>NC_079162.1:120029008-125029008 GCF_947563725.1 Argiope bruennichi
TTTAGCTTATGTTTTGCAAGTAAAACAATGGGGAATTTTGAATCATAATTTAAGTTCGATTGTTCCAGTCGACCACCTACGCAAATAACATTTTTATCTAGAAAGGAATTTAAGAACCGTAACTTACTCTTTAAAGATACCGACTGTTTGACTTTGAAGATACCGAATTTATTTCTTCGAAAACTCACATTTTTGAATGAAACTAACAATTATTAATTCTGCTTCTTTAATTTCAGCAGTCGTTAATGCACCGACCACTCTATTGTTAGGATTTCTGCAATTGAAAAGAAAACCTGCGTGTCGTTCGATGCTCATGAGAAGAACTCAAAACTCAATAAGTAAATGCTCATTTAGCGGACTGTAATTCACTTTTAATCCACATTCAATAATTTGTGGACTGCCGATGGTACACACATCTCTTCCCGCCTGCCTGCGGTCAACTGACTGTTTACACAAAAAACTCTTTTTTCATACAGATGGCGCGACGGTAGTATGCGCAGATACATACCGCCGGGTGTTGCAATGTTTTAACATTCAACAACATTGTACTCTTTCTCAAAGCAGCATATGTAAAATTCACAACAATAAATGCTATAAGTTTCTCGCATGACACGGTATAATGAATAATATAACAGAATAATCTCAAATGACACACAAAAATTTGATAAGTTAACAAAATAAAATATGATATATGCACTAGATTAAGAGTAAATAATATTTAAGATTCAACAGGCAATATACAAAGTTTAGAAATTGGACGTTTGAACACTCCTTTATTTGTTTTAATATTAGCAACACGAATCTTGCCATCCTTTCCCGGAAAGACCGCCACAATTCTATCTATTACCCAATTGCACACAGCCATGCTATCTTCTTTTATTACAACCATGTCTCCTACCTTTAAGTTTTGTTTGTCAAAGTACCATTTCGATCTTTGATGCAAGGTTGTAAGATAGTCATTGTGCCATTTTTTCCATATTAGTTGCACAAACCTTGTGATTTTTTGCCATAATCCCAGTCTATTTTCTAATATATTTGTCAAATTTGGCTCTACAATTGCTGTAAACGGTCTTCCGATCAGGAAATGGCCTGGTGTGAGAGCGCTCAAATCATCGACATCCGTAGATAAAGGAGAAAGTGGTCGAAAATTCAAAATGGATTCAATTTGATTAATTACTGTTAAAAAAAACTCTCATAAGTTAATTTCTGACCACCCACTACTCTTTTCAGATGAAACTTGAAGGATCTCACTCCAGCTTCCCAAAGTCCTCCAAAGTTAGGGGCTCTAGGAGGCAAAAATTTCCGTTTTGCATTTTCATTACTCATGTAACCACTTAAACTGTCATCAGGATTGTTGACCATTTTAAACAAACGTTGTAACTCAGTGTTGCTCCCTATAAAGTTTGTCCCGTTATCTAAGTATAAAATACCGCATTTCCCTCTACGCGAAAAAAAAAACCCTTTAAGGATAGCTATAAATGCTTGAGAACTTAACTCTGTTAGAGGCTCCAAATGCACAGCTTTTGTGACAAAGCACACAAATATCGTCACATAAATTTTTTGGTATGTGCCTTTACGCTGGTGCTTATATTTAATTGTGAATTGCCCACAAAAGTCAACTCCTGAAATCACAAATGGAAAGTTTTGACTCACACGCTCTTTAGGTAGGTCACCCATTAGTTGGTCACACGTTAATGATTTAGCTTTAAAACAAGTTACACATTCGTGGACTATCTTTCTACAATCAGCTCTACCATTAAGTGGCCAAAATCTTTGCCTTATAGTAAACAATAATGTTTGTGGTCCTATATGCAAATGCTTAATGTGATAACTAGTAATTATTAATCTCATTAACCGATGATTACCTGGTAACAATATCGGAAACTTTTTATCAAAGCTCAAATTACTGTTGGACAATCGTCCACCAACTCTTAAAATACCTGCTTTATCAATAAAGGGATGTAAATTTTTTACCTGACTTTGCCTTGAGACTTCACCTGAACATCTTGAATCTTTCATCTCTTTGGCAAACTCACTTTGTTGGACTAAACTTACCAATGAAAGCTCGGCTTGTCTGAGCTCATCAGGGGATAAAAAACCTCTTGATCTGTTATCTTTCTTTCTACAATTTTCGATGAACCTATGAACATAACTCACAATACGAATAAGTTTACTATAACTATTACTAATTTTTAGAACATTATGAAGAAAATTATTGTTATCACTTATAAAACAATTAGAGTCACTAGATGGTTTAAACTCTTTAGAAAAGTCATTGCAATAACTCTGATTAAGATGTCTCTATTTTGGTATTCACTGCAAAAATGATGGTCCTTTAAACCACAGTTTGCAATGATGAATTTTATCAGGATCGAGTCCTCTGGAGATGAGGTCAGCAGGATTCTCATTAGAAGGGACATATCTCCAATCTTCAATGCAAGTGAGGTCTAGAATTTGGGTTACCCGATTGGCAACAAATGTCTTAAGAAGAAGTGGTTCTTTGCGAATCCATGAAAGAACAATCATGATGTCATTCCATAGATAGGTGCGGGATATTGGTAATTTGAGAGCATGTATCACCTTTTTCACTAACTTGGCTAGAAGCACTGAAGCGCAAAGTTCCAATCTTGGGATGGTAACTCTTTTTAATGGAGACACTCTCGATTTACTGGCAATCAATTTAATTGATGCGTGACCATCTTTAATACATTTACAATAGATAACTGCACCATAAGCGGCTTCTGATGCGTCAGCGAACCCATGGATTTCTATCACTTCAGCTCCCTCAATAAGTATACATCTTTCAAATTTCATGCCACTAACACTTCGTAATGATTCAACGAAATTTGACCACTCTTTAGTTTGTTTCTCAGGCAGTACCTCATGCCAATCCAACTTTAAAGACCATAATTGCTGTAAAAATATTTTTGCCTTCGTCACTACAGGTCTTAGTAATCCAAGAGGATTGAAAAGTCTTGCTATAGTGGATAAAACGCAGCGTTTTGCGACTCGACAGTCTTTCCCTTGAGACAGCTTGAAATCAACTTTAAAGTAAAGGCTGTCCTTTTTGGTATTCTAAGAAACTCCTAAAACTTGCGTTTCCTCGGAATGTGTAAAATTATAGATTTCTTCACTACTTGATACTAAGTCTTCACAATTACTATGGCATTTGTGCAGTTGCCTGCCAGAATTTTCCAAGATATCAATTAACTGCCTTTGAAGTTCTTTGGCGGTAACTAAATTATCAGAACCGGTTAACACGTCATCCATATAAAAGTCATCTTCAATGACTAATGCAGCTACAGGATAATTTTCTCCCTCTTCAATCGTTATTTGTTTCAACGTACGAGTTGCTAAAAATGGGGCACTCACCGCTCCATACGTCACAGTATTTAGTTCGTAAGTTTTGACTGGTTCCTTCTCATTTTCTTTCCATAGAATGCGCTGTAACTTTCTCTGACTTGGGTGAATCAAGATCATTCGGTACATTTTCTTTATGTCCGCTGTGAAGGCATAGACATATTTACGAAACCTAACCATAATGGAAAATAAATCACCTTGCACTAATCCTCCGTTATATTGTAAGGAATTTAGGGAATTTCCGTTTGAAGTTGGATAACTTGCATTAAAAACAGCTCTGAGCACTGTTGATTGCCTATCAGGTCAATAAACTCCTAAATGAGGAATAAAATAAGTTGCTTC
The DNA here is from genome assembly GCF_947563725.1 of Argiope bruennichi. Lineage (NCBI taxonomy): Eukaryota > Metazoa > Arthropoda > Arachnida > Araneae > Araneidae > Argiope > Argiope bruennichi. The sequence goes on from NC_079162.1 coordinate 120,032,711, forward strand.
TTTCTCCTCATCCTGAATTTCTGACATGTGCCCTAACTCTAAATATTCACGTAAGAAATCTCTGTATAGGGACAAATAATTTGGATCCTTAATTAGATGTTGCCACAACAAGTTTAATTTTTTCAGCGCAAACTCTTTAGATTTTCCTAACACTTAGGATCTTACTTTAAGGGCATTTTTACAATATATTGTCCTTCCGAATTTCTCGAAAAGTTATTTTTGAAATGTTCTTCACAAATTATTTTTTCTTTACTCTCAATTAATAAAGTTCTTTTCTAAATCAACACTTTCTTTGACTAACCCGCAATGTATTTTATTTTCTTCCGTGTTAGAAATACTCCCACTCACTAGATAACCAAAAACAGAATTTTGTAAGATTAGATTGGAATTTGGTGGGCATATTTGCCCTGGTTTCAACAGCTCAAAAACGGCTTCCGCTCCAACCAATAAATCAACTCTTTGTTGAGTATAAAAATGCTCATCAGCTAAATTAATATTATCCAACCCTCCTACGCATTCATCTACTCACTTTGATGGAGTAAAATCCGTAATTCTCAGAACAACTAATAAATTTAATGCAGTCTCAAAGGTTCGGGCCTTGTTACACAAAATAGCGGATACTTAAGATCGAACGGAAATCGCTGAGTCATTTAACCCAGACACCACGATATTTATTTTATTTCTTCTCAATTGAAGTCGATCTGCACATTCTTTGCTAATAAAGTGAGACATTGAGCCAGAATCCATTAAAATCCGTACTTCACATTCATTTCCATAAGAATCACATAAATAACCAAACGCTGTACTCAGGAGCACTGTTTTGTTTTTAGTCGAGACGTAACTACTCGTAGCTGAAAAGACGTTGGCGCCAGTATTCTGTTCATTGGTTGCTGCCGGTATGAATGTAAAAGTTAATGGGGAGAGAGGGGAGGGTGACAGACTTCTATTTTCACTTTCTTTTTTATTTGATATCGTACTCGAAGAAAAGGTTTTATCTTTTTCTTTTAATTGCCCAAATGAATTCTGATCTCGGGTGAAATGTAAACTAATATGATGCCTTTTATTGCATTTAGCACAAGAAAACTTTGATTTGCAATTACTCACTTTATGTTTGTCAAGGCAATTAAAGCATAAATCATTATCTTTTACAAATTGTACTTTCTCATTAACAGGTAATTTTTTGTAATTAAAACACATATAAAGAGGATGAGCATCATAACATAGAATACATTTTGAGCTTTTTACATAGGATAAAAAGGTCTTTGATACATTTTTCGCATTATAATTTTTGTTATGAAGAACACTCTTTGATAGGGATTTTCCACGAGATGACAAATATAAATCAATTTCCTTTCCCAACGTAATTGGATCAAACCAGGTATCTGCTTGTTTTATACTTATATGTAAAGAGGTTTCTCTATCCAAAGTTTGGAAAAGTCTATCAGAAATTATAAGCTGATTTAATATTTGTAATCTGACACATTCCTTAATTTTAAGTAATATTCCCAGCTTGTGGTTAAACGGGAAGCGAATTGAACATAGGTCTCATTTAACTGCCGCGTAATCATTCTGAAATTCTCTAGACAGGACTGAGCTGTTGGCTGAAACTCTCTCAGCCCAATTTCTTTAATTTTCTCATATTTATTTAGATCATCATCATCTATGTATGTGATTATATTAGATGATCTTTCACCTAGCAGGTTAAGAAGAATTTCAGATTTATATTTCTCTGGTACACTCTTTACCATAAATGCTCGCTCTAAGGATGAAAAAAAGAAAACCCAATTTTCAGGTTCAAATAAAGAGTTCTAATACTCTTTACTAATGAGTCTAAGGAATCATTAGGCTCAAATGATTCTGCATTATTTTCTTTTGCCTCGACATGAATTCGCGCTATTTCAAGCTTTTTTTGCTCTTTCTAATTTTAACTTTTCAAATGCTAATTCTTTTTCATCTTCTGCCTTGCGCTCCTCAACAATTAAATTTGCAAGGTCATTTACAGTTTCAGGTTCAGTTTTAAATTTGTCGCTTTTTTTAATCATATCAATTAGTTCTAAAACTGTCATTTCATCACTTGTAATCAAACCAAGTTCTTTGGCAATAAGCTTTAAATCAGCCTTTCTACAAGTCTTAAACATTTTGAAATAAGGCACAGTCAATAAAGAAAACAAACAACCTACCTCATATGAAGAATTTTTATCCACAAGATATCTCAGTAACTCCAGAAACGAAACTTGATGGTGAATCGAAACTCCGACTTCGAAACTTTCACACTAATAATAATTGAACTCTTTCACTCCGTACGAGCGGACCACATGTCGTCGATGCTCGTGAAGAGAACTCAAAACTCAATAAATAAATGCTCATTTAGCGGACTGTAATTCACTTTTAATCCACACTCAATAATTTGACGACAGCCGATGATACACACATCTCTTCCCGGCTGCTCGCGCTCAACTGACTGTTTACACAAAAAAAAACTCTTTTTTCATACAGATGGCGCGACGGTAGTATGCGCAGATAAACTGCGAATGAAACTAAAAATTCTAATTAGCTTAAGATACTTTGAACAATTTTCAATTAGATTAGCAATGAAATTACAAGTATCAATTATCACTAATGAAGAAGTGTCCGGCTGCAGTTTCAGCTCAGATAAATAGTCATCTGAGTTATTACATATTAATTCTTTGTCCAAAGTTGATTTTAGTTTATGTTGCAAAAATAATGGACCATTCCACCAGCGAACTTCCTATTAAAGCTTTCAGGTTCTAGACCACTTGATACCAGATCGGCAGGATTATCTTGTGAACGCTCGTGGTGCCTGTTCCGACCTGCCACTGTGCTGCCCTCTTGCGGCAAAGGGAAAAACACTTCAGTGTATCGTGAGCGAGGGTGTGTGCGGCAGCAAGAACGTGCTGCCAAGCAATGATAGCCAGAATAAAAGGAAAAAGAGTCCAAAATTATTCTTGTGTGGGGATTTTTTAATAATGTGAGAGCAATCGACATAAATATAGTGCGTGTGTGTTCATATGGTCCGTCGAGCCGGAGGTGAAATAGCGATCAGCGGTGGCTTACGTTTTTTTTGTGCGTGTGTGTGTGTGTGAAAATATGCGAAGTGGATTAGAGTAGGCTTAGGAACCGAAACTTGTAGCTTGAGTGGTGTTTTCTGTTTCTGTTCTCTGTGTTTTCGCGTATTCTCTTGTCCCAATTCTCAAGGATAATTATTGTGGATAAGTGTTCAATTACTTAAAATTTCACTATGTCTTTGTCTAGTTTGAAGAAAGACGAATTAAAGAGTTTGTGTACGGAACTAGATATTCAATTTGCATCTTCCGCTAAAGTTGTAGATTTGATAAGTATAATTGAGAATAGTGACATTTATAAGCAAAGAATTGAGGTTGTGAAAAATTTAATTAAAGAGATTTCAGACGAAAGAAGTAAAAATTCGGATCAAGCCGAAAACGAAAGGCGTTCAGTAGAACAAAAATTGGAGATTGAAAGGCTTTCGCTTTTGCGTGTAGAGAAAGAAATAGAGCTTTTAAAGCTCAAATCCTCATCGTGTGAGCTTAGCGATAATAAACAGAGTTTTTGTTTAGAGAATTTAATTAAGAGTATCAAAGTTTTGACAATTCCTGTTCCCAAAAATGCTGAATGTTTTCATCTCTTTTTCAATTCGCTCGAAAAAGCTTTCAAAACAAAAGGAGTTAGTGATAAATTTAAAGCGGAAATTTTATTAAATCTATTAGGGGATAGAATTGGCAATTTAATGGTTTATATCAAAGAAGAAGAGTTGAGTGACTATGAAAAAATTAAATCTATTGTCTTAAAACAATTTCAACCAACTTATCAAGAATGTCTAAAACAATTTAAAAGTGCAGTAAAATTGCCAACAGAAAATTATGCGCAATTTGCTTCAAGAGTTAGATCTGTTTTTGAGTATTACATTCAACTTCGTAATGTGAATGATTTTTCTAAATTGTGTGAGTTAATGGTTTCTGATCAGATTTTTAGCACTCTTCCTCAAGATTTAAAAAGTCATATCAGTATTAAACAAGGAGACTGTTTTTAATGTGCAGGAATTAAGTAAAGAATGTGATTTATTTGTGGCTTCTAAAACCGGAACCAAAACTGAGTGCGGTTCGTTTTCCCGCGCAGTAGTTACGAATAAAATTGAGCAAAGGAATTTCGGTAAAGGAAATTTTGAGAATCGTAATAGAAATGTTTCTAAAGTGTTCTTATCGAATACTAATTCTAAATGCGTTATGTGCCAGAACAACCACTCAATATTTAAATGCCAGGAATTTCAAAAACTTTCTGTTAGTGATAGAGTTGCATTTGTGAAATCCCAAAACTTATGTTTTAAATGCCACTCACCAATATGCAATGTGAAAAAGTGTTCTGCAAGAAATTGCTTTTGTAACAAACCTCATAATAGGTTACTTCATTATCCCAAAGAGTTTGATCATTTCAGTGGGAGTAGTAAAAGCGAAATTAGTACCATAGTTAATAAAGGGGAAAGTTCAAAATCAACTTTAAACCCGGAAGTTAATTCCTTTTATCCAACTTCTTGCGCAACTAATGAAAATGTGCAATCGACATTTTCAACTACGAGTACTGTTTAAAATAAACAAATGAGAACTGTATTGTTAAGCACGGCTAAATTTTATATTCGAGATAAATTTGGGAATCTGAAATGTGTTAAAGGGTTGCTGGATGTAGGAAGTCAGTCCGATATTATGACTTCGGAGTGTGCAAACAGATTAGGGTTAAAACAAGAAAAAATAAATGTAACAATTTCATGTTTAAATAATTCCTCAATGACTGTTACCAAATTTATTAAAGCTGAAATTTCAAATGCTGATAAGAGCTTTAAGCAAAAATTTGAGTTTCTTGTTGTAGATAAAATCACTGAGTTAACCCCAATTAAATATTTAAGTGTTAAAGAACAAATTCCTTCTAATATCAATTTGGCTGATAATTTTATGGTTCCCCAAAAAGTTGATTGTCTCCTAGGTTCTAAATCGTTCTATCATTTGTTGAGGCCAGAAAAGATCTACTCATCAAATGCAGAGTTGTTTTTTCAAAATAGTGTTTTTGGATTTTTGGCTTGCGGTAGTGTAATGGAATTTGATTCCTCAAAAATTCATTGTGGGTTAATTATTGATGAAGATTTAAACAATACCATGAAAAAATTCTGCGAACTAGAAACTGTTGAGTTAGAGACCCCTAAATCCCACGAAGCAAAAATCGCTGAGGAACATTTTGTTAAAACTCATTATAGAGAGCCTAGTGGAAGTCACAATCCCACTTAAAGAGGAACCTAGTTGTTTAGGCGAGTCTAAAAGTATAGCATTAAAAAGATTAAATTCACTTTGGAGTAAACTATCTCGTGATAAAACTCATTTAAAATTGTATGAAGAATTTATTAATGAGTATGAAAATTTGGGACATATGAGAGACGTGACGCATGAGACAGAACCAGAGACAGTGTATTACATGCCCCATCATGGAGTATATAGACCAGAGAAAATGACCACTAAACTTCGTGTAGTATTTAATATCTCTAGTGAAACTACGAATGGAACTTCATTCAATTGCTTGCAAATTAATGGGGGAATTGTGCAGGAGGACTTAATTTCAATTATGATGCGATTCCGCAAACATCCATATGCATTTATTGCGGACATTGAAAAAATGTATAGGATGATTTACATTCATCCCATTCAGCGAAACCTACAAAGAATACTTTGGAAGGACAGTGAGTTTGGTTCAGTGAAAACGTTTGAACTGTCGACAATTACTTACGGTACTACTAGTGCCCCATTTTTAGCTACTCGAACGCTAATTCAAATTGCAAGGGATGAGGGACACAATTTTCCCCTTGCAGCGCCCGTTGTTGAGAAAGATTTTTATGTGGACGATGTGCTATCTGGTGCTAAGATTTTACCCGTATGCATAGAGATGCAACAGCAGCTCACTTCCATGTTAAAACGAGCTGGCATGAACTTGCATAAATGGCGAGGCAATCATCCTCAGTTGTCTACCACTTCTGGATGCAACTACGACTTTGCAGACTGTGATAACAAAACTTTAGGTGTCACGTGGGACCATACTAATGACTGTTTTTGTTTTAAGGTGTCCATAACTTCAACGGATGTTCATACTAAACGAACAGTTCTATCCACAATAGCCAAGTTGTTTGACCCTCTGGGCCTCCTTGGTCCTGCGATTTCACTAGCGAAAATCTTTCTACAAAAATTGTGGCTTCTGAATCTTCAATGGAATGATCAGCTTCCCCCTGAAATTCATAGTGAATGGGAGAAGTTTTCAAACGAGTTACAGTGCATTAACTCTTCAACCGGCTGGAACGTAGAAAGTCGCTCCAACGTGTCGTTCGAATCCCGGCTGGAACGTAGGAAGTTGATTTCCGCAAACTGTTTGAATCCCGGCTCCAACGTAGAAAGTCTTCAGTGCTTTCCCCCTTAAAGGCAATAAACGAGGTGGGTAATCTGCTTGTTAAGGTCATTTTGTGGTTTTCGCTGACAGTTAGAATTTGGGTGGTCCCTCCAATTAGGGGAATGAACTCACGAGAAGTGGAAATAACGTTCTTCGCAAGAATTCACGATTGCAGGATCGATTGGTGATATGAGCTGTATACTTCATTATTGATTTGAATATTTCATTATTTCACAGCAAATTTAATATACAGGTGAAAACTATCATACTTATTAAAGGTAGGGAATCCCTCATATTTACATGTCATAATCATGTATAACAGTTAATGACTGTGATTAGCTCGCAAAAACAGATTTGAATTTTCTGTACTTGGTTGATGAAATATTAAAAAAATACGTTTGAACTTTTAATAATACATTTTTTAAAACGCAGTAAAATATAAAAAAAAATCCTTATATAATTTTTTAAAATTTATTTTCATTCCACTTATTAATCGAGACAAATATTTATTTATAAATGTAATTTTAATTATTGCTTAGGCTTTGTATATAGATTTTGGCGAAGCATTTAATACGTAATGAAAGGCACATTTGAAAACTTTTGGATCTAATTATATATTCATTTTTTATAGTTTAGAGTGAACTATAGTAAAAGTGTTTTTAATTATTTTTATAAACGTTTTTATTTAAAGTATCTTAATAAATGTAGTTACTATTATTCTTTTTACTGCTTAATATTATTTTTTATTTCACTATTTTAATACAAGCGCTGTTTACTGCTTTTTGCAAATCATATTTGTCTTTTTTTCGGAAGGGGGGCTCGGGAAGGAAAAAAACGTTTCTTTTATAAATATTTAAAAAAAACAATTAGAAATTATATTTTTAAAATATATAATTATATTATAAATATATATTTAAAATCTCTATAAAAAACAAACCACATTGAAATGGGAAGAAGTTTTGTGTCTTGTGACGGGCTGCGAAAAGTATAAATGAAAAAAAAAATAACATAGAAATAATAAGGACTATTAAAAAAAGTTTAGTGTATGAAAGAAAGAAAATATATTTAATAAATGGGGAACTATTATAGAAATATTTATTTATATTCAACAAAATTCGATGATGAGTGAATTTAATAGATATTGCTTTGAAAAATGGAAAGAATAAATTGTATCTGTGCGATTATAATTATTGCTTTGCATTAAAACAGTATTAGCTATTTAATGAAATTGAACAAATGCATTTAAAGGCTGATACGATTTCTAGCTGTTTGAACGTATCACAAGGCTGTGGATTCAGAACTTAATAATGAATACTGATTTACATGTAAACTTAAAAATGAAAGTAAATGAATGCAATTATAAATAAAAATTACTACCTAACAGATGACACATTTTTTTTATATATATCTGCAACATAGCTGCTGATAATCTGTAGAATATAAATATTTTAAAATGTCTTCTAGAAGAAATTTTAAATATAATAAAATTTCTAAGATTAATAAATATAACACAAACAGTACTGCATAAAATCTGTTTATTTTTTACTAGAAATATTTTTAAAAAAATAATTAAGCGATTATTAAAAGTTTTTCATCAGAAATAGTTTGTATACTTTCTTTGAAAAGTGACAAAATTAGAAAATAACTGCCAAATTCCATGTATCATTACAGAATTCTTAAAAGTGAGAATATTAACATAAAGCTATAAATACTGAAAAAAAAAATACGAACTTAAAATACAGCAAAATTTTTAGATGAAATTTATAAAAAGGCATAATTCAATATTTGAAAGATAAATGTGATCATGAGCAAGTTTTACAATATTTCATCCACTGCAATTACATGTAAGGAAATTTAAAAAACAGATTGAGTGTGATATATCTCAAAACATGGAGCAGCGCATAAACCCACCTTGCAGATTACACATTCAAAACGTGTTTCTCTTCTCACTCTTTTGCCATTTGCGTTTGTTTTTGAGCAACACACGACACATCTCCTAGCAGAGTATTTTTTGTTTTCTGTTGGAGCAACTAAAGACTGAAAATGTCTGCCCGTCAATCTCCCCACATTTTCAATACTCTTTGGGACTTTAGACGATGGTAATCCTCTTACTTCCTCACATAATCTCTCTATCAATCGCATTCTAAATTCGAGATGATTTACACTTCCTCCATTTTTTTTATAAAGCAGAAAAGCATTCCACACAGCCTGGTCAAGTAGATGTCGAAATATTTTTTTGTAATATTTCCTTTGTCGGCTTCTGGGTGAAGGATAGTATGCTAAGCACTGATCCGACTTATCAACTCCTACCATAGATCTATTATAATCGACTACCACCTTAGGCTTTTGTTTGGTTGTAGTGGATATTTTTGATTCAACACTAACTAATGCAGCATTATGAATGGTACTTAGCATTGTTAGAACCTTCTTGTCTTTCCACTGTAGTACCATAATTTTTCCCTTTTGAAATGCTCTCAATTCATGCTTTTTCAATTTTGTGTTCTTAAATTCCACTGGTAACCCTTTTCTGTTTCCTCTAACAGTTCCTATTAAATCAGTTTCATATTGAAGAAGAATTTCGGCCACTTCCGAAGAAGTATAAAAATTGTCTGTTGTTAGCTGATATCCTTTATTTTTAAGTTCATGGATTAAAGTCAGTACACATTTTGTAGATAATCCAAATTGTTCGTATTCTTCCATGAAAAGGGTTCCTTTACCGGTATAGATAATAGAATTCCAAATGTAACCGCTTTCTGATTCACAGAGTTGGAAAAATTTAATTCCGAATCTAGCTCTTTTAGTTGGAATGTATTGCTTCCATGCAAGTAAACCCTTGAAAGCAAGCAAAGACTCGTCTATTGTTACAGATTGATTGGGTGTATAAGCAGATTTAAATCTCTCAACCAGCATGTTATGGATATCAAAAATTTTTCTTAACTTTGCATTTGCATGAGTATTTTTATTGAATTCATCTGAATTCTCAAAATGAAGAAATTTCATTAGCAAACTGAATCTTTTCTCACTCATGATTTGTCCAAAGAAAGGAGTGTTTAAAATGGGTCTTATGCTCCAGAACGTTGCTTCCACAGATTTTGGCATTATTCCTTGAAGTAAAAGTAAACCAAAAAATAGATGTAACTCTTTTATATCCGTATTTTTCCAATTTAATGCTCTCGATGATGGTGTCAAATCGGTTTTGTTGAAAAAGTCTTCGGCGTATCTGTTTGTTTCTTCCATAATGAAACTCATCACTGCATTATCAAAAAATATGCTGAAAAACATCATCGGATCATCTGAGTCCCGAAGGAAATTTTTTGCCGCTGAACTGATACCAGGAGTCGAAGTAAATTGAAAATTTGGAGGAGCAGGTGAAAGTGCTTGCAAGTCAATAGGACACCAACAGCGAGCCGCATTTAAAGTATCATCGTCAGATTCACTTTCAGAGTATTCATCTTCAGAAGATAACATTAATTCATCACAGTCAGAATAGTCAGAATTTGAATCCATATTAAGCTCATCAATTTTCTCATAAATATAATATTAATTACTTTGACTGCAGGAATTCAATTGCAAATTTCAATAATATATTAAAGAAACTGGATGATAAAATCTTTCATTAAAGCAATCAACATTTATTTAATTAAATAAATATTAATAAGGTCTACTCAAGTTCCCTGCGCAGTGCACTTCCCTCGAGTTGCTAGACCTTTCAAACAGAAAACTATAGCCAGCAAAACTTAAGAGCCTTTGGATTTAAAATCTAAGAATAAGAATCCTGGTGAATGCCTATATAAGTCAAGCTGTTATGAAGAAAATACCAATGAGAAATTAGAATTTGAACATGTGGCCAATAAGAAAGCAGAGGCAATAAAAAGTGATAAAGGATTTATTTAGAGAGCCCCTTCCCCTCATCTAAAAGGATTTTTTTTTAATGCTGCTTCGATTTTTCAGATTTCTTGGATGACATTTTGTAGAGAATATGCAACTCGTCAATTGATAACAGTCAGCAACATTTTTACTATCTACTGTCTACTCTCAATGGAAAAATTCCTATTTGCTTGGAACAATGTCGAAGAGTTGGACCGATGTGGTGTAAATGCATAATATTCTGTTTTATTACCACCATGGTTCATTTATCGTTTTACTGTGCAATATGTTTTAAGAGAAACTTCTCACAGATTATCTCAAGAATATTTTTTTTATTATTATTATTTCTATGAATTTCGGTTCTGTTCAATTGTTAGTATTCCGTTAGAAAGTGCAAGTGTTTCTCTATGTGAAAGTAGTTTTTCGGCTTGTCCGTATTGTTAATAGAAGTTTTACGATCAAATCAAGCAGTAAAATGTCGGTAGGTTTAGTGCTAACAGTTGCCCGAGTTACGTTACAAAGAGAAGCGTTATATCTGGCGACAATAGCCTATTGAAGAAACATTTGTGTCTCAAAATGGGTTATATAAAACATGCGGCAGGCAAATTGTACAATAGAAGTACTAATTTTGCATTGAAAGGGAGGATATTTTCCCTTGCTAGGCATTCGGCAAGACACGAAAGAATTCTTGAAGGATGTTACGAGTATTTCTTTTAATCTTTACCATTCTTGAAATTTATGAGTCTTGGATTCAAAAGATTTATTCATCACTCTTGAAAGCACTGTTCTTTTTATAAAATTAACGTCGGTATTATGGCAATAATCTATGAAAAAAGTTTTAAAGTTTTGCTCTTTATTCAAGTTCAAATTTTGGTTCAAAAAAATTGTGTGCTCTATCATTTTTGATTTTCATATTTATTAAATTTTTTTTCATAGAACATTTAAAGACGTACTTCTTAATATATTTAATAATAATTAATAACTAACAAGTAAAATAAAAAAAATCGATTTCTCTGTTCACTAATATAATGCAAATGGATTTTCTTACTAAATTGGTTTATATTTTGGTTGAAATTCGGCTATTGATCAGACACTAGTAAAGATTGTTTCCAATAGAAAAATTGCTTCCTTTAGGAAATTTATTTCTAATGCACCTCCTAAGGCCGATCCTAATAGCAATTTTTAAAAATGAGCTAACATTTTTTCACCAATGCTTGATTTTGCACTTGCACTTTATCTAAAGTATAACAATTTTTTTTAACAAAAGCATACCACTGAAATATACTCAACATTAAAGAATAAGTTGAATCATATCTTGATATCAACAATAGAAGCAACAATAAAGACAATTTAATTTCACTTCCATAATTTCTTTCCTTTCATAATGAAATATATTGATGTAAAATATACATAAATTCGATAAATTGATATACAAATTTCAAAATAATTTTCCTTTCTTTGAATTACCCCTGGAAAATTTTAATTAAAATTTTTGTCATGCTTTAAAAATTAATAATTTACGAAAATATTAGCTTTTGAATTTTTTAAAAGCTATGTGTGAATCTTACCTTTTGCTTTGATAAAAAAATAGTTACAGATGATAAGAAGATTTTAACATCATGTGACCCCAATGAGTCATCTGTGACTAGACCACCAATAACTTGTTGCTTTACCACACCAACATGATTCTCCGACCCAGTCTTTGCTAATTAATTCTATGACGTTAAAATTCACGCTTCTCTCTATTTTTCTTATATATATAAAATAACTTATATATACTATTTCTGATTTAGCGCAATCTTCTTAATATGTAATGACATTGTTAAGCCACTTTTCTTCCATCCAATTTTTGTGACCGGAGGATAAGATCCTTTAAATGAAGAACTCTGTCCTTCCTCCACAAACTGGCAAAACTATTACAGATTCATTAATATCTATAATTTGTTTTATTTTAATTAATGTGCCAAAATTTATAGCAAGTACTTTTATTGTTGAAATGAAATAAAAACCTTATTTTTCACTCACGGGTTTTAAACTTCGCTGAAGTTATGATTACCTACTCTAGATTGTTTTTCTTTTATTTTATTGTGCATCCGTTTTTTGAAATTCACATGAAGTGAAATATATTATAAATGTTGCCAATGAAATTCGTTTAAATTGTTCAGACATGAAGAGCATGGAAGTACCGGTCTGAAATGGGTAATTCTTAATTATTCGATATATGCAGCTAAGTCTCGTTTTTATCTACGAGATAATTTACGAATTTTCATAAAAAATCATAATGTTGTAACTTAATAAAATGGGTACAATTAAAATTTTGAGTTCATTGATGGAGTTAAATGAAAGAAAGGTTTCTTTCCAATATTTGTCGGCAGAGAAATGCATGGATTTAGGAAATTATTTTTGCGCTGACTTTGAGTCCTTTTTATCAAGATTTGTGACAAGATTAGGAATGATATAAGAAATTGCCATTCAAAATATTCACCTACTAAAAATATGAATGAAATGATAATTTTTATCAGATATAAACCTTGTGAGTAAATGGATGCATTAATAAGTTTTCATATTTCAGCATTAAAATTATCTTTAAAAACTTATTATCTCACCTTATTGCTTTAATTATTTCAAAATAAGATAATATGTCAAAAATATTCAAGTTAATAATATTTTCATAAACATATTATCAATAAAATATTCACCTACTATATATTGACCAAAGATTGTTTTATTATTTTCAGAACTTAAAAAAATGGAATAGGAAACAAAAATCTAAAACAAAAAAAAAACAAAAAAATCATGCAAATTTTTATTTAAAAATTTTCAATAACAGATTATATTTTCCGAAATGAACGTAGTATTTTTACTATTACGTATTATTAAATCATTAAAAATAAATTATTTACAATCTGTTTTAATCAGAAAACAATATTATATATATATATATATATATATATATATATATATATATATATATATATATATATATATATATATATATATATATATATATATATATATATATATATATATATATATATATATATATATATATATATATATATAATATGCAATGCTATTTTCATTTCGTATACCAAATATACGAGTAAAATGCTTAAAACTAAAAATTAGATGAAACATAAGTAAAATTCTCTGAATGTCAGTAAAAAGAATATATTATATTCGTAATGCAATTTGATAAATGATAATTCCTCTAAATCATTTATTGAACAAATTTTTCTATTACTTAAAAAAAATTATAAAATCATATTGCGGATTTTTTTATTTGTTTTTGAATTTATGCGGAATTTATTTTTGAACAAATTCTATTTTTTGCAAATATTGCAGATTAAAAGAGAAGTTCTTAGTCTTCAGAGCGAAAACCAAATTCTCAGTTGAAAAACCGCATGGCAATTGCCCTGCGTTGACAGATTTATTACTTGATTAATCGGTCAGTACTATTCAAAATCCCCGGTGCTTAGGGGGACGTGATAGTCGTGACGCGGGAAAGTTTACACCCTGCTGTTAATGGTCGGGGGAAAGTAAAAATATACCAGGCCGGTTTACGAACGTTCTGCCAATTTCTTTTCTAGTAAATTGTGTTCAACCATTATTTTGACTGCCGCCGTTTTAAGAGCATTCTTAAGCTAGACAGCCGGCGCTCGATGGGTTAACAACATCAAGGTGAGCAGATGTATTCTTCCATTTTCCGATGTCGAAGCTATAGAGCTTCATGGGTTCAGCGACGCTTCTGAAGCTACCTTTGGAGCTGTTGTGTACTGCAAATCCCAAACACCTGATGGTGAGGTTGTTGTCAAGATGGTGGCCAGTAAATCCAGAGTGGCTCCACTGAAGAAGCTCACGATCCCGAGATTGGAGCTCTGCGCTGCTGTGCTGCTGGTGAAATTGATGCAGCGTATCCAGTCGGCTCTTCGATTGAAAGTGTCCAATACCTATTATTGGAGCGATAGTATGATTGCGCTGTCATGGATTAAAAAAGAGACGTCCCAGTTAAAAACCTTCGTGGCAAACCGTGTAGCCACACTTCAAGACCTTTCGTGTCAGAAGCAGTGGAGATATGTTTCGTCAGGAGATAATCCAGCTGATCTTATCAGTCGTGGTGTAAATCCGTCCAAAATGCTCGAGAGTCACTTGTGGTGGGAAGGCCCTGCCTTTCTAAAAAACAGTGAGTATACGTGCAGAGAAATCTCTGACTCTGTGATAAAGGACGATGTAGACTGTGAACTCAAAAAAGTTGACTGTGAAAGTGTTTTAGTTACTACATTGAATAATTCATTTGTTACTGATATTCTTAATTGTAGTAATAGTTATACTAAAATATTGCATGTATTAAGTTATATTTACAGGTTCTTGAATAATTGTAGAGCTAATTTTCCTAAGAATTTTGGAATCTTAAAAGCTATTGAATTAAAGGAATCTGAATTGAAGCTCCTTAAAATTGTTCAAGAGGAAGACTTTCACAAAGAAATCAAATCTCTCAAGGTATCAGGTTTTGTCAATACTGACAGTCAGGTAAAAATGCAGCGTCCCTTTTTGGATGAAAATGGCATTTTGAGAATTGGTGGAAGACTTAGCCACAGTAATTTAGATTTTGATAGTAAATTTCCAATTCTTTTATCTAAAAATCATAGACTGTCTTATTTAATTGCAGAACATTTTCATCTAAAAAATTTGCATGCTTCACCAGAATTATTATTATATCTCATACGTCAAAAATATTGGATTATAAGTTGTCGTGATTTGTGTAAAAAAATAGTTCATTCATGTATTGTGTGTTTTAAGGCTAAAGCTGTTACTTTAGACCAGATTATGGGAGATTTGCCGAGAGATCGAGTAACACCTAACTACCTAACTATCCATTCAATGTGAGTGGAGTTGATTTTTGTGGACCATTCTTCTTAAAATATCGCAATCAGAGGAAAGGTATTTTAAACAAGGTCTATGTGTGTATTTTTATATGCTTTGTAACCAAAGCAATTCATCTAGAGATTGTGAGTGACTTAACGTGTGAAGCTTTTATTGCTACACTAAAAAGATTTTTTGCAAGGAGAGGCAAATCATCAAAAATTTATTCGGATAATGCTCAAACTTTTATTGGAGCGAATAGAGAAATTAAGAGATTACTTGAGGTTGTAATTTATCAAGATAAAATTCTTGCTGAGTATTTACTCTCAGAGGGAGTTGAATGGAAATTTATTCCACCCAGTTCACCCGATTTTGGAGGCCTTTGGGAGGCTGGAGTGAAGTCCTTTAAGTACCATCTGAAACGTGTAGTAGGCAACGCTAGGTTAACTTATGAGGAATTTTTGACAGTTACAAATCAAATTGAAGGAATTCTAAATTCCATACCATTATCACCATTTCCTCAGATATAGATGACTTAAAGGTCTTGACCCCGGCACATTTTTTAATAGGCAGGCCTATCAATGCAATAATTGAACCAGATATTATGAGTATAGACACTAATAGGTTAAAATTGTGGCAAAGAGTAAAGAAAATTGTCCAAATTATTTGGAAACGTTGGCATATTACCTATTTAAACCATTTACAAAATCGTACGAAATGGCAAATAATTAAAACCAATGTCAAGATAGGTGATTTGGTACTGTTGAAAGAGGAAAATTTACCAAGTACCAAATGGGCCATTGGTCGTATTTTGAATATTTACTTCGGTAAGGATGGTTACGTAAGAGTTTGTGATGTGAAAACACAGAAGGGTGTTTTCAAAAGAACTATTTCCAAATTGTGTAAATTACCTATGGATAATAGAATTTAATCAGTGTAATATTGTATAGTGATTTAATGTAATTGTATTTTTCCTATTGATGTGTAATCTTATATTAGTGTTGTTTATTGTGTGATTAATATTATTACCTTGTAATTTGTAGTGTTTAAAATCTGAATTTGTGTGTTTTTATTCAGCATTGTGCATTGAATTGTGATATTCCATAGTTTTCCTTGTGTGTGTGTGTTGACAACATTATGTCAAGGCGGGTGGTATGTTCCGACCTGTCACTGTGCTGCCCTCTTGCGGCAAAGGGAAAAACACTTCAGTGTATCGTGAGCGAGGGTGTGTGCGGCAGCAAGAATGTGCTGCCAAGCAATGATAGCCAGAATAAAAGGAAAAAGAGTCTAAAATTATTCTTGTGTGGTGATTTTTTAATAATGTGAGAGCAATCGACATAAATATAGAGCGTGTATGTTCAGTGCCACTGAAAGTCATTTGTCCGTTCTTGGATTTTACTCACTCTATTGGCAACGAACACCTTGAGTAGATGTGGTGATTGTTGCATCCAGGATAATACGATGCTCGAGTCACACCACAAATGAATAGCTGATATAGCTAGTTTTAAGGACTTGACAACCTTTGTTATAAGATTAGACAACAGCACAGCAACATTCAGTTCAAGTTTAGAAATTTTGATTGCCTTAAAAGGGAAACTCTGGATTTACTACAAAGAAGATTAGAAGTAATTTTTCCATTCGATGCGATACACCTTATATATATATAACGGCTCCATATGCTTTTTCACTTGCATCTGAAAATCGGTGAAGTTCTACAACTTTTAAATTTTCCATAAGAACAAATCTGTTGATGTCCAAATCATTAACCTTGTGAAGTGAGTCCAAAAACTGGGTCCATTCTTTTGATTCTTTTGTTGGAAGTGAATCATTCCAATCTATATTTAAAAACCAAACAGTTTGCATGAAAATCTTTGCCTTTGTAATTAAAGGTCCAACAAAGCCAAGGTAATCATAAGTTTTTGCAATAACTGATAACACAGTTCTCCTTGCATATTTAGCAGAATTATCTACAGTCATTCTAAAGGCAAAGCAATCAACTTCAGGTTTCCACAACAATCCCAGAGCTTTTACTTCATTTGAGGAATCGAACAAGTAGTCACTATTCACACAGTTATGACTCAAAAGTTGAGGGCTATTAGAGCACCATTTGTGCAGCTCCATCCCACAACAAGCGAGCATTTGAATAAGTTCGGTTTGTAATTCTTTCGGAGTATCCAATGTATTTGATCCAGACAAACAATCATCCATGTAGAAGTCTGACATGACAACAGGTGTTGCAAAGGGGAATTTTTCACCTTCATCAATGAAAAATTGTTTCAAGGTTCGTGTTGCAAAAAATGGCGCGCAACTTGTGCCATATGTCACGGTTTTCAGCTTGTAAATTTTGATAGAATCACCGTCACTATTTTTCCATAAAATTCTCAAAAGATCTTGCTGTGAATCCTCAACTAAAATTTGTCTATACATTTTTTTAACATCCACTATAAATGCAAAGCGATGAGTTCGAAAATGACACAAAGTTGAAAACAGTTCTTCTTGAAGAATTCCACCATTTAATAGTAGAGAGTTCAAAGAATATCCAGTTGGAGTGGCTTGTGAGGCATTAAAGACAACACGGAGAGGAGGTGAGCTATTCTGTGGGCGGTATACACCTTGATGAGAAATGTAGTATGTAATATCAGGCTCTTCACAGTCGACTACTTCCGACATGTAACCCAAGCTTTGATATTCATCTATGAAATTTTTATATAGTTCCCACATAATTGGTTCTTTCTTTAATCGTTTATATAACCAATTTAATCTCCGAAGAGCGATGTCTTTCGATTCGCCTAATTGAGAATTACTTTTTTCTCTCATTGGCATTTTAACCACATAACGACCGCTATCCGTTCTGGTTTGAGTTTTGACTTACTGCTCCTCACATATTTTTTCTTCGTTTCCTTGAATAACATTGTCTTCTTCAACAGTTTCAATTTTCCAAAGTTTTTCTAATGTTTCACCTAGACTTTCAGTTTTTTTTTGATAGGCCACAATACATTCGATTTTCAGCTATTGGATTTTCAATTGCTCCACTAACTACATATCCAAATTCAGAATCCTGCAATATTATTTTTTGTTCCGAAAGCTGTATTTTATTAGGTTTCAAAATTTCGATAAAGACCTCCGCACCCAATAAAACGTCAATTTGCCCAGGACTATTAAATGATAGATCAGCTAAATTAACATTCTTTGGCCAATTAATGATAGATACATCTATATATTTCAACGGGGTAAGATCTGTTATTTTTTGAACAAGAAATTCTAAAGACCTTGAAAAACTAAAATTATTGTTTGAAACATTGGCCTCTATTTTCGACTTAACGGACATCTCTAGCCCAATAATGCCAGAAACCGCAATGTTTGTTTTTTCTTTCTTTAAATCTAATTAATTTGCACAATGAGTGCTTGCATAGTTAGAACCGATCCGATGTCTAAAATTGCTCTCAAACACAATCTTTCTCCACTTTTAGATTCGATATAAACATTTGCTGTAGCTAACAAGACAGTTTTGCCTTTCGTTAAAAAACAGCTGGTATTGAAAAGCAATAATTCTTTTCCTCTTGATTTGTTTATACTTTCAAGACTACTGAGCCATGTGGCAGAAACACTTGAATCGAGAGATTTATTGATATTAGAGATTGGCGCCGGCAATGAGTCATTCCACGAAGCATTCTGCTTACAGAAGGAACCAAAACTATTTAATTCTTTAGAAATATGTAACAGACTATTATGCTTTTTTCCACATTGATTGCAAATGTACTTCGATGAACAACTATTTAAATGATGACCCGTCATTAAGCAACTAGGGCATAAGTTGTTTTTAGGCTACATCATATCTCTCTTTAGGGGAGAGTTTTTTAAACATATCACAAGTATATATTGGATGCGAGAATTTGCACAAAATACCTTTTTTATTTTTCGCATTAGAATTCAACACAAAACTTTTGTTTGGAACTTGAGTCGAGGGTGTTTAGTTTTCAGTAAACTATTCCTATGAACGTTTTCCAAGACCTGACTTCTTTTTTCCATAAAAGTTAATAAATTATCCAATTCAGATACTTCGGTATTTTTCAAAGAAAACTCAAACTATTTTTGACTTTCAAGATTTAATTTTATCAAAACAATATTTAAAATAATGATATCAGAGAAATTGTTTCTTTCAAAATTTAAATTTTTCATAACTCTTAAATTTCTATTTATTCTATAAACAATTTAATTTTTCTTATCGATTTCAAGAATTGATTGAATATAGTTATCAACAATAATTCGTTTGTTTTCATATTTTTCTTCCAATGCCTGGAATAAAGACATAAATTTATCATCTTTTGCTTCAAAAAGTTTTGCTTCATTTTTAAGAGAAGCACGAAGATAATGTAATTTTTCAGTATCTGACAAATTATTGTTGCATCCAATAACACTGCGTTTAAAGCAAGCATTTTTATTTATTAGAATATGACAGTATTTGTAGAACTATTAACTCATATTCTGTATGAAGGTGAGAAAGAATGAAGAGCAATAAAAAAAAACCACCAACCGGTAAACAAAACGAAATCGAAAAAACATATTAATTGTGAATATTGAGTCATTGTATCGCGATTCCTTGTGAATATTGAATTATTGTATCGTGATTCCTTACTCATGTTCATAATTTCGATAGAACGATATTTTTCGAAAACTGGTATCGAAAAATCGATTTTTCAAAAATATCGATATTTTTTCGATGAATCTAAAATCAGTAAAGCCCTTGAGTAGTAGTTTTTATACAGAAATTAATCTGTTTTTGATAATTTAAAAGCTGTGAATGCATGGCACACTTTTTTCATTAACTTTATTACAGAGAGCGTTTGGATATGAAATCTATTCCTGGATAAATATATGTCTTTCAAATTATTTGAAGAGGAAAGTTGAGTGGAAATTGCTAATTGGGAATAATTCAAAAATATCTTTTAATGTCTTTTGTCTTTAGGCTACATTTATATAAACATGAAGTGTGACAGAAAAAGAAAAAACTCTTAGAGTTATTTGTATTTATACTTTTATTTTTATCCGAATGTTAATTATTTTTTTTATTACATACTCAAATATATTGTTTCTTTAGAGACAAAATTAGTTCCCCCCCCTTTCTTTAATGTTTGTACCAAAGTCATTTTATGAGTTATTAAATTTAAAAAATATATATAATAATCAAAATTTAAAAAAATTGATATTAATTTTTCATTTCTATGGCCCTTCTTGTATATATTGTAGATAATATTGTTTTTTTACAATTTTATTGCCATTTTTTATTTAGATATCAAATTGTTCTGAGCACTCTATCATCAATTTGTTGTTTCATGATACCATTTCTTTTGTTAATTCTTAAGTCAGTAGAAAATTTGATACTAAAAATGAATGAGATTCTTCATTTGTTAATAATAAAATATTTATCTTTTGCTCTTCCTTTTTTTTAGAAATTGCTGCTTTATTACGCCCTGAAAGGAAATATCAAATAAAAGTATCTTCTCTATCAAGCCCCCTGAAAGATACATTAATCTTACAAATGGAGGGTTCAATACCTGAAAGTAGTGAAAGATTATCTAATACTATTGATAAGTTGAAAAGGCGGCGTGAAGACAGAGATGATATTCTAGAAAATAAAAACGTTCCTATATTAAAGAACATAAAGAAGATTGCGACAACAAAAACTGTTTCACAATCTGTAGTAAGTTTAGATACAGTCCTTGATCCACCAAATGCATGCTCTTCTATGTCAACAGAAAAAAACAACCTTAATCCTAATCACAGCACAAATGAAATCTCTTCTGAGTCCAGAAATAAGAACAAGCTTGACACTGCTCATGGCGTTGCTGAAAATATTGGAGATAACATCGGTCTGAAGAAAGAAAAAACAGCACCACAAAAAGGAAAGAAAGAAACTAAAAACGCAGAAAGAACAATAAAAAGAGAAAGTAAGGTCTTAAAAAGGCAAATAAAGATAGAACAAACCGTTTCACAGTCTGACGAAAATTTAAAAACATTCTTTTTTCCTACAAATGAATGCTCGTCTTGGGAAACAAATAAGAACAATCTTAATCCTAATCTTCACACAGATGAATACCCTTTTGTGTCAACAAATAATTACTACCTTGGTTCTGCTCATGGCGTTGCTGAAAATACTGGAGGTAACATCGGACTGAAGAAAGAAGAAAGAGCATCACAAAAAGGAAAGAAAGAAACTAAAAACGCAGAAAGAACAATAAAAAGAGAAAGTAAGGTCTTAAAAAGGCAAATAAAGATAGAACAAACCGTTTCACAGTCTGACGAAAATTTAAAAACATTCTTTTTTCCTCCAAATGTATGCTCGTCTTCGTCAACAAATAAGAACAGTCTTAATCCTAATCTTCACACAGATGAATTCTCTTTTGTGTCAACAAATAAGAATAATCTTGATTCTGCTCATGGCATTGCTGAAAATACTGGAGATAACATCGAACTGAAGAAAGAAAAAAGTACACCACAAAAAGGAAAAAAAGATGCTACAAAAGAAGAACGGAAAGTAATGGGCTTAGAAAGAAAAATAAAAACAGAATCTGTCGATAGTTCCGAAACAGTCCCTGAACCTCAAAATAAATGTTATTCAAAATCAACAAGTAATAACTATCTTTATACTGGTCAATACACAAATGAAATGTTCTCTGTTTCATCAAATCTGAACAACCTAGAATTTAGTCATGACGTTGCTGAAAATAATGGAGTTAAGGTTGAATTGCACAGTGATTTATTTCAATCCAGTAACATGCATGAACAGCGGAGAGTAGAAAGAAGAAAGAAGAGAAAAAAAAGGAAACAAAGATACTACACAGGAAGAAGCAAAACTAGAAAAAGTAGGACAGGACTTAGAAAGGACACTACAAAATCTGATGAAAAGTGTGTATCCAATATTGAACATAGTAGGAATATACATATAGATCAGAACATTGACTCGAACACTAATGCTTTCTTTCCTGATAGATTACATTTTTTGTTTCAAACGGTGTTAAAAACTGTACTAAATGTCCTTGATCCTCCTCATGAATGCTCTTCTGGGGCAACCAATAAGAACATCCTTAATCCTGGGTATAACAGAAATGAAATCTCTTCTATATCAACAAATAAGAACAACTTTGATTCGGTTAATGACGTTGCTGAAAATACTGGAGATAAGATTCAACTGCACAGTGAGTTAACTCAATCAAGCCTACTAGAGAATGATTTATCTCAATCAAGCCTACTAGAGAATGATTTATTTCAATCAAGCCTACTAATACCTAAAGAGAATGAAAGGTTGTCTAATATTATCAGTAAGTTAAAAAGGCGGGTTGAGGAAAAAGATGATACTCTAGAAACTAAACTCTTTCCTGCATTAAAGAAAATGAACATTGCGACAGAAAAAACTGTTTCACAATCTGTCGATAGTTTAGAAACAGTCCTTGATCCTCCAAATGAATGCTCTTCTGAGTCAAGAAATAAGAACAATCTTAATCCTAATCTTCACACAGATGAATGCTCTTTTGTGTCAACAAATAAGAACAACCTTGGTTCTAGTTATGGCGTTGCTGAAAATACTGGAGATAATATTCAACTGCCCAGTGATTTTTCTCAATCAAGCCTACTGGGAATACCTAAAGAGAATAGAAGATTATCTAATATTATTAATAGGTTGAAACAGCGGCTTTAAGTAATTAAACAAAGTAATTATTACAAGTAATTATTAATAGTAAAGTAATTATTACAAAGTAAATACGAATGAAAGTATTTTTATTAAAACTTATTTTAAATATTTATATACCAGCTGATTTTGTGAGATTGTTAAGAAAATTATACATTTGTTTTCATTCGGTTTGGTTGGAAATCATTATCGAAACCAGGTATGAATGGCTGCTAAGCATAGAACTTGTAATGTACTCTCAGTTAACGAAGGAGACATTGCTTACCTATAGATATTGGATAAATATTTATTCACATAAAATATAGGGATGTTACAGTGTTAAAGAACAGAATAAGAATATTTACAAATTCGTACCCTTAGGACTTCACTTAGCTGAATGCTTACTAAACATTTCTTTTGGTAAATGGTTAGCAGTTAAAACAAAAATAGCAACTACAATCTGTTGTTTATTTACTGAATTATATATAAGTCTCATAACTTATAAAAATAACAATGTAAAACATTTACATGTGAATATTTCACTGAGTTAGTCCAATAAACATTGACATTGCATAATATGAGATGTCTTGGATGTAAATATTACTAAATAACTTTCGAAAATCAAATAATAAAAAAGCAAATTTCTCAGCATGTAACTAAATTGAAATACTAATATGAAATTTTTATATGTCTGTTGAGTTGTTATATTTTTCTATAATTTAGGATGTAAAATGTTAATGAATGGAATTAATACTATCAAGAGCAATGAATAAAGATACATATTAAATGAACAAACTACATACAAGAATGCTACGCAAAATTGTATACTTTATGAAGAATAAGACAATAGATAATTTAAAAAAATATTTCAATTGAAATATATGACTACCATAATTACAATCTGAGAATCAAAAATCAATAAAATACAGAAAGATGTAAGAAGGAATTGTTTATCTAATTAGTTTGAACGCTATTATATTTTCTCACAAATCATAGTCTGTTATTTATAATTAAAAAATGTTTAAGATTGAAATTGGAAATACTGCAACTGTTTAGGAA
This sequence comes from Argiope bruennichi, assembly GCF_947563725.1. NCBI lineage: Eukaryota > Metazoa > Arthropoda > Arachnida > Araneae > Araneidae > Argiope > Argiope bruennichi. The sequence goes on from NC_079162.1 coordinate 120,056,622, forward strand.
TAATCAATTTTTGAGCACTTGTTACATTCTAAAATAGATCCCGCGAAATTATTTGCGAAATATTACAATATTTTACATAGATTTTTTATATATATATTTTTTTAAAAATTCCCATTTCATAGTTATTTTTAGAAATTTTAAAACTGAAATTGTTTAAAGGAAAATAAATGCAAAACATATGAAGTTCCCTGACAGTGTCTTAAATATGTATTATTTATGACATGAGAACATGATAGTTTTGGGAATGAAATTTTTATGCCATAAAAGTTAGCTAGAAGTATCTTTAAATGGAACTGCAGGCAATGCAAAATATCATTCCAAAATGTTTGAGTTTAAATTCTCATTCAACAACGTCTACTCTAAACTCTAATTATGTTATAGAAAATACTTGTACAGAAAGTTTATATCAAGAAGCTTATTCTATTAAATATATATATATTCTGGATGCTTGAATTCGTCAATGCATTTTTTAACTAGCTATGATTTGAAAATACAACTTTCAATAAAATCAAATTTTATTTTATGTTCTCACATCATAACTTAAAATTAGCAATAGCAGAATATAATTTTATTTATTTTTTTAGTTCATGGTAACATATAAAGACAAATAGAAATGTTGAACTTGGAAATTATAAAAAAATAGACGTAAGCTGTTCTGGGAGTGTCAAGAGAAATATAATCATTAGCAGAATATTTCTCTCTGACAACAAAGATACTGTATTCATCAATCATATAAAGTTTTAAAGAATACTTTTTTTTTTTTTTTTTTGCAGAAACAGTAAACATTAGATTTTAATGAAAAATATGTCTTCATATTGTTCAGAAGTCTTCTGTAAAGGAATATAAGTTAAGACATTAATGTTAATTTTTTTTAAAGATCAGTACATCACCTGCTTTGAAGATGTATCAATAGAAACATTCGTTAGGCAGAAAGTACTTTTAAATAATTTCATTAATACCAGGAAATTCAGAACCATCTAAAATCAACAACAGAAGTAACAAAAAAAAAAAAAGTGGAAAACAAGTAAAAGCCACCTGAAGAAAATAAATAGTCTAAATTTTTCGTTTGTACTGAACGATTAACACTATGTCATTTTTATCCAGCGTTCGCTGTAATGAAATAATATAAAAAGGAACACTTATAAAAGATGAAAAGGATTTTGTATTAAATATCCATTAAATAAGTAGAAAGATTACTAAAAAATATGTTTTAAGATAACATGTCGACACATTGTTTGGAAAAAATACCATTCCTTCCCAAATCACAGGGAAAAGCCAGGGGCGGCGGCAGAGGTTTGCCGCCGGGGGTGGCAAGACAAATCCGACAGGGGGGCAAGCACTATTTCTCTAATTTGGCTTCAAAATAACCCATAATAATTAATTTTTGCATTTAATTAAAAATAGTAGTATTTAGCTTCTTTTTTATTCATATATTGACCTTTTCATTCATTTTTAAAAAATTGCAAACATATTTTAAAAATATGTTTGCAAATTTCAATTTTTATCGTTTTTTTTATTGATCAGTAAAAGATTGTTAATATTTGAGTCTTTTTTTAATAAGATTCTTGAGATTTATTCGCCCTAAGATCTAATTTTGGAAAAAAAATAGTTATATTTCATTCTAGATTGTGGTACATAGATAGAAATGCAGATAGTGCCAGAATGACGTGTCATGTTAAATGGACAAATGTATATTCTTACCATGGATGTTATATAAAATGAATGTCGAAACTAAATTCAGAAAGTTTTATAAAAGAAAGTCTTAATTCAAAATAATAAATTTTAAAAAAATTCGATATTTTTATCAATAATCAATCTTTTTAGCATAGTCCCTTACCTAAAATAATTTTTATAAGAACTGCAACAACGAGCAGGAATTTGGTTGTATTTCGGATCTGAGGCGAATAAGAGGGCGCACACAGCAAAAATTTACTATAGTTCGGACACGAACAATATAAAATTCTGAAAAAATACAAATATGTTATTTCTTACGAAGATTGGAGAAAATATTTTGTAAATATAATTACAAACTTACTATTTTATATAAGATATGAAAAATGCACTTGTGAAAAATGGACTACTTAAACATAACGTTCTCCATGCATTTATTTTTCAATGTTTATTTAAGTTTAAGGCCAGCTGGAGTTTTCGCTCTATCTCGTGCACTCTCTAATAAACTTGTCACGCCAGAGAACGCCTTAAATGGCATTCGCGTACAATAGTTACGAAATATACTATTTTGGCGTAAATTTACCATTTTTACTGAATATGTTGTGTCATCTTTGGCGAGTTATTTAGCGGTTGATCCCTGGTATGCGCTAATAGTATCCAAAAATCGAATTTTTGTTTTAGACACGTTTTTCTCAACTAACTGAAACCAAAATTTGAAACAAAACTGCACTTGAGGTCACAAAATCACATAGCAAATTTGATATATTTAAGTCATTTGAATTCTCGAGCTTGCATGTAGACCGATAGACCGTCAATCCTTCATTCGATTTGGCTCATAATTTGACAGGAATTAATACTATAGAGTTAAACTTGTGTGCCGGATTTTATCGATCTAACACTCTTCGTTTTGTAATTATCGTGTTAACTTATATTCGAACAGCCGGACAAACGGTCTTCCTCTGAGCAGAGTTTACTCAAAATTTGATAGAAATCTAAAAATTTGGTGTAAAGATGGCATACCAAATTTCAACCGTCTAGCTCAGAGTTTTTTCAGTTATTTTTGACACAAACAGATAGACAGGTATTTTCTAAAAATATGCTTTTCGAATTCAGGGATTCGTCAAAATCTCGAGTTCAAAATTTTTGATGATTACTATACTTTCCATATACGTATACGAGAAAGTAAAAATCAATGCATTTTCATTAAAAAACAATTAGATCTTAAATATGAACTCCCAATTTGTCCCAAATAAGATATGCCATCTAATTAGGAAATTAAGTAAATTCGTATGTGAATGGGTTAATGTGTAATCTATAAATAATTTATGAATAACTATTTTAATCATCATTTTATCAAACCATTTTTATCCTAAGTCTATTAAAAATTTAGAAGTATCTGAAATTATACAGATTTTCCCACAATGAGTAATTGAAAGAAAAATGAAAAAGAAAATTTTTAAAAATGCGTTTTCCGATAACGGAGTTTTAATACTGAATGCAGAATCTAAAGAAGCGCCATCTGTGCACAATCTGCAAACTATGGAAGAGAGGGGAAAAAAATAAAAACAGTGAGAATGAACTCACTGAAACATTGTTGCATACCTCTAAATAAAGTTGTTACTATAATTATAATGACTAGATTTTTCCCAGTCGAGATGAAAAAATTAATATTCTCAGTTGGGATGAACTAAACCTACTTTGATACCACATGAGTGCTTTTTTATTATCCCACCGATATACGTGTATGCATATAGAAATTAATATCATTGAATGCAATCTTTATTTCAATTTCTTGTTTGATATCATACGCTGTCTTTTAGAAGCAAGGCGTATAGGTTTGTTAATTTAATATAGGCGTATAATTTCAGCGTATGGGTTTAATAATTGTGTGCCAATTTTTTTTTTTTTTTTTTTTTTTAACTAAGCAACATATAATTGTTTATTTGTGGTTATAATGACTTATTTTTGGTTAAATTTTTTATTATTGTAAACATGGGTATACTTTTATTTTTTTATTATAACTCTTAATAATGCGACATCTATGTTTGTACAAGTACTATTGAAACAACGCTCGTTGCTTATAAATGCTATAGTTAAATTAGCATAATGAAACAGATAGGAACTTATCAATTATATATGATAAAGAGTTAATAAAATCGTTTCAATATTTTTTATTTCATTGAATTAGATTTTTTTTAAAAAAATGTATTTGCTAATCAATATGATAACACCTTTTTAATCAACCTGTGCCTCATTGAGTCCTGCAGCCTTAAGCAGCTGCCTAATCGGGAAATCCGAGAGTACATCCTTTAGCATTGTTGATTTTGTCCAAAGTTTCATGTATATCTAATGTTTCGGGACCAAGCCTGATTATACTCTTTCATCTTACTTCGTTTTTGTGTTATCTTTTCCAAATGTCACTTGTAAATAGGACGAAATTTAAAATAGATCTGAAATGTCATGTATAGACCACATGTCGAATTTCATCCATTAAGCTCTCTGCTTTTTTTAGTTCTCGCTTGTATATCAAAGCAGTCCATGAGGTAATATTCAAGATGAAGTTTATCTGAATATAGCTATTGACTTTAAAGTTTGCTATAATGATTATATATTGAGTTTCTACCATCCAGTTCGTTCCGTTTTAGCTCTTTGCTAAACTTAATATACAAACTGAAAGAAATTTAATCTTCAAACTTTTTAATCTCGAAATTTTTACTATCCTCCACCTGTTAGATGTCTTCGAGTCGAACAATTAAAGTGTTTTGCCATTATATATAGTCGTCCACTAACGTAATAACTCAAGAAAGCCAAAAGATAGGAGGCGTTACATGTTTCGCAGTTCCTAGTAGGGAGAGCGACTTTCCTTTTAAGAGAATCTTACTGATTTACTTAATGTATATAGCAGAAGTGAGAGAGCTATGAAAATATTCATAGACTGAACCTTTTTAAATGGTCCAATCCCTGATTCAAAGGAAGTTATGCTACATTATAAGAAGAGAAATAGATTGACACAACCGTGCCCTTATAAGACAGAAGAGAAACTACTTATTTATACTTGAACAATTAAAAGGGGAAGCGGATAGCGAGAGAATGATCGTGCAATGTTAACGTACTTAAAAATTTTAGGAGTTGGAATGAGTTTTCCTGCACATGCTCACATTTAACTGGAGAAAATGAGTAATATTCATCCTGAACCGTAGTAAGAAATGAAAAATATAAATAAGAATTTTAATTAGAGTTGAAATCAAAGGGAAGTTTTTTTTTTTTTTTTTTTCTTTCTTTCTTTTCTCGCATTTGGGAATCGAAGATGGAAGATTTTAGAAAATTTACCATTGAACATTAGAAATTTTTCTGTTTACTACACGAAAACACCTGAACAATTACTGCACACTAAATTCTGTTTTGGTTGCGATTATTCATATGAAACGTCATTTGAATGATAGCAAGTTTTTGAAGAGAAATCTGCTCATACAATAAGCGCAACGAAAATAGCAATCTCGTTTCAAGAAATAAACAATGACCCCGTCCTTAATACTTTCTTCTATATCAACGCAGAGTGATCACAAAGATGTCATCGATTAGAGCCAACACCTCTTAAAGTACAAAGCCTCAGCTCTGGCTGAAATGCGAGCGAATGGGTCATAGGAAGAAGTCTGACGAATAATTGCTGACTGCAAGCTAGCAGGTGCGTAAACTGCCTTCAAACCGTTGGCGACAGCTGCCCATCCTCTGTATTTCTTTCAGTAAACTATGTATTAGGCAGACATCGCATTTATTTTTTCTTAAAGAGATACTTTTTTTAATATGATAGTGCCTTTCCACTGTTCAATATTCAACTGCAAAGGAAATTCTGACAATGGTCCAAAAGTGTTCATCTTTAAATTTCCGGAGGATGGAAAATTAAAAGCACAATGGACTTGACTCACAGGCTCCTTCGTAAGGATTTCAAGTCAAGCGAAGGCTCAAAAGTAACCGTTATTCAATAATTTTCTTAAAAGATAATATTCATATAATTTTCAATTTGAATTTATATTTGAATGTATAAATGCACTCTATTTACAGCTTTCAACAGTGAATAATGTTATTAGTAACAGTTTGAACTATTTCTCCCATTTTCTCTTTGTTTCAGCTTAAATTTTTAGAATTTGTTTTTAATTTATCAATCAACTGATCGATTGGTTCAAAAATAATCTTTAATATCGGCACATAACTGTAGACAAACATAACTAACATAAGATAACTGTAGCAACGATTTGATGCATTCCTAAAGTATAATTTTAATTATGTTTTAATATTTTTTCTTGTTGCAAGTTAATTTTGTACGTTTAACAATGAAAATTTCAATCTGTTTTAATATGAATTTAAGTTTTAATTAATCTGTAAGTCAATATCCCATAATTTTAACTGCAATTATTAAATAAACTGTATAACCAAAAAGTAAATATTTGTACAAACATGATAAATACAACATCTCAATTCATAAATTTTGAAAACACACATTAAAGAAAACAAAATGATAATGCAGTAATTTTTTAATTTGTGGGCATTTATCTTCATACTAAAAATATTTATATATATAATTTCATCATTAGTTAATTCTAATTTGTCTTCTACGCTTTCACATGTCCGTGAGCTACATTTTAGAGAGGAATGTATTATAAACAATATGGAATATTTTCATGAAGAAAGTGACTGTATTCTAATAATGTATTTTTATGTAGTTTGTTGTAAAGTATATATAATATAATTAATTAGTGATGTTGTGTTCATCTTGTAATATAACATGTGTGTTTGCTTTGTCTTTTCTGTATATACATTTCTAACTTATTTCACATAAAATAACTTTGTTGACACAGTTGAAGTTCATTTAAAAATTGAGAAGGCCTTGATTTGCTTTTCATGTAAAAATCTATGTAAATAAATTGACTTAAATTCCCTTATTCATTATTTTTTTTATAAAATTTATGAGAAATTGTAATAATTGCATTCCAGGATCTCTTTTAATTAGCTGTGCATCTTGTCCGAGCTTGCGTACTTTCTGTAAAAATGTTTTAAATAAAATGGTTTAAACTGTTTTATTCATGACCATTTAAGATTTATGAGAGAAATTATATAGATATCGCACTCCAGAAAATCTTTTGATTTGAATTTTTCTTCTTGTGAGAGTTTGCATACTTCATGTTAAAAATGTTTTTAAATAAAATGGTTTAAACTTTCCTATTCTTGACTATTTCTTTTAAGATTTATGAGAGAAGTTATATGGTGACAATTTCGCAAATATGATTTATCAAAGGTACATAGATATTGCACTCCAGAATATTCTTGAATTTTGAATTTTTCTTCTTATGAGAGTTTACATATCTCATGCAAAAATGTTTTTAAATAAAATTGTTAAATTATCTTATGCATGCTCATTTTTTTGTAAAAAAAGGGAAGAATAACGTATATTAATTCTCCAGAATATTATTAAGTTAGTCTTACTGCTACTTTCAAATGCTGCATTGTATAGATATTTCGTAATATAATTGCTAGAATCAAATTTTAAAAATCTGATTTGAATTTTAAGAAATATTATAAAGATAAAAATGCTTTATATTTAATTGAACCAGTATTTTATAACAGCCAAGCGAGCGATGTGTTTACTATAGAGAAAACATGAAACTACATCTCTCTAACCGTTAGGCTGTTGAGATCGGCAGACTTCTTTGGATGACTCATTCCAGCCGTCTAGAGGCTTTGTGCCTTGGGAGGTGTTGTTAGAGCGGACTGGCATATATTTAGCCCTAAAATTTCCGATAACATTATAAGATCATTCTCTCGCTATCCGCTTCTAGTAAAAGGGAGAAAGCAACTACAATACACAAAATTGCACCATCTGGTGTTAGATACACAATTTGCTACAGTATTATACACTTTGGGAATAGAAATTTGTAACATTTAAACTAAATTTCTTTTTAAACCAATAAAAAATTCTAGAATGCTTGATAGAAATGGGTCTTTCCCGATGGCATTGCATATTTTTTGTTCGAGAAATGATCTATAGTAAACAGTCGGAGTGAATTTTTTAAAAGCATAACTAAATTTAATAGGCTTGTTTTATAAAGATATCTGTGATATTATTCTATCTCACTTATCCCTCTCTCTAATATGAGTTATTAATTTAATTATATATTTTTAAATGTGATTAAATACATTATACTTATTGATGCAGAATTATGAATATTTTATTCTAAACAATTAAAACATCATTTAATCGTTAAATCTAAGCAACTAGTTTCATATGACCCCAACATGATGTGTGTCTTCCAATGAGCATGTTCGTGCTTTGCTTAAGGAAAATAATTTTTTATGGTCTTCCTTTTTAAATAAATAAAATAAAATCCAAGAGTGTATGACACAAAGAAAATGAAGAGATTCTTTCTGAAAAATTTAATATATATTGAGCTGTAATGCATAAATGGTACACACGTTTTCCCATATGGTAAAAAGCTTACTTTTCTAAAATGCACATTAATTTCTAGTTTGTGAATCAATTTGTATAGTTTAAATCAAATAATTAAATCCTTCTTGGAATCTGAGCTTAATTAGATTGGATTAGTTCTGTGAGATGATTTGGTTAGATGATTAAGCTAGATGATTTGGTATTATACTCTATGTAAACCCTTACGAGTCACCTTCTTGCTGCAAGTTGGTTCGCGATTTGCTTTCGCAACCAAAATTTTGTCGTTATTAATCGGATTTCTTTTTCAACCAATGAAAAGGAATTATTGAATGCATGATACAAATAAATTCTTAACGATTTTCCTGAAAGCAATATAGATTTTTTTTTTTTTTTTTTTTTTTTGGTAAATGAATCGTAAAAAAGAATTGAGGGAATCCTTTCATAAACATAAGTCAATTTTTGAAGCTTGTGTTTCTAAAGGAGAATACCGCTTATCCCTGTAATAGGATTTATAATTGGATGGTGCATTTTAAAATGTATTTATTTTAAATGATTTGCACCCACTGATGTAAATATAGGAATGAATCTTTTGATTTAAAAAAAAATGGAAAAGTCATTCTATTTAGCATTATATTTCAAGAATTTTAAACAATCTAATTTTAGTCATTATGTGTAAATAGCGTATTAGGTAATACGTAGTAACTAATTCCTAAGGAAAGAAATATTTAATTACTATGAACCATAGACAACTTTTTTTCGAGTTTTGCGTGATTTGTTTTTGAACGATTTTTTTTTATGACCTAAATGCAATTCCAATGGAAGAAATATCAAGACGTAAGATACTAAAATAAATAAAGAAAATAAAATAAAAATGAAGTAATGGTTGATAATTTTAGTATACTTGATATAGTGAATTTAATGTTTAATTATTTAGTGCTTGTACAATACAAAACTTATTGAAATTAATTGAAGAAAATAGAGGTAGTATGTTGAAGATGTAAAACAATGTAAGAAAGTTTTCTTGTTCTCTTCACGGATTAAATTTGAGTCAGTCTTAAATGCGATCATATCTGTAACAGACATTTATTGAACTAAATTAATTATTGTGTAAGATTAAAAACCAAATATTTGCGCATATTTGAACAAATTAAGCAGCCACTCCGAGTTTAACTCTGAATTTTGAAAAGAAGTTATTATTCAATTAATTCTATTTCCAAAATAAAGAAAGCTACTGCTTTTCTTTATCTTGGATATTGGAATCATTCAACTGGATAAATAATTAGCAAAAATTCATAAATTATTGCTACGAACTATTTTTATACGTAATATTCCATCAATGGGAAGATTATTATGGAACGAATTGGTTACGTCATTAAATCATCAAAAATTGCGACCGAGCAGAAGGCAAAATTGGTAATATTGCACGTTGCTGGTTGTCTAGTTAGAAGCTCTAATCATGCTTTTACTTTCAACGGATTCAAAATTGTAATTAAATTATTTATTAAGTTCAAAATTAAAATAAAAGCATGTACAGGGTAGTGACAGAACCGAGAAATCAGGTTCGCGCTGTGATTTCTATTCATCAGAAGCCGGTTGTCGCCAAAGCGATTACAACAACAGCAACCCGGGACAGCTTTCATTGAAGGGAATGGCGACTTTTTAGAATTTCATCATTATAAGAAGAGTGATAAGCTGATGCATGTGGCTAAAAACAACCTTAATGAAACTTCAGGAAAAGTTTTTTTTTTTTTTTTTTTTTTTTTTTTTTTCACTTTTCGTGGAACAGAGAGGGTTAAAAATTTTGGTTCGACCTACTCTTGCAATCTAATAATGACGCTATATCATTACTAAAAATGATAATGTTTTCCCTTGGCAACAATAATGTGGAGAGAATTTTCGATCAATTCTCTGTAGGAGAATATGAAAGAGCAAGCACTTATTGCAAGCAGAATGGCTTGTGATAACGCTCAAGCAATTGGTGGAATAAGTAATTATGAAGTGTCATAGCAATTGATTTTTAGTGCGAAGAACTCACAATACGAAGAGTATAAAGGGAAATAAAAAATGAAATTAAAAAAAAACGAAAGGAAATTTGGGAAAATAAAGGGAAGCAGAATATCAGTTTAAAGGATAAAAAGTAAAAAAAAAAACAAAAACAAAACAAAAAAACAAAAACAAATATTGAGACAATTCAAAAAGAGTTTAAGAATTGAGAAAGAAATTGCAGAACTCAAAATTTTGCAAAACAAGCTTTTAAAACTTTTTAATTCTCTTAAAGCAATACTGGTGATTTTAAACTATTTTTAAGTATTTTAATAATTGATGTTTCAATTTTGAATTTAATTATTATTATTAATATTTTGCATTTTAAATGTAATAGGCAATCAATTGCTATTGGTTACTGGAATTATTATCTGTAAGTTAGTATCTTATGTCTTGCATTATTTATATTAATAATTGAATATAAATACTTTTATATTCATTTATAAAAGCGTAAGTTTTTGATTAGTGCAATTAATTTATGACTTGTTAAAGAAAAATGTTTTGAAGTAATACTTTAATAGTTTCTATTTTCTTTCTTTTGTAAACCTTTACTAAAATACATGCTATTAGATTCGTATAATTATACTATTTTTATATTTATGCTGTAACATGTTCTTATGCAGAGATCTAATTAGTTTTAGAATTATTTTAAAATTTTGAAAAAAAATCGCAATAACCTTTACGGTTAACGTAATGTTACATGCGAATATTTTATTTTTTCTTAGAATTCTTATTCAATTTCAGATGCAAAGTATTTTGTGGCAATTTCCAGTATTTTTTGCTTATAAGGAATATTAAATATACTATTTTAATAGACTTTTAGGATACGCATTCCATTTTTAAAAATTAAATTTCGTAAAATTATATTATTTTTTCATCTACTCAGAATAAATGTATGTTGTGCAAATACATTTATTCTGAGTAAGGAGAAAACAAGGACCTTAATATAATTAGTAGCCATAAGTTAGGAAAATGTTTCTCGTTTAGACTGGGAAATGTGAGGAAAATTTTTTTCTGTAGCCGTCCTGTTACTGTAAATTTATAAGTGCCTCTGAGCTATAGCCCACTTACTTCATTGTGTAAGACGGCTCTGATCATATGGTATATTTTAACCTCAATAATTACAAATTTCCACAATTTAGCGTGTTTTTATTATTATTTAGAATCTTCATCTAGTAAAAAATTTTAAATATGCATTTTAGGACATCTTGTTCCATTGACTGATTTTATCCAAAATTTGACACAATTCAGTTGCTTTATTGTCTGGACTACATCATTTTCGTAATACTTGCTGTCGAGAGTGTTTTTTCTCATCTTTAACTATGTTTCTTTTTAAATGAATAAAAAGAAAAAAAGGAATATAGGATAAAAAGAAATGTTTGAACTTTTGCCCTCACAGTAAAAAATATGCTTGCATATAAAGATATACTGATTTCATTGTTTTTTCTTATGATATATGGGATTTCATCACTTATGATTATCATATTTCTTAACTGTACATTATTTCTTAGATTCAAGATGATTTTGGTTTTAGTTCTAATGAAGAAATTTGCCCCCCCCCCGATTAAGATTTAAGTAGATAGGATTAGTTTAATTAAGTCTTGTTAGTTTATGTTGTATTGGAAATTATATAAATCCTAGCAAAGAGAGTGACTTTCTTGTTATGTTCTTATTAGATTGCTCGCAATTTGCTTAGGGAAAATAAATTTTACCACCATTAACCAGAATTCTTTTTAAACAATTAAAAAGAAATTCAAGAATGCATGATGCAAAGAAAATCTTACCCGTACCAGCAGACTGCGAAACATAATTTTACGATTTTCGGACATTTTTGCTTTGAACATTAAATGTTTATCTCATTTAATTCTCGTTTTCTTTCAGAGCACTCGAGTGTCGTCCTTCTGCGGTGTTTATCCTTCACTGGGCGTTGATTAATCTGGTATCATTGGCAGGTTTGTTTGCGAAGGCGTGTCGTAAGCTGTTCGTTGGACGGGGAGGAAAATACAGATATCGTGCCACACAGAATAAGTGGTTATTCAGAGGCACGGTGCAGAGTCATTCTGGTACTTAAATATAAATTCCAGATATAGACATGATAATTTAATGATAAGAGCTTTGTATGAATATAGAACATTTAATATTTTAACAATTTATTCAAGTTTGGCATATAAATATATATAAAAATGCTATAAACGATGGTAAGTATTTATTAAAAGAGTGGCGAGTAAAAGAACTCGCTTTTGAGTAATGAAAATTTAAGTCTAGACGATTTGAAAAATAATTGATATTTTATTTGAATCACGATTATAAGGTCTTAATTACGCCCGAAATAATTTTTTCTTTATATATATATACCTGTATTCGATGTTTTTGGTGGGCAGCTGGTGGCAGCTTTAAATTTCAATTAAATATTTTGTATAATTTGCATTTAAGTATTTTGTGTTTTTGTACCTTCTTCGGGAAAATATTTTTAAACTTCAAACTTTAATGTAAATGCATAACTCATGATAATTTAGAAGCCATGCACCGTTTTATTCATTTTGCTATACATTTCCCTAAATTTCAGCCTATATATTTATTTATATCACAAAGAAGGCAACGGTATTTAAAATTGGTTGAAAAAAGTTTAAGAAACATCACACTTTAGCCACCATTGCTTGATTACGGAGTTCAATCTTAATTGCAAACACAATAAAATTTCAAAGATTTTATTAAAACCATACTTTTTATTGAAACCTACTCAACATGGAGAAATAAGCAGAGCCTTCATATCTTGATCTTCAACGATGGAATAAATCTCCTAAGAAGTATTAGTAGCAACAATGAAAGCGATTTGAGTTTCACTTTAACTATGATATATAGTGCAAGATAGACTTAAAATATTTATTTTTAAATTTAAAACACATTTATACCATAAAAATAATAGGCATCATTGAAAAGATAATTTTTTGAATTGTAATTTGATACAATAATTGTTTTTATACCGTAATATTTTTGAAAATTATCACTGAAAGACGCCAAAACTAGGCTTAAATCTTAATTAATTAAACTTCTCATTTAAATTTTTAAAGTCGCTCCGAATTGTGCATTTCTATCCTCCAAAGTATGTATATGCCAAATTTGGTAGCTTTATGTGAAATAGTCTGATCTGTACAGCGATCGTTTTGATCGCATAAACACTGAAGTAAACGCATTCATTTTTTTTAAAGTAGGGATTGTGAAATCTTTATTTCCTACGCTTAGAGTTTACCCTAGTCGAAACTGAGATGCTCATTTAAAATTAAGCTAAAATTTCCTTTTGATGCATCCTTGTGAATGCATCCTTGTCCTGGATGCATTCACATACCCTCTCTTCTCCTGTTTTCTGCCTTCCTTGTGAGCGCGTACTTCCTGGTCAAGGATTTAATTAAAAATAATTGTTAGAGTTTTGACTCCCTCCGGTGGAGAAAAGGGGAAATTCTGTTCCCCTAACCAGATGCATTTGAGACGCCGACCCGGCGACATGTACATACTCTCTCTCCCGTCTTTTGTGTTGTGATGTGTTTGTGTGGTAGCTTAGAAATGTCCGTGCCCATATATGCGTGAAAATAAACCTATGAAAGTTCAACTCCTGCTTCGTCATTTATGGAATTGTCATGCACTGACTGAACATCGTGGTGTACCCTGGACGTGATACGTTGAAATTTGGAAATTGAAATTTTTTTGGAAAGCGTGACAATTTGGAGGAAGCACAGTGAGGAGCTGAAACCAGAGGTGGGCACATTTATTATTTGTTCTAAGCTTTCTTGAATTATTAAGTTTAAAATGGATATTAATAGATTAAAGGAAAAAAGGAAAGGATTACGTACTATCTTCACGAAACATTTAACTAAAATAAAAAATTCCTTAAGCAGAGAAATTTGTAATGAATATACGAAAGAAACAAAAATTAATGAGCTTGTGAGTTTGAAAGCTCAGCTCACGGAAAAATTGAAGGATTTAATTAGCTTGGATGAGAGTATTCAATTAATTATAGATTTAAGCGAAATGGAAGGAGAAATTGAGTTATGCGAAGATTACAAAGACAAAGCAATCGAACTAACATCTAAACTAGAAAGACAAATTGAAAATTTGAGGGATATTCCACAAGTAAGGACAAACAGTCCAGTTACAAATAATGCGGAAAATGTTATCCCCTTAAGAAATCAGAGTGTTAATTTACCGAAATTAAATATACAAACTTTTGAGGGCGATTGCAGTCAATTTATAGATTTTTGGAATTCCTTTGAAGTCGCAATTCATAAAAATGATTCATTAACAAAAATTGAGAAATTTACTTATCTAAAAACGTATCTTCGTGGAATTGCCTTAAATGCTGTATTGGGATTTTCATTAACTGAGCAAAATTATGATGCGTCGATACAGTTATTAAAAGAAAGATTTGGCCGAACAGATATAATCATATCTTCTCATATGCATAAACTTTTATTGATTGATCCAGAAAAAACTTGCTCAAATGAAACAGGCTTAAGAAAAATGTACGATGCAATAGAAACCCAAATTAGATCGTTGCAATCATTAAATGTAGCTACAGGTACCTATAGTAATCTATTGTGCCCTGTAATATTACAAAAGCTACCCGAAGAATTAAATTTAAACTATAATCGTCACCGTAGGGCAGGTGAATTATTTGATATCACTAATTTAGTAGAATTCTTAAGAATAGAAGTAGAGTGCAGGGAAGCTTCTTTATTAATAGCAAACCCTAAAATTTCTAATGTAAAGGAGTATTCATTTAGAAGCAAACCTGATCAAGGTTACAAAAATAGATATTCTTCGCATACGAATGCCTTAACGACACACGCTAATTCATTTCACCATAAATCTGAATCGAATCGTAAATTTAATCCAAAAAGAAACTATTATCCTTCTTCCGATGAAATAATGAGTAATCAAAAATGTATCTTTTGTACTGAAAAACACATGAGCCATGATTGCTCCGTTAATGTTAATGAAAAGAAAAAATCGTTAATGGCTAAGGGAAAATGCTTTGTATGTTTTCAGAATCACATAAGAAAATTCTGCAATAGTAACTATCAATGTAAGCTCTGTGGTTCTTTTTCGCATAATTCCTTAATTTGCGAAGGACAGCAACCCGATACCGTAACTAAGAATATTTCTCCTCCAGTCGAAGAAGGGACTTCTATCCCCAAAGAAAATAATACCGCTTCTACCATGGTATCTTTCAGCACCGAACAAAATAAAAGAAAAAATAGGGTCCCTAGATCGGTTTTATTACAAACATTTTCAGCTGTGGTGACCGGACGAAGGGGGAGTAGGACGCACCTGCGTTGCATGTTGGATTGCGGGGCCAATAAATCCTTCATCTTGAGAGGGGTGGTAGAGGAATTGGGATTGAAAACAGTGGGCAGGGAAGTTCTAATAGCTATTCACACTTTCGGAAGTAAAACCGCTGAGCGTCGTGCTTACGATATAGTGGAGATTACGTTAAGGAATGTACAACACCCGACTCGGTGTGTTAAAATACAAGCGGTTGTTAATGACTCGATTACGTCGGCGAAAATTCATACTCCATCGCAGTTTGTTAGAAACATAGCGTTCAAAAAGGGAATTGAGTTAGCAGATGTTAGTACTTCTGAGAGGATTGATGTTTTGATTGGTTCGGATTATATTTCAGAGATTTTAGGCGAAAGGAATATAAGGATTAGTAAAAGATTGATTGCAGCTGATAGTATTTTCGGATATTTGCTACTGGGAAAGGAGATGGGAATTGATTGTAAGGAGATATCTGCTAACCATTTGATCGTCGAGGGTGAGGAATCGAGCTTTGATAGGGTAAAAGATTTGTGGTTATTAGAAACGATTCGGATAAATATGGATAAAGAAACATTTAAATCTTTTCAACAAAATACGACGTATAAAGACAAAAGATACGAAACTCGTTTGTTATGGAAGGAGGATAATAAGGCATTGCGCAGTAATTATGGAATTGCGAAACGTCGTTTATTCGGTTTAAGCAAAACATTAAGTAAAAACAAAGAATTATTTGTTAAATACGATGGCATCATTAAGGAACACTTAAGAGAAGGTATTATAGAACGAGTACATTTGAATTTAGACCAAAATATAAACACTGGTTATTTTCTTCCACATCATGCTGTAGTGCGAGAACGGAAGGATAGTACAAAGGTTAGGATTGTCTTTGACGCATCATCAAAGGGAAAAGGCGCGTTATCATTAAACGATTGTTTAGAGAGCGGACCGAACTTAAATCCTGATTTACTTGAAATCTTGTTACGGTTTAGGTTACACAAAATTGCATTTAGTGCAGATATTCAGCGCGTTTTTAGAAGTAGGGATCGCCGAGGAAGATAGGCAGTTTTTAAAATTCTTATGGATAAAAGAGGATTGTCCTAATCCCGGTTTCAGCCCTCACAATATTGAAATATTCCAATATAAAAGAGTCACCTTTGGAGTGAAATGCAGCCCATTCTTACTTGCCGCAGTTATTAAACTGCATTTAGAAAAATTCGAAAGTGAATATGAAGAAGCATGTAAAATGTTGAGCTATTTGTACGTAGATGACCTAGCAGCTGGCACGTCAAGCGTTTCCGAAGCTATAAAATTGAGCAAAGAAATGATTTACATTCTAAGTCAGGCCAGCATGAATCTTCGAAGATGGGCTACGAACTCCCCAATTCTAAATGAAGCTTGGAAACAAGCTAATGTTGACCGTCGTGAAACATCCGAAGAATTAGGTGTGCCATTAAAAATTCTTGGACTCATTTGGGACAATATCAACGATAAATTTACTATAGACATTCATCAAATTTCTAAGATGAAGGACAGTAATCTTTCGAAGCGTTTGATTCTGAGCATCTGTGGGATGCTGTTTGATCCATTGGGGATGATAACCCCTTTTACTGTCAGAATGAAGTTGTTACTTCAGAACACCTGGGAACGGGAGCTGAAATGGGATGAACCACTACCACCGGACATTCAAGAGACATTTCTGTCATGGCTGGATGAGATAAAAACTATCCCCCAGATTTCTTTGCCTCGTCCTTACTTCCTTGATGCAGAGACTCCAATGGCTGAAATTCGCATTTTCTCCGATGCAAGCCCAAAGGCTTATGGTTGTGTGGCCTACTTCAGGAAAGTGACCAACTTGAAGGTGAGCTCCAGTTTCATAGTGGCGAAATGCCGCCTATCTCCATTGAAAAAATTGAATCTGCCCAGACTTGAACTCATGGGAGCCCTTGTTTCTGCCAGATTAGCAGAATACTTAAAACGAGCATTTCCCTGGATTACATCTGACCACATCTTCTTCTGGTCGGATTCGCAAATCAGCCTTCATTGGATAAAAGGAGACCCTCTACGATGGAAGGAGTTTGTGAGAAATCGCGTACGGGAGATCCAGGAGAAAACCAATCGAGACCAGTGGAATTACTGCAGAGGAAAGACGAACCCCGCAGACAAGTTAACCCGAGGACTGTCTATCCGAGTGTTAGCGCAAGATGATGTTTGGTGGTATGGTCCAGACTGGTTGTTTAACCCAGATCTATGCCTTGACAACACAGTGAGCAGCGAATTCAACGAAATTGAAGTAGCAAACGAACTAAAGAAGGACTATGTTCCAGCGAGCAACCTAGTAATGACTGTAACCGGAACTAATTGTGATGATTTTCTCGACAAACTTCTCAAAATCACAAATGACAATGTAAAACTGATTTGTATTATTTCATATATTTTTAGATTTTCAGCTAATTGCAGGCACCCTCAGTCAAGGACTGCAGGGCCCATTACGACTGATGAAAGAATTCACGCAGAAAACCAATCAATCCGAATGGTTCAACGTGGTAAGTTTAAGGAGGAAATTAGAGATTTGAAAGGAGGTAAGAATGTTTCAAAGAAAAGTAAACTGTCAACCTTAAATGTATTTTTGGACGAAAATGATATTCTAAGAGTAGGAGGCAGATTAAAAAATTCCAAATTAAATGTTTATTCAAAATATCCTATTGTGTTACCGTCAAATCATATTTTAACTTACAATATTTTAGTGCATTATCATAAGAAATATTTACATTTGGGAGCACAGGCTTTGTTGTATCAAGTACGTCAGAAATTTTGGCCAATCAATGGTAAACATAATAGAATAAAAAGGTGATATTTAATTGCATTACTTGTGTGAAAAACAAACCTGTTTTAACATCTCAATTAATGGGTGATTTACCAGCTGATCGCGTAATCCCTAATCATGTATTCAACATTACTGGTATTGACTTTGCTGGCTTATTCTTCTTAAAATTCAAAAATCAGAGAAAAGGTATATTGAACAAAGTTTATGTTGTAATTTATGTGTGCTTATGTACTAAAGCCTTGCATCTTGATTTCGTAACAGATCAAACATCTGACTGTTTTATTGCAAGTTTAAAGCGTTTCTTTGGAAGGAGAGGTAAATGTGCAAAAATTCTTACCGACAATTCCAAAACATTTGTCGGTGCAAACAAAGAACTTAAAAGGCTGTATAATCTTGTCAACTCTCCTGATCAATGTTTAAGTGAATTTTTAATTTCAGAATCTATTGAATGGAAGTTCATTCCACCTAAATCCCCGAATTTCGGAGGTATTTGGGAAGCCGGAGTAAAATCCTTTAAATTTCATTTAAAACGCGTACTAGGAAATCAAAACTAACTCTGGAAGAATTCCTAACAATTTTGGCTGAAATTGAAGGTGTCCTAAATTCTAGACCCCTTACTCCACTATCTCCAGAATTCGACAATTTTGAAACTTTGTCACCTGGTCATTTTTTGATTGGCAGACCAATTAATGGAATTGCCGAACCATTGTTAATTAACTTAAATGCTGGAAATGGAAATTCAATAAGAATGATGTAAAACTCGGAACACTTGTTCTGATAAAAAATGAAAATTTACCTGGAACAAAGTGGTTGTTAGGAAGAATTACTGAAGTTTTCCCAGGTAATGACAACCAAATTAGAGTAGTCAATATTAAATTACCAAATGGCAATATAATAAAACGAAATGTTCGTGATGTAGCTATTTTACCCTCTGGAAATGAAGTGTATTAATGTTATTGTTATTTGTTTTAGTTTATAATGTATATATAATGGAATTTAAGTATCAGAATTGTATTTGTATTTATACTGATTGTATAATTTGTATTTTTGTGAATTTATTGTTTTATTGTAACTATTGTATGCAGTTTTATGAAGGTCTTCATCCGGGGGGTGGATGTTAGAGTTTTGACTCCCTCCGGTGGAGAAAAGGGGAAATTCTGTTCCCCTAACCAGATGTACTCGAGACGCCGACCCGGCGACATGTACATACTCACTCTCCCGTCTTTTGTGTTGTGATGTGTTTGTGTGGTAGCTTAGAAATGTCTGTGTCCATATATGTGTGAAAATAAACCTATGAAAGTTCAACTCCTGCTTCGTCATTTATGGAATTGTCATGCACTGACTGAACAATAATAATTAAGAAATATCTAAAAACTGAGCTTCATACCTGATTATCATGAAAGAATAAAGCTTTCATTGAAAGAACTCTACGCCTGCTTCACTTAAGTCTTATTACTACTTCAGATCATTCGCCAGCAGTTTGAAGAATTTGTTTTTTCGCGTAAAAAAGCGACAGCTTACATGAGAGTCGCTGGTGAATGTATTTGAAATCATATTTCTTTTTGAAGATTTACATCAAAACTCTTCATTGTTGTGGAATTCAAGCTAATTTCATTGTTACATCAATTTATTTAATCACATTTTCTTTTGCCTTAGTTAAAGGTATGTTTGAAGAAGTATTTTTCTTTCATACATTATCTTTAAAGAAGATTTTTACTTGTAGTTTGATGCTACACACTTTTTAACACACATTTCTCTATAGCGAAATGATTTTTAATTTATTTGATAAATTTTCTATATTGAAATATTTCCTTGTAAAGTGTTCAACAAGAAAATTGGGCACTTTCGTAACTTCACATCTTCCGTTCATTATCGCATCTTCACAAAACTGGCTGCAGCTGGAAATGGCTCAAAGTTACTGGTTTATTTCGATAGGCGGATTGAATAAATAGGCTAATTAACATAATTAATTAATTAGCACCTCGGATTTTTCCATTGCATCAACCAATTTTTTTTCGCACACGTGATTGTTCGTTTTCAAATAAGGCTCCAAAACATTTTGTAACTTTCTGATGAAAATTTTGAGAATTATAAAATTTCGAAAAATGACGATTTCATAGATAGAGGAAGGAGTCACTAAAACTTTTGGCAATATTTCGGAAACTATTATAAATAGCTGGAATTTTTTTAGTTCATTGAAAGAACATGATTTTTCTACACAAAGTGATTTTACTACACTGTAAATTCATATACAATAAAATTAACCTTTTATGACATGACTGTGATTAAAAAAAAGGATTTTAATGTAGTAAAATTTTGATATGGTAATAAATCTGACGTATTAAAACAAGGGAATCCTAAAAATGATGAGCATATCTGTCATAGTTTTTGAAATATTTACAAAAAAAGAAATGCTGTAAAATTCCTACTGCTTAGAGGTAACGCCTTCACACGCCTACTTGTTGAAGCATCGTATATAAATAATATACGATCACTTTATTGTTTCTATCGATCTATTTGTCGTTAAACTCGAGTTTGAAATGACGTTATGAAACCGCCTTTGAATAAATGTTGACCAGATAATTTTAATATGGAGCGTAAATAATTAATTAATTAAGTACAATGATATATATAATACATATATATATATAAGCAGAAAGAATAAGCATGTAGTTGAAATGCGATCTTTAAAAATCATTTACATTATTTATCTTTCTCCCTTTGTAAAAAGTTAATTATTAGTAGCTAGTTGGGCAAATACTGTACAGTGGAATTTATTTTATTAATTATTAAATTAAATGCAAATATCAATCAGTTATAGTAAAAATATTTTAGATTTAGGTTAAGAGTTGACAAGTAAGGTTGCAATGACCAATTTCATATTTATAAATAAAAGTCAATAGATAGTCTCAATTTTTTTAAATATTTGGAAAGGTATTTTTTATCATTGTAATAAAAAAAAAATGCTGATTTATATGTATTTTAGAGTTTTTTTTTTTTTTTTTTTTTTTCAGAATTACAACTTTTTCTGTTCTTTAAAAATGCTTTGATGATTAAGCTTATACAACATTTCATTCAACCAGAGCTTTTTTTATTTATTATTTTGGCACAGATTTTGGGAAACAATTAATGAGACAGACTTTTTTAGATGAATTTCGTCCAAAATTTGATTCAAATTAATAATTTTGATCTAGAGATCACATTACAAATTTCATTCTTCCAACTCGTTCCGTTTTTGCTCACAGACAGGCGAGTATAATTTCAAAT
The DNA here is from genome assembly GCF_947563725.1 of Argiope bruennichi. Taxonomy (NCBI): domain Eukaryota; kingdom Metazoa; phylum Arthropoda; class Arachnida; order Araneae; family Araneidae; genus Argiope; species Argiope bruennichi. The sequence continues at coordinate 120,078,185 of NC_079162.1, forward strand.
ATTCTTTCTTTCGGGCTCAGAATGGTCTGAAATGTGAAGATTCGTGAAAATATTGTGGTCCATTCACTTGAAGACTACAGGTTTTTGTCCTGTATAATTTTCATACGAACAAGTAAAACTTGTTTCTTCCAAATATTGTTTCATCTCAGGCAATTCTTTAGCCAGATAAGTTAAATGTCATACACCTAATTAACTTTTACTCGCATAATATGCATGATTTAAATTATTAATACTCGCATAATTTAAAATTTTATTATTATAATGTTATTAGAAATCTTTTTTTTTTTTTAAAAATATTGACATTTGCTTAAAGCATAAAACAATTAAAATATTTAAGAAAATAATTTTTAAACTTAAAATACTTAAAAAAACTTAATAATTAAAATTAAAATGACTGTTAATTTCTTAGGTCGGAATCAACAGAAAAGGCTGAATTATGAATTGATTTGAAAAGCAATGAAAATGCCTCAATATTAAAAGAAACAAGCAGTAAAATATTTATAATTTGTAAATTTATGCGCGTATTAAGGATTAATAGTGTTCATTATCCTTTTGAAATTTCTGCAAATAAAGACAAAAAAAAAAATCTTATTTAAAAAAAAAAAAAAAATTTTAATAAGATCCTCAATGGATTGGCTCTGTTTGGTGTTTTCATCAAACAAAATTAATAATGTCTCTACAACTACTGCGAAGTAGGAATAAATTTGGAATATAAAAATGTCTGCTGGATCGAATTATTGAAAAATATCAGTTTTAGTAATGGAAAAATTTCGAGATGGCAATTAATTGACTACATTAATTAACTCAGTTAATCAGTTTATTGATTGGAATAAACTTGTTCCTTCGAATCTTTTTCATCGACACTAATATTGTGAGAATGCGAAAATAAAATTTTAGAAGTGTTTTTTTTCTTTTAATCGAGGACTGGGCTTCTAAAAACTCATGCCCTTCATTAATGTTGATTTAAGTGTGATTAGCAGTGGCAACATCATTGCAATTCTAATTCAAGCTGAACAATAAAAACTGGACAATTCTCATTGCATAACATTTTTATACGAAGATAACTAAAATAAATTTTAAAAAATTCGAATGTGATTATAGTTCGTGTTTCTTCTATTTAGACGTTTTGATTTAGAAAAAATAAAAAGAAGCTTTTAGTCTACCAAAAATTTTCATTATTTAGAAAATATGTGATAATTTAAATATATTTCTAGGTTCTGTTTTTTTTTTAATTGTTTTCTTTTTCAGCTTATTGCCTGCCAAGAAACAAAAGTATTGAATTATTTATTCATCCCTCTCTTATGTACCAATTGCATTATGTATCTGCATATACACATGAAAATTATTATTGAATATTGGCTTACCTGCTCTATTTTGATTAAATTGAAGTTAAGAAGACCATACGGATTTTCTTCCCTTTCCCATATTTGCAATTAACGAACGTTTAATTTTATATATAACACTGTTTATACTCAGTTAAATAATACACGAATTTTACGAAATGAAACAAAAGTTGAAGAATTAAGGAATTATTAATGTTGCAATACATCATGAGAAAGTCCTTTCTTGTACCATAATTAATTATTTCAATAGTTCCATGAGAACACACATTATCATCCTATAATAATTTCGCTGATGATGACTAAAATTGAATAATCAAATTTTTAAAATGATACGAATAAATTTAATACCTCAGAAATGAAAGGGGAAAATTCCGCACAACTAAAGAACTTTTACTAAAATATTTGATAATTCATTTAGAAAAATTGTGTTTGCTTTAATTGGTGTTTTGAACTAATAAATTTCTAAAATATTCATTGCGTTATATTCAGATGAAAGAAGATATAATTACGAATTACTTTCTACAAACTTCTGTGTGTTGTTTTATATTACAATGTATTTTATTTTATTGCATATGTAAAATTAATACTCTTAGCAACACGTTTTCATACTGTTTCGCTCTCTCTCTCTCTCTTTCTCTCTGTTTCTTTTTGCTGTTCCAAATTTCATCATTTCCCAAATTCCTTAATAAGTAGTGAAAAGTCATCTCAGCAGTCTAAAATGATGGTAATTATTTTTTCATGGTTCAGCGTAATGTCACAAAACCTGCTTAGATAAAATGGATCTGTATCTGTACATGTCAAAATTTCCATTTAATATAAATTAACCTATACTTGTACATGAAAATTAATTCTATTTTTTTTGTGTGTGTGTGTTTCTAGTTTTTGCTTGTTCAAACTGAAGTCTTGGTGATAACTGATACACCCTTACCTTTCTCATATTTGCAATTCAAGAACATTTATTTCCAAATTTATCATTCATAGTACCCAGAAAATCAAATATATGCCTTTTACCACAGGGAAAGTAACATAAATTATTCTTGAATGATTAATATTGCAATACATGATAATTAAGTAATTAATTATACTTTTAATAGTGTTTGCATTAGTTCTTGGAGAGCATGCATTGTAGTCCACACATTTCACAATATAAAGAATTCATGCTTTTTGAATAATTTATTTACTTGAAAAATAAGATAGAAATGATTATTTTAAAACTTGATTGTGGCCCCAACTAATCGGACTAGCTACACTCTTCAAAATACTTCAGGGATTGTGAGAGAAGTATAATCGAATTTTTAATATGATCCGAAAAAATTTAATAACTCGAAAGTTAAAGAGGGAAACTCCTTAAAACTAATGAACAATCAATTAATTATTTGCTCATCCATAAATAAAATTTATCTTTTCTTAAATTCATGTTTTGAACTAATAAATTTCTGGGATATTCATTGCGTAATATTAAGATGGAAGAAGATATAATTTTGAATTACTCTGTTTAAGCTCGGAACTGGTGTTTTATAATATAATTTATTTTATTTTATGACATATAAAATTTAATAGTTTTATCAAACCGTTTTTTAACTTTCTCCCATTCTGTCTGTTTTTTCTCTCTTTTTCTGTTCCATGCTGCATGGTAATTGAGAATGATGCTGTCTGTATGCCCGAATCGACATCAAATAAAGAGCCATAGTTTCTGTTTATTTTCTTTTAAAGTAGTTTCTACTTGCGGATAAAAATTATTACAAAATTTTTGGTCCTCAGTAAAGGCTTCTTTAAATTAATAACGTCTAAAAGGCAATGAAAAGTCATCCCAGCAGAGCAAAGTGATGGTAATTAATACATTTCTCATGATTCTGTATGACTTAACAAATTCTGCTTAGATAAAAAAACAATCTCTACTTGCACATGTCACAATTTCCATGTAATATAAATCGACCTATTCTTATATACGAAAATTAATTTTAGTTTTCGACTTTCCAGTTCTAGTTTGTTTAAACTGAAGTCGTCTTAATAACAGATAATTCCTTTCCTTACCCATATTTGCAATTAAAGAGCATTTATTTTCAAATTTATTATACATTAAACTCACTAAAGTAAATATGTGCATTTTACCATCTGGAAAGTAACATAAAGAATTCATGAATGATTAATATTACAGTACACGTTATTTAAGTATTTATTTATACTTTAATTAGTGTTTTAAATAGTTCTTGGAGAGCACGCATTGTATTCTTATGATTTTATAGCTCAAAAAATTGATATTTTTTACTAATTGGAAAAATAGGCTCATATCAATTATTTTAAGACGTGCTTGCATCGCCGCTTTATCGGCCCAGCTGCTCCTTTCGAAATATTTTATTGATTGTGACGGAATTTGAATAATCATATTTATCCGAATTTATCAAATGTATCCAATAAAATAGGAACAATTTCCTACCTGAAACTTATGAACATTTAATGAAAGATATGCTTATTCATGTAAATTGATTTGCTTGTCATGTAAATCGCTTGAATTGATGTTTTAACACATAAATTTCTAACATATTCATTGCGCAGTAGGGCGACAAAAGAAGACATAATTACGAAGTACTTCCTTTAAATTTGTTTTTGATATTTTCTGCTATATACTATTTTATTATGTATGCAAAAAATAATTGTTCTTCTTTGCCTTTCTTTTTTGTTGTATATTTTATCTGCGCTATGATTGATAATTTTTCTGTCTATATGTCCCATATAGCATCCAGTCCGTTGTTTTAACTTACACTTGCGCATCAAAATTGTTACTAATCTTTTGTGAGCAGCTACTGGATTATTTAAATTAAAAATGCAATGGCTAATCAACTCCGAAACGTCGCCTCCTGAGCCGAAAGTGAGCAAAGAAATTTATACCCTGCATAAGTATATGAAAATTGTATTTAGAAACTAACAAAGGATCCCATTACCTACAGTGTGAATAATTATTTAATTATCTTAAATATTTCCGGTGAATAATTATTTGAAATCAACAATTATTATTTAAGATTATTTATTAAATTAAAATCAGTAATAGAAATTAAAATTTTTTGACTCAAATTATATCGTGTAATTATGTATATAAGTACTTGTAACAGAATTTTCTTTACATATCATACATTTGTAAAGCATATTGGCGAATATCGTGTATCATAGAAATTATAAAAATGGCATTTTATATGATTATTGCATCAATATTAAGCCGATAATATGAGCTAAAGGTCTTAAATCTGTAAAATTCATCTTTTTCTGTTTTGTCATTTAGTCGTTCCTTGGTATGAAATCTTGTGTTACCGACGAAAAAAATACATTTATATAGTATCGCTCATTACACTATTGCTCATTACCAAGTGATCATTTAACTTTATAAGAATTGAAATTTACTCCATCAGTTCTTGTACCAAGTCCAGTCCATCTTGCATATAATTCGTAAAAAGAATCAGAGATAGGCAAATAGACTAACTCACCTCTCTTGAATTTTTAATTCTCTTGCCATGATTAAAAAATAGGCATAAGAATTTTATTTGTCTGCAATAGTCAAAGATACACGATCGGTTGCTCTTTCTGAATTTATTTTTAGTTTTTGCAGATAATCTATTACTGAATTACTCAGATTTAAGAGTAATAGTATCTCATCTGATCAAGAAGATTTTAGGACAGATACAGGACCTCTACCTTCGCGTTTATACGTTTATACATGAGTTGATATAGGGTTACCCCAGTAGTACAGTTAGGTACTTTACGGTACGGAAAAAGTAAATATGTAATATGCTTATCCCAATCGGCAGAATTTGAGCTTAATACATGATTTAACATCTATTTAAACCCATTTTCTCACTAAACCATTCGATGCTGGAATGAAAAAATGGGGACTTGCCCCTAGCCTATCTTCAGAATCTTTTGTCATTTGTGACATAGAGTTAGTGTCCTTATCAGTAAAAATTATTTCTAGGATTCCGGTATACATGAATATTTCAAAAGGGCATCACACATAGTTTTATTTTAAAGATTTTTTTAATGGCACTTCTTCTAATCATCTAGCATTTTGATCAATTAAACATCGATAATATTTATGCCTTCTCTCCGAATGTGGTACAATTTTTCCAATTAAATCTACGTTTACAATATGGAAATGATATGGAGCTGCAACGACGAGTGTAATAGGAAATTTATCCGCCTATCTCTCCATACTTTTTAGTCGACATTTTCCACATGTTCTGCAATACTTTTCTGTATCTTTTAGAAACCTTTGACTTCTAAAAAGATAGTTTAATTCGTTCTCTACTTTATCTCATGTCTAAATTATTTTCATGATGAGCAGATGGTGAACTTTATCCCGATAACTTTCAGATGATACTAACTGATGCACGCGGTTCTCACAAATTTTTATCCTCGTGAAATAATAACTCATCCCGTAAAAAGAAATTATTCTTTTTTACACTAGCGTCTTTAAAGGTTTTCTTTAATGTTAAACCTTTTCTTTGCATTTCTCGAAATTTATTATGTTCTAAATACTCTTCATTACTGCTAGAATATCACTTTCGGGGATTAACTCTAACATCTGGCCCACTTTCCCCATCTAGCTGCAAAACAAAATAGTCGTCCGACCTTGAATTATTCTCATTTTTTTTTCTTCTCCCATCGGAGAGTCATTTTTCTAGCGCCAAAATATTCTCCACTTTAGATGAATTATCATACTAAAAAAAATTTTTTTCCCCATACTTTCAATCTTGTAACAAGCATTTTAAAAATTATTTCCATGCTGTCTATGGCATTTTTAGAAATTTTAGAGAAGATAGACAGCAGTAAAGTCAGAATAAGTATTGAAAGCTATTGTATTCCTGACTTCAAGAATGTTTAAAGAAAACAATTACAATTATTATTTAAGCAATATTTAATACTGTGTAGTAATTTAAAATTTTTCCATTAAATTTGTGCCTGTCTTAAAGAGTTATTTAATTTATGAATTTTTTTACAAACAGTTCACTCTTTTTAATTCTGTTTACCTCTTTTTGACAAACACATCGTTTTATGCATTTTTGTTATTTTATCTTTATTCATATACTTCTTAGTATTTAATTTAGATATAATTAGCTAATGATTTAATTAGTGCTAAGAAACAGAATTATTGATTTTTTCGAGAGTTCATAGAATTATATCTTAAAAATTTTTTAAAAAGAGAAAATAATTGCTGTAATTTCTAAATATTCATAATTATCATGAAATATGTATTGGACAATAGAATATAGAAATAGTTCTTGTTTCATACCAATCTTTAAAAGAATTAACTAAAATTTGTAGAAACATCCTGCACTGTTTATTACTTTTAAAGTTTACTTTTTATTACTTTTGAAAGTTTGCTTCATGATACTGTTAATGTGTAGATATAATTATTATTTAAATAGATTTTTTAAATAGGGGATCTTTTTTCATGAAATTCAGTTGACAATGCATTCAGATATTGAGTGTTTAGCTTTTTTCTCAGTGCTGTGAAAATTTTTAAAAATCTTGTATTAGAAACGATGATTGAATATTATATTTCTTTTTGTGTTTTTATATGGTTATATTTTATTATTATGAATGTTATTGAAATATGTTGGTTATATTAAATATAGCACCTTTATAAACTGTCTTGCTAAATAATCACTTGAACAAATATCGAAAAAGAAATTGCATTCTATACATAGAAGAAAATTGCTGCATTTAGAGATATTTGAAAATAACATCACAGTATTTATGATTTGTGTAGAATAGTACTTGTGATATTAAATCAGAATAGATATAAATTTTCCACTTTCTTTTTGTTTCTTATATTAATTGCTTTAAGTAGATTAAGAAAATTAATGTAAAAGATTAATTTTTTAACACTTCAAATGAAGAGTTTGTACTATAATAATTCTTAGTATTTTAGATAGGTTTCCTATTCATTCTTTTATTGACTAATTCTGTGTTTAATTTTAAAATATTATAGAATTCATTTCAAGTCATTTCTTGTTTGTGATTAAATTGGCTAATGATCTATGTTGCCTTGAAACAAATATTTCATATTGAATAGAACGTATATTCATTTTATAAATGATAAATATGTGTATGCGCAAAAAGATTTGTATTATAAGTTATAGGTATGAATTAAAATGGCCTTTTCAAATATCCAGTTAAAGTTCTGGCAAATTTAAACAAATGTTTTCAAGTGAATTACTGATAGAAATTCTTCACCATTTTGCATTGGTATTGTTTTAAATAAAATCATTGGTCCTTCAAATAGAAATAAAGTTCTTCCTTTAGTCAATAACATGTAATAAAATAATTTTTAATAAAATTATAAATATATAATAACTTTTCTTTATTTAAAAGATGAGATTGTGATTTCGATAACATAGTCATTTCTCAAAAGAATTGGGGATATTCCTTAAGTCTTTTATTATAGTATTATAAAACTATTGTCTATTAATAATATAGTTTTATTAATTAAATTGCAAGTTGTTCAGTGTTATTTTTAAGTGTTTCTGTAACTAACAGAAATGAATAAAAAATGTTGTATTACAAAGGAATTTAAATAAACATTTCATTCATCAGTTATTTTCAAACATGACTCCATTGCTTGAAATATGATTTAAAAAAATTACACTTCTTAAATTATTGTACAACTTAAAAAGTTGCCCCCCCCCCACGAAATAGATTTAAGTTTTCATTTTGCAAGGAATTTCTCACACTTATATTGTTTCACTGAAATTCCTTTTCATATTTGATAATAATTATAAATCTCAAGATCATCTAAACAATGCGCGAGAATATCCAAGAGAAAATATTATTTTAAAAAATTGATTAACCGACTGAAAGGAAAGCACACATACACATAGAAAACAAAATACATTTCAACATATTTAATAACTTATTAAAGTAAAACAACTTACTAAATCAAAACTTACTTAATAAAAACATACTAAATTAAAAACCAATTTAATAATTATTATCGACTTTCTTGAGCCTGTCTTGCAAAGGAAATTTTTTCAAAGGAAGGCTTAATATTAGAAATAGCCACTTTCTATATTTTGTCTTCAAAGAAGCCACAGCAAAAAATCCAGTTTCACAAAAGTTGGATGTTGAAAATGGTAATAGAATGTGAAATGCCATTGTTTTTAGTGCAGAAAAATCATCCTTACTCCTACCCAAAATTCAAATGGCGATTTATTACTAAATTGTCCTTTAGTTTCACCACTTATCGTGAAGTCTATGAATTTTTCTTCCTCATCAATTGAGAGTCCTTCGGGAGTCTTATGAAATGGATCCCTAACCCACTCGTAACTTGTTATCAGTTTGTCGTCAGCAAGAAAATATTTTTTAAAAATTCTTTACCAGCATGGCTAAAAGATTTTTAATGGTTACAAAACAACTTTTACATGTTCTTCTTCAGCCTTGTAAATTTTAGTACAATCATCTACATTTGCAAACATTGTTAGGTTTTTTGCTTTAAATTTCTGTTCCACAATTCCAATTGTCTACAAAAAGCATTAACTTTATCACTCGTATCCAACATAGTATTTGTATTTTCTCCTTGGAGTTGAAGATTCAAGTTATTTAATTTCTCGAATATGTCGACCAAGTACCTCAATTTCATCACAAATAAACCATCGCGAAAATTCTCGGCCTCCGGTCTGTTTTCTTCTGCAAGGAAATTGGCGATTTCTTCTCTTTATTCATAAACACGTTGCAAAAATTTCCCACGTGATGACCATCTTGCCTCGCAATAAAATAGTAATGCTGAATGTACTGAAACCCATGCCTTTACAAAAAGCAGAAAAAATTCTCGATTTCATGGGTCTCATTTTTATATAATTTACTGCGGTTGCAACCGTAGTTAACACAATATTCAGACCAGGACTCATTGCTTTCGAAGTAAAAGCTTCTCTGTGTCACGCAACTTCGAGAAAAGCTGACACTTTACATCTTCGGCTATATCGCCAATTCGACGAGCAACAGTATCATTTGAAAGAGGTATGGACTACAATTATTTTGAAAAATTATCTCCAAACATAGTTTCTACAATCTCAATTACTGCTGGCAAAATAAGCTCTTCACCAATGGTGTGAGGTTTTTTACATCTGGCTATTTTATATGAACTTTGTAAGATGCAATTAAAGCTTTTTTATTCACAGACAAAGTTTCTTTAAAAATGATTTTTGTTTTTTATATAATTTTAATTTTAATTCCAAGAATTAAAATTAAAATCTGGGTTTGTTGAAAATCAACTCTGGGTTTGTTGACGTACTCACTATGAAATGTTTCCACTTGTCGTTTAAGATTATTAGGTTTTATGCTGTCTGCGGCCAACATTTTTGAGCAAATGATACACAGGGGCCTTTCTTCTTCATTTACTTCAGCACTGGTAAACCCAAAATTTAAGTATTCTTGAGAATTTTTTTATTTTTATTTTTTATTTTTGGAACCACGCTCGTCTGTGTACTTGTTGATGCTTGACTATCGTCTAATTCTTGCTTACTTCCGCTTAAAAATTTATTCATGAGCCTGCATAAATCTACTGCCGTGAATATTTAATATGGTGAATTGCAATTAACACGAAAACATATATAACGTACACATTCACTATAGATTCGATAGCGATAGAAGGATCGACTCGAATGAGACTGGCTGGAATTGAAACTTGCGTTATCGAATATTTTCCTTCTTCCTATGAGAAAACATTTGCTCCACGCATGCTCGAGACTGCATAGATCGTGTGGATACCCTTCCACAAACATTGCTTATTTTTTTTTCCCTTTTGTTTAGTCATGCTTCTGTTTTATTTCTTTTAATATTCGAAAAAATGTATTCCCAGTTTCTAAATTTAACTCACCCCGTCTAGGTTAACTTTCATTAATGATTTTTTTTTTTACTTTCATATTCTTTTAACGTTAACTCCCTGTTTGGCTTTCATTTCAAATATAATATTTAAATTTTCCCCGCTTTCATTCGCTTCATCTGTTATCCGCCAGTTTGTCCAAAATGCAAGATGCGGTTTCTCGCCAACGTTTGCTCGCTTTTACTCTTGTTTTGGCAGTTAGTTAAAAATAACTTAAAAACAGAATCCAAAATACTCAATATACGTTATTGTTGTATACATTTTATTGTGAGCGGGGGGCGCGATGAAAATTATGATTGAAAACTGGGCCGCAAATACTGAAAGGTTGAGAAACGCTGGCATAAAGCATTATTTTGTAATAGTGAGTTTTGAAACGTAAGGAAATTTTATGTAGACATTTTTTAGAGAAATATAAAAATTAATATAAATTTGCTATTTGCAGAGAAGTGTAAATAATGAAAAAAAGCCTGCCTAATGATTTAGTGTATTAAGACACTTTTTCTTTCTTTAGAAATACCATAAAAAGTAATACAATAGAATTTATAAAAACAAAAATAGCTAAATAAAAAACAGGCTTCGATGAAATAATAAGATTAGATAAATTTTATTTCTACTAGCTCGAATTAAGGGTTGCTGTAAAGTAAATATTTTGTGAAATTGTCTTAATGAGTTCCTTAACTAAATAATTTTACATTACTAAACATTTACGACATGCAATTTACACATATCATTCTGAGGTCCATTTCTTGTTAACTGTGTATTTCTGCTATTTATTATTCTTTATTAATTGTTTCTTAAAACAATTGGTAAAGAATCATAACTATTTTCAGTATATTCAGTTTGCATCTTAGGCAGTTGGCTGTCTATGTTTTCATTTATACATATATGCTTACTTTATATGTTGTCTATGTACACAATTCTTCTCTTACATTTATTTAAACAAAATCTGGAAGATGAAAAGCATACCTTAGTGACAGAGTTTGAATTTGGTTTTGAAACAGTTGTAGAATGATTAAAATCTGAAAGCTCAAAATGGCAAGAATGAGTATTAAAAGAAAGAAAAGACTAGAAAAGCTTATTATTCTAGATTCATTTAATAAAAATACACACACACACACACACATATATATATATATATATAAAATATATATATATATATATATATATATATATATATATATATATATATATATATATATATGTCAAAGAAATAGACCACAATTTTTTTCCTAAATTTTGCTTATTTATTTATGCATTTTTTTAAGATTACTACTCACTCTAGATTAATGAATTTAGAAACAAGTATGAGAGAAAAAAAACTCCTGTGATGCAAGTGTAAAAAAACCAGAACAACTTACAAATATTGTTTCCAAATGGACCTCAAACTTCTTACAGTCGATCCTACTTATCACCACAATCTTAATTGCTGTTTGATCAGAGAAAATAAGCTGATGCTTCCATTTTTATGGTTATTATTTTTTAACAATAGCCCTTATACACATCTATATAACTCTCAACGATGATAGCTGGAATATCTTAGGACCTTCCTTTCATGGCAATGTCAGGAAAAAGTAATAAAATATTCAAAAAAAAAAGTTTATCAACACTTTTTTGAAATGCTAGTCAAAAGCAATCAACATTTTCTTCTTTTCTTTTGCTTGTTCAAATTAATGAATCAAATGAATGAAATCCACATCTTTTGAATCATATAAGCAATCAGTGAAAGTATAATTATTTTTATTATTTTCAGTTTTCCAAATCATACAAATATTAACTATTATCATCTAAATATTAGAATGACTCATTTTCACAATAAAGTTATAATAAAGTTGAATTATAAAGAAATGAAATATACTAACCATCAGTGTAGACTAATTTTATAACATTTCGATTTTTTTTTCTTTAAATATGATTAATATTAATTAGTTTTATCTCATATGTATAGAGATAGAGACAGAAAGAGAAAGAATGCTTTCGTGACCAATTGGTTTGCTAAAATGAATGATTGCTAGAAATTTCGATAAGATACTTTATATAATAAGTCCATGTATACCTTAGCAAAATATTATACCAATTTTTTTATGTAGTATATCATACATGCCAAATCTTCCTATTTTGATCATTAACAATGGAGAAAAAAAATTGAGATAAAATATTAATAACAATAATGAAAATGATTTAATAACAACATAAAGTATTATTGAAAAGATAATTTTAAAGAATTTTATCATGATATAAAAATTCTTTTTGTTCTGTAGTATTTTCGCAAATTATTTCAGAAAAACGCAAAAATTTTGTTTAAATTAAAATTTCTAGAGATGAGAAAACGCTCCTAGGGTTTCACTTCTTTAAAATACTTGTCCAAGTTAAGTAGCTCTGGGTGAAATGGTCTGTTCTATAGAGTAACAACACATCACATTTCTATTTGTGATTATATATAAATATAGAGAGAGAGTGATTAATAGATACAGGTTCATGTGATAGACCAGCGATTCTCAACCTGTGGGGCGCGCCCCCCTAGGGGGCGCGAGAATATCCAAGAGAAAATATTATTTAAAAAAATTGATTAACTGACTGAAAGGAAAGCACACATACACATAGAAAACAAAATACATTTCGACATATTTAATAACTTATTAAAGTAAAACGACATACTAAATTAAAACAAATTTAATAATTATTAGTGACTCCCTGGGGCCTGTCTTGCAGAGCAAAGTTTTTCGAAGGAAGGCTTAATATTAGAAATAGCCACTCTCAGTTCTGCCGACATCTATATTTGTCTTCAAAGTAGCCACAGCAGAAAATCCAGTTTCTCAAAGGTAGGATGTTGAAAATGGTAATAGAATGCGAAATGCCATTGTTTTTAGTGTAATTAAAATCATCCTCTACTCCTGCCCAAAATTCAAATAGTGATTTATTACTAAATTGTCTATAGTATATCACTTGTCGTGAAGTCTGTGAATTTTTCTTCCTCATCAATTGAGAGCCCTTCAGGAGTCTTATGAAATGGATCCCTAACTCACTCTTAACTTGCCATCAGTTTGTCATCAGCAAGAAAATACTTTTTAAAATTCTTTGCCAGCATGGCTAAATGATTTTCAGTGGTTACTACGTCTTCAGCCTTGCAAGTTTTAGTACAATCATCCACATTTGCAAACATTGTTAGATTTCTTTGCTTTAAATTTCTGCTCCACAATTCCAATTTTCCACAAAAAGCATTAACTTTATGACTCGTATCCAGCATATGTGTATTTACTCCTCGGAGTTAAAGATTCAAGTTATTTAATTTCTCGAATATGTCAACCAAGTAGCTCAATTTCATCACAAATAAACCATTGCGAAAATTCTCGATCTCCGGTATGTTTTCTTCTTCTAGGAAAATGGCGATTTCTTCTCTTAATTCATAAACACGTTGCAAAAATTTTACACTTGATAACCATCTTACCTCGCAATAAAATAGTAAGGCTGAATGTACTGAACCCATGTCTCCGACGCAATTTTTCCATTCTATGTTTGCCTCGTTCATAAAATCATTTAAAATAGCAAATAATGCGAGGGCCGTTGTTTTGAGTTCTATTGGTTTGCAGAAAAGTAGTTCTTCTACTACTGACATATTATCACAAAATCGAACAGCGTCGAACAAGACAATTAAATGAGCATCTTTATTACTATCTGTTGCTTCATCAAGCTGTATTGAAAACAATTTGTCACGCAACTTCGAAAAAAACTGATACTGTACATCTTCAGCTATATCACCAATTCGACGAGCAACAGTATCATTTGAAACAGGTGCGGACAGCTATTGTTTTGAAAAATTATCTCCAAACATAGTTTCTACAATCTCAATTGCTGCTGGCAAAATAAGTTCTTTACCAATGGTGTGAAGATTTTTACATCTGGCTATTTTATATGAAACTTTGTAAGATTCAATTGGAGCTTTTTTTTTTCACAGACAAAATTTCTTTAAAAAAGGATTTTTGGTTTTTATATAATTTTAATTTTAATTCGAAAAATTCTCTGGGTTTGTTGACGTACTCACTATGAAGCGTTTCCATATGTCGTTTATTAGGTTTCATGCTGCCTACGGCCAACATTTTTGAGCAAATGATACACAGGGGCATTTATTCTTCCTTTACTTCAGTACTGGTAAACCCAAAATTTAAGCATTGAGAATGTTTTATTTTCGGAAATACGCTCTTCTGTGTACTGTGTTGATGCTTGACTGTCGTCTAATGCTCGCTTACTTCCACTTAAAAATTTATCCATGAATCTACATAAATCGGTTGCCGTAAATATTTAATATGGTGAATTGCAATTAACATGAAAACATATATAACATACGCATTCACGATATATTCGATAGCGATAGAAGGATCGACTCGAATGAGACTGACTGGAATTGAAACTTGCGTTATCAAACATTTTCCTTCTTCCTATGAGGAGACATCTGCGCATGCTCGAGACGGCATCGGTCGTGTGGATTCTCTTCCACAAACATTACTTATTTTCTCTTTTGTTTAGTCATGTTTCTGTTTTATTTCTTTTATTATTCGAAAAAATGTATTCCCAGTTTCTAAATTTAGCTCACCCTGTCTAGGTTAACTTTCAATAAAGAATTTTTCTACTTCCATATTCTTTTAACGTTATCTCCCAATTTGGCTTTCGTTTCAAATATAATATTTAAATTTTCCCCGCTTTCATTCGCTTCATCTATTCACTGCCCGCTTTGCAAAATGCCAGATGTGGTTTATCGCCAATTAATATTGGCAGTTAGTAAAAAATAATTCAAAAACAGAATACAAAATACTCTATATACATTATTGATGTATACTTTTTATTGTAAGCGGGGGGGCGATGAAAATTATGATTGAAAACTGGGCCACGAATACTGAAAGATTGAGAAACGCTGTGATAGACAAAATGAGTTGCTTGCTCTTCCATACCAGACCCAAGAGGTGGAAAGCTCTGGTTTGCTTTTCTTTCTGATGAATTGTCAAAATCAAATTTGAAAAGTCATCACAGAGGTGTCCCCAATTAGAAATCTAATCAGGCCTAGTCCCCATCATTTGCACAGATATGCAAATCACATCACATAAACATAAATTCAAATTATGTTAGCACTGAAAGTTTTCGGTGATAGTTTCAAAGATGAGTTCTCTGAAGTTAGTGGCATCAAAGTTTTCATCGACTTCTAAATTATGGTATTTTTGATATGCAAAAAAACAAGTGAAGACTCTGCAGTTGTAGCTATCTTTTTTAATCAAATGACGTGGATTAATCAATTTCCAGTGCTCCTTTGTGTTCACTAGTTTTTTAATTAATGCACTCCATTCACGAATTAATATGCAGACATCTTCACTTACATTTGGACCTAATGGATCATATAATTCAAGTATTTTTTTCTTTTATATTAACTATTAAAAGAATCCAATGATTATTTAAATTCGCCGGAATTAATAAAAATTTCATTTTCTATATATCCTGAATCATTGGAAAGTTCAAGATATCTTTTTTATGGAAGAGTAAAGTTGAATGAATTGAGTCCTATTGCTTTACACGATTCTGAATCTTTAGTTAATTTGAAGGGGGGGGAAAAAAAAGGGCATCAATGATTCCGTTATATAACGATCCTATCTTAAAAGATGGAGAGAGAGATTGAAATATTTTTCTTCTTCTGCTGTTACACTTAAGTCAAGCGATTTCAGCATAGAAATGGAAATGTTTACATCATTTATTTTAATAATTGTTTCACATGAGTTCTTCGTAATTTTGTTTAGTTAAAAAAAAAAAAAAAAACATTATTAATTTTTTTTTGCTTAAAGTATCACCCGTTTTTTTTTTTTTTTTTTAAACATCACCCGTAAAAGTGTTAGAATAAATATCACTATCTTCTTCCAAAATTGGCTGATTCTTACTACTAATTGGAAAATTTTCTACAGAATTAGACATTTCATTTTCAGTTTTATTTCCCCTACTGCCTTCATTCGATATTCGTTTTTTCTTATCGCTAATGATCAAATCATTGGTATTTTTCCTTTTTTTTTAGAAGTTTCAGTTAGATTTTTTTTTTTTTTTTTTTTTTTTTTTTTTTTTTTTTTGCTTTTTGTAAACTCTTTTTTATTTCTCTTTTGAGAAGTTTTGTAAAATTTCATCTAGGTACGTCATTTTTTTATTCGATGGCACTGAATAATGAAGCATTGGAGAGCATTTCTTGAGGCTGATTTTTGTTTTTGCGGCTCCACGTTAGCCTTCTCCTAAAAATTTCAATGTAGATATAACATTTTTAAGCATTAGTTCTTGAACATCTGGATTTTCTATTAATTTGGTTAATTCAGAACAAAGATTTTGACATTGAATAATTTGTCTTTCTGTAGATTTTATATTCATTTCTTTTGCAGAAATGGTCATATTATCTTCATTGATATTTCTTTCTTCTATTGAAAAAACATTTGATTTTAAAATGGATTTATTTGTAAAAAAGGTAGAATGAATTTTGTGGATATGTTTGCACAAATTATCATCTGGGCAAGTACATTTATAAAGATGACCACGTAATGAGTCGCATGCCATAGTCGTACATTTCTCCAAACAATGCTCTGGTATTGGGCAATTTTCATGAATTTTTACCTCTTTATATTCTTTGCTTTTATCTTCATTTGCTGATATATTCCAAGTATTTTCTGAATCTTGATAGACGTCTTCTGTGTTAATTCTGATTCCTTTTTTTGTGATTTACTTCAATCCTTGTGGATCACTGAGTTTTGAATGGAAAATCCATATATAATTTGTAAGCATGTGTCAGATGTCTATCTTTCTCCATTTGCATTAATGTGTTAACTAAATTGTCTATTCGCCTATTAAATTTTCTTTTGAAATAAACTGTTCCAAGCAATAAATGAATTAAATGACAAATAGAACGCTCATGATCCTGAATTATAGTTGATAACTTTTTCCAACTGTAATAGAAACCTATAAATCGTGTAGAATTTTCACTTTCTCTAGAAAATAATGTATAGCAAAAAAAAAAAAAAAAAAAAAAAAAAATACCGAGTTTTGTGTTTTTGAATAAATTAACCAGATGCGAAGCTGCATTTCGTCATTTGGCATTTTTTTAAAAAAAGTAGTAAGTAATGGAAAATGATCTGCCTTCAGCATTCTTAGCAAAAACTTTTTTGTGATTGTACAGGTCGGTTTTTAACACAAAACATTTAAATTGATCAATTATAATGCTTGTTCACAAACCTGAATCACTTATATAAACTTGATCAAATGTGTTATTGACATCGTCGTTTTATATGATTCAATCATATTTGTATAAACATAGGGTTCTTCAAAGAGTTTCACCGTTTCTACGCTTTAATTGCAAAATTGTGTAGTTTGTGCGGAATGTTCTTCGCCAGTTGAAGTTTGAATTGTAACTTCTGAAGTCGAAGCAATTTCGTAACCAGTATTACTTCGTAGACGAGAAAACAGATATACTCATGACTTTTTGAAATTTTGCACACACACACACACACACACCAAAAAAAAAAAGTAGAAGAAAAGCTAATTTTATTTTTGGAAACTGAGTCTTGACACCCAGAGGGATTCTTCCTTAGCATGGATATGACTAGATCTAACAATATAAAACATTTTATAATATTATCAAAGTAATATATGCGATATAACCTAGTAGGTGAGGTAAATGACCGTACTTTATAATATGTTGCACACTTGCATTAAACTGTCATATATCTGTAAACTTCGTACATTTCAAAACCCATCGATTGTTCCAGTTTAATTTCTACCTCTCTTCTTTCCATCCCGCTATTACCGCTCAAAACACTATTTTAGCTCTTGATCATGTTGGTCCCCGGTCCATAGCATCCCCCCCCCAGATGACTAGCCCTGGAAGTACTGTTCCATACTTGCGCAACGCTCACTAAGCTTCGGATAAGAAACAAAATCGAACAATTTTCCTAAAAATTCTAAATGTATCTGTATATACAAATTTAGCAAGATCTTCATTATTTTGTTAAACAGACTACAAAATAATAATTTCGTTGTTTTCATTCCGCCCACTCGTCACAATTTAAATATTAGAAGTTTTTATTTTAGAGGAAGGGGCGCTTTGAGAATTTCAAGAGGGACGATTTTGGGTGCCTGCTTTCTTTGGTGGGGAGATCAATGTGAAAAGCGGCTACTGTCACAACCCCCGATAGACAAGGCCTGAACACTTACATCACAGAAAGTCGTGACGTCGTCTCGAGAGGTTACACGAGTGGATGGGAATTTGGGGACCGAGGGAAGAATTTCACCCTCATCAAGTTTACTGATAAGAAACGAACTCTTTCCTTCCCACGCCATTTTTTAGCCAGTGGTTCTTCTGTCTTCGAGTAAACAGGAAGCGCCTTTTCTTATTTGCAAGAAAAATCATATGGATTTACTAAAAATAAGGAATAGAAATGCCTTTGATCTGTTGTGTTCCAAACTGTAATGGAAATTACAGGAATGGCTCAAGAGTAAGTGTTTTTGCCTTTCCTAAAAATGAAGAGCTTAAAAAGAAATGGTTAAGTGCCATACATCGTGAAGGATTTTATTCGACGCATCATAGTAGGGTAAGCTCATTGAATTATTTTAAATTAATGCCAATTGTTTCTAAATGAAAAATCATTTATTCTCACTTTAGAAATTTAACAGCTCAGTAATATCCCTTATTCGTGATTTTAATCAAGTGCATTATAAAAAGAATTATTTCATAAAATGCTGTTATGTAGGCAGTATTATTGTCAATAATAATTACAATATTTGCCATAATTATGTTTACATGCTTTATTTACTATTATATCTATAATTACGTTTACATAGTTAAATTTTATTATTTAACATAATGATAAAAATCTGAGATTAAGCAAAATAAAAACTCTTCGTACTTATGTATTGTTTTATGTTGTATATTTGTTACTGTATTTAAATTAAACATTGAAGGAAGTCAATATTTACGAATAATTTCCTCTACTGTAGGTCTGTGAATTACATTTTAAAGCAAATGATATTGAAAGAGAAACTGGTACATAAAACTAGTAAAATAACATTACGATAAATACCTAAGAGTAAACAAAATAAAAACACACCATACTTATAATTATATATTGTTGTGCTGAATATTTGTTACTGTATTTAAATTAAACATTAAAGGAAATCAATATTTACGAATAATTTCTTTTACTGTAGGTCTGTAAAATACATTTTAAAACAAATGATATTGAAAGAGAAACTAGCCTATTTGATTCGAAGTCAGGAAAATTATTAAGTGCCCCTCTTAATTATCCGAGACTAGTCACTGAAGCAATTCCACTCAGAACGCCAAATTGTGCCTCTGACATGTCATTTTTAACATTTAATAGGGAAAATCCAGAAAAAAAAAATGAAATTAGAGCAACAATATACAGAAAACACTCTCCAGGAAAGCATAACAGAAAAAAAAAGAAATGCGATAAAACAAAAGAATTTAAAAATCTTGTCACAGCGCATTTCTTTAATAAATTTGAAAATTTTCTGGAATATCATTCATAAAGAAAACAAAATTTTATACATGAATATTGAATTAAGTTCTGGTCCTGAAATGGCATTGTCTGTTGTAATAAATGATTTATTAGATGTGTCGACTTTTGTTGGAAAAACAAGCCTGTCAAATATTTCAAATATTTCTTCTTTACATATAAAAGTCAATAACATCAACAATTTAAATGAAATATTAGAACATCTACCAGAAATGAAGACAAATAATTCATTGCTGAATTCAGATATTATTTCACAGATTCATAGTTTTAGGGATAATTTAAATATAACCCAAAAAAATTTAACCAGTGTTGTAGCATTTATTAAAGAGCAATCTGCCTTGATTATTCAAAATGAACATAGTAAAAGGTGCTTCACTGAAATGATGATATTCTGCTCATTATTTTATTCAATGGCTCCTCATGCATATAAATTTGTCAGAAAGTCTGGTTATATTTTGTTACCTCATCCTGTAACTTTGAAAAATATATGTATACTTATCAACACTTGCCCTCAGTCAGAGCAGAGCGAATTGCATTTGTTAAGGTACATTAAGCAGAAATTACAATTCATAGTATCTCCAGATAAAAATGTGACTCTTCAAATAGATGAGATGCACATCAAACCCTACTTTGATTACAAAGGGGGAAATGTATCTGGTATCACTTATAAATCAGAAAATGTCGCCACGAGTGTTAGGACTTTCATGATAAATAGTATTTCATCGTCATATAAAGATGTTGTTCACATTCTTGCTGTAAATAAAATAGCAGCAGACGTTTTATATACATTCATTAAAAAAATTATTATTGGATTAGAAAACATTGGTTTTAAAGTGATATGTGCAGTAACAGACAACAATTCAATCAATTGAAAAGCAATGTCTCAGTTCGCTTCTCCTTTACGGTCATATTCAATTGTTTATCCTCATCTGGTAAATAAAGAACCTCTTTTTTTCATGATTGATACTGTCCATTTATTGAAGAATATTCGCAATAACTGGATCAATCGGAAGAATGTTGATATGTTTTACCCCAATTTTAAAGAAACCATCTCAGAAAAAAATTCACAAGATTGTATTAAAAATGCTCTAGAAACTAATGATAATGTCATTCACTCTAATGATGAAATAATTCAAAGTTCTAGTAGTAAATCTGACAATAAAATTGATTTTAATACAGCATCCTTCAAAGCATTAAAATTATTGTATGAAACTGAAAAGAATAACATCGTTAAATATGCATACAATTTATCCTTAAAAGCATTGGAGCCCAATAATTTAGACAAACAAAATGTCAAATGAGTACTTAAAATTTTCAATAAATTTATACCTGAAAGTCTAATGAATTTGGGAGAGAAATATGAGTTACCACATTACAAAGAAACAGCAGAATATATAAGAATAATAAATAGATGGTGGGATATTGTTAATGTAAAAACTCCATTCAAAGATTGATTTGATATTTTTTGAAGTGTCAATAGAATAGAATACTGCTATATTCATTGTTTCGCGAAATATTGTTTTTATTGCTTTCTTGGAGTTGTCGCTACGGCAAATATTCATAAAACCATTTTCGCATGGAATTGTTTTGAAATTAATCAACAAAAACATTGCAAGTGTATTTTTATATTATAATTTAAAAATTTATGTACCATATGTGAAGAAGAATTTTTGAAATTTTCTAATCAAAAATATTTTACAGCAGATATAATTTTTAATGATTTAGTGAATGAAGAACAAGTACATGATTATGGAGAAGGCATTTCCGGACATAAACCAGAAAATGTTTATAGATTGGTAATTTGGTCTGCAGTCAATACATTATTGAATAATTAAATGATAGTTTGAAAAGCTGTTCTAAAACCGAAAAGGAAAGAAAACTTGATAAATTTAGTAAAGATATTTCTAACAAAGTAATGATAAAATATATAGTTAAAAAAGAAAGCTTTTCTAATGTTTCAAAGATTTATTTGATATTTTTTAAGTGTCAATAGAGTAGAATACTGTTTCGTGAAATATTGTTTTTATTGCTCTCTTGGAGTTGACGCCACAGCAAATATTTATAAAACCATTTTTGTACGGAGTTGTTTATAAATTCATCAACAATTTTTTTTTCACTCATTTTTTGCTAAATCAATAGTTTTAAATCTAGGGAAGATACACCTACTGGGAAACCCGCCCTGCAAATAATGCAAAAAAAGGTAATGCATACCAAGTGCCGTACCTCCAGGGTGATGTGGAAAAAGGCTGCATTTTAATTATTAATGAATTCTACAATATATGTGTGTTGAATTGCATGATATGGATGTATATGAAATGATATTAACAAGAGAAAAGTAATTTCTCCTGACTCTCTAACGCGGAGACTTAACTTTAAAGGAATGAAGTGTAGCGTCTCGTTGTGACGTCACGGAAGACCGCAGAGGCCTTGTCTGTCGGGGGTTGTGCTACTGTGCGGCTACAGCATCGTAAGAGGTCTGTTTTATCTCTGACGTTAGTGGCTTTTTCGCAGCCAACTCCCCTGTACCTTAAGCCGGAAGGGGTCGGGGAGGCACTCACTTAATAGGTTTGAGTAATTATTGTGTTTCTAAAGGGTTTTGGTGTCTATATTCCTGTACTGTTAGCTCAAAAAAGGGAAGATTTTATGGCTATTTACTAAAAGAAATGTTTTCCACTGCTTTCTTAATGATGAATGATATGTAAGAATACCGACACGTTCTTTATTTTTCCGATAAATGTCAGACCCTCTTTTCAGGTTTTGTAAGGATATAATAGCAAACTATTAAATTATCAAGGCAGTTTGCTCATGAAATGTATTGTGAATTTTGTTATTGCGGAAGGAAGTCATCATCTTATGCTGTAAAAGGGGCTATCGGAAGTTTTGATGCTCAGTAGAAACTATCGGTTTCAAGTAACATAGGAAGACCCAAAAAACTTCAAACTGCCTCGATTTATGTATATATAGAGAGAGACTAATTAGTAATAAATACCAAGTTAAAAGGAAAAAAAAAAAATAGAATCAAAATTAAACCAAATAAATACAGTTTTTAGTTTGTTTTTGTTTGATTCCGAGATAATTTTTTTAGTTTCGTTTCCGAAATAATTTAAATTTAGATTTAATTTCATTATGCTCATATATATATATATATATATATATATATACAAAAGTATTAGAATCAAGTTAATAGGAAAAACAAAAAATAAAAATTAAACCAAAAAAATTATAAAAAATATAAAAGAATCCGGCCTGAAGACTTCAAGACTTTTCAAGGGTCACCCTCAGGCAGGGATTCAAAGAAAGGGATTTTTCTGTGAGGAAATACAGACATTGTCTAATAATGATTCCTCGTGACCCCAAAATCCCCTGAAATTATGCTCAAGAGATATACCATTTTAACAGAAAGGAAATATAAAACAACAAATTAGAAGAAATTAACCACAACAAAGTAAAAATACAATAACAAAAATAACAATAAAAACAAAAAATAGCACTAAAATTAAAGACGAAAAGGCCAGTACATACCATCAACAGTCAAGGAAACTTTAAACTATCGATTGGGATTCCCTGTTTTTAAAAAACTAGCGGTAAATTATGTAAACAGATGTAGGCTCCCAGCGCCATCTATTGAGTGATCCAATATGCAAGGAAAGTTCTATTTTTATTTAAGCCAAAGGATTAATCCCAAACCATACCTTGTTTAACTAAAAAATTGACATTACAGTAATTTCTAGGAAATTCATTTTTAATTAAATTTTTAAGGAGGTTGTTTGATGCTTCAATATAAGAATTTTTATTATTGCAAACCCTTTTGATCCTGTTAACTTGTGAGAAAATTAGATTTTTGAAAATTTTAGAGTTTAGATTGGAATGGTAGTTGCATGGTTTTGTTATTTTAAAGTTGAAATCATCCCTTTTATCGTATATACCAACTATTGTTTTATCATTAGCAATTTCGATTTTTAAATCCAGAAAGGTAGCCTCAAGTTGATTTTTATTTTATACATATATATATATATATATATATATATATATATATATATATATATATATATATATATATATATATATATATAATAGATCCTGTCCTTGAAATCCTATCGGCTAAATAATATGTAATGAATTTTGATTGAAGTAGAATGCAGGTTCGAAACAGTGAAGAGACTCGGTTATTTTAATTACCTTTTATTCTATTCCGAGTGGCAGGCATGATTATATACAAGAAAACTCAGCGCGGCACACACAGAAGTAAGAAAAGGGAAAAAAGGGACGAACAGATGATGACTTGCCTTATATAACATAGGATTTCCGGCCACGCGCCGTTGGAGTGACCTTAGACAAGGGCAAAAATATCACTTTCATTTGATACGTAGTATTGATGGCGCATTATTTTTACAAAGGGATTAATTAAACTGAAAGTGGAATTGGATCACGAAATAAGAGAATATTTTAGAATGAAGTTATTATATATATATATATATATATATATATATATATATATATATATATATATATATATATATATATATATATATATATATATATATAAGAAAAAATTCTAAATTCATTATTCAAGTGCTATTCTGAAAATTTTTATTTAGTCATGAATTGTTACTTTATATTTTACGTATTTTAAATCTATTTTTGAAGTCATCCAAGTAATTTTTGCATTATGAAAAAAAAAAAAAAAGAAAGAAAGAAATTGAAATCACTGAAGAAGATATTAATGCAATTTTGCTTGCTGCTAATGAAAGTGATGATAATTTGTCAAGAGAAATTGATGATTGACTAAAACACAGATACTTTAGCTTATCTTCCATGTATCTCAATAAAGAATATGAATTGAAACTATCGAGAATTATTTTGGAAAAAATTAGATTATACTGGATTGGAATAAATTTTTGGAAATATAATATGAAACTTTAGCCCAAAAACTTATCTTAATATTATTATAGAAAACCTCAGATTACCTTTTCAGAAATTCAATATGCAAAAATCAAAAAGCATAATGATTTATACTAAGGAAGTAATGCTTATGACGAACTAAAGTAAATTTTTAGGTTGAAAGCTTGCAAAATGTATTTTCAAAATATATTTCGATTCCGAATTTTATTTAGCACACTTTTGTATTTCAGCATTAAATGAAGATTTAAAAATTTGTTATTTCCTCTATCGAATTGTTTTGATGGAAATAAAATTTTCAAAACATAATATATGATATAATCTCTTGGTTTGACAAAATTTTAAAAGTTATAAAATAAGAATAAGTAGTTTAGTATATCTACTTAATCTTCTAGTAGATTAGTAATCTATTTAATGATTAAGTATATTAAGAGATTAGTAAAAATAAGTTGCAAGTTAAAGATGGTTTTGGAATATATATTTGTCTCAAATTCCTTTCTAATGATTTGGTTCAAAATAAGAATGAATAACTTTTTAGAAATATAATGTGTAAACTTCTTTAAAAATTTAATTAAAATTCTAAGAAAAAGAATCTCTTAGTATTGCTTCAGAAAATTCCATATCATGTTTTATAATGAAAAATTCAACTCTAAAAAAGCAATAAATATAATGTTTTATACTGAAGATGCAATACTGAAGATAATTAGAGTAAAATTTCAAGCCAAATGTCGTAAGAAATATTATTTTCGAAATGAATAAAATGTTTCAAAAAGTGTTATTTATTATTGGTTGCTTAGTAGGTTCCGTTATTTCGGTATGAAATAAAGATTTAAAACATTATCATCACTATTATTGAATCGCATTTGACAAATAACAAAATTCTTATATGGTAATATATGATCTGCTATTTAAATTTGGCAAAATAATTTTTATTAATAATTTCAAAGCTTCGTGAAAATTAGATGAAAATTAATGTTTTTAAAATGGGTATTAATGTCAGTTTTTAATTTCAACGCATTACAACCAAACAAAAACGTTTGAAAGCATCATATGAAACTTTTCTTTAAAAATTTATTCACTAAGTTATAATGTAAAATTTAAAATTTGTTGTACTGAAAGAAAAAAAATATTGCCCCAAAAAAATCAATGAGCGAAATGCTTCATGCTAAAAAATTTAAATACGCTTGAGTAAAATTCTTAGGCTGAAAGTAAATGCAAGCTCGTTGTTGAAAAACCGCAAGGCAATTCATTGCTCAAAGTAGATTTATTATTTCGAATGACGGGTTTCTTCTATATAAAATCAAAAAATTATGTATAATTTAATATTAGAAATACGAAAATTACTGTACAAAAGTAGCCCAATGAATAAGTATAACTTTCGAGTATACTCTCTAATAAAGGCATCACCTCCCTCCCCAAATAAAATCATGGGCATTGGACAATACCGTCAACGCCACAAATTCACAGATTTTTATTTTTAGACAATGGCATATGAGTTTTGTGCTTCACAGTACAGTGAAGAAAACCAAATATGTATTGCTAAGACCCTTTTTTCAATCAATTGAAATCAAAATTTAACGCAGAATGCATTTTTAATATCGCGATCATATGTTAAATTTCATTTATCTAACTCGTTGTGTTTTTATATTATCGCGTAGGACTAACTAACATTCAACTCTTTGACGGATTTAATTCAAAATTCGATAAGTATCTAATTTAAAATTTAAATTTTTATACCGATTTAATTCGTATAGCTATTTACTGTCTATCTTATTCAATTGTATTCGAATAGCCAAATAGACAGACTTCACATCAATGGATTTCATTCATCAATGTATTTAATAGAAATCTTCAAATTTGTTGAAAGAACATGCAACCAAATTTCAATTTGTCTTGCTAAAGACGCTTTTGAGTTATTGTGTTCACAGACTTATGAACAGACATAGTTCCCAAATTGTGCTTTATGGACTCAGGAAATTAATTAAAACTAAGATATTGAGATTAGTTAAAATCTCGAGTCGGATCTTTGACTATTACAATACATTCTCTCAATACATGCATACTTCGTTTTTCTATTAAGTAAAAATGGGCTTGACTTCATAAATCACTTAATTCTTTTATGAATTATAATAAATTTTATTATAAACAGATAACTATTATGGGAAATTTTTATATCCTTTCTGAACTTCGAGCTGAAATAAACAATGTCAGCTTTCAATAACTCGAATGGCATATTCTTTAATCTAGCATATCTTCTGATAAAGAAATATTAATTTGAAATAACAAATAAAATTCAATTCAATTTTAGAGGGAGGTACAAAAGTGCATAATAAGTCGCAATAAATTTATACTTTTGATATAACACTAAAAAAAAATCTGAAAATATAATTTAACAAACATAGAAACAGATATCGAAAGATAAAAAAGTATCAAAATGTCACTTTTCTTATTTTAAACTGCGCAAATTTGTCTATATTTCTTTGATAATATCAGTTTGAATAAATAACGAAGTCAACTGAATCATACTATTCCACAAACAGATCTCAACTATTTTAGAAAAAAAAAAGAAGAAAAAAAAATGGTTTCTTTCAACTTGCATTACAGATTCGGTATGGATCTCCGTTAGATTTCAATCCGGAAGAAAACTAACTAAAAAACAATCAAAGGATCTTTACTTAAATAATCAATCACCATTTCTAACCTATTGAATTTAGAATGTTTCTATTAATTTAGAAAAAAAAATATATTAATATTATTCTCATCAATTTAAGTGATCTGACATTTTTAAAATGGAGGTACTCGCCTTCAGCAATGACATTTTCGATGGAAAAGTCGGTGGGTGGGGGAATCCCCTCATTATTGGCATCTTTGATTCAAACAGAAAAGAAGAATCACACTATAGCATCAGAATTCGACGTTTGAGGTTAATATTATTCAAAATTAATCCTTTTCATTAAATAAACAAAATACTGATAGATATTCTTTTAGCTTAAAAGAAACTAACCGCCTTCGGTGACCAGTTGTTCACCTTTCATATTAAAAGTAATAATTTAGCCCTTCAACTACAGAAATAGATAATCAGCTGAGAAAGACGAAATTTTAGTAATAATTTTACACTGTGGTACCTAATCCGTAGAAAATTAAAGATAAGAAAATTAATAAAGAAAGTAACAGGAAACCCATATTGAAAGGGAGAGGAATTAAATTGGAGTAGATGACCATGAAATTGAGATAGGATTTCAGGATTACTTTTATACTATATAAAGTAGGATAATCATTTAAGTTCTTCTACATAGAAAGCAAATGGGGAACCGTGTATCAGTAAGCAGTATTTATATTTTTATCTTTCGAAAGCTATACCTTCTCATTGTGAATTCTATTTAATAATAAAAATTAAAAAAACAATAGTACAGATTTGTCGAGTACCAATTTACAGAATGCATTAAAAATAGTTTCATATTAAAATACTATTTAATAACTTTAAAAAATACAATTAAATGAACTTCTTATGGTAAGCATTTCAATTGTGTGTTTCTCATAATTTTTGCTAAGTTAAATATTAAAGCGAAATATTGATTAGTAATTTCACAAAATCATATTAATTTTATTATTAATAATTATCTAGAATAATTAATATTCATTAGCTAATAAATATGAATAATTATTTCATATTCAAATTCGTTTTCTTAGTACTCAATGTTAAAATGCATTTATAATCATCTCAGAATTAAGGCATTTATTCTATTTTTTGAAAGTATTAATTTATATATGAAATAAAAATACATTTAAAATCCGTATAATACAAATTAAATAACCTCAATTTAAAAATAGAAAAATTTAAAAAAAGTTAAAAAATTTGCAGGTGTAGCTCAAAATATTTACATACATGACATTTTTTGAATTAGTTTTAAAGAATGAAATAATAGCATTTCAATTTTCTATTGTAAATATATCAAAACTGAATATACACCTAAAAGAATTAATAATTATGCTACTATTTAAATTTTTTTAAAAGAGTTGTTTGGGAAGGCGGATCACAGATCTCAATACAATATGAAAATCAATATTACACTAAGATACCTGTGAATAATTTATTGGCATATCCATTCAAGAAGATCTATCACAGCTGTGATGCATGCAAATAACTGCTATCACAGATGAACAGATTATCTAGTTTGCCATGGCTGCCAGCTGGATTTTCTTCCTTAGCAAAGCTTCCACTTTTTTATTCAATACTTTCAAGTTGAATATTATCAAACATCAATACTGCAATATTGTATCAATTTTTGAACATGCGATATTTAGAAAACAGAGATATAATCACTGAAAAAACACAGACAAAATTATAATATAGAAACCAAATGAAAAATAAATAAGTGGATCAAAATCTAGTATTGTAGCTTAAAATCTAAAGACAGAAGATGACTTTTTTATATAATCATTGTCAATCAGGTAACTATTATATATTATATTTTGTTGAATTAGAAAGAAATTTGCATAATAACAAATAAATGTGTTATGAATGATTATAGGTAAACAAAACTAAATATTAATCTTTAGATTGAATAATATTATATATAAATAAAGTTACAGGGCAATGAAAAGTACATAAATGCTGTTAAAGTAAATGCAAACCTAACATCACAACTTAACAATAAAAGAAAATTTTTTATTAAAATTATTATAAAATGACCTAATTACAATGCATTACACTCGATGAAGCAAGAGGAAATAATGCATCGTAAAAATTGTCATAAATAAAACAGCTAAAAATAAAATTTAAAACTAAATTATAAATATTGCTTTTTATTTCTCAAAATGCTATGCAAAAATAAAATTAGAATTCATTGAAAAGTAAGACATAATTATTGTTAAAATTAATCTAAAAACAGAAGAGATTCATAAAAAATTTGAGTCAGAGCTATTTTAAAGACTCAAAGATAACCCAATTAGTAAATTGAGTTATTTATTTGATTGATTCTAAAATCTCTTTTTTGTCTAACAGAGCAAAAGAAAGTGAATGATATTTATACACAGTTATAGAGTATTAGTCATTAAAAGAAAACACATGGTGATTGATGAAAATAGTAAGCATGGAAGGTGGAATATTGTAAGATAATATTTTTTGAAGGCTCCGAAAGTTAATTCAACCTTGATTAGAAAGATTCATGCGAGTCCATAATTAGTTAACAAAAAGATAAAGATATGTAATAATTTTTCACTTCTGAATAAAAAAGCATATAACAATCTCTTGATACATATTTACTATCACGAATTTGCTATCATGAGTAAACAAGAAAATAAAACGTATGCAATAAGTTTTCGTCCTAAATAAACATAACAAGGAAGAATTTCTTTTTTCCATACTCATCTATTAACCTGAATGTATAAACATTGTTCAGAAAGCATATTATATGCCATTATCAAAACTCAGTAGAAAGGAATTTAAAAAGAAACCAGAATATTCTTATATGATAACCAGAATATATTTTACTCAGAGCAAAGCTTAACATGTCGATTTCGAAGTGTAATGTAAACATAAGCAATAAATGGGGTCATCGGCAAGCTCATGTCAACTTTTAGGAGTCCAATCACAGCGCAGTTCACATCAGCCTGATGCTTTTATAAGATGCGCTGTGATTGTACTCATTTAGATTGACATGGTCTGGTCGATTTCTAGAGAGTGTCAATTTCATGGAATTCAATGATACGATAATACCAAGAATAACCGATCCGTTCACTTCAGTGGGTAATAGACTTTCCCTATACATGATTGAACACTTGTTCGAGAGCTTCCATTGGACAGATCGTATCGATTGTTACTTCCTGTCGTGATTCAAGACCTGTAATCGGAATATACCAGTAAGATCGTATTAAGGATTTGAATCACACCCCTCTTTGAAAAGTATTGATCACTGGTATTTGTGACTTTTTGATATTGGTTACGTAATAACCGTTCATAAAATATTCGTTATCCCTAGTTGTCTCCACTCGTAAGAGTTAGTTTTTCTTTTCTTCATGATTAAGATTTGATAAGCCCCATCACAACATAAATTCAAATACTTCAGTCTTATTGAGATGTGAGTATAGGGTCAACCTCACAATTAATTTCTATCTCTTTCTATTTTTAACCTGGGTATGTTGTTCTCCACTTTCGAAATAAATATTCCTGGATGAGAGTAGAAAGAGAATAAGAATTAAGTCTCCCTTCTTGATGTCCTAATTTTGGGTCATTAAGTTTCACCCACTACTAGAAATTGGTATATAAGGTTGAGCTAGTCATCTCTAAATAGATGACTAGTGGGTCAGTTTTATGTCATTTGATTTGAGTATTAATGTTTATAATAAGAGTATTTTGAATCTCATATTATTGTATTTAGATTCAAGTGTTACATACAAAAATCAGAACTACGTTGATATTTTATTATTATATAATTCAATTTATTATCATTATTTTACATCCGATTTGATAATTTTGGTCATCTTTCTACTATTTAAAGGGCACTGTGTGCAAGTATTCTTTAGAGACATTCCTCACCAAATAGAGACAATCTTACAGACTAAGAGACAATAGATTGAGTTTCTTCAGAAAATCATTTTTATATTGCACATTTTAATATTATTATTTTTCGTGCTGTTGAATATTTAATTTTATTTAATATTTTCACAGATATCACTTTATGTTTTTTATGCTTTACATAATCTTGTTCAAAATTATTTTTATATTAATGTAAAGGTAAGGGAAACTTGGGTATCACTTTTAATATGCCTTTAAATTTTAATTTTTCTTACTTGAACGCCGCTGTAAGATACGGCTGTGTGCGGAGGGCCTCGATGCACTTCCACGTTTTGCAGTGGAGGGGGGGGGGGGGATTGTAATGATATTTTAAACTTTAATTTCAATTTAATTAATTTCCAAGGTTTTATCTTAATTTATCCCATAGAAACTTCATTCTAAAATATTCTCCTATTTCGTGATCCAATTCCACTTTCTCTACTTAATTAATTCGAGAGCTTTGTAAAATTTCTGAATCGGCTAAAAGCCTAACTTTCCTGCACTCCGAGTGAAGGGACAAAATACCGCTGACGAGACAAATTCTTTTTTAAAAGATTCCTGTGTTTCCTTTACCTCATCGACGCGTGAAGCAAAAATCCCTATCGAAATCTTAATAATATATTAGCACTGTCAAGAAATATTTTCCCTATCAAAATCTCAGGTTATATAAGACCAGGGATAAAATGTCCAAGAGCTTTTTTCTTCATTCCTTTCTGTGTCGTTCTGTGTTGTGTGTTGCTCGTCGCTTCTGCTGTAAATAATGTGTGCTTCTCCAAGATGAAATAAAACGACGTCACGAAATCGAAAGTCTCTTCACTGTCTTAGAAACTGCATTCTGCTTCACATAAAATAATGCTTTCATATTAAAGAGTCGACAAGGATAGTTTCCTGTGAAAAATTATGAAATGAACTAAAAGAATTAAAATTAAATCCACGGGGGAGACATCATCGTTGCATTGCGCCTCCGCAGCTCGCTCTAAAGATGGCTGCTTCTGTCCAGGTTCGCCCAGCTTTGATGTTTCCGTGGCGAAGCTCTTCACCGCCGTCTTCTTCGGCTGCCTCTTGCCACATCGTTTCACGCAAACCGTTGTCCAGGGTCCGGTCCAGTTCCCGTTGAATCCCGTGCATTTCGTAACCTGTGACCTCATCTGACATTCCGGGTTTGTTTGTGCTCCATATCGTCACGTGCGTGCTCCTTATATCTTCAAGGATTTGGGGCTCCTTGTCATCATAAATAATTTCTGGTTCCTTACCTGTGCTGACTAATCTCGATCTTAACGTCATTTCCTTGTTATAATATCATCACCAAAATAATAGTCACCTGCCGTAGTCTCCAGTTCCAGTGCTCAAAATTGCATTTTTGTGATAAATTAAAAAAGTGATGATTCATCAAAAAAGTGTTTAGTGTTTCCCGTCTCAACGGTGAAAATCAAGATTTATATTGTGTGTTTTTCTTTTCTTTTGATTTTCATTTTTGAATTATAGAATTATAGCAAGTTATAGTATTATTTAAAATATTGAATTTTAGTCTTTTATCAAATCTATTTTTAAAATTTTATGCATAAATATAATAATGTTTTTTATTTCAAATACACTTTAATGTTGTTAAGATCTGGAAAAATGACTGGCCAGGATAAAACAAATGTGTCTAATTCTCAAAGTTCAGAAAATAAAATCGGTAAAGAAGAAAATGATCAAATAGCCCAAGAACCTTCCATAATCTCTTTTGATCGCGAAAATAGGATGAAGATGGATTCATGGTTGGGATATTTCAGCAAAATTTGCCAAATTTTGTCTTCGAAATTGCATTCTGCTTCACATAAAATAATGCTTACACACACACACACACACATACACGCACACGCAAGCACACACACACACATCTTTCCTGTTTTTATTACAATACAATTTTTAAATAAAGGTATCTGCCTGAATTGCCAAGTCAGTTTTTGACTAAATATCACAATATTTTTTTATTATTTCCTTTGAAAGACCAATTATTTACGTTTCCAAATCTGTGTTTGTTTTGTTTCTACGATTATGATATCAGAAGATGTAGATATTTCTTTAAATCAACATTAACGAAAAGGAAACCGGATGTAGCACGGATATTACCGGAAGTCAGTTTTTTGCGCTTTAATATCATTAATATTCACTGATTAAAATTCACTAAAGCTTCAGTTGTCGAATGTGAATATGTAGGACATGTTCAAAAGCGAGTGGTTACTCAATTGGGAGCTTTAAAAAAATCTATTAAAGGTCTTGGGTGTAAAGGAAAGCTTACAGATAATGTCATAAATAAATTACAAAACTATTATGGGGTTGCAATAACATCCAATGTTGGTAATTTATTGCAGATTCAGAGTGCAACACTTGCTGCATTTGCTCATATTTGTTCCAGTAATAAAAAGCCAATGCATGGACAAAGCCCAAACGGAAAGGATTCTTGGTGCAAATACAACGTGCACTTTCAGAAGCCAGAAATACAATAAACACTCAAGTATAGGACTCCCCAAAAAAGATTATGAATATTATTAAGCTTACTTATATTAAATTATGTGACCAAAATCTTCTGAAAAAATGCCTTCATGGGAAAACACAAAATGGTAATGAAAGTCTGAATAATCTATTATGGACAATTATTTTCAAAAATACGTTTGTTGAGTTGAAAACTTTGCGTTTAGCGACTAATATAGCTGTGTTATTACTCAATGATAGTTTTTTCTGGCATAATTGAAATTTTTAATGAAATCGGTATTATTCCAAGTCATTGCATGCTAACATAAAACAATAGCTTCGGCAACGAGAGAATTGTTGCTGCAAAAAGACTTCTTTGCCTGTTACAAAATTGTCCAGAAAAATAAGAAGGGCTGTTAGCAAGAAAAAAAATTAATAAAACAGATAATAAGTAAGTCATTTGCTGCAAAAGTGGTGAATTTTAAGTGTTTAAAATGAAATATTATTTTAGATGTATATTAATAAAAACTTTAAATTTATTTTTTTAAGAATGCGTTTTTTGTCAAAATTTTACTACGCAAAACATAGTTTCACAAAAACTTATGGATATATTTTCTTAAAATTTTGTATATATATTACCATAAGTATTATGAAGGCAATGAACTTAGGATTTAGGTCTAATGTAAATAGTTTTTTATTTTTAGCAATTTATTGCCAGTAGTATCTGTGATTTTTACAGTATTTTTACCATAAAAAGGCCCGAAGGCCCATAACTTTTTTTTCATTTGTATATTTTTCTTAGCTTTTAGTTCATTTCCTTTATAAGTACAATAACTATGTTGTGTAGGAAAATAATTTAAATTGGAGAATTTTAACTCAGTGTAGAGTGTTTTGCGTTTTGCTGTAATGTCATCAAATTTTGCCTAAAATACCTCAATTTAATTATTTAAATTATTTTCAAATTTTTCTAATTAATATTATTTATTGTTTTGAGTCCTAATCATCAATAAAATCTACTAAAATTGATAATCAAAGGATTTTTTTTTAAATGTGCCTCCGAAACCAGACAGATACCTAAAAGGGAGAGGAATGTGCATTTTGTATGATGTTTGTAGTATCAAAATGAATTGAAAAATATATTCCTCTTTAAGTCAAATGTATTTAAAATACAATGAAAACATTTCATTTCTATATTTCACATTTTATCGCTCACTTTTCATTAGGTTTTAAAGATAAATAATTAATACACATATTATAATATGTGGTAGATATAAAATAAGAATATAATATGGGGATAAAATAATTATTATCACTAATATAATATTCTTTTAAAGCACTTATGTCATATAGAATCTTTTAAACTTGAAAATAGAATAAAAATAGTTTAAACAAATACTAATTTAATTAACCTTAGATATATATTTTTTTTATTTAAAAAGTGAAAAACACCCACTTGATACATTCACGGATTTATGAATGATATCCAATAATATGCATCTTATAAAATACAAGTAATTCTACGATATACGATGTCCTATTTGTGTTAGGTGTTCAGCTCATATTTTCCATAAAACATTAAAGATCACTTGATATAACTACAATAAATGTTAATCACCCCAATTTATCAAAACTAAATGAAAAAGCAAAATTCAGTTGTATGTACTGCCTTTTATATAAATTCATTCCCACATTCCATTTATTGGCAAAATAAATAAAATGCACTACATTCATTTGCAGAGGTGTTGCATTGGGGGAAGGATGAGATAATCCCCCTTCCATAAATAATTACTGGATATGGGAATTTCGAGCAGTATTTATTTAATAACGCAAGCTCTGGGTATGCCTTCTTTTTTTATCTTAATCTCTTTCGCTTTCCCTCTCCATATCTAAAATTATTTCATGGCCCATATTTATTTTTATAGTTCATTAACTGTATGCCTCTACTTTAAATTTACGTTGTTTTGAATTTAACTTCATTTCAATGAAAAATGAGTATATATTCATAAAAAATTTTGAAAACCTGATTCTCATCTCTGTAAGTTGTACACTCTGATTGATTCTATGCATAAAATATTGATCCACCACCCCCTTCTCTCTACATATAAAAAAAAATATTAATTTTCACTTCTCTCAAATCTTATTCTTAACCCCCTCAAACCAATAAAAAATTTTTCGCACGCTTATGATATGACGTTTGAAACAACTGCATGCTTCTAACTTTGCCGCTCGTGCAGTTCCGGCTTTCCCTCCGTCCTCACCTACGGTTATAATGGACTGTTCTTGACGTCATTGCGGCAAAAATCTGCAGTATTGATTAATCTCTTTTGTACCTGTCAGTGAGTCTTGAAATTTTGGGCTGATGATACGCTAATCTTAAACATGATGATGCGCTATTGTTATCTTCGTATTTTCAATTCATTCTTTATTTTCTCTTCATATTTCATTTTCACATCTTCTCTACATATTTTCTCAACATTCTACATTCAGACAATCAATACTTCTAAAGCGGTAAGTACCCCCAAGTTTTTTAGTGTATGTTAGTGTATGATATTGGTAAGCCGAGGCTATTTATTTTATTTGTAATTTTTAATAATTTAGTGTTACAAATACTAGGAATTTAAATTATTCAATTTTGTTTTTATCAAAATATCATTTATGCATATTCTAGAATCATTTGTATGACAAGTTTTATTTACATATATATCCCATGGCTAACATATTAATTTTAAATGTTTTATTTATATGATCATATGGCTACTATAATATGATCAAATTTATGTAAGAATCTAAAGTTTTCTTATAATTTTCAATAACCAAGTAAAAATTGTATTCTTTGAAACAAACCCAGATTCATTGAGAAGGTTTTGGTATGATATTATGAAGCTGTTTGTTGTGCTTGTGTTTTCAAGTTTTATATAAAAAAGATTTTTTTTTCTGCAGGTTGTTTTTGTATAATGTAACACTTACGCAAGAACTTAATCCATTTTTTCGTGAAACGAAATAACTCATGCTCTTTAAAAAAGTACTGTTTCAAGTAGAGAATGTTACTGAAAGAATTTGAAACCGTTAATTGTGTATAGTATTATTGTACTTATATTATCGATGCACAGTCCCAATATCCAAAGTATGTTTTTGAACTTCATGATTCTAGATTCAATGATCTACACTGTCAGTATACTGAAAATCCCACAGATGTTTTCCTTTATTAATCATTTGTATCCACTGGGGTACAAAATCTTTAACTTCTGTGATTCACTAAGAATAATACCCAATTCTAATTTTT
The DNA here is from genome assembly GCF_947563725.1 of Argiope bruennichi. Lineage (NCBI taxonomy): Eukaryota > Metazoa > Arthropoda > Arachnida > Araneae > Araneidae > Argiope > Argiope bruennichi. The sequence continues at coordinate 120,115,137 of NC_079162.1, forward strand.
TTTTTTATATTGATTCAAGCATGAAAGTAATTTGGTTTTCAACTTCTGGAGTTGAAGAAATAGGCCAAAGGAAATTTTTATCAATTTATAAAGGTTGCAAAGTTTGCTTTTTAGTATTTATTTTGTAAAAGTGGCTGCAATCAAAGTATTAAAAAAAAGATCTAATGAATTTTTGATTTTATATACTATTGCAGAGAATCAAATGTAATTTTATTATTTATTAAAGTGTAATATAAAACCTTAACCTATCTCAAGGTTAAAATTTTTGCTTGCGGTATTTTTGTCTTAAAGGGAAGCTTTTGTAATGGAAATTTAATCGAAATGGATACATTTAAGACAAGTGTACATAAAAGCCTAAAGATTTGCACTGGCTTGGAAATGGAGAAGAATGTACAGGTTATTCGTTAATTAATTCCTAATTTGGAGACTTTGATAACTAAAACTTTAAAAGTAATAAGTCAACTTTCACATGCAGATTAAAAACAGCAAAGGAAGTTAAATTTTGCGCAAAAAGTATTGGAAGCTGATATAATCTTAATACCAATAAAATTCCTTCTGGTTATATATGTATATGAACATGTCTCGCATCTCCTTTGAAACAACTGCATCAAAATCAGCCAAATTGTGCATTCTTATTATATAAGACATGGAAAGGTATTCATTTGTAAACATCTTATGAAATTTTCAAAGTATTCATTTGTAAAATATTCATTTGATTCATTATTCATTTATTAAATATTCTTTTGATTAGAAAATAACAAGTTATTTTTTATACTGTCTCTACCAGTATTTTTTTTATTTATTTCAGTATGCCTGTTGACATTACTGTTATTTGTCTTAAAGTAGTGGTTTACCATCATTTAAAAGCTAGCTTAAGTAAATTGCTTAAAAGGAGACAACTTTTATACTATTTTTATATTTGTGAACAAAATTTGTGGAGCTAATATAAGAAATGATTAACTTACAATAAAAATTAGTCCTTAAATTTTTTTTAAATTTGTGATTCAATTGATATTTAACTTTAATTAAAAGTAGAGAGTAAGAATTTTAGACAATAAATGGTATATTTTCTAAAAATTTTTTGTCTTCTCTTGTATATTTTACTCAAAATTTTTATATTGAAAATATTATCGAAGAAAAGATTTTTATCCTAATGACATATGTACGGAAGATCAGCAGATTGAATTAAAACTGTTGACGATGAGTCTAACGACCCTGATGGGATTTATTAGTTAGTTTCTACAAGTACCATACTATATTTTTCATTCCTGTGTATGCATTTTGATTACTGGTACATTAATGAAACTTTGAATATTATGTTTTTTGTGTATTTTTGATATATCATGTCTTCCTAAGTTTATAAATGAAAATTGATTACATTCCATCATAAATTTTAGCTGCAAAGGCCTACATGCATTTCAAAAATTTCATGCATGAGAAATTAAAAATTGGAAAACCATTGATGGATGGTCCAAATTTGATAATATACAGTTTTAATGCTGTATCCATGTACTGATATTTATCGATTTAGCTTTATTCTGTATTTATTTCTGTTATGTATTCAGACAGACGACTTCCTCTCAAATGACTTCTTTCAAAATTTGTTAGAAATCTAGAAATTTGAAAAGATTATATACCAAATTTCATATGCTTAGTTCAAAGCGTTTTTGATTTATCATATTCAAATGGATAGACCTAATTTCAAAAACGTGCTTTTCTTACTCATGGAATTGTATAACATAAAAACTCGTCAAGTTCTCCAGTTCGAATTATTTGATGACTGCACAATTTCCTCTGTGACTTTTCCTGAGATCGTAATTAATATTTCTTGATATTTTAAAATGGTACGTTTTTATCCTTCATCATCAATTTCAATACTTGAATCTGGTACACTCTGAGCTCCTGCAGATGCAGTTAGCAGAGAAGCTGAGGCTGAAACGAAGGAAAATTTGAATAAAACTCAAAATTTATAAATAAAAACACCATCTTGCTGTTTTGGGATATTTAACTATTTAGATAAAAGCAAGAAGACATAAAAGAAGTCTTTCCTTTACAGGCTGATTTATTTCTTAATCATTTTTACAGGACTTCATCACAAATAAATTATTTAACTTTTTTGACCAAGAAATCTACGATTGATTGTTAAAATTCGGTATAATGTCTACAAAATCAAGTCTTGTCTTCTTGTATGTAATTGCTTGCTTGATAATAAGGTGCTATCTGATATCATTTTTTTTCACATAGATCGTTAAGTAATGTTATTTGAATTGTCGAATTGCACTGTTATTCGCTAATGATGCTTTATTAAATTGACAACCGAGGCTGTGAGATATTTACCGTGGCATATTTGGGTAACTGAAAATATATCCGATTATAAGAGTTATGAAGATAAAAAGGAGAAATCCGTGATTGTTTAATCCTTCTCTGCAACCCAAACACTGAATGGACTTCCAAAATAAAAGCATCGGGACTACATGTTTTAGTTTCCCTCCATCGCAGATCGCAGCTCAAAATTCGGTTGTTGGTGTAGCTATAGAAAAGCTATCAACTATAATTATTTGCCCATGGTATTGAATTTTTTTTGGATGTAAAAGTACTGCTAATATATGAAAAACTAATACTTTGATGATTGAAATTCAATTACTTTGAACTCTTGTGAGACTTATCGGTATAATTTCGAAATTTTAATGAAATAAAATTTTGTTTAAGTAGGAAAGATTGGAAGCTTTTATTATTAGTAAAGGGTGTCCCAAAATTAATGCATGATTTGAATTTGCTACTATTAGTGCAGTAAAGTGTTGGCAACCCAATTAAAAATCATTTGACAGCTGATAGGTTTAGTAAAAATGGAACGTTACCCAATAGAACAACATATTAACGCAAGATTTGAATTAAATAAAAAACACAGTTTTTTTTCTTGAAATTGTTATATTTTTATTGAATTGTAAAGATAAGGTTATGTATGGAATAACACAAAGGGCAATTGCCCCCCCCCCCACAATTATGCTGGCACATACACACTCGTTACTCGAAATTTTCCATGACCATTTTGCATAAATGTAGCTGAATTTTGTTGATGCAGCGTTGAATTTCCTCCTTCATGTCTTGTGGGCTTGTTGGTATAGATCTTTGATTTCAAATTACCCCTTAAAAAGAAATCCAATGGTATTAAATCACATGATCTAGGGGGTCAATTCTCATATTTTTGAATTGTGGCCGCCAGACTTTTCATTATTTTTGAAATATTATTCAAAAATGAATACACGTTCTAGCGTGTAAGGCTCCATTTTTACTAAAACTATCAGCTGTCAAATGGTTTTCTTAATAATGTCGCTAACACTTTACTGCGTGATTGGTGGCAAATACAAATCTTGTGTTAATTTTGAGACATCCTTTAGTAGTAAAAATTACTTTAGTTGTAATTATTAGTATAAAATAGCTTTGACTCGAGTGTTTTATTATGTATAACTTGACTGATTTGTCGGTAAAAGAATGAATTAACAGTCGAAATGAATGAGTTACAATTTTTATTTTATATTTTTTCATTACATTTTCCCAAATTGGAGGTTATTTCTAATATTTTCTTATCAGCATATTTTTTAAAATTTTGTGTTTGTTATTGCATTATTTTCTTTTAGTGGATGGATTTCATTTTAGTGATTAGTTTGAATTTGAGTGTTCCTGAACATATTAAGTACAGAGAAAATCCATTTGTAATGAATCAAAATTTCTAATGTTATTGTGGAGTTAACACTTGATTACTTGTTTTAGTTAACACTTGATTACTTGTTAAGTTAACACTTGATTACTTGTTAAGTTAACATTTGATTACTTGTTTTATAAAAAATAAAACCTTTTGTAACTGCTGCGGTTGCACTATAGCTATTATTTTCATTGCAAGGACATAGAGTGAAGTTCCCGCTGTATCCACAAGATTCGTAATCTCAATTTGTTCCATTTATGCACTTGATGACTTTCTTTTTAAATGCCAAGTTAGATACAACAAATGTAGCTTCATTCTGGGGGTGAAAGGAAATGGAGGTGGAGCAGTCACACTTCTCATCCTTGCGGAAATGCTTTTTATCTGGAAAATCGTGATGCATCTGAACACCAGAAAAGTGTATAACAATTGAATGTTAATGATAAAATTAACATTTGAGTATCTCTTTATTAAAATTGCTGAGAGAAGAGCCAAGGCATGCTATAAAGGCAGAAAATGTGTCTTTAGCAGGAATTATCAAAATTTTGATTTTAAAGTAAGCAAGAATTTGATGTTTTTGCCTTGGTAATTTTTTAAATATTAGAGAAGAAATAATTTTCACACTAACAGAAAATACAAAGTTTAGTTATATTAACGTCCCGTTGTAAAGCAACACTAGGGCTATTTTAAGACGGACCTCGTAATTTTGATCCATGATCAGATGACGAAGATGGCATCTGAGCTCGCACCATATTTTCAATATTATATATTAAAAGAAACCTAAAGATGAATGTGATTCTACTAATGAACCTTATATGTATTATGAGTACATTTTATTCATTACACAAAATTTTTCGGTTGAAAAGTGTTGAGAGAAAGTTGCAGTTAAATCATTTCCAGTTTTGGAATAAAGGCCAAACTTCAGGAGAGATTATGGAAAAAGAACTGTCTGGTGTGCAATGAAGAGAACGGGTGAAAGGCTTCTGAAGTAATGAGTGAGGGTCTATTGAAATTTAAAAATGTTTTGCTGGGATTACTAGACGAATAAAAAGAGATTGAACTTTTCTTTATGCACTGATCTGGATTAAGCGATTTTTCACCGAAGTCAGTTATCTTTTAAAAAAATTCACCTTTTTAGTTGTGTCATAGTTTTAACCTACATCTTAAACAAGAACGAGGTAGATGCGTATCGATTGCCGAGTTAAAATCAGTTCCTCTGTTCTGCAATTGGAGGGGGAAAAAACTATGCTTTCCATCTCTTTATTCTCAATCTCTTTCAGAAACTAGTATCAATACCCCCAATTAGTTTTCATGTTAAAGCTACATTATACATATTTAAATGAATACACAAAAAGGAAACGCTAGTCAACAAGGAAGTACAGAAGGGCTGTGTAAGAGGTCAAAATTGCTGCGGAAATGGCAGATAAGGTGATTTCCAGTTTTAGCATTTTTGAAGAATTTTATTTAAAACGAGAAAGGTTTTAAACGTTTTTTCGTAATTTTGATTTTTTGCATAATCTACTACAATTATTTGATGCATCAGTTCTATGAAAATTTTAGTTGTATTCTCAAATTATTTTTTAATTTTATTGATGCTTTGTGAAGTCATAACAGCATATTTTGAAATATAATATGCCTTACGAATTTTACTTCATTGAAAGTAAACGAGTAGGAGTGGTCCCCTCCCCCCATGGAACTTCCTTGCATACTCTAATAAAGATGTTATTCTCTAAATCGCTAACATATATACATATGTGTGTGTATGTGTGTATCGCTGCAGATTAGCTAGCTAATCTGCACATTAACTAGGGTTATCTATGTGGAAACGAATATGTCCATCCTCTGAAAGAACTCACTAATAAACGGTGTCTAAGGTTAAATATAGGTTCTATTGTACATATTTTCTGTTTTGGTACTTATTACAGTGTGGGCCCCTACCTTATCGTGCTATCACGGTTCACAGCCATTCAACCGGAACAGTTCAGCACCCGATCTCTCGTCCCATTCAATATTCACTTGAGTTATAGTCTGTGTATTTTCTATAGGCGGTTCAAGGTCACATTTCCTACCTCCTTATTTGTTGTCTGGTACCAGCAATGCGGTTAAAAGTGTAACATTGAACCGCCTACAGAAAATACACAGACTACAGCGTTCTACCTGGCACCGCCTGCGCCATCTCGTGGAGACTGTTACAACCGCTTCTATAGCTGGTCCATCTTTCGTGATCACCGGCCTAGGTGGTCCGCAGGGACATCACCATACATGAAATATAAGAATTCTGAAAAAGAGAGAAAAAACACAAAACAGTACTTTGCTCAATATAAGTTATATGCAGTTTCTAGTTTACAGTTTTGAATATGCAGCCGACATATTATTTTTAGAAGTTACTACCCCATGTCTTCATGTGATCAGATGCCGTTGAATTGAGATTTGGACCCTCATGGTTTCCAACTTTGCGAACATCATAACGATCATGGGGTTTGACAGCTACCACTTCATAGGGACCGTAGAATTTGGCTCTCAGTTTGAGACCAGTTCCATACTGTGTCCTCTGTATAGCCACCAGGTCACCTTTTTTTGTATATATGAGCTTTTATTTCTTTTCTTATTATACACCCTTTTATTCTCTTCTTGGATCTGCTGGATGTTGTCCTTCGCTTCATCTCGAAGCAGTTCACGACAGTTCATGAGGTTGTTGGTGTACTCCTCTTCCAGTATTTTGAGGATTCCTTGCTTATCCTTGGTCTTCATTTCCACACCAGTCAGCAGCTTGAATGGAGAAAAACTTTTTGAAGTCGTAGACTTCATGGTCTTTTGCACATATAGCGCAAATTAATGGTGATACTTTTTCGTTAAAATGAAACGTTGATATAACTGAACTCACTGATAATAATGTGAAATTATTTCCCAGGTAAACGTCAAAAATATTACGAACTGCTTAATTGATTTACTAATAATTTAACAATAATAAATGTCAAAGTAATAGACATTTGTCTAATTTGATCTCCAAGATAGAAGATCTAATGATGTAAAAGCTTGCCTTAAAAGTGTTATGGAAAAAAAAATCGTTTCTTTTTTTTCCATGCCCCATGAACCATGAAAAAAAGGCAAAAGAAGTTATTGGAATGAATTTATTACCAAAAATAAAAAAGGACAAACATGATTACTTTTCGACATATTCTTGCTGAAGATTCAAGCATTTGTTATAATGGTGGATTACATTTTCCATTCCTTTTTCGATTAATGTTGCCACCCTGCTCCATGAGAGAAGAGCCTTAGCGTTAGTCTGAAGCTTATCAATAGGCTAAAAACTTTGATTTCCTTACCAATTCTTAATTACAAGGAAGTTATGAAAATCTAAGCTACTTTTTCAAAGGAAGGTAATGAGGACGCAAGTCGGTTGCAAAGAAAGATCTGCTTCTAGGATTTAATCGAGTGATTCGAAAGAAAAAAACAAAAAACGGAGGCTCCTAGAATTCCAGGAAAAAAACTGAGAGATCTGCATGCTAAATTTGTGATTTGGGGCGTTTGAATGTTGAATTACCCCTGCTCCATACACTTTTCTTAAAAGAAAACTCAGAATATCCAGATTGATGAAAAGTTTAAAAGAAATATCAGAACATGTTTCACATCACTGGCGGCAATGTTCTATGATGAGAGGATCAGAAACTTGAGCCACCAAAGCGACATATGTCTGGATTTTCAAAATTCATAAGGCCAAAATATCAAAAAGTAGCTATAATTGTATATAACTTTTGATAATTCATTTTGTTCTTTATTATTTTCTTTTTAAATGGAAATCAGAACTTGAAAAAAAAACTTATTCATTTAAAACAAAGTTGATTAATTTGAAATTTTGAATTATTGAAATTTATTTGGTTTCTTTTCTAAATAAACTGTAATATGCTGTTTCTGGAAGTTTGAGAATTTAACTATCATTATAACTCATTATAGACGCAATCACTTGTCATTGCTTTATCTTAATTTAAATCACGTGAATATTACAAATCGGTTGTGATTTGACCTGATTTTCCTGGGAAATGTTAATATACCTAATATTACTATTATAGTAGTTATTGTTTCACTCATGACTGAAAACTGGTAGCTGAGATGTGAGACGTTGTTTGCTAACCATTATGCGTATGGGCGTCTTTAACATTTCACATTCATAGTTTTCAACTTTCTATCGCAAGTGACTTTTCACCTATATTTCAGCTACTTTATACTTATAGATCGAAATTAAATTGTTAAAACTAATATAAAAAAATTTATTTTAGCAAAAAAAAAGCATCATTGTTTTTTTAAATTATAAAAAGACCAGTTTATCAAAGTAATAAAAAATAAAGTTTTAATTGGAATAATTATCATGTTATATAAATATTAGATTGGAAGAGGTTATCAAGTTAATGTATCGCATTAGAAAATCTTATTGTAATCTGTTGAGTCGTGTGTTCAAGAATGCTGAATTTTCTTTTCTGCTTTGTCCTGAAATTCTAATTATTTAGAGCTTCAACAACAAAAAACATGAAAAGCTTCGATTCCAAGTATAGCTTGATATAGAAATCTATTTATATATTTTCTATTTATATAAAAGAAATATATTTATATATTTTCTTAGAAATCTATTTATATATTTTCTATTAATATATTATTTATATATTAATAATAACAAAAATAATATTATTAATATATTATACAGTTACTGATATAATTTTTTGTAATATTCTTTTAAAGATGTCTTTTTATTGCTCCTGTGAGTAAAACAAAAATGTCTGCAGACAGAATGTCACATTACACATCGGTTTTATTAAAATCCCCAACCCTCTTAATAATATTTTTTTTTTGGTTTGATTCGGATGTTTATGGCAATGTTAAGATACCTGTAAGTATTGCTTTCAAAATTCCTTATGCTAATAATATGTTGAAATAATCGGATTTGGGATGTGGTAAAATATTATTGTCCTAAAAAAATTACATTTTGTCCCTAAAACATTTTTTTATTTTTTGGCAATTTTTCTGAGATAATTTTATGAATTCTGCAAGTTGAAATGATTATAACATGGATCAGAAGAAAAAAATCATATATATTGACGACTTTAAATTGAACAAGCGAGGTAAAATATGTAAATGTTGTAAAATGCGTATAAAGTAAAAGACTTTTAAAATTTAATCATTGTGCTTTATTAAATCTTAACTTTCCGTTAAATCCATCCATTTATTCATATAAAGTGCTTGAATTATTAAAAAAAAATCCTTCTATCATTGGATAGTAGTAATATTTTTATTGTACTAATTTGATTTTTTTTTTATTTCAGATGATGCTGGGAATCCAACAAAGTAAGTTAATTTAAAAATTTAATTTTTCCTGTGCATACATAAATTTTTAATTTATAAAATGATACATTTCTAGATTTGCTTAATGCAATGGTCTTGAATTAAAAAAAAATTAAAATGAAGTATATAATAAATTGAAATATATAAAATATATGTTATTGAAATATAAATATATAAAATATGAATATGAAAAATTGAAATAACTTTTTATTCAAGCTACAGTAATATTTTAAGAAATTACATATGCATATTGTTCAGAAAGAATTTCTACACTTCAATTACATTGCCATAAATTCCATATCCAAATCCTGCAATTCTATTAATTTGTAGCAAGAGTTTCTCCCTCCGAATCCAGGGCCGATATTTTATCTGTTAGACTGATTACTCGCAATAGAATCCGCCACTAAATAGTCCCACATCAGAATACATTCTACTCTCTATGCTTGGTTCAGTGGAAGAATTAGAATAGATCGGGTAAGAAACATGGTACGTGACCTGGAAGACAAGAGCTCACAATTTGAAGAACCATATTTTTGCTTCTTCTATGCTCAAAATTTTTAGAAACTTTTTTTTGGGTAATGTAATGTAAAGAAAGGATTGCCCATTTATTTGGCGCTACCTCTAAGATTCATAAGCGCGCCAGTTGTGTTATCCGAGTTCAGCAGAGAGCATTTCGGCCCAAGCTTAGTCGGGGCCGCAGCGATGAAAATAATCCAAAATATGAAACGATTTTATTGCTTTCTCGGAGGCCCCGGCTCAGCACGTTTTAAATCTCGGCACGTGTTTAGTTTTGATTGGCGTAAATGGGAGTGAATGTTACTTCAAATCCTATGATTGTTGCACTTAATCCTTTCACTTTTTGACAGTAGTGGATAACATTTTTTCAGGTGAATTTCTTTTACTTATATAATATAAACCTAATATGTACTCATAATGATCTACGATGCTATTAGTATTGTTGAAAATGTGAATGAATGCGTGTTGAAGAATGCTGTGTGTGCAGTAAGGCTTTTGTGCCATATTACTTGTCTTGGGAAAGATAATTGTATTAGAATGATGTATGATAGAGAGTTGCATTTGTTGTTTTTGGCGGGAGACAAGGCGTGATAAAATTTGGCTCGCTTTCGCATCTTGTCTATTAGAATTGTCGCGTCCATTCTGCCAGAAGATTTTAGAAAACCCGCCAAGTAATGGGCGATTTTTCACGGTTTTTTTTAAATTTTTTGTTCATATATATTTATTAAAGTTCCAGCCAGTTATGAGAGGAACTAATGCACGCATTATTTTATTATTACTGGATTCTTCTATCCCGGTAAGATTAAACTTCTAGATAATGTTTTGGGGGATTCAAATTATCTTTTCTATTGCTAGTAGAAAAAAAAATTAGAAACATATGCAGACAGGTTAGATTTAAAACAGAGCATTTAGAAAGTGGGGATAATTTTAAAAAATTACAGATTTCTTCATATTTATCTTTAAATTGTGTTATTCTTCACTTCTTGCGTTACTCGCGGTTTATTATTATTTTTTTTCTCACTCAAAACTTAAAAGAAGAGTTAACTGGAAACCGAGGTGGCCGACTGATAGCGCTTCCAAATTAGCTCCAGATTTTTACCGAATTGAGACAAAAATAAATTTCATCGAAAATGACTTGGAATATAGAAAAAGCAAATACTAAAACTATAATCGAAGGCCAAATGTCCCTGCTGCTGAATCTAATTATTAGATTTTACTATTAATCAAGACATTTCTTCATGGGAACTAAACATTGCACAAATCTCATGAGCTCATTATTCCTCACTATTTTTGTTTCATTGTAGTACATCTGCGCATATCCATTCATTCAAATGACTGCGAATCTAATCAGTGTTAGGTTCGGGAGATATACTGCGGTGAAAGGAAAAGTTTGGTAGAAGTTTCCACATCTCTGAACTTCTTAATTTTTCTTTCTTTTGTTTCTTAATTTTGACTAGGTAACCGTTCTCAATACTCTAGATAATTTTTGTTTTCGATGGAAGTCTTGCTATCGATTTGTTATTCTTTTGACTGCCAAGCATCATGCAAAAACCGGTAAGTTAACAGACGCAGAAAAACTGCACCTGCTAAGTTTATAAAGTTATATCTGAAACATTTGATCTGCTTAGCTAAATAATTAGAAGAGACGCCGCATTTGAGATATTTGTCATTTTATTTCTTACAATATAGGAAGTTCTTAAAATATTGACAATTTCCCAACTGATCTTTGCAATTTTAAGACTACTTTCATTTAAATTCAGATTCAAAACTAAAAATTCAATAATTCAACGCTCATGCTAGACACGTTATGGTATGAGAAGAGGTTAGTAAAATATGACACGAGAAAAGCAATTCGAGATAACTGTGGCATGATTGTGGAAATGTTTCTTACATCAGTAATACAATTAACGTACGTTTGAACTTGATCATTTTGTCTTTAACGCTATGCCTTAACTTGATAGCATTTTTAATTCATTGTGGCCCTGCTGGAAACTGAAATTGCTTTTATGCATTGGATTTTGAAATTAAAATTTACTTCATGCATCTATTATACCGTTATTATTGTATGAGATATTCATTATCATAATAGAAACTTGCAATGTACTTTTAAATTTGCATCGCACTTTCTGATGAACACTTTTATTCGGCTAACAATATATATATATATATATATATATATATATATATATATATATATATATATATATATATATATATATATATATATATATATATATATATTGTTGTTTAATCATATAATTGTTGTTAACTTTCTGTGAACTGTTTACTATATTATTATTTCTTGTAAAAGCCTTTCGATTGCTTGAACATTAATGAAATTTTATAAATTGCATTTTCTATGTGCTTATTTATGATCTATTTTTCCTTCAAAAATGCCAAAATCTCTTCTTTCGGCAACTTTCTTTTCCTTTTTCAATCCCTCCAAAGTTTATAAATGAAAAGTGATTATATCATTTCATTAATTTTGGTTGCCGATGCTTTCAAACATGTCTATGCTATATTTCCTGCTGTATTGAAGGTTCCTAATTCTGATTATATATATATATATATTTTCTTTTAGATGATCATGAGGAGAGCTCTGGAGTGTCTTCTATGGAGGAGAAGCACACACCGGGGACCCTCGTGTGGGCGAAGGTGTTCGGATACCCATAGTAATTTATATTTTCTTTTTCCAAAATAAATTTATAAAGAAGGCTGACATATTGCGGATAGCACGAGTTTGTAGGTGATACTTGAAGAAGGGGGATTATGAATCTTTGAATTGGGTTGGGTTTCATTAGTTCCAATTTTTCATTCATTTTGGACAGTTAAAATAAATATGAGTATTGCCCTTTTCTGAAGTTTGTATTTAATTCTATAAAGTAGGCCTTATGTTAAGACAATTAAAGCAATAATCACTTAGTAACTTTAAAAATATTTTTCTTTAAGAGTTGTCGGAAAAATTCTTTATTTAAAATCATTTCTCACTTTTAAAAAATTTTGCTAATATGAACAATGTGCAATCGTTTCCAAAAAGTGACATTTGAAACATTTCTGTATGTAAATGTAAAAATGTTTCTGTATGTAAAACAGCCAAAAATGTATTTTTGCTTGAGATTTTTCACTTTCTAGATGATAGTGAAACTTTTTTATAAAATCGTCAGGAATGTTTGCATAATATTATTCTGAATCTCTTCCGTACTTCCAGGACTTTTCTCTTGATACTACTTTAGCAAGGAAAAGAAATCGGGTTTGTGGATATTAATCACAAAATGAATTTAATGGCATTGTTTAAAAATATTCTTAAAACAATATTTAATATTTCTTCCTGTTAAACATCATTTTTGTTTTTTGAAGCACAAGAGAATTTATTTATAAAAGAATTTATTTATACACTCTAGCTCAAAAAATAAGGAACATATGTAAAACTTGGAATAAAACAAAAACTATTTAATAGCTATGCGTGAAAGCTGTACTCGGGGTAAGTGTGGCATTACTGGACAACATATCAAACAATAAGAGTTATCGATACGAAAATGTATATATTACAGCTTCAATTTATAGGCAGAATGTACAATGTGAACCCAACGCTAATAACGAATATGATACTTTAGCTGAAGTGCATCCTTGACAGTGGCAACGATTGTTGGAGTTTATGGAGGATGCCCGGCTGCACACTGCTGCCTGCAATCCATCTTCTCAACGTGTTACACATATGCTCTATGGAAGTCGGCTCTGGTGATCTAGCAGCCCACGCCATTTATGGAATTGTTTCACTCTAAATAATTCCGCATCAGTCGTGGCTCTATGCAGGCGAATGTTATCGTCCATAAATATCACGTCAGTATCTATTGCAGCTATAAAAAGGCGCACAGTAGGTTGTAGGATTTCTTCGCAGTATCGGACAACTGTGACGGAACCCCCAAAGAATCGACAATGTTTGGAGTTCGATAGCGTGTCTCTAACTCCCGCCATATATTTGTCCTTTGAGAATTGTTCTGGATGTTAAATCGAGATTCATCCTTAAAGAGGACGTGGGCGCAATGCAACCGCGCTCTGAAAACAAAGACATTCAAACAACAGGTCGTCGTGCTAACAGTTCGCCTTCATGCAGTTTGAGCGATACAATTTGGCGGAACATAGGCTTTCCTGCTGCAGCTGGGAACTGCGATACCAGCTGTCACGCTGTTAGTGCCCTTCGGCGTCAGATACATTGCAATAGGTCTTCTTCTGGTATTTTGATCCCTTTGATAATGGTTCCACAGTCTATGGATTTCACAACGAGGCACATTCAGCCCTCTGGCAACAGCAGATTGTCTTGCACCAGCTTGCAACATACCGCCCGCCCTCCAACGCATCTAATCTTGTAAATTGTTCTTCTACTGATGTTTTCCACTTTAACTATTTTTACTATATCTGATTTCGAGGAATTATCGCTGTTTACGAACTGAAGCATAAATCCGGTAAGCCCCTTTTTTAAGGTGTTACGGTGTGATTGTGAAATTCCATTTTATGCTAATTTTGGTTACCCATTTCTATTCGCGATCCAACTTCTGTCTCATATGTAATTTGTGTGTTTTAATTCACAGATTTGCATGTGTATCTCGTTTGTTGTTTCTTTTTTGAGCAGGTGTGTATATTGTTTGCTTCAGTATTTTAAAACTTCCGCATGATTTCGCATACGAGAAGGAGATTAAATTAGATTTCATGAAATCCTGCTAGAATCTGCTTCTGTATGGGTAATGATTGCGATGTTATAGTTACTAATTAAATGACAGAATTTCTCTTTTTATGCTTTTATTATTTGTAAGGTGAAGAGTAAAATGAAAATTTGACGATAGTATAGACTTTTGGTACAGCCACTAAGAATTTATCATAAATCCTCTATCTTTCATTGTGAAACCAATTAGTTGTTGAAATTCTGAGAGCTTTGATCAATATACTTTAAATTTTACAGTTGGCCCGCAGTGATCGACAATGATCCTGATGAAGGCTACTACAGTAAAGATGTCACAGCATCGCCGGTATGTTCATTAAAAAATCTTGGATTTCGATAAGATTATCCTTCTATCAATTTTAGAATATATTTTTTGTTTGTATTAAAATGTATAATATTCTAGATGTAGAATCATCTGAAACTAAATTCCAGAAATCCATATATATTTTTTATCTTATGTGCTTATATTGTTGAATGTATTAGTTGAACATATTATTTGACGGAATCATAAGAGAGATCAAATCATAACCAACTAAATTTGATAGCATAAAAAAGAAGGAAATTTAGGGGGGTGATTGAAACGGAAATTAGGGATATCAGGGAAAAGTTGGAAATTTTATTCATCTGGGAAAAGTCAGACATTTTTCAGATATATTAAATTGGGCAGTTAACACTTGAAAATACATCCAGAAAACATGCCGACGAGAACACTTCTCGCCAGATATGTAGGCGATCGTCGATATAGCACTATCTCTTCTCTATATCCCAAGCAGTATGAGCAATTCACGAGATCACTATGAAGTGTATAAAGAAAAAGGAGGGGGGGGGGGTTATAACCGGCAACTCCAACTCTCCCTACGCCAAACAGAAAAATATAAATTACCGGATCCCCGCAACAGCAACACTGGCAGGAACTATGGTTGAGCCCTCATGCCCTCATCATAGATTTTTAAATACTTTTTAAATGATGCATAGAAATTCATTCGTGTGTGTATATATATATATATATATATATATATATATATATATGTGTGTGTGTGTGTGTGTGTGTGTGTATTAATATACTAGACGCCTTTGGCGACCAGCCGGTTCGCCAATCTTAATGCTCGTTATAATTTTAGTAATTAAATATTTTATGTAATTCCTACTTTAATAGCTTCTTCATTAAAATATTTTAAAACTTCAAATTTCAATTCACTCATAATATTATAAAGGCCTTCAGTCATAACGTAATAAGTATCTCTCTCATTTTCTGTTAGCTCCCGTAGAATTTATGCTTTAAATTAAAGTGGAAATGATTAATCTGCAATTAATCTAATAATATTTTTTACTGAAACAAAGCATTATTTTATAATATGATTACTGAAAACAGAGTCACTCAGCATTTAAACCTTACGGGCACTAAAGAATATCTTTCTTAATTTATGTAATATCTCAAGACTTTGTCAACAAAATTTTTTCAGATTCATCCTGATCAGGTATATTAATTAACAATGTTTAATTTTAAATGCATCAAACACTAAGAAAATAAACAGAATCGTTTAAAATAATCGGTCGAAAACAGGTAAAAAAAATTACTTAAAAAACGATGAACTTCAGCTAACATAAATACAATTTAATTACAAAAGCATACAACTAACCTAAAAATAATTTAAATCTTGTCCGCTTCCGTTGAAAATAGATGCAAACATTCAGAACACAATGCGCATGCGTGAATTTCAACGCCAGTTATGGTAACGCAAATGCGTGAATTCTTCTAAGCCAGTTGGGGTAACGCTATGCAGATTAGAAATTTTTAATTTCTTTTATTCTGTTTTATTTTAATTCAAAAGTACTTCAGAATGAATCTGAAAGATCGATTAATTAGCCATATTTAATTTTAAATGCATCAAACATTGAGAAAATAAACAGAATCGTTTGAAATAATTTGCAAAAAATTTTAACCCTAACCTCATTAGAGTGGGGAAAAAAACTGAAGCCTCACTCATTTGGCGGTGGGGAAAATGAAAAGATTTTTTGGCGGGAAAGTTAGTTTTTAATTAATAATTAAAATTGAAATTAAAAATTCAAAAAAGGGACCCCAGGTGCACATTCCCGACCTCCAAGGTATACATGTACCAAATTTGGTAGCTGTAGGTCAAACGGTCTGGTCTGTACTGCGCCAACACACACACACATTGAGCTTTATATAAGTATAGATATAAATAGGGTATGGAACACTGAAAGTCATACATCAAACATAAATATCATCCGCTAAGCTTAAAACTTTTTTTTTTTTCTATTCTTCTGATAGACCGACGGATAGCCCTACAGACAGCCAGATATATTTCCGTATATGTGTTATTCTAACTCCAGACTATTTGAAACCAGGACCGACAAAATATTTAATAAGAATTTTTTTCATGATTACAGTATTTTATCATTAAAAGAAAATAAGATTTTTTTTCTAATTTTAGTAGGAATTTTAAACGTGTGCTGCTTTCAAACAACGTATCCAATTTTAGCGTTTAAAGTATTATAAGATAGAAGCTCTCATGCCTGTTGTTTTGAATAGGATACATTAATAAAAATAATTGTGAAGTCAATTTACAACATAATACGACTGCTGATGAAAAATAATTTTAAAAATAAATTGATTATTTGTTTCATTCACAACACGTTAGTGTTTTGTTTGTACTATAAATAATACCATCTTCCATTTTGATGTGTTGATTTTAAAATTGTTATTTGAAAAGCAAGATATTTACGTCTATATTAAGATATTCTCAGATTTTTTTTTTTCTCAATTTAAACCTAATGTTGCAAATTAGCAACAAGGTTTCCTTCGCCAGAAACTATTCTCAGAAACAAAATAGGGCGTTTCAAAAATTTTGCTTATTTAAGAAATTTATTATTGTAGATAGTATGGGCCCTTGATAAGAATTTTTTAAAATTCACTATGAATATCGAAGTAAAGCCCTATAAAATGAATAGGTTAACTCTTTAAATTCTGAAAATATTGAAATAGTGTATTGTCGTTGAGAATTCGTAAGTGTACGAAACTTCAAAGCATCAAGAAACAATTCAGATGATTTTTTACGAAAAATCATCAACACAAGCGTAAAATAATTTTAACTGTGTGAATATATTGTATAGGAAAGCTCTATGATGTTTTGTTCTTAACATTTGCATACGCATAACCTTTCTACTGAATTGTGTGTTCATTGTACTGATCACAATAACCCATTTGCTCCAATTTCATGGCTACCTGCTTAAAATTTACTTTGTTACTTAAGTTTTGCACACCAGTGTGCTTAGCTTTATTCTGTATTTATTGGGTTAAAATTATTTTATTCTCATTTATTGGGTTAACATTATTTTATTCTGCATTTATCGGGTTAACATTATTTTATTCTGCATTTATCGGGTTAACATTATTTATTCTGCATTTATCGGGTTAACATTATTTTATTCTGCATTTATCGGGTTAACATTATTTTATTCTGCATTTATCGGGTTAACATTATTTTATTGTATTTATCGGGTTGTTCGAACAGCTTGACTGACAACTTCCTCTCAAATGACTTCTTTCGAAATTTGTTAGAAATCTAGAAATTTGAAAAGATCATATACCAAATTTCATATGCTTAGTTCAAAGTGTTTTGGATTTATCATATTCAAATGGTCAGACATAATTCCAAAAAGGTGCTTTTCTTACCCATGGAAATGTGTAAGATGAAATTTGTCAAATTCTCTTGTCCGAATTATTTAATGACTGCACAATTTCCTCTCTGACGTCTTCTGAGATCTTAATTAACATTTCTTAATATTTTAAGATGGTTCTTTTTAATCTTTTATCATCAACTTAAATAATAAAATTTTATAACTTGAATTTGGTACATTCTGAGCTCCTGAAGAGGTAGCAGAGAAACTGAAAGTGAAATGAAGGAAAATTGAATAAAATCCAAAATTTATAAATAAAACCATCTTGCTGTTTTTGGATCTTTGACTGTTTAGATAAAAGAAAAAGACACAAAGGAAGCCTTTCCTTTACAGATTGATTCATTTAGTAATCATTTAACATTTTTGACCAAGAAATCTTGGATAGGTGGTCAACATTCGGTATTGTGCCTACAAAACCACGTCTTGTCACCTTGTGCGTAATTGCTTGCTTTCATAATAAGGTGCCATCTGATATCATACGGTATTTTTTTTTTTTTTTTTGTACATAGATCGGAGAGTAATGATATTTCTGTTGTTAAACCGCACCATTATTCTGTAATGACTGGAATATTAAATTAGTAATTAAGGCCGCAATATATTTAATGTGACATATCTATGTAACTGAAATGATATCCTATTATAAGAATTGTGAAGATAAAAAGAGGAACACCGTGATCGTTTAATCCTTCTCAGCTACCTTAACACTGAATGGACATCCAAAATAAAAACGTCGGAATTACATATTTTAGTTTGCCTCCATCACAGATCAGAGCTGGGAGCTTGCTTGTTGGTGCAGCTATAGAAAGGCTATCAACCATAATTATTTTGCCCATGATATCAGATTTTTTTGGATATGAAAGTACTGTTAATATATGAAAACTAATACTTTGGTAATTGAAATTCAATTACTTTGAACTCTTGTGAGATTAATCAATATAATTACAAAATTTTAATGAAATAAAATTATGCTGAAGTAGGGAAGACTCGAAGCTTTTATTATTAGTAAAAGGTGTCCTAAAATTAACGTACGATTTGAATTTGCCACCATTCGTGCAGTAAAGTGTTGGCAACCCTATTAAAAATCCATGCGATCACTGTTTGTTTAGGATGAGTAAAAATGGAGAATTACGCAATGGAACAACATATGAATGCAAAATTTGAATTAAATAAAAAAACAGTTTTTTTCTCTAAATTGTTATATTTTTATTGAATCGTAAAAAACACTGGATAGGGTTATGTATGGAAAAACACATAAGGGAAATGGTCTCAGCGGTTTAGCTGACACATACGCCCTCTTTTGTCGAAATTTTGTATAAATGTGGCTTAATTTCGTTGATGCAGTGTTGAATTTTCTCTTTCATCCAGAAATCCAATTGTATTAAATCACACGATCTAGGTGGCCAATTCTCAAATTTTCGTTCTATGGCTTCCGGGCATTTCATTATTTTTGAAATATTGTTCAACATTGCAAAAACGTTGTTCTTGCGTGTAACGCTCCATTTATACTAAACCTAAACTATCAGCCTCCAAATGGTTCTTTTTAATACTGTTCCCAACACTTTACTGCACGAATGATGACAAATTTGATTGCTTCAGTCATTGAATTGGTTCCATAGGTTTAATTAGTTTTATCATGATTATTTGGTTAAAAACAAAGCTTGCTTTTTTTATTTTAAATTTTTCTGTAAATTGCGTAAGTATTTAATTAAAAAAAGTTAATTATTACTTAATAATTTTGCATTTTAAAAGCAATTCCATTCCTTGTCTTTTAATTAGATCTGTTTTAAGACATACAAACAGAAAGCAATATTTTTGATATTATATATATATATTTTAAAAAACCTAACAATGAATTTGATTCTACTAACGACCCTTATATGTGTTAAGAGTATATTTAATTCATTACTGAAAATTATTCAGTTGAAAACTGTCGAGAGGAATTTGCAGCTAAATAATTTCCAGTATTGGAATAAAGGCCAAACTTTAGGGGAGATTATGGAAAAGGAACTGGGTCAATGTGTAATGATGAGAACGGGTGTAAGACTTCTGAAGTAATGAGTGAATGTCTATTGAAAATCAAAAATTCCTTTGCTGGGATTACAAGACGAATAAAAAGAGATTGAACTTTTCTTCATGCACTTATCTGGATTAAGCGATTTGTCACCGAAGTCAGTAATCTTTAAAAAATATTCCTTCATTCAAATCACTCATTTTTTTTTAAAGTTGTGTCATGGTTTTAAACTACATCTTAACAAAGACGAGGCACATGTGTATCGATTGCCGAGTTAAAATTAGTTCCACTGTTCTGCAACTGGAAAAAAAAAATATGCTCTCCATCTCTTTATTCTCAATCTCTTTCAGCAACTATTATCAATACCCCCAATTAGTGTTCATGTTAAAGCTACATTATTACATATTTAAACGAATGCACAAAATAAAAAATATTCAGCCTTGCTGCGCATTGAAGAATTCATGAATTGATTTTTAAAAAAAGATAATGGGACACTTATGGTAGCTATTCAGTAAAATGGAGTTGAGTTTTCTCATAAACTTTCTAACTTGGATACTATTTACTTGTTTTTCTCCAGTGAATTTTATCATACAATCTCATTAGTTATTATGATTATATGCACAAAAAACTTTACCTTTTCAGATGGATCAATGAAAGGAAACTTGACATGCCTACTACTTGAAAGAAATGAAGGTAAGGTGATTTCTAGTCCCTCACCCTCCTTCCTTTTTTTTTTCTTTTCCTCATTTTGGAAGAATTTGAATCAAAACGAGAAACGTCTTAAAGGGTTTTTTTTTTGTAATTTTGATTTAGTGCATAATCAGCTACAATTTTCTGATGCATCTGTTCTATAAAAATATGAGCCGTATTCTCAAATTAGAATTTAAACTATTTTTTAATTTTATTGATACTTTGTGAAGTCATAACAGCATATATTGAAATATAATATGCCTTACGAATTTTACTTCATTGAAAGTAAACAAATGGGAGTAATCCCCCCCCATGGAACTTCCTTGCATACTCTCTAATAATGATGTTATGCTGAAGTGTAGATATCATTTAATCTGTAGATTAGCCAGCTAATCTCCTCGTTAACTAGGGTTATCCGTTAAAGTGCGAAAAATTGTTTCATTTCTCAAAATACCGAGGTAATCCACGAATTACCTAGATAATCTGCACATTACCTACTTGGCACTCGTTAAAGTGGAAATAAGATCTTTGATGGAACAATGACAATGTTTCTATAAGCTTAAATTCAATGTTTATTTATGTTTTGATATTTAAAAAATCAAGTTAAGACAGGCGAACGATCAACAGATTAGTTGAAAGAATCAATTAATCAATTGAAAAACTTCCATACAAAGAATCGAAAGGTTTAAAATATTATTACAGTTAAGGAAATTGACATTATGTTATTTTTATATTTTTTGGCATCTTAGGAATCCCGTTTATACAATGGAACAAATAACAACGTTGATTCACATTGATAGAATCAACTATCAATCAATTGAAAATCTCTAATACAAAGAGTCAAACGATTTAACGTTTTATTACAATTAAGGAAGTGACTTTCCGAATCATATGATTATATTATACGATTACTTATTAGAGCAATCTAAAAATTGGTGGCAGTTTGAGTCACGTAGCAATTGGATTATTCGACAAGTACACCTATTTGTGGTACATTTAGATTTGGAGGCACATTTTTTTGAAACTCTGTCCAGAGAAATTAAATGAAAGAAACAATTTTTTGAACCAAATTATACGGAAGCCACTAATGTGCACATTACCTAGTTAAAAGGAAAAAAAAAAACTCAAGTAGAGAAAATTAGTTAATTTGCAGATTAGCTAGGTGATCTGCACATTACTGACTTTTGAGCTTTAAAGATAACATATATATATATAGTCTGTCAAAAGGGTATTGGGACACACTATAAGTTCACAGATTTTTATCATAATATTTTGCTTAAATATACAAAGGAAACCAAAACAAAGAAGTAAATACGGAGGGTGATTCAAAAAAAAGTTTACAAACAGCAGTATTTGGAAAGTGGAAATTGTGTCTAAAAAGTCTAAAAAGGTGGTAATAAATTCATTGGTGTGCTATATATTTGTTGAATTTCTCATTTCAAAAGTGTCCCAATACTTTTTTGACTCATATTTGCCTTTGAATTATATATGAAACGCTAGATCAAACTAATTCTAAAATACCAATAAAATTTTTCTTACAAACTGTTCATCAAATTTTAAAATATTTCTTGATTCATTTTATTTTTATTTTAATGTGATAAATAGTTTCATAAATAGCTTGGTAGTTATTGAAGCCAAATGTCCCAATACTTTTTTGAGTGACTGTATGTATCTATATATAATGCTATTTAATTATTAATCACTTGCCTTTGGCAGTCAAATATCAGAAAATCTATCTAAATCAAAATTTGACATAGAATATAATTCTATCCTCAAGATCGGACTAAATTTTATATATTTAAATTATTCCATTTTTGAGTCCATACTCCCATGTCTGAGAAAGTATAAAATAAAAAACGGTCAACCTATCTACTGATATCTTTCAAAATTTCATCCTGATCTAAATTTGATATCATACATATGTGCTAAATGTTAAGTAACTCTTCAGATTTTGTAGCTATCATATTCACTTGTAATCGGACAATCAAACTGATAGGCTTCTTCTGAATGGATTTCATCTAATATGTTATTATGTATAATATACAATTTTTATATGAAAGTCTCATCTTGAACTTTATCCAACTAGCTCATTTTTACTTGTTTCAGACACAGCGACAGACGGACCGACATACAGGCAGACGTAATTCTATTGTTTGTTTTTCGAACTTGGGAAAATCCGAAACGTGAACCGACCGAAAAAATATTGATTTCGGATTTTTTTTTTTTCTTTTTTTTTTCTGAATTGTAAAACTTTCTCTTCCTTTACTTCATATAAGTGATGGTAAAAATGTGAATGATTTAATTTTAAATCTTAAATGTAATTGCCTTCAAATAACATATTGAATTTTGCCGTCTAATATATTATGAGAATAAGATTAAAGCACTGATGCCTATTGTTTCTAACAGGATACAATAATTAGTATGTTATAAAATCAGTTTACAACATGTGCATGGCTGCGCGACTGCTGATGAAAAATCGTCTTTAAAATAGCTCCGTAGGTTAAATTAGTTACATGACAAATTTTTAAAAGAATACGCAAAATAAAAATTACACGCTTTTTTTTTTAAATTTTTATTGATTTCATTGATGCTTTCTGAAGAATTCAATGCATATATGTAGGGAAAAAATAACGAAGCACTTTTGAACACAAGAAAGCATTAATCACTCTGTAATTTTTAAAATGTTGTTTTCTTTCAGAATTGTAGGAAACTGTTAATTGTTAATTTTCTGAAGAAGTGCAGAGGAAACTTTTTATTTTGTTTCTTCCATGCATTGCATACAATAAATCGCAATCATGTCCGTAAAGTTTTATTCATTGGATGTATCAAATAACAAAACCGACGAAAGCGAAGAATTTGAATATGGAATTCAGGGTGAAATAGACCCAAAGATATAAAGAATCGAAGGGTATTTCCAACACATATTAAAATAACACGTAATGACTATTTTTTTCAACAATGTGCATTGTTTGTTGAAATATTGGGAAAGCTATCCCAAAGGCGCTTTCTATGTCATACTTGAATCGTACTATTTCATTTATGAAAATATTTTACTATGAAAATGCTTTTTCGACGCGAAAAATGTTCAAACTTCTGTGGAATTCAGAGATCCTGAGGAATTTGTTTTAGATATACGTGATGAAATGTATGCTTAATCTGTCTGTGTGTTGAAGAAAATATAATTTGTGAATCTGACAATCAGAAAATAAGAATGCAGCACAATAAATCTAGTGCTCTTAAGTAAAAATATCGAACATGGGGAAAAAGCACAACAAAGTCTCTTTAGACAGCTACACATTCGATCATTGTTCTCAGTAATATGTCATTTTGGAAGAATCTCTTCAACAACCAATAAAAAGGATTTTACTGTATCATGCGTGGCAGTTTGTAATTACACAGCGTTTGTGTGAAATCCAGTACGATAAAATTTTCACTTGAAGCCGTAGGTTTTCATTGATCACTGTTTCTCCACGGAGTTTTTAGTTCCAATATTTATGACTTTGTCCATATTTGATTGGACAAAATTCACATGTCAACATCTTTGCATTTTTAAAAGAAGCTGTTGTTTTACATGATATTTCATTTTATTCACTTATACTTTCGTAGCTTCTGCCATTTCTAGTTTTATGTACATGTTTTTTTTTTGTTTTTTTTTATAGTTTCTGAACAAAATAAAAGTTATGTTTCAAAACATAAGTTTTGGCACAGTTTATCCTACAAAAAGATCTTGCGCTAGAATAATATACAAATCATCATCATCTTTTATAGGTTTTTTTTACATGTCCCCATCCAGTTGATAAATTATTTGTTGGACCAATCTCAATAAATTTTAGTGCTTGTAAATAAAAAATTCTGTTAGGTCTGGAACTTAAAATTTCTTGAGAAGTAATTTAAAAAAATGTTCAAAATTTTTACTCTTAAGGGTTCATGTTTTATTATTTTTTTACGACTTTTGCCTTTTTTCTCTTAGTAATTCTTACAGACTCCCCACCCCATCAAAGTCACTCTATAAATATAGAGGTTTATCTTAATTGACAATAGTAATTTTTGTAAAATTACTTTTGGGTATAATGTGTAACAATGATTTTTATTGTACCAAAATTCAAAACAATAAAATTGCTTCATTGAATCACTTTAAACATGTTAATATCGTGATTTTAAAAAATCTTTCTTTGCTTTACTATAAAAATTAATTATCAATCAGTTCATTGAATATAATTCTTTGTTTGATGAATTTTGTTCAATTTTGAAGCAATGTGATATATTGCCCTGTGCTGCTTCAAAAAATACTTTTAAAAAATGCTTTATTTGGCTTTTTTTATTTTCATTTTGATTCTAACTACGGTTTTAGATTTTTTTCCATCTTTATAAGTAAAAACTTTTCCTTATAGGTTGAAGCAATGTGATATACTGCCCTGTGCTGCTTCAAAAAATACTTTTAAAAAATGCTTTATTTGGCTTTTTTTATTTTCATTTTGATTCTAACTACGGTTTTGGATTTTTTTCCATATTTATAAGTAAAACGTTTTGCTTATAGGTTAAAAGACAGGTTTTAATTTAATTTTCAAAACATTAAATGTCCAGAAAAGGCCTTTACTAAACTTCAGAAGTAAGAAGATTTAAGGCAATTTTTTCATTGTCTAATCATTTCTGAACACTGCTATTCTTTTCTATTTAAAAAAAGGACATAAAAAGCTTGTTTAGAATATAGTATGGGATTATTTTCAATTTCTTTTTTAGTTTTGCCAGTCAGACGACGGTAGCCATTCCGAAATGCTTTAATTCTTAACCTTGTAAGGCTGCAAATAAAATTACTTATTATAGTGCGTTAGTGTAGGAAGAAATTTACTTTCTACCCTAGCCGTGTTGAATCTAATTTGTTGTTGTTGCATATATAAAAATCAAATACAAAATTTTTGTCTTTGCTTCTATATAACTATTGACATTTGCAGCAATGATGTGTTCAACTAAATGAACTGGTAATTTGTTAATTTATAAGAAATGTTGAAAAAGATAGCATATCTTTATTCTTAATCTTATAAAATTGAATGATTTTTTTAGTATTAATAGTTTTTTTTTCATTATTATGTGTTTTCCCTTTGTTAAAACCAAGAATACATATTTTTACTATAGTATGTATTGCAAATTTGTATTATAAAGAGATTGGGCAAATACAGAAATAAATATAAAAAATTGTAATTTTTTTTCAATAAAAGCCGTGCCTTATTATAAAACAGAAAATATGCAGGTATACGGATGCGTACATGTGCGAAGGTGCTTCATTTTTTGCAACAGTTTTCTGCCTACATACCCTGTAGATAAGCTGAATGAGGCCTTATAGTAAATTTTTTATCAAAAATATTGTATCTTTGAGATAATTAGATATATGGATATTCGGGAAACAGACTGTCAATCTGCGAGTGAATTTGGCGCAAATTTTATAACTACAAGTCTACAACTCTTGTAATAAAACCCTATGCTGCGAGTCTATCATCGAGCTTTTTGCATTTTTGAGTCATTCGATTCACATGCAAAAGGACCTCCTGTAGGCAGATGTCACCCGGAAGACTTTGGTGTAAAATCCCAACATCTAAGCCAATCCATGTCTGTGCTAGTGTGTTCATAGAGAAACTCGTGGTAGACATACTTCAAAATATGGTTTTTCTCTAGTTAAAATGTGAAGATTAATCAAAGTGTTGAGATTGGATGTTTTCAGTATTACAAAACTTTTTCTTTGTGTACTTGCTATTTGAGAAATTAACAATTGACTTCATTAAATTAATTTTTAAGATAAAGATTTGAATGCCCTGTGCACTAATCACATAACTTTTTAGTACAATATGTGATGTGTTTTTGCTTTTTATGTTGATTTAATTGGGAAAAATTCATATAGCTACGATATTTTTTTTTTAATTTTCATTAGT
Organism: Argiope bruennichi; assembly: GCF_947563725.1. NCBI lineage: Eukaryota > Metazoa > Arthropoda > Arachnida > Araneae > Araneidae > Argiope > Argiope bruennichi. The sequence goes on from NC_079162.1 coordinate 120,141,731, forward strand.
TTGAATTTGTTGTTTAAAACTTCCAATTATTTAATTCTAGTATATATTTCTCTTAGTCTGAGTAGAGAGTGGAAAATAAATTTGTGCACTAGAGATTCATTTAAAGAGTAACCCTCTTTTGAGGGAAAAATATTATTTACTTGTATTTAGATCCCATTGAATACACAGAATTAATGAATATCTTCTTTTCTTTGGAAATATAAAGGTGCCAAGTACATGGATGATCCTGAGTAGTCGTTAAAGTGAAGTGGCAAGGCAATGTGAAACTAGGAATGGTATTGTAGAGGAGGATTGGTTGTAAAAATAATCCATCTTTTCATTACCATTTCGAAGTTTTTCATAACACCTACAATCATCAGGAGGAATTATTTTCATCTGCATCTACAGCTCATTAGCTAGTTCTTCAACTTTCAGAAATACATGTTAATTGTTTGTTATGTTAAAGTGCTACTGTTTTCATTCAAGTAACTTTTCATTTTATTATAAAATCCTGTACCGTATCGACGTCAATTCTGACGTATATAAAATTATGAAAAGAATTAGTATAATTGTTGAAGAATTAGTATAAAGAGTATTGACGCCTTATGTAATTTTGTATTAATAAGCATTTATGAAAGTAGAAAGAACCAGTGTTTTCATTAAATATTTCCGAACAGAAGTAGCAGGTGGAATTATTTCTGTTTTATGTCTACTTTTTTTTTTCTTTCTTTCTCGAGAAAAGGATTTTGTTTTATACAGAATAAAACTTTGAAATTGTTCATCTTAAATAAATCGGATTCTTCTCTTTTGAGAATTGAGTAAATGAGTCATATTAAATTGAAACTAATCATTTATATTCAAAAAGTTCTGCTGAGTTTTTTTTTTTTTTTTTTTTTTTTTTTTTTTTAGAAGAAAAAGTACTAATGCAAATTCAGTTAATGTGAAACTTTATTTTTGCTTGTATATGTGTTTTTTTCAGCTAGATTTTCTAACGTTTTGAAAAGAAGAATTTTATTTCTTTGTAATTAAAAAATATTCTACTGTTGTATTTTATTGCATAAATATAGTGTTTTAAATATTTCTATTTCTGCATGGTATTATTATCACATCAATAACTTTAGTGCAAAGAAATATGAAAATCAATTGAAATCTTATTTAAATAAAGGGAAATTTCATTACTTTCTTATAATAAAATTTGAGATTGCATTCTTATTTTGTTGCAGTAAATTAGAAGTTATAACTATTTTATTGATATTCAGTGAAAGCTTGTATTTAAATTTTGTCTTGTCAACTAGTGAATGCATATATACATATTCCTTGATTCTATAAAGTGTTTGGCATCATTTCCTTCTTGCAATTGATTCGCAAATAGAAATGAAAATGTTGTTAAGTGTAATACATTTGTATATTAGAAGTAAATATAGAGCAAATATATATATATTTTTGCTTATCAATTATAACTTTGTAATTGACTGCACCGTAAAAGAACTCTTATAATAATTTAAAGGCATTTGGTGCCTCAAGATAAGAACTCATTCATACTCCCTCTCTGGTTCCACTTTGATTCATTTAGACCATGGCCTTCCTAGCTCAAAGCAAAATTGATGATCTAAAGGCTCTAGATATCGGAATTTAAGTGACAAGCGATATGATGTTTTTAAACATCAAAGACATCATCACTAAAAGTGCAGAATATAATGCTAACTTCTATAAAACGCGTCTTGCTTTTATACAAAAGAAAGTAAAGGAGGAAAAAGCTAACGAAATTGAAAGCGTCGAAAAAGACTGTGTTTTTTATTTCGAAAAAATTGAAGATTCAGCTTGAAATGCAAAAAAAATTCTCAAAAGGAGACAGTTCAGGAAATTCACCAACCTAGAATGGATATTACAAAAGTTGTCCTAAGATCTAACCCAAAAGAAGATGAAATAGGACTCTATTTGACAATATTTGAAAGTCAACTAAAATTCTTAAGCATTCCAGAATCAGAATGGATTCCTTATTTGATAAGCTCATTGCCTACTGAGAAAGCACTACTTATTCCGAGACAAGATGAGGAAAATTCGCAAGATTACCGTAAAGTTAAAGAAATGCTTCTTAAGCGATACAGATTAACGGCGAATCGTTTCAGACAGTTATTTTCGCAACACAAGAAAAGCCCAGATAGAACTTGGAGAGCTTTCTACTTTGAAATAGCATCATATTTTGAAGTCTTGATCACAGAGTTTAACATTAAAAAATTTCAAAGTATAAAAGTCTAATTATTAGCGATTAAATAAAAAAAAAATAAAAAAAAACACCATCTGATCTTAAGGAACATTTTATTGATTCATGGCCAGAATGGAATCAGCCTTTAGAATTGGCAAAGAAATTGGATTCCTACTAAAATAACCGTCAAGGTTCTAAAAAACACTCAAATCCAAATAACAAACAGAATTTTAGAAGGGATTTCGCAACAACAGAGAGAAGGTCTAATTCCACTGCGACAGCAAGAAATGTATTCTCCAAGAAGACAAATTCTACCCCTGAAAGAAGAACTATCCAATGTTATGGATGTGGAACACCAAGATATATACAATCTAAATGTCCTACCTGCTCAGTATCTAAAGGAGGTCTATAAGTAGCATCAATTTATTTACATTTTAATCTCTGACATCTCCTAAGAGTTTAATTGTTCTCAAAATTTTTGGAGTGGGATCTGTTGTATGTGCTGCTACCCGTGCATATCACTCTATTGCTGGAGAAAAGGTATTCCATATACTTCAAAGCAAAAAGAAAAAAAATTGAATCCAAGACTATTTTTTGAGACTTGCTGATGGAACACAAAATAACGTAGCTGCCTTGACTACGGTGTAAATCTTGAGGTCGAAGGTAAAGTGATACCAACAGAACTAATTGTTTTACCGGAAGCAAAGGAAAACAGAACTCTTTTAGGTACAGATTTTCTCCAATCTGCTGGAATTATTTTCGATGTTCCCAATGGTAAACGACATTTCTCTGAAAAATCACAGATTCAGTACTCTTTCAACAAGGCACCTTCCAATAATGATAATTGCTTAGTTGCTAACTCAAAAGAAAGATTCTATTTCTATTCAAGTTCCTAAAACGTCATCTACCCTAAATCTTCGAAGTGGCGAGGGTAAGCATCTAACTAAAGAACAATGTAATCAATTAAATAGCTTACTACAAGAGTTCAAGAGTTGCTTCGAATCAGGGGGTGAACCAACACCTTTTAGTGAACACCGTATTAATACTATAAATAGTCCACCGGTTGCAGATTCACCTTTTCGAATGAATCCTTCAAAAAAGGAATAGCTAAAAAAAGAACTACACACTCGCTTGGCTGAAGGCATAATTGAAGAATGTAAATCCCCGTTTGCCAGTCCTGTTGTATTAGTGCCTAAACCTAATGGTAGCATGAGACTTTGTGTCGACTTTCGCAAACTTAACGCTACTACTGTTGCAGACACGTATCCCTTACCTCGTATGGACGATTTGCTCACAGAAGCTAAGTCAACAGCCTATATGTCAACCATAGATCTCAAATCAGAATATCACCAGATAAAAGTACATGAAGCTGATCAAGATAAAACAGCTTTCAGTTGCCCATTTGGAACGTACAGATATACGAAATGCACCCGCAATTTTTTCAACGCCTGATTGACAAATTTATAGCAGGCCTAAAGAATGTTTTTGCTCTATCTTATTTAGACGACATTCTTATTTTATCACAGGCTTTTGATAAACATCTAAGTGATTTACAAGCTGTTTATGAAAGACTTTGTTTAAACTCCATGCTAACAGAGAAAAATGTCATTTTGCTTGTAACCGTGTAAAATATTTAGGTCACTGGATAACCTAAAATGGAATAGAAATTGATTAGGAGAAAGTATCCGCTATTCAAAAAATTCCTGAGTCAACTAATGTGAAAGAAGTTCAGTCCTTCTTACAAACTTGCTCATGGTTTAGAAGATATGTTCGAAACTTCGTGAATATTGCAAGGCCTCTTAGTAATCTTACTAAAAAGAAGGTCCTGAACAACAAGAAGCATTTGAAACATTGAAGAAAAGAATAATAACACCTAAAGTGTTAAAACAATCAAATGGATCAAAGCCATTTCGTATCCGAACAGGTGCAAGCAGTTATGTTCTTGGGGCCGTCCTTACCCGAGGAGAAAGTACAGAGGAGCATGTTATTGAATATGCCAGTCGTCTGCTTATCCCAGCGGAACCGAATTACTCAAATACAGAAAGAGGAGCTCTAGCAGTAGTTTGGGCTCTTGAGAAATTTCGAGGTTATGTCGAAAACCAAGAAATTATAATAGCATTTGACCACCAACCTTTGAAATGGCTTATGAGCATCAAGTCGCCATCAGGTCGTTTGGCAAGATGGGCTCTTCAGATCCAATCTTTTAATCTCAAAATCGAGTATACGCCTGGTAAGACCAATGTCCTTGCAGACATGTTGTCTAGGCCTACCAATTTAAATGAAGATGTCCCTTGTGGCGTATTTGCTATATCAGCTGATTTTCCAGTGAGAAGGCTTAGAGACATTCGAGAAGAACAATTGAAGGACGAAGATCTAAAAAAGATAATTGACTGTTTTGAAAAAAGTTCAACCTCGGATTCCTAACTGGACAATCCGAGGTTTTTTAATGAATCAAGGTATTTTGTATCGTTACTCACCCGAAATAGAAACAGAAGAAGCACAACTGGTAGTTCCTATCCAGGAAAGAGAAAGAGTGTTGCAAGAGTACCATGATGCTCCAACAGCTGGACACTATGGAGCTGAAGTGACTTACAATAAAGTCACCTGCAGGTACTATTTTCCAGGAATGCGGAAATATATTGTGGAATATGTCGAAAATTACCCGGACTGTAATCGTTATAAACCGAGTAATCAAACGCCAACAGGTCTTCTGAGAACTTCAGTATATGCACAGAGATTTGAAACTCTCGCTATCGATTTGTTTGGACCTCTTCCAGAGACCTCATTTGGTAAAAAGTGGATTTTTCTCGTAGAAGATACCAGTACAAAATGTATGGAATTATTTGCCCTTAAAGAAGCAACATCTGTAAATTGGGCCAAATCTTTAGTCGAAGAAGTCTTATTAAGATATGGACTCCCACGTAGAATCATCAGTGATAATTGTTCACAATTTGTCAGTGCTGTATTGCAACAAACTTGCAATTTTCTTGGCATTAAGCAAGACCTTATTCCTGTGTATCATCCCCAATCTAACCCATCCAAACGTAAAAATAGAGATCTCAAACCCGACTCGCCATACTAGTCAGAGATGAACACGACACTTGGGATGAAAAACCACCAACGATTCGCTTCGCACTAAACACTGCAAAGTGTGAAACCACAAATCACACAGCAGCTTATTTGCAATTTGGTGGAGAATTAAGAACAACAGATGATGTTACACACGACTTAAAAACACTGGTTGACAATGATAACTTCGTAGCTGAGATAACCCCATATCTCAAGCGATTTGCTCGATTGACTGCAGAGATTAAAGACCACGTCGAGCAAAAGCAAGACAAGCGTAAAGCTTGTTATGATCGTTGTCGAATACAAGTTTTCAACAAGCCAGGTGATCTGGTATGGGTGAAATCACATCCTGTTAGCAAGTCACAAAATAAGAAAAGTCGCAAATTTATGCCCAAGCCAAAAGGACTTATTTAGTGGTTACTAATCTTTCACCTACTATGTATGACATTGCTGACCCAGCAAAGCCAGATGAAGGCCTTGCGACTTACAACAGCTCAGCCGTACGAGCATATGAACTCCCAGTTGCTAGAGACAGTGGAATTGTAGCACCCCTCCGGGAATGTGGCAGACCAAAGAAATTCTGTGCTGACTTTTCGCCGAGACGTCGTGTGAGCCAGAGGGGGAGTCTGTAACAGGACAACTTTTCCAGTTTGCCACCTAGAGGCCGCTCGATAAAACTTCAGTCCGTGCTCTCGAGTCATAGATGAAAGCATTTCCATTTATAATAATTAACTGAAAATGGCAACTAAGGACACTTGATATACTAATTACTTATCATATTGAAAGAGAAGAAGGTTTATTGTTAAAACTATCGTTAAAAGAAATTGATTGTCAGCAATCGATTCAAACACCAGTATTAATTTCTTGCAATTTTACCGGATGTTGCAAAAATAGTGAAAGGTGAAAGATAGAATTTAAAAAATTATATTATTGGCTTTGCTTTTTGTCCTATTTATTTTCCGATTTCAAATATTATACTGTTCACATTTCAATAAAGCAAAAATAATTGTTTTTAAATAGAATTTTTTTGTGTAGTTGTTTAAATTTTTTTACCGATTTTGTTTAATGAACAACTTTAAAATTGTTGATACTATTGAAAATTATTCTATATTTTTTTTCTTTTGGGAATTTTTGCTATTTAGATTACATACTTATTCATGATTAGTCGATTTTGACTGTTTTACCTATTAAAAAATCAAATCATATTTCAACATTTTTTGAACATCCTACATTATGTATATGTATTTATTCATTGCAATAATAGCGAAGCATATTATTAATGTATAATGATTACTGCATTATTTCTTTATTGAATTCAATGTTAGATATTTTAACCATCATTTTTCCATTGCATATTTGTATATCTAACAAATGACTATCTTAGTGAAAAATACAAACATTTTGTCCTTTCTCTTATAGCACAATGTCAGAAAATGTTCTTCTAAAATTTGTTCAAAAATATGTTATTATGTATAGCAGTTATTATTTTGAACATTAAATATTTTGTCTCATTAAAAATCATTTGTAATACATATTTGTAAATCCTGACCATAGTTTGTGATTATAGATTTTTTATAAGGATTATACAGTTATAATAATAAAGTGAAAATGGCAACTGAGGACTCTTGATATACTAATTACTTGTCATATTGAAGGAGAAGAAAGTTTATTGTTAACATTACCGTTAAAAGAAACTGATTGTCAACAATTTATTCAAACACCAGTATTAATTTGTTGCATTATTACCGGACGTCGCAAAAATAGTGAAAGGTGAAAGATAGAATTTAAAAAATTATATTATTGACTTTGCTTTTTGTCCGATATGAAATATTAATTTTATATACTGTTCACATTGCAATAAAGCATAAATAATTATTTTTAAATAGAATTTTTTTGTGTAATTTTTTAAAATTTTTTCGCCGATTTTGTTTAAGGAACAACTTTAAAATTGTTGATACGATTAAAAATTATTCTATATTTTTTTTCTTTTGGGAATTTTTGCTATTTAGATTACATACTTATTCATGATTGACTGTTATACCTGATAAAAAATCAAATCACATTTAATTTTTAAATTTTACACATAAATTAAATCATTTTTTTTGGACATCCTACATTATGTATATGTATTTATTCATTGAAATAATAGCGATACATATTATTAATGTATAATGATTAATGTATTATTTCTTTATTGAATTCAATGTTAGATATTTTAACCATCATTTTTCCATTGCATATTTGTATATCTAACAAATTACTATATCAGTGAAAAATACAAACATTTTGTCCTTTCTCTTATAGCACAAAGTCAGAAATTGTTCTTCTAAAATTTGTTCAAAAATATGTTATTATGTATAACAGTTATTATTTTGAACATAAATATTTTATCTCATTAAAAATCATTTGTTATACATTTTGGTAAATCCAGAATCATAGTTTGTGATTTTAGATTTTTTTAAGGATTATCCAGTTATAATAATAAACTGAAAATGGCAACTAAGGACTCTTGATATACTAATTACTTGTCATATTGAAAGAGAAGATTTATTGTTAACATTACCGTTAAAAGAATCTGATTTTATTGACACAAACACCAGTATTAATATGGTGCATTTTTGCCGGATGTCGCAAAAATAGTGAAAGGTGAAAGATAGAATTTTAAAAACTATATTATCGACTTTGCTTTTCGTCCTTTTTATCTTCCGATTTAAAATATTAATTTCATATTCTGTCCACATTTCAATAAAGTATAAATAATTATTTTTAAATAGAGTTTTTTTTGTAAGTTGTATTAATTTTTTTTTTTTTTTTTGCCGATTTTTCTTTAATGAACAACTTTAAAATTGTTGATACTATTGAAAATTATTCTATATTTTTTTCTTTTGGGAATTTTTGTTATTTAGATTACATACTTATTCATGATTGACTGTTTTACCTGATAAAAAAAATCAAATCACATTTCAACATTTTTTTGGACATCCTACATTATGTATATGTATTTATTCATTGTAATAATAGCGAAACATATTATTAATGTATAATGATTAATGTATTATTTCTTTATTGAATTCATTGTTAGATATTTTAACCATCATTTTTCCATTGCATATTTGTATATCAAACAAATTACTATATCAGTGAAAAATACAAACATTTTGTCCTTTTTCTTATTGCACAAAGTCAGAAAATGTTCTTCTAAAATTTTTTCAAAAATATGTTATTAAATATAACAATTATTATTTTGAACATGAGATGTTTTGTCTCATTAAAAATCATTTGTAATACATTTTGGTAAATCATAGTTTGTGATTATAGATTTTTTATAAGGATTATCCAGTTATAATAATAAACTGAAAATGGCATATAAAGACTCTTGATATACTAATTACTTGTCATATTGAAAGAGAAGAAGGTTTATTGTTAACATTACCGTTAAAAGAAATTGATTGTCAACAATTTATTCAAACACCAGTATTAATTTGTTGCATTTTTACCGGATGTCGCAAAAATAGTGAAAGGTGAAAGATAGAATTTAAAAAAATTATATTATTGACTTTTCTTTTTGTCTATTTTATCTTCCGATTTGAAATATTAATTTTCATACTGTTCACATTTCAATAAAGCATAAATAATTATTTTTAAATAGAATTTTTTTGTGTAATTGTTTAAAAAATTTTACCGATTTTGTTTAATGAACAACTTTAAAATTGTTGATACAATTAAAAATTATTCTATATTTTTTTTCTTTTGAGCATTTTTGCTGATTAGATTACATTCTTATTGAAGATTAGTTGATTTTAACTGTTTTACCTATTAAAAAATCAAATCACATTTCAACATTTTTGGGACATCCTGCATTATGTATATGCATTTATTCATTGTAATAATAGCGAAACATATTATTTATGTATAATAATTAATGTATTATTTCTTTATTGAATTCAATGTTAGATATTTTAACCATCACTTTCCATTGCATATTTGTATATCTAACAAATTACTATGTAATTTAAAAATACAAACAATTTGTCATTTGTCTTATAGCACAAAGTCAGAAAATGTTCTTCTAAAATTTGTTGAAAAATATGTTGTTTTTAAGTATAACATTGAACAAGACTTCAAGTTAGAATTCATAAAAATTTGAAGTGTAAAATAAATAAAATTCTTTGGATTTTTTTTATTTATTTATTGCAATTTTTTTATACTTACACGAAATGTTTTGTCTCATTAATAATGTAATGTTTCATTAATTGTGCTTATATATTTTTTATAAGGATTATACAATTATAATAATAAAGTGAGAATGGCAACTTAATACTATTTATTACTTGTCATATTGAAAGAGAAGATGATTTATTATTAACATTTCTGTTAAAAGAAATTGATTTATAGATTCAAATACTAGTACCAGCTGTTGCTAACAAAATATTTTAGCTGAAAGAAAACACTTGTATGGTTTATGGTAGGCTCATTCTAAAGCCATTGGTATGGACAAGTTTTTGTCAAATTGTAGCTTGTAAGAGGTTTTTGGAATTCAGAATTATACATTTTAGTAGAATTTCGCTTTCTAATTTCGCCAATGTTTCAACGCTTATTACTCGATATTAAATACGAAATAAGTTTTAATTTTCTTGAAACTGGTATCATCTTAAAGGATTTGAACTGTTCTTTCAGTATATGTGCTTACTTTACATGCAGATGTGCCTAATTTTTTTTTTATTATTTGGATTTTTTTCTGGATTTTGAGCGAAATTATTGTATCCTCCTTAACTTGCAAACGGTTCGAGATATGACAGGGTTGCTATGTTGTTTTATGACCTATATGGGTTCTTAGATCAGGATTTCAACAAAGTTTTCAGGATTGTGAGCAAAGTCATTGTATCCATAAACTTGGAAGCACTTGGAAATGGAACTGGTTGTTTTATGATCCTTATGGGCTCTTCTATCACCTTTTTCCGTTTGTCAGAATTGATCAAGCTCATCCTGTAGAGTTTTACTTCAACTAGAAATGGTAAGGCTGAGTGAAAAGTCCGATAATTGGCATCAATTCTATCTCCTATCCTTTCACTGCAACTTGGTACAGATTATAATAAGAATATTGGTTCACATGTAAATACGGCACATTCCATATTAACTTTTTATAAATGTAAATGCCATTTTTCTCTCTTGTCCGCTATTGTTGAGGAATTACCACAACGATATTTTTTTTATGTATTTGTAAGAAAATGAAATGTTACTATATGCATGTAGCTACAAGATTACTTCAACCTTTATTTAGGAATTTGAGTACTTTCTGCTGAAATAGAAAGTACAATCCTTTTTTTAAATTTTACAATGTAATCGAACCACGTCCTGTATACTTGCATTTGTTAATATATTTCTTCTCCTTATAATTTGCCCTTTTTTCATTTTTAATAAACAATGTTGTATTAATCTATTGTCTGGCACCCCTTAAATCCCTTCTAATGATTTTAGCTGCATTATTCTTCTAGTTCAAGATAACAGTTCCATTAATTCAAACAGTTGAGTTAAATGTTTGAGATCTAGTCTGAGCATGCTTTGGAAAATGGCAGAAATTCAATTAGCAGAATCTTAATACTATTTTAATGAAACTATAGTAATCTATGCCAAACAAGCCTCTTCCGTGGAGATTTTAAAAAATATTTTACTACTTACTTTAAAATAGTGTAGGGACAATTGGTCTTCTTTTAAAATATTTAATTGATAGTATCTAAGTGAAAACTCTTGTTTTCCCCGTGCCACCGCATAGCGCATTTTTTAAAAATGATTCCGCAGTTCATATTTACATAGTTGCAACATATGCTGCCCAAATATTTGTTAGAATTAAAGTTATTAAACTGTTCCAATCTACGTATATGCGTAGATAATTTCTATGTCAATGAGAAAATGAAATTGAAAGGATCCGAGTGAAATGATTATTTTAATAAAGATAAATATTTTGAGATTAAATATGCATAGAGCTGAAGTTATCAATATCTATTTCAGCAATTTCATAATTTCCTCTTGGCACTAACAATGTATTCTGTTTTTGTTTTGTTGTTGTTGTTTTTTTGAGGGGGGGGGGTGTCTTCTTTTGATTCTTGTATCCGAATCCGAAATAAAGTAATAAAAAAATTTATGATTCAAATATAGACGGGACATATGTTTACAGATATTCTGAATGCGTGTGAAAAAATTAAGCTGTGCAGTTAATACCATCATTTTCTGAGAAACTTTAATTAATATGAAATTATCATTTCCAAAGCATTTTTCTTTTTCTTTTCGAGTTAAGAGATTATTCTACACTTCTTGGCGTTCTTTCGCTGTTTCTCTTACTGAAATGAAATTTTACAAAATTAATTTAAAGGATAGATGTCGAATGGATTATGTGGATTGGAAATGGAAATTTCCTTTGCTTAAAACATTGAAAAAGTGAAATAATATTAATATACAAAAAGCAATCACAGAATAAGTTTCTAAGATTCATTATTCTATATAATGAATAGGAGTCGCTTTTGGCTAGAATGGCCAGCAGAAATATCTGATAGAAAATTATCTATATTGCGATGATTTAATATTTATACGACACTGAAGTAGAAATAAAAAGAAGTAACTATTTTCTGTGACATTTTAAGAAAAATTGCTATTATTAAATAATTACCATTCCATTGAAAATCTCAACTTGAGTGCACGAAAAGATTTTCTTCGAAAGAGGAATCTTTGTTTCAGTTGTTTTTCTATGATCAAATCTGTCTCAATACATTTGAAGGTTTACCAATCTAAAATATCATGTATTGCGGATTTGATGTTCTTTAATTACTACTGATCAACAAAAAAGAATCCACATACCTTTCTGCCGAACAAAGTTCGAACCAAAGTGTCCGGGATAGAGCTTGCCTACACTAAAAATATCCAATAACTTCTCTACTGAACACATGACAAAAGCAGTGAGGACGTTTTCTTTAACATTTTAACATTTTTAATGCAGATTATTAAAATACAAGCACTCCTTTAGGAGTTCTAACCGACAACTAGTTAATTTTAAAAAAAACAATATAATAATGATCCCTTCTGGCGCCACCAGACCGGAAATGAACAGATGCATCATATAAAAAAATAAAAGCAAATAAAAAAAAGGAATTACAGGAAACTACGAAAAAAAATCAAGTTTGTTTGTTTCCCGTTGCAACACTCCCCACTTTGAGTTTATAAGCTGTTCATAAACTCAAATAAAAGTTCATAGTCTTTGGACAGGTCTCAACAATCGTCCATAACGGGATCGTCTTGGTTCCAAATGTTCAGTTCCGTCAGGAAAGACAGGATGAGAAGTCTGATTCGGAAGGAGAGGCGAAGAATCCATCATCGGCTCCATGTCGGTTCCACGGTCAGATTCCTTAGAAGGAAGTGGAAGACCATCAGTGGGCTCTATCAGGGAAGTCTTCCTATCTAAAGAGATGAGAAAAGTCTCTCGTCTATTAGCACCTGAAATTAGAGGAGAGTATTGTATTCAACAGGTTTATCCTTTTCGCTCACTTCAAGTGGATATAATTTCTGCACAGGAAGCAGAAAAGAACCAAACTTGGTTTTAACTAGAGCTACTCTAGCTCTGTTGTCTTTTCCTTGAAACAGTTTCAAAATTCTCCAGTTCAGTCGTTTGGTATTATCTTCTACCAAAACGATGTCTCCAATACATAAAGCAGTTTCTCTTTTTACCTTTTGTATTTCTCGCAATTGTCCCAAGTATTCCGATCGAAAACGTTTCCTTAGATCCTTTTGTATTCTGTTTCGGTAGGCCAATCTTTTATTAAACTTAGTTTCCTCAATTAGGTCTAAATCAGGCACGGCGGTTTCTCTAATATTGTGCAGGAACATTGCTGGAGTAAGGAGTTCCAAATCTTCGGCATCTTCCGAAACATAAGTAAGTGGTCTTGAATTCATTACTCTTTCACAGTCACAAAGAACTGTGTTCATTTCTTCATGATTTAAAGATGTCTTTCTTAAAGTTCTTCTTAAAATCCACTTCATAAGGCCGATAAGTCTCTCCCAAAATCCTCCCCACCAGGGGGCATTTGGAGGTATGAAAGTCCAAGAAATAGGACTTAGTTCTTCAATATTCTTCAGTTTTTCGAAATCAACTTCCTTCAGTAGACGATGAGCACCTTTCAAATTTGTACCATTGTCTGAATAGATGACAGATGGTCGACCTCTTCGTGCAATAAATCTCCTCAAACCTAGTAGGAAAGTTTCAGTTGATACTGAAGTTAAAAGTTCTAGGTGGACTGCACGGTAAACCGCGCAAGTTAGGATCAAAATCCAAGACTTTCTTTCTTCTTTAAGGATGACAGGTCCAGCTAGATCTAATCCTACGATTTCGAAAGTTTCAGCATCTCTCACATGGTCTTGAGGCAATAGGCCCTCCTGAACAGAAACCGGTTTTGCATCAAATCTACTGCAAATGATGCAGGACTTTATAGCTTTTTAATAGCTTTTCTTGACTTCAAAATCCAGTAATTTTCCCTAAGATGGTTCATAAGCATCTGAACTCCAGAATGTCCATGATGTTCGTGTTTATACATTATGAGAGTCATGACAACAGGATGATGGGAAGGAAGAATTATGGGTAGACGAAAATTTCTATGGTCTTCCCTGAAAAATATTCTGGTTTTCACTCTTAGAATTCCCTCAGAGTCTTTGATAACTTGTAAAGATTTTAATCTTTTGTCGTTCTCATCATAAAATGCTTCTAACTGCACTTGTTTCAGCAAAATACGTTCAGCCTTCTTGATTTCATCATAATTCAATGGACCTACTGTTCTTCGATTTCTCCCATTCTTCAGATTCTTAAGAAACCTTAAAAGCCAAGCTGTAATTCGGACAATTTTAACATACGATGAAAATCGATGATAATACTTTTCCTCAAGTTGTAAAACAGAAGCGGTTACGATAGTCTTCTTCTTTTCTGAATTAACCACTTCCCATATTTGGAAAATGAGCAGATTTTGGCCAATCTTCTTTCGACCTTTTGATCCAATCAGGTCCTTCCCACCACTGACTTTTGATGAGGGTCCTCACTGTACATCCTCTTGATGGGAGATCAGCTGGGTTAGAAATACCAGGTACATGTCTCCAATTTTCCACAGAAGATAGTTTTCTTATCTCCTCCACTCTATTAGCAACAAAGGTAGCCCATGGGCCTTCTCTTTTTATCCAGTGTAGAACATCCATTGAATCAGACCAGAAAGTGTTTTCAATATCTTCCCCACTCGTTACGCAATTGTCAACGTACATAGAGTCTAGTAGCTTTTCAGCTGCAGCTTTCAAATGTTCAGGTGCCCGTTTTAGATGAAAGTTTAATACTGCAGCTAGCAGGAAGGGACTGCACGATACTCCAAAGACTACTCGACAATGTCTATAAATAATAACCTTTTCATGATCGCCACCTTCCCACCACAAAAAACGTTGAAAGTTCCTATCGTTTTCGCGTAAAGCGATTTGCAAGAATGCTTTACGAATATCCGATATTACTCCTATCTTTCTTAAACGAAACCTATTCCAGATGGCAGGTATTAGTTCAATTAAATTAGGTCCTGGTTCAATGCAAGAGTTCAGAGAACAAAAGTGTCCATGACGAGCGGACCCATCAAATACAAGGCGGATTTTGGTTGTAGAGTTTTCTTTGAACACAGGTCTGTGTGGTAGGTAATGAATTTTCTTATTTTTGTCATGATTATTTTCACTAACCCTTTCAATAATCCCCTCATTTTCGCATTCAAAAAACACTTGCTCATAATCTAATAGTCTACCATTACCTTTTAGAGATCTTACAGTATTTTTCAACATTCTTTCGGCTAGTTGAAATTTATCACTAAGTTTATCATGTCCATCGATCCAAGGAATGCATACATAATATCCACCATCTTCATTTTGCGAGACCGTATTCTCAAAATGTTTTAAAGTAAGATCTTGCAACTCAAGTTTCGTTTTCTTTTCACTTGGGTCCTTAATTCCCAAAGAATCTAATTCCCATAGGTTCGAAATTTTTGTCTGATTTGTAAGCAAGGAATGCCCCAGTAATGATTTTTTGGATTCAAAAGTGGATTTAGAGTTCGATTTTCCCATAACAGTCCATCCCAATTTTGTATTTACTGCTGTGAGACCTTTAGATACTTGTTTAATCTCACCCGTAAATAGTTTTCCTATTATGTCCGCTCCCAACAAAATATGAATTTCATCAACGTTTTTATCAAAAATGCAATGTTTGTTATTCACAGTAGAATCACTTATAAAAATATCAAGTTGCTCTAATTTCTTTAAAATACGATGGTCAGTAATTCTAGATATTCCCAAACATATATTTTCTGATCGTTAACTTCCAAAGTAAAATCAAAATTTCTATCCAGACTACGTAATTTAATAGAATATCTATCATGCACTTCAGTCATTTGTTGACCGCCAAAAAGTCCATGCGTTACCTTTTGTTTTCCTAGGCTCTTCAAACCCAAAGTTTTAGCAATGTATTGAGAAACATAACTCTTCTGACTTCCGGTATCTAAAATTGCCCTTACTAGCCGTTCACAATTCCCATTTTTGATGTAAACAACCAAAGTTTGTAAAAAAACTTCTCCTTCACTCTGATTACCTAGATCTGTCGACTCAGTCTGAACCAGATTTTTTCTTTCTATGTGTTGCTGTCTAAAGCATAAAAATTTGTGATCTAATCCTGAACAAAATTCACATTTTGTTTTATTTATCGGACAATTCCTACTAAGATGCCGATCTATTTTAAGGCAATTAAAACAGCAACCCTTTCGCAATAAAATATTCTTTCTTTCCTGTAGAGAAAGATCTGTCATCGCACGTCCACAGCTATTCGTAGTATGAGTCATCGATTCACAAAAGACACAGCTATTCTTCGTTTTGTTTCTATTTTCATTGAGTGGAGTCACTAACAGTTCATTAGCAGTAGCAGTAGAGATACCTTTTTGATTTATTCTTTTATTTTCCCCATCCTGGGATTTAAACTCCATACGTCGATTACGCAATTCAATACACGATTTATTTGTTTTGTTAATAGACTGCGTTTTTTCTCTGGCAGCTAAGGCATGAGTAATGAAGGATAACAGTTCCTCAATTTTAGAACCTGAATTTTGTTTTTCTGATTTATTGTATTCTAAAAGTAAATCAGCCGGAATAAGTTTCATGATTATTGGACACAAGATATTGTGAGGTTGAAATACCTAAAGACTCCAAACTTCTCAATTGAACATTACAGTTATCAACAAATTGTCGGAAGGACCGAATGTCGTTAGAATCATTTAATGGTGGTAAAGATAATATTTAATTCATATGGGCTTGAACCAATACTTCAGTACTGGTAAATCGTTCTTTTAATAATTGAACTGCTTCATCGTACGCAGCTGCTGAAATAGGAAATCCTTCTACGGTATTTAATGTAGATCCTCCAAGATGAGCCTTTAAATAATTAAATTTGTCGACTTTATTTAATGAATCATTGTTATGTACAGTCAAGGTCGAAAAACAAACACGCGAAAGCTTGTCAGGTGGAAATCGTTAAACCGAAATAAATAAATTTTCGACCTATATATTTTTGAGAGCTGCTTGAAATTGTACATTTTTCCCAAACATAGAGAATTTTATTTAATACGTTAGATATCTTTTTACAAATAAATGGATTCAATGTCGAGTCTCAATTTTTTAAAAGAAATAATTTAGTTGATACATTCTAATAAAAGGGGTAATTGTATTTCATTATTAAAAACGGGAATTTACTGTTAAATTATAACTTGAAATTGTACATTTTTCCCAAACACAGAGAATTTTATTTAATTTGCATAAGATTTCATATTACAAAAAAATGGATTCAATGTCGTGTCTCAATTTTTTAAAAGAAATAATTTACGCCAGTTTTGTCAAATGCGCTCTATAACCAACGTCGGTTTTATTTTAATTTTGAAATGTTTGGTTTAAAATTATTGTACCTTACTCTAGTTTTGGTTCAATGTTTGTTTCACGTTTGCATTTTGTCAGTAAAATGTTTTAAAAAAATGTCGTGTTTTAATATTTTATTTGCAAATTTTGTTCCTTTAGATTCTAAATTTGAACCTTGCAACGAGGAAACTCGATTCTGGTTAACTTGGTACAAAAATAAACGCATGTATTTAAAAATTTACGTTGTGTTTTTAAACCAAAATCGGTTTTCTTTTTGCATTAAATTATTCAATACACTTTAAAAATGCTATTGATTAGTCTGTATCGTTATTCAAACACTGTTTTATAAAAAACTTCTAAAAGTGGTGATATTAAAATAAAATCTCAAAGGTGGTGATTTTTAAAAAAAAAAAAAAAAACTTCCACAGATGGCTATTTTAAAAAAACTCCCAAAGATAGTAATATTAAAAAACTTTCAAAGATGGTGATATTAAAAAAACTTCCAAAGATGGTGATATTAAAAAAACTTCCAAAGATGGTTACTTAAAAAAACTTCCAAGATGGTGATATTAAATAAACTCTCAAAGGTGGTGATTTTAAAAAAACTACCAAAGATGGTGATATTAAAATAAACTCTCAAAGGTGGTGATTTAAAAAAAACTACCAAAGATGGTGATATTAAAATAACCTCTCAAAGGTGGTGATTTAAAAAAAACTACCAAAGATGGTGATATTAAAATAACCTCTCAAAGGTGGTGATTTAAAAAAAACTACCAAAGATGGTGATATTAAAATAAACTCTCAAAGGTGGTGATTTAAAAAAAACTTCCTAAGGTGGTTATTTTAAAAACCTCTCAAATGTGGTGATTTTAAAAAAACTACCAAAGATGGTGATATTAAAATAAACTCTCAAATGTGGTGATTTTAAAAAAACTACCAAAGATGGTGATATTAAAATAAACTCTCAAATGTGGTGATTTTAAAAAAAACTTCCAAAGATAGTTATTATAAAACCTCTCAAAGGTGGTGATTTTAAAAAAACTTCCAAAGATGGTTATTTTAAAACCTCTCAAAGTTGGTGATATTAAAATAAATTCCATTAATTAACGTTAAATTTTTTTTGAAAATATAAAAATTACATCTTTGCGTTGCATAAAATTATTCAAAGTTGGTTCAATGTTTTTCAAACCATGCTTATGATATTTAAAAATCTTTTTATCATTTTATAAGCTGAATTTGTTTTCCGGCCAAATCAAAAGACGAAATTTCATCTTTAAAAAAGTTATAAATTGTAAACTGATATTTTCACAAAGTAAGCTTCACTTCATCATTCAAGGTTAGACAGAAGAAGGTCGCCTCGTTAGAAATCTTTCAACCGAAATAAATAACTTTTATTAAAACTCTAAAAAGATTATTAGTCTATAGTGCATTTGCAGAACGGCACTTTTATAAATATCACCTTATTTTTAAAAAACGGGGATGTTAAATTATAACTTGAAATTGTACATTTTTCTCAAACACAGAGAATACATTATATTTCTTTGCATGAATTCAATGTCAAGTCTCAATTTTTTAAAAGTAATAATTTAGTTGATCCATTTTTTATAAAAGGGGGATAATTGTCGAATTTATATTTTTTCACAGAACCCCTCCCCCTTTTTTTGAGAAAAGTTTTGTTTATGTGGAATATTTCTTCAAAAACTTTACCCATTAAACAAGACAGTAGGATAGAGGGTGGGAGATTTTGAAAATATTTTTTCGAAACCTCTGTAAATTTGCTTGAAAAAATATTTATTATTAAAAAATTATCCAAAATTTCGGGGATTTAATGTTAAATTATAACTTGAAATTTTACATTTTTCCCAAACACCGAGAATTTTATTTAATCGCATTAGATTTCTTTTTACAAAAAAAATGGATTCAATATCGAATCTCAATTTTTTAAAAGAAATAATTTAGGCTATTTTTATAAAAGGGTAATAATTGTAACTTGAAATTATACATTTTTCCCAAACACAGAGAATTTTATTTAATCGCATTAGATTTCCTTACAAAAAAAAAAAAAAATACATTCAATATCGAGTCTCAATTTTTAAAAGATGTTTCAAATTATTCTTATTTGAAGAATTTTAATCATATTTCAAAATTATTGTACAATTAAAATTTTTTTAGAATAAGATTTATATAATATCATTTGAAATTTTTATTAAAAAAACAGTTTTACATTTAAAATTCTAATTAAATAATTTCTGAATTATTATATCTTTGTACAATAATAAAAAATTTTTTAAATAACATTTATATGATATTTTTTGAAATTTTTTCAAAAAATGTATGTACTTATTTATAAAAAAACACAATATATAATTAAAAAATATTATTTATTTTTACATTCTTTGAAAATCTTATTTGTAAAAGTCTCCAGTGCCTCTATATGTCTGCTTGTTATTATCATTTATTTTTAAATTCTTTGAAAATCTTCGTAAAAGTCTCCAGTGCCTCTATATTTCTGCTTGTTATTATCAAGTCTTTTACGTTTCTGAAAAAAAAAAAATAACAAAATTATAAATTAATTTACAAGTGTGATTTAATATGACATTTGAGACTAGAATTATTTTTTTATTTGAACAATAAATTAGCTGTCTTTTGTTATACATTCAACATGTCCTTATGTTATACATTCAACATGTCCTTATTTTCCATTCAAGTATATTATATTATAAGGAGTTTTGAATCATTAGGAATGAATATATATCTACCACAATTGCACATTTCGAGAGTTAATCAATTTATACATCATGTTATGTAACTAAATGTACAAAAAATTAATAAATAAAACTACAGGTATCATATATTTGAATCATTAGGAATGAATATATCTACCACAATTGCACATTTCGAGAGTTAAAACACTATGCGGAGAAATATATGCTCACTGTGCAGTTATTATAGATGAATATAATTATATAATTCTTTATATACATACGTGTGGACCCTCGGGGGAGCACCTCGAAATGAGGATGAGATGCTTCCGGCATGGTGGTTGGATCTCGCCACCCTGGAGGGTACACTAATAGGTGGGGGATCTGACTCCCCCCATCGATGACGGGACGTACTTCCTTCGGGGAGGGTTGTACCGTGGCCGGTGACGGCCCTTAGGACTCAACCACAGTTCCCGCCAATTGCTGTTGCGGCGGTCCGGTCATTCAGTTTTATGGTTTAAATCCGTGTGCCTTAGGGCGGGTCGGAGAGTTAGAAGGTTGACTTATACATACTTGTGCCTAATAAAAAATCTTATCATTGATATAAGGTCTTGATAAATTTTGTTTTGTGCCGCTTGGTTTAAATGTTTAACTGAAATAAAAAAAAAGAACATGTATAAAATATTCAGTTTCCTCTCAATCGGATAAGTATTATAATACCGCATAAGAAAAAATTATTTACATAATAAATAATAATTTACTTACAATTTTTTCTTCTTCCCTCTCTATCAGAGTCCGAATCATTATCTTAAAGTGAAAAGGTAATATAAAATAAATATTATATAATATATTGGCACCGATATACTACGAGTTTTTTCGTACAAAAAACTCAAATAACACAGTATGATATAATCCATGCTTGGTGATTAAAGTTTAAAAAAATATAATTAATTAGCCGCCTTTGGTGACCAGCTAACTCACCAATATTAATGCTCGTTAATCTTATTTCCTCTTTGTAAGTAATGAGACAACCTTGAAGTAAAGGACGTGGCTATAATCACACGTTGTTTTCCAAAATCAGCACATGCGCTAAATTTAATTTCAGCTCAAATATGATTTATGAAAACAGAGTCACTGAGCGTTTAAACTTTATGGGTACTAAAGAATATATATCTTAATTTATGTAATATTTCAAGAATTTGTTAACAAAATTTTCTCAGATTAATCGTGAGAAGATTTATTAATTAAATTTTAAATGCATCGAACACTAAGAAAATAAAATGAATCGTATTAAATAATCGATCAAAAACATGTTTAAAAAAACTTCTTAAAAAATAATGTACTTAAAACTATATACATGTACAAAAAATATAGAACAAACATAAATAAAATTTAATTACAAAAGCTAAAACTAAAGAATTATCCGTTGATAATATTGTCAACAATTAGAACACAATACGCATGGGTGAATTTTTCTACGCCTGTTTGGGTAACACTGTTTTAATTTAAAAGTACTTCAAAATGAATCTGACAGACCGATAAAGTACTTCAGAATGAATCTGAAAGACCAATTAATTAACAATGTTTAATTTTAAATGCATCAAACATTAAGAAAATAAACAGAATCATTTAAAAATAATCAGCCGATAAATCTTAAGCCTAGCCTCATTACTGTTGGATAAAAACCTTACTCGTTTGGCGGTGGGAAAATTAAAGATTTTTTTGGTGGGAAAGTTAGTTTTTAATTAATAAATTTGCAATAAAATAATATTGTAGTTATAATTGAGATGTAAGTTATCATATCTTTTAAGTTATATTAAACTACACACGGTGTACAAATTTGATTAAAATCGGTCAAATAGTTTAGGAGTCAATCGCGGACAAACAACGTGACACGTAATTTATATATTAAAATATAATTACAATGATTCTTTTTCTCGACTGCTCCTAAAATTCAATAATAATCTTATTACTAACATAATATTTGGTTAAAATATTTTAGAATTTATCCTCCGTATCGCTTCTATCTGAGTCGGAATCATTGTGATCTTAAAGTGAAAAGGTAATATAAAAATAGAACTGATATACTATGAGTTTTTTTGTACAAAAATCTCAAATAACACAGTATGATATAATTCATACTTGGTGATTAAAGTGTAAAACATATAATTAATATTAAGATATAAAAAATACTTACTATTATTATTCATTGCAACTGCTCCTAAAATTCAATAAAAATCTTATAACTAACATAATATTTGGTTAAAATATTTTAGAGTTTGAAGTATGTAAAATATACTTACCAAAGGGTACAAGTGCCATTTTCTTATTCAATAAATTCGAATAGATATATTCACAATTTTTACGCTCTTTTATACTAATAGTAATTAGTAAAAACAACAAGGTTTATTAACCCCCGGTTGAATATTACTTCCTGTCTCGTCTGGAAAATTGATATGTTAACGACTTGTACCCTATTTACGATTTTTTTTTATACTAATAGTAACTAGTAAAAATAAAAGGTTTATTTGAAACCTTTGAATAATCGCTTCCTGTCTCGTCTTGAAACGGTTGGAAATCGAAATGTTAACGAACTAGTAAAAATAACAGATCACTTTATAATACTTTTAAGGTTTATTGACAGCCGTTGAATAATTGCTTCCTCTTTTAATTTAGACAGGAGTAGATCAAAAAACACCGCTCGAAATGTTAACTAATTAATTTTTTAAATGTTTTATTTTTAGAGATTATTTATAATTTCATATTGGTACAAACTGTTTATAGGGGGATATTTGTCAAAACTTATTAATAAATCAAAATTTCATTATTAAAAACGGGAATTTTATGTTAAATTAAATTGTACATTTTTTCCAAACATAAAATTACGTTAGATTTATTTTTAAATAAACAAATCATTAAATTTGGATAAATCACCATCTTTGGAAGTTTATCAAAAAATCATTATATTTGAATTTAATAAACAAATAACCATGTTTAAAAGTTTAATAAAAAAATATCATCTTTGTATTTTTTAAATTACCATCTTAAGAAGTTTAATCAAAAAATCATTATCTCTTTGATTTTTTTAAATCACCAAATTTTGAAATTTAATAAAAAAATTATTATTTTTGGATTTTTTAAAATTACCAACTTTTTTTAAAAAAAAAAATAAACAAATTACCATATTTGGGAGTTTAATAAACAAATCACCACCTTTGGGAGTTTTTTTAAATCACCATCTTTAGAAGTTTTTTAATAAAATAACCACATTTGGAAGATTAATAAACAATTACCACCTTTGGTAGTTTTTTAATAAAACCACCACCTTCGGTAGTTTTTTAAATTACCATCTTTGAAAGTTTTTTTAAATCATCACTTTTGGGGGTTTTTTCATATAACCATGTTTGAATAACAATTGAAATATCGATATTTAATTTATTTATTACCCAACATTGAAATTTGAATCGATATAAAATAATCGAGACTACACAATTGATTATTTTATATTGATTATTTTATATCAATTACCCAACATTGAATTTTAAATTGATATAAGATAATCGATACAGACTAATCGATAGAGTAATCTATATTTAATTTATTTATTACCCAACATTGAATTTTAAAATCGATATAAAATAATCGATACTACACAATTGATTATTTTATATCAATTACCCAACATTGAATTTTAAATCGATAGTGTAATCGATACAATTTAATCGATTATAGATTTTTCAGCATCTTGAAAATATCGGGTAGGGTACCGGTGCTCAACTTATTTTGTGGCCGACTGTAAACCAATATATTACAGAAAATGAAAATCCAAGAAAAAATTGGCGGGTAAAGACAGAATATCTAACTTTAAATTATGCAAATCATTTCTCAACATTTATATAGAATATATCTACAAAGTAGCTCAATTTGAATTTTAAAAAATATCAAAACAAAACTGAAATAAACAGACCTTCTTGATGTGAGCAGGTTTTTCTTTTTCATCTCAGTAAAACACAATGCCGACAGCACCTATAAAAAATTGGCAAAAATTTGTAAATAATTATTACAATATGTCTACATAAAACAGTTACATCAATAAATAATCATTAAAAAAATCAAATCATAAATATGCAAGCATGTGAAACTCATTCCAAAATTTATTTTTTGAAAACACTTTTTTTCTCCTACTTTTTTCATTGATTCTGATATCAAAAATCTGATACTTGCTTACAAAGATATAATATGACTGTGATACGTATATTATTGAGCTTTGAGAGTTTGGTAAAGCCATTTGTTTTTTTAAATATTCAGTAGTGAAAAAAAAAAAGAAATCAGAGAGGATACAATGATTATAAAATGCCACATGGCAACAGTTTACATATCAAAATTTTAAAAAGTATATTTAAGTGCTCGGTTAGGAGTTCATAGAAATTTGTGTATGTCAGTTATTAATGGCTCTAAACATTATGTACAGTATTTAATGGTCCTTTTATGTGTGTCAAATACTGTAAATACTGGTTGCATCTAATAAAACGAACAGCATTTTCACGCTTTAGAAAGGAAATAAGAAACATTCAGTAATAAATAAATCTCATTTATAAATGATGTTTTTCACATATATTTTGGATGCAATTTAAAACATGTTTGATTTTTAAATGTTACAGGAGAATCACAAGCAAGAAATATATGATTACAAAGTTATATAAATATATCACAATTATCAAAATTTTAACCAAAAAGATATAGTCCAGCAATAATTTAATTTATGCAGACACTTACATGAGTAGAACATTTAAGAGATAATAAAAACTGACATTAAATATACTGTTTGGAGGAGGAGGAAAATGAAACATTGTAATAGAGAGATGCAAGAAATTAACTATAAAGTATCTAATTTTTGCTCTAAACACCAAATTAATTGATGGAACGATATATTTAAATTAAACAGAATTAAATGAGAACAGAGAAGGCATGAATTTAAAACACAGAGCTCAGAAACGTTATTGACAACAATAAGCTACTAATAAGAGAAAAGGAAAATTACAGAAAAGTAACGAAATAACCAAGTTTTCAGTATTCCAAATTAAAATACTTCCCTGTAAACATAAAGCAAATACAAAAACTAATTCAAGGATGGGAAAAAGAATATGCACGTTCAAATGCTAATAAAGAGTAAATTGTCCCTAAATCAAATGAAACAAATATATGCTTGCCCGAGAAATGAAAATTACCTTACTTAAATGGAAGGACTAATGTTTATACAATACTGTAGAAAGACTGAATAAATTTGAAAATATGTAGGGATGTCACATATGGAAATTCATTCATTTATTTTTGCTTGATATAGAACATTGAGGAAACTAAATTTTGAAAATTAGATGCAAATCTCAACTTACTCTCATATAAGCAGTCATAAAAACAGAAAATAAATTCAGAATACTTTGCATGATTACTAACATTTCACTCTTGTTTCAAAATTTGCATAAAAGGATATGAATAAATAATGCTATTACCAAGAAAAAAGGTAACACCTTCTTGAAGAGATTTCAAGCAGGGAAAGAAATTCAGAATACAAAATAATGCCAATTTCTTAAAATAAATTAACAAGGAAAAAAATTTATCAAGAATCCTTAAAACAAATTAGACCTTTGAAATTATTATAAATTTTCTTTGGTGGGTATGAGAAAACAACCCACAGAAAAAAATGTTTTAATGAGAGGAAGTAGCAAAATTAGTGTAATTACTCCCTCTCCCTAGAGATTGCAGGTGAAGGAAATTCCAGAAAATAAATATGACATCAAATAATCTTAATCAAATTGATTAAAAACTAAAAACCAACTTTTCTTTTGCGGGATTTTCTAAATCTCTCAGAGTGAAAAATCTCTTATAAAGAAAGGAAGTCATACATCCAATAACAAGACATAACAGAAAAAGTCATTGAAAATGAATTTGTCCCCATTTAAGGGCTAAGAAGCCAAAAGTAAAAGCATTAGAGAAGAAAGTCAATTTAAAATTCATGGAATTATTCCTGAAGTTTAATATTAAATAACAAGTTTTATTTTATTATTTTTTGATTCAATAAGACGTTTTCTCAAGGTATTGAAAAAAAATTAAAGGAAAGAATCTTTTAAGAAAGGAATAAAACAAATCAGATTATTCAAGATATAAATAAAATGAGATGGTAATCACGAAAAAAAACATACTTTTAAAATCCCTACAATTCACAAATTTTTAGGAAGATATGAATTTAATACAAAATTTAATTTCAACATAGAAAGTATATTATTATAACAAGTCAGATAAAAATGGATTTAAAAAAAGCAGGCATATCTATTCTTACTGTCATTAAAGAAGTAATTATAGTACCAATAAATTCCAGGGGCTTCCCATCATTAATAACTTTTTATATGTTTCAAATTTTCTTAAAATCAAAATTAAAATAACCATAAACACTCTGTTTGCAAAAGATTTCAAGAGAATAATAATACAGAATAAAATATATTGCTAATTAAAAATTTAAATTTGGTTGAAAAAGTTATGAAGATTTCTTTTGTGAAAGATTTTCCCAAATGTGACAGAGTTGAAGTCATATTATCTTTGAAGGAGCACATTAATTAAATAAAATATACTTTGAATGGATACTATTCACTGAATAATAAACCCTTGCAGAAAAAAAAAAGTCACTTGAAGGAAAATATCCTTACTTATACAATAATGTAAAGCAATTTATTACAGAAAATGAAAATGCAAGAAAAAATTGATGGATAAAAGCAGAATATCTAACTTTAAATTATGCAAATCATTTCTCAACATTTATATAGAATATATCTACAAAGTAGCTCAATTTGAATTTTAAAAAATATCAAAACAAAACTGAAATCAACAGACCTTCTTGATGTGAGCAGGTTTTTCTTTTTCATCTCAGTAATACACAATGCAGACAGCACCTATAAAAAATTAGCAAAAATGTGTAAATAATTATTACAATATGTCTACATAAAACAGTTACTTCAATAAATAATCATTAAAAAATCAAATCATAAATATGCAAGCATGTGAAATTCATTGCAAAATATATTTTTTGAAAACACTTTTTTTCTCCTACTTTTTTCATTGATTCTGATATCAAAAATCTGATACTTGCTTACAAAGATATAATATGACTGTGATACGTATATTATTGAGCTTTGAGAGTTTGGTAAAGCCATTTGTTTTTTTAAATATTCAGTAGTGAAAAAAAAAAAGAAATCAGAGAGGATACAATGATTATAAAATGCCACATGGCAACAGTTTACATATCAAAATTTTAAAAAGTATATTTAAGTGCTCGGTTAGGAGTTTATAGAAATTTGTGTATGTCAGTTATTAATGGCTCTAAACATTATGTACAGTATTTAATGGTCCTTTTATGTGTGTCAAATACTGTAAATACTGGTTGCATCTAATAAAACGAACAGCATTTTCACGCTTTAGAAAGGAAATAAGAAACATTCAGTAATAAATAAATCTCATTTATAAATGATGTTTTTCACATATATTTTGGATGCAATTTAAAACATGTTTGATTTTCAAATGTTACAGGAGAATCACAAGCAAGAAATATATGATTACAAAGTTATATAAATATATCACAATTATCAAAATTTTAACCAAAAAGATATAGTCCAGCAATAATTTAATTTATGCAGACACTTACATGAGTAGAACATTTAAGAGATAATAAAAACTGACATTAAATATACTGTTTGGAGGAGGAGGAAAATGAAACATTGTAATAGAGAGATGCAAGAAATTAACTATAAAGTATCTAATTTTTGCTCTAAACACCAAATTAATTGATGGAACGATATATTTAAATTAAACAGAATTAAATGAGAACAGAGAAGGCATGAATTTAAAACACAGAGCTCAGAAACGTTATTGACAACAATAAGCTACTAATAAGAGAAAAGGAAAATTACAGAAAAGTAACGAAATAACCAAGTTTTTAGTATTCCAAATTAAAATACTTCCCTGTAAACATAAAGCAAATACAAAAACTAATTCAAGGATGGGAAAAAGAATATGCACGTTCAAATGCTAATAAAGAGTAAATTGTCCCTAAATCAAATGAAACAAATATATGCTTGCCCGAGAAATGAAAATTACCTTACTTAAATGGAAGGACTAATGTTTATACAATACTGTAGAAAGACTGAATAAATTTGAAAATATGTAGGGATGTCACATATGGAAATTCATTCATTTATTTTTGCTTGATATAGAACATTGAGGAAACTAAATTTTGAAAATTAGATTCAAATCTCAACTTACTCTCATATAAGCAGTCATAAAAACAGAAAATAAATTCAGAATACTTTGCATGATTACTAACATTTCACTCTTGTTTCAAAATTTGCATAAAAGGATATGAACAAATAATGCTATTACCAAGAAAAAAGGTAACACCTTCTTGAAGAGATTTCAAGCAGGGAAAGAAATTCAGAATACAAAATAATGCCAATATCTTAAAATAAATTAACAAGGAAAAAAATTTATCAAGAATCCTTAAAACAAATTAGACCTTTGAAATTATTATAAATTTTCTTTGGTGGGTATGAGAAAACAACCCACAGAAAAAAATGTTTTAATGAGAGGAAGTAGCAAAATTAGTGTAATTACTCCCTCTCCGTTGAGATTTCGGGTGAAGGAAAAATATGACATCAAATAATCTTAATCAAATTGATTAAAAACTAAAAACCAACTTTTCTTTTGCGGGATTTTCTAAATCTCTCAGAGTGAAAAATCTCTTATAAAGAAAGGAAGTCATACATCCAATAACAAGACATAACAGAAAAAGTCATTGAAAATGAATTGGTCCCCATTTAAGGGCTAAGAAGCCAAAAGTAAAAGCATTAGAGAAGAAAGTCAATTTAAAATTCATGGAATTATTCCTGAAGTTTAATATTAAATAACAAGTTTTATTTTATTATTTTTTGATTCAATAAGACGTTTTCTCAAGGTATTGAAAAAAAATTAAAGGAAAGAATCTTTTAAGAAAGGAATAAAACAAATCAGATTATTCAAGATATAAATAAAATGAGATGGTAATCACGAAAAAAAACATACTTTTAAAATCCCTACAATTCACAAATTTTTAGGAAGATATGAATTTAATACAAAATTTAATTTCAACATAGAAAGTATATTATTATAACAAGTCAGATAAAAATGGATTTAAAAAAAGCAGGCATATCTATTCTTACTGTCATTAAAGAAGTAATTATAGTACCAATAAATTCCAGGGGCTTCCCATCATTAATAACTTTTTATATGTTTCAAATTTTCTTAAAATCAAAATTAAAATAACCATAAACACTCTGTTTGCAAAAGATTTCAAGAGAATAATAATACAGAATAAAATATATTGCTAATTAAAAATTTAAATTTGGTTGAAAAAGTTATGAAGATTTCTTTTGTGAAAGATTTTCCCAAATGTGACAGAGTTGAAGTCATATTATCTTTGAAGGAGCAACTTAATTAAATAAAATATACTTTGAATGGATACTATTCCCTGAATAATAAACCCTTGCAGAGAAAAAAAAAGTCACTTGAAGGAAAATATCCTTACTTATACAATAATGTAAAGCAATTTATTACAGAAAATGAAAATGCAAGAAAAAATTGATGGATAAAAGCAGAATATCTAACTTTAAATTATGCAAATCATTTCTCAACATTTATATAGAATATATCTACAAAGTAGCTCAATTTGAATTTTAAAAAATATCAAAACAAAACTCAAATCAACAGACCTTCTTGATGTGAGCAGGTTTTTCTTTTTCATCTCAGTAATACACAATGCAGACAGCACCTATAAAAAATTAGCAAAAATGTGTAAATAATTATTACAATATGTCTACATAAAACAGTTACTTCAATAAATAATCATTAAAAAATCAAATCATAAATATGCAAGCATGTGAAATTCATTGCAAAATATATTTTTTGAAAACACTTTTTTTCTCCTACTTTTTTCATTGATTCAGATATCAAAAATCTGATACTTGCTTACAAAGATATAATATGACTGTGATACGTATATTATTGAGCTTTGAGAGTTTGGTAAAGCCATTTGTTTTTTTAAATATTCAGTAGTGAAAAAAAAAAAAAAAGAAATCAGAGAGGATACAATGATTATAAAATGCCACATGGCAACAGTTTACATATCAAAATTTTAAAAAGTATATTTAAGTGCTCGGTTAGGAGTTTATAGAAATTTGTGTATGTCAGTTATTAATGGCTCTAAACATTATGTACAGTATTTAATGGTCCTTTTATGTGTGTCAAATACTGTAAATACTGGTTGCATCTAATAAAACGAACAGCATTTTAATGCTTTAGAAAGGAAATAAGAAACATTCAGTAATAAATATATCTCATTTATAAATGATGTTTTTCACATATATTTTGGATGCAATTTAAAACATGTTTGATTTTCAAATGTTACAGGAGAATCACAAGCAAGAAATATATGATTACAAAGTTATATAAATATATCACAATTATCAAAATTTTAACCAAAAAGATATAGTCCAGCAACCTTAGAAATAATTTAATTTACGCAGACACTTACATGAGTAGAACATTTAAGAGATAATAAAAACTGACATTAAATATTCTGTTTGGAGGAGGAGGAAAATGAAACATTGTAATAGAGAGGTGCAAGAAATTAACTATAAAGTATCTAATTTTTGCTCTAAACACCAAATTAATTGATGGAACGATATATTTAAATTAAACAGAATTAAATGAGAACAGAGAAGGCATGAATTTAAAACACAGAGCTCAGAAACGTTATTGACGACAATAAGCTATTAATAAGAGAAAAGGAAAATTACAGAAAAGTAACGAAATAACCAAGTTTTCAGTATTCCTAAATTAAAATACTTCCCTGTAAACATAAAGCAAATACAAAAACTGATTCAAGGATGGGAAAATGAATATGCATGTTCAAATGCTAATAAAGAGTAAATTGTAACTGAATTAAATGAAATAAATATATGCTTGCCAGAGAAATGAAAATTACTTTACTTAAAAGGAAGGACTAATGTTTATACAATACTGTAGAAAGACTGAATAAATTTGAAAATATGTAGGGATGTCACATATGGAAATTCATTCATTTATTTTTGCTTGATATAGAACATTGAGGAAACTAAATTTTGAAAATTAGATGCAAATCTCAACTTACTCTCATATAAGCAGTCATAAAAACAGAAAATAAATTCAGAATACTTTGCATGATTACTAACATTTCACTCTTGTTTCAAAATTTGCATAAAAGGATATGAATAAATAATGCTATTACCAAGAAAAAAGGTAACACCTTCTTGAAGAGATTTCAAGCAGGGAAAGAAATTCAGAATACAAAATAATGCCAATTTCTTAAAATAAATTAACAAGGAAAAAAAATTATCAAGAATCCTTAAAACAAATTATACCTTTGAAATAATTATAAATTTTCTTTGGTGGGTATGAGAAAACAACCCACAGAAAAAAATGTTTTAATGAGAGGAAGTAGCAAAATTAGTGTAATTACTAACTCTCGGTTGAGATTTCGGGTGAAGGAAAAATATGACATCAAATAATCTTAATCAAATTGATTAAAAACTAAAAACCAACTTTTCTTTTGCGGGATTTTCTAAATCTCTCAGAGTGAAAAATCTCTTATAAAGAAAGGAAGTCATACATCCAATAACAAGACATAACAGAAAAAGTCATTAAAAATGAATTGGTCCCCATTTAAGGGCTAAGAAACCAAAAGTAAAAGCATTAGAGATGAAAGTCAATTTAAAATTCATGGAATTATTCCTGAAGTTTAATATTAAATAACAAGTTTTATTTTATTATTTTTTGATTCAATAAGACGTTTTCTCAAGGTATTGAAAAAAAATTAAAGGAAAGAATCTTTTAAGAAAGGAATAAAACAAATCAGATTATTCAAGATATAATTAAATGAGATGGTAATCATGAAAAAATCATGCTTTTAAAATCCCTACAATTCACAAATTTTTAGGAAGATATGAAGTTAATACAAAATTTAATTTCAACATAGAATGTATATTATTATAACAAGTCAGATAAAAAAGGATTTGAAAAAAAGCAGGCATATCTATTCTTACTCTCATTAAAGAAGTAATTATAGTACCAATAAATTCCAGGGGCTTCCCATCATTAATAACTTTTTATATGTTTCAAATTTTCTTAAAATCAAAATTAAAATAACCATAAACACTCTGTTTGCAAAAGATTTCAAGCGAATAATATTACAGAATAAAATATATTGCTAATTAAAAATTTAAATTTGGTTGAAAAAGTTATGAAGATTTCTTTTGTGAAAGATTTTCCCAAATGTGACAGAGTTGAAGTCATATTATCTTTGAAGGAGCAACTTAATTAAATAAAATATACTTTGAATGGATACTATTCCCTGAATAATAAACCCTTGCAGAGAAAAAAAAAGTCACTTGAAGGAAAATATCCTTACTTATACAATAATGTAAAGCAATTTATTACAGAAAATGAAAATGCAAGAAAAAATTGACGGGTAAAAACAGAATATCTAACTTTAAATTATGCAAATCATTTCTCAACATTTATATAGAATATATCTACAAAGTAGCTCAATTTGAATTTTAAAAAATATCAAAACAAAACTCAAATCAACAGACCTTCTTGATGTGAGCAGGTTTTTCTTTTTCATCTCAGTAATACACAATGCAGACAGCACCTATAAAAAATTAGCAAAAATGTGTAAATAATTATTACAATATGTCTACATAAAACAGTTACTTCAATAAATAATCATTAAAAAATCAAATCATAAATATGCAAGCATGTGAAATTCATTGCAAAATATATTTTTTGAAAACACTTTTTTTCTCCTACTTTTTTCATTGATTCAGATATCAAAAATCTGATACTTGCTTACAAAGATATAATATGACTGTGATACGTATATTATTGAGCTTTGAGAGTTTGGTAAAGCCATTTGTTTTTTTAAATATTCAGTAGTGAAAAAAAAAAAAGAAATCAGAGAGGATACAATGATTATAAAATGCCACATGGCAACAGTTTACATATCAAAATTTTAAAAAGTATATTTAAGTGCTCGGTTAGGAGTTTATAGAAATTTGTGTATGTCAGTTATTAATGGCTCTAAACATTATGTACAGTATTTAATGGTCCTTTTATGTGTGTCAAATACTGTAAATACTGGTTGCATCTAATAAAACGAACAGCATTTTAATGCTTTAGAAAGGAAATAAGAAACATTCAGTAATAAATATATCTCATTTATAAATGATGTTTTTCACATATATTTTGGATGCAATTTAAAACATGTTTGATTTTCAAATGTTACAGGAGAATCACAAGCAAGAAATATATGATTACAAAGTTATATAAATATATCACAATTATCAAAATTTTAACCAAAAAGATATAGTCCAGCAACCTTAGAAATAATTTAATTTACGCAGACACTTACATGAGTAGAACATTTAAGAGATAATAAAAACTGACATTAAATATTCTGTTTGGAGGAGGAGGAAAATGAAACATTGTAATAGAGAGGTGCAAGAAATTAACTATAAAGTATCTAATTTTTGCTCTAAACACCAAATTAATTGATGGAACGATATATTTAAATTAAACAGAATTAAATGAGAACAGAGAAGGCATGAATTTAAAACACAGAGCTCAGAAACGTTATTGACGACAATAAGCTATTAATAAGAGAAAAGGAAAATTACAGAAAAGTAACGAAATAACCAAGTTTTCAGTATTCCTAAATTAAAATACTTCCCTGTAAACATAAAGCAAATACAAAAACTGATTCAAGGATGGGAAAATGAATATGCATGTTCAAATGCTAATAAAGAGTAAATTGTAACTGAATTAAATGAAACAAATATATGCTTGCCAGAGAAATGAAAATTACTTTACTTAAAAGGAAGGACTAATGTTTATACAATACTGTAGAAAGACTGAATAAATTTGAAAATATGTAGGGATGTCACATATGGAAATTCATTCATTTATTTTTGCTTGATATAGAACATTGAGGAAACTAAATTTTGAAAATTAGATGCAAATCTCAACTTACTCTCATATAAGCAGTCATAAAAACAGAAAATAAATTCAGAATACTTTGCATGATTACTAACATTTCACTCTTGTTTCAAAATTTGCATAAAAGGATATGAATAAATAATGCTATTACCAAGAAAAAAGGTAACACCTTCTTGAAGAGATTTCAAGCAGGGAAAGAAATTCAGAATACAAAATAATGCCAATTTCTTAAAATAAATTAACAAGGAAAAAAAATTATCAAGAATCCTTAAAACAAATTATACCTTTGAAATAATTATAAATTTTCTTTGGTGGGTATGAGAAAACAACCCACAGAAAAAAATGTTTTAATGAGAGGAAGTAGCAAAATTAGTGTAATTACTCCCTCTCCGTTGAGATTTCGGGTGAAGGAAAAATATGACATCAAATAATCTTAATCAAATTGATTAAAAACTAAAAACCAACTTTTCTTTTGCGGGATTTTCTAAATCTCTCAGAGTGAAAAATCTCTTATAAAGAAAGGAAGTCATACATCCAATAACAAGACATAACAGAAAAAGTCATTAAAAATGAATTGGTCCCCATTTAAGGGCTAAGAAACCAAAAGTAAAAGCATTAGAGATGAAAGTCAATTTAAAATTCATGGAATTATTCCTGAAGTTTAATATTAAATAACAAGTTTTATTTTATTATTTTTTGATTCAATAAGACGTTTTCTCAAGGTATTGAAAAAAAATTAAAGGAAAGAATCTTTTAAGAAAGGAATAAAACAAATCAGATTATTCAAGATATAATTAAATGAGATGGTAATCATGAAAAAATCATGCTTTTAAAATCCCTACAATTCACAAATTTTTAGGAAGATATGAAGTTAATACAAAATTTAATTTCAACATAGAATGTATATTATTATAACAAGTCAGATAAAAAAGGATTTGAAAAAAAGCAGGCATATCTATTCTTACTCTCATTAAAGAAGTAATTATAGTACCAATAAACTCCAGGGGCTTCCCATCATTAATAACTTTTTATATGTTTCAAATTTTCTTAAAATCAAAATTAAAATAACCATAAACACTCTGTTTGCAAAAGATTTCAAGCGAATAATATTACAGAATAAAATATATTGCTAATTAAAAATTTAAATTTGGTTGAAAAAGTTATGAAGATTTCTTTTGTGAAAGATTTTCCCAAATGTGACAGAGTTGAAGTCATATTATCTTTGAAGGAGCAACTTAATTAAATAAAATATACTTTGAATGGATACTATTCCCTGAATAATAAACCCTTGCAGAGAAAAAAAAAGTCACTTGAAGGAAAATATCCTTACTTATACAATAATGTAAAGCAATTTATTACAGAAAATGAAAATGCAAGAAAAAATTGACGGGTAAAAACAGAATATCTAACTTTAAATTATGCAAATCATTTCTCAACATTTATATAGAATATATCTACAAAGTAGCTCAATTTGAATTTTAAAAAATATCAAAACAAAACTCAAATCAACAGACCTTCTTGATGTGAGCAGGTTTTTCTTTTTCATCTTAGTAATACACAATGCAGACAGCACCTATAAAAAATTAGCAAAAATGTGTAAATAATTATTACAATATGTCTACATAAAACAGTTACTTCAATAAATAATCATTAAAAAATCAAATCATAAATATGCAAGCATGTGAAATTCATTGCAAAATATATTTTTTGAAAACACTTTTTTTCTCCTACTTTTTTCATTGATTCAGATATCAAAAATCTGATACTTGCTTACAAAGATATAATATGACTGTGATACGTATATTATTGAGATTTGAGAGTTTGGTAAAGCCATTTGTTTTTTTAAATATTCAGTAGTGAAAAAAAAAAAAAGAAATCAGAGAGGATACAATGATTATAAAATGCCACATGGCAACAGTTTACATATCAAAATTTTAAAAAGTATATTTAAGTGCTCGGTTAGGAGTTTATAGAAATTTGTGTATGTCAGTTATTAATGGCTCTAAACATTATGTACAGTATTTAATGGTCCTTTTATGTGTGTCAAATACTGTAAATACTGGTTGCATCTAATAAAACGAACAGCATTTTAATGCTTTAGAAAGGAAATAAGAAACATTCAGTAATAAATATATCTCATTTATAAATGATGTTTTTCACATATATTTTGGATGCAATTTAAAACATGTTTGATTTTCAAATGTTACAGGAGAATCACAAGCAAGAAATATATGATTACAAAGTTATATAAATATATCACAATTATCAAAATTTTAACCAAAAAGATATAGTCCAGCAATAATTTAATTTATGCAGACACTTACATGAGTAGAACATTTAAGAGACAATAAAAACTGACATTAAATATACTGTTTGGAGGAGGAGGAAAATGAAACATTGTAATAGAGAGATGCAAGAAATTAACTATAAAGTATCTAATTTTTGCTCTAAACACCAAATTAATTGATTGAACAATATATTTAAATTAAACAGAATTAAATGAGAACAGAGAAGGCATGAATTTAAAACACAGAGCTCAGAAACGTTATTGACGACAAAAAGCTTTAATAAGAGAAAATGAAAATTACAGAAAAGTAACGAAATAACCAAGTTTTCAGTATTCCTAAATTAAAATACTTCCCTGTAAACATAAAGCAAATACAAAAACTGATTCAAGGATGGGAAAATGAATATGCATGTTCAAATGCTAATAAAGAGTAAATTGTAACTGAATTAAATGAAACAAATATATGCTGGCCAGAGAAATGAAAATTACTTTACTTAAAAGGAAGGACTAATGTTTATACAATACTGTAGAAAGACTGAATAAATTTGAAAATATGTAGGGATGTCACATATGGAAATTCATTCATTTATTTTTGCTTGATATAGAACATTGAGGAAACTAAATTTTGAAAATTAGATGCAAATCTCAACTTACTCTCATATAAGCAGTCATAAAAACAAAAAATAAATTCAGAATACTTTGCATGATTACTAACATTTCACTCTTGTTTCAAAATTTGCATAAAAGGATATGAACAAATAATGCTATTACCAAGAAAAAAGGTAACACCTTCTTGAAGAGATTTCAAGCAGGGAAAGAAATTCAGAATACAAAATAATGCCAATTTCTTAAAATAAATTAACAAGGAAAAAAAATTATCAAGAATCCTTAAAACAAATTATACCTTTGAAATAATTATAAATTTTCTTTGGTGGGTATGAGAAAACAACCCACAGAAAAAAATGTTTTAATGAGAGGAAGTAGCAAAATTAGTGTAATTACTCCCTCTCCGTTGAGATTTCGGGTGAAGGAAAAATATGACATCAAATAATCTTAATCAAATTGATTAAAAACTAAAAACCAACTTTTCTTTTGCGGGATTTTCTAAATCTCTCAGAGTGAAAAATCTCTTATAAAGAAAGGAAGTCATACATCCA
The DNA here is from genome assembly GCF_947563725.1 of Argiope bruennichi. Lineage (NCBI taxonomy): Eukaryota > Metazoa > Arthropoda > Arachnida > Araneae > Araneidae > Argiope > Argiope bruennichi. Next base: position 120,179,195 of record NC_079162.1, read on the forward strand.
ATAACAAGACATAACAGAAAAAGTCATTAAAAATGAATTGGTCCCCATTTAAGGGCTAAGAAACCAAAAGTAAAAGCATTAGAGAAGAAAGTCAATTTAAAATTCATGGAATTATTCCTGAAGTTTAATATTAAATAACAAGTTTTATTTTATTATTTTTTGATTCAATAAGACGTTTTCTCAAGGTATTGAAAAAAAATTAAAGGAAAGAATCTTTTAAGAAAGGAATAAAACAAATCAGATTATTCAAGATATAATTAAATGAGATGGTAATCATGAAAAAATCATGCTTTTAAAATCCCTACAATTCACAAATTTTTAGGAAGATATGAAGTTAATACAAAATTTAATTTCAACATAGAATGTATATTATTATAACAAGTCAGATAAAAAAGGATTTGAAAAAAAGCAGGCATATCTATTCTTACTCTCATTAAAGAAGTAATTATAGTACCAATAAATTCCAGGGGCTTCCCATCATTAATAACTTTTTATATGTTTCAAATTTTCTTAAAATCAAAATTAAAATAACCATAAACACTCTGTTTGCAAAAGATTTCAAGCGAATAATATTACAGAATAAAATATATTGCTAATTAAAAATTTAAATTTGGTTGAAAAAGTTATGAAGATTTCTTTTGTGAAAGATTTTCCCAAATGTGACAGAGTTGAAGTCATATTATCTTTGAAGGAGCAACTTAATTAAATAAAATATACTTTGAATGGATACTATTCCCTGAATAATAAACCCTTGCAGAGAAAAAAAAAGTCACTTGAAGGAAAATATCCTTACTTATACAATAATGTAAAGCAATTTATTACAGAAAATGAAAATGCAAGAAAAAATTGACGGGTAAAAACAGAATATCTAACTTTAAATTATGCAAATCATTTCTCAACATTTATATAGAATATATCTACAAAGTAGCTCAATTTGAATTTTAAAAAATATCAAAACAAAACTCAAATCAACAGACCTTCTTGATGTGAGCAGGTTTTTCTTTTTCATCTTAGTAATACACAATGCAGACAGCACCTATAAAAAATTAGCAAAAATGTGTAAATAATTATTACAATATGTCTACATAAAACAGTTACTTCAATAAATAATCATTAAAAAATCAAATCATAAATATGCAAGCATGTGAAATTCATTGCAAAATATATTTTTTGAAAACACTTTTTTTCTCCTACTTTTTTCATTGATTCAGATATCAAAAATCTGATACTTGCTTACAAAGATATAATATGACTGTGATACGTATATTATTGAGATTTGAGAGTTTGGTAAAGCCATTTGTTTTTTTAAATATTCAGTAGTGAAAAAAAAAAAAAGAAATCAGAGAGGATACAATGATTATAAAATGCCACATGGCAACAGTTTACATATCAAAATTTTAAAAAGTATATTTAAGTGCTCGGTTAGGAGTTTATAGAAATTTGTGTATGTCAGTTATTAATGGCTCTAAACATTATGTACAGTATTTAATGGTCCTTTTATGTGTGTCAAATACTGTAAATACTGGTTGCATCTAATAAAACGAACAGCATTTTAATGCTTTAGAAAGGAAATAAGAAACATTCAGTAATAAATATATCTCATTTATAAATGATGTTTTTCACATATATTTTGGATGCAATTTAAAACATGTTTGATTTTCAAATGTTACAGGAGAATCACAAGCAAGAAATATATGATTACAAAGTTATATAAATATATCACAATTATCAAAATTTTAACCAAAAAGATATAGTCCAGCAACCTTAGAAATAATTTAATTTACGCAGACACTTACATGAGTAGAACATTTAAGAGATAATAAAAACTGACATTAAATATTCTGTTTGGAGGAGGAGGAAAATGAAACATTGTAATAGAGAGGTGCAAGAAATTAACTATAAAGTATCTAATTTTTGCTCTAAACACCAAATTAATTGATGGAACGATATATTTAAATTAAACAGAATTAAATGAGAACAGAGAAGGCATGAATTTAAAACACAGAGCTCAGAAACGTTATTGACGACAATAAGCTATTAATAAGAGAAAAGGAAAATTACAGAAAAGTAACGAAATAACCAAGTTTTCAGTATTCCTAAATTAAAATACTTCCCTGTAAACATAAAGCAAATACAAAAACTGATTCAAGGATGGGAAAATGAATATGCATGTTCAAATGCTAATAAAGAGTAAATTGTAACTGAATTAAATGAAACAAATATATGCTTGCCAGAGAAATGAAAATTACTTTACTTAAAAGGAAGGACTAATGTTTATACAATACTGTAGAAAGACTGAATAAATTTGAAAATATGTAGGGATGTCACATATGGAAATTCATTCATTTATTTTTGCTTGATATAGAACATTGAGGAAACTAAATTTTGAAAATTAGATGCAAATCTCAACTTACTCTCATATAAGCAGTCATAAAAACAGAAAATAAATTCAGAATACTTTGCATGATTACTAACATTTCACTCTTGTTTCAAAATTTGCATAAAAGGATATGAATAAATAATGCTATTACCAAGAAAAAAGGTAACACCTTCTTGAAGAGATTTCAAGCAGGGAAAGAAATTCAGAATACAAAATAATGCCAATTTCTTAAAATAAATTAACAAGGAAAAAAAATTATCAAGAATCCTTAAAACAAATTATACCTTTGAAATAATTATAAATTTTCTTTGGTGGGTATGAGAAAACAACCCACAGAAAAAAATGTTTTAATGAGAGGAAGTAGCAAAATTAGTGTAATTACTCCCTCTCCGTTGAGATTTCGGGTGAAGGAAAAATATGACATCAAATAATCTTAATCAAATTGATTAAAAACTAAAAACCAACTTTTCTTTTGCGGGATTTTCTAAATCTCTCAGAGTGAAAAATCTCTTATAAAGAAAGGAAGTCATACATCCAATAACAAGACATAACAGAAAAAGTCATTAAAAATGAATTGGTCCCCATTTAAGGGCTAAGAAACCAAAAGTAAAAGCATTAGAGATGAAAGTCAATTTAAAATTCATGGAATTATTCCTGAAGTTTAATATTAAATAACAAGTTTTATTTTATTATTTTTTGATTCAATAAGACGTTTTCTCAAGGTATTGAAAAAAAATTAAAGGAAAGAATCTTTTAAGAAAGGAATAAAACAAATCAGATTATTCAAGATATAATTAAATGAGATGGTAATCATGAAAAAATCATGCTTTTAAAATCCCTACAATTCACAAATTTTTAGGAAGATATGAAGTTAATACAAAATTTAATTTCAACATAGAATGTATATTATTATAACAAGTCAGATAAAAAAGGATTTGAAAAAAAGCAGGCATATCTATTCTTACTCTCATTAAAGAAGTAATTATAGTACCAATAAATTCCAGGGGCTTCCCATCATTAATAACTTTTTATATGTTTCAAATTTTCTTAAAATCAAAATTAAAATAACCATAAACACTCTGTTTGCAAAAGATTTCAAGCGAATAATATTACAGAATAAAATATATTGCTAATTAAAAATTTAAATTTGGTTGAAAAAGTTATGAAGATTTCTTTTGTGAAAGATTTTCCCAAATGTGACAGAGTTGAAGTCATATTATCTTTGAAGGAGCAACTTAATTAAATAAAATATACTTTGAATGGATACTATTCCCTGAATAATAAACCCTTGCAGAGAAAAAAAAAGTCACTTGAAGGAAAATATCCTTACTTATACAATAATGTAAAGCAATTTATTACAGAAAATGAAAATGCAAGAAAAAATTGACGGGTAAAAACAGAATATCTAACTTTAAATTATGCAAATCATTTCTCAACATTTATATAGAATATATCTACAAAGTAGCTCAATTTGAATTTTAAAAAATATCAAAACAAAACTCAAATCAACAGACCTTCTTGATGTGAGCAGGTTTTTCTTTTTCATCTTAGTAATACACAATGCAGACAGCACCTATAAAAAATTAGCAAAAATGTGTAAATAATTATTACAATATGTCTACATAAAACAGTTACTTCAATAAATAATCATTAAAAAATCAAATCATAAATATGCAAGCATGTGAAATTCATTGCAAAATATATTTTTTGAAAACACTTTTTTTCTCCTACTTTTTTCATTGATTCAGATATCAAAAATCTGATACTTGCTTACAAAGATATAATATGACTGTGATACGTATATTATTGAGATTTGAGAGTTTGGTAAAGCCATTTGTTTTTTTAAATATTCAGTAGTGAAAAAAAAAAAAGAAATCAGAGAGGATACAATGATTATAAAATGCCACATGGCAACAGTTTACATATCAAAATTTTAAAAAGTATATTTAAGTGCTCGGTTAGGAGTTTATAGAAATTTGTGTATGTCAGTTATTAATGGCTCTAAACATTATGTACAGTATTTAATGGTCCTTTTATGTGTGTCAAATACTGTAAATACTGGTTGCATCTAATAAAACGAACAGCATTTTAATGCTTTAGAAAGGAAATAAGAAACATTCAGTAATAAATATATCTCATTTATAAATGATGTTTTTCACATATATTTTGGATGCAATTTAAAACATGTTTGATTTTCAAATGTTACAGGAGAATCACAAGCAAGAAATATATGATTACAAAGTTATATAAATATATCACAATTATCAAAATTTTAACCAAAAAGATATAGTCCAGCAACCTTAGAAATAATTTAATTTACGCAGACACTTACATGAGTAGAACATTTAAGAGATAATAAAAACTGACATTAAATATTCTGTTTGGAGGAGGAGGAAAATGAAACATTGTAATAGAGAGGTGCAAGAAATTAACTATAAAGTATCTAATTTTTGCTCTAAACACCAAATTAATTGATGGAACGATATATTTAAATTAAACAGAATTAAATGAGAACAGAGAAGGCATGAATTTAAAACACAGAGCTCAGAAACGTTATTGACGACAATAAGCTATTAATAAGAGAAAAGGAAAATTACAGAAAAGTAACGAAATAACCAAGTTTTCAGTATTCCTAAATTAAAATACTTCCCTGTAAACATAAAGCAAATACAAAAACTGATTCAAGGATGGGAAAATGAATATGCATGTTCAAATGCTAATAAAGAGTAAATTGTAACTGAATTAAATGAAACAAATATATGCTTGCCAGAGAAATGAAAATTACTTTACTTAAAAGGAAGGACTAATGTTTATACAATACTGTAGAAAGACTGAATAAATTTGAAAATATGTAGGGATGTCACATATGGAAATTCATTCATTTATTTTTGCTTGATATAGAACATTGAGGAAACTAAATTTTGAAAATTAGATGCAAATCTCAACTTACTCTCATATAAGCAGTCATAAAAACAGAAAATAAATTCAGAATACTTTGCATGATTACTAACATTTCACTCTTGTTTCAAAATTTGCATAAAAGGATATGAATAAATAATGCTATTACCAAGAAAAAAGGTAACACCTTCTTGAAGAGATTTCAAGCAGGGAAAGAAATTCAGAATACAAAATAATGCCAATTTCTTAAAATAAATTAACAAGGAAAAAAAATTATCAAGAATCCTTAAAACAAATTATACCTTTGAAATAATTATAAATTTTCTTTGGTGGGTATGAGAAAACAACCCACAGAAAAAAATGTTTTAATGAGAGGAAGTAGCAAAATTAGTGTAATTACTCCCTCTCCGTTGAGATTTCGGGTGAAGGAAAAATATGACATCAAATAATCTTAATCAAATTGATTAAAAACTAAAAACCAACTTTTCTTTTGCGGGATTTTCTAAATCTCTCAGAGTGAAAAATCTCTTATAAAGAAAGGAAGTCATACATCCAATAACAAGACATAACAGAAAAAGTCATTAAAAATGAATTGGTCCCCATTTAAGGGCTAAGAAACCAAAAGTAAAAGCATTAGAGATGAAAGTCAATTTAAAATTCATGGAATTATTCCTGAAGTTTAATATTAAATAACAAGTTTTATTTTATTATTTTTTGATTCAATAAGACGTTTTCTCAAGGTATTGAAAAAAAATTAAAGGAAAGAATCTTTTAAGAAAGGAATAAAACAAATCAGATTATTCAAGATATAATTAAATGAGATGGTAATCATGAAAAAATCATGCTTTTAAAATCCCTACAATTCACAAATTTTTAGGAAGATATGAAGTTAATACAAAATTTAATTTCAACATAGAATGTATATTATTATAACAAGTCAGATAAAAAAGGATTTGAAAAAAAGCAGGCATATCTATTCTTACTCTCATTAAAGAAGTAATTATAGTACCAATAAATTCCAGGGGCTTCCCATCATTAATAACTTTTTATATGTTTCAAATTTTCTTAAAATCAAAATTAAAATAACCATAAACACTCTGTTTGCAAAAGATTTCAAGCGAATAATATTACAGAATAAAATATATTGCTAATTAAAAATTTAAATTTGGTTGAAAAAGTTATGAAGATTTCTTTTGTGAAAGATTTTCCCAAATGTGACAGAGTTGAAGTCATATTATCTTTGAAGGAGCAACTTAATTAAATAAAATATACTTTGAATGGATACTATTCCCTGAATAATAAACCCTTGCAGAGAAAAAAAAAGTCACTTGAAGGAAAATATCCTTACTTATACAATAATGTAAAGCAATTTATTACAGAAAATGAAAATGCAAGAAAAAATTGACGGGTAAAAACAGAATATCTAACTTTAAATTATGCAAATCATTTCTCAACATTTATATAGAATATATCTACAAAGTAGCTCAATTTGAATTTTAAAAAATATCAAAACAAAACTCAAATCAACAGACCTTCTTGATGTGAGCAGGTTTTTCTTTTTCATCTCAGTAATACACAATGCAGACAGCACCTATAAAAAATTAGCAAAAATGTGTAAATAATTATTACAATATGTATACATAAAACAGTTACTTCAATAAATAATCATTAAAAAATCAAATCATAAATATGCAAGCATGTGAAATTCATTGCAAAATATATTTTTTGAAAACACTTTTTTTCTCCTACTTTTTTCATTGATTCAGATATCAAAAATCTGATACTTGCTTACAAAGATATAATATGACTGTGATACGTATATTATTGAGCTTTGAGAGTTTGGTAAAGCCATTTGTTTTTTTAAATATTCAGTAGTGAAAAAAAAAAAAAAGAAATCAGAGAGGATACAATGATTATAAAATGCCACATGGCAACAGTTTACATATCAAAATTTTAAAAAGTATATTTAAGTGCTCGGTTAGGAGTTTATAGAAATTTGTGTATGTCAGTTATTAATGGCTCTAAACATTATGTACAGTATTTAATGGTCCTTTTATGTGTGTCAAATACTGTAAATACTGGTTGCATCTAATAAAACGAACAGCATTTTAATGCTTTAGAAAGGAAATAAGAAACATTCAGTAATAAATATATCTCATTTATAAATGATGTTTTTCACATATATTTTGGATGCAATTTAAAACATGTTTGATTTTCAAATGTTACAGGAGAATCACAAGCAAGAAATATATGATTACAAAGTTATATAAATATATCACAATTATCAAAATTTTAACCAAAAAGATATAGTCCAGCAACCTTAGAAATAATTTAATTTACGCAGACACTTACATGAGTAGAACATTTAAGAGATAATAAAAACTGACATTAAATATTCTGTTTGGAGGAGGAGGAAAATGAAACATTGTAATAGAGAGGTGCAAGAAATTAACTATAAAGTATCTAATTTTTGCTCTAAACACCAAATTAATTGATGGAACGATATATTTAAATTAAACAGAATTAAATGAGAACAGAGAAGGCATGAATTTAAAACACAGAGCTCAGAAACGTTATTGACGACAATAAGCTATTAATAAGAGAAAAGGAAAATTACAGAAAAGTAACGAAATAACCAAGTTTTCAGTATTCCTAAATTAAAATACTTCCCTGTAAACATAAAGCAAATACAAAAACTGATTCAAGGATGGGAAAATGAATATGCATGTTCAAATGCTAATAAAGAGTAAATTGTAACTGAATTAAATGAAACAAATATATGCTGGCCAGAGAAATGAAAATTACTTTACTTAAAAGGAAGGACTAATGTTTATACAATACTGTAGAAAGACTGAATAAATTTGAAAATATGTAGGGATGTCACATATGGAAATTCATTCATTTATTTTTGCTTGATATAGAACATTGAGGAAACTAAATTTTGAAAATTAGATGCAAATCTCAACTTACTCTCATATAAGCAGTCATAAAAACAGAAAATAAATTCAGAATACTTTGCATGATTACTAACATTTCACTCTTGTTTCAAAATTTGCATAAAAGGATATGAATAAATAATGCTATTACCAAGAAAAAAGGTAACACCTTCTTGAAGAGATTTCAAGCAGGGAAAGAAATTCAGAATACAAAATAATGCCAATTTCTTAAAATAAATTAACAAGGAAAAAAAATTATCAAGAATCCTTAAAACAAATTATACCTTTGAAATAATTATAAATTTTCTTTGGTGGGTATGAGAAAACAACCCACAGAAAAAAATGTTTTAATGAGAGGAAGTAGCAAAATTAGTGTAATTACTCCCTCTCCGTTGAGATTTCGGGTGAAGGAAAAATATGACATCAAATAATCTTAATCAAATTGATTAAAAACTAAAAACCAACTTTTCTTTTGCGGGATTTTCTAAATCTCTCAGAGTGAAAAATCTCTTATAAAGAAAGGAAGTCATACATCCAATAACAAGACATAACAGAAAAAGTCATTAAAAATGAATTGGTCCCCATTTAAGGGCTAAGAAACCAAAAGTAAAAGCATTAGAGATGAAAGTCAATTTAAAATTCATGGAATTATTCCTGAAGTTTAATATTAAATAACAAGTTTTATTTTATTATTTTTTGATTCAATAAGACGTTTTCTCAAGGTATTGAAAAAAAATTAAAGGAAAGAATCTTTTAAGAAAGGAATAAAACAAATCAGATTATTCAAGATATAATTAAATGAGATGGTAATCATGAAAAAATCATGCTTTTAAAATCCCTACAATTCACAAATTTTTAGGAAGATATGAAGTTAATACAAAATTTAATTTCAACATAGAATGTATATTATTATAACAAGTCAGATAAAAAAGGATTTGAAAAAAAGCAGGCATATCTATTCTTACTCTCATTAAAGAAGTAATTATAGTACCAATAAATTCCAGGGGCTTCCCATCATTAATAACTTTTTATATGTTTCAAATTTTCTTAAAATCAAAATTAAAATAACCATAAACACTCTGTTTGCAAAAGATTTCAAGCGAATAATATTACAGAATAAAATATATTGCTAATTAAAAATTTAAATTTGGTTGAAAAAGTTATGAAGATTTCTTTTGTGAAAGATTTTCCCAAATGTGACAGAGTTGAAGTCATATTATCTTTGAAGGAGCAACTTAATTAAATAAAATATACTTTGAATGGATACTATTCCCTGAATAATAAACCCTTGCAGAGAAAAAAAAAGTCACTTGAAGGAAAATATCCTTACTTATACAATAATGTAAAGCAATTTATTACAGAAAATGAAAATGCAAGAAAAAATTGACGGGTAAAAACAGAATATCTAACTTTAAATTATGCAAATCATTTCTCAACATTTATATAGAATATATCTACAAAGTAGCTCAATTTGAATTTTAAAAAATATCAAAACAAAACTCAAATCAACAGACCTTCTTGATGTGAGCAGGTTTTTCTTTTTCATCTTAGTAATACACAATGCAGACAGCACCTATAAAAAATTAGCAAAAATGTGTAAATAATTATTACAATATGTCTACATAAAACAGTTACTTCAATAAATAATCATTAAAAAATCAAATCATAAATATGCAAGCATGTGAAATTCATTGCAAAATATATTTTTTGAAAACACTTTTTTTCTCCTACTTTTTTCATTGATTCAGATATCAAAAATCTGATACTTGCTTACAAAGATATAATATGACTGTGATACGTATATTATTGAGATTTGAGAGTTTGGTAAAGCCATTTGTTTTTTTAAATATTCAGTAGTGAAAAAAAAAAAAGAAATCAGAGAGGATACAATGATTATAAAATGCCACATGGCAACAGTTTACATATCAAAATTTTAAAAAGTATATTTAAGTGCTCGGTTAGGAGTTTATAGAAATTTGTGTATGTCAGTTATTAATGGCTCTAAACATTATGTACAGTATTTAATGGTCCTTTTATGTGTGTCAAATACTGTAAATACTGGTTGCATCTAATAAAACGAACAGCATTTTAATGCTTTAGAAAGGAAATAAGAAACATTCAGTAATAAATATATCTCATTTATAAATGATGTTTTTCACATATATTTTGGATGCAATTTAAAACATGTTTGATTTTCAAATGTTACAGGAGAATCACAAGCAAGAAATATATGATTACAAAGTTATATAAATATATCACAATTATCAAAATTTTAACCAAAAAGATATAGTCCAGCAACCTTAGAAATAATTTAATTTACGCAGACACTTACATGAGTAGAACATTTAAGAGATAATAAAAACTGACATTAAATATTCTGTTTGGAGGAGGAGGAAAATGAAACATTGTAATAGAGAGGTGCAAGAAATTAACTATAAAGTATCTAATTTTTGCTCTAAACACCAAATTAATTGATGGAACGATATATTTAAATTAAACAGAATTAAATGAGAACAGAGAAGGCATGAATTTAAAACACAGAGCTCAGAAACGTTATTGACGACAATAAGCTATTAATAAGAGAAAAGGAAAATTACAGAAAAGTAACGAAATAACCAAGTTTTCAGTATTCCTAAATTAAAATACTTCCCTGTAAACATAAAGCAAATACAAAAACTGATTCAAGGATGGGAAAATGAATATGCATGTTCAAATGCTAATAAAGAGTAAATTGTAACTGAATTAAATGAAACAAATATATGCTTGCCAGAGAAATGAAAATTACTTTACTTAAAAGGAAGGACTAATGTTTATACAATACTGTAGAAAGACTGAATAAATTTGAAAATATGTAGGGATGTCACATATGGAAATTCATTCATTTATTTTTGCTTGATATAGAACATTGAGGAAACTAAATTTTGAAAATTAGATGCAAATCTCAACTTACTCTCATATAAGCAGTCATAAAAACAGAAAATAAATTCAGAATACTTTGCATGATTACTAACATTTCACTCTTGTTTCAAAATTTGCATAAAAGGATATGAATAAATAATGCTATTACCAAGAAAAAAGGTAACACCTTCTTGAAGAGATTTCAAGCAGGGAAAGAAATTCAGAATACAAAATAATGCCAATTTCTTAAAATAAATTAACAAGGAAAAAAAATTATCAAGAATCCTTAAAACAAATTATACCTTTGAAATAATTATAAATTTTCTTTGGTGGGTATGAGAAAACAACCCACAGAAAAAAATGTTTTAATGAGAGGAAGTAGCAAAATTAGTGTAATTACTCCCTCTCCGTTGAGATTTCGGGTGAAGGAAAAATATGACATCAAATAATCTTAATCAAATTGATTAAAAACTAAAAACCAACTTTTCTTTTGCGGGATTTTCTAAATCTCTCAGAGTGAAAAATCTCTTATAAAGAAAGGAAGTCATACATCCAATAACAAGACATAACAGAAAAAGTCATTAAAAATGAATTGGTCCCCATTTAAGGGCTAAGAAACCAAAAGTAAAAGCATTAGAGATGAAAGTCAATTTAAAATTCATGGAATTATTCCTGAAGTTTAATATTAAATAACAAGTTTTATTTTATTATTTTTTGATTCAATAAGACGTTTTCTCAAGGTATTGAAAAAAAATTAAAGGAAAGAATCTTTTAAGAAAGGAATAAAACAAATCAGATTATTCAAGATATAATTAAATGAGATGGTAATCATGAAAAAATCATGCTTTTAAAATCCCTACAATTCACAAATTTTTAGGAAGATATGAAGTTAATACAAAATTTAATTTCAACATAGAATGTATATTATTATAACAAGTCAGATAAAAAAGGATTTGAAAAAAAGCAGGCATATCTATTCTTACTCTCATTAAAGAAGTAATTATAGTACCAATAAATTCCAGGGGCTTCCCATCATTAATAACTTTTTATATGTTTCAAATTTTCTTAAAATCAAAATTAAAATAACCATAAACACTCTGTTTGCAAAAGATTTCAAGCGAATAATATTACAGAATAAAATATATTGCTAATTAAAAATTTAAATTTGGTTGAAAAAGTTATGAAGATTTCTTTTGTGAAAGATTTTCCCAAATGTGACAGAGTTGAAGTCATATTATCTTTGAAGGAGCAACTTAATTAAATAAAATATACTTTGAATGGATACTATTCCCTGAATAATAAACCCTTGCAGAGAAAAAAAAAGTCACTTGAAGGAAAATATCCTTACTTATACAATAATGTAAAGCAATTTATTACAGAAAATGAAAATGCAAGAAAAAATTGACGGGTAAAAACAGAATATCTAACTTTAAATTATGCAAATCATTTCTCAACATTTATATAGAATATATCTACAAAGTAGCTCAATTTGAATTTTAAAAAATATCAAAACAAAACTCAAATCAACAGACCTTCTTGATGTGAGCAGGTTTTTCTTTTTCATCTCAGTAATACACAATGCAGACAGCACCTATAAAAAATTAGCAAAAATGTGTAAATAATTATTACAATATGTATACATAAAACAGTTACTTCAATAAATAATCATTAAAAAATCAAATCATAAATATGCAAGCATGTGAAATTCATTGCAAAATATATTTTTTGAAAACACTTTTTTTCTCCTACTTTTTTCATTGATTCAGATATCAAAAATCTGATACTTGCTTACAAAGATATAATATGACTGTGATACGTATATTATTGAGCTTTGAGAGTTTGGTAAAGCCATTTGTTTTTTTAAATATTCAGTAGTGAAAAAAAAAAAAAAGAAATCAGAGAGGATACAATGATTATAAAATGCCACATGGCAACAGTTTACATATCAAAATTTTAAAAAGTATATTTAAGTGCTCGGTTAGGAGTTTATAGAAATTTGTGTATGTCAGTTATTAATGGCTCTAAACATTATGTACAGTATTTAATGGTCCTTTTATGTGTGTCAAATACTGTAAATACTGGTTGCATCTAATAAAACGAACAGCATTTTAATGCTTTAGAAAGGAAATAAGAAACATTCAGTAATAAATATATCTCATTTATAAATGATGTTTTTCACATATATTTTGGATGCAATTTAAAACATGTTTGATTTTCAAATGTTACAGGAGAATCACAAGCAAGAAATATATGATTACAAAGTTATATAAATATATCACAATTATCAAAATTTTAACCAAAAAGATATAGTCCAGCAACCTTAGAAATAATTTAATTTACGCAGACACTTACATGAGTAGAACATTTAAGAGATAATAAAAACTGACATTAAATATTCTGTTTGGAGGAGGAGGAAAATGAAACATTGTAATAGAGAGGTGCAAGAAATTAACTATAAAGTATCTAATTTTTGCTCTAAACACCAAATTAATTGATGGAACGATATATTTAAATTAAACAGAATTAAATGAGAACAGAGAAGGCATGAATTTAAAACACAGAGCTCAGAAACGTTATTGACGACAATAAGCTATTAATAAGAGAAAAGGAAAATTACAGAAAAGTAACGAAATAACCAAGTTTTCAGTATTCCTAAATTAAAATACTTCCCTGTAAACATAAAGCAAATACAAAAACTGATTCAAGGATGGGAAAATGAATATGCATGTTCAAATGCTAATAAAGAGTAAATTGTAACTGAATTAAATGAAACAAATATATGCTGGCCAGAGAAATGAAAATTACTTTACTTAAAAGGAAGGACTAATGTTTATACAATACTGTAGAAAGACTGAATAAATTTGAAAATATGTAGGGATGTCACATATGGAAATTCATTCATTTATTTTTGCTTGATATAGAACATTGAGGAAACTAAATTTTGAAAATTAGATGCAAATCTCAACTTACTCTCATATAAGCAGTCATAAAAACAGAAAATAAATTCAGAATACTTTGCATGATTACTAACATTTCACTCTTGTTTCAAAATTTGCATAAAAGGATATGAATAAATAATGCTATTACCAAGAAAAAAGGTAACACCTTCTTGAAGAGATTTCAAGCAGGGAAAGAAATTCAGAATACAAAATAATGCCAATTTCTTAAAATAAATTAACAAGGAAAAAAAATTATCAAGAATCCTTAAAACAAATTATACCTTTGAAATAATTATAAATTTTCTTTGGTGGGTATGAGAAAACAACCCACAGAAAAAAATGTTTTAATGAGAGGAAGTAGCAAAATTAGTGTAATTACTCCCTCTCCGTTGAGATTTCGGGTGAAGGAAAAATATGACATCAAATAATCTTAATCAAATTGATTAAAAACTAAAAACCAACTTTTCTTTTGCGGGATTTTCTAAATCTCTCAGAGTGAAAAATCTCTTATAAAGAAAGGAAGTCATACATCCAATAACAAGACATAACAGAAAAAGTCATTAAAAATGAATTGGTCCCCATTTAAGGGCTAAGAAACCAAAAGTAAAAGCATTAGAGATGAAAGTCAATTTAAAATTCATGGAATTATTCCTGAAGTTTAATATTAAATAACAAGTTTTATTTTATTATTTTTTGATTCAATAAGACGTTTTCTCAAGGTATTGAAAAAAAATTAAAGGAAAGAATCTTTTAAGAAAGGAATAAAACAAATCAGATTATTCAAGATATAATTAAATGAGATGGTAATCATGAAAAAATCATGCTTTTAAAATCCCTACAATTCACAAATTTTTAGGAAGATATGAAGTTAATACAAAATTTAATTTCAACATAGAATGTATATTATTATAACAAGTCAGATAAAAAAGGATTTGAAAAAAAGCAGGCATATCTATTCTTACTCTCATTAAAGAAGTAATTATAGTACCAATAAATTCCAGGGGCTTCCCATCATTAATAACTTTTTATATGTTTCAAATTTTCTTAAAATCAAAATTAAAATAACCATAAACACTCTGTTTGCAAAAGATTTCAAGCGAATAATATTACAGAATAAAATATATTGCTAATTAAAAATTTAAATTTGGTTGAAAAAGTTATGAAGATTTCTTTTGTGAAAGATTTTCCCAAATGTGACAGAGTTGAAGTCATATTATCTTTGAAGGAGCAACTTAATTAAATAAAATATACTTTGAATGGATACTATTCCCTGAATAATAAACCCTTGCAGAGAAAAAAAAAGTCACTTGAAGGAAAATATCCTTACTTATACAATAATGTAAAGCAATTTATTACAGAAAATGAAAATGCAAGAAAAAATTGACGGGTAAAAACAGAATATCTAACTTTAAATTATGCAAATCATTTCTCAACATTTATATAGAATATATCTACAAAGTAGCTCAATTTGAATTTTAAAAAATATCAAAACAAAACTCAAATCAACAGACCTTCTTGATGTGAGCAGGTTTTTCTTTTTCATCTTAGTAATACACAATGCAGACAGCACCTATAAAAAATTAGCAAAAATGTGTAAATAATTATTACAATATGTCTACATAAAACAGTTACTTCAATAAATAATCATTAAAAAATCAAATCATAAATATGCAAGCATGTGAAATTCATTGCAAAATATATTTTTTGAAAACACTTTTTTTCTCCTACTTTTTTCATTGATTCAGATATCAAAAATCTGATACTTGCTTACAAAGATATAATATGACTGTGATACGTATATTATTGAGATTTGAGAGTTTGGTAAAGCCATTTGTTTTTTTAAATATTCAGTAGTGAAAAAAAAAAAAGAAATCAGAGAGGATACAATGATTATAAAATGCCACATGGCAACAGTTTACATATCAAAATTTTAAAAAGTATATTTAAGTGCTCGGTTAGGAGTTTATAGAAATTTGTGTATGTCAGTTATTAATGGCTCTAAACATTATGTACAGTATTTAATGGTCCTTTTATGTGTGTCAAATACTGTAAATACTGGTTGCATCTAATAAAACGAACAGCATTTTAATGCTTTAGAAAGGAAATAAGAAACATTCAGTAATAAATATATCTCATTTATAAATGATGTTTTTCACATATATTTTGGATGCAATTTAAAACATGTTTGATTTTCAAATGTTACAGGAGAATCACAAGCAAGAAATATATGATTACAAAGTTATATAAATATATCACAATTATCAAAATTTTAACCAAAAAGATATAGTCCAGCAATAATTTAATTTATGCAGACACTTACATGAGTAGAACATTTAAGAGACAATAAAAACTGACATTAAATATACTGTTTGGAGGAGGAGGAAAATGAAACATTGTAATAGAGAGATGCAAGAAATTAACTATAAAGTATCTAATTTTTGCTCTAAACACCAAATTAATTGATTGAACAATATATTTAAATTAAACAGAATTAAATGAGAACAGAGAAGGCATGAATTTAAAACACAGAGCTCAGAAACGTTATTGACGACAAAAAGCTTTAATAAGAGAAAATGAAAATTACAGAAAAGTAACGAAATAACCAAGTTTTCAGTATTCCTAAATTAAAATACTTCCCTGTAAACATAAAGCAAATACAAAAACTGATTCAAGGATGGGAAAATGAATATGCATGTTCAAATGCTAATAAAGAGTAAATTGTAACTGAATTAAATGAAACAAATATATGCTGGCCAGAGAAATGAAAATTACTTTACTTAAAAGGAAGGACTAATGTTTATACAATACTGTAGAAAGACTGAATAAATTTGAAAATATGTAGGGATGTCACATATGGAAATTCATTCATTTATTTTTGCTTGATATAGAACATTGAGGAAACTAAATTTTGAAAATTAGATGCAAATCTCAACTTACTCTCATATAAGCAGTCATAAAAACAAAAAATAAATTCAGAATACTTTGCATGATTACTAACATTTCACTCTTGTTTCAAAATTTGCATAAAAGGATATGAACAAATAATGCTATTACCAAGAAAAAAGGTAACACCTTCTTGAAGAGATTTCAAGCAGTGAAAGAAATTCAGAATACAAAATAATGCCAATTTCTTAAAATAAATTAACAAGGAAAAAAAATTATCAAGAATCCTTAAAACAAATTATACCTTTGAAATAATTATAAATTTTCTTTGGTGGGTATGAGAAAACAACCCACAGAAAAAAATGTTTTAATGAGAGGAAGTAGCAAAATTAGTGTAATTACTCCCTCTCCGTTGAGATTTCGGGTGAAGGAAAAATATGACATCAAATAATCTTAATCAAATTGATTAAAAACTAAAAACCAACTTTTCTTTTGCGGGATTTTCTAAATCTCTCAGAGTGAAAAATCTCTTATAAAGAAAGGAAGTCATACATCCAATAACAAGACATAACAGAAAAAGTCATTAAAAATGAATTGGTCCCCATTTAAGGGCTAAGAAACCAAAAGTAAAAGCATTAGAGATGAAAGTCAATTTAAAATTCATGGAATTATTCCTGAAGTTTAATATTAAATAACAAGTTTTATTTTATTATTTTTTGATTCAATAAGACGTTTTCTCAAGGTATTGAAAAAAAATTAAAGGAAAGAATCTTTTAAGAAAGGAATAAAACAAATCAGATTATTCAAGATATAATTAAATGAGATGGTAATCATGAAAAAATCATGCTTTTAAAATCCCTACAATTCACAAATTTTTAGGAAGATATGAAGTTAATACAAAATTTAATTTCAACATAGAATGTATATTATTATAACAAGTCAGATAAAAAAGGATTTGAAAAAAAGCAGGCATATCTATTCTTACTCTCATTAAAGAAGTAATTATAGTACCAATAAATTCCAGGGGCTTCCCATCATTAATAACTTTTTATATGTTTCAAATTTTCTTAAAATCAAAATTAAAATAACCATAAACACTCTGTTTGCAAAAGATTTCAAGCGAATAATATTACAGAATAAAATATATTGCTAATTAAAAATTTAAATTTGGTTGAAAAAGTTATGAAGATTTCTTTTGTGAAAGATTTTCCCAAATGTGACAGAGTTGAAGTCATATTATCTTTGAAGGAGCAACTTAATTAAATAAAATATACTTTGAATGGATACTATTCCCTGAATAATAAACCCTTGCAGAGAAAAAAAAAGTCACTTGAAGGAAAATATCCTTACTTATACAATAATGTAAAGCAATTTATTACAGAAAATGAAAATGCAAGAAAAAATTGACGGGTAAAAACAGAATATCTAACTTTAAATTATGCAAATCATTTCTCAACATTTATATAGAATATATCTACAAAGTAGCTCAATTTGAATTTTAAAAAATATCAAAACAAAACTCAAATCAACAGACCTTCTTGATGTGAGCAGGTTTTTCTTTTTCATCTTAGTAATACACAATGCAGACAGCACCTATAAAAAATTAGCAAAAATGTGTAAATAATTATTACAATATGTCTACATAAAACAGTTACTTCAATAAATAATCATTAAAAAATCAAATCATAAATATGCAAGCATGTGAAATTCATTGCAAAATATATTTTTTGAAAACACTTTTTTTCTCCTACTTTTTTCATTGATTCAGATATCAAAAATCTGATACTTGCTTACAAAGATATAATATGACTGTGATACGTATATTATTGAGATTTGAGAGTTTGGTAAAGCCATTTGTTTTTTTAAATATTCAGTAGTGAAAAAAAAAAAAAGAAATCAGAGAGGATACAATGATTATAAAATGCCACATGGCAACAGTTTACATATCAAAATTTTAAAAAGTATATTTAAGTGCTCGGTTAGGAGTTTATAGAAATTTGTGTATGTCAGTTATTAATGGCTCTAAACATTATGTACAGTATTTAATGGTCCTTTTATGTGTGTCAAATACTGTAAATACTGGTTGCATCTAATAAAACGAACAGCATTTTAATGCTTTAGAAAGGAAATAAGAAACATTCAGTAATAAATATATCTCATTTATAAATGATGTTTTTCACATATATTTTGGATGCAATTTAAAACATGTTTGATTTTCAAATGTTACAGGAGAATCACAAGCAAGAAATATATGATTACAAAGTTATATAAATATATCACAATTATCAAAATTTTAACCAAAAAGATATAGTCCAGCAATAATTTAATTTATGCAGACACTTACATGAGTAGAACATTTAAGAGACAATAAAAACTGACATTAAATATACTGTTTGGAGGAGGAGGAAAATGAAACATTGTAATAGAGAGATGCAAGAAATTAACTATAAAGTATCTAATTTTTGCTCTAAACACCAAATTAATTGATTGAACAATATATTTAAATTAAACAGAATTAAATGAGAACAGAGAAGGCATGAATTTAAAACACAGAGCTCAGAAACGTTATTGACGACAAAAAGCTTTAATAAGAGAAAATGAAAATTACAGAAAAGTAACGAAATAACCAAGTTTTCAGTATTCCTAAATTAAAATACTTCCCTGTAAACATAAAGCAAATACAAAAACTGATTCAAGGATGGGAAAATGAATATGCATGTTCAAATGCTAATAAAGAGTAAATTGTAACTGAATTAAATGAAACAAATATATGCTGGCCAGAGAAATGAAAATTACTTTACTTAAAAGGAAGGACTAATGTTTATACAATACTGTAGAAAGACTGAATAAATTTGAAAATATGTAGGGATGTCACATATGGAAATTCATTCATTTATTTTTGCTTGATATAGAACATTGAGGAAACTAAATTTTGAAAATTAGATGCAAATCTCAACTTACTCTCATATAAGCAGTCATAAAAACAAAAAATAAATTCAGAATACTTTGCATGATTACTAACATTTCACTCTTGTTTCAAAATTTGCATAAAAGGATATGAACAAATAATGCTATTACCAAGAAAAAAGGTAACACCTTCTTGAAGAGATTTCAAGCAGGGAAAGAAATTCAGAATACAAAATAATGCCAATTTCTTAAAATAAATTAACAAGGAAAAAAAATTATCAAGAATCCTTAAAACAAATTATACCTTTGAAATAATTATAAATTTTCTTTGGTGGGTATGAGAAAACAACCCACAGAAAAAAATGTTTTAATGAGAGGAAGTAGCAAAATTAGTGTAATTACTCCCTCTCCGTTGAGATTTCGGGTGAAGGAAAAATATGACATCAAATAATCTTAATCAAATTGATTAAAAACTAAAAACCAACTTTTCTTTTGCGGGATTTTCTAAATCTCTCAGAGTGAAAAATCTCTTATAAAGAAAGGAAGTCATACATCCAATAACAAGACATAACAGAAAAAGTCATTAAAAATGAATTGGTCCCCATTTAAGGGCTAAGAAACCAAAAGTAAAAGCATTAGAGAAGAAAGTCAATTTAAAATTCATGGAATTATTCCTGAAGTTTAATATTAAATAACAAGTTTTATTTTATTATTTTTTGATTCAATAAGACGTTTTCTCAAGGTATTGAAAAAAAATTAAAGGAAAGAATCTTTTAAGAAAGGAATAAAACAAATCAGATTATTCAAGATATAATTAAATGAGATGGTAATCATGAAAAAATCATGCTTTTAAAATCAATACAATTCACAAATTTTTAGGAAGATATGAAGTTAATACAAAATTTAATTTCAACATAGAATGTATATTATTATAACAAGTCAGATAAAAAAGGATTTGAAAAAAAGCAGGCATATCTATTCTTACTCTCATTAAAGAAGTAATTATAGTACCAATAAATTCCAGGGGCTTCCCATCATTAATAACTTTTTATATGTTTCAAATTTTCTTAAAATCAAAATTAAAATAACCATAAACACTCTGTTTGCAAAAGATTTCAAGCGAATAATATTACAGAATAAAATATATTGCTAATTAAAAATTTAAATTTGGTTGAAAAAGTTATGAAGATTTCTTTTGTGAAAGATTTTCCCAAATGTGACAGAGTTGAAGTCATATTATCTTTGAAGGAGCAACTTAATTAAATAAAATATACTTTGAATGGATACTATTCCCTGAATAATAAACCCTTGCAGAGAAAAAAAAAGTCACTTGAAGGAAAATATCCTTACTTATACAATAATGTAAAGCAATTTATTACAGAAAATGAAAATGCAAGAAAAAATTGACGGGTAAAAACAGAATATCTAACTTTAAATTATGCAAATCATTTCTCAACATTTATATAGAATATATCTACAAAGTAGCTCAATTTGAATTTTAAAAAATATCAAAACAAAACTCAAATCAACAGACCTTCTTGATGTGAGCAGGTTTTTCTTTTTCATCTTAGTAATACACAATGCAGACAGCACCTATAAAAAATTAGCAAAAATGTGTAAATAATTATTACAATATGTCTACATAAAACAGTTACTTCAATAAATAATCATTAAAAAATCAAATCATAAATATGCAAGCATGTGAAATTCATTGCAAAATATATTTTTTGAAAACACTTTTTTTCTCCTACTTTTTTCATTGATTCAGATATCAAAAATCTGATACTTGCTTACAAAGATATAATATGACTGTGATACGTATATTATTGAGATTTGAGAGTTTGGTAAAGCCATTTGTTTTTTTAAATATTCAGTAGTGAAAAAAAAAAAAGAAATCAGAGAGGATACAATGATTATAAAATGCCACATGGCAACAGTTTACATATCAAAATTTTAAAAAGTATATTTAAGTGCTCGGTTAGGAGTTTATAGAAATTTGTGTATGTCAGTTATTAATGGCTCTAAACATTATGTACAGTATTTAATGGTCCTTTTATGTGTGTCAAATACTGTAAATACTGGTTGCATCTAATAAAACGAACAGCATTTTAATGCTTTAGAAAGGAAATAAGAAACATTCAGTAATAAATATATCTCATTTATAAATGATGTTTTTCACATATATTTTGGATGCAATTTAAAACATGTTTGATTTTCAAATGTTACAGGAGAATCACAAGCAAGAAATATATGATTACAAAGTTATATAAATATATCACAATTATCAAAATTTTAACCAAAAAGATATAGTCCAGCAACCTTAGAAATAATTTAATTTACGCAGACACTTACATGAGTAGAACATTTAAGAGATAATAAAAACTGACATTAAATATTCTGTTTGGAGGAGGAGGAAAATGAAACATTGTAATAGAGAGGTGCAAGAAATTAACTATAAAGTATCTAATTTTTGCTCTAAACACCAAATTAATTGATGGAACGATATATTTAAATTAAACAGAATTAAATGAGAACAGAGAAGGCATGAATTTAAAACACAGAGCTCAGAAACGTTATTGACGACAATAAGCTATTAATAAGAGAAAAGGAAAATTACAGAAAAGTAACGAAATAACCAAGTTTTCAGTATTCCTAAATTAAAATACTTCCCTGTAAACATAAAGCAAATACAAAAACTGATTCAAGGATGGGAAAATGAATATGCATGTTCAAATGCTAATAAAGAGTAAATTGTAACTGAATTAAATGAAACAAATATATGCTTGCCAGAGAAATGAAAATTACTTTACTTAAAAGGAAGGACTAATGTTTATACAATACTGTAGAAAGACTGAATAAATTTGAAAATATGTAGGGATGTCACATATGGAAATTCATTCATTTATTTTTGCTTGATATAGAACATTGAGGAAACTAAATTTTGAAAATTAGATGCAAATCTCAACTTACTCTCATATAAGCAGTCATAAAAACAGAAAATAAATTCAGAATACTTTGCATGATTACTAACATTTCACTCTTGTTTCAAAATTTGCATAAAAGGATATGAACAAATAATGCTATTACCAAGAAAAAAGGTAACACCTTCTTGAAGAGATTTCAAGCAGGGAAAGAAATTCAGAATACAAAATAATGCCAATTTCTTAAAATAAATTAACAAGGAAAAAAAATTATCAAGAATCCTTAAAACAAATTATACCTTTGAAATAATTATAAATTTTCTTTGGTGGGTATGAGAAAACAACCCACAGAAAAAAATGTTTTAATGAGAGGAAGTAGCAAAATTAGTGTAATTACTCCCTCTCCGTTGAGATTTCGGGTGAAGGAAAAATATGACATCAAATAATCTTAATCAAATTGATTAAAAACTAAAAACCAACTTTTCTTTTGCGGGATTTTCTAAATCTCTCAGAGTGAAAAATCTCTTATAAAGAAAGGAAGTCATACATCCAATAACAAGACATAACAGAAAAAGTCATTAAAAATGAATTGGTCCCCATTTAAGGGCTAAGAAACCAAAAGTAAAAGCATTAGAGATGAAAGTCAATTTAAAATTCATGGAATTATTCCTGAAGTTTAATATTAAATAACAAGTTTTATTTTATTATTTTTTGATTCAATAAGACGTTTTCTCAAGGTATTGAAAAAAAATTAAAGGAAAGAATCTTTTAAGAAAGGAATAAAACAAATCAGATTATTCAAGATATAATTAAATGAGATGGTAATCATGAAAAAATCATGCTTTTAAAATCAATACAATTCACAAATTTTTAGGAAGATATGAAGTTAATACAAAATTTAATTTCAACATAGAATGTATATTATTATAACAAGTCAGATAAAAAAGGATTTGAAAAAAAGCAGGCATATCTATTCTTACTCTCATTAAAGAAGTAATTATAGTACCAATAAATTCCAGGGGCTTCCCATCATTAATAACTTTTTATATGTTTCAAATTTTCTTAAAATCAAAATTAAAATAACCATAAACACTCTGTTTGCAAAAGATTTCAAGCGAATAATATTACAGAATAAAATATATTGCTAATTAAAAATTTAAATTTGGTTGAAAAAGTTATGAAGATTTCTTTTGTGAAAGATTTTCCCAAATGTGACAGAGTTGAAGTCATATTATCTTTGAAGGAGCAACTTAATTAAATAAAATATACTTTGAATGGATACTATTCCCTGAATAATAAACCCTTGCAGAGAAAAAAAAAGTCACTTGAAGGAAAATATCCTTACTTATACAATAATGTAAAGCAATTTATTACAGAAAATGAAAATGCAAGAAAAAATTGACGGGTAAAAACAGAATATCTAACTTTAAATTATGCAAATCATTTCTCAACATTTATATAGAATATATTTACAAAGTAGCTCAATTTGAATTTTAAAAAATATCAAAACAAAACTCAAATCAACAGACCTTCTTGATGTGAGCAGGTTTTTCTTTTTCATCTTAGTAATACACAATGCAGACAGTACCTATAAAAAATTAGCAAAAATGTGTAAATAATTATTACAATATGTCTACATAAAACAGTTACTTCAATAAATAATCATTAAAAAATCAAATCATAAATATGCAAGCATGTGAAATTCATTGCAAAATATATTTTTTGAAAACACTTTTTTTCTCCTACTTTTTTCATTGATTCAGATATCAAAAATCTGATACTTGCTTACAAAGATATAATATGACTGTGATACGTATATTATTGAGATTTGAGAGTTTGGTAAAGCCATTTGTTTTTTTAAATATTCAGTAGTGAAAAAAAAAAAAAAAAGAAATCAGAGAGGATACAATGATTATAAAATGCCACATGGCAACAGTTTACATATCAAAATTTTAAAAATTATATTTAAGTGCTCGGTTAGGAGTTTATAGAAATTTGTGTATGTCAGTTATTAATGGCTCTAAACATTATGTACAGTATTTAATGGTCCTTTTATGTGTGTCAAATACTGTAAATACTGGTTGCATCTAATAAAACGAACAGCATTTTAATGCTTTAGAAAGGAAATAAGAAACATTCAGTAATAAATATATCTCATTTATAAATGATGTTTTTCACATATATTTTGGATGCAATTTAAAACATGTTTGATTTTCAAATGTTACAGGAGAATCACAAGCAAGAAATATATGATTACAAAGTTATATAAATATATCACAATTATCAAAATTTTAACCAAAAAGATATAGTCCAGCAACCTTAGAAATAATTTAATTTACGCAGACACTTACATGAGTAGAACATTTAAGAGATAATAAAAACTGACATTAAATATTCTATTTGGAGGAGGAGGAAAATGAAACATTGTAATAGAGAGGTGCAAGAAATTAACTATAAAGTATCTAATTTTTGCTCTAAACACCAAATTAATTGATGGAACGATATATTTAAATTAAACAGAATTAAATGAGAACAGAGAAGGCATGAATTTAAAACACAGAGCTCAGAAACGTTATTGACGACAATAAGCTATTAATAAGAGAAAAGGAAAATTACAGAAAAGTAACGAAATAACCAAGTTTTCAGTATTCCTAAATTAAAATACTTCCCTGTAAACATAAAGCAAATACAAAAACTGATTCAAGGATGGGAAAATGAATATGCATGTTCAAATGCTAATAAAGAGTAAATTGTAACTGAATTAAATGAAACAAATATATGCTGGCCAGAGAAATGAAAATTACTTTACTTAAAAGGAAGGACTAATGTTTATACAATACTGTAGAAAGACTGAATAAATTTGAAAATATGTAGGGATGTCACATATGGAAATTCATTCATTTATTTTTGCTTGATATAGAACATTGAGGAAACTAAATTTTGAAAATTAGATGCAAATCTCAACTTACTCTCATATAAGCAGTCATAAAAACAGAAAATAAATTCAGAATACTTTGCATGATTACTAACATTTCACTCTTGTTTCAAAATTTGCATAAAAGGATATGAACAAATAATGCTATTACCAAGAAAAAAGGTAACACCTTCTTGAAGAGATTTCAAGCAGGGAAAGAAATTCAGAATACAAAATAATGCCAATTTCTTAAAATAAATTAACAAGGAAAAAAAATTATCAAGAATCCTTAAAACAAATTATACCTTTGAAATAATTATAAATTTTCTTTGGTGGGTATGAGAAAACAACCCACAGAAAAAAATGTTTTAATGAGAGGAAGTAGCAAAATTAGTGTAATTACTCCCTCTCCGTTGAGATTTCGGGTGAAGGAAAAATATGACATCAAATAATCTTAATCAAATTGATTAAAAACTAAAAACCAACTTTTCTTTTGCGGGATTTTCTAAATCTCTCAGAGTGAAAAATCTCTTATAAAGAAAGGAAGTCATACATCCAATAACAAGACATAACAGAAAAAGTCATTAAAAATGAATTGGTCCCCATTTAAGGGCTAAGAAACCAAAAGTAAAAGCATTAGAGATGAAAGTCAATTTAAAATTCATGGAATTATTCCTGAAGTTTAATATTAAATAACAAGTTTTATTTTATTATTTTTTGATTCAATAAGACGTTTTCTCAAGGTATTGAAAAAAAATTAAAGGAAAGAATCTTTTAAGAAAGGAATAAAACAAATCAGATTATTCAAGATATAATTAAATGAGATGGTAATCATGAAAAAATCATGCTTTTAAAATCCCTACAATTCACAAATTTTTAGGAAGATATGAAGTTAATACAAAATTTAATTTCAACATAGAATGTATATTATTATAACAAGTCAGATAAAAAAGGATTTGAAAAAAAGCAGGCATATCTATTCTTACTCTCATTAAAGAAGTAATTATAGTACCAATAAATTCCAGGGGCTTCCCATCATTAATAACTTTTTATATGTTTCAAATTTTCTTAAAATCAAAATTAAAATAACCATAAACACTCTGTTTGCAAAAGATTTCAAGCGAATAATATTACAGAATAAAATATATTGCTAATTAAAAATTTAAATTTGGTTGAAAAAGTTATGAAGATTTCTTTTGTGAAAGATTTTCCCAAATGTGACAGAGTTGAAGTCATATTATCTTTGAAGGAGCAACTTAATTAAATAAAATATACTTTGAATGGATACTATTCCCTGAATAATAAACCCTTGCAGAGAAAAAAAAAGTCACTTGAAGGAAAATATCCTTACTTATACAATAATGTAAAGCAATTTATTACAGAAAATGAAAATGCAAGAAAAAATTGACGGGTAAAAACAGAATATCTAACTTTAAATTATGCAAATCATTTCTCAACATTTATATAGAATATATCTACAAAGTAGCTCAATTTGAATTTTAAAAAATATCAAAACAAAACTCAAATCAACAGACCTTCTTGATGTGAGCAGGTTTTTCTTTTTCATCTTAGTAATACACAATGCAGACAGCACCTATAAAAAATTAGCAAAAATGTGTAAATAATTATTACAATATGTCTACATAAAACAGTTACTTCAATAAATAATCATTAAAAAATCAAATCATAAATATGCAAGCATGTGAAATTCATTGCAAAATATATTTTTTGAAAACACTTTTTTTCTCCTACTTTTTTCATTGATTCAGATATCAAAAATCTGATACTTGCTTACAAAGATATAATATGACTGTGATACGTATATTATTGAGATTTGAGAGTTTGGTAAAGCCATTTGTTTTTTTAAATATTCAGTAGTGAAAAAAAAAAAAAAAAAGAAATCAGAGAGGATACAATGATTATAAAATGCCACATGGCAACAGTTTACATATCAAAATTTTAAAAAGTATATTTAAGTGCTCGGTTAGGAGTTTATAGAAATTTGTGTATGTCAGTTATTAATGGCTCTAAACATTATGTACAGTATTTAATGGTCCTTTTATGTGTGTCAAATACTGTAAATACTGGTTGCATCTAATAAAACGAACAGCATTTTAATGCTTTAGAAAGGAAATAAGAAACATTCAGTAATAAATATATCTCATTTATAAATGATGTTTTTCACATATATTTTGGATGCAATTTAAAACATGTTTGATTTTCAAATGTTACAGGAGAATCACAAGCAAGAAATATATGATTACAAAGTTATATAAATATATCACAATTATCAAAATTTTAACCAAAAAGATATAGTCCAGCAACCTTAGAAATAATTTAATTTACGCAGACACTTACATGAGTAGAACATTTAAGAGATAATAAAAACTGACATTAAATATTCTGTTTGGAGGAGGAGGAAAATGAAACATTGTAATAGAGAGGTGCAAGAAATTAACTATAAAGTATCTAATTTTTGCTCTAAACACCAAATTAATTGATGGAACGATATATTTAAATTAAACAGAATTAAATGAGAACAGAGAAGGCATGAATTTAAAACACAGAGCTCAGAAACGTTATTGACGACAATAAGCTATTAATAAGAGAAAAGGAAAATTACAGAAAAGTAACGAAATAACCAAGTTTTCAGTATTCCTAAATTAAAATACTTCCCTGTAAACATAAAGCAAATACAAAAACTGATTCAAGGATGGGAAAATGAATATGCATGTTCAAATGCTAATAAAGAGTAAATTGTAACTGAATTAAATGAAACAAATATATGCTTGCCAGAGAAATGAAAATTACTTTACTTAAAAGGAAGGACTAATGTTTATACAATACTGTAGAAAGACTGAATAAATTTGAAAATATGTAGGGATGTCACATATGGAAATTCATTCATTTATTTTTGCTTGATATAGAACATTGAGGAAACTAAATTTTGAAAATTAGATGCAAATCTCAACTTACTCTCATATAAGCAGTCATAAAAACAGAAAATAAATTCAGAATACTTTGCATGATTACTAACATTTCACTCTTGTTTCAAAATTTGCATAAAAGGATATGAACAAATAATGCTATTACCAAGAAAAAAGGTAACACCTTCTTGAAGAGATTTCAAGCAGGGAAAGAAATTCAGAATACAAAATAATGCCAATTTCTTAAAATAAATTAACAAGGAAAAAAAATTATCAAGAATCCTTAAAACAAATTATACCTTTGAAATAATTATAAATTTTCTTTGGTGGGTATGAGAAAACAACCCACAGAAAAAAATGTTTTAATGAGAGGAAGTAGCAAAATTAGTGTAATTACTCCCTCTCCGTTGAGATTTCGGGTGAAGGAAAAATATGACATCAAATAATCTTAATCAAATTGATTAAAAACTAAAAACCAACTTTTCTTTTGCGGGATTTTCTAAATCTCTCAGAGTGAAAAATCTCTTATAAAGAAAGGAAGTCATACATCCAATAACAAGACATAACAGAAAAAGTCATTAAAAATGAATTGGTCCCCATTTAAGGGCTAAGAAACCAAAAGTAAAAGCATTAGAGATGAAAGTCAATTTAAAATTCATGGAATTATTCCTGAAGTTTAATATTAAATAACAAGTTTTATTTTATTATTTTTTGATTCAATAAGACGTTTTCTCAAGGTATTGAAAAAAAATTAAAGGAAAGAATCTTTTAAGAAAGGAATAAAACAAATCAGATTATTCAAGATATAATTAAATGAGATGGTAATCATGAAAAAATCATGCTTTTAAAATCCCTACAATTCACAAATTTTTAGGAAGATATGAAGTTAATACAAAATTTAATTTCAACATAGAATGTATATTATTATAACAAGTCAGATAAAAAAGGATTTGAAAAAAAGCAGGCATATCTATTCTTACTCTCATTAAAGAAGTAATTATAGTACCAATAAATTCCAGGGGCTTCCCATCATTAATAACTTTTTATATGTTTCAAATTTTCTTAAAATCAAAATTAAAATAACCATAAACACTCTGTTTGCAAAAGATTTCAAGCGAATAATATTACAGAATAAAATATATTGCTAATTAAAAATTTAAATTTGGTTGAAAAAGTTATGAAGATTTCTTTTGTGAAAGATTTTCCCAAATGTGACAGAGTTGAAGTCATATTATCTTTGAAGGAGCAACTTAATTAAATAAAATATACTTTGAATGGATACTATTCCCTGAATAATAAACCCTTGCAGAGAAAAAAAAAGTCACTTGAAGGAAAATATCCTTACTTATACAATAATGTAAAGCAATTTATTACAGAAAATGAAAATGCAAGAAAAAATTGACGGGTAAAAACAGAATATCTAACTTTAAATTATGCAAATCATTTCTCAACATTTATATAGAATATATCTACAAAGTAGCTCAATTTGAATTTTAAAAAATATCAAAACAAAACTCAAATCAACAGACCTTCTTGATGTGAGCAGGTTTTTCTTTTTCATCTTAGTAATACACAATGCAGACAGCACCTATAAAAAATTAGCAAAAATGTGTAAATAATTATTACAATATGTCTACATAAAACAGTTACTTCAATAAATAATCATTAAAAAATCAAATCATAAATATGCAAGCATGTGAAATTCATTGCAAAATATATTTTTTGAAAACACTTTTTTTCTCCTACTTTTTTCATTGATTCAGATATCAAAAATCTGATACTTGCTTACAAAGATATAATATGACTGTGATATGTATATTATTGAGATTTGAGAGTTTGGTAAAGCCATTTGTTTTTTTAAATATTCAGTAGTGAAAAAAGAAAAGAAATCAGAGAGGATACAATGATTATAAAATGCCACATGGCAACAGTTTACATATCAAAATTTTAAAAAGTATATTTAAGTGCTCGGTTAGGAGTTTATAGAAATTTGTGTATGTCAGTTATTAATGGCTCTAAACATTATGTACAGTATTTAATGGTCCTTTTATGTGTGTCAAATACTGTAAATACTGGTTGCATCTAATAAAACGAACAGCATTTTAATGCTTTAGAAAGGAAATAAGAAACATTCAGTAATAAATATATCTCATTTATAAATGATGTTTTTCACATATATTTTGGATGCAATTTAAAACATGTTTGATTTTCAAATGTTACAGGAGAATCACAAGCAAGAAATATATGATTACAAAGTTATATAAATATATCACAATTATCAAAATTTTAACCAAAAAGATATAGTCCAGCAACCTTAGAAATAATTTAATTTACGCAGACACTTACATGAGTAGAACATTTAAGAGATAATAAAAACTGACATTAAATATTCTGTTTGGAGGAGGAGGAAAATGAAACATTGTAATAGAGAGGTGCAAGAAATTAACTATAAAGTATCTAATTTTTGCTCTAAACACCAAATTAATTGATGGAACGATATATTTAAATTAAACAGAATTAAATGAGAACAGAGAAGGCATGAATTTAAAACACAGAGCTCAGAAACGTTATTGACGACAATAAGCTATTAATAAGAGAAAAGGAAAATTACAGAAAAGTAACGAAATAACCAAGTTTTCAGTATTCCTAAATTAAAATACTTCCCTGTAAACATAAAGCAAATACAAAAACTGATTCAAGGATGGGAAAATGAATATGCATGTTCAAATGCTAATAAAGAGTAAATTGTAACTGAATTAAATGAAACAAATATATGCTTGCCAGAGAAATGAAAATTACTTTACTTAAAAGGAAGGACTAATGTTTATACAATACTGTAGAAAGACTGAATAAATTTGAAAATATGTAGGGATGTCACATATGGAAATTCATTCATTTATTTTTGCTTGATATAGAACATTGAGGAAACTAAATTTTGAAAATTAGATGCAAATCTCAACTTACTCTCATATAAGCAGTCATAAAAACAGAAAATAAATTCAGAATACTTTGCATGATTACTAACATTTCACTCTTGTTTCAAAATTTGCATAAAAGGATATGAACAAATAATGCTATTACCAAGAAAAAAGGTAACACCTTCTTGAAGAGATTTCAAGCAGGGAAAGAAATTCAGAATACAAAATAATGCCAATTTTTTAAAATAAATTAACAAGGAAAAAAAATTATCAAGAATCCTTAAAACAAATTATACCTTTGAAATAATTATAAATTTTCTTTGGTGGGTATGAGAAAACAACCCACAGAAAAAAATGTTTTAATGAGAGGAAGTAGCAAAATTAGTGTAATTACTCCCTCTCCGTTGAGATTTCGGGTGAAGGAAAAATATGACATCAAATAATCTTAATCAAATTGATTAAAAACTAAAAACCAACTTTTCTTTTGCGGGATTTTCTAAATCTCTCAGAGTGAAAAATCTCTTATAAAGAAAGGAAGTCATACATCCAATAACAAGACATAACAGAAAAAGTCATTAAAAATGAATTGGTCCCCATTTAAGGGCTAAGAAACCAAAAGTAAAAGCATTAGAGATGAAAGTCAATTTAAAATTCATGGAATTATTCCTGAAGTTTAATATTAAATAACAAGTTTTATTTTATTATTTTTTGATTCAATAAGACGTTTTCTCAAGGTATTGAAAAAAAATTAAAGGAAAGAATCTTTTAAGAAAGGAATAAAACAAATCAGATTATTCAAGATATAATTAAATGAGATGGTAATCATGAAAAAATCATGCTTTTAAAATCAATACAATTCACAAATTTTTAGGAAGATATGAAGTTAATACAAAATTTAATTTCAACATAGA
Organism: Argiope bruennichi; assembly: GCF_947563725.1. Taxonomy (NCBI): domain Eukaryota; kingdom Metazoa; phylum Arthropoda; class Arachnida; order Araneae; family Araneidae; genus Argiope; species Argiope bruennichi. Next base: position 120,211,627 of record NC_079162.1, read on the forward strand.
ATGTATATTATTATAACAAGTCAGATAAAAAAGGATTTGAAAAAAAGCAGGCATATCTATTCTTACTCTCATTAAAGAAGTAATTATAGTACCAATAAATTCCAGGGGCTTCCCATCATTAATAACTTTTTATATGTTTCAAATTTTCTTAAAATCAAAATTAAAATAACCATAAACACTCTGTTTGCAAAAGATTTCAAGCGAATAATATTACAGAATAAAATATATTGCTAATTAAAAATTTAAATTTGGTTGAAAAAGTTATGAAGATTTCTTTTGTGAAAGATTTTCCCAAATGTGACAGAGTTGAAGTCATATTATCTTTGAAGGAGCAACTTAATTAAATAAAATATACTTTGAATGGATACTATTCCCTGAATAATAAACCCTTGCAGAGAAAAAAAAAGTCACTTGAAGGAAAATATCCTTACTTATACAATAATGTAAAGCAATTTATTACAGAAAATGAAAATGCAAGAAAAAATTGACGGGTAAAAACAGAATATCTAACTTTAAATTATGCAAATCATTTCTCAACATTTATATAGAATATATCTACAAAGTAGCTCAATTTGAATTTTAAAAAATATCAAAACAAAACTCAAATCAACAGACCTTCTTGATGTGAGCAGGTTTTTCTTTTTCATCTTAGTAATACACAATGCAGACAGCACCTATAAAAAATTAGCAAAAATGTGTAAATAATTATTACAATATGTCTACATAAAACAGTTACTTCAATAAATAATCATTAAAAAATCAAATCATAAATATGCAAGCATGTGAAATTCATTGCAAAATATATTTTTTGAAAACACTTTTTTTCTCCTACTTTTTTCATTGATTCAGATATCAAAAATCTGATACTTGCTTACAAAGATATAATATGACTGTGATACGTATATTATTGAGATTTGAGAGTTTGGTAAAGCCATTTGTTTTTTTAAATATTCAGTAGTGAAAAAAAAAAAAGAAATCAGAGAGGATACAATGATTATAAAATGCCACATGGCAACAGTTTACATATCAAAATTTTAAAAAGTATATTTAAGTGCTCGGTTAGGAGTTTATAGAAATTTGTGTATGTCAGTTATTAATGGCTCTAAACATTATGTACAGTATTTAATGGTCCTTTTATGTGTGTCAAATACTGTAAATACTGGTTGCATCTAATAAAACGAACAGCATTTTAATGCTTTAGAAAGGAAATAAGAAACATTCAGTAATAAATATATCTCATTTATAAATGATGTTTTTCACATATATTTTGGATGCAATTTAAAACATGTTTGATTTTCAAATGTTACAGGAGAATCACAAGCAAGAAATATATGATTACAAAGTTATATAAATATATCACAATTATCAAAATTTTAACCAAAAAGATATAGTCCAGCAACCTTAGAAATAATTTAATTTACGCAGACACTTACATGAGTAGAACATTTAAGAGATAATAAAAACTGACATTAAATATTCTGTTTGGAGGAGGAGGAAAATGAAACATTGTAATAGAGAGGTGCAAGAAATTAACTATAAAGTATCTAATTTTTGCTCTAAACACCAAATTAATTGATGGAACGATATATTTAAATTAAACAGAATTAAATGAGAACAGAGAAGGCATGAATTTAAAACACAGAGCTCAGAAACGTTATTGACGACAATAAGCTATTAATAAGAGAAAAGGAAAATTACAGAAAAGTAACGAAATAACCAAGTTTTCAGTATTCCTAAATTAAAATACTTCCCTGTAAACATAAAGCAAATACAAAAACTGATTCAAGGATGGGAAAATGAATATGCATGTTCAAATGCTAATAAAGAGTAAATTGTAACTGAATTAAATGAAACAAATATATGCTGGCCAGAGAAATGAAAATTACTTTACTTAAAAGGAAGGACTAATGTTTATACAATACTGTAGAAAGACTGAATAAATTTGAAAATATGTAGGGATGTCACATATGGAAATTCATTCATTTATTTTTGCTTGATATAGAACATTGAGGAAACTAAATTTTGAAAATTAGATGCAAATCTCAACTTACTCTCATATAAGCAGTCATAAAAACAGAAAATAAATTCAGAATACTTTGCATGATTACTAACATTTCACTCTTGTTTCAAAATTTGCATAAAAGGATATGAACAAATAATGCTATTACCAAGAAAAAAGGTAACACCTTCTTGAAGAGATTTCAAGCAGGGAAAGAAATTCAGAATACAAAATAATGCCAATTTCTTAAAATAAATTAACAAGGAAAAAAAATTATCAAGAATCCTTAAAACAAATTATACCTTTGAAATAATTATAAATTTTCTTTGGTGGGTATGAGAAAACAACCCACAGAAAAAAATGTTTTAATGAGAGGAAGTAGCAAAATTAGTGTAATTACTCCCTCTCCGTTGAGATTTCGGGTGAAGGAAAAATATGACATCAAATAATCTTAATCAAATTGATTAAAAACTAAAAACCAACTTTTCTTTTGCGGGATTTTCTAAATCTCTCAGAGTGAAAAATCTCTTATAAAGAAAGGAAGTCATACATCCAATAACAAGACATAACAGAAAAAGTCATTAAAAATGAATTGGTCCCCATTTAAGGGCTAAGAAACCAAAAGTAAAAGCATTAGAGAAGAAAGTCAATTTAAAATTCATGGAATTATTCCTGAAGTTTAATATTAAATAACAAGTTTTATTTTATTATTTTTTGATTCAATAAGACGTTTTCTCAAGGTATTGAAAAAAAATTAAAGGAAAGAATCTTTTAAGAAAGGAATAAAACAAATCAGATTATTCAAGATATAATTAAATGAGATGGTAATCATGAAAAAATCATGCTTTTAAAATCCCTACAATTCACAAATTTTTAGGAAGATATGAAGTTAATACAAAATTTAATTTCAACATAGAATGTATATTATTATAACAAGTCAGATAAAAAAGGATTTGAAAAAAAGCAGGCATATCTATTCTTACTCTCATTAAAGAAGTAATTATAGTACCAATAAATTCCAGGGGCTTCCCATCATTAATAACTTTTTATATGTTTCAAATTTTCTTAAAATCAAAATTAAAATAACCATAAACACTCTGTTTGCAAAAGATTTCAAGCGAATAATATTACAGAATAAAATATATTGCTAATTAAAAATTTAAATTTGGTTGAAAAAGTTATGAAGATTTCTTTTGTGAAAGATTTTCCCAAATGTGACAGAGTTGAAGTCATATTATCTTTGAAGGAGCAACTTAATTAAATAAAATATACTTTGAATGGATACTATTCCCTGAATAATAAACCCTTGCAGAGAAAAAAAAAGTCACTTGAAGGAAAATATCCTTACTTATACAATAATGTAAAGCAATTTATTACAGAAAATGAAAATGCAAGAAAAAATTGACGGGTAAAAACAGAATATCTAACTTTAAATTATGCAAATCATTTCTCAACATTTATATAGAATATATCTACAAAGTAGCTCAATTTGAATTTTAAAAAATATCAAAACAAAACTCAAATCAACAGACCTTCTTGATGTGAGCAGGTTTTTCTTTTTCATCTTAGTAATACACAATGCAGACAGCACCTATAAAAAATTAGCAAAAATGTGTAAATAATTATTACAATATGTCTACATAAAACAGTTACTTCAATAAATAATCATTAAAAAATCAAATCATAAATATGCAAGCATGTGAAATTCATTGCAAAATATATTTTTTGAAAACACTTTTTTTCTCCTACTTTTTTCATTGATTCAGATATCAAAAATCTGATACTTGCTTACAAAGATATAATATGACTGTGATACATATATTATTGAGATTTGAGAGTTTGGTAAAGCCATTTGTTTTTTTAAATATTCAGTAGTGAAAAAAAAAAAAGAAATCAGAGAGGATACAATGATTATAAAATGCCACATGGCAACAGTTTACATATCAAAATTTTAAAAAGTATATTTAAGTGCTCGGTTAGGAGTTTATAGAAATTTGTGTATGTCAGTTATTAATGGCTCTAAACATTATGTACAGTATTTAATGGTCCTTTTATGTGTGTCAAATACTGTAAATACTGGTTGCATCTAATAAAACGAACAGCATTTTAATGCTTTAGAAAGGAAATAAGAAACATTCAGTAATAAATATATCTCATTTATAAATGATGTTTTTCACATATATTTTGGATGCAATTTAAAACATGTTTGATTTTCAAATGTTACAGGAGAATCACAAGCAAGAAATATATGATTACAAAGTTATATAAATATATCACAATTATCAAAATTTTAACCAAAAAGATATAGTCCAGCAACCTTAGAAATAATTTAATTTACGCAGACACTTACATGAGTAGAACATTTAAGAGATAATAAAAACTGACATTAAATATTCTGTTTGGAGGAGGAGGAAAATGAAACATTGTAATAGAGAGGTGCAAGAAATTAACTATAAAGTATCTAATTTTTGCTCTAAACACCAAATTAATTGATGGAACGATATATTTAAATTAAACAGAATTAAATGAGAACAGAGAAGGCATGAATTTAAAACACAGAGCTCAGAAACGTTATTGACGACAATAAGCTATTAATAAGAGAAAAGGAAAATTACAGAAAAGTAACGAAATAACCAAGTTTTCAGTATTCCTAAATTAAAATACTTCCCTGTAAACATAAAGCAAATACAAAAACTGATTCAAGGATGGGAAAATGAATATGCATGTTCAAATGCTAATAAAGAGTAAATTGTAACTGAATTAAATGAAACAAATATATGCTTGCCAGAGAAATGAAAATTACTTTACTTAAAAGGAAGGACTAATGTTTATACAATACTGTAGAAAGACTGAATAAATTTGAAAATATGTAGGGATGTCACATATGGAAATTCATTCATTTATTTTTGCTTGATATAGAACATTGAGGAAACTAAATTTTGAAAATTAGATGCAAATCTCAACTTACTCTCATATAAGCAGTCATAAAAACAGAAAATAAATTCAGAATACTTTGCATGATTACTAACATTTCACTCTTGTTTCAAAATTTGCATAAAAGGATATGAACAAATAATGCTATTACCAAGAAAAAAGGTAACACCTTCTTGAAGAGATTTCAAGCAGGGAAAGAAATTCAGAATACAAAATAATGCCAATTTCTTAAAATAAATTAACAAGGAAAAAAAATTATCAAGAATCCTTAAAACAAATTATACCTTTGAAATAATTATAAATTTTCTTTGGTGGGTATGAGAAAACAACCCACAGAAAAAAATGTTTTAATGAGAGGAAGTAGCAAAATTAGTGTAATTACTCCCTCTCCGTTGAGATTTCGGGTGAAGGAAAAATATGACATCAAATAATCTTAATCAAATTGATTAAAAACTAAAAACCAACCTTTCTTTTGCGGGATTTTCTAAATCTCTCAGAGTGAAAAATCTCTTATAAAGAAAGGAAGTCATACATCCAATAACAAGACATAACAGAAAAAGTCATTAAAAATGAATTGGTCCCCATTTAAGGGCTAAGAAACCAAAAGTAAAAGCATTAGAGAAGAAAGTCAATTTAAAATTCATGGAATTATTCCTGAAGTTTAATATTAAATAACAAGTTTTATTTTATTATTTTTTTGATTCAATAAGACGTTTTCTCAAGGTATTGAAAAAAAATTAAAGGAAAGAATCTTTTAAGAAAGGAATAAAACAAATCAGATTATTCAAGATATAATTAAATGAGATGGTAATCATGAAAAAATCATGCTTTTAAAATCCCTACAATTCACAAATTTTTAGGAAGATATGAAGTTAATACAAAATTTAATTTCAACATAGAATGTATATTATTATAACAAGTCAGATAAAAAAGGATTTGAAAAAAAGCAGGCATATCTATTCTTACTCTCATTAAAGAAGTAATTATAGTACCAATAAATTCCAGGGGCTTCCCATCATTAATAACTTTTTATATGTTTCAAATTTTCTTAAAATCAAAATTAAAATAACCATAAACACTCTGTTTGCAAAAGATTTCAAGCGAATAATATTACAGAATAAAATATATTGCTAATTAAAAATTTAAATTTGGTTGAAAAAGTTATGAAGATTTCTTTTGTGAAAGATTTTCCCAAATGTGACAGAGTTGAAGTCATATTATCTTTGAAGGAGCAACTTAATTAAATAAAATATACTTTGAATGGATACTATTCCCTGAATAATAAACCCTTGCAGAGAAAAAAAAAGTCACTTGAAGGAAAATATCCTTACTTATACAATAATGTAAAGCAATTTATTACAGAAAATGAAAATGCAAGAAAAAATTGACGGGTAAAAACAGAATATCTAACTTTAAATTATGCAAATCATTTCTCAACATTTATATAGAATATATCTACAAAGTAGCTCAATTTGAATTTTAAAAAATATCAAAACAAAACTCAAATCAACAGACCTTCTTGATGTGAGCAGGTTTTTCTTTTTCATCTTAGTAATACACAATGCAGACAGCACCTATAAAAAATTAGCAAAAATGTGTAAATAATTATTACAATATGTCTACATAAAACAGTTACTTCAATAAATAATCATTAAAAAATCAAATCATAAATATGCAAGCATGTGAAATTCATTGCAAAATATATTTTTTGAAAACACTTTTTTTCTCCTACTTTTTTTATTGATTCAGATATCAAAAATCTGATACTTGCTTACAAAGATATAATATGACTGTGATACGTATATTATTGAGATTTGAGAGTTTGGTAAAGCCATTTGTTTTTTTAAATATTCAGTAGTGAAAAAAAAAAAAAAGAAATCAGAGAGGATACAATGATTATAAAATGCCACATGGCAACAGTTTACATATCAAAATTTTAAAAAGTATATTTAAGTGCTCGGTTAGGAGTTTATAGAAATTTGTGTATGTCAGTTATTAATGGCTCTAAACATTATGTACAGTATTTAATGGTCCTTTTATGTGTGTCAAATACTGTAAATACTGGTTGCATCTAATAAAACGAACAGCATTTTAATGCTTTAGAAAGGAAATAAGAAACATTCAGTAATAAATATATCTCATTTATAAATGATGTTTTTCACATATATTTTGGATGCAATTTAAAACATGTTTGATTTTCAAATGTTACAGGAGAATCACAAGCAAGAAATATATGATTACAAAGTTATATAAATATATCACAATTATCAAAATTTTAACCAAAAAGATATAGTCCAGCAACCTTAGAAATAATTTAATTTACGCAGACACTTACATGAGTAGAACATTTAAGAGATAATAAAAACTGACATTAAATATTCTGTTTGGAGGAGGAGGAAAATGAAACATTGTAATAGAGAGGTGCAAGAAATTAACTATAAAGTATCTAATTTTTGCTCTAAACACCAAATTAATTGATGGAACGATATATTTAAATTAAACAGAATTAAATGAGAACAGAGAAGGCATGAATTTAAAACACAGAGCTCAGAAACGTTATTGACGACAATAAGCTATTAATAAGAGAAAAGGAAAATTACAGAAAAGTAACGAAATAACCAAGTTTTCAGTATTCCTAAATTAAAATACTTCCCTGTAAACATAAAGCAAATACAAAAACTGATTCAAGGATGGGAAAATGAATATGCATGTTCAAATGCTAATAAAGAGTAAATTGTAACTGAATTAAATGAAACAAATATATGCTTGCCAGAGAAATGAAAATTACTTTACTTAAAAGGAAGGACTAATGTTTATACAATACTGTAGAAAGACTGAATAAATTTGAAAATATGTAGGGATGTCACATATGGAAATTCATTCATTTATTTTTGCTTGATATAGAACATTGAGGAAACTAAATTTTGAAAATTAGATGCAAATCTCAACTTACTCTCATATAAGCAGTCATAAAAACAGAAAATAAATTCAGAATACTTTGCATGATTACTAACATTTCACTCTTGTTTCAAAATTTGCATAAAAGGATATGAACAAATAATGCTATTACCAAGAAAAAAGGTAACACCTTCTTGAAGAGATTTCAAGCAGGGAAAGAAATTCAGAATACAAAATAATGCCAATTTCTTAAAATAAATTAACAAGGAAAAAAAATTATCAAGAATCCTTAAAACAAATTATACCTTTGAAATAATTATAAATTTTCTTTGGTGGGTATGAGAAAACAACCCACAGAAAAAAATGTTTTAATGAGAGGAAGTAGCAAAATTAGTGTAATTACTCCCTCTCCGTTGAGATTTCGGGTGAAGGAAAAATATGACATCAAATAATCTTAATCAAATTGATTAAAAACTAAAAACCAACTTTTCTTTTGCGGGATTTTCTAAATCTCTCAGAGTGAAAAATCTCTTATAAAGAAAGGAAGTCATACATCCAATAACAAGACATAACAGAAAAAGTCATTAAAAATGAATTGGTCCCCATTTAAGGGCTAAGAAACCAAAAGTAAAAGCATTAGAGATGAAAGTCAATTTAAAATTCATGGAATTATTCCTGAAGTTTAATATTAAATAACAAGTTTTATTTTATTATTTTTTGATTCAATAAGACGTTTTCTCAAGGTATTGAAAAAAAATTAAAGGAAAGAATCTTTTAAGAAAGGAATAAAACAAATCAGATTATTCAAGATATAATTAAATGAGATGGTAATCATGAAAAAATCATGCTTTTAAAATCCCTACAATTCACAAATTTTTAGGAAGATATGAAGTTAATACAAAATTTAATTTCAACATAGAATGTATATTATTATAACAAGTCAGATAAAAAAGGATTTGAAAAAAAGCAGGCATATCTATTCTTACTCTCATTAAAGAAGTAATTATAGTACCAATAAATTCCAGGGGCTTCCCATCATTAATAACTTTTTATATGTTTCAAATTTTCTTAAAATCAAAATTAAAATAACCATAAACACTCTGTTTGCAAAAGATTTCAAGCGAATAATATTACAGAATAAAATATATTGCTAATTAAAAATTTAAATTTGGTTGAAAAAGTTATGAAGATTTCTTTTGTGAAAGATTTTCCCAAATGTGACAGAGTTGAAGTCATATTATCTTTGAAGGAGCAACTTAATTAAATAAAATATACTTTGAATGGATACTATTCCCTGAATAATAAACCCTTGCAGAGAAAAAAAAAGTCACTTGAAGGAAAATATCCTTACTTATACAATAATGTAAAGCAATTTATTACAGAAAATGAAAATGCAAGAAAAAATTGACGGGTAAAAACAGAATATCTAACTTTAAATTATGCAAATCATTTCTCAACATTTATATAGAATATATCTACAAAGTAGCTCAATTTGAATTTTAAAAAATATCAAAACAAAACTCAAATCAACAGACCTTCTTGATGTGAGCAGGTTTTTCTTTTTCATCTTAGTAATACACAATGCAGACAGCACCTATAAAAAATTAGCAAAAATGTGTAAATAATTATTACAATATGTCTACATAAAACAGTTACTTCAATAAATAATCATTAAAAAATCAAATCATAAATATGCAAGCATGTGAAATTCATTGCAAAATATATTTTTTGAAAACACTTTTTTTCTCCTACTTTTTTCATTGATTCAGATATCAAAAATCTGATACTTGCTTACAAAGATATAATATGACTGTGATACGTATATTATTGAGATTTGAGAGTTTGGTAAAGCCATTTGTTTTTTTAAATATTCAGTAGTGAAAAAAAAAAAAAAAAGAAATCAGAGAGGATACAATGATTATAAAATGCCACATGGCAACAGTTTACATATCAAAATTTTAAAAAGTATATTTAAGTGCTCGGTTAGGAGTTTATAGAAATTTGTGTATGTCAGTTATTAATGGCTCTAAACATTATGTACAGTATTTAATGGTCCTTTTATGTGTGTCAAATACTGTAAATACTGGTTGCATCTAATAAAACGAACAGCATTTTAATGCTTTAGAAAGGAAATAAGAAACATTCAGTAATAAATATATCTCATTTATAAATGATGTTTTTCACATATATTTTGGATGCAATTTAAAACATGTTTGATTTTCAAATGTTACAGGAGAATCACAAGCAAGAAATATATGATTACAAAGTTATATAAATATATCACAATTATCAAAATTTTAACCAAAAAGATATAGTCCAGCAACCTTAGAAATAATTTAATTTACGCAGACACTTACATGAGTAGAACATTTAAGAGATAATAAAAACTGACATTAAATATTCTGTTTGGAGGAGGAGGAAAATGAAACATTGTAATAGAGAGGTGCAAGAAATTAACTATAAAGTATCTAATTTTTGCTCTAAACACCAAATTAATTGATGGAACGATATATTTAAATTAAACAGAATTAAATGAGAACAGAGAAGGCATGAATTTAAAACACAGAGCTCAGAAACGTTATTGACGACAATAAGCTATTAATAAGAGAAAAGGAAAATTACAGAAAAGTAACGAAATAACCAAGTTTTCAGTATTCCTAAATTAAAATACTTCCCTGTAAACATAAAGCAAATACAAAAACTGATTCAAGGATGGGAAAATGAATATGCATGTTCAAATGCTAATAAAGAGTAAATTGTAACTGAATTAAATGAAACAAATATATGCTTGCCAGAGAAATGAAAATTACTTTACTTAAAAGGAAGGACTAATGTTTATACAATACTGTAGAAAGACTGAATAAATTTGAAAATATGTAGGGATGTCACATATGGAAATTCATTCATTTATTTTTGCTTGATATAGAACATTGAGGAAACTAAATTTTGAAAATTAGATGCAAATCTCAACTTACTCTCATATAAGCAGTCATAAAAACAGAAAATAAATTCAGAATACTTTGCATGATTACTAACATTTCACTCTTGTTTCAAAATTTGCATAAAAGGATATGAACAAATAATGCTATTACCAAGAAAAAAGGTAACACCTTCTTGAAGAGATTTCAAGCAGGGAAAGAAATTCAGAATACAAAATAATGCCAATTTCTTAAAATAAATTAACAAGGAAAAAAAATTATCAAGAATCCTTAAAACAAATTATACCTTTGAAATAATTATAAATTTTCTTTGGTGGGTATGAGAAAACAACCCACAGAAAAAAATGTTTTAATGAGAGGAAGTAGCAAAATTAGTGTAATTACTCCCTCTCCGTTGAGATTTCGGGTGAAGGAAAAATATGACATCAAATAATCTTAATCAAATTGATTAAAAACTAAAAACCAACTTTTCTTTTGCGGGATTTTCTAAATCTCTCAGAGTGAAAAATCTCTTATAAAGAAAGGAAGTCATACATCCAATAACAAGACATAACAGAAAAAGTCATTAAAAATGAATTGGTCCCCATTTAAGGGCTAAGAAACCAAAAGTAAAAGCATTAGAGAAGAAAGTCAATTTAAAATTCATGGAATTATTCCTGAAGTTTAATATTAAATAACAAGTTTTATTTTATTATTTTTTGATTCAATAAGACGTTTTCTCAAGGTATTGAAAAAAAATTAAAGGAAAGAATCTTTTAAGAAAGGAATAAAACAAATCAGATTATTCAAGATATAATTAAATGAGATGGCAATCATGAAAAAATCATGCTTTTAAAATCCCTACAATTCACAAATTTTTAGGAAGATATGAAGTTAATACAAAATTTAATTTCAACATAGAATGTATATTATTATAACAAGTCAGATAAAAAAGGATTTGAAAAAAAGCAGGCATATCTATTCTTACTCTCATTAAAGAAGTAATTATAGTACCAATAAATTCCAGGGGCTTCCCATCATTAATAACTTTTTATATGTTTCAAATTTTCTTAAAATCAAAATTAAAATAACCATAAACACTCTGTTTGCAAAAGATTTCAAGCGAATAATATTACAGAATAAAATATATTGCTAATTAAAAATTTAAATTTGGTTGAAAAAGTTATGAAGATTTCTTTTGTGAAAGATTTTCCCAAATGTGACAGAGTTGAAGTCATATTATCTTTGAAGGAGCAACTTAATTAAATAAAATATACTTTGAATGGATACTATTCCCTGAATAATAAACCCTTGCAGAGAAAAAAAAAGTCACTTGAAGGAAAATATCCTTACTTATACAATAATGTAAAGCAATTTATTACAGAAAATGAAAATGCAAGAAAAAATTGACGGGTAAAAACAGAATATCTAACTTTAAATTATGCAAATCATTTCTCAACATTTATATAGAATATATCTACAAAGTAGCTCAATTTGAATTTTAAAAAATATCAAAACAAAACTCAAATCAACAGACCTTCTTGATGTGAGCAGGTTTTTCTTTTTCATCTTAGTAATACACAATGCAGACAGCACCTATAAAAAATTAGCAAAAATGTGTAAATAATTATTACAATATGTCTACATAAAACAGTTACTTCAATAAATAATCATTAAAAAATCAAATCATAAATATGCAAGCATGTGAAATTCATTGCAAAATATATTTTTTGAAAACACTTTTTTTCTCCTACTTTTTTCATTGATTCAGATATCAAAAATCTGATACTTGCTTACAAAGATATAATATGACTGTGATACGTATATTATTGAGATTTGAGAGTTTGGTAAAGCCATTTGTTTTTTTAAATATTCAGTAGTGAAAAAAAAAAAAAAAAGAAATCAGAGAGGATACAATGATTATAAAATGCCACATGGCAACAGTTTACATATCAAAATTTTAAAAAGTATATTTAAGTGCTCGGTTAGGAGTTTATAGAAATTTGTGTATGTCAGTTATTAATGGCTCTAAACATTATGTACAGTATTTAATGGTCCTTTTATGTGTGTCAAATACTGTAAATACTGGTTGCATCTAATAAAACGAACAGCATTTTAATGCTTTAGAAAGGAAATAAGAAACATTCAGTAATAAATATATCTCATTTATAAATGATGTTTTTCACATATATTTTGGATGCAATTTAAAACATGTTTGATTTTCAAATGTTACAGGAGAATCACAAGCAAGAAATATATGATTACAAAGTTATATAAATATATCACAATTATCAAAATTTTAACCAAAAAGATATAGTCCAGCAACCTTAGAAATAATTTAATTTACGCAGACACTTACATGAGTAGAACATTTAAGAGATAATAAAAACTGACATTAAATATTCTGTTTGGAGGAGGAGGAAAATGAAACATTGTAATAGAGAGGTGCAAGAAATTAACTATAAAGTATCTAATTTTTGCTCTAAACACCAAATTAATTGATGGAACGATATATTTAAATTAAACAGAATTAAATGAGAACAGAGAAGGCATGAATTTAAAACACAGAGCTCAGAAACGTTATTGACGACAATAAGCTATTAATAAGAGAAAAGGAAAATTACAGAAAAGTAACGAAATAACCAAGTTTTCAGTATTCCTAAATTAAAATACTTCCCTGTAAACATAAAGCAAATACAAAAACTGATTCAAGGATGGGAAAATGAATATGCATGTTCAAATGCTAATAAAGAGTAAATTGTAACTGAATTAAATGAAACAAATATATGCTTGCCAGAGAAATGAAAATTACTTTACTTAAAAGGAAGGACTAATGTTTATACAATACTGTAGAAAGACTGAATAAATTTGAAAATATGTAGGGATGTCACATATGGAAATTCATTCATTTATTTTTGCTTGATATAGAACATTGAGGAAACTAAATTTTGAAAATTAGATGCAAATCTCAACTTACTCTCATATAAGCAGTCATAAAAACAGAAAATAAATTCAGAATACTTTGCATGATTACTAACATTTCACTCTTGTTTCAAAATTTGCATAAAAGGATATGAACAAATAATGCTATTACCAAGAAAAAAGGTAACACCTTCTTGAAGAGATTTCAAGCAGGGAAAGAAATTCAGAATACAAAATAATGCCAATTTCTTAAAATAAATTAACAAGGAAAAAAAATTATCAAGAATCCTTAAAACAAATTATACCTTTGAAATAATTATAAATTTTCTTTGGTGGGTATGAGAAAACAACCCACAGAAAAAAATGTTTTAATGAGAGGAAGTTGCAAAATTAGTGTAATTACTCCCTCTCCGTTGAGATTTCGGGTGAAGGAAAAATATGACATCAAATAATCTTAATCAAATTGATTAAAAACTAAAAACTTTTCTTTTGCGGGATTTTCTAAATCTCTCAGAGTGAAAAATCTCTTATAAAGAAAGGAAGTCATACATCCAATAACAAGACATAACAGAAAAAGTCATTAAAAATGAATTGGTCCCCATTTAAGGGCTAAGAAACCAAAAGTAAAAGCATTAGAGAAGAAAGTCAATTTAAAATTCATGGAATTATTCCTGAAGTTTAATATTAAATAACAAGTTTTATTTTATTATTTTTTGATTCAATAAGACGTTTTCTCAAGGTATTGAAAAAAAATTAAAGGAAAGAATCTTTTAAGAAAGGAATAAAACAAATCAGATTATTCAAGATATAATTAAATGAGATGGTAATCATAAAAAAATCATGCTTTTAAAATCAATACAATTCACAAATTTTTAGGAAGATATGAAGTTAATACAAAATTTAATTTCAACATAGAATGTATATTATTATAACAAGTCAGATAAAAAAGGATTTGAAAAAAAGCAGGCATATCTATTCTTACTCTCATTAAAGAAGTAATTATAGTACCAATAAATTCCAGGGGCTTCCCATCATTAATAACTTTTTATATGTTTCAAATTTTCTTAAAATCAAAATTAAAATAACCATAAACACTCTGTTTGCAAAAGATTTCAAGCGAATACTATTACAGAATAAAATATATTGCTAATTAAAAATTTAAATTTGGTTGAAAAAGTTATGAAGATTTCTTTTGTGAAAGATTTTCCCAAATGTGACAGAGTTGAAGTCATATTATCTTTGAAGGAGCAACTTAATTAAATAAAATATACTTTGAATGGATACTATTCCCTGAATAATAAACCCTTGCAGAGAAAAAAAAAGTCACTTGAAGGAAAATATCCTTACTTATACAATAATGTAAAGCAATTTATTACAGAAAATGAAAATGCAAGAAAAAATTGACGGGTAAAAACAGAATATCTAACTTTAAATTATGCAAATCATTTCTCAACATTTATATAGAATATATCTACAAAGTAGCTCAATTTGAATTTTAAAAAATATCAAAACAAAACTCAAATCAACAGACCTTCTTGATGTGAGCAGGTTTTTCTTTTTCATCTTAGTAATACACAATGCAGACAGCACCTATAAAAAATTAGCAAAAATGTGTAAATAATTATTACAATATGTCTACATAAAACAGTTACTTCAATAAATAATCATTAAAAAATCAAATCATAAATATGCAAGCATGTGAAATTCATTGCAAAATATATTTTTTGAAAACACTTTTTTTCTCCTACTTTTTTCATTGATTCAGATATCAAAAATCTGATACTTGCTTACAAAGATATAATATGACTGTGATATGTATATTATTGAGATTTGAGAGTTTGGTAAAGCCATTTGTTTTTTTAAATATTCAGTAGTGAAAAAAAAAAAGAAATCAGAGAGGATACAATGATTATAAAATGCCACATGGCAACAGTTTACATATCAAAATTTTAAAAAGTATATTTAAGTGCTCGGTTAGGAGTTTATAGAAATTTGTGTATGTCAGTTATTAATGGCTCTAAACATTATGTACAGTATTTAATGGTCCTTTTATGTGTGTCAAATACTGTAAATACTGGTTGCATCTAATAAAACGAACAGCATTTTAATGCTTTAGAAAGGAAATAAGAAACATTCAGTAATAAATATATCTCATTTATAAATGATGTTTTTCACATATATTTTGGATGCAATTTAAAACATGTTTGATTTTCAAATGTTACAGGAGAATCACAAGCAAGAAATATATGATTACAAAGTTATATAAATATATCACAATTATCAAAATTTTAACCAAAAAGATATAGTCCAGCAACCTTAGAAATAATTTAATTTACGCAGACACTTACATGAGTAGAACATTTAAGAGATAATAAAAACTGACATTAAATATTCTGTTTGGAGGAGGAGGAAAATGAAACATTGTAATAGAGAGGTGCAAGAAATTAACTATAAAGTATCTAATTTTTGCTCTAAACACCAAATTAATTGATGGAACGATATATTTAAATTAAACAGAATTAAATGAGAACAGAGAAGGCATGAATTTAAAACACAGAGCTCAGAAACGTTATTGACGACAATAAGCTATTAATAAGAGAAAAGGAAAATTACAGAAAAGTAACGAAATAACCAAGTTTTCAGTATTCCTAAATTAAAATACTTCCCTGTAAACATAAAGCAAATACAAAAACTGATTCAAGGATGGGAAAATGAATATGCATGTTCAAATGCTAATAAAGAGTAAATTGTAACTGAATTAAATGAAACAAATATATGCTTGCCAGAGAAATGAAAATTACTTTACTTAAAAGGAAGGACTAATGTTTATACAATACTGTAGAAAGACTGAATAAATTTGAAAATATGTAGGGATGTCACATATGGAAATTCATTCATTTATTTTTGCTTGATATAGAACATTGAGGAAACTAAATTTTGAAAATTAGATGCAAATCTCAACTTACTCTCATATAAGCAGTCATAAAAACAGAAAATAAATTCAGAATACTTTGCATGATTACTAACATTTCACTCTTGTTTCAAAATTTGCATAAAAGGATATGAACAAATAATGCTATTACCAAGAAAAAAGGTAACACCTTCTTGAAGAGATTTCAAGCAGGGAAAGAAATTCAGAATACAAAATAATGCCAATTTCTTAAAATAAATTAACAAGGAAAAAAAATTATCAAGAATCCTTAAAACAAATTATACCTTTGAAATAATTATAAATTTTCTTTGGTGGGTATGAGAAAACAACCCACAGAAAAAAATGTTTTAATGAGAGGAAGTAGCAAAATTAGTGTAATTACTCCCTCTCCGTTGAGATTTCGGGTGAAGGAAAAATATGACATCAAATAATCTTAATCAAATTGATTAAAAACTAAAAACCAACTTTTCTTTTGCGGGATTTTCTAAATCTCTCAGAGTGAAAAATCTCTTATAAAGAAAGGAAGTCATACATCCAATAACAAGACATAACAGAAAAAGTCATTAAAAATGAATTGGTCCCCATTTAAGGGCTAAGAAACCAAAAGTAAAAGCATTAGAGAAGAAAGTCAATTTAAAATTCATGGAATTATTCCTGAAGTTTAATATTAAATAACAAGTTTTATTTTATTATTTTTTTGATTCAATAAGACGTTTTCTCAAGGTATTGAAAAAAAATTAAAGGAAAGAATCTTTTAAGAAAGGAATAAAACAAATCAGATTATTCAAGATATAATTAAATGAGATGGTAAACATGAAAAAATCATGCTTTTAAAATCCCTACAATTCACAAATTTTTAGGAAGATATGAAGTTAATACAAAATTTAATTTCAACATAGAATGTATATTATTATAACAAGTCAGATAAAAAAGGATTTGAAAAAAAGCAGGCATATCTATTCTTACTCTCGTTAAAGAAGTAATTATAGTACCAATAAATTCCAGGGGCTTCCCATCATTAATAACTTTTTATATGTTTGAAATTTTCTTAAAATCAAAATTAAAATAACCATAAACACTCTGTTTGCAAAAGATTTCAAGCGAATAATATTACAGAATTAAATATATTGCTAATTAAAAATTTAAATTTGGTTGAAAAAGTTATGAAGATTTCTTTTGTGAAAGATTTTCCCAAATGTGACAGAGTTGAAGTCATATTATCTTTGAAGGAGCAACTTAATTAAATAAAATATACTTTGAATGGATACTATTCCCTGAATAATAAACCCTTGCAGAGAAAAAAAAAGTCACTTGAAGGAAAATATCCTTACTTATACAATAATGTAAAGCAATTTATTACAGAAAATGAAAATGCAAGAAAAAATTGACGGGTAAAAACAGAATATCTAACTTTAAATTATGCAAATCATTTCTCAACATTTATATAGAATATATCTACAAAGTAGCTCAATTTGAATTTTAAAAAATATCAAAACAAAACTCAAATCAACAGACCTTCTTGATGTGAGCAGGTTTTTCTTTTTCATCTTAGTAATACACAATGCAGACAGCACCTATAAAAAATTAGCAAAAATGTGTAAATAATTATTACAATATGTCTACATAAAACAGTTACTTCAATAAATAATCATTAAAAAATCAAATCATAAATATGCAAGCATGTGAAATTCATTGCAAAATATATTTTTTGAAAACACTTTTTTTCTCCTACTTTTTTCATTGATTCAGATATCAAAAATCTGATACTTGCTTACAAAGATATAATATGACTGTGATATGTATATTATTGAGATTTGAGAGTTTGGTAAAGCCATTTGTTTTTTTAAATATTCAGTAGTGAAAAAAAAAAAGAAATCAGAGAGGATACAATGATTATAAAATGCCACATGGCAACAGTTTACATATCAAAATTTTAAAAAGTATATTTAAGTGCTCGGTTAGGAGTTTATAGAAATTTGTGTATGTCAGTTATTAATGGCTCTAAACATTATGTACAGTATTTAATGGTCCTTTTATGTGTGTCAAATACTGTAAATACTGGTTGCATCTAATAAAACGAACAGCATTTTAATGCTTTAGAAAGGAAATAAGAAACATTCAGTAATAAATATATCTCATTTATAAATGATGTTTTTCACATATATTTTGGATGCAATTTAAAACATGTTTGATTTTCAAATGTTACAGGAGAATCACAAGCAAGAAATATATGATTACAAAGTTATATAAATATATCACAATTATCAAAATTTTAACCAAAAAGATATAGTCCAGCAACCTTAGAAATAATTTAATTTACGCAGACACTTACATGAGTAGAACATTTAAGAGATAATAAAAACTGACATTAAATATTCTGTTTGGAGGAGGAGGAAAATGAAACATTGTAATAGAGAGGTGCAAGAAATTAACTATAAAGTATCTAATTTTTGCTCTAAACACCAAATTAATTGATGGAACGATATATTTAAATTAAACAGAATTAAATGAGAACAGAGAAGGCATGAATTTAAAACACAGAGCTCAGAAACGTTATTGACGACAATAAGCTATTAATAAGAGAAAAGGAAAATTACAGAAAAGTAACGAAATAACCAAGTTTTCAGTATTCCTAAATTAAAATACTTCCCTGTAAACATAAAGCAAATACAAAAACTGATTCAAGGATGGGAAAATGAATATGCATGTTCAAATGCTAATAAAGAGTAAATTGTAACTGAATTAAATGAAACAAATATATGCTTGCCAGAGAAATGAAAATTACTTTACTTAAAAGGAAGGACTAATGTTTATACAATACTGTAGAAAGACTGAATAAATTTGAAAATATGTAGGGATGTCACATATGGAAATTCATTCATTTATTTTTGCTTGATATAGAACATTGAGGAAACTAAATTTTGAAAATTAGATGCAAATCTCAACTTACTCTCATATAAGCAGTCATAAAAACAGAAAATAAATTCAGAATACTTTGCATGATTACTAACATTTCACTCTTGTTTCAAAATTTGCATAAAAGGATATGAACAAATAATGCTATTACCAAGAAAAAAGGTAACACCTTCTTGAAGAGATTTCAAGCAGGGAAAGAAATTCAGAATACAAAATAATGCCAATTTCTTAAAATAAATTAACAAGGAAAAAAAATTATCAAGAATCCTTAAAACAAATTATACCTTTGAAATAATTATAAATTTTCTTTGGTGGGTATGAGAAAACAACCCACAGAAAAAAATGTTTTAATGAGAGGAAGTAGCAAAATTAGTGTAATTACTCCCTCTCCGTTGAGATTTCGGGTGAAGGAAAAATATGACATCAAATAATCTTAATCAAATTGATTAAAAACTAAAAACCAACTTTTCTTTTGCGGGATTTTCTAAATCTCTCAGAGTGAAAAATCTCTTATAAAGAAAGGAAGTCATACATCCAATAACAAGACATAACAGAAAAAGTCATTAAAAATGAATTGGTCCCCATTTAAGGGCTAAGAAACCAAAAGTAAAAGCATTAGAGATGAAAGTCAATTTAAAATTCATGGAATTATTCCTGAAGTTTAATATTAAATAACAAGTTTTATTTTATTATTTTTTGATTCAATAAGACGTTTTCTCAAGGTATTGAAAAAAAATTAAAGGAAAGAATCTTTTAAGAAAGGAATAAAACAAATCAGATTATTCAAGATATAATTAAATGAGATGGTAATCATGAAAAAATCATGCTTTTAAAATCCCTACAATTCACAAATTTTTAGGAAGATATGAAGTTAATACAAAATTTAATTTCAACATAGAATGTATATTATTATAACAAGTCAGATAAAAAAGGATTTGAAAAAAAGCAGGCATATCTATTCTTACTCTCATTAAAGAAGTAATTATAGTACCAATAAATTCCAGGGGCTTCCCATCATTAATAACTTTTTATATGTTTCAAATTTTCTTAAAATCAAAATTAAAATAACCATAAACACTCTGTTTGCAAAAGATTTCAAGCGAATAATATTACAGAATAAAATATATTGCTAATTAAAAATTTAAATTTGGTTGAAAAAGTTATGAAGATTTCTTTTGTGAAAGATTTTCCCAAATGTGACAGAGTTGAAGTCATATTATCTTTGAAGGAGCAACTTAATTAAATAAAATATACTTTGAATGGATACTATTCCCTGAATAATAAACCCTTGCAGAGAAAAAAAAAGTCACTTGAAGGAAAATATCCTTACTTATACAATAATGTAAAGCAATTTATTACAGAAAATGAAAATGCAAGAAAAAATTGACGGGTAAAAACAGAATATCTAACTTTAAATTATGCAAATCATTTCTCAACATTTATATAGAATATATCTACAAAGTAGCTCAATTTGAATTTTAAAAAATATCAAAACAAAACTCAAATCAACAGACCTTCTTGATGTGAGCAGGTTTTTCTTTTTCATCTTAGTAATACACAATGCAGACAGCACCTATAAAAAATTAGCAAAAATGTGTAAATAATTATTACAATATGTCTACATAAAACAGTTACTTCAATAAATAATCATTAAAAAATCAAATCATAAATATGCAAGCATGTGAAATTCATTGCAAAATATATTTTTTGAAAACACTTTTTTTCTCCTACTTTTTTCATTGATTCAGATATCAAAAATCTGATACTTGCTTACAAAGATATAATATGACTGTGATATGTATATTATTGAGATTTGAGAGTTTGGTAAAGCCATTTGTTTTTTTAAATATTCAGTAGTGAAAAAAAAAAAGAAATCAGAGAGGATACAATGATTATAAAATGCCACATGGCAACAGTTTACATATCAAAATTTTAAAAAGTATATTTAAGTGCTCGGTTAGGAGTTTATAGAAATTTGTGTATGTCAGTTATTAATGGCTCTAAACATTATGTACAGTATTTAATGGTCCTTTTATGTGTGTCAAATACTGTAAATACTGGTTGCATCTAATAAAACGAACAGCATTTTAATGCTTTAGAAAGGAAATAAGAAACATTCAGTAATAAATATATCTCATTTATAAATGATGTTTTTCACATATATTTTGGATGCAATTTAAAACATGTTTGATTTTCAAATGTTACAGGAGAATCACAAGCAAGAAATATATGATTACAAAGTTATATAAATATATCACAATTATCAAAATTTTAACCAAAAAGATATAGTCCAGCAACCTTAGAAATAATTTAATTTACGCAGACACTTACATGAGTAGAACATTTAAGAGATAATAAAAACTGACATTAAATATTCTGTTTGGAGGAGGAGGAAAATGAAACATTGTAATAGAGAGGTGCAAGAAATTAACTATAAAGTATCTAATTTTTGCTCTAAACACCAAATTAATTGATGGAACGATATATTTAAATTAAACAGAATTAAATGAGAACAGAGAAGGCATGAATTTAAAACACAGAGCTCAGAAACGTTATTGACGACAATAAGCTATTAATAAGAGAAAAGGAAAATTACAGAAAAGTAACGAAATAACCAAGTTTTCAGTATTCCTAAATTAAAATACTTCCCTGTAAACATAAAGCAAATACAAAAACTGATTCAAGGATGGGAAAATGAATATGCATGTTCAAATGCTAATAAAGAGTAAATTGTAACTGAATTAAATGAAACAAATATATGCTTGCCAGAGAAATGAAAATTACTTTACTTAAAAGGAAGGACTAATGTTTATACAATACTGTAGAAAGACTGAATAAATTTGAAAATATGTAGGGATGTCACATATGGAAATTCATTCATTTATTTTTGCTTGATATAGAACATTGAGGAAACTAAATTTTGAAAATTAGATGCAAATCTCAACTTACTCTCATATAAGCAGTCATAAAAACAGAAAATAAATTCAGAATACTTTGCATGATTACTAACATTTCACTCTTGTTTCAAAATTTGCATAAAAGGATATGAACAAATAATGCTATTACCAAGAAAAAAGGTAACACCTTCTTGAAGAGATTTCAAGCAGGGAAAGAAATTCAGAATACAAAATAATGCCAATTTCTTAAAATAAATTAACAAGGAAAAAAAATTATCAAGAATCCTTAAAACAAATTATACCTTTGAAATAATTATAAATTTTCTTTGGTGGGTATGAGAAAACAACCCACAGAAAAAAATGTTTTAATGAGAGGAAGTAGCAAAATTAGTGTAATTACTCCCTCTCCGTTGAGATTTCGGGTGAAGGAAAAATATGACATCAAATAATCTTAATCAAATTGATTAAAAACTAAAAACCAACTTTTCTTTTGCGGGATTTTCTAAATCTCTCAGAGTGAAAAATCTCTTATAAAGAAAGGAAGTCATACATCCAATAACAAGACATAACAGAAAAAGTCATTAAAAATGAATTGGTCCCCATTTAAGGGCTAAGAAACCAAAAGTAAAAGCATTAGAGATGAAAGTCAATTTAAAATTCATGGAATTATTCCTGAAGTTTAATATTAAATAACAAGTTTTATTTTATTATTTTTTGATTCAATAAGACGTTTTCTCAAGGTATTGAAAAAAAATTAAAGGAAAGAATCTTTTAAGAAAGGAATAAAACAAATCAGATTATTCAAGATATAATTAAATTAGATGGTAATCATGAAAAAATCATGCTTTTAAAATCCCTACAATTCACAAATTTTTAGGAAGATATGAAGTTAATACAAAATTTAATTTCAACATAGAATGTATATTATTATAACAAGTCAGATAAAAAAAGGATTTGAAAAAAAGCAGGCATATCTATTCTTACTCTCATTAAAGAAGTAATTATAGTACCAATAAATTCCAGGGGCTTCCCATCATTAATAACTTTTTATATGTTTCAAATTTTCTTAAAATCAAAATTAAAATAACCATAAACACTCTGTTTGCAAAAGATTTCAAGCGAATAATATTACAGAATAAAATATATTGCTAATTAAAAATTTAAATTTGGTTGAAAAAGTTATGAAGATTTCTTTTGTGAAAGATTTTCCCAAATGTGACAGAGTTGAAGTCATATTATCTTTGAAGGAGCAACTTAATTAAATAAAATATACTTTGAATGGATACTATTCCCTGAATAATAAACCCTTGCAGAGAAAAAAAAAGTCACTTGAAGGAAAATATCCTTACTTATACAATAATGTAAAGCAATTTATTACAGAAAATGAAAATGCAAGAAAAAATTGACGGGTAAAAACAGAATATCTAACTTTAAATTATGCAAATCATTTCTCAACATTTATATAGAATATATCTACAAAGTAGCTCAATTTGAATTTTAAAAAATATCAAAACAAAACTCAAATCAACAGACCTTCTTGATGTGAGCAGGTTTTTCTTTTTCATCTTAGTAATACACAATGCAGACAGCACCTATAAAAAATTAGCAAAAATGTGTAAATAATTATTACAATATGTCTACATAAAACAGTTACTTCAATAAATAATCATTAAAAAATCAAATCATAAATATGCAAGCATGTGAAATTCATTGCAAAATATATTTTTTGAAAACACTTTTTTTCTCCTACTTTTTTCATTGATTCAGATATCAAAAATCTGATACTTGCTTACAAAGATATAATATGACTGTGATATGTATATTATTGAGATTTGAGAGTTTGGTAAAGCCATTTGTTTTTTTAAATATTCAGTAGTGAAAAAAAAAAAGAAATCAGAGAGGATACAATGATTATAAAATGCCACATGGCAACAGTTTACATATCAAAATTTTAAAAAGTATATTTAAGTGCTCGGTTAGGAGTTTATAGAAATTTGTGTATGTCAGTTATTAATGGCTCTAAACATTATGTACAGTATTTAATGGTCCTTTTATGTGTGTCAAATACTGTAAATACTGGTTGCATCTAATAAAACGAACAGCATTTTAATGCTTTAGAAAGGAAATAAGAAACATTCAGTAATAAATATATCTCATTTATAAATGATGTTTTTCACATATATTTTGGATGCAATTTAAAACATGTTTGATTTTCAAATGTTACAGGAGAATCACAAGCAAGAAATATATGATTACAAAGTTATATAAATATATCACAATTATCAAAATTTTAACCAAAAAGATATAGTCCAGCAACCTTAGAAATAATTTAATTTACGCAGACACTTACATGAGTAGAACATTTAAGAGATAATAAAAACTGACATTAAATATTCTGTTTGGAGGAGGAGGAAAATGAAACATTGTAATAGAGAGGTGCAAGAAATTAACTATAAAGTATCTAATTTTTGCTCTAAACACCAAATTAATTGATGGAACGATATATTTAAATTAAACAGAATTAAATGAGAACAGAGAAGGCATGAATTTAAAACACAGAGCTCAGAAACGTTATTGACGACAATAAGCTATTAATAAGAGAAAAGGAAAATTACAGAAAAGTAACGAAATAACCAAGTTTTCAGTATTCCTAAATTAAAATACTTCCCTGTAAACATAAAGCAAATACAAAAACTGATTCAAGGATGGGAAAATGAATATGCATGTTCAAATGCTAATAAAGAGTAAATTGTAACTGAATTAAATGAAACAAATATATGCTTGCCAGAGAAATGAAAATTACTTTACTTAAAAGGAAGGACTAATGTTTATACAATACTGTAGAAAGACTGAATAAATTTGAAAATATGTAGGGATGTCACATATGGAAATTCATTCATTTATTTTTGCTTGATATAGAACATTGAGGAAACTAAATTTTGAAAATTAGATGCAAATCTCAACTTACTCTCATATAAGCAGTCATAAAAACAGAAAATAAATTCAGAATACTTTGCATGATTACTAACATTTCACTCTTGTTTCAAAATTTGCATAAAAGGATATGAACAAATAATGCTATTACCAAGAAAAAAGGTAACACCTTCTTGAAGAGATTTCAAGCAGGGAAAGAAATTCAGAATACAAAATAATGCCAATTTCTTAAAATAAATTAACAAGGAAAAAAAATTATCAAGAATCCTTAAAACAAATTATACCTTTGAAATAATTATAAATTTTCTTTGGTGGGTATGAGAAAACAACCCACAGAAAAAAATGTTTTAATGAGAGGAAGTAGCAAAATTAGTGTAATTACTCCCTCTCCGTTGAGATTTCGGGTGAAGGAAAAATATGACATCAAATAATCTTAATCAAATTGATTAAAAACTAAAAACCAACTTTTCTTTTGCGGGATTTTCTAAATCTCTCAGAGTGAAAAATCTCTTATAAAGAAAGGAAGTCATACATCCAATAACAAGACATAACAGAAAAAGTCATTAAAAATGAATTGGTCCCCATTTAAGGGCTAAGAAACCAAAAGTAAAAGCATTAGAGATGAAAGTCAATTTAAAATTCATGGAATTATTCCTGAAGTTTAATATTAAATAACAAGTTTTATTTTATTATTTTTTGATTCAATAAGACGTTTTCTCAAGGTATTGAAAAAAAATTAAAGGAAAGAATCTTTTAAGAAAGGAATAAAACAAATCAGATTATTCAAGATATAATTAAATGAGATGGTAATCATGAAAAAATCATGCTTTTAAAATCCCTACAATTCACAAATTTTTAGGAAGATATGAAGTTAATACAAAATTTAATTTCAACATAGAATGTATATTATTATAACAAGTCAGATAAAAAAGGATTTGAAAAAAAGCAGGCATATCTATTCTTACTCTCATTAAAGAAGTAATTATAGTACCAATAAATTCCAGGGGCTTCCCATCATTAATAACTTTTTATATGTTTGAAATTTTCTTAAAATCAAAATTAAAATAACCATAAACACTCTGTTTGCAAAAGATTTCAAGCGAATAATATTACAGAATAAAATATATTGCTAATTAAAAATTTAAATTTGGTTGAAAAAGTTATGAAGATTTCTTTTGTGAAAGATTTTCCCAAATGTGACAGAGTTGAAGTCATATTATCTTTGAAGGAGCAACTTAATTAAATAAAATATACTTTGAATGGATACTATTCCCTGAATAATAAACCCTTGCAGAGAAAAAAAAAGTCACTTGAAGGAAAATATCCTTACTTATACAATAATGTAAAGCAATTTATTACAGAAAATGAAAATGCAAGAAAAAATTGACGGGTAAAAACAGAATATCTAACTTTAAATTATGCAAATCATTTCTCAACATTTATATAGAATATATCTACAAAGTAGCTCAATTTGAATTTTAAAAAATATCAAAACAAAACTCAAATCAACAGACCTTCTTGATGTGAGCAGGTTTTTCTTTTTCATCTTAGTAATACACAATGCAGACAGCACCTATAAAAAATTAGCAAAAATGTGTAAATAATTATTACAATATGTCTACATAAAACAGTTACTTCAATAAATAATCATTAAAAAATCAAATCATAAATATGCAAGCATGTGAAATTCATTGCAAAATATATTTTTTGAAAACACTTTTTTTCTCCTACTTTTTTCATTGATTCAGATATCAAAAATCTGATACTTGCTTACAAAGATATAATATGACTGTGATACGTATATTATTGAGATTTGAGAGTTTGGTAAAGCCATTTGTTTTTTTAAATATTCAGTAGTGAAAAAAAAAAAAAAGAAATCAGAGAGGATACAATGATTATAAAATGCCACATGGCAACAGTTTACATATCAAAATTTTAAAAAGTATATTTAAGTGCTCGGTTAGGAGTTTATAGAAATTTGTGTATGTCAGTTATTAATGGCTCTAAACATTATGTACAGTATTTAATGGTCCTTTTATGTGTGTCAAATACTGTAAATACTGGTTGCATCTAATAAAACGAACAGCATTTTAATGCTTTAGAAAGGAAATAAGAAACATTCAGTAATAAATATATCTCATTTATAAATGATGTTTTTCACATATATTTTGGATGCAATTTAAAACATGTTTGATTTTCAAATGTTACAGGAGAATCACAAGCAAGAAATATATGATTACAAAGTTATATAAATATATCACAATTATCAAAATTTTAACCAAAAAGATATAGTCCAGCAACCTTAGAAATAATTTAATTTACGCAGACACTTACATGAGTAGAACATTTAAGAGATAATAAAAACTGACATTAAATATTCTGTTTGGAGGAGGAGGAAAATGAAACATTGTAATAGAGAGGTGCAAGAAATTAACTATAAAGTATCTAATTTTTGCTCTAAACACCAAATTAATTGATGGAACGATATATTTAAATTAAACAGAATTAAATGAGAACAGAGAAGGCATGAATTTAAAACACAGAGCTCAGAAACGTTATTGACGACAATAAGCTATTAATAAGAGAAAAGGAAAATTACAGAAAAGTAACGAAATAACCAAGTTTTCAGTATTCCTAAATTAAAATACTTCCCTGTAAACATAAAGCAAATACAAAAACTGATTCAAGGATGGGAAAATGAATATGCATGTTCAAATGCTAATAAAGAGTAAATTGTAACTGAATTAAATGAAACAAATATATGCTTGCCAGAGAAATGAAAATTACTTTACTTAAAAGGAAGGACTAATGTTTATACAATACTGTAGAAAGACTGAATAAATTTGAAAATATGTAGGGATGTCACATATGGAAATTCATTCATTTATTTTTGCTTGATATAGAACATTGAGGAAACTAAATTTTGAAAATTAGATGCAAATCTCAACTTACTCTCATATAAGCAGTCATAAAAACAGAAAATAAATTCAGAATACTTTGCATGATTACTAACATTTCACTCTTGTTTCAAAATTTGCATAAAAGGATATGAACAAATAATGCTATTACCAAGAAAAAAGGTAACACCTTCTTGAAGAGATTTCAAGCAGGGAAAGAAATTCAGAATACAAAATAATGCCAATTTCTTAAAATAAATTAACAAGGAAAAAAAATTATCAAGAATCCTTAAAACAAATTATACCTTTGAAATAATTATAAATTTTCTTTGGTGGGTATGAGAAAACAACCCACAGAAAAAAATGTTTTAATGAGAGGAAGTAGCAAAATTAGTGTAATTACTCCCTCTCCGTTGAGATTTCGGGTGAAGGAAAAATATGACATCAAATAATCTTAATCAAATTGATTAAAAACTAAAAACCAACCTTTCTTTTGCGGGATTTTCTAAATCTCTCAGAGTGAAAAATCTCTTATAAAGAAAGGAAGTCATACATCCAATAACAAGACATAACAGAAAAAGTCATTAAAAATGAATTGGTCCCCATTTAAGGGCTAAGAAACCAAAAGTAAAAGCATTAGAGAAGAAAGTCAATTTAAAATTCATGGAATTATTCCTGAAGTTTAATATTAAATAACAAGTTTTATTTTATTATTTTTTTGATTCAATAAGACGTTTTCTCAAGGTATTGAAAAAAAATTAAAGGAAAGAATCTTTTAAGAAAGGAATAAAACAAATCAGATTATTCAAGATATAATTAAATGAGATGGTAATCATGAAAAAATCATGCTTTTAAAATCCCTACAATTCACAAATTTTTAGGAAGATATGAAGTTAATACAAAATTTAATTTCAACATAGAATGTATATTATTATAACAAGTCAGATAAAAAAGGATTTGAAAAAAAGCAGGCATATCTATTCTTACTCTCATTAAAGAAGTAATTATAGTACCAATAAATTCCAGGGGCTTCCCATCATTAATAACTTTTTATATGTTTCAAATTTTCTTAAAATCGAAATTAAAATAACCATAAACACTCTGTTTGCAAAAGATTTCAAGCGAATAATATTACAGAATAAAATATATTGCTAATTAAAAATTTAAATTTGGTTGAAAAAGTTATGAAGATTTCTTTTGTGAAAGATTTTCCCAAATGTGACAGAGTTGAAGTCATATTATCTTTGAAGGAGCAACTTAATTAAATAAAATATACTTTGAATGGATACTATTCCCTGAATAATAAACCCTTGCAGAGAAAAAAAAAGTCACTTGAAGGAAAATATCCTTACTTATACAATAATGTAAAGCAATTTATTACAGAAAATGAAAATGCAAGAAAAAATTGACGGGTAAAAACAGAATATCTAACTTTAAATTATGCAAATCATTTCTCAACATTTATATAGAATATATCTACAAAGTAGCTCAATTTGAATTTTAAAAAATATCAAAACAAAACTCAAATCAACAGACCTTCTTGATGTGAGCAGGTTTTTCTTTTTCATCTTAGTAATACACAATGCAGACAGCACCTATAAAAAATTAGCAAAAATGTGTAAATAATTATTACAATATGTCTACATAAAACAGTTACTTCAATAAATAATCATTAAAAAATCAAATCATAAATATGCAAGCATGTGAAATTCATTGCAAAATATATTTTTTGAAAACACTTTTTTTCTCCTACTTTTTTCATTGATTCAGATATCAAAAATCTGATACTTGCTTACAAAGATATAATATGACTGTGATATGTATATTATTGAGATTTGAGAGTTTGGTAAAGCCATTTGTTTTTTTAAATATTCAGTAGTGAAAAAAAAAAAAGAAATCAGAGAGGATACAATGATTATAAAATGCCACATGGCAACAGTTTACATATCAAAATTTTAAAAAGTATATTTAAGTGCTCGGTTAGGAGTTTATAGAAATTTGTGTATGTCAGTTATTAATGGCTCTAAACATTATGTACAGTATTTAATGGTCCTTTTATGTGTGTCAAATATTGTAAATACTGGTTGCATCTAATAAAACGAACAGCATTTTAATGCTTTAGAAAGGAAATAAGAAACATTCAGTAATAAATATATCTCATTTATAAATGATGTTTTTCACATATATTTTGGATGCAATTTAAAACATGTTTGATTTTCAAATGTTACAGGAGAATCACAAGCAAGAAATATATGATTACAAAGTTATATAAATATATCACAATTATCAAAATTTTAACCAAAAAGATATAGTCCAGCAATAATTTAATTTATGCAGACACTTACATGAGTAGAACATTTAAGAGACAATAAAAACTGACATTAAATATACTGTTTGGAGGAGGAGGAAAATGAAACATTGTAATAGAGAGATGCAAGAAATTAACGATAAAGTATATAATTTTTGCTCTAAACACCAAATTAATTGATTGAACGATATATTTAAATTAAACAGAATTAAATGAGAACAGAGAAGGCATGAATTTAAAACACAGAGCTCAGAAACGTTATTGACAACAAAAAGCTTTAATAAGAGAAAATGAAAATTACAGAAAAGTAACGAAATAACCAAGTTTTCAGTATTCCTAAATTAAAATACTTCCCTGTAAACATAAAGCAAATACAAAAACTGATGCAAGGATGGGAAAATGAATATGTATGTTCAAATGCTAATAAAGAGTAAATTGTAACTGAATTAAATGAAACAAATATATGCTTGCCAGAGAAATGAATATTACTTTACTTAAAAGGAAGGACTAATGTTTATACAATACTGTAGAAAGACTGAATAAATTTGAAAATATGTAGGGATGTCACATATGGAAATTCATTCATTTATTTTTGCTTGATATAGAACATTGAGGAAACTAAATTTTGAAAATTAGATGCAAATCTCAACTTACTCTCATATAAGCAGTCATAAAAACAGAAAATAAATTCAGAATACTTTGCATGATTACTAACATTTCACTCTTGTTTCAAAATTTGCATAAAAGGATATGAACAAATAATGCTATTACCAAGAAAAAAGGTAACACCTTCTTGAAGAGATTTCAAGCAGGGAAAGAAATTCAGAATACAAAATAATGCCAATTTCTTAAAATAAATTAACAAGGAAAAAAAATTATCAAGAATCCTTAAAACAAATTATACCTTTGAAATAATTATAAATTTTCTTTGGTGGGTATGAGAAAACAACCCACAGAAAAAAATGTTTTAATGAGAGGAAGTAGCAAAATTAGTGTAATTACTCCCTCTCCGTTGAGATTTCGGGTGAAGGAAAAATATGACATCAAATAATCTTAATCAAATTGATTAAAAACTAAAAACCAACTTTTCTTTTGCGGGATTTTCTAAATCTCTCAGAGTGAAAAATCTCTTATAAAGAAAGGAAGTCATACATCCAATAACAAGACATAACAGAAAAAGTCATTAAAAATGAATTGGTCCCCATTTAAGGGCTAAGAAACCAAAAGTAAAAGCATTAGAGAAGAAAGTCAATTTAAAATTCATGGAATTATTCCTGAAGTTTAATATTAAATAACAAGTTTTATTTTATTATTTTTTGATTCAATAAGACGTTTTCTCAAGGTATTGAAAAAAAATTAAAGGAAAGAATCTTTTAAGAAAGGAATAAAACAAATCAGATTATTCAAGATATAATTAAATGAGATGGTAATCATGAAAAAATCATGCTTTTAAAATCCCTACAATTCACAAATTTTTAGGAAGATATGAAGTTAATACAAAATTTAATTTCAACATAGAA
Source organism: Argiope bruennichi (assembly GCF_947563725.1). Lineage (NCBI taxonomy): Eukaryota > Metazoa > Arthropoda > Arachnida > Araneae > Araneidae > Argiope > Argiope bruennichi. The sequence goes on from NC_079162.1 coordinate 120,243,702, forward strand.
TGTATATTATTATAACAAGTCAGATAAAAAAGGATTTGAAAAAAAGCAGGCATATCTATTCTTACTCTCATTAAAGAAGTAATTATAGTACCAATAAATTCCAGGGGCTTCCCATCATTAATAACTTTTTATATGTTTCAAATTTTCTTAAAATCAAAATTAAAATAACCATAAACAATCTGTTTGCAAAAGATTTCAAGCGAATACTATTACAGAATAAAATATATTGCTAATTAAAAATTTAAATTTGGTTGAAAAAGTTATGAAGATTTCTTTTGTGAAAGATTTTCAAAAATGTGACAGAGTTGAAGTCATATTATCTTTGAAGGAGCAACTTAATTAAATAAAATATACTTTGAATGGATACTATTCCCTGAATAATAAACCCTTGCAGAGAAAAAAAAAATCACTTGAAGGAAAATATCCTTACTTATACAATAATGTAAAGCAATTTATTACAGAAAATGAAAATGCAAGAAAAAATTGACGGGTAAAAACAGAATATCTAACTTTAAATTACGCAAATCATTTCTCAACATTTATATAGAATATATCTACAAAGTAGCTCGATTTGAATTTTAAAATATATCAAAACAAAACTGAAATCAACAGACCTTCTTGATGTGAGCAGGTTTTTCTTTTTCATCTCAGTAATAAACAATGCAGACATCACCTATAAAATATTAGCAAAAATGTGTAAATAATCATTACAATATGTCTACATAAAACAGTTACTTCAATAAATAATCATTAAAAAATCAAATCATAAATATGCAAGCATGTGAAATTCATTGCAAAATATATTTTTTGAAAACACTTTTTTTCTCCTACTTTTTTCATTGATTCAGATATCAAAAATCTGATACTTGCTTACAAAGATATAATATGACTGTGATACGTATATTATTGAGCTTTGAGAGTTTGGTAAAGCCATTTGTTTTTTAAATATTCAGTAGTGAAAAAAAAAAGAAATCACAGAGGTTACAATGATTATAAAATTCACATGGCAACAGTTTACATATCAAAATTTTAAAAAGTATATTTAAGTGCTCGGTTAGGAGTTTATAGAAATTTGTGTATGTCAGTTATTAATGGCTCTAAACATTATGTACAGTATTTAATGGTCCTTTTATGTGTGTCAGATACTGTAAATACTGGTTGCATCTAATAAAACGAACAGCATTTTAACGCTTTAGAAAGGAAATAAGATACATTCAGTAATAAATAAATCTCATTTATAAATGATGTTTTTCACATATATTTTGGATGCAATTTAAAAAATGTTTGATTTTCAATTGTTACAGGAGAATCACAAGCAAGAAATATATGATTACAAAGTTATATAAATATATCACAATTATCAAAATTTTAACCAAAAAGATATAGTCCAGCAATAATTTAATTTATGCAGACACTTACATGAGTAGAACATTTAAGAGACAATAAAAACTGACATTAAATATACTGTTTGGAGGAGGAGGAAAATGAAACATTGCAATAGAGAGATGCAAGAAATTAACGATAAAGTATATAATTTTTGCTCTAAACACCAAATTAATTGATTGAACGATATATTTAAATTAAACAGAATTAAATGAGAACAGAGAAGGCATAAATTTAAAACACAGAGCTCAGAAACGTTATTGACAACAAAAAGCTTTAATAAGAGAAAATGAAAATTACAGAAAAGTAACGAAATAACCAAGTTTTCAGTATTCCTAAATTAAAATACTTCCCTGTAAACATAAAGCAAATACAAAAACTGATGCAAGGATGGGAAAATGAATATGCATGTTCAAATGCTAATAAAGAGTAAATTGTAACTGAATTAAATGAAACAAATATATGCTTGCCAGAGAAATGAATATTACTTTACTTAAAAGGAAGGACTAATGTTTATACAATACTGTAGAAAGACTGAATAAATTTGAAAATATGTAGGGATGTCACATATGGAAATTCATTCATTTATTTTTGCTTGATATAGAACATTGAGGAAACTAAATTTTGAAAATTAGATGCAAATCTCAACTTACTCTCATATAAGCAGTCATAAAAACAGAAAATAAATTCAGAATACTTTGCATGATTACTAACATTTCACTCTTGTTTCAAAATTTGCATAAAAGGATATGAACAAATAATGCTATTACCAAGAAAAAAGGTAACACCTTCTTGAAGAGATTTCAAGCAGGGAAAGAAATTCAGAATACAAAATAATGCCAATTTCTTAAAATAAATTAACAAGGAAAAAAAATTATCAAGAATCCTTAAAACAAATTATACCTTTGAAATAATTATAAATTTTCTTTGGTGGGTATGAGAAAACAACCCACAGAAAAAAATGTTTTAATGAGAGGAAGTAGCAAAATTAGTGTAATTACTCCCTCTCCGTTGAGATTTCGGGTGAAGGAAAAATATGACATCAAATAATCTTAATCAAATTGATTAAAAACTAAAAACCAACTTTTCTTTTGCGGGATTTTCTAAATCTCTCAGAGTGAAAAATCTCTTATAAAGAAAGGAAGTCATACATCCAATAACAAGACATAACAGAAAAAGTCATTAAAAATGAATTGGTCCCCATTTAAGGGCTAAGAAACCAAAAGTAAAAGCATTAGAGAAGAAAGTCAATTTAAAATTCATGGAATTATTCCTGAAGTTTAATATTAAATAACAAGTTTTATTTTATTATTTTTTGATTCAATAAGACGTTTTCTCAAGGTATTGAAAAAAAATTAAAGGAAAGAATCTTTTAAGAAAGGAATAAAACAAATCAGATTATTCAAGATATAATTAAATGAGATGGTAATCATGAAAAAATCATGCTTTTAAAATCCCTACAATTCACAAATTTTTAGGAAGATATGAAGTTAATACAAAATTTAATTTCAACATAGAATGTATATTATTATAACAAGTCAGATAAAAAAGGATTTGAAAAAAAGCAGGCATATCTATTCTTACTCTCATTAAAGAAGTAATTATAGTACCAATAAATTGCAGGGGCTTCCCATCATTAATAACTTTTTATATGTTTCAAATTTTCTTAAAATCAAAATTAAAATAACCATAAACAATCTGTTTGCAAAAGATTTCAAGCGAATACTATTACAGAATAAAATATATTGCTAATTAAAAATTTAAATTTGGTTGAAAAAGTTATGAAGATTTCTTTTGTGAAAGATTTTCAAAAATGTGACAGAGTTGAAGTCATATTATCTTTGAAGGAGCAACTTAATTAAATAAAATATACTTTGAATGGATACTATTCCCTGAATAATAAACCCTTGCAGAGAAAAAAAAAATCACTTGAAGGAAAATATCCTTACTTATACAATAATGTAAAGCAATTTATTACAGAAAATGAAAATGCAAGAAAAAATTGACGGGTAAAAACAGAATATCTAACTTTAAATTACGCAAATCATTTCTCAACATTTATATAGAATATATCTACAAAGTAGCTCGATTTGAATTTTAAAATATATCAAAACAAAACTGAAATCAACAGACCTTCTTGATGTGAGCAGGTTTTTCTTTTTCATCTCAGTAATAAACAATGCAGACATCACCTATAAAATATTAGCAAAAATGTGTAAATAATCATTACAATATGTCTACATAAAACAGTTACTTCAATAAATAATCATTAAAAAATCAAATCATAAATATGCAAGCATGTGAAATTCATTGCAAAATATATTTTTTGAAAACACTTTTTTTCTCCTACTTTTTTCATTGATTCAGATATCAAAAATCTGATACTTGCTTACAAAGATATAATATGACTGTGATACGTATATTATTGAGCTTTGAGAGTTTGGTAAAGCCATTTGTTTTTTAAATATTCAGTAGTGAAAAAAAAAAGAAATCACAGAGGTTACAATGATTATAAAATTCACATGGCAACAGTTTACATATCAAAATTTTAAAAAGTATATTTAAGTGCTCGGTTAGGAGTTTATAGAAATTTGTGTATGTCAGTTATTAATGGCTCTAAACATTATGTACAGTATTTAATGGTCCTTTTATGTGTGTCAGATACTGTAAATACTGGTTGCATCTAATAAAACGAACAGCATTTTAACGCTTTAGAAAGGAAATAAGATACATTCAGTAATAAATAAATCTCATTTATAAATGATGTTTTTCACATATATTTTGGATGCAATTTAAAACATGTTTGATTTTCAATTGTTACAGGAGAATCACAAGCAAGAAATATATGATTACAAAGTTATATAAATATATCACAATTATCAAAATTTTAACCAAAAAGATATAGTCCAGCAATAATTTAATTTATGCAGACACTTACATGAGTAGAACATTTAAGAGACAATAAAAACTGACATTAAATATACTGTTTGGAGGAGGAGGAAAATGAAACATTGCAATAGAGAGATGCAAGAAATTAACGATAAAGTATATAATTTTTGCTCTAAACACCAAATTAATTGATTGAACGATATATTTAAATTAAACAGAATTAAATGAGAACAGAGAAGGCATAAATTTAAAACACAGAGCTCAGAAACGTTATTGACAACAAAAAGCTTTAATAAGAGAAAATGAAAATTACAGAAAAGTAACGAAATAACCAAGTTTTCAGTATTCCTAAATTAAAATACTTCCCTGTAAACATAAAGCAAATACAAAAACTGATGCAAGGATGGGAAAATGAATATGCATGTTCAAATGCTAATAAAGAGTAAATTGTAACTGAATTAAATGAAACAAATATATGCTTGCCAGAGAAATGAATATTACTTTACTTAAAAGGAAGGACTAATGTTTATACAATACTGTAGAAAGACTGAATAAATTTGAAAATATGTAGGGATGTCACATATGGAAATTCATTCATTTATTTTTGCTTGATATAGAACATTGAGGAAACTAAATTTTGAAAATTAGATGCAAATCTCAACTTACTCTCATATAAGCAGTCATAAAAACAGAAAATAAATTCAGAATACTTTGCATGATTACTAACATTTCACTCTTGTTTCAAAATTTGCATAAAAGGATATGAACAAATAATGCTATTACCAAGAAAAAAGGTAACACCTTCTTGAAGAGATTTCAAGCAGGGAAAGAAATTCAGAATACAAAATAATGCCAATTTCTTAAAATAAATTAACAAGGAAAAAAAATTATCAAGAATCCTTAAAACAAATTATACCTTTGAAATAATTATAAATTTTCTTTGGTGGGTATGAGAAAACAACCCACAGAAAAAAATGTTTTAATGAGAGGAAGTAGCAAAATTAGTGTAATTACTCCCTCTCCGTTGAGATTTCGGGTGAAGGAAAAATATGACATCAAATAATCTTAATCAAATTGATTAAAAACTAAAAACCAACTTTTCTTTTGCGGGATTTTCTAAATCTCTCAGAGTGAAAAATCTCTTATAAAGAAAGGAAGTCATACATCCAATAACAAGACATAATAGAAAAAGTCATTAAAAATGAATTGGTTCCCATTTAAGGGCTAAGAAACCAAAAGTAAAAGCATTAGAGAAGAAAGTCAATTTAAAATTCATGGAATTATTCCTGAAGTTTAATATTAAATAACAAGTTTTATTTTATTATTTTTTGATTCAATAAGACGTTTTCTCAAGGTATTGAAAAAAAATTAAAGGAAAGAATCTTTTAAGAAAGGAATAAAACAAATCAGATTATTCAAGATATAAATAAAATGCGATCTCAATCATGAAAAAAAAACATACTTTTAAAATCCTTACAATTCACAAATTTATAGGGATATGAATTTAATACAAAATTTAATTTCAACATAGAAAGTATATTATTATAACAAGTCAGATAAAAATGGATTTAAAAAAAGCAGGCATATCTATTCTTACTGTCATTAAAGAAGTAATTATAGTACCAATAAATTCCAGGGGCTTCCCATCATTAATAACTTTTTATATGTTTCAAATTTTCTTAAAATCAAAATTAAAATAACCATAAACAATCTGTTTGCAAAAGATTTCAAGCGAATAATATTACAGAATAAAATATATTGCTAATTAAAAATTTAAATTTGGTTGAAAAAGTTATGAAGATTTCTTTTGTGAAAGATTTTCAAAAATGTGACAGAGTTGAAGTCATATTATCTTTGAAGGAGCAACTTAATTAAATAAAATATACTTTGAATGGATACTATTCCCTGAATAATAAACCCTTGCAGAGAAAAAAAAAGTCACTTGAAGGAAAATATCCTTACTTATACAATAATGTAAAGCAATTTATTACAGAAAATGAAAATGCAAGAAAAAATTGACGGGTAAAAACAGAATATCTAACTTTAAATTATGCAAATCATTTCTCAACATTTATATAGAATATATCTACAAAGTAGCTCAATTTGAATTTTAAAAAATATCAAAACAAAACTGAAATCAACAGACCTTCTTGATGTGAGCAGGTTTTTCTTTTTCATCTCAGTAATAAACAATGCAGACATCACCTATAAAATATTAGCAAAAATGTGTAAATAATCATTACAATATGTCTACATAAAACAGTTACTTCAATAAATAATCATTAAAAAATCAAATCATAAATATGCAAGCATGTGAAATTCATTGCAAAATATATTTTTTGAAAACACTTTTTTTCTCCTACTTTTTTCATTGATTCAGATATCAAAAATCTGATACTTGCTTACAAAGATATAATATGACTGTGATACGTATATTATTGAGCTTTGAGAGTTTGGTAAAGCCATTTGTTTTTTAAATATTCAGTAGTGAAAAAAAAAAGAAATCAGAGAGGTTACAATGATTATAAAATTCACATGGCAACAGTTTACATATCAAAATTTTAAAAAGTATATTTAAGTGCTCGGTTAGGAGTTTATAGAAATTTGTGTATGTCAGTTATTAATGGCTCTAAACATTATGTACAGTATTTAATGGTCCTTTTATGTGTGTCAGATACTGTAAATACTGGTTGCATCTAATAAAACGAACAGCATTTTAACGCTTTAGAAAGGAAATAAGATACATTCAGTAATAAATAAATCTCATTTATAAATGATGTTTTTCACATATATTTTGGATGCAATTTAAAACATGTTTGATTTTCAATTGTTACAGGAGAATCACAAGCAAGAAATATATGATTACAAAGTTATATAAATAAATCACAATTATCAAAATTTTAACCAAAAAGATATAGTCCAGCAATAATTTAATTTATGCAGACACTTACATGAGTAGAACATTTAAGAGATAATAAAAACTGACATTAAATATACTGTTTGGAGGAGGAGGAAAATGAAACATTGTAATAGAGAGATGCAAGAAATTAACGATAAAGTATCTAATTTTTGCTCTAAACACCAAATTAATTGATTGAACGATATATTTAAATTAAACAGAATTAAATGAGAACAGAGAAGGCATGAATTTAAAACACAGAGCTCAGAAACGTTATTGACAACAATAAGCTATTAATAAGAGAAAAGGAAAATTACAGAAAAGTAACGAAATAACCAAGTTTTCAGTATTCCTAAATTAAAATACTTCCCTGTAAACATAAAGCAAATACAAACACTGATTCAAGGATGGGAAAAAGAATATGCATGTTCAAATGCTAATAAAGAGTAAATTGTCCCTAAGTTAAATGAAACAAATATATGCTTGACGGAGAAATGAAAATTACTTTACTTAAAAGGAAGAAGGACTAATGTTTATACAATACTGTAGAAAGACAATTAATTTGAAAATATGTAGAGATGTCACATATGGAAATTCATTCATTTATTTTTGCTTGATATAGAACATTGAGGAAACTAAATTTTGAAAATTAGATGCAAATCTCAACTTACTGTCATATAAGCAGTCATAAAAACAGAAAATAAATTCAGAATACTTTGCATGATTACTAACATTTCACTCTTGTTTCAAAATTTGCATAAAAGGATATGAACAAATAATGCTATTACCAAGAAAAAAGGTAACACCTTCTTGAAGAGATTTCAAGCATGGAAAGAAATTCAGAATACAAAATAATGCCAATATCTTAAAATAAATTAACAAGGAAAAAAAATTATCAAGAATCCTTAAAACAAATTATACCTTTGAAATAATTATAAATTTTCTTTGGTGGGTATGAGAAAACAAAAAACAGAAAAAAATGTTTTAATGAGAGGAAGTAGCAAAATTAGTGTAATTACTCTCTCTCCGTTGAGATTTCGGGTGAAGGAAAAATATGACATCAAATAATCTTAATCAAATTGATTCAAAACTAAAAACCAACTTTTCTTTTGCAGGATTTTCTAAATCTCTCAGAGTGAAAAATCTCTTATAAAGAAAGGAAGTCATACATCCAATAACAAGACATAACAGAAAAAGTCATTAAAAATGAATTGGTCCCCATTTAAGGGCTAAGAAACCAAAAGTAAAAGCATTAGAGAAGAAAGTCAATTTAAAATTCATGGAATTATTCCTGAAGTTTAATATTAAATAACAAGTTTTATTTTATTATTTTTTGATTCAATAAGACGTTTTCTCAAGGTATTGAAAAAAAATTAAAGGAAAGAATCTTTTAAGAAAGGAATAAAACAAATCAGATTATTCAAGATATAATTAAATGAGATGGTAATCAAGAAAAAATCATGCTTTTAAAATCCCTACAATTCACAAATTTTTAGGAAGATATGAAGTTAATACAAAATTTAATTTCAACATAGAAAGAAAATTATTATAACAAGTCAGATAAAAATGGATTTAAAAAAAGCAGGCATATCTATTCTTACTGTCATTAAAGAAGTAATTATAGTACCAATAAATTCCAGGGGCTTCCCATCATTAATAACTTTTTATATGTTTCAAATTTTCTTAAAATCAAAATTAAAATAACCATAAACAATCTGTTTGCAAAAGATTTCAAGCGAATACTATTACAGAATAAAATATATTGCTACTTAAAAATTTAAATTTGGTTGAAAAAGTTATGAAGATTTCTTTTATGAAAGATTTTCAAAAATGTGACAGAGTTGAAGTCATATTATCTTTGAAGGAGCAACTTAATTAAATAAAATATACTTTGAATGGATACTATTCCCTGAATAATAAACCCTTGCAGAGAAAAAAAAAGTCACTTGAAGGAAAATATCCTTACTTATACAATAATGTAAAGCAATTTATTACAGAAAATGAAAATGCAAGAAAAAATTGACGGGTAAAAACAGAATATCTAACTTTAAATTACGCAAATCATTTCTCAACATTTATATAGAATATATCTACAAAGTAGCTCGATTTGAATTTTAAAATATATCAAAACAAAACTGAAATCAACAGACCTTCTTGATGTGAGCAGGTTTTTCTTTTTCATCTCAGTAATAAACAATGCAGACATCACCTATAAAATATTAGCAAAAATGTGTAAATAATCATTACAATATGTCTACATAAAACAGTTACTTCAATAAATAATCATTAAAAAATCAAATCATAAATATGCAAGCATGTGAAATTCATTGCAAAATATATTTTTTGAAAACACTTTTTTTCTCCTACTTTTTTCATTGATTCAGATATCAAAAATCTGATACTTGCTTACAAAGATATAATATGACTGTGATACGTATATTATTGAGCTTTGAGAGTTTGGTAAAGCCATTTGTTTTTTAAATATTCAGTAGTGAAAAAAAAAAGAAATCACAGAGGTTACAATGATTATAAAATTCACATGGCAACAGTTTACATATCAAAATTTTAAAAAGTATATTTAAGTGCTCGGTTAGGAGTTTATAGAAATTTGTGTATGTCAGTTATTAATGGCTCTAAACATTATGTACAGTATTTAATGGTCCTTTTATGTGTGTCAGATACTGTAAATACTGGTTGCATCTAATAAAACGAACAGCATTTTAACGCTTTAGAAAGGAAATAAGATACATTCAGTAATAAATAAATCTCATTTATAAATGATGTTTTTCACATATATTTTGGATGCAATTTAAAACATGTTTGATTTTCAATTGTTACAGGAGAATCACAAGCAAGAAATATATGATTACAAAGTTATATAAATATATCACAATTATCAAAATTTTAACCAAAAAGATATAGTCCAGCAATAATTTAATTTATGCAGACACTTACATGAGTAGAACATTTAAGAGATAATAAAAACTGACATTAAATATACTGTTTGAAGGAGGAGGAAAATGAAACATTGTAATAGAGAGATGCAAGAAATTAACGATAAAGTATCTAATTTTTGCTCTAAACACCAAATTAATTGATTGAACGATATATTTAAATTAAACAGAATTAAATGAGAACAGAGAAGGCATGAATTTAAAACATAGAGCTCAGAAACGTTATTGACAACAATAAGCTATTAATAAGAGAAAAGGAAAATTACAGAAAAGTAACGAAATAACCAAGTTTTCAGTATTCCTAAATTAAAATACTTCCCTGTAAACATAAAGCAAATACAAACACTGATTCAAGGATGGGAAAAAGAATATGCATGTTCAAATGCTAATAAAGAGTAAATTGTCCCTAAGTTAAATGAAACAAATATATGCTTGACGGAGAAATGAAAATTACTTTACTTAAAAGGAAGGACTAATGTTTATACAATACTGTAGAAAGACTGAATAAATTTGAAAATATGTAGGGATGTCACATATGGAAATTCATTCATTTATTTTTGCTTGATATAGAACATTGAGGAAACTAAATTTTGAAAATTAGATGCAAATCTCAACTTACTGTCATATAATCAGTCATAAAAACAGAAAATAAATTCAGAATACTTTGCATGATTACTAACATTTCACTCTTGTTTCAAAATTTGCATAAAAGGATATGAACAAATAATGCTATTACCAAGAAAAAAGGTAACACCTTCTTGAAGAGATTTCAAGCAGGGAAAGAAATTCAGAATACAAAATAATGCCAATATCTTAAAATAAATTAACAAGGAAAAAAAATTATCAAGAATCCTTAAAACAAATTATACCTTTGAAATAATTATAAATTTTCTTTGGTGGGTATGAGAAAACAACCAACAGAAAAAAATGTTTTAATGAGAGGAAGTAGCAAAATTAGTGTAATTACTCCCTCTCCGTTGAGATTTCGGGTGAAGGAAAAATATGACATCAAATAATCTTAATCAAATTGATTCAAAACTAAAAACCAACTTTTCTTTTGCAGGATTTTCTAAATATCTCAGAGTGAAAAATCTCTTATAAAGAAAGGAAGTCATACATCCAATAACAAGACATAACAGAAAAAGTCATTAAAAATGAATTTGTCCCCATTTAAGGGCTAAGAAACCAAAAGTAAAAGCATTAGAGAAGAAAGTCAATTTAAAATTTATGGAATTATTCCTGAAGTTTAATATTAAATAACAAGTTTTATTTTATTATTTTTTGATTCAATAAGACGTTTTCTCAAGGTATAGAAAAAAATTAAAGGAAAGAATCTTTTAAGAAAAGAATAAAACAAATCAGATTATTCAAGATATAAATAAAATGCGATCTCAATCATGAAAAAAAAACATACTTTTAAAATCCTTACAATTCACAAATTTATAGGGATATGAATTTAATACAAAATTTAATTTCAACATAGAAAGTATATTATTATAACAAGTCAGATAAAAATGGATTTAAAAAAAGCAGGCATATCTATTCTTACTGTCATTAAAGAAGTAATTATAGTACCAATAAATTCCAGGGGCTTCCCATCATTAATAACTTTTTATATGTTTCAAATTTTCTTCAAATCAAAATTAAAATAACCATAAACACTCTGTTTGCAAAAGATTTCAAGCGAATAATATTATAGAATAAAATATATTGCTAATTAAAAATTTAAATTTGGTTGAAAAAGTTATGAAGATTTCTTTTGTGAAAGATTTTCCCAAATGTGAGAGAGTTGAAGTCATATTATCTTTGAAGGAGCAACTTAATTAAATAAAATATACTTTGAATGGATACTATTCACTGAATAATAAACCCTTGCAGAAAAAAAAAGTTACTTGAAGGAAAATATCCTCACTTATACAATAATGTAAAGCAATATATTAAATGCAAGAAAAAATTGACGGGTAAAAACAGAATATCTAACTTTAAATTATGCAAATCATTTCTCAACATTTATATAGAATATATCTACAAACAAGCTCAATTTGAATTTTAAAAAATATCAAAACAAAACTGAAATCAACAGACCTTCTTGATGTCAGCAGGTTTTTCTTTTTCATCTCAGTAATACACAATGCCGACAGCACCTATAAAATATTAGCAAAAATGTGTAAATAATCATTACAATATGTCTACATAAAACAGTTACTTCAATAAATAATCATTAAAAAATCAAATCATAAATATGCAAGCATGTGAAAATCATTGCAAAATATATTTTTTGAAAACACTTTTTTTCCTACTTTTTTCATTGATTCAGATATCAAAAATCTGATGCTTGCTTACAAAGATATAATATGACTGTGATACGTATATTATTGAGCTGTGAGAGTTTGGTAAGCCATTTGTTTTTTTAAATATTCAGTAGTGAAAGAAAAAAAAAATCAGAGAGGATATAATGATTATAATATGCCACATGGCAACAGTTTACATATCAAAATTTTAAAAAGTATATTTAAGTGCTCGGTTTGGAGTTTATAGAATTTTGTCTGTGTCAGTTATTAATGGCCCTAAACATTATGTACAGTATTTAATGGTCCTTTTATGTGTGTCAAATTCTGTAAATACTGGTTGCATCTAATAAAACGATCAGCATTTTAACGCTTTAGAAAGGAAATAAGAAACATTCAGTAATAAATAAATCTCATATATAAATGATGTTTTAACATATATTTTGGATGCAATTTAAAACATGTTTCATTTCCAAATGTTTCAGGAGAATCACAAGCAAGAAATATATGATTACAAAGTTATATAAATATATCACAATTATCAAAATTTTAACCAAAAATATATAGTCCAGCAACCTTAGAAATAATTTAATTTATGCAGACACTTACATGAGTAGAACACTTAAGAGATAATAAAAACTGACAATAAATATTCTGTTTGGAGGACGAGGAAAATGAAACAGTGTATTAGAGAGATGCAGGAAATTAACGATAAAATAACTAATTTTTGCTTTTACCACCATATTAAACGATATATTTAAATTAAACAGAATTAAATGAGAACAGAGAAGGCAAGAATTTAAAACACAGATGAGAAACGTTATTGACAACAATAAGTTTAATAAGAGAAGTAGAAGTAGTTATTATCAAAATTACAGAAAAGTAACGAAATAACCAAGTTTTCAGTATTCCTAAATTAAAATACTTCCCTGTAAACATAAAGCAAATACAAAAACTGATTCAAGGATGGGAAAATGAATATGCATGTTCAAATGCTAATAAAGAGTAAATTGTCCCTAAATTAAATGAAACAAATATATGCTTGCCAGAGAAATGAAAATTACTTTACTTCAAAGGAAGAAGGACTAATGTTTATACAATACTGTAGAAAGACTGAATAAATTTGAAAATATGTAGGGATGTCACATATGGAAATTCATTCATTTATTTTTGCTTGATATAGAACATTGAGGAAACTAAATTTTGAAAATCAGATGCAAATCTCAACTTACTGTCATATAAGCAGTCATTAAAAGAGAAAATAAATTCAGAATACTTTGCATGATTACTAACATTTCACTCTTGTTTCAAAATTTGCATAAAAGGATAAAAACAAATAATGCTATTACCAAGAAAAAAGTTAACACCTTCTAGAAGAGATTTCAAGCAGGGAAAGAAATTCAGAATACAATATAATTCCAATTTCTTAAAATAAATTAACAAGGGAAAAAAATTATCAAGTATCCTTGACAAAAATATTATATATTTGAAAAATATTATATATTATATTTGAAATTATTATTATAAATTTTCTTTGATGGGTATGAGAAAACAACTCGCAGAAAAATATATTTTTAAAAAAAAAGGAAGTAGCAATTACTCCCTCAAAGACAAAATTCATTCAAAGACAAAATAAAAAATACTATATTGGCATAAATACATATTTTGGCATTTCTTTTTTCATCGTCGTTTATAATTCTGTATTCTCATATAAGGTCACCTTTCTGTGATATTAATTACCTCTTTCTTTTGTGATGAAGCCATTCATTCTAAAAAGTCAAAAGTTCTTTTACTTTTTGAAAATTTTCGTATCATAAGGAGAACACTTTTGAGACTCGTTAACCGGAGGACGCTTGAACCCCCCATTTGCAGTTTAAAGGGGGAGAGCAGTGGGGGGAAGCAGCACTGGAGGACGGATTTCATTCCGGTAGTGATGGAAATGGGGGAATCGATGTATGGTTGCTTACGAAAAAGCTTTTTTCGCCAAAATTTGAAAATTTATTTACCCGCCAAGAATGAAGCGCATTTTTGGAATGTATAGGGTGGAGTGTGGACGAATGTCGGTTGGATCTATGATGAAGGCAGACCTTATTTATGCACTATCTTTTTTAATAAAAGAATAATACCGTGTTAAAATATATTTATTTTTGCTCATAATTGAGTTTTATGAATCTAATTTTTGACTAGAAATTAATGTTGACTGTGGCTGGGAACTTGGGAAAGCTGAATTTTCTACAGGCGCCTTCTATTTATAATTAATTAAATGGCAAGAAACTAATATGTTAACTCATAATTAAATTCTATCTTCTATTGGTTTGTTAAATGGAATGAACTTACAAGTTTCATTTAAATTCTTAATGGAAGCTAAAAATGATGCTTTATTCGGAATACAAATTCGATGTAGTTTTAATTTTATTTCTTGCAATTTGGCTGTATTCATTGGAAAGTATTTTAGTTTTTTTAGACTATTAATTTTAATGCCCATATTTTGTTTGTTTGCTGTTGTACAAAGCTAAATGCTTTTTTAAAAATTAGCTAAAAATTTTTTTAAATGCTGTTAAAAAATTATATATATATTTTTACCTAATTAAGTAATAAATTAGTGTTATAGAACATTTAAAACATTTTTTATAACTGCAGGCATGCTTTGATTTTGTTATTTGCTATTATTTATAGTAACAATAAAGCATTTATATTTTGTGGTCTAAAAATTGCAATAATAAAAATCTGTAATCTCTTTCTTGCAGTTTTGTCCATTCTTTTTTTTCTTTTTTTTTTAATGTTGATAATGTGCATGATGAACTCTTTAAAATTTGTTTTCAAATTGAATAATTCATATTTGTAAAAATATGCATTGTAAAGATATATATATATATATAATTTTAGCTAACTTTTTGATAAAATATCGCTTATTCTCTGTTAAGAAAGTATGATAACCAAAAATCCTCAAAGGAATCATCAAAATATTCAATATTTTCTATTTAATAAAAACTAATTTTTGTTTTGTTAAAATAAGATTTATATTGAATTAAAAAATTATATGCATAAGCTGATTAATATTACATGATTTTAAAAAGTACTTTTTCAATACATATATTTCTTATTCTAATTTATTAATTTTTTTTCATAAATGCTTAATACATTTATTTATGCATACAGCAATTTAATTCTTCTTTTAATGCTAAAAATCAGAATTTTGATTGAAAGTAGCCAAACTAAATTTGAAAAGGTAATAGAATCAATTATTTCTAATTATACGATTTGTGTAATAATATTTTAAAAGAAAATTTGTATTAAAAATTCTAATATCGTGGATAAATTTGTTCTAAATGTTGAATTTTCTACTTTTATAATAATGCACAGAAGTTAAAACTTTTAAAGAAAATTTGGAATGTAATTTTTAATTTCAAAAAATAAAAATTATTTTTTAATTTAATATAAAAATATAAGTGTATTCTAAATTAATCAATAGAATTTTAAATTAAATTGTAAAATATCATTTGTTAATTTTTCCATAATATTTGTCATATTTTATTCAACAATTACATTTTCTCAAGAAATTTTTCTTTTTCTTAGTTTTTTGAAGCTTAATTTCTTCTCATTTTGATTTTCAATAATAATTCATGAAATAAAAATGATTTGCTTCACAAGCATTCATTATTGTAATATACAAATGTATATTTGTTAACCAAACCATTAACAAAATAAACATTTACTCCACCTTAAAAAATGCTATACTAATATTGTTTTAACTGATTCAAATGAGTGGATAAATACCAAGTGATGAATAGTTCTGAGATATTGTGTAAAAAAATTATAAAGGATGATGAAAATCCTTAAAACTTATATAGTTTATATACCTACTTTATCTTTTAGAATTAAGGTTTTGACTAAATTATTAAAAAAGACAATTTCTATGAGGATATAGAAGAAAAAAAATGTTTTAGGAAAATAAAATGGGAAAATAATTTTTTTTTGTTTTAAAATAATGAATAATTACAATGGAATAATGAATTTTAACACTGTTTATGTTAAATTGAAAAAAATTATTTACAATTTAGAATCAATAATAAAAATAATCATAATCTCTGAATCAAATTATCTGCAAATTCATTTGTTCAATAGGAATTTAATAACTTGGAGAATATGACTTTAGTCACTTGGAGACTTTAAATCAACTTCCATTGTCCCCATTACAAAAACGTAAAGAAAGGCTAATTTCCAAAAATAATTTAGTATTGATTCAATTCACCGTCAGTAAGAATTTTAAACTACTGACACAAGTAGGTTAAAACTGTCTGAGTGGTTTAACTTACATATATCAATTTGATGAATAAAAGAAAATAGATGGCAATCAACTGAAGACAAATTTTATTGATTACAGAAAAAAGGATGGACAGAGAATGAATAATAGCAGAAGGATCGCAAAATATGTTTTGATGAAGGAGTTTGTATGAAACAAGTATTTTAAAAATCAAAGTAGTTTTGTACATTTTAAATGCAACTGAAAGAACTTCCTGGGCCATTGTATTCACAAAAGAAGAAAAAAGAAATCTTTTAGCATATGAAAGAGCAGTTGAACTTGGATATGTATCATATAATTGGAAACTTCTAAAGAGATAAAGAGAACTTGACAGGAAAAAAAAAAAACTTAATGAACAAAAAGAAAGCACAATCATTTACAATTGGAATATATGATATAATATATTCTCAAGATATTGTATCAAAGCTGATAATCTATGCAACTCCTCTCAAAATTCAAATTCTACCTCTAAAACATGATTCTTATTAATGCTTAAACCACAGCCTGAAAATTGGAAGGAAAAAAACTGTAAACAGTATCTTTCACTTTTGTTTCCAATATCATTTTAAATAAAAAAAAAATCTTTCTTTTTTATTTAGTTAAAATTACTTTTTAAAAAATCGTCTACCTCATTATTATTCATTGTAACTAAAAATAATTTAAATTAAGTATGTTAAATGTATGATGTGTTATTCTTTGTTTTTTTATTAATTTTTAAAAAATTTTATGAAATAAAAAAAATTATATGCTTTCCTCCCTTTCTCTCTTTTATCTTTATGCTTTTTCTGCCTCTTTATAACATTAGCATATAAGATCATAAAGTTTTTTTTATATGAATACAATTAATTGAAAAATAAATAACCATTGTGGATATTTATCCTTAAAATTAGATACCTGAATGCCATCACTAATCAACTTGCACTAAAAGAAAATTTTACTTTTGAAGAAAAATAATTATTTTGCGAATAAAAGAAACCTTGGTTAATGCTTCAGAAGAAAATTTCCAAATGTATTTTTTGAAGTTTTAAAAACTAAATCTGAATGATAAAATGGTTTTTTAACAAAATTTCGAATATGGCTGTTAATTTACCTAAGCATTTTTATTGAACAAATAAAATATCTTGAAGGGTACAAGAAATTGTGTTGTCTCAAGATGTCATAAGGAATTGTTTACCTCGTTTGTAGATTTTTCAGCTACTACTGCAAACGTAATATTCCATTTTTTTTTCAAAGATTATTTTTATCAAATAATAGTATTGCTGTCATCCTTTTTTTCTTTTGTAATCACTATATTGCATACAAACAAACGCGTAATGTTGAGTGACAGAAAAAACAAGTTTAAATTAATGACAAAAGAATAAATTCATCTTTACTTGATTAGTTAAATTTTGACAGTCTTGGGAATGAAATGAATTTTATTACAATAATAAAAATTATTGTAGAAATACATTCTAAAATATTTTTTTAGTTTATTTATATTAAAAAGACAATTGTATGATAATGAAATTGATATCAATAAAAGGATTTTGATATTAAGTTTGGAAAATGGTGTTAGTATCATTTTTGTACAATAATATATTTGGGAATTATAAGAGGAAAACATCAACATTTTGTTTAGTTAAAATTATAACTGGAAATTTTGATGCATTGCATCAAAGCACACGCTTTCATCTTTTAAAGCATGTTTGATAGATTTTCAGTTTCTGGAGTCGGTAGTCTGTCTTATAACTCATGTTAAAGTATAGATAAATATATGAACAACTATATATTTCTTCAGTAAGATTCAAATTACAATTGCATATCTGTATATTGACCTAATGTTATTCTTTGATTTGATATCCACCGGAATGCAGCATCTTGTAAAATTTTTATTCATCTACTATTCTATTTAAAAGTGAAGGGTTTTTTTTATCAATTAGTTTTAATAAACATTATTTTGATATTTTTCTCTTTTTTTCTTTAGCATTTTAATCATCAAAATAAAATTGCTTAAATGTAGTTTCTCAAAGAAAGCTTATTTGCAGAAAAGTATTTCTTAGATAGCGCAGTAACCGATGCTTTTATGAGTATAAAGAAAGAAAAATAGATACTTATGACAGTTCTGTAATTGATTTTTCCACTTCCATCTACTTATCTATCTCTGCTGCTTTTGAAAAGCTACCCCAATTTGCTTACGGCAACAAAACCACCGGGTGGTGGTAAGCAGATGCGCTCTTGTCTAGTATCATATGTGCTAAAGTTGTAGGATTAACGGAATTTAATTACCTTTTAGAGAAAACTTGGTAAACAGTTAGAAAAGTTGTAGGGAATGCATATTTCTCATTCTTATAATGTGAGTGATTGATGGATAACGATTCTTTTTTATAGGATAATCAACATTTTTCCCACGCGAATCTTGATAATTACACTTTAACCCATGCCTGGAGATGGGAAAATTCAGTGAACTCACGATCTGATTTCCTTCAAACAAATGCCTTCATTTTATAAAGGCAAATGAATAAATTTTTATTGAATTAAAAAAAAGACAAATTAAGGAATATTTAAACAGACAGTTATTTGTTTACACAAATGATATAACAAAGTAATCGACATTCGCATTGATCTGTGAATATCCATTTTGAACGGATGATTTTTAAGTAAAGTTGATTAAACTGAATCTATTTTTCCCTTGTAGCATATAAATATTACAAACACTTGATAAAGAATATTGGAATTATTATTACGATTTATTTCTTATTTAATACTTTTTTATCGATGTATTTTAGTCAGTTTTTGAGTTCGCTGTTTTGAGCTGCATTTTAATATAGTTAATGTTTTGATAGCAATAATGGACAAAACCATTTTTTATACAACCATGTCGAATGAGTTTTATTTCAATATATAGTATGTATAAATATATATATATAGAGAGAGAGAGATTAATTAAAATTATAGTTGTAAATTTTGATAAATTGCCTAAAAGTACCCATTTTTATCCTCTAAATCACGTTTGCTAGATGTTAAGCTTTGGGGCGGCAGTCTGTCTTGTAACTCATGTTAACATATAGATAAACACATTAATAATTATATTATTCTTCAGTAAGACTGAAATTACGAATGGGTATCAGTATCTTACTCTAACGTTATTCTGTTGATTTAATATTCATTAAAAAGGACCGAGAAGAGCTATTTGGAAGGCAGCATATAGCAAAATTTTTATTATTTTTATTAATCTGCTTAATGATGAAGATTTTTAACCAAAAAATTTTAATAACATGAGTTTTATATTTTTCCCTTTCTTGTTTGAAATTGTATTCATCAAAGAAAGAAATCGCTTAAAAGTAGCTTCTCAAATAAAGGCAATCGTTTGCAAAAATAAATGCAAGTTAAAATATCGATTTTTATTTATTCTTTTATTATTATTTTTTATTATTGGGCTCAATTTTTCATTCGGTTGATATGTCTAATTTTTCTGAAAAAGATGTTGCATTATTTACAAAAATTTTAACATGATTAAATTTATAGATTGGATGTTGTCTCTGCATTAAGTTAGAACATTTATAAGGCAAAAACATATTCCAGATTTCTGAAGGCTAGACCGTTCGACCGAAAGTTGGTTCGTAATTTGAATAATAAATGTTCACTTAAGTTTTTAAAGTTGCAAATAGGTTTTTTTTCTTTAAAAATTTATTGACGTTTTAACCCTTTGTCTCAATAACTTCGGAGCGTATTATTGCATAGAAGTCATTCTTATGCCATTTTAAAATTCAAAATATTAATTATTCAGTGATATACATTTTATTTCTGTGTAATTTCTTTTCATATTTTAATTAAATATTTGAAAATATTTTAAAGAATATTTTATAATAATACTTTCTAGTACCTTTGTTACAGAGTTGGTCTTAGAAAACGCGAGGCCCAATCTGAAACTATTTTCTATAATACTTATTTCTAGACAATTTTTACCAGTTATATAAAATAACTTATGTAAAAAAAAACACACTTTTTAAAAGATATTCTAATTAGTGAATTAAAAGTAGATTTTTAAAAATTTTAATTGATTTTTTTAAAATTTTTAAATCATTGTTACTATTCCCCTTTGGCAACTAGCTGGTTTGCCTAGCATTAACATTTGCTTTTCAATTAAGTATTTTATGTAACTTGCTCTCTTAATAGATTCTCAAGCAAAATGTTTTTAAGCTTCAAATTTTTATAAACATATCACCGATATTATTATAGAAGCCTTTCCTTATTCTGATCGCTCTTCGATGCCTTTCTCTAATTTTCTATGAGCTCCCGTAAAATGTAAACTTGAAATTGAAGCCGGAATTGATAAAACTCCAATAAATACATTTTTTTAAAACCAAACACGTCTTTAAAAAATATATGAGTTCAGAATTAATATCTAATTTGTATTACAGAATATTTACATATTTTATGAATTAAATAAAAACATAATTCAATAATATTTCCTTTGGCCTCTTCATAAAATTTTATTTTTAATTTTGCTTTCTAAAAGATTGAAATGACGTAATATTTTATTTTATTTCAATTAAAAAAGTACTTCTGTAAACGATTATGAAGTCTAAATTTTATACGATCCTTCAGACCTACGAATCCTATTCGGTAAAATAATCTTGACCATCTAACATTTCCATCTTTGCGGCAAATCTGACCGAGTTATAAAGCTTTGAATATCCTTATTTTAGGATAATCAAAAATGTAATTATTTTAGATTGATCAATCTTGGGGAAACTCGGGGCACTGATTTTGTATCTTCGAGGCAGTCAATGGAGTTCCGCGTTTTTATAAAACAGTGACATTCAAATTGTCATAATTCACTCAGTTTTGGTCACAAAAGGGAGAACTTTTTTTTATATTATATAACAAAATATATATAGAAAAATTATTAAAAGCATGCCTCATATTTAAGTCAACTTAACATGGGAAAATAAACCAAACCTTCATATCAGTGGGAAAAGGCTAAGATGAGGTATTAAGAGCAACAATGTAAATAGTTTCAGTTTCTCTTCAGTAATGAAATACAATGTTGTAAAATAAACTTAAAAACTTTTAAAAAATAAAAAAAAATTATTTGGCAAAAAATTTTTCATCATTAAAAAGATAATGTTTTGAATTTTAAGATGCTGTACAAATTGTTTTTCTGCTATAATATTTTCAGAAATTATTGCAAAAACACCAAAATTTCACAAATTTTAATTAACTGAAAATTCAAAAAATCCCACCGAAATTTCAAATTTCCGCACTGAATATATGTGCAAAATTTGGTTGTTATAGATTAAACGATTTTCCCTGTACAGTACCAATACAAACACACACAATTTTATCTTTATAATTAGTGCAGATTATATGCATTATGTAATTTAAAAATAAATTGTTTTTTTCCTCATATTCAGTACCGGATGACACTACTCATGTAAAATTAAAAATTAAGTAAATTGACAAGTTAATTTCTAGCAAAATTATGTATAGTCATAGAGAATACAAACGTGTAGTGCAATTTTGAACTGTGTCACTTGAGAGGGTGAATAAAAATTCCATAACAAAACTTCATCTTTACAAACATGAAATGCATTATCTACTAATAATAAAGCGTATTATTAGTAGAGCGATCTCTACTAATAATAAAGATGAATATGTGTTTGCGCGTCTGTATATCTGGGTGTTGATGCTCTATTAATCAATCCGTAAGACATATAGCTACCAAACTTAGTACGCACTTACTATGTTGGACGGATAAAATGTGCACTTCGGAGCAATTTTTTAAAATTTCATTTCGAATTTTAATTAATTTAAAATCAAGCAAGTTCTTGATCTTTTTTCCCCTCCATAACTTTCGAAAATATTACAGTATAAATGTTATTTTTATATATTCAGAAATTTTTTTTTCAATGATTGTAATTTTTTGCAGTATAAATATTTTTTTCATATTTAATCAATTTTCTAAAAATATTTTAGGCACATTTTCCAGCAAAAATCTTAAGAATTCTGAGCAAATATTAAGCGTATCAAGAATAATTATACAAAAGCATAAGAATTCTTGATGAACACCAAAATTATTATTAAATTTGCAAAAAAAAAATGTTCAGTTTTCGTTTTACTGTGCGAATTATTATTCTGTCCTTTAAAAAAATTATGATTGGCAAAGCTGATCTCAGGAAAGTAAGCAATATAATTATCTAATTCTGCAAAAAAAAAAAAAAAAAAAAAATCTGAAAAATTTATATTTAAAATATTTTTAATATGAAGAAAAATGCCAATTTTTGTTTTGCTCTAGGTTAGAAATTAGATTGTATTGTTAAAAGACTAAAAATATCAAAGTGCATCCACGATGGTTAGTGGCGTTGGCAAAAAATAAGGAAAATGCATAGTAAAATAAATAGAATCATAGAAGTCTTCTAATATAATACTTATTATAGACTATCTATCAAAATTTGAAGCTTATAAATAATTTGCTTAAGAAGCTATTAAGACCCAGTTACGTAAAGTTTTTAATTGAAAATTTTAGCGGCCATTAACGTTGGCTAGCCAGTTATTCGGTGACTAGTATTAAATAAAATGTTGCTATAGATATAACTCAGCAATAGAATGGAAATCACAAATAGAAATTAACGCTAAATAGAAAATGATTAAAACGTGTTTTTCACACAGATTAATAAACCAAACATACTCGTAAATTTATATATACTTTAAAACATATGCTTTAATTTTTAATTCATAAATGCACATAAGCTAGCCAACAAATGGACAAAAATTTGTATACTATTTGTAATAAGTAAATAGGTCACTATACTATTTATTTCAGTGACTTAACAAAGATTTATGAAAATTCTTTATTTGGTACAAAAAGAAAATTGAAATGCAAGAACATTGTCAGAAATAAATAATTTTTAGGACTTACATAAAAAATAATTGAAAATTCATAGATCATTATTGTCGTTTATTATTAGGGAGCAATTTTTCTTGTTTTTATTTCCTTTTACGAACTTTTTATATAAATCCGAAATCCGGCTGATTTCAGATCCAATCGATATAACTGCCCAACAATTTAAGCGTCCTTGCTGAATTAATGATCTTAAGTTTGTTTTATAATTAACGATTTAATGATCGTAAGTATGTTTTATAATTAATGATTTAATGATCGTAATTAATTTCAAGTTGGAAAACTTTATTTCTACAAATGCTAAAGAAACTGAAACTGTCAAGAGAATCCGTAGATGAATATATAAATTTGAAATGCGTCTTATCTGTTATCACAAGCCAGAAATTCAAAATTTTCCTGGTTTTATTTTTATTTTTAATTTCATTTTATTTCCAAAGGCATTCTTCAATTTCCTCATAAAGCATTCAACTATCATACTTTCATTCAAAAAAGAAATCGGAATGGGATTTTTTTCCCCCTTCTGCAAATTATTTCACGAAAAAAACTATATTATTCCAAATGTTTCCATTAATGACATATGGATAAATGCGTCTTGTTAAAATGGTGATTAATAAATAAAAATGTTGATAGAATATCCATATCTACCATAATGGAAAAAAAAATTTAATTTAAAAAAACAAATTATTTTTGTGAGCTCGCAAAAGTTAAAATGAAATTCTTAAAAATAACCCTTCAGGATTACAGGAGAATTCGAATTAAGAACAAATATCTTGTTTTTGAATAAATTCAGTGCAGAATAATAATTTCATAAATTCACATTTCCTCATTAAAAGGCTTTTATTTAAAAAATCCTTTATTCAAATTCTATAGAAAACACCACTTTTATAATGAACCAGAATCTAATGCATAAAATTCTAATTATTTTTTAAAGAAGAAATGCCTTGAAATTTTTATTTTCTGCTCATGATAAGTTTCGCCACAGATCCATTAGTAAATAGCATGTTAAGTGGACTAGAAGTTAATAATTTCCGTTTCTGAAGAGTTTTAACTTTCCGAATTCTTCTAAATTGTAAATTCTAAAAAAAGATAGAAACAATGATAGACAAAAAACTGGTAACAATGATGGAAACAGAAAAAAAAAACTGATACAAATATAGTAGTAACATTGAAAACGGCTTTGAGCCTTTTTTTTCAACAGTGAATTATATATTGTTGCAAAATACGTTTAAAATATATTTCAAAAAATTTATTAAATATTGTAAAAAAAATTGTATGATAAACAAATTTGGTATCATTAAAAGGATATATATATATTTTTTAATTTTATAATGCTATAAAAACTATTTTTCTACTGTAAACTTTTAAAAAGTTATCCCGAATAAAGACCAATATTTCGCTTAATTTTTAATTAATTAAAAACTTTTTAATCACTCTGAAAAGCACATTTTTACCCACCAAACTAAATATTTGCCAAATTTGATTGATACATGTCAAAAAGGCTGGTTTGTAAAGTCAGCACATGTACAAACAGACAGAAGCTTTTTCCTTATGTTTAAATATCAAAATTTAGTTAAAATACCAATACATTTTCTCACTAAACATTCTTGCCAGCAGGCTTATGCGTTTTTAGTAAAGACTAATCCCTCCCTAGCCCGTTTTTTCAATGAGCTAAGAATGATTTATTGGACGTTTAACTCGTACGGAAATGTCTGGTCCCAATACCCTTCTCGTGCCACTCCCCTTTTTTCCCCTACTAAATAGACAAAGTAGCTGTAAATTTTATGTTACGGACATACAATACCCTTCGTAAAAAGACTACTAGGATTCTTTTATGTTTGTTAAGGTCCATGGCAAGGCGGAAGAAAAATTAACCCTGTATGCAGGAAATATGAAAGAGACCTTATGAACGTCGCCCAATTGGAAGCAATCGACTAAAGACCGATCCTGCTTAATTCTTTGTCTTATACTCAATAATGTATTTGATATTGTCGATATTAAACACCATTTTTATTTACTTTATTGCTGTTCTAATTAAGGAAAAAGAACAATATAAAGATAGATTAAAATGAAACCTAAAATATTATTATACTACGATATTTCAAATTAAAGGTTCGAATCGCCTTAATATTTATTTTTTGTATAATTTCTGTGATAAATTTGAAAAGAGAATATAAGTAGTCTATAGAAAATATAAGGATCTTTTTGATCTATCGTCAAAGAGATTTTTTTCCTTAATCTGTTCTCTCCTAGCAGATAACAAATGGACAAGATCAATTACATGATGTTATTGATACCGGTTAAGATTAATGTATTAATCATTGGAAGGAGTAATAGGATTTAATTGAACAAAATTAAAACACAGTGCCTGAAAATTTGTCATTGTAGGATGTCCCCTTTCCGAAGGACTCCATGGTTTTTTTTCTATCATTTTTCCTGATAGGTTTTCCAATATCCTTCTATTGATAGCGTTTGAAAAACTCATAACAATAGTTTTTGATGCAAATTTAATTGAATTTTTTATTTCTTAAGATTTGAAGTCTGATTGGAAGAATTTACTTGATAAAAACAAATATCATAAATCCCATAATGGGTTTGAAGGGGTTTATACATTCCAGCTTATTTTCATCAAATAATCTACAAACAAGTTCATAACATTTTCAGAGAATAAATGTAGATTATTCAAAGAATAGTAGTTGATTAGAAAAGATATGTAGAAATTTATAGAACAATTAAAGGTCCATGCTACACATTCAACGTTAATATAACAATATAGGCGCATACCCGGTAGCTGAACATAAATGCTAAACAGAGAATCAGTCAATAAATTAATTTTGGATTTTAAGAGGAGTCGGTGCATAACTAAACAGGTATTCCATGTATGACATGGCTAGAGCCGAAGAAGAAACATGAGCTCTAATGTTAGCTAACTATTTAATAAATGATATAAGTAATGGTATAAGTAGACTGTTTTGTTTCACATTGAAAACACATTTACATTATAAGGGTGATTATTGTTAGATGTATACTTTGGAAACGAAATCGAAATAATTAGGGATGTACCAGCTGCTTTCGGTGACCAGCTGGTCTGTCCATCATACATTTAGTATTACTTTAATTATGTCAATTAAAGTATTTGCAATAAATTTAATTTTTGTTAAATTAATGTATGAATTGCAAAAAAATAACAAGTTATATATAGTTGTAAATTATAAAAAATACTGTTTATGAGAATTTTTTTGAGAATTATTTTTTTAATACTTAATTTTAGTTTAATTCTTCTTTAATTCTTAGTTTTTAATGAGAATTACTGTTTAAGCAAACTATATTATATAAATAATTAACATAACCTTCGAAAAGAATTATCTTGCAGTTGATAGAAGAATTATTTAATGATTGAGCTAAGAAGTAAATATATTAAAACTAATAGAAAGTTAATTTTTAAAATTGCTTTTTATTAAATTATAGAAAAAAGCCATAAAAAGCTGGTCAAATAAAAAAATCAACTGTATTTTATTAGGGGAAAAAATGATGCTCCAGTTATACCTAATTTCTAATTTTATGTTAACCTAAAATAAATGAAATAAAATAAATAAAAAATAAATAATAGAAATGAAAATAATAAAGTAGATTTGAATCTTCCTCCAAAATATTATAGAAAGCCAAGATTGTAGATTTTAATTGTTTAGTTTTATATTATCTTTAAAAAATTAAAATGACAATAATATGCGCATAAAATTGTATTGAATATCACTGCAATGTGCTCATGTAGAAGTATAGTTTACTAAACCAATGAAAAATATTTTTGAAAAATATGTTTAAAAGTATTTTGAAAAATACTAAGTCAAAGAAGAAAAATATTGAATAGAATTTAAAAAAAAAAAAAAAAAAAGGTAACTGAAAATCTAATTTTTTTAAAATTTAAAATGTTTTTGGTCAGTGATATATTTCGAAGTTATAAAGAAAATGCTGGAATTTTGTTAATTTTTTTATTAAAATTTTAATGTAATTTTTGAAACAAGATTTCTTAATATTGCTATCTAAGAAATAACTAATTGCCAGACAAATTTGGAAGCTCTAAGTCCAACAACCTGCCTCGAAAGATGCAATTTATTGATAGCATGCCACCCTTTAAATTTTATTATATTAAAAGTATGAATAATTTTATCTCATATTTTTTAACAAAGAAAAATCGTTCAGCTTTGACTGAAAAATGAAAATGATTTGTCTTTCATTTACGATATTGCTGAAAATCAAAATTTAAAAATTTGTTAAAATAAAGAATATCATAAGATTTTATACTTAAAAAGATATATATCTAAATATACTTTTATTTTAAAGATGAATTAAAATCTTTTTTTTTAATTTGGAAATATTTTCGAAAGTTATTGCAGAAAAACTTCAAACTTTTTCGCTGTTTTTAAATAATAAAAATTAAAAAATTGCTCTACCAAACATTACACTTTCCTACCCTCCAAAACATATTTATTCTTCTCTGCGTACACACACACACGTTCTCTTTTATTAGAAAAAAAATTTGCATATAGTAAAAAATTTATATATATATATATATATATTATATGGAGAGTCCTTGCAGCCAAATGTTATTTCGAATCGCTATAACATAAAAGCATTTATTTATTCAAATTTCGCATGAAAATATTTCTATTATTTTCGACTGTTGGAGATGTTTTCTTTCAAATGAAAAATAATTATACAATAATAAAATAAATAAAAAATAATAAATAAATACATTTATATTTTCAATAAGTTATTTAATAAATGATAATTTTTAACAAATGACTTAAAAAAATTCTTAATAAATAAATACATTTTAATAATAATAAAGAATTTATTTACATAAAAATCAATTTAAAATAAAAAAAAATATCAGATGAATTTCTGAAAGAGTGTAAAAGAAACGAGTAAAGTTTCAGAAAGAGTAAAAGAAACGAAACAGTTTGACGATTCCAAGTTTTGGCGGAATAAAATAAAAAACAAAATTGCGTAATAGGAAATAAAAAAGATTGGCATAATTCGCCACAAATGCGCTTATTTGCCAAATCTTATAACCCCCATTATAGCTAATCCTGCAATTGGGATAGTTCTTGTTAGCGCCTATAGATGGCTGTAGACTGCTGGCGCCGTCTACAGGCACTAATTGGAACCTAGCTTGATCCTCCAATACGTCCTCCGGTTAACTCTACCCGAATTTTCTACAGGCGCCTTCTATTTATAATTAATTAAATGGCAAGAAACTAATATGTTAACTCATAATTAAATTCTATCTTCTATTGGTTTGTTAAATGGAATGAACTTACAAGTTTCATTTAAATTCTTAATGGAAGCTAAAAATGATGCTTTATTCGGAATACAAATTCGATGTAGTTTTAATTTTATTTCTTGCAATTTGGCTGTATTCATTGGAAAGTATTTTAGTTTTTTTAGACTATTAATTTTAATGCCCATATTTTGTTTGTTTGCTGTTGTACAAAGCTAAATGTTTTTTTAAAAATTAGCTAAAAATTTTCTTAAATGCTGTTAAAAAATTATATATATATTTTTACCTAATTAAGTAATAAATTAGTGTTATAGAACATTTAAAACATTTTTTATAACTGCAGGCATGCTTTGATTTTGTTATTTGCTATTATTTATAGTAACAATAAAGCATTTATATTTTGTGGTCTAAAAATTGCAATAATAAAAATCTGTAATCTCTTTCTTGCAGTTTTGTCCATTCTTTTTTTTCTTTTTTTTTTAATGTTGATAATGTGCATGATGAACTCTTTAAAATTTGTTTTCAAATTGAATAATTCATATTTGTAAAAATATGCATTGTAAAGATATATATATATATATAATTTTAGCTAACTTTTTGATAAAATATCGCTTATTCTCTGTTAAGAAAGTATGATAACCAAAAATCCTCAAAGGAATCATCAAAATATTCAATATTTTCTATTTAATAAAAACTAATTTTTGTTTTGTTAAAATAAGATTTATATTGAATTAAAAAATTATATGCATAAGCTGATTAATATTACATGATTTTAAAAAGTACTTTTTCAATACATATATTTCTTATTCTAATTTATTAATTTTTTTTCATAAATGCTTAATACATTTATTTATGCATACAGCAATTTAATTCTTCTTTTAATGCTAAAAATCAGAATTTTGATTGAAAGTAGCCAAACTAAATTTGAAAAGGTAATAGAATCAATTATTTCTAATTATACGATTTGTGTAATAATATTTTAAAAGAAAATTTGTATTAAAAATTCTAATATCGTGGATAAATTTGTTCTAAATGTTGAATTTTCTACTTTTATAATAATGCACAGAAGTTAAAACTTTTAAAGAAAATTTGGAATGTAATTTTTAATTTCAAAAAATAAAAATTATTTTTTAATTTAATATAAAAATATAAGTGTATTCTAAATTAATCAATAGAATTTTAAATTAAATTGTAAAATATCATTTGTTAATTTTTCCATAATATTTGTCATATTTTATTCAACAATTACATTTTCTCAAGAAATTTTTCTTTTTCTTAGTTTTTTGAAGCTTAATTTCTTCTCATTTTGATTTTCAATAATAATTCATGAAATAAAAATGATTTGCTTCACAAGCATTCATTATTGTAATATACAAATGTATATTTGTTAACCAAACCATTAACAAAATAAACATTTACTCCACCTTAAAAAATGCTATACTAATATTGTTTTAACTGATTCAAATGAGTGGATAAATACCAAGTGATGAATAGTTCTGAGATATTGTGTAAAAAAATTATAAAGGATGATGAAAATCCTTAAAACTTATATAGTTTATATACCTACTTTATCTTTTAGAATTAAGGTTTTGACTAAATTATTAAAAAAGACAATTTCTATGAGGATATAGAAGAAAAAAAATGTTTTAGGAAAATAAAATGGGAAAATAATTTTTTTTTGTTTTAAAATAATGAATAATTACAATGGAATAATGAATTTTAACACTGTTTATGTTAAATTGAAAAAAATTATTTACAATTTAGAATCAATAATAAAAATAATCATAATCTCTGAATCAAATTATCTGCAAATTCATTTGTTCAATAGGAATTTAATAACTTGGAGAATATGACTTTAGTCACTTGGAGACTTTAAATCAACTTCCATTGTCCCCATTACAAAAACGTAAAGAAAGGCTAATTTCCAAAAATAATTTAGTATTGATTCAATTCACCGTCAGTAAGAATTTTAAACTACTGACACAAGTAGGTTAAAACTGTCTGAGTGGTTTAACTTACATATATCAATTTGATGAATAAAAGAAAATAGATGGCAATCAACTGAAGACAAATTTTATTGATTACAGAAAAAAGGATGGACAGAGAATGAATAATAGCAGAAGGATCGCAAAATATGTTTTGATGAAGGAGTTTGTATGAAACAAGTATTTTAAAAATCAAAGTAGTTTTGTACATTTTAAATGCAACTGAAAGAACTTCCTGGGCCATTGTATTCACAAAAGAAGAAAAAAGAAATCTTTTAGCATATGAAAGAGCAGTTGAACTTGGATATGTATCATATAATTGGAAACTTCTAAAGAGATAAAGAGAACTTGACAGGAAAAAAAAAAACTTAATGAACAAAAAGAATGCACAATCATTTACAATTGGAATATATGATATAATATATTCTCAAGATATTGTATCAAAGCTGATAATCTATGCAACTCCTCTCAAAATTCAAATTCTACCTCTAAAACATGATTCTTATTAATGCTTAAACCACAGCCTGAAAATTGGAAGGAAAAAAACTGTAAACAGTATCTTTCACTTTTGTTTCCAATATCATTTTAAATAAAAAAAAAATCTTTCTTTTTTATTTAGTTAAAATTACTTTTTAAAAAATCGTCTACCTCATTATTATTCATTGTAACTAAAAATAATTTAAATTAAGTATGTTAAATGTATGATGTGTTATTCTTTGTTTTTTTATTAATTTTTAAAAAATTTTATGAAATAAAAAAAATTATATGCTTTCCTCCCTTTCTCTCTTTTATCTTTATGCTTTTTCTGCCTCTTTATAACATTAGCATATAAGATCATAAAGTTTTTTTTATATGAATACAATTAATTGAAAAATAAATAACCATTGTGGATATTTATCCTTAAAATTAGATACCTGAATGCCATCACTAATCAACTTGCACTAAAAGAAAATTTTACTTTTGAAGAAAAATAATTATTTTGCGAATAAAAGAAACCTTGGTTAATGCTTCAGAAGAAAATTTCCAAATGTATTTTTTGAAGTTTTAAATACTAAATCTGAATGATAAAATGGTTTTTTAACAAAATTTCGAATATGGCTGTTAATTTACCTAAGCATTTTTATTGAACAAATAAAATATCTTGAAGGGTACAAGAAATTGTGTTGTCTCAAGATGTCATAAGGAATTGTTTACCTCGTTTGTAGATTTTTCAGCTACTACTGCAAACGTAATATTCCATTTTTTTTTCAAAGATTATTTTTATCAAATAATAGTATTGCTGTCATCCTTTTTTTCTTTTGTAATCACTATATTGCATACAAACAAACGCGTAATGTTGAGTGACAGAAAAAACAAGTTTAAATTAATGACAAAAGAATAAATTCATCTTTACTTGATTAGTTAAATTTTGATAGTCTTGGGAATGAAATGAAATTTATTACAATAATAAAAATTATTGTAGAAATACATTCTAAAATATTTTTTTAGTTTATTTATATTAAAAAGACAATTGTGTGATAATGAAATTGATATCAATAAAAGGATTTTGATATTAAGTTTGGAAAATGGTGTTAGTATCATTTTTGTACAATAATATATTTGGGAATTATAAGAGGAAAACATCAACATTTTGTTTAGTTAGAATTATAACTGGAAATTTTTATGCATTACATCAAAGCACACGCTTTCATCTTTTAAAGCATGTTTGATAGATTTTCAGTTTCTGGAGTCAGCAGTCTGTCTTATAATTCATGTTAAAGTATAGATAAATATATGAACAACTATATATTTCTTCAGTAAGATTGAAATTACAATTGCATATCTGTATATTGACCTAATGTTATTCTTTGATTTGATATCCACCGGAATGCAGCATCTTGTAAAATTTTTATCCATCTACTATTCTATTTAAAAGTGAAGGGTTTTTTTTATCAATTAATTTTAATAAACATTATTTTGATATTTTTCTCTTTTTTCTTTAGCATTTTAATCATCAAAATAAAATTGCTTAAATGTTGTTTCTCAAAGAAAGCTTATTTGCAGAAAAGTATTTCTTAGATAGCGCAGTAATCGATGCTTTTATGAGCATAAAGAAAGAAAAATAGATACTTATGACAGTTCTGTAATTGATTTTTCCACTTCCATCTACTTATCTATCTCTGATGCTTTTGAAAAGCTACCCCAATTTGCTTACGGCAACAAAACCACCGGAAGGTGGTAAGCAGATGCGTTCTTATCTAGTATCATATGTGCTAAAGTTGTAGGATTAACGGAATTTAATTACCTTTTAGAGAAAACTTGGTAAACAGGTAGAAAAGCTGTAGGGAATGCATATTTCTCATTCTTATAATGTGAGTGATTGATGGTTAATGATTCTTTTTTATGGGATAATCAACTTTTTTCCCACGCGAAACTTGATAATTACACTTTAACCCATGCCTGGAGATGGGAAAATTCAGTGAACTCATGATCTAATTTCCTTCAAACAAATGCCTTCATTTTATAAAGGCAAGGAATAAATTTTTATTGAATTAAAAAAAAAGACAAATTAAGGAATAATTAAACAGACAGTTATTTGTTTACACAAATGATATAACAAAGTATTTGACATTCGCATTGGTCTGTGAATATCCATTTTGAACGGATGATTTTTAAGTAAAGTTGATTAAACTGAATCTATTTTTCCCTTGTAGCATATAAATATTACAAACTCTTGATAAAGAATATTGGAATTATTATTACGATTTATTTCTTATTTAATACTTTTTTATCGATGTATTTTAGTTAGTTTTTGAGTTCGCTGTTTTGAGCTGCATTTTAATATAGTTAATGTTTTGATAGCAATAATGGACAAAACCATTTTTTATACAACCATGTCGAATGAGTTTTATTTCAATATATAGTATGTATATATATATATAGAGAGAGAGAGAGATTAATTAAAATTATAGTTGTAAATTTTGATAAATTGCCTAAAAGTACACATTTTTATCCTCTAAATCACGTTTGCTAAATGTTAAGCAGTCTGTCTTGTAACTCATGTTAACATATAGATAAACACATTAATAATTATATTATTCTTCAGTAAGACTGAAATTACGAGCGGGTATCAGCATCTTACTCTAACGTTATTCTGTTGATTTAATATTCATTAAAAAGGACCGAGAAGAGCTATTTGGAAGGCAGCATATAGCGAAATTTTTATTATTTTTATTAATCTGCTTAATGATGAAGATTTTTAACCAAAAAATTTTAATAACATGAATTTTATATTTTCCCCTTTCTTTTTTGGTATTGTATTCATCAAAGAAAGAAATCGCTTAAAAGTAGCTTCTCAAATAAAGGCAATCGTTTGCAAAAATAAATTCAAGTTAAAATATCGATTTTTATTTATTCTTTTATTATTTTTTTTATTGGGCTCAATTTTTCATTCGGTTGATATGTCTAATTTTTCTGAAAAGGATGTTGCATTATTTACAAAAATTTTAACATGATTAAATTTATAGATTGGATGTTGTCTCTGAATTAAGTTAGAACATTTTTAAGGCAAAAACATATTCGAGATTTCTGAAGACTAGACCGTTCGATCGAAAGTTGGTTCGTAATTTGAATAATAAATGTTCACTAAGAAAAGTTTTTAAAATTACAAATAGGTTTTTTTCTTTAAAAAGTTATTGACGTTTTAACCCTTCGTCTCAATAACTTCGGAGCGTATTGTTGCATAGAAGTCATTCTTATGCCATTTTAAAATTCAAAATATTAATTATTCAGTGATATCAATTTTATTTCTGTGTAATTTCTTTTCATATTTTAATTAAATATTTGAAAATATTTTAAAGAATATTTTATAATAATACTTTCTAGTACCTTTGTTACAGGGTTGGTCTTAGAAAACGCGAGGCTCAATCTGAAACTATTTTCTATAATACTTATTTCTAGACAATTTTTACCAGTTATATAAAATAACTTTTGTAAAAAAAAAACTCTTTAAAAGATATTCTAATTAGTGAATTAACAGTAGATTTAAAAAAATTTTAATTGATTTTTTTTAAATTTTTAAATTATTGTTACTATTCCCCTTTGGCAACTAGCTGGTTTGCCTAGAATTAACATTTGCTTTTCAATTAAATATTTTATGTAACTTGCTCTCTTAATAGATTCTCAAGCAAAATGTTTTTAAGCTTCAAATTTTTATAAACATATCACCGATACTATTATAGAAGCCTTTCCTTATTCTGTTCGTTCTTCGATGCCTTTCTCTAATTTTCTATGAGCTCCCGTAAAATGTAAACTTGAAATTGAAGCCGAAATTGATAAAACTTCAATAAATACATTTTTTAAAAATCAAACACGTCTTTAAAAAATATATGAGTTCAGAATTAATATCTAATTTGTATTACAGAATATTTACATATTTTATGAATTAAATAAAAACATAATTCAATAATATTTTCTTTGGCCTCGTCATAAAATTTTATTTTTAATTTTGCTTTCTAAAAGATTTAAATGACGTAATATTTTATTTTATTTCAATTAAAAAAGTACTTCTGTAAACGATTATGAAGTCTAAATTTTATACGATCCTTCAGACCTAGGAATCCTATTCAGTAAAATAATCTTGACCATCTAACGTTTCCATCTTTGCGGCAAATCTGACCGAGTTATAAAGCCTCGAATATCCTTATTTTAGGACAATCAAAAATGTAATTATTTTAGATTGATCAATCTTGGAGAAACTCAGGGCACTGATTTTGTATCTTCGAGGCAGTCAATGGAGTTCCGCTTTTTTATAAAACAGTGACATTCAAATTGTCATAATTCACCAATTTTTGGTCACAAAAGGGCGAACTTTTTTTTATATAATATAACAAAATATATATATAGAAAAATTATTAAAAGCATGCCTCATATTTAAGTCAACTCAACATGGGAAAATAAACCAAACCTTCATATCTTGGTCATATCAGTGGGAAAAAACTAATTTGAGGTATTAGGAGCAACAATGTAAATGGTTTCAGTTTCTCTTCAGTAATAAAATACAATGTTGTAAAATAAACTTAAAAACTTTTAAAAAATAAAAAAAATTATATGGTAAAAAAATTTTCATCATTAAAAAGATAATGTTTTGAATTTTAAGATGCTGTACAAATTGTTTTTCTGCTATAATATTTTCAGAAATCATTGCAAAAACACCAAAATTTCACAAATTTTAATTAACTAAAAATTCAAAAAATCCCACCGAAATTTCAAATTTCCGCACTGAATATATGTGCAAAATTTGGTTGTTATAGATCAAACGATTTTCCCTGTACAGTACCAATACAAACACACACAAATTTATCTTTATAATTAGTGCAGATTATATGCATTATGTAATTTAAACATAAATGGTTTTTTTTTTCTCATATTCAGTACCGGATGGCACTACTCATGTGAAATTAAAAATTAAGTAAATTGACAAGTTCATTTCTAGCAAAATTAAGTATAGTCATAGAGAATACAAACGTGTAGTGCAATTTTGAACTGTGTCATTTGAGAGGGCGAATAAAAATTCCATAACAAAACTTCATCTTCACAAACATGAAATGCATTATCTACTAATAATAAAGCGTATTATTAGTAGAGCAATCTCTACTAATAATAAAGATGAATATGTGTTTGTGCGTCTGTATATCTGGGTGTTGACGCTCTATTAATCAAACCGTAAGACATATAGGTATCAAACTTAGTACGCACTTACTATGTTGGACGGTTAAAATGTGCATTTCGGAGCAATTTTTTAAATTTTCATTTAGAATTTTAATTAATTAAAAATTAAGCAAGTTCTTGATGTTTTTTCCCCTCGATAACTTTCGAAAATATTACAGTATAAATGTTATTTTTATATATTCAGAAATTTTTTTTTCAATGATTGTAATTTTTTGCAGTATAAATATTTTTTTCATATTTAATCAATTTTCTAAAAATATTTTAGGCACATTTTCCAGCAAAAATCTTAAGAATTCTGAGCAAATATTAAGCGTATCAAGAATAATTATACAAAAGCATAAGAATTCTTGATGAACACCAAAGTTATTATTAAATTTGCAAAAAAATGTTCAGTTTTCGTTTTACTGTGCGAATTATTATTCTGTCCTTTAAAAAAATTATGACTGGAAAAGCTGATCTCAGGAAAGTAAGCAATATAATTATCTAAGTCTGCAAAAAAAAAAAAAAAAAAAAAAAATACTGAAAAATTTACATTTAAAAAATTTTTAGTATGAAGAAAAATGCCAATTTTTGTTTTGCTCTAGGTTAGAAATTAGATTGTATTGTTAAAAGACTAAAAATATCAGAGTGCATCCAATGGTTAGTGGCGTTGGCAGAAAATACTGAAAATGCATAGTAAAATGAATAGAATCATAGAAGTCTTCTAATATAATATTTATTATAGACTATCTATCAAAATATGAAGCTTATTAATAATTTGCTTAAGAAGCTATTAAGACCCAGTTACGTAAAGTATTTAATTGAAAATTTTGGCGGCCATTAATGTTGGCTAGCCAGTTATTCGGTGACTAGTATTAAATAAAATGTTGCTATAGATATAACTCAGCAATAGAATGGAAATCACAAATAGAAATTAACGCTAAATAGAAAATGATTAAAACGTGTTTTTCACACGGATTAATAAACCAAACATACTCGTAAATTTATATATACTTTAAAACATATGCTTTAATTTTTAATTCATGAATGCACATAAGCTAGCCAACAAATGGACAAAAATTTGTATACTATTTGTAATAAGTAAATAGGTCACTATACTATTTATTTCAGTGACTTAACAAAGATTTATGAAAATTCTTTATTTGGTACAAAAAGAAAATTGAAATGCAAGAACATTGTCAGAAATAAATAATTTTTAGGACTTACATAAAAAATAATTGAAAATTCATAGATCATTATTGTCATTTATTATTAGGGAGCAATTTTTCTTGTTTTTATTTCTTTTTGCGAACTTTTTATATAAATCCGAAATCCGGCTGATTTCAGATCCAATCGATATAACTGCCCAACAATTTAAGCGTCCTTGCTGAATTAATAATCGTAAGTTTGTTTTATAATTAATGATTTAATGATCGTAAGTATGTTTTATAATTAATGATTTAATGATCGTAATTAATTTCAAGTTGGAAAATTTTCTCTCTACAAATGCTAAAGAAACTGAAACTGTCAAGAGAATCCGTAGATGAATATATAAATTTGAAATGCGTTTTATCTGTTTATCACAAGACAGAAATTCAAAATTTTCATGGTTTTATTTTTATTTTTAATTTTATTTTATTTCCAAAGGCATTCTTCAATTTCCTCACAAAGCATTCAACTATCATATTTTCATTCAAAAAAGAAATCGGAATGGGGTTTTTTTCCCCCTTCTGCAAATTATTTCACGAAAAAAACTATATTATTCCAAATGTTCCCATTAATGACATATGGATAAATGCGTCTTGTTAAAATGGTGATTAATAAATAAAAATGTTGATAGAATATCCATATCTACCATAATGGAAAAAAGTTAAAAAAAAAAAAAAAAAAAAAAAAAAAAAACTTATTTTTGTGAGCATTTGAGCTCGCAAAAGTTAAAATAAAATTCTTAAAAATAACCTTTCAGGATTACAGGAGAATTCGAATTAAGAACAAATATCTTGTTTTTGAATAAATTCAGTGCAGAATAATAATTTCATAAATTCACATTTCCTAGTTAAAAGGCTTTTATTTAAAAAATCCTTTATTCAAATTTTATGGAAAACATCACTTTTATAATGAACCAGAATCCAATGCATAAAATGCTAATTATTTTTTAAAAAAGAAATGCCTTGACATTTTTATTTTCTGCTCATGAAAAGTTTCGCCACAGATCCATTAGTAGATAGCATGTTAAGTGGACTAGAAGTTAATAATTTCCGTTGCTGAAGAGTTTTAACTTCACGAATTCTTCTAAATTGTAAATTCTAGAAAAAGATAGAAACAATGATAGACAAAAAACTGGTAACAATAATGGAAACAAAAAAAAAAGGGAAAAAAAAAGCTGATACAAAATTAGTAGTAGCATTGAAAACGGCTTTGAGCTTTTTTTTCAACAGTGAAATATATATTGTTGCAAAAAACGTTTAAAATATATTTGAAAAAATTTATTAAATATTGTAAGAAAAATTGTATGATAAACAAATTTGGTATCATTAAAAGGATATATATATATATATATATATATATATATATATATATATATATATATATATTTTATAATGCTATAAAAACTATTTTTCTACTGTAAACTTTTAAAAAGTTATCCCGAATAAAGACCAATATTTCGCTTAATTTTTAATTAATTAAAAAAATTTTTAATCACTCTGAAAAGCACATTTTTACCCACCAAACTATATATTTGCCAAATTTGATTGATACATGTCAAAAAGGCTGGTTTGTAAAGTCAGCACATGTACAAACAGACAGAAGCTTTTTCCTTATGTTTAAATATCAAAATTTAGTTAAAATACCAATACATTTTCTCACTAAACATTCTTGCCAGCAGGCTTATGCGTTTTTAGCAAAGATTAATCACTCCCTAGCCCCTTTTTTCAATGAGCTAAGAATGATTTATATTTTATTGGACGTTTAACTCGTGCGGAAATGTCTGGACCCAATACCCTTCTCGTGCCCCCCTTTTTTCCCCCTACTAAATAGACAGAGTAGCTGTAAATTTTATGTTACGAACATACAAGACCCTTCGTAAAAAAACTACTAGGATTCTTTTATGTTTGTTAAGGTCCATGGCAAGGCGGAAGAAAAATTAACCCTGTATGCAGGAAATATGAAAGAGACCTTATGAACGTCGCCCAATTGGAAGCAATCGACTAAAGACCGATCCTGCTTAATTCTTGGTCTTATACTCAAGAATGTGTTTGATATTGTCGATATTAAGCACCATTTTTATTTACTTTATTGCTGTTGTAATTAAGGAAAAAGAACAATATAAAGATGGATTAAAATGAAACTTAAAATATTATTATACTACGATATTTCGAATTAAAGGTTCGAATCACCTTAATATTTATTTTTTGTATAATTTCTGTGATAAACTTGAAAAGAGAATATAAGTAGTTTATAGAAAATATAAGGATCTTTTTGATCTGCCGTCAAAGACATTTTTTTTCCTTAATCTGTTCTCTCCTAGCAGATAACAAATGGTCAAGATTAATTACATGATGTTATTGATACCGGATAAGATTAATGTATTAATCATTGGAAGGAGTAATAGGATTTAACTGAACAAAATTAAAACACAATGCCTGAAAATTTGCCATTGTAGGATGTCCCCTTTCCGAAAACTAAGAGAACTGCTCCACTTCGGGCTCCTTCATGGTTTTTTTCTATCATTTTTTCTGATAGGTTTTCCAATATCCTTCTATTGATAGCGTTTGAAAAAGTCATAACAATAGTTTTTGATGAAAATTTAATTGAATTTTTTATTTCTTAAGATTTGAAGTCTGATTGGAAGAATTTACTTGATAAAATCAAATATCATAAATCCCATTATGGGTTTGAAGGGGTTTATACATTCCAGCTTATTTTCATCAAATAATCTACAAACAAGTTCATTACATTTTCAGATAATAAATATAGATTATTCAAAGAATAGTAGTTGATTAGAAAAGATATATAGAAATTTATAGAACAATTAAAGGTCCATGCTACACATTCAACATTAATATAACAATATAAGCGCATACCCGGCAGCTGAACATAAATGCTAAATAGAGAATCAGTCAATAAATATTAATTTTGGATTTTAAGAGGAGTCGGTGCATAACTAAGCAGGTATTCCATGTATGACATGGCTAGAGCCGAAGAAGAAATATGAGCTCTAATGTTAGCTAACTATTTAATAAATAAACACCGCGTTCCCCAATGATATAAGTAGACGGTTTTGTTTCACATTGAAAACACATTTACATTATAAGGATGATTATTGTTAGATGTATACTTTGGAAACGAAATCGAAATAATTAGGGATGTACCAGCTGCTTTCGGTGACCAGCTGGTCTGTCCATCATTCATTTAGTATTACTTTAATTATGTCAATTAAAGTATTTGCAATAAATTTAATTTTAGTTAAATTAATGCATGAATTGTAAAAAATAACAAGTTACATATAATTGTAAATTATTATAAAAAATACTGTTTATGAGAATTTTTTTTAATACTTAATTTTAGTTTAATTCTTCTTTAATTCTTAGTTTTTTATGTGAATTACAGTTTAAGCAAACTATAATATATAAATAATTAACATAACCTTCGAAAAGAATTATCTTGCAGTTGATAGAGGACTTATTTAATGATTGAGCTAAGAAGTAAATATATTAAAACTAATAGAAAGTTAATTTTTAAAATTGCTTTTTATTAAAGGATAGAAAAAAGCCATAAAAAGCTGGTCAAATAAAAAAATCAACTGTATTTTATTAGGAAAAAAAAAAAAAAAGAAAAAAAGATGATAATCCAGTTATATCTGATTTTTAATTTTATGTTAACCTAAAATAAATGAAATAAAATAAATAAAAAAATAAATAATAGAAATGAAAATAATAAAGTAGATTTGAATCTTCATCCAAAATATTATAGAAAGCCAAGATTGTAGATTTTAACTGTTTAGTTTTATATTATCTTTAAAAAATTAAAATGACAATAATATGCGCATAAAATTGTATTGAATATCACTGCAATGTGCTCATATAGAAGTATAGTTTACTAAACCAATGAAAAATATTTTTGAAAAATATGTTTAAAAGTATTTTGAAAAATACTAAGATCAAAGAAGAAAAATATTAATGGAATTAAAAAAAAAAAGGTAACTGAAAAATTAATTTTTTAAAAATTTAAAATGTTTTTGGTCAATGATATATTTCGAAGTTATAAAGAAAATGCTTGAATTTTGTTAATTTTTTATTAAAATTTTAATTTAATTTTTGAAACAAGATTTCTTAATATTACTATCTAAGAAATAGCTAATTGCCAGCCAAATTTGGAAGTTCTAAGTCCAACAACCTGCCTCGAAAGATGCAATTTATTGATAGCATGCCAGCCTATAAATTTTATTATATTAAAAGTATGAATAATTTTATCTCATATTTTTTAACAAAGAAAAATCGTTCAGCTTTGATTGAAAAATGAAAATGATTTGTCTTTCATTTACAATATTGCTGAAAATCAAAATTTAAAAATTTGTTAAAATAAAGAATGTTATAAGATTTTATAATTAAAAAGATATATGTCTAAATATACTTTTATTTTAAAGATGAATTAAAATCTTTTTTTAATTTGGAAACATTTTCGAAAGTTATTGCAGAAAAACTTCAAATTTTTGTCGCTGTTTTTAAATAATAAAAATTAAAAAATTGCTCTACCAAACATTACACTTTCCTACATATTTATTCTTCTCTGCATACACACGCGCACGTTCTCCTTTATTAGAAAAAAAAAAATTTGTATTTAGTAAAAAATTTATATATATATTATATGGAGAGTCCTTGCAGCCAAATGTTATTTCGAATCGCTATAACATAAAAGCATTTATTTATTCAAATTTCGCATGAAAATATTTCTATTATTATCGACTGTTGGAAACGTTTTCTTTCAAATGAAAAATAATTATACAATAATAAAATAAATAAAAAATAATAAATAAATACATTTATATTTTCAATAAGTTATTTAATAAATAATAATTTTTAACAAATGACTTAAAAAATTCTTAATAAATGAATACATTTTAATAATAATAAAGAATTTATTTACATCAAAATCAATTTAAAATAAAAAAATTATCAGATGAATTTCTGAAAGAGTGTAAAAGAAACGAGTGAAGTTTCAGAAAGAGTAAAAGAAACGAATCAGTTTGACGATTCCAAGTTTTGGCGGAATAAAATAAAAAACAAAATCGCGTAATAGGAAATGAAAAAGATTGGCATAATTCGCCACAAATGTGCTTATTTGCCAAATCTTACAACCCCTGTTATAGCTAATCCTGCAATTGGGATAGTTCTTGTTAGCGCATATAGATGGCCGTAGACTGCTGGCGCCGTCTACAGGCACTAATTGGAACCAAGCTTGATCCTCCAATACGTCCTCCGGTTAACTCTACCCAACACTTTTGGCTTCAAAGAATAATCAACGATTTCATAATTCACTTCACTGCTTTTCCTTACATCGAAGATTGTCCTTCGAAAGAGAATTTCTGCAAAGAGAGAATAGTGGGAATACTGATGATAGAAGCCAAAGTTTATTTTTGGTTTATAAACTATACAATTTTAAAATAGCTACCAATTTGCAGTAATTAAAATTTATTGTGTTAGAAGATTTTTCATACAAAGAAATCATTTTTCTTCGTAATAAAATTCTTAAAATGATATAAATTTAAAATCAAAGATATCGCCGTTTCTTAGAAGTAGTGATAGCAAAATACATACTAACATAACATAGTACATAAACGAATACATACTACATAAAAACATACTACATAAACGAATGTTCGGGAATGAAATGATGCAAAAATTAGTTTTATCAACAAAAAAATTTGCGACATTTAATTTCAGTAATTTTTAGAACATTAGTGGATGAAATATATTTTTGGTTTTTAATTTATTTGCAATTATTTGATGTATTAAATTATGGAAATCTATTTCTCCCCTGATATTTGTTCTATATAGTATTGCTCGTAGTGAATGGAGTTTAAAATAAATTAGTAAAAAAGCCGAATTAAATACTGAAAGTATTAAAATTGAGCATTTTTATCGAGAATACATCAGACAAACAAATTTCAAAATATTATCATAATATTGATTCAAATCAAAAGTATATTTAAAATTAAATTAATAAGTCAAAAAAATAACCAAGTATCAAATGAATCACTGCTTTCAAGTACGGTTTCTTGCTTTTTATCGGCATATAATTAATTTTCATTTTTACTTTCCGAATAATTAATGTATTGGAAATATTACTTTGCAATTTATATTTCAAATGATCATTTTCATAAGAGATGAAAATTCTTGTTTATTTTCTTTTTCTTCTATATAACTCCGATTTATGAACAGAAGAAACTTTAGAATATTTTACTTATGAAGTATCTAAATTTCTTTAAATAATGTCTTGAACACATTTTTACATATATGTTCATAATATTCATTTATTCTTAAATACTAATTGCGAATATTAAAGAAAAATATTCCCAAATGAAGAGTGAAACAATTATGACTAATAATTTACGTGAAAATATAAAATAACAAAACCTTCAAAATATTATCTTTAGAAGATTCAAATGAAA
Source organism: Argiope bruennichi (assembly GCF_947563725.1). Lineage (NCBI taxonomy): Eukaryota > Metazoa > Arthropoda > Arachnida > Araneae > Araneidae > Argiope > Argiope bruennichi. The sequence goes on from NC_079162.1 coordinate 120,287,924, forward strand.
AGTAAATGTGAAATTCAAAAAATAAGTCACTCTGTTAAAGAAAATTATCATGCATCACGAGGATCATTGCTTTCACATGCGGATGGGTTTTTTTTTTTTTTTTTTTTGGCATATAATAATTTTTATTTTTGGTTTACGAAAAATATATTAGAAATTTTCGTTTTGCGATTTATATTTTAAATGATCATTTTGATATGAGATGAAATTTCTTCTCTATTTTCTTTTTCTACGAAATAATAATTCCAATTAATGAATAGGAAAAATCAGAATCTTTTACTTATCAGGTATTAAAATTTCCTTAAATATTGACTTGAACACATTTTTCCATATAGCTCCCAAATATTCATTTATTTTAAAACATTAATTGGGAAAATTAAAGTCAAATATTTTAAAATTAATAGTGAAACATTTATGACTAATAATTTATCTTAGAATATAAAACATGAAAACCATCTGAAATATACGAAAAGAACATTGAAATTTTCGAAGCTTATCAACCATTAATATGTTTTTGAGCTATAAAACATTAATGTACATTACGACCACTTATTGTTAAGTAAAAAGTGTGAAAGAAAAATAATCTCTTGCAAATGACTGTATTTCACCACCTTTTCATATTCAATTAAAACCATTATCAGTATTCTCATGTAGATGCGGTTAAACTTCTTCCATTTTGTTTGAGATTGAAATACAATTTGACCTGAAAATATCAAATTTGAAGGAAAACTTGAAATGTCTGGAAATATAAATTTTTTAACAACATAAACTGAGACAATTTGGAGATTTCCTCTACTTCTCTTCATTGTATTCCTTTCATTTATGTTTATATCAGACAGAGTGCGTAGTGAGAAATTGTTGCAAAAATTAAGTAGTTTTAAGCACTTTTTAAGCACCATAGCAAAATAAATTAAGTACTTTTGTACATGTACGCATACGTAAAACTGCGTATGTTCAAATAATAGATTATTTTCTCTTTTATAACAATGCATAATTTTTAATGATTTTTTTAAAAATAATTTTAAATGTTTATTTTTTAAATTTTAATATTTATTTCTGTATTTGAACATTATTAGCGCAATGCCTTCTATTGTAAAACAAATTATGTCTTTTTGGTTTCGTCAAAAACAAAAACAAAAAAGGATCATAAAAATGAAAAGCTATCAATACAAAAAATTTAAGTGTACTTTCAAAAGATTAACAATCAATATCTGTGATCTTTTTCAATATTTTTTTAAATAACAAAGTACCAACTTTTTTCGATAGATACATCATTTCTGAAAATGTCGTCATTGTTGTAGAAGCAAAGATATGATCAAAGAGTTTGTATTTGATTTTTATATAAACAACAACAAGATTCGATAAAGCTGGTATAGAAAGTGTAAATTTCCTCCTGCACTTACGTGCTACATTTAGAAATCTTAGTTGCAGTCTTATACAGCTAGCTAATCATTCCAGAATACTTACAATCATAAGACAGTCAGTCTTATGATAGTAACCATTCTGGCTTCAATTTCGTGGCAATTTTGCCAAATTGCCACGAAATTGACGGTAGATCAATACCATGTTCTAAATTTGTTTTTTAAACCATTTTTTTAATAGAAAAGAATAGCAGTGTTTAGAAATGGGCAGGCTATAAAAAAATGTGTTATTGCTTCTAACTTCTGAATTTGAAGCATTCAAATGCACTTATATTTTTAAATATTTGCATAAAAAAATATTGAAGAACCATCTATAAAACCGAATTATATCAGTTAAGTGAGGAAAAAAAATTATCTGAAAAAAGAAATGCCTTTTTTTTGTTGTTAAAAAAACAGGTATAAAGCAAAATATCTAATTTAGAAATTTATCAAATGATTTGCTTAAAATTTTGCAGCTAAAGATCTATATTATTTATTTCCTGAACTTAAAAATTTGCTGTATTTTTATCCGTTCTTTAAACATTAGGATTCAATTTATAAATAAGACAAAATTTTCATTTTTTTCACTTCGTGAAGTAATAAAACAATTATAAAATATTTTTTAATGAATAGATTACTTGCATTACAGTTCAGAAGCTGCGGAATATATCAAGGAATTATTATAATAATTCGAACAAAAAATTATGTATTGGATTTTAATTTATGAAGATTTTCGTATGAAAATTCTATCGAAGATAAGAATTTGAGAAAATAGCATCTGAAGATATAAAATAGCATAGAAAGATTATAATTTACTCCAAATCAAAATTTTAAATAGTTATAAGATTTTATATGCAATATCTTAAATAATAGATGAAATTTTAATAAAATAATTAAAAAATAAAACATTAAGGAACCATGAACAGACAATAAAGTATATTCTTAAGGAGTGTACAACAGTCTCGAATCATTTCAAATATGTTAAGTTCATATTTGTCTATTTTTCAGTTGCCAAAACATATGTTCCCACTTACATCAAAGTCTCAGAATTAATTATGAACGTTTCTGTAGCTAAGATTATTAATTAATAAAGAAATTTGGCAAAACGAGCATTGCTTAATGAGATTTTTAGAACATTGTGTTGCATTAAATGAATTATAAACCTATTTTACTTCTCATATCACTATTTCAAATGAAAGAAAATAATTACGCCCGGAAGATTATTCCTCAATTATTCTTACCCTATATATGAAACACATAGAATACTTTACTATGTTATTTCCTTCAGAACACTTAAAAATAGAAGAAATTCTATTCATTCTTATTTTCAGAACTGCTTTCTCTGTTTTAATTAAACTAACTTTGTAATAAATTATTGATAACTTAAAAAGAAATCAAGATAAAAATTTGTTCTAACACAATCAATTATGGAGCTTTCCCACTAAGCTTCTCACATAGCGATCAACATAAGCAAAGTATATTGTGAGTGGAGAGGTTCAACAATGATAGCGGACCTTTTTTAGTTTTTTAAAGAATTTATTGTTTCTCCGCTTTCGGGAGTTCCTTTGAGCTTTGTCTTTCAACGTGCTGCTACATCAATGATGTTACAAAGACTCACGGTTTTTTTTTACATATACCGCTAGTGGGCGTTATAAGTGAGAGGCGGGGAAACATACTTACGTAACATACTCCCTCCTTGAAATTGCACAATTTCACCATTCAGACACTATATGAATTTCACACATCACAATGAATTCGACAGAATTATTACAAAAAATGAATAAATATAAAAAAAATAAAAAAAAAAATACTGAAATAATTCTTATATACAAATTTTTACAAATAAGTTAAAGTCTCTCTATATTATTTTCGATCATATATACACATATAAATTCACTTAATTTTTGGGGAGTAAACATATTTGACTATTACCTCTTTTAATAACACCATTCAAAACTCTTATTACAACAACTCTGACTAAACCATCTGAACCTTTTATTAATTCTTGAATTCTACCCAGTCTCCATTTATATGGAGGCAAATCTGGATCTTTGATTACAACCATATCATTAAGATTTACATTATTCTTAGCAAACTGCCATTTGTTTCTAAGATGTAAATTATTCAAATAATCACGTTTCCAATTTTTCCAAACTTGTTGTTCTAATTTAGTTAATTTTTGCCATTTTGACAAATAATTATCTGATTTTTCAATTAATTGTGGTCCAGTAATTGAAGTTATTGGACGGGCCAATTAAGAAATGTCCCGTAGTCAAAGCTGTATAATCATTAGGATCCGTAGATAAAGGTACAATAGGTCTACTATTTAGAATACCTTCGATTTCTGCAGTTAATGTTAAAAATTCTTCAAATGTGAGTTTTATAGAACCTACTGCTCTCTTTAAATGAAATTTAAAAGATTTAACACCTGATTCCCACAAACCTCCAAAATTAGGAGACTTTGGGGGAATAAATTTCCAATCAATACTTTCTGTAGTTAAATAATTATTTAAAGTATCATCAGGATTACTCATTAATTTTTTCAATATTTTTAATTCTGAATTTGTTCCAACAAAATTTCCTGCGTTATCCGAAAATATATATGCACATTTACCGCGTCGGGCAAAGAAGCGTTTTAAAGTTGCAATTAAAGCATTAGACGTTAGATCGGTAACTAATTCCAAATGTACATCTTTAGTTGAAACACAAATGAACACTGCAATATAAATCTTTTGAAAAATACCTTTGCGTTAGCCTTTATATTTAATTAAGAATGGTCCACAAAAATCGATACCACAATTTAAAAATGGTGGGCTAGGAGTTACTCTTTCCACTGGCAGATTTCTTAATAATTGATTACAACTTACTGGTTTATTTTTGAAGCAAACAATGCATTCATTAACTATTTTTCTAGCCAAATTTCTTCCTCCAACTGGCCAAAATTCCTGTCTGACAAGATGGAGTAAGGTTTGGGGACCTACATGTAAATACCGTTTGTGAAAAGATTCCATAATTATTTTTGTAAGTCTATGATGAGCAGAAAGAAGCTTAGGGTGCTTTTCATTTTGAGTTAATGTAGACTTTTGCAAACGACCACATACACGAAGAATATTATCCTCATCTAGAAATGGTGCTAAATTTTTAATCTTACTTTGTTTAATATGAATACCTTTTGACAAATTTTTAATTTCTTCTGAAAATTCAGAAGATTGCACCTCGCTTACCATGAAGTTGGATGCTGCTTGAATTTCCTTTATACCTTACCTTTTTTACGTTCAGAAGAACTCTTCAAATTATTAATAAATCTGAAAAGGTAACTTACAATTCGACAAATTTTAGTACAGTTGTTACTTAAAATATCACAAATAAAATTATTAGAAATATTAGTTAGTAAAATCAATTCACAAGGAGTTTTAACTTCTTTCAGAAAGTCATTATTTGTATTACAATTTACAGCACCATTATTATGGGGAATTTCAGACTGTAGAAATTGTGGTCCATTGAACCAAATTTGACTGTTTATCAAATTTGTTGCTGACGTTCCCCTGGAGATTAAGTCTGCTGGATTGTCTATAGATTTAATATGTCTCCAGTCATAATTTGGACACAAACTGTTAATTTTTTTAACACGATTGGAAACAAATGGTTTCAATTTTTCTGGGGGAGTTTTTATCCAAGCTAAGGTAATTGTGATACCTGACCACATATAGACGTGATTTAATGTCACTGGTAAGATCGAAACCACCTTTGATGCAATGATCATCTTGATGATAACACATCTTTGAATTTTTAACTGGTTCACTGCCGGTAAGTCTTTTAAGAATTTTAACCAGTCATTCAAATCATTTTGTGGAATTGTGCCATTCCAATTTAGCTTTTGTCGCCAAAGTCTCTGAATAAACATCTTAGCGCTAATTTTAATTGGGCTGATAAGACCCAAAGGATCAAGCAGTCTTGCTATGACTAAAAGGACTTCCCGCTTTGAGTAATTGTTTTTCAAACTGACAGTCACTTCAAGCGTGAAAATGTCTGATGTGGGACGCCACTGCATTCCGAGCGTTTTAATTGTTGTTAAGTCTGGAAATTCAAAATTTAAGTTTTGATTATTCCCTAATAATCCAGGATGGTTTGAAACCCATTTGTGAAGTTGCATGCCTCCTTTACTTAAAAGTTCTATTAACTGCTGTTGTAAAGCCTTGGTTTCTGGTAAGTTATTTGAATCAGTTAAAATGTCGTCAACATAAACATCAGTAAGAAGTGCTGAAGATGCTTGAGGAAATTCACTTTTTTCTTTCTCAGCTAATGCCTTGAGTGTTCTGGTGGCTAAAAATGGTGCACATTTTGTTCCATATGTCACAGTCCGTAGTCTGTATGTTTCCACAGGAGCAAATCTATTAGGTTTCCACAGAATTTTTTGCAGGTCTCTATCTGCTTCTGCGACCAAAATTTGGCTATACATTTTCTTTATATCTGCACAAAATGCAAACTGATATGTTCGGAATCTCAAGATGATGCAAAATAGTTCCTGTTGAACTGTTCCGCCGTTCAATAAAATGGAATTAAGTGAAACTCCATTGCTAGAATTTGCAGAAGCATCAAAAACGACACACAAGGATGTTTGTTGATGTGCTTTCTGGACGAAATACGGCATGACGAGGAATATAATATTCACTATTGGCAATTTCAGGAGAATCTAAAATTCCTTCCATATGATTTAACTGGACATATTCATCCATAAAAGCCTTGTATTTCATTGCCTTTGTTTTATTTTTATCTAATCTTTTCCAAAGTAAATTTAAACGCTTTTCAGCCATTTCTTTTTAATCGCCTAGTGTAGAACGTTTTTCTTCAATTATTGGTAATTTAACAACATACCTTCCGGTACTATCCCTCTTATGAGTGGAAAGAAAATGTTCCTCACAGTAAGTTTGTTCATATGTTTTTGATTCGACTGAATCATCTGTATTATCACCAGGAAAAGATTCTAAGTTAAAGAAATTTTTAACAGAATTCTCCAGATTATCATTTTCAAAAATTAATCCAGAAAAGAAATGAGAATTTCTGCCGTTGATTGTTCCCGTTGCTAAATATCCGAACACACTATTTTGTAACAAGAGTGAATTATCATATGATTTAAATTTTTCTGCCTTCAATAAATCAAAGAACAACTCACATCCGAGTAATGCATTAATTTTACTAGGAATATGAAAAGTCTCATCCGCAAGTTTTATCTCACTTTGGAAGTTAACTTTTGAGATATAAATTTCTTTAGGAGGAGTTAAATGCGTTATTTTAGGCATAATTAAAAACGATACAGTTCTAGAAAAATCATTGCTTTCCTTAAAAATGGTAGTAGTTATTTTATTTTTAATGAAGAATTCTCCTCCGTTAATACCAGAGACGGATGCAGTAACCTTTTCCCGTTTCAAATCTGAAGAATTGGCCAAATCTGCAGTTATTATGTTTACCGAACTCCCAGAATCAAACAGGGCTTTTATTTTTATTTTTTAACCAAATGCATCTTCAATAAATAACTGCGCGGTGCATAGAATGTTTGAAGGTAGTTTCGAGTTACTTGTAAGCGCTGACTCAGCATCAGTGGTTAGTTTTTGTGGCAACCTCGACGAGCCAGATGTTTCATTGTTTACATTAAGTTGCTCCTCCACGCCTGGAAGCGTGACCTCTGCAAGGCGCGTACTTAAGAGTTTAGGATCCAGATGCATCAAAGAATTATGGCCTGATTATTGACAGCTTCGGCAGAGGATTGTGAATTTGCAGGGTGGCTTATGCAATTTCAAACAGTTCTTACAAATGTTATATTTTTCTAAAAGCTCAATTATTTTAGAAACACTCAGTTTTAAAAATTCAGAGCATCTTTGTAAAGGATGTTCAAATTTACATAAAATACATGGCTTTGCATTACTTAGTTTATTCGCATTAAGAAGGAAGTTTTTTGGGTTATTTATTGCGCCTTGAAATTCCTTGTGGAATTTGTTACTTGTAGGGTATTTCCCTAATTGATCGAGTACCATCGCTCTTGATTCTAAAAATTGCAAGAGCTCCTTCAATGAAGGTATTTGTTTTGATTGTATGGATATTTCATATGCCTTTATACTCTCTTTGTCAAGTCTTTCTAATATTATATTTACTAATATAGCATTTGTTAAGTCATTACATTCTAAATTCAAACTTCTTAAACCTCTCAGACTTTTATTGTGTCTGTGATATTTCGTAAGCCTTTTGCAGACTCAAAATTTAATTTTTCTAGTTTTAGCATATTTCGAATATGAATATCAACAACTGCTCGCTTATTTTCAAAGCGTTCTTCGAGAGCAGCAAACAGTGACTCAAATGTATCGTCACTTGTTTCTATAAATTTAGCTTCACCACGGAGGACAGCTTTTAAATAAAATAACTTTTGATCATTCGTTAGTTCGCTCTTATCGTTTATTAGACACATAAATTGATTTTTGAAATTAATGAATTCTTCCATTTTTCCGTAAAATAGCGGTAAGGGAATTTCCGGAAGTTTCGTTTTTAATTCAATATGATTGATATAAGCTTTTAATTCCCTTTATTCTGTTTTATTTTAATTCAAAACTACTTCAGAATGAATCCAAAAGATCGATTAATTAACAACGTTTAATTTTAAATGCATCAAACAATAAGAAAATAAACAGAATCGTTTGAAATAATCGGTCGAAAAATGTTAAGTCTAACCTCATTAGCGTGGGGAAAAAAACTGAAGCCTTGCTCATTTGATGGTGGGGAAATGAAGATTGTTTTGGCGGGAAAGTTAGTTTTTAATTAATAATTAAAATTCTAATTAAAAATTCAAAAAAAAGGACCCCAGGTGCACATTCCCTACCTCCAAGTTATGCATATACCAAATTTGATAGCTGTAGGTCAAATGGTCTGGCCTGTACAGCGCCAACACACACGCACACGTACAAAACACACACACACACACACACATTGAGCTTTTATGCTGTCAATATGCAATATGTTGTTTTAAATCAAAGCCAATTTATATCGAAAACTGGAAAGCTAGAAGAAAAAGTTGATCAGTTAAAAAATATTCCTCTCTGCAACCTGAAAGGCAAAGGTACATCTATGTTACTGTTTTCATATTCCTTTCAATCCTTCGACAAAAACCAGCGGAAAGGGTCTACCCAACATTTTCTCGCATAGTTTTCCCCCTCCCCCCCCATAAAATAGTGGATTTTGGGTAAGTTCGCGAATACCTTGCATGGCGATAGCGAACAATAGTTACGAAATACATATCTTTGGCGTGAATCTAGCATTTTTACTGAATCTACCTTGATAACATGCGTTTTGGACGCCTTTTTGCCGACCGATTGACATCAAATTTTTATACGGAACTGCAGTTGTAGATCAAACCGGTTAAAATCCAAGCATAATTGCTCTAATTATTTTGTTAACAAGATAAATAGACAAAGTTTTATACGCTTATGTGTGAGAGAGTGTGTGTGTGTATGTGTGTGTGCGCGTGCGCGAGCGCAAACTTTTGAACGAAGGCTGGTTTTGAAATTTTTCAGAAGTCGTGTCATGAGAATCATTACAATAGCCAGTCAGTCTTCATACAAGGAATCTTCTTATAAATATATTTATATTAACAACTTAATGAAACAATTTAAATAAATTAATTTTATTCTTAAAATATTCAATTCACTATTCGCTACGATTTTGCTAAAAAAATGCCAATAGAATAAAAAAAAAAAGGCCCAAGTATTTTACTGAGTAAGTTTAATTTAAAAGTATACTGAAAGTGACACCTTAGTTTCCCTTACCTTTACATAAATATAAAAATCATTTTGAACAAGATTATGTAAAGCACAAAAAAGATAAAGTGATATCTGGGGAAATATTAGATAAACTTAAATATTCAACAACATCAAAAGAAATATATTTAAAAATATAATATAAAAAATAGTTTTCTGCAGAAACTCAGTTTATTGTCTCTTACTCAGTAAGATTGTCTCTTTTTGGTGAAGAATGTCTCTAAAGAATACTTGCACACAGTGTCCTTTAAATAGTAGAAGGCTCACCAAAATTATCAAATTGAATGTAAAATAATGGAATAACAAATTGAACTTATATAATAATAATTTATATAATAATATCAACTTATATAATAACAATATATCAACATAGTTTTGATTTTTGTATATAACATTTGAATCTGAAAATAATAATATGAGATTCAAAATACTCTTATTATAAACATTAATACTCAAAACAAATGACATAAAAATGTGTAATTTTAGAAGAAAAACTTTAACCCACTAGTTAGCCAAATAGTGGTGCATAGTTAAACTTTGACCACTAAGTTCTAGTTGTGGGTGAAACTTAATGACCTAAAATTAGGACCTCAAGAAGGAGGACGTAATTCTTACTCTTTTTCTCCTCTCATTCAGGAATATTTATTTCCAAAGTGAAGAACAACATATCCAGGATCAAAATAGAAATTAATTGTGAGGTTGACCCTATACTCACATCTCAATCAGACTGCTGTATTTGAATTTATGTTGTGATGGCGCCTATCACATCATCATGAAGAAACGAAAAACTAACTCTCACGAGTGGAGACAACGGGAAAACCTAAGTTGGGGATTATGGGGAAGAAACATAGGAAATAATTTTTTTTTAAATTTAAATTATTATTCATGACTTAATTTTGATTTTTCTGGTGGGTAATATGTTCTTAATTTTGATACATGGACAATATCAGTAGCTTTGTTTGTTATTGCATTTGGTTTAGTTATTTCATAATTTACATCTGAAATTTTAGTTACTATTTCATATGGACCTGAAAATACTGGAGATAATTTTCTACGATTTGGATAATTAAATTCCTCATACATTACAATGTCACCAGGTTTGAATGGAGAATCTATAAATATAGCACCATATCTTACTTTATTTTTATCATGATATTTTATTGTATTATCTTTAGCTAATTTTCTGGCTTCTTCTACTGGAGGATAGAATTGATTTTGAGTTAAGGGAGGAGGATAAGGTAAAGTGCCAAATAACAAATATGCAAGAGAAAATTTTGTAACTGAATGAAGTGTTAAATTATATTAATTGATTACTTGTTCTAAAAGTTTAGTTCAAGGAATTTTAGTGAGAGAAGAATTGACCTTGCATTTTAATTTAGTTACTATTGATTGGTTAACTCTTTCATATTTCACATTATTTTGTGGATGATGTGAAGATGTTAACAGATTCTTGACACTGTAATTTCAGAGGAAATGTTTGAATTTAGATGAGGTAAAAGCACCGTTTCTATCAGTTAATAATTTTGAAGGGACTTGAATTTGAAAAACTTGTTTTAATATATTAATATAAGCTTCAGAATTTTCAGTTTTGGAAGGAAAAGCCCAAACATATCTAGTTGCATGATTAATTACTATATGAAGAAATTTTTTTGTAGAATTGTAATAATTAAATCCACCAACAGTATCGACAGAAAGACATTCAAATGGATGATCTGTGGGGGGCACAGCCTGTAAAAGGCCTAATCTTTTTTGCTTTTTCTTTTTATTTAATTGACAAATGTCACAATGTTTCACAAAAAGTGCAATATCTTGAGTAATATGGGGCCAGTAATACTCAGGAGTAATTAAATGTATCATTTTTTGAGTTTTTTGAGTTTGGATTTCCAAATTGTTCATGAGCCGTTTGCAAAACTTTTCTCCTAAGAGAAAAAGGTACAACTATTTTAAACAAATTTTTCTTTTTAACTACAAGTACATCATTAATATTTTTATATTTAGTATTATCTAAATTTTCTAAATTTTGATAGTGTTTTATCTCATATAATTCCAATAAATGCACAGAATGTTGGATATACTGAGCAGTAGGATGCCTTGATATTCTACCAACATCAAATTTATTTTTTGCAAACACATGAGAATATTCTGACACCAGAGATGACACAGGTCCAGATAGTTTGTTTACAGTCAAAGGTGGAAACATTTCCTCTGAGGCATTCACTACCTACCTTGTTATTATTTTCAACAATATATAAAGACATATAATTATTATTAGTATGCAAGTTGGTAATAATTTTTCTATTTTGAAATTATTTGTTTTTATCACAATCTATAATTAATTTATATGAACTACAATCTTTAAGTCCTAAAATGATAAATGGTAAAGGATTGTCCATAATATATAATATGATTTTCTTATTTATTTGGCCAATTTTTAAATATATATCACAAATTTGGGTTAATTGGAACGTTCCATGAGCTTGTTTGACTCAAATAGGCTTTACATTTTCTCTTGTCAAGTTGAGTTTTTTTACAATATCTGCAGATATAATTGAAAGAGTGGATCCTGTGTCAATAACAATATTTACGTTACTATTAGGGTTATAAACATTGTCCAAGTTAGCTAGACTTGGTAAAGTTGAGATGTGTCCAGACACTAATAATTGTCATCGTGCTGGACCAGGGGCCTCATTAGGAAAATTTTGTCTTGTTCCAGGATTTTGAGAACAGCCAAGAGGGACTTCTGTGCACGAGGAAGTCAAATTGGCTGTTATTGGAATATTTTTCATAATTTGGGGTTGATGAAAAGAACATACTTGTGTCCAATGACATACATTTGGAATACCTATTTGATTACAAATTCTTCATGGCGAAGAGGGTAATCTTTGTTGAAAATGCAAATTATGACTATAATTATTGTAATTATTGAGACGTGGCCGTATTGAATTCTGATAATTTTGTCTAAAATTATTGTGAGCTCGAGGAGTAAAAGAATTTTGAAATCTATAATTAAAATTATGCCTAGGTATAAAAAGTGCTGGTTGCCTTACTCTGATTCAGGTTTCTTTATACCTGCCTGGGTTTGGTTTTGAGGATTCTTCCATTTTTAATAGTTTAGTTGTTATTGTAAGCCATTCTGTAGGGGTACAAGGAGCTTTTATGCTCACCAATTGTTTTAGTTGCGTTGGCAATCCATCAGTAAAACCTTCTAAAACCAATTGTGGATTAAGGCCTGTCTGCCACAGTTTAATTTTTGATGAAAATAATCAACTAATTTAGAATTTTTTGAATCAAATTTCAATTGTGAAAAGTCGGAAAAATTAACAATATTGGGTTGAATAAACTGTTTAGTTAATAGACAACATAAATCATCAAAATTATCAATATTTAAACAACTATTTATATAATGAGTTAAAGCTGACCCTTTTAGAAATTTAGCAATATTTTTAATTTTACACAAATCAGTTTTGTTATTTCCTTGACAAATTTTATTGAAATATCCCAACCATAAATCCATTTTTATCCCATTTTCGGGATCAAAAGGGATTATGGAGGGTTCTATTTGATCATTTTCTTTTTTATCAATTTTATTTTCTGAATTTTGAGGGTCAGACACATTTGTTTTATTTTGGTAGTCATTTTTCCAAATCTTAATAACATTAAAGGTACTTTTCACGTAAAAAATATTATTAATTTATGCATAAAATTTTAAAAATAGATTTGATAAAAGACAAAAAATTCAATATTTTAAATAATACTATAAAATAATTTGCAATAATTCTAAAATCAAAATATAAAAATTAAAAGAAAAGCAAACAAAATAAATCTTCATCTTCACCCGTTGACCCAGGAAACACGAATCGCCCTTTTTAAAAAAATCCCAAAAGGTAATTTTGAACACTGATTAACTGGAACTTCCCCATGATGACAAGGAGCACAAAAACACCAGGATATTTTTTTAACTGAGCCGAAGTGTCAGATGATGTCACAGGTTAATGCTGCAGGAGTAACGATGATGCGGTAACAAAAACGAAAGTAGAATTTCACTACGTGGTCGGATCTGAAGACGCTATCTATGACGCGAGAGGTAACCCGGCAAGAGCCAGCACGGAACCATCTTCAGATTACCGGCGAAACAAGGAGCCGTACCGTAACATCAAATTGCCTCTCATTTCTGGGATTTAATTCTTTTCATTCATTTGAACATTTTTTTTTTTTTCACAGGAAACTATTCTTGTCGACTAAACAATATGTAATGTTATTTCGAATCCTATCGGCTAAATTATATGTAACATATTTTGGCTTAAGTAGAATTCTGGTTCGAAGCAGTGAAGAGACTTGGTATTTTTAATTTCGTCTTATTCTCTCTTTAATATCCATAAAGGAAAGCATAATTAATTATAAGAAGGCGCAGCATGGGAAAAAAGCAGAAGTAAAGAAGAAAGCAAAAAGGAACGAACAAATGATTACTAGTCTTATATAACATAGGATTTCTTGCCATGCGCCAATTCAATACACGTGGTGGCTTTTGACACCTTTTCAAGGGTACCGAAGTATCACTTCCATTTGAAACGTAGTTCTGATGGCGCATTATTTTTACAAAAGAATTAATTAAACCGAAAGTGGAATTGGATCACGAAATAAGAGAATATTTTAGTATGAAATTACGATGGGCTAAATTAAGATAAAATCTTGGAAATTAATTAAATTGAAATTAGAATTAAAATATCATTACATATATATATGCTAATATCTTGAAACATTTTGTCCAAGTGATTGTCAGTACATTTTTTTATGCCCAAAATCAACTAAAAGTATTAAAAACTAAAATTTCTAAATGTTAGCAAAAAAAAAAAAATTCTCTAATACGCTAAAACAAAACAAAAATAACGTCATTCAAAATTTTAAGATAAAGAATTTTTTCTTTTTCTGGAAGAAAGCAGTACATTGTTAAGATAATAAAATCATAATTATAAAATTTTGAAATTAATAATTAATTTATAATAATTTATAAGATAGGATAAATTTTAAAATCTTTTATCCGGCTACCATCTATTTAAATTTTTCTGGTTTTAGAGAAAAGCCTTTTTTTTTTTTGCATGGTTAAAATAGAGAAATGTTTAGATTAATTTTTGAGCAAAGTTAAATAGCGCAGAAAAAAAAGATTATGAAAAAAGAGTCTCAAAAATATTTCTAAATATAGGAATGTAGGATATATTAGATTTAGAAACATAGTAATTAGACATGGAGGTTAAAATAAGTCAATTTTAGCACGAGAAATGTGACATTTGCAGCACGCATAACTCAATGACACATACCATTGTTATGATTAATATTCCACTTTAAAATTCACCAATACTTTAAAATTATTTTTTTAATTTTTTTTTATACTGACACTATTATACTGACACTGGTATAATTCACACAGATCTGGAAAAAGTGTCTCTCACATAAAAAATCACTAAAACGCAGGGGAGTTTTTTTCCATTAATTCATTACCATTCCATTTATTTTCCTTTAATTTTAACTTCATTCAGGCAATTTAAAATTGAATCAAGAAAAATAGAATTTTTCACATTCTTCTGCATGAATAGTAGAGTTATAAAAATATCACATTTATATTAAAAACTCTTTAGAATGAAAAAAAAATATATCTAAAGAAATAAAAAGCTCAAAAATGCGTTTTACTTCTTCAAAACATTTATAAAATATGGACAGATGTTCAAAGTTTTAGCTGTTCAATATTTTTAACATAAAACAAATCAAAAAAGAATTGCCAGGTTGACTAAAAAAATTTAAATGCGATGCATTTTTGAGAAGAAAATATTTTCAGTTGGTATAATGAATGTATAGAAATTAGTACTTCGAACTAATTTATGTCGATAAAAATGAGTTTCAATTCCAAAAAATAGTTCAGCATGTTGATTTTAGTTAGCATGCTTAGGTGCTCAACTCCAGGGCTGTAACAATTTCCAAGGAAAAAAATTAAAGTGTCTAACATTTTAACTTGTTTGGACTTACAAATTTAAAAGAAAATATGGAGCAGCTCCTGTATACCGCCTATTAGCGCCATTTTTTTTTTTTTTTTTTTTTTTGCCAAGAAGTCGCCAATAATGTATGTTTGTTTAGGATGTCGTGATTCTTACTCGGAAGTTTTGAAGCCACGTTAGGTTTAAACATTATCGATATTAACAAAGAGTAACCTAAATTTTCTAATTTGCTTCTAAAAGTTTAAATTTCTCCGTTTCACTAAGACATTGGCAAAACATAACAGAAATTGAACAGTGATCTAAATCATAGAATTTTATTGTAAAAACTTAAAATTCTCCACTTTACTCACAAATCAGCACATTTATCAATAAAAATGTCAGTCTTTATAGCTCGAGACATCTGTCAAATTTTCCAGCGCTTTACAGTAAAAGAAGATACAACACATATATCTAAACACAGCATGTACATTCAAATAGTTCTCATGAAAATTCTTATCTCCAAAGCAATAATTAATTTAAAGGTAGAAGCCCGATTACATTTAAAAATATTTATAGCAAATAAATAAATAAATATTATGTTCATATGAGTATGGAAATTACATTGCAAAAGAAAATTTATTGAGATTTATAGAGTTAATCGAGATTCATGCTTTTAATGTAATAATTTTTTTTTCTTTCTAGAAACGATCTTGTACATTTTTTCTATTTCAGCTTTTTTCTGAGCTTTATATTTTTCTGACAATCAAGCAATTTCAATAAAAATTTAAGCATTTAGATAAAGATAAATCGGAAAAATCCAAAACATTTATTTTTATGTAAGTAATTTTCTTAAGACATCGCAAAAAATACTTGACAAGATGCAAGACTTTGTTAGAAATACACTTAATTGCTATCTTAGAAATTTCATCTTTATATCATTTTGTAAAACTTCTAATCAGGAGCTAAACGCTGAAATATAGCTCATCATAGAATTTTAAATGAACAAAATCTTCAAAAATAGATATTTTATAACCGCAAATAAAGTCTTCAAATCATCCGAAATTACAGAATTGCACCCGAGTCATTTGAGATTATCGATGATAACCCGAGATCTTCAGAAGTCATCCGAGACCTTCTCTTCGGTTAATGAATTCCAACAGCTTAATGAAGCATAAATAAATCAGAAGGAGATTAATTCCTAAGCCTTCAGCCTAATTAGCAAGATTCAGAGAATAAAAAAACCGAGCATAGAAAGAAAACATTTTCATCAGTTATGATCTTTCGATGTCCTGCCAAAAAAATATTAATCAAATACGTCACTTACCTCATTTTTCAATTCTTTTCCTTCATTATCGTTTTTCTTAACCAGATGCTTTTGCTTCTTTAACACATCTTCTTTAATTTATACCATAGTAACATATGGCATAGCTTCACCTGATTTCTAGGCTTAGTTAATAGACACGAATATCCAATCCAATTCAATCCTAGGCTTAATTATCTGCCTCGTTCTGTAGCATTCATATTAAAATTATGACATTACTGAAATTCCTACTGATTGTCTATTTCTTATAATAGAAAAAAATTCTTATTATTAAACGAAAAATTACTATCTACAATAATTCAATGTAGATGAAAATCCGTTAAGACAGTCACGTCAAAGATTCCAGCACAATGAAATGGCGTCATCCACGATTAACAGTTGCAGTTAACATTCCAGGTTATCCGCAATTAAACCGGTTGATTTGAAAAAGAATTTCTGCTTCTCTCGCTGTTCATGTAGAAATGGTTGTTACAGGTGGTTATAATATCAAATGATTAACTAATTAATAATTTCTCGGAATAACGAATCCAAGATTGCTAGATAAAAGCAATTAATAAAGTTTAGATTCTATAGAGTAAGACAAAAAAGTGAGTATTTAAATGAAATTTTTAATCCTTCGCTAACCTCATATTAAAAATCGGATTTTTTTTTTTTTTTTCCAAAATAGTCGTCAATTAAAATTGTCAGCATCTAATAAAATAGTTAATGAAAGCGGTTTACAAAACGAAATTTAAAATAATATTTTCCAACTTATCTTAGCGCTAGAAATGTAGATTTCATCTACCAATCATTCAAACATTACATGTAAAAATATTCTGATTTAGTGTATCGCATTAAAATATAACAGTACCTGTGTTCGGTTCATAGTCTCATGATTCCAATATTCACTATTTTATTTCCAATTTGAGATCCATATTCGCTTCTTGCATCGAGAAGAGAAGGAAAGCACTTTAGTTTCGTTCCGCTTTTATTCTGCAGAACGAACGGAAAGCAGGGAACAAAAATCGGCCGTTAGGTTCATTCCATTCATCACATATAGAGAACTGAAGACAGATATCTTGATTCTGCTCAAGTTCTTTCAACATCCGTAATTTATTCGAAACGATGTTCAGTTTGGGCCATGTGCACAGTATGATATATACATGGATAGCATACTAATTAAATAACATATGTAGAAAATGTGGCATGTTTTTCTAGCTACTTTTTTATAAATTTCTACAGTAAAATGCATTATGTGTTAAGATTTTTCGTATAGAGATAAAAACGCAGTCAGCAATTTGGAATAGAGTCTTTTTCGTTGACCGATTGGGTCACAAAGCTACAGTTTCGATGTTAAGACAAGTAATGGACTTCGGTATTTTACGGCCCTAGTCTGTATATTATGAAGACCTCTTCTAATAAATTAGGCAAGTTAGTTTAAGTAATTACAGCACTTTTAACTTAATTACTATGTTAGTAATTTATCGTAAGTTAATCGTTTTATTTTATTAATTCTGTCAAAATGAATATCTTATCTATTTATTTATTACGAGTTACATTTGCGAGATATCCACGTTCATATACAATATTACTTATGTACACGCTCAGCATTTATAAATACGGTAGAAATTAAATGAGCTAAATAAAAGGATATGGATCAGACCATTATTCCTGAGAAAGTATTAATAATATACTAATATTTTATAGTTAATAGAATTAGCGCTACTTATAAATTTATTTATTTTTAAACTCGACTAATAATATTTTTAATGGACCTAACTACGGTCTCTTATCCCAGTGGTCCTAAGCTGCAAATTCGAAAATCAACCACTGGTTGAAACTATACGCAAAATTTCATTTTTCTTGTTCATTTCGCGTTTGAATTAACATGTTCATATGCAAACTATATACTCTTTCTATTTTCTTAAAAGTTATTAGATTTGAGGCATTGCCGTGTAGTTATGGTATACGTATTCTTCGGAACACATACTGTAAGACAGCGTTTCTCAACCTTTCAGTATTCGTGGCCCAGTTTTCAATCATAATTTTCCTCTCGCCCCCCCCCGCTTATAATAAAAAGTATACAACAATAACGTGTATTGAGTATTTTGCCTTCTGTTTTTAAATTATTTTTAATTAACTGCCAAAAAAAAAAAAAAAAGAGTAAAAGCGAACCAACATTGGCGAGAAACAACATCTGACATTTTGCAAAGCGGGCAGTGAAAAGATGAAGCGAATGAAAGCGGTGAAAATTTAAATATTATATTTGAAATGAAAGCCAAACATGGGGATAACGTTAAAAGAATATGAAAGTATTAAAATTCGTTAATGAAAGTTAACCTAGAAGGGGTGAGCTAAATTTTGAAACTGGGAATACATTTTTTCGAATAATAAAAGATATAAAACAGAAGCGTGACTAAACAAAAGAGAGAGAGAGAGAGAAAAGTAATGTTTGTGTAAGAAAATCCACACGACCGATGCCGTCTCGAGCATGTGCAGATGTTTTCTCATAGGAAGAAGGAAAATGTTTGATAACGCAAGTTTCAATTCCAGCCAGTCTCATTCGAGTCGATCATTCTATTGCTATCGTATATATCATGAATGTGTATGTTATATATGTTTTCGTGTTAATTGCAATTCACCATAATAAATATTTACGGCAGCAGATTTATGCAGATTCATGGATAAATTTTTAAGCGGAAGTAAGCGAGCATTAGACGACAGTCAGGCATCAACAAGTACATAGACGAGCGTGATTCCGAAAATAAAATCAAGAAAATATTCTCAAGAATGCTTAAATTTTGGGTTTACCAGTACTGAAGAAAATGAAGAAGAAAGGCCCCTATGTATCATTTGGTCAAAAATGTTGGCCGCAGGCAGCATGAAACCTAATAAACTTAAACCACATTTGGAAACGCTTCATTCAAATTTTGTCTGTGAATAAAAGAGCTTTAATTGCATCTTACAAAGTTTCATATAAAATAGTCAGATGTAAAAAACCTCACACCATTGGTGAAGAGCTTAGTTTGCCAGCAGCAATTGAGATTGTAGAAATTATGTTTGGAGTCCGTACAATTGCAGTCCGTACCTGTTTCAAATGATACTGTTGCTCGTCGAATTGGTGATATAGCTGAAGATGTACAGTGTCAGCTTTTCTCGAAGTTGTGTGACAAATTTTTTTTCAATACAGCTCGATGAAGCAACATATGGTAATAAAGATACTCATTTAATTGCATTTGTTCGGTTTTGTGATAATATGTCAGTAGTAGAAGAACTACTTTTCTGCAAACCAATAGATCTCAAAACAAAGGCCCTTGCATTATTTGCTATTTTAAATGATATTATGAACTAGGCAAACATAGAACAACTAGGAATATGCACTGATGGTGCTCGTTCCATGTCCGGAAGATTCCGAGGTATACAAGCACTTGTAAAACAAAATTCGACTCAGTGCGTCTGGACACATTGCATGATCCACAGAGAAGCTTTGGCTTCGAAAGAAATGAATCCTGATCTAAATATTGTGTTGACTACGGTTGTAACCGTAGTAAATTATATAAAAATGAGACCCCAGGAAATCGAGAATCTTTTCCGCACTTTGTAAAGACATGGGTTCAGTACATTCAACTTTACTATTTTATTGCGAGGGAAGATGATTATCACGTGGGAAATTTTTGCAACGTGTTTATGAATTAAGAGAAGAAATCGCCATTTTCCGAGAAGGAAAAAACAGACCGGAGGCCGAGAATTTTCGCAATGGTTTATTTGTGATGAAATTGAGCTACTTGGTCGACATATTCGAGAAATTAAATAACTTGAATCTTCAACTCCAAGGAGCAAATACACATATGTTGGATACGAGTGATAAAGTTAATGCTTTGTGGAAAATTGGAATTGTGGAGCAGAAATTTAAAGGAAAGAAATCTAACAATGTTTGCAAATGTGGATGATTGTACTAAAACTCACAAGGCTGAAGAAGAACATGTAAAAGTTGTTTTTGTAACACTGAAAATCATTTAGCCATGCTGGCAAAGCATTTTAATAAGTATTTTCTCTGCTGACGACAAACTGATAGCAAGTTACGAGTGAGTTAGGGATCCATTTCATAAGACTCCTGAAGGGCTCTCAATTGATGAGGAAGAAAAAATCATAGACTTCACGACAAGTGACGAAACTAGAAGACAATTTAGTAATAAATCATTGTTTGAATTTTGGGCAGGAGTAGAAGATGATTTTAATTGCACTAAAAACAAGGGCATTTCGCATTCTATTACCATTTTCAACATCCTACCTTTGTGAAACTGGATTTTCTGCAGTGGCTACTTTAAAGGCAAAATATAAATCTCGGCAGAACTGAGAGTTGCTATTTCTAATATTAAGCCTTCCTCCGAAAAACTTTGCTCTGCAAGACAGGTCCCAGGAAATTACTAATAATTATTAAATTTGTTTTAATTTAGTAAGCTTTGATTTAGTAAGTTATTTTACTTTAATAAGTTATTAAATATGTCGAAATGCATTTTGTTTTCTATGTGTATGTGTGCTTTCCTTTTAGTCAGTTAATATTTTTTTTTAAATAATATCTTCTCTTCCATATTCTCGTCCCCCCCTCCTCTAGTGTGCTCGCGCCCCCCTAGGGAGGCGCGCCCCACAGGTTGAGAATCCCTGGTTTAATGAAAATCGTTGTATTTATGTAAAGTAATGCATTTACTAAAATCTAGATTATAGTTTCGAAGTGGATACAATATTTATATGAGGAGAAGTATCATTCGTCATTGATTTTCATTATATTCTATTTTATTTTATTATTATATATATATATTATTATCATTCGTCATTGATTTTTATTAAAGCAATTCATGTTTCATAAAAAACAAAGTAGAAGGTATTCAGAAAGTATTAAAACGCATGGAAGTGTGTTGAACAACATGTCATTAAGTATTCGAAATTGTGTTAAGTATTCGAATTGTGTAAACATCACGTTAAATTCCGCCAAATATGACACTTTTAGATAACGTTTCAAATGTTGTAACCTCTTCTAGAAATGATCCTTATCAGTAACACAATCGCCTTGTGGACTAGACCATTGATTGACAGTTTTATGGTCAGTACGGAAAAGTAATACATCCCCAAAAACATATCCCCTTTCTTCCTAAATGTGTCTTTCTCTCCTGAACCGGCAAAGGTTAAGATGGAGAATCGTGATCGAGTTTAGGTTTTAGACAAAATAAACATTTTTTCACATCTATTATAAAGGCAGATGCACGCGGAGTATTCGCGCTTGTTTGGTTATTTCTGTTAAATAACTCAAATTCATTCTTATTAAATTTTCCTTACCCATGGTTAGGTTTTTCATAAGTGTTAACTCTAGATTCTGTGCTTGCATCTGAGCCAAATTCTTTGATTAAATGTTCATTTCGATCGCGGCATTGAATTTCGACTTTTAAGAATTCTAATAAATCTGAAATAGTATGCTCTCTTTTCGAGTACATTTTACGTGAAAATTCCAAGGATTATTTCCTTAGGGATAGATTTTAACAATATGGGGTATAGTAAATAACTATAACTGTTTGGATTTACACCATTATTTTCTAAACCGCGTATCTGCGTTTCACATATAAAATATAATCTGCGTAACGACTTAACAACGTTTTCTTTTCGAACAGGATTTAAATTTAGTAGTTGTGACATATGAGCGTCAATAATCATCTCGGTTCTACCGAATCTTCCTTTTAGAATATTTATCGCCACATCATAATTTTCTGCTTTCAAAACTAAGCCACGAACAGCCATTTCAGCATCGTTAACTGAATAAGATTTCAAATAGTTACTTTTTTCAATATCGCTAAGAATTGAATTTTTATGTATGGCTGTATCAAATTGAGAATAAAAAAATCATTAAATTTTAGAATGTCTCCACCATATTGAGGTATTTGAAATCACGGATGCTTGACTGAACACTGTTAAGGGTTTCTGTCAATATTTCTATCATTGATAGTTTCGCCTTCATTTTTTCGCAAAATTTTCTCAGCTCGCAATTTCCAAGTTATCATTTGATCCCTGTATTCTTGTTGCAGTTCCACTTCGTTAGTCAGATCTTGCGGTTTACACAAATTTAAAATCTCTGAGTCAAGTTTCTTTAGTTGATCATCTTTGTCTAATAATTTCGCTAACAGTTTTTCGATTATGTCTAAAGACTTCTGATCCGTTTTGTTTATTTCCTGCTCTAGTTGTTTAAAATTTTCAGTTACCGCCTTTTTGAAATAGGTTCTAACTTTTTTTAAAGATCCCAGATCCATTTTAGTTAATTTCCATCTAGTTTTAATTTCGCATCTAAAAGTACCTCCGGCCGAATTAGGCGCATTCCGGGTTTCGGCACCAATAATGATTAGACTTCAATTCACATTCACATTCATAATTTAATTGGAAAATCGATAATTCAAAAAGCTCTTACCTGCCAGAAAGGAATTGGAGGCCACTAGTGGATTTTCCACATTTTATTCAGCTAGCACAATTACACAGGAACAAAGCGCACAAAGACGAAAGCAAACAACTAGACATCACATCATACAGAACGAGCCTAACTCAATAAACAAACCCATGAGAGGACACAGCGCTCTGGGATGGAAAACCTTGGACTTCAAGGGTGCAAATAAAGTTTTTACACCAGTACCCCCTAATTTCTCGGAATTCAAAAATGATTAGGGGTGCCAAAATGCTTATTTTTACTTCCTATTTGCATCCAATGCTGACTTGAGCTTGCCCTGTTTGGGGTTTTGCAGCGAAATCTAGTTAAAAAGTTGTTGGATCACAATATAACCTAACAATCAGAAGAATCGCAAATGCCAAATGGTACATGAGAAACACAGACAACATAAAAGCACTATCATATCCCTTATTTAAAGAAGTAATTAAAAAGATCTCAGTAAATTTTTATAAAAATCTGGAAACGAATGATAACGAAGTAATTTAGGAAATAAGAATATGCAATCCTGACCCTAAATTTCAAAAACCCAGAAACATTTTCTTAATTTAATAATTTCTTAATCTCATTTTTCTGAAATCTGCCTTTCTCATATATCATCAGATCAATATTAAAAATGAATTCGATAACAATCTAACTCAATGTTATCTATAAATAGCAACGCGCATGTCACTGCTACGCAAGCAGCCAATGATCAAGCAGCTCCATACAACCCCTCTCCTCAGTTTAGTTTAGTTATATTAACATCCCGTTTTATTTTGCTACTAGGGCTATTTTGGGACGGACCCCTCAATTTTGAACCGTGGTCAGATGATGAGTACGACACCTGAGCTGCCTCCTTTCCAAATTTCCACACCACACCCGCAAAAGGATGTTTGGCCCAGACGGATTTAACGTTCACCAGATCCGCTTACATGACGGTTCTTCAGAAGAATCGGGTATCGAACCTGAAACTTTCCGGTACCGAAGCCACCATGAGGAATATTGCCCCGGCTGCACATCTCGTCAGGAAAGTTAAAATTCTCAAACTAAATAACGAGAAAGATAAAAACGAAATTGAATTAACAGAACATCTGGAAGGTATCTAAGAGGTTGTGTTAGATAATGAGGTTGACGCTGAAACGCAATCGCCTGGGCCACTAAAACGGAGAAGAGTCCCGCCCTTCTTCGTTACGCCTAGAGCAGACTAGTCATGCTAAATATTCTAACATTAGAGGCCCTATCTCTTCTCTCAAATGAGCAATAAATTTCTTAAACTAGAGACCGAGGAAGAGCACCGAAGTCAATCCTTGAATCACAAGGTGCTGAATTCTTAACATTTATATTAAAATGTGACAGACCCTTAAAGGTCGTGCGTGATTCGAGGACTTCACTCCTGCATTCCTATTGAGGACATCAAAGAGGAACTCAAAAAGGAAGACTTTACAGTTGTCAGTGTTGCTCAACTGTCAAAATTTCAGACCGTCACCGATGCGGTTGTTTCATGCGCAAATTGCAAACGAACCTCTGTCCGACACAATTTACACTCTCGCTGAGATGCTTGGCACGAAAATCTCAGTGGAGAGATACAAAGGGGTCCTCTCAATGCGTCAGGGATTGTTTCACAGCTCTGAAGCATGTAAGTTTCCTGTGAATTGAGATCTCATAGGGCTAAGGACTGTCCTTTAGTCTTTGAGGATAAGTTAAAAGGTGCGGACTGCGCAGGCGATCATGCGACGAACTGGCATCAATGTCCATGCTTTTCTAAAACTGGTGGACGACACCCTGCCACCAATAACTTTCTAAAGACCCGGCAAACTACCAGATCGATATGGGATCTTCCCAGGAAGCATCAGCCTTCGAAAAATTACAGAAATGTTGGTGAAAATATATCATATACCAAAATTCTGACAAACTCTGAATCAAAATTTCCTCCTTTAAATATACTAGCGAAGCAGAAAACTACTGCATCAATTGCTAATTCTTCTATTCCAAAACAATCGGTCCCAGTGAATGCAATTAATTCCAAAATTTTTACCGGCATTTTTTCTGGTCTATCTACTTTCATGATAGAAGATTGGTGTGACGTACCTCTTCTACTCCCAACCTTTAGAAAAGTACTACTAAGAATTTGTGCTGTCTCCCACAGAGCTGATATGGCGTATTTTCTTTTCGAACAATACATCAGCCATAGTAACGGTCTCTCGCATTAACATTTAATCGTTTTAATACTATAAACTTGCATAATCTTAATGTTTGCCCCTGGAATGCTAACAGCTTGCGTCCCAGGATCGCCGAAGTACGTGTCTTTGTTTTAGAGCAAAATCTTGATGTGTTTTTGGTCCAAGAGACCCTACTTCTCTCGGAGTACACACTCCTAATCGCGAATTACCGGATCTATAAAAATGAGAGATCCGTTGCTAGGAATGACGATCGTCGCATTTTTGGAGGCATCAGTATTTATGTGAAATCAGTAATTAAAAATCACGCCATCCCCATCCCTGTTTTAAAGGGTATAGACGCGACAATTATTGAGGCTAAATTAGGAAATCTCTCCCCACCCATCAAAATTGTTTCAGCCTATGTGAGAATAAGGGGTACATATAGATTTCCTATGGAGGGTTTCAAATTTTTTTAATTTAGGTCCAAACGTCATCAATGCGGGCGATATGAATGCAGCTAATATAGCATAGAATAACTATAGAACCAGCCACCATGGTAATCAATTGTTTGAATTTTTAGCAGGACAGGACAGTGTCAGTGTTTTGGCGCCCTACTCTCCAATCCACATTAATCAAGATAGGGAATATGATACCGTCCTCGATATTGTTATTTTAAAGCAAATTCTTTTAACTCTCAAATTAGAGTTCTAAACTGTTTAGATTCTTATCACCTTCCAGTAGTTTTGACTTTTGATACTGGAACTTTTTCAATATATTCATCAGCACAATTCCCCACTAAATGGGAGAACTTTTGGCATATTCAAAATTCAAAACTCTTCCCCCCCTTTCATAACTAATAACAACGATGAAGCAGAAAATGCAGTTGGTTGTTGAGGAAAAGTTTTTAAAAAGTTTAGTTTGGTTTAAATTTTTAAAAAGTTTAGTTTGGTTTAGAGGCTTCTGCGAAGCCTCTAACCAAAATTTAATAAACCTCCAGAGAAGCTTATTTTCGTAATCGAAACCAAAATTAAACTGCGAAACTATTTGCGAAGAAATTGGCAATGTTCTCGTGACCCTCAGACGAGAAAAGTGCTTCGCAAAATTCAGGATGAGATGAAAGGGTTAAAACTAGGGCACACAGAGCGCCGGCGAGCCGAACAGTTAGAAAATTGTAACACACGGGAGTTGTGGCTCGCTCCTCGTTTCTTCCCAGTCATCCTCGTCCCTCCCTTGAAAGGGTAAGGGGGAAGGCTCGCACTCGCCCCCAAAGCGGAAGTCTTGGCTGATAGCCGTCAAAGCCAGTTCGAACCCCGCATTCTGACGCTTTCCTCTCCAACCCCCGTTGATTTGGGGAGTAACTGAACAACTGGAGAGTTTTCTTTCCCAAGTACAAGTTTCGATTCGGCCAACGGAGGTCATGGAATTCTTGAAAAACCTCAAACCGAAGAAATCACCAGGATAAGATCAAATTAGCAATGGCATGCTTAAAAATTTACCACCTAGATTTAATTATACTTCACTTCTTTACTAAATAACTATTAGAATTGTGTTATTTTCCCGAATGCTGGAAAACAGCTGTGGTTGCCCCTATTTCAAAATCAAATTCTGATTTGTCAGTCCTATCTTGCTACTCAGTAGCTTGAGCAAAGTGTACGAATCTGTGCTTCTCAAACGCTTGAATCAATTTCTTAGCGACAATAATACTATTACACATTCCGAACAGTTCGGATTTAGGAAGAATCTGTCTACGATTCGCCTACTTATTCGTGTTACAGAATTGATTCATGATGGTTTTGTGAAATCCGAAATCACTGGTATACATTTTCGGGACGTGGCTAAAGCTTTTGATAAAATTTGGCAGGAAGAGCTGTTATTCAAGTGCTGTCGACTTGGATTTTCGCGCAATTTGTCAAAATTTTACGCTCGTGCCTACCTTCGTGTAATTTCAGGGTACGAATAAACAATATAATTTCTTTCCCCAAACCAATCCTGAATAAAAAGGAAGTTGTGCATAAGGTTCTCTCTTTTTAACATTTATGTTACTGATTTAGCGAGAGTTCGTAATTGTCACTTAGCAATTTTTGCAGACGATACCGCCATTCTTACAGAGCACAGGAATCTACAAATAGTCACTGCACAATTACAACAATACATGACTCTTTTACAGTGCTGGCTTATCGGCTGGAAAATAAAAATCAACTCAA
Source organism: Argiope bruennichi (assembly GCF_947563725.1). Lineage (NCBI taxonomy): Eukaryota > Metazoa > Arthropoda > Arachnida > Araneae > Araneidae > Argiope > Argiope bruennichi. Next base: position 120,315,215 of record NC_079162.1, read on the forward strand.
ATAAATGCGCGTGTCTCCTATTTACTAAAAAAAGAAAAAAAAAAAAAAAATGCCCGATTTAAATCCAATCCGACTTTTTGACCAACCCGTCCCCTGGGTGGATGAGAACAAATATCTAGGGTTAGTTTTAGACGCTAAATTATCCTTTAATAGTCATATTAAAACGGCCTTAACCTGTTAAACCGAACATCTTAATTGCTTCATAAAGTAAGCCATCAATTAGACTCAATCTTCTGTTCTACAAAGCAATTTAAGACCGGTACTAATGCATGGTTCTCAAATTTGGGAAGTCACTTCTTCCCAAGTTTTTTTCAAAAAACGCTTAATGAAGATTGTTGATGCACATTGGTACATTAGAAGGAAAATGCTTCTTGATGACCTCCAAATTGAACCTGTTTCGGAATTTATCAAAAGAACATAAAAAAAATTCTTCGAAAAATTACCCCAGATTTGCAATGCTAATTCTTCAACTGTCAGCATATGATCCTGCTGCGCCCAGCTCTAGGAAAAGACCTAGGGCTGCAATTGATGATATTTACATTAATTTTCTGTCCGTAAAAATAGAGAATTTCTAACTCCGTTGCCTATCTGGTAGATTAATGTTTTTTCTAAATATTTTCTGTTTCGGCCTTAGATAGCTACGATCAGCTACACGCGTGAAAATGTCTGGATTTTTTCAAAAATAACTAATTAAAATAGATAATTAAATCAGCCCCTTTAATAAAAAGGCACTTACAGCGTAATTCCATTAAACTTCTTTCTTCCATAAATAATCAAAATATTATTATTTTTTATTAATAACTATATCATAAAATATTAATAATTATATCAAATTTCATGACGTTAGAATTTTATGCGCTCGTCTAAACTAATTTCAATTAATTTTAATCTTTCTCTAAACTTACATATTATAATTGCTATTCCAAATTATGATGTGGAGATGCTCGTGATCACTTTGTCACACTGCTGAACTCCGAAACATCACGACGGGGCTGTTGCCACGAGGATACAACAGCTTAAGTCAGATCAGCTCCAGCCACGCATCTAATAGTAACAGTAAGGACCGGAGATAGCCCAACTCGGCTGCCAGACCCCATATTTGAGCGGTGTAGGTTAGAAAAGGTCGAATTACTTGCTTTGGATGTAATTAATTAGGATTGAATAGGATGACTTTATTATGAAGAGATGGCGGTCATTTGAGTCCAATAGGTGGAATAACTTCATGAATCTTGTCCCAAAATTTGTCAGCGTTATATTTCACGTGGTTTTTGAAAATGAGTTTAGAGATATTGAAGAGTCCAAAATTTCGTGTCACAAACTGGCTCATCTTTAAAGAAAATTAGCTCCTTAGTCTATTTCTTTGTGTGACTTCCCGGGAGAAGATAGCATGTGTTATCTTAGTATGAACAGACACACGCCAGCGTGTGCACCAATCTTCAGCTTGAATTCATATGTCTTAACCCAGCGTTTCTCAACCTTTCAGTATTCGCGGCCCAGTGTTCAATTCTAATTTCCATCGCCCCCCCCCTCCCGCTTACAATAAAATGTATACAAAAATAATGTATATTGAGTATTTTGCATTCTGTTTTTAAATTATTTTTAACTGCCAAAATAAGAGTAAAAGCGAGTCAACATTGGCGAGAAACCACATCTTGCATTTGGGACAAGCTGGCGGTGAATAGATGAAGCGAAGGAAAGAGGGGAAAATATAAATATTATATTTGAAATGAAAGCCAAACAGGGAGATAACGTTAAAAGAATATGAAAGTAGAAAAATTCATTAATGAAAGTTAACCTAGACGGGGTGAGATAAATTTTGAAACTGGGAATACATTTTTTCGAATAATAAAAGAAATAAAACAGAAGCGTAACTAAACAAAAGAGAGAGAGAAAAAAAGTAATGTTTGTGGAAGAAAATCCACACGACTGATGCCGTCTCGAGCATGCGCAGATGTTTTCTCATAGGAAGAAGGAAAATGTTCGACAACGCAAGTTTCAATTCCAGCCAGTCTCATTCGAGTCGATCCTTTTATCGCTATCGAATCTATCTTGAATGTGTTTTTTATATATGTTTTCGTGTTAATTGCAATTCAACAAATTAAATATTCACAGCAGCAGATTTATGCAGACTCATGGATAAATTTTCAAGGGGAAGTAAGCAAGCATTAGACGATAGTCCAGCACAGACGAGCGTGGTTCCGAAAATAAAATCAAGAATATAGTCTCAAGAATACTTAAATTGTGGGTTTACCAGTACTGAAGTAAATTAAGAAGAAAGGCCCCTGTGTATCATTTTCTCAAAAATGTTGGCCGCAGACAGCATGAAACCTAACAAACTTAAACGACATTTGGAAACGCTTCATGGTACGTCAACAAACCCAGATAATTTTTCGAATTAAAATCATATAAAAACCAAAAATCATTTTTAAAGAAACTTTGTCTGTGAATAAAAAAGCTTTAATTGCATCTTACAAAGTTCATATAAAATAGTCAGATGTAAAAACCTCACACCATTGGTGAAGAGCTTATTTTACCAGCAGTAATTGAGATTGTAGAAACTATGTTTGGAGATAATTTTTCAAAACAATTGCAATCCATACCTCTTTCAAATGATACTGTTGCTCGTCGAATTGGCGATATAGCTGAAGATGTACAGTGCCAACTTTTCTCGAAGTTGCGTGACAAATTGTTTTCATTACAGCTTGACGAAGCAACAGATAGTAATAAAGATGCTCATTTAATTGCCTATGTTCGAATTTGTGATAATATGCCAGTAGTAGAAGAGCTACTTTTCTGCAAACCAATAGAACTCAAAACAACAGCGCTAGCATTATTTGATATTTTAAATGATTTTATGAATGAGGCAAACATAGAATGGAAAAATTGCCTCCGAATATGCACCGATGGTGCTCGTTCAATGTCCGGAAGATTCCAAGGTATGCAAGCACTTGTAAAACAAAAATCGCCTCAGTGCACACATTGCATGATCCACAGAGAAGCTTTGGCTTCGAATAAAATGAGTTCTGGTCTGAATATTGTGTTAACTATGTTTGTAACCGTAGTAAATTATATAAAAATGAGACCCCTGAAATCGGGAACCTTTTCGCACTTTGTAAAGACATTGTAAAGTACATTCAGCGTTACTATTTTATTGTGAGGCAAGATGGTCATCACGTGGGCAATTTTTGCAACGTGTTTATGAATTAAGAGAAGAAATCGCCATTTTCCTACAAGAAGAAAACAGACCGGAGTCCGAGAATTTTCGCGATGGTTTATTTGTGATGAATTTGAGGTACTTGGTCCAGAAATTAAATAACTTGAATCTTCACCTCCAAGGAGCAAATACACATATGTTGGATACGAGTGATAAAGTTAATGCTTTTTGTGGAAAATTGGAATTGTGGAGCAGAGATTTAAAGCAAAAAAACCTAACAATATTTGCAAATGTGGAAGATTGTACTAAAACTTACAAGGCTTAAGAAGAACATGCAAAAGTTGTTTTTGTAACCATTAAAAATCATTTAGCCATGCTGGCAAAGAATTTTAAATAGTATTTTCACGTTGACGACAAACTGATAGCAAGTTACGAATGGGTTAGGGATCCATTTCATAAGACTCCCGAAAGACTTTCAATTGATGAGGAAGAAAAATTCATAGACTTCACGACAAGTGGCGAAACTAAAAGGTAATTTAGTAATAAATCACTATTTGAATTTTGGGCAGGAGTAAGGATGATTTTTCTGCTATAAAAACAAGGGCATTTCACATTCTATTACCATTCAACATCCTACCATTTTGAAACAGTATTTTCTGCTGTGTCTTCTTTGAAGACAAAATATAGAAACAGAACTGAGAGTGGCTATTTCTAATATTAAGCCTTCCGTCGAAAACCTTTGCTCTGCAAGACAGGCCCAAAGAAGTCACTAATAATTATTAAATTTATTTTTAATTTAGTAAGTTTTGATTTTGTAAGTTTTTCTTACTTTAATAAGTTATTAAACATGTTGAAATGTATTTTGTTTTCTATGTGTATATGTACTTTCCTTTCAGTCAGTTAAGTAATTTTATAATTTTTAAAAATAATAGTTTCTCTTGGATATTCTCGCGCCCCCCTCTAGTATCCTCGCGCCCCCCTAGGGGTGCGCACCCCACAGGTTGAGAATCGCTGTTTTAACCCTTCTTTGCATGATGATGGAAATTTCCATCATAGCATTTAGTGAACAAAAAAAATGTTGTACTGTAAATTGATTGTTGCTGGCAACGTTTCTCACGACTATTGCGTAACAAGGAAGGCAGCTGTCACGAAAAAAATAAAATCATATGTCACAATCATTATAGCGGGCTTGAACTTGTCATTCCGCTGTTTGTTGTGGTTGGAAGAAACGTGCGATTTCTTGAAAAAAATTTTTATACTAAGCTGAGATTTTTTTTGCTTATAAAAGCAATAATGAGTGGAGAAATTTAGCAGAGAGGGACATCGAAGATTTTGTACTCAGCTTAACATGTAAATTTGCATGATGATGGATATTTCCGTCATGGTGTTTTAAAATTATTTGATATTACATATTTACACAAGGAATTTTTTCAAACATCTTTCCTTTAATCTAGAATATGAATTATATCACCCTGGTTTATTTCACACAAATCATGCAAAGAAAGGTTAAAGTTTGTGAGCAACGCACTTTGGAGTGATGCTTTGGACAAGGATTGTCGTATCATCCTTGAAGTAGCAGTTAATTATGTTGTTCGTTTTGGGGGAAGGCAGCGCTAAAGGTGCAGTAGAGTAAGAGGCTGAAGGCACTGACCTGATGGGGTGCCAGCTTTGAGCTTGTCTTTGTTGGAGAGGTTTTGCTGAATTTTTATATGAAATTTACGGTTGGGGAGAAAATTTAAAACAATTGATGTGAGGCAGAAGGAAAATTTGAAGTGGATTAGATTGAAGATAAGCCCGTGGTGCCACATTGGATTAAAAGCTTTCTTACGGTTGGTGAGAGCAGCTATGATTTTTTTCTGAAGCCATACAGATGATCCGGAATGATGTTTTTACGGTTGCAGTGTTCCACGAGTCTATAATCTTTCCAAACAGTTTATTTAGGTTACTGAGTAGATTAGCTCGCCGATAAGAACCAGGAAATTTAGAGTTTTGTTTCGGCTTGGTGGAATCACACATTAATAATAAAATACAAAGCTATAATCAGGCTGAATCCAATTGTAAGCTTTGTAGAAATACCAACAGAAGTAGCAGAAAATACATTTATCATGGTTCCAAAACAACCAGAATAATTTGAACCATTGGAGAATACTTTGCAGTTTCCCGCCGCCGCCGGGAGCTCTGCGCTCTCCTATCGTTGATTTGCTGAGAGCGGAGCGAAGTAAATTACGTCAAGGCTCTCCTCAAGTGGATTGGTTAGAAGCGGAGAGCAGTTGGATACGTCAGAACCTTCTCCTCAATGTGATTGGCCAGCGTTCATCACTTAAAAAAATGATATCTAGTTTTGTCAATAACATTGTCATAAAAGGCGTCATTTTCAAACAGGGAGATGAGCAAATGCGGGATAAGAAAAACGATAAATGTGACTTTTTGAAGAAACATTAGAAATATCTAGATGTATGTGTCTTATGTGCTGCCATCTATTAGTCTTTATGTGAAGGTAAAAAATAGTGAATCTTATAAAAAAAATGGAGAAGCGAGTATACTTGGCTTTTCAAAAAACGTATCACGCATATTTTAAGAACTGCACAACTCTTGCTTACTATCTCTAAATAATGTTTAAATGTGGTATTATTTAGTCTGAATTTTTTTCATAAAAATTAACAAACTGAGAGGATAAGAATATAATATTTTCATTGTTGAAAAATAAGCATCTTCCTATTCCACATTTGAAGTAAACTTTACTATTTATTGTGAATCCTTTTATAGATAAAAATATCAACTTGTGTGGAGTTTATGTGAAAAATAGCTAAATATACTCAAAGAAGGCGAACTTTTTTGCAAAAAGTAGATAAAATAACGTGTGTTTTTTTCCTTAAAGAATAAAAAAGGTATCACCTTTTAAACACTAATTTTGCAATTATTCAAAACAATCATAATTGAATTGAAGTGTATTTAATTACAACTGTCAAATATAATTTGAATAATTATATTTGTCTATTGTAATTAGTTAGACTTCACGCTGACATAATAATAATTCAATATACTTTTGATTATTATTCTGTCAATTGTAATTGACACAAATATAACAATCAACTTTACTAACATTTCTCTTGAAGTTTCAATTTCAAACATAAAGGGGTATATTGTAGTATAATAAACCAAACGCTTATAGCCTAAGCAGGTTTATTACATTCGAATTTATCAAACAAGAATATAAAAATAAGAACTTTATTTAATCACCTAACTTAAACGACAATCTGGAGCTTTACGATTTGAAAATTGATATGCCACTCATTTAGATGATATTTGATGTAATTCTAGTCAAAACTAACAGGACAACCAAAAATAAATCACATAAAATTACTAGTTAATAGTGTACTTTAATGCTATTATGACGATGTGAAAGATTGTTTGCATGATTTTCTGCAACACATTAGTCAAGAATGTATCGAATGTGTATTCACATATTAATAATTAAATACGAGGCTATAATCATCCATTAATAAGCTTTGTAGAAATACCAACAGAATTAGGGAAAAATAATTTATCATGCTACCAAAATAACACGACTAGTCACTCCAGAATATTCTGCAACTTCTCACGAGTGTCTCAATCGCAATAGTTATCACTATGAGATGGACGAATCCATTGCAAACCGTACATTTCAGAGGTAGAGACGTTTGAGAGAGAGATAGGGGCACCTGGTATACGTGTTGTCACTTATATGTTGAGTTGTATCACAACACTTTTATCGATGTGTTGGGAGCTGGATGGTCTTTTTCGAAACGATGTGTCGACATATGAGCATAAAACATATTTTTTAGTAACCTTTTATCTTATTTAATTGATATTTAATGTAAATTCCGTTTAATCACATTTACAGAATGATTATTTAAAATAAATTCCGTTTCATATTTCATAAGTTTTCCTCTGTATATTATTTCATTGTAGCTAATGTTGGAGAAAAATGACATAGTGTTAATCGTTCAATACAAACGAAAAATTTCAGGCTATTTATTTTCTTCAGGTGGCTTTTACTTTTTTCTGCTGTTTCCTTTATCACTTCTATTGCTGTTTTTACAGGGTTCTGAATTTCCTGAAATTAATGAAATTATTTAAAAGTATTTTTGACCTGACGAATGTTTCCATTGATACATCATCTTCAAAACTAGTGATTTACTGATTTTATTGCAGGCATTCAGCTAAGTGAAGCCCTATGGGTACCAATCCGTAAATATTCTTATTCTATTCTCCAGCACTGTAAAACCCCTATATTTTATATGAATAAATATTTATCCTATACCTATAGCTGAGCATGTTCAGTGGTTCCCATATTAACTGAGAGTATATTACAAGTCCTATGCTTAGCAACCATTCATACCTTGGTTTCCTTAATGAATTCCAAGCAAACCTAATGAAAACACATATATCATTTTCTTAACCACCTCACAAAATTATCTAATAGGTAAATATTTAAAACAAGTTTTAATCGAATAACTTTTATTCATGTTTGCTTTGTTTCCTTGACTCTTCAGACTCTCTACACCTTTGTTTCTAGAACTGCTCATCTAATCTTATTATGTGTTTATAGGGTTTTTTTTTGTTAAAAAATAGAGAAAAATTACAGAAATATAATATTTCCTCTCATAGAAAGTAACATATTTTTATATAAATACTAATAAAGAGTGGAAATAATTGTTTTCATTGTATTCTTTTAATATATTGTATTATTTAAATTTATTCCTCCTCTTAAAGTCAAATAATATAATTTAAGTTTTTGAAATGATGAAATATACTATATGCGTTTGCAAAATGCTTTATTTCTAATAAAGCTGCAACGCTATATTTTTTAATAATTAGAGGCAATAACCAATGGAGAAATTGAATTGCTACCGATATCAAAAATTTTTTGGCCCTGAAAAAATAAGATTTGTTTATAAATCAAGTTAAAACAAATATTTCATTTCTTATGCTGTATTCAGTAACAATAATAAAAAAGTTGATTGGAATAAATATTTTATAGAATGTTATTATTATTAAAGTTTATTAAATTAAAAATGTCTATAAAATATTGATTAATTATGATTGAGTTATCACTAAGTTCTCAATTCTTGAAAATTGAAGTTCTACAGATTCACTAGATTATTTGGTATGAACCAAAATATAGTATGTAACATTTAACCAAATAATTTACAGAGTTGTAAATCATCTGTAGTATTTATGTAAATATCTTTGTTTGCATTATCCAGTCCATGAAATGAACTATAAAAAAAACTCATTTATTATATTACTTGCATAAAAAATTTCTAGTCCTTTCCATATTTAACTGAAACCCAAATTAAAATAAATATGCATTAATTTGGAAACAAAAATTCTTTCATTCAATAAAATTATCATTTCAGTAATTGCCACTAAATTATGCTTAATTTTTTATATGATTACTAGTACTTTAATAAACTTATGTCTTTAAGCAATTTGTTAATTTTTTTTTTGAATAATCATGCAAGAATTTTTAGTAAAACATAATTAAAAACTGAATAAATATTCATTGAATCATTACCTATTATTGATATCTTAATTCTTATATTTACACTATTGTTGAAATAAGAATTATACAATGCGTTAAACCTTCTGTAAATAATCTTGCAGGAATGTATTGATGAAATAGAGAAATTTATTTTTTTAATTCACGAATGAAGATATTTAATAGGTATTTAATATTCTCTGATAAATTTCAGTAAGGCATAAATTCATTCCCTTACAATTAGTTTAATTTTGAACTTTTCCTTTCTAGTGTGAATTTCCTTTATTTAGCATTATTTTTGTTTCTTGGTGATTCAGAGGTTTCAGGTAATACATTCCGTAAATATGCAGCACTATGACAAATGAAAAAATATGTTTTCTTGATAAGGAGTATATATATATATCCTGGAAGGCATAATTTATGTACAAGAAGCGCTGACGGACTAGCGTCCTTTCACCAACGACACAAGAGAAGAAGAGCGTTAAAAAAAGGGCAGAAATACTTATCCCCGGTCTTATATACCATGACATTCTGATAGGGATTTGTTTACGTGTCAATTTAGGCAAGGAATAGGGATCTTTTAGAAGAATTTGCTTAGCTAGACAATTTTTTATCCCTTCACTCGGAGCGAGGGAATCGCTGACTTAGATGTTTTTACAAAGCATCTGTTGCATTAATTAAATAGAAAAAGTGGAATGGGATCAGGAAATAAGACAACAAATATTTTAGAATAAAGTTAATATGGACTGAATTTATATATATATAACTCTTACAATAAAACCAACCAAAATTTTTCAAACAAATTAATAAATATTGCAATTATTAACAAGAAGAAGAAGATAGCATTACTTTATTCCCAAACACTGCAAATATGAATCTGTGAAACTGAACAACAATCTGAAAGCAATTACCATTTACATTTTATAGCTGTATAAAGCTCACAATTAATGCATTTTATTTTTCATCACTCAAAACCACCTAGTTATGATGTGATTTTATTGAAGTTCTGTTAAAATTATGAAGTAATACGGTACTACGCATTATTTATTTTCTTTAGTTTCTATTTCATATGTTAATTCATTTGTTCACAGTAGGGAGAAAAGGAGAGTTCTGGCACAGTTTGACCTCAGTTGACCCCTGCTGAAATGTCTGATAGTAAAAACCCCTTTCCCACTCCTCCCTCCCCAATCAATTCGAAGACAGATAACGCTTATCTTTCTTTTCGGACTTTAAATATTTTTCTTTCATTCTTTCTTTTCTTTTTTTTTTGGTTTTTAGAACTTAGAATAATTTTTGCATAAAATTTCTCGTAATGAAATTAACAATTATTTTATTTCATTAACTAATTATTTCTTTAGAAGCTTGAAAATTTGTCGAAAGTTTCTTGCTGCTTCGACTGATTGTGTGATATATACCTTAAATAATAATAATATCAATCATTGAAGTATATTCTAGATGTAATGCTTATATTAGTCAAGACTCATAGAGATTATCTTTCGAACAGTTATGATAAAATAGCTGTATTTTATCTAGCGCACATAGTTCTCTGCGTCACTGAATATTTTATCGTAAAAATTTAGTGAATCTTCGACAGTACACACTTTTAACCTATATAATTCAATTTTATCAGGAATTTTTTTCCTGTCTTCGAATTCTTACAGCAGTATGAAAAAATTTCTAGAAATAGAGTTAACGTTTCATACATTTAAATTCCATTTTTTTCCCTTTGTGATCGTAAATATTTTTAATGCGTTTTTTTTAAAAAAATATTATAACTTAATTTTTTTCCACTTCTATGAAAAGTTTGCCTAGATAAATTCTCATAAAAGCTATTTTTTTTTTTAATTTCAAATCAGTTTTATAAGGAGTTTTTCTTTCAATTTATCAGCTTTGATTGAATTTTCTGTCCTGATTCAAATTTACTCTTTGCATTGAACATAATTTTTCCAATGAAAAGGCGTTGAGAGAGTATTCCTTCAATAAAATAAAAGACTTATCATGAAAAGAAATATCTTAGATGTGAATAAGTTTTCCTTAGATAATGAGAGTAAACTCGAATTCTTAATTTTCTATCGATTTCAGTATGAACACAACACGAAATTAATTTAAACATCACCGATGCAAGTGAAAAAAAATTTAGTTAGAGAAATAGATTTCATTTTAGCGATTTTTCAAGAATTAGTTTTTTTATGAGGATTTATTCTTCTAATTTGTTAGCTTTGACTAATTTTTCTTGCAAGACTTAAATTCTCTCTATTTTATTAACATAATCTTTCAGTAACAAAACTGATGCCAGCGTAAATCGTCAATAAAATATAAAAGTAATTATATTATAACTTCTTGCGTATGAATAAATGTTTTCTTGCATAATGAAATTTGTTGAAATTAAAATAAGAATTTCATCCTTTTATTAATTACAAGCATAACAAAACTGTGCACTATTTTTAAAGTTCAAGGCTGTTGATGAAAAATTCTTTCGACTTAGAGAAACAGACTTCACTCTTTCGTTACAAGATTGCGTTATTATCTTAATCTTTAAAAATTTTAAACATTTATAGCGGAAATGCTAAAAGTTAAATATATTACTCCTCGAGTTTTTATTCCTTAAAATAGATCAACGCGCTAACAGATATATCAATTTATCTTCAGTAATAGCAACCATCAAACCATTTATTTTATATTCAATGCATATTTTGTCCACGCACTTGCACTGGAAGCAGATTACTTACAATTTTTGCAAGATTAACAATAAAAGGATTGTATTTTAATCCGTGTCCGCGTTTACTGGAGTACTTCTTTGCCGATTATTTTATCTTCAAAAAGTTAATCTTTATGCCAAAGAAGTCAAAATGTCTTATCGAACACTAGTCTTAGCGATTACGAAGTCGCTGCCCATAGTATTAGATTATAACAACTTAGAATTAGGTTGGGAAGACAAAATTTATTAAATATTACTCGTGGTGAAATATATCAAAATAAACGAATTAGAAATTTAATATATTTTATGTTTAATTTCATTTAGTTTTAGTTTATTAGTTTTCACATTTAGTTTTATTAGTTTCTAGATATTTGTGTCAGCATTAAAAAAATGATTATTTCCGATTTTTTTTTTTCTGTAACATTTTTTTTTCTTTTCTTTTTTTTTGTTTTTCTTTTCTTTTAATTTTTGATATCTAATCCAAGAAATGAAAGTCTATTGCTCGGAGATTTTTTCTTCTTATTTTTAACAGGAATCTGTTTTTCCCAGTAATCTGTAATGTCCCCCCCAAAAGGGGGGGGGGAGGAGAAAAGAAAAACTTGCTAAAAAAATGTTTCAAAAAGGTTCCATAGAAAATTTACGCTTTTGCTTTATTTTTTGTTAAACTATAAAACAATATAAGAATGTGAAAAATTATTTCTTTAAAATTAATAATAAAATAAACGCGTAAATTTTCTACGGAACATTTCTGAAAAAAATTATATATATATATGTATAAAATATTTTTTCCCATTTTTTTCTTTTTTTGTCCATCGTATCTTGAAGTTCTTATTCTTAAAACGTACTTTCATTACTTCTCCACTAAAATTTTTCAAGTGTTATAGATAATAAGGATTTTTTATGTTGGTATCATGTAACTGCCCATTACCATTAATTTTTACCTGCGACAAAATATGCATTGAATATAAAATAAATGGTTTGATGGTTACTATTACTGAAGATAAATTGATATATCTGTTAGCGCGTTGATCTATTTTAAGGAATAAAAACTCGAGGAGTAATATATTTAACTTTTAGCATTTCCGCTATAAATGTTTGAAATTTTTAAAGATTAAGATAATAACGCAATCTTGTAACGAAAGAGTGAAGTCTGTTTCTCTAAGTCGAAAGAATTTTTCATCAACAGCCTTGAACTTTAAAAATAGTGCACAGTTTTGTTATGCTTGTAATTAATAAAAGGATGAAATTCTTATTTTAATTTCAACAAATTTCATTATGCAAGAAAACATTTATTCATACGCAAGAAGTTATAATATAATTACTTTTATATTTTATTGACGATTTACGCTGGCATCAGTTTTGTTACTGAAAGATTATGTTAATACAATAGAGATAATTTAAATCTTGCAAGAAAAATTAGTCAAAGCTAACAAATTAGAAGAATAAATCCTCATAAAAAAACTAATTCTTGAAAAATCGCTAAAATGAAATCTATTTCTCTAACTAAATTTTTTTTCACTTGCATCGGTGATGTTTAAATTAATTTCGTGTTGTGTTCATACTGAAATCGATAGAAAATTAAGAATTCGAGTTTACTTTCATTATCTAAGGAAAACTTATTCACATCTAAGATATTTCTTTTCATGATAAGTCTTTTATTTTATTGAAGGAATACTCTCTCAACGCCTTTTCATTGGAAAAATTATCATAACTGTTCGAAAGATAATCTCTATGAGTCTTGACTAATATAAGCATTACATCTGGAATATACTTCAATGATTGATATTATTGTTATTTAAGGTATATATCACACAATCAGTCGAAGCAGCAAGAAACTTTCGACAAATTTTCAAGCTTCTAAAGAAATAATTAGTTAATGAAATAAAATAACTGTTAATTTCATTACGAGAAATTTTATGCAAAAATTATTCTAAGTTCTAAAAACCAAAAAAAAAAAAAAAAAAAAAAAGAAAAAAAAAAAAAAAAAAAAGAAAGAAAGAAAGAAAGAAAAAAAAATATTTAAAGTCCGAAAAGAAAGATAAGTGTTATCTGTCTTCGAATTGATTGGAGATGGAGGAGTGGGAAAGGGGTTTTTACTATCAGACATTTCAGCCGGTGTCAACTGAGGTCAAACTGTGCCAGAACTCTGCTTTTCTCTCTAGTGTTCACTTTTTAATTATTTATATTATACTGTCAAACGAATTAGAATTTGTCTACATTTTTATTTTTCCGTGTATTATCGCATCATTCAAAATTCAGATATATATTGTTATTTAACTGTAGACTTTTCAGGATATTATATTCATATTCCTTAGCATGAGAAAAGTGACTGCTGCATGATTGAGCAAGAAAAATTTATTCTTTCCTTACTATAATTTATTTGCAAGATATTTGTCCCCATTCTTATTTTTTTAATGTGAATTCTTAAAACTTCATTTCACCACATTTCAAAAAAATTTGTAAAATGAAACCGACCACAAAATAATTTTCTCTGTTTGGAGGTATCTGCAATAAAACTAATAAATAGAATGAAGCTAAATTCTAATAATATTCTTGAGACAAAAAAAAAAGTTTTCATATGGAGACAAATTGGTGCTACTGGAACCAAAACATTTGGGTTCCAAGGCTCATTTGGAACAGAATCAGTGTGGAGTATAAAATATATAGAAATTGTAACTTTTTTTTTTTTTTTTTGAAATTTAGCTCCCTGTGCCTTCCATAATCTATATATGCAATTTGGTTTCATTCTGTTCATTAGCTCACAGTGGTCTCCAAGCAAGAATTTTACTTTATTGCCTTTTTGTATTTCAATTAATTGTGGATAAAGTGAGGCATCGACAATCTAACAAAATTTTATTTATTGATTCCTATGGATTGTTTAGAATTAATTGATTAAACAGCCACGTTTGGCTGAGTTGCACCAAATATATTATTCAAATGAAAAATGGCAGTTCGTACATATATTGAAACTATAATATACTGAGCATTTAAGTCTTCGATATTTGTATAATACATTGGTTCAACCTCTAACATTTTATTTTAATCAACATCACTTCTGTTTAAATGAATAATGGGAGATTAGTAGTTTAATTTTTCTAAAGTAGAGGGTATTTCTTTCCTATATTTAGAGGGTCAGTAACAGGCTGCAATATTATATATATTCTTAACAATTCTTAATCAATAAGACAATTGCATTAATTTTTAAAGAATTTTTGATATTTTGAAATATACTAAGAAATCCTCAAGTACGGACATGAAACTCTTCATAATATGATTTTACGGCTAGAAAAACAAACCTTGATTTAAAGAGAAACAATATTTAAAAAAATGCTTATATCCTCCGATATGTTAACAGAAAATTACATTTAAATAATTTTATGTAACTGATTATAACCTTGTATGAGTTGTCATAAGAAAATTGGATTTAAATAATTCAATGTAAAAAAAATCACAATAAAATACAATTCTTTGCAACTTTAAATCATTAACGACTGCTACTTATTTTCAAATAACACTAATTGAGCAGATAAAAAACTTTATTAAGTGAAAATATTTTAAGTGTATTTACAATTATGTCATAGTTTATGTATGATTAAATTGTTAAAAAGACTTAAATTGTGAATAAAACACGAGTTGAAAAATGATTTTATTTCATGCATTAACACTTTCAGAGGCGGTGGTCACAAAAGAAGACACCAATTTAAAAAATATCTGTAAAAAATATATTGGCTTTAAAACTCAAAAAATTGTTGGAAAAGTGCAAACGGTTTCTTTTCTAATGAATAGATGACAAACCGAGCAATTATATATATATATTTTGGTATTAATTCTATGTTAAATATACCGCGATTTTTTGCCTGAAATGTGAGAATTTTTTTGATTTCTTAAGAATTGAAATATTATCAAAATCAGTCATCAGCTTTCTTACAATATCTATGTTTTTTTTTAAATCATAATTCTTTTGAAGCTTATAATTAATTTAAGAACGAACCAAAGTGGTTGATTTCTGAGTGGTCTCATTTGGGGACACCGCGCGTCTAGGACATCTGTTTTTTGGTTCTCTTATCTTCCGTTTTGCCATCTCTCGTATCCATGGGGAAGCTATAAGTTGATATTTTTAGGAGAAGTATGCGATGCAGATTTCGTGTTCGAGGGGGGAGGAGGGAGGTTTGTTTTTATTGTCTTCGGAGAAAGGTCAAACATATTTGAAAGCAGAAAACATTTCGCATTTCAGATTTGCCTTTCGTTCCAGACTTATTTTTAAAGCTCATGCTCTGCTTAATTTTTTTGCGATTTCTTCCTGTATCTACTTTAATATAGCCTTAATTTTTTATTTAAATTTTTTCGTAATTATCATTACTGTATTCTGCATTTAAAGACGTTTCTTACCCGCAGTCTGCTGTAGACTATAATAAAAATATAGGGTTTGTAGATTATTTTGATCATTTTAAAATCCTGTATAAAATAGATCGTAAAATTCGGAAATGGTGACACAGGCTTTTTTCCATTTTTTTTTACATGTAAGTGTTATCCATGCGTTTGTTTTACTTACGCAGCTGCCAAATTCCTGTAAAATCCCAGAAGTGAAAGCACTGAAGGAGTTTAGAAGACAATTAATTTCAGATTTGATGTTAATGGGGGAAGAAACGTCAGTTTCGGAGCGGCGCAGCTACTTTTCACCATCAATAGCAATATAAAGAAACAAACCGTCTGTGCCAGAAGAAATTGGATTCAATATCACATGTCCATCAAGTGTTCCCCTCTAAGATGTCCTTCGTGCAATTCCAAAAAAATGTGCATAAAGCACAAACAATGTGCAAAACATGCAATGTGCCATTATGTGTTAGACAAAAAGACACTCCTACATGTTTGGAAAGATTTCATGCCAAATAATGAGTTATTCTTAATTTTTTTGCTTTCTGTTGGATGTTTAAATTTAAGTGTGAATATATATTTTTAGCATTTTAGTTCGATAGTTCTTATTCTTAATTGATATTTTGTATTAAATTGCAATGGTTTCTATTTTTTATTATTTATATACTAGCCGCTTTTGGCGACCAGCCGGTTCGCCAATCTTAATGTTCGTTAAAATTTTAATAATTAAATATTTTATGCAATTCCTACTTTAATAGCTTCTTCATGAAAATATTTTAAAACTTCAAATTTTGATTGTCATATAATTCATTCATAATATTATAAAGACCTTCAGTCATAACGTAATATGTATATCTCTAATTTTCTGTTAGCACCCGAAGAATTTATGCTTTAAATTAAAGTGGAAAGAATTAATCTTCAATTAATATAACAATATTTTTTACTGAAACAAAGCATTTTTTTTATAATCTAATTACTGAAAATAGAGTCACTCAGCGTTTAAACTTTATGGGCACTAAAGAATATCTTTTTTAATTTATGTAATATCTCAAGAATTTGTCAACAAAGTTTTCTCAGATTCATCATGAACAGATCGATTCATTAACAATGTTTAATTTTAAATGCATCAAACACTAAGAAAATAAAACGAATCGTTTAAAATAAACGGTTGAAAACAGGTTTTAAAAAAACTACTTAAAAAACGATGTACTTAAAACTATAAGCATATACAAAAAATATATAACTAACATAAATACATTTTAATTACAAAAGCATACAACGAACCTAAAAATAATTGAAATCCAGTCCGCATCTGTTGATAATTGTCAACAGAATGCGGAATTCAGAACACAATGCGCATGCGTGAATTTTCAACGCCAGTTTCGTAACGCAAATACGTGATTTTTTCTACGCCAGTTGGGGTAACGCTATTAGAAATTTTTAATTTCCTTTATTCTGTTTTATTTTAATTCAAAAGTACTTCAGAATGAATCTGAAAGATCGATTAATTAACAATGTTTAATTTTAAATGCATTAAACATTAAGAAAATAAACAGAATCGTTTGAAATAATCCGCCGAAAAATATTAACCCTAGCCTCATTACTGTTGGGAGAAAAAAAACAACAACTGAAGCCTTACTCATTTGGCGGTGGGGAAAATGGAAGATTTTTTTGGCGGGAAAGTTAGTTTTTAATTAATAATTAAAATTCTAATTAAAAATTCGAAAAAAGGAACCCCAGGTGCACATTCCCAACCTCCAAGGTATACATGTACCAAATTTGGTAGCTGTAGGTCAAACGGTCTAACCTGTAAAGCGATAACACACACACACACACACACAGCACATTGAGCTTTATTATAAGTATAGATATAGATAGATATAGATGTAAGATATAATTTAGAAATTTCGTAATAAATATGTCATGAATTGTATTTTTAATGTTTTAAATGTTTCAAATTACCTAAAACATAAATAAAAATGTTTATTCACCGAAAATATTCATAATTACTGCTATTATCATAAGAAATATTTGTCTAGATGAGGGGAATAACTTGTAGTAAAAAAAAATTCTATTCAAAAGCCTTAGAAATTTATAATATATTGCCTTATACTGGAATATAGTAAAGTAAATCTCAATCAAGCATTAATTCTGAATCAATTAAAAATAATAAATTTCAAATTATTCTTAATAAAATCAAAATCCATATAAGAAAACTGTTTCTTGAATAAAGGCTTGACTTGATATACCGTGAATATTACAATGTATACTACCATGCATATACCATGAATATTACAATGTATACTACCATGTATGTACCATGAATATTTCAATGTATACTTACATACTCAATATGTCATGTCTATTATACCACTATGATATGAATGCTATTGCTTATTTTTTGTGTTTCATTTAAGTTAGAAATAAATTGAAGACTGAATAATTGAAAATAAAGAAAAAGATCCAAATACTTTCCCTGAATAGTTAATAAACGTTGTGATGTCAAGTTATTTTCACAATTAGTATTTTAAAAAATTATTTTTCTCAATTTGTGCTAATGTTGTTTCGCTTATTTTTTAAAAAATAAAGATGACCTATATCATTAATTTTTGTTTATATATTTTCTACTCATAAAATGTGTTATTTAAATTCAATAAGTTATTTAATTGTAATTACAGATATGAATTCCTGTTAGTTAACCAAATTCCGTTATTCACAATTTTATTTTAGAATTTAACATGCATTTACTTAAAACTACAAAGCACTAATATAAATGACTGGGCTCATTCTGGGGCTCAGCGAAAAGCGATTATTCAATTGAACCGGGAAAAGCGTTGAGCTACAACTCAACATTTAAATGACAACACTTATCCCGAGTGCTCCTCTCGCTCAAATGCTTCTACCTGTGAAAAGTAAGGTTTGCGATAGATTCGCCCATCCCATAAGGATAACTGTTGCGATTAAAATGCAGCTTCCCGCCACCTCCGAATATTCTGCACTCTCCGATCGTTGATTGGCTGGACAGCGAAGCAAAATACGTTACGTCAACAGGGTTCTCCTCATGTGGAATGGTTAGAAGCAGAGAGCAGTTAGTTACGTCAGCAAGTTCGCCTCATTCTGATTGGCCAAGTGCTTATAAAAAAAGATATGTCCAGTTTTGCCAATTACACTGTCTAATATTGAAGTTTCCCAAACAGACAGAGGTGCAATCGCAGGAGTAAAAAAATGTGAATCAAGTCTTTTTGAGGAAATATTAGAAATATTTATAACTAATAACGACTATCCGCATTGAGGCTTTTCAAATTAAAAAAAAAATGTACAGAGCCAAACGGGAAATGTTGGATATAGAACGAGCTCCGACGAAAATTTCGAACTAATAATAGCCCAAACATTAATGGCCTAAGCACGTTTCTTATATTCGAACTTATCAAACAAGTATATAAATAATAGAACTTCATTTAATCACTTAACTTAAATGAATTGCGAACTATATTGCGAAACTTTACCATTTTGAAAAATGGTATGTCATTGTTTTTAATGAAGTTTGATGTGATTTCAGTCAAAAGTAACATAAAGAATCATTGCTACCAAAAATATAACACATACAAATCTCAGTAAATAATCTGCCTTACTACTTTTGTGACGAATTTTACGACTGTTTTTATTAATCTTTACAATACAATTATCAAAAAAGCAATGAAAGTTTTTGAATAATACGGTGTGTTACAAAAGCTAGTTGTCTATATCAGTTTAATGTTAAAATTGTACGGGTCTGTATGACTCTGCATCTAGAATCGTATAAATTGCGAATTCATGACGATGGGCAAATGTTTGAGTAGAGAAAGTGAATCGTGTCCTTTTGAAATAGTATTAGAAATGTCTACAACTGAAAACAAATAGCAACATAAGATCACAGGCGCGATGAGGCTTTACAAAGGAAAATTACATTTGTCAAGGTGAAATGTCGGTTACAGAATCAGTTCTGAAGTAAAATTCTAACTAAAATATTTATAAAAAGAATATTCACAAAACAATTGAAATAAAGCAATAAAGAGACAAAATAAAGAACAAAATCAAATATAAAAACAATACAAAGTAACAACATAAATTGAGAATGATGTTGAGAGACATTTCATAAATTTGTATGCAAAAAAAATTCAAGGAAAAGTAAAAATTTTTGTGCAAAATTTTAGGGTCAAGACTGAAAAAAAAAAAAAAAAATTCTAAATATGCAAATATATGTAGAGAAAACACACTATTGCCAAGGAAACAGTCCCAGAAATTCTCACTGAGTCTGTAGTGAAATAATAACGAATTTATTTCACTACAGTTTTTATTTTTATGTATACACAATTTATTTCACTGTATTTCAAAATTCAGCTTTATTAGCTGTGAATTATTTGAAGATGAAATTCATAAGATTGTTACTGAACATTATAGAAAAATTTGTTTCGAAACTCAAATATCAAAATATTTTTGAATGTATGATTATTTTTGAAATCACATGCTTGTAAATCGGGTTACGTTTCCTTACGTTATAGAATCCCAGCTATTAGGAGTAATATTTAAGAATGTAAGGAACTATTTATTAAAAAAATGTAACAAGTAACTAACTAAACAAGTAAATAAATAATATAATTTTAGTTTTTCATTAAACGTAAACAACATTGCATATTGCCCTATATCAGCTACCTGCAAATAAAGTTCAAATGGGCTAATATTTAGTCTGGATTCTTTTTAAAACCCAAATAAAGCTTTCAATATAACTCGTATTCTTCAGAAGTTTCATATTTGAAACATCGAAAGGTGTTTTATAGTTTATTTACCCAAACGCTAATGGCCTAAGAGTTCCTTATATTCGAACTTATCAAACAAATTTATAAATAACAGAATTTTATTTATTCACTTAACTGAAACGACACTGCGAAACTTTAAGATTTGAGAAGCGGTATGTCATCGTTCTTAATGACGTTTGATGCGATAACATTCAAAAACAATATAAATAATCATGGTACCAAATACAAAACCATATAAAAATCTCAAAAATGTACTTTAATAATGCACTGTAATAATGTACTTTACTGCTATTTTGACGAATTTAATGATTGTTTGTATTATTCTCTGAAATAGGATTATCAAGAAAGTAATGATAGTTTCTTGAATAATGTGGTGCGTTAAAAAGCCAGTAGTCGGTATTTCTTTAATGTTAAAAGCAGTATTATTATTGTACGGGTCTGTATGATTCTGCATCTAAAATCGTGAAAATTCCGAATTCGTGGCGATGGGCAAATGTTTGAGCAGAGAAAGTGAACGGTATCATTTTGAAATAATATTAGAAATGTCTACAACTGAAAACAAATAGAAACATAAGATCACGACCGCAATGAGGCTTTCAAAGAAAAATTACATCTGTCAAGGTGAAATGTCCGTTACAGAATGAGTTCTGATGTAAAGTTCTAATTAAAATATTTCTAAAATTAATATTCACAAAGCAATTGAAATAAATCAATAAAAAGCCAAAATAATGAACAAAATGAAATATAAAAGTAATACAAAGTAACAGCATAAATAAGGAATAGTGTTGAGAAACATTTTATAAATTTTTATGCAAAAAAATTCAAGGGAAAAGTCCAAATACTTATGCAAAATTTCAGGGTCAGGATTGAAAAAAAAAAATCCAAATATGCAAATATATATAGAGAAAACAACCTATTGCAAAGAAAACAGTCCCAGAAATTCTCACTGAGTCTATAATGAAGTGATCAAATGGAATTTTGAAATTCAGATTTATTAGCTGTGAATTATTTGAATTGAAACTGAAATGCAGAAGATTGTTACTGTACATTATAGATAAAATTAATTTGAAATTGAAGTTTCATAATCTTTTTGAATATATGATTATTTTTGAAATGGCGTGCTTGTAAATCTGCTCACATTTATAAAATGTGGAATACCAGCTATTTGATCTAAGATCTAGGAATATCAGACAGTATTTATTTAAAAAAAATGTACAGAACGGAGTTCTACAGATCTCCGTTACCTGTATCTCTTAATCATTATAAACACTGTTCTTTTATCAAACCTCACTTTCCTTCATATAATTTTTCCTTAATGTCTTAATACATGGGGACAGTTCTTCGTAATTATTTTTTATGCATTCTGTTGAATGTTTCAAAATTTATTATGAAAAAGCAAATAAAAGAATAAAAATATTACACGTACTTTAAGTTAAATTTTATCATATCTAACTGCAGGAAATATAAAATCCCATTCATTGTACAATTTGCATGCATAATTTTAAAAATAAATATCGCATTAACAGAAAACGTAGGCATGGTTCATACAAAAATAATAAAATATTTTATTTTCATTAATAAGATTTTTTTAATTAAAATTTTTCTTTTCCTGAAAGGAAAGCGCCAAACAGAATTTGCAGTTTTAAAAAAAGTAAATTATTCCTAATTTCACTATTTATTTATTATGTTTTATTATTTTTTAATTTTTATTTTTTTTACCTAGGTAGAGTATTAAGGATGGTCGAGAGTCTACTTTGCTTCATAGTTCCCCAGTATCGTTAAATTCAGTACAATTGATCCACATTCCAAGACATTTCGAAGGAAAGCATGATATGAATTATCAATACAAGCATTTATTCCTTGAGTATATACTTGTATGTCTGAAGATAGAATAAAAATTTTCAATAATAAATATAAGGTTACAATTCTCAAGAAATGCAAGTCATATCTAGATACAAAACTATAATGCAAGAAAAACGTAAATCGTGAAAAAATATTTTCACAAGCATGAACGGAAACGACGAAGTAGTTCATATATATAAATTTTACTTATCACTCTTTCGACTTCTTTCCACTTGCACGAAATTCACAATTGATAAAATTTTTAAGACTTCATAAATTTCCAAAATTAACCTTTTTCTATTTTCTAATTATTATTTTTATTTTAAAAAAAGTCCCCTTTTACCTACAGAAAGTAGACTGCAGATGGAAAATGAACGGCTCTTGTAGTGAAAAGGAAAGCGAAACTTCGGACTTCACGCAAAGGAAGAAGAGCAGTCGAATTCGTTAAGGCCTTTTAAAAATCACGACGAAGCAATTTTTTTTTAAAATCTCAGAAAGTGTAAGCAGTTTTAGAGTAATATATTTCTTTCGTTAAAACAAAATAGCATGAGTTTGCAGAAAAACATTTAAATTAAACGCCGTGATATGTAACTTTCGATGCTACTATCTAGAAAATAATTGTAATTTAATATAATTGCAAATTTAATATTATTGCAATTCATTTTAATTTCTGTGCAGTTAATTTATTACAGACAAATCATATATGAAAGTAGCCAAAGATTATCTTTATTACAAGACTAATTTTCTGCTAATTTTTATAAATAATTTGCGTATCAGGACATATTTAGTACTCACGAAAATATTATCTTTCCGAGTTATATTTTAATCGCTCATTCCGGAAAGTTTTGAGTTAATCTTCATAAAATAATGAATATTATACTCTAAATTTTCTTATATATGATTTTGTTTTTTCGACTGAGATCATAAACGTTCAGTTTCTCAAATCGATTTACAGAGTTTGTCCAAAATTTGCTCTATAATTCTAGAGATAAAATCATATGCCATAATCTATCTATCTAATTCTTTACACTGTTGATTTATCATGCTCAAATGCACACAGATGGACATACAGACAGGGTTCTTTTATGGATTTCTTATAGTGTAAATATCTCATACCAAATTTCTTGCGTTTCGTTGAGCTATCCTGCTCAGAACAGATGAGCAGACAGACATAATTCTAAATAGTCAAAAAACTCAATCTCGAGATTGAGTTTTTTGACTATTGTATTATTCTCTCTGCGTATATTCTGGATATAAGAAAGTTAAAAAAATAATAATTGTTATCTTTGTATGGAAAAATATTTATTTAATGTTGTTGTTATAAATTATTAACAAAAAATATATAGCCAGATTATATTACAAATTTCTCATCTAACTATTTTCAAACAATTTCAATGAAACAAATTAGTATTACTAGTATGACAATGAAAATTTTTGCAAAAATTGGCAGACAGCTAACTCTGCGTCTATGATCGATGGATATCTTGAATTAGAATCTATTCCTGAATTTTATAATATTTGGAGAACTGAGCTAAATTACAAACAAACAAAAAATCCGACGAATTGAAAGTAATATGTTTTTCCTTTATAAGAAACACATTCTCTCTAAAGAGGGGAAAAAATACTGGCCTGCAAATTCTGTCTATCTTGAATTTCAATTAGTTTAGGGATGAACAGTGTACTAGAGTATACTGTCATTATATTTTATGTTCATCCATACAAGTATTTATTTATAAACATATGCATTAGTTAGTGCAAATACAGAATGATGAGAAACACCAGTGACCGGCTCAGGTTTTCTAGTAGACATATTTATAAAACTTTAATGGAGCGGGGTGTAGCGAAAGACGTTTAGAAGGTGAGAATACAAAAAAACAGATATTCAATGTATACACAAAAAAACTATGTATAAAAAGCTAAAAAATTCCTTTTATTAATAAGAAATGAATAATTTATGCTCACATATAAAACGATTTTGTTTCAATATCGAATTGTTACAACAAAAGTAATAGCTTATACAAAAAGGCGTACTATTACAACTTTGGTTTATATCAGCTTTTATCTGTTCGAAAAATACCGATAATTTTTCAATTTAGATCAAAATCACTTAAAATGTCTATATAAATTGCTTCTTAATCCATTTGAGCCTACTGAGACACATTTGTACTCATGAAGAGCTGGTTCACATGAGTCTCGTAAGCTTGATAATCTTGAAGCAATTTTAAACTTCATAAATTTAAATATTTAATATGTCTGTTGTATATATATATAAGCATTATTTTATGTAAGGCAGAATGCAGTTTTGAAGACAGTGAAGAGACTTTCGATTTCGTGACGTCGTTTTATTTCATCTTGGAGAAGCACGCATTAATTACAAGCAAGAGCGAAGAGCAACACACACAACGCAGAACGACACAGAAAGAAATGAGGAAAAAACTCTTGAACATTTTATTCCTGGTCTTATATAACCTGAGATATTGATAGGGAAAATATTTTTTCATAGTGCTAATATATTATGAGATTTTGATAGGGATTTTTGACGCATGTCAATCATAAGTAAGGGAAACACAGGGATCTTTTAAAAAAGATTGTGCTCATTGAACATTTTTCTAGCCCTTCACGCGGAGCTTTAGAATGTATCGGTGTTTAGCCGATTCAGCAATTTTATATTCTCTTGAATTTATAAAGTAGAAACAGTGGAATCGGATCAGGAAATAAGAGAATATTTAAGAATGACTTTATGGGTTAAATTAAGATAAAACTTTGTAAATTAATTAGAATTGAAATCAGAGTTTAAAATATCATAAACACACACACACACACACACACACACACACACACACACACACACACACACACACACACACACACACACACACACACACACACAACACACACACACATTGAAAGATATTTTCATTATTTTAATTGCCTAATTTAATAAAAATCTAAGAATATTTTATTATAACTCATTTTGGGGTGAAGTTCCCATACTTTCGGCTGTTTATTAATTCGGCTGAATATTATTAACTAATAAAATATTTGAAGTATACATAAATGAGGTTATATATATGTTAAAAATCAATATGTCATAGTCAATTATGTCTGTTTCAAGACATCATCGACATAATAATAATAATTGAAAACATCGGATAATTCAAGACATCATCGGCATTAATTAATTCATCGATACTGCAATTCGAAAATAAATACACATAGATAAATAAATACACATATTCTTGATAGGATTCATGAAATTTGGTGCATCATTTGGTCATTCAGAAATAGAGTTTTTCGAGGAGGGGTCCTCACTTATTTCAACTTTCATTAAAAAAAATTTTTTTTTGAGATAGTTGCTAGAAGAAATCCTATTGAAGTGAGATTCAAAACAAATCAAATAATAATAATTTTTTTTCCAAATTTAAAATGATCCAACCACCAAGAGTCAATATTTTACGACGTTACATTCATTTAAAAAATTAAATTGCTACAAATCTTATTATTTTTTTATATTCATTAAACCTTCTTTCAAGAACATTTATAATTAAAAGTTATTTCAGAAATTATATGTTTTGATTTTTTTTTTCCTCTGAAGGAACATTTCTTGATTTTCCCGCTTATAACGAATTCCAATTTTAATTACAAAATTACTCAAATGAACAATGTATTTCATTAAAATATTATTGTTGTTATATTGAATGTTATCATTTGTTTCAATACAGGTATAAAAAAACGAAGGAAATATATTAAGGAGTTGTAGAAGTTAATCTTGCTGAAGAAAATTCTATGTTTGTGTATAAACATTATAATCCTTTTAAAGGAAATTAAATATGATAGAGTCGCTTTATAATGGATATTGTACTCAAAATGCATTTCTAATAGAAAAAAATTGAGTTTTGGCCCAATTCAGCTAGATTAACATTCAGTTTTAAAATTATTTTGAAGAGAAGATAGAGGATTTTAGGACCTAGTAGCTAGGCTAGTCAGGGCAGGAAAATCGACTAGTATTAGCCTAATTGAAAAATAAATAGAAATTCTTGGAATTTTAAAATATTAGAGATGCAATGGTATTAAAAGAATTATTAAATTCATTATTGAGAAATAAAGCATAATTCATTATTTATTATATAATAGAAAATTAATTATTCATTCAGTTGATTATCTTACATTCCATTTGAAAAGTGCTGTAAAATATTACTTTTAAATGTTATATTGTTTGAAGTTTATTATTTCTTTATAATCATTTATATTAATTAAATGCTTTATTTGTAAGTAAGAGATATATAAACTATTAATAAATTTTCAAGAATTTTATTATTTTTTCCATGATATATAAATTAAAGATAAATACTTATATTTTTTAAAAGATACTGAAATAAAAGAATAATCGAAAATAAATCATTAACATGATAACTTAGTGAACAATGTGCTGAGTATAAAAAGAGGGAGCTCATAATATGCCCTGTTTAGAGCCGTAAAATGACTAAATTAATTTTAGGATGTTTCGAGATGAGGTTTTGTAACTTTGAATAATGATCAGATGATGAGAATATATCTGAGTTGGCACTCGCTAATTAATCTTTATGCTGGAAGATATTTTAAACTGGAAGATATTTCACCTTCTCGAATTTAAAGTACACCAGGTCCACGAACATGATAAAAATTTGAAGAAATCGAATCTCGAGTCCAGAACTTTCCTATTCTGAAACAAGGTGACCGAGATTAGAGGAAAATCCCAAGAGAATTTTTATTATATACTAGGAAAATAAGCGCTATCATTTCAGGACAAATTTT
This sequence comes from Argiope bruennichi, assembly GCF_947563725.1. NCBI lineage: Eukaryota > Metazoa > Arthropoda > Arachnida > Araneae > Araneidae > Argiope > Argiope bruennichi. The sequence goes on from NC_079162.1 coordinate 120,342,397, forward strand.
CAACAAATATTAATGGAATCGATGGTATTAAAGATTAAATTAACTACCCATATTGTATCGAAAGACAAGGTTAATGAAAAAGGAGATATATTCGCATCTCTTTTCATCACAAATCTCCTTTGGAAACAAATCAACTCTTAAAAGTTGAAATTTTCTTGTGAAATTTTAGATTTACTGGATCTCTTTTTAATTAAATCATTTGCATGCTTCCATCTGTTATAGATTAGATATTTTATATACTGATTTTAGGAAATAATTTTGCATTGATCGAGTTCATCGCGTAAATAATAATCGATATTTATGATAGAAAATAGATTAAAAAAATGCACTAGTTTTAACAAACTTAATCTACTACTATAATTATTCAATGCAATAGTATGCGGAGTGTTTATTCTAATTGTGTCCCAATAGCTAATTTCTAAATCATTAAATAGGTAAAATGATCAAACTTTAAATGACGTAAAGAATTATATTTTATGTAGTTTGAGTTAGTAGATGCACTACATTATGAAATATTATGAGGTTTAAACTTTTATACTGTGCTTCTATCCTATTAGTCATATTTAGTAAAATAATGTTGACAAACTGATAGTTAACACAAAAGAAGTTTCTCATTTCTCTGTCAAAAATTAATCGAGTTTAGAAATATTAAATTTTAATTATTTTAATCCAATCAACGGTCGTCTCGAGGAAGCGCCTTGTATTGATGGACAAATTTTCTTCTAGACGGTCATTAAAATGGACTAAAATCGTTAAAAAGATTGTTACTCAAACCTTCGATAATCTATCACTTTTACTTATAGAAGTCTCAAACTTTTTTCGCTAAAAATGTTAATGTGTTAAGAATATTTCCCAACATATTACTAATAGAACCAGGCGATTGAGTAAAAACTTAGACATAATAATGTTTTTCAGAAACGATTCAAGCAACATAAATACAATTCTTGATGATATTTAGGATATTTTCCAGGGCCTATTTCTAACAATTTAGTTATTAGCTAGTAGAATGGATACTCTACATGTTATTTATTATTTTGAAATCAAATATTTACTGGCAGAATACTAAAACTAATTCTGAATTCTCTCTCTCTGTCTATATATATATGTATATTTCGAATTGCAAATAAACATATTTAAATTTAATTCTTAATCAAAGAAATGAAAAAATCTAAATTAGTGTCTTCTAACGTAGAATACAAAACAAAACACATTGTTATTATTAATTGCTGTCAACTTTATTATTAATTAAACATTTTTTACTTTGAAATAAAATTAAATTTATAAATTGTATTTGATCGGTAAAGTTAATCTTGGATTTTATTAAAAATATTAAGTAAATTGATTTTACAAATTAAAAATCCACAAGTGGGAACTTAATCTTATTTAATTATAATTTTTAAAAATGTATTCATAATGGATCTATCTGTCTTTAATATTAATTGCTTCAAATAAAAAAAATTAAAAATCATGTGCAATTTGAAAATTATAGTTTTTTTTTTGTTTTTTTTAAAGGGTATATAAGTATTTTCCTTTTGAAAATCTTAAAAAACATGAAAGAAAAATAAACTTAAATATATGATTTTTTTTTTTCTTCGCTGTACAGGAGTGAAACATGAAAAATGTTTCCATTTGACTTGTCTTAAATTAATGACAAAGAAACAATAACCGATCCCTAACAATCTCTATTTCTAATTTTTTTAGATAAAATTTTTTTTAAAAAAATTATTGGATTAATTTTATTTTTTACGAAGCATAAAATACCTTACCTTTCATCCAATATCTAATTAACTGTGCAATTTCGTTCTAAGATTAAGAGAAAAATATTGTTAATTAAATCATTAAAAATATTAATAAAATATATTAACTTGAATAAACTTTTTTTTCAGCCTAAATGCTTTTTTGAACAAAAATGTCTGCTAAAATTTCCCACGAGTTTATGCTAATCTGATCCTAAAATTCCATGAATTACAATTCCAGACAGTGTCTGGGTCAAAAATTCGGTGAGAAAGAGCATCTGTTTGCCAATGGACCAATCAGTGATCGAGTTTTTTCCCCCCTTAGAACATTCTAGTCCATCTGACCCTATAAATAGGGTGAAAAAAACGGGATTATCCAAATCTTCCTCCAGTCTTCTGGCGTGCTGCTCTCCCTAGCTCTCCTCTGGTCATCGTAACCTGACTTTGCCTAGAAGGTAAGTGATATTTCCGACCGTCAGCAATTTCCATTCCCGTTAATTACTACTGGTTATGAAAACTCTGTATGAGGAATTTTTTTATTAAAACTGCTGACTGAAAATAATCTTAATGCAGTTTTGAAATAAAAATTCATTATTGTTATAACGACTTTAAATGAATTATTTTATTTTTTTATGTAATCAACGCTTCGATTTTAATTGAAAAATCTTAAATCTAATTTTAGGGAATGGAAGTTCTTGATTTTCTTTTACTATATTCTAATTAATTAATATTTTTAATATTTTCTAATTTAATTTACGTTCTAATTTCTAATATTTTAGTTTAATAATAATAATAACGTTCTAATTAAATTTTGTTAGTTCTAATAACGTATTTTTTTAATAATGTCTCTTAGCCATTTATATAATTATTATTTTACTAAATTTAGAATGTTTCTTATTTCACTTAGCTGGATCTTTCGCTCGTTTTACCGGGTAGCTTGCTCTGATATCTGTTATTACTAGATATTTTTATAAAAAAAATTTGCTACATCAGGCAAATATAAAATTTTTTTAATTAAAAAAATTTTAATGTCGGATTAGAAAAAAAAAAAATATTATCACTTTATAATACTTTCAAAAGGTTTGGAACTTGGTCAGCAGGATTTTGATATTTGGAACAAACGTGCTTAATAAATTCTCTAATAGGGAGTGTTCAAAGAATTTATTTATATATATTATTGGACTCTCTTGATGACATTTGTTTCTGCTCGGTTGCAAGTCGCTTCCTGCTCGCACACTTTGCTCTTTCTGGTCGAGCAACCAACTATCAGCAAAGCAACAATTTTTATTATTGGACATTTGAGTGTGATATTTTACAAGGAAACATTAATTTACGTAATTGCCTTTCTGTTTAGTGAGAATTTAACTGAACTTAACTTAAATTGAAATTCATGAAAAAGTGGATTAAAAATGCGCACATTTAACAGAAAATTTCCAACGATTTATTTTATAAAATACTGTCTATGTTTTTTAGCAGATTTTGGTAGTGTGTAAATAAAATTTGGTTAATTCTAAAAAAAAAATATTTTTAAGCATTTTTATATTGGGCATTTTGCTGCGTATTCTTAAATTAATCGGATATGTTATTTTTCATTAAATTAATATGTTTCAATTCAGATAGGAATTTTTGGCCCTAACTGATGTAAAAATCTGCCACTTCAATAAACTTCGCTATTGATGGACCAATATCCTTTATATCCCTTATATATTGCTTGTTAAGAGCTAATTTTGACCAAGAGTTAAAAATTAAGTAATTAATTTTTAATTAATAAAATAACTATCTATTTTTTGCTCTTAATCAGAAGAAATTAAAAAAAATAAATAGAAACGAAATAATTTACTTCTAATTAACTACACATTTGAGTGAATGAGAAATTAATTTATTTTGTTTGAAAATTTAGGATTAAAATCAAGTTTATAAAATAAATTTTAAGTAAAAATCAAACACATTTCTATAAAACTAAACAATTGCTGTATAAAAATAAAACGTTGCAATATTACTACTAATATTTATATAATTCAAATTTTAGATATTTAGTCAATTAATTAATTTCAAATTCATTTTTTTATTAAAAACATTTAAAGTAAAAAGAAAATTATTGGATAATAGATTTAATTAATTTTATCTGCATCAGAACGGAAATGTGTCAAATAAATTCTTACATACATAAACAAACATATACAGCGTGAACATATTATTTAACATTTATTTAATTGATTGACCACTATTTAATTGATATTCATTAATTTAATTTCTTTGAGCTACACCATCTTAATTTATATATTTCAGGAAAAATATAAAATCATGTTTAAACAACAGATAATAATAATTCCAACCAACAGAATATCTGAAGTAAATATAAGATACCATTTGTTTTAATTCTCGAACATAAAAAATGCTTTTCAATATGAAAAAGAGAAATTTTTAACTATATTCAACTGTCATTTATAAAAAGGGCAGTATTTACCGCCCTTATTAGAAATTCTGATGCCCAACGAATTCGAAAATATTTAAATTGTAGGACTGATGCTTAAATTTTATTTAAAAATTCAGAAATACGCATTTACAGTTGTTTCAAAAAGTTTCAAAAATTAGCACTGATTAGCAAGTAAATTTTATTATTCTGATATTTTAGTATCCCAGCTTAGATGCCATGTAAAAATTTTTGATATGTTACAATTTTTTTTTATCACAGCTGTATTTAACAATTTATAAAAAAAATATATCATTTTTTTTTTCAATTTAAAAATTTATTTGATCCATTTATGTAGCAAAATTATTCTCTTTAAATGAGTCAAAAATATCTGAGAAATACATTGTAGTTTCCGATATACCGCCAAAAAGGTATTGATTTCTTTAACATATGGCGCGGCATTTTTTAAACATTATAATTCTTAAAATTTTCATCAGAAGTTTTAACAAATTTTTTAGTTGCTATTTTCATGATGAGAAATCGATTAATGTATAGTAGGCGTTATGGGAAAAATTAGAGGCATTAATTGATTAACCATGTTAATTAGCCTAGTTAATCAATGTATCTATCCAACAAAACTTGTTCTTTTGAGCTATTTCTATCGTCACTAGCTTTGTAGAGATGTAATAATGTATAGCAAAGTTACAGAGGTGTCCTATTATTTTTGTTGACGACTATCCAACAGTGTGGTTGTAAGGCTGTATTGTGACGTCAAGTCTTTCTAAGCTTGAACAATGTCTGGTGGTTCCAAAATTAAACTGGCAACGCTAACTTGATGTGTATGATATGAGCATGATTTGACTCTGTTAATATCGTTTTATAATCAGTAATTTTGAAATGATTTGGAAATATAGTAGCTACCTTTATCATTATATTTTACAAAACAGTGATAAGGCTTATTCATAACTTAAGAATTAAATATTTTAATTTTTAAGAAGTAAAGGAATTATTTGCATATGTATTAAAAAATTTAAAGAAAAAAAAAATCTAGCATACACTTACATACACGCACGTCACACAAACGAGCGCTAATAATCTTTGAATAAAGCATGATTTTTAAATTTTGATCTTCATGTAGGTATTTTAATTTTTAGATATCGGTAAGATATTATTTCCTTCAAAAAAGCAACTTAGAAAGTCAAGCTTCAAACTTTTTTTTCAAAAAATATGATCCTAATTTCAGTTTTTGAAAAAAAAGTTTTCAGTTTTTGAAATGTTTACTATCATGTAAACAATTTATAAATAATGAATTCTAATTCAGAAAAAATTTCCGAAATCCTTTCTTTTCAGTAATTAAATCATTGAATCAAAATTAGTGATAATTAGAAACATGCCCTATTAATTTATTTTGTTCAAATTAATATTTTTCGTTTAATGTACAAGTGAAAGCATTTAATTTTATTTATAAAAAGTAAATTTAATAAAAAAATTAATTAAAATTATTTGAAAGAATTCTTTTCGAGCTACTTCTTTACAGAAATGTATTTTGTAATGAGAAAAAAATGCATCTAACTACGATTGAAAACTTGATTGAATTTAATCTTTATTTAGCAATTAACTGCAGGAATCCTTCATAATTTAATAATTTAATCGCAATAAGCATTCAAATCTGCATACACTCGTGTACGTTTTCTGTTGATACATTATTTTTGTAAATATTAACTAATTAAGTAGAATCAAATAAATCTATTAAAAATTGATTGATCGTATCTATCAATTCAGTTAATTATATGTTGAATAACTGTGTCTAAGTTTGTTAATTTATGAAATCGACTAATTAATTTAAGTGATTCACCGAAGAGACTGAAAAAATTCCAGAAAGGTGAAAATTTTTAGAGACCGATTGTGATTGATAACGCTTAGCCATCTATAGTGAATTATTTGCCGTTTATAAAAGCTGTTAATATATCTATAAAAATTATTTCTCAATTGTATTAACTCGAAATCGAAACAATTCTGATATTTTCTTAATGTAAACTATTTTGATTGCAGAAATACTGAAATTTTAAAATCGATGTATTTGTAACAATTTTCCACATTATTTTGTTTGAATTGTGAAGAAATATCGATTTATCTTAGATAAAACGCATATGAAGTATTTGAATTTAATAAGCTTAATATTTACTTTTTTTCCTTCATATTCAAAAGTCTTATAAAATTTTTAATCTAGTAAATCAATTCATTTACAATACTAAATAAAAATGATTACACATCCAAAATAAATCGAAACAAATTTGTTTAACATTTTGAGAAAGATATACCTCAGAAAACGATCACACATTAGAATCTCGTTAAAGAGTGTAACCATATGCATGTTTCCAAAATCTTAAAATTTATATACTAAATTATTCCACGTCTTTTACTTTTTGAGGTTTAGACAATTTAAAGTTTTTTTTTTTTTAATATTTAGATGAAAAAATCGAGATTTTAACAGTTCTTTCACTTACCTACAAATTACAATGATAAAACATTTCTAAGCAGCTTGAAAGGTAATTCACTGTTATCTTTTATATAACATTATGCTGCTATGTAGAAGAATTTCGAAGAATATAATTTTAGAATGACAGTGAACCGTTTATCTTTTCTATTTTTAACCTTATTTTACTCAATAAGGTATGGATCTCTCAAACTTCTGCTATATAATTAAATAAATAAGAAGTTTTAAGATAAATATTAAGTGCAGTTTATAAAAAACTTTTTTATAAACCGCACTCATTTTTTGTATTCCTTGGCGAATTTTTGAAGCAGAAAATGCTTAATTTTAATAGATAGATTTTGTATTGATTCATTCACGTGTATAACTGAACTGTATTTCCGATTTAGTTATAATAATGTTTTATCTTGACTTGACCATTAAAGGGATATTTTAGACCGGATCTTTTAATTTTGATCCGCTGTCAGATGACGAGGACGATACCCATTGCAACTTCCTCCCGCCAAGCCTATTAGTGGGGTTGCGTTTCTAAATAACAAGAGGCTCAGCATTATTTGAGAAACAGTTTGTAGAATTTAAAAATATTATACTCACAAATATCTTTAGTTAGAAGGCGTGCTTTTTAAGGAAAGGATTTTGATATTTTAGGTGTCATTGATTGCATAAATTAATCATGCGGTTCTTTTTAATAGACACATACATTAGATCAAAAGTAATTTTTAAAAATTATTTTGCCCGTAATCCATACATACATTGATACAAGATTACAAAGTTCGTAATTAAATTTTAAAAATTATCGCCTATTGTTGTTAAATTATATAAAATTCCCAAAAAACGCAATTTTATAATTCAGCGAATGCTTCTAATTTTTCGTTTTTTTCCTTTTAGATATTTTAGGATATGTTCTCAAGTTTCTCGGTTAAAGAAATTTTTTGCGCACAAATGCAGTGTAAGTATTTTTTTATTTTTATCTTCAATAAAAAAATCCATTTTTTAAAATTTTGAGCTTTTCCAGAGAAATGGGTAAACCTATAAACACCACAAAAATTTAGATTAATGTATTTGCTTTTATTTAGAGTATTTAGAGTAATGTAATGCACACGCTTATTTAGAGTAATGTAGAACAAATTTGTAGTAAAATACGTGTGATAAGTGGTGACTGTTTATTAAATTTATTTATGTATGAGCAAAATGAACAGTTAGTTGAAAATGAGAAATGCTTGCTATATCCTGAGTCCTGTATAGGCATTCGTTTCTTACCCGTGTTCGTATTTCTGATAATATTTCTAGATTCCCGAAGTTGATTATCGAGCTTAGATTGCATAAATACTATAAAGAAAAGCATCATTAGGTGTGGATAGGGATTGCAATACCGTACCAAAATTTCAATACCGGTATTCGGTATTTTTTAAATCTTAATACCGGGATACCGGTTTTAATACCGGTATTAGAAATTTTAGAAAAAGAAAGAAAACACAGGTGTTTCTTTGTTTTATTTGCCAGTTTTATTATAGAGTGTAAATGTCACAAAAAATAATTTATAACTTATAAATTATAACAGTATATAATCACAAAAAAGTAAAGAAATATCTTTAAATCACAAAAAAAGTGTAAATATCACTATTCAGTCTGTGATTCTATTACAAATTTTTGAAATGTGATTATAAAAAACATAATACATCAATTGTACTGTCATTCAGCCTGAAAAGTAATTTTGTGTAAAAATTACCAGCTGTCGAAAACTCTCTTTCGGCATCTACGCTAGTTGGTGGTACTGTTAGCAATGCGCAATATACTTTTTGCAAGTATTTACCTCTAAATCCCTCATCTTCAAATAAAATAAATCGATTGTTTTCTTCTTTTTCATTTTTAAAATCATTATAATTATGTAAATACCATAAGACATTTTCTATTTCGGTATGCCTATCTTCTGTGCGATTTTTCAATGTAATATATAATTCTTCAGATTGTGATGTGTACTGTTCTTTCAATGACTGCAACATGAAATTTATTGTTGCATTAGCTGTTAATAAATTAGAATCTCTCAGACATAATGCCTCAATAGTCAGTTTTATTGGAAGTAGAGCTGATATAGTTCTGGATATTAAGTCGAATACATGGTCTGAAAAATTAATTTACAGGTTTAAGTCGATTATTGCTTTTGGATTGGATTTCTCAGTTTCAAAAATCGTTCCATCATTAGGAGTAAATTGTTCCAACGTGTTTTAGAATCTAATATTAACATATATTCTGTTTTATTTTCAGTTAGTATATATTTTAGTAATATATCCTTGTTATAGGGGAATGTTTAAATATCTTAACAATTTTTCGAACTTTATAAATTATAGGAAGCAATTCTTGATAGGTTAACATTTCATCCTCATTAGCAATATCTTTTTCAAGAATTACAATGTCATGATCTTCATTGTCAATATCACTCTCACTCTTACTCTTTTCAAAATTGGAATCCGAAATTTCTATATCCACAGTATTTGGATTCTTCGGTTCTTTATTTTTTTGGTATAATACATCTATTACTCCTAAACTTTTTTCATAATTGTTGCCCCATCAGTCGTTATGGTTACAATATTTTCTTTCAGGGATAATCCATGATTCCCTAATTTAGATTTAAGCAATTAATTAAGCCATTAATTAGCTAATTAATTTCGCCCGTTAGGGAGACCTAAAAACAAAAACGTATACTATTTTACTATGTTTCGCGATTACTATGATACTATTATACTATTTTACTATGAACATATAGTGGAGACAATTTTAAAAATTTCTAGTAAATGCCGAAAAACCGGTATTTAAACTTGTGAATACCGGTATTACGAAATTGTACAAATGGCTCGAAATACCGGTATTCGGTATCCCGGTATACCGGTATTGCAATCCCTAGTTGTGGATTTAAATGAACTGAAAATGCACCCGACTTGGTATTGCTCAACTGCATTAAATTTGTTGAGTAATTGTCTTGGTTTTAGTAAAAACTTTTCCTCAATGTTTTTTCGGGATTCTTTGACGATTTTTTTAATATTCTGCTACATATTTAGTTAAATTAACGGCCATGTTTAACGATATGTGAACGGTGACTGGCCTCTTATCTTAAGGCAAGGTCAGACGAATAGAGTGTTTCTTGAACCGTTTCCTTCTCTATTGAAAATTATATACCAACAGGAATACCACCTTTAACAGTGTAATTGGATGGTTTTGAATATGCTGAATTTCTCCCAGATTTTTTCGAAGACCTTGCCTGAAACAAAGTTAAGAAGGCTCATGTCACCAATATGCAGTGAATACTATAATTTGTCTGTTTACAACTCAAAGTTTCGATGTACCAGTTCTCTTGCATCATAATAGAAATGAGACATTTATGTATTAGGCCACGTTACATGTTCTTAGATTGCTGCACTTGTTCTTAGACTGTCGTACCCAATATATTTATGTAATTTAAGCTTATGGTGTAATTTAATTCGCAATATCTAGGTTACAAGTTTGATAGATCTGAATGGGATCAGCGGACCGTGATACTCATGAAGAGAACTTTGTTGGAGCATTTGCAATATGTTTACAATACCGAAGAAAATCTGAATCAGCTAAGCCGCTCTGATGGCGCAACTTTGTATGCCACCTTCAACGGTTCTTATGGATACCTTGGCGAGGTCCTTGCTAAAATCCATTTCTACCTTATCTATACAGAATATGCTGTTAAAACCGTCCTCGAGATGATAACGACTCGCGATCCCATTGCAGCTGCTTCTGAATCTGAGCAACTGCCGCGCACTAAGGAAGAAATGAAGACAATCGAGGAAAAATTTCTACCAACCAAAAAGCGTATGGAGCACTTGATGTCTTTGATTGAAGAAATATTTTGGAAGTACATTAAAGAGGAATTAGGTTTATAAAGAGGAGAAAGGAAAATTTTGGGGAACTTTCATTTTGAAGTTTGTTTCCTTTAAGATCTGGAGCTTTAATTCTGAAATCTGCTTCCCGCAAAATCTGTTTAAGTGTATCACCTAATAACTATAATTTTTGGTGCCTTGTCTGGCTAACGGGAAAAATATTTAAATGATTGCTTTCAAAATGAAGCTGAATAAATATATGAAACAAATGCAAATTTTTCTGTGTCGATTTTATTTTAACAGCATTAAAAATTATTTCTTTAATTAACCATTAGTTATTATTACTTGTATTGATTAAAAAGGATATATTGTCAATTTGATAAAATCATTTGTGATAAATTAAAAATTCCTAATGCTTAGTTTGTAAAAACACAACTTTAAAATAAGGTTGAAAAACACCACTAATTCGTTTTCTTGGGGTTTCATATTATTGATTTGCAATTATGTTAAAACATTTATTTAAGATTCTTTATTACAAGAATACCTTTCTAAGTTCATCAAAACCAGTTTAATTTCTTAGCTTACAGTAGGCAGTGTGACTTTTAGTCAAATCACTGAAGTTTCTTAAATAATTAACTTTTGAAATATATAAGAAAATCGAGAATTAAAAAGCAATCCTATGCACAAACGAATAATGACTGTTAAATTTCTATTTTCTCTAAAATGTATGAATAATTTTCAGCAATTGTTATTCCGATTTTTCTGAACTGTTGCAAACAGAAATATGTCAACTTTAGAACAATGAATCGATCAATGAATACGAAGGATAAATTTGGCAAAGTATGGCTCAAAATTGCTTTCCCGCAATAACTGCAAATGAACCAACCAGACGAATTGTAAATTTTGAGCATTCTCCATCAATAAAGCCAATTTAGATGGAGCCGAATTTGATAGCGGTGCTATGTATTAAAAGCAGAATAATATTAGAATTACGCTTGAAATTGCTTGAAGCAAAAACAAAAGTGATATATATATTTATATATATTTCAAAAAAAAAAAAAAAAAAAGATTGTCCTTTTCTGGCCAATTAATATAGTTGTTCTTTCATATATACTTACGGAGTAGGAAAATGCAAGAAATAAAAAATTAACGGCTTTCTCATAACAACTTATCTAAAACTTTAGTATTTGCTCAGAAATGATATAAGCATAGTTCTATTTGATTCATTTAAATGGGCATGAAAATAAAGTTATTTCCATTTTTTTCTCATCCTGAATTAAAATTACAATATTGAGTTCAAAAAATATTACAAACATGGCTTTTCAAATACGAATGGCGATGCAGACTAACAGCTTGAAATTAACTTTTAGCTATTTTTATCAATAACAATTCAGATTGACAGCAATGCCCGACCAGCAGACAATTAAGCGATTAGTTCTTGTTTATCCGCGTTGTTAGGTTAAAGAAAGGACTCCCTGATGCAATCTAGTTTTTCGTTTATCATCAGTTTTAATGCAAAAAATATAAATTTCTTAAATTCACTATTGAAATCTGTCCAAAATATCAAGTACTTCTCGATGCTTTAGGTTCATATATGCTCATGCTGAAATTCATGAGTGACAATAGCGAAACATTTTCGACGCAGAGGAAAATCTGTATCAGCTAAGCTGCATTCAAGGCCAAAATTTGAGTGACGCCCTTATGAATTTATATAAAATATGTATGATACTCTTAAGTTAGGATTATATTTCAGGTCATCTTTAAGAGAATGATTTTTTCCCATAGCTTTTGTATCATCTTCGAGGTGTGATGACCTCTAATTTAATTAGTGCTTAAAAGCGACGTATGCCTTTATTTTATTTATCGAAGCTTTGTTGCTTTAATATTTAATTATACATCCATTCACAGCATGGTCAAATCAGATCTTTGCACCATTAAACTCAGATTAAATGAGAAACACAACATTTACACCTCTAAGGCCTTCAAAAGGTTTCAACATATTAAGTAATGTGAGAGGTTGTCTGACCTTGCAAAAAAATTATAATAGGTAGCGTATTTCTTTTACGAAATTCAAAGACACATTTCATTTAGTAACTTATATTTTTGTATTTTAAAGAATTTATTGTTTCTCCGCTTTCGGGAGTTGGTTTGAGCTTTGCCTTTCGGCGTGCTGCTGCGTCGATGATGTTACAAAGACTGATGGTTTTTTACACATACCGCTAGAGGGCGTTACAAGTGAGAGGCGGGGCGACATGCTTACGTAACAAGTCTTATGTAAGGTTTGATGGTGCTCGTAACATTTTCTTAATTTTTTAAATCTGATATCCTAATTAATATTGAAGGGTTTGTTTGGTTTGGTTTGGTTTTATGGCGCAAGAGCCATCTTTGGCCATACTGCGCCTAATATTGAAGGGATACTGCAATGAGTCGTGATCTTTGCGTTTTAACGTTTTGAAAATTAATGATGAAGAGAAGTTAATTGTACCAGTAAACCAGGAGAAATGAATATACAGTATTATATTATCACCAATGATGAATTGTGCAGTACATTATTTAAAATTCACACCAGAAAATGGAAGAACACGCATGCTTAAAGATTCGCAAGTTAAATTGAAAACTATTGCATATGAAGTTGTATTGTTGTACTTAAATTTATGTAAGGCAAGTAATATCGAGCAACTCTTCTTCTCCCTCTAAAATTTGAAATTGCATATAAAAAGACAGAACAATCCCCATTAAATTTACCTTGGCATTTGTTTAAATTCTCCTTAATCAGGCAGTGAAAACTCCTCTGCAAAGTGACCAAATCTTCTCCTCACTTTGATTGGTCACTCCTCTTGGCAGGAGAGGCGAAAAAGTTACGTCATGCTTTTGACGTTTAACTGCTCCTGAAATACTAGGAGGAAAGCGCAAATCTCCGCCATATTCAAGATTCACCATCTGTGCATGGCGCAAAACGATATCTGACGGTGTAAATGAGAACTAAGGATATTTACCAAATATTTCGAACCTACTCCTAGCGAATATTGATTGATATTCACCTGTGAAAGTCGACGTTCTCCGGGTTTCCGTCTTTCATAGTAACATACTCATTGTACTATAATTTAATATCTTTTAAGAAAAGTTATGAAGCGAATAAAGTTGTCCATGGCATTAATGAGTTTTTCATGGAACAATATACAAAATTAAACGACCTAAGGAAAAACAAAGAATGAATAATTATCTCTTACTTGTGCGTATCAATTTTCTGTACAATGGTCAACAGCAAAAGCTAGGAGGGGGGGGAGGATCTTTGATAGTCGGAATATTTATCATCACATTATCACAAAACTGGACTGATTATTTCAGTCATTTAACACAGTTAAATAACTGCTATCTAGGAATTTTTCAATTACATCTGAACCCTTCTGTTATACCTCCCCCCTTCCGAATTGTTTGTTAGTCGCGTAATCGGCCAATAAATAACTTTTTATGCAGTTTTGGTGATTATTTAGAGAGCTATAAAGTTTCAGAAAATGGCACTACCAATGTTAAACCAGTCATGCAATCTTTTGACGATTTAACAGAAACTATTATATGGGTTTAAAATATCTTTATGCTCTCTGAAAGAACATAATACTACCACAGGAAATGAGATATGTTTTATAAATACAAAATACATATTTTTAAACATGATTATGAAAAAAAAAAGTGAATAGCAATAGAAATAAATTTATTTATATGAAAGCAAAGCTAAGCTGCTAAATCCTCTGAATTCTGAGCAAATCTGTATTAACTCTCGAAATATAGAAGAAAAAATGAAATAATTCCACAATCAGTCGATAAAGCCAATCAGTCGGTAAATCTTTTTGAGTGCCTTGAATTATTTTTAATTGTTATTTATTAATCCACACTTCATGAAACACGAGTTTTAATAATCATTATAAAATCAAAATTAGATAATTGGTTTTATTTTTAGATCAGATTTTAATATAAAATCGTCTGATCTGGTCATTTTTCTTCTAAAATTTAAACAATTTTTTTTCGCTTGGTGTAAAATTTACATCATTTCATTAAGTCAAATTTCTCATAAAAAGAAAGGATAATTATATAGCTGAAGAGCAATTTTAACAAATCATTTAGATTTTATTTTCTATAGGTTTTTCGCTAAGATTTAATTAATAATGGTTAGTTGTGCAAATGCTGTATATTTATAATTTTCTAAATAAAATTTTATTAATCAGATATTTTAAACATTTTAGATATCGCTTTACAATTCAAATAAAGCTGCTGGCCACTGGTTGCCCTTTTTATAAATGAAAGTAGAAAGCATTGTACAAATTTTTCTTTTAAATATTGGTAAGTAATTTTTTAAAAAATAGTTCCGTATAGTTTTACATTTGATTTGCTTTGTCCTTCTATACGTTTTATGCATAATATTCTATTAAAAATTTCTTCTCAAATGAGTATTATTTAATTTTAATGATGTTTCAATATATAACTTTATCACAGTAATTTTCAATTTCTTTTTATGTTTCTTAGTGTTATAGAACATTGATTTTAAATAAATTTTAATTTTCTATCCACATTTAGGGATTGAAATAACAATTGTGTTTTATTGTATTTTTTGTAGATCGTTATGGAGAGCTTTATAAAAGAATAATCTTATTGTCTGTTATTGTCGCTCATATACAAACCAGACAATAAATAATTTGTTCTCAATATAAAACACGATTGCAAAGAAAAAAAAATCTAAAAATAAAAAATTAAAATTGTATTTAAGAAAGGAAAAAATCTGTACCTTACTAACAGTATAGTTTTAAATAAAAGGTTTGTAGAACTGTATGTAAAATCTCACCCAATAATGTTCTAAGGCATTTGAATGGACTCATATACCACTTCCTTAAACAAACGGTGTCTTCAGAATTTTGCACAAACTTTGTTGTGAAGATTACATACCATATTTGATTCTTCGACCTTCATTCCTAGCCCTCGATTTTTACTTTCTCATACACGAAGCATACAATGAAAAAGTATTGTTATTATCAGAAAAATTCAAAGTCGAGACTTTAACGAATCTCCAATATCCTCCCTGAGCCTGAAAAACACATTTTTAAAATTGATGTTTGCCTGTCATTCTGTCTGTCTGTGAATACGATAACTCAAAAACACTTTGAGCAAGATGGATGAAATTTTTTAGATCCATATGGATCTAAATCCGAATTTGTAGATTTCTTTTACATTTCGAAAGAAAGAAGTCAGAGGATGCCTATTTGTCCGGTTGTCTGAGTACAAGTGAACACAACTGCAAAATGTAAAGAGCTAGGAAAATAAAATTTGGTACAAAGGTTTAGTATTTAAAATGCAAAGCAGCATTAAATTTTAAACCACACACAAAAAGGGACTGACTTTAATGGTCTGTGCTTTTCCATGCATGTAAACGCAAAATCTCAAAAGCGCAAAGATTTAAATAAATGAAATCTGATATATGATTTTATGACTACAATTGTAGTTTGTTGCCAAATTTTGGTTTCAATCGGTTGGGAAAAAGGTGTTCAAAATACATATTCGATTTTCGAATGCTTTTGTACCGCAAGTCAACGATTAACTGTCAAAGATCCCAAGCTAGATTTAATAAAAAGCACTATATTCACACCAAATATCGACATTTTGGAGCTATTGTTTGTTAGTGTTTGTAATTAGTCTATGAGTACCAGTTTTCTTCACTGTACTTGGAAGTATACAACTCTCATGTGTGGTACTCTGAAAATAAAAATTTGACCACTTGCGGTTTCGACAGTCTTGCCCAAGGTCAACAATTTTATGTGGGAGGAGGTTGATAATACTTTTATTAGAGAATAAGCGATAAAGTTTTCGGGAGAGCTTTCTAGCTGGTTGATGAATCATGTTCGCAGATAGACGGACGCAATTTCAAAAATGATCTTTCAAGACCTAAGTCGTTCTAAAACGTGAAGAATCCCTAAGATCTCGAGGTCAAATTATTTAAATATTATAATGATTTGTTTTATATCATATGCAAGAATTAAAAATACAATGAAAAAAGTTAAGATTAATTATAGCTAAAAAATTACTATGAATAATTTTTGAAAGAAATTTAATTCGCAAATAGAAAAAGTCATCCCGGTTAGAATAGATCAAAAACCTATGTATCCGTAATGATATGACTTCAGCATTATGGCTAATTAACTCGATTAATTAGTTCGTAGATCTGAATAAATCTGCAATTTTCATCAGTATCAATTTTATGAAAATGCGATTCTAAATACTCGAGTTACAAAGATGAACCCTTTTTTTAGTATGTTTTGTTGGCGACTGTAGAAAGTACAAAAGAACTGTCTAACTGAAAGAACTGTTGTCATTTTAAAGAGAGTAATGTAAGATATTTATCAGCCTTTTGACATTAGTTGTTGCGATTTTTTGATATATTGCCAAAATTATGCTTGGATAGTTCTTGAGTAGAACCTTATAAATAAGATAAATGTTTACTTAGCAGGTAATACGAATTTAGTTTTGCAAAAAAAAAAAAAAAAAAAAAAAAAAAATCAGAAAATGTTACAATAGAAGATAATGTCAAAGACTGGTCATCCGATAAAGAGAGAAATTATTCATACTTAAGCAGCTTATGCTATAATTAAACTAATGTGAAGAAGAGGTAAAAACTGAAGCTGAACTAAATCTGTTTGAAGTTTTTAAAGAAACTTCTAGCTTCTATTAAAACTCAGGCGAGGGACTTGAAAGAAGGAAAAATTCAACAATGATCGAATCCTTATTAATTGGAATAGAGCCGAGATTTCTTCTTTTTATATTTATATATATTTGACGCCTTTAGTGATCAGTTTTTTCTCCCAGTATGTCGACTTTCTAGACTGTTAAAAAATTAATATGAAATGCATTTTTTAAAAATTTCACCTTATTGTTCTTTATTTAATAAGACTGAAAAATGTGAATTGACTTTTTTTTTTCATATTTTAAAAATCTCTCTTTAGAAAAAAAAACTTAAAATAAACATTTTTTAAAATTATATTATTAATTTGGAGATTATGATTTCATATATGAGTTACAGATTTGTTTGATATTAATATATTTCTTAACTAGAAAATCTAGATTTCTAGGTTTTTAAATGACTAAGAAATTGTTTCTACGCACTTTATTTTTTTTTTATTATAGACTTATGTGCTTATTTCTCTTTTGGAAGCCATTCATCATACATTTTTTCCAGCTTTTCATTTTTCTGATTTCTGGTTTCTGTTAAAACTCAGGTAAGGGTGTTGAAAGAAGGAAGAAATCAATGATGATCAAATCCTTATTAATTGGAACAGACCCGAGATTTCTTCTTTCTATATTTATGCGTACTTGACGCATTTGGTGGCCAGCTTGTTCGCTCAATATATTGACTTTTTAGACTGTTAAATAATTAATATGGAATGCATTTTAAAAAAAAATTCATTTTGTTATATTATCTCTCTTGAAAGAAAAAAAAACTTAAAAAAAATTGAATTATATTTTCTTTATTCTGAGATCATGATTTCATATATGAATTACAATTTTGTTTGAAATTAATATATTTCTTTTCTATAAATTTTTGAATTTTAGGCTTTTCAAGGATTAAGAAATTTTTCTAATCACTTTATTTTCGTTATTACAGATTTGTGCGCTTATTTATCCATTGGAAGACATTCATCATACATTTTTTCCAGCTTTTCATTTTTCTGATTTCTGGTTTCTGTTAAAACTCAGGTAAGGGTGTTGAAAGAAGGAAGAAATCAATGATGATCAAATCCTGATTAATTGAAATAGAGCTGAGATTTCTTCTTTCTATATTCATATATATTTGACGCATTTGGTGGCCAGCTTATACTCCCAGTATGTTGTCTTTCTAGACTGTTAATTAATTAATATGGAATACTTTAAAAAATTTCATCTTATTATTTTATAAGACTGAAAAACAAGAATTAATCGATTTTTTTTGTCATATTTTAAAAATCTCTCTTGAAAAAAAAATTAATTACACCTTTTATTTTGATATTTTGATTTCATGTATGAATTACAGTTTTGTTTGAAATTAATATATTTCTTTTCTATAAATTTTTGAATTTTAGGCTTTTCAAGGATTAAAAAATTTTTCTAATCACTTTATTTTCGTTATTACAGATTTGTGCGCTTATTTATCCATTGGAAGACATTCATCATACATTTTTTCCAGCTTTTCATTTTTCTGATTTCTGGTTTCTGTTAAAACTCAGGTAAGGGTGTTGAAAGAAGGAAGAAATCAATGATGATCAAATCCTGATTAATTGAAATAGAGCTGAGATTTCTTCTTTCTATATTCATATATATTTGACGCCTTTAGTGACCAGCTTATACTCCCAGTATGTCGTCTTTCTAGACTGTTAATTAATTAATATGGAATACTTTAAAAAATTTCATCTTATTATTTTATAAGACTGAAAAACAAGAATTAATCGATTTTTTTGTCATATTTTAAAAATCTCTCTTGAAAAAAAAATTAATTACACCTTTTATTTTGATATTTTGATTTCATGTATGAATTACAGTTTTGTTTGAAATTAATATATTTCTTTACTAAAAAGTTTTGACTTTAAAAGGGATTAAAGGGCTTTTAAAGGAATAAGAAATTTTTTCTAATCACTTTATTTCCGTTATTAAATATTTGAGAACTTATTTATCCATTGGAAGATATTCATCATAAATTTTTTGCATGTTTCAGTTTTCTGATTTCTGGTTTCTGAAACCAAAATCGAAAATTTATTTTATGCCGATAAAAAACAAAAAACTGTATATAAAAGCAGTGATTTTTTTGATGCAAGATTATTTTCTTTAACAGAGTGACTTATTTCTTGAATTTGACATTTACTTTTTATTTGAATTCTCTTAAGATAATATTTCGAAATTTTGCTGCCAGATATATTATCGATGAAAATACGCAAACTTATTACATTTATTGGAGTGTTTCATATTCATTTTCTATTTATATAATGGCTCAAATGTGTTAGAAGTAATCTACTGCTGTGTTCATACTGAATTGTTTATCTTAAAAGTAGTACACTAAATTAATTACATTAAAATGTGGCATTTTATACTGTTTTGAAGATAGCTAAACTATTATATCGATTCACAGAAAATTTAAGATTCATGCAAAAAGAAATTATACCTGGAATTTCTGACACACAAATTACTTAAGGTAATAATTTATACTGAAACGATGCATTTCAAAAACTAATACTTTAAGATGAGTGCAATCGATCACAAAATTACTGTTTGGAAGAAAATGATTTAGATCTAAATGAAAGAAAAAAAGAGCATCAAATCTTAAAAATAATAGTCGCTCAAGAACATGATACTCTATTTCAGAAAAGATATCAAATAGTTTTCAATACACTCTGATATATACATACATGAAAAGAAAAGGACGATGAGAAGTGGAGAAAATGTCTGAGTTTATATTGCTAAAAAATTTATATTTCCAGATATTTCTTCAAATTTGATATTTTCAGTTCAGTTTGTATTTCAATCTCCAACAAAATGGAAGAAGCTTAACCGCATCTCCATTGTAATATTGATAATGGTTTTAATTGAATGGTTTTCATATTTTACATTCTTCGATAAATTATTAGTCATGTGTTTCAACATTCTTTTGGAAATATGTGACATTAATTTTCGCAATTAAAGTTTTAGAATAAATTAATATTATAGAACCATATACAAAAATGTGTTCAAATCAATATTTAAAGAAATTTAGATACTTGATAAGTAAAATATTCTGATTTTTCCTATTCATAAATTTTAATTATCATTATATCGAAGAAAAAGAAAATATACAATAATTTTCATCACATATCAAAATGATCATTTAAAATAAAAATTGCAAACGAATATTTCTAATATATCAATCGGAAAACTAAAAATGAAAATTTATTATATACCGATAAAAATCAAAAAACCGTATGTGAAAGCAATGATTCTTTTGATGCATGATTAATTTTTAACCGAGTGATTCATTTCTTTAATTTCAAATACGCGTTTGATTTGAATCCTCTTATGATAGTATTTCGAATTTTTGTTGCTAAATCTATTCTCGATAAAATGCACAAATTTATTGTTTTCAGTATTTAATTCAGTTTATATATTAATTTATTTTATACTACATTCACTACGAGCAATATTTTTCAAAATAAATATGAAATGAGAAATGGCTTTCCATATTTTATTATATAAATAATGGGTAATGAATTAAAGGCTAAAAATGTAAATTAAATTTCATTAAAAAATGTTCTAAAAATTACTAAATTTAAATATAGGAAATTATTTTGTTGATAAAAATAATTTGTGCATCATTTCAATCCTGGACATTTATTTATTTAGTATGGATATTGTTATGACTATTTCTAAGAAACGGCGAAATGTTTTACTTTAAATTTCTTTTCATTTAAAAAGATTATTAGTAAGAAAAGCGATTCTTTTTGGTGTTACTATCATATAACATACCAAATTTTATTTTTTGCAAATACGTGGTTAGTTTCAAACTGAATAATTTAAAAACAAAATTAAACTTTGTCTTCTATCATCAATATGCCTGCTTTTTTGTCTTTGCAGAAATTCACTTTGAAAGGACTTTCTTCGAAGCGAGAAAAAGCAGTGACACGGATTATGAAATGGTTGTTTATTCTTTGAAGACATAGATGCTATATTTAAGATACTAAACTTTATTTATTATTATTAAACTTTACTTATTGCAGTTACACTGTTATTTTTAAACTGGAAAAAACCATCACTCTTATCACTATAATTATTTTTATTTAATCTTGTAAATTATGAAAGGAATGAAGCAGTACCTGCTATTCTGTTTTGCAGCAAGTCGCTTCGATAGGACTTACTTTAAGGTACGAAAAAGCATTAGAATTTTTAATAAAATCTTTGTTTATTCTTCGAAGAGGGAGTGCATATGATATAAGAGTTTTCAAGAAGGCTAGAACTTTTACCTTTTTAGAATAAATGATTTCATCAGTAAAGAAAGAGGGAAAACAACATCCCTCAAGGTTGACATTCTATGAGCATACAAAAGAATAAACAATGATCACAACGGAATGCCAAAATATGTCAGTATTTTTTATTCTATTTTTAAATCAATCTATTCTGATATAATTTAATCTCTTTTTAGGAAGAAGTTCGTTTATGAAGATAATTTCTTGTTCAAAATATTTTTAGACTTAAGAATAAGTTTTTGATATGCTCTGACCGATATTCAATTGTTTCATAAATGATATTTAGTATGAAAGAAATTAATTTTATCCTACAATCAAAGCATTAATTTCTATATTTATTAAGAAATAGATATAACTGTTTTTCAAAAAATCACCCCATGAAGGATTTCGTTTAAATAAACCTCCTTAAGATTATTAAATTTTAAATTTTTTAATAAATAAAATCTATACTTCTTTCACTAATTTCTTAAAATTTATGAATACATGTTCGACTTGATTACTAGCAAAACTTCTTTGATATAAATCTGTTTCTTCTTGAGACGCTGTCATATTTCATATATTAATGTGACTCCAACGAAACAGGTAACGTTGTTGAAGAAAAAAGGAATTTTGCTAGTGTTCGCTTTTAAAAATGATTTATTTTATTTTAGTAATGATTTTTGTGTTATTAATGCGGAAAATAATCGAAAATGTTTTCAAAATTAAATTTCGAATTACAAATAAATTAAGTACTTTGATTGGTGCCTGTTATTATCATGTTTTTTTATGATTATGATTCATAAATGTATATAAAATTTATTAAACTAATTAATATCTCATAATATACCTTTATTATATAAAATTATGTGAAGAAAGCTCTTTTTTATTTATTATTATTATTTTTTTTGCAGAAAATCATCTATCAGAATTAGACAAAATATTCTTTATTTTCAAGCCAATGATTTATTCTGAGCAGTAGGGGCAAAGGAGAGAATGCTAAAGACATATTGCTCTCTCTGCTTATGCCTTTGCTGTTTAGAGTAATATATTTCATCGCTCAAGCAGAGACTCATATTAGATCTTTTGAAAATATTCCTAGACAGCGGAAGTTTCAAAAGTTTCGATGCTAAACAATGATTTAGGAAAAGCCACTGAATTTTTCAGGTATTTTTTTGTCAGACAGAAGCCACGTTTCAAACTTAAGGAAACTCTGTGTTCTGATATGAGTCGAACATTTTTTTTAGCAGTTCTGGAAAATTCATTCAGCTTTTGAAAGCTTTTTTCCTTCTGATTTAATATATTTCTGGAATATCAGTCTAAATATATGAAGTTTCCGCTTCTTACTTTTCTTTTCTTTTTTTTTAGGAATGTTGTCTATTTGAAGTTCTAGTGGCTATGCTTCAGTGTACTTGTTCTTGTCTTTGAAGATCCACATTCAGTGAAATTTTCCAAGAAGAGTGAGATGATCCAAACAGGTGAAATGTGGGTACATCTAAATTTAATTGCATTTACTTTAATATAATTCAGATTTACTAATGACATATTCTCATTTCCACTCTTTAAATCATTTGCAATTGCAGAAATTCTTGCGACTGAAGTAATGTACTTTTTGTATTTATTTTCTTAAAATTAGTTGTGAAATTATAATTGTTACAGAAGGAGATTAGATTATATTTTTGTCGCTATGGAGAATGGTCAACAGATTATAGATGTTTATAGTATAAAACATCAGGTTAAAAACATAAATTTGCCATACATTTTATGCTTTGATTTTGAATTGACTTTGTACTAAACCTCGAATTTAGGTTTCTTTTTTTTCACAAAGTGTTGTTATATCAAAAATTTTACATTTATTTTATCTTTCCTTTGACATTACATTTTTTTTATCAGCTTCTAATTTATTAGCAGTATTGCACCACTGTATTAACTGTCAATTATTTATCATAAAAGATGTAAGATTTTTTTTCAACTCTTCTTCGAACATTTAAAATATTAAATTGCTTCGCAAACAATTTAAGAGATTCATGCTAGAAGAAAATGCATCTGGAATTTCTGATACACAAATCATGCAATAACTTAGCGTCAAGGGCTAATGCATAGAAATGAGTGCAATAAATCGTGAAGTGGCTGTTTGGAAAAAATTGCTTTGTTTCTAAGGGGAAACAAGAACGGAGCATTGCATCCTAAGAACAGCCGTCGTCACTCAAGAACATCCTAATCTATTTCTAAAAAAGATATCATATAATTACCATTGATATAAATAAATATTATGAAAAAACGATGATGACAAGTAGAAAATATCTCCAAAATGTCTGAGTTTTATGTGGTTAAAAATTCTACATTTACAGATATTTCATGTGTATTTCAGATTTGATATTTTCAGTAAAAGTTGTATTTGAACCAGCAACGAAATGGAAAGCGCTTAACCGCATCTTCATGGGAATACTGATAATGGTTTTAATTGAATAGGACAAGGCAGAGAAATATTGCCATTTGCAAGAGCTTAATTCCTTCTCACAACTTTTTTTTTTGTAAAAATAAGTGGTCGTAATGCATATTAGGTTTTTATAGCTCTAAAACATATTAAAGGTTAATGAGGTTAATGTACGTCGAAAATTTCAATATTCCTTTCGTATATTTTAGGTGATTTTCCTATTTCATATTCTCAGACAAATTATTAGTCATAAATATTTCATTATTCTTTTGGAAATATGTGACTTCAATTTTACCAATTAATATTTTATAATAAATACATATTATGGAACCATGTGTAAAAAAGTGTTCAAGATAATATTTAAAGAAATTTAGATGGTTTGTAAGTAAGAGATTCTCATTTTTCCTTTTCATAAATTCAAATCTTCATCATTTCGTAGAAAAAGAAATTAGACAATAATTTTCATCTCATATAAAAATGATCATTAAAAATATAAATCTCAAAGCGAATATTTCTAATCTATTAAATGGAAATTAAAAATGAAAATTTATTATATGCCGATGAATTTTTGTTGCCAGATCTATTCTTGATAAAATGCACAAATTAATTATTTTAAGTACTTAAATTAGTATATAAATTAATTTATTTTAAACCCCATTCGCTGCAATTAACACTATCTAAACAAAAATGAAATGAGAAACGGATTTCTATATTTTATTATATAAAATAATGGTGAAAAAATTAATGAATGAAAAATTTTAAGTAAATTTCATCACATAATGCTCTAAAAATTACTCAATTAACTGTAGGAAATTTTCTTGTCGATAAAAATAATTTATGCATCATTTAATTCCTGGACATTCATTTATTTAGTATGTATATTATTATAATTACTTCTAAGAAACGACGAAATCTTTTACTTTAAATTTATTTTCATTTAAAAAAAATTATTACAAGGAAAAATTATTTTTTTGCATCAATATCATATAACACACGTTATTATATTTCTTGCAAATACATGGTAATTTTTAAATTGAATAATTTGAAAACAAAATAAACAAGATAAAAAACAAGAAAAATAAAGTTGTCACATAAAGTCAATGAAGTATAATATCAAAGTATATAAAGTATTTTCAGTATTAATAACGGCATATTCCCCATGCTCTTTAAATTTTTCTTATAACAGTCAAGAAAATGTTTCAAGAAATTTATTCAGCTAATAATTATATTTTAAACTTTATGAATTCATCAATAATCTTAGCATTGCAATATATTTTATTCTCTTGTTTCCCTGTTCGCGACGTCAAAATGTTTCTTATTCGGTATTGCGCAGTAACGCCGGGAACATGAATAGGTCATTTCAAATCCGTAAATTTACTTTTGATTTAGAAATTTTATTTTGTAAATGACAAACAAATTACTCAAAATGTTTTTAACTGCAAATTTTTCATTTTATTTAATGTTCTTAATTTAATAATAAGAAACGTTTCATGAAATATATTTAGTTAAGAATAGGGTATTACACTTTACTTTCACTCAGATAGAAGTCAATGGTGTGATGGGATATGTAATGACATTTGTACTTGAATATAATTTGCCTTTTTTTACAGTATTCCTAAAAAAAAAGTTTTTTTTTATATAGTTATTTGTAATTAAACAAAGGAAAAAAATTTTTTATTTAATGTCACACAAAAATAATCAAAAAAATTTCTAGCTGAAAATTTCACAAGCCATTTAAAGTTTTTAATAAAATATGAAAGAAAATGTTTCATGAGATTTATCAAGTTACGATCTGTATATTGAGATTTTCTCTCACTCATATATATGTGAAAGATATTATGCTGATTTTCACTGATATTTCTGTTTCAACACAAAAACATTTTATATAAGGTTGTTTTTGTTACAACTAAGGAAAAAAAATCATTCATTTAATATGAATAAAATGTCTTCTATATAGATATTTCATGAATTAAATGATATACAAAATGTTAAATGAATTTACAGCTGAAAAGTTCACAAGCTAATTAAAGTTTTTAATAAAATATGAAAGAAAATATTGCATGAGATTCCCTGTGTTAATAATGCGTATTGAGCGTTTCTCTTGCTCATATATATGTGAATTTTCAGTGATATTTCGACTTTTAACAGTGACATTCTTTGTATTCTCATTCTTACAAAAGTCTCAAAAACCTTTTATATATATCGTTGCTTGTATTAAAAGATTGACAATTTGCTAAACAGCTTTTATGAGTTTCCAAAAAGATTGGCAAATAGTTTTTAAAGTGATTCACTAAACAATATTTTGTAAAATATTTTGTTGAAGATTTTTCCCTATTTGAATTCAAACAAAACATGCATCCATCAATTTTAGGTATTTTAATATCATATGAAAATCTTTTTTTCTGATATACTTTATATAAATTATTCTCTTTAAGTGTATATATGTTTGTTTCAAGCTGAGAATCTTATCTTTCATATCGTTTGATAATTCAACCTGTTATTTAGAGGTAAAGACCCAAAGTAAACGATTTTAGGCAATAGAAATTTATTCATTTTATAAATCTATAAATAGCTTACTTATTCCTTACAACAAATTTTATTATTAGGTATTTATTATTCTGTGCATAGAGCAGTAAATTAAGGACCGAATATAGCGTTGCGTTACTTAAAACACGTATTTTACCCATCAGACCTAAAGACAAATATAGCCATACATTTTTATTTCACTTTGATTTAAGTGTTTAAATAAGTAAAAATATTTATGTATCTAATACTCACTAAACTGTATTTAGTACTATTTATTTAGAAACTCATGATGGAATATCTATTCAAGGTTTAAATCTTATATAAAGAAATTAGGTTTTGATTTATTTCATTTGTATTAAGCATGTTATATATTCATATGTGTGATTTAAGTTTTCTTTGTGATAAAATATGCTAATATTTCTTCATTTTTCGTACCATTTTTCCTTGTTTAGATTTTTGAAAGAAAATGCTAATTAACAGTGTAGTTGATAATAATAAATAAAAATGACTAAATTAGTTAAGAATCTTGTTGTAATCTTCTCATACACTCAGAGATATCTGAATGATTTGATTGAATTTTTTTATATTTTAGTAAGAACATATTTTTTCTTTTTCCAACCCTAACCAGTCACAATTACCTTTTTGATAAGGTCAATTGTACTAAAATTAGGGGAAATAATTCTGTTATTGAAATCAGTAAAATTTCTGCATATTTTTGGAAATTTTATGAAGGCAATGACGCACAAAAATATTGTATGTTTTTCAATTGTAGAATCATTATTTTATTTCTACTTATCAAATAGATTCACGACAAATTATTAATCGAAATTCTTTCCTCTAAAACTCACAATATACTTTGCTTATGTTGATCGCTATGTGAGAAACTTAGTAGGAAAGTTCCATTATTGATTGTGTTAGAACAAATTTTCGTCTTGATTTCTTTTTAAGTTATCAATAATTTATTACAAGGTTATTTTAATTAAAATAGAAGAAGTAGTTCTGCCAATAAGAATGAATATAATTTCTTCTATTTTTAAGTGTTCTGAAGGAAATAACATAGTAAAGTATTCTATGTATTTCATATATAATGAAGGAATAATCGAGGAATAATCTTCCAGACGTAATAATTTTCTTTAATTTAAAGTAGTGATATGAGAATTAAAATAGGTTTATAATTCATTTAATGCAACACCGTGTTCTAAAAGTCTCATTAAGCAATGCTCGTTTAGATGATATGAAATTTTTAGAAAATTAAAGCACTTCTAGCTTCTTAGAATGAATGACTTCATCACTAAGAGAAAAGGGCAAACTGATATCCCACGGATGTAAGTCTGATATAAAATGACCTTATGACACTAAACTTTAATTATTAGAATTAAATGGTTATTTTTAAATTAAAAAAATTATCAGCCTTAAATCGTATCAATATAATTTATTTTTATTTAATATTGTAAATTACGAAACGAATAAAACAGTACGTACTAGTCTGCTTTGCAGAAAGTCGCATTGAAAGGTCATACTTTTAATTTCACTTTGAAAGGTCCTGCGTGAAAAGCAGTGGAATTTATAATAAAATCTTTGTTTATTCTTAGAAGGGAGATGTGCTATTCTTATGATATAAAATTGTCCAACAGGCCAGCAATTTGCCTTCTCAAAATAAATAACTACATCACTAGACAAAATGGCAAAACGACATCCCACGAGGGTGGTCTTAAATGAGTATATAGATGTAGAAACAATGATGACAATGAAAACAGTTGACAAAATATGTGAGTATTTTTATATTGATTTTTAATAAATCTTTTCTGATATAAATTAAACACTTTTCACGAAGAAATTCCTTTATATTTCTGGTTGAAAATATTATAAATACATAATTATATGATATATACATACATGAAAGGAAAACGATGATGACAAGAGGAGAATATCTCCAAAATGTCTGAGTTTTTATATTGTTAAAAAATTTATGTTTTCTAGTATTTAATTTTTTAAAAATATTTTATATTTTCAGTTAAATGTTGAACAGGCTTAACCGCATCTGTATGGCATGACTATTAATAATTTTAGGTGAAGAATGATAAGGTGCAGAAATGTTGTCACTTACAAGATCACTTGCAAGGACTTACATGTTGGGCTTTTTTAATAATGTTCATTTTTAAGCAATCAGTTTAGGTAATGCACATTAGGCTTTTGTAGATGAAAAATTAATTAAAATTTAATCTGTTTAGAAAATTTCGCTATTTTTCCATTACTGCAGAATGCAATATTTATGCTGTTGATTATTGATTTGATTTTCTTTAAGTTCATGTAGGTAAATTGAATTTTAACATGGAAAATAACTTCAGAAATATGAACAATACATTTATACATTTGATTTAGTGGATATTTATACATTATGCATACATTTGATTTAGTGGATATTTTTATGTTTTTTTTATTACTTATTTTTATGAAATGCAGAGTAATTCGGTCATTTCAAATAGATTGCACTGTGATCTTACCTCTGTCCCAATTAAGTGTTTCTTTAATTATGAATCAATTATTAATAATGTCCAGAATTATATAGATGGGTATCAAGAATTAACATTTTCATTAAGGTTTTTTGGAATTTCAGTCTCGGGAGTGATAGATAAAGCCCCAGTTTGTTAGCTCAATACCATAATAGAAATTTCATTTATCCTGTAGCTCATGTCATTTCATAATAGATTATCCGGATTTATTGTTAAAATTACATATTGATTCAAAATCCCCATAATCCAGAATTTTCATTATGCCTATTCACCAAACTGATGGTCTCAGCATTTGAATGTTCATTGCAGAAAACAACAGCAACCGACGATTTTTATCTGTTCGAATAATGCTGGGATATTTCATTTACGAGATTCCAAGCAGAAAACCCGAATGGAGCCATACGGCATCTGCACCATTCTTTAAAACTAAGAAAAGCGCCAATAAAAGCAGAATATTTGACCATGCTTGTACATACAGCGAGGGAATTTCGATTTCAAGCATAGGGAAACATTGTTTTCTGGTAAGAATCGAATGCGTTTTTAGCAATTTTATTATAATCCACTTTCCATTTTAGAAGGAATTATTTCTTAATAATTTAAAAATTTCTCTGGAATATTTGCTTTATGATATGAAATATAGCATCATTATAATTTTTTTTTATCTTGCAAATGAGGCAAAGAATAAAACCGTACCCGCTATTCTTCTTTAGGGTATGTGGCTTTGGAAGGACCTTCTTTAAATTATGAAAAAAAAGTGATACAATCGTACAAGTAAGTATTATAATACAATCGTTGTTTATACTTAATAGTCAGAAGTTCCATCCTGATTATATTAAATTTTTACAGAAGTCTAGTATTTATGGTTTTTTAGAATAAATGACTTCATCACTAAAGAAAAAGGCAAATTAAAATCGCACAAGAGTGACCTTATATGAGCATGCGGAAGTATAAGTGATGATGACAAAGGAAATACTTGCCAAAATATGCGAGTATTTTATTTTTTGCTTTTAAATACATCTTTTCTGATATAATTTAAACACTGTTTAAGATGAAATTAGTTCATGAAAATTTTATTAGCTCAAAATATTTTTCGTTTTTGGAATTATATTAAAATAGATTGTTATGTTTTTATCCAACATGCGGATTTTTACGTATGAGTTGAGTATTTAATAATGATAAAGAGCAAAAAGTAGAAAAATGCATCTTATTTTGAAGATTTGAATGGCATTTATTCCAGCACCTTTTATCCTAATCAGATGGTTGTGTTTTTTGTCCTAGTTGTATATATTTATTTGTTTAAATTCTTCTAATCCTATTATTTAATCACCAGTGTTCATACTTATTAAAAAAAGCGGACGTATTATTCTTTTTGTGAAAAAAAAATTAATTAAAAAATTTTGTTATATGAAAATTTTTCAAAAAAATTTATGACTTAATTTTTTTCTTAAATCAAATCAATACTTTTTTCAGCAATTTCTTATAACCCTTGAATACGCTTTCGACTTGTTTTCCACCAAAAGTTCTTTGAAAAGAATGCCTCTTGGGGAAACGCACTTATATTTTATAAATAAATGAGACTCCATATGAATAGTTTTTTTAATGTATTCATATGTATTCTAAAATATAAATATTATGTTGATGAGGAATGTTATGACTGTTCCCTTTTTCTAGTTTCTATTTTTTAGAATGTCACAATGGAAACGACAGCTACAAGAAGAGCTTTTCTAGTGAATCAAAGTAATATTCATCTTCAATCCAGTGATTTATCCGAAGCAGCAGGGACAGTGGAGAATATGCTAATGGTATATTGCTAATTCCCAGTGTAATTGCAGTTTGGAATAAAATATTTCATCAGCAAAGCGAAGGCTGATAATACATTTTCTGAAAATATGTTGTTTAAGAAAATTCAAAATTTTTGAAGGAAAACTATGAAGCAAGAAAATTTAAAGATACTATTTAGTTATTCTTTTAAATTTATTTTGTTTTTCAGATACAGTCAACTTTCCTTTATGGATGTTCTTGAAAGTCGCTCTTAGAACTCTCATCTAGTTCATAATCTAGAATTTTCATCATGAATATTCTCTAAACAGATGATCTCAATATTTGAATGTTCAGAAATGTGATGTCCTGACCCTATCATTGATATGAATATATATATATATATATATATATATATATATATATATATATATATATATATATATATATATATATCAGGGTTTTTTATTTTCAACTTAAAGAAACATTGTATTCCGGTATGAATCGAATGTATTTTTAACACTTTTCTTGCTTTGCAACTCAGAATATTTTTTGTCTCAATAATTTAAAATTCTTTTGGGGGATTTATTTCGTATTTTTGAAGAAATCACATTCAAAGAAGTTTAAGAAGTTATAGAAGAATGATATGATCCATAAAAATTTAAATGTGGGCTTTTATATGTTTAATTTTATTTAGTTAAACATACTGAAGATTTCTTAAAGACGCTTGGTCTTTGACTGCATATTATATATATATATATAGTGATGAATTCTTTTGTAATTAAAAAGTAGCATACTTTTATTTATTATTAAGAATTTATATCTGTATTCAATTAGAAACGGTGATTATATTTTAATCATGTTTATGTTTGGAGTTTTAATCTATCTACAGATTGTTTGTAATGGAAAATCTAGAGGCTTGTTGTATTATAATATACGACTTTCTTATGTTAGCTGTTTCTAATCTTATATATGCATACGTTTTAATATTTGGTTTTAGACTATACAAGTAATAAACGTTACTTTTAGGCATATTTTTTTAAGAACAAATCGACGTTATATCACATTTCCCTTCCTTTTTATACCTTGTTTGACACTACTTTTTTATTAGGGGTAATGTGTTTCTAGTTTTATGGTCTTGAGATTAAAGTTATTTATTTACCTTAAAAGTCTTAGTTCAAATTTAAAATATGGCATTTTAAACTGATCTCTGAGCATCTGAAAATTATATATTGCCTCAAAATAACAAGAAATTCCCACCAGTAGAAAAATAAAATAATTTTTGATTTGCATATTGTATAAGACATTAATTTATTCTAGACAGCTGTATTTCATCATCTAATGCTACAAATAATTCCATCAGATCCTGAAATATGGCTGATTACAATAGGATGCTTAGACTCTAAAGAAAAATAAGAAAAGAACATAGAATCATGGGAACACCATATTATATAACCAAAAAAATGTTTTATAATTTTAAACACAGTAGTACATTGAAACATAAAAGAAAAACGACGATGACAAAAGGAGGTAATCTTCAAAAAGTATAAATTTTTATAACTTTAAAAAATTTATACATCCGTATATTTTTTTATTTATTTTATTTTAATTTAATTTAACCTTGTAAATAATGTAAGAAATAAGATCGTGTCCACTTTTCCTATTTTTGGAATTTTACACTGAGAGTATCTTTTTCGAAGTAAGAAAAAGAAGTCCTATTTATTATAGAACCGTTCTTTATAATTTTTAAGCTAAAGGTGCTATCTTTATGATTTTAAAATTTTCAAGGAGAATAGCAATTTCGACTTTTTAGAATAAATGATTTCATCAGTAACAAAAAGATCAAATGATATCCAACGAATTTCCTTTTATTTTTAAAACAGTCTTATTACGAAATTATTTATGTCAATATTATATAACACTCAAATATTCAATTACTGCTACAAAGCAAATGGATATTTTTAAATTGTGTAATTTATAACTCAAAATCTGTTTAAGTTATTTAACATCATTAAAATGAATTTTTATTTAATCTCATAAATGATGAAGAAATAAAATTCATATCACTTTCCACTTTTTGCAGAACTCCGTATTGAAAAGACCTTCATTGAAGCAAGAACAACAAGAGAAACTGATAAAATCATTTATTCTTTAGAGCCACTGTTGGTATCCATATGATTTTATTCTATTGATAACTCCAGTGACTTTTAAGAATAAATGACTTCACCGCTAAAAAATTCTATGAAATTATTTTATATTACTTAAAATTAAATAGTAAATATACTTACAATATACTTCAGTAAGTATAGTAAATATGAAGTATAGTAAATATACTTCATAATAGGATACTTTTACTGTTATTCTCAATGATACAAATGTTTCTACTTTTAGTTTTGTCTGAAAGTTTGCTGATAAAGGATTTTATCATCTTTAATTTCGTAAATGAACTAGGTAACTTTCAACATTTTGATGTTTCCTTACTTTAAAACTTCAGTTGTCATAATAATAATAAAAAAAAAAAAATTGGGAGATGTTCCAAAATTATGTAATGTATTAAATAAAATGAATAAAATTTGAGAATTATTAAATGATTTTATATAAACATTTAAATATTCATTTTCTTTCTAAAACAATAGCAATTGCTTCTCATGTTAAGTAATAAAAGGAAATCTAAGGCTAATAAGAAGTTGATGCACAATTTTAATTTGCATGGAGCCTTGAAGAGCGTTTTTCTGACCTCGGAATTCTATTTTTAATATTGCCTGAAACACTGATAAAAAAAATTCAAAACTTGGTCAGTTTTAATCACAAAATAGGGGATCTACTTTTGCTAAAATGTTTTTGGATAAAAAATATTGTGTTAATTATGATAAACAGAACCATAAAACTATATAAAAATACAGATTTCTAATTTTTTCAAAATTGCATTTATTGACTTTAAAAGCATGATAATAATTTGCCATAATAATTTCCCAACTGGAAGTGCATGTCTTTTTTTGAAAGATTATAATATCAATATTGGACCACGATTAAACTGGATATATAATCCTATTGAAGGCAAGGAATCCTAAAATAGTGTTCATCCTAAAATAATGCAAATCGGAATTGTTTAAGAATACTTGTTTCCTTTTAATGAATTTTTAAATTTTTAATTCATATAGGAAGCAGCATTTATTGCATTTGGTACTGAGATTCAGATGATTAGGATAAAAGATCGCTTCGTTAGATAAAATGAAGGAAATCGTATTGCAAAACAATGCTCCTAATATCATTTTACAACTATTTCCGCTCCGCGGATTTAAGTGACAAACTTTCCAAAACATCAAAAACAACAAAAATAATTATAACATTATTTTTCTTATTCTTTATCTACGAATAATTCAAAAATGTCCGAGTACCTATTTCAATAGTTAACTGCACTAATACTTTAACAGAAACGATGATGACACGTAGAAATAATCACCAAAATGTGAGAGTTTACCATTCTCATATATAAATCACACATACCTCATGCACAAATCACACAGCAAAAAGTCAAAGAAACGGTGGGGCATTATTCGAAATATCTGAGCTTCTCATATTTTTAGAAATACATGCTCAGAATTATATTTTTAAAATTATATTTCTTGATTTCAAGATTATAAGTTCATTAAAAAACTGCTTTTTTGTAATAAAAAAGTAAATTGAATTGAACTTTCGACTGACAACTGTCTATTATTAAAATTTTTGCAAGTTAGAAATTCACAGCAAAAACAAACATAAATAGTTAAATACATCTCAAAGAAGTACATATAGTATAATAATGATACAAAATATGATCGGGAAACAGTGATGAACTTGTTTTAAGTGTTGAAAAATTTATATGATAGATAGAGATGAGATTTATTGCTTACTTTCAGAAACCTTAAGAGTAAATGAAGAAGAAATTAATGCTTTTTTCGTCCAAATACAGATTTGTTTTAGAATGAGGTAAAATAAGAAGTCTAAATAATGTAATACAATTCATTATCATTTATGCTAAATTTCCAGAAACCCATTTTTTAAAATTAGAAATTGAAGAATTTCCACATTAATTTAGTGCCTAACTGCTATATAATTTTAATAATGAAGATTTGCAACCTTTGATCTGGAATCGGTCGGAGAAAATAGATGCAGTGTTTCAGAATATTTTCAAAAACAAGGTACTTTTTATTGAATAACAAGAGATAATTAGTTTAAATGCAAATATATTTAATATAGATAATTGAAGCTAATCATAAATTAGTATTTTTCGTATTAGGGAGGAAATTTTTATTTCTTAAAAATTAGAAACTAAAAAAGAAACTAGAACTCTTCTAATATCATTGAATTATGTTTCAAACTGTCTAGAGCTGTATTTCACTAAATTTTTTTACGAATGGTTTTAAAGAAAATGAACATCCTTTTATTGTAAATTAAGGTTATTTCAATATCTATATATTAAGAGTTTTAGTTTTCTAACGTTCCATATTTGTAATTGGAAGTATAGTTTGTTATAAAACATGCTTTGCATTTTTCAAAACCTCCTTTATAATCGTATAGTCTTTATCCTATGCATCTCGGAAATCATGTTCTAATACACATCAAATATAGAAGAAATAAATCTTTATATAAAAATATATATTACATTTTTAATCGTCAACTTTCAATGTTATTACTAGCATACATTTCAAATTAAAATTTTGTTTTCGGTAAAATAAAAACAGTGAATATGAATTTGTTAAAAAAGAACTAATTTTAAAAATTCTTAAAGAGGAACTTGTTCCCTAAAATTCTTTCTGCAATTTATGTTACGTTTACAGATTTATTACCACATTTAAATGTCGTATGTGTATTGTTGATTAATTAGACATTTGATTATTTTGACATGTACGCAATATATCTTAATATATGTTAATGCAATAT
Source organism: Argiope bruennichi (assembly GCF_947563725.1). Taxonomy (NCBI): domain Eukaryota; kingdom Metazoa; phylum Arthropoda; class Arachnida; order Araneae; family Araneidae; genus Argiope; species Argiope bruennichi. Next base: position 120,378,021 of record NC_079162.1, read on the forward strand.
ATCTAGATTAAGTATGAAATCTAATCTCTAATAAATACGATTGCTGTTACAATCATTAGAATCAAGCTTGGATTTAATAGATAAAAAATCGTTATTTATATATCAGATGCATTTTTCCATCAAAAATTTAATTTTTAAGAATTTAACTTAACATTTTAGGGACGGTAATGAGATGGGCATTAAAGATTAGGAACATGGCAGGGACACAAATGAAGAATTTTGTTCCTCTAATTTTATTATCACAATATAATCAGTTGCCTCGTGACTTTCCAGATTCTATTTTGATTCTATCCTCGAACTGTTCCTCTGACATTTGAAAATCAAACCGCAAACGTTATACGATATTCTTGATTAATGAGAAAAAAATATATAACCCATAATGACGACAAGAATAACCATGTAACCGAATAATGTGAACAGTATATGACGAAAACAGAAGTTCTAGCCTCATTATTTCAAACGTGAGGGAACCGACCACACGTAACCAGGCAACGTGACCCAAAAGGCCATTATTTTATTCAACGAAAATTAAGTCAATTATTATTGTATTTTGCAGAGAAGAAGCACTCAATATTTTACGAAGGATAATAACTGCTTGGTGGCTCTAAGGTGCACTGAATGTGAAGAACTAGAATTTAGTTTTTTGATATAAAACGAAGGAATCAAAACTGTGCTGCACTGATAGGCACTTTGGATATAATAATTAACTATATAATTAAATTAGAATTAGCTGATTTCTTTGTGAGAATGACATGGAAGGGAATCTCGTCAGCGTTTTGTTTTTTATTTATTTATTTGGTTTGCTCTTACAAAAACATCAGCACCCCACTTATAAACGAAGCCTTTTCTGAGAATACAATTTGAGAAACCGATTCGATTTGTGAGGATTTCATAACCAAAAATGTAATATTCATTTTATATATGGCAGAAAAACAATAATTTATAGTAAATAATTAACAATACGCATACTATTATCATGAAACAAAATAAAAATTCTTAAATTTCATTAAAAAAATCGAAATCTTAAATTAAAAACTGGGGGTTTTAGCCTTTTTTCAAAAAAAAATAAAAATAATAATAATAAATAAATAAAATAAAATAAAAAATAAAAAAATAATTGAATACAAAATATTAATTTTTAAATTAAAAAAATATTTTAAGCTTAATTAATTCGTTTATTATTCAACATACACTTTTATATTAGTGTTTCGTTCTCATTTTTTATTCATTGCAATGATTATTATTCATTATTGAATTATTTTTGTCAATTTAACTTAATGAAGGAAGATCATATTTTTTTTAAATATATTTTTTTAAAAACGTTTCTTCTATGTAATTTTAAAGATATTGTTTAATTTTCACAAGATACTGACATTTACATACGTGAAAGAAAACCGATGATGACGAGTGGAAATTGTCTCCAAAATGTCTGAGGTTTTATATTGTTCAAATATTTATATTTCCAGATATTTTAAGTACTTTAAAAATTTAATATTTTCAGATGACTTTATATTTCAACCCCTGACGAAATTGCAAGCTCTTAGCCGTATCTGTGTGAGAAAAGAGTTATTGGTGCTAGTTGAAGATGACGAAGTAGTGAAATGTTATGTCTTGTAAGATTAATAGTTCCCTTTTGCAATCTCTTAGGACCAAGTGGCTGTGCTTAAAATCCAGTAGTCTTTTTATAGCTCTAACATATGTAAATGGTTAATGCTCTCTGAGGATTTCAACATATTTGAGTATCAACTTTGGTGATTTTTATGATAGTAAGGAAAACGATTACCTCATCTAAAATAATTTGAGGATAAAAAATTTATTCGTGAATCAAATTCTTCATGAATGGAAGGATTCGTGATTAAATGCTCTACAGAAAAAATCTGAATTGAGAAAGAATTTATATTTTGATGGTGATTAGTATAAAATCACTTGTTAAAGATCTGAATATCAGTACATTATAGGGATTCTTTTTTCTGTTTTAGGTAATTCAAAAATAAAAATTTTTATTTAATTATTTGACGTTGATCGTCCGATTTATAGTTCAGATGAATTTTACTTCCGTGACTTCACCAGAAGGTGTTGTCCCTTTTATAATTATATATTTATGCAACTATTTATATGTATATATTTACTATAATACTTGGTGAAATTTTTATATTTTCAAATTTTTAACTGATTTATAAACTAAATGTTCCTTAATAACACATTTTAATTGTTTCATTAATAATTCTTTAAAATTTTTCTTAATATTTTTATCTGAAGATGCTTGTAATAAAGATGTATTCCTAGGTACTGGGCGAGGACATTTTTTATGAGGTTGTTTGCGGAAAACCCGGGGTAAAGAAATTTGTCATTTTACTGGTAAAATTTCTTTTGTTCAGAAAATTTCATTTAATAACATATCTTCAATGTAAGCCTTTGTATTACTTATACCATATCTTTAATATATGTATATTCAGAAATAGAAGTTTTATGATTAAAGGTTTGTGTAAGTAAAAGAGCTAATACTTAAATATAATTACAATAAGTCGTTAAATTCTATTTTTAGAATAAAATGGTTCGCCACGAAATAGGAAGGAAACAAAAAGGTATTGTATGAAATTTTACTCTCATTTCTGAACCAACAGTCTCGAAAAATAATTAAAAAACGAGGATGACGAAAGGAAATTATAACTAAAATCTCTAAGTTTATTATATGTCTTATACTCGCACCTGAGATTATAACATCAAAGTCAACAATTTTAATGTATAGGGTTTTAGTTCTATTTTGAAAATTAAAAAAATATATTTTCAGATTCTCTTGAAATGAGAATGTGAACAACATTTGCTTCTTTCAAAGCCAATTTTAAAAAGAATTCGTTTTTTTCTATAAGAAGAAAAGTTAAATGAATAAAGCTGTTCATTGACACTCGCTGATTATTTGGTTAAGTTTTTAAAATAACCTTTGACAAAAACGTGACATGTGTGTGAGCAAGATTTAAACTTTTTTGCACAATATGTCCGCTATAAGCAGTAGGCGGCTGTTTATGTCTCTTGTTGCAGCGGTGAATCACGAGGCTATGGTTTTAATGCAGCCTATTAGTCGACTAAGATCAGATTCGCAACGGAGTGGCTAATTGCATCTGAAACGGAACAGTCATCTGAACCGGACCACGTTTGCATTGAAACTCGAAGGGGCTGGGTACTTCAAATAACCTATTAGTCGAGAAAAAAAAGATGGTGACATTGTATATTTTGCGCAGCTGAGTGCGCATATAAAACGTCACGCGAGAGTCTTTGACGGTTCATACACACCCTCATATATTCTTTCTTCTGCGATCGTCCAGATTGGTGTCTTCTGATTTTTCTGCCGTGGGAAGTAAACTGGCGAAAAAAAAATAGAAGAGGGGACCAAATTATTTGAATGGGAGTTAACACCAAAGATTTAATTTTTGAGGTAGAAAGAAAACCGACATTTTGAGATTACAAGATTAAAGAGTATACGGTAAAGGTGTTGAATTATTGAAGAACGTTATTATAGAATTTGAAGAAAATAATGCGAGTGGTGAGAATATTCTAAGTGAGTTTTATATTATCTCATTATTACATTTGTAATAATCATAATAATTATATAGTCAATTAAATTTTTACTGTTTTCTAATTTATAAGTACTGTTGCGGGAAAAAAAAGAGCTACCCTACTTTATTCTACTGTCGATCATCGTATTTCAAAACAAATATCCATTTTAAAGCTAGTAGTGTATATTAAAATTTGATGTGCCTAAAATGCTCATAGGGGATTGCCTACATATTTAAAATTATATAAACTTTGAAAATTACTCTGCCATTACCCTTTTTTGATGTGACGTATAGATTCCGAATAGAAAAATTACCAAGAGGGGGACGGGTAATTGGTAAATTACCCATTTGGTTAATATACTATGATTTCATCCGGAGATGTTTGTTATTTTCTGTTAAGGGATTGTCGCCATAATTAGATGCATAATGTTTATATATTATCTGGACATCAGTGATAATCTATATATATACTTTAATTTTAGTGATACTCTAAAGCAACTTTAAAGTTCCAATCTCTTTGTTAAAGTTGCTTGCAACTTCACTCATAATAAAATATTTTCGCTGGAAATTTTTCGGATAAGTTTGGTCCTTTTCTGCAAAGAAATGTTCAAGAGCGTTGAAAGTTTTGCTTAAATTGTACCTGGACCTGAATAACTATTATGCTGAAAGTATCAAAATGAAAAATTTTGCTTCATGATCGAAAGAAAAGAAATAGAATATATTTTTTATTATCTATATGAAATATTAATTTTAGCATTAAAATTATTACCTTATAGACAGAGACAGAGAGAAAAATGAACTGTTGGCTGCCGATCTGTATTTTCGCAATCGTTTCGTTCGTCTTTTTCGTTTCAATCGTTCCAAAAAAGGGTCAACCAAACTACTTTTTCTAGTATATATTTTATAAACGTATTTTATTATTCAGTGAAAATGCTATATTCAGGTCTAAATACTATATTTCATTATATTGTTCATTGCCACGCAAGACAGTCGCAGCTTTATCTGCAGTGAACGAAAATAAGATAATTAAAACAAGATATTCAATTATTTGGTTTCTATACTTATGTATTTGAACAAGCTAATTTATTTTTTAGTTCTTACTTTTGATTAAAACTTTAGAATATCTATCGTTAATTCTGTATTTTCCATTTTAATATATCCATTCTAGTTTTACAGGTTCTAAGATCTACTTGTAAAATGCTCCTAATATACAGGCATCATAATTGCATTAAGAATCCTAGGACTTCATTTAATAAACAAGAAATCTAATTATTTCACTTTCTGCAAATAAATAATAACTTTTTTCGTGAGGAAAAGGAAATGAGACAGTAACGTTGAATTACACTAGAAATGAGTGAGTGATAAAGATTTGAAATTTAAATTAATATTATTTGTGTATTAATTAAATATTATGTATTTATATATGATGTAAAATGCTCAATTTTTTTCTATTCATAACCTGCGTTATTTCTAAGGAAAACAAAAAGCTTTCACAAAAGTGAAAATGATCATTCAGAATATAAAATGCAATTTATTTTAATAACGCTATTTAAAAAATTAGAAATCTTGAAAGGTTTTTATATACTAACAAAATACAAATATATATATATAGATATATATATAGATAGATAGATAGATAGATAGATAGATAGATAGATAGATATAAATCAATGCAAGAATTCTTCTATGATTTCTTAATGTATTGTTTTTATTTACTGATTTATTTCATGTTTTTAATGATGAAGTGTTGAAATTTATTTTTGACTTGAATCCTGTGGCTTTAGTATTTTGAAATTCTGTTGGCTGATATATTCTAGAAAAAAATACATTAATTTAACACTTTCAATATTTAATTTTTAATTTATACATTAATTTAATTAGAAATGCATTCTATATAAGTAGCACAATCTAGCAAAGAATTTCAGGAAAAGTTAATTTCAGTAGTTTAATATAATGTAGTAGTAGTAGTATATATAGTAGTATAATGTTCAGTAGTTTAATATAAATTAAAACCTAAGACGATGAAAATAATTCTATCATTTGGTATTATGGTACAATATCTAATTTGAGCATCGTAAAAAAATTGTCGAATAATAAAATTTTGGTATCATTTTATTCTCGTTCCGTTATGTTATATATTTTATAAAACACTTGTTGATATTTTCATTAGTACTTATTTCAAATTCTCATCGGTTATATAAGTTCAATATTTTTAATAACACTTTTTAATTGATTCTTGATAATTATTTAAAATTTTCTTTGGTATTTTTATGTCAAGATGCTTTTAATGTGAATGTATCCCTTGGAGCTGTGCTACACCTCTTTTATAGGGGTGTTTGCGGAAAAACCGGGGAAAAGAAATGTGTCATTTTGTTTGTAAAATTTCTTTTGTTTGGAAATTTTATATTCCTCATGACAAACATGTACTCTATTGCCTTAGAAAGTAGATCTTATGTCTCACTGAAATTTTCCATTAAGATTCGTATTAAAATATTTCATTATATCTTTAAAAATTTTTTTTATCATACTTAATAAATGCTCGAAATGATTTATTGTCTTGTAGTTTCAAAACACTGTTATTACAAACAATGGGATGCTGTAAAAATTAGTATTTGTTATTTTCTGACATTGATAGTATTTATTTTAAAATTGATTATTATTTATTATGATTGGAAAGTTGACGCAAGAAGTGGATGGATTCATAAAAATTGTACACACTTATTTGAATTCGGAGGATTCAAACTCAGCAAGTGTGTTTTAAAATAAATTTTTTAGTTTTTTAAAATTTTTAATAACATTTTGAATTTATTTAATCTCACCAATATCGCAAATGAATGAAACAATGCACAGTTTTTCCTTTTTGCAGAACTTTGCCATAAAAGAATATTCGATGCAAGAAATAAATTACTGCAATTAAATACAACTTCATTATTTGTTATATAAAACGGAAGCTTGTTGCTACTGATATTAAAATATTTCAATAGGATTGCACTTTCAACTGATTAGAATAAATGGCTTCATCACTAGAGAGAAAGTACATTGATGTCCCTGGAAGTTGGTCTGATATGAACTGCAAATGTATCTCCATTGTAGAAGTAAAAACAATGAAGACACGGGAAATACTTCCTATAATGTCTGAGTTCTTGTTTTTATTTCATTTTTAAATTGATCTTTTCTGCTATAACTGAGCTATTGTTTACGACTTCATTCGCTTATGAATATCGCTGTTTGCCCAGAACAATTTTTGTTTTAACAGTTATATTAAAATGGATTTTATATGATTTTGTTATGGAGATCATAGATTATTTATACATCAACGTTTTAATACTTTTTGTATAAATTATTATCAACAATATTGTTTCATGAAACTGATAAACAGAAGAAGAAAGACATCCAAAAAGATACCTTCTATATTGTTCCTTATATATCTAATATTATTGTTCCTTAGAGAAGGAATGCTGACATATTAAGTGGAAGGTGGGAGTTATTGAAATGTTATCATTTAATTTAGGTATTTCCTTCTCTCTCTCTTTTTTTCTTTTTTGTATATCTAATTTGTAGCAATAAGTTACGCATCATAATTTTTGAATACTTTCTTTTTTTACCTTTTATTCATTTTAAATGTCTTCATTGGTAATAAGCATTATTTTATTGTATGATTCTGTCAATTTCAGATTAATATAATAGTGTTTTACATTTGATTATGTTTCCATTCTTATTCTTTGAAAGATAATATGCTAAATAATTTCCTTTCTTTATGTAATTTTTTCTCTCTAAAGGAATTACACATGGGACCAGATGTTCTGTGATTCAAAGTTAGAGCAAACACTGCATAAAAACTGGTTTTTAAATACACAAATACTAAGGACATCTTAATATAAACTTTTTTACTTTAACATAATCAAGAGATTTCACAGGTTGTTTGTTTTCTTTTAACTCATTACTTTTAACTCTTTTAACTCATCATAAACTGGAGACTTTTTAGAATTGAAAATTGTAACCAGTAATAATTACCCTCTCCAAAATATTGCACAGCAACAGTTAAAATGCCTTCTAAAGGATTTCAAAAGGATGCCTCCGTTTTTGATTTCTGAATCCTAAACCCATACGTAAAATACTGAACTATTTTTTTTCCTATTTCGAGGATAAAATTTGTTCTTCTCAGACTTTCCAGGAGTATGAGTCTAAAAACACAAACAGAAGATTTTAATTTCTTACGAAGAAGGTGTGCTCTTGCTTTTGAAAAATACATTTTCTTTAAAGCTTAACTACAGAGCGTGAGAACGATTTAGTTACTGATTGCACAAAAAAAGCATTTTGTGAGTGTAAAGGTGCAGATTTTGATTCAAGTTTAGGCACCAGAAATTATTATTATATTAAAGCAACGTCAGCATAGAAATGGTAAGCTACTCTGTTGTTCTTTAAAATATTATTTAAGATTATAAACATTTTTATAGTGATATTTTAGGACCTTACATTTCAGATCCGCCGTCAAATGACTAGAATAACTTTTGAACCTTCTCCCATTATACAAGTATTCGTACCATATATGCAGAAACAGTTTCTATCGGTCTTTCTATGAGAGAAATTTTATGAATTCTATTATTGTTTTATAAAGCTGTGCATTTAAGTTTTTTTTCACCTTAAGATTTGTAATAAAAAAGATAAAAATTTGCTCAACAGTAATACCATAGAGCATGGAATATCCTTCAACGTCATATAAAGAAATTAATGATTTCAAATTAATTAATTTTATTGATTTCGAACTAATTAATTTAGGAGAAACTTTGCTTTTGAGCTTTGAAATTTTATTTGCTAAATGTCATCAATTCTCTTTTATGTCAAGGAAACGAACTGTACATTTTTTCATATTTTAAAAGGCATTTTGATTATCTCTAGACATTTATTGTTTTATTGAATCATCTTTCAGTAAATGAACTTTAAAAGAAGGAACAGTGTGTGTCTGAGAAAACTGGTGATGGTTCTTTTTCCGATTTTCCTCACAGAACTGTGAGCAGGATTAACGCTTTAAATCATAGAAAAACACGAGATGAAACAAAGTTAAAAAAAAGTCCAATAAAATTTTATAATTTGTTTTAGAGTAGCTGCTTTCAAAATTGTGAAAGAAATATTCATTTAACAATTTTGAAGGCAGGTATTTCAAATCAAATTTTTACAGCTGAAATTATTGGAGTTCGAAGACAACAACAGAGCAGGCAAGGTAAGATACGCTTTTATGTTTCTATAAAATTTCTTTTAATATCACTTGAATTGATATATTATACTCAAAATAAGCAGATTATACAGGGTGAGCATTAAGTATAGATCTAGTTATAAAAATGTTTTACGCAAATTCGATAATATTTAAACACATGTTTCTTTTTGTAAATTTCGAATTACATATCTAAATTTCTGATTAGATCAATTAGTTTAGCTAATTTCTACGTGTGCTCCCTTTATAGCTCAAAAAATGTCTCTTATAGTTTTTATCACAACTATCTGAAAATTGTTATGTAATTTAAAGCACAACATTAGCTGTCCAAGCCTTCAATCTTTGATTCTCATGAAATGGAGTTGCAAACATCCATAATGATGGCTTAACTCTTTAAATAGGAAAGACTGATTTCATTCCACGGAATCAAGAAACGTTGCGCCTTTTATTTTAACTGCATTTGCCTATAAATTAAGATTTCATTTACTTTTATTTGTATAAATTATATAGCCACTTGTTCAATAATAATAATAATAAATAAATAAAACCCAGGAACAGGAATATTGAATAACAAAATTTTTTGTGTTATCTGTTATTTTTGTTTTAACTGTTATCAATGAATAAGAATAACGACGATGACAAGTGGAGATATCTCCAAAACGTCAGAATTTTTATACTGTTAAAAAATTATTATTTCCAGATATTTCAGGTATTTTTAAAATTTCACGTATAAACATTAATTCATGCTTCAAAAATGTACTAAGGTGAATGAGCTTAAGGCTAATTGAAAATGATGTACGAAGTGAATGAAGTACGAATGCGCTGAACCAAATCTGTGTGAGAAATTTTTTTAATAGCACTAATTGAAAATGGTGTGGTAGTGAAATGTTATCGTTTGTAAAGGTATTAATTCGCATTTGTCCTCTCTAACAAACTTACTCCTTTCTCATTTAGATCCCTTAAACCTCTACAGCACTTAAATATATACATGGTGAAGGGTCTCTAAAGATTTCAATGTATTTTCACTGCAGCACCAGGCAATTATTATCTTGATGGTTTGATTTCCCTTTTTTTCCACCCTTGTTCGTATAGAAGAAGATTACCTCACCCAAGACACTTTGTTGTAGGGGAGGGGATTTGTTTGTAAGTCTAGTTGTTTATGGTCTGAAGTATTCCTGATAAAAATTTAAATGTATATAGAACAAAAAAATCTGATAAGAAAAAGATTTATTTTTTGACGATGTTTAATATATAGTGGATTTTATTTATTTCAGATTTATAAATCCTTATATTACACTAATTCACTTCACTTTTTCATAATTCAAGAACTGAACATATTCTTTTTAATCTTTGGCGGCCAGCGTCTTATTTATAGTTCAGATGCGCTTTACTTCCGGCGTAAACTGAAAACATTCATTTTTTTTTAATTTTTACTTCAACTAGAAGGAAAACTTTTTTTTTACTCCAACTTTTATTGTCATTTCGGTGCGGCCTGTTATTTTCTTCATTTGAAAACTCTCATACGTTAAAATCCTGCCATAAGCTATTTTTGAAAATAAGAATTCTAAATTCCTTCTTAAAATTTCTTATTCTTCGTTGTATAACAACTTAATGCTAGAACTGTTAACTCTCCTTTATTGTTACAGATTTTATGAATTTATAAATCATGGATTAAATCCGGGTTAAATTTGTTTATAAAATATATTTATTGGTATGATTAATTTTATGCAGCAGTAATAGCTTTCTTTTTAAATTTTTTTTTCATTCAAAAATAGTGCTCTGAAGAAAAATGTTTTTATGTCTAAATTTCACTGTCTCATATCGCTCACTAAGTTTTTAATTACTACATCTATATAGGTAAAAATAAATTATATTATTTATAACTTAAAAACTACTCAATTTTTAACGTCGTTTTAATTTAACTTTATTCATTCTTATAAATGGTGCAAATGTATATAATAGTGCCTGCTTTTGTGTTTTCGCAGATTTTCGAATGGAAAAGACCCTTTTTGGATCAAGAAAAAGCAATGCATTTTATTATATAATCGTTGTTTATTTTTATAAGCCAAAGATTCTAATCATATGGTATTAAATTTTTCCTACTGGTTCACACTGTTGGCCTATTAGAATAAAGGATTTGATCAATACAGAAGAAAGGCAAACTGATATCTCGCGAGGGTTTGTCTGATAAGAGCATGCAAATAAGTAGATATATGAGTCTGGTAAGTAAACACGATGATGACTAGGGGATACTCCATAAAATGTGTGAATTTTTAAATTTTGTTTTAAAATAAATTAACCTTTACTGATATTCTATTTATCATTTATAAACTGGGGACTGATTTCTTCAACTAATGATCAGAACTGTAAGTGATAATGGAACTCACCAAAACTAAAAGCTTTACAATCTAAAATCTAATGGCCTCAAAAGTGCTAATGCGTGGAGAAAGTAAAAAAGCCAGTAATGTCGAATAATAATAAAAAATTTTATTATCTAACACTTCATCGCAAAGACGAAGTGATAATACCTAGTGTGCAAGCCAACTGCTTTAGAGGCATCACATTGGCGAGCGGAACTCGTTGCCTATACGTTGGAAGATTTCAGCCATTTTCATGAACTTCGGCAATGCGACGTTAATTTATGTAATGATAAGCAACTCCTCTAGCAATTCAGTCTCTCTTAAATGATGCTTTTTAGCATTTCGTAGAGAAAAGTTCAGGTAAGAAAAAAAATATCACTTTTTTCTAAAAATGATTTCAAGTGGAGCATTTTTTTTTCCTTGTTTGTAAATACAAGTTTGAAAATACAATACTTGTTTGTTATACATTAAAAGTTTATTTTTGAAAAAACTTCTAAATTTTTTCTGAAAATTCTCGATTTTATGATACATGACGACTGTACGAATGCTGAAAGAGGATAAGATTCTTACCCTGTTTCAGGACAAGAATCTTTTGATGAATCTTAGAAACCTGAGATTAATGTGTTTAGGAAATATATTTATGTAATGACTACTTCTACGAAAAGGAGCAGGGTTCGGAAGAAAAATGTTTGGCTGTTTTAATATTATATCTAACAACAAATAAATGCTGTTTACTTCAAAAGTATACATATTTTTATATTGTAAAATTTATAGCCTAAAATTACTTGTTTTTAAAATTTTTTATAATTTTATCTCGTTAATGATGCAAATGAATGGAATAGTGTCAAATTTTTTCAATTTGCAAAACACTGAATTGAAAGAAATTTCTTTGAATCAAAAAATAAAGCAATGCAGTTTATTATAATATTGTTCATTCTATAAGACTGCAAACTCTTTTCTTTTGATATTAAAATCCTTCACTATGTTAGTACTTTCAGCTGAGTAGAATAAATGACATTATCAAGAAAAAAGGTTAAGTGATATACCAGAAATTGATTTGATATGAGCACGCAAAAATATCTCCAGTACAAAAGTAAAAAACCATAATGACAAGGGAAATGGAGCAGTAAATCAACATTAGCGCAGCATGGCAAGTTGCTCTTTTGTTGTTTTCCAAAATTACTGTTAGCATGGTTCGAATTTAATAATTGCTTTCAAAAGAATTATAAATGGCATTCTCTGATTTTACAATAATTGATTCCTAGCAAGTTATTTGTTTATCACTGCCTTAGTTACGGCATATGAAAACCTGATTGAATTATACATATGTATCCCAAGATAGTAATGAAGATTCCGATCATTTTTATAGTGATATTTTGGACCTTACATTTCAAATCTGCGTAGATCTACATTCAAATAATTAGGATAACTTCCGAAGCAACAACCCTTCTACAAATTTTCATACCACATATGCGAGAAAATTTTTTTATGAAGGAAATTTTATGAGTTTCATTATTGTTTTGTTAAGCTGCGCATTTAAATGAATTTTCACCTTAAATTTTGTTAGGATAAAAATCTGTTTAACTCACCAATGATTTTATTGAACAATGAGACCCTACTACCTAGTTATCTACGTCGTAAAAAGAAATTAAAAATTTGTAATTAATTACAGAAAAGCTCTGCTTAATGTTTTTTTTTTTTTTTTTTTCGTAGGGAGGGAGGCTTTTAAGTATAGAGCTTGCGAATCAAATTGTTACTGCCTAGGAGCATTATGCGCCTAGAAAACAAGAAGACAAACCGAATAATACGCAATTAACTTCAAAATTATTTTCTATATTATGTCAGTCTACTCATTTTGATTCTAGGAATTCAAATGCAATTTTATTTTTTTAAAAGTCTTCTGATTTCCTCAAGATATTCATTTTTTATAGTATTCACTTTGAGAAAAAGAACTTTAAAAGAACAAGCAGAGTGTGTCCTTCAAAATAGTTGATGATTCTATGCAGTTTTTCCAATTTCCATCAAAACACTTTGCTCATTATTAATGTTTTAAAAAGAAGGCAAATACAAGGCGACTCAAATTCCAGCACCATTTTTATAATTTGTTGAGAGGTAGCTGCTTTCAAAATTGGGAAAGAAATATTCATTTAACAAATTTAAAGGCAGGTACTTCGAATCAAATTTTTACAACCGAAATTATTGGAGTTCGAAGACAGCAACAGAGCAGCCAAGGTAAGATACGCTTTTATGTTTCTATAAAATTTCTTTTAATATCACTTGAATTTATACATTATCCTCAAACTAAGCAGAATATAGAGGGTGAGCATTCAGTCTTGCTCTGGTTATTAAAATTTATTGTTTAAATCCCATTATATTTAAACATGTACTTCTAATAAATCAAATTTTTCATAAAATAATTCATATTTTTCAGACAATTTCATCTTTAAATATAATCATTACTTTTGAAAATTTCATTTGGAAAACAGGAAATGCGTGTTTAAATCAAACCACTAAAGAACGCATGGAAATAAAGAGTAAAAGAATGCATTTGATGAAAAATTGCATAATTTCAATGAAATTTTTTCTTCAAGCAAGTCGATATTTTATTAAAATATTTATGATTCCCTCATCCTTGTAATTAAAAAATAAAATTATAATGAAATGCATGGACAAAATAATTAATTTTAAATGAGAAAAATTAAGAACTATTGAAAGTACACAATTCCACATGGGCGCGTCTTCTATAGGTGTACCCTATTGGTTTGGTTTTCTTTCTGTTTTATTCTCATTCCATTGTTCGCTTACTATCCTCTTTCCATCGTCTACCGTCGAGAAACTGTTTTGAGATATTGTTGTCACTCTGAATGCCATAACTTCTCAGACACTGATAAATCCCAAGTCTTGGTGTTGGGTTGCGGAGCTGCTGAAAAGTAAAGTAGAATGGCTTTCCAGTTTGAACCGACTGGAAAGTTACTCACCAGAATCGTAAATTCTTTTTTTAATGGAGCGAAATATCACTTACTGGGAGGAAAACTCCAAATGTATATATTCCGGTTGGTACCAAATTAAGTGCCCAGAGTAAGGAAGCCCAAAGGTGGCAATTTACTTAATTTGTTTCATATTATAACGCTAACAAGGACTGAAATTTTCATTAATTTCTTATGGATTGAAAGAAAAGTTTTCTTCCCATTTTAAGATAGTTGAGATAATTTGCCAGTAGGTAATAAAATCCTTCCTAATTATTAATTTGTGGTGATATTCTGGAAAACCATGGAATTTTCAGAAAAATTATCTTGCTAAATGATTTTTCCTCAAATAAAATTTCATGAGGTGTATGAAGCTATGAAAGAGAATTAATTAATAGATTGTACTAATTTTGGACTGAGTCAAGTTCTATTTAAAGTTAAAGCAGTTTATATTTAATGAAGACATTAAACCTTAGCTTTAAATTAAATCTTCGGGTTTTTTCTTTCTTTCTAATTCTAGACTCACCTCCTCCTTTTAATTTTGGCACAAATTTCGAATTAATCTTAATTTAATTAAAACAATGAAATCTTATATTAATATAAATCAAACAGTGAAAATGAAAAAAATATAATAAACTGCCATTTCCAATATTTATGTAAAAAAATTGTTTTTTAAGGAAAAGAGAGATTTTTTTTTTTTTTTTTTTTTTTTTGCTTTTTGCAAGACGAATACTCTTACATTACATTCTTGAAATGAAAGTAATCTACATTTCCACTTTTTTTAAATGTTTATTTTAAAGTTATAACTGATTCTAAGAAATGGTCAAATTTTGCTATTGTTCAAAAAACACCCAAAGAAAAATTAAAATCAGTACTTGATTTTTTACCTAATACTTATTGGAAATATTACTACTTTTAAGGTTAAATTTCAACTTCCCTTAACTTCCGCCATTTTGTGTATCTATTTTTAAGACTCTTTATTAAGAGATTATATTTGTTTTGAGTTGATATTTCTTCAACCGTTTTAGTCTGTATATAATAGGAGTTTTTTTTCATTCGGAAAGATGACCTTTCTTTCTGTTTTTTTTCCTTTTTTTTATTAGTTTGACAGTTTATTGAAATTATATATTTCTTTCATATATGTCATGTTCTTCTCGAAATCATATTTTACAATCGTGGTTAATATTTAACATGGTTTAGTTTTAACATAGTGATTTTCAGAATATGAATGTGTTAAATTTTCTTACTGAAAAATCGTGTTATTTTCTCGTCTGTGTAAATTATCAGAGGATACAAATTATCCTAGACTATTACAATCCATCAAAAGGAAAAATAACACCAAATGTTATTTGAGTAAAGTTGAAATGTTGCATTTTCCCCTTGTATTTAATTATCCCCATTTTGAAAAAGTAATGTTTCCCATTTAAAAGATTTTCCAGCCAGTATGAAGAACCATAAGAGCCAGTATGAAGATTCTTCTAGACAGTTTGAAATTAATAATGCAGTTAGATATAAAACTTTGGTATCAAATTCAAATATATTTTAAATAAGCAAGCTCATGGAAAAAGAAGACATTTATTTTGAGATCTCTATATTGGTTGTTAATCTATGAAGCTGAATTTCAAAATAATTTCATACCTTATACTAGACTGCAGCTGAAACTTCGAAAATCCTTGGTGGAAAAAGGATGAACCTTGCTCCAGAGACATATAGTTGAAAATAAAAACATTGTACCAATTTAGAAAAAAAAAACTTTAAAATAAGGAAGTTCAAAAATAAAACAGGCAGAATTCTTTTATATCCGTTATATTGTTCATTAATCCTTTCAAAATATACCAAAAAATAATTTTCTTCTTTATACTAGATTGCGGCTGCAACTTTGAAGACACATAGTGATTGATATTAGGGGAAGGGACGAAGAGTGTTCTAGAGTGTTTGAGAATAGAAATGAAGAGTTAGACATAAACATCTCGTACTCATTTCCAACATTTTTAAAATAAGTAAGCTCGTGTATAAAAAAGAAAAAATACCTTTCGCTTATTATTACTTTTTTTTTTCATTAATCGGTGAAATTGAACCTGAAAATTTTTTATTGTTTATATTACAATTCAGATCAAATTTTATGACACATTCTGAATTTTGGATAAAGTTTGTTCCAAAGCTTAGAACATCGAACGTACTATTAAAAATAAAGCTTTCAAACAAAATTTGAACTACTTTAGATATTAAAAAATATAAGTACAGAAGACGTAAGTCCATTGTACAGTTTGTATTCTTCATTAATATATGAAACTAGATTTAAAAAACATTTTAATCTTTATATTTGATTCCGACTTAAAGTTCGAAGTGGCATTTTGAACTTAGGGGACTGGATTAAGATTATTCAAAAGTGATTGAACATGACTTGCAAAGTTAAATATAAAATTATTTATATATTTCTAAAATGTATATATTTGTACCAATTTCAGATATCTTTATAATAAGCAAATCCATGAATATATAAGAAAGAATTGCTATTACACTTTATATTTTCCATTTTTTTATGAAAATGAAATTCAAAATTATTTTATTCCTTATTCCAGATACCGACTGAGACATCCAGACCATTTCAAATTTTATACTATATTGTGGCTACAACTTCGAAGAGAAATGGTGAACTTTGGAGGCATGATGAAGTTTGTTCTAGAGTGTTTAAACTTTATACGTAAAGTTCAATATAAATCTTAAATACGAATTTCGAACATCTTTTAAATAAACAATTTCACAAATAAAGAACACAGAATTCCGTCATATCCTTTATATTGTTCTTTGCTCTTTACGATTGTAACTCAAACTCATACTATTTTTTAAACTAGGCTGTGGCAACAACGTCGAAGGGACATAGTGATCTGTGGAGGGAAGATGGAGCTTGTTCAAGAAAGTTTGAAGTTCGTGCAAAAAGTCAAATATAAAAATCTGGCATCAAATTTGAACATTTTCAGAATATGCAAAAATTTTATTGTATCCTTTATTATGATTCTTTAATGTATAAAATTTTGCATCAAAGTATTTTTACTCTTTATACTGGACTGTAGAAGTGGATTCTTTATACTGTAGGCTGTGGCTACAGCTGAGAAGGGATATAGTGAGCTGTGGAGGGAAGATGGAGCTTGTTGGAGAATGTTTGAACTTGGTGCAGAAAGTTAAATATAAAACTTTCCCATCAAGATCAAACATTCTCAGAATAAGCAAGTTCATCAATAAAGGAGACAGAATTCCTTTGTATCCTTTATTATGACTCTTTAATGTATCAAATTTTGCATCAAAGTATTTTTACTCTTTATACTAGATTGCAGCTGCAACTTCGAAGACACATGGTGAACTTAGGAGAAAGGTTTAGCGTTGTTCAATGGTATTTGAACTTCTGACGAATAATCAAGAATATAATACTTGAACCAAATTCGAGTATCTTTAAATTAAGCAAGTTTATGAATACAGAAGGCAGAATAGATTTATTTTTTATATTATTCATTAATCTATGAAACTGATCTTCGAAATAATTTTATTCTTGAAACGAGATTGCAGCTATAACTATATCAACTATACAGACTATAAATATATCATCACGTTTTAAAATATATTTTTCTTTTAGGGCTATATCGTTTGTCCTTTTAAAATGTCATTTTAATTATCTTTTTTCATTAAAGTTACGTGATGGGAATATGAATAAGAATACCTTGAATGAGAATGATATTTCTGCTGTAATTGATAATCACAATTTACCAAATTAACATGTATGGATAAAAGCTCATATTTTTGTTGTCTGAAACGAGATTATAATAAAAGTAGGTAACTCAATGAGCCTCAGTGTATTATTCAAGTGAATATATTTAAATTAATTAAAGTGAATACGTTTCATAACCGAAAATGTAATATTCATGTTATATATCACTGAAAAACAATATTTTATTGTAAATAATTAGCAATATGCATACTAAAATCATGAAACAAAATATAAGTTTATACATTTCGTAAAAAAATGGAAATATTTTCTTAAATTAAAATCTAGTAGTTTTAGATTTTAAAAAAATAATCGAATACAAAATATTATTTTTTAATTTAAAAAATATTTTAAGCTTAAATAATTCGTTTATTACTCAACATACACTTTTTCATTAGTGTTTCGTACTCATTTTTTATTCGTTGCAATGATTATTATTCATTATTCAATTATTTTTGTGAATATGATTTAATGAAAGAAGAGCATATTTTCTTGAAATATATTTTTTAATAACATTTCTTCTATGTAATTTTCAAGATATTGTTTAATATTCACAAGTAACTGATATTTACATACGTGAAAGAAAACCGATGATGACAAGTGGAAATTGTCTCCAAAATGTCTGAGGTTTTATATTGTTAAAAAATTTGTATTTTCAGATATTTCAAGTATATTTTCAGATGAATTTATATTTCATCCCCTGACGGAGGTGAAAGCTCTTAGCCGCATCTGTCTGAGAAAAAAGTTAATGGAGCTAGTTGAAGATGAAGTAGTGAAATGTTATGTCTTGAAAGATTAATAGTTCCCTTTTACCCTCTCTTAGGACCAAGTGGCTGTGTTTAAGATCCAATAGTCTTTTTATTGCGCTAACATAAGAAAATGGTTAATGCTCTCTGAGGATTTTAGCATATGTGCATATCAACGTTGGTTATTTTTATGCTAGCATGGAAGATAATTATCTCAACGAAAATAATTTGAGGGAAAAAAATTTATTCGTGAATCAAATTCTTCATGACTGGAAGGATTCGTGATTATATGCTGGACTGAAAAAATCTGAATTGAGAAAGAATTTATATTTTGATGGTGATTAGTATCATATCACTTGTTAAAGATCTGAATATCCATATATTATAGTGATTTTTTTTTTCTATTTTAGATAATTCAAAAATGGAAATTTTCATTTAAGTATTTGACGTTTATCGTCCGATTTATAGTTCAGATGAATTTTACTTCCGTGACTACAGCAGGAGGTGTTGTCACTTATATAATTATATATTTATGTAACTATTTATATGTATACATTTACTATAAAACTTTGTGAAATTTTTATATTTTCAAATTTTTAACTGATTTAGAAACTAAATGTTCCTTGACAACACATTTTAATTGTTTCATTGATAATTCTTTTAAATTTTTCTTAATATTTTTATCTAAAGATGCATGTAATAACGATGTATTCCTAGGTACTGTGCGACGACATTTTTTATGAGGTTGTTTGCGGAAAACCCGGGGTAAAGAAATTTGTCATTTTTACTGGTAAAATTTCTTTTGTTCAGAAATTTTATTTCCGAATGGCAGACATGTACTATATGGCTTTAGAAAATAAGTTTTACTTTTCACAGAAATTTCTCATTAAGATTTGTATGAAAATGTTACATGAAATGTTTTTAAATGCATTTTTTATCAGACTGGAATTTAAGAAAAATAACATAGAATTCTCGAAATGATTTGATATCCTGTGAAACCTTCAAAAGATTTACAGTAGTTAGTAAGCATTAAACATCTATAAATTTAACTTCTGTAATTCTGTGAAATTGTTAATGTATATTTTAGGAATGATTAAGACTTTTTATGATTGGAAATGAGGAGCAGGAAATGGATGTAATAACAGAAATAGGACTCTCCGCCACTAATTCGGAAAGCCAAAACTGGTCAGTTTTTTCTCTGATTTCAACGTAACATATTATCTTCTCCTACGAAAACTTCTGGACATTAATATTCAGTCTTAAGTTATTTCTGGGAAATAAAATTCTTTCTTACTATTTTTGTCAGAAGATACTTTCAATAAAGACGTATCCCTAGGTGCTGAGCGACAACCTTCTTTATGACGTTGTTTGCGGAAAGACTGGGGAAATGAAATTTTTCATTTTACTGGTAAAATTTCTTTTATTCAGAAATTTTATTTCTGAAAGACAAACAGGTATTCTATACGTTTAAAAAACAGATCTTATATTTTACTTAAATTTTCCATTATGATTTGTATGAAAATATTACAAGAAATGTATTTGAACTATTTTTTTTTCACAAAGGACTCAAAAAATGCTCGAAATGACTTAATATATTTTAATTTCTAAAAACTACTTTTTTCTGCTACAAAGCATTAAACGTCTGTAAAAATTAGTCGCTGTATTTTTGTGTCATTGATAATATATCTTTTAGGAGAAATTGAGATCTTTAATGATTTGAAATTTCAGCAAGAAGTTTATTTAATCATACAAACACAGACACACACACACACACACACACACACAAAACTCATTGATTTCGGAAAACTAAAACACATCAAGGTAATTTTCTCCTTGATTTCGACATGGCATGATATTTCCACATCCTAAACATTAATATCCAGCAGCAAGTCATTTTGGATAAAAAAAATCTAAATGCCTTCTTAAAATTTATTATTCTTTGTGACCTGATAATCTCATACTGAAACAAATAATGCTGAATCATTTAACGTTACTTTAATGTTGTAAAAGATATGAATTCAGGAATCATGGATTAAATCTGTATTTAATATGTTTCAGAAATATATTTGTTGGTACAACTACTTCTCTGCATCGTCAATGGCTTTTCTTTAAAATTACTTTCTATTTAAAAACAGCTCTCTGAAGAAAAAGGGTTTGGTGTCTCAATCTTATATAGCACCCTAAGTTTTAATTACTACAACCATGCATGTAATAATAAATTATGCAGTTTAAAATTTAAGACAACACAATTTTTAATATCATTATAATTTATCTTTATTTAACCTCATAAATGATATTAATGTTTAAAATAGTGCATCGCTTTTATTTTTTCGCAGAACATTTGCAAGGAAAGAATCTTCATCGAAGGAAAGAAAGATGTAAAATTTATTTTTAAATCGTTATTTATTCTTAAAAGACAAACGCGGCACCCTTATGATATTAAATTTTTCGAAAAGGATGCCACTTTTGACTTTTTAGAATAAATGGCTTCATCACTACAGGAAAAGGCAAACTGATATATCGAGAGGATTTGTCTGATCTGAGCATGCAGGAGAAGAAAAGATGATGACAAAGTAAATACTCTCTGAAACGTGTAAGTCAGAAATTTAGCTACATAAAATCTTTTATGCGTTTAATTCGTATCTTTAAATATGAAAATCATTATATTCTATATTAAAAATTAAAAATGTTTGTTTTGGCTTACGAAACATTTTTGAAAGAAAATACTGAATAGAAGTTCTAATTTTTTATCGATATTTCTATCCAACTTTAATTTATGTTGTTTGTTGTGCTGATAAAACAAACACATTTAATAGTTTTTCTTAGTGTTCTTTTTGTAGAATAAATAATTTAATAACATCTATGTATGTATTTGTATTATTTAAAACATATCTTTAATATATATATACTCAGAACTAGAATTTTTATGCTTAAAAGTTTGTGTAAGTAAAAAAGTTGATACTTAAATATAATTACAATGTCGTTAAATTCTGTTTTTAGAATAAAATTGTTCGCCACGAAATAGGAATGAAACAAAAAGGTATTGTATGAAATTTTACTTTTATTTCTGAACCAACAGTTTCGAAAAATAATTAAAAGACAAAGGAAGTAACAACTAAAATCTCTAAGTTTATTATATCTCTTATACTCACACCTGAGATTATAACAGCAAAGTCAACATTGTGTAAGAGATTGAGTTTTTAGCATTCAGTTTATAACATTTGACATAAATGTGACATTTGTGTGCTCAAGATTGAAACTTTTTTGCACAATAGGGCTATAAGGCATTACGCTATAAACAGTAGGCGACTGTTTAAGTCTCTAGTTGCAGCCGTGAATCACAAGACTTTGGTTCTAATGCAGTCTATTAGTCGACTTAGTTCAGATTCACAACGAAGTGACTAATTGCAGCCCGTCATCTGAGCCGAACCAATTTTGCCCTCAAACTCGAAGGGACTGGGTACTTCAAATAAGTTATTAGTCGAGAAAAAAAGATGGTGACACTATACATTTCGTGCAGCTGAGTGTGCATATCAAACGTCACGCGAGCGTCTTTGACGTTTCATACACGCGCGAGCGTCTTTGACGTTTCATACACGCCCTCGTATATTCTTTCTTCTGCCATCGTTCAAATGGTGCTTTCTGAATCTTCTGAAGTGCGAAGTAAACTGGGGCAAGAAATGGAAGAGGGGATGAAATTATTTGATTGAGATTTAACACCGAAGATTTAATTTTTGATGTAGAAATATAACCGACTATTTGAGATTACAATATTAAAGTGTATACGGTCAAGGCGCTGAATTATTGAAGAACGTTATTCCATAATTTGAAGAAAATCATGAGAGTGGGGAGAATGTCTAGGGGAGTTTTATATTATCCCAGTATTAAATTTGTGATAATCATAATAATTATATAGTCAATTAAATTTTTACTATTTCCTATTTTATAAGTATAGTCGCGGGAAAAAAAGGAGCTACCCAACTTTATTGTACTGTAGATCATCGTATTTCAAAACTAATATCCATTTTAAAGCCAGTAGTGTATATTAAAAATTGATATGCCTAAAATGCTCATAGGGGATTGCCGACATATTTAAAATTATATAAACTTTGAAAATTATTCTGGTATTACCCTTTTTTGATGTCACGAATAGATTCCGTATAGAAAAATTACCAATAGGGGGACGTGTAATTACCCGTTGGTAATTTACCCGTTTGGTTAATATAGTATAATTATATCCGGAGATATTTGTTATTTTCTGTTAAGGGATTATTTCCATATTTAGATGTGTAATGTTTATATGCTATCTGGACATTAGATATTATAATTAAAAAAAATTAGTGATATTTTAAAGCATCTTTAAAGTTTCAATCTATTTGTTAAAGTCGCGTGCAACTTAATTCATAATAAAATATTTACGGTGGAAATTTTTCGGATAAGTTTGGTGCTTTTCAGCAAAGAAATGTTCAAGAGCATTGAAAGTTTTGCTTAAATTCTACCTGAACCTGAATAATTATTATGCTGAAATTTGTCAAAATGAAAAGTGTTGCTGCATGATCGAAAGAAATGAAATAGAATATATTTTTTTATTATCTAAATGAAATATTAATTTTAGTGTTAAAATTAATACCTTATCGATAGAGACAGAGAAAAAAAATAACTATTGCCTGTAGATCTGTATTTTCGCAATTGCGTCTTTTCGTTACAATCGTTCTAAAAAAAGACCAACCAATATACGTTTTCTAGTATATATTCTACGCGTATTTTATTATTCAATGAAAATGCTATATGCAGACCTAAATTCTATATTTCATAGTATTGTTCATCAATGCCACGCAAGACAGTCGCAGCTTTATCTACAGTCAAGAAAACTAAAACAAGATATTCAGTTATATTCTTTCTATACTTATGTATTTGAGCAAGCTAATTTATTTTTTAGTTCTTAATTTTGATGAAAATTCTAGCATATCTATCTCCAATTCTGTATTTTCCATTTTAATCTATGCATAGATCCACGTGTAAAATGCTCCTGATATAGAGACAGCATAATTGCATTAAAAATACTGAGACGTTATTTAACAAGCAAGAAATCTTAATATTTTACTTTCTGGAAATAAATAATAACTTTTTTCATGAAAAAAAGGAAATGAGACAGTAATGTTGAATTACACTAGAAATGAGTGAACGATAAAGATTTGAAATTTAAATTAATATTATTTGTGCATTAATTAAATGTTATGTATTTGTACATGATGTAAAACGTTCAATTTTTTTCTATTCATAACCTGCATTATTTCTAAGGAAAACAAAAAGCTTTCACAAAAGTGAAAATGATCATTCAGAATATAAAATGAAATTTATTTTAATAACGCTATTTAAAAAATTAGAAATCTTGAAAGGTTTTTATATACTAACAAAATACAAATATATATATATATAGATATATAGATAGATAGATAGATAGATAGATAGATAGATAGATATAAATCAATGCAAGAATTCTTCTATGATTTCTTAATGTATTGTTTTTATTTACTGATTTATTTCATGTTTTTAATGATGAAGTGTTGAAATTTATTTTTGACTTGAATCCTGTGGCGTTAGTATTTTGAAATTCTGTTGGCTGATATATTCTAGAAAAAAATACATTAATTTAACACTTTCAATATTTAATTTTTAATTTATACATTAATTTAATTAGAAATGCATTCTATATAAGTAGCACAATCTAGCAAAGAATTTCAGGAAAAGTTAATTTCAGTAGTTTAATATAATGTAGTAGTAGTAGTATATATAGTAGTATAATGTTCAGTAGTTTAATATAAATTAAAACCTAAGACGTTGAAAATAATTCTATCATTTGGTATTATGGTACAATATCTAATTTGAGCATCGTAAAGAAATTGTCGATTAATAAAATTTTGGTAGCATTTTATTCTCGTTCCGTTCTATTATATATTTTATAAAACACTTGTTGATATTTTCATTAGTACTTTTTTCAAATTCTCATCGGTTATATAAGTTCAATATTTTTAATAACACTTTTTAATTGATTCTTGATAATTATTTAAAATTTTCTTTGGTATTTTTATGTCAAGATGCTTTTAATGTGAATGTATCCCTTGGAAATGTGCGACACCTCTTTTATAGGGGTGTTTGCGGAAAAACTAGGGAAAAGAAATTTGTCATTTTGTTTGTAAAATTTCTTTTGTTTGGAAATTTTATATTAGTCATGACAAACATGTACTCTATTGGTTTAGAAAGTTTGGTTTACTTTATTGGTTTGTCTCACTGAAATTTTTCATTAAGATTTGTATTAAAATATTTCATGAAATCTTTTTAAATTATTTTTTATCATACTTAATAAATGTTCGAAATGATTTATTATCTTTTATTTCGGTGGGCCTAAACACAGCAAGTGTATTTTAAAATAATTTTTTTAGTTTTAAAAAATTTTTAAAAACATTGTCAATTTACTTAATTTCACCAATAACGCAAATGAACCAAATAATGCATAGTTTTCTGTTATGCAGAACTTTGCCATAAAAGGATCTTCGATGAAAGAAATAAATAAATGCAATTAAAGATACAAGAAATAAATTAATGCAATTAAATACAACTTCATTATTTATACTATAAGACTGGTAGTCTGTTCCTACTGATATTAAAATATTTCAATAGGATTGCACTTTCAGCTGTTTACAATAAATGACTTCGTCATTAAAGAGAAAGTACATTGATGTCCCAGGAAGTTGCTGTGATATGAACTGCAAATGTATCTCCATTGTAGAAGTAAAAACGATAATGACATCTGAAATACTTCTTATAATGTGTAATTTCTTTTTTTATTTCGTTTATAAATTGAACTTTTCTGCTATAACTGAGCTGTTGTTTACGATTTAATTCGCTTATAAACATCGCATTTTGCCCAAAATAATTTTTGTTCTTTTTAAATTTTTTTTCTTTTTTAATTTTGAAGTGAAAAGTCTGAGAATCAAACTATTTCCACTTAGGAGAATTATTTAAAAAATAACGTAAGGATTAATCAATGAATTCACAATTTACTTCGAATTTATTTGCTAAACGTCATCAATGCTTTTTTATGTCAAGGAAACGAACTGTACTTTTTTTCATATTTTAAAAGGCATTTTGATTTCCTCAAGACATTTATTCTTTTATTGAATCATCTTTCAGCAAATGAACTTTAAAAGAAGAAACAATGAGTGCCCGAGAAAACTGATGACGATTCTATTTCCGATTTTCTTCACAGCACTGTGAGCAGGATTAACGCTTTAAATCGTAGTCAAACACGAGGCGAAACAAAGTAAAAAAATTCCAATAAAATTTTGAAATTTGTTTTCGTGTAACTACCTTTAAAATTGTGGAAGAAATATCCGTTTAACTATTTTTCAGGCAGGGACTTCAAATGAAAATTTTTCACCCAAAATAATCGGAATTCCAAGACAACAACAAAACAGTCAAGGTATGATAAGCTTTACGTTTCTCTAAAATTTCTTTTAATATCGCTTGAATTTATATGCTGCCCTCAAAATAAATAAAATATACAAGGTGAGCATTAAGTATAAATCTATTTATAAAAATGTATTACGAAAATTCTACAATATTTAAACATATGTTTCTTTTTGTAAATTTTGAATTACGTAACTAAATTTCTGATTAGATGAATTAGCTTAGCTAATTTCAACATGTGCTCCTTTATAACCTAAAAAATGTCAAAGTACTATTCCAGTTTGTGCCACAACTATCTGAAAATTGTTATGTAATTCAAAGCACAACATTAGTTGTCCAAGCCTTCAATCTTTGATTCTCATGAAATGCAGTTGCAAACATCCATAATGATGGCTTAACTCTTTAAATAGGAATGACTGATTTCATTCCATGGAATCAAGAAACGTTGCGTCTTTTATTTTAACTGCATTTACCTATAAATTAAAATTTCATTTACTTTTATTTGTATAAATTATATGGCCACTTGTTCAATAATAATAATAATAAATAAATAAAACCTAGGAACAGGAATATTTAATGACAAAATCTTTTGTACTACTGTTATCAACGAATAAGAAAAACGACGATGACAACTGGAGATATCTCCAAAACGTCTGAATTTTTATACTGTTAAAAATTAATATTTTCAGATATTTCAGGTATTTTTATTTTATATGCATTATTTTATCTGCATTTATCTGTGCCTTTTATTTTATCTGCATTTACCCATAAATTAAAATTCCATTCACTTTTATTTGTATAAATTACAAGCGCCACTTGTTCAATAATAATAATAATAATAAAAACTAGGAACAGGAATATTCAGTGACAATTTTTTTTGTACTACTGTTATCAACGAACAAGAAAAAAGATGATGACAAGTGGAGATATCTCCAAAACGTCTGAGTTTTTACACTGTTAAAAAATTATTATTTCCAGATATTTCACGTATTTTTAAAATTTCACGTATAAACATTAATTCATGCTTCAAAAATGTACGAAGTTGAATGAGCTTAACCGTTCCTGTGTGAGGAAGTTTTTATAATGCTAATTGAAAATGATGTACGAAGTGAATGAAGTACGAATGCGTTTAACCACACCTGTGTGAGAAATTTTTTTTTATAGCACTAACTGAAAATGGTGTGGTAGTGAAATGTTATCTTTTGTAATGATATTAATTTGCAATTGTCCTCTCATACAACCTCTCTTACAAACTTTCTCGTTTCTCCTTTAGATCCCTTAAACTTGTACAGCACTTAAATATATAAATGGTGAAGGTTCTCTAAAGATTTCAACATTGCAACATTAGATAATTATTATCCTCCTGGTTTGATTTCCTTTTTTTTTTCTTGTTCGTATAGAAGAAGATTATCTCACCTAAGACACTTTGTTGTAGGGGAGGGGATTTGTTTGTAATTCTAGTTGTTCATGGTCTGAAGTATTCCTGATGAAAATTTAAATGTATATAGAACAAAAAAATCTGATAAGGAAAAGATTTATTTTTTGACGATGTTTAATATATAGTGGATTTTATTTAATTAAGATCTATAAATACTTATATTATACTAATTCATTTCACTTTTTCATAATTCAAGAACTGAACATATTCTTTTCAATCTTTGCCGTCCAAAGTCTTATTTATAGTTCAGATGCCTTTGACTTCCGGCGCTAAACTGAAAGCATTCATTTTTTAAAACTTTTTTTTACTTCAACTAACAGGAAAACTTTTTTTTACTTCAATTTTTTTGTCATTTCGATGCAGCATGTTATTTCCTTCATTTTAAAACTCTCATACGTTAAAATCCTGAAATAATTTATTTTTCAAAAACGGAATTTTAAATTCCTTCTTAAAATTTCTTATTTTTCGTTGCATAGCAACTTCATTCTGCAACTGTTAACTCTTCTTCATTGTTACGGATTCTATGAATTTATATATTATGGATTAAATCTGTTAAATTTTTTTATAAAATATATTTATTGGTATGATTACTTTTCAGCAGCAGCAACAGCTTTCTTTTCAAATTTCTTTTTATTCAAAAATAGTGTTCTGAAGAGAAATGATTTTCTGTCTAAATTTCACTGTCTCATATTGCTCATTAAGTTTTTAATTACTGCATCTATATAGGTAATAATAAATAATATAATTTATAACGTAAAAACTACTCAATAAGTAGATAAATCAGTCTGATAAGTAAGAACGACGATGACTAGGGGATAATCCATAAAATGTGTAAGTTTTTAAATTTTGTTTTAAAGTAAATTAACCTTTTCTGATCTGATTCTATTCATCATTTATATACTCTAGACTGATTTCTTCAACTAATGATCAAAACTGTAAGTGATAATGGAATTCACCAAAAATAAAATCTTTACAATTTGATTGCCGCAAAAGTCCTAATTCGTGAAGAAAGTAAAAAAGTCAGTAATGACGAAAAATGATGGAAAAATAATTTTTCTTAGCAAACACTTCATCACAGAGACGGAGTGATAATACTTTGTGTGCAAGCCGATTTCTAAATTTTTTTCTGAAAATTCCCTATTTTATGATACATGACGACTGTACGTATGCTCAAACAGGATAAAATTCTTATTCTGTTAGGAAATACATTTATTTAATGGCTACTTCTACGAAGAGAAACAGGGGTCCGAAGAAAAATGTTTGGCTGTGTTAATATTATACCCAACAATAAATAAACGCTGTTTACTTCAAAGTTATACATATTTTTAAATAGTATAATTTATAACCTAAAATTATTTATTTTTTTAAATTGTCTTAATTTTATCTCCTAAATGATGCAAATGAATGTTCAATTTTTTCAATTTGCAGAACATTGAATTGAAAGAAACTTTTTTGAACCAAGAAATAAAGCAATGCAATTTATTATAATATTGTTTTTTCTATAAAACTGCAAACGTTTTTCTTTTGATATTAGAATCTTTCACTAGGTTAGTATTTTCAGCTGAGTAGAATAAATGACATTACCATGAAAAAAGACTAAGTGATATATCAGAAATTGGTCTGATATGAGCATGCCAATGTATCTCCAATACAAAAATGAATGACCAAAATAACAAGGGAAATATAGCATTAAAGCGACATCAACGCAGACATGGTAAGTTGCTCTTATTTGTTTGATTTCTAAAATTACTTTTAGCATGGTTCGAATTTAATAATTCCTTTCAAAAGAATTATAAATGACGTTCTCTGATTTTACAATAATTGACTCCTACCAAGCTATTTGTTTATTGCCTTAGTTGCGACATATGAAAACCTGAATGAATTATATTTATGTATCCCAAGATGGTAATGAAGATTCCAAACATTTTTATAGTGATAATTTGGACCTTACATTTCAGATCTGCATAGATCTACAGTCAAATAATTACAATAACTTCCGACGCGACAATCCTTCTACAAATATTCATACCACATATGCGGGAAAAATTTTTTATGACGGAAATTTTATGAGTTTGATTATTGTTTTGTAGAGATGCACATTTAAATTATTTTTCACCTTAAATTTTGTTAGAATAAAAATCAATTTTAGTTACAAATGATTTTATAGAACATTGAGCCCCCCTACTACCTAGTTATCTACGCCGTAAAAAGAAATTAAAAATTTGTAATTAATTACGGAAGAGCTCTGCTTAATGAGTTTTGAAATTCTTTTTTGTGTGAAGGGAGGGGGGCTTTTAAGTATAGAGCTTGCGAATCAAACAGTTCCTAGGATATATAAATTTCTTTAGCAAATAACGAATATTGTATATTTACTTAAAATGCTTCTACAGCATTTCTTATTCTGTTGTCATTAAAATTTTTTTCTTGCATTTGTATGTGTATTGTTGCACATTTCTGAAGAAGAATATGAGTCCGTTTACCGTGTAGAATTTTAGATCGGAATAAGACAGTTTTTTTTCTCTTGAAGTTCTACAAAATATATTTAGAGATACGTATTGCCCTTCTTTTATATTTATTTGCAAATCATGTATCAAAAGGGAATACAATTTGTTCTAATTAGACTTAACAAAATCAAACTGAGTTAATACTTACAAATGATTACACAACATCCTGAAACTCGGCTGTTTAGAACAAAATGGTTCGCCTCTCAAGGAAAACAAGAATATAACTTTGCGGGATAAAAATGTCTTTTCATTGATGGGCATCATATTGCATTTCTGAGAAGTCACATTATTTTAACTAAACTCTGTCACACGCATTCACATAAACATACAGGAAAAATAAAAACTGTGATGACAAGGAGAGATAATCTCCAAAATGTTTGAGCTTTTTTTTTTTTTTTTTTTTTTTTTTGTTATTTTTTTATGTTTAGTTATTTGAGATATATTAACAATAACTGCATTTTATAATTGTTGTAGTACTTGTATTTTTTTAATTCTATTAATTTATCAGTTTGAATAATTAAAATAAAAATTCAACAGTTTTAAATGTATCTTTTTATGCATTTCCAATTTAAAAAAATTTACAGAAATACATTAATTTAATCTTTGCTTTAATATCAATGGTGAGTTTCACTTATAGCAAAAAAAAAAAAAAAAAAAAAAAAACGCATTTCTGCTGTTTTGTTTTGTAATACTCCTGGATTTTTTTTTTTTTTTGATGATTAATATCGATGACTGGAAAAGATAATTACTAAAAATGTTTCATACATGATTTGTAAACGAAAATCCAAGGTTCACTTTTTTTAAAAGTTTCTAACATCATAGCGCATTTTTTCGATAATTTTACAAACAGAAATGAGTTGCTTCAAGTTCAGAAATTTAAATTTAAATAAAGAAATATATCTCATAAGCCAACTTTTCGCAAATATTTCCCCTAACAGCAAAAAAAAAAAACGCTTTTATTTTAATTTTAAAAGAGAAAATATATTGAAATGAAGAATAGAAGAGTCTATTTCAATATTATACTTTTAAGATAATCAGTACATTTTTCCATTTTTTTAAATTAACAATTAGTGATAGAAAATTGAAACTTATTATTGATTTTGAATTCTTTTAACTTTCTAAATTCATTGAAGATATTAACTGGGAGAAGTTTTCATTGAAACTGAGAAGTTTAATTTTTAAAGAAAATTTACTTCGAGAATTCGATACCATATTTTTACTGAATCGAATCTACGAAATGAATTCAGTAATCGATACCAAAATAATTGCAAAGCTTAAAAAATGAGAATGGAACTGTAAGGAAAAAAAACTTCATGTTTAATAAAAAATAAACTAAATTCAAATTATTTTTCAAAAATCTAAAAAAAAAAGAAAAGGATTTTGATATTTGGAGAGTGTACTTAAATATTATTAAACACAAAGCTAAGAAACTGGAAAAGCATTGTATGAAATATTTTGAAATTTTATGAAAATTATCAGCTTTTATTTCTTTTCAGAATTTTAGTGCCCTAATTATTATCAAATACAGTGCAATAATTAAATGATATATAAATAAATCATCAATTTGAGTGGTTATAAATCTTCATAAAATCAGCTATTTCTTAGTACAGAACTTCATTTTCAGCAAAGCATTTGGTTACAAGCGCAGCAGTAACGTTTTTATTGAAATAATGCAAAACCTGACAAGCTTTATTTCGTCATTGTTTTGCATTCAGAACTTACGAAAAATAAGCTCATTAGAACCTTAAAATCCGCATTATCTTCCAACTCTGGACAGTTGCCCTAGGTCGTACTTCTTTCCTACGTTTGGCAGTTTATTTTTACAGAAATGTATGTTACTCTTTTCTCGTTAAGTTTATTTTATAGCAATACGAAACAACTAGCCTTCTCAAAATACTAATTGTTATTTGTTCAATTATAGAATAATAATCGACTAAATTTTCAGTGTATAAAAAGATGACCTTTTGAGTGTTGTATCAAGTTCAAAGTCACGCGGCTTTCTTTCCCCTCGCAATTTAAGTAATGAGGCAAAAAGATCTATATATATCTAATTTTTATGAGTATTATTTTTTATTAGCGCATACGGTTCTTTAATATTGCGGTTATATATCGGTCTTTGCTTATTAACTAAAAATATTGCCTGATGTTCAAAACAAGAATATCGATGTCAATGGCGCAGTTTGACTGTTGTTCTGAAATAGAAACGAGAAAGTAACCAAGAAATCGATTATTTTGCGATAATAAAAGCGATAGGAACAAAATTGTTCGGTTGGTTCTTACCATAATTTTGATTTCATAAAAACTATTATTATTATTATATTTATTTTCTAGGAGTCAAAAAAGGAACTCTAAAATTTATTTATTTGTTTAAAACCAGAATGTGGTTACAACTTCGAAGAGACAAGTTGAAATTTGCAGCCCGGATGGAGCTTGTTCGGAAATGTTTGAAGTTGTGGCGTACAGTTAAATACGAAACTGCGTAACAATTTCGAGCATTTCAGAACTGGCAAGATCATTAATAAAGAAGACGGCAATACTTTTGTTTCCTTTATATAATATATAAATCTACGAAAGTTCTCTTTGCGCAATTTATACTGACCAATAGCGGCGTCTAAGATGTTGAGATAAGAATATTACCTCGTCACATAAACGAAAACTCTTAAAGAAACCAATGAACATCTATTTATAGCCCCTCACGTCCTATATATTCAATTCTCGTTTCATCATGCATAAATTGTTCCAGAATGTTATATGTTTTACCTCGTACAGACCTTTGCAAAAGGGACATATCTCTACAGGAAAAAGTCAGTGCTTGATAAGCAAACACGTAATGGGAGATATTTTTCTCAACTCATAATTCCCATATTATTATCTGTATGATCCTGTCAGTCCGTTTCCTTAACTACCTAATTGCCTGAAAGCTTTCTTTTCTTCTCAGATTACATAATCATGCTCTGTTTTTCTTAAAACATCTAGTTGATTGATATCCATAGATAACGCCTATTCTATCCAATATCATTTCCGAATTACTAATAATATATTTTCTTATTAAAAATATTGTTTCTTTCTATATATTGATTAATGTGACATTTAATCACAATGGTAAAAGTTACCTCTTTTTAAAGATCTGGCAGGAAATACATAGGAATATATAAATTTCTTTAGCAAATAACGAATATTGTATATTAGCTTATAATTTTTCTAGAGATTTTTCTTATTCTGCTGTCAGTAAAATTTTTTTCTTTCATTTGTACGTGTACTTTTGCATATTTCAGAAGAAGAATATGAGTGCTTTTATTATGTAGAATTTGAGATCGGAATAAGACATTTTTTTCCATTGAAGTTCTGCAAAATATATTTAGATATACATATTGTCCTTCTCTTATATTTATTTGCAAACGTGCATCAAAAGGGAAAGAAATTTGTTCTAATTAGGCTTAACAAAATCAAACTGAGCTAATACATACAAATGATTGCACTATATCCTGAAATACGGCTGTTCAGAATAAAATGGCTCGCCTCTGTAGGAGTACAAGAAAAAACATTTCATGATAAAAATGCCTTGACATTGATGGGCATTTTTGAAAAGTGACATTATTTTAACCAAACACTCTCATACACATATATGAAAAATAAAAGCAGTGATGATAAAGATATATAATCTCCAAAATGTCTGAACTTTTATATTGTTAGTTTTTTTTTCTTTTCAGTTATTTTAGACATTTTTCATATTATATATTAATGCATCAAATATTAAGGGGCATGAATTACTTTAATGGAAATTGTTGGTTTGATAGGGAAATATTGTTTCTTGAATTACAATTATTTCCTTTACATTTTCAACGCTACCGACGGGATATCTGGTCTTTCAGATACTTCCAATTAAATTGGAAAAAAATGCAAATTATATTGGTACCGTTAAAAATATGATTTTTTTGGATCTTAATACATTCATCGCTAAGAATGAATTAGATAAAAACTCCATGAAAAGACAAATATCAATGTAAGTATGTGATAGACGAGGTATCTCGGTGGTAGTGTTGAAAGTGTTAAAGCCCTTTAAATTTTTGTAGGAAATACATCAATCGCTAACATCTCATGCTGTTTAGCATCTTTCGTTACAACATTACATAATTTTAATGCTATCAGTCACATGGCTTCATTTTCTTCAGATTTTGTATTTGTTGTAAAGGATAAATTCTTCATCTAAAATACTTTGCTTGGGAAAAATATGTATATGAGCGAAATTAATAATGATATAGCATTTGTTCGGGTGATTAAATTCATGGTATTATTGTTAATAAACGCTCATCCATATACGAAACACATATAATACTAGTTTAGAGAATAATTTTATTCTTTGATTTTTAATAGCATATTATGGATTTTACTCGTTGAAATCTGTTAATACTCATATTAGATTGAAAAAATTTAAATTTTAAACAATTCAAGAACCAAGCATTTAATTGTAAATAAAAAAATATTATATATATGTTGGAATTTTTTCTGAGGTGCATATTAATTTAAATTTACATTTTTAGCAAACAGCAAAATCTTAATTTAAATTTTCAAAACGGAATTCGAAGAAAAATAAATTCCACCTTGAATTTCTTGTCATGTGTTAATATTTAAACCAAACTCTTACAAGTATCCAAATATTTGACATAAACTGCTGAATCAGAGACATACCTACTACCTAACGTACTAATAATATACCTATTATTCATTGAATAGAATGATATTTGTGGTGAAGAAACAATTCATCAACGGAATTAATAATTTCTTATCTCAAGAGAATTGTTTATTTTTTAGTACGCGAAGTATACAGGACAAAACTTCGTAATATCTCAATAATATAACTCCATGAATTTACTGAAACTTCTTGGCTTAGAGATCTCTGAAATAATAATAATAAAAAAGACGCCACTTGTTTTTAAAATTATTTCCACATGATGAAATTTGCCTTTGATTTTTGCTTGAAAAATGTAGCATTGTTTCGAATTTCGGACAAATTCTGAATCAGTATTTCTCTATATTCGCCTACGTACGTGTGAAAATAAATTTTTAAAAAAGCCAAGAATATGAAATTTGGTGTGATGTTTTATCATAAAACTTAAAGAGCTATATGAATTTTAGGCTATTTCTGTCAAAGGATACACTATTTGTTAGTCAGTCAATTCTTTAATGTTGAAACGTGATTACTCAGAAATGGAACACGCTAGACATAGGAAATTTGGTATGAGGCTTTGACATTAAAATTTCAGTCCTATGTCGAATTTTTTGTTTCGATCAGATAATGACCAAAAGGCGTGTTTTTATTATTACTATCTAAAACATAAGTAGCTTTTTTGAATATTTGAAGTAACTTCATCCAGAGAGCAGCACATTATGTATTCAGTCATAAGGGAAATAGGAGTAAAAAAAAACGATCAAAAAGATCAAGTGACTATTAAATTGTATATGAATGCGTTATTGGGACTTTCTATTCAAACCGGATTACAAACAATAAATAAAGGAGCACTGTAATGCAAGCAATTAGCAGATTTGTATCAGGTATAAACTACGAAAAATCGCCATCTTTTTGAATACATTTTTGTGATAAAGCAATAATTTTGTCTTTTTGAAATTTCTTTTTAGTTATATTCGTGGAATAATGTTATTTGTTGTGAACAAGTGATTAACTGTCTAGTTTGAATGAGAATGATGTTAGTGTTACTATTGCTAATCACACATGTCCAAATAACATTAAAAAAACAATGGTCAATTCAATATTTTTAATTATATAAAATGAGAGATTGAATACAAATATATGGCTGAATGAGCTTTAGGAAGCTATAAAGTCAAAATATTTTAAAGAGAAGAAATCAACATTCGCGTTACAAGAGAGAAAAATTGTCATAAAAGCGGCTCATTAACAGTGGCTTCAATAGACATCATATTTGGCATCTGCATTTCAAATTTCTAAAAGATATGTACGAATGTGGTCCAGTTCAAAACATGAACTTTTGTTGCTGTGTTTTTTTTTTAAACTTAGATAAATTTTATTGACTTCTATCCTTGGGGTAATTGGTTGATTAATATTTAATTTAGATTCATTGATTAAATTGCTGTAAGTTGCGTCATCTTAATTTGCTTATTTCAGGAAAAATATCAAATCGTATTTGAAGAACAGATAAGGTAGTAATTCCAACAAATAGAATATCTTAAATAAATATAAAATATTATTCTTTTTAATATTGTATATAAATGTTTTTAAATATAAAAAAAAAAAATTGGAACTATCCTCGACTGTCGTTTATAAATACGGCAGTGTCTTTCTCCCTTATTTGAAATTCTAATGTCAAACGAAATTTAGGGTATTTCAATTGTAGGAATGTCACTTAAATTTTATTTAAAAAAAGCATAAAAATGCATTAATTTCACAGTTGGCCATTGATAATTAAATTTCAGCTACAAATGAAAGATACAAATTTTTTTTGAATTGTTAAAAAACACAACTCGTCGAAATAATTATATTTCTTTGGATTAAGAAATCCTAGTTAATATTCGATATGTTTTATGTCAAGCGATTAAATACATTTTTAATAAAAAAAGAAAATCCAATTTGTTTTAAAATCAAGAATTTATTCCCGGAGATATAATGGCAGTTAAAACCCGTGATCGATAGCAAAAATTGCGAATAATGTACAATTCCTCAATAAATATGGTTGTAATTTTTCGGATTTCGAAGTTTTAGTATCTCAGCCTTCCTGTCATGTAAAAATTTTACTATGTTACAATTCACCTTTTTTTTTAACCGTTATGTTTAAAATTCATAGAAAATATTCATTATTTTTTTATGTATGAAGTTATTTTATGACTTTGTCGAGTAAAATAAAGTTTTTTAATTAAAAAAAAAATGTGAAATATATTATAGTTTCAGAGAACGGTTCAAAGCGGCTTTATTATTTATTTAAAATTTATTTATTAATAGTTAGACTTTATATACTCCACAATGTACAGCATGAGGCTAAGGTAAAAATTAATTAAAAGCAAAAAATTAAAAGTAAAAAAAATAATAATAACTGAAATCTTATGCAAAATTTCTTAAAAGTTAAAAGGCAATGAAAAACAAAAAATGGATAAAAGCAAAGTAAATGAAACAAAATATAATTATATGACAAGCATTAAACAAAAACAAAATAGAAATATCAACACACAAATAACAAGTACACGAATCATTGCAAATGAAATTCCATTGAAAACTGAAAGTCAACATTTCAATTTAGAAAACATTCATTCTTAAAAGAAGAAAAATAAACACAAGCAAAATAAATGAAACAAATAAAAAGAATTAAGAGGAGGAAAATGAAAAGGAAGGTTAGAAGAAAACAAAAGTAAAAAAGTGCTAAGCAAAGTACTGCTTGTTACGGTATCCCGAGACTTCCACTTTTCGATGAGTCCACCTCACTATAGGGTGAGATGTGGAAGGATAAGCGCATTTCTGAAGCTCTTTATTCTCTGCGTTAATTTCCGCCCCTTTACATACTTTTTTTTTATTTTTTTTTCCACGTGTATGCAAGTATCGTGCCGTTTTTGATCGTACTATTTTATTGTTAACAAATATTACGTATTGATTGATTATATGGCTAATTCAAGCGGCAAAATAACTTGAGATTTAGCATGAAAAATATTTTATATCATCTCAAAATGTTATCAAAAAATTCAATAACAAATTTAAAAAGAGCTTTAATCTAAAGAATATTATTACTTTGTAATTATTATAATTTATATTCCATTTATTCATCATAATTTTATGTTCAGACACCTCATATTAAAGAAAATGTATGTTTTATTGATTATATTGGCGAGTTATCCGTAGTTTTTACGCCTCCTAAGTCAGCATATAATCCAAGTTCACCTTCCGTATTTTATCTTTCCTCTCACCCGATTTTGACTAAATAAAAACATCCCGATGTATGTGCAAAAACGCAAAGGATTTTAGAATCCAAGAATAAACAGTAATTTAATGATAGGTGTAAGAATTCTAGGCTATAATATAAGAGTGACATTATGCGTATTACAAGCAAATTCTGATAAAGAGTACAAGGAGGACATTGTGTTTACAAATGAGACTAGAATGACCGGTAAATATTTTGCTGAAATGCCAATATTTTTCTGAAGAATTTCCCCGGCAAACCTACGCAAGAAAGCACCAAAAAATAATATACTCAACATTTTGAATTTTTCTTAAGGAACTGTCACATTATGTCACTGCTCTGTTGATGAAACATTTTTTAATGCTGACTGAAATCACAATGACCAATAAGAAATTGAGTTACTTTAAAAAGAGTCTGTCATTCGAAATGTCAGGAAAAAAACTTATTTGTTTAGTTGGATTTCGATAAAGAGCCGTACACTTCTTCCAACTTGCAAAGGAGCTATCGTAAGTGACTCTTTTATAGCGGCATTTAAGATTTCCGACATCTATATTAATTGGGAAATTAAAGCAACTTTTGCCAAAAAGTCTATTCGTTAATTTCCAAAGATACCATAGCATTCTTTTATATGAAAGAGCAAAATTGTTGTCTGATTCTTTTTAAGACACCAAAGGACTTCTAGGGTTCCAAACAGAAATTTTTTTTTGTGCAGTTTATAATTTAAAGCGAAAATAGAGAAGAAGGAAAATCTGGAAGCTTTATTTTTCAAAACATTATAACTCTCGAAATTTTCATCAGAAATATAAAACATTTTGGAGTGTTAATTTATGACAATGCAATCAATGAATGTGAAAAATTAATTGGCGTAATGGAAAAACTTCGGACTATGTTAATTAGCCCGGTAAATCAATATTCTATCTAAATAACCTGCTACTCTAAGCCATTTCTACTGAAACTAGTTTTGTGGAGATGTGATTATAAATATTCGAGATATAGAGGTGTCCACTTAGATTTCGACGATTGCCTATTGTACCTTACTATATATTATCAATTTCAATTAATTTTATTCACAACGAAACGAATATTATTAGTTAGCACTTTTTTGCGGTTGCTTTGTTTCATTTGTGAAAGCTAGTCCTTTGATACTGATGAATCTTTTATTTGAACACGACTTTAACTGAACAATATTAATTTTCGTTTGGTATTTCTTTGACTGACTCAGCGAAAAAAAATAAGAATCAAAATTATTTTAGTTCTTACATAAGAATGCTGATGAAATTCTGAACTGACATGGTGAACATAAGAGCCAATTCAAACATATTTCGAAAAAACAAGCTCAGGAAAAAAGAAGACAGAATTCTTTTGAGATCTCTATATTGGTTGGTCATTAGTCTTTGAAACTGAACATCAAAATATTTTCATATCTTATACTAGACTGCAGATGAAACTTCGAAAATCCTTGGTGGAAGAAGGATGAAGCTTGCTCCAGAGACATATAGGTGAAAATAAAACTCTTGTACCAATTAAGAAAAAAAAAATTAAAATAAGTAAGTTCAAAAATAAAACAGGCAGAATTCTGTTATATCCGTTATAATGTTCATCAATCATTTCAAAATAAAACAAAAAATAATTTTCTTTTTTATACTAGATTGCGGCTGCAACTTTGAAGACATATATTAAGTTAAGGGACGAAATTTGTTATAGAGTGTTTGAGCATAGAAATGTAGAGTTACACATAAACATCTTGCATTCATTTCCAATATTTTTCAAATAAGTAAGCTAGTGTATAAAAAAGTAAAAATACCTTTCACTTATTTTTATTTTTCATTAATTGGTTAAATTAATGAGTGATATTAGGGAAGGGACGAATCTTGTTCTAGAGTGTTTGAGCATAGACATGTAGAGTTACAAAAAAAAAAAAGGTTGCACTCATTTTCAACATTTTTAAAATAAGTAAGCTCGTGTATAAAAAAGTAAAAATACCTTTCACTCATTTTTATTTTTCATTAATCGGTGGAATTGAACCTGAAATAATTTTATTCCTTATATTAGATTTCAGATCAAATTTTATGAAACATTCTGAATTTTGGATAAAGCTTGTTCCAAAGCTTTGAACATCGAACCAACTATTAAAAACAAAACATTCAAACGAAATTTTAACTAGTTTAGAATTATAAAAATTTGAGTATAGAAGACGTAAGTCCATTGTACAGTTTGTATTCTTCTAATATATGAAACCAAATTTAAAAAACATTTTAGTCTTTATATTTGATTCCGACGGAAAGTTAGAAGTAACATGGTGAACTTAGAAGGCATGATGAAGTTCTAGAGTGCTTGAACTTCGTTCGTAAAGTTGAATATAAATCTTAAATACGAGTTTCGAACATCTTTAGAATAAACAATTTCACAAATAAAGAATACAGAATTCCTTCATATCCTTTCCATTGTTTTTTACTCTAGAATTGTAAATCAAAATCGTGCTATTTTTTTAACTAGGTTGTGGCTAAAACTTCGAAGGGGCATAGTGAGCTGTGGAGGGAAGATGGAACTTGTTGGAGAACGTTTGAACTTGGTGAGCAAAGTTAAATATAAAACTTTCCCATCAAGCTTGAACTTTTTCAGAATAAGCAAGTTCATCAATAAAGAAGACTGAACGCCTCTGTATCCTTTATTATGATTCTTTAAAGTATAAAATTCTACATCAAAGTAATTTTACTGTATATACTGGATTGCAGCTGTAGCTTCGAAGAAACATGGCGAATTTAGGAGAAAGGTTTGACATTGTTCAATAGTATTTGAACTTCTGACGAATAGTTAAGAACATAACACTTGAACCAAATTCTAACATCTTTACATTAAGCTTGTTTTATAAATTATGAAGACAGAATAAATTTATCTTTTATATTATTCAATAATATATGAAACTTAATTTCGAAATCTTTTTATTTTTGATACGAGATTGCAGCTATAAATATATCACATATACTATAAATATATACAAATTCACAAATAAAGAAGACATAATTCCTTCATAACCTTTATATTGTTCTTTACTCTTTACGATTGTACCTCAAAATCATACTATTTTTTAAACTAGGCTGCGAGTACAACTTAGAAGGGACATAGTGAGCTGTGGAGGGAAGATGGAGCTTGTTCGAGAATGTTTGAACTTGATGCACAAAGTTAAATATAAAACTGCGCGATCAAGCTCAAACATTTTCAGAATAAGCAAATTCATCAATAAAGAAGATAGAATTCCTTTGTATCCTTTATAATGATTCTTTAATGTATAACATTTTGCATCAAAGTATTTTTACTCTTTATACTAGCTTACAGCTGTAACTTCGAAGAAACATGGTGAACTTAGGAGAAAGGTTTAGCTTTGTTCAATATTATTTGAACTTCTGACGGAT
Source organism: Argiope bruennichi (assembly GCF_947563725.1). Classification (NCBI taxonomy): domain Eukaryota; kingdom Metazoa; phylum Arthropoda; class Arachnida; order Araneae; family Araneidae; genus Argiope; species Argiope bruennichi. The sequence continues at coordinate 120,419,363 of NC_079162.1, forward strand.
AGTTAAGAATATGGCACTTGAACCAAATTCCAACATCTTTAGATTAAGCTAGTATATGAATTTAGAAGACAGAATAGATTTTTTTTCTTTTGTATTATTCATTAAGCTATGAAATTCACCTTCAAAATCACATTATTCTTTATACGAGATTGCAGCTGAAACTTGGAATCGACATGGTGAACTTCGGAGGTAATTAGAAGCTTATTCCAGAGTGTATGAAGTTCGTAATTAAGTTGAATATAAAACTTTTTCTCGAATTTCAAACATTTTTAGAATAAGCAAGTTCAGGAATAAAGAAGATAAAATTCCTTTGCATCCTTAATGTAGTTTCTTAATCTTTGAAATTGAACATAAATATAATTTTATACTTCATATAGTTTGTAACTGCAATTTCGAAGAGAAGTAGAGAACTTTGGAGGCTGGATGAAGCTTATTCCAGAGAGTTTGATTATGTGAGGTTGAATAGAAATATTTTATAAGAATTTCGAAAATCTTACGAAAACGCACGTTTATGAAGGAAAAAAATTCCATTCTTCTCTTTATATTATTACTTAATCAATGAAATAGTACCCGAAAATAATTTTATTTTTTATACTAGATTGCAACTTTAACTTCAAAGTGACAAGATGAGCTTTCAAGGAAATGAAGCTTATTTTAGAATACTTGAACTTCGTGAGTAAATTGGAATATAATCTCATGAAGTTTGAAGTTCATGAAGTTTGTTGCAGAGTGTTTCGAGTTTATACATACAATTGAATATAAAAATTTCGTTTGAATTTCGAACGTTTTCAGAGAAAGCAATTTCATGAAAAAAGAAGGCAGAATTCTTTTGTGTCTTTTATATAGTTTGTTAATATATGAAACTATGTCTGAAGATAATTTTAGTGTTTACACTAGATTGTGGCTGCAACTTCGAAGGGAAATGGTCAATTCTGGATGAAGGATGAAGCTCTTTCCAAACTCTTCGAGCTTCTTAGGTAAAGTTGAATGCAAACCTTTTGTAGTATGTATTTAACGAATTTCGAACATCATTAGAATAATTATTGTTATGTATAAAGAATAAATATTCCCTTTGTTTTCTTTAAAATATTCATTAATCAATTAAATTGTATCTCAAAATCTTTTTATTCTTTGTTCACGATTATGGCTGCATCTTCCAATACACATGCTGATCATAGGGAGCAGGATGAATCTTCAAATTTGATGGGAAACGGTGAATTTCGGAGGCAAAGTGAAGCTCGTAGGAAAATGTTTGAACTTCGGACAAACAATTAAATATAAATCCAGTTTTCAACATTTTTAGAATAAATAAGTTAATGAATAAAAAAGACAGAATTCCTTCGTATCCTTCATATTGCTCATTAATCTATGAAATTGTATCTCGTAATCATTTTATTTTTTATTCTATATTCCGGCTTCAGCTTTGAAGTGACATGGTGAACTTTGGAGGCAAGATGGAGCTTGTCCGAAACTGTTTCAACTTGGCGCAGTCAGTTAAATATGAAATACCATTAAATTAAATATGAAGTTATAACATTTTCAGATTATTCATCAATAAAGAAGACAGATTTTATTTGCATCCTGTACATAGTTTTCAATCTAAGAAATTATACCTTAAGGCCATTTCATATTTTATACTTTGATTGTGGCTAAAATTTTGAGAAGAAAAAAAAAGGTGGAGGCTTGAAAAAGTTTGTTCTAGAATGTTTGAACTTCATGAGTAAAGTTTAATATAAACCTTTTGTACAAGTTTCGAACATCTTTAGAAGAAACAATTTCAAGAATAAAGAACACAGAATTAATTCATATCCTTTGTACTGTTCTTTACTCCTTATGAGTGTAACTCAAAATCACATTACTTTTTTAACTAGATTGTGGGTGCAGCTTTTAACGGTCATAGTGAGCTGTGGAAGGAAGATGGAGCTTCTTCGAGAATGTTTGAACTTGGTGCAAACAGTAAAATATAAAACTGTTGCATCATGTTCTAACATTTTCTAAATACGCAAATAAAGAAGACAGAATCCCTTTGTATCGTTTATATGATTTTTTAATGTATAAAATTCTGCATCAGAATAATTTTACTCTTGCATTTGCCTGTAGCTTTGAAGAAATTATACCTGAAGACCATTTCATACTTTATACTAGATTGTGGCTACAACTTCGAAAAGAAATGGTGAAATTTGGAGGCATGATGTTCTAGAGTGTTTGAACTACATACGTAATGTTGAATACAAATCTTAAGTACGAGTTTCGAACATCTTTACAATAAACAATTTAACAAATAAAGAAGACAGAATTCCTTCATATCCTTTATATTGTTCTTTACTCTTTACGATTGTACCTCAAGATCATATTATTTTTTAAACTAGGTTGTGGCTACAGCTTGGAGAGTACATATTTAGCTATGGAGGGAAGATGGAGCTTGTTCGAGAATGTTTGAACTTGGTATACAGAGTTAAATATAAAACTCTGCCATCAAGCTCGAACATTTTCAGAATAAGCAAATTCATCAATAAAGAAGACAGAATTCCTTTGTATCCTTTATTATGATTCTTTAATGTATAACATTTGGCATCAAAGTATTTTTACTCTTTATACTAGATTTCAGCTGCAACTTCGAAGAAACATGGTGAACTTAGGTGAAAGGTTTAGCGTTGTTCAATAGTATTTGAACTTGTGACGAATAGTTAAGAATATAATATTTGAACCAAATTCGAGTATCTTTAAATTAAGCAAGTTTATGAATTTAGAAGGCAGAATAGATATATTTTTTAAATTATTCATTAATCTATGAAACTGAACTTCGAAATCATTTTATTCTTGAAACGAGGTTGCAGCTGTAAATATATCATCTATACAGACTATAAACATATCATCACTTTTTAAAATATATTTTTCTATTAGGGCTATAGCATTTGTCATTTTAATTATCTATTTTCACTAAAGCTACGTGATGGGAATATGAATAAGAATACCTTGAATGAGAATGATATTGCTGCTGTAATTGATAATCACAATTAACCAAATTAACATAAATGGATAAAAGAACATTTTTTCGTTGTCTGAAACGAGATTATAATTTAAATAGGTAACAAACTGAATGAGCCTCAGAGGATCATTAAAGTGAATACATTTAAATTAATTAAACTGAATACGTTTCATAACCGAAAATGTAATATTCATGTTATATAACACAGAAGAACAATATTTTATAGTAAATAATTACAATATGCATACTAGATCAAGAAACAAAATAAGAGTTCTTAAATTGCTTAAAAAAATCGAAATATTTTCTTAAATTAAAAACTAGCAATTTTAGAATTAAAAAAAATAATCGAATACAAAATATTATTTTTTGATTTAAAAAAAATATTTTAAGCTTAATTAATTCGTTTATTACTCAACATACACTTTTTCATTAGTGTTTCGTTCTCATTTTTTATTCTTTGCAATGATTATTATTCTTTATTGAATTATTTTTGAGAATATGATTTAAGGAAAGAAAAGCATATTTTCTTGAAATATATTTTTAATAACTTTTCTTCTATGTAATTTTCAAGATATTGTTTAATTTTCACAAGGTACTGACATTTGCATACGTGAAAGAAAACCGATGATGACAAATGGAAATTGTCTCCAAAATGTCTGAGGTTTTATATTGTTAAAAAAATTTGTATTTCCAGATATTTCAAGTATATTTTCAGATGAATTTATATTTCAACCCCTGACGAAGTTGAAAGCTCTTAGCCTTATCTATATGAGAAAAGAGTTAATGGTGCTAGTTGAAGATGACGAAGTAGTAAAATGTTATGTCTTGTAAGATTAATAGTTCCCTTTTACCCTCTCTTAGGACCAAATGGCTGTGTTTAAGATCCAGTGGTCTTTTTATAGCGATAACATATGTAAATGGTTAATGCGGTCTGATGGTTTCAACATATGTGCATATCAACATTGGTGATTTTTATGTTACTACGGATGATGATACCTCATCTAAAATAATTTGATGGTAAAAAATTTATTTGTGAAAAAAATTCTTCATGACTGGAAGGACTCGTGATTAAATGCTATACTGAAAAAATCTGAATTGAGAAAGAATTTATATTAGTATAAAATCACTTGTTAAAGTTCTGAATATCCAAATATTATAGTGATTCTTTTTTCTATTTTAGATAATTCAAAAATGTAAATTTTCATTTAAGTCTTTGACGTTTATCGTCCGATTTATAGTTCAGATGAATTTCACTTCCGTGAATACACCAGAAGGTGTTGTCCCTTTTATAATCATATATTTCTATAACTGTTTATATGTATACATTTACTATAACACCAGATGAAATGTTTATATTTTCACCTTTTTAACTAATTTGTAAACTGAATGTTCCTTAATTACGCATTTTAATTGTTTCATTGATAATTATTTAAAAATTTTCTTAATATTTTTATCTGAAGATGCTTGTAATAAAGATGTATTCCTAGATACTGGGCGAGGACAGTTTTTATGAGAAGGTTCGCGGAAAACCCGGGGTAAAGAAATTTGTCATTTTTACTGGTAAAATTTCTTTTGTTCAGAAATTTTATTTCCGAATGGCAGACATGTACTATATGCCTTTAGAAAATAAGTTTTACTTTTCACAGAATTTCTCATTAAGATTTGTATGAAAATATTACATGAAATGTTTTTAAATAAATTTTTTATCTGACTGGAATTTAATAAAAATGACATAGAATTCTCGAAATGTTTTGTTATCCTGTGAAACCTTCAAAAGATTTACAGTAGTTAGTAAGCATTAAACATCTATAAAATTCAATTTCTGTAATTTTGTGAAATTGTTAATATATATTTTAGGAATGATTAAGACTTTTTATGATTGGAAATGAGGAGCAAGAAATGGATGTAATGACAGAAATAGGACTCTCCGCCTCTAATTCGGAAAACCAAAACTGGTCAGTTTTTCTGTGATTTCGACACCGGAACTGCGCCTCCGAAGACTTCTGGACGTTAATATTCAGTCTTAAGTTATTTCTGAAAAAGAAAATTCCTTCTTACTCTTTTTGTCAGAAGATGCTTTCATTAAAGACGTATCCCTAGGTGATGTGCGACAACCTTCTTTATGAGGTTTTTTGCCAAAAAACCGGGGAAATGAAATTTGTCATTTTACTGGTAAAATTTCTTTTATTTAGAAATTTTATTTCTGAAAGGCAAACATGTATTTTATACGTTTAAAAAATAGATCTTATATTTTACTGCAATTTTCCATTATTATTCGTATGAAAATATTACAAGAAATGTTTTTGAACTTTTTTTTGACACAAAGGGCTCAAAAAATGCTCGAAATGACTTAATATATTTTAATTCCAAAAAAAATACTATTTTCTGCTACAAAGCATTAAACGTCTGTAAAAATTAGTCGCTGTATTTTTGTGCCATTGATAATATATCTTTTAGGAGAAATTGAGATCTTTTATGATTTGAAATTTGCAGCAATCAGCTTATTTAACCACACACACATAGACACAAATACACACACACACACACACATACACAAACAACTCATTGAATTCGGTAAACTAAAACACATCAGGGTATTTTTCTCTTTGATTTCGACATGGCATGATATTTGCACATCCTAAACGTTAATATCCAGCAGCAAGTTGTTTTTGATAAAAGAAAATCTAAATACCTTCTTAAAATTTATTATTCTTTGTGACCTGATAACCTTATACAGAAACAAATAATGCTGAATCAGTTAACGTTTATTTAATATTGTAAAAGATATGAATTCATGAATCATGGATTAAATCTGAATTTAATATGTTTCTGAAATATACTTCTTGGTACGACTATTTCTCTGCAGCATCAATGGCTTTTCTTTAAAATTTCTTATAAGATTATAATTTATCTTATAAGAAATGATGATGTTAATGTTTAAAATAGTGCCTCGCTTTTATTTTTTCGCAGAACTTTTGCAAGGAAAAAATCTTCCTAAAAGCAAAGAAAGCTATGAAATTTATTTGTTTATTCTTAAAAGAGAAATGTGGCATCCTTATGATATTAAATTTTTCGAAAAGAATGACACTTTTGGCTTTTTAGAATAAATGGCTTCATCACTACAGGGAAAGGCAAACTGATATCCCGAGAGGATTTGTCTGATCTGAGCATGCAGAAGTGGAAAAGATTATGACAATTTAAACGTGTCTCTGAAACGTTTAAGTCAGAAATTTAGCTACTTAAAACCTTTTATGCGTTTAATGCGTATCTTTAAATACGAAATTCATTATATTCTATATAAAAAATTAAAAAATTTTGTTTTGGTGTACTAAACATTTTTGTAAGAAAATATTGAAAAGCAGTTTAATTTTTTTCGATACTACTATGCAACTTTAATTTACGTTGTTTTGACTAGATGTTGATACAAATACTTTTATTGACTTTTTAAGTGTTCTTTTAGAAGATTAAAAAAATTAATTAATTTAATAACATATATATATATATATATATATATATATATATATATATATATATATATATATATATATATATATATATATATATATATATATATATATATATATATATATATATATATATATATATATATATATATATATATATATATATATATATATATATATATATATAAATAAATAGAAGTTTTATGATTAAAGGTTTGTGTAAGTAAAAGAGCTAATACTTAACAAAGTCCACAATGGGTTAAATATTGAGTTTTCATTTCTTTTTTGAAAGTTTAAAATTAATATTTTCAGTTTCTCTTGATATGAGATTGTGAACTACATTTAATTCTTTCAAAGCCAATTTTAAAGAGAATTCGCTTTTTTCTATAAGAAGTAAAGTAAAATGAATAAAACCAGTCATTGACACTCACTGATTATTTGGTTAAGTTTTTAAAATAACATTTGACATAAATGTGACATTTGTGTGCTCAAGATTGAAACTTTTTTGCACAATAAGGCTATAAGGCATTACGCTATAAACAGTACGCGACTGTTTACGTCTCTAGTTGCAGCCGTGAATCACAAGACTTTGGTTCTAATGCAGTCTATTAGTGGACTTAGTTTAGATTCACAACGGAGTGACTAATTGCAGTGCCTCAACTGAAACGGACCACTTTTGCCCTGAAACTCGAAGGGGCTGGGTACTTCAAATGACCTATTAGTTGAGGAAAAAAGATGGTGACATTTTGCGCAACTGAGTGCTCTTATGAAACGTCACGCTAGAGTCTTTGACGTTACATACACACCCTCATATAGTCTTTCTTTTGCCATCGTTCGGATTGGAATTTTCTGATTTTTCTGACGTTGGAAATAAACTGGAGCAAAATCGAAAGATGGGACGAAATTGTTTGAATGGTGAGTTAACAACAAAGATTTAATTTTTGAGATAGAAAGAAAACCGACGATTTGGGATTACAAGATAAAAGTGTAGACGGACAAGGCGCTGAATTATTGAAGAAAGTTATTCCAGAATTTGAAGCAAATCATGTAAGTTGGGAGAATGTTTATGTGAGTTATGTCGCTGGAAAAAAAAGGAGATACTCAACTTTATTCTACTGTCGATCATCGTATTTCAAAACTAATATCCACTTTAAAGCTAGTAGTGTGTATTAAAAACTGATGTGCCTAAAATGCTCTCAGGAGATTGCCTACATTTGTAAAATTATATAAACTTTGAAAGTTACTCTAGCAATACCTTTTTTTAATGCCATGAATTGATTCCGTACGGAAAAATTACCAACAGGGGGATGGGTAATTGGTAAATTATCATTTGGTTAATATACTATGATTGCATCCGGAGATGTTTGATATTTTCAGTTAAGGGATTGTTTCCATATTTAGATGTGAAAAGTTTATATGTTATCTGGACATCGGTAATAATATATATTTCTTTAATTTTAGTGATACTTTAAAAGCATCTTTAAAGTTTCAATCTATTTATTAAAGTTGCTTGCTACTTCATTCATAATTAAATATTTACGGTGGAAATTTTTCGAATAAGTTTGGTCTTTTTACGCAAAGAAATGTTCAAGAGCATTGGAAGTTTTGCTTAAATTGTATCTGAACCTGAATAACTATTATGCTGAAAGTGTCAAAATGAAAAGTTTTGTTGAATGAAGGAAAGAAATGAAATAGAATATATTTTTCATTGTCTTAATGAAATATTAATTTTAGTGTTAAAATTAATACCTTATCGATAGAGGGAGAGAAAAAAATCAACTGTCGTCTTTCGATCTGTATTTTTGCAATCGTTTCAATTGTTCTAAAAAAGCCAACCAAAATACGTTTTCTCGTATATATTCTAAGCGTATTTTATTATGCAGTGAAATTGCTATATTCAGGCCGAAATTCTATATTTCATAATATTGTTCATAAATATCACGCAAAACAATCGCAGCTTTATCTACAGTGAACGAAAATAAGATAATTGAAACAATATATTCTATTATTTTCTTTTTACATTCATATATTTGAACAAGATAATTTATTTTTTGCTTCTTAATTTTGATGAAAATTCTAGCATATCTATCTACAATTCTGTATTTTTCATTTTAATTTATGCACTCTAGTTTTATAGGTTCTAAGATCACCCTGTAAAATGTCCCTTGTATAGAGGCAGCATAATTGCATTAAGAATCCTAGGACTTTATTTAATAAGTAAGAAATCTTCATATTTTTCTTTCTGCAATTCAATAATAACTTTTTTCGTGAGGAAAAGGAAATAAGATAGTAATGTTTAATGACACTAGAAGTGAGTGAGTGATAAAAATTTGAAATTTAAAATAATATTATTTGCGCATTAATTAAATTTTATATATTTGTACATGATGTAAAATGTTCAATTTTTTTCTATTCATTACCTGCATTATTTCTAAGAAGAAAAAAAAGCAGCTTTCACAAAACTCAAAATGATCATTCAGAATATAAAATGCAATTTATTTCAATCGCACTATTTAAAAATTAGAAATCTTTAAAGGTTCTTACATACTAACAAAATATAAAAAAATATATAAATCAATGCAAGAATTCTGCTAAGATTTCTTAATGTACTATTTTTATTTACTGATTTATTTCATGTTTTTAACGATGAGATGTTGAAATTTTTTTCTGACTTGACTCCTGTTGCGTTAGTATTTTGAGACTCTGTTCGCTGATATATTCTAGAAGAAAATACAGTAATTTACCACTTTCAATATTTAATTTTTAATTTATGTATTAATTTAATTAAAACTGCATTCTATATGAGTAGCACAATTTAGAAAAGAATTTGAGAAAAAATTGATTTCAGTAGTTTAATATAATGAAGAATAAATTAAAACTTAAAACGTTGAAAATAATTCTATCATTTGGTATTGTGGTAAAATATCTAATCTGAGCAAAGCAGAGAAATTGTCGATAAATAAAATTTGGGTATCATTTTATTCTCGTTCCGTTATATTATATATTTTATAAAACACTAGTTGATATTTTCATTAGTACTTTTTTCAAATTCTCATCGGTTATATAAGTTCAATATTTTTAATAACACTTTTTAATTGATTCTTGATAATTATTTAAAATTTTCTTTGGTATATTTATGTCAAGATGCTTTTAATATTATTGTATCCCTTGGTACTGGGCGAGACCTCTTTTATAGGGGTATTTGCAGAAATACGGGGGAAAAGAAATGTGTCATTTTGCTTGTAAAATTTCTTTTGTTTGGAAATTTTATATTCTTTATGACAAACAATTAATCTATTACTTTAGAAAGTAGATCTTATGTCTCATTGGAATTTTCCATTAAGATTTGTATTAAAATATTTCATGACATCTTTTAAAATTATTTTTATCATACTTTATAAATGCCCGAAATGATTTATTGTCTTGTTGTTCCAAAACACTGTTATTACAATCAATAAGACTCTGTAAAAATTAGTATCTGTTATTTTGTGACATTGATAGTATTTCTTTTAAGATTGATTAGGATTTTTTAAGATTGGAAATTTCACGCAACAAGTGGATGGATTCATAAAATGGGATTCACTTATTTGAATCGGAGAACCCAAAGACAGCAAGTGTATTTTAAGATTTTTAGTTTTTAAAAATTTTTTAATAACATTGTCAATTTATTTAATCTCCCCAATAACGCAAATGAATCAAATAATGCACACTTTTTCCTTTTTGCCGAACTTTTCCATAAAAGTATCTTCGATGCAAGAAATAAATTACTGCAATTAAATACAACTTCATTATTTGTTCTATAAAACTGGAAGCATATTCCTACTTATATTAATATATTTCAATAGGATTTCACTTTCAATTGATTAGAATACATGACTTCGTCACTAAAGAGAAAGTACATTGATGTCCCAAGAAGTTGGTATGATATGAACTGCAAATGTATATCCATTAAAGAAGTAAAAACGATGATGACATGGGAAATACTTCCTATAATATCTGAGTTGTGTGTGTTTTTATTTCGTTTTTAAATTGATATTTTCTGCTATATTTGAGTTATTATTTACGATTTAATTCGCTTATGAAGATCGTTGTTTGACCAAAACAATTTTTGTTTTAACAGTTGCATTAAAATGGATTTATATGATTTTATCATGGAGATAGTAGATTATTTATACATCAACATTTTAATACTTTTTCTATATTTTATTATCACCAATATTGTTTCATGAAACTGATAAACACAAAAAGAAAGACATCTAAAAAGATATCTTCTATATTGTTCCTCTTATATCTAATATTATTGTTCCTTAGAGAAGGAATGCTGACATCTTAAGTGGAGGGTGGGGAGTAATTGAAATACAGTACACTCCCGATTATCCGCGGAATTGGGTGGCGCAGCCGCCGCGGATAACAAAAATCGCGGATAATCCGAAAAAAAGCTAAAAACAGGTATAGCAAAAGAGAAAACAGTCATTCCAACTTTGAAAAATCGCTTTTTGTACAATAAAACGTAAAATAGACAGCAGGAAATGTTTAACTAACGCTTGCTATTTTAGTATATCACTCAAAACTAACCTAAAATGCATTTTGTTAATGAAAACAGAAAATTGTTTTGTATTTACGAGAGGCGTCAATGATACACAGAAAAATTAATACATATGTACTGTTTTAATACTGTAATGTATTAAGTAATTACAAAAGCATAACTGTAAAACTACACCTTTTTGAAAAAATCAGTCATTTGTGTTTGCTTCTTGCTTTGGAAGCATTTTCTCTTGATCCGAGATTGCATTTTTCGTAGCATAAGTTTCTCGGCCAACTCCGCGTCGTCTTGTTCTTCCAAATTTTATTTTCTTTGCTTTACGCTTGTCCAAAAAAAAGAAGAAAATCCTTTGTGTGGCAGGCGCGGATAACCCGCCCGCGGATAATCGGGAGTCTACTGTATTATCTTTTCATTTAGTGATTTCTTTCCTTTTTTTATATATCCTCTTTGTAGCAATAAGTTACCATCATAATTTTTTAATTTTTTTCTTTTACTACATTTTATTTATTTTAAATGTCTGTAATAGAAATAAGTATTTTTTTTATTACATCAATTTCAGATTAATATAAAAGTTTTTAAAATTTTCTTATGTTTCCATTCTTATTCTTTCAAACATAATATTCTAAATAATTTTCTTTCTGTATGTAATTTTTTTTCTCTAAAGGAATAACACATGGGGCCAGATGTTCTGTGATTTAAAGTTGGAGTATATGCTGCACAAAAACTGGTTTTTAAATAGAAAAATTCTAAGGACATCTTAGTATAAACGTTTTTACTTTAACATAATCAAGAGATTTAAAAGGTTGATTGTTTTCTTTTAACTATATCATTGATAAACAGGAGACTTTTTAGAATTGAAAGATGTAATACAATTGTATCAATTGATGGATAGAACTGATTGGAGTAATGGAAATATCCAAAAGAAATTTTTTAGGAATTAAAAGAATTTTGAATAATTTATGAAAGTAATTTTATAAATCATTTTATGAGTTGTTATTCGTCCGAACCATCATAATTGATAAATTTTTTTGATATTAGAAAAATATCGTCCTTCAATATTTCTTGTTTCATCAAATTAATTTAATTATATTAATGTCCTGTTTAAATTTATTCTATGAATATATTAAGAATTACATTCTATGCCCAATAACCAACCAGTAATAATTACACTCTCCAAAATATCGCCCAGCAACAGTTAAAATGCCTTCTAAAGGATTTCAAAAGGATGCCTTTGTTTTTGATTACTGAATCCTAAACCCATACGTAAAATACTGAACTATTTTTTTCATATATCTAGGATAAAATTTATTCTTCTCAGACTTCCCAGGAATGTGAGTCTAAAAACACAAACAGAAGATTTTAATTTGTTACAAAGTAGCTGTGCTGTTGCTTTTCGAAAAATATATTTTCTTTAAAGCTTAACTAAAGAGACGATGTGAGAGCGATTCAGATACTGATTGCACAAAAAAAGCATTTTGTCAGTGTAAGGATGCAGATTTTGAATCAAGTTTAACCACCAGCAAATTTAAGCACCAGAAATTATTATTAGTATTAAAGCAACATCAGCATAGACATGGTAAGCTACTCTTTTGTTGTTCTCTAAAATATTATTGAATATTCTAAGCATTTTTACGGTGATATTTTAGGACCTTACATTTCAGATCCGCTGTCAAATGACTAGAATAACTTTTGAACCTTCTCCCACTATACAAGTATTCGTACCATATATGCAGAAACAGTTTCTGTTTCTCTTTCTATGAGAAAAATTTTATGAATTCTTTTATTCTTTTATAAACAAGTAAGGAACAAGAAAAGCGATTATAACAATCGGACATATCTCCAAAATGTTTTTATACTGTAAAAAATTAATATTTCCAGATATTTCAGGTATTTTTCAAATTTCACGTATTAACATTAATTCATGCTTCAAAAATTTACAAAGTTAAATGAGCTTTATCGTTCCTGTGTGAGAAAGTTTTTATAATGCTAATTGAAAATGATGTACGAAGTGAATGAAGTACGAATGCGCTTAACCATACGTGTATGAGAAATTTTTTATAGCGCTAATTGAAAACAGTGTGTAGTGAAATGTTATTTTTTGTAAGGATATTAATTCGAATTTGTCCTCTCTTACAAACTTGCTCGTTTCTCCTTTAGATCCCTTCAACCTGTACAGCACTAAAATATATAAGTAGTGAAGGTTCTCCAAAGATTTCAAAGTATTTGCATTGCATCACTAGGTAATTATTATCCTAATGGTTTAATTTCCTTTTTTTTTCCTTCTTGTTCTTATAGAAGAAGATTACCTCACCTAAGACACTTTGTTGTAGGGGAGGGGATTTGTTTGTAAGACTAATTGTTGATGGTCTGAAGCATTGCTGATAAAAATTTAAATGTATATAGAACAAAAAAAATTCTGGTAAAAAAATTTTTTTGACGATGTTTAATATATAGTGGATATTATTAATTTAAGATCTATAAATACTTATATTCCACTAATTCATTTCACTTTCTCAAAATTCAAAAACTGAACATTTTCTTTTCAATCCTTGGCGCCCAATGTCCTATTAATACTTCAGATGCCTTTGACTTCCAGTGCTAAACTGAAAGCATTCATTTTTTTTTACTTCAACTAACAGGAAAACTTTTTTTACTTCAACTTTTTTTGTCATTTCCGTGCGACAAGTTATTTCCTTCATTTGAAAACTCTCATACCTTAAAATCCTGCCATAAGTTATTTTTGAAAAAAATGAATTCTAAATTCCTTCTTAAAATTTCTTATTCTTTGTTGCATAACAATTTCATGCTGGAATATTTAATTCTCCTTCATTTTTACAGATTCTATGAATTTTTAAATCATGGATTAAATGTCAGTTAAATTTGTTTATAAAATATATTTATTGGTATGATTACTTTTATCCAGCAGCAACAGCTTTTTATTCAAAAATAGTGCTCTAAAGAAAAATGATTTTCCGTCTCAATTTCACTGTCTCATATCGCTCACTAAATTTTTAATTACTATATCTATATAGATAATAATAAATAATATATAATAATAATATATAATAATAAATTATATATAAATAAATTATATATAATATAGATAATAATAAATTATATATAATATAGATAATAATAAATTATATAATTTATAAATTAAAAACTACTCAGTTTTTAACATCATTTTAATTCATCTTTGTTCAATATTATAAATGGTGTAAATGTATAAAATAGTGCCTGCTTTTATTTTTTCTCAGATTTTCGGATGGAAAAGACCCTTTTTGGATCAAGAAAAAGCAATACATTTTATTATATCATCGTTGTTTATTTTTATGAGCCAAATTTGCGAGCCATATGGTATTAAATTTTTCCTATTGGCACGCATTTTTGGCTTATTAGAATAAATGATTTCATCAATAGAGAAAAGAGGCAAACTGATATCTCGTGAGGGTTTGTCAGATAAGAGCATGCAAATAAGTAGATAAATCAGTATGGTAAGTAAAAACGATGATGACTGGGGAAATAATCCATAAAATGGGTGAATTTTTAAATTTTGCTTTAAAGTAAATTAACCTTTCCTGATCTGATTCTATTTATCATTTATATACTGGAGACTGATTTTTTCAACTAATGATCAGAACTGCAAGTGATAATGGACCTCACCAAAACTAAAAGCCTCTCAATCTAAAATCTAATTGCAGCAAAAGTGCTAATGCGTGAAGAAAGTAAAAAAGCCAGTAATAATGAATAATGATGGACGAAGAATTTTTATTGCCCAACATTTCATTACATAGACGAAGTGATAATACCTAGTAAGCAAGCTAACTGCAGTAGAGGCGTCACATTGGCGAGCAGAATTCATTGCGTATACGTTGGAAGATTTCAGCCATTTTCATGAGCTTCTGCAATGCGACGTTAATTCGTGTAATGATAAGCAACTTCTCTAGCAATTCAATTTATCTTTCCTAAATGATGCTTTTTAGCATTTCGATAGGAAAAGGTCAGGTAAGAAACAAAATATAACTTTTTTCTAAAAAAGATTTCCAGTGCAGCATTTTATTTCCTCGTTTGAAAACTATTTTACATTAGAAGTTTATTTTTGAAAAAAATTTCTAAATTTTTTCCGAAAATTCCCTATTTTATGACACATGACAACTATACGAATACTGAAACAGAGTAAGATTTCTTCAATATATGAATTCAAACATCAGGGATTAATCATGAGATAAATACGTTTGTGAAATACATTTATTTAATGACTACTGCTACGAAGAGGAGCAGGGCTGCGAAGAAAAATTTTTTGCTCTGTTAATTTTTCACCCAACAGTAAATAAATGCTGGTTACATCAAAGGTATACATATTTTTAAATTGTAAAATTTATAGCCTAAAATTATTTATTTGTAAAAATTTTTATAATTTTGTCTCGTTAATGAAGCAAATGAATGGAATATGGTCCAATTTTTTCAATTTGAGAACATTGAATTGAAAGAAACTTCTTTGAATAAAAAAATAAAGCAATGCAGATTTATTATAATATTATTTATTCTATCAAACTGCAAACGCTTTTCTTTTGATATTAAAATCTTTCACTAGGTTAGCATTTTCAGCTAAGTAGAATAAACGACATTATCATGAAAAGAGACTAAGTGATATACCAGAAATTGGTCTGATATGAGCCAGCAAATGTATCTCCAATACAAAAGTTGCTCTTTTGTTGTTTTCTAAAATTACTTTTAGCATGGTTGAAATTTAATTCCTTTCAAAAGAATTATAAATGATATTCTCTAATTTTACAATAATTGACTCCTAGCAAGTTATTTGTTTATTGCCTTAGTTGCGGCATATGAAAACCTGATTGAATTATATTTATGTATCCCAAGATAGTAATGAAGATTCCAAACATCTTTATAGTGATACTTTGGACCTTACATTTCAGAGCTGCATAGATCTACATTCAAATAATTAAGATGACTTCCGACGCGACAACAAATGAATCTTCCCTTCTACAAATATTCGTACCACATATGCGGGGAAAAATTTTTATGAAGGAAATTTTATGAATTTTACTATCGTTTTGTAAAGCTGCACATTTAAATTATTTTACACCTTAAATTTTGTTGGAATAAAAATCAGTTTAACTCACCGATGATTTTATAAAACATTGAGCCCACTACTAACTAGTTATCTACGTCTAAAAAGAAATTAAAAATTTGTAATTAATTACGGAAGAGCTCTGCTTAATGAGTTTTAAAATTCTATTTTTTTTCTCGAGGGTGGGGCTTTTAAGTATAGAGAAACCAAGTAATATGCAATTCATTTCAAAATTATCTTCGAAATGTTGTCAATCTGCTCATTTTGAGTCTAGGAATTCAAATGCATATATTTTTTTAAAGCATTCTGATTTCCTCAAGATATTCATTTTTTTATAGTATTCACTTTCAGAAAAAGAACTTTGAAGGAATAAGCAGTGTGTGTACATCAAAATAGTTGATGATTCTAGGCATTTTCTCCAATTTCCATTATATCACTATGTGCATTATTAATATTTTAAAAAGAAGGCAAATACAAGGCGACTCAAAGTCCAGAACCATTTTTATAATTTGTTGCGAGGTAGCTGCTTTCAAAATTGTGAAAGAATTATTCCTTTTTTTAATTTTGAAGGCAATTACTTCGAATCAAATTTTTTCAACTGAAATTATTGGAATTCGAATACAACAACAGAGCAGGCAAGGTAAGGTACGCTTTTATGTTTCTATAAAATTTCTTTTAATATCAGTTGAATTTATATGTTATCCTCAAAATAAGCAGAGTATACAGGGAGAGCATTAAATCTTGCTCTAATTATTAAAATTTATTGTTTATATCCTACTATATTTAAACATGTACTTTTAATAAATCAAATTTTTCATCAAATCATTCATTCTTTTCAAACAGTTTTATCTTTAAATACAATCATTACTTTTGAAAATTTTGTTTGGAAAACAGAAAAGATGTGTTTAATTCAGAGCGTTAAAGAACGCATTGAAAAAATGTGTTAAAGAGTGCATTTGATGAAAAATTGAATAATTTCAAATGAATTTTTTCTTCAAGCAAGTTGATATTTCATTAAAATATTAATAATTTCCTCTTCCTTGAGATTAAAAATTAAATACTTTGAAATAAAATTACATTGAATTGCATGGATAAAAAAATTAATCTTAAATGAGATAATTTAAGAACTATTGAAAGTACACATTTCCTCATGGTCGCATCTTCTTTAGGTGTGACGGGGTTCACAAACATGAGGTACCCTATTGATTTGGTTTTCTTTCTCTTTTATTCTTCTTTCCATTTTCTATTGTTGGCTTACTACCCTCTTTCCATCGTCTACCGTGGGGGGACTGTCTTTCTTTATTCTCTGCGTTGATTTCCGCCCTTTTACATACTTTTTCGTTCTGTATTTTTTTTAAACGTGCATGCAAGTATCGTGTCGTATCTGATCGTATTATTTTATTGTAAACAAAAATTACGTATTGATTGATTATATGGCTAATTCAGGCGGCAAAATACCTTCAGATTTAGCATGAAAAATATTTTATACTAGCCGCCTTTGGCGACCAGCCGGTTCGCCAATCTTTATGTTCGTTTAAAGTTTAATAATTAAATAGGTTGAACCGGAGTTTAACCCCCTTCTTCGCCAAGTTGCGATAACCCGCCAAAGCTGGCAATCTTTATTATGCACTATAATTGAACATCTGCTCCTTTGCTTTTGAACATTTCGCAAGGCCGTTGTTGGCGATTTTTAAAAATTGTGCCAAGCAGGGGGTTAAACTCCGGTCGTACCATTAAATATTTTACGCAATTCCAACTTTAATAGATTCTTCAGCAAAATATTTTAAAGCAAATTTTGATAGTCATATAATTCACTCATAATATTATAAAGGCCTTCAGTCATAACGTGATATGTATCTCTCTAATTTTCTGTTACCCCTCGTAGAATTTATGCTTTAAATTAAAGTGTAAATGATTAATCTGCAATTAATATAATAATATTTTTTACTGAAACAAAGAATTTTTTTAATAATATGATTACTGATAATAGAGTCACTGAGCGTTTAAACTTTATGGGCACTAAAGAATATCTTTCTTAATTTATGTAATATCTCAAGAATTTGTCAACAAATTTTTCTCAGATTCATCATGAACAGATCGATTAATTAACAATGTTTAATTTTAAATGCATCAAACACTAAGAAAATAAAATGAATCTTTTGAAATAATCGGTCGAAAACAGGTTTAAAAAAATTACTTAAAAAACGATGTACTTAAAACTATAAGTATATACAAAAAAATATATAACTCACATAAATACAATTTAATTACAAAAGCATGCAACTAACCTAAAAATAATTTAAATCATTGAAAACAGGTTAAAAAAAACTACTTAAAAAACGATGTACTTAAAACTATAAGCATATACAAAAATATATAACTAACACAAATACAATTTACTTACAAAAGCATGCAACTAACCTAAAAATAATTTAAATCATCCGTTGATAATGGTTGTCATGTCAACAGTCAGAACACAATGCGCATGCGTGAATTTTCTTCGCCAGTTACGGTAACTCAAATGCGTGAATTTTTCTACGCGAGTTGAGGTAACGCTATGCAGATTATACATTTTTAATTTCCTTTATTCTGTGTTATTTTAATTCAAAAGTACTTCAGAATGATTCTGAAACATGGATTAATTAACAATGTTTAATTTTAAATGCATATAACATTAAGAAAATAAACAGAATCGTTTCAAATAATCCGCCGAAAAATGTTAACCCTAGCCTCATTACTGTTGGGAAAAAAAAAAAAAACTGAAGCCTTACTCATTTGGCGGTGGAGGAAATGGAAGATTTTTTTGGCGGAAAAGTTGGCGGTGAGGAAAATGGAAGATTTTTTTGGCGAGAAAGTTAGTTTTTAATTAATAATTAAAATTTCAAAAAAAGGGACCCCAGGTGCACATTCCCGACCTCTAAGGTATACATGTACCAAATTTGGTAGCTGTATGTCAAATGACCTGGCCTGTAGAGCGCCAACACACACACACACACACATTGAGCTTTATTTATAAGTATAGATAATCTCAAAATGTTGTCAAAAAAATCAATAACAAATTTAAAAAGTGCTTTAATCTAAAAAATATTAATACTTTGTAATTAATATTATTTATATTCCATTTATTCATCATAATTCAATGTTCAGACACCTCATATTAAAAAAAAAGGCTTTAAAGTATCAAGATATTATTACTTGTAATTAAAGATATTATTGCTTTTTAATTATTATAATTTATTTTCCATTTACTTATCATAATTTAATGTTCACACACCTCATCGTAAAAAAGAATGCTTTACAGTATTTAATTGTGAATTAATATCTTTTCCTGATAATATTGGCGAGTCATCTGCAGTTTTTACGCCTTTGTTGTCGGCATATAATCCAAGTTCACCTTCCGTATTTTATCTTTCCTCTCATCCGATTTTGACTAAATAAAAACATCCCGATGTATGTGCAAAAACGCAAAGGATTTTAGAATCCAAGAATAAACAGTAATTTAATGATAGGTGTAAGAATTCTAGGCTATAATATAAGAGTGACATTATGCGTATTACAAGCAAATTCTGATAAAGAGTACAAGGAGGACATTGTATTTACAAATGAGACTAGAATGACCGGTAAATCTTTTGCTGAAATGCCAATTTTTTTCTGAAGAATTTCCCCGGCAAACCTATGCAATCAAGCACCAAAAAATTATATACTCAACATTTTGAATTTTTCTTAAGGAACTGACACATTATGTCACTGCTCTGTTGATGAAACATTTTTTAATGCTGACTGAAATCACAATGACCAATAAGAAATTGAGTTACTTTAAAAAGGGTTGATCGTCGGAAATATCAGGAAAAAAAACCTTTTTTTGTATAGTTGGCTTTCGATGAAGAGCCGTACACTTCTTCCAACTTGCTAATGAGTTATCGGTAAGTGACTCTTTTCTAGCGGCATTTAGGATTTCCGGCATCTACATTAATTGGGATATTAAAGCAACTTTTGCCAAAATGTCTGTTCGTTCATTTCCAACGATACCATAGCAATCTTCTATATGAGGGAGCAAAATTGTTGTCTGATTCTTTTTAAGACACCGAAGGACTTCTAGGGTTCCAACCACAAACTTTTATTTTTGTGCTGTTTATAATTTAAAGCGAAAATAGAGGAAAAGGAGAATCCGGAAGCGTCATTTTTCAAAACATTATAACTCTCGAAATATTCATCAGAAATATAAAACTTTTTGGAGGGTTAATTTATGACAATGCAATCGATGAATGAGAAAAATTAGTAGGCTTAATGCGAAAACTTCGGACTATGTTAATTAGTCCGGTTAATCAATATTCTATCTGAATAACCTGCTACTCTAAGCCATTTCTTCTGAAACTAGTTTTGTGGAGATATGATTATAAATGCTCGAAATATAGAGGCGTCCACTTAGATTTCGACGATTGTCCATTGTACCTTACTATTTATTATCAATTTCAATTAATTTTATTTACAACGAAACGAATATTATTAGTTAGCACTTTTTTGCGGTTGCTTTGTTTCATTTGTGAAAGCTAGTCCTTTGATACTAATGAAGCTTTTATTTGAACACGACTTTAATTGAACAATATTATTTTTCGCTTGATATTTCTTTGATTGACTCAGAGTAAAAAATTAAGAATCAAAATTATTTTAGTTCTTACATTAGAATGTTGCTGAAATTCCAAACAGACATGGTGAACATAAGAGTCAGGATGAAGCTTCTTCTAGAAAGTTGAAATTAATAATGCAGCTAGATAGAAAACATTTGTGGCAAATTCAAACATATTTCGAATAAGCAAGTTCGTGAAAAAAGAAGATAGAATTCTTTTGAGATCTCTATATTGGTCATTAATCTATGAAACTGAACTTCAAAATAATTTCATACCTTATACTAGACTGCAGATGAAAATTCGAAAATCCTTGGTGGAAAAAGAATGAAGCTTGCACCAGAGTCATACAGTTGAAAATAAAAATCTTGTATCAATTTAGAAAAAGAAATTTCGAATAAGTAAGTTTAGAAATAAAACAGTCAGAATTATTTTTATCCGTTATATTGTTCATTAATCCATTCAAAATAAACCACAAAATAACTTTTTTCTTTATTCTAGATTGCGGCTGCAACCTTGAAGACACATAGTGATATTAGGGAAGCTTGTTCTTGAGTGTGTAAGCATAGAAAAGTAGACTTACACATAAAAATCTAGTACTCATTTCCAACATTTTTAAAATAAGTAAGCTCGTGTATAAAAAAGAAAAAAATACCTTTCGCTTATTTTTATTTTTCATTAATCAGTGAAATTGAAGATGAAATAATTTTATTGCTTATTTTAGATTTCAGATCAAATTTTATGACACATGGTGAATTTTGGATAAATCCTGTTTCAAAGCTTGAATATCGAACGAGCTATTAAAAATTAAACTTTAAAACGAAATTTGAATTACTTTAGAATTAAAAAAAGTTTGAGTACAGAAGACTTAAGTCCATTGTACAGTTTGTATTCTTCGTTAATATATGAAACTAAATTTAAAAAACATTTTAACCTTTATATTTGATTCCGACGGAATGTTCGAAGTGAAATGGTGAACTTAGGAGACAGGACTAAGCTTATTCTTCAAAAGTGCTTGAATATGATATGCAAAGTTAAATATAAAATTAATTATATATTTCTAAAATGTATATATTTGTACCAATTTCGAATATATATACAATAAGCAAATCCATGAATACATAAGAAAGAATTGCTATTATACTTTATATTTTCCATTTCTTTATGAAAATGAAATTCAAAATTATTTTATTCCTTATTCTATACCGGCGGCTGAGACATCCAGACCATTTCATATTTTATACTATATTGTGGCTACAACTTCAAAGTGAAATGGTGAACTTTGGAGGCATGATGAAGTTTGTTCTAGAGTGTTTGAACTTCATACGTTAAGTTGAATAAAAACCTTAAGTACGAGTTTCGAACATTTTCAGAATAAACAATTTCACAAATAAAGAAGGCAGAATTCCTTCATATCCTTTATATTGTTCTTTACTCTTTACGATTGTACCTCAAAATCATATTATTTTTTAAACTAGGTTGTGGCTACAGCTTCGAAAGTACATAGTTAGCTGTGGAGGGAAGATGGAGCTTGTTCGAGAATGTTTGAACTTGGTACACAGAGTTAAATATAAAACTCTGCCATCAAGCTCGAACATTTTCAGAATAAGCAAATTCATCAATAAAGAAGACAGAATTCCTTTGTATCCTTTATTATGATTCTTTAATGTATAACATTTGGCATCAAAGTATTTTTACTCTTTATACTAGATTTCAGCTGCAACTTCGAAGAAACATGGTGAACTTAGGAGAAAGGTTTAGCGTTGTTCAATAGTATTTGAACTTCTGACGAATAGTTAAGAATATAATACTTGAACCAAATTCGAGTATCTTTAAATTAAGCAAGTTTATGAATTTAGAAGGCAGAATAGATATATTTTTTAAATTATTCATTAATCTATGAAACTGAACTTCGAAATCATTTTATTCTTGAAACGAGATTGCAGCTATAAATATATCACCTATACTATAAATATATCATTGCTATTTTAAATAAAGTTAAATAGTTAAATATAAAGTTAAATAAACTCTGTTAATAACTCTAAAACACAAAGTTAAATATAAAACTCTGCCATCAAGCTCGAAAATTTTCAGAATAAGCAAGTTCATCAATAAAGAAGACATAATTCCTTTTTGTCCTTTATTATGATTCTTTAATGTACAAAATTTTACATCAAAGTAATTTTTCTCTTTACGCTGGATTGCAGCTGTAGCTTCGAAAAAACATGGTGAACTTAACAGAAAGGTTTCACCTTGTTCAATAGTATTTGAACTTCTAACGAATAGTTAAGAATTTAACACTTGAACCAAATTCCAACAGCTTTAGATTAAGCTATTTATGAATAAAGAAGATATAATAGATTTATCTTTTATATTATTCATTAATCCATGAATCTTAATTTCGAAATCTTTTTATTCTTGATACGAGATTGCAGCTATAAATATATCACCTATACTATAAATATATCATTGCTATTTTAAATATATTTTTCTTTTAAGGCTATTGCATTTTTCTTTTTAAGATGTTATTTTAATTATGTTCTTTCACTAAAGCTACGTGATGAGAATATGAATAAGAATACCTTGAATGAGAATGATATTTCTGCTGTAATTGCTAATCACAATTAACCAAATTAACTTGAATGGATAAAGGTTATTTTTTTAGTGGTGTGAAATAAGATTAAAATAAAAATATGTAACTGAATGAGACTCAGAGGATTATTAAAGTGAATATATTTAAAAAGAAATCAATACTCGTGTCATAAACGAAAATTATCATAAAACCGGTTAACCTGTGTTAGCTTTAATGGATACCACATCTGATATCTGTATTCTAAATTTCTAAAATGAATCTGTCTATGAATCTCGTCTAGATTGAATAATGGTTCTCACTACTGAGTCAAAAAAAACTTATTGACACTTCATCTTAAAAGATCTTATTGACACTTCATATTTAAATCATATTAAATAGAAATTATTCGACGAAGATTTTATAATGACTGTTAGAACTCATGCATCGCAACAAGTAAATCGATGGAAGCAATTTAGAAATAATATCCAGTCTGTCAACAAGCAGGCGTCGAAAGGCATTATCAATAGATAGTGAGAATTTTGAAGTTTTTTTATAATTTTTTTTAATACTTTTACGATATGCGCACAGTTTTTAGGATTCTGATGGTTTTGCACCTCAGTTTTGATCGCATGTAGAAATGTTACTATGTTACATATAAGTTTTTTCTGACTGTCGTGTTTAAAAATTTATAAAAATATATTAATTTGTGGGGATTTTATTGTATTATTTTGTATTGTAAAATCAGATTCTTTTAAGAAGTCAAAAAATTGAGACTTATATAAAGGAGACAGCAGAGCAAGATGATGATACCATAAGTTGATCATTTTTAATAAATTCGGTTTTCGAGGTAAATTGTTTTTCTTTTGATATATATTATTAGAATGCCCTATCAGCCATTTTGCAGCCGTCTAAAAAAAATACCTCTGCAAATCGAGCATTTATAATTGCATTTTCAGAATACTGGTATCGATGTAAATAGCTTGAAAAAATAGGCTTGTTCAGATAGACAAACTGATTAACCGAGTTAGTTAATTAATCCATATCTCGAATTTTCTCATTACACCTACCAT
Source organism: Argiope bruennichi (assembly GCF_947563725.1). Classification (NCBI taxonomy): domain Eukaryota; kingdom Metazoa; phylum Arthropoda; class Arachnida; order Araneae; family Araneidae; genus Argiope; species Argiope bruennichi. The sequence continues at coordinate 120,443,718 of NC_079162.1, forward strand.
TTTTTAGCACAATTGATTTCTTTTGTAATGGCGTATGTATTTCATCCCAGAAAAAATGATACTTTCAGCGTTAAAGGAATCTTAAAACCTTTTGGCCATATCTTGGAAACTACTATAAATATCTCGAATTTTTTTGGCGCATTAAAAGAAATGTGTTTGCTATACAAAGTGTCAAAAGAATTTCATAGATAAAATAAAATGAGTTTTATTACGAATTTTTAAACACGTAATTGAGAAAAAAGTGAAACTTAATATAGGAAAAGTTTTATGTAAGAGCAAAACCACGATACTAAAACTGTTGGAATCCTAAGAATACAAGCATATCTGTAATAGTTTTTGAAATATTTACAAAAAACTGCAAAACTTACACAGTCAAGCGATAGTGTCTCGACACGCCTACTTTGTTGCGAGACAGTACACTCAATCCATCAAAGAATTTTCAAGACTAGGTTTATAAAATTTGAAAAAAAAAATGTAAATATTTTTTTAGAATTTTTATGCACACAAAATCTTATTCGGCTTCAATACATTTGTTACAACTGCTTAATAACGACTCGAATGTTTGTTCGAGTTCACTTTGTGGTATTGCTTCCAAACCAAATAAATTTGTCTATCTAAATAAGCTTTCCCCTCTTATCAATTTCCATAGATATCAAGAGGGATGAAGATGGGAATCATAGAATCAATCATCGAATCATTGAAATAGATATCAAGAGGGAATAAATACTCGATTTATAGAAGTGTAACTTTAAGGTTAAAAGGTGAATTTGTGTTTTAGATGCGGTTTCTTTCTCCCTACCAATTGAAAACAAAATCTGGCATAGATCTACGATTCCAGTCAAAAAATCACACACCGAATTTCATATATTTAAGTCATTGCGTTTTTGAGTTATTGGGTTTACGCGCTTCTGAATATACAGACCTAAATACGTTCAACACTTCATTGGATTTAGCTCAAAATTTGGTACACTACAGGTGTTAAATCTGTGTACCGATTTTTATCCATATATTTCTTTTCGTTTTGTCGTTATCGTTTGAAATTATTTTCGAACAGCCGAACAGGCAGACCTTCTCTCAACGGAGTTTTCTCAAAATTTGACTGGTATCTGTGGTACAAAGACCGTATACAAAATTTCATTCGCCTAGTTCAAAACGCTTTTGAGTTATCTTTGTCACTGATAGACAGACGGACAGACAAACATTTTCCAAACATATGTTTTTAGAACTCATGGATGTCCAAAATGTTTAGATTCGTCAATATCACGAGTTCGAATTTTTTGACAATTACAATTTCAATACTTCATATACTAGAAAGTATAAAATCATACGTTTTTTAAGAAAATGTGAAAGTAGTATATATTTTTTCCTAATTTGTTCTGCTCAAATATTCTGCTACCTAGTAGGGCGGCGCTTAAAAGTTTGTCCTTTTCCATACATAAAAAAATTAACTTGCTAATAATTGATTTTTTTTTTCACTTGGAGCCAGTTTGCAGCTATATGACGGCGGATTATAGACTAAAACAGAAAGTGAACTCCTTTTCTATACTTTTAATTTCATAATTTGCTTTTTGTTAGATCAAACACGTCAAACAAAAAGGAAGGATAAAAAAATAACACTGCAACGGACAAAATTAGAATGACAGCAACAAAGATAAAAAAAAGCTGAGTCAGGAAGTTATCTAGCATTCATGTATTCTATATTTTATTAGTAAAAGAAAATACACTATATGTATTTTTTTTTAAAAAAATTACAGTGTCTGGACTTGTCTAATCATTGACTGAACTTTTTATTGATTTTGCTTTTAATTTCTGCCCTTTAGCGGATGCATATAGTCTGAACAAAAAAAAAACAAAAAATTTAACGTGTTCACATACGTGACGTGTTCGAAGACAGACAGATATAATGACAAAAATGTATTTTCCGTACTCATGGATCTAAAATGTAAAGATTTGTGAAAATCGCGAGTTCGAATTTCTTGACGATTACAATACTTTCTCTGTACTTCGCTAACGGGAAAGTAAAAAAGAATGCAAAATTTTCACTGCGGTCACACGATTCGAATGAAGAAGAAAATATCTATAGTTGTGCAAACGGCGTACGCGTTAAATCAATATTCAAACAAAAATGCTAACTTTTTTTCCCTCTGATATTAAGAAATGATAATTTAATATTAAGAGACTGAAAATCTTAAACTTTATTGAAAATTATTAGTATAACCATTAAATAATGGGAATTATTCTTTTAAGAAATGATTTTGATAACGTGTGAACAAGCTGTCGATCCAAAATCTGAATAAATCAAATTTTAAGTAGTGAAAAATTTATTATCAATAAGTGGTGATGAAAAATATATTATCATGGTTAAAAAATGACATCATTTTTCAAATTGTCTTCAAGTAAATTAGTTATTGAATAAAAGATGAATAAAATTGATTTCATTAGAGCTGAGAAAAAAAATTCTAGCTTATAATATTTAAATTAAGAAATAATATATATTTATTGATTTGCCAATTGAAATTTCGAGAACAACATCTTATTCACGAATTTGAAATTGTAAACAAGTTGTGATGAAAATATAAACTAATGCCTTTTGTATCTTGTCTTATAAGTAAACAAAGGATAATATAGACTCTATATTTGAAATTTTTGATATAATTTCCTTCAAAATTGATGAGCTAAAATTGTAACATATGGTAAATATTTGTTTAAGAAATTGTAGATGAGGGCTGGCAACATTTCAGAATTCAAAACTGAAGGTATAAATTTACCTTGAGATGCGATGATTTGGATCTCGTGATGGTTGAAAGAAACTCAAGATCATTAGTGCCATGCTTTCAGAGAAGTACATACATCAGCATTATTAAAATAAATATACTCCATTCTTATTCAAGAATGAACATCATTTGTCATTTTTATAGATAATAAAGTGACTTTTTATAGATAAATTTTGTTTAAATTATGTCTTTAAAATAAAAATAAAATGTCTTCCACCGTCATTCATGCTGAAGTAAATTAAATTTCCTCAGAATTTTATCTTTTTTGTAAGTTTATCTCTTAATGTTTTTATTTTGTGTAAATATTTTTATGTTCATTCATTTATTTCTGCTCTTCAGATATTCATGCTTTTATATTTGGAGTATAAAATAGGATTTTTATGTTGCAAATTTGCTAACTTATTGTAATATTTGAAGTTTTATTTTTATATCGCGTTAAACAACAACAACAAAAAAATTGTCTTTGTAGAAACATTTTCAAAAAAAGTTCTTCAAATTACGCTTAAACAGATGCGCTATTTTTCTTTGAATTTTAACTAAATACATTTTTAAACTGCAGTCAAATTTCTTTTTATGATTTTTAAATAAATTATATTATTAATAAATTGAATTCGGGTAGAGATAAAAACATTTTTTTTTCGAATTCCGTCTCTTCTATTTATGGAAAAGTTCCTACTTTGTTCCAGCCACTCACTTTTTTTTTTTAAATTTGTGGGTCAAATTTTTTTAAGCCCAAAGCGATGTGCAGGAATTTCAAGGAGTTTGAGCAAATGGAAATTTATAAACTAATCTATTTTACGAAAGTGCTTCAAAGCTATCTTTATGTATTTGTAGACATTACATGAGGTTGAAAAGGAAGCTTTCCAAAACGGTTTTATTTTAATTAATAGATTTAAAGCCCATTATTAACAGTTATCAAAACCCTGGAAAGATTTATAGGAATTAATCAAAATCATTTATGTTGACCCCCTAAATTGGGCCCATACAACCCAAAACACAACGCAATGCAACACCTTAAAAAATGCATACAAAATTTGCTAATTTAAAAATCCGATTTCCGAATACATCTTCTTTAAATATGAAGGTAATTAAAAAAGCAATGAAAAATTCAATATTCTTAAGATTTCTTCAATAGTAATGTTTAATTCCTTCACTGAAACTACCTTAGCTCAAAATCCCACTTTAAAACAACTAGTTTGTTGTTTTAGGAAATACCTCATCATCTTGAACTGCAGCTACATTACTCTGAATTCGTATTCTAAACAACTGCATTTATTGAAAATTAGTGGAACCTTCAAATGATTTATCTTGGACCAAAATCGAATGCACAACTGATCTTTATACCGATGACCGATTGTCTTTTTATATTGTCTGCTAAAGCCCTTTTTTTATGTCAAGTTTCAGATGAGGATCGGAAGGAAAAAATTTTTCACATTCAAACAAAAATCTCCTTAGTTGATTAAAGAAATCCAAGGAGTCATGGAGTACAAAATACTTGTGAATCTTCTGTACACATAGATTATCAACTTTCGGAACACTCTAAAATTTGGAGAGAGTGGTAAATTACAAAAAAGTGAGCAAATAAATGTAAAAGTAAACCATTGAAACTTAACTAAGAGTTTGCATAAATTCTGATTTATCAAAAATAAATCACGGCTCTTAAAACTAACAAATGAGTGCAATAAGTTGTTACTAATCGTAACACAATTTCATCCCTCATTTTTTCTCAGTTTAGAACCAGTGATTTATTTATACTAAAAGTTAGATTCGCCACTTCACCCATTATTTATGATCTCTTCCCCTTTCGAAAATCGTTTTTCCGTAGACAGTCTGAGGTTGTAAATCTCGAAGGGTTTTCCTCCCTCTTTCTCCTTTTCATCAAAATAATATTGTTCTGGAGTCTTCATTCCGAAAATGCTCTTAACATCAGTCAAGCAAAGTTGTTGAACTGATTTGACATGAATTGCCCAGAAATAGCTTTTTTGGGCCATGTGTATTTGGGCATAGTTATGCAAACAGGAACCAATTCAGGGTTGCCACACGTATCTGGAAAAAAAATCCCTACGTTTTCCCCGTATGTACTATATGCTGTATAAGAGGAAACGCGCGACTCCCTCCTCTCCTAGTTTTTTACTGTAAAAAAAGAGCAAAGAGAGGTAAACAACAGTTTAACATTATATGAAGTAGTAATATACTAAGCAAATGTTCATATTTACATACGAAAGAAAAAAATTTTTTTTTACTATTACGTAGGATTTAGCAAGGCAAATTTGCATGTTAACCCTTAAAAGCATGGATTTTTGCTTTTAATAAATTAAATTTGAAATCAACCGGGAAATGGGTGTAGTTAATTGAAAAAAATATTTTAAAAAACAATTTTCATTTTTATTTAAAATTTTTAAAGAACATATTGATGTATTTCTACATCATCATGAACAATCATGCCTCGAGTTCTACGAATCTACTGCTTGCAATATTATAATATTTGAAACATAAATAATATCTCTCATTAAAAAACATGAAAATTCATAAGATAATTATTTCTAGCATTTAAACATAAAAGAACATAGCATTTGTTATATGACCACTGTTTGGTACCTTTACATAGTGGAATTACACCTCTATCTGTTTGCAAATATATGACAGTGATCAAAGCCGTCTTTACGTTCAACCATAAACGGCAAAGGATAAGATGACACTCTAGATTTAGTGAACTTATGTAGAACCGATTTTGCATAACGATGCATTTTTACGTCATAAAAAAGCTCCATTTTCCTTGCATAAATTTATCAGTATATGCAAAAATATAAATATTTTTCGTTGCTCTTACCTTGTTTCTATCCGAAAACAATTTTTCATGTATGTTTTTATTAATTTTCTTTATACAAAAAACGTAATTCGTACCACTTTTAGAAATGAAATTGTACTCAGGTAGCGCTCCAACAATGAAAATCGTCACAGATAAAGAAATAAACTGTCAAAGATTCTAGTTGAGTTCGGAAATGATAAAATAGTTTTGGAAAAATTAAAATTAAAAAAATCGCAATGCAAAGGTTGCTACATAAAGAGATATGAGGTTTTAAACATACGATGCAGTTGTACATCGCTTTGCATTTAAGAATTAAGGGGGAAATAAAGATATTGATAACTTACCTCATGTTTTCTAATTTAAAATAACATAAAATTAAAGACTTGGGTGAAATAAAACACAAAATGTCGTTCTTGGTATCAAGAACGTCAAGGTATCAAGATACAAACGACTTGGTATCAAGATACAAACCATACAATGATATTACTTAACAAAACAAATTTACAAAGGTTTTTTTTTCCAATTAATGTATTTGAACATTAATTTCTGCAAATTTTTTAGTTATTAGTTTCACTTTTTTGCACCAATTTAATTTAAAAGCTAATTTCTGTTTGTTGTACTTTATTCCTCTGAATTTTTTTCTGCGTTTCCTAAGCGCCGCGGTGGCCTGGTGGTAAGGTCTCGGCTTCAGAACCGGAAAGTTTGAGATTCGAGACCCGGTTCTACCTCAAAACTGTCGTGTAAGCGAGTCTGGTGCATGTTAAATCTTTCGGCGCCAAATATCCTCCCGGTGAAGTGGTGTGTGAGTTTTGAGAGGAGAGTACCAGCTCAGGTCCATTACGAGGTCCGTCCCAAAATAACACATGAATTGCTTTAAAACGTGGCGTCAATATACCTCAATAAACTAAACTAACTTACTTTTCTAAAGCTTAATAATACCTCATAAGCGCTGATTCAGCATACTGAGACTAATCTCTTCAAATCCGAGCATTTAAGACACCTATAAAAGTATATGTTATCAGTTCTAAAAATTAAAAAATCTCCATCAGATTTCCAACTAGCACGGTTTTGTTGATAGTAAATCAACTTTCCACTGAGACAATACGAGAATTATATTTACGATTTCCCGAAAATTCGAAAATTCTTTGAGCCTAAACATTAGGATAAAAATCATCTGAACGAATTTCTTTATTAACTTAATCAAACTCTACTAAGTATTCATTTTTTTTGTTTTTTCGGGTAAATTTCGAATTGGATAGTTGCACGTTCATGCAGAGGAAAATTATGCTTTGGAGTGATGAAGTCGAAGCAAATCAACCATTAGCCTTTTACAAGCATTGTTTTCAATAAACGATTTTGAACAAGTTGCAATTTTTAAAAGATAAAAACTTCTGGTCATACATTCAATTTCCTTTGTAATATTCCTTACAAATATAAACACGCTCTGCTAGTGGTAGCTCTAAGTTCTGTGCGCTAAGTAGCTACATTAGTATTCAAGTAATTTGAAGTCATTATTGCATTACCGCATTGATACGGCATTACCGCAATCCATGCATAGATAATACTGTTCACTAACAGATACACATTAAAACTTCTCTATAATATTAATTAACAATGAACTTTAATTAGAAATCATCAAATAAATCTTTACATTTGCATCTATATAATGTTATTGGTTCAAACAAAATAAATAACTAAAATAAATAATTTCTATCTAAACTGACTGGAAAAGAAACTTTAAAATATTATTAGAGCAGTTATATAACTTTTTGTTAAATCAAGAAAATTTAGCAATATAAATGTGATTTTACTTTGTAGCAATGTTTCATACTGTCTCTTATTTTAATTGCAGGCAATCCACTACTGTATTGCTTGTTAAACTGCTCTAAACAAAATTATTTAAATATTCTAAAAACATTTGTCGACTAAATCAAGAAAGTTGCTTTATTTTAATAGTTTGGAGATTGTAATTTTAACTGAAAAATTCATAAAATAAGAAATTTTAGGGAAGAATTCTTAAGTATTGACAAATGTAAACATTATGCATTAACAATTATAAACATTATGCATCAAATTTACATGAAAGAATAAAGCAGAGTTATTTAGGTTTATAAAATGAGAGATTCCTTTAGAACATATAGCTGAATCAGCCTCAGGGGGGATATAAAAAGTTTTAAAAAAATATTTTTGAAAGAAAAGAAATCCACATTTGTATTAAAAGAGAGGAAAATTATCGTAAAACCAGTTATTCAATACCGACTTTGATAGAAACCATTTCTTTTATCTGTATATCAAATTTCTAATATGAATTTAACTACAAATCTATCCATCTAGAAATATGAAGTAGAGGCTCTAAATGCTCCAGTGTGAAGAAGAAGAGAAGGCAAATTTTATTTATTTCAATCTTTGTGGTATTACTATTTAATTTAGATTAATGACTTAATTTCTTTGAACTGCACCATTTCAATTTAGATATTTCAGAAAAAAATTATAAAATCACATTTGAAGCACAGATGAGATAGTAATTCCAACCAATATTAAATAGTATTCTTTTTTAATTTCTCAATAAAAAATGGGGTCAATTCATGTAACATAAATGTCATGAACTTCTGCGCATGGCATTTAAACTTTCATGCGCAACGCTTTCGTAGGTGAGTCTGCCATTAACGTCCTCCGCCAAGTATGAAGCGGATTTTTTGTTTACATTTGAAGTTATAATTTTGAGTTATTCTCTTTCCTCTTATTATATGTTAAAAGATGAAATACTGGTGTGCTGCGGAATGCTTTAATGCGAAGCACAAGAGTGATTGTCATGATAAGGATGATTTTAGTTTTCTTTCAATAATCCTGAATTAGGTTGTTAGCTTTGGAGTAGAAAGTTTTAAGCCTTCTAAGAAGTCGGTGATATGTTCCGTTTATTTTGAAGAATTCATTCAGCGTGTTTCCCTTTACTAAATATAGAAAACGGAAACCCAAAACTGTTCCAGTAATTTTTTAGAAAAAAAAACCCTTCTAAGATAAAGAAATCGGTAAGCGATTTGCCGTCAAAAAGAAATGGGGACAATCAAACAAAATCATGAGTGCCTTTTTAATTTAAAATAAAGTAAATTACAAACATTTGATGAAATTCCTGGTAATTTTGAATACGCTTAGTAGGTTTTAAAATGTTTACATGAATATTATATTACATTTTTCCTGTAAAATCATATCTAAATTGAATTTAAGTACACAAACTTCTGTTGCAAAAAATATCACTCCTAACTTAAAATTAACAACGCGCTATAATGCTAAACTTGGGTTATATTTTTTATTTTAAAAAGAAATTTCTTTAAAGATTTATTTAATTAAACGAATCCTTTGTGCTGAAAATTTAATTTTCTTATTGGCTATTATCAGCATTTATATTTTATGTGTATGTATATATATATATATATATATATAAAAGTTTTGAAAATACATGTCATTTAATTAAGTATATAAAAGCAAGAGAATTCATTACTAAGCAAAATTATATGAATTCTGATTTCAGAGGAACGTTCTCTGCTTTGTCCCAGACTATTATTTTTTCTAAAGTAATTGACAAGGTCAGCATTTTGCAAACTGAGCTACAAGAACTTCAGGATTTTGTGTGAAAGGAAGAGAGATTCATTCCAGAGAATATTGTTGATGATATGAAAATGAGAACATTGACAGGTTTCACTAAGAAAGGTTTTTCTCTATATATGCTCTTTTTTTAATTCTGTAGCAGATCTTCAAAAATTAAATTTTTCGAAGCCTGCAGTTGATTTATATGTTCTGTTCCTTGTTAAATTAATAACTGGAATTTCAAATCAATTTTTATCTATTTTGTTTGAAATTTCAAATTCTACTGTTTCAAGGTATTTTAAGTTTGTGACAACATTTTTTTTTGAACAGTTGAAATTGTTACCTATATTTCCTCCAATGTCATTAGTTATTGCAACCATGGCAAAACAGTTTGGTTCTGAAAATAAAGACTCCAGAGTCATTATTGACAGCATTGAATTTCCTCTATAGAAACCTAGCAATAGAACAGCAAATGGCTTTCAGTTTTTATAAGAAAACAAATACTTAAAAAGATATGATAGTCGTAATGCCTTCAGGAGCCATCAACTTCATTTCACCATTATATTGTGGTAGTATATCTGACAAGAAACTTTTTAATAAAAGCCATTTGATGGATGTATTAGAACCGAAAGATTTTGTGATGGCAGATAAAGGTTTCCAAGTTGAACAAGAACTAAAAAAAATAGGATATAAATTGAAATGTCCTAAATTTTTGAAGGACTGTATTCAGTTTAATATTACTAAAGGAATTGATAACTGCAAGATATCCAATGTAAGGGTTACAGTAGAAAGAGCCATTTTAAGAATTAAAATGTTTAAATATTTTGCATGTTCTTTCTTTTATACATGTTTATATAATGTCAATTCAGTATTTTATATTACTTGCATGTTGTGTAATTTTCAAAGACCTTTAATGAACATCAAATAACTTTTGTATTTAATTTTTAACATTATAATGAAATGCATTATGAGGTTAATTATGAAATTTAAAGTTTTCTTTGTCTTCTTAGTAATACATGTAGTGACGAGCGCCATCTGCTGGTTGTTAGACGGAGTTGACGCTGGTTAGACGGAGAGCAGATCAGACGGATCTGGACGAGAGTAAAGACGTGTCAGATCAGACGGATCTGGACGAGAGTAAAGACGTAGCAGATCAGACGGATCTGGACGAGAGTGAAGACGTGTCAGATCAGACGGATCTGGACGAGAGTGAAGACGTGTCAGATCAGACGGATCTGGACGAGAGTGAAGACGTGTCAGATCAGACGGATCTGGACGAAAGACGAGACGCGACGTATTCGACGAAATCTACTGAATGTTCAATTCTCTTATGTTAATGTATATATATATCCTAATCGTCCTAAATGTAATTAAATGTGCGTTCTAAAATAGTAGTGATTTCTGAGTCCTACAAATATGGGGGTTCGGCCGAGATATTAATGAAGACCGGCACATAGACGAAAGAAGAGCCAAACAGGAGTGAAATTTGACTTAGAGCAATTTGACATGCTACAATAAACCTTTTGGATACCAACTCCTTGTGGACTGACGCAGTGTGGATCGACGTTGAAGAAATTGTGAGTACAATTTTGATTTATTCTCAAGTATGGCATTTCTTACACGAGCACGAAAGAGCGACTTACTAACTTTAGTAGACGAATTAGAACTAACGGCACCACAGGATGCCAAAGTGCGACAGTTAGTTACAATGATAACAGAGTCGAAAGACTATGACGAAGAGTTCGTAAAAGACTTACTTTTAACTATCACTCAGGAGCGCGAAGGGTTAGATGCTGAAAAGGCCAAAGCCGAAGCCGAAAAGGCTAAGGCAGAAGCCGAAAAGAATGAGCGTGAATATACTTTGAAAAAGTTAGAACTTGAGTTAAAAAGTAGAGAAAATACTTTAACTGTATCAGATATGCCTAAGACTGATATATTAAAATTGCTAAAGAATTATGATAATAGCGGAGACAAGTGTTTACCTTTCGTTATTTGAGAAACAAATAAGTAGGGCTAACATTGCAAAAGAAAACTGGATTTCTTATTTACTCGTTTTATTACCATTGGATTTAGTCAATTTAATTGCTCGCGAACCTGATCCATCAGCTAATGACTATGATTACATAAAAAAACTGTTGCTTAAAAGATTTAAATTAACTTCCGAACAACTCAGGCAGAAGTTCTTTACTCACAAACGAGATTCTTCTTCATCATGGCGGGATTTCGGTTTTGAACTGAATAACTTTTTTGAGGAATGGATAAATTGTTTAGAAATAACCGATTTTGAAGATTTAAAGCAGCTAATGGTCGTTGACCAGTTAAAGAGTAAAATACCAAATGACGTACGCGATCATTTCCTCGACGATTTGCCCAAAATAAAGAAAGTAGAAGATTTGGTTAATAAACTGGACGAATATGAAGCTGCACGAAGTCACCTTAAAAAGGAAACAAACAGAAATTGGCGTGTTTCCGAAAACAGAAGTAAATTTGATATCGCGAAAGAAGCTAAAAATTCACCATTGCCGTTCGTTCGTGCTCAAAAGAATTATGCTGATGATAATTACTATAACAAGAGTAATAATAAATGTTTTAATTGCAATGAGACTGGCCATAAATCAACTAATTGCAAGTTTAAAAACAAAGGATTGAAATGTTTCCAATGTGGTAACTTTGGCCACAAAGCCAGTAACTGCCCGCAAAGAGATTTTAAAGTGTCTCTCTCTAATAAAGTATATACTCGTAACTCTCCAAAAACTGTAAATAAGCTTAGTAAAAATGTTGAAATAAATGGTGTAAATTGTGATGCATTAATTGATACTGGAAGTGATATTACTATGATTAACTATGATTTTTATTTGAAAATTGGTAAACCTAATTTAATGACTGATAATGTGAAATTAGCTGGTATAAGTGGAGATAGCATTACTCCTCTAGGTTTTTTTTTATTGTGATATATTAATTGATGAATATGTAATATCAACTAATGTGTATGTGTTAGAAATAATGCCGAACGAAATAATCATTGGCATGGACGTATTAAATAATCTAAGCTTTTCATTTCAAGAAAATCAAATTATCATTCATGAAAAAAGAGCCCAAATAAATTACACCCGGCTGGTGAGAAACGAGGTCAAGGTCGTATCACTACGTTCCTCGGAGCTGAAAAGAGACAGTCAGGCACCTATTTTTGCTGAGACTGGCAATAAAATAAATACACATCCTCTCCCATACTTCATTCATTTAACGGATTCGATAAACTATGATAAAATCGACATGAGTCATGTAAAAAAACCGTTGAGACAGGAAATAAATCGTCTTTTAAATAAGTATTCGCCAAACAAAACAAAAAGTACGGATTTGCAAATGAAAATAATATTGAGCGATGATATTCCGATTAGTCATAACCCTCGAAGGCTGCCTTTTAAAGAACAAAAATTCGTTGAAACTCAGATTGATAAATGGTTACAGGAAGGGATAATAAAACCTAGTTGCTCAAATTACTCTTCACCTGTGGTTTTATCCAAGAAGAAGGATGACAGTTATAGGTTATGCATTGATTATCGTAAGCTAAATAAAAAGATGATTAAAGATCGGTACCCTTTACCCCTCATAGAAGATTTGCTCGACAAACTTGAGCAATCAAAAATATTTACTACTTTGGACTTGAAAAACGGATTTTTTCATGTAGACGTAGAGAAAGATAGCACAAAATTTACGTCTTTTGTAACACATCATGGGCAGTGGGAATTTCTTAAAAGTACCATTTGGACTTTCCAATAGTCCGAGTGTATTTCAGCGTTACATTAATGTGATATTTAGGAATTTGATGCTAGATGGAACTGTACTGATTTATATGGACGACATTATTATTCCATCCAAAACCGAGGAAGAAGGGCTAGAAAAATTACAACGTGTTCTAAAGGTTGCATCAGAGTACGGTTTGGAGTTTAATTTTAAGAAGTGTCAGTTTTTAAAACCACAAATAGAATTTTTAGGCTATAGAATCCAAAACGGAACTATACAGCCCTCTGTATCTAAAACGGTAGCTGTACAAAAATTTCCACAACCACAAACTTACTAGTTATTTTCGGAAATTCATACCCCACTATTCAAAAATCGCAAAACCGCTTAGTGATCTACTAAGAAAAGACATTGCATTTAAGTTTGAATCTGAACAAAAGGAAGCTTTTCAAAAACTCAAAGATATTTTAACTCAAGAGCCAATTTTGCATCTCTATCAACAGGGATCAGTTTTAGAACTCCATACAGATGCTAGCAGTCAGGGATTCGGAGCAGTGCTGCTGCAACAGGGAACCGACAATAAGTTTTATCCTATTCATTATTTTAGTCGAAAAACATCTCCACAACAAGAAAAATATAGTAGCTATGAATTAGAAGTTTTGGCTGTAATCGAAGCGTTAAAAAAATTTAGACATTATTTACTGGGTTCTAAATTTAAAATTGTGACTGATTGTTCCGCTTTTCAACAAACTATGAGTAAAAGAGATCTTACACCAAAAGTTGCAAGATGGGCTTTACAGTTAGAGGAATTTGATTACCAAATTGTTCACAGATCAGGAAAACAAATGGCACACGTAGATTCTCTTAGTCGAAACGCAGTACTTGTTACTCGTTCATATAGTGAAGTGACCACTAAAATAGCCAATGCTCAAAATCAGGACGAATTCCTTAAGAATTTAAAAGCTTTGATAGATAAGCAAGAAGACGGTGAACACATTGTGAGAAATGGAGTTTTATACAAATACGATAATGGTAGAGAATTGCTCATAGTCCCAGAAGCATTACAAAGAGAAATTATTCGAGAAATTCACAATAAAGGACATTATGCTGTGGCTAAGACGGAAGAAATTTTAAAGCAAGAATTTTACATACCAAAGTTGAGGTCAAAAATAGAAAGTGTGATTGCCAATTGCGTGGAGTGTATTCTTTGTAATAAGAAACGTGGGAAAGGTGAAGGTTTCCTTAACCCCATCCCAAAAGAAAATTTGCCTTTAAGTACATATCACATAGATTTCATTGGCCCTATGCCTTCTACAAATAAGAACTATCAGCATATTTTTTCAATAGTCGACGCTTTTACAAAATTTGTCTGGTTGTATCCGGTTAAATCAACATCTACTCAGGATGCAATAACTAAACTTAAGCTTCAACAATCTACTTTTGGAAATCCGACAAGAATAATAACAGACAGAGGTTCAGCTTTTACCTCAAAAGAATTTGAAACATACTGTCAGGATGAAAATATTGAACATTTCAAAATTAGCACTGGAATTCCTCGCGGAAATGGGCAAATTGAAATAATGCATAAAATTTTAATACCCATTCTATCAAAACTCTCAATAACAGACCCTACCAAATGGTATAAACATGTTGCATCAGTGCAAAAAACAATCAATAGTACTGTTTCGAGGAGTACAAAGTTTACCTTTTTGAGCTTTTAACTGGTGTAAAATTAAAAGATACAACTGATTTACATTTAAAGGAAATATTGGAAGAAGAATACACAAAAGCAATGATGGAAGATCGAAATAATATGAGAGAAGAAGCAAGGGAAAACATTTTGAAGATGCAAGAAGAGAATCGGAAAAGTTTCAACAAACGAAGAAAAGTGGCGCGCATCTACAAACTTGGTGAATTAGTGGCCATACAACGGACGCAGTTTGGAACTGGACTCAAACTCAGACCAAAGTTTCATGGACCGTATTGGATTGTCAAGGTTAAACCTAAGGATCGGTATGACGTTGAAAAAGTTGGATGTCATGACGGACCAAATACAACTTCCACAGCAGCCGATTTCATGAAAGCATGGTCTTCAGACTAAAAGAAGAAGAAAAAAAATGTTTATTGTTTTATCCAGATACTGTTTTCTTTTTTTTATTCTTTCAGATTTTTCTACTATAACTTTCGAGGACGAAAGAGACGTCAGGATCGCCGAATGTAGTGACGAGCGCCTGTTGGCGAGCGCCATCTGCTGGTTGTTAGACGGAGTTGACGCTGGTTAGACGGAGAGCAGATCAGACGGATCTGGACGAGAGTAAAGACGTAGCAGATCAGACGGATCTGGACGAGAGTGAAGACGTGTCAGATCAGACGGATCTGGACGAGAGTGAAGACGTGTCAGATCAGACGGATCTGGACGAAAGACGAGACGAGACGCGACGTATTCGACGAAATCTACTGAATGTTCAATTCTCTTATGTTAATGTATATATATATCCTAATCGTCCTAAATGTAATTAAATGTGCGTTCTAAAATAGTAGTGATTTCTGAGTCCTACATACATATAATTTAGTTATTGCTAGGTAAACATGTCTAATAACAAAAGAGGAAATGGATGGCTCCAGAAAGCATTATTACTAGTTTTCTAAATGCATTTGCTACTTTGTCATGGATTCAAGGTGAATTTATGTCAAGCAACTGTTTCTATAGTTAAAAATGAAATGTCATTAGTTTTTTTTCTTGTATTTAAATTGAAACTGATTGTTATCATAATAACATGCTATACCATTGTGCACCTCAGTGATTTCTGTTTTTAAAAAAATACATGTCTTTTCATTGAAAATCGCAATTTCCATATCAGCATTTATTATCTATTTTTTATTTCCATCTTCACTGCTACATGGATGTTTCTCTATTTGGTTTTCTTCCTATTTCTTTAACATATTGATTTTGAATCATAAAATTCTCTAAAAGATTAAAAAGCTTTTCTTCCAACTCCTCTTTATATCTTATTTAACTACTCTCTCTCTCTCTCTTTCTGTCTATCTATATATTAATATATATATATATATA
This sequence comes from Argiope bruennichi, assembly GCF_947563725.1. Classification (NCBI taxonomy): domain Eukaryota; kingdom Metazoa; phylum Arthropoda; class Arachnida; order Araneae; family Araneidae; genus Argiope; species Argiope bruennichi. Next base: position 120,459,700 of record NC_079162.1, read on the forward strand.
TATATATATATATATATATATATATATATATAATGATATTATTCCTTGTTTATTAAATTTATTGCATTGTATTTACTGTATTAAATTTTTTTGTAATGTGTAAATAAAAGTTATGAAGGCGTAATTTTGTTTGTTTGTCCTTTAATGATTCCTACAAATTAAAATGGAATAATTGATTTATATGTTGCATAGATTAAAAAAATGGTATCTATACCTTTTATATTTCATAATTTATTTAATACATGCAAATTTAAGTTTCATGTTCTTTCCTCTGAGCAAACTGAAAACATCAAAGTCTCAATATTAATAAAAATCATTACATAACGGGAAAATGTAATAATTTTATTAGTAAGCTTCAAACTCTTACCTTATCTAAGAGTAATAATTATTTAACAAAACTATGTTCCTAAAATTCAACATGCAATGACATTTATATAATATGTAAAAAAGAACATTTGTAATTTTTCAAAAACACTGCCATAGCCATTTGTCAAAATGTATCTTTTGGACAAAAAAAAAGAATATGGGAAAAGAAAGAATAAAACGGCACCAAACTAATTAAAAAAGCTATATTAATCATGCAAAAACAATAATTACATTGAAAATAATAATTAAAATTTTAATATACGAAATAAAATTACATTGCTACGAAAATTTGGAGGAAATAATTCAAAATATTAATTTCTTTTTTAAAAAATTAAAAGTTTTTAATAATTATTCGGCTAGCGTAACATTCAATTTCAATGCTTTCATCAACGTTATCGGCAGACATCCCGACATGCGCAGAGTGGTAGAAAATTAAACAGAAGCTGTTTGTTTGGTACCTGTGACATGAGCCTGAATTTACTTCATTCTTATCAATATGAAAAACAGAAATTTGTAACTATCCTTGATTGCCAATTATGAATAGGCCAGGTTTTATTCAAAAAAAATTCTTATTTGCATTTTCCAATGAAATCTATACAAAATATGGGATAGATGCTTAAATTTTACTTAAAAATTCATAAATATGCATTACTAGCACATCTAGTCATTGATCATTAAATCTTAAAAAAAGAAGGACTTTAAAATATAAATTTATTAAAAATTGTAATCTATCAACAGCCGCATTTTTTATTCTAATAAGAAAGTCTTAAAATTTTAGACCTTTTATATCAACTGATTAAATATATTTATTTTTGATAAGAAAAGAAATTCCACTTCATATAAAAAATCATCTGCTCTGGAAATTATTTAATGGTAATTTTATAATAATAGCTTGTTAAAACCCATACATCACGACAAGTAATTTTAATAGTCCTGTTTCCTCGAAAAGCCATCCGGATAAAATGATGAGGCCTTACAACCGAATCGGCCGGCACAACTGTCACCAGGCAGAAGAATGGTGGGAATCAAACACCCCGCTTTCTTCAACTCCCTACGAGAAAGGGACCGCCCAGGATCGCAACCAGCAGAAACAAACACCAACCAATTAAAATACCTTTCTCTATTTACATAAAGACATAGATAAATTTCTAAATCAAATTCATACTTCTTAAAAATTTTCAGAACCTTTGAAATTTTAATCCTTTAATGTCTTTCCTTAAATTTTTACATTTTAAAATTCCTAAATTCTTTTAATTTTAAAGTTAAATTAAACTAGGTCTTTAATACATATGATAAGGGGATGTATGCATTGACCACAGGATCCTTGGAACGTCATTACATCTTACAACGTAACATTACATTACACCATAAACTCCATCTCTACATCTCTAGAACTCCTATGCAGCTTATCCGATTTGGTATATACTTAGAAGGACTTTATTAAAAAAAAAAAAAAAAAAAAAAAAAAAAAAGGAACTATAAACAGCTGCTCCGATCCGCCCGAAGGTACATGGACAATTCTGAATGATCGGATGCTGTGGCAGCCTAAGCTGGAACTTAGTTGAGCCCTCGAGGTTATCACTGGCCACGATGTAACTCTTCCCGCAGGAGGTACGTGCCGTCATCGGTAGGGGTAATTGACCCCACACCATTTTTGTACCCACTACGTTTGCGAAAACCAACCCATATGCCGGAAGCTTCTTATACCCGTGTCTGAGGTGCCTCCGGGTTGATTAAGAAAGGAAAAGAAAATATTGCTCAACGATTAATTACATTGGGAAAGATAAATGATAAGAAAATATAATCATGCATAAAATTGGCAACTATAATAAAAAAAGGGAAAATCGATGGTATCTTAAGAACAACGACACTGAATGAATGAAAATGACAATGCATAACATAATTAAAAATGTAAAGTAATGCAAATTTGTTTTACAAAGAGTAAATAAGGAATGATAGCGTTAAGTGACAAATTCAAAATCCGAGAGAAAATAATTATTTAAAAACAAGATACCAACTATGGAATAGGAATAAAATGCATGAGTACTGAAACTATTGTCCGAAGAAAGTTGCTATGATTACTTTAATCTGAGTAATTTTCATTATCTATTATTATAAATGTTTATTAATCTTTTTTCTGAAGACTGATTTGCTAAGAACTTTTTCATTAATTACAGACTTGACATAACTCAAATATTAGAGGATAGTTTGCTTTTCTGCAATACTGTCAAGGATTTGTGTTTTGCCTCGGGAGAAATCAGGAAAACTTCTAGCACCTTGTCTGACCACAACAAGCAATCTTTGCTGCAGCGTGTCTTGGCCTATCACCTTTTAAATAATCCTCTTTAAGAATACTTCCAGGAATAGAGCCCATAACAGTTTCCTTGATATATTTTATTTTATTTATTTATTTTTTAACATGGTACGTACCAACTAACTAAGCCTCTAGTAGACCGAGAAAGTAGATGACTCAGAAATTATTCATGGTGTTTCAAACAGATAAATAGTGCTGTCACAATGTAATATATATAGTCTATCAAGAAAATATACGAAGTTTGATTACAAAAATAATCAATCAATATCACTTTATATTATTTTATATTTTTTACAATACCATTCCAAATTCATCTTTTAAGTGAAAATATTGTTTCAGATTTTTTGCAAATAAAAGGACACTTTTAAAAACTCAGAGTTGAGTGGCTTAAATCAATAAAATTCTTTCTAATTTTTGTTCATCATACGTAGACTCATTTTGCGTAACCGTATTCAGGGTACAAGATAGGGTGATGATTTATTAGAATCTTATTTCAGTAATTTTTTTTTTAATTTATGCGAAAACAAAACATTGCAGTTGATTTTTCTCACATCTTCTTGGCTTGAAATTTTGTGCACTGTGTTTCTTTGATGACAATATACTATTTTAATATTCTCAGAATTTACTTATCAATTAACCTAGTGCCTTTTTTTATTCCATATAAGAGGGGATACTTAATGCTTGATACTTAATATATGAAAATTTGGTTTCAAGTATCATAATATTTATAAGAATTAATTATAAATTAAGGCTAGAAAAGCGATAATTTTAATACATTAATAAAAATACTTTAAAATTATTTTTATTAAATTTATTCTGAAACCATTTTTAAAAAAATAAAATGAATTATTCTTACTTAATATTTTAATACTTTTAAATAGAAAAATAGAACAGTTAGTGACATCTCATTCAAAAGTGGAGCAAATCCCAGACAACTTCTTCAAGCTTAGCTCGTCATCTGACCGCGGTTCAAAATTACGAGGTCCGTCCCAAAATGGCCCTCGTGTTGCTTCAAACGGGACGTTAATATAACCATACCAAACCAAACCAATCTTCAAGCTTAGCAAAGAATAAAAAAAAATTTATTTCAGTAGAGATTGGCTCGTCTAATTTACGATGTCCAGTTACACTAGCTTGTCCTTTTTGCTCAAGAAACGGTAAAAATAAATTAATTAAAAATGATAAGGAAATACTCAGTTCATTAATGGGAACTCACATGATGAACGCGGACGAGATCAAAGAATTTCAGTGTTTGCAGATGATCGTAATTAATTGTAATTATCACTAGCATTTACTTTGTAACAGAAACAACTAGTAATTTTGTATTTTTATTAATATCTTCCGAAAAGCATATCACTTTCCAATCATCTAACTGGGAATTCATCCTTTCAACAACTTTCCTTAGACCATGATTTATTCCTTACCAAAAATTATCTTAAAATTACCTAAAAATTTCAGCAATACAATTTATCCATGTCTCATCTAGTCATATATTTAGCTCAAGCTGAGCAATTAGAACTCTTTTTGAGATTAAATGTTACTATCTTATATCGCATTCCTTATTTTAAATTAACTTATTTTTACAGGAACAACCGGGATAAATGTCAAATAGAATGTGAATCGTGAATCGCGACAAACAGCAAACCTGAGATAATCTAAATCCAATCAAAGCTCACAGTAAATGAAATCGTTGGGCAAAAACCCAGAAGGCAGCCATCTTCAACAAGTTGCCACATAAATTAAATGCTTTAGTTACGCACTTACCACTCATTCGATGAAATAAAAAGGATAAAAAATGCCATTTATCCCTTTGCAACAGCAGATGAAAGAAATTCTTTATGGTGTTATTAGTTTTCCCCGGATTTTTTCCCTCTGCTTACATTAAAAACTGCGATGATACGTTTTTTTTTTTGGTTTTTTTTTTTCCTATCGCATTTCTGTTCTTTAACTTTCTGCAGGTGCCACTCATTCAGACCGGGTTTATTGGAATCGTTTTTCAGAAAACCGTTAGGCAAAGTTCTAGAACATTTGATTGATGAGTAATATAAATTATTGGCAATAATTTTTTAGTCTGTTAGTTGTTTGGAAGAGAAGAAGTGTATAAAATTAAACCGTTATTTTAAGCGGAATTTACCAAAACAGTTTGAAATTCAACATTTTGTCTCAACGTTTTGAGGAAAGGCCTTAAGCAGAGAAAAGTAAGTTGAACTACATTTAAGATGTTGTTATGTTAATATGTTAACATCTAATTTGTTGAATCTATTTATCCATTTGAATATTAATGCTTGCACAAGATGTTTTATATTAACATCTATTACATGTTATTAATACCGTTTGAATATTAATGTTTTACACAAGATGGCAGACATTTTGTGTAAAATGTGTACCATTTAAGTAAAATGGCGAATATTAGGACTGAAAATTTCCAAATAGCTTACCTTATATCTGAAGAGGATAATAGTTTTCAATTTAAATTTCATTGCTGAATTTATATAAATATTTCATATGGTTTCGGTTGTTTCGTAATGGATTTCTTCAGGCTATTCAGCATAGAGCAGCAAGCTGAGAATAATAAAAATGCGCATTTCGTTTTCAATATATGGCCATTTAACTTTTTTTGTATCGTATAGAGGTTATACGATATATTATACAGAATATACATACTACTATATATTAATACAGAAATTATCAGTATTTCTTAAAAACAAAATTATTGATGTTAATTGAAGCTAAAGTAATGCACATTTATGGGTAAGAAATCTTAATTAATTTTTAAAAGATTAGTTAAATTAGTTTTAATTAATATTTTTTTCTGTTTCTATCTAACTGCTTTATTACGTTTATCCCAGTAAGAGATATTTGTATTTGTTCAATCTTAAATTATTCAGACATGTAAATTCTGCTTACATTAAACTTTTTAGGCATATTTTCTTGTATGTGATTGCGTGAATGTTAGTAATAATATATGTACTCCAAAACAAGATATTGCTCTTAATTTGCAAGAAACTTTCTAAAATTTGATTTTTGTTGATTGTAAAAGTTTTCAAGCTATATAAACTCTCCAAAATTTTCCTTTCAGAAATGACAACTGACTGAATGTTGTCATTGTTAATAGTTCGTAATATTATAGTTAGCAATTATATTTAATATTTTATACTATAGTTCGTATGGCAATTTTTTTATGATTGAAATAAGTTAAGCGTTTTGTTATTTGTTATTTTTTGTAGGAATTTAGAACATGAATACTATGTTCTTTTTATCCATAATAAAATTTTAGAAACTGTTAACAAATTTTCAAAATTGTCACATACCATTTTTTAATAAAAAGCTTTGAAGTTATATATAATATTCAAGATTTTCTTTCATAAATATTTTTTTTTCTTTTTATTATAACTAACTGAAAGATGCTATTGCTAATGGCTTATATTGTTGGTGCTAGTAATGATGGTAATTTACTATTTTGTATTTGAAATAAGCTATTTTGCAATTTTTATTTTTTTATAGAAATTTAAAATTTCAATAAAAATATTGTTGTCTTTTTATATATTTTTTTAAAATTTCAAAAATTGTTGCCAAAGTTTTAATAAATGTCATTCAATCAGTTTTCCACAGAATTACCTTGTAGTGTTTATTTACTGTTATTTTAGAATTGAACTGAGATGGTGTCTTCTCTCAGAAAGTTTTGTTTTATATAAAATTTTTCAGCAATATTTGCAATTCTGTGCAGTTATGGATTTGTATCATGTGCAATCATATAAAAATAATTTTGAAAAGTTTAATTGTTTAACTGATTAATCTGGAAAATTTTTTGCATATAGATTTTAATGGCTGTTTATTTAAAAAATTAACTTCAAGTTTGAATTTTTTTATTCTTTTTACTACATTTGACTTACTCATTTAGAATAGAGATTCAGATGTTTTTAAATAAATTAGGGAGTGGGGTTAGCAAGAATAATTTCTGAATCAAGCAGTATATTTGCATAAGTTTATAATTTTGCTTTTGATACAGCTTTAGTATATACATAACAGAATAATTTTCCTTAGTGCTGTATTAAATTTGGAATATTTGATTGAAATTTGAGGCATTTTAAAAATCATTTGGATCTAGTATTGCTTTGCACTTTACTTTTATCCCAGTTGTTTTTTCTTCAACTATTAATAAGTTTTGATTTTGGATGTTCATTGGGAAAACTAGCAGTTTTAGCAACATTTGCCTTCCTGTATAGCTACTCATATTTGTATCACCTGCCTTTTTAATCATATAAAAATATTTTTGAATAATTTACTGATTTTACTGATGCATCAATTAAATTTTTTTTCATATAGATGGGAAATAATTTAATAAAGGAAATTTATATAGATTTTAATAACTGTTTTCCTAAAAAATTAGTGTTCAATTTTGAATTTTTAAATTCCTTATAATACATTTATTTTCTCATTTAGATGAGAGATTTAGATTATTTTAAATAAATTATAGAGTGGAAATTAGCAAGAATAATTTCTGAACTAAGCAGTATACTTACATATTTTTAAAATTTAGCTTTTGGTACATCTTTAGTATATACACAACAGAATAATTTTCCTTAGTGCTGTATTAAATTTGGAATATTTGATTGAAATTTGAAGTATCTTAAAAGTCATTTGGATCACGAATTGCTTCCCAGTTTACTATGATTGTAGTTATTTTTTCTTCAACTGTTAATAAGTTTTGATTTTGACTTTTCATTGTGAAAGTAGCAGTTTCAGCAATATTTGCCTTTCTGTGTAGATAAGCATATTTGAATCACCTACAATTTAAATCATGTTAAAGTAATTTTGAATTATTTAATTATTTAACTGATTTATCTGCTATTTTTTTTTTGTATGTAGTTGGGAAATACTGCAATAAAGAAAATTTGAGTAAATTTTATAGATTTTAATGACTGTTAAGCTAAAAACGTAAGTTTGAATTTTTAATTTCTTTTTACTGCGTTTATTTTACTCATTCAGAATACAGATTCAGATGTTTTTATACAAAATATCTCCCAAAGAGTCCTATACTGTAGTTGTAACAAAAGCAAATTTTGTACTTAAGTAAATATATTGCTTAGTTCAGAAATTATTCTTGCTGACTCCACTCCATAATTTAGTTAAAATCATCTAAATCTCTATTCTAATTCAGTAAGTCAAATGTAGTAAAAAGAATTTAAAAAATTCAAAATTGAACTTAATTTTTTAACAAAACAGTCATTAAAATCTATATAAATGTACACAAATTTTCTTTATTGAATTATTTCCCATCTATATGAAAAAAATTTAATAGATGCACCAGTTAAATCAGTAAATTATTCAAAAATACTTTTATATGATTAAAAATGCAGGTGAGTACCTATACAGGAAGACAAATGTTGCTGAAACAGCTAGTTTCTCAATGAACAGCCAAAATGGAAACTTATTAATTTTCGAAGAAAAAACAACTGCAATAAAAGTAAAATGCAAATCAATACTAGATCCAAAAGATTTTTAAAATGCCTCAAATTTCAATCAAATATTCCAAATTTAATACAGCACTAAGGAAAATTATTCTGTTAAGTATATACTAAAGCTGTACCAAAAGCAAAATTATTAACGTATGCAAATATACTTCTTGATTCAGATATTATTCTTGCTAACCCCACTCCATAATTTACTTAAAAACATCTGAATCTCTATTCTAAATGAGTGTCAAATGTAGTAAAAAGAATTTAAAAATTCAAAATTGAACTTAATTTTTTTAACTAAACAGCCATTAAATTTTATATAAATTTATTCAAATTTTCTGTATTGCAGTATTTCCCATCTATATGAAAAAAATTTAACAAATGGACCAGTTTAATCAGTAAATTATACAAAATTATTTTTATATGTTTAAAAGTGTAGGTGATACAAATATGAGTATTTACACATGAAGGCAAATGCTGCTGAAAGTGCTAGTTTCACAATGAAAAGACAAAATCAAAATTTATTAACAGTTGAAGAAAAATGAGCTGCAGTAATAGTAAACTGGAAAACAATTCTATATCCAAATGATTCTTTAAAGGCCGCAAATTTCAATCAAATATAGGTATATACTAAGGCTGTACCAAAAGCAAAATTATAAACCTATGTAAATATATTTCTTAATTCAGAAATTATTCTTGCTAACTCCATTCCATAATTTATTTAAAATCATCTGAATTATTAAATTTGCTTTTGTTACAGTTTCAGTATAGGACTCCTTTAGATATTTTGTATTTCTCAAATTAAGGATGGTAAATAGGCAATATTAACAATTGGCTATAAGAATGATATGATATTTGACTTGGCAACATCATATCACTTCGTTTCGCTTTTTAAAAGGATTTTCCCAGTATTATTGGTTAAAACAGAATAACCAGATGTCTAGCATCTTGAAACTTCACTTAGAAAATGCTAACTTGTGCTTGAATAAGTAATACAGAAAAATTACTAAGCAAAATTTTTTTTAATAAAATTCTTGAGGAGATTTTGTTAAATTTTAAAATATATTGAATATTTGATTTCTAAACACTCCTAAAAACAACTTATTCAAAAAAGAAAAGAAACTTTTTAAAAAAATTACCAGACTTACTGCATTAACCAAGAATCTCAATCAGTCAAGACCACCGAAACAAAAACTTCTGAAGTTAAGACCCCCGGAATTACAAGGCTCAGAGCCCATACAAGATTTAATTGAGTCACTAAAAGAAATTAAATCGCTGCTCCGAGAATTTTCAGCTTCAAAATATAAAAGCTACACAAAGCAAAGAGAGGAAAAAGCTTCTGATCAACTCACTCCTCTTTCTTGCCTCTTTTCACTTCCGAACTTTCCTTACTCAGTCTCCCTCACTCCCACCTTCACGCGATTGATCGCTCTCGTCATTTCAGCCAGGGCGACACCCGCTCCCATTTCACGGTGATCTCAACTCAATGTCTGAATCAACAAGTTCACTCCCCTCTTTCCCTAGTCTAGTGTATTAGATAATACGAGTGCTGGGGTTGGAGGCCCCAATGAATCGTATTTCCTCCATCAACTTAGCCAAAAGTGCTTTAGGTTTGTTTTTTTCCCGCTATTTCGGTTAAAAAAAATTTCGGATTGCTTAATTTTTTTTAAATTTTTATTTAAGTAAATAAAGGACATTAAAAAGCATATTCTGGATAACATTAAAAAAATTAGTTTCTAAAAAATTTCCAATCTTTATTAAATGCAGAATATTGCCATTTTAATTTTGTGCATAATGCAATTTGTGCATTTTACAAATTAGTGATAAGGCTTATTCATAACTTTAGAATTAAATAGTTGAATTTTTAAGAAGGAAGGAATTATTTGTGAATGTGTTAAAAAATGAAAAAAAAAATACAAAAGCATAGAAGAATACATACAAAAGCATGCACGCACGTCACACGAACACACAGTAATAATCTCTGAATAAAGCATGATGTTTTATATTTTGATTTCCATGTAGGCATTTTTGTTTCTAAATATCGGTATGATATTATTTCTTAAAAAAAGCAATTGGCAAAGTCACGCTTCAAAATTTCTTAAAAATACATATATAATCCGATTTTCAGTTTTTGAAATGATATTATCATGTAAACAATTCATAAATGATGAATTCTAATTTAGAAAAAATTTCCTAGATCTTTTTTTTCAGCAATAAAATTGTTGTATCAAAATTATCGACAATGAGAAATTTGCCTAGTAATTTATTTTGTTTAAATTAATTATTTTTTATAATGTAAAAGCATGTTTTTTTAAAAAAATTCTGCTTATAAAGAAATAGTTTTAATGAAAAAAAATTTTATTTAAAATATTATAGAGAATTTTTTCCAAACTACTTTTCTGAAATATATTGTGAATTAGAAACTATGATTAAAACTGTAATCTAATTTAATTTTGTTTTAGCATCTAATTACAAGAATTCTTCATAATTTAATAATTTAATCGCAATAAGCATTCAAATCTCTACACATTCGTGTACATTTTCTATTGATTAATTACTTTTCAAATATTAAAACTAAGTGGAATCAAATAAATCCATTAAAAATTGATTGATTGTGTCTATCAATTCAGTTAATCGTATGTTTAGTAACTGTGTCCATAGATCTAAGTTTGTTTGTTAATGTATAAAATCAACAAATTAAATTAATTTAAGTTGTTCATCGAAGTTACTGAGAAAATTCCGGAAAGATGAAAACTTGTAAAAAGACCGACTGTGATTGATATTGATCCATAATGAATTATTTGCCGTTTATAAATGCTGTTAATATATTTACGTAAATTATTTCTTTATTGTTTCAAATCTAAATCTAAACAACTCAGATATGCTCTTAATGTAAACTATTTTGATTTCAGAAATAGTCAAAGTATAAAAGGGATGCATTTGTAATAATTTTACACATTATTTTCTTTGAATTGTGAAGAAATGACGATTTATCTTAGTTAAAACGTATTTGAAGTAACTTAATTTACTAATCTTAAAATTTACCTGTTTTTCTTTATATTCAAATGTCTTATAAAATTTTTATTCTAGAAAATCAATTCTTTTACAATACTAAATAAAAATTATTACACATCCAAAATAAATTGAAACTTAAATTTGTTTAACATTTTGAGAAAGACATACCTCAGAAACACACATTGGGATCTCTCTAGAGAGTGCACCTATATACTTGTTTCCAAAATCTTAAAATTTATGTAACAAAATTATTCGGCGTCTTTTATTTTTTACTATTTAGGCAATTTAAAGTTGTTGTTTTTTAATATTTACATGGAAAAATCTAGATTTTAACAGTTCTTACACTTACCTACAAATTACAATGATAAAACATTTCTAAGGAACTTAAAAGGTAATTCACTGTTATCTTTTATATAACATTATGCGGTTATGGAGAAGAATTTCGAAGAATATAATTTTAGAATGACACATCAGTTTATCTTTTATATTTTTCTGTGCTTTGGGAAGCACAAGGTTTCTGTGCTTTAACATTGTGCTTCCCAATAAGGTATGGATTTTTGAAACTTCTACTCTATAATTAGATAATTGCGAAGTTTTAAGATAAACATTAAATGCAGTTTATAAAAAAACTTTTTATAAACCACACAAATTTTTATAATTCCTTGGCGAATTTTTGAAGCAGAAAATGCTTAATTTTAATAGATAGATTTTGTATTGATTCATTCGCATGTATATCCGAATTGTATTTCTAATTTAGTTATAATAATGTTTTGTCTTGATTTGGCTTTAAAAGGGCTATTTAGATCGTATCTTGTAATTCTGATCTGCTGTCAGATGACGAGGACGATACCCATTGCAACTTCCTCCCTCCAACCCCATTAGTCAGGTTGCGTTTCTAAATAAGAAGAGGCTCAGCATTGTTTGAGAAACAGTTTTCAGAATTTAAGTAAAATTAGAGTAGAATTTAAAAATAGTATACTCAAAAATGTCTTTGGCTAGTGGGCGTGTTTAATAATCATGCGGTTTAGTAAATTAATCATGCGGTTCTTTTTAATAGACACACACATTCAATCAAAACTTATTTTTAAAAATTATTTTGCCCGTAATCCATACATACATTTGTACAGGATTACAAAGTTCGTAATTCAATTTAAAAAATTATTGCCTATTGTTTTTAAATTATATAAAATTTCCAAAAAAGCGATATCATAATTCAGTGAATGTTTTTAATGTTTCGTTTTTTTCCCTTTAGATATTTTAAGACATACCTCAAGTTTCTCAGTCAAAGAATATTTTTTCGCAATAATGCAGTGTAAGTATTTTTTTTTTTATCTTCAATTGAAAAAAAAAAAAAATCCATTTGTTAAAACTTTGAGTCATTCCAGTGAAATGGGCACACTTATAAACACTACAAAAATATAACATAGAACAGTAAACGTATAACTCTAGAAAAAAATATAACATATTACATTGAGAGCAACGTAGAACAAATAAGTGGTGGATGTTTATAAAATTTATTTATGCATGAACAAAATGAATAGTTACTTGAATATGAGAAATGCTTGCTATATCCTGAGTCCTGTATAGTCATTCGTTTCTTTTCCATATTCCTATTTCTGATAATATTCTTAGATTCTAAAGTTGGTTATTGAGCTTACATTGCATAAATACTATAAAGAAAAGTGTCATTAGGTGTGGATTTAAATGAGCTTGAAATGCACCCGATTTGGCATTATTCGACTACATTAAATCTGTTGAGTAACCATGCTCATGGGTCATTGAGCATGGTTTTAGTATTTTAGTAAAAACCTTGCTCAATGATTTTTCGGGATTCTTCGACGATTCTTTTAATATTCTATTACACATTTAGTTAAATTAACGCCCCTATTTAAAGATATGTGAACGTTGACTGGCTATTTATCTGAAGACAAGGTCAGGCGAATAGAGCGTTTCTTGAATCGACGCTCCTCTATTGAAACTTATATACCAACAGGAGTACCAACTTTAACAGTGTAAATGGTACGGTTTTGAATGATGCTGATTTTCTTCCAGATTTTTTCGATGACCTTGCCTGAAACGAAGTTAAGAGAGTTCTTTGCACCGATATGCGGTGAATGCTATGAGTCGTCTGTTTACAACTCAAAGTTTCGATGTACCAGTTCTCCAGCATCGTAATAGAAATGAGACAATTATGTATCAAACCACGTAACTTGTTCTTAGATTGCCCATTTCGCTGTTGTGCTCAATATATTTATGTAATTTAAGCTTATGAGGGAATTTAATTCGCAATATCTAGGTTACAAGTTTGATAGATCTATCTGGAATCAGCAGACTGTGATACTCATGAAGAAAACCTTACTTCAGCGTTTGCAAAATACTGACGATACCGAAGAAGCTCTGTATCATCTAAGCCGCTGTGATAGCGCAACTTTATATGCTACCTTCGGTTCTTATGGATATTTTGGTGAGATCTTTGCTAAAATCCGTTTCCACCTTATGTATACAGAATATGTTATTAATACCGTCTACGGTATGATAAGGGCTCGCGAAAGAATTGCAGATGCTGCCGAATTAGAACAATATCCGTGCACTAGCGAACAAATAGAAAGAATCCAGGAATGCTTTCTGGAGACCAAAAAGTGCGTGCAATTCTTTATGTCTACAATTGAACAATATTTTTGGGGGTACATTAAACAGGAATTAAGTTTATAAAGAGAAGAATGGAACATTTTAGGAAAAGTTTATTTTGAAGTTTTCTTCTTTTAAAATCTGGAACTTTTATTCTGAAATTTGCTTCCTGTAAAATCTCTTTATGTGTATCGTCTAATAACTATAATTTTTGGTGTCTTGTCTTGTTAAAGGGAAAAATGTTTAAATGTATGGTTTCAAAATGAAGCTGAATAAAATATATGAAATTAATGCAAATTTTTCTGTGCCGATTTCATTTTAACTACATTAAAAATTATTTTTTTTAAATTATTCATTGAATAATTAATTATTATTACTTGTATTAATTAATGCTTAATTAGTAAAAATTTTAAAATAAGGTTGAAAAACACCACTTATTGGTTTTCTTGGGATTTTATATTATTCTTTCATATATATTTATGGAGTAGGAAAATGCCAGAAATGAAAAATTAACGGTTTTTTCATAACAACTTATCTAAAACTCTATCAATTACTTAGAAGTGATATGTGCATAGTTCTATTTGCTTAATTTAAATGGGCATACAAAAAAGTTATTTCCATTTTTTTCTCATCCCGAATTAAAATTACAGTATTGAGTCCAAAAAATATTACAAACATGCATTTTCAAATACGAATGGCGATGCAGACTAACGGCTTGAAATTATCTTTTAGCTACTTTAATCAATAACAATTCAGATTGACAGCAATGACCGACTAGCAGAAAATTAAATGGTGAATTCTTATTTTTCCGCGTTGTTAGATTGAAGAAAGATCTCTCTGATGTAAACTGATTTTCGTTTATAATATCAGTTTTAATGCAAAAAATATCAATTCCTTGAATTCACTCTTAAAATCTGTCCAAAATATCAAGTACGTCTTGATGCTTTAGGTTCATATATGAAATTCATGAAAAAAACTAATGGAACAATAGCGAAATATTTTCGGCACGGATAAATCTGCATCAGCTAAGCTGCATTCAAGGCCAAAATTTGAGTGATACCCTTATGAATTCGTACAAAATTTGCATGATGCGCTAAAGTTAGGTTTATATTTCAGATTATCTTTAGGATAATGATTTTTCAAATAGTTTTTGCATTATCTTCAATTTTAGTTGAGACGGCCTCTAATTTAATTAGTGGTTAGAAACGGCATATGCCTTTATTTAATTTATTGATCCTATTTTGCTTTAATGTTTAACTATATGCTCACTCTCAGCATGGTCAAATCAGATCTTTGCATCATTAAACTCAAATTAATGACAAACGCGGCATTTCCGACCTAAGGCCTTGATAAGGTTTCAACATATTGAGCAATGTGAGAGGTTGCCTTACCTTGCAAAAAATTTATAATAGGTAGTGTATTTCTTTTACGAAATTCATTGACAATTCATTCAGTAAATTATACACAATAAACTGATGGTCCAGTAATTTAAATGATCAAATGAATATGAAATTTTTTATAATAATAATTTTCCGTTTCTTTAAAAATGCATTAGCAATAGCGTCTTCTGTCATTTTAAATACTTTATTTTGTTATTAAAATATTCTTTCTATTAATGTTTTTAGTGCAAGTCATATATTTTTTTTATAAACTTCTTAAGTTTTTAGTGTTTTTTTTTGGTTGACCCTGTCTTTAAATAACAGTTTTCACACTAATTATTTGATGCTTCTTAAATTTCGCCGAAACTATAATAACACGATTCAAAAACTTACTCGAAATTTGAATTAACATTATGCATATAATATACTGATTTGTTGCATTTAATTAACCGTTTGCAGAAGACTGCTTAACTGCTAATATTGTTGCTGTTTAGAGAGGATTTATAACTTTTCCCATTTGGTATCTTTGAATGCAATTGTTTGTTGCATCTAACAAATTAACTACAAAACTGATTACTTGCTGACATTGCTATTGCTGCTTCTCATTTTATTCTTTTCTTGTGTATTTGACTCATAATTTACAAAAAATTCATTAAGGATAATAATGTCACTGCTTAAAAATTACTATTTCTTTGTTTCATGTTTCGGTGCTTTGCTTGTTGGTATTTTTTTAAGCGTGCATGGCGCTGAAACTAACATTCTTCACTGTCTATAAATTTATCTTTTAAGTAATTTGGTAAACATCGATCTAACAATATCTTTTGAGACATGACAAAAAAATTGAAGGAACAATTTGTGTATTAATATTTTACTACTAACATATTTCCTGAGTAGGAGAAAAAGTGCCTTTGTTTAAATGCACTGGTCCTGCTGTATTTAACTTGCACAAAACGAACTAACTACTAGCATTGTTACTGTTTGCGAATGACGATGCTTTTCTCTTTATTGACGCTGACCTCCTACTAACATATAAACTTTAATCTGTATAATTCTCTTTTGAATGAAACAAAATCAAAAGTAAGGCTACTAACATTGCTGTTGCTTGAGAATGACGATGCTTTTTTCTTTATCGAAGCTGACTTCCTATTAACGAACTAACTATTAACACTGTTGCTTTAATCTGTATAAATCTCTTTTTAATGGAAGAAAATCAAAGGTAAGGCTATTAACATAGCTGCAGCTTGAGAATAACGATGCTTTTCTCCTTTCTGAAGCTGACTTCCTGCTAATGAACTAACTACTAACATTGTTGCTTTAATCTCCATATTTCTCTTTTGAATGGAATAAAATCATCAGTAAGGCTACTAACATGGCTGTTGAGAACGATGATGCTTTTCTCCTTCTTGAAGCTGACCTCCTACTAACATATTGTTAAACCTGTAATTTTGCTTCCCAGCGCGACTAGTGTCATCATAAGAAAGACTGTTTTACAGTCATCTGTATTGGATGCTGTTGGATGCAGAGCCAGTAATCCCAAAGCTTGACGATTTGGCGACGAACTTGGCTACAAAATGGATAATGCTCGAAACTTCAAGAATTTTGTCGATGCGTCCATTAGGAACCGATATACGCCCTATAGGTCTAGTAGCTTTTAGTCCCGCCTCCCTGGAACTATAAAAGGCCGGCACTCTCAAGCTGTGGTGGTGTCGTCGTCGTGAACAGTAGTCGGAGTCACCGACAAGTAACGAGTCTTCGAGAGGATAGCGAAGAAACAACGACGGATTGCCAGCGTTGTGTGAAGCTATTGCTGTGTGCCGAGTCCTGTTATCTGCTGTGGAAGCAACGTCGTGTTGTGTAGTAGCCAGTTGTGAGAAGTAGTGATCCGGCAGCTAAAGCAAGAAGTTCTGCTGTTGGAGAGACCGTAGAGCGAAGCTCCCAGGATCCCCTCTCCTTCTGGATTCTGTCTAGCCGCTTCGTGTGCTGTGGACGATTCTACTTGTGGGCTATTGTTTACTGTAGTGTGCTACTGCGTCTGTCCTGTGTGCATCTCGGCTGTAAATATTTGTCGTTCTGTGCATTCGTCGTCTTTGTATACTCGTGTCTTCGTGTAAATAAACGTCGTCTTTGTTTTCTACTGTCGTATGCTGATTGTGTTCTCACCATACATCCACTATCAAAAGAACCCGGCTGTGAGGAAAATCCGTAACAATATTAACTTTAATCTGTATAATTAATTCTCTTTTGAATGAAACAAAATAAAAAATAATGCTACTAACATTACTGCTGCTTAATAATGACGATGCTTTTTTTTTCATGACGCTGTCTTCCTACTAACAACCTAACTACTAACATTGTTGCTTTAATCTGTCTAATTCTCCTTTGAATGGAGCAACATCAAAAGTAAGGCTACTAACATTGCTGCTGTTTGAGATTAGAACAAATTTAAAGCTAAGATTATTTTTATTATATGCATATTTATATAGAATTAAGGAATCTTCCAGCCTGAGGTATGGTAAAAAATTTTACATGAATACATGATTACATGAATAGGGAACGTTTAACTTGAATGTAATCGTTTAAAAAATTATTTACTCGATAACTGTATGCCCGTATTAAAAAATTTCTTGATTTTGAAATTACTTCAGATATTTTTTAAAATTTGCAGGTTTTTAGGAGATAAACTTTTTCCTATTCATGTCACATTTTTTATTAAGAAGATATAAATTAGTTTCCTTGAAATGATTGGAAATAAAAAGTTCGAGAATAATAGTAAAATCAAGATTATGAATCCTGCTTCAAAAGTCAACGCTAGGTATTTATTATTGTAGAAAATATATATACTTGTGACTGTGAAAAACTGAAATTTGAGAATGTCTACACAAACCAAATATGCGGTGAAAGACTGAACATTTGATTATATTCTGGTACATTCGAACAATGACAGGTATATGTCAACAAGCATATATATGAGCCGTTTATTTTGAAAGTGGAGCAAGTCTATTTTTGAAAAAAATGGGGATAATGGCAATTATAGATAAAACTTGTTATGATCTCTTTATAAATAAAAAATTATAGTAAAATAAAATTTAGATTCTAGTATTTAGGAGATGGAAGTTTTAGCTTTTAACAGTATTGAAAATCTGTTTATTTTGAAAGTAGTGCAAGTCCATCTTAGATTGAAATTATATTTGATCGAATATATTATGGCAAAATTTAGCTCTGGTTGTTGTATGAAGAAGCAAATGGGGCCGTTTGACATCATGTCTGAAATCTAGGGTGTTTCTATTTATCTATTTTTGATATTTAAAATCGGTGATTGTACAGTATTTCATAAATAATAAAAAGTATCTTAATTTTGCGTGTCGACAGTAATATATTTACTTCCATCACCGATTATTCAGTCCAGTGACAATGAAATAAATATCATCATTTTCATAACACATCGCAACATTTTCTTAATTTCTTTTTATCTGATATCCTAATTTATATCGAATGGATACTGGAATGAGCCTTGATCTTTGCATTTTAACGTTTTGGAAATTAATGATGGAGAGAAGTTAATTGTACCATTAAACGAGGATAAACGAATTTACAATATTATGTTATCACCAATGGTGAATTGTGCGGTACACTATTTAAAATTCACACCAGCATAAGTCAAAATGGAAGAACACGCATTCTTAAAGATTCGCAAATTAAATACAAAACTATTGCATATGAAATTGTAATGTTGTATTTAAATTTATGTAAGTCAAGTAATATCGAGCATCCTATCTTCTCACGCTAGAATCTAAAGCTACATATAAAAATAAAAAAATAAAAATTCCCGTGCCATTCTTTAAATTTACTTTGGCATTTTAACTTCTCCGCCTTAGTTTGGCAGCGAAAACTCCCCTGCAAAATGACGAAATACTCCCCGCAGGAGAAGCAAAAAAGTTACGTCATGCTTTTGATGTTATATTGCGCCTGAAATACGAAGAGGAAAGCGCAAATCTCCACCATATTCGATATTCACTATTTGTGCACGGCGCATAACGACATCTGCCGGTGTAAATGAGAACTAAGGATATTTACCAAATATTTCGAACATACTCCTAGCGAATATTGATTGATATTCACCTGTGGAAGTCGACATTTTAGAAATTTCGATCTTTCATAGTATCATACTCTTTGTACTATAATTTAATATCTTTTAACAAAAGTTATGAAGCGAATAAAGTTGTTCTTGGCATTAATGAGTTTTTCATGGAAAAATATATAAAATTAAACCCCCTAATGAAAAACAAATAAGGAATGATTATCTCATAGTTGTGCGCATCAAATTTGCTGTACAGTGGTCAACAGCAAAAGAAGGGGAGGGCTCTTCTGTAGTTGGAGTATTTATCATTACATTATCACAAAACTGGAATTAAAGGAAACGGCTTAAGAGGACAGATGTTATCAAATTAACTGAGTGATTATTTCAGTGGATTAACATAGTTAAATAACTGATATTTCGGAATTTTTCTATTACATCTGTACCCTTCTGTTATACCTCCCCCCCCCCCTTCCGAAATATTTTTTCGTCGCGTAATCAATCAATAAATACCTTTTTATGCAATTCTGGTGATTATTTAGAGAATTATAAAGTTTGAGAAATGGCACTTCCAGTGTTACACCAGCCATATAATCTTTTGATGATTTCTCAAAAACTATTATATGGTTTTTTACATTTTCTTAAACATGGCTATGAAAAAAAGTGAATTGCAACATTTTTTTTTTTTTGTGTGTGTGTGTGTGTGTTGGTGTGTGTGAGAGAACAAAGCTAAGGTGCTAAAATTCTCTGAGTTCCAAGACTTATGTATATTGTATATCTGTAATAATTCTGTAATAATATTGAAGAAAAAATGATGGGAAAAATTTACATCATTTCATCAAGTCAAATTTCTCATAAGAAGAAAAGGATAATTATAGTGTTGAAAAGCAATTTTAACAAATCATTTAGATTTTATTTTCTATAGGTTTTTGCTAAGATTTAATTATCAATGGTTAGTTGTGCAAATGCTGCATACTTATGATTTTCTAAATAATTTTTTTTAATAAGGTATTTTGAATATTTTAGGTTTCTTTTCACAATTCAAATAAAGCTGCTGGTTACTGGCTGCCCTTTTTATAAATGAAAATAAAAAATATTGCATTTTTTTTTTTTTAATTTTAGTAAGTAATTTTTAAAAAATAGTTTTGTATAGTTTTACATTTGATTTGCTAAGTCTTCTTCTATACCTTTTATGCATTATAATATTCTATTAAAAAAATTTTCTAATTGAGTAATATTTAATTTTAATGCGATTTCAATATATAATTTTATCACAGTAATTTTTCAACTTCTTTTTATGTTTTTTGGTGTTATAAAACATTAATTTTAAATAACTTTAATTTTCTATCCCGATTTAGAGATTGAAGTAACAATTGTGTTTTATTGTATTTTTTGTAGATGTATGGGGAGCTTTACAAAAGAATAATATGATTGTCTATCATTGTCACTCTTATTCACACTAAACAATAAATAATTTGCTCGGTATCGATGTAAATGGCTTTAAAGAATAGGTTTGTTCAGTTAGACCAACTGATTAACCGAGTTAGTTAATTAATCAACATCTTGAATTTTCTCATTACACCTAGAATTTTTAGCAAAATTGATTTTTTTGTCATGAACTATGTAGCCCCCCCCCCCCAGAAAAAATATTTTTTGTGTTAACGGAATCTTAAAATCTTTTGACCATATCTCGGAAATTATTATAAATATCTCGAATTTTTTTGGCGCATTAAAAGAACATGTTTTTGCTACAGAAAGTGTCAAAAGAAATTCATAGATAAAAGAAAATGAGTTTTTATTACAAATTTTTTAAACACATCAACCTGAAAAAAGTAAAATTTAATATAGGAAAAGTTTGATGTAATAGCAAAGAAACGATACTAAAACTGTTGGAATCCTAAGAATTACAAGCATATCTGTAATAGTTTTAAAAATATTTACAAAAAAAATGCAAATCTCCCACAGTCAAGCGATAATGTCTCGAAACGAATACTTGTTGAGAGACAATACACTCAATCCATCAAAGAATTTTTAAGGCTAGATTTATAAAATTTAAAAAAAATGTAAGTACTCTTTTAAAATTTTTATGCATAACAAAAACCCTTTCGGCTTCAATACATTCCAGAGATTCATTCCAGAGAATATTGTTGATGATATTAAAATGAGAACATTGACAGGTTAAGAAACTAAGAAAGGTTTTTTCTTACAAAGGAGCATATATAGAATATATGCTCTTTTTTTAATTCTGTAGCAGATCTTCAAAAATTAAATTTGTCGAAGCCTGCAGTTGATTTATATGTTCTGTTCCTTGTTAAATTAATGACTGGAATTTCAAATGAATTTTTATCTACTTTGTTTGAAATTTCAAATTCTACTGTTTCAAGATATTTTAATTTTGTAACAACAATTTTTTTGAACAGTTGAAATTGTTACCTATATTTCCTCCAATGTCATTAGTTATTGAAACCATGACAAAACAGTTTGGTTCTGAAAATAAAGACTCCAGAGTCATTATTGACTGCATTGAATTTCCTCTATAGAAACCTAGCAATAGAACAGCAAATGACTGTCAGTTTTTATAAGAAAACAAATACTTTAAAAGATTTGATAGTCGTAATGCCTTCAGGAGCCATCAGCTTCATTTCACCATTATACTGTGGTAGCATATTTGACAAGGAACTTTTTACAAAAAGCCATTTGATGGATGTATTAGAACCGAATGATGTTATGATGGCAGATTAAGGCTTCCAAACTGAACAAGAACTACAAAAAATAGGATATAAATTGAAATGTCCTAAATTTTTGAAGGACTGTATTCAGTTTAATATTACTGAAGGAATTGATAACTGCAAGGTATCCAATGTAAGGGTTACAGTAGAAAGAGCCATTTTAAGAATTAAAATGTACAAATATTATGCAGGGGCTTTCTTTTATACATGTTTATATAATTCCTATTCAGTATTTTATATCACTTGCATGTTGTGTAATTTTCAAAGACCTTTAATGAGCATCAAATAATTTTTGAATTTAATTTTAACATTATAATGAAATGCATTATAAGGTTTTACTTTTTTACTATGAACTTTAAAGTTTTCTTTGTCTTTTTAGTAATACATATCATTTAGTTATTGCTAGGTAAACATGTCTAATAACAAAAGATCAAAATGGATGGCTCCAGAAAGAATTATTACTAGTTTTCTAATGCATTTGCTAATTTGTGATGGATTCAAGGTGAATTTATGTCAAGCAACTGTTTCTATTGTTAAAAATGAAATGTCATTAGTTTCTTATATTTAAATTGAAACTGATTGTTATAATATCATGCTATGCCACTGTTTACCTCAGTGATTTCTGTTTTTAAAAAATACATGTCTTTTCATTGAAAATCACAATTTCCATATCAGCATTTATTATATATTTTTTATTTCCAACTTCATTGCTACATGGATGTTTCTCTATTTTGTTTTCTTTCTATTTCTTTATCATATTGATTTTGAATCATAAAATTCTGTAAAAGATTAAAAAGTGTTTCTTCCAACTCCTCTTTACATCTTATTTAACTTTTCTCTTTCTCACTGTCTATCTATCTATTTTATGATATTCATTCAATGCAATTTTTATCAATGTAACTGTAGCATTTTAAAGCACATTTCTGAAATGTTTAGCTTTAAAAGTATATTGCTCAACATTATATTTTTATTGGTGATAAAAAAACAACTATTGTTTCGTATCTATGATGTTTCTGTTAAATAAAATTTATTTCGTCGTTTACTTTGACATTCTTGTCATGTTATGTTTATATTCTTTGTAAGTGTCTACAAAAATAAATGTTGATAAATAGTTTTGAGTTTTTTTCTTTAAATTGGTGAGTACATGGAAACATTCATTTGATCGTACTTTTTCAAAAAATTATCATATGCATTTCATCCATATTTTTTTGTAATGTGTAAATAAAAATTATGAAGGCGTAATTTTTCTTGTTTGTCCTTTAATGATTCCTACAAATTAAAATGAAATAACTGATTCATATGCTGCATAGAGATGTTAAAAAATCCCTTAAAAATGGTATCTATATTTTTTATATTTCATTATTTAAAATTGTAAACATAATTTATTTAATATATGCAAATTTGAGTTTCATGTTCTTTCCTCTGAGCAAACTGAAAACATCAAAGTCTCAATATTAATAAAAATCATTACATAAGGAAAAATGTAATAATTTTATTAGTAAGCTCTAAAATCTTAACTTATCTAAGAGTAATAATTATTTAACAAAATTATGTTCATAAAGTTCAACATTCAATGACATTTAAATAATTTGTAAAAAAGAACATATGTAATTTTTCAAAAACACTGCCATAGCCATTTGTCAAAATGTATCTTTTTGGGGAAAAAAAAGAATATGGGAAAGGAAGGAATAAAACGGCAGCAAACTAATTAAAATAGCGATATTAATTATTCAAAAACAATAATTACATTGAAAATACTAATTAAAACTTTAATATAAGAAATAAAATTACATTACTACGAAAATTTGGAGAAAATAATTCAAAATATTAATTTCTTTTTAAAAAACTCTAAATGTTTTTAATAATTATTCGGCAAGCATAACATTCAACTTCAATGCTTTCATTAACGTTATCGGCAGACATCCCGACATGCACAGAACAATTGAAAATTGAACAGAAGCGGTTTGTTTGGTACCTGTGACGTGAGCCTGAATTGACTTCATTCTTATCAATATGAAAAACAGAAATTTGTTACTATCCTTGATTGTCAATTATGAAAAGGGCAGCTTGCATTTAAAAAAATTTCTTATTTGAAATCTCCAATGAAATCTATAGAAAATATAAGATAGATGCTTAAATTTTACTTAAAAATTTATAAATATGCATCACTTGCACATCTAGTCATTGATCATTAAATCTTACAAAAGCAGGATTATAAAATATAAATTTATTAAAAATTGTAATCTATCAACAACTGTATTTTTTCTTCTAATAAGAAAGTCTTAAAATTTTACCCTTTCTATATCAACTGATTAAATATATTTATTTTTGATAAGAAAGGAAATTCCACTTCATATAAAAAATCATCTGATCTGGAAATTATTTAATGGTAATTTTATAATAATAATTTATTAAAACCCATACATCACGACAAGTAATTTTAATAGCCCCGTCTCCTCCAAAAGCCATCCGGATAAAATGACGAGGCCTTACAACAGAATCGGCCGGCACAAAGCACAGCTGTCACCAGACAGAAGAATGTCGGGAATCAAACATCCCGCTTTCTTCAACTCCCTAGGAGAAAGGGACCGTCCTGGATCGCAACCAGCAGAAACAACCACCAACCAATTAAAATACCTTTCCTTATTTACATAAAGATATAGATAAACTTCTAAATCAAACTTCTTAAAAATCTTCAGAACTTTTGAAGTTTTAATCCTTTACTGTCTTTCCTTAAATTTTTACATTTTAAAATTCCTAAATTCTTTTAATTTTAAAATTAAATCAAACTAGGTCTTTAATACATATGATAAGGGGATGCATTATACATATGATAATTGAGTTAATACATATGATAAGAGTATGTATGCATTGACCACAGGATCCTTGGAACGTCATTACATCTTAACATTACACCGTAAGCTCTATCTCTAGAACTCCTATGCGTCTTATCTGTTTTGGTATAAACGTAGAAGAACTTTATATATATAAAGTAACTATAAACAGCTACTTCGATCCGCCCGAAGGTACACGGACAATTCTGAATGATCGGACGCCGTGGCAGCATTAGCTGGAACTTAGGTTGAGCCCTCGAGGTTATCACTGGCCAAGGTGCAGGAGGTACTTGCCGTCATCAGTACCGGTAGCTGACCCCTCACCATTTTTCTACCCATTACAGTGGCTAGAGCCAACCACATGCCGGAAGCTTCTTATCCCCATGTCTGAGGTGCCTCCGGGTTGGCTAAGAAAGGAAAAGAAAATATTGCTTAACAATTAATTATAAAGGGGAAGATAAATGATGAAAAATATGTCCATGCATAATATTGGCAACAATGATAAAAAAGGAAAATCGATGGTATCTTAAGAACAAAAGCACTGAATGAATGAAAATGACAATCCATAACATAATTAAAAATATAAAATAATGCACAATTTGTTTTACAAAGAGTAAATGAAGAACGATAGCGTTAAATGACAAATTCAAAATCAGAATTGGTCATGATTTGTCAGAATTTGTCAAATTGCTATGATTACTTTAATCCAGGGATGGGCAAACTTTTTCGGTGGCGGCCAGACAATCGAAAACTAAAAAATTTGGTGGGCCAAGATGAATTTTTCTAAAATTTTAAAAACAATATACAAGTATTACAATTTAAATATGGTAATGGGATGAGTGAAATTGCGATCTCATTTTTAAAAGTTCCTTATATTGGGGTTCGAAGTGAGAAGTACTGATTCTAAGGAACGAGGTTAAATGCTCATCCTTCAGTCGACTTCTGAAGTAATTTTTTCTAAGGTTCATAGTTGAAAACACTTGTTCACCTATATAAGATGAAAACAAACATAGCACTGATTTTCTGGGCTTGAGATATTAAATTTAGGAAACTTCCTTTCTATAATGATTTGTAAAACTCTAACTTTGGCATATTTAGAAACAACTGCTTCAGATCATAGTTAGATTGCAACTCAATTAATTCAAGCTGCAAATCTGACCTCACTGCTTGACAATTTAAGTTGAAAGGCATGAAAAAATATATAAAATATCGTCCAGATATACCAGATATCGTGGATAGATTGATTTTTCCCTAGCATCTTGACATTGAAGTTCCACATATGATAAAAAAGATCTATGAAAAATGCAAAGTCCGAGCTCATGGAAGAACGACACAATGTCGTCTTTCAGCTACCAAACTCACTCGAAAACACATCCTGCTCTAAGCCATCTTACTTTCGTGTAATACAGTACATCAGAATATTAAGATTGCACGTACTGAAGAAAATCTCGAAATTTCCTGTGAGTAAGCCCAGGAGATTGAATAGTATTTACAAGCTTCACGACTGCATCAAGCACGGGTTTCATATTCAATGCAGATTTACATAGCGAATCTTGATGTATAATACAATGTAGAAAAACAACATTGTTCCCTGAAAAGTTTTGATTAATGAGTCCAAGAAATCCAAATTTTTTTCCTGTCATATTTGGTACTCCATCGGTCTTAATATTACATATATTTGTTATAGACACTTTCAAAGTTAAAAGCCTTCCCTGAAATTCAAGAAAAATATCACATCCCTTTATAGTTCCCTTTAAAGAACGCATGCACGCCAGCTGCTCGGTAATTTCAAAGTTATCATCAACACCTCTTATAAATGATACTAATTGAGCAGTATCATTTATATCAGTTCTTTCATCCATAGCTATGGAGCAAAATTTAAACTGGCCAATCTTTGACTCGAATTGTGATCTCAAATTTTTATCGATGACATCGATTCTAGAAGTCAACGTTTATCGAGATAAGTTTACAGTCTCAAAATTATTTTTCTTGTCTGGACATAAAACATCAAAAACTTGGAGCGTGCATTGTTTAACAAACTCCCCCTCACTGAGAGCTTTATTATTTTTAGCAATATTGTATGCTACAATGTAACTTGCATGTGTAGCTGCTTCTTCGATACTGTTTACCTTCTTGAAAAAATGTTCTCGGCCTGATAATTTTTTACAAGTTCATTCTGCATTTTGTTTTCTTTCATATTCGGAATTTTGCTAAGTAATTGAAATTCTTATGTTTAGATGTAAAATGATGGGAAATGTTACATTCTTTGAAGACTGTTACAGCTTCATTGCAGATGAGACACACTGGTTTATCTTTCACAACTGCAAAAAATATTTCGAGGTTCATTCATCATTAAAAGCACGGCACTCTGAATAAACTTTACGTTTTTAGTAGCCATTTTTGGGTTGAAATATTTTACGAATAACCCAAACAAGCACTAGCTACGCTGTATTTTTAATAATTTCATGACTATTCACAATGATTCTGTATTTCCGCAATCTTTCCATACGCAATCTATAATGTTAGAACTCGCATCAAAAGAAAAAGCCGCTGGCTGGCGCTTAAAATGCCCTCACATTTGACGTCTAATTCACCTATATTGGATTCCCATATACCGGCTCCCCGATAAAGAGATAACATTTGTTGGCACCAATCTACAGCTATAACTATGAAAGAACCTCTTTTAACACTTTACCGATGAAAGATGCCTGTGCTTGCTATTTCCGTCGATTTATGTTTTGTAGAACAAAAGTAGAGAAAGTAAAAAGATCATCAGTCCTTTGAAAAAAAGGAATAAAAAAACTAATATTTAATCAAAATAGAAAAGGAGATCAATATATATAATATATAAATATATATTTCTTTTTATTTACCTCGGACCAGCAAAATTAAAATTATATCCGCTTCCGGCGGACCGGAGTTGGCCCGCGGGCCGTAGTTTGCCCATCCCTGCTTTAATCTGGGTAATTTTCATTACCTATTATAAATGTTTATGGATCTTTTCCCTAAAGACTGATTTGCTAAGAACTTTTTCATTAATTACAGACTTGACATAACTCAAGTATTAGAGGATAGTTTGCTTTTCTGCGATACTTTCAAGGATTTGTGTTTTGCCTCGGGAGAAACGAGGAAAACTTCGTAAGCACGTAGCCTGACCACAACAAGCAATTTTTTTTTTAAACGTACAAATTCTTCAAAACCTCTAAATCGATATTCTGACTACAATAATACTTATTATTATTATTAATCTTCATGAGAGATTAAATATGAAAGATGATTGTTTTAGGAAACATATTGGATTAAAATGTTTAATTTAAACTGTACTAACGCTGTCCAAACATGTTCTTTTATTACTTTTTCTCTTTTTTATTGTATTATTCATTGCATCCTAGTGCCCTGAATTTAAATAACAATTTTAATGAACGTAAACCATTATTTAGTTATCCTAAAAATTTGATATGGATTAGTTGGATTCTAAATATTTAATTGAAATTATAAATGAATTGAATTTTTACTGTAATTTTGTTAATATGCTTGAGTGTACATGTTCTTTCTTCAGTTTGTTTTAATGATACTGTTAAAACATCTGAATAAGAAATGTAATATTTACATTTCAGTTTTAAAAAATACTGACAAAATTAAGATATGTATAAAATAAATTTTCATTTTTATTCTATGCTGTCAGATCATAATTACTCGTTATTCCAGTGAACCTGATAACTGATAACTTGTGATTCTTAGCATACAGTAATATGTACAGATATTCCTGTTTAAATATACATAGATGTGCTTAAGAGTTTTATTTAAAAATATCTGAAGAATAAAAGACATCTCCTTATGTAATGAAATAATGTATGTATAGATTATACTTCTCGAAAATTTTATTGTATATCATTTCAAATGTGATACATTTCTGTCTAGTTCAATTACTGTAATATAAATGTTTAAACAATATTTTTCATCAACACAGACTTATCAGAGCTTCTCTAAAATATTAACAATGAACTCAGTAGGAAATCAGAAAATAAATTCACACTTGGAAAAAAAAATATTTATTTGTTTTGACACATATAAAATAAAACGTTCTGTTGGATGTTAATTATCTAATTTTTCTATTTTGAATTTGTTTTTCAAAGAGATTTTTCATACTCTTTGATAAAAGTTGATTTTAGTTGCTAAATAATTGAAAATATTGATATTGATTAACATACGACTAAGTATCAATATAAAACCTGTCTGCTATTAAAAATCCTTAAAACGTACAAAGCTACAGGTATTTATTTGTAATTATTACAATGATAGTCTCTTGACATTATCACAATTTCAAAATAAGCAAATTAGCATCTGAAAGTCACGGATATTCATCGTTATTAGAATTTGACTTCGAACTGTTCAAATTCAAAGAAATGAAAACAGTCAAACATGACACGACAACAAAGAAAGCGAGGAACGATTGGGCAACAAATGATAGTTGGAATCAGTCATGTGGCATATTTAGAGCAATGAAAGCGATGGGCGGTAACAGCTGTTTCAGAGCAAGGTCGCGTAACAGGTGTTTGAGAATAAGAACGATACTCGAGTTATCATTCGATCGTGAGACAGATGATTGAAGTGAATTGTTATTTTACTAATTCGGCCCTTAAAGATGGAAATTTCTGAAAAATTCAATTTTCTAACTTTACTATATATGAATTGATATGCGAACGGAATTCCCCTTAATGAGAATAATGTCATATGTTAATCACCCTGATGAAGAAATCCGATTGTAATACCAAAAGTTTCAATCTATGTTTCTTTAACTCATCATATGTCTTTCCTCTTCCAATTTTTATGAAGAAATATTGCTTTTTTTTCTATTTCAGTTTTGTTTTCTATTCAATTTCGTATGCACCAGATCAAAATCAGATTTTTTAGATCCATATATATATATATCCTCATGTTTCGTGCAATGATAAAATGTTTTAAAATTTCTTAAATTATATTTATTTATCAACTAAATTTGGTTTATATGTAAACATGTTCCCAGATTTGTTTCCTTGACAAAAATACCTATTATCTTAACGATTCAGTACATCTCAAAATCATAGTTTCTTTTTATATGCAATTTCTTGTAAATAAAAAAAAATCAAAATGCGCCTTAAGTAGCATACACTCCTGCAATTAAGACATATTGGTAGCCTTTTATTTAATGCAGAATGTTTTTTATTACCATCTGATTAGAGTTATGTAGCTTTATTTTACAATTTGAATTTCCTTAACACTGTTTATAAAGGTTATTATTGTAATTATAGTTTTATAGGATTCCATTTTATTAATTTATTTAAATATTCATCTTTACTGTAGTATTTCGCATTTCAATAGTTTTCATTTTCTATTTTTGCAGTGAACTAAATTCTGTTGAGCCGTGAACACAGAAATATTTTATTTCATTATACATGCAACTCATGAATATTTGATCAGATCTTAAACGAAATTTGCAATTTTGATAAATTAAAAATGTTTGTCACTTTCAACTCTGGAATCTTCAGCTGCTCGAAGATCCCAGAGTTTAATATAATTTAAATCAACTGATTACTTATAAATATTTTATTTTGAAAATAAACTACTATTGAAAGTTTGGACATATTATTTTATACTATAGTCAAATACAAAGAACGAAATGGATTCGAAAACTGCTCGGAAACTGAAATTTCTAAGTTTCTGCACTGTACTGCCGAAAGAACTTCCAATTACAGATAAATATTCAAAGTGTTAGAAAAGTTGATTTAAAATTTACTTAATTTTCCAGCCAATGTTTATATAAAAATAACTTCAAAATGTTTGCCAATTTATTCGTTTTTGGAACTTGAATAAGAATAGATTTTGCATAGAAATGCACAATCAAAAATTATAAAACTCATTTTGTTAATATTTTATGAATTTCTTCAAGAGGCCTTTCTTTCTTCATATACAAATGTGTTTCAGATCTAAATCGAGAAATCTCTTAAGACAAACAGTAGCTTCTGAGCTTTGTAAGTAAAGATAAATTAATTTACTATTTCGACAAGAAAGCTTATTACTGAATCATTTTGTTGAAATTTTAAATATATAATTGCTTTTTAGATATCAGAATGAAAGACCTGATATACTCATCACGCTTATTCCATTTTTGCATTATCGGGTTCCCATGACGTTTGTATAGAGAGAGTAAACTCACATTAGACTAAAACTTCGATGTTCTGGAGAAAAAAAAAGCAAGGTTTTAAGCTTAATATATGCTCCTTTATGAACACGATAACTTACAAAAGATAAAGGTAAACAGTATTTGAAGTTTTAAAAACCCTGGCATAGCAAGTGACTTTCTACATTTGAAAATATTCATAATTTGTTTAAAATTTTTGTCCTGCTTTAAAGGTTTTTTAAAAAAGATATACAAAGAAATATCATCTACATAATGCTTACGAACATTATCTTACACTCCTTAAAATTAATTCTGTATTTAGAAGTGATGCAGAACTGCCTTATTTACGGTAAAATGTTTCTTTTTCTTATATGTTCATTAATATCTATGTTTTAACTGAATTTTGTGTAGATTGAATAAAATAATTTATCCTTCTACGAACGTTAGCCTAGATAGAATTAGTTCAATTAAGTGAGCTTAGATTCTTTTCCGTTATAAATGGTGAAACCCAATCTAGGTGAAATTAAATATTTTTGCACAATATCTTTGTTTCGATTGCTTAACTGCCTTCCAACGTCATCTTTCGAAAGCAATCGCTTCAAATTCTTTGATTGTATACGCCGTCTTTCAGAAAGAAGGCGCATTGGTTTGCAAATGCTAAAAAACAATAGAATATGAATAATCGCTAATAGATATCTTATATACAAGATTATTCTCATTAAATCAATTCAATTCATTTTTTCTAAGTCATGTTAACCCTAGCAAGGCGAGCGACTTTCTCTTCATGAGATTGTTTGTGATGTGAAAAGGGAATAGAAATGTATCACCATTAATCAGATTTCTTTTTCAAGCAATTAAAAGAAATTCTTGAATGCGTGATACAAATAATAGTTTCTTAAGATTGAATTTGAAAATTAATTATGAATATACTATTTTATACTGATACTGAATTAGTAAACATGGACTGGTATTCCATTCAGATGTCACATGAGTAATATTCTGATATGGACCTTTTAAGTTTTCATCGTGATCATGAGTTCGGGCGCACTCTCAGCTTGACCGCCTTCTTCAAGCTTATACACTATAAAAGCGCTAGCGGTATTCTGCTCGAACATATAAATGAATATTTTCATATTATGCATATAAAAATGAATATTTTCTCATAAGTCATAAGGATAAATAATGGTTTATAATTAATAAGATCAGTTTAAATTAGTGAATATAGATTATTTTTTCATCACAAATTTTGTTTAACTTAGAAGTCTTTGCTAAATGATTTTCTGTTATGAAATTTTAAGTGGGATACTTACAAAAGAGAAATTTATCACCTTTAACTCAAGCTTCTAGAGCTAAGTATGTAATTTTTCTTTGTGGCAGATTTTTATGTTCTACAATACTTTTAAAACATTTTTAGAATTGAATGTATTGCTTTCGAGTGATTTTGAGGAAATATAAATAAATATTATTTAACTATAATTTTTCCAATTAGAAAAAAAAAAACATTCCTCCGTGCATTAGTGAACTTGACATAATCATTCTGGACCCTAACTGAAATGATCAAAGGAATAAAATACTATTCTTAATTTATATCTAAATTAAAATCTCCAGTCACTGGGTGCAGTTTTTACCGACGACCCAAATTTTGAGCAGGGTACAGTAGAATGTTGTCGGGAGATATAACATTTTATTTGTATTGATACAAATATGGTTTATGTCAAAAAGTAATTTACCTGAAACATTTCCCAAAGAAACACTTGACATAACTGTATTTAAAAAAGGGGAATAAACCCACCAATGATTTCTCTGTATGCCAACAAACCTATATATGAGATTTGCGTTCGAATTTCTATAATCACTTTCCCTCAACTCTCCTTTTACTAATCCAGCAATCTTAAATTTTAACTTTCAATTTTTTGTAGCTTATAGTGCCCGATCATGACTCCTGTGTGCATCTTGTATTCTATAAATATATGTTTCAAATAAATTTATCATAATAATTGTACTTTCAAACGATATTCAAAGATAATGATTGAAATTTAAAAAAATGTATTCATGTGGTATGCATTCAAATTTATGTACTACTGAGCGAATTTTTTCTTATTTTGGATGAAACTTGAAGGGAAATAATATGAAGTCATTTTTGTGAGTTTAAAGAATTAATGAACACATGCATTGCATGAAACTCTAAAACTTTTCTGTTTTGGTATAAGATATAATCTTTATAGAATAGTTTATTCTGTGGTTAACAGATTTTGAAATTTCAATTCGTTTTATTAATATTAAACTTTTTGCCAATTTTATTTTTTATGGACAAGAATTTTAAGCTGATACTTATATTAAATCTTTGCTTAATTTTAAATTGTTTATTTCTGTGAGTGATGCATTAGCGTTGCTATTTTAACAGTTGTCTAGACTTAAATAAGAACGAAAGAAAAACTTCACCGCTCACATAACAAAGACTGATGGCAGCTTTAAAATTCTTCAAATCAAATGTGTATTTTCATTTGAAACTCGCTTGATTGAATATGTGTAATGATTTTGTTAATGGAGAAGTGAAAGCTCGCCCTTTATTAATACAATTTTATTTAATTTTAAACAATCATATAACGCAAGCTATTGTCAAAAAATGGTTTCTTAGTCTGTCGCGTATATTAATTTTCCTATTATTGAGAAAGTCTGTACCTTAAATTAAAAGAGGGTGTCATGGGGAATATTAAAATTAATTTGTTTTGGCCGAATTTTCATTGTAGAATTAGGATCTGCTGAATATGAAATATGCTTTAATATGAAACAAAAAAATTAAAAAAGATGCTTTTTCATATAAGAGTAAAAAGAATTTTTGATCTGTTTATATTAATCCCAGTTCCCAATAAGGAATTTAAGTGAAAATAGTCGGTTGAAATGACGAAGATAATTAACAAGATTTCCGAATTCTATTTATACTATATATGTTTCCTAATTTTAATACAACTTTTTATTTAATCCCCAATATTATTGTAATATATTTTATTTATTGTATGTATATTTAACACCTTGATACATTTTAATTACCTGCATGTGGTATAATTTAGGTGGTTTCGAAAAATACAAAATTCTCAGCTCTTATCATTAATTTTGTACATTCTAGAAGGATTGTAACTAATTTATGAGAAAGTAGCACAAAAATCAACTTAATATTGTTCCAAGTATAAACACTTTCTCATAAACGAATGTCCAATGCATTTACAGTATTAATATTTTATTCCTTAAGGACCACGGTTTTTTAAAAATTTGTTTGAACGAGAGGTACACAGATAGCAATTTTATCTCTTTCTTCTTTATATTAACACCCCCCAATTCCAAAATAATCTGTTTTCTGTAATAATAGATTCTTCTGTAATAATAGATTTTCATGATTTGGGGAATATTAAAGTTCATTTGTGGTGAAAATTACATAATATATAAATAACTTGCTTCCAAAATAATTTTTCCACTGTTTCAAAATATGAGTGTAAATGTGAGGGCTTATTACGAACATGCAGATGCAAATTCTTTTTTCAAACTTATTTTCACAATGGGTAATCTTATTTTTATCATTTTCCTTAACAAGATTTAGTTAATCATAGTTTTTTTAGAAATTATATTGATTCAAATATTCCTGATCAATTAATTTTTTTTTATTACCTGAAATATTTTCTTGGAAATGTTTTTATTCATTCAGTAATAGTTTTTCATTGTCTCCACAATTCAGGGACGGACCTTGTCATCTAGAATTGACCTGAAACCTTTATAAATTTCTTCTGAAGTTCGAAGGAATTGGGTTGGAAGTAAGTTGGCTTAAGTAATTCGGAAGGATTTATTAATTTTTATTGTATTTCATATGATATAAGTAGAATATAACTTGATATATTTTGGTGCTCTTATTTATGAATGCGGAAGAATTTCAAATATCTCGAGGGAAAACCATTTTAAAGTAATGATATATTCATATAGGAATAAAAATTCAATTTTGACTTTAATTTTTGATTCTTAAAATATGTTCAGAAAATATTTCCGAAATACAGAATAAAAGGTACATTAGTATCAAATATCTGCCCGTTTTCTATATCTGATAGTAAAATGGTAAATGAATATTCACGCATTACAAGATATATTCAGATAGACACATTGTCTTTTTCTTCCGTGTATTACAACCCAATACCAAGATAATATGTTTTAATAATAGATTTTCATGAATTGGGGAGTATTAAAATTCATTTGTTTTGACCTAATTTTAAAATTTCATTGTAGAAATAGGATCAGCACATGAAACATAGAACAACTAAAAAGGAAGCTTTCTCATATTAGTGGCAACTCTATTTTTCATAATAAAATTGTGTTTATATTTAGACCTATAAAATATTTGAATTAATCGTAAGCGTCATAATTTGAGTCGCTTCCAGAAAATACAAAATAATATATTCATTTCTCGGGATTTGTTTATTCTAGGAGAAATAGAAATAATTATTCACAAATATTTTGTACTCTTTGTGAACATTTATTTTTATTTTTATTGCATGTTGAAAGAATTTTCTATTAAAAAGTTATATGTTTAAAATAGTATTTGCATTTCTTTTCTTTAAATCCTATTCCCAAGGCAATATGTTTTAATTATTCATTCAAACAAATAACATGTTATGTATTTCATATGTAATTATTTGTATGATTGAGAGAAAATGCAAGGTCATTTTCTCATAATACGAGTTTTGAAGGTTGTAGACAGATTGGGAATTATTAGATTGCAATATATATATATATACTAAGTTCTGTATAAGATTTAGAGAGAAATTTTTTTGCCTTTAGTTAATGTTGCACTTATTTCTAATACTGATAATGTATTATTCGGCACTTGTATTTTTCAAGGATTCTAACTAATGTTGGAGAAAGTAGCAAATAGGTCAACGTCATACTGAAAATTGCATGAAATCCACTTTCTTATAAATGAATGTTTATGCATTGATAATAATGTTGCTGATATTTTATTCTTTAAGGTCCACACTTTTTTAAAATTAATTTTGATAAGAGGTATTGAAATAGCATTTTGTCTCTTTCTTCTATGTATTAACACCCCAAATGCCAAGATAATTGGTTTTAATGTCATGGGGAATATTAAAGTTCTTTTTTTTTTTTTTTTTTTTTTTTTTTTTTGCCTAATTCTCCATTTTCATAAGAAAATCAGAAAAGACAAATTAAACACAAAATTAAAAAGAAAACTTTTATATATTAATGAGAACAGTATTTTTTATTTTAAAATTATATTGATATTTAGACCCATAATATATTTTCAGTATTCGTATGTAACATTATTGTTATGGCTTCTTAAAAATACAAATCACATACTTATAACTCTGATTTTATATGTTCTATGAGAATTAGAAATAATTATTAAAAAGATAAACCACAAAAAGCAATTATGGTTTTTGTCGCGTACGAAAAAAAAAATCTTTTTTTAAATTGAATGTTTATGTATTTGCTATTAGAAAACTCTAAGTTTATATTTTTTAGACATTCGTTAATTCAAAATAGCATTTTCATTTTCTTTATTTCTATAACACCTGTGCCAATACAAACTCTTGTAATAATACATTAAAACAGATAACATGTGTTATATAGCATGTGAAATCATTTTTATGATTTCTAGATAATACAAGATTGTTTATTCATATTATGAATTCTGTACATTCTAGATGAATTAAATAATAGTTTAAGTATGAAAGCAAAAAATTTACTAAATTTTGTGCGCTCAAGAAAAAAAATTGCCTTGATACTGTATTTTTGGAAAATTTACTCATTTTTTAAATTTAATTTTGTCAAGTTGTATTTGAAATGAGCAATTCCATTTCTTTTTATGTGTACATATTAACCCGCTTCGGGAGAACATCCTAGTATAATTGTTTATTAGTTTGTCGATATACAGCATTCATTCCAGTTAATCTAATTCTTTGAATAACAAAATTTGAGGCCTACATATGACTTAAAAAGAGAGTAATTTTTAGGCAGAATGATTCGGAACTAAAGTGCAATTAAGATTATATTTTTCAAAACTGTGTACATATTCTCAATTCCAAAATGATTCAAATGATGTGTGCTTAAAAATGGTTTCACAGCAATTTATAGACATTTTAATTTATTATGGTTCGTTTATTACTGAAAAATGTTATCGATTCAAATGATGTGTGCTTGAAAATGGTTTCACAGCAATTTATAGATATTTTAATTTATTATGGTTTGTTTATTACTGAAAAATGGTATCGACTAATTGACAGAAATCTAGGTTAAGAACCTTGTGAATGTTTGCTTAATTCTTGAAATTATCTTTACTTTTCTAAAATGTCTCAAGAGCCTCTCAGTTTCCATTACGTGTTTTACTGTTTTGCCCTCTGTTGAATTCATTTTCTAATCGGCAGGTGAGATTTAAGTAATTTCATCTCTTTTATTTTTTTTTAAGTCCACATTATTAAGACACTCTGTATAATTAGCTTTCTGTATAAGTTTAACGAATTTAGAGCGCATGAAAATATTCAAATGGGTTGATTGAAATCTTGGAATATTAAAATATTAGGTGCTATAAGTGACATACACAATAAAATATAGGAAAATAGGTGTAAAAAGTGTTAAAAGATTATGACACATTTATAATTTGTTTCAAAATTTTATGTTTGTTCAGTCTCAAATTAATTCTTGTTTTTTGCGTATAATGTAGATTCGAAATAAAAAATAAAAGTTACATCAGGATCTAACATCAGCCCGTTTTTTATATCTGATAGTAAAATGGTAAATGAATTCTTACGCATTACAAGATGTATTCAGATAGCAATATTGTCCTTTTCTTCTGTGTATTAAAAGTCACAGTAGCAAGATAATCTTTATAAATAATAGACTTTCATGAATTGGGGAGTATTAAAATTCATTTGTTTTGCCCTATTTCTTTATTTTCAATGGAGAATTAGGATCAGCACATGAAACAGAACAACCTAAAAGGAAGCTTTGTCCTATTGGTGACAACTCTATTATTCATAATTAAATTGTGTTTATATTAATGCATTAGGCCCATAATACATTAGACCTATAATATATTTGAATTAATCGTAAGTGCTATAATTTGTGTCACTTCCAGAAAATACAAAATCATATATTTGCTTATTCTAGGAAAATTAGAAAAAATTATTCACAAAAATTTTGCATTCTCTGTGAAATTGTTTTTGTTTTTATTGCATGTTAAAAGAATTTTGAGTTAAAAAATTTTATGTGTATTTTTAAGAGTTATTCGTTAATTTAAAATAGTATTTTCATTTCTTTTCTTTAAATCCGATTCCCAAGATTATATGTTTTAATTATTCATGAAAGCAATAAAACAAATAACATGTCCAGAATAGCATGTGAAATGATTTGTATGATTTGGAGAAAATGCAAGGTAATTTTCTCATAATACGAGTTTTGTATGTTCCAGACGGAGTAAGAATTATTAAATTGCAAAAAAAAAAAAAAAAAAAAAAAAAAAAAACCTATATTGTGCATAAAATTTAGAAAGAATTTTTTTTTTTTTTTACTTTAGTTGATATTGCACTTCTTTTCTAATATTGATACTGTATTATTCGGCATTCGTATTTTTCAAGGATTCTAACTAATGTAGGAGAAAGTAGCATAAAAACCAAACGTAATATTGCAAATTGTATGAAATCCACTTTCTTATAAACGAATGTCTAATGCATTGATAATGATAATGATATTTTATTCTTTAAGGTAAAACTTTTTAAAAATTAATTTTGATAAGAGGTATTGAAATAGTATTTTGTATCTTTCTTCTACCTATTAACACCCCCAAAGCCAAGATAATCTGTTTTAATAATAGATTGTCATGAAATGGGGAATATTAAAGTTCATTTGTTGTTAAATCATCTTATGCATGCTCATTTTTTTTTTTTAAAAAAAGGGAGAAATAACATATATTAATTCTCCAGAATATTATTAAATTAGAGTCTTATAGCTACTTTCAAATGCTGCATTGTATAGATATTTTGTAATTGCTAGAATAAAATTTTAAAAATCTGATTTGAATTTTAAGAAATACTATAAAGATAAAAATGCTTTATATTTAATCGAACCAGTATTTTATAACAGCCAAGCGATGTGTTTACTATAGAGAAAACATGAAACTACATCGCTGTAACCGTTAGACTGTTGATATCAGCAGACTTCTTTGGATGACTCATTCCAGCTCTCTGGAAGCTTTGTAGTTTAGGAGGTGTTGTTAGAGAGACCTGGTATATATTTAGCCCTAAAATTTTGTCTAAGTCCGATAACATTGTACGATCGTTCTCTCACTATCCGCTTCTAGTAAAAGGAAGAAAACAACTACAATACACAAAATTGCGCCATCTGGTGTTGGATATACAAATTGCTACAGTATTATACACTTTGGGAATAGAAATTTTTGCCATTTTGGTGCGTGGTTTAACACGCATTGCCAAATTTACTTTAAATTAAAGTATTAAAACATTTTTACTTAATGAAAACTGCCAGCCATGTAAATAACAAAAATAAATTTTAATTACAAACTAAATTAACAAATATATATAGATCATTATACATTGGCCGTAATTCCATCGACCAGCACGAGGCAGAAGTTCTAAGCCAGCTGGCGAAGGCAGGAAGTGAGGTACTCCTATTCGTTGGAGAGCAAAGTTCATCTCCTTAGGTATGATTGATGCTTATCGCCAACTGGCGAAACAAACAGTCATTTATCGCCTGTTTGGCCGCTGCACCATTTTAACTAAATTTCTTTTTAAACCAATAAAAAAAAATTCTAGAATGCTTGATAGAAATGGTTCTTTTCAGATGGCATTGCATATTTTTTGTTCGAAAAATGATCTATAGTAAACAGTCGGAGTGAATTTTTAAAAAGCATAACTAAATTTAATAGGCTTGTTTTATAAAGATATCTGTGATATTATTCTATCTCACTTATCCCTCTCTCTAATATGACTTATTAATTTAATTAATATATCTTAAAATGTGATTAAATACATTATACTTATTGATGCAGAACTATGGATATTTTATTCTAAACAATTAAAAAATCATTTAATCTTTAAATCTAAGCAACTAGTTTCATATGAACTCAACATGATGTGTGACTTTCTTTCAATGAGCATGTTCGTGATTTATTTAAGGAAAATAATTTTGTATCATCTTCCTTTTTAAAGAAATAAAATAAAATCCAAGAGTGTATGACACAAAGAAAATGAAGAGATTCTTTCTGAAAAATTAAATATATATTGAGCTGTAATGCATAAATGGTACACACGTTTTCCCATATAGTAAAAAGCTTATTTTTCTAAAATGCACATTAATTTCCAGTTTGTGAATCAATTTGTATAGTTTATTTCAAATAATTAAATCCTTCTTGGAATCTGAGCTTAATTAGATTGGATTAGTTCTAATTAAGCTAGATGATTTGGTATTATACTCTATGTAAACCCTTACGAGTCACCTGCTTGTTGCAAGTTGGTTCGCGATTTGCTTTCGCAACAAAAATTTTGTCGTTATTTATCGGATTTCTTTTTCAACCAATGAAAAGGAATTATTGAATGCATGATCCAAATAAATTCTTAATGATTTTCCTGAAAGCAATATAGATGGTTTTTTTTTTTTTTTTTGATAAATGAATCGTAAAAAAGAATTGAGGGAATCCTTTCAAAAACATAAGTCAATTTTTTAAGCTTGTGTTTCTAAAGGAGAATACTGCTTATCCCTGTAATAGGATTTATAATTGGATGGTGCATTTTAAAATGTATTTATTTTAAATGACTTGCACCCACTGGTGTAAATCTAGGAATGAATCTTTTGATTTAAAAAAAAAAATGGAAAAATCATTCTATTTAGCATTAGATTCCAAGAACTTTAAACTATCTAATTTTAGTCATTATGTGTAAACAGCTTATTAAGTCATACGTAGTAACTAATTCCTAAGGAAAGAAATATTTAATTACTATGAGCCATAGACAATTTTTTTTTTGGAGTTTTTCGTGATTTGTTTTTGAACGATATTTTGTTTTTTGTTTTAATGCCCTAAATGCAATTCCAATGGAAAAAAATCAAGATGTAAGATGCTAAAATAAACAAAGAAAATAAAATAAAAATAAAGAAATTATTGATAATATTAGTATACTTGGTATAGTGATTTTAATGTTTAATTATTTAGTGTTAGTACAATACAATACTTATTGAAATTAATTGGAGAAAATAGAGGTAGCACGTTGAAGAGTGGTGTGTTGAAGATGCAAAACAATGCAAGAAAGTTTTCTTATTCTCTTAACGGATTAAATTTGAGTCAGTCTTAAATGCGAAATTATTGAACTAAATTAATTATTGTGCAAGATAAAAAACCAAATATTTGAGCATATTTTAACAAATTAAGCAGCCACTCAGAGTTTAACTCTGAATTTTGAAAAGACGCGATTTTTCAATTAATTCTATTTCCAAGATAAAGAAAACTACTGCTTTTCTTTATCTTGGATATTAGAATCATTCAACTGGACAAATAATTAGCAAAAATTCCTAAATTATTACTACGAACTATTTTTAAACGTAATCTCCCATCAATGGGAAGATTATTATGAAATGAATTGGTAATGTCATTAAATCGTCAAAAATTGTGACCGAGCAGAAGGCAAAATTGGTAATGTTGCACGCTGCTGGTTGTCTAATTATAAGCTCTAATCATGCATTTACTTTCAACGGATTCAAAATTGTAATTAAATTATTTATTAAGTTCAAAATTAAAATAAAATCATGTACAGGGTGGTGACAGAACCTAGAAATCAGGTTCTGCGAAAAGTCTGAATTTTATCGATCGGGAAAAAGTTATGGAAAGTAGTAGAAATAGCTGAAAACCAGTGCAAACTGCCAATGAGAGCAATTTGAACCAAGCATGCGCAGCAATCGGCGATTGCAGGCAGTCATTTCTATTCATCGGATGTCGCCAAAGCGATTACAACAACAGTAATCCGGAACAGCTTTCGTTGAAGGGTATGGCGACTTTTTAGAATTTCATTATTATAAGAAGAGTAATAAGCTGATGTATGTGTCTAAAAACAACCTTAATGAAACTTCAGGAAAGGTCTTTTTTCACTTTTCGAGGAACAGAGAGGGTTAAAAATTTTGGCTCGACCTGCTCTTGTAATCTAATAATGACGCTATATCATTACTAAAAATGATAATGTTTTTCGCTTGGCAACAATAATTTGGAGAGAATTAACGATCAATTAAGATCCTCTGTGGGAGAAGATGAAAGAGCAAACACTTATTGTCATAGAAATTGATTTTAAATGCGAAGAACTCACAATACGAAAAGTATAAAGGGGAAAAAAAATGAATGGAATTAGGGGAAAATTTAGGAAAATAAAGGGAAGTAGAATATCAGTTTAAAGAATAAAAAGTAAAAAAAAAAAGACAATTCAAAGAGAGTTATTGAGACAATTCAAAGAGAGTTTAAGAGTTGAGAAAGAAATTGCAGAACTCAAAATTTTGCAAAAGAAGCTTTTAAAACTTTTTAATTCTCTTAAAGCAATACTGGTGATTTTAAACTATTTTTAAGTATTTTAATAATTGATGTTTCAATTTTGAATTTAATTATTATTATTAATATTTTGCATTTTAAATGTAATAGACAATCAATTGCTATTTGTTACTGGAATTATTATCTGTAAGTTAGTATCTTATGTCTAGCATTATTTATATTAATAATTGAATATAAATACTTTTATATTCATTTATAAAAGCGTAAGGTTTTGATTAGTGCAATTAATTTATGACTTGTTAAAGAAAAATATTTTGAAATAATACTTTAATAGTTTCTATTTTCTTTCTTTTGTAAATCTTTAATAAAATACATGCTATTAGATTCGTATAATTATACTATTTTTATATTTATGCTGTAACATGTTCTTACGCAGAGATCTAATTAGTTTTAGAACTGTTTTAAAATTTTGAAAAAAAAATCGCAATAACCTTTACGGGTAACATAATGTTACATGCGAATATTTTATTTTTTCTCAGAATTCTTATGCAGTTTCAGATGCAAAGTATTTTGTGGCAATTTCCAGTAATTTTTACTTATAAGAAATACTGTTGAATATTAAATATACTGTTTTAATAGACTTTTAGGATACGCATTCCATTTTTTAAAATTAAATTTGGTAAAATTATATTATTTTTCATGTTGAATAACTCTTAAAAGTATTTTTATAAATGTATGATGTACAAATACATTAATTTTGAGTACGGAAAAAGCAAGGACGTTAATATAATTAGTAGCCATAAGTTAGGAAAATGTTGCTCGTTTAGAATGGGAAATGTGAGGAAAAATTTTTTCTGTAGCCATCCTGTTACTGTAAATTTATAAGTGCCTCTGAGCTATAGCCCACTTACTTTATTGTTTAAGACTGTTCTGATCATATCGTTTATTTTAACCTCAATAATTACAAATTTCCACAATTTAGCATGTTTTTATTATTATTATTATTATTATTATTATTTAGGATCTTCATCTACTAAAAAAAATCAAATTTGAATTTTAGAACAACAACTTGTACCATTGACTTATTTTGTCCAAAATTTGACACAATTCAGTTGCTTTATTGTCTGGACTACATCATTTTCGTAATACTTGCTGTCGAGAGTGCTGTTTCTCAGCTTTAACTATGTTTCTTTTTAAATGAATAGAAAGAAAGGAAGGAATAGAGGATAAAAAGAAATGTATAAACCTTTGTCCTCACAGTTAAAAATATGTTTGCATAGAAAGATATACTGATTTCATTCTTGTTTTTTCTTATGATAAATGTGATTTAATCACTTATGATTATCATGTTACATTATTATTTTTTAGATTCAAGATGATTTTGGTTTTAATTCTAATGAAGAAATTTGGCCCTCCTAGATTAAGATTTTAGTAGATTGGATTAGTTTGACTTAGTCTTGTTAGTTTATGTTGTATTTTAAATTATATAAATCCTAGCAAAGTGAGCGACTTTCTTGTTATGTTCTTGTTAGATTGTCCGCAATTTGCGTAGGGAAAATAAATTTTACCATCATTAACCAGAATTCTTTTTAAACAATTAAAAAGAAATTCAAGAATGCATGATGCAAAGAAAATCTTAACCTTGTCAACAGGCTGCGAAACATAATTTTACGATTTTCGGACATTTTTGCTTTGAACTTTAAATGTTTACCTCATTTAATTCTCGTTTTCTTTCAGAGCGCTCGAGTGTCGTCCTTCAGCGGTGTTTATCTTTCACTGGGCGTTGATTAATCTGGTATCATTGGCAGGTTTGTTTGCGAAGGCGTGTCGAAAGCTGTTTGTTGGACGGGGAGGAAAATCCAAGCCGAGCCTTCATATCTTGATCTTCAACAATGGAATAAATCTCCTAAGAAGTACTAGAAGCAACAATGAAAGCGATTTGAGTTTCACTTTAACTGTGATATATAATGCAAGATAGATTTAAAATATTTATTTTTAAATCTAAAACACATTTATACCATAAAAATAATAG
Source organism: Argiope bruennichi (assembly GCF_947563725.1). NCBI lineage: Eukaryota > Metazoa > Arthropoda > Arachnida > Araneae > Araneidae > Argiope > Argiope bruennichi. The sequence continues at coordinate 120,504,230 of NC_079162.1, forward strand.
GTATAATTGAAAAGATAATTTTTTGAATTGTAATTTGATACAATAATTATTTTTATACCGTAATATTTTTGGAAATTATCACTTAAAAACGCCAAAACTAGACTCTAATCTTAAAATCTTAACTAATTAAACTTCTCATTTAAATTTTTAAAGTGGCTCCGAATTGTACATTTCTATCCTCCAAAGTATGTATATGCCAAATTTGGTAGCTTTATGTGAAATAGTCTGATCTGTACAGCGATCGTTTTGATCGCAGAAGCACTGAAGTAAACGCATTCATTTTTTTTAAAGTAGGGATTGTGAAATCTTTATTTCCTACGCTTAGAGTTTACCCTAGTCGAAACTGAGATGCTCATTTAAAATTAAGCTGAAATTTTCTTTTGATGCATCCTTGTCCTGGATGCATTCACGTACCCTCTTTTCTCCTGTTTTCTGCCTTCCCAGTGAACGTGTACTTCTAGGTCAAGGATTTAATTAAAAAAAAAAAATTAAGAAATATCTAAAAACTGAGCCTCATACCTGATTATCATGACAGAAAAAAGCTTTCATTGAAAGAACTCTACGCCTGCTTCACTTAAGTCTTATTACTTCAGATCATTCGCCAGCAGTTTGAAGAATTTGTTTTTTAGCGAAAAAAAGAGGCCGCTTAAATGATAGTCGCTGGTGAATGTATTTGAAATCATATTTCTTTTTGAAGATTTACATCGAAACTCTTCATTGCTGTGGAATTCAAGCTAATTTCATTGTTACATCAATTTATTTAATCGCATTATCTTTTGCCTTAGTTGAAGCTATGTTTGAAGAAGTATTTTTCTTTGATACATTATCTTTAAAGAAGATTTTTACTAGTAATTTGATGCTATACATTTTTTAACACACATTTCTCTATAGCGAAATGATTTTTAATTTATTTGATAAATTTTCTATATTGAAATATTTCCTTGCAAAGTCCTCAACAAGAAAATTGGACACTTCCGTAACTTCGCATCTTCCGTTCATTAACGCATCTTCACAAAACTGGCTGCCGAGGGAAATGGCTCAAAGTTACTGGTTTATTTCGATAGGCAGATCGAATAAATAGGCTAATTAACATAATTAATTAATTAGCACCTCGGGATTTTTCCATTGCATCTACCAATTTTTTTCGCTGAAGTGATTGTTCGTTTTCAAATAAGGCTCCAAAAAATTTTGCAACTTTCTGATGAAAATTTTGAGAATTATAATATTTAGAAAAATGACGATTTTAGAAATAAAGGAAGAAGTCACAAAAACTTTTGGCAATATTTCGGAAATTATTATAAATAAATTTTTTTGGTTCATTGAAAGAACATGATTTTTCTACACAAAGTGATTTTACTACACTGTAAATTCAGATACAATAAAATTAATCTTTTATGACATGACTGTGATAAAAAAAAAGAACTTTAATGTAGTAAAATTTTGATATGGGAATAAAGCTGATGTATTAAAAGAAGGGAATACTAAAAATGACGAGCATATCTGTCATAGTTTTTGAAATATTTACAAAAAAATGCTGTAAAATTCCTACTACTTAGAGGTAACGCCTTCACGGTTACGTGGCCAGAGCGGACAGTGGCTACAGCGGACACGTGAGAGGAGCTGGGTGGGCAGAGCCGACATTTTTGCACCTATTGTGTTGTTTCCCTAATCAGTCATATATCATCTATTGTGTAGTTTCGAGCTTTGCACCTGCTGTAGAGATAAGCCGATATTTTTGAGAGAGAAGGCCTTTCTCCAAACATGTCCGTTAAAGTATAGAATGTATATGGACAGCGTCATAGGACAAATAATTCTGTTGAAGGGTGGAATTCCAAATTAAATGCAATCACTAGCAAAAACCAGCCTAATGTCCACTTATTAGTTAAAATATTAAAAGAAGAAACACAAAAAGTGTCTTTTAATTTGAAATCCAGAGAGTTAGACTACCCTGGAATAAAAAGGAAAAAAGCACATGTAAAATTGGATGAAATAATTGAAAACATCCTAAAAGAATTCGAAACATCAAACAATTTAGAAAAATGTCTAAAATACTTAAGTTTTGTAACTAGGTTGGACTGAATTCTATGGTAAATGATATTTATGCCTTTATAATAAAGGATAGTTAATATTTATTTACTTGTGTTTATTTTTCTTTTATTTACTTGTATCTGTTTTGTATATTTTACTTCTAGTATTTATTTTTACTTACATTAATGAAACTAATTAATTTTATGGTAATTGCACCTGTTCTAATACTTATTTGACTCTAAAATACAGTTTTCCACAAAATCCCTGAAATTTGTTCATACCCTTCATTATACTGTTACTTACTATTAATTTTTAAATATTTCTCTGAAAGTTTTTATTTTTATTACATTTTGCTATGTTTAAAATGCATTCGCACTATAATATAATATAAATAATTAAATTTGATTGGCAAACATGTATTTATCCGTGTAATTCGATAATCGAGTGCAAAAACAGAAAACTTCGGTAAAATATAAAATAAAAAAAAAAAAAAAAAACGTTATCCCACGTGAAAGAGATTTGCCACTTAAAGTACTGTTTTAAATTATATTTGTGATTTTTAAAAGTATTTATTTACTTATTTATCTACACGCTTTATCTGTTCTAAGATGGGGAAAAAATGTGTCCGCTCTGACCACGAAATCTTATGTGTCCGCTATAGCCACGTCCGCTGTAGCCACGACACCCGCCTTCACACGCCTACTTGTTGAGGGATCGTGTAAAAATAAAATAATATACGATCACTTTATTGTTTCTATCGATCTATTCGTCGTTAAACTCGAGTTTGAAATGCCGTTACGAAACCGCCTTTGAATAAATGTTGACCATATAATTTTAATATGAAGCGTAAATAATTAATTAATTAAGTACAATGATATATATAATACATATATATAAGCAGAAAGAATAAGCATATAGTTGAAATGCGATCTTTAAAAATCATTTACATTTATTATCTTTCTCCCTTTGTAAAAATTTAATTATCAGTAGCTAGTTGGGCAAATAATGTACAATTGAATTTATTTTATTAATTATGAAATTAAAAGCAAATATCAATCAGTTATAATAAAAATATTTTAGATTTAGGTTAAGAGTTGACAAGTAAGGTTGCAATGACCAATGCCATATTTATAAATAAAACTCAATAGATAGTTTCAATTTTTTTTTAATATTTGGAAAGGTATTTTTTATCAATGCAATAAAAAAAAATGCTGATTTATATAAATGTAATGTTTTTTTTTTGTTTTTTTTTTTTCAGAATTACAAATTTTTCTGTTCTTTAGAGATGTTTTGATGATTAAGCTTATAAAACATTTCATTCAACCAGAGCTTTTTTTATTTATTATTTTGGCATAGATTTAGGGGAACAATTAATGAGACAGACTTTTGTAGATGAATTTCGTCCAAAATTTGATGCAAATTAATAATTTTGATGTAGAGATCACATTACAAATTTCATTCTTCCAACTCGTTCCATTTTTGCTCACAGACAGGCGAGTATAATTTCAAATATTCTTTTTTTCGGGCTCAGAATGGTCTGAAATGTGAAGATTCGTGAAAATATTGTGGTCCATTCACTTGAAGACTACAGGTTTTTGTCCTGTATAATTCGCATACGAACAAGTAAAACTTGTTTCTTCCAAATATTGTTTCATCTCAGGCAGTTCTTTAGCCAGATAAGTTAAATGTCATACACCTAATTAACTTTTACTCGCATAATATGTTAGTAATTTAAAATTTTATTATTATATTATTATTGGAAATCTTTTTTTTTAAATATTGACATTTGCTTAAAGCATATATACATATATATACAGAGAAAGATATAGATACATATTCATATAAAATAAATATAAGTAAAAACAAATAAAAAATCTTTGTCAGTTTGTACTATTATAAAACATAACAACATTTAAAACATTTTTTTTTTCAGTTAGAAATAAGCATATGTCTAATTCCAAAGATTTAGAAATTTGGTGATGGGCCAGGAATACGGTGAACACCTTGTATTAACACAGACACTTTTGGGATTTAATCATCTAAAGTCATGAAAAGAGAGCAGAATCCAATAAGAGCTGTAAAAGGGATGCTCTTCATTAAAAGTCAGATATATGATACCGCCTGCTTCCGGAAACGCGAGAAGAAAGCGGGACAAAAAAAGGGGGGGAGCAAGGAGTCCGACAAAGTAATCGAACAATGGATTGCGTATTTATACTCCTACACATCTACTGATAAGCATGCTTTAAATATTCAAAGCATTTTTTTAATACCTCAGATCAAAAATTTGAATTTATATACTTTAAATTTCATAATAAATTAAACTCTGATATAATGAGCCAATCTACTAATTGATCGTATTTAGCAGAGCCTGTCAAATATACTATTGTTGCTGGATTGCAATTTTTAACAAATCATTTATATTTATTATCATTCTATGTTAGATTTAACAATCAATGATTAGATGTGCACGTTATCCTATTTATGTAATTTTAAGCGTTAATCCTGTAGTTTAAATTCTGCCCATTTCATTTGACATAAGGATTCCAAATAAGTACGATAAAACTGCCTTCATTATATTTGAAATTTAAAGATAGTTACGAATTTCTACTTTTCATATTGAAAAGCATTATTTATTGAAAAATTTAAAAGAATGATATTTAATATTTATTTAAGATATTTTATTATTTGGAATTAATATCTTATCTGTACTTCAAATTTGATTTTATATTTTTCTGGAAATATGCAAATTAAGATAGCGGAATTCAAAGAAATTAAATCATTGAATTTAAATTAAATAATAATTAACAAATTGCCACAAAGATTGAAGTAAATAAAATTTCTCTTTACTTTTTTGGCGCAGCAATAAGAGACTGCACTTTGGACTGAACCACATCTGTAAATAGCTTCATTTTAGAAATTTGAAATACGATGTCCATCAAAGCCGGTATGGAATAACAGGTTTTACAATAATTTTGCTTTTTGACGGGAATGTGGGCTTCTTTTCTTCCAAATATATTCCCTTTTATATCGCACTTAAGGTTAATTCAGCAATCTATTCCAATCTGAATTCTAAATAATTGTACTTAAATCTTTCATGCTAATTTGATTATGTGTATTTAAAAATAGCAACACCAAAATCATTCTCATTCCAACCAGATAAAAAAAAATCCCTTGTTCTCACATATACTCATTGCGTGATGATAACTAAAATAATAGTTACAAAGGAGGAAAGTTACATAGCTTAACACAAAAGCATATTTTAAAAAATCCCATGATGGATTCGTATTTCATATTTGGTACAATCTCGCGAATTGTGTACTCACACCCTTTTCTGTGATCTTTGGGTCTGTATTAGTCTTTCAGTATAGTAACTTTGCGATATCTCGAAGTTCATATGGAAATTAGTGATCACTTTTCTATTGTTTTTTATTGTGATGTATATACATTAGATTGTCATTATATATGTATGTATTGTATTATATATGTATATTGTGACATATATATTGTCTGTGTTATGGATGAACACTGTTACATAAAATATTCAAAAATACAATGGATGTTTTGTTTACCCTATAATCATAAAAACACGTCTTTTGGACATTAACTCATTAAATCGAAAATTTGTCATATGAATAAAGTTTTCGTGCCAAAACTACTTATGAAATTTTTATTTATCTAACTTGTTGCATCTCTGAGAAATTTCGTTTAAACAGGGACCGTCAGACTAATTGCCAATAAACCATTTGATAGAACTGACACAAAATTTGATATAGATCTTTAAATCTCACGATGCATGGGTATACCAAATTTCATACATTTAGACATTTTTTGAGTTATCTTGTTCATTTGAACACAGTGGGATAAACAGTTATAATAACTTCTCTTACTCAATTTAGTCAAAACTTGCTCAATACCATATTTTTGGTCAAATATGAAATTTCAACAACACTAATTCGTTTCTTTCAGTCGTTCCATTTTTGAATTTCCATTCTCAAAGGAAAACGGATAAAGTTACAAATAATTTTCTTTAAATCTTCGGGAGATCTAAAACATGAAGTTTCAGTTAATTTATGGGGTCGAATTATTAGGCGATTAAAATAAATGGTCTTGTATACCTCATATAGAGAAAATAAAAATAATTAATTCTAGTGAAATAAAGAAAAATATGTTAATTCACAGGAATGAATTGTTTTTTCTCCATACCCACAAGCTGTTATTTTTACCAGAAGGAGTCAGATGAATTTTTTTCTCATCTCATAAATTCTATTTTCTCTTCTGTAAAAATAATGTGAAATCATAAATTCTATTGTTCTGATTAAAACATTGTTCAAATCCGTTTAAAACCTAAATGTAATATCTAAACAAAAAGTACTTCCCCGCTTAGTGAATTTCCTATATGATTTAACAATCGTTTCTATCTGAATTTTTTTTCTCCTTTAAATAAATGCCAATAAAACTAATTGGCTTAAAATACCATTTTGCGAATTAGTTTTTAATCGATGATGCAAAATTTCACCTAAAAGCACCAGAACTAATACATTTCATTCACAATAAAAAAAAAATGTATGGTTGTTATTGAATGTCTAAAGCAAGATGAATCAAAGAGGCGGATTGAAAATATTTTGAAAAGCTATGAAATGCTTAAATTTCCAATAAATCTGAAATTCTATATGTTAGTTGAAATTTGAAAATAAATGTTCAGGCTAAAGATCTGACCCCACCTAAGTCACGTTTGGTTATTTATTTATTTGGAATTTCAACGAAAAAAAACGAAAAAAAAAAAGAAAAAGCATTTCGTTTGTTTGCTTTTAGCAATCTGAGATTTACTTAATATATAGTCCTTAGTGGGCTGGCTCTTTTCAGGCAGAGCTTCAAGCGAACAAAATTGATTATATCTCAAGAACTATGGCGAAGTTTGTCTCGAAATTTGATACACATATAGAAAATGGCATACTGGATCGAAATACCGGAATTTAAAAATGAATGCTCATGTTAAAGATCATTCTGAGTCGTAGTTGATTAATTCTTTGGAATCTGAATGAAATGATAAGAAAGAAACGCAGTTTTTGCTTTTAGCAATCTGAGATTTACTTAATATATGGTCCTTTGTGGGTTGGTTCTTTTTAAGCGGAGTTTTAAGCGAACAAAATTGATTATATCTCAAGAAATACTATGAATTTTGGAACGAAATTTTATACATATATAGGAAAAGGCACACTGGAAATTAAAAATAAATGTTAATGTTAAAAATGAATCTGAGTCAAGTTTGGTTAAATCTTTGAAATCTCACTGAAATAATACGGAAGAAATGCATATGTTGCTTTTAGCAATCTGAGATTTACTTAATATATGGACCTTAGTGGGTAGACTCTTTTCAGGCGGAGTTTTAAGCAAACAAAATTGATTATATCTCAAGAATTACCGCGAATGTTGGAACGAAATTTAATGCACAAAGAAATGATTGATAGAAAAAGGTGTACTGGATCGAAATACTGGAATTTAAAAATGAATGTTCATGTTAAAGATCAATTAGAGCCACATTTGGTTAATTCTTTGAAATCTTGCTGAAATAAAAGGAAAGAAATGCATTATTTGATTTTAGGTAATCTGAGATTTACTTAATATATGATCATTAGTGAATTGATACTTTTCAGGCGCAGTTTTAAGCGAACGAAACTGATTATATATGAAGAAGTACTGTGATTTTGGAGCGAAATTGGATATATAAATTTAAAAAAAAGGCATGTTGGATTGAATTATTGAATTATCATGATTTTCACAATGGAAAGATTCCAATATACTAATTAATCAATTGCATTAATTAATTCAGTTAATCAGTTTTTTTAATTAAATAAATCTTTCCACTTGAACAATTTCCATCAATATAAATTCTGTAAAGATATGATAATAAATAATAATGTTACAGAGGTGTCCCTTATTTTTGTTGACGACTGTACATAAGGTAAATCATTGGAGCACTATTAAGAGAAATAATACTATAATGTTTATCAGTGATGATACATGTTATTACTGCATTAAGTACTACGATTTTTTTTTTATTTTGTCAAAATTACATGGAGAATTTTATGATTAATCATGTTAATCTGAATTAGATACAAGAATTTGTGTCAATTTGTTTATATTGTTTTGATAAAAGAATTATTCATACTTTGTAGTGTCTTTATTCCATTAACTTGTTTATTACTGTGGCTAAATGCTTTTGTTTCAATTTTTAATCGGATTCTCTTTTTTCGTATTTTTAGACACTTTTATTAAATTCGACTTGTTTGATATTTTTAAATCGAGAATTTCATAATTGAATTTTAATTCACCTCCTAATGTGAGTGAGTTTTCAAATTATATATATTTTTTATATTCTTCATGACAATACAGTGCATTAATATTTTCAGAACTTAATGAACAATTAAAGGATTACTGTAATTTATTATGTCTCCATCTTATTAGCATTACCTGGCATTGAATTTGAGAAAAAAAATGATTACTTACAGTATACCATAATTTGTCTATAAGAAGTGATTACCTACAGTATACCATAATTTGCCTATTAATAAATCTTTAATCTCTAAAAAAAATTGTAAATAAACTTTATTCGAAATTCAACCCACAGGCATGCAAAGAAAATTGCAGTTCACATAGTTCAGATCAAAAATTTATTTCATATATTTAGAATTCCTTAATAAATTCAACTTTGATATAATCAGTCAATTTCCTAATTTAGCGAATTTGTCAGCGCCTATCAAATATCATCTGAATCTGTACAATAATTTTGAAAAATGAAGCTTAATATCAAGAAAAACATTCACACTTTTTCACAGAAAACCTTATCATACAATTTGTTTTTCAAATTGAAAAACATTATTTATTGAAAAATTTGAAAGAATGCTATTTTATATTTATTTAAAATGTTTTATTTGTTGGAATTATCATCTTAACTATACTTCAAACATGATTTTAAATATTTCTTAAAACATTCAAATTAAGATATTGCAACTCAAAGAAATTAAATCCTTGAATTTGAATTAAATAATGATCCATCAATTGTTTACAGTTTCACATTGTTTATAGTTTTCGTAGATCAATGCGAGAATTTTCTAAAAATGGCTAAATTCACACAAACATAAGATGCTTGTGAATGAAAAATGTGAGAGATGAAGGAATCATAGTTACGTTACAGAATTATAAATTAGAAATTACTCAAATAAATGATTAATAAAATAAAAAAAAAGTTCTACTTTTTAACAAATTAATTAAAGCATCTTTTAAGAATTTTTTATTAATTTTTTTTTAGATATAATAGTTTAAATAAGATGCAACAATGTTTATGTAAATCATTAAGTTTATTCTCAATCTTAGGAAAAAGTAATTATCTTGTCTTAATCAAGAATCACTTTTCACCTAACAGTATGTGTTCCGAAGAATACGTATACCATAACTACACGGCAATGCCTCAAATCTAATAACTTTTAAGAAAATAGAAAAAGTATATAAAGAAATTAATTTGCATGTGAACATGTTAATTCAAACGCGCAATGAAGAAGAAAAATGAAATTTTGAGTATAGTTTCAGCCAGTGGCCGATTTTCGAATTTGCAGCTTAGGACCACTGGGATAAGAGGAGACCGCAGTTAGGTCTATTAAAAATATTATTAGTCAAGTTTAAAAATAAATAAATTTATAAGTAGCGCTAATTCTATTAACTATAAAATATTAGTATACTATTAACACTTTGTCAGGAATAATAGTCTGATCCATATCTTTTATTAAGTTCATTTAATTTCTACCGTATTTATAAATGCTGAGCGTGTACATAAGTAATATTGTATATGAACGTGGATATCTCGCAAACGTAACTCATAATAAATAAATGGATAAGATATTCATTTTGGCAGAATTAATAAAATAAAACGATTAACTTACGACAAATTACTAACATATTAATTAAGTTAAAAATGCTGTAATTACTTAAACTAACTTGCTTAATTTATTAGAAGAGATCTTCATAATATACAGACTAGGGCCGTAAAATACGTAAGTCCATTACTTGTCTTAACATCGAAACTGTAGCTTTGTGACCCAATTGGTCAACGAAGAAGACTCTATTCCAAATTGCTGACTGCGTTTTTATCTCTATACGAAAAATCATAACACATAACGCATTTTACTGTAGAAATTTATAAAAAAGTAGCTAGAAAAACATACCACATTTTCTGCATATGTTATTTAATTATTATGCTATCCATTTATATATCATACAGTGCATATGGCCCAAACTCAACAGCGTTTCGAATAAATTACGGATGTTGAAAGAACTTGAGCAGAATCAAGATATATGTCTTCAGTTCTCTACATGTGATGAATGGAATGAACCTAACGGCCGATTTTTGTTCCCTGCTTTCCGTTCGTTCTGCAGAATAAAAGCGGAACGAAACTTTCTAAAGTGCTTTCCTTCTCTTCTCGATGCAAGAAGCGAATATGGACCTCAAATTGGAATTAAAATAGTGAATATTGGAATCATGAGACTATGAACCGAGCACAGGTACTGTTATATTTTAATGCGATACACTAAATCAGAATGTTTTACATGTAATGTTTGAATGATTGGAAGATGAAATCTGCATTTCTAGCGCAAAAATAATTTGGAAAATATTATTTTAAATTTTGTTTTGTAATCCGATTTTTAATATGAGGTTAGCAAAGGATTAAAAATTTCCATTAAATACTCACTGTTTTGTCTTATTCTATAGAATCTAGGCTTTATTAATTGCTTTTATCTAGCAATCTTGGCGTCGTTATTCCAAGAAATTATTAATTAGTTTATCATTTGACATTATAACCACCTGTAACAACCATTTCTACCTGAACAGCGCCAGAAGCAGAAATTCTTTGCCAAATCAACCGGTTTTTTTCCTTAATTGCGGAAACCCTGGAATGTTAACTGCAACTGTTAATCGTGGATGACGCCATTTTTATGGTGCTGGGATCTTTGATGTGACTGTCTTAGCGGATTTTCATCTACAGATAGACCGTAATTTTTCGTTTAATAATAAGAATTTTTTTCTATTATAAGAAATAGATCATCAGTAGGAATTTCGGCAATGTCATAATTTTAATATGAAAGCTACAGAACGAGACAGATAATTAAGCCTAGGATTGAATTGGATTGGATATCCGTGTTTAATAAACTAAGCCTAGAAATTAGGTGAAGCGATGTCATATGTTACTATGGTATAAAATAAAGATGTGTTAAAGAAGCAAAAGCATCTGGTTAAGAAAAACGATAATGAAGGAAAAGAATTGACAAATGAGGTAAGTGACATATTTGATTAAAATTTTTTTTGGCAGGACATCGAAAGCTCATAACTGATGAAAATGTTTTCTTTCTATGCTCGTTTTTTTTTTTTTTTTTTTTTTTTTTTCTGAATCTTGCTAATTAGCAGGCTTATGGATAAAGCTGCTTCTGATTTATTTAGGCTTCATTAAGCTGTTGGAATTCATTAATCGGAAGAGAAGGTCTCGGATCACTTCGGAAAATCTCGGATTATCATCGATAATCTCAAATAACTCTGATGTAATTCTGTAATTTCGGATGATTTGAAAACTTTATTTACGGTTATAAAATATCTATTTTCGAAGATTTTGTTCATTTAAAATTCTATGATGAGCTATATGTCAGCGTTTAGTTCCTGATTAGAAGTTTTACAAAATGATATAAAGATGAAATTTCTGAGATAGCAATTAAGTGTATTTCTAATAAGTCTTGAATTTTGTCAAGTATTTTTTGCGATGTCTTAAGCAAATTACTTACATAAAAATAAATGTTTTGGATTTTTCCGATTTATTTTTATCTAAATGCTTAGATTTTTATTGAAATTGCTTGATTTTTAGAAAAATATATAGCTCAGAAAAAGGCTGAAATAGAAAAAATGTACAAGATCTAGAAAGTTTCTAGAAAGAAAAGAAAATTATTACATTAAAAGCATGAATCTCGATTAACTCTATAAATCTCAATAAATTTTCTTTTGCAATGTAATTTCCATATTCATATGAACAGAATATTTATTTATTTATTTGCTATAAATATTTGTAAATGTAATCGGGCTTCTACCTTTAAACTAATTAATGCATTGGAGATAAGAATTTTCATGAGAACTATTTGGATGTACATGCTGTGTTTAGATATATATGTTGTATCTTCTTTTACTGTAAAGGGCTGGAAAATTTGGCAGATGTCTCGAGCTATAAAGACTGACATTTTTATTGATAAATTTGCCAATTATTGAGTAAAGTGGAGAATTTTAAGTTTTTAGAATAAAATTCTATGATTTAGATCACTGTTCAATTTCTGTTATGTTTTGCCAATATCTTAGAAAAATGGAGAAATTTAAACTTTTAGAAGTAAATTAGAAAATTTAGGTTACTCTTTGTTAATATCGATAATATTTTCTTTTAAATTTTTAAGTCCAAACAAGTTCAAAATGTTAGACACTTTAATTTTTTTCCTTGGAAATTGTTACAGCCCTGGAGTTGAGCACCTAAGCATGCTTACTAAAATCAACATGCTAAATTATTTTTTGGAATTGAAACTCATTTTTATCGACATAAATTAGTTTGAAGTATTAATTTCTGTACATTCATTATAACACTTGAAAATATTTTCTTCTCAAAAATGCATCGCATTTAAATTTTTTTAGTCAACCTGGTAATTTTTTTTTATTTGTTTTATGTTAAAAATATCGAACAGCTAAGACTTTGAACATCTGTCCATATTTTATAAGTGTTTTGAAGAAGTAAAACGCATTTTTGAGCTTTTTATTTCTTTAGATATTTAATTTTTTTTCTCATTCTAAAGAGTTTTTAATATAAATGTGATATTTTTATAACTCTACTATTCATGTAGAAGAATGTGAAAAATTCTATTTTTCTTTATTCATTTTTAAATTGCCTGAATGAAGTTAAAATTAAAGGAAAATAAATGGAATGGTAATAAATTAATGGAAAAAACTCCCCTGTGTTTTAGTGATTTTTTATGTGAGAGACACTTTTTCCAGATGTGTGTGAATTATATCAAAAAAGCGTTGGTATAAAAAAAAATTTAAAAAATAATTTTAAAGTGGAATATTAACCATTACAATGGTATGTGTCATTGAGTTATGCGTGCTGCAAATGTCACATTTCTCGAGCTAAAACTGACTTATTTTAACCTCCATGTCTAATTACTATATTTCTAAGTCTAATATATCCTACATTCCTATATTTAGAAATATTTTTGAGACTCTTTTTTCATAATCTTTGTTTTTCTGCGCTATTTGACTTTGCTCAAAAATTATTCGGGTGGATCCTAGCACAGCCCACTTCTTGGCGTCTTTTTGAATTCTCACCATACGAGTGGCGATAACGTCGCCAATGTGGCAACCATTTTTTAAATTATTTTTTATTTTTTATTATATTTATTTATTATTATATTTATTTATTTATTATTATATTTATTTATTTATTATTATATTTATTTATTTATTATTATATTTATTTATTATTATATTTATTTATTATTATATTTATTTATTTTATTTTTATAATATTTATTTTATTTTTATTATTTATTATTTCATTTTATTATTATTGTTTATTTGTTTATTATATTTATTTTCTTTTATTTATTATTATTTCTGGCCTGCAAGTATCGTTTTTTAATTGAATAATAATAATAATAACAAATATTCAATTAGTAGTCAACTTGGCGAGATTTCAAATAAGTCGCCAAGAGGTGGGCCCATCTAGAATCTTACCTTTATAATTATGATTTCATGATCTTAACAATGTACTGCTTTCTTCCAGAAAAGGAAAAAATTCTTTATCTTAAAATTTTGAATGACGTTATTTTTGTTTTATGGAGAATATTTTTTTGCGTATGGGAGAATATTTTTTTTGCTAACATTTAGAAATTTTAGTTCTTTATACTGTTAGTTGATTTTGTGCATAAAAAAATGTACTGACAATAACTCGGACAAAATGTTTCAAGATATATATATATATATATATATATATATATATATATATATATATATATATATATATGTAATGATATTTTAGCTCTAATTTCAATTTAATTAATTTCCAAGATTTTATCTTAATTTAGCCCATCGTAACTTAATACTAAAATATTCTCTTATTTCGTGATCCAATTCCACTTTCGGTTTAATTAATCCCTTTGTAAAAATAATGCGCCATCAGAACTACGTTTCAAATGAAAGTGATACTTCGGTACCCTTGAAAAGGTGTCAAAGGTCACCACGTGTATTGAATTGGCGCATGCCAGAAATCCTATGTTATATAAGACTAGTAATCATTTGTTCGTTCCTTTTTGTGGACGTGTGTGTCATTGAGATCCACACAAGAATATCTACATGACACTATATTCCGTATACGCATAAGTAAAAATTATGCTGTTAAGGGTTATGCTGCACTAATATACCGGGTGCGGCATAAATTCGTGCGAACTTCAAAAAATCATAATAAAAAAAGTAATGCTCGAAAAAAAAAGCGATTTGCGGGAATATGTTCAGATAGCCTTTGGATTTCGTTATTTCCATTAAAAAATGTATTTAAAAGTGACCGATAGATGGCACTCACACGGTCATACCGAGACATTTTATGCAAATCAGGAAAATAGAGCACAGTAACATTATAGTACATTTTATTTAAAAGCAAAAGATGTTTAACATGACCGCCACCACAAAGTATTAAGCAAGTGAGGCGCGTAACTATCCCTTTTACAGCTGCGTGTAACATGACGGCATCGATGCCACTAACAGTCAATTGAATGGCATCTTTCAGTTCCATCAAAGTGGCAGGAGAGCCCCGGTAGACACGAGACTTCATCTATTCCCACAACCAAAAGTCCGCTGGAGAAAGATCTGGAGATCGTGAGGGCCACTTATTCTTATATCCTCTGCTTATCACTCTGTCCTCAGTGAAATAGTCTAGGAGGAACGTCTTAACGGAACTAGCAACATGGGGCGGGGCACCATCCTGCATGAAGGTGACTGAAGATAACGCACATCTTTGCTGCAAAGCAGGCATAACGTGGTCTCGCAAAGCCTAAGATAGCGCTCTGCAGTGACGTAACAGGTTTTCCAACCGGATAGAGGACAACGCTCTTCAAAAAAGAAAGAGCCTAGAATGAAGGACGCAGTGAAACCGCACCAAACAGTCACATTTGGAGAATGTAGTGGTTTGGTCGTGTACTCACGAGGGTTTGATGCTTCCCAGATACGACTATTTTGCGTATTGACGTCACCATGCAATGAAAAGTGGGCTTCATCTATCCACATGATGTTCAGTAACCATTGTGGGTCACGTTCCATTTGTGCGAGCACCAATGTTGCAAAAGCTTGTCTTTTGTCGCAATCTGCTGGCAACAACTGGTGAAATGCCTCTATTTTGTACGGATGCAGCTTCAAGATTTCGTGCAGAATGCGTCGGATCCACCTTTCAGGAATTCCTGTTATTTCACCTGCTTCACGTGCACTGGAACTCCCCGCTGAAGTCTCGGCTGCCACATTTCTCATGACCCTTTGGACAACAGGGACGCGGTCAGCGCTGACGGATGGTCTGCCACTTTGTGGAAAATCCTCTAATCTCCCCGTTTCCTCAAAATGGCGAATTAAATTCAATGTCCCATTCAATGAAATTCGGTTTTTCTTCGCTTTAATTCCTTTCACCGTCCGTAATTGTCGCAATGCTTTAGTCGCGGATTCACCGTTCTTATAGAACAGTTTCACCACTAATGCTCGATCCGGTAGCGATAGCATGCTACTGGCGACAGATCCGTACATACACACATACGCTCTCTCCGTACATACACACAAGCGTATAAAGCTTTGTCCATTTATCTTGTTAACAAAATAATTAGAGCAATTTTGTTTGGTTTTTAACCGACTTGAACTACAACTGCAGTTCCGTATCAAATTTTGATGTCAATCGGTCGGCAAAAAGGAGTCCAAAAAGCATGTTATCAAGGTAGATTCAGTAAAATAGCTAGATTCATGACAAAGATATGTATTTCGTAACTGTTGTTCGCTATCGCCATGCAAGGTATTTGCGAACTTACCCAAAAGCCACTATTTTATGGGGAGAGGGGGCAAACTATGCGAGAAAATGTTGGGACCCTTCCCTCTTGCTTTTTTGGAAGGATTGAAAGGAATTTGAAAAGAGTAACATAGATGTACCTTTGCCTTTCAGGTTGCAGAGAGGAATTTTTTTTAACTGATAAAATTTTTCTTCTAGCTTTCCAGTTTTCGATATAAATTGGCTTTGATTTAAAACAACATATTGCATATTGACAGCATAAAAGCTCAATGTGTGTGTGTGTGTGTGTGTGTGTGTGTGTGTGTGTGTGTGTGTGTGTGTGTGTGTGTGTGTGTGTGTGTGTGTGTGTGTGTGTGTGTGTGTGTGTGTGTGTGTGTTGGCACTGTACAGGCCCAGACCGTTTGACCTACAGCTATCAAATTTGGTATATGTATAACTTGGAGGTCGGGAATGTGCACCTGGGGTCCTTTTTTTGAATTTTTAATTAGAATTTTAATTATTGATTACAAACTAACTTTCTCGCCAAAAAAATCTTCATTTCCCCACCGTTAAATGAGTAAGGCTTCAGTTTTTTCCCCACGCTAATGAGGTTAGGCTTAACATTTTTCAACCGATTATTTCAAACAATTCTGTTTATTTTCTTAATGTTTGATGCATTTAAAATCAAACATTTTTAATTAATCGATCTTTTGGATTCATTCTGAAGTACTTTTGAATTAAAATAAAACA
Source organism: Argiope bruennichi (assembly GCF_947563725.1). NCBI lineage: Eukaryota > Metazoa > Arthropoda > Arachnida > Araneae > Araneidae > Argiope > Argiope bruennichi. Next base: position 120,521,095 of record NC_079162.1, read on the forward strand.
TAAAAAAGGAAATGAAAAATTTCTAATCTGCATAGCATTACCCAACTGGCTTAGAAATATTCACGCATTTGCGTTACCATAACTGGCATTGAAAATTCACGCATGCGCATTGTGTTTGGTTGTTGACAACTATTTTCAACGGATGCGGATATTCACAATATATACACAACTCACAATATACTTTGCTTATGTTGATCACTATGGGAGAAGCTTAGTGGGAAAGCTCCATAATTGATTGTGGTAGAACAAATTTTTATCTTGATTTCATTTTAAGTTATCAATAATTTATTACAAGGTTAGTTTAATTAAAACAGAGAAAGTAGTTCTGCCAATAACAATGAATAGAATTTCTTCTATTTTTAAGTGTTCTGAAGGAAATAACATAGTAAAGTATTCTATGTATTTTATATATAGGGTAAGAATAAATTAGGAATAATCTTCCGGGACGTAAATATTTTCTTTTATTTGAAATAGTGATATGAGAAGTAAAATAGGTTTATGATTCATTTAATGCAACACAGTGTTCTAAAATTCTCGCTAAGCAATGCTCGTTTAGCCAGATTTCTTTATCAATTAATAATTCTTGCTACAGAAACGTTCATAATTAACTCTGAGACTTTGATGTAAGTGGAAACATATGTGTTGGCATCTGAACAATAGACGAATATGAACTTAACATATTTGAAATGATTCGAGACTGTTGTACACTCCTTAAGAATATACTTTATTGTCGGTTCATGGTTCCTTAATGTTTTATTTTTTTAATTATTTTATTAAAATATCATCTATTAATTAAGATATTGCATATAAATCTTATAATTATTTAAAATTTTGATATGGAGTAAATTATAATCTTTCTATGCTATTTTATATCTTCAGATGCTATTTTCTCAAATTCTAATCTTTGATAGAATTTTCATACGAAAATCTTCATAAATTAAAATCCAATACATAATTTTTGTTCAAATTATTATAATAATTCCTTGATATGTTCCGCAGTTTCTGAACTATAATACATGTAATCTACTCATTAAAAAATATTTTATAATTGTTTTATTACATCACGAAATGAAAAAAATGAAAATTTCGTCTTATTTATAAATCGAATCCCAATGTTTAAAGAAAGGATAAATATGCAGCACATTTTTTAGTTCCGGAAATAAATAATATAGATCTTTAGCTGCAAAATTTTAAGCAAATCATTTGATAAATTTCTAAATTGGAAGATCTTTTGCTTTATACCTCTTTTTTTAACAGAAAAAAAAAAAGTATTTCTTTTTCCAGATAATTTTTTTTCTCACTTAACTGATATAATTCGGTTTTATAGATGGTTCTTCAATATTTTTTTTATGCAAATATTTAAAAATATAAGTGCATTTGAATGCTTCATATTCAGAAGTTAGAAGCAATAAGACGTTTTTTTATAGCCTGCCCATTTCTAAACACTGCTATTGTTTTCTATCAAAAAATGGTTTAAAAAACAAATTTAGAACATGGTATTGATCTATCGTCAATTTCGTGGCAATTTGGCAAAATTGCGACGAAATTGAAGCCAGAATGGTTACTATCATAAGACTGACAGTCTTATGATTGTAAGTATTCTGGAATGATTAGCTAGCTGTATAAGACTGCAACTAAGATTTCTAAATGTAGCACGTAAGTGCAGGAGGAAATTTACACTTTCTATCCCAGCTTTATCGAATCTTGTTGTTGGTTATATCAAAATCAAATACAAACTGTTTGATCATACCTTTGCGTCTACAACAATGACGACATTTTCAAAAATTATGTATCTATCGAAAAAAGTTGATACTTTGTTATTTAAAAAAATATTGAAAAAGATCACACATATTGATTGTTTATATTTTGAAAGTACATTTAAATTTTTTCTATTGATATCTTTTCATTTTTGTGATCTTTTTTATTTTTGTTTTTGATGAAACAAAAAAGACATAATTTGTTTTACAATAAAAGGCATTGCAATTTAAAAAATAAACATTTAAAATTATTTTTTTTTAAAAAATTCATTAAAAATTATGCATTATTATAAAAGAGAAAATTGTATTTTTTCTTTTCTCTTATTAATAGCTTATTGTTGTCAATAACATTTCTGAGCTCCATGTTTTAAATTCATGCCTTCTCTGTTCTCATTTAATTCTGTTTAATTTAAAAATATCGTTCAATGATTAATTTGGTGTTTAGAGCAAATATTAGATAATATATAGTTAATTTCTTGCATATCTCTATTACAATGTTTCATTTTCCTCCTCCTCCAAACAGAATATTTAATGTCAGTTTTTATTATCTCTTAAATGTTCTGCTCATGTAAGTTTCTGCATCAATTAAATTATTTGTAAGGTTGCAGGACTGTTTCTTTTTGGTGAAAATTTTGATAATTGTGATATATTTATATAACTTTGTAATCTTATATTTCTTGCTTGTGATTGTCCTGAAACATTTGAAAATCAAACATGTTATAAATTGCATCCAAAATATATGTGAAAAACATCATTTATACATGAGATTTAGTTATTACTGAATGTTTCTTATTTGCTATCTAAAGCATTAAAATGCTGATCGTTTTATTAGATGCAAACAGTATTTACAGAATTTGACACACATAAAAGGACCATTAAATACTGTACATAATGTTTAGGGCCATTAATAACTGACATAGACAAAATTCTATAAACTCCTCACAGACCACTTAAATATACTTTTAAAATCTTGATATATCAACTATTGCCATGTGGCATTTTATAATCATTGTATCCTGTCTAATTTTTTTTTTTTTTTCACTAATGAATATTAAAAATACAAAGGGCTGTACCAAACTCTCAAAGCTCAATAATATACGCAAAACAGTGATATTATATCTTTATTCGCATATTTTTTACAACATTTGCTTAAACTGTTGGGAAATTTAAATGTTTTTCCTCACGAGCCATTAAGAGTTTGAAATTGTTTAATGTGTTTTAAAAAATTTTTCCTTTTTATGTTTTTGCTTATTCAACTTTCAATGTTAGTTGACCTTTTTTGAAGAATGTAAGCAACCATCATATTTTGGATATCTGAATCAGTGAAAAAATTAGGTTAAAAAAAGTGTTTTCTAAAAATATATTTTGGAATGAATTTGACATGCTTGCATATTTATGATTTGATTTTTTAATGGTTATTTATTGAAGTAAGTGTTTTTTGTAGAAATATTGTAATAATTATTTACACATTTTTGCTAATTTTTTATAGGTGCTGTCGGCATTGTGTATTACTGAGATGAAAAAGAAAAACCTGCTCACATCAAGAAGGTCTGTTTATTTCAGTTTTCTTTTGATATTTCTTAAAATTCAAATTCGGCTACTTTTTAGATATATTCTATATAAATGTTGAGTAATGATTTGCATAATTTTAAGTTAGATAATCTGTTTTTACCCGTCAATTTTTTCTTGCATTTTCAGTTTCTGTAATATATTGCTTTACATTATTGTATTAGTGAGGATATTTTCCTTCAAGTGACTTTTTTTTTTTTTGCAATTGTTTATTATTTACTGAATAGTGTCCATTCAAAGTATATTTTATTTTATTAATGTGCTCCTTCAAAGATAATATGACTTCAACTCTGTCACATTTGGGAAAATCTTTCACAAAAGAAATCTTTGTAACTTTTTCAACTAAATTTAAATTTTTAATTAGCAATATATTTTATTCTATATTTCTATTCTCTTGAAATCTTTTCCATACAGAGTGTTTTTAATTTTGATTTTAAGAAAATTTCAAACAGAAATAAAAAGTTATTAATGATGGGAAGCCCCTGGAATTTATTTGCACTATAATTACTTCTTTAATGACAGTAAGAATAGATATGCCTGCTTTTTTTAAATCCATTTTGATCTGACTTGTTATAATAATTTTCTTTCTATGTTGAAATTAAATTTTGTATTAACTTCGTATCTTCCTAAAAATTTTGTGAATTGTAGGGATTTTAAAAGCATGATTTATTCATGATTACCATCTCATTTTATTTATATCTTGAATAATCTGATTTGTTTTATTCCTCTTTTAAAAGATTCTTTCCTTTAATTTTGTTTCAATACCTTGAGAAAACGTCTTATTGAATCAAAAAATAATAAAATAAAACTTGTTATTTAATATTAAACTTCAGGAATAATTCCATGAATTTTAAATTGACTTTCTTCTCTAATGCTTTTACTTTTGGCTTCTTAGCCCTTAAGTGGGGATAAATTCACTTTCAATGACTTTTTCTGTTGTGTCTTGTTATTGGATGTATGACTTCCTTTCTTTATAAGCGATTTTTCACTCTGAGAGATTTAGAAAATCCTGCAAAAGCAAAGTTGGTTTTTAGTTTTTAATAAATTTAATTAAGATTATTTGATGGCATATTTTTTTTCTGGAATTTCCTTCACCCGAAATCTCAATGGAGAGGGAGTAATTACACTAAATTTGCTACTTCCTCTTTTTAAAACACTTTTTTCTTTGGGTTGTTTTCTCATACCGATCAAAGAAAATTTATAATAATATCAAATGTATAATTTTTGTTAAGGATTCTTGATAATTTTTTTTCCTTGTTAATTTATTTTAAGAAATTGGCCTTATATTGTTTTCTGAATTTCTTTCCCTGCCTGAAATCTCTTCAAGATGGTGTTAACTTTTTTCTTGGTAATAGCATTATTTGTTCATATCATTTGATGCAAATTTTGAATCAAGAGTGAAAGGGTAGTAATCATGCAAAGTATTCTTAATTTATTTTCTGTTTTTATGACTGCTTATATGACAGTAAGTTGAGATTTGCATCTGATTTTCAAAATTTAGTTTCCTCAATGTTTTATATCAATCAAAAATAAATCAATGAATTTCCATATGTGACATCTCTACATATTTTCAAATTAATTGTCTTTCTACAGTATTGTATAAACATTAGTCCTTCTTCCTTTTAAGTAAAGTAATTTTCATTTCTCCGTCAAGCATATATTTGTTTCATTTAACTTAGGGACAATTTACTCTTTATTAGCATTTGAACATGCATATTCTTTTTCCCATTCTTGAATCAGTTTTTGTATTTGCTTTATGAGTATAGGGAAGTATTTTAATTTAGGAATACTGAAAACTATTTTATTTCGTTACTTTTCTGTAATTTTTCTTTTCTCTTATTAATAGCTTATTGTTGTCAATAACATTTCTGAGCTCTATGTTTTAAATTCATGCCTTCTCTGTACTCATTTAACTAAAATATATCGTTCAATCAATTAATTTGGTGTTTAGAGCAAATATTAGATACTTTATTGTTAATTTCTTGCATCTCTCTATTAGAATGTTTCATTTTCCTCCTCCTCCAAACAGAATATTTAATGTCAGTTTTTATTATCTCTTAAATGTTCTGCTCATGTAAGTTTCTGCATCAATTAAATTATTTGTAAGGTTGCAGGACTGTTTCTTTTTGGTGAAAATTTTGATAATTGTGATATATTTATATAACTTTGTAATCTTATATTTCTTGCTTGTGATTCTCCTGAAACATTTGAAAATCAAACATGTTATAAATTGCATCCAAAATATATGTGAAAAACATTATTTATACATGAGATTTAGTTATTACTGAATGTTTCTTATTTGCTATCTAAAGCATTAAAATGCTGATCGTTTTATTAGATGCAAACAGTATTTACAGAATTTGACACACATAAAAGGACCATTAAATACTGTACATAATGTTTAGGGCCATTAATAACTGACATAGACAAAATTCTATAAACTCCTCACAGACCACTTAAATATACTTTTAAAATCTTGATATATCAACTATTGCCATGTGGCATTTTATAATCATTGTATCCTGTCTAATTTTTTTTCACTAATGAATATTAAAAATACAAAGGGCTGTACCAAACTCTCAAAGCTCAATAATATACGTAAAACAGTGATATTATATCTTTATTCGCATATTTTTTACAACATTTGCTTAAACTGTTGGGAAATTTAAATGTTTTTCCTCACGAGCCATTAAGAGTTTGAAATTGTTTAATGTGTTTTAAAAAAATTTTCCTTTTTATGTTTTTGCTTATTTAACTTTCAATATTAGTTGACGTTTTTTGAAGAATGTAAGCAACCATCAGATTTTGGATATCTGAATCAGTGAAAAAATTAGGTTAAAAAAAGTGTTTTCTAAAAATATATTTTGGAATGAATTTGACATGTTTGCATATTTATTTGATTTTTTAATGGTTATTTATTGAAGTAAGTGTTTTTTGTAGAAATATTGTAATAATTATTTACACATTTTTGCTAATTTTTTATAGGTGCTGTCGGCATTGTGTATTACTGAGATAAAAAAGAAAAACCTGCTCACATCAAGAAGGTCTGTTTATTTCAGTTTTGTTTTGATATTTCTTAAAATTCAAATTCGGCTACTTTTTAGATATATTCTATATAAATGTTGAGAAATGATTTGCATAATTTTAAGTTAGATAATCTGTTTTTACCCGTCAATTTTTTCTTGCATTTTCAGTTTCTGTAATATATTGCTTTACATTATTGTATTAGTGAGGATATTTTCCTTCAAGTGACTTTTTTTTTTTTTTTTGCAATTGTTTATTATTTAGTGAATAATGTCCATTCAAAGTATATTTTATTTAATTAATGTGCTCCTTCAAAGATAATATGACTTCAACTCTGTCACATTTGGGAAAATCTTTCACAAAAGAAATCTTTGTAACTTTTTCAACTAAATTTAAATTTTTAATTAGCAATATATTTTATTCTGTATTTCTATTCTCTTCAAATCTTTTCCATACAGAGTGTTTATGGTTATTTTAATTTTGATTTTAAGAAAATTTGAAACAGAAATAAAAAGTTATTACTGATTTGAAGCCCCTGGAATTTATTTGGACTATAATTACTTCTTTAATGACAGTAAGAATAGATATGCCTGCTTTTTTTAAATCCATTTTGATCTGACTTGTTATAATAATTTTCTTTCTATGTTGAAATTAAATTTTGTATTAACTTCGTATCTTCCTAAAAATTTTGTGAATTGTAGGGATTTTAAAAGCATGATTTATTCATGATTACCATCTCATTTTATTTATATCTTGAATAATCTGATTTGTTTTATTCCTCTTTTAAAAGATTCTTTCCTTTAATTTTGTTTCAATACCTTGAGAAAACGTCTTATTGAATCAAAAAATAATAAAATAAAACTTGTTATTTAATATTAAACTTCAGGAATAATTCCATGAATTTTAAATTGACTTTCTTCTCTAATGCTTTTACTTTTGGCTTCTTAGCCCTTAAGTGGGGATAAATTCACTTTCAATGACTTTTTCTGTTGTGTCTTGTTATTGGATGTATGACTTCCTTTCTTTATAAGCGATTTTTCACTCTGAGAGATTTAGAAAATCCTGCAAAAGCAAAGTTGGTTTTTAGTTTTTAATCAATTTAATTAAGATTATTTGATGGCATATTTTTTTTCTGAAATTTCCTTCACCCGAAATCTCAATGGAGAGGGAGTAATTACACTAAATTGGCTACTTCCTCTTTTTAAAACACTTTTTTCTTTGGGTTCTTTTCTCATACCGATCAAAGAAAATTTATAATAATTTCAAATGTATAATTTTTGTTAAGGATTCTTGATAATTTTTTTTTTCCTTGTCAATTTATTTTAAGAAATTGGCCTTATATTGTATTCTGAATTTCTTTCCCTGCCTGAAATCTCTTCAAGATGGTGTTAACTTTTTTCTTGGTAATAGCATTATTTGTTCATATCATTTGATGCAAATTTTGAATCAAGAGTGAAAGGGTAGTAATCATGCAAAGTATACTGAAATTATTTTCTGTTTTTATGACTGCTTATATGACAGTAAGTTGAGATTTGCATCTGATTTTCAAAATTTAGTTTCCTCAATGTTTTATATCAATCAAAAATAAATCAATGAATTTCCATATGTGACATCTCTACATATTTTCAAATTAATTGTCTTTCTACAGTATTGTATAAACATTATTCCTTCTTCCTTTTTAGTAAAGTAATTTTCATTTCTCTGTCAAGCATATATTTGTTTCATTTAACTTAGGGACAATTTACTCTTTATTAGCATTTGAACATGCATAATCTTTTTCCCATTCTTGAATCAGTTTTTGTATTTGCTTTATGAGAATAGGGAAGTATTTTAATTTAGAAATACTGAAAACTAGGTTATTTCGTTACTTTTCTGTAATGTATCTTTTCTCTTATTAATAGCTTACTGTTGTCAATAACATTTCTGAGTTCTTTGTTTTAAATTCATGCCTTCTCTGTACTCATTTAACTAAAATATATCGTTCAATCAATTAATTTGGTGTTTAGAGCAAATATTAGATACTTTATCGTTAATTTCTTGCATCTCTCTATTAGAATGTTTCATTTTCCTCCTCCTCCAAACAGAATATTTAATGTCAGTTTTTATTATCTCTTAAATGTTCTGCTCATGTAAGTTTCTGCATCAATTAAATTATTTGTAAGGTTGCAGGACTGTTTCTTTTTGGTGAAAATTTTGATAATTGTGATATATTTATATAACTTTGTAATCTTATATATTCTTGCTTGTGATTCTCCTGAAACATTTGAAAATCAAACATGTTTTAAATTGCATCCAAAATATATGTGAAAAACATCATTTATACATGAGATTTTTTTTATTACTGAATGTTTCTTATTTGCTATCTAAAGCATTAAAATGCTGATCGTTTTATTAGATGCAAACAGTATTTACAGAATTTGACACACATAAAAGGACCATTAAATACTGTACATAATGTTTAGGGCCATTAATAACTGACATAGACAAAATTCTATAAACTCCTCACAGACCACTTAAATATACTTTTAAAATCTTGATATATCAACTATTGCCATGTGGCATTTTATAATCATTGTATCCTGTCTAATTTTTTTTTCACTAATGTATATTAAAAATACAAAGGGCTGTACCAAACTCTCAAAGCTCAATAATATACGTAAAACAGTGATATTATATCTTTATTCGCATATTTTTTACAACATTTGCTTAAACTGTTGGGAAATTTAAATGTTTTTCCTCACGAGCCATTAAGAGTTTGAAATTGTTTAATGTGTTTAAAAAAAATTTTCCTTTTTATGTTTTTGCTTATTCAACTTTCAATGTTAGTTGACCTTTTTTGAAGAATGTAAGCAACCATCAGATTTTGGATATCTGAATCAGTGAAAAAATTAGGTTAAAAAAAGTGTTTTCTAAAAATATATTTTGGAATGAATTTGACATGCTTGCATATTTATTTGATTTTTTAATGGTTATTTATTGAAGTAAGTGTTTTTTGTAGAAATATTGTAATAATTATTTACACATTTTTGCTAATTTTTTATAGGTGCTGTCGGCATTGTGTATTACTGAGATGAAAAAGAAAAACCTGCTCACATCAAGAAGGTCTGTTTATTTCAGTTTTGTTTTGATATTTCTTAAAATTCAAATTCGGCTACTTTTTAGATATAATCTATATAAATGTTGAGAAATGATTTGCATAATTTTAAGTTAGATAATCTGTTTTTACCCGTCAATTTTTTCTTGCATTTTCAGTTTCTGTAATATATTGCTTTACATTATTGTATTAGTGAGGATATTTTCCTTCAAGTGACTTTTTTTTTTTTTTTTTGCAATTGTTTATTATTTAGTGAATAATGTCCATTCAAAGTATATTTTATTTAATTAATGTGCTCCTTCAAAGATAATATGACTTCAACTCTGTCACATTTGGGAAAATCTTTCACAAAAGAAATCTTTGTAACTTTTTCAACTAAATTTAAATATTTAATTAGCAATATATTTTATTCTGTATTTCTATTCTCTTCAAATCTTTTCCATACAGAGTGTTTATGGTTATTTTAATTTTGATTTTAAGAAAATTTGAAACAGAAATAAAAAGTTATTAATGATTTGAAGCCCCTGGAATTTATTTGGACTATAATTACTTCTTTAATGACAGTAAGAATAGATATGCCTGCTTTTTTTAAATCCATTTTGATCTGACTTGTTATAATAATTTTCTTTCTATGTTGAAATTAAATTTTGTATTAACTTCGTATCTTCCTAAAAATTTTGTGAATTGTGGGGATTTTAAAAGCATGATTTATTCATGATTACCATCTCATTTTATTTATATCTTGAATAATCTGATTTGTTTTATTCCTCTTTTAAAAGATTCTTTCCTTTAATTTTGTTTCAATACCTTGAGAAAACGTCTTATTGAATCAAAAAATAATAAAATAAAACTTGTTATTTAATATTAAACTTCAGGAATAATTCCATGAATTTTAAATTGACTTTCTTCTCTAATGCTTTTACTTTTGGCTTCTTAGCCCTTAAGTGGGGATAAATTCACTTTCAATGACTTTTTCTGTTGTGTCTTGTTATTGGATGTATGACTTCCTTTCTTTATAAGCGATTTTTCACTCTGAGAGATTTAGAAAATCCTGCAAAAGCAAAGTTGGTTTTTAGTTTTTAATAAATTTAATTAAGATTATTTGATGGCATATTTTTTTTCTGGAATTTCCTTCACCCGAAATCTCAATGGAGAGGGAGTAATTACACTAAATTTGCTACTTCCTCTTTTTAAAACACTTTTTTCTTTGGGTTGTTTTCTCATACCGATCAAAGAAAATTTATAATAATTTCAAATGTATAATTTTTGTTAAGGATTCTTGATAATTTTTTTTTCCTTGTCAATTTATTTTAAGAAATTGGCCTTATATTGTATTCTGAATTTCTTTCCCTGCCTGAAATCTCTTCAAGATGGTGTTAACTTTTTTCTTGGTAATAGCATTATTTGTTCATATCATTTGATGCAAATTTTGAATCAAGAGTGAAAGGGTAGTAATCATGCAAAGTATTCTTAATTTATTTTCTGTTTTTATGACTGCTTATATGACAGTAAGTTGAGATTTGCATCTGATTTTCAAAATTTAGTTTCCTCAATGTTTTATATCAATCAAAAATAAATCAATGAATTTCCATATGTGACATCTCTACATATTTTCAAATTAATTGTCTTTCTACAGTATTGTATAAACATTAGTCCTTCTTCCTTTTAAGTAAAGTAATTTTCATTTCTCCGTCAAGCATATATTTGTTTCATTTAACTTAGGGACAATTTACTCTTTATTAGCATTTGAACATGCATAATCTTTTTCCCATTCTTGAATCAGTTTTTGTATTTGCTTTATGAGAATAGGGAAGTATTTTAATTTAGAAATACTGAAAACTAGGTTATTTCGTTACTTTTCTGTAATTTATCTTTTCTCTAATTAATAGCTTACTGTTGTCAATAACATTTCTGAGCTCTATGTTTTAAATTCATGCCTTCTCTGTACTCATTTAACTAAAATATATCGTTCAATCAATTAATTTGGTGTTTAGAGCAAATATTAGATACTTTATCGTTAATTTCTTGCATCTCTCTATTAGAATGTTTCATTTTCCTCCTCCTCAAAACAGAATATTTAATGTCAGTTTTTATTATCTCTTAAATGTTCTGCTCATGTAAGTTTCTGCATCAATTAAATTATTTGTAAGGTTGCAGGACTGTTTCTTTTTGGTGAAAATTTTGATAATTGTGATATATTTATATAACTTTGTAATCTTATATATTCTTGCTTGTGATTCTCCTGAAACATTTGAAAATCAAACATGTTTTAAATTGCATCCAAAATATATGTGAAAAACATCATTTATACATGAGATTTTTTTTATTACTGAATGTTTCTTATTTGCTATCTAAAGCATTAAAATGCTGATCGTTTTATTAGATGCAAACAGTATTTACAGAATTTGACACACATAAAAGGACCATTAAATACTGTACATAATGTTTAGGGCCATTAATAACTGACATAGACAAAATTCTATAAACTCCTCACAGACCACTTAAATATACTTTTAAAATCTTGATATATCAACTATTGCCATGTGGCATTTTATAATCATTGTATCCTGTCTAATTTTTTTTTCACTAATGTATATTAAAAATACAAAGGGCTGTACCAAACTCTCAAAGCTCAATAATATACGTAAAACAGTGATATTATATCTTTATTCGCATATTTTTTACAACATTTGCTTAAACTGTTGGGAAATTTAAATGTTTTTCCTCACGAGCCATTAAGAGTTTGAAATTGTTTAATGTGTTTAAAAAAAATTTTCCTTTTTATGTTTTTGCTTATTCAACTTTCAATGTTAGTTGACCTTTTTTGAAGAATGTAAGCAACCATCAGATTTTGGATATCTGAATCAGTGAAAAAATTAGGTTAAAAAAAGTGTTTTCTAAAAATATATTTTGGAATGAATTTGACATGCTTGCATATTTATTTGATTTTTTAATGGTTATTTATTGAAGTAAGTGTTTTTTGTAGAAATATTGTAATAATTATTTACACATTTTTGCTAATTTTTTATAGGTGCTGTCGGCATTGTGTATTACTGAGATGAAAAAGAAAAACCTGCTCACATCAAGAAGGTCTGTTTATTTCAGTTTTGTTTTGATATTTCTTAAAATTCAAATTCGGCTACTTTTTAGATATAATCTATATAAATGTTGAGAAATGATTTGCATAATTTTAAGTTAGATAATCTGTTTTTACCCGTCAATTTTTTCTTGCATTTTCAGTTTCTGTAATATATTGCTTTACATTATTGTATTAGTGAGGATATTTTCCTTCAAGTGACTTTTTTTTTTTTTTTTGCAATTGTTTATTATTTAGTGAATAATGTCCATTCAAAGTATATTTTATTTAATTAATGTGCTCCTTCAAAGATAATATGACTTCAACTCTGTCACATTTGGGAAAATCTTTCACAAAAGAAATCTTTGTAACTTTTTCAACTAAATTTAAATATTTAATTAGCAATATATTTTATTCTGTATTTCTATTCTCTTCAAATCTTTTCCATACAGAGTGTTTATGGTTATTTTAATTTTGATTTTAAGAAAATTTGAAACAGAAATAAAAAGTTATTAATGATTTGAAGCCCCTGGAATTTATTTGGACTATAATTACTTCTTTAATGACAGTAAGAATAGATATGCCTGCTTTTTTTAAATCCATTTTGATCTGACTTGTTATAATAATTTTCTTTCTATGTTGAAATTAAATTTTGTATTAACTTCGTATCTTCCTAAAAATTTTGTGAATTGTGGGGATTTTAAAAGCATGATTTATTCATGATTACCATCTCATTTTATTTATATCTTGAATAATCTGATTTGTTTTATTCCTCTTTTAAAAGATTCTTTCCTTTAATTTTGTTTCAATACCTTGAGAAAACGTCTTATTGAATCAAAAAATAATAAAATAAAACTTGTTATTTAATATTAAACTTCAGGAATAATTCCATGAATTTTAAATTGACTTTCTTCTCTAATGCTTTTACTTTTGGCTTCTTAGCCCTTAAGTGGGGATAAATTCACTTTCAATGACTTTTTCTGTTGTGTCTTGTTATTGGATGTATGACTTCCTTTCTTTATAAGCGATTTTTCACTCTGAGAGATTTAGAAAATCCTGCAAAAGCAAAGTTGGTTTTTAGTTTTTAATAAATTTAATTAAGATTATTTGATGGCATATTTTTTTTCTGGAATTTCCTTCACCCGAAATCTCAATGGAGAGGGAGTAATTACACTAAATTTGCTACTTCCTCTTTTTAAAACACTTTTTTCTTTGGGTTGTTTTCTCATACCGATCAAAGAAAATTTATAATAATTTCAAATGTATAATTTTTGTTAAGGATTCTTGATAATTTTTTTTTCCTTGTCAATTTATTTTAAGAAATTGGCCTTATATTGTATTCTGAATTTCTTTCCCTGCCTGAAATCTCTTCAAGATGGTGTTAACTTTTTTCTTGGTAATAGCATTATTTGTTCATATCATTTGATGCAAATTTTGAATCAAGAGTGAAAGGGTAGTAATCATGCAAAGTATTCTTAATTTATTTTCTGTTTTTATGACTGCTTATATGACAGTAAGTTGAGATTTGCATCTGATTTTCAAAATTTAGTTTCCTCAATGTTTTATATCAATCAAAAATAAATCAATGAATTTCCATATGTGACATCTCTACATATTTTCAAATTAATTGTCTTTCTACAGTATTGTATAAACATTAGTCCTTCTTCCTTTTAAGTAAAGTAATTTTCATTTCTCTGTCAAGCATATATTTGTTTCATTTAACTTAGGGACAATTTACTCTTTATTAGCATTTGAACATGCATAATCTTTTTCCCATTCTTGAATCAGTTTTTGTATTTGCTTTATGAGAATAGGGAAGTATTTTAATTTAGAAATACTGAAAACTAGGTTATTTCGTTACTTTTCTGTAATTTATCTTTTCTCTAATTAATAGCTTACTGTTGTCAATAACATTTCTGAGCTCTATGTTTTAAATTCATGCCTTCTCTGTACTCATTTAACTAAAATATATCGTTCAATCAATTAATTTGGTGTTTAGAGCAAATATTAGATACTTTATCGTTAATTTCTTGCATCTCTCTATTAGAATGTTTCATTTTCCTCCTCCTCGAAACAGAATATTTAATGTCAGTTTTTATTATCTCTTAAATGTTCTGCTCATGTAAGTTTCTGCATCAATTAAATTATTTGTAAGGTTGCAGGACTGTTTCTTTTTGGTGAAAATTTTGATAATTGTGATATATTTATATAACTTTGTAATCTTATATTTCTTGCTTGTGATTCTCCTGAAACATTTGAAAATCAAACATGTTATAAATTGCATCCAAAATATATGTGAAAAACATCATTTATACATGAGATTTAGTTATTACTGAATGTTTCTTATTTGCTATCTAAAGCATTAAAATGCTGATCGTTTTATTAGATGCAAACAGTATTTACAGAATTTGACACACATAAAAGGACCATTAAATACTGTACATAATGTTTAGGGCCATTAATAACTGACATAGACAAAATTCTATAAACTCCTCACAGACCACTTAAATATACTTTTAAAATCTTGATATATCAACTATTGCCATGTGGCATTTTATAATCATTGTATCCTGTCTAATTTTTTTTTCACTAATGAATATTAAAAATACAAAGGGCTGTACCAAACTCTCAAAGCTCAATAATATACGTAAAACAGTGATATTATATCTTTATTCGCATATTTTTTACAACATTTGCTTAAACTGTTGGGAAATTTAAATGTTTTTCCTCACGAGCCATTAAGAGTTTGAAATTGTTTAATGTGTTTTAAAAAAATTTTCCTTTTTATGTTTTTGCTTATTTAACTTTCAATATTAGTTGACGTTTTTTGAAGAATGTAAGCAACCATCAGATTTTGGATATCTGAATCAGTGAAAAAATTAGGTTAAAAAAAGTGTTTTCTAAAAATATATTTTGGAATGAATTTGACATGTTTGCATATTTATTTGATTTTTTAATGGTTATTTATTGAAGTAAGTGTTTTTTGTAGAAATATTGTAATAATTATTTACACATTTTTGCTAATTTTTTATAGGTGCTGTCGGCATTGTGTATTACTGAGATGAAAAAGAAAAACCTGCTCACATCAAGAAGGTCTGTTTATTTCAGTTTTGTTTTGATATTTCTTAAAATTCAAATTCGGCTACTTTTTAGATAGATTCTATATAAATGTTGAGAAATGATTTGCATAATTTTAAGTTAGATAATCTGTTTTTACCCGTCAATTTTTTCTTGCATTTTCAGTTTCTGTAATATATTGCTTTACATTATTGTATTAGTGAGGATATTTTCCTTCAAGTGACTTTTTTTTTTTTTTTGCAATTGTTTATTATTTAGTGAATAATGTCCATTCAAAGTATATTTTATTTAATTAATGTGCTCCTTCAAAGATAATATGACTTCAACTCTGTCACATTTGGGAAAATCTTTCACAAAAGAAATCTTTGTAACTTTTTCAACTAAATTTAAATTTTTAATTAGCAATATATTTTATTCTGTATTTCTATTCTCTTCAAATCTTTTCCATACAGAGTGTTTATGGTTATTTTAATTTTGATTTTAAGAAAATTTGAAACAGAAATAAAAAGTTATTACTGATTTGAAGCCCCTGGAATTTATTTGGACTATAATTACTTCTTTAATGACAGTAAGAATAGATATGCCTGCTTTTTTTAAATCCATTTTGATCTGACTTGTTATAATAATTTTCTTTCTATGTTGAAATTAAATTTTGTATTAACTTCGTATCTTCCTAAAAATTTTGTGAATTGTAGGGATTTTAAAAGCATGATTTATTCATGATTACCATCTCATTTTATTTATATCTTGAATAATCTGATTTGTTTTATTCCTCTTTTAAAAGATTCTTTCCTTTAATTTTGTTTCAATACCTTGAGAAAACGTCTTATTGAATCAAAAAATAATAAAATAAAACTTGTTATTTAATATTAAACTTCAGGAATAATTCCATGAATTTTAAATTGACTTTCTTCTCTAATGCTTTTACTTTTGGCTTCTTAGCCCTTAAGTGGGGATAAATTCACTTTCAATGACTTTTTCTGTTGTGTCTTGTTATTGGATGTATGACTTCCTTTCTTTATAAGCGATTTTTCACTCTGAGAGATTTAGAAAATCCTGCAAAAGCAAAGTTGGTTTTTAGTTTTTAATCAATTTAATTAAGATTATTTGATGGCATATTTTTTTTCTGAAATTTCCTTCACCCGAAATCTCAATGGAGAGGGAGTAATTACACTAAATTTGCTACTTCCTCTTTTTAAAACACTTTTTTCTTTGGGTTCTTTTCTCATACCGATCAAAGAAAATTTATAATAATTTCAAATGTATAATTTTTGTTAAGGATTCTTGATAATTTTTTTTTTCCTTGTCAATTTATTTTAAGAAATTGGCCTTATATTGTATTCTGAATTTCTTTCCCTGCCTGAAATCTCTTCAAGATGGTGTTAACTTTTTTCTTGGTAATAGCATTATTTGTTCATATCATTTGATGCAAATTTTGAATCAAGAGTGAAAGGGTAGTAATCATGCAAAGTATTCTGAAATTATTTTCTGTTTTTATGACTGCTTATATGACAGTAAGTTGAGATTTGCATCTGATTTTCAAAATTTAGTTTCCTCAATGTTTTATATCAATCAAAAATAAATCAATGAATTTCCATATGTGACATCTCTACATATTTTCAAATTAATTGTCTTTCTACAGTATTGTATAAACATTATTCCTTCTTCCTTTTTAGTAAAGTAATTTTCATTTCTCTGTCAAGCATATATTTGTTTCATTTAACTTAGGGACAATTTACTCTTTATTAGCATTTGAACATGCATAATCTTTTTCCCATTCTTGAATCAGTTTTTGTATTTGCTTTATGAGAATAGGGAAGTATTTTAATTTAGAAATACTGAAAACTAGGTTATTTCGTTACTTTTCTGTAATGTATCTTTTCTCTTATTAATAGCTTACTGTTGTCAATAACATTTCTGAGTTCTTTGTTTTAAATTCATGCCTTCTCTGTACTCATTTAACTAAAATATATCGTTCAATCAATTAATTTGGTGTTTAGAGCAAATATTAGATACTTTATCGTTAATTTCTTGCATCTCTCTATTAGAATGTTTCATTTTCCTCCTCCTCCAAACAGAATATTTAATGTCAGTTTTTATTATCTCTTAAATGTTCTGCTCATGTAAGTTTCTGCATCAATTAAATTATTTGTAAGGTTGCAGGACTGTTTCTTTTTGGTGAAAATTTTGATAATTGTGATATATTTATATAACTTTGTAATCTTATATATTCTTGCTTGTGATTCTCCTGAAACATTTGAAAATCAAACATGTTTTAAATTGCATCCAAAATATATGTGAAAAACATCATTTATACATGAGATTTTTTTTATTACTGAATGTTTCTTATTTGCTATCTAAAGCATTAAAATGCTGATCGTTTTATTAGATGCAAACAGTATTTACAGAATTTGACACACATAAAAGGACCATTAAATACTGTACATAATGTTTAGGGCCATTAATAACTGACATAGACAAAATTCTATAAACTCCTCACAGACCACTTAAATATACTTTTAAAATCTTGATATATCAACTATTGCCATGTGGCATTTTATAATCATTGTATCCTGTCTAATTTTTTTTTCACTAATGTATATTAAAAATACAAAGGGCTGTACCAAACTCTCAAAGCTCAATAATATACGTAAAACAGTGATATTATATCTTTATTCGCATATTTTTTACAACATTTGCTTAAACTGTTGGGAAATTTAAATGTTTTTCCTCACGAGCCATTAAGAGTTTGAAATTGTTTAATGTGTTTAAAAAAAATTTTCCTTTTTATGTTTTTGCTTATTCAACTTTCAATGTTAGTTGACCTTTTTTGAAGAATGTAAGCAACCATCAGATTTTGGATATCTGAATCAGTGAAAAAATTAGGTTAAAAAAAGTGTTTTCTAAAAATATACTTTGGAATGAATTTGACATGCTTGCATATTTATTTGATTTTTTAATGGTTATTTATTGAAGTAAGTGTTTTTTGTAGAAATATTGTAATAATTATTTACACATTTTTGCTAATTTTTTATAGGTGCTGTCGGCATTGTGTATTACTGAGATGAAAAAGAAAAACCTGCTCACATCAAGAAGGTCTGTTTATTTCAGTTTTGTTTTGATATTTCTTAAAATTCAAATTCGGCTACTTTTTAGATATAATCTATATAAATGTTGAGAAATGATTTGCATAATTTTAAGTTAGATAATCTGTTTTTACCCGTCAATTTTTTCTTGCATTTTCAGTTTCTGTAATATATTGCTTTACATTATTGTATTAGTGAGGATATTTTCCTTCAAGTGACTTTTTTTTTTTTTTTTTTTGCAATTGTTTATTATTTAGTGAATAATGTCCATTCAAAGTATATTTTATTTAATTAATGTGCTCCTTCAAAGATAATATGACTTCAACTCTGTCACATTTGGGAAAATCTTTCACAAAAGAAATCTTTGTAACTTTTTCAACTAAATTTAAATTTTTAATTAGCAATATATTTTATTCTGTATTTCTATTCTCTTCAAATCTTTTCCATACAGAGTGTTTATGGTTATTTTAATTTTGATTTTAAGAAAATTTGAAACAGAAATAAAAAGTTATTAATGATTTGAAGCCCCTGGAATTTATTTGGACTATAATTACTTCTTTAATGACAGTAAGAATAGATATGCCTGCTTTTTTTAAATCCATTTTGATCTGACTTGTTATAATAATTTTCTTTCTATGTTGAAATTAAATTTTGTATTAACTTCGTATCTTCCTAAAAATTTTGTGAATTGTAGGGATTTTAAAAGCATGATTTATTCATGATTACCATCTCATTTTATTTATATCTTGAATAATCTGATTTGTTTTATTCCTCTTTTAAAAGATTCTTTCCTTTAATTTTGTTTCAATACCTTGAGAAAACGTCTTATTGAATCAAAAAATAATAAAATAAAACTTGTTATTTAATATTAAACTTCAGGAATAATTCCATGAATTTTAAATTGACTTTCTTCTCTAATGCTTTTACTTTTTTCTTCTTAGCCCTTAAGTGGGGATAAATTCACTTTCAATGACTTTTTCTGTTGTGTCTTGTTATTGGATGTATGACTTCCTTTCTTTATAAGCGATTTTTCACTCTGAGAGATTTAGAAAATCCTGCAAAAGCAAAGTTGGTTTTTAGTTTTTAATCAATTTAATTAAGATTATTTGATGGCATATTTTTTTTCTGGAATTTCCTTCACCCAAAATCTCAATGGAGAGGGAGTAATTACACTAAATTTGCTACTTCCTATTTTTAAAACACTTTTTTCTTTGTGTTGTTTTCTCATACCGATCAAAGAAAATTTATAATAATTTCAAATGTATAATTTTTGTTAAGGATTCTTGATAATTTTTTTTTCCTTGTCAATTTATTTTAAGAAATTGGCCTTATATTGTATTCTGAATTTCTTTCCCTGCCTGAAATCTCTTCAAGATGGTGTTAACTTTTTTCGTGGTAATCGCATTATTTGTTCATATCATTTGATGCAAATTTTGAATCAAGAGTGAAAGGGTAGTAATCATGCAAAGTATTCTGAATTTATTTTCTGTTTTTATGACTGCTTATATGACAGAAAGTTGAGATTTGCATCTGATTTTCAAAATTTAGTTTCCTCAATGTTTTATATCAATCAAAAATAAATCAATGAATTTCCATATGTGACATCTCTACATATTTTCAAATTAATTGTCTTTCTACAGTATTGTATGAACATTAGTCCTTCTTCCTTTTAAGTAAAGTAATTTTCATTTCTCTGTCAAGCATATATTTGTTTCATTTAACTTAGGGACAATTTACTCTTTATTAGCATTTGAACATGCATAATCTTTTTCCCATTCATGAATCAGTTTTTGTATTTGCTTTATGAGAATAGGGAAGTATTTTAATTTAGAAATACTGAAAACTAGGTTATTTCGTTACTTTTCTGTAATTTATCTTTTCACTTATTAATAGCTTATTGTTGTCAATAACATTTCTGAGCTCTTTGTTTTAAATTCATGCCTTCTCTGTTCTCATTTAATTCTGTTTAATTGAAATATATCGTTCAATCAATTAATTTGGTGTTTAGAGCAAATATTAGATACTTTATGGTTAATTTCTTGCATCTCTCTATTACAATGTTTCATTTTCCTCCTCCTCCAAACAGAATATTTAATGTCAGTTTTTATTATCTCTTAAATGTTCTGCTCATGTAAGTTTCTGCATCAATTAAATTATTTGTAAATTTGCAGGACTGTTTCTTTTTGGTGAAAATTTTGATAATTGTGATATATTTATATAACTTTGTAATCTTACATTTCTTGCTTGTGATTCTCCTGAAACATTTGAAAATCAAACAGGTTTTAATAAAACGGACACAATATACCAGCCGTCGTCCTGAGATGCGGACACAATTTGCACGTCCGCGACTTGACAACGTTTGTACACTACGACTTTTGCCCATGTTGTCGCCGACCTGCTCACCCGCAAGATACTCTAATGGCGGTGCAGTTCCTGCAGGCTACCGATTATTTCAGAGGGTGGACTGGGACTTTTCACGTCTTCGGAAGCCAGCCCGTGGATCTGACGTGCGGACACTCGATCGTCATAGTGCAGTACGTCCCGTACCTGATCCGGAACGAGTGCCCAGATTGCTCTTTTCCGGCCCACCCGAACGACAAGATGAGAGTCGTTTACAATTTGAGAGCGGCTGGTTTCTTTCGAGAAGAAGAAGAGGCTTCCATGCAGTCGTGCCCCGACGACAACAGCAGTGACTCTGGATTCGAAGAAACGACGCCTGCTCCTCCAGACAGCCCGAGGGTCAGATTGACCTGAGCAGAGTCGCATGGGACTCCGAGGCAAGTGTCGTCGACTCGACGATCGACGATTTCGACAGCGACGCAGAGACAGAGCCTCGATCCTCACCCGAGGCGAGTGTGCCAGTCGTCGACTTGACGATAGATTCGGATTGCGACGACAGTGACGCAGAGACATTGCCTCGATCCCCACCCGAGGCGAGTGTCGATTGGGACTGTGATGATGAATCCTCGACTAGTATCCAAGTCGTCGACTTGACAATAGATTAGATGTGGACTTGTCTCTTTTTTGTATGTGAAAAAAAAGAGACCTAAAAAATGGGGAGAAAAATCTTGCTGCTGCGGCGAGATTTCTTTTCTCTCCATTTTTTTAGGTCCGTTCCAGACCGAGGTCGGAAATGTATTTTTTTAAAAACCAAGTGAATTTGTAACCAAGTGAAAGAATAAATATCTCTTTTTTTTTTTCTTTAAAAAAAATGTGTTTTTATTGACTCGAAATAATTCAATTTCCAACAGGCACTGCCGAAATGATGAAGAACCAAAGAGAAAAAAAAAGTTGCATGCAACTTGGACACGCAGCATGGTGAAATTAAATCCATGTTGAAGCACTAAAAACATATCCACATGCAACGAGAACAACGCCCAGAATGATCGCAAAGAGCGAACCCCGTAGTTGCATGTTGCATGATAATCACCACGCAACAGATACCCCTTATTTTTCTCCTTATATGGATGCAACATCCACTTGTTGCATGTTACCGTTGCTAGGTTCATCAATCGGGAGAAGGAGCAACAATTCTCCTCTCGGTTCTTCAATCCGGGACTTTCCCGTTCGCGCGCATGCGCTAATTACCGAGTGTGACCGGATATGAACTCTAGCATCATTCCAGTTGCATATCCAAGTTGCATGTTGCATGCAACTTTGGCTTGTTGCATTTCCAAGTTTGTTGCATGCAACTTTACGTGCAACATGCATTTTGGCCTTTTTTTCATTTCAATTGGAAAAAAATGTCATTCGAAGCTGTTCAATAATCGAAATTTGGGAAAAATGTTTGGGTTTTGCCAAAAAAATTAACGTTTAGTAGTAAAAACGCATCCAGAATCCTCTCAAAGACTCTAGAGCGACCTGCAAGGGCTCTAGGACTCGCCCATCGGTTGGTTTTTGGGATTTGGCCGAAATTCGAAGGGGTACGGTGCTCATATATTTTTTTGAGCGACTGTACAACAAAGAACTCATTATATTCATATAATAAATTTTACATTACAATTGATTGAAATTATTTTTCCACATTTAATAGCAATAACATAATAACTGAAAAAACCATCTTTCATTTTATGACACATCATTTTCTGATGAGCCTTTTCAGTAAAATTATGAGACACAAATAATAGTTCCTTTCTTCTAAATAAAAGAGCATATTAGCAGATAATTATGTAATTTTCGTAAATTCAGAATATTTTATTTACACAACTTAATTTATAATCTACAATACATAAAGTGGGAAACAAATATTCGGTGAGAAATTTACTGTTTTCAAAAACGTGGCAGAAAAATTTTAAGGACTCTCTTTTCGGAAATGTGGGTATGTATAGATCTTAATATGTAGGAACTTCACTTTAAATTCATATTTAAAATGGATAATAGTTTTTCTGCTGAATTCGTTTGAGGCTAAGTGGTTGTTCTTGCAGGAAACAAATATTTAACGGACAAATTTTCCCTAATCAGAAAAACCACATCGCGATAAACTACTAGAACGTAACTCGTCCATAATAGATCCGCTTGAATTATTTAATTTAGGCAATGGAAGGAAGCAAGAAATGGACATCTATTTTGAATTATCTGAAAAACAAAAGAGAACTCATTATATTCATATAAGAAATTTTACATTATATATAATTCAAATTAATTTTCCACATTTAATAGCAATACCATAATAACTGGAGAAGCATCTTTCATTTCATAATACATCGTTTTCTGATGAGCCCTTTCTGCTAAAGTAGGAAGACCAAACCATGGTTCATTTCATCTAAGCAAAAGGGTATATTAGGGGTATATTATTATGTAATTTTAGTAAATTCAGAATATTTTATTTATAAAATATTATTTATGATGTATACACACATAATATGGTAAGCAAACATGTAGTGAGAAATGTATTATTTTGAAAATCGAATATAGAAATAGATTGTAAGAAATGCCTTTTCAGAAAAGGGGAGAAATATATATAAATTTTATTATTCAGGCACATACCTTGAATTTAATAAAACAGCTGATTGGTTTCCGTATATCTTGCCAGGTCGGATATAAATGTTATCATAGTTTTTTCAGATGAATGTGTTTGATGCAAAGTGGTTGCTCTTGCTAGTGAAAAATATTTGACGGACTAGCAAGAAATACCACTTCGCAACAAACGAGAATGTAATTTGTCGGTAATGCATCCTCCTGCAATATTAATTTTACGCAATTCAACGGGGGAAAAAAAAGGCAATGCAAACCTATTTCAGAATAATCTGAAACACAAAAAAGAAATCATTATGTTCATATAAGAAATTTAACCTTATAATAAATTGAAAATAATTTCACACATTTAATAGCAATCGCATAATAACTGGAGAAGTATCATTTCACGACAGCTCATTTTCTGATGAGATCTTTTTGAAAAAGTATGAGGACCTAAAATTGCTTCATTTCTTCCGACTAACGGGGTATATTAGAGGATATCTATGTAATTTTAGTAAATTGAGGATATTTTGATAGAGAATATAATTTATAATCTATATATTCATATTATGGGAAACAAGCACCTGGAGAGAAATGTATTGTTTTTACAAACGAGGAGAAAAAATATAAAAAACATTTTTTCAGATATTATATATATATATAATGACGGAATACTTTTCTCTATTTCTAATATAAATACCTTCCTTATAAGAGAGGTTATTGCTACCACATTAGGATTACACAAAGACGAAATAATTTCAAATTGAAATAACAGAGAATTCACACGTATCATTCAGATATGTGTGAGCGTATGAGGAGATTATGATAAGATTCTTAAATGATTTAGCCATTGCATTATATTACTATCAACTGCATTATAATTTAGTATTTTCTGACAAAAATCTAAACAAAAACAAGCGGGATGAATAAAAAGGAAAGATTAACATATTTTATCAGAAAGTGTAGCTGATTGTGTGTATTTAAGCCAAGGAAAGATGCCTTCTTGTCTCTTTTCTTATTTATTTTGCACACACACACACATATAACAACACATGGACGATGACTACACATATATAAGGTAACACATAATACTATATACAATTAAAGTAGAAATTGCCGCTAACAAAAGAGCGAGCGATGCCTACTTGCACCATTTTCACACCAACTCTAAGGGAGAAGTGTTTACAAAAACAGCTTAAGTGCGCCTTCCCCATTCCAAACATACATATGGGTTAGCGCATACTGCGCCATCTATGTTCAGTATTAATCTTTACTGTATGAATAAATATACAAAGAATAAAAAATACAAATAAAGTAATTAAATAAAAACAAAATATTATAAATAATAAAATCAAATAACATACTCCCACCCATCAAGAAGTCATTCTTGATGCACAGGTAAAATACACAGTTTAACTATAGGCCTTTCAAAAAGCCCTTTGAAAGTTTTTAATGTAACTACTCTTATGGCCCCATCCTTACCAGGATGTATAGCTACAACCTTACCAAGAGGCCATGTTGCTGGGGGAATATTGTCTTCTTTAATAATTGCAATATCACCGATTTTAATCTTTGGATAACAATTTTTCCATTTTCTCCTATTTTGTAACGATCTCAAATAATCGATATGCATCCTTTCCAAAAATTTTATTTCATTTTTTGGACAATATCCCAGCGCTTCCTTAATGAAAGTGTAGACACTTCCAGTGTCTCAGGTGGACTATTAAT
The DNA here is from genome assembly GCF_947563725.1 of Argiope bruennichi. Lineage (NCBI taxonomy): Eukaryota > Metazoa > Arthropoda > Arachnida > Araneae > Araneidae > Argiope > Argiope bruennichi. The sequence continues at coordinate 120,546,463 of NC_079162.1, forward strand.
TACATCTCCAATTATAAAATGAGATGGTGTTAGAACATTTAAGTTATCTACAGCATCATTATCTACACTAACTAGGGGTCTTGAGTTTAATATTGTCTCTATTTGAGTTAATAAAGTATAAAGTTCTTCAAAAGTTAAGTTTGAATTTCCTAAAACTCGCTTTAAGTGAAATTTTACCGATTTTACACCAGCTTCCCAGAGTCCACCAAAATGCGGACTCAAAGGAGGGATAGTATGCCATTCAATTTCCTGTTGAGAAAGAAAATACGAAACCTTTTGATCTAGATTAATTTTAGATAAATGGTTGTATAAATCTTTGAACTTCCTTTTAGCTCCTAAAAAATTAGTCCCATTGTCCGAATGAATATGTTTAGGTGTGCTCCTTCTTGAGCAAAAACGTTTCAATGCAGCAATAAAGGAATCGGACGTGTAATCCGTAACCAATTCTAAATGTAAAGCCTTCGTAGCTAAGCATACAAATACAACCATATAACCTTTCGTTGTTTTGGCTCCTCTGCCTCGGTGTTTCAATATAGAAATTGGACCTGCATAATCAATACCACAGACAAAAAATGGTCTGTTGAGAGTCACTCGTCCCTCAGGAAGATCTCCCAATTTTTGTTTTGACATATTACTTCTAAATCTACAGCATACAACACAATTTAATACACATTTTTTAACTATTCTTTTAACATTTAATATCCAAAATGTTTGGCGTAAAATACCCATTAACAAATTACCACATGCATGCAAATTTAAAATATGAAAATACTGTACAATCAGAATACTTAATTTATGCTGGTTAGGTAATATGATAGGATGTTTTGCATTATACTGCAAAGATGCATTTTGAAGACGCCCTCCCACTCTGAGCAACCCGTCCTTATCAATGAATGGACAAAGTGCTGATAGTGGGCTTTTCTTTGGCATTGGTTGGTTTGACCTTATACAATTGATTTCAGCATCAAAAAATACAGTTTGAACATATTTTACAATAATATTACGAGCAAAAATTCTTTCCTTTGAAGTTATAGGTTCAATTATACCTGTAGAATTATTAACTTTACCAGTTTTACAATTATTTATAAATCTAATACAAAAACATAATACAGTAATTAACTTAGTATATGACGAATATTTTTCAATTAATGAATCTATTAAGTCATTTTTCAAAATTGTAGCAAATACACATGCAGTTTTTTTCTTTTCCTTAAGGACAGAGTCATTGTTTTTGAATACTGGTAGCTTTGGCCAGTCAGCCTCTGATGATGTTAGGAAAGTAGGGCCCTCCCACCATAGACAACAGTCTGGCAGATCCTTAGGAGACAAACCTCTGGATCCTATATCTGCTGGATTTTCCTTTGACGGCACATACCTCCATCTGTTTTGAGGGATGAGGTCCAAGATCTCTGAAGTCCTGTTGGCAACAAAGGGCTTCCAATTTCGAGGAGGTGAAGACAACCAGGAAAGAACAACTTGAGAATCTGTCTAAGCACATATATTAATATCATAATCATGAAAAGTATTAATTAGAACAGATAATAATCGGGCTAACAGGAGAGCTCCATTTAACTCCAGCCGTGGAATGGATACAGGCTTTAGCGGAGCTACCTTGCTTTTAGCTGCTAAAATAGTGACTTTAGTAACCCCATTATCAGATAGTTGAACCGCATAAATTACACAGGCATATGCTGATTCCATATGCATCCGAAAATCCCTGAAGAGTAATTTCCTTTTCTGTACTTAGAAGCCATCTCGGAATAGAAATGTGACATATTTGCTGAAATTCCTTTTTGAATTTACGCCACTTAACTGTAAAATATTCCGGTAAGGCACTATCCCAATCAAGTTTCAGCAACCATAACTGCTGATAAAAATTTTTTATTAATATTGTGCAGGGTGAAAGAAAATCCAAAGGATCAAATAGCCTTGCTGATTGTGACAGAAAAGATCTTTTGGTGATTTCATTCTCAAAATTAAAGTCAATTTTAAAAACAAAGCAATCAGTTAAAGAGTTCCAAATAAGTCCAAGAGTTTTAGAACAGTTTTCGGGATGCATTTCCACATTAGATTCATTAGCACTCAGGCATTCAGCTAAATTATTTAAGACATGTGGAGAATTGGAACGCCGCTTTCTTAAGTGAAATCCCCGGACATCTAGAATTTCCGACAATTTTTGGATTAACGCGATTGCTTCTTCATTAGATTTTGCTCCAGCCATCAAGTCATCCATATAAAAGGAATTTTGAATTATTTTAGATATTTCAGGATTTATAATTTGAGAATCCAAGCCTATTTGATGTAAACATCTAGTAGCTAAAAATGGAGCGGATGAAGTTCCATAAGTTACAGTAGAAAGTTTATATTCCTTAATATTGGAATCAGGTTAATTTCTCCACACTATTTTTTGCAAATTTTGATCTTCTGAATCAATTAAAATTTGTCTATACATTTGCTTTATATCGGAAGTGAAAGTAACTTTATTTAGTCTGAATCTGACAAGAACAGTAAAAATATCTGGTTGCAATAATTTTCCTACCCCCAAAACGGAATTCAACTAATTAAAGTTAGGCGATTTGCAGGATCCATCAAACACAGCTCGAAGTTTGGTTGTAATACTGTCTTTCTTTTGCACAGCATGATGAGGAAGAAAGTAATCCGGTTTAGAAGAATCAAAATCTTTATTAGGTGACATATGCCCCAATTCTTCATATTCTCTCATAAAACCCTTGTATTCCATTTCAAATTCTGAGTCAAACTTAAATTTCCTTTCCATAACTAGAAGCCTAGAAACAGCCATTCCCTTTGTATTTCCTAACTGATTAATGTCCTTATAAACAGGTAATCTTACAACAAATCGATCCTTATCATTTATTCTGTAAGTTGATTTAAAATGATTTTCACAAAATTCTTCTTCATCTGACATAAGAAACTTTTTATCCGGCAACTCTTCCATTTGCCAAAATTTTTGCAAAACAGAATTAATGTTGTAATCATTTTCGACAGAAATCAGATGTGATTGCGTGTACGATGATGAAATAGAATCCCTTCGAATCTGACCTGCGACAACCCAACCAAATATTGTGCTTTGCGCAATTGGTTGTCCTTCAGACCCGCTAATTTTTCCATTTGCGAAGGATTGAGAAAAAACAATCAGAGCCTAAAATTATATCACATACTGATGGCCTTGAAAAATCTTCATCTAATAGAGGAATCAATTCCCTTTAAATAATCTAACTCTTTAATGTTAATATTCTCAACCGGGATTTGAGAAGTAACCTTATTTAAAATAAAAGCATTAACTGTCAAACATTCTTCACTAAATCTTGACCCAATTTTTAAATTAACTGAGCCACGTGTGGTTCCTGCTTGAACCCCACTTAGAGTCACTCTAGCATTCTTTCTTTTTAATCCTAAAATATTTATTACATTTTCACTGACAAAACTGGACTCCGAACCCCTATCTAGTAAAGCTCTGAATAAGAAAGAATCACCCCCACTATTATACAGTAAAACCTTTGCCGTGGGAAGGAAGGTTATAAATTTGGAGTTGTTTAGACATGTGCTAGAACTAACAGGCCTTTGAGGTTCCGCTGATTTATTGAGTTGCGTTTCTCCCCCTTGGCGGATGTCGTCTTCGGAGGGGTGTTTTGGGGTTTGATCGTTAGGTTCGGGTTCGGATTCTGAAACACGTGCACTATTTACTACCCTTTTAACATCTTCATGCAAGAGTGAATTATGGTTTCCTTTACATATGGTACACTTTAAATGGCTATTAGTGCAATCCTTAATTTTATGAGAATTCAAACATAAAAAGCAAAGATAGTTTCACTTTACAAAATTCTTCCGAGCATTCAAATCCATATTTCTAAATTTAATACACTTAAACAATTTATGCATTCCCGAACATTTCAAACAATTTTTATCACTTTTATTTCTTTGAATATTTTCACATGCAACAAAATTAGACTTAGTAGGAATTTTAGCATCAGATTCATTATAAACCATTAATTCAAGAGATGAACATCTGGTATTTAAAAATTCCAAGAATTCTTCCCACGTAGGAAATTCTATTTCTGAAGTTTTCACGGACCAAAGTCTTCTTGTTTCAGGATCTAATTTTTGCAATAACAAATGAATCAGCCATGGATCTCTGCTAGATGCCTCTTCTCCTAAAGATTTTAACCCTCTCAAAACCTCATCACTCGTGTCAACTATATTTCGCAAATTCGTTGAATTGGCTTGAGAGATGCCTTTTTGTTCCAAAAATGTTTTGATTAATGCATTAATAATTTTCTTCTTCTTATCATACCTGTCCATTAATTTTCCCCATGCTTCTTCATAGGAATCATTGGACAACAGTATGTGCTTAATCAAAGAAGCGGGTTCATCAGACAGCAAACCCTTTAGATATTGAAATTTTTGGCTATTGCTTAGTGAAAGCTGCGAATGAACTGTGGATACAAATAAATCTTTAAAGTTCATCCAATCTTCAAATTTACCAGAAAACACTGGAATAGTAAGTTTTGGTAAACGAAAATTCGAAATAGATTAAACTGAAGAATTTTGTGTTTGAGCAGAAGTAAATTGAGATGTATTAAAGACATCAATTTTATTTTGAAACTTTAATTTCAAGGAAAAATATCTATTTTCGAATTTCTCTGTTTCAGAATCCTCGATAGTTAATTCTGAATCTAATTTTTCGAATTCTTTCAAAAGTTCTTCTAACCTCTGCAAACGAATCACTACTTCATTTTTTGATTCTAATTCATCTGCAGAATGTTCTAATCTAGTTAAAGAGGCCTTAACCTTGCCTCTTGCGACTTTAATTTGCGTTATGTGTTCCTTATATCTTTTCGGATCGTCCATGTTGAAAAGAAATTATATAACAAATCGTTTGCGAAACGAAACCGAAACTAAAGAAAATTATGTTCGCTCGCAATTCGAGAACTTCTTATTAACTCTTCAGATGTTCTTCTCTTTAAAAACGTCAAACTAATAATCAATAATAATAAGAAAAAAATGAAAGAAACTTATCTGTTTCTCATGCTGACATCTCGCCGGTGCCTCCAATATATGTAGCTGGGTGTGTGTATTTAAGCCAAGGAAAGATGCCTTCTTGTCTCTTTTCTTATTTATTTTGCACACACACACATATAACAACACATGGACGATGACTTCACATATATAATGTAACACATAAGATTATATACAATTAAAGTAGAAATTGCCGCTAACAAAGAGCGAACGAATACTTCTTTTAGCCGCTAACAAAAGAGCGAGCGGTGCCTACTTGCACCAGTTTCACACCAACTCTCAGGGAGAAGTCCTTACAAAAAAACAAGCTTAAGTGCGCCTCCCCCACATTCCAAACATACATATGGGTTAGCGCATACTGCGCCATCTATGTTCAGTATTAATCTTTACTGTATGAATAAATATACAAAGAATAAAAAATACAAATAAAGTAATTAAATAAAAACAAAATATTATAAATAATAAAATCACATAAACACAGGAGCTACTTTCTAGTTGAATATTATTCAACTTGGCAATCAAACCTTCCTTCCTCGATCTAGGGAGCTTTCATTGACACAGGCACACAAACCCTTTTTTTTTTTTCTGTGTACATGAGATTCTTAATGAGTTGATATGCATAGAAAGACACCTCTTAACTGACGGCTACTCAGGGATATATATATATCCTTTGATGATAGAGTTTTTGATGATAGAATTAATGTTGTGGTGGTGCAGGTACCAAACATGTTACTGAAAATCGATAATGATGAATACAGTATATTTATACGTGCGAAATTAACGCAGACTAAACAGAACGGAAAGTTCAATGATCTTCCCTAAAATACATAATTGTACTTTACACAAAATTATTGCAGAAATTCATTTGATTTAATTATCCTTCAAAACTCCAGAGTTCCCCCAAAATTAAGACAGTCGTCTTTATTAAATCTTTTAACAATGCAATTTTAAGTACAAATGAATTTGAAGTATATTTATGAAATTGATTATTATGCGTATTCGATTATAATGACAGAAAAAAAATTATATCCTGAAATATAGAATATAAGCTGTTCTTGCTATCCACATATTCTTAGTAAAAAGTTTTTCCATTTTAAATTAAATATTTAAAAGTGGGAGACGGCTTTCTTTTGATTCTTGCATTTATTTGCTTTAAAAATTGGCAAGTGGATTTGAAAAAAAAAAAAAAAAAGTTTTCAAGGAGCTATTCATATAGTGTATTTTCAAAGTTCGAATTAATGAATCTAAAACTAAAAAATTTCCCTTTTCTTTCTTATCACACCTATATTTCTCTTTGTCTTTTAAAATATATTTCTGTATTTAATTGGGTTTTTTTCCTTAAAATTTTACTTTACTTATAGAAGTTATTCACATGAAACAATTTTTTTTCCCTAAAAATGTTGCTTCATTTGGGACAGTAGTCTTAGTTTCAGAATAGTACGTTGGATTCCTTTAATGCAAAATAACTAATGTCATCTAAAATATTAATTATTTTTTTAATAATGCGGAAAGTTTTTATTTGATTCTGTTTTACTACATCACTTTAAAGAAAGAATCAGCTAGAGGCCGAAATCGGGTAACTTTAAATTAATCTCTGAAAATGGTACAAGAATATATGAGCAATATATACTCAGATAAGTCGAATGTAGCTCATAAGGATCTTGGGTTAAAATGAAGAGAAGAATCGTTGTTAAAAAAAATGGTTTTCCGAATTTTATTTCGAACATTACTTCTCATTTAAAAATTATTTACAAAGTTAATTTATAAAAATCTATTTTCTTTTTAGGAAAATGAGGTGAAGCATTTTAGTTTCAGATATGAGGATTTTTTGCCCTAATATACAAGAAAATATTACTGAAAAAAAAAAAAAACTTTACTTTGATTTTTAACACTTCACTGAAAACTGATTTTACAAAAATTATTCACAGTTAAATCTATAAAATACCAATACAGACGCATTGTGCAATCATGGATTTTTTTTTTTTTTTTTTTTTTTTTACTATATAAGCCTGTCATTATCATTGAAAAATGAAACAAATTGATGGAATAACAATTTTTCACAGAAATAATAACAAAAATAAAACTGTTACTAAAAATAAGCATAGCGAGTAAAAAAAAAAGAAGAAAAACTAAAAATAGCAATAAAAAAATCTATTTTATGCAGTAATGTACAGAACGTACGAACAGGAATCCTCCAAACGAAATGAGAAAACAACAGATATTCACTAAACAGGAGTAGCGAATAAAGAGCGATAAACTAACCATAAAGTTCACCTGTGTTTTTGGGTTTTCTATGCAGCAATGCCCACGTGACATCACTAAGACCAATGAAAATTTACTTCGATTTCGTTCGGGCAGAATGAAATAGGTAAAATCGACGCCACCTACTGGTAGCGTCAACAAAATACGAGTAGCGCAACTTAGCTTTTATTGTGCTTACTTTCGTCTTTGTCAATGGTAGATGGAGAATGTTTCTGTTCTCTTTTCGTCCAGATCTGGTAAGTCACAAAAATAAGTTTCAACTATACAGTTAGTTTCTTATATTAGGAGACATATTATGTTTTTGTTTTTTAGTTGGTTACAAAATTTCAATTATGTCTTGTAATTTTTTACTTCATACCTAGTTGAACGTCAGTGTTGAAAAATTGATTGTTTTCTGTTATATCTGATGCCTATCCTCGCAAAAGATTTTCAGGTTTATTAGTTAATAATTTAATATATATGCTTGAAAACTATTTAGTGCTTCCTTTGTTAGTATGGAGATTTTACATGATTCTACATGGAAGTTTTTATTCCATCACTTAAAAAAAAAACATAGTTTTTCACAATATTACGTATTAAAGCTAACAATATGCATGTCGTTTTTAATTTTCTTTCTCTCTTAGTTATGGTATGTATTGGTATAATGAATATATATATATATACTGTATTCTTGTTTGCTGTGCAATTAAATTTGTGTTCTTACGCCTAAAATGTTTCTTTTATATTGTTTCGTATATTTATGTGCAGCTGCATATCCCTGTTCGAACATTATTGTGGGAATCCATATCGATTGACGTAGTTTTAGAATTACAACTGCTGAGGAAATATAATAGTTAACAGCTTTCTTTTATTTGAACTTTTATAGATTAATGTTGTGACATGTAACTAGAAAAGATATTAGATTTAGGTGGATTATTATTTTTGTTGTTAATAGGGATACTTTGTAGACTATTCCTGAGTAGTTTTGTTGTCTGCTTTTAGATTTTAGTTACTATAAGCCTACATTTTATGAATAAAAGTACAATTAACTTTATTTAAATTCTAATTATTATACAATCTAACCCCATGGCTATAAATTTTTAATAAATGGATTTAATTTGTGCGTACGACATATGTTGCATTAGTAGTCAAAGGCAGAGCCTGACTGAGGCAGGGGCAATTGACCCAGGCCCATGTATCAGAGGGCCCCCCCCCAAATCGAATAGAAAGTTTATTTTAAATTTCTTTCTTTAATGAACTTTTTAAAACAAAATATGAGTACAGTGTAAAATCCGTCATTTTTATGTTTGCTTCTTCATTAATCTAACGTATGAACACAGAAAAATCTGTATTTCATAAATCCATGGCTTTCTAGTCCAGGATTCATCCCACAATATTCATAATAATATCACCATAATTTGAAACTTTCATAGATTTTGTGCAGTCTGTTTGAAATGAATTTGAGAAATATGAAACTGAAGCGTAAGAAATTTTGCCAGAAATTGAGGTAAAAAGAAAAAAAATTATGCCTCGAAGTAGGTTGTTAGATGATGGAAATGCACCTGAAGTAAATCTTGAGCCACATGATCAATATGTTATTATCTGTTACTACATGTTATGTGATACATTAATGTTAAACTTAACCAATTGTAAAATTCCATATGTAAAATTACGAAATAAATGTTCATGTTTGATAAACACAAAATCAAACTTTCAAAAAACTGAAGCGAAGGAATTGGTAAGGCATTATCCTTCTGATTTAGATTATGAGTTCCCTGATGAACTGCAACATTTCTATTCCTTAGTAGATAAGCAGGCAACTAACTGCATTAGATATGATAAAAAAGTTTATCATCTTGATTTTCTAATATTGAGACAACACTAAATTTTTTTTATCATCAATTTCAAACTGAACTGCGGAAAGACCTTTTTCTTTGCTGAAGAGATTAAAATGTCCCTTAAGATCATGTATTCTTCACAACAAAGTGTCTCAACTTTCTATGTTATGTTTAAATTCTGATATAACCAAAAAAATATTGATTATGATGATGTAATTGATAGTTTTACAGAAAGTAAAATTAGAAAGAAACCACTGAAAAAGAAATAGGAAGAAATCTATTATAATACAGTTTAAGTATCAATTTATAAATAAATAGTGAGTATTATAAGCTCTATTTTTACATAATATTGATTTTTCATGCAAAATTGTCTCGTAACAATATTGTATGTAATTGCGAAATTTAATTTATATTACTGTACTATTTATAATCTTTCTGTTGCATTGAATTTCTAATTATGTATGTTTTTCTTTATTTATTGTTATTATTTTGAGAGAATAGTAAATCTTGGTTAAAACTGAGTTAGTAATAAACATGTTTAAAATTTTGTAGATTTAAAAATAAGTAAAATCATTCAGTATTTAGTGTTATGATATGAAAAAATGATCAAAAGTACAAATACATATTTACACAAATGGTACTTTTTAGTCTCATTTTTCATAAAATGTTCTGTAACAGTAAAGAATACTTTATTTTGATGTATCTATGAAGTAAGATGTAGAAATGTTTTAATTGTTTAAAAAAAAATAATTTTTTTTACTTTACTGAAGACTATAATATTAATGTTTTTTTTTTTTTGTTTAATTTTAAAAGAAAATTATTTTCTAATCCCATTACTGATTGTTTTATGCATCTTTAATGCAGTTAATAGAAAGAAAATAATAAATTAGTTAAAATAACATTGCTTTTCAAAGACAAAAAAATAACAAAAGTATGGGGCATTCCCCTCCCACTTTTTAAGTTTTGCATGCAATAATTGACTGTTAGAATAAATATTTGTTCATAATAAAATGAGACTGATAAAATAATTATCTTTCTTAAATAATGAAGTTTATTTTGTGTGTATGTAATAAATGCAAGAAATAATTAAATACTCCTACATATGAAAATAACTGTTGAGAAATTTGCATATTTTTCATTTAAAAATGTACTAGTATTTAGTTTGAGATTTAACAGTTTCTCTTGTAGACAGATGCTTAAGATAGTTGTAGAAAGCATTCTAATATAAATCTTGCCTTAGCATTTTGTCAGATTGCATTTTAAATTCAATGCCTAAATGTGGTACTTCAAGACTAGGAGTGTTTTTAGTTTTAAGGTTAAATAGCATTTTGAATTAATTAACGAAAAATACCATAGACAAGTTCTATGCACGGTTCTTCATTACTGAAGTAGTGAAGTAGGGGGGGGGGTCAAAGAAGTTTTTGCCCTGGGTCCCAAATTAGACTAAGTGGAGCCCTAGTCAGAGGTACTTCTTCAGAAGTTACCAACCTATGTTTTATTCTAAAATGAATGGGCTTTCTGCTATAATCATTCTGTAGAAGTATTTTCAGTAATGGAATTAGAGTTAAAAATAAATGTTGGTAATTCAAAATTAAAGTTGTATTTTGGATTTAGAATGTTTTCTGATATTTTACATTTTCTGCAGTTCCAATTTAAAAATACTTATATCTGGCCAGTTTTTTCCGACGTTAAAATCCCATTTCCAAAACCGATATCATGTTCTTATATCATAAAAGCACACATATTTAAGATATTGTGAGAAAATTTATATGTGTTGCATTAATTTTCTTTAGACAATTGCAGTTATATTCATTTTAAAAGTATTCATGCAATTGGAATTTCTTTGTAAAAAGAAGAATCTATGTAAAATATTGCATGCATAGGGGCTATTTTAGAATGTACTAAGTGTTCAAAAATTAAATGTTCAAAAGCAGTTGCAGTATTGGCAATTTGAATCTTAAGCATTTTTTTTTATTATAAAAAGAAACATACTGTAGCATTTATGGGGTGTAGTTGATATATATTTTTTAAATTGCTAATTACTTATCAATAAAATGTCTAATAGGCTTTTAGTTAAGTGAATTCCTGTAGACATCAATCTAAATATTTTTATTCGATGCTTCATGTTAGGATGTTCTTGTTAGTGTTAGGATGTTATTTAAAGTAATATCCCTGTATTTTATATTAATAAATATTTATTCTATACCCCATAACTGAATATGTACAATAGCTTCCATGTTAATAGAGAGTATATTAGAAGTCCTATGCTCAGCAGCCATTCAAATTGTTAGTTTCAGTATTCCGAGACTACCATTTTTTAATGATTCTATCTCGCTAAGGGATGACAGTCGGAAGGATGAGTATATTTCGGGAATTCGTCATTCTTTAACCTTGATTTCTGACCTATTTGAAACTTTTTTAAACTTTAATTTTAAAAAAAAATGTTCGCTTATTTCCTGATCCCATTCCACTTTTCTATTTAATTAATTCAACTGAAGCTTTGTAAAAAAGCTTAGGTTGACGGTTCCCACACTCCAATTGAAGGGATAAAAAAACTGTCTAGCCAAGCATATTCTTTTAAAAGGTCCCTATATTTCCCTTACATGGGTCGACACGTGTGGAGAAATTCGTATCGGAATCTCGCGGTATATAAGCACAGGGAAAAATGTTTTCCTTTTCAGCTTTTCCTCGTTACGTTCTGTGTTCGTGTGCGCGTCGCCGCTGCTTGTACACAAATTATGCCTCCCGGGAGTCAATAAAGCGAAATTAAAAATTTCAGTGTCTTCTCTCTGTCTTCGGCCACGATTCTGCTTCAACAATTATATGCTTACATATATATATTAATAGATATTAAATAAATAAAGGGAAATTTTTATATTTTTGCATATTTATGTTATGATTAATTGGGCATAAATTTTGTGAATTCAGTATAGTTTAATTTCCAAATGAAATTTATATTCAGAAATGCACAGAAACTTTGATCGCAAGTCTAGAAAAATGATCTTTTTAGTGACCCCATTATATGCGTTAAGGAATTTTGAACCAAAACATTCAAACGAAATTACTTGTTAGAAAATCTGGTTTTGTTTACAATTTATTCACAATTTACTCAATTTAGAATGCAAATGGTTTTCACATTTAATCTCTAAAGATATTTTTTGGATCTTTTCCTCCTTTCATCAAGTATGGTCTGTATGCTTACTCTAATTTATTGCATGCACTGCATTATTTTATATGTTTGATAAATTAATTGTTACATCGTGAAAGAACAACAGTTTGTAAACTATGTGCTTTTTTGTCATGCACTTTAATGCAGCATTAATCTAAATTGGCTGTCAGATTCTCGTAATTGATTGAAAAGATTCTTGTAATAAAATATACATTTTGTATTGCATACAAAATCCGTAACATTTTTTTTTTTTTTTTTTTTTTTTTTTTTTTTTTTACAGATTCCATTAAGACTTTGCAGAAGATTTGCTTGAAAATAATACCCCATTCCGCCTATGAATTTGTTTTAAAAAAATGGAAGTACCTATTAATAACTGGGAGTTTAAAAAACCTGGCGTGCCATCACTTTTGCACATCTGTTCGGTAAAAATAGCTATACCATTGTTCAAAAGCTTTGATATTGAAATTTGGCAAACCATCTTGAAAGAAATGAAGCATGCTGCAGTTCCTGCTAGGCCTGAAATTCTCGAGGTTAACAATGCAAAGGAAAAGTTACTTCTCATTCCTGCACATTTAAGACTCGGAATATTAGAGACAATTATGAGCATGGATTTGGAAGTTGCGGAATATTGTTTGATAAATCCTTTTGTGGAATTAAAGGATGTATTTAAAACCATTGATTTTAAAACTGATGGGACAATTAAGATAATTCAACCTGTTAATGATTTTTATATGTGTGAAGATGATATTAATTGCGAACCGATGTGTGATTTAGGTAGCTATATCGGGGACTTATGCGTATACAGTATGTTAGGAGAGAAGAAATATTCAGAGTTTATGGCCAGCTATGGAGATGGCAACTGGAATGGCAACCTATCATTTGATGAATCCGATATCCTTTGAAGAACCCGATTCCCTTTTTTTGGTTAGAAGGATGTGCCGTAAACATCTGGTTCCATGGATAGATGAGGTTTCAAAATACCTTGATCTTCCTGAACAATTTTTTGAAATTCCGATTCCAAGATTCAGTGTTTTCTTTCCTTTCTTACAGCCAAAGACAGGCAGAAGTACTTTCTCTTTAATGAAGACTACATCTGATGATTTCCTATTCTGTCTGTATAGAGTAACTAAAGAAGAAGCGCAAATATTGAAAATGGATACTGCGAAACTCCTCTATTTGGATTGGCCGCTGCAAAGTTCCTTTCTTCAAATTGTAGAAAAATTATGGAATTTTATTGATTATTTTCTTTTTAAAGCAGTACTAGAGATTATCTACTCGTACAGTGCGGCGAGGAAGGATTTTGATTACGAGGCACTTTGTATGGACGTTTGGGAAAGAAGGAAGCCCTGATAACTTGAAGGAAGAGGCAAAGACGTGCCCAGTTTTCTACTACAGAATTCAATTGTTTTTAAATTCAATTATTAGAAAGAGAAAACATGATTCCGATAAACCGATAGATCCGAAAAAGAAAATCATCCGCTTACTGACCAGAAGTGGATGCGGATGCTTCAGTAAACCACTTTTGTGCCGCCATGTTCACCTTTCTTTTAAATCTACCATAACCTACACATGATAATAAATTGTAACAGTACTTTGTAAACGTGTTACTGAAATCAATTATTTCTATCAACATCGGAGTTTGTATTAAATATTGGTTTGTCCAAGAGAATGTTTGTGGTACTTGCTTTTTAACAAATGAAATATATTAATTAAACATTTGAGTACATATTTATATATTTTAATTCTGGGAATTTATAAAATTTCACTGTTCTTCACATCAGTTTAGTAATGCTGTGTTTTACTGTCTCATTCACTATTTTATGGTCAAAATTAATTATGTATATCGCAAAGAATTTTTTGCATGATTTTTGACATAAATTATGCTACATGATTCTCATATCCTTTGGGAAGAAATGGTCTGCTTCTTCTAACCGATAAAATATTTTCTTTATGTATTTTAATAAAAATTGCATGGATAAAGTTGGATTTAATTTAATTCAATAAAACATAATTCTATATGTATGAGTTTTATTCTAAAATAATATTTCTTCATTTTTTTATTGCTAGGGGGGTTGATATAATTATGTTGATGAATTTTAAATAGTTTTTGTACCATAGTTTTTAAAATTTTGAAGGAATTTATGAATTTTTTTTTAATATTTCAAATGAGATATATGATTACAAGCTCAATTAATTACTGGTTTCATCTAAACATAATATTTAAAAAAATGAAATTTTAAAATATTAGAAAGATTCATATAGTATTAAGAGATTTTCACACTGAATCAGAGATAGAGGTTTCACTCTCATAAGTGCTTCAGGCAACTCATTTAAAGGGACTGCGGTGACCTGAGGTAAGGTCTCAGTTTTGTGACCTGAAAGTTTCAGTTTTGAAATCCAGTTCCAAAGAATTACTTGAAAACAGGTGTAATGTTTGTAAATCCATTGGGCAAGTGACATAATATGTGACAACTTTTCTTTTTCATATACACTTAGAAGTTACTGAAAAACAAACAAAAAAAACTATTTTTATAATAATTAGAAGAAACAGACCTCCATTTCCTTTGAATTGTCCCAAACTAAAAATAAGGAAGTTTATTCGTATTCACGAATGATTCTATGCTTCTCAAATACATACCCAAAAGAAATAAATTCATACTATAAGCACATTACATTTTTTTTTTAAAGTTGACCTTTGGAATCTAAAAAAAACTCGAGCAATATTGATTAATATTCTACAAAAGATTCTGTGTTATACTTGTAGAATAATAACTAACATGTAGCTAGTCGGTTTTCAAATATTCATGGCATTTCAGCGGTGAATGCGCACATACTATTCCAGACAACAAATTCCTAATTGGGAACCAATTTTAGAGAGAAGTTTGCAACGTTTTGTAGAAGTTCTAGATATGACATTAATACAAAACCATATTTGTAGAAAATATGTGCTCCTACATTGAGGAATTGCAATTAAATTTGTGAAAAGTGTGCAAGGATTGTTAAAATTCTAATGCTGAATCTTGGTAAGCACAAGCAGAGAAACGGGTCACTTGTATCTGTATGTCAGACAATAAATTTGAAAATGTTTGCATGAAATATAGTAAATTCATATGTAAATTGCACCTGGATCATGTATGTACAAATTGCGCTTCTGTAGTTGTTCATTGAAAAAACATTTTTCTAAATTGGAAATGGTTATGAATAGTTAACTTCGTCCTATAATAATAAAAACATATAAAATTTTTAATATATTTTGATTACTGTTACTTTTATTAATGAAGATATTTGATAAATGTAGGACTCGGGAATCGCTACTATTTTAGAACACACATTTAATTACATTTAGGACGGACAATTACATTAACATAAAAGAATTGAATATTAAATAGATTTCGTCGAATACGTCGCAGGATTAATTCACATGTTACGTCGCGTCTTTCGTTCAGAGACCCGTCTCGTCTCAGACGTCTTGACTTTCGTTGAGACCCGTCTCGTCTGGCTCCGTCTAACAAGCATCAACACCTGTTGGCCAGCAGATGGCGCTCGTCACTACATAAATTAAACAAAATTTACCTACTTTGAATAATTTCAGTTTCTCAAGCAAACAAACCATTCAATAAAACTTAAGTACGGTAGACTAAACACCACCACACTGCTTTCACAGATTAAATGTTGCTATTCCTGCCAGAAAAATGTATTCTATTCTTTCGAGCAGTTACAAAAGTCTCGCGCATTCTCAATAACTGCAATTCAGGAATGTCATGGAAAAAGAACAACTGTCTCGCAAATCGAAACTGGAATGATCTATAAAGAAAAAAAAGAATAGAAAGGGGGTGAGTTTCCGCATTACGCAATCGCGAGCGGTATTGTTTCCTATTTTGGAAGCTATGACTGATCTTTTATTTTTGCTGTATTTAGAGATTAGTTATTTTTTATATGGGAGAAAATAACTATGAAATTAAAACTTCTCTGCATTTTCTCGGTTTTTCTAGAAGATTTTTGAATTCCCCGTGTTTTCTCGGTTTTCCTTGTTCTCCCGGTGACGTGGAAGCCCTGTTTATGGAATTTATCGGTAAAAACTACATAATTTCTACAGACAAAATCCTTCAGTCAAACATAATTCTTTCTAATTATCTGAATATGTACGTCATTGTTCAGTATATTGTTATACAAAATGGTACTAACTAAAGAGGTTTTAAAAATGCCACAACAAACATTTATAGAAAATTGTCAATCGGGATGAATCTACAAAGAAAGGATTTTTACCTTTTCAATTTTTTTTTTTGTTTGTTTAAAATTCTAGATATTGATTGTGCAATTGTCCATATAACTATTGTAACAATCCATGGACTCTGCGAATGTTGTATGGATACCAGTTATTTAAGTTGAAATATCATTTACACTCCCGGTTTTGAGCCCTGAACCGACTTTTCATATTCCAGCATGAGGGTAATTTAAATAATAAGTCAAAATGTCAATTTCTATATCGTTTATAGAATGTTTTATCTTCCCCTCTGCTCCTTTGGAAAGTAAGAATCCTGTAGTTTGCTAGGAATAAACTTTTCTATAAGTACACTTCCTAGAAAGATGCAGGGTATTTAGGAAATATGGTTTGGTTTCTTCTACAAATAGACTTGCATTCGATTACATACAGCATTTCAAATCGTCTATCCTTACCGAAATATGTTAATCTTTTGGAAATCTTAATATTACGCATTTTATGTGAACAAAGAATCTTATTTTCTTGCTCGGTATTTTACTTCTTCTATATCTTAAAAGTCAATTTCTCAAATTTCGGGTTCTCTTCTTTATAAAACTGATGTTGCGACTGTCGGCTGTCAAGCTGAACATTACATATGACGAGAAAATTTCCTTGAAGTAATGATCATTGGAGGATCTACTACGTACTAGGCAATTATTTACATATGATAGTTTTTCTGTACTGAATAAATTTGCATTTCTAAAATAAATGTTTTCATCTAAATTTGCAACTGGTTTTTCTAAATTTAAATGTAACGTTATCTCTAAAAAATTTGTTGATGGAAACATGAGACTTAGTTTGTGTATAGAGGATAGAAATTTTTTTTAGTACCCTGCCTTCAATTAACCTTCATCCCAGTGATTGGATCAAAGTGGATATTACGTTCGTCTCAGAACACGGCCCTTTTCCTGCCTACGTCAAAAGATCTAATCTATCCGAGAATGATCATTTGTGATGGGATTGGCACGGCACTTCTTTCTTACAAAATGCATTCTCATAGTCACACAAAAAAACCATCACCAAGCCTTGAACAAGAATGGCTGAAAAGTGTTGCCAGAAACTTCCTCTCCTGGCAAAAACTCCATAGGATAATTGAAATTATCAATGAAAATATAGATCCTTTCTTGCTTTCAACATCAAATGTCATATATACAAGGGGGGAGGGGAAAGCACCACAGTTCCTTCACATTCATAAATATTTCTCAAATAGAGATTTTCTTTGTAACCTTAAACCAAATTATTTTATATTAAATTTGTTTAACTGCATTCTCATCTACTGTGTTATGATAAAAAGTGCAATAATCACAGAATTCATGTTTTTTTAAAAAATACATTAGATATTTCTGCATATTATTACTCCAGATAGTTTTTCTGCAATATTTCAGAGTAGAAAATCTTTGTAGACGGTTTCATATTATTATCATTTCTTATACATGTTATTAAGTTCTGTGCATATTTATTTTTGTTTTTTCTTCTTAGAATATTCCGGTATTTAATAAAATTCCTTTAAAATGCCCGTCAAACCGTTCAATGGCCAGTAATGAGAGGCGTTGTGTTTTGTGTGTAGATGAAAATATGAGAAAAATGTTATTAACTGACATTTTTGCACTAAAGGGGGCATATATTTTTTTTTTTTTTTTACTCTCCACAAAAGCGAAAATGTTTTCATGCAATTTTCGGTGTTATTTAACAAAACTTCATATTTGAAAGTATACGCCTGGATTTCCAGTTTAGGGAAATAAAAGTTTATTCCATTTTTTTAGATACCCTGCATATTTTCTATATATGTAATATTGAAAAACGTTTATTTGTTTGAACCTTATTCAATTCCATACTCCTTAAATAATTCGGATGAATTTTGGCACATATGTTCCTTAATTCTAGAAGAATTAACTGCAACAGTAAAAGGGTTTTACAGCTTACAGGGATGAAATAGACGTTGAAAGATAATCCGTTTTTCTACCATAACTTTTGAACGAATCACCACACCAAAAAAATATATTTATATTATCTTAAAATTAAAAAAAGAAAGAAAAATTAATTTAATAGTGACATCAATTAGATTGCCCTGTCAGTTTCTCTGATTTTTACAGTTTTCAAACAAAATTTCTGTGATAATATCAAAATATTAAAACCAATTCACTCTTTAATTACATATATCATTCTAGCATTTTTGCCAATGTTAATATGAATGCCAATGTTATTACCAATGTTTTGCCAATGTTACTTTATAAAGAGATTTTATTTTTACTTTTAATACCTGTGTATATCCATTTTACTAAATAATTTTGAAATCTCATCGCTGCACAAAAAGCTACAAACTGCGCCAAATGATTTTTAAAAAGTAGATGTTTATTATTAATAAAATCATCAATAAAAAAATTGACAAGTATTTCCTAAACAAAATCATAAGAAATTTGAGTGGTTATATCTTATTCCATAAATTAACCACCTAACCTTCAATGTTACGGTCAATGAGGAGCAGATGTTTAAATTTTTAAAACCAAGTCATCCATAGATGTTATGATTCGATGCTAAAAGACAGAATCTATAAACAAGAAAAGTAGGTCAAGCTATTCAAGGAGGAAATTCTGCAAATTTTGATTTCAAGTAATGCGGCTACAAATGTACGAAGCAGAAGGTGTCATGTAATTAGATTTTGAAGAAAACGTAATATCCTGTACCCGAGATATTTTCATTTACCGAGTTAGTTTAATTAGATGAATATCCGATTTTGAAACTCATCCAACATGATGTCTGTTTTGATAGTCCTTTAAATGTTCAACTGTAGTCAAGGGCGACAATTGAGCCGCACTCCTCTGGAAATTTCCACACCACATCAGGAGATCATTTAACAAAATCTAATTAAAAAAACACATTCTTGATGTGTTTTCTACCATTTTTCTCAAGAGGAATGAAATATTTATTACAAAGTAGCACAAATCATAAAAAAATATCGTATAATATTGATGAAATCATGTATTAACGTTTTATGTAAAGTGATTCAAGTCTGAAAATTTTCACATATCTAAAATATTTTTTATCACGATTTTATTTTGTTTTCAGTTTTTTATTGTTGTTGTTTTAAATTATATTTTCTCCCTATTTATCCAGTTTTCTTCCTTCCGTTTTTTTGCTAAACAATTCAAAACTTTTTATTTTCTCTTATTCCACACAAAGGAATGGTTGAGTAAAACCGTTTGCATTTTGTTGATTTGATTTAAAAATTTTCCTAATATGTTTTCATAATAAATTCTTATTCAATTTGTTACCACTTTTTTTCCCATGAAGGATGAAATTGTTTACAGGCGCTCTACGGGCCAGACCGTTTGCTCTAGATATATTTTGGAATGCGGAAACGTGCACTTCAAACCGACTTTTAAAGATTTGAATTTGAATTTTAAGCTGACACAATATAATGAATCAGACACAAAATATAATGAATAGAACGGCGTAAGATTTCCTTAATAGTATAAGTTATATGATTATCAAAATTTAAAGCGGAATGATTTACTAAATTACATAAAATATTTAATTGAAATTTTTAGCTCACATTAATCCTGGTGAATTAGCTATTCGCCAAATGCGGCTAATTATACAGAGAACCTCAAGATTCCGCTTAAGTGATTAACGACGTTTTCGTTTTTTTTTTTTTTTTTTTTTTTGACAATTTATTGCGGAGGGGGTGGGTTGCTTTAAAAATAAACAAGATCTAATATTTTTAGAGTCACAATTTTACTGCTTTTAGTTTCATGTCCATAATTTGTAACATTAAAAGGATCATGAGAATTTAGTGGAGCTTATTTAGGTTGATATCAGCTACTTTAAAAGATAGTCCTATATCTTTATTAAGTGCTCGAATTTCAAGTTTGCTATAGGGATTTGTTGTTTCATTTTGTGCTATTCTGTTTGGCATTGATTTTCTGAATAAATTTATTTATTTTCCCGTCTCCGGGAATATAATAACAGTGTCTACGTGATTATGTAATCATGATATCTTTGAGCGGAGCCCTCTGTGAATTTGACAAACTAGCCACTCTTAAGTTATATGCTATTTTTCATGTATGAACAGATATTCATTTTCAAAAATATTGGCGCCTACATAAACCTATG
This sequence comes from Argiope bruennichi, assembly GCF_947563725.1. Taxonomy (NCBI): domain Eukaryota; kingdom Metazoa; phylum Arthropoda; class Arachnida; order Araneae; family Araneidae; genus Argiope; species Argiope bruennichi. The sequence goes on from NC_079162.1 coordinate 120,567,122, forward strand.
TTAACTAAAGTCGAAGGTAACACTCGCTAATCTCAACTCGGGACTTTATTCTCAGAACTAAAACTTACATCTGTTTCTATCCACAAGATTAAATGACTCGAATCTTCCAGATTTAGAAAGATGCAGAAATTATAAAAACATCCTAGAACAAAGAGAAAGTAAAACAATGACTAAAGAATTTTTATGCAACTTGCCTGTAGTCAGATACGAACTATCTCTGTCAGTTCATAGCATTCTACCACTGAGCCATTCAGCCCGCGCCGAGTTAGAACAAGTTTCGTTACAATATTTTAACATAATAATGTTTATAGGCGGGAAATTGTGTTACCAGACCATTTGACTAGCTCTTCCAGTTGGCACGTTGTTACTTCTTAAGTAATTAGAGCTAAGAAAGGACTTCTCAAAAAATAAATTGGATATTTAATGAAATAAAATTAACTAAAATTTTATAATTTTATTCATTAACTCCGGAACATATTATTTCACAAAACTATTCTATACTACTTTAAAACTAAATAATACTATAAAACCCCATAAATTTTTAATATGATGAAAAAAATTTATTAAAAAATGTAGCAAAACTCAAAATCTACAAGTAAATTTTGCGTTTTCTTAGTGTTAGAACTGCATACCTTACTGGGTTAACATCTTTAATAGAGTAGGAGAGAGAGATTTCTTGAGACCTCTCCCGCTTGTTTCTGTTGAGTATGAATGAGGCAAAGTGGGTGTTCTTGCTGCTAAAAAATAATTAATGGACTATTTTAACTAACAAGAACAACCACTTCGCAACAAACAAGAATGTAATATATACTCTTGCAATATTTATTTCAAGTAATGGAACACAGCAGGTAATGGAAACCTATTTTAGAATGATCTGAAACACAAAAAGAACTCGTTATATTCATATTAGAAATTTAACATTATAATTGATTGAAATTAATTTTTCGCATTTAATACCAAACCCATACTTACTTTAAAAAATACTTTCATTTTATGACTCATCATTTACTGATGAGGCCTTTTAGTAAAAATATTTGTCACAAATAATAGTTCATTTCTTCTAAATAACCTGGTATATCATAAGGTATTTTTGTACTTTTATCAAATACAAAATATTTTATTCGGAATATATAATTTATAATCAATAAGTACGTAACGTGGAGAGCGTGGAAATAAATTTCAGGTGAGAAATTAATTGTTTTGAAAAAGGCGACAGAAAAAAAAAATGTAAGAAATATCGTTTCAGAAACACTTCCCACTAATATCTATCAAATTTAAATATTTCTATTACAGTTTTTAAAAATCCATTCTTAAAAATTGTGAATTTCCGATTTGACAAACAAACATCTTCAAAAGATTTTAGTTTAATTTTATTCAAGTAATTTTATAGTAATAGGGATAGATAGAAATGAATGGGAGAAGGGTTGAAAGAATATGGCGAGTGGTCCGAAAATTCCCAATCCAATTTCTGAATCTTTGTCTTTCAGTCTACACAGATATGTAGCCCAGTGCTGTCATGGAGTAAGTGAATGTTCTTCTAGGTCATAAACACTATATATTTTTATACAAAATTTAATTATCATTATTTAAATAGCACAATACACTTCAGTTTTACGGCCCATTCCCTGGAAAACAAGTCATCGAATAATATTCCATGGTGATCCTAATAAACAAAAAACATTACCTTATTGCAATCATTGCTTGTAAGGTGGTCATTGTCGTCCTCTCACATTACAATGCCTGTTGAAGTGTCCATAATTTGTCTCCTTCTTATAGTAGGTGATTATGGGATCAAGAAATGGGCCGTTTTTTTCTAGTTTCAAAAGTTATTGACAAAACTGAAATCACGAGTCCAATTAGCATCTCACTTACTGCAGAATCCAATTATCGAGATAATGCCGATGACGAAATGCATTCAAGTATCTCTGAATACTTTAAAGAATCGCCCGAAGATAGCCGGGAATTCCTTCTTTGAAATCGAAAGCAGATCCTCGTTTCATTGAATAATTCCCTCGACTTTTACTTTTCTTAGCCTTTCAAGATATGCCTGATCTTCACAAGCTTCCCCTATGCCGAAATTGTTAAACCAGTACATGGCTTTTCTACCCTTATAATGGACTCTTAGATACAATATATTTACTACGATTAAAGCTCAGGGAGAACTGCAGCTCCTCGGAATTCAAGTGAGACCGATTAATGAGTCAAATTCTAGACTTTACCAAATATTTTACATGTCCTGTATTACACCTAAAAGTTGTTAACAAGCAACGGAAATTTTACTACTAGAATGCTTTTTAACATACAGCAAATAAACAAGAATTTGAAAATCAAGTAGTAAATACAACTACTGTAACTCATCTGGAGCCACTTCTCTTTTCTGGAAAGAGCTTAGCTTCCCCCTTTTTTATATCTTTAATGCATATATAAGATAACTGCATATTAAAACTTTGAATTTCAGAGAAAAATGTAAGATTTTGGTATTCGCACTCTGACTAATAGAATGTCAAAATTTGAAAATAGTAAAGAATCAAAAACTGATTGTAAGTACCATTTGTGATTTCAAAAAGAACAATTTATTAAAGTTATTTAAATCACAAGATGAGCAAAACATCTTTGCAAATGACAGTTCTAAAATTACGGTGATATAAAGAAAGTGTCTAAAGATTGAAGTAATTGTTGAAGAAAATTTATTTAGATATTATTATTTGATTTACGAGTAATACAATTATTCATTTCTTAGCCCCTTACATTCTACAATGCAAAGAAATCAGTATAACTGGGTTTGAGCTGTAATTTTACCACTTTATTTTTGCTGAAAGTAAATAAAATTGCAATTAAAAAATAAAAAATAAAGAGTTTAAAATAACACGCTAACATCTAATTCCCATGATAATAATTTTTCAAACGTCTTGAGAGAGAAAAAAAATTATCACAGAGTCAAAGCATATGAATTTTAATATAAAATCGGGCTTTCTTTTCTTTAAAAAAAGTAAAATCGTTTAAAAAGACAAGTAGATTGGCGCATTATGCTTAAGCAACCCGAGATATTTTCAAAGCAAATTCATTTTATTCTACACAATTAAGGTTCATGCGAACTAAATAAAGAGAAGAGTTAATAAAAATGTAAAGAAATTTTTAATAAATAAAAAAGAAAATTAATGCGTTTGATTCTTGTTCACGTTATAATTTTGAAAGGTCCATGTGAATGAAATTGTGGAATTTTGTAATCATTGCTTTTCCTGCCTCGCAGATGCATGATGCGAGCACATTTTTTTAGTTATTTAACTGATGTCTAAGATTTCAACTCAATAAAGATTAATCGTCATGTTGCGTGTCATCATTCGCAAAGATTTAGTCAATCCGAGTCTATATAAATTTTCAAAAATCAATCTCTTACGAATATATATTTTAAAACAACACATCAAATCCGTTTCTAAAAAAAACAACTCTGCTTTGGCTTCAAAATTATATAATTACAAATGTATTGAAACGAAACCAAATCATATGGCATATCATAATGCTCTTATAGTGCACTCATTTACTTAGAAAACACGAAACTGATTTCGAATCTTGTGATGAAAATCAAGAGAACACAAATGCCGCATTTCGAATAAAACTAATTTCCGCTTTGAATAAACTTTCTCTTGAATTCGGAACAAATAATCCAGTCCTGATCTGATCCTTCTTGTCCAAATATCTGGCGCTCATCTGGGGCACTTGTTTACTTTAAAAGCACTGCATATTTGATCTCGTGTCTCTTTAAAAATAATCACTAGACCAAAAATACCGCCTTTCAAAGTAAATTTATTTCCGCTTGAAATTATGAAAATTAATCCAGTCATAATCTGATCCTTCTTGTCGAAATATTTGGCTTTCATCTGGTGTAGTTATTTACTTTAAAACATGGCATTGATGTTCCTAAGCCTGTTTAAAAATAATCTGAAGAACACAAATGCCGCATCTCAAAGTAAATGTATTTGAGTTTAAAATTCTGCACAATTAATCCATTCCTAATCTGAAATTTCTCATCCCAATATCTGGCGCTCAACTGATGCACTCATTTACTTTAAAAACAGGACATTGATGGTCTTAAGTCTCTTTAAGAACAATCTCAAGAACACAAACGCTACATTTCTTAGTAGTTAACTTATTTCGGATTAGAATAAACTTCCGATTCCAATTCTAAATAATTAATCCAGTCCTGAATTAAACCGTCTCGTAGAAATATTTGGCATTATTAACAGTTCAAGACTTCAAATTTAATAAGAACTAAAAGAAACAAAGCAACAGAGCAACAATGCATTCAAAATCCTCGAATATCTTACCACATCTTCTGTCATCACTATAAATAAAATGGACAGTCTCTGTTCTGTTTTTGAATCCATAATAACGGAAAACTATGCTTAGAAAAAAAAAAGAAAACAACAATAAGGACTTAACCACGTTTCGCATCATCTGGCAGAGGCGTGATACTACAGGATGACTGCCTTTCGGAGAGTCAGATAAAAACTACAAAACCAGATCCTAGCCCTAAAACAGATTCTTTCAAGTAGAGTAAATATCAAATAAAAATTAGTTGAACAGAGAATCAATTTTATCACTGGATTTGGGAGCTCTAATTTCTATAATAAACTGAACTTAGGCTGGTTCCTATTATAGTTCCTTCTCGTGTCTAATACTATTTCGTTATTTCTATTATTATAAAGATACATTTCTTGACTTTTTTCCGGCAAATTTGAGGATAGAATGATTATAAATTACTACAAATCAAAAGTTTTAATAGTTATAAGGATTTATATAGAATACATCATATAACAGATGATATTTTTAACAAAAATCATTAAAAAAGTAAAAAATTAAAATACACGAACGGGCTACGTAAAAATGATTTAAAATAATTATTTGCCATTTATACTGATTGTGTATAAATTTATAAAATATTTTTTATATGTTATTTCCTGCAGAAGGCATAAAAATCGAAGTAATTTGATTCATTTTAATTGACATATCTCCTTTATGTTGTTTCATTTCAATAACTTTACGATAAAGGATTCATAACTTAAAAGGATTCAACACAAATGTGTTCAAATTCTTACATTCCTTTAAAACCTTTCTCAAAGAGATCAACATAAGCAAAGTATAACGTATGTCTTATAAGAAAGAATTCTCTGTAATATTATGCTGAGAAGCTGTTCGAAAACTTCAAATAAAATGATAATTTTACAACCGAAAAACGTACAATATACTTGTATGTCATTCCTTTAATAAAATTTCAAAAAAATATTCAAAAATTTTACTGAGTATAATGAAGGAATACTTTTCCCTAATTGTAATACAAATAACCTTTTAAGAGAGGTTATTACTACCATATTAGGTTTACACAAAGACAAAATAATTTCAAATTGAAATAACAGAAAATTCGCACAAATCATTCAGACATGTGTAGGTGTATGAGAAGAATAACAATATTAGTAATTGCTTTAGTCATTTTATTATATTACTATCAAGTACATTATAATTTAGCATTTTCTTTCAAAAACAAACAAAGAAAAATGGGACGAAAAATGAAGAAAGATTAACATATTTTATCACAAAGTAAACTTAAATCAAGCATATAAATATATAACATACTTGATACAAGTAAAGTAAATCATAACCCAGATTCTTTATATATGATTTAAACTTTGAATAGACATTCTGCCTTGAGTTACTAAATATATAGTAGTTTACTGACTATTAGTTAGATACATAAATATTTTTATTAATTTAAACATTTAAACCAAGGTCCTGTGGAAATAAAAATGTATGACTATATTTATCTTTAGGCCTGATGGGTAAAATACATATTTTAAGTAACACAACGCATAACGATGTATTCGGATCTTAATTTACTGCACTACGCACAGAAAAATAAATACTTAATAATAGATTCTGCTCTAAGAAATATGTAAACTATTTATAGATATAGTTTAGAGAATATAGTTTAATATCCACTAACTATTGTACACCAATCCCTTCAAGATTTTCTCTGTCATCCTGCAAAGTTAGCCTATTTTAGAATTATCTGAATTACAAAACTCGTTATATTCATATCATAAATTTTACATTATAGTTAATTGAAATTAATTTTCTACATTTATTGGCAATACCATTCCAAGTGGAAAAAACATTTTTTATTTTATTTTATAGCACATTATTTTCTAGATTTTACTACTGGATTTTGGAGCACTAATTTTTATTACTAAACTGAACTACTAGTCCTTGGACTGCTTTCTTAAGCCCTAGATATTTCCTTTTCTTCTTTAATAATAATTAGTTATTTCTGTTATTATAAAGATACATTTCAAGACTTTTTCCAGCAAATTTGAGGATAGATAGAATATAAATTACTCCAAGTCAAAATTTTAAATAATTATAAGATTTTATATGCCACAGTTATTACCACAATATTACCACAGTTTCTAATCATTTCAATTATGTTAATTTCTTATTCGTCCGTTTTTGTTCAGATGCTAAAGCATATGTTCCTACTTACCCCAGAGTCTCAGAGTTAATTATAAACGTTTCTGTAACTAACAATTATTAATTAATAAAGAAATTTGGCTAAACGAACATTTCTTAATGAGATTTTTAGAACATGGTGTTGCATTAAATGAATTATAAACCTATTTAACTTCTCATACCACAATTTGAAATGAAAGAAAATTATTACGTCAGCAAGATTATTCCTCAATTATTCTTACCCAATATATGAAATACATAGAATACTTTACTATGTTATTTCCTTCAGAACGCTTAAAAATAGAAGAAATTCTATTCTTTTTTATTGGCAGTATTCCCTCCTCAGTTTTCATTAAAGTAACCTTATAATAAATTATTGATAACTTAAAAAGGAATCAGGACAAAAATTTGTTCTAACACAATCGATAACGGAAAATCCAATGAAACATCTCACATAGCGATCAACATAAGCAAAGTATATTGTGAGTTTTAGGGGAAAGAATTTCTAGCAATACTTTGTTGTGAATCTATTTGATAAATCCAAATAAAATGATGAATTTGCAATTGAAAAACGTACAATATTTTGCGTGTCATTGTCTTCATAAAATTTCCAAAAAGATGCAGAAATTTTACTGATTTTAATGACAGAATTATTTCCCCTAATGTTAGTAAAATTAACCTTATCAGAAAGGTTATCGCGATTGATTAGGGTTGTAAAAAGAAAAATATATGTTTTTACTAAAATAAAACAAAAATTCAATCACATCATTCAGATATCTGTGAGTGTATGAGGAGATTACAACAAGCTTCTTAACTAATTCAGTCATTTTAATTTATTATTATCAACTACACTATTAATTAGCATTTTCTTATAAAAATCTGAAGAAGTAAGATCGAAAGGAAGGAAAAAGAAAGGGTTAATAAATTTTTATCGCAATGGAAGCTTACATCGCCTTTTTCACTTCTTTTTCTTTTTTTCATTTAAACAACCTTATAATAAAGAATAGATTACTTAAAAAGGATTCAAGACAAATGTGTTCAAATTCCCACATTCCCTTAAAACCTTTCACAAAGAGATGAATCAACATAAGCAAAGTATAACGCCTGACTTAGAAAAAATGTTTCCCTGTAATATTTCGTTCTGAAGCTGCTTGAAAAAATCAAAGAAATGATAATTTTGCAATATAAAAACGTGCAATATATTTGTATGCCATTACTTTAATAAAATTTCAAAAAATATACAGAAATTTTACTAAGTATAATGATAGAATACTTTTCCCTAATTCTAGTACAAATAACCTTATAAAAGGGATTATTGCTAACACATTAGGATTACACAAAGACAACATAATTTCAAATTGAAATAACAGAAAATTCACACAAATCATTCAGATATGTGTGAGTGTATGAAAAGGTTATAACAAGACACTTAAATGATTTAATCATTTCATTATATTACTATCAATTACATTATAACTTGGCATTTTCTGACAAAAGAGTAAACAGCATAAATAAAAAGGAAATATAAAAATATTTTATCAGAAAGTAAATTTAAATCACGCATATAAATATATAACATACTTGATACACATAAAGTCAATCATAACCTAGTGCCTTTATTTGTATGATTTAAACCTTGAATAGACATTCTGCCTTGAGTTACTAAATGTATAGTAGTTTAGTGTATATTAAATATATATAAATTTTTACTTATTCAAACATTTAAATCAAAGTCCCGTGGAGATAAAAATGTATGATTATATTTATCTTTAGATCTGATGCGTAAAATATATGTTTTATGTAACACAACACTGTATTCGGACCTTAATTTACTGCACTACGCAGAGAATAATAAATACCTAATAATAAATTTTGCTGTTAGAGATGTGTAAGCTATTTATAAATTTACAAAACAAATAAATTTCGATTGCCCAAAATGGTTAATATTGGGTCTTAACCTTTAAATAGCAGGTGGAAATATCAAACGATATGAATGATAGGATTCTGAGCGTGAAAGAAACACATATACACAGAAAGGGAATAAATTATATAAAAATGTCAGAAGAAAAGAATTTCATATGATATTAACATACCTAAGGTTGACGGATGCATGTCTTATTTGAATTCAAATGAGGGGGGAAAAAACTCTTGAACAACATATTTTACGAAATATTGTTTAATGAATTACTTTAAAGACTTTTTTTGAACTTTCTACTTAAATACTTAGAAAATTTTAGTATGTAACTTAGTTCATAAAAATTTAAATGTAAAGATTTTTACTGATATTAATGGAGAGAAATTTTCTCCTAATTTTTATACAGACAACATTGTAGGAATGGATTTTCCGAGGTTAAATGGCAAACAATATATATATATATATATATATATATAATATAAACATACACATTTTTGAATGCAGATGGCAGATTCGAAGAGAGTGAAGAGACTTTGAATTTTTTAAGTTCGTTTTATTCTCTCCCGTGAGGCAGGCATGATTTACTTACAAGAAGGTGCGAACAAGGCACGTCCGTTCACAGCAACAGATTAGGCAAGAAGTGGGGAAGATCGAGAAATTAATTATCCCTCGTCTTATATAACATGAGATATTGATAGGGAAAATATTTTTTTCACAGTGATATTTAAGATTCCGATAAGGATTTCTGACGCATGTCAATCACAAGTAAGGGAAACACAGGCATCTTTTTTAAAAAAGTATTTGTTTAGATCAGCAATTTTTCTCCTTTCCCTCGGAGAGTGAGAACCACTGACAAAAGCATTTTTACAAAGCTTCTCTGGAATTAATTAAATAGAAAAAGTGGAATGGGATCAGAAAATATTTTGGAAGGACTTTGATATGGGCTAAATTAAGATAAAACTTCAGAAATTAATTAGGGTTGAAATTAGATTTTAAAATATCATTATATATATATACATATATATGCCAATCTTTTTGAAAACTCATAAAAGATGCATAGCAAATTTTCAATGTAAATAATAATTTTTGGAGTCATAAAAATTGAAAAAAATGTCTTCGTAAAAGCCGTTTTACCAATAATATATGAATATATGACTAAATTCTTCTCAGCAGTTTTAATACAGCAACCACATATATAAAAAAAAAAAAATTGCGACTTCTCTAAGAATGTTAATACAAAGAATGTTGAAACATAAATATCATTAAAAATTCACATAACATCCTTCACATATATATGAGTGAGAAAAAAGTTCAATATATAATTCTTAACTCGTAGGATCTCATGAAACATTTTCTTTCACATTTTATTAAAAACTTTAAATAGCTTGTAAAATTTTCAGCTTCAAATTCTTTGATTATTTTTGTGTGACATTAAATTTATGAAATGTCTATACAGAAGACATTTTATTCGTATTAAATGATAAATTTCTTTTCCCTTGTTTAATTAGAAACAACTTTATAAGAAAAAATTTTGGGGGAAAACAGTAAAAAAATGCAAAATACATTCACTTACAAATGTTGTTACATCACACCTTTCACTTCTATCTGATGCAATACCCTATTCTTAGCTAAATATATTTCATGAAACATTTCCTTGTGATTTAATTAAGAACATTAAATAAAATGAAAAGTTTGCAATTAAAAACACTTTGAATAATTTGTTTGTCACTTACAAAATAAAATTTCTAAATCAAACATAAATTTACTTATTTGAAATGACCCATTCATGTTCGGAAGTTTCAGTGCGCAATACCGAATAAGAAAGATTTTTGCCGGACTAACAGGCATACAAGAGAATAAAATGTATTGAAATGCAAAGATTATTGATGAATTCAGGAATTTTAAAATAAAATTATTAGTTGAATAAATTTCATGCCACGATTCCTTGATTGTTATTAAAAACTTTAAAGAGAATGGGGAATATACCATTATAAAAACTAGAATAATATCGTATGTTATTTACCTGTTAAAATCTCTAAATGGATCAAATTTTACTAATTTTATGTGACAACTTTATTTTTCCTATTTTTACTATAAAACTTTTAAATTTGTAAGAAAGTTTACAGGGATAAAAAGGAAAATGTATTCAAACTACAATTATGATTGGAATCAATACACATTGGGGTCATTCATAAAAGTGTGTGAAAACAAAGTTCAGTGAAAAAAATTTTTTAGAACCTTTCCTTTCCTTTTCTTTTAAAAACTTAAATAACATGTCAAATTTTCAATAAAAGTTCATAGGAATCATTTGTATATCATTTACTTCAAAAAAAAATCTCGAAATGATTTTTTTTTTTTTTTTTTTTATGATTTTGATGATAGATTTCTTTCTTATAGAATTCCTACAAAATACCTTATAAAAAAGATTTTTGTGATTTTTCTAGGAATAAGTGATATTTTATCGATTGAAAAAACTGAAAACCGATAAAATATAAGAACCCATATCCTTAATACATATAGAAACTTATTATTTAAATAATTATACAAATATGATTCATCATTTATTAATGACGTTTGATTCATTACTCTTTAAAGAACAAACCAATAATCAATTTTTGTTTGTCTTTGAACTATAGAATAAAAAGTCTCATATTTAATATTTCAAGGAAACTTCATTGCTCAATTTTTCATTCCTAGATAACAACCATAACACTCTACATCCAAGAATTTAAAGAATATCTAAAATACTAAAATAAATTTGAAAAAAAATTCTTTCGATGCACATAGTGCATTATATGTGAAATAGAAGAATCACTGATAGAAATGGGAAAATAACTCATAAATGTAACATTTTTTTCAGAGCATGCATCATTTTTCAGTCATGAATTTCTTTCATTTTAATTGATCTGATATGGTTCAGTTACAGTCTTTCGTTCGACTGTCATGAAAAAATATATTTTCTTTCTTTAAAAAGGGCTATCTACAAAATATCTTTTTTGTTAAGCTAAACAAAAACAACGTTTCAGCAATTTTGCTCTCACTGGTCTGGCTTAAAATCCAGATTCCATTTGATAAAATAACGACGGACCAGTGTTGCCTTTTTCTAAATTATTTATTGACATCACACAAGACAACACAAAACATTAATATAAATGACAGTAAATTTTGTTATTGTGGGTTTCGATTCATACTTTAGCACAGTGATTACCCACGTCCGTTATTGCCGAAATCCTGTCGGCGTCTCCCCGGGTTTCCCCTTGTTTACACTCGTGATCACATGACCGGTTGGGAGCGCGCATGCGCCAACATCCCGCCCGGCCTTGCTATGTTCACATGCAAGAACTTACAATTTTTCACACAATTAACACAAATAAATAAAACACTACAGAAATATATAATACATATATACAATTATTTTGCGCAGAAATTATACATTTCTAAAATATTTTTCAGTTAATATTCGAAGCTAGTTAAATATGAGAGCATATAACATAATAACAAAGCACATCAATCACAATGATAAAATGGTAAATAAATGCAATTTGAATGTAATAAGTAATACAAGCTAAGTATACTGAACAATGTAATAATTTTATAAAATATTTAATTTTCAATAGGCAATACACTCAATTTGTTTATGGATCTTTTGTAAATACCCTTACTAGTTTTAATATCAACTACTCTCACTTTATTATCCTTTCCAGGAAAAAGTGATATTACACGTCCCATTAACCATTTACAGGGAGGGAGATTTTCTTCCCTGATTAAGACCATGTCTCCTATTTTTAGATTTTCTTTATTAACTGCCCATTTTTTTCTTTGCTGTAAACTATTTAAGTATGAAAGACTCCATCTCTTCCAAATTGTTTGGACTGACTTGGTTATTCTTTGCCAAACATTAAGGCGATTTGACTCAAGATCTGTTAGAGATGGTTCAACTACCGCTGTTATTGGTCTCCCTATTAAGAAATGTGCTGGAGTTAGCACTTCTAAATCATCAACATCAGTCGGAAGTGGCGTAATAGGGCGGGAATTTAGAATCGCCTCTATTTGGGTAGTCATCGTTAGCAGTTCTTCGTAAGTAAATTTTGAGTTTCCTGCTACGCGCTTGAAATGGTACTTAAAGGCTTTAATATTTGCCTCCCACAGTCCTCCCCAATTTGGACTTCTAGGAGGAATAAAGGACCACTCAATATCTTCTTCTGCAAAAAAGGCATATAAAGACTCATTTTTGTCTTTAACTAATTTATATAAAGATTTTAATGCTCTGTTAGCCCCTACCATGTTAGACCCATTATCAGAAAAAATCTTACGACATTTACCCCTTCTGGAAATAAATCTTTTTAACGTAGCTATTAGAGCTTCAGATGTTAGATCACTGATTATCTCAAGGTGTATAGCCTTTGTCACTAAACAAATAAATATACAAACATACACTTTAATTTCAGGGCCCTTCCTTTGATATTTATTTTTGATAAAAAACGGACCACACAAATCTATTCCCGTTGAATTAAAAACTTTATCTGGAGTTATTCTTTCCTTTGGCAAATTGCTCATTTTTTGGGAATACTCTTTAGGATTATTTTTAAAGCAAATAACACAATTATGCACAATTCTTCTACATACATTTCTCCCATGAATAGGCCAATATTTTTGTCTTACCTGAAAAAGTAAATGCTGGGGTCCTAGATGAAAATATTTTTCATGATAATATCTTACAATAATTTCAGTTAATCTACCCTTTGAGGGTAATATTATGGGATGTTTCCCTGAATATGGCAATTGGGAATTTTCCAATCTTCCTCCTACCCTCAATATACCTTTATCATCTAGAAAGGGAGATAAATTTAAAATCTTACTCTTATTGGAAATTTCATTATGAGACATTAATGATATCACTTCTGCAGAGAATTCTTCCAATTGACACTGTTTCAATAAGTAATTTTCTGCTTCTGACAGTTCCTCTGATGTCAGTGGACCCTTTTTCTTCTCTTGGTTTCTGCAATTCTGAAAAGATAACTTAATATGCGAACTATAGTTAGAAATCTATTGCTACGGTTTATAAGATAATCAAAAAAGGTTTTGTTAGAATTTAAAGTCAAAGCAATATTAGAGTTCTCAGATTTAAGTTCAGGTAAGTAATCTTTTTCATCTGGTTCTGGACACTCACAAATAGTTTCAGGAAGTTCATCAGATAGTAGAAATGATGGACCATTCCACCACTTATTTGCACAAACGAGAGATTTAGCACTGAGTCCTCTAGACAAGAAGTCTGAAGGGTTGTCCTTTCCTGGACAGTGAAACCAAATATTAGGATTTGTCAACCCCGTGATTTCCTGAACTCTATTCTTTACAAATAGTTTTAATGTGTCTTCTTTAGAATTTTCATTGAGAAGAAAACACGATCCTAAGACATCGTTAGTTTTCGCCTCTTCTAGTCGTCCACTAGCAATCCAACCAACTTCTGTTTCTCTAAATAATAACTCCTCATTCACCCTGTAAACATTATCTTTCATTATTCTGAAGAAAACATCCGCATTCAATAAAGCGTGAATCTCCTTTGCCTCAAAAAACTGAGGATCAGATAATTCCATAAATTTAGGAATTTTCATTTTTGAAATATCTAAAGTAACGTTAGGAGTAAGTCCTGTTATTTTTTCTGTTACAAGAAATTCGACATTTTCCATAAAATTTCCATTTTTATTTGAAATTAGAGTGTTCAACCTTCCTTTTAAATTTTGTTTCGTTGAATTAAGCCCCGAAACTGAAGTTTGGATTTTTTCTAGTTTAATTCCAAGAATTTCGCTCATTTTCTTACTCAAAATATTAATGTTTGACGCGGAATCAAAAATGCAGGTACATTTTATTAATGTACCCTCTCTATTCTGCAAGAAAATATTTCCAGTAGCTAATAGAACACTTTTCTTTTTCTGACGAGGCAAGCTATTTAACACCGTACTACAGAGCGCAGAAGGAATTTTGTTCTCCCCCAGGAGTTCTGTTTCTTTATTTTTTATTTCCGACTTACCCCAAGAAGGGGTGGGGTTGTTTACACTTTCCGAAACATATGGCTTTCGTCTCTGGCTTGTCTGTCGGAAACAGATCGTTTTAGAATGCTTCAGACCGCAGGTGCATAGATATTTCGAATTGCATTCATTTTTCTTATGGTTTTTACGGAGACATAGTTCACACAGTTTATGCATTCTTACTAAATTAAATCTTTTATCTGGGGTTAATTCTAGGAATTTAGGGCATAGATATATTGGATGTGGATTTTTTTCACAACAAATTATGCAGCTTTTATTTTCAATATTTTGTTTAACAAGTAGAGTTTTAGTTTTAGTCGAAAAATTGAGAGGTTTTTTGGTGAATGGGTTTGTTTCAACAGCACAATTTCTAATTACAGATAAAAGTACGGCTTCTCTTTTTTCTAAAAATGCAATGAATTGTTCAAATGTAGGAACATTTTTATGATCTTGGTTTAGTTCAAAATTCTTTCGAGTTTCTCTATCTAATTTTTTCAACATTATGTTAATTAAGAAAATATCAAATAAATCATTTTGTTCATATTTTAGCAATTTTAACGCTCGCAGATTTTTTTTTGAATACAATCGATCATTTCGCGTATTTCTTTTGGATTCTCATGCTCTATCTTCTTAAAATCTAATATTGACTGTACATGAATGTCAATTATTAATCTTTTATTGTCATATCGAGATTCTAGGGCTTTATACAAAGAGGTAAAAGTGTCAAATGAAGATGCAAATTCTTTAACTTCATTAGAGAGACAAGAATTCAAATAGTACAGTTTCTGCGACTGCGTTAGTTGTTCATTTGACGTAATTAAATCATCGAATTGATTTCTAAAATTACTGAACTATTCATAATTTCCCGAAAATGTGGGAAGTATTATCGGTGGGATCTTTGTCGGTATATTAAAAGTTTCAGTTTCGTTTTTGGAATTTGAAGTCACAGAAGGAGGTTTACAAGAATTAATTAAGGTTTTAATTCTTACCTCCAAATCCTCGAGGCGGACATCACATTGCTCCAATTCTTCTTCAAGATCTGTTAATTCAGTTGCATCCGCATCATCCAGTTCAAATGAATTTCTTCTTATACTGATGACATTTTGCTGCAGCTGGTCGATTTTTTTCAGTTTCACTTCTAAGTCCATTAAGCTTGTGTCTTCTGACACTTTATCCGCAAAGTTTTCAATTCTTGAAATACTTCCTTTTAGGGAAGTTTTTGCTTTGTTTAATTTAATTATAGTATCCATGGTTCGTCTCCGGCTCGACGGACCAGAAAATGGTCTGGCTTAAAATCCAGATTCCATTTGATAAAATAACGACGGACCAGTGTTGCCTTTTTCTAAATTATTTATTGACATCACACAAGACAACACAAAACATTAATATAAATGACAGTAAATTTTGTTATTGTGGGTTTCGATTCATACTTTAGCACAGTGATTACCCACGTCCGTTATTGCCGAAATCCTGTCGGCGTCTCCCCGGGTTTCCCCTTGTTTACACTCGTGATCACATGACCGGTTGGGAGCGCGCATGCGCCAACACTCACCAAGACAAGATTTGGAAAATACAGATAAAAGCATTCCGAGTCATATCTCTATTTTACATATGGCGCAGTATGGCCAAAGATGGCTCTTGCGCCATAAAACCAAATCAAAACTCTATTTTACATAAATTCTAATATCACATTTCAGCTTCCTGATAGAATACGCTAGCTTTTTCTTTAAAAAAAAATAGATGAGAAGCAATAGCAAAATATAAAATCTTCATTTAAATTTAAAAATAAAAGAGTCATCATCGGCAACTTTTCGCGTAAGAAATTTGACAGGATTTAATGATAATTTTATTTCTCTTGTTTCACGGGCAGATAATCGTATATGAAAGAACATGCCTACTATTAGGACCATAAGCTTTTAACTAGCCTATTTACAAACACATTTTATAAAGCAATTTTAAATATAAGACTTATTTAAAATTTTTACAATATATATTCGAAAATACTAACAGAAGTTTCAAGTCCTTTAACATTTTCGATACTTTAATGTTACATGCTGTTAATTAACTCGATTGCATAAACATGTCACCTCAAGTCATTTTTATCGACACCAGTTCTGCGAAGATGCAGTAATAAATACTCAATTCACTAAGGCGACGTTCAAAGATACTCCGACAGTATCTCTGAATTTTCCATTTCATGTCTCATGGTCATTATGATACAGAACACCGCCCCTAGTACTTGTACCAACAACCTTACAATTGATATAAGTGTACTGGTTACAACTACCTTACAATGGGATATAGATAATAAACAAGCAAATATATTTCAATGTCTCTGATTTTAAAATATGAATACGTAAGCTGCAAACAACGTCAATAAGCTGTTTTATCAATATGCTGTCAATATGCAATTTGCTGTTTTAAATCAAAGCCAATTTATATCGAAAACTGAAAATCTAGAAGAAAAATTTGATCAGTTAAAAAAATTCCTCTCATGAATCTACTGAAAGGCAAAGGTACATCTATGTTACTGTTTTCAAATTCCTTTCAATCCTTCGACAAAAACCAGCGGGAAGGGTCTACCCAAAACTTTTTCGCATAGTTTGTTATCGATCCCCCCATCTCCCTCCATAAAATAGTGGATCATGGATAAGGTCGCGAATACTTTGCATGGCTAATACGTTGCATAGTTTCGAAATACACATCTTTGGTGTGAATCTAGCATTTTTACTGAATATACCTTGATAACATGCGTTTTGGACGCCTTTTTGCAGACCGATTAACATCAAAATTTGATACGGAACTACAGTTGTAGTCCTAGCCGTTTTAAATCCAAACAAAATTGCTCTAGTTATTTTGTTAACAAAATAAATGGGGAAAGCTTTATACGCATGTGTATGTGTGTGTTTGTGCGTGCGTGTGGGCGCTCGAGCACTCAAACTTTTGAACGAAGGTTGGTTTTGGAAATTTTTCCGAAATCGTGTCATTACATTAGCCAGTTAGTCTTCATACAAGGAATCTACTTATAAACATATTTATATTAACAACTTAAATAAATTAATTTTATTCTTAAAATATCCAATTCACGATTCGCTACGATTTTGCTAAAAAATGTTTAATAGAATAAAAAAAATCCCAAATTTTTGAAACTTGATTTATGCAATAGGATTATTGATCGTCCGAGTAACTTATTTTCCTTCTTATAACTTTCGCATCTAACTCCCGGCCCCTCTCATTACTGAGCGTGCGCGAAACACCAAATGGACAGCTTTCGACACGCCTTCGAAAACAAGTCCTGCCTATGGAAAGGGACTAACTCCACCCAGTACATCAAGCCTGAAAACACGAATACCCTTTTACTATACTTTTGAAAGAAAATGTAAAATTTCGACGTGAAAAAAAAAATGTACTTTTTTTCTTTTTTTGCAACTAATGCTAGGACAAAATCTAAAAAAAAAAAAAAAATAGTACAATCAGCCTTTGTAATGCAAAGAATTTTGCTTAAATGTTCTGTTGTGATAGTTAGAAGTTTTGATCTTATTGTAAAATCACCAATTATTAATTACTGAATCTTCTGGGAGTCATTGATTTGTAAGCAATATATTCAATCAGACTTTTTCGTTTTAAGGACAACATTTTACAAACATTATTTACAAAAAACAAACAAACAAAATCAACTATATATTCTGATGAATTATTTAACATTTTTAAGAGTGTAAATACAATGCGATTCTTTAGTGAGCAAAAATTCATTGAGCATGCTTGATGCAACCTAGCAACGACACTACAAATAAAAGTATCGAACTGAAGCAAAAATAAAGAATAACATTAATATTCAAAATGAATTTAGTTAAACTGTCGAATAACAAATGAGAAAAAACATGATTAATGTGTCTTATATGATTTCAATTAACAGGGATGAATTAAAGAACTGCGATTTATATATATATTAGTGCGGCATAACCCTTAACAGCATATTTTTACTTATTCATATGCGGAATATAGCAAGAGAATGAAATGCAGCAAAATTATTAACTATAATACCTTTAAGTTTTCTGTATTTTTAAATATCCTCCCCCCCCTCACACTTTTTTTTTTTTTTTTTACCTTCTCATATGAGAAGTATCCGAAGTCGAATTATAGCCAAGAAATTTTGAACTTCGGAATTTAACGTAATTCCATGTTTCAGACCTCTCCAAGTTCAAAATACACATTTTGGAATCAAATCTGTCTGTCTAAGAACACGATAAATCAAAAACATTTTGAGCTAGACGGATGAAAGTTGATATAAGGTCTTTAAGCCAATTTTGTAAAGTTCTGCCAAATTTTAAACGAAATCCATACAAAGGAAATCTGTCTGTCCGGTTGTCACTTACAAATAAGTGAAATATCACTTACAACAAAGAAAAGAACTAAATGGAGAACTAATAGATTAAAATGGAAATCTAGCATCTAAAGTATAGATCTCTGTCAGATTTGAAATCAGAACCATCAAGGGATTGATTGTACATTCTCATGCATTTAACACAATAATTCAAAAATGTAATAACTAAAATTCGGTATGTCATTTTGTGATTACAATTTTAGATCTATATCAAATTTTGATTTCATTCGGCCGGAAAAAAGGCATCCAAAATACACCCGTTTTGTGTACTCGTGTTTAAACCGTATCCTAGCGATTAATCGACGAAGACTGCGTGTTAACAGAATGTTTCATAATTATTGTTCACCAAATAGCATATAGTTGATAACACATAAGTACTGCTTTTCTTTACTATGCTACGAACCCACAAATTCCTCATGTGTGAAGCTCTGAAAATCTAAGCATTCGCGTCAAAAAGGAAAATTGTCATAAAACCCGTTATTCAATACCGGCTTTGATGGACATCACTTTTGGCATCTGAATTGGAAATTTCTAAAATGAAACAATTTATAGATGTGGTTCAGTCCAAAGTGCAGTCTCTTATTGTTGCGACAGAAAAAGTGAAGATAAATTTTATTTACTTCAATCTTTGTGGCACTTGGTTGATCATTATTTAATTTAAATTCAATGATTTAATTTCTTTGAGTTCCGCTATCTTAATTTGTCTACTTCCAGAAAAATGTAAAATCAGATATGAAGTACAGATAAGATATTAATTCCAACTAATAAAATATCTTAAATGAATATTAAATATCATTCTTTTGCATTTTTCAATAAATAATGCTTTTCAATATGAAAAGTAGAAATCCATTACTATCTTTAAATCTCAAATACGATGGAATCCTAATGTCAAATGAAATAGACAAAATTTAAACTACAGAATTAACGCTTAAAATTACATAAATAGGATTACATGAACATCTAGTCATTGATCATAAAATCTAAGATAGAATGATAATAAAATATAAAGGATTTGTTAAAAATTGCAATCCAATAGCAATAGTATATTTGAAAATAGCTGCCAAATACGATCAATTAGTAGATTGGCTGATTAAATCTAAGTTTAATTTATTAAGAAATTTAAAATACATAAATTCAAATTTTTGATTTGAGGTATTAAAAAGAATGTTTTCAATATTTTAAGCACGCTTATCAATAGAAGTGATAGAAAATGTGTGGGATAAATTCGCAATCCATTGTTCGATTACTTTGCTGGAGCTCTTGCTACCTCTTTTCCCCTTCCCTTTTTTTATTCCTCTTCCTTCTCGCGTTTCCGGAAGCAGGCAGTATCATATATCTGCTGTTTAATGGACAGCATCTCTTTTACAACTCTTATTGGATTCTGCTGCCCCTCCCTGATTTTAGATAATTAAATTCCAAAAATGTCTATGTTACTTATACAAGGTGCTCACCGCATTCCTGACCCATTACCTAATTTCTAAATCTTTAGAGGTAGACATACGGTTATTATGCCTTTAAAGGCCCTATTTGGAACTAAAATTAATAAACGGAATGAAACTAAATTACATATGTAGTTTGTGGAAAGTATAAGGGAATGAATTCAGCAAAAAAAAAAAAAAAAAAAAAAAAAGTACCGAAAATTGTCGATGCAATATTTTGCATATCGGGAAGGTCAGTCTATTGACAATGCTCATTTATGCATCTCATTTATATATATACAGTGAGTTTCATGTGTATGTCATCACCATCATAAAATTTCAAAACTAAAGAAATGTTATGGATAATTAGAGACAGTTTTATTTACCCTAGATTAAACACAAACAACCTTAACTTAAAGGTGTTCTTGAGTAACTAGGGATATAAGATAATAAAATATGTTCAAACACAATTATCAATGAAAATGTCGCATCAAATACTTCATACATATGTGCGAATAAGCAAAATATATTTAATGGATAAGGCATACAGTAAACTGAAAAAAAAAAAAATTTTTTTTTGAAAAGCTGTAAAGATAAATGTCTAACATTCATTCATGCTTATAGAAATGAAATTCACAATCTGAATTGAATTTCTAATCTCGGATAATACTTATATGCTATACCCTTCTTAAAGTTTTCATTTATAGTTGAAGAAATTTTGGACTTTAAATGATAGATTCATTTTTCTATTTTCTTTAAAATTAATAGTTTTATAAGAAGAATGTAGCCTGTTACTTGAAATTAGAAATTAATCGCATACTTTTGTTTATAAAATTTATATGGATAATTTATTTTTAAATTTTCGTAAACGAATACATTTTATATATATTTTTTTATATTTACTACTCTGTATTCATATACATATTTTTGGCCTATATATAAGCATATTATATATACGGATATTAAAAACATTTTTTTCACAGTCTAAAGCGCATTTCAATTTCAAGGAAAAGCAATGGTTTCAAAATCTTAAAGAAAATATGACCTTGATCACAACGGACAATAATTTTAAAATTTTAAAGCATGTCCATTCATTTATTATTTTTACTACATATTGTCTTGACTACTAAACAACTTTCGAGCACAGTAAAGTCATTTCAGTACCGTCCAGTTTGATAGATTTAACACATTCATAATATAGCATTTAATTGATAAAAATGTATATATTGTTTTTAACATAAATAAAACTGATAATTTCATTGAAATATTTATGCACATTAGTATTTAATAAGGAATTAAAGTAGCTTCAGAGTTATTCGCAAATATACAATCAAATTACTTTTGGTTCTTTCAGATAAATAAAATAAATGAAACAAATATTATTTGAAAGTTGGAAGTTTCACATTTCTTTGTGCCCTAGAATCATTGGCTTTCCTTTCAGTAAAGAAGCAAATCTTTTTAAGGTGAGAAAATTCAATTTCTTCTAAACATCACAAACAATAGCTCAGCAACTTGGTTATTCGTTTAGCCAGCATAGTATATAAATTGAGCCAATATCATCATTTAACACCAATTCAAAATTTTATGCATTTTTATTAACTGAATGCACAACTTTCACAAAAGTTTCAATAGGGAACTGAAATGAAACATATAAAGCATAATAATTTATCTTTTTTGGTATACAAATGTATTATTTATCTTTTTTGGTATGCTTCGTATTCAAAGAAATGTTACTCGTTTAAATGTCGGATTTTATTTCTTCTAGTTTTCGGCGTATCTCTCATTTCAAGGCGTGTATATACTTGCTAGCCAAATGGTATGCGTACCGTTAACCAGCAACTGCATCGTAGATGTGGACAGAAGTGATGTGAGGTGTTCACAGGATGACACTTGCTTTCTGACTGTTAAATTATAATTTCTGTTTGATTAATTAATTTCACCATTAATCACTTTTGTTGCAGGACAAAATTGAAAAATCTGAATTCAATATAACTTAACATTTAAGCGAAAAGGAATTTATCTTAACCAGCTTCCGGAATAAGGTATTTTAATATTAAATATTTTGAACTAAATGTTAACGCATGGCTTACTTTAGCAGCAAAAATTAACAAGTGAAAAAGTTGCCATATCTATGCATGGAATGCAATTGGCACATATGGATGGGATGAATAGTTCAATACTTTTGTTTCTTGGCAAGCAATAACCTGAAAAAGAAACAAAATTTTAAAAAACAGAACCTAGAAATATATTTAAAATATCACATATTTTTTAAAAATGAAAATTTTTTGAAAGACTAAAAGCTTTTTTTTTTTTTTTTTTCTAAGTCAAAATGTCTAAATAGGAGAAAATCGAACTATAATAACACAATCACAATTTTTAAATTTTATTTTAGTTGCTTCGTATAATAATATGCGATGAGTTTGAATTAGAATTGCAATGATGTTACTACTACTAATCACACTTAAAGCAACATGAATGATGGGCATGGGCTTTTTAATGGCACAGTCTTCAATTAAAAAAAAAAAAAAAAAAAAAAAAATTCTATTTTTTTTTTTTTTTTTTTTTTTTTTACATTCTTACAATATTAGTGTAGATGAAAAAGATTCGAAGGAACAAGTTTCTTCCAACCAGTAAGTTGATTAACTGAGTTAATTAATGTAGTCACTTACCTACCATCTCGACATTTTTCCATTACGGAAACTGAGATTTTTCAATAATTCGATCCAGCAAACACTTTTATATGTATATGTCCCAAATTTTGTTCCGAAATTCTAAAAAGTTCTGAAGACATAATTAATTTTCTTTAATGAAAACTCCACCCTAGCAGAGCTAATCCATTGAGGACCTTTTATTAAAAACGTTTTCGCTTGTTAATGGGTGTTTTTTTAAAAGACTTTTCTTTCGTCCTTAATCGCAGAAATTTCGAAAGAACATGACTCAGATTATACCTTAATACGCATATCAATTTTCAAATTATAAATATTTTACTATTTTTCTTTAATATTGAGGCATTTTCATTTCAAAACAATTCATAATTCAGCCTTTTCTGTTGATTCCGACTAGGGATTGCAATACCGGAATACCGGGATACCGAATACCGGTATTTTGAGCCATTTGTACAATTTTGTAATACCGGTATTCGCAAGTTTAAATACCGGTTTTTCGGTATTTACTAGAAATTTTTAAAATGGTCTCCACTATATGTTCAGGTATCGCGAGCATAGCAATATAGTATACGATTTGTTTTTATGTCTCCCTAACGGGCGAAATTAATTAGCTAATGAATGGCTTAATTAATTACTTAAATCTAAATTAGCGAAACATGGATTATCCCTGAAAGAAAATATTGTATCCATAATGACTGATGGAGCAACAATTATGAAAAAAGTTGGAAAGTTGATTGGTGCAAATCAGCAGTTGTGGTATGCACATGGAATTCAATTAGGAGTAATAGATGTATTATACCAAAAATATAAAGAACAAAAGAATCCAAATACTGAGGATATAGAAACTACGGATTCCAACTTTGAAAAGAGTAGGAGTGAGATTGATATTGACAATGAAGATAATGACAATGTAATTGTTGAAGAAGATATTGCTAATGAGGATGAAATATTAACCTATCAAGAATTGCTTCCTATAATTTATGAAGTTCGAAAAATTGTTAAAATATTTAAACGTTCCCCTATAAAAAGGATATATTACTAAAATATATACAAACTGAAAATAAAACAGAATATATGTTAATATTAGATTCTAAAACAAGTTGGAACAGTTTACTCCTAATGATGGAACGATTTTTGAAACTGAGAAATCCAATCCAAAAAGCAATAATCGACTTAAACTTGTAAATCAATTTTTCAGATAGTGAATTCGACTTAATATCCAGAACTATATCAGCTCTACTTCCAATAAAACTGACTATTGAGGCATTATGTCAGAGAAATTCTATTTATTAACAGCTAATGCAACAATAAATTTCATGTTGCAGCCACTGAAAGAACAGCACACATTAGTATCTGAAGAATTATATATTACATTCAAAAATCGCATAAAAGAAAGGCATACCGAAATAGGAAATGTCTTATGGTATTTGCATAATTCTAATGATTTTAAAAATGAAAAGAAGAAAAGAAAAGAACCAATTCAAATATGATTAAGTTAGAGTAAAGTTTCTTAAAATTTTTTCCCAAAAACCTATCCACATTCAGAATTCGGTTCAATTATCGAAGATTATGATGTCACTACTGTCGATAGTGAAAAGGAATTGTCTCTTGAACAAAAATTAGAATTAGCGATAAATAAAAAGATTTCAACGAACCAAAATACAATACAGAAATCAGCTATATCCAAAACCATCCGACGAGAAAACGATTTATTTGAAGATGAGGGATTTAGAGGTAAATACTTGGAAAAAGTATATCGCGCATTGCTAACAGTACTACCAACTAGCGTAGATGCCGAAAGGGCGTTTTCGATAGCTGGTCATTTTTACACAAAATTACTTTTCAGGCTTAATGATAGTACAATTGTTGCATTATGTTTTTTTAGATCGCATTTCAAAAATTTGTAATAGTACCACAAACTGAATAGTGATATTTACACTTTTTTTTTGTGATTTAAATAAATAAAATGCTTCTTTACTTTTTTATATACAGTTATAATTTATAAGTTACAAATTATTTTTTGTGATATTTACACTCTCTAACAAAACTGGCAAATAAAAAAAAAACACCTGTGTTTTCTTTCTTTTCCCAAAATTTCTAATACCGGTATTAAGATTTTAAAAATACCGAATACCGGTATTGAAATTTTGGTCCGGTATTGCAATCCCTAATTCCGACCTAAGAAATTAACAGTCATCTTAATTTTAATTATTAAGTTTTTAAAAGATTTTATGTTTAAGAATTATTTTCTTATAATAAAAATATTTTACATGTGATTTTTATATACAGTTCAAAAATATTTTGATTGTTTTATGTTTTAAGCAAATGTTAAATATTTTTGAAAAAGATTTCCAATAACATCATAATAAAATTTTAAATTATTAACATATTATGAGACTGAAAGTTAATTAGGTACATGAAATTTAACTTTTCTGGCTAAAGAACTGCATGAGAATAATATTAATGGTGATGAAACAATATTTGGAATATACACTTTTTACTTGTTCGTATGCGAACTGAGGTCTTCAAGTAAATGGACCACTATATTTTAACCAAATCTTCACATTTCAGACCCTTCTAAGTCCTAAAAAAGAATATTTGAAATTACACTTGCCTATCTCCGAGCACGCTAATTCAAAAATGAAACGATTTCGAAGGATGAAATTTGTAATGTGATCTTTATATCAAAATTATTAATTTGAATCAAATTTGGGATGAAATTCATCTAAAAACATCTGCCTAATTAATTGTTCACCTAAATCTATGCCAAAATAATAAAGAAAGCCCTGGTTGAATGAAATGTTGTACAAGCTTAATCATCAAACCATCTTTAAAGAACAGAAAAAGTTGTAATTCCGAAAAAAAAAAAGTATCAAATAAACGTAAATCAGCATTCTTTTGATTGCAATGATAAAAAATATCCAAATATTAAAAAAAAAAAAAATTAAAACTAACTATTGACTTACATTTATAAATATAGCATTGTTCTTTGCCATTACTTGAAACTCTTAACCTAAATCTAAAATATTTAAACTATAACAGATTGATATTTGTATTTCATTAAAAAATTAATAAAATAAATTCCATTGTACAGTATTTCTATTTAGTTAATTGCACTTAATTAATTACACTTCATATTAAAATTATCTGGTCAAAAAATATTCAATGGCGGTTTCATTTCAAACTCGAGTTTAACGACGAGTAGATAGATAGAAACAACAATGTGATCGTATATTATTTATATAAGATCTCTCAGAAATAGAAGGCAAGTGTGATGGCATTACCTCTAAACCAGCGGTTCTTAACCTATGGGTCGCGACACAAAATTGGGTCGCGAAGCATATTTCTTGGGTCGCGCTGAGTCGAACCAAAAAAGTTAGTAATACACCAAATTTCAGACATTTTAGAAATGACGACTTGAATAAATATCAACAATCGAAAATGAATGTGATTAACAAGATCAAAAAATATTAGTTATCATAATTAAGTAATGAATTGATGAAACCGAACAAACTTAAAAGACATTTTGATGCAAAACATAAAAATTTTTCCTTTGAGGGAAAAGATCGTACTTTTTTCGAAAGAAAAGAAGCCCATTTAAAAAGACAGCGTTTGGATGCACCAAGTAGTAGTGGTTTTATAAATTCTGCCAAACAAGCTACACTTGCTTCTTTTCATGTGGCTTGGCGTATTGCAGGACAAATTAAACCCATAATATTGCTGAAAAACTTATAAAACCTGCTGCCATTGACATTGCGCGTATCATGTGCGGAGATTAAAGTTCAAAGAAATTACAAAAGATACCATTATCAAATGAATTTGTTAATATTAATCAATTTCAAGAACAATTAATAGAAATACAAAGTTACCAAGCACTTCGATACAATTTCTACAAAAACACTGAATCTTTATGTGCTTTCTGGTTAAAATTAAAAACCGAAAAGCCAATAATTGTTAAAGAAGCCCTAAAAGTATTATTGACCTTTTCAACAACATATATGTGTGAGGCCGGGTTTTCGGCTCTGTGTGTAATCAAAAACAATTACCGGAACAAGTTAAATCCTGAAATAGATATAAGGTGCTCCTTGACAAGCATTCAACCGAGGTTTGAAGATCTTTCAAAATGTATTCAAGCACCAGGTTCTCATTAAAACTGTATGACTTGCATTTAAAATTTAAAAGACTTAACATATGTATTGATATTTCTTTTTTTATTTAGGAATAAATTAAAATGTCAATTATTTTCAAAAAGTTATAAATATATTTTAATTTGGTCAATAAAAATTATTAAAAACTCTTGATTATTAATTAAATTTTCCTTGGATCGAAAAGTACTTTTGTTTATCTTTATTATTAAAAAAATAAATAAAAAATTTGTAAGTTAAAAAAAATCATCATCGTAGGATTGAAGATTTTTTTATATATATTTCTCAAATTTGGGTTGCGGCTTAAAAAGGTTAAGAACCACTGCTCTAAACAGTAGGAATTTTACAGTATTTTTTTGTAAATATTTCACAAACTTTTACAGATATACTTGTCATTTTTAGGATTTCCTTGTTTTAATGCATCAGCTTTACTCCCATATCAAAATTTCACTACAATAAAGTTCTCTCTCTCTCTCTCTCTCTTTTTTTTTTTTTTTTTGTCACAGTCATGTTTAAAAATTGTCATAAAATGTTAATTTTATTTTATCTGAATTTATCCTGTAGTAAAATCACTTTGTGTAGAAAAATCATGTTCTTTTAATGAACGAAAAAAATTTCATCTATTTATAAAAGTTTCCGAAATATTGCCAAAAGTTTTTGTGATTCCTTCCTTTATCTCTGAAATCGTCATTTTTCTAAATCATAATTCTCAGAATTTTCCTCAGAAAGTTTAAAAAATTTTCGGAAGCTTTTTTAAAAACGAGCAATCGCTTGAGCGAAAAAAATTGATAGACGCAATGGAAAAATTCCAAGGTGCTAATTATGATAATTAGCCCATTTATTCAATCGGGGGGGGGGGACTTCCTAATAATTTTAGCACTAACTTGAATGCTTATTTATATTTTCAATTTCTTACTACTCTATAGAATGAATATTACTCGTTTTCTCAAGTTAAATGTGAGCATGAGCAGTAAAACTCATTTCAATTCAGAAAATTTTTAAGTTCGTTAAAATTGCACGATCATTCTGGCGCTATCCGCTTCTCCTTTTACTTGTACACAATTAAATAAATAGTTTATCTTCTATCTTAAAAGGTGCGGTAGTGTCAATATATTTCTCTTCTTATAATGTAGCATAACTTCTCTTGAATCAGGGGTTGGAACATTTAGAAACGTTCAGTCTATGAATATTTTCATAGCTCTCTCACATTTGCTATGTACATTAAGTAAATCAGTGCGATTCTCTTAAGAGGGAAGTCACTCTCCCTACTAGGAACTGCGAAACATGTAACGCCACTTACCTTTAGGCTTTCTTGAGTTATTACGTTAGTGGACGCTAATATATATTCACAAAACACTTTAATTGTTCGCCTCAAAGACATCTAACAGGTGGAGGATAGTAAAAATTTCGAGATGAATCAGAGATGATGAATTATGAGAGTATATCGGTGCGATTATAAAAATTTTTTCACGTATTATGAATGTATATGTAATACGTCCCAACAGAGAATATTGCTTTTTCCATCCCCAATGGCAACAGTCTAGGAATGGAAACCATAGTATTATTAATATATCATCTCATCGAAAAACGAAGTAAGAGTTACAAAAACAGCACGAGAAAAATTAGTAAATTAATTATTAATTTTTAAAATAAAATATAAGAATATCATCATTTGTATCACACAATCATCAATTTCATTTTATTGATTCAAAAATGGAATAAGTAAATGGCGATAAAATTCTATTCCCTAAGCACATCACAAACAATCTCATAAAAAGAAAGTCGAACAGTTTGCTAGAGTAAATATGATTTATAAAATATAAATAGAATGAGCATAATTTTATTTATCAGGTTTCGATTAGCAGGTATTAATATTATATTGTTTTTAGCATTTCCACACCTATACACCTTGCTTCTAAATGATGGCGTATGCTATCTACAAGAAACTGAAATAAAGATTGCATTTAGTGATATTTATTTTTATTTGTATGAAAGTATATCGGTGCGATTATAAAAAATTACTCACGTATTATGAATGTATATGTAACGCGTCCCAACAGAGAATATTGCTGTTTTCATCTCCAATGGCAACTGTCTAGGAATGGAAATCATAGTATTATTAATATATCATCTCATCGAAAAACGAAGTAAGAGTTACAAAAACAGCACAAGAAAAATTAGTAAATTCATGATTAATTTTTTTAATGAAATAAATTTTAAATGAAATAAAAATTGGAACTTTTTTAGAAGCTAATTTTTTTAAATGCCATCCTGAATATGCTGTATAATGTCATTCATTTACTTAATTTTTAAAAAAAAGGAAGGGGAGGGACTTAAGGAATCCGTAAAACCTTTTCAAACCGAGATAGCGAGGGAAAAAAATCACTCTTAAGTTGATGGAGGAAATACGATTCATTGGGGCCTCCGACCCCACCACTCGTAAATCTAATACACTAGACTTGAGAGAAGAACACTATGAAATGAGAGCGGGAGTCGTCCTGGCTGAAATAACGAATGCAGTCGATCGCGTGGAGGTTTGGAAAAGATGAGAGACAGGATAGAGGTGAGCTTTGATCAGGTCTATTTACCCTCTTTGCTTTTTGCATCTTTTATCTTTTGAGTCTTTAAATTCTCGGAGCAGCTATAAAATTTCTTTTAGTGACGCAATCAAGTCTTGTATGGGCTCAGAGCCTTGTAATTCTGGGGGTCTTAACTTCAGAAGTTTTCGTTTCGATAGTCTTGACTGATTGAGACTCTTGGTTAATGCAGTAAGTCTGCCCATTTTTTTTTAAAAAAGTTTCTTTTCTTTTTTGTATCAGTTGTTTTTAGGAGTGTTTAGAAATCAAATATTATTTTAAAATTTAACGGAAACTCTTCAGGAATTTTTTAAAAATTAATTTGCTTAGTTATTTTTCTATTTTTCTGTACTACTTTTTCAAGCACAAGTAGACATTTTCTAGGTGAAGTTTCCAAATGGTAGACATCTGGTTATTCTGCTTTAACCAATAATACTGGGCAAATTCTTTTAAAAGGAGAAACCGAAATTTCTTCTCATGCTCAGTTTACGCATTAAAACCATTTGTTTTCGCATGTGGAATAGATTTCGTTCCAATTTTATGACATAAGTGGGGTTTTGCTGCACCAATAATCTGCGCACTACATATGTCATTTTCCAACAGCTGTAAAATTAGTTCAAAACTCCCGATAAATGAACATACAGGCAAGTATATAATTCTTGGTCCCAGGTCTTGATACCTGACGATCGACATATGCGATTTTTGCAGAATTTTGTCCGAATGAACACGATAATAATATGAATTTAAAAAAAAGCAAGGAAAAGCTTCGCTATAGAACCCCTTTGGTGACAACTTATATTGGTGACTTTTTTGTTCCCAAATCAAGCATCATATCATTCTTACAGCCAATTGTTAATATCGCCAAATCACCATCATTAATTTGAGAATACAAAATGTCTCCAAAGGAGTCCTATACTGAAGCTGTAACAAAAGAAAATTTAAAAATTCTGATGATTCTAAATAAATTATGGAGCGGAGTTAACAAGAATAATTTGTGAATCAAGCAGTATATTTACATAGATTTAAAATTTTGCTTTTGGTACATCTTAAGTATATACATAACAGGATGATTTTCCTTAGTGCTATATTAAATTTCGAATATTTGATTGGAATTTGAGGCATTTTAAAAATCATTTGGATCTAGAATTGCTTTCCAGTTTCCTATTATTGCAGTTATTTTTTCTTCAGCTGTTAATAAGTTTTGATTTTGGCTTTTAAATGGAAAACTAGTAGTTTCAGCAGCATTTGTCTTCCTGTATAGCTACTCATATTTATATCACCTGCATTTTTAATCATATAAAAGTAATTTTGAATAATTTACTAATTTACTGATCACTCTGTTAAATTTTTTGCATATAGATGAGAAATACTGCAATAAAGAAATAGCAGTAAATTTATATAAGTTTTAAGGACTCTTTAGTTAAAAAAAGCAAGTTCCAGTTGAAATTTTGATTGTGGCTGTTCATTGGGAAACTAGCAATTTCAGTAATATTTGCCCTCCTGTGTAGCTACTATTTGTATCACCTGCATTTTTAATCATATAAAAGTATTTTTGAATAATTTACTGATTTAACTGGTGCTTTGTTAAATTTTTTGCATATATATGGGAAATACTTCAATAAAGAAAATTTGAGTAAATTTATATAGATTTTAATGACTGTTTAGTTAAAAAATTAAGTTCAGTTTTGAATTTTTTAATTCTTTTTACTACATTTGACCTACTCATTTAGAATAGAGATTTAGATGATTTTAAATAAATTATGGAATGGATTTAACAAGAATAATTTCTGAACTAAGCCATATATTTACATAAGCATAAAATTTACAGTTGTTAAAGCTTCAGTATGGGATTCCATTAGAGATATTTTGAATAAAATTATCTGAATCTCTATTCTAAATGAGTAAAATAAATAAAGTAAAAAAAAAATTCAAACTTGAACTAAATTTTTTTAGCTAAACAGTCATTAAAATCTATATAAATTTACCTAAAATTTCTTTATTGCAGTATTTTCCAACTATCTGTAAAAATATAGCAGTTGAATCAGTTAAATAATTAAATTATTCAAAATTACTTTTATATGATTAAAAATGTAGATGATTTAAATATGCATAGCTTCTCAGAAAGTCAAATATTTCTGAAACTGCTACTTTCTGAATGAGCAGCCAAAATAAAAAAAATTATTAACAGTTAAAGAAAAAATAACTGTAGTAATAGTAAACTGGAAAGCAATTCTAGATCCAAATGGTTTTTTAAATGCTTCAAATTTTAATCAAATATTCCAAATTTAATACAGCACTAAGGAACATTATTCTGTTATGTATATACTAAAGCTGTACCAAAAGCAAAATTATTAACCTATGTAAATATATTGCTTAACTCAGAAATTATTCCTGCTAACTCCACTCCTTAATTTATTTAAAATCATCTGAATCTCTTTTCTAAATGAGTAAATCAAATGTAATAAAAATAATTTAAAAATTCAAACTGGAATTTGCTTTTTTAACTAAACAGTCATTAAAATCTATATAAATTTACTGAAATTTTCTTCATTATAGTATTTTCCATCTATATGCAAAAAATTTAACAAATGTACCAAATAAATCAGTAAATTATTCAGAATTACTTTTATATGATTAAAAATGCAGGTGATACAAATATGAGTAGCTACACAGGAAGGGAAATATTGCTGAAACAGCTAGTTTCCCAATTTAAAACCGAAATCAAAACTTAATAACAGTTGAAGAAAAATTAGTTGCAGTAATAGTAAACTGAAAAGCAATTCTAGATCCAAATGATTTTTAAAATGCTTCAAATTTCAATTAAATATTCTAAATTTAATACAACACCAAGGAAAATTATTCTATTATGTACATATTAAAGCTGCACTAAAAGTAAAATTATATACCCATATAAATAAACAGCTTAATTCAGAAATTATTCTTGCTAACCCTACTCTATAATTTACTTAAAATCATCTGAATCTCTATTCTAAATGAGTCAGTCAAATATAGTAAAAAGAATTTAAAAATTCAACCTTGAACTTAATTTTTTAACTAAACAATCATTAAAATCTATATGCAAAAAATTTAGCAGATGAATCAGTTAAATAATTAAATTATTCAAAATCTTATATGATTAAAAATGTTGTTGACAGAAATATGCATAGCTGCACATAATGGCAAATATTGCTGGAAACTTTTATATAAAACAAAAGAGGCTGAGAAAAGATATAATCTCAATTAAATTCTAAAATAACAGTAAACAAACACTTACAATGTAATTTTGTGGAAAACTGGTTGAATGACATTTATTAAAACTTTAGCAACAATTTTTGAAATTTTAAAAATATAAAAATATATTTTTATAGGAATTTTAAATTTCCATAAAAAATAAAAATTACAAAATACTTATCTTATTTCAAATACAAAATAGTAAATTACCATCATTACTAGCAACAACATTAAAAGCCATTAGCAATAGCATCATTCAATTTGTTATAATAAAAATACAAAATTTATATTTATGAAAGAAAGTCTTGAAAATTTTTATATAACTTCAAAGATTTTTATTAAAAAATGGTATGCGACAATTAAGAAGATTTTTAACAGCTTCTAAAATTTTATTATGAACAAAAAGAAAATAGCATTCATGTTTGGCTTCTAAATTTCTGCAAAAAATAACAAAATGCTTAGCTTATTTCAAACATAAAAGAAATTACTATACTAACTATACTATAAAATATTAAATATCATTACTAACTACAATTTTAAGAATCATTAACAATGACATTAACAATTTTAAGAATCATTAACAATTCAGTCAGTTGTAACAAACACAAAACTAATACTTCTGAAAGGAAAATTTTGAAGATTTTATATAACTTGAAAACTTTTATGATCAACAAAAATTAAATTTTAGAAAGTTTCTTGCAAAATAAGAGCAATATCTTGTTTTGGAGTACATATAATTGTAGTAACATTTACACAATTACATTTAAGAAAATATGACCTAAAAGCAAACAGAATTTAATAGTCTGAATAATTTCAGATAGCTGAACAAATACAAATATCTCTTACTGGGATAAATATAATAGAACAGTTAGATAGAAACAGAAAAATTAAAAATAATTGAAATAATCTTTTAATAATTAATAAAGATTTTTCACATAAATGCGCATTTCTTTCTCTTCAATTAATACCAGTAACTTTCGTTTAAATAAATGCTGCTAATTTCAGTTTTAATATATAGTCCTTAACCTCTATAAACAACGATAAACTCAAATACTCATATATCAAAAATGAGATGCGTATTTTTATGATTCTCAGCTTGCTACTACTGTGCTGAATAGCATGAAAAAATCTACTACGAAAACAAACAAAACCATATAAAATATTTATATAAATTCAGCAATGAAATTTAAATTGAGAACTATTATCCTCTTCAGATATAAGGTAAGTTATTTGAAAATTTTCAGTCCGAATTTTTACCCTTTTGTTTTGTATACATTTTGCACAAGATGTAGTCTTCAAACATTAATATTCAAATGGATAAAACGACTTATCTTTCTCTGCTTTCGGCCTTTTATTAAAATGATGCACTGCATATTCTCCAATGTTTTGATAAATTCCGCTTATAGTCGCTGTAACGGTTTGATTTCAAACACTTCTTACCTTCCAGACGACAAAGTGACTAAAAAATTCTTGACTAATAATTTATATTAGGCTTCAATCGAGTGTTCTAGAACTTTGTCTAACGGTTTTTTTTAAATGTTCATATTGGCTCCAACATTTCCGATCTATTAGAATGAGTGGCACCTGCAGAAAGAGAACAAAAATGCTATAGAAAAAAATGAATCATCGCAGTTTTTAATGTAAGAAGTGGAAAAGAAATCCAGAAAAAAGTAATAAGACCATAACAACTTCTATCATCTGATGTTGCAAAGGAATGAATTGCATTTTTTAAATTTTATTTCATCGAATGAGTGATTATAAGTGCATAACTAAAGCATATAATTTATGTGTCTCCTTGTTGAAGATGGTTGCCTTCTAAGGTTTTTGCTCAATGATTGCGCTTACCGTGAACGTTAATATGACCTATATTGTCCTAGGTTTGCTATTTGTCCTGTAACGGGGCCTGGGTGCAAAAAGCCATCTGGGGTCCTAATTTTTTTGTGAAGCAATAATAATAATAATAATAAAAATACAAACCCGAACATATATTATTAATGCATGTTTATTTAATGCGTGATTTTATTTTTGCTAAAACATCAATTACTTCAGAAAAAGTATAATTTTTTGCAATTTCTTTTTCGATGCTTAATATAGCGAGTGCATTTAAGCGTTCTGAACACATGCTTGACCTAAGATAACTCTTTATTACTTTTAATTTGCTGAAAGAGCTCTCAGCACTTGCTGTAGTAACTGACAACATAAAGAAAAGTTTTTACACAGTTAATACATTTAGATATAACTCATTATAGTTATTATTTAGTATGTATTGCGATATGTCTTGGTTGTTATTTACATCTCTTTCATTCAAAATTAAATCCTGTAACAAATAAATTTCCTGGATTAGGTTTTCATCTACAACTTTGTTATAAAACTTACAAACTTTTGGAACATTTCTCTAATTCATGTTTTTCTAAAATTTTTATATTAATGATTAATTTGATATCAGAAATAATATTTTGCATACTTTTAAATCTATTTTCAATATGTACAATAACAGTATCAATTACAGTGTTAAAAAAATAACACGCAAATTCCTATATCGGGTTTTTTATAACTTCGTCTTCTGCTAATTCAGAATATAATCTTATCCTTGTTCTAATTCGCTTTCAGGAAAATGCTCAGAAGAAATGTTCACATTCCGTCACTTTTGCTTCATCTAAAAATGTTCTCAAATTTTAGATTTCAGTTTTAATTTTATTGACTAAATTGAAAGCCGAGTCCAGAACGATTGTTTTTGCTTAAAATAGTTTATTGATAATGTTAATTTTGAAAAATATTGCATAAGTATGTAATATAATATATATTACATAATATTAAACATAAAATGAAAGTCATTTCTTGTATTGCCCCCAATTAACTTTTAGTTTCGGATACCACTGTATTATCTTTACTGACATCAATAAATTCTTCTAGGACATTACAAGTTTGTTCAAACTGTGTATACACTGCTTTAACCGAATCTATTTTGGCTTCACAACGAGTGTCACATAATGATTTAAGAGTAACGTTTATATGCTTTCATAGAATTTCCCATCTTTTTTGTAGATGCAGAAAATAAGCAATATAAGCGTTGCAATACTCCCAAAATTTTTTACAATATATACTGCTGGAAGCGGCATCACAAATTAATAAATTAAAGGAGTGTGATAGGCAAGGCACAAAAATTGCATGCGGATTTAGAGAAAGTATTCTAGATTGTACACCTTTATATTTCCCTTTCGTTTTGCTACCGTTGTCGTATGCTTGTCCTCTACAATTCATAACATCTAAATCAAGCTCACTTAATCTTTCCAATAGTGTTTTTGCTAATCGTTCTCCAGTCACATTAGTTACTTCAGTAAACCCTATAAATGGCTTACTTATACTTAATTGTTTCTCTTCAAAATTTAAATACCTAATAAAGACTGACGTTCGTTTTTTATGGGAAATATCAGAAGTAGACTCCATTTGGATACAGTAATATGTGCCTACTTTTGTATCGTCTTTAATTTTATTAAGAACTTCATTTACTAACACAGGAATAATTTGTTCTTGTGATATATGGGCTAAATCATGAACAATTCTGATTTTGGAATTTTTTATTCTGTTTATATGATCCACAAGCACAGGGTCGTATTCACTTAATAATTCGATTAAACAAAAAATTTCCATTATTAGGCGTTCTCTCATTTCGTGGGTTCCTCGAAGTGGAAAATTATTACACGCTAAAAATAGAATCACATCTAAAATTATTTAAAATAATAATTTAAGCCGTGCCATTTTCTTACTTATATTAACTTGATTTGTTTTATCAATAGTCGAACGTAAATTTAGCCATTTTAGTAATTCTTTCCAAGCA
The DNA here is from genome assembly GCF_947563725.1 of Argiope bruennichi. Lineage (NCBI taxonomy): Eukaryota > Metazoa > Arthropoda > Arachnida > Araneae > Araneidae > Argiope > Argiope bruennichi. The sequence goes on from NC_079162.1 coordinate 120,603,822, forward strand.
ATAAACGAATTAAAATGGCAACTAGAGCGTTCATGGTCTTGGATTACAGTTGACAGCTTTCACCAGTTATTATAACCACCCGTAAATCGCGTAGTTTGATCATTTCTTCTTCTTTTGGAAAATAGAATACAACAAAAACAAAACACGCAGTCTAGTGTTTTTGAAAAAATTAACCCGCTACGATGTTAGATTTCATCATTTGGCATTTTTAAAAATTAGTACATAGTGGAAAATGATCTACCTTCAGCATTTTTAGCAAAAACTCCTTTGGGTTGTACAGGCCCGATTTTAACACAAAACATTCTAAATTTATCAGTTATAATACTTTTCAATGAATCAGGATCATTTATTCTCGCTTAATCATATGTGTTATTGTCATTTCTGCCATTATTTTCTGATTCGATCATATTTGTATAAACACACGGTTCTTCAACAAATTTCATCGTTTCAACATTTTCATTGCAGGACAGTGTACTTTGCGTGAAGTATAACTTCTGAAGTTGAAGTGATTTCATTGCCAGAATTACTTTGTAGTCAAGAAAAAAGATCTACTTGTGACTTCTTGTGAAGTTTAGCTTTTCCTCTTTTTTCTTTTATGATAATTTTCTTTTTTGACACACAGAAGAATATTTTCTTGGCATGGACATGGTTATATTTAACAACGTTAAGCAGTTTATGGAATGAATTATGCAATTGCTATATGCTATACTAGACACTATTACCTAGTAGGTGAGGTAAGTGACTGTAAATCTACTTACCTTATATTAATAATATTTGTACACTTGCACTAGACTATAATATATGCTGTAAACTTCGTATATTTCCAAATCCGTTGACTGTTCCATTTAAATTTCTTCCTAAATTCTTTTAATTTCGGTTGTGACCGGTGAAGAAGTAATGCAGTGTGCATTGTTAGGAGGTGATCGCTTAATTTATCTTTATTTTACTTTTCGTTTGAACAACTTAATATAAACAAACATACACAGATGCACGCATAAAAGATATTACATTAGATGTAGAAAAAAATTAGATAGTTGATGATGTCCATTTGAACCAAACCTCATCCTTCACTTCTGGGTGCCGCTTGCACCCAGAAGTTGCCGCTTTGTCTTAACATATCTGAAGGGGATTTCCTTATTCATAAATGACACCCCCTATTATAGGTATCCCTGCTATCGCTGCTTAATAACGGTGTCAGTCAATGCTCAGCCAGCCCGTGAAAACAAACTTATATACTTTCAGTATGTGTAAATGCTATATTTGTTCAGAGCACTATTTTAATTCTTGATCTCGGTGGTGTCCCACAATTATCTGGGGATGCATAGCTGAAATGGTGCCAGAAGTGGTGGTGCCTACCACTTCTGGGGATGCATAACATCCGCCGCACCCACCCCCCATTAACAGATTGCCAGCCCTGTTTCTCCCGGATTCGCATTCGATTTGACGTTTACCCCGTTTGTTCTTGTAAGAATAAGTTAATTTAAAATAAAGAATGCGATATAAGATAACAACATTTTATTGCAAAAAAAAGTCCTATTTTCTCAGCTTGCGCTAAATATATGATTAGATGAGACATAAATAGTATTGCTGAAATTTTTAGGTAATTTTAAGACAATTTTTGGTAATGAATAAATTATTATCTAAGGAAAGATGTTGAAAAGGTGAATTCCCAGTAAATGATTGAAAATAAATTTCGAAATATGCTTTTAGGAAGATATTTATAAAGATACAAAATTACAAGTTGTTTCTGTTAAAAAAATTGCCAGTTATAATTGCAATTAATTTCGATCATCTGCAAACACTGAAATTCTTTGATGTCGTTTGCGTTCATCATCTCTGTTGCCATTAATGAACTAAGTATTTCTGATAATTTTTAATTAATTTATCTTTGTCGTTTCTTGTGCAAAAAGGGGAAGCTAATGTAACTGAAAATTGTAAATTAGCCGAGTCAATCTCGATTGAAATAAATATTTTTTTCTTTTTCCTTGCTAAGCTTGAAAAAATTGTCTGGGATTTGCTCCACTTTTGAATGAGATGTCCCTGGCTATTTCATTTTCCTGTTTAAAAGTATACAATTTTATTAAAATATTACGTTAGAATAATTCATTTTATTTTTTTAAAATGATTTCTGAATAAATTTTATTAATGTAATTTTGAAGTGTTTTTTATTTATCTAATAAAAATTATCACTTTTCTGGCATTAATTTAAAAATATTTATAATAAATATTATGAAATCTTGTAACCAAAATTTCATATATTAAGTATCAATTGACGCCTCTTATATGGAATCAAAATTTTAGCACTAGGTTAGCTGATAAGTAAGATCTAGGAATATTAAAATAGTATAATGTCATCGAGAAAACACAGTGTACAAGATTTCAAAACTCGTACAAGCCAAGAAGATATGAGAAAAATCGAGTGCAATGTTTTGTTTTCGCATAAATAAAATAAAAAAATTAGTGAAATAAGATTATAAAAAATAATTACCCTATCTTGTCCCTTGAATACGGTTACGCAAAATGGTTCTACGTATGATGAATACTAACTGTAGATAATTTTATTGATTCAAACCACTCAACTCTGAATATTTAAATGTGCCCTTTTACTTGCAGAAAATCTGAAACAATATTTTCACATAAAAGATACATTTTGAATGATATTGTAAAAAATATAAAATAATATAAAGTGATATTGATTGATAATTTTTGTAATCAAGCTTCGTATATTTTCTTGACAGACTATATAAATTACATTGTGACGGCACTATTTATCTGTTTGAAACACCATGGATATTTTGGACTCATGAGTTTCCACTAAGTCATCTACTTTCTCGCTCTACTAGAGGCTTAATTAGTTGGTACGTACCATGGTAAAAAAGAAAATCAAGGAAACTGTTATGAGCTCTATTCCTGAAAGTATTCTTAAACAGGATTTTTTAAAAGGTGATAGGCCAAGATACGATGCAGCAAAGATTGCTTGTTGTGTTCAGTCTAGGTGCTGGAAATTTTCCCGATTTCTCCCGAGGTAAAACACAAATCCTTGACAGTATCGCAGAAAAGCAAACTATCCTCTAATATTTGAATTATGTCAAGCCTGTAATTAATGAAAACGTTCTTAGCAAATCAGTCTTCAGGGAAAAGATTCATGAACATTTATTATAGATAATGAAAATTATTCAGATTAAAGTAGTCATAGCAACTTTCTTCGAACAATAGTTTCAATACTCGCGCATTTTATTTATATTCCATAATAGGTATGTTGTTTTTAAATAATTGTTTTTCTCTGATTTTGGAATTTGTCACTTAACGCTATCGTTCTTTATTTACCCGATGTAAAACAAATTGTGTATTACTTTACATTTTTAATTATATTATGCACTGTTATTTTCATTCATTCATTATCATTGTTTTTAAGATGCCATCAATTTTCCTTTTTTATCATCGTTGCCACTTTTATGTATGATCATATTTTTTATCATTTATCTTTTCTATTATAATTAATTGTTGAGTAATATTTTTTTTCCTTTCTGGACCAACCAGAAAGCACCTCAGACATGGAGATAAGAAGCTTCCGGTATGGTGGTTGGCTCTCGCCGCCCTAATGCGTACAAAAATGATGAGGGGTCAGCCGGGGTGGCCGGTGATAACCTCGAGGATTGAACCTAATTTCCAGCTAATGCTGCCACGGGGTTCGATCATTCAGAATTGTCAGTGTATCTTTGGGAGGTTAGGAGTAGCTGTTTATGGTTCCCTCCCTTTTTTTTAATACAGTCCTTGTATATATATACCGAAACGGATAAGATACGTAGGAGTTCTAGAGACAGAGTTTAGGGTGTGATGTTAAGATGTTATGATGTTCCTAAGACCTTGTGGTCAATATTTCCCCTTATCATATGTTTTTGGACTCCTAGCGACGATATAGGCTAAAGGCAGAATGGGATTAGAAGATAAGTAAACACAATCCCTCCCTTCCCCCCCACACACATACACAAAAAAATGGAAAATGATAGGGAAATTTAATCACTCGATATTTATTTTGCTAGTGAGTTAACAACAATAGTTAATGTAGTAACTTTCAGAATTACTATATTATTGTTCTTCGTTGAAGTACCAGATTGTTTATGACACTCAAACGCATCCTTTCTTGCGATATCGCAAATACGATTTTCTTAAATTCTTCTTATAAATAAAGATTGCAACCCAATTTAGATATCAGCATCCATTGGATATTGCTCACCGCTCCATCGCTTCTTAAAATCATATGAAGGAAGAGTTAAAAATCATATGTGGTGAGATCTGGGCTTCTTTATTTTCTAGTGGTAAAAAGTAGAACTCGATAAAATAGGCACTTTCAGACAACGCGAATCGTTTTGCAAAAATCACGTAAATCGGTTCTGTAGTTTTTAATCTATGTACAGTAATCAATAAAAATAAAGTGGCATTTCTGTAACTTTGCTATTTATTATCGCATCTTCACAAAACTAGTGTCGATGAAAACGGCTCAAAACGACAGGTGAGTTTAGATGGATACTTTGATTAAGTGGAGTAATTAATATAATTGATTAATTAAGTTTTCTCATTATGCAGACCAATTTTTTTCGCTTAATCGATTGCTCATCATGAAAATAGCCACCAAAATTTTTTATAAGTTGCTGATGAAAATTTTAAGTGTTATGAAGTTTCGAAAAAAGGCCCGTTCAATGCTAAATGAATCATAGAACTGAATGATAGAAATCATTCGTGGGTTTATTCAACTTTTTTAAATGCAGAATGTCAAGTGTTTCTTTAGGAAATGTTTCAGGTAAATTACTTTTTGACATAAACCATATTTGTATCAATACAAATAAAATGTTATATCTCCCGCCAACATTCTACTGTACCCTGCTCAAATTCTGGGTAGTCGGCAAAAACTGCACCCAGTGACTGGAGATTTTAATTTAGATATAAATTAAGACTAATGTTTTTTTCTTTAATCATTTCAGTTAGGGTCCAGAATGATTATGTCAAGTTCACTAATGCACGGATGAATTTTTTTTTCTAATTGGAAAAATTATAGTTAAATAATGTTTATTTATATTTCCTCAAAATCACTCGAAAACAGTGCATTCAATTCTAAAATTGTTTAAAAGTATTGTAGAACATAAAAATCTGTCACAAAGAAAAATTGCGTTCTTAGCTGTAGAAGCTTGAGTTAAAGGTGATAAATTTCTCATGTGAAAGCATTCCACTTAAAATTTCATAACAAGAAAATCATTCAGGAAAGACTTCTAAGTTTAACAAAATTTGAAATGAAAAAATAATCTATATTAACTCATTTAAACTGATCTTATTAATTATTAACCATTATTTATCCTTATGACTTATGAGAAAATATTCATTTTTATATGCATAATATGAAATGAAATATTTATTTATGCTTATAATGAAATATAATGAAAATATTTATTTATGTGTTCGAGCAGAATACCGCTAGCGCTTTTATAGTGTATAGCTTGAAGAAGGCGGTCAAGCTGAGAGTGCGCCCGAATTCATGATCACGATGAAAACTTCAAAGGTCCATATCAGAATATTATTCATGTGACATCTGAATGGAATACCAGTCCATGTTTACTAATTCAGTATAAGAATAAAATAGTATATTCATAATTAATTTTCAAATTCAATCTTAAGAAACTATTATTTGTATCACGCATTCAAGAATTTCTTTTAATTGCTTGAAAAAGAAATCTGATTAATGGTGATACATTTCTATTCCCTTAGCACATCGCAAACAATCTCATGAGGAGAAAGTCGCTCGCCTTGCTAGGGTTAACATGACTTAGTAAAAATGAATTGAATTGATTTAATGAGAATAATCTTGTACATAAGATATCTATTAGCAATTATTCATATTCTATTGTTTTTTAGCATTTGCAAACAAATGCGCCTTCTTTCTGAAAGACGACGTATACAATCAAAGAATTTGAAGCGATTGCTTTCGAAAGATGACGTTGGAAGGCAGTTAAGCAATCGAAACAAAGATATTGTGCAAAAATATTTAATTTCACCTAGATTGGGTTTCACCATTTATAACGGAAAAGAATCTAAGCTCACTTAATTGAACTAATTCTATCTAGGCTAACGTTCGTAGAAGGATAAATTATTTTATTCAATCTACACAAAATTCAGTTAAAACATAGATATTAATGAACATATAAGAAAAAGAAACATTTTACCGTAAATAAGGCAGTTCTGCGTCACTTCTAAATACAGAATTAATTTTACGGAGTGTCACATAATGTTCGTAAATATTATATAGATGATATTTCCTTGTATATCTTTTTTAAAAAATCTTTAAAGCAGGCCAAAAATTCAAAACAAACTACGAATATTTTCATATGTAGAAAATCACTTGCTATGCCAGGGTTTTTAAAACTTACTTACAAATACTGTTTACCTTTATCTTTTGTAAGTTATCGCGTTCATAAAAGAGCATATAATAAACTTAAAACCCTGCTTTTTTTTTTTTTTTTTTTTTTCAAAAAGGTGCAGCAAGGGGAGGATAATAAAAATCTCGAGGTTGAATGTTTTGATTATTACAGTAAAACAATCCGAAGTTACATATAAATACCTTCATTTCAAAATGCAGTAAGCTAGAGGAATGAAATATGTTATGTGGTTTAAACATCGAAGTTTTAGTCTAATGTGAGTTTACTCTCTCTATATAAACGTCAGGGGAACCCGATAATGCAAAAATGGAATAAGCGTCGTGAGTATATCAGACCTATTATTCTGATATCTAAAATGCATATATAAATAAAATTTCAACAAAAAGATTCAGTAATAAGCTTTCTTATCGAAATAGTAAATTAATTTATTTTTACTTACTAAGCTTAGAAGCTGCTATTTGACTTAAGAGATTTCTCGATTTAGATCTGAAACACATTTGTATATGAAGAAAGAAAGGCCTCTTGAAGAAATTCATAAAGTATTAATAAAATGAGTTTATAATTTTTGATTGTGCATTTCTATGCAAAATTTATTCTTATTCAAGTTCTAAAAACGAATAAATTGACAAAAATTTTGAAGTGATTCTTATATAAACATTGGCTGGAAAATTAAACAAATTTTGAATCAACTTTTCTAACACTTTGAATATTTATCTTTAATTGGAAGCTATTTCGGCAGTAAAGTGCGGAAACTTAGAAATTTCAGTTTCCGTGCAGTTTTCGAATCCATTTCGTTCTTTGTATTTGACTATAGTATAAAATAATATGTCCAAACTTTCAATACTAGCTTATTTTCAAAATAAAATATTTATAAATAATCAGTCGATTTAAATTATATTCAATTCTGGGATCTTCGCCCAGCAGAAGATTCCAGAAATGGAAGGGACAAACATTTTGCAATTTATCAAAATTTCAGATTTTGCTTAATATCTGATCAAATATTCATAAGTTGCATGTATCATGAAATTACATTTTTCTGTGTTTTTTTTATATGTTCACGGTGCAACAGAATTTAGTTCACTGTAAAAATAGAAAATAAAAATTATTGAAATGTGAAGTACTACAGTAAAGATGAATATTTAAATAAATTAATAAAATGGAATCCTATAAAACAGTAATTACAATAATAACCTTTATAAACAGTGTTAAGGAAATTCAAATTGAAAAATAAAGCTACATAACTTTAATCAGATGGTAATAAAAAAATTCTGCATTAAATAAAAGGCTACCAATATGTCTTAATTGCAGGAGTGTATGCTACTTAAGGCGCATTTTTTTTTATTTACAAGAAATTGCAGATAAAAAGAAACTATGATTTTGAGATGTACTGAATCGTTAAGATAATAGGTATTTTTGTCAAGGAAACAAATCTGGGAACATGTTTACATATAAACTAAATTTAGTTGATAAATAAATATAATTTCAGAAATTTTAAAATATTTTATCAATGCACGAAATATATATATATATATATATATATATATATATATATATATATATATATGTGTGTGTGTGTGTGTGTGTGTGTGTGTGTATGTGTGTGTGGTGTACGGAGCGTCATCCTGGAGGCGCTCGCGTCATCACTCAACAACCAATAAGAAGCTATGTGATTCCTGCCATTAAAACTATATTCAGTACTGTAACAGCGTTCATCGATGTAAAACCGCCCAGCCGTTCGTCCATTTCATTAAATTCGATTATGTTAAATTAGTGTGTGATTCTTGTAATATGAGCCATCTCTAAGCATTCATCTCAACCGGGCTTTCCCCTAGGGCCCGTGAGAGATATTTGATTTGATATATAATCCGATTAGTAGAGGCCTGTTTTTCGAGCCAGCGTTAACATGTCTCTACACACACACACACATATATATATATATATGTATGTATGTATGTATCTAAAAAATCTGGTTTTGCTCTGATGCATACGAAATTGAATAGAAAAAAAAACTAAAAAAGAAATGAAATATCTCTTCATAAAAATTCAAAGAGGAAAGGCGTATGATGGGTTAAGGACTGTCATTTGTTGTTTAATCGTTCCTTGCTTTCATTGTTGTCGTGTCAGGTTTGACTGTTTTCATTTCTTCTTTGAATTTCAACAGTTCGAAGTCAAATTCTAATAACGATGAATATCCGTGACTTTCAGATGCTAATTTGATTATTTTGAAATTGTGATAATGTCAAGAGACTATCATTGTAATAATTACAAATAAATATCTGTGGCTTTGTACGTTTTAAGGATTTTTAATAGCAGGCTGTTTTTATATTGATACTTAGTCGTATGTTAACCAATATCAATATTTTCAATTATTTTGCAAATAAAATCAAGTTTTACCAAAGAGTACTAAAAAGTCTCTTTGAAAAACAATTCCAAAATAGAAAAATTAGATAATTAACATCTAACTGAACGTTTTATTTCATATGCTTGAAAACAAACAAAGAAATCATTTTCTTTTTCTTCCCCCTCCCCCTCCTTTTTTTTTTTGCAAGTGTGAATTTATTTTCTGATTTCCTACTGAGTTCATTGTTAATATTTTAGAGAAGCTCTGATAAATCTATGTTGATGAAAAATATTGTTTAAACATTTATATTACAGTAATTGAACAAGACAGAAATGTATCACATTTCAAATGATATACAATAAATTTTTTGAGAAGTATAATCTATACATACATTTCTTTACATAAGGAGATGTTTTTTATTCTTCAGATATTTTTAAACAAAACTCTTAAGCATATCTATGTATATTTAAACAGAAATATCTGTACATATTACTGTATACTAAGAATCATAAGTTATCAGTTATCAGGTTCACTGAAATAAAGAGTAATTATGATCTGACAGCATAGAATAAAAATGAAAATTTATTTTATGCATATCTTAATTTTGTCTGCATTTTTAAAAACTGAAATGTAAACATTACATTTCTTATTCAGACATTTTAACAATATCAATAAAAAAAACTGAAGAAAGAACATGTACACTCAAGCATATTAACAAAATTACAGTAAAAATTCAATTCATTTATAATTTCAATAACATTTTTAGAATCCAACTAATCCATATCAAATTTTTAGGATAACTAAATAATGATTTACGTTTATTAAAATTATTATTTAAATTCAGGGCACTATGATACAATAAAAAAGAGAAAAAATAATAAAAGAACATGTTTAGACAGCGTTGGTACGGTTTAAATAGAACATTTTAACCCAATATGCTTCCTAAAATAATAATCTTTCATTTAAATCGCTCATAAGATTAATAATAATAAGTATTATGGTAGTCAAAAATTCGATTTAGAGGTTTTGAAGAATTTCCACGTTTTAAACCTCTCTGTATCCATAACACAACTTTTGAACTAGGTTCCTTCTGTATGTCTATGAATTCAATTGAAAAATGGTTTGAACTATTGTCTGTGTATTTTCTGTAGGCGGTTCAAGGTCACATTTTCTACCTCGTTATTGGTTGCCTGGTAAGTAACGCGTTAGAAAATGTGATCTTGAACCGCTTACAGAAAATACACGTATAAATGGATAACATTTGGTTTTTCCACCAAATTTGTAGATTTCTATCAAATTTTAAACGAACTCTAGGGAGAGAAATTTTCTCTATCTCTCTACCCAAATGCACTGTGAACAGCTTAATTCCAAAATATAAACGGCTAGGTAGGTAAAATTGATGAAGGGTTTTAGCAGGTAAAGTATAAATGTGTGTCAAATTTGGGATTAAATTCACCAAAGAGTTTACCATCGCATGCATAAAAAAGCGATAGCTAAAAAAAAGTGCACACTGGGAATTCTTCGGTATAGTATGAAGCACTAATTGCTTATGTCCGATAATCTGGAAATAAAAATCTGAGCACCCGTGGCATTCAAGGCTTTGATCTTTATACTTCAAGGACGGGGAATAACATCATTATTTAAACAGTATGCAAGAAAGTTTCAGGGAGATCACTCCTGATTTTTTTTTGTTTCATTTTTAAATTTCAATTTTTTTTATATATATAATTTCTATTTTTACTTGAACTCTTTTCAAAAGTGATGTTGCCTGAGTAAAAAGAATCTAACGCATGATTTGAAGAGGTGCTGTTATTTGAAAGAAAAAGAAATGTTTATCAAAGGCAGAAAACTTTTTTTTTAACTCGGTTTATTTTGGTAAGGTAAATAATTTTCAAAAATAAATATGGAGCTATATACAAAGTGTAATGAAGAAATAGAAAATCAAGTTGCAATAATAATAATAATAATAATAATAATAATACAAACTGTATTTTTAAAATATCCTAGTCGTTTTAATCACAATTCAAATAATGATTGAGCTTATAAATTGTATTATTATTACTTTAAATATTGTAATTGCAGCTATTTTTTTTTGTTAAACAATTAAATATTTTTTACGAAAATTATTATTAAAACTGGTTTAAAATTATTAAAATGAATTCCAATTTAAAATCATTTCAAGATAATAAATATCTTTATCTGCAATAAGATGATAATTTTTATTTAAAAAAAATAGTTATTACTAGCCGTCTTTGGCGACCATTTGTTGTGCCGAGATTAATGGTTTGCTAAAAATTTCAATTAAATATTTTGCTTAGCTTTGTCCCTATAACATCCCGAGCAAAATATTTTTAAACATAAAATTTTGATAGAGATATAACTCCCACGATTTTAGAAATATTACACCGTTCTATTCATTGTGCTATGCATTTCTGTAATGTTCGGTGTATGTGCATGAATTATATCACTTAAAAGAAAAGCAGTGCTTAACAATGGCCGTTCTTTAAAATGTTTCATCATTGCTTGATTCTGAAGTTAAACTTTAATTGTAAATACAACAAAATTTCAAAAAATCTGTTAAAGGCGTGCCTTAAACTGAAGACTAATAAACTTGTAAAAATAAGTGGGAGCTTGGTCATGAACAACGAAAAAGAAAGACAGTATGGAATATCTGTAACAGGATGAAAACTACTAATTTATCGTTTCAAAAACTGAATAAATTGCTGTAAAACACACTTAAAATATTTTTAAAAATTAATTAAAATTAAAAGTAGAAAATTATACGCCGTGAAATTGATATCATTGAAAAGATAATGTTTTGAATTTTAAGATGGTGTAAAAATCATTTTTGAGCTGTAATAATTTCGGAAGAAATCGAGAAAAAGCTACATAATTTCAAATAATTGAAATTTTAATTAAAAATGTTAAAAAATCGCCGTTAGGTGCACATTGTCAGCTTCCAAATTATACATGTGAAAAATTTGATAGCTCTGGGAAAAACTGTGTGGCCTTTAGAGCGCCAATACACACACACACACACACACACACACACACACACACACACACACACACACACACACACACACACACGCACACACACACACACACATTCGACATTAATATTAGTAGAGATCTATAACTGTAACTGATTGAAGTTAGCATTTGTTTTTAATATTTAGAGTAATAGGATTAATGCTACTAAAATCAGAATATTAATGTGATTATAAATTGTCACTAAAAATTTATATTTTTGAAATATGTTTCTTAAAAACTTTGAAACACTTTCTATGTTCTGATTATTTTTTTATGTAAATGGAGGACTCTTATTTAATATTTAAAGATTGAGGGGGGGGGGTCTTATTAGGAATCATTGGAACTAAAGGTGAGATTAGATCTTATAAAAAATTGCAACTTTCACGTCCCTTATATCAGCATAATAATATCATTTCAAAAGCAAATTCCTAGATTTATTAATAAAACTAAAACGTCTTTCAAGACTGCAGAACATTTTGAAATTATTGAGTCTGTTCAGAATTCCTACCTAGAATTTTTCGCTACCAAGAAAACAAACTGTTGAAGATTTATTAGATTATATTTATAAAAGAAAAACAGAATTGTTTAGACATATTAAAATAAATCGACGCGCTAACTGTAGATGATTATTCGAATGCTCATAATGAACTTATAATCTTATAATCTGTTCTGCTTTAGCAACAAAAAATGATAATGTACTTTTAGCACATACCATTGAACCATCAACTAAAGATCATACCAAAAAAAAAAAAAGTCCAAAAAAAGTAATTGTTTTGTGCATTATGTTATAACAGATACTACTACCGGTTTGAAAACAGAAGAAATATGCTGGTTAAAAATGAGTTTTGTATTGTTGTAGGTCACCATGTTAAAAGTTAAGTTCTGTGTCATTGTGTTTTGATGCTGTTTTCCAGGCACAGGGCCAGATTAAAGCGCAAAAATTTTAGTAGGGGAAAAAATATGACTTCTCTTTCAGCTTTACCTTCCTCTTCAATTTCATTTATTCAAAAACCTTGAAAAATGCACCATCCATAACAAATTTTTTTGATCTTCATACAGTAACTCGGATTACGGATACGTAAAAAAACTAAACGCGGATACGGAACCTGACTGGCTCATAACCAAAAGCCAGGCATAGCTTTGTTGCGCCAAACAATAAATAAAATAGGCGCCTAACCTGGGACGATAGTTTGGAGAAGAGAAGGCGGATTGGTAGATGTCGGATTCATGCATTTTGCTGTTACTTTTAATTTTCCTTTTGATTTATTTACATATATTACACAAATATTCGAATTATTATAAAAGTTGAGCAAAATTCGTAAGAAGCCTCTTTTAAAATTTAACAGTAGACAGTATTTTGCGGTAGAAAATGTTAGTCTTATTAAAAAAAAAAAAAAAAGTCAATTTGGATATTTTTTTTTCTGTCAAGCAAAGCAAGGCTATCACACTAATCTGTGATGCCTCAAGATTTATTTTATTCCCTAAACGCATCAGTCGATAAATGGTTTTCACCCCCAAAAGAAAACATTTAATGAAACAATGCTTCAGGTATGAAAAGTAACCTATTTTATCATTATTCATCATTTTTCTACTATTTTTTCCTTTTAAGCTCAATTTTTCTCAAGATAACACAATATTAAATAAGAGCATAAATTAGGAAAATAGGGATCTTAATTTATTTCGATATTTGGAAGAGGTGGTGATTTTGAATTTATTATATTTGAAAGAGAAGCGATAATAAGCTGTCACTATGCACAAAATTAAGATGGCAATATTCTACATTTAGTACAGATTGGAAAATTTTTAGAAACTAAATTTTTAAATGTCATCCAGAATATGCTTTTTAATGTCCTTTAATTACTTAAATGAAAATAAATAAATAAAATTTTTGAAAAATTAAGCAATCCGATAAACCTTTTAAACAGATATAGCTGAGGAAATACGCTGATGGAGGAAGTACGATTCATTGGGGCCTCCAACCACACCACTCGTATATCTAATACACTAGACTTGGGAAAGAGGGGAGTGAACTTGTTGATTCAGACATTGAGTTGAGAACACCGTGAAATGGGAGCGGGTGTCGTGCTGGCTGAAATGACGAGAGCAGTCAATCTCGTGAAGGTGGGAGTGAGGGAGATTGAGTAAGGGAGGTTTGGAAGCGACAGAGGCAGGAAAAAGGAGTGAGTTGATCAAAAGCTTTTCCCTCTCTTTGCTTTTTGCAGCTTTCATATTTTGAAGCTGAAAATTCTCGGGGCAGCGATTTGATTTCTTTCAGTGACTCAATTAAATCTTGTATGGGCTCAGAGCCTTGTAATTCTGGGGGTCTTAACTTCAGAAGTTTTTGTTTCGGTGGTCTTGACTGATTGAGACTCTTGGTTAATGCAGTAAGTCTGGCCATTTTTAAAAAAGGTTTCTTTTCTTTTTTGTATCAGTTGTTTTTAGGAGTATTTGGAAATCAAATATTCAACACATTTTAAAATTTAACAAAAACTTTTCAGGAATTTTATTTCAAAAAAATAAATTTGCTTCGTTATTTTTCTGTGTTATTTATTCAAGCACAAGTGGACGCTAGACATCTGGTTATTCTGTTTTAACCAATAATACTGGGCAAATCCTTTTAAAAGGCGAAACCAAGTGATATGATGTTGCCAAGTCAAACATCGTATCATTCTTATAGCCAATTGTTAATATTGCCTAATCGTAATCATTAATTGGAGAAATACATCTAAAGAAGTCCTATACTGAAGTTGTAACAAATGCAAATTTAATAATTCAGATGATTTTAAATAAATTATGGAGTATAGTTAGCAAGAATAATTTCTGAATTAAGCATTATATTAATATAGGTTTATAATTTTTCTTTTGGTACAGCCTTAGTATATACATAACAGAATAATTTTCCTTGGTGTTGAATTAAATTTGGAATATTTGATTGAAATTTGAGGCTTTTTAAAAATCATTTGGATCTAGAATTGCTTTCCAGTTTACTATTATTGCAGTTGTTTTTTCTGCAACTATTGATAAGTTTTGATTTTGGCTGTTCATTGGGAAACTAGCAGTTTCAGTAACATTTATCTTCCTGTGTAGTTACTCATATTTTTATCACCTGCCTTTTTAATGATATAAAAGTAATTTTGAATAAGTTACTGATTTAACTGGTCCATCTGTTAAATTTTTTGCATACAGACGGGAAATACTTCAATAAAGAAAATTTGAGTAAATTTATATAGATTTTAATAACTGTTTTATTAAAAAATTAAGTTCAATTTTGAATTTTTAAATTCTTTATACTACATTTATTTTACTCATTTAGATTAGAGTTTTAGATGATTTTAAATAAATTATGGAGTAGAGTCAGCAAGAATAATTTCTGAACTAAGCAGTATATTTACATAGGTTTTAAATTTAGCTTTTAGTACAGTTTAGTATATACATAACAGAATAATTTTCCTTAGTGCTGTATTAAATTTAGAATATTTCAATGAAGTTTGAGGCATTTTAAAAATCATTTGAATCTAGTATTGCTTTGCCCTTTAATTTTATTGCAGTTGTTTTTTCTTCAACTATTAATAAATTTTGATTGTGGCTGTTCATTGGGAAACTAGCAATTTCAGTAATATTTGCCCTCCTGTGTAGCTACTATTTGTATCACCTGCATTTTTAATCATATAAAAGTATTTTTGAATAATTTACTGATTTAACTGGTGCTTTGTTAAATTTTTTGCATATATATGGGAAATACTTCAATAAAGAAAATTTGAGTAAATTTATATAGATTTTAATGACTGTTTAGTTAAAAAAATTAAGTTCAGTTTTGAATTTTTTAATTCTTTTTACTACATTTGACTTAATTATTTAGAATAGAGATTTAGATGATTTTAAATAAATTATGGAGTGGAGTCAGCACGAATAATTTCTGAACTAAGCAGTATATTTACGTAATTTTAAAATTTGCTTTGTTACAACTTCAGTATAGGACTCTTTGGGAGATATTTTGTATAAAATCATCTGAATCTCTATTCTAAATGACTAAAATAAATGTAGTAAAAATAAATTAAAAATTCAAAGTTGAACTTAGGTTTTTAGTCGAACAGTCATTAAAATCTATAAAATTTACTCATATTTTCTTTATTGCAGTATTTCCCAGCTATATGCAAAAAATAATAGCATATGAATAAGTTAAATAATTAAATAATTCAAAATTTCTTTTATATGAATAAAACTGTAGGTGATACAAATATGCTTAGCTACACAGAAAGGCAAATATTACTGAAACTGTTACTTTCCCTATGAAAAGTCAAAATCAAAACTTATTAACAGTTGAAGAAAAAATAAGTACAATCATAATAAACTGGAAATCAATTCTAGATCCAAATGAATTTTAAAATGCTTCAAATTTCAATCGAATATTCCAAATTTAATACAGTACTAAGAAAATTATTCTGTTATATATATACTAAAGCTGTACCAAAAGCAAAATTATGTAAATATACTTTTTGATTCAGATTATTCTTGCTAACCCCACTCTATAATTTACTTAATAACATGTGAATCTCTATTCTGAAATAAGTAAGTCAAATGTAGTAAAAAGAATTAAAAAATTCAAACTTGAAATTAATTTTTTAAGTAAACAGTCATTAAAATCTATATCCGTGACATTTTGCAGACGAATCAGTTAAACAATTAAATTATTCAAAATTACTTTGACATGATTAAAAATGCACATGATACAAATATCCATAGCTGCACAGAATTGAAAATATTGCTGAAAAATTTTATATAAAACAAAAGTTTCTGAAAGAAGACATCATCTCAGTTAAATTCTAAAATAACAGTAAATAAACCCTACAAGATAATTCCGTGGAAAATTTGTTGAATGACATTTATTAAAACTTCGGTAACAATTTTTGAAATTTGGAAAATATATATAAAAAAAACAACAATATTTTTATTGAAATTTTAAATTTCTATAAAAAAATAAAAATTACAAAATTCTTAGCTTATTTCAAAATAAAATAGTACATAACCATCATTACTAGCAGCAATAATAAAAGCCATTAGCAATAGCATCATTCAGTTAGTTATAATAAAAAGAAAAAAATTTTTATTTCTGGAAGAAAGTGTTGAAAATTATATTGCCGCATTGAAGTAAGACTGTCGAATTTCCATGGCCGAATGGTCTTGGCACTGGCTGATGGTCAAGACACTTAAGTTCGAATCCCGCTAGAGGCAATGCGAATCATAGTACAGTAGACTCCCGTTTATCCGCGCCTACCGCACACAGTTTTTTTTTTTTTTTCTTCCACTTCCACTTTTAAGCAAAGAGAAAATGCTTCAAAGCAAGAAGCAAACACAAATGACTGATTTCGTCAAAAAGGTGTAGTTTTATAGTTATACTTTTGTAATAACTATACAGTACATACAGTCAAAACAGTACATATGTATTAATTTTTCTGTGTATCCTTGACGCCTCTCGAAAGTACAAATCACTTTTCTGTTTTTATTAACAAAATGCATTTTAGGTTAGTTTTGAGTGATATACTAAAATATTAAGCGTTAGTTAAACATTTCCTGCTGTTTATTTTACGTTTTATTATACATAAAACGATTTTTCAAAGTTGGAATAACTGTTTTCTCTTTTGTTATACCCGTTTTTAGCTTTTTTATCCGCGATTTTTGTTATCCGCGGCGGTCGCGCCAACCAATTCCGCGGATAATCGGGAGTGTACTGTATATGTAAATATTTAATTCCTTGATTTTATGTTTTTCTTTATTTCATGTTTCAGAAGATACTGGACATTTCTTTAGTTTACCAGACAAGTGTTCTGGACTTTTCTTACTGTCTCCAGAAAATTATTCTGGAACTTTCCCTGCTAGTATAAAAGCAGAAGATTTGTCAGTCACTGTGTTCTGAGTTCTGAGTTGAGTTAATAAATTGGTTTAGCTCTAATTCTTGTGTGTGTCATTGAGTTCCGCACTAGAGTATCTACGTGACAATATATAACTTCAAAGTTTTTATTAAAAAATGGTATGTGACAATTAGGAAAATTTGTTAACAGCTTCCAAAATTTTATTATGAATAAAAAGAAAATAGTAATCATGTTTGGCATCTAAATTCCTACAAAAAATAACAAATAACAAAATGCTTAGCTTATTTCAATCATAAAATAAATTGCCATACGAACTATAGTATAAAATATTAAATATCATTGCTAACTATAATATTAAGAACCATTAACAATGACAACATTCAGTCAGTTGTCATTTCTGAAAGGAAAATTTTTGAGATTTTATATAGCTTGAAAACTTTTATAATCAACAAAAATCAAATTTTAGAAAGTTTCTTGACAATTAAGAGCAATATCTTGTTTTGGAGTACATATATTGTTAGTAACATTTACACAATTACATAAAAGAAAATATGCCTGGAAAGTTTCATGTAAACAGAATTTACATGTCTGAATAATTTTAGATAGTAGATTTAAGATTGAACAAATACAAATATCTCTTACTGGGATAAACGAAATAAAGCAGTTAGATAGAAACAGAAAAAAAGATAAATTAACACTAATTTAACTAATATTTTATTAATTAATAAAGATTTCTTTCCCATAAATGTGCATTACTTTTTCTTCAATTAACACCAATAATTTTGTTTTTAATAAATATTGATAATTTCTGTATTAATATATAGTCTTTAACCTCTATACGATACAAAACAACGATACAAAAAAAGTTAAATGGTCATATATTGAAATGGAAATGCGCATTTTTATTATTCTCAGCTTGCTGCTTCTATGCTGAATAGCATGAAGAAATCCATTACGAAACAACCGAAACCATATAAAATATTTATATAAATTCAGCAATGAAATTTAAATTGAAAACTATCATCCTCTTCAGATACAAGGTAAGCTATTTGGAAATTTTCAGTCCGAATATTTGCCATTTTACTTAGATGGTACACATTTTACACAAGATGTTTACCATCTTGTGTAAAACATTAATATTTAAAAGGTATTAATAACAAGTAATAGATGTTAATATAAAACATCTTATGTAAAGATTAATAAATAGATTCAACATAATAGATGTTAACATAACAACATATTAAACGTAGTTCAACTTACTTTTCTCTGCTTAAGGCCTTTCCTCAAAACATTGAGCTGCTAATTCTTAGACGTTTTGGTAAATTCCGCTTAAAATTCAACGTAACTGTTTAATTTCACACACTGCTTGCCTTCCAAACAACTAACTGACTAAAAAATTCTTGCCTAATAATTTATATTGCTCATCAATCGAATGTTCTAGAACTTTGTCTAACGGTTTTCTTAAAAATGGCTCCAATGACTACGTTCTGAATGAGTTCTGCAGAAAGTAAGAGAACAGAAATGCGATAGAAAAAAAAATGAATCATCGTAGTTTTTAATGTAAGCAGAGGAAAAAAATCCTGAAGAAGTAATTAGACCATAAACTTCGATCATCTGCTGTTGCAAAGGGATAAATGGCATTTTTTTTTATTTCATCGAATGAATGATTATAAGTGAGTAATTAAAACATTTAATTTATGTGGCACCTTGTTGAAGATGGCTGCCTTCTAAGGTTTTTGCCCAATGATTTCACTTACTGTGAGCGTTGATTTGACCTAGATTGTATCAGGCTTGCTGTTTGTCCCGGATTCACATTCTATTTGACATTTATGCCTGCTGTTCCTGTAAAAATAAGTTAATTTAAAATAAGGAATACGATATAAGATAGTAACATTTAATCTCAAAAAGAGTTCTATTTGCTCAGCTTGAGCTAAATATATGATTTGATGAGACATGGATAAATTGTATTGCTAAAATTTTTAGGTAATTTTAACACAATTCTTGGTAATGAATAAATTATGGTCTAAGAAAAGTTGTTGAAAGGGTGGATTCCCAGTTAAGATGATAGGAAAGTGATATGCTTTTCGGAAGATATTTACAAAAATACAAAATTACAAGTTTTTTCTATTAAAAAAATTCTAGTGATAATTGCAATTAATTTCGATCATCTGCAAACACTGAAATTCTTTGATCTTGTCCACGTTCATCATGTGAGTTGCCATTAATGAACTGAGTATTTCCTGATCATTTTAATGAATTTATTTTTATCATTTCTTGAGTAAAAAGGGCAGGCTAGTGTAATTGGATATTGTAAATTAGCCCAGCTAATCTCGACTAAAATAAATCATTTTTTATTCTTTGCTAAGCTTGAAAAAATTGTCTGGGATTTGCCCCACTTTTGAAGGAGATGTATTTGACTATTCCATCTTTCTGTTTAAAAGTATTAAAATATTAATTAAGAATAATTCATTTTATTTTTTAAAAAATGGTTTCAGAAAAAATTCAATAAAAATAATTTTAAAGTGTTTTTTATTAATGTATTAAAAATTATCGCTTTTCTGTCCTTAATTTATAATTAATTCTAATAAATATTATGATACTTGAAACCAAATTTTCATATATTAAGTATCAAGTATCACCTCTTATATGGAATCAAAATTTAAGCACTAGGTTAATTGATAAGTAAATTCTGAGAATATTAAAATAGTATATTGTCATCTAAGAAACACAGCGTACAAAATTTCAAAACTCGTACAAGCCAAGAAGATGTGAGAAAAATCGACTGCAATGTTTTGTTTTCGCATAAATAAAAAATACTGAAATAAGATTCTAAAAAATAATCGCCCTATCTTGTCCCCTGAATACGCTGACGCAAAATGAGTCTACGTATGATGAACAATAATTATAAATAATTTTAATAATTTAAACCATTCAACTCTGATTTTTTTAAATGTGCCCTTTTATTTGCAAAAAATCTGAAACAATATTTTCGCGTAAAAGATGAATTTGGAATGATATTGTAAAAAATATAAAATAATATAAAGTGATATTTATTGATAATTTTTGTAATCAAACTTCGTATATTTTCTCGACAGACTATACATTACATTGTGACGTCACTATTTATCTGTTTGAAACACCATGAATAATTTGGACTACATGGATTTCCACTGATTCATCTACTTTCTTGGTCTGCTAGAGGCTTAATTAATTGGTACGTACCATAGTAAAAAATAAATAAATAAATAAAATAAAATAAATTAAGGAAACTGTTATGGGCTCTATTCCTGGAAGTATTCTTAAACAGGATAATTTAAAAGGTGATAGGTTGCAGCAAAAATTGCTTGTTGTGGTCAGGCTACGTGCTTACGAAGTTTTCCTCGTTTCTCCCAAGGCAAAACACAAATCCTTGAAAGTATCGCAGAAAAGCAAACTATCTTCTAATATTTGAGTTATGTCAAGTTTGTAATTAATTAAAAAAGTTCTTAGCAAATCAGTCTTCAGGGAAAAGATTCATAAACATTTATAATAGGAAATGAAAATTACCCAGATTAAAGCAGGGATGGGCAAACTCCGGCCCGCGGGCCAACTCCGGTCCGCCGGAAGGTTCTATCCGGCCCGCGGATATAATTTTAATTTTGCCGGTCCGAGCCTAATTAAAAGAAATATATATTTATATATTATATATATTGATCTCCTTGTCTATTTTGATTAAATATTAGTTGTTTTTTTATTCCTTTTTTTCAAAGGACTGATGATCTTTTTACTTTATCTTCTTTTGTTCTACAAAACATAAATCGACTGAAATAGCAAGCACAGACATCTTTCATCGGTAAAGTGTTAAAAGAGGAAGTTCTTCGTTAGTTATAGCTGTAGATTGGTGCCAACAAATGTTATCTCTTTATCGGGGAGCCGGTATATGGGAATCCAATATAGGTGAATTAGACCTCAAATGTGCGCGCATTTTAAGCGCCAGCCAGCGGCTTTTTCTTTTGATGCGAGTTCTAACATTATAGATTGCGTATGGAAAGACTGCGGATATACAGAATCATTGTGAATAGTGGTGAAATTATTAAAAGTATAGCGTAGCTAGTGCTTGTTTGGGTTATTCGTAAAATATTTCAACCCCAAAATGGCTACTAAAAAACGTAAAGTTGATTCAGAGTTCCGTGCCTTTAATAATGAATGAACCTCGAAATATTTTTTGCAGTTGTAAAAGATAAACCAGTGTGTCTCATCTGCAATGAAGCTATAGAAGTCTTCAAAGAATATAACATTTCCCATCATTTTACATCTAAGCATAAGAATTTTAATTACGAAGCAGTGTCCGAATATGAAAGAAAACAAAATGCAGAAAGACCTTGTAAAAATTATCAGGCCGAGAAACTTTTTTCAAGAAGTTAAACAGTATCGAAGAAGCAGCTACACATGCAAGTTACATCGTAGCATATAATATTGCTAAAAATAATAAAGCTCTCAGTGAGGGGGAGTTTGTTAAACAATGCATGCTCCAAGTTTGTGATGTTTTATGTCCAGACAAGAAAAATAATTTTGAGACTGTAAGCTTATCTCGATAAACGGTGACTTCTAGAATCGAAGGCATCGATAAAAATTTGACATCACAATTAGAGTCAAAGATTGGCCAGATTAAATTTTGCTTCATAGCTATGGATGAAAGAACTGATATAAATGATACTGCTCAATTAATATCATTTATAAGAGGTGTTGATGATAACTTTGAAATTACCGAGGAACTGGCGTGCATGCGTTCTTTAAAGGGAACTACAAAGGGATGTGATATTTTTCTTGAATTTCAGGGAAGGCTTTTAACTTTGAAAGTGTCTATAACAAATATATGTAATATTAAGATCGATGGAGTACCAAATATGACAGGAAAAAAATTTGGATTTCTTGGACTCATTAATCAAAACTTTTCCGGGAACAATGTTGTTTTTCTACATTGTATTATACATCAAGATTGTCTATGTAAATCTGCATTGAATATGAAACCCGTGCTTGATGCAGTCATGAAGCTTGTAAATACTATTCAATCTCGTGGGCTTACTCACAGAAAATTTCGAGATTTTCTTCAGTACGTGCAATCTGAATATTCTGATGTACTGTATTACATGAAAGTAAGATGGCTTAAGGCAGGATGTGTTTTCGAGTGAGTTTGGCAGCTGAAAGATGACATTATGTCGTTCTTCCATGAACTCGGACTTTGCATTTTTCATAGATCTTCTGTATCATATGAGCAACTTGAACTCGTTCCTTAGAATCAGTACATCTCACTTCGAACCTTCATATAAGGAAATTTTAAAAATGAAATCACAGTTTCCCATTAACATATTTAAATTATAATACTTGTATATTGTTTTTAAAATTTTAGAAAAATTTATCTTGGCCCGCCAAACTCTTATTTGTTTCGATTGTTTGGCCCGCAACCGAAAAAGTTTGTCCATCTCTGGATTAAAGTAATCATAGCAACTTTCTTCGAACAATAGTTTCATTACTCATACATTTTATTCATACTCCTTAGTTGCTATCTTGTTTTTAATTAATTATTTTCTCTCTGATTTTGAATTGTCACTAAACGCTATCGTTCTTTATTTAGTCTTTGTAAAACAAATTGTGCATTACTTTACATTTTTAATTATGTTATGCATTGTCATTTTCATTCATTCAGTGTCGTTGTTCTTAAGATACAATCTATTTTCCTTTTTTATCATCTTTGCCAATTTTATGCATTAGCATATTTTTTATCATTTATCTTTCCCTTTGTAATTTATTGTTGATCAATGTTTTCTTTTCCTTTCTTAACCAACCCGGAGGCACCTCAGACATGGGGATAAGAAGCTTCCGGCATGGTGGTTGGCTCTCATCACCGTAATGGGTAGAAAAATGGTGCGGGGTCAGCTACCCCTACTGATGACAGCACGTACCTCCTGCACCTTGGCCAGTGATAACCTCGAGGGCTCAACCTAAGTTCCACCTAATGCTGCCACGGCGTCCGATCATTCAGAATTGTCCAGGTACCTTCGGGCGGATCGGAGTAGCTGTTTATAGTTCTTTTTTTTTAATAAAGTCCTCCTACGTTTATAACAAAACAGATAACATGCCTAGGAGTTCTAGAGATCGAGTTTACGGTGTAATGTTAAGATGTAATGACGTTCCAAGGATCCTGTGGTCAATGCATCCCCTTATCATATGTATTAACTCTAGATAAAGTTTGATTTAACTTTAAAATTAAAAGAATTTAGAAATTTTAAAATGTAAAAACTTAAGGAAAGACATTAAAGGACTAAAATTTCAAAAGTTCTGAAAATTTTTAAGAAGTTTATCTATATCTTAATGTAAATCGGGAAAGGTATTTTAATTGGTTGGTGGTTGTTTTTGCTGGTTGCTATCCTGGACCGTCCCTTTCTCGTATGGAGTTGAAGAAAGCGGGATGTTTAATTCCCGCCATTCTTCTGCCTGGTGACAGTTGTGCCTTTGTGCCGGCAGATTCTGTTGTATGGCCTCGTTATTTTATCCGAATGGTTTTTGGAGGAGATGGGGCTATTAAAATTACTTGTCGTGATGTATGGGTTTTAACAAACTATTGTTATAAAATTACCATTAAATAATTTCCAGATCAGATGATTTTTATATGAAGTGGAATTTCCTTTCTTATCAAAAATAAATATATTTAATCAGTTGATATAAAAGGTGTAAAATTTTGAAACTTTCTTATTAGAAGAAAAATACGGTTGTTGATAGATTACAATTTTTAATAAATTTATATTTTATAATCCTTCTTTTTTAAGATTTAATGATCAATGACTAGATGTGCAAGTAATGCATATTTATGAATTTTTAAGTAAAATTTAAGCATCTATCTTATATTTTGTATAGATTTCATTGGACATTTCAAATAAGAAATTTTTTTAAATAAAACATGTCCTATTCATAATTGGCAATCAAGGATAGTTATAAATTTCTGTTTTTCATATTGATAAGAATGGGGTTAATTCAGGCTCACGTCACAGGTACCAAACAAACCGCTTCTGTTCAATTTTCAATCGTTCTGCGCATGTCGGGATGTCTGCCGATAACGTTGGTAAAAGCATTGAAGTTGAATGTTACGCTAGCCGAATAATTATTAAAAACTTTTGATTTTTTAAAAAAGAAATTAATATTTTGAATTATTTCCTCCAAATTTTCGTAGTAATGTAATTTTATTTATTATATTAAAATTTTAATTAGTATTTTCAATATAATTATTGTTTTTGCATAATTAATATTGTAGCACCTCTTTTTCCCCTTGAGCTGAGTGCTCCCCCTCGTGGCGTTTTACAGAAACCCCTTATGGCGTTTACAGACGAGCAGTTGAACGGGAGACCTGCATCCTGAGGTCGGGTTTTTTTCTATGCGCAACCCTTGCGCTAACACCGAATGCTTTCGGTTGGAAAGGGTGGAATCCCTCCACCATACTGTTTACTTTAACTTACTTGTCTTTGTGTTTTTTTTGTTTGTAAATTTTGTAGTGTAGCTGTGTTTGTGCAGATTAAAAATATTGTATTTAAAAACCGGGCTGTTCAGTAGAAAGTCGCAACGCACTTACTATAAAATGTGGCGCTCAACGTGGGGCCGATCCAAGGATTAGATAAGTAGTTTTGTTTTGTTTCTGAAAATAATAGAAGAGTTATAAAATAACTTGTTTTATTCTAATTTAGAAAATATGTAGAATATTTGAAATATTTAGAAATCGAATGTAACTTTCTAAAATAACTTTTGTTTTAAGAAACCGTTCTGTAAGTAACAGAACCAGGTATTTATGTTCGGATCACTTTTATTATGTTAACACTTTTCTTGATAAGTTTGTTGCAAATACTTTGTGAATAATCATTTTGTAATGAGATATCTTTTTGAAACCTATGAAAGCTTTGTTTATGTGCTTCATTTCTGTACTCCATCAAAACGTAATTTTGTTTTAATGAATCCTTTCGTTTTGAGACGAAACAGATAAATTATTGCTTTGCTTTATTTTTTTTATTTAGCATATCCTGTGATCTATTTTCCTTTTTGTGTTTTTATACTGCATTATATTTAGGAATAGGCTATTAATCAATTTTGTTTTATTCCTTTTATTAATGGAAGTTTTCTGGAAAAAAAAGGAGGGGAAAATGAAAGTAGATGAAAGTATTCTTTTTTCTTTTTTTTTTTTTCTCTCAGAATAGGAAAAGTTCCAAGAAAAGAAATTGTTTTATTGATATGTTTATTGATTTATTGATATGTTTATTAATTGTTTTATAGTATTTGAAATATACCGTGCATGTTCCTTTTTTTTATTCAATAAGAATACTTCTTAACTTAAATTTTAATTGGCATTATTCTGAAAATCGTATTTTCTGTTTTGTTTTAATGATAATGTTTATGCTTTTTTTTATTATTCTTTTGAAATTTGAGTATATGATTTTGATATGATGATTATGATATGAGTATATGATTTGATATATTGTTATTTTGAGAAATTCCATAATATATCTGAAACATAATTTTGTTTTACAAATGTTAATTGTGAATTTTTTTTAAAGATTTTTGCATATTGAAAAGTGAATTAGAAATTGTGTATCAGTAAAATGTTAAAATTGATTATTTCTTTTTTTAACGTAATTGCAAATTTTATTGTTAGTATTTTGAATTTAAAGTAAACGTTCAATATGGCATTTATGTCTAAAGGTAGGAAACAAGATTTAATAAAACTTGCCACAGAACTTGGTGAGGAGGTGGAAGATGATCTTAAAGTGATTGAATTACGCGAATTAATATTGAAAACGTCGATTTACAAAGAAGATTTAGACTTTGTGAAAGATACCCTAGA
Organism: Argiope bruennichi; assembly: GCF_947563725.1. NCBI lineage: Eukaryota > Metazoa > Arthropoda > Arachnida > Araneae > Araneidae > Argiope > Argiope bruennichi. The sequence continues at coordinate 120,630,357 of NC_079162.1, forward strand.
AAACATTATGACTGAAAGATTAGAACGTGAGGAACGAGAACGTGTCGCTGATGTAAAAGAAAGAATAGAACGGGACAGAGCTTACGAGTTGGAGAAACTCCGTCTACAAGTGGAATCTCAGAAGTTGGAGCAGACTTCTGGTCTTGAACTTTTGCCTGCAGACCAACAAGCTACATATAACTTGAAAAAGTTGCTCCCTGACTTTGACCCGCAGGATGAGGACATGACCTTATTCTTAAATCTATTCGAACGTCAAATGAAAATTTTAAAAATAGGTAAACAGAACTGGGTTGCTCATCTTCTAGGGCTACTACCCAATAGTATGGCACAGCTCATCGCAAGAGAACCAGAACAGGAAGCACATAACTTTGATCATATTAGATCCATGTTACTTCAACGGTTTAAATTAAGCGCTGAGAGGATGCGGCAACTCTTTGCAACTCACAAGAAAAAACCTGAAAGCACATGGAAAGACTTCCATTTTGAACTGCGTATTTATTTTGAAGCATGGCTAGCAGAATTGAACATAACGAAGATTGAAGAATTAAAAGATCTATTGATCCTGGATCAAATGAAGAAACGAGTTCTTCCCGAAGTCAAGAACCATTTTATTGATGTATGGAGTGAATGGGTTACCCCAAATGATCTAGTGGAGTAACTGGACAGTTATGACAACTTACGTTCTGTAAACCTAAAGCTTCCCTCAAAACCACATGGAATAAAAGCTATTTACCCAAAAAGAAATCAATATCAATCAACCTGATTTGAACAAAGAGATGATAGACAGGGTATGCCGTGGATTCCCAGTCAAAGTAGGCGGGATCCCAGCTACAAAGACAGAACCCCTCTGCTATGCTATGGTTGTGGAGAGCAAGGAGTTGTAAAGGCAAAATGTGCGAAATGTAATCCTATGGTTCAAGGAGACCGCACTCAACCTCCAACCCTTAATCACACGAACTTTTATAGTATCTTAATGGAAAGCCAGCCATCAAGCATTATTGAAATTACGATTTGTGGTTCCCAAGCAGCAGTGTGTGCCGACACTAGAGCTACGCATTCGGTTGCCGGAGAAAAACTTTACCATTTCCTCAAGAATAATGGACGAAGATTTGAAAATAGTACTGTTGACAGGGCCCTATCCGACGGGCATGTACAAAAAACAGATATACTCACAACGACGGTAGATATTGGTGTGGCAGAAAAAGTTATCCCCACGAAACTTATAGTCTTGAAGAATTCCAAGGGAAACCGAACTTTTCTGGGTACAGATTTTCTGAGAGCAGCAGGTATCGTCCTGGATCTTCAGAAAGGACTTTGGTATTTCTCAGAGGCTCCTCATCAACTTTATTGAACCTCTGGCTGATATTAAGTCTCTCCTGGTTATACCTGTTGCATCCCATCCCTGTCAACTTCGAGAAAATGAGGGTACGCATCTCTCAGGCGAACAACGGACGAAATTCAATTCCCTGCTCAAAAGGTACGAGAAATTTTTCAACCAGGGGAAGCAACTGCTAATGAGTGTGCCATTACACTCATTGAGGACATATTCCTGAGATATGGAATTCCCAGACGAATCATTAGTGACAATGGGTCTCAATTCGTCAGCGCCGTTCTTCAACAAGTGTGTTGCACCATCAACATTAGCCAAAATCTCATTCCTGTTTATTTTCCTCAATCAAATCCTGTAGAGCGAAAGAATAGAGATTTAAAACCTCGACTGGCCATATTGGTTGGATATGATCACGGAAACTGGCATTCGAAGTTACCAATGATTCGTTTAGCCATGAACACCGCAGTTTGTGATACCACTGGCCATACACCTGCATTCCTCCAATTCGGAAGAGAATTAAGGACTGTTGATGATGTTGTACGAGATTTCAAAGCAGACATGTTTACCTAGCAATAACTAAATTACTAATAATAAATAACTAATTATATGTATTACTAAAAAGACAAAGAAAACTTTAAGGTTCATAGTAAAAAAGTAAAACCTCATAATGCATTTTATTATAATGTTAAAAATTAAATACAAAAATTATTTGATGTTCATTAAAGGTCTTTGAAAATTACACAACATGCAAGTAATATAAAATACTGAATTGACATTATATAAACACGTATAAAGGAAAGCCCTTGCAAAATGTTTGTACATTTTAATTCTTGAAATGGCTCTTTCTACCCTTACAACCCTTACATTGGATATCTTGCAGTTATCAATTCTTTCAGTAATATTAAACTGAATACAATCCTTTAAAAATTTAGGACATTTCAATTTATATCCCATTTTTTGTAGTTCATCTTCAGTTTGGAAACCTTTATCTGCCATCACAACATCATTCGGTTCTAATACATCTATCAAACGGCTTTTAGTAAAAAGTTCCATGTCAAATATGCTACCACAGTATAATGGCGAAATGAAGCTGATGGCTCCTGAAGGCATTACGATTATCAAATCTTTTAAAGTATTTGTTTTCTTATAAAAACTGAAAGTCATTTGCTGTTCTATTGCTAGGTTTCTATAGAGGAAATTCAATGCAGTCAATAATGACTCTGGAGTCTTTATTTTCAGAACCAAACTGTTTTGTCATGGTTTCAATAACTAATGACTTTGGAGGAAATATAGGTAACAATTTCAACTGCTCAAAAAAATTTGTTGTTACAAAATTAAAATACCTTGAAACAGTAGAATTTGAAATTTCAAACAAAATAGATAAAAATTCATTTGAAATTCCATTCATTAATTTAACAAGGAACAGAACATATAAATCAACTGCAGGCTTCGCCGAATTTCATTTTTGAAGATTTGCTACAGAATTAAAAAAGAACATATATAGAGAAAAGCCTTTCTTAGTGAAATCTGTCAATGTTCTCATTTTCATATCATCAACAATATTCTCTGGAATGAATCTCTCTTTCTTTCTCACAGAATCCTGAAGTTCTTGCTCATTTTGCAAAATGCTGATCTTGTCAATTATTTTAGAAAAAATAATAGTCTGGGAAGAATCAGAGAACATTCCACTGAATCAGAATTCATATAATTTTGCTTAGTAATTAATCCTTTTGCCTTTATATACTTAATTAAATGACATGTATTTTCAAAACTTATATATACAGGGTGTTTATAAAGTCCCGGACCCATTTTGATGTTTAATAACTCATAAAATAATAAAGATAGATTTAAATTAATAACATAAATGGTTAAATAAACTCAAAAAGTTTCATGACCCTTGTCAATGAACTTCCACGTGTGCCCCCTTCGTCGCACGGAGAATATCAAGTCGATAGTCAATTTCACGCCAGGTAGCATCTTCTATCCTCCTTAGCATATCTGTTGCAAAGGCCATCCTCCTAGGCCTATCGTTCGGTTCCAAAACTTGAACAATTTGAACTTTGCATGCACGCAGTCTTAATTTTTTCTTAATAATCTTGTACACCGTCGAAATTGGGATATCCAATTCTGTTGCCGCTGATCTCACAGATATTCTAGGATTGTGTAAAAATGTCTCTCTGACACGCTCAACATCAAAATCACTTGTGCAAGGACGTCTGGAACGTTTCTTATCTTCGATACTTCCAACTTCTAGAAAATTCTTTTTCCACCTCAAGATGCTGTTTTTGGATGGAGGATCTTTTTGGTAAATTCTTCTGAAATTTCTCTGTGCTTGCACTATCGATTTCATTTCTATGAACCACCATAAAATCTGTGCTTTCTCTTGTGGTGTATGCATTTTCTTTAATATCCGCTAGAATAAAACATCACATACAAAAGTACTACATAGAACAAACACATCAAAAGTAAACATAACATTGCAATAGTTGCCAAAAACAAAAGAGAGAAAAATGCAATTAATAATCAGACAATATTTAGAAAAGTACAGATATTTAGACTGGAAAATGAAATTATCTGAAATTAACCACACGTGCAGACGATATTTACAAAAGTAAAAATATTCAAACCTGAAAAGGAAAATATATGAGTTATTCCATCAATAAATGCCATAAGTTTGTTTATATCTTTATTATTTTACGAGTTATTAAACATCAAAATGGGTCCGGGACTTTATAAACACCCTGTATATATATATAGATAGATAGATTTCTTATACGTAGCATTCAATTTAACAAATTAAGAGCACTTTTAATAAAATACATAAATTATAAATGCTGATAATAGTCAATAAGAAAATTGGATTTCCAGTAGTTAGTAAAGGATTTACTTATTAAATAAATCTTCAAGAAATTTCTTTTTAAAATTAAAAATGTAACCCAAGTTAAGCATTATAGCGCGTTGTTAATTTTAAGTTAGGAGTGATATTTTTTGCAACAGAAGTTTGTTTACTTAAATTGAATTTAGATATGATTTTACAGGGAAAATGTAATATAATATTCATGTAAACATTTTAAAACCTACTGAGCTTATTTAAAATTACCAGAAATTTCATTAAATGTCTGTAATTTACTTTATTGTAAATTAAAAAGGAACTCACGATTTTGTTTGATTGTTCCCATTTGTTTTTGACGGCAAATCGCTTACCGATTTCTTTTTCTTCGAAGGGTTTTTTTTTTTTCTAAAAAATTACTGGAACAGCTTTGGGTTTCAGTTTCCTATATTTAGTAAATGGAAACCATAGAGCTGAGATACTGATAGAGAGAGTGCAACCCTACTTTGGTGTAGGACAAGATAAAATCACGTGACCTGGGGACAGAATTTGTGTTCACTGTAACCGCATTCTCCGTTCCCCATTATATTTCAATGGCAGATTTTTTTCTCGCTTTTAACTGTTGGATTTTAAAACTTATTTAAGCCATGATTAACTATTGCTGTGCAACTGGATGCAAAGAGAAAGCTTCTAAGGATAGTCCTGTATCATTTCACAGGTATGTACAATAAATATATTCTGTTTATATCCATTTTAAGTCAATTTAAAATTTCGTAACCTCCATCACTCAGTGATTTTGGGGTTAAAACAATAATATTTCATTGTTTGGTTTAGTTATTGTATTAAATTTATTTAATTTGTTACTAAGCTTCATTTAAACCGATGTAACTGTAATGATGATGATTAATGTAATAAATCGTCGTGTAACTGATCTTTGAAATCTTTTGTGTTATTAGTAAGATAGTTTGGCCATTTACAGTACTGTGCAAATTAATTGGGACAAACACAAAATTTTTCACAAATGTTGTTTAATTAGTATAGGTTAATTTACATGCACGGTATAGCAATCTAAAACAAAATATGTCCTCCTTTAGCTTGAATTAGATCCTGTACACGGGTTTGCATGGATTCCACTAAATTAGAACATAAATTTTTGATCTCGTCATCAAGAAACCAAACTTTTATAGCATTCGCAATCATTGTTTTCTTTGTTGAGCAGTCTATTTTACTCAGACGTCTCTTTAGAATGCTCTATAAATTCTTGATGGGATTTACATCAGAAGAATTACCAGGCCATTCCAAAACCATTATTTTCTGTTTTTGAAAAAAATTCGTTGTTAGCTTAGAAGTATGGTATGAAGCAAGATCTTTTCGAAAGATACCAACACTACCATCGAACGTTTGCATCGTAAGCACAGTTTTACTTTCTATTATAGAAATGTATTGTTTAGAGTTCATCATCCCTTCAACTGGTAATAAGATGCCAGGTCCTTCAGAAGTAAAAAACTGCAAAACATCGGTTTCGGAGGGTGCTTAACTGTTTGAATAAGATGTTCCTTGATGGGTTCTCCACCACTTCGCCTGACAAATATTGGTCGAAACCCTTGCACAAGAAAATGCGTTTCGTCGCTGAATACAAACTTCTTCCAATCTTGTGCAGTCCAGAATTGATATTTCCTGCCCCAATCCAAATGTTTTTTCTTCATTGCAGTTGTTAATAACTGTTTTTCGATTGGTTTTCTTTCTTTTTTCTCTCTCAGCTTCATTAAGCCTTCATCGAACTGTCGATGAATCTACGCTCACAACAGTAGCTAATAAGTCTCTCTGAAGATCTCTACTTATTTCGTAAGGATACATTGTACTATTTCGTACAAGAAATTTGTCTGTTCGAAGTGTGGTCTTGCGTTTGCGTCCACATTTATTCTTTCATTTTGGAGACACTGCACAAAATTCTTTTGCTGATTAATAATCCTAGAAACACTGGATATTCCAACTCCAATTACTGCAGCAATATCTCTCACAGTCATAGAAGTATGCTGACTAAGGGTAACAATTCTAGTCCTTTTCCTGGGAGTGATATCCATTTATTGAATACACGTCAGAAAGAGACAATTCACACAAGCGACCACTTTTTACAGCAACTGAAGGGAAAAAATTTTCTACATGTCATGATCACGTGGTCAACCGGTTTAGACTAGTCAAGGGCAGTCATGCGTTCTAAGAAAATGCAGTTGAAAACGGTTTGAGGCAGAAAATCCCCGAGAAAGGAACAATTTTTAAAAACAAATCTGTTTTTCCCAATTAATTTGCACAGTACTGTATATATATATATAAATTATTTAGGAAATGTTAACCGACTGGACCCAATGCCGGGAAGCAAAATGTTGCGCGGCAGTTTTTGAGTATGCCAAGATTTGCGATATGGCGCCAAAAAAGGCCAGATTTCTCCCAAGTCACATGGCTCATGTTGCGTACACTTGTTTAGACTAGAAACAAGCGACTAGCTTCCTCCATTTATATATCAGCTCTATGATGGAAAAACGCTGAATGAATTCTTCAAAATAAACGGAGCATATCACCGACTTCGAAGAAGGCTTAAAACTTTCTACTCCAAAGCTTACAACTCAAGTCAGGATTGTTGAAAGGAAGCTAAAAAACATCCTTATCATGACAATCACTCTTGTGTTTCGCATTAAAGCATCCCGAAACACACCAGTATTTCATCTTTTAACATATAATAAGAGGAAAGAGAATAACTCAAAATTATTACTTCAAATGTAAACAAAAAATCCGTTCCATACTTGGCGGAAGACGTTAATGGCAGACTCATCGACGAAAGCGTTGCGGATGAAAGTTTAAATGCCATGCGCAGAAGTTCATGACATTTACGTTACATGAATTGACCCCATTTTTTATTGAGAAATTAAAAAGAATACTATTTAATATTGGTTGGAATTACTATCTCATCTGTGCTTCAAATGTGATTATATATTTTTTTTTCTCTGAAATATCTAAATTGAAATCGTGCAGTTCAAAGAAATTAAGTCATTAATCTAAATTAAATAGTAATACCACAAAGATTGAAATAAATAAAATTTGCCTTCACTTCTTCTTCACACTGGAGCATTTAGAGCCTCTACTTCATATTTCTAGATGGATAGATTTGTAGTTAAATTCATATTAGAAATTTGATATACAGATAAAAGAAATGGTGTCTATCAAAGTCGATATTGAATAACTGGTTTTACGATAATTTTCCTCTCTTTTAATACAAATGTGGATTTCTTTTCTTTCAAAAATATTTTTTTTAACTTTTTATATCCCTCCTGAGGCTGATTCAGCTATATGTTCTAAAGGAATCTCTCATTTTATAAACCTAAATAACTCTGCTTTATTCTTTCATGTAAATTTGATGCATAATGTTTATAATTGTTAATGCATAATGTTTATATTTGTTAATACTTAAGAATTCTTCACTAAAATTTCTTATTTTATGAATTTTTCAGTTAAAATTACGGTCTCCAAACTATTAAAATAAAGGAACTTTCTTGTTTTGACAAATGTTTTTAGAATATTTAAATAATTTTGTTTAGAGCAGTATAACAAGCAATGCAGTTAAAATAAGAGTCAGTAAGAAACATTGCTACAAAGTAAAATCACATTTATATTGCTAAATTATCTTGATTTAACAAAAAGTTATATAACTGCTCTAATAATATTTCAAAATTTCTTTTTCAGTCAGTTTACATAGAAATTATTAATTTTAGTTGTTAATTTTATTTGAACCAATAACATTATATAGATGCAAATGTAAAGATTTATTTGATAATTTCTAATTAAAGTTCATTGTTAATTAATATTATAGAGAAGTTTTATTGTGTATCTGTTAGAGAACAATATTATCAATGCCTTTATATTTCATTAACTGAACTCTGAGGAACTTTTTATTGCTTTTAAAAAAAAGTGAAATAAGTCTAAATTTTATAAGAGATGTATATGCAGTGTTTCTTAGAGAGATATTACTTCTTATTGTGATATTTTATGTTACACTCCAAAACGCATCTCTGCATTTTAAATTAGGAATTCCAGTCAAGTAAGCACATTCACAATGTATTTCATTTATAATTAGAGTTTCATAGTCCTGCTACAGATCAAAATGTTATTCGACAACTGTTTAAAAGTTCAAGTTCATAAAAATATTTTATTTAAAATTAGAATTGATATAAATAATTCAGTATTTATGATTTACGTGGATAGAGTATCAATATAAGTTGAATAGATTCATAAAGGTATTTAAATTCTTAAATATTGTTAAATTAACAGCTTAAACAGTTTGTATATAAAAGATATTTTGAAGCTTATTTATTTGGATTGTCAAAAAATCGTAGTGGAATTTTACTTGCATGTTAAAATTCTAAATGTTCCAATAGAACGATTTGTGTTCTATCGTGCGTACGGGAAATCGGGGGCAGAATTTAACTTGCTGCATTCAGTGTCAAAATACGAAACAAACGGTCGAAATTCTACTTACTCTTCTGGCTCAGAGAATAACAAATCGACGGGTAAATTCGCAAGTCAAAGGCGCAGCAGAATAACTCACGATTTAAAAAATAATCAAAGTCAAGCCATTTAGAAGGAGAGAAAGAACTGGGTTCTTTTTTTATTAACATCTGCTTTTTGCCTGAAATGTCGCATTACTCGCAAGATCCATACCCTCCCCCTCATACACGCACGCGCACACGTGTTGAGTTTTGAAGATAAAATTTTACTTTGTATATTTTATCAGAGTGACATTTTCTTATATTGTACTTAGGTGAATAAATATTTATTTTAATATTATCTGTATTATTTTGTTATTTTATAAAGATAATGTAAAAATGTCATTCTGCTACAGTGCTGGAGCAAGATGGTTCATAGCCATGGGACAAGATCACAATCCTGAAATAAGTTGAATATATTTTCATTCTGAGAATACATGAAACAGCATATTAATTAATTAATTAATTGCTACTCAAGTTTTCTGGTATGTAATAAAAAGATTATTGTGTTTAAAACTCTAGCTCATTTTACATTAACCACTGTTTAATTAATGACTCGGCGAGCGTTTATTTGCGCTCTCTATGTAGAAGAAAAAACTAAATATTAATGATTTTATATCGTACAGTTTTTAAATTCAACTCCTTAAGATGCTTTTGAACCTTTAACATTAATTTAAACAGCATTATTACTTAAAAATTTTGAAAAGATTAAAATCAGAAAAATAGCCTTGCAAAAAGGAAATTCATGGTACGAAAAAGATTATTTTTAGATTTTTATGAAGACATAAAAGTAATTTATTTTCAATGACACATTCCAAGTCATGGCGGAAAAAATTGTAAAATCCTTCTACTTCCCTTTCACCTCTTTTGTGGGACCGTAGAAAATTTTTCAATAGTGTAGTTAATCCTTTCAGGTGTTAAAGAACAAACGGGCCAGATTTTATTCCACTCTTTCAAGGGGTATCGAATGGTATAACTAGGGTAAAGCAGATAGGGGCACGTGCCCTGAGTGCAGTTTCTAGGAGGTGCGCAATTAAGGAATAAATTCGTTGTATTTAAAAGAAAATTTTCAAATAAGCTCTTATTCCAAGATTTCTAAAAATTAAAACGGTTTCAGCAAAATCAGAGAAAATTAAATATTTTCAAAGACAGTAAGTTTTCCTGTTTGGAAATAAGGGCTTATTAGAAACATTTGATTATAAGCTTATGGTTTGAGCGTTTGTTTATTTTATGCTTTAAACAAAATAAATTATAACAAAAATCTTATTAGATAACTTCTTATTTTGCATGAACAGCAAGAAATGGAAATTTTAAATTTTTTGGCTTTATGTGAAAAGAAATAACTCTGCTTTTCGATTCTTGCGAAAGCAACGAACACTTAACAACCATAAAACTAGAGATTGTATAAATTTCAAAATCGTTCAATAAGAGCATCAAATGTTCTTCAGAAATAAGTCTTTTTTCAAGTAAATATTTGGGTAATAAAACAGATTACGTTCCTGAAAATCGTATCATGAATATAAGAAAGTATATTTATGATCGATATAACCAAGACATATATCTTGGAGTAAAATAATGAATGGAAAGTAGTCGTAATGAAACTAAACTTCTCTGCTTTTCTTATTTGGAGTGTCAAAAGAAGAAGGGGGAAAGGACCGCGGAGCCCGATTCGATGTAAATAAGAGCCGAAGAGCATATTTATTTTCATTCGTTGAAACCTCTATTAATCAGAAAAAAGATCAACGATATTCTGAACGATCGATATTTTGAATTCGGATTAATGCCTTTGAACGTAAAAAATCAGGATATAATTTTCATTAAAAATATAAGGATCTTGGAAATAATAAGCAACAAAAAAGTATGCTGTGATGTAAGATAGTGTAAATATAATAACCAAACATCTATTAAATATTTTTACCACGCGCACATTCATAGAGTTATTTCTTTACTTTTAAATTATGTGAGGCAGTCAGCCCTGTTGAAACTTCTGATAATAGCAGTATCATAGGCAAGCTGCGAAAGATTTTTTAGCAATCTAAAGCTTATATTTTCATATCTCAGAGCTACACTGCGAAAGAAAAAAAGAAGACTGATTTATTTCTTTTAAGTATAAACTGACCAGCGAAATTACGAATACTTTTTGTGTCGAAGATTGCGAAGGCGAATTTATAACATTTCCGAAATCTAATGCCTTCAAAATTTTCGGAAATTATGTACCCCTTTTTATATGTATATAAAAAAATTTTACTAAAATTATAACAAAATGCAATTTTACATGTCTTAGATAGGTTTACAACGTATTAATTTTAATTCATTTTTGAATCAGATCTTTTGAGTTTTTGTGTAATTTCATATCTTTTTATTTCATGCAATGCATTTTAACTTTGTCACATGATGCTAGATATATTACTAACCGTTATTAATATTAAATTTTGATGTATAAATCTATCGATTTGAGTGAAATAATTCTTCTTCTTATTATAGATATTAACTTAGTTACCAAGACTTTTGGTTGATTTTATAGTGTTAACAAAGGATTTTCTTCAATATTCAGAATTTTCATATAATGCCCGAGGGCAAAAAAAGTAATATTTGTACATTTTTTTTCTATTATTTATTCATATATATTCCTTTATATATTATTTAAAGTATAAATATTCCTCTTAGATGGATTAAGATGTTCGTAGATATTTTATATTTTTATGTGTGTTATAAGCAGAAATCATCTTTGATATTTAATGTATTCAAAGTTCCACACTAATAATTGTTTAATTTTTATTTGGGCCTTATATTAATAGTTAAAAATTAAAATGGAGAAAATTCCATGCGCCAGTTTAGCATAAAACTTCAAAAGTGATTTTATAAAATTTGTTTTCCAAATATTTTTATGACGCATTTTATATTCAAGCAATGTCCATATAATGATCATTGTGAAAATATTTGTAATGTTTAAATCATATCAATTATAAAATATTTTAAATATTATTATTTAGGTCTAATTCCACTTTCGTCATTGTATTCATCCATATAAAGTGTCCGTCCGTATCATCCGAAAAAATAAGGGCCGTGTTTCAAATATGTACATATATATTTATTATTAAAAATTTAAAAATGAATTTTCTTCCTAAGTCTGAGCATCCCTTGTGTCTCTATACGTTAACTTTTGCAACATTCTATTCTATTGATAGAGGATCAAAATAATTCGCATTACATGAAGGAACGGCATTGTATTTTCTTAGGAAGTTTCGGTTCATGCCATGAACGTAAAGAAATAAATTTTAGAAACAACTATTTTTTTTTTTTTAACATTTTGAGTCTGATGCTTTTGTTGCTTTAAATGTTCTTGATATGCCTTATGTATTTTCTTTGGAACCAGAATATCTCCTAAAGGTAACATTATTAAAATTAAATTTTAATTGCAGGTTTGTGAGACTTGCAATATGGTTTTAAATGATTTGTGTATTTTATTGATAAAGAAAATCTCACAAAATAAGTAATAAATACATATAAAGCACTTGAAGACAAGGTAGCGAAGTCGTCAATTTACCCTGGACATTTTGCCCTGACTGAAAACATTAAAAATTTGTTATCTTTTAGTAAGATTAACAAGACGAAGATATAAATAAATAGTGATTATAAAATGTATATTTTTAATAATCATGTATAATAAAAAATAACCAAATATATTTCCAGCTTGTCAGCGAAATTTCCCTTTCCAGACATATAGTCAAAAATATAGAAGCATCATCATACACACAATCAAATGACGTCAGAAGCTTCACAGTATACATTTTTAGTGTCTAGCAATGCGCAACGCTTGCAGTACCCGACCTCATTTACAGAAGTTAATAAAAATCATCTTCACTTTTTTTATCCCAACATTAAGAATCCGTGTTTTGAGCTGAATTACATTTTTATATAGCTTTTAGAAATATAGAATACAAATACCAGATATGGTAGCCATCAAAGCCGCTATTGACTAGATACTTTTATGATAATTTATTTCTCTTGGGACGCGAATGAAGACTTTTTTATCTTTCAAATGTATTCAGTTTTACGTTCCTCCTGAAGATCTTTCAGTTATTTATTGTTATTGTATCTTTCGTTTCATAATATTAAGAAAAAAAAAAGCCTTCTTTTACTTATGTTAATTTGGTGAAGTATGATTAACAATAGGGAACCATTGTCAACATTGCTTAAACTGCACGATAAATCTCTATGTCCCGTAACATAGCATTATTACTCAAAGATAATTAAAGTTTTAAAAAGATGAAGGTTATATCCTTAAAATAAAAAAATATTTTTTCAAACACCAGTGACATATTCGCAATTTGTATGTGATCAATCCAGTTAATTGCGTGCATTCTCGTGCTTCTATCTATGGTTTTGGAGCTGGCAATGGAGTTCTAAAGGAAAGTTTCAGTATCGTGAAGCTCAAATGCGATTAAATAACCACGTGATCCTTTTCTTGATTTTTTTTAAAACTTAGACTGTGATTTTTACATTACTTTTATGGTACAATATGCAGGATCTCTCAAAAAGGTGTATTTTTCCTTAAATATTGCCCTTAGACGTGTACTTTTTCATTAAATAAGACAGAGATTATATGACATTATATTATATTACATTTACGAGATTATATTACATTTTAAATTCTTTGGTAGTCAAAAGTAAAAATCAAAAAAAAAAATATATATATATACAGCTTCCATGGTGTAAAAGTAAGAATTAGTAAAATATTTTTCTAACGTTAAATTTATAGACAGAGAAGAATGTTAGTTTCAGCGCCATGCACGCTTAAAAAAATACCAACAAGCAAAGCACCGAAGCATGAAACGAAGAAATAGTAATTTTTAAGCAGTGGCATTATTATCCTTAATGAATTTTTTGTAAATTATGAGTCAAATACACGAGAAAAGAATAAAATGCGAAGCGCCAAAACGGAGTTTAAAATGCTTTGTTCCTAAGCAATAGCAATGTCAGTAAGTAATCAGTTTTGTAGTTAATTTGTTAAATGCAACAAACAATTGCATTCAAAGATACCAAATGGAAAAAGTCATAAATCTTCTCTAAACAGCAACAGTTAAGCAGTGTTCTGCAAACGGTTAATTAAATGCAAAAAATCAGTATATTATTATATGTATAATGTTAATTCAAATTTCAAGTAAGTTTTTGAATCGTGTTATTATAGTTTTGGCGAAGTTTAAGAATCATCAAATAATTAGTAGTGTGAAAACTGTTGTTTAAAGACAGGGTGAACAAAAAAACCCACTAAAAACTTAAGAAGTTCATAAAAAAATATATGACTTGCACTAAAAGCATTAATAGAAAGAATATTTTAATAGCAAAATAAAGTATTTAAAATGACAGAAGACGCTATTGCTAATGCATTTTTAAAGATACGGAAAATTATTATTATAAAAAATTACATATTCATTTGATCATTTAAATTACTGGACCATCAGTTTATTGTGTATAATTTACTGAATGAATAGTGTCAATGAATTTCTTAAACGAAATACTACCAATTATAATTTTTTTGCAAGGTAAGGCAACCTCTCACATTGCTCAATATGTTGAAACCTTATCAAGCCTTAGGGCGGAAATGCTGTGTTTGTCATTCATTTGAGTTTAATGATGCAAAGATCTGATTTGACCATGCTCAGAGTTGGCATATAGTTAAATATTAAAGCAACATTGGATCAATAAATTAAATAAAGGCATATGCCGTTTCTAACCACTAATTAAATTAGAGGTCGTCTCAACTACAATTGAAGATGATGCAAAAACTATGGGAAAAATCATTATGCTAAAGATAATCTAAAATATAAACCTAACTTTAACGCATCATGCAAATTTTGTATAAATTCATAAGGGTATCACTCAAATTTTGGCTTTGAATGCAGCTTAGCTGATACAGATTTATCTGTGCTGAAAATATTTTGCTATTGTTCCATTACTTTTTTTCATGAATTTCAGTATGAGCATATATGAACCTAAATAATCAAGAAGTATTTGATATTTTGGACAGATTTTAAGAGTGAATTCAAGGAATTGATATTTTTTGCATTAAAACTGATATGATAAACGAAAATTAGTTTACATCAGAGAGATCTTTTTTTAACCTAACAACGCGGAAAAACAAGAATTCACCATTTAATTCTGTGCTGGTCGGTCATTGCTGTCAATCTGAATTGTTATTGATTAAAGTAGCTAAAAGATAATTTCAAGCTGTTAGTCTGCATCGCCATTCGGATTTGAAAAGGCATGTTTGTAATTTTTTTTGGACTCAATACTGTAATTTTAATTCGGGATGAGAAAAAAATGAAAATAACTTTTTTTGTATGCCCATTTAAATGAAGCAAATAGAACTATGCACATATCACTTCTAAGTAATTGATAAAGTTTTAGATAAGTTGTTATGAAAAAGCCGTTAATTTTTTATTTCTGGCATTTTCCTACTCCATAAATATATATGAAAGAATAATATAAAATCCAAGAAAACCAATAAGTGGTGTTTTTCAATCTAATTTTAAAGTTTTTACTAATTAAGCATTAGGAATTTTTAATTTATCACAAATGAATCTATCAAACTGACGATATATAATTATTAATTAATACAAGTAATAATAATTAATTATTTAATGAATAATTTAAAAAAATAATTTTTAATGTAGTGGAAATAAAATCGACACAGAAAAATTTGCATTAATTTCATATATTTTATTCAGCTTCATTTTGAAAGCATACATTTAAACATTTTTCCCGTTAACAAGACAAGACACCAAAAATTATAGTTATTAGACGATACACATAAAGAGATTTTACAGGAAGCAAATTTCAGAATTAAAATTCCAGATTTTAAAATAAGCAAACTTCAAAATAAACGTTCCACAAAATGTTCCATTCTTCTCTTTATAAATTTAATTCCCGTTCAATGTACTCCCAAAAATATCGTTCAATTATAGACATCACGCGTTCCGTGCACCCTTTGGCCTCCTGATACCATTCCGCGATTATATTTATTTGTTCTCTAGTGCACGGATATTGTTCTGCTTCGGCAGCATCTGCAATTCTTTCGCGAGTCGTTATCATATCGTGGACGATATTAATAACATATTCTGTATACATAAGCTGGAAACGGATTTTAGCAAAGATCTCACCAAAATATCCATAAGAACCATCGAAGTTGGCATATATAGTTGCACCATTACAGCGTTTTAGATGAATTATAGCCTTGTTGGTATGTTCGATAATTTGCAAACGCTCCAATAAGGTTTTCTTCATGAGTATCACAGTCTGCTGATTCCATTCAGATCTATCAATCTTGTAACCTAGATATTGCGAATTAAATTCCCTCATAAGCTTAAATTACATAAATATATTGAGCACGACAGCGAAATGGGCAATCTAAGAACAAGTTACGAGGTTTGATACATAAATGTCTCATTTCTATTACGATGCTAGAGAACTGGTACATCGAAACTTTGAGTTGTAAACAGACAAGTCATAATAGCATTCACCGCATATCGGTGAAAAGAACTCTCTTAACTTCGTTTCAGGCAAGGTCATCAAAAAAATCTGGAAGAAAATCAGCATCATTCAAAACCGTACCATTTACACTGTTAAAGTTGGTACTCCTGTTGGTATATAAGTTTCAATAGAGGAGTGTCGATTCAAGAAACGCTCTATTCGCCTGACCTTGTCTTAAGACAAAAGGCCAGTCAACGTTCACATATCTTTAAATAGGGGCGTTAATTTAACTAAATGTGTAATAGAATATTAAAAGAATCGTCAAAGAATCCCAAAAAATCATTGAGCAAGGTTTTTACTAAAATACTAAAACCATGCTCAATGACCCATGAGCATGGTTACTCAACAGATTTAATGTAGTCGAATAATGCCAAGTCGGGTGCATTTCAAGCTCATTTAAATCCACACCTAATGACACTTTTCTTTATAGTACTTATGCAATGTAAGCTTAATAACCAACTTTAGAATCTAAGAATATTATCAGAAATAGGAATATGGATAAGAAACGAATGACTATACAGGACTCAGGATATAATAAGCATTTCTCATATTCAATTAACTATTCATTTTGTTCAGGCATAAATAAATTTTATAGACAGCCACCACTTATCACACGTATTTTAGTACATATTTGTTCTAAGTTGCTCTAAATGTTCTATGTTATATTTTTATTCTGGAGTTATACGTTTACTGTTCTATGTTATATTTTTGTAGTGTTTATAAGTTTGCCCATTTCACTGAAATGGCTCAAAGTTTTAACAAATGAATTTTTTTTTATTGAAGATTAAAAAAAAAAATACTTACGCTGCATTATGGCGAACAAAAATTCTTTGACTGAGAAACTTGAGGTATGTCTTAAAATATCTAAAATGAAAAAAACGAAACATTAAAAACATTCGCTGAATTATGAAATCGCTTTTTGGGGAATTTTATACTATTTAAAAACAATAGGCAATAATTTTTAAAATTTAATACGAACTTTTTCGTCCTCGTCATCCGACAGCAGATCAAAATTACAAGATCCGATCTAAATAGCCCTTTTAAAGCCAAATCAAGACAAAACATTATTATAACTAAATCAGAAATACAATTCGGATATGCATGCGAATGAATCAATACAAAATCTATCTATTAAAATTAAGCATTTTCTGCTTCAAAAATTCGCCAAGGAATTATAAAAATTTGTGTGGTTTATAAAAAAGTTTTTTATAAACTGAATTTAATGTTTATCTTAAAACTTCGCAATTATCTAATTATAGAGTAGAAGTTTGAAAAATACATACCTTATTGGGAAGCACAATGTTAAAGCACAGAAAAATATAAAAGATAAACGGATCTGTTATTCTAAAATTATATTCTTCGAAATTCTTCTCCATAACCGCATAATGTTATATAAAAGATAACAGTGAATTACATTTTAAGTTCCTTAGAAATGTTTTATCATTGTAATTTGTAGGTAAGTGTAAGAACTGTTAAAATCTCGATTTTTCCATGTAAATATTAAAAAAAAACATTAAATTGCCTAAATCGCAAAAAATAAAAGACGCCGAATAATTTTGTTATATAAATTTTAAGATTTTGGAAACAAGTATATAGTTACACTCTCTAGGGAGATTCCTATGTGTGTTTCTGAGGTATGTCTTTCTCAAAATGTTAAACAAATTTAAGTTTCAATTTATTTTGGAAGTGTAATAATTTTTATTTAGTATTGTAAAAGAACTGATTTTCTAGAATAAAAATTTTATAAGACATTTGAATATGAAGAAAAACAAGTAAATTTTAAGATTAGTAAATTAAGTTACTTCAAATGCGTTTTAACTAAGATAAATCGTCATTTCTTCACAATTCAAAGAAAATAATGTGTAAAATTATTACAAATACATGTAAAATTATTACATACATACATTATAACAAACTAAAAATCGGATTATATATGTATTTTTAAGAAATTTTGAAGCGTGACTTTGCCAATTGCTTTTTTTAAGAAATAATATCATACCGATATTTAGAAACAAAAATGCCTACATGAAAAAAAATCAAAATATAAAACATCATGCTTTATTCAGAGATTATTACTGTGCGTTCGTGTGACGTGCGTGAATGCTTTTGTATGATAGATTTTTTTTTTTTTTTCATTTTTTAACACATTCACAAATAATTCCTTCCTTCTTAAAAATCCAACTATTTAATTCTAAAGTTATCAATAAGCCTTATCACTAATTTGTAAAATGAAATAATAAAGGTAACTATTTTTCGAAAGCATTTTTAAATTAAAGGTTATAAAACTTGATATTAATGGGGTCAAATCATGCTCATGTGGCACACACATCAAGCTCGCCTTGCCAATTTAATTTTGAAATCCAATACACATTTATCAAGCTGAGAAAGGATGTGACGTCACAAAACAGCATTACAGCCACACTGATGTAAAGTCGTCAACAAAAATAAGAGGACACCTCTGTAACTTTGCTACGTATTACTGAATGTCTTCACAAAGTCAGTATCGTTGAAAATAGCTCAAAAGAACAAGTTTGCCTGGATAGATAACGTTGATAACTGAGCAAATTAACATGATTAATTAATTAGTAACTGGAATTTTTTCCCTATTACTCCTATCAGTTTTTTTTTAATTTTATTTTTCTTAATCGATTCATCATCGTGAAAATAGCCATCAAAAAAGTGTCGTTAGGATTCTGATAAAAATTTTACGAGTTATAAGTTTTTAAAAAATGGCGGTCTCAATGGCAAAGGAATTGTAAAACCTTTTGGCAATATATCAGAAGCTACAATATATTTCTCAAATTTTTTGGGTTCATTTAAAGAGCATAATTTTGTTACATAATGAATAAAATAGTTTCTTTAATTTTAAAAAATTGATATTTTTTTGTAAATTACTAACACGGCATTGATAAAATAGATTTGTAGAATAGTAAAATTTTTACATGACATCAAAGCTGGGATACTGAAATATCGAAATCCTAAAATTTACATGCATATCTGTAATAGTTTTTGAAAAATTTCGAAAAAACTGTAATTTAGAACTGTCTATTGAAAACGCTTTGACAGGTCTGCTTGCTGTGACGCGTTAGTTTTATCTACACTTATAAATTCGACAATGGATAATTTGCTAATCAAATTATTTTTATATAAAATGGGACTTCTTTTCTGATTAAAAATAGATATATTTAATCAGTTAATATAAAGAGAGGAATATCATCATAAAAATATTGAGGAACCATTATTATTAGAAGAAAAACACTTATGTTGCTGGATTGCAATTTTAAGGAATCATGTATATCTTATTCTCTTTCATTCTATAATTTAATGATTAATGACTCGATGTGCTGGTAATGCATATTTGAGAATTTTTGAATAAAATCTAAGAATTAGTCCTATAATTTAAATACTTTCGAATTCGTTGGAACATGAAACTTTCTATTAAGCGAGGTAAATACTGCCCTTTTCATAAATGGTAATTAAATATAGTTACAAATTTCTATTTTTCATGTTGAAACAAATTTTGCCAGATTTCATACATCTCGTCATTTTTTAGTTACCGTTTTCTTATTCATGTGATTTGATAGGCATACATGATGCTTCCTGTATTTTTATTTAGTGAAAACCTGATGCAATACTAAATTTTTGGTGAAAAGATCACATGCGAAGTTTTATTGCTCCATTTTTGAGTTTCCATTTTCAAAGACAGACAAACAAAATTCCAAATAAGTGTGTGTGCGTGCGTGCGTGCGTGTGTTTAACTTTAAGAAGGTCTAAAACGTAAAATATAAATTCGCGATGTCAAATTATTGTACGTTTAATGTGATTTGTCTTATATACTTAGTACACGAGAAAATAAATAAATAAAAGTTTAATTCAAGTGGAATAAAAAGATGTTAATTCGTTTGTTGACTTCTTTCGACAACATTCATTCATCCTTTATTTCTCTAATTTGAAATCCTAAACTTTCTTTTCCTAAACTGATATGATTAACATATTCTTGAAGTTGGTTTGAAGCGAAAATGTAAATTTTTATTATAAAAAAATAAAAAATTTTATTATTAAAATAGTAAAATTTTTATTATTAAAAAAAGTACTTCTCATCATACTGAATTTTCTACCTAATTAACAATCTCTTCGATATAAAAATGAAATTTCCTCCTTTATATAAAGGCTGATAAAATCATTTGCTTAAAATGCCATATTACTTATTTTTAGTTTCTGGGCAATTAAATATAATTTCACTTAAAATTATTAGAATCAATTCTTTTTATTCACAATAAAAATTTCTGTGTGATGTTAAAATATTTTTGGCCAGATCAACCAAAGAGGGGACACGAAAATATTTTGTAAGGTAATAAAATGCTTAAATTTCTAATAAAAATCTTTATATTAATAGTATAAAATATATCTCAGAAATATATTATTTATTTTATTAGGTATAGTAGAAATATATTATGTATTAATTTATGTATAATTATTTCTAATTTCTAATTATATATTAGAAATAAAATGAAAGAATTGCACTTTTTGCTTTTAAAAATCTAAAGATTTATTTAGTCTCTTTTCAGGTTTTGTGAGTAACAAGGAAACAAAAGGAAACAAAATTAATTATAACTCAAGAACTACTTCGAATTTTGGAAAAAAATTTAATACGTATCTAAAAAAAGCATTCCAAATCAAATTATTAAAAAAATCTCGATTTCCGTAATGGGAAAATTCCGCGATACTAATTAATTAAATGTATTAATTAATTAGGTTAATCAGTTTTTCGATCTAAATGAGCTTGTCTTCTTGAGTGATTTCCAACGACACTAATTTCTTGAAAATTCGATAAGGAATATCAAGTTACATAGAGGTCCCATTATTTTTTTGACGACTGTACCAAACTGAACAAAAATATGGCTCTATACTCTGATAAGGATAAATTATATATTTGTTATATAATTTTATATTTTGTATATGAAATGTTTCAAGTACAGGATGCATAAAAAGAGAGAGACTTTTGATGCAAAAATATATTAATATTTCTCTAACTGATCATTTCCTGCACCATTTGTAGGAGTTGTTAGCTGAATTCAAATTTAATTTTCTTCTAGATAAACTATTAAACGATAAAAGAAATCTACTACTAAAAAATAAAATTGAATAAAAAAAAATTGATTTACACATTAATATATGCAGTCTATATTATTCAGGACTTTTAATTTTTTAAAGACTGTTCTTATATGTAAAATTAGTCGTTAAAACTAGCGATGAATGAAGCTTTGGTAATGCACTCTTCAATAATATTCATCTACAATTGTACTGCAATTTTTTTCTCATAAACTATGCTTTTTTTGCCATAAGACTTACAAAACAAGAGACCTGCTGAATCACTCACTTTTTATATTTCAAACTACGTGATTATTTCCAATTTCAGAAGAATTCAGGAGCCTCTAATGACCTTGCGATAATCAAACCTCGAGGTTCCTTCTTGCCTCCAAATTTTTAAAGCCCAATATTTTTTATGGATCTTAATTGAATTTTTATCCACAAATTTTAAGTAACAAATTTTGAAAAACTGCAATCGCAAGCCCCCTTCTAAGAAGACGATTTCAATATTTTACATAAAAAAGTGCACTGATAAAACTTAAAAGTAACTTTTAAGTAAAGTGTTAAAAGGAAAAAGAAAAAAGAAACTTTCTATAACACAATCTAAACAATAATATAAAAGGAGGGGACATTTTTCAAAATTAAAAAGTACTACATTTTTTAGAGTTATAAATTACCGCAATAAATGCCATAAAAATATCATATATAATGTAGCACTTTATTCTGTGATATCACTAAAATAAAGTTCTAAAATTAGTCTATGCAATACTTAATTCTAAAAATTTAGATTGCACGGCCTCAGTACTTAAATGAAAATATAAAATTAAATAACTTTCAAAATACCGGTAAAAAATTTCGGGAGGTCTGAAGCCCCTTGGCAAGTGCCAATTTTGCCTATTTAATAATTCGGACCTTTTTTTTCATTTGATCAGAATTATTTAAATAATTACTTTAGACTGCTGACATAAAAGCTCCCGTATTGTAGATTCAAATCCCTTGGGAATTTAATTATATTAATTAGAACATTAATTAGAACATATGGACACATTTCGATGTTCCCATCGATTCGGATGCTCTTAAGCAATTCTTTTTGTGAAAACTATGAGAATGTTGCAGATATTTTGCTATGTAAAAAGCCAAATTGTCTACAGAATGAATCCATAGTTCGCAGAACTCCAATCGAGATCAATATAAAAATTCAAGAACAGCATTTGAATTCAGAGCATTAATTAATTTAATGAAAGAAATAAAGTCTGACTTATGCTATTGCATTGCAGGAGAAACTGTAGCTGTAACATTTAATAAGATTTTTTAAAAATGTTTTTTTTCTCACAACTATGCGAGTGAACATTCACTTTTATTTGTGTAACTTACTTCCAATCATAATAAATGTTACTTCAATAAATGTTCAGTATATTTTTGTTGTAGAAATCTGTAATCGCCTTATTAATCCGATTAAGATATTGTTAAATAAAGAAAATATCATTATAATATTTTTAATATCATATAATTTTTTTTGAATATAATCTGAAATTTTGGGGGTTTTATATTAAATTTGAAGTAATATTTAACAAAACGTTGATTTTTTAATACTACTACCATAAAAAATAATTTTAATTATTTTTTACATCACATTCATATTTTGAAATTACTATCAAATAACCTCTCACATAGAATGTTCAAAATACTTAAAGTATAAAAATAGTCTTATCATTGTTCAGCATTAATTTATTACGAAATTAATAAATTTTGATACTAAATATCATTTGCATGAAGAAACGCTTCCTCTTTTTTCCATTCTTTTGGAAGCCTGAAATGAAGTAAATAAATGGTGCAAGCTCCGTTGGCGGCAAAAGGCATTATTCGTTCGCTTTTTGTTAGCGGCATTTTCTACATTTAAATATATATAATTACGTGTTTTCCTTATATAGGTGTGATCATCGTCAGTGTGTTATTATATATGTATGTGTGTGTGAAAATAAATCAGAAAAAGACAAGAAAGCATCTTTCCTTGGATTAAGCACGCATAACCAGCTACAGTATAAGTCTTAGATATAATATGAGTTTTATAGCCAAGATCTTCCATTTATATTTATATATGAAAAGATAGTTTTCATATATGTTTTCATATGTGAATTAATTTATTTGGTTGCCGGAAATTCTAAAGCTTTGAACATATTTAATTTCAAATAATAAGAAATTTATCAGCTATTAAATTCTGTCATTAATTTATGTGTTATTAATTAGCTGAAATGTGCGTCTAAATGGCCCAATAGTCTTAAAACAATTAGAATCATCTATGGCTCTAATAGTTAAATTCAGCTTATTTTTTTAGAATAGAATTTCACTATTTTAGATTCCTTTTTACAGTTTATACATTTTTATTTTAGACCTATATTTGATATACTTTGACTGTGAATGAATGATTCAGATTGATATGATTTGCAAACGTTTTTGATATATTAAATCATATATTTTAAACTTGCCACCTTTGGCGACCAGTTGGTTCGCCGAGATTAGTGGTTGCTGAGAATTTCAATTGTTTCCTCAAGAAATCCTTCTTAAACTTCAAATTTTGATATCTGTATATATACATATAACTTACATTGTTTCAAAAGCCGCACATTGTTTATTACAATGTGCTTTGCACGAATTTTTAAATTTTCTATCTATATCTTTATATATTCAATTATATCACCAAAAAAAGCAGGAATATTTTAAAATGGAGGCACTTCCAAATTTTCCAATATTGCTTAATTCTGAAGTTAAACCTTATTTGTAAATAACAAAAAGATATGAACAAATTTATTATAAGCATACCCAATACTGAAACCTACTCAACATGGAAAAATAAATTTAATCTTAATATCATGGTCACAATGATAGAAAAAAAAAGATGAAATATTAGCAGTAATATTGCGAAAGGTTTTGAGTTTCTTTTCAACAATGAAATAAATTGTTTCAAAATATATTTAAAATATTTCAAAAAAAATTTTAAAATATTTCAAATTTTTTTTTAAATATTTCAAAAAAAATTTTTAAAATATTTCAAATTTTTTTTTTTAAATATTTCAATAAAAATTTTATATGTTAAAAGATTTGGTATTATTAAAAAGATAAAAGATTTGGTATTATTAAAAAGATAATTTTTTGAATTTTATAATGCTGTAAAAAATATTTTTCTGTTGTAAAATTTTAGAAAGTTATTTCTAAAAAAATGCCAATATTGCGCTTAATTTTTTTTAGTTATAATTCTAATTAAAAATTTAAAGAAATTTCTCCAAAAAGCACATTTATACTCTCCAAAATATATATTTGTCAAACTTGGTAGATATAAGTCAAATGGTCTGGTTTGCACAGTATCAGCACACACAAATAGATAGAAGCTTTTTCGCTACGTTTAAGCACCAAAATTTAGTTAAAATACTAATACATTTTCTCGCCAAATATTCTTACCAGCAGCCAATTTGATTTTAGCAAACTTAGACTAATCACTCTCTAGCCTCCTTTTTCAATTAATACGAAGGATTTATCTGACGTTTATGAACCGTACGGAAAAGTCTCGTACGGATGAGTCCCAATACCGATCGACAACCCGTAAATTAAGGCATTTATGGTTATACCCCTGTTGGGGGCAAAATTTTATATATAGAATTCAAAATAGCAGTAAGTTTTTGTTTAAACCAAATTTTGTATTTTTTTTTTTCCTTCAAAAGCGGTCAGCATATTAGATTATTTTTATTGAATCAAAAAATTTATATAAATCTTTGTCCTCTTAAAAGGCATTAGTTTCTATCAAGCCTATTTATGCAAAAATTTTCAATACTGTTAACCATAAAAGCTGAAAAATATAAATTTAATAAAAACGAGTTTAAAAACGCATTTTTATTAGAGTATTGCAAGGCAGAGAAGATTTTATTTTAATTGTTATTTGTTTTTTTAGTTTTTAGCTTATAATTCAGTTTTACAAATATTACATAATCTTAAATTCAATTATTTTTTTCAGATTTACACCATATGGCACTATTAGAATGGAATCAAAACAATTATATTAAATTTATTAACTGGTAAATTTGTATTATCATTCACTAAAATAATAGCTTTAATCAAGTAAATATTGATTAAAATACTGTATTTTCATTGAAAAGAACAAGTGTTAAAAATTTAAATACTGTCACACATCAATAAGAAGTAAAAAAATCAGTTACACAATCCAATCCTTATAAACATGAAATCGGAAAAGTTAAGTAAAAGTAAATATACTGAGTAAAGAAGTGAGACATAGGAAAAAACAGTCACCAGTTATGTCAGTTCCTACTGCTCTTTGATTGGAGATGGAAAGATGTATTTTGCAAGCCTTTCGCAACATCTTTCCCCCTTTTTGAGTAGCTGAATAGCTGCTCAAAAACTAAGTTTAAGAGTCACTAAAATTAAGTCTATTAGGTCTCTTTATTTTATGGCCGAATCTCGATACTTGAGGTAAGTTCACATCGTTGACAAAAATCTCCATAGATGAGTCAGCAGGTGGACCTAGCTGTTTTTGAAAATCACTACCACTCACCTCAAGAGGTAATATTCGTTGTATGGGACGAACTAATGTAGAATATTGAGTTTTTACTCTTACTTTCCATGTCCATCTTTCCCAGGTATCAACTCTATGACCCTGGCTAAAGGCCCTTGAAGACGCTTTTTCACATTATCACCAATTAATACAATATCTCCTATCTGTATGTTAGAAGACTGTGGTTGTTGCCGATGGCGCTGAACCAACTGGCCAAGTATTCTTTTCTAAAGCGGTCTCTAGGGATTGCAATACCGGTATACCGGGATACCGAATACCGGTATTTTGAGCCATTTGTACAATTTTGTAATACCGGTATTCACAAGTTTAAATACCGGTTTTTCGGTATTTACTAGAAACTTTTAAAATTGTCTCCACTATATGTTCAGGGATCGCGAACATAGCAATATAGTATACGTTTTTGTTTTTATGTCTTCCTAACTGGCGAAATTAATTAGCTAATTAATGACTTAATTAATTGCTTAAATCTAAATTAGCGAAACATGGATTATCCCTGAAAGAAGATATTGTATCTATAACGACTGATGGAGCAACAGTTATGAAAAAAGTTGGAAAGTTGATTGGTGCAAATCTGCAATTGTTCTATGCTCATGGAATTCAATTAGGAGTAATAGATACATTATACCAAAAAAATAAAGAAGAAAAACAGAAGAACAGAAGAATCCAAATGTGGATATAGAAACTTCGGATTCCAACTTTGAAGAGAGTGAGAGTGATATTGACAATGGAGATAATGACAATTTAATTATCGAAGAAGATATTGCTAAAAATGATGAAATATTAGCCTATCAAGAATTGCTTCCTATAATTTACAAAGTTTGAAAAATTGTTAAAATATTTAAATGCTCCCCTATAAAAAGGATATATTACTAAAATATATACTAACTGAAAATAAAACAGAATATAAGTTAATATTAGATTTTAAAACACGTTGGAACAGTTTACTCCTAATGATGGAACGATTTTTGAAACTGAGAAATCCAATCCAAAAAGCAATAATCGACTTAAACCTGTAAATTAATTTTTCAGATAGTGAATTCGACTTAATATCCAGAACTATATCAGCTCTACTTCCAATAAAACTGACTATTCAGGCATTATGTCGGAGAGATTTAATTTATTAACAGCTAATGCAACAATAAATTTCATGTTGCAGTCACTGAAAGAACAACACACATTAGTATCTGAAGAATTATATATTATATTGAAAACTCGTACAGAAGAAAGGCATACCGAAATAGAAAATGTCTTATGGTATTTACATAATTCAAATGATTTTAAAAATGAAAATGAAAAGCAGAAAAAAAAATAACCAATTCAAATCTGATTAAGTTAGAGTAAAGTTTCTTAAAAAATTTTTCCCACAAACCTATCCACATTCAGAATTCGATACAATTATCGAAGATTATGATGTCACTACTGTCGATAGTGAAAAGGAATTGTCTCTTGAACAAAACTTAGAATTAGCGATAAATAAAAAAATTTCAACGATCCAAAATACAATACTGAAATCAGCTATATCCAAAACCATCCGACGAGAAATCGATTTATTTGAAGATGAGGGATTTAGAGGTAAATACTTGGAAAAAGTAATATATCGTGCATTGCTAACAGTACCACCAACTAGCGTAGATGCCGAAAGAGCGTTTTCGACAGCTGGTAATTTTTACACAAAATAACTTTTCAGGCTTAAAGGCAGTACAATTGATGCATTATGTTTTTTTAGATCACATTTCAAAAATTTGTAACAATACTCAAACTGAATAGTGATATTTATACTTTTTTTTGTGATTTAAATAAATAAGATGTTTCTTTACTTTTTTTGTGATTATATACTGTTATAATTTATAAGTTACAAATTATTTTTTGTGATATTTACACTCTCTAACAAAACTGGCAAATAAAAAAAAGAAACACCTGTGTTTTCTTTCTTTTTCCAAAATTTCTAATACCGGTATTAAAACCGGTATCCCGGTATAAGATTTAAAAAATACCGAATACCGGTATTGAAATTTCGGTCCGGTATTGCAATCCCTAGCGGTCTCTCAGCACTTGGATCATTTTTGCTCTAAATCTCAATCTTTTACGAAGATGATTACCATCCAAAAAATCAGATGTTGTTTCAGATGTTGGGTTATCACATAAAAACATAGCTGGAGTGATTGGTGTAAGATCCTGCAAGTCTTCTGATTGATAAATCAATGGACAAGAATTAACTACTTTTTCGCATTCACATAAGATTGTTGTCAATTCTTCAAATGTGATAGCTTTACCAAGAGTTCTTCTCAGAAGATCTCTTGATGTTCTAACAATTCTTTCCCAAAAGCCACCCCACCAAGCTGCAGTAGGAGGAATAAACTTCCAGGTTATACGTTGTACTTAGGCATATCGTGAAACTTCATTCCAATCAACAGCCACTAACTCGTTGTAAGCACCTCGGAAATTTGTTCCGTTATCGGAATATATCATGCGAGGTCTACCTCTTCTGACTACAAAGACTATCATAACAAAAATGAATCAGTAGAAAGAGAAGAAACTAGTTCAAAATGCACAGCTCGAAAAAGGGCACATGTATAGATTACAATCCAAGACTTATCACCTCTCTTTAAGAATAGAGGAACAGTAAAGTTCACACCAACCACTTCAAATACTGCTGCATCTTCAACACGGTCAGTAGGTAAGGAAGATGGTTCAGCAACAAATTATTTACTTTTAAATCGACGACACTTGACACAATTATTCCATACTATTCGAACTGTTCGTCTTCCACCTAATATCCAATATTTCTCTCTAATTAAGCTTAGGAGCAATTGAGTTCCAGTATAGCAATTTTCAATATGAAAATGTTCAATAAGTCGTTTTGTGAAAATACAATCGCCAGGCAAGAGAATAGGGGATAAAAAGTTAGGAGTATCTATGCGTTCTATAATTCGGATTTTACTCGAATTATACCTTCCTCATCTTTAAAAACACATAAATTTGATATCGATTTCAAATCAGGAAAATTTAGAATTTGTATAGATTGAATAAGTCGGATCTCAGCCTTCTTTATCTCATCTAAGGATAAATTTTAGTCTAAGTTCCTCTTTTCATAACTATACTTTTCAATGTTGATAAATCTTAAGACCCATGCTACTAATCGAATAGTAGAATGAAATTTTGAAAATTTCCTAGCATACCAAGGTATCTCTTTTTTTGACAAGTTTAAATTGCATAGTCTAACCTTTCTTCTTTCTAACAAAATTTCGTAAGTCTCATAATTAATTAATTCATTTACAGGCCAAGTATGGGAGGACCCTAATAAACAAGGTCATTTCCATCAATTTGATTCAATCAAATGACTGGGGGGACACCCTCGAGAAATAAGATCGGCAGGATTCATATTTCCGGGTACATGACGCCAATCACTTCTATGAAAAAGGATTTTTATTTCTTTAATTCTATTTGCAACGAAAACTGACCATTTTCCTTTATCCCTCAACCAAAACAAAGCTACCATGCAATCACTCCAAATTATTCTTTCTATGTCAGTAATGTTAAAGGCAAGTTACACAGAATGTGCTAATCTGGCACCAATACAGCATGCCATTAATTCTAATCTAGGGATAATTACTGTTTTAAGGGGAGCTACCCTCGAATTAGCTCTCACAAGAAAAATCTTTACACCTTCCGAAGTTTCTGTTCTTAAAAATATACATGCAGCATATGCTTCTTTGCAATCATCGACAAATACATGCATCTGAGTTGTATCATTGATTTCAAAACAACGAGGAATTTCTATATCATTTAAATTATTAAAATTCCTTTTAATGTTTAATTAATTGTAAAGAAATTAATGCCATTAATTTCTTTTAACCACTTTTTATGGGAGTTAATAATATCATCTGGAAAAATAGAATTCCAATTTAAATTGAGACTCCACGTTTGTTGCAATAAAACTTAAGGAAACAAAGTTAGAGAACTTAGTAGACCAATCGGATCAAAAGTTTTCTGAATGCCAGTCAATAGACGCCTTTTCGAAAATGCTTGCTGCTCTTCCATAAAATTGTCTAGATTTAAATTAAATTTTAAAGTATCTTTATCCAGATCTCACAAAATTACTACTTTGAGAAACATAATTATTCTTAACGTTGCTTTCCCAGTTTCTCAAATTAAAGCAACCAAATAATAAAACTTCTTTAGCCCTTTCAATAAATTCTTCCTGTTGTTTTACATTATTAACCCCTGTAACACAAGTGTCTACATAAAATGAAAGTTTCAATTTATCAACAATTTCAGAATATTCTATAGGTGCATTTTGTAGCAAGTGTGACAAAACCGCAGCTAATAGAAAAGGACTTGATGATACCCCAAAAACTGCACGGCTATGTCAGTAAATAATTTCTTCTTCTTTAGAATACAAGAAACTCAAAAAATCTCAATGCTCGTGTGCAATCATTAATTGATGGAAATCCTTTTCAATGTCTGCAGATATTCCAATAGGATAACTTCTAAACCTATCTATAATATCCGGTATTTGTACAATAAAGTTTGGACCTGTATACAATAATTCAATCGAACTTTCCCCGCTTTCTCGAGCGGACGCGTCAAAAACAGCTGTAATTTTTGTAGTAATATTATTTTTAACCACTGGTCGATGCGGCAAAAAATAAGTTTTTGTTTTATTTCCAGCTTTTTCTATTATTTTTAAATCTTCCCACTCATTAAATATCGCTTGTTAATCATCGAGAAGACCCATTTGTTCAGTACGTTCACACATTCCTTTATGCCTCTTCAAGGTCAGCTCTTTATTCGAAAGCAATTCACTCGCGTTTTCTCTAAAGAGTAAACTAACTTCGCATCTGCCATCCGATAAAATTTCATATTGTTTTGAAAATACTCTAAGGCTTTCAACTGCTCTTTACTTCTATTTATTTTCTCAATTGGGTCATTAATTCCAATAATTTCAAGATCCCATAATTCGCTTATAGAAGCATTTTTAACATACAAAGAAAGAGCACTCAAAGTCATATCGTAGTTTCCATTACCCTCTTTACATAAATTCTTTCTCCCTGCTACAATATTTCCTAATCGCGTATTAATTATAGACAAACCGGAGTCTATTTGGACAGATTCATTCATAAATAATCTTCCGATTACATCTACACCCAGTAATAAGTTGATTTCGCAATCGCTATTTCTCAAGTCAGCTAAAATAACCCCTTTCGACTTTAGTTGGTTTATGAGGTTATGGTCAGTTAATTTTGGCACACTGCCACAAATCTTACTTTCCACATAGAAACTATTAGAAAAGAAAATGAATCATCGAGTGATGAAACGTTTAATTCGAACATATCATGAAATTGACTTTTTGTTTTCTTTCCTCCGAACAACATATATTGCTTTTTTATTTTCTTATTTGATTTAATACCTAAGTTTTCTATCGCTTGTTTAGATATATAAGAATACCGAGATCCGCTATCAATCAAAGCTCTAAGCGTAATTGATTTACCGTCCGCTTGTTTTTCACAAATAAAAGACATTAAATATACAATATCTACATTACAGTTATTAGACAATGAATTAATTTCTATTACAGTAGATTTACTCTTAATACTATTTTCTTTAGGATTAGCACACATTAAATAATGATTGGGTTTTTTTACAATATACCCATGGATTCTTAATTTTACAAAATTTTGAAAAATGACCAATAGTGAAACAGGCAAAACAGTCTTTTTTTGCTTAACAAAATATTCTTTTTTTTTTTTTTTTTTTTTTTTTTCTAAAGGCATAGCTCTAGCTTCAAAACAGTCCTTGGAGGAGTGTTTCTTACCGCAAAAAATACAAAGTAAATTTTAATTTTTTATAAATACAAAGTAAGAACCAGAAGCAAAACCAGATCGGGCAAATTCGATGAGTTCTTTTCCCCTCACTTCTTTGTTTAGGAAATTAAGTAATTGTTCCAGGGATCGTGTTCCGTCAGAAGCCTCGTTCAGATTCCTGTGTCTTTCCCATGCGATGAGAATTTCTTCGGGCAGGCAGGATTCCGCTAGTGGATTTAGAAAATCACCATATTTCTCCCGAGTTCGACCTAAACTCTCCAGGGCTCTAATTTTGGACTCGAGCTCGTCATAAAGGGCAGGAAGATCTGTCGTCGCACGGCCAGATATAGCATTTTTCATAACCAGTTATTCGCTGTAGCAGGAAAGCTCTCTATCACTCGGGCAGCTTTCGATTTTGGAATTACTGCTTGCAGAAGATACTGGAACTTAACCTCAGGCGGCTTAAAACTGTCCTCGTCAATCTTACGAAACTGAGTCCAGAACATAAACTATTCCTTGGAATCTTCACTAAACTTCTTTAATTCGATTTTTGGAACTTTTAAATTTGCGTTGTGGCGATGCTATTTCTGTCGTCTCTTTTAGCGACAATTGATCAATTTTTGTGCACTGTTCGATATATCGGTCTCAATATTTTTCTACACTAAAAAAATTAGCCTCAAACACTTGTTCAGCATTTTCATCTTTGAATATCAGAACATTGATTTGAGATTGGTACTTTTCCCGACGCTAAAATTTATCATTTAACTGCGCATTCAAGACCAAAAGTTGTGTAGCGTTCGGATTTTCTTTCTCGAACTCATCCTCAATTTGTTTCGCCAAACACGTAAACGATGTTCGTAGTGTTTTTCTTTGTGCTTTTAGAGGTGCCACATCCATTTTGGACTCGAATTATCTATCAAAGACCCCTCCCTACATTGGACGCCAAAAATAGGGAACGAAACCTAACACAAATTCGTTTCAAAACAAGAATCAGAGGGCTGACATCTACCCTATGTCGTGTGATTGCTAATTAATTATATACCAAAAAGTAGGCATGCGACACATAAAAGCATATCTAATATTCACGAACACAAAAGTAATACAACATTTCACTATCACATCACAAGCAAGAAGTGAGACATAGGAAAAAACAGTCACCAGTTACTTCAAAGTTCAATTCTACTGCTCTTTGATTGGAGGAGAAGGAAAGATGCCGTTTGCAAGCATTTCGCAACAAACAGCAAAAAATAGATAGCTGTTTTATTAATAAAAAATTAAGTAATCAACTTTTAACTCTGAATCAAAATTAACTCAATATATAACGGATATAAAGGATATAGGTCCATCAAGTGGTCAATAGCGAAGTTTATTGAAGTGACAGGTTTTTACATCAGTTAGGACCAAAAATTCCTATTCTGCTTATAATTTTAAACATTGAAACATACTAATTTAATAAAAATAATATATTCATTAATTTAAGAATACGCAAAGTATGCAATAGAAAAAATGCTTAAAAATATTTTTTTTTTTTAAATTAATCAAATTTCATTTACAAGCTACCAAAGTCTGCTGAGAGCACAGTAGTTTATTAAAAAAAAAAAATGTTGGAAATTTTCTGTTCTGTTTTTAATCCACTTTTTCATGAAGTTCAGTTTAAATTAAATTAAATTCTCATTAAACAGAAAGGCGGTTATTTAAACTAATGCTTCCGTATTATAAAATATCACACTCAAATATCCAATAATAAAAATTATTGCTTTGCTGATAGTTTGTTGCGCAAACAGAAAGAGCAAAGTGCGCGAACATGAAGTGACTAGCAATCGAGCAGAAACAAATGTTTTCAAGAGAGTCCATAAGCTTGTCTAGCTCTAGCTACCTAGCTCAAGCATGACACTGCTCGTGTAGTAAGCAACTAACCAAACACAAGTGCACATCACCAAACGGGTTCATTCAGTGTGGAAAATTTGCCTTGTCTAAATCAAAAGTCAATAAATAAAACATAACTATTGTAACAAATTCGTAATATAATTAATTATCTAAAATTCAAAGTAAAATTATTTTGAGCTTATTCTGAGCCATCAAAACTCGTTCTCATTCTTGGCTCAATTTCAAAATAAAAATAAAATAAATACTCATTTTAAAATTTCAAAATCTTTTCTATTTCTACCTAAAATTATTCAAGAAACAGATTCTTTAACCAGTTAAATGTATTCAAATCACTGCTGATGTGTAATTTTTCGCTCATAAAAATGAAATCTTATTCGCTTTATTATGATTTTTTGTAAAACCTACAATGCAACCATTTGTATTACAGTCGACGTAAATGCGCAACGCCGCATATATATATATATATATATATATATATAAATTTAGAAAAAATGATTAAAATATGAAAAAGAGAAAAATTACTTTTTTTGAAAACGCCCCCCCCCCCCCTCCTCCTGCTAACCAGGTTCCAAATCTTTTGAAAGTATTATAAAATGAAAAAAATTTTCTAGTCCGGCATTAAAAATTTTTTAATTAAAAAAATTACACATTTGCCTGATTTAGCAAATTTTTTATAATAATGTCTGATAATAACAGATATCGCAACAAGCTACCAGATAAAACAAGCATAAGATCCAGCTATGTGAAGTAAGAAACACCCTAAATTTTGTAAAATATTAATCACATAAATGAGTAAGATACATTATTGAAAAAATATGTTATTAGAACGTATTAAAAATTAGAATGTAAAAGAATTAAATTAGAATGTTATAATTATTATGAAATTAAAATATTAGAAATTAGAACGTAAATTAAATTAGAAAGTATTAAGAATATTAATTAGTTAGAACGTAGTAAAATAAATATGAAGAACTTCCATTCCCTAAAATTAGATTTAAAATTGTTCAATTAAAATCGAAGCGTTTGATAACAAACAAATAAAATCATCCATTTAAAGTCGTTCGAAAAATAATTTTTATTTCATAACTGCATTAAGATTATTTTTAATTAGCAGTTTTAATAAATAATTCCTCATATAGAAAGTTTTCACAATCAGAAGTAATTAACTGGGAATGGAAATTGCTGACAATCGGAAATATCCCTTACCTCGGAGTAGAAATCAGGCTCCGCTGGACAGAAATGAACTACGAAGAGCAGGCTATAAGACAGGAGATAATCTAGTTTTTTTCTCCCTTTTTATAAGATTGATGGACTGAAAAGTTCTTTGGGGGGGAAAACTCGATCGCTGATTGGTTCATCGGCAGTCGGATGTTCTTTTTCGAAGAATTTCTGGCACAGTCGCTGTTTGGATTTCTAATTTATATAATTTTAGGAGCAGATTAGTATAAACTGGTGGGAAATATTAGTTGTTTAAGCACACATTTTTGTTTAAAAGTACATTAGGCTGAAAAAAGAAGTTTATTCAGTTTAACATATTTTATTAATATTTTTAATGATTTAATTAACAATATTTGTCTCTTAGTCTTACAACGAAATTTCACAGTTAATTAGATATTAGATGAAAGGTAAGGTAAAATATTTTATACTTTGTAAAAAAATGAAATTAATCCAATAATTTTTATGATTTTTTTATTTAAAAAAATTAGAAATATAAATTGTTAGGGATCGGTTATTGTTTCTTTGTCATTAATTTAAGGCAGATCAAATGACAAAAAAAATTTCACGTTTCACTCCTGTACAACCAACAAGAAAAGAAATCATATATTGTAAAATAAATGAAAGTTTTCTAAACATTATTGATATCCATTTAAATTTGAATTTAAAGCCCTTTCTATGTAATTTTTTTTCATTTTGTTAAATAAAATTAAACCGTAAGAGATATAAAGATAAAATCCTCATAAAACTAAAAATTATAATTCATTTTATTAGATTAAATTTGTATTATGCATATCAGAATTATAATTTTTATAAATGTCTTCCTTGTGGGAAAATTATAAACGTGTTCCTTTTTAATAAATACATTTTTAAAGCAAATTTCTCATACTTTATATTTATTATTTTCAACATTCGTCTGAAACGTGGTAAGGGTCAGCAGCATTTTTCTCACAGAAGTTTCGTTTCGTTATCAGAGACAAGGAGTATCATTCTCACTCTCATAGTGAGTAGATAACCATTTGGCATACATTGTAAAATCGCCAAATCTTACATGCAAAGATAAAGTTTATAATGTGGTAACCTTTCTTAAGGCTTAATGACATAGGGGGAAATTTAAGGA
The DNA here is from genome assembly GCF_947563725.1 of Argiope bruennichi. Lineage (NCBI taxonomy): Eukaryota > Metazoa > Arthropoda > Arachnida > Araneae > Araneidae > Argiope > Argiope bruennichi. The sequence goes on from NC_079162.1 coordinate 120,666,287, forward strand.
GCCCAAATGTCACACAACCGACAGGATAGAGGTGAGCGTTGATCAGGCCTTTCTACCCTCTCTGCTTTTCGCAGCTTTTATCTTTTGAGCCTGGGAATTCTGGGAGCAACGATTTAATTTCTTTTAGTGACTCAATTAAGTCTTGTATGAGCTCAGAGCCCTGTAATTCTCGGGGTCAGAAGTTTTTGTTTTGGTGGTCTTGACTCATTGAGACTCTTGGTTAATGCAGTAAGTCTGGCCATTTTTTTTTAAGTTTTTTTTTTTTTTTTTTTTTTTTTTTTCCTTTTTTGTATCAGTTGTTTTTTAAGAGTATTTAGAAATCAAATATTCAATATATTTTAAAATTTAAAGAAAACTCTTTAGAAATTTTTTAAAAAAAATTGCTAAGTTATATTTCTATTTTTCTGTATTACTTATTCAAGCGCAAGTACAGATATTCTAGGTGAAGTTTCAAAATGCTAGACATCTAGTTATTCTGCTTTAACCAATAATGCTGGGCAAATCCTTTTAAAAGGCGAAACCGAAATTTTTTCTCATGTTCAATTTACACATTAAAACCATTTGTTTTCGCATTGTAACAGATTTGGTTTTAATTTTGTGGCACAAGTGGGGTTTTGCTGCTCCAATAATCTATGCACTACAAATGTGATTTTTCAACAGGTGTAAAATTAGTTTAAAACTCACGATAAGTGAACATACAATCAAGTATATAATTCTGCAGGTCGTGATATCTGACGATCGATACAAGCGATTTTTGCAGAATTTTGCCCTAATGAACACGGTGATAATAGAAATTTAAAAAAAACAGGGAAAAGCTTAAGATATAGAACCCTTTTCGTGACAATTTGTATTGTTGACTTTTTTGTTGCCAAGTCAAACATCGTATCATTCTTATAGCCAATTATTAATATCACCTAATCACCATCATTAATTTGAGCAATACAAAATATCTCCAAAGGAGTCTTATACTGAAGTTGTAACAAAAGCAAATTTAAAAATTCTGATTATTTTAAATAAATTATGGAGTGGAGTTAACAAGAATAATTTCTGAGTTAAGCATTATATTTACATAGGTTTAAAATTTTGCTTTTCGTACAGCTTTAGTATATATATATATATAACAGAATAATTTTCCTTAGTGCTATATTAAATTTGGAATATTTGATTGAAATTTGAAGCATTACTGATTTAACTGGTCCATCTGTTAAATTGTTTGCATATAGATGAGAAATACTGCAATAAAGAAAATTTGTGTAAATTTAAATAGATTTTAATGAATGTTTAGCTAAAAAATTAAGTTCAAGTTTCAATTCTTAAATTCCTTTTACTAAATTTATTTTACACATTTTGAATAGAGATTCAGACGATTTTAAATAAATTATGGAGTGGAATTAGCAAGAATAATTTCTGAACTAAGCAATATATTTACATAAGTATAAAATTTGCTTTTGTTAGCTACAGCATAGAACTCATTTGGAGATATTTTGTATAAAATTATCTGAATCCCTATTCTACATGAGTAAAATAAATGCAGTAAAAATAAATGAAAAATTCACACTTGAACTAAATTTTTTAGTTAAACAATCATTAAAATCTATATAAATTTACCTAAATTTTCTTTATTGCAGTATTTCCCAACTATATGCAAAAATATAGCAGATGAATCAGTTAAATAATTAAATTATTCAAAATTGCTTTTATATGATTAAAGATGTAGAGGATTCAAATATGCATAGTTACACAGAAAGTCAAATAATGTTGAAACTGCTATTTTCCCAATGAATACCAGTCAAAATCAAAATTTATTAACAGTGGAAGAAAAAATAACTACAATAATAGTAAATTGGAAAGCAATTCTAGATTCAAATAATTTTTTAAATGCTTCAAATTTCAGTCAAATATTCCAAATTTAATACAACGCTAAGGAAAATTATTCTGTTATGTATATACTAAAGCTGTACCAAAAATAAAATTATAAACCTATATATATATACAGCTTAATCCAGGAATTATTCTTGCTAACCCCACTCCATAATTTATTTAAAAGCATCTGAATCTGTATTCTAAATGAGTAAGTCAAATGTTGTAAAAAGAATTTAAAAATTCAAACTGGAACTTAATTTTTTAACTAAACATTTATTAAAATCTATATAAATTTATTCAAATTTTCTTCATTGCAGTATTTCCCATCTTATGCAAACAATTTAACAGACAGACCAATCAAATCAGTTAATTATTTAAAATTACTTTTATATGATTAAAAATGTAGCTGATGCAACAAAATTGCTGAAAACTTTTACATGAAACAAAAGTTTCTGAGGGAAGACAACATCTCAGTTAAATTCTAAAATAACAGTAAACAAACACCTATAAGGTAATTCTGTGGAAAACCGGTTGGATGACATTTATTGAAACTTTGGCAACAATTTTTAAAAATATAAATAAAAAAACAACAATATTTTGTAGGAATTTTAAATTTCTATAAAAAATAAAAATTACAGAATACTTAGCCTATTTCAAATACAAAATAGTAAATTACCATCATTACTAGTACCAACAATAAAAGCCATTAGCAACTGCATCATACAGTTAGTTGTAATAAAAAAAGAAAATTTATATTTATGAAAGAAAGTTTTGAAAATGTTATGTAATTTCAAAGCTTTTTATTTAAAAAATGGTATGTGACAATTATGAAAGTTTGTTAACAGCTATTAAAATTTTATTATGAATAAAAAGAAAATAGTATTCATGTTTAGCTTCTAAATTCCTACAAAAAATAGCAAATAACAAATTGGTTATCTTATTTCAATAATAAAATAAATTTTCCTTTCAGAAATGACAACATTCAGTCAGTTGTCATTTCTGAAAGGAAAATTTTTGAGATTTTATATAGCTTGAAAATTTTTATAATCAACAAAAATCAAATTTAAGAAAGTTTCTTGCAAAATTAGAGCAATATCTTGCTTTGGAGTGCATAAATTGCTAGTAACATTTACACAATTACATACAAGAAAATATGCCTGCAAAGTTTCAAGCAAACAAAATTTACCTGTCTGAATAATTTAAGATAGTTGAACAAATACAAATATCTCTTACTGGTATAAACGTAATAAAGCAGTTAGATAGAAACAGAAAAAAAGAAAAATTAAAATTAATTTAACTAATCTTTTAACAATTAATTAAGATTTCTTTCCCATAAATGTGCATTACTTTCTCTTCAATTAATACCAATAACTTTCATTTAATAAACGCCGATAATTTCTGTATTAATATATAGTCCTTAACCTCTCTAAACAATGATACAAAAACAGTTAAATGCTCATACATAGAAAACGAAATGCGTATTTTTATTATTCTCAGCTTGCTGCTACTGTGCTGAATAGCAAGAAGAAATCTACTACGAAAACAACCATATAAAATAAACTACATATAAACAATCATATAAACCATATAAAATATTTATATAAATTCAGCAATGAAATTTAAATTGAAAATTATTATCCTCTTAAGATATAGGGTAAGCTATTTCAAAATTTTCAGTCCGAATTTTTGCCATTTTACTTATATGGTACACATTTTACACAAGATGTTTACCATCTTGTGTAAAACATTAATATTCAAACGATATTAATAACAAGTAATAGATATTAATATAAAACATCTTGTGTAAACATTAATATTTAACATTAAACATAAACATTAAACGGATAAAAAGATTCGGCATATTAAATACAGTTCAACTTACCTTTCCCTGCTTCAGGCCCTTCCTTAAAACGATGAACTGCAAATTTAAAATTCTTGCCTAATAATTTATATTTCGCATCAATCGAATGTTCTAGAACTTTGCATAACGGTTTTCTTAAAAATGATCGCATTGGCTCCAACATTTCCGGTCTGTTTGTATGAATGGCACCTGCAGAAAGATAGAGAACAAAAATGCGATAGAAAAAAATGAAACATCGCAGTTTTTTATGTAACAAACCAGGAAAATTAATGAGACCATAAAGAACTTCGATCATCTGATGTTGCAAAGAAATGAATTGCAATATTTTTCTATTTCATCGAATGAGTGATTATAAGTGCATAACTAAAGCATATAATTTATGTGTCACCTTGTTGAAGATGGTTGTCTTCAAGGTTTTTTTGCTCATTGACTTATTTCGCTTACCATGAACGTTTATATGACCTATATTATCCTAGGTTTGCTGTTTGTCCTGTAGCGGGGCCTGGGTGCAAAAAGCCATCTGGAGTCCTATTTTTTTTTTTTTTTTTTTTTTTTTTTTGTGAAGCAATAATAATAATAACAAAAAAATACGAACCCGAACGTATATTAAAAATGCATGTTTATTTAATGAGTGATTTTATTTTTGCTAAAGCATCGATTGCTTCAGAAAAAGTATAATTTTTTGCAATTTCTTTTTCGATGCTTAATATAGCAAGTGCATTTAAGCATTCTGAACACATGCTTGACCTAAGATAACTCTTTATTACTTTTAATTTGCTGAAAGAGCTCTCAGCACTTGATGTAGTAACTGGCATCGTAAAGAACAGTTTCTTCACAGTTAATACATTTAATTATTATTATTATTATTATACATTTAATTATCATTATAATTATTATTTAGTATGTCTTGTGCGTTATTTACATTTCTTTCATTCAAAATCAAATCCCTCAGCAAACAAATTTCCTGGATTAGGTTTTCATCTGCATCATTGTTATAAAACTTCACAAGGTTTTTGGAACATTTCTCTAATTTATGTTTTTCAAAAATTTTTATATCAGTGATTAATTTGATATCAGAAATAATATTTTGTATACTTTAAATCTGTCTTCTATTTGTACAATAACAATATCAATTACAGTGTTAAAAAAATAACACCTAAATTCCACTATCGGGTTTTTTATAACTTCTTCTTCTGCTTATTCAGAAAATAATCTTATCCTTTTTCTAATTCGTTTTTCAGGAAAATGCTCAAAAGAAACGTTCAAATTATATCATTTTTGCTTCGTCTAAAAATGTTCTTAAATTTTGGATTTCAGTTTTAATTTTATTGAATAAATTGAAAGCTGAATCAAGAATAATTGTTTAATAATAATAAGCAATATATGCGTTGCAATATCCCCCCAAAAATTACAATATATACTGCTGGAAGTGGCATCACAAATTAATAAATTAAAGAAGTGTGATAGACAAGGCACATAAATTGCATGCGGGTTTAGAGAAAGTATTCTAGACTGTGCACCTTTATATTTGCCTTTCATGTTGCTACCGTTGTCGTATGCTTGTACTCTACAATTCATAATATCTAAATCAAGGTCACTTAATCTTTCCAATAGGGCTTTTGCTAGTCGTTCTCCAGTCACATTAGTTACTTCAGTAAATCCTATAAATAGCTCACTTAAACTTAATTGTTTCTCTTCAAAATTTAAATACCTAATAAAGACTGGAGTTTGTTTTTTATGGGAAATATCAGAAGTAGAATCCATTTGGATACTATAATACGTGGCTACTTTTGTATTGTCTTTTAATTTTATTAAGAACTTCATTTCCTAACGCAGGAATAATTTGTTCTTGCGTTGCGTGGGCTAAATCATGAACAATTCTGTTTTTGGAATTTTTATTCTGTTTATATGATCCACAAGCACCGAAGCGTATCCACTTAAAATTTTGATTAAACAAACAATTTCCATTATTAGGTGTTCCTCTTATTTCGTGGGTTTCTCGAAGTGGAAGATTATTACACGCTAAAAATTGAATCACATCTACAATTCTTTGAAATAGTTAATTAAGTCTTGCCGTTTCCTTACTTATATTACCTAGATTTGTTTTATCACTAGTCGAACGTAAATTTAGTCGCTTTAGTAATTCTTTTCAAGCATTAAACGAATTAAAATGACAACTTGAACACTCATGATCTAAGATTACAGTTGATAGCTTTCTCGTTTCAACATTTTCCTTGCAAGATTGCGTACTTTGCGCAGAACTTTCTTCCCCAGTTGAAGTTTGAATTGTAATTTCTGAAGTCGAAGCAATTTCTTTGCCAGAATTACTTCGTGGCCAAGAAAACAAATCTACTTGTAACTTCTTAAAGGTGAGCTTTTTTTTCTTTTCTAATAATTTTCTTTTTTTGACATCCAGAAGGATATTTCCTTGGCATGGACATGGTTATATCTAACAGTATTAAGCAGTTTGTAGGATGAATTATCAAATTAATATATGTTACACTATTACCTAGTAGGTGAGGTAAGTGACTGTAAATCTACTTACTTTATATTAATAATATTTTGTACACTTGCACTAGACTATAATATATTATTGTAAACTTCGTATATTTCCAAATCCGTCGACTGCTCCGCTTAAACTTCTTTAATTCTTTACATTCCAGTCGTGGCCGGTGAAGCAGTAATGCAATGTGCATTGCTAAGAGCTGATCGTTTAATTTATCTTCGTTTTATTTTTTGTTGGAAAAATTAATATAAACAAACATACACAGATACACAGATAAAAATATTGCATTAGAAGCAGAAAAAACTAAATAGCTAATGATTTACAAGTTCATTTGAACTCAGCCTCGACTTCTGGCCGCCGTTTGCTCCCAGAAGTCGCGCCGCTCTGTCTTAACATGTCTGAAGGGGATTTCCTTGTTCATAAATGAACTTTTTTCCTTTTTATAGGTATCACTGCGATCATTACCTAATAACGACATCAATCGACGCTCACGTGGAAACAAACTTGTATAGTTTTAGTAAGTGTAAACGCTATTATTGTTCAGAACACAATTTTAAATCTTAATCACGGTGATGCCCCTCTCAGTTGCGGGACCCCAGTGCATAGCACCCGCCGCACCCCCCAGACGGACGGCCCTGCGTTGAGCCTTTTCCACGAAAAATTAGTTCATTTTACATAAGCAATTTCTACACGTGCAGGCAGTGAATCACTCGTTTGCTTAGTTTTCATGTAAAATGTTTTGCCTGACTTTCAGTTCGTAAACTTTTGAAGAAAATAAATAAATGAATAAACCGTGCACACACGTGTCTTCTCCTTCTCTTTTGTACCCTTGATAAATGAACATTCAATTTCAGAACAATGAAAAAATTGTGCATGAATTTATCAGTTTAGGTTATTTCTCCCTTGCCTTTTTAAATTTAACTGAAATCAACATATAATGTTTAATATCGTCTTTTAATTTAGTTTATTCACTTAAAAATAGCTTTTAATAATTATTAAAGATCTATTTTCTCCACCATTTCAAGGCTTTGCATTCGTCAGCAAAATGATGTCAGAAGATTTCATATAATTAAGTTTGCACTCTAAAAGTCTCTAACAAAGTTAACTCTTCACTCTTTCACTTTAAATAAACGTAAACTGGAATTTTCAGTATTTCCAATTCAATATTTTACAAACATTTTCTTATTCTTAAAAGCAGTGATTCCCAACCAGCACAGTGAATTTCCTTGATGACCAAATACGGGTATCTGTGGAAAAAAAATTGTATTATTAGATATAAAAGAAGAAGAAAGAAATACTCAAATAAAAATAAAATGCTAGAATTACATTGCTCTGAATCTTTATGTATTTTATGTAATTACAAGATTTATGCTTGTTATATCTAATTGTGTAAGATATATAGATAGCGTAATAGATGTATCTATACGCTATAAAACGGTGTCGGTATTTCTACAAAAAACTATATTATATTATTACTACTACTATATTATATATATATATATATATATATATATATATATATATATATATATATATATATATATGGGAGTTGCTAACAGATCTGATATAGTGTATGGCGCCATGTTGCGTCATAAATCATGTGATGCTTTCCCGCCATTATTGGCAGGCGAGAGTTGGGTAGTGAGACTGTCAGACGTACAGCTCACTCTCATGTACTTTTTATGTTCTATGTTTGTAATGTTTTGTCCTTTGTCCTTTAATCTCAATAAACATATTTCACATATTAATGCTGGTCATTGCCTTTCCCCACATTTTGGGGGGCTCGGCCTTTCTCGTGAATACCCCTAGCAAATCCCGCCAAATTGTTGAAAAAGCTGTGGACGTTAGTGCAATTTAAGACGCTAAATTGATGCTGAAAATTTTGATAAGAGGGGATTTTTTCTGTGGATGATTTACTGGACTGGTGAATGGACGTCAGTGCATGTTTTTCATGGATAAGATTCAAGTGAAAAAGTGAAAACTTTCAAGATTCAATTACTTCGTGTTCTTGTGCAACTGTGCTGACATATACTGGCCGCTTTTTTAAAAAAACGTCATCCTGTTCGACATTACTAAATTAAAGAAGAAATTGAATTATTTGGAAATGTGTGAATTATTTAGGAATGAATAGTTCGACTGCTCCAAACCAGGTAGGCGCAATTTTTTTTTTTTTACATTTTTCCCCCTCTAAATAAATGAGATTGTTGATAAGTTTGTAATTTATAGTGCGTTACTTTATTTCATTCTCCCTTTAAATTTTAATCCCGATTGAATGTGTATTAGTTCTGTTTTAATTCATTAAAATGTCTTTAAAACTAGGTGATATTCAATTAATCGCTAACTCCCTTAAATATGCTAAAACTAATTCAGTAAAATTGCTTAATTCTGTGTTAGGTTACAGTAATTTTGACCATCCTTCTCGAAAAAGATGAGAAATTTTGAAAGATTTGAAAATTTTGATGTAGAGAAGCATAAACAAGAATCGTTGAATAATTTTTCCTTATCTGACTTTATCTCTGTTTCTGATTTATTACATTTGGAAGTAAACAAGAGTAACAAAGATGATTTGTGTGAAAAGATTTTTAAAGCCCTGTGTTGGCGCAAGCGCACTCCCAACCGGTCATGTGATCACGAGTGTAAACAAGGGGAAACCACCAGGGAGACACCGTCAGGATTTCGGCAATAACTGACGTGGGTAATCACGGTGCTAAAGTATGAATCGACACCCACAATAACAAAATTTACTGTCATTTATATTAATGTTTTGTGTTGTCTTGTGTAATGTCAATAAATAATTTAGAAAAAGGCAACACTGGTCCGTCGTTATTTTATCCAATGGAATCTGGATTTTAAGCCAGACCACCCTGACCAATTTTACTGAATTTCAGAACTCGCTAGATACCAGTTTCTTAACAGAAACAGAAGAACTTTTGTTTAATCAAAAGGTTTCGCAAACCGAAAGCTCATTTAGTAATGCCGGTAATAATTCTTCCTTCCCATCCCCGTAGCATCAGACGAAACATACATAAATAACAGTGAAGCATTAATTACTGGCGCCAAATGGGAATCACTCGAAAATGATCCCTCGAATAACCAAACGATGAATGATATAAACCTTCAGTTTTGTTTTTTATCACGCGATCTCTGTGGCAGTTGTAGAAACTTCACAGCCAATGAATGATTCCTATTCTATTAAAAGTTTTTTTTGTGATGTTGAAGAGAATTTTTCGGTTTTTCCTTCTTTAAGCGAATAACAAAAATTAATCTTTGCAAAGTGGGTAGTTTCCGGTGCAGCTAAATCTTTTTTATTTTCTCAAAGAATCAGTCTGAAACCCTTGTTGATGAATGTTCTGTTATTCAATACACAAATGGGATACAGGGTTCCTCTTCTGATAAAATTATTCTTTACGGTGCAAAATGTTATTCTGAGTTTAAAGAAAAATTACGAATTTTCGAAACTATCGTAAGTAAAATGAACGCAAATAATTCAAAGACGTCGTATCCTAGATATACTAATGACGGCCAAAGTCGTAGTACAATACATAAAACTCCTGTCCAACAAAGAGAATCAAAATCGAATCATAGTAATCCGACTAACAGTAAGATGCGTTGTTTTAATTATAACGATTTTGCACATATCGCAAAGACTTGCCCTAATCGTTCTCGTGGTCCTAAATGTCTTTCTTGTAATTTTTTCGGACATAAATCTTCCGATTGTCACCATACTAGTCGGAATGACAGTTCTACTCCACATAGTAATGTCAACACTGTACATTTATTGCATTCTCCATCGAATATGCATAAAGAAGTTGTTATATTTAATAATACACTTTCCGGATTATTCGATACTGGTAGTTTTTTTTTTTACTCTTCTCAAATATTCTGCATGGATTAAACTAGGATCGACGCCGTTGACGAATAACAAGACAACACTAACTGGATTCGGTTTTTCTCGAAAAAAAAAAATAATAGGTTCCTTTGAATTTGAAATTATTATTGTTAAACAAAGTTTTCCTGATTTTATTTCTGTGGTACCTAATAATTGTACTACTTATGATCAAATAATAAGTTGCGACGTAATAAATCAGGCAAATTTGACAATTAAATCTGACGGTGTTGTATTTTCCAAAAATTATAAATCTCATGATCCTGTTGAAATTGACAGTTTTATAATGGCCATTTCTGCCGATACTTCCACACTTGATGTAGGTCCAAATATTTCTAAACAAACTCGCAATGAGGTTGAACGGCTTTTGTTAGCCTATAAACCTAACAAAACTAAAACCGCGAACATCGACTTTGATATTACGCTTATTGACGATGAGCCAATTTTCCCCACTCCTCGACGTTTACCTTATGCTGAACGTGATATAGTAAATGTGCAGATAGACGAATGGTTAAAAATGGAATTGTAGAACCATGTTCTTCACCTTATGCTAGTCAAGTTGTCATAGTTCGTAAGAAAGATGGAAAAACATAGAGTCTGTATAGATTATAGAAAATTAAATCGTAAATTAGTTAAAGATCATTATCCACCACCGTTAATTGATGACATTTTAGATCGTCTTCAAAATGTGAAAATTTTCAGTACTCTCGATTTGCGTAACGGATTTTTTCATGTGCCAGTAAAAGAAAAAAGTCGTTGTTGCACGAATTTCGTCACAAATACAGGTCAGTTTCAGTTCCGTTATATGCCATTCGGTTTAAGTTCATGTCCTCCTGTCTTTATGCGATACATAAATGCTGTTTTTCGTGATATTATTGCAAAAGGCATTGTCCTCCCGTTTATGGATGATGTTGGAATTCCTGACCTAACCCTAATGATGTAATCCCTTTGCGCATGCGCGCTGGTGACGCCAGGAAAAAATTTCCCATGATCCCACGGAGTAAGAGAAGTAGATTTAGATTTAAGTTTGGGGGGGATGAAGTATATGATGAAACCAAAGATGGTTTTGTGCTGTGTAAAGAATCCGTGCATGTGAAATGAAATATATGTAAATATTTTGTATATAATTATCTGTGCCTGTGTCATCGTTCTGCAAATAAAAAAGATGACAAAAATGAGAACACTTGAATTAATGATTTCAATGTTCATATTCACGATCTAATTCACCTTGGAATACCTCGATTCTATTTCATTTAGAATATCCCGGAATGACAAGGTCGGGGAGAAATTTTTTTTTTATATTTTTCGATAAATTTGAATTTAGGGCCTAGAAATCCCAAAATCTGGCATCCCTGCCGGGATTTACTTATATAGAATTAACGTAAAGAGATATAGTATTCGAGGTATTTGGAATTAGAATTGAGAAATTATTAGAAATAGATGTCAAAAGTATTAAAAAGTTAAGAACTCCTACAAGGAGTAATTTTACGAGATAATTAAATAAAGCTTGTGAAATTTTGGAAAACAAAGTAGAGGACACAGATAGTTCTTTTAGAACAGAAATTTAAAGAATTAAACGATTTAGATACAAATATTTTAGCTGTTTTGCAAAGCGATACAACGTGCATTCAAGATAATTTTAATTTGGAATATGAAGCTATTACTATTTATGAAGATAGGTTTATAGAAACGAAAACGAAACTATAGAGAAGATTAAATGTTTTAGAAAAACCTAAACAAGATGTTACTATAATGAAAGAATCTGTCGATAATACTAATTGTAAATTTAGACTTCCAGAGCTGGAATTAAAACAATTTAGTGGAAACATTAAAGAATGGCTCCAAAGGGGGGGAAGGCAGTTTAAAAAGATTCACGAAGATGTAGATATTGTAGATGATGACAAATTTCAGTATTTGTTGCAATCAACACAAAAGGGTTCGCCAGCTAGGCAATTAGTAGAATCTTTCCCGCAACAGGAAAAAATTATGAGGAAGCTGTCAAATGTTTAAAACAGCGCTTCGGAAGATATGATTTACTGATCGAAGTTTATATTAGAGAGCTTCTTTTTGTGATCATAAATAACGTGAATCCTCAAGGTCAAAAGTATTCTTTAGTTAAACTGTATGATACTTTAAGCATTAAAATCATTAGGAGTTGCAGAAGATAACTTTTCCAGTATATTGCTATATCCTCTTGTTGAGTCATGTTTACCAAGCGATTTATTGACAGTTTACGAACGAAATCAAACTGAATTAATTACAGCAGAATATTCAGGGAGTGATAGGCTGACTCATCTCTTAAACTTTCTTAAAAAAGAAATTGAATCGGAACAAAAATTGATTATTGCGCGTTCTTCTTTCGATTTAGAAAAACATAATAAAAAAAAACTCTGAATCATCATATTCGTGAAAAAGTAAATAGACCATCTGGTTTTGATTTATTTCATAATTCGAGAAGAAATTCGTTTCCGGTTGATTCAAAAAATAAAGAATGCGCTTTTTGCGATAAATCGATTATGACTCAAGATTGTAGATTTTCGAGGAGTTTAACATACGAAAATAAGAAGGAAATTCTTTTAAATCGCGGAATTTGTTTTCGATGCTTAAATTCTAAACCCAAAAATATTGCGCGTTTCTGTAAGCAAACAATTAATTGTTCTAAATTCAATGGGAAACATTTACTGATCATGTGTAATGCTAATGATGAATGCGCAAGTAATAAAAATAAAGAAAAACGTTCGGAAGAAAAAATTGTTACGGACAGCTCTTTAACTAATAAAACATCCTTACATCAAGTTTATTTACAAACATTAGTTGTAGAAAACTGACTGATTACGAGATTATTTTTTAAACTTTATTGTATCATTCTTGTATCTGGCAACTTCTGTTAGGCGGGCTTCTGTTTTAATGTTTATGTTTTTGATGTAACGTTTTTTGTGTGTGTCGTAGTTTTAGATGTCCGTAAATGTAAGTAGATGTAGTTAAAGTAGATTAAAAGCTTTAGTAAGTGTTTGAAGAGTTATTGAGTTTTATATACTACATCACATGAGTATTGAGAACTAGGAATATTGATCCATAATAGAGTTTTTGGAGATCGATATCCGACATTAGTAGTTAAAATTCGTGGGAACGGTGAAACTAAATTAATTCGTTGTCTCTTAAAGAAAAAACCATACGAATGAAAGTGGGTTTGATAAAAGAACAGAGTTTATAATGATAAGGAATTAGAAGTAATGTTAGAGTTTTGATTCCCTCCGAGAGAGAAAAGGGGAAATTCTGTTCCCCTAACTAACTGTATTCGAGACGCCGACGCGGCGACATGTACATTCTCTCTCTCGTCTTTTTGTTGTGATGTGTTTGTGTGGTAGCTTAGAAATGTCCGTGTTCATATATGTGTGAAAATAAAACCTATGAAAGTTTCAACTCCTGCTTCGTCATTAATGGAATTGTCATGCACTGACTGAATATCGTGGTGTACCCTGGACGTGATACGTTGAAATGTGGAAATTGGAATTTTTTTGGAAAGCACGACAATTTTGAAGAAGCGCAGTGAGGAGCTGAAACCAGAGGTGGCCACATTTATTATTTGTTCTAAGCTTTTTTTTTAATTATTTAGTTTAAAATGGATATTAATAGATTAAAGGAAAAAAGGAAAGGATTACGTACTATCTTCACGGAACATCTAACTAAAATAAATAATTCTTTAAGCAGAGAAATCTGTAATGAATATACGAAAGAAACAAAAATTAATGAGCTTGTGAGTTTAAAAGCTCAGCTCACGGAAAAATTGAAGGATTTAATTAGCTTGGATGACAGTATTCAATTAATTATAGATTTAAGCGAAATGGAAGGAGAAATTGAGGTGTGCGAAGATTACAAAGACAGAGCAATTGAACTAACATCTAAGCTAGGAAGAGAAATAGAAAATTTGAGGGATATTCCACAAGTAAGGACAAACAGTCCAGTTACAAATAATGCGGAAAATGTTATCCATTTAAGAAATCAAAGTGTTAATTTACCGAAATTAAATATACAAACTTTTGAGGGCGATTGCAGTCAATTTATAGATTTTTGGAATTCCTTTGAAGTCGCAATTCATAAAAATAATTCATTTACAAAAATTGAGAAATTTACTTATTTAAAAACGTATCTTCGTGGAATTGCCTTAAATGCTGTATCGGGATTTTCATTAACTGAGCAAAATTATGATGCGCCGATACAGTTATTAAAAGAAAGATTTGGCCGAACAGATATAATCATATCTTCTCACATGCATAAACTTTTATTGATTGACCCAGTAAAAACTTGCTCAAATGTAACAGGCTTAAGAAAAATGTATGATGCAATAGAAACCCAAATTAGATCGTTGCAATCATTAAATGTAGCTACAGGTACTTATAGTAACCTATTGTGCCCTGTAATATCATAAAAGCTACCCGAAGAATTAAATTTAAACTATAATCGTCACCGTAGGGCAGGTGAATTATTTGATATCACTAATTTAGTAGAATTCTTAAGAATAGAAATAGAGTGCAGGGAAGCTTCTTTATTATTAGCAAACCCTAAAATTTCTAATTTAAAGGAATATTCAAAGCAAAGGAATATTCAGAAGCAAACCTGATCAAGGTTACAAAAATAGATATTCTTCACATACGAATGCCTTAACGACACACGCTGATTCATTTCACCATAAAACTGAATCGAATCGTAAATTTAATCCAAAAATAAACTATTATCCTTCTTCCAATGACAGAATGAGTAATCAAAAATCTATCTTTTGCACTGAAAAACACATGAGCCATGATTGCTCAGTTAATGTTAATGAAAAGAAAAAAGCGTTAATATCTAAAGGAAAATGCTTTGTATGTTTTCAGAATCACATAAGAAAATTCTGCAATAGTAACTATCAATGTAAGCTCTGTGGTTCTTTTTCGCATAATTCCTTAATTTGCAAAAGACCGCAACCCGATATCGTAACTAAGAATATTTCCCTTCCAGTTGAAGAAGGAACTTTTATCCCCAAAGAAAATAATACCGCTTCTACCATGATATCTTTCAGCACCGAACAAAATAAAAGAAAAAATAGGGTCCCTGGATCGGTTTTATTACAAACATTTTCAGCTGTGGTGACCGGACGAAGGGGGAGTCTGCGTTGCATGTTGGATTGTGGGGCCAATAAATCCTTCATCTTGAGAGGGGTGGTCGAGGAATTGGGATTGAAAACAGTGGGCAGGGAAGTTCTAGCTATTCACACTTTCGGAAGTGAAACCGCTGAGCGTCGTGTTTACGATATAGTGGAGATTACGTTAAGGAATGTACAACGCCCGACTCGGTGTGTTAAAATACAAGCGGTTGTTAATGCCTCGATTACGTCGGCGAAAATTCATACTCCATCGCAGTTTGTTAGAAACATAGCGTTGGAAAAGGGAATTGAGTTAGCAGATGTTAGTACTTCTGAGAGGATTGATGTTTTGATTGGTTCGGATTATATTTCAGAGATTTTAGGCGAAAGGAATATAAGGATTAGTAAAAGATTGATTGCAGCTGATAGTATTTTCGGATATTTGCTTCTGGGAAAGGAGATGGGAATTGATTTTAAGGAAATATCTGCTAATCATTTGATCGTCGAGGGTGAGGAATCGTGTTTTGATAGGGTAAAAGATTTGTGGTTATTAGAAACGATTGGGATAAATGCGGATAAAGAAGTGTCTCTTTCAGATAGAGAAACTTTAAAATCGTTTCAACAAAATACGACGCATAAAGGCAAAAGATACGAAACTCGTTTGTTATGGAAGGAGGATAATAAGGCATTACGCAGTAATTATAAAATTGCGAAACGTCGTTTATTCGGTTTAAGCAAAACATTAGATGGAAACAAAGAATTATTTGTTAAATACGATGGCATCATTAAGGAACACTTAAGAGAAGGTATTATAGAACGAGTAGATTTGAATTTAGACCAAAATATAAACACTGGTTATTTTCGTCTACATCATGCTGTAGTGCTTGAACGGAAGGATAGTACAAAGGTTAGGATTGTCTTTGACGCATCATCAAAGGGAAAAGGCACGTTATCGTTAAACGATTGTTTAGAGAGCGGACCGAACTTAAGTCCTGATTTACTTGAAATCTTGTTACGGTTTAGGTTATACAAAATTGTACTAGTTGCATAGAAGACAGTTGCATAGGAGTTAGTTGCAAAATTTCATAGTGCAGATATTCCGCGCGTTTTTAGAAGTAGGCATCGCCGAGGAAGATAGGCAGTTTTTAAAATTCTTATGGATAAAAGGGGATTGTCCTAATCTCGGTTTCAGCCCTCACAATATTGAAACATTCCAATATAAAAGAGTCGCCTTTGGAGTGAAATGCAGCCCATTCTTACTTGCCGCAGTTATTAAACTGCATTTAGAAAAATTCGAAAGTGAATATGAAGAAGCATGTAAAATGTTTAGCTATTTGTACGTGGATGACCCAGCAGCTGGCACGTCAAGCGTTTCCGAAGCTATAAAATTGAGCAAAGAAATGATTTACATTTTAAGTTAGGTCAGCATGAATCTTCGAATTCCCCAATTTTAATTGAAGCTTGAAAACAAGCTAATGTTGACCGTCGTGAAACATCCGAAGAATTAGGTGTGCCATTAAAAATTCTTGGACTCATTTGGGACAATATCAACTATAAATTTACCATAGACATTCATCAAATTTCTAAGATGAAGGACAGTAATCTTTCGAAGCGATTGATTCTGAGCATCTGTGGGATGCTGTTTAATCCATTGAGAATGATAATCCCTTTTACTGTCAGAATGAAGTTGCTACTACAGAACACCTGGGAACGGGAGCTGAAATGGGATGAACCAGTACCACCGGACATTCAAGAGACATTTCTGCCATGGCTGGATGAGGTAAAAACTATCCCTCAGATTTCTTTGCCTCATCCTTACTTCTTTGACGCAGAGACTCCAATGGCTGAAATTCACATTTTCTCCGATGCAAACCCAAAGGCTTATGGTTGTGTGGCCTACTTCAGGAAAGTGACCAACGAGAAGGTGAACTCTAGTTTTATAGTGGCGAAATGCCGCCTAGCTCCATTGAAAAAATTGAGTCTGCCCAGACTCGAACTCATGGGAGCCCTTGTTTCTGCCAGATTAGCAGAATACTTAAAACGAGCATTTCCCTGGATTACATCTGACCACATCTTCTTCTGGTCGGATTCGCAAATCAGCCTTCATTGGATAAAAGGAGACCCTCTACGATGGAAGGAGTTTGTAAGAAATCGCGTACTGGAGATCCAGGAGAAAACCAATCGAGACCAGTGGAATTACTGCAGAGGAAAGACGAACCCCGCAGACAAGTTAACCCGAGGACTGTCTATCCGAGTGTTAGCGCAAGATGATGTTTGGTGGCATGGTCCAGACTGGTTGTTTAACCCAAATCTATGTCTTGACAACACAGTGAACAGCGAATTCAACGAAGTTGAAGTAGCAAACGAATTAAGGAAAGACTATGTTCCAGCGAGCAACCTAGTAATGACTGTAACCTGAACAAATTGTGATGATTTTCTCGATAAACTTCTCAAAATCACAAATGACTATGTAAAACTGATTTGTATTATTTCATTTATTTTAAGATTTTCAGCTAATTGCACGTACCCTCAGTCAATGACTGCAGGGCCCATTCGGCTGATGAAAGAATTCAGGCAGAAAATCAATTAATCCGGATGGTTCAACGTGGTAAGTATAAGAAGGATATTAGAGATTTGAAAAGAGGTAAGAATGTTTCAAGGAAAAGTAAACTGTCAACCTTAAATGTATTTTTGGACGAAAATGATATTCTAAGTGTGGGAGGCAGGTTAAAAAATTCCAAATTAAATGTTTATTCAAAATATCCTATTGTGTTACCGTCAAATCATATTTTAACTTACAATATTTTAGTGCATTATCATAAGAAATATTTACATTTGGGAGCACAAGCTTTGTTGTATCAAGTACGTCAGAAATTTTGGCCCATCAATAGTAAACATAATTCTTAAAAGGTGATAATTAAATGCATTACTTGTGTGAAAAACAAACCTGTTTTAACATCCCAATTAATGGGTGATTTACCGGCTGATCGTGTCACTCCTAATCATGTATTCAACATTACTGGTATTGACTTTGCTGGCCCATTCTTCTTAAAGTTCAAAAATCAGAGAAAAGGTATATTGAACAAAGTTTATGTTGTAATTTATGTGTGCTTATGTACTAAAGCTTTGCATCTTGATTTCGTTACTGATCAAACATCTGACTGTTTTATTGCAAGTTTAAAGCGTTTATTTAGAAGGAGAGGTAAATGTGCAAAAATTCTTACCGACAATTCCAAAACATGTCGGTGCAAACAAAGAACTTAAAAAGCTGTATGTCTTGTCAACTCTCCTGATCAATGTTTAAGTGAATTTTTAATTTCAGAATCTATTGAATGGAAGTTCATTCCACCTAAATCACCGAATTTTGGAGGTATTTTGGAAGCCGGAGTAAAATCCTTTAAATTCCATTTAAAAGCGTACTAGGAAATCAAAAACTAATTCTGGAAGAATTTCTAACAATTTTGGCTGAAATTGAAAGCGTCCTAAATTCTAGACCCCTTACTCCGCTATCTCCAGAATTCGACGATTTTGAAACTTTGTCACCTGGTCATTTTTTGATTGGCAGACCAATTAATGGAATTGCCGAACCATTGTTAATTAACTTAAATGAAAATCGATTATCAAAATGGCAAAAAATTACAAAATTTTCTCAAAGTATATGGAAAATATGGAAACGCGATTATCTTTGCAGTTTACAACAACGTTACAAATGGAAATTCAATAAGAATAATGTAAAACTCGGAACACTTGTTCTGATAAAAAATGAAAATTTACCTGGAACAAAGTGGTTGTTAGGAAGAATTACTGAAGTTTTCCCCGGTAATGACAACCAGATTAGAGTAGTCAATATTAAATTACCAAATGGCAATATGATAAAACGAAATGATCGTGATGTAGCTATTTTACCCTCTGGAAATGAAGTGTATTAATGTTATTGTTTTAGTTTATAATATATATATAATGGAATTTAATAATTTGATTTGTATTTATACAAATTGTATAATTTGTCTTTTTGTGAATTTATTGTTTTATTGTAACTATAGTATGCAATTTTATGAAGGTCTTCATCCGGGGGGGGGTGGATGTTAGAGTTTTGATTCCCTCCGGTGGAGAAAAGGGGAAATTCTGTTCCTCTAACCAGATGTGTTCGAGACGCCGACGCGACGACATGTACATTCTCTCTCTCTCTCTCGTCTTTGTGTTGTGATGTGTTTGTGTGGTAGCTTAGAAATGTCCGTGTCCATATATGTGTGAAAATAAAACCTATGAAAGTTTCAACTCCTGCTTCGTCATTAATGGAATTGTCATGCACTGACTGAATAGGTAATGGGCGTCTTTAGAATTTCGTTATATACATTTTTTGTAATAAATACGGCCTGTATTCCTAGATCTTAGACCAAATAGCTGGTACTCTACATTTTATAAACTTAACCCGATTTACAAGCATGCCATTTCAGAAATAATCATATATTCAAAAAGATTCTGAAATTTCAGCTTCGAATCTAATTTTTCTATAATATATAGTAACAATCTAGTGCATTTCATTTTCAGTTCAAATAAATCACAGCTAATAAAGCTGAATTTTAAAATACCACCTGATCACTATACTATAGACTCAGTGGTGATTTCAGGGACTGTTTCCTTTGCAATAGATTGTTTTCTCAACATATATTTTCACATTTAGATTTTCTTTTTAAGTTTCGGCCCTGAAATTTTGCACATGCGTTTGGACTTTTCCTTGAATTTTTTGAAATGCAAATTTATAAAACGTTTTCTCTACTCTATTCCCCATATATGTAGGTACTTTGTATTTCTTTTATATTTCATTTTGTTCATTATTTTCTCTCTGTGTTAATTGTTTCTCATATAATATTTTTATAAATATTTTAATTAGATTTTTACATCTGAGCTCATTCTGTAATCAATATTTCACATTTAAAGATGAGATTTCTCTTTCAAAAGCCCCATTGCGGTAGTGATCTTATGATTTTATTTCTCTTCAGTTGTACTAATACTGTTTCAAAATGACACGATTTACTTTCTCTGCTCCCACTTTTTCCCATCGCCACTGATTCGGAATTTTCACGATTCTAGAAAAAAGTCATACAAACCCATATATAAATAATAATGCTTTTAACATTAAAGAAATATAGACTACCGACTTTTGTAATACACCGCATTATTCAAAAAACTTTCATTACTTTCTTGATTATTGTATTGCAGAACATAATACAAACAGTTGTAAAATTCTTCACAATAACAGTAAATACATAATTCACTGAGATATTTACATGGTTTATTTTTGGTAGCTATGATTCTTTATGTTAGTTTTGACTGAAATCACATTAGATCGCATTAAAAAATGGCATGTCATTTCTCAAAATGGTACATTTCGCAATAATGTTCCCAATTCGTTTAAGTTAAGTGAATAAATGGCGTTCTGTTATTTATGTACTTGTTTGATAAGTTCGAATATAAAAAAACTTGCTTAGGCCATTAATTTTTGAGCTATTATACTACAATGCATCTCTCCATGTTTGAAAGATAAAACTTACAAAGAAATTTGATTTATGTTTTTTGCTGTATTTGTGTTTTGTTTTTTTAATTAGGCTAAATATTAGCACATTTAAGCTTTATTTATAGGCAGCTGAAGAGTACCTCTAAATAAAGTTTAGTATAATATATATTAATTATATATTATGCTATTGTAATATATAAATTAACTGTATATTATCACTATTAATTATCTCCGAAATAATTTTATCAGTAATAATAGAGACTAATATAATGAAGAGAGTAACTATGCATAATTAAGTATGCCGGCTTCCCCATTTTTTATAAATAGGACTTAAAATTATTTATCGTCTATTCGTTATGAAATGTGATAATCTGTACTACATAAAGAAGATTTGTTTAATTTTAGTACTTACTTTATATTTAATATTTTATTTTAGGTTCATTACGGACTCTAAAATGACTAATAATTATCGCACCCACGCATATTGTTATATTCAGCCGGCACGTTGAATTGCTTTCATGTTTCCGTTTGTTTTTTGTGTCCTCTTTTTTTATATTTTCCATTGTTTTTTAATTATATTTTATTAACTGTTTTAGTTCGAAATTTTCGTCGGAGCTCATTCTATATCATTCTATATAAAAAAATTCAGACTAAATGATACCACATTTAAACATTATTTAGAGATGGCAAGATTAGTGAAGTTCTTAAAATATGCGTAATATGTTTTTCGAAACACCAAGCTTCTCCATTTATTTTTTTAAAAATATAAATATGACTCTCTACTATTTATCTTCACATAAAGACTAATAGATGGCAGCACACAAGATCCATACATCTACATATTTCTAATGTTTCTTCAAAAAGGTACGATTATCGTTTTTCTTATCCTGCATTTGCGCATCTCCCTATTTGGAAATCTTGACGCTTTTTATGACAATGTTATTGACAAAACTAGACATTATTTTTTTTTACTGATATGCGCTTGCCCAATCACATTGAGGAGAATGTTCTGACATATCTAACTGCTCTCCGCTTGTAACCAATCCACTTGAGGAGAGCCTTGACGTAATTTACTTCGCTAAGTTCTCAGCAAATCAACGATAGGAGAGCTCCTGGCGGCGGCGCGAAACTGCAAAGTATTCTCCAGTGGTTCAAAGTATTTTGGTTGTTTTGGAAGCATGATAAATGTATTTTCTCCCAATTCTGTTGGTATTTCTACAAAGCTTACTACTGGATTTAGTTTGATTATAGCCTCGTATTTTATTATTAGTATGTGACTGATTCCACCAAGCCGAAACAAAACTTCAAATTTCCTGATTCTTATCGGCCAGTTTGTCTACTCGGTAACTTAGGTAAACGGTTTGAAAAGATAATTCTCTATAGACTCGTCGAACACTGCAACCGCAATAACATCTTTCCGGATTACCTGTATGACTTCAGAAAAAATCGTAGCTGCACCCAACAACCGTTTAGAGTAGCTAACACAATAACTGCTGGGTTCAATGCAGAATTAATCACCGGTGGCATCTTTCTGTATTTTATAAAAGCTTTCTAGCGAATATGGCACCATGGACTTATCTTCAAACTAATTCACTTCAAACTCCTCTTCTACCTCATATCAATTAATTTTTCTCTCCAACCGTAAATTTCAAGTAAACATTCAGCAAACCCTCTCCAACAAAAGCAAGCTCAAAGCTTGAACCCCATCAGATAGCGCCCTCCACCCTTTACTCTACTGCATCTTTATCACCGACTACCCCAAAACGAACAACATCGTTAACTGTTTCTTCGCGAAGGATACGACAATCCTTGTCCAAGGATCACTCCAAAGTGCGTTGCTCACGAACTTTAACCCTACTTTGCACGATTTTGTTCTTTTTTTGTGAGATAAATCAGGGTGATATAATTCATACTCTATATTAAAGGAACAATTTTTTTAAAAATCCTAACATAAATATATAGTATAAAATAATTAAAAAACAGTATGATGGAAATATCCATCATCATGCAAATTTATATGTTTAACTGAGTACAAAATCTTCAATGTCCCTCACTTCTAAATTTCCTCACGCATTATCGCTTTTATAAGGGGAAAAAAATCTCAGATCAGTTATAAAAAATATTTAAGAAATCGCACTTTTCTTCCAACCACAACAAACAGCGGAATGACAAATTAAAGCCCGCTATAATGATTGTGACATTTGATTTTTTTCCCCTTAACAGCTGCATTCTGTATTACGCAATAGTGGTGAAAAAAGTTGCCAGCAACAACCAATTTACAGCACACCAGTTTTGAGTACAATTTTTTGTTCACTAAATTTTATGATAGAAATTTCCATCATCATGCAAAGAAGCGTTAAGACGTATTAATTCAAACTGAAGATTGGTGCACATGTTGGCGTGTGTCTGTTAATACTAAGAAACCCCAAGCTACTTTGTCCCAGAAAAGTTACACAAAGAAATAGACTAAGGACCTAATTTTCCTCAAAGATGAGCTAATTTGGGACACGAAATTTTGGACTCTTTCGTATCTCTAAACTCACTTTCAAAAACCACGTGAAATATAATACTGACAAATTCTGGGACAGAGTTCATGAAATTATTCCACTTATTGGACGCAAATACCAGCTTTCTGTTAATAATAAAGCCATCCTATACCAGTAAGTAATTCGACCTTTTCTAACCTACGCAGCTCAAATCTGAGATCTGGCAGCAAAAACACATCGAAATAGTATCCAAATATTTCAAATTAACGTACTGTGAATGATTACTAATGCAAGTTGGTACGTCTGCAATGATGTTATTCACATAAATCACAAAAATGAAAACATCGAAACACATTTCAAAGCTCTCCCAAAATTTCTTCTTGAAAATTCTGGATCAACCGTATCCCACAATTCAACAACAGCTTTATTACGCTCATTTGCATACGGTTACGCGATAGCAAATATAAATTTCCTTATGCCACTACAAAATGGACTCTGCCACTAAAGCCACTATGATGTGTCCACAAACTTCAGTGAACTATTGTTCTCCAGTAATACTCATCTGATCATTCTGAGGGAGTTGCCAAGATTTCTGTTGCTACTGGCGTCGTCCGAGAAATGCCGGGTGTGTTTGAAAAAGTGCGCAGCTCTCTACGTCGCAGGTGTAACACCTGCATTACCGCAGGTGGGGGCTCTTTTGAGCAGTTTCTGTAATTTTGCCATACATGTTGCCAATAAAATTATTTAGTACCTCCTCTATCTGCTTGGTGTTTCGTTCTTTCATGTGGCAGTAACGGATACCTCCTAACGGTTCACTGCTTGCTCTCCACCCATGCATTGTATGGTGAAAATTGTTTGTTTAGATATTTCCCATCACCCCTTAAATTTTTTGTTTATGAGTTCTGAAACGCCCTGTACATCGATGAAATAGGCGTTCCTCAAAAAGGAAAACTCGTCGACACTCTGATTTTAATTTCTTATCAACCTTAAGCCTGTTGTTTTAGGTAAGTTCACGAAAGCTTGTCTTTTTTCTTAAAATGTTAGTCTGGTTCAATGTAATCAGCGTAGCAGCTCTTGGACGAAAAAGAATGAAAAACTGCAATGTCAACAACAAACAATTACCTCTTAATTGGCTAAATAATGTGCAATTATCGTAATTTAAATCCAATTTATGATATGAAATCAAATTTACTCATAAAGATAAACAATTTCAGGGTGCGTAGTGAGAAACTGAAGCAAAAATTAAGTACTTTAAACCACTTTGTAAGTACCTTAGCCCCCAAAATTAAGCACCTTTCTATAAGTATGCATACAAAAACTGCGCTTTTTCTAAGCATAGTATTTTTTTCTGTTTTATAATAATGCATAGTTTTTATTGAAAAAAAAAATTCTTAAAAATTAATTTTGAATGCATATTTTTTAAATTTTAATATTTATTTTTGTATTTGAACATCTTCTTCTATTGTAAAATTATGCCTCTTTATGGTAAGCATAGAAATGATAATAATAATAAAAAAAAACTATTAATACCAAAAAATTTAAGTCCATTTTTAAAAGACTAACAATAAAGATCTGTGAGATTTTTCAACATTTCTTAAAATTAAAATAAAATATCAGATAGATACAACATTTCTGAAAATGTCCATAGTGATGTAGAAACTCAGCATAACCACAAATTTTGTATTTAATTTTTATATAAGAAACAACAATTAAGATCCAATATGGCTGAGATGGAAAAAGTAAATTTCTTCCTGCACTGACTCATTTTATTAAGTAATTTTATTTGCAATCTTATGAAGCTAAGAACTAAAACATTCTTATTGCTATCATCATGCGACTGAGAAAACTGCAATGCTAAACTAAATAATTTTTTAATAGAAAATAATAGCAGCCTTCACAAATGATCAGACTAAAAAGAAATTGTCTTATCGCCTCTTATTTCTAAAAGCGTAGTAAAAGTATTTTTTGAACGTTTAACGTTTCTAAAATTTAATAAAAACCTGCTTTTTAACCTGTAAGCAAAATTTCTTGCTTAAAAAATTACAGAAGAAACGTTATATATATTTTAAGAAGAAATGAAAATACTATAACAAGTCCTAGTTTTTATAAATAACGGAAACAAATTCATAAAGTCAAAAAAAAAAAAAAAAAAAAAACCTTAGCTCTGTATTTAGAAGCAAAACGGAAATAAATCAGCCAGACCGTCTCCCCAAAAGTTGGTAGCATATTGCTAGGAAATGCCTTGTGCGGCACTGGCTTACAGTAGTTACGGAATTTTAACACTAGGTGTGAATTAAATATTTTTACTGACTCTATCGAGAGATCGTTGGCAAGAGTTTTGGGATTAATCTCTGGCATGCGGTTGAAAGTATCCAAAAAGAGAATATGAGTTTTAAACGCATTCTTCTTAATTGATTAAAACAAAAACTTGATTCAAAACTACACATATTCACAAAATTACATCCAAAATTTGATATATTTAAGTCACTACATTTTTGAGTTATCGCGTTTATATATTTCGAAAGTACAGACCAATATGCAGTCAGCCCCTTGTTGGATTTGGTTCGAAAATTTACAGATGTTTATACATTAGATATTAAACATGAGCACCGAATTTTAACAATCTAGCCCTCTTCATTTTGTAGTTATCATGCTAATTTATAATCGAACAGTCGCCAGGCAAGCAGATTTCATCTAAACGGATGTTGCGGAAAATTTGATCGAAATCTACAAGTTTGATGTGAAGACCGTATACCCAAATTTCATCAATCTAGCTGAAAGTGTATCTGTGTTATCTTAGTCAGAGACAGACATTTTCCGAAAACGTGTTTTGAATTCAAGGAAGTATGAAACGTGAAGATTCATTAAAATTTCGAGTTCGAATTTTTTGACGATTGCAATATTTTCTCTAAATTTTGTATACGAAAAAGTAAGAATGCCAATTGAAGCATTTAAAAAAAAAAAAAAAATCTTTCTTGAAGCCAGCGCGAGACAATATATCGAATTGCTTCAAAATTTATCAAATGAAGAATTTTATTTAATGAACATGCTTTAATTTTTTTTTTTTTGTTTTGTTTAAATAAATGCAAAGAACATTTTTTTTTTTTTTTTTTTTTTTTGCATTTTTTAACAGCTGTAGAAAAATGTGATTCAAAGATTCGACGAAGCAATATCATTTTGAATTTTTGAATTTCATTATAATAAAAATCTTTGTTATAAACAGTGTCCAAAACTAATTTCTCACAAATTATTTTTAAAAAATTACATTTAACCAAATAAAATTTTTATTATTCAAAAGCTATTCTTTTTTAACCTTTGAAACAGTGTTAAAATCATTTTTATGCGATAATATGCTTCGATGTTATGACACATTAAAATTCGATTTTTTAATTACACTTCGAATTAAAAGTTTGAGGAATCCGTTCTTAGTGTGTCTCTAATGCCCAAAAAATAACTTCCCGAATTTCATGCTCATAACTTCAATGGCTTTATGCTAAGTGTTGCTCAGAGCAAGACTTATATATAAACAGAGATTTCAATGGGAAAAATTTTTCTTTAAGAGTTATAAAAAGAAAAAAAAATCATTATAAAATGATAGAACCTAAACACCGAGGAAAAAACTGTAAAAAACTTTTTTTTTATTTCTTTAAAAATATTTAAGTACCAGATCTAGCAGTTTCTTTCTTTTTTCTTAATCAAAACAAATTTAGCAAGATTAGTCCAACAAATAAAAATGTTCAAATGGATGGGGATATTCAAAAAAATACAGCGAAAGATATCACGATCATTAAAAATTTAAGGATTTAACTTAAAATTTCATCAAACTAGATTAATTATATACCGTAATTATATATAGATTAATTATATACAAACATAATTATATACCGCAATTAATTACAACAGTTGAATACCTGTAATAGGTCGTTCAAGCGACTGTTCAAAAATGACATATTAATGACAATGTTGATTGAATATGTTAGTGTTTTTAAAAAGCAGTAAATAAATTCTTTTACATCTAAAACATTAAAAATTGAATATGGAATGTTTTTCGATTCGCAATAAGTAAATACGCATTTCGTACTGCCCTTTCCAGATAACTATTTCAGTATCTTAATAAATGGCAATGCGCATTGTTGAAAAAAGAAGGGGGGGGGGGAGGCCGGAAAGGGGGGGAAGAAAGTTCTTAAGTGTCATCTTAATACATGCTGGAAGCCCTGGAATACTTCTGCGAATTCTTCCCTTTTGTTGGTTTTCTTTTTCGATACATCAAAGCCTTTACGACCATGATTTCGAATTATCATGAAACAAAACAAAATGAAAAGCTTTCTTCGTCTTCACGAGAAAAGTAAGCACTATTTAAGGTCCTTTTCTGAAAATTAAGCATTTTTAAGGTGCTTCAAAATGGTTTTCAAATTTAAGCACTTTTCATGATGCTGTGCACCCTGAATCTTGATTAAATCTTGCATTTTTTTTAGAAAAACATTCTACCTAGCACCATTTTGTATATAAAGAACCTAAACCATTAACTTCATCTGCAGCAAAACATCCAGTTCATTATCATTTTGTTTATGCATTTGAATTTAGTTCAAGCAATAATAACCTTTTTTTTTTTTTTTTTTTGTATTTTCTAATTTATTTCTTGCTTTATTTGCATCGCTTACAGTTTTCAGCATTACAAAAATAAATTCAACAACTATATTAACACTGGCTGACACTTTGAAACTAATTCAATTACCTTGATTGGTGAATCTGATTTAATTTAAAATTGATGCATGCAATTTGTGTTTATAAATGTTCATGTTAATATTCTTATATATATTAGTCTATAATAATAATAATAATGCTTTATTTCAAATCAAATAAAAGCATGTTAGTGATATTTTACTCTGTAATCTATCTGGAGTTTTCAAAGGCCAATATTAAAAACTAGAAAACGTAATTACTAAGCAATGCTTTACAAATGAAAATACAAGGCCCATTCTCATAAAAATTTTAATGTCATGTCAAAAATTTTAAGAACTTTTAGAAATAGAAATGTATAAATCCGATGTCAAAAAGTAAAACAGAATTCAGAAAATATTTTTAATAAAACCCAAATTACAATTTTTTTGATAAAGATAAATTAAAAGTGGAACTTTTAAGTTATCTTACTTTACTGCTCCACCCTAGTTACGCCACTGTCCTCAATAAAGGAAACAATTTATCTGTGTAAAAACTGAATTTTTTTGACAAACATAAAGAAAACACGTGTAATTTTTTCTTGTACCACTTCTTGAAAGGAAAACATCATTCTAATATACATGACTGTTATTAACAAAGAGTACCGATATTTCACTCAAACCAAAATTCCTACAGCGATTTCAATCGGCCAATGACTCAGTATAATCAACCCAGGAGGAAAATCTTCCTCTTAGCTTGAATTCTGCCTCACTGGATGAAAAAACCGAGAAATTCTACCTATTACAATAGCAACTCTTAAAGAAATCACAGGTTAGGAGCTCAAAGTAAGGATTATTTTCGACTCCGAACAAATGGCAGCTTCATTTCGGAGAGTTGCCTTAACAAACTGAATGTTCTTCGGAAAAACGCAAGATATTCGATTATAGGGTTAGGAGAAACCAATTTCGGGCTCAACACGCGAAGCCGTGGTTCTCACAGTCCGATCACAATATAGCCATAAAAATGGAGCTGAAAGTTACAGCCTTTGTGTTACATTGCATGCAATAAAACTGAAAATGTTTCACACCTGATGATCCTGACTTATCTTTTAATGTACCCCGACCTCATTTTAAGGGCCGAGCTCCCCCCCCTCTAATTTAATGTCCAGTGACTTTAAGATCTCACAATACGGACTGATTGCACAAAATTATATCGTTGGTTTTTAGATGTCTGGAAAGTTGCTAAATGGTAATATCAACTCAGGCACTGCATTTCGCATCAATATTTATAAAATCATCAATTATGAAGTCACAGAATTTTGAGAAATGGAGGATATTATGGGGACAAAAATTAATCTTCTCATACTAGTACAATTTTGTGAAACATATTTTCAGAAGACGATCTAATTAATTCATTGCTGGTTGAGGTGAGACTCCCAATTCATAAATTACCTACAAATTTGGATGACTCAAAACTCACAGCAATTTCACGTTTAATTTTAATAGGGAAATAATCCAGAATTTAAAGAGAATTATAAAATTTCATGTACGAGTATGAGCTATTAAGTCATCTGTCCCTACATGAGAATTTTTTCTTTATTTTACATTAATTATTTAAAAATTTTCAATACCCTTAACACCATATATATAATGATAAAAAAATGTCAAATCACTGGCCATCGTAAATATAGTTTTAAACATTGAGAATAAAGAAGCAAATTTCAAATTGGAATATTCATGGCTATTTATGAAGAAGTAAATACACTAAACTTCTGTTAATATTAAATCTGTCTGTTTTTTTCTTAATTTTCACTCCATAAATGAATGTGAAAATAAAAAATATATATATATAAATGTAATTTCAGATTCAGATTATCCCAAATATTTTGAAATATATCTATACATTTTAACATCAGTTAAAACGGAAGTATTAATTTATTGAATAAGCTAATGCATTGTAAAAAGTAAAGAAAAAAATTATAGGATTGATATACATTTGTGTAAATTGAAACAGCCTCCAGCAAAATTTTCTTATATATCTCATAACATGAGGAACTGTCTATAAGAAGAAATGGAGATTTCCCTTTGGAAAATTTGATATGAAATTAAGCATGAAGATGGCGCTTTATGCAAATCCAATTAGTATGTATATAAAGAAGGTAAATTATTTCATTAAATAATATATTTTGTTTGATGTCAACATTTATAGATTTTGAATAATAAGGAATAATTTGAATATGATGGATGATACAAATACCTGCTTAAATACGAAAAATTATAAAACAGCTCTAGAAAAACTGTCACAGAAAATGGAAGGGTAACAAATAGGACAGACACATTTAAAATTCTTCATTAATCAAGATTCGCACAAAAAAACATTCAAAATTTAATGCCAAGTAAATTCTTCAGGATGAAAAGATGGATTTAGTTTTGCTTAAATAAAATTCTACTCTTAAACACATGTGATGGATCTTTGGAGTTACTAAAATTTGAATCCAGGAATTTTCTGATCAAGAAAACTCTGACATCATGCTTCAGTGACACAAAAATTAATTTAAAGTCAAAAATACAAATTTTGTGAGATTTTGAAGTATTTAATAAGGAATCATAAAAACCAACTAAAGTTAAATTAATATAAAATCTTATGAATAAAAATAAAATTTATGCATTAAAACTATTTCATTGATTCCACTTTCAAATACACTTAACGAAATCAATTAACATCATCTTAGTATGTATTCCAATAATCCGGTAGAACAACAAGATATTTAATCTTGGAGCATCTCTTATGATATAGTTTGCTTAAATGGTAGCTAAATTGTTAATTATTTTTTGTTGTGTTGTGGAAATTCTGGAAATCGAGGGGTAATATTTCTAGAATTCTTCTTAAGCAATAACTTTTTCAATAGAATTACAGAAGAGACCTTTGTTGATTGTACATTACTGGAAAGGAAATTATTTGCTTCTGGATTATATATATCGATGTATGCATATCTTTTTAGGAACAACCAAAACTCAGTTTTAATTTATTGAATCAATGAATGCATTGTAAAAAGTAAAGGATACTTAATTTATATCTATTAACTAAAAATCTATGATTGGATCTTTTTTTAAAAAAATCCTATAATGAAAAAAAAAGCTTTGGATTGCAGTAAACAACCATTTTTGAATAAAAAGGCAGCAATTTAATCTTTCAATTAATTAAAAAATTTTAGTGTTTGATATCGATGGCTCTTACTCAATCCAGTAGATTCTTATTTTCAGACACATAAATCGTAAACTTTAACGAGTAACTGCTATGATATATTTTATAGGTCTAGAAATATTTTTTGGTTTATTCTGTAATAGTTTTGTAATAACCAATGAATTTTTGAAATGCTTATCTCCATGAATTTTTTTATAAATAAAATGCAAATGAAATTTAAACAATCTTATAACAGCAAAATTATAGATGAACATTCACTAAAAACACTAAACCAATTTAATGAAAAATTTTGGCCAGACTTTTTTTTTTAGCAAAATAAAATTTTATTCATCTCAATTGTATTCCAACACTCCCAAGAAAATTATATTGAAATTTAACAGAAAACTTTATACAAAATAATGATCAATCAGGGTGTTTTCTCACACCAATTTACTTTATAACTATGCTGAAGCAGCAATAGTGTTCAAGTATTTTACTCTTGCAGGATTATCATCAGCAGGACGATTATAAGCTTTCCAGACAGGTGTTCCACAGAAGAGCCTCATTACCTTGGCATAGTTCTAAAAAAGATAGAAAATTATTATAAATAAGACATTACTGTAGTAATAAAAGTATTTTGAATACAGAAAATAAATGTTCATTGTTTTATCTAAAAATAGAAATTACTAATCTGCCATTAAAATACAGCGAATATAATCAAGTACAACAAAAAGGGCTTTAGTTGAGATTATGTATTCAAGATTCTTCTTAATGAACTAGCATTTTCTTCTAAAGAGCTGTTAAAGAACAGAATTACAAAATACTGAACTGAGATATAAATTGATTAAAGAATAGTATCATAGATTTTACAATTGCACTTTGCTTCCTCGTCTCTAACATCGGCATATTATATATTCATTAACTGCCAAATTCAAGTTCTATTTATAATGGAAGATAAATGCAGAAAAATAAGTTAGCTTCACTTATTTCTATCATGATTTTCTAAGGGAATAATTTTGTTTGCTAACCATTTTAATTATAATAAAAAAAAATGGAACTATAAAAATGCACAATGCTTATAATAAAAAAATAAATATAAATAATAAATATTTCAATATTCAAAAATGGGCGTATTTTATTCTTTTTAAAAATTTGCATAATAATTAGGACTAAAGTAGTAAACCTGCTATTTGATAGCATCTTCATGAAAAGAAATACAACTTCAAATCAGTTATTAATACCACCAACAAATATCTAGCAATTTTTGACATATTATCCCAATCAAAAGAAATCAAATTTGGTTTACAAAAACATACATCAAGGAAAATACAAATCTACTAATAAGCCAAACAATTTTAAAAGACCAGGAAAAATTTAAATGCATGTTAATTTGATATATATATATATATATATATATATATATATATATAATCCTTACCTTACATACAAAATTGGGGGAAATTCCTTTCTCATTATGACACAAACTATACATTAACAGACTAAATCTAACAACTAAAAGGAATTTCATCAAGTCAGTGAAAATAACACTATGTATTTATTGCATCAATGCATAAAATAAATTATATTTAAGATCATAAATAAATGAGAAACACATGAGAAGTAAAACACATGAACTTGTAAAATGTGATAGAACTGTTTCTCATAAATCCTTGTAGATGTTATATTATAATGCAAACCTGTCAGCAATAGTACACAGCAGCATAAATTTTTATATCCAATCTTTCATCAATTTGGCAAAAGGAAAGTCCTTCTTTCTGCAATCTTATCTTGTTTAAAATTATTTACCAGCACACAAACTTGCCTCTCCTTTGAGACATTCGGTAAGTAACGTGTACTTATAGTAAAGTGATCATACTGAATTTACTGAAAGAGGTTACAGCGCTTCTAGAGACAAAATAAGGAAGTTACAAAAAATAACACATAAAATAAAGGAGATTGGTCAAGATGTACAGTTAGCAAAATGTACATATACCATAATAAAAGCACAGGAAAAAGCTTCATGGTGTTATTTGTAAAACTGGTGGAGATATTTGTTATTAAAATTACGAATTTTCTGTGACCTGAAAAAGGGTTAGTTTTAAAACTGAAAAAAGCATCCTCAGAAGCCCCCCCCCCCCCAGAGAGAATTTTTCAGATCATTATCATTATTTACATATATATATTTACTTTCTTTATTGCTTAAATTTCACTTTGTTAGTGCTTAACTTTAAAAAAAAAAAAAAACAGTACGGTAATACCGGTAAATACATTTTTCAATTTTAGACGAATCCTTTTTTTACATTATGAAAAATACATAATTTTAATCGCAATGTCTTCACTAATTTTACAGATAAATCTATGAAACTTTTTCTTGTATTTTTATTCTGGTATAGTGTACATTTTTCTAATTGGACCTTTTTGCGATTTCCTTCATTTTATGAGTTATTTTTTGTAACTTCCTTATTTCACCACTAACAGTGCTGTAACCAGTCTCTATAAATTCAACATAATCACTTTACTATAGATACACAATTACTATTTGGTTACATGAAATGTTGTTAAAAGCCCTTTTTGAATTTAAGGCCTTTTACTAATTGCCCTATACATATTATTTTTATAGCTACAGGTATTTTTTATAATTATTAAATAATAGTATTTGTCACTGATGTGCGGAAATAATTATACATACATTATTGTCAGGAGTAAATCTGTGGTAAATACCAGCAGGTAAAACAAGAAGATCGCCTTTTGCTGCTTTAATACGAATCCACTTATCATTCTTATCCCGAACATCAAAATATCCACTGCCCTTTAGGAACAAACGTATTTCTTCATCTGTATGCAGATGCTCCGTATAAAATGCTTTGATCTGTAAAAATAACAAGATCAGTCACAATAATTAACTTCACTTTTGTATATATTTTTAAACTTTTACATATTCTTTATATTATTTAAAATAAATTTAAGCAAAAAAAAAAAAAAAATCATTTTGCCAATATCTGGAATATACATTTACATAACAAGATACTCGTAAAAATCACATGTATGGACATGAAACCGGTGTTATATGATAAAGATGTTGCTGACCTTATTTTAAAACAAAATCAAAAAAATATTTCATATTTTTTTTATAAATTACTTTAGTGTTAAACAAAAATATGTATACCATTGGAAAAAACATTAACAGATCACACAAAGGAGAACTATTGCAACCTATGTCTTATTATATCTATTTATCTCCAGTTTAAAACAGATTTTGATTGAAAGCTTTTATTATTGTTAAAAAATGAAATATTTTAATAAAAAAGTTAAACAATAAAGCAATGAATCACACATTCCGGCTACAAGTTTATAAATTGAAGGCAGAACAAGGAGGAATAGTAAAAATACTTATATTGCGGTACTCGGAGTACTTACTATAAATTGTGATAATAATAACAGTATGTTGAATATTAAGTTGCTCAATATTTTAGTTACTGCGTTACATGATAAAATGGTATTAGATTAGTTACTTGAGAAAAATAACAGTGGTCTCAAAAAAAAAATCACAGATAACACTGACTATGAGAAAAAGCTCTTAAAAGGGAAAATGACATTATGGAAAAAGAAACCAAGGTAATGCTAGCAGTTAACAAAATGGCAGGGGGTGGGGTTGTCAAATATAGTAATCAAGCAAAGTATACAGATATTTTGTTTGTGGTATACAGGGACTGATAATCTTCAAGAGAAGTCTGGATTTGTTTCTCGGAAATATAATTTTTGTTCAAGAATCAGGCACATTCAATGGCCATGTTTTGCAGCTGAAAAAGCTTAAATGAAACAGATGCATCAAAAACAGAAAAAGTTAAAAGATAGAAGTGAGATGGGAGTGGGAGCCACTTCATTATTCAGATTAAATTCTAGGGAATCATTGGAAAATTAAGAACAAATATTCTTCTTTAGATTTAGATATAGAAGAAGCAGCCAATGCAATGAGTGTAAAAAATGGGGGGTGAGGATAATCAAATAAATAAATTCAATTTATCAACATAATTTTTTAAACTTATGGATGACTTACTGAATTGCATGGTGTATGTCACTATAAAAGATGATTATAAGAATCAAATTTTGTATTTGAATCTGCATCTTGTTGAGGAAAACTTGGGATATATTTATTATCCATGAATAGCTTTATAAAATCTACTTCTAATCAGTGTACTTTGGATTAGTACAATGTTAAGGCAATTACAGTTACAACTAGAAGAAACTTAAATGAAATTTTTGATGTATATAATGACATTTTATATAATAAACTTGGAGAAATAAATAAGTATGAACTCAGACTCAAAATCGAAGTTAAATCTATATTTTGTAGGGTTAGAACATAATCTTTTAAAAGGTTGGGTTGAAAATGAAATTGACAGCTGAGGAAAAGAGGAAATAAAATTGAAACCTTTGCCTAAGCAATGCAGCTTATTAGAGTATCTGTAGTAAAATTGCAACAACAACAATAGTAATAAGTGGTGTGAAATATAATCATAGGAGTGTTTTAATGTTTAATCCTTTTTGGTACAATCCATTTAGATATATTGGCATCATTTTAATTTAATGGAATCATTGCAAATGCATATAACTATCCTGGTTCATAATATGCCTCAAAATATATTTCAGTCTTTTTATTGTTAAAAAGCATAGTTCAATCTTTGAAGCAGTAATATAAATGGCCACATAGAAAGAAAAACATTAACTTATTCTATTACATTGTGACCAATTTTTACAGCAAAAAAGAGGATATAAATAAAATGAACATTTCATTCATTTCAACAAAATTGGAAAATATATTATAGTATGATAAATAAAAAATAAAAATATTTGTAACTTTCTATATTGTTATTATGTTTACATGCTAAATTATTATCATTTAAATGCGTATTTCTTCACTGAATAAATATTTTTTGTTAATGCATCAACTTCTAACCATATATTGGCAATATTTGAACAAGGTTGTCTGTACAGAGCACATGTGTCTCATAATAGCATCTAGCCACACAGTATTGAGCCTAGATAAAGCATCATGTGAACTGCATATATGTCACATTATATGGAACAGATTGGCTTGGCTTGGATCGAACATGGAGATTTACTGATTAGTCTTCAAACATCGAAAGGGAGGACACTTTTCAAAGAAAGTAAGAACATACAAATGAAAGACTGGTCTTCTTAAATTGAGGTATAATTGGTCAACTTAATTACATATATTTACAGGAATGCTGCAATACTTATAAATAGACATAAAATTGCAATTCTTTAAGAATTTGTGTTCCTTAAAATTACTAAGCCTTAAACAATTCAGTTAAACTAAAAAAAAAAAAAAAAAAGGATAAGGATTATATAGAATAATAATAGGATCAAAGAAATTTTGAGAGTGCCTTCTTTTAGATTCTTCCTTCGTCATAAATGAAAATTATAAAAAAAATCATTTGTATTTAAAGAATTTCCTTCAGATTTAATTACAACTAATTTTTATTAACAATCTTCCATTTCTTCAGTTATTTTGAAATTTTCTTACCACAAAACATTTTTCACAGTTGAAAAATGTTAAAAACCCATTTCTAACATCTCTGAAAAGGGGGGGAATTATGCTTTGTCATCACACAAGCACAGAAGAAGTGAACTGCGACTGAGAGAAAATGCAATTACTCACAAAGCCTTTTCATAACACAAAAAGACATACTTCCAATAGTTAAATGTTATGTACAAAACTAAATATATTAGTGATTTAATTCATACAATGAAAAAAGAGCAGCGGATATTACAGTTTTAAAAATGCCTGTGCAAAAGCAGCCCTTGTTAAGTATGATCTAGAATATATGCAAGCAATAACATTAGTTAAAGATATAAACTAAATAACTCAGCAGAGCAAAATATGAAACCATGCTTTACAATTAAAAAAAAAAATAATAAGTTTTACCTTTTCATCATACTCAGGCAAGGTGTCCTTTGAAATTTCAACTAAATCTTCATAATCATAGCCCCTACTTTTCCTCAGTTCATCATATTGCTTTTCTTTATCAAGATTGTCAACATCAATCTAGAATATATAATATGCCCTAAATATTAAAATATATACCTACAAAAAATGTCTAGTAGCTACAGATTTGAATATAAAATAGTTTGTCAGTATTTGTAAAGTTCTATTTACTTTTACAAATAAATAACTTTCATCAAAATTTATAC
Organism: Argiope bruennichi; assembly: GCF_947563725.1. NCBI lineage: Eukaryota > Metazoa > Arthropoda > Arachnida > Araneae > Araneidae > Argiope > Argiope bruennichi. The sequence continues at coordinate 120,703,587 of NC_079162.1, forward strand.
TACAAAAAATATACGGATGATCTGTGTCATTTAACAAAGGAAGAAAAGAGGGGAAGTTTTCTAAAAAGGTGAATCCATGAATACTAATGTTTAATACTAAGTGCTTAACAGCTGTAGATTTTAACCATTTTTTTTTTAGTTTTTTTAATTCTTTGCAACTAGATAAAAAAAAAGTTGTCCCCACAGCAAATAATATTTAGATTCAGGAAGGAAATTGGCAATCAGTTAAGTTCAGTGAATTACATTTAAACAATGAAACATTTTCATTCTTTAAATTCCATAGTCTTAGCCTCGTTAAATACAGATGCCTATTATATATTATGTTAATAATTACATTATTCAAATCATAAATTGTTTCAGGGAATTTTAGAATGTTCACCATCTTATGATAATTATATGAGTTATTCACAGCTTGGAAAAAAATGCTTGGGAACTTTGTATTCTTTTTGTCTGTTGAAAATATGCATCATTCTATTTTTTTGTCAGCATCAGCTATTTTGAAAACACATCAAATGGTTCATAAATATCACATCCTGAAATTTTCTTATATACTCCTTCATGAATGTCTAAATGACACCCCTCCCCATTATAAAATTTTTGATGTTATTTAAAATAGTGAGTATCATGAGTGCACAAATTTTTAGTTTCCAAGGCCCTCATATAAGCGCTCTGAGCTTTATGGAAGAGAAAACTGGTACTTGTGCATTAATTGCATGCTATTGGGGAAAGATAATTATGAAAAAACATATAATTTAGCGATCTTTGATGATTTTGGGGATCAATTAATACATAAATATCAGAAAACCGCATATGTATTTTAATTAACTCTTTGACGGATTTTATTTAAAATTTGATAAGAATCTATACACTTTAGAAGCTAAGACTATACTACAAAATTTCATTTACCTAAGTTGTGAATTTTCGAATTATTACATTTTCATGTTTCCAAAAGCGCAGACAATCAATCCATAGACAGATTTGATCTCAAATTTAATTGGGCCTATATTTTAAGTATTAAATTTGTGCAGCAATTATTATTTATCTAGCTCTATCCATTTTGTAATTATTGTTTTTACTTGTATTTCCATAGTCAGACTTCCTCAGAATGGATTTCGTTAAATAGAAATCTAAAAATTTTGTATTAAGTCTGAATAGCAAATTTCACCCGCCTAGCTCAAAATGGTTCCGAGTTACCATGGTCACAGATAGATGGACAGACGAGCATAATTACATAAATGTATTTTTCTGAATTAGGGATATCTGAAATGTGAAGATTCATTAAAATCTTCAGTTTGAATTTTTGACGATTGTAATACTTTCTCTTTACATGAAAGAGACAAACTAATATGCTTTACTTTCTTTCTTGTACATGAAAAACTAAAAAAGAGGTTAAATATTTTTGTAGAACAACATATATTTTAAAATTATTCTATGACAATGTTTTATGTTATGTTTAACACCAGAAAATATATATGTGACAATTATGAGAAGGCAAATGAAATAAATGTTGCTTAATACAGCAATGAAGTTGATATACAAGAAAAAAGTAAAAAGGGGGAAAAAACGAACATTTTGAAGGCATTATAGAGAAAGAAAAGCTGATTAACATATAGTCTATGTTAATCAGCTGATAGCTAACTATCTACTGATACATACAACTATTCACTAATAGCTAATGCATTTGTCTATGTTGGATATAACTATGCTCAGAGCTTTCAAAGCATATTAGTTTACAATAAAAATAATATTATATTAGGATTTTCAGTTGTTTTTCCAAAAAGAAGCAGCATCAAAATTAAGCAAGCTGTTCATAAATTTCAAGAATATTATCCAGAGGATATTGAATCTGAATTTGGTGATGAAATAATACTTTTTATATAAATCAAGAAAAAACTTTAAAAAAAAAAAAAACATGAAGAAAAAGTAATGCCTGCAATAGATTTTTACAATCTGACACATGATAATATGATACACTCAGCTTTATGGAATGTAATGACAGCACAAAAATTTACAGATGTCTTACGGTCACTAATATAAGAAGTAAACAAAATTTATTAAAACTAAAGCTACTGAAAGACTTTATATATTATCAACAATTCAAGAAAGCCTAAGCTCTCTGGCTATTATGGCCAATGAACATGATGTATTACAAAAACAAATCTACAATATTTTAACAAAGTTTGTAATAAAAAATGGAGAGAAGTTAGATACGAAATTAGACCTAATATAATGAAAAATCAAATCTAAAATATAAATTTTCATAATTTTGCAAAATAATATCATTTTTCTTTAACTTAATAAAGTCTGATCCCCTAATTAAAGAAACTTTAGAATGTGTTAAAAAGTTGACATCTTTTTACCATTCAGTTAAAAATTAAATATACTTTCTTATTGCAAAATTTTTTCTTAAAAAAGTCTTATATAGAAAAATATTTATGTAACTCAATAATTTTAAATATTTAATTAAATAACAAATTTTCAATTATTATTTTTAATAATAGGAAACATAAGAAAATAAATTTGAAATAAATTAACAATTAATTAATTTAAGCAAGATAAACAACAGAAATTCAATTATTGATAATATGCGTTTTTACTTCAAAAATATAAATATGAAATAAAAGTATATATATATATATAAATAGTACGTTGAGAGTTAAGATGGGAAAAAAAAGGGGGGGGGGTGTAGACTGATTTGCCTATGGATCCCTATTGGACTTAATCTAGCTCTGCGACAGATTACTGCTGGAAGTTGCAATGTATAAAAAATTTTCACATACATCTTCCAATGTATATAATATGAAATCAATGAAAAAAAAAAACTTTTACATAAGTTAAATGAATCAACTTATCTAATTCTTTCTTTAATGTACTTAATCCAACATCAATATGTAGTTTTTCATGTACCATTAAAATTTATCTATTTTGATTTGTTAAATATTTCTTTATTCAATATACTAAAATATTTCAAATCTTATTCTTTAACTAACAATTGATATAGAATTCATGTAATTTCCATTTTGAGTTATCTCCTTAGTTTTACATTGATATTCTTTAGAATTATGTTCACTCACTATATAACAACACCAAGTTACTTTTAAACATATTATAAAGTTAAAAAAAATTAGGAATCATTTCATCATGACGTGGCATTTATCAAAAATGCATGCATTTAAAATACTTTAAATTAACGAATTTCAAAGAAATAATCAGCCCCCAAATGCTTTTTTCATATTCCCCCCCCCACATTTTCAAACTAAAAGAAATAAGAAAGGAGCAATTATCAAATTTCTTTATTCTAAACAGATATATTTTTAACAAGTATTATAATTACATATATTATATAAATCATATACTTTCTTTCAAACAGCTAATCATTTAAGAGATATAAATTTTAATGTTATAATCATTAGAATATAAATAAAAAAATATTACACGGTAAATTTTAACTAAAAAATTGAGGATGCATATTAATGATACAAACTCTATCATCCTCAAACTTAGAAATAAATCTACAATTAAAACTTAATATTACAGTGACATATGAGCAAAATTTTACTACATTACTTAGTTAAAATTCTCATTATATGCTATCACACAAAATGGAATAATCATTGCATCAAAACTGAACTAAAGAAATTCACCACAACACTCATATAAAAATTTAAAATCAACCAAAATATTGAGTAATTTAAATTTACTTGCCGTGCAGTATGATTACTTTAAAAGTTTAATAAAAATTTCGACTAAACGACTGTTTAAATAAAATTCGCAAAAACAGCATCCTATCAAATAAAAATTAGTACCAAATTCTTTTGATAACAATAAATTTCTGCTGTGAAATGCGGTATTTCACCAACATATAATTTTTTTTATGAAAATTTGTAACTATCAGCTAATCTGCAGCAATTTTATTGGCAAACATATGGCAGGCTAAAAGGTGCATTACAGAAATTTCGCGCAGTTTGAAGATCAACATATTAAAATAAACTCACTCGCCAATATTCTACTCCCGACAAATCATATAAATTTTCGATTGCGATAAACTGAGGAGGATTTAAATGATGTTCAGTTCTCGGGTCTTCTGAGGATTCATCCATGTACCAGGCTTCAGGCATTTTGAAAGACAATATCAAAAGACGCAACTGTGTAGAACTGTTCAGAGATACTAAGCTGTCAATAGTGGATTGATCTCATAACTCAAAGGTTGTCAAGATATAAATGCTTCACATCAAAGATCAAGGACGCATTGCATAACTATTTCAACAGAGAATTGTTTATGCTTCATGCAGAGTTTTAAAAAGTGATAAAAGCACTATTATAAAAATGTTTGGTTCACTGTGATAATAAAACAATAAGAGCGGAAGGTGTCAATGTTTAAATTTTTAACATAAAATAATATTTAATAAACAAAATAAGTAATTCAAAAACAAAACCTAGTTTATACTTCGCTGTTGCCAAATAATTCTTGCAAAAAAATATATTAACAAAAGGCAGAAGAAGTCACAAGCATGGCTATGCAAAAATAATTCTGGAATTTTTATTTTGGTTTTATATCTCATTCAGGTATTAAATTTTTTCAAACTTTTTCTCAGTACGGGTGGTGTTTATGAATTTTTACAAGACTTGTCAATGTATCGCTTACGATCTGCATCATCGGGAGGCATATTCCCATTCCCTACCCTATTTCAATTATGAAAGAAAATCGGGCAAAATCATTGGTTTACACCGCCGCGTATTCTGATTCTGGGGATTTTTTTTAAAACTATTTATTTACTTCTTTAGTGGAATAAATCATTTTCTGAAAAAATTTGAATTAAATATATATGTTATTTCGTTAAAATGTTTACTTTTGTTCTCTATTCTACCAATAAATGGCGCCAGCCGTAAACAGAATATATCAATCAGTCATGTCACAAGCAATTAAAAATGATCTTTATGGAATAGTGCATCGTCAAATGCGAATATCGGAAAGTCAAGTTCACTCCCATGTAGGGATGATGAATATTTTACGAGCGGTTATTACGTAACAAATATTATAAAGTCACAACTACCAGTGATCAATACTTTTCAAAGAGGGGTGTGATTCAAATCCTTCATAGAAATGCATAATCCACTATTTTTTTAATAACAAATAATTTTGCTATTAATATTTTTAAATATTTGTTTCAAATATTTCAATCATATTATTAATTATTAATAAGTATTAAATACAAAATTTATTAATTGTAATAAATATTTAATTTATTAATTTAAATAACGTGTGATTGAATAAATTTATCTATTTCAGCATACCTCTTAAATTGATTTTTTTTCAAAACTATTTATTTAATTTCTTTACTGGAGTACACCATTTTCTCAAAAATTTGAATTAAATATATATGTAATTTCTTTAGTGTTCACTTTAGTTCTATATTCTACCAATAGATGGCGCCAGTAGTAAACGGAATATATGCAATGTCAAGTCACAATTAAAAAGGATTTGTATGGAATAGTGCATCATCAAATGCGAATATCGGAAAATCAAGATCACTCTCATGAAGTGGAGCGGCGACTTCACACTTTCCAGTGAAGTCACCGCTCCGATAAATTTCAGTGATACGCAATTCAATGATACGATAATTCCAATAACCGGTCCGTTCACTTTCCATTCACAGATTTCTGTTCGAGAGCTTCCATTGGACAGGTCGTATTGATTGTTACTTTCCAGTGAAGTCACCGCTCCGGTAAATTTCAGTGATATCGTATCGATTGTCACTTTCTATCGTGATCCAAAACCTGTAATCGAAATATCATCAGTAAGATCGTATCAAGGATTTGAATCACTCCCCTCTTTGAAAAGTATTGATGACTGATATTTGTGACTTTTTGATATTGGTTACGTAATAACCGCTCGTAAAATATTCGTCATTCCTAATCCTTCATAGGATCTTACTGGTGATATTTCGATTACAGGTTATGGATCACGATAGAGAGTAACAATCGATACGATCTGCCCAAAGGAAGCTCTCGAACAAAACAGAAGAGGAGAAATCTGTGAATGGGTTGAAAAGTGAACGGACCGGCTATTCTTGGAAATATCGTATCATTGAATTGCATATCTCTAAAATTTATCGGATCAGTGACTTCACTGGAAAGTGTGAAGACGCCACTCCACTTCATGAGAGTGATCTTGACTTTCCGATATTCTCATTTGATGATGCACTATTCCATACAAATCATTTTTAATTTTTGTAACATGAGCGGTGCCTGCTTGCACCAGTTTCACTTCAACTCTCAGGGAGAAGTCTTTACAAAAAAAGCTTAAGTGCGCCTCCCCCACATTCCAAACATACATATGGTTTAGCGCATACTGCGCCATCTATGTTCAGTATTAATCTTTACTGTATGAATAAATATACAAATAAAAATAAAATAATAAAATAAAAACAAAATATTACAAATAATAAAATCCCATAAACACTCATGAAGTGGAGTGGCGACTTCACAATTTCCAGTGAAGTCACTGATCCGATAAATTTCAGTGATATGCAATTCAATGATACGATAATTCAAAGAATAACCGGTCCGTTCACTTTTCAACCAATTCACAGATTTCTCCTTTTCTGTCTTGTTCGAGAGCTTCCATTGGACAGATCGTATCGATTGTTACTTTCTATCGTGATCCAAAACCTGTAATCGAAATATTACCAGTAAGACCATATCAAGGATTTGAATCAAGGAACCCCTCTTTGAAAAATCTTGATCACTGGTATTTGTGACTTTATGATATTGGTAACGTAATAACCGCTCGTAAAATATTCGTCATCTCTACTGAAATCGGGTAATTTTTTTACCTTAATTATTTGTGTGAGCAGTTTTATGTAGCAAATTCCCATAATTTGACGAAACATTTTATTTTTGATAATATAATAATGATATTTAAGTTGATAATCAATAAAAGAGTTTGTTAAAATATTAATAAAAGTCAATATTATTATATTTAGATTACTAAATTTTGAAAACTTTAAATTAAAAATAACTTAATATGCCCTCTTTTTTAAATAAATTTTAAATTATTTAAGACGATTAAGGTTTCAATCAGCTCCAATAATCAATATTATCATGTACAAAGTGTTCCATTCTTCTTTCTAGTCAGGTGATAGTTATTGGCATTTTATCATGATCTTTCGTGGCGGAGCAAGAAAAGATATTTCGTTTTTTTACACAGAAAACAATGAAAGGAGTTGCTTAAACGAAAAAAAAAAAAAAAAAAAAAAAGAGGCGGCCCAAATCGCAAATATTCCTATTACTTTCGTTTTTAGATAACATTAAATAGTTATTTAGACCGTACGATATAATTTTCGATATTAATGCGTTCTGTATGGAGTGCGGTCTTCCTCAGATCGTTCTAATAATTTAATTACGATTCAAAATTCCTAGGTCCATATAAAAACAGACATAGGATAAATTCTAAACCTGATGTCATTTTTACTAAATGAATATGAATCCCTTTCTGAATCGCGAAATTTTAATAATCCTATTCTGGTGAAATCGATAATAGTGATCTCTGTGTCTTATCTTTCTTTAGAGAATTTCTGATTAAAAATTTATTAAAATTTCAAGAGGATCATCCATCACTAACGGCAACATATCTTTAAATTATTCAGTCTAAAATTTGGGATTCCAAGACACCTGGTTTAATGGTTGAGACCATTGCGAAACTGGGAAATAATTATTTCGCATTTTCATATACTATTTAGTACCTTTGTTTCAGGTTAGCTTTTGTTGTATGAAATTATACCAGTTTTGGCAAAAAAGAAATTAGGAAATTTTGCGATTCTTCTTGGTATTTGTACTTTTAATTGAATATTTCCACATCTAATGAGTTAAATATCGGTTTGAATTGAAATTAATCAAAAATGCAATCATTATGAAATTAAAAATATTTTTTTTTCTGAACCAAACTATAGTCTGTGAAGTTTCTGTAGACGTTTCAAGGACACTCGTTTTCCCTAATATTCTCTCTTTCTCCGTTGCCATGGTTTCGACAAAGCATTTTTTTTCTCCAGCCAGTACGTTTCAGTAAGGACGTTAAGCTGGCAGTACCTTAGCAGCCGTGTAAAAAAAAAAAAAAAAAAAAAAAAAAAAAGAAAAGAAAAGAAAAGAAAGAGTGACACTGTTATCTGCCTCAGCGTTACGACGCAGACAACCAGTAACGAGGTAGAAAACGTGATCTTGAACCGCCTACAGAAAATACATAGACTATAATAAAAGATGCATTGTATATAGAGAGCGCTAATGCCTGAGAGTGACCCTTGAGAAAGCATTCAGGCCGGATTCATCATTTCTTTCTTTTTGAATTAAACGTAATATTTATTTCTAATCTGTTTGAATTGAGTGTTCTTAAAATGCGGAGTCATAGAATTCAAGGTGTATTTTTTATGAAGATTATATTAACTTATATATAGAAATTTTCACGGAGAAATTAATAGTTAAAACCTTGCTGTTTTGTGTAATATGGCATTTTTTGCAGTAATTTTTTTTTTTCAGTTGAAAGGAATGCTACTGGAAAAAAGAAAATGTTCATTGATTACATTTCTTTCCTTCATTATAATAAATATTCTGTTATTTGACTATGTTCCTTTTCATTATTGTAATATTGTATTATTTTGATTTTTTTCACCATATTCAGATAATTGAGGATTTTAATTTTACCTAATTAATTGGGTCCAATTGAAATATTCTGGCCATCGACCGTGCAGTTGTCCCTGAAGCTGTTGTAATAATCCATGGACTGAGTGTATTCTCTATAGATGCCAGTTATTACGTTGAAATAAATTCCACACTGACGGTCCTAGAATGTTGAATTTTGGACTGATTATTCGTACATTAGCATGAGAGTAATTTGAAAAATTAGCCCAAAATTTAAGTTTAAATGATCCTGCTATTTAATTCTTTCTATAAACACAGTTACTAGAAGGATGCTAGCGATTCGAAAAACGATGATTATATTCTTTCACAACCAGGACGGCATTACGATTAAATACAGAACAAATATTCAGCGTATTTAAACTTTCCTTATTACTGAATATATCATTGTTTTAGAGAGCAAGCAAATAATTTTACTTTCTTTGACGGCATTATAGTGCTTCTTCGAGATATAATAAATGTTCAATTTCTCAAGTTTTTTTTTTTTTTTTTTTTTTATAGAATCAAAGTTGCAACTGACGACTAATTAAAGTGAGCAATCTTATGCATTATTAGTAAATTTCTTTGAGGTTAAGATAATTGGATGATGTACTACTAGAAAAATAATTGAATGTGACAATTTTTATTTCTTGAATAACTATTTCAGAAACAAACGTTTTCATTGAAATTGGCGATTAGTCCCTCTAAAAATAAAAATGAGCATATCTCTGCAAATTTTGCAGATAAAACATAAAAAGTGCGTGGATAGATGAATGAAAGAAACGTAATTTTTTCCTAGAGTTAGTATTTAGGGAAATAAAAGAAATGAGAATTCACTTTTCATGGGTCATCATTGAATATATATATATATATATTCTTTAGTTTCCCATAAAATTGCATTTGTTTGTGTGTGTATATATATGTACGCACATGCAAATTTTACAAAAAATCAAAATGTTCATCTGCATTTTGAAAATTCGTCATTTAGAGAGAAGCGGGGGGGACAGTTTATCAATTCTGACTCTTAAGTTCGTCTCGATAAATAAATAATAATAATAAAAGGACTGGGTTTGTTTGTATTTTTCAGTTCACAAACTCGATTCATGAATCTGACTACTTAATCGTATTAAGCAATTTCAGCTTTAAAGAGACTTAAGGATTAAAATTATTGAAATTAAAAGTAAAGAATTATTTTAAAATGCTCTGTTCAGAAGAATGAAATTAAATATTTTGCGGATTCTTTGTCTGGATATGTTGCTGAATGCAACTCTCCTAAGACATTTTTATATTAACCCTCTATTTATTGAGGGAACTCTTAAATCTCCTCATTTTTCTCATGGCATACAGCATTAATATAAATACTTTGAGACCCACTGGGTCATTATCGTCCAGTTTCACGAAGTTTCATTTTCAGTTCATGGATGGCGGCACAAGTGTGCGGCACTATTTGAATATATGTCTCATTACGAGAAAGATATGAAATGAATGCTTTTAGGGAAGTTGAGGCAAGACAGCATTCAAAGTGTGTAGAATGTAATATATTCTTGGCTGTAAATGATAATTTTTTTTTTTCTAAAATCATAAGAAAATCTGCTTTCTGATCGCAAGAAAAAGTAATAAGTAAAAAATATTGAAATATTTTTTCTATATTTTAAGCAAAATTATTTAATAAATTTATTGTTTAATTTTTTATATCTTCCAAATTACCATTGAAATTTCAAATATTACTTTAATATTTGACATTTTAATTGTAATAATACAATATTTACATTACATCGGTCTTCATCGCGAATTCGTTTAAAATGCTGAAAGAGCAATTTATAATTAGTCAATGTTGATCTAATTTTTCATCAGAATGTTTGCTTCTATTTTACGCTGCTCTCTTGCTGCTAACAGACATATGTCTCTTTGCTCTCATTCTAAAATGGATTATGATGAATAACTTTAACAAAGGCAAGATAGTGAAAAATAATTTACGATAAAGAACAACAACAACAGCAAAAGAAAAACAAAAAATCAAGACGATTAAAAATTCCGGACATTGCTTTTTAAAGTGAAAAGTAACATTCACTTGAAGAAGCATAGTCCGAATTTGTTAATTAACTTGTCTCTTTATTTCCTTCATTGTCTTAAATCATTATCAAATCACTTATTTGATCAAATACACATTGTGTAATATTGTTTATATATATAAAGAAACATGTACAGTGGTACCTTGCGTAATAAAAGCGTAATTCGTTCCAGAGTATCCGCCACTACCCATTCCGAGTTGAGTTGTCTCATCCTGATTCTATCCCCCTTCCAAGTTGAGTTGTATCCGCTTGCTGTTACCCCCTCCCTACCCCATTCAGAGTTCAGTTGTTTCCCCGCTGCTGCTTTCCCTTCTCCCCCTTCTGCGTTGAGTTGTTTCCCTCCTGATGCTTCCCCCTTCCAATTCTGAGTTCAGTTCCTTTCTCCTATTGCTCCCCCTTTTCCTTTCCCCTCCCAAATATTCATTTGAAGTCCTTCATTACAGCATAATTATTTTAATTCATTTGATTAATCTAATGAATTTGTTTTAATTGAAAATTTGAACGATTCCGACGCGCAGACATGACAAAATTTCAACTACGCGCAGTCAGATTCGAATCCTGGTCCATTGACTCTGCGACCAGCGAGCTAACCACTAGACCAGTTGGGGATTTGAAAAGAGCAGAAAATATAATCTATTTGAATATTACGTCACGTATTTTTTCCAACATTAGATTCTTTTTTCATTTAAATGTTAAATATTTTTCATTATTTAAACATATTTATCAATCACTCGCTTTTTGCTAACTTTAAAGTTTAGTTGCTGCCTTTGAACATTTTCACTTTTGATTTTATTGCACTGAATAGACATTTATGTGTGTGTACAATAATTTACCTTTAAATACTCTTTTTAAATATTGTTTAAATTTATATCATTGTTTTTATTAAATTTTTGCGTTGTATTTTAGAGCTTTTAAATTTATAACACACACAGTTCCTATATTTGTGTTTTTAAAAAAACTGATTTTTGGCACAGGCTTGCTGCGCGATGTACAATATGGCGTCCATTTTACGTATTATTTTATGTTTCAATTTATTTTTGCTATTGATATATTTAACTTCGGTGGCTGTACCTTTATAAAAAAAAGCTTTGATGGAAAATTTTGACTTTTTTTTTTATCCATATAATGACTATTTGTTTTACTTGGAAGTTGAAAACAAGATTTAATAAATAACATACGAGTCCAAAATTTTAAGCTATTTTACTTTGAAGCTAAGAGTTATAAGATATGCAAATTTAAAATATATCTGTAGAACATGTATGTATAAAATCTATAAAATATATTTATAGAAAAAATTTTGATTTTTTTTCTCAAGAAAATTAAAAGCAAGACTTCAGTAAAAGTGTCAATAAGATAATTAAATAATATTTCATTGGAATTTATAATTTTACTAATGTTTATTCCCCAGTTATATATTTAATTGCATCTGCTGCAAAGTAATATTTTTAAACCATGTCAATGATCATTGCTTTTCTTAACTGCAAATCTTTTACCTATTTTTAACTTTGTAATATCTAATATTTAGATGTTTTCTTCTATTCAATCATAATTGTTATTGTTTAACAAATTTAATTTTGTCTCCATCTGAATTTTGTACGCTGAATACTTCTTTTGAAAAAATAAATGTATAAGGTCTTCTCATACATTTAAAAAAAAAGATTGTAAACAACGTAATTCATGTAGAAACACTGTTAAATGATATGCAGTAAAACTTTCAATGTCTTCAGTTTCCGTTAAGCCCATTTTTATACTGCGAGTTGTAAAGAAACCACAAAAAATCGTCATATGTATGTTGCAAGTGATGAGGTTAAAAATGTCGTAAATCCGAGAACATTAGAGTAGTAATTAATTAGTATTAATTACGAATTTTGATTCTAAAACAGTTTATGAAGTTGAGAGAAAGAACTCGAGAAATGTCCGAAGTATACATGTTTTTTTCTTTTATTCATACAGAGATGGAAAAAGGAGGCATCGTTCCTGATATAATGATTACTATATTATAAATGGAACTAAATAAACGAGAATATCAAAATTTTGTGTGAACGGAATTGGAATTTTGAATTAAATATATTATCATTTTTTTTTTAAATGAAAAAAAAAAAGGTCAAAGAAATAAACATATTGTTCTACTTTGGATTCCAGAACATTCTGCAATTTCACGAAAATCAGAAAACTATCTTGTATTGCAAAATCAGCCTATACGTCTATTGAATTGTTTCATAAGAAAATCTTTCCCGAATTTAACATATTCAAAGAAGAAAGAATATTTCATGGATATGAAGTACCATGAAGACTTTGGAGACATTTCGAATTTGAAAACCATTATTAAATGGATAAAAAAGGAAAATATCAATGCAAGAATTTTTATTGAAACATTAATAACACGAAGCCCACACATAATAATTAAAATTAACAGATATAATGATTAAAAATTGAGTTAGAAAATATCATTTCATTGTTTCATGCAAATCAATACTCAAGATTAAAAAAAAAGTTTTAAAAAAATTCTGCTACAGTTTAAATTAACCAGTAAAGAACTATTGCCAAGAAAGAAAAATAATACACTTTTTTGGGGGGGGAGGGGATTCTTTTGTGGCATTTTCTTTTTCATTCCTCTAAATTAATATACGATATTAAAGAACAAGTCAAACCTAGGATTAAGATATCATAAGGCAATTTGCTGTTGTTGTTGATCAGTGCTTGCCTTATTGAGCACCTAGACAAATGCTTTAACGACCTAGGTTCAGGGGGATGGTCAGTTTCCCACCAAATAGAAGTTCTGCAAATTTGAAATGATCCCTCGTTTAAATTCGTAAATTTTTTCAAAGAAGTGATCATTTCATCTCTGCTAATTACAGCATCTGGTAAGGATCGCCACAGAAAAGCAAGAGCTTTCATTTTGTGCGGAGTTTCTATTTCCTTATTAATGATGAAATATGCCTGAAGAATTAAGAACATCCGATGCTTGTTTCTATCAGTCGATACTTCATAACTGCTGCCATGTACGTCCGCAGCCCTGAAATAGAAATGTATTTTCTTTTAACATGTTTATAGAAGGTGATATATTATCAGTAATTTACATCGAGAGTAACCAAAAATCAAGCAAAAAAATTCTACGGTTCGGATTAAGGTCTTATGAGATATATATATATATACATGATATATAGTTTGACTATTGAATTCGACAAATTGGTGAAACTTTTTTCTTGGTCACCGTTACAACGAACAAGTACCGAATAGAGTTTATTAATAAGTAACGAGTAAGAAAATAACTTTATTTTAAAAAAAATGTTCAAAGAAACTTACCATGTAAATTTCATGGCTTTACAATACTCATCATACACGCTTTCGCAAATTTTCCATTGCAGTCCATATCTTAATAATGTTGGTATTGATGCATACTGTTCATTATTAAAAAACTGGCTTATTAAGTTTGTTTCAGTGATGATATCCCAAGAATTTGACCTTAAACTCTGAAAAATATTTTGTGTTTTCCTCATTAGTAATAAAAATTTTAAGAAAGACAAGTTTCTCACACCATCCATATTGTAAACAAAGAGGATCATCTCAACAGACAAGCATACTGTTTCTATCAAATCGAAGATGAGAAAAAGCAACGGAATTTTCAAGTGCTGCATAAATCTTGTTAAAAATTCTTTTTGCTTCTTCAATGTCTGCACAACGGCACATGCCCCGCCATAGTTTTAAATATTTTTGAATTCTAACTAATTTGATTCATTCTAGAAATATCTATCTTTCGTATTTTATAAATATTTCTTCCTCAAATATCTGCCGGTCTTCGTCATAATATTCCCAATACACAACAGATACAGAATCAACTTGGAATCTGCTCTTATTCTTTGTTTTCACAAAATTCTTTAAATCAACTACAAAGGCAATTGGTGCAAGTTTTTCGATTCACACAAATCTAAAGGCACAAGTTCTTCTTGTACAACAAAGCCGCAGGAAAGTACAGGATTCTTCATAATGAGGATTTTTCTTTCTTTTTTTTTTTTTTTTTTTTTTTTTGAAAACAAGTTGACTGCGATTCTAAAAATATGAAGGTACTGCTTTTCTTCTCCTTACAGGAAAGCACTAAATAAATAAAGTACAGTAATGGAAGAAATTAATTTGTATGAAGTGTCACACACACACACACACACACTAAGGAAAAACAAACACAAAAAATTAAATGAAAATATTTGAATACTAAATATGATGAATTGATAATACGTGAGGAAAAAATCAATACTACACAAGAATAAATTACATTATTTTTATAAAAAATAAATAAATAATTCATTCAAATTAAATTGCAAATATGCGTTAAAAGAAAATTGTTTTTTATTTGTAAAATCGAAAATAAATGAATTAGTATACAAAAAAGAAGAATTAGGGGAAAAATGAATCTGTTGTACGGCCAAAATTCATTCTTTGGATATTTCACGCTGAATTAAAAGAGATAAAATTTACAATTGTAACATCGGGAAATTTAGAAATCGTAACATCGGGAAAACACAATAATTTTGAAAACTCTTCTTTAATTTGTATTTCTATATTGGGATTATTATTCATTTTAAAATATTAGTAACTAAATATATCGTCTCATTAAAAATAAATAGATTAATTATATGAGGTGATATATTTATTAAAGTGAAAAAAATCACAAATAAAAACTTTTTTCTAGAAGCAGTGGGAATAGAAGTTCTTGGACATTTTTTGTTGTTAATTATGGAATCTAAGTTGTCGCATATTTCGCTTACAGAAGTATCCTTCTCTCAAGCAATTTTGAGGTTATGTCTAATATAACAGTAGCACCAGATTTGTCAGTAGTGTGTTCGACTTCAAAGCAAATCACTAAATTTCCCAAAAATAGAACACTCCGATATTTGTCTTGTCTTCACCAATTTAGACTGAGCCATTTTTTACTCACAGCAAAGCACGCAAGCACAAACTAACATGTTAAAAGAAAATACATTAATTTCAGGGCTGCGGAAGTACATGACAGCAGTTATGAAGTATCGTTTAATAGAAGCAAGCATCAAATGTTCTTAATTCTACAGGCATATACCATCATTAATAAGGAAATAGAAACTCCGCACAAAATGAAAGCTCTTGCTTTTCTGTGGCGATTCTTACCAGATGCTGTAATTAGCAGAGATGAAACGATCACTTCGTTGAAAAAATTTACGAATTTAGACGAGGGATCATTTCAAATTTGCAGAACTTCTATTTGGTGGGAAACTGACCATCCCCCTGAACCTAGGTCGTTAAAGCATTTGTCTAGGTGCTCAATAAGGCAAGCACTGATCAACAACAACAGCAAATTGCCTTATGATATCTTAATCCTAGGTTTGACTCGTTCTTTAATATCGTATATTAATTTAGAGGAATGAAAAAGAAAATGCCACAAAAGAATCCCCTCCCCCCCAAAAAAGTGTATTTTTTTTTTCTTTCTTGGCAATAGTTCTTTACTGGTTAATTTAAACTGTAGCAGAATTTTTTTAAAACTTTTTTTTTAATCTTGAGTATTGATTTGCATGAAACAATGAAATGATATTTTCTAACTCAATTTTTAATCATTATATCTGTTAATTTTAATTATTATGTGTGGGCTTCGTGTTATTAATGTTTCAATAAAAATTCTTGCATAGATATTTTCCTTTTTTATCCATTTAATAATGGTTTTCAAATTCGAAATGTCTCCAAAGTCTTCATGGTACTTCATATCCATGAAATATTCTTTCTTCTTTGAATATGTTAAATTCGGGAAAGATTTTCTTATGAAACAATTCAATAGACGTATAGGCTGATTTTGCAATACAAGATAGTTTTCTGATTTTCGTGAAATTGCAGAATGTTCTGGAATCCAAAGTAGAACAATACGTTTATTTCTTTAATTTTTTTTTTCATTTCCAAAAAAAAAAAAAAAAAATGATAATATATTTAATTTAAAATTCCAATTCCGTTCACACAAAATTTTGATATTCTCGTTTATTTAGTTCCATTTATAATATAGTAATCATTATATCAGGAGCGATGCCTCCTTTCTCCATCTCTGTAAGAATAAAAGAAAAAAACATGTATACTTCGGACATTTCTCGAGTTCTTTCTCTCAACTTCATAAACTGTTTTAGAATCAAAATTCGTAATTAATACTAATTAATTACTACTCTAATGTTCTCGGATTTACGACATTTTTAACCTCATCACTTGCAACATACATATGACGATTTTTTGTGGTTTCTTTAAAACTCGCAGTATGATACAACAAAAGAAAACTAACTTGCATTATTATTAAATCGAACATCCTTAATAACCTCATTTATTGTTCATATGTTGTCAGAATTTCATTAGTTTTTAATTTCTGTTTTGAAAATTCAGTTTTATTAAATTGCAATATAAAGTTTTCTCTCTATGTACATTACATATTCATTTGAAATTGTGTCAAATGTAACAAGTTCAAGAAAAATTCACGTAATTGTTAGAATAAAAAACTGATATTCAAGACATATTTCATTTTTTAAATTACTGAAGTAAATTACATTCTGTCTTTTTATTTCAACATTTGTCTAAAAGTTCTATGAATATTTAAGAAATTATTTGCAAATTATTATTATTTCCTTTTATTTTAGCATGATGAGTGATTTTAATACTTGGAGACAAAATATTCTTATAATACTGCAAATATGGCTCTATTGAAATTTTGCTTTGCCAAATATTTAAATTCATATATCCTCTTTTTTAATAGATTTGTCTGTTATATTTTATAAGATACCAAGGAACATAAATAATTTATATCAATAAAAAAATATTAATATCAGAATGTAACTGAGATTATAGTTAAAATTCAAATTGTTATAACAATTTATCATGCTTCTCTTAATCTCCCTATAACACTTTACAATTTTTAATATTTTGTAGTCTAAAAAAAAATATTTTCACAGTTTTTAATTTACAAAAAGCCGAGAAAAAAATTATTCAAAGGAGAAACTTAATTTGTCTTAATATCGCATAGAAATGATTGAAAATTTCTCATCAAAACAAATAGCCTTAAAAGTATTTTCTTTAATGCCAACATTTTAGGCGAAAGTAGCAATTAGAAGTAAGCTATTAACATGAGAGCAATAAGATTTAATATTCTGCTGCACCTGCAGCAAGCATAAAGAATGAAAAATACAAATAGAAAGTGGAATGAAGCAAAAAACATTGATTTTATAGCATAAGTTCAAGACTTGTTGTAGCAAGACACATTTCTTGAATTCATGAACAAAGGTCCAATTTATAATTCATATTACATTTTTTCTGATTCCTTACATTAGAAAATATTTAAATATGAAAACAAAGTAGAAATTAAATAAAAAAAAACTTGAAAATATGAAAGACAAACAAAAATATACTCACCTGATTATTGTCTTAAGATTAGTTTAGCTCCATCTTTGTATTTCAACTACGTCCCTTTCATAAATTTCATACCAATAAAAGGAAATGCAAAAAATGTTCAAATTCGACATGCAGTATTGTTAAAGAAATGTTAAACACAAACACATTAGGCCATTAATGAATATTTTTAAAAATTCATACAATTAAAATTGTACACATACCATCCCAATCTGAATTTTTCAAAATACAGATTAATTATTAAGTTCATCAGAGAGAAAGCAGGTTTCATTCTGCATTGACATTAATATGTAAAAAAGATTTTAGATATAACTAAAATCCAAATATAATAATAACTGAGCATACTTTTCTTGATATGCCAAAAAAATAAACTTTAAATTTGAAAATACCTTATATCCTAAAAAAGCCATATTTTCAGTTTTTAATTTTATAAAAGGCTAAGAAAAGAATATACTGGAATGAGAAACATAATCAGTCTTAAAACACACAGAAATGTTCAAATATTTCAAATGAAAAGACACAGTCTAAGAAGTACTTTTTTAATACAAACATTTTAAGTGAACGGTAAACTATTAAATGAGAATAATGAGATATCTAATATTCTGTTGCAGCAGCAACAAGAATAAATAATATTAGATCTCATACAAAATGCAAATAGAAAGTGGCAAAAAGCAAAAAGCATTGATTTTATACCATAAGTTCATGACTTGTTGTATAAAGAAACATTTCTTTAATTCAAGAACAAGGGTATAATTTATAATTCATGTTACATTTTTCTGATCCCTTACATTACACCACATTCAAATATGAACACAAAGAGGTAATTAAATAACAAAAAAACTTGAAAATATGAAAGACAAACATATATATACATACCTGATTAATTTCTTTAGATCAGTTTAGCTCCTTCTTTGCATTTAAAATAAGTCCTTTTCATACCTAAAAATGGAAATTCAAAACACAAAGTCATAAGGCCATAAATTATTATTTTTAAAAATTCATAGAATTAAAAGTTGAAATATCAAATGACAGTCTCGGTTTTTCGAAATTCAGATGAATTATTAAG
The DNA here is from genome assembly GCF_947563725.1 of Argiope bruennichi. Taxonomy (NCBI): domain Eukaryota; kingdom Metazoa; phylum Arthropoda; class Arachnida; order Araneae; family Araneidae; genus Argiope; species Argiope bruennichi. The sequence goes on from NC_079162.1 coordinate 120,722,796, forward strand.
TTCATCAGAGAGAAAGCAGATTTCATTCTGCATTGACATCATTATGTAATAGAGATTTTAGATATAAATAAAATTGAAATATAATAAGAACTGAGAAAACAGTAAACTATTAAAATGAGAATGATGAGATCTAATATTCCGTTGCAGCAGCAACAAGCATAAAGAATGAAAAATACAAAGTGGCAAGAAGCACAAAACATTTATTTTATGGCATAAGTTCATGACTTGTTGTAGCAAGACACATTTCTTGAATTCATGAAGAAAGGTCCAATTTATAATTCATATTACATTTTTTCTCATTCCTTACATTGGAAAACATTTAAATATGAACCCAAAGTGGTAATTAAATAAAAACACTTGAAAATATGAAAGACAAACAAAAATATACTCACCTGATTATTGTCTTAAGATTAGTTTAGCTCCATCTTTGCATTTCAACTAAGTCCCTTTCATAAATCTCATACCTATAAAATGAAATGCAAAAAATGTTCAAATTCATCATGCAATACTGTTAAAGAAAAGTTAAACACAAACACATTAGGTCATAAATAAATATTTTAAAAAATTCATACAATTAAAAAAGTACACATCCAATCCCAATCTGAATTTTTCAAAATACAGATTAATTATTAAGTTCATCAGAGAGAAAGCAGATTTCATTCTGCATTGACATTAATATGTAACAGAGATTTTTGATGTAATTAAAATCCAAATGTAATAATAACTGAGCATACTTTTCTTGATATGCCAAAAAAATAAACTTTACATTTGAAAATACCTTATATCCTAAAAAAGCCATATTTTCAGTTTTTAATTTTATAAAAGGCTAAGAAAAGAATATACTGGAATGAGAAACATAATCAGTCTTAAAACACACAGAAATGTTCAAATATTTCAAATGAAAAGACACAGTCTAAGAAGTACTTTTTTAATACAAACATTTTAAGTGAACGGTAAACTATTAAATGAGAATAATGAGATATCTAATATTCTGTTGCAGCAGCAACAAGAATAAATAATATTAGATCTCATACAAAATGCAAATAGAAAGTGGCAAAAAGCAAAAAGCATTGATTTTATACCATAAGTTCATGACTTGTTGTATAAAGAAACATTTCTTTAATTCAAGAACAAGGGTATAATTTATAATTCATGTTACATTTTTCTGATCCCTTACATTACACCACATTCAAATATGAACACAAAGAGGTAATTAAATAACAAAAAAACTTGAAAATATGAAAGACAAACATATATATACATACCTGATTAATTTCTTTAGATCAGTTTAGCTCCTTCTTTGCATTTAAAATAAGTCCTTTTCATACCTAAAAATGGAAATTCAAAACACAAAGTCATAAGGCCATAAATTATTATTTTTAAAAATTCATAGAATTAAAAGTTGAAATATCAAATGACAGTCTCGGTTTTTCGAAATTCAGATGAATTATTAAGTTCATCAGAGAGAAAGCAGATTTCATTCTGCATTGACATCATTATGTAATAGAGATTTTAGATATAAATAAAATTGAAATATAATAAGAACTGAGAAAACAGTAAACTATTAAAATGAGAATGATGAGATCTAATATTCCGTTGCAGCAGCAACAAGCATAAAGAATGAAAAATACAAAGTGGCAAGAAGCACAAAACATTTATTTTATGGCATAAGTTCATGACTTGTTGTAGCAAGACACATTTCTTGAATCCATGAAGAAAGGTCCAATTTATAATTCATATTACATTTTTTCTCATTCCTTACATTGGAAAACATTTAAATATGAACCCAAAGTGGTAATTAAATAAAAAAACTTGAAAATATGAAAGACAAACAAAAATATACTCACCTGATTATTGTCTTAAGATTAGTTTAGCTCCATCTTTGCATTTCAACTAAGTCCCTTTCATAAATCTCATACCTATAAAATGAAATGCAAAAAATGTTCAAATTCATCATGCAATACTGTTAAAGAAAAGTTAAACACAAACACATTAGGTCATAAATAAATATTTTAAAAAATTCATACAATTAAAAAAGTACACATCCAATCCCAATCTGAATTTTTCAAAATACAGATTAATTATTAAGTTCATCAGAGAGAAAGCAGATTTCATTCTGCATTGACATTAATATGTAACAGAGATTTTTGATGTAATTAAAATCCAAATGTAATAATAACTGAGCATACTTTTCTTGATATGCCAAAAAAATAAACTTTACATTTGAAAATACCTTATATACTAAAAATGCCATATTTTCAGTTTTTAATTTTATAAAAGGCTAAGAAAAGAATATACTGGAATGAGAAACATAATCAGTCTTAATAACACACAGAAATGTTCAAATATTTCAAATGAAAAGACACAGTCTAAGAAGTACTTTTTTAATACAAACATTTTAAGTGAACGGTAAACTATTAAATGAGAATAATGAGATATCTAATATTCTGTTGCAGCAGCAACAAGAATAAATAATATTAGATCTCATACAAAATGCAAATAGAAAGTGGCAAGAAGCAAAAAGCATTGATTTTATACCATAAGTTCATGACTTGTTGTATAAAGAAACATTTCTTTAATTCATGAACAAGGGTATAATTTATAATTCATGTTACATTTTTCTGATCCCTTACATTACACCACATTCAAATATGAACACAAAGAAGTAATTAAATAACAAAAAAACTTGAAAATATGAAAGACAAACATATATATACACACCTGATTAATTTCTTTAGATCAGTTTAGCTCCTTCTTTGCATTTAAAATAAGTCCTTTTCATACCTAATAATGGAAATTCAAAACACAAAGTCATAAGGCCATAAATTATTATTTTTAAAAATTCATAGAATTAAAAGTTGAAATATCAAATGACAGTCTCGGTTTTTCGAAATTCAGATGAATTATTAAGTTCATCAGAGAGAAAGCAGATTTCATTCTGCATTGACATCATTATGTAATAGAGATTTTAGATATAAATAAAATTGAAATATAATAAGAACTGAGAAAACAGTAAACTATTAAAATGAGAATGATGAGATCTAATATTCCGTTGCAGCAGCAACAAGCATAAAGAATGAAAAATACAAATAGAAAGCGGCAAGAAGCACAAAACATTTATTTTATGGCATAAGTTCATGACTTGTTGTAGCAAGACACATTTCTTGAATTCATGAAGAAAGGTCCAATTTATAATTCATATTACATTTTTTCTCATTCCTTACATTGGAAAACATTTAAATATGAACCCAAAGTGGTAATTAAATAAAAAAACTTGAAAATATGAAAGACAAACAAAAATATACTCACCTGATTATTGTCTTAAGATTAGTTTAGCTCCATCTTTGCATTTCAACTAAGTCCCTTTCATAAATCTCATACCTATAAAATGAAATGCAAAAAATGTTCAAATTCATCATGCAATACTGTTAAAGAAAAGTTAAACACAAACACATTAGGTCATAAATAAATATTTTAAAAAATTCATACAATTAAAAAAGTACACATCCAATCCCAATCTGAATTTTTCAAAATACAGATTAATTATTAAGTTCATCAGAGAGAAAGCAGATTTCATTCTGCATTGACATTAATATGTAACAGAGATTTTAGATATAATTAAAATCCAAATGTAATAATAACTGAGCATACTTTTCTTGATATGCCAAAAAAATAAACTTTACATTTGAAAATACCTTATATACTAAAAAAGCCATATTTTCAGTTTTTAATTTTATAAAAGGCTAAGAAAAGAATATACTGGAATGAGAAACATAATCAGTCATAATAACACACAGAAATGTTCAAATATTTCAAATGAAAAGACACAGTCTAAGAAGTACTTTTTTAATACAAACATTTTAAGTGAACGGTAAACTATTAAATGAAAATAATGAGATATCTAATATTCTGTTGCAGCAGCAGCAACAAGAATAAATAATATTAGATCTCATACAAAATGCAAATAGAAAGTGGCAAGAAGCAAAAAGCATTGATTTTATACCATAAGTTCATGACTTGTTGTATAAAGAAACATTTCTTTAATTCATGAACAAGGGTATAATTTATAATTCATGTTACATTTTTCTGATCCCTTACATTACACCACATTCAAATATGAACACAAAGAGGTAATTAAATAACAAAAAAACTTGAAAATATGAAAGACAAACATATATATACACACCTGATTAATTTCTTTAGATCAGTTTAGCTCCTTCTTTGCATTTAAAATAAGTCCTTTTCATACCTAATAATGGAAATTCAAAACACAAAGTCATAAGGCCATAAATTATTATTTTTAAAAATTCATAGAATTAAAAGTTGAAATATCAAATGACAGTCTCGGTTTTTCGAAATTCAGATGAATTATTAAGTTCATCAGAGAGAAAGCAGATTTCATTCTGCATTGACATCATTATGTAATAGAGATTTTAGATATAAATAAAATTGAAATATAATAAGAACTGAGAAAACAGTAAACTATTAAAATGAGAATGATGAGATCTAATATTCCGTTGCAGCAGCAACAAGCATAAAGAATGAAAAATACAAATAGAAAGTGGCAAGAAGCACAAAACATTTATTTTATGGCATAAGTTCATGACTTGTTGTAGCAAGACACATTTCTTGAATTCATGAAGAAAGGCCCAATTTATAATTCATATTACATTTTTTCTCATTCCTTACATTGGAAAACATTTAAATATGAACCCAAAGTGGTAATTAAATAAAAAAACTTGAAAATATGAAAGACAAACAAAAATATACTCACCTGATTATTGTTTTAAGATTAGTTTAGCTCCATCTTTGCATTTCAACTAAGTCCCTTTCATAAATCTCATACCTACAAAATGAAATGCAAAAAATGTTCAAATTCATCATGCAATACTGTTAAAGAAAAGTTAAACACAAACACATTAGGTCATAAATAAATATTTTAAAAAATTCATACAATTAAAAAAGTACACATCCAATCCCAATCTGAATTTTTCAAAATACAGATTAATTATTAAGTTCATCAGAGAGAAAGCAGATTTCATTCTGCATGGACATTAATATGTAACAGAGATTTTAGATATAATTAAAATCCAAATGTAATAATAACTGAGCATACTTTTCTTGATATGCCAAAAAAATAAACTTTACATTTGAAAATACCTTATATCCTAAAAAAGAAATATTTTCAGTTTTTAATTTTATAAAAGGCTAAGAAAAGAATATACTGGAATGAGAAACATAATCAGTCTTAATAACACACAGAAATGTTCAAATATTTCAAATGAAAAGACACAGTCTAAGAAGTACTTTTTTAATACAAACATTTTAAGTGAACGGTAAACTATTAAATGAGAATAATGAGATATCTAATATTCTGTTGCAGCAGCAACAAGAATAAATAATATTAGATCTCATACAAAATGCAAATAGAAAGTGGCAAGAAGCAAAAAGCATTGATTTTATACCATAAGTTCATGACTTGTTGTATAAAGAAACATTTCTTTAATTCATGAACAAGGGTATAATTTATAATTCATGTTACATTTTTCTGATCCCTTACATTACACCACATTCAAATATGAACACAAAGAGGTAATTAAATAACAAAAAAACTTGAAAATATGAAAGACAAACATATATATACACACCTGATTAATTTCTTTAGATCAGTTTAGCTCCTTCTTTGCATTTAAAATAAGTCCTTTTCATACCTAAAAAAGGAAATTCAAAACACAAAGTCACAAGGCCATAAATTATTATTTTTAAAAATTCATATAATTAAAAGTTGAAATATCAAATGACAGTCTCGGTTTTTCGAAATTCAGATGAATTATTAAGTTCATGAGAGAGAAAGCAGATTACATTCTGCATTGACATCATTATGTAATAGAGATTTTAGATATAAATAAAATTGAAATATAATAAGAACTGAGAAAACAGTAAACTATTAAAATGAGAATGATGAGATCTAATATTCCGTTGCAGCAGCGACAAGCATAAAGAATGAAAAATACAAATAGAAAGTGGCAAGAAGCACAAAACATTTATTTTATGGCATAAGTTCATGACTTGTTGTAGCAAGACACATTTCTTGAATTCATGAAGAAAGGTCCAATTTATAATTCATATTACATTTTTTCTCATTCCTTACATTGGAAAACATTTAAATATGAACCCAAAGTGGTAATTAAATACAAAAAACTTGAAAATATGAAAGACAAACAAAAATATACTCACCTGATTATTGTTTTAAGATTAGTTTAGCTCCATCTTTGCATTTCAACTAAGTCCCTTTCATAAATCTCATACCTATAAAATGAAATGCAAAAAATGTTCAAATTCATCATGCAATACTGTTAAAGAAAAGTTAAACACAAACACATTAGGTCATAAATAAATATTTTAAAAAATTCATACAATTAAAAAAGTACACATCCAATCCCAATCTGAATTTTTCAAAATACAGATTAATTATTAAGTTCATCAGAGAGAAAGCAGATTTCATTCTGCATTGACATTAATATGTAACAGAGATTTTAGATATAATTAAAATCCAAATGTAATAATAACTGAGCATACTTTTCTTGATATGCCAAAAAAATAAACTTTACATTTGAAAATACCTTATATACTAAAAAAGCCATATTTTCAGTTTTTAATTTTATAAAAGGCTAAGAAAAGAAGATACTGGAATGAGAAACATAATCAGTCTTAATAACACACAGAAATGTTCAAATATTTCAAATGAAAAGACACAGTCTAAGAAGTACTTTTTTAATACAAACATTTTAAGTGAACGGTAAACTATTAAATGAGAATAATGAGATATCTAATATTCTGTTGCAGCAGCAGCAACAATAATAAATAATATTAGATCTCATACAAAATGCAAATAGAAAGTGGCAAGAAGCAAAAAGCATTGATTTTATACCATAAGTTCATGACTTGTTGTATAAAGAAACATTTCTTTAATTCATGAACAAGGGTATAATTTATAATTCATGTTACATTTTTCTCATCCCTTACATTACACCACATTCAAATATGAACACAAAGTGGTAATTAAATAACAAAAAAACTTGAAAATATGAAAGACAAACATATATATACACACCTGATTAATTTCTTTAGATCAGTTTAGCTCCTTCTTTGCATTTAAAATAAGTCCTTTTCATACCTAAAAAAGGAAATTCAAAACACAAACTCATAAGGCCATAAAATATTATTTTTAAAAATTCATAGAATTAAAAGTTGAAATATCAAATGACAGTCTCGGTTTTTCGAAATTCAGATGAATTATTAAGTTCATCAAAGAGAAAGCAGATTTCATTCTGCATTGACATCATTATGTAATAGAGATTTTAGATATAAATAAAATTGAAATATAATAAGAACTCAGCAAACAGTAAACTATTAAAATGGGAATGATGAGATCTAATATTCCGTTGCCGCAGCAACAAGCATAAAGAATGAAAATACAAATAGAAAGTGGCAAGAAGCACAAAACATTTATTTTATAGCATAAGTTCATGACTTGTTGTAGCAAGACACATTTCTTGAATTCATGAAGAAAGGTCCAATTTATAATTCATATTACATTTTTTCTCATTCCTTACATTGGAAAACATTTAAATATGAACCCAAAGTGGTAATTAAATAAAAAAACTTGAAAATATGAAAGACAAACAAAAATATACTCACCTGATTATTGTCTTAAGATTAGTTTAGCTCCATCTTTGCATTTCAACTAAGTCCCTTTCATAAATCTCATACCTATAAAATGAAATGCAAAAAATGTTCAAATTCATCATGCAATACAGTTAAAGAAAAGTTAAACACAAACACATTAGGTCATAAATAAATATTTTAAAAAATTCATACAATTAAAAAAGTACACATCCAATCCCAATCTGAATTTTTCAAAATACAGATTAATTATTAAGTTCATCAGAGAGAAAGCAGATTTCATTCTGCATTGACATTAATATGTAACAGAGATTTTAGATATAATTAAAATCCAAATGTAATAATAACTGAGCATACTTTTCTTGATATGCCAAAAAAATAAACTTTACATTTGAAAATACCTTATATACTAAAAAAGCCATATTTTCAGTTTTTAATTTTATAAAAGGCTAAGAAAAGAAGATACTGGAATGAGAAACATAATCAGTCTTAATAACACACAGAAATGTTCAAATATTTCAAATGAAAAGACACAGTCTAAGAAGTACTTTTTTAATACAAACATTTTAAGTGAACGGTAAACTATTAAATGAGAATAATGAGATATCTAATATTCTGTTGCAGCAGCAACAAGAATAAATAATATTAGATCTCATACAAAATGCAAATAGAAAGTGGCAATAAGCAAAAAGCATTGATTTTATACCATAAGTTCATGACTTGTTGTATAAAGAAACATTTCTTTAATTCATGAACAAGGGTATAATTTATAATTCATGTTACATTTTTCTGATCCCTTACATTACACCACATTCAAATATGAACACAAAGAGGTAATTAAATAACAAAAAAACTTGAAAATATGAAAGACAAACATATATATACACACCTGATTAATTTCTTTAGATCAGTTTAGCTCCTTCTTTGCATTTAAAATAAGTCCTTTTCATACCTAAAAAAAGAAATTCAAAACACAAAGTCACAAGGCCATAAATTATTATTTTTAAAAATTCATAGAATTAAAAGTTGAAATATCAAATGACAGTCTCGGTTTTTCGAAATTCAGATGAATTATTAAGTTCATGAGAGAGAAAGCAGATTTCATTCTGCATTGACATCATTATGTAATAGAGATTTTAGATATAAATAAAATTGAAATATAATAAGAACTGAGAAAACAGTAAACTATTAAAATGAGAATGATGAGATCTAATATTCCGTTGCAGCAGCAACAAGCATAAAGAATGAAAAATACAAATAGAAAGTGGCAAGAAGCACAAAACATTTATTTTATAGCATAAGTTCATGACTTGTTGTAGCAAGACACATTTCTTGAATTCATGAAGAAAGGTCCAATTTATAATTCATATTACATTTTTTCTCATTCCTTACATTGGAAAACATTTAAATATGAACCCAAAGTGGTAATTAAATAAAAAAACTTGAAAATATGAAAGACAAACAAAAATATACTCACCTGATTATTGTCTTAAGATTAGTTTAGCTCCATCTTTGCATTTCAACTAAGTCCCTTTCATAAATCTCATACCTATAAAAGGAAATGCAAAAAATGTTCAAAATCATCATGCAATACTGTTAAAGAAAAGTTAAACACAAACACATTAGGTCATAAATAAATATTTTAAAAAATTCATACAATTAAAAATGTACACATCCAATCCCAATCTGAATTTTTCAAAATACAGATTAATTATTAAGTTCATCAGAGAGAAAGCAGATTTCATTCTGCATTGACATTAATATGTAACAGAGATTTTAGATATAATTAAAATCCAAATGTAATAATAACTGAGCATACTTTTCTTGATATGCCAAAAAAATAAACTTTACATTTGAAAATACTTTATATACTAAAAAAGCCATATTTTCAGTTTTTAATTTTATAAAAGGCTAAGAAAAGAATATACTGGAATGAGAAACATAATCAGTCTTAATAACACACAGAAATGTTCAAATATTTCAAATGAAAAGACACAGTCTAAGAAGTACTTTTTTAATACAAACATTTTAAGTGAACGGTAAACTATTAAATGAGAATAATGAGATATCTAATATTCTGTTGCAGCAGCAGCAACAATAATAAATAATATTAGATCTCATACAAAATGCAAATAGAAAGTGGCAAGAAGCAAAAAGCATTGATTTTATACCATAAGTTCATGACTTGTTGTATAAAGAAACATTTCTTTAATTCATGAACAAGGGTATAATTTATAATTCATGTTACATTTTTCTCATCCCTTACATTACACCACATTCAAATATGAACACAAAGTGGTAATTAAATAACAAAAAAACTTGAAAATATGAAAGACAAACATATATATACACACCTGATTAATTTCTTTAGATCAGTTTAGCTCCTTCTTTGCATTTAAAATAAGTCCTTTTCATACCTAAAAAAGGAAATTCAAAACACAAACTCATAAGGCCATAAAATATTATTTTTAAAAATTCATAGAATTAAAAGTTGAAATATCAAATGACAGTCTCGGTTTTTCGAAATTCAGATGAATTATTAAGTTCATCAAAGAGAAAGCAGATTTCATTCTGCATTGACATCATTATGTAATAGAGATTTTAGATATAAATAAAATTGAAATATAATAAGAACTCAGCAAACAGTAAACTATTAAAATGGGAATGATGAGATCTAATATTCCGTTGCCGCAGCAACAAGCATAAAGAATGAAAATACAAATAGAAAGTGGCAAGAAGCACAAAACATTTATTTTATAGCATAAGTTCATGACTTGTTGTAGCAAGACACATTTCTTGAATTCATGAAGAAAGGTCCAATTTATAATTCATATTACATTTTTTCTCATTCCTTACATTGGAAAACATTTAAATATGAACCCAAAGTGGTAATTAAATAAAAAAACTTGAAAATATGAAAGACAAACAAAAATATACTCACCTGATTATTGTCTTAAGATTAGTTTAGCTCCATCTTTGCATTTCAACTAAGTCCCTTTCATAAATCACATACCTATAAAATGAAATGCAAAAAATGTTCAAATTCATCATGCAATACAGTTAAAGAAAAGTTAAACACAAACACATTAGGTCATAAATAAATATTTTAAAAAATTCATACAATTAAAAAAGTACACATCCAATCCCAATCTGAATTTTTCAAAATACAGATTAATTATTAAGTTCATCAGAGAGAAAGCAGATTTCATTCTGCATTGACATTAATATGTAACAGAGATTTTAGATATAATTAAAATCCAAATGTAATAATAACTGAGCATACTTTTCTTGATATGCCAAAAAAATAAACTTTACATTTGAAAATACCTTATATACTAAAAAAGCCATATTTTCAGTTTTTAATTTTATAAAAGGCTAAGAAAAGAATATACTGGAATGAGAAACATAATCAGTCTTAATAACACACAGAAATGTTCAAATATTTCAAATGAAAAGACACAGTCTAAGAAGTACTTTTTTAATACAAACATTTTAAGTGAACGGTAAACTATTAAATGAGAATAATGAGATATCTAATATTCTGTTGCAGCAGCAACAAGAATAAATAATATTAGATCTCATACAAAATGCAAATAGAAAGTGGCAAGAAGCAAAAAGCATTGATTTTATACCATAAGTTCATGACTTGTTGTATAAAGAAACATTTCTTTAATTCATGAACAAGGGTATAATTTATAATTCATGTTACATTTTTCTGATCCTTTACATTACACCACATTCAAATATGAACACAAAGTGGTAATTAAATAACAAAAAAACTTGAAAATATGAAAGACAAACATATATATACACACCTGATTAATTTCTTTAGATCAGTTTAGCTCCTTCTTTGCATTTAAAATAAGTCCTTTTCATACCTAAAAAAGGCAATTCAAAACACAAAGTCATAAGGCCATAAATTATTATTTTTAAAAATTGATAGAATTAAAAGTTGAAATATCAAATGACAGTCTCGGTTTTTCGAAATTCAGATGAATTATTAAGTTCATCAGAGAGAAAGCAGATTTCATTCTGCATTGACATCATTATGTAATAGAGATTTTAGATATAAATAAAATTGAAATATAATAAGAACTGAGAAAACAGTAAACTATTAAAATGAGAATGATGAGATCAAATATTCCGTTGCAGCAGCAAGAAGCATAAAGAATGAAAAATACAAATAGAAAGTGGCAAGAAGCACAAAACATTTATTTTATAGCATAAGTTCATGACTTGTTGTAGCAAGACACATTTCTTGAATTCATGAAGAAAGGTCCAATTTATAATTCATATTACATTTTTTCTCATTCCTTACATTGGAAAACATTTAAATATGAACCCAAAGTGGTAATTAAATAAAAAAACTTGAAAATATGAAAGACAAACAAAAATATACTCACATGATTATTGTCTTAAGATTAGTTTAGCTCCATCTTTGCATTTCAATTAAGTCCCTTTCATAAATTTCATACCTATAAAAGGAAATGCAAAAAATGTTCAAATTCATCATGCAATACTGTTAAAGAAAAGTTAAACACAAACACATTAGGTCATAAATAAATATTTTAAAAAATTCATACAATTAAAAAAGTACACATCCAATCCCAATCTGAATTTTTCAAAATACAGATTAATTATTAAGTTCATCAGAGAGAAAGCAGATTTCATTCTGCATTGACATTAATATGTAACAGAGATTTTAGATATAATTAAAATCCAAATGTAATAATAACTGAGCATACTTTTCTTGATATGCCAAAAAAATAAACTTTACATTTGAAAATACCTTATATCCTAAAAAAGCCATATTTTCAGTTTTTAATTTTATAAAAGGCTAAGAAAAGAATATACTGGAATGAGAAACATAATCAGTCTTAATAACACACAGAAATGTTCAAATATTTCAAATGAAAAGACACAGTCTAAGAAGTACTTTTTTAATACAAACATTTTAAGTGAACGGTAAACTATTAAATGAGAATAATGAGATATCTAATATTCTGTTGCAGCAGCAGCAACAAGAATAAATAATATTAGATCTCATACAAAATGCAAATAGAAAGTGGCAAGAAGCAAAAAGCATTGATTTTATACCATAAGTTCATGACTTGTTGTATAAAGAAACATTTCTTTAATTCATGAACAAGGGTATAATTTATAATTCATGTTACATTTTTCTGATCCTTTACATTACACCACATTCAAATATGAACACAAAGTGGTAATTAAATAACAAAAAAACTTGAAAATATGAAAGACAAACATATATATACACACCTGATTAATTTCTTTAGATCAGTTTAGCTCCTTCTTTGCATTTAAAATAAGTCCTTTTCATACCTAAAAAAGGCAATTCAAAACACAAAGTCATAAGGCCATAAATTATTATTTTTAAAAATTGATAGAATTAAAAGTTGAAATATCAAATGACAGTCTCGGTTTTTCGAAATTCAGATGAATTATTAAGTTCATCAGAGAGAAAGCAGATCTCATTCTGCATTGACATCATTATGTAATAGAGATTTTAGATATAAATAAAATTGAAATATAATAAGAACTGAGAAAACAGTAAACTATTAAAATGAGAATGATGAGATCAAATATTCCGTTGCAGCAGCAAGAAGCATAAAGAATGAAAAATACAAATAGAAAGTGGCAAGAAGCACAAAACATTTATTTTATAGCATAAGTTCATGACTTGTTGTAGCAAGACACATTTCTTGAATTCATGAAGAAAGGTCCAATTTATAATTCATATTACATTTTTTCTCATTCCTTACATTGGAAAACATTTAAATATGAACCCAAAGTGGTAATTAAATAAAAAAACTTGAAAATATGAAAGACAAACAAAAATATACTCACATGATTATTGTCTTAAGATTAGTTTAGCTCCATCTTTGCATTTCAATTAAGTCCCTTTCATAAATTTCATACCTATAAAAGGAAATGCAAAAAATGTTCAAATTCATCATGCAATACTGTTAAAGAAAAGTTAAACACAAACACATTAGGTCATAAATAAATATTTTAAAAAATTCATACAATTAAAAAAATACACATCCAATCCCAATCTGAATTTTTCAAAATACAGATTAATTATTAAGTTCATCAGAGAGAAAGCAGATTTCATTCTGCATTGACATTAATATGTAACAGAGATTTTAGATATAATTAAAATCCAAATGTAATAATAACTGAGCATACTTTTCTTGATATGCCAAAAAAATAAACTTTACATTTGAAAATACCTTATATCCTAAAAAAGCCATATTTTCAGTTTTTAATTTTATAAAAGGCTAAGAAAAGAATATACTGGAATGAGAAACATAATCAGTCTTAATAACACACAGAAATGTTCAAATATTTCAAATGAAAAGACACAGTCTAAGAAGTACTTTTTTAATACAAACATTTTAAGTGAACGGTAAACTATTAAATGAGAATAATGAGATATCTAATATTCTGTTGCAGCAGCAGCAACAAGAATAAATAATATTAGATCTCATACAAAATGCAAATAGAAAGTGGCAAGAAGCAAAAAGCATTGATTTTATACCATAAGTTCATGACTTGTTGTATAAAGAAACATTTCTTTAATTCATGAACAAGGGTATAATTTATAATTCATGTTACATTTTTCTGATCCTTTACATTACACCACATTCAAATATGAACACAAAGTGGTAATTAAATAACAAAAAAACTTGAAAATATGAAAGACAAACATATATATACACACCTGATTAATTTCTTTAGATCAGTTTAGCTCCTTCTTTGCATTTAAAATAAGTCCTTTTCATACCTAAAAAAGGCAATTCAAAACACAAAGTCATAAGGCCATAAATTATTATTTTTAAAAATTGATAGAATTAAAAGTTGAAATATCAAATGACAGTCTCGGTTTTTCGAAATTCAGATGAATTATTAAGTTCATCAGAGAGAAAGCAGATTTCATTCTGCATTGACATCATTATGGAATAGAGATTTTAGATATAAATAAAATTGAAATATAATAAGAACTGAGAAAACAGTAAACTATTAAAATGAGAATGATGAGATCAAATATTCCGTTGCAGCAGCAAGAAGCATAAAGAATGAAAAATACAAATAGAAAGTGGCAAGAAGCACAAAACATTTATTTTATAGCATAAGTTCATGACTTGTTGCAGCAAGACACATTTCTTGAATTCATGAAGAAAGGTCCAATTTATAATTCATATTACATTTTTTCTCATTCCTTACATTGGAAAACATTTAAATATGAACCCAAAGTGGTAATTAAATAAAAAAACTTGAAAATATGAAAGACAAACAAAAATATACTCACATGATTATTGTCTTAAGATTAGTTTAGCTCCATCTTTGCATTTCAATTAAGTCCCTTTCATAAATTTCATACCTATAAAAGGAAATGCAAAAAATGTTCAAATTCATCATGCAATACTGTTAAAGAAAAGTTAAACACAAACACATTAGGTCATAAATAAATATTTTAAAAAATTCATACAATTAAAAAAGTACACATCCAATCCCAATCTGAATTTTTCAAAATACAGATTAATTATTAAGTTCATCAGAGAGAAAGCAGATTTCATTCTGCATTGACATTAATATGTAACAGAGATTTTAGATATAATTAAAATCCAAATGTAATAATAACTGAGCATACTTTTCTTGATATGCCAAAAAAATAAACTTTACATTTGAAAATACCTTATATCCTAAAAAAGCCATATTTTCAGTTTTTAATTTTATAAAAGGCTAAGAAAAGAATATACTGGAATGAGAAACATAATCAGTCTTAATAACACACAGAAATGTTCAAATATTTCAAATGAAAAGACACAGTCTAAGAAGTACTTTTTTAATACAAACATTTTAAGTGAACGGTAAACTATTAAATGAGAATAATGAGATATCTAATATTCTGTTGCAGCAGCAGCAACAAGAATAAATAATATTAGATCTCATACAAAATGCAAATAGAAAGTGGCAAGAAGCAAAAAGCATTGATTTTATACCATAAGTTCATGACTTGTTGTATAAAGAAACATTTCTTTAATTCATGAACAAGGGTATAATTTATAATTCATGTTACATTTTTCTGATCCTTTACATTACACCACATTCAAATATGAACACAAAGTGGTAATTAAATAACAAAAAAACTTGAAAATATGAAAGACAAACATATATATACACACCTGATTAATTTCTTTAGATCAGTTTAGCTCCTTCTTTGCATTTAAAATAAGTCCTTTTCATACCTAAAAAAGGCAATTCAAAACACAAAGTCATAAGGCCATAAATTATTATTTTTAAAAATTGATAGAATTAAAAGTTGAAATATCAAATGACAGTCTCGGTTTTTCGAAATTCAGATGAATTATTAAGTTCATCAGAGAGAAAGCAGATTTCATTCTGCATTGACATCATTATGGAATAGAGATTTTAGATATAAATAAAATTGAAATATAATAAGAACTGAGCAAACAGTAAACTATTAAAATGAGAATGATGAGATCTAATATTCCGTTGCAGCAGCAACAAGCATAAAGAATGAAAAATACAAATAGAAAGTGGCAAGAAGCACAAAACATTTACTTTATAGCATAAGTTCATGACTTGTTGTAGCAAGACACATTTCTTGAATTCATGAAGAAAGGTCCAATTTATAATTCATATTACATTTTTTCTCATTCCTTACATTGGAAAACATTTAAATATGAACCCAAAGTGGTAATTAAATAAAAAAAACTTGAAAATGTGAAAGACAAACAAAAATATACTCACATGATTATTGTCTTAAGATTAGTTTAGCTCCATCTTTGCATTTCAACTAAGTCCCTTTCATAAATCTCATACCTATAAAATGAAATGCAAAAAATGTTCAAATTCATCATGCAATACTGTTAAAGAAAAGTTAAAGACAAACACATTAGGTCTTAAATAAATATTTTAAAAAATTCATACAATTAAAAAAGTACACATCCAATCCCAATCTGAATTTTTCAAAATACAGATTAATTATTAAGTTCATCAGAGAGAAAGCAGATTTCATTCTGCATTGACATTAATATGTAACAGAGATTTTAGATATAATTAAAATCCAAATGTAATAATAACTGAGCATACTTTTCTTGATATGCCAAAAAAATAAACTTTACATTTGAAAATATCTTATATACTAAAAAAGCCATATTTTCAGTTTTTAATTTTATAAAAGGCTAAGAAAAGAATATACTGGAATGAGAAACATAATCAGTCTTAATAACACACAGAAATGTTCAAATATTTCAAATGAAAAGACACAGTCTAAGAAGTACTTTTTTAATACAAACATTTTAAGTGAACGGTAAACTATTAAATGAGAATAATGAGATATCTAATATTCTGTTGCAGCAGCAACAAGAATAAATAATATTAGATCTCATTCAAAATGCAAATAGAAAGTGGCAAGAAGCAAAAAGCATTGATTTTATACCATAAGTTCATGACTTGTTGTATAAAGAAACATTTCTTTAATTCATGAACAAGGGTATAATTTATAATTCATGTTACATTTTTCTGATCCCTTACATTACACCACATTCAAATATGAACACAAAGTGGTAATTAAATAACAAAAAAAACTTGAAAATATGAAAGACAAACATATATATACACACCTGATTAATTTCTTTAGATCAGTTTAGCTCCTTCTTTGCATTTAAAATAAGTCCTTTTCATACCTAAAAATGGAAATTACAAACACAAAGTCATAAGGCCATAAATTATTATTTTTAAAAATTCATAGAATTAAAAGTTGAAATATCAAATGACAGTCTCGGTTTTTCGAAATTCAGATGAATTATTAAGTTCATCAGAGAGAAAGCAGATTTCATTCTGCATTGACATCATTATGTAATAGAGATTTTAGATATAAATAAAATTGAAATATAATAAGAACTGAGAAAACAGTAAACTATTAAAATGAGAATGATGAGATCAAATATTCCGTTGCAGCAGCAAGAAGCATAAAGAATGAAAAATACAAATAGAAAGTGGCAAGAAGCACAAAACATTTATTTTATAGCATAAGTTCATGACTTGTTGTAGCAAGACACATTTCTTGAATTCATGAAGAAAGGTCCAATTTATAATTCATATTACATTTTTTCTCATTCCTTATATTGGAAAACATTTAAATATGAACCCAAAGTGGTAATTAAATAAAAAAACTTGAAAATATGAAAGACAAACAAAAATATACTCACATGATTATTGTCTTAAGATTAGTTTAGCTCCATCTTTGCATTTCAATTAAGTCCCTTTCATAAATTTCATACCTATAAAAGGAAATGCAAAAAATGTTCAAATTCATCATGCAATACTGTTAAAGAAAAGTTAAACACAAACACATTAGGTCATAAATAAATATTTTAAAAAATTCATACAATTAAAAAAATACACATCCAATCCCAATCTGAATTTTTCAAAATACAGATTAATTATTAAGTTCATCAGAGAGAAAGCAGATTTCATTCTGCATTGACATTAATATGTAACAGAGATTTTAGATATAATTAAAATCCAAATGTAATAATAACTGAGCATACTTTTCTTGATATGCCAAAAAAATAAACTTTACATTTGAAAATACCTTATATCCTAAAAAAGCCATATTTTCAGTTTTTAATTTTATAAAAGGCTAAGAAAAGAATATACTGGAATGAGAAACATAATCAGTCTTAATAACACACAGAAATGTTCAAATATTTCAAATGAAAAGACACAGTCTAAGAAGTACTTTTTTAATACAAACATTTTAAGTGAACGGTAAACTATTAAATGAGAATAATGAGATATCTAATATTCTGTTGCAGCAGCAGCAACAAGAATAAATAATATTAGATCTCATACAAAATGCAAATAGAAAGTGGCAAGAAGCAAAAAGCATTGATTTTATACCATAAGTTCATGACTTGTTGTATAAAGAAACATTTCTTTAATTCATGAACAAGGGTATAATTTATAATTCATGTTACATTTTTCTGATCCTTTACATTACACCACATTCAAATATGAACACAAAGTGGTAATTAAATAACAAAAAAACTTGAAAATATGAAAGACAAACATATATATACACACCTGATTAATTTCTTTAGATCAGTTTAGCTCCTTCTTTGCATTTAAAATAAGTCCTTTTCATACCTAAAAAAGGCAATTCAAAACACAAAGTCATAAGGCCATAAATTATTATTTTTAAAAATTGATAGAATTAAAAGTTGAAATATCAAATGACAGTCTCGGTTTTTCGAAATTCAGATGAATTATTAAGTTCATCAGAGAGAAAGCAGATTTCATTCTGCATTGACATCATTATGGAATAGAGATTTTAGATATAAATAAAATTGAAATATAATAAGAACTGAGCAAACAGTAAACTATTAAAATGAGAATGATGAGATCAAATATTCCGTTGCAGCAGCAACAAGCATAAAGAATGAAAAATACAAATAGAAAGTGGCAAGAAGCACAAAACATTTATTTTATAGCATAAGTTCATGACTTGTTGTAGCAAGACACATTTCTTGAATTCATGAAGAAAGGTTCAATTTATAATTCATATTACATTTTTTCTCATTCCTTACATTGGAAAACATTTAAATATGAACCCAAAGTGGTAATTAAATAAAAAAAACTTGAAAATATGAAAGACAAACAAAAATATACTCACATGATTATTGTCTTAAGATTAGTTTAGCTCCATCTTTGCATTTCAACTAAGTCCCTTTCATAAATCTCATACCTATAAAATGAAATGCAAAAAATGTTCAAATTCATCATGCAATACTGTTAAAGAAAAGTTAAAGACAAACACATTAGGTCTTAAATAAATATTTTAAAAAATTCATACAATTAAAAAAGTACACATCCAATCCCAATCTGAATTTTTCAAAATACAGATTAATTATTAAGTTCATCAGAGAGAAAGCAGATTTCATTCTGCATTGACATTAATATGTAACAGAGATTTTAGATATAATTAAAATCCAAATGTAATAATAACTGAGCATACTTTTCTTGATATGCCAAAAAAATAAACTTTACATTTGAAAATACCTTATATACTAAAAAAGCCATATTTTCAGTTTTTAATTTTATAAAAGGCTAAGAAAAGAATATACTGGAATGAGAAACATAATCAGTCTTAATAACACACAGAAATGTTCAAATATTTCAAATGAAAAGACACAGTCTAAGAAGTACTTTTTTAATACAAACATTTTAAGTGAACGGTAAACTATTAAATGAGAATAATGAGATATCTAATATTCTGTTGCAGCAGCAACAAGAATAAATAATATTAGATCTCATACAAAATGCAAATAGAAAGTGGCAAGAAGCAAAAAGCATTGATTTTATACCATAAGTTCATGACTTGTTGTATAAAGAAACATTTCTTTAATTCATGAACAAGGGTATAATTTATAATTCATGTTACATTTTTCTGATCCCTTACATTACACCACATTCAAATATGAACACAAAGTGGTAATTAAATAACAAAAAAAACTTGAAAATATGAAAGACAAACATATATATACACACCTGATTAATTTCTTTAGATCAGTTTAGCTCCTTCTTTGCATTTAAAATAAGTCCTTTTCATACCTAATAATGGAAATTCAAAACACAAAGTCATAAGGCCATAAATTATTATTTTTAAAAATTCATAGAATTAAAAGCTGAAATATCAAATGACAGTCTCGGTTTTTCGAAATTCAGATGAATTATTAAGTTCATCAGAGAGAAAGCAGATTTCATTCTGCATTGACATCATTATGTAATAGAGATTTTAGATATAAATAAAATTGAAATATAATAAGAACTGAGAAAACAGTAAACTATTAAAATGAGAATGATGAGATCAAATATTCCGTTGCAGCAGCAAGAAGCATAAAGAATGAAAAATACAAATAGAAAGTGGCAAGAAGCACAAAACATTTATTTTATAGCATAAGTTCATGACTTGTTGTAGCAAGACACATTTCTTGAATTCATGAAGAAAGGTCCAATTTATAATTCATATTACATTTTTTCTCATTCCTTATATTGGAAAACATTTAAATATGAACCCAAAGTGGTAATTAAATAAAAAAACTTGAAAATATGAAAGACAAACAAAAATATACTCACATGATTATTGTCTTAAGATTAGTTTAGCTCCATCTTTGCATTTCAATTAAGTCCCTTTCATAAATTTCATACCTATAAAAGGAAATGCAAAAAATGTTCAAATTCATCATGCAATACTGTTAAAGAAAAGTTAAACACAAACACATTAGGTCATAAATAAATATTTTAAAAAATTCATACAATTAAAAAAGTACACATCCAATCCCAATCTGAATTTTTCAAAATACAGATTAATTATTAAGTTCATCAGAGAGAAAGCAGATTTCATTCTGCATTGACATTAATATGTAACAGAGATTTTAGATATAATTAAAATCCAAATGTAATAATAACTGAGCATACTTTTCTTGATATGCCAAAAAAATAAACTTTACATTTGAAAATACCTTATATCCTAAAAAAGCCATATTTTCAGTTTTTAATTTTATAAAGGGCTAAGAAAAGAATATACTGGAATGAGAAACATAATCAGTCTTAATAACACACAGAAATGTTCAAATATTTCAAATGAAAAGACACAGTCTAAGAAGTACTTTTTTAATACAAACATTTTAAGTGAACGGTAAACTATTAAATGAGAATAATGAGATATCTAATATTCTGTTGCAGCAGCAGCAACAAGAATAAATAATATTAGATCTCATACAAAATGCAAATAGAAAGTGGCAAGAAGCAAAAAGCATTGATTTTATACCATAAGTTCATGACTTGTTGTATAAAGAAACATTTCTTTAATTCATGAACAAGGGTATAATTTATAATTCATGTTACATTTTTCTGATCCTTTACATTACACCACATTCAAATATGAACACAAAGTGGTAATTAAATAACAAAAAAACTTGAAAATATGAAAGACAAACATATATATACACACCTGATTAATTTCTTTAGATCAGTTTAGCTCCTTCTTTGCATTTAAAATAAGTCCTTTTCATACCTAAAAAAGGCAATTCAAAACACAAAGTCATAAGGCCATAAATTATTATTTTTAAAAATTGATAGAATTAAAAGTTGAAATATCAAATGACAGTCTCGGTTTTTCGAAATTCAGATGAATTATTAAGTTCATCAGAGAGAAAGCAGATTTCATTCTGCATTGACATCATTATGGAATAGAGATTTTAGATATAAATAAAATTGAAATATAATAAGAACTGAGCAAACAGTAAACTATTAAAATGAGAATGATGAGATCAAATATTCCGTTGCAGCAGCAACAAGCATAAAGAATGAAAAATACAAATAGAAAGTGGCAAGAAGCACAAAACATTTATTTTATAGCATAAGTTCATGACTTGTTGTAGCAAGACACATTTCTTGAATTCATGAAGAAAGGTTCAATTTATAATTCATATTACATTTTTTCTCATTCCTTACATTGGAAAACATTTAAATATGAACCCAAAGTGGTAATTAAATAAAAAAAACTTGAAAATATGAAAGACAAACAAAAATATACTCACATGATTATTGTCTTAAGATTAGTTTAGCTCCATCTTTGCATTTCAACTAAGTCCCTTTCATAAATCTCATACCTATAAAATGAAATGCAAAAAATGTTCAAATTCATCATGCAATACTGTTAAAGAAAAGTTAAAGACAAACACATTAGGTCTTAAATAAATATTTTAAAAAATTCATACAATTAAAAAAGTACACATCCAATCCCAATCTGAATTTTTCAAAATACAGATTAATTATTAAGTTCATCAGAGAGAAAGCAGATTTCATTCTGCATTGACATTAATATGTAACAGAGATTTTAGATATAATTAAAATCCAAATGTAATAATAACTGAGCATACTTTTCTTGATATGCCAAAAAAATAAACTTTACATTTGAAAATACCTTATATACTAAAAAAGCCATATTTTCAGTTTTTAATTTTATAAAAGGCTAAGAAAAGAATATACTGGAATGAGAAACATAATCAGTCTTAATAACACACAGAAATGTTCAAATATTTCAAATGAAAAGACACAGTCTAAGAAGTACTTTTTTAATACAAACATTTTAAGTGAACGGTAAACTATTAAATGAGAATAATGAGATATCTAATATTCTGTTGCAGCAGCAACAAGAATAAATAATATTAGATCTCATACAAAATGCAAATAGAAAGTGGCAAGAAGCAAAAAGCATTGACTTTATACCATAAGTTCATGACTTGTTGTATAAAGAAACATTTCTTTAATTCATGAACAAGGGTATAATTTATAATTCATGTTACATTTTTCTGATCCCTTACATTACACCACATTCAAATATGAACACAAAGTGGTAATTAAATAACAAAAAAAACTTGAAAATATGAAAGACAAACATATATATACACACCTGATTAATTTCTTTAGATCAGTTTAGCTCCTTCTTTGCATTTAAAATAAGTCCTTTTCATACCTAAAAATGGAAATTACAAACACAAAGTCATAAGGCCATAAATTATTATTTTTAAAAATTCATAGAATTAAAAGTTGAAATATCAAATGACAGTCTCGGTTTTTCGAAATTCAGATGAATTATTAAGTTCATCAGAGAGAAAGCAGATTTCATTCTGCATTGACATCATTATTTAATAGAGATTTTAGATATAAATAAAATTGAAATATAATAAGAACTGAGAAAACAGTAAACTATTAAAATGAGAATGATGAGATCAAATATTCCGTTGCAGCAGCAAGAAGCATAAAGAATGAAAAATACAAATAGAAAGTGGCAAGAAGCACAAAACATTTATTTTATAGCATAAGTTCATGACTT
The DNA here is from genome assembly GCF_947563725.1 of Argiope bruennichi. NCBI lineage: Eukaryota > Metazoa > Arthropoda > Arachnida > Araneae > Araneidae > Argiope > Argiope bruennichi. The sequence continues at coordinate 120,746,437 of NC_079162.1, forward strand.
GTTGCAGCAAGACACATTTCTTGAATTCATGAAGAAAGGTCCAATTTATAATTCATATTACATTTTTTCTCATTCCTTACATTGGAAAACATTTAAATATGAACCCAAAGTGGTAATTAAATAAAAAAACTTGAAAATATGAAAGACAAACAAAAATATACTCACATGATTATTGTCTTAAGATTAGTTTAGCTCCATCTTTGCATTTCAACTAAGTCCCTTTCATAAATCTCATACCTATAAAATGAAATGCAAAAAATGTTCAAATTCATCATGCAATACTGTTAAAGAAAAGTTAAAGACAAACACATTAGGTCTTAAATAAATATTTTAAAAAATTCATACAATTAAAAAAGTACACATCCAATCCCAATCTGAATTTTTCAAAATACAGATTAATTATTAAGTTCATCAGAGAGAAAGCAGATTTCATTCTGCATTGACATTAATATGTAACAGAGATTTTAGATATAATTAAAATCCAAATGTAATAATAACTGAGCATACTTTTCTTGATATGCCAAAAAAATAAACTTTACATTTGAAAATATCTTATATACTAAAAAAGCCATATTTTCAGTTTTTAATTTTATAAAAGGCTAAGAAAAGAATATACTGGAATGAGAAACATAATCAGTGTTAATAGCACACAGAAATGTTCAAATATTTCAAATGAAAAGACACAGTCTAAGAAGTACTTTTTTAATACAAACATTTTAAGTGAACGGTAAACTATTAAATGAGAATAATGAAATATCTAATATTCTGTTGCAGCAGCAACAAGAATAAATAATATTAGATCTCATACAAAATGCAAATAGAAAGTGGCAAGAAGCAAAAAGCATTGATTTTATACCATAAGTTCATGACTTGTTGTATAAAGAAACATTTCTTTAATTCATGAACAAGGGTATAATTTATAATTCATGTTACATTTTTCTGATCCCTTACATTACACCACATTCAAATATGAACACAAAGTGGTAATTAAATAACAAAAAAACTTGAAAATATGAAAGACAAACATATATATACACACCTGATTAATTTCTTTAGATCAGTTTAGCTCCTTCTTTGCATTTAAAATAAGTCCTTTTCATACCTAATAATGGAAATTCAAAACACAAAGTCATAAGGCCATAAATTATTATTTTTAAAAATTCATAGAATTAAAAGCTGAAATATCAAATGACAGTCTCGGTTTTTCGAAATTCAGATGAATTATTAAGTTCATCAGAGAGAAAGCAGATTTCATTCTGCATTGACATCATTATGTAATAGAGATTTTAGATATAAATAAAATTGAAATATAATAAGAACTGAGAAAACAGTAAACTATTAAAATGAGAATGATGAGATCAAATATTCCGTTGCAGCAGCAAGAAGCATAAAGAATGAAAAATACAAATAGAAAGTGGCAAGAAGCACAAAACATTTATTTTATAGCATAAGTTCATGACTTGTTGTAGCAAGACACATTTCTTGAATTCATGAAGAAAGGTCCAATTTATAATTCATATTACATTTTTTCTCATTCCTTACATTGGAAAACATTTAAATATGAACCCAAAGTGGTAATTAAATAAAAAAACTTGAAAATATGAAAGACAAACAAAAATATACTCACATGATTATTGTCTTAAGATTAGTTTAGCTCCATCTTTGCATTTCAACTAAGTCCCTTTCATAAATCTCATACCTATAAAATGAAATGCAAAAAATGTTCAAATTCATCATGCAATACTGTTAAAGAAAAGTTAAAGACAAACACATTAGGTCTTAAATAAATATTTTAAAAAATTCATACAATTAAAAAAGTACACATCCAATCCCAATCTGAATTTTTCAAAATACAGATTAATTATTAAGTTCATCAGAGAGAAAGCAGATTTCATTCTGCATTGACATTAATATGTAACAGAGATTTTAGATATAATTAAAATCCAAATGTAATAATAACTGAGCATACTTTTCTTGATATGCCAAAAAAATAAACTTTACATTTGAAAATATCTTATATACTAAAAAAGCCATATTTTCAGTTTTTAATTTTATAAAAGGCTAAGAAAAGAATATACTGGAATGAGAAACATAATCAGTCTTAATAACACACAGAAATGTTCAAATATTTCAAATGAAAAGACACAGTCTAAGAAGTACTTTTTTAATACAAACATTTTAAGTGAACGGTAAACTATTAAATGAGAATAATGAGATATCTAATATTCTGTTGCAGCAGCAACAAGAATAAATAATATTAGATCTCATTCAAAATGCAAATAGAAAGTGGCAAGAAGCAAAAAGCATTGATTTTATACCATAAGTTCATGACTTGTTGTATAAAGAAACATTTCTTTAATTCATGAACAAGGGTATAATTTATAATTCATGTTACATTTTTCTGATCCCTTACATTACACCACATTCAAATATGAACACAAAGTGGTAATTAAATAACAAAAAAAACTTGAAAATATGAAAGACAAACATATATATACACACCTGATTAATTTCTTTAGATCAGTTTAGCTCCTTCTTTGCATTTAAAATAAGTCCTTTTCATACCTAAAAATGGAAATTACAAACACAAAGTCATAAGGCCATAAATTATTATTTTTAAAAATTCATAGAATTAAAAGTTGAAATATCAAATGACAGTCTCGGTTTTTCGAAATTCAGATGAATTATTAAGTTCATCAGAGAGAAAGCAGATTTCATTCTGCATTGACATCATTATGTAATAGAGATTTTAGATATAAATAAAATTGAAATATAATAAGAACTGAGAAAACAGTAAACTATTAAAATGAGAATGATGAGATCAAATATTCCGTTGCAGCAGCAAGAAGCATAAAGAATGAAAAATACAAATAGAAAGTGGCAAGAAGCACAAAACATTTATTTTATAGCATAAGTTCATGACTTGTTGTAGCAAGACACATTTCTTGAATTCATGAAGAAAGGTCCAATTTATAATTCATATTACATTTTTTCTCATTCCTTACATTGGAAAACATTTAAATATGAACCCAAAGTGGTAATTAAATAAAAAAACTTGAAAATATGAAAGACAAACAAAAATATACTCACATGATTATTGTCTTAAGATTAGTTTAGCTCCATCTTTGCATTTCAACTAAGTCCCTTTCATAAATTTCATACCTATAAAAGGAAATGCAAAAAATGTTCAAATTCATCATGCAATACTGTTAAAGAAAAGTTAAACACAAACACATTAGGTCATAAATAAATATTTTAAAAAATTCATACAATTAAAAAAGTACACATCCAATCCCAATCTGAATTTTTCAAAATACAGATTAATTATTAAGTTCATCAGAGAGAAAGCAGATTTCATTCTGCATTGACATTAATATGTAACAGAGATTTTAGATATAATTAAAATCCAAATGTAATAATAACTGAGCATACTTTTCTTGATATGCCAAAAAAATAAACTTTACATGTGAAAATACCTTATATCCTAAAAAAGCCATATTTTCAGTTTTTAATTTTATAAAAAGCTAAGAAAAGAATATACTGGAATGAGAAACATAATCAGTCTTAATAGCACACAGAAATGTTCAAATATTTCAAATGAAAAGACACAGTCTAAGAAGTACTTTTTTAATACAAACATTTTAAGTGAACGGTAAACTATTAAATGAGAATAATGAAATATCTAATATTCTGTTGCAGCAGCAACAAGAATAAATAATATTAGATCTCATACAAAATGCAAATAGAAAGTGGCAAGAAGCAAAAAGCATTGATTTTATACAATAAGTTCATGACTTGTTGCATAAAGAAACATTTCTTTAATTCATGAACAAGGGTATAATTTATAATTCATGTTACATTTTTCTGATCCCTTACATTACACCACATTCAAATATGAACACAAAGTGGTAATTAAATAACAAAAAAACTTGAAAATATGAAAGACAAACATATATATACACACCTGATTAATTTCTTTAGATCAGTTTAGCTCCTTCTTTGCATTTAAAATAAGTCCTTTTCATACCTAATAATGGAAATTCAAAACACAAAGTCATAAGGCCATAAATTATTATTTTTAAAAATTCATAGAATTAAAAGTTGAAATATCAAATGACAGTCTCGGTTTTTCGAAATTCAGATGAATTATTAAGTTCATCAGAGAGAAAGCAGATTTCATTCTGCATTGACATCATTATGTAATAGAGATTTTAGATATAAATAAAATTGAAATATAATAAGAACTGAGAAAACAGTAAACTATTAAAATGAGAATGATGAGATCAAATATTCCGTTGCAGCAGCAAGAAGCATAAAGAATGAAAAATACAAATAGAAAGTGGCAAGAAGCACAAAACATTTATTTTATAGCATAAGTTCATGACTTGTTGCAGCAAGAATATTTTTTTGAATTCATGAAGAAAGGTCCAATTTATAATTCATATTACATTTTTTCTCATTCCTTACATTGGAAAACATTTAAATATGAACCCAAAGTGGTAATTAAATAAAAAAACTTGAAAATATGAAAGACAAACAAAAATATACTCACATGATTATTGTCTTAAGATTAGTTTAGCTCCATCTTTGCATTTCAACTAAGTCCCTTTCATAAATCTCATACCTATAAAATGAAATGCAAAAAATGTTCAAATTCATCATGCAATACTGTTAAAGAAAAGTTAAAGACAAACACATTAGGTCTTAAATAAATATTTTAAAAAATTCATACAATTAAAAAAGTACACATCCAATCCCAATCTGAATTTTTCAAAATACAGATTAATTATTAAGTTCATCAGAGAGAAAGCAGATTTCATTCTGCATTGACATTAATATGTAACAGAGATTTTAGATATAATTAAAATCCAAATGTAATAATAACTGAGCATACTTTTCTTGATATGCCAAAAAAATAAACTTTACATGTGAAAATACCTTATATCCTAAAAAAGCCATATTTTCAGTTTTTAATTTTATAAAAAGCTAAGAAAAGAATATACTGGAATGAGAAACATAATCAGTCTTAATAGCACACAGAAATGTTCAAATATTTCAAATGAAAAGACACAGTCTAAGAAGTACTTTTTTAATACAAACATTTTAAGTGAACGGTAAACTATTAAATGAGAATAATGAAATATCTAATATTCTGTTGCAGCAGCAACAAGAATAAATAATATTAGATCTCATACAAAATGCAAATCGAAAGTGGCAAGAAGCAAAAAGCATTGATTTTATACCATAAGTTCATGACTTGTTGTATAAAGAAACATTTCTTTAATTCATGAACAAGGGTATAATTTATAATTCATGTTACATTTTTCTGATCCCTTACATTACACCACATTCAAATATGAACACAAAGTGGTAATTAAATAACAAAAAAACTTGAAAATATGAAAGACAAACATATATATACACACCTGATTAATTTCTTTAGATCAGTTTAGCTCCTTCTTTGCATTTAAAATAAGTCCTTTTCATACCTAATAATAGAAATTCAAAACACAAAGTCATAAGGCCATAAATTATTATTTTTAAAAATTCATAGAATTAAAAGTTGAAATATCAAATGACAGTCTCGGTTTTTCGAAATTCAGATGAATTATTAAGTTCATCAGAGAGAAAGCAGATTTCATTCTGCATTGACATCATTATGTAATAGAGATTTTAGATATAAATAAAATTGAAATATAATAAGAACTGAGAAAACAGTAAACTATTAAAATGAGAATGATGAGATCAAATATTCCGTTGCAGCAGCAAGAAGCATAAAGAATGAAAAATACAAATAGAAAGTGGCAAGAAGCACAAAACATTTATTTTATAGCATAAGTTCATGACTTGTTGTAGCAAGACACATTTCTTGAATTCATGAAGAAAGGTCCAATTTATAATTCATATTACATTTTTTCTCATTCCTTACATTGGAAAACATTTAAATATGAACCCAAAGTGGTAATTAAATAAAAAAACTTGAAAATATGAAAGACAAACAAAAATATACTCACATGATTATTGTCTTAAGATTAGTTTAGCTCCATCTTTGCATTTCAACTAAGTCCCTTTCATAAATTTCATACCTATAAAAGGAAATGCAAAAAATGTTCAAATTCATCATGCAATACTGTTAAAGAAAAGTTAAACACAAACACATTAGGTCATAAATAAATATTTTAAAAAATTCATACAATTAAAAAAGTACACATCCAATCCCAATCTGAATTTTTCAAAATACAGATTAATTATTAAGTTCATCAGAGAGAAAGCAGATTTCATTCTGCATTGACATTAATATGTAACAGAGATTTTAGATATAATTAAAATCCAAATGTAATAATAACTGAGCATACTTTTCTTGATATGCCAAAAAAATAAACTTTACATGTGAAAATACCTTATATCCTAAAAAAGCCATATTTTCAGTTTTTAATTTTATAAAAAGCTAAGAAAAGAATATACTGGAATGAGAAACATAATCAGTCTTAATAGCACACAGAAATGTTCAAATATTTCAAATGAAAAGACACAGTCTAAGAAGTACTTTTTTAATACAAACATTTTAAGTGAACGGTAAACTATTAAATGAGAATAATGAAATATCTAATATTCTGTTGCAGCAGCAACAAGAATAAATAATATTAGATCTCATACAAAATGCAAATAGAAAGTGGCAAGAAGCAAAAAGCATTGATTTTATACCATAAGTTCATGACTTGTTGTATAAAGAAACATTTCTTTAATTCATGAACAAGGGTATAATTTATAATTCATGTTACATTTTTCTGATCCCTTACATTACACCACATTCAAATATGAACACAAAGTGGTAATTAAATAACAAAAAAACTTGAAAATATGAAAGACAAACATATATATACACACCTGATTAATTTCTTTAGATCAGTTTAGCTCCTTCTTTGCATTTAAAATAAGTCCTTTTCATACCTAATAATGGAAATTCAAAACACAAAGTCATAAGGCCATAAATTATTATTTTTAAAAATTCATAGAATTAAAAGTTGAAATATCAAATGACAGTCTCGGTTTTTCGAAATTCAGATGAATTATTAAGTTCATCAGAGAGAAAGCAGATTTCATTCTGCATTGACATCATTATGTAATATAGATTTTAGATATAAATAAAATTGAAATATAATAAGAACTGAGAAAACAGTAAACTATTAAAATGAGAATGATGAGATCAAATATTCCGTTGCAGCAGCAAGAAGCATAAAGAATGAAAAATACAAATAGAAAGTGGCAAGAAGCACAAAACATTTATTTTATAGCATAAGTTCATGACTTGTTGTAGCAAGACACATTTCTTGAATTCATGAAGAAAGGTCCAATTTATAATTCATATTACATTTTTTCTCATTCCTTACATTGGAAAACATTTAAATATGAACCCAAAGTGGTAATTAAATAAAAAAACTTGAAAATATGAAAGACAAACAAAAATATACTCACATGATTATTGTCTTAAGATTAGTTTAGCTCCATCTTTGCATTTCAACTAAGTCCCTTTCATAAATCTCATACCTATAAAATGAAATGCAAAAAATGTTCAAATTCATCATGCAATACTGTTAAAGAAAAGTTAAAGACAAACACATTAGGTCTTAAATAAATATTTTAAAAAATTCATACAATTAAAAAAGTACACATCCAATCCCAATCTGAATTTTTCAAAATACAGATTAATTATTAAGTTCATCAGAGAGAAAGCAGATTTCATTCTGCATTGACATTAATATGTAACAGAGATTTTAGATATAATTAAAATCCAAATGTAATAATAACTGAGCATACTTTTCTTGATATGCCAAAAAAATAAACTTTACATTTGAAAATACCTTATATCCTAAAAAAGCCATATTTTCAGTTTTTAATTTTATAAAAGGCTAAGAAAAGAATATACTGGAATGAGAAACATAATCAGTCTTAATAACACACAGAAATGTTCAAATATTTCAAATGAAAAGACACAGTCTAAGAAGTACTTTTTTAATACAAACATTTTAAGTGAACGGTAAACTATTAAATGAGAATAATGAGATATCTAATATTCTGTTGCAGCAGCAGCAACAAGAATAAATAATATTAGATCTCATACAAAATGCAAATAGAAAGTGGCAAGAAGCAAAAAGCATTGATTTTATACCATAAGTTCATGACTTGTTGTATAAAGAAACATTTCTTTAATTCATGAACAAGGGTATAATTTATAATTCATGTTACATTTTTCTGATCCCTTACATTACACCACATTCAAATATGAACACAAAGTGGTAATTAAATAACAAAAAAAACTTGAAAATATGAAAGACAAACATATATATACACACCTGATTAATTTCTTTAGATCAGTTTAGCTCCTTCTTTGCATTTAAAATAAGTCCTTTTCATACCTAAAAATGGAAATTACAAACACAAAGTCATAAGGCCATAAATTATTATTTTTAAAAATTCATAGAATTAAAAGTTGAAATATCAAATGACAGTCTCGGTTTTTCGAAATTCAGATGAATTATTAAGTTCATCAGAGAGAAAGCAGATTTCATTCTGCATTGACATCATTATGTAATAGAGATTTTAGATATAAATAAAATTGAAATATAATAAGAACTGAGAAAACAGTAAACTATTAAAATGAGAATGATGAGATCAAATATTCCGTTGCAGCAGCAAGAAGCATAAAGAATGAAAAATACAAATAGAAAGTGGCAAGAAGCACAAAACATTTATTTTATAGCATAAGTTCATGACTTGTTGTAGCAAGACACATTTCTTGAATTCATGAAGAAAGGTCCAATTTATAATTCATATTACATTTTTTCTCATTCCTTACATTGGAAAACATTTAAATATGAACCCAAAGTGGTAATTAAATAAAAAAACTTGAAAATATGAAAGACAAACAAAAATATACTCACATGATTATTGTCTTAAGATTAGTTTAGCTCCATCTTTGCATTTCAACTAAGTCCCTTTCATAAATTTCATACCTATAAAAGGAAATGCAAAAAATGTTCAAATTCATCATGCAATACTGTTAAAGAAAAGTTAAACACAAACACATTAGGTCATAAATAAATATTTTAAAAAATTCATACAATTAAAAAAGTACACATCCAATCCCAATCTGAATTTTTCAAAATACAGATTAATTATTAAGTTCATCAGAGAGAAAGCAGATTTCATTCTGCATTGACATTAATATGTAACAGAGATTTTAGATATAATTAAAATCCAAATGTAATAATAACTGAGCATACTTTTCTTGATATGCCAAAAAAATAAACTTTACATGTGAAAATACCTTATATCCTAAAAAAGCCATATTTTCAGTTTTTAATTTTATAAAAAGCTAAGAAAAGAATATACTGGAATGAGAAACATAATCAGTCTTAATAGCACACAGAAATGTTCAAATATTTCAAATGAAAAGACACAGTCTAAGAAGTACTTTTTTAATACAAACATTTTAAGTGAACGGTAAACTATTAAATGAGAATAATGAAATATCTAATATTCTGTTGCAGCAGCAACAAGAATAAATAATATTAGATCTCATACAAAATGCAAATAGAAAGTGGCAAGAAGCAAAAAGCATTGATTTTATACCATAAGTTCATGACTTGTTGTATAAAGAAACATTTCTTTAATTCATGAACAAGGGTATAATTTATAATTCATGTTACATTTTTCTGATCCCTTACATTACACCACATTCAAATATGAACACAAAGTGGTAATTAAATAACAAAAAAACTTGAAAATATGAAAGACAAACATATATATACACACGTGATTAATTTCTTTAGATCAGTTTAGCTCCTTCTTTGCATTTAAAATAAGTCCTTTTCATACCTAATAATGGAAATTCAAAACACAAAGTCATAAGGCCATAAATTATTATTTTTAAAAATTCATAGAATTAAAAGTTGAAATATCAAATGACAGTCTCGGTTTTTCGAAATTCAGATGAATTATTAAGTTCATCAGAGAGAAAGCAGATTTCATTCTGCATTGACATCATTATGTAATAGAGATTTTAGATATAAATAAAATTGAAATATAATAAGAACTGAGAAAACAGTAAACTATTAAAATGAGAATGATGAGATCAAATATTCCGTTGCAGCAGCAAGAAGCATAAAGAATGAAAAATACAAATAGAAAGTGGCAAGAAGCACAAAACATTTATTTTATAGCATAAGTTCATGACTTGTTGTAGCAAGACACATTTCTTGAATTCATGAAGAAAGGTCCAATTTATAATTCATATTACATTTTTTCTCATTCCTTACATTGGAAAACATTTAAATATGAACCCAAAGTGGTAATTAAATAAAAAAACTTGAAAATATGAAAGACAAACAAAAATATACTCACATGATTATTGTCTTAAGATTAGTTTAGCTCCATCTTTGCATTTCAACTAAGTCCCTTTCATAAATCTCATACCTATAAAATGAAATGCAAAAAATGTTCAAATTCATCATGCAATACTGTTAAAGAAAAGTTAAAGACAAACACATTAGGTCTTAAATAAATATTTTAAAAAATTCATACAATTAAAAAAGTACACATCCAATCCCAATCTGAATTTTTCAAAATACAGATTAATTATTAAGTTCATCAGAGAGAAAGCAGATTTCATTCTGCATTGACATTAATATGTAACAGAGATTTTAGATATAATTAAAATCCAAATGTAATAATAACTGAGCATACTTTTCTTGATATGCCAAAAAAATAAACTTTACATTTGAAAATACCTTATATACTAAAAAAGCCATATTTTCAGTTTTTAATTTTATAAAAGGCTAAGAAAAGAATATACTGGAATGAGAAACATAATCAGTCTTAATAACACACAGAAATGTTCAAATATTTCAAATGAAAAGACACAGTCTAAGAAGTACTTTTTTAATACAAACATTTTAAGTGAACGGTAAACTATTAAATGAGAATAATGAGATATCTAATATTCTGTTGCAGCAGCAACAAGAATAAATAATATTAGATCTCATACAAAATGCAAATAGAAAGTGGCAAGAAGCAAAAAGCATTGATTTTATACCATAAGTTCATGACTTGTTGTATAAAGAAACATTTCTTTAATTCATGAACAAGGGTATAATTTATAATTCATGTTACATTTTTCTGATCCCTTACATTACACCACATTCAAATATGAACACAAAGTGGTAATTAAATAACAAAAAAAACTTGAAAATATGAAAGACAAACATATATATACACACCTGATTAATTTCTTTAGATCAGTTTAGCTCCTTCTTTGCATTTAAAATAAGTCCTTTTCATACCTAAAAATGGAAATTACAAACACAAAGTCATAAGGCCATAAATTATTATTTTTAAAAATTCATAGAATTAAAAGTTGAAATATCAAATGACAGTCTCGGTTTTTCGAAATTCAGATGAATTATTAAGTTCATCAGAGAGAAAGCAGATTTCATTCTGCATTGACATCATTATGTAATAGAGATTTTAGATATAAATAAAATTGAAATATAATAAGAACTGAGAAAACAGTAAACTATTAAAATGAGAATGATGAGATCAAATATTCCGTTGCAGCAGCAAGAAGCATAAAGAATGAAAAATACAAATAGAAAGTGGCAAGAAGCACAAAACATTTATTTTATAGCATAAGTTCATGACTTGTTGTAGCAAGACACATTTCTTGAATTCATGAAGAAAGGTCCAATTTATAATTCATATTACATTTTTTCTCATTCCTTACATTGGAAAACATTTAAATATGAACCCAAAGTGGTAATTAAATAAAAAAACTTGAAAATATGAAAGACAAACAAAAATATACTCACATGATTATTGTCTTAAGATTAGTTTAGCTCCATCTTTGCATTTCAACTAAGTCCCTTTCATAAATTTCATACCTATAAAAGGAAATGCAAAAAATGTTCAAATTCATCATGCAATACTGTTAAAGAAAAGTTAAACACAAACACATTAGGTCATAAATAAATATTTTAAAAAATTCATACAATTAAAAAAGTACACATCCAATCCCAATCTGAATTTTTCAAAATACAGATTAATTATTAAGTTCATCAGAGAGAAAGCAGATTTCATTCTGCATTGACATTAATATGTAACAGAGATTTTAGATATAATTAAAATCCAAATGTAATAATAACTGAGCATACTTTTCTTGATATGCCAAAAAAATAAACTTTACATGTGAAAATACCTTATATCCTAAAAAAGCCATATTTTCAGTTTTTAATTTTATAAAAAGCTAAGAAAAGAATATACTGGAATGAGAAACATAATCAGTCTTAATAGCACACAGAAATGTTCAAATATTTCAAATGAAAAGACACAGTCTAAGAAGTACTTTTTTAATACAAACATTTTAAGTGAACGGTAAACTATTAAATGAGAATAATGAAATATCTAATATTCTGTTGCAGCAGCAACAAGAATAAATAATATTAGATCTCATACAAAATGCAAATAGAAAGTGGCAAGAAGCAAAAAGCATTGATTTTATACCATAAGTTCATGACTTGTTGTATAAAGAAACATTTCTTTAATTCATGAACAAGGGTATAATTTATAATTCATGTTACATTTTTCTGATCCCTTACATTACACCACATTCAAATATGAACACAAAGTGGTAATTAAATAACAAAAAAACTTGAAAATATGAAAGACAAACATATATATACACACCTGATTAATTTCTTTAGATCAGTTTAGCTCCTTCTTTGCATTTAAAATAAGTCCTTTTCATACCTAATAATGGAAATTCAAAACACAAAGTCATAAGGCCATAAATTATTATTTTTAAAAATTCATAGAATTAAAAGTTGAAATATCAAATGACAGTCTCGGTTTTTCGAAATTCAGATGAATTATTAAGTTCATCAGAGAGAAAGCAGATTTCATTCTGCATTGACATCATTATGTAATAGAGATTTTAGATATAAATAAAATTGAAATATAATAAGAACTGAGAAAACAGTAAACTATTAAAATGAGAATGATGAGATCAAATATTCCGTTGCAGCAGCAAGAAGCATAAAGAATGAAAAATACAAATAGAAAGTGGCAAGAAGCACAAAACATTTATTTTATAGCATAAGTTCATGACTTGTTGTAGCAAGACACATTTCTTGAATTCATGAAGAAAGGTCCAATTTATAATTCATATTACATTTTTTCTCATTCCTTACATTGGAAAACATTTAAATATGAACCCAAAGTGGTAATTAAATAAAAAAACTTGAAAATATGAAAGACAAACAAAAATATACTCACATGATTATTGTCTTAAGATTAGTTTAGCTCCATCTTTGCATTTCAACTAAGTCCCTTTCATAAATCTCATACCTATAAAATGAAATGCAAAAAATGTTCAAATTCATCATGCAATACTGTTAAAGAAAAGTTAAAGACAAACACATTAGGTCTTAAATAAATATTTTAAAAAATTCATACAATTAAAAAAGTACACATCCAATCCCAATCTGAATTTTTCAAAATACAGATTAATTATTAAGTTCATCAGAGAGAAAGCAGATTTCATTCTGCATTGACATTAATATGTAACAGAGATTTTAGATATAATTAAAATCCAAATGTAATAATAACTGAGCATACTTTTCTTGATATGCCAAAAAAATAAACTTTACATTTGAAAATACCTTATATACTAAAAAAGCCATATTTTCAGTTTTTAATTTTATAAAAGGCTAAGAAAAGAATATACTGGAATGAGAAACATAATCAGTCTTAATAACACACAGAAATGTTCAAATATTTCAAATGAAAAGACACAGTCTAAGAAGTACTTTTTTAATACAAACATTTTAAGTGAACGGTAAACTATTAAATGAGAATAATGAGATATCTAATATTCTGTTGCAGCAGCAACAAGAATAAATAATATTAGATCTCATACAAAATGCAAATAGAAAGTGGCAAGAAGCAAAAAGCATTGATTTTATACCATAAGTTCATGACTTGTTGTATAAAGAAACATTTCTTTAATTCATGAACAAGGGTATAATTTATAATTCATGTTACATTTTTCTGATCCCTTACATTACACCACATTCAAATATGAACACAAAGTGGTAATTAAATAACAAAAAAAACTTGAAAATATGAAAGACAAACATATATATACACACCTGATTAATTTCTTTAGATCAGTTTAGCTCCTTCTTTGCATTTAAAATAAGTCCTTTTCATACCTAAAAATGGAAATTACAAACACAAAGTCATAAGGCCATAAATTATTATTTTTAAAAATTCATAGAATTAAAAGTTGAAATATCAAATGACAGTCTCGGTTTTTCGAAATTCAGATGAATTATTAAGTTCATCAGAGAGAAAGCAGATTTCATTCTGCATTGACATCATTATGTAATAGAGATTTTAGATATAAATAAAATTGAAATAGATACATATGAAAAACCTTCATATGAAATATGAATATATTTCATATGAAGATTACATATGAAAATATTTAAAAATTTACACAAAGTTGTGATTAAACAAAAGATATGATAAAAAAGTCTAAGAGAACCAAAAATATATGGGCTGCATACATGTGACCAGAAAATGAAGTTGAAAAAGAAATAATAATGAAGAACTATTAATTAATGTTGATGCTTATAAAGAGAAATAGTAACTATATATAAAAATAGTTGCTACAGTATTTGAAGAAAAATATTTAAAAAAAAAAAAAAAAAAAAAAAAACCTTTTGTTTTAACCTTGAAAATTCAGTCAAAGTTCAGAAATATATACACGTATATACATAAAAAAATGAATGGGATATTCAGAGAGTAACATTATTAGCAATAAATAAATAAAATAATGTAAAAAAAAAAAGCTGAATATGGTACAAAATCAAAAGTAAAAAAAAATGCTTTTGCACCATTTATTCTATATTCGACACTTTCTAAAATTTCTAAAACTAAACAAAAATAATTGAAAAAAGAGAATGCACTGAATAAAAACTTTTAGCTTTAATAAAAAAGGAAGGAAAAAGTATGACCCAATCAATATTTTATAATAAGAAAATCCAAGGCAGATATGATAGTGAAAACAAGCAGTCAGATCTAAAATCATTTAGCATTTTCACTGATATTTGGTTTAAGATCATAATTTTGACATTAAAAGAAAACAATATTCAAGAATTACAATTTTCCAAAAGAATTCCAAAAATTATCATCAATTTTCTAAGAAGTTATTTGTCTTTGTATATGACTCCTTAAAATGTTCGTTATCTACACGAAATGAATTAATAACTATTTACAAATCCTGTTTACTGTATTTTAAGAAAAATAAAATTATATATATATAATGAAATGAAAAAATAAGGAAAATATGCATACGTTCATATGACATTCTAAAATCAAACAATTCTGTATTTCCATAATGCTTACGAAAACGATAGGTTCTTCGCTACGTTAATCAAAACTCAGTACAATATCGAAGAACTCATCTTCAAGTCCCGATCCTTAATAGCAAACGACTGCCACAATTTTGGCGAACGTACTCTACTTTGAAAGAAATATTAAGCAAATCCAATCTTAATATTACTGACATATTACTAAGATAAAATTTTTAACTGTCATAACTGCAACATGCCCATCTTAGCTAGAAATAGAAATAATTTAAAATTGTTATTGTATACAAGAAACATTTTATTTTTTCAGTTCACTTCGCTATCTTGAAATGAATATATTTCACCACTAATGTCGGTTACATTTTTTTTTTTTTTAATCATCGCTTTGTATTATATACATTTGTATAAATTTACTGATTATTTTTTTAGTTCATTTTCTTAAAGTTGCTATTTCAAACTTTACCATAAATTATTAGTGCTTATAAGAACCTGACAACTATGAAAAGTAATAACGACCTTTGTTGTTTTTCCCCATATTTAGTGAAGACGAATATTTTACGAGCGGTTATTACGTAACCAATATCATAAAGTCACAAATACCAGTGATCAATACTTTTCAAAGAAGGGTGTTATTCAGATCCTTGATAGATCTTACTGGTGATATTCCGATTACAGGTCTTGGATCAAGATAGAAAGTAACAATCGATACGATCTGTCCAATGGTAGCTCCCCAACAAGAGTTCAATCATGCATAGGGAAAGACCCTTTCCCACTGATGCATTTTCCAGGAATAGACCTCCCACAAACAGTTGTGGTGAGCGGCGGGACCTATTGATCATAAGCAGAGAGCTTCCTATTTCTATCTCCCTATCCCATCGCATGATAACGACTATCGCTGGAAGATATACGCGGCTTGTTTCATTTGTGCAAGTTGAGGTTCGAACTCGCAACGGTAGGGTTCATAGCCGAGTAACATAGCCACTAGACAAAAATGTACACTCTTCTCCGGAAGTTGTTAGCTGGCTTATAATGTTACCACCACACATTGTACGAAAACAAGTTTTCTTTCGCACTCAAGTCTCCACAGAAAAATATTTATTCTGAGAAAAAAACTCTATCTGAAAAAGAGGATTAATATCTTTCATTTAAAAAAGCAATTACTAAACACATTTGGAGATTAGAATATGTTTTTTCTACACCACTTTTTTTTATATTTGCAGTTTTATTTTGTTTACGGCTTCTTTCCTCTTTAAAAGTTTAGTTTTAAATACAAAAAATTGTTATTAGAATAATTTTATTTTATTATCCACCAAATTTTAAATTCATAATTTTTTAACATTCTCTTTTGAAAATCGCTGGCGAATATATTTGATTCACTTATCTTGATTGTGATTATTGTAGATTCCAATTCAAAATGTTCTCAGAATATAATTTAGTTGTCTTAATGTAAAAAAAAAAGCTAAAATGCAAGGTCACTGGAGACTATACGATTTTATGCAAAAATGAGTTAACAAGACATTCTGAAAAATGTCTTTAAATGGCATTTGGATGGACACTAGGGATTTTTTATTTGCTTGAAAGCTTCATTCCAAGTAGTAATAATAATTATAAAATTTGTTGCTTATTGTACAATACCATTTGTTATAATTTGAATTTTAATGCAGTTGTACATCGTATAAGATTCTTACTTAGTTATTTTATTGTAAAATCAAATTAGTCTCTTCTTTATTTTTATGAACACAAAAGAATATATACGTTGAAATTATTGGCAATGCAGCAGGAAATTTAACCTCCAGAAAAATTGTGAAAAAAGTTCAAAGCCTAAGTTCTCCTACGGCAAACTTGCAGAATAGTGTAGTAAAATAAGACTATGAATGAAAAAAAAAATTATAGCAAAAATTTTATTTTTTTGGAGGTTACGAGAAGCAAACATTGTATTCGGAACATTTTAGTGAATACTATGAAGAAATGTGATACAATAAAAATGCAGAGTAAATAATTAAGATTTTAATACATTAATGGTTATAAAATATTCTAACAATACTATTTTTTCGATACTGTGCAATCAAATCAGTTCTACTTATTCTTAAAAATGCACACACACACACACTCACAAAAAACAGATACAAATATTTTAATAGCAGAACAAGAAATAAATCCACCCCATATAAAAATTATTCAAATATATACATATATATATTTTTTGTTTGTTTCAAGAATTAAATCTTTCTCCCTAATTTCGCGAAATAATTTTACAATTCAATGTAATAAAAAGGTTTTAATAAATTTAAACATTTTTAAAAAATTCATGAAACTATTATTCATTTAATTACTAACAACTAGAACTAAAGTAAAGTTCCCATTCAGATTAGCTGCGTTTTGAAACTCCAAGGCAATTTTAATTTTTCTCAGAAATAAAAAAAAAGAAGGATCTATTCTTCTCACAAAGCGAAAATTTGATGCGCTAAGCAATTGCTTTTGGGTGGCTGGGAAATACTTAAAAATTAGATTTTAAACAGATATTTTAGGGGAAAAAAAGTTCATATTTTTTTTTTTCAAAATACGTTTTAAAGAATAAAAAAAGCCTATAAAAGGAATATAAAATTAGTTATGCTTAGATAATCCATTTATCTAATGATTCTTTTTAATTGTGTAGAAGAAATGAATGATTTCATTTACAAAGATCTAAGAAATCACATCCATAAAAGTATGTATTTTGTATGAGAAATATTTACACGATAAAATTTTTTTCAAAATATATTTAACGAAAAAAGAATATAAGACCTCTTTGTTGCATAATACGTGGAAAATAATCAACTTAAAAAAAAAAGAAACTTTCCTTTCACTTTATTAATATAAAATTAATCATTATCATGTTAATGTATCATGAAACCTCATGATAAACACTAACACTGCTTAGTTATTAAAAACAGCAGAAATGAGATAGAATTATCAAAAACTGCAATTACTAATTCAAGTAAAATTAATTTCAAGTTTCCTCCGTATTGATATTTTTACTTTGAAATACTGAAAAATGTATTGAAAAAATATTTTATTCATAATGCTTAAAAATTTATACACGATCGATCATTCTTAGGTGAATGTACCAAAAAGGCATCGAAGGAGTCAGTTGATTTCAATTTTATGTACGATATTAATGTAAAATCCTAATGTCGGCAATAGGTAAATATGTTGTAAGTGGAAAAGGAATAAAAGAGCCACGGATTCCCATCAATCTGAAACAGCAAATGAACATTTCCCCATATTGAAATTATGCTATCAAATCTTAAGTGGACTAAGCCGACATCTCTGAAAGAAAAGAAGTGGTATCAACTGATCCCCGACCTTCCAGGGAGTTGAAAGAAAATCCCAGAAACACATATGTTTATTAACAGCTTGTGAATGAAGAAGCATTAATCTTGTTTGGGATGCTTGGTGTACAATCAGCCTATCGCAGTTTTTATGAGTTCTCTATAAAGTCCGTCGCCTCTATTTCTTCGTTTGCGTCTTAATAAAGTTAAACATGGAACAACCTACCAATAATCTACTTTGATGCAGCTTTTTCACATTTATAAGGCTGCTAATTTCCTGCCATCTTTTGTTGATCTGTGCAAAGGAAATCCAGGTTTTAGTGTACTGTACATGCTCTTGGATATTAATGCTAGGATATTAATGTGTTGGATAATTAATGTGTTGGATATTAATGCTAGGGAAAGGCTTAGAGCATTTGTTGTCCGTCATGCATGGTGAAATTGAATTCAGTGTACGCCAAGAGCATGTACAGTTTTTTTTTTGTCTCAAATTCATGGAAATCCTTATTGAGGTCTACATCGGGTATATCCGCTTATGCTACATCATCGATTTCATTTGAAGTGGTTTTATTATAGAGCCAGATTTGTATATGTGCAAGTAGCAATCCTTTCTTTTGCCATTCGTCTGAGTGTACAAAATGAACGCTGTGATAAAATACACAGCTCAATTCCAGAATACAGTTATTACTTTGATAATGGTTTGCAAATTTTTAATATGCGTTCTTTCCATCATTCAAACGAAAATTTTTATGCGCAATTTTTGCTTATATGATCTGCAAACAGAATTAAATTTTCAATCGAAACTATTTTCTATTCTATTTACGTCAATAAAAGCATTTATTGAATATGCGTCTTTTTATTCAAAATATATTCAGAAAAAATAAAAAGATTGAGAATGTATTCTCAACTACGTTGATGAGTTTATAAGAACATGTTCGTCTGCCTAACCTGAATGTAAACAGCTAAGTCCATTTGCAGTGTTAATTGTTATCTCGCAAATAAAATATTTGTTAAACAATGAATTAAATAATATTTGAATTTAATTTAAATGAGTAAACAGTTTTTAAATGCAAGATCTATATAATATAGTTATAACAAATTTGAATCAGATTGATATTATTTGCATCAATATTAACATAAGTTCAAACCTGATGTGGAATCTCTGCATGATAAATGAATAATAAACATTAAGATCAGTATGAAGAGGCAATATAAATCCTCCAGCATTAAAACACCACAATTTAAAAAGAAATTGTTTATAACCCGTTTCGGATATAAATTATTTTACTAAATATTATTAACAGTATTTTTTCCCCTAAAACAAATATTGAAAAGTCTAATTTCCATAATAAAGTGTATAATATGTTTAATAAATGTTGTTACATAAGATAAATTCAGAAATACACCACAGAAAATCGTTTTGCTTAATACATGAACAAGCTTTTTATATATTTTATTTATATATGCATAAATGTATAACTTTGAGAAATTTCAAAAAAATTTCAAATTAAATAATAATATTCCTAAAGATTTCTCAAAACATAATATTCTATTGTCTATCACAAATATGATAACATGTTTTGTAAATTAAGAATCTGATACAGAAAATTAGAAATAGACAAGAAAAAAAAAACCCGGCAATCCTTCAGTGCAACAAAAGAATGATTTTATTAATTAAAAATGTAGATAAATCATGGGTGTCTCTTATGTATTTCCTCAAACATCTTCAATATAAAAATTACAGAGCTTTCGTTAAAGACTTTTTCATTATGTATTTCTTCTGGAAATATTTGTAATTAAAGAAATAATTATTAGGTATTTAAGATTCTGAACTTGTTGTTCTTGAAAAAAGGTTGTGCGAGAATTCCGTTTACTTGGCATGGCGGCGATACAATCTTTCATCAAAAATATAAAAGAGACAAGGGATATGATAAGCCATCTATGTTTGAATAAATCAAACATAGTTGGCGATTTTTCGAATTTAAGAAATAATATTTAATAAGAAATAGAAATATTTCTGATTTAAATAATGTAGATATGCATCGTTTTTCAATAATACCAGTTTAAGAGCAAATAATATTAAAGGAATCAGTAAGTTTGCGTTCTTACAGCTTTACGTCTCACTACCACCTTTTTTAAAAACGCTTCTTGTACATACTATCAATACGAAGTGAAGCCGAAATTTTATCGAAACTGGACTGGGAGGCATTAAGTGTTTTACATCAGAGCCACCTAGGCGAGTATTTTTTGTCGATTAAAGTTAATGTATGTCAAAGGTTTGCAAATTTTTATTCTCTTATTTTATCCAATACTCAAACCAAAATTTTTATATGATATTTTTGCTTATATGACCATCAAATAGAATTACATTTTCAAACGATACGATTTTCTGCTTTATTTACGTAAATTTTTTTTTCTTTAACAATGAATTAAAAAAAAATTAGAAGTTTATTTCAATGATTAAACAGTTTTTAAATTCAAGACATATATAATATAGTTCTGACAAATTTGACTCAGATTGATATTATTTGTATCAATTTTAGAGTTGTCACCTTATGTGAAATCTGTGCATGATTCATGAATAAAAAACATTCAGATCAGTAGGAAGATGCAATGCTAATCCTCCACCATTTAGACAATACAATTTTAAAAGAAAATTTGGATTATTTTTATTTCACAAAACTTAATTGTGCCAATAATATTATAAAATTTTCTATATAAAATTAATTTTTTGCTTTTCTTCCTAAAGTAGACCTGTGGTGTTTTGGATTAAATTGAGAAAAAAAGAAAATATTGAATTATTTTTTTCATCAATAATCAATTCCTCAAGATAATTGAAACTGACAAGAAAATGAGATATTGTGATTTTCTTAAATATTCTATGATTTTCAAGAAAATAGATTTCTTTGTTTAAATTTTTGTATTTGAATATAAATATATAATTTATTTGTATGTATATTTCTAAGTTCTTCACTAATCATTACTTCATGAATTCATATACTCCAAACTATTAAACCCAATGACTCTTTTTTTCTTGTCAACAAATTCCTTGAATATGTAGATTTTCTTTCTTTCTTTAGAGTTTAGTAGACATTGGAAGTTGTTTAGAATGATATTTTCTAAATAGCTTATAAATTAAATGCTTTATATAAGTTATGTCATATATGATAAATTTACTATAGAATATAAACTACAAATTATTTTTTCAACATATCATAAACAGTGTTAAAAATTATTTATAAATGCCATAGCTTCAAATAAAAAATAATTAATTATGTTCTTACCATATTATTAAAATTCTAGAGTATTTCATTTGAAATCTCGGTAACAATTTATTTTTAATATTTTGGACAAAACTTTAAAAAATAAATATTAAAAATATTGTATAATATTTAGAGGTTTTTATATTTATATATGCATATAATATCTTAAAACAAGAATTAAACACCTATTTACTTCAAAAATGTTGTTTTTCCACGAAGAAACCATATTTTTTCTATTTTTCAGAGTTAGCGAAAATACCCAAAAATATTTATGTAACAATTGCTTATATTCCCATGACGCATCCACTAGTATTATAAACTAAAAAAAATCTATAAAACTAAAAAAAAAATAATCCACAAAGCTCAATCTTTTACAGATGATTATGTTAATTCATGCAATTATTCATTACATTTTCTTAGATAAATTATTTTATAAAATAAAAATAACAACATTTTTTTACTAAATCAACTATTAAAAAGTTTAACTTATTACCGTAATAAAAAGTATTATCTATTTAACATATAATGTTACAGTAGATAAGTTTAGAAATACCCCAGAGAAAAGCGTTTTGCTAAATGCATGAACAATTTACTAAATGCCTCACTAAGTAAAAGATATCGCCTTATACACAGGAAAATTCTAAGCACTAATTTCATATTATTAATGGAAAACATGTAAGATATTTGATAATTCATTACATGAGATTCACGCTAATTGTATTAAAGATATGGTTAAAAAAAGGTTTAAAGATTAAAAAAAAAATTTTTAATTTATTTTAGTCATAAGCAGATTGTATTCTTAAGAAAAAAAAGTCATATAAACTATAATAACACAATTATACACTATATCAAATTTAATAAACGAGAACGAGGTAACAATTAATATACATTAAAGCTAAATGGAATATCATAAAAAACTGGCAGAAACCCGTTTATGCTATTGCAGATTATTACAGTGATTCATATTCAAATGTTATAGAAATAGAAAATAAAAAAGAAGAAGAAAAATATCCACGGAACTCTTAAATGCCAAACATAAAAAAAAAAAAAAAAAATCTCAGCAATTTCAAAAGAGCTGGAATGGATAAATACATAATAATAACTGATATCGAAATTGATTTTCAATTCAATGACATGTATTATTTATTTAAACAGTAGCCGCTGTAAGGCACTAACTGATTTATTTGTATTAGGAGGCTTATAATTAGAGGTAACTATAAAAATGGATCATACAGAAAAAAAATTTTAGCAGAAAAATCGATCATGTAAACCCCTTACCAGACATAAATTCATTTATCACTTGAAAACCAACAGAAATCCATAATTGATACATATCCAGGGATCACAAACTTTCATATGAAACAAAAAATGAGTTGACCAATGGCTGAGCCTGGGCAACTGATTCATTGGTTTTTCTTATTATTTTATATATATATATATATATATATATATATATATATAAGTTGTAGAGCAAAACAGCGTGTTCCAATAAAATATATTTAAACAGAAAGATGTCATACTGATATCTAAATTCGTCAAATAATATTGTTTTTAAGAGAAGAAATTAAAATTAAATAATAATTTTTTAGTGATAAGAAGAAAAATTAAAAATTTAAGTGGTAAGCGCTAATTTAATCTGTGTAAGAGAAAACACAAAAGTACGCATAGAGAAATATTAAAATGATACTTAAGAAATAATAATAAAAGAAATTGAAACAGAAAAGTGAGAATAAAATTTTACAAACACAGAAACAAATAATAAAGGAAACTAAAAATGCTAAAAAAAATCCCTTTTCTTGTTTTTGACTGAGAGAATTTGTCTGTAATTTTCTCAAAAATACTTCTTTAAAGCTTGCAATATCATTTTTTTTAATCTGCTGGGCAATCCACAATTCACCAGAAAAGTTTTAGAGTTCTAATTTTTGCGTATAACTAAAATGAGATATAATTTTTAAGTAAAACTATTTTGTTCTTTATTTATACAAATTGTAGTCTTTATACAAAGTTTAACAAATTAAATTTCTGATTTACAGAAATATTCTTTGTCTATCAATCATATGAAAACAATATTAGTGACTCCTTTCAGATTCATGTTTATTTTTTCAATTCGGGACAGGTGGATTGAGACTACACTTATTTCTAATGACTTTTGTGTATACTAGTAGGATTTATATTAACCTTTTATCCGGTAATTATTTTATATTTAACTAGTTCCGCAATGAAATGTTTCATCATACCCAGTTAACAGGTTAAATATGTCGTGAGGGGTCAAATGTCTTTATGGTAGAACACCATTAAAGTTTGAATGCCAGATCAGATGCCATTTCAGACTTCCATATTTTGTTAAAAATTTCATTACCTCTCAGTAAAGTTATTGAGAATCTTCCAAAAAATACTCGCTCCTTTTCAGTTAGAAATACTTTTACAACTCCTTTTCTTCAGAATTATTTCATTCCACATTGCCATATTTATGCAGAAAGATTATTTCTAAAATTAGAAGGTCCATTTTCAAGGCAGGACATATATACAGAAAGAAAGTAATTTTTACAAAAGGATATTGGGCCATAAACACAAAGATCTTTACAGGTTGTGGCAGATTTTGACATCTTGAGGCCACCAGCGATAAATTTTTCTGAGGGTCCTTTCTAGGTAAATTGTATTGATGATTAGAAAGTAACGTGAACAAAACTTATTTACGCTCTTAAATTCGCCTTTAAGCTCATTTTATTCATACGATATATATCAAATTAATAAAGTTGGTATCCTTTATCTTCATTTTTTATTACAATTTTTTTGATAGTATAAAATCATAACGAGACAGTGATTTGTTTCTGTCTTTGCGTATTTTCTAAATTTTGATGGACATTACAGTGTCCAAACCTTCAAATTCTGAAACTGAAAAACTTTTCTTGACAAATACATAATTTTAGTTTTTATTTATTTAAGTTTTAAAAGAATACAATTTATTCTGCTTGAAAAATGGTTTGACATCATGAATCTCGAATTTTTTTTATGAACTATAATAAATTTATTATAAACCGAGAACTGTGGAGGGCAAATATTATTATTATATTCCTTTCGAACTGGAATAAACAGTGCCAACGTTCTTTGTCTCATTGATTGAATGGTATTTTTCATTCGACTATATATTTGTATGTTAATATTTTTTAGTGAAAATGCATATTAAAATAACTAAAGTCGTATTATTATCTTACTTTAATTTATTAATACTTTATTTTAAAATTAAGATATTAAATTTATTATTATTAAAGATAATTTTCAATTAGTTAATAGTCTAGATTAAATATTTAAAGATTGTTGACCTAAAATTTTCATGAAGAATTTTTAAGTAAAATAAATATTAGAATAAATCTAAATAACAAATATTTTATTATCAACAAAACAATAAAAAAATGGCAAAACTTTTTAACACCATTTAAATAATCTTTAATTATACGATTGTACAATCTCTTTATACTTTATACTTTATTTGGTTAAAGTATCTTGGAAATCAATTTTTGAATGCAACATGTTCTTTGGCCATAATAGCCAGATAGTTGAGACATTCTTGAATTATTGACAGTCTAAAACCGTTTTTCAGCAGCTTTGGTTTCGTAAAACTAATTGCATTTCTGACCATTAGGCATTTAAAATTTTCAACGCAGCCTTTACATTAGGAAAGTTGATTGTATCATATTATCATACAGCAGTTCCTAAGAATTCATTGCAGGTACTATATTTTCTTCGTTTATTCTAAGAAACTGTGACTTGAAGAAATTAAAATGTACCATTTCATTACGAAATTCAGATTCGATATTCTATGAACAATTTTCTTATCAGTGGTTAAGTTACCCGGCAGTTGTTTATGTTAAGCTGAGCTTCGACTGTCTGAAGATCTCACTTCCCTCTGGATGAAGGTTTTAAAAACATTCAGTGTCGGAAACTATCAGAGTTCGAGATCAAATCCCAGCGGTGAGTTATCCCCTCATGCAGTATGGAAACCCAATTGTTTATTATAAGTTCAGTTTGTTCATTTACTTCTAAACCTAAAACACTTATATATATATATATATATATATATATATATATATATATATATATATATATATATATATATATATATATATATATATATATACACAGGGTGTTTCATAAATGATGGGAGTAACTTTAAGGGGTGATCATCAAGACGAGTAATAGTAAATAGGAAACCAAATGTCCCAAACGTCTTCCGAAGGAGATAGGCGCCATCAAAGTTTAGGGCCCTAAATTTCAAATGATGATTAAAAACTGAAAAATGGATCGATTCATTTGCGGTTTTCGCTAAAATCATTCTTTAAATTAGTTTTTTCTTTAAAAAAAATTTTTTAAAGACAAAGTTTAAAAAATGCGGATAGAGGTCGCTCTAGACTTTGGAGTACCAAACAACTACTTTTTACCAGTATTTTTTTATTTTGTTAAATGTTTACTAAAGCTTAGACTTTAACTTAAATTTTGAGCACAAAATTGAAACCATCGGGAGCGGTTAAGTGGCGCAAATTTAACCGCGTTCAGGGGGTTAAATTTTAAACGCTTGTATCTAATGAGCAAAATGATAAATGATGAAGCAAACTTTAATAGGTGATAGTAAAACACCAAAACAATCAACTTTCATTAGAAAGTGCATGATTTGAATTCAAACACAAACGTGTTAGAACATCTTCACATTTTATCCATGCATGCGTTATAGCTGCAAGTTTCTAGAAGAAGAACATGAAATTGTGATATGGGGAAGAAGAACGCATATGCAAATTGTTATTAAGATAAAAGCCACTGACCCTAGTGTGCAAGTGTAAATCATGGTAGAAACGTAACGAAAGATGTTGCCCTTCACTAATCAAGAAAAGGCTAATATACACTTCATCTACGGAACTGCAAATGGGAATAGTGCAGAGGAGCGACGATTGTACGGAGAAAAGTTTCCCAACAGGCGGTTGCCCAATGATAAAAAATTTGTGCGCTTGCACAGACAGTTGTGTGAGACAGGATCCTTTTTTGGTGCACGTTCAAATGCAGGCTGTGCGAAGTCTAACAGAACGGTTGCTGTGGAAGAAAAAATTCTGTATATGGTGGCTGATCATCCAAATACAAGCACGCGAGCAGTGGCTAGTCAAATTGAAGTATCACCCTCCACGACATGGCGAGTACTAAAGGATGAAAGTATGCATCCTTTTCATGTCCAACGAGTCCAGGAACTAACTCAAAAGGATTTTGCTCGCTGGTATCTGCAGAAGAACACCCTAAATCCTGATTTAGGTGCAACTGTGCTTTTTACAGATGAATGTACATTTACACGAGAGGGTACATTTAACACCCACAATTCCCATCAATGGGCAGATGTAAATTCACATGCATCTTCTGCACATGCATATCAGCGACGATTTTCCATAAATGTTTGGACAGGAATAATTGGTGACCATCTACTTGGACCTTATCTTCTGCCAGAACGCCTGGATGGAAAAAAAAATATCTTACCTTTCTGCAACAGTTGCTGCCAGAAATGATGACAGATGTTCCCCCTCGTATCCGGCGAGTAATGTGGTTCCAGCAGGATGGAGCACCAGCTCATAATGCGCCAGAGGTGCGAAATTATCTAAACGCAACCTTCCCAAATCAATGGATTGGGCGAGGTGGTCCTGTCCCTTGGCCAGCGCGATCGCCTGATCTTTCATGCTTGGATTTCTTTTTGTGGGGGCACCTGAAGAGTCTTATGTATGAGACTCCTATCGAATCTGCAGAAGAACTCGTCGCCAGACTTTCGGCCGCTGCAAAGGAGGTGCGCGATACTCCCGGCGTGTTTCAGAGGGTTCGTGAATCCCTTCTTCGCCGTTGTACCGCATGCATCGCCTCTAATGGTCAGTGTTTCGAACAGCTATTGTAATCATTTATAATTAAACTTTGTTTTATAAGGTAAATGTTCTTTGCTTTCTTTTTTGTCTCTTAAAACGAAATCTCTTTCAGAGCCCTCTATCACCTTCGGGTTAAAATTACGACTATGATTTCTTTGATGAATGTTGTTTGTTTTGGTGTTTTACTATCACCTATTAAAGTTTGCTTCATCATTTATTATTTTGCTCATTAGATACAAACGTTTAAAATTTAACCCCCTGAACGCGGTTAAATTTTCGCCACTTAATCGCTCCCGATGGTTTCAATTTTGTGCTCAAAATTTAAGTTAAAGTCTAAGCTTTAGTAAACATTTAACAAAATAAAAAAATACTGGTAAAAAGTAGTTGTTTGGTACTCCAAAGTCTAGAGCGACCTCTATCGGCATTTTTTAAACTTTGTCTTTAAAAATTTTTTTTAAGAAAAAACTAATTTAAAGAATGATTTTAGCGAAAACCGCAAATGAATCGATCCATTTTTCAGTTTTTAATCATCATTTGAAATTTAGGGCCCTAAACTTTGATGGCGCCTATCTCCTTCGGAAGACGTTTGGGACATTTGGTTTCCTATTTACTATTACTCGTCTTGATGATCACCCCTTAAAGTTACTCCCATCATTTATGAAACACTCTGTGTATATATATATATATATATATATATATATATAATATAATTTTAAGATAAAAAAAAAGGTTTTCCTTTAAATAGATTTTAAAAAAAATGAAAATTAATTTTTTATGATGGAATGTGTAGTAGCATAATATGTAGTTGCAAAAAAAGCATGTGTAGTAGCGAATATGTAGTAGCATAAAAAATTCGTTCATCAGATCCAAAGTAAGCATTGTATAGAAATAGCCATTTACAATTTCAGAATATGTTGCGAAACGAAAACAAATAATATTACATATTTCCTGTAAGAAAAGAACTAATATAAATGCACGTGGGAAGAAATAAGTTTGAAATTCATTCAATATGTGTGGCATTTTTAGAAATTTCCTGTTTTCTTAGGATTGGAAATAATTGATTAAAAAATGTAACTATTACATAAATGTATATGTGCCATTTAAATTTTATGGATCTTTTTTTTTATGCATTCAAAAAATGTATTCCCCTTATTCGTTAAAAAAAATTATTCCGGCGCTCTTAAAAGGAAAAAAAAAATGGTAATTTATAAATTTTAAAAACATGATATTATAGTAATATTAATTTTTAAATGTTTAAGTTTAATATAATTATAATATATTGATTTCAATATTTAAATATTAGTTTTTATCTAAACTTTTAAATGCCATTAAAAAACTTAATAATTGTGCTTTAGTTTATCATTTCTGTGACAATTTGAGAAATTAATATTTTAGTGACTATCTGAATATTCCTTTAAATAGAGAGAAATCATCTCAGTTTTCATTTATTTTTAATTTATGCATATGGTTTAAAAACATGCTATAATAAATATTTACATGATTGTATAACAACTAGTGATGTTTTGACGGTTATTATTCCTTTGACAAAATTAATGGTATTAAAAAGACTACTTATTCTTACGAATTTTTATAAAATCAATTTTCAATGACGTTTTAAAAAAACCGAAGTAAAGTTTTTTCACTAATATTCATAGGTATATTACGGCAAAATTTCTCACATCTGAAACTAAACTGCTTCAATTCATTTTCAATAATAATAATATATTTTTAGAAATTAACTTTGTATATAATTTTTAAATGAAAAATAATGTTCAAATTAAAGTTCGGAAACTTATATTTTTAACACCGATTCATTTCTTCATTTGAACCCCAGATCTTTATGAGTTAAACACGACTTAACTGAGTATATATTACTCATATATTCTTGTGAGATTTTCGGAGATTAATTTAAAAGTATCTGATTTCGGCCTGTAGCTGATTCTTTCTTTTACGTGGGGTAGTAAAACAGAATCAAATAATCCACATTGTTAAAAAAGTTAATATTTTAGATGGCACTAGTTATTTAATATTAAAGTAGTCCAATGTATTATTTTGAAACTAAGACTGCTGTCCCAAATAAAGCTACATTTTTTTTGGGGGGGGGGAGGGGGAATTGATTCCTATGAATAGCTTCTACAAGACAATTAAAATGCTAGGACACAAACCACAATTAAATTCCCAAATATATTTCAAAAGACAAAGAGAAATATAATTGCGATGGAACTCATATCTATTCAAAATTAATAAAAACAAGGATATTCTTAGTTTTAGATTCATTAATTCGAACTTTGAAAATGCACTATATGAATAGCTTTTTGAAGACAATTATTTTTTTTACTTACACTTGTCAATTTTTAAAATAAATAAATGCACGAATCGAAAGAAAATCATCTTCAATTTTTAAATGTTAATTTACCATGGAAAAAGTGTTTACCAAGATAGCAGGAACAATTTATATTCTATAATTAATTATATAAAATTTTTCTGACATTATGATCGACTCCATAGATACATTTCAAATTTAGTCAAAGTTTAGTTTAGTTTCAAATTTAGTAGAGATATTTCAAATTTATTTGTACCTGAAGTTTCGTTGTTAAAGGATAAAGACAACTGCATTAATTTTTTGGGAATTGTAGCTTTGAAGAAGAATTAAATCAAACGAAGCTCTGTAGTAATTTTGAGTAAAATACAATTATATATTTTATGAAAGATAACTAATGTTCTTGAATTTTCCGTCCTATTTAGTCTGTATTGATTCCATTCCGCAAGTATAAAAATACTATATTCATTATTGCCAATTTTCAGTAACATGTTTGGAACTTGCACTATCTTAATGTTAAGCCCCGAAGGAAAAAAACATCATCAAAGGGTGTGCACTCCTTTTACTGAAATAAATAAATAAAAATTGTTTAAAAAAAAAACCCCTCTTCATGAAATATTTTGTTTAACAAGGAGTCCCCCTTAAGTCCAGTCCCAGCTAAGCGGTGTCCTCTATACATATCAACTCATTCAAGTCTTAAATGCAAAGAAAAACTAGACCAGTGTCGACGAACACGCCACAGATCAAGCACTCAAACTCATTGGAATAACACTCAACAAGAAAGTAACTTCTGGTCGAAGCCTCCGAAAAAGCTATAAAATCGTTTTTTATTGCGGCGGCCCCATCCTGGTCCTCGCAAAGAGAATTGTGAGAGAACATGATCTTGAAAGGCATTTCGTCACCACAGAAGGATCTGCATTCAATCAACACAGAAAATGTATTTTTTCCACCTATTCTTTGAAGTGTATTCCGAATTAGCTCGGAATACACTCCGAATACGTTCCTAATTAGTTCGAATATCAAAGTGGGAGGGACATTGTCAGCAATATAACACCCAGGCATTTTGAGAAAAGATAAATATTTCAGTTGATGTTTCGCATTTTCGCTGGCTGTAACTAAATAGTCTTAAGCCCTACAGCAAAAGAAGACGTTTAGAACACAAAAATTATAAGTATTGAGGCTCTTCATTTTTTAGGCGTTTGATTGCTGTTTATAAAACTATTGATTTTAAAACTTTATAATTTAGAAGAAATAAACAAATAATTCAGTATTTAGTACATTTCAGTTGACGTAACTTTAATTTTATAACTGCGTTTATTAATTCTTCACTCCAGTTTGGTAACCTGTAGCAAGGCTTGTGCATTTATGTAACTGGAAGACCTTGCACCGATCCCAACGAATGAGTTTTGTCCTCCCATTCTATAATTCGCCACTGCTAACGAATTTTAATTAGATGTCCCCGATTTTCTCGAATTTTACTGATAAGCAAATAATTTTTTTTAATATTAAATAGTTTTAATTTGGAAAGAAAATGAAACAAAACGCATATTTTAATTTTTCTCCTTTTGCTACGTATTTACTATGAATGAAATGATCTGATGTCAGCTTAGATACTTCGTATTTTTGACTGAAGATAATATCCTAAATTTGTCTGTCCAAATTAACGTCTCGTTTGTATCTTTTCTACGCATCTATAAATATTTCATATTAAACGAAAACATAAATATAAATCTGAAAATTATTTTATGATGAATTCTACTCGCAACTTCTCTAAAAACATGTGTTGCCACGTTAATATGATGAATGGTTGTAAATCCGTCGGAAGGAAAAATAATGAATTAAATTGTAATATGCGTATACTCTTTTCATCTCCTCCTGGTTTTTGAAATTTTGAAATCGTTTAATAAATTATTATTTTTTGCTTAAGTTTTATTTTATTTCACTTATTTACTGGTCGAATTTGGCGTTCAAACTGTATGATGGGATTAATGGTCACCAAAATTTTCAATTAAAGTGTTATATAACTTGATCTCAATAACTTCTTCAACAAAATATTTGTAAGTTTCAAATGTTCATTGTCATTCATTGAAAAACTCATACTATTATAAAGCTATTTCATTCCCTTAATTTTCTCTCATCTCGCCTAAAATTTTAACTTTAATATGAAATTGAAGTAATTAAATTTCAGCTAATACATAATTTTTATTTTTATTATTTATATTTTAATTTTTTGCTAAAGCCAAACAAACTTTTAAAATAATATGAATATAGAAAGAAGAATCATCCGGCACTGAAGTCTTCCGTGCGTTACTGAATATATATATATATATATATATATATATATATTTATAATTTATACTATATTTCAAAGGATTATTCTATAAAATTTTCTCTGATTTCTCATAAAATTGTCATTTTTAATTTCAAAGGGATTTAAATGATGTAGATAATAATATTTTATTTTGTTATAGTTAATAAATGTACTTCTGAGGAAATAATGAAATCTAAATTGTATCCATTCCTTCGATCCTGTGAATCATATTGAATAAAGCAGTCTTGACACTCCAATTTTTAAATGAAAAAAAAAAGTCAATCTTCTACCCTAAATTTAATCGAAATTAGAAGCTTTAGTACCATTATTTGAGAAAAATCAACAATTTCACTATTTTAGACCAATTCAATATTGGAGAAATTCCGGGTGTTGATAGGTGTATTTTTCTGAAGTTGATCAAACTGGAATTATCTAATTAGTTGGTTAAAATTATCTAAAATCGCACGTTTTTATAAAATAGTGATATTCAGATTTTCATAAAGCAAATCAGTTTTTGTCTCAAAAGAATGGAAGCGCATTTTAGCAGTCTCAAGACCATTTTATTAAATAAGACTCATAGGGCCGAGGTATCAGTGTAAAAATTTAAAATTCGATAAATAATCAGAATATTTATTAGCTCGAGCTACATATAACAATTGGCCAGGATAGCCTGGTTGGTAGGGCGTTAGATTTGCTTCCCTTGGGTTGTGAGTTCGAACCCCAGCGACTGAAGACTCTCCGCGTGTGTGCTGTCTGCTGCGTATATAAATCTGTCGTTGTCACAAAATCCTCCAAGGCGAAAGTAATGCCACTGAGGGTACTGAATCAGAGGTGATCGTTCTATGATTCAGGTCTAAATTATGGTCTGTGGATGGGTGAATGAAATGCATGAATGAAGTCCGCCCCGTAAAAAGGATTGTGACGTGTGTGTAGCGAAGTCGTACTCTTAACCCCAGATGGTGCTACAGAAAAACAAGAGATGTACTCTTGGCTTAAAGTCACTGCCTTTTAAAGTCGGTGGGTTTGTCTATGGCAGGTTAGAAACAACAACATAATTATTCGCTTCATTAATGCCATTTTCCTTATTAGATGTATGCGCCTATCACTAACGTTTCAGAAATTAAATGTTGGGCCTCGATTAGAGTGGATATCTTGTATGTATTGCCATATTTAAAAAAAATAATAAAACTTCTTCGAAAAAATTAATATTATTTTATTATTTCAAAAATGATTATACACAATGCTACCGAAATTTGATGTCTTGAAAGAAATGGTCAAAAAATAAAAATAAAAGAACAAAAACTTTTATTGTCAGCATCATGTAAAATTTGATCAGAAAATTTCTGCTGCTGCGTGTGCTTTAATGCTTTTAATTTTTTATTTTGGAAACGACATTGTGCACATGTCTTTTTGTTCTTTCTTTTTCGTTTAAATCTATGATTATCCTGATTACCCCAATATATTCAATGTGGATATATGAATCGGTGAAAAAAATAGTAGCAAAATATATCGGTACACAAATGTTAAGAAAACAGTTATGTACACAGTTAAAAAAATAGCAATATACACAATTAACAATTATGTACACAGGTTATTAAAGCGTTATTTCATTTTCATGTTCAAAAGTACTTCTGGTGAATTTTTATTCTGATAAAAAATATGTTTGAAAATCAATATGAAAGCGTTATTTAAGATTTCTAAGATAGCTTACAAACCACTATTATAAATTACTAGCAGTATCTGCGTGGCGTTGCCAATGACTTGAAAGTAACAGATTCAAAATCAGAAAACATAAAATAAAGTTAGGAAAAATATTAAAATTTTAAGTGTTTTTTTTTTTCATTTTGTGATAAGGATATTGCATAGTGAACTAGTATAATACACACAAAAGCAAGCATTTCCTTTTATAAGTAGTATAGATAATAGCGATTTTGTAGAAAATGCACCCTCAAACTGGAGAATATTTTAATATTAATTAAGAAAAGAGGATATTGATTTTTTATTTACTTTTCTTTAAATGAATTTAATTTCGCTAATTATTTTTCTGATAAAACCAATATTAGTTTTCTATTAAGAATAGAATTAATACTCATTTATTGCAAGATATAGAAATAAGAAAATTATATAAACATATATACATGATCTTATAAGCTAAAATCATATAAACAAAATATTTACAAAAAATGCAATGTAGCACAATTTCTGAATTATATATAAAAGAATTATATGAATTATCCAGGGGGAACAAGCTACAGACACATTCCTATTGCACTTCCTTCTTTCTCTCTTTAAGCCTCTACAATTGCGAAAGGATTTGGAATTTTCATCGATCTGGGATGTCTGAAATCAACAAGTTCAGGCAGTAATCAGTTAAAATAAAATAATTTAATTTTTTCTCCATTTTTTTTTTTTTTTGTTGCCAAAACCTTGAGTAGAGAATTTCTTTCTTTCTTTTTTTTTTTTTTTTTTCCTTTAGTTTTCTGACCCTTTTCCATCCACACGAGGAAAATTTGCCGATATGACACCTTTCCAAATTGTAGAACAACAGTTTTAGAATACATTTTTTTTCTCTCGTATTCTGATTAATAAAAAGTATTTATAGGCATTTTTGACAAATTTTTTTCATTGTAGTCGAATTTTACAAAAAATAATGCAGATGCCGATCTAAAACTTTTATCCATTATTCTTTTCTATACAGCGCGTTCTTACGCGGGATTTCCAAAAATTTTCTCAAATTGAAAAAAAAAAAAAAAAATTTAACGTGTTTTTCCAAATTTTGAATTATTCCAGATTTACTCCTTGTTAAGTTAGCTAGCAATACATTTTATACCTCATTTTATCGGACTTTACAAAATAGCGTTTTAGTTAAAAATTTTCTTCAACTTAGTAACGTTTTATTTAAACTTGAAATGCCGTTGTCATCCTTATCCGGTAACATCTCCGAGTTCAAATTTAAGGCCAGTTTCGGATAGATAGTTTAACAATTAAACTAAGAACACTGTCTTTTCCAGAAAAAAAATACATTTCTACTTTACTATTTCAATTAAAAAAATTTAAGAAGAATTTAATTCTCAATTAAAAAAAAACTTTTTTCAATATTTTTAAATATTAACGTCATTAATAAATCTTATAATCTTAATATTTAATAAATTCCTTTTCTTTTACTGTATATTTTAGTTTTCAATGTAAAAAGGCTATCTATATACAAGTAACATTTATGAATACTTTTTTTTCAAAATCGGATTTGCAATAAAATGCTAAAATGTAAACACATTTTAATCAAATGACTTGAAATTTTTTTCTGTATTTTAATATTTATAAGCTTAAAAATTTTTAAATTTCCGATTTTCCTTTGAAACCTTAGCGAAATTTTAAATCTAAAATGTAAGTGCATTTGATTTCAAAAGGGCAATACAATATGTCTGCTATATAAGTACTAAAATTCATACACATAAAGAAAAACCAAGGCAGGGAAGTGAGGAAAAATCTGTTTTTTGGGGGAGAGAGGAGTATCAGCTTGCAATAACTCTGAGTGAAAAAAGCACTTAACGATAAGAACACGTGCCTAAAAATGAAGACAGGGGAGTTGAAATTCAAGATCTTATTGCTTTTTAAACAAAATGCATTGGTTTTTAAGTCAAAACATACATATATAAATAAATACACGGGGAATCTACGTATTTCGGTTTCCTCATTTGAGTTTTTCATATCTTATTAAACATTATATAAAAGAATAAGTTTATAATAAGTTAAAAAATATATTTACGAAGAATTTTCTTAATATTTTCTAGCCTTTTTAAAAAACAGCATCATCGTATCGTTTCTACAATCTATATTGTTCGTTTCCTAACAATAGTAAATTTTTGTTCGTGCACGCATGCTTATTGGCTTCAGATTTGAAACATATCTGAATTCCTGCTCATTGTTGCCATCCTTATTTAAAATCTCTGTTAGGTAGATGACTACACACACAAACACAAAAATAGATTTTTGGCGAAAACTTAAAATATGTTTTTATTATCTTGGACTTCTGAAATGTTTCTTTTATAAAACCGTTTGAATTTAGTTACTACATTCATTGTATATAAACCTCGATTAAAATAACATGCATTGCATTCATTTAACATGAAATATCATCCAAACGCAATCGATACAAAGTCGTTTTTTACATCGATACAAAGCATATTTTATAAAGAACGCTTTGCCAAAGATTGCACAAAAAGCCACGTGAGTATGAACATCGAGAATTAGTACAATAAAATCGAATAGCTCCGGTACTGGAAGTAGAAGTGACGAAAAGGAAGAATTCTACAAGAAATTATCAAATGTTTATCGCTTTAGAACGATGGAAGCTTTAATATTCTTCAGGGTGCCATTTTCA
Organism: Argiope bruennichi; assembly: GCF_947563725.1. NCBI lineage: Eukaryota > Metazoa > Arthropoda > Arachnida > Araneae > Araneidae > Argiope > Argiope bruennichi. The sequence continues at coordinate 120,783,339 of NC_079162.1, forward strand.
AAGATAAATGATTTTACTCTTTCTTTCTCCATTGGAAAAGGTTTATAAGAAAAAACATGATTTTTTTTCATGTTTTCTCTTACGTCGACAGAGTCTTATACACTAACACTTTTAATACAACTATATATCAAGGAGTATTAATCACTTTTATGAAAAATGAACTAATCAAGAAAATATTTATGAATTTTTAGAATTAGTTATTTTATTTTATTGAATATATTGAATATGCGTTGTGGTGGCTCAGGCTCATTAAATGGAAAAGAAAGAAAAGAGAAAGCGCATGTATCAAATAGGATTAATTTTGCAATAGTTGTGCGTGCACAATATTTTTTTGTTGTTCCATTATCTTATTATAAGGTTGTACTATATAGGGATTGTGTGGTTTACCGAATATAAAGCACTCAACATATAATTATCTAAGTGAGAAGAATTTATGTCCAGATCTAAACAGAACAATTTTAAAAATTAGCCCAGAGTTTTGTTGATGGTTATTGCAAACACCTTTCGAATTGGGAATTGCAATCTCTTCAATCCAAACGGCATAATTTTTGAATTCACTGGAATGTGAAGAATGAAGACATCTTCACCATTGAAAGAAGGTCCTGTCACGTCTGTTGCTTCTGTTGGCGCATGCGGGCTCCCAATCGGAATGTTAAAAAATATACTTCGGTAGACGCTGACAAGATTTCGGCAACTCTTGACGTGGGTAATTACATTACAACCTTAATTCGAAACCACTATAACTAAAATTCTTTTCATATCGATTAATGGTTTGTGTTGTGTTGTTAAAAAATTTAGAAAAAAATAACATTGGTCCTTCATTCAATTTACCAAATGGACACTGTATTTTAAGCCAGACCATTTTCTGCTCCAGTCAATCGTGAGCACGAACCATGGATAGTATAAATTAATTAAATAAAGCCAAAACTTCCTTGAAAGGAAGTATAACACGAATTGAAAGCTTTCTTGATAAAATGTCAAAAGACACAAACTTGCCTGATCTGGAAGTGAAATTAAAGAAAATCGACCAGCTGCAGCAAAATGTCGACAATCTAAGATGAAATTCATTTGAACTGGATAATGTAAAAGCAGCTGAATTAACAGTTCTATAACAAGATTTGGAACAATGTGATGTCCGCCCCGAGGATTTAAAAGTAAGAATCAAAACTTTAATAAATTCTATTTGTAAACCTCTTTCTGTGATTGCAACTTCTAGAAATGAAATTGAATTTTTGAATATACCAACTAAAATTCTATCGTTTATACTTTTCACATCTTCGGGAATTTATACGCGATTCAGTAATTTTAAAAATCAATTAGATGATTTGATTACATCGAATGAACGAATGACGCAGTCGCAAAAACTATATTATTTGAATTCTTGTCTTTCTAATAAGGTTAAAGAATTTGCTTTTTCATTTGATACTTTACTTCTTTATATGAAGTTCTGGAATCGCAATATGATAAAAAAAATTAATTATTGGTTTTCATGTTCAGTCAATATTAGATTTTAAGAAAATAGAGCATGAAAATCGGAAAGAAATCCACGAAATGATTGATTGTATTCACAGACACTTGCGAGCTTTAAAAGAACTTAAATACGATATAAATAATTTGTTTGATATTTTCTTAGTTAATATTATGCCAAAGAAATTAGATATAGAATCTCGAAATAATGTCGAATTAAGCCGAAAAGTTAAAGGTGTTTCTACATTCAAACAATTCATTACGTTTTTTAGAACAAAGAGAAGTCATGCTTTTATCAGTAATCAGAAATTGTGCAGTCAAAACAAAACCATTGATGAAAGAAACCTCTTAATTTTTCGACAAAAACTAAAACTCTTCTAGTGAAACAAAATAATGTAAATAAAAGCTGTCCAATTTATTGTGAAACAAATTCACTTTCGGTCTATCTATGTATAAAATTCCTAGAATTAACGCCACAAAAAAGATTTGATCAAGTATGGCTGCGTAAATTGTGTAAATTATGTCTCCATAAAAATCATAAAAAGAAGGAGTGGAATTCTAAGTACGTGTTCAATTGCGGTCTGAAGCATTCTAAATCAACCTGTTTAAGACAGGCAAACGAGAAGCGAAAGCCATATGTCTCAGATAATCTAAACAATCCAATCACTTCTTACGACGTCAGAAATAAATTATAAATTAAATTCTCATAGACCAACAAAAATCCTTCTGTACTCTGTAGTGCATCGTTAAATAGCTTGTCTCATTAAAAAAAAGAGAAGTGTTTTATTAGCAACCGGAAATATCTTCCGACATTTTTGATTTGGCGTCAAATATAAATATTCTGAGTAGGAAAATGAGTGACATTCTTGGAATTAAACTAGAAAAAATACAAACTTCAGTTTCTGTACTTAATCCAACAAAACAAAATTTAAAAGGAAAGCTGTGCACTCTAATTTCAAATAACAATGGAGCTTTATGGAGAATACTGAATATTTTGTAACAGGAAAAATAACAATTCTTACTCCCTACGATACTGTTGGAGAAATGTTTCAGAAATAAAAATTCCTAAATTTTTAATTATCTGATCCTTAGTTTTTTCGAGGCAAAAGTGATTCATGCTTTATTGAAAGCGGATGTTTTCTTTAGAATGACGAAAGAAAATGATTACAAGGTGTTGAGAAATTATTATTCAGTGAAACAGAAATTGGTTGGGTTACGAGTGAGCGAATAGAAAAGGTGAAAACTAGCGATGTTTTAGGATCTTGTTTTCTTCTCAACGATAGTTCTATTGAAGATACATTAAAACAATTTTTTGATTTTGAATCGTTAGGTGTAAGAGATGATCTATGCATCCGTCAAGATCAGGCTTTAAAAATATTTAATGATACTGTGCAGTGCAACAAAGCAAATACATTGTAGAATCACCATGCGTTAGGATGGGTTTAATTCGTCAAAATAGGGGTGAAAGAAAAGATGAAAGGAGATGTTTACATTTGCTAGTATCTAATAGAGGAAATCAAAGGTCAAAGGGAATACCAGAAATGCACTCATCGTTCCGCATCTCACCCCTTAATGAGATAGAGTCGTCGAAATGTGGTCGTCTCAGAATCCGTTGACGAACAGTATCTGATAATATTACTGTAGTTAAACAACGATTTCAAAATTTATGGGGGAGATTACAGAGGGATAAGGATCTTCATTCAAAATATGGAGAAAGTATTTAGGATTATTTAAACAAGGGCATAATAGAACAAGCAGATACTTCTGAACTGTGCAGAGATAAACTAATTTATTATCTGCCCCATCAAGGAGTGAAAAAGGAAGGCAGGGTCACAATCCCTACATGCATATTATTTGACGTTGCATCTCATCAATCCAACGAGCTCTTTTTGAATGATTGCTTGGGCCGGGTCCCAATTTATATTCAAACCTTCTAGACGTGTTAATAAATTTCAGGCTTAATATAATAGCAATATCTTCCGACATTCAAAGGACTTTTCTTTAAATTTACTTGGCGGATAATCATAAGGATGCAGTGTGTTTCTTATGGACACTTAGAGATCCTCGTACTGAAATGGGGAGGGAATAGCTCTTGAAGTTAATCGTTTTAACCGAGTGATTTTTGGCTTCAATCCTAGTCCTTTTCTACTTGCGGCTACAATGAAACTTCACATTAAGAAATATGTAAAAGTGTATCCTACCACTGTAAAACACCTAGGCTGTTACATGTATGTAGATGACTGGATTACCGGTCAAGATACTCGGGGAGAAGCTCACATATAATGAAACTGTCGTACATTCAACCTATAATTTGTTCTACATTTGGCAGAATAACCGACGATGTAAAAAGTGTCGCATTTTACCTACTATTCTTCATCGATCCGCTAAAAAACCGAAGCGGCTGATGTTGACGAAGATAAAATGAGAAGTAATCAAACATCTAGTTTAATAATAAGACAATCTGCCAGAAATCTAATTCAATTGTCCCCAGTTTAGCCTATAGTTTGTTACACATTTGGCAGAATAGCCGACGAAATGACAAGTGGATAAGATATTGCATTTGCCAACACTGATGGTTGGCTAAAAAATCGATACGAAGGACGCCGACGACATTTGCATTACATTTCTCAGAATAACCAAGTTAGCAAGTGAATAAGATGTCATACTTTTCCTACTATTCTTCGTCAGTCGTCTAAGTTATCTATGCAACGGGTGTTAGCGACGTTCTGTGAACAAATTGTCACACATGTGATGAAACTACCACACATTTAGACTACATTTGCTCTATATTTGACAGAAAATCCGATTAGTTGACAAGTAAATAAAATGTAGCTTTTGCCTTTCGGCCAAGAGATATCAGGATTTATGAAAAATTGAATTTTTACTTTTATCCACTTTTTTAATCACTTGCTGATGAAATTATTCAGAAAATTAGAGCATCTATATTATTCATGAATGAAGCGGTAGGGCTGATTTCACAGCTTCAGATTTTACTGAATAGTTCAGAAACGAAGTGATATTTTATTCAGCCAATTATTTCTTTCTCAGCAATAAATTTCTAAGGTCTTCTGATTAATTATGCTTTATTTCATTATGATAAAGGCCTGGCTAAACTCTGGTAAATAGTTAAAACGAATTTAATAAAAAATATTCTCAACTCTTGTTGGTACTCTTTTTTCAATATGCAAGCTAAACAGAGTTGCTTTGCTGTAGCGATCCTAATTCACTATAAATCAATGGAATCAGTAAATTATGTAAATGCATCTTAGGTTTATTTAATTGCAAAATGCCTATTTTTGAGATCTAATGTATTAAATTTTACTTATTTCACTAATAATAGAGTATAATTTGACGATAATATAGTATAAATATATATATATAATATCACACTTAACATGTTCAATGAATACCTCAGTTTTTCAAATTTACTTTCAATATTATAGCTATGCAAATTCAATGTAATTTTTCTTCTTCTTCCAAATATATTGCAATAAAAACTATAGAATTCCAAAAAATTCTTAATGTTTAATGCTGTTTGGATAAAGTGCAGGGTGTTATAATTAAAGTTCCATTTTGAAATGGTCAAAAAAGGAAAAATAGTGGACCAAATGTTATCAGACTTGGTAATAGCTATGGTTATGGAAAGTTATAAAAAAGTTTAAAAACTCAACACCAGGGGATAAATGGCGCTGTATATAATATTGTTAAGCAAATTTAGAACATGAAGACATCGGTTTAAAATGTATTTAATCGTTTCTGAAATGTGTTATAAAGCATGTTCAATTGGGCCTCCACCATTGTCTGAAAGTAAGTTAAATCGCATTACTGCATTCTCAACAGTATTTCTTAGCATATCAGGAGAAAAGTTACGCACATATCGGTGTACCGCTTCTTTCAGTTCCGCCAAATGGGTAAAATTATTACTATAAACAGTTCTTTTGAGATAACACACATTGAACATGCTTTGTAACACGTTTCAGAAACGATTAAACACATTTCAAACCGATGTCTTCATGTCCAGTTTTGCTTACCAATATTGCATACAGCGCCATTTCACACCTGATGGTCAGTTTTTTTTGTTTGGCAGAAAAAAAATTCCCATCACCTTCTTTAAATTATTACCGAGTTTGATGGAATTTGGTCAAGTACTTTTCATTTTATGATCATTTCAAAGTGGAACTTTAATTATAACCACCCTGTACTTTAATTTATCGCTGATTTAGAAAGTTGTTCATATTTATATATAACATATTGAGTAAAATCAATGTACACAATGCAGAAATTTTTTAAAAAGTTATTTTTTTTTCTATAGGGATATTAGTTTTCAATAGCTCTGAGGAGGGAAAAGTATTCAGCTTAAAATATGAAAGTAAGGGAGCTCGGATTCAAGATCTGATAACTTTTGAATAAAATGTATTTATTTTTGAAATTAAAATATACAAGTATATATAAGTACATGTTAAATAGTTTATTTCTTTTAATCTAATGTTTAATAGTTTTTTTTACTTGCACATCTTCATGTCTTACTATGACATTTATAAAGGGATAACTTTAATATTTAGAAGGTTTTAAAGTTATTAAATTTTCTCCGTCCATCTTAAAAAGCAACCAGTCCCGTATCTTTTCCACATTTTATATTATTTTAGCACGCGTGTTCGGTAGACATTTTATTTCCGATTGTTTTGTTACAATCCATATTTAAAAAGTCTTTTAGGGAGATGATTACAGGGCCAGGTTATCAAATAGGCAAAGAAGGCAACTACCTAAGAACCTCACATCTTCTACAACTTCGTGGGATATCCAAGATTTTTTTTATATTTTGTTTTTTATACTACAAAGACATTTCTTGCTATAAGGACTTTCTACTTGAATATATTCTAAATTAAATCAGTATTCGTTTAAATTTCAGAATATATTTTTAAAAAAAATTCATATTTATTTTATTTGAGTGCTTCCAGATCAGTGAAGTCTTCTTTGTATTTAGTTGACTGACAGACTGAACAATTTCCTTCTATCACTGAATAAAGAAAGAAAAAAGAACATACTCAGCGATCATAAAATAAAGAAGGCGAGAAAAATTGCAACAGTAATTCGGAAGAAAATTCCACTAATCCTGTTGAAGGGGCGGTTCGTTTCTGACGTACCTTTCAAAGATTAATGGAAGATACATTGACCTCTTGACCTAATGTGTAGGGGTTGACAATGTCTTGTAGATTTCAGTGTATTATAGTTCTCTATATGTCCTTAATTTTTAAACTGCTAATTTATATACCCGTCATTGCTCGAAATGAAAATACAAGTAAACCAGTTTTAATTTAAAAAAAATAACGCTTTATACAAAATTTCATTACACATAATACTTATCATCTCATGTCTTTTATTAAAATCAGAATTCCAACTGAACCAAACGATTAAACGTCTCAATTTCTTATTTTAAAATCGCCGGCACCTACTTAATATTTTCTTAAATTTGGAAAAAAAAATGGTGAAAAACTAGAAAAATTGCATGGAAGTGCAGTTGCATCATTGAAAAAGAGAATTTTCAAATTTTAAGATGATATAAAAATACTTCTTTTATAATAATTTGCACCGAAATTCCTGTAGAAAAACGATAAACTTTCGGTTTATTTCTACTTAATTGAATATTCAATTAATTTTTTACTTTCGAAAGTTAACAATATGTCTTTTTTAAATAATAAGTACGCATTTGATTTATTTCTCCCCAGTTCTTAAGGAGATCTATAACATTCATGCGTAGCTGTAATGACCTATATTTATATTAGGGTTATAATTGGCATATATATTTAATAAGATTATATTGGCAATTTTTTTAGCGAGTTTTTGAAGATAGCAAGTTTTCAAGCATCTTTTGAAGAGTAGAGAACACACAAATGCAAATTTTAAAATTAAAAAATGTAAAAAAAAAATTAATTTCTGAATTATTTAAAAGTAATTCATCAGTTGCACATTTTCTTTATATATTTAAAGAATTTTCTTTTTTTAATTTAACGTAATTTATAACTAAAGAATAAGAAGTGAATAAATATAGAAAAATGAATTAAACAGCAAATACGAACAGGTATTAAAGACAAATGATTGGCTTTAAACAGTTGCACATTTTAACCTTTTATTCTGTTTTGCCTTTTTTAAAAATTGAATTAGGGTTTAGTCCTCTCCATCTCAATTATAAATATTTCTTTTTCTTCCAAGTGATATTTAATTTCAGGAGGGAACTTGTCAACTTATCATTCTTTTTTGGTATCTTAACGTTAGAAAAGTTCATATTTTTTATTTATATATTTAACGTTAGAAAAATATAAACACAAAAAATATAGTGTTTTCTGAGTGCTCTTTCTCCTCAGTAAAATGTACACCTTTCTAATAGAGCAGTGACTGTACACTAAGTCAAATAGAGTAATTTCTTGTTTATACACTGGAAAGATTTACCAGGCTCTTGGAATTTGAAGATTTCAAGAACCCCCTTTCATACATGAATGACTGAATTGAAATCGTTTTTGTTGAGTGCCGGTGCAAGTGCACTTCTACTCAGAATGAAAATAATTACGGAACCTTTCATACATCTGTGAAAAAGGGGTCCAAAATAGGTTGACCTCATAAATTTTTGGCCTAGGGAAATGCAGTTGTTGCAAACTCACCTTATCTCCTCAATTTTGATTGGTTAAGTATCTCAAACTGTTGCCACGGGTTGAAGACAACGTTCTTCAAGGTTCAAAATTAAATAGTTTTCTTGAGTGCCAGTGCTTGTGCACTTCTTCTCAGTACGGGGATAATTGTGGAACCTGAGTGGAGAGACCTGGGAAAAAGTGCTTTTTTGCGAATTAGATTTGGTCATAAGATCGAATGAGGTGGAGATGGTGCGTGGATGAATTAACATAGCAATCAGAATAAAGTCAATTCTTTCAATCGAAACAGTTACAAGGTGTTGAAGTAAAAATACTACAATTTGTACAATTAAACTAAACCTATTTTGTATAAGGTGAGCAAATTCCTTATTATTTTACTTTGATTTTGTAGTATTAATTATGAATTTATAAAAACATGATATTCTTAAATATGTCTAAAAATTTCTGCATTTATATATATATATATATATATATATATATATATATATATATATATGTGTGTGTGTGTGTGTGTGTGTGTGTGTGTGTGTGTGTGGGTATTTCTATATATGTATGTCTTATATATATGTATACGGAAAGTTGGAGACACTTTCTTATAATAATTTTAACTGTAAAAAAATAATGCAATAGTGATTTTACTCTTTTCTAGACAATCATTAAATAATCATTTCGATTTCGGTAAAAATCTACGAAATATTTATTTATTGCCTGTCTATTCCTATTTCTACATGTAAATGCGAAAGTGTTTCAGTACTGGGCGCCTGGTAAAAAACTACTTACGAGCTACTACATCAGAGATAACGCTAAAAAGGCAGATGATATTAGGAATTCACAATAAGAGATCCAAAAATCTTGACTTGGATTATATCCTAAGAGTTGGATACAGTTACATTAAAATTATTATATGAAAGTGATAATTATTTTAATGGTTATGTATGTATTTATATACGGGTGAATTAAATAATAAATGAATAATTATTTTCTATTGTTTCTTCAATTATTTTTTTTTCTTATGAGATTTTAATAGTAATGTGCAATTTTATGTACACTATCAAAGAGTTATATTTTATTTGTTATGATATTTATGGTCTAAATTCCGCATTTCTTTTTTATGCTCTTCTTCCGTCAGAAAATTCTTACTGTCTCTATATCAAAATTATTTGTAAGCATATTTACAATTATTACTTGATAAATAATGTGAATGATTATTTATTAGAATTAACTTATAGATTAATTGCATAGGCTAATTACTTTTAAAATGTAAAATTGATTATAGTATGATAAAAAGAAGAGTTCTGGGACAGAATGACCTCTGTTGACCCCTGCTAAGATGGATGAGGGTGAAACCCCTTGCCTGCTCCCCAACCCTTTCGAAGCCGAAGAACTGATTCGGTTTATCTTTCTTTTAGGACTTTGAAGATTGTTTTGCCTGTTTTTCTGGGGTTTGGAACTTAGAATCATCTTCGAATAAAATTTCTCGCAATGAAGTTAGCAATTATTTTATTTCGTTTACTAATTGTTTCTTTTAGAAGCTTGAAAATTTGTAAAAAGTTTTTAACTGCTTCGACTGATTGTGATTTTACACACTGTGAGAAAAATATTCTAAATGAAGTTAGCCTTTCAATATATTTCTTTAATTACTGTTATTTATTTTTGTTGTTACTGCAGGCATTTTAAATCTACCTTTGAAGATATTATGATTTTAAGATTAAGATTGAAGATGTTAAGATTTTATTCATTCTGAAAAGAAAGCTTACTTAGATTAATTCTCATAAAAGCTGTGTTTTTATGAATGTTCTCATAATAGTTGTTTCATATTAAATCAATTTTATAAGGATCTTTTTTTCTGACTTCGAAATCATTCAGCCGTATCAAAACAATTCCTTGAAATAGAGTTAATGTTTCATATATTTAAATTGCATTCCCTTTTTTCTTGTGATCGTGAATATTTTAAATGTATTTTAAGGAAAATATTAAGATTTTATTCATTCTTACCCACTTCTATGAAAATTTTACCTAGATTAATTCTCATAAAAGCTATTTTTTTATGAAATCAGTTTTAGAAGGAATTTTTCTTTTAATTTTCAGCTTTAATTAAATTTTCTCACCTGATTCAAATTTATTTTTTGTGTTGAACATAATTTTTCCACCAAAAAATTATTTAGTTGACCAAGTATGGCTTCTATAAAATAAAAGACTTATCATTTTAAAAAATATCTTAAATACGAATAAGTTTACTTTAGATAATTAAATTAAACTCGAAATCTCAATTTTCTACTGATATCAATAAAAACAAAACGCGTTAGTAATTTAAATTTCACAGATTTGCATGTTAACATTATTTTGTTAGAAAAATATATTTCATTTTAGCGATTTTCAAGACTAAATTGTATTATGAGGATATGTTCTTCTTCTAATTTGTTAGCTTGAGTAATTTTTCTTACATGTTTTAAATTCGCTCTATTATATTCACATAATTTTTCAATGACAAAGTTTATGACGGCATATATCGTCAATAAAATATAAGAGCAATCATATTATAACTTGGTTTTAGTCTTAATACATGGTTTTATTCTTAATAGAAAATAAAGATGGAAGAAACTTCTATTATATTGGAAAATCCTGAATATCTAAGCAGTTTTGAAGAAGTTAATGTTGTTTATATCAAATAATTGAATTCACATATTTTATATAAATTGCCTGAAGGCGGGAAAAAACACTAAATTTTAGGTAATCAGATGTACTTATTTGAAAATATACACATGCATTCTTTCCAAATAATCTTTGAAGGACGAAAATAAATTTTTAAAAAAGGGGGAAATTAACGAAAGCATTAAGAGTAGAAAGATTTGCTTGTATATCGAAATAAAAAAGATACCATATATTTTACAAAGAAGAATAATAAATACATTTCGACTGCCTGGCTATTCCTGAATATAAGTTTGAAAATTTGATACTTGTGTGAGGCATATAAGTTGTCACAATTCGATTAATTCCGAGTTAAAATGTATGGTGTGGGCAGTTACATGACATTAACATAATAAATTAACAATAATAATAATATACTGCGGAGTACGGAAAATAATGAAAATTAACATATTCAGATTAAAGTATATAATCGACAGTAGAATCTTCCTTCTGGTTTTATATGAATTGATGAAAATGCGAAGTGTTAAGCAGAGAAGTGGATTTAAGTGGAGAAGTGTTTGAAAGTACGTTTTAGGAACAAGAACAAGAAGCGATTGATTCGACACATTAAGTTGTTAAAAGTACTCTAAAAGCAAAATAAAGGAACAGAGAAAGACAATATATACTTATAATTATTTTCTATAAGCAAAGAAAAAAAATGTTTTCCACATTTTTATGATTTTTTTTTTATTTTTTAGAATTCTTTAAATAATTTTTTTAATGAACGAGAAGAACTAAAAATTTAAAAAATGTAAAAAAGGATTTCATTTTAAGTTATTAAAAAAAAACCAGGAAATTAATTTTTTTGAACTAAAAAGTTCGAAATCGGTTTATATTCGGACATTAAATTTTACGTTTCCGGATGTGATCTATCATCTCTTCCTGTATTCCTTTTAAATACTCAATAGTTCAACATCAGTGATGACTCTTTTCAACTGGATCCCAGTATTGTATGTTCTCCTCTTTTGCCATGACTAGTAAATACATATTTCCCCATATTACTTAGGTTTATTATCTCTTTACAAAACGAGTAATACGCAATAATTGATTTGCCAGGACTTCTCGAATCCATTCAGCAAAATAAGGACTATTATTTTATTCGTCCAATTCGTATTAAATGCGGATTTTGAGCAACTCTTTGTTTTAAAAAAAATTCTCTAATCTACTTTGTATAAGTTCACAGTTTCTCAGATAATGAACGAGCCATTCAGTAAACTCAAGTATAGTAGACTAAACACCACTGCGCTGCTTCCGTAGATTGAATGTTGCAATTCCCGCCAAAACTGTATCCTGTTCTATTACGCAAATACAGAAATCTCGCGCATCCTCATTAGCTGCAATTCGGGAATCTCATTAAAAAAAAAAAAAAAAAAAAAAAACTTGGAGAGAGTAGAAAATGTGTGAGTTTCCACATTACACAATCGAAATTGGTATTATTTGGTTTTTGGCAGCTATGACTAAGATCTTTCTTTCTTGCGATCTTTAGATATCGGCAAGATTGCAAACAAAGCGCAAAGTTGATTTGGATGTGATCTGTTGCGTATGTTATTCATGCATGCAGCCCGGTGTCGCTCTTTTTCCTTTAACTGTTAAAAATGATCTGCTTAGAAAAGTATTGTAATGCCGTTGAAAATTCCCAATTACTGGAAATATGTTGGATCAGGCCTATTTATTTACAGCTTGCGAAGAAAGTAGCGTTCATCCTGCTCGGTGTACAAACAACCTATCGCGATTTCTATGAGTATGCTAGATTCTCCGCTGACTCGTTTTCTTCGTTTGTGTCTGAATGAAGCCAAAAATCGAACAACAGATGGCGCTGCTTTAGATTCATTTGAAGGATTTTATAACCAAAAAAGTAAAAACAAACAAAAAAACATATTTTCATCTATTATAGGTTACGAAATCTATGTGATAAGTAAATAAAAACCCGTCTGTATTCGAAAGCAACTTTGTGACAAAATTTCAAAGTAATCGGTGGAGAAATTAAAATTCGGTGGTTAAAAATTATGAATAAATACACAATTATATTTTCATGTATATGGATTAGTCTTCCCAATAGTATTCTAAACATATGGAAAATTATTTTAAAGCCATCACGAAATTATATTTCTTTCACTTATTTAAAATGGACACTCAGTGGAACTGTCTGTAATTATAAAATACTTTATCTTCCACTCAATACGTAATTAATTAAGTTCCTAGCAAATTCTTTACAATTTTTGCAAGAGATCCACAATTCTCACAGTAAGAATACTAATAATCAATCAAAAATAATTATGGCACATAGCAGAGAAATTAGTTTCAATACGAAATTTTTCAGTTGAAATAATGCCAAGAATTAGAAAACTTAAATGCAAACTTTTAACTTTCATATACATAAATGCGTAAATTCCTGAAAGTACAAAAATCTCCTATCTGATGTAATAATATTCGTAAGGATCTCTTACAACATAATATTCTATATATATCAAGAAATATGACAATAGTTTTTGTAAATTAAGAAGCTAATACAAAAAAAGTGTGAATAGAAAATAAATCTTCAATCTTTCAATACAACAAAACAATGATTTTATTAACTGAAATGCTTATAAATGATGGGTGGCACTTAAATATTTCTTCAAACATCATTAATATAAAAATTACAAAGCTTACTTTGAAGATTATTTTCAGTATTTAATTCTTCTGAAAATATTTGCAATCAAAGATATAATTATTATGTATTTAAGATTCTGCACTTGTTCTTAAATATATGTCGTGCAGGAATTCCCTTTTCTTGGTGATTTATGCCGACGATATAATATTTCATTAAAAATAAAAAAAGAGACAATGGATACGGTACGTAAATTAAGTTTCAATAAAAATTCCTTTTTAAATTTACTAAGAAATAATATTTCTGATTTAAATAATTTAAGTATGCATCGTTTAACAAAAAAAAAAGTTGAAGAGCAAATAATATTAATTCAATCAGTAAGATTAACCCATTTCATCTTTCCGTCTAATTACCACTTTTTTTAGTAACATATTTTTTCAGTACTACCTAAACAAGTTGAAGCTGCTTTTGTATTGGTGTCCGGCTGGGTGGCTTTGTGGGTTTTGACCGCTATTTGAGTGGCAATATTGTGTTGAGCGTTCGATTGATGGAACGGCAATAGGCAACCTAGTTAAACAAATAAGACTCAATTAAAAAGGTATAACAAAGAAATGAAAAAAAAAAATTCTTCCCAAAAGCTACCTTGTTGGGTGCGTTTTGCCGAATAAAGTCATTTCTATGGTGATGGTTGGAATTTTTTTAATCTGCTATTCAATCGATCATTGCAAGAGAAATTGTTGCTACAAATTTAAAGAAGTTTTTAAAAATATTTTCTCTTCTCATAATTATGTGAATGAACTTTCTTTTCTCTTTGAGAAATTTATTTTCAATCGCAGTAGATGAAGCCTTGATTAAATCTATAACATATTTTCGTTATATATATTTTTAATCTTTTTATTAGCATGAAATCATTAATTTCCTATTAATACATTGTTAAATAAAAAAACTTTAATGTAATATTAATGTAACAGCTGTAATTTTTTTTCTCAACTTGGGCTAAATTTTGGTAATTTTATACTTAATTTGAAGGAATGTTGAACAAAAAGTACATTTTACAAAATAGAACATTGTGCGTAAATTTATTGAATTAAACACAAAAATATTTGGAAAGAAGAAATGTGTAATTCAGGACAACCCAGAAATATTAACACGCTAATATAATGACATAAATTATTAAAAATTTAAGAAAATTTATTTTACTGTTTCAGTGGTCTTTAAGTTATGTGTCTTTATATTCTTAAAAAATATATATAGGTAGATCTTAGGTATCATATATATTTTATAGTCAAGATGCTTCCTTTATAATTATGAATGAAAAGATAATGTTGTCACATAGAAATGTAAACGTGAATATTAGATTTTTAAGTGTAAGATTTAGTCCATTTTCATAACTATATTAGATTTGATAAGTGATTTATTTCATATGCAAATGAATTTTTTAAATCTTTAAACGTATTTTTAATCATATCTTTCATACAATGTGGGTGAGTCTCGTATTTTGTAAAGAATTATCAAAATATCATACATGTTTTCCCTTGATAATATGCAATTAATGCTTAGAATTTCCATGTGCGTAAGGTGATAATTTTTACTTAGTGAGGCATTTAGTAAATTGTTCTTTTATTTAACAAAACGTTTTTCTCTCGGGTATTTCTAAACTTATCTATTGTAACATTATATGTTAAATAGATAATACTTTTTATTACTGTAATTAGTTAGACTTTTTAATAGTAGAATTAGAGAAAAAATTTGTTATTTATATTTCATAAAATAATTTATCTCTAAAAATGTAATGAATAATTTCATTAACAAATATAATCGTCTGTACAATATTGAGCTTTGTAGATTTTTTTTTTTTTTAGTTTTATAGATTTTTTGCTTTATAATACTAGTGGATGCTTCATGGGAATATAAGCAATTGTTACGTAAATATTTTTGGGTATTTTCGCTAGCTCTGAAAAATAGAAAAAATATTGTTTCTTCTTGGAAAAAAAACATTTTTGAAGAAAATGGGTGTTTAATTCTTATTTCAACATATTACATGCATATATAAATATAAAAACATCTAAACATTATACAATATTTTTAATATTTATTTTTTATAGTTTTGTACAAAATATCAACAAAAAAAATGTTACTAAGATTTTAAATGAAATATTCTAGAATTTTTAATTTTTATTTTTATTTGAAGCTCTGGCATTTACTAATAATTTTTAACACTGCTTACGTTACGTTTAAAAAGTAATTTGCAGCTTATATTCTATAGTAAATTTATCATATATGACATAACTTTTATAATGCATTTAATATATAAGTAATTTAGAAAATATCTTTCAAAACAACTTCCAATATCTACTAAACTCTAAATAAAGAAAGAAATTCTACATATTCAAGGAGTTTGTTGACAAAAAAAAAGAGTTATTGGGTTTTAATAGTTCAGAGTATATGAATTCATGAAGTAATGATTAGTGAAGAACTTAGAACATCCTGAGTATGGAAAAATTAAACATTATTATATTGATAATACTATGAAGCACAAGGCATCATTCAGAAAACAATAGAATTTCAATGTTAATATATATAGAGTATATATATAAATAAATTATTTATATTCAAATGCAAAAATTTAAACAAAGAAATCCATTTTCTTGAAAATCATAGAATGTTTAAGAAAATCACAATATCTAATTTTCTTGTCATTTTCAATTATCATGAGAAATTGATTATTGATGAAAAAAATAATTCAATATTTTCTATTTTTCCCAATTCAATCCAAAACGCTACAGGTCTACTTCAGGGTGCCAAGCAAAAAATTAATTTTATATAGAAAATTTTATAATATTATTGGAAGAATTAAGTTTTGTAAAATAAAAATAATCCAAACGTTCTTTTAAAATTATACTGTCTTAATAGTGGAAGATTAGCATTGCATCTTCCTACAGATCTGAATGTTTATTATTCATGAATCATGCACAGATTTCACATAAGGTGACAACTCTAAAATTGATACAAATAATATCAATCTGAGTCAAATTTGTCAGAACTATATTACATATGTCTTGAATTTAAAAACTGTTTAATCATTGAAATTAAATTCAAGTTTTTTTTAATTCATTGTCAAAGAAAAAAAATTACGTAAATAAAGCAGAAAATAGTATCGTTTGAAAATTTAATTCTGTTTGATGGTCTTATAAGAAAAATATCATTTAAAAATTTTGGTTTGAATGTTAGATAAAATAGCAGAATAAAAATTTGCAATCCTTTGTCATACATTAACTTTAATCGACAAAAAGTGCTCTACTAGGTGGCTCAGACGAATTACACTTAATGTCTCCCAGTCAGGCGTTAATAGAAAACGGCATGTTCTTCGTATTTATAATATCTATAAGAAACTTTTTAAAAAAAGTGGTAGTGAGACGGAACGCTGTAAGAACGGAAACTTACTGATTCTTTTAATATTATTTGCTCTTAAACTGGTATTATTGAAAAACAATGCATAAGAAAATTATTTAAATCAGAAATATCACTATTTCTTGTTAAATATAATTTCTTAAATTTGAAAAATCGCCACCTATGTTTGATTTATTCAAACATAGTTGGCTTATCATATCCCTTGTCTCTTTTATATTTTGAATGAAAGATTGTATCGCCACCATGCCAAGTAAACGGAATTCTCGCACGACCTTTTTTCAAGAACAACAAGTTCAGAATATTAAATACCTAATAATTATTTCTTTAATTAAAAACATTTCCAGAAGAAATAGATAAATAAAAATCTTTAACGTAAGCTTTGTAATTTTTATATTGAAGATGTTTGAGGAAATATATAAGTGACACGATCATCATTTATCTACATTTTAATTAATAAAATCATTCTTTTGTTACACTGAAAGAATGCCGAGTTTTTTTTTTCTTTCTATTTCTAATTTTCTGTATTAGGATCTTAATTTTCAAAACATGTTATCATATTTTTGATAGACAATAGAATATTATGTTTTAAGAAATCTTTATGAATATTATTTAATTTGAACATTTTATTAAATTTCTGAAAGTTATACTTTTATGTATATATAAATAAAATACGTAAAACTCTTGTTCATATATTAAGCAAAACGATTTTCTATGGTGTATTTCTGAATTTATCTTACGTAATAACATTTATTAAACAGATTATACTCTTTATTATGGAAATTAGACTTTTTAATAGTTTTTTAGTGAAAAAATACTGTTAATAATATTTAATAAAATAATTTATACCCGAAACGGGTTATAAACAATTTCTTTTTAAATTGTGGTGTTTTAATGCTAGAGGATTTATATTGCCTCTTCATACTGATCTTAATGTTTATTATTCATTTATCATGCAGAGATTCCACATCAGGTTTGAACTTATGTTAATATTGATGCAAATAATATCAATCTGATTCAAATTTCTCATAACTATATTATATAGATCTTGCATTTAAAAACTGTTTACTCATTTAAATTAAATTCAATTATTATTTAATTCATTGTTTAACAAATAGTTTATTTGCGAGATAACAATTAACACTGAAAATGAACTTAGCAGTCTACATGCAGGTTAGGTAGACGGACATGTTTTTATAAATAAATCAACGTAATTGAGAATACATTCTCAATCTTTTTATTTTTTCTGAATATATTTTGAATAAAAAGACGAATAGATACAGGATGATTATAATTAAAGTTTAAGTTTCAAAACGCTATAAAAAAAAGAAACACTGATGAGAATGACGTCAAATTTCAACGGCATGTTATTGAAGAAGGCGGAAAGCGTATGGCAGAAGAAAAAAATTAGTTTCAAATTTGAGCAACAGATGGCGCAGTGAGCGGCAGAATCAAGGCGAGAAATGAGAAATTATTCTTAAAACAAAGGCTAAGGTGTAAGTTACACATTAAAACGTGTTGACAAATTAGAATTGTTGAGTAGTTTTATTTACATGACTGTACATATCACATCGAAAAGGACAAATCGATTTCAAGAGTTTTGCGGCGCCATACCGCATAAGAACCATTCATCAAAGAAGTTCGGAAATATCGCGAGAGTTGCGTAAAACATGTTCAATATAGTGTCCACCGTTGTGTGCAACAAGTTGAAACTGACAAACAACATTCTCCACAACGGATCGGAGTGTCTCCGGAGTGATTTTCAGAATGTGTTGCGAAATGCATTCCTTTAATACCGCTAAATTTGCAATTGGAGCACGAAACACAACATCTTTCAAATAACCCCACAGCCAGAAGTCATACGGAGTAAGATCAGGTGATTGGGACGGCCAGGTGTAGGGAAATGACGGCTGATAATTCGAGCATTTCCAAAATGGTGCCTCAACAGCTGCTTCACGGGATGTGCACGGGAGCGCCATCTCGCATAAAAATGATTCTATCCACACATCCACGCTGTTGCAGAGCTGGAATGACGTGGTTGCGCAAAAGATAAGCATAGCGATGACCAGTGACGGTAGCGGTAACAGGACCGGAAGCAGACTTCAGCTCGAAAAAATATGGCTGTAGGATGAATGATGCCGTAAAGCCGCACCACACCGTGACCTTTTCAGAATGAAGTGGTACGGGGTGCGTTGCAGTAAGTTTTCTGTTACCCATATTTGAGAATTCTGGGTATTGACGTACCCTGTCAGATGGAAATGGATTCATTTGCCCACAAAATTTTCCACGGCCATTCATTATCCACTTCCATGCGAACAAGAAATTCTAACGCAAACGTCTCCCTTGCTGTCAGGTCAGACGGAAGCAACTCCTGCACATGGCCAATTTTGTATGGATAGCATTGCAGCATGTTTCGTACAATTTTCAGCACCGTGCTCGTAGGCCTGTCCAATGTTCAGGCAATTCCTCGTGCACTGACAGTTGCACCCCACCTGTAATGCTGTGGCCACTTCTTCAACTACCGTCGAATGCACTCGTTTTCTCACTCTACGAGATTGCACATCAAACAAAGCTGACGTTTCGAATTTTTGCATCATTTTCTTCAGACCCACGACACTCATCGGACCAATGCCTTCTTTTATACCCTTCAGTGTCCTGAACTTTTGCAGAGCTACTCTTGCACAATCATCATTCTTGTAATACAGCTTTACCAGCAGAGCGCGGTCCTGCAATCAGACCCCATGGCGAACGTCTGAGACGTGAAATGAGGAACAGCCATGTACCTGGCGATTTCATAACACTGAAATGTGCCTTGGGCATGACAGGTATTTTAATTTACATCTTATGCCGCTGACAGCGCCATCTGTTGCTAAAATTTAAAGTATAATTTTTTCTTCTGCTATACGCTTTCCGCCTTCTTCAATAACATGCCGTTCAAATTTGATGTCATTCTCATCAGTGGTTCTTTTTTCATAGCGTTTTGAAACTGAAATTTTAATTATAATCACCCTGTATATATTATATTCAATAAATGTTTTATTGACGTAAATAGATGAGAAAATAGTTTCGATTGAAAATTTGATTCTGTTTGCAGGTCAGATAAGCAAAAATTGCTCATAATAATTTTCGTTTGAATGATGGAAAGAAAGCAGATTAAAAATTTGCTTGCATTATGATAGTAATAACTGTATTCGGCAAAAAGGTAGCGCCCGAAGAGGTGCTTTGTTGTAGATTTTTTTGTCTTTTCTTAATTTGTGTACTTTTATTGACTCTTTGTGCGTTTTATCATAGCACCGGATTATACGATAACAATTGCCGTTCTGATCAAACGAACGGTCAACAAACCATTGTCACTCTAACAGCGGTCCACACACTACAGAGCTACCTAGTCGGGCGCTGATTTTAAAAGAATTTCGCTTCCTTTATATAGTAGGCGCAAATAATGTTATTACAAAAAGTGGTAATTTAGACGGAACGATGTAAGAGTGGGAACTTATTGATTGCTTTATTCTTATTTGCTACCGGTGTGCTGGCATAGGGGTAGCGCATCTTCCGCGTGTTCTGGGCGTCCCGGTTCGGTCATGGTTGTTCTTCATCTGTGTTCTATCTGTGAGGTGTGCGAATGTGCCCCCCAGTAAAAAGGGGTTTGCAAGCGAATACGTGTGTGTGTCATCTTCATATGAGCTAGAAGTCCGACTTCTGCTCTCGGGTGCTCAGGGGTCTTTACCGTCAGAAGCTACTGCACCCCCATTCCGTGGTAACGCGGACTCGACGTCATCATTATTATTTGCTCTTAAACTATTATTATTGGAAAACGACGCGTACTTAAATTATTTAATTCTAAAATATTATTAATTGTTATAAAATATTATTTCATACTGAATTTGAAAAATATATTGTTTTTCAAAATTTTGGGGCATATTGTGTGCTCTTTATTTTTAATAAAATATTTTATCGTCGAGATAAATCAAAAAGGAAACAGAATTCTTGCTCGACATATTTTCAAGAACAACAAGGGTAGAATCTTAAATACCAAATAATTATTATCTTTGATTGAAAATATTTGCAGAAGAATTAGATACATAAAATAATTTTCATGGTAAGTTTTGTAATTTTTATACTGGTTATGATTGCGTAGAAACTTAAGTGCAGCCCATCATTTATATGCATTTTAATTCATAAAGTCATTCTTATGTGGTATTGAAAGATTGCAGTTTTATTTTCTATCCAAAATGTTTCTGTATTTAGGTCTTAATTTACTAATCTAATATTATACTTCTTGTCAGACAAAAGAACACTATGTTGGGACTGGTCTTTTCAAGTATTATTTCTTCAAATAGAAAATTATGCAACTTTCTGAAAGTTATGCATTTATGTATATTTCAATTTTAAAAAAATCTGTTCAGTTGATTTCATTTAAATTTTTCTTATTTGTAGCATAATTTCAACTAAAATATTTTGTATTAAGTTTAACAGAAAGAGTTTTGTAATTACTGACAGTTTTACAGAGTGTCCTTTTTAACTAAATGGGAGAATTACAATTTTGTGATAAATTTTAAATAATTTTCCATGTGTTTAGAATACTATTTGGGGAACTAATCCATATACATAAAAAGGTAATTGTTCGTTTATTCAAAGTTAGTATGCTCCTAAATTTCTCCACGGATTACTTTGAAATTTTGACACAACAGTGCATTCGAATAAGATGGGTTTATATATAATTATAACATAGATTTCGTAACTTATAATAGATAAAAACATGTTTATTTTTTATTGTTTTTGATTATAAAATCCAATTAATTGATCTAAAGCAGCGCCATCTGTTGGAGGTAAATACAACAGATGGTATACTAATTATTTCATGATTCCATTTTAGTGTTTCTGATTGCATATTGAAATTGAATTTCCACAAATGTCAATTACTATAATTTTGATTTATTTATTTCGTCTGCATTTCCCTGGAATTGAGCTGTATATTTTATCAAAGCGTTCCTTTTATACACTCAGACGAATAGAAAAAGAAAGGATTTCTACATCCACATATACATATCTGGTTCTATAACAAAATCATTTCAAATGAAATCGATGATGAAGCATACGCGGATACACCCGATATCGATGTCGATAAGGATTTGAATGAAATTGAGATAATATATATATACACTGAATCCAATTTCATCATGCATGATGGATAAAAAATGCTCTAAGCATTTCCTTAGCATTAATATACAACATAGTTACATTAAACACTGGATATCCTTTACACAGAAGATCAGCAAAGGATGGTAGAATATTAGTAACCGTAAAAATGAGAAACAGTTGCATCGAAGTAGATCATTGGTAGGTTGTTCCATGTTTGTCTTTATTAAGATGCAATCAAAGAAATAGAGTCGACGGACTATATAGCATACCAATAGGCTGGTTGTAGACCGAGCATCGAAATCAAGATGAATGCTTCTTTCTTCGGAAGGTGTTAATAAATACGCCTAGCCCAACATATTTCCAGTAACTGAGAATTATCAACGGCATTCCAATACCTGTTTCCGAAGAACACGTTTACAATATACAGGGAAATGATCGACACCAGGATGCATGCATTAATAACATTCGCAACAGATCACATCCAAATTAACTTTGTGCTTTGTTTGCATTTGTGCAAGTTTGAGATTCGAACTTGCAAAGTTAGGATTCATAGCAAAGTAACAAAGCCACTAGACAAAACTGTACACTCCTTTCCAGAGGTTGTAATCTGTCTTATAAGGTTACCGCCACAATACTCCCCCACCAGTGAGTCGGTGGAGTTTATCGCACCAGTTATGACGAGCGATGGCGAGCGTGTGTGAGTGGTTGCTGCCGGTAGATGGAGCCGCGAAAGCTGAACGAAGGCTGCGGTTATTCATAATCAGGGCCACCAATGTGCAAGTTTGAGGTTCAAACTCGCAACATTAGGATTTATAGCCGAGTAACAAAGCCATTTGACAAAAGTGTACACTCGTTTTCGGTGGTTGTTAGCTGTCTTATGAAGTTACCACCACACATTCTTATTGAACACATGCTCTGCCTTACTTTGTACAATATTATGGAAGAAATATAAATAATGCAAGACTATCTTTTCCGTCGAATATGCAAATAAAATTAAAACGTGAACAACGTGGATTAACGCAATTAAAACGTGGATTTCACGCAAGAAATCTGTAGTGAACCGATGATTGGCTTTTAGAAATCTCAGACAAAGTTCTCAATCAAAAGGGACTTCTATTACAGAATGGATCTTCTACTACTTCGTTCGATGTAAAAATGCGTCGAGAAAAAAAAAATCCTCACAGGTGTTCTATTGTCGTATGTGGAATCAAATATTCCTAAGTAATCGCTTGAGCAAAAAAATACATTTAGATACCAAATTGTCAATAACGGCGTTGGAGAAATCTTTTTAGATGCATCAGAAGGAAATGGTAAACATTCCTAATTAAATTGATTCTGACAGCTATTCCATCACAAAATTATCTAGTCTTATCTCATGTGTCCAGAATATATGCAACGTTGATACTAGAAAATCGAAAGGACTGTCAATGGGAAGAACTATTCATTCCGTCAGATGCATAAAAAATTATACATATTCAAGGACTTTGTTGACAAAAAAAAAGTGATTTGGTTTTTATAGTTTGGCAGATTATGAATTTATAAAGATTTGATTAGTGAAAAACATAAATGATCCAGAGTATGGACTAAAAAAATTATTGTTTTGATAATACTATGTAGCGGAAAGCATCATTCAAGAAACAGGAAAAATTCAATCTTAATATAAATAAAAAAAGTTATATATTTATTTTTGATTTATTGTCAAATACTAAAATCTGAACAAAGAAATCAATTTTCTAGATGATCATGGAAATGATTGATACAATAACAATATCGCATTTTCTTGTCAATTCCAAATATCGCGATGATTATCATTATTGATGACTAAGTAAGGTAACATACATACCTTACTTTAGTCATCATTCTTACTATCATCTATAGGAAGGTAATATTTGCTTCTTTTTTTTTTCCTCTTTAAATCACAATCATCACAGGTTCTGCATTGAGGAGTCTAGTAAAAAAATTTGGCTTTTAATAAAATTTTTATTATTATTGGGGAAATTAGGTTTCATGAAAAAAATAATCCTAACTTTTCTTTTTACATTGTTTCTCTTAATGGTAGAGGATTTGCATTCCACCTTCATACTGATCTGAAAATTTATTATTCAAGAAGTATGAACAGATTTCACAGAAGTATCAAATCTAAAATTGCTACAGATAATATCAATATGAATTTATGAAGTTATGATTAGTGAAAAACATAAAAGATCCTGAATATGAACTAAAAACGTTATTGCTTTGACAATACTACGTAGCAGAAAGCATCATTCAAGAAACAGTAGAAATTCAATCTTAATATAAATTTTAAGAAAAAGCTATTTATTTATTTTTTATTTATAGTGAAATACTAAAGTTTGAAGAAAGAAATCAATTTTCTAGATGACCATGAAATTGACTGAGCAATAACAATATCTCATTTCTTGTTAGTTTCAATTATCAAGATGAACTGCTTATTGATGACTAAACTAAAGCAATATTTGCTTTTTTTTTTCTCCTCTTTCAATCTAAAACTTCATAGGTTCTGCATTGAGGAGCCTAGTAATGAAAAATTGACTTTTTATAGAATTTATGATTATTATTATTGAGAAAATTAAGTTCCATGAAATAGAAATAATCCTAACTTTTCTTTTTACATTGTTTCTCTAAATGGTAGAGAATTTGCATTCCACCTTCATACTGATCTGAAAATTTATTATTCAAGAAGTATGAACAGATTTCACAGAAGTATCAAATCTAAAATTGCTACAAATAATATCAATCTAAATCAAATTTGTCAGAACTATACTATATACATCCTGAATTTAAAAACTGTTTACTCATCCCAATAAAATTCGCACATTTTTAATTAATTGTTTAATAAATATTTTAATAACATGAAAGCAATGAACATGCCAATGGAGATAGATGTCTACATACAGGCTATGCAGTCGAACTTGTTCTTAGAAATTATTCAATGCAAATGAAAATATATTCCAACTCTTTTTTTTTTTTTTTTTTTTTTTTTTTAGAATTTTAATTTTATGTTTTGAATCAAGATTTTTATTTACGTAAATAAAGCAGAAAATAGAATCGTTTGAAAATTTAATTCTGTTTGCTGGTCATGTACACGAAAATTGCATATAAAAACTTTCATTTGAATGATGGATATAATAGCAAAATATAAATTTGCAAACCATTGCCATACATTAACTTTAGTTGACAAAAAGCGTTTGACCAGGTGGCTTAGACGTAGAAGGCTTTTCTTTCTTTTTTTTGTCTTTTCTATTGTTATGAAACTATTGAGTACTACAAGAACTGTCGTCCTAAATATTAGAACGAACAATACAATATTGCCGCTCAATGAGCGGTCTAAACACGTCTTTGCCTCCGGCCCAACGCCAATACTCAATCTGCTTCACCTTGGTTATATAGTACTGAAAAAATCTTTACAAAAAAAGTGGTATTTACACGAAAAGATGTAACGGCGGTCTTACTGATTACATTATTATTACAAAGATCTTACTGATTTTTTTCATATTATTTGCTCTTAAACTGGTATTACTGAAAAACGATGCATACGTAAATTATTTAAGTCATAAAATCACTATTTCTTATTAAATATTATTTCTGAAAATTGAAAAATAGCCAGTTGTATTTAATTTATTCAAACATAGATGGCGCACCATATCCATTGTCTCTTTTATATTTTTAATGAAAGATTGTATCATCGCCATAAATCACCAAGCAAACGGTATTCTTGCACGACATATTTTCAAGAACAACCAGTTGAGAATCTTAAATACCTAATAATTATTTTATTAATTGCAAATAATTCCAGAAGAAATAGATAATGAAAAAAATATGCAACGTAATCTTTGTAACTTTTATATTGATGATGTTTTAGGAAATATTTAAGTGCCACAAATCATTTATCTTTATTTTAATTAATAAAATTATTCTTTTTTCTGCCAACCGATTGATGGGGTCCTCAGTCTAGTATTTCTCTATGCCAACGAAATCCAGACTTCTGTTCCGTTTTTAGAAGCGAACTTCTAGCAATAGATGAAGGACTTGAGACCATTTTACAAGAAAATAGTTATAAGAACCTTTGGATTCTTACTGATAGCCGCAGCTCAAAGGAACACCTTAGCAATTGAATCTATGTTGGAGATAAAGCAAGTTTTTCTATTCTTCAGAAGTCGAAGCTGATTTCACTCCAACATGATATTCATTTTCATTGGATCCCATCTCATGTGGATCTACTTGGTAACGAAATAGCTTACAGGCTTGCAAAGATAGGAAGCAGCCTAGCGACTTCATCTTCTGATGAGCTCACATACTTAGAACTGTTCTCTCAGGCGAAATTCCTAAATAAGAAGAATTGGATGGTTTCCCCTACTCATGATTGGTATAGAGCCAATAAGTCTGGCCAGTCCTTAATACTTCCTTGTGATAGAAAAACCAACACATGCCTGTTGCGCCTTGCCAGTGGCCACCTTAAATGTCTTTTCTTTTCTCAGTGTGAAATATCTTACACTCTTTGCCCAAAATGCTGCCAACATTAGGCCTCTGCTAAACATATTTTAGATTGTTTATAAATTCTTTGGGGAGAAATTTATTCTTCTCCCTTCCTCGTTTTGCACTTTCTTGTCAACAGATTTTTGGATTTGGTCTGACTAAGTAAGGCCATGGAGAATAGCAACAACAACAAAAGCACATTTTTTTTTTCATTGAAAGATTGCTGTTTTATTTTCTGTATCAGGGTCTTAATTTACAAAACTTATAACCATATTTTTTGACAGACAATAGAATATTATGTTTTGAGGTATCTTTACTAATATTATTATATCAATTTGAATTTTTTTTAATTTCTTAAAGTTATATATTAATTAAATTATATATAAATAAAATAGATCCAAAGCTTGTTCATGTATTTAGTAAAAAGTTTTTCTATGGTGTTTTTCTGAATTAATCTTATGTAACCTTATTTACGAAACCTTACTTATACTCTTTATTATGGGAATTAGACTTTTTAATAGTTGGTTTAGTGAAAAAATACGGTTAACTATATTTAATAAATAATTTATCACTGAATAGGTAAGAACAATTTCATAAATTAATATATTCATCGGTAAAAAAATTGAGTTTTGTAGATTTTTTTTTTTTTTGAAATATAAATTTGTATTACTATTGATGCATGGTGGGTATATAAACAGTTCTTCATTAAATATTTTTGGGTATTTACACAAGCACTGAAAAATAGACAAAATATAGTTTATTTGTAAAAAGAACAAAAAATAAAGATTTATGGGGAAAATACTTCTTCAATTCTTCTTTTAAGATATTATAATATAGTACATATATAAAAAGATCTATACATTATGCAATATTTCTAATATTTTATGATTAAACTTTTGATCAAAATATTAAAAGCAAGTTATTTCCAGGATATCGAATGAAATATTCTTGAACTTCAATGATTTGATAAGTAAGTAATTAAAATTTTTCTTATTTGAAGCTATGGTATTTACTAATAATTTTTAACACTGTTTATGTTATGTTGAAAAATTAATTTGCAGTTTATATTCTATAATAAAGTTATCATGTATGACTTAACTTATATAAACCATCTAATCTATAAGCACTTTAGAGAATATATTTCTAAACAACTTCCAATGTCTACAACACTCTAAATAAAGAAAAAAAAATTACATATTCAAGGAATTTGTTGACAAAAACAAACGAATTATTTGCTTCTTATAATTTGGAGAATATGAATTTATGAAGTTATGATTAGTGAAAAACATAAAAGATCCTGAATATGAACAAAAAAAGTTATTGCTTTGACAATACTACGTAGCAGAAAGCATCATTCAAGAAACAGTAGAAATTCAATCTTAATATAAATTTTAAGAAAAAGCTATTTATTTATTTTTTATTTATAGTGAAATACTAAAGTTTGAACAAAGAAATCAATTTTCTAGATGACCATGAAATTGACTGAGCAATAACAATATCTCATTTCTTGTCAGTTTCAATTATCAAGATGAACTGCTTATTGATGACTAAACTAAAGCAATATTTGCTTTTTTTTTCTCCTTTTTCAATCTAAAACTTCATAGGTTCTGCATTGAGGAGCCTAGTAATGAAAAATTGACTTTTTATAGAATTTATGATTATTATTATTGGGAAAATTAAGTTCCATGAAATAAAAATAATCCTAACTTTTCTTTTTACATTGTTTCTCTTAATGGTAGAGGATTTGCATTCCACCTTCATACTGATCTGAAAATTTATTATTCAAGAAGTATGAACAGATTTCACAGAAGTATCAAATCTAAAATTGCTACAAATAATATCAATCTAAATCAAATTTGTCAGAACTATACTATATACATCCTGAATTTAAAAACTGTTTACTCATCCCAATAAAATTCGCACATTTTTAATTAATTGTTTAACAAATATTTTAATAACATGAAAGCAATGAACATGCCAATGGAGATAGATGTCTACATACAGGCTATGCAGTCGAACTTGTTCTTAGAAATTATTCAATGCAAATGAAAATATATTCCAACTCTTTTTTTTTTTTTTTTTTTTTTTTTTTTAGAATTTTAATTTTATGTTTTGAATCAAGATTTTTATTTACGTAAATAAAGCAGAAAATAGAATCGTTTGAAAATTTAATTCTGTTTGCTGGTCATGTACACGAAAATTGCATATAAAAACTTTCATTTGAATGATGGATATAATAGCAAAATATAAATTTGCAAACCATTGCCATACATTAACTTTAGTTGACAAAAAGCGTTTGACCAGGTGGCTTAGACGTAGAAGGCTTTTCTTTCTTTTTTTTGTCTTTTCTATTGTTATGAAACTATTGAGTACTACAAGAACTGTCGTCCTAAATATTAGAACGAACAATACAATATTGCCGCTCAATGAGCGGTCTAAACACGTCTTTGCCTCCGGCCCAACGCCAATACTCAATCTGCTTCACCTTGGTTATATAGTACTGAAAAAATCTTTACAAAAAAAGTGGTATTTACACGAAAAGATGTAACGGCGGTCTTACTGATTACATTATTATTACAAAGATCTTACTGATTTTTTTCATATTATTTGCTCTTAAACTGGTATTACTGAAAAACGATGCATACTTAAATTATTTAAGTCATAATATCACTATTTCTTATTAAATATTATTTCTGAAAATTGAAAAATAGCCAGTTGTATTTGATTTATTCAAACATAGATGGCGCACCATATCCATTGTCTCTTTTATATTTTTAATGAAAGATTGTATCATCGCCATAAATCACCAAGCAAACGGTATTCTTGCACGACATATTTTCAAGAACAACCAGTTGAGAATCTTAAATACCTAATAATTATTTTATTAATTGCAAATAATTCCAGAAGAAATAGATAATGAAAAAAATATGCAACGTAATCTTTGTAACTTTTATATTGATGATGTTTTAGGAAATATTTAAGTGCCACAAATCATTTATCTTTATTTTAATTAATAAAATTATTCTTTTTTCTGCCAACCGATTGATGGGGTCCTCAGTCTAGTATTTCTCTATGCCAACGAAATCCAGACTTCTGTTCCGTTTTTAGAAGCGAACTTCTAGCAATAGATGAAGGACTTGAGACCATTTTACAAGAAAATAGTTATAAGAACCTTTGGATTCTTACTGATAGCCGCAGCTCAATGATAAGAACCTTTGGATTCTTACTGATAGCCGCAGTTCAATGGAACACCCTAACAATTGGATGTATGTTGGAGATAAAGCAAGTTTTTCTATTCTTCAGAAGTCGAAGCTGATTTCACTCCAACATGATATTCATTTTCAATGGATCCTATTTCAAGTGGATCTACTTGGTAACGAAATTGCCGACAGTCTTGCAAAGATAGGAAGCAGCCTAGCGACTTCATCTTCTGATGAGCTCACATACTTAGAACTGTTCTCTCAGGCGAAATTCCTAAATAGGAAGAATTAGATGGTTTCCCCTACTCATGATTGGTTTAGAGCCAATAAGTCGGGCCAGTCCTTAATTCTTCCTTGTGATAGAAAAGCCAACACTTGCCTGTCGCGCCAGACGGTATTCCAAACAAAGCCATCAAGATGCTCCCCTTAAATGCAATTTCCCACCTTACTAAAATCTTCAACCAATGCTTGCAACTCAACCATTTCCCAACAGTCTGGAAAATAGCCTATGTTTTGATGTTCCCGAAATCTAATCAGAATCTAAATCTACCCGGCTCCTATCGCCCAATCAGCCTTCTCAACATCGGCAAGATATTTTAAAAGATACTACTCACCAGACTCACAGAGTTCTGTAATGAGAAAGACATAATCCCTGATGAGCAGTTTGGGTTCAGGAAAAGCCACAGCTGCGTTCACCAACTCCTTAGGGTGACCAACACCATTTGTGAAGGCTTCAACTCCAAGCTCATCACTGGAGGTGTTTTCCTAGATGTGATAAAGGCTTTTGACCGAATGTGGCATGAAGGTCTCACCTATAAACTGATTCTTCTCAAATTCCCACACTACCTCACTGCAATAATAACAAATTTCCTTTCCAATCGCACATTTCAGGTCAAAAATCAGCAAACTCTCTCAGAGACAGGGGTTATCTAAGCCGGAACACCTCAAGGCAGCGCCCTCAGCCCTCTGCTTTACTGTATCTACAACTCAGATTTTCCCAAATCGGAGTCAATCATGAACTGTCTGTTCGCTGATGACACCGCAATTTTAATTCAAGGCGCCTCACCAAAATATGTTATCAAACAACTCCAAGGTGCTTTATTCAAAATTGAAGAGTTGTGCACAAGTTGGCGTGTATCCATTAACACGGCAAAAACCCACGCCATCATGTTCCGCAATGGCTAACCCAAAAAATCTTTTCAGCAACTATCATTCTTTGATGAAGATCTAACATGGGACAATGAAGTCAAATACCTCGGGCTCATCCTGGACTCCAAGTTTACCTTCAAAACCCACGTCAAATACAACTCTGATAAATTCTGGGCAAGGGTCCATGAAATCATTCCACTAATTGGTCGCCACTCCCCACTTTCCCTCAATAACAAAGTCCGACTCTACAAGACTGTTATCAGGTCCATCCTCACGTAAGCAGCCCAAATTTGGGGGCTCGCAGCTAAAACGCACAGAAACAAAATCCAAATTCTTCAATACAGAATTCTGAGAATCATCACAAATGCACCTTGGTATGTACGCAATGACGTCATCCTAATGACTTTAAAATAGAAGACGTTGAAACTTTCATCACCAAACTTTTCAGGAGCTTCTTCCTTCACTCCAATACTACAATTGCTCATCAAACATATTTTACCCACTGCAATAGCAAATACAACTACCCATATGCCACCACCAAATGGTCCCTTCCACTTAAACCACCATAACTCAAAAGCCTTTTCCATTGTTCTGCTTTTTCAACCTGCACCCTATCATTCATTTTATTACTGCCCACTTCTATTCACCTCCACATTTCTCATCTGTCACCCGGTCTCATGACCACACCTAAAGTGCTAGTCCGCTAAATTTTTTCAGGGTTCCCAATCCAGGTTCCACAGTCTCTTTCATACTAAGTAGAATTGCTTTGCACTGGCACTCAACAAAGTATCTAAATTCAGTCAGTCAATTGAAATTTTGACACAACAGTGCATTCGAACAAGACGGGTTTGTATATACTTATTACATACATTTCATAACCTCTAATAGGTAAAAACATGTTTATTTTTTATTGTTTTTTGATTATAAAATCCAAACAATTGATGTAAAACAGCGCCATCTTTTGGAGGTAAATACAACAGAATGCTATACTAACTATTTCACGATTCCGTTTAAGTGTTTCGATTGCATCTTGAAATTGAATTTCCACAAATGTTAATGGCTATCATTTTGATTTATTTATTTCGTCTGACACTTTCGGTCTATCTATGTATAAAATTCCTAGAATTAACTCCACAAAAAAAAGATTTGATCAAGTACGGCTGCGTCAATTGGGTAAATTATGTCTCCATACAAATCATAAAAAGAAGGAGTGGAATTCTATGTACGTGTTCAATTGCTGTCTGAGGCATTCTAAACCAATCTGTTTAAGACAGGCAAACGAGAAGAGAAAGCCATTTGTCTCAGATAAACTGAACAATCTGATCCCTTCTTGAGTCGTCAGAAATAAAACATAAACTCTCACAGATGGACAAAAATCCTACTGCATTCTGCAGTACAGCGTTAAATAGCTTGTTTCATTAAAAAAAAAAAAAAAAGTGTTTTATTGGCTACCGGAAATATATTCAGACAGAATACAGAAGGTATATTAAAAAAAATGCAATTAAATTTTTGATTCGGCGTTAAATATAAATATTTTAATTAATAAAATGAACGACATTCCTGGAGTTAAACTAGAAAAAAATACAAACTTTAATTTTAGAGCATAATTCAACAAAACCAAATCGAAATGTAAAGCTGAAAATTCTAATTTCAAATAAAAATGGAAACTTTATGGAGAATACTGAGTTTCTTGTGACAGAAAAAATAACAATTCAAACTCCCAACATTACTCTAGGTGTTTCGGAAATAAAATTTTTATATTTTTAATTATCTAATCCTTAGTTTTTTCAGACAAAAAAGATTCATGCTTTATTGAAAGCTGATGTTTTTTTAGAATGATGAAAGATAATGTTTACAAAGTTAGGTTGAGTGAAGAAGAGGCGAAAACTAGCGATGTTTAGAATCGTGTTTTCTTCTCAACGATAGTTCTATAGAAGATACATTAAAACAAGTTTTTGATCTTGAATTGTTAGGTATAAGAGATGATCCATGCATCCATGAAGATCAGGCTTTAAAAATATTTAATGATACCGTGCAGTGCAACAAAGCAAATACATTGTAGAATCACCTTTCCGTAAACATATTAAAGATTAACTGTTCAGCAACGGATTGTAAAACCCTCCGCGCTTTTGTGCATACGTTAGGATGGGTCTAATTCGTCAAAATAGGGGTGAAAGGAAAGATGAAAGGCGGAGATGTTTACATTTACTAGTATCTAATAGGGGAAATCCAAGGTCAAAGGGAATACCGGAAATGCACTCATCGTACGCGTCTCACCCCTCATTGAGATGGAGTCGTCGAAATGTGGTCGTCTCAGAATCCGTTGACGAACAGTATCTGATAATCTTACTGTAGCTAAACAACTATTTCAAAATTTATGGAGGAGATTACAGAGGGATAAGGATCTTCATTCAAAATATGGAGAAAGTATTCAGGATTATTTAAATAAGGGCATAATAGAACAAACAAATACTTCAGAACTGTGTAAAGATAAACTAATTTATTATCTGCCCCATCAAGGGGTGAAAAAGGAAGGCAGGGTCACAATCCCTACATGCATAGTATTTGACGCTACATCTCATCAATCCAACGAGCTCTCTTTGAATGATTGTTTGGGCCGGGTCCCAATTTATATTCAAACCTTCTAGAAGTGTTAATAAATTTTAGGCAGAATAGCAGTATCTTCCGACATTCACCAGACTTTTCTTCAAATTAACTTGGCGGATAAACATAAGGATGCAGTGTTTTTCTTATGGACACTTAAGAGATTCTCGTACTGAATGAGGGAGGGAATAGTTCTTGAAGTTTATCGTTTTAACCGAGTGATTTTTGGCTTCAATCCTAGTCCTTTTCTACTTGCGGCTACAATGAAACATCACATTAAGAAATATGTAAAAGAGTATCGAACCACTGTAAAACATCTAGGCTGTTATATATATGTAGATGACTGGATAACCGATGAAGTTAAAATGGGAAGTAATCAGACATCTTGTTTAATAATAAGACAATCTGCCAGACTGCAAAAAATATCTAATTCAATTGTCCCCAGTTTAGCCTATAGTTTGTTACATATTTGGCAGAATAGCCGACGAGATGACAAGTGGATAAGATATTGCATTTGCTAACACTGATGGTTGGCTAAAAAGTCGATACGAAGGACGCCGACGACATTTGCATTACATTTGTCAGAATAACCAAGTTAGCAATCGAATAAGATGTCATATTTTTCCCGCTATTCTTCGTCAGTCGTCTAAGTTATCTATGCAACGGATGTTAGTGACGTTCTGTGGACAAATTGTCAGACATATGATGAAACTACCACACATTTAGCCTACATTTGCTCTATATTTGACAGAAAATCCGATTAGTTGACAAGTAAATAAAATGTAGCTTTTGCCTTTCGGCCAAGAGATATCAGGATTTATGAAAAATTGAATTTTTACTTTTATCCACTCTTTTTAATCTCTTGCTAATGAAATTATTCAGAAAATTAGAGCCTCTATATTATTTATGATTGAAGCGGTAGGGCTGATTTCACAGCTTCAGATTTTACTGAATAGTTCAGAAACGAAGGGATATTTTATTCGGTCAATTATTTCTTTCTCAGCAATAAATTTGTAAGGTCTTCCGATTAATTATGCTTTATTTCATTATGATAAAGTCTTGGCTAAACTCTGGTAAATAGTTAAAACGAATTTAATAAAAAATTATTCGCAACTCTTGTTAGTATTCTTTTTTCAATATGCACGCTAAACAGAGTTGCTTTTCTGTAGCTAATCAAACTTAACATGTTCAATGAGTACCTCAGTTTTTCAGATTTACTTTCAATATTATAGCTATGCAAATACAATGTAATTTTTCTTCTTCATCCAAATATATTGCAATAAAAACTATAGAATTCCTAATACTTCTGAATGTTTAATGCTGTTTGGATAATTTCGGTAGTTAAAAATTATGGATAAATACACAATTATATTTTCATGTATATGGATTAGTTTTCCCAAATAGTATTCTAAACACATGGAAAATTATTTTAAAGCCATCACGAAATTATATTTCTTTCACTTATTTAAAATGGACACTCAGTGAAACTGTCTGTAATTATAAAATACTTTCTCTTCCACTCAATACATAATTAATTAAGTTCCTATCAAATTCTTCAGAATTTTTGCAAAAGATCCACAATTCTCACAGTAAGAATACTAATAATCAATCAAAAATAATTAAGGCACATAGCAGAGAAATTAGTTTCAATTCGAAATTTTTCAGTTGAAATAATGCCAAGAATTAGAAATCTTAAATGCAAACTTTTAACTTACATATACATAAATGCGTAAATTCCTATCTGATGTAATAATATTCGTAAGGATCTCTTACAACATAATATTCTATATATATCAAGAAATATGACAATAGTTTTTGTAAATTAAGAAGCTAATACAAAAAAAGTGTGAATAGAAAATAAATCTTCAATTTTTCAATACAACAAAACAATGATTTTATTAACTGAAATGCTTATAAATGATGGGTGGCACTTAAATATTTTCTCAAACATCATTAATATAAAAATTACAAAGCTTACTTTGAAGATTATTTTCAGTATTTAATTCTTCTGAAAATATTTGCAATCAAAGATATAATGATTATGTATTTAAGATTCTGCACTTGTTCTTAAATATATGTCGTGCAAGAATTCCCTTTTCTTGGTGATTTATGTCGGCGATATAATATTTCATTAAAAATAAAAAAGAGACAATGGATACGGTACGTAAATTAAGTTTCAATAAAAATTCCTTTTTAAATTTACTAAGAAATAATATTTCTGATTTAAATAATTTACGTATGCATCGTTTCCCAATAAAAATAGTTTAAGAGCAAATAATATTAAAGCAATCAGTAAGATTCCCCCATTACATCGTTCCGTCTAATTACCACTTTTTTAGTAACATATTTTTTCAGTACTATATAAATAAGTTGAAGCTACTTTAGCATTGGTGTCCGGCTGGGCGGCTTTCTGGGTTTAGACCGCTATTTGAGTGGCAATATTGTGTTGATCGTTCGATTGATGGAACGGCAATAGGCAACCTAGTTAAACAAATAAGACTCAAGAAAAAAGGTATAACAAAGAAATGACAAAAAAATATGAAAATTCTTCTAAAAAGCCACCTAGTTGGATGCTTTTTGCCGAATAAAGTTATTTCTATGGTGATGGTTGGAATTTTTTTAATCTGCTATTCAATCGATCATTGCAAGAGAAATTGTTGCTTCAAATTTAAAGAAGTTTTTAAAAATATTTTCACCTCTCATAATTATGTGAATGAACTTTCTTTTCTCTTTGAGAAATTTATTTTCAATCGCAGTACATGAAGCCTTGATTAAATCTATAACATATTTTCGTTATATATATTTTTAATCTTTTTATTAGCATGAAATCATTAATTTCCTATTAATATATATTAAATCGAAAAACTCTATTGCAATATTCATGTAACAGCTGTAACTTTTTTTCTCAACTTGGGCTAAATTTTGGTAATTTTATACTTAATTTGAAGGAATGTTGAACAAAAAGTTGACGATTTAAAGCTAATATCCATAAAAGAATTTAATTATTTTTATATAAGCATAGTAATTTAAAATTATTTATCAAACAGATTATACTCTTTATTATGGAAATTATACTTTTTAATAGTTGTTTTATTGGAAAAAATACTGTTAATAATATTTAATAAAATAATTTATCTCCGAATAGGTTACAAACAATTTCTTTTTGAATTGTGTTGTTTTAATGCTAGAGGATATATATTGCATCTTCATACTGATCTGAATGTTTATTATTCATTTATCATGCTGGGACTCCACATCAGGTTTTAACTCTAATATTGCGGCAAATAATATCAATCTGATTCAAATTTGTCATAAGTATATTATATAGATCTTGCATTAAATAAATCAACTTAACTGAGAATGCATCTCTATTCCTAACTGAAATCTAGAAATGCATAATCTACGATTTTTAATAACAAATAATTTTGCTATTGTTATTTTGAAATATTTGTTCAAATATCTATTATTTCAATCATATTATTTATTAAAATTTATTAATTTGTTTTGAATATAAAATTTAGTAATTGTAACTAATACTTAATTTACTAATTTAAGTAACGTGTGATTGAATAAATTTATCTATTTCAGCTTACTTCTTAAATTTGATTCTTTTTCAAAACTATTTATTTAATTTCTTTATTGGAGCAAACCGTTTTCTGAGAATTTTGAATTAAATATAAATATAATTTCTTTAAAATGTTTACTTTAGTTTTATATTTCCAGTAAACAGAATATATGCAAAGTCATGTCAGAAGCAATTAAAAAAGATTTGTATGGAATAGTACATCATCAAATGCGAATATCGGAAAGTCAAGGTCACTCTCATGAAGTGGAGCGGCGACTTCACAGTTTCCAGTGAAGTCACCGCTCCGTCAAATTTCAGTGATATGAATTAAATTATACGATAATTCCAAGAATAACCGGTCCGTTCACTTTTCCACCCATTCACAGATTTCTCCTTCTATGTTTTGTTCGAGAGCTTGGACAGATCGTATCGATTGTTACTTTCTATCGTGATCCAAGACCTGTAATCGAAATATTACCAGTAAGATTGTATCAAGGATTTGAATCACAACCCTATTTGAAAAGTATTGATAACTGGTATTTGTAATTTATGATATTGGTTACGTAATAACCGCTCGTAAAATATTCGTCATCCCTACTGAAATCAGGTAATTTCTTTTTATTTTAATTATTTCAGTGAGCAGTTTCATGTAGCAAATTCCCATGATCTTGACAAAAAATTTTATTATTGATAATTAATACAATAATGATATTTAAATTGATAATCAATAAAAGAGTTTATTAAAATATTGATAAAAGACAGTATTATTAAATTTAGATCGAAATTATTTTCATAATTTCGAACTAAATTTTGAAATCCTTAAAATGAAAAATAACTTAAAATGCCCTCTTTGTTAAATAAATTTTAAATTATTTAAGGTGATTAAGGTTTCAATCAGCTCCAATAATCAATATTATCATGTACAAAGTGTTCCATTCTTCTTTCTAGTCAGGTGATAGTTATTTGCATTTATCATGATCTTTCGTGGCGGAGCAAGAAAAGATATTATTTCGTTTTTTACACAAAAAACAATAAAAAAAATTAAAGGGAAAATCGCAAATATTCCTATTACTTTCGTTTTTAGATAACATTAAATAGTTATTTCGACCGTACGATATAATTTTCGATATTATTAAGTTCTGTATGGAGTGCGGTGTTCCTCATGTATCGTTCTAATCATTTAATTACGGTTCAAAATTCCTAGATCCATATAAAGAAAGACATAGGATAAATTCTAAACGGAATCTCATTTTTACTAAATGAATATGAATCCCTTTCTGAATCTCGAAATTTTAATAATCCTATTCTGGTGAAATCGATAATAGTGATCTCTGTGTCTTATCTTTCTTTAGAGAATTTCTGATTAAAAATTTATTAAAATTTCAAGAGGATAATCTATTATTTATGGCAACATATATTTAAATTATTCAGTATAAAATTTGGGATTCCAAGACACCTGGTTTAAAGGTTGAGACCATTGCGAAACTGGGAAATAATTATTTCGCATTTTCATATACAATTTAGTACCATTAATTTCAGGTTTGCTTTTGTTGTATGAAATTATACCAATTTTGACGAAAAAGAAATTAGAAAATTTTGTGATCCTTCTTGGTATTCGGGCTTATGAATGAATATTTCCACATCTAATTAGTTAAATATCGGTTTGAATTGAAATTAATCAAAAATGCAATCATTATGAAATTCAATTAAAAAAATGAATTTTTTTCTGAACCTAACTATAGTCTGTGCAATTTCTGTAGGCGTTTCAAGGACACTCGTTTTTCCTACTATTCTCTCTTTCTCTTTCTTCGTTGCCATGGTTTCGACAAATCTTGTTTTTTTTTGGGGGGGGGGTTCCACGCCAGTACGTTTCAGTGAGGACATTAAGCTGGCAGTACCTTAGCAGCTGTGTAAAAAAAAAAAAAAAAAAAGAGAGAGAGAGAGACTTTTATCTGCCTCAGCGTTGCGACGGAGACAATCAGTAACGAGGTAGAAAACGTGATCTTGAACCGCCTTCATAAAATACAAAGATTATAATAAAAGATGCATTGTATATAGAGAGCGCTAATGCCTAAGTGTGATCCTTAAGAAAGTTTTCAGGCCGGATTCATCATTTTATTCTTTTCCAATTAAACGTAATAAAGATTTCTAATCGGTTTGAATTGAGTGCTCTTAAAATGCGGATTCATTGAATTCAAGGTGTATTTTTTTATTAAGATTATATTAACTTATATATAGAAATTTTCAAGGACCTATTAATAGTTAAAATCTTGCTGTTTTGTGTAACGTGGCATCTTTTGCAATATATATATATATATATATATATATATATATATATATATATATATATATATATATATATATATATATATATATATATATATTTCCAGTTGAAAGGAATGCTACTCGAAAAAAGAAAATGTTCATTGATTACATTTCTTTCCTCCATTATAATAAATATTCTGTTATTTGACTATGTTTCTTTTCATCATTGTAATATTGTATTACTTTAAGTTGAAAATGTTTGATTTTTTTCACTATATTCAGATAATTGAGGATTTTAATTTTACCTAATATTGGGTCCAATTGCAACATTCTAAAAATCGATCGTGCAGTTGTCCCTGAATCTGTTGTAAAATCCATGGACTGTGTGTATTCTCTATGGATGCCAGTTATTACGTTGAAATAAATTCTACACTGTCGGTCCTAGAATATTGAGTTTTGGACTGATTATTCGTATATTAGCATGAGAGTAATTTGAAAAATTAGCCAAATTATAGTTTAAATGATGCTGCTATTTAATTCGTTACGTAGGATGTTACTAGAAGGATGTTAGCGATTCGAAAAACGATGATTATATTCTTCCACAAGCAGGACGGCATTATGATTATACACAGAACAAATATTCAGCGTATCTTAACTTTCCTTATTACTGAACATATCATTGTTTTAGAAAACAAGCAAATAATTTTAATTTCTTAGACGGCTTTCTAGTGCTTCTTCGAGATATATTAAATGTTCAGTTTCTCAAGTTTTTTCCATCTTTTTTTTTATATATATAGAATCAAAGTTGCAACTAACGACTATTTAAAGTGAGAAATCTTATGCATTATTAGTAAATTTCTTTGAGGTTATGATAATTGGATGATGTACTACTAGAAAAATAATTGAATGTGACAATTTTTATTTCTTGAATAAATATTTCAGAAACAAACGTTTCATTGAAATTAGCGATTAGTCCCTCTAAAATTAAAAATGAGCATATCTGCAAATTTTGCATATAAAACAGGAAACTGTGGATAGATGAATGAAAGAAACGTAATTTTCTCCTAGAGTTAGTATTTAGGGAAATAAAAGAAATGAGAATTCACTTTTCATGGGTCAACATTGAATATATATATATATATATATATATATATATATATATATATATATATATATATATATATGTATATGTATATGTATATATATATATATATATATATATTTTAGTTTCCCATAAAATTGCATTTGTTTGTGTGTGTATATATATGTACGCACATGCAAATTTTACAAAAAATCAAAATGTTCAACTGCATTTTGAAAATTCGTCATTTAGAGAGAAGGGGGGGGGGAACAGT
Source organism: Argiope bruennichi (assembly GCF_947563725.1). Classification (NCBI taxonomy): domain Eukaryota; kingdom Metazoa; phylum Arthropoda; class Arachnida; order Araneae; family Araneidae; genus Argiope; species Argiope bruennichi. The sequence goes on from NC_079162.1 coordinate 120,823,910, forward strand.
TTATCAATTCTGACTCTTAAGTTCGTCTCGATAAATAAATAATAATAATAAAAGGACTGGGTTGTTTGTAATTTTCAGTTCACAAACTCGATTCATGAATCTGACAGCTTAATCGTATTAAGCAATTTCAGCTTTAAAGAGACGTAAGGATTAAAATTATTGAAATTAAAAGTAAAGAATTATTTTAAAATGCTCTGTTTAGAAGAATGAAATTAAATATTTTGCAGATTCTTTGTCTGGATATGTTGCTGAATGCAACTCTCCTAAGACATTTTTATATTAACCCTCTATTTATTGAGGGGACTCTTAAATCTTCTCATTTTTCTCATGACATACAGCATTAATATGAATACTTTGAGACCCACTGGGTTATTATAGTCCAGTTTCACAAAGTTTTATTTTCAGTTCATGGATGCCGGCAAAAGTGTTTGGCACTGTTTGAAATATGTGTCATTACGAGAAAGATATGAAATGAATGATTTTAGTGAAGTTGAGGCAAGACAGCATTCAAAGTGTGTAGAATGTAATATATTCCTGCCTGTAAATGATAATTTTTTTTTCTAAAATCATAAGAAAATATGCTTTCTGATCACAACAAAAAGTAATAAATAAAAAATATTGAAATTTTTTTTTCTATATTTTGTGCAAAATTATTTAATAAATTTATTGTTTAATTTTTTATATCTTCCAAATTCCCATTGAAATTTCAAATATTACTCTAATATTTGACATTTTAACGGTAATAATACAATATTTACATTACATCGGTCTTCATCAAAATTCGTTTAAAATGCTGAAAGCAATTTATAATTAGTCAATATTGATCAAATTTCTCATCAGAATGTTTGCTTCTATCTTATGCTGCTTTCCTTCTGCTAACAGATGTATGTCTCTTTGCTCTAATTCTGCAATGGATCATGATGAATAACTTTAACAAAGGCAAGATGGTGAAAAATAATTTAAGACAAAGAACAACAACAACAGCAAAAGAAAAACAAAAAATCAAGACGATTAAAAATTCCGGACATTGCTTTTTAAAGTGAAAATTAACATTCACTTGAAGAAGCAGAGCCCGAATTTGTTAATTAATCTGTCTCTTTTTTTTTCCTTCATTGTCTTAAATCATGATCAAATCCCTTATTTGATAAAATACTTTGTGTGATGTTGTTTACATACTTAAAGAAACATGTACAGTGGTACCTTGAGTAATAAAAGCGTAATTCGTTCCAGAGTCTTACTCGAAAGAATGCTACATCCTTGTTGCAAACAAAACAAAACAAAAAAAAAAATCATCCAGAGAAAACCATGTACAATGGGAAAATCTGTTCCATTCCAGAAAAAAAAATATTGTAATATAAATTACTATTTTTAATGCATGCTTTTTTTTTTTTTTTTTTTTACAAGAAAACTGTCTAAAGACATTTGTCTCAGGATACGCTTCGAAATTTGGCGAAAATGAAGCACAGCATTATTCGTAAATTAATTAGAAGTGTGTATAGCTCCTATCTTATCAGGGTGATAAGACAGTAGCTTTCAGCATCTCCTTTATTTCACTGGAAGGCTGCAGTTCTGTTGAAGCTATTATTTTCTTCTTTCCAGATCAAATCTCCTCTGCAACTTCTGCAAAAATTTATTTAGTTTTTATTTACTAAGAATTAGGATTTATTTATTTATTTATTATTTATTTTTTTGCACTTTAATCCTGTTTCTTTGTTACATTTTTTCGATACCACAAAACATAATTATTATATCACACATCATAAGTAAATCTTTCATTTATTGTTCATTTGGTGTCAAATTGTGCTTGGTTTTTAATTTCACTAAAATTCACCTTTATTCTATTGCAACATAAAGATATCTCTCTACATAGATTACATGTTCATTTGAATTTGAAATAAAAACTGATGTTCAATACACATTTTCATTTTTCAATTATTCAAGTGCATGCGACTTGGTTTTTCAGCGCAATTTGTCAAAATTTTACGCTCGTACCTACTTTCTCGTAATTTTCGGGTACGAGTAAACGATGTAATTTCTTCCCCCATACCAATCTTGAGCGGTTGTGCGCAAGGGAGTTTACTTTCTCCAACTCTTTTTAACATCTATATTAATGATCTACCCAGAGCTAGTAATTGTCACTTAGCAATTTTTGCAGACGATACCGCCATACTCACACAGCATAGGGATCCACATACAATCATAGCAAACTTACAACAGTACATGACCGTTTTACAGTGCTGGCTTATCGGCTGGAAAATAAAAGTCAACCCAAGTAAATGCGCGTGCCTCCTTTTTTCCAAAAAATTGGTAATGCCTGACTTAGCCCCAATCCAAATATTCGGCCAACCCGTCTCCTTTGTAAATGAATACAAATACTTAGGGTTAGTTTTAGACGCAAAATTAAGCTTTAATAGTCATATTAAAGCAGCCCTTTCCAAAGCTACTAAAATGAGTATTAAACAGCTTAATTGCTCCATGCAGTAAGCTATCGATTAGGCTCAAGCTTCTGCTCTACAAAGCTATTCTAAGACCAATTCTGATGTACGGCTCCCAAATATGGGGGGCGACATCAGCCACTAACATCAAGAGGTTGCAAGTTTTTCAAAACAGACAACTGAGGAAAATAGTTAACGCACCCTGGTATGTCAGAGGAAAAATAATACACAACGACCTCAAAATTGAACCTGTTTCGGAATTTATTAAAAGAACGTCAATTAAGTTCTTTGAAAAGTTACCCCAGATTCGCAACGAGTTATTGAAATTACCAGCATATGATCCAACGTTACCCAGCTCTAGGAAAAGACCTAGAGCTGCAATTGATAATGTTTACATTAATTTCCCAGCCGTAAAAACGCTGACAACATCCTAACTTTGTTGCCAATCTGGTGGCTTAAAATTCTCAAAACTATTACTGTTTAGGCCTTAGATAGCTACGATGTGCTACAAGCGTGAATAATTTTCTGTAATTTTTTATTCAGCCCAATTAAAGTCAGTCCCCATAGAAAAAGGCACGTGCAACGTAAATCCATTAAAATTATCTATTTACCCCATAAATAATCTTTTCATTATTTTAATTAAATAAATTGTATCAATTTTTAAATATATAAAAAAAATTAATTATCAAATTTCATGACGTTAGAGCTTTACTGCGCTCGTCTAAACTAATTTCAATTAATTTTAACTTTCCCTAAACTAACAAATTAAAGTATCTATTCCAAATTATGATGTGGAGATGCTCGTGACCACTTTGTCACATCGCGGATAGAGATGCATAATCCACGATTTTTTGAATAACAAATAATATTGCTATTGTTATTTTTAAATATGCATTCCAAATATCTGTTATTTCAATCATATTATTAATTAATAATTATTACTTAATATTAAATATAAAATTTATTAAATATAAAATTTATTAATTATAATTAATACTTAATTTACTAATTTAAGTAACGTGTGATTGAATTAATTTATCTGTTTCAGCTTACTTATTAAGTTTTTTTTTCTCAAAACTATTTATTTAATTTATTTATTAGAGTGAACCATTTTCTGGAAAAGGTGAGTTAAAAATATATGTCATTTCTTTAAAATGTTTACTTTAGTCCTATATTCTGACAATAGATGGCGCCAGCAGTAAACAGAATACATGTAATCAAAGTCAATCATGTCACGAGCAATTAAAAATGATCTGTATGGAATAGTTCATCATCAAATACGAATATCGGTCACTCCCGTAAAGTGGAGCAGTGACTTCGCACTTTCCAGTGAAGCCTCGCACTTTCCGGTGAAATCACCGCTCCGATAAATTTCAGTGATATGCAATTCAATGATACGATACGATAATTCCAATAACCGGTCCGTTCACTTTTCAATCCAATCACAGATTTCTTTCGAGAGCTTCCATTGGACAGATCGTATCGATTGTTACTTTCCAGTGAAGTCACCGCGCTGGCAAATTTCAGTGATATCGTATCGATTGTTACTTTCTATCGTGATCCAAAACCTGTAATCGAAATATCATCAGTAAGATCGTATCAAGGATTTGAATCACACCCCTCTTTGAAAAGTATTGATCACTTGTATTTGTGACTTTTTGATATTGGTTACGTAATAACCGCTCTTAAAATATTCGTCATCCCTAGATTCTTCTGCTCTTTATTTTTTTTTTTTTTTTTGGTATAATACATCTATTACTCCTAACTGAATTCCATGAGCATAGCACAATTGCTGATTTGCACCAATCAACTTTCCAACTTTTTTCTAACTGTTGCTGCATTAGTCGTTATGGATACAATATCTTCTTCCAAGGATAACCCATGTTTCACTAATTTAGATTTAAGCAATTAATTAAGCCATTAATTAGCTAATTAATTTCGCCCGTTAGAGAGACATAAAAACAAAAACGTATATTATTTTGCTATGTTGGCGATCCCTGAACATTTAAACAATTTAAACAAGGCAATTTAAAAAAAGGAGAAAAAATAAATAAAAAATTAAATAAAAAAAGGAGACAATTTAAAAAATTTCTAGTAAATACCGAAAAACCGGTATTTAAACTTGTGAATACCGGTATTACAAAATTGTACAAATGGCTCAAAATACCGGTATTCGGTATCCCGGTATTGCAATCCCTAGTCGTCACTCCATTTAAATTGCTGTTTTCCTTTGGTCCCGATAAGGTCTCATACACAATAATGTAAAATAACCTTCCATTACCCGTCACCAAATTTAATTCTGCTCCGGATAACTTGTCCCCCTCAAAAATAGCCAACTGCATCTTTCTTCTCCATTTTGCAAACCATCATGTTGTCTTTTCAGCCCAGTCCCTTTAAGAAAGCCAAACCTTTACTGAGAATTTTTGATTACACGTACCACTTCAGAAAAACATCTATAGCTCCGCATTCCTTTCATTCAAAGCACTCTTCTCGATGAGGGGCTCTGTCAGGTGTAAACGTTTTTCTCGACCACTCTTGAGTGTGATTTCATTTCATAGCGAGTAAGCCCTGCTATAAGGGCTATTTTTTCTCTTGTAATTTCGTTGTTCGATTTCGTTTTTAACATGCCAGGAAAACGAAAACGTACCTGTTATTCTTTAAAAGGGTAGGTGGGTGGGAGAAAGACTTAATTGCACTTTTTGAAAAATCAAATGTTTTGGAAATAACTTTTGACACATGAAAAAGTTATCCGGCTTATGTTATTCTTATTGAATAATTCATTATATCTACGTTCAAATCATTCTTTTCGAAGAGCATGGAAAACAGTTTTGTTTGTTTAGTAAAGAAAGTAGTCCCAAGTTATCAATATTAAAATTTCTATGGATAAACAAAAAATATATATATAATTTTTTTCATTATTATTCTTATATATGGTTTTTATCTTTTATTTAAGTGTATAGTGTGCATTTTTTCTAAGTTTTTTAAGTACAAGATCAAACAACAATTCGAATTTCTTATTTAAACCATTTTAAAGTATGTAAGCTATAATAAATCAAATTTTCTAAGCAAGTTTAGCAAAACTTAATTCAAAGCATTTTTTTTTTACATTTTTTTATGATAATGCCTTATAGATCAAAGAAACATCCATATTTGCATATATTCCATTCATATCCATGCAATTATATATTCTAATTAGGGATTGCAATACCGGTATACCGGGATACCGAAATTTTGAGCCATTTGTACAATTTTGTAATACCGGTATTCACAAGTTTAAATACCGGTTTTTCGGTATTTACTAGAAATTTTTTAAATTGTCTCCACTATATGTCCAGGGATCGCCAACATAGAAAATAATATACGTTTTTGTTTTTATGTCTCCCTAACGGGCGAAGTTAATTAGCTAATTAATGGCTTAATTAATTGCTTAAATCTAAATTAGCGAAACAGGGATTATCCTTGAAAGAAGATATTGTATCCATAACGACTAATGCAGCAACAGTTAGAAAAAAGTTGGAAAGTTGATTGGTGCAAATCAGCAATTGTGCTATGCTCATGGAATTCAGTTAGGAGTAATAGATGTATTATACCAAAAAAATAAAGAGCAGAAGAATCCAAATACTGTGGATATAGAAACTTCGAATTCCGACAGTGAAGGGAGTAAGAGTGAGAGTGATATTGACAATGAAGATAATGACAATGTAATTGTTGAAGAAGATATTGCTAATGAGGATGAAATATTAACCCATCAAGAATTGCTTTCTATAATTTATAAAGTTCGAAAAATTGTTAAGATATTTAAACGTTCCCCTACAAAAAATACCATATTATAAAAATATATACTAACTGGAAATAAAACAGAATATATGATTATAATAGATTCTAAGACACGTTGGAACAGTTTACTCCTAATGATGGAACGACTGTTGAAATTTAGAAATCCAATCCAAAAAGCAATAATCGATTTAAACCTGTAAATTAATTTTTCAGATAGTGAATTCGACTTAATATCCAGAACTATGTCATCTCTACTTCCAATAAAACTGACTATAGAGGCATTATGTCGGAGAGATTTTAATTTATTAACAGCTAATGTAACAATAACTTTCATGTTGCAGTCATGAAAGAACAGCACACATCAATATCTGAAGAATTATATATTACACTGAAAAATCGCACAGAAGAAAGGCATACCGAAATAGAAAATGTCTTATGGTATTTACATAATTATAATGATTTTAAAAATGAAAATGAAAAAGAAAAGAAAAGAATCAATTCAAATCTGATTAAGTTTATAGTAAATTTTCTTAAAAATTTTTACCCACAAACCTATCCACATTCAGAAGAATTCGGTTCAGTTATCGAAGGTTATGATGACACTAATGTCGATAGTGAAAAGGAATTGTCTCTTGAACAAAAATTAGAATTAGCAATAAATTAAAAAAAAAAAAAATAAAAAAAATAAATTCACGGAACCAAAATGCAATACAGAAATTAGCTATATCCAAAACTATCCGACGAGAAATTGATTTATTTGAAGATGAGGGATTAAGAGGTAAATACTTGGAAAAAGTATATCGCGCATTGCTATCAGTATCACCAACTAGCGTAGATGCCGAAAGAGCGTTTTCGACAGTTGGTAATTTTTACACAAAATTACTTTTCAGGCTTAATGATAGTACAATTGATGCATTATGTTTTTTAAGATCACATTTCAAAAATTTGTAATAGTACCACAGACTGAATAGTGATATTTACACTTTTTTTGTGATTTAAATAAATAAGTTGTTCCTTTACTTTTTTGTGATTCTTTATATACTTTTATAATTTATAAGTTACATATTTTTTGTGATATTTACACTCTCTTATAAAACTGGCAAATAAAACAAAGAAACACCTGTCTTTTCGTTCTTTTTCTAAAATTTCTAATACCGGTATCCCGGTATTAAGATCTAAAAAATACCGAATACCGGTATTGAAATTTTGGTCCGGTATTGCAATCCCTAATTCTGATAGGCTCTTTCGTAACTATTGTTCACCAATGACATACGGTTAATAATACACAAGTACGTTGCGAGAAAGTTTATGAGAGACTACAATTGCTAGTTTGTTTTGTTTTCTGAACATTATATATATTTTTTTATTCAATACTGATTTTCGTTTTTCAAAAGTAGACCTATTTTTCACATATTATTAAGAACATACTGAACAATAAATGAGAAGAGAAAAATGAAATCATTTTGAAGATTTTAGATGCACCCAAAAAAGTCACGGAAATTTTTATATAAAACCTGGACAAATCAAACAGCAGAAATGATAGCCACCCTTCCATTGAGCGGATTTTCGATACCTTCAATAACTGTTCTCTGTACAGCTTGTCATAAGTTTCTATTACCTATTTTTTTTTAATCACTCCCCCACACCTACTTGCTTTTTCACTTGCGACGTCATGATAGTGTTCTGAATTCTAAATACAGCGATCTCGGAGGAGACCAATCAGCGACGCGATGAAAGGAGAAATTGGAGGGGGGGGGGAAACACTCCCCGAGAGAATGCAGAGGCGAAGCGTCAGCCAAAGAGCATTTCTCCTGGTGAACGCCATCTGTTGGTAGCTGTAGAAAACTCACCAAGAGAATAGTGAGGCGAATGAGCAGTTATTCTGGTGAAGGGAAGGGGGATTTTTTGAGTACGCCCCGTCTGTTGGTGGCGCCGAGAAATTGCAGAGGCAAAGGCGTCAGCCGAAGGAATATATCTCCTAATGATGGGTAAAGCGGCGTGTAGCCGTTGTCTCTAGGAAATCAATGAACAGACAGCCGCTCCGAGATTTTTTTCCCCCGAGTTGGGAACCTTTGAAAGGATAATCAAACACAGTATTTTAAGTGAAATTTTATTTCTGAAATCGGTATAATTTTTTCAAGGTATTTACTGACATTTATTTAAGCAATTTACTTATTGGAGAAAAAAAAAAAAAAAAAAAACTGTTGCATTCGAATAATGGCGGCTTTCTGCACAGACTTAGGACGCTGTCGCATCGATACCTGAGAGGTGTGAGGTTGGGTGGGCTCAAAATTTATTCGACGCATATTACAGTACTAAGCCGAGGCTAAAATTTCTACACTGAAGACTTGTTCACAAACAATTTCCTTTTTCTTTACAAAAAAGAAAGAAAATAAATTAATGAAAAGAGCCAAATGACGCGTGAGTTAAAAGAAGCGCTGAGGAAAACACAAAGAGAAAATGTCATATCAATAAATGATTTCAATAGCAGTAATATTCAGCAAGTTTTAAGATTACAAAAATTAGAGAAAAAACGATATTAAATCAGCAATATCTCTTAAACGAAAAGTATAAAATCAGTCTTTTATTTATCCAATCAACAGTGTGAATTTTGAATTGAATCATTTACATCAACTGTCGATTCCCAGTGTTCGTACAAAGATTTTTCTTTTCTGCTAAAATAAGTGTTGCTGATGTTGAGGAAATTCTCTTTTCTTGAAAATGTCATCACAATTCAAGTCGGATACTCTTGTTTTAAATGATGTAATATCATTTAAATTAGTAAGAATAATTTCGCAACATTTTCCTACATCAGTGAAAAATTCTAAATGTAGTAAACTGCAAATGGTAGCGAAATTTTCGTGAAAATTCTTTAATTAACATTTTTCCAAATTGAAATCAACGAAAATCCTCGATTATGAATCAACGAAAATGAATCATAATGCAAGCGGAAACAGATTGTTCTCTGTTCTAAAATGTATCAAGATCGATTTCAGGAATAACTTAGTTAAAGGCATTCAATGAACTGTTGCTCTCATTTTTTTTAAAAAAAACTAGTAAGGTCTAGTTTGTCCACCGGGGTGGGGGGAGGGAGGTATTAGCTATATTTAATTTCAGTTTAATTTTTAGGATATAACTTCCAATCTATAATTTCCTCAAACTGTCAGATATTAGATTGTTTTATTTTTATTTTTTCATATGTATTCATAGACATTTCCAATGGAGATCATAGTGCTGTTAAAAACGTAAATGTGCTGCACATCTATCTTCTAAAGTTTTTAGTACTGCAACTCTTTTTTTTTTTCTAGCTTCTAATAATAAAAGAAATTTAAACATTAAAATATTTAATGAAACAATGAAAACGGTTTAAATTTTAGGGCAACAATGTAATATAGTTTTGTAAATTAGGTAAAAAATGATTTTTAAAAAATATCCAAATTCTGAAAATTTTTCCATGCCTCTTAAACAGGTATTATTAAAGAAGAAGTTTTCCAAATTCTAAAATGATGTAAAATTAATTCATATTTTCGGAAGATACCGCGAAAAAAGATATAAAGATATTCGAAAGATACCGCGTGTTAATTAAGCTGTAAACATAAATACTGTTTGCATATCATTAAGTGAAGCGATGCATTGCAAAGCAAATACATGTATCCTTTGCCATTAACAGATTGAAATGGAAAAATGGGGCCAAATTTCAACTTTTCAAAACAAGCTTTATTTTTTTTTTTTTTTACGAAAAAACATTTGGAAAATTCTTTTTTCATAAAAAAATAGCACAGTGTTAAAAGCAGAAACATTATTAAATCATCAAAATATTCTGCAAGATGAAACTTAAATCCCCCCTCCCCGAAATACTCTACAATAAAATTTAGTCCTTGACAATACTAATTGAATAAGCTTAAACAAAGAATCATTACTCACATTCTAACAAAGTATGGTTTTATATGTTGTATGCAAAATAATTTTATATTCATAATAAATAACAAAATTTAACAAAATATTTGAATAAAAAGGTATCAAAAATCATACCCTCCCCCCTTTTTAACTCTTGGCAGAAGATTTCAAACATACTCTCGTCCATTCATTTTTGTTAATTTTATTCAACTAATATTCAAGTATAAATCAGTGATATTAAGGAAGCATGAACTTAATTTTATTAATATGTATTAGTAATTATTTACATAATGTTTTGAATATTAACAATAATCATTTACACAAGCATTTAAGTAAAATGGATTTGTGTTAAAATTTTAATTACTAAAAAGTGATTAGAAATGCATTTAGAACTTATGCAAGCATTTAAGAAATAGAATTGTATTAAACTTTTAAATAAAGAAATGAAATTGGAATAGAAAAGTGCACAAATGCATGAAGATGGAAGACAGGAAATTTCTGTAAATTTTTTACTCCTTGCCAATAAAATTTACTTTAACTAAACAAAGACATTTACAATGTTCCACAAAAATAATAATCTGATGTAAAATTCTCCTTTTATTACTTTAATTATATAATGAATAAATACAAATTAAATATCAACACATACTATAGAGGTTGTGAATCATCATAAGGCAGAATAATCTATTTCAACTAAAAAATAATATTATATCCATCAATGAGTGGTAGTTCTAAAATCTTATTGAATCCATGCTTTCAATATGATATTATTCCTTCTCCAACAAAAACAACAGATGTTTAAATATATTCAACAGTCAATGTTTTCAGAGATGAATGTGAACAAAGATCACTTATGAAAGAATTTTTTAAAATTAAAATTGTGTTAAAATGTTAAAATTAGATATTTAATTAAGTCAAATAATATAAGCTTAAACTTAGAAATATATGGACAGTACAAATTTATTTAAAATATCTGGGCTTCATTAATACATATGGGTACACTACATTCAATGGAAGTTATCACCTTTAAAGTTTCAGGCAAAATTTTACATATTACATAACATTGTTCAATATTGAAAACATATCAGAAACATTTTACAATATATTTATAATACCAACAACATCAAAGAGCATAAATATAATAAAAAATAATTTTTCAAAAATTTAGCATATACTGAAATTGTTATGTATGAGGCTTCAAAAGTCCATTCCGAGAAAAGACCAAAGCATTTTGATTATAAGAGGAAATCATTACAAGGCATATTTTAATTTGCACCTGAAAAAAATATATAAAATAAACACTACTGTAATTAAATCAGAAAAATTATGAAATAAGAAAAAATAAATAAAACATCAGACATTTCTGAACATTTTTATATACTAAAGACAAAAATGCAATAATTTCAATTGAAATTAATACAAGCAAGATCATTTATATATATAGTATATAAAATACAAAGTAATGAAGAAATAATATACTACCTTACAATGGAAATGTGAAAAAATATGTGAAGATAGAAGACAATATATTTCTTTACATTTTTGACTCCTTGCCAAAAAATCATTTTACTCCAATTAAAAAAAAAAAAAAAAAATCTCCCATTCACCACCAAATAAATAGTTTTTAAAATAATCTGAGATATAAAATTTTCATTTCATTACTTATTTACTTTAAAATACTAAAGACATACTGAAATGGCTGTTTATGAGAATAATGAACAATGATCTCTTATCTGACAGAAAAAAAAATTATATCCATTAATGTGTGGTTGTACAAAAAACTCATGATATATTAAATTTACTAATTTTGTACTTTAAATATGTCCATATTCAATCTCAAAGGAATTTAAATATATTTATACATCAATATTGTCAGACCTGAATGTTAACAGTGATCACTTATACAAGCACTTTTTTAAAAACTGAATTGTGTTAAAATGTCAAAACAAGAATGTTAATTTTGTTGAAAATATTTTGTAAAATTGAAACTTGAAATATATGGTATTCATGAATTTATATATAAAAACTGTGCTTTAAAAGACTATATGAGTGAACTACATTCAATGCAAACTACAATTTTTAATATTCATGGCAAAATTTTATAAATGACTTACCATTGCTCAATATTCAGAATAAATCACAACATTCTTGTCATGACCAAAAGCATCACCTGAAATAGAAATATAATATCAATATAAAAGGATATAATAACAATGACAAATATGAAAAAAACTGAGCAGCCGTCAAAAAAATAAGTATTTTGATTTTTTTATGTACAGTGGAATAAAGACCTGACAAATACAAACTTTAAATTCACATAGAGTACTGAATGTGAATATGGTTCTTCATGTTAATAAGACTTTCAAAGATGTAATATAACAATAATTAGTAATAAGCATTGAATGTCATTAAAAAAATGTAATAATAAACAGTATAATAAAGAAGTGTATAATTTTTTAAAAAAATTAACACATATTGGAATAGTTATTGATGAGTATAATGAAGAGTCATCTGTCATATGCCAGTAAAAAAATGTTGCATCTATCAATGATTGTATGGTAATTTTAAAATCTCCTGATGCATTAAATTTACTCAATCTGCAATTAAAATCTGAAATTATTTATTCTTAAATTTAAAAAATTGAAAGAATATTACATCCATTAATGTCTGGGAGTTCTAAAACCTTCAGGATTTTTAAATATGCTTAATGAGTACTTTAATTTGGATATCACTCATCCTTAAATCAAAATAAATATTTATAAATTACATACCATTGCTCAATATTCAGAATACATCACAACATTCTTGTCACTACCGAAAGCACCACCTGAAATAGAAATATAATATACTTATAATTTTATCATCATTAAAGGATATAATAACAATGACAAATGTGAAAAAACTGAACAGACGTGAAAAAAAATTATTCTGAAATTTTTATGTAAAGTGGAATAAAAACCTGGCAAATACAAACTTTAAATGCACATAGTGTACTGAAAGTGAATATGGTTCTTCATGTTAATAAGACTTTCAACAATGTAAAATAAGTAACAATAATTAGTAATAAGCATTGAATGTCATTGAAAAATGCATTAACAGTAGAATAGAGAAGTATATAATTTTTAAAAAATTTAACACATATTGGAATAGTAATTGATGACCATAATGAAGAGTAAACTATCATATGACAGTAAAAAAATGTTGTATCCCTCAATGATTGTGTTATAATTTTAAAATCTCCTGATTCATTAAATTTACTCAATCTGCAATTTAAATCTGACATTATTTATTCTTAATTTTAAAAAAACTTGAAAGAATATTACATCCATTAATGTCTTGTAGTTCTAAAACCTGCAGAAGTTTTAAATTTGCTTAGAGAGTACTTTAATTTGGACATCACTCATCCTTACATCAAAATAAATATTTCAATATATTAAACCATCAATATTTTCAGAGTGAAGAGTTAACTATGATCACTTATGCAAGTATTTTTTTAGAAAATAGATTGGTGTTAAAATTTTAAATGCTGAAATGCAACAAGAATAGGAAAGTGCATAAATACATGAAAATGGAAGATGGGATTTTTAAAAATTTTAGACACAATGCAAATAATATTTACTTTAATTTAAACAGAGAATGGCATTTAGCAGTTTCAACTTTTATAATAAACTTCTTAAAATGCATTAGTATATGAAATTTTATTTTCTGTCCTTTTTTACTTCACGTGACTTAAGGCATATTGGTATGATAGTTCATGAGCATAATGAAGAACTATGTATTATCTGCCAGTAAAGAGTACTATATCCATCAATATAAATCATTTGGTATGGTTGAAATTCAGTTAATTCGTTTTTAATGCACAAAGTAACAATGATTGTGGATATGGTTTTCCAGGTTAATATGGCATTCAAAGATGTAAAATGAATAATAATAATTATTAATGAGACTTTAATGATTCTTTAGAATTGAATAATAAAAACAAAAAGTACAATACGAATGAACCTACTACACTCAAAAGAATATTGAAATTCAAATAATAAATCACTGAAGGTAAATGGAGAAAAAGGCTTCAAAAGTTCATTCTGAGTAAAGACCAAAGCATTTCGATTATAACAGGAATCAATTAAAAGGCATATTTTAATTTGCATCTGATAAAAATATATAAAATAAACACTACTGTTATTAAATCAGAAAAAGTATGAAATAAGAAAAAATAAATAAAACCTTATACATTTCTGAATATTTTTATATACTATAGACAAAAATGCAATAATTTTAAATGAATTGCACGCAAGCAAGATCATTTCTATATATAGTATATAAAATACGAAGTAATGAAGAAATGTATTTCAAAATAATTACAACACATGTAAAAAATAGTTAGCGCATTCTACTTAAAAAAATGGTTCAAAACAAATCTAACAATTATAATAACGAAAGCAATACTCTATATGTGTCACTAAAGATAAAAAAAGAATTGTTTAAAATAATTATCTAAAAAAATTTTGCAGAAAAAATATCATGAGTAAAATTCTGTATAAATTCAAAACTTTCTAAAATTCAAATTTTTCAATGCACAACAGAATAAAACCATTATAAAAGTAGAAGTGATTTTACTATCTAACAATGGAAATGTGTAGAAATAGGTGAAGATAGAAGACAAGATATTTCTTTACATTTCTGAATCTTTGACAAAAAAAATTTATTTTACTCCAATTAAAAAAAAAGACACCTCACATTTCTTACCAAAAAAAACAGTTTTTAAAATACTCTGACATATACATTTTTCATTTCATTACTCAATTATTTTATAATACTAAAGACATATTGACATGGCTGTTTATGAGCATAATGAACAATAATATATTATCTGATAGAAAAAACAAATTATATCCATCAATGTGTGGTTGTTCTAAAATCTCATGTTATATTATATTTACTAATTTTGTACTTGAAATATGTCCTTTTTCATTCTCAAAGGAATTTAAATATATTTATACATCAATATTCTTAGAGAAATATTTAACAACAATAACTTATAAAAGCATTTTTTTAAAAACTGAATTGTGTTAAAATGTCAAAACAAGAAATTTAACTTTGTTAAAATTATTTTGTAAGTTTGAAACTTGAAATATAAGACATACATGAATTTATATATAAAAACTGTGCTTTAAAAGACTATATGAGTGAACTACATTCAATGCAAACTACAATTTTTAATATTCATGGCAAAATTTTATAAATGACTTACCATTGCTCAATATTCAGAATACATCACACCATTCTTGTCATGACCAAAAGCATCACCTGAAATAGAAATATAATATCAATATAAAAGGATATAATAACAATGACAAATATGAAAAAAACTAAGCAGCCGTGAAAAAAATAAGTATTTTGATTTTTTTATGTACAGTGGAATAAAGACCTGGCAAATACAAACTTTAAATGCATATAGAGTACTGAATGTGAATATGGTTCTTCATGTTAATAAGACTTTCAAAGATGTAATATAACAATAATTAGTAATAAGCATTGAATGTCATTAAAAAAATGTAATAATAAACAGCATAATAAAGAAGTGTATAATTTTTTAAAAAAATTAACACATATTGGAATAGTTATTGATGAGTATAATGAAGAGTCATCTGTCATTTGCCAGTAAAAAAATGTTGCATCCCTCAATGATTGTGTTGTAATTTTAAAATCTCCTGATGCATTAAATTTACTCAATCTGCAATTAAAATCTGAAATTATTTATTCTTAAATTTAAAAAATTGAAAGAATATTACATCCATTAATGTCTGGTAGTTCTAAAACCTTCAGAATTTTTAAATATGCTTAATGAGTACTTTAATTTGGATATCACTCATCCTTAAATCAAAATAAATATTTAAATATATTAACCTATCAATATTTCCAGAGCAAACAGTTATCTATGATCACTTATGTAAGTATTTTTTTAGAAAATTGATAGGTGTTAAAATTTTAAATGCAGAAATGTAACTGGTATAAGAAAGTGGATATATATATGAAAATTGAAGATGGGATTTTTAAAAATTTTACACACTATGCAAATAATATTTCCTTTAATTTAAATAGAGAAACTGAGCAGCTGTGAAAAAAATAAGTGTTTTGATTTTTTTATGTACAGTGGAATAAAGACCTGGCAAATACAAACTTTAAATGCACATAGAGTACTGAATGTGAATATGGTTCTTCATGTTAATAAGACTTTCAAAGATGTAATATAACAATAATTAGTAATAAGCATTGAATGTCATTAAAAAAATGTAATAATAAACAGTATAATAAAGAAGTGTATAATTTTTTTAAAAAATTAACACATATTGGAATAGTTATTGATGAGTATAATGAAGAGTCATCTGTCATATGCCAGTAAAAAAATGTTGCATCCCTCAATGATTGTGTTGTAATTTTAAAATCTCCTGATGCATTAAATTTACTCAATCTGCAATTAAAATCTGAAATTATTTATTCTTAAATTTAAAAAATTGAAAGAATATTACACCCATTCATGTCTGGTAGTTCTAAAACCTTCAGAATTTTTAAATATGCTTAATGAGTACTTTAATTTGGATATCACTCATCCTTAAATCAAAATAAATATTTAAATATATTAACATATCAATATTTCCAGAGCAAACAGTTAACTATGATCACTTATGTAAGTATTTTTTTAGAAAATAGATAGGTGTTAAAATTTTAAATGCAGAAATGTAACTGGTATAAGAAAGTGGATATATATATGAAAATGGAAGATGGGATTTTTAGAAATTTTACACACTATGCAAATAATATTTCCTTTAATTTAAACAGAGAATGGCATTTAGCAGTTTCCACTTTTAAAATAAACTTTTTAAAATACCTTGGTATATGAAATTTTCTTTTTTACTTCACGAGACTTAAGGCATATTGGTATGATAGTTCATGAGCATAATGGAGAACTATGTATTATCTGCCAGTTAAAAGTACTATATCCATCAATATATAGCATTAGCTTTGGTAGAAATTAGGTTAAATAGTTTTTAATGCCCAAAGCGCAATGATTGTGGATATAGTTTTCCAGGTTAATATGGCATTCAAAGATGTAAAAAGAATAATAATAATTTATAATGAGCCTTCAATATTTCTTTAGAATGGAATAATAAAAAGAAAAAGTACAATAAGAAAGATCCTACTACACTCCTAAGCACATTCAAATTCAAATAATGTCACTGAAGGTAAATGCAGAAAAAGGCTTCAAAAGTTCATTCCGAGTAAAGACCAAACTATTTTGATTAGAGCAGGAATCCATTAAAATGCATATTTTAATTTGAATATGATAAAAATATATAAATATATATCTACTGTTATTAAATAAGAAAAAGTATGAAAGAAGAAAAAATAAATAAAACTTTAGACATATCTGAATATTTTTATATATTATAGACAAAAATGCAATAACTTCTACTGAAATTAATGGATGCAAGATCATTCCTATATA
Source organism: Argiope bruennichi (assembly GCF_947563725.1). Lineage (NCBI taxonomy): Eukaryota > Metazoa > Arthropoda > Arachnida > Araneae > Araneidae > Argiope > Argiope bruennichi. Next base: position 120,841,526 of record NC_079162.1, read on the forward strand.
TAGTATAAAAAATACGAAGTAATGAAGAAATATATTTCAAAATTATTACAACACAGTTAAAAAAATAGTTAGTGCATTCTACTTTAAAAGATGGTTCAAGACAAATCTAAACATTATACTAACGAAAGCAATACTCGATATGTGTCACTAAAGATAAAAAAAGAATTGTTTAATATAATTATTTGATAGAATTTTGGAGATAAAAAATATCGAGTAAAATTCTGTATAATTTCAAAACTTTCTAAAATGACAAAGTTTTCAATGCACAGCAAAATAAAACCGCTTTAAAAGTAGAAATGATTTTACTATCTAACAATGGAAAAGTGTAGAAATAGGTGAAGATAGAAGACAAGAAATTTCTTTACATTTCTGAATCTTTGACAAAAAAATTCATTTTACTCCAATTAAAAAAAAAGACACCTCACATTTCTTACCAAAAAAACAGTTTTTAAAATACTCTGAATTATACATTTTTTATTGAATTACTCAATTATTTTATAATACTAAAGACATACTGACATGGCTGTTTATGAGCATAATGAACAATAATATATTATCTGATAGAAAAAACAAATTATATCCATCAATGTGTGGTTGTTCTAAAATCTCATGTTATATTATATTTACTAATTTTGTACTTGAAATATGTCCTTTTTCATTCTCAAAGGAATTTAAATATATTTATACATCAATATTCTTAGAGAAATATTTAACAACAATAACTTATAAAAGCATTTTTTTAAAAACTGAATTGTGTTAAAATGTCAAAACAAGAAATTTAACTTTGTTAAAATTATTTTGTAAGTTTGAAACTTGAAATATAATACATACATGAATTTATATATAAAAACTGTGCTTTAAAGGACTATATGAGTGAACTACATTCAATGCAAACTACAATTTTTAATATTCATGGCAAAATTTTATAAATGACTTACCATTGCTCAATATTCAGAATAAATCACAACATTCTTGTCATGACCAAAAGCATCACCTGAAATAGAAATATAATATCAATATAAAAGGATATAATAACAATGACAAATATGAAAAAAACTGAGCAGCCGTCAAAAAAATAAGTATTTTGATTTTTTTATGTACAGTGGAATAAAGACCTGACAAATACAAACTTTAAATTCACATAGAGTACTGAATGTGAATATGGTTCTTCATGTTAATAAGACTTTCAAAGATGTAATATAACAATAAGTAGTAATAAGCATTCAATGTCATTAAAAAAATGTAATAATAAACAGTATAATAAAGAAGTGTATAATTTTTTAAAAAAATTAACACATATTGGAATAGTTATTGATGAGTATAATGAAGAGTCATCTGTCATTTGCCAGTAAAAAATGTTGCATCCCTCAATAATTGTGTTGTAATTTTAAAATCTCCTGATGCATTAAATTTACTCAATCTGCAATTAAAATCTGAAATTATTTATTCTTAAATTTAAAAAATTGAAAGAATATTACATCCATTAATGTCTGGGAGTTCTAAAACCTTCAGGATTTTTAAATATGCTTAATGAGTACTTTAATTTGGATATCACTCATCCTTAAATCAAAATAAATATTTAAATATATTAACCTATCAATATTTCCAGAGCAAACAGTTAACTATGATCACTTATGTAAGTATTTTTACAGAAAATAGATAGGTGTTAAAATTTTAAATGCAGAAATGTCACTGGTATAAGAAAGTGGATATATATATGAAAATGGAAGATGGGATATTTAAAAATTTTACACACTATGCAAATAATATTTCCTTTAATTTAAACAGAGAATGGCATTTAGCAGTTTCCACTTTTAAAATAAACTTTCTAAAATACGTTGGTATATGAAATTTTCCTTTTTTTTTACTTCACGAGACTTAAGGCATATTGGTATGATAGTTCATGAGCATAATGGAGAACTATGTATTATCTGCCAGTAAAAAGTACTATATCCATCAATATATAGCATTAGCTACGGTACAAATTCAGTTAAATAGTTTTTAATGCACAAGGAGCAATGATTGTGGATATAGTTTTCCAGGTTAATATGGCATTAAAAGATGTAAAAAGAATAATAATAATTTATAATGAGCCTTCAATATTCCTTTAGAATGGAATAATAAAAAGAAAAAGTACAATAAGAAAGATCCTACTACACTCCTAAGCACATTCAAATTCAAATAATGTCACTGAAGGTAAATGCAGAAAAAGGCTTCAAAAGTTCATTCCGAGTAAAGACCAAACTATTTTGATTAGAGCAGGAATCCATTAAAATGCATATTTTAATTTGAATATGATAAAAATATATAAATATATATCTACTGTTATTAAATAGGAAAAAGTATGAAAGAAGAAAAAATAAATAAAACTTTAGGCATATCTGAATATTTTTATATATTATAGACAAAAATGCAATAACTTCTATTGAAATTAATGCATGCAAGATCATTCCTATATATAGTATAAAAAATACGAAGTAATGAAGAAATATATTTCAAAATTATTACAACACATTTAAAAAATAGTTAGTGCATTCTACTTTAAAAGATGGTTCAAGACAAATCTAAACATTATACTAACGAAAGCAATACTCGATATGTGTCACTAAGGATAAAAAAAGAATTGTTTAATATAATTATTTGATAGAATTTTGGAGATAAAAAATATCGAGTAAAATTCTGTATAATTTCAAAACTTTCTAAAATGACAAATTTTTCAATGCACAGCAAAATAAAACCGGTTTAAAAGTAGAAATGATTTTACTATCTAACAATGGAAATGTGTAGAAATAGGTGAAGATAGAAGACAAGAAATTTCTTTACATTTCTGAATCTTTGACAAAAAAATTCATTTTACTCCAATTAAAAAAAAAGACACCTCACATTTCTTACCAAAAAAACAGTTTTTAAAATACTCTGAGATATACATTTTTCATTGAATTACTCAATTATTTTATAATACTAAAGACATACTTGCATGGCTGTTTATGAGCATAATGAACAATAATATATTATCTGATAGAAAAAACAAATTATATCCATCAATGTGTGGTTGTTCTAAACTCTCATGTTATATTATATTTACTAATTTTGTACTTGAAATATGTCCTTTTTCATTCTCAAAGGAATTTAAATATATTTATACATCAATATTCTTAGAGAAATATTTAACAACAATAACTTATAAAAGCATTTTTTTAAAAACTGAATTGTGTTAAAATGTCAAAACAAGAAATTTAACTTTGTTAAAATTATTTTGTAAGTTTGAAACTTGAAATATAAGACATGCATGAATTTATATATAAAAACTGTGCTTTAAAAGACTTTATGAGTGAACTACATTCAATGCAAACTACAATTTTTAATATTCATGGCAAAATTTTATAAATGACTTACCATTGCTCAATATTCAGTATACATCACAACATTCTTGTCATGACCAAAAGCATCACCTGAAATAGAAATATAATATCAATATAAAAGGATATAATAACAATGACAAATATGAAAAAAACTGAGCAGCCGTCAAAAAAATAAGTATTTTGATTTTTTTATGTACAGTGGAATAAAGACCTGGCAAATACAAACTTTAAATGCACATAGAGTACTGAATGTGAATATGGTTCTTCATGTTAATAAGACTTTCAAAGATGTAATATAACAATAATTAGTAATAAGCATTGAATGTCATTAAAAAATGTAATAATAAACAGTATAATAAAGAAGTGTATAATTTTTTTAAAAAATTAACACATATTGGAATAGTTATTGATGAGTATAATGAAGAGTCATCTGTCATATGACAGTAAAAAAATGTTGCATCTATCAATGATTGTATGGTAATTTTAAAATCTCCTGATGCATTAAATTTACTCAATCTGCAATTAAAATCTGAAATTATTTATTCTTAAATTTAAAAAATTGAAAGAATATTACATCCATTAATGTCTGGGAGTTCTAAAACCTTCAGGATTTTTAAATATGCTTAATGAGTACTTTAATTTGGATATCACTCATCCTTAAATCAAAATAAATATTTAAATATATTAACCTATCAATATTTCCAGAGCAAACAGTTAACTATGATCACTTATGTAAGTATTTTTTCAGAAAATAGATAGGTGTTAAAATTTTAAATGCAGAAATGTCACTGGTATAAGAAAGTGGATATATATATGAAAATGGAAGATGGGATATTTAAAAATTTTACACACTATGCAAATAATATTTCCTTTAATTTAAACAGAGAATGGCATTTAGCAGTTTCCACTTTTAAAATAAACTTTCTAAAATACGTTGGTATATGAAATTTTCCTTTTTTTTTACTTCACGAGACTTAAGGCATATTGGTATGATAGTTCATGAGCATAATGGAGAACTATGTATTATCTGCCAGTAAAAAGTACTATATCCATCAATATATAGCATTAGCTACGGTAGAAATTCAGTTAAATAGTTTTTAATGCACAAAGAGCAATGATTGTGGATATAGTTTTCCAGGTTAATATGGCATTAAAAGATGTAAAAAGAATAATAATAATTTATAATGAGCCTTCAATATTTCTTTACAATGGAATAATAAAAAGAAAAAGTACAATAAGAAAGATCCTACTACACTCCTAAGCACATTCAAATTCAAATAATGTCACTGAAGGTAAATGCAGAAAAAGGCTTCAAAAGTTCATTCCCAGTAAAGACCAAACTATTTTGATTAGAGCAGGAATCCATTAAAATGCATATTTTAATTTGAGTATGATAAAAATATATAAATATATATCTACTGTTATTAAATAAGAAAAAGTATGAAAGAAGAAAAAATAAATAAAACTTTAGACATATCTGAATATTTTTATATATTATAGACAAAAATGCAATAACTTCTACTGAAATTAATGGATGCAAGATCATTCCAATATATAGTATAAAAAATACGAAGTAATGAAGAAATATATTTCAAAATTATTACAACACAGTTAAAAAAATAGTTAGTGCATTCTACTTTAAAAGATGGTTCAAGACAAATCTAAACATTATACTAACGAAAGCAATACTCGATATGTGTCACTAAAGATAAAAAAAGAATTGTTTAATATAATTATTTGATAGAATTTTGGAGATAAAAAATATCGAGTAAAATTCTGTATAATTTCAAAACTTTCTAAAATGACAAATTTTTCAATGCACAGCAAAATAAAACCGCTTTAAAAGTAGAAATGATTTTACTATCTAACAATGGAAAAGTGTAGAAATAGGTGAAGATAGAAGACAAGAAATTTCTTTACATTTCTGAATCTTTGACAAAAAATTCATTTTACTCCAATTAAAAAAAAAGACACCTCACATTTCTTACCAAAAAAACAGTTTTTAAAATACTCTGAGATATACATTTTTCATTGAATTACTCAATTATTTTATAATACTAAAGACATATTGACATGGCTGTTTATGAGCATAATGAACAATAATATATTATCTGATAGAAAAAACATATTATATCCATCAATGTGTGGTTGTTCTAAAATCTCATGTTATATTATATTTACTAATTTTGTACTTGAAATATGTCCTTTTTCATTCTCAAAGGAATTTAAATATATTTATACATCAATATTCTTAGAGAAATATTTAACAACAATAACTTATAAAAGCATTTTTTTAAAAACTGAATTGTGTTAAAATGTCAAAACAAGAAATTTAACTTTGTTAAAATTATTGTGTAAGTTTGAAACTTGAAATATAAGACATACATGAATTTATATATAAAAACTGTGCTTTAAAGGACTATATGAGTGAACTACATTCAATGCAAACTACAATTTTTAATATTCATGGCAAAATTTTATAAATGACTTACCATTGCTCAATATTCAGAATACATCACAACATTCTTGTCATGACCAAAAGCATCACCTGAAATAGAAATATAATATCAATATAAAAGTATATAATAACAATGACAAATATGAAAAAAACTGAGCAGCCATGAAAAAAATAAGTATTTTGATTTTTTTATGTACAGTGGAATAAAGACCTGACAAATACAAACTTTAAATGCACATAGAGTACTGAATGTGAATATGGTTCTTCATGTTAATAAGACTTTCAAAGATGTAATATAACAATAAGTAGTAATAAGCATTGAATGTCATTAAAAAAATGTAATAATAAACAGTATAATAGTGTATAATTTTTAAAAAAAATTAAAACATATTGGAATAGTTATTGATGAGTATAATGAAGAGTCATCTGTCATTTGCCAGTAAAAAATGTTGCATCCCTCAATAATTGTGTTGTAATTTTAGAATCTCCTGATGCATTAAATTTACTCAATCTGCAATTAAAATCTGAAATTATTTATTCTTAAATTTAAAAAATTGAAAGAATATTACATCCATTAATGTCTGGGAGTTCTAAAACCTTCAGGATTTTTAAATATGCTTAATGAGTACTTTAATTTGGATATCACTCATCCTTAAATCAAAATAAATATTTAAATATATTAACCTATCAATATTTCCAGAGCAAACAGTTAACTATGATCACTTATGTAAGTATTTTTTCAGAAAATAGATAGGTGTTAAAATTTTAAATGCAGAAATGTCACTGGTATAAGAAAGTGGATATATATATGAAAATGGAAGATGGGATATTTAAAAATTTTACACACTATGCAAATAATATTTCCTTTAATTTAAACAGAGAACGGCATTTAGCAGTTTCCACTTTTAAAATAAACTTTCTAAAATACGTTGGTATATGAAATTTTCCTTTTTTTTTTACTTCACGAGACTTAAGGCATATTGGTATGATAGTTCATGAGCATAATGGAGAAGTATGTATTATCTTCCAGTAAAAAGTACTATATCCATCAATATATAGCATTAGCTACGGTAGAAATTCAGTTAAATAGTTTTTAATGCACAAAGAGCAATGATTGTGGATATAGTTTTCCAGGTTAATATGGCATTAAAAGATGTAAAAAGAATAATAATAATTTATAATGAGCCTTCAATATTCCTTTAGAATGGAATAATAAAAAGAAAAAGTACCATAAGAAAGATCCTACTACACTCCTAAGCACATTCAAATTCAAATAATGTCACTGAAGGTAAATGCAGAAAAAGGCTTCAAAAGTTCATTCCGAGTAAAGACCAAACTATTTTGATTAGAGCAGGAATCCATTAAAATGCATATTTTAATTTGAATATGATAAAAATATATAAATATATATCTACTGTTATTAAATAGGAAAAAGTATGAAAGAAGAAAAAATAAATAAAACTTTAGACATATCTGAATATTTTTATATATTATAGACAAAAATGCAATAACTTCTACTGAAATTAATGGATGCAAGATCATCCCAATATATAGTATAAAAAATACGAAGTAATGAAGAAATATATTTCAAAATTGTTACAACACAGTTAAAAAAATAGTTAGTGCATTCTACTTTAAAAGATGGTTCAAGACAAATCTAAACATTATACTAACGAAAGCAATACTCGATATGTGTCACTAAAGATAAAAAAAGAATTGTTTAATATAATTATTTGATAGAATTTTGGAGATAAAAAATATCGAGTAAAATTCTGTATAATTTCAAAACTTTCTAAAATGACAAATTTTTCAATGCACAGCAAAATAAAACCGCTTTAAAAGTAGAAATGATTTTACTATCTAACAATGGAAAAGTGTAGAAATAGGTGAAGATAGAAGACAAGAAATTTCTTTACATTTCTGAATCTTTGACAAAAAATTCATTTTACTCCAATTAAAAAAAAAGACACCTCACATTTCTTACCAAAAAAACAGTTTTTAAAATACTCTGAGATATACATTTTTCATTGAATTACTCAATTATTTTATAATACTAAAGACATATTGACATGGCTGTTTATGAGCATAATGAACAATAATATATTATCTGATAGAAAAAACATATTATATCCATCAATGTGTGGTTGTTCTAAAATCTCATGTTATATTATATTTACTAATTTTGTACTTGAAATATGTCCTTTTTCATTCTCAAAGGAATTTAAATATATTTATACATCAATATTCTTAGAGAAATATTTAACAACAATAACTTATAAAAGCATTTTTTTAAAAACTGAATTGTGTTAAAATGTCAAAACAAGAAATTTAACTTTGTTAAAATTATTGTGTAAGTTTGAAACTTGAAATATAAGACATACATGAATTTATATATAAAAACTGTGCTTTAAAGGACTATATGAGTGAACTACATTCAATGCAAACTACAATTTTTAATATTCATGGCAAAATTTTATAAATGACTTACCATTGCTCAATATTCAGAATACATCACAACATTCTTGTCATGACCAAAAGCATCACCTGAAATAGAAATATAATATCAATATAAAAGTATATAATAACAATGACAAATATGAAAAAAACTGAGCAGCCATGAAAAAAATAAGTATTTTGATTTTTTTATGTACAGTGGAATAAAGACCTGACAAATACAAACTTTAAATGCACATAGAGTACTGAATGTGAATATGGTTCTTCATGTTAATAAGACTTTCAAAGATGTAATATAACAATAAGTAGTAATAAGCATTGAATGTCATTAAAAAAATGTAATAATAAACAGTATAATAGTGTATAATTTTTTAAAAAAATTAAAACATATTGGAATAGTTATTGATGAGTATAATGAAGAGTCATCTGTCATTTGCCAGTAAAAAATGTTGCATCCCTCAATAATTGTGTTGTAATTTTAAAATCTCCTGATGCATTAAATTTACTCAATCTGCAATTAAAATCTGAAATTATTTATTCTTAAATTTAAAAAATTGAAAGAATATTACATCCATTAATGTCTGGGAGTTCTAAAACCTTCAGGATTTTTAAATATGCTTAATGAGTACTTTAATTTGGATATCACTCATCCTTAAATCAAAATAAATATTTAAATATATTAACCTATCAATATTTCCAGAGCAAACAGTTAACTATGATCACTTATGTAAGTATTTTTTCAGAAAATAGATAGGTGTTAAAATTTTAAATGCAGAAATGTCACTGGTATAAGAAAGTGGATATATATATGAAAATGGAAGATGGGATATTTAAAAATTTTACACACTATGCAAATAATATTTCCTTTAATTTAAACAGAGAACGGCATTTAGCAGTTTCCACTTTTAAAATAAACTTTCTAAAATACGTTGGTATATGAAATTTTCCTTTTTTTTTACTTCACGAGACTTAAGGCATATTGGTATGATAGTTCATGAGCATAATGGAGAAGTATGTATTATCTTCCAGTAAAAAGTACTATATCCATCAATATATAGCATTAGCTACGGTAGAAATTCAGTTAAATAGTTTTTAATGCACAAAGAGCAATGATTGTGGATATAGTTTTCCAGGTTAATATGGCATTAAAAGATGTAAAAAGAATAATAATAATTTATAATGAGCCTTCAATATTCCTTTAGAATGGAATAATAAAAAGAAAAAGTACAATAAGAAAGATCCTACTACACTCCTAAGCACATTCAAATTCAAATAATGTCACTGAAGGTAAATGCAGAAAAAGGCTTCAAAAGTTCATTCCGAGTAAAGACCAAACTATTTTGAATAGAGCAGGAATCCATTAAAATGCATATTTTAATTTGAATATGATAAAAATATATAAATATATATCTACTGTTATTAAATAGGAAAAAGTATGAAAGAAGAAAAAATAAATAAAACTTTAGGCATATCTGAATATTTTTATATATTATAGACAAAAATGCAATAACTTCTATTGAAATTAATGGATGCAAGATCATTCCTATATATAGTATAAAAAATACGAAGTAATGAAGAAATATATTTCAAAATTATTACAACACATTTAAAAAATAGTTAGTGCATTCTACTTTAAAAGATGGTTCAAGACAAATCTAAACATTATACTAACGAAAGCAATACTCGATATGTGTCACTAAAGATAAAAAAAGAATTGTTTAATATAATTATTTGATAGAATTTTGGAGATAAAAAATATCGAGTAAAATTCTGTATAATTTCAAAACTTTCTAAAATGACAAATTTCTCAATGCACAGCAAAATAAAACAGCTTTAAAAGTAGAAATGAATTTACTATCTAACAATGGAAATGTGCAGAAATAGGTGAAGATAGAAGACAAGAAATTTCTTTACATTTCTGAATCTTTGACAAAAAAATTCATTTTACTCCAATTAAAAAAAAAGACACCTCACATTTCTTACCAAAAAAACAGTTTTTAAAATACTCTGAGATATACATTTTTCATTGAATTACTCAATTATTTTATAATACTAAAGACATACTGACATGGCTGTTTATGAGCATAATGAACAATAATATATTATCTGATAGAAAAAACAAATTATATCCATCAATGTGTGGTTGTTCTAAAATCTCATGTTATATTATATTTACTAATTTTGTACTTGAAATATGTCCTTTTTCATTCTCAAAGGAATTTAAATATATTTATACATCAATATTCTTAGAGAAATATTTAACAACAATAACTTATAAAAGCATTTTTTTAAAAACTGAATTGTGTTAAAATGTCAAAACAAGAAATTTAACTTTGTTAAAATTATTGTGTAAGTTTGAAACTTGAAATATAAGACATACATGAATTTATATATAAAAACTGTGCTTTAAAGGACTATATGAGTGAACTACATTCAATGCAAACTACAATTTTTAATATTCATGGCAAAATTTTATAAATGACTTACCATTTCTCAATATTCAGAATAAATCACAACATTCTTGTCATGACCAAAAGCATCACCTGAAATAGAAATATAATATCAATATAAAAGGATATAATAACAATGACAAATATGAAAAAAACTGAGCAGCCGTCAAAAAAATAAGTATTTTGATTTTTTTATGTACAGTGGAATAAAGACCTGACAAATACAAACTTTAAATGCACATAGAGTACTGAATGTGAATATGGTTCTTCATGTTAATAAGACTTTCAAAGATGTAATATAACAATAATTAGTAATAAGCATTGAATGTCATTAAAAAAATGTAATAATAAACAGCATAATAAAGAAGTGTATAATTTTTTAAAAAAATTAACACATATTGGAATAGTTATTGATGAGTATAATGAAGAGTCATCTGTCATTTGCCAGTAAAAAAATGTTGCATCCCTCAATGATTGTGTTGTAATTTTAAAATCTCCTGATGCATTAAATTTACTCAATCTGCAATTAAAATCTGAAATTATTTATTCTTAAATTTAAAAAATTGAAAGAATATTACATCCATTAATGTCTGGTAGTTCTAAAACCTTCAGAATTTTTAAATATGCTTAATGAGTACTTTAATTTGGATATCACTCATCCTTAAATCAAAATAAATATTTAAATATATTAACCTATCAATATTTCCAGAGCAAACAGTTATCTATGATCACTTATGTAAGTATTTTTTTAGAAAATTGATAGGTGTTAAAATTTTAAATGCAGAAATGTAACTGGTATAAGAAAGTGGATATATATATGAAAATTGAAGATGGGATTTTTAAAAATTTTACACACTATGCAAATAATATTTCCTTTAATTTAAATAGAGAAACTGAGCAGCTGTGAAAAAAATAAGTGTTTTGATTTTTTTATGTACAGTGGAATAAAGACCTGGCAAATACAAACTTTAAATGCACATAGAGTACTGAATGTGAATATGGTTCTTCATGTTAATAAGACTTTCAAAGATGTAATATAACAATAATTAGTAATAAGCATTGAATGTCATTAAAAAAATGTAATAATAAACAGTATAATAAAGAAGTGTATAATTTTTTTAAAAAATTAACACATATTGGAATAGTTATTGATGAGTATAATGAAGAGTCATCTGTCATATGCCAGTAAAAAAATGTTGCATCCCTCAATGATTGTGTTGTAATTTTAAAATCTCCTGATGCATTAAATTTACTCAATCTGCAATTAAAATCTGAAATTATTTATTCTTAAATTTAAAAAATTGAAAGAATATTACACCCATTCATGTCTGGTAGTTCTAAAACCTTCAGAATTTTTAAATATGCTTAATGAGTACTTTAATTTGGATATCACTCATCCTTAAATCAAAATAAATATTTAAATATATTAACATATCAATATTTCCAGAGCAAACAGTTAACTATGATCACTTATGTAAGTATTTTTTTAGAAAATAGATAGGTGTTAAAATTTTAAATGCAGAAATGTAACTGGTATAAGAAAGTGGATATATATATGAAAATGGAAGATGGGATTTTTAAAAATTTTACACACTATGCAAATAATATTTACTTTAATTTAAACAGAGAATGGCATTTAGCAGTTTCCACTTTTAAAATAAACTTTTTAAAATACCTTGGTATATGAAATTTTCTTTTTTACTTCACGAGACTTAAGGCATATTGGTATGATAGTTCATGAGCATAATGGAGAACTATGTATTATCTGCCAGTTAAAAGTACTATATCCATCAATATATAGCATTAGCTTTGGTAGAAATTAGGTTAAATAGTTTTTAATGCCCAAAGCGCAATGATTGTGGATATAGTTTTCCAGGTTAATATGGCATTCAAAGATGTAAAAAGAATAATAATAATTTATAATGAGCCTTCAATATTTCTTTTGAATGGAATAATAAAAAGAAAAAGTACAATAAGAAAGATCCTACTACACTCCTAAGCACATTCAAATTCAAATAATGTCACTGAAGGTAAATGCAGAAAAAGGCTTCAAAAGTTCATTCCGAGTAAAGACCAAACTATTTTGATTAGAGCAGGAATCCATTAAAATGCATATTTTAATTTGAATATGATAAAAATATATAAATATATATCTACTGTTATTAAATAAGAAAAAGTATGAAAGAAGAAAAAATAAATAAAACTTTAGACATATCTGAATATTTTTATATATTATAGACAAAAATGCAATAACTTCTACTGAAATTAATGGATGCAAGATCATTCCTATATATAGTATAAAAAATACGAAGTAATGAAGAAATATATTTCAAAATTATTACAACACAGTTAAAAAAATAGTTAGTGCATTCTACTTTAAAAGATGGTTCAAGACAAATCTAAACATTATACTAACGAAAGCAATACTCGATATGTGTCACTAAAGATAAAAAAAGAATTGTTTAATATAATTATTTGATAGAATTTTGGAGATAAAAAATATCGAGTAAAATTCTGTATAATTTCAAAACTTTCTAAAATGACAAAGTTTTCAATGCACAGCAAAATAAAACCGCTTTAAAAGTAGAAATGATTTTACTATCTAACAATGGAAAAGTGTAGAAATAGGTGAAGATAGAAGACAAGAAATTTCTTTACATTTCTGAATCTTTGACAAAAAAATTCATTTTACTCCAATTAAAAAAAAAGACACCTCACATTTCTTACCAAAAAAACAGTTTTTAAAATACTCTGAGTTATACATTTTTTATTGAATTACTCAATTATTTTATAATACTAAAGACATACTGACATGGCTGTTTATGAGCATAATGAACAATAATATATTATCTGATAGAAAAAACAAATTATATCCATCAATGTGTGGTTGTTCTAAAATCTCATGTTATATTATATTTACTAATTTTGTACTTGAAATATGTCCTTTTTCATTCTCAAAGGAATTTAAATATATTTATACATCAATATTCTTAGAGAAATATTTAACAACAATAACTTATAAAAGCATTTTTTTAAAAACTGAATTGTGTTAAAATGTCAAAACAAGAAATTTAACTTTGTTAAAATTATTTTGTAAGTTTGAAACTTGAAATATAATACATACATGAATTTATATATAAAAACTGTGCTTTAAAGGACTATATGAGTGAACTACATTCAATGCAAACTACAATTTTTAATATTCATGGCAAAATTTTATAAATGACTTACCATTTCTCAATATTCAGAATAAATCACAACATTCTTGTCATGACCAAAAGCATCACCTGAAATAGAAATATAATATCAATATAAAAGGATATAATAACAATGACAAATATGAAAAAAACTGAGCAGCCGTCAAAAAAATAAGTATTTTGATTTTTTTATGTACAGTGGAATAAAGACCTGACAAATACAAACTTTAAATTCACATAGAGTACTGAATGTGAATATGGTTCTTCATGTTAATAAGACTTTCAAAGATGTAATATAACAATAAGTAGTAATAAGCATTCAATGTCATTAAAAAAATGTAATAATAAACAGTATAATAAAGAAGTGTATAATTTTTTAAAAAAATTAACACATATTGGAATAGTTATTGATGAGTATAATGAAGAGTCATCTGTCATTTGCCAGTAAAAAATGTTGCATCCCTCAATAATTGTGTTGTAATTTTAAAATCTCCTGATGCATTAAATTTACTCAATCTGCAATTAAAATCTGAAATTATTTATTCTTAAATTTAAAAAATTGAAAGAATATTACATCCATTAATGTCTGGGAGTTCTAAAACCTTCAGGATTTTTAAATATGCTTAATGAGTACTTTAATTTGGATATCACTCATCCTTAAATCAAAATAAATATTTAAATATATTAACCTATCAATATTTCCAGAGCAAACAGTTAACTATGATCACTTATGTAAGTATTTTTTCAGAAAATAGATAGGTGTTAAAATTTTAAATGCAGAAATGTCACTGGTATAAGAAAGTGGATATATATATGAAAATGGAAGATGGGATATTTAAAAATTTTACACACTATGCAAATAATATTTCCTTTAATTTAAACAGAGAATGGCATTTAGCAGTTTCCACTTTTAAAATAAACTTTCTAAAATACGTTGGTATATGAAATTTTCCTTTTTTTTTACTTCACGAGACTTAAGGCATATTGGTATGATAGTTCATGAGCATAATGGAGAAGTATGTATTATCTGCCAGTAAAAAGTACTATATCCATCAATATATAGCATTAGCTACGGTAGAAATTCAGTTAAATAGTTTTTAATGCACAAAGAGCAATGATTGTGGATATAGTTTTCCAGGTTAATATGGCATTAAAAGATGTAAAAAGAATAATAATAATTTATAATGAGCCTTCAATATTCCTTTAGAATGGAATCATAAAAAGAAAAAGTACAATAAGAAAGATCCTACTACACTCCTAAGCACATTCAAATTCAAATAATGTCACTGAAGGTAAATGCAGAAAAAGGCTTCAAAAGTTCATTCCGAGTAAAGACCAAACTATTTTGATTAGAGCAGGAGTCCATTAAAATGCATATTTTAATTTGAATATGATAAAAATATATAAATATATATCTACTGTTATTAAATAGGAAAAAGGATGAAAGAAGAAAAAATAAATAAAACTTTAGGCATATCTGAATATTTTTATATATTATAGACAAAAATGCAATAACTTCTATTGAAATTAATGGATGCAAGATCATTCCTATATATAGTATAAAAAATACGAAGTAATGAAGAAATATATTTCAAAATTATTACAACACATTTAAAAAATAGTTAGTGCATTCTACTTTAAAAGATGGTTCAAGACAAATCTAAACATTATACTAACGAAAGCAATACTCGATATGTGTCACTAAAGATAAAAAAAGAATTGCTTAATATAATTATTTGATAGAATTTTGGAGATAAAAAATATCGAGTAAAATTCTGTATAATTTCAAAACTTTCTAAAATGACAAATTTTTCAATGCACAGCAAAATAAAACCGCTTTAAAAGTAGAAATGATTTTACTATCTAACAATGGAAATGTGTAGAAATAGGTGAAGATAGAAGACAAGAAATTTCTTTACATTTCTGAATCTTTGACAAAAAAATTCATTTTACTCCAATTAAAAAAAAAGACACCTCACATTTCTTACCAAAAAAACAGTTTTTAAAATACTCTGAGATATACATTTTTCATTGAATTACTCAATTATTTTATAATACTAAAGACATATTGACATGGCTGTTTATGAGCATAATGAACAATAATATATTATCTGATAGAAAAAACAAATTATATCCATCAATGTGTGGTTGTTCTAAAATCTCATGTTATATTATATTCACTAATTTTGTACTTGAAATATGTCCTTTTTCATTCTCAAAGGAATTTAAATATATTTATACATCAATATTCTTAGAGAAATATTTAACAACAATAACTTATAAAAGCATTTTTTTAAAAACTGAATTGTGTTAAAATGTCAAAACAAGAAATTTAACTTTGTTAAAATTATTTTGTAAGTTTGAAACTTGAAATATAAGACATGCATGAATTTATATATAAAAACTGTGCTTTAAAAGACTATATGAGTGAACTACATTCAATGCAAACTACAATTTTTAATATTCATGGCAAAATTTTATAAATGACTCACCATTGCTCAATATTCAGAATACAACACAACATTCTTGTCACTACCGAAAGCACCACCTGAAATAGAAATATAATATCAATATAAAAGGATATAATAACAATGACAAATATGAAAAAAACTGAGCAGCCGTGAAAAAAATAAGTATTTTGATTTTTTTATGTACAGTGGAATAAAGACCTGGCAAATACAAACTTTAAATGCACATAGAGTACTGAATGTGAATATGGTTCTTCATGTTAATAAGACTTTCAAAGATGTAATATAACAATAATTAGTAATAAGCATTGAATGTCATTAAAAAAATGTAATAATAAACAGTATAATAAAGAAGTGTATAATTTTTTTAAAAAATTAACACATATTGGAATAGTTATTGATGAGTATAATGAAGAGTCATCTGTCATTTGCCAGTAAAAAATGTTGCATCCCTCAATAACTGTGTTGTAATTTTAAAATCTCCTGA
Source organism: Argiope bruennichi (assembly GCF_947563725.1). Taxonomy (NCBI): domain Eukaryota; kingdom Metazoa; phylum Arthropoda; class Arachnida; order Araneae; family Araneidae; genus Argiope; species Argiope bruennichi. Next base: position 120,858,402 of record NC_079162.1, read on the forward strand.
TGCATTAAATTTACTCAATCTGCAATTATTTATTCTTAAATTTAAAAAATTGAAAGAATATCACATCCATTAATGTCTGGTAGTTCTAAAACCTTCAGAATTTTTAAATATGCTTAATGAGTACTATAATTTGGATATCACTCATCCTTAAATGAAAATAAATATTTAAATATATTAACATATCAATATTTCCAGAGCAAACAGTTAACTATGATCACTTATGTAAGTATTTTTTTAGAAAATAGATAGGTGTTAAAATTTTAAATGCAGAAATGTCACTGGTATAAGAAAGTGGATATATAAATGAAAATGGAAGATGGGATTTTTAAAAATTTTACACACTATGCAAATAATATTTCCTTTAATTTAAACAGAGAATGGCATTTAGCAGTTTCCACTTTTAAAATAAACTTTTTAAAATACGTTGGTATATGAAATTTTCCTTTTTTTTACTTCACGAGACTTAAGGCATATTGGTATGATAGTTCATGAGCATAATTGAGAACTATGTATTATCTGCCAGTAAAAAGTACTATATCCATCAATATATAGCATTAGCTATGGTAGAAATTCAGTTAAATAGTTTTTAATGCACAAAGCGCAATGATTGTGGATATAGTTTTCCAGGTTAATATGGCATACAAAGATGTAAAAAGAATAATAATAATTAATAATGAGCCTTCAATGTTTCTTTAGAATGGAATAAAAAAACAAAAAGTACAATAAGAATGATCTTACTACACTCCTAATAATAGCGAAATTCAAATAATAAGTCACTGAAGGTAAGTGGAGAAAAAGGCTTCAAAAGTTCATTCCGAGTAAAGACCTAAGTGTTTAGATTATAACAGGAATCCATGAAAATGCATATTTTAATTTGCATCTGATAAAAATATATATAATATATGCTACTGTTATTAAATTAGAAAAAGTATAAAAGAAGAAAAAAGAAAAAAATTTTAGACAATTCTTAATATTTTTATATACTATAGACTAAAATGCAATAATTTCAATTGAAATTAATGGATGCATGATCATTTCTATATATAGTATATAAAATACGAAGTAATGAAGAAATATATTTCAAAATTATTAGAACACAAGTAAAAAATAGTTAGTGCATTCTACCTAAAAAAATGGAGCAAGATAAATTTAAATATTATACTACCGAAAGCAATACTCGAGATGTGTCACTAAAGATAAAAAAAGAATTGTTTAAAATAATTATCTGATAGAATTTTGCAGAAAAAATATCATGAGTAAAATTCTGAATAAATTCAAAACTTTCTAAAATTACAAATTTTTCAATGCACAGCATAATAAAACCTTTAAAAAAGCATTTGTGATTTTATTACCTAACAATGGAAATGTGTAGAAATAGGTGCCAAAAAAAAAAATCATTTTACTCCAATTAAAAAAAAAAAATACGTCGCATATTCCCCACCAAATAAACAGTTTTAAAATACTTTAAGATATAAAATTTTCATTTCATTACTTATTTACTTTATAATACCATAGACATACTGAAATGGTATTTATGAGCATAATGAACAATGATCTAGTATCTGATAGAAAAAGCAAATTATATCCATCGAATTGTGGTTGTTCTAAAATCTCATGATGTATTAAATTTACTAATTTTTTTCTTTAAATATGTCCTTTTTCATTCTCAAAGGAATTTAAATATAATTATGCATCAATATTGTCAGAGCTGAATGTTTACAATGATCACTGGTACGAATTTACCATAAGTTTAAGCTGGTTCATTTCAATTTTTTAATAAGTGGATTGTATTCTTATTTAAAATTAAACGACAATTCGGAAGCCAACTTTTTATTTCATCGAGGTTCACCAACCCCACAACGATTCAATATGAAACAGAAGCGGATAGCGAAAGAACGATCATACAATGTTTACGGAACAGGAATGAGTGTCTCTGCGCATGCTCAGATTTAACTGGGGAAAATGATTAATATTCGCTATGTTTCGTGATCGTTCTCTCGCTATCCGCTTACGTCAGGAGCATCATTAGGATGATTAATTTTTTCGTGTTTAGAAAATCAAAATTTTTTAAAATACTTTATCATTTACAACTCATAAAAAAAAGTAGGAACGTTTTTTTTCAACGTATATTTAAAGTTAATTAAAAAAGTATTTTATAAATAAGAATGTTTTACGATTCAAACTTTAAAAATAGGGCTGATTTTTGGTTTCTTAAATATTTAATGAAACTTAATAGTAAAACTAATGTGTCTTCAGTACTATATTAAGGATGTAAGTTAGGAAAGTATGGTTATGTTTTTGTTTTTTCTTATATTGAAAGTGAAATAAAGGTTAACCTTATTTAAAAAAAAATTTTTTTTAAATGCTTTATTTAAAAATGTTAGTGATCAAATGCCCTTATCTATGAATTTAATATAATAATTTAGAAAACTTAAAGAAATATATCTTCCTTTGAGGAATTTCTGAGAATAGCATTTGAAATCATTTTAAAAAGGGCTTTTGAACAACAAGGAAGTATAAACCAGCATATTAATTGAATCTGCTGTTTTTCTTCATACTTGCTTTTGTTAAGCATTTTAGTTAAAAAAATTTCTTTTTTTTGAAATTGAAAGATGAACTGATAAAAAATTACAAATTCTAGATCTTATTTTTGTAACAATTTGAAGAGAGAATAAATAATACAATAATTATATATAACGCTAAAGATTCCAACTCTCATCTTAATCCTAGTTCATAAAAACCAGGATTATTTACATCACGTTTAATAATTTTTCTAAAAATTTAATAAATTTTCTACTTAAAGACTCCATGTATTAATCAATGAATTTTTTTAATGAAATAATCACTTTAATTATTTTTGCAATAAAAGTGCTTTGTGTACATAATAATTTTAAATATAATAAGTATTTACATCCTATCAATGGAACGAAAATTTGATCCTAAACTTTTTTTGAGCAAAGAATTTAAGGGGATATTCTTCTACTGATTTCAATCATTCCTTAAATTTTATTTAAGTCTAATAAATAATTGAAAAAATAATAATAATGAATTATAGTTTTGAAGTTCAGTTCTGGCAAAGAAAGAAAAAAAACTATTTGTCAAATTAACTGTGATAAACGTGAACTATTCTGCAGCTGCATTTTTTTTCCTTCAGTGGTAAGGGCTTTCTTTTAAAACATATACACTTTTTGTTACTGAATATACTTTAAGTTTAATGAATACTTAAGTTTTTATCATGGTAGAATGAGAGAAAGATAAGTGAAAAAAAAATAATCAGTTTAAATTAATAATAAAATGTTTATCAAGAGAGACAAAAGTAATATTTAATAAGATCCCCCTTCCCAAATTCTTTGGATTCTTAAAAATAAACAATATTTAGATAAAATTTAACATGACTATTTACTCAAAAGGGAGTCAATCATAGAGTAACTATCTTGGTCATGTCTTGCTGAAATAGTTTTATGTAGTTAGGCAAGTAAGATAAAATAGAAAATCTACATGTTTCACCACCATGATTGATATGCATTTATCAGAAACAAAATTAATCAGTAATCCAAGAATAACTATTAACCATTTCTTCTTTTTTAAAAAAAAATCTTAATGACTCATATGATTTCAACTTTTGTCCATTCAGGACAACTGGTGTAACTGCCAAGATTTTTCAGCAATTTTTTTTTAATTGAGAGAATAAAATTTACTTTCTCATTCCTTCAAATATTGTTACGAAATTTCCCGAGTTCGTTTGGATAGTGGGAGTTATATGGTGTGGAAAACACTCAATCAGCAGGCGGCGGTAGAAAATAAAACAACGACATTTATTTACACGAAGACACACAGTACAGCACAAAGACGACAACTATATACAGCACAGAAGACGATTATCTTCAGCCGAGACGTGCAGCAACAACAGCAGCATACAACAGTATACACAGCAGCTCTACTCCGCTAGTCCCTGGAAGACGAGTTCTTCACCGTCGCTTCCGACTACTCTTCGACTCCACCGGTTCACGACGACTACTACTCTTTCGCTTCCGACTACTCTTCGACTCCGCTGGTTCGCGACTGCCCGGCAGCTGCGGCTGCTTTCTTTTATAGGTCTCAGGAGGCGGGGCTAGAAGCCTCTCAACCAATCAGGAACGTTCGAGGCGTATCTCTGTTCCTACTGGACGGATCGGGAAAATTCTCGATGTTTCGGGTATAATCTATTTTGGCGCCAAAGTCGCCAAATTCGTCGCCAAGCTCTGGGACCTCCCATGGAACCAACTATGCTGGAAACCCGCATCACAGATTCGTAACAATATATTTAAATAATACAAATATGTTTTTAAAAATTTGATTTCTAAACATTTTAATTTAAATAAAAAGTTCAATTTTTTTGTTTGAAATTATAAATTATAAATATTAATAATTTTATATTTTTATAAAAATCTGAAAAGATATATTATGTTGCCATACCAAAATGGTAGTGTTTTTATAGAAAAGATTTCTTATATCATCATATTCCTTTTATTAATTTTAAGCAATAAATATTTTGATATTTTTACTTGAAATTTTTCTAAGCTAAATGATAGAAAAAGTGTACTGAAATGTAAAACTGAATGCGAATAATAAATTAGAAGAATTATAAACAATTTTGAAATTTTTATTACCGACATCAGAACTACAAAATGCATCTGATTATTCTTTACAAAATATAATATGAATACTGCACTAAGTTATAAATATAAATATTTTTCAAATATCAAAATCACAAAACAAATCTTGAAATTATAAAGTAAATTATTATGAGTATAATTTAATGTAGAATTTACAAAAGTTTTACAATGTATAGGTAGAAAAGATAAAAATTAAGGTAAGAAAAAAAAAAGATTAATTCTATAAAATATTTGAAAATCAGGCAACATAAATATAATTGCCATTGCATACAAATTATAAAAATTAAAAAGCATAACAAATTCTGAATCTTCTGGACTAATTAATAATACAAAAACTCAAACAATATAATTGAAGAGATTTTGGGGAAAAAATTTGCAGAATAGTAATAGAACTCTAAATTGACGAGATAGAGTTGAAAATAAAGTTTACAACCAAATATACATAAAATATAACATACATTGTGCCATTATTGAAAATCAATGCTATTTCTTATGAACTTCATGAAGTAATCAGCAATACAATAATTCAAACAAAAATATAATGAAAATTTAAAATTATAAACCTTAAAAAAAATGCAAAATATAGAGGGTTAAAGCTATACATGAGTGATTTGACAGAAAATCTAAAATAATGTAAAATTTAAAAATGAATCTAAAATCATATATGTAGGATTATTATATTCCTTATTAAACCTTATCATCATATTCCTTGTATTATAGTTGAAAAAAAAAACATTGCTTTTGGATATGCACTAATCAGAAATATACAAAAATTAAAATAACAATGAAAGTGATATATGTAATTGTTAAAGAATGTGATTAATAAAATATATATTGCAAAACAATACAGAACTATCAAGAATTTTATATGGCTGTTGCAACATAAACAGTTTTAATATATATATATATATATATATATATATATATATATATATAGTAAGATAATATACAGTGGATAAAAAAAGTATTGGCAATTGCCTATAAATGATCATATTTGCTAACAAAGTATGTTTGCAAATTTTATTTTAATATAGCGATTACAGAAGGAGAAAAGACAAACAAATATAACGAAATTTTCTTTTAAATATTTTTTTAGTCAAAATCTACGAGAAAATCCAAAATTTACATGATAAAAAAAGTATTGGCAAAATTATGAAATTGACAAAATTATGAGCGAAAACAAAATCATTATATGTTTAGTACTTTGTATGCATACCTTCTGCATCTATAACAGCTTGTAATCTGTTTCTCATAGAGGAAACTAAGGTCTTTGTTGTACTGTTGGGAATTTTGTACCACTCTTGCAAGAGTAAACGTTTGAGGTCGTCTTTACTTGAAATTTTATGTTTCCTGATTTCTAGATCCAGCAGGTGCCATAAATTTTCAATTGGATTGATGTCAGGCTATTGAGGTGGGGTTTTTAACTGGTGAGGAGCATTGTAGAGTAGCCATTCACGGGTGAGATTCTCTGTATGCTTGGGGTCATTGTCTTGTTGAAAAACGAATGATGTTCCCAAGCCAAGATTTTGGGCACTGATTTTTAAGTTATGGCGCAAAATGTCAATGTATGTACGTGCTGTCATAATACCATCAATAAAATACAGGTTGCCAACTCCATTAGCTGCCATACAGCCCCAAACTAAGACGCTGCCTCCACCATGTTTTACAGTAGCAGTTAAATGTTGCTCTTCCAATTCAGTATTTGGTCTCTTCCACTCATATCGTCGTCCATCACTGCCGAAAATGTTAAACTTTGATTCGTCGGAAAAAATAACTGTGATCCAAAACTCTTCGGATAAATAAACGTGGGATTTTACGAAATCTAACCTCTTTCTTCTATTTATTTGCGAGATTAATGGTTTCTTTCTAGCTGCCCTTCCATAATAACGTCTCTCGTGTAAAACATTCCGTACAGTCTGTACGCTGAAAGTCTTTTGCGAAGTGAAAGCATCATCTCTAGCTATCTGGGGTGCACTTATTTTAGGGTTTTCTTAACCTTGTTAATAATGGCACGTTTTTCTCTTGCAGAAAATATTCGAGGTCGTCCACTTCTAGTCTTATATTCCGTTGATCCTGTTTCCTTCAACTTTTTTACAACACTTCTGACAGTAAATAAACTTATATTCAACTGCACTCCTATAGCACGATAAGTTAAACCTTCATTTCTGAGCCTAATAATCATATTTTTAACACTAACGTCCAACGTCCAATTCTTACAATTTCGAAGTCATTTTACTGCAGTAATCGCAAAATAATGCATAGACACTTTTGGAGTAGTTTTGCAGATTTTATACCGGTAGAGTTATTTATCAGTCGAAACAAGTGACTTCAATGTAACAAAATTTGCATACCAGTTAAAACTTCGCCAATATTTTTTTGACATGTAAATTTTCGATTTTGAAAGAAAAAATCGTAGAAAATGCAAATTAAAATAAAAGCTTTACTATTTTGATATATCTAAGATGTCTTGTATTTAATTACGACAGCTAAAATGGCATAACATTTTATTTATTTGTCAATATGAATAAATTAAGGTAATTGCCAATACTTTTTTTACATACTGTATATGATTAAATAGGAGAAAATGATAATAAAACAAAACATTTTTTTTTACATAGCTGATATTTATAATAGTGTACATTTTTATTTTTAATAATTGTAGTTTCAAAAATTTTATAAAATTAATCACTCAAATGATTAAAATTCTAATTCAAACCACTGCATTGAATAATTTAATTAAAATTATTTATATGCCTGTCTATGCATGTATATACATAATTCTAGATAATGACACATTTAATGTGTTAAATAAAAATCTAAATCAAAGAAAAAAAATTACAGAATAAATAAAACAAATAGTCTAAAAGTATTTGCATACAATAATAAACTTAAAATAATATTATATCTGATAAAGGGTGCGAAGTGTGAAATGGATGCAAAAATTAAGCACATGAGCGAAATGTTATCGATTAGAGCTGCCTGGCGGATATTTCTCCTGAAAAATTTTCTATGTCCGTTAACATTACATGATCGTTCTCTCGCTATCCGCTTCTGTACGAAACTGTTTTGAAAACTGATCCCATGTCAGCAGGGTTACAATAAATTTTATCGCTGAAGCCAAGCTATCGCATGGTTGCAACATTCTATAACAAACAGCACCAAGAAGGCGGTAACATTCCGCCCCGCTTTGCGTATTTATGCAACACAGTTACAATTCAAGATTCAAAGTTATAATCAACAATATACAACAAAATATTTTTTTCGAGTTCAAACATGAAAATATATATAAAAAAAGACATAGAAATATAAATAAGTATGAACCATAAATGTACAATTAAATATGTAAAAATAGAAAATAAACATTTGAATATGTACAGAACAATATACAGTTTTTTTATGTACAGATTAGAAAATCAAGTCTGAATGGGTAGGAGGCAAATTTTAGAGATTGGTCTTTTAAAATGACCATTTTTAGTTTTGACAATTACAACACGAATTTTGCCGTCGTGTCCGGGAATAACTTGGCTTATTCTTCCAAGACACCATTTAAAAGGTGAAAGGTTACCCTCCTTTAGTAAAACCATATCATTTTCCTTAATATTATTTCTTGAAAACTGCCATTTTTTTCAGTCTTGCAAATAATTTAGATAGTCAATCGACCAGCGTTTCCAGATTTGTTCTATTATTTTTGTCAGTCATTGCCAACGGGTTAGTTTACTGTCTAGTTCATTTATTACTGAAGGCTCTGGAATAGAATTTATGGGCCTGCCTATTAAAAAATGGCCTGGAGTTAATGGTTCTAAGTTCGAAACATCGGAAGATAAAGGTGAAATAGGTCTTGAGTTTAGGATGCCTTCTATTTGTGTAACAACAGTTAAAAATTCCTCTTAAAATAATTTTGCATCAGCAACAGTTCTTTTTAGATGATGCTCGAAGGACTTAACCCCAGACTCCCAGAGTCCTCGAAATTAAGGGCCCGAGGGGGAAGAAATTTCCAGGAGATATTTTCCATTGCCCAAAACCTGGATAAATTTTCATCAGGAAAATTAACAAGTGAAGCTAGTTTTTTCACTTCTTTGTTGGCTCCTATAAAGGTTTTACTATTATCACTAAACAAGGGTGAGCATTTCCCTCGACGTGAGAAGAATCTTTTCAGGCAAGCAATAAATGCTTGTGATGTCAAGTCAAAAACTATTTCAAGATGTATATCCTTAGTAACTAGGCAAACGAAAATAGCTACATACACCTTATATAAATTAACCTTTCTTTGATTTTTGTACCTTATTAAAAATGCACCGCAAAAGTCTATACCTGTGTTAGAAAATACAGGGTCGAGATTTACTCGCTCTGGAGATAAATTCCCCATTAATTGGTCTAAGGGTAGGTTTGCACCTAAAACAAGTTATATAGTTGCGCACAACCTTTCTTGCGATATTTTTGCCTCCAATGGGTCAAAATTCTTGCCGAACAAAATGTAATAATGATTGAGGTCCTGCGCGAAAATTCTTTAAGTGATAATACTGGAAAATTAGAGTGGTAATTTTGTGCTTTTTAGGCAGTATTATCTGATATTTATGATTATAACTAACATCTGCATGAAGCAGTCTACCACCTACTCTTAACAAATTGACTGCATCTAAAAAGGCATTTAAGTGACATATAGGACCCTTCTTCAAAGTTTCTCCGTTTTTTAGGGCCTTTATCTCTTTATAAAATTCACTTACCTGAATAATCTCCATTAATTTTCTTTCTGCTATTTCCAATTTACTATTTGTGATTGGACCGGTAATTTTTGTTTTATTCTTAATATTGAATAAAAACCTGCAAAGAAAACTGCAACTAAATATACGAATTAATTTTAAATAGTCATTACTTATGGCTAAAAAATCCTCAAGAAATGAAATATTGTTTACAGAAGATAAATTAATGTTTGACTGTGATTTAAGTTCAGTCAGATATTGTTCATCTGAAATTACAGACTCATCAAGTTCAACACTAGAATGTTTTTTTAGAGTCCGGTAAACAGTCAGGACCACATCACCATAAGTCGTTGGTTAAGAGTTCATGAGGGTTCAAACCTCTAGATATTATATCTGCAGGATTAAGTTGGGAAAGAATATGTTTCTTCTGGAAGTTTTCTGTTAGAGTTTGTATCTCTGATACCCGGGTAGCAGCAAAAGTTTTTAGTTTATATGGAGGTGTCTTTATCCAGACAAGTGCAATTGTTGAATCTGTGTAACAGTTGTTTCACTGATTAGCATCTGAAGAGAAGAACGAATTCTTTCTATCAACTGCGAGAGAAGGAGACACGCTGACAACTCCAAACGAGGGATCGAAATTACTTTAATGGGAGCGACTCTTGATTTACTGGCAATAAGTTTATTGGCAGCTGTGCCATCTTTCATAATAGATTTCATGTAAACTACTGCTCCGAAAGCAGCTTCAGAAGCATCAGCATAACCTACTATAACAGTTCTTTCATAAGATTCTATCAAGATATATCTAGGAATTTTGAGATTTTCGATGACTTTCAAAGATGTCACAAAATTCGACCATTCTGGCTGAATTGACTGAGGGAGAGCATTTTCCCAGTTCAATTGTTGGATCCATAATTTTTGCATAAAAATTTTGGCCTTTGTAATAACAGGACTAACGAGACCTAATGGATCATACAAACGAGCGATGACTGATAACACGTTTCTTTTAGTGTAGAAAGGCTTGATCTTTAAGTCTACCTTAAAAAGAAAATAATCTTCTTTTGGTTGCCAATTCAGACCCAAAGCTTTTACTGAAGAATGTCGATCAACGAGAAAATATTGTTGTTTAGTTTCCTCAGAGCTATTATTTATGAGTTCAGATGAATTTGAAGTCCATTTATGAAGCTCCATGCCACAAGTTTGCAGCATTTGTATCAACTGCCTTTGTAATTCCTGGGCTGCTTCTAAAGTAGCAGCCCAGGGCAGCCCACCCGAGACAAAATCGTCCATATACACATATGTTAGTGTAACTTGCGAAGCTAACGGAAATTGTTCCGCTTCATCCAAAGCGAGTTGCTTCAAACAACGAATGACCAAGAATGGAGCCGATTTTGTGCCATAAGTAACAGTGTTAAGACGATACGTAATTGGAAATTGATTCATATTATCCTTCCATAATATTTTTAGCAGATTTCTTTGCGATTCATCAATTAATATTTGACGGTACATCTTCTTAATATCGGCCGTAAATGCGTATTTATAAGTCCTAAACCTAGTCATTATTTCAAAAATATTTTCTTTCACTGCACCGGCAAGAAGCAAATCGTTTAAACTTTGTCCCGATGTACTAGGGGCACTGGCATTAAATACAACCCTTAATTTTGTAGTTGAGTTTTCAGGTTTGTAAACTCCATGATGCGGCAAATAATACGATCCTTCACAAAGGTCATTATTCACCTTTTCCATTTGACCCAAACTTTCATATTCTGCAATAAATTCCTTATATAAATTTTGCATCATGGGATTCTTATACAATCGCTTAACTGTTTGGTTAAGTCTAACGTTGGCTAAGGCTTTAGAATCACCCAACAAACCTTCTTTCATCGGCATTTTAACTACAAATCGACCATCCTTATTTCTAGTGTGGGTTTCTTTAAAATGCGCCTCGCAAAACTCTTCTTCACTACTAAGAATAGTATTTTCTTCACTAATATTTTCCACTAACCAGAATTTTTCGATTACATTTTCTATATTCTCATTTCGAAAAACTAAACTACATAAATTAGTACAGGGCTCCTGATTGTTTGTATTTACATAGCCACCAGCGACATAACCAAATACAGTATTTTGAAATATTAAGGAATTTAGAGATGAACGTATTTGTTCACCCTTAACAATTTCAAAGAAGGTTTCAGCACCCAAAAGGGCATCGATTTTGGAACTCCGTGTAAATTCCGGATTCCCAAGCATAACCTGTGGAGTTTCTAAATTCTCTAAATTAACATTTGTAGCCGGAACCATATCCGTAATTTTATCTATTACAAAAAAGGTTTATGATAAAAAGAAAGATCCATTACTATTAGCTATATTAGCAACAGCCTCATATTCAATCGAAGTAGAAATTCCTCCCAATCCAGAAACCGATGTATTTATTTTTTGTCTTCGTAAATTCGCGCTGTCAGCAAACTGCTTTGTTACAAAATTTGCCTGAGAAGCGCTATCAAGAATTACTCTAACTCTTGAGAAGTGGCCATAAATATTCTGAATAAGTACTATTGCAGTTGGAAGTTGAACGCTTTTATTTTTTATAAGTAAGCAGGCAGAGGAAGTATACAGTGAATCGGCCAAGGTCACATCTGTTGTGGATAAATCAGTTCTCTGCTCCGAAGGAATTGCTTCGGAATGAGTAATATTTTCTCCTCCGATCGAAGGTTTGCTATGTCTGTGCAAGAGATAATTATGATTACCATTGCAGATGTAACACAAGTACTTAGATTGGCGACAAAAAGCTAATTTGTACCCTGGTTTTAAGCACAATACACAGAGAGAGAGTTTTTTAACCATATTAAAAAGTTCCACAGCATTTAAATCAAGAAAACTTTTGCATTTATAGATAGGATGATTTGCTGATAGACGACAAACAGGACACTTTGATGAAGTGTCATTTACCTTTGTTACTAAAGTGTACGTGGTTTAGAACTTTGGGAAATAAATTTAGATTTTGGAGGTTGAACAATATTACTTTGCAAATTTTCTAAAATTTGACATCTTTTTTCAATAAATTTTGTAAAGGTATCCCAATCAGTTAGCTCATTTGACGTCAAAGTCATTTCAAATTGTTTACGCGATTCTTTATCCAATTTCTGCATAACAATATTAATCAACATAGCTTCACTTAGTTTATCCAAATCTAAATCCAATAATTTTAGAGCTCTTAAATGTTTATGCAATTGATGAACTAATGATCTTAAATCTTTGTCACTTTCATTGTGCAACTTTTCAATCGAAAATATTTCTTTAATGTGAGTATTAACAGTAAGTCTTTTATTATCAAATCTATCCTCCAAAACTTTCAATGAGGAATGAAATGTATTGTCATTCGATATCATCCGAGCCGCACTTCCAACTAAGCATGATTGTAAATAATAAAGCTTTTGCGACTCTGAAAGTTGTTTGTTAGAAGAAATTAACGAGTCAAATTGAGCTTTAAAAATGTTCCATTCCTCAAAATTACCCGAAAATTTTGGTAATGGGATTTCTGGCAGCTTGATATTAACATCATTAGATTTATTAATTTTTGCATTCCCATTTTCATGCATGCAATTATGAAAAAGTTTTTTCAAGCTTACCTCCAATTTTAGGAGATCCGAGTCGATATCCTCGAAACTATTTTCAATTTCCACTAAATCTTCATCTCTTTTCACAACTTTGTAGTAGTCTTGTCTTAAAAGTTCAAAATGTTGATTTAATTTAGGCATTTTATCCAACTTGACTTCAATTTCTTCTATTTCAATATCCTCTAACTACTGATCCTTTATTGACGTTAATAGTCTAGTTATTTGCGCCTTGTTTCCACCACGAGTCCTATTTAACGAAGTAATGTCTTTCTCCATTATTATTTACTATTCAAGTCGAAATTTAATTAAAATTCAAACTCCGGCTCGACGGTCCAAATTTTATGGTACGAATATACCATAAGTTTAAGCTGGTTCATTTCAATTTTTTAATAAGTGGACTGTATTCTTATTTAAAATCAAACGACAATTCGAAAGCCAACTTTTTATTTCATCGAGGTTCACCGACCCCGCAACGATTCAGTACGAAACTGTTTTGAAAACTGATCCCATGTCAGCAGGGTTACAATAAATTTTATCGCTGATGCCAAGTAAGCGCATGGTTGCAACATTCTATAACAAACAGCGCAAACAAGGCGGTAACAATCACTTATACAAGCACTTTTTTGATGAACTCTTTTTCAGGTCCCAGAAAATTCATAATTTTAATTGCAAGTATATCCACCAGTTTTACAAATAACTCCATGAAGCCTTTTCCTGTGCTTTTATTATGGTATGGTGTACATTTTTCTAACTGTACATCTTGGCCGATATAATATATTTTATGTGTTATTTTTTGTAACTTCCTTATTTTTCCACTAGGAGCGATGTAACCTTTCTCAGTAAATTCAGTACGATCACTTTTCTATACATACACTTACCGAAGGTCTCAAAGAAGAGGCAAGTTTGTGTGCTGGTAAATGATTTTGAACAAGATAAGATTGCAGGAGGAAGGACTTTCCTTTTGCCAAATTGATGAAAGACTGGATATAAAATTGTTGCTGCTGTGTACAATTGCTGGCAAGTTTGCATGCCTCTTTCATTTTATAATATAACATCTACAAGGATTTCTGAGAAACAGTTCCATTACATTTTAGAAGTTGCTTCTCATGCGTTTTTCATTTATTTATGATCTTAAATATCATCTATTTTATGCATTGTTGCAATAAATATGTTGTGTTATTTTCTCTGGCGATGTACTTCCTTTTAGTTGTAAACAAGTTTGATTTCTTTTGATTGAGATAATACGTCCAAAATTGCTAAATATTTGTTGATGGACTTAATAACACATTTGAAGTTGCATTTCATTTCATGAGGATTCTATCAAATAGCAGGTTTACTACTTTAGTCCTAATTATTATGCAAAATTTTAAAAAAGAATAAAAGACACATATTTCTGAATATTAAAAATTTTTTTAATTATAAGCATTGTGCATTTTCATAGTTCCTTTTTATATTATTAAAAAGGGTTAGCTAACAAAATTATTCTCTTAGAAAATCATGATAGAAATTAGTGAACTTATTTTTCTGCATTTATCATCCATTACAAATAGAACTTGAAACTTGAAATTAGCAGTTAATGAAATATATATATATATATATATATATATATATATATAAATATATATTTGGTTGAAGCGGAATGCATGTCTAAAGACATAGATGAGGCATTTTAAGTTTTTAAATTAATTTTAATATTCATTCCGGGAAAGCATAATTATTTACAAGCAGAGACACGGACAAGGCACGTCCTCCAAAGCGCGGCACAAAATCAGAAGTGAAGAAGGAACGAAACAACTGATCACTAGTCTTATATAACGCGGGATTTCCGGTCACGTGACGATGGAATACATGTGTTGTTTCCATCTGGATGGTATTCCGATGGAATACCTTTGACAAGGGCAACGGAAGTATCAGTTTCATTGATACGTAGTACTGATGGCGCATTATTTTTAAAAAGGAATTAATTAAACCGAAAGTGGAATTAGTTCAGGAAATAAGAGAATATTTTATTATGGGCTAAAATAAGATAAAGTTTTGGAAATTAATTTGGTTAAATTAAGAGTTTATAATATATATATATATATATATATATATATATATACCGATGTTAGAGACAAGGAAGCAAAGTGAAATTGGGATATATTGATGGATTTGTACATTAGTACATCAAGTCAGAATTATAATACTATTCTTTAATTAGTCTATACCGCAGTTCAGTATTTTATAATACTGTTCTTTAACAGCTGTTTAAAAGAAAATGCTAGCTCTTTAAGAAGAATCTTGAATACATAATCTCAACTAAAGCACTCTCTGTTGTACTTGATTGTATTAGCTGTATTTTAATGGCAGATTAGTAATTTCTATTTTTAAATAAATCAATGACGTTTATTTTCTGTATTCAAAATATTTTTATTGTTATAATAATGTGTTATTTATAATAATTTGCTATCTTTTTTAGAACTATGCCAAGGTCATGAGGCTCTTCTGTGGAACACTTGTCAGGAAAGCTTATAATCGTCCTCCTGATGATAATCCTGCAACAGTAAAATACTTGAACACAATTGCTGCTTCAGCATAATTATAAAGTAAATTGGTATGAAAAAACATTCTGATTAATGATTATTTTGTATAAAATTTTCTGTTAAATTTCAATATAATTTTCTGGGGAGGATGGAATATAATTAAGATGAATAAAATTTTATTTTGCAAAAAAAAAAAAAAAAAAAAAAAATGTGACAAATTTTTTAAAATTAAAGTGTAGAAAAGTTTTATGTGAAAACAGTTAAGTGTTTTTATTGAATGTTCATCTATAATTTTGCTGTTAAGAGATTGTTTAAAATTCATTTGCATTTTATTAAAAAAAATTCAGCTAAGAAACAGTTGTCAAGCTTTTAGATAAAACAAGGAGATAAACATTTAAAAAATTCTTCGATTATTATAAAACTATTACAGAATAAACCAAAAAAATATTTTCAGACCTATGAAATATATCATAGAAGTTACTCGTTAAAGTTTACATTCTTATGTGTCTGAAAATAAGAAACTACTGGGTTGAGTAAGAATCATAGATATCGAACTCTAAAATTTCTTAATTAATTGAAAGAATAAATTGCTGACTTTTTATTCAAAAATGGTTGTTTACTGCAATCCAAAACTTTTCTTTTTCATTTTAGGATTTTTAAAAAAAAGATCCAATCATAGATTTTTAGTTAATAGATATAAATTAAGTATCCTTTACTTTTTACAATGCATTTGTTGATTCAATAAATTAAAACTGAGTTTTGGCTATTCCTAAAAAGATATGCATACGCCGATATATATAATCCAAAAGCAAATAATTTCCTTTTCAGTAATGTACAATCAACAAAGATTTTTCAGTAATTCTATTGAAAAGGTTGTTGATTAAGAATAATTCTAGAAATATTGCCACTCCATTTCCAGAATTTCCACAACATAACCGAAAATAATTAACAATTTAGCTACGATTTAAGCAAACTATATCATAAGAGATGCTGCAAGATTAAATATATTGTTGTTCTACTGGAATATTGGAATACATACTAAGATGATGTTAATTGATTTCGTTAAGTGTATTTCAAAGTGGAATCAATGAAATAGTTTTAATTCATAAATTTTATTTTTGTTCACAAAATTTTATATTAATTTAACTTTAGTTGTTTTTTATGATTCCTTATTAAATACTTCAAAATCTCACAAATTTTATATTTACTGACTGTAAATGAATTTTTATGTGACTGAAGTATGATGTCAGAGTTTTCTTGATCAGAAAATTCCTGGATTCAAGTCTTAGTAGCCCCGAAGATCCATCACAGGTGTTAACTTAGTATGCATTAAAATTCATATCCATGTCAAATTTCTCTTGTTGATGTGGACTAAATACTTACTGAATGGAGTGCAATATCATCAATTGCCATCCTTATGATTTCATCATGTTCTAAATTATCCATTTCGTTTACATTAAGTTATCCATTACAAGAGCCTTTGTAAAATTTAAGAGTAGGATTTTATTTAAGCAAATCTAAATTCCTCTTTTCATATTGAAGAATTTACTTGGCATCAAATTTTAAATGTTTTTTGTGCGAATCTTGATAAATGAAAGAATTTTAAGTGTGTCTATCCTGTTTGTTACCCTTCCTTTTTCTGTGACAGTTTTTATAGGGCTGTTTTATAATTTTTCGAAATTAAGCAGGTATTTGTACCATCCATCATATTCAAATTATTCCTTATTATTCGAAATCTATAAATATTGACATCAAGCAAAATATATTATTTAATGAAATAATTTACCTTCTCTATATACATGCTAATCGGATTTGCGTAAATTATGCTTAATTTCATATCAAATTTTCCAAAGGAAATCTCCATTTCTTCTTATAGACATTCCCTCATATTATGAGATATATAAGAAAAATATGCTGGAGGCTGTCTCAATTTACACAAATGTAAAAGAATATGTTATTCCTATAATTTTATCCTTTGCTTTTTACAATGCATTAGCTTATTCGATAAATTAATATTTCCGCTTTAACTGATGTTAAAATATATAGATATATTTCAAAATATTTGTCAGAATCTGCAATTATATATTTTTATTTTCGCAATCATTTATGGAGTGAAAATTAAGAAAAAAAAAGACAAATTTAATATTAACAGAAGTTTATTGTATTTACTTCTTCATAAATAGCCGTGGATATTCCAATTTGAAATTTGCTTCTTTATTTTCAGTGTTTAAAACTATATTTACGATGGCCAGTGATTTGACATTTTTTTTGTCATTATATATATGGCGTGAAAGATATTGAAAATTTTTAAATAATTAATATAAAATAATGAAAAAATTCTCATCTAGGGACAGATGATGTAATAGCTGATACTCGTACATGAAATTTTTATAATTGTCTTTAAATTCTGGATTATTTCACTATTAAAATTAAACATGAAATTGCAGTAAGTTTTGAGTCATCCAAATTTTTAGGTAATTTATGAAATGGGAGTCTCACCTCAACCAGCAATGAATTAATTAGATACATCTTCTGAAAATAGGTTTCACAAAATTGTACTAGTATGAGAAGATTAATTTTTGTCCCCATAATATCCTCCATTTCCCAAAACCCTGTGACTTCCTAATTCATTATCATTTCATAAATATTGATGCGAAATGAAGTACCTGAGCTGATATTACCATTTCGCAACTTCCCGGTCATCTAAAAACCAACGATATAATTTTGCGCGATCAATCCGCATTGTGAGATGATAAACTAACTGGGCATTAAATTAGCGAGGGGGGTGGGGCTCGGCCCTTAAAGTAAGGCCGGTCTGACTGGGTACATTAAAAGATAAGTTCATCAGGTGCGAAACATTTTCAGTTTTATTGCATGCAATGGAACACAAGGGCTGTAACTTTCAGCTCCTTTTAGAGGGCTATGTTATGATCGGATTGTGAGTTCCACGGTTTCGCGTGTTGAATCCGAAATTTATCTCCCCTAACTCTACAATTGGATATCATGCTTTTTTCCGAAGAACATTCAGTTTGTTAAGGCGACTCTCCGAAATGAAGCTGCCATTTGTTCAGAGTCGAAAATAATCCTTACTTTGAGCTCCTAACCTGTGATTTCTTTAAGGGTTGCTATTGTGATAGGCAGGATTTCTCGGGTTTTGCATCCGGTGAGGCAGAATTCAGGCTAAGAGGAAGATTTTCCTCTTGGGTTGATTACACTGAGTCATTGGCCGATTGAAATCTCTGTAGGAATTTTAGTTGGTGTAAAATATCGGTACTCTCCTGTTAATAACTATTATGTATACTAGAATGATGTTTTCCTTTACAAAAGTAGTACAGGAAAGAATTACATGGTTTTTTTTTTATGTTTGTCAAAAAAAGGCAGTTTATACACAGATATAATTGTTTCCTTTATTGAGGACAGTGACGTAACTAGGGTGGAGCAGTAAAGTAAGATAACTTTAAAGTTCCACTTTTAATTTATCTTTATCAAAAAAATTATCTATTGTGTTTTATTAAAAATATTTTCTGAATTCTGTTTTAGTTTTTGGCATTGGATTTATACTTTTCTATTTCTAAAATTTCTTAAAAATTGTGACATAACATTAGAATTTTTATGAGAATGGGCCTTGTATTTTCATTTGTAAAGCATTGCTTAGTAATTACGTTTTCTAGTTTTTAATATTGGTCGTCGAAAACTCCAAATAGATTACAGAGCAAAACATCACAAACTAGCTTTTATTTTTTATGAATTAAAGTATTATTTATAAAAAAGCATATTTACATGAACATTTATAAGCACGAATTGCATACATTAATTTAAAATTAAATTTGATTCACAAATCAAAGTAATTGAATTAATTTCAAAGTGTCAGCCAGAGTTAATATAGTTGTTGAATTTATTTTTGTAATGCTGAAAACTGTAATCGATGCAAATGAAGCAAGAAATAAATTAGAAAATACAAAAAAAAAAAAAAAAAAAGTTATTATTGCTTGGACTAAATTCAAATGCATAAACAAAATGATAATGAACTGGATGTTTTGCTGCAGATGAAGTTAATGGTTCAGGTCCTTTATATTCGAAGCGGTGCTAGATAGAATGTTTTTCTAAAAAAATGCAAGATTTAATCAAGATTCAGGGTGAACAACATCATGAAAAGGGCTTAAATTTGAAAACCACTTTTAAGCACCTTAAAAGTGCTTCATTTTCAGAAAAGGACCTTAAAAAGTACTTAATTTTCTCGTGAAGACGAAGAAAGCTTTTCATTTTGTTTTGTTCCTCCACAAGTTGAATATGATAATTCGAAATCATGGTCGTAAAGGCTTTGATGTATCAAAAAAGAAAACCAACAAAAGGGAAGAATTCGCAGAAGTATTCCAGGGCTTCCAGCATATATTAAGATGGCACTTAAGAACTCCCCCCCCCCCTTCCGACCCCATTTTTCCCCTCCCTTTTTCAACAATGTGCATTGCCATTTATTAAGATACTGAAATAGTTATCTGGAAAGGGCAGTACGAAATGCGTATTTACTTAATGCGAACCGAAAAACATTCCAAATTTAATTTTGAATGTTTTAGATGTAAAATAATTTATTTAAGTTATGCTCGGTAAGTATATATTTAAACTTTTATGTGTTGTTAAAGAAGAATATACGATATGGTCCGATCAACAGAAAATATGAAAATAGCAGGATGAAAACAGTATATCAAACATGGAAAAAGCTGCTTTCTAAAAACACTAACATATTCGATCAGCATTCTCATTAATATGTCGTTTTTAAGCAATCGCCTGAACGACCTACAACAGGTATTCAACTATTGTAATTAATTAAGATATACAATTACGTTAGTCAATTGCGTAAAATCTTGTATGATGAAATTTTAAGTTGAAGCCTTAAATTTTCAATTATCGTGATATCTTTCGCTGTATTTTTTTGAATGTCCCCATCCATTTGAACATTTTTATTTGTTGGATTAATCTTATTAAATTTGTTTTGATTAAGAAAAAAGAAACTGATGGATCTGGTACTTAAATATTTTTAAAGAAATAAAAAAAAAAGTGATTTGCAGTTTTTTTTCAGGGTTTAGGTTCTATCACCTATCATAAAGCCATTTAAGTTAGGAGCATGAAATTCGGGATGTTATTTTTTGGGCATTAGAGACACACTAAGAACGGATTCCCCAAACTTTTAATTCGAAGTGTAATTAAAAAATCGAATTTTAATGTGTCCTAACATCAAAGCATATTATCGCATAAAAATTATTTTAATACCGCTTTAAAGGTTAAAAAAGAATAGCTTTTGAATAATAAAAAAATTGTTTGGTTGAATGTAATTTTTTAAAAATAATTTCTGAGGAATTAGTTTTGGACACTGTTTATAACAAAGATTTTTACTATAATGAAATTCAAAATGATATTGCTTCTTCAAATCTTTGAATCCCATTATTCTATAGCTGTTAAAATTGTAGTAAAAAGGAAAAAAAAAAAAATGTTTTCTTTGCTTTTATTTAAACAAAAAAAATTTAAAGCATGTTCATTAAATAAAAATCTTCATTTGATAAATTTTGTTAAATTTTGAAGCAATTCCATATATTATTTCGTGCTGGCTTCAAGAAAGATTTTTTTTTAATGCTTCAATTGGCATTCTTACTTTTTCGTATACAAAATTCGTATACAACTCGTATATTCGTATACAATTTTTCGTATACAACTCGAGATTTTAATGAATCTTCACGTTTCATACCTCCTTGAATTCGAAAACACATTTTCGGAAAATGTCTGTCTCTGACTAAGATAACACAGATACACTTTGAGCTAGATTGATGAAATTTGGCATAAGGTCTTCACATCAAACTTGTAAATTTCGATCAAATTTTCAGCAACATCCTTTTAGATGAAATCTGCTTGCCTGCCGATTGTTCGATTATAAATTAGCATGATAACTACAAAACGAAGAGGGCAAGATTGTTAAAATTTGGTACACAGATTTAATATGTATTGTATAAACACCTATCAAGTTTTGAGCCAAATCCAACAAGGGGTTCACCGCATGTTGGTCTGTACTTTTAGAAATATGTAAAAGCGATAGCTCAAAAATGTAGTGAAATGTATCAAATTTTGGATGTAATTTTGTGAATATAAGTGTAGTTTTGAGCCAAATTTTTGTTTTAATCAATTAAAAAGAATGCGTTTAAAACCCAAATTCGCTCTTCGGAAGCTTTCAAATGCATGCCAGAGATGAATTGAATGTCAGTGCAGGATGAAATTTTTTACTCTTTCCATCCCAGACATATTGGATCTGAATTGTTGTTGCTTGTATAATAATTAAATACAAAATTTGTGGTTATGCTGAGCTTCTACATCACTATCGACATTTTCAGAAATATTGCATCTAACTGATATTTTATTTTAATTTTAAGAAATGTTGAAAAATCTCACAGATTTTTATTGTTAATCTTTTAAAACTTGACTTAATTTTTTTTAGTATTAATAGTTTTTTTTTTCATTTTTATTATCATTTCTATGTTTATTATCATTTCATTTGTCAAATCCAAAAAGGCATAACTTTACAATAGAAGAAGATGTTCAAATACAGAAATAAATATTAAAATTTAAAAAAAATATGTATTCGAAGTTAATTTTTAAGAATTATTTTTCAATAAAAACTTTACATTATTATAAAACAGAAAAAAAAAAAATATGCTTAGAAAATACGCAGTTTTTGTATGCATACTTATACAAAGGTACTTAATTTCTTCGGCTAAGGTGCTTAAAAGTACTTAATTTTTGCAGCAGTTTCTCACTACGCACCCTGAGGTTGTTTATCATTTTGAGTAAGTTTGATTTCATATCATAAATTGGTTTTAAATTACGATAACTGCACATTATTCAACCAATTATGAGTTAATTGTTTGTTGTTGGTATTGCATTTTTCCATTCTTTTTTCTTGCAACAGCTGCTACACTGACTACATTGAAACAGACTAAACTGTTTTAAGATAAAAGACAAGTTTTCGTGAACCGAACTAAAACAATAGGCTTAAGGTAGACAGGAAATTAAAATCAGAGTGTCGACGAGTTTTCCTTTTTGAGGAACGCCTATTTCATCGATATACAGGGTGTTTAAAAACTCACAGACAAAAATTTAAGGAGTGATAGGAAACATCTAAACAAGCAATTTTCACCATACAATGCATGGGCGGAGAACAAGCAGTGAACCGTTAGGAGGTATCCGTTACTATCACATGAAAGAACGAAACACCAAACGGATAGAGGAGGTACTAAATAACTTTATTGACAACTTGTATGGCAAAATTACAGAAACTGCTCAAAAGAGCAACCACCTGCAGTAATGCGGCGCACTTTTTCAAACACACCCGCCATTTCTCGGACGGCGCGGCAGCAACAGAAATCCTGGCAATTAGGTCCTCGTCGGATACGATGGGGCTTTCGCAGACGAGACTTTTCAAATGGCCCCACAGGAAAAAGTCCAGACATGAGAGATCGGGTGAGAGTGCCGGCCAAGGTGTGAGCCCACTCCGACCAGTCCATCGCCCCGGGAATTTAGTGTCTAAAGCGGTGTTCCTACGACCTGTCCGCCTACAAACAAGGTACGTTTTCCCCTCTCTAACGGTTTTTTGGGATTCTTTAATGCCTGTCCAGTTTACCGACAAATTGTCGGTAAACAGGACAGACATCAAAGAAAACCGCAAGAAAGGGTCAAGGGGAGAAAGTGTGTCCTGTCTGCAAACGAACAGGTCGTAGGAACGTCGCTTAAAGCGCTCCGCACATCCAAGCATGGTAGGGGTGTAATCTTTCGTTCTGTAGTACTCGCCAAACAGTCGAGTGAGGCACAGTTACGGCACGGGAAACCTCTCGAGTACTAATATCCGGACGATCTTCCACTCTTTATAGAATGTCCTCTACAACTTGTGGTGTCCACACACTTCTGCCACGCTCTGCATCATGCATGTTGGTGACAAAGGATCCCGTTTCACATAGGCACCGATGCAATTGCTCGAACAATTTTCGGTCTCGCACATGTCTTCTCGGGAAACGCTGCCTGTACAGCCTTGCGCCTTCGAAAGCATTCCCATTTACCAGACCTTATATAAAATGCATGTCCGCCTTTTCCCGATTACTATACGTCGCCATATCTTCAGAAATTAACGGTAGAAATGACGATGTGTAAGAGAACTCGGACTTTAGGCTTTCCATTACAACGCCATCTAGCGGTTCACCGCTTGCTCTCCACCCATGCATTGTATGGTGAAAATTGCTTGTTTAGATGCTTTCTATCACCCCTTAAATTTTTGCCTAGGAGTTTTGAAACACCCTGTATTATAAACGAAAGACTAAATTTCGCCTTAACTAGAATGCTGCTATGGTTCGTAAAAGGTTCATTCGAAAGCTGATGAAATCAAGTGTTTGATAAATTTGACACATTTCAGCTAGAATGATATTTGCGATATTTAACACTAAAGATTTTGTCGGTTATTCGATTTTCAATTCGTCAAGTTTTTGGCGCTTTTAAGTCTATTTTAAATCCAGATATCCTGATGAAAATAATGTCATTTTATAGAATATTTCTGTTGTTTTAAAATATTTTTTTATTTTACATATATTTTCGTCAGAAACCTTTTAAATTAGGATTTTTCCAAATTGGTTTCCTATCAAGATAATCAATTTATTCACCATAAGCAGTGAATGGATAGAATAGAATCGCCATTTTGTTTTATGATCATCATGGGTTCTTCTATCACTCTTTCGATTAACAAACATAACTATATATATATATATATATATATATATATATATATATATATATATATATAGAGAGAGAGAGAGAGAGAGAGAGAGAGAGAAATTGTTAAGTTTTATTTAAAATGTCTTAGAATTTTTTTAAATAACTCAGATACTAAAGCAATCTTTTGAAAGTGACTGACACATTAAATGTTTTGTTATTACAGATTTTCGTAATATTTGTTACTTAAAAACTATTCATATAGTTATTAAATTTGAATCATTATTTCGAAGTGAGAAATAGGGTGATTCTACATTGCATCATCGGCCTACTGCAATGGTCTTCATTTGTGTTTTTGACCCCGTAAGTTTACTTATGTGCTCATGTTCAAAAGTGCTTAATTTTATTGGTTAAGTTGCTTAAAAAGTGCTTAAAAGTACTCAATTTTTGTAGAAGTTTCTCACTACGCACCCTATGCTGGTCCTTGTTCTGAAAAAAAAATCAGTCAATCCTTTTGAACAACACTGTTTTCTTAATTTAGTTTTTTTTTTTTTTTTTTTTTGGATACAATTCTTAATCTATCTAAGTTATTTTGCCAATTTGGGTAAAATTTATTTAGAAAGTACAGAAGAAGGACAATTGGAAAACTATAGTCTGGAACTCAAAATAATAAACAATCTGAATTTGCACAAATTCTTAACCTATCAATCCATTAATAGTCCACACATTAAAAAAAAATTATTGCAGTGAAATAAAAATGCAAAGCACAGTTAACAACTCTACATTGACAGATGAGGATCAAGTAGATAAATATACGCAGTCCTTATCTGTCATTTCAGATACGAGCTTGAAGAGAAATTGGGTATTAATTTAATTGATTCGCATCTTAAGAAAGTATTGAGAAAACAAACTGTTGTTCATCAGCGTACACGCACCAACTTTGATTCATTAAAATATCATTGAATATTTGGGAGTGAATTAATGAATGAAAAGTAGTAAAAATAAGCTTTTAATAATTTTTAGGCAGAAGATAGTGTAAAATAAAAACCAATATTTATTGAGATGAGTAATAATTCTTGAGCGTTTCTCAAAAATTATTTGTTAAATTTCTCCGTACATTTAACCTGGATTTTCATGTTGGAGTTAGCTGGATACTTGTCTTCCTTTTTATTAAGTCTGTAATTTGAGATATTGCTTCTTCTCAGTACACGACATGGTCGACACGATCTCGCGAGTTGTTTCGGCGGCTTTAACGTTTCGATTAGATGCTATGGTGTCAAAAATGCTCAGTCATGATCTATAAATACTCAAAAATAATTAAAATTAGAACATAGAGCATTAAATTCCCTTTCAATTAATATGAATAAATTTGTCAATACACTTAATTTGAGTTATTTTTGTTCAAATTTTTTAAAAAATTACAGCAAAATGTATTAGGAGTTTCCTCAGTAGTATCACTATAACCTACACTATTTGAGGTATGTTGAATAATATTGAGAATACCGTATCAGCAATATTGTACAATTAAAAAAAACATTGATAGAGTAAAATTCTAATAAAAAAATTTAGTTTCAGCACGGAAGATATAAGGAAAGCCTAAAGCTTAAAACAGAAAATGCACACCTGAAAGGCAACCAAAATTCATTTCTAGATTAAGGCGCATGAGGAAGAAATCGGCATACATAAAGATACCATGAAGAAATCGGGCTATTGCGTTGTTACATCGAAATTGTTCGTTTCAAAAATGTTCTTCGTAATGCAACAAAGTTGAACCACAATAGATAGGTGTATACATGACTGGTATAAAAATTACAATAGTGCAGATTACATGTTTTATACATCAATAGTAAACTGAAGTTGTAGATAATACCCATTTAGTTTCTCTATAAACTGAATATTGTATATTGTAACTTCAATTTAATTTGTATAATTATATACACTCATGTCCAAAATTAAGGTCACAAACATAAAATCTGAGAAAAATGGAAAACTATTCACTGTATTGCCACGAAATTTGGCACAGAGGTTCACTACAATGGAAGAAAGAACATAGACACATAAAAACGCGGAAAAGATTTTAATTGGGAATAAAGAGCCGGGGTGTATCAAAAAGTGTTACATTATGAATCAGAGATAAAGCATTTATCTCGGAAAAAGCCTGTCTAATATGGAGTGCGACCACCGTGCACTGTTATATAGGCTTCACAATGAGCTTTCATACTGTTAATGAGGGTGTCAATAAATGCTTGGGGCAACAAAGCCCATTCTTCCAAAAACGCGGTTTTTAACTCTTGGAGAGTATTAGGAGGGGGGTTACGCTGTGCAATGGCTCTTCCGAGACCATCCCAAACATGTTCAATAGGATTGTGATCCGGAGACCTCGAGGACCAGTCCATACGTCGAATATCCTCTTCATCAGGAAAAACATCAAAGATCTTTGCTCTGGGTAGACGCGCGTTATCGTCCATAAATATGAAGTCTCGGCCAAAAGCACCCCGGAACAACCTCACATAGACTTCAAGGATCTCATCTCTATAGAGATGTGCATTGACAGCACCCGCATCGAAGACGTGCAGTGGTGTACGACTGCCCAACATTATGCCATCCCAGACAAGGATTCCTCTGCTATCAAATCTGTCCCTTTCTTTTACGTAAGAGGGATGATAGCGAGCTCCTCGCTCTCTCTAGATGAAGAGTCGACGAGTGCCACTCTGTGTGGTAAATCTCGACGCATCACTGAAACGAACATGCCCCCATTCTTGCTGTGCCCAAGACTGATGTGTTAGGCACCACAAGAACCGGGTTTTTCTGTTGGATGCAGTCAAAGGGACGAACTCAACTGGTCGCCGGGCATAAAGGGCCCTTTCTGCTAGACGTCTATATACTGTTTGTCTGGAAATTCTTATTCCAGATGCAACAGTAAGGTCAAGAGCAACTTGAGGAGCCGCTGTCAGCCTATGCCGTCGTGCGCTTAATGCCAAATAGCGAACCTGTGCCGGCGTCTTTGTTCTGTGACGGCATGACCGGCCTTCCTGGTTACAGTACCACTTGTTTGGAATTGATTCCTAACCTGGATACCACTTTCGGTACCACTTGTAATCACTAAGCCACCTCCGCTTGAGACTGCCTAGCTTCACGCCTGCCGATGGCTCTCCATCTTAATGAATCGTCTAAATGATAATGAGAACTCATTCTCACTGGAAACATGTTAAATTTTTTGTTTTAATTCAATATTCACAAAACTGCAGACAAAAATCCCTGATTCCTAAACTGTCTAATTTCACTAGTTCCTCAAAAACTAATGCTAAACAAAAAATTTTCCCACAACAAAGGTTAATATCATGTTGCCGGTCCTTCACAATATATAAAATATAATTTGTTTAAATTTTACTGGTATACATTTAGAATTACTTTGAAAAACATTTTTGTGACCTTAATTTTGGACATGAGTGTATTATCTCTAAAAATCTTCATTATTCCTTTTGTGCATCTATCTATGCTTCTATTTTGACAATCATATCACGAAATCATATTTGTTTTTAAATATTTCATATTTAATTAACTATTTTAATAAATTATAATGGAGGGAAAAGCCTAATTGCAAAGAAAAAGAAATCGCTCTAAGATTTTAAAAGAAATATGCAAACTTTGATGGGAAAAAGTAAAAGAACAATAAGTGACAAATATATTACTGAGTTAAAAACTCCAAAATAAAATACAATTGATTAAGAGATTAATAAATGGTGTAAAAATGGCAAATGTATATAATCCTTTCTTTTTTTTAACTAAAAAAAATTTATGTAATTGTTTGAGCAAAAAAAAAAAAAAATATCTGCACATATTACAAAATAGTCAATTTATCCCACTCATTACATTTTATGGCCTAAACTTGCAATGTATTTGTTTTGCTTCAATGCAAAATTAGAGCCCTTTATTCATTATTTCAAATTAATCAATGTTTAATTGCTACATCCTTGTTTATATTACGAGAAAATGTATTAAAAAGTGTAAGAATTTTTTTTTATATCTCATAGGCATGATTTTTTATATTGCATGTACAGAAAAAAAAGTTAAGCATACTTTATTGCGAATATTTAGTCAAATGGCTTCAAGCAACACACTTCAAAAACGATATTGTTCCTTAGAGTAAAATAGATTTTTTTGCAGTATAGATAATGCAGTAAAAAAGGCTGCACAGAAAGACCAAATAGATACTGTAGTCCCAAAATCATGCCAAATGTTAAAGCAGGAAATTAGAAGAGAGATGATTAAGTGGTTGCTGGATAGATGGATCATGTCGAGCAAAGGACGCATAACATATAAATTCGTACCGAAACCAAAAATTATAAAAAGAAAATTTCACCCAATGATAGTGCAAATTATATCGGGACATGGAAAATTTCCTGAATGCTTCTACAGATTCGAAAGGATGCAAGGCAACAGATGGATATGTGGGGAAATAAGCTCAGTCCAGCACTGCATAATAGAATGTGTCGAATTCAAAGAAATTAGAGGAAGACTCAATATGAATAGTAACTTTAACACAATATTGCAATACCTTGGGAATTAAAAAATTTCAAAAGAAATTACCGGAAAGATTTCTAGCCCTTACCAACAGTTTGAAGATTCTTTGGACTTTTGTTGGCTGTTGTTTTCTTATGCAAAAATTTGGATAGTTAATGAACATAACAGCCAGTCACAATAATTCCTGTTTACACGGCTAAGTTCTGTGACTAGTTCAATGGGGTGACTGGTTGTAATGCTATGTACCGCTACATTTATATGCAAATGTTGAAAAATATTTATCTTCAAAATTATTATATTTACTGTAGCTCTATTTGATTAATTCATTTTTGTTGTTACTGAAATAATTTATATGCGGTTAAAAAAATCTTGAAGATTAAGAGCTTCGTTAAATTCGAATCATATTCATAGTAAAAAAAAATCCTTCGTTTTAATTGATTAAATATTTCCACCATCATGCTTAAATTAAAATAATTTAGTTCCTACAACCTGCGTTTCGATCTAAATACTAAAATCTAGAAGAGAATATAACCATAATTTTTCTAGAATTGAGCATTCTCTGAGCATTGAGTGTTTTTCTAATGTTCCCTTTGCAATTAAAACTCAAGAGAATCATTAAAAATAGTTTTAAAAAGAAAAAAAATTTTTGATGGCCAGTAAAAGAAATCGAGAAATTCTTTTATAAATATTCTATCAAATTTTTAACAATGAGAGTAAAATTTGGGTCAGTATTTGAATTTTTAAAAAAATTAAGAGGCTGAAAATTTTCAATGAACTAATTAATACTTAATTGGCTTTAATTAAATGTGAAATTAACTATTATGAGTTATTTTGAATCTAAATTAGAGATATTGGGCTTTCTTCCCTGTCAGATTTGTCTTGTCCTTACCGTCGGTAAATCTCTGTTGCCGTCTCTACTCCACTCTTCCGGCACCTTTGATAGATATTCCGATAGATTCCGTTCAGCAAGAACACCTGTTGCCGATAACTAAGCAACTGCAACCATGCCATTGATCGAAGTGCCGCAATGCAACAAGGTAGGTGATTAATTGAATGATTTAAAACTCCCCTGTCTTTATTTCAGTTTTCAAAAAAACCTACATTGAATTAAAACAAATCGTTTTGTTTTGATATAACGAATAAAATTATTTCTTCCACACACGTGAAATTTGAATACCAAAACTAATCATATAAGGATTTTACTTTTATAAATATTTTAAATTTCACATTATTTTTGGTCTTGACAATGAAGTGATGTAAAGCTGAGGATGGTTGCTGAATTCTGTCTAATTAAGATTTGGTATTTTTAAATGTTATTAGATATTTGTTATTTTAACTTAGATTTTTTGGATAACTTTTGTTTTATAGCAATTAATATAAAATAGAACAATAACAATTTCATGCCCTTGAAATTATTATCCTTTTAACTGAATTATTCCTTTTCATATCTTGGGCGAACCAACTGGTGACTGACGGCAGTGTGTTGTTGAGTGGTTATTAATTAATATCTTGTGATGTTCTTCGAGAAAAGGTTACCATATAATAAAAATAAACTTTTAAATGAATTTGAAGTTATATAGAATTAGTTAGATATTGTAAGATGTGTGGTTTTTCAAAAATACGTTATTAATATTAATTACGAATTTTTGGCCATAGTTTGTTTTGTATCATTTTAAATGTCAAATTTAAATACGCTTCAGATTATTAAAGAATTTATTAATTAATCAGATTTTACACATAGTCTTGAAACTGTTTTCCGGGGCGCTTACCTTACTGTGGATGCTCGCTAAGAGGTTATCGCCAAGTAGTAAATAAAGCGAGTGATTTATTTAAAAATAGAAGTTCATGGAAAAAATATTTATTAAATTTTGTTTTTTAGAAGAATCTTCTGAAATTCTATTTCCCAATTCAGTACTGTTTATTATTATTTTTTAGATAAATTTTATGCTGAATTATCTTTTGTTAAGAATCTTTCCAGGATCCGCTGATACAAATGTAATGAAAGGAGATCTTAAGGGTTTAATTATTTTTCAATATAGAATTATGAAATCATTTACTTAATGAACTCGTCAAATTCAGAAATTCTTAATGGAATATTTCTGTAGTTTAAATAGAAATAATGTCTATGCCAACGAATATTTTTTAGATAAATAATAGTTAGTGAAACTATTCAGTAACATGAAATTACTAAAGATTCTGTTAATCAATAAGATTACAGTATTGTGTTCCTTTACGAGAAAAAAATATACAGACCAAAAAATTAAATTTACAATTAAACATTAATAAATGGGAATAAAGAGTAAGTAATATTTTTTAATCTCTTACTTTCAATTTGATATCTTTTAAATAACTTTTCATTAATTGTTAATATAATTTCGTATACAACCTTTTTTTCTTTATATTTTTCAATTATCAATTTATTTTTAGTATTTATTCTTAATTTCATACTTTCATTCAAAATTGCATGAAAAGCATTTAAGTTAAAGTAAATCTTGCATGAGAAATGTCCTTTTTCCCTGGTTTATTTTAATTAATTTATTTATATTTGACATACATTATTTCATGTTCTTAGTTTTTTTTTCAGGCTATTTTTATTACCAGCTAGGCTGAAAGTTAGTTTTAGAAACAGAAGCTAAAAACAGTTCTAAAGTAAAAATTGTTTGCTTGTCCGTACTGCATGGTGATACATCCCATAATAAATGCATGTATCAGTACGCCATAAAAAATATGTTACTGTACATACCGCTTCATGCAGGGTTCTTGACAGCATCTGTAGAAATGTATCTGTAGATATGTAGTTCTTCAAAGAATTTCAAAATATTTCCATTGCGATGCAAGAGGTTCAGGGAGTTCATCATTCGAATTCACCTTTAGCTGCCATAACTTTTGAAGAAACATTTTTGCTTTTGTTATAACAGGTTCAATGAAACCTAAGGGATTGTACAACCTAGCTATCACACTCAAGACATCTCGTTTTTGTATAAGATGCCTTCTCAGGAATTGACGTCTTAAATGTGAGGATATTATTTGTAGGTTTCCAAGCAGTTTCTAATGTTTTTACTGATGGTTCAGCTGTAGATAAAAATTTGTGTTCCTGATCGCTAGATACCCCTCTGCTCCAAAATTTCTTTGAATGTGAATTCCACTTGTGTAGAGTCATTCCACCAGCTTTTAGTATGTTTCGAAGCTGGGATTGATCTAAGCTTGATGTTCCAGAAACTATATAATCCCATGTAAATATCTTGCTGAATGACATCTGAAGCCAATGGAAATCTTGATGATTCATCCAAAACTAACTGTTTCAGAGTGAATCAAGAGGATAGAATCAAGAGGATAGTCTATTTGATAATTTCATTGCTTTTAATTTATCGCAGTGATACAATGAAGGAGACTGCGTTTTACAGGCGACACACATCTTTGATTTATTAGATTTAATAAAAAGATATTTTGATCTTTCATAGTTTGATTTCGCAGGAATGTTACTATTAATACTGCTTAAAATTTGGCATCTTTTTTCTAGAAATTCCAAACACAGATCAAAACTAGGTACTTTATTATCTTTTAATGCTAGCTCGTATTGTTTTCTTGCTTCTCGATCTAGTTTGTCAAGTATAACATTTAATAATAAAGCATTAAAGAGTTTATCTCTTTCAAACTCCAAGATTTTTAACTATCTAAGATTTTTCTTAATATTATCCAAAAGCGTGCGTAAATCTTTAGCAGACTCTTGTTTCTTTGCTTGCAAGTTTATAATGTTTTTAATGTGACCATCCACAATAACTCTTCTGTTTTCATATCGTTGATCTAAAGCTTTAAAAAGCGAAGAAAAGTCTTCATCAGAAGTTTAAATGATTTTAGCTTCTCCCTTTAAAGAGCCGCGTAAATAATGAAATTTTTCATTTTCAGAAAGATTAGGGTTTTCATTTATGAGACTGTTAAACTGCATTTTAAGTAAATTCCATTCCCCAAATGTTACGCTGAAATTCGGAAGAGGAATTTTAAGTAACTTTATTGGAACCCCTTTTGGCTGGTCATTGTTTGCAATATGAGAATTTTTTATAGAACCATCAATATTAGGCATTTTCAAAGATTTTGAATTATACACTAATTCATTTAAAGAGGTATTGAGACTTATCTCTAACTTTTGAAGATCGTCTTCAATAGAATCAATGGCTGCTTCTGCTTCCGACAACTCGGTGTCAGAAGCGTTCTTACAGTAATCGTTTTTCAATGTTTCAAATTTATCTTGTTGCTTTAACACAATATCCAGTTCAGCCTTTAGTCCAGGCATCTTAAGCTCTTTAATACTTTTATCGAGGAACACATTTTCAAGTTTTGTTACCTGTCCTTTTATGTTACCACGTCTACGATTCCATCGTATCATTAGCCACGATAACTTGTTTTACGGTTTGCGAGAAAATAAAACAATAAGAACTATGTATCCACAAGGCGAAGGTTGTTTCTATCCTTTCTATCTACGGTCGCTATGGACAATTATGTGCTGGCGTGCTTAATTGTAAGCAAAATTAGCGGACTGTAATTTCATGAAATATATTTATTGAGAAGAAGCGTTATGCGTTACAGCGTTGAAGTCTACTCCACGTCCATTACCGAGAGCGTCACAAACAGGCGTGGCAATTGGCGGAGAGTTCGTTCGCCAAGGCGAATTAGATACACACTATGGAACAGTAAGAAGTAAATCTTTTAAGGATAATTTGTTCGGTTATTTTTCTAATTGAGGGGAGAAGTGAAATTGGTCTATAGTTAGTGGTGTCCGTTGGGTGCTTATCTGGTTTTGAGACTATAGCAGCTGTTTTCCATCTTGTAAGGAAGTAGCTAAAAATAAAAATTTTATAGATTAATATAGTTATTTCGAAAATAATATTATCGGGAAGATTTTTGATCATTTTATTATTAATTCAGTCAATTCCGGGTGATTTGTTGAGTGTTAACTTTTTGACTGTTAATTTAATTTCATTAGGGGGGGGATCTTTAATTTCTCTCATTTATATATGGTTAAATTTGAATTGGACGATAGTCTCGTTGACTATTTCTTTAGTTTCTAAATCTATTGTGTCATTATTTTGGAATTGCCTTTCAAGGTTATTTGCTATGCATTCGGATTTTTCTTCATCTGAGAGTGCCATTTTATTGAATCCAGTGAGGGGAAGGATATTTTTAAATTTCTTTTTAAAGGGCCTTACAAGTTACCAATTAGTACCATCTTCAGTTCGTGAATTTATAATTTTGAAAACGAAGTTATTTTGTTCAATTATATAATTTAAATTAGCGATTTTTTTTTTACTGAGTTTATTTGAGATTTTCTTGAAGGCTGGGTCTCTAGTATTCTGGAACAAATTTCTGACAGGGTACGTTCCCTATTTAATTTTTTAATTTGTGGTTAATCAATGCAAGTTTGATTAGGTGTGATGGAGTGAGATGCAGCGATTTTATTTTGGTTAATTAGGTCTAGTTTAATTACAGCATCTTCGATTTGTTGCTAAGTCTCTATACTAATGAAATTCAGATTTTTTTTCCTTCAGATTATTTTTAAACAGGTTCCAAATGGTTTTATTTTTTCAGGGGTTGTCAGGGAGTGAATAATTAAAAGAAGTTTAGCAGCCTCTTCACAGCCTCTGTAAGATGCCTCGAGCCCTAATTAATTGAAGTTAATGCATTGTGGTTCAGGTAGCTTTTCTTTAATGGGGCATTAGTTTGTTGAGTGATTCTTATTGCAATTAAGACATCGCGGTTTCATTTCACAACAGTTCGCTTTGTGGAGAAAAAGGTTACATTAGTAGTATCGATTAACTGATCTACGACTTCTGAATGTTTCAACATTAACTTTCAGATAATTGACATAATCTATGTTAAAAATATTTTGTGCTTCATGAGTGCGACGTATCTCTATCAGAAAAAAGGGCAGCGATCTTCTAGTTCTCAGTTGAGTAACTTTATTTTTTGGGAATTTATGCTCGTTAGATATATATTTTCTAATTTGCTCATGGCTATAGTAGTGCGGTAACCCTTCGATAATTACTATAAGAAGCCTTTAATTTCTTGGCCTAATTATATAAAAGTCATATCCTTTCAAGAAATTGGTGATTTTTCTGTGCTGTTCAGCATTAGAAGGAATAACCACTAGCTAGTTTATTGTCTGTCGCTCCACATACTTTTCTAATTTGAGTTAGGATTTCATCATATTTGGATCAATATTTCAGAATGAATGATGGAATTTTCGTTCATTTTTTATTTATCTAAGGGAGCAACTTTGTTATTTATTTTGGTAGTTTTGTTAGGGGAGCTAAAATTATTGTTTGTTAATTTGGCCGTCTTTCTCTTAGTCAGCGATTGCATCATTTTACTTAGGGACTTTGCCGTTGCTCTATTTAAATAGTCACTACAAGAAGGAGAATTGTCTAACTCACCAGTGAGTTCTCCGATTTTATCCATAAGCTCCTGGTGTTTATCCTGAGTTTCAGGGTATTCCGGGTGATTTGTATCGAATTCAACTTGTATCCATAACTGGACAAAATTTGAAGAGCCTTCGTCTTGTAATTTATATTATTCTGCTTTGCAGCTCTAATAAGAGCCGTTGATCACATAAGCATTGCTCAGTTCCCTGAGCCTCCTCCTCCATAATAGAATCGTCGGCGCAAATGCATTTCCTCCTCTGATATATTGCCGTTCAAGACGGCAGTTAGCGACAGAATTTGATATAGGTCATTTACTTCTGCGCATGGCATTTAAACTTTCATCCTCAAAACTTTCGTTGATGAGTCTGCTATTAACGTCCTCCGTCGTAATATGAACTGGATTGTTTATTTACAGTTGAAGTTAGAATTTTGATTCATTTACTTTCCTCTTATTATCAGTTAAAAGATGAAATACTGTTGTGTTGCTGGATACTGTAATGCGAAACACAAGAGGAGGTTGCTGTGACAAAAACGGTTTATAAGTTTCCTTTCAACAATCCTGACTTGTTGAACAGTTAATTTCTTAAGGATTTGTTTTATTAGTGAATCCTTCACTGATAACTTAAAATCCAACTTTCTTATTGTTATTGATTGTTAACAGCATTTATAATTGATTTATTTTATTCAAAAGTGCTGTTGATAAATTGAATGCTGTATATAAGAAATATATATATATATAAATACACATACTCAGTCACTTAAAAAAGTATTGGGGCACTTGGCATGAATAACTGCAAAGCTATTTATAAAACTATTTATCACATTAGAATAAAAAACAAAATGAATCAAGAAATATTTTAACATTTTTGTAAGGAAAATTTTATAGGTATTTTATAATTATAATTTGATCTAGCTTTACAAATAGGAGTCAAAAAAGTATTGGGACACTTTTGAAATAAGAAATTCAACAAACATATAACGCTTCAATAGAATTAAATTTTCTACGACTTTTTTAGACTTTAATTTTAAGCATAAAAATTTCAACAGATAAGTTTTCTTACAGAAAAAAATGATGAGAAACAAAGATATATCTGTTAATGTGTGAAATATTGTAATAAGTCATTGGAAAAATGGAAAATCAGTTCGGTGTTTATGACATATCTTGAAACTGAATACATCTACTGCTTTTAACATTACTTACAGGTTCACGAAAACAATAGCTCTGAAAACAAGCAAAGACCAAGGCGTCCAAGGGCATTTAATGAACATGAAAAGAAGTGGATTGTGAAACAAGTTTACTTTAATCCAAAAACTAGTGCAGGAAAACTGAATCTGCAATGTAAAATTAAGTTTAAAAAATCTGTAAATCCTGAAACTGTTAGAAATGTTTTAAGAAAACATAAATATCATGGCAGAGTACCTCAAAGAAAGTCCTACATCAGCAAAGCAAATCGACAAGCTAGCCTGGCATTTGCTAAGATGTATGTAAAGCAGTCAAAATAATTTCAGAAAAATGTAATTTTTACTGATGAAAGCAAATATAACATTTTCAGATCGAATGGCTAGCAAAAAGTTCAGCAGAAATCAAATACAGAAATGCATGTCAAAAATGTACGGCCTACTATCAAATATGGAGATGACAATCAAATAGTCTGGGGTTGTATGGTAAGCACTGGTGCCGGGAACTTGCATTTTATTGATGATACAATGAATAAATATGTCTATCTTGACATTATTAAGCTAAATTTAAAACAAAGTGCTAGCAAGCTGGGAATCTCAAGTCATAAACTGTACTTTAATTTCTAGATTTAAACTGTACCACGGTTATGACACAAAACTTGCTGCTGATATTTGCAAGTTATTGGTCTCTAGTATATTAAGACTCCTGCATAAAGTTCAGACTTTAATCCCATTGAGCATGCGGGGAATTATTTACATCAAAAACTGTATGAATATCAAATTTCTAACAAGCAGGATTTAAGAAAACATTAGATAAAGAATGGGCCAAAAATCTAAGGATCATTTTGCAAAAAAATTGGTGCAATCCATGCCAAAATGGATTATGAGAGGTTATAATAAGCAAGGGTGACCCAATAAGAATATTAACTTTTAAGTTTGCAATGTTTTTTTATTTTATTGGGAAGTGTCCCAATACTTTTTTGAGCATGTTTTTTTACTTGATTTCTTCTATTTTCAATTATAATCATAACTGTGTTAATATGATAGTTTTGTTTAAATTATTATGATTAGTATATATCAAAATAATATTCATTTCTTTGTTTTGGTTTCATTTGTACATTTAAGTAAAATATTATTATAAAAATCACTGAGATTGTAGTGTGTCCCAATACTTTTTTGACAGAATGAAATATATATATATATATATGTATTGAAAGTACATATATCTCATTTAGTTAAGTATGTAAATGGGAGATAATTGATTGTTAAACAAAATTATATAAATTCTGATGTCAACGGAAGGCACTCTGTTTCTTCCCAGACTATTACTTTTTCAGAAATAATCGACAAGATCAGCATTATGCAGAATGAGCTGCAAGAACTTCAGAATTCTGTAGGAAGAAAGGCCTTCATTCCAGAGAATATTGCTGATGATATTAAAATGAGGGCATTGACAGGTTTTCTCTATATATTCTATTTTAAATTCTACAGTGGAATTTCAAAAATTAAATTTGTTGAAACGTCCAATTCATTTATATTTTCTGTTTATTGTTAAAATAAGGGCTGGAATTTCAAATGAATTTTTATGTGTTTTATTTGAAATTTCAGATTTTACTGTTTCAAGGTATTTTAATTTTGTAACTACAGTTTTTTTTTTTTTTTTTTTTTTATGAAAAGTTGAAACTGTTACCTATATTTCCTCCAAAGTCATTAGTTGTTGATACCATGACAAAACCATTCTGAAAATAAAGACTACCAAATCATTATTGACTGCATTGAATTTCTTATACAGAAACAACAAAAAACAAAAAGTAGGATGAAAATTCCTACAAAAAATGGGATATAAATTGGTCCTAAATTTTTAAGGTCTGTATTCAGTTTGATGTAATTGAAAGAATTTATAACTGCAGGATGTCTAATGTAAAGATTACAGTGGAAAGAGCTATTTTAAGAATTAAAATGTACAAATATTTTGCCAGGGCTTTCCCTTCTAAAGGTTTACATAGTGTTAATTCTGTATTTTTTATTACTTACATGTTGTGTAACTTTCAAAGACTGTTAATCAGTATTAAATAATTTTTGTAAGTGATTTTTAGTTTTTGGCATTATACAGTTTTACTTTTGTATTATGAACCTAAAAGTTATCTTTATCTTTCAGTAATTCATATTGATTGGTTCATGCTAGGTAATCATGTCTAATAACAAAATATCAATTTGTTTATACCTATTAGTGTTTTCTTTCTTATAATTATAATTTTTGTTCCATCACATTATTCATTAAAATAATTTTTCTTTGTGTTTTTGTAATTAACTGTATCATTTGCAGCCATTTTACTATTGTAATTGATTATTCATTGCTGAGAAGTCAAATTGGTATTTTGATAGCAAAACTGGCCATCAAATTTCCCTTATTTTGCACCTTTTTATGATCACCTAAATTTCATTTATCAATACTACCACAATATAATGGTGAAATGAAATGGATATGGCTCCTAAAGACATTATTACTAGTTTTCTAAATACTTTTGCTGATTTTTGATGGATTCAAGGCGAAGAATTTATGTCAAGCAACAATTTCTACTGTTAAAAATCTAACGTCATTACTTTCTTGTATTTAAATTGGTTGTTATTATAATATCATATTATACCATTGTGCACTTCAGTGATTTCTTTTTTTAAAAATACAGGTCATTTAATTGAAAACCAATTTTCATACTAGCATATATTATATATATATTATTTCCAACTTCATTGCTACATGGATGTTTAACTTTTTTTTTTCTATTTCTTTAACATATCAAATTTCAATCATTATAAAATTCTGCAAAGGATAAAAGTGCTTCTTCGAGCTCCTCTTTATATCCTATTTAACTTCTATGTATATTTATCATTACCTCATTCTTGTTAATTAAATTTAATGTATTGTATGTTTTTGTTTTATTTTATGATATTCCTTCAATGTTATTTTTATCAATGTAACTTTAGCATTTAAAAATATATTTCAGAAATGTTCTGCTTTAAAAGTATATAGCTCAACATTATAATATGGTTTTACTGGCGAAAAAAAAAACTGTTGTTTAGTATCTAGGATATTTCTGTTGAATAAAATTGATTTCATAATTTACTTTGACATTCTTGTCATGCTATGTTTATGTTCTCTTTAAATGTCTAATAAAATAAATGTTGATAAAAAGTTTTTGGATGTTTTAAGTAGCTGAGTATATGGAAATATCCATTTGCTCATGGTTTTTCAAAGAATTATCTCATATAATTTATTTATTATATATTTTTTTATAATGTGTAAATAAAAATTAAGAAGGCTTAATCTTGCTTGTTTGTTGTTTAAATCTTGTTTGTCGTTAATCGTTTAAATCTTATTTGTTCTTAATCTTGCTTGTTTGTTGTTGCTACAAATTAAAATGAAGTAACTGATTCATAAATTGCATAGATAACAACTACAAAAAGAAAAAAATGGTTTACCTTTTACACTTCATAATTTAAAATTATAAACATAATTTATCCAATATATACAAATTTGAGATTCTTGCTCTTTCCTCTGAGCATACTAGAAACATCTAAATATTAATAAAAAATGCAGTTATTTTATTAGCAAGTTTCAAAAATTTAACTTATATAAGAGTAATAATTATTTTAAAAAAGAAAACTATATGTATAAAGCTCAGAATTCAATAACATTTAAATAATATGTAAAAATGAACATATGTTATTTCTCAAAAACCTTTTGCCATAAAAATTTGTCAAAATGTATCTTTTGCGCAAAAAATGTTTTCGTTACCTGTTGCTTGTTTATCGTAAAAACATGAATGTATTCGTTAAGATTTGATGCTGTATTTGGTAATAAAATTTATGGCTTTTATTTGAGATAATTTCTCTCTCATTTTCAACTAAACAGAATCCAACTCATTTTTTTACAGAATTCTATTACATGTCATATTAGTGGGGTTGAAAATGCGTTTAAAAATGTATATAGGAAAGGATAAAACGGCACCAAACTAATTAGAAAATGATATTAATTATGTAAAAACAATAATTACATTGAAAATAATTATTAAAAATCTGATATAAAAATTAAAATTACATTACTACGAAAATTTGGAGAAAATAATTCAAAATATTAATTTTTTTTAAAAAAATCAAGTTTTCAATATTTGGCTAGCGTAAAATTTAACTTCAACGTTATCGGAAGACCTCCTGATAGGCACAGAATGTTGAGAATTGAGCAGATGCGTTTTATTGGGCATCTGTCACGTGAGCCTAAATTGACCTCATTGGCTCTCAATCTTCGAGTCGTTCTTTCGCGAACAACTTGAAACGCACGGTTCAAAATAGTAAAGAAACGACTTTAAATCGGATACTTCAGTTGAAAGATAAATCTCATCCCTAGCTGAACCACCTATTCTCCCCTGCTGAAATTAGTACCAGGTCCCTCTCGAAGTTGAAATTTTGGATTACAGGAATCTCATGGGTAAGAACTAATTTCTTTCTACTCTGTAGTTTCGGAAACGAATCAAACTAATTTGATTCTTTTCCGGAAAATGGTTCCTGTCTGTTTTAAGCGAAGTTCCTTTAAGTTCCGTTCCCTAGACCCATGTCAGGGCTGCTTCTGTGGAAATATTTATTTTATGTGGCTGGAATAGCCGAGAAGTGAGAAAAAAACTAAACAATAGTTCCATTTTCGCTTACCATGGTGTTTACTTCCTTCTCATGCCGTTGTTTTAAAAACTATGTGGTATAGATTTCAATTTATGATTATCAATACTGTTTTCTTATATTATAATTTTAATGATTTAATCATTTTACATAGATTTCAACATCGTAAAAACATAAAATGATAAGTAAATTAATTTTCTTTCGAAAATCTATCTGAAGCATTTACATTTACAGAAAAAGTTGAATCAACAAAATAATTTAAAGATTATTTACTTATAAAGAATTCTCTAGGCAAATATAAAGGAACTTTTTAAAAGCTTTTTACAAAAAAATATTTTAAAATTTGTTAAAAATGTCTTCATTTGATCTTACAGTTTTCGCTTATAAATATCAAATATAGATTTCTTTGCCACAAAAATTTTTATTTCTAATATTAATTTTTTTAGTTGAAATATTAATTTTTTACATTACTTCGCAAATCAAATTTCAGTTTATGAAGAATGTATCTAGAAAAAAAAAGTTCATATTATTTTGAATGCAACTTCAGTCTTTTATTAGTTTTTTTTTTTTTTTTTTTTGGGGGGGGGGGGTAATTCTATTCAATAGAAATACAGAAGATGCTACCACAAAAATATCGACATCTTCTAAATCTGCCTCTTAAGGCCTTATCAAACGGTCAAATACCGTTTACACTTTCGTGACAATCACTAAAAAATGTATGTATTGACGTCGCGTAGACATTTGCTGTATAATAAGCCTAAAAATGCAGGTGTACTTTGCGGTTAATTTATCTCTCTTTCTGTTTTTTGAACATCTGTAGCTTACTCGTTTCGTTAGGGGGATTCATGTTCCTACATTCCGTTTATTACTGCTTATAATGGATTTTTATCGCTGTTTTTATTTTTTTACTTGCTATACTTACTTTTAGTAACAATTTTGTTTTTGTTATTAATCCTGGAATAAATTGCTGTCGTATCATTTTTTTAAATTTTGCAATAAAAATGACAGGTTTACACACACACACACACAAATCTAATAAATGCATAACACGTTTGTATTGGAATTTTATAGATTAGATTGTGAATATCAAATATAACACAGAAATAATCTAAAAAAGCGATTTTGTGGGTGGGTTTGCAGTTAACTTTAAAAATATAAACTTCACTAGTACTTTTTTTCTTTAAAAATAAACAGCAGCAGAATCATTCATATTTTATAATTCCCTCTAATGCGCCTATACAATTTCCTGAGCTCTATTTCAATGATTAGAATATGAATTGATTCTTATTAACTTTACATCAGCGTAGGAGTTAAATAATTTTTAAATTGTATGGAAGATGCTAATAATATGTTTTAGAAATTCAAAGTATATAATCAAAAATTCTACCATTATTTAAAAAAATAAAAAATCAATCGGATCCAAATATTTCACAAACAAGAAGACAGTTTGCACCAATATTAATAATTTTTTTAATTCTGAAAATAAATGTTCTTGGTTTTAATAACTCTATCTACTGGTGTTAGTAACTCGTCATCTTCTGATAAATTTTGTACGAATTTTTCCGTATAATTTTTTTTTTAATAATGAATATTCCGTGTATTCCAAATAGACGGCTTTTCATGAATAAAGCCAATCAAAACCGACTTTTAATCATACGGCCATACAACATTTTTCTTTCTTTCTTTCTTTTTTTACAAATTAGTACATGTTGGCGTCAATCACGCCATTCTTGGCAACTACGTCACTACCAAAGCCATACACGATTGATTGAATTTCATTTGCAAACGATCTTTCTGTCACTATCGTCAACTCTTTCAAGAAGGGTGAAAAGAGCGCACAATGATGAAAATTTTACCTAACCGGTTTCCCTCAGGTCTGAACGAAAAACTGTCCACGAAAGTGTAAACGGTATCTGCCCGTCTGATAAAGCCTTTATAGGATCAGATTATTATTTTACTTTTAAAATTTAACTATTCTATTAAGATTTATAAATGAAAAATTATTTTTTTTATATAAATAAAAAAATTAGTTTAACAAAAAATCTAATTTTTAAAAACTGTTACTTGTTTAAATTAATAAAATATTTCTGAAGGGTATTTTCCATGCTACTTATTTTAACTAGGAATTGCATGCCTAATTTTCTATTTATATATCCATTGAATAAATTCCCCCTCCCCCACTCAAAAGAAAAAAAAAATTAAAAAGCGTGCCATCAGAAAAGTAATATTAACTGAAATGCCATAAAGTATTTTTAACGTTTAATAATCGTTTTAAATTATAATTTTAACAATTAATCATTAATAGATATAATATTTAAGAAGTTTCTCTATTAAATGCAATTGAGTTTTCTCTCGTAAATACAACTGAAAATTTTGAAGACACATATACTAATAAAAAAATAATTGTGCCAATTTTATTTAATAATAGAATAATTCCTTCTTAGATTAAATATCAATCGTGTATATCAAAAATAATGAATTTTTTATACAATCATTTAAAAACTGATTTAAAAAGACAGGATACAGTATTATCCTTAACAATAATGTGAATACTTAAGACAATTTTATTTCTTTTTATAAACATTATTTTCCAAAATATAAGATATTAAGAATTC
Organism: Argiope bruennichi; assembly: GCF_947563725.1. Classification (NCBI taxonomy): domain Eukaryota; kingdom Metazoa; phylum Arthropoda; class Arachnida; order Araneae; family Araneidae; genus Argiope; species Argiope bruennichi. The sequence goes on from NC_079162.1 coordinate 120,902,037, forward strand.
TATTCATTTTTTTAATAAAAATTGATAAAAATTTTCAAATGTCACTGGATAAAAACTTTAACATAAAAGAATGCAAAAAATTAAAATAAGTAAATAAATAAAAAGCTAAAGCAAAAGAAAATTTTGTTAAATAATTTCTCCTTTTAAGGGTAATATAAAATCCGAATTATTTATATCATCAAATAGCGTCTACTCATTATAATGAGTAGTCTAACGCCAACATAATCTAAGGGTTAATGTGTAGCTGCAATCAGAAAGTTACAACTCGGAAAATACTTCTTATTAAGAGAAACAAAACGTCTTAAGTGCTTACTGAATGTCAGAGATGATACATATTATGTTCTATGTAATCCATTGGTAAACTAGAAATATTTGTACAAATTTTAAACACAAAAAGAAATTTAAAAGTCCAATACATGCGAGAGGTCACGCTGATCTGCGATAGGAAACTGATCGACCACTGTAGCAAGCTGTCCTTCGTGTATTCTCGATCCATAATGCGAAAAGGGTAGAGTTCCAGGCCCATAAAACGATTTCATTGCTTTCTCGGAGGTCCCGCTCGTGTGCACCTACATTCTGATACCTTTTGGTCTCTTTCCTCTCATTTGTGGTTTTCTAGAGCTCTTTGATGTCTGTTCATTTTACTGACAGTTTGCGGGAATCTCCCGATCGACATCCACAGTCGAGAGTGATCCTACATTGGTCAGATGGCAGATGTATGACCATATTCGGGAAAGCAATCCATGGGAATGGGACTTTAGGTGGTCTCAGAGAGGTTAGTTACCTATCAATAATATTCAGTCTACATCGCTTTGAGTTTCATAAATAACAACTATTTATTTCGTTGAATGCAGTGAATAAAAAAAAAATGGAAAGCAGACTTACACGATTTCATCATTTAATAATTTTGCACTACATTATTCTTTTAAAATGAAACACAATTCAGAAGAAAGACAATTTCAAAAATAAATCAAACAGCTTGATTTGATTTCAATAATTCATAAATTTGAAGAACATTATGATGATATCACTTTCTATAGCAAAAAAGTAAATAAATTAAAAAAGGGCACTGTCGCAAAAATAACTTTTAAATTTAAGAAGAAAAAAAATGTAATACTTCGTATGGTGTCCTTTGACTGCTATAACAGCTTCTAACCTCTTATTTATCGAAAGGACCAACTATTCAGTGAAGTCTGTTTGTACACCGTCCGATATATTCTGAAGAGGACTTTTCAGTTCATTTTTATTTTTTATTTCCTTCTCTTGTAATTTGTTCTCCATAAACGCCCTCAGATCTCTATAGAATTCAAATCAGAATTTTGTGGAGGATTGGACAGTGCTTACTATCGTTATCTTGAACCAAAGAATAGTTTCTATTTAAATTGAATTTTGCAGTTGTGCTTGTTAAATTCTGTTTTAGAATATTCAGATACACCAGTTTGTTCATTGTACCTTCGATAAGCACTAAATTTCCAACTCCGCTAGTTCCCATGGCACCCCATACCATAACCCTACAACCACCATGTTTAACAGTTGATTTTATATTTGCTGGTTTTTGTGCCGTACCTTTCCTTTGCCACACAAAGCAGTGGCCATCGGATCCAAACAAATTAAATTTTGACTCGTCAGTGAAAATAACAGATTTCCAGAAATCTTAGGGTTTCCCAACATGGTGTTTAGCATATTCAAGACGTTTTTTCACATTTCTGGCAGATAAGTATGGTTTCTTTTTCGGTGCATATGTTCTACATACCTTAGAATGTACAAAAATTCCTTATAGTCCGTGGATGCACATTGACAGTAGATTCCTTCAACTCTCTTGCAATTTTTATTGCTGAAATTTTAGGATTCTCTTCAAATATCAGTGTTCGTCTTTCTGTTTGAGGAGAATAAATTTTTTTGGCCAGACCATTTCCATTAAGTTTTTGCAAAAATCCATACCTTTTATACGTATTAATTATGTAATGCACTGTTGCACGAGTCTTTTCCACAATTTCTGCAATATCTTTTATACTTGTTTTTCTTTCCATAGTTCTACAATTAAGTCTTTCAAATCAACAGAAGTTTGCTTTTTCTCCATTTCCAAAAATTTAAACCAAACAAAATATAATCAAACAACTCCAGCTCAAATCTCCGACTTGGACTCGTGCCAAAAAATACTCTGGGCGTCTTAAAACTTTACATAAAATTTGAATATAGCAAATTACAGTGCTGATAAAATAAATGGCCAATGTTTTTTTGTTTTTTTTGGCCCTGAAAGCATTATTTTAAAATTAAATGCAATATTTTATTAAATTATATTAAAACCATTTCAATCTGGAAAGAAATAACATTAAAAAAATATTTGATTTTGAAAGCACAACTTGCTTAAAAAATATTGAACAACAAAATGGATTCTTTTTGCTGTCCAACTTTTTTTTTCGATTCACTGTATGTCGAATTTTCTGTTAACTAAGCAGCATTTGCAGGAGTTAATTTAGTTTAGTTAGCTAATTTTAGTTTTCTGCTTTAATTTTAAGAAAAGTGTAGACGAAGTCGAATGCTTGTGACAAAAAAAAAAAAAAAGGTAGGTGGGTTTCTTTTTTGTAAATTCCATTTCAACATTTTTAAGGAGGTCCAGGACACAAAAAAATTCAAATTTTGTAATTTTTTTTTTTATTTAAAAAAATTCTGTTTTTTTCCCCCTAAAAATTTCCTTGTTCTGCTTAAAATGACGCTTGAATCATGTTTCTCTCTTCATTAGAACAAGAGATATAATTGATTTTGTGGTATGTTGTTTTGAAAATCTCGCATTCAAACAATTGTTATGCTCTACGAACACTAGTAGACGATGAAAAGAAAACGGGCATAATACTCGATAGGAAGAAGCACGAAAATCTGAGTGATACAACTGTAAAAAAATTACCAGATATTACCGCAACTCCATAGTTAGAATCAAAAACAACGTCATAGGGATGAAGAGGGATATTTACGCTATTCTACATCACTGCAACTCCACAGACTCTAAATCAAAACATAAAACATACCTTGTTGGATCTGAATCTTGGTGCTTCTTTAATCGAGCCCTGGCGCTGAAACAAAACCCCAATGCTCAAAAGTCACCCATTAAAACCCCTATGCGAGAAGACGTTGTTGCCAAAATTATACATATTTTTCAAAGGCTAGTTGCAGATACCCTGATGGAAAGGTGTTCAGGAGGCGAAACCCAAAACAGGAATGAATCAGTCCTTCCTCCCTCAGTGGCGAGACAGCCCTGGGTGAGTCCTGGCCTTCTCAAGAATTTTCTTCCAGGCCTCTTTTTTCTTGGCCATAGTCTTGCAGTTAATTACTCCTAAAGTGGCGAAGTTCCCTTCCAGGCAATCAACCCATCTGAGGTTGAGCCGGCCCCTCGTTCTTGTTTCACTGGGCTTGGCCCGGAATATTTTCAGCGTTGTACGCTCCCTGTTCATTTTAATAATGTGGCCAGCCCATTTAATTCTTTATATTTTTATGTATTTCATGACGTTGGGTTCCTTTGTAGGCACGGTAAAATTCTAAATTTGAGTCTCTGTGCCAAATGCCATCAACTTGTATTCCTCCAAAAATAGCTCTTAGTATCTGCCGCTCAAAAATACCAAGGGCATTTTCATCTTTCTGTGTCATTGTCCAGGTTTTCTGAAGAGTATGTGAGTATAGGTCTGATTAAACATTTATAAATTAATAACTTTGTTTTTCTTTTAATTAAATTTGATTTTAAATATTTCTTTAATCCGTGAAAGCATCTATTGGCAGCTTTAATTCTCCTCTGTACTTCAGGTATGATATTGTTATTTATGTTAATCTCAGAGCCCAGATATATAAAGCTATCAACTTTCTCAAACTACCTATTTGCAGGTGAGTAGGAATGAATCAGTTCATAATGTTATTTGGAATCGTTGTCTAAAAAGTACGAACTGTTCTAAAGTAAGCGTAGATATTGCTGCTCCTAGAGGTACATCAGATTTTAATAATGGTATAAAGGTATCAACTTCAAATTTGTTTGATTTCGGTTTCCTGTCTTCATGCAAAACATCTGCAAGCATGTTACGAAAACTGCGAACGTGTTATAAGCGAAAAGCGTAATTCAAATCAACGGAGAAGTTTAAACTTTATAAAAAAAAATTCGAAAATGAAATTATATCAAACATTTAAGAAAAAAAGAGTTGCTTACTCCTCTGGATGCTTTTAAAAGGTATTTATGCATTTAATTAATATTAAATCTGACTTAAATTTTAAACGTGTTTTCCTCCATGATGCTTTATTACAAGAATTCTTGTAGTCAGATTGTTATAAATCAAAAACCAACAAAGATTAAGATGTAAAATTTGGAACATATATTTTTTAAACATTTTACTTTAATAGTTATTCAGCAAATTTGAAAAATACTTTTACTTTAAAAATTATGATTTTTTAAAAAAAGTATCTTAAACTTTTTAAGAAATTTCATTCAAATATTTTAATTTTTTATTGAATTAATTTTTTTAATTACTGAATCAAAATTAAAGCTCATATATTTAAGCTTAATTTTCAAAAAAAATTTGAAAATTGACCAAGTTTATTTTGAATTTTAGCGATTTAAAATAACCTCCGTTTTTCTTTAAAAAAATCAAATTTAAAATTAAAAAAACATTTTTTTAAACTTTTACGTTGTGATTTTGCTTATTAGTTAGATGGTTAGTCAGCATAAAAAATTTCAAAATTCTAAGTTAATTAATAAAAAACAAATTAAAATGTGTCCCGGACCTTCTTAATTTATCAAGAGAGCTGATGGCATATCTCAGCAAAAAAAAAAAAAAAAAAAAAAAAAAAAAAAAAGAGCAGAAAAAGTCGTCAGATGGTAAGCTATACTTTCATACTTTTCTTTGCTATCCTCATTGACCTTTTCAACTCATGGTTTACCTTTAAAAGTAAATTTCATATTTATTTTTTCCCATCTCGGATTTATGTCGGATTTTGACAACCTGAGGCCAAAGGCGCTAACTTATTCTGATGAACCTTTTCAAATAAATAGTATTGATGATTGGAAAGTAACTTGAACTAAACTTATTTGCACATGTAAATTGCTAATATATATATATATATATATATATATATATATATTAGCAATTGCGGGGCCGAAAAGAGAAAGCAAAGCTTTTGTAATTTTAAGACTTCGAATTATTTCATTATGACAGGCATTTTATGAATAAGAAGCGATGATAAAACTGACGTCCATTTACATCGCGATATAAGTGCAAAAGAGAGCACCATTTCCCCCTTCAGTGATTTTACTATGAGAGTTTATAGGAATTTCCTTGATACGTGTAGTTTTAGTCTTAGGATTAGAAAAGGGAAATTTAGGTATCTTTAAATGAATGTTGTAAGTATTAAAGATCTTTATCCTTTCACTCGGAGCGTGAGAAAATGCTGATATCAACAGTTTTCTAGAGCTCGTGTAGAATCAATTAAATAAAAAATAATGTAGAATTGGATTAGGAAATAAGAGAACATTTTAGAATGAAATTAGTATGAACAAATTTAGAAAACAGTTAAGATATAAATTAGATTTTGAAGTATCATTATATATATATATAAAATTAATAAAGTTGCAGACCTTTATCCCCAATTTTTTGATAATATAAAATGACAGCGTGTCAATGATTTATTTCTGTTTTTAAGCATTTTCTAACTGGGATGGATAACAATTAAGAAAAAGGTTGGAGCTCACAAATCCTCAATTTTTTTTTTCATGAAATATACCGAGTTTTATTATAAACTGAGAATTGTTGAGGGAAAATATTCCTATTTGTATTTCTTTCTAACTGGAATAAACAGTGCCAACGCCCTTTGTACCATTGACTGAATGGTATTTTTCAATCGATTGCATATTTATATGTTAATTTGTTAGTGAAAATGTATATTAAAACTATCAAATTAGCTTTATTATCTTACTTTAATTAATTAATATTTAAGTTTGAAATAAAGTTATTAAATTTATTATTATTAAAAATAATAATTTAATATTATTTAATGGTCTAAATTATTTAAGAAATGTTGATCTAAAATTTTTTCTCTAAGCATCTTTAAGTAAAAAAAATATCATAATAAATCGAAATAAAAAATATTTTACTGTCAACAAATTATCATTACAAAATCAAGTATTAGATATGCTAATCCCAGAACTTTAGTAGCGTTTTGAAACGCATAGTAAAGTTTATTCAATATTCGGATAATTATTAATTTTCCAAAATGAATAAAAATCGAAATTAAGGAAGCTGAAAAATGTAAAGACAATTGTTTATAAAATATTGAATCTGAATTTCGTGTATATATATGTATATATATTATCAAATTTTTATCCTTTCAAGCTCCGAGTGAAAGGATAAAAATCCTTAATGCTTACAACATTCATTTAAAGATACCTAAATTTCCCTTTCCTAAGTCTGCACGTATCAAAGAAATCCCTATCATCTCATAGTAAAATCACTGAAGGGAAAAATTTTGCTCTCTTTTGAACTTATATCGCGATGTAAACGAACTTCAGTTTTATGTTTCCGCTTCTAATTATATATAACCGATTTCTCGATAAAAAATTTTGATAAATATCGATTTATCAGCACCACAACCATGAACCATGATCACGATGAATCAAGATACAGTTGATATCAATACTCAAAATTAATTTTCATTTTTTGTTTTTTTTTCTATTTTCTGTTAGAGTTTATTTTTGTTACTCTCCATTGTTTTTCTTTTATCTTTGTGCATAATTTTTGTTAAATATATAAAAGTACTTATATAAAATATATAAACATTTTTGTGTCATATTTTAATATATAAACATTCTGTTCTATGTCATAGTTTAATATATAAACATTCTGTTCTATGTCATAGTTTAATATATAAACATTCTGTTCTATGTCATAGTTTAATATATAAACATTCTGTTCTATGTCATAGCTTAATATATAAACATACTTGCTTAAGCATGTCATTTTGGTGTAAATATAATAAAATAATTGTGTATCGTTTTGTTTCAGATATATTTACAAAGCAAGCAAATTTTTCTTTCTTTTCTTTTATTTTTTATTTATTTATTTTGTGTTTCTGTTTATTTTAAACACCCAGACTATCTTCCAAAGAAATGATAAAGCAGTTTGAAATAATTTTTATACCTTTATAAATTAAGTTTAAAAAACATACAAGTAACTGAACTCCAAATCTATCTGTCTGGCAACAGATGCTAAACAATATATAATTTTAAATACATTTTATAGCATTTATCCAATTAATTATTTACGATATTAGGATCCAATTAAAATATTAAGTAAGATATTAATTATCATTGCCATTAATATATATATATATATATATATATATATATATATATATATATATATATATATATATATATATATATATATATATATATATATATATATATATATATATATATATATATTGTGAAGCACAAAACTAAATTTGTTATAAAATTCGATATTGAAACAAAAGTCCTTTTTTTTGGGGGGGGGGAATTTTTGTTCTAATAATTTTTTAAAACTCCGAAAATTTTTAATTTACAATAATAAATTTTAAAAAGCATTTGTATGGTCAAAAGTGGCATTTCTTTTTTATCTTTGTATTGTTGCTCTAGGCAACCAAGAAGACGGAGGCCGTTAACTTATTATATAAACATTCTTATTAAATAAGCTTTAAATTAAACTGCAACTTCCTTTAGTAAAGAAAATAATCATTATATCTTACTGTAAGATAATACACCATTAATAACTAAACATAGTCGAGATTTGAAAAGTGATTGGTCCAGGGGAAAAAAAAGCTTTGCTCAAAATTAGTATTACTGATAACTTTCAAATTCTGTGTTCAAGGTATAAACGAATCTAAAAACAGGTGCGCAAGATTGTAATTTTCAGTAGCGTAGTAGAGTTAAAAATTTATTGTATGCATGAAGTTATTTGTTATGTCATATAACCTGGTGTAAAAAATGCAGCAGCCTTTGAAGTCTTTCAGATATCTCAATAATAATATACTTAAGGGAGATTAGTATCAGCGTTTTTAATGCAAGACAGAGCTACAATGTACAAGATTATAAAGATAACCGAATTATTATGCGAAGTATTCGATAATGATCGAATTTTCAATGATAATTGAGCTTGTGTAATCGATAATATTGAGCTTTCGATAACAATCAAATTTTCATGATTGTCGAGAATCGTGGCAATATTTTACGACTGGAATTCAAGGCATCGTTTTGTATATCAGTAGAAAGTATATTTGTATTTTTTTTTTTTTTAATTTTTTTATGCGCTTGCCTTTCTGTAGTAAGTACTTTTATATTTTTAAAACTGTGCATTTTTTTTAGTTTTAGATCTTTAAAACATGCTCTTTTCCAATTTCAAATTATACTTTACATTAAATTGTTTTATTTTGTATTTGAGATAAGAATTATTTTTAATGGATAAATATTTTTTACTCCTATTTATTTCAGTTTATAATATTGGAATTTATGTTGTTCTTTTTCTTTTTCCCCCCTTTTTTTTTCAAATTTTCGCAGTTTAAAAATGTTTTCTTTTCCTTCCTGTTTTTATTCAAGTGCTTTGTTTTATTTTCAGTATATACAGTATTTTGAATTGAGTTAAGAATTCTTTTTTGTGGAGTTATTATTTTTCTGTAATTAAGATAAAGATTATTTTAGTGGTAATTCTTCAATCTTTAATTGTTTTTATACTACCTTTTTTATTTCATTTTCTCCTTCATTTTAATTTTTCATATTTTATTTTAATTTCTAATTTTTCAATTTGTTTCAAATTTCATAATATGCCAAAATGCTGATTGAATGATTAGAAATAGTAGATAGTTAAATAGAAATAATTATATTAAATTTAAATATTCACAAATATCGTATTTTCTTGAGTATATGTTATTTCTTTCGTTGAATTTATGTTAATGGTTAAAGATAATGGAGTTCTTCTTTTATTTGAATATGTTGTTTCATAATTGAATGAAATTGGAAGACCTTTTTTAATATTTCTAATGTAAATCATCATTCTTCCGTAAATAAACTTACATTCCATACTATTTGTTATTCATGTTTTACTCATTTTGGAATTAATAATTTTCGTCTTTTTTGATTTTTGAAATAGTAAATTATATTAAAGCCTCTTAATTTTAATTGTCCAATCTACTTATTGTTAAAATTCTAGTGCATATTTAATCTGCTAATAATACTTTTAAAATAAATGTAAAAATTTCTATGATTCACATGCAGAAATAATTTTTCAAGACATTAAACTTCAGATTTAGAATTCGAGTTTTATTAAAAGTACTTAATGATACTTGTTAACGGCTTTATTATGTCGTTTTCTTTCTTTTTTTTTTAAAGAAGAATGAAGGAAACTGACGTTTTTTTAAATTAGCAGTAAAGAAGTTAAAATTTAAAAAACTACTATATCATTACAAAAACAAAATAAGATAAATTGTAAAATGCAGACAATGCTTTAACATTGATACACTTTATTGTAGAGAATTTAACATAATTACTTTTTAATTATTTTGATTTAAAAAACATGAATTTTTTTAATATATAAAATGAAATTTACTTTTATCTGAAGTCGTTCTGATTAGCCAGCTTGTTAAGAGATGCTATTTATACTTTATAATATCAATAAACAAATAATGAAATCACGATATATCCAGAAATATCGATATATGTTGAACGATATATCGTGATGATGAAGTTTGGTCATCGCCCCACCCTATCCACGACCTGGGGGAATCTTTACCGGCACCTATACTAGCCTTCACAGCAAACAACGACTTGAAATCCATTCCGCCAGAAGTAATTTACATTAATTTAAAAGAACTTAAAAGTTCTGTGAAAAGATTGGAACTGGAGAGAAGAAACTTTTAATTTCTCTTTGACTTCTAGACTTATATTTTTGTTTTATCTCCTATTGAGTAAATGGAAAGAAGATCTAAAAAAATACAGAAAGGTTCACCGCACTGTTTGTGAAACACATACAGTGCCTTTCCCTATTTTTTAAGAATACTTTTTAGACCAAGAATGATTTTGAAAGAACAATAAGTTGCCGTTTTCAAGATTCTTTATCCTTTCTACTCTAAAGAAATTTTACTCTTTTTTTTTTCTGTCTCTGTGCAATATTTTTAAAATTACATTTCCGATCTTGTAGAGTTTTAACTGTCCATTTTCAAGAGTCTTTTTTTTCCATTATCAATTCATTTCTTTACTCTTTGCCAACCTTGCCATATCCTTTAATTATATCCAGCCTTGGAAATCTGGAAATTGGTTGGATATTTTTTTTGAAACAGTTACTTACGGGTTTAAAAGGAGGTGCATTCCACGCAGCTAGCATCAGTTTCTCTCAAGTCATTCGACAGTCAACAGCTTTCTCTGCCCCATTTCAACCTTGGGCGTGTTTCTGAACGAACTAATGCCATTCTACCACTCTGGTGTCATTCTGGAAAATGGGAACCGTTTGAAAGCCATATGCTGCAAATAAGTATCCAAGAATTTGTTTCGTACATTTACTTGACCATGAATCGAATTTTTCACCATCATATTCCAGATTAGACAGAGACTTTTCTGTACAATGACAATTTCAAGCGTGCCATCATTGATTCGAAAAGGGTTCGATACTTTTATTCAAACACGATGAAGAGGAAAAAGCCATGCCTGAAATTGAAATGGAATCCTTTAAACAACAAGAAAAAGACGCCAGATCAACGAATGCATTTCAAGTTGGACAGCACGTTGCTTGTGAAGCAACATTTTTCTTTTGGATTCTGGAAAGTGTCTAGAGACGAAGGACCCGTATATCAAACATCCGATGCACCGATCCTGATTTATCACATGCGAAACAAGAGTTTCAAGTATAAAGACAAACCTTTCACGATACGGTGATGTCTAAAAGAGCACGATCAATATTTCTAAGATAGGTACGTGCTAAATCCCAATTCGACTTATATCATTCCATCTGGTATCAGTTACTTCATCCCGATCATTCACAAAACTTTGTTTGTAAACGACGTGATGATTTGGGAAGAAGTCGAGAATTAGCCCAACTTTTGGACCTACAAAACCTATAGATTGCAAATGCATACCTTGCCATCCCCGACATCTGCTCACGAGTTTGAAGAGCTGTCGAGAATGGTGAGACTCGAAGAGAGGATCTGAGGAATATGTGTTTTGCAGCATGAGGAAACAACAGCTGCAACAGCAATTTACTTTTCTAGCTCACATGTCGGTGATACAAAAGCAATTAGTGCCACAAGTATCCATGCCCACCCATGACCAACTGATCTTTTTTGAAGGGCCCATGATTCACTATCCGACAGTCAAGAAGCATATTCTCACAACTACTCTTGTCAAGAACTCACTGAAATGCTCGAAAGAGACATTAGTTCAGAGACCATCAAAACGTTTTTAGAGGATTTCCGCAAAGACTTGCACATTGTTCATTCCGATGGTCATCTAACTCCGGCTCACCTAATTCAAATGGATAGCGCAAGCTCTCATCAGTCTCTAATAGTGTCTTGTCGTCTTTCATCTCCTTCAGATAATTATTAGTAGTCCGTTCCCTTACCCGTTTCCTTTATAACAAAACCAGTAGCAGATATACAGAAGGAAGACGTTCAAGGAGAAACTTCAAGGATTCCTTCTAAACTTCAAGCTGAAAGAGATAATATCAGATCATTTTCTACCAAAGAGCTGAAGGGCATATTGTATTAGAAAAAAAGGGGTAAAAAAAGCCGATAAAATTTTGTCCCTTCTACGAAAAAAGTTGCACAATTGGAAGTTTGAGACAATCCTAAAAAGATATTATTTAGTTTAGTTACAAAGCAAATCCTTAATAATGTTCCTATTGTTTCTTTCTTCAGCTGAAAATCCCTGTTCTTACAAAAAAATAAAAAAAAAACTAATACGAATTGTAAATTAAAACAAAGAGTTTAAAATATAGCATAAATAAATAAAACTATACAAAATTAAATTGATATCCTAAATTGAAATTATTCAAATGTTTTATGATATAGAATGTATAATTAAATATGCATTTTCGAATAGCATTAAAAGAAATTACAGTATTAAATGATATTAAAAAATTTAATTAAAATCTGGAGAGAACAGTCAAATGACGTTAAAATATTATTTTTGAAATGGCAATGAAAGAAATAACAACAATAAGTGTTGACAAAAGAACTCTGAATAAAATTGTACAAGATATTAAAAGACATCAGAATATTAAAATATCACTTTTTTGCTTTTTATTTTGAAGAACTTGCATGTTTACATTTTTTTCCTGTGTACATAATTTCACTTCTATCATTTTAAATAATCAGAGTTATAGCTCATAAAGTGCTACAATATTGCTAATATAAATTCGAAAATAGTTCATAATGAATTTTGGAACAGAAACCAACTTATTTTTAGCTCTCATTACTAATTGGTAAAGTAAGAAATTGAGCCTACAGAAAATGTTGTTTATAAACCATCTACAATCTATTTATATATATGTTAGGCCCAGGCGGACTTAGTCTAAAAATACTGGTTCCCAAGAGACAATAGGGGTTCATTAACACATTTCTATTATTCAGTCTTTATAAAGAACAGATAAAATTTTCAAAATAAATAAATGAATGAATAAATGGACTGAAACAAAAAGGCCTAATATAATTTTTGTGATTATAAAAATGAATTGAAACTCAAACTATATAAATAAGAGGGAAAGTTATGAAAATCGATAGAAATTTCTAAAGCTTTCCTCACAAATACTATGAGCATAAGAAATGTTATAATGAAGATTTTGTAAAAATTCATGAAATGGTTAATTTTTATTAATTATAAATTATGTTTTCATACATAGAATAACTGTCATTCCAGTTAAATAAAAATAGTGTAGATATTTTAAATCATTTAACTTATTTGAGTTTGGTGTCACTCACAGTGTTTAATTCTATCTGCGTCATTTTTTAAATATAATTGAAAACTTACGAGAAAATATTAATTTTCAGTAGATTTTAAAAATCATTTGGTACTTAATGTCTGCAATTTTTCTAAATAACTAAGAGATTTAAAAATTGTTTGATATATATAATAGTAATATTTTAATAAAATTAAGGCACACGATAAAAGGATTTTGGATAGCTTAAATATAATTTTATTTAAAATTATTATTATTTTGCATAATAGTATTTTTATACTAAAAGTATTACGTATGTCTTTAAAAAAAGAGTTTATTTGCATGTGCATTGGAATTATGTCAAATGCTATTGTAGTGCAATTTAGAGGCAATGCAATTTAGACGCAGATATGCAGCAACTTTGAAAGCCTCGTCTCCTTGCAATGGAATCTTGCAATGGATGATCAAGAAATAACAGGAGATGTTCGGGGCCCTATAGTGTGTTATGTACTGGACGAAATATGACAAAATTTGACCACCATACACTTTAAAGTATGCGGTTTCGATGCGTCAAAGGGGGGAAAAAAGTTAGTACCAAAAATAACGATAGGGAAAATTTTGGCACTGCAATCGAAAACTTCATTACGCAGTTTGCATATAGAGGTACTTTATGATGCGATATCGAGGATAAAAGGAAGGGTTGCACGAATTCAAATCATTCTGCAAGAATTTGCCCGTCGATGGCATTGTTACTACGTGAACGTGCCTTATTAGTCAAGCTGTTTTATCGGCGGGATGAAAATGTCAGGGCAGTTCTTCGTGAATACCAGCAGTTAAAACAATGCGTACAGAACCGATGACCATAATTAACTTACGAAGAATGGTTGAAAGATTTGAAACAACAGGAATTCTTGGCGTGCAACCAGGCCGATATGCTGCAAGCCACCATGCAGTTATTAGAACGTCAGGCTGGTGGTTACCTTGAGCCAAATTTTAATAATAAATAGCCAATAAACGTTTTTCATTGGTATTTGGTGTGTTGTTATTTACTGTTTCCATCGGCATTTATGTATTCTTTTTTCACACATTATGAGCTTGCAATGACAGGATTTCCCTTATGGGCGCTTTTTGGAACTTTTTTATTTGACAAATCGAAACCACATATTCTAATGTGTATGGTGACCAAATTTTGTTATATTTCGCCCAGAACATAATACGCTGCAGGGCTCCGAACATCTGTTATTTCTTGATCACTCTGTATAACGTTCACGAACACTCACATTAAAACTAATCACTACAATCGGATAGAAAAAAGAGATCCACTAACAGAAAAATTATTAAAATCGAATCACAAATATCACAATGTCAAATACAAAATAAAAATAATGTTGAAAGAAATTATTAACAATAATCTCCAACCGAAATGAGGATATTTTGAATCAGCATCTATATAAAATAATAGAAATTGCAAACCTCAGATCATTTTGCTAACATCCAGTATAAAAATAAATATAAATAAAATGTGAAGTTTAAGACTCCGTAACTAAAGTTTATTCATGCTTAGGCTTATTCCCACAATAATAAATCAATTTAGACATTAACAAAAAAAAAAAAAAAAAACTGAGTTTCTTGACGCTTAAACAGAAGCTGAGGCTCGCGCAACCGTTAATGATGCAGACAAAAGGTGATGGAATAATTTAAACTCCGTCCAGCGTTACAGATTTCATTAGGGTTTTTTGTATTTTAGATGTTTTTACTTTCTTATATGAAACGTTTACACCACATACCCAACCAGCAACAAGTGACCTTATAACCTAATTGTATGCAAGGTTACTTTATAAGCATCTAAAATTTTGTATATAAATGTTGAAGAATTACTATGGTTTCAGTGAATGTTTTAAGGCAATTTTATAGTTAATTTTTAATTACAAATCTAGCCACCTTTGGCTAGTTTCAAGGGAAGAATATTATGGCCTCTGATTATCTCGCTTTGTTTACAATATATACACATTTCCCATCTGAGCAGCAGAATATTTTATAAGTAATGCACATATGTAACATTAGGGTTTATTTGCAACAAGTTTCTGCTGTTTTCCTTCATATGTATATATTTTTAAAGAACTAGAAAGGAGTAAAATTTTCTTTAAGAAGTGGATTATCCTTGAATGAAGAGTGCGTTGTCGTAAATTCGACGATGGCTTAACAATATGATGCATATAGAATCGATTGTAAGGCCTTTTTCTCTAGCACGAGGCGACCGTCTCTGACGCCTGTGCAAAAAGCTGCCATTGCATTAACTTGTATAAATAGTCAGAGAATTCAAACGTTACTTGTTACTGAAATATGCCACTCTTTTAGAAAGTACTCAAGTGCCAACAAAGAAGTTTATTTTCTTGCTCAACATTCTAGTACTTCTCTAAGTTATCTTAAATGTTCAGTTTTTAAATGTTTTCTTCCCTTATTTATAGAGTTGAAATTGCATCTACTGACCAATCAAAGTGAGCAAAATTATCCGTGACAGAGTGATAACATTATGCATTAGCAAATTTCTTTGAAATCTTGATGATCGAATGATGTACTACTTATTACAAGACAAATATCTGCATAAGACAGTTTTTCTATATTGAATAAATTTGCGTTTCTGAAATAAAGGTTTTCATCTGAATTTGTAATTTGTTTCTCTGAATTTAAAAATAAGCATATATTTGCAAATTCTGTAGATAGAAATGTCAAACTTTGTGTGTGCATAAATGAATGTAAGGAAAACATTTAACTAACTGACACATTCACACTACGGAGGATGTATAAAAATTTAATTTTTAAAAGATTTCTATTATCAACTTCCATAGAAGCCTAAGTGTTTTCATATATTTGTCTACTTATTTAATGAAACTTTGTATATGTCTAATTGCAGTTGTTAAGGAAATAAACATTTGTTCTACATTTTTGGGACACCTTATATATATATAAATAGTAAAAAAAAAAAAAAAATTACTGGAAAGATAATTCTTTAAATTTTACATTCGTATAAAATTCACATTTTCATCTTCTGAAGTATATCTGTGCTATAATTGATAGTTATAATTTTTAGAGCGTTAACAGGCACACATTTTTCTTTATTGTTAGTGGATATAAATTTTATACTTACATATGAGCAATGAACAAAAATTTCTTAATAAGCGGAAAAAGCTTATTCTCAAAAATCTCTTTGATCAAATGAAGTACTTTTGATTATAACTATATTCTAAAAATGAATAGATGCTTAAAACAATGTGTGTGTGTGTTTTCAAAAAATAGAAACATTATAATGTTATTTACTATTTGAAAATTGCAGAATTTAATTTTTATTTCTTCATATAAATTAATAATTTCTAATATTTAATAGAAAATAAAAATTTTAGCATGATTTCAAATTTTTAATACTGAACATATAAATAAAACCTCGAAGTTGATAAATCTTTACGTTAAAAAAAATCATTGCTTTGAAAGTAGAATTGCAAATTGAAGAATTTTTTTCATCCAGTGGTTTTTGTTTTAGAGAAGTGGGAACTTCAATTACTTAATTTATCGAAATATTTCAATCTCTAAAAAAGTTTTATTCCTGTGTATTAAAATTCTTGAATCAATTCCTCTTATAATTTTAACATGTTTGTTGTAATATGACACAATAAAATTTAAGGTCAGATTCATAATGAGCATTTTACCCATGAAGGAAATATTTCATTTGAATAATTTTTAACATTTTTCAAAACAGCACTGACAAGAATTTGGTAACAACTTATTCGATAATCAGATTTAGTCATTATATAAATATAGTATTTGATAAAAGGGTCATGAATTATAATATAAAATTAAGATTTTTTAAAAGTATGTTTAAGAAATAAAATTAAAATATCAAGTTGAAGATTAATTTCTTGTTGTCTGTAAATTATGAGAACATTTTTATATTGAATAATCATATTGATCATATTGAAACTATTACATATTGATCATATTGAAATTATTACATATTGATCATATTGAAATTATTACATATTGATCATATTATAATCATATTGAAATTATTACATATTGATCATATTATAATCATATTGTAATTATTACATATTGATCATATTATAATCATATTGAAATTATTACATATTGATCATATTATAATCATATTGATCATATTGAAATTATTACATATTGATCATATTATAATCATATTGATCATATTGAAATTATTACATATTGATCATATTATAATCATATTGAAATTATTGATCATATTATAATCATATCGAAATTTGATAACCATCATACCTTCAATTGTTTCTTAAAAAAAGTAAACCAAACTCCGATTAGTGACAAAAAAAAAACAATAACCGGGAATAAGGCATTTTAGTTACTTTTTAAGGAATAATAGAAACTAGGAATATGAAAACTTCTGTCAGTTCCTATAATAGAAGCTATTATATATGAAGAATATTTTAAATGAATTTTTATTTTTTATTAATCATGAAAACGTGCAGTGCATTTTGACTTATACTAAATAAGTTATTCACATTTCATAAGGCGAAATGCAGCCTTTAACATGCTTTTGAACATTCAAGAAACTTAGTTTTCCATTTCAGTTTTGATGCAGAATTGGTTAACTTGAGTTGAACCTAAAATTCTTAAAAGATTTTCCTAAAAGTTGAAAGCTTTGAGAATGCCAGAAAATAGTTATAATATCACATAAATCCAACTATTGGGAATGTTATTTCTTTTTTCAAGCAGTAGCAGATTTTGACGACTGGAGGCCACAGGCGCTAAATTATTCTGAGGCTCCTTCTAGGTAAATTGTACATATCTGTGTTTTTCAGTAAAAAAATTGTTTTGATTTTTATAAAATAAAAGGATAAAGTAACAGTGATTTCTTTCTGTCTTAACAAATTTTGTAAATGAGACGGGCATAAAGGTGTCGAAGCATTCAAATTTTGATTTAAACAGGAACAAAAATTGGAAAATTATTCTTAATAATGAAATTAACTAATTAATTTTACTATAAGCTTCTAACGCCACGAAAATTTTGGGCATAGTATATCTAAAACAGGCAAATATGTTTCCCCACACAGTTTTTCCGTTCCCCTAAATACAACGTCTTATGTACTTGCTTGTCTAGTTGCCTATTATATTTATATGCAAAATATATTGATTTTAACTGAGGGTGAAAGGATTCGCAGAAACTATTAATATTGGTGTTACCTTATGGAAATTGTCTAAAACAGGTGGCTCATAATTTTTAACAAAACGATTTTGCCATTTATTTGAATTAAGATCGATAAACATTGAGACTCTATTCTCAAAATTCGTTAGGCTCTTCTTTAATTTTTAAAAAAATAAATCATGCAACAATTTTTGCAGGCGAAACGTATGCATTCTTGAGGTTAATTGCCTTTTTACAGGATAGAAAACATACCACTGACATAGTAAAGGTTTTGTATTTGAACGAAATATGATTAGAAATATGAATGTTCCAAAACTATTAACAATATTTATTTCCACATCAAGAATCCGACAATGTCTACTTGAAAATAATTTGCAACAGCCAAAACCATTAGTAATAAAATATGAAAATGCATATTTTCCATTATATTCACCCTGAATATGCAGTAAAAGAAGACAAAAATCATAAAATTTGTACTTTGAATAGCATCTATTCAAAGAATTTCATCTGAGTTCTTAACCAACATATCCTTTTAAGTTTTGGTCTGTAAATATAATGAAAAAAATAATCATAATTTGTTCAAACTATCTATATTTGAAGGGCCCCAAACAGTTTATAACTTATGTAACTTAAAAAATTAATATAGAATTACATAGCTCGTTTCTTAATTCTTCTACAATACAAAAAACAGACATGGCATTATTAACAGACTTCACTGAATTACACAGGTACAGTCGCTGAGAAAAAAAGAAGCCAAATAGCTTTATTCTAGAATCGTTAAACATACAATCAAAAAAAGTTATCATTCGAAAGGAATTAATGTACTCTTAAAGATTTTTGAATTAAAAATTTATAAAATTTGTAATAAAACCAAATTTTAAAATTTCAAATGGAAACATTCATATTTCTAATCATATTTCAAAACTATACCAAAGTTCTTCCCAGAAACCAAATTTCATTAGTTCAAGACTATTCGTTTCGAAATTATGAACTAACAAAATTTTGACCTTCAAATGTTAAAAAAAAAGTTTTGGACTTTTATTTATATCTTGAGTCATTTTCTAAACTCTTTTTGTAATAAAAATATAAGGTATTTTATACATTTTGCACACATATTTTTTTATTAATAAGTAATTATTTACTATGCGAAAATTTTTCCAAATCAATGTTTAAACAATTTTAGATGGCAGCACATTTAAATTTGAGCATAATTCAAAGGACAAGGCTATTTTATGAGGGCATTCAAAATTTCACGTTATTAATAGTCGCTGCTTTTAAATATGGAAAAAAGTCTCTGTTTTTGTGGCAATCTAACATTTTTGCACGTCTGCTCATATAATGACATTATAGAATATAAGAAATTACTGAAAAATGGGAATTTTATTTCTTAGTAAATGCTTTACAGGATTGTAATTATTTAATTTTACAAACATACTGATAAAATCATTTAATAGCGCATAATTAAATAATGCATAACGAATTCCATATTTTGTAATCAGAAAAGGGTTATTTGTATTTGTTTAAATTTATTGGTGTTTGTTTATGTGCTCTTACAAAAGTCTGAAATTTCATAAAGTTAATCTGTCGTAATTCCAATTATTATAATATTGCATATCAACCTAAGTGGAAAAAAAAATCTGGCATCAAAACATAAACAATTAAAGCAATCAGTATTAATTTTTGAATGCAAAATAAATCTCACATTTACTTCCTACATATGCGAAAACGAAGAATTTGAAATAATTTTAAAAATTCATGCAGTGTTGATCAATGTCTTAGTTTACCGCTATTTTTGTCTATATAAAATTGATCATTTTTCATTAATATTTAAATGGAGGACAGAAGCAGATCAAATAGAATTTTAAAACAATATTTCTCAATCTATTTAAATGTCGAAATGAAAGAATTCTTCGAAAAGAAAGCTTTATAAGAATTTCTTTTGATAAGAAAAAAATATTTTATTACAAAATAATCAGAAAATTTCGAATGAAATTCATTTTTAAGTGATTACTTTTATAAAGCCTTGCTATTTACGGAATCGAGAAGGGATTATAAGTGACTTTTAAAATATTTGCGGTATTCTATTTCCCTTTAATTATATGAATAATCTTCATTTGTCAAATAAATTTATTTGCGAATCAAAGCGCTGTTACAATATCCTTTTGAAAAGAATTTTAAATTCAAGAACGAATGCAAACATTAAAATATATATCTATTATCAAACTTTTAAGTAAAGCGTGTCCCAAAAGTAACGCAAGATTTGAATTTTCCGCCATTCTTGCAGTGCAGTGTTGGCAATCCTATTAAAAAACCATTTGACAGCTGTTAGTAAAAGTGGAGCGTTACACGATAAAACAACGGGCTAAAGCATAATTTGAATTAAATATAAAAAAAAACTAAGTTTTTTTTCTTTAAATTGTTGTGTTTTTATTGATTCGTAAAGTACACAGGATAGGGTTATATATGGAATAACACATAGGACAAATGGCCTCCACGTCTTTGCTAACACATATGCACTCTTTTGTCGAATTTTTTCATGACCGTTTTGCATAAACGTGGCTGAATTTCGTTGATGTATAGTTGAATTTCCTCATTCAATGCACGCGTGCTTGCTGCATAGACCTTTGACTTCAAATAACCCCATAAAAAGAAATCTAATGGTGTTAAATCACAAGATCTAGGGGACCAATTCTCAGATTTTCGAACTGTGGCTTTGATTATTTTTGAAACATTGTTCAACAATGAAAACACTTAAAAGGCAATGTTTAGTCAAAAATTTTTTAATTCAAATTTTGTGTAAAGCGAGTTTTTGCCGTGATCTCGTTGGCTTTCATTTCTTCAACTTTTATTGCTTTTCATTATTTTACATTGCGTTTGTCACATTAATTATTTGCTTATAAAAACATGACTTGTTTTAAATAGATCTAAGAAAAATCTGCAAATATCTCTTGATACAAATTATTGACAGATGTTCACGATAAAATAAAAAAGAAAGAATTTTTAAATTCTCAAGTAAAAATAAGAATATTGTTCCAGTTTGAGTATTACACGTCAGCAAATGATATTAAATAAAAAAATACAAGATCCCTGCTGTTAGGGACAGTTCATCTATAAAATCAGGAATAACCACCTTCAGTATCTTATTGAAATATTCGCCTCCCCTTTTAACATGTCATCATACAGTAAGAGTCAAAGCAATCGGTTTCGTCTCCCCCTTTAACATATCAACATACAGTAAGAGACAAAGCAATCGGTTTCGTGTCTCCCTTTAACATATCATCATACAGTAAGGGTCAAAACAATCGGTTTCGTCTCCCTCTTTAAGATATCATCATACAGTAAGGGTCAAAACAATCGATTTCGTCTCCCCCTTTAACATATCATCATACAGTAAGGGTCAAAACAATCGGTTTCGTCTCCCCCTTTAACATATCATCATACAGTAAGGGTCAAAACAATCGGTTTCTGAAAATACATTCGTAGGAAATTGCTTTTGGTGACGAATATCATATAACACGAATGGATCGGTATCAAACCAGAAATGCTCATTTTCAGGATTTATGCGTCCATCTTGTTTTGTAAGTCATCAGCTTAAATTATGTTTTCTAGGAAAGAGAGATTTTCTTCTTCCTAATAAAGAGCCCAATTACAAAAATCTAAATGACGTTGATAATATGTTAGCTCCTGACCTCGTACACGGTGAATGTTCAGTGGATGCGATTTATTCTCAATATTCTCCACACTGTTGTACGTGATTCATTCACTTGTGAAGCAGCATTACGAACACGTGAGTGACAGTAAAAGTAATCCAAAATATCAATTTTGTCATCAGTTAACTGAAATCTGGACCTACCTATTGCCTGAAACCTTGTATGTACACTTCCTCTTTCACACATTCATTACACCAATCTGGAAATAAATTTCCAGAAGGATGGCAAGAATTGAGAAATGTACATTTAGATTCCCGTGCAGTTTCATTAGCATTACGATTGCATAAACTGAACAGTATTAGCATTTTAAAAACTTCCTCGTTATTGTATTGCGACATATTGTCTTCAAAGGCTAATTACGCTCTCAAAATGTGGCAGAAATATGAAATATTTAAGATTCGTTTAGACTGTCCGGTTACAAGCATTAAGACTACATAAAAGGCGATGCTACTGATCAACGGCAGAAAAAAAAACATTCTCATGTCATAACGCTCTTGATGCGATTATGCGATGCACCTGTCAGAAGCAGATATTTGTATATGGAAACATTTCTAAGCTGTTTTAATGCTCAATTCGATTGCGCCATTTCAAAGTTTTATTCTCTGATTAATTATACACAATCTTAAGGAATTTTTCAAAAACCTAGTTTTGAAAATTTGTATATAAAACTAAAGATAAGAGATATACCTTATTTGTTTATAATACATTTCTGCGTTCTGTCATTTGCACTATAGTTATAAGCATTTACATTTTAATTTATGATTAACTTCTCAACAACTCTGTGTAAACAAAATGTCGAAATTTTGTACATTATTTTATTTATGTATGGAACACATTTTACTCATTGAAAATTTTTTTATAAGGAGACCGTATAAAAATTTAAATTTGATATTTATTCAGATTTCATTTCCTGAAACTTTTAATCGGTTTATTAAATTTTATACCTTTTTACATAACTTTTAATTTTTAATATATGTCTGTGGTCAATATTTAAGAAATAAAAGACGAAGTTGATGTTTTTGGGACATCCTGTACATTATAAATAAAATAGGCAATGCACCAAAAAAATTATATTTAATAAACTCTAAATGAAAGGATTTGTATTATCATTTAAACTAACACATGAATAAATAAAGAATTTTAAAATTTTCAGGTAAACATCAAAGCTCTGTTTACAATGGTATGCATATTTATAATTCAGTTTGTTTTAGAAAAATTTTGCAGAAAATATATTTACCCTTCATTGACTCCTAATATTCCATATATAATTCACATAATACATTGTCAATATCACATTATAATTTTAACGACTTTTTCAATAAAGTTAATTCATTGTATTTTTAAATATAAATAAAGCGTTCACAAATACTCATTTTGTACAAAACCTAGACTAATTGTCAATATCACAGTATCAAACAAATAAATGTACTCATTTTGAATTTGCCAAAAATTATTTTCTGTGCCAACTGTTTACGGATAATAAAAGCAAAATGAATATGAACGTTATTTTATGTAGCCCCAATAAATAATCCTAATTAAACAATGAGTCTAATCTTGTGTGCTATTAAAACATCCCATTTTGAAGTTATACAAAACGATACTATGGAACAAACCTCACAAGTTTCAACTTCAATCAGATGCTGAGAACGACATCTTATCCGGTACCAATCTCTAAATAGCAACACCATAAAAACAAGCTTTAATTAAAGAGAATTATACAAGAGTTATAATTAGAGTTTTACATAAAAGCATTGAGAAAGCTCAATAAATTTTACAGTGGAAAGGGAAAATGTTAAATTAGTCATATGATGTGCATCCTAAGTTGCTTTAATTATATTCACTAAAACATCCTACTATATTTAATAAAAAAACATCGGTGTGAAAAAGAAAATCTTACTGTCACCAGATTCCAAATATATCAAAGAGAAATAAGTATATTTGTAAATGCAGAAAAAGTGACAAAAATTTTCTTCCTAAATAAAATAAAGAATAATTCTAATTAACATGCATCGATTATTTTTTTACCTGTGAATATAATTCATAGATAACTTTTTTTTTAATTCTATACCTTTAGAGTTACTAATTTCCCTCATTTTTTCATTACAGAGCGCATGACTGAGTTTCAAGCCGACTGGGCCAGGTTTGCCGCTACTGCAGTCTCGTTAATAATGACAACCATCTTAGTTTTCATGTAAGTAAAAACGACATTTTAATAAATTCATGTGATTACTTTTCCGATTTGACTAAAAACAATATATTTGCTTAAAACATTCGTTATAAGTTATTTAGAGCTCTCAAATCTTGTTTCATTTATTGAA
The DNA here is from genome assembly GCF_947563725.1 of Argiope bruennichi. NCBI lineage: Eukaryota > Metazoa > Arthropoda > Arachnida > Araneae > Araneidae > Argiope > Argiope bruennichi. The sequence continues at coordinate 120,926,185 of NC_079162.1, forward strand.
CGTCTTCTTAAAATCTTAAATTGTACTTTTCTGCAAATATTCGTGAACTAAAAGCAAGGAAACGCTTTTGATTGATAAGAAATAGCATAACTTTTGAAGTTTTGCATATTGTAATTTAAAAAGTCATGTATGAAACTCAATAGTTGATGATTTGAAAATATTCATAAAGTAGAAAAGGGAAGAAAATAATATAAATATATGTTAATATCACAGTACCAACTTTATGATGTGCTTCATAACTATTTATACAAAACATAACAGTAGCATTTAGTTAAATGATACTGTTTATTTATTATATTTGAAATTAATTCATCTATGAATTTAAACGTATCGAAAAACGCATGATTCATTTAATTATAATTTTATGAATTATTTTCACTTTCATTAACAATATTTTCATTTCAACTTGTACAGTGCTTTGATTAAAATTTCAATTTGATAAGTTAAGTGCGATTAGTGGCTTCAATAGACATAAGGGAATTGTTGTTGTCAAGTTTTATTTCACAAAAAAATATTCTTTAGATTCACTTTGTCTTCAGTGGTGCTATTAGGTTACTCAGGTTATTAACTTACTAGTTATAATTATTAATGCCTTAATTAGTTTAGAATAATATTTTGTAAGGATTTTCGATTTGATATGATTTACTTCTTTTAGCAACTTTGTTTCTTTTATCTGTAGAACTTAGATTTAACATCATTATAGAATGCATGCGCGACACTATCTTTAACAAAAAATAAACATATTTTTGGCATTATGGCTATCTGTCTGTAACAAAGATAACTCAAAAACACTTTGAGGTAGACAAATGAAATTTAAAGACCGTATTCAAGGCAATGAATATGGTCTTTTCTCCTAATTTGTAGATTTCTATTAAATGATGAGTAAAATCTGTTCCGATCAAGTCTGTATTCGGCTGTTTGAGTGCAAATGGTCTCAATAATTACAAAACGCAAATAGCAATTTAAATAAAGTTTGTTGCACTGGTTTAACATCTGAAATAGAGATTTGTATCCAATTTTGAACCCATGCATGTAAATGCGACAATTCATAAACACAATGTTTTAAATCAATGAAAATAGTTATTTTGTCTTGTGACTACGACTGTAGTTCCGCGTTCAATTTTGGTGTGAATCTGTCTGCAAAAAGGTGTTCAAAATACGTATTTTCAAAAAATCTGTAACTACTACTAAATCTGTAATTACTACTTTAGTAATGAAGAATTATTAATTCAAAATGCTATTTAAACTTAAAACTATACAGGCTTTTGATTGGCCACATTTGTCCATCGTAATTGCGAAAATTTAGCTGAATTCCGCCCTAGAAAGCCATGGATTTACGATTTTGAGTTCATACGATGGGTTAATGAAGAAGCTAGCATAAAATTGACAGATTTTACACAGTACTGACATTTTGTTTAAAAAAAGCTCATTAAAGAAGAAAATGTAAAATAAACTTTCTATTCGATTTGCCCCCCCCCCTCTGATATGGGGGCCCAGGGTAACTGCTGCGGATGTGATAGTTACAAAGCATATCGTAGATCACCAGATCTGTAATTTGTAACTACTTTGCATGGTGTCAGTGAACACCATTCAAGGTATTCGTGACCTGATCCAAAGTCCACAATTATGGAGGCGGGGGGGGGGATTAATCGGAGAGTGTGCGAGAATGTTCGGGAAGATCATTCCAATTGGTTTTTATCTTAAAATGGAAAGAAATTTGAACATAGTAAATTTGATGAAAAGGAATCTACCTTTGCCTTCCAGTTTGCGGAGAGGAATTTCTTTTATGTTTAGCTACTGCATTGGAAAACCTGTTTCAAGTATAGTTCAATAAATGACAGCATGATAGCAGTGAAAAAAAAAGGGGGGGGGGGGAGAATGCAATAAATATTGATAGACTGTGCTTTTTTTTGGCGGGATGGGGGAGAAAATTCATTTTCATCTTCGCTTTCGCTGTAATTGCTTTCACTGTCATCTCGTAAATTGATTATAATCTTTTATATTTCATCATCTCTCAGATTTAGCGAAGTCCTTTTCTTGTGACCTGTCCGCTTTTTATATATATATATTTTTAGCCGTATTTTATTATATATATGTATTTTTAGCCGCATATATATATATTGTTACGTTTAACAGCGCTTCATCAAGCACATCTTTAGTTTTAAAAGTTTTATTTTTGTTTGCAATTTTACCTTTCATCTGTGTCCAGATAAATTCTGTTGCATTGTATTGGCAGTGATACGGGGAGGATTCTTATCACTTCATGTCCCATTTCGGAAGCTGTCGAATCAAACTCATGTGCTCTGTACTTTTCTTTGTATGATCTGGTTTTGGTGATGTTTATTAGGAATATTTTTATTCAGAATTCATGTCACAATGTCAGCTTTGTAGAGGAATTTTTGTGTGTGTGTGTATGCAGCAAGATAGTTCGCATTTTCCATAACAATACCGGATGGTTCGTCCAGTCCTCTTAATAAATTGAAAAACCACTTTCTAGAAACTATACTGTTCATCTTCTCGTGATAGTCAACTGCAGTTTAGGACTGAAATACAAGTTGTGCGGTCGGAATGAACCCTAGATCAGCAAATCCGGCATGACAAATGATCAATCTAGATACTTCCTCTAATGGAACTTTTAAGCCTCCTTGGATAGTGGAACTTCGCCGTATAGGCGAATGGTTAACTTTTACCCAAGTTTAATCAAGATATATCACTGGCCTGGATAAAGAATTATTGCATATGCATTGTGTTGTGTATACGTTGTGCATTTTTCTCATAAACCTCATAGGAGAAACAATAATGTCTAGTTTCTTTCCATTAAAAATTTGTCACCATTATTTATTTTTTGTAAGAAAATTCCAAATTTTTTAAAATTACCCATAATGATTTTGCGCATCCAGAAATATTATTATTTTTTTTCTACTAAGCAAACTCTTAATTTTACCACTGCTCCTCTGTCATAAAACTCTTGAACAGTTTGGCGCATGACGCTTTTGTCAAAATCATACTAGTCTCTAATAGGATTTGTTCGCGGATTTCTTTTCTTATGCAATTCGAAAGCTAGAATATTGTTCCGAACTTCAGCAGGTGCAGCTTTATCAGCCTCTGCAGAAATTCGCTGTATTATTCTGTAGGAAAAGTCACACATTTTGGCAAATACTTTCTGCAACTGTAAAAACAATTCTTTTGCTGTAGCATTCGGTTTAGATGATACCAACTCTTTTAAGTAACCGTGCACATTTCAGGACTATTCATGATTCCAGAGCTTAAAAACCAAATACTTAAGTACTATTTTTAAAAGTGAATTAATTTATAATCGAGAACAAGAGAGCAAATTATATACTAATAATAGAGAGAAAGCGAAGATTTATTGAAATCTCTTAACAACAGCTTGGGGAAAAAAGAGTGCTGCTCTCTGCGCATCGTTGTCAAGGCGACGAGGTAGAAGAGAAGGCCTATTTTATTTATACACATTATAATCATCACATGCCAAGGACTGATCTTATCGATTTAATGGAATGCGCCGGAAATTAAATCTATGGTCACAGCTCTTAAGATGTCTGTTTCCTTCTCTTGGATCTATGATCCATTTTTTAAAGAATTTGAGTTTCATATAGTCTTTTTTTTTTAAGTTTTCCTTATAAAATTCAATGTTTTATTTGATTTTTCTCTTTTTCCCAAACTTAGTTTATAATCAGAAATTTTAAATTGGAAAGATTGTAATATACCTACAAATATCATTTTCCGTTACTGTTGTTTTATCCGCGAGTTTAGCATTTGTAAATGATGTTGTAAGGCTATTAAAAATTCTTCCTCCATGCTATTTCTTGGGATTCTTCAATTCTTAGAAAACTTTCTAACAGATTTTTGCAAGGCTTTTCAATCTGGATTATATATTTAATTTCTGTACCAAAAATTTTATATATATATATATATATATATATATATATATATATATATATATATATATATATATATATATATATATATATATATATATATATATATATATATATATATATATATATATATATATATATATATATATATATATATATATATATATATATATATATATATATATATATATATATATATATATATTATTTCTGTACCAGAATTACAATATATTTAATCCAAATCTGTTAAAATTTTCAGACTTTAAACTAGTTTCAATTTTTTTTTATTTGTTTCAACATTTGCTATGAGATTTTTTATACTCATAAATATATCCGGTGAATGCGTATTAATTTTTCAATCAAACTAATGAAGACTTTAAATAATGATTTTTGGTATGTTGCAAACGATGAACGCAATTTCAAACAATTTTATAATAATAATAAAGTACCTCTCTTCGAAGAGAAAATAAATATGAAGTTAGCAATATATCTTTAAAACATTACATAACATTATATATGTTTCCAATACATGTTTCACTTTTCTCTAACTAAAGCCCGCCGATTATTAATTTAAACGACATTTGGCCATTTCAATGTCTACCTCATGTAAGATCAATCAATCAAGAGGCGACTATTGCTCGAGACCGCCATTGATTGGCTTAAAAAACTGAAATTTAAATCTTTGTAATTCGGTCAGTTTTAATCGCATATGAGTGAAACGTTTTTGTTTAAAATATTAGTGAATCTAGAATATGTTGCTGAATATCATTAATAAAGTTCTAAGCTCCATAGTTCTAGTAGTCTATCAGGTTTTTTTCAGCTGTAAATTTATCGACTCAAACATAATAAAATATAATTCTTGACACCAATTAAAATATTTTTCCCAACTAGAAATAAAAGCTTATTTCTTAAGGCTAACAGATTATCTATAGTATTACGATTGGATGTACTATCGAATAAAAAAGCATCTGCTTCTAATTAGATGCATAACAAAAATCTAATACAATTAATTACTTTCAAGTTAACAAAATTTCTGGTGTTATAATTTGTAGACCATGTCATCTGCGAAACAAATATTGTTTTCACTTTTTTAAAAATATATGATAAAAAGAAGAATGCTCGGAATTACTTATAATTCTTCCAAATTTATCAAATATCTCCAAACATTTACATTCTTATTTTTAAAAAATAATTTATCTAAAGCTAAAACTAAAAACTTAATTTTTTAATGAATTTTCATAATTTGTCATCACTTATACGTAGCAAAACTGTTTTATTGTTTATATTTAATGCAATTTTATAACTAAAATACTTACTATATTTCTAGCGAATACTGAGATGAAAAGTGCAAATATTTTAAAGGCTTCGTGACACATAGAGAAAAATTCCTTTTATTTTCTTATTTCTTCATATCATTGTATTCATTTTGTAATAAAATGAAATATAGCTTATCAAAAATAATTTTAATGAAGTATAATTTTGATAAGAATAATCAAATAGTAGTTATAATAAAATTCATTCAAGATTAACATTTAATTTATTTGACTTACTTTTTATCGTTATATATTTTAAAGAGCTACTTTTATTGATATATTTAATGATATATGATTGAAACATAACTAACACACGAACGAAACTCGATAATGAAAAAAATCTTATTTTTCAAGCTTTCTCATTTTAAAACAATTTGTATCTACGATAGATGTCTACAATACAGTAGATATTCTCCGTACCGAATTTTGTCCATCCAACTCTCTTTGTTTTTCAGTTACCGTTCGAACATCCGAAAAAAGAAACTTCCTCTGAATAGATTTGGCTCAAAACATGATAGAAATCTACAAATTTGGTGCAATCAAATTTCATCCGTCTAGCTCGAAACATTTTTGAGTTATCTTTGTCACAGATAGATAGACGGACGGACGGACAGACAGACATTTTCCAAAAATGTGTTTTTGAGCTCCAGGAAGCCTAAAGCGGGGCGATTTGTCAAAGTCTAACATTTTTAACGGTTACAGTATTTTATCTATACAGCGTATACGAGAAAGTAAAAAATTACTATTCGGACAACCCATTCATTATAAAGACGCTGGCAACCCAACAATTTTGCATTATCTTTCCTCTACAAAAAGGACTTCCAACAAAATACGAATCTATTAGAATTGTTTTAAATTGTAATAAATTCTGGAATGATTCTGAAAGTCGAAGTAAAAATTTGAATTTTTATCATCACCACTCTTGAGGCATTCACACTCAATAAATTCTTAATAGATTTTGTTACAGGTCATGTACATTTTCTTTCTTATTTCCTTTGTTTTAAGTTTCTCAAATCTGTTATGAATTAGCAAGCAACTGGGTGACGCAAATCACTGTATTTTTAATTATTCTTACACATCAGAACATCATATAGTTAAACTTCATAACGTATTAAAAATATTTGGTTTAAAAAGGTTTCAACTAATAAAGCATCTCTGCTACAGATCCAAAGGTATTGTGAAATTTTACGGAATACTGCCGCGTAAAACTGAGCAGCGAGCAATCGCCGTGGCGCAGTCGGCAGAGCATTTCACTTATGTTTGGTCGGTTCGTGGCTCGAATCCCAGCCAATGTATTTTATCCAAAAACTGGAATTCTTTTTTTAAAATTGTTAATCTAAGATCTGGAAGGTTCTCGGTCTTTCTTAAATATTCAAATTGGATTGTTCTCGAACATTCTATATGTGTATAAAAGCTGAGTTCCATGAGTGATTGGTAAGTTCTCAGTTTCGGGATATTGTGAGTTGCTAATAAATCTGATTGTTTGTTTAAACTAAGGGCGTAGTTCTTTACACCTTCGTGACAATAGTATTGGCCAAATTCTGAGGATTCATACTTTGTTTTAATGGGCTTTTCACCCTTATCTCTCACAGTTGTGCTATTTATTACAATTTTAATGTAATAAAGAAATATGGATATGTTTCTGAACAAGTATATGTTTTGAATTTTATCTTTATTGATTTAATTTATTAGTTTTTAGATTCCTCAGTTGATCGATTTTTTTTTCATTTTCTTTGATCTGTATTTGCTAAGCTTAAATATGTGCTCTTTTTAAGTTTTGTCATCTTATTTTGGTGTTGTATTCTGCATTTGTTTATAAAAATAATTTGATATGTAATTTTTGAGAAACCATAAATAGTGCTCCAAATGAGACTAGGGATGTGTCTTATGGGCTTCCTAATGCTTGGGCGTTCTTTTCGGAGAGCCACTCAATGCTCTAAAATCCTTTGGAATAAGCGGATTTTCTCTTGGAAATTTTAAAAGAAGGGTCTAGTTCACACTTCGAATCCGGAATCGTATCTTTAACTTTGCGGACGCAGATCTTTTTCAAAGCAAACGACACGTCAATATTTTCCATCATGGATGGCTGTAGAGGATTAGAGGAGAATGGCTGTAGAGGGTTAGTGGAGTAATTGCGGAGAATATCTTGCTGCCAGCATTTCAGTATATCCGAACAAACCCAAAGGCCTGAAACCCACGCCTCATGCAACCCATGATGAATAAAAGCCGAAATATTTCGCTAAAGACTGATTAAATGTCGTGTTTCATCGATGTACCATTTCAACTACTAATAGCAGCGAATATTATAGGAGCTGGTAATATGCTATTATTATAGATATTGAAGCAGTATTTAATCATGTGCAAATGAAGGTAATCGACATCCAATGTTGTTCATATTTGATGGTAAAATTCAAAGAAATAAGCATACCTGAGTTTCACAACTATTTGCTACCAGGCATTAAAAAAAATGAAAATTGGATTTGAATTATCCCCATTATAAGACTCTTATTTATCATATTTTTGTAAATGTGTAAATTATGATCGGGAACAAGAAATGATGATTTCAGGCCCAAATTTATTTATATCACATATTTAGTGAATGGGACACAAAACAATGCAACATATAAACATATAAAAAACACTAGATCATCTTTCTACAGCGCCTCGCGTCTCCACCTCTCTCCGCGTAACTCCCTCTACTCTCTCTTCCCCACTTGATGACTAAATTTTTTAACAGGCTCTTCAGAAGGGTTGACAGATGATAGGGGTGTCTTACAACCATGTTTGGAAATAATTATCAATGCGAGTGAGTTGTTTCGTTAGTGAAAAGAAATACTAGTCCTGTACAGAATTATTATAATTTACTATCTATAAATTTTGAAAGTAATCACTGAGATCAAGATATTCCTCGAAATAAGAAATATAGTAGCAGAGAGGAAATGCCAAGTGTCATTCAAGAACAAAGAGATATTGAAGGTGTTCCTGTTCTTTTTCATACAGTGTTTTCGGAATAAACCTATGTTTCTATAAAAATTGTTTTCCCCTTGTCCGATAAATTTAGACCTTGTTTATTTGGCTAGTACTTGAGTTTGACACCCTCGTAATTCGTAAATTTTTTTCACTTCGTTTAGATATAAATATTCAGATCGATGTCCCTTATTGATGTCAGACATAGCATCAATAAAGGATGGAATATAAAGGGATGAAATATTTGAAATGAAAAATAGTTTCTTTATTTGTTTGCAGGGTATTTTACGCCTATATTGATGCACTGTTGGAAGCAAGGGCAGCGTTCCTGCAAAATCCAGATGGATTTGACTTCCCTGATTTCAACATTCCATACGACGAAGATGAATCGTCCGAGGACGAGGAAAACTTTCAGTAAGTAATGAAGACTTAAGGAGGATGAAGTAACATTTCAATAATTTCATTCGCTTTTTAGTTTTACGGCAGCCTTTTCACAACAAACTGTTTTAAGGACGACTATATTTTTCACGCATTAACTGAACAAGTGGAAGTCTTCATTAAGGTTTAAAAAAATCCCTTTAAAAAAATGTTTCAAAATTAGAATGAGATAATAATAATTTATTTATTGAAATTGCGAGATATCAAATTTAAAAGTTTACTGAAAACATCAATTTTGGTTTTCTTTAAGTATTATATAACTAACCTGTAGAGGGTTAAATTTGAATTAAAGATTGAATTCCTAACGCTTCACAACAACTATCGGAATAACCTTGCAATTCTCGAAAAATTAAAGGCTTCCTCTCCTCTACTGACGTTCTGATATTCTTTTTGCAGCTGACAGCCTTTCAAAAAGTCACGCCCCTCTCTGGCGAAGCAACTTTTCTTCATTACCAAGACAGTGACGTAATGAGGGTGAACAAGAGGGTCATAGATGTCCCGGGTGCCAGCCTTGAGGACACGCCGTGAAGGAACATTTTTCATGTATTTAACGATGGTAAAAATAGATGCAGATAAGAATGGTACGGGGGGGGGGAGATAATTACTTTGTTTCTTGCGCCATTTACCCTCTCTACGTCACTGGTAAGTCCAAATGTATACATTTTTAATTGTTCTGCTATTTAGTTGTAAGACAAAAGTCTATGGAATCAATTTGGAGAGCTCGTATATCCTTATGGAGCGTTTCCCTGAAAGTCAGCAGATTGCACTGATCGGCTTTTTTGCTCGTACAACTGCAAGACACCAATTCAAAGTACATGCTTTGTACAGGCATGTTATAAACTCAGTTGAATGGTCGCTTCATACCTCTCATTAGGGATTGTAAGTCTAAACAGGAGCCCTAAAATTAGCTTGTTATTGGCTATTATGAATGATATGAAGCTATTATTTGAATGCATATGAATAAGGCTTGTGCTGAAATTTAAAATCGTTTAACTCTACTCATTTTTACAGACTTTTACAAAATTACTCTGTTTTTATAAAAAGTAAATGTGTTTTATAACACGGTTACATAATATAATAATATGCAATTTTAATTAGTTTTATAGGTATATTTGATAATTAAAATGCATTGAATTCAACAATTTTATTGCGATATTACAATTTTATTTCTATATCCGCAATTCTTATTATTCATCTATATTTGAAAGAATTCATATATTCCTTGCATAACAATAATACTTGATTGTTTGACGAAGGTTTTTTGTTTTGTTTTATTTTTTGTTTTTTGCTATAAACGAATAACTATTTTTTTCTGTACTTCATTCAATGAGCCATAAAGTTCAGATATAGAACTACTTTTATACAAAATATATGAAACATACTGAAGTATGAATTGTGAAAATAAACAAGTACTATTTCCTACTGCGCATTAAAGCAATGCAATCGATGCATCTTTTAATTTGTTTTCAATTTATTTTTGTTTTAAACAATCATAGTTTATTATGAATCATTTTGTCAGTTCTCTTTTTATTAATAGTTACATTTTTTAAAACGGGTGGATTCATGTACAAAAGGAAGTTTTGGATCAATAGTAGTACTTTTTGGCTGGAAAGTGATACAAACTGATTGTTGAACAAATTCGAACTCGCCTAATTCGAAACTGCAGGGGCAAAAAGGAAATTTCGGTTTATTCAAAAACATCAAGTGAGAAAAATGGGTCTTAAAACAAGTACAGAAAAAGAGGAAGACAATTTTTATTCTAAAAATAGCAATAAATAATAGCAAATAAAATAGTTCGTAACATTTAACAATTTTAATTAATAATACGAAATTCATAAGTAAATAATCAGAAATTTTAATGAATAGAGTGATAGTAATTATAATACAAGGTGTCCATAAAAAAACTCCGGGGTTTTAGAAAATCATATGCAGTTAACGGTATGAGTTTGGTCAGATCAGTTAATTTTAAAGAAATCAGTTGTTCATCAGATTTTATTCACACCAGTTTCAGTTTGTTTTTTCATTAGTCAGAGTCGTGCATCATTGACCTTGAAGTAAGAAGCCTCATTCCATAGTGCTGGATCTGTTACCACTCACTGTACAGCGGAAATTTCTGCGCGAGTATGGTAGTAATGTGCCTATAGATAAAAATATTCCTCAATGGCTACATGCGTTAAAGAAACGGGAAGTGTTTAAAACGTAAGTCGTCTGGTAAGCCAAAAGTGTCTGAAGAGAATGTGAATAAAATCAGTACTTCGTGTCAACGAAGTCCGAAAAAATCGTTGAGACGACGCAGTCTTCATTTGGGCATACCCAAATCAACTGATCATAAGGTGGTTCAAAAAAGGCTCCGCATAACAGCATAGAAGGTACGACTTGTACACGAAATCAAACCAACAGACAAGAGCAAGAGACTAGAGTTTGCTGTTACTATGCAAGACACGATAGATACTAATAAGGATTTTTTTAAAAATTGGATTTTTACTGATGAGACCACCTTTCATGTAAGCGGTACTGTGAACCGACACAATTATAGAATTTGGGGTTCACAGCTGCCTCATTAGTTCGTGGAACATTAACGTGAGTCACCGAAAGTGAATGTTTGGTGCTGCCTTATGCATAACCAAGTTATACATCCCTTTATTTTTGTAGAAAATTCCATAAATGGTGATGTCTTCTGTGAAATGTTAGAGGAGTATGTTTTACCCCAGTTGACATTGGTTGTTGATATGGTTGATATTGAGGCGGAGAAGGGACCTGTCTACTTTCAGCAAGATAGAGCACCACCTCTCAACAGTTTGCGTACACAGGAAGCATTGGATACTCGATTCGGCAAAAGGTGGATTGGAAGGGCAAGGCCTATTTGTTGGACTCGAAGGAGAGTGGATCTGATTCCATTAGATTTTTCTTCAGGTGTGATATGTCAAGAATCTTGCTTACGCTGAGAAAATTCAAGATGTAAACCATATCAGGCAAAGATTAATCACTTTTGTGTCAAGCATCACTCCAGACATGCTGGCTAGGACATGGAAAGGGGTTGAATACCGTTTGGATATGCGCCGTGCCACAAACGAGGCACATATTGAAATCTACTAAATAGTAAAAATCTTGAGAAATTAACCTTTAAGTATTTATATAAAACATTAAATTAATTAATGACTGATTTTTTTAAAAATACATTAAAACACTGGAGTTCTTTTATGGACACCCTGTGTAAAAATTTAATAATTTAAAAATAATTCTAATGAACAAATTGGTAATTTTAGAAAGAAACACATTACAATACATAATATAAAAAATACATACAATATATTACACAATAAAAAAACTGTTCCATAAAATTTTATAATGAGCAGTTCAGTTTCTATCTATAGTATTCAAAGTCTATCGAAAATCGAAAAATGTTTCATTACTTTTTTGATTGAGTACATAGTACAGTATTAAAATCCTGAAGTGAATGAAAAGCCTTAAAAGTTATTTACTGGCGATAACCGAGTATATAAGATACGAATAATTTAACTGAAGAAAAATACAGTCAGTCACTGATGGAAAGGAAATCTGGATCCTCTCTGATAGCTCCATCCAACATCTGACCAGCTGGCATAGTGTGAGAGATGACACTGGAGTAAATATCCTTAAAAAACTGAAGCACCTTTCCTCGACTCATCAGATACACCTACAATGAATTCCCTCCCATGTTGATATCAGGGTTAATGAGATTGCCGACTTCCTGCCCAAGGCCGGTGCTGAAGAAGCTTTGATACCTTCTGCACTTCTCACCCTTACGGAGCTTTTTTCCATCACTAAAAACAGAAATAAAATTTCTTGGTGTGTTCCACCAGTGCATCACTGGTATCGGAGTGATCTTCCGGGTGGCTCTTTGGCTCTTGTTTGCAGCCGACAAGATCAAACCCCCCTCGCTCCCCTAAGATGACTTTCTCAGTGGTCATCTTAGATCATTAAAATATTCTGGTGGCTCCAGGTGCTTTGATGTTTGCCCCATTTGCTCTAAGATGCAGGCTTCACCTGAACACATCCTTGCCTGCCTGGGGCTTACCAGACGGGATATGACAAACAGTCCACTGATGCTTTTGGACTTTTTTAGGGTGCGCAATATCATGGACCTGATCTAGCCCTGCTGATCTTGGGGGTAGGCAACAACAAACGATTATTTTTTGGAATAACCATATGTATACACAACCCTCAGTCGACTAATCAATTTAGTCGAAGTGAAATTGATACACGCAAGTGGGGAGGCAAAAATCTCATATTTGCGCCTGAATTAAGATAACCAAAAATAACTTTACCGATCCGCCCAAAGGGACGCGGAATGTGTGAATTATCGAAATATTGCGACAACATAGTCGGAACTGTAATAGAACCCTAAATGCCACCACCAACCTTTGTACAGCCCTTTCCGTAAGATGCACATCCCATTATTGGTAGGGGTATTCTACTCCACATAGTTTCTGTATCCATTAGAGAGACGAGAACCAACCACCAAAAAGGAAGCTTCTCATCCCCATATCTATTGTTCTTCTCATGAGGATCTTGCTTAAAATAACTGAGAAAATCAATAATCTGACGCAGATGATGTCCATTTCCCTAAGCAAGTAATGTCAGTGTTCCAGGTTATGATGTTCATCTTCAAAAACCGGTATTTGTTGCCAGCCTCAGCTATATCTTAGCTACATCTTTTTTTCTAGATTTTTTTTTCAGGTTTACTCTTTCCTTTACCCAAACCTGCAGACGAGTATATGTACAATTAATACAGGAGCTTAAATGAAAATACAATACAAACAGTAGTAGGATAATTCTGACCTGATATGTACATTATTTAGTTCTTATTAATATACGTATTATATCAAAGAGCATTTCGTCGGTTATTTAAACATCCCTACAATTCTCATTTTTAAATCATAATGTTATGTACAGTAAAGAATGACAGTATAAATGAGGTAGTACAGTGAAATGGAAATTTATTCGTTAGTTCGAGTTTTAAATACCTTATTAAATTAATATTTATCTAAAGGATTTTTTTATGGTTGTAGAAAAGTATATAAGAACCTTTTAAATGTTACGACTTCGTAAAAATTAATAATCATTATATTAGTTAAGAATGAAAAATGTTACATTGAGTAATATGTTTTTAATTCATGTGTATAGTGGAGAAAGCAAATATTCAAAATGATACAAAATTGAATGGGTTTTATTGATAGAATCTGAGAAGCAGTGAAACAAAATGCAGATTTCATCAATAGAGCTTTAATATCAAACTGTACGAATAATTACTTATAGTAAAAATAATATGGCAATAGTAAAAAACATTAAAATGAGAAGTAAAAAAAAAAGAGAGAGAGAGAGGATTAACATGAAACAAGAAGAAAAAAAATCAGCAACAAAAATAGAGACATAAGAGAGAGTAAACAAAAATTGTCGAAAGATGTTTCCGAAATGGAATAAGATTTTTAAAAAATGCTCCATGATATTTTGCTATAAAGGTAATAATTTCAAAATTGGTTAGAATTAGCTAGTTGATATATTAAAATGAAGTAAAATTTTACTACTTTTTTGGTCTGAGTTCTTTTTTTTCCATTCACAAATATAAAAGGTTAATTGATTTTTTTTCTAAATGTATTTAAATCTGTTTAAATTTAAATATGAAGAAAGCAACTAAAAAAACTATATGGAAAAGGCCCAATTTCTTTTTAATAAATAATCAGATTTACATTCCGTTTCCCTTAGAAAATATTTTTTTAAAAAGAATATCTAAATATTTGAATAATTTCTCCATGTGTTTAACGAAAGTTTTATCATAATTAAATTCTTTATGTTTTTGTAGGATGTTTTACGGTGACAGGAGAAGATAATCTGTTTTCATCTGATGCAGAAAAAAGGACGGATTTTGAAAGAATTTTGAGAGGCCATTTATTTCAAAAAGATATTATTTTCCATTTATTTCTGATGACATTTCATTTGTTAAAAAATGTACCGCATGTAAAAACGATGCATCTTTCTTTATTTCATTGTATAATTTACATAGTATAGAATAAAAATCATTGAAAATGCTAAGAAGTGTCGTATATGTTTAAATATAATTAAAATATCAGTATATAAAATACTATATATGTTTACCCATGCAAATTAGCAAGTTCCTTCTTACATTAAAATTGATCGCCTTCTTCAAAAACGAATATAAAGAATAATTTGTATTTGACATCACGTATAATTTGCAGATGATTATCACATATCATATTTAAAGATTTTTGAGTTATTAGATATATAATTTATGAATCAATTTAAAAATAGTTTAGTAGATATTCAGGTATGTACTATGATAAATTACAATTAATATATGCTAGATATCTCATCATTGTTTCATAATTTTTTATGATATCAAATACAAAAAAGTCTAAAGAGTAATTGTTAAGTGAAAGTGAACAGATACGTCTAATCTAACAATATATATATATATATATATATATATATATATATATATATATTCACTAAAGTCAAGTAATACTAACCACGCATTGTATAATCGAAGAGAATAGCATAAGTTAACATTAAATACAAAAATACAAGTGAAATCAGAAATATTTTTTTAAGAAAACCAGAAATTAACAATGAAGCGTTGCATAATACTTCCCGCAAGTTTTTATAACTACAAGCAGTTGTATAATTTTGAAAATCAAACGATGAAATCCTTTACTTTTAAATTTCATATTGAAAAGTCATTAAAAGAGGAAATTTACATATGATTCAATGCGCAAGGAATTTTGTATTCATTTAAACCATAATAAAATTATATCATTTTTATTGAAATTTGTTGGATATTACCAACACAAGTTACCCGCAAATTTAGAATTAAAAAATAAAATATTAATTTAAGAACTGCGATGTAACCTTCAATTTAATGTAGACAATTCAAAAAAAGAGAAAAACTGCATCTCATTTTTATTCTTATTTTAAAAATGATAAAAATACATGAATTCATGTAAAAGAAATTCTCAGAGTGTTTGAAGACATTATTATATGTTTGGATGCACAATATTTGAAAGCAAACAATAACTGGATTCTCAAACTGATTCCAGAAATGTTGAGACAAAAGAGCGCATCTGAAGAGATAAAACGAGCACTAAGAACTTTGATTTCGAAAAGCACGGGCACAAAATTGCAAAACGCTTACAAGAAAACTCTTCATTTCACAAGGAACAAAATAAAGTACATATCTGCAAGTTTCAGACAATAGATAAAAATTAAAATCTGTTATTGCGATGTAAGATATATCTATTAACATAATTATTTCTTCTAGAGTTGATATATGATTAATTATGTGAAACTTGAATTAGTAATTTAAGAAAAACTGAAGATAATTTTAACAGACACTAGACAAATTAAAATGCATGAAATATATCCTTTTATTCTTAATCCATTTTCTATTATATTAATTATTACAAAACTGTATAAATTTGCATAAAAACCTTTTCATATTTTTAAGAGTAGTGGAGACTCCTGTATAAACAAATTTGGAAAGTTCTTAAACTGCGTCCAGCTCCACAGAAAGAATATAAGGCATAAAAAATGAAACAGGTTATAATCTTTCTTATTTTCTGAAGCATTCAAATAAAATTAAAATTGAGAAATACGTGCATACAAACTCTTTCATTTTTTAAGAAATGAAAAATGTGTTCCCAAATTTTAGATAGAAATAAGATTTAAAAAAAATTAGTCGTTAAGATGTAACGCAAATCTAATAGAATATTTCTTTTGGAGTATAATTTACAAAAAAAAAAAAAAAAAAAAAAAAAGAAGAAGAAACTTAAAAGAAAAAAGTGTGAATTAGATTGGGTTCCAAAATTGACTTTTAAAACATTTCCTAGTTGAATGCACAATAATTGAAAACGATGACAGCTGGTTTCTTAAACCTTATTTTGGAATATTAAAGCATAACTTGCTTATTAGTGAAACCAAATAAGCAGCAATCAGCAGCAATCATTTTGATTTTTATGAAACGTTTAAATAAATTTAGGGAATTCTCTTCATTTCTTTCTTAAGACAGAAAATAAACTAATTTCATTTAAGATTTATAAGTATTTTTTAAAAATTTGAAGTACTTCGAAAGTAAATGAATAAAAATAATTTTATGAAACAGTTGCAGAATTTTTTTTTTTTGACATTGTAATATGATCTGCATTAGGATTCGAACCCACGACCTTGACTATTCAAAAACAAATACAGTGGGTTTCGAAATTGAGTATAAAAAAATTACACTCTTCTTTAAAGACATAAAAATGTAATATGCACTTACCATTTAAGTTTAATATTTGCAGAGATGTTATAGCATACATTAAGAAGTATATTTCGCTAAAAGATGAATATGAAGTCTTTAGAATATTTTAATTGTATTATTTTCACATGGTTTCATAAAATTTGAAGTTGCAATTACAGAATACATTTAAAGAATATACATTTAAGGAATTTGTCAATTAACCAACGCTTTTTGTTGTTGTTAAAATCTTCTTTAATGTATTCTATGATGGCACTTGAATGATATAAACATAATGATAATTTTTTACAAATGCTATTACTTTTTCTCCATAACTAGCCCTTGTAATGAATTCTAGATGGGAAAGTTCTGAGAATGTACGTTATTTACTTATCATATGGTCGAAAGATGCACAATCTGTTTGAAAAATTGCTTCATTGATTAATCATTCATAATTAAAAGTCATGGCTGTGTCAAAAAAAAAATGCTATAGAACTAGAGCTGGATGCGTGGCCAATATTCCAAGAGGAGGACATAAAGAAGTCATGGCTGTGTCAAAAAAAATACTATAGAACTAGAGCTGGATGCATGGCCAATATTCCAAGAGGAGGACATAAAGAAATTTTGAGTGTTACTGCGAAGAGGAAGATTATATGTTCAGTAGAGAAAAATCCGAAATTAATCGTCGCCAGACTTGCATCATCGGTGTTCTCAACAATTGTAAAAAAAGCCTTCAGCTGACACTGTTAGACGTGGTCTTCAAAATGTAGGATTTCATGATCGTACTCCAATTAAATTGAAATATTTATTTCCAAATTAAAATACTTATTGCTATCTAGGAATCAACCATGTATTTCAACCGTGTAAGGTACATATTTTACGAACTTAATGAAGGAAACATTTAACCGTTTCCGATATCTTACACAATATAAAGACACATAAAACTCCTTTGCAATGGCATATCCTGTAATGAAGAAAAGTAATTAAATTAAAATGTAAAAAATAATAATGAAATCAAAGAAAAATTCCACAGACAAAATAAAATTAAATATCAATGCGCTTCTTTTACCCCTTTTAATTTTAAAAGATAGTCAAAACATATATTACTTAAAGAGGTATAAAGTTGATTCGGTGCAGATTCTTCATGATTAATAAACAAATATAGAAATGGATCTTTCAAAAATCATAAAAATAATATTTTAAACAAAATGTTAAAATAAGAATAATTAAGATTGATTTATCTATTGAATTGTACACATTAGTCAATTTGGCTGGAGAAGTGTTCTATTAATACGATATTTATGGATCAATTATTGATCTAAATGCAGGTAATATAGTGCAATCGGATAAATTGGAGGTGCATGGATGCGATGAGGCATTGGATGGTTGATAGCACAAATTTGAGTTCCATCACCTGCACCGAATTGGGTACGAAAATCAAGCCAGCTCCTGGTGCTTCTTGTTATGACAAATAAAGAAAGAAATTGAGGAGGAGGTTGAGAATGTGTCTTTGTGTTTCAAGTTTGTCAAAATGCAAACTAAAAAAAATATCCGAAATTTATATATATATATATATATATATATATATATATATATATATATATATATATATATATATATATATATATATATATATATATATATATATATGTGTGTGTGTGTGTGTGTGTGTATAATGATACTTTTAAATCCAATTTAAATCTTAATTAATTCCTTAAATTTTATTTTAAATTAGCCCATATTACTTTATTCTATTTTTTTTATTTCCTGATCCAAATACTACCTTTTTATTTAATTATTGCCGACTCACGCTCCGCTCTAAAAAATTCTTTTTTCTTTGTTTTACCACGCCTCGAGCGAAGGGCTAAGAATTCCTGACGCTATGCAGATTTTTCAAAGATACCTAAGATTCCCTTTCCTAAGTCGACATGTGTCAACAAAATCCCTAAGTGATATTGAGCTTTCAAAATGACTGCAATAGTTCATTAGGATGCCTTTACACCTAGTAGGATGATGTGAAAACCGGAGGAAGAGCGCAGTTTGACGAGTGTAGCCAAAGAGTTTGGAATTGACAAAAGTATTGTTTCGGACGCATGGAAAGCATTTAAAAATACAAATATAACTGTAAGAAAAGTTGTTGGTGAACACTGCTCAACACCTACGTAAGGCAATTGGACGATAGTTGCTCCGGTCGGTTTTCTGCGACCAGACGCAAAGGTTTTGTTAGAAATTTTCCGACAGGGAGAGAAAATGTTTCCGATGGGAGAGTGGCAAGCAAATTTTCTCTGCTTCGAAACAGCGAATAATAAATAATTTAATATTTAAATTAAGGTAATTACGCAATTAATAGTAATAAATTTTTATTTACTATCTGTATGGTATCGAGGGGTAAAAATTTTGCGACCAAACGACGAGGAATAATAGAAAAAGAAGAATCAATAACTTAATCTCAAATGTATCACACTGACTCTGGAAATAAATTTTCACGTTATCATTTCAATTTTATAACAAAATAAATTAATTGCCGAAACAAAGAATTGAATGTTGTCAACTGCAATTTATCTTCAAATGATGTACACCCACTTTACTTTATTCTTGCTCTCTGCACAGAAAAAACGGCCCTGGAATGTTCCAAGATGCTTTAAGTGCTACACATTGTTAACTTTTTTTAATCATTTGCTGTACCTAAGAATCATATTCCACTTTAAACAGGAAACAAAATTATTGACTTCTTGCTCACTTGGCACACTACTCACTTTTTTTAAATGGATCTTTGATAAAAAGTTTCAAAACCTGAAAAAATTTCAGTTTTTTTTTTTTTTTTTTTTGTTGTTGTTTTTAGAAAAATAATCGTCGTTTTAGGTTTTTGTAGTAGTATTTTATATAAAAGTTAGATAAAAGAATTTTAGTCAACTTTAAAAGAATTTTAAATTAAAATGTTTATCTAGGAAATGTGGCTTTATGGAAATATTATTCTGAAATGAATTTATTCAAAAGCAAGAAATCTGAATTCAAATTTACCTATTTCCATTTTTTTTTAAATATAGGGGCTTATTTTTAACAATTTTTCTAGAGCTATTGAGAGTTTGAATGTTCTCAAAAATAATTTTTTCTCTCAATTTTATGCATTGATATTTCTCACTATGAATATTAATATTTATATACCCCAGAGAGAAAAACCAAAACCAATACTTAATTTTTTTTATTAATCGTTATTTTAATAAGACATGTTTATTCATATGCCATGAAAAAAGTATTTGGTATAATGCATTCTTTGTCCTGAAATAATTGACAAAAGGAATTAAAAATCATTTTCCTATTTCATATAAAATTGAATATGGTGTATGAATAATTTTGGTATAAATTTGGTCAAATGTACAATTTTATTGTTGAAATAATTGCATCTTAATTAATTAAATCTCATAAAACCTATATCTTGCATTTAAATAAATCTAATTTCCATTTATACATTTTACTTATTCCATTGGTTTATGTTGAATTCATTGTTTAGCTATGACAATTCAAGCCTATATTGTAAGAGAATCTAGGGTAATCGGTCTTAAAAAAGTTTTCCGTTGCCAAAAGAGATTTCAAATGATTCATTTATTCCGTAACGTATCATTGGGACGAAGAAGCATGTTCCCTTCCCCATGTAAAGTCATCAATGCATCTGTCCCCTGTGAGCCTAAAATTACCACACTCATGTAATCTTAGTTTACACCACATAGCCGTCAACAACTGATTTAACATTTTATATAACTTAAGTATTTATTACATTATTAGCCACTTTTGGCGACCAGTTGATTCGCCAGGATTAATGGTTGCTAAAAACTTCAATTACATTTTTGTGTAACTTGATGAACATGCGTTTAAACACTAAATTTTGATAATTTGTGTAATTGATATTATTTTAGAAGTATTATCCCTTTCTGTTCATTATGCTTTGTTTTTCTTTAATTTTAAGTCTACATCTTGATACATTTAATTATATCATTGAAAAGACCAAGAGTATTTAAAAATGGGCCTTCTTTAAGAGTTTTTCGCCATTGTTTCATTTTAAAGTTAAATCTTACTAAAAACAAAGATATGGGTGTGGAGTAGCTCCACATATGTACTTTGGAGGGTGAAAATGAGCACCTCGAAAAGATTTTTTTTTAAATTTTAATTAATTGAAAATTAAGCCAGATTTTGATGTTTTTTTCATGATAAATTCTGAAAATATTCCCACACAAAAATAGTTTCTACACCGTTTTAAAGTTCAAAAAATTATCTTTTCAATATGTCAAACTCATAATGTAATGTAAGATGTAATTTTCATACTCAACTCATAATGTCTCAGATGTAATTTTCTTTCATCTACATTTAATGAACTTTTAAACGTATTTTTAAGTATATTTCACAACATTTACAATAATTGGCTGTGAATGAAACTCAAAAAGTTTTCATTCCTTCATCATATATTTGATCGTGTGATTTTCTTCCAGTGTTAAAAGCTCAAGAAGGATTCTGTTTGATATCTTACATCTTCTGTAATTTACAGGGTAGAAAAGTGAAATACGATACCGCTAAAGTTAGAATACAGATGAACCGGTCATTTGCGCTTTTAATAAAGCTATGATGTCATGGAACTGGTTTCCATTAAAAATTCTCAGGCATGCAGCAATCAGATAATATGTAAGGCATTTAAAATAGTGCCGCTTTAATGCCTCACAATTTGACGGAATCATGGAAATGAAATTACATCTAAGCTATCTAAGTGAAATTAAATACGACTATCTTCAGTGAACCAGCTGGTCGCCAAAGGCGGCTACTTTTAAATACAATATTTCAAAAGTTTTATTTAAAATATATCTTATACTGAAACCTACTCAACATGGAAAAATAATCCGAGTTTTTTCGACCATTAAGAATGAAAAAAAAAGGGGGGGGATGAAATATTAGTAGCAACAAAGAAAAAACACGAGCAAGATTATTAAATTAACATGGCTTTAATGTTCGGTCACAATTTGATGCTTTAAAATATTTTCTTAGGGGGGAGGGAATCATAAACATTACATCATGCATAAGAAACTTAATTGAAAGTAAATACAGTCAACATTCCCATCGAATCGGTTGGTCGTAAAAGGTTGAGGAACAAATCGGGAACATATCTAAACGACATAATGACAAGAACGATGATCTGAACAAATAAGTACTAGAATTTTCACTATAGTTGTTATTGTATTGTCAATATCAGTAATATTTCTTAGTGAAATGGGTACAATCGAAACCTATTTCAAAGAGTCTACAGAATAAAATAATACCTCCCATTTTTATAATTTTATAGGTTTCGCTAGTAGAGGACAACTATCAAAATTGAAAGCTTTGAATAAAATTATAACCACAATACTATTCAGTCATTCTTCTTCATCATCTATTCATTTCATTTTACCAGTGGTTTAAATAAACTTATCTAGCTCAGTATAAGTAGGTCCGGTTCTGGTGCCACAGAGCCATACCCATTCGAACAACAAATACTATGCTAGATATTCATGAAAATTTCATCTTAGTGGAATGAAAAAAATGTAGTAAAAACTGGACATTAAAACTTGTATAGTTTTTGAAAAATTAATTTACAAGATTCTTTATTCTGGGAATTTAAAATAAAATCTTTAAAAAAAAATCTGAACAACAAGTATTTTTTTTTTTTAATTATTTGAGAATTTCTTAGTTCTCGGGAAATAAAATATTTCTAACGTAAATTCTAAGGAAAA
This sequence comes from Argiope bruennichi, assembly GCF_947563725.1. Lineage (NCBI taxonomy): Eukaryota > Metazoa > Arthropoda > Arachnida > Araneae > Araneidae > Argiope > Argiope bruennichi. The sequence goes on from NC_079162.1 coordinate 120,948,824, forward strand.
AAAATTCTCCCAAAATAAATTAATAGTGAAAAAAATGTTTAAAATAATAAAAAAAAACCCAATTGGCTAATCGCCGCGCACAACCCCTGAATTGATTTCAAAAATTTTTATTTTATATGAAAAGTCATGACCCCTACATAGTCATCAATGGTCATCAGTCCCTTTCTTTTCATTTCCAGAGATACTACAAAATAAAATTTTGAAAGGGCCCTCAACCTAAGCAACTGGATCGTTTTCGCCAATTAATTTCTCCTCTTTGAAGTATAACTAAACAATCATGAAATTCTCCATCATAATTGTGCAAGTATAATTTAAAATAATAATTTCTTTTTCTGATAAGATTAGTTCATGAAAGTTGATTGACATGATTGAATTAATTTTATTAATACTAATCATCATCGGCAGTCATGTTAAATGTAACATGACTGCCGATGTTATGTTGGCAAAATAAAATAAAATGTTATAAATTGGCAGTCATGCTAAGACTAACATTAATAAAGTAATGTTTTGATAAAATGTATCTTATAAAAATAAAAGAAAATACAATTCAAATTATGATTGCATAATAATGATGTGTTCTGATTGATTAACTATGGTTGCGAAGTAGCGAAATTATTTGTCCAGTTCTTGAGTTTGGAGGTGCGTTAATCGTGCAATATTTCTCGAAGATGAAGGCGGAGGGCTAAGATGAATGATGACGACATATATAAGGGTCATAAGCTTTCAGATGAAATAAGAATTAACGAAATCGCTACAGAAATTAGTATTGAGGAACTCCGTCAAGTTTTTTTCCAGTGGGGAATGCAAGTAGAGATTTTGAGATTCCTCTAAAAAGGGAAAATAGTGGTGAGTATCACTAATTACGAATGTAGGTCTAATTCGTTCTAGCATAAAATAAAAATTGGCAAAATCGGTGCAGTGGTTGAGATTGATGGATTGGTTCTTTAATTTTTCTAATGATGTAAAATTTATAGATGGTAGGCGAACAGCTGGCCAGCAAAGATGGTTAATACTAATTTAAAATTTAAAAAAATTGATAAGAATAAATTTTAAAAGCAAAAAATCAAGCAATAAAGCCTTTATAAAGCTGTATTTAATTATAAATTTATTTTAGATAATATGTTTCTTAACCAATTAATTCGTTATTGATATTATTTTTAGTGGCTAATTAGATTTCTGTTACTCTCTCCTCGGATCAGAACTTTTTTTTTATCGTTAGTTATTCTACAAATATTTAAAACTAGGTAATTTAGAAAGTGGAAAACTATTACACGAAAAAGTATCGCTTAACTTCAGTACTTTGAAATAGATATTGAGTTAAATTAATAAGAACTATCAAGATAAGTTCTGATATTTAATTTTTTCTTTGCGTTCTGGAAAACTGTAATTTTGAAGGAGGAAAAAACCCTTAAAAACATTAACTTTATAGTAAATCATGGGAAATCAAATGCAAAAGCTATTTTATAAATAGCAAAAGTCTTCTACCCTGATACACCTCTTCTTCTACTTTCTCATATATTTAGAATGTATTGCGGAGCTTAGGGAAGTAGATAGCAAACCATCGAAGGTGGTGGGAATGTTTGCAAGTAGAAATGTTCTGTCGGAGGCGTCGCAAGAGAGGAGGGAGAGGGGGAGGTAATAATTCCCCAACCGCCGATCTTTGGAGAAAGTGGTGCCGTGATAGCAAATATTTAATGTTTTTAAAGTGGGGGGGGGGGAGGAGGATATTTTATTTTTTCTACAAATTCTTAACAGTATCCAAATAATTCAAAACTTTAGGAAATCGGAAAACCCTATTTACTTGCAAATTCAGTTACTTCAAGCAAAAATTCAACGGCTAAGAGGCAAAGAATTTTATCTTTCTTACGGTTCTGCTGTTTTCAAGAAATGGCTCAAGCAAGTTTCGAGATATATTTCTTTACGAATAAATAAAATAAGAAAACAAAAACCTTCTATGCAAGGTGGTATAGGGAGGGACATCCCCTTTTGAAGCTATATGGTAATTATTGTCTTTGGACGACGCATGGCAAAGAGAAATGCTTTGTGAATTACCATTGTTTGTTTTTTTCTTTTCTTCTTTTTTTTTTTTTTTTTTTTTTTTTGCAAGTGATTTTATTGACTTAAAGTTGAAAGTAGAAAAGTGCCACCTTGTAAAAATATTATTCGGTGGCCATTTGAAGTTTTTAAAAAAAATTCTAAAATTTAACAGGGAGACAAAAAATTATGTAATCTGAGAAAAGTGAACTGAGTTAGTTTAGTTTAGGTATATTAACATACTGTTTTAAAACAACACTAGGGCTCTTTTGGGACGGACATCGTAACTTTAAACCGCGGTGAGATAACGAGGAAGACATCTGAGCTGGCACTGGCCTCTCCTAACTTCCACACCACACCAACGCGAGGAACTTTGACCCCGAGAAGTTATCGTGCACCAGACCCGCTTTTAAGACGGATCTTTGGTGGAATCGGGTCTGGAACTTGAAAACCTTCCGGTACGGAAGCCGAGACCTTACCATCAGGCCGCCGCGACCCGGAAAAGTGAACTGAAAAGTTTGCTCACGCTTTCTGCGTTTTTTTGGGGGGCTATGAGTAATATTTAATTGTTAATCGTTTTGGAAGTAGTAGGAAAGGATTGACTCACAGAAGTCTTTTTTTGAGGATATGTATTGAGTTATTCTTCTGCACAGAATGAATTTAAACCCTATTACTGTTCGTTTCAGTATTCAGAGATGACCACTTTTCGGTGGTTCTATCTCACTAAGGGGTGAGGATGTACACCATTTCCGGAATTTACTTTATTGCTAAATGTAAACATCCCCTCCTTTCGTTTTTCTTCTCACACCTATTTTGTCGAATTAAACCAATCCTAAAGAATGTGGAAAAGAGCGGAGGGTTCTAGAATCCGTTGGCAAACAATAGATGGATTTTGGCTGTTTCCGCCGTTTTTAGAAAATACTTAGGAAAAAAGTGGCATTCTTGTTTTCAGTCAGCATAGTGTGATATTAAGAAATGCTCCTTATTTAATATCCTATAAAAAGATTTCATAGACAAAAAGGTAGAAATAAACTATCATTTATCCATTTTTGCAATGATTTTATTGCGTTTTGCTATTTTATGTGCTCTCTATTTCTGCCGTGCAAATGAAACGAAATGGAGTTATTGCATATCAAACATATAACAATGATAAAAAGAGAAATCATTGGATGAAAGTTTTGCAAATGCAGACAGTCAAATATCACAAGTCAATTTTAAAATTAAAAATAAAAAAGTAATTTTTTTTTCCTGTTCCGTTAAGAAGAAAATTTAAAAAAATATATTGTCTAACTTTAAAACTTTTTTTTTTCTTTCTTTTTTTCATCTGAAATTAATTTTCAGTTACTCCGTTCAAAGTTTATATATTTATAGAATACACTTTTTATAATATTCAAATGTCTACTTCTTATGCAAGGATGTTTGCAAATCTGATTTGCACTAAAGGGCTTTCTTTAACCAGGAATTTCGGTAAAGTTTGGATCTATTTACTGGAGTGAACTTGATGTTTGTCGAATTGGCTATTAGCAAGCAAAATTGATGAAGAAAACATAATTTTTGAATTAACATTCTCTAAAATGCAGAAGAAGAAAAAAATCAGTGAGAATTTCATTTGCTGAAGGAAAGCTGACAAACGAAAATAATATAATAGAAAAAAAGATAAAGAAAAACAAGATTTATGATTCAAATAATGAAGGATATCTTACTAATTCTACTAAATTTAACTTTTCAATGTAAACTTTTTCAATAAAACGATTTTTAAACCAAATAACAATCCCTATTTATTATATTTTCAATTATACTAGTATTATTGAAAATGCTAATTCTGAGTGTGCTATTATCATGATTTCTTTATCATTATTATAATTAATTTTGTGTACATTATTATGCGCAATCACGAAGCTCTTTCGAATATGAGGTTCATAAGGTTAGAAGGAAAAAACATTGTTATTATCAATAGGCAATGAAATCTTTTATTTTAGAACCCTTGCTTTCCTCAATCATTTTCTAATGTAATCTAGAATTTTAATTATCTGAAATAATATTTTAAGAAAATAATAATAAAAAAGATTTTTCAAAATCATTTCAAAGTTTAATTTAAATTAGTTACATTACTTTAAGATGAAACATTAGTACAGTAATATGCATTCAATTTCAATGTATTAGTTGTAAAACTCAATTTAGTGCTTCAGGGACTGGAAAAGTATAATTAGCGATTGATTTCATTCTACACATTTTTTGTAAATTTTATGTTATCAAACCAAGAATATCGAAGTGAGGTGTCTCGCTGTTTATTTGTGACTTTTGCGCATAGATTCACATACTTTATAAAAACAACTAATTGTTTTCTAAAAGTATGATGTGAATAATTCAAATCAATCTATTAAAATGTATCTCATGAAATGGAATTAAATAAATGAAATTTTATGTTTGAGGCTTATGCTTATCAGTGCAAAGATTTAATGAAAATAATAGATACGCGAATGTGAGAGCTTGATAAGACTAGAACTAATATTTTATGTTATTGAATATTTGTTATTTTTGTTATTTCCCCAGATTTTATAGTGCAGTCATAGAATAAAAATACATTTCGTAAAAAATAACATAATAGATAATTTTTATGAATTAACAGACAAATTTCAAATCATGAAGGTTAGAAAAATATTTTTTTTTCAAAATCTAATCATTCAATACAGTTTGAACCATTATTTGTCTAGTATAATCCGAAATTTTGCAATAATCCATGTTTATTTCACCGACGATGGCTGGTTTAAAATTATTTATTGAAATTTGTTTAACTTATTGACATGAATTAGAACAATTTTAAATAATTAAGCATAAAATTTATTTAATTAATTATGTTAAAGTTAAAAATTATTATTTTAATTATCTTTCTTATATAGCTTATATATTTTGACAGATTTACTCAACTTCTCTGCATACTGCCACACATTTTGCAGTATAGGGTTAATATATTATTATATTTATTTATATTTATATTTCGAAAAATAAATAAATTGTTTCAGAATGTGTGACTGTGTGTAAATAAAAGAATACAAAAAAAAAAAAAACATCTACTGCAGTATTAATTTTCTGGTGAATTCTATAAATCAGAAAATATGAAAGGGGGCGGCGAAAATACAAATATTTTATCCTTGGAGCCGTTTACCCTCGCTAAGCGTTCTACTTCCTGCCCCCCCCCCTCCAACTTCCACATGTAGTGACTTAATGTATTACATTTTACATCCCGTAGTATAAAGAAAATTTTATTATATATCTTTAATTTTGATCACATGACCCCATTATTAGAAATGCTATTTATTTAAATCAATGGTGGCATTGGCATTTAATGTTTTTTGAATTATGACGTTCAAAAATTCTCATATTTGCAGACTGACAAATGGTCATACCGCTGACAAGGTTATTATTAATAACAAAAGATTTATTATATTATTAACATCTAGAAAAGTACTTCTTAAAGTTTTTCGAAATTATACTCATTTCTCCCTCTTAAGATGCATAATAATTTAGAAATTTAAAAATCTTTAAATTTTACCACAGCAAAAATACTTGTTTTCGAAAACAGTGTGCATTACACATCGCTATTTTCCACAGCTTCTAGAAGAAATCAAAATTAATCGATCACATCCTCCCACTTGTTGTTGCGAAACTCCGATCGATAGCGCGGTAGAAAATTCTTGGAATTTGTGGAGGCTGTCCTTATTCAGACGTATCTAATATAGGGGTTTATAATATTTGGCGATTGAGCACATTCATGGGGATTTATACTGATGTTTTCAATTAACTGCTTTTATTTGTCATTTTAATTCTTGTCTGAAATGACAAATTTTCCTGAAACTTTAAGCCAAGCTGTTTTTTTCACTTAAAATAAACTATTTATACTCTTCCAGAAATTAAACTCATATTTTTTTTTAATTTAATTTTACATCTTTATTTCTGTTAAAAGCGAAAATGTATGTGTCTGTTGATGCTCTACAGAGCAGCTCAATCATACTTTGGAGGGGTGAGAGGGAGCATACTGCCGAGCAATTTTAATGAAACAAACATCAAGTGAAATTTTGAAGTTTTCCGACGATAATTTCTTACTATGTATATCTTAAAAGCATATATATATATATATACACAAACCAGTTTTCATTATTATATGAGAATCAAAAGATTTTTTTTATTGAAAAATATAACATAACATTTTCACTCATTTTAATACGATAATCTTTATAAACTTGCTTACTATTCGTAAACTGCACCATACGCATTCGATAATAAAAAAATCGTTTTACAAAGCAGATCGTTGGATCCGCAATTAGAAATTTGACAAGTATTTATTTCATGGATAGTTTGTACTGACTAGAAAAGAATATTTCAAAATTTAAATAACATTTTTAATTAAAAATGAACCAAAATTTAAATATTTTTTTAATAAAACCAGATCATATCATAAAACAAAAACAATTTACACCGCTTTGAAATTCAAAACATTCATTTTTCAGTGATACCCTTCTTTTTAATTCTGTTAAATATCTTTCCTGTAATTTTAGTAATCTTTTCAAGATATTTTTAAATATATTTTATAAAAATATTTTACTCTGGGTTAATAACAAAACTTTTATAGAAGCAAGTTGCAGTGATATTAAATATAATTTTTGTGTGCACGTTATTGTTATTATAATTATGAGCAAATTTTTAATAATAATAAGTATAATTAATAATATTAGATATTATAATGTACATTTATTTTTTTATTTTTACATATCAATTTATAGACAGATTATTAACTTTTCAATAATGCTACTTTTATTCTTATCATATGTTGTCTCCAATTTTAAAACATTTCTAAAAATTGGTTTCTAAATAGAATTCGAATATTATCTCCTTCTTTTTTTCTTTCTTTTATACAAAGTATACAAAAATAAATTATTGTAATCGACAAAAACCACGACCTCGAGATTTTGACGAATCTCCATATTTTAAACCTCCCTGAGTTCATACTCACGTTTTTGGAATAACGCCTGCCTGTCTCTGAACACGATAACTTAAAAACGCTTTGAGATAAATGGGTGAAATTTGGTATATGAATTCAGCACCAAATTCGTAGATTTGGAAATAAATAAGAATCCATTTAGAGGAAGTCTGTCTGTCCGGCTGTCCGATTACAAGTGAACATGATCATTAAAAAAAATAAAGAGCTTGATTGATAAAATTTGTATGCAGAATAGGCATCTAAAATATAAATCTGCATTAAATTTGGAATCAAGTCCGTCAAGAGGTTGAACTTCTGTCCGTCTGTACTTTTGCATGCATATAAACATGTTACTCAAAAATGTAACAACTTAAGTAAACGAAATTTGATTCACAGTTTTAGCATATAAATTTTAGATTCAAAATAAGTTTCCAATGAAATTTATTAAAGGTTTGTCAATCGGCGCTTCCGAATGCATGTGAAGAATAATTCAAAAATACAATGACTTATATAAATGAAATTTGGTTTGTGATTACGATTGTAGTTCTATGATAAATTTTGGTTTCAACAAATCGAAAAAAAGTCGTCCAAAATGCATTATTGGTACTTTTGTATTAATCTGCATGCCAGAGATGAATCAGTATAAAAAAGTGCCAAAGGTCTATATTTCATGACTGTTGTCAGCCAGTGACTTGCAATTAATACACAAATATCGGGTTTCTTTATTGCATTAGTATGCTTGCACTTGTTTTGTGTGGGACTCTGAAAATAAACATCTCAACACTCTTGATAGTTACGGCCCAGCCCAAAGTTCACAATTTTATGCCCGGGGGGGGGGGGTGGACAATATCTTTGTTATGTGTGATTATTTAGTTATAGCATGGTATGCGAGAAATTTTGGTAGAGACCCCTCCCGTTGATTTCTGCAAAATGCAGTTGATTTTCATTATTCTATCAGTTTGTTAAAGTTTTTCGTTGAAGTCCCCTCCTTCAGAATCGAATGAAAAACAGTTTAATAAATTTGCTTTTCTATTAGTTTTGAGTTATTCACTTTATAACAACAATCTTTAAATTATCTTTCTATCTTCTGCATGATCACTCTTTTCAGAAGTTACGTTATTCATTTTTTGCGATAATTTACTAATAAATACACTTTAGAATATGTCAAAAATGTGTAAAAATAGAACAATTACCTATTAACACAACCTCTTTAACAATTCAATAAAAAGACCTGATTCGCCAACTCCATTAGATACGAAATGTTCGTAAAAATGCATAAAAATTTAATAATGTATTCATACATTTCCTGTGCAATGATTTCTTTTTATTTTCTAATTTACATCTTGTTCTTTTTTTGCAATTCCTGAAATAACTTGCCAAAAATTACTTTTATAGCTAATTAACATAATTAAATTAATATTGCATGAATGATAAGTAAATCAGCGTCTCGTGAAAAGTGGCTAGCATATCCATAAGTATTTTTACTATACTATAGAATAAGATTTCGTTTTCTTCATATACTTCTTGCAATAATCACGCTAAAATGTAACTGTGTTTCAATGTAAAACAAAACAGGTACATGAATGGTGAATGATATAATATAAAACATCCTATTCTGCATTATAATCTGCGAAGAACAGCATTTTTTCTTGCTTTTGATCTGTTTATTTGTGATAGTTTTAGACTGACGTCAAGGACCATGTTTTTTCCTCTGGCTCTGATCATGATGAAAAAGCAGTATCTGCTTATTTATGCTCTGACATTACTAATTAAACCAAAAGTTAACTTATTCATTGACTAGTTGGAATTTACGTTTAACTTATGAATAATCTGAGTATGTACTGTTGAGCGCAGAATCATTAATTGCTCTATAAATTTACGTATAGATTTTCTAATCGACACCTCCCTCTAGAATAGCCTACATTTCTTTGTTGAAAACGTACTGAATGTGCTTTTAGACATTTGATGCTAATAAGCTGGAGTGTATATAACCTTCAGATTCATAATAGGACTTATGACAAGTTATTTTATCAATAACAAGCCAATTACTCAATCAGAAATTTTTGAAGATAAAAGATTAAAGTCAATTGGCATCAAAACTTGCTGTTATGGCCGCTTCAGGGGTTATCAATAGAAGGATGTGGGAAAATCCTTCGGGAAGAGATACAGACGAAGCCCTACAAAGAAACTTTAAATACTAAGAAAGAAAGAAAATATAAATTAAATGGAGTTGCTCTTTTTATTAACTCCTGAGCTGCTCAGTTAATTAATTAATTTTGCCTGATATCAGCGGTACTATGTGATTTATCTTGACGGTTTGTTACAACTAGCAGAAAACAAAAGAAGGGAGAAATTTTTCCTTCAGAATTTCTAGGAGAAATTTTTCCAAATTTAAATTATTTCAGAATTATTTGAAGTAATTCATGCTACAAAAAAGTCTAGTTTGGCATTCTGTAATATCAAATAAGGCAAATAATAATAATAACAATATTGGATTCTATCAATATTAAGGTTATCATTGACAAATTTTCATCATCAAAAGTCAGATGAATACCTTTTCTGAATCTGCATTTATTCATCAAATATGTTTTTTTTTGCTCAATTAATTTCTTTGACAAGGTGTGCTATTTTTTTGCTTCATTATTATTTTATTCTTTAATCGTGAAACCATCTTATACCATCTTCAATAACGTTTTATTATTTTTTGCCGTAAGATTAATTTTATGTTAATTTTTGTTACTTTTCTCTAAATTAAAAGTTTTTACAAAAGTTTTATAAATTTTGATATAAATAAAGACAAAAATGATTTATGCTCATATGATGTATTTAAAAATACTCCAGAACGTGAACTTTATAATCGTATTTCTTCTAACTTTCATTTTTTTATATTTATTTTAAAATGGAGGATTGTCTTTTTTTTCTATGTAGAGAGGGGGCGCAAAAGTTCATACTGAATATACCAGTTTTATAATAATATATAAATATTACAAGCAAGCAATTGTAAAAAAAAGATGAAAAAAAATGACCAGTTGAGTGGCGTAGAAATGGAGTATTCAAAGGCTCGTAAATTTTCAAGGCGCCTCTTTGAGAAATGTTACAAAAACAACATATTAGGCAGTCTATTATTCTTTTTAAAGTGAAATATGACTTGGGGAGGGCGAAAAAATATTAGTGCTTACTAATGATAAAGAGATGATAAAGAATGATCGAGAAAATATGATATAATAACAAGAGTGAAACTTCGCTATGCCACTGGTTTTGATGGCAAAAAGTTATCTATAAGAAGTATCATCCGTCAAATACAAGAACGTATTTTTTCATTCTCATCAAATTTGATTTCTAAATGTTAAATATTTTTATGCAGAGGATCTGCTACTTTTTATATTTTTAGCGAATGCATTTGATTTTAAAAGAATCTAAAAGGAATATTTTAGATATTAAAAAACAGTCCTATTAGTTGCGATCGCATCTTTTCCCCTTTTTTGTTTTTGTAATGCATGATATCTCTCTTTACCTCTTTTTTTTTAGTTCATCATGCAAAAAATTAAGTTACAATTACTGCTCACTTGCCGTTTTTGGCGACCAGCCAATTCACCGAGATTTCAATTAAATATTTTATGTCATTTGGTCTTAATAGCTTCTTCGGCAAAATATTTGTAATCTTCAAATTTTGATAATCATATAACAAATGTTGTATTAAAAGCCTTACACCATTTTGTTCATTGCATTATGCATTCCCCTAATGCTCTGTCGTCTCCCTTAAAATGTGAACTTTAATTTGATACGGAAATGATTAAACTTCAACTAATACACCAAAACTTTTTTGCTGAAACCAAATATGATTTTTGAAAATGAATAAGTACTATATACAAAAGAACTTATTTTATACTTTCTGCAATATCTCAGAGGATTATTTAATAAAAATTAATCTGATTGTACATAAATTCAGTTTACCTCTCAGAAAAGAATTTATTCAATGTAACTCATAGGAAAGAAATCAAGCACGACACAGGCATGGAACAAAAAAGGCTGAACTTCATAAAATAACAAACTCTGCCAAACTTAAACATCAAGAAGTAAAATAAGTCAGATGAAATAAACAATAAAAAAAATAAATTTATACAAAAACTCCTTGAGATATTCACAATATTTTAGAATTATTACATCAAAGAAAATTCATCGATCGCAAGAATAATATTCGATTCCGATTTCCGCGGAAATGCGTTTTTTCAAAATATTAGCTTTGAATTCAAGCTAAATAGCTTGAATTGAATTCAAGCTAATTAGCTTGAATTCAATTTCCTTTTTTCTAATCGAATTCGCTAAGAGAATCTTATAGAAAGCGATGTTATTTCCGTTTTCTAATGTTATCTACCCACCGACTTTAGCCAGCTTTACACCCTTTCAATAAGCTAGATTGGAGTGGGAGTTTAAAGGAAAAAAAATCTTATGGTTGTTTCATCCCATTATGCATGTCTGAGGCATCTTCTTGCATACTTGGCGCAGAAAATCTCGCCAGGCTCTTTTCTCTGCTCCCTCCCCATCCCCACACCTCTTGATCTAACGTCAGGAGAAGACAGATTATTTTCATAAGAGATAAAAGTTTTGTACGACTTAATATTAATCGACTTTATTTTCTTTTCAATATAAATATTTATTGATTTTTACATTTTAAAAATAAAATTAACAGATGAACGGGAAAGAAAATAAAGTTAGCGGATGAAACTTCTAAATCATTATTTTTTTTTAATTTTCTACGTGTTGTTTTGAAATTTTGGAGTCATAAAGAGTGATACCATAAAATACAGCACATAAAATTTCATTACAATATGCATATTTATTTCTATATTCCGGATATAAATAAAATATTTAATAATAATTAATAACATTTATTCTAAACTTCTCATGTTCTCTAAATTTCGAAAGCAATCTAATTTTTAAAATCAAGTACTTGAAAGTGAAGATCCTAGATCAAACGCAATCTTAAGGAATGCAAATTTGTGAAGTGTCCACCCCTTTCATTTCCTCTCCTTAACAATTCCATTATAAGTAGTTCGAAATAGCAAATTTTGACAAACTAAAATATCAAAAAGTTTAATTCTTCTTAAAATTATAAAAAAATATAATAAACTTTCAGAAATTAATTAAGAATCCTGTTAGAAGAATGTCACAAAATTAATTTTAGTAGTACTTGATTTTAATTTAAGTAAGTTCAAGCATGGTGTTTGTAAATAAAATGAAAGCACGAAATGAAATTGCTTTGAAAATACAGAGAAAGAAAAAAAAAATATGAAGGCATCTAAGTAGTTGTTTATTTAATAATCCAGCCTTATTCAGACTTTACAAAATTGTATAGAAATTTTGACATATTCATTGCTGATAATATTTTTGATTAAGAATACAATTTTTCTAACTATCTATTAATTAAATCGAAAAAAAAATAATGCAAAGAAAGCAAGCTTCTAAGCTATCAGACACAAAGAATTTTTTAAAGAAACAAATATGCAATGCTTTAAAAATAAAATTCATTTAATATTTCACTCTCAAACTGTTTCATCTATCAGTTAGACAAATGAAGAGAAACTTTTTAGAATTTAACCAAATAACAGATTTGCTAAAAAAAGGTTAAGAAATTCAAAACTCTTTAAATCAGAAATTTAGAGGAGAAAAACTGGTCCAAACATAATTTATTATAGGGAAACTATGTTCCATGCTTATAGTAAAGCTTTATAAATTTTTACAGCGTATCTCAAAAATTAAATTCTAAAAAAAAAAAAAAAAAAAAACTTGTCGTTAAAAAAAGTGAAATTATTTTCCTACCCTGAAGCTTACATGCAAAAAGTAAGGCCATAAAGACTGCAGTTAACATTCCACTCCTCTTTCTCTCATTTCTTCCACAGGCAAAATCAATCAATGACATCATTTGGCAGGAAAGGCTGTACTATATATATATATATATATATATATATATATATATATATATATATATATATATATATATATATATATATATATATATATATATATATATATATATATATATATATATATATATATATATATATATATATATATATGTAAGTAAATAATTTTCTAATCAGAAGGCAGTTTCGAAGACAGTGAAGAGACTTTGCATTTTAAAGTTAATTTTATTCTCTTTAATCCATCCCGGGAAGGCACAATTTATTTACAAGAAAGCGCGGACAAAACACGTCCGCTCACATCAACAGATTAGGCAAAAAGAAAGAAAAAATTAATTATCCCTGGTCTTATATAATATGAGATTTCTGACACGTGTCGATTTGTTTGGAATTTTTCACATGTGTCGACCTTGACAAGAGAAACAGAGGGATCCTTTAGAAGAATCTGTTTACATCATCGATTCTCTATCCCTTCACTCGGCACGTGGGAACCGCTGACGCAATCATTTTTACAAAGCTTCAATTGAATTAATTGGAATGGAAATTAGAGTTTAAAATATCATTATATATATATATATATATATATATATATATATATATATATATATATATATATATATATATAATGATATTAAAAAGATAAATAAATAGTTTATATGAGCGGGTTTTATAAAAAAATTTGTAAAATGTTATATGTAATAACAGATATTTTTTTATTTATTTATTTATATACTATACTCAGTCAGTTGCAAGAACAGCAGGAAGATGCTGGGTACAAGAAGCATATGTTTATAAGAACAGATGGTTTTATAAACAGCATAGAATTAAAAAGTAGACTATTTGACAATGTAGAAAGAGCTGAACCCCAATGAATTTGCCTTTTTTTTTTAAATAAAGAAATAAAAATCATCCTCATCATTAATAGCTTGATTTTGTTAAACCTAGAAATTGCTTCAAATTTGCTTCAATCATTTAACTTATTTTTGTTTTGCAATGATAATTACCAGGGTGTTCTCTCAAGGCAAAGTGTACCATTGAAAGAAACTAATGTTATTAAATCTACCACTTTTAAAACCAAGCATTCATTGAATTAATTTGTTTCATCTTCAGTGTTTTCAAGCGCAAATCAGGAAATAAAGAACCCAGAAGTTTTTTATAAAATATATTGACATCCAATAGATCAAGATGGGATTATACCTATAGCAAAACAATTAATATTTTAAACTACACTTATAGTTAGAAGAAAATTTTTAAGGAAAAAATTAAGGAAAATAACTGAGAATTATCAAAGATCTGTTTAAATAATTTTTTTAATCAAGTACGGAAGAATATTGATGCACATTCTTATGATCATGTTTTACTGAACAGTGTGAGAAAACTCTATACAAAGTATTAGTTGCATGGACAGAAAGATAAAAAAGTAAAAAAAATTATCTTGTAAGAACTTTTTAACAAGCATCAAATTTTAACAAACGTATAGATCATGAGAAAATAATATAATACTGCAAATTTCTATAAAATACTTCAACCATCTGCAGTAAAACTATTTTTATAAGTTTTGTTTGCTATTTTTTAATAAGAATAAATATTAAATAAATGAAGATTTCAAGTAGAATTCTTTTTCTATTATGTAATTTCATTTCATTTTTTTTTTCATCCAGCATTCTTAGAGAATAGAAAATGCATCATATCCACTTCTTTTCATTCCAATCTTCATGAATTGATGATTCCTAGAGCTGCATTTATACAGATGCTAAAATTTTTAATAAAGGAGTTTCCTGAAAATTTAAAGAGAAGCCAGTAAAATTCGGACAATCTCTTTTAAATCAAACCCCAGGAATTATTGTTCTTTTATTTCAAAATATTAAAAAATAAATGCAATTCTAACACAAAAGATACAACATGAAAAAAATACAATACAAACAAAATTTTAACTCACTTTATTTCTTACAAAAATATGTATTACACTGATCAGAATTTGAATCAACATTTTTTAATTTCACTTATTACTACTATACTGATTCAAATTACATTTATTAAACTACATTTGATAAATTAATTTGAATAAAAAAGAAATAATTTAAATCAACTTTTTCATATATTTATGCATACACATTCAGAATTATTAAAAAAGAAAGAAAAAAAAACTTTTTTACTTGTCAAATTATTGTTTCTACCATGAGCCAGTTTCTCATCAGTTAAACACTTTGGAACTGTGACAGGATTTGGTTTTCAATGTAGTTTTGCAGTACTCACTTTTCAAAAGACTCCACTTCCACTGAGATGCAGCTATCAAACTGAATCTTCAATAAAACCCTTCCCAAAAAAGAATTTCCTAAAAGTTACACTTAAAAGAAAGTTAGCAACCTCTAGATAACCACTCAAATTTTACCATTAGGAATTTTGTCTGTTTACAATGGTAACTTAAATTTAAAAGGAGTGAGGCCCAATTCCCATTATAAATAATAAATTAATTCATTGTTTATTTTATGTAAACTAATTTTATTTATGATCAGTATATATTATTTATAATCAGTATTTTTATTTATAATTTATTTATTATTTATAATCAGTTCTGGTATCCAAGTAAATTTAAGAATATTCTTCCAATTTAAGATAATCCTTTTCTTTTAGAGTAATAAAAGAATCTAAAGATTTTAAAATATATAAAAAAATTAATATTATATATAGTTACTGTTGTTAAAGTCAGATTCTTAATATTCATTCAATTAAATTTATTATATATTAAGATTAATACATTTGGAATTCTCTAGATTAGTATCCAATTTTAAATGCATATCTTTCTTCATCAAACTATGAGGATCATCAATATCACTTTTAAAAAAATTAATTTGTAGGGAATTTTCTGGTTTGTGGCAACATACACCTGAGGAAAAATAGGAGCAGGATTATTTTTATAATTAACAACACCATGAATAACAGCGATTAAAATATTTAAACTACTTATCACATTAGTTAGCATTACTTCTTTAATTTGTGGGATTTTAATTAATTCTAAAATTTCATAGCATAAATTTTTGCATTCTGATTCTGTTGAATTAAAACATTCAGAAGTAAATGAAGCAATGTCTTTCATTTCCAGTTTAAAATCAAAGGATCAATTCCCGAAATATTTTCTCCATTTTCAACTCTATAAAAATCATCAGTTATGTGTATGAGTAATAAGTGCACTTTGTGAATATGGTTACAAATGTTACTACTGTGTCTTTGCAAGAAAACATATTCAGATGATTACATAATGCTGCACAATAAATATTAGCACATTTAAAATAATAATTATCTAATAAATGGAAAACATTTGTAACTTTTCTTACTGTGCATAAACTTCTCTTTTTGCATGCAATTTAACTAACCAATGATCTTCGTACTCAATTATATCATTATTTGGAATCATAACTCCTATGTCATGCTTTTTTTTAACAGTCATACTGAAATCTGATTTTATTGGAATATTCTTTGCAACATTATAAAAATACTTCAAAATTCAATCCATTTCCATTTTCAAAAGAGTTGAAATTAAATCATCTATGCATCTACTGAATGTACATTCAAAATACACAGTTTTTAACTGATTGTGAAACGATTCATAATAATTATTTGTTTTGATATTACCATGCAGAAAGTGTCTGTAACAGGTAGTCCGTAATGTTTTCCTAACAGAATAATTTTTCAGGAAATAATCAATAAATAAGACATACATTGGAATACTTATTAATGAAAGTAGATAATTTATTTTCAAAATCTTTTAAAGATTTTTCATTTATTATGTTCAATAATTCATATATCTTTAGACAGGGACATTTTTCATGCACTTTAGAAGTCAGCTAAATTTTCAAAGAATGATTAACATTCCATTGGTATAACATATGCTTAATATTAGGACTGAATACTAACTTTAATGCTTTGAAACAGAAGCCATCATTACTGGTCACAAAAAATTAACTTTCAGATCAGGTATTTGATACTCCAAAATTAGAAAATACAGCAACTAATGTAGAAAAGTCTAAACTATTGATAATTAAATGAGCAACAGGATATCCCTGACCATATTCATCCAGTATATGCAATGAAAGAAGAAAAAAATCATAATGGTTTGTAGCATCAAGGCAAAGGATTTTATAAGAATTCTTAATTAGCATGCCTCTTTGAGTCTCAGTTTGATGACCTAATGCAAAAAGATTTCACGATTTGGTAAGTTATCCAAATACGAAGGGCCAAAAAATACTTTTCTCTCTTTAATTTCTCCACAGTGCAAAAAACGGAAATGGCCTCATAAATTGGCTTTGCTGAGTTACGAGCATGCCTTGAATAATATTGTATAGCTTTCCGAGAGGTAAAAGCCTCTTTTGTTGGATAAAGTTCCTGTAATTTTGACATCCTGCATTACCATGAATTTCTCCGCCGTCAACGAGAGCAGTTCTGCTTACTGTCCTCTCCTCAAAGAGCGTACTTGAGTCTCGCATCATCTTCTCAATGAGTAAACTTCCGACTGCGATCTATCTTCCGTTATTCTTTTTACACTTCGATAGTGATTCTAGTGTTTATGCAAAGTGTTTTGTGCCTGCTACAAGATCATTCATTACTCGACCATTACAAATCTTGTACCTCAGAGCTATTGTATGAGTCTCATCCAGAGGACAAATTGAATTTTCTCGTATCTATTGCTGTTCAAGGATGCTAGGCTAAGACCTCTACAGGCAAATGGGGTAAGTGTTCCCTAAATATCTTGAACTTTTAGTGTGTGTCATGCAACATAGGTACATTTGTAAATCTAATTTATAAATCCTATGGTCGATTTTTTTTTTTTTTTTTTTTAATATTTAAGAATTTAGTTACATTGCCTGTCACCCTAGTCGACTTTATTCTCTCTCCAAAATTTATTTTCTTGTTCCCAACCTCCTTCAACGTCATAAATCATATCTAAATTAATCATGTTAGAGAATTCAAGGTTCAAATTAAAATATCCTCTATATACTTTTGTTATTTCGTTGCTTATTTTTAAATAATTCTATAAATCATTGTTTCTCTGCAAATTCAATAATCTGTCGAATATATTTCTGTAAGTTGAATTGACGCCTTAATAGCTTCTTTAGTAAATATTTTATCAATATAACTCTTTCATCGCATTTATTAGCAAGGTATTTGCAATCAAGTAAAGTCAAACTCGATTCAATTACTTTATGAAGTGATTTTTAATAAATATTTGAACTAAAATGTTATAAGCAACCCTCATTAAATATTTTCCTCGTCCCCGATCGTAGGGAAGAATTTTCAAGATGGATATCAACACAAACTCACAGTAGAAATAGTTATAACTAGCACTTCCAACTCCTTTGTAAATTTAAGACCAACCAATGTTCCCTCCTCACGATGAGAGGAGAAGAGAAGGGGGAAAGGGGAAAGAAAGGGGGGGAAATGTGTTTAAGTACCATGCAGGTGGTATTTGGTCAAAAGAGGGATTCGCTCTCATTCAGCTGAATGGGGCAAGGGACACTACCGTTTCTTTTTGTTTGTTTGTTTTATATTTGGGGGAGAGGGGTGATTCCTCTCTGTATCCTTGCCTCTGAAACACCTTTTTTTCCCCCCCCCCTTCTTCTTTTTCATTTAAATCTGTCTGGACAACGATCGTGTTATACTGATTGTTTAGATGAGTGCCAACGGATTCTTATACCCCAAACGGTTTTTCGCACGAGTATAAGAAAATAGAAGGGAGAGGGGAAAATGACGAACTCCGGGAATGCGCTCTTTGTTATTTTTTATTATTATTAGTAGTAGTAGTAATAATTTTACTTTTTTTTTTCTCTCCTTCTAATAGACTGCCTTAGCGCAATTTTAATGTTTATCGCTCTTACCTTATTTTATTTTTTATTCATTTATAATTCTTATGTTATCTAATTTCTTTTTAAATCCATTAATCGTCTTACTTTTCTCTCCTCTATCATGTGTATATGTGTATGCATGTGTGTATATATGTGTATGTATGAGTATATATATGTATGTATATGTGTGTATGTATGTGTATATATATGTATGTATATATATGTATGTATGTATATATATGTATGTATATGTGTGTATGTATGTGTATATATATGTATGTATGTATATGTGTGTATGTATGTATATATATGTATGTATATGTGTGTATGTATGTGTATATATATGTATGTATATAAAAGAGAGGCGAAGTGGCGGAAAGGAGCAAAATACTAAATATATTTAACACTTCTTCTAAGGCAAGAAAGTTGTTTAAATAATTTTTGTAAAAATAAATAAATTGATAAACTAAATTTTTTTTAAGTTGCTCTTAAAGAAAAATTTGCCCTTTTTCCAAATTTCTAACAATTTTTCTAATTATAAGTAAAGTGGCAATTATAACTTTCTTAAATACCATTTAATTATAAATAACCCAGCCAGGCGCCAGAAATCTTTCCTTCAGTTGAGCCGGGAAATTATAATGATATTAGCAGTAGAATGTAATTACCCCCCCCCCTCATTTAAAAATATTATATGCATGAATACACATATTTAAGAAAGCTCTTTTTATTTATTTACAACTTAATTTACATATGGGTTTACAAATCAATTTTCTCCACTTTCTTTTTAAGCACGATCATTTTGTATGATAAATGCATTTTTTATTCATATAAATATCAACATTTTATTAAAATTTATCTAAGTTTTCAAATAAGATTTTTTCTCTCCATATTATCAAAGTTAAATTTTCTTATTACCAAAAGTTCTTAAAGTTTTTCTTGTTAAGATTTATCATTATCATTCAACTTTTTATAATCTTCCGTATTATTTTTTAAATCTCTTACACGTGATTTTTTATATTTTTTTAGCCATTAGCTATAATAATACATTAGCACAATTATATTTAAATATTTCATGAAATTTTTTTTCTTCTTTCCTAATTAGTTTCCACAATTATGGGTTTTTAATGCTATTGAATTCACCACCATATCAAAATTCTTAAAATTAAAGGGGTAAGGGTGGAGAAAAAGGAAAAAAGGGGAAAGCAAGATATAATTCAAGGTACGGCAGTAATAGGATTTGGTAGTCAAGTATCTGTCTTTTTTAATTCCTCATGCGTGGCCTGGAAGCGTTTTCCTTCTCTTTTTCGAAGTTGTAAATTCCCCAAAGAGAAAGGATCATCTAGAAAAGATATATTTGCTTGTAACCAATGAGTAAGATGAAATTTCTTTTCCGGACAGTAGTGCATTGTTAATTACATAATAATTGCACTAAGACGGTTCATGGATGGACGGTTCATCATACATTTCTGTGAAATTGTTCATGTCTAGTAAGCAGGTATAAGATTGGATACTAATTATTGCTAATATTTATCTTTATTTACAAAACTTCCAACAAATTCCTCCACACCATTTTTTTTCCAGATTATTAAGCACATAAGTGCGTTTAAAGAGTTTACTTTATTTGCATGCAATATTTTGCCCACATATCTTCAAAAGTTTACATATGTTGATAATAAATCTAATGAATAGCAAGTTTTGTAATATAGACGAGTATTTCATTCGCAATTGGTACAATAATAAATTATTTGTAGTTTTTAAGCAGTTGGTAGGCATGACATTGAATATTAGCAAAAGAGTATTGTAATGATTCAGCTTCTTCCTGGGTGACCACTGTGACATTCCTTTTTCCCACACTCGATAATGTACATTCCGGGCCATTCTTCATCAACGAAACTCCCACAGTGTTAAGTGCCTCCAGATTGCCCAATGGAAGACCCTCCTTTGAAGTACGGACATCTGGCCATTTAGTGCTAATCCAGATAAGGAACCACACGTGCGTTTCCCAGGGAAATAAATCGTGTCTTCGAAAGGCGACAGTGTCAAACACTCCAGATGTCCTGCATTTTTCCCATGGTGGAGGGTGAATCATCAATGGACATTTTCCCACGGGCGACCAGAGACGATTCAGGTTGTTCTGAACGGTGATTGGGTAACAGGGAGTCTGAGAGGAAAATAAAAGGTGAGATTTTTCGGAAGAAGACGGAGAGAAGCTACGTGTGAATCAGGGAGAGGAGCTTCGTGTGAACCAAGGAGGAGAAGCTTCGTGTGAATCGGACTTCTGCGTAGAATTCCACCCGAAGAAAATTCGGTGGATTCCGAGAGCTACCCCCGGAGTAGCCTAAGACGCCAACAGCCTGTTCGCTGTTCTTGTAAAGTTGTTTCCTTCGAAATAGTTCGAGGAACTATTCTTGTGTAATTTTCGTGTTGTAAATAGCATCATTCATTTAACCTAGATTAGAAAGAGTTGTTTTTATGTAATAAAGCTGTAAATAAAAAAATTTGATCATATCGCTACCTGTTTTTGGATCGAGACTTTACAGCTTTAATATTTGGTGGCAGCGGTGTTGATAGAACTTTGCGCGGTAAGCTATCATTAGCTAACTGGACTTGCGTTTCAGACTCAGAGATTTCTAGTCTGAGAAAACTTACAATATCTAGGTTAAAGTTACTTTTAAAAAAGTTGCGTGGTAATTGCCAACTTCAAGATCGACGAGTGGAACTCAAAGCGAGGAAGAATCGCTGAGCTGCAAGAACGTACTGACCCAAGTTAGAAAGGAATTCTCCAGCCGCAAGTTCGACGAGTGGACTCAACTTCGATTGGAATTCCCTCTACCTCCAACCTGGTATCAACCAACCGACGAAGTGTTCCGAGTCTCCTGCACACCGGTGAGTGCTTCCTAACTTTCCTTTCTCTAGAGGCAGTAAATTTATTATAAAAGTAACTGTCGATCACTGAAGTAAAATTTGAAATTTCAGTGTAGCATTTTAGAATTGGCTATTAAAGCAATGCAGTAAAGAAATTTTTAATTAGTTGGGACTAATTGTAAAGATTAAAATTTTGGTGTACAAGTTCTGTTAATAAGTTATAGAAGTAATGTTAAATTGTAGATGCTAATTAACTTGTAAATGCTAAATGTAACCACAGGTTTCAGTGGCTGAACCAAATGCATTCGATGAATGATAACTTTGACTTTTATCGAATGTGTATTAGATGAAAAATTGTGTGACAGTTTGCAGTAATTAGTTGAATAGAAATCTGCTGATTTCAGTAAATTATTCAAAACTGGTGAAATATTTAATAGAATTTATTTTGTGTATTGTATAAATCAACTGTGTTTTATGTGTAGTGTTGATACATAAAGGAGTTCCTTGTGTTTAAAATCAGTTGAGTTTTGTGTAGCTTAAATTTTTTTTTTGAGAGTAAGATAGCTAATCAGTTTGTAAGTAGAATTAAATTAAGAAATGGCTTTCTTAAACAGAGCGTTAAAAATAGATTTATTCTCCCTGACGGAAGAATTAGGGATCGAGACTGACCCCTCAAATAAAGTAGTAGATCTGATCAGGAAAATTAAAGAGTTCCCAGATATTGACTTCGTAAAAGATAGATATGAAGTTATAGTGGAAGAACGAAAAACAGAGAAAGAGCGCGTAGAGGCAGAATTACAAGCTGAAAGGCAGCGCGAACGGGAATTTGAGTTGGAGCGTTTAAGAATATCTAATTCCTCGGAAATTAATAGCTCACATTCAAGCCGAAATGAAAATTCTAGACCGCGAAGAGATATTAAGCATTTAATGCCTAAGTTTGATAGTAACCAAACTGATATGTCAATTTATCTGACATTACTAGAGAGGCAATTAAAAACCGCCGAGATTGACGAGGCTGAATGGGTCTCTCAACTACTGTCATTATTGCCGTTAGATTTGGCTCACATCATAGCGAAAGAACCGGAAGACAAAGCTCAGGATTACGAGCATATTAAACAAGTTTTGCTGGAACGATTTCAGATAAAAACTGAGACATATAGGCAGCGTTTCGTGAGCCATCAGAAAAAACCGAACGCATTGTGGAAGGAATTAATTTTTGATATGGAACATTTCTTAGATGGTTGGCTTTCGGGATCGGGGGTAACGGATTTTACCGGGCTAAAGAAATTGCTAATCACCGACCAGATAAAAAAACGCGTCCCGAGCCAGATAAGAGACCATTTTCTAGACGTATGGTCGGAGTTCGTGGATCCTTTTGTTCTAGCCGAGAAACTGGACCACTACGAATCGGTGCGGACGAAATCCAACTTTGTAAAATTCCCCGAAAGAAAAATGGTTGAGAGAAACAGACCGTTTTCGCCTAAGAAAGAAGAGAAGTATAAAGCTACGGAAAGAATGGCAAACGCTAAACCCAATCAGAATAAATCGTGGAGGAATTTAGCCCCACAAAGGAATTGGAGGGGAGACAATTTTGATCAGCGGAAACAATTACAATGTTATGAATGTCTGTCTACGACGCATTTAAGGCCAAACTGCCCTCAATTAAAAAGGAATCAGCCGACAGAGCAGATAAATCACGTAGGAAGCGCGCACGAAAATGAATTATTTGCTCCCTATATAAGTGAAGGATCCGTTAACGGATCGGAAATTAAAATTCTCCGGGATTCAGGCGCCAGCGTAGATATCGTTACACGAAATTACGTCAGTAATGCAGATTTTACCGGTGAGGTAATTTGGGTCAAACAACCATTGGACTTAGATTTGAGGTGTTTGCCTCTGGCACGTATAAAGCTCACTAGCCCAGAGTTCGGGGAGGTCGTCACAAAGGCCGCTATTGTCGATTCATCTCTCGATCAAGGAATTTACCTTCTTAGTAACGCCACGGCCGAGTTACTTAACAAACGTATCAGTATTGCCACTGTGAATGCTGTCACTACTCGTTCACAAAAGAAAAGGGAAAACGCGAAAGGGGATGGAAAAGCAAGGAGAATAGAAAGCGGGACAGGAGGGCATCAGTACAAGGCTCCTAATAATGTGATGAAAAACATTGTGCCCGATTCTGCTTCATTACGTTCGGCAACCAGATCACCTACAATTGATGTGTCTACAAATCGCAACATGTTTAATGTTAGTACTGCAGTGTCTACTGCAATAAATTCTATTCTTGTTATTGTTGTTCCCCCAATGTCCACTACTGGTGTGATTGGCAAACATGGACAGCCTCAAGGGAGTGCTCTTCCTACTAATCGTATGACAGCAACTTCTGGAAAGACTTCTCAGTATTCAGTTCCACAGTCACAGCAGGCTTATTTTCAATTTGGACAACAAAAGTTTAATCACCTGCAATCTAATCCAATTCGAGCTCCACAAATGTTGTTTCCAAATTTTGTAAGAAATGCTCCTCATCAACAAATTCCAACTGTTGCTGCTGCAGCAGCAGCGTCTAATTTACATTACCCACCACCTATTCGGAGACCTGGGCCTGCAACTGTTACTCAAGCTGCACCTCAGCCTCAACAAAAAATTGGAATTAGACCACAAGCCAGTGTGCTGGTTCCTGGAGGAAAATTAACACCAGCCCAGCAGGCGAAACTAAGAGCAGAAGCTGTTCAACAAACCCACATGTTCTTTGCTCAGTCAAAAACTGGCAAACATGATGAATTTGTATCTAATGTGTTTTCCCTAGATTGATGAGATGGTCATTTTCTTTACAACCATACAACTATACTGTCACACATAAACCGGGCAGTAAGCACCAGAATGCTGATGGTTTGAGCCGCTGTGACCTTTAAAAAAAAGGAAAATCTAGTGATAAATTTTAATGTGTAAACGGTATTTTAATGTGTAAATAGTGTTTTAATGTAAATTGTATTTTTTTAAATGTATTTGTATTGTATAATTGCCTCTAAGAAGGGATAGTTGGTTCCACGACCCGGTAGTGACTTTCGTCCAAGACTGGACAAAAGTCCCCTTTCAAAGGGGGGGAGAGTTGTAATGATTCAGCTTCTTCCTGGGTGACCACTGTGACATTCCTTTTTCCCACACTCGATAATGTACATTCCGGGCCATTCTTCATCAACGAAACTCCCACAGTGTTAAGTGCCTCCAGATTGCCCAATGGAAGACCCTCCTTTGAAGTACGGACATCTGGCCATTTAGTGCTAATCCAGATAAGGAACCACACGTGCGTTTCCCAGGGAAATAAATCGTGTCTTCGAAAGGCGACAGTGTCAAACACTCCAGATGTCCTGCATTTTTCCCATGGTGGAGGGTGAATCATCAATGGACATTTTCCCACGGGCGACCAGAGACGATTCAGGTTGTTCTGAACGGTGATTGGGTAACAGGGAGTCTGAGAGGAAAATAAAAGGTGAGATTTTTCGGAAGAAGACGGAGAGAAGCTACGTGTGAATCAGGGAGAGGAGCTTCGTGTGAACCAAGGAGGAGAAGCTTCGTGTGAATCGGACTTCTGCGTAGAATTCCACCCGAAGAAAATTCGGTGGATTCCGAGAGCTACCCCCGGAGTAGCCTAAGACGCCAACAGCCTGTTCGCTGTTCTTGTAAAGTTGTTTCCTTCGAAATAGTTCGAGGAACTATTCTTGTGTAATTTTCGTGTTGTAAATAGCATCATTCATTTAACCTAGATTAGAAAGAGTTGTTTTTATGTAATAAAGCTGTAAATAAAAAAATTTGATCATATCGCTACCTGTTTTTGGATCGAGACTTTACAGTATCATCAAATGTATTTATAAATTCCACATCAAATGGGGAATTGCATTCATGTCTTGTATTTAATTAGGTAAAAACATTTATTAAAATACAAAGTCTTGTTATTTTTTATTTCTGTAAGATTTTTTAAATTTTATTTTCTATTGAAATATGAAAAAGTATTCAAGTATTTTTATTATTACTGATGCCTAATACCATGGTCTGTTTGTTAAAAGATTTTTGTATGTGAAAATTTTAAAGAAAATGCTTATTTTCAATCAAAAGTATAAAAATATTTATAAAAATATCCATTATGATGAATGGGAATACATATTTGAAATTACTTTTCTCTATATTCTGTAACAGAAATGATTTCATTGTATACTGAAAAGAAAAGCATTGTTTTTATATTATTTATAACATCTGAGCAGAATATATATATATGATAAAATACCCTTTAAATCTATGTATGTATGTATGTTTAATTTACATACATACATAGATTCTAATTGTATCTAAGAATTTTTTTAAAAATAAGTCTTGCTTCTTTTTTACTTAAAATTTTATATTTAATGTCTTTCAAAATGCTATTATCATTTCAAGTCACGAACTCTTATCTGTATATACATATATTTAGTCATTTTCCAATAATAAAATTTCACTTAAACTTTTTTTAAAATATGTGATTGATTTGATTTTTAATTCAAATTGTCAGCTATTCTTGTATAATTAAATACCAGCTATTTTTGTATTAAAAAGGTCAGTTAAATATTCCTAATATATTGCACATGCACACACATACTCAAAACGTTTAAATACAATTCTGTAGCTTAACCCTCTCAGAATTAACTGCCATAAATACTAGAGCTTTCACTACCTTCAAGAATCAGAAGGTTAAATTTATTAAACTATTTACTATGTTTAAATTATAAGGATACTTGACTCATGGATTAAGGATACTTGACTCATGGATTAATTAAAAGGATACTTGACTCATGGATTCAATAATTTGTTTAAAATAGTTTCAAAAATACAATTTTGCTCTTATTGTATTTTAAAATAATTTTTTTCATAAACTCTTTTCCTTTTTACAGCAATGATGTCAAACTCAAATGCTAGCTTCAACGAAGTAAATTGGGTCCAAGTTTATATGGGAGATAAAAAAAATATTTTTTATGGAAATGTTAGTCAAAAATGTGATTAAAAAACAAAAGACAAAAGTAATCTTTATGCTTTTCTTACATGTAAAATCTTATTATCATCATTCTTATCTCAAGGAATATGCAACTGCAGCGATTAATTTCAAAATGATACAAGGTGAATATCAGTAGTTCTGGATCTAACATGAAACATATTTCATGTTATAAGCACAAATACTTGCTTTTGTAATAATAATTGACTATATAAGTATCAATTATTAATAAACACTTCAAACTATTTTCAAACCTGTCTGAGAGATATTTCTAAAATTCTAGTATTTCAACTTAACTGAATCTGAACAGCATCATATTGATTTACTGCATATGGTGAGGTAACCAATTCTATGTCTATGGAGAAAATCGAGAGCAGTGAATAAAACTGTACCTCCATGAACTTTAACACTTTGCATGTCTTCTCTTAGTCACCATTCAAGATGGTAAATCATTTTTTTTTTAAATTTTAATTATTAAAAATACGTGCAAAGTGGTAAAAATGTGTTGATTAATTTTTCAGGGTAACTAAACTTTAAATAATTGTATATATTTATTTTTTATAGTAATAAACAAGTCCATGTATTAATTGAGTAATAATGCATCAAATTACTTTTCTGAATGCGAAGGGTAAAATCCTGAAAATTTGTTCCATATGCAATTCTTAGCTTTAAAATTTTTTTTATATTTCTTGATGCCACACAGTTTTTTCTTGAAATTAATTTGTTAAAGAATGTAAATAGGAATTTTTTAAATTATACTAAAAAAAATTATTTCAAATTTTCTTATATATTATGATTACTAGGCCAATATACTGTGATTCATACTCTTATTTTGAGGGATAAGATATGTGATAGAGATGTAAGGTTATTAAAGTACCATAGCTTTGACAATCAGATACTTAAAAATATTTTGCCATGGACATAAAACATGTAGATAAATTTATTTTTAAGAGACTAAATTGAAGTTAAATACAATATATATCTAGACAAACCAGCCATGTCGACAAAGATAGTTAATAAATAATAATGTTGATAATTTAAAATTCTAAAATATAATTTTTTTATTGGCTATGTTTCTATACAAAACTTTGATGAACAATATCACGACTTTTGGCATTTATATTTTATCTTCTACTAACACTGAGAGTTATTTAGATGAGTTTGATTTTACAATGATCAAATTCTTATTATATCTGAATATTTTAGAGTTCTAAAACAACATCATGAAATCCTGTGATTTACAAATTTTGCCAGTAAATAAAAATATTAAAAATTATTTTTATTAATAAAAACTAACATTTACAGTACAAATCATAAATTCTCAGTTATATTCAATGTTTCAAATTCAAAAGTTTTGAGAGTTCATTCCACTCGAAGGAATGTAAGTACCGCACCGCTTAGTTTTCACCTCATTTCTGCGGCTAGGAGATTGACTGGATCTTCTATATGGCGACGGAGATCTAGAGCGGCGTGTCGGCGATCGTCCTCGTGATGGGCTCGGCGACAAACTTCGGACTGCTGGTCGGCTGTATTCGTCGGTATAGCGTCCCTCATTCGACGGCTGAAATCTCTTCTATTAGCCCGATATGCCTCAAAAATAGCTTTGCGATCTCGGCAGTATCGAACTACATGGCCAAGGCGGCCACAATGGAAACAGAAGGGTCTTCTATCAGGGGTGCGCCAGACATCTGTCTTCCTCTGTGGTTGCTGTGCTACGGGCGTAGGTCGTCTGGCAACGTCAGCATAGGTAGGTTGGCGTCTTGGTTTGACCTTTGTCCACTCTGGTGTTGTCTGTGACAAAGGAGCCAAAGCATTTTCCACTTCCTCTCGAACTAGGGCTTCAATGCCTTTGTCTTGGAGTTCGGGATTGACTAATGGAGATATGAGGCGCTGGACTTCCTCACGCACTATTTGACGTACCAGTGACACCAGATCCTGTTGTTGGTCAATTGCAGCCATTGGTACGACATTTGGGATCCTCTTTTGCTGCATTTCTTCGATTTTCCTACACCATTTTATAAAGTCCTCTGTGGTGGTTATTTCTTTCGTCAAAAGTGCCTGGTACACATCTTCGGCAACTCCTTTCATCAAATGAGACACTTTCTCTTCTTCTGACATATCTGACACTTGATGGCATAATCCCAACACGCTTTGGATGTATGACTGCGTGCTTTCGCCAGATATTTGAGCTCGTTACTTTAGCTCATCTTCTGCCTTCTTTGTATAGTGCTGTGTTTCCCCAAAGGCCTCTTTTAACATCGATTTGAAAACATCCCAGGAAGTCAATTTATCTTCATTATTTTCAAACCATTGTTTCTCTGTGCCGTCCAGGAAGAAGAACACATTTGCGAGACAAGTCATGTCATCCCATCTGTTGAATTTTGACACTCTGTCATATTCTTTTAGCCATTTGTTTGGATCCTGTCCCACGTCTCCTTTAAATATCGATGGATTTCTGTATTGTGGCTGTGCTGGTGTCAGGATGACCGGTTTGGTTTCTTGTTCCATAGGCATTTTTCTTGTCTCTCTGGGTGGTGGATAATAAAGTCCAAATTCTGGTTCTAGGCCTTTAAGGCGATCGCTTCTTCGTAGATCAGTTTCCACGCTGACTGGAATCGTACCCGGCGCCTCCACCAAAGAATGTCACGTAGATACTCTAGTGTTGGACTCAATGACGCACACAAGAAGTAGAGCTAAACCAATTTATTAACTGAACACAGAACTGAGAATACAGTGACGGACAAATCTTCTGCTTTTATACAAGCAGGGAAAGTTCCAGAATTCTTTTCTGGAGACAGTAAGAAAAGTCCAGAACACTTGTCTGGTAAACTAAAGAAATGTCCAGTATCTTCTGGAACATGAAACAAAGGAAAACATAAAATCAATGAATTAAATATTTACACACACTATGAACCCCATTGTCTCTAGCGGGATTCGAACTCAAGGTCTATTGATTATGAGACCAGTGCCATGACCATTCGGCCATGGAGACTCGAATGTCTTCTTTTCAATGCGGCACTATATTTAACTTACATACTTATACCTTACAAAATATGTATACATGCAGATATGATATTTTGCGTTACCGATTTCACTTACAATCTGCTTTAAATATTTTTTTGCAATCAACATTCAAAAGTCTAACTTCTATGTAATAAAAAACAACAACTATGAAATATGTAATTAGACGACATCAAATAATAGGTATCATCAAACTGACATTTATTTAATTAAAAATATTTTTCACCCATGGATTCAATAGTTTATATTAAGTATTTACACAAAATCTAGCCCTAATTGAATTTTAAAGTGTTCAATTTTTTTTTTATAAATTTCTCTCCTTCTTTATAGCAATGATGTCAAACTCATATGACCAAAAGAAACAAAGTTTATGGTTATATGGGAGACAAAAAGGAAAAAAAAAATTTTTTTTCTCTCTTTTTGGAAATGTTAGTCTATTTCTAAAATGTCAAAAAAAAAAAAAAAAAGTACAATCTGATATCAATGCCTCCTTCCTTGCATGTGGCACCTTATTTCAGAAACCTTCATTCCTATTTCAAGAAATAAGTTGTCAATAGTGATTAATTTCAAAATGATACAAGTGGAATATCAGTTATTCTGGATCCAACAGAAAACTTAATTCATGTCATAAGAGAAAATAATTGTTCATATCTATAAGTATTATAAAACAGGAAATGATTTTATATCTCAGCTTTTAGTATTGAGTTTTATCTTGAAACCTAAACAGCATCAAATCTTTGAACTATTGCATATGGTTAAGTACTAATTCCATATCTGCAGAGGAAATTGAGAGAAGGGAATAAAACTACACTTCCAAGCATTTTAAATCCCCAAACTTGTTTCATATGCAACTTTCAGCCTTAAAATTCTTTTTTTTTTCCCTGTATATTTTTGATATCAAGTAATTTCTTCTGAAATTGTTCTGTTAAGGAATTTAATTAGGTATTTTTAAAACTACCTTAAAATAATTTAATTTAAAATGTCATTATATTGTATACTGTCATTATATATTGGGTCGGTAACATATTTATTGTGGCTTGGACTCTTGTTTTGAGGTATAAAATATGTGATTGTTTTCTAAAGAATTTTTTATTTTTACTTTTAATACATTGAATAAAAGTAAAACAATGCACATTCAGAAATTAAACACTGTCTTTTAAAATATTGCAATTTCTTCAACTCTTTTGATCTAATTTTGTCTCATGTTTCGGCACGTTTGATTAAAAAATTGTAATGAGTTCAGTTAACATATCATTTGTTTTTGCTTACATCACACCATCCTCGGACAGCTTTTGCCGAACTTCTATAAAATAAATTTTTCTACAATTCTTCCTCCTCCCTTTCACTTTTTATTTGTTTCTTTTTCCCCGCATCTCCAAATCTTCAATTTTTGTTAGGTATTTTGAAGTTTTAATTTTTCTCTTCTATATAATTGCATTTGTTCTGTATTTTCTCTCAACATTGTTAGGTTCGGAGGTTAAGAACTTCTTCAAATACTCCTCGATCAGTCCTTCAAATAGACAGATATCATTTCTCTCTCCCATTTTTTTCCCCAGCTTCAGTGTATAATATAAGGTTTTATTTTACTTGATAAGTTTGTCATTTTTCCTTTCAATATTTTGTGCCATATAACAAAACCAAGGCTATCTTTTATCCCAAATCTTTAGTGCAGGAATTAAATAATTACTAAGCTTAAGATTCTTAAAGGGTCGAGTATAAGAAATCGAAAACTGTTAGACATAGAAAAATGTGTTTTTTGCTTTTTTTTTTTTTTTTTACTAACAAATAGAACAAATGAATGGAGGTGGAGAAATGGGTACTGCGGCTAGTATAACGCAATATTAAAATTGCTTTTATGTAAAATATTTTAATCCGCGTAGTTCTCTTATGTTTCGTAAAATGAGAATATCAGTTTTACTAAATAATTTTCAAATTTCGTAGCTGCTCAAAAAGTTACAGTGCGCTGAATAATGACTGTTATAAAAAAATAATAATGACAAAATAATAGTGACTGTTGTGCTAAATAATTTAAAAAAAACAAGTACATATAATTTTTTAAAAATGTCAATAAAAATGTAACTTATTAAGTATTTCCTAAACAAAACTAAAAGAAATTTTCTTGATTATATCTTATTCCAGAAATTAACCTCCTAACCTTCACTAAACCATACTTCCAGTTCAGTATCCGGGCATGACCATTTTAAATGGTGAATGCATTTGGTAACAATAATTGTGTAGTTAAAAAGGGACCTATTTCCAGTCAGATGTGTGGTGTTAAAGAGATTGATAATTCAGCTACATATTAATACCAGTTATTATGATAACTGATAATACGTGACGTTTTCAGAAAAAATTTACATCTTCGACCCCAATTATTTTGATATTTCCAATCTAATCCGATCCCTTATAATGTTCTTTAGTTACACCTCAAATACGAATACTCATTCAAATACAACGTTCCCTACCGCTCTGTCCTACGCACTCCCACAAGAGGAGCAAAAAGTGGCTTTGGATCGAAAGAGAAATATGATTGTTCTCCGTATCTACTCCATCCTCCACCTCACCCTCTCCAACATGTTGATGTCTGTCTGCTCCTTCTGAGTCATCGGCTATTATTCTCTAATCACCAGCAGATGGCGGTAGTAATTCGTCTACATTTGGAGAACTCGCCAAAATGTGCTCCTTCGTGATGTCACGTGAGCTGGAATATGAAAAATGGAGAGAACTTGATCTCTTACTTTTTTCTTTTCGACTTTCACTTCTCTTAAAAATATGTTTTCTTATATCTTTCTTATATTTTTAAATATCTTTCGTTTTAAATTATTCAGTCTCGCCACAAAAATTCATATTAGAGAAAATCTGAGTGAAAAAAAAAAAAGTCCTTTATCACCTTCTCTTCATTCAGGAATCTTATGGAAAGAAGCTGATCTTGCGAAGACTGGCTCAAAATCCTCGCCATTCATAAATTGGATTTCTCCAGCGAGTAAGAATTCAGCCCAAATAACCTCAGAAAGTTATCATAGGAGCAAATATTTAGCTTCCATTAAAGACTTTCCAAACTTTATTACCACCACAAAATTGAATCAAACACAAAGGCATGGCGAGCATCTCACCTTTCGGAGAGGGGGAGGGGGAGGCAATAAAAATGCCAACTCCAGTCGACTTAAAAAACTAGTATTTTCATATCTTGCAAATATCCTCATACTGTGAAGTCTAATATCTTTCTTAATTTTTAATTTAAAATTTGAAAACCATATTGCATACAAGATAGTGTACCTTATTATTGATCAAAGAGTTCAGAAAGTAAATAAAGATAATAAGAAAGAAAAGCTTAAAAAAACTGTTAATATAAAAAAATTCTCTAACGATAATACATATAAAAAAATTGTATCCGGATACAACTTAATTTTATGAATTATAATTTATCCTATGAGATTTTACTTGAAAACAAATTTTGGTCTACAGCTTTATTTAATGGAGCTTTAATTGAGAATATTTGTTTAGAATCCTAAATGTCAAATCTGCTGCAAAGTCTTTAAAGGAAAAGAGTAACATTATTTAAAACAAGTGTTCATTTCCTACGTTCCTTTCTGAATAAAATTGGAAGCCATCAATGCACTGAATTATCTTTCACAAAACTCTGAATGTAAAGGAAATGTTAGATTGATAAATTTAAAACTTAGTTTTGAAATATATTAGCAAATGTTTCTCTTTTATCTTTATATTAATAACGTAACTTAAAATTTCATATTATATTAGAAACGAGACAGTTAGAAGTAAGAAGGTGAAAATAAATTTTGAAAATAGAAATTTTCATTAACCAGTGTTGCAAAAAATCTCTTTTGATTTATTTCCAATATATATATATATTAATTTCCAAAGTTTTATCTTAATCTAGCCCATAATAAGTTCATTCTCTTATTTCGTGATCCAATTCCACTGTCTCTACTTAATTAATCCAAGAGAAGTTTTATAAAATTGCTGAATTGGCTAAACGCCGTTACTTTCACACGCTCGGCTTGAAGGGGTAAAAAAGTGTCCAGTAAGCACATTCTTTCTTAAAAGATCCCTGTGTTTCCCTTACATGTGATTGACATGCGTCAGAAATCCCTATCAGAATCTTATTAATACATTAGCACTATGAAGAAATATTTTCCCTATCAAAATCTAAGGTTATATAAGGCGAGGGATCATTTATTTCTGCCTTTTTTTCCCCACTTCTGCTTTATTCTGCGCTGTGGCGGACGCACAATGTCCGTGTCTTTGCTTGTAAATAATTATGCTTTCCGGATGGATTAAAAAGAATTTAAAAATGTAAAAAGTCTCTTCACTGTCTTCAAAACTGCATCCTGCTTCACATAAAATAATGTTACATATTAAAAAGTCGACAAGGATAGTTGCCTGTGAAAAATTGTCAAATGAACTGAAATAATTAAAACTAAATCTGCGTGAAAGGAAAATGAATAGCTCTTCGCCGACGCTCTTCGCTCCGGCCAGCCGTCTCCTGTGTTTCCGTGGCGAAGCTTTTTCACCGCCGTCTCCTGTGTTTCCGTGGTGAAGCTTTTTCACCGCCGTCTCCTTCGACTGCCTCCGGCCACATCGTTTCACGCAAACCGTAGTCCAGGGTCCGGTACAGTTCCCGTTGAATTCCGTGCTTTCCATAACCTGTGACTTCATCCGACACTTGTGTTAATGCCCTTGTGTTTGTGCTCCATTTCGTCATGTGCGTGCTCCGTATATCTTCAAGGAGTTTGGGCTCCTTGTCATCATAAAAAATTTCTGGTTCCTTACCTGTGCTGAATAATTCCAACCTGTGCCATGTTTCCTCCAGTTTCTCAAAATATCACTTGTGTTTTACATTTTCACCAGTCCAGTGCTCAAAAATGTCTTTTTTGATTAATTAAAAAGTGATTATTCTTCAAAAAGTGATGAGTGTTTAAAGGGAAAAAAAATTATCCATCAACTGACTCAACGAGTGAAATTCAAAATTTATATTCTGTACTTTTGATTTGATTTTAAATTGCATTTTTCTGTTATAATATAATTGCAAATAATCTTTTTATATTATTATTCAAAATATCATGAGTTATAGTTTAAAATATTGAGTTTTTAAATTTTTTCATATCTATTATTTAAAATTTATTCATAATATTATAATTTGTTGAATTTGAAATTTATATGCTTGCTATTAATAACTAAGAAAAAATGATTTCCCCAACTTAATTAAATTTATCTAACTCAAAGGTTTTAAAAATTATGCATACAAACCTTGTGAAGGAAAAAAATAACATACCAAAATTCTTATATACTTAATAATTAATGGCACATGATAATTAGACAAATGTAGTGAATACCTCAGGGGAAATATTTGCACTTCTGACAGTTATTGAGCTGCCGTCTGTTATCACTGTGCCCAAATACTTGTTTTTTACCAAATATATATATATATTTTTTTTATATTGCATATTTTTTTTTCTTTCCCAAATATCATATGAGTATTTTGAGTCTTGCGTTTGTTACATTCATTCACAAGTGTTTTGTTTGATATTTTTGAATTTTGCAATTATTATTATTGTCATTTCCAAATGATTTATTTGAAACATATGAATCTCACATTTATTTATATTTCCAAAAGTTTTATATGAAACCATTCAATTTTACAAGTATTATTTTCATTTCCAAGAATTTCATTACATATTTTTGAATCTTATATTTATGGTTTCAGTTCCAAGTGTTTAATATGAAATATTTCAATTTTGCAAGTATTATTTTCATATCCAAGTTTTTTTACCTGAAGTTTTGAATCTTGTGTTTTTATTTACAGTTAAAATATTTTACTTAAAATCATTACAATAACGATATTTCATTTGGGTGAAATCATAATATTGATATTATATTAAATAATACTTTATTTCTAATTTAATAATGAGTCAGATTTCCTAACATTTAAGAATAATATATCATTGGCAATCCTCTCCAAATTAAATGAATTACAGAATAATAACAAGAACACATTTGTGCACTAAATCATTTAAAATTTTAATATTTTGTTATTACTGATGATTATTAAGATTTTTATATACTATTTTCACAAATATAATTCTTTTTTATACTTTTAATATAAAATGATAAATGGGATTTCTGCATTAATGTTTACATAATGTGAAGGTAAGGGAAAGTTTGGTATCACTTTTAATATGCTTTTAAATTTTAATTTTTCTTACTTGACCACCACTGTAAGGTAAGGCTGTGTGTCGAGGGCCCCGACATACTTTCACGTCTTGCAGTGGGGTGAAAAATGTAATGATATTTTAAATACTTAATTTCAATTTAATTAATTTCCAAAGTTTTATCTTAATCTAGCCCATAATAAGTTCCTTCTCTTATTTCGTGATCCAATTCCACTGTCTCTACTTAATTAATTCAAGAGAAGTTTTATAAAATTGCTGAATTGGCTAAATTGGCTGAAAAGCTAAATAAAACTTTTTTTCCCACTTCTGCTTTATTCCGCGCTGTGGCTGACGCGCAATGTCCGCGTCTTTGCCTGTAAATAATTACGCTTTCCCGATGGATTAAAAAGAATTTAAAAAGATAAAAAGTCTCTGCAATGTCTTTCAAACTGCATTCTGCTTCACAAAAAATAATGCTTACATATATATATGGATGCACTGGATTAATTCACAAAAAATGAATGTTAATAATTATGACAAAATCGCAATAATAGCATATTCAAAATTAGCTTTTATAGTAAAGTAGAAACAAATGAAAGTATAATGAACATCAATTGGTACTTTACATAAAAAAAGTTTTAGTTGTATACATTTACTGAAGAAGTAATAAAATATGTAAAACACTTTTCATTATTTAAATCCGGTGTTAATATTTTGTATCATAGCAACTAATTCTACAGATATTGAATCCACTCTAGTCATAAAACAATTTTACACTTCTACAAAATTTCTGTTTCAAAGATAATGCAGTATCGTAATGCGAAAAAAGTATAGTAAAATTCTTGTCCAAGCAATGAACATAAGAATAACATACAAAAAAAAAAATGTTTGCTCTAAGTATGTTTAAATTTTAGTTTATCTGCTTTACTGATTTGGAAGAAAAAATAATAATAATATAAGAAATCTTAAAATTCAAGATGAAAATTGGAAATTTAATGATTGAATAATCAATCTCACTAATTTTCATTTCACTAATACTCTCACTAATCGCTTTATAAAATTTATGTAATCATTCGAGAGGATTAAGGGATTTAAGAAATTTTTCTGCTCTGAATGCAAGAGACGAAGTGCACGAACGTGTTAAAGCAATGAATTTATTTCAGAAAAAATACAACTTTTAATTTTGATAATATCTTAGCATAATTTTATAGGAAATTCAAGGGAACAGGGAAAAATTCGTATTACCAACGAATTTCAGTTTAAAAAATTTTACTTATTCAAATGCCAACGTTAATAGAAACTGTTGAATAATTTATAAGAATTTAAAAATGCCAGGGTAAGTTTTAAGAAGCTGAGGGAGATAGTTTCTAACGTATTTTTGTTTTCTGGCTTTGAAATCATTAAATAAATGTTTCCCATTACGGCGTACAAGGCATCGGTAATTTGAAAAATCTACTCTGCAAACCTTCTTCTGTTGGTTTTGGACTAGCATTTTGATTATGTTTTGACTTGTGTTCAGATTTTTTATTATTATTTTCGGGCTAAAATTTAACACTTAAAATTTCTTCTGGCTTTTCTTATTTTGGCGCTTCAAATGACGCATATAATATTCGAAAAATTATTATAATCTAAAAAAAATAAAAAATAAAAGATATTTGTTTCCTGGAAAATACAAATGACATATTAAAAAAAAGTTTCTCAGATGATTTTCTTTCTCAGTCGACATTTGTTTACTTGTTAAGACAGCGAGATTTTATAACTTCGTGTCTTTGGCACTCTCATAGTTTGCCAACTAATTGCCTTGATTATGTGACTTGATATTTGCCGACTCAAGAGAGTTGGTAAATATTTAAAATATAATGTAAACTATCTACTCATCTGTTCAAAAATAATCTATTTATAATCTGTGAGTAAAAAGATGATTTTGACGAATATGGATATTGTATTCACAGAAAAACCGGCATTTAAATCGAGCAGCAAACACAGTCTCGCGTATTTCTCAGAGGTAACAAGTTCTTCATTCGATAGCTAAATTATTTCTGCTGAATGTCAATAAATATTTAGTGAACCTACCGACCTGAGAAATAAAATTTCATGGTCTTTTCTTTTTTTATATTACAATCATATTTATCTAAACTTCGTTTATAAGCAGAATCAAATATTACGTCGAGTATGCCTTCAAATTTTGCCGGCTGACAAAAATGCCGATTTGTGAAAAATACGGAATGTTTCTTCCTTTGCTACGTATCTACTCAAGCTGATTACAATACGGACGTGTTGCACACGTTGTTTTGCTTCCATAGAAAACTATATATATTATTAATATTTTACTTATAAATATGTTGACAAGTAATTTGAATGACTAAAAATAAAAATAATTTATATTTTAGGGCTTACGTAAATAGATCCGAATCAAAAACTTGGAATAATGAAAATATGCAAGATTTATTCAAAAATAAATAATTAAATAAATAAATAAAAAATAAAATGAAATAAAAAATCGCAACATGACGGCAATACATTATTTTTAAAATTATGTTAATTTTGCTTTTAATTTAATGATTTTTTTTACTAATTTTATTATTTTTTTATTTAGTTCTTTTGGTATAATTTTGAACAAATAAGAGCTTTTTAATTTTTTAAAAAATTCCTAACTTTCCTACAAAAGGAGAAAGAATAAATAGAAATAGAGAAATAATTAATTTTTAACTATAAAAAAACAATTTAAAAGTGATCGATAATAATTAAAGAATGTACAATGCTTTACATTATGTAATATATTTTTTTTTCTTTTACAGATTAACTCCTAGAAAATAAAGCAATTAATCTGTAAAAAAACCAATTATAAATTTTTAAAAATGTGAATTTTTAAATAATGAATAAAATTTAAAATTAGTGATACTTCCGAAGTCATTTCAAGTTACTTGAAAAAACAAATCCTTTTAACTGAAATATTGCCTCTATATTGAGGACGAACCAACTGGTAGATAACAACGGACGGTTTTTTCTTGAGTGGCATTTAATATTTTGTGAGGTTCTTGCAGAAAAATTTATCATATATTAAAGTAAAATAAATCTGAAATTATATAAAATTTGGAAGATTTTTTAAGATGTCTGGATTTTTTTAAACATGGGTAATTAACATCAAAGCTTTTTAACCTTGGTACTTTGTGTGCTATTTTAAATGTTAAAATTAAAAAGGCCTCAGATTATTAAATAGTTAATTAATTAATTGAATTTTACACTTTATACTAATTACGTTTTTCTTTATAGAAATATTAATAAGCTAAAAATAGATTTCCTTGAAATTTTCGATTGCTATGTTTTATGACACTGCTGTTCAATTTCGAAGCCAGCCGGAAGCTATGAAAAATTTGCTAAGAGTATTATATTGTCACAGTATTTAAGAAAAAATTCTAAGCTTAGGCTTGATTAATTTAATCAAGTGTTTTAAATAAATTGCTCATTTCATAGATTACTGAAACGTAATATTAGATTTTTTTAACACCAGATTTTCTTTTAGACGAATTTCTGCTTTAAATCCTCAAAGCGCATGTTTTTAAATCTGCATTCATTTTCTGTTCTTTAATTAAGTAGGATAATGTATTGTACCATCAAATTTGAAACGAGCAAAAAAATTTTACATATGTCCTTAAAAAGTATTCCACAAGTAGAAAAAAAAT
Organism: Argiope bruennichi; assembly: GCF_947563725.1. Lineage (NCBI taxonomy): Eukaryota > Metazoa > Arthropoda > Arachnida > Araneae > Araneidae > Argiope > Argiope bruennichi. The sequence goes on from NC_079162.1 coordinate 120,988,356, forward strand.
AATATTACCATTAAATTTTACATCTTGAATTTAAACCTAGAAATTCTAGATAGTAATATCTAGAAATTTATTCTTATTCAAGGCATTACTCCAAAATTTGTAGTAAGGAACTACAAGGTGGATACCCTCGTGTCCCCCAGTTTACCCAGAAAGGGTGTAAAACCAACAAAGGGGACACGAGGAAGCAAAACCACCCCAGCACGCTGAAGATCCCACGGGTCAAACCAACCCAACGGACAGATTTATCATGCCTCAAAGATTACAAGCATTGCCCCGACATGGGCAGCATTTAATTACGTGGTTCTTTGTATACATCATTTCATGTTATCACATGGCTCAACCCACTTCAGTGGGGAGAGTTAAAAAAACAACTGCTCCATCAGGGGTTAGCAGAACTAACAAAACCAGAGGCTGCAGCTGAGATTTGCCGACGGGGAGGCAAGACAAAGCCGACAGGGGAAGTAAGCACAATATCTCTCAATTGGCTTCAAATAACTCATAATGATTAATTTTACATTTAATTAATCAAGTATTATTTAGCTTCTTTTTTATTCGGATGCTGATCCTTTCTTTCATTGTTAAAACTTTACAAAGGAATTTGTAAAAAAAATGTTCTCAGTTTCTTTTAATGGCCATCAAAAAATTGTTAATATTTGAGTCTATTTCTTTATGAGACTGTTGAGATCTAATTTCTCTGAGGTTTAAAATTAGAAAAAATATGTTATATTCTTTTCTAGATTGCTGAATATAGATCGAAACACAGATTTTGCCAGAATGACGTGTCATACTAAATGAACAAATGCATGCTCGTATTTTATATCAGAAGCTATTTAAAAACTGTTCAAAGAAAAAGTTTTATAAAAGAAACTTTTTCAGAAATCTAAAATAATAAATAAAAAAATATTCGATATTTTCACCAAAAATCGATTTTTCAGCGTACTTCCCCCTACCCAAAATATTTGTTAATCAAGAGATGTGTTTCGAATCCGAGGATAATAAGTGCGCAACAGAAATACAACAAATTGCATTTAATACAACAAAGAATTTACTATAGTTCGGAGACGATCAATATAGAATGCGGAAAAGATACAATGATATCGTTTCTTAAGAATACTGAAGAAAAAGTTTTGTAAATATATGTACAAACTTACTATTTTACGTAAGATATAAAAAATATTCTTATGAAAAATGGACTGTTTAAACATTATATCCCCATGTATTTATTTTTCAATATATATTTAGGCTTAAATGACCAGTGAATTTTATTAAGAAACAATTAGATCTTGAATATGAATTCCCCTATCATCATTTTTAGGCATGCGTTCTTATGGTTAAGTACTTTTTTAATTTAAAGTTATTGCAAGCTAATATTCCTCCCCAAAAGTGAGCTTTATCCGCTCAATTGCATGTATTGATTTTTCTTTACCTCTTCGTATGCAATGACGAGACTGATTCACTATGGAATTACTAAATTTTTAACTTTAAATCTGCAATTAAATAATTTAAAATGCAAAAATCACTTGAAAACGCATCATTACCTCAAATGTCCTTATATTATTCTAGGGATTAAAATAACAATAATTATCCCAAATAAGATCTGCCATCTAATTAGGAAATTAAGCAAATTCATATGTCAAGGGGTTAATGTGCTATATACTAATATTCTATGAATAGCCATTTTAGTCATCCTTTTATCAAGACATCTTTATATAAAGTCTATTACAAATTTAGAAACATCTGAAATCATATAGTTTTTGCTGTGAATAGTAATTGAAAGAAAAAAAGGAAAAAAAAAAAAAAAAACGATACTTTCCCCGATTACATAGTCATAATATTGAATGCAGAGTTTGAATAATTCAGCTAGTAATTTATTTAACAAATTTAGTGCATACTTGGTTAAATAATTTTAGTATAGCTAAAAAGCTTCTATACTACAAATATTTTTTTGTCATCATTTGTAGTCGGTATTACCTCTTTAGTGTAATAATTGTAGCTTGATAAATTAGATTGCGAAAGAAAACAGATATTTTACTGTAAATAAACTTAATTTGCAATTGTGCAATTTACTTACTTCAGTAATTTATAATTAGCCACATAATTTCGCTACAGTAAAGCAACTTTTTTTAGCATGCATATACACAACCGTGTCAAAAAAAAAAAAAAAAAAAAAAAAAAAAAAAAGAGTGTTTGATGAAATTTAGTTTAACTATTAACTAGATTTTATTCAGGCAGTCCTCATAGTGAAATGGATAAAATAAATTTACCAATTCGCTACTGAGGAAGTAACAATTAGATGAATAAGACGACGATTAACTTTAGAACTTAAATTTGAATAATGAATTATGGAAAACCACTCTATTATCTTATTCATGAATAATATAAAAAGCTTCAATTTCTCTAATAATTCCACTGGCAGGTAATCTAAGTGTCTAATGAAAATAATTTTTTTCCCATAATCTATGATAAATTCCTAGCCGAAGGGAAAAAGATTAGTCGAGAAAAATGTGACATCTTATTCACTTGCCAGTTTATTGATTATTCTGCTAAATATAATATAAAGTATATGCTGAATGAACATTATAACATTTAAATCAGATGACTGAGAATTTGGATTTAACGTCACCGACATCCATCGCATTGAAGTCTTAGTTCACCAATCAAAATTTTTTGGCAAAATGCGACATATTTAATGTTTTATTCACATGTCACATTGTCGGTTATATATTGCCTAAAATAGTGAAAATTAAAAGCTTGATGCTACTACATTTGAATACACATTGAAGCTACAAACACACACAAAGCTACATTTGAATTCACATTGAATGTCTAAAAATCTACAGGTATAGTCTTCGACATTCATCACATTCAGTTAACAGTCGGCCTCCTTAAAATTGTCGGCAGAATGCGATATCTTATTCAATCGGATATATTGCCAAAACTAATGCAAATTATAAGTTAAATTAGTCCAATTATAGTGGAAATTAAAAATATAGATTCACAGGCAAGCTGTTTAAAAACGCATAAGAAAAAATTTTAACTAAATTAAAACTGAGTTTAAAAATTTAATAGTTTAAAATCCCAATTTTCAAAGGTCAAGAGTACTAAAAAGGTAAAGCTCAGAAATTAAAATCCCAGAATAGTTCAATCAATTTAAAACACTAAATTTTGTTATTTAAATATTAATTAAAGTTCACAGGCCGATAAAAACTGAAGTTAAAAATCTACTATACTGCATAGAAGTTGTGCCCAGGGGCATCACTGCCCGACCCCACTTCAGCACTCCACCCATCCGGCCGAACATCACAGTCGTCAGGTACATTTAAACAGAATAATACAAAATTTTAGACAGAGGCCCAAAAGCTATTATTAAAATAAACATCATATCAAAAAGAACAAAGGCAATAATAAACATTTAGACATCAGAGCAAAACAACACATCACACGACAATAAAAGACATAATAAAATCACACAAAAGACAGAATAAAAACCTTAAAATTAAGCACTTATGCGTAATGGTCCGGTATTCTCATAAAAACATTAAAAAGTAAAATTTAATCGAATTTCAAGGATAAAAATTTCTCAAAATGTAAAAAGTAAGAACCCGAGAAAGAACCAGTCTGGGGTCTGCAGGGGTGAGTAGGAAAAATGTAGAGGTTTGGGGAATACATAAGGGTGGTCCAAAACCAGCTAAAGGGATGGTGCCTCGATGCCATCTCATTTGTTGTGCCCGGGACAGTTGCGGTTTATTGTATCTTTATTGTATATTGTAAATGTGTGGAGAGCGGTAATATATATGATTAAAAAAATGCTTATAAGTTTTTTCGGAAGGTTAAAAATACAATAGTAAAAAATGTCATTAAGCTAAAAATAAAAAGAAGTAAAATATATGAATGGATGTGATGTATGATGACGGGAAATGATAATAGAATGGAATAAAAATAATATTGCACCAGACCCATCAGGGTCCGAATTTCAGCATTAAATAGAGAGTAGATAAAAAACTTAACCAGGTCCAATAGTTAAATAAAATTTGTATTTATAAGTCAATCAAAAAATTCTAAACCAACTCTATTTAAAACTTCGTCAATCCGGTTCAACAAAATTCTATTGAAATTCCATTAAAATCTATTCCATGGTGCACAGAGGTATTGATGGTGTGATAGTCTAGAGTATAACAAAACGAGTAGTCTTAATAAAGTCTTATTAATCGGGTATTAAAAGTTATCTTTCACATTGTCTTTAACTCTTTAACATCCAAGAACTTTTCAAGCGGTACTCCCTTTAACATTCAGACTTTCTCGACGTGTCTCTGGAAGACATGGACTCTTCCAAGCTCAGGGGCAGTTATCCCCCGCAGTATGAAGTAATAAATCTGTTGTCGCTCTACTTAGAATAATTACCTTTCGATTTTTCCACAACGAGTTGCATTTTCTATCAGCCTAAGAGTTTTATTCTAATGTATTTATATATTTTAGTGCGAAGCGTTTCGCTCATCGTCATCTTGGGGTATTTTTTCATTATAAAAAAAAATTTGAAATTTACTCTATAATATAATTTAGAAAATAGGTTTTTAAAAGTTTTTAAAAGTTTTATAATAAGCTTCCAGTCCATTTAAATAAAAACTGACATTACTATTAATTTCAAAAACATCTTTATTTTTCATCTAATTTTCAATAAACTTTTACAATTTTTCTGCCAAAATTAAATAATACATACATTGTGCATATATCAATGTAATTAGGATATTTTTTACATAGTTTAGGTGTCAATGAAATTCAGTAATAGACGAGATAATATTTTAAATCTTCATTTAATACCGAAATAAAAACATCCGTTGAATAAAAAAAAACATTGTGAAAACAGCAATTTTAGAAAGGCATTTCGAAAATAATACTTTCTTTCAACACTCAGCTAAGATTTTTAAAAATTATTATTATATTCAGTATTGCCTTCAGTTTTTAAGTACAAACTGTTATCTTCATTAAATTTTTAAACATAAAATATGACTTTGAATTTTCGATAGCAATTCTAAGAGATATTTTTTTAGAATTTAATTAAATTTTTAAAGAAGATGTCACATTTTGTTTCCAAAACCTTACGCATTTTTGTTTTACATTAAATCATCGAAAAAGAATGTGGGATAAATATGTATTCCAAAAATATCTTTATTTTGCATCTCATTTTTACTTATCTTTTAAAATATAAATTTTAAATTTTCTGTCAAATCAAAAGAATACATTACATCAAACGTTATATATCTCTCAATTCGACAGATGAGATAACATATTTTTAAAACATCATTTAATACTGAAATTCAAATTTATTATAATAGTAGTAAAATATTCTGTAAGAAAAAATTTTAAATACTTTAACACTAATTTTAAAAACAATTTCTTGAGGAAACCAAATATTCCTGCTGAGAGATAAATATTTTAAAGCATCTTTACGAAAACTATTTTTAATTGATTTACCAAAATGTAAATATTCTCCTTTCGACTTCAATAATCAGTAATTTTGATTAATTGTCATTTACTTCTGAATATACATTTCATTGGATTAATAATCATGAATGTCTGTATTTTTGCAAATAATTGAATATATTCTTCGTGGAATATAAAAGTGCTGAAATTTATTTTGTCATTTTTATCAGAGATATGCATTACCCTCTATGCAAAGAGTACTCCACACTTTTTGCTTGTTTCGAAAATTATTTTTATTGCCGTCTACATGTGACCTAAGAGTTACACAGGTATAGAGCTATTTCACTCTTCGGTCAGTTAAAAAAAGAATATATTATAATTCTTTCTGATATTAAACTCTCAGTAAAATACAAATTTTGCATGCAAAAAGTGGCATTTCGGAACAATAATTATGGATGTAAGCTGAAACATGAAATCTTTTTACATTGAATAATGCTTTCTAGCAAAATGAAATTTGTTTTATATTTCTTATTTCCATTTTATGTATGATTTGATGTTTGATAATTACGTGTTTCAAACCTCTTAGTTAGACAATCTATGGAGAGAGGGAAAGGAAGCATTATTACTCTGGTATCTTTATTTATAAGTTCATTAATCGTACCATTGGAAACAGATAACAAAAAATATTCATGTATACAATTTAAGATTTATTTCATTTAGAAAATTATTTTAATTTATTACTTACAATATAATTAATTTTAGAATTTAAAAAATATATTAATTTAGAATATGTAGGTTACAGAAAAGCAAAGATATTCTGGGGTTGTGCAAACAATTACAGTGCCCCTAATTTAAATCTTCCCCGAAGATAGAGGACAATGAGAAATGAGCGTTGTTCATATACTGTCATAGTCATGTGACGGAAGGCAGTTTTGTTGGTGTTGAAATTTAAAAAAGAATGAGACGTAAGGAAATGTATTTATTAATATCAACATAATCAAAATTGAAATTAGAATTAACTCATACTGGAATCAAATTTGTTTTCCTAGTGTACCTAAAAATTATTGCATATTGGGCCTCAAGGACTACTAACTGCTGTACGTTTGAACTTTTGGCCATTAAGTGGTAGAGATTTGGTACGAAAAACAGCACATCTTTGCGGAACATGCTTCAAATGTAAAACCATTTTATCATCACTGATAATGGGAAGTTTGCCGAATGAATGAAATACTAAGTCGCCTCCATTCAGTGGATTAGATTTGTTTCACAATTTCAATTGCTTATAAAAAAAAAACGATGCATTTAATAAAATTTATGTATGCGTGTATATAGAATTTTTTGTCACCAAAGCCATTCATCTTGAGATTTTGTCAGATATAACTTCGAATGCTTTGACTGCCGTTCTAAAACGTTTCATGGCTAGACTGGCAAATGCTCACAAAAATTTACAGATTATGCAACTAAATTTGTAGCAGCTAATTCTCAAATGAAAAAGTTTTACCTGAAAGAGCAATTACAAAAAAATGTTGTACTCCCATTCAATAAGACACTTTGTAATAAATTGTGTGAATTATACTGCTGTGTATTTCTTTGAAATAATTTATTTAGTTATATGTAATATGAAAATTTTGCTGTTTACTCATGTTATATTTCAAATATCTTAATTTGTGTTTGTTGAGGTTTAATCTTCCTTGGAACTTTATTGAAATTTTTTTAATTTCAATCTTGGGGAGTGTGTTGAATCCCTTGATTAATTACGTTGAAGTGGTGCTGCGATCGCTAAAATGCACTTGTACTGTGTAGTTTGTTATTATTCGAATCCTTGTAAGTGTTGGTGAAAATTGCGGAGCGCCAAAGTGTCACATCCGAAATAAACCTAAAAAATTAAAATAGCGGTTTTTTTTTAATCCATTATGATACAGTCCACGTTTTAGAAGCACCGCTTCTGCTGCATAGTACCGTATTTTTTATTTCATTTGTATTTTCGTAAATAACATTTTAATTATCATAAAAGGAATCCATTAAAGGTGCATATTTTAATTTGCATCGGATAAATAGAGACTAAATAGACAGTATTATTATAAAATTTCAAAAACTATTCTATCAGAAGAAGAAAAATGAGAAATTTCTGAAGACTAATAATTTCATGTGTCTTAGACTAAAATGCAATAATTTTATTTCAAATTAGAGGAATTGAGAAAATTTATATGTAAAATATAAAATATGAAGATAAATATTTCAAAATTACTAGAAAAAAAAACCTTAAAGCAGTCCGCTTCAAAGAATGATTCAAAAGAAACTTACCATTTTATTGAATGTTGGACTAAAAAAAAAATGATGAGTCATATTCAGTACAATATCAGACAATCTAAATCATTTCCAAAGTTACAACATAAATATTCAGAGCACAGCAGAATAAAGTCTATCTACACAGCAGGAATGAGATTGAAAGGTAACAAAAGAAAAGATTGAACCAGCCAGAAATTAATATTTTGATATATCTCAGACAAAAATGCAATAATTTCATTTCAAATTTGAGCAATTGATGTAAATTATATGTAGTATATAAAATGTGAAGAAAAGAAAAAAAAAATGTTTCAAAATAACAAGAACTCCGGTTAAAAACACTTAAAGCAGTCTGCTTCAACGAATGATTCAAGAGAAATTTACCAATTTATTGAATGTAGTAATTAAAAAAAACAAAACAGGATGATTGATGTTTAGTGTAATACCCAACTTTCTAAATCATTTCTTAAATTTCAACAATTTTCAATGCACAACAGAATAAAATCTCTATACATTACAGAAATGAGTTTATAAGATAACAATAGAAAAGTACTGAAATATGAGGAGATGGAAGACAGGATTTTCTTTTATATTTTCAATTGTTTGCCTATTAAATTAAATTTAATTTAACTAGAGAAAGACATTTAGTATTCTCAATCAAAAAAAAAAAAATAACACATTTTGAAATACTCAGATATGAAATTTGCATTACAAATCTTATATTATGACTATTTGCAAATTAAAAATTAACGTGGTTTTTTCCCTTAATTGGATGATCAAGATGTCACCAATTTGTTCACTTTTCGTATTGCCAAATCTAACTACTGCTAATCTCCACAAGCCTCTCTCTCTGGTAAACCCTGCGTGAAGTGCAATAAAGTATTTTTTACAGCGTACTGATACATGCATTTGTTATTGGATGTATCACGACACAGTACGGACAAGCGCACAACATTTACCTTAGAAGTGTTTTTCGCTTCTGTTTCTAAAACTAACTCTCGGCCTAGGTGGACTATGAACAAGAAATAATGTATGGAAAATAAAATTAATGAATTAAAATAAACCAAGGAGGAAGTATATTTCTCATGCAAATCCCCTGGGTTGATGAGTACAAATACCTAGGGTTAGTTTTAGACGCTCCAATAGTTATCCTTAAATAGTTATATTAAAACAGCCCTAACCTGTTAAACACAACAACTTAATTGCTTCATGGAGTAAGCCGTCAATTCGACTCAATCTTCTGCTCGACGAAGCAATTTTAAGACCAGTATTAATGCCTGGTTCTCAAATTTGGAGAGCCACTTCTGCCCGAAACATTAAGAAGTTGCAAGTTTTTCAAAATAAACACCTAACGAAGATGGCTGATGCACATTGGTACATTAGAAGGAAAATACTTCATGATGACCTCCAAATTGAACCTGTTTCGGAATTTATCAAAAGAACATAAAAAAAAATTCTTCGGAAAATTATCCCAGATTTGCAACGAGTTACTTCAACTGCCAGCATATGATCTTGCCGAGCACAGCTCTAAAAAAAGACCTAGGGCTGCAACTGACAATATTTACATTAATTTTCTTTCCGTAAAAAAAGAGAATTTCTAACTCCGTTGCCAATCTAGTGGATTAATTTTTTTCTAAATTATTTCTCTTTCGGCCTTAAATAGCTACGATAAGCTTATCGTAGCTATGATAATTTATGATAATTTAGCCATAACAAGTGAAAATTTCTGGATTTTTTCAAAAATAACTACTCAAAATAGTGAATTAAATCAGTCCCTATAGTAAAAGCAACGTAATTCCATTAAAGTTCTATATTCCTCCATAAATAATCAAAATATTATTATTATTTATTAATAATTATATCATAAAATATTAATTACCAAATTTCATGACGTTAGAGCTTTATGCGCTCGTCTAAACTGATTTCAATTAATTTTAATCTTTCCCTAAACTTACATATTATAATTGCTATTTCAAATTATGATGTGGAGGTGCTCGTGACCACTTTGTCACACTTCTGAACTCCGAAACATCACAAGGTTGCCGTTACCACGAGGATACAACAGCTAAAGTCAGATCAGCTCCAGCCACGTATCTGATAGTATCAGTAAGGACCGGAGGTAGCCCAACTCGGACGGGAACTCCGTCAACCCTCTCAGAATGATCAGATGAGTATTGCTGGAAAACAAGAGTTCACTGAAGTTTGTGGACACATTATGGTGGCTTGAGTGGCAGAGACCATTTTGTGGTGGCATAAGGAAATTGACATTTGCTATAGCGTAACCGTATGCAAATGAGCATAATAAGACTTGTTGAAAATATGAGCATAATAAGACTGTTGTTGAATTGTGGGATTCGGGTGATACAGAATTCTGAAGAAAAAATTTTTGGGAAAGCTTTGAAATGTATGTTTCGATGTTTTCGAATTTGAGATTTATGTGAATAACATCATTGTAGACGTACTGATGTGCATTAGTAATCATTCACAGTATGTTAATTTGAAATATTTGGAAACGATTAGGATGTGTTTTTGCTGCCAGATCCCAGATTTTAGTGAAGTAGGTTAGAAAAAGTCGAATCACTTACTTATTTAGGATGTCTTTATTATGAAGAAAAAGCGGGAATTTGCGTCCAATAAGTGGAATAATTTCATGAACCCTGTCCCAGAATTTGTCAGTATTAAATGTCATGTGTTTTTGAAAGTGAGTCTAGAGATAGGAAAGAGTCCAAAATTTCGTGTCCCAAATTATCTCATCTTCAAAGAAAATTAGGTCCTTAGTCTTGTAAAGATTCAGCTCCCTTGCCCTGAGGGTTATTTGGTCAGAGCGGACAGTGACTACAGCGGACACGTGAAGCGGCGGTCCAACGAGCTGCGACCTCACGGATTTGGTCATAAATCTGACATCCAACCCACTAGGGGACCACACTCCCCCGTCGCCCGCGGTACGCCTGTAGTTTCCCGCAAAATGTCGGTAGATGGATAAACATCAAAGAGCCGGAAAATTTGTTTGGGCTATGGCGGGGAAGGGAGTCAAAGAAACTGAGGGTTTTGAGCGGTCGAAAGGGGAACGCGTGCCGTCTGAAGATTTCTCTGGTCGTGGGTCCGCTGCCACAGGCGGGGGTGGCACCACGAAGGAAGGGTGACAGTTTTATGACCACATCTGTGAAGACCATCCGGCCGTTGGACCGCGGCTTGAGAAAAGCTGGGTGGGCAGAGCGGACATTTTTGTACCTATTGTGTTGTTTCCCTAATCAGTCATATGTCATCTATTGTGTAGTTTCGAGCTTTGCAAATGCTGTAGAGATAAGCCGATATTTTTGAGAGAGAAGGCCTTTCTCCAAATATGCCCATTAAAGTATGGAATGTATATGGACAGCGTCATAGGACAAATAATTCTGTTGAAGGGTGGAATTCCACATTAAATGCAATCACTAGCAGAAACCAGCCTAATGTCCACTTATTAGTTAAAATACTAAAAGAAGAAACACAAAAAGTGTCTTTTAATTTGAAATCCAGAGAGTTAGGCGACCCTGGAATAAAAAGGAAAAAAGCATATGTAAAATTGGATGAAAGAATTGAAAACATCCTAAAAGAATTCGAAACATCAAACAATTTAGAAAAAATGTCTAAAATCTTTAAGTTTTGTAACTAGGTTGGACTAAATACTATGGTAAATGATATTTATGCCTTTATAATAAAGGTTAGTTAATATTTATTTACTTGTGTTTATTTTTCTTTTATTTACTTGTATCTGTTTTATATATTTTACTTCTAGTATTTATTTTTACTTACATCAATGAAACTAATTAATTTTATGGCAATTGCACCTGTTCTAATATTTATTTGACTCTAAAATATAGTTTTCCCACAAAATCCCTGAAATTCGTTCATACCCTTCATTATACTGTTACTATTAATTTTTAAATATTTCTCTGAAAGTTTTTATTTTTATTACATTTCACTATGTTTAAAATGCATTCGCACTATAATATAATATAAATAATTAAATTTGATTGGCAAAAATGTATTTATCCTTGTAATTCGATAATCGAGTGCAAAAACAAAAAATTTCGGTAAACGAAAAAAAAAAAAAAAACCGTTATCCCACATGAAAGATATTTGCCACTTAAAATACTGTTTTAAATTATATTTGTGATTTTTAAAAGTATTTATTTACTTATTTATCTGTTCTAAGATGGGTGGAAAATGTGTCCGCTCTAACCACGATGAGTTTCGGAGTGTCCGCTCTGACCACGAAATCTTATGTGTCCGCTATAGCCACGTCCGCTGTAGCCACACCATCGCCCTGAGACACCTGTTAACCACTGTAAAGGTGGGTTCAGACGAGGCTTATTATTGCCGGCAATAGAAGGTCACGCCTACTTCAGGAAAATCACGTGACTGCAACGGGACAATGGCAAATGGTTGTCCCGTCGGGACAACTATTAGCCATTGTCCCGACACGTTGTCTCAACTGTTCACACGGGGACAATAGAGGGACAACAGTAGATAGACAATGTTTGCGCGCAATAAAAAGCCTCGTGTGAACCCACCTTTACGTTCCCTGGTTCCCGCACTTGATAATTGGCATTTCCGGCCAGCTGTGTCACCAATTGTGAAACAGCCTCACATTGTTAAGTGCCTCCAAACTGCCAGATGGGGGATCCTCTCTCTCGCTTTAAGCGGTGGGCCCCCGACCTACCACCTCACACATTTGGTCATAAATCTGACATCCGACCCACTGGGGGATCACACTACTCGTCGCCCGTGGTACTCCTGTGGACGTCGGAGAGCTTCCCGTAAAATGGACAAACATCAAAGAGCTGGAAAATCTGCTTGGGCTACGGGGGTTGGGGGTCAAAGAAACTGAGGGTCAGTTTGTTTTGAGCAGCCATCCGAAGCAGTTGTGTCCATCGCTTTCCTAGCCGTTCATAACAATGGAGTAGAGCAATGAAATTGTAATCGAATTTTTGGATCTGTATGAATCAGAATCCATATTATGGAATCCACAACATCAACGTCACAAAGATCGGGCCCAGGTACATGGTGCCTGGAGGCGAATTCAGAGCAGTATAAGCATTGAATGCCCTTTAAATTTATTTAAAAAAAAGAAAGAAAATTTAATGTCCACTTTCAGAAAGCTGGCGATGAAAGTGAGAGAGAGTGCTAGAACAGGTTCTGCAACTGATGAAATTTACAAGCCAGAATAATTTGCGTACCAAAAAATGCAATCGTTTCTTCATTCCGTGTATACGCCAAGGAGTACCAAAACATTTGAGGTAAGAAATTCATTGTCTTTTCTTATTAACTTATTTCAGTTTTTTTTTTTTTTTTTTAATATTTGAAGTGACTCTTATTTAATATTTGTTTAGTAATTTAATTCTAATTTAATTATAATGATAATTAATAATTATCTCAACTAAGAAACTTTAAATTTAAATTAAGATTAGAAAGTAGCTACTATTTACATGAACCTATTTAATGAGCGTTTAAGATTAGAGAAAAAAATTATGACAGCTAAATTTGTATAACAGAAAATATGGCATTTTCCTTCACTATTAGTATAAATTTTTCAAGTAATTATTCAAAAATGTTGTAACAATATTAGCATACTTTAATGTCTAAGAAAAGAAATAGAAATTTAATCCTTTCAGGGACGGTCATTAAAATTTTGCACAAACTTCTTATCATAATTGCAGTAATTATGAATATTTCAGGTTAATAAAGATTTTTATTAATGTTTTAGGTAAGTTTAAATATTTAAAATATTAAAAATGCAATTTATGACATATTTATTACGAAATATCTAAATTATATCTTTTATATATAAATAATAAAACATAGAAACCAGTGCAATTTAATACAAAATATCAATTAAGAATAAGAAATATCTAACTAAAATGCCAAAAGTATATATCCACAATTAAATTTAAATTGATAAATATCAAACAGAAAGCAAAAAAAAAAAAAAAAAACAATATTTAATCTTTAACAATATTTATCTTGCCAAGATAATTTCCCACTTCTTGAGAAATACTCAGCAAAGCAGTTGCGAGTAGCTTTGGCTACTTCTCCCGATTTTCTAGGTGCTTTCTTTAAGGGCATGAAGGAAGACATTCCGCTTTGATCATTTCTCCACGATCCGGGAACAACTTCCCCATCTGCTTCAGTATCAAGTGTACCTGGTGGGGAATAAGATGATGATGATGAAGTACTTTTTCGCATGAAATTATGCAAAAGGACACACGCTAAAGTGACATCGCTCACTTTGTCCGGTTGTAATGCCATCAGTTTTCTGAAAACTCGAAAAACTGATGCCATTATGCCGAAAACATTCTCAACTACACGGCGTGCACGAGATAACCTGTAATTGAAAATTCTCTCTGTGCTTCCTTTTTCAAAATTACCAGGATATGGCCTCATCATGTGACGACTTAAGGCGAATGCTGAATCGCCAAGGAAGACATACGGCAAATTTTTACCTATTGGCTGCAATTTTCTATTGTGCGGAAGTTTCAGTTGTTCCATTTTCAATTTCGTTAAGAAAACTGAATTATTAAAAATCACAATCCCCCATCACTTATCCGTCCTTGACATCCAATGTCCACAAACGTAAAACAATAGCGTGCATCTACTAGAGCCAGTAGTACCCCGCTGAAAGTCCCTTTATAGTTAAAAACTCTGTAGATGTATTATTTGGGCACTGTATCACAATGTGTTTCCCGTCAATCGCTCCCAAACAGTTCGGAAAGTTCCACTGATTTTCAAATTGCTGTGCTATGCACAGCCACTCATCTTCATTTTTTGGCAACTGAAGAAAAAAAATTAACATATAATACAACACAAATATAAAGTTATTATAAATGTAATAAATAGCAAATAATGCAAATGTAATAAACAGCGTGATTTCAATAAGGCTAAAAATTACGCTTTATTTTCAGAGACTAGAAAATATTTCTGAAGGGGATATTGATGAGGAAACACCATCTAGACCCACTCATCCATTCCTAGCTCATCTCAGGATGAGGAATTCTCATCAGGGAATGGTGCTGTTCAAGGTGCCGCCAAGAGGGAAAAGCAGAGAAATCAGCTAACATCGAAAAACGGTTGCAACAGGCTTTTCGCTTTTTGAAGGAAGTTGCTGTAAAGCCAAAAGCCATCAAAGATGAAAGTGTTTTATTTTGTGAGTTGCTGTGCAGTCAACTCAGAGCTTTAGATTCTGAGACGAGAGAAACAGCAATTCACGAAATAAATAACTTGATGTTTAATTTGAAGAAAAAGAAGCAGCAACAGCCAAAAATATTTTCTATTACAAACATTTTACCGCCTCAGACTAGTGCATCAAAAAATGAAAATCAAAATTTCAGTTTTAATAGATAAAAATAAAATAAGTTATTTAAAAAAATTTGCTTCTGTGTTTTTAAAAAATACTTCATACAGAAAACATCATAAATTTTTTTCCGAATTTCAATTTATGAAAGGCTAAGAAAAATTGTATTTTTTGTATATATATTATCATTAATATCTAAGATTTCTTAATATATGACGTTTTTGGTGAACATTTTCAGAACTTTCAAATATCTTAGAGATCAAATTTATATACTAACTAAAATCAAATGTATGCTAATACAAACTATACATTTTAGATAAGAAAAAATGTAGCAGAATTAAACAAAATCTAAAAAATAGTAATCATTATATTTATTAATAATATTAAATTTAAAATATATTTGTACAGTATAAATATTTTAGTACAGTAAAGAAAGTATTTATAAAATTTTAAACCAATCTTTTCGTACTATTTTGAGTTAACCCTTTCTAGGGCCGTGGGAAGTGTGCTTCCCACCAAATTTATCAATCTTTGTATGAAATTATGTAGGTTGGCATCAGTTCTGACAAATTTTTTTAGTAAAACAGAAATTAAGGTACTTCAGTTCTTTTTCTCACACAAAATGATGTGTCTTGATTTGTACTTAATTATTAATTAACCAAATTAATTAATTAATCAAATTAAATTTATCTAATAAGCTAAATGAGTCCCTTTTCTTATTCTAATTTCAAGCCTCAAAATATTTTAACATAATATGACTAGAAAAAAATGGCCCTTTAAAGCGTTAATACTAGATATGAGAAAATTATGCATGAAATTTATTGCAGAGAAATGCATTTTTAGATTAATTTTTAAAAGTATAATAATAACATATGATATATAAGTAAAAATTTAAATTAATATATAATACTTACATATTATATTAATATATAATATATAAGTAAAAATATTAAAATCCAAGTGGGTGATACAATAACAATTGTATTACCAAAAACAGTGAAGAGACTTGGTATTTTTAATTACGTTTTATTCTATTCCGAGTGGCAAGCATGATTATATACAAGAAAATGCAGCTTCGCACAAAACACAAGTAAGAAGAGCGAAAAAAGGGACGAACAGATGATGACTTGCCTTATGTAATATAGGATTTCCGGCCACGCGCCGAGGGAATGACCTTTGACACCTGTTCAAGGGTACCGAAGTATCACTCTCATTTGAAACGTAGTTCTTGATGGCGCAGTACTTTTACAAAGGTATTAATTAAACCGAAAGTGGAATTGGATCACGAAATAAGAGAATATTTTAGAATGAAGTTAGGAAGGGCTAAATTAAGGTAAAGTTTTGGAAATTAATTTGGATTAAATTAAGAGTTTAAAATATCATTACATTTTCCCCCCACTGCAAGCCTGGAAGTATGTCGGGGCCCTCTTGACATACAGCCATACCTCACAGTGGTGTCTGAGTAAGTTTAATTTAAAAATATATTGAAAGTGACACCTCAGTTTGCCTTGCCTGCACCTTAATACAGAAATCACAATTTAACATTTTATATTAGAAGCATAAAAATACTTACATTTCTGAAAATATTAGATAAAAATCTTAATAATCAAAAGTAATAACAAAATATTAATAAATTAAACAGTATATTGCACAAAATTATTTTGACCATTTTTCTGTAGAAGCTCAGCTATTGAATTTAATGAAAACAGTCTATGTTATATTTGCCTATATTATTCTTAAATGCTATGAAGTCTGACTCAACAAAATTATTAAATTAGAAATAAAGTATTAAATATAATATCAATATTGCTATGATTTCACCCAAATAAAACATCATTACAGTTTTGTTTTTAAGTAAAGTATTTTAGCTTTAAATAAGAACACAAGATTCAAAACTTTAAGTAAAAAACTTGGATATGAAAATAATACTTGCAGAATTGAAATATTTCATATTAAACACTTGAAACTGAAACCATAAATATAACATTCAAAAATTTCTAATAAAAATAATATTTGTAAAATTGAATGGTTTCATATAAAACTTTTAGAAATGTAAATAAATGTAAGATTCATGTATTTCAATAAATCATTTGGAAATGATAATACGAATGAAATTCAAAAATATCAAATGAAAAACTTGGAACCAAAAGTAATAAATGCAAAATTCAAAGATTTCAAACAAAACACTTGTGAATGAATGTAACAAATGCAAGACTCAAAATACTCTTATAGTACTTGGAGGAAAAAAAAATGCAATGTAAAAAATATTTGTATTTTGTAAAAAAAAAAAAGTATTTGGACACAGTGATAATAGAGGGTAGTTTAATAACTGTCAGGGGTGTAATAATTTCCCCTGAGGTATTTACTACCCTTGTCTAATTATCATGTGCGATTAATTATTAAGTATATAAGAATCTTGGTATGTCATTTTTTTCGTTCACAAGGTTTGTATGCATAATTTAAAAAAAACCTCGAGTTAGATAAATTTAATTAAATTGGAGAAATCATTTTTTCTTAGTTATTAATAGCATGCACATACATTTCAAATTCAACAAATTATAATATTATATATAAATTTTAAATAATAGATTTGAAAAAATTTTAAAAACTCAATTTTTAAACAAAAACTTAAGATATTTTGGATAATAACATAAAAAGATTATTTGCACTTATAATGTAATAGAAAAATGCAATTCAAAATAAAATCAAAAGTACAGAATCTTGAATTTAATCCGTTGAGTCAGTTGATGGAGGCTGTTTTTTTTTAAACACAACTTTTTGATGAATCATGACACAGGATGACAAGGAGCACAAAAACACATGAGGAAATGGAGCACAAACACGTCGGAGAGCTGGAACGCCGGATAAGGTCACAGGTTGCGGCAAGAGTAGCGATGAGCAGCCGGGTAATTCAGGAATTCCGACGATCGAAAATATTGCATCGGTTGGGTGGAACGATGTGGCCGTAGAAAACCATCGCTGTCGGAGAACTTCAGCGTAGTGAGAGACAGCACTGAATCATCTTCAGAGCACGGCAAGTTGTGAAGGCATCACAGGAAACTATCCTTGTTGACTAAATAATATGTAATGGATTTCAAATCCTGTCGGCTAAATAATATGTAACATATTTTGATTGAAGTAGAATAGTAGAATGCAGGTTCGAAACAGTGAAGAGACTTGGTATTTTTAATTACGTTTTATTCTATTACGAGTGGCAGGCATGATTATATATGTTACGGCCAAAGCCCGAAGTACGGCCAGTTCGCGAACTGGCCAAGAGGTTTGGCCAAAGTCCGAAATACTTGCAATTAATATTGTATTTTCAACTTTGGCTGGCCATTTCGCGAAGTGGCCGGGAATCCTTGGCCAAAGCCCGATGTGATAATCTATACTTATAAATATACTTCAATGTTTTTTTTTTTGTGTGTGTGTGTGTGTGTGTGTGTGTGTGTGTGTTGGCGCTCTACAGTCTAAACCGTTTGACATAAAGTTATCAAATTGGGCATATATATACCTTGAATGTTGGGAATGTGCACCGTGGAGAGAATTTTAATTAAAAACTAAGTGTAATTTCTGCGTTTTGTCGCTATAACCAGAAAATAATACAGCACAAAATCGATTTTTGGATGAAATTAAAGATTAAAAAATTATCTGTTTGATGATACCAATATTTTAATTTATAAAATAAATCAACTATTATACGCAAATTTAATAAATAAAATTGTAATTTTCGGCAGGTGTCTGTATAAAATGAAAAAAAAAATGAAATAATATATTTCTTGAAAAGTAAAAGGAGGAAAATTTTTTTATGTGCTTTGACAATACCTATATTATTAATTCAATAAAACAATTTAATTTACGGCAAACATAGTTTAATATACTTATAATCATTCTAATCAGCGACCATCAGCTAATTTGGGGCATACATTTGCTAACAAAATGGTCTAAAGGAACTAAACAATTATATTTAATATAACTTTAGTCAATAAATGCTCCGATGAATCAGGAATTTTAAATTTTTACATTGGTTCTCTGCCCGTTGAATCATATCTGAGTGAACATTTGAATGATATTCTTGAGACACCAATATTTTAAATAAAAATTGTTGATCTCCAACCAACTAAATCAGTCACTAAAACTGACTGATTTATGAAATTTCAATATCACTCTTCTATAAAAACTGGCAATTTTAGACTACATCACCGACTGTCTCAATGAAGATACGCTTATCTTCAGCCAGGATTTCTCGACAGTGATTGGCCTGTGATTATGAAAATATTAAGTGTTCTAAAACTGATGCATAAAAACTTCATAAATTGGTCAGATTCATGGCAGAAGATAGGGACGTTTATTTATTTATTTAAAAGTTGAAGTGTCAAGAGTATTTCAAAGAATATGATTCCTTGGGACCAAAGGACTGTGTAAAATTTAAAATTCGTAATTTTTTCATAAGTTCATTTATTGACTGAAATAAAATAAAATATTTTTATTTGCATCATTTAAATCTTTTGAAAGTAAAAAATTAATTTTACGATGAAGCAGAGAAATTTTTGTTGAATAATTCTTTAATATATTATATAAATTATTCTGTAGTGCACATATAATTTCACTGCCAAACGACTCTGATTTCAATTTTCATATTTAAAAAAAAGTCATGGTTAGCTTCAATATAAAAAGCTTTTATATTGAATGCAGTTTAACATTTCCACTTTAATTTAAAGTAGAAATTTTATGGATACTGACAGAACATTAGAGAAAGTAGTACAATGAACAGAACTGTTTAAGGCCTACATAAAAGTATGACTGAATCATATAACTATAAAAATATGAAGCTCAAAATATTTAGCAGAAAAAGCTACTAAGTGAACAAGTTACATTAATTGAAAATTTTAGCGATCATTAATACTGGCGAAGGCGGCTAGTGGTAAATTAATATAATGACATTTATGTATAAAATATAAATAAGGTCATGTTGCAGTTGAAATTCGACAGATGGCGCCAACAAAGAAATGTCTTGATATGATATTAAAAACAAAACTATATTTCCTTCATATTTGTTTTAATTAGCCTTTATATTTGCTATTTGTCTTTGCAAAAAATTTCATATTTTTGAAGCGATATTTCGGGAGACAATGTGATCAGGGATCTTTAACATTAGATCCATGGAACATAAAAAGACTAAGGATCGCCCATAAAAAAATAATTGAAAACTGAATACTCAATTTGCTTTGTATTCATACACGATGCACAACGCCTTAGCTCAAGATATAATTCGTTCATTTTGACGGGCGCGAATCTAATCTTCAAGCTATCACGTTGTTACAGCATATACGTTCACTGAATAATTTCTATTATGGCTTTAATATGAGAACAGAATAATACGAGATCATATTTTTATATATTACAAGCTTATTTTTAACTTAGAGGTGTCACGTATATTTGAGCTCGTTTCTGAAACAATTGTACTTAAAAAAAAAAAAAAAAAAAAAAAAACAGTACACAGAAGTACTCATTTTTAAATACTTCATTTTTAACAGTGTGTAAAACAATCTGCTCTTGATTCCTTTCTTCCTACTTTGGCCGATCGTCCCAAGACACTTCGCGAATTGGCCGGCCAAAGCCCGAAATCAAGAAAAGATCGGACATTGGCCGGCAAGTTAAAAGTAACGTTGGCCAGTTCGCGAATTGGCCGGCCAATTCGCGAACTGGCCGATTTCGGGCTTTGGCCGTAACATATACAAGAAAATGCAGCGTCGCACAAAGCACAAGTAAGAAGAGCGGAGAAAGGGATGAACAGATGATGACTTGCTTTATATAACATAGGATTTCCGGCCACGCGCCGAGAGAATGACCTTTGACACCTGTTCAAGGGTACCGAAGTATCACTCTCGTTTGAAACGTAGTTCTTGATGGCGCAGTATTTTTACAAAGGGATTAATTAAACCGAAATTGGAATTGGATCACGTAATAAGAGAATATTTTAAAATGAAGTTAGGAAGGGCTAAATTAAGGTAAAGTTTTGGAAATTAATTTGGATTAAATTAAGAGTTTAAAATATCATTACACACACACACACACATATATATATATAATTGTGGGTTTTGTGTGAGCACAGTATTTATCGCTGTATGTAACAGTGAATAAAACTAATTTAAACATCATCAATGCTTATGATTATTTTACTGCTAATAATAAAGGTATAAATGCTTAAAAAAAGCATTTATACCTTTTCAGCAATATAACATTTCATAATATTTATGATAATAAATTCTTTATTTATTTTTTAAATTACCCTTTAACTTTTGCTTTTTCATAAACAAATTTTTTTAAAGTAAGTTAGTGCCTCTTACCTTTATTTCTTCTTTCAGCTCTTGTATGATGGCTTTACACGCATCATCTATGCATCTAGATATAGTCTATTTTGAAAATTTAAATAAATAAGACAGGCTGGCATAACTGTCACCGGTTGCGAAAAATCTTAATGTAACCGCAAGCCTTTCTTGAATCGGAATAGTATCTCTCATGTTGGTACTTTTCTTCGCAATAAATTTTCCAATTTTTCCCAACAAAGATTCAAAATCAGTAGCCGACATTCGGCAAAAATTTTCTAATTTGTCAGAGGACTCTTGTTTTAAATCAATCAGCATATCAGTCGCGCTGTATCTGGAAATAAATATATCGCAGTTAGATTAAATGCAGCTAATTTAAGCGATTTATTCATTTAAATTTTATAAATAATTTATTACAATCAAAATTAAGAATACCTTTTTCGACTTTTATTCAATGAAGCCATCCATCAACGTCTTTTGCGCTTCTCCGTCTTTTTTCTCAAATAGTCGCCACTTAAGAGCACATAAGCTGCTGCAGCACAAGCTTTTTCTTGGTCACTATCTGACTCAAGCATTTCATTCACTTTTATTTGAAAATACTTCCTAAAGAAATATCAACCTCCAGCAGAGAACTCTGGAAATGATGTGAGAACAGGAAGTTGTCTTCTTCAGACGACGGATCGTTTGAACAGCAACACAGACGGGGGTGGCACCACGAAGAGAAGGGTGACAGTTTTATGATCACATCTGTAAAGATTCCCAACCATTCGGATGTTAAATATTTTTTTTTTCCATTGTGAAGGGACAGCTACGAGAATGGATCATTAGCGGACATTTCCCACGATCGATTGGGCACCATTGAGAATTTTTCTGAACACTATTGGGTGACAGGGAGCTAAAGTGCATCAATGTGAAAATGAGAGGGGGGATTTGACAGAAAATAAAACGCGAGATTTTTGGAAGAGAGCGGGGAGTCATTTTGAGGAGAGGAAGTGAGAGAAACTCTGGGTGATTCGGACTTCTGAGTTAAGATCCACCCGATGAAGAGCTACCCCTGTAGTAGCTGGATGCGCTAACAGCCTGTTAGGTTTTCTTGTGAAGTTGTTTCTCCGAATTAATCGAGGAGCTATTCATGTTTAACTTTCAAATATGTTGTAAACATTATCAATCATATTAACCTAGATGAGAACGTGTTGTTCTTGTGTACATAAGGCTGTAAATAAATTGTCTTTAAACGCTACCCTCTTATTTGATCCGTCAGGATCAAGTCATTACAGTCTATCTGTGTGACTTTTCTGGGACAAAGTAGCTTGGGTTTTCTTAGTATTAACAGACACACGCCAACATGTGCACCAATCTTCAGCTTGAATTAATACGTCTTAACGCTTCTTTGCATGATGATGGAAATTTCGATCATAAAATTTAGTGAACAAAAAATTGTACTCAAAACAGGTGTACTGTAAATTGGTTGTTGCTTTTTCACGACTATTGCGTAATACAGAATACAGCTGTCAGAGAAAAAAAAAATCAAATGTCACAATCATTATAGGGGGCTTTAACTTGTCATTCCGCTGTTTTTGTGTGGTTGGAAGAAACGTGTGATTTCTTGAATAATTTTTTACAACTAATCTGAGATATTTTTTTTTTGTTTTGTTTATAAAAGTGATAATGTGTTCAGAAATTTAGAAGAGAGGGACATTGAAGATTTTGTACTCAGCTTAACATGTAAATTTGCATGATGATGGATATTTCCATCATACTGTTTTTTTAATTATTTTATATTATATATTTATATTAGGATTTTTAAAAACATTTTTCCTTTTATCTAAAGCATGAATTATGTCACCCTGATTTATTTCACAAAAAAAGAAAAAAATCATGCAAAGAAGGGTTAAAGTTCGTGTGTAACGCACGTTGGGGCGATACCTTCGACAAGGATTGCCGTATCCTCCGCGAAGAAACAGTTGACGATGTTGTTCTCTTTGGGGTAGTAGGTGATAAAGTTGCAGTAGAGTAAGAGCCTGAGGGCGCTACCTGATGGGGTGCAAGCTTTGAGTTTGCTTTCGTTGGAGAGGGTTTGCTGAATTTTTACTTGAAATTTATGGTTGGAGAGAAAACAATTGATATGAGGTAGAAGGGAAATTTAAAGTGGATTAGTTTGAAGATAAGCCCGTGGTGTCACATTCGATAAAAAGCTTTCATAACATCCATGAAGATGCCACCAGTGATTAATTTTCCATTGAATCCAGCAGTTATTGTGTTAGCTACTCTAAATGGTTGTTGGGTGCAGCTACGATTTTTTCTGAAGCCATACATTTAATCTGGAATGATGTTATTGCGGTTGCTGTGTTCGACAAGTCTATAAAGAATTATCTTTTCAAACAGTTTACCTAAGTTACCGAGTAGACTAACTGGCCGATAAGAATCAGAAAATTTGGAGTTTTGTTTTGGCTTGGTGGAATCAATCACATACTAATAATAAAATGCGAGGCTGTAATCAGACTGAATCCAGTAGTAAGCTTTGTAGAAATACCAACAGAATTAGGGGGAAATACATTTATCACGCTTCCAAAACAACCAAAATACTTTGAACCACAGGAGAATACTTTGCAATTTCCCGACGCAGCCGGAAGCTCTCCTATGGTTGATTTGCTGAGAGCGAAGCGAAGTAAATTACGCCAAGGCTCTCCTCAAGTGGATTGGTTAGAAGCGGAGACATGACAAGATCAACATTGTGATGTTTCGTAGTTCCGAGATGTGACAAAGTGGTCACGAGCACCTTCACGTCATAATTTGGAATAAATACTTTAATTTGTTAGTTTAGGGAAAAATTAAAATGAATTGAAACTAGTTTAGACGAGCGCAATAAAGCTCTAACGTCATGAAATTCGGTATTTAATTATTATTATTATTATTTATTATATAGTTAATTAATTAAATATAATATAAAGATTATTTATGAGGTAAAAAGAACTTTAATGGATTTACGTTGCACGTGCCTTTTCTATGGGGGCTGGAACTAATTGAGCTGTTTAAAAAAATTTCCAGAAAAATGTTCGCGCGTGTAGCTTATTGTAGCTATCTAGGGCCTGAACAGTAATAATTTTGATAATTTTAATCCACCAGATTGGCAACTGAGTTAAGAAATTCTCAGCCTTTTGACAGTTGGAAAATTGACATATACATTATCAGTTGCAGCCCTAGGTCTTTTCCTAGAGTTGGGTAACGTTGGATCGTAAGCAGGTAGTTTTAGCAACTCGTTGCGAATCTGGGGTAATTTTTCGACGAACTTAATTGACGTTCTTTTGATAAATTCCGAAACAGGTTCAATTTTGAGGTTGTTATGAATTATTTTTCCTCTGACATACCAGGGTGCGTCAACAATTCTCCTCAGTTGTCTGTTTTGAAAAACTTGCAACTTCTTAATGTTTCCGGCTGATGTGGCTCCCCAAATTTGAGAGCCGTACATCAGAATTGGTCTTAAAATAGCTTTGTATAGCAGAAGCTTGAGCCTAATCGATAACTTGCTCCATGGAGAAATTAAGCTGTTGAGTTTAATACTTATTCTAGTAGCTTTGGCGAGGGCTGCTTTAATATGACTATTAAAGCTTAATTTTGCGTCTAAAACTAACCCTAGGTATTTATATTCCTTAACAAAGGGCCGAAAATTTGGATAGGAGTTAGATCAGGCATTACCAATTTTTTAGAAAAGGAGGCACACGCATTTATTTGCGTTGACTTTTATTTTCCAGCCGATGAGCCAGCACTGTAAAACTTTGAACCATGTTGTATTGTCCATGAACCATGTCATGTATTGTTGTATGTTTGCAATGATTGTGTGTGTATCCCTATGCTGTGTGAGAATGGCGGTATCGTCTCCAAAAATTGCTAAATGACAATTACTAGCTCAAGGTAGATCGTTAACATAAATGTTAAAAAAGAGTTGGAGAAAGTAAACTCCCTTGCGCACTACCGCTCAGGATTGGTCTGGGGGATGAAATTACATCGTTTACTCGTACCCGAAAATTACGAGAAAGCAGGTACGAGCTTAAAATTTTGACAAATTGTGCCGAAAATCCAAGTCGCATGCACTTAAATAAAAGACCTTCGTGCCAAATTTTATCAAAGGCTTTGGCTACGTCCAGAAAAAGTGCACCTGTGGTTTGGGATTTCACAAAGCCGTCGTGAATCAATTCTGTAATACGAATTAGTTGGTGATTCGTCGACAGATTTTTTCGAAATCCGAATTGTTCGGAAATTATTATATTATTTTCGCTGAGGAATTGATTCAGGCGTTTGAGAAGCACAGATTCGTACACTTTGCTCAAGCTACTAAGTTGCGAGATGGGACGAACATTTTGAGGTAAAGTCAAATCAGAGTTTGGTTTTGGAATAGGGACAACCACAACTGTTTTCCAGCTATCGGGCAAATAACAAAGTTCAATTAATTTGTTTATTAAAAAAGTTAAAAATAAAATAAATCTAGGTGGGAGATTTTTAATCATGCGATTTGTAATTAAGTCCAATCCTGGTGATTTATTCGGCTTAACGTTTTTCATAAATTCTATGATCTCCGTCGGCTGAACGGGTTCGAGATTATTTACATGTCCACGTGACAAAAAATTCTCTAGCTGATCTGTGACGTATTTCGTCAGGGGGAGGGGGTTGACAGCCACGCGCCTGAACTTCCACCTTTTCGACTGGAGCAAGGTCGAGTTCTCCCTTCTCCCCTCTTAGGGGTGGGGATCGGGGAGAAGGGTTTTCTGAGAAAGGAGGAGCGACGCCAAAGTCCGCGCGTGTCAAGGTTGCGCGTGCCACCTAACTTGGCAGTAGAGGTGTATTCTAGGCTTGCCGAATCACAGTCGTTGTCAGGGGAACTGGGTTACTTTAAACTACAAAATTACTAGAAATGCAGAACGTTGGCGAAACTTTATCTCGCAAATTTTTCGCCAAATAGTAAATATTTATTAACTTTATTATCATTTTAAATCAGATAATTAAGTTTTTTCCTTATCTTCCTTATTTTGTTCAATATTATTGATGCACTATTTTAATAAATCATTAAAATTATTTTATTTTTTTCAAAAGAAAACCCAAAATCTTTCAATATTCTGTAAAGCATAGTTCGGCTAATGTTTTTCGAAAAGATATCTGTATCATCGTTCACATCTTTTAAAACTTTATCTAATGTCGGGATCTCATTTCTCCGAAAAAAATGCATGAATTTTTCGTCAAATACGGGATAATGTAAAACCATCATATTTTACAAGACTTGAATATTTACCTATTGAGCCTGGTCGTTTCTTTCCAGATGGCTTGATTTTTTTTTTTCAAACTGAAAACTGTTCTTTGCGAAACACCTGTAAGTTGCGAAACTCTATCGACGATTTGGTTGATAGAATCTTGAGGTTTTCTTCTCGGAGTTGAGAATAAACATTTAATATGTTTCTGCGTACTGCACTTTTTGTTGGTTTCAATCGTCTTGAAGGTGTGTACAGCGCAGTCGATGATAACACTTTTTCAGATATTTTAGCAGTGAATAGAAATGACAAATTGAATAAATATTCAACGATCGAAACTAATAATTACTAATGTGATTAACAGTATTAAAAATATTAGCTGGTAAAAAAGCGAGAATAAAAAATTACGAGTTATGATAATAACGGTTGCGAACTGAATGAAGCAAAGTTGGCGGAAACGTGCAAGAAAAACGCTCCAAATATTTGACCTTGAAAACCGGTTCTAGTCAAAGTGGAATTCATTATGTCAATCATTTGGTTTTATTCGTTCGTTTTATTTACAAAATACTTAGCAGCACTGATAACTTGAGAATAATTTTAAATACATACTGATAAAAAAGGGATTTCTCTAATTTATGATATTATTTGATAAATTTCTGCGCATTTTAGCTATTTTAAAGTCAAAATTGATGGGGAACTCTTTCCCAACGCAGAGACTCACATTTTCTGCCTTTTACAATACTGCCAAGTTAGGGTAAAATAGAGTATAGCTGTTCAGTGACCTACTTTTAAACCTTTTATCTCATCCTGGGTTCTGCGGAGTTCCGTTCCCACTTGAGGGTCGCGAGAACATTGCCAAAGTCTCCGCAGGTAATTTCGCAGTTTAATTTTGTTTTGGATTTCTAAAGGAAGCTTTTCTGGAGGTTTATTAAATTTTGGTTTTGAGGCTTCTGAGAGTGCCTCCGTTAGAATTTTTCCTAGACTGCCAACTGTATTTTCTGCGTCATCATTGCTATTAATTTTGAAGGGGGGGGGGAAGGGGGTGGAATTTAAAATATACGGAAAGTTCTCCCAGTTGGTGGAAAATTGTGCTGGTGAATTTAGTGAAAAGATTCCAGTATTAAAAGTCGAAACTACTGGAAAGTGATCTGAATCTAAACAATTTAACACTCTAATTTGAGAGTGAAAAGGAATTCGCTTTAATATTGCGAAATCTATGACGGAATCATTTACACTAACTTCATTAATGAGGGCTAGAGAGTGGGGTGCCAAAACATTCATTCCGTTCTGAGTTGCTAAAAATTTAAACAGTTGATTTCCATACGCTGTTGTTTTGTAGTAATTCCAAGCGATATGACCTGCATTCATATTGCCCGCAATGATGACGTTAGGGCCTAAATTTAGAAGTTTTTTCAAATCCTCCAGAGGGAAGAAGCGGAGAGCAGTTAGATATGTCAGAACGTTCTCCTCAATGTTATTGGCCAAGCGCACATCACTAAAAAAGAAATAATAATAATGTCTGGTTTTGTCAATAACATTGTCATAAAAAGCGTCAAGATTTCTAAACAGGGAAATCGGGAATTAGATAATCGCACCTTTTGAAGAAACATTAGAAATATCTAGATGTATGGATCTTCTGTGCTGCCATCTATTTGCCTTTATGTGAAGATAAATAATAGCGAGTCATTTATAAAAAAAATGGAGGAGCTTGGCTTTTAGAAAAAACATATCATGCATATTTTAAGAACTTCACTACTCTTGCCATCTCGAAATAATGTTTAAAAGTGGTATTATTGAGTCTAAATTTTTTTTTCATACAAATTAACAAACTGAGAGTATAAGAATACAATATTTTCATTGTTTAAAAATAAGCATTATTCTATTCCACATTTGAAGTAAACTTTACTATTTATTGTGAATAATTTTGTAAGTAAAAATAGCAATTTGTGTGGAATTTATATGAAAAATAGTTTAATATACTCAAAGAAAGCGAATTTTTTGCAAAAAGTCGATGAAATTTTTTTTTGATTAATAATGTATCACCTTTTAAACACTAATTTAGCAATTATTCAAAACAATCTTTCAGAGTTTCAAAACAACCATAATTGCGTTGAAGTGTAATTAATTGCAATTGACAAATATAATTTTAATTAAAACATAAATAGAACAATCAACTTAACTAATATTTCTCTTCAAGTTTCATATTTTAAACACAAAGAGGTATATTGCATTATAATAAACCAAACGCTAATGGCCTAAGCAGGTTTGTTTCATTCGAACTCATCAAACAAGTATATAAATATAAGAATTTCATTTATTCACTTAACTTAAACTACATTGATGAACGTTACAATTTTAAAACCGATATGCCACTGATTTGGATGATGTTTGATTTCATTCAAGTGAAAACTAGCAGGGCATCCAAAGATAAATCACATAAACGTTTAATGTGCTTTAGTGTTATTATGACGATTTAAACTATTGTTTGTATGATTTTCTTCAACACAGTAGTCAAGAATGTATCGTATGTGGATTTACATATTAATCATTAAATACGAGGCTGTAATCATCCATTAATAAGCTTTGTAGAATTACCAACAGAATTAGGGAAAAATAATTTACCATGCTACCAAAATAACACGACTCATCACCCCAGAATACTCTGCAGCTTCCTACTAGAGTTTCAGTCGCAATAGCTATCCCTATGAGATTGACGAAGTTATTGCAAACCGTACATTTCAGAAGTAGAGACGTTTGAGAGAGAGAGAGAGAGAGAGAAGCACGTGGGATAAGTGCTGTCATTTATATGCTGAATTGTATCGCAACGCTTTTATCGATGTGTTAGGAGAGGATTGGTCTTCTTTTCGAAACGATGTGTCGACATATTAGCTTAAAACATATATCAGTTACCACTCATCTTATTTAATAGATATTTCATGCAAATTCCGTTTAATCATATTTACAGAATGATTATTTAAAATGAATTCTATTTCATATTTCATAAGCTTTCCTTTGTATATTATTTTATTATAGCGAATGCCTCGTGAAAAATGACAGAGTGTTAATCGTGGAGTATAAACGAAAAATTTCAGACTATTTATTTTCTTCAGGTAGTTTTTTCTTGTTTTCTACTGTTTTCTTTACCACTTTTATTGCTGTTTTTACAGGTTTCTGAATTTCCTGATATTAATGAATCTTGAAATTATTTAAAAGTAGTTTTGGCCTGACGAATGTTTTCATTGATACATCATCTTCAAAACTGGTGATTTACTGATTTTACTGCAAGCATTCAGCTAAGTGAAGCCCTATGGGTACCAACCCGTAATTATTCTTATTCTATTCTTCAACCCTGTAACATCCCTACATTTTATATCAATAAATATTTATTCTATACCTACAGCTGAGCATGTTCAATTGTTCCAACGTTAACTGAGAGTATATTACAATCCTATGCCTAGCAGCCATTCATACCTTGGTTTCTTTAATGATTTCCAGGCAAATCTAATGGAAACAAATATATCGTTTTCTTAACCACCTCACAAAAATAAGCTAATTGGTAAATATTTAAAACAAGTTTTAAATTAATTACTTTCATTCACCTTTATTTTGTTTCCTTTACTCTTAAGACTCGCTAATAAATTTTTCTCTTTTAACCGAGAGCCTAATAATTCTGTATTTTCTTTAGTTAAACCTAAATCACGAATTAAGTCATTTAATTCGGGTTTATTAAATTTTTCAGGTAATTCATTTCTCACGGTGAAATCCAACAGCCATAAATGTTTTGAATTTTAAAATAAAAGGTTTTTTTAAATACAATTATTAGTATTTATTCAATATAAATGTATTATTTAATTTCAATGAAGTAAGAGGTTTTCAGAATTTATTTAAACAAATAAACATACATACTTTATTAATTTATCCTATCCAAATCGCAAAAAATCTGTGTATTTTTACTTATTTAAAAAATTTACTTTTCAAAAAAAAACTGTACGTGATACGTAAAAACTGATATTATTTTTGAAATAAGCATGCGAAAATACATAAAAAACAGCTATTACTTTTAAAACAAGAAATTGTTGCAGGCTGGTGTTATTTAATTATGACTACAGATATGAATTCCAGTTAGTTTATCATCTTCAGTTATTTGAAAATTATAGGTTTGCAATTTACAAAAATTTAATATGCATTTACTTAAAACTACAAAGCACAAGAGTAATATATGGACCAAATAAAAATCAACCTGTATGAAATGGATAATGATTTGTTTTATTTTCATATTATATATTATGGAAGTTAACAATCAATATATCACATTACCTCTTCATTCACAATGTAATTTATATGTTTCTGCAAATTTTATATGAGATATTTATAATATGCATTCCAAGAACAAATTTGTGAACTGCAAAACAACATTTACAAAGATAAGAAATAGCGATTTAAAAATAGATTACGATAGAGGGAAATTTAAAGTTAATTTTTTTAACTCACTATATAACAAACTTGTTTTTAAGAAAACAAAACAAAACAAAAAAATGATATCCGCATGCAGCAATGACAACGTTTTCTCTGGTACTCAGCGGAAAACGATTATTCAATTGAACCGAGAAAAGCGTTGAGCGACAACTCAACATTTAAATGACAACACTTATCCCGGATGCTCCTCTCGCTCAAATGCTCTTACCTGTGAAAAGTAGGGTTTGCGATGGATTCGCCCATCCCGTAAGGATAACAGCTGCAATTGAAATGCTAGTCAGATAATCAGTTGCTAATCAGTCGAAATGCTAATGAGTTCCCGCCACCTACTATCGTTGATTGGTTACAAAATAAGTTACGTCAACAGGGCACTCATGTGGAATGGTTAGAAGCGGAGAGTTGTTACATGTGTCAGCAAGTTCGCCTCAATCTGATTGGCCAAGCGTTCATAAAAAAAGATAATGTATGGTTTTGTTAATTACACTGTCTTAAAAATATTAAAGATTCCCAAACAGAGTGATGTGCTATCGCGGGAGAAAAAGAAATGCGAATGATGTCTTTTTGAGGAAATATTAGAAACATCTATAACTGGAGACAATTATCAGCATTGAAGCTTTTCAAAGGGGGGGGGGGAAGTACAAAGGCAAAGAGGAAATTTTAGATTCAGAATGAGCTTCGACGAAGACAGAGAGTTAATAAAACAGAAATAAAAAACAATGGAAAGAAGAAAAAAGTTTTTAAAAATACAAACAGAAACATGAAAGCAATTCAATGAGCCGGCTGAATATAAGAGTATGCGTGGGTATGGGCTGAATATAAGAGTTTTCTTTATGTAATGCAGATTATCACATTTTATAACGAATAGATGATAATTTTAAGCCATATTTATAAAAAATTGAGAAGCCAGCAGCAGAGAAAGGGAGTCGTGGCTTTTTGAAATTATATTAGAAACGTCTACAACTGAAAATAAATAAAAACATAAGATCACGACCGCATTGGGTATTTTCGAAGAAAAATTGCATCTTCAAAGGTGAAATGTTGGTTACAGAATAAGCTCAGATGTAATATTCTAACTCACATATTTATAAAAAGTATATTTGAACAAAAATTGAAAAAAAAAACAAAAAAAAAAAGAAACAAGTAATACAGAGCCAAAGCATTGAACAAATTCAAATATAAAAGCAAAACAAAGTACTGGCATAAATTGGGAAAAGTGTCGAGAAAACATTTTATTAATTTGTATCCCAAAAAATTCAAGGAAAAGTCCAAATGCATGCGCATATTTCAGGGTCAGAGCTTAAAAAGAAAACCTAAATATGGAAATATTTGTAGAGAAAACAATCCATTGCAAAGGAGACAATCCCTGAAATTGTCACTGTGTCTGTAATGAAGTTATTAGGAGGGTTTTTTCAAGTTCAGCTTTACTAGCCTTGAATTATTTGAATTGCAAATGAAATGCACAAGATTGTTACTGAAAGTTATAGAAAAAAAATGTTTCTATACTGAAATATGAATCTTTTTGAATATAGGATTATTTCTGAAACGGCGTGCCTGTAAGCGGGTTGCATTTATAAAACATAGAATCCCAGATATTCGGTCAAATATCTAGGGATATCAGACCATATTTATTTAAAAAACTGTATAGAACGCAGTTCTACATGTGCCCACAATTTCTATCTCCTTATCATTATAAACACTTTTCTTTTTATCAAAACCCACTTTCATTCATATGGTTTTTTCTTTATGTCTTAATACAGGTTGCCAATTCTTCGTAAGTTTTTTATGTATTTTGTTGAATGTTTCAAAATTTATTACAGAAAAAGGAAATACAAGAATAAAGATAATGGACGTGTTTTAAATTAAGTTTTATCATCTGTAAGTTAAATACAGTAAATATAAAATCCTGTTCATTGTACAATTTGAATATATAATTCTTAAAATAAATAAAGTATTTACTTAAACATATTCGTAGTTCATACAAAATAATGTCAAATTATTTTACTTTCCATTAATAAGATATCTTTAGTTAAAAATTAATCTTAAAAGGAAACGTCATACAGAATATTTATTTTTCAAAACAATAATTTATTCCTAATTTCATGTTTTATTTGTTTTATTATTAATTTTTTTCCTAGGTAGAGTATTACGGATTGTCGAGATTCTACTTTGCTTCATAGTTCTCAAGTATCGTTAAATTTAGTACAATTAATCCTCATTCCAAGACATTTCGAAGGGAAACATTATATGAATTATCAATCCAAGCATTCATTCTTTGAGCATATCTTGTATGTTTGAAGACAGAATAAAAATTTGCAATAATAAATATAAGGTTACAATTCTCAAAAATGCAAGTCATCTAGATACAAAATTATAATGTAAGAAGAACTTAAATCGGGAAAAAAACGTTTCATAAGCATGAAAGGAAACGACGAAATAGAACATATACATAAATTTTACTTATTACTTCTTCGACTTCTCTCCACTTGCACGAAATTTGCAGTAGACAAAATTTTTCAGACTTCCTATATTTCTAAAATTAATATTTTTTATTTTCTAATTATCAAAAAAGAACCCTTTCACTAGAAAGTAGACTGGAGATGGAAAATGAACAGCTCTTGTAGTGTTAGCACTTCGCATAGCACTTCGAATAGGAGCAGTTGAATTCGTTAAGGCCTTTTAAAAATCCCGACAAAGCAATTTTTTTTTCAAAGCAGTTTTAGAGTTAGTTAGCAGTTATATTTCGTTCGTTAAAACAAAATAGCATGAGTTTGCAGAAAAACATTTAAATTAAACACTGTGATATGTAACTTTCGATGCTACTATCTAGAAAATAATTGTAATTTAATATAATTACAAATTTATTATAATTACAATTCGTTTTAATTTCTGCGCAGTTAATTTATTACGGATAAATCATATATGAAAGTATCCAAAGATTATCTTTATTATAAGACTAATTTTCTGTTAATTTTTATAAAATAATTTGCTTTTCAGGACATATTTATTACTCACGGAAATATTTTCTTTCAGACATATTTTAAACACTCATTTAATGAGCGTTTTGCGTTTTGCGAATAGTGGGAAAAAAATCTAGTGGGCATTTTTTTTTAACTTTTAGTTCTTTCGATTGCGTCTAAAATTTATATAGATTTACATTTTGTGTCAAGAATGCAGGCAGAATTTCATCAATTTAGCTTGTTGTGTTTTTGAATCTCTACCACAAAGATATGGATAAACAATTAGACAGCTTAACCAAATTTAACTTATTTTGCCTATAAAATTTTCTTGTGTTGGGTTTTTTTTTTCGATTGCGTTCACAAACGTTTAGTTTCACAAATCGACATACAGAGTTGGCTCAAAATTTGCTGTATAGTTCTAGTGATAAAAATATATGACTTAATCTATCTATCTAATTCGTTGCGCTATTGAAGTATCATGTCCAAATGCACACAGATGGATTTACAGACAGGGTTCTTTTGTGGATTTCTTATAGTGGAAAGATCTCATACCAAATTTCTTGCATCTAGCTCATTGAGCTGTTCGACTCACAACAGACAGGCAGAAGAGTTTTTCGAACTCAACTGAGCTCTAATACTTGAAAATTCATCAAAATCTCGAGAATGAATTTTTTGACTCTTGCAATATTCCCTCTGCGTATATTCTAGATATAAAAAAGTAAAGGGGAAAAAAACACACACACACCAACTGTTATCTTTGTATGGAAAGATATTTATTTGATGTTGTTATTATAAATTATTAACAAAATATATATAGTCAGATTATATTACTAATTTCTCATCTGACAATTTTCAAACAATTTCATTGAACGAAATTAGTATTACTAATATGACAATGAAAATTTCTTGCAAAGATTGCCAGACAGCTAACTTTGTATCTATGATGGCTAGATATCTTGCATTAAAATCTGTGTTTGATTTCTTTTAATATTTGGAGAACATAACTAAATTACAAACATACAAAAAACAAAAAAAAAAAAAAAAAAAAAAAACAGACGGACTGAAAGTAATATATTTTTCTTTTATAAGAACCACATTCTCTCTCAAGGGGGGAAAAATACTGACTTGCAAATTCTGTCTATCTTGAATTTCAGTTAGTATAGGGGGGATTCAGCAATTTGCTCAGGTTTTGTAGTAGACATATAGAGGTATAAAACTTTAACGGAGGGGAATGTAGCGAAAGACGTTTAGAGGGTGAGAATTCAGAAAAGAGATATTCAATACATATACTAAAAAAAAAAAAAAAGGTAAAATGAATTTCTAATTGAAAAACTTGGGGTTTGCTTCAGTTCAGCTAGATTAACGTCCAGTTTTGAAGTTATTTTAAAGAGAAGAGGGAGGCAATTATTGGCAGGTTTCCTAAATATGTAGCGTAGGCTGGGGAGGACAGGAAAATCGACTATCATCAGCCTAATTGAAAAATAAATACAAATTCTTTGAATTTTAAAATACTAGGGATGCAATTGTATTTTAAGAGTATTATTAAAATCATTACTAAGATTAATCTTTATTTATTATATAATAGAACATTAATTATTCATTCAATTGATTATTTTATATTCCACTTGCTAACTTCTGTAAAATAATACTTTTAAATGTTATATTTCTTTGAAGTTAACTATTTCTTGGTAATCTGTCATAAGAATTAAATGCTTTATTTGTAAGTAAGAAAGTCATAAACTATTAATAAATTTTCAAGAATTTTATTATTTTTTTCCATTTTTCATAATATATAAATTAAAAAATAATTACTTATATTTTTTAAAAAGATACTAAAATAAAATAAAAAACTAAAACTAAAATAAATCGTTAACATAGTCAACAATGTGCTGGTTATAAAAAGAGAGAGCTCATAATATGCCTTGCTTAAGTACGTAAAATGCCTAATTCGCCTTAGGATGCTTCGAGATCAGGTTTTGTAATTTTGAATAGCGATCAGATTCTGAGAATATATCTGAGTTGGCACTCGCTAATTAATTTTTATGCCACATTAACTGGAAGATATTTCACCTTCTCGAATTTAATGTACACCAGGACCACGAACATAATGAAACTTTGACGAAATCGAATCTCGAATCCAGAACTTTCCTATTCTGAGACTAAGACGACTTCGTTACGAGGTGACCGGGACAAGAGGAAAATTCCAAGAGAATTATTATTATATACTAGGAAAATAAGCGCTATCATTTCAGGACAAATTTTATTGGATTCGATGATATCAAAGATAAAATTAACTACCCGTATTATACCGAAAGATAAGATTAATTATAAATGAGATATATTCGCATCTTTTTTCATCACAAATCCACTTTGGAAACAAATCAATTCTTACAAATTGAAATTTTCTTGTGAAATAGATTTACTGGATCTCTTTTTAATTAAAACATTTGCATGCTTCGATCTATTATAGATTAGATATTTTATATACTGATTTTAGGAAATAATTTTGTGTTGATCGAGTTCATCGCGAGAATAATAACTGATATTTATGATAGGAAATCGATAAAAAACGTACTAGTTCTAAAAAAAAATTACTACTATAATTATTCAATGCAACAGTATACGGAGTGTTTATTCTAATCGTGTCCCAATAGCTAATTTCTAAATCGTTAGATAAACATATATTTCCAAATGATAAAACTTTAAATGACATAAAAAAAATATATTTTATGTAGTTTGAGTTAGTAGATGTTCTATAGAAAAAAATTATGAGGTTTAAACTTTTATACTATGCTTCTTTCCTATTAGTCATATGTGAAATAATGTTGACATACTTATAGTTAAAACAAAAGAAATTTCACTTTGCTCTGTCGAAAATTGATTGAGTTTCTTTTTAAGTTCATCATTTTAATCCAATCAACAGTCGTCTCGAGGAAGTGCCTTGTGTTGATAAACATATTTTCTTAGAAGCGGCCATTGAAATGGTCTAAAATTGTTTAAAAGATTGGTATTCAAACCTTCGATAATCTGTCAATTTTAATTATGGAAGTGTCAAACTTTTTTCATTAAAAATTTTAAAGTGTTAAGAATATTTCCCAACATATTACTAATAAAACCAGGCAATTAAACAAAAACTTAGACATAATAATTTTTTCCACAAACGATTCAAGTACCATAAATACAATTCTTTATGACATTTAGAATATTTTTCCAGGGCCTATTTCTAACAATTTAGATATTAGCTATTAGAATGGATACTCTGCATATTATTTATTAGATGGAAATATATATATATATATATATATATAACACAAATTTAAAACAATTTTTCGAATTGCGAATAAACATCCTAAAGTTTAATTCTTAATCAAAGAAATGAAAACATCTACATTTGCGTCTTCTAACCTACAATACAAAACAAAACACATTGTTGTTATTAATTACTATCAACTTTGTTATTAATTAAACATTTTTTTACTTTGAAATAAAATTAAATATATAGATTGTATTTCATCGGTTAATCTCGGGTTTTATTAAAAGTATTAAGTAAAGTGATTTTACAAATTAAAAATGCATAAATGGGTCATTAATTCCTATCTAATTATATTTAAAAATGTATTTAGAATGGATTAATTTGTCTTTAATATTAATTGCCTATGATATTAATTGCTTCAAAAAAATGCTACAAATCATGCACAATTTGAAAATTGAGTGTTTTTTTACAAGGGGTTATAATAATTTCGCTTTTAAAAATCCTAAAAAATATGCAAGTAAAATCAACTTAAATAATAAATTGCCTTAAATTTCGATTTGTATTAGAAAACTTTCATTTTTTTATAATATATGATTTTTTTTTTTTACTTGGTTGTACAGGAGTGAAACGTGAAAAAGTTTTTCATTTGACCTGACTTGAATTAATGACAAAGAAACAATATCTGATCCCTAACAATCTCTATTTCTAATTTTTTAAATACAAAAATTTATTAAAAATTATTGGATTAATTTCATTTTTTTACTAAGTATAAAATATTTTACCTTATCTTTCATCCAATATCTAATAAACCGTGCGATTTCTTTCTAAGACTAAGAAAAAAATATTGTTAATTAAATCATTACAAATATTAATAAAATATGTTAACCTGAGTAAACTTCTTTTTTCTGCCTAAATGCCCTTTTGAACAAAAATGTATGCTTAAACAACTAATATATTCCCACGAGTTTATGTTAATTTGCTCCTAAAATTCCAGAAATTAAAAATTCAAACAGCATATAAATTAAAATTAAAAATTCAAATTCAAATAAACCAGAAATAAAAAATTCAAACAGCCAAAAATTCAGCCAAAAAGAACATCCGATCGCCAATGGACCAATCAGTAATCGAGTTTTTTCCACTACGAATTTTCCAGTCCAACTGAACTCTATAAAAAGAGTGAAAAAGACGGAATCAAGGCAGTTTCTCTCTTTCCACAGTATTATCAGGAACCACTACAGTTCATGCCATCATACCTAAAAGTCAAGTGTATTCAGCCAGTTATGTCATTAAAGGGATAGTCCTATTCCAAGGACGGGTGCCCCGATAAGACTACCATCGTAGTCGAAGAATTATTTTAATCTTCCTCCAGTCTTCTAGCGTGTTCTTCTCCGTAGTTCTCCAGCCAGCGGAGCCTGATTTCTCCTCGGAGGTAAGAGATATTTCTGGCTGTCAGCAATTTCCATTCCCAGTTAATTACATCTGATGTGAAAACTTTCTATAAGATGAATTATTTATTAAAACTGCTAATTAAAAAAATCTTAATGCAGTTTTGAAATAAAAATTAATTATTGTTCATACGAATTTAAATGGATGATTTTATGTGTTTATACAATCAACGCTGTGATTCTAATTGAACAATCGTAAATCTAGTTTTAGGGAATTGAAGTTCATGATATTTCTTTTACTATGTTTTAATTAATTCATATTTTTAATACTTCCTAATTTGTAATATTTTAATTTAATAATAATAATAACATTCTAATTTAATTCCGTTACATTCTAATTTTTAATACGTTCAAATAACCAAGTTTTTTAATACTGTATCTCAGTTATTTTTGCAATTATTATTTTACGAAATTTAGGGTGTTTTTTATTTCACATAGCTGAATCTTTTGCTCGTTTTATCTGGTAGCTTGTACCAATATCTGTTATTACTAGACATTTTTATAAAAATTTTGCTAAATCAAGCAAATGTGTGGATTTTTTAAAATTAAAAACGTTTAATGTCGGACTAGGAAAAAAAATTATCATTTTATAATACTTTCAAAAGATTTGGAACCTGGTCAGCAAGGGGGTGAGTTCAAACTAATTTTTCTCTTTTTCATTTTTTCATTATTTTTTTTTCTAAATTTAATAATAATATAATTAATATATATATATATATATATATATATTTCCTTTCTGTTAAAATGGTATATCTCTTGAGCATAATTTCGGGGGATTTTCGGGTCACGAGGAATCATTATTAGACTTAATGTCTGTATGTCCTCACAGAAAAAATCCCTTTATTTGAATCCCTGCCTGAGGGTGACCCTTGAAAAAGTCTTCAGGCCGGATTCTTTTTTAATATTTTTTAATAATTTTTTTGGTTTAATTTTTATTTGTTTTTTGTTTTTCCTATTAACTTGATTCTAATACTTTTGTATATATATATATATATATATATATATATATATATATATATATATATATATATATATATATATATATATATATATATATATATATATATATATATATGATATATATATATATATATATTTCTTTTTTATGAGCGAAAAACTGTTGCTTTTTGGATTGGATTTCTCAGTTTCAAAAATCGTTCCATCATTAGGAGTAAACTTCTCCAACGCGTTTTAGAATCTAATAATTATATATATTCTGTTTTATTTTCAGTTAGTATATATTTTTGCAATATGGCGTTTTTTGTAGGGGAACGTTTAAATATCTCAACAATTTTTTCGAACTTTATAAATTATAGAAAGCAATTCTTGATGGGTTAATATTTCATCCTCATTAGCAATATTTTCTTCAATAATTACATAGTCATTATCTTCATTGTCGATATCACTCTCACTCTTCATTGTTAAATGTAAAAAACTCCTGCTTTCGTCTTTCCTCTCATTCCTATATTGCCAAATTAAACCCATCCTAACGTATACGTAAAAGCGTGAAGGGTTTTACAATCCGTTGTCAAACAGCATTTTATCACTTCTCTTGATTGTACGATGCAACTTTGTATTCACAGTCTAATTAATTACGCTCGTTAGGGAGACATAAAAACAAAAACGTATACTATTTTGCTATGTTGACGATCTCTGAACATATAGTGGAGACAATTTAAAAACTTTCTAGTAAATACAGAAAAAAACTGCATTTAAACTTGTGAATACCGGTATTACAAAATTGTACAAATGGCTCAAAATACCAGTATTCGGTATCCCGGTATTGCAATCCCTAGTCAGC
The DNA here is from genome assembly GCF_947563725.1 of Argiope bruennichi. Lineage (NCBI taxonomy): Eukaryota > Metazoa > Arthropoda > Arachnida > Araneae > Araneidae > Argiope > Argiope bruennichi. Next base: position 121,028,894 of record NC_079162.1, read on the forward strand.
AGATTAAAGTAATTATTTAAATAATTCTGATCAAGTGGGAAAAAAGGGCCGAATAATACGGTCGGTCCGAATTGTTAAATACACAAAGTTGGCGATTACCAAGGGGCCCCAGAGTTCCCGAAATTTCTTAGCGGTATATTGAAAGTTATTTAATTTTATACTTTCATTTAAATACAGATGCCATGCAATCGAAACTTTTACAATCAAGTATTGTATAAATTAATTTTAGAACTTTATTTTAGTGATATCACAGAATAAAGCTCTGCATTATCTATGCCAATTTTACGTTATTTATTAAGCTATTTTATAACTCTAAAAAATTTAGTCCTTTTTAATCTTGAAAAATGTTCACTCCTTTTTTATTATTGTTGTTTCTAATAGCACTTGCCATGGACAAGATCGCTGACGAAGTCAGCGATTTTAAGCCAAGGGAGCGTCTCTTGTTTTAGTAGCACCAACTAGGACCAAGAGTACATCTTAGCTACTCACGCATCACATTCACTTGCACAACCCCTTTTTACAGGGGGGCAAATTCACACATCTAACAGACAAAACATATGAAGAACAACCATGCCCGAACCAGAACGCCCAGATTACGGGGAAGACGCGCTACCCCTATACCAATGGCAAGACGCCGGCCGATTATTGTTTAGAGTGTGTTTAAGAAAGTTGTCTTTTTTTTCTTTTCAGCACTTTACTTACAGTTACTTTTAAGTTCTACTTGTGCACTTTTTATATGTGAAATATTGAAATCGACTTCTTAGAAGCGAATTTGCGGTTGCAGTTTTTCAAAATTTGCTCCTTAAAATTGCTGAATAAAAATTCAATTAAAATCGACAGAAAATATTGGGTTTTAAAAATTTTGAAGCAAAAAGGGGCCTCGAGATTTGAATTACCTCAGGGTCTCTGGAGGCTCCTGAATTCTTTTGAAATTGGAAATAATCACAAAGTTTCAAATATAAAAAGTGAGTGATTAAATTTAGCAGGTCTCTTGTAAGTCTTATGGAAAAAAAGCAGAGTTTATGAGAAAAAACTTGCAGTGTAAAAACTTGCACGTATAGATAAATATTATTGAAGAGTGCATTGCCAGAGCTTCATTCATTACTAGTTTTAATGACTTATTTTACATATAAGAACAGTCTTTAAAGAAATTAAAAGTCTTGAATGAAATAGACTATATATATTAATGTATAAATCAATTTTTTTATTCAATTTTATTTTTTTGTAGTAGATTTCTTTTATCGTTTAATAGTGAATCTCTGTCTATTTGGACTGAGAGGAAATTATCGCGATTAGGATATTCAATAATTAAAGTAATAAATTTATAAAGGATAAAAATTAAAAAAAAATCCTTCTTTGGGTTGGAATATTTTGAGGACTTGTTAGAATATTAACACTACTAGTAGAATATTAAATTTTTAGATCATCTGCAAATAAGAATATATTATCTTAGAAATTTTGAATATGAGTCCATACACTTATTGAAGGAGAGAATTTTATGCGACCGTTTAAAATGTGGATGTAAACACAAAGGAAGTCGACCATTTTGGTATAGTAATTTGTATCTTCGAGCAAAGCCTACTGGGATGCTTTCTTTAGTCATAAAATTATGGAGAATGTTAAAATTATAAGCACAAATAAGTCAATATCTGCTTTTAAAATTGTATGAATATTTAATCGAGAAAGCGACCAAATTATTGTTATATGAAATAGCTTATTTCGTCATTGGAGAATACAAAGGCGTTTAAATTGATCGCAAGTTTTTCTTCAATTTACAAGAATACCAAAAGGGAAAAAATAAAGCATGAAATAATAAGAAAATGCTATATAACATTTTGAAATTAATTTGAAATATTTTTCTATCGTGGATGTAATATAATAGCTCAGCGAAGATTTTAAAAACAGCTTTCAATTTCCTCCCTTTTAATTCTCGAATTTGAAACCTTACGTCTTACTTATTGGAATATTTCATTATTTTTTTAAATCTGGAAATAAGAAATGATCAAATCATTTTTTGGTGCCACTGCATTATTTAAATTATCAATTTTGCGCTAGAATAGGAAATTGAATTTTGAAATATGATAATTTTTCAATTATTCTCTTGCTCTGGTCCCTGGCTGAAGTCGAAAGCAGATATTACTTTTCGATTTTTAGCCTTCCTAATCATTTATTTTATTAAAGTAATCTAAATTTTTTGAAATTAAGTCTTTTAAGAATGAAAATGATTGGCTATTATTTGCTTACACTGAATGAAGCGGTATCCAAATGCGTTAAAGAACTTGTGTGGCATTTATTGTTGGATTTAACTAAGTATAGACTCAAATTTTATTTTTGCTACAACTATCTACAAACAGGAGATAGATTCAGATAGTGAAAAAATATATTTTACATATTTTCAAAAGATATAGAATATTTATTCATATCCAAAAATTAATTTGTGGAATAAATGAAGATACACCTACGAATAAATAAGTTGGTTTAAGATACAATTTGAATGAAACAAAATTGGCTAAAATCAATAAATAATTTAAAAATCTATTTTTAATTACTTTTTTTGAACTTTTTTTTTAAAAAGCCAATTCCGTTTAGTGCCCATTCGTGAAGAATGTCGAAATACGTTTCATTCAACTTACGAAGCAGGAACATAAGTTCTTTAAAAAAATTCTTTTCAGCTTGAAAATGTGATTTAAAGTTAAAACAAAAATTCAAAAAATATATTTGATTTATTCTCATAATCAGCTTTATTTAATGGTTTTCAATGTTTATCTTTTATAATTCTTTTAATACATCAGAGACTTATTTATCGGTTTGAATGATTTGACTTTCGTCCGATTTCTAATACGAATGCGATTTGTCTGTAATAATGCTCTTGTTTTTGGAGAAATTTTGTTGATATATAAGCAAACCAAAAACTTGAAGTCAAACTATTCATCCTTATGTCAAAACCTCAAGCAAAGCTTTATGAATGAACTTCGGTATATAGCAATCCTTTCTTTATCTTGTAACCTTGCTTGTTAGGTAGGCTGTTCTGCTGTGAATTGAAAGTGCCGATGAAATATAGTAAGGAAGGTTTTTTCATCTGTTTAATTATTTTTCAATAATTTTTTTCTCATTTTTTATATAAGTTCCTTCGATGAAGTTATTAGATGTTTTTTTGTATCCAAATATTTTATTATAGTTCTGTACTATCAAACCATTATATAGCAGTTCTAGGACCAGTTTGAGTTTGCCTAAATTTCAGATTCTCATTTTACCCTGATAAACCTAAATATTCGTTTACCTCCGCCCTTGTATGGTTATTTTTTGGCGATAATATCAACGGTTTTATATATATATATATATAATACATATAGCCGAAATATTACCAACGGGCAGTGGCCTATTGATAAAATTCAAATTCGAAATTAGATACCCTAGAAAATGCTAAAAAAAAAAAAAAGTGGGTCTGGGTCTTTTAAATCTGTTGAGGCCAAATGTCATCTTGTAAGTGCGCCTTGGGGGAGGATATTGAACTCACACGTACTGATTAAGGATAAAAAATTTTAACGCATCGTAAAAATATGTTGTAATCAAGACACATTTATTCTTGATTTATTCATATTCATTTTCTATTTATATAATGGTTCTAATTCATTAGAAGTATTAAGCTATTGTGTTCATACTCAACTATTTATTCTAGAAGCCATAACACTAAATTAATTTCAATAAAATATGGCATTTTATACTGTTTTGAAAACGGTTAAAATATTATATCGCTTCACAGAAAATTTAAGATTCAAGCAAGGAGAAATTATACCTGGAATTGCTGATACACAGATTACTTAAGGTAGTATTTTATACTCAAGAGCTGCATTTCAAGAACTAATGCTTACAGGTGAGTGCAATCAATCACGAAATGACTGTTTGGAATAAAATGTTTTAGCTCTAAAGGAAAACAAGAAAAGAGCATCCAAACTTAAAATAATAGTCATTCAAGAACATGATGCTCTATTTCAGAAAAAATAACAAATAATTTTCAATACACTTTGATATATACATACATAAAAGGAAAAAGATTATGAGAAATGTTGAAGATCTCCAAAATATCTTATTTTTTATATTGTTAAGAAATTTGTATTTCCAGATATTTCAAGTGTTTCTTCAAATATTATAATTTCTGTTACATTTGTATTTCAATCTCCAACGAAGTGGAAGGAAATAAACCGCATCTGTATGGGAAAACTGTTAATAGTTCCCGTTGAATATGCCGAAGTAATAAAGTATTGTCATTTACAAGAGCTTAATTCCCTTCCAGAATTTTTTTTGTAACAATGAGTGGTCGTAATGCACAATAGGGTTTTATAGCTCTAAAACATATAAATTGTTAAAGTACTTCAAAAATTTCAATATTCCTTTCGTATATTTCAGATGATTTTCATATTTTATAATCTCAGATAAATTATTTGTCATAAATGTTTCCCCATTCTTTTGGAAATAGGTTACTTTAATTTTCGCATTAAAGTTTTAGAATAAATGAATATTATGGAACCATATGGAAAAATTTATTCAAGTCAGTATTTAAAGAAATTTAGATACTTGATAAATAAAATATTCTGATTTTTCCTATTCATAAATTAGAATGATGAATATATCGAAGAAAAAGAAAATAGCCAATAATTTTCATCACATATCAAAAGGATCATTTAAAATATAAATCACAAAACGAATATTTCTAATCTATTAATCGGAAACTAAAAAAGAAAATTTATTATATGCCGATAAAAAGCAAGAAACCGTATGTGAAAGCAATGATTCTTTTGCTGCATGATTATTTGCCTTAACAAAGTGACTTATTTCTTGAATTCAAGATTTACTTTTGATTTGAATCCTCTTGACATAATATTTTGAAATTTTCTTGTGTTTGTGTATTCTCGATGAAAATACACAAAGTTAGTAGCTTCATTATTTAATTCAGTTTATATATGAATTTATTATAAACTACAGAAACTACAAGCAATACTATCTAGAGCAAATGGATTTCCAAATTTTATTATATTATATACTGGTGAATAAATTAAAGGTTAAAAATTTTTAATATATTTCATCATATAATGCTCTAAATAATTATTGATTATTTATATTAGCACATTTTAATAAGATTATAATTATAATTATATTAAATTATTTTAATTATTTTAATATAATTAAGATTATAATTATTAATACATTTTTTGTCGATAAAAAAATTTATGCATCATTTCATTCCCTGACATTTATTTATTTACAACGTATTTTCTGCAAACACTTCTAAGAAACGGCGATGTCATTTCTTGAAATTCCTTTTCATTTTAAAAATTATATTATGAAGAAAAATGATTTTTCGTATCGATATCATATAAAAAAACTAAATATTAATTGCTGTAATTATATGCTTATTTTTAAATTGAACAATTTATAAACCGAAATAAATTTCGGTTTTTAATATCATTATGCTCGCTATTCTCTTTTTTGCAGAAATTTGTGTTGAAAAGACTTTCTTCGAAGCAAGAAAAAAACAGAAATTGAGTATGAAATCGTTGTATATTCTTCGAAGCCAAAGGTGCTGTCCTTACGATGTGAAATTTTCGGAACTGTTTAGCATTTCTGGCTTCATAGAATGAATGACTTCTTCGCTAAGGAAAAAAAAAAAAAAAGAAAAAAAAAGGCAAACCAATATCCCTCGGGTGTATGTCTGATATGAAATGACCTTAAATGTCGTTGTACAGGGTGTTTATAAAGTCCCGGACCCATTTTGATGTTTAATAACTCATAAAATAATAAAGATATAAACAAACTTATGGCATTTATTGATGGAATAACTCATATATTTTCCTTTTCAGGTTTGAATATTTTTACTTTTGTAAATATCGTCTGCGCGTGTGGTTAATTTCAGATAATTTCATTTTCCAGTCTAAATATCTATACTTTTCTAAATATTGTCTGCTTATTAATTGCATTTTTCTCTCTTTTGTTTTTGTCAACTATTGCAATGTTATGTTTACTTTTGATGTGTTTGTTCTATGTAGTACTTTTGTATGTGATGTTTTATTCGAGCGGATATTAAGGAGAATGCATACACCACAAGAGAAAGCACAGATTTTATGGTGGTTCATAGAAATGAAATCGATAGTGCAAGCACAGAGAAATTTCAGAAGAATTTACCAAAAAGATCCTCCATCCAAAAACAGCATCTTGCGGTGGAAAAAGAATTTTCTAGAAATTGGAAGTATCGCACATAAGAAACGTTCCAGACGTCCTTGCACAAGTGATTTTGATGTTGAGCGTGTCAGAGAGACATTTTTACACAATCCTAGAATATCTGTGAGATCAGCGGCAACAGAATTGGATATGCCAATTTCGACGGTGTACAAGGTTATTAAGAAAAAATTAAGACTGCATGCATACAAAGCTCAAATTGTTCAAGTTTTGGAACAGAACGATAGGCCTAGGAGGATGGCCTTTGCAACAGATATGCTAAGAAGGATAGAAGATGCTGCTGATTTTCTGAAGAGCATAATGTTCTCCGATGAAGCATCCTTTCATGTTTCTGGCATTGTTAATCGCCATAATGTGCGCAAATGGCTCTGTGGATGCCGACATGATTGTCGCTACCTGGCGTGAAATTGACTATCGACTTGATATTCTCCGTGCGACGAAGTGGGCACACGTGGAAGTTCATTGACAAGGGTCATGAAACTTTTTGAGTCTATTTAACCATTTATGTTATTAATTTAAATCTATCTTTATTATTTTATGAGTTATTAAACATCAAAATGGGTCCGGGACTTTATAAACACCCTGTATATTAAAAAGAATATTAGTCAGTAAAATGAATCTTTTTTGTGTTAATATAATATCACACATTTAAATTTTTTTATTGCAGTTACATGGTTATTTTTAAATTGAATAATTTATTAATCAAAAATAAACTTTGGTTTTTAACATCAATATGCACGCTACACTCTCTTTGCAGAAATTCGCTTTGAAAGGACTTTCTTCGAAGCAAGAAAAAGCGGTGAATTGGATTATGAAATCGTGGTTTATTCTTCGAAGCCACGGGTTTTATCCTTATGATATGAAATTTTTCAAAAAATATATCTCTTCTGACTTTTTAGAATGAATGGCTTCATCATAAAGAAAAAAAGGCAGATTCATATCCAAGGGGATAGGTCTGGTTTAAAATGACCTTAAATGTCTTTGTATATTAAAAAGAATATTATGAAATAAAATTATTCTTTTTTGTGTTAATATCATACAACGCACTAAATTATTATTGCAATTACATGGCTTTTTTTAATTGAAAAATTTATCAACAAAAGAGCCTGTCAGTACAATTTATATATGATCTTGTAAATTATGTAAGGAATGAAGCAGTCCCTCCTATTCTCTTTTGCAGGAAGTCGCAGTGAAAGGACTTTCTAAAAGGCACGAAAAAGGAGTAGAATTTATAATAAAATCGTTGTATATTCATCGAAAGGGGAAGTGCTATGCTTATGATATAAAAATTTTATATTTGCCTTCTCAGAATAAATAACTGCATCACTAAAGAAAATGGGAAAACAACATCCCACAAGGATGGCCATATATGAGTATACAGTTGTAGAAACAATGATGACAATGGGAAAACTTGCCAAAATATGTAAGTATATAAAAATGTTATTTCGTTTTTAAATAAATATCTGTTTTTAACTAAAACGTTTTAAGAATAAATTCGTTTATGAAAGTTATTTCTTTTTTAAAATATTATACATACATTATTATATGATATATACAATGGATGAAAGGAAAACGATGATGCCAATCTCCAAAATATCTCAGTTTTTTTTTTTAATGTTAAAAACTTATGTTTTAAGGTATTTGACTTTTTTTTTATATTTTATATTTTCAGTTAAATTTGTATCTCAACTAGTGACGAATTTGAAGTGGCATAACCGCGTCCATCTGTACGGGAAAACTATTAATAATTTTATTTCGGTGAAGATAAAAGGTGGAGAAATGTTATAACTTGCAAGAGTGGACTTATATTTTTGCGCTTTCTGAATAATATTCATTTGTAAGCAATCAGCTTAGGTAATGCACATTAGAGTTTCGTAGCTGTAAAATTTATTAAACTTTATTGTGTTTCGAAAATGTCACTATTTTTTCATTATTGCTGAATGCAATATTTATGCTGATGATTAGTGATTTGATTTTCTTCAAGTTGATGTGTGTAAATGGAATTTTAACATAGAAAATGACTTCAAAAATATGAACAATACATTTATAATGTCAAAAAATACCTAGAAACTGATTTAAAGGTTATTTTTAGTTTTTATTATTACTTATTTTTATGAAATGCAGTATAATCACACCAATTCAAATGGGTTACACAGTGATCTTACTTCTGTTTCAATTAAGTATTTGTTTAATTATGTAATAATTAGCAATAATGCCTAGAATTATATAGAGGGTTATCAAATATTAACATTTTAATTAAGGCGTTTTCGAATTTCAATCTCGAGTGCTGAAGATAAATCTACAATTTCTTATTTCCATACCATAATAAAAATCGGGTGTATATTTGTTTCCTTGTTGACGTCATTTTATTATAGATTTTCTGGAGTTACTGTGAAAATTCATGAAGATACATGTTGATAAAAAAACTCCATAGTCCAGACTTTTCAACTTGCCTGTGTACCAAACTGATGGTCTGAATATTTGAATGTTTCTATTCATTGAAGAAAACATCAGCAACCAATGATTTTTACCTGTTTGAATTACGCTGGGAAATTTCTTTTACGGGACTCAAAAACAGAAAATGCGAATGGACCCTTACAGCAAGCACAACACACATTAAAACGAAGAGAAGCATCAAGAAAAGCAGACAAATGGACCATGCTTATATATACGGTCAGGAAGTTTTATTTTCAAGAATAAGGAAACATTGTGTTCTGGTAAGAATCGACTGCCGGTTTAGTAATTTATTATAATCTAGTTTCCAATTCTCAAAGTATTATTTCTTAATAATTTAAAAATATTTCTGGAATATTTTTTTTCTGATATAAAATATAACATCATTATATTTTTTTAAATCTTGCAAACGAATCGAGGAATAATATAGTATCAGATAATTCTCTTTTGCAGTACGTTGCATTGAAAGGACCTTCTTCAAATAAGAAAAATCAGTGAAACGTCTAATAAAATCGTCGTTTATTCTTGAAGGCCATTAGTGTTATCCTGATTATATTAAATTTTTACATAAGGATACCACTTTTGACTTTCTAGAATGAATGACTTCATCACTATAGAAAAAGCGAAATTGATATCCCAGAAGGGTGACCTCATATGAGCATGCAGAAGTATAAATGATGATGGCAACCGAAATACTTGACAAAATATGTGAGTATTTTTTTTATTTTGTTTTTAAATCAATCTTTGCTGATATAATTCAAACACTTTTTAAGAAGAAATTCGTTTATGAATATTATTTCTTTTGAAAAATATTATACATTCATTATTATTTGATTTATACATGCATAAACGATGATGACAAATGGAGTATATTTCCAAAATGTCTGAGTCTCTTTATTGTTAAAAAAATTATGTTTTCAGGTATTTGAGTTTTTTTATTATATTTTATTTTCAGTTCAATTTATATTTCAACTAGTTACGAATTTGAAGAGGCATAACCGCATCAGTATGAGAAAACTATTCATAATTTTATTTGGGTGAAGATGACAAAGTAGAGAGATGTTGTCACTTGCAAAAGTGGAGTTACATTTTGCGCATTCTTAATAATATTCATTTGTAAGCAATGAGTTTAGGTAAAATAGTTTTTGAATCTTGCAAACGAATCGAGGAATAATATAGTATCAGATATTTCTCTTTTGCAGCACGTTGCATTGAAAGGATCTTCTTCAAAGTATGAAAAAGAAGTGAAACGTATAATAAAACCGTTGTTTATTCTTGGAAGTCCTTAGTGTTATCCTGATTATATTAAATTTTTACATAAGGATAGCACTTTTGACTTTCTAGAATGAATGGCTTCATCACTAGAGAAAAAGCGGAATTGATATCCCAGAAGGGTGACCTCATATAAGCATGCAGAAGTATAAATGATGATGGCAACTGAAATACTTGACAAAATATGTGAGTATTTTTTTAATTTTGTTTTTAAAAAAATCTTTGATGATATTATTCAAACACTTTTTAAGAAGAAATTCGTTTATGAATATTATTTAAAAAAAAATATTAAACATACATTATTATATGATTTATACATACATAAAAGGAAAACGATGATGACAAATGGAGAATATCTCCGAAATGTCTGAGTTGCTTTATTGTTAAAACATTTATGTTTTCAGGTATTTGAGTTTTTTTTTATATTTTATTTTCAGTTAAATTTATATTTCAACTAATGACGAATTTGAAGAGGCATAACCGCATCAGTATGAGAAAACTACTAATAATTTTATTTGGGTGAAGATGACAAAGTAGAGAGATGTTGTCACTTGCAAGAGTGGAGTTACATTTTGCGCTTTCTTAATAATATTCATTTGTAAGCAATGAGTTTAGGTAATGCACATTAGAGTTTCGTAGGAGTAGAATTTATTAAACTTTAATCTGTTTCGAAAATTTCACTATTTTTTCATTGCTACAGAATGCAATATTTATGCTGATGATTATTGATTTGATTTTCTTCAAGTTGATGTATGTAAATGGAATTTTAACATAGAAAATGACATCAAAAATTTGAACAATATATTTATAATGTCAAGAAATACCTAGAAACTGATTTAATAGATATTTTTAGTTTTTATTATTACTTATTTTTATGAAATGCAGTGTAATCCGACGATTTCAAATGGGTTGAACAGTGATATTACCTCTGTTCCAATCAAGTGTTTGTTTAATTTTATAAATATTAGCAATAATGTCCAGAAATATATAGATGGTTATCAAATATTTACATTTTCATTAAGGATTTTGGGTTTTCAATCTCGAGAGTGGAAGATAAAGTGACTATTTGTTATTTCTATAACATAATAGAAATCTGGTGTATCTTTCTTCAATTGCTGACGTCATTTTATTATAGATTTTCTGGAGTTACTGTGAAAATTCATGAATATACATGTTGATAAAAAATCTCCATAATCTAGAATTTTCGTCTTGCCTGTGTACCAAACTGATGGTCTGAATATTTGAATGTTTCTGTTCATTGAAGTAAACATCAGCAACCAATGATTTTTACCTGTTTGAATTACGCTGGAAAATTTCTTTTACGGGATTCAAAAACAGAAAATGCGAATGGAGCCATACAGCAAGCACAGCACACATTAAAACGAAGAGAAGCATCAAGAAAAGCAGATGAATGGACCATGCTTATATATACGGTCAGGAAGTTTTATTTTCCAGCATAAGGAAACATTGTGTTCTGGTAAGAATCGATTGCATTTTTAGTAAATTATTATAATCCAGTTTCCAATTTTCAAAGTATTATTTCTTAATAATTTAAAAATATTTCTGGAATATTTGTTTCATGATATAAAATATGATATCATTATAATTTTTTTAATCTTGCAAACGAGTCGAGGAATAATATAGTATCAGATATTTCTCTTTTGCAGTACGTTGCATTGAAAGGACCTTCTTCAAATTATGAAAAATCAGTGAAACTTCTAATAAAATTGTCGTTTATTCTTGGAAGTCCTTAGTGTTATCCTGATTATATTAAATTTTTACATAAGGATAGCACTTTTGACTTTCTAGAATGAATGGCTTCATCACTAGAGAAAAAGCGGAATTGATATCCCAGAAGGGTGACCTCATATAAGCATGCAGAAGTATAAATGATGATGGCAACTGAAATACTTGACAAAATATGTGAGTATTTTTTTAATTTTGTTTTTAAAAAAATCTTTGATGATATTATTCAAACACTTTTTAAGAAGAAATTCGTTTATGAATATTATTTTTAAAAAAAATATTAAACATACATTATTATATGATTTATACATACATAAAGGGAAAACGATGATGACAAATGGAGAATATCTCCGAAATGTCTGAGTTGCTTTATTGTTAAAACATTTATGTTTTCAGGTATTTGAGTTTTTTTTTATATTTTATTTTCAGTTAAATTTATATTTCAACTAATGACGAATTTGAAGAGGCATAACCGCATCAGTATGAGAAAACTACTAATAATTTTATTTGGGTGAAGATGACAAAGTAGAGAGATGTCGTCACTTGCAAGAGTGGAGTTACATTTTGCGCTTTCTTAATAATATTCATTTGTAAGCAATGAGTTTAGGTAATGCACATTAGAGTTTCGTAGGAGTAGAATTTATTAAACTTTAATCTGTTTCGAAAATTTCACTATTTTTTCATTGCTACAGAATGCAATATTTATGCTGATGATTATTGATTTGATTTTCTTCAAGTTGATGTATGTAAATGGAATTTTAACATAGAAAATGACATCAAAAATTTGAACAATATATTTATAATGTCAAGAAAAACCTAGAAACTGATTTAATAGATATTTTTAGTTTTTATTATTACTTATTTTTATGAAATGCAGTGTAATCCGACCATTTCAAATGGGTTACACAGTGATCTTACTTCTTTTACAATTAAGTGTTTGTTTAACTATGTAATAATTAGCAATAAATCCTATATTTATATAAATGGTCATCAAATATTAACATTTTGATTAAGGCGTTGTGGAATTTCAATTTCGAGAGCGGAAGATAAAGTGACTATTTGTTATTTCTATAACATAATAGAAATCTGGTGTATCTTTCTTCCCTTGCTGACGTCATTTTATTATAGATTTTCTGGAGTTACTGTGAAAATTCATGAATATACATGTTGATAAAAAATCTCCATAATCTAGAATTTTCATCTTGCCTGTGTACCAAACTGATGGTCTGAATATTTGAATGTTTCTATTCATTGAAGAAATCATCAGCAATCAAAGAGTTTTATCTGTTTGAATTACTCTTGGAAATTTCATTTACTACAATCAAAAACAGAAAAAACGAATAGAGCCATACGGCATGCGCATCACACATTAAAACAAAGAAAATCATCAAGAACAGCAAATGATTGGACCATGCTTATATATACGGTCAAGGAGTTTTATTTTCAAGGATAAGGAAACATTGTTTTCTGGTAAGAATCGAATGCCTTTTTAGTAAATTATTATAATCCAGTTTCCAATTCTCAAAGTATTATTTCTTAATAATTGAAAAATATTTCTGGAATATTTGTTTCATGATATAAAATATGATATCATTATAATTTTTTTAATCTTGCAAACGAGTCGAGGAATAATATAGTATCAGATATTTCTCTTTTGCAGTACGTTGCATTGAAAGGACCTTCTTCAAATTATGAAAAATCAGTGAAACTTCTAATAAAATCGTCGTTTATTCTTGAAAGCCTTTATTGTTATCATGAAAATATTAAATTTTTACATAAGGATACCACTTTTGACTTTCTAGAATGAATGACTTCATCACTATAGAAAAAGCGAAATTGATATCCGAGAAGGGTAACCTCATATGAGCATGCAGAAGTAGAAATGATGATGGCAACCGAAATACTTGACAAAATATGTGAGTATTTTTTTATTTTGTTTTTAAATAAATGTTTGCTGATATAATTCAAACACTTTTTAAGAAGAAATTCGTTTATGAATATTATTTCTTTTGAAAAATATTATACATTCATTATTATATGATTTATGCATGCATAAAAGGAAAACGATGATGACAAGTGGAGAATATCTCCAAAATGTCTGAGTTTCTTTATTGTTAAAAAAATTATGTTTTCAGGTATTTGAGTTTTTTTTAATAATTTCTTTTCACTTAAATTTATATTTCCACTAGTTACGAATTTGAAGAGGCATAACCGCATCAGTATGAGAAAACTATTCATAATTTTATTTGGGTGAAGATGACAAAGTAGAGAGATGTTGTCACTTGCAAAAGTGGAGTTACATTTTGCGCATTCTTAATAATATTCATTTGTAAGCAATGAGTTTAGGTAAAATAGTTTTTGAATCTTGCAAACGAATCGAGGAATAATATAGTATCAGATATTTCTCTTTTGCAGCACGTTGCATTGAAAGGATCTTCTTCAAAGTATGAAAAAGAAGTGAAACGTATAATAAAACCGTTGTTTATTCTTGGAAGTCCTTAGTGTTATCCTGATTATATTAAATTTTTACATAAGGATAGCACTTTTGACTTTCTAGAATGAATGGCTTCATCACTAAAGAAAAAGCGAAATTGATATCCCAGAAGGGTGACCTCATATAAGCATGCAGAAGTATAAATGATGATGGCAACTGAAATACTTGACAAAATATGTGAGTATTTTTTTAATTTTGTTTTTAAAAAAATCTTTGATGATATTATTCAAACACTTTTTAAGAAGAAATTCGTTTATGAATATTATTTTTTAAAAAAATATTAAACATACATTATTATATGATTTATACATGCATAAAAGGAAAACGATGATGACAAATGGAGAATATCTCCGAAATGTCTGAGTTGCTTTATTGTTAAAACATTTATGTTTTCTGGTATTTGAGTTTTTTTTTATATTTTATTTTCAGTTAAATTTATATTTCAACTAATGACGAATTTGAAGAGGCATAACCGCATCAGTATGAGAAAACTACTAATAAATTTATTTGGGTGAAGATGACAAAGTAGAGAGATGTTGTCACTTGCAAGAGTGGAGTTACATTTTGCGCTTTCTTAATAATATTCATTTGTAAGCAATGAGTTTAGGTAATGCACATTAGAGTTTCGTAGGAGTAGAATTTATTAAACTTTAATCTGTTTCGAAAATTTCACTATTTTTTCATTGCTACAGAATGCAATATTTATGCTGATGATTATTGATTTGATTTTCTTCAAGTTGATGTATGTAAATGGAATTTTAACATAGAAAATGACATCAAAAATTTGAACAATATATTTATAATGTCAAGAAATACCTAGAAACTGATTTAATAGATATTTTTAGTTTTTAGTATTACTTATTTTTATGAAATGCAGTGTAATCCGACCATTTCAAATGGGTTACACAGTGATCTTACTTCTTTTACAATTAAGTGTTTGTTTAACTATGTAATAATTAGCAATAATGCCTAGAATTATATAAATGGTTACCAAATATTAACATTATCATTAAGGAGTTGTGGAATTTCAATCTCGAGAGCGGAAGATAAAGTGACTATTTGTTATTTCTATAACATAATAGAAATCTGGTGTATCTTTCTTCCCTTGCTGACGTCATTTTATTATAGATTTTCTGGTGTTACTGTGAAAATTCATGAATATGCATGTTGATAAAAAATCTCCATAATCTAGAATTTTCATCTTGCCTTTGTACCAAACTGATGGTCTGAATATTTGAATGTTTCTATTCATTGAAGAAATCATCAGCAATCAAAGATTTTTATCTGTTTGAATTA
Source organism: Argiope bruennichi (assembly GCF_947563725.1). NCBI lineage: Eukaryota > Metazoa > Arthropoda > Arachnida > Araneae > Araneidae > Argiope > Argiope bruennichi. Next base: position 121,044,390 of record NC_079162.1, read on the forward strand.
CTCTTGGAAATTTCATTTACTACAATCAAAAACAGAAAATACGAATAGAGCCATACGGCATGCGCATCACACATTAAAGCAAAGAGAATCATCAAGAACAGCAAATGATTGGACCATGCTTATATATACGGTCAAGGAGTTTTATTTTCAAGCATAAGGAAACATTGTTTTCTGGTAAGAATCGAATGCCTTTTTAGTAAATTATTATAATCCAGTTTCCAATTCTCAAAGTATTATTTCTTAATAATTTAAAAATATTTCTGGAATATTTGTTTCATGATATAAAATATAACATCATTATAATTTTTTTAATCTTGCAAACGAGTCGAGGAATAATATAGTATCAGATATTTCTCTTTTGCAGTACGTTGCATTGAAAGGACCTTCTTCAAATTATGAAAAATCAGTGAAACGTCTAATAAAATCGTCGTTTATTCTTGAATGCCATTAGTGTTATCCTGATTATATTAAATTTTTACATAAGGATAGCACTTTTGACTTTCTAGAATGAATGACTTGATCACTATAGAAAAAGCGAAATTGATATCCCAGAAGGGTGACCTCATATAAGCATGCAGAAGTATAAATGATGATGGCAACCGAAATACTTGACAAAATATGTGAGTATTTTTTTTATTTTGTTTTTAAATCCATCTTTGCTGATATAATTCAAACACTTTTTAAGAAGAAATTCGTTTATGAATATTATTTCTTTTTAAAAATATTATACATTCATTATTATAGGATTTATACATGCATAAAAGGAAAACGATGATGGCAAGTGGAGAATAGCTGCAAAATGTCTGAGTTTCTTTATTGTTAAAAAATTTATGTTTTCAGGTATTTGAGTTTTTTTTAATATTTTCTTTTCAGTTAAATTTATATTTCCACTAGTTACGAATTTGAAGAGGCATAACCGCATCAGTATGAGAAAACTATTCATAATTTTATTTGGGTGAAGATGACAAAGTAGAGAGATGTTGTCACTTGCAAGAGTGGAGTTACATTTTGCGCATTCTTAATAATATTCATTTGTAAGCAATGAGTTCAGGTAAAATAGTTTTTGAATCTTGCAAACGAATCGAGGAATAATACAGTATCATATATTTCTCTTTTGCAGCACGTTGCATTGAAAGGATCTTCTTCAAAGTATGAAAAAGAAGTGAAACGTCTAATAAAATCGTTGTTTATTCGTGGAAGTCCTTAGTGTTATCCTGCTTATATTAAATTTTTACATAAGGATAGCACTTTTGACTTTCTAGAATGAATGGCTTCATCACTAAAGAAAAAGCGAAATTGATATCCCAGAAGGGTGACCTCATATAAGCATGCAGAAGTATAAATGATGATGGCAACTGAAATACTTGACAAAATATGTGAGTATTTTTTTAATTTTGTTTTTAAAAAATTCTTTGATGATATTATTCAAACACTTTTGAAGAAGAAATTCGTTTATGAATATTATTTTTAAAAAAAATATTAAACATACATTATTATATGATTTATATATACATAAAAGGAAAACGATGATGACAAATGGAGTATATTTCCAAAATGTCTGAGTTGCTTTATTGTTAAAACATTTATGTTTTCAGGTATTCGAGTTTTTTTTATATTTTATTTTCAGTTAAATTTATATTTCAATTAATGACGAATTTGAAGAGGCATAACCGCATCAGTATGAGAAAACTACTAATAATTTTATTTGGGTGAAGATGACAAAGCAGAGAGATGTTGTCACTTGCAAGAGTGGAGTTACATTTTGCGCTTTCTTAATAATATTCATTTGTAAGCAATGAGTTTAGGTAATGCACATTAGAGTTTCGTAGGAGTAGAATTTATTAAACTTTTATCTGTTTCGAAAATTTCACTATTTTTTCATTGCTACAGAATGCAATATTTATGCTGATGATTATTGATTTGATTTTCTTCAGGTTGATGTGTGTAAATGGAATTTTAACATAGAAAATGGCATCAAAAATTTGAACAATATATTTATAATGTCAAGAAATACCTAGAAACTGATTTAATAGATATTTTTAGTTTTTATTATTACTTATTTTTATGAAATGCAGTGTAATCCGACCATTTCAAATGGGTTACACAGTGATCTTACTTCTTTTACAATTTGGTGTTTGTTTAACTATGTAATAATTAGCAATAATGCCTAGAAATATATAAATGGTTATCAAATATTAACATTTTCATTAAGGCGTTGTGGAATTTCAATCTCGAGAGCGGAAGATAAAGTGACTATTTGTTATTTCTATAACATAATAGAAATCTGGTGTATCTTTCTTCCCTTGCTGACGTCATTTTATTATAGATTTTCAGGAGTTACTGTGAAAATTCATGAATATACATGTTGATAAAAAATTTCCATAATCTAGAATTTTCATCTTGCTTGTGTACCAAACTGATGGTCTGAATATTTGAATGTTTCTATTCATTGAAGAAAACATCAGCAACCAATGATTTTTACCTTTTTGAATTACGCTGGGAAATTTCTTTTACGGGACTCAAAAACAGAAAATGCGAATGGAGCCATACAGCAAGCACAGCACACATTAAAACGAAGAGAAGCATCAAGAAAAGCAGATGAATGGACCATGCTTATATATACGGTCAGGAAGTTTTATTTTCAAGCATAAGGAAACATTGTGTTCTCGTAAGAATCGACTGCCTGTTTAGTAATTTATTATAATCTAGTTTCCAATTCTCAAAGTATTATTTCTTAATAATTTAAAAATATTTCTGGAATATTTTTTTCCTGATATAAAATATAATATCATTATATTTTTTTAAATCTCGCAAACGAATCGAGGAAAAATATAGTATCAGATATTTCTCTTTTGCAGTACGTTGCATTGAAATGACCTTCTTCAAAGTATGAAAAAGCAGTGAAACTTATAAAAAATAGTTGTTTATTCTTGGAAGCTGGTAGTGTTATCCTGATTATATTAAATTGTTACATAAGGATAGCACTTTTGGCTTTCTTGAATGAATGACTTCATCACTAAAGAAAACGGGAAATTGATATCCCAGAAGGGTGACCTCATATGAGCATGCAGAAGTATAAATGATGGTGGCAACCGAAATACTTGACAAAATATGTGAGTATTTTTTTTATTTTGTTTTTAAATAAATGTTTGCTGATATAATTCAAACAATTTTTAAGAAGAAATTCGTTTACGAATATTATTTCTTTTTAAAAATATTATACATTCATTATTATATGATTTATACATGCATGAAATTGAAACGATGATGACAAGTGGAGAATATCTCCAAAAGGTGTGAGTTTCTTTATTGTTAAAAAATTTATGTTTTCAGGTATTTCAGTTTTTTTTTTATATTTTATTTTCAGTTAAATTTATATTTCAACTAATGAAGAATTTGAAGAGGCATAACCGCATCAGTATGTGAAAACTACTAATAATTTTATTTGGGTGAAGATGACAAAGTAGAGAGATGTTGTCACTTGCAAGAGTGGTGTTACAATTTACGCTTTCTTAATAATATTCATTTGTAAGCAGTGAGTTTAGGTAATCTACATTAGAGTTTCGTAGTATTAGAATTTATTAAACTTTAATCTGTTTCGAAAATTTCACTATTTTTTCATTACTTCAGAATGCAATATTTATGCTGATGATTATTGATTTGATTTTCTTCATGTTGATGTGTGTAAATGGAAATTTAACATAGAAAATGACATCAAAAATATTAACAATATATTTATAATGTCAAAAAATACCTAGAAACTGATTTAATAGATATTTTTAGTTTTTATTATTACTTATTTTTATGAAATGCAGTGTAATCCGACCATTTCAAATGGGTTACACAGTGATCTTACTTCTTTTACAATTTGGTGTTTGTTTAACTATGTAATAATTAGCAATAATGCCTAGAAATATATAAATGGTTATCAAATATTAACATTTTCATTAAGGCGTTGTGGAATTTCAATCTCGAGAGCGGAAGATAAAGTGACTATTTGTTATTTCTATAACATAATAGAAATCTGGTGTATCTTTCTTCCCTTGCTGACGTCATTTTATTATAGATTTTCAGGAGTTACTGTGAAAATTCATGAATATACATGTTGATAAAAAATTTCCATAATCTAGAATTTTCATCTTGCTTGTGTACCAAACTGATGGTCTGAATATTTGAATGTTTCTATTCATTGAAGAAAACATCAGCAACCAATGATTTTTACCTGTTTGAATTACGCTGGGAAATTTCTTTTACGGGACTCAAAAACAGAAAATGCGAATGGAGCCATACAGCAAGCACAGCACACATTAAAACGAAGAGAAGCATCAAGAAAAGCAGATGAATGGACCATGCTTATATATACGGTCAGGAAGTTTTATTTTCAAGCATAAGGAAACATTGTGTTCTCGTAAGAATCGACTGCCTGTTTAGTAATTTATTATAATCTAGTTTCCAATTCTCAAAGTATTATTTCTTAATAATTTAAAAATATTTCTGGAATATTTTTTTCCTGATATAAAATATAATATCATTATATTTTTTTAAATCTCGCAAACGAATCGAGGAATAATATAGTATCAGATATTTCTCTTTTGCAGTACGTTGCATTGAAATGACCTTCTTCAAAGTATGAAAAAGCAGTGAAACTTATAAAAAATAGTTGTTTATTCTTGGAAGCTGGTAGTGTTATCCTGATTATATTAAATTGTTACATAAGGATAGCACTTTTGGCTTTCTTGAATGAATGACTTCATCACTAAAGAAAACGGGAAATTGATATCCCAGAAGGGTGACCTCATATGAGCATGCAGAAGTATAAATGATGGTGGCAACCGAAATACTTGACAAAATATGTGAGTATTTTTTTTATTTTGTTTTTAAATAAATGTTTGCTGATATAATTCAAACAATTTTTAAGAAGAAATTCGTTTACGAATATTATTTCTTTTTAAAAATATTATACATTCATTATTATATGATTTATACATGCATGAAATTGAAACGATGATGACAAGTGGAGAATATCTCCAAAAGGTGTGAGTTTCTTTATTGTTAAAAAATTTATGTTTTCAGGTATTTCAGTTTTTTTTTTTATATTTTATTTTCAGTTAAATTTATATTTCAACTAATGAAGAATTTGAAGAGGCATAACCGCATCAGTATGTGAAAACTACTAATAATTTTATTTGGGTGAAGATGACAAAGTAGAGAGATGTTGTCACTTGCAAGAGTGGAGTTACAATTTACGCTTTCTTAATAATATTCATTTGTAAGCAGTGAGTTTAGGTAATCTACATTAGAGTTTCGTAGTATTAGAATTTATTAAACTTTAATCTGTTTCGAAAATTTCACTATTTTTTCATTACTTCAGAATGCAATATTTATGCTGATGATTATTGATTTGATTTTCTTCAAGTTGATGTGTGTAAATGGAAATTTAACATAGAAAATGACATCAAAAATATTAACAATATATTTATAATGTCAAAAAATACCTAGAAACTGATTTAATAGATATTTTTAGTTTTTATTATTACTTATTTTTATGAAATGCAGTGTAATCCGACCATTTCAAATGGGTTACACAGTGATCTTACTTCTTTTACAATTTGGTGTTTGTTTAACTATGTAATAATTAGCAATAATGCCTAGAAATATATAAATGGTTATCAAATATTAACATTTTCATTAAGGCGTTGTGGAATTTCAATCTCGAGAGCGGAAGATAAAGTGACTATTTGTTATTTCTATAACATAATAGAAATCTGGTGTATCTTTCTTCCCTTGCTGACGTCATTTTATTATAGATTTTCAGGAGTTACTGTGAAAATTCATGAATATACATGTTGATAAAAAATTTCCATAATCTAGAATTTTCATCTTGCTTGTGTACCAAACTGATGGTCTGAATATTTGAATGTTTCTATTCATTGAAGAAAACATCAGCAACCAATGATTTTTACCTGTTTGAATTACGCTGGGAAATTTCTTTTACGGGACTCAAAAACAGAAAATGCGAATGGAGCCATACAGCAAGCACAGCACACATTAAAACGAAGAGAAGCATCAAGAAAAGCAGATGAATGGACCATGCTTATATATACGGTCAGGAAGTTTTATTTTCAAGCATAAGGAAACATTGTGTTCTCGTAAGAATCGACTGCCTGTTTAGTAATTTATTATAATCTAGTTTCCAATTCTCAAAGTATTATTTCTTAATAATTTAAAAATATTTCTGGAATATTTTTTTCCTGATATAAAATATAATATCATTATATTTTTTTAAATCTTGCAAACGAATCGAGGAATAATATAGTATCATATATTTCTCTTTTGCAGTACGTTGCATTGAAATGACCTTTTTCAAAGTATGAAAAAGCAGTGAAACTTATAAAAAATAGTTGTTTATTCTTGGAAGCTGGTAGTGTTATCCTGATTATATTAAATTGTTACATAAGGATAGCACTTTTGGCTTTCTTGAATGAATGACTTCATCACTAAAGAAAACGGGAAATTGATATCCCAGAAGGGTGACCTCATATGAGCATGCAGAAGTATAAATGATGGTGGCAACCGAAATACTTGACAAAATATGTGAGTATTTTTTTTATTTTGTTTTTAAATAAATGTTTGATGATATAATTCAAACACTTTTTAAGAAGAAATTCGTTTATGAATATTATTTTAAAAAAAATATTAAACATACATTATTATATGATTTATACATACATAAAAGGAAAACGATGATGACAAATGGAGAATATCTCCAAAATGTGCGAGTTTCTTTATTGTTAAAAAATTTATGTTTTCAGGTATTTCAGTTTTTTTTTATATTTTATTTTCAGTTAAATTTATATTTCAACTAATGAAGAATTTGAAGAGGCATAACCGCATCAGTATGTGAAATCTACTAATAATTTTATTTGGGTGAAGATGACAAAGTAGAGAGATGTTGTCACTTGCAAGAGTGGAGTTACAATTTACGCTTTCTTAATAATATTCATTTGGAAGCAGTGAGTTTAGGTAATCTACATTAGAGTTTCGTAGTATTAGAATTTATTAAACTTTAATCTGTTTCGAAAATTTCACTATTTTTTCATTACTTCAGAATGCAATATTTATGCTGATGATTATTGATTTGATTTTCTTCAAGTTGATGTGTGTAAATGGAAATTTAACATAGAAAATGACATCAAAAATATTAACAATATATTTATAATGTCAAAAAATACCTAGAAACAAATTTAATGGATATTTTTAGTTTTTATTTATACTTATTTTTATGAAATGCAGGGTAATTCGACCATTTGAAATGGGTTGCACAGTGGTTTTACGTCTGTTTCAATTAAGTGTTTGTCTAATTTTATAATAATTAGCAATAATGTCCAGAAATATATTGATGGTTATCAAATATTTACATTTTTATTAATGCGTTTTGGGTTTTCAATCTCGAGAGCGGAAGATAAAGCGACTATTTGTTATTTCTGTACCATAATAGAAATCTCGTGTATCTTTTTTCCCTTGCTGATGTCATTGTACTATAAATTTTCCGAAGTTTCTTTTAAAATTCTCGAATATATAGGTTGAATCAAAATTTCCATAATCCAGAATTTTCATCATAGCTATTCACGAAATTGATGGTCTCAATATATGAATATTCTTTCACTGAAGAAAATAACAGAAACCAAAGATTTTTATCTGTTCTAATTATGCTGGGAGATTTCATTCACGATGCTCGAAGCAGAAAATGCGAAAGTAGCTATTTCATGTTTATTTTGAGGTGTTTGGTATCTATTCTCATATTTATATGAAGAAAAGACTTGACAGCTACCCCACACATTAAAACAAAGAAAAACATTAATAAAAATAGATGATTTGACCATGCTAAAATAGATAGACAGAGAGTTTTATTTTCAAGCCTAAGGATATATTGTTTTCTGGTAAGAATCGAATGCCTTTTTATGAATTTTATTGTAATTCACCTTCCATTTCTGAAAGTATTATTTCGTAATAATTAAAATCTCTCTGTAACATTTATTACATGATATGAAATGTAGCAGCATTATAAGTTTTTTTTTTTAATCTTGTGTTTGAGGTGAACAATAAAAGAGTTTCCGCTGTTCTCCTTTGCAATACGTCGCATTCAAAGGACCTTCTTCAAAGTACAAAAAAGCAGCGAAACTATAATAAAATTGTTGTTTTTTCTTTAAATCCAGAAGTGCTATCTTAATTATATCATATTTTTACAGAAGGTTAGCACTTTTGACTTTTTAGAATGAATGACTTCATCACTAAAGAAAAAGGGAAATTAATATCCCAGAAGGGTAACCTCATATGAACATGCAGAAGTATAAAAGATGATAATGGAAATACTTGCCAAAATATATGAGTATTTTTTGTTGTTGTTAATTAAATCTTTTTTGAAGTAATTTAATCACTTTTTACGAAGAAATTAGTTTATGATAGTATTATTTGTTCAAAACTTTTATTCGTCTTTGGCATTATATTAAAACAGATTTATATATTTTTACCCAACATACGGATTTGTGTGTATTTGTTGTTTTAATAATAACAAAGAGCCAAGATAGAAAAACCCATCTACTTTTGAAGATTTGAATGGTATTTATTTCAACACATCTGATCCTAATGAGATGGTTTGTGTTTTTTTTTATTCTGGTTATGTATATTCATTTATTTTACAGATACGATGCCCGGTCGAATAGAAATACTGAACAGTGTGAAAGAAATTCTTTTAATCCTAATATTTAAGCATTAGTGCTCATATTAAGAAAAAGCAGACATATTATTCCTTTTCTAAAAATATCATTTAAAGGATTTTGTTCGAAGAATATCTCTCAAAAAATTTTACAACAATTTTTTGTTAAATCAAATCAATACTTCTTTCAGAAATTTCTTATGACTTTTGAATACACTTTTGACTTGTGTATCACCCATATTGCTTTGATATATAAATCCATCCCTTAATGAGACATTATTACATGGCATTTGCATATTTGACATAATGTGATAGCTAATTTTGTTTTAAAAAACATCAATGTATTCGCTGCTGTTTGCTTTTAAAGACGATTTCTCTTATTTTAAAAATGTTTTAAGCATTTTAGTGTAGTAGAGGTCCAATTATGACTTCAAAATTTAGCTTCGTATGACGAATAAATTAAATACTCTGATCTGTTTCGCTTATATTTTCGTAAATTTTGTTTATAGATATCTAAAAAAATTACGTAAATTTACAGATCTCATTATATATTTTCTTATCACAAAAATTATGTTGATGAAGGAAGTGATGAAAATTCCTTTCTGTCTTTTTTTCTGTATAAAAGACTGAAAATATAACCTATAAAGGAAGTTTTTCTAGTAAGGTAAAATATTCTTTATTTTCAAGCCAATGATTTATTTTAAACAGCAGGGACAATGGAGAATATGCTAAAGATATATTGCTTACTTTCCTTATGTTCTTGCTGTTTGGAATAAAATATTTCACCGCTAAAGCAAAGACTGTGATTACATCCTGTGAAAATAATCCTGGAAAACAGAGGTTTCGATACTTTCGAAGGAAAATAACAACATAGGAAAAATTACTGAAATGTTTAAGGTATTTTTTTAAACTTTATTTTTGTTGGATTGGATAGCGTTTCGATCACGGAATGTACTTAAAAATCTGTAATAAAAATGAACAGATTTAACCGCAGATTTTCTGCAGCAATATAAATAAAATTATTTTAAACTTTTATATTCAAGAGTTTGTTCAAATAGTATCCCCTTAAACTTTTTAGTCTCATAAAAATTGCATTTCAGAAGCGATATCTTGTGTTTTTTTTTCAATATCGCGTCATAATTTACATAAAAAGATTTTCCTCAATATTTTGTAACTATAAGTTTTAATGTTTTTGGAAAATGTAAGCTTATGTTACAGAGAGTCAGTGTTATCTGCTGTGTAAAGTTAAGAGGTAATTAATTGAATCGTAATGAGTTTCAAAAATTTTCTTTTATATAGCCTGTTGTCTGATAGTCCCATTAAGTACTAAATGGAATTAAAAATTTATTTAATATTTAAGACTTTGTTTTAACCTTAGGAAAATTATTTTGTTTTGAGTTAAAAATGTCAGAAAATTTTATGTTACCTAAAATGAAGCTTTACATATACTTAAAATTTATATTAACAATTTTTTTACCCTTAATGCTCTGCGTCAAAACTGCTTGCGATTATCGGTTTGGCCAGAATAATCCCTGCCATGTGTGTGAGAGAAAATTATTAAATGCCTTTAAGGAAATATAAAAATACTTAAACTGTTTCCGAAGCTATAAGGATTTCTCTTCATGTCAAAAAATCTAAAGAAAACCAAGCCTAATTACAAGTACGTACATAATTTCATATGTCCTTGAAGCGCTGACAAGTGCATATGAGTACTCGGAACTCAACTGCTTAATTCATGTAAAATACCGATACTCAAAATTAACTAAATTTTTAATTCCAGTTAGCATTTAATGGGACCATCAAACAATGGGTTATATTGAAGAAAAATTTTGAAAATCAAACAGTTAATTACGTTTATATATATATATATATATATAAGAAATCCTGTATCGTTTTCATGTGTTCCTCTATTTATATTGAATCCGTATTATTTCTAAATTTTACCTAAAGCTTTATTAATATGTAGAATTCATTTTTACGTATTTATTAATATGTAGAATAACAACGGAAACATTTTGATGTTTCGGAGTTCCGTGGTGTAACAAAGTGGTCACGAGCACCTCCACATCACAATTTGGAATAGCAGTTATAATTTATAAGTTTAAGAGAAAGATTAAAATTAATTGTGCTAGTTTGGACAAACACATAAAGCTCTGACGTCATTACATTTGGCATAATCATTTATTTATTTTTTATGATCAATTTATTAATAGAGGAATAAGCAGAACATGAATGGATTTGGAACTATAATGGAACTTTAATGGACAATAAATTAGAAGAACTTCTAATAATTATTGTTTTTTCTTTTCTGTTAAAATGGTATATCTCTTAGGTCTAATTTCAGGGAATTTTCGGGTCAAGAGGAATTGATAATTTGGATTGTTTAGTCTGCATTCCTTCACAGAAAAAATCCCTTTTTTTGAATCCCTGCCTGAGGGTGACCTTTAAGAAAGTCTTCAGGCCGGATTCTTTTTTTATTTGGTTTAATTTTGATATTTTCCTATAAACTTGGTTTTTATTACTATATATATATATATATATATAAAAGGAAAACGATGATGACAAGTGGAGAATATCTCTAAATTGTCTGAGTTTTATAATGTTGAAAAACTCATATTTCATAATATTTCAGGTGTTTTTCAAATTTTATATTTTCAGTTAAATTTGTATTTCAGCCATTGACGAAGTTGAAGAAGCTGAACCCTCATATGTATGGAATAACTGTTAATAGTTTTAGTTGAAGATTACAAGGTGGTGGTGTATTGTCATTTACAAGAGTGTAGTTACATTTTACACTTTCTTATTAATAGTCAGTTTTACGTTATGCACGTTAGGCTTTTATAACTCTAATACATTAACAACAGACACATCAATGCAATTAATCAACACAGCATAAAATTAATAATATAAGTTGAAAATTTCAGTATATTTCCATTACAGCAAAAGATAATTTTAATGCAGATAGTTATTGATTTGATAATGATAAACCTTCCTCTTTGTATGGAAAAAGATTAAAGCAAATAGGTCAGTTAATCAGAATGGAAATAATTTCATTAGTTATAAAAAAAACACTCTCTCAACTGCTGAAAATTTATTAGCTCAATTAGCAATTATCAGCTTACATATCAGAGATGGCGGTAGTTAGTATGGTATTTGTAAGTTAAATTTTAACATGGAACCAATTTCAAAAATATGATCAACATATTTTTAAAATTAAAAAGTACTTATCTACTGATATTATCGAATATTTTCTATTTTTATTATTACTTATTATTATTAAATTCATTGTTGTTTGACTTTATTTTTGATATATATTAATTCTGCGAAGCGGCAAGGACTTTTATTTCAAATTTCTCTTTATTTTAAAAAGAGAATTCCGATGAAAACTGTTTTTCTGCGTCAATTTCATGTGGGAAAGTAAATTTTAATTGCTACAACAGTATAGATATTTTTAAATTTTATAATTCATAGCCCAAAAGCTACTTAAATTTTTAATATTATTATAGTTTTTTTAATTCATCTGAAAAAGTAATTAAATGAATGAAACACTTTTTTTTCCGTCGTAGAACTCTTAATGAAAGAACTTTCTCCGAAGAAAGGAATGAAGTAAAGCAACTTTTTTTATTATTAATGTTTATTCTATAAAGCTGGAAGTGCTGCCCTAAAGATGCTAAAATATTTCTTCAGGTTGCCACTTCCAGCTGATTAGAATATATAACGTATCTCTAAGGCAAACAGATTCTCAGTAAGACTGGTCTGATAGGAGTAAGCAAAAGTATCTCCAACAAAGAAGAACTCCGTTGAAGTATCTCCAACATAAAATGTCTGAATATTTCTATTTTGTCTATGACTTATTAGTAATTATATTAAAATGGACTTATGCTCCTTGGTCTAACTTATGGATTAATATGCATGTATTGAAAATTTAGTTAAAATAAACCATAATACACCCATTTTGAAGTTTTAATTCCATTTATTCCGATACATGTAATCCTAAATAATAATTAGTTTTAGTAAATTGCGTTAAAAGTGCATTTATATTTGTATATCTTTCAGATATAAGATATATAAGTTACAGAAATTCATTTCGTCTTAAAATTTATGTATTATTGTTCATAAATACTAAGAAACAGCTGTCGTGTTATTTTTTTCAAGTGAGGCAAAATGCTACTCATCAAACCAATGATTTATCCCAAGCAGCAAGGACAAAGGAGCAAATGCGGAAAGTACATTGCATTTACTCCAGTGTTTCTGTTGTTTGAAATAAAATATTTCATCACTAAAGCAAAAACATATTATATCTTATGAAAATATTTCTGCTAAGAAGGAATTACTAAATTTTTGAGGGAAAGGCAGAAGAAAAATCACAGATATGTCTTAGATGTTTCGTTAAAATTATTTCGTTTTTGAGATAGAACCGATAATCGTTTCGAGGCTGAACTTGAAAGTCAGTGGTAAGAATGAATGGCTTTATCTTCGGTTTTTCTTTAAACGAATCACTAATTTTATGTTATCCTGCTATGCATATCGGAGTTTATTTAACCGTCAAAAATTACTAAACCTTAAAATAATGTTTTGGGGGAAATGAAATCTTGTATCTTTATTTCAAAAATTGTTTTTAAAAGTATTTTAATATTTACAGACTTATTTACTGCTAAGGTTACTTTAACATGGATGTTTCTGTTAATATAAATATTTTAGAATAACATAAGTTTATCTTACAAAGACCAGGTGCATCTACTACAATATTATAATTGGCAGTTGATCGTTGCACTTCGTTTGACGAGGCAGTTAAATGCGAAAATGAGTTCAAACTTTGGTTGAATTAAGCACTTAATTCTGGAAAATTCTATTGATTTCTGCATAAAAAAATTCCATGAAATTATATTATAGTAAATATACTTACGAGTAACCATAATTAGATATTTTTACTGCAATTCTCAATGGTGCAAATGTTTCTACTTCTAGTTTTGTCTGAAAGTTTACTGATAAAAGATTTCATCAACCTTAATTTCATAAATGAACTAGGTAACTATCAACAATTTTATGTTTCCTTACTTTACAATTTCAGTTGTCATAATAAAACACAAAAAATTTTGAGAGATGTTCCGAAATCATGTCCAGCCGAACCGAAAAAATTGAAGGTAAAGCCATTCATTCTTACCACTGACTTTCAAGTTCAGCTTCGAAACGATTATCGGTTCTATCTGAAAAACGAAATAATTTTAACGAAACATCTAAGATATATCTAGATGTATTAAATAACATGAATAAAATTTGAGAATTACTAGATGTTTTTATATAAACATTTAAATATTCATTTTCTTTCTCAAACAATAGTAATTTCGCCTCATGCCTAGTAATAAGAAGAAATCTTAGCCTAATAATAAGTTGATGCACAATTTCAATTTGCATGGAACTTTGAAGAGAATTTTTCTGACCTCGGAATTCTATTTTTAGTATTGCCTGAAACACTGATGAAAAAATTCAAAACTTGGTCGGTTTTAATCATAAAATAGTGGATCTACTTTTGCTAAAAAATTTTTGAATGTTAAATATTGTATTAAATATAATGAACAGAACCATAAAACTATATAAAAATGCAGATCTCTAACTTTTTCAGAATTGCCTTTATTGACTTTAATAGTATGATAATAATTCTACATCTCATTGAAAATATTTTTCGAACTGGAACTGCATGTTTTTCTTTGAAAAATTAGAATATCGTTATTGGGTCACGATAAAAGTGGATATATAATCCTGTTTAATGCAGGGAATCCTAAAGTATTGTTCATCCTAAAATAATGCAAATCAGTATTGTTTAAGAATACTTGTTTCCTTTTAATGAATTTTTAAATTTTTAATTCATATAGGAAGCAGCATTTATTGCAGTTGGTACTGAGATTAGAAGATTAGGATAAAGGATATCTTCGTTAAAAAAATGAAGGAAATCGTATTACAAAACAATTTTCCTAATATCATTTTACAAACGTTTCTTCTCCGCGAATTGAAATGCCATACTTTTCAAAAAAGTAAACAACAATAAAAATAATTATAACATTATTTTTGAAATTGTTTATCTACAAATAATCTCCAAAATGTTTGAGTACCTTTTTGAATTGTTAAAATTTTCACATGCTCTAATATTTACTAATACGATGATGACAGACCGAAATAATCTCCAAAATGTCAGAGTTTATCATACTCATGCTTAAATCACACATTACATAAATCACTAATACCACATATACAAATCACACAGCAAAAATAGTCAAAGAAACGCTGATGATCACACGAATCAGCGAATATCTGAGCTTCTCATATTTTTAGAAATACATGCTCAGAATTATAGTTTTAAATCTATATTTCTTGATTTCAAGATTATATTATAAGTTCATTAAAAAACTTCCTTTTTGTAATAAAAAAGCAAATTGAATTGGACTTTCGACTGACAAGCGTCTATTATTAAAATTTTTGCAATTTAAAAAAATCATAGCGAAAACAAACATAAACAGTTAAATACAGGGTGTTGCCGAATTCGACCGACAAATTCGGAGGGGTGATAGTAGACATCAAGAGCATAAAGAATCACCATACAACATGGGGTCCCAAACGTCGTTTGGGGGGTGAAAATCGCAAAAATATAGGGAGTCGGAGAACTGTTGGAAACTGTAAAAAATTAATAAAAAAATAACAAATGTTGTTTCAACTATGATTTTTTTTAAAGTGAAAGCACATTCTTAAAGGCTATTTTTCATGTTAGTAACATGCCGATTTGATGAACCAGGGGGTCGTAAATTATTGAAAACGAAAAAATAGTTTAGAACGCTTATCTGTAAAAATATTAAAACTTTAAGAAAAATAAAAGCTTGAAAATATAAGGAATTTTATACTCTTTAATTTGATATAAGTCTGTAGTGTGAAAACAGAAAAGGTTATAAGATATTAAAAAAAACTAAAATGTTTGCCGAGAAACATCACTGCAATATCGGCACCGATGTTTACAGAAAGTATTGCAAAATTTTACTGAAAAATTCTGAGGAGTGATAGTAAACATCAAGGCGATAAGAATTTTCAAAGAAATATAAAGTCGCAAACGACGATGAAAATTTATTTGATGGAATACAGATACAGCATACATTTACAGCACATACATTTTAACATAAGAAAGGAGATGATGAGAAACTTTTATAAAAATTGCGGCTGCGGAGGTCATTACACAACTGACGTCGACGTTTAAAGGACCGCCGGCCCCCTGGTTCATCAAATCGGCATGTTACTAACATGAAAAATAGCCTTTAAGAATGTGCTTTCACTTAAAAAAAATTCATAGTTGAAACAACATTTGTTATTTTTTTATTAATTTTTTACAGTTTCCAACAGTTCTCCGACTCCTTATATTTTTGCGATTTTCACCCCCTAAACGACGTTTGGGATCCCATATTGTATGGTGATTCTTTATCCTCTTGATGCCTACTATCACCCCTCTGAATTTATCGGTCGAATTCGGCAACACCCTGTATAATAATGATACAAAATATGATCGGAAAACAGTGATGAACTTGATTTAAGTGTTTAAAAATTTATCTGATAAATAAAGATGGGATTTATTGTTTACTTTCAGAAACCTTAAGAATAAATGAATGAGAAAGAGGAAACTAATGTGTTTTTACTAATACAAATCTGTCTTGGAATGAGGTAAAAAAAAAAGTCTAAATAATGTAATGCAATTCAGGATCAATTAAGCTAAATTTCAAGCAACCCTTTTTTTAATTAGAAATTGAAGAATTGTCACATTAATTTAGTGCTTAACTGCTATTTAATTTAAAATAATAAAGATGTGCAACCTTTGAGAATGTTTCAAGAAAATGGATTTTCTGGAATTGATCGGAGAAAATAAATGCAGTGTTTCAGAATATTTTCACTTTAATATTTTCATAAACAAGGTACTTTTTATTGATTAACAAGAGAGTAAGTAGTTTAAATGCAAATATATTTAATATAGATAATTGAATTAAACTTAGAAGCAAATCATACAACAGCATTTTTTGCATATGTGCGGGGGATTTTTATTTCTAAAGAATTAGATTTAAGAATAGATTAAAGAATAAGACTAAATATTTCCTGAAAAATAGAAATTAAAAAAGAAATTAGAACTCTTCTAATATCATTGAATTATGTTCCAAACTGTCTAGAGCTTATCTCACAATTTTTTTTACAAAAGGTTTCAAAGAAAATGAACATCATTTTATTGTAAATTAAGATTATTTCAGTATATTTTAAGAGTTTTAGTTTTCTAACGTTCCATATTTGTAATTGGAGGTACAGTTTGTTATAAAACATTGTTATAAAATTGTTGTTATAAAAATTGCATAGTCTTTATCTTATGCATCTCGAAAATCATGTTCCAATACACATCAAATACAGAAGAAGCAAATCTTTTTAGATAATATGCATTTTTTTTTAGTTTGTTACAGTATTTCGTTTATAAAGTAGTGATTATACATAAACTATAAACTTTTTTCAAAATTTTCATTCCTTCACCACACTCTTAAATCTTTGAAACCAAAAATAAATGGCAAAAGACGTTATTCAATTTATATAAATATATATTACATTTTTAATCGTTAAATTTCAATGTCATTACTAGCATAGATTACAAATTAAACTTTTGTTTTCTATAAAATAAAAACAGTGAATATGAGTTGGTTAAAAAAGAGCTAATTTAAAAAATTCTGAAAGAGGAGCTTGTTCTCTAAATTTCGTTCTGCAATTTATGTTATGTTTATATATTTATTACCATATTTAAATGTCGTATGTGTGTTGGAGATTAATCAGGCAATTGATTATTTGATCGACATTTGACATTTAACATGTATGCAATATATCTTAATATATGTTAATGCAATATATCCAGATTAAGTATAATCTCTAATAAATACGATTGCTGCAACAATCATTAGAATCAAGCGTGTATATAATGGATAAAAAATCGTTATTTGTATATCAGATGTCTTTTTCCATCAAGAATTTAACTTTTTTTAATATATATTTTACATCTTAGGAATGGTAATGAGATGCGAATTAAAGATTAGGAACCTGACAAGGACACAAATGAAGAGTTAATTTTATTATCGCAATATAATCAGTCGCCTCGTGACTTTTCAGATTCTATTTCAATTCTACTGGCGAACTGCGTCTCTGACATTTGAAAATGAAACCGCGAAACGCTATACAATATTCTTGACTAATGAGCAAAAATATATATAGTCCATAATGACGACAAGAATAACGAGCACCAAGTAACAGAATAATGTGAACAGTATTTGACGAAAATAGGAATTGAAGCCTCATTATTTAAAATATAAGAGGAGCGACCACACGTGACCAGCAACGTGATATCATACTTGAAATTTGACGTAAAAGGCCATCATTTTATTCAATGAAAACTAAGTCGGTTATTATTGTACTTTGCAGATAAGAATCAATCAATAAGAACTGCTTGGTGGCTGTAAGGTGCACTGAATGTGAAGACCTAGAGGTTAGTTTTTTTATATAAAACGAAAAGCACTTAACTTAGGAGGAATCAAACTGTGCTGCACTGACAGGTATTTCGGATATAATAATTAACTATTAATCAAGTATTAACTATTTTTGAAATTAGAATTAGCTTATTTTTTTGTAAGTATGACGATGAGAAAAATCTCGTCAGCGTTTATTATTATTATTATTGCTTTAACAAAAACATCAGCGCCGCGCTTATAAACGAAACCTTTTTTCTGAGAATAAAATTCTGTTTCAGAAACTGATTCCTTTTTTAAAGATTTCATAATCGAAAATGTAATATCCATTTTATATATCACAGAAGAACACTATTTTATAGTAAATAATTAACAATATGTATATTGAGATCATGAAACGAAACAAAAGTTCTTAAATTTCATTAAAAAAATTGAAACATTTTCATAAATAAAAAACTAATAGTTTTAGCCTTTTATTAAAAAATAATTGAATTCAAAATATTTTTTTAATTAAAAATATTTTAAGCTTACTACTCAACACACATTTTTTCGTTAGTGTTTGGTTCTCATTTTTTATTCTTTGCAATGATTATTATTCATTACTGAATTATTTTTGTGAATTTGATTTAATGGCAGAAGAGAATATTTTCTTGAAGTATATTTTTTAATAACTTTTCTTCTACATAATTTTAAAAAGATATTGTGTAATTTTCACGAGATATTGACATTTACATAAGTGAAAGAAAACCGAAGAGGACAAGTGGACATTGTCTTTTAAATGTCAGAGGTTTTATATAGTTAAAAAATTTATATTTCCAGATATTTCAAATAGTTTCGAATTTTATATTTTCAAATGAATTTATATTTCAACCCTAGACGAATTAGAAAACTCTTAGCCGTATCAGTGTGAGAAAAGCGTTAATGGTGCTAGTTGAAGATGACAAAGTAATGAAATGTTACGTCTTGTAAGACTAATAATTCCCTTTCACCCTCTTTTAGGACCAAGTGACTGTGTTTAAAATCCAATAGTCTTTTTATAGCTCTAACATATGTAAATGGTAAATGATCTCTGAGGATTTCAACATATTTCCATAATGTCATTGGTAATTTTTTTACTGGTGTGGAAAAATGCATACCTCATATAAGATAATTTAAGGGTAAAAAATTTATTTGTGAATCAAATTCTTCGTATTGTTGGCATTCGTAATTAAATGCTCTATTAAAAAATCTGGATAGAGAAAGATTTTATATTTTGATGGTGATTAGTATAATATGGATATCATTTGTTAAAGATCTGAATATCCGTATATTATAGTGATTCTTTATTTCTATTTTAGATAATTCAGAAATGGAAATTTTCATTTCAGTCTTTGACGCTCAGCGTCCTATTTATAGTTCAGATGAATTTCATTTCCATGACTACACCAGAAGGTGTTGTCCTTCTAGTGTAGTCATGGATTTTTTATGGATTCGTTGGATCATTTATGTAACTATGGATTTGTCATGGATTTTTTTTGTAGTCATGGATCATTTATGTAACTATTTATATTTATACATTTACTATAACACTTGGTGAAATTTTTATATTTTCAACTTTTAATCTGATTTATAAACTAATTGTTTATTAACAACACATTTTAATTATTTTATTGATAAATCTTTTCAATTTTTCTTAATATTTTTATCTGAAGATGCTTGTAATAAGGATGTATCTCTAAGTACTGGGCAATAACCTTTTTTATGAGGTTGTTTGCTGAAAAACCGGGGTAAAGAAATTTGACATTTTGCTGGGAAAATTTCTTTTGTTCAGAAAATTAATTTCCGAATGGCAAACATGGTCTATATAGCTTTAGAAAATAGATTTTATGTTTCACAGAAATTTCCCATTAAGATTTGTATGAAAATGTTACATGAAATGTTTTTAAATTAATTTTTTTATCAAACTGGAATTTAATAAAAATGACTTAGAATTCTCGGAAACACTTGGTATCCTGTAATTCCTTCAAACGACCATTACCTACTACTAAGCCTTAAATATATGTAGAATTTAATTTCTGAAATTTTGTGAGATTGTTAATATATCTTTTAGGAATGATTAAGACTTTTTATGATTGGAAATGAGGCGCAAGAAATGAACTCTCCGCCTCTAATTCGGAAAACCAAAACTGGTCAGTTTTTTCTGTGATTTCAACGCCTCATGTTATCTTCTCATTCGAAAACTTCTGGACGTTAATATTCAGTCGTAAGCTATTTTTGATTAAGAAAAATTTTCCTTGCTATTTTTATCTGAAGATGCTTTTAATAAAGATGTATCCCTAGGTGTTGCGCGATAACCTTCTTTATGAGGCTGTTTGCGGAAAAACCGAGGAAAAGAAGTTTGTCATTTTATTGGTGAAATTTCTTTTATTCAGAAATTTTATTTCCAGATGGCAAAAATGTATTCTATAGGTTTAGAAAATCGATCTTAAATTTCACTGAAACAAAATTTCATTATGATTTGTATGAAAATATTACATGAAATGTGTTTAAACTATTTTATCACACCTGGACTTAAAAAATGCTCGAAATGACTTAGTAATTCCTACAAACTCCCATTACCTACTCCTAAACATTAAACATCTGTAAAAATTAGGCACTATAATTTTTGACATTGATAATATATATTTTAGGAATGATTAAGATCTTTTATGATTGGCTATTTGACACAAGAAACAGATTTAATCTAAAAAAAAAAAAAAGTCTCACTGCCTCAAATTCGGTAAACTAAAATACATCAGTTTTTTTTCTTGGGGCGGGTGGGAGGGTGGGTTGTGGGTGTGACTTTGACACGGCATGTTATTTCCTCGTCCTATACTTTAATATCCAGCCGAAAGTAAGTTTCATAAAGTTGATAAAGAAAAATCTAGTGTTTTCTTGAAATTTATTATTCTTTGTAGCCTGGTAAACTCATACTGAAACAAATAATGCTGGATCATATAACGTTTCTTTAATTTTGCAAAATTATGAATTCATAAATCATGGATAAAATCTGAATTCAATATGTTTCTGAAATATATTTATTGGTACGACTACTTCTATCTATCATCAATGGCTTTTCTTTAAAATTTCTTTTTATTTAAAAACAGCTCTCTCAAGAAAAACGGTTTGCTGTCTCAATTTTGTACAGCACGCTAAGTTTTAGTTACTACAACTATATAGGTAATAATAAATTATATAGTTTAAAATATAAAAACAACTGAATTTTTAATATCATTATAATTTATCTTTACTTAACCTCACAAATGATATCAATGTTTAAAATAGTGCCTCGCTTTCATTTTTTCGCAAAAATTTTGCAGGAAAAGAATCTTCATCGAAGCAAAAAAAGCTATGAAATTTATTTTAAAATCGTTGTTTATTGTTGGGAGGCAAATGTGGCATCCTTATGATGTTAAATTTTTCGAAAAGTATGGCACTTTTGGCTTTTCTTAATAAATGACTTCAGCACTAAAGAAAAAAGCAAACTGATATCCCGAGAAGACTTGTCTGATATGAGCATGCAGAAGTAGAAAAGATGATGGCAAAGTAAATACTCTTTGAAATGTAGCTCCATAAAAACTTTTATGCTTTTAATGGGTTTTAGATATGAAAATCATTATATTCTCTATAAAAAATTATAAAGTTTTGCTTTGGGGTACGAAACATTTTTGAAAGAAAATATTGAAAAACAGTTCTAATTTTCTATCGATATTTCTATGCACCTTTAATTTACGTTGTTTTGACTAGCTGATGAAACAAACACTTCTATCAGTTTTTCTTAATGTTCTTTTTAAAGAAAATTTTTTTTAAAATTAATTTAATAGCTTATGTTTAATGCATGCCTTTGTATTATTTATAGCATATCTTTAATGCATGTATAATTTGTAGCATATCTTTAATGTATGCCTTTACAAGCCTTTGTATTATTACGCTGATAACGATAATGATTCAAATTCTGATATGTTCGAATGTTACATTGAAAGAAGAATATTCATATTTAGAAGTATTATGGTTAGGATTTTGTGTAAGTACGTAAAATAGCCAATACTTAATTATAATTACAATAAATCGTTAAATTCGGTTTTTAGAATAAAATGGTTAGCCGCAAAATAGGAAAGAAACAAAAAGTATTCTGTGAAAGTTTTACTTCTATTTCTGAACCAACAAACAACAATTTCAAAAAGTAATTAAAAAACGAGGATGACAAAAGGAAATTATAACTAAAATCTCGGAATTTATTGTATGTTTTATACTCACACCTGAGATTATAACCACAAAGTCAACAATTAGTAAAATATTAAGGTTTTAATTCTTTTTTGAAAATTTATATTTTCAGATGCTCTTGAATTGAGATTGTGAACTACATTTGTTCCTTTCTAAAGTCAATTTTAAAAAAGAAATCGCTTTTTTCTATATGAAGTAAACTTAAATGAATAAAACCCTTCATTGACACTCACTAATTATTTGGTTAAATTTTTAAAATAGCATTTGACATAAATGTGACATTTGTGTGCAAAGATGTGACATTTGTGTGCAAAGAAATTTTTTTTGCACAATAAGCAGTAAGCGACTGTTTACGTCTCTAGTTGCAGCGGCGAATCACGAGGCTTTGGATCTAACGCAGCCTATTAGTCGATTAAAAGCAGATTCACTACGGAGTGAGTAATTACAGCTCTTCATCTGAACCGAACCGCATTTGCCCTGAAACTCGACGGGGCTGAGAATTTCAAATAATCTATTAGTCGAGAAAAAAAGAAGGTGATACTGTAGATTCTGCGCTATTGAGTGCGCATATGAAACGTCATTCCAGCGTTTGTGACGCCCTCTTATTCTTTCTCCTACCATCATTCAAATTGGAGTTTTCTGATTTTTCTGACGTGGGAATAGACTGGAGCAAGAAGTGGATGAGGGGACGAAATTGTTTGAATGGAGAGTTAACACTGATGATATGATTTTTGAGGTAGAAAGAAAACCGGCCAAATGGAAATGATTACAAGATTAAAGTGTGCGCGGTCAAAACTGAATTACTGAAGAACTTTATTCCAGTATTTGAAGAAAAACATGCGAGTGGGGAGAATGTTCTAGGTGAGTTTTATACTACCTCAGTATTAAATTTGTAACAATCATAATATTTATATAGTTAATTCAATTTTTACTGTTTTCCATTTTATAATGTCGCGGGAAAAAAGGGAGCTATCCGACTTGATTCTGTTGCCGATCATCATATTTCAAAACTAATATACCATTTTAAAGCTGGTAGCGTATATTAAAAATTGATGCCCTAAAATGCTCATAGGGGATTACCTACAAATTTAAAACCGTATAAACTTTGAAAATTACTATGCAACACCCTTTTTGATGTCACGAATAGATTCCGCGTGGAAAAATTACCAAGAGGAGGACATGTACTTAAAAATTACCCGTCATTTTGGTTAATATACTATAATTGCATCCGGAGATGTTTGATATTTTCTGTTAGGGGATTGTTTCCATATTTATATGTGTATCGTTTATATGTTATCTGGACGTCGATAATAATAATTTTTTTTTTAATTTTAGTGATACTTTGAAAGCATCTTTAAAGTTTCGATCTACTTGTTAATAACGTTTACTACTTCATTCATAATAAAATATTTATAGTGGAAATTATTCGGATAAGTTCAGTTCTTTTCCGTAAAGAAATGTTCAAGAGCATTGAAAGTTTTGCTTAAATTGTATCTGAACCTGAATCGCTATTATGCTGAAAGTATCAAAATGAAAAGTTTTGTAGTATGATCGAAAGAAATGGAATAGAATATATTTTTATTGTTTAAATGAAATATTAATTTTAGTATTCAAATTAATGTCTCATCGATAGGGGGAGAGAAAAAAAAATTAACTGTCGTCTGTCGGTCTGTACTTTCGCAATCGTTTCGTTCTTCGTTTTAATCTTTCTGAAAAAAGGCCAACCAACATATGTATTCTAGTATATATTCAAGGTGTATTATATTATTTAAAAATGCTAGATTCAGGTCAAATTATATATTTCATAACTATTGTTCATCAATGCCAAGCAAAGAAATCGCAGTTTTATCTACAGTAAACCAAAATAAGATAATTATAACAATACAATCGATTATTTTCTTTTTGAAATTATATTTGACCAAGCTAATTTATTTTTTAGTTCTCAATTTCGATGAAAACTCTAGAATATCTATTTCCAATTCTGTATTTTCCATTTCAATCTATGCAGTCTAGTTTTACAGGTTCTATGATCCACGTATAAAATGCTCCTCATATAGAGGCGGTATAATTGTATTGAAAATACTGAGACCTTATTTAACAAGCAAGAAATCTTCATATTTCTCTTTCTGAAAATAGATAATAGCATTTTTTGTGAGGAAAAGGAAATAAGACAATAATGTATAATTGCACTAGAAGTAAGTGTATGATAAAAATTTGAAATTTAAAATAATATTATTTATATATTATTTACATGTTATGTATTTAAACATGATGTGATATGCTCTAATTTTTTTTCCTATCCATAACTTGAATTATTTCTATAGGTTGAAAAAACGGTTTTCACAAAAGTCAAAATGAGCATTCAGAATGTAATATACAAAATATTTCAATCACTCTATTTAAAAATTAGAAATTATGGAAGTTTCTTACATGCTAACAAAAGATAAAGAAATATAAATCAGTGTAAGGATTCTGATGATGCATGATTTTTTTATGTAGTGTTTTAATTTAACTTGATTTATTTCATGTTTGCAACGATGAGATATTGAAATTTATTTTTGACTAGAATTCTGCTGTGTTAGTAGTTTGAAAATTCTGTTGACTGATGTATTTTCGATGAAAATACACTGATTTACAACTTTCAATATTTAATTTTTAATTTACACATAAATTTAAATAAAACTGCATTCAATGTGAATAACTCAACCTAGTAAAGAATTTGAGAAAAATATGATTTCAGTAGTTTAATATAATAATGAATAAATTAAAACCTTAGATAAATTAAATAAATATAATAATTGATATATAAATTAAAACGTTGAAAATAATTCTATCATTTAGTATTCTAAATGCATATCTAATTTGAACATCTCAAAAGAATTGATGACAAATATAATTTTTGTATCATTTTATTCTAGTTCCGTTGCATTAAATATTTTATAAAACAAGTGGTGATATTTTCAAAAGTGCTTTTTCAAATTCTCATCAGATCTATTAGTTCAATATTTTTAATAACATTTTTCTAATTGATTTATTGATAATTCTTTTACCTAAGTATTATTATGTAAAGATGGTTTTAATATGAATGTATCCCTAGGTACTCGGCGACACCTCTTTTATAGGGGTGTTTGCTATAAAACCGGGGAAAAGAAATTTGTCATTTTGTGGGTAAAATTTCTTTTTAGAAATTTTATATTTCTAGTGACAAACATGTACTCTATTGGTTTAGAAAGTAGATCTTATGTCTCAATGAAATGTTCCCTTAAGATTTGTATGAAAGTATTTAATGAAATCTTTTTAAATTATTTTTTATCATACTTAATAAATGCTCGAAATGATTTATTATCTTGTAGTTCCAAAACATTGTTATTACAAACAATAAGATCAGCATCTTATTGTTAATCAGTTTGTAATAACATCAGTTTGTAATAACAGTAAAAATAAGTATCTGTTATCTCGTGACATTGATAGTATTTCTTTTAAGACTGATTAGGATTTTTTTATGATTGGAAATTTGACGCAAGAAGCGGATGGAATCACAAAAATTAGATTCACTTATTTGAATTCGGAACATCAAAACACAGCAAGTGTTTTTTAAAATAATTTTTTAATTATTTAAATTTTTGATATAATTGTCGATTTATTTAATCTCACTAATAATAGAAATGAATGAAGTAATGCCCACTTTTTGCTTTTTGCAGAACTTTTGCTTTATGCAGAACTAACTTAACCATAAAAGGATCTTCTATGCAAGAGATAAATTAATACAATTAAATACAACTTCATTATTTATTTTATAAAACTGGAAGTGTATTACTACTAATATTAAAATGTTTCAATTGGATTGCGCTTTCAGTAGATTAGAATAAATGTTTTCATCACTAAGGAAGAAGGTAAATTAATGTCCCAGGAAGTTGGCCTGATATGAACTGCAAATGTATCTCCATTGTAGAGTAAAAACGATGATGACATGGGAAATAATTCCAATAATGTCTGAGTTTTTTATTTTATTTTTAAATTGATCTTTTCATCTATAACTGATCCATTGTTTGCGATTTAATTAGCTTATGAAGATCGCTGTTAACCCAAAACAGTTTTTACTTTAACGGTTACATTAAAATGGATTTATATGATTTTGTCATGGAGAACATACTTTATTTAGACATCAAAATTTTAATACTTTTTGTATAATTTATTATCATCCATATTATTTCATGAAACTGATAAACACAACAAGAAGATATCTTCTATAATGTCCCTTATCTATTGTTCCTCGTATATCTATCCTTAGCGAAGGAATGCTGACATCTAAAGTGGTCAGTTATTGGAATGTTATTATTTCATTTAGGAACTTCCTTCCTTTTTTGTATACCCTCTTTGAAGCAATAGGTTAAGCACCAGATTTCTTTAAATCCTTCTTTTACTACATTTTATTCATTTTAAATGTCTGTAGTAGAAATAAGCATTATTTTATTGCATGATTCTGTCAATTTCAGGTTGATATAATAGTATTTTACATTTTCTTCTGGCTCCATTCTTATTTTTTGAAGCATAATATGCTAAATAATTTCCTTTCTGTATGTAATTTTTTCTCTCTAAAGGAATTACACATGAGCCAGATATCTGTGATTCAGACGTAGAGTATACATAGCATAAAAACTGGTTTTAAAATATACAAATACTAAAGACATCTTAGTATAAATTTGTAGTATTATATAACAAATTAGTATAAATCTTATTGTATAACAATATAATTATTGTATAAATCTTATTGTATGTAATTATTGTATAACAAATTAGTATAAATCTTAGTATAGATTTGTACTTTAACATAATCAAGAGATTTCAAAGGTTGTTTGTATATTTTTACTATATCATTTATATACTGGAGACTTTTTAGAATTGAAAAATGTAATTTAATTGTATCAACTGATGAATAAAACGGTTTGAGTAATGGAACTATCCAAAAGAAATTTTTTTAGGAATTAAAATCATTTTGAATAATTTATCAAAGTAATTTTATAAACTAGTTTATGAGTTGTTATTCAACCGAACCATCATAATTTAAAATTTTTTTGATATAAAAAATATCGTCTTTCAATATTTCTTGTTTCATTAAATTAGTTTAATTACATTAATGTCCTATTTCTAATTTATTCTATGAATATATTCGAAACAGGACATAAGCTAATAACCAAACAGTAATCCTCTCCAAATATTGCTCAGCAACAGTTAAAATGCCTTTTAAAGGATTTCAAAAGGATGCCTTCGTTTTTGATTATTGAATCCCATACCCATATGTAAAATACTGAACAATTTTTTCATATATCTAGGATAAAATTTATTCTTCTCAGACTTCCCAGGAATATGAGTCTAAAAATAGAAACAGAAGATTTTAATTTTTTGAGAAGTAGGTGTGCTCTTGCTTTTCGAAAAATACATTTTCTTTAAAACTTAACGACAGAGACGATGTGAGAGCTATTTAGTTACTGATTGCACAAAAAAAAGTATTTTGTCAGTGTAAGGATGCAGATTTTGATTCAAGTTTAAGCACCTGCAGATTTAAGCACCAGAACTGAAGTATTAGAGCAACATCAGCATAGACATGGTAAGTTGCTCTTTTGCTGTTTTCTAAAATTGTTTTTAGTATGGTGTGAATTTACTAATTCCGTTCAAAATAGATCCATCCATTTATTTTAAAATGACTTTCAGGCTAACTCCAAGAAAATTATTTGTTTATTTATTCTATTTCGGCATTAAGAAGCCTGAAAAATTATCACTATGTGTCCCAAGATATTATTGAAGATTCTAAACATTTTTATAGTGATATCTTAGGACCTTACATTTCAGATCCATCGTCAAATGACTAGAATAACTTTTGAACCGTCACCGATTATATACATATTCGTACCACATATGCAGAAACAATTTCTGTTGGTTTCTTTATGAGAGAAATTTTATAAATTCTAATATTGTTTTGTAAAGCTATGCCTTTCAATTACTTTTTCACCTTAAGTGGTGTCATAATAAAGACCAAATTTGCTTATCAGTAATATCATAGAGTATGGAGTCCCCTTCAATGTTATAAAAGAAATTAATTATTTCTAATTAATTAATTTGATTGATTTCGAACTAATTAATTTCGGAGAAATTTGTTTTTGAGCTTTGAAGTTTTATTTCTTTTTTAATCTTGAAGTGCAAAGCCTGAAAATCAAATAATTTCCACTTAGAAGAATTATTTTAGAAAATTAAGCAAGGATAAGTCAATGAATTTACAATTTACTTCTAATTTATTTTCTAAACGTCATCAATTCTCTTTTGTGTCAAGGAATCAAAATGTACATTTTTTCATTTTTTAAAAAGTATTCTGATTTCTTCAAGACATTTATTCGTTTATTGAATCAGCTTTGAACAAATGAACTTTAAAAGAAGAAAAAGTGTGTGCCCGAAAAACTGCGAGTAGGATTAATGCTTTAAATAGAAAACAAACACGAGACGAAACAAAGTAAAAAGAAGTCTAATAAAATTTTATAATTTGTTTTGGAGTAATTATCTTTTAAATTGTGGAAGAAATATTCTCTTAACAGTTTTAAAGACAGGTACTTCAAATCAAATTTTTTCAATCAAAATAATTGGAATTCGAAGACAACAACAGAAAAGGCAAGGTCAAATGCGCTTTATGTTTTGCTAAAATTTCTTTTAATATCACTTGAATTTATATGCTGTCCTCAAAATAAATAGAATATACCGGGTGAGCATTAAGTATTGATCTAGATATAAAAATGTATTACGCAAATTCTATAATATTTAAACACATATTTCTTTTCTTAATTAAATTTCTTATTAAATAACTAAATTTCTGATTCTGATTCTGATTTATGATTAACTAATTTCTGATTTCCGTGTGCTCCCTTTATAAGATCAAAAATGTCAAAGTACAGTTCTAGTTTTTTCTATAGCTATCTGAAATTTGTTATATAATTCTAGGTACAACATGAGTTGTCCAAGCTTTCAATCTTTGATTATCATGAAATGGAGTTGCAAACATTCCTAATGATGTCTTAACTCTATTTAAATTCATGGAATCTATTTAAATCTATTAAATCATGGAATCTATTTAAATCTATTAAATCATGGAATCTATTTAAATCTATTAAATCATGGAATCTATTTAAATTCATGCTGATTTCATTCCATGGAATCAAAAAAACGTTGCGCCTTTTATTTTAACTGCATTTACTTATAAATTAAAATTTCATTCACTTTTATATGTATAAATTACATGCGCCATTTGTTCAATAATAAAAAAAAATAACTAGGAACAGGAATATGCAATGACAAAAATTTTTGTACTACTGTTATCAACGAACAAGAAAAACGATGATGACAAGTGGAGATAATCTCCTAAACGTCTGAGTTTTTATACTGTTACAAATTAATATTTCCATATATTTCAATTATTTTTCAAATTTCATGTTTTAACATAAATTTATGCTGCAAGAATGTACGGAATTGATTGAACTTAACCACAGCTGTGTGAGAAAGTTTTTAATAGCGCTAATTGAAAATGGTGGGATAGTGAAATGTTATCTTTTTCTAAGGGTATTATTTAGCGTTTCTCCTCTCTTACTCGTTTCTCCTTTAGATCCCTTTAGCCTCTACAGCACTAAAATATATAAATGGTGAATGTTCTCTAAAGATTTCAGTCTATTTTCCTTACAGCAGTAGGTAATTATTATCCTAATAATCTTATTTCCTTTTTTTTTCTTGTTTGTATAGAAGAAGATATTCTGATCTCATCTAAGACACTTTGTTGTGGGGCAGAGGGGATTTGTCTGTAAGTTTAATTGTTAATGATCAGAAGCATTCCTGATAAAAATTTTAATGTATACGAAATAAAAAAAAACTCTGGTAAGAAAATATTTATTTTTTGATGGTGTTTAATATATAGTGGATTTTATTTATTTACTTCACTTTTCATAATTCAAAAAAATGAACATTTTCTTTTCTATCCTTAGCGCCCAGCTTTCTATGTATAGTTCAGATGCCTTTGACTTCCGGCGCTAAACTGAAAGCATTCATTTTTCATTTTTTTTATTTTTTACTTCAACTAAGAGAAAATAAGAGCAAAAGAAAAAAAAAAGAATATCTCTATAACTCGAATATTTATTATCTTCACAAAACTGCTGTCGATGGAAACAGCTCAAAGTGTGAGGTTTGTTTAGATAGACAAATTGATTAAATGGTTTAATTAAGATGGTTGCTATCCCTCAAGAACTACTGAGAATTTTAAAATGAAATTCGATACACATATAAAATAAGGCATACAAGATCGAGTTTTTAAAAACTCCCAATTTCTTATGCCGATATTTCTGAGATACTTATTAATTAACTATGTTAATCAATTCGATTGATCAGTTTTCCGATCAGAATAAACCTGTCCCCTCGAGTAATTTTCATCGACAACAATTTTTTTTAACTACTACTGTAAAAAAAATACAACTACTATAAAAATGTATTTTTTTCCTTGACGAGTGTACATCTAAACTTCCATCCTTCATCCTCAAAGTTCTACTTATGGCTCAAAAGCTTTTCGTTTTTATGGCTGAAATTTTTTCCATAGATGGTTTTTTTGCTTTATTTTAACAAATAAATATGTATATCCTACTTCCTATAGAATTTTCCTACTGAATTTTTTCTTCCTACATAACAGTCATATTCCGCCTGTTAGACAGATTTTAAAGTCAAACCGTCGCAATTTAAAATTTTTTGCTTTTTACTTTGACAGATTATTCAAATAATTGAAGGAATTTGAAAGTAAATTTTAATCTTTGGTATATTGATACATTATTAAAAAGTTGTAAAAGGCGTTTATAAAAAAATATGTTTTAAATTTTAATTTATGCTTTTAATTGAGTCGGGCGTTAATGCCATAAAGTATAGAATTCATGTTTATTAAAAGTTTTATATGGAATGCCTTAATTTATATTATAACTATTTTCCCTCGCTTTCTTTCTACATTCCTAAAATACCCTAATTTCAAAATAAATTCATGTTCCATTTTTGAAACTATGTGTATGATCTTCATTTGATTTTTCAGTCAATTTTATAAATATTTTCTAAAATGGTCTTAGCGAAGTATTGAATTCAACGATAAAAGAAGACTTTTACAACTTAACAATTAGCATAGTATATTATAGTTATTACCAATAAAAAAACTGAGATAAGATAATAATGAAAATATAATCGGTTATTTTCCATACTTATATTTTTTGACCCAGTTTTTTTATTTTTTAGTTTTTATAAAAATGTATGGATGGAAAATTTTTGATTAAAATTTAACTATCTTTGGTAAATTTAGCCTTTTCCACTTTAATATAAGCATTCCAGCTTTTCAGGTTGTAAGGCTTTCTAGAGAGTAAGCGTAACTATACTAAGGTGGAAAGAGTCATATTTAATAAGAGTCATATTTACACAAAGTGTGAGTGAGAATTCAAAATTTGAAATGTAAAATGATGTCATTTGCATAGTTTTTAAATGTCATATAAATGTATAACATTTAAAATACTGTGATATTTTTATGTATAATTTGCATTCTAAGAAAAAGAAGGAAAAAAGACAACAATTTTCATGAAAGGTCAAATTGAACTTTCAAAGTGTGAAACGTAAAAACATTATTTCTATCATATTTTTTAAAAATTAGAAATTATGAAATTTCTTGTACACTAACAAGAAGTAAAGAAATCTATGTCAATGCAGATATTTTGGTAATGCGTGATACTTTATTTAAGGCTTTTGTTTAAGTTGAAATAAACTTTAAACTCTCTAGACTTATTTGTTACGATGGGATATTGAAATTTATTTTTGACTAGGATCCTGCTGTGTTAGTATTTTGGAAATTCTGCTGACTGGTCTAAAAAAATACATTA
Organism: Argiope bruennichi; assembly: GCF_947563725.1. Taxonomy (NCBI): domain Eukaryota; kingdom Metazoa; phylum Arthropoda; class Arachnida; order Araneae; family Araneidae; genus Argiope; species Argiope bruennichi. Next base: position 121,076,798 of record NC_079162.1, read on the forward strand.
ATTTAATAATTTCAATATTTAATTTTTTATTTATACATTAATTTAATTAAAACTGCGTTCAATATGAGTAATTCCACCTATAAAGTATTTGAGAAGAAATTAGTTGCAGTTGTTTAATATCATGATGAATAAATTAAAACCTGAAATATTGAAAATAACTCTATTATTTAGTATTTTGATAAAATATCTAATTTTAACATCGCAAAGAAATTGTATATTAATAAAATTTCCATATCATTTTATTCTAGATATGTGACATTGTATATATTATAAAGCACGTGGTGATATTTGCAAAAGTATTTTTTCAAATTCTCATCTAATCTATAAATTAAATATTTTTAATAACACTTTTTAATTGATTCAGTGTTAATTATTTAAAATTTTCTTTAATATTTTTATATCGAGATGCTTTTAATATGAATATATCTCTAGGTACTGGGTGACACCTCTTTTATAGAAGTGTTGCGAAAAAACGGGTAAAAGAAGTTTGTCATTTTGTGTGTAAAATTTCTTTTGTTTAGAAATGTTATATTCCTCATGGCAAACATGTACTCTGTAGGTTTGGAAAATCGAACTTATGTCTTAGTGAAATTTTCCATTAAGATTTGTATGAAAGTATTACATGAAATGTTTAAAATTAATTTTTTATATCATACTGGAGTTTTATAACCATTGGAAATGATTTAATATCTGAAATTAATAATAGTTACAACAAATTATTATTACTTGCTTCCAAGCCTTAACCTTCTATAAAAATTATTGCTTCGTATTTTACGGCACTGATAGTATTTGTTTTCGGACTTATTAAGATTTTTTTATGATGGAAATTTGACGTAAGAAACGGATTTAATCACAAAAATGGGATTCACTGCCTCGAATTTGGAAACTAAAACTCAGCTGCTTTTTTTTTGTCATTTCGGTGCGACATGTTATTTCCTCACTTGTAAACTTTCATACGTTAAAATCCTGCCGTACGTTATTTTTGAAAAAAAAAATTCTAAATTACTTCTTAAAATGTCTTATTTCTCATTGCATAAGAACTTCATGCCGGAACAATTAAATCCCCTTCATTGCTACAGAATCTATGAATTTATAAATCATGGATTAAACCTGAGTTAAATTTGTTTATAAAATATATTTATTGGTATGATTACTTCTATACAGCAGCAACAACTTTCTTTTTAAACTTCTTTTTATTTAAAAATAGCGCTCCAAAGTAAAATGATTTTCTATCTCAATTTCATATCACTCACTAAGTTTTTAATTACTGCATCTATATAGGTAATAATAAATTATATAATTTATAAATTAAAAACTACTCAATTTTTAACAGCATTTTAATTTATCTTTTTTAATCTTGTAAATGATGCAAATGTATAAAACAGTGCCCGCTTTTGTTTTTTCGTAGAGCTTCGGATGGAAAGGACCCTTTTTGGATCAAGAAAAAAGCAATGCAATTTATTATATAATCGTTGTTTATTTTTATAGGCCAAAGGTGCTAACCATATGGTATTAAATTTTAACTACTGGTTCGCACTTTTGACTTATTAGAATAAATGATTCATCAATGCAGAAAAAAAACTGATATATCACGAGGGTCTGTCTAATAAGGGCATGCAGATAATTAGATAAACAAGTCTGGTAAGTAAAAACGATGTTGACTTGGGAAAAAATCCATAAGATGTGCGAGTTTTTAAATTTTGATTTAAACTAAATTAATCTTTTCTGATATGATTCTATTTATTATTTATATACTGGAGACTGTTTGAAAAATGTAGAACAATTTCTTCAACTAATGATCAGAACTGTAAGCGATAATGGAACTCACCAAAACTGAAAGCTTTAAATCTAAAATCTAATTGCCGCAAAAGTGCTAATACATGAAGAAAGTAAAAAATCCAGTAATGACGAAAAATAATGGTCAAAGAATTTACATCATCAAACATTTCATCACAGAGATGAAGTGATAATACCTAGTGTGCAAGCCAACTACAGTAGAGGCATCACAGGCGGAATTGGCACCGCCTTACGTTGGAAGTTTTCTGCTATTTTCATGAACTTCTGCATTGCGACGTTAATTCGTGCAATGATAAGCAACTCCTCTAGCAATTCAATATCTCTTAAATGATGCTTTTTAGCATTTCGAGGGAAAAAATCAGGCAAGAAAACAAAATGTAACTTTTTTCTAAAACAGATTTCCAGTAGGCATTTTATTTCCTCGTCTGAAAACTCTTATATATTAAAAGCTTATTTTTAATAAAAATTATACCTTTTTTCTGAAAATTCCCTACTTTATGATACATGACGACTATACGAATGCTGAAACAGGGCACGATTTCTTTAATATATGAATTAAACATCATGGATTAAACCTGAGATTAATATGCATATGAAATACATTTATTAAATGCTACTTCAACGAAGAAGAGCAAGGCTTCGAAGAAAAATGCTTTGCTGTGCTAATTTTATACCCAACAATAAATAAATTCTAGTTACTTCAAAGGAATATATATTTTTAAATTGTAAAATTTGCAGCCTAAAATTATTATTTTTTAAATTGTCACAATTTTATCGCCTTAAGGATGCAAAACAATATAATAGTGCCCAATTTTTTCAATTTGCAGAACATTCAATTGAAAGAAACTTTTTTGAATCAAGAAATAAAGCGATGCAATTTATTATAATATTATTTATTCTATAAAACAGTTCTATTGTTTATTCTATATATATTAAAGTCTTTCACTAGATGAGCACTTTTAGCTGTTTAGAATAAATGAAATTATCATTAAAAAAAGTAGTTATACAAGAAGTTGGTCTGATATGAGCATGCACATGTATTCTCAATACGAAAGTAAAAAACCATGATGACAAGGGAAATGGAGAATTAATGCAACATCAGCGCAGGCATGGTAAGTTGCTCTTTTGTTGTTTTCTAAAATAACGTTTACTATGGATAATAATTTTCTTATTTTAATAATTCCTTTCAAAAGAAATATAAATTACATTCTCTGATTTTACAAAAATTGACTGTTAGCAAGTTATTTGTTTATTGCCTAAGTTGCGAAATATGAAAACCTGATAAAATTATATTTATATATCCCAAGATAGTAATGAAGATTCCAAACATTTTTACAGTGATATTTTGGACCTTATATTTCAGATCTGCATAGATCGACAGGCAAATAATTAATATAACTTCCGACGCGACAACCCAAACTCGACTTCCGCTACTTCAACTATTCCAACGCGACTTCCGCGATGCTACAACTATTCAAACCACACATGCGAGAAAATTTTTTATAAACGAAATTTTATTCGGAAAATTCTGTTTTGTAAAGCTGCGCATTTAAATTATTTTTCACTTTAAGTTTTGTTACAGTAAAAATCAGTTTTACTCACCAATGATTTTATAGAACATTGCGCCCCCTACTACCTAGTTATCTACGTCATAAAAACAAATTAAAAGTTTGTAATTAATTAATGAGTGTTGAAATTCTTTTTTTTTCTGAAGGAGGGGGGTTATTTTAGGTATAGAGTTTGTGAATCAAAAGGTTTCTGCCTATACGCCACGATAACACGAAGAGAAACCAAGTAATACGCAATTCTCTTCGAACTTTTTTCTAAATGTTGTCAGTCTACTCATTCTGAGAATGGAATTCAAATGCATTATTAGTTTTTTAAAGCATTCTAATTTTCTCAAGACATTCATTTTTTATAGTATTAACTTACAAAAAAATAACTTTAAAGAAACTATCAGTGTATGTCCGTCAAAATAGTTGGTGATTCTAAGCATTTCCTTCCATTTCCATCATACCACTTTGTACAGGATCAATGTTTTAAAAAGAAGGCAAATACAAGGCGACTCAAAGTCCAGTACCATTTTTATAATTTGTTGCGAAGTAGCTGACTTCAAAGTTATGAAAGAAAAATTTATTTAATAACTTTGATGGTCAGTACTTCGAATCAAATTTTTGCAACCGAAATGATTGGAATTCGATGACAACAACAGAACATTCAAGGTAAGACAAGCTTTTATGCTTCTGTAAAATTTCTTTTAATATTATTTGAATTTATATGTTAGCCTCAAAATAAACAGAGTATAAAGGGTTAGCATTAAATCTTGCCTTGGTTATTAAATTTACTTGAGAAAATCCTATTATATTTAAAAATGTGATTCTAATAAATCAAATTTTTCATAAAATAAATCATATCTTTCAGACAATTTCATTTTTATATACAATCATCAGTATCGAAAATTTCTTTTGGAATAAAACAGGAAATGTGTATTTTAACTAAAGCGTTAAAGACCGCATTGAAAAAAAATAGTTAAAGAATACATTTGATGAAGAATTGAGTAATTTCAAACTGAATTTGTTTTTTTTTTCTAAAAAGTCGGTATTTCAATAAAATATTTACGATTCTCTTTTCCTTGTTATTAAAACTTAATAATTTTATATAAAATTACATTGAGTTGCATGGATAAAATATAAATCTTAATTGAGAAAAATTAAGAAATATTGAAATAACACATTTCCTCATGGGCGAACCTTCATTAGATGTGATTGGCTTCACGAACATTATAGAAGAATTGAAAATCTTATAACTTATCTATATAAGTTAGTTAATTTCGAAGTGATAGTTACACACACAAACCTCACAAAGGATAAGAGTTTAAATAAATCTTATCCTTTGTTTTAACAAAAAGGATGGCTGTTTTAACTATATCATTTTATGTGTTTATTATTAACACAAAATCAGTTAACATTATTGAATTTTTCATCAAAAGGAATTCATAGTAAAAATATAAAATAACAATGGAAACTTAATTAATATCTTCATAATGTTATGGAAGATAGTGAAAAGAAAAATGCAAGGCATTGACTAAATCTAATATTTTTGTTTAGCAAAAAAAAAAAAAAAAAAAAAAAAAATCCTTAAACTTCTTGCCACCAATCGATTACAGTTTCTATTCTAAAATTCCATTATATTGGAAAGTTGTACATTGTGAATGTTTACAGAAGAATTGAAAATCTTATGTCTAATGAGTTAGTTAATTTCGAAGATATAGTTTAATGATATTAATTTTCTGCGCTTTTAATTTCTTAATACGAATCCCTCTAGGTTATATAATGTTTGAAACATTTATAATCTTAATCAGAAACTTTTCCCAATTCAATTTTGCAGTAAATAAAGAAGAAACAATTTTTCAGAGAAATTGCTATCATCTTTGATTTCACATGTCATTTCTAAAATACATAATAATGATACTAAAATCCTCAGTAGGTTTAATCAATGAAATAAAACTAATCCATATATCTCTGCAAAGGTAACACTGGAATATATTTTTCATTATTAACTGCCCTAAATACGATAATTCTTAAAATTTAAAAAATATTACTCATCTGTGTATTAAAATTTTAAATTTCTGTTTTTTAATAAAGTTACACATTGAATATGATAGTGTTCAAACCAAAGCAAAAACCAAAAATGCCCGAAAAAATCAATTTTTGAGAAAAGGCATGTGTTTCATTTTAGATAGAAAGTCCGTTTTTGTAATACATATTACACTTATAGATTTATTTATTACCAGGCATATATTACTTTAAACTTATATTTGTGATTGCGATTCGAAATAGAAGTTGAAAATGCTATAAAAAAATATCAGTGTAATATTTTTGAGTTTTCCCTTTTCTGGGATTACTTTGCTTTATTTATGGGAATAACAGTACTTAATAATGAAAACACTTTTAACTTAACATCATTTTGATTTCGTAAAGACTATTATTTTTATGTTATTTATTTGCTAGGAGTCAAAAAAGGATGTCCAAAATTTATTTATTGTTTAAAACCAGAATGTCATTGCAACTCCGAAGAGACAAGTTGGAGCCTGAATGGAGCTTGTTCTGAAATGTTTGAAGTTGGCGCGTCCAGTGAAATATGAAACTGGAACCTCAATTTCAAGCATTTAAGAACTGGCAAGATCATTAATAAAGAAGAAATAAGTACTTTTGTATCCTTTATATAGTGTATTAATCTATGAAAATTCTCTTTGCGCAATTTATACTGACCAATAGCAGTGGCTTAGATATGGAGGTAAGAATATGACCTCGTCACATAAATGTAAACTCTTAAATAAACATTGAACATCTATTGATAGCCTCTCACGTCGTATGTATTCAATTCTCATTTCATCATGCATAAAGTGTTCCAGAAAATTATATGTTTTAGCTGATATAGTTAATGAAGTCTTTGCCAAAGGTACATATCTCCACAGGAAAAATTCTGTGCATGATTAGCAAACACGTATTGGGAGCTATTTTTCTCAACTCATAATTCCCATATTATTATCTACATGAAGCCGTCAGTCAGGTTGTTTAACTAGCAAATTGCCTGAAAGTTTTCTTTTCTGAGAAAATTATATAATCATGCTCTATTTTTCTTAAAACATCTAGTTTATTGATATCCATAGATAGAACCTAATGCATCCATTATCATTTCCGGATTATTAATGATATATTTTTTTATTAAAAATATTGTTTCTACTATATATTGATTAATATGACATTTAATCACCATGGTGAAATTTACCTTTTCTTTTAAAGATCTGGCAAGAAATATAGGAATGTACATAAATTTTATTAGTAAATAATAAATATTGTATATTTGCTTATTATTTTTTCTACAGATGCTCTCATTCTGCTGTCATTAAAAATTTTTCTTTCATTTGTATGGGTACTTTTGTACATTTCAGCAGAAGAATGCGTTTCTCGTGTAGAATTTTAGAGGGAATAAAACCTCTTTTACCTTGAAGTTCTACAAAATATATTTAGAGATACATATTGTCCTTCTGTTATGTGTATTGGAAAATAACGTATCAAAAGGAAATCAAATTTGTTCTAATTAAGCTTAACAAAATCTAACTGAGCTAATACTTACAAATGATTGCACTAAATCCGGCTGTTTAGAATAAAATGGTTCGCCTCTAAAGGAGAACAAGAAAAGAACTTGGCATGATAAAAATGCCTTGTCAATGATGGGCATCATACTGTATTGCTGAGAAGTCACATTATTTTAACGAAACTCTGTCACAAGCATTCACATAAACATACAAGAAATATAAAAGCGGTGATGACAAGGAGAGATAATCTCCAAACTGTCAGAGCTTTTATATTCTTAGTATTATTTCTTGAATTAGAATTCTTTCCTTTCTTATTCTGTCTTATTAATAATCGCATCTATTAAGGCCGATTAAATTTTTCTAGGAAATACATCAATCGCTAAAATCTCATGCTATTTAACGTTTTTCATTACAACATTGCATAATTTTAATGCCCTCAGTCATACGGCTTCATTTTCTTAAGATTTTATATTTGTTGTAAAGGATAAATTCTTCATCTAAAATACTTTGTTTGGGAAAGGTTTGTTTGTGAGAGAAATTATTAATGATTAGAATCATTTGTTCGGGTGATTAAATTAATGGTATCATTGTTAATAAAAGTTCAACCATATGCGAAACCCATATAATGCTAGTTTAGAGAATAATTATATTCTTTGATTTTTAATAGTATCATGGATTTTAATGGTTGAAATCTGTTAATACTCATATTAGATTTGGAAAATTAAACTTTAAACAATTCAAGAAATAAGTATTTTAATTGTAAATGAAAAATATTATATAAATTGGAATTTTTTTCTGAGGTATATATTAATTAAAATTTACATTTCCAGCAAAAGGCAAAATCTTCATTTTCAAAACGGAAAGCGAAGAAAAATAAATTCTTCCTTAAATTTCTTGTCATTTGTTAATTTTAATTATTGTTAATTTTTAAGCCAAATTCTTTCAAGTATCTAAATATCTGACATAAACTGCAGAGTCAGAGATATACCTACTCAAAATGGAGCATAGGACAAATATCACAACTGCGTCCCCTCCCTTTTGAAAATGCAATTCGCATGTTCCACCCACCCGCCTTTTGAACTTTAGCTACAATTGCAATTAAATTAAACAATAATTTATAATATATTCTTAAACAAAATTATCTTTCCGCTTTCAGCACCAGGCTGCTTCACCGATAAAATGAATCGTATTACTTCCGTAAAGTCAATTGACTTTAATTTAGTTATTGAACTTATTTAATTTTTGTAACGGAGAAAGATTGACAGATACAAAACAAGGTATAATAAGGAAAGAAAAATAATTTTTACTATTTGACATAAATTTTGATGGATAAACAATTTTAATATATCTTGAATTCTTGCAGTTAATGTAACTAATAGTTTAAGCCTACACATTTCATTTTAAAGAAAAATGGTTTGACCAAATGGCTTTCTAAAAATATAGATTTAACTGGACTTATTTATCTTGATCTTGAATTCAGCATGAATCGTGATGAAATATGAATTTAATTTAAACTGTAATAATTGCTTATTATTCAATTAATTACTAAATAAATATTTAAAACAATTAGAACTGACCACGGAGTAGCAATTTAATTTCTGCAAACTCTTTTACCTTAAAACTAAACAAAATTACCATCTTATGAAATGAACAAATAATCAAGGAAAAACGTCATCATAAACATTTTATTCATTCATCTTCAAAAACATAGCATACAGCATATAATTCAAAAATATAAATTGTTGCATACTCATAATAATACATATAGGGAAAAAATAATAGCATCCAGTATTGGGCATATTTCAAATTCTAAAAAACATTTATTCGTGTACATTTCAATTTGTCAGGCATAACGTTTAAAATATAATTTCGAATACTTTTACACATTTTAATTATATTTTATTAATAATAACTGCATTTTATAATTGTTGTAATTTTTATATTTTATAATTTTGTTAATCCATCAGTTTGAATATTTAAAATGCATTAAATTCAGCAATTTTAAATGTATGTTTTTATGCACTTTTAATTTATAAAAATTGACAGAAGTACATTAGCTTACATGTATATTAGCTTACAATATTAATGGCGAGTTTCACTTATAACAAAAAAATGCGTTTCTGCTGGTTTGTTTTGTAATCCACCTGGATGTTTTTGATGATTTATGTCTCTTAAATGATTCTTTTTAGCATTTCGAGGAAAAAATCAGGCAAGAAAACAAAATGTCACTTTTATCTAAAATAGATTTCCAGTAGGCATTTTATTTCCTCGTCTGAAAACTCTTATATATTAAAAGCTTATTTTTAAGAAAAATTCTAAATTTTTTTCTGAAAATTCCCTATTTTATGATACATGACAGCTATACGAATGCTGAAACAGGGTAGGATTTCTTTAATATATGAATTCAAACATCATGGATTAAACCTGAGATTAATATGCATTTGAAATACATTTATTAAATGCTACTTCAACGAAGAAGAGCAAGGTTTAGAAGAAAATTGCTTTGCTGAGTTAATTTTATACCCAATAATAAAAAAATTCTAGTTACTTCAAAGGAATATATATTTTTAAATTGGAAATTTGTAGCCTAAAATTATTATTTTTTAAATTGTCATAATTTTATCGCCTTAAGGATGAATATTATTTTAATAGAGAACAATTTTTTCAATATGCAAAACATTCAATTGAAAGAAACATTTTTGAATCAAGAAATAAAGCGATGCAATTTATTATAATACTATTTATTCTATAAAACAGTTCTATTGTTTTTTCTATATATATTAAAGCGTTTCACTAGGTTAACTCTTTTAGCTGTTTAGAATAAATGAAATTATCATTAAAAAAAGTAGTTATACAAGAAGTTGGTCTGATATGAGCATGCAAATGTATTCTCAATACGAAAGTAAAAAAACATGATGACAAGGGAAATGGAGCATTAAAGCAACATCAGCGCAGACATGGTAAGTTGCTCTTTTTTTGTTTTCTAAAATGACATTTACTATGAATAATAATTTTCTTATTTTAATAATTCCTTTTAAAAGAAAATATAAATTACATTGTCTGATTTTACAAAAATTGACTGTTAGCAAGTTATTTGTATATTGCCTCAGTTACGGCATATGAAAACCTTATAAAATTATATTTATATATAACGAGATAGCAATGAAGATTCCAAACATTTTTACAGTGATATTTTGAACCTTATATTTCAGAACTGCATAGATCGACAGTCAAATAATTAAGATAATTTATGACGCGATAACCCTGCTAGAAATATTCAATCCACATATGCGGGAAAATTTTTTTTATAAATTAAATTTTATGAGTTTGATTATTGTTTTGTAAAGCTGCACATATAAATTATTTTTCACCTTAAATTTTGTTAGAATAAAAAACAGTTTTACTCACCAATGATTTTATAGAACATTGCGCCCCCTACAACCTAGTTATCTACGTCATAAAAAGAAATTAAAAGTTTGTAATTAATTAATGAGTGTTGAAATTCTTTTTTTTTTCTGAAGGAGACGGGTGCTTTTAGGTATAGAGTTTGTTAATCAAATAGTTTCTGCCTATACGCCACGATAACACGAAGAGAAACCAAGTAATACGCAATTCTCTTCGAAATTTTTTCTAAATGTTGTCAGTCTACTCATTTTAAGAATGGAATTCAAATGCATTATTATTTTTTAAAGCATTCTAATTTTCCCAAAATATTCATTTTTTATAGCATTGACTTTCAAAAAAAGTACTTTAAAAGAACTCTAAGTGTGTGCCATCAAAATAGTTGGTGATTCTAAGCATTTCCTTCCATTTCCATCATACCACTTTGTGCAAGATTAATGTTTTAAAAAGAAGGCAAATACAAGGCGACTCAAAGTCCAGTACCATTTTTATAATTTGTTGCGAGGTAGCTGACTTCAAAATTATGAAAGAAAAATTCATTTAATAATTTTGAGGTCAGTACTTCGAATCAAATTTTTGCAACCGAAATGATTGGAATTCGATGACAACAACAGAACATTCAAGGTAAGACAAGCTTTTGTGTTTCTGTAAAATTTCTTTTAATATTATTTGAATTTATATGTTAGCCTCAAAATAAACAGAGTATAAAGGGTTAGCATTAAATCTTTCCTTGGTTGTTAAATTTAATTGAGAAAATCCTATTATATTTAAAAATGTGATTCTAATAAATCAAATTTTTCATAAAATAAATCTTATCTTTCCGACAATTTCATTTTTATATACAATCATCACTATCGAAAATTTCTTTTGGAATAAAACAGGAAATGTGTATTTTAATTAAAGCGGTAAAGAACGCATTGAAAAAAAAAATAGTTAAAGAATACATTTCTAATTTTTTCAAGATATTCATTTTTTATAGTATTAACTTACAAAAAAATAACTTTAAAGAAACTATCAGTGTGTGTCCGTCAAAATAGTTGGTGATTCTAAGCATTTCCATCATACCACTTTGTACAGGATCAATGTTTTAAAAAGAAGGCAGATACAAGGCTACTCAAAGTCCAGTACCATTTTTATAATTTGTTGCGAGGTAGCTGACTTCAAAATTATGAAAGAAAAATTCATTTAATAATTTTGAGGTCAGTACTTCGAATCAAATTTTTGCAACCGAAATGATTGGAATTCGATGACAACAACAGAACATTCAAGGTAAGACAAGCTTTTGTGTTTCTGTAAAATTTCTTTTAATATTATTTGAATTTATATGTTAGCCTCAAAATAAACAGAGTATAAAGGGTTAGCATTAAATCTTTCCTTGGTTGATAAATTTAATTGAGAAAATCCTATTATATTTAAAAATGTGATTCTAATAAATCAAATTTTTCATAAAATAAATCTTATCTTTCAGACAATTTCATTTTTATATACAATCATCACTATCGAAAATTTCTTTTGGAATAAAACAGGAAATGTGTATTTTAATTAAAGCGTTAAAGAACGCATTGAAAAAAAAATAGTTAAAGAATACATTTCTAATTTTTTCAAGATATTCATTTTTTATAGTATTAACTTACAAAAAAATAACTTTAAAGAAACTATCAGTGTGTGTCCGTCAAAATAGTTGGAGATTCTAAGCATTTCCTTCCATTTCCATCATACCACTTTGTACAGGATCAATGTTTTAAAAAGAAGGCAAATACAAGGCGACTCAAAGTCCAGTACCATTTTTATAATTTGTTGCGAGGTACCTGACTTCAAAATTATGAAAGAAAAATTCATTTACTAATTTTGAGGGTCAGTACTTCGAATCAAATTTTTGCAACCGAAATGATTGGAATTCGATGACAACAACAGAACATTCAAGGTAAGACAAGCTTTTATGCTTCTGTAAAATTTCTTTTAATATTATTTGAATTTATATGTTAGCCTCAAAATAAACAGAGTATAAAAGGTTAGCATTATGTCTTGTTTGTTATTAAAATTTATTTGCTTAAATCCTATTATATTTAAACAGGTGCTTCTGATAAATAAAAGTTTTCATAAAATAAATCATATCTTTCAGACAATTTCATTTTTATATACAATCATCACTATCGAAAATTTCTTTGGAATAAAATGACTTACGCATTAATTAAAGCATTAAAAAACGCATTGAAAAAAAATAGATAAAGAATGCATTTGATGAAAAATTAAGTAATTTCAAACTGAATTTTTTTTCTTCGAGAAAGTCGGTATTTCAATAAAATATTTACGATTCTCTTTTCCTTGTTATTAAAACTTAATACTTTTATTAAAATTAGAAATAAAGAAAAAATAAGAAATATTGAAATATTAAATAAAGAAAAATTAAGAAATATTGAAAGAACACATTTCCTCATGGGCGCACCTTCTTTGCATGTGACGGGCTTCACGAACCTTTGTGATCTGGTCTCCTTTCTGTTTTATTCTCCTTTCCATTTCTTATTGTTCGCTTACTATCTTCTTTCCCACGTCTACCATCGAGACAGTGTCTTTGAGAAATTGCAGTCACTCTAAATGGCTGTAATTTCTCAGAGACTTAGAAATCCCAAGTGTTGGTCATGGGTAGTGGCTCTGTAGAAAAGTAATTTGAATGGTCCTCCAATTTGAATCGGCTGAAAAGTATTCACCAAAAAGCTAAGTTTGTTTTGAATAAAGCGAAAGGGTCACTTACTGGGAGGAAGACTCAAAATGTTTATGTTACATTTGGCACCAAAGGCTCAGAGTAAGAAGGTCTGTTGATGGCAATTTACTTATTATGTTTTACATTATAATGTTAACGAGATCTAAAATTTTATTAAATTTTTATGGATTGAAAAAAAAAGTTTTCCTGCATTTCTAAGATAGTTGAAATAATTCCACAATAGGTAATAAAATTCTTCCTAATTATTCATTTATAGTGATAACTGGGAAATTAAGAAATTTGCTAACAAATCATCTTGCTAAATCATTTGTTGTCAAAGAAATGTTCATGAAATATATGAAGTTATGAAAGGAAATACATTAATAGATAGCACCGATTTTGGAATGAGACAAATTTTATTCAAAGTTTAAACTACTTTAAATTTAATGAAGACATTAAACCTTTGCTTTAAAATAAATTTTCGCTTTTTTTTTCTAATTCTGGACTTATTTTCTCGTTTTAATTTTAGTTCACATTGTTAAAAACTCAAATAATATTAATTTAAATAAAACAATGAAATATTATATTAATATAAATAAAACAATGAAAAATGAAAAAAATATATCTAATAATCTGCCGTTTCCAGCATTTATTTATATAAATGAATTATTTTTAAAGCAAAAGAGATATTTTTTTATTTTGGCATGGCGAATAGTCTCACAATACATTATTAAAATAAAAGTATGTGGAATTTAAACAAATTGGGAATGTCTTCTTATATTAAAGTTATAACTGATTCTAAGAAACGGTAAAATTTTGATGTTGCTGAAAAAAGTAGCCAAAGAAAAAATTAAAATCAATATTGAATTTTCTGCCTAGTACTTAAATTATTACTACTTTTAAGGCTAATTTCCTTTAACTTACGCCACTTTATGCATCTATTTTTAGACTCTTGATCAAGAGTTTGTATTTGTTTTGAGTTGATATTGCTTCGACCCTTTTAGCCTGTATATAAAAGGAGTTCTTTTTAATTCAGAAAGTTTACCTTTCCTTTTATTTGTTTCCTTTTTTATTCTTTCGACCGGTTAATATAAATTTGATATTCCTTTAATTTCTGTCATGTTATTCTCGGAAATCATATTTAACAATCACGATCATACTTAATAATTTGTATTAACATAGTAATTTTCAGAAAATACTATGATTATGAAAATTAACCTTATAATTTTCATAAATGTGTTAAATTTTTGTATGGAAAAATCTGTGTTATTTCTCTTGTCTATGTAAATTATCAGAAAAATTATCCCACACTGTTACAATCCAACAAAAGGAAAAATAACACCAAATGTCAGTTGAGTAATGATGTAAATGTTGCATTTTCTCCTCTTCTGTTTTATGATTCATATGTTGAAAAAGCAATATTTCCCATTTAAAAGATTTTCAGAGTAATTTGAAACATTTCTTCTTAAAATTTCCTTCTCAAAAATTCAACGATCAGTCGTTTCAGACTCTTACAATTCTACTGACATACTAATATCTGTTCATGGACGATCTGTGCAGTGGCAGAGCACAATATATACCTCACAAAGGATAAGAGTTTAAATAAATCTTATCCTTTGTTTTATCAAAAAGGATGGCTGTTTTAACTATATCATTTTATGTGTTTATTATTAACACAAAATCAGTTAACATTATTGAATTTTTCATAAAAAGGAAATCATAGTAAAAATATAAAATATCAATGGAAACTTAATTAATATCTTCATAACGTTATGGAAGATAGTGAAATGAAAAATGAAAGGCATTGACTAAATCTAATATTTTTGTTTGGCAAAAAAAAAAAAAAAATCCTTAAACTTCTTGCCACCAATCGATTACAGTTTCTATTCTAAAATTCCATTATATTGGAAAGTTGTACATTGTGAATGTTTACAGAAGAATTGAAAATCTTATGTCTAATGAGTTAGTTAATTTCGAAGATATAGTTTAATGATATTAATTTTCTGCGCTTTTAATTTCTTAATACGAATCCCTCTAGGTTATATAATGTTTGAAACATTTATAATCTTAATCAGAAACTTTTCCCAATTCAATTTTGCAGTAAATAAAGAAGAAACAATTTTTCAGAGAAATTGCTATCATCTTTGATTTCACATGCCATTTCTAAAATACATAATAATGATACTAAAATCCTCAGTAGTTTTAGTCAACAAAATTAAAGTAATCCATATATCTTTGCAAAGGTAACACTGGAATATATTTTCCATTATTAACTGCCCTAAATACGATAATTCTTAAAATTTAAAAAATATTACTCATCTGTATATTAAAATTTTAAATTTCTATTTCTTATTAAAATCATACATTGAATATAATAGTGTTCAAACCAAAGCAAGCAGCAAAAATGCCCCCAAAAATTAATTTTTGTGAAAAGGCATGTGTATCATTTTGATACAAAGACCGTTTTTATAATACATATTACACTTATAGATTTATTTATTACCAGGCATATATTACTTTAAACTTATATTTGTGATTGCGATTCGAAATAGAATTTGAAAATGCTATTAAAAAATATCAGTGTAAAATTTTTGAGTTTTCCCTTTTCTGGGATTACTTTGCTTTATTTATGGGAATAACAGTACGTAATATTGAAAACACTTTTAACTTAACATCATTTTGATTTGGTAAAGACTATTATTCTTATGATATTTATTTTCTAGGAGTCAAAAAAGGAAGTCCAAAATTAATTCATTGTTTAAAACCAGAATGTGATTGCAACTCCGAAGATACAAGTTGAGCCTGAATGGAGCTTGTTCTGAAATGTTTGAAGTTGGCGCGTCCAGTGAAATATGAAACTGGAAGCTCAATTTCAAGCATTTAAGAACTGGCAAGATCATTAATAAAGAAGAAATCAGTACTTTTGTATCCTTTATATAGTTTATTATTCTATGAAAATTCTCTTTGCGCAATTTATACTGACCAATAGCAGCGGCTTAGATGTGAAGATAAGAATATGACCTCGTCTCATAAATGTAAACTCTTAAAAAAACATTGAACATCTATTGATAGCCTCCCACGTCCTATGTATTCAATTCTCATTTCATCATGCATAAATTGTTCCAGAAAATTATATGTTTTAGCTGATATAGTTAATGAAGTCTTTGCCAAAGGTACAAATCTCCACACGAAAAATTCTGTGCATGATTAACAAGCACGTAATGGGAGCTATTTTTCTCAACTCATAATTCCCATATTATTATCTACATGAAGCCGTCAGTCAGGTTGTTTAACTAGCAAATTGCGTGAAAGTTTTCTTTTCTGAGAAGATTACATAATCATGCTCTATTTTTCTTAAAACATCTAGTTTATTGATATCCATAGATACAACCTATTGCATCCATTATCATTTACGGATTATTAATGATATATTTTTTATTAAAAATATTGTTTCTACTATATATTGATTAATATGACATTTAATCACCATGGTGAAATTTACCTTTTCTTTTAAAGATCTGGCAAGAAATATAGGAATGTACATAAATTTTATTAGTAAATAATAAATATTGTATATTTGCTTAATATTTTTTCTACAAATGCTCTCATTCTGCTGTCATTAAAAATTTTTCTTTCATTTGTATGGGTACTTTTGCACATTTCAGCAGAAGAATGCGTTTCTCGTGTAGAATTTTAGAGGGAATAAAACCTCTTTTAACTTGAAGTTTTACAAAATATATTTAGAGATACATATTATCCTTCTGTTATGTATATTAGAAAATAACATATCAAAAGGAAATCAAATTTGTTCTAATTAATCTTAACAAAATCGAACTGAGCTAATAATTACAAATGATTGCACTACATCCGGCTGTTTAGAATAAAATGGTTCGCCTCTAAAGGAGAACAAGAAAAGAACTTGGCATGATAAAAATGCCTTGTCAATGATGGGCATCATATTGTATTTCTGAGAAGTCACATTATTTTAATGAAACTCTGTCACAAGCATTCACATAAACATACAAGAAATATAAAAGCGGTGATGACAAGGAGAGATAATCTCCAAACTGTCTGAGCTTTTATATTCTTAGTATTATTTCTTGAATTAGAATTCTTTCCTTTCTTATTCTGTCTTATTAATAATCGCATCTATTAAGGCCGATTAAATTTTTGTAGAAAATACATCAATCGCTAATATCTCATGCTATTTAACGTTTTTCATTACAATATTACATAATTTTAATGCCATCAGTCATATTGCTTCATTTTCTTCAGATTCTATATTTGTTGTAAAGGATAAATTCTTCATCTAAAATACTTTGCTTGGGAAAGGTGTGTTTGTGAGGGAAATTATTAATGATTAGAATTATTTCTTCGGGTGATTAAATTAATGGTATCATTGTTAATAAAAGCTCAACTATATGCGAAACTCATATAATGCTAGTTTCGAGAATAATTTTATTCTTTGATTTTTAATAGTGTCATGGATTTTAATCATTGAAATCTGTTAATACTCATATTAGATTTGGAAAATTAAACTTGAAATAATTCAAGAAATAAGTATTTTAATTGTAAATGAAAAATATTATATAAATTTGAATTTTTTTTTCTGAGGTATATATTAATTTAAATTTACATTTCCAGCAAACGGCAAAATCTTCATTTTCAAAACGGAAAGCGAAGAAAAATGAATTCCACCTTAAATTTCTTGTCATTTGTTAATTTTAATTATTGTTAATTTTTAAGCCAAATTCTTTCAAGTATCTAAATATTTGACATAAACTGCAGAGTCAGAGATATACCTACTCAAAATGGAGCATAGGACAAATATCACAACTGCGTCCCCTCCCTTTTGAAAATGCAATTCGCATGTTCCACCCACCCGCCTTTTGAACTTTAGCTACAATTGCAATTAAATTAAACAATAATTTATAATATATTCTTAAACAAAATTATCTTTCCGCTTTCAGCACCAGGCTACTTCACCGATAAAATGAATCGTATTACTTACGTAGAGTCAATTGACTTTTATTTAGTTATTGAACTTATTTAATTTTGGAACGCAGAAAGATTGACAGCTACAAAACAAGGTATAATAAGGAAATAAAAATTATTTTTACTGTTTTACTTTAATTTATGGAAAAACAATTTAAAAATATTTTGAATTCTTGCAGTGAATGTAACTAATAATTTAAGCCTAAAGGATCACTTTAAAGAAAAATTGTTTGACCAAATGGCTTTCTAAAAATATAGATTTAACTGAATTTATTTATGATCTTGATCTTGAATTCAACATGAATCGGGATGAAATATGAATTTAATTTAAACTGTAATAATTGCTTATTATTCAATTAATTACTAAATAAATATTTAAAACAATTAGAATTGACCACGGAATAGCAATTTAATTTCTGCAAACTCTTTTACCTTAAAACAAAACAAAATTACCATCTTATGAAATGAACAAATAATCAAGGTAAAACGTCATCATAAGCATTTTATTCATTCATCTTCAAAAACATAGCATACAGCATAAAATTCAAAAATATAAATTGTTGCATACTCATAATAATACATATAGGGAAAAAATAATAGCATCCAGGATTGGGCATATTGGAAATTCTAAAAAACATTTATTCGTGTACATTTCAATTTGTCAGGCATAACGTTTAAAATATAATTTCGGATACTTTTACACATTTTAATTATATTTTATTAATAATAACTGCATTTTATAATTGTTGTAATTTTTATATTTTATAATTTTGTTAATCCATCAGTTTGAATATTTAAAATGCATTAAATTCAGCAATTTTAAATGTATGTTTTTATGCACTTTTAATTTATAAAAATTGACAGAAGTACATTAGCTTACATGTATATTAGCTTACAATATTAATGGCGAGTTTCACTTATAACTAAAAAATGCGTTTCTGCTGGTTTGTTTTGTAATCCACCTGGATGTTTTTGATGATTTATGTCTCTTAAATGATTCTTTTTAGCATTTCGAGGAAAAAATCAGGCAAGAAAACAAAATGTCACTTTTATCTAAAATAGATTTCCAGTAGGCATTTTATTTCCTCGTCTGAAAACTCTTATATATTAAAAGCTTATTTTTAAGAAAAATTCTAAATTTTTTTCTGAAAATTCCCTATTTTATGATACATGACAGCTATACGAATGCTGAAACAGGGTACGATTTCTATAATATATGAATTCAAACATCATGGACTAAACCTGAGATTAATATGCATATGAAATACATTTATTAAATGCTACTTCAACGAAGAAGATGCAAGGTTTAGAAGAAAATTGCTTTGCTGAGTTAATTTTATACCCAATAATAAATAAATTCTAGTTACTTCAAAGGAATATATATTTTTAAATTGGAAATTTGTAGCCTAAAATTATTATTTTTTAAATTGTCATAATTTTATCGCCTTAAGGATGAATATTATTTTAATAGAGAACAATTTTTTCAATATGCAAAACATTCAATTGAAAGAAACATTTTTGAATCAAGAAATAAAGCGATGCAATTTATTATAATATTATTTATTCTATAAAACAGTTCTATTGTTTTTTCTATATATATTAAAGCGTTTCACTAGGTTAACTCTTTTAGCTGTTTAGAATAAATGAAATTATCATTAAAAAAAGTAGTTATACAAGAAGTTGGTCTGATATGAGCATGCAAATGTATTCTCAATACGAAAGTAAAAAAACCTGATGACAAGGGAAATGGAGCATTAAAGCAACATCAGCGCAACATGGTAAGTTGCTCTTTTTTTGTTTTCTAAAATGGCATTTACTATGAATAATAATTTTCTTATTTTAATAATTCCTTTTAAAATAAATATAAATTACATTCTCTGATTTTACAAAAATTGACTGTTAGCAAGTTATTTGTATATTGCCTCACTTGCGGCATATGAAAACCTTATAAAATTATATTTATATATAACGAGATAGCAATGAAGATTCCAAACATTTTTACAGTGATATTTTGAACCTTATATTTCAGATCTGCATAGATCGAGAGACAAATAATTAAGATAAATTATGACGCGATAACCCTGCTAGAAATATTCAATCCACATATGCGGGAAATTTTTTTTTTATAAATTAAATTTTATGAGTTTGATTATTGTTTTGTAAAGCTGCACATATAAATTATTTTTCACCTTAAATTTTGTTAGAATAAAAAACAGTTTTACTCACCAATGATTTTATAGAACATTGCGCCCCCTACAACCTAGTTATCTACTTCATAAAAAGAAATTAAAAGTTTGTAATTAATTAATGAGTGTTGAAATTCTTTTTTTTCTGAAGGAGGGGGCTGCTTTTAGGTATAGAGTTTGTTAATCAAATAGTTTCTGCCTATACGCCACGATAACACGAAGAGAAACCAAGTAATACGCAATTCTCTTCGAAATTTTTTCTAAATGTTGTCAGTCTATTCATTTTAAGAATGGAATTCAAATGCATTATTATTTTTTTAAAGCATTCTAATTTTCCCAAAATATTCATTTTTTATAGCATTGACTTTCAAAAAAAGTACTTTAAAAGAACTATAAGTGTGTGTCCATCAAAATAGTTGGTGATTCTAAGCATTTCCTTCCATTTCCATCGTACCACTTTGTGCAAGATTTATGTTTTAAAAAGAAGGCAAATACAAGGCGACTCAAAGTCCAGTACCATTTTTATAATTTGTTGCGAGGTAGCTGATTTCAAAATTATGAAAGAAAAATTCATTTACTAATTTTGAGGGTCAGTACTTCGAATCAAATTTTTGCAACCGAAATGATTGGAATTCGATGACAACAACAGAACATTCAAGGTAAGAGAAGCTTTTATGTTTCTGTAAAATTTCTTTTAATATTATTTGAATTTATATGTTAGCCTCAAAATAAACAGAGTATAAAGGGTTAGCATTAAATCTTTCCTTGGTTGTTAAATTTAATTGAGAAAATCCTATTATATTTAAAAATGTGATTCTAATAAATCAAATTTTTCATAAAATAAATCTTATCTTTCAGACAATTTCATTTTTATATACAATCATCACTATCGAAAATTTCTTTTGGAATAAAACAGGAAATGTGTATTTTAATTAAAACGTTAAAGAACGCATTGAAAAAAAATAGTTAAAGAATACATTTCTAATTTTTTCAAGATATTCATTTTTTATAGTATTATCTTACAAAAAAATAACTTTAAAGAAACTATCAGTGTGTGTCCGTCAAAATAGTTGGTGATTCTAAGCATTTCCTTCCATTTCCATCATACCACTTTGTACAGGATCAATGTTTTAAAAAGAAGGCAGATACAAGGCTACTCAAAGTCCAGTACCATTTTTATAATTTGTTGCGAGGTAGCTGACTTCAAAATTATGAAAGAAAAATTCATTTAATAATTTTGAGTGTCAGTACTTCGAATCAAATTTTTGCAACCGAAATGATTGGAATTCGATGAAAACGACAGAACATTCAAGGTAAGACATGCTTTTATGCTTCTGTAAAATTTCTTTTAATATTATTTGAATTTATATGTTAGCCTCAAAATAAACAGAGTATAAAAGGTTAGCATTAAGTCTTGTTTGGTATTAAAATTTATTTGCGTAAATCCTATTATATTTAAACAGGTGCTTCTGATAAATAAAAGTTTTCATAAAATAAATCATATCTTTCAGACAATTTCATTTTTATATACAATCATCACTATCGAAAATTTCTTTGGAATAAAACAGGAAATGTGTGTTTTAATTAAAGCTTTAAAAAACGCATTGAAAAAAAATAGGTAAAGAATGCATTTAATGAAAAATTAAGTAATTTCAAGCTGAATTTTTTTTCTTCGAGAAAGTCGGTATTTCAATAAAATATTTACGATTCTCTTTTCCTTGTTATTAAAACTTAATACTTTTATTAAAATTACAAATATAGAAAAAATAAGAAATATTGAAATATTAAATAAAGAAAAATTAAGAAATATTGAAAGAACACATTTCCTCATGGGCGCACCTTCTTTGCATGTGACGGGCTTCACGAACCTTTGTGATCTGGTCTCCTTTCTGTTTTATTCTCCTTTCCATTTTTTATTGCTCGCTTACTATCTTCTTTCCCTCGTCTACCATCGAGACAGTGTCTTTGAGAAATTGCAGTCACTCTAAATGGCTGTAATTTCTCAGAGACTTAGAAATCCCAAGTGTTGGTCATGGGTAGTGGCTCTGTAGAAAAGTAATTTGAATGGCCCTCCAATTTGAATCGGCTGAAAAGTATTCACCAGAAAGGTAAGTTTGTTTTGAATAAAGCGAAAGGGTCACTTACTGGGAGGAAGACTCAAAATTTTTATATTACATTTGGCACCAAAGGCCCAGAGTAAGAAGGTCTGTTGATGGCAATTTACTTATTATGTTTTACATTATAATGTTAACGAGATCTAAAATTTTATTAAATTTTTATGGATTGAAAAAAAAAAGTTTTCCTGCATTTCTAAGATAGTTGAAATAATTCCACAATAGGTAATAAAATTCATCCTAATTATTCATTTATAGTGATAACTGGGAAATTAAGAAATTTGCTAACAAATCATCTTGCTAAATCATTTGTTGTCAAAGAAATGTTCATGAAATATATGAAGTTATGAAAGGAAATACATTAATAGATAGCACCGATTTTGGAATGAGACAAATGTTATTCAAAGTTTAAACTACTTTAAATTTAATGAAGACATTAAACCTTTGCTTTAAAATAAATTTTCGTTTTTTTTTTCTAATTCTGGATTTATTTTCTCGTTTTAATTTTAGTTCACATTGTTAAAAACTCAAATAATATTAATTTAAATAAAACAATGAAATATTATATTAATATAAATAAAACAATGAAAAATGAAAAAAATATATCTAATAATCTGCCGTTTCAAGCATTTATATATATAAATGAATTATTTTTAAAGCAAAAGAGATATTTTTTTATTTTGGCATGGCGAATAGTCTCACAATACATTATTAAAATAAAAGTATGTGGTATTTAAACAAATTGGGAATGTCTTCTTATATTAAAGTTATAACTGATTCTAAGAAACGGTAAAATTTTGATGTTGCTGAAAAAAGTAGTCAAAGAAAAAATTAAAATCAATATTGAATTTTCTGCCTAGTACTTAAATTATTACTACTTTTAAGGCTAATTTTCTTTAACTTACGCCACTTTATGCATGTATTTTTAGACTCTTGATCAAGAGTTTGTATTTGTTTTGAGTTGATATTGCTTCGACCCTTTTAGCCTGTATATAAAAGGAGTTCTTTTTAATTCAGAAAGTTTACCTTTCCTTTTATTTGTTTCCTTTTTTATTCTTTCGACCGGTTAATATAAATTTGATATTCCTTTAATTTCTGTCATGTTATTCTCGGAAATCATATTTAACAATCACGATCATACTTAATAATTTGTATTAATATAGTAATTTTCAGAAAATACTATGATTATGAAAATTAACCTTATAATTTTCATAAATGTGTTAAATTTTTTTATGGAAAAATCTGTGTTATTTCTCTTGTTTATGTAAATTATCAGAAAAATTATCCCACACTGTTACAATCAACAAAAGGAAAAATAACACCAAATGTCAGTTGAGTAATGATGTAAATGTTGCATTTTCTCCTCTTCTGTTTTATGATTCATATGTTGAAAAAGCAATATTTCCCATTTAAAAGATTTTCAGAGTAATTTTAAACATTTCTTCTTCCAATTTCCTTCTCAAAAATTCAACGATCAGTCGTTTCATACTCTTACAATTCTACTGACATACTAATATCTGTTCATGGACGATCTGTGCAGTGGCAGAGCACAATATATACCTCACAAAGGATAAGAGTTTAAATAAATCTTATTCTTTGTTTTATCAAAAAGGATGGCTGTTTTAACTATATCATTTTATGTGTTTATAATTAACACAAAATCAGTTAACATTATTGAATTTTTCATAAAAAGGAAATCATAGTAAAAATATAAAATATCAATGGAAACTTAATTAATATCTTCATAACGTTATGGAAGATAGTGAAATGAAAAATGCAAGGCATTGATTAAATCTAATATTTTCGTTTAGCAAAAAAAAAAAAAAACTTAAACTTCTTGCCACCAATCGATTATAGTTTCGATTCTAAAATTCCATTATATTGGAAAATTGTACATTGTGAATGTTTACAGAAGAATTGAAAATCTTATGTCTAATAAGTTAGTTAATTTCGAAGATATAGTTTAATGATATTAATTTTCTGCGCTTTTAATTTCTTAATACGAATCCCTCTAGGTTGTATAATGTTTCTAACATTTATAATCTTAATCCGAAACATTTTCGAATTCAATTTTGCAGTAAATAAAGAAGAAACAATTTTTCAGAGAAATTGCTATCATCTTTGATTTCACATGCCATTTCTAAAATACATAATAATGATACTAAAATCCTCAGCAGTTTTAGTCAACAAAATTAAAGTAATCCATATATCTTTGCAAAGGTAACTCTGGAATATATTTTCCATTATTAACTGCCCTAAATACGACAATTCTTAAAATTTAAAAAATATTACTCATCTATATATTAAAATTTTAAATTTCTATTTCTTATTAAAGTCACACATGGAATATGATAGTGTTCAAACCAAAGCAAGCACCAAAAATGCCCCCAAAAATTAATTTTTGAGAAAAGGCATGTGTTTCATTTTAGATAGAAAGACCGTTTTTGTAATACATATTACACTTATAGATTTATTTATTACCAGGCATATATTACTTTAAACTTATATTTGTGATTGAGATTCGAAATAGAAGTTGAAAATGCTATAAAAAATATCACTGTTAAATTTTTGAGTTTTCTCTTTTCTGGGATTACTTTGCTTTATTTATGGGAATTACAGTACTTAATAATGAAAACACTTTTAACTTAACATCATTTTGATTTCGTAAAGACTATTATTTTTATGTTATTTATTTGCTAGGAGTCAAAAAAGGAAGTCCAAAATTTATTTATTGTTTAAAACCAGAATGTCATTGCAACTCCGAAGATACAAGTTGGAGCCTGAATGGAGCGTGTTCTGAAATGTTTGAAGTTGGCGCGTCCAGTGAAATATGAAACTGGAAGCTCAATTTCAAGCATTTAAGAACTGGCAAGATCATAAATAAAGAAGAAATCAGTACTTTTGTATCCTTTATATAGTGTATTAATCTATGAAAATTCTCTTTGCGCAATTTATACTGACCAATAGCAGCGGCTTAGATATGGAGGTAAGAATATGACCTCGTCTCATAAATGTAAACTCTTAAATAAACATTGAACATCTATTGATAGCCTCTCACGTCGTATGTATTCAATTCTCATTTCATCATGCATAAAGTGTTCCAGAAAATTATATGTTTTATCTGATATAGTTAATGAAGTTTTTGCCAAAGGTACATATCTCCAAAGGAAAAATTCTGTGCATGATTAGCAAGCACGTAATGTTAGTTATTTTTCTCAACTCATATTTCCCATATTATTATCTATATGATGCCGTCAGTCCGTTTGTTTAACTACGAAATTGCCTGAAAGTTTTCTTTTCTTAGCAGATTACAAAATCATGCTATATTTTTCTTAAAGCATCTAGTTTATTGACAACCATAGATACAACCTAATGCATCCATTATCATTTCCGGATTATTAATGATATATTTTTTATTAAAAATATTGTTTGTACTATATATTGATTAATATGACATTTAATCACCATGGTGAAATTTCCCTTTTCTTTTAAAGATATGGCAAGAAAAATATGAATGTACATAAATTTTATTAGTAAATAACAACAACTTCAAATGCTCTCAAATTTTTCTACAAATGCTCTTATTCTGCTGTCATTAAAAAATTTTCTTTCATTTGTATGGGTAATTTTGCACATTTAAGCAGAAGAATGCGTTTCTCGTGTAGAATTTTAGAGGGTATAAAACATTTTTTCCCTTGAAGTTGTACAAAATATATTTAGAGATACATATGGTCTTTCTTTTATGTATATTAGAAAATAACGTATCAAAAGGAAATCAAATTTGTTCTAATTAAGCTTAACAAAATCAAACTGAGCTAATACTTACAAATAATTGCACTACATCCTGAAATACGGCTGTTTAGAATAAAATGGTTCGCCTCTAAAGGAGAACAAGAAAAGAACTTGGCGTGATAAAAATGCCTTGTCAATGATGGGCATCATATTGCATTTCTGAGAAGTCACATTATTTTAAAGAAACTCTGTCACAAGCATTCACATAAACATACAAGAAATATAAAAGCGGTGATGACAAGGAGAGATAATCTCCAAACTGTCTGAGCTTTTATATTCTTAGTATTATTTCTTGAATTAGAATTCTTTCTTTTTTTATTCTGTCTTATTAATAATCGCATCTATTAAGGCCGATTAAATTTTTGTAGAAAATACATCAATCGCTGACATCTCAGGCTATTTAACGTTTTTCATTACAACATTGCATAATTTTAATGCCATCAGTAATATGGCGTCATTTTCTTCAGATTTTATATTTGTTGTAAAGGATAAATTCTTCATCTAAAATACTTTGCTTGGGAAAGGTTTGTTTGTGAGAGAAATTATTAATGATTAGAATCTTTTCTTGGGGTGATTAAATTAATGGTATCATTGTTAATAAAAGCTCAACCATATGCGAAACACATATAATGCTAGTTTAGAGAATAATTTTATTCTTTGATTTTTAATAGTGTCATGGATTTTAATCGTTGAAATCTGTTAATACTCATATTAGGTTTGGAAAATTAAACTTTAAATAATTCAAGAAATAAGTATTTTAATTGTAAATGAAAAATAGTATATAAATTGGAATTTTTTTTCCTGAGGTATATATTAATTTAAATTTACATTTACAGCAAACGGCTAAATCTTCATTTTCAAAACGGAATACGAAGAAAAATAAATTCCACCTTAAATTCCTTGTCATTTGTTAATTTTAATTATTTAATTATTTTTTATTATTTAATTATTATATATTTTAATTATTATTAATTTTAGTTATTTAATTATAATTATTTGTTATTATTAATTGTAAGCCGAATTCTTTCAAGTATCTAAATATTTGACTTAAACTGCAGAATCAGAGACATACCTTCTTAAAATGGAGCATAGGGCAAATATCACAACTGCGTCCCGTCCTTTTTTAAAACTGTAATTCGCCTGTTCCATCCACCGGCCTTTTTACCTTTAACTACAATTGCAATTAAATTAAACAATAATTTATAATATATTCTTAAACAAAATTATCTTTCCGCTTTCAGCACCAGGCTGCTTCACCGATAAAATGAATCGTATTACTTCCGTAGAGTCAATTGACTTTTATTTAGTTATTCAACTTATTTAATTTTGGAACGCAGAAAGATTGACAGCTACAAAACAAGGTATAATAAGGAAATAAAAATTATTTTTACTGTTTCACTTTAATTTATGGAAAAACAATTTAAAAATATTTTGAATTCTTGCAGTCAATGTAACTAATAATTTAAGCCTAAAGGATCACTTTAAAGAAAAATGGTTTGACCAAATGGCTTTCTAAAAGTATAGATTTAACTGAATTTATTTATGATCTTGATCTTGAATTCAACATGAATCGGGATGAAATATGAATTTAATTTAAACTGTAATAATTGCTTATTATTCAATTAATCACTAAATAAATATTTAAACAATTTAGAACTGATCACGGAATAGCAAATTAATTTCTGCAAACTCTTTTACCTTAAAACTAAACAAAATTACCATCTTATGAAATGAAAAAATAATTAATCTAGGAAAAACGTCCTCATAAACATCTTAATTATTCATCTACAAAAACATAGCATGCAGCATAAAATTCTAAAACATAAATTGTTGCATAATCATAATAATACATATAGTGAAAAAATAATAGCATCCAGGATTGCGTTTATTGGAAATTCTAAAAAACATTTATTCCTGTACATTTCAATTTGTCAGGCATCACGTTTAAAATATAATTTCGAATATTTTTACACATTTTAATTATATTTTATTAATAATAACTGCATTTTATAATTGTTGTAATTTTTATATTTTATAATTTTGTTAATTGATCAGTTTGAATATTTAAAATGCATTAAATTCAGCAATTTTAAATGTATGTTTTTATGCATTTCGAATTTATAAAAATTTACAGAAGTACATTAGCTTACATGTATATTAGCTTACAATATTAATGGCGAGTTTCACTTATAACAAAAAAACGCGTTTCTTCTGTTTTGTTCTGTTATACGGCTGGATTTTTGTGATGATTAATATTGATGCCTGGAAAAGATAATTACTAAAGAGGCCTTCATATATGATTTGGAAATGAAAATCCAAAGTTCACTTTTTAAAAATTTTTAACATTATGGCGCATTTTTTAAGGAATTTTATAAACAGAATTGAGTTAGTTCAAGTTCAGAAATATACATTGAAATAAAGAAATATTTCTCATAAGCCAACTTTAAGAAAATATTTACTCTAAAAGAAAAAGATAACGCTTTGATTTTAATTTTAAAAGAGGAAATACATTGAATTGAAGAATTAGAAAAATCTATTTCAAGAATATACTTTTAAGATAATCAATGAATTTTCCTTTTTTTAAAATTAACAATTAGTGATAATTAATTGATACTTATTATTGATTTTGAATTCTTTAACTTTGTAAATTCATTGAAGATATTAATTGAGGGAAGTTTTCATTGAAATTGAATTAATTTTTAAATTTTAATTTGTTAAAGAAAATTTACTTATAGAATTCTATACCTTTTTTTTTTTTTTTTTTCTTTTTACCGAATTGAATATATGAAAGGAATTCAGTAATCGATACCACAATAATTGCAAAGGTTAAAAAATTAGAATGGAACTTTCAAAAATTTAAGAAACTGATTTTGATATCAGGTGAGAGTACTTAAATGTCATTAAAACAAAGCAAAGAAACTGGAAATGCAGTGTATGAAATATTTTGAAATTTTATAAAAATTATCAGCTTTTATTTCTTTTCGGAATTTTTGTGCTCTTATTATTAACTATTTATTATCAAATACATTGCAATAATTAAATGATATATTAAATAAATCATCAATTTGAGTGGTTATAAGTCTTCATAAATTGAGCCATTTCTTAGAACAGAACTTTATTTTCAGCTCACTCGGTTACAAGCTCAACAGTAACGTTTTTATTGAAATAGTAATAAAAAAAAACTGACGAGGTCTATTTCGCCGTTCTGCATTTCGAATTTACAAAGAAATAAGCTCATTAAAATCTCAAAAATTGATTAAAAAAAGTACTGTAATAATAGTTCTTTATTATATCCTCATTGTTTCCCTTATCAGCACAGTTGTCGTTGGTCGCACTTCTTTCCTACACTTGATGGTTTATTTTTACAGAAATCTATGTTAGGCTTTTCTCGTTAAGTTTACTTTATAGCAATACAAAACAGCTAGCCTTCTCAAAATACTAATTGTCACTTGTTCGATTATAGAATAATAATTGACTGAATTTTCAGTGCATAAAAAGATGACCTTTTGAGTCATGTATCAAATTCGACGTCACTTCGCTTTCTTTCCCTTCGCAATTCAAGTAAGGAGGCAAAAAGATCTAAATATACATAATTTTTATAAAATACTGCGTATATGGCTTTGTAATATTGTGGTTATATATTGCGATAACCGTATTTTTATTAAATCCCAGATGGTTAAAAGCAAAAAAAGACTTTTCTTTCGATTTATTTTGCTAAAATTTCGAGTAATAAGCCGAACGTGATCTTTAACATGAATATTCATTTTCAGATCCCAACTATTGGAAATTTAAGCATCTCATAACTTTTTAAAAATATTTTTGACTTCACCTCTTTGTGATTGATTCCATTTAAGGCCTTTCAGTTAACATCCAAAAATTTTTATTGTGAACGGAAGGATTCCAAATATTTTAAGTGAAATTTTGCTTCATTGATCGATGAGAAATTAATTCGCGTAATGGCCTTATAAGTTAATGAATTTTCAGGCTCTATTTAAAGGTAGAAATTTTATTTTCAAGTAGAAGGGATTCTTTATCACATAAGAAATTCACTGGACTGAGAAATGCGCTTTGCTAATTATAAAGATGTTAGGAGTTTGGCTTTAAAAAATTTAAGTAATAAGATCAGTAGAGTAAGTAAGATTAAGATTTTAGATCGAAGAAATAGATTTATTTTTGGAAGAAAAATGAAGAAATTTCATTTTAGTTATATTCGTAAAATAATGTTATTTGTTGTGAACTAGGGATTTGCTGTCTAGTTTGAATGAGAATGACACTAGTGTTGCTATTGCTAATCACAGATATCCAAATAAACATAAATAAATAATGGTCAATATTTTTAATTATATAAAATGAGAGATTGAATACAAATAGATGGCTGAATGAGCTCCAGGAAGGCATAAAGTCAATATATTTTAAAGAGAAGAAATCAACATTCGCGTTACAAGAGAGAAAAATTGTCATGAAAGCGGTTAATCATTGGATACCGTATTTCGCATCTGTATTTCAAATTTCTAAAAGCTATGCACGAATGTGGTCCAGTTCAAAACATAGGCTTTTATTGCTGCTACAAAAAAAAAAAAAAAAAAAAAAAAAAAAAAAATCCGGAAATAAATTTTATTGTCTTTTGTCCTTGGGGTAATTGGTTGATCGCTATTTAACTTAGATTCAATGATTAAATTGCTTTGAGTCATCTTAATTTGTTTATTTCAGGGAAAATATAAAATCGCATTTGAAGAACAGATAAGATAGAAATTTCAATGAATAGAATATCTTAAATAAATATAAAATATATTCTTTTTAATATCATTAAAAATGCTTTTCAATATAAAAAAAATATTTGCTAACATCCTAGACTGTCATTTATAAATACTGCAGTGCCTATCACCCTTATTTGAAATTCTTATGTCGAACGAAATCTAAATTATTTAAATTGTAGGAATGGCACTTAAATTTTATTTAAAAATTCATAAATATGCATTAATTTCACAGCTGACCATTGATAATTAAATTTTAACAACAAAGGAAAGATGCAATTTTTTTAATTGTTAAAAGTTTAGTTTAGTTATATTAACGTCCCGTTTGAAGCAACACTATGGCTATTTTGGGATGGACCTCGTAATTTTGAACCGCGGCCAGATGACGACATCTCAGCTGGCACCCCCCTCTCCACACCACACCAGCGGGAGGACGTTTGGTCAGGACGGATTTAACGTGCAACAGACCCCCTTACACGAATGTTCTTTGGTGGAATCGCGTCCCGAACCTGAAACCCTCCGGTTCCAAAGCCGAGACCTTACCACCAGGCCACCGCGACCTTTTAATTGTTAAAAAACACAACTCAGCGAAATCATTATTATTCTTTGTATCGAAAAATCCTAGTTAATATTCGATATGTTTTATGTCAAATGATTAGATAGATTTTTTGATTTAAAAAGAATATCCAATTTGTTTTAAAATCAAGAAGTTATTCGTCGGAGATATAATGGCAGTTAAAACCCATGATCGATAGCATAAATTACAAGTAATATATGATTCCTCAATGAATAGGCGTGTCAAGCCATTACCGCTTGACGATGGGAATTTTACAATTTTTCGTATATATTTTAAAAACTATTTCAGATATGGTCATAATTTTTAGGATTTCCATGTTTTAGTATCTCAACTATCCTGTCATGTAAAATTTTACTATGTTATAATTCACTTTTTTTAACCGTTACGTTTAAAATTCATAGAAAATATTCATTATTTTTTTAGGTATGAAATTGTTTTATGACTTTGAAGAGTAAAATTATGATTTTTTAATTAACAAAAAAGAAAAAAAAAATTGAGAAATATATTGTAGTTTCAGAGAACGGTTCCAAGAGGCTTTATTATTCTTTTAAAATTTATTGATTTATAGTTGGAAATCATATACACCACAATGTACAACGTGAGGCTTTAGTAAAAAATTAATTAAAAGTAAAAATAAAAAAATATAAAAAATAAAGTAGTAAAAAGTGAAATAGTTAAAAGTAAAATAAATAAATGAAATCTTATGCAAAATTTCTTAAAAGTTAAAAATCAATAATAAAAAAAAACGAAAAAAAAAATGGATAAAAACAAACAAAATGAAACAAAATATAAAAATATAAATATATGATAAGCATTAAAGAAAAACAAAATTCAAATATCAACACGCAAATAACAAGCACACGAATCACTA
Organism: Argiope bruennichi; assembly: GCF_947563725.1. NCBI lineage: Eukaryota > Metazoa > Arthropoda > Arachnida > Araneae > Araneidae > Argiope > Argiope bruennichi. The sequence continues at coordinate 121,109,088 of NC_079162.1, forward strand.
CGAATGGAATTCCATTGAAAACTCAAAAGTCAACATTTCAATTTAGAAAACATTCATACTTAAAAGAAAAAAAAAAGAATTAAGAGGAGGAGATTGAAAAGAGAGAGTAGAAGAAAACAAAAGTAAAAAAGTACTGAGCAAAGTACTGCTTGTTACAGTATCCCGAGACTACCAATTTTCGCCCAGTCCACCTCCCTAAAGGGTGAGGATGAGCGCATTTCCGAAATTCTTTATTCTTTGACCTTGATTTCCGCAGCTTTACATACTTTTCCGTTCTGTGGTTTTTTTTTTCCCACGTGCATGCGAGTATTATGTCGTTTCTGTTCTTCTTGTAAATCAAAATTGCGTATTTAATTCAAGCGGCAAAATTCCTTCAGATTTAGCACGAAATATATTTTATATTATCTCAAAATGTTATAAAAAAATTCAATAACAAATTTAAAAAGTGCTTTAACCTAAAAAATATTATTATTTTGCAATTATTATTATTTATTTTTCCATTTATTCATCATAATTTAATGTTCAGACACAGCATAGTAAAAAAAAAAAATGCTCTGAAGTATTTTATTATGAATTAATAACTTTTCCTGATAATATTGGCGAGTTACCTGTCGGTTTTACGTCTCCTAAAAACGACAGCTAACTGTCTGCATATAATACGAGTTCACCTTCCTAATTACATCTTTCGTCTCACCCCGATTTTGACTAAATAAAAACCTCCTGATGTATGTGCAAAAACGCAGAAGATTTTAGAATCCAAGAATGAACAGCAATTTAATGATAGGTGTAAGAATTCTAGGCTATAATATAAGATTGACATTATGAGTATTACAAGTATGAGCAAATTCTAATAATGAATACAAGGAGGACATTGTATTTACAAATGAGATTAGAACGACCGGCCAATCCTTTGTTGAAATGCCAATTGTTTTCTGAAAAATTTCTCCGGCTAACCAACGCACTCAGGCACCAAAAAATAATATACTCAATGTTTTGAATTTTTCTTAAGGAACTGTCACATTATGTCACTGCTCTGTTGATGAAACATTTTTAAATACTGACTGAAATCACCATGACCAATTTCTATCGATAAAGAGCCATACTCTTCTTCCCACTTGCTAAGGAGATATCGGTAAGTGACTTTTTTCTGGACTCAATTCTAGCTTAGGAATTTCGACTTCTATATTAATTAGGAAATTAAAGCAACTTTTGCCAAAAAGGCTGCTCGCTCATTTCCAAAGATACCATAACATTCTTTTATATGAACGAACAAAATTATAGTCTAATTCTTTTTAAGACTCCGGAGGACTTTTAAGAACAGAAGGACAACCACAAACTTTTTTTTGTGTGTGTGCTGCTGCTTATAATTTAAAGCGAAAACAAAGAAAAAGGAGAATCTGGAAGCGTCATTTTTCAAAACATTATAACTCTCGAAATATTCACCAGAAATATAAAGCTTTTTGGAGGGTTAATTTATGACAATGCAATCGATGAATGGGAAAAAATAGTAGGCGTAATGGAAATAATTCGAACTATGTGAATTAGCCTGGTTAATCAATATTCTATCTAAATAACTTGCTACTCTAAGCTATTTCTACTGAAACTAGTTTTGTTGAAATGTCATTATAAATGTTCGAGTTACAGAGGTGTCCACTTAAATTTCGACGATTGCCCATAACACCTTACTATATATTATCAGTTTCAATTCATTTTATTTAAATCGATATGAAGATTATTAGTTACCACATTTTACAATTGATACTGATGAAGCTTTTATCTGACCATGACTTTAACTGAACAAGATCAATTTTCTTTTGATATTTCTTTGATTGACACAACGTAAAAAAATTAGAATAAAAATTATTTTAGTTTTCACATTAAAATTCTGCTGAAACTCCGAACAGAAATGATGAACATAAGAGCCGGTATGAAGCTTCTAGAAAGTTTAAAATGAATAATGCAGTTAGATATAAAACTTTCGTACCAAATTCAAACATATTTCGAATAAGCAAGCTCATATAAAAAGAAGACATAATTCTTTAAACGATCTGTATATTGGTCATTAATCTATTAAACTGTTCAAAATAATTTCATACATTATACTAGATTGCAGCTGAAACTTATGGTGGTCATGGTTAAGAACCGTGGTGGAAGAAGCATGAAGCTTGCTTCAGAGAGTTTAAACTTGAGACATATATTGAAAATAAAGCTCTTGTACGAATTTACAAAAAAGAAAAAAACTTTACCACAAGTGAATTCAGGAATAAAGCAGGCACAATTCTTTTATATCCGGTATATTGTTCATTAATCTATAGAAAATCAACCACAAAATAATTTTCTTCTTTATATTAGATTGCGGCTGCAACTTTGAAGGCACATAATGAAATTAGGACAAGGGACGAAGCTTGTTTCAGAGTGTTTAAGCATAGAAAAGTAACTACACATAGAAATCTCGCACTCATTTCGAACATTTTCAAAATATATGAGCTCGTTTATAAAAAAGAAAGAATACCTTTTGCTCAATTTTATTTTTCATTAATAGGTGAAATTGAACCTGAAATAATTTTATTTCTTATATTACATTTCAGATGCAAATTTTATGACACATGGTAAATTTTGGATAAAGCTTGCTTGGATAAAACTTTTGAACATCGAAAAAACTATTAAAAATAAAAATCACAAAAGAAATTCAAGCTGCTTTAGAATAAACAAGTATTTGAGTGCATAAGGCGTAAGTCCATTGAACGGTTTGTATTCTTCATTAATATACGAAGTTAAATTTAAAAAAACATTGTAATATTTATAATTGATTCCAACAGAATGTCCGAAGTCACATGGCGAACTTACGATACAGGATTAAGCTCCTTCAAAAGTGCTTGAACATAGTATGCAAAGATAAATATAAAATTAATTATATATTTCTTAAATGCATATATTTATACCAACTTCGAAAATCTTTACAATAAGCAAATCTATGAATAGATAAGAAAGAATTGCTATTCTACTTTATATTTTCCATTTCCTTATGAAAATGAAACTTAAAATTATTTTATTAATTATTCCAGATACAGGCTGACATCCCGACAATTCCATATTTTATAATAGATTGTGGCTACAACTTCGAAATGAAATGGACTACTTTGGAGGCATGACGAAGTTTGATCTGCAGTGTTTGAACTTCGTACGTAAAGTTCAATATAAACCTTTAGCTCGAGCTTCAAACATTTCCAGAATAAACAATTTCACAAATAAAGAAGAAAGAATTACTTCCTATCCTTTATATTGTTCTTTACTCTTTACGATTTTACCTCATATTATTTTTTTAACTAGGTTGTGGCTACAGATTCGAAGAGACATAGTGAGCTGTGAAGGGAAGATGGAGCTTGTTCGAGAACGTTTGAACTTGGTGCAAAAAATTAAATATAAAACTCAAGTTTTAAACTCAAATATTTTTAAAATAAGCAATCTCATAGATAAAGGAGACAGAATTCCTTTGTATCCTTTATTATGATTCTTTAATGTATAAAATTTTAAATCAAAGTAATTTTTCTCTTAATGCTGGATTGCAGCTGTAGCTTCAGAGTGACATGGCGAACTTATTAGACAGGATTAAGCTTATTCAAAACTATTTAAAAGTAGTATCCAAAGTTAAATATAAAATTAATTGTATATTACTTAATTGCATATATGTATACCATCTTCGAATATCTTTACAATAAGCAAATCCATGAATAGTTAAGAAAGAATTGCTATTAAACTTTATATTTTCTGTTTCCTAATGAAAATGAAACTTAAAATTGTTTCATTCCTTTTTCAAGATACAGTCTAAGACATCCAGAATATTCCATATTTTATACTAGATTGTGGCTACAACTTCGAAGTGAAATGGAGTACTTGGGAGGCATGATGAAGTTTGTTCCGGAGTGTTTGAACTTCGTATGTAAATTTCAATATAAACCTTTAGCTGGAGCTTCAAACATTTACAGAATAAAAACAATTTCACAAATAAAGAAGACAGAATTCCTTCCTATCCTTTATATTGTTCTTTACTCTTCACGATTGTACCTCAAAATCATATTATATTTTTAACTAGGTTGTGGCTACAGATTCGAAGGGACATAGTGAGTTGTGGTGTGAAGATGGAGTTTGTTCGAGAACGTTTGAGCTTGGTGCAAAAAGTTAAATATAAAACTTAGGCATCAACCTCAAACTTTCTCAGAATAAGCAAATTCATAAAGAAGACAGAATTCCTTTGTATCCTTTATTATGATTCTTTAATGTATGAAATTTTACATCAAAGTAATTTTTCTCTTTATGCTAGATTGCAGCTGTAGCTTCAAAGTGACATGGGAACTTATTAGACAGGATTAAGCTCATTCAAAAGTGCTTCAACATAGTATGCAAAGTTAAGTATAAGATAAATAATATATTTCTCAAATGTATATATTTATACCAACTTCAAATATCTTTACAATAAGCAAATCCATGAATAGATAAGAAAGAATTGCTATTCTACTTTATATTTTCCATTTCCTTATGAAAATGAAACTTAAAATTATTTTATTCCTTTTTCCAGATACAGGATAAGACATCTAGACCATTCCATATTTTATACTAGATTGTGGCTACAACTTCGAAGTGAAATGGAGTACTTGGGAGGCAAGATGAAGTTTGTTCTGGAGTGTTTGAACTTCGTACGTAAAGTTGAATATAAATCTTTTGTTCGAGCTTCAAACATTTCCAGAATAAACAATTTCACAAATAAAGAAGATGGACTTCCTTCATATCCTTTATATCGCTCTTTACTCTTTACGAATGTATCTCACAATCATCTTATTTTTTAAACCATGTTGTGGCTACAGTTTCGAAGGGACATAGTGAGCTGTGGAGGGAAGATGGAGCTTGTTCGAGATTGTTTGAGCTTGGTGCAAAAAGTTAAATATAAAACTCAGGCATCAACCTCACACTTTCTCAGAATAAGCAAGTTCATCAAAGCAAGTTCATAAAGAAGACAGAATTTCTTTGTATCCTTTATTATGATTCTTTAATGTATAAAATTTTACATCAAATTAATTTTTCTCTTTATGCTAGATTGCAGCTGTAGCTTCAAAGTGACATGGGAACTTATTAGACAGGATTAGGCTCATTCAAAAGTGCTTGAACATAGTATGCAAAGTTACGTATAAGATTAATGATATATTTCTTAAATGTATATATTTATACCAACTTCAAATATCTTTACAATAAGCAAATCCATGAATAGATAAGAAAGAATTGCTATTCTACTTTATATTTTCCATTTCCTTATGAAAATGAAACTTAAAATTATTTTATTCCTTTTTCCAGATACAGGATAAGACATCTAGACCATTCCATATTATTTACTAGATTGTGGCTACAACTTCGAAGTGAAATGGAGTACTTGGGAGGCAAGATGAAGTTTGTTCTGGAGTGTTTGAACTTCGTACGTAAAGTTGAATATAAATCTTTTGTTCGAGCTTCAAACATTTCCAGAATAAACAATTTCACAAATAAAGAAGATGGACTTCCTTCATATCCTTTATATTGTTCTTAACTCTTTACGAATGTATCTCACAATCATCTTATTTTTTAAACTATGTTGTGGCTATAGTTTCGAAGGGACATAGTGAGCTGTGGAGGGAAGATGGAGCTTGTTCGAGATTGTTTGAGCTTGGTGCAAAAAGTTAAATATAAAACTCAGGCATCAACCTCACACTTTCTCAGAATAAGCAAGTTCATCAAAGCAAGTTCATAAAGAAGACAGAATTTCTTTGTATCCTTTATTATGTTTCTTTAATGTATAAAATTTTACATCAAAGTAATTTTTCTCTTTATGCTAGATTGCAGCTGTAGCTTCAAAGTGACATGGGAACTTATTAGACAGGATTACGCTCATTCAAAAGTGCTTGAACATAGTATGCAAAGTTAAGTATAAGATTAATAATATATTTCTTAAATGTATATATTTATACCAACTTCAAATATCTTTACAATAAGCAAATCCATGAATAGATAAGAAAGAATTGCTATTCTACTTTATATTTTCCATTTCCTTATGAAAATGAAACTTAAAATTATTTTATTCCTTTTTCCAGATACAGGATAAGACATCTAGACCATTCCATATTTTATACTAGATTGTGGCTACAACTTCGAAGTGAAATGGAGTACTTGGGAGGCAAGATGAAGTTTGTTCTGGAGTGTTTGAACTTCGTACGTAAATTTGAATATAAATTTTTTGTTCGAGCTTCAATCATTTCCAGAAAAAACAATTTCACAAATAAAGAAGATGGACTTCCTTCATATCCTTTATATTGTTCTTTACTCTTTACAAATGTATCTCACAATCATCTTATTTTTTAAACTATGTTGTGGCTACAGTTTCGAAGGGACATAGTGAGCTATGGAGGGAAGATGGAGCTTGTTCGAGATTGTTTGAGCTTGGTGCAAAAAGTTAAATATAAAACTCAGGCATCAACCTCACACTTTCTCAGAATAAGCAAGTTCATCAAAGCAAGTTCATAAAGAAGACAGAATTTCTTTGTATCCTTTATTATGATTCTTTAATGTATAAAATTTTACATCAAAGTAATTTTTCTCTTTATGCTAGATTGCAGCTGTAGCTTCAAAGTGACATGGGAACTTATTAGACAGGATTAGGCTCATTCAAAAGTGCTTGAACATAGTATGCAAAGTTAAGTATAAGATTAATGATATATTTCTTAAATGTATATATTTATACCAACTTCAAATATCTTTACAATAAGCAAATCCATGAATAGATAAGAAAGAATTGCTATTCTACTTTATATTTTCCATTTCCTTATGAAAATGAAACTTAAAATTATTTTATTCCTTTTTCCAGATACAGGATAAGACATCTAGACCATTCCATATTTTATACTAGATTGTAGCTACAACTTCGAAGTGAAATGGAGTACTTGGGAGGCAAGATGAAGTTTGTTCTGGAGTGTTTGAACTTCGTACGTAAATTTGAATATAAATCTTTTGTTCGAGCTTCAAACATTTCCAGAATAAACAATTTCACAAATAAAGAAAATGGACTTCCTTCATATCCTTTATATTGTTCTTTACTCTTAACAAATGTATCTCACAATCATCTTATTTTTTAAACTATGTTGTGGCTACAGTTTCGAAGGGACATAGTGAGCTATGGAGGGAAGATGGAGCTTGTTCGAGATTGTTTGAGCTTGGTGCAAAAAGTTAAATATAAAACTCAGGCATCAACCTCACACTTTCTCAGAATAAGCAAGTTCATCAAAGCAAGTTCATAAAGAAGACAGAATTTCTTTGTATCCTTTATTATGATTCTTTAATGTATAAAATTTTACATCAAAGTAATTTTTCTCTTTATGCTAGATTGCAGCTGTAGCTTCAAAGTGACATGGGAACTTATTAGACAGGATTAAGCTCATTCAAAAGTGCTTGAACATAGTATGCAAAGTTAAGTATAAGATTAATAATATATTTCTTAAATGTATATATTTATACCAACTTCAAATATCTTTACAATAAGCAAATCCATGAATAGATAAGAAAGAATTGCTATTCTACTTTATATTTTCCATTTCCTTATGAAAATAAAACTTAAAATTATTTTATTCCTTTTTCAAGATACAGGATAAGACATCTAGACCATTCCATATTTTATACTAGATTGTGGCTACAACTTCGAAGTGAAATGGAGTACTTGGGAGGCAAGATGAAGTTTGTTCTGGAGTGTTTGAACTTCGTACGTAAAGTTGAATATAAATCTTTTGTTCGAGCTTCAAACATTTCCAGAATAAACAATTTCACAAATAAAGAAGATGGACTTCCTTCATATCCTTTATATTGATCTTTACTCTTTACGAATGTATCTCACAATCATCTTATTTTTTAAACTATGTTGTGGCTACAGTTTCGAAGGGACATAGTGAGCTGTGGAGGGAAGATGGAGCTTGTTCGAGATTGTTTGAGCTTGGTGCAAAAAGTTAAATATAAAACTCAGGCATCAACCTCACACTTTCTCAGAATAAACAAGTTCATCAAAGCAAGTTCATAAAGAAGACAGAATTTCTTTGTATCCTTTATTATGATTCTTTAATGTATAAAATTTTACATCAAAGTAATTTTTCTCTTTATGCTAGATTGCAGCTGTAGCTTCAAAGTGACATGGGAACTTATTAGACAGGATTAAGCTCATTCAAAAGTGCTTGAACATAGTATGCAAAGTTAAGTATTAGATTAATTATATATTTCTTAAATGCATATATTTATACAAACTTCAAATTACAATAAGAAAATCCATGAATAGTTAAGAAATAATTGCTATTAAACTTTATATTTTCTATTTCCTTATGAAAATGAAACTTAAAATTATTTTATCCCTTTTTCCAGATACAGTCTAAGACATCCAGAATATTCCATATTTTTTACTAGATTGTAGCTACAACTTTGAAGTGAAATGGAGTACTTGGGAGGTATGATGAAGTTTGTTCTGGAATGTTTGAACTTCGTACGTAAAGTTGAATATAATGCTTTTGTTCGAGCTTCAAACATTTCCAGAATAAACAATTTCACAAATAAAGAAGATGGACTTCCTTCATATCCTTTATATTGTTCTTTACTCTTTAGGAATGTATCTCAAAATCATCTTATTTTTTAAACTATGTTGTGGCTACAGTTTCGAAGGGACATAGTGAGCTGTGGAGGGAAGATGGAGCTTGTTCGAGATCGTTTGAGCTTGTTGCAAAAACTTAAATATAAAACTCAGGCATCAACCTCACACTTTCTCAGAATAAGCAAGTTCATCAAAGCAAGTTCATAAAGAAGACAGAATTTCTTTGTATCCTTTATTATGATTCTTTAATGTATAAAATTTTACATCAAAGTAATTTTTCTCTTTATGCTAGATTGCAGATTTAGCTTCAAAGTGACATGGGAACTTATTAGACAAGAGTAAGCTCATTCAAAAGAGCTTGAACATAGTATGCAAAGTTAAATATAAGATTAATAATATATTTATTAAATCCATGTATTTATACCAACTTCAAATATCTTTAAAATAAGCAAATCCATGAATAGATAAGAAAGAATTGCTATTCTACTTTATATTTTCCATTTCCTTATGAAAATGAAACTTAAAATGATTTTATTCCTTTTTCCAGATACAGGCTAAGACATCCAGACCATTCCATATTTTATACTAGATTGTGGCTACAACTTCGAAGTGAAATGGAGTACTTTGGAGGTATGATGAAATTTGTTCTGGAGTGTTTGAACTTCGTACGTAAAGTTCAATATAAACCTTTAGCTCGAGCTTCAAACATTTCCAGAATAAAAACAATTTCACAAATAAAGAAGACAGAATTCCTTCCTATCCTTTATATTGTTCTTTACTCTTCACGATTGTACCTCAAAATCATATTATATATTTAACTAGGTTGTGGCTACAGATTCGAAGGGACATAGTGAGCTGTGGTGTGAAGATGGAGCGTGTTCGAGAACGTTTGAACATGGTGCAAAAAGTTAAATATAAAACTCAAGTTTCAAACTCAAACATTTTTACAATGAGCAAGCTGATCTATAAAGAAGACAGAATTACTTTCTATCCTTTATTATGATTCTTTAATGTATAAAATTTTACATCAAAGTAATGTTTTCTCTTAATGCTGGATTGCAGCTGTAGCTTCAAAGTGACAAGGCGAATTTAGACAGGATTAAACTTATTCAAAAGTGTTTGAACATAGTATGCAAAGTTAAATATAAAATTAATTGTACATTTCTTAATTGCATGTATATATACCATCTTCGAATAGCTTTACAATAAACAAATCCATGTATAGTTAGGAAAGAATTGCTATTAAACTTTATATTTTCTATTTCCTTATGAAAATGAAACTTAAAAAAATTATTTTATTCCTTTTTCCAGATACAGGATAAGACATCTAGACCATTCCATATTTTATACTAGATTGTGGCTACAACTTCGAAGTGAAATGGAGTATTTGGGAGGCAAGATGAAGTTTGTTCTGGAGTGTTTGAACTTCGTACGTAAAGTTGAATATAAATCTTTTGTTCGAGCTTCAAATACTTCCAGAATAAACAATTTCACAAATAAAGAAGACAGAATTCCTTCATGTCCTTTATATTGTACTTTACTCTTTAAGAATGTACCTCAAAATCATCTTATTTTTTAATCTATGTTGTGGCTACAGTTTCGAAGGGACATAGTGAGCTATGGAGGGAAGATGGAGCTTGTTCGAGATTGTTTGAGCTTGGTGCAAAAAGTTAAATATAAAACTCAGGCATCAACCTCACACTTTCTCAGAATAAGCAAGTTCATCAAAGCAAGTTCATAAAGAAGACAGAATTCCTTTGTATCCTTTATTATGATTCTTTAATGTATAAAATTTTACATGAACGTAATTTTTCTCTTTGTGCTGGATTGCAGCTGTAGCTTCGAAGAAACATAGTGAACTTAGCAGAAAAGTTTGAACTTGTTCAATAGTATTTGAACTTCTGATGAATTATTAAGAATTCAGCACTTGAAGCAATTTCCATCATCTTTAGATTGAGCTAATTTATGAATAAGTATGACAGAATAAATGTTATCTCTTATATTACTCATTTATCTATGAAATTCAACTTCAAAATCACATTATTATGCGAGACTGCAGCTGAAACTTCGAATCGACATGGTGATCTTCGGAGGTAATTAGAAGCTGGTTTCAGAATGTTTGAAATTCGTAATTAATTTGAATATAAAACTTTCTCTCGAATTTCGTACATTTTTAGAATAAGCAAGTTCAGGAATAAAGAAGATAGAATTCCTTTGTATCCTTAATATAATTTTTTAATCTTTGAAATTGTACATAAAGATAATTTTATACTTTATCTAGATTGTGACTGCAATTTTAAATTGAAGTGGATATATTTGAAGGCTGGATGGAGATTCTTCCAGAGAGTTTGAGTCTCTTACGTGAAGTTGAATAGAAATCTTTTATAAGCATTTCGAAAAACTTAAGAAAACGCATGTTTATGAAGAAAGAAAAAAGAATTCCAATTTACTCTTTATATTATTATTTAATTAATGAAATTGTACCCGGAAATAATTTTATTCTTTATACTAAATTGCAGCTTTAACTTCAAAGTGACAAGATGAACTTTCAAGGCAAAATGTTGCTTGAAATTTAGAATACTTTAAATTCGTAAGTAAATTCGAATATAAATCTTTCAGTCGAATTTCGAACATATTTAGAATGCACAAGTTCATGAAGTTTATTGCAGAGTGTTTCGAGTTTGTACGTACAACTGAATATAAAAATTTCGTTTGAACTTCTTACGTCTTCAGAGTAAGCAATTTCATGAAAAACAAGGCAGAATTCCTTGGTGTCTTTTATATGGTTTATTATTATATGAAATTTTGTCTGAAGATAATTTTAGTCTTCATGCTAGATTGTGGCTGCAACTTCAAAGGGAAAAAGTAACTCTGGATGCAGGATGAAGCTTGTTGCAGACTCTTTGAACTTCTTTAGTAAAGTTGAATACAAACTTTTTGTAGTATATATTTAACGAGTTTCGAACATTCTTAGAAGAATCATTGTCACGTATAAAGAATAAATAATCCCTTTGTTTTCTTTAAAATATTCATTAATCAATGAAATTGTATCATAAGATCTCTTTATTCTTTGTACTAGATTACGGCTGCAGCTTCCAAGAAACATGCTGAACATAGGAAACGGGATGAATTTCCAAATTTGATGAGAAATAATGAATTTTGGAGGCAAGGTGAAGGTCGTAAGAGAATGTTTGAACTTGGGACAAACAATTAAATATAAATCCAATTTTCAACAATTTTAGAATAAACAAGTTCATAAATAAAAAAGACAGATATTGCTCGTTAATTCAGGAAATAGTAAAATAGAATCCAGCTTCAACTTTGAAGTGACATGGGCCATTTTGGAGGCAAGATGGAGATTGTTCGAAACTGTTTGCAGACAGAAATATGAAACTCTTATGTAAAGTTCCAACATTTTCAGAATATGCAAGTTCATCAATAAAGAAGACATAATTTCTTTGTATCCATTACAGTGTTTCATAATCTTAGAAATTATACCTGAAGACAATTACATATTTTATACTTTGATTCTGACTACAACTTCGAAAAGAAATGAAGAACATCCGAGGCATATAAAGTTTGCTTTAGAATATTTGAACTACATGAGTAAAGTTCAAAATGAACCTGTTGTACGATTTTTGAGCATCTTCAGAATAAACAATTTCACAAATAAAGAAGACAGAATTCCTAACATATCCTTTATATTCTTCCTTACTCTTTACTATTGTATCTCAAAATCAAATCATTTTTTAAACTAGGTTATGGATACAGCTTCGAAGGGACGTAGTGAGCTGTGGAAGGAAGATGGAGCTTGTTTGAGAATGTTTGAACTTAGTGCAAAAAGTTTAATATAAAACTATGCACCAAGCTCGAACATTTTCAGAATAAGCAAGTGCATCAATGAAGAAAACAGAATTCCTTTGTATCCTTTGATTCCTTATTGTATAAAATTTTACATCAAAGTAATTTTTGTCTTTATGCTGGATTGCAGCTGTAGCCTCAAAGTGACATGGCGAACATAGGAGACAGGATTAAGCGTATTCAAAAGTGCTTGAACATGGTATGCAAAGTTAAATATAAAATTAATTATATATTTCTTAAATGTATATATTTGTACCAATTTCGAATATCTTTACAATAAGCAAATCCATGAATAGATAAGAAAGAATTGCTATTATACTCTATATTTTCCATTTCCATATGAAAATGAAACTCAAAATTATTTTATTCCTTATTCCAGATACCGGCTAAGACATCCAGACTACTTCATATTATATACTAGATTGTGGCTACAACTTCGAAGTGAAATGGAGTACATTGGAGGTATGAAGAAGTTTGTTTTGGAGTGTTTGAACTTCGTATGTAAAGTTGAATATTTACCTTTTGTACGAGCTCCGAACATTTTCAGAATAAACGATTTCATAAATAAAGAATACAGAATTCCTTCATATTCCTTATATTGTTCTTTACTCTTTACGATTCAAAATCATATCATTTTTTAAACTAGGTTGTGGCTACAGCTTCGAAGGGACATAATGAGCTGTGGAAGGAAGATGGAGCTTGTTTGAGAATGTTTGAACTTGGTGCAAAAAGTTTAATATAAAACTATGCACCAAGCTCGAACATTTTCAGAATAAGCAAGTTCATCAATAAATAAAACAGAATTCCTTTGTATCCTTTGATTCTTTGATTCTGCATCAAAGTAATTTTACTCTTTATGCCGGATTGCAAGTGCAGATTCGAAGAAACATGGTGAACTTAGAAGAAAGGTTTAACCTTGTTCAATTGTATCTGAGCTTCTGACGAATAATTAATACTTGAACCAAATTCGAACATCTTTAGATTAAGCAAGTTTATGAACATAGAAGGCAGAATAAAGTTAACTTTTATATTATTCATTAATCTATGAAACGTAATTTCGAAATCTTTTTTATTTTTGATACGAGATTGCATCTATAAATATATCACCTATAATATAAATATATCATTGCTTTTTTAAATATATTTTTCTTTTAAGGATATAGCATTTTTCTTTTTAAAATGTTATTTTAATTATCTTCTTTCACTAAAGCTACGTGATGAGAAAATGAATAAGAATACCTTGAATGAGAATGATATTGCTGCTGTAATTGCTAATCACAATTAACCAAATTAACATGAATGGATAAAGGTTCTTTTTTTTAGTGGGTGGAAACAAGGTTCAAATAAAAATAGGTAACTGAATGAGACTCAGATGATCATTAAAGTTAATATGTTTCAAAAGAAATCAACATTCGTTTCATAAAGGAAAATTATCATAAAACCGGTTAATCTGTGTTAGCTTTAATGGATACCACATCTGGTATCTGTATTCCAAATTTCTACAATGAGTCTGTCTACGAATGTCGTCTAGATTGAATAATGGTTCTTATTGCTGAGACAAAAAAAATCTTATTCACTTCTTATTGACACTTCATATTTAAATCATATGAACTGGAAATTATTCGACGACGATTTTATAATGACTGTTAAAACTCATGAATCGCGACGAGTAAATCGATGGAAGCAATTTAGAAATAATATCCGGTCAGTCAACAAGCAGGCGTCGAAAGGCATTACCACTAGATAGTGAGAATTTTGAAGTTTTTTTTCATAAATATTTTTAATACTTTTACGATATGCGCACAGTTTTTAGGATTCTGATGTTTTTGCACCTCAGTTTTGATCGCATGTAAAAATTTTACTATGTTACAATTAAATTTTTTCTGACTGTCGTGTTTAAAAATTTATAAAAAAATATTAATTTTTGCGGATTTTATTTAATTATTTTGTTTTGTAAAATTAGATTCTTTTAATAAGTCAAAAAATTGAGACTTATATTAAGGAGACAGCAAAGCAAGACAATGATTCTATAAGTTGATCATTTTTAATAAATTCTTTTTTCGAGGTAAATTGTTTTTCTTTTGATATATATTATTAGAATGCCCTATCAGCCATTTTGCAGCCGTCTAAAAAAATACCTCTGCAAATCGAGCATTTATAATTGCATTTTCAGAATACTGGTATCGATGTAAATAGCTTGAAAAAATAGGCTTGTTCAGATAGACAAACTGATAAACCGAGTTAGTTAATTAATCAATATCTCGAATTTTCTCATTACACCTACTATTTTTTAGCACAATTGATTTTTTTTGTCATTAAGTATGCCTTCCCTCCCAGAAAAAATGATACTTTTAGCGTTAAAGAAATCTTAAAACCTTTTGGCCATATATCGGAAGTTACTATAAATATCTCGATTTTTTTTGGCGCATTAAAAGAACATGTGTTTGTTATACAAAGTGTCGAAAGTAATTCATAGATAAAAAAATGAGTTTTTATTAAAAATTTTTAAACACGTAAGTGAGAAAAATGTGAAATTTAATATAGGAAAAGTTTGATGTAAGAGCAAAACCACGATACTAAAAATACTAAAACTATTGGAATCCTAAGAATTACAAGCATATCTGTAATAGTTTTTGAAATATTTACAAAAAAAACTGCAAAACTCCCACAGTCAAGAGATTGTGTCTCGACACCCCTACTTTGTTGAGAGACAAAACACTCAATCCATCAAAGAATTTTCAAGACTAGAGTTATAAAATTTGAAAAAAAAATGTAAATATATTTTTAGAGTTTTTACGCATAAAAAAAAACTCTTTCGTCTTCAATACATTTGTTAAAACTGCTTAATAACGACTCGAATGTTTGTTCAAGTTCACTTTGTGGGATTGCATCGAAACTAAATAAATTTGTCTATCTAAATAAGCTTTCCCCTTTCATCAATTTCCATAGATACCAAGAGGGATGAAGATGCGACAGTAAATACTCGACTTATAGAAGTGTAACTTTAAGGTTAAAAGGTGAATTTGTGTTTTAGATGCGGTTTCTTTCTCCCAACCGATTGAAAACAAAATCTGACATAGATCTATGATTCCAGTTACAAAATCACATATCGAATTTGATATAGTTAACTCATTGCGTTTATGAGTTATTACGTTTATATGCTTCTGATTGTACAGAGCGACAGATATTCAATATTTCATTGGATTTAGCACGAAATTTGGTAGGTGTCTATACAATAGATAAATCTGTGCACAGAATTTTATCCATCTATCTTTCTTCGTTTTGCAGTCAATGTTTTGACTTATATTCACACAGTTGGGCAGGTGGATTTTCTCTTTACGAAGTTTGTTCAAAATTTGATAGAAATCTACAAATTTGGTGCAAAGACCATACATCAAATTTCATCCGTCTACCTCAAAGCGTTTTTGAATTATTTTTTGAAACGGACAGACAAACATTTTCCAAAATATGTTTAGCGTTTTGAAACGGACAGACAAACATTTTCCAAAATATGTTTAGCGTTTTGAAACGGACAGACAAACATTTTCCAAAAATATGTTTTTAGAAATCAAGGATGTCTAAAATGTTTAGATTCGTCAAAATCTCGAGTTCGAATTTTTTGACAATTATAATAATTTCTCTATATCTGATATACTAGAAAGTAAAAAATCATATTGCTTTTTAAGAAACAGTGAAGATCATCTATTTTTTCCTTCATTTATCTTGTCAAATATTCTGTTACGTAGTACGGAGGCGTTTACAACTTCGTCCTTTTCCATTCATAAAAGAATAGACTTCTTAATTATTTTTTTTTTACTTTGAACAGTTTGCAGCCATGTGCCGGAAGGTTATGGACTAAACCAGAAAGTGAACTCCATTTCTATATTTTTAATCTCATCATTTGCTTTTTGCTAGACCACACACGTCAAACAAAAAGGAAGGATTAATAAAAAATTACACTGCTACGGACAAAATTGGAATGTCAGCAATAAAAAAGAAGCTAAATCAGACAGTCATCTGGTATTCATCTATTTTATATTTTATTAGTAATAGGAAATGCACTATGTGTATTTTCTTTTAATTTTTTTTTCTGAAAGTCTGGATTTGTCTAACCATTGCTTGAACTTTTTATTGATTTTGCTTTTAATTTCCGCCCGTTAGCGGATGCATATAGTCTGAACAAAAATAAATGTATTTTTTCTCCGTGCTCATAGACGTGAAGTGTTCGCAGACATACAGATATAACGACAAAAATGTATTTTCCGTACTCATGGATCTGAAATATGAAGATTCGTGAAAATCGCGGGTTCGAATTTCTTGGCGATTACACTACTTACTCTATATTTCGCAAAAGCGAAAGTACAAAAGAATGCAAAATTTTAACTGTGGTCACACGATTTGAATGAAGAAGCTAAAAATAGCTATAGCTGGGCAAACGGCGTATGTGTTAAGTTAATATTCAAATAAAAATGCTAACTTCGTTTCTCTAATTTTAAGAAGCGATAATTTAATAGTAAAATAATGGGAACTATTCTTTTAACAAATGATTTTGATAACGTCTGATCAAGTCGTTGATCCAAATTCTGAATAAAGATAATTTAAAAACATCTTATTCACGAAGTGGAAAAAGTAAATAAATTGCGATGAAAATATAAACTAGTTTCTTTAGTATCTTGTTTTCATAGATAAACAAATGCATAATATAGACTCGATATCTGAAATATTTGATATAATTTTCTTCAAAATTACTGTGCTGAAATTGTAATATATGCTAAATATTTGTTTAAGAAATTTCAGATGAATATTTTCAACAATGCAGAATTCAAAACGGAAGATACAAATTTACCTTGAGATGCGATGATTTGGATTTCTTGATGCTTGAAAGAAGCATAAGATCATTAGTTCCATGTTTTCAAAGAAGTACATATATCAACAATAGATGATGAACAGAGTAACATCATTATTAAAATAAATATACTCCTTTGTTATTCAAGAATCTTTGTAATTTTTATAGATAATAAAGTGATTTTTTATAGATAAATTGTGTTTAAATTATGACTTTCAAATAAAAAAAAAGTCTTTCACCATCATTGCTGCTGAAGTAAATTTTAAGTTGTTAAGTTGCTGAATCTTTTTGATGTCCAAAACGATGTGAAGAAAACGTAAGTAGTTAGAGCAAAAGGAAATTTATAAACCTCTGATAAACGAATCTATTTTATAAAATTGCATTAAAACTATCTTTATGTATTTGCAGACATTGCATGAAAGAAAAACATGGTTGAAAAGGGAGCTTTCCAAGACGATATTATTGGAAATAACAAATTTAGAGCCCATTGTTGGCAATTGCCAAAACTCCTGAAGGATTTATAGGAATCAATAAAAATCATTTATGCTGGCCTCCTAAATTGATCCCATAAAACCAAAACACAACCCAATGGGACATCCGTAAAAATTACATACAAAAATTTGCGAATTTAAGAATACGATTTCCGAATACAGCTTCTTTAATTATGACGGTAATTGAAAAAGCAATGAAAAATTCAATATTCTTAAGATTCATTCAGTAGTAATGTTTGATTCATTCATACAAACTAGCTTAGCTTAAAATCCCATTTAGAAATAACACATTTGCTGTTTTCGGAAGTACCTCATCATCTTAAACTGCTGCGACATTGCTCTGAATTCGCATTCTAAGCATCTACACTTACTGAAAGTTGGTAGAGCCCTCAAATAATTTATCTTGACTAGAATTGAATAAAAAAGCGGAAGGAAACACTTTCTCGCATTCAAGAAAAAATCTCCTTAACTTGATTAAAGAAATCCAAGGAGTCATGGAGTACAAAATACTTGTGAATTTTCTTTACACTTAGATTATCAACTTTCGAAACGCTCTACTATTTGGAGAGAGCAGAAAGTTGCAAAAAAGTGAACAAAAAAATGAAAGAGCAAAACCAATGAAACTAAAATAAGAGATTTCATATATTCTGATTTATCAAAAATAAATCACGATTCTTAAAACTAAATAAGCAGGTGCAACAAGTTCTTATTAATCATCACACAATTTCATCTTTCATTTTTTTATCAGTTTAGAACCAGATGTTCATTTCAAAAATAAATCACAGCTCTTAAACCTAAATAAATGGCTACAACATGTTGATACGAATCATAATTTTATAATACGAATTGTTGTTACGAATCATAATTTTATAATACGAATTGTTGTTACGAATAATAATTTCATCTTTCATTTTTTTTTATCCGTTTAGAACCAGCGATTTATTTCTACAAAAAGGCAGATTCGCCACTTCACCCAATTATTTATGATCTCTTCCCCTTTCGAAAATCTTTTTTCGTCAGACAGTTTGAGGTTGTAAATCTCGAAAGGTTTTTCTCACTCTTTCTCCCTTTCATCAAAATAATATTGTTCTAAAGTCTTCATTCCTAAAACGCTCTTAACATCAATCAGGCAAAGTTTTGAACTCATGTGATATGAATTGCCCAGAAATAGCGTTTTACCATGCTTATTCGGGCATAGTTACGCAAACAGAAACCAATTCAGGGTTGTCACACAAATCTGGGGTGGAAAAAAAAGAAAAAAATTCCCTTTGTTTTCCCCATGTATATACGCTGTATAGGAAAATGTTAGAGACTCCCCCTCTAGTTTTTATCTGTAAAAAAGAGCAAAGGGAAGTAAACAACAATTTAGCATTACCTGAGATAGTAATATATTAAGCGAATGTTTATATTTGCATACAAAAGAAAAAGAATTTTTTTTTGTATTATTACTCAGGATTTAGCTAGACGAATTCATACGTTAACCCTTAAATGCATGAATTTTTATTTTTAAATGAATAAAATTTGAAATCAGCCCGTAAATAGATGTAATGAATAAAAAAATACAAAAAACATAAGATTTTTTTTTAATTTTCAAAGAGCAAATTGATGTATTTCTACATCATCATTAACAACCACTCCTTGAGTTCAACAAATCTACTGCCAGCAATAATATAATATTTCAAATATAAATAATAACTCTCATTACATTACAAAACATGAAAATTCATGAAATAATTTTTTAGCATTTAAACAAACCTAAAGGGACATTGCATTTGTTACATGATCCTTACATAGTAGAATTTCACACCTCAATCTGTTTGAAAATATAGGCTAGTGACTAAAACTGTCTTTTCGTACATCCATAGATGGGAAAGGATAAGATGACCCTCTAGGTTTAGTGAACTTACGTAGAACCGATTTTGCATATTGATGTATTTTTATGTCGCAAAAAAAAGCTACATTTTTCTTGCGTAAATTTATCAGTATATTCAAAAATATAAATATTTTTCTTAAATTGTTTCTATACGAAAAAACTCTTCCCAGCACGTTTTTATTATTTTTTAAATAAATAATCATAATTCGTAAGACATTCCGAAATGAAATTCTATTCAGATAGCGCGCCAACAATGAAAATCGTCACTGATAAAGAAATAAATTGCCAAAGTTTCTAGTTGCGTTCGGAAACAATAAAATAGTCTTGGCAAATTTAAATGAAAAAAATGTAAAGGTTGCTATAAAATATTTAAAATAACATAAAATTAAAGACTTGGGTGATATAAAACACAAAATGACGTTAAAAAGATTTAAAATTTTCATTCCTTGCTTTCATAAGAAGTTATCTAATAAGATTTTTGTTATAATGTATTTTGTTTCAAGCATAAAATAACCAAAAGCTCAAAACATAGGCTTATTATCATAACGTTTCTAATAAGCCCTTATTCCTAATGAGGAAAGCTTATTGTCTTTGAAAGTATTTAATTCTCTCTCATTTTGCTGAAACCGTTTTAATTTTTAGAAATCTTGGAATAAGAGCTTATTTGAAAACTTTCTTTTAAATACATCGAATTTATTCTTTAATTGTGCGCCCCCTAGAAAAACTGCACTCCGGGCACGTGTCCTATCTGCCTTACCCTTGTTACATCATGTTATGCATTCGATACCCTTGAAAAGCTGGAATAAAATTTGGCCCATTTGTTCTGTAATACTTGAAAGGATTAACTACATTACTAAAAAAAAAAATTTCTATGGTCCTCCCAAAAGGGGTGAAAGGGGGGGGGGGTAGAAGGATTTTACAATTTCCACCATGACTTTGGAATGTGTCAGTGAAAATAAATTATTTTTATGTCTTCATAAAAATCTAAAAGTAATCTTTCCGTAACATAAATTCCTTTTTTCAAAGGCTATTTTTCTAATTTTAATCTTTTCAAAATTTTTGTGTAATGATACTGTTTAAATTAAGATTAAAGGTTCAAAAACATCTTAAGGAGTTGAATATAAGAATTTTAAAACTGTACGATATAAAATCATATGTATTTTGTTTTTTCTTCTACACAGAGAGCGCAAATAAACTCTGGCCGTGTCATTAATTAAACAGTGTTTAATGCACTATGAGCTACAGTTTTAAACACAATAATCTTTTTATTACATACCAGAAAACTTGCGTAGGAATTAATTTAACATTCAATATGCTGTTTTATATATTCTCAGAATAAAAATGTAATCAACTTTTTTCAGTATTGTAATCTTGTTCCGTGGCCAAAAATCATCTTGCTCCAGCACAGTAGGAAAATGACATTTTTACATTGTCTTTTTAAAATAACAAAATAATGCAGATAATATTAAAATAAAAATTTATTCGCCTAAATTCAATTTAAGAAAATGTCACTCTGATAAAATATACAAAGAAAAATTTTACCTTCAATCCTGAATTAATTAAAAAGGTTCGATTCTTAGCATTATCATACTGCTCTGGCCTTCCCTTCTCAGTTTCGCTCGTTACTTTCCATGAAACTAACAACAGCGAAAGATGGGAAACCAAAAGGGGAAAGATGCATCGGGTTGCACCTTTCCTCTTTTAATTTTGGTTTGGAGTGCACGTGTGTGAGGGAGATTATGGATCTTGCGAGTAATGCGATATTTTCGGTAAAAGCAGATGTTAATGAAAATGAGAACCCAGTTCTTTTTCTCCTTCGAAATGGCTTGACTTTGATTATATTTTTTTAAATCATCGGTTATTCTGCTGCGCCTTTGACTTGCGAGTTCACCCGCCGATTTGTTATTCTCCAAGCCAAAAGAATGGATAGAATTTCGCCCGCTTGCTTCGTATTTTGAAACTGAATTCAGTAAATTAAATTCTGCTCCAGATTTTCCGTGAGCGCGATGGAACATTTTGGAATTTATCGTACAAGTAAAACTCTAAGAATAATTAAAATATTTTTATGTAAGTGAACTTTTAAATTGTTGTCGAATAACATTTTGATACGCAGCAGGACTCTGACATTCTAATTAAAAATGGAATAAATTTGAATCGCAATATTGTTAATGTACTTACTTGACTAGAATTCGTATTTTTAAATGCTGAGATGTGTTTTGTAGTTAACTTTTAGTCTCAAAAACATACAAGCAATAAACAAACTAGCATACAGAAAATGGAAAAAAAAAATTAAAAGACTGAATATTGGTCTTAATTGAGATTTAATTTCGAATACTCCAAATTGAAGAAAGAAACAAAAATAAATAAATAAATAAAATTTGATGTTGAAAGGTGAAGTTTGAGACATAAATGCATTTTTCAACCACTTCAGATATGAGATGCAGTGATGAATTTCCAACTAATATCGCTATGCTTAAAAGGGACAACAATAGATCAATTAAACAACTTTATTTTCCTTGTTGCCAAATAAATTAGTCTGCAAAAAAGACAAATTCTGTGAATCTTAAAATATTACAAATTATTATTATTCAAATATAAGTTCAAGCATGGCAAGTTCTTGAGTGTTTCATTTCGTTCACCTTGTTATTAGGATACTTACACACATTGAAAATTTGGGTCGATAATATTTCATAAAGTCGTCAACAAAAATTATTGGGACGCCTATGTAATTTTTTTATTTATTATCACATCTTCACAAAATTGGTGTCAGTGGAAATTATTCAAGAAGACAGATTTATTTAGATCAAAAAATTGACAAACTGAGTTCATGAACATAATTAATTAGGGACTCGGAATTTTTCTATAATTTGACCTAATGTGCTTTTTATATTCGTATATCATGATTCGTATTCGAAATTCGCAGTAGCTCGTGGGATATAATTAATTTTGTTTGCTGAAAATTGCGCCTGAAAAGAGTCGACCCATTAAGGACCGTATATTAAATAAACCTCAGACTACAAAAAGCAAAAAGTGCATTTCTTTTATTTTATTTCATAGAAATTTCAAAAAATAAATCAGGCATGACCCAGATTGATCTCTAGGATGAACAGTTATTTTCAGATTCCAAATAAAATATGATTTTTTTTAATTGAAAATTTAAGCCTTTTATTACCTTTCAAAATATTTTCGAATCCGCCTCTATGGTAAATCCAGACTTAAATATTTCAGTAACACCCAGGAAGTTTTAATGTGAATAAAATGAACTGGTTCCAAATTTTTAAAGTGAAATTTTACTTCATTGCTAAAAAAATTAATACTCTTTATGACATTTTAACTCTCTCACAGCTAATCCGGCCCCAAACGGCAGTGCAAATTCTATATTAATAGCCGTTTTTCGGCCGAATTCTTTTTCAAACTAGAAAATCTGGATGTAAAGCGAGGGCATTCTTAGAGATAGCTTACTTTACCTCTCGCACCTCTCGTTTGAAAAAGAAATCAGCCCATTAATATAAAACTTCCGCGGTGGGATTGGCCCGGGTAAGAGCTGTATAAGATTAAGCTAATAAGCCTTTAAATAAAGGAGGAAATTTTATTTTCAGGCCATGACTATATTTAATCAGATAGAAAATTCATTTAGCTGAGAAGTTCCTTTTTTACGATAATGATATTACTCTTTGGTCTCAAACAAGTTTTAATAATATTTCAATGAAATCAATAGCAAACATTTAAATTACAGAAATAAATTTTAATTCGCAGAAGAAAATTCAGCTGACTTTATCTGTCTAAAATAACTGCATACGGGTAATATTTTCAGCGATTAAACAATTCTTCACTATGATTAATATTTTTTTTTCTTTATTTCACTAGAATCAAATTTCCATTTTTTATTTTCTTTTATACGAAATATAGAAGACAAATCATTGCAATCGTCCAATAATTTCACCCCGTGGATTTATTGAAACTTCATGTTTTAGTCTCCCTTGAAGTAATAATAATAATAAAATAAATAAATGAAAACACTTATTTGAAATTATGTTCGTCTGTCTGCGAAAATGAAAACTCAAAAATGGAGCGAGTTAGAGCAATAAATTTCTTATATGATCTTTTCACAAAAAAGGAGAATAGCATCAAATGTTATCCAAATCAAAATAAAAGAAGTAACTATGTATAAGAGGTGGTAATATTGTATGAGGATTATCTTAAGAATGGAAAGGCGCAGTTGACAGAATAAAAATTTAATTAATATTAAAGGACGATAACATTTCTGATGCGATATCAAATACAAGTAGCGAAACTAATCATAACAAACCGCTGTTGCCACACAGTATCTATGAATACAGAAATAATAACGTTAAACATAAATGAGAACCTTACATATGTATCCCTATCCGACCACGTGCATGAATATATGATAGCTAAAAAAAAACTCTAGATGGATGAACTTTAGCCTAAGATTTTACCATAGGTTTAAAGATCTGTATCAAAATTTGGCATGTAGTTTTGGCCCTAAAACTGTAGTCAAGAGTTTAATTTGCGATTCAAGACGTGTTTTTATTTCTCTGAAATAACTAAAACATCAGTAGTCATTTTGAATATTTTCAGTAACTATTCAAGCAGTCAATATTCATTTGTAACACAGACACAATATGTATACAGCCATTGGAGTAATACAGGAAAAAAAGCAATAAACAAACGGATCAAGTGACCACTAATATGCATATAGATATTACAGCTTACCATTCGAATCGTGTTACAGACACCAGAAACCGTAGAAAGAATTATGAGAATACAATAAGCAAGATTATATCAAATATGGACTACGAATATGTCACTGGATTGTTTAAATATACTTTTGTGTTAAGACTTCATAACTTCCATCTTTTTTAAATTTTATCTTCATGCAATAAGCTTATATGATGGGAACAAGTGATATATTACCTAGTTTGAATGAGAATGGCATTAGAATGAATTGCTAATCACACATAATCAAATTTACATGAAAGAATAAAGGACAGTTATTTAGGTATATAAAATGAAAGATTCTATAGAACAGATGGCTGAATTAGCCTCAGGAGGGATATAAAAAGTTAAAAAAATACTTTGGAGAGAAAAGAAATCCACATTCGTGTTACAAGAGAGGAAAATTATTGTAAAATCAGTTATTCAATACCGACTTTGATAGACACTGTTTCTGTTATCTGTACACCAAATTTCTAATATGAAGTTATCTATAAATGTGATTCATTGTGAAGTAGAGGCTCTAAATGCTCCACAGAAGTAGTGAAGATAAATTCTACTTATTTCAATCTTTGTGGTAATTGGTTGAACACTATTTAATCTGGATTAATGACTTCATTTCTTTGAACTGCACCATTTTAATTTAGATATTTCAGAAAAAAAAATATAAAATCACATTTAAAAAACAGATGAGATAATAATTCTAACCATAATAAAATAGATTTCTTTTTAATTTCTCAATAAAAAATTCTTATCAATATGAAAAACATAAATTCATAACATAAATTCATCTTTGATTGTCATTTATGAATAGGGCAGGTTTTATTTTAAAAAAATCAATATTTGAAGTGTCCAATGAAATCTATACAAAATATAGGATAGATACTTAAATTTTACTTAAAAATTCATAAATATGCATTACTTGCACGTCTAGTCATTGATCATTAAATCTTAAAAAAAAGGATAATAAAATATAAACTTATTAAAAATTGTAATCCGGCAAGTCTTCTTAAAATTCTACAACTTTTATATCAACTGATTAAATGTATTTATTTTTGATAAGAAAGAAAATTCCACTTCATATAAATATCATCTGATCTGATTCAGTGAAGTGACGTCGAGTAATTTTAAGAGCCCCATCCCCGCCAAAAGCCATCCGTATAAAATGATGAGGCCTTACAACAGAATCCACCGGCACAAAGGCACAAGCGACAAGAGGCAGAAGAATGGCGGAAATCCATCCTCCAGCTTTCTTCAACTCCCTACGGGAAGGGGGCCGTCCAGGATCGCAACCAACAGAAACAACCACCAACCAATTAAAATACCTTTTCCGATTTACATGTATAGATAAACTTTTAAATTAAATTTAAACTTCTTAGAAATTTTCAGAACTTTTAAAATTTTAATCTTTTAATGCCCTTTATTAAATTTTTACATTTTAAAATTTACATTTTTACATTTTAAGTTTAAGAATAGTTAAAGAATGTCCTTTGTAATGTCTATAACATGCAATATTTCAAAGAATGCGCAACAATTATTTACAAATAGTAATAAATTATAAAACATTATCCAATGCATATTTAAAGGCTCAAGGAAATTTTCTACATACGAATTCAACAATAATCGCATCTCGAGAAAAATTAAGGTAAATCTGTCACATCAACATGATGTGCAGAAGTCATTTACAATTATTCATTATTCACATTTACATGAACATTTCAAATCAGCAATACTCCAAGTCCATATTCAAATTCAGATTTAAGACATCTAAATAACTACTTGTTAATATATCTACAGAATAATCTCGTTAATCGATTTTCTCAATATAGAAGATTTGAGCAATTCAGCAAGGGACAAATTCTTCCAGCACACAGATTACTTCTTTCAATAGTTTTCCCACAAATTGCAGTTATATATCAAATGTTTTGTAGTTTCTTTTGGAAAACCACATTGACACGCTAAAGATTTATAAAAGAAACGGAATTTAGAGTTCTGAACAATTCAGTGGACTGTATATATCTGATTGATAAAAAAAAAATCTCCATTTTATTTCTTAATATCAACTGTCTTGAAAAATGATTTAGTTTTTCTCACCTTAGTTAAGCATACACATGCTATTGATGGTTGACTTTTATATTCCCTCTTTTTTTTTTTTTCGTTTCTTATATAGATTAATTATTTGCTTTGCTTAGAGCAGCTTTCGCCAAGAAATCGGCCCTTTCCTGTCCATAGTATTTCTTATCTAAAATATCTCTCTACTCTTATCTAAAATAATCTTATATTTTCTTTCATTTTATTAATTTTCTCTTTTATGCATATTAATTATGGATCAAAAGAAACAATTAGAAATAATATAAAATTCTTCAACAAACAGGCGTATCAATGCATTATCATGCGTGGGAATTTTGCAGTTTCTTTTTGTAATACTTCAAAAACTATTACGGATGTGCAAGTAATTTTTGGGATTCTGATCTTTTAATATCCCAACATTCATGTCATATAAAATTATTTCATCCATTATCAAAAATCTGTAAAATTTTACAATAATTAACCTTTTTATAAAAGCCGTGATTAAAAATCTATAAAAAATAATATTTTTTTAAATCTAAAAATTTGTTTTGTCCATTTGTGTAGCAAAATTATGTTCTTTAAATGAATAAAGAAAAATTTAGAAATGTATTATAGTCTCCTAGATATCAACAAAAAGTTCTAAGATTCATTCAGTTTACCTCATATGATTTTTAGCACTTCCTGATTTTTAAGACGCGATTGTGCAGTGACCAATATGCCATGGATGCTGATATCTGAATTGGGCTGTAATCTTCCTTTACAAGAAGAATTTAGGAAAATCGTACTTACGATATCGCAAGAAAGGATGCATTTGTGTGTCTGATAAACAATCTGATATTTTAACAAAGAACAATAATGTGGTAATACTGAAAGACACATAAAATATTGTAGTCAACTCACTAGCAAAATAAATATCGAGTGATTAAATTTCCCTATCATTTTCCGTTTATTTTTTTGTGTTTATACGTACATGTGTGTTTGTGTGTGTGTGATTTTGTTTACCATCTTCTAATCCCATTCTGCCTTTAGTCTACATCGTCCCTGGGATTCCAAAAGCCATTACTATACACTCAGATACATGTTTTCGAAAAAACGTTGTATAAAACTATTTTTGTGACCTCCTTGGATCTCTGCAATGTATCAGTAAAGTTTTAAAATCTACTATATACGGATGACTTTTTTTTTCTAATATTGAAAAATTAAACTTTCTCCAATTAAGATCATTTTTTTCTGCTGAAATGCGATTTGACTTTAACTTCGGTTAAAGTTCTTCGGTAAACGTTTTGCAATTATGAACAACACATGCAGATATTTGTTACATTTTCACTGCACTTTATCTAGCATTAATACGTATGATAAGGGGATGTATTGACCACAGGATGTATTGACCACAGGTTCCTTTGAACATCATAACCACTTAATATTACACCGTAAACTTATCTCTAGAACTCCTATGTATCTTATCCGTTTTGGTATATACGTAGGAGGACTTAATTAATTAAAAAAAAGGAACCATAAACAGCTACTCCTAACCTTCCGAAAATACACGGACAATTCTGAATGATAGGACACCGTGGCAGCATTAGCTGGAATTTAGGTTATCACCAGCCACGGTACAACTCCTCCCGCAGGAAGTACGTGCCGTCATCGGTAGGAGTAGCTGGAGTACTGCTCAACAAATAATTACAAAGGGAAAGATAAATAATAAAAAATATGATCATTCATAAAAATGGCAACAATGATAAAAAAAGGAAAATAGATGGTATCTTAAGAACAATGATACTGAATAAATAAAAATGACAATGCAGAATATAATTAAAAATGTAAAGTAATGCGCAATTTGTAAATAAAGAAATAAAGTAGTAAATAAAGAACGGTAACGTTAAGTGACAAATTCAAAAAGACTGATTACTAAGAACTTTTTCATTAATTAAAGGCTTGATATAACTAAAATTAGAGGATAGTTTGCCTTTCTGCGATACTTTCAAGGATTTGTGTTTTGCCTCGGGAGAAAACAAGAAAACTTCCAGCACCTAGCCTGACCACAACAAGCAATTTTAGCTGCAGCGTATCTTGGCCTATCACCTTTTAAATAATCCTGTTTAAGAATACTTCCAGGAATAGAGCCCATAACAGTTTCCTTGATTTATTTTATTTTATTATTTATTTACCATGGTACGTACCAACTAATTAAGCCTCTAGTAGACCGAGAAAGTAGATGACTTAGTGGAAACTCATGAGTCCAAAATATTCATGGTGTTTCAAACAGATAAACAGTGTTGTCACAACGTAAATTATATTCTCTGATAAGAAAATATACGAAGTTTGATTACAAAAAGTATCAATCAATATCACTTTATATTATTTTATTTTTTTACAATATCATTCCAAATTTATCTTTCAGATGAAAATATTGTTTCAGATTTTCTACAAATAAAAGGGCATATTTAAAAATTCAGAGTTGAGTGGTTTAAATCAATAAAATAATTTACAATTAGTGTTCATCATACGTAGACCCATTTTGCGTCACCGTATTCAGGGGACAAGATAGGATGATGATTTTTTAGAATCTTATTTCACTAAATTATTCTTATTTATGTGAAAACAAAACATTGCAGTCGATTTTTTTATCTTCTTGGATTGTACGTGTTTTGAAATCTTGTACACTGTGTTTTCTCGATGACAATATACTATTTTAATATTCTCAGAATTTACTTATCAATTAACCTAGTGCTTAAAGTTAAAATATAAGAGGCTTCACTTGATAATTAATATATGAAAATTTGGTTTCATGATTCCATAATATTTATTATAATTATTTATAAATGAAAAACAGAAAAGCGATAATTTTTAATACATTAATAAAAAACATTTTAAAATTATTTTTATTAAATTTATTCTAAAATAAATTGTTTTTAAAATAAAATAAATTATTCTTCCTTAATATTTTAATAAAATTGTATGCTTTTAAACAGAAAAATGAAATAATCAAGGATATCTCATTTGAAAGTGGGGCTAATCCCAAACAATTTTTTCAAACTTAGCAAAGAATAAAAAAATATTTATTTCAGTCGAGATTGGGCCGGCTAATTTAAGATGTCCAGTTACATTAGCTTGCCCTTCTTGTACAAGAAATGGCAAAAATAATTGAATTAAAAAATCATCAGGAAATACTTAGTTCATTAATGGCAACTGACATAATGAACGCGGACGACATCAAAGAATTTCAGTGTTTGCAGAAGATCGAAATTAATTGTAATTATAACTAGCATTTTTTTTAACAGAAACAACTTGTAATTTTGTATCTTTATAAATATCTTCCTAAAAGCATATTTTGAAACTCATTTCCAATCATTAACTGGGAATTCACCCTTTCAACATCTTTCCTTAGACCATGATTTATTCATTACCAAGAATTGTCTAAAAATTACCAAAACATTTCATCAATACTATTTATCAATGTCTTATCTAATCACAAATTTAGAGTAGCTGAGCAAATAGGACTTTTTTTGAAATTAAATGTTACTATCTAATATAGCATTCTTTATTTTAAATTAACTTATTCTTACAAGAATAACCGGGTTAAACGTCAAATCGAATGCGAACCCGGAACAAACAGCAAATCTAGGACAATATAGATCATATTAACGTTCGCGGTAAGCCAAATCATTGAGCAAAAATCTTAGAAGACAACCATCTTCAACAAAGAGACACATAAATTATCTGCTTTAGTTATGCACTTATAATAACTCATTCGATGAAATAAAAACAAATATTGCAATTCATTCGTTTGCAACATCAGATGATCGAAGTTCTTTATGGTTACTTTTTCCTGGATTTCTTTTCCACTTCTTACATTAAAAAACTGCGATGATTCATTCTTTTTTCTATCGCAATTTTTTTTTTCTCTTTCTTTCTGCAGGTGCCACTCTTTCTAACAGACCGGAAATGTTAGAGCCAATACGAATATTTAAAAAAAACCCCGTTAGACAAAGTTCTAGAACATTCGATTGAAGCCTAATATAAATTATTAGTCAAGAAGTTTTTAGTCACTTCGTCGTCTAGAAGGTAAGAAGTGTGTGGAATCAAACCGTTACGGCGAACTCTAAGCGGAATTTACCAAAATATTTGGGAATATACAGCTTAACATTTTAATAAAAGGCCGGAAGAAGGGAAAGGTAAGTTGAATTATATTTAGTATGTCGAATCTTTTTATCCGTTTGAATATTAATGTTTGAAGACTTGATCTTGTGCAAAATGTAAACAAAACAGAAGGGTAAAAATTCGTCCTGAAAATTTCCAAATAGCTTACCTTATTCTGAAGAGGATAATAATTTTCAATTTAAATTTCATTGCTGAATTTATATAAATATTTTTATATGGTTTTGGTTTTTTTCGTAGTGCATTTTTTCATGCTATTCAGCACAGTAGCAGCAAGCTGAGAATAATAAAAATACTCATTTCGTTTTCGATATATGAACATTTTATTTTTTGTTTATAGAGGTTAAGGACTATATATTAAAACAGAAGTTATCAGCATTTATTAACACGAAAGTTACTGGTATTAGTTGAAGAGAAAGTAATGCACATTTATAGAAAAAAATCTTAATTAATTATTAAAAGAATATTTCAATTATTTTTAATTTTTCTGTTTCTACCTAACTGCTGTATTATATTTATCCCAGTAAGAGATATTTGTATTTGTCCAGCTATCTTAAATTATTCAGACTGGTAAATTCTGTTTGCAAGAAACTTTTATTGCATATTTTCTTAAATGTAATTGTGTAAATGTAACTACAAATATAAGTACTCCAAAACAAGATATTGTTCTTATTTTGCAAGAAACTTTCTAAAGTTTAATTTTTGTTGATCATAAAAGTTGCATAAAATCTCCAAAATTTTTCTTTCAGAAATATAAAGCTTGTGTTTGTTGCAACTGACTGAATATTGTCATTGTTAATGGTTCTTAATATTATAGTTAGTAATGATATGTAATATTTTATAGTATAGTTAATATGGTAATTTATTTTATGTTTGAAATAAGCTAAGCATTTTATTATTTTTTATTTTTGCAGAAATTTAGAAGCCAAACATGAATACCATTTTTTTAAAATTCATAATAAAATTTTAAAAACTGTTAAAAATTTTCATAATCGTCACATACCATTTTTTAATAAAAAGCTTGGAAGTTATTTAAAATTTTCAAGACTTTCTTTTATAAATATAGATTTTGTGTTTTTATTATAACTCACTGATTGCTGGTATTGCTAATGGCTTTTAATGTTGGTGCTAGTAATGATGGTAATTTACTATTTTGTATTTCAAATAAGCTAAGTATTTTATAATAAGCTAAGTATTTTGTATTTTGCAGGGGTGTTTGTGTTCCGGGGAAACCCCGGAATTCCGGGGATTTTGAACTTCGATACCCGGAAATTCCGGGGATCATCGTTCAAAAGGAAGTAGGAATAATAATGAATTATTTATTTTGATCTGGGTAATTTTGTTTGCTTTGAAAGCAGAAAACGCAAGGTCAGTGTGTGTGGTGAAAACTTTTAATTTCTTTCTCCAAAGGCAGTGATAATGCGTGAAAAGGGGGGAAAAACTTCTTTTTTGTTCTTTCCTTATTGCGAGTTATGACTCATTCCCCCGGTTTTCGGACATTCTCTTCTGGATTCTTTTCGGCAAGTAGGCGCGGCAGAAAAAAAAGGGAGAGACTTCGTTCGACCAGATGTGCGATAACGTGACTTTGGGTTCAAAGGTCTCTCCTGGCGTGGCGCCATTAAGTAGAGAAGGGGGATTTTTCGCCGTATTAGCTATTTGTCATTGATCGCTTCGCAACTTTTTTTTCTCCGCTGTGTAAAATTTTCGTTTCATTTATTGATGCACGTGTAAATTTTTCGTTTCGCTTATTGAAATATTTTTTTATTTATGTACGCAACAGAATTTCACTTTGAAATTTCAGCATATGAAACAGAAATTACCCCTTAAAAATTCATATCTAATTAGTTTTACAGCATAGATCCAGAGCTAAGAGGTAAAACCAGTACAATATTAGCTTTTGAAAAATTATCATCTTTTATGTCCCATATTTTTAGTGATAATGAAAAGTCAAAAGTAGAAGCTGAAATAAGGTTATACCAGAGTGATATTGATATCACCAAAGAAATGCTCTACACATCTGATGAAAGTGGAAATCAAGTCAAGTGTACAAATGATAAATATTGGTCTAAAGTTTTTAATTTAAAAGATGATTTCACAAATGATTATAAGTATCCTACATTGGCTAAATTGGTCAAAGCCTGCCTTAGCTGCTTCCATGGCCCATTAGTGGAAAGTGCATTCAACTTAATGGATACACTTGTCACTGACTATAGAACCTCTTTTAAGATTGATTCCCTAGATGCAGTGCAGACTATTAAATATGATTTAATGGCTTCTAAAGAAACCCCATGTGAAAAATTTGGCTCAAAAAATCCAATGACTGATCCAATACACAAAGATCTCTTACAGAATATGAACAGAAGTTGGAAAACATATCAAGAGGACTTAAAAACATGTATTTCAGATGAGTCACCTATAAAAGTCTCTGAAAAACCTTCTACATTAGCAGAAAAGCAAACTGCTTCTACCTCTGCATGTGCTGTTCTCGAGGAAATTTCTTCAACTGTAAATGAGGAAAATAAAAGCCAACCTTCCTGCAATTATGAAGTTCACCACAAAAGAAAGGCAAGCCCACAAACATCAGAAAATAAAAAAAAAGCAGCAGAAATTAGATAATTTTTTTTTAAAGAATTAATTCAGGTAATTTAAAATATTTGCATAAAATGTAGTAGTTTATATGTTTGAAAATTTATGGTTATTAATTTTGCAAAAAAAGTAATTCATTGAACTTTTATAATTAGGTCATTCAATACTTCATAATTGTAATTTTTCATTTCTCCCCCCCCCCTTCTCGTAACTCCAAAATGCCGGTAGTAAGTACGTAAAAGTTTCAGGGGATTTTTTGGGGTCCCACAAACACCCCTGATTTTGTAATTATTTATAGAAATTTAAAATTCTAATGAAAATATTGTTGTCTTTTTATTTATATTTTTAAAATTTCAAAAATGGTTCCCAAAGTTTTAATAAATGTCATTCAACCAATTTTTCAGAGAATTACCTTGTAAGTGTTTGTTTACTGTTATTTTAGAATTTAACAGAGATTATGTCTTCTCTCAGACACTTTTGTTTTATATAAAAGTTCTCAGCAATATTTGCCATTCTGTGTAGCTATTCATATTTGTATCACTTACATTTTTTATCATATAAAAATAATTTTGAATAATTTAATTATTTAACTGATTCATCTGCTAAATTTTTTGCATATAGATTTTAATGATTGCTTAGTTAAAAAATTAAGTTCAAGGTTGAATTTTTAAATTCTTTTTACTATATTTGACTGACTCATTTAGAATAGAGATTCAGATGATTTTAAGTAAATTATAGAGTAGGGTTAGCAAGAATAATTTCTGAATTACGCGGTTTATTTATATGGGTATATAATTTTACTTTTAGTGCAGCTTTAATATGTACATAATAAAATAATTTTCCTTGGTGTTGTATTAAATTTGGAATATTTAATTGAAATTTGAAGCATTTTAAAAATCATTTGGATCTAGAATTGCTTTTCAGTTTACTATTACTGCAGCTAATTTTTCTTCAACTGTTATTAAGTTTTGATTTTGGTTTTAAATTGAGAAACTAGCTGTTTCAGCAATATTTCCCTTCCTGTGTAGCTACTCATGTTTGTACCACCTACATTTTTAATCATATAAAAGTAATTTTGAATAATTTACTGATTTAATTCGGTCCATCTGTTAAAGATTTTGCATATAGATAGGAAATACTGCAATGAAGAAAATTTCAGTAAGTTTATATGGATTTTAATGAATGTTTAGTAAAAGAAATTAAGTCCCGGTTTGAATTTTTAAATTCTTTTTACTACATTTGACTTACTCATTTAGAATAGAGATTCAGATTATTTTAAATAAATTATGGAGTGGGGTTAGCAAGAATAATTTCTGAATTAAGTAGTATATTTATATAGGTTTATAATTTTACTTTTGGTACTGCTTTAGTATATACATAACAGAATAATTTTCCTTTGGGCTGTATTAAATTTGGAATATTTGATTGAAATTTGAAGCGTTTAAAAAATCATTTGGATCTAGAATTGTTCGAATCGAAAACAAATGGTTTTAATGGGTAAACTGAGCATGAGAAAAAATTTCGGTTTCGCCTTTTAAAAGGATTTGCCCAGTATTATTGGTTAAAGTAGAATAACCAGATGTCTACCATTTCGAAACTTCACATAGAAAATGTCTACTTGTGCTTAAATAAGTAATACAAAAAAAAAAAAAAAAAACAAATAAATAAATAAATAGAAAAATTACTAAGAAAATTAATTTTTTTAAAAAAAAAATTCCTGAAGAGTTTTGTTAAATTTTAAAATATATTGAATATTTGATTTCTAAACAAGCCAAAAACAACTGATACAAAAAAGAAAAGAAACTTTTTTAAAAAAATGGCCAGACTTCTGCATTAGCCAAGAGTCTCAATCAGTCAAGACCACCGAAACAAAAAATTCTGTAGTTAAGACCCCAGAATTACAAGGCTCTGAGCCCATACAAGACTTGATTGAGATCACTAAAAGAAATTTAATCGCTGCTCCGAGAATTTCCAGGATCAAAAGATAAAAGCTGCGAAAAGCAAAGAGGGGAAAAAGACGGGATCAACGCTCACTTCTATCCTGTCTCTCCTCGCTTCCAAACCTCCCTCACTCCCACCTCCACGCGACTGACTGATCTTGTTATTTCAACCAGGACAACTCCCGCTCTCATTTCATGGTGTTCTCCTCTCAATATTTGAATCAACAAGTTCGCTCCCGAGTCTAGTGTATCAGATTAACGAGTAGTGGGGTCGGAGGCCTCGGTGAATCGTATTTCCTTCATCAACTTAAGAGCGTTTCTCCCCCTCCCCCGCTATCTCGGTTTGAAAAGGTTTTCGTATTCCTTAAGTCCCCCAAGTCAACTCCCCTTTTTTTTCGTTAGATAAATAAATGACATTATGCAGCATATTCTGGATGACATTTAAAAAAGTTAGCTTCAAAAAAAGTTCCAATTTTTATTAAATTTAGATTTTTTCCATCTTAATTCCATGCATAGTGGTAGTTTATCGTCGTTTCTCTTTCAAATATAATAAATTCGAAATCACCATCTCTTCCAAATATCGAAATAAATTAGGATCTCTATTTTCCCAATTTATGCTCTTAATTAATATTTTGTAATCGGGGGGCTGGGATTTGCGCTTAAAAGAGAAAATCAGTAGAAAAATGATAAAATAGGTTATCTTTCTTACCTGAAGCATTGTTTCATTAAATGTTGTTTTTCTTTTGGAGGTGGAAATCCTTTATCGAGTGCAAAGTTTCGAGATTAAAAAAAGTCACGAGGCATCACAGATTACTGCAATAGCCTTGCTTTGCCTGATAGGGAGTGAGGAGAAACCCCAGATTGTCTTTTTTTTTTTTAAAGCAAAACTAACTTTTTTACTGCAAAATACTGTCTCCAGTTAAATTTTAAAAGAAGCTTATTACGAATTATGCTTAGTAAGTCGAATATTTGTGTAACTGATGTAAATAAATCAAATGGAAGGAGAAAAGTAACATCAAAATGCATGAATCCGATATTTACCAATTCGCCTTCTCTTCTCCAAACTATTGTCCCAGGTTAGGGGCCTATTTTATTGTTTGGCGCAACAAAGCTATATCTGGCTTATGGCTATTAGCCAATGGTTACTAGTCAGTCAGGTTATGCATCCGCGTTTTGGAGCCGAGTTTTTTTAAGTATCCGTAGTCCGCGGTATTTTTTTTTTAAATCCCAGTGTCGGTATGAAAATAAAAAAAAAAAAATGTTATGGATGATGCATTTTTCAAGGTTTTTGAATAAATGAAAGGTTTTTGAATAATTGAAGATGAAGGGAAAGTGGAAAGAGTAGTTATGATCCCCCCCCCCCCACTTAGGAAGACAAAAGAAAACGAAAAGAGAATATGAAGTAAGAAGTAATAATTTCTGGTTGAGCTGTATGTTTAGAAAGTCGAAAACGATGACTTTTAATTTTTCTAATGTTTGAACTGGCAAATTAAATATTGTTATGTTTTTTTTATTGTCTTATATTTTCCGCCGAGTTTTAATTAGATTAACTTAAAATTTATTCATATGATTTCATCATGATTCTTTAAATAATCTCATGATTTTAAGCTGGCAATATATTTTCTATGGTGGCTTTTGTTGCTTTGTTGGATGCTAAGACGACTTTCTTTTTCATTTAATAACGCAGTTATTTGCATTTAACTTAATATTTCAGAATTTTCAGTCGTTCTTTTCACATGAAATTAATCTATTTTACTTATTTATTATTTTTTGTTTATGATGGTTATTCATATAGAATAGGTTTATTTCCTGCAGTAATTTTTCGAATAGACTTATTTTCTTCAGTAATGGATGAGTTCCATTCCACAAAAAGAAGACAAAAGGCAATCAAATTAATAATAATACAATTTATTATTTTTAAAATATGCTTTTGTTTACAATAGAATTGTATAATAACATCTTTTTCTGCCTAATTTTCAAATTTGGCTTTAATGAAATCCTGCATTACAGTTAAATAAATTTATAGCTCTTCTGCTTTATTCCAGCGATACTTTTCAACATAGTAACAGTATCCCATGCTTTCAGCATCTCTTATTATTTCACTGGAAGGCTGCTTCTCTGCTGAATTTATAATTTTCTGCTCTCTTGACACAATCTTTATCACAATTTATTTCTACGACACAGAATACAACTTCGATAGCCAACTCCTGGCTAAGCTTGTATTTATGCTTGCATAGTATTGTAATATTTCTCCCTTATATTGCAGTATGAAATCATGACGCTTACTAAAGTGTCTCGCATTCTTTTAGGTTTAATTAACTATGTATTTTACTTTTCCGCTTTTACTTTGAAAGAAAGAAAACAAAATGAAAAAGAAAATCGTAAAATACAGAATGATAACTACTAAATTCTGAATATTTTTACTGTCTTTTTCATTTTCATTTATGTTCAGGAACATTGACAAGCATAAAGATAACAGTTAGACTCATCAACGTTTGAGTTCCAGCGAATTTATTATTAATAATACATAGGGTTAATTTTGCTGATGTAGCATCCTGTCTAAGACACCACATAGCCATAAGTAATGACACTGTAGTGAATGCTAATAAATCTTCAAATACAAATCAGAAAGAGCGAACTGCAAGTTGCACCTGCGTTGAGTGTGACGCAATCAAGATCCGCTCTCATCTCATCCGGGTATTCAGAAAGAGCGAACAACAAGTTGCGCCTCCGTTGAATACGACTTAATCAAGATATGCTTGCTCCCATCCCATCCGGGTATTTTAGACTCGCGATGTATTTTCGCACATTCTTTCATCTTTCGCTTTTCACCGGTTCGCGTATCGCACTCAGACGAGGTACATCTTGAAAGCCCCAATTTTGTTACGTTTAAATATAAATACATTTTTGCGCTTTAATCTGGCCCTGTGCCTGGAAAGCAACATCAAAACACGACACAGAACCCAACGCGTAACATACTGACCTACAAGAATAAAAAACTCATTTTTATCCAGCATATTTTTCCTCTTTTATTATCTATTATAACATAATGAACAAAAAAATTACTTTCTATTGGACTTTTTCTTTTTTTTTCCCCAGTATGATCTGTAGTTGATGCTTCAAAGGTATGAATTATCATTTTTTGTTGCTAAAGCAGAACAGATTATAGTTCATTACGAACATTCAAATATTCATCTAGAGTTAGAATCTCAGTTTATTTTAATTTGTTTAGAAAATTTTGTTTTTCTTTGTAAATATATTCTAATAAATCTCTAATAGTTTGTTTACTTGGTAGTAAACAGTTCTAGGTAGGAATTTTGAACCAACTCAATAAATTCAAAATGCTCTACAGTCTTGAAAGACGTTTTAACTTCATTTATAAATCTAGCAATTCGCTTCTGAAATGATGTTATTATGCTGATATAAGAGACGAGAAAGTTGCAATTTTTTATAAGATCTAATTTTGTCCTTAATTCCAATTACTCCAAATAAGACCCTCCCCACCTCCAAATATTTAAATACTAGTTAATGGCCCTTTACCTCCATTTACACACACACACACACAAAGTAGAAATATAACGTGTTTCAAATTTTTTAAGAAACATATTTCAAAAATATAAATTTTTAATAACAATATATAATCACATTAATATTCTGATTTTAGTAGCATTAATCTTATTAACTTAAACATTAAAAACAAATACGGACTTAAGTATATTTTATATGATAATAATAAATCCTTCAAACAATTACTCTATTAATATTAAATATAGATCTCTATTAATATTAAAGTTGAATGTGTGCGTGTGTATCGACCCTCTACAGGCCACATAGTTTTACCCAGAGCTATCAAATTTGGCACATATATAATTTGCGAGCTGGAACTGTGCACTCAGCAATGTTTTCTTTAATATTTTTAATTAAAATTTTAATTATTTGAAATTATGTAGCTTTTTCACGATTTCTTCAGAAATTATTTCTGCACAAAAATTATTTTTACACCATCTTAAAATTCAAGACATTATCTTTTCAATGTTATCAATTTCACTGTGTATAATTTCTGGCTTTTAATTTTAACTAATTTTTAAACATATTATAAATGTGTTTTAAAGCAAATTATTCAGTTATTGAAATGAAACTATTAATAGTTTTCATCCTGTTACGAATATTTTATACTGCGTTTCTTTTCTTTTTTGATGATCACGAACCCACTTAATTTTTCATGTTTATTAGCTTTCAGTTTAAGGCAGGCTTTAAACACAATTTTTGAAATTTTTCTTTATTTATAATTAACGTTTATCTTCAGAATCAAGTATTGATGAAACATTTTAAAGGGCGACCATTTTTAAACACTGCTTTTCGTTTTAGTCATATAATTCATGCACATACACAGAAAACTAGAGAATTGAATAGCACTTTGAATAAAACGGTGTAAGACTTCTAAAATCGTAGGTGTTAAAAGTCTATTAAAATTTTAAATGAAAAATATTTTCCTCGGGATGTTATAGGGCCAAAGTTACGTAAACTATTTAATTGAAATTTTTAGCAAACCATTTATTTCGGCGGAACAAATGGTCGCCAAAGACGGCAAGTAATATCCAATTTAAAAAAAAACCTTATTAGAATTATCTCACTGCAAATAAAGATATTTATTTTCTGTTTGAAATTATTTTAAATTGTAATTAATTTTAATAATTTTAACCCAGTTCTTATAATAGCTTTTATAAAAATATTTAACTGTTTAACAAATAAAATTAGCTGCAATTATAATATTTAAAGTAATAATGATAAGATTAATCAGCAGAATCATTATTTGAATTGTGATTAAAACTGCCAGGTTTTTTTTTAACTTTCCCAATTTTTATTATTATTATTATTATTGCAACTTGATTTTCTATTGATTTATTACATCTTTTCTTTGCATATAGCTCCAGATTTATTCTTGAAAATTATTTAATTTACCGAAATACAACCGAGTTAAAAAAAAAAAAAGTTCTGCCTCTAATAACATTTTTTTTTTCCCTTCAAATAAAGCGCCTGTTCAAATCCTGCTTTAGATTCTTACTCATCGCTTATGAAGTAAGTTCTAGGATAAATATAAATTACGAAAGAAAAAAAATAATAATTTTCGAAATTTGATCAATGAAAGAAAAAAATCAGCAAAAGTGATATCCCCGAAACTTTGTTGCATACTTCTAAAAAATGGTGTTTTCTGCCCTCCTCCAAGTATAAAGATCGTTGCCGTTGCGCAAAACTGTGAATGTCCCGACGGCTCAGATTTGTTTCCGGATTATCGGACATGAACGTTTAGTGCTTTCTACTTTCGCGGAGAAAATCGATTATGCATGTCGAGAGTCCTTCTTTTTGAAACACTGAATTCAAAGTTTGACACAGAACTACAATTTTAGTAGCAATATCACATAACAGATTTCATTTATTAAAAGTTTTCATTTCGCCTCTCCTCTCTCTGTCTCTCCCCCCCCCCCTTTTTTTGAGCTTTCGCTCATGCACGAGTTGGCCAACTCTTTGACGGATTTAATAACATATTTGACATACATCTACACTTTAAATGCTAAACCTGATTACCAATTTTACCTATCTAGCCCTTTATAGTTTGGAATTATCCTGTTCATTTGCATTAGGGTAGACATATAGAGAAACTTTCTTTGCCTAGATTTTGTTTAAAATTTGATAGAAAAATACAAATTTGGTGGAAAACTCAAATGGTATATAATTAGCTCAAACCATTTTTGAATTGAGTTCATAGATAGGCAGAAGGAATTAGTATAAAAATTGTGTTATGAATTCAGAGAGGTTTGAAATGTGGAAATTCTTCACAACCCCGAAATCGAATTTTTGATGATCATAACATTTATTATTGTTATGCTTCATGAGCGATTAAATAAAAGATGCTTCTTTTAGGAGAGAACATGTTGGCTTAAAACATTTTATTCAAACCATACTAACGCGGTCTAAACACGCTTTTTTTTTTAAAATTATTCATTGCATTATTGTATTTTGAATTTAAACAACAGTTTTAATGATGGTGGACCATTATATAGTTATTCAAAAAATTTTGATATGCAGTTAGAAAGCTAGAAACAAGTTACAAAGGTAATTAAAATTATAAATGAATTAAATTTTTACTGTAATTTTGATAATATGCTTTAATGTACAAGTTCTTTCTTCAATTAGTTTTAGTGATATTATTAAAACATCTGAATAAGAAATATGATGTTTACGTTTCAGTTTTAAAAAATGCAGACAAAATTTAGATATATATAAAATAAATTTTCATTGCTATTTTACGCGGTGAAATCACAATTATTCATTATTTCATTAAACTTAATAACTGAGATCTTATGATTCTTAGTATACATTAATATATACAGATATATCTGTTTAAATATACATAGATGTGCTTAAGAGTTTTGTTAAAAAATACCTGAAGAATAAAAAAATATCTCATTATGTAATAAAATATATGTATAGATTATGCTTCTCAAAAATTTTATTGCACATCATTTGAATTGTAATACATTTCTGTGCAATTCAATTACTGTAATATAAATGTATAGACAATATTTTTCATCAACAGCTTGTCTAAAATATTAACAATGAACTCAGTAGTAAATTTGAAAATAAACTCGCATTTAAAAAAAAAATTCTTTTTTTTCTTTTTTCTTTTGAAAATGGTTTTTGTTGAAGTAAAATAAAGGAATTGATGTTAGAAAAATGGTAGGGAAAAAAACATTGCAATTAATAATTTTATATTTTTAGTAAAATCAAACTGACTTATTAACATAAAAGTTCTTTTATTTTGTTCCAACTTCACATATTTGTGCCATCTTTCACATATTTTGTTACACTGCGCCAATAATTTTTAATGGTTTTGAAAAACTTATCATCTTTTATCTTCCGAATTATTTGAATCTTTTACTCATAGACTCCCGATACCGGATAAGAGCTTTTTTCTTGCATTTTATTCCAAATTAAAAAAGTATAGCGTTATTTAAAGCGAAATTTTACATTATATTTCTTATTTAATGCATAAACGGGCGCATTAATTAAGTGTAGTTTTTTTTTTTTTTTTTAACAATTCAGGATATTAAAAGTTTGTAGATCATTATTTGCATTGATGTAACTGTATATATTCTGTCAGTTACAACAGCAACTATTATGTTAATTAATGGACTAAATCTGTTAGATATTAATTATCTAATTTTTATAAATTGAATTTCTTTTCAAAGAGATTTTTTCATACTCTTTGGTAGAAGTTGATTTTATTTATAAAATAATTGAAAATATTTATATTGGTTAACGTACGACCGAGTATCAATATAAAAGCAGCCTGTTATTAAAAAGCTTAAAAACGTACAAAGACACATATATTTATATGTAATTATCACAATGATAGTCACTTGACATTATCACCATTTCAGAATAATTAAATATTAAATTAATAATTAATCATGAAATTAGAGCTTGAAACTCACGTGTATTCATCGTTATTAGAATTTGACTTCGAACCGTTCAAATTCTGAGAAGAAATAAAAACAACTAAACATGACACGGTAACAATGAAAGCGAGGAACGATTGGATTGGACGACAAATGACAGCTGTAATCAATCACTTGGCATATTTAGAGCAATGAAAGCGATGGGGCGGGAACAGCTGTTTCAGAGCAAGGTCGCGTAACAGGCGTTTGAGAATAAGAACGATACTCGAGTAACCGTTCGATCATGAGCTAGATGATTGAAGTGAATTGTTATTTTGCGCATTCGGCCCTTAAAGATGCAAAAGAAAAATTCA
Source organism: Argiope bruennichi (assembly GCF_947563725.1). NCBI lineage: Eukaryota > Metazoa > Arthropoda > Arachnida > Araneae > Araneidae > Argiope > Argiope bruennichi. Next base: position 121,152,110 of record NC_079162.1, read on the forward strand.
GTTTTCTAATTTTACTATAAATAGAGATGAGGGAACGGAATACCTCTTAATGATAATGTAATATGTTAATCACCCTGATGAAGGAACATGAACATAAAAGCAAAATTTTCAATCTATATTTCTTTAACCCATCCTGCTTTTTTCCTCTTTGTATTTTTATGAAGAACTATTTCATTCTTTCTTGCTTTCTTTCTTTCTTTCTTTTTTTTTTTTGTTTTGTTTTGTTTTGTATTTAAATTTTGAATTTGTCCAAATATTCAAACAGCCTTCCATTAGAAGTCTAGTGCGACATGGCTGAGAAGGATGAAGTTAGAACTGTTATTATCTCTATTCATTATCTGTGTTCTTTACCAGTCTTATTTATAAATTCGAAGGTGGAACTGAGTTTTGTCTACGAAATGCGGGATTCTGCTAGTTTCCCCAGCAGCGAAGCACGAGATGGTTCAGTTTCGCAAAAAAATCCTCTAAATTAATGACCTAAAATCCCTCTCCTTAACCATTAGAGCAAAATCAGAATTTTTAGATCCTATTAAATCAGTCTGACCTACATAAAATGGTACACTGTTGGCTAAACTACTCTTTATCACGAATCGCCGCTTTACGAACAAGCTAAAATTTACGTAGTACAATCATATATTCTTCGAAATAGAGTACGTTTTCGAATAAAATATACAAGCACAGGCAATAAATTGATAATAACCGAAAATTGCCATTAATGTCTTTGGCTTTGTTTTGGTTATCGATTTGCTCTTTATTATATTCAAATTCATTTAGATTTGTGGATTATTTGAAATCTTTAAAATTGCAAGTCTTTAAAAACTTCTGCTTTTAATCTGAAGATTATGCTTTATTAGTTCTTTGTGTTGACCAATGAATATAAAAGTGTCCAGCAAAGCAGAAATGTATTACATTTATTTTTGATTGCAATGTTCCTATTGGAGTCATCCAATAGTAAATTTGAGATAAAAATAGAAAATAATGAATATATGTATAAGTGTAATGATATTTTAATCTCTAATTTCAATTCCAAATTAATTCCCAAAGTTTCATCGTAATTTAGCCCATATCAATAAAAAAATATTCTAAAATATTCTCTTATTTCTTGATCTCATTTCACTTTTTCTATTTAATTAATTCAAGAGAAGCATTGTAAAATGCTTTAGTCAGCGGTTCCCACGCTCCGAGTGAAAGGATACAAACTGCTGGTCTAAATAAATTCTCTTTTAAAAGATCCCCGTGTTTGATCCCTTACTTGTGATTGACATGCGTCAGAAATCCCTATCGGAATCTTAATAGTATTAGAACTGTGAAAAAATATTTTCTCTATCAATATCTCATGTTATATAAGACGAGGGATAGTTAATTTTTCTTTCTCTTCCCGACTTCTGCTTTTGTACCGCGCAGTGACACAACCCCAATCGGGGGTTGTGGCAGTTAGCAGATGTGCCTTATCCGCGCCTTCTTGTAAATAAATGATGCCATCCCGGGATGGATTAAAGCGAATTTAAAAATGCAAAGCGTATTCACTGTTTTCGAAACTGCCTTCTTCTTCACAAAAAATTATATATATATATATATATATATATATATATATATATATATATATATATATATATATATATATATATATATATATATATATATATATATATATATATATATATATATATATATATAAATTACAAATATATCTAAAATTACAAATTACAAAAAATTGCAACTCTCCTTCCAACTCTGGGATCTTCGGATGGGCGTGCAATATAATTCAAATCAACTGATTACTTATAAATATTTTATTTTGAAAATACACTAGTATTGGAAGTTTGGGTATATTATTTTATACTATAGTCGAATACAAAGAACGGAATTGATTCGAAAACTGTTCGGAAACGGAAATTTCTAAGTTTCCGCAATTTACAGCCGAAAAAACTTCCATTCTGCAGTTACAGATAAATACTCAAAGTGTTAGAAAAGTTGATTGAAAATTTATTTAAGTTTTCAGCCAATATTTATATAAGAATAACTTCAAAATTTTCCCAAATTTATTCGTTTTTGGAACTTGAGACTAAAAATTTGCATAGAAATGCACAATCAAAAACTATGAAACTCATTTTGATAATATTTTATGAATTTTTTCAAGAGGTCTTTCTTCATACGCAAATGTGTTCAAAATCTAAATCGAGAAATCTCTTAAGAAAAACGGCAGCTTCTGAGCTTTGTAAGTAAAGATAATTTAATTTGCTATTTCGATAAGAAAGCTTATTACTGAATCATTTGGTTGAAGATTTTATTTATATATGTATTTTAGGTATCAGAATAAATGGCCTGATATACTCATCATGCTTCTTCCATTTTTACGTCATCGGATTCCCATGACGTTTATATATAGAGAATAAACTCACATTTGATTAAAACTTCAATGTTTAATGTCGAGATTTTTATTATTCTCCCCTTGCTGCACATTCTGAAATGAAAAAAAAAAAAAAAAAAAAAAGCAGGGTTTTAAGATTAATATATGTTCCTTTATGAACACGATAACTTACAAAAGATAAGGATAAACAGTATTTTACGTTTTAAAAACCCTGGCGCAACAAGTCATTTTCTACGTATGAAAATATTCGTAATTTGCTTAGGGAACATAAATTTTTTGGTACTTTAAAGGTTTTTCAAAAAAGATATACAAGGAAATATCATCTACATAATGTTTACGAACATTATACGACACACTGTAAAATTAATTCTGTATTGAGAAGCGATGAAAAACTGCCTTATTTACGGTAAAATGTTTCTTTTTCCTAAATGCTCATTTATCCTTCTAGGAACGTTAGCTTAGATTGAATTAGTTCAATTAACTGAACTTAGATTCTTAGGCGTTTTAAATGGTGAAACCTAATCTAGGTAAAATTAAATATTTTTCCACATTATCTTTGTTTCGATTGCTCATCTGCCTTCCAACGTCATGAAATGAAAATGAAGATCATTTTCTCATATTACGAGTTTTTTATGTTCTAGACGGATTAGGAATTAAAATTTATATATCTCTGAACTAAATTGTGTGCAAGTGAACAAAATTTTTTTGAATTTAGTTAATGTTGCACTTGTTTTCTAATATTGATACTATATTATTCGCCATTCATATTTTTCAAGGATTGTAACAAATGTATGAGAAAGTAGCACAAAATTCAGCGAAATATTGTGACTTGTATAAAACCCACTTTCTTGTAAATGAATGTCTAATGCATTCATACTGATACTGATATTTTATTTTTTTAGGTCCAAACTTTTTTGAAACTAATTTTGATAAGATTTATTGAAATAGCATTTTGTCTCTTTCTTTTATCTATTAACATCCCCAATGCCAAGATAACCTGTTTTAATAATAGATTGTCATGAGTTGGGGAGTATTAAAATTCATTTGTTTTGGCCTAATTCTCCTTTTTCATTAGAGAATCAAAAAGGGCAAATGAAACAAAAAATTAAAAAGAATGCTTTTTTATATTAATGAGAACTGTATTTTTTTATTTATAGTTATATTGATATTTAGACTCACAATATATTTGCAATATTCGTATGTGAGATAATTGGTATGGCTTCTTGAAAATACAAAATCACATATTCACAACTCTGATGTTGCATATTCTTTGAAAATTGCAAATAATTATTAACGTGATAAAGAACAAAAATCAATTATGTTTTAGCTCTGTATGAAAAATCTCTTTTAAAATTAAATGTTCTAAGTATTTGCTATTCGAAAATTGTATGTTTATATTTATTTAACATACGGTTATTCAAAATAGCATTTTCCTTTCTTTATTTCCACAACAACTGTGCCACAACAATCATTTGTAATAATACATTAAAACAAATAACAAATCGCAAATGAAATATTTTTTATGATTTCTCGAAAATACAAGATTGTTTTTTCATATTAGGATTTTTGCATATTCTAGATGGATTAAAATTAATAGTTTATGTTTCATAGCTGAAAAATCTACTAAATTGTGAGTCCACTAAGAATTAAAGTGCCTTGATACTGTATTCTTCGAAATTCACTCATTTTTTTAATTTAATTTTGTCCAGCTGCATTTGAAATGAGCAATTCCAATTCTTTTTTTGTGTGCATATTAACCTCCTTCGGCAGAGCATCCTGGTTAATTGTTTATTAGTTTATCGACATATAGCATTCCTTCCAGTCATTCTAATTCTTTGAATAACAAAATTTGGGGCCTACATATGATTTGATAAGAGAATAATTTTTAGGCAGGATGATTCACAATTATAATTTTATTTTTAAAGACTGTGTACATGTACTCAGTACCAAAGTAATTCAAATGATGCGTGTATGAAAACGGTTTCTCAGCAATTTAAAGACATTTTACCTTATTATGGTTCATTTATTACTGAATCTAATAATTGACAATAATTGACATCAATCTAGGTTAACTATCTTGTAAATGTTTGTTTAATTCTTGAAATGATCTTTACTTTTATAAAATTTTTCAAGTGCCTCTCAATTTCCATTATGTGTTTTACTGTTTTGCTCTCTTTGTTGAATTCATTTTCTAATCGGTAGGTGAGATAAGTAATTTTTAACTTTTTTATTGTTTGTAAAAATCCACATTATTAAGACACTCTTTATAATTAGCGTTCTATATATAAGTTTAACGAATTTAGAGGGCATAAAAAAATTCAAATGAATTGATTGAATTATTGGAATTTTAAAAATGGGGTGCGACTAGTGACACATATACTCAAAAATAGGAAATTAGGTCGAAAAAGTGTTAAAAGATGGCGGCACATTTATGATTTGTTTCAAAATTTTACGTTTATTGAGTCTCAAATTGATGACTTTCTTTTAATGAGATTGTTCGTGATGTGCGTAGGGAGATTTTTCGTGATGTGCTTAGGGAATAGAAGTTTATCACCGTTAACCAGATTTCTTTTTTCAACAAATAAAAAGAAATTTTTGATTGCGTGATACAATTGATTATGCTCTTATATTTCATTAAAAAAATTAATCTTTAATTTACTAATTTTTCCAGTGCTCTTTTTGTAATTCTTTAATTAGTTCTTCTGTTAGATGATATATTAGTTATACCATGATTTTAATTCCTAGATCTTTCCCAGTGGAGATGAAAAAGAAATTTTCTTAGTTGTGACGGACTAAACCTACTTCATTACTATGTGTGTAATATTTTATATTTGCACCCGTATACTTGTATGCATATAAAAATAAATATCATTGAATGCAATCTTTATTTCAATCTCTTGTATAATAGAATACGCTATCATTTAGAAGCAAGGCTTATAAGTGTGGAAACGCTAAAAACAATATTATATAAATACCTGCTAATCGAAACCTGATAAATAAAGATTGCGCTTATACAAATTATATTTTATAAGTCATAATAACCCTAGCAAACCGCTCGACTTTCTTTTTAGTAGAGTGTTCGTGATATGCTTAGGGAATAAAAATTTTTCACCATTCACCAGATTTCTTTTTTTACCAATAAAAAGAAATTCTTGAATGCTTGATATATCTGTTTAGGTTCTTATGTTTCATTTAAAAAATTAATCATGAATTTACTAATTTATTCTCGTGCCTTTTTAATTACTTTTCCGATGAGATGATATATTATCAATAATATGATTTTAATTCCTAGATTTTTCCCAGTGGAGATGAAAAAGAAATTTTCTTAGTTGTGACGGACTAAACCTATTTCGTCACCACGTGAGTAATTTTTTATATTTGCATTGATATACTTGTATTCATCTAAAAATAAATAACATTGATTGCCATCTTTATTTTAATTTCTTGTCGGTAGCATACGCCGTCGTTTAGAAGCTAATCATGCTTTTACTTTCAACGGATTCAAAATTGGAATTAAATTATTTATGAAGTTCAAAATTGAAATAAAAATGTACAGGGTGGTGACTGAGCCGAGAATCAGATTCTGGGAAAAGTTGAAATTTTATCGATCGGGAAAAGTCAGGGAAATTCGTAGAAATAGCTGACAACCCGGGCAAACTGCCGATGAGAGCAATTTGCGCCAAGCATGCGCAGCAATTGGCGATTTCGCGCTGTCATTTCTATTCATCCGAAGCCTGATGTCGCCAAAGCGATTATAGCAACATCAACCCGGGACAGCTTTCGTTGAATAGTATGGCTACTTTTTAGTATTTCATTACGATAAGAGTAATAAACTGATGCACGTGGCAAAAAACAACCTTAATGAAACTTCAGGAAAGGTCTTCTTTCACTTTTCGAGGAACGGGGGGGGGGGTAATAATTTTGGTTCAACCTGCTCTTCCAATCTTATAATGATGCTATATCATTTTAAAAAAGGATAACGTTTTCACTTGGCAACAACAATGTAGAGATAGAATTTCCAATCAATAAAGATTTTCTATGGGTGAATATAAAACAGCAAACACTCATTGCAAGTAGAATGGTTCGTGGCGCGCTCAAGCAACTAGTGGAATAAGTAATTTTAAAGTGTCATAGCAATTGATTTTAAGTGCGAAGAATCCATAATACGAAGAATATAAAGAAAAGAAACGAAAGAAATTAAGAGAAAATTTGGAAAAATAAAGGGAAGCAGAGAATCAGTTTAAAGAATCAAAAGTTAAAAAAAAAAATATTGAGACAATTCACAGAGAGTTTAATAGTTGAGAAAGAAATAGCCGGACTCAAAATTTTGCAAAAGAAGCTTTTAAAACTTTTTAATTCTCTTAAAACAATATTGGTGATTTTAAATCATTTTATTAGTATTTTAATAATTGATGTTTCAATTTTGAATTTAATTAATATTATTATTAATATTTTGCATTTTAAACGTGATAGGCAAGCAATTGCTCTTTATTACTGGAATTATTATCTGCAAATTCGCATCTTATGTCTAGCATTATTTATAATAAATAATGCTAGTCTTAAGATGCGAGAAACGAACCTAATGCTAAAAGCTTTTATATTCATTTATAAAAGCATAAGTGTTGTTTAGTGCAATTAATTTATGACTTGTTAAAAAAAATGGTTTGAAGTAATATTTTAATAGTTTCTATTTTCTTTCTCTTGTAAAGCTTTACAAGAGAAATAAATATATACTATTAGGTTCGTTTTATTACACTTTTTTTATATTTATGCTGTAACATGTTCTTATGCAGAGGTCTAATTAGTTTTAGAATTGTTTTTAAATTTTGAAAAAAAGATCATAATAACCTTCACGGTTAACATAATGTAACATGTGAGTATCTTTAATGTTTCTTAGAATTTTTATGCAGTTTCAGATGCAGAGTATTTTGTAGCAATTCCCACTATTTTTTAAGTATAAGAAAAATTGTTGAATATTAAATGTATTGTTTTAATAGATTTTTAGTATACGCTTTTCATATTTAAAAAAATTAAATTTCATAAAATTATATTATTTTTTCATATTTAATAATTCTTAAAAGTGTTTTCAATAATGTATGTTGTACAAATACATTGATTCTGAGTATGGAGAAAGCAAGGACCGTAATACAATTAGTAACCGTAAGTTAGGAAAAAATTGCTCGTTAGACTGGGAAATGTAAGGAAAATTTTTTTCTGTAGCCTGTTATTGTAAATTCTGTTTTCTGTTATTGTAAATTTATAAGTGACTCTGGGCTATAGCCCAATTAGCTTGTTTTAGACGGCTCTGATCATATGATATATTTTATGCCCAATAATTACAAATTCCATAATTTAGCTCTTTTTTTTATTATTTAGGATCTTCATATAGTAAAAAAGATTTAAATATGATTTTTAGGACAAAATCATGTTTCATCGACTCATTTTGACCAAAATTTGACACAATTCAACTGCTTTATTATCTGGACTACTTCATTTTCGTAATACTTGCTGTGGAGAGTGTTCTTTCTCATCTTTAATTATGTTTCTATTTAATTGAATAAAAAGAAATAAAGAAATGCAGGATGCAAAGAAATGCATGAACTTTTGTCACCACAGTTAAAAATATGTTTGCATAGAAAGATATACTGGCTTCATTCTTGTTTTTTCTTATGATAAAATGTTCATGTTTCTTAACTGTACATTAATTCTTAGATTCAAGATGATTTTTGTTTTAGTTCTAATGAAGAAATTTGTCTTTCCTAGGTTATGATTTAAGTAGATTGGATTAGTTTAAATAAGTCATACTAGTTTATGTGGTATTGTAAATTATATAAACCCTAGCAAAGTGAGGGCTTTCTTCTTATGAGATGGTTCGCAATTTGCTTAGGGAATATAAATTTTACCATCATTATTAACCAGATTTCTTTTTAAACAAATTTAAAGAAATTAAAAAAATGCATGTTAAAAAGAAAATCTTACTGTTTGCCAACAGACTGCGAAACATATTTTTGCGATTTTTGGACATTTTTGCTTTGAACATTAAATGTTTATCGCATTTAATTCTCGTTTTCTTTCAGAGCGCTCGAGTATCGTCCTTCTGTGGTGTTTATCCTTTACTGGGCGTTGATTAATCAGGTATCATTGGCAGGTTTGTTTGCGAAGGCGTGTCGAAAGCTGTTCGTTGGACCGCGAGGAAAATCCATAGGTCGCGACACAGAATAAGTGGTAAATTAATCAGATGCACGACGCAGAATCATTTCTGGTACTTAAATATAAATTCCAGAAATTGGCATGATAATTTATTGATAAGCGCTTTGTATGAATAAAGTATATTTAGTATTTTAGCAATTTATTCAAGTTTGCAAATAAATAAATATAAAAATGTTATAAACGATGGTAAGTATTTATTAAAAGAGTGACGGATTTTGAACTAGTCTTTGAGTAATAAAAACTTAAGTTAGACGACTTGAAAAATAATTGATATTTTATTTGAATCACGATTATAAGATGTTAATTACAATTGACATAATTTTTTCTTTAAAATATGTGGACAAATCTCTCTCTCTCTCTCTCTCTCTCTCTATATATATATATATATATATACATAATTAACATAATATAATGTGAATATATATTAATTAAATATTTTGTTTAACTTGCATTTCATGTTTATGCCTCCTTCAGGAAAATATTTTTAAACTTCAAACTTTAATGTAAATATATAACAAATTAATTTAGAAGCCATATACCGTTCTATTCATTTTGCTATACATTTCTCTAAATTTCTGCCTATATTTTTATATAGTTAATTATATCACAAAGAAGGCAAAGGTATTTAAAATTAATTGAAGAAAGTTTGAGAAATACCATACCTTAGTCACTATTTCTTGTTTAAGGAGTTGAACCTTAATTGCAAACACAATAAAATTTCAAATATTTTATTAAAAACATACTTTTTATTGAAACCTACTCAAAGTGAAGATATAAATCGAGTCTTCATCTCTTGATCTTCACCAATGGAGCAAATCTCCTAAGAAATATTAGTAGCAACAACGAAAGCGAGTTGAGTTTCACTTTAACTGTGATATACATTGCAAGATAGACTTAAAATAATTTTTAAAATCGAAAACGCATTTATACCATAAAAATAACAGGTATCATCGAAAAGATAATTTTTTGAATTGCAACCTGATACAATAATTGTTTTTATACAGCAATATTTGTGGAAATTATCACGGAAAAAAAGCCAAAACCATGCCTAAGATTTAATAAATTAAATTTCTCATTAAAATCTTTTTAAGTCCCTCCGATATATATATATTTCTATTCTCCAAAGTATAAATGTGCCAAATTTGGTAGACTTAGGTGAAATAGTTTGGCATGCACAGCGCCAAAGCGAGCGCGCTCAGAAACACTGACGTACACACAGTCAAGTTTTTAAAAGGAGAAATTGCGGATCTTTATTTCCTATGTTTACCCGAGTCGAAACTAAGATGCTCGTTTAAAATTAAGTTAAAATTTCCTTTTGAAGCTATATATATCCTGAATGCTTTCACATATCCTCTTTTGTCCTGTTTTCTGCCGTCCTAGTAAGCCTGTGTAAAAAAAACTTTTTAATAAATTTAAAAACTGAGCCTCTTACCTGATTATCACGAAAGAATAAAGCTTTCATTTAAAGAACTCTATGCCTGCTACACTTAAGTCTTATTACTTCAGATCATTCGCCAGCAGTTTGAACAATTTGTTTTCTCTCGGAAAAAAAACCGCCGCTTACTGGTGAATGTATTTGAAATCATATTTCTTTTTGAAGATTTACATCAAAACTACTCATTCTTGTTATGGAATTCAAGCTTATTTCATTGTTAAATCAATTTATTTAATCACATTATCTTTTGCCTTTGTTGAAGCTATGTTTGAAGAAGTTGTTTTCTTCGATACATTATCTTTAAAGAAGAATTTTACTCGTAGTTTGATGCTATACACTTTTTAACACGCATCTCTCAATAGGGAAATGATTTTTGCTTTATTTGATAAATTTTGTATATTGAAATATTTCCTTGTAAAGTAATCAACAAGAAAATTGGACACTTCTGTAACAAGCACATTCATTATCGGATCTTCATAAAACTGGATGCCGATGGAAATGGCTCAAAGGTATTGGTTTGTTTTGATAGACGGAATGAATAAATGGACTAATTAACATAATTAGCACCTCGGAATTTTTCTATTGCGTCTACCAATTTTGTTCGCTTAAGCGATTGCTCGTTTTTTAATAAGCCTCCGAAAAATTTTGTAACTTTCTGATGAAAATTTTGAGAATTATAAGATTTAGAAACATGACGATTTCAGAGATCAAGGAAGGAATCGCAAAAACTTTTGGCAATATTTCAAAAATTGTTATAAATAGCTGGAACTTTTTCGGTTCATTAAAAGAACATGATTTTTCCACACAAAGTGATTTTACTATACGGTGACTGTGGCAAAAAAAAAAAAAAAAAAAAAAAAAAAAAACCTTTAATGTAGTAAAATTTTGATATGGGAGTAATGCTAGTGTATTAAAACAATGGAATCCTAAAAATGACGAGCATATTTGTCAAAGTTTTTGAAATATTTACAAAAAAAAAAAAGTGCTGTAAAATTCCTGCTGTTTAGAGGTAACGCCTTCACACTTGCCATCTACTTCTGAGGGATCATATATAAATAATATACGATCACATTGCTGTTCTACCTATCTACTCGTCGTTAAACTCCAGTTTGTTTGAAATTCCAGTATGAAACCGCCATTGAATAATTTTGGACCAGATAATTTTAATATGAAGCGTAATTAATTAAGTGCAATTAACTAAATAGAAATACCGCACAGTGGAATTTATTTTATTAATTATTAAATTAAATGCAAATATCAATTGGTTATAGTTTAAATATTTTAGATTTAGCTTAAGAGTTTCAAGTAATGGTAAAGACCAATGCTATATTCATAAATGTAAGTCAATAGATTGTTTTAATTTTTTTTAATATTTGGGAACGTATTTTTTTATCATTGCAATCAAAAGAATGCTGATTTATATGTATTTGATGCTTTTTTTTTTTTTTTTTTTTTTTTTTTTTTTTTTTACGAATGATTACTTTTTCTGTTCTTCAAAGATGGTTTGATGATTAAGCTTGTACAACATTTCATTCAACCAGAGATTTTTTTTTATTTATTATTTTGGAATAGATTTAGGTTAGCAATTAATTAGGCAGACTTTTTTTGATGAATTTTGTCCAAAATTTGATTCAAATTAATAATTTTGATATAAAGATCACATTACAAATTTCATTCTCCCAACTCGTTTCATTTTTGAATTAGCGTGCAATTTCCAGGCGAGTGTAATTTCAAATATTTTATTTTAGGACTCAGAAGGGTCTGAAATGCAAAGACTGGTTAAAATATAGTGGTCCATTTACTTGAAGACTGCAGTTCACATGCGAACGCATACGAACAAGTAAAATGTGTTTATTCGAAATATTGTTTCATCACCATTAATATTATTCTCAAGCAGTTCTTCAGCCAGATAAGTTAAATTTCAAAATTTCATACTCCTAATTAACTTGCACTCGCATAATATGTTAGTAATTTGAAATTTTATTATTATGATGTTATTGGAAATCTTTTTCAAAAATATTTAATATTTGCTTAAAACATTAAACAATTAAAATATTTTTGAACTCTATGTAAAAATCACATGTAAAATATTTTTGATTATAAGTAAATAATTCTTAAACTTAAAATCTTTAAAAAATTTAATAATTAAAATTATGATGACTGTTAATTTCTTAGATCGGAATCAACAGAAAAGGCTGAATCATGAATTGATTTCAAATGTAGGGAAATGCCTCAATATTAAAAAAACAGTAAAATATTTATAATTTGAAAATTGATATGTGTATTAAGGAATAATCTGAGTCATGTTCATTATTCTTTCGAAATTTCTGCGATTAAGGACAAAAAAACATTAACAAGCTAAAGCGTACTTAATAAAAGATCCTCAATGGACAAAAAAAAAAGATCCTCAATTCGAGATGGTAGGTAATTGGTAACTAGTAGGTAATGGAAGAAACTGGTTCCTTCGAGTCGTTTTCATCGATGCTAATATTGTGAGAATATGAAAATAAAAAAATTTTTTCCCCCGAAGACTGTGCCATTAAAAAGCCCATGCTCTTCATTCATGTTGATTTAAGTGCGATTAGCAGTAGTAACATCATTGCAATTCTAATTCAAACTAGACAATTCTCTCTATTAATATTTTTATACGAAGATAAACTAAAATAAAATTTAAAAAATTGCGAATGCTATTATAGTTCGAGTTTCTTCTATTTAGACATTTTTATTTTTAAAAAAATGAAAAGAGGCTTTTAGTCTTCCAAATAAATTTCATTGTTAAAAAGTATGTGATATTATTAATATATTTCTAGGTTCTGTTTTTTAAAATTTTGTTTTCTATTTTAGGTTATTACCTGCCAAGAAATAAAAGTATTGAATTGTTCATCCCTTCCATATGTACCAATTGCATTCCATGCATATATGTGTCAAATTTTTCATATATTAATTCTTGCTGTTAAAGTAGGCCATGCGTTAACATTTAGTGGAAAATACTTAATATTAAAATACTTTATTCCGGAAGCTGGCTAAGATAAATTCCTTTTCGCTTAAATTTTAAATTACATTAAATTCATATTTTTCAATTTTATCCTACAACAAAAGTGATTAATGGAGAAATTAATTATGCAAACCGAAATCGTAATTTTACAGTCTGGAGGCAAGTGTCATCCTGTGAACACCTCACATCACTTCTGTCCACATCTACGATACAGTTGCTGGTTAACGATTCGCATACCATTTGGTTAGCAAGTATATACACGCCTTGAAATGAGAGATACGCCGGAAACTAGAAGAAATAAAATCATCATTTAAACGAGTAAAAAAATTTTTTCAATACGAAATTTTATGCCAAAAAAGATAAATAATTAAGGTTTATATGTTTCATTTCAGTTTCCTATTAAAACTTTTGTGAAAGTTGTGCATTCAATTAATAAAAACACATGAAATTTTGAATTCGTGTTAAATAATGATATTAGCTCAAATTATATGCTATGCTGGCTAAACGAATAACCAAGTTGCTGAGATATTGTTTGCGATGTTTAGAAAAAAATTGAATTTTCTCACCTTAAAAAGATTTGCTTCTTTACTGAAAGGAAAGCCAATGATTCTAGGGCACAAAGAAATGTGAAACTTCCAACTTTCAAATAATATTTGTTTCATTTATTTTATTTATCTGAAAGAACGAAAAGCAATTCGATTGTATTTTTACGAATAATTTTAAAGCCACTTTAATTCCGTAATAAATACTAATGTGCAAAAATATTTCAGTGAAATTATCAGTTTTATTTATGATTAAAACAAGGTAAACCAGATGCTTAGATTTTGATCCGATAAATGCTATATTATGAATGTGCTAAATCTATCAAACTGGAAGGTACTGAAATGACTTTACTGTGCTGGAAGGTTGTTTAGTAGTCACGACAATATGTAGTAAAAATAATAAATGAATGGACATGCTTTAAAATTTTAAAATTATTGTCCGTTGTGATCAAGGTCATATTTTTTTAAGCTTTTGAAACCATTGTTTTTCTTTCAGGAAATTGAAGTGCACTTTAGACTGTGAAAATAAAATGTGCTTGTAATATGCTTATACTCATATATAAGTCAAAAATACGTATACGAATACAGAGTATTAAATATAAAAAATATATATATAAAATTTATTGATTTAAGGAAATTTAAAAATAAATTATCACTTTATATTTTATAAGCTAAAGTATGTGATTAATTTCTAACTTCAAGTAATAAATGAAAACATTAAGAAGGGTATAACATAAAAGTATTCTTCGAGATTAGAAATTAAATTCAGATTGTGAATTTCACTTATATTAGTATGAATGAATGTTTGACATTTATTTTTTCAGTTTTTCGTAGCACTATTTTTTTTGTTTGTTTTTCTAATCCACTCTATATGACATTTTCATTGATAATTGTATTTGAACATATTTTATTATCTTATATCCCTAGTTACTCAACAACACCTTTAAGTTAAGGTTGTTTATGTTTAATCTAGGGTAAATAAAACTGTCTCTAATTATCCATAACATTTCTTTAGTTTTGAAATTTTATGGTTTATATTTATATATATTTTATAGTTTAAAATTTCTATATATATATATATATATATATATATATATAAATTCATAAATGGGCATTTTCAAATTTCTGGATTTCAATTTTTTTTTTTTTTTTTTTACTTTATTGTATGCCTTATCCATTAAATATATTTTGCTTATTCGCACATATGTATGATGTATTTGATGTGACATTTTCATTGATAATTGTTTTTGAACATATTTTATTATCTTATATCCCTAGTTACTCAACAACACTTTTAAGTTAAGGTTGTTTGTGTTTAATCTAGGGTAAATAAAACTGTCTCTAACTATCCGTAACATTTCTTTAGTTTTGAAATTTTATGATGGTAATGACATACACATGAAACTCACAGTATGTACATATATATATATATATTCATAAATGGGCATTTTCAAATTTCTGTATTTGAATTTTTTTTTTTTTAGTTTACTGTACGCCTTATCCATTAAATATATTTTGCTTATTCGCACATATGTCTGATGTATTTGATGTGAAATTTTCATTGATAATTGTGTTTGAACATATTTTATTATCTTATATCCCTAGTTACTCAACAACACCTTTAAGTTAAGGTTGTTTGTGTTTCATCTAGGGTAAATAAAACTGTCTCTAACTATCAAAAACATTTCTTTAGTTTTGAAATTTTACGATGGTAATGACATACACATGAAACTCATAGTATGTACATATATATATATATATTCATAAATGGGCATTCTCAAATTTCTGTATTTCAATTTTTTTTTTAATTTACTGTATGCCTTATCCATTAAATATATTTTGCTTATTCGCACATATGTATGATGTATTTGATGTGACATTTTCATTGATAATTGTTTTTGAACATATTTTATTATCTTATATCCCTAGTTACTCAACAACACCTTTAAGTTAAGGTAGTTTGTGTTTAATCTAGGGTAAATAAAACTGTCTCTAACTATCCATAACATTTCTTTAGTTTTGAAATTTTATGATGGTAATGACATACACATGAAACTTACAGTATGTACATATATATATATTCATAAATGGGCATTTTCAAATTTCTGTATTTCAATTTTTTTTTTTTTTTAGTTTACTGTACGCCTTATCCATTAAATATATTTTGCTTATTCGCACATATGTCTGATGTATTTGATGTGACATTTTCATTGATAATTGTTTTTGAACATATTTTATTATCTTATATCCCTAGTTACTCAACAACACCTTTAAGTTAAGGTTGTTTGTGTTTAATCTAGGGTAAATAAAACTGTCTCTAACTATCCATAACATTTCTTTAGTTTTGAAATTTTATGATGGTAATGACATACACATGAAACTTACAGTATATACATATATATATATATATATATATATTCATAAATGGGCATTTTGAAATTTCTGTATTTCAATTTTTTTTTTTTTTTTTTTTTTAGTTTACTGTACGCCTCATCCATTAAATATATTTTGCTTATTCGCACATATGTCTGATGTATTTCATGTGACATTTTCATTGATAATTGTGTTTGAACATATTTTATTATCTTATATCCCTAGTTACTCAACAACACCTTTAAGTTAAGGTAGTTTGTGTTTAATCTAGGGTAAATAAAACTGTCTCTAACTATCCATAACATTTCTTTAGTTTTGAAATTTTATGATGGTAATGACATACACATGAAACTTACAGTATGTACATATATATATATATTCATAAATGGGCATTTTCAAATTTCTGTATTTGAATTTTTCTTTTTTAGTTTACTGTACGCCTTATCCATTAAATATATTTTGCTTATTCGCACATATGTCTGATGTATTTGATGTGACATTTTCATTGATAATTGTGTTTGAACATATTTTATTATCTTATATCCCTAGTTACTCAACAACACCTTTAAGTTAAGGTTGTTTGTGTTTAATCTAGGGTAAATAAAACTGTCTCTAACTATCCATAACATTTCTTTAGTTTTGAAATTTTATGATGGTAATGATATACACATGAAACTCTCAGTATGTACATATATATATATATATATATATATATATATATATATATATATATATATATTCATAAATCGCATAAGTGGGCATTTTCAAATTTTTGTATTTTTGTATTTTTTTTTTTTTTTTTTTTTTGCTGAATTCATTTCCTTACTTTTTTCACAAATTACATTTGAAATTTAGTTTCATTCCGCTCATTAATTTTAACTCCAAATAAGACTTTAAAGGCATTCTGAATTACCTAAAATTTTCTGCGATATTCATGTAAAATTAATATAAGTAAAAACAAATAAAAAAATCTGTGTCAGTTTGTACTATTATAAAACATAACATCATTTAAAACATTTTTTTTTTCAGTTGGAAATCAGAATATGATCTACTTCCAAAGATTTAGAAATTAGGTGATGGCCCAGGAGTATGGTGAACACCTTGTATAAGTAACACAGACATTTTTGGGATTTAATCATCTAAAGTCATGGAAGGGGAGCAGAATCAAATAATAGCTGTAAAAGGGATGCTTTCCATTAAACTGCAGGTATATGATACTGCCTGTTTCCGGAAACGCGAGAAGGAAGCAGAGCAAAAAAGGGTTGGGGGAAGGAGAGAGCAAGGGCTCTGACAAAGTAATCGAACAATGGATTGCGAATTTATTTCCACATATTTTCCGTCACTTCTACTGATAAGCGTGCTTAAAATATTCAAAACACTCTTTCTAATACCTCAGATTAAAAATTTGAATTTATATGCTTTAAGTTTCATAATAAATTAAACTTTGGTAGAATCAACCAATCTACTAATTGATCATATTCGGCAGTGCCTGCCAAATATACTATTGTTGTTGGATTGCACTTTTTAACAAATCTTTTATATTTATTATCATACTATGTTAGATTTAAGGATCAATGAATAGATCTGAACGTAATCCGGTTCATGTAATTTTAAGCATTAATCCTAAAGTTTAAATTCTATCTATTTCATTTGACATAAGGATTCCATCATATTTGAGATTTAAAGATAGTAACGAATTTCTACTTTTCATATTGAAAAGTATTATTAACTGAAAAATTCTAAAGAATGTTATGTAATATTTATTTAAGATATTTTATTTCTTGGAATTAATATCCTATCTATACTTCAATTTTGATTTTATATTTTTCTCGAAATAGGTAAATTAAGATAGGGGAACTCAAAGAAATTACATCATTGAACTTAAATAATGATCGACCGCCACAAAGGTTGAAGTAAACAAAATGTATCTTCATTTTTTCTGTAGCAGTAATAAGAGACTGCACTTTGGACTAAACCCCATCTGTAAATTGTTTCATTTTAGAAATTTGAAATACAGATACCAGAAGTGATGTCCATCAACGCTGGTGTTGAATAACAGGTTTTATGACAATTTTCCTTTTTGACGGGAATGTGCTTTTCTTTCGAATATATTCCCTTTTATATTCCTCTTGAGGCTAATTCAGCCATCTATTCCAAACTAAATCTCTCATTTTATATTGCTAAATAATTGTACTTTGATCTTTCATGTTAATTTGATTATGTGTAATTAGAAATAGCAACAGCAAACTCATTCTCATTCAAACTAGGTAAAAAAAAATCACTTGTTCTCATTCATACTTATTGCTTGATAACTAAAATAAAAGTTAAGAAGGAGGAAAGTTACATAGCCTTAACACAAAAGTATATTTTGAAAAATCCCATGATGCATTCCTATTTCATATTTGGTACAACCTCGCTAATTGTGTCCTCACACTTTTTTCTGTGCTGTTTGGACCTGTATTAGGCTTTGAGTACAGTAACTTTGCGTTATCGCAAGGTTCAAATGAAAATTAGCGGTCACATTTCTATTGTTTTTTTATTGTGAGGTATATATATTATATCGTGATTACATATGTATGTATATGTATATTGTGATTATATAAGTATATATGTAATGATATTTTAAAACTTTAATTTCAGTTTAATTAATTCGCAAATTTTTATCTTAATTTAGTCCATAGTAAGTTCACTCTTATTTCTTGATCCAATTCCACTTTCTCTACTTAATTAATTCAAGAGAAGCTTTATAAAATTGCGGAATCGGCTAAACGCAGACACTGTCACACGCTCGGCATGAAGGGGTAAAAAACTGTCCAGTAAGCGCATTCTTTTTAAAAGATCCATGCGTTTCCCTTACATGTGATTGACATGTGTCAGAAATCCCTATCAGAATCTTATTAATATATTAGCACCATGAAAAAATATTTTCCCTATCAAAATCTCAGGTTATATAAGACGAGGGATAATTTATTTCGTTCCTTCTTCCCCACTTCCGCTTTTGTGCTGAGCTGTGGCGGACGCGAAATGTCCGCGTTTTTGCTTGTAAATAATTATGCTTTCCCGATGGATTAAAAAGAATTTAAAAATGTAAAAATTCTTATCACTCTCTTCAAAACTACATTCTGCTTCACATAAAATAATGTTACATATTAAAGAGTTGACAAGGATAGTTTCCTGTGAAAAATTTTCAAATGAACTAAAAGAATTAAAATTAAATCCGCGTGAAAGGAAAGTGAATCATGCAATAGTTCTTCTCCGACGCTCTTCGTTCCGGCCAGCCGTCTCCTGCGTTTCCGTGGGGAAGCTTTTTCACAGCCATCTCCTTCAGCTGGCCCCGGCCACATCATTTCACGCAAACCGTAGTCTAGGATCCGGACCAGATCCCGTTGAATCCCCTGCATTCCGTAACCTGTGACTTCATCCGAGACTGTTGCTGAATGCCCTTGTGTGTAATATCATCTCAATATAAAATCTCATATTATCATCTCAATATAAAAATAGCTTTCCGTCAGATGCCGTAGTCTCCAGTTCCAGTGCACAAAATTGCATTTTGTGATTAATTAAAAAAGTGATTATTCTTCAAAGAGTGATCAGTGTTTAAAAAAAAATCATCCACCAGCTGACTCAACGAGTGAGATTCAAAATTTATATTCTGTACTTTTGACTTGATTTTAAATTGCATTTTTCTATTATAATATAATTGCAAATAATCTTTTTAAGTTATTATTCTAACTATCATGAGTTTTAGTTTAAAATATTGAGTTTTTAAAATTATTTCTACTTTATTATTTAAAAATTATGCATGCAGACATTCTGAACGAAAAAAGTAACATACCAAGATTCTTATATACTTAATAATTAATGGCGCATGATAATTAGTTAATGGCGCAATTAGACTAAGGTAGTGAATACCTCAGGGGAAATTTTTGCACCCCTGACAGTTATTGAGCTGCCCTCCATTATCATTGTGTCCAAATACTTGTTTTTTTACAAAATACAAATATTTTTTTTAAAATATTATAAGAGTATTTTGAATCTTGTGTTTCTTACATTCATTCACAAGTGTTTTGTTTGATATTATGAATTTTGAAATTTTTATTATCATTTCCAAATGATTTATTTGAAATACATGAATCTTACATTTATTTATATTTCCAAAAGTTTTATATGAAACCATTCAATTTTACAAGTATAATTTTCATTTCCAAGAATTTCATTACATATTTTGAATCTTATATTTATGGTTTCAGTTCCAAGTGTTTAATATGAAATATTTCAATTCTGCATGTATTATTTTCATATCCAAGTTTTTTTATTTGAAATTTTGAATCTTGTGTTTTTTATTTCCAGCTAAAATACTTAATTTAAAATCATAACTATACTGATATTTCATGTAGGTGAAATCATAACAATATTATATTATATTTAATAATTTAAAACTTTATTTCTAATTTAATAATTTTGTTGAGTCAGACTTTCTAGAATTTAAGAATAATATAGACAAGCATAACTTTGACCTTCCTAGCCAAATGAAGTTTATTAATTGAGTTTTTACATAAAAATGGTCAAAATAAGAGTTTGCACAATATCATTTAAATGTCAATATTTTTTTTATTACTGTTGATTATTAAGGTTTTTATATACTATTTTCATTAATATAATTATTTTTATATTTCTAATGTAAAATGATGAATGGGATTTCTGTATTAATGTTTATATAATGTGAAGGCAAGGGAAACTTGGGTATCATTTTTAATATGCTTTTAAATTTTAATTTTTCTTACTTGACCACCACTGTAAGGTAAGGCTGTGTGTCGAGGGCTCCGACATACTTCCACGTCTTACGATGGGGGGGGGGGATTTTAATGTCATTTTAAAACTTTAATTTCAATTTCATTAATTTGCAAAGTGTTATCTTAATTTAGCCCATATTAAGTTCATTCTCTTATTTCTTGATCCAATTCCACTTTCTCTACTTATTTAATTCAAGAGAAGCTTTATAAAATTGCGGAATCGGGGAATCGGCTAAACGCCGACATTGTCACACGATCGGCGTGAAGGGGTAAAAAACTGTCCAGTAAGGACATTCTTTTTAAAAGATCCATGTGTTTCCCTTAGATGTGATTGACATGTGTCAGAAATCTCTATCAGAATCTTATTAATATATTAGCACCATGAAAAAATATTTTCCCTATCAAAATCTCAGGTTATATAATACGAGGGATAATTTATTTCGTTCCTTCTTCCCTACTTCCGTTTTTGTGCTGAGCTATATATATATATATATATATATATATATATATATATATATATATATATATATATATATATATATATATATATATATATATATATATATATATATATATTGTCTGCATTATGGATGAACACTGTTACATAAAATATTCAAAAATACAATTGATATTTTGCTTACTTTATAACCATAAAAACACGTCTTTTGGACATTAACTGATTGTCGAAAATTTGACATATGCATACAGTATTAGTGCCAAAACTAGTTGTAAAATATCTAACTTGTTGTAACTCTGAGAAATTTCGTTTAAACACTTAGGAAGAGTCAAACTAACTGGCATACAACCATTTGATAGAATTTTCACAACATTTGATACATATCTTTAAATTTCACGATACATGCGTATACCAAATTTCATACATTTAGCCATTTTTCGAATTATCTTGATCGCTTGCACATGGTAGGATAGATAGATGTAATAACTTCTGTTACTCCATTTTGTCAAAGCTTGCTACAATACCATATTTTTGGTGTGAAGATGAAATACGAAATTTCAACACTAATTCGTTTCTTTCAGTCATTCCATTTTTGAATTTTCATTCTTTAAAGAAACGGGTACAATTACAAATAATTTTTTTTTAAATCTAAAACATGAAGTTTCAGTTAATTTATGGTGTCGAATTATTCGGCGATTATAATGTATGGTCTTGTATATCACATATACGAGAAAATACAGAATGAAAATTTAATTGTAGTAAAATAAAGAAAAATACGTTAAATCTGAGAATTAATTGTTTCACCATAAATATCACCCATAAGCGTAGAATTTAACTAGAAGGAGTCAATTGAATTTTTTCTGTGAGTCAACTTTAACTTCTGTAATTTAAAATCATAAATTTATTTTATTGCTCCGATTTAAATATTGTTCAAATTCGTTTAAAACCTAAATGTATTATTTGCATTATAAACAATTTATTCATAATAAAAAAAAATGTCTGATTGTTATTGAAGCATCTAAGGAAAGATCAATCAAAAGGTGGATACGAAAATATTTTGAGAAGTAATGAAATTCTTAATTTTTTAATAAATTTGAAAATCTGTACGTTAGATGGAATTCGAAAATAAATGTTCATGCTAACGATCTGACTCCACCTGAGTTACGTTTGGTTAATTTTTTAGAATTTCAGTAAAATAAAACGGAAGAAATGCATTTTTTTAAAAAAAGGTTTTGCTTTTAGCAATCTGACTTTTACTTAATATATGGTCCTTAGTGGGTTGACTCTTTTCAGACTGAGTTTTAAGAGAACAAAATTGATTATATCTCAAAAGCTACTTCGAAGTTTGGCTCGAAATTTGATACACATATAGAAAAAGGCGCACTTGATCGAAATACTGGAATTTAAAAATGAATGCTCCTATTAAAGATCAGTCTGAGTCACAATTGATTAATTCTTTGGAATCTCACTGAAATGATAAGAAAGAAATGCATTTTTTGCTTTTAGCAATCTGAAATTTACTTAATATATGATCCTTTGTGGATTGGCCCTTTTTAGGCGGAGTTTTAAGCAAACAAAATTGATTATATCTCAAGAAATACCGTGAATTTTGGAACGAAATTTGATACGCATAAAGGAAAAGACATACTGGAAATTAAAAATAAATGCTTATGTTAAAGATCAGTCTGAGTCGCTTTAGTCTAAATATTTGGAATCTCACTGAAATAATACGGAAGAAACGCATATGTTGTTTTTAGCAATCTGGGATTTACTTAATATATGGCCCTTAGTGGGTTGGTTCTTTTCAGGTGGAGTTTTAACAGAATAAAATTGATTATATCTCGAGGATTAGGAAATTTGAAACACATAGAAATTATTGATAGAAAAAGGTGTACTAGATCGAAATACTGGAATTTAAGAATGATTGCTCATGTTAAAGATCAGTCAGAGTCACATTTGGTTAATTCTTTGGAATCTTACAGAAATAAAAAGAAAGAAAACCATTTTTTGATTTTAGGCAATTTGAGATTTACTTAATATATGATCATTAGTGGGTTGATACTTTTCAGGGCGGAGTTTTAAGCGAACAAAACTGACTATATCTGAAGAACTACTGCGATTTTCGAACGAAATTTGACATAATGATAAAAAAAATGCATATTGGATTGAATTATCTCGATTTGCACAATAGAAAAAATTCTGATATACTAATTAATTAATTATATTAATTAACTCAATTAATCAGTTTTTAAAAAATCTAAATAAATCTTTCCACTTGAACAATTTTCATCAATACCAATTTTGTTAAGATGTGATAATGAACAACAATGTTATAGAGATATCCCTTATTTTTGTCGACGACTGTACATATGGTAAATCATTAAAGCAAAACTAAGAGAAAGGATACTGTAATATTTATAAACGATGACGCATGTCATTACTACATTAATTACTACAAAATTTTCTTATTTTGTCTGTAAATTATATGAAGAATCTAATGATTAATCATGTTAATCTGATTTAGATATGTTCGTGCACATTTTTAACAAAAGAATTATTCATGCTTTGTAGTGTCTTTAACAAATTGATTTATTATTCCACTAACTTGTTTCTTACTGTGACTAATAAGTCTTTGTTTCTATTTTTAATTTTTAATCGGGATCTTTTTTTTCTCGCATTTTTGACATTTTTATTACATTCGGCTTTTTTATATTTTTAAACAGAGAATTTCCTACTTGAAATTTTAATTCACCTCCTGATATAAGTGATATTTCAAATTGTACATATTATTTTACATTCTCCATTACAATACAGTGTTTTAATATTTTTAGAACATAATTAAAAATTAAAGAATTACTGTAATTTAATTATGTTCTCATCTTATTAGTATCCCCTGGTATTGAATTTGAGAAAAGAAATAATTACCTAAAGTATAACATAATTTGTTCTATAAGAAGTGATTACTAACAGTATACCATAATTTGTCTATGAATGGATCCACAAATAAAAATAGAACATAAACTTTATTGTAAATTCAACGCCCAAAAAGCCACAAAAAAAATCACAGTTTACATAATTCAGATCTAAAATTTATTTTATAGACTTGAAATTCCTTAGCAAATTCAACTTTGATATAATCACACAATCTACTAATTTGTCGATTTTGTCAGCGCCTCTCAAATATCATCTGAACTGCACAATAATTTAAAAAAAAAAATACGCTTAGTATCATGAAAAATATTCACACATTGCTCACAGTAAAATTTATCATACAATTTGTTTTTCAATTTGAAACACATTATTTATTGAGAAATTCAAGCTATTTTATATTTAATTAAGATGTTCTATTCGTTGGAATTATTATTTTATCTGCACTTCAAACATGATTTTATATATTTCAGAAAATATGCATGTTACGATATTATAACTCAAAGAAACTAAACCATTGAATTTAAATTAAAAAATGATCAATCAATTGTTTACAGTTTCGCATAGTTTACAGTTTTCATAGATCAAAACGAAAATTATCTAAAAATGGTTAAATTCACACAAACGCAGGATGCTTGTGCATGAAGAATGTGAGTGATACAATTACAGGAATCATAGTTACATTACAGAATTATAAATTACTAAAATGGATAATTAATAAAATAAAATAAATCTGCTTTTTAACAAATTAATAAAATCACTTTTAAAATTTGGTATTAAATTTATTTTAGATATAATAGTTTAAATAAGATGCAACATTGTTTATTTAAGTCATTAAGTTTATTCTCAATCTTAGGAAAAAGTAATTGTTTTAATCGAGAATCACTTGATCTTACAGTATGTGTTCGTATACTGCACGGCAATGCCTCAAATTTAATAACTTTTTAAGAAAATAGAAAAAGTATGCAAAGAAATTAATTTGCATGTGAATATAACTCAAACACACAATGAACTAGAACATGAAATTTTGTATATAGTTTCAACCAGTGGTCGATTTTCAAATTTGCATCCTGGAAACATTAGGCTAAGAGGAGGTCGTTGTTAGATCCATTAAAAATATTAATAGTCAAGTATAAAAATAAATAAATTTATAAGAAACGCAAATTCTATTAACCATAAAATATTTGTATACTATTAACATTTCATCAAGTATCAATGGTCAAATCCATATCCTTTTATTAATTTCTACCGTATTTATAAATGCTGAGCATTAGGGTAAAACAAAAACGGCCTTAAAAAAAAAAATTTTTTTTTATTTTTTATTTTTGTTTGGGAATAGTGGGGAAAAGTTGCCTTTTGGGTCCATAAAGAATAATTGAAAATATGGTTGCAATATTACAACATCTTGAGGTGCCGCAAAAAGCTTGAAATTTGAAAAAAATTGAAAAAAACTGACAAATTTTAAAATGTGCCTTTAAATTTATTTTTTCGATTTCAGCTTGGTAATGGAGAAAAAAAGGTGTCTTTTAGGTTGATTTTTTTTTTTTTTTCATTTGGTTGCAATACTATTACATCTTGAGGTGCCGCAAAGAATTTTGTAAAAAATTGAAAAATTACAAACTTTGATAAAAAGAATTTTTGTGGATATGATGTTACAAAAGATGGGTTTAAATACATATATAAGCACTTTAACTCGAAAAATAATTAATTGTCAAATATAACAATAAAAAAATATATTGAATTTAAAATCTTGTTTCTTAATGATTACAATTGTATTGTTTGTATCCTTAATGATTACAATTGCTACAGTTCAAAATCTTTTCTTCTACTTCATTGCCCCATTAAACTATTTTTTTTTGTATTAAATTTTGGCATAATCACACGCGAGTCAATTTTTGTTCTTATGTATCCTTCTGTTGCGACTGAACCACAGACATTTGGGGCCGATTCGGTCTCCAGTTTTACAGCTCTTTCCACAGCTTGCGTGTGACAAGGAAGCCGGAGAAAGTCGATAACCGAGTCCACTATGTTATTTGGTTCAACTTCAGATAACATCAGAATAAAGTCTGAGAGAATCACTGGAAACGTGTTTTTTAACAAGGGGGGCTCAGTTGTGTCATTTTCAGACCATGTGATCATGTCCATGTAATCCTTTGCATCGAAGTTAATCTTTGGAACTTTGAACTTCCTAACTATGTCTTTCTGTTCTTGCTTTTAAAACACGTTTTAAACTAAGTTCTCTTTGAATTTTAAGTTCATTACTTAGCATGTATAAAAGGATATTTTCTGGAGCAGAAAAGTATCAATTTCTTTGAATAACCGGGTCTATAACGTTCTTGAGATCGTCAGAGATAGCGTGAATATGAGATAAGATTAAACAGATGTTTAGAATCATACGTACATGATGGTTTTAACTTAATATTAAACCACACAGGCACATACACTTTCACAATGTACTCAGCCAGAGTCTTAAGATTTTCAGTTGCCACCTACTATCGAAGCAAGCGATTGGATAATGTCAACCACTTGGAGTAAGCAAGTTTTCCAGGGTTTCTTAAAGATAAATCTAGTGAGCAATTTCCACTTGATGCAGTGATGCACATATCCAATATATATTTTTGATCTGTACTTAAATCATTTTTGTCTTACAGAAGAGGAAGTTTATTTTCAATTGGCAAGAAGGTAACCACAGGAAGACTAGCACAGTTTTCTAGCTGCTATTTCGCCTTTAAACTCATTGGGTCCTTTCGTTTTATCATCTAAATGACCAAAAAATGTCGCAATGGTAACTCATTGCAATGAAACAAACAGATTACATTGTAAAGGTTTTTGTAGCTCCAGAACTGTAATGCATCACAGGATGGGATGACAGATCTCTGCCTTATTCTTCAGTCTGTGTGCGGTTCCCTTGCTTGCATGTGAGGAACCCATGTTTACTTAAAGAATGTAATTTTTATAGAATCAATTAATTAAAATTTCTTTTAAATTATTACTTGACTAATACCTATAAATTGGCGCCCTGTACGCGGAACCATGCAGCTTGTAAATTGCACGCAAGGCTCAGTTTTGTTTTAGGTAAAAAGACGGTCGTCTATATTCTTTACGGAAAGGATTCAACCTGAATCTTGAAATATTAATCAACCTGATCAATTTGAAAATATGATGCGTCGCATGGAATGTACAGAACCAGATACATCCCGTATCTCTCAGATAAGTTTATTAGTTTTTTCGATAAGTTCATTAGTTTGTTTTCTGTATGATCGTGTATTCTCTTAACAGGAAATGAATTGCTAGAATTGTGAATTTATGCTTTGATTATTTTATAAGTTTATAAATTGTAATTGTAAGGAAAAATCTAATTTTGAATGAATCAAATGTTTTAGAATTTGTACTTCGTATGCAATGCAATTACTTTCGTTTCTGACATTTGTATGTCCATGTGTTCTCTTAACAGGAAATGAATTAGTAGTATTGTGAATTTATGCTTTGATTATTTGGTAAGTTCATATATTGCTATTAAAAAAAAACTAATTTTGAATGAAGCAAGTGTTAATTTTTTTTTTTTTTTTTTTTTTTTGTATCTCATATGCAATGTAATTGCTTTAGTTTCTAACATTCCAAGATGATGGATGTTCCGATGTTGCCACTAGAAATTTTGTAACTTTCTGTTTAATTTGAGAATTAAACTGTTGCCACTATAAATGTTGTAACTTTTCTGTTTACAAACATTGACATTTTGAGATTCAACTACACTTTAATGTGGTTTATGTTCATCAATCTCGTCAACTATAATTAAATTTTTAATATTAAGTTTAAAATTAAGTTTAACAATTAATTGTATTTGAAAATAAATTTGGAAAATTTATGAAATGTTCTTGAGATAAATTATGATTACTGTATGTCTATGATGAATGATAATTTGTTATGATTGATGGCATTGAGTTGTATCTAATTGATAATCTGAATGAGATTGATTATTATGTAATTAAATTTATTTACTCTAAATAAGATTTATTGTATAAATTTTGAATAGCTAATGAAATATACTTGAATTGAATTTTGATTACTATTTGAGTTTAGTTGTACAAAATAATTAATGGTTAATATAAAGTGAATTGTTTAAGATATATTTAACTTTATCTACTCTGAAAACTTAAATAGATGAAAGAAATTGGTGATATGTGTTTGGATAAAAGTATGATCGCTACTAAATATTGTTGCGGACAATATGTTTAATTATGAGTAATTAAGTGAGTAGGATCATGAAGATGTAATTAATTAGAATGTAGTTTAATTGATTTGTGTATGCCAATTTAATTACCAATTCTGTCATTGTATAAACTAGTAGTAAACATTTACTCAAGTCAAAAGGTTCATTTTCAGGTGTTAGCAATTTGAAATATTTTATTGATAAATTTATTTGCAAAATTTAAAATATATGTAAAGAACTTTTAAAAAAGATTTTGAGAACATTTGTGAAAGACTCACGCATTAAAATGAACTGCAACATGGCTTTTCTAGCCAGAGCAACACATGAAGACCTGATCACATTGGCTACAGAGTTGGGTGAGACTCTGGGAAGCAAAGAGATGAAGGTTACTTTGAAGGATGTCATTTTGAAATCTGTTAACTATGAGGAGGAATATGTTAAAGAACTTCTTCTCGCCATCGCAGAGAAGCGAAAGCCAAGGGTGGAAGAAGAAAAAGTAAGAGCAAGGGCCAAAACAGAAGAAAGGGAGAAATCGAAAAGATTCGAGTTGGAATTCGAGGAAAGGAAACGCAAGGATGAGATGGAGTTCGAGTTGCAGAATTTAAGATTGCAGCACAATACTTGTCTATAACAGACTAGTAAAGATGCAAGTTCAGAACCGTTGGTTTCAAGACCCAAATGGGATCTACAAACTCTGATCTATCGATTCGATCCTAGCAACACCGGCATCAGTCTTTATCTCATTCTCTTTCAGAGACAGGCTCAACGTGCAGAAGTACCGAAGGAGTTTTGGGTATCCCATCTCATCGGCTTGTTACCAAGTGATATTGCACAACTGTTGGCTCGGGAAACTGAAGAAGTTGGTCAGGACTTCGACCACATAAAAAGGCTTTTGCTTAAGCGGTACAAGATGACACCAGAGAAGTTTCGACAACTTTTCAGCAAGAATACAAAAGGAACGGAAAGCTCCTGGACGGACTTCACTTACGTAATAAGGAATTATTTTCATGGCTGGATCACCGACTTAGAAATAAAGACGTTCGAAGATTTGATAGATTTTATGGTCACCGATCAACTGAAACGTAGACTACCTCTAGAGGTGCGTGAACACTTCCTGAATGAATGGATGCACCTTACATCGTTCAAAGAATTGGCTCAGAAACTGGACAACAACGAAATGGTTCGTCAAAACCTAAGGAAGGAAACTTCGTCTACTATGAAGAAGTGGCATATCAACAAAAACAAGATAAATTCCCAAAATCAGAAAACAAGACATCAGGAGAAAGTTGTAAACCAAGAAACGAGACCTGTAATCTATTGCTACGGATGTTCCCGACCTGGATAAATCAAAGCTAAATGTCCCACTTGCTCTCCAGCAGAACAAAGAGATAGATTGGCTCTCAACTTTCTGACTTTCCAAGCAACCAGTTCTCCGTTGGCTCTGCTAGATGTAAACATTGCAGGATTGAATGTTCGAGCCTGTGCTGACACCTGCGCTTCAAAAACAGTTGCTGGAGAACTTCTGTATTTTTGTTTGTTAAAGCAAGGTGTGAACTTCCGGTCAACTAGCATCACCAAGACTTTGGCGAATGGTTATCAAACCAAAGAAGCAGCTTGCACCACCCTGGTGACGTTTAAAATTGAAAAGAAAGTTCTTACGTTGGACCTTCTAGCTCTGCCAAAAGCAAAAGGAAACAGAACCTTGCTCGGGACCGACTTTCTTGGAAAGGCTGGAATAGTACCTATCCTGAAGCACAAAAACTATCACTTTGATGAAGATCAAACGAGAAAGATCCCTTTTCGAGAAAATATACCAGTTTGCCTCCTACGCTCTGTAGAAACTGTACCATATCCTGAGTTTCCCTTACCAGTTGATCCTGTAAGAGACGAGACCGAACCCGATGCCTGTCAAAAACCCGATGTCTCGCCTAACGACTTGTCTACAACTCAGATTAGTGAAGTTGTTCAACTACAAAATTGTCATCTTAGAGAAGAGGAGAGAAGGATTGACCAAGCCCCAACTTTCTCGTTTGAACCAATTGTTGATGGAATACCAGGATACCTTTAATCCAGGGGGAGAACCAACGCCGTACATTGAGCATCGAATCGATACAGGAAATGCACCTGGAGACCAACGCTCCTTGACTAGTTACGAAGTTCTAGACCCCAACAACCCAAATGTCCCACCTGGAACATACCATTCTTCAGCTTTGCGCCCATACCTTGAGTCTCACGCCAACAGTCAACTAAACATTCTCTGCGTAGAAGAGGTCGCCTCAAAAAGAACTGAACTTTATACACTTCTCTTGCTGGCTTCTTGTCGGGACGACAGCGAAGCCAGAGGGGGAGTCTGAGCACCAGAACTGTAATGCATCTACGGATGGGATGACAGATCTTTCTGCCTTAAGCGAACATTCTGGCAACCCCGACACCGGAATTTTTATAGAATTAGTTAATTAAAATTTCTTTTAAATTATTACTTGACCAGAATTATTACTTACCTATATCTTCCTATTTCCTTTTCCATCAAAGAAATCACACCATTATTGTACCCAGTATTTACAATGATTCCATCACACCCAACAGCAGTTAAGTTGTTTGTTGTGTTCTCTATCTTTAAGAAATTCCAGTATACTGGCTGCTATGTCTTTTCCGGTGCCAGATTTAGATGTTATATGGCCTAAAAACTTTGAGTTTGGTTCCTTTATTAGTGAAACGTGCACTTCAGAAATAACCATTTGTCTTGTCTTCACTAACTTAACTTGAGCCATTTTTACCAACTACAAGGTACACAAGCGCATAAAATCACAAATCAGTTATGTTAATCATTACGCAACAGATGGAGTGGATACTCAAACTCAACTGAACTCGGCACCAGTTCTGATCTCATCACCAAACGCAGACATAACTTCGCCTCCCAATAACATCTACTTCATTGATAACTTAAGTTTCCTGGATGTCATACCAATGCAAGAGTAAAATTGTTTTTATATTTCTATTCATATTACAACGCCTATTTAAAAATTTTTTATTTCCTAATCGAAGCTCGCAAAAATCTTCGTTGTTGTTTCTCATGGCACTTGCCATGGAGAAGCCCGCTGTTACGAAGACAGCGATTTTAAGCCGGTGGGGAAGAGTCTCTTGTTTTCAGTAGCGCCAACTAGGGCCAAGAGTACGTCTTAGCTATTCACGCATCACATTCGCTTGCATAACCCTTTTTTACAGTGGGGCACAATCACACATCTCACAAATAGAACAGATGAAGAACAACCACGCCCGAACCGGTCCTTGAACCCGGGACGCCCAGATCACGGGGAAGACGCCCTACCCCTATGCCAGGACGCCGGGGCAAAAATATTTTTGGAATCATACGTACATGATGAATATTTTTTATAATTTTTATTTATTTTATCTATACCAAAAGACATCTTTTCCACGCTATTACAAATTAAAAATTGATTATTTCGTTAAAATAACTTTAAAATGTAGCAAAAATTTTAATTTTATAAAACTTTAAAGCTTTTGCGGCACCTAAAGATGTACTCTAATATTGCTCATATTTATAATTTATTTTATCCTCACCAAAAGCCAACTCTTCCGTGTTATTCCAAATTAAAAACCAAAAGTTCGTTTTTTCGTTCCACCCTATTGAGCATGCATATAAATAATATTGTATATGAACGTGGATACCTCCGAAATATAATTCACGGAGTTAATAAAATAAAACGATTAACTATAAATAAAAATCACTAACATATTAATTAAGTTAAAAAATAGGCAATTTCTTAAACTAAAATGATTAATTTATTAGAAGAGGTCTTCATAATCTGCAATGACTGGGACCGCAAAATACGTAAATCCATTACTAGTCTTAGAATAGAAATTGCAGCTTTATGTCCTAATCGATCTACGAAAAAGGCACCATTCCAAATTGCTGACTGCGTTTTTCTCTCTATACGAAAAATCTTAACACATAACGCATTTTACTGTAGAAATTTATAAAAAAGTAGCTAGAAAAATATTACCACATTTACTACATATGTTATTTAATTATTACTCTATTCATGTATATATACTGTACACATGGCCAAAACTCAACATTGTTTCGAATAAATTACGAATGTTGAAAGAAATTGAGCAGAATGAAGATATATCTGTCATCAGTTCTCTACATGTGTTGAATGGATTGATCCTAACGGCCGATTTTTGTTTCTCTCTTTCCATTTTGCAGATTGCAAGTTGAACGAAACTTTCTGAAGTGCTTTCCATGTCTTCTCCTTTCAAGAAACGAATCTCTATCTCAAGTTGGAAATAAAATATCGAATTTTGGATTGATGAGACTTTGAACTGAACACAGGTATTGTTATATTTTAATGCGTACTCTAAATCAGAATGATTTAAAAATAATATTTGAATGATTGAAAGATGAAATTTACATTACTGGTGCTAAAATAATTTGGTGAATATTATTTAAAATTTTGTTTTGTAAACTGTTTTCATTAACTATTTTATTAGACGCTGGCAATTTTAATTGGCGAACTATTTGTGGAAAATCTGTCCGATTTTTAATATGAGATTAGCGAAGGATTAAAAATTGCCTTTAAATACTGACTGTTTTGTTTTATTTTTGAAGAATTTAAGCTTTATTTTACTGCGTTTTTCTGGAAATTTTGGCTTTATTATCCCGATAAATTATTAATTAGTTAATTATTTGATATTATAACCACCTGTAACGATCCTATCTACCTGAACAGCTCCAGAAACAAATTATTTGCCAAAATAACCGTTTTTTCCCCCTTAATTGCGGAAAACTTGGAATGTTAACTACAACTGTTAGTCGTGGATCACGCCATCTTCTCTGTGCTGGAATCTTTGACGTGACCGTTTTAACGGAATTTCATCTGCAGTGAAATATTGTAATTTTTCGTTTAATATTAAGTATTTTTTCTGTTATAAGAAATAGATCATCAGTAGGAATTTTGTTAATGTCATAATTATAATATGAAAGCTACAGAGCGAGACAGATAACTGAGCCTAGGATTGAATTGGATTGGATACTGATGGTTAATGAACTAAGCCTAGAAATCGGGTGAAGTGAAACGCGTGATATAAAAAATTGAAAAATGAGGTAAGTGACTTATTTGATTAATATCTTTTGACAGGACATCGAAAGCTCATAAATGATGAAAATGTTTTCTTTCTGTGCTCGGTTTTTTAATTTCTGAAAATTTTCGATCTTTACATCAAGCACATTACTTTATAAATATTGTTAATTAGGCTGAAGGCTTAGGAATAAAGCTTTTGATTTTTTAGGCTTAATCAAGCTGTTGGAATGCGTTAATCCGAAGAGAATGTCTCGGATAACCTCAGAAGATCTCAGGTTATCTTCGGAAGTCATCGGTAATCTCAAATGATGTCGGGTGCAAATCCGTAATTTCGGGTGATTTGAAGATTCAATTTGCGGTTATAAAATTGCTATTTTAGAATATTCTGTTTATTTAAAATTCTTATTATGATTTAATTTTAGTGTTTAGCTCCAGATTAGAGGTTTTACTAAATGATATAAAGAAATTTCTGAAGAGAGCGATTAAGTGTATTTCTAACAAAGTCGTGAAGCTTGTTAAGTATTTTTTGCAATGTCTTAAGCAAATTACCTGCAAAAAAATAAAAGTTTTGGATTTTTCCGATTTAATTTCATCCAAATGCTTACATTTCTATTGAAACTGCTTGATTGTTAGAAAAATATTTTGCTCAGAAAAAGACTTAAATAGTAAAGATGTGCAAGTTCATTTGTAGAAAGAAAAATTAATTATTACATTAAAAGCGTGAATCTCGGTTAACTCTATCAATCGCAATAAATTATCTTTTGCAATATAATTCCCATATTCATATGAACATAATATTTTAATCATTTATTATTATTATTATTTGCTACTAATATTTTTAAATATAATCGGGCTCCTACCTTTAAATTAGTTAATGCATTGGAAATAAGAATTTTCCTGAGAACTTTTTAAATGTATATGCTGTGTTTGGATGTATATGTTTTATCTTCTTTTGCTGTAAAGGGCTGGAATATTTGAGAGGTGTTTCGAGTAATAAAAACTCTCAATTTTATTGGTAAATTTGTCAATTTTTGAGTAAACTGGAGAATTTTAAGTTTTTAGTACAAAATTCTATGATTTTGATCACTCTTTAATTTCTGTTTTGTTTTGCCAATGTCTTAGTGAAATGGAGAATTTTAAATTTTTAGAAGTAAATTAGAAAATTTAGTTTACTCGTTGTTAATATCACTAATATTTAAGTCCAAACAAGTTCAAAGTGTAAGACTGTTTTATTTTTTCCTTATAAATTGTTACAGCCCTGAAGTTGATCACCGAAGCATGCTAACTAAAATCAACATGCTAAACTATTTTTTGGAATTGAAATTCTTTTTATCGGCCTAAATTAGTTTGAAGTACTAATTTCTGTACATTCATTATACCAACTGAAAATATTTTCTTCACAAAAATGCATCGCATTTAAATTTTTTTATACAATCTGGCAATTCTTTTTGATTTGTTTTATGGTTAAAGTAACGAACAGCCAAGACTTTGAATTTATTTCTATATTTTAGAAATGTTTTGAAGAAGTAAAATGCATTTTTTGAGCTTTTTATTTCTTTGGATGTTTTTTTTTTAATTCTAAAAAGTTTTTAATATGAATGTGCTATTTTTATAACTGTACTATTCTTCTAGAAGAATGTAAAAATTTCTATTTCGCTTTATTCATGTTTAAATTGCATGAATGAACTTAAAATTAATTGTAATGGATGGAATGGGAATAAATTAATGAAAAAATCTCTCTTGTGTCCAAATGATTTTTTATGTGGTGAAACTTTTACTAGATCTGTGTGAATTATATCAAAATCGGGTGAGTATAAAAAAATCACAAATTATTTAAAAAAATAATGGTGAATTTTAAAGTGGAATATTAATTATAACAATGGCATGTGTCATTGAGTTATGCGTGTTGCAAATGTTACATTTCTATTTCTAAACCAGACTAATTTTAAGTTCCATCTCTAATTACTCTATTGCTAAATCTAATATATCCTACATTTCTAAATTTAGGAATATTTTTGAGGTTCTTCTTTAATAAACTTTGTTTTTCTGTACTATTTAACTTAGCCCAAAAATTGATCTAAACATTTCTCTATTTTAACTATGAAAAAGTCTAAGGCTTTTCTCGAAGTTTTAGTTTTCGAACTTTTAGTTTTTTTATATGAAGCTTTGAAGAATAGGCTTAGAAAATCTGCATCTTGGCATGGATGTTTGTATGTTAGTTTTTCATCTGTTTAAATAGACTTTCTCTACCATCTTGAGCCAAAAAGCAAACAACAATAGTTTCAACAATTATGTTATGGTCCAAGCCATAATATATATATATATATATATATATATATATATATATATATATATATATATATATATATATATATATATATATATATATATATATATATATATATATATATACCGGGTGTCCCATAAATTTGTAAATACTTTAAAAATTCATAAAAATTGAAGGAATGAGTATATTTTAACCCTTAACTGGGGAGGTGAAATTTTAGGACTTAACTGGGGAGGTGCGGTCTACCAGACCGCATTTCATTTAGACTCAAATTAAATTTTCTAATGAATGCATTAGTATGTAAAACTGCCAATCTATTTTGCAGATATTTTTCTTGATATATAGATATGCTTCAGAAATTTTTCGAAATATATTGTCATTGAAAAAAGTAAATGCGTTGGAACATACATTTTCTTCTCAAATTACATGTTATAATAAATAATATTCTTGAAAAAGCATATTACTTTTTACTTTTTAAATCATATTTATTTTTACAGTATATGAAGGCATATAGAAGACGATATAATGTAAAATTTAACAATTATATGAAAAATAAAAAAAATGACAATGGGCAAAATGGGTCCTTTTTGATCGGCTTGTGTGACTTTCATAGCACGGTTTCCTAAGGCATTTTAAACATACAGGTTAAGAACAAGTATAAAAATCAACCTATAAATTCTGTATATATATCTCTTGGTATATTAACATGTTTTATAAATTTTTCAAAATGCATTATCACTAGAAAAATTAATTATGTTTAAACATACATATCAGAATCAGTTGAATGCGAACTTTCATCGAAAAACTCTACTGTACAATTATCCTTATCATTAAAATCACTTTCTGCTTCATTTAAAAGTGTCTGGGGCACTGCTTCATAATAGGATCAGTAAACTGGATGATAATTCCGGGCCCAAGTTTCAGCGCCATCTGCTAAGCCTTGTTTATCACTGGGACACTAACAGGGAGATGCGGTCCTAGAGACCGCGCTCGAAGAAATAACTGAATTATTTAAAAAAGCATCTGCTGAAATCGGTTGAAAAAGTGCACGTGTATTGAAGGTCACAAAACAGGAAGCTACAGGGTCAATCCATTCAATTGAGCTAAAAATATAATAGGTGTGACAGAAAATCCGTCGCTAGTAGTTTCAGAGACCGCACGTCCCCAGTTAAGGGTTAATGCGGTTTGCGAGACTGTTATTCTCATGAAGGTGGATTTTTTTCATACAAAAAAAAAAAAAAAAAAAAGAGGAAGAAATAGTTCAAAAATTTGTCGATAGAGAGAGCTAAACACAAGCAAAACATACAATTCTACGGGAAAAATACTTTTATTTGCATGCAAGCAATTGTTTACATGCGTATCACACCAGCACTACAGTACTTGTTCTATGTGTCCGCCATTACCACAAATAACAGTTTGGAAGCGGGAGACAACACTGGTAACTGCATCATACAGCATATCCGGATGAATGCATGAGATTTCGTGGCGAATGGCTTCCTTTAGCTGCACTAACGAAGTTGGCCTATGGCGGTACACCCGAGACTTAAGGTAACCCCATAGCCAAAAATCGAGGGGTGTTAAATCTGGTGAGCGTGGGGGTCATTCATGTGTAAAGTAACAGCTGATTATCCGTTCTTCAATAAAAGTTCTTCTCAAAAAAGCCTTCACTTCGGTGTCGATGTGAGGAGGTGCCCCGTCTTGCATGAATGTCACTGTGTCAAGGACATCGTGTTCCAATAAGGACGGTATCACTTCCTTCTGTAACATTTCCAAGTAACTTGTTCCATTAACTGAACATGTCTTCCATCCTGCTTTTTTACAGGGCTTTTCAAAGAGAAAAGGGCCTACAATAATGGATGCAGTGAAACCACACCAAACAGTAACCCGTGGTGAATGCAGGGGCTTCTCAGTGTAAGCATGTGGATTCTCATGTGCCCATATTCTACAGTTATGAATATTAACTGCTCCATGCAAAGCAAAATGAGCCTCATCTGTCCACAATATTTTCAGCAGCCAATAGTGCTTTATCCACCAGCGTCAACATCTTAATACAAACCTTATGCAAACCTTTAGAAATGATGTGTCAATCGCTCACTCTGCCTTTCATAAGACTTTAATTTGCATATTTCCACTGATTTGCTTGTGTGCAGCTCCCTCTATTGACAAATTTTTGATTTTTTTTTCTGTATCAAAAAAAAAAAAAAATCCCCCTTCATGA
The DNA here is from genome assembly GCF_947563725.1 of Argiope bruennichi. Classification (NCBI taxonomy): domain Eukaryota; kingdom Metazoa; phylum Arthropoda; class Arachnida; order Araneae; family Araneidae; genus Argiope; species Argiope bruennichi. The sequence continues at coordinate 121,190,034 of NC_079162.1, forward strand.
GAATAATAGTTTCGCAAACCGCATTCAAATATACCCAGTCCTTCAATTTTTATGAATATATATATATATATATATATATATATATATATATATATATATATATATATATATATATATATATATATATATATATATATATATATATATATATATATAATCCATCGAACATGTAATTAGTTGATATCATAAATTAATTTCATAGTAAGAAGATAAATAATAATTCTTTTTAAACTTTATTTGGAAAAATTATGTTAACAGTTTTCAATTGCTAGCACTCAAAAAAGAATTATTTCAAATTAATTATATTTTTATTAATCGGGAATTATGATATCGTATGCGTTACTTTGTGAAACAAAATAAGTCTTGCTTAAGGCAATTACTTTTTTTTTGTATTTTGATTGTTGTATTTATTACTTTTAAATATTCTCTGGCCATTTAGAATCATATCATTAGTATGCATAAATGCCAATTTATGAGTGACCAAATGTAAGAGTGGTAAAATATTTCTATGACTGATTCTGTCCTCTGGTTTATCTCACGATAGCACAATAGACTTTAAAAAAATTAAACGTGCGCCTTTTTTTAATAAAGCAGTGAGTAATTAATTATGTAAGTTGCTAGATCTCAAATGACTAAATCAAAATAATATGATATTTGCTTTTCCGGTCATTTTTCCTCTCATATTAATGTAGCAGTACTTCTGTCCAAAGATGGCTGCTGAACGATAGGCTTTGCTTTTTAGCTTATTTTTCCTCCACTCCAAATCGAGAGGGTAGAATCATTTCATCCTACAATACTTATTCGCAGAAATAAATCATTTGTCTCAGTTGTGAAGGGTAACTGCTTGATTCACTTGTGAGAAAGCAGCATTTGGGCACATGCCACAGACGTTTCACGAGATAGAACACCAGACTTCGGATTAGTCGAGGCAGTTCGAAGTCCCGACTGTTCAAGGTTGGAGAATGTCTGGATTTGAATCAAATCAAAATTAAATATGGCGGATTTATTAGAGAGTTCACAATTAAACTAAATTAGCCACTAAGTATGAAAAATTAGCTTAAATAGTCAGTGTTAAAAGGAAATAAAGAAAAACGAGTTCTTCTAGACTTTAGCTATGCATTTTAAATGACCAAAAGTTGCAGCTTAGTTAGAATAGTTCCGATTGATTTGTCACTCTTTTTCAATCAAGTAACAATCTTTCTTTGATTCCTCAACAGCTAACCTTCAGTGATTTAAAGTTTCTTAAATGACGGATTCCTTTTGTATACTTCGCATTCGTTTACCACAGTTTTAAATATATTAACCAAAACGAATTGTTTCGCTGTTTTTATTCGCTAAGATTTTGTTTCCGGATTGTCCCCCCCCCAAACCAATTCGCATAACAAGAGCTCAGATATTTCGAAGTTCTACTATGCATGCTTTGACTCATAAAAATTATCAATTCGGTATTCCTTAGTTATATAGTACTATAATATTGATACTTGACTTAAAAAAAATAAATAGTAGGAGTGGTCTTTCCCGAAATTTTCTCTTATACTTTTTATAAAAATGTTATCCTCTTCCTTAAACCCGAAAAAAATTGTGGACCTTTGGTAAGGTCATGAACGCCGTGAGTGCTTAGATTTTCAGAGCCTCACACATGAGAAATGTGTGGGTTCGTAGCATAGTAAGTCGTACTTAAGTTTTGTCAGCTATACACCATTTGGTGAGCAATAATTATGAAACATTATATTAACATGCTATCTTCAGAGATTAATCACTAAGATACGATTTAAACACGATTCCAGAAAGCGAATGTATTTTGGATGCCTTTTTTCCGGCCGAATGAAACCAAAATTTGATATAGATTAAAATTGTAATCACAAGATGACACACCGAATTTTAAATATTACATTTTTGAATTATTGCGTGAAATGCATGAGAATGTACAATCAATCCCTTGATGATTTTGATTTCAAATCTGACAGAGATCTATACTTTAGATGCTAAATCTCCACTTTAATCCATTAATTCGCCATTTAGTTCTTTCCTTTATTGTAAGTGTTATTTCACTCATTTTTAAGTGACAATCGGACACACAGATTTCCTTTATATGGGGGGCCGCGGTGGCCTGGTGGTAAGGTCTCGGCTTCGGAAATGGTGGGTTCCAGGTTCGTGACCCGATTCCACCGAAGAACCGTCTGGTAAGGTCTCGGCTTCGGAAATGGTGGGTTCCAGGTTCGTGACCCGATTCCACCGAAGAACCGTCGTGTAAGGGGGTCTGTTGCACAATAAATCCGTTATGACCAAATGTCCTCCCGCTGGAGTGGTGTGGTGTGGAGAGGGGGGTGCCAGCTCAGGTGTCGTCCTCGTCATCTGACCGCGGTTCCAAATTACGAGGTCCGTCCCAAAATAGCCCTAGTGTTGCTTCAAACGGGACGTTAATATAACCAAACCAAACCAATCCTTTGTATGGATTTCGTTCAAGAACGTTCGTTTTGGCAGAACGTTACAAATTAGGCTTAAAGACCATATACCAACTTTCATCCATCTATTTTTTTTTTTTTTTTGAGTTATCGTGTTCTTAGACAGACAGATTTGATTGCAAAATGTGTATTTTGAACTTGGGAGAAATCTGAATCGTGGAATTACGTTAAAATCCGAAATTTCTTGGCTATAATTCGACTTTGGATACTTCTCATATGAGAAGATAAAAAAAAGGGGGAAGGTATTTAAAAATATAGAAAACTTAAAGATATTATAATTGATAATTTTGCTGCATTTCTTTTCTTGCTATATTCCGTATACGCATAAGTAAAATTTATGCTATCAAGGGTTATGTTACACTAATATGTATATAAATCTCAGCCCTTTAATTCATCCCTGTTAAGGATAATCATATGATATATTAATCATGTTTTTCTCATGCTCGATTCGACAGTTTTATTAAATTCATTTTTAATATTAATGTTATTCTTTATTTTTGCTTCAGTTCCATACTTATATCTGTAGTGTCGCTTCTAGGCTACATCAAACATGCTCAATGAATTTTTGCTCACTAAAGAGTCGCACTGTATTTACACTCTTTAAAATGTTAAATAATTCATCAGAATATATTGTTGTTTTTGTTTGTTTGTTTTTTGTAAATAATGTTTGTAAAATGTTGTCCTTAAAACGAGAAAGTCTGATTGAACATATTGCTTACAAATCAATGACTCCCAGAAGATTCAGTAATTAATAATTGGTGATTTTACAATAAGATCAAAACTTCTAATTATCACAACAGAACATTTATGCAAAATTAGTTGCATTACGAAGGCTGATTGTACTATTTTTTAAAAAATCTTGTCCTAACATCAGTTCCAAAAAAAAAAAAAAGTACATTTAATTAAAATTTTTTCACATCGAAATTTTACATGCATTTTGTATTTTCTTTCAAAATTTTAGTAAAAGGGTGTTCTTGTCTTCAGGCTTGAAGTACTGGGTGGAGTTAATCCATTTCAATAGGCAGGACTTGTTTTTGAAGGCGTGTCGAAAGCTGTCCGTTTGGTGTTTCGCGCACGTTCAGTAATGAGAGGGGCCGGGAGTTAGATGCGGAAGCAAAGAGCTAAGATATTGATAGAGGGAGTGCAACCCTACTTTGGTGTAGGACAAGATAAAATGTGTGTTCGCTGTAACCGCATTCTCCGTTCCCCATTATATTTCAATGGTAAATTTTTTTCTCGCTTTTAACTGTTGGACTTTAAAACTTATTTAAGCCATGGTTAACTATTGCTGTGTAATTGGATGCAAAGAAAAAGCTTCTAAGTACAGTCCTGTATCATTTCACAGGTATGTACAATAAACATATTCTGTTTATATCCCTTTTAAATTTCGTAACATCGATCACTCAGTGATTTTGGTGTTATAACTGAATAATATTTCATAGTTTGGTTTAGTTATTGTATTAAATTTATTTAACTTGTTATTAAGCTTCATTTAATCCGATGTAACTGCATTATATTTTGCTACTTGCTTTATTTTAATCTCGAATGTGTTGCAAGTGTTTGGCTGCAAGTTTGGCGTGATTTTTTTTTCTCAACAATACAGGTATTTACATAAACTTTAATGACCGATTAATAATTGTGTATTTATTTTAGTGCAAATAAAGTTTCTTATTATTTCCAATATTTTTTTTTTGCCATAAATATTCAAATCGTATTATACCGTAAAAGATATTAAATCATCATTGTGAATGAAATAGTGAAACTAAAACTTATGTTTTATTGAAAATATTATATAGTAACATTTCATAAATGTGCTAGCAGTAATTGCATGTTTTTATAAATTTTAAATTTTAATTAAGATCTTAAAAGAAACTAGTGGATATTCTAAAGATAAGAAGCTATTAAAGAAAGAAATGCTATCTTTACAGATAAAAATTTTGTCTGAATGTTAACATTTATTAATAACTTGCGATATGCACATACTCTAAAATCATCGTTTTTGTAAAAATTTCAAATTTCTTTATTACTTTGTATTAAATCAACACCTTTAAAATTCCAAAAATGATTTAATTTTGTTTCTGCGGTAGTTAGAAGCAAAGTTACCGACAAAACTATAAACCAGAAGAGAAATATTTAAAACTGATATTAACAAGGGGAAGGCACGAGGTTTAAAACTGAGTTCAGGATGAGATTTTGTATAATGGTAGTATACACTTAGAATGTTTATTAATGAAAATATTAAGACACAATAGCCAACCTTAAAACTTTCAAATTAGCTTATAGACTAATAATGTGTTGCCCAAACGAGCGGTCGAGTAGTTTAGTGGTTAGGGCTCTGGCGTAGCATTTACGGTACGTGGGTTCGAATCTGGCCTAGTGCTTTCTTGTTTTCTTTCTAAATTATTTCAAAATAGCATAACAGGTTTAATTAACATCTTTTTCATTTTTTATGCAAAAATAAATATTTATTCTCCTAAAAAATCAATTATAAATACGAATGCATTTTTAAAAAAATATTTAGAAGGAAAAAAAAAAGACTTTGGTCACTTGTATAATCTGCTCTTATAAAAGTTTTCTTTATCTGTATGAAATAATGATTAAAGTATTTGAACATGTAATGTAAAATTTAAAAATGTTTTTAGGTAAAGAAAAGAAATAAAATGTTTACTTAAAGAAAAATAATCACTTTTAATTAATTCACAAAAACAAAGTAAAAAACTAAACATAATTTAAATCAACAAACTCGGCTACTGTTGTAAAAAAGAAAACATTATTTTCGAAATCAGTTTTTAGCAAAATCGTAAGGAATAGTGAAATGAATATTTTAAGAATAAAATTAATTCCTTTAAGTTATTTTTATTAAGTTGTTAATATTTATATTAACAACTTATATATTTATATGTATATTCCTTGTATGAAGACTGATTGCCTCTTGTAATGATTCTCATGACACGACTTCGGAAAAATTTCCAAAACCAGCCTTCGTTCAAAAGTTTGCGTTAGCGCGCGCGCGCGCACTCAAAAGCAAGCGCGCCTGTATAAAGCTTCGCCCATTTATCTTGATAACAAAATAACGAGCAATTTTGTTTGAATTTTTACCGGCTTGGACTACAACTGTAGTTCCGTATCACATTTTGATGTCAATCGGTAGGCAAAAAGGCGTCCAAAACACATGTTATCAAAGTAGATTCAGTAAAAATGCTAGATTTACACCAAAGATGTGTATTTCGTAACTATGCAATGTATTAGCCATGCAAGGTATTCGCGACCTGACCTGATATCCCCTATTTCATGGGTGGAGGGGGAGGGGGATCGATAGCAAACCATGCGAGAAAGTGTTGGGTAGACCCTTCCCGCTGGTTTTTGTCGAAGGATTGAAAGGAATTTGAAAACAGTAACATAGATGTACCTTTGCCCAGAGCCTGACTAAGGCAGGGGCATACGGGGCAGTTGCCCCGGGCCCCTACATCAGGGGGACAATGGGGACCCCCATTGTCAGAAAATCAATAAAATGGACAGAAAGATATTTCGTCTGATCATTGGAGGGGGGGGGACTTTATAGCTGTTTTAGGTTCTAGTCAATTTTTTTTTTATATATATATATCTACAATGAGGTGAAAAATTTAAATACATCCATAAACTTCGGTTCTTCATTATTAAAGCAGTAAAGCAGAGGGGGCCTCCAAAGAAGTTTTTGCCCCAGGCTCCAATCAGGTTAAGTCGGGCCATGCCGTTGCCTTTCAGGTTGCTGCGATGAAATTTTTTTTTTTTTTTTTTAACTCATCAAATTTTTTTCTAGCTTTTCAGTTTTCGATATAAATTTTTTTTGATTTAAAACAGCAAATTGCATATTGATAAAACAGCGTATTGACGTTGTTTGCAGCTTACGTATTCATATTTTAAAATCAAATCTGAGACATTAAAATATAATTGTTTGTTTATTATCGATATCCCATTGTATGGTAGTTGTAACCTGTGCACTTGTATCAATTGTAAGGTTGTTGATACAGGTACTAGGGACGGTGTTCTGTATCATAATGACTATGAGACATGAAATGAAAAATTCAGAGATACTGTCGGAGTATCTTTGAACGTCGCCTTTGTAAACTGAGTACTTATTAATGCATCTTCACAGAACTGGTGTCGATAAAAATGACTTGAGGTGACATGCTTATACAATCGTGTTAATTAACAGCATGTAACATTAAAGTATCGAAAATGTTATAAGACTTTAAACTTCTGTTAGTATTTTCGAAGATATGTTGTAAAATTTTTAAATAAGATGTGTTTATAAATAGGCTAGTTAAGACCTCATGGTCCTAATAGTAGGTATGTTTTTTCAAATACGATTATCTGCGCGTGAAACAACAGAAATAAAATTGTCATTAAATCCTGTCAAATTTTTTAAGCGAGAAGTTACAGATGATGACTCTTTTGTGTTTAAATTTAAAAGAAAATTTTAGGTTTTGCTATTGCTTCTCATCTAATTAAAAAAAATGGTGTATTCTGTCAGAAAGCTGAAATCTGATATTAGAATTATGTAAAATAGAGATAATGGCTCTGAATGCTTTTATCTGTATTTTCCAAATCCTGTCTTTTCGAGAGCAAAATTGTTGAAACATTGTTTTTGTTTGGTTTAACAAAAAAAGATATTATGCTGATAGCTCTTTTTAAAGAAAGCAAATGTATTTTTTCATAACAATCGAACAAAAGACTGTAACTGAATCATATCATATCAATTAAAATGAAAGAAATTCTTGACTAAAAAATGATGTACGTTCTGAAAAAATGTTACATATATAATTTATTTTTCCATTTCTATCAGTGATTCTTCTATTTCATATATAAATGCACTATGTGCATCGAAAGAAAAGCATATCTGTTTCAAATGTATTTTAATATTTTAGATATTCATTAAATTATTGGATGTAGAGTATTATGGTTAATATCTAGGAATGAAAAATTGAGCAATGAAGCTTCCTTGAAATATTAAATATGAGACTTTTTATTCTATAGTTCAAATATCAACAAAAATTGATTATTGGTTTGTTCTTGCAAGAGTAAGGCCAATAATATCAAACGTCATTAATAAATGATGAATCATATTTGTATAATTAATTAAATAATCAGTTTTTAAATGTATTAAGGATATGGGCTTTTATATTTTATCTGTTTTCAGTTTTTTCAATCTACAGAATATCATTTATCTCTAGAAGATATAACAAAAATCTTCTTTATAAGGTAGTTTGCAGGAATTCTAGGGAAAAGAAATCTATCATCAAAATCACAAAAAAATCATTTAGAGATTTTTTTATTTTGAAGTAAATGATATACAAATGAAATTTTATTGAAATTTTGACACGTTATTTAAGTTTTTAAAAAGAAAGGAAAGGTTCCAAAAAATTTTTTCACTGAATTTTGTTTTCACACACATGTATATGAAAGTAGTGATAATGACCCCAATATATAGTGCTCCCAATCATAATTATAATTTGAATACAGTTTTCCATTTTATTTCTGTAAACATTTTTACAAAGTTAAAAGTTTTATAGTAAAAATAGAAAAAATAAAGTTCTCACATAAAATCAGTAAAATTTCATCCAATTAGAGATTTTAACAGGTAAATGATATACGATATTATTTCCAGAATTTATAACTTCATATTCTCCATACTCTTTAAAGTTCGTAATAATAATCAAAAATGTGACATGAAATTTATTCAGCTAATAATTGTGTTTAAAACTTTATGAATTCATCAATAATCTTTGTATTTCAATATATTTTGTTCTCTTGTTTCTTAGTTCGTAAAAGTTCTTCATATTCGGTATTGCGCACTGAAACTTCCGAACATGAATGGATCATTTCAAATCAATAATCTTTTTTTTTTTTTGATTTACAAATTTTATTCTGTAAACGACAAACAAATTACTAAAAGTGATTTTAAATGTAAACTTTCTATTTTATTTAATCTTCTTAATTTAATCATAAGGAACTGTTTCATGAAATATATATAGTTAAGAATAGGATATTGCACTTTACTTTCACTCAGATAGAAGTCAAAGATGTGATGTGATATGTAATGACATTTGTAACTGAATATAGTTTGCATTTTTTTATTGTTTTCCCCAAAAAACTTTTGTTATAAAGTTGTTTGTAATTTAATAAGGGAAAAGAAATATGTCATTTAATACCAATAAAATGTCTTTAGTACAGAGATTTCACGAATTTAATGTCACACAAAAATAATCAAAGAATTTGTAGCTGAAAATTTTACAAGCTATTAAAATTTTTTAATAAAATATGAAAGAAAAAGTTTTATGAGATTCTAGGAGTTAAGAATTATATAGTGAGCTTTTTTCTCACTCATATATATGTGAAGGATGTTATGTGAATTTTCAGTGATATTTCTGTTTTCTCATTCCGAGAGTAGTCGCAAAAACATTTTATATAAGGTAGTTTATATTAAGACTAGGGAAAAGAAATTTGTCATTTAATATGAATAAGATGCCTGCTGTATAGATATTTTATGAATTAAATGACATACAAATTAATAAATGAGTTTACATCTGAAAATATGAATAAACGAAATATGAAAAAAAATATTGCATGAGGATCTTTGAGTTAAGAATTGTGCATTGAACTTATGTATGTGAATTCTTCTATAAAGGTAAAGGTATGTAATTCTTCTCCTTTAAGGAAGATTCTTGAAAGTCGGTCTTAAAATCATCAACTAGTTCACATTCCAGAATTTTCATCATGAATATTCTCTAAACAGATGGTCTCAATAATTGAATGTTCAGTGATTTGAAAACAACACAACTGTAGAATTTAGTTGGCTTTAATTAAGAATGGATATATATTTAACGACATTCAAAACAGAAAATGGCGAAGAGTGCAATTCTCATGTTTATTTTGAAGTGTGAGGTACCTGACCCTATAATTTATATTAGAAAAAATATAGATCAGCTGCTTTGCACTTTAGAACAAACAAAAGCATCAGTAAAAGAAGAAGATGGCAGGATCTTGTTTGCAAATACAGTTATGGAGTTTTATTTTCAACTTAAAGAAACATTCTATTCCGTTATGAGTCGAATGACTTTTTATGACTTTTACTGCTTTGCAATTCAGAATAATGCAATGCAATACTGAAAGCATTGCAATTGAGAATCACTAATATTTAAAATTTGTCTAGACCATTTTTTCATCATATGAAATATTTTTCATTTTTTAGGACTTATTATAATATATTTTTTCTTTTATTTACTAAGTGAAAACCTCATTATTTAAATATTTAATCCTTTTCTTATTACGAGTACTTCTTTCTTGTGAAGAAATCACATTTAAAGAAGTTTACGAAGTTAAATAAGAATGTCATGATCCAAACAATTTAAATGTGAGTTCATATACGTTCAATTTCATTTAGTTTAACATAATGGAGATTTCTTTGTAAAATTTGTTATTTGACTTCATATATATATATATATATATATACAATGGTGACAAAAGGATATAATCTCCAAAAAGTCTGAGTTTTTAAATTATTAAAAAACTTATACTCCCTTATATTATTTATTTTATTTTAATTTAACCTTAGAAATAATATAAGAAATGAAATCGTGTCCACTTTTACTAGTTTTAGAACTTCACATGGAAGGGAACTTTTTCGAAGTAATAAAAACAGGTGAAAATTATTACAATACCGGGGTTTATTCTTTTAAACCAAAGGTGTTAATCTTTATGATTTTAAAATTTTCAAGGAGAGTAACATTTTTGACATTTTAGAATAAATCACTTCATCAGTAACGAAAATGTCAAAATGATATCCCATGAAGGATGGTTTGAATTTCTTTTAATTTTAAAAACATTATTTGAAAGAAATGATATTTTTTTATGTCTATATCATATAACACACAAGTTTGCAATTACTGCTCTACTAACTACGTGGTTATTTTAAAATTTTGTAGCTTGTATCTCCAAATCTGTTTAAGTTTTTTGACATCATTAAAATTTATTTATATTTAATCTCGTAAGTGATGCAAGAAATAAAATGCTTGTTACATTCGATTGTTTACATAACTTCGCATTGAAAGGACATTCTTTGAGGCAAGAAAAAGGAGAGAAACTTATAAAATCGTTTGTTCTTTAGAGCCACTGTACGTATCCATATGATAATATTCTATAGATATGTCCAGTGTCTTTTTAGAACAAATGACTTCAGCACTAAAGAAGAAGGCAGGCTGACATATCACAATTGTGGTGATATCAGCAATCAGAAGCAGAAACGATGATTATGGAAATACACTTTTTAATGTATGAACATTTAAAATTTTTTTAAATGAATCTGGTCTGGTAAAATTTGATCACTGTTTTTATGACGAAGTTCTTTTATGAATTTTTTTGTTAGTTGAAAGTATTTTTTGTCTTAGGAATTGTATTATAACGGAATTTTAAGTTTTTGTCAATCATACGGATTTTTGTATGGGAAAATTTCATTACAAAAAACATCACAGTTTTGGAAAAAATTTTCTACTTTTATAAATTGGAACTACATTTATTCTAACAAATGTGATCATAATAAAATAATTCGAGTAAATTGTCTTGGTTGCATATATTTTATTCTTTCATAAATAAGACACCCCACCGATAAACAGTATGGATATATTTGATGAAAGAAACTTCTTTACTCCTAACAATTAAGCATTAATTTTCATATTTATTAAGATACACATATTATTTTATTTTCAAGAAAATTGAGGCATCAGGTGTTTTTTTTTGGAATAAATGTCTCTAAAAATTTTTAAACTTACCTTTTAAAATTTGAATTAAAAATAAAAAAAATGAATTTAATTTTAAAATTTAAAATAAACCATTGATGTAAAATGTAGGTTAAAATGTAACATATATATATATATATATTTAATGTAATGTTAAATGTAAAAAGTGTAGTTTAAAGTTTATCAATTAAAAGTTTAAGTTATGTTTAGGTTAGTAGGTTAAAATTAGATTTGTGTATTGTGAATTCATCAATGATGTTTGCGTTTCACTATATTTTGTTTGCTTGTTCGCTTATATTCAAGCAGAGCCTTTCTTTTACAGTTTTTAAGTGCTTAAACTGAGGAAAAGAAATCTGTCATTGAAAATCCGTAAAACGTCTCCTGTATGAAATTTTTTTATGTAAACGATATACTAAGTGCTCTAAATATATTTCTATGCGTGTTTTCCATGTTAATGAAGTTTGTTATAAAATTTGTAGGATATGTTGCATGAAATATATTTAGTTAAAAATGGGACATTGCACTTTAATTTCACCCACTAAATAACATAAGCCTCACATGCTATTTAAAATTTATAACGAAATATGAATAAAAAATATTGCATGAGGATCTTCGAGTTAAGAACTGTGCATTGAACTTACGTATGTGAATTCTTCTATAAAGTTTGCATATCAATATATTTTGTTTTCTTGTTTCCCCGATCATCGCACGAAACATTTTCTAATACGTTTCATTTCCCTTTTGGTGTATATGCGCTTGATTCAAGCTAAGAATTTCATTTTTTATAACGTTTTTTAATTTCCTCTATTATTTTCTGGTTAAGACCCAATATTAGCTATTTTTGGCAATAGAAAATTATTCGTTTTGTAAATCTGTACATATTTTACATAATTCTTCCAGCAAAATCTATTATTAGGCATTTATTATTCTGTGCGTAATGCAGTAAATTAAGTTCCGAATACAGTGTTGTGTTACTTAAAATATGTATTTTACCCATCAGACCAAAAATTAAATATAGTTATATATTTTTATTTCCACAGAACCTTGATTTAAATGTTTGAATATGTAAAAATATTTACGCATCTAACTAATAGTCACTAAATTGCTATATAATTAGTAACTGAAGGTAGAATGTCTATTCAAAGTTTAAATTATACATAAAGAAAATAGATAATTATTTACTTTACTTGTATCAAGTATGTTATAAATTTATTTGTGTGATTTAAATTTACTTTGTGATAAAATATGATAATCTTTTTTTCATTTTTCGTCCTATTTTTCCTTGATTAGATTTTTAAAAGAAAATGTTAAGTTATAATGTAGTTGATAGAAATGTAATGAAATGGCTAAATCATTTAAGAATTTTTTTATAATCTTCTAATATACTCAAACATATCTGAATGATTTGTGTGAATATTCTGTTATTTCAGTTTGAAATTATTTTATCTTTGAATAACCCTAATATGGTAGCAATAACCTCTCTTATAAGGTTATTTGTATTGGAATTAGGAAAAAGTATTCCGTTAGTATAAATGGGAAATAATTATTTTAAATCATTTTTACGACGTTAATTCCTGTATTTTAATTTTTTACTTTTTTAATAATTTTTGTTAAAAATATCATCTATTATTTGAGGTATTCTATATAAACCCTTACAATTATTAAAACTTTTGATTTCAATTAATTTATAACCATTCTGTCCTCAAATGTGCCGGAAAAAAGTCGAGAAATATACCTTTATAATAATAGAAATAACGAAATATTATTAAACACGAGAAGTGACTATGTGAGGAAGCAGACTAAGTTCAGTTTATTATAGAAAGAAGAGCTACCAAATCCAATAGTAAAACTGATTCCCTATTCAACTATCCTTTTTTTGATATTTGCTCTATCTGAAAGAATCTATTTCAAGAATCGGATCTAGTTTTGTAGTTTTTATCTGATTCTCCGAAAGGCAGTCATCCTGCAGTATCCCGCTTATGGCATATGATGCGACTGTCATTTTCTTTCTTTTTTCTAGGCATAGTTTTCCGTTATTATTCATTCAAAAACTGAGCAGTGATCGTACCTTTTATTTTTAGTGATGACAGAAGACGTGGTAAGATATTCGATGATTTTAAATGTATTGTTGCTCTTTTGCTCTGTTTCTTTTAGTTACTATTAAATTTGAAGTTTTGAACTGTTAATAATGCCAAATATTTCTACTAGACGGTTTAGATTATGACTGGATTAATTATTTAAAACTGGAGGCGGAAGTTTATTCAAAACAGAAATAAGTTAATTTTGAAATGCCGCGTTTGTGTTCTTGAGATTATTCTTAAAGAGGCTTAAGATCGACAATACCATGTTTTAAAAGTAAATGAGTGCATCAATCGAGCGCCAGATATTGGGATGAGAAGTTTCAGATTAGGAATGGATTAATTGTGCAGAATTTGAGATGGAAATAAATTTACTTTGAGATGCGGCTTTTGTGTTCGTGTGATTATTTTTAAACATTCTCACGATCATTCATGGCGTGTTTTTAAAGTAAATAAATGCAATAGATGAGCGCCAGATATTTGGACAAGAAGGATCAAATCAGGAGTGGATAATTTGTTCTGAATTAAAGAGAAAGCTTATTTAGTCTGAAGGAAGTGTTACATGAAATGTTTTTTAGTTAAGAATGGGGTGTTGAAATTTACTTTCACTCATGTGTATGTCAAAGATGAGATGTGTGATGACATTTGTTGACATTTATAATTCAATATATTTTGCCTTCTTGTCTTTCAACTAGGAAAAAGAAATTTGTCATTTAATACGAATTACGTAGTTTTTAAAATATGAATATTTGTAATAACATTTTTTTCATTATTATAACCTCTTTAAAGTAGGGCTATATATTTTACAGTGAAATTTCATTGAATAGATTGATGGAGTTTTAGTCTTTTTTCGATTTTTTAATTTAACTTAAAAATTTCTATTTTGCGGGCTTTTTTATTCCGAGTTTGTTAATTGGAACAATGACATTTCTTTAAAGACTTCTGTATTTCATGAAACATTCTATTCAATTTCCTAGTGTCATACGTCAGTAACAGTAATAAAAATAATAACTTCAGTGTACTTTTTCATAGATGTTCAAAGATATTTGTAGATTTATGATTTAAAAAAGTTGAATTTTTCTTATTAAACCTGAAATCTCGAACTGCCAATACCTGCAGACATTTCGATGAGAATGCTCAGTTTAGGACTGGATTTATTTTTCAGAATTCGAAAAGGCAGTTTATTTAAAGAAAAATCAGTTTTCTTTGAAATACGGTATTTTTGTTCTGTTGATTATTTTTATAAAGGCCCGAGATCATCAATGGAATTTTTTTTAAAAAGTAAATGAGTGCATCAGATGAGAACCAGATGTTTAGATGAGAAGGTTTCGATTAGGAGTGCATTAATTCTTTCAGATTCGAAGGAGAAGTATGTTCGAAGCGGAAATAAGTTTACTTAGAAACGCGGCATTTTTGTTCTTGTGCTTATTTTTAAAGAAGCTCACAAACTTTTATGCTGTGTTTTTAAGTAAAAGAGTGAGTGCATCAAAAGAACTTCATAAATTGCCATATCCTCTCTAGCTGAATTCTCATTTCAATCATTGGGTAAGTACATAATTTCGAATCTACAACAGAGTTCTTCCGAAACATATTTTATTTGTTGTGTTAAAATTTATGGTAGCAATAAATTCTCTTATAAGTTTATTTGTATTACAGTTAGGGAAAAGTATTCCGTTATTATATTCAGTAAAATTTTTGAATATTTTTTGAAATTTTATTAAAGTAATGAACTACAAATATATTGTATGTTTTTAGTTTGCAAAATTATCATTTTATTTGAAGTTTTCAAACAGCTTCACAATAGCTTCACAAATTCAACAAACAGCTTCACAATTTCAATATTGCATGAAATTCTTTCTTATAAGACATACGTTATACTTTGCTTATGTTGAAATCTTTGACAAAGGTTTTAAAAGAATGTGAGAATTTGAACACATTTGTGTTGATTCCTTTATCTTAAGGTTATTGAAATGAAACAAGATAAAGGAGGTCTGTCAATTAAAGTTAATCAAATTACTATGTTTTTGTGCTTTATGCAAAAATAACATACGAAAAATATTTTATAAATTTATAAAAGATTAGTATAAATGGGAAATAATCATTTTAAATCTTTTTTACGTCGTTAATTCCTGTATTTTAATATTTTACTTTTTTAATAATTTTTGTTAAGAATATGATCTATTATTTGAGGTATTCTATATAAACCCTTACAATTATTAAAACTTTTCATTTCAATTAATTTATAATCATTCTGTCCTCAAATGTGCCGGAAAAAAGTCTAGAAATATACCTTTATAATAATAGAAATAACGAAATATTATTAAACACGAGAAGTGACTATGTGAGGAAGCAGACTAAGTTCAGTATATTATAGAAAGAAGAGCTACCAAATCCATTGGTAAAACTGATTCCCTATTCAACTATCCTTTTTTTGATCTTTGCTCTATCTGAAAGAACCTATTTCAAGAATCGGATCTAGTTTTGTAGTGTTTATCTGAATCTCCGAAAGGCAGTCATCCTGCAGTATCCCGCTTATGGCATATGATGCAACACATGGTAAGTCCTTATTGTCGTTTCTTTCTTTTTCTAGGCATAGTTTTTCGTTATTATTCATTCAAAAACACAGCAGTGATCGTACCTTTTATTTTTAGTGATGACAGAAGACGTGGTAAGATATTCGATGATTTTAAATGTATTGTTGTTTTTTTTCTCTGTTTCTTTTAGTTACTATTAAGTTTGAAGTTTTGAACTGTTAATAATGCCAAATATTTCTACTAGACGGTTTAGTTTATGACTGGATTAATTATTTAAAACAGGAGGCGGAAGTTTATTCAAAACAGAAATAAGTTAAGGTTGAAATGCCGCGTTTGTGTTCTTGAGATTATTCTTAAAGAGGCTTAAGATCGACAATACCATGTTTTAAAAGGAAATGAGTGCATCAATTGAGCGCCAGATATTGGGATGATAAGTTTGAGATTAGGAATGGATTAATTGTGGAGAATTTGAAATGGAAATAAATTTACTTTGAGATGCGGCATTTGTGTTCGTGTGATTATTTGTAAACATTCTCACGATCATTCATGGCGTGTTTTTAAAGTAAATAAATACAATAGATGAGCGCCAGATATTTGGACAAGAAGAATCAAATCAAGAGTGGATTATTTGTTCTGAATTAAAGAGAAAGTTTATTTAGTCTGAAGGAATTGTTACATGAAATTTTTTTAGTTACGAATGGGGTATTGAAATTTACTTTCAGTCATGTGTATTTCAAAGATGAGATGTGTGATTATATTTGTAATTCAATATATTTTGACTTCTTGTCTTTCAACTAGGGAAAAGAAGTTTGTCATTTAATTTGTCATTTATGATTTAAAAAGGTTGAATTTTTCTTATGAAACCTGAAATCTCGAACTGCCAATAACTGCAGACATTACGATGAGAGGGCTCAGTTTAGGACTGGATTTATTTTTCGGAATTCGAAACGGCAGTTTATTTAAAGAAAAATCAGTTTTCTTTGAAATACGGAATTTTTGTTCTTTTGATTATTTTTATAAAGGCCCGAGGTCATCAATGGAATTTTTTTTAAAGTAAATGAGTGCATCAGATGAGCACCAGATGTTTAGATGAGAAGGTTTCGATTAGGAGTGCATTAATTCTTTCAGATTCGAAGGAGAAGTATATTCGAAGCGGAAATAATTTTACTTGGAAACGCGGCATATTGTTGTTGTGCTTGTTTTTAAAAAAGCTTACAAACTTCAATGCTGTGTTTTTAAGTAGAAGAGTGAGTGCATCAAGAGAACGTCATAAATTACCATATCTTCTCTAGATGAACTCTCATTTCAATCATTGGGTAAGTACATAATTTCGTATCCACAGCAGAGTTCTTCCGAAACATATTTTATTTGTTGTGTTAAAATTTATGGTAGCAATAACCTCTCTTATAAGTTTATTTGTATTACAGTTATTGAAAAGTATTCTGTTATTATATTCAGTAAAATTTCTTGAATATTTTTTGAAATTTTATTAAAGTAATGAACTACAAATATATTGTATGTTTTTAGGTTGCAAAATTATCATTTTATTTGAAGTTTCCACACAGCTTCACAACATAATATTGCATGAAATTCTTTCTTATAAGACATACGTTATACTTTGATTATGTTGAAATCTTTGACAAAGATTTTAAAAGAATGTGAGAATTTGAACACATTTGTGTTGAATCCTTTATCGTAAGGTTATTGAAATGAAACAAGATAAAGGAGGTCTGTCAATTAAAGTTAATCAAATTACTATGTTTTTGTGCTTTATACAAAAATAACATGCGAAAAATATTTTATAAATTTATAAAAGATTAGTATAAATGGGAAATAATTATTTTAAATCCTTTTTACGTCGTTAATTCCTGTATTTTAATATTTTACTTTTTTAATAATTTTTGTTAAGAATATGATCTATTATTTGAGGTATTCTATATAAACCCTTACAATTATTAAAACTTTTGATTTCAATTAATTTATAATCATTCTGTCCTCAAATGTGCAGGAAAAAAGTCGAGAAATATACCTTTATAATAATAGAAATAACGAAATATTATTAACACGAGAAGTGACTATGTGAGGAAGCAGACTAATTTCAGTTTATTATAGAAATAAGAGTAAAACTGATTCCCTATTCAACTATTTTTTTTTTTGATATTTACTCATTTACTCTATCTGAAATTATCTATTTCAAGAATCGGATCTAGTTTTGTAGTTTTTATCTGATTCTCCGAAAGGCAGTCATCCTGCAGTATCACGCTTATGGCAGATGATGCGACTCATGGTAAGTTCTTAGTGTCATTTTCTTTTTTTTTTTCTGGGCATAGTTTTCAGTCATTATTCATACAAAAACAGTACAGTGATCGCCCCTTTTATTTTTAGTGATGACAGAAGACGTGGTAAGATATTCGAATTCAGAATATTTTTCAGAATTCGAAACTGCAGTTTATTTAAAGAAAAATAAATTTTCTTTGAAATACGGTATTTTTGTTGTGCTGATTATTTTTATAAAGCCTCGAGATCATCAATGGTATTTTTTTAAAAAATAAATGAGTGCATGAGATGACCGCCAGATGTTTTTATGAGAAGGTTTAGATTAGGAGTGCATTAATTCTTTCAGATTCGAAGGAGAAGTATATTCGAAGCGGAAATAAGTTTACTTGGAAATGCGGCATTTTTGTTTTTGTGCTTATTTTTAAAGAAGCTCACAAACTTCAATGCTGTGTTTTTAAGTAAAAGAGTGAGTGCATCAAAAGAACGTCATAAATTACCATATCCCCTCTAGAGGAACTCTCATTTCAATCACTGGGTAAGTACATAATTTCGAATCCACAACAGAGTTCTTCCGAAACATGTTTTAATTGGTGTAAAAATTTATGTGTTGTTTTGAGTGACTTCCGCGACAAGGACCGGTATATGGGAATATGTCAGCTAATTTATTAAATTCAAGTTACGCGCCTGGATATTTTAATACACACATAATATTTATAAATACACACTTTTTCAATGGAAATCATTGAAAAGAATTAACATCATGCATCTTTGCTATGTTTTTCTAAAGAGATTCATTACACAATATTTAACAAAGTGTGTTTTTGAAGAAATTTTTTTTTGGATAAAATTGAAATTGGTTGCATCGATTTTTGGCATTCTACTAGCAAATAAATTCTTTTTTGTGTTTCTGATAATTCAAAAACAGGTTTCCATTGCCTGCTTCTTTCCATGGTCTAAAATGAATATTGTAAGAGGTTGTTCTACGGACGAATTAAATTTTAATTTTTCGCGAACTGGTTTTTCTTGTTCGTGAAAATTTTCCATGAAATAATATTCCCACAATAAGCATTTTCCATTTAATTTCTGAGAAGGTCCGATGTATGGAAATGAATCAAATGATATATCAATTTCAATTTACGTGCCTAAATATTAAAATGTATACATTTTCAGTTTTTTCAATCGAATTCAATGAGAAGAATTAATAATATTGTAACTTTGCTATATTTTTTAAAGTTTTTAAAGTGATTGACTAAGCATTAATTCATGCAGTGTATTTTGTATTTGAATACATACATACAGTGTATGTATTTAAAGATTATAAATTATATTTCCTAAATAACGTATTCTGAATTTACTAAAATTATAGAAATATTCCTCTAATATACCATGTTATTTAGAAGAAATGAACTATTATTTGTGCCTCACAGTTTTGCTAAAGAGGCTCATCAAAAAATGATGTGTCTTGAAATGAATGATGTTTTCCCAGTTATTATGGTATTGTTATTAAATGTGCAAAATTAATTTCTATCAATTTTTATGTAAAATTTCTTATATGAATGTAATACTTTCTTATTTTTCAGATAATTCTAAAATAGCTTTACATTGCCTGCTTCTTTCCATTGCCTAAAATGAATATTTCAAGAAGATCTATTATGGACGAATTACATTTTGGTTTGTGGCTTTTCTTGTTAGGGAAAATTATCTGTTAAATATTTTTTCCCTGTCAGAACCACCACATTGCCGCAAGCATATTCAGCAGAAAAAAATCGATCCATTTTACTTTCGACAAGGTCCGGTATATGGGAATATATCAGCTAATTTATTAAATTTATGTTATGTGCCTGGATATTAAAACTTATAAATACACACTTTTTCAATGGGAATCAATGAAAAGAATTAATATCATTGCAACTTTACTATGCTTTTCTAAAGAGATTCATTAAACAATATTTCACGAATTGTATTTTTGAAGAAATTTTTTTTGGTTTTAATTAAAATTGGTTGCATCGATTTTTGGCATTCTACTACCAATAAATTCTTTTTTGTGTTTCTGATAATTCAAAAACAGGTTTCCATTGCCTGCTTCTTTCCATGGCCTTAAATGAATATTGCAAGAGGTTCTTCTACGGACGAATTACATTTTAATTTTTCGCGAACTGGTTTTTTCTTGTTTGTGAAAATTGTCCAGGAAATAATTTTTCCACAATAAGTATTTTCCATTTAATTTCTGACCAGGTCCGATGTATTAAATATAATCAAATGATTTATTATTTTGAATTTACGTGCCTAAATATTAAAATTTATACTTTTCCATTTTTTTAATCGAATTCAATGAGAATAATTAATAATATTGCAACTTTACTATGTTTTTTAAAGTTTTTAAACTGATTGACTAAGCATTAATTCATGCAGTGTATTTTCTATTTAAATATATACATGCAGCGTATGTATTTAAAGATTATAAATTATATTTCCTAAATAACGTATTATGAATTTATATGTATAATTATATTTTTTATAATTTATATAATTATATAAAACTATAATTCCTGGCATTTACTGAACAGAAATATCACCAGTCAATGTTTTAATTAAGATACACACAATTACTAATTTAGCAATAATATGCAAATGAATACAAATTTTCTTTTTTCTTTTGAAATTTTAAATATGTAAATTATAAAACAAATAATGATTTATTTCGTTTTCAAAAATTATCTTTAACTTAAATATCCTTTTCTCAGAAAAGCATATTTAAAAAAATTAAAAATTCCATGAATAAAAAAATTTGGTATAATATTAACATTTTGTCGGATACAGTTGACTAGGTTCCTTTCTATTTATTTACATTAACTCAGTTTTTATTTTATGAAACAACAAATATCCGCTTCATTGATAATATGCACACAGTGATACTTTTAAAATTGTGCAACTCTATATTTCTAGCATTTAAAAACGCATTGTCGTAAAATACTTTTGGTAGACTTGTTTCAATATGAAAGATTTATTTCAATCAAAAATTGATTAATCGAATGAAT
Organism: Argiope bruennichi; assembly: GCF_947563725.1. Taxonomy (NCBI): domain Eukaryota; kingdom Metazoa; phylum Arthropoda; class Arachnida; order Araneae; family Araneidae; genus Argiope; species Argiope bruennichi. Next base: position 121,211,200 of record NC_079162.1, read on the forward strand.
GAATTGCCATTCCTAATTTTTTCATAACATTAATTCGATTATGCATATCTTTTTCTCTACATGTATCTAATTTTATTTCCAATATTCGAAATGGTGCTTAAGATAGAATGAATTTTGAATGCTCAGAACTTCATATGAATAGATATAACATATTTAGGAACGCATATTATTATTATGTAAATCTCAGTATGTTAATCAGTTTAATTTTTTAATTAGGAAAATCTTCTAAACATGCTCCAGTCTGATGTTTAATATGAGCCAATTTTATATAGCTTATAAATTTTTTATATAATATTTGATCATTTCTTTTCTATTCAAGGTATTTCATAACACAGTTAATAATTATCATCTCTCTTCCATAAAAATTGAAGTGACTAGGATGAAATGTGTAGATTACTGATTCCTTCTCTGGGACATGGATTTAAAAATAATTGAAGTTCTGATTGAGAAGAAATCTTTATGATAAAAAAATGAATACTTTTCCATTTTTCATATTTTCAAAATTTTAGATTTCTTTAAATGTTGTTTACCGCTGCCTGCTAAAATCTAAAATTTTTCGAAGAAAATTCTGAAATTTTGATTCAGCTAAATTTTTGAAAGAAGAATGATTAATAATTTTAAAAAGCAATAGAAATAGTTATCATTGGAATAACTTATTCTTATCGAATATTAAAGAAGAACTCTAATGGAAAATAAATGTTTGGTTTTTGTGAAAACTGTTTGGAAATGTATTTTCAGCATAGGATATTTTCGAAATGACAAAATTAGAGTAAAAAAAATAACTTTCCGCAAATTAAAAAAAAAAATAATTGAATGAATAATTTTTTTTCTTTGATTTATTGCTTTAGTTTAAATGTCACTTAAAGATATAAAAATATCAATTGAAATATCTTTGTTTAAAATAAAAAATGGAGATATTCTTCGAGCGTTGACTGGTACCTTTTAATTTAATAAAAGTTATTGTAATTAGTTCTTTTGTTTCTTATTTGGATGAATAATTATTAACAGAATTTAGTATACGAAAATCAGCATCAATATTTCAACGATCAGCACTCGATTTGTTTTTAAATGGAAAAGAAAAAAAATTGTCAGTCTAGTCGAGATAAATAAAAAATAATAATTATTAAATTTAATAGGTCTCGCATGTCGCGGTATGATTTTTAATCACGACACATGATACAGACAAAGTGTCTTGTTTAATTCCATTTACGAATGTCCGAGATATGATTTTCTGTAATGAGTCTGAATACGAGCCTCTTACATTAAGTCTGCCTAAGTTACTTTAATGAATGGATCGTAAAACTTCACGCCATGAAAATAAAACTATGGTGGCATTTTTTAGTTATGATGGCTTTATGTATTTTATAATGATGAAATTTTTGTGCCAATAATTTTTGAAGCCTTCAATTAAAGAACAAAACTTTAAATTGTTTGAAAAATTCTAAAATATAAAAAATATTATATTTTATAATTTATTTATATAAAATATAAATAAATAAAATAATCCAGGAGTTGTAAATTTGAGAACCTTGACTGCTGTTCGAATTGCCAACAATAGTAAAATAATATTCTTTATATAAGTAATATAAAATAGACAATTTGTTGTTGAATAGTTGCACATGTGAGGGAAAATAATTGTTAGCACTTTTAGCCCACTTTAGTGAATCATTTAAACTTAAAACATATCCTACAAGAAGGCATACTTGGTAAAAACGATCTGCATGAAAAGAGATATGGTTGGTACTGTTATTATATGAATAGATTTTTTTAACTTTCAGTATCAATTTAGCTTCATTATGTAGAAATAAGTTTTTTAGACTTTTTTGATTTACTTTTTTTAAAGCTGTTTGAACTTCTAAAAGGAAATAATATAAAACTTTCTACATAGTTTATTTCAAAAAGATGGATTTTTTACTGGATGGAAAAAAATTTCCCAATTTAGCTTCTTTGAAATGTGTATTTAGTTTCAGTTATATCCTATAAAAGACATTCGCAGATTCAATGGAACTGTTTATAATAGGTATTATAATATTGTTGTGATAAATTTTAAGACTCATTATTAATTTAACTAAATAATGCACAAATAAATCTTTGTTTAATTTAAAAATTTGACTGCTTTATTTTTATATGATGTTTCAACCTCTAATTTGAAATAAAATACAATTCTTTCCACTGGTAAATTTAAATCACTAGACGTGTTGCTGAGTGGTTATTTATCAGACGGAAAATATTATTATGTATTTTCGGTGAACCCATGCCATTTAGATTGAAACGACTCCTAGGAAAATGCATCGCATGCAGAAATAACGAAACTATATGTTATGAAATGATATGTTTCATATTATCACAATCAAAAAATTATACTTAGAGCATTTAATATCAATTTAGGTAAGTAAGACACAAATAAATACTTGGTAATCTTTTAGATTTGCTTGCTTTCATTTATTAAGTTGTTCAAACTGATTACAAGAAATAAATAATACTATTTCATGCAGGTAATTTAAGAGCAACATATTGGTTGCTGAGTGATTTTACTTGTTGGTGAAAACTAATTTTATCTTTTTGTTCCTTTCAATCGTGGCATTTATCTTATAGATGTATTGTAGAAAAGTGCTTTTCAGACATAAACAACGAAACTTTATTAAAAATAAATATGAATGTTCTGTATTAGCGTTGTAAATTTTTTCCTTTAGCATTCGCTATTCATTTAAATTTGGGGTAGATAATTAAATCAATTTTTTTATGATTATTTGTTTTACTTTAACATAATATTTTTAATTCTATTGCTTAAACGTATGAAAAATTGACTGTAGGTTTGTTTTCGAAAGAGTGATTTATCAAAAGTCATTAGTTAATGATGAATCTTATTTGCTAAGCAGTTTGCACAAACAATAAATTTTTATTTATATTGAGGCACTAAGCTTTTATATTCTTCTTCATTTCAGTTTTTTTTCAATAAAAAAATAGCATTTCAAGATTAAAACTGATAAATCGAAATAAAAGCTTTGTGGTTGAATAAGAGACAATTTTTTTTGAATATGTTAAAGCTATTAATTCGTCACAATTTTCGCTAAGTAATTTAATGAATAATATTCGTTCTCTGAAATAAGAAAAAATTTGTTGTTTCCACTCATGGTGTTTTAATAAAATTTCAATTCAACATTTTGTCTTTGATGAAGAAGCTCTGAGTTAAATTTTATTCTTGTAACATACTTCGTCTACACTCACACTGTTCTGAACTGCCTCTGAACTGTTTGATGAGAATTTTCAATGATACTGCTATTTGCATATATTTTATACCCATTTATCCTCAGAATTTTCGGAAAACCCTTCTTATGAAATATTTTTATAAAACCTAGGAAAAATAAATATCTCATTGAAATTAGAAACAATTAATTATTCAGAAAATTTTTCAGGTAAATGACCTACAGAATTATTTTAAGTATTTTCAGTTGAAAATTTTCCATATAATTTAAAATTTTCAGTGGGATTAACAAAAAGAAACATTTCATGGAAACTATTCAGCTGAGAGCGGTATCTTGAAATTTTCTTTCTCTCACACATATTTAAGAGATATAATAAGAATTTTCCCAAGATATTTCTATTCCAAATTTCTGCGCCTTCTTGCTTCGCTAGTGCTCTAACAAATACTTTTCTTAGAAGTTTGTTTGTAATGAAACTAGGGAAATAGTATGTAGATTGTAATAAACGGAATATAGTTTGTAATAAAACTAGGATTAGTTTATTATAAACCGTCGTTTTAATTCAGTAAAATTTCCTACAATTAGAAATTTTATATGATAAATGACATACAAAATTACTACAAATAATATAATTTCAAAATGTCCATGTTATTTAAAATTCCTAATACAAGTTCGAAGAAAATATTCATGTATTTCACTTCATGTTCGTTTACGTATGCGTCAAAAATGTGACAAATATAATGATAACATTCGTATTTGAATATATTTTGCATTCGTCCGTATTTGGTATTTATTAAAAACCATTTTTTGTAAGGTTGTTTGCATTTAAACTGAGAGGAAAAGTCTGTCATTTAAAATTATTAAAAATTCTTCTTTATGAATATTGTATAGTGTAAATGATATGCCAACATTTTCTAAGCATTTTTAATGAAAATTTCAATTTTATTTATAGTTTTTTAAATAATTATAACAAAATGTTATTGTTTCGTCGTAGAGACGCCTTTCCCCTATTCTAGCTGTAGTGATCAGGAAACCGGCGCATGCGCAGTTTCTGTTGAACTTACGCTTCTTTTTATTACTTTGTGATTCAGATTTTGTAATGTCTTATTAGAGATGTAACGTAGAACGATGTAGCTTTGTGTTCGTGTTCATCAATAAATGTTATTCTGTGTTTTATGATATCTTCGATTCATTGAAAGCTAGAAATAGATTTTAGATGTAGATCCTAAATAATTGAAACCACATAATAGAGTTAGAATGGCGCGATTACATTTAGATTTATTTGATGAAAGTTCTGGCGCCATATACACCAATCATTTTTTTGGTGCGTCGACCGGGAGACAATAAGTTGGATGTGATAGTATCATGATTTAGAATATCGCTTTCGCTTTCGGATACTGGCTGCTTTGAAAGAGAGAGAGAGAGAAAGAAAGGTAAGAAATACCTTTTGTATAGAATTTCGATAGAATTTATCTGGAAATATTATTTTGATTATTAGAAATAGATATAGAAATTGATATTATTGATGTAATGAAACCTTTGATATTGACTGAATTGATTATAGAATTTCTAGAGAAGTTTGATTACTATTTCTTTGATTTGAAATATTGCTTTTGTTTTTGAGATTACTTTTGATATTGTACTGTTATATTTAGTTACTTATATATTATAAGAATGGATGAGAAAAATGAATTGAAAAAGTCTAGAGCTATCATTCGTACAGCAGTAACTAAACTTATAGATAAATTAGAAAGCGAATTTGATGAGCAATCTGTTGATAGCTTAAAAGGGCATTTAGAATATTTAAATGAGATGTAAAACAATTAAGAGAATTAGATAGTAAGATTCAAGAAATTATTTCAGAAGAAAACGAATTCGATACGGAAATAGAAGCTGCTTTTCAATACAATGAAAAGATTACTTTATTATGTTCTAGAATTTCAATACAAATTAATAAACTCTCTAAAGTTGATTCTAGTATTTCATCACAGTTTAACCCAAATTTGGCATTGAGTACACAGAATGGATCGTTAAATAATTCAGTTATTGAATCTGCTGTTAATTCTAATAGAACTGTCAATTTTGTCCGTCTACCTAAATTGAGCATCGATAAATATTTCGGGAACCTATGTTTATGGTTAGAATTTTGGAATAAATTCCAAAACTCGATTGATCAAAACGGAAGCTTAACAAAAATAGATAAATTTACGTATCTAAAATCCTTATTAGGAGGATCTGCCGGTAATGTGGTAAATGGCTTCGCATTATCCGACGAAAATTATGATAAAGCTTTAATGTTATTAAAAGAAAGATTTGGAAGAGATGAGCTCGTTATTAATGCTCATATGTCAAAACTGTTGAATCTTTATCCTGTAAAGGATTCAAGTAATATAGTTGGACTGAGAAAATTATATGACATCTGTAAAATACAAATCAGAAGCTTAGAGTCACTTAACGTTACATCTGGAATGTATGGTCATTTGCTTCAGCCAATTCTCCTTAAATTAATACCCGAGGATCTAGTTTTAGATTTTAATAGAAAACACTTAGCAAAAACGGAAGAAAATAAATTAAACGTTATGGAATTGTTACAATTTTTGAAAATTGAGATAGAATGTCGAAAATCATCCGTTTTGCTAAGTGGCTGGAAAGGTGAAAGAAAAAAACCCGTCAATCATAACGTTGATTTTAAAAATCCTAGATATAATCAAAATAATACATGCGATAGACAAAACTTTACAAATGACAGCAATGTAATAGAAGTCGCATTCCGTGGAATAATAATTCGTCAAAAGCTCATGAATATTTAGCACCAGTTGTTGAGAAAAAATGTGTATATTGCAATGATAAACATATTTCAGAACTTTGTGAGGGTTTAACAATTGATGAAAAAAAGGATATTTTAAGAAAACAAGGTCGTTGTTTCTTATGTCTAGAGCAAAATCATCGAATTAAAGACTGTAGGAAAAGGGATATGTGTGAAAATTGTAACAGGAAACATAACCGATCGCTTTGTTATCAATTAGAAAACAAAACTATTAATGGAGAGAATAAAATTGTATCCGCAGTTTCCCATTGCAATAATAATATAAAAAATAAAGAACTGGAAGTTCGAGTAAACACTCAGTGTTCCGTACTATTGCAAACATGTACTGCCTGTATTCGCTCTCCATTCGACGATAATAGACTTAAAACAGTTCGCATTTTGCTAGACAATGGTAGCATGAGAAGTTTCGTTTCACAAGAAATTTCTCAACAACTTAAACTTCCTGTCATTAGAAAGGAAACTATCGGTATATGGTTTCGGCGCTAAAGAAACAACTGAACGAACATATAATGTTGTTAAGATTAAATTAGTGAATCGCGACGAACCGACTTTAAATATTGAAATTGAAGCATTAGAAACTGAACAAATAACTGCAACTAATTTGCCTGTTCCTAATGAAAATATTCCGAACTTAAATAAACAATTAAAAGGATTACAGCTTGCTGATTCCTATGAATTAAAAATAACAAAATTGTGCTTTTAGTGGGTGCTGATTACTATTATGATATAGTTACTAGTAGAATAAAAAGGTTAAATGATAAGCTTGTAGCCACTGAAACTTTATCTGGTTGGTGCCTCCAAGGAAAAATCGATATGACAAATCACATATTGGAAATGAAAATTATAGTAGAAGAAAAAATAATATCGGATCAATTAAAAAAATTTTGGGAATTAGAAAACTTAGGCGTTGAGGCTGATACCGACGAAAATATTTTTGACGATGCAATTATGAAAGAATTTGAATCAGGAATTACTTTCTCTAATAACAAATACAATGTAAAGCTCCCGTGGAAACCTGGTATGAAGGAACAGTTACACGATAATCGCGAAGTTGCTCAAAAAAGGTTTTTAGGTTTAAAAACAAAATTTCTTAATGACCTCTTGCTTTTCACTGAATACAAAACTGTTCTGGATGAGTATCTAAAGGAGAATATTATTGAACAAGTTACGTGTGGGTTGAATAAAAAGACGAACGAACCAACATTTTATTTGCCTCATAGAGCAGTGATTCGTAAGGATAAGACGACAAGTAGATTACGCATCGTTTTTGATGCGTCTTCCCATGGTAAAGGAGAACTATCCTTGAACGATTGTTTACATATTGGATTAAATTTAAACCCTGATATTTTTCTTCTTCTAATTAGATTTAGAGAAAATCCTATAGCATTCACAGCTGACATAAAGCAGGCATTCCTCCAGATAGAAATTAATGAAGAGGATCGAGATGCAACCAGATTTTTTTGGCAGCAGGAACCAGATGGCTCTGAAGGACACAACTTGATGATATATAGAATGACCCGTGTTTTATTCGGGGTAAGTTCAAGCCCATTCCTCCTAGCTGCAACAATTAAGCATCACTTGAAAAGGTATGTAGATAATTTTCCTGAAACTTGCGCAATTTTAAATAATTCTTTATATGTCGATAATTTAATTAGTGGTCAACAAAATATAGAGGATGCTTTAAAAACGAGCTTAGAAAGTTTTAAGATTTTTAAGGATGCAAGTATGATTTTAAGAAAGTGGCAAACTAATTCAATCGAGTTGTGTAATTGATGGAAAGATATTGGAATTGACATTGATCCCTCCATTGAACCTAAAAACGAGGCTTTCATTCCCTCTAAAGTACTAGGAGTTGTATGGAACCCCGACCAGGATTTATTTCATTTCGATACTAAATGTTTAATACAATTTCTCTCGAAACGAATGAACACTAAAAGATATCTCTTGCAAGCTGCAGGTCGTATATTTGACCCTGTAGGATTTCTCGGACCATTTATAATTAGATAAAGATTTTAATCCAAGAACTGTGATGTTTGAGTTTGGACTGGGACGAGCGTTTCCCAATGAAATTAGACACTGATTGGAATGAATGGTGTGAGGAAGTTCTAGAACTGAATACTTTCGATATACCCCGTTACTATTTTAGAGATACTCATTCCACTGAAATAGATAACATTCAAATGCACTGTTTTTCAGATGCCTCTAAGAAAGCTTATGGAGCGGTTGTGTATTTTCGAGTAGCATTAAAGGACGGAAAGAGTTTTACTAGTTTTGTAGCATCAAAGTGCAGAGTGGCTCCACTAAAAACAATTTCGATACCTAGACTTGAGTTAATGAGTGCTCTCTTGGCAGCTAGATTGAGTAATAAAATCTCTAAAGTATCCATTAACTCATTACTTCTGGACAGATTCATCTATCACTTATTTTTGGATCAAGGGAGCTACTAGCAGATTTAAACCATTTGTGAAAAATAGAGTTCAAGAGATCCAAAGATTTACTGACCCAAAAGACTGGCGTCATTGTCCTGGAAAGGATAATCCTGCCGATTTAATATCAAGAGGTATGTCGGCAGCCGAACGTCGTGATAGTGATTTTTGGTGGATGGTCCTGCTTGGTTAGCACAGAATGAACACTCTTGGCCCAAATCTTTTGGAACTGTCAAAACAGTTAAATATTGAAAACATAGAAAATTACGAGCTTTGCAAAGGAGCTATTTTAACTTCAACAGTTGTAAAGTGCCCTTCAGAGAACGATTTAATTACAAAATATTCTTCATTTGACAAATTAGTTAGAATCACTGCATGGTGTTTAAGATTTATTAATAATTGTAAAATTAATATTTCTAATAGAAAGAAAGATTATTTAAGTGCTATCGAAATACAAAATGCTACAAAGATGTTAGTAAAGTATGTACAACGATTTGAATTTAAGTCTGAAATAAAGTATTTACAATTAAAGCATCAAATTCCAAAGAATAATAAAATTTTATCTCTAAATCCATTTCTTGACAAAGATGAGCTGCTACGAGTTGGGGGAAGATAAAAATTTTCAAATCTGTTAGATAACCAGAAGCATCAATTGCTTTTACCCAAGTCACACCATTTCACAGATTTGATCATAGAACATTTTCACAAAATATCTCTACATTCAGGCACGCAGACGACACTTTTCCTCATTCGCTAATCATACTGGATACCTTCAGGACAAGATCGAGTCAGACGTGTGATAAATAGATGCTTGACTTGTTTTAAAACTAGAAGTCACACTATTAACCAAATGATGGGCGACCCGCCCAGGGACTGAGTTATCCCATCTCGACCATTTGAAAAGGTGGGACTCGATTTCGCTGGTCCCATAATTACTAAACCTAATCTAAAAAGATCTAGGGTGACTTTAAAATCATACATTGCAATTTTCATATGCTTTAGTACAAGAGCTACCCATTTTGAAGTAATGTCCGATTTGACTACTGAGAGTTTTTTAGCTTGTCTTAGGAGATTCATAGCTAAGCGGTCAAAACCCTCAATCATATGGAGTGATAATGCCACTAATTTTAAGGGCGCAAAAAATATTTTGGATTCCCTGCTAAAAGCATGCAAATCGGATTCAGTGCAAAGATTTTGTGCCAAGGAAGGTATAGTATGGAACTTCATACCTCCAGCATCTCCTCACTTCGGTGGATTATGGGAGGCCAATATTGGAGCTATGAAACGGATCTTGTTGAAGGTGACTAAATCAACAGTGTTGACTTTTGACGAGCTTACTACGCTGGTGACACAGATTGAAGCAGTTTTGAGTTCAATACAACTGTGTCCTCTTTCTGCCGATCCAGCTGATCTTCAACCTTTTACACCTGGCCATTTTTTGGTGGGAGCACCACTGTTGTCAATACCAGAACCCAGTGATTCACTGACTAACATTTCTTTATCTTCTAGATGGTCTCTCATCCAGTCTCTTAGATCCAAATTTTGGAAAAGATGGAGTCAAGAATATCTCAACTCTTTGCAGTCTCGAGCTAAATGGAAACTACCTCAGTTGAACATCAAACCCGGACAGCTGGTACTCCTGAAGGATAATAGCAAAAGCCCGATGGAATGGAACTTGGTCCGAATTGAAAGGACATATCCTGGAGCAGATGGAATAGTCCGTGTCACAGACATCAGAACCCCTAAAGGAATTTTTCGGCGAAGTGTCAACAGACTGTCCACTCCCTTTTGAAGAAGGTGTTGGACAACTGTCCAACGGGGGCCGGGATGTTCCGTCCTAGAGACGCCTTTCCCCTATTCCAGCTGTAGTGATCAGGAAACCGGCGCATGCGCAGTTTCTGTTGAACTTTGATACGCTTCTTTTTTATTACTTTGTGATTCAATTTTTGTAATGTCTTATTAGAGATGTAACGTAGAACGATGTAGCTTTGTGTTCGTGTTCGTCAATAAATGTTATTCTGTGTTTTATGATATCTTCAATTCATTGAAAGCTAGAAATAGATTTTAGATGTAGATCCTAAATAATTGAAACTACATAATAGAGTTAGAATGGCCCGATTACATTTAGATTTATTTGATGAAAGTTCTGGCGCCATATACATCAATCAGTTATTATAAATTCTTTTATTAAAAAACTTTTAAACATTATTTTCATACACACATATATATGAAAGCAGATATGAATTCTACAATCATATTTGGCATATAAAATCAGTAAAGTTTAGAGTATTCACCAGGTTAAGGGCATACAGAACTATTTAAAAATTTTTAACGGAATATTCCCCATGTTATTTAAAGATTTTAATGACAGTGAAGAAAATGTGGCATGAAATTTACTCAGTTAAGAACTGCATATTGAATTCATCAATAATGTTTACATTTCAATGGATTTAGCTTTGTTTCACCGTTCGTCGCGCATGTTTCTTATACTTCTGTTTGCAGTAAAATTAGGGCACATGTGTCATTTCAAATCAGTTTAGAAATTTTATTTAGTAAATGGCATAAAAATTTCTCTAAGAATTTTTTACTGCAAATTTTCCTTGTTAATTGAAGACAATATTTAAATTTATTTAGTTAATCATGGTGCCTTGCTTTTTACTTTCAATCACATACATATCAAAGGTGTGATGTGATATGTGATGATATGTGTAATTTAGTATGATTTGCCTTCTGTTTACTATGTAACTTCACAAACAGCCTTTCTTATAAGGGTATTTGTATTGAAACCAAGAATAAGTAATTAGTCATTTAATATCAGTAAAATGTCTTCTGTATAGAGATTTCATGAAGTTAATGATATATAAAAATGATTAAGGAATTTTTAACTACTATTTTTACTACTATTTACTATTTCTCGTAAATATACTTTTTAGTTTCAAACACTTCTTACAAAACGTTATCGCAGTCAGAAACAAAGAAACTGTATAAACGCTATTGTAATATTCCCACTTTATTTTTGTTATCATTTAATGTTAATTTAGCTAAATGATGCATAAGTAAATATTTGCTTATTTTCAAAATTTGACTGTTTTATTTTTATGACCTGTTTCAGTTATTACACGTCTCAGGTAAAAATAATATCTCTGTCTGTGCCATTTACGTAGGAGCATCTACAGGAAAGCACTACATGAAGAAACAACGAAATTATTAATTAACGAAATAGTGTTTCACGTTATAACTATAAAAATTTATTCATTTAGCCTTTAATAAGAATTTAGCTAAGTAACATACAAATAAATAATTGGTTATTTTTGAGACTTGCTTTCTTTATTTTAATAGTTTGCTCGAATTGGTAACACAAAGTAAAATATAATTTCTCATAGAGTCTATTTTAAGATAGGCAGTTTGTTACAATTAGCTGCCCTTATGAAGGGAAAATATATATTTCTTTTTTTTATTTATATAAATTTTTTCACCTAAATTCAGACATATTTTACACAAAATCTTCGAAGGAAAAAAAGATAATAAAGATTTAAAAAGAAGGAATGTTTCATATTATTGTTATAAATCTTAATTTTTGAACATCAAGTATTTATTTTGCTGAACGACATGGAGACCAATTCTGTTTTCAGACATGTTTCAAACATCAATTCTGTTTTCAGACAATAATTCAAAAACATCGTTGTAAAGGCTTTTTTACCGGATGTATCAGAAAAGAAATCCACCCAAAATTAAAAATTCGAAAAAGGAAGCCAGGGGTTTCAGCACATATTAAGATAATGATTCATTTTCTTTTTTTCTTTGTTTCCTTTTGTTTCTCTTTTCTTTCTTTTCTCTTTTTCTTTCTTTTTTCTTTTCTTTTCCTTCTTTCTTTTTCTTTTTTGCTTCCATTTTTTACAACAATGTGAATAACCATTTATTAAGATACCGGAATAGTTATCTGGAAGGGGCAGTACGAAATACGAACTGTGCCATACTTATTGCGAATCGAAAAACATTCGAACTTTCATTTTTTAATGTTTTAGATATTTAAGTTATTTAAGTTATACCTGCTAAGTATATATTCAAGCTTTTATGTGTTGTTAAAGAATATGCAAATTAGTTCGATTAACGGGAAATAAGAAAACAGCAGGATAAACTTGGTGCACCAAAAAGATACAGCGAACATGGGAAAAGTTGTTCTAAAAACATTAGCATATTGGATCATCATTTTCATTAACATGCCGTTTCGGAACAATTTCTTAGACGATCTATTACAGGTAACGAAGATTACTTGGACGATGTATTACAGTATTCAACTGCGCTGTATTGAATTGTACTTAATTGCGGTATCTAATTACGTTAGTCAATCTCGTCTTGGTCTTGGTCTACCCTATCTCTCGAGACTTCACAAATCTTTCCCATCATCCTTAGCGTAGCCTCGTTCTTGAGTATAACCTCGTTCTTCTAGTGAATCCAAACCTTATTGGTTTGGATTCACTAGAAGGGCGGTTGAGGTGATAAGAACTAGTGAGCGTACATTCAAAAGCGAAGTGATTGGCGTCCCCCAGATCACCGCACATGCAGAATAGGCTGTTTATTATATGAAATCTATGTAAATAAAAACTGAAAGGACTATGCCCAGAAACAAAAATTAATAAATATTTATTATGTGTTAAAAGATTAAAAAAACTCTGAAACATACCCATTGACTCTTACACCATTGTTTGAGCTATTCCAGTACCGTTGCCATTCATCCAAAACAAACTTTTCCAATTTTGTCTTTAAATATGAATAAGGGGCCGGGATTGCAATTAATTCTCCCTCTGTTGTTGCAGATTTGACATGATGGTCGGATAACTCATTACCCGGGATACCTGTATGTGCTTTCACCCTGGACGAGCTTGCCAACCCTTCCGCCTTGATTATGTTTAATTTAATAATATTAATAAATTTCGAATTGCATTTCGTTTTCTTTAAAATTTCAATTGATGATAGCCTATCTGTAAAAATGTTAATTTTGTCGCAGTTTTCCAAAGTTCATTAGCCTTAAAATTAATTGCTACCAGCTCAGCCTAGAAAATAGAATTATAAAGGGCTAATTTTAAACAATGAATTTTAATTAGTTTATTATTTTTAAAAATGCACACCGCAGCCCCAAACTTGCCGTCAGTGTACACCTCGAATTCAGAATTTTTGATACTATTTGGAAATTCAATTGTTTTATTTTCTATAGAAATATCATTGATTTTAATATTATTATCTAATTTATCTTCATCTAAAACAAACTTAAAATTAGTCAATCTGTAGAATTTAGTATGAGGAAATTTGTACTTGAAGCCTTTAATTTTCAGTGATCAAGATATTTTTAGTAGTATTTTTTTTTAAATCTCCCCATCTATTTGAAAATTTTTATTTGTTGGAACAATATTGAAAAATTTGTTTTGACGTAGGAAAAAAGAAAAACTTTAGAATCTGGTACAAAATTAAATTTAAAAAAAATTATTTTTCAGATTTTTTTTAACATTTTATAAAGATTTTCTTTTTCTTTTTTCTTTCCTCAATGGAATATCTCTTAATATGTAAAGGATTGCCCTTACTTATCGAATTTCCTAGCATAAAGCCAATGAAATCAGGAGTAGGGGCAGGGTGATGATCGAACTTCGTCCAATGCATATCGATATTTTTAGACATATCGTGACATCATTACTTATTTATAGCTATCATAAGTTATAAATAGCATGTCCTAACATATTGACTGATCAAAATGACTCCAGATAAAATGAAGTTTCAATTTCTATAGTAAAAATATTCGTTTTCTTTGAAATAAAAATGGTTAGAAAATAATGGTATTAAAACCCCTTTACTAAAGTGTGTCAGAGCCATTTTACAATTTATAATATTGCTTTTCTTCAATATAGTAATTTTTAAACTGTTACCCTTTTTACTGCTGAATTTTTTAAAAAAAACTTCAATTTCTTTTATTCTTTATCAAAAGAAAATAGGAAAATGACATAATAATGCCTTTAACAAGTAAAATTAAGAAGTTTTAATAAACCACGATTCAAAATGAATGATTCGAATGAAAAGTCTAGCACTTCTGTTTTCTTAGAATGACTGACGTCATCACTATGAAAATAAAGCAAACTGATGTCCCAAAGGGGTAGGTCTGAGATGAAATGATCTTAAATTTATTTTTATTTTTAAAAGAATATTAGGATGTAAGGTGATTCTTTTTTATATTAATATCATGTATCATCTTAAAAACTAATTATTGCATTTATATGGTAATTTTTTATTGCATAATTTAAAAACCAAAAATGAACTTTCGTTTTTAACAACAATATGTATGTTATTATCTCTTTCCAGAAATTCGCTTTGACAAAATTTTCTTCAAAACAAGAAAAAAGCACTGAAATGTACTATGAAATCGTTATTTATTCTTTGAAGCCATGAGTGCGATCCTTATGATATGAAATTTTTCGAAAAGTATTGTGCTTCTGACTTCTGAGAATGAATGATTTCATCACTGTACAAGAAAGCAAACTGATATCCCACAGGGGTAGGTCTGATATGAAATGATCTTAAATTTCTTTTCATTTTTAAAAGAATATTAGGATGTAAAGTAAAACTTTTTTATGTGAATACATATAACACATTAAAATTTAATTATTGTAGTTACATGGTTATTTTTAAATTAAATAATTTAAAAACCAAAAATAAATTTTAGATTTTAACATAAATATGCACGCTATTCTCTCTTTGCAGAAATTTGCTTTGAAAGGACTATGTTCGAAGTAAGAAAGAAGCACTGAAATGAACTATAAAATCGTGAATATGAAGATTTCGGTGCTATCCTTATGATATGAAAATTTTCGAAAAGTCTAGCACTTCTGGTTTCTTAGAATTAATGACTTCATTAATATATATATATATATATATATATATATATATATATATAAAAGATGATATCCCACAGGGGTAGATATGAAATGATCTTAAATTTCTTTCTATATTAAAAATAATATTATGAAGTAAATTGACTCCTTTTCATGTTAGTATCATATAACACATTAAAATGTAATTATTGCAGTTCCATGGTTATTTTTACATTAAATAATTAAAAAACTAAAATTAAACTTTGGTTTTAATGCCAATATGCGCGCTATTCTCCTTTTCCAGAAATTCGCAATGAAAGGACTTTCTTCGAAGCAAGAAAAAAAAAAGCATTGAAATGTACTATGAAATCGTTGTTTATTCTTGGAAGCCATGAATGCTACCTTTATGATATGAAATTTTTGGAAAAGTATAGTGCTTCTGATTTCTTAAAATGAATGACATCATCACTGTGCAAGAAAGACAAGATGATATCCCGTAGGGGTAAATCTGATATGAAATGTCTTTGTACTTTTAAAGCAATATTTGGATGTAAATTAATTCTTTGTGTTGATAATATCATAAAGCATATTAAACATTAATCTTTTCAATTATATGGTTATTTTTAAATTGAATAATTTAAAAAACAAAAATGAACTTTGGTTTTTGACATCAACATGCCCACTATTCTTTCTTTGCAAAAATTCGCTTTGAAATTACTTTCTTCGAATCATATAAATTCATTAAGGATTTATCTATTTAGATAATTCTCCAGGTAAATGACAAACGGATTTATTTTTCTTATTTTTAACGGCATATTCCCCTTTTATTCCCTGTGTTAAGAATTGTGTATTGAGCGTTTCTCTCTCTCATATATATGTGAAAGATGTTATATGAACTTTCAGTGATATTTATGTTTCATCTTTGTTTTCTCATTTATAGAGTAGCCACAAAAAACTTTTATATGAGGTTGTTTGTGTTAAAACTAGGGAGAAGAATTTAATCATACAGTATTGGTAAAACGGCTACTGGGTGACCTGATTTTTATGACAAACTAAAGAATTTTATTTTCATGGATAATTTTCTACGTAATTTTATAAGTTTTCAAATGGATTGCAATTAGAAATGTTATATGAAAATTATTCAGTGTAATATATATATATATATATATATATATATATATATATATATATATATATATATATATATATATATATATATATATATATATATATATATATATATATATATATATATATATATATATATATATATATATATATATATTACTTTTTAACCTCGCAACATAATAGTACACGAAATTCTTTCATATAAGACATACGTTATAGCTTGATGTCTTTCAGAAAGGTTTTAAAGAAATGTGAGAATCTGAACACATTTCTGTTGAATCTTTTTAAGTTATGAATCCTTTATTATAAGGTCATTAAAATGAAACAAGATAAAGGGCCTCCTGATAATTAAAATGAATCAATTTACTTCGATTTGTACGTTTTCTGCAAGAAATAACGTACAAAAAATATTTTATAAATTTATGCACCATCAGTATAAATGGGGAATAATTATTTAAAGTCATTTTTACGTTGCCATTTCCTGTATTTTGATTTTTTTAATTTTTAAATGATTTTTGTTAAAAAATATCATCTGTTATATAAGGTATTCTATATAAAAACCTTATAACTATTAAAACTTATAATTTGCAGTAATTTATAATCATTCTATTCTCAAATTTGTCGAAAAAAGTCGAGAAATGTACTTTTATAATAATAGAAATGAGGAAATGTTATTGGACACGAGAAGTGATTATGCGAGGAAGTAGACCAAGTTCAGTTTTTTATAGAAATTAGAGCTCTCAAATCCAGTAGTTCCCTGTTCAGTTAATTTTTATTTGATATTTACTCTACCTGAAAGAATCTATTTCTCATAGGCAGTCCATTGAAAAAATGCGCGACGAACGGTGAAACAAAGCAAAACAAAGCTAAATCCATTGACTTTCTCATAGGCAGTCATTCTGTTCTATAACGCCTATGCCAGAAAATGCGACAAGATATGTTGTTATTGGACAAGTCCTTATTGTCGTTTTCTTGCTTTATCTAAGCATAGTTTTCTGTTATTATCCATTCAAAAACAGAGCAATGATCGTCCCTTTTATTTTTAGTGATGACAGAAGACGTGGTAAGATATTCGATGATTTTAAATGTATTGTTGTTCTTTTGCTCTGTTTCTTTTAGTTACTATTAAATTTGAAGTTTTGAACTGTTAATAATACCAAATATTTCTACTAGACGGTTTAGTTTATGACTGGATTAATTATTTAAAACTGGAGGCGGAAGTTTATTCAAAACAGAAATAAGTTAAGGTTGAAATGTAGCGTTCGTGTTCTTGACATTATTCTTAAATAGGCTTAAGATCATCAGTGCCGTGTTTTTATAAATAAGTGCATCAATCGAGCGCTAGCTATAGGGATGAGAAATTTCAGATTAGGAATGGATTAATTTTGTAGAATTTGAAACGGAAATAAATTTACTTTGAGATGCGGTATTTGTGTTCTTCTTATTAATTTTAAACAGGCTGAGTAAAATCAGTGCCGTATTTTAAAGTAAATAAGTGCTCCAGATGAACTCTAGATATTTCGACAAGAAGGATCATGTTTGGACTGGATTAATTTTCAGAATTTGAAGCGAAAGTAAATTTACTTTGAAAGGCGGTATTTATGGTCTCGTGATTATTTTTAAAGAGGCACGAGGTCAAAAATTCAGTGCTTTTAAAGTAAATAATTGCACCAGATGAGCGCCAGATACTTGGACAAGAAGGATTAGATTAGGACTGGATTATTTGTTCCGAATTAAAGAGAAAGTTTATTGAAATCGTAAATTAGTTTTGTTTGAAATGCGACATTTGATTTTCTTCACAAGACTCAAAATCACCAATTTCGTATTTTTAAGTAACTGAGTGCACTGTAAGAGCACTATGATGCGCCATATGATTTGGTTTCGTTTCAATACATTTGTTAGTATATAATTTTGAAGCCAAAGCAGACTTTTTCGATACGGATTTGATGCGTTGCTTTAAAATGTGTATGTTGAAGAGAATGGTTTTTGAAAATTCGTATAAACTGGGATTGACTAAACCTTTGCGAATGATGACACGCAGTGTGGCGATTAATCTTTATTGGGTTGAAATCTTAGACATCAGTTAAAAAACTAAAAAATTGTGCTCGAATCATACATCTGCTAAGCAGGAATAGCAATGATTACAAAATTCTACAATTTCATTCACATGGACCTTTCAAAATTATAACGTGAAGAAGAATTAAACGCATTAATTTTCTTTTTCATTTATTAAAGATTTCTTTAAATTTTTATTAACTCTTCTCTTTATTTAGTTCGCATGAACCTTAATTGTGTAGAATAAAATAAATTTGCCTTAAAAATATAACATGATGCTTAATCATAATGTGCCTTTCTGCTTGCCTTTTTAAACTATTTGACTTCTTTTGAAGAAAAGAAATCCCGATTTCATGTTAAAATTCATATGCTTTGACTCTGTGGGAATTTTTTTCCCTCTCAAATCGTTTTAAAAATTATTATCATGTGAATTAGATGTTAGTGCATTGTTTTAAACCCTTTTGTTTATATTTTTAGTAGCTATGTTTTTCTTTTACTTTTCGCAAAAATAAAGTGGTTAAATTAGAGGTCAAACAAATTCATATTGATTTCTTTGCAATGCTGAATGTGAGTGGCTAATATTAGATATGAATAATATATTACTTGCAAATCATATAATAATATCTAAATAAATTTTATTCAACAATTACTACAATTATTTACACTTTCATCATGTCATCATAATTTTAAAACTGTCATTTGTAAAGATGTTTTGTTCATATTGTGATTTAAATAACATTAATAAATTGTTCTTTTTGAAATCACAAATGGTATTTGCAATCAGTTTAAGATTCCTTATTATTTTCAAATTTTGATATTCTATTAGGCAGAGAGCGAATACCAATATATTATATAAAAAAAAGTGGAATCTAAGTTCTTGCTTGAAACGATAGGTGGCGCCAGGCGACCTGCAGTAACTGTATTTACTACTTGATTCCGAATTTCTTGTTTATTTGCTGTACGTTAAATGCGTTCTTGTAGTAAAATTTTCGTTGCTTGTTAAAAACGTTTAGGTGTAACACAGGACATGTAAAATATTTGATAGAAATCTAAAATTTGCCTCATTTATCGGTGTCACTTGAATTCCTACTAGCTGCAGTTCTCCCTGAGCTTTAATCGTAGTATATTGTATCTGAGAGACCATTGTCAGTGTAGAAATGCCGTGTATTGGTTTAATAATTTCAACATCGGACGGGAAGTTTGTGAAGATCTAACATATCTTGAAAGGCCAAGAAAAGTAAAAGTTGAGGCAATTATTCGATGAATAGAGGATCTGCTTTCGATGTCATAGAAGAAATTCTGAAGAAGGGAGATTCTTAAAAGTATTCAGAGACTCTTGAATGAACTTCGTTATCGAAATTATCTCGATAATTGGATTCTGTAGTAATTAAGATGCTGATTGGAATTGTGATTTCAGTTTTGTCATTATGTTTTTAAACTCGAAAAAAATTGCCCATTTCTTGATCCCATAATCACCTATTATAACAAGTAGATAGATTATGATATTTCAATAGGAATTTGAATGTGCGAGGACGACAATGGCCACCTTACAAGCAATGATTGCAATAAGGGACTGTATTGTTTATTAGGATGGCCATCGAACATTATTCGATGACTTACTTTCCAGTGAATGGGCCATAAAACTGAAGTGTACTTTCCTTTTTAAATAATAATTATTAAATTTTGTATCAAAAATGTATAGCGCTTATGACCTAGAAGAACATTCACTTACTCCATAACAACACTGGGCCACATACCTCTGAAGACTGAAAGACAAACATTCAGAAATTGGATTGGAAATTTTTGGACCACTCGCCATATTCTTTCAGCCCTTCTCCCATTCATTTCTAACTATCCCTATTACTATAGAATTGCTTGAATAAGATTAAACTAAAATCTTATGAAGACGTTTGTTTTTCAAATCAAAAATTCACAATTTTAAGAATGGATTTTTAAAAACCGAAGATTTCCAGTAAGTATGGAATAGTTATTAAATGTGGAAAATTAATTTCAATCAAATATAATATAGAATTTCTTATATGAATGTAACGAATTCTTTTTGTTTTTCAGATAATTCTAAATTAGGTTTCCATTACCTTCTGCTTTCCATTACCTGAAATAAATATTGTAAGAGTGTATATTACATTCTTGTCTGTTGCGAAGTGGTTGTTCTTGTTAGTCAAAATAGTCCATTAATTTTTTTTAGCTGCAAGAACATCCACTTTGCCTCATTTATACTCAACAGGAACCAGCGGGAGAACTCTCAAGAAATCTCTCTCTCATACTCTATTAAAGATGTTATCCTAGAGAACACCATCCATGACATTGTTGTACAATAGCTACGAAATATTTACTTTTGGCTTTAATATAAAGTTTTTACTGAATCTATCGTGTATCCCTGGTTATTATTTGGCCTTTAATTCCTGTCTAATAGTATTCCAAAATCTAATTTGTGTTTCAGATGTTTTTTACTCAAAAGATTTTTAAAAAATATGTGACACAGGATTATTATTATAGCTCACAAAATACCATACCATATTTGATGCATTTAAGTCATTACGTCTTTGAGTTATCACATTTACATATTCCTGAAAGTGCAGACCTATAGACCTTCTATCCATTCTTGGATTTGGCTTAACATTTTAAGAAAGGTGTCCAAATGATAGATATTAATTCTGTGAATCGAATTTTATCTAACTAATTCTCGATTTTGTAGTTATCATCTAAAATTATGTCCAAACAGCCGGATTTACACTAAATGGGTTTCACTCAAAATTTGAAAGAAATCTAATAATTTGGTGTAAAGACCGCACACCAAATTTCTAATCAAATTTTTTTTTAATAGTCTTTGCCACATACAGATGGATAGACTGAGAGTCGGTCATTTTCCAAAAATGTGTTTTTCGAACTAAGGGAGGTTTGAAATGAGCAGCTTTGCCAAAATCTCTAGTTCAAATTTTTTGACGATTGCTCTATTTTCTCTATACTACTTATACGAGAGAGTAAAAACTACGATCCAATTCATTTCTGGCAAAAACCGATATATGCGAATAAATCAAATGATTCATTCATTTCAAGTTATGTGCTTTAATATTATATTTATATATACCCGCTTTTTCGATGGAAATCAATCAGAAGAGTTAATAATATGACAAATTTATATAAAGTAAATAGACGGGATCCATAATTCATGGCATCTGCTGAACAGAAATATCACTGTTAATGATCAATTAAAATATACACGATTACTAATTTAACATTATACATGTAGGATATCCCACGGAACTATTTTTTTTTGACATCATTTAATTCTGTTGTCCCACTGTAGGACGTGATTGAAAGCGAGAATAGTAAAAAGATCATTTCCCAGAGGACGATAATTAAAATTTATACAGCATTCCAGATCAACGCCATCTGTCGAGCTTCCGAAACGCGACACAGCTCATATTGAGGGAGAGACCTAACAAACCACCGTCCAATGAAGACGTTTCGCGCTTTCGCGCCCGCTCTCGCTAACTAGGCGGTAAGTTGTTTCAGTCACATAATGCATTTTTTTTTTAGATTTCTAACGTCCCCCAGAGGAAATTATCTAACTTTCTGTTTCATTCATACCTCCATGTTTTAATCAATTTCCTATATCCCTGTAAATATTCCCATTATAAACTTTTCCCTTTAACTGTAAATAAATTATTTTATTTTTAAGAAGCCTCTTCATACTTCGTTTGCATTATTTTGATCTTAGTTGTGAAACAGAACCCGTAAATATTAAAAAAGCTCTAGACACCTCGCCACTAAAACCCCCGCTATCTACCTTTAAAAAAAAAAAGATTTGGTTGGACTCCCACATACATATAAATACAAATTTTCTTTTTCTTTTGAAGTTTTCAATAAATATATTACTAAGCAAATAAAGTTTTATTTCTATTTAAAAAAATGTTGTAAGATTAGATACCCTTTTTCCAGAAAAAATATATATATTTGCAAAAATTACAAATTTTATGACTATAAAATTTTAGCATGACATTCGCATTTTGTCGAATATATTTGGAGAGTTTCCTTTCTGTTTTTTTACATTAGCTTTGTTTTTATTTAAGAAACACCAAACATTCACTTCATTGATATTGTTTACAGAGTGCTACTTACATGTACATTGAATAAATCACAGAAATTAATTAATAGAATTAATTTCCTAATATCTCGAAATTTTTTTCATTACTGAATTTTCCACAATAGTAGTTCTATTTGACATGCCTTTTTCTATACATGTATCTAATTCATTTTCAAAATTCGTAATAGTTCTTGAGATAAAATGAATTTTGTATGCTCAAATCAGTAAATTTTTATTGGTATTTAAATTTTTTTTCAAGAGTGATTCAGTTTTATCTTTAATATGAGCATGCATGTATAAAGTTTAAACAATATATGAATTTCAGTTATAAAAATAGATCATTTCTTTACTTTTCACAGTTAATAAACATTATCTACCTTCCAAAAGTATTAAAATGATTGGTAAGAAAAATGAAGGTTACTGACACTCTTTCCGGTATATGAATTTAAAAATAATTGAAGCTCTGATTGAAAAATCAATTTTTATGCTAGAAAAATGAATACTTTTCAATTTTTGATATTTTTAAAATTTTTGATTTCTCTAAATGAAATTTACCACTGCCTGCTAAAATCTGAAATTTCGATTAGAAACGTTGGAAAGAGAAAGAATAATTATGTACATTGAATAAATTACAAAAATTATTATCATCGGAGAATTTTATTTCTTATCAAATATTCAAGAAGAATTCTAATGGATAGTATATGTTTTGGTGCGTTTGAAAAATATTTTGGAAATGTGCTTTCGGCATAAATTGTCTAAAAAATGACATACATATGAAAGATCTTATAAGAATTTTCCATGGTATTTCTATTTTAAATTAATTTATCTTCTTGCCTCCCTAGTTTTGTAGCAAGTACCTTTCAAATAAGGTTGTTAGTAATAAAACTAGGGAAAAGGAATTCGTCTTCTATCAGTAAAACTTCTTGCATTAATTGACATACAGAATTACTCTGAGAAATTTAACTGCAAATATTCCATGTTATTTAAAAATTTCAATTACGCGTTTGTAGGAAATGATGCATGAAATTTATATAGTTAAAAGTAGAGCCCTGCTATTTTTTTCTTTTATATATATGCCAAAGATTCCACTTAAACTCACGATGACATTCGTGTTTGAATGCATTTTACATTCATTCTTCCCTGTCCTCTGTCAAATGCCGTTTTTATAATTTTTTTTGCATTTAACTGGGGGGAGGGGGGATTTGTCATTCAAAAAAAGAAAAAAATTCCGCAATTAACGTTTTAGAATAAATGAATATTATGGAACCATATGAAAAAATGTCCTCAAATCAATATTTAAAGTAATTTAGGTACTTGATAAGTAAAATATTCTGATTTTTCACATCCATTAATTATCATTATATCG
Organism: Argiope bruennichi; assembly: GCF_947563725.1. Taxonomy (NCBI): domain Eukaryota; kingdom Metazoa; phylum Arthropoda; class Arachnida; order Araneae; family Araneidae; genus Argiope; species Argiope bruennichi. The sequence continues at coordinate 121,235,170 of NC_079162.1, forward strand.
AAGAAAAAAAATAGACAATAATTTTGATCATATATCAAAATGATCATTTAAAATATAAATTGCAAAACGAATATTTCTAATTTATCAATCAAAAACTAAAAAAAAGAAATGTATTATATGCCGATAAAAAGTAAGAAACCGTATGTGAAAGCAGTGATTATTTTGATGCATGATTATTTTCTTTAACAAACTGAACTATTCCTTGAATTCGATTTTTACTTTTGATTTGAATTCTCTTAAGATAATATTTTGAAATTTTGTTGCCAGATGTATTCTCCTTGAAAATACACAAACTTATTATTTTCAATATTTAATTCTGTTTACATATTAATTTATTTTTAAATACATGCATTACGAGCCATACTATCTAGAACAATTATGAAATGAGAAATGGATTTCCATATTTTAATATAAAATATAATGGTGAATAAATTAAAGGCTTTAAAAGACAGAAGAAGAGAATTTAAAAGAAATTTCGTTACATAATACTCTAACAATTACTGAATTTAAATTTAGGATTTTTTTTTGTTGATAAACATAATTTTTTCATCGTTTCATTTCTGGCCATTCATTTATAAAGTACGTGCAGTATTTTCACTACTTCTAAGAAACTGCAATTTTTTTATTTTAAATGTTTTTTTCATATTAAAAATTATATTATAAAGAAAAAGGATTTTTTTTTGTATTAATACCATATAACACACCAAATTTTAATTAATGCAATTACATAGATATTACGAATTACTTAGATATGCAGTTATATAGATTACATAAACGAAAAGCAGTAGAATTTATAATAAAATCATTGTTTATTCTTTGAAGGAGGAAGTGATATTCTTATGATATAAAATTCTCCAGCAGGTTCGCACGTTTGTCTTTTTAGAATAAATTTCATCACTAAAGAAAAAGAGAAATTAACATCCCATAAGGGCGACCTTATATGAGTATACAGATGTAGAAACGATGATGACAACGTAAATAATTGACAAAACTGGTGAGTATTTTGATTTTGATTTTAAATCTATCTTTTCTGATATAATTTCAACACTTTTAAGAAGAAATTCGTTTTATGAATGTTCTATCTTGTTCAAAATATTATTCATACATTTTTTTTGTAATAACAATGATGACAAATGGAGAATATCTCCAAAATGTCTGAGTTTTTATATTGTTAAAACATTTATGTTTTCTGGTATTTGAGATTTTTTTTATATTTTATATTTTCAATTAAATTTGCATTTCAACTGCTGACGAAGTGGAAGAGGCTTAACTGCATCTGTATGGGAAAACTATTAATAATTTTAGGTAAGGATGACAAGATGGAGAAATGTTGTCACTTGCAAGAGTGGAGTCACATTTTGCGCTTTCTTAATAATATTCATTTGTAAGCAGTGAGTTTAGGTAATGCACATTAGAGTTTCATAGCTGTAGAATTTATTAAACTTTAAGGTGTTTCGAATATTTCACTATTTTTTCATTACTGCAGAATGCAATTTTTATGCTGATGATTATTGATTTGATTTTCTTCAAGTTGATGTGTGTAAATGGAGTTTTAACATAGAAAATGACTTCAAAAACAGGAAAAATACATTTATAATGTCAAAAAATACTTGGATATTTTTAGCTTTTATTATTACTTATTTTTATGAAATGCAGTGTAATTCGATTATTTCAAATGGGTTGCACAGTGATCTTACCTCTGTTCCTATTAAGTGTTTGTCTAATTTTATAATAATTAGCAATAATGTCCAGAAATATATAGATGGTTATCAAATATTGATCTTAATAATGTTCATTTGTAAGTAATGAGTTTAGGTAATGCAGATTAGGCTTTTGTAGCAGTACAATTTATTAAAGTTTAATGTGTTTTTAAAAATTTCACTATTTTTCCATTACTGCAGGATGCAATATTTATCTTGATGATTATTGATTTTATTTTCTTCAAGATGATGTAGGTAAATTGAATTTTAATATGTAAAATAACTTCAAAAATGTGAACGATACATTTAAATACATACATAGCACAAATAAATAAATACATACAAAAAATACATAGCATCTGATTTAGTGGATATTTTTAGTTTTTTTAATTACTTAATTTTATGAAATGCAGAGAGAATAATTCGATCATTTCAAATGGGTTACACAGCGATCTTACCTCTGTCCAATTAAGTGTTTGTTTAATTATGCATTAATTAGCAATAATGTCTAGAATTATATAAATGGTTATCAAATATTAACATTTTCACTAATGAGTTTTGAAATTTCAATCTCGAGAGTGGTAGATAAAGCGCCAGTTTGTTATCTCAATACCATAATAGAAATCTGGCGTATCTTTATTCTCTAGCTGACGCATTTTATTATAGATTTTCTGGAGTTACTGTTAAAATTACATGTTGATTCAAAATCTCCATAATTAAGTATTTTCCTCGTTTCTATTTACCAAACTGATGGTCTCTATATTTGAATGTTATATTGATTGAAGAAAACAACAACAACTGACGCTTTTTATCTGTTCGAAGTATGCTGAGAGATTTCATTTACGAGACGCAAAGCAGAAAAGGCGAATTTAGTCATACGGCATCTACCCCACACATTAAAACATAAAAAGCATGAATAAAAGCAGAATATTGGACCATGCTTGTATATACAGTCGGGGAGTTTTATTTTCAAGCACAAGGAAACGTGTTCTGGTAAGAATCGAATGCCATTTTAGCAATTTTATTATAACAGACTTTCCATTTGAGAAAGCATTATTTCTTATTAATTTATAAATTTTTCTAGAATATTTGTTACATGATGTAAAATATAGCATCATTATAGCTTTTCTTTTATCTTGCAAACGAGGCGAGGAATGAAAAAGTACCCGCTATTCTCCTTTGCAGTATGTAGAATTGAAAGGATCTTCTTTAAAGTATGAAAAAACAGTGAAACTTATAATAAAATCGTTGCTTATTCTTAAAACTCAGAGGTGCTATTCTGGTGATATGGAATTTTTACTGAAAGCTAGCACTCCTGTGTTTTTAGAATGAATGACTTCATCACTATAAAAAGAGGAAATTAACATCCCACAAGGGAGACCTTATAGGAGCATTCAGAAGTATAAACGATGGTGGCAATGGAAATACTTGTCAAAATATATGAGTATTTTTTGTTTTGCTTTCAAATACGTCTTTAAAACATTTTTCGTCTTTGGAATTATATTAAAATAGATTTATATGTTTTTTCCCAACATACGGATTTGTACGTATGAGCTGAGGACCTAAGAATAATAAACAGTACAAGATGGAAAAATGCTTCTATTTTTGAAGACTTGTATGGCATTTATTCCAACACATATGATCCTAATGAGATGGTTCGTTCTTTTTTTTCATCCTAGTTGTATATATTTATTTGTTTCATAAATAAGATGCCACTCGAATAGAAATCCTGAATAGTATGAAGGAAATTCTTTTAATCCATATATTTAAGCATTAAGTAAAAGCGGACTTATTCTTCTGTTTTTTTAAATCAGCTTAAGGATATTTTTTTGAAGAAAAACTCTAAAAAAATTATAAAAATTAATTTTTTTCTTAAAAGAAATCAATACTTCTTTCAGTAATTTCTTACAACTTTTGAATACGCTTTCGACTTGTTTACCACCAAAATTTCTTTGATATGAATGTGTCTCTTGGGGTGATACGCTTATATTTTATATTTAAATAGCATAATATACTCCATATTAATAGAAAACGTTTTTTTTAAAAATAAGTATTCACCAGTGTTTAATTTTGGAAATCGTTTCACTTATTTTCGTAATGATTTTTGCATTTGTTTTTGTCAAATATTCCACAATCTAATATTTGACATAAAGAAATTATTATTTGTCCTATATGAAAATTTAATTTCGACAGATAAACGTATTAAATATTTTGATCTTTTTCTCTTATTAAATGCATTTTCAAATTCAGGTTACAAATGTCAATAAAAGATGAAGCAACTCTATTTGACTTTTCTTATAATGTATTTATATGTGTTCCTAAATATAAATACCATGCTGATGAGGAATCTTATGGCACTTAATTTTTTTAGAATATCATAATGTAAACAGCTGAAAGAAGAGCTTTTCTAGTGAAGCAATGTAATATTCATTGTTAATCCAGTGATTTATCCGAAGCAACAGGGAAAGTGGAGAACATGCTAATGGTGTATTACTAAGCTCCAGTGTACTTTCCGTGTGGAATAAAATATTTCATCAGTAAAGCGAAGACTGATTATACATTTTCTTAAAATATATCCTTTGAGACGAAAATTCAAAATTTTTGATGGTAAATTCCGAAGCAGGATAAACTAAAGATACGTCTTATTTATTTTGTTAAATTAATTTAATTTTCTAATACAGTCGACGTTCCTTTAAGGAAGATTCTTGAAAGTCGGTCTTAAAATCAAAATCCAGTTCACAATCCAGAATTTTCATCATGAATATGCTCTAAACAGATGGTCTCAATATTTGAATGTTCAGTGATTTGAAAACAACAACCACAACTGAAGATTTTAGTTGTCTTTAATCAAGAATGGAGATATATTTTACGAGATTCAAAACAGAAAATGGCGAAGACCGCAATTCTCATATTTATTTTGAAGTGAGAGGTACCTGACCATATAATTTATACGAGAAAAAATATAGATCAACTACATTGCACTTTAGAACAAACAAAAGCACCAGTAATATAAGAAGAAGCCAGGATCATGTTTGTAAATACAGTTATGGAGTTTTATTTTCAACTTAAGAAACATTGTATTCCGTAATGAGTCGATATGCCTTTTTATCACTTTTACTGCTTTGCAATTCAGAATATTGCAATGCAATACTCAAAGCATTGCAATTGAGAATCACAAAAATTTTAAAGTTGTCTAGACCATTTTTTTCATCATATGAAATATTTTTTCTTTTTCAGGATTTATTATAATAATTTTTTTCTTTTATTTACTAAGTGAAAGCTTTATTATTTAAATATTTAATTCTTTTCTTATTAAGAGTACTTCTTTCTTGTGAAGAAATCACATTTAAAGAAGTTTACGAAGTTAAATAAGAATGTCATGATCCAAACAATTTAAATGTGAGTTCATATACGTTTAATTTCATTTAATTTAACATAATGGAGATTTCATTGTAAAATTTGTTATTTGACTGCATATATATATATAGATATATATACATTTTATTCATTTAGAATCGGTGATTATATTTTAGTTAATGTTTATATGTCGTGTTTTAATCCGTCTAGAGATTGTTTGTAATCAAAAATCTAGACGCTAGTTGTATTATGATATACGATTTTCTTAGGTCAGCTGTTTCTGATCTTATATACCTTTAGTCAATTTTTTTTTAATCGACGTTGTATCACATTTCCCTTCCTTTTTATCTCTTGTTTGTCACTACTTTTTTATTAGGTGCAATGTGTTTCTAGTTTTGCGCTCTTGAGATTAAAGTCATTATTTTATCTTAAAAGTCGGAACTAATATTTTAAATATAAAATATTGCATATTATATTGATCTTCAAATATCTAAAAATGATATATTGCTTTAAAATAACATGAAGAAAATCGTACGATTAAAAAGATAAAATAATTTTTGATGAAAAAATTATGTAAATCATTAGTTTATTCTAAACAACTGCATTTCATTAGCTAATGCTACAAATAATTGCACCAGATCCTGAAATATGGCTGATTAGAATAGAATGACTAGACTCTAAATAAAAATAAGAAACAAAAATTGAATCGTAAGAATTGCCTACTACAAAAGAATGCAATATTATATAACCGAACAAAAGTGTTATAATTTTAGTCACAGTAGAGCATTGAAACATGAAAGAAAATCGATGATGACAAAAGGAGGTAATCTCCAAAAAGTCTGAGTTCTTAAATTATTAAAAACTTATACTTCCGTATATTATTTTTTTATTTATTTTATTTTAATTTAACTTTATAAATAATATAAGAAATAAAATCGAGTCCACTTTTACTATTTTTAGAACTTCACATGGAAGGAAACATTATCGAAGTAAGAAATACAGGTGAAAATTATTACAATACCGTTGTTTATTGTTTTAAGCCAAAGGTGTTAATCTTTTTGATTTTAAATTTTTCATGGAGAGAAACACTTTTCACTTTTTAGAATAAATCACTTCATCAGTAACGAAAATGTTAAAATGATATCCCATGAAGGATGGTTTGAATTTCTTTTCACTTTAAAAACATTATTTGGAAGAAATGATTTTTTTTATGTCTATATCATATAACACACAAGTTTGCAATCACTGCTCTACTAACTATGTGGATATTTTAAAATTTTGTAGCTTGTATCTCCAAATCTGTTTAAGTTTTTTGAGATTATTAAAATTTATTCATATTTAATCTCGTAATTGATGAAAGAAATCAAATACTTGTTACTATCCATTTTTTGCATAACTTCTCATTGAAAGGACATTCTTTGAGGCAAGAAAAAGGAGAGAAACTTATAAAGTCGTTTGTTCTTTAGAGCCACTGTTCGTATCCATATGATAATATTCTATAGATAAGTCCAGTGTCTTTTTAGAATAAATGACTTCAGCACTAAAGAAGAGGACAAGCTGACGGATCACGATTGTTGTGATACGAGCAATCAGAAGCAGAAACGATGATGATTATGGAAATACACTCTTTAACGTATGAACTTTTAAATTTACTTAAATGAATGTAATTTAAAAGTGTTTTAATTACATTCGTGATTAAAATAGTGATTTAATCGCTGTTTTTATGAAGAAGTTCTTTTATTAATGTTTTTCTTAGTTGAAAGTATTTTTTGTCTTAGGAATTGTATTATAACGGAATTTTAAGTTTTTGTCAATCATACGGATTTTTGTATGGGAAAATTTAATTACAAAAAACATCACAGTTTTGGAACAATGTGTCTACTTTTATAAATTACAACTACATTTATTCTAACAAATGTGATCATAATAAAATCGTTCGAGTGAATTGTTTTTTTTGCATATATTTCATTGTTTCATAAATAAGACACCCCACCGATAAACAGTATGGATATATTCGGTGAAAGAAATTCCTTTAATACTAACAATAAAGCATTAATTTTCATATTTATTAAGATACACATATTATTTTATTTTCAAAAAATTAAGGCATCAGGGTTTTTTTTTCGAATAAATGTCTCTAAAAATTTTAAAACTTTTATTTTAAAATTAAAACTTAATTTAAATTTATTTTTAAAATTTAAAATAAATTATTTATGTAAAATTCTAGAAAATGTAGGTTATATTTTATTAATTAAAAGGTTAAGTTATGTTTAGGTTAGTACTTTAAAATTAGATTTGTGTATTGAACTTATGTATGTGAATTCATCAATGATGTTTGCGTTTCACTATATTTTGTTTGCTTGTTCGCTTATATTCAAGCAGAAGCCTTTCTTTTACGGTTTTTAAGTGCTTAAACTAAGGAAAAGAAATCTGTCATTGAAAATCAGTAAAACGTCTCCTGTATGAAATTTTTTTTTATGTAAACGATATACTAAGTGCTGTAAATATATTACTATGAACATTTTCCATGTTATTGAAGTTTAATAAAATTTGTAGGAGATCTTGCATGAAATATATTTAGTTAAAACTGGGAAATTGAACTTTAATTTCACCCACTAAATATCATAAGTCTCACATGCTATTTAAAATTTATATCGAAATATGAATAAAAAATATTGCATGAGGATCTTTGAGTAAAGAATTGTGCATTGAACTTATGTATGTGAATTCTTCTATAAAGGTAAAGGTAAGTAATTCTTCTCCTTTAAGGAAGATTCTTGAAATTCGGTCTTAAAATCATCATCTGGTTCACAATCCACAATTTTCATCATGAATATTCTCTAAACAGATGGTCTCAATATTTGAATGTTCAGTGATTTGAAAACAACAACCACAACTGAAGATTTTAGTTGGCTTTAAAATATTACATTTTATACTGATCTTCAAATATCTAAAAATGGTATAATGCTTCAAAATAACATTAAGAAAATCGCACGATTATAAACATAAAATAATTTTTGATGAAAAAATTATGTAAGGCGTAATTTATTCTAAACAAATGCATTTCATCAGCTAATGCTACAAATAATTGCACCAAATTCTTAATTATGGCTGATAAGAATAGAATGATTAGACTCTAAATAAAAATAAGAAAAGAAAATTGAGTCATAAGAATTGCCTACTACAAAAGAATACAATATTATATAACCGAACAAAAGTGTTATAATTTTAGTCACAGTAGAGCATTGAAACATGAAAGAAAATCGATGATGACAAAAGGAGGTAATCTCTAAAAAGTCTGAGTTTTTAAATTATTAAAAAAATTATACTTCCGTATATTATTTATTTTATTTTTTATTTATTTTATTTTAATTTAACCTTAAAAATAATATAAGAAATGAAATCGTGTCCACTTTTACTAGTTTTAGAACTTCACATGGAAGGGAACCTTTTCGAAGTCAGAAAAACAGGTGAAAATTATTAGAATACCGTTGTTTATTCTTTTAAGCCAAAGGTGTTAATCTTTATTATTTTAAAATTTTCAAGGAGAGTAACACTTTTGACATTTTATAATAAATCACTTCATCAGTAACGAAAATGTCAAAACGATATCTCATGAAGGATGGTTTGAATTTCTTTTCATTTTAAAAACATTATTTGGAAGAAATGATTTTTTCTTGTGTCTATATTATATAACACACAAGTTTGCAATCACTGCTCTACTAACTACGTGGATATTTTAAAATTTTGTAGCTTGTATCTCCAAATCTGTTTAAGGTTTTTCACATCATTAAAATTTATTTGCATTTCATCTCGTAAGTGATGCAAGAAATAAAATACTTGTTACATTCGATTGTTTACATAACTTCGCATTGAAAGGACATTCTTTGAGGCAAGAAAAAGGAGAGAAACTTATAAAATCGTTTGTTCTTTAGAGCCACTGTTCGTATCCATATGATAATATTCTATAGATATGTTCAGTGTCTTTTTAGAATAAATGACTTCAGCACTAAAGAAGAAGACAAGCTGACGGATCACGATTGTTGTGATATGAGCAATCAGAAGCAGAAACGATGATGATTATGGAAATACACTCTTTAACGTATGAACTTTTAAATTTTCTTAAATGAATGTGGTCTTTTAAAATTTAATCGCTGTTTTTATGAAGAAGTTCTTTTATGAATGTTTTTCTTAGTTGAAAGTATTTTTTGTCTTAGGAATTGTATTATAACGGAATTTTAAGTTTTTGTCAATCATACGGATTTTTGTATGGGAAAATTTCATTACAAAAAACATCACAGTTTTGGAACAATGTGTCTACTTTTATAAATTACAATTACATTTATTCTAACAAATGTGATCATAATAAAATCGTTCGAGTGAATTGCTTTTTTTGCATATATTTCATTGTTTCATAAATAAGACACCCCACCGATAAACAGTATGGATATATTCGGTGAAAGAAATTCCTTTAATCCTAACAATTAAGTATTAATTTTCATATTTATTAAGATACACATATTATTTTATTTTCAAAAAATTAAGGCATCAGGGTTTTTTTTTCGAATAAATGTCTCTAAAAATTTTAAAACTTTTATTTTAAAATTAAAACTTAATTTAAATTTATTTTTAAAATTTAAAATAAATTATTTATGTAAAATTCTAGAAAATGTAGGTTATATTTTATTAATTAAAAGGTTAAGTTATGTTTAGGTTAGTACTTTAAAATTAGATTTGTGTATTGAACTTATGTATGTGAATTCATCAATGATGTTTGCGTTTCACTATATTTTGTTTGCTTGTTCGCTTATATTCAAGCAGAAGCCTTTCTTTTACGGTTTTTAAGTGCTTAAACTAAGGAAAAGAAATCTGTCATTGAAAATCAGTAAAACGTCTCCTGTATGAAATTTTTTTTTATGTAAACGATATACTAAGTGCTGTAAATATATTACTATGAACATTTTCCATGTTATTGAAGTTTAATAAAATTTGTAGGAGATCTTGCATGAAATATATTTAGTTAAAACTGGGAAATTGAACTTTAATTTCACCCACTAAATATCATAAGTCTCACATGCTATTTAAAATTTATATCGAAATATGAATAAAAAATATTGCATGAGGATCTTTGAGTAAAGAATTGTGCATTGAACTTATGTATGTGAATTCTTCTATAAAGGTAGTAGCAACATATTTCGCGGCATACAAATTCGGATTTTGTATGCCGCGAAATTTTATTTTTTTGGCAATGTAGACATGCCCGTGTCCAGTTGCGAACTTCCTGTTTCAGTGAAGACCAAATGAATCGTGATGACATTTCTTTAACTGTTGTACGGATTCCGGGGTGAGCTAAACAATGGATTTGTTGAAACATCCGCATACGAAAAGGCTTTGAAATAAAAGGTCTAACCTTTGATGTAGATGTGTCGCACCATAAAGATTTTCCGGATGGAAGTTGACACTGCTTAAATTTCAAGGACTTACTGTAAAGTCGCAGTTGTTTCAGTTCGTCATCATCAGTTTGGGCATCAGCAATTTGATCATAGTCTATAGATGGCAGGTTAACATTAGCAATTCTCGATAATGTATCTGCGACAATATTTTCCTGACCATTTACATGACATATATTTGTGGTAAATTGAGAAATATACTGTAAATGTCTCAACTGTCTTGGCGACGCTTTGTCGTTCTTTTGCTTAAAAGCAAAAACCAAAGGTTTATGATCAGTGTAGATTTGGAAATCTCTACCTTCCAAATAATGCTTAAAATGTTTTACGGACAAATAAATAGCCAAAAGTTCACGATCGTACGTCGAATAATTGGTTTGTGCCTCATTTAACTTTTTTGAAAAAAATGCGATAGGTTTCAACCCATCAGGTTCGTGTTGTTGCAAAACTGCTCCTATAGCCAAATCCGATGCGTCTGTGTGAAGAGACAGAGGATAATCGGAATTTGGATATGTCAACATTGCAACTTCTGCTATATCCATTTTGCATTTTTCAAATAATTTTACAGTTGCCTCACTCCAAGGCACTTTTCTCTGATCTTTCTTTTTGGCACCTTTTAAAAATTCATGAAGAGGAGCTTGAGTTGCCGCAGCATTTTTTATGTATGGATGATAGAAGTTTAGCATACCTAAAAATGTACGCAATTTTTGAAGGGTGTTTGGCAATGGATACTCTAATATGGCCTTTACTTTTTCAGGCAGAGGCCTTGATCCTTTAGCCGAAATTTTATAGCCCAAAAATTCTAGTGAATCAACTCCGAAAACTGATTTGCTGACATTTATGCGAAACCCGTAATCATTTAAGCGTTGAAAAACTATTTTGAGATGTGAACGATGTTCTTCTGGACTAGAAGAGGCAATCAATACATCATCTAAATAAGGAAACACAAAGTCTAAATTTCGAAATACTTCGTGAATAAATCTTTGGAATGTTGCCGGAGCATTCCGCAAACCAAAACTCATTCTGTTAAATTCGTAAAGTCCAAACGGAGTAATAATAGCTGTTTTTTTCTTGTCCTCCTCTGCAACAGGAATATGAAAATAGGCCTTAAAAAGATCAATTTTAGAAAATATGACTTTGTTTGGCAAAATGTGCTGAAAATCTTCGAGTCTAGGAATTGGATATCTATCTGGTAGTGTTTGGTCATTCAACCTTCTGTAGTCCCCGCATGGTCGGAAAGATCCATCTTTCTTCGAGACCATATGCAGTGGACTGGCCCACTCTGATTTAGATGGACGAATAATATTATTGTCCAGCATAAACTTAAATTCCTGTTTGGCAGTTTCTAATTTCTTCGGATCTAATCGTCTTGCCTTAGAGTACACTGGTGGTCCCCTAGTTTCTATGTGGTGTTTTATAGTATGCTTTACATCAGAAATAAAAAAATTAGGTTTTGTAATAGATGGGTACAAATACAATAAATCTGAATATTTACAGGCACTGTACATTGTATTTACACTGACGTTTAAGGCAGGTGCAACTTTACCTTCAGTAGAGAGGTTAGTTATTCCATCAATTAATTTTTTATTCTTAACGTCAACTAACAAATGGAAACGATTTAGGAAATCTGCTCCTAAAATTGGCTGTTTGATATTTGCTATGACAAAAGGCCATTGGAATTCACGACGTAATCCCAAATCAAGGGTTAATACTTTCGTTCCATATGTTTCAATTTCAGTTCCATTTGCAGCATATAATTTATAATCACTAGTTGAAATTTGTTTTGCGGTATTGGGAAAAATGCTAACATCAGCTCCACTGTCCACAAGAAAACGCAAACCCGTTGTTTTGTCAAAGACAAATAAACGGTATTTACGGCAATCTTGATTTACTTCCGCAGCAGAACTCGCCGTTAAGTCTGCTGCTGATGCTAGTTTTCCGAATTTGCATTTTTCCACTAGCAAGGTTTCTTGCATTTATCGGGATGACACTTTGCTCCAAATTTATAATGATAAAAACAGTACTTACCAGCAGGATTAAATCGTTTACGAGACGCGCTGCGCCCCCGATTGTTTTGATTAGCAGCTCTGCTCCTTGAACGACTGCGTTCAAGTTGTAAGCGGTTGATTTTACGCTCTAAAGAAACAATTTGTGAACGTAAACTATTTATTTCACTATCCTGCTGTATATCACCTCTAGATGTAGCATATATTTCCCGATTCGGATGCATTTCTACAATACGGTCAGCCATTTCGGCAAGTTTCCGGATATCTTCATTGCTGACGATTAGGATATTTCGGATGGAATCCGGCATTTTTTGAAGAAATAGAGTTTTCAACACATTATCCGAAATCCCATCTGTCGCCAAACTACGCATTTTTTGAAGTAGTTGAGTTGGCCGTAAATCGCCTAACTCCATTTCTGACACGAGACGCTGAATACGTCTATTTTCGCTTTCTTTAAAGGTATTCAGCAATCTCTCCTTCGCAGCGGTATATTTATTTTCATTAGCATCAGTGACTATATCCCATAAATTTTCAACAAATCTTGGTTCCATCTGCGCAATTAAATAATGAAATTTTGTTTCCTCCGATTTAATACCACTAATGGAAAATTGCGCCTCCACTTGGTAAAACCAAATTTCTGGCTTTTCTGTCCAAAATGGAGGTATTTTTATACTAACCTTGGCTACTTCACCATTAGCTGCAGTTTCCGTTGCACTTAGTTTCGGTTCGTGTTTTTCGCTGGTCGCCATTGCAGTTCTGTTTCCGGGTCACCACTTTATCGGCGTATGACTCTGCGTTTTAATGTGCAGATTGTAAACGCTCGATACATAAAATAAACATTTCTTATTTTAGGATATTACGACCAACGATTTAAAGTATTTTAAAGAAATTAAAATAAAAACACAAACTACGTCAAATCCAAGTAACGGCGAGCATCTCACTCGTTCTATTTATTTTTTACAATACAAATCTCGTTGCCAGATGCAACAGCAGAAAAATAGTTTCATTTAACACAAAAATAATATATAAAATATTTTTGATGCAATTACTTCAAAAACAAACATGAACAATTATAACAATTAAACAAATACAAAACATTAATAATTATTTATAATATTTAGTTACGTGTGAACCACAATAACTTGCGATGATGAGTTGCGTTACTCACAACCTGTTCCTACATCGTAAAGGTAAGTAATTCTTCTCCTTTAAGGAAGATTCTTGAAATTCGGTCTTAAAATCATCATCTGGTTCACAATCCACAATTTTCATCATGAATATTCTCTAAACAGATGGTCTCAATATTTGAATGTTCAGTGATTTGAAAACAACAACCACAACTGAAGATTTTAGTTGGCTTTAAAATATTACATTTTATACTGATCTTCAAATATCTAAAAATGGTATAATGCTTCAAAATAACATTAAGAAAATCGCACGATTATAAACATAAAATAATTTTTGATGAAAAAATTATGCAAGGCGTAATTTATTCTAAACAAATGCATTTCATCAGCTAATGCTACAAATAATTGCACCAAATTCTTAATTATGGCTGATAAGAATAGAATGATTAGACTCTAAATAAAAATAAGAAAAGAAAATTGAGTCATAAGAATTGCCTACTACAAAAGAATACAATATTATATAACCGAACAAAAGTGTTATAATTTTAGTCACAGTAGAGCATTGAAACATGAAAGAAAATCGATGATGACAAAAGGAGGTAATCTCTAAAAAGTCTGAGTTTTTAAATTATTAAAAAAATTATACTTCCGTATATTATTTATTTTATTTTTTATTTATTTTATTTTAATTTAACCTTAAAAATAATATAAGAAATGAAATCGTGTCCACTTTTACTAGTTTTAGAACTTCACATGGAAGGGAACCTTTTCGAAGTCAGAAAAACAGGTGAAAATTATTAGAATACCGTTGTTTATTCTTTTAAGCCAAAGGTGTTAATCTTTATTATTTTAAAATTTTCAAGGAGAGTAACACTTTTGACATTTTATAATAAATCACTTCATCAGTAACGAAAATGTCAAAACGATATCTCATGAAGGATGGTTTGAATTTCTTTTCATTTTAAAAACATTATTTGGAAGAAATGATTTTTTCTTGTGTCTATATTATATAACACACAAGTTTGCAATCACTGCTCTACTAACTACGTGGATATTTTAAAATTTTGTAGCTTGTATCTCCAAATCTGTTTAAGGTTTTTCACATCATTAAAATTTATTTGCATTTCATTTCGTAAGTGATGCAAGAAATAAAATACTTGTTACATTCGATTGTTTACATAACTTCGCATTGAAAGGACATTCTTTGAGGCAAGAAAAAGGAGAGAAACTTATAAAATCGTTTGTTCTTTAGAGCCACTGTTCGTATCCATATGATAATATTCTATAGATATGTTCAGTGTCTTTTTAGAATAAATGACTTCAGCACTAAAGAAGGAGACAAGCTGACGGATCACGATTGTTGTGATATGAGCAATCAGAAGAAGAAACGATGATGATTATGGAAATACACTCTTTAACGTATGAACTTTTAAATTTTCTTAAATGAATGTGGTCTTTTAAAATTTAATCGCTGTTTTTATGAAGAAGTTCTTTTATGAATGTTTTTCTTAGTTGAAAGTATTTTTTGTCTTAGGAATTGTATTATAACGGAATTTTAAGTTTTTGTCAATCATACGGATTTTTGTATGGGAAAATTTCATTACAAAAAACATCACAGTTTTGGAACAATGTGTCTACTTTTATAAATTACAACTACATTTATTCTAACAAATGTGATCATAATAAAATCGTTCGAGTGAATTGCTTTTTTTGCATATATTTCATTGTTTCATAAATAAGACACCCCACCGATAAACAGTATGGATATATTCGGTGAAAGAAATTCCTTTAATCCTAACAATTAAGTATTAATTTTCATATTTATTAAGATACACATATTATTTTGTTTTCAAAAAATTAAGGCATCAGGGTTCTTTTTCGAATAAATGTCTATAAAATTTCGAAACTTAAATTTAAATATTAAAATTTAATTTAAATTTAAAATTTAAATCTAAAATTTAAAATTTAAATTTAAAATTTAAAATTTAATTTTAAAATTTAAAATAAATCATTGATGTAAAATTCTAGAAAATGTAGGTTATATTTTATTAATTAAAAGGTTAAGTTATGTTTAGGTTAGTACTTTAAAATTAGATTTGTGTATTGAACTTATGTATGTGAATTCATCAATGATGTTTGCGTTTCACTATATTTTGTTTGCTTGTTCGCTTATATTCAAGCAGAAGCCTTTCTTTTACGGTTTTTAAGTGCTTAAACTAAGGAAAAGAAATCTGTCATTGAAAATCAGTAAAACGTCTCCTGTATGAAATTTTTTTTTATGTAAACGATATACTAAGTGCTGTAAATATATTACTATGAACATTTTCCATGTTATTGAAGTTTAATAAAATTTGTAGGAGATCTTGCATGAAATATATTTAGTTAAAACTGGGAAATTGAACTTTAATTTCACCCACTAAATATCATAAGTCTCACATGCTATTTAAAATTTATATCGAAATATGAATAAAAAATATTGCATGAGGATCTTTGAGTAAAGAATTGTGCATTGAACTTATGTATGTGAATTCTTCTATAAAGGTAAAGGTAAGTAATTCTTCTCCTTTAAGGAAGATTCTTGAAATTCGGTCTTAAAATCATCATCTGGTTCACAATCCACAATTTTCATCATGAATATTCTCTAAACAGATGGTCTCAATATTTGAATGTTCAGTGATTTGAAAACAACAACCACAACTGAAGATTTTAGTTGGCTTTAAAATATTAGATTTTATACTGATCTTCAAATATCTAAAAATGGTATAATGCTTCAAAATAACATTAAGAAAATCGCACGATTATAAACATAAAATAATTTTTGATGAAAAAATTATGTAAGGCGTAATTTATTCTAAACAAATGCATTTCATCAGCTAATGCTACAAATAATTGCACCAAATTCTTAATTATGGCTGATAAGAATAGAATGATTAGACTCTAAATAAAAATAAGAAAAGAAAATTGAGTCATAAGAATTGCCTACTACAAAAGAATACAATATTATATAACCGAACAAAAGTGTTATAATTTTAGTCACAGTAGAGCATTGAAACATGAAAGAAAATCGATGATGACAAAAGGAGGTAATCTCTAAAAAGTCTGAGTTTTTAAATTATTAAAAAAATTATACTTCCGTATATTATTTATTTTATTTTTTATTTATTTTATTTTAATTTAACCTTAAAAATAATATAAGAAATGAAATCGTGTCCACTTTTACTAGTTTTAGAACTTCACATGGAAGGGAACCTTTTCGAAGTCAGAAAAACAGGTGAAAATTATTAGAATACCGTTGTTTATTCTTTTAAGCCAAAGGTGTTAATCTTTATTATTTTAAAATTTTCAAGGAGAGTAACACTTTTGACATTTTATAATAAATCACTTCATCAGTAACGAAAATGTCAAAACGATATCTCATGAAGGATGGTTTGAATTTCTTTTCATTTTAAAAACATTATTTGGAAGAAATGATTTTTTCTTGTGTCTATATTATATAACACACAAGTTTGCAATCACTGCTCTACTAACTACGTGGATATTTTAAAATTTTGTAGCTTGTATCTCCAAATCTGTTTAAGGTTTTTCACATCATTAAAATTTATTTGCATTTCCTCTCGTAAGTGATGCAAGAAATAAAATACTTGTTACATTCGATTGTTTACATAACTTCGCATTGAAAGGACATTCTTTGAGGCAAGAAAAAGGAGAGAAACTTATAAAATCGTTTGTTCTTTAGAGCCACTGTTCGTATCCATATGATAATATTCTATAGATATGTTCAGTGTCTTTTTAGAATAAATGACTTCAGCACTAAAGAAGGAGACAAGCTGACGGATCACGATTGTTGTGATATGAGCAATCAGAAGCAGAAACGATGATGATTATGGAAATACACTCTTTAACGTATGAACTTTTAAATTTTCTTAAATGAATGTGGTCTTTTAAAATTTAATCGCTGTTTTTATGAAGAAGTTCTTTTATGAATGTTTTTCTTAGTTGAAAGTATTTTTTGTCTTAGGAATTGTATTATAACGGAATTTTAAGTTTTTGTCAATCATACGGATTTTTGTATGGGAAAATTTCATTACAAAAAACATCACAGTTTTGGAACAATGTGTCTACTTTTATAAATTACAATTACATTTATTCTAACAAATGTGATCATAATAAAATCGTTCGAGTGAATTGCTTTTTTTGCATATATTTCATTGTTTCATAAATAAGTCACCCCACCGATAAACAGTATGGATATATTCGGTGAAAGAAATTCCTTTAATCCTAACAATTAAGTATTAATTTTCATATTTATTAAGATACACATATTATTTTATTTTCAAAAAATTAAGGCATCAGGGTTTTTTTTTCGAATAAATGTCTCTAAAAATTTTAAAACTTTTATTTTAAAATTAAAACTTAATTTAAATTTATTTTTAAAATTTAAAATAAATTATTTATGTAAAATTCTAGAAAATGTAGGTTATATTTTATTAATTAAAAGGTTAAGTTATGTTTAGGTTAGTACTTTAAAATTAGATTTGTGTATTGAACTTATGTATGTGAATTCATCAATGATGTTTGCGTTTCACTATATTTTGTTTGCTTGTTCGCTTATATTCAAGCAGAAGCCTTTCTTTTACGGTTTTTAAGTGCTTAAACTAAGGAAAAGAAATCTGTCATTGAAAATCAGTAAAACGTCTCCTGTATGAAATTTTTTTTATGTAAACGATATACTAAGTGCTGTAAATATATTACTATGAACATTTTCCATGTTATTGAAGTTTAATAAAATTTGTAGGAGATCTTGCATGAAATATATTTAGTTAAAACTGGGAAATTGAACTTTAATTTCACCCACTAAATATCATAAGTCTCACATGCTATTTAAAATTTATATCGAAATATGAATAAAAAATATTGCATGAGGATCTTTGAGTAAAGAATTGTGCATTGAACTTATGTATGTGAATTCTTCTATAAAGGTAAAGGTAAGTAATTCTTCTCCTTTAAGGAAGATTCTTGAAATTCGGTCTTAAAATCATCATCTGGTTCACAATCCACAATTTTCATCATGAATATTCTCTAAACAGATGGTCTCAATATTTGAATGTTCAGTGATTTGAAAACAACAACCACAACTGAAGATTTTAGTTGGCTTTAAAATATTAGATTTTATACTGATCTTCAAATATCTAAAAATGGTATAATGCTTCAAAATAACATTAAGAAAATCGCACGATTATAAACATAAAATAATTTTTGATGAAAAAATTATGTAAGGCGTAATTTATTCTAAACAAATGCATTTCATCAGCTAATGCTACAAATAATTGCACCAAATTCTTAATTATGGCTGATAAGAATAGAATGATTAGACTCTAAATAAAAATAAGAAAAGAAAATTGAGTCATAAGAATTGCCTACTACAAAAGAATACAATATTATATAACCGAACAAAAGTGTTATAATTTTAGTCACAGTAGAGCATTGAAACATGAAAGAAAATCGATGATGACAAAAGGAGGTAATCTCTAAAAAGTCTGAGTTTTTAAATTATTAAAAAAATTATACTTCCGTATATTATTTATTTTATTTTTTATTTATTTTATTTTAATTTAACCTTAAAAATAATATAAGAAATGAAATCGTGTCCACTTTTACTAGTTTTAGAACTTCACATGGAAGGGAACCTTTTCGAAGTCAGAAAAACAGGTGAAAATTATTAGAATACCGTTGTTTATTCTTTTAAGCCAAAGGTGTTAATCTTTATTATTTTAAAATTTTCAAGGAGAGTAACACTTTTGACATTTTATAATAAATCACTTCATCAGTAACGAAAATGTCAAAACGATATCTCATGAAGGATGGTTTGAATTTCTTTTCATTTTAAAAACATTATTTGGAAGAAATGATTTTTTCTTGTGTCTATATTATATAACACACAAGTTTGCAATCACTGCTCTACTAACTACGTGGATATTTTAAAATTTTGTAGCTTGTATCTCTAAATCTGTTTAAGGTTTTTCACATCATTAAAATTTATTTGCATTTCATCTCGTAAGTGATGCAAGAAATAAAATACTTGTTACATTCGATTGTTTACATAACTTCGCATTGAAAGGACATTCTTTGAGGCAAGAAAAAGGAGAGAAACTTATAAAATCGTTTGTTCTTTAGAGCCACTGTTCGTATCCATATGATAATATTCTATAGATATGTTCAGTGTCTTTTTAGAATAAATGACTTCAGCACTAAAGAAGGAGACAAGCTGACGGATCACGATTGTTGTGATATGAGCAATCAGAAGCAGAAACGATGATGATTATGGAAATACACTCTTTAACGTATGAACTTTTAAATTTTCTTAAATGAATGTGGTCTTTTAAAATTTAATCGCTGTTTTTATGAAGAAGTTCTTTTATGAATGTTTTTCTTAGTTGAAAGTATTTTTTGTCTTAGGAATTGTATTATAACGGAATTTTAAGTTTTTGTCAATCATACGGATTTTTGTATGGGAAAATTTCATTACAAAAAACATCACAGTTTTGGAACAATGTGTCTACTTTTATAAATTACAACTACATTTATTCTAACAAATGTGATCATAATAAAATCGTTCGAGTGAATTGCTTTTTTTGCATATATTTCATTGTTTCATAAATAAGACACCCCACCGATAAACAGTATGGATATATTCGGTGAAAGAAATTCCTTTAATCCTAACAATTAAGTATTAATTTTCATATTTATTAAGATACACATATTATTTTGTTTTCAAAAAATTAAGGCATCAGGGTTCTTTTTCGAATAAATGTCTATAAAATTTCGAAACTTAAATTTAAATATTAAAATTTAATTTAAATTTAAAATTTAAATCTAAAATTTAAAATTTAAATTTAAAATTTAAAATTTAATTTTAAAATTTAAAATAAATCATTGATGTAAAATTCTAGAAAATGTAGGTTATATTTTATTAATTAAAAGGTTAAGTTATGTTTAGGTTAGTACTTTAAAATTAGATTTGTGTATTGAACTTATGTATGTGAATTCATCAATGATGTTTGCGTTTCACTATATTTTGTTTGCTTGTTCGCTTATATTCAAGCAGAAGCCTTTCTTTTACGGTTTTTAAGTGCTTAAACTAAGGAAAAGAAATCTGTCATTGAAAATCAGTAAAACGTCTCCTGTATGAAATTTTTTTTTATGTAAACGATATACTAAGTGCTGTAAATATATTACTATGAACATTTTCCATGTTATTGAAGTTTAATAAAATTTGTAGGAGATCTTGCATGAAATATATTTAGTTAAAACTGGGAAATTGAACTTTAATTTCACCCACTAAATATCATAAGTCTCACATGCTATTTAAAATTTATATCGAAATATGAATAAAAAATATTGCATGAGGATCTTTGAGTAAAGAATTGTGCATTGAACTTATGTATGTGAATTCTTCTATAAAGGTAAAGGTAAGTAATTCTTCTCCTTTAAGGAAGATTCTTGAAATTCGGTCTTAAAATCATCATCTGGTTCACAATCCACAATTTTCATCATGAATATTCTCTAAACAGATGGTCTCAATATTTGAATGTTCAGTGATTTGAAAACAACAACCACAACTGAAGATTTTAGTTGGCTTTAAAATATTACATTTTATACTGATCTTCAAATATCTAAAAATGGTATAATGCTTCAAAATAACATTAAGAAAATCGCACGATTATAAACATAAAATAATTTTTGATGAAAAAATTATGTAAGGCGTAATTTATTCTAAACAAATGCATTTCATCAGCTAATGCTACAAATAATTGCACCAAATTCTTAATTATGGCTGATAAGAATAGAATGATTAGACTCTAAATAAAAATAAGAAAAGAAAATTGAGTCATAAGAATTGCCTACTACAAAAGAATACAATATTATATAACCGAACAAAAGTGTTATAATTTTAGTCACAGTAGAGCATTGAAACATGAAAGAAAATCGATGATGACAAAAGGAGGTAATCTCTAAAAAGTCTGAGTTTTTAAATTATTAAAAAAATTATACTTCCGTATATTATTTATTTTATTTTTTATTTATTTTATTTTAATTTAACCTTACAAATAATATAAGAAATGAAATCGTGTCCACTTTTACTAGTTTTAGAACTTCACATGGAAGGGAACCTTTTCGAAGTCAGAAAAACAGGTGAAAATTATTAGAATACCGTTGTTTATTCTTTTAAGCCAAAGGTGTTAATCTTTATTATTTTAAAATTTTCAAGGAGAGTAACACTTTTGACATTTTATAATAAATCACTTCATCAGTAACGAAAATGTCAAAACGATATCTCATGAAGGATGGTTTGAATTTCTTTTCATTTTAAAAACATTATTTGGAAGAAATGATTTTTTCTTGTGTCTATATTATATAACACACAAGTTTGCAATCACTGCTCTACTAACTACGTGGATATTTTAAAATTTTGTAGCTTGTATCTCCAAATCTGTTTAAGGTTTTTCACATCATTAAAATTTATTTGCATTTCATCTCGTAAGTGATGCAAGAAATAAAATACTTGTTACATTCGATTGTTTACATAACTTCGCATTGAAAGGACATTCTTTGAGGCAAGAAAAAGGAGAGAAACTTATAAAATCGTTTGTTCTTTAGAGCCACTGTTCGTATCCATATGATAATATTCTATAGATATGTTCAGTGTCTTTTTAGAATAAATGACTTCAGCACTAAAGAAGTAGACAAGCTGACGGATCACGATTGTTGTGATATGAGCAATCAGAAGCAGAAACGATGATGATTATGGAAATACACTCTTTAACGTATGAACTTTTAAATTTTCTTAAATGAATGTGGTCTTTTAAAATTTAATCGCTGTTTTTATGAAGAAGTTCTTTTATGAATGTTTTTCTTAGTTGAAAGTATTTTTTGTCTTAGGAATTGTATTATAACGGAATTTTAAGTTTTTGTCAATCATACGGATTTTTGTATGGGAAAATTTAATTACAAAAAACATCACAGTTTTGGAACAATGTGTCTACTTTTATAAATTACAACTACATTTATTCTAACAAATGTGATCATAATAAAATCGTTCGAGTGAATTGTTTTTTTTGCATATATTTCATTGTTTCATAAATAAGACACCCCACCGATAAACAGTATGGATATATTCGGTGAAAGAAATTCCTTTAATACTAACAATAAAGCATTAATTTTCATATTTATTAAGATACACATATTATTTTATTTTCAAAAAATTAAGGCATCAGATGTTTTTTTTCGAATAAATGTCTCTAAAAATTTTAAAACTTTTATTTTAAAATTAAAACTTAATTTAAATTTATTTTTAAAATTTAAAATAAATTATTTATGTAAAATTCTAGAAAATGTAGGTTATATTTTATTAATTAAAAGGTTAAGTTATGTTTAGGTTAGTACTTTAAAATTAGATTTGTGTATTGAACTTATGTATGTGAATTCATCAATGATGTTTGCGTTTCACTATATTTTGTTTGCTTGTTCGCTTATATTCAAGCAGAAGCCTTTCTTTTACGGTTTTTAAGTGCTTAAACTAAGGAAAAGAAATCTGTCATTGAAAATCAGTAAAACGTCTCCTGTATGAAATTTTTTTTTTATGTAAACGATATACTAAGTGCTGTAAATATATTACTATGAACATTTTCCATGTTATTGAAGTTTAATAAAATTTGTAGGAGATCATGCATGAAATATATTTAGTTAAAACTGGGAAATTGAACTTTAATTTCACCCACTAAATATCATAAGTCTCACATGCTATTTAAAATTTATATCGAAATATGAATAAAAAATATTGCATGAGGATCTTTGAGTAAAGAATTGTGCATTGAACTTATGTATGTGAATTCTTCTATAAAGGTAAAGGTAAGTAATTCTTCTCCTTTAAGGAAGATTCTTGAAATTCGGTCTTAAAATCATCATCTGGTTCACAATCCACAATTTTCATCATGAATATTCTCTAAACAGATGGTCTCAATATTTGAAGGTTCAGTGATTTGAAAACAACAACCACAACTGAAGATTTTAGTTGGCTTTAAAATATTACATTTTATACTGATCTTCAAATATCTAAAAATGGTATAATGCTTCAAAATAACATTAAGAAAATCGCACGATTATAAACATAAAATAATTTTTGATGAAAAAATTATGTAAGGCGTAATTTATTCTAAACAAATGCATTTCATCAGCTAATGCTACAAATAATTGCACCAAATTCTTAATTATGGCTGATAAGAATAGAATGATTAGACTCTAAATAAAAATAAGAAAAGAAAATTGAGTCATAAGAATTGCCTACTACAAAAGAATACAATATTATATAACCGAACAAAAGTGTTATAATTTTAGTCACAGTAGAGCATTGAAACATGAAAGAAAATCGATGATGACAAAAGGAGGTAATCTCTAAAAAGTCTGAGTTTTTAAATTATTAAAAAAATTATACTTCCGTATATTATTTATTTTATTTTTTATTTATTTTATTTTAATTTAACCTTAAAAATAATATAAGAAATGAAATCGTGTCCACTTTTACTAGTTTTAGAACTTCACATGGAAGGGAACCTTTTCGAAGTCAGAAAAACAGGTGAAAATTATTAGAATACCGTTGTTTATTCTTTTAAGCCAAAGGTGTTAATCTTTATTATTTTAAAATTTTCAAGGAGAGTAACACTTTTGACATTTTATAATAAATCACTTCATCAGTAACGAAAATGTCAAAACGATATCTCATGAAGGATGGTTTGAATTTCTTTTCATTTTAAAAACATTATTTGGAAGAAATGATTTTTTCTTGTGTCTATATTATATAACACACAAGTTTGCAATCACTGCTCTACTAACTACGTGGATATTTTAAAATTTTGTAGCTTGTATCTCCAAATCTGTTTAAGGTTTTTCACATCATTAAAATTTATTTGCATTTCATCTCGTAAGTGATGCAAGAAATAAAATACTTGTTACATTCGATTGTTTACATAACTTCGCATTGAAAGGACATTCTTTGAGGCAAGAAAAAGGAGAGAAACTTATAAAATCGTTTGTTCTTTAGAGCCACTGTTCGTATCCATATGATAATATTCTATAGATATGTTCAGTGTCTTTTTAGAATAAATGACTTCAGCACTAAAGAAGTAGACAAGCTGACGGATCACGATTGTTGTGATATGAGCAATCAGAAGCAGAAACGATGATGATTATGGAAATACACTCTTTAACGTATGAACTTTTAAATTTTCTTAAATGAATGTGGTCTTTTAAAATTTAATCGCTGTTTTTATGAAGAAGTTCTTTTATGAATGTTTTTCTTAGTTGAAAGTATTTTTTGTCTTAGGAATTGTATTATAACGGAATTTTAAGTTTTTGTCAATCATACGGATTTTTGTATGGGAAAATTTAATTACAAAAAACATCACAGTTTTGGAACAATGTGTCTACTTTTATAAATTACAACTACATTTATTCTAACAAATGTGATCATAATAAAATCGTTCGAGTGAATTGTTTTTTTTGCATATATTTCATTGTTTCATAAATAAGACACCCCACCGATAAACAGTATGGATATATTCGGTGAAAGAAATTCCTTTAATCCTAACAATTAAGTATTAATTTTCATATTTATTAAGATACACATATTATTTTATTTTCAAAAAATTAAGGCATCAGGGTTCTTTTTCGAATAAATGTCTATAAAATTTCGAAACTTAAATTTAAATATTAAAATTTAATTTAAATTTAAAATTTAAATCTAAAATTTAAAATTTAAATTTAAAATTTAAAATAAATCATTGATGTAAAATTCTAGAAAATATAGGTTAACATCTATTAATTAAAAGGTTAAGTTATGTTTAGGGTTAGTACGTTAAAATAAGATTTGTGTATTGAACTTATGTATGTGAATTCATCAATGATGTTTGCGTTTCACTATATTTTGTTTGCTTGTTCGCTTATATTCAAGCAGAAGCCTTTCTTATACGGTTTTTAAGTACTTAAACTAAGGAAAAGAAATCTGTCATTGAAAATCAGTAAAACGTCTCCTGTATGAAATTTTTTTTGTGTAAACGATATACTAAGTGCTGTAAATATATTACTATGAACATTTTCCATGTTATTGAAGTTTAATAAAATTTGTAGGAGATGTTGCATGAAATATATTTAGTTAAAAATGGGGCATTGCACTTTACTTTCATCCACTAAATATCATAAGCCTTTCATGCTATTTAAAATTTATAACGAAATATGAATAAAAAATATTGCATGAGATTTTTGGAGTTAAAAATTGTGCATTGAACTTATGTATGTGAATTCTTCTTTAAAGGTAAAGGTATGTAATTCTTCTACTTTAAGAAAGATTTTTGAAAGTCGGTCTTAAAATCATTATCTGGTTCACAATCCACAATTTTCATCATGAATATTCTCTAAACAGATAGTCTCAATATCTAAATGTTTAGTGATTTGAAACCAGCAACCACAACTGAAGATTTTATTTGGCTTTAATCAACAATGGAGATATATTTTACGAGATTCAAAACAGAAAATGGCGAAGAGAGCAATTCTCATGTTTATTTTGAAGTGAGAGATACCTGACCCTATAATTTGTATGAGAAAAAATATAAATCAGCTGCTTTGCACTTTAGAACAAACAAAAGCATCAGTGAAAGAAGAAGAAAGTAGGATCATGTTTGTAAAAACAGTTATGGAGTTTTATTTTCAACTTAAAGAAACATTCCATTCCGTTATGATTGTCCCGCCTTTTTATCACTTTTACTGCTTTTCAATTCAGAATATTGTAATGCAATACTCAAAACATTACAATTGAGAATCACTAATATTTAAAATTTGTCTAGACCATTTTTCCATCATATGAAATATTTTCCATTTTTTAGGATTTATTATAATATTTTTTTCTTTTATTTACTAAGTGAAAGCCTCAAGATTTAAATATTTAATCCTTTTCTTATTACGAGTACTTCTTTCTTGTGAAGAAATCACATTTAAAGAAGTTTACGAAGTTAAGTTAATGAATTTACTATGATTTTTGTGCTTTCTGCAAAAACAACATACGACGAATATTTTATACATTTATAAAAGATTAGTATAAATGGGAAATAATTATTTTAAATCATTTTTACGTCGTTGATTCCTGTATTTTAATTTTTTACTTTTTTAATAATTTTTGTTAAAAATATCATCTATTATTTGATGTATTCTACATAAACCCTTACATTTATTAAAACTTTTGGTTTCAATTAATTCATAATCATTCTGTCCTCAAATGTGCAGGAAAAAAGTCGAGAAATATTCCTTTATGATAATGGAAATAACGAAATATTATGAAACACGAGAAGTGACTATGTGAGGAAGCAGACTAAGTTTAGTTTATTATAGAAAGAAGATCTACCAAAATCAATAGTAAAACTGATTGCCTATTTAACTATCTTTTTTTTTTGATATTTACTCTGTCTGAAAGAATCTATTTCAAGAATCGGATCTTGTTTTGTAGTTTTTATCTGATTCGCCGAAAGGCAGTCATCCTGCAGTATCACGCTTGTGGCAGATGATGCGACAAATGGTAAGTCCTTATTGTCATTTTTTGTCATTTTTCTAGGCATAGTTTTCCGTTATTATTCATTCAGAAACAGAACAGTGATCGTCACTTTTATTTTCAGTGATGACAGAAGACGTGGTAAGATATTCGATGATTTTAAATGTATTGTTGCTCTTTTACTCTGTTTCTATTAGTTACTATTAAATTTGAAGTTTTGAACTGTTAATAATGCCAAATATTTCTACTAGACGGTTTAGTTTATGACTGGATTAATTATTTAAAACCGGAAGCGGAAGATTATTCAAAACAGAAATAAGTTAAGGTTGAAATGCCGCGTTTGTGTTCTTGAGATCATTCTTAAAGAAGCTTAAGATCGACATTAAAAGTAAATGAGTGCATCAATCGAGCGCCAGATATTGGGATGAGAAGTTTGAGATTAGGAATTGATTAATTGCGCAGAATTTGAGATGGAAATAAATTTACTTTGAGATGCTGCGTTTGCGTTCGTGTGATTATTTTTAAACATTCTCCCGTTCATTCATGGCGTATTTTTAAAGTAAATAAGTGCACGAGATAAGCGCCAGATATTTGAACAAGAAGGATCAAATAATTACTGGATTATTTGTTCTGATTTAGAGAGAAAGTTTATTTCGTCTGAAGGAAGTGTTACAAGAAATATTCTTTGTTAAGAATGGTGTGTTGAAATTTACTTTCACTCACGCGTATGTCAAAGATGAGATGTGTGATGACATTTTTAATTCAATATATTTTGCCTTTTTGTCTTTCAACTAGGGAAAAGAAATTTGTCATTTAATATGAATTACGTAGTTTTTTAAAATATGAACATTTGTAATAACATTTTTTCTTTATTATAACCTCTTTAAAGTAGGGCTATACATTTTACAGTGAAAATTAATTGAATAAATTGATGGAGTTTTAGGATTTTTTCGATTTTGTAATTTTATTTAAAAATTTCTATTTTGCGGATTTTTTATTCCGACTTTCTTAATTGGAACAATGAAATTTTTTTAAAGAATACTGTATTTCATGAAATATTCTATTTAATTTCCTATCGTCATACGTCAGGAACAGTAATATAAACAATAATTTCAGTGTACTTTTTCATAGATGTTCAAAGATATTTGGAGATTTATGATTTAAAAAGGGTGAATTTTTCTTACGAAACTTGAAATCTCGAACTGCCATTAATTGCATACATTTCAATGAGAAGGCTCAGTTTAGGACTGGATTTAGCTTTCAGAATTCGAAACGGCAGTTTATTTAAAGAAAAATAAGTTTTCTTTGAAATACGGTATTTTTGTTCTGCTGTTTATTTTTATAAAGGCTCGAGATCATCAATGGAGTTTTTTTTTAAATTAAATGAGTGCATCAGATGAGCGTCAGATGTATAGATGAGAACGTTTAGTTTAGGAATACATTAATTCTTTCAGATTCGATGGAAAAGTATAATCGAAGCGGAAATAAGTTTACTTGGAAACGCAGCATTTTTGTTTTTGTGCTTATTTTTAAAGAAGCTCACAAACCTTTATGCTGTGTTTTTAAGTAAAAGAGTGAGTGCATCAAAAGAACGTCCTAAATTACCATATCCTCTCCAGATGAACTCTCATTTCAATCACTGGGTAAGTACATAATTTCGAATCCATAACAGAGTTCTTCCGAAACATATTTTATTTGTTGTGTTAAAATTTATGGTAGCAATAACCACTCTGATAAGGTTATTTGTATTACAATTAGGGAAAAGTATTCCGTTATTATATTCAGTAAAATTTTTGAATATTTTTTGAAATTTTATTTAAGTAATGAACTACAAATATATTGTATGTTTTTAGGTTGTAAAATTATCATTTAATTTGAAGTTTTCAAACAGCTCTACAACCTAATATTGCATGAAATTCTTTCTTATAAGACATACGTTATACTTTGCTTATGATGAAATCTTTGACAAAGGTTTTAAAGGAATGTGAGAATTTGAACACATTTGTGTTCAATCTTTTATCGTAAGGTTATTGAAATGAAACAAGATAAAATAGGTCTGTCAATTAAAGTAAATGAATTTACTATGATTTTTGTGCTTTCTGCAAAAATAACATACGAAAAATATATTATAAATTTATAAAAGATTAGTATAAATGGGAAATAATTATTTTAAATCATTTTTACGTCGTTAATTCATGTATTTTAATTTTTTACTCTTTTAATAATTTTTGTTAAAAATATTATCTTTTTTTTGTGGTATTCTATATAAACCTTTACATTTATTAAAACTTTTGATTTCAATTAATTTATAATCTTTCTGTCCTCAAATGTGCCGGTCAAATGTCGAGATATATACCTTTATAATAATAGAAATAACGAAATATTATTAAACAAGAGAAGTGACTATGTGAGGAAGCAGACTAAGTTCAGTTTATTATAGAAATAAGGGCTACCAAATCCAATAGTAAAACTGATTCCCTATTCAACTATATATTTTTTTTGTTGATATTTACTCTATCTGAAAGAATCTATTTCAAGAATCGCATCTAGTTTTGTAGTTTTTATCTGATTCTCCGAAAGTCAGTCCTCCTGCAGTATCACGCTTATGGCAGATGATGCGACACATGTTAAGTCCTTATTGTCATTTTCTTTCTTTTTTCCAGGCATAGTTTTCCGTTATTATTCATTCAAAAACAGAACACTGATCATCCGTTTTATTTTCAGTGATGACAGAATACGTGGTAAGATATTCGATGATTTTAAATGTATTGTTGCTCTTTTGTTCTGTTTCTTTCAGTTACTATTATATTTGAAGTTTTGAACTGTTAATAATACCAAATATTTCTACTATATGGTTTAGTTTATGACTGAATAAATTATTTAAAATTGGAGTTCAAAGCAGAAATAAGTTAAGGTTGAAATTCCGCGTTTGTCTTCAGGAGATTATTCTTAAAGATGCTTAAGATCGACAATGCCATATTTTAAAAGTAAATGAGTGCATCTATTGAGGGCCAGATATTGGGATGAGAAGTTTCAGATTAGGAATGGATTAATTGTGCAGAATTTGAAATGGAAATAAGTTTACTTTGAGATGCGGCTTTTGTGTTCGTTTGATTATTTTTGAACATTCTCACGATTATTCATGGTGTGTTTTTAAAGTAAATAAGTGCACCAGATTAGCGCCAGATATTTGGACAAGAAGGATCAAATCAGGACTGGCTTATTTATTCTGAATTAAAGAGAAAGTTTATTTAGTTTGAAGAAAGTGTTACTTGAATTTTTTTTAGTTACGAATGGGGTGTTGAAATTTAATTTCAGTCACATGTATGTCAAAGATGAGATGTGTGATGACATTTGCAATTCAATATATTTTGCCTTCTTCTCTTTCAACTAGGGAAAAGAAATTTGTCATTTAATACGAATTACGTAGTTTTTAAAATTGAACATTTGTAATAACATTTTTTCTTTATTATAACCTCTTTAAAGTAGGGCTATATATTTTACAGTGAAAATTAATTAAATAGATACATTGAGTTTTAGTCTTTTTCCGATTTGTCATTTAATTTAAAAATTTCTATTTTGCACACTTTTTTATTCCGTGCTTCTTAATTGAAACAATGAAATTTCTTGAAAGAATTCTGTATTTCATGAAACATTCTATTATTTTCCTAGCGTCATACGTCAGTAACAGTAATATAAATAATAACTTCGATGTACTTTTTCATAGATGTTCAAAGATATTTGGAGATTTGCGATTTAAAAAGGTTGAATTTTTCTGATGAAACCTGAAATCACGAACTGCCAATAACTGCAGACATTTCGATGATTAGGCTCATTTTAGGACTGGATTTATTTTTCAGAATTCGAAACGGCAGTTTATTTAAAGAAAAATAAGTTTTCTTTGAAATACGGTATTTTTGTTGTGCTGATTATTTTCTTAAAG
Source organism: Argiope bruennichi (assembly GCF_947563725.1). Taxonomy (NCBI): domain Eukaryota; kingdom Metazoa; phylum Arthropoda; class Arachnida; order Araneae; family Araneidae; genus Argiope; species Argiope bruennichi. The sequence continues at coordinate 121,266,344 of NC_079162.1, forward strand.
GCTCGAGATTATCAATGGAGTTTTTTAAAAGTAAATGAGTGCATCAGATGAACACCAGATGTTTAGATGAGAAGGTTTAGATTAGGAGTGCATTAATTCTTTCAGATTCGAAGGAGAAGTATATTCGAAGCGGAAATAAGTTTACTTAGAAACGCGGCATTTTTGTTCTTGTGCTTATTTTTAAAGAAGCTCACAAACTTTTATGCTGTGTTTTTAAGTAAAAGAGTGAGTGCATCAAAAGAACGTCATAAATTGCCATATCCTCTCTAGATGAACTCTCATTTCAATCATTGGGTAAGTACATAATTTCGAATCTACAACAGAGTTCTTCCGAAACATATTTTATTTGTTGTGTTAAAATTTATGGTAGCAATAACCACTCTTATAAGGTTATTTGTATTACAATTAGGAAAAAGTATTCCGTTATTATATTCAGTAAAATTTTTGAATATTTTTTGAAATTTTATTAAAATAATGAACTACAAATATATTGTATGTTTTTAGGTTGTAAAATTATCATTTAATTTGAAGTTTTCAAACATTTCTACAACCTAATATTGCATGAAATTCTTTCTTATAAGACATATACGTTATACTTTGCTTATGTTGAAATCTTTGACAAAGGTTTTAAAGGAATGTGAGAATTTGAACACATTTGTGTTCAATCTTTTATCGTAAGGTTATTGAAATTAAACAAGATAAAATAGGTCTGTCATTTAAAGTAAATGAATTTACTATGATTTTTGTGCTTTCTGCAAAAATAACATACGAAAAATATTTTATAAATTTATAAAAGATTAATATAAATGGGAAATAATTATTTTAAATCATTTTTACGTCGTTAATTCATGTATTTTAATTTTTTACTCTTTTAATAATTTTTGTTAAAAGTATCATCTATTATTTGAGATATTCTATATAAACCCTTACATTTATTAAAACTTTTGGTTTCAATTAATTTATAATCATTCTGTCCTCAAATGTGCAGGAAAAAAGTCGAGAAATATTCCTTTATGATAATGGAAATAACGAAATATTATGAAACACGAGAAGTGACTATGTGAGGAAGCAGACTAAGTTTAGTTTATTATAGAAATAAGAGCTGCCAAAACCAATAGTAAAACTGATTCCCTATTCAACTATCTTTTTTTTTTGATATTTACTCTGTCTGAAAGAATCTATTTCAAGAATCGGATCTTGTTTTGTAGTTTTTATCTGATTCTCCGAAAGGCAGTCATCCTGCAGTATCACGCTTATGGCATATGATGCGACACATGTTAAGTCCTTATTGTCATTTTCGTTCTTTTTTATAGGCATCGTTTTCCGTTATTATTCATTTAAAAACAGAACAGTGATCGTCCGTTTTATTTTCAGTGATGACAGAAGACGTGGTAAGATATTCAATGATTTTAAATGTATTGTTGCTCTTTTGCTCTGTTTCTTTTAGTTACTATTATATTTGAAGTTTTGAACTGTTAATAATACCAAATATTTCTACTAGACGGTTTAGTTTATGACTGGATAAATTAATTAAAACTGGAGGTGGACGTTTTTTCAAAATAGAAATAAGTTAACTTTGAAATGCCGCGTTTGTGTTCTTGAGATTGTTCTTAAAGAAGCTTCGACAATGCCGTGCCGAAAGATCGACAATGCCGTGTTTTCAAAGTAAATGAGTGCATCAATCGAGCGCCATATATTGGGATGAGAAGATTCAGATTAGGAATGGATTAATTGTGCAGAATTTGAGATGGAAATAAATTTACTTTGAGATGCGGCGTTTGCGTTCGTGTGATTATTTTTAAACATTCTCCCGTTCATTCATGGCGTGTTTTTAAAGTAAATAATATCACCAGATTCGCGCCAAATATTTGGACAAGAAGGATCAATCAGGATTGGATTATTTGTTCTGAATTAAAGAGAATGTTTATTTAGTCTGAAGGAAGTGTTACATGAAATTTTTTTTAGTTAACAATGGGGTGTTGAAATTTACTTTCACTCACGTGTATGTCAAAGATGAGATGTGTGATGACATTTGCAATTCAATACATTTTGCATTCTTGTCTTTCAACTAGGGAAAAGAAATTTGTCATTTAATACGAATTACGTAGTTTTTAAAATATGAGCATTTGTAATAACATTTTTTCTTCATTATAACCTCTTTAAAGTAGGGCTATATATTTTACAATGAAAATTAATTGAATAGATTGATGGAGTTTTAGTCTTTTTCCGATTTTGTAATTTAATTTAAAAATTTCTATTTTGCGGACATTTTTATTCCGAGTTTCTAAATTGGAACAATGAAATTTCTTTAAAGAATTCTGTATTTCATAAAAAATTCTGTTCAATTTCCTAGCGTCATACGTCAGTTGCAGTAATATAAATAATAATTTCGGTGTACTTTTTCAGAGATGTTCAAAGATATTTGGAGATTTATGATTTAAAAAGGGAGAATTTTTCTTATGAAACCTGAAATCTCGAACTGCCAATAACTGCAGACATTTCAATGAGAAGGCTCAGTTTAGGACTGGATTTATTTTTCAGAATTCAAAACGAAAGTTTATTTAAAGAAAAATAAGTTTTCTTTGAAATACGGTATTTTTTGGATTTAATTAAAATTTGTTGCATCGATTTTTGGCATTCTATTAGCAAATAAATTCTTTTTTGTGTTTCAGATAATTCAAAAACAGGTTTCCATTACCTGCTTCTTTCTGTGGCCTAGAATGAATATTGCAAGAGGTTGTTCTGCGGACGAATTACATTTTAGTTTTTCGCGAATTGGTTTTTCTTGTTTGTGAAAATTGGCCAGGAAATAATTTTTCCACAATAAGTATTTTCCGTTTAATTTCTGACAAGGTCCGATGTATGGAAATGAATCAAATGATATATTAATTTCAATTTACGTGCCTAAATATTAAAATTTATACATTTCCATTTTTTTTTCAATCGAATTCATTGAGAAGAATTAATAATATTGCAACTTTACTATGTTTTTTAAAGTTTTTAAAGTGATTGACTAAGAATTAATTCATGCAGTGTATTTTGTATTTAAATACATACAGGCAGTGTATGTATTTAAAGATTTTAAATTATATTTCCCAAATAACGTATTCTTAATTTACTAAAATTACATAAATATTCCTATAATATGCCATGTTATTTAGAAGAAATGAACTATTATTTGTGTCTCACAGTTTTGCTAAAGATGCTCATCAAAAAATGATGTGTCTTGAAATGAAAGATGTTTTCCCGTTATTGTGGAATTGTTATTAAATGTGTAAAATTAATTTCAATCAATTTTAATGTAAAATTTCTTATATGAATGTAATAATTTCTTTTTTGTTTTTCAGGTAATTCTAATGTAGCTTTCCATTGCCTGCTTCTTTCCATTGCCTCAAATGAATATTTCAAGAAGATCTATTATGGACGAATTACATTCTAATTTGTGGCGATGTGGTTTTTCTTGCTAGGGAAAATTGTCTGTTAAATATTTTTTCCCTGTCAGAACCACCACATTGCCGCAAGCATATTCAGCAGAAAAAAATCGATCCATTTTACTTTCGACAAGTTCCGGTATATGGGAATAAATCAACTTATTTTTTTAATTTCAAGTCATGTGCTTGAATATAAAAATTTAGATTTACACACTTTTTCAATAGTAATCAATGAGAAGAATTACTAATGTTGCAACTTTATATAAATTGAACGACCAAAACTATAATTCATGGCATTTACTGAACAGAAATATCACCAGTCAATGTTTTAATTAAGATACACACAGTTACTAATTTAGCAATAATATGCAAATAAATACAAATTTTCTTTTTTTTTAAATTTTAAATATGTAAATTATAAAGCAAATAAAGAATTATTTCGTTTTCAAAAATTATTTTAAACTTAAATATCCTTTTGTCAGAAATGTATATTTAAAAAAATTTAAAATTCCATGAATAAAATTTTTTTTTATAATATTAACATTTTGTCGAATACAGTTGACTAGGTTCCTTTCTATTTATTTACATTAACTCAGTTTTTATTTTATGAAACAACAAATATCCGCTTCATTGATAATATGTACACAGTGATACTTTTAAAATTGTGCAACCCTATATTTCTAGCATTTAAAAACGCATTGTCGTAAAATACTTTTGGTAGACTTGTTTCGATATGAAAGATTTATTTCAATCCAAAAATTGATTAATCGAATGAATGAATTGCCATCCCCTAATTTTTTCATAACATTAATTCGATTTTGCATATCTTTTTCTATACATGTATATAATTTTGTTTCCAATATTCGAAATGGTGCTTAAGATAAAATGAATTTTGAATGCTCAGAACTTCATATGAATAGATATAACATATTTTGGAAAGCATATTATTATTATGTAAATCTCAGTATGTTAATCAGTTTAATTTTTTAACTAGGATAATTTTCTAAACATGCTCCAATCTGATGTTTAATATGATCAAATTTTAAATAGGTTATAAATTTTTTATATAATATTTGATCATTTCTTTTCTATTCAAAGTATTTAATAACACAGATAATAATTATTATCTCTCTTCCATAAAAATTGAAGTGACTAGGATGAAGTGTGTAGATTACTGACCCCTTCTCTGGGACATGGATTCAAAAATAATTGAAGTTCTGATTGAGAAGAAATCTTTATGATAAAAAAATGAATACTTTTCCATTTTTCATATTTTCAAAATTTTAGATTTCTTTAAATGTTGTTTACCGCTGCCTGCTAAAATCTAAAATTTTTCGAAAAAGAGAAAAAAATTCTGAAATTTTTATTCAGCTAAATTTTTGAAAGAAGAATGATTAACAATTTTAAAAATCAATAGAAATAGTTATCATTGGAATAACTTATTCTCCTCGAATATTAAAGAAGAACTCTTATGGAAAATAAATGTTTGGTTTTTGTGAAAACTGTTTGGAAATGTATTTTCAGCATAGGATATTTTCGAAAAGACAAAATCAGAGTAAAAAAAATTAACTTTCCGCAATTTTTTTTAAAAATAATTGAATGAATAATTTTTTTCTTTCATTTATTGCTTTAGTTTAAATGTCCTTTAAAGATATAAAAAATATCACTTGAAATATCATTGTTTAAAATAAAAAATGGAGATATTCTTCGAGCGTTGACTGGTATCTTTTAATTTAGTAAAAGTTATTGTAATTAGTTCTTTTGTTCCTTATTTTGATGAATAATTATTAACAGAATTTAGTATACGAAAATCAGCATCAATATTTCAATGATCAGCACTCTATTTGTTTTTAAATGGAAAAGAAAAAAAATTGTCAGTCTAGTCGAGATAAATAAAAAATAATAATTATTAAATTTAATAGGTCTCTCATGTCGCGGTATGATTTTTAATCACGGCACATGTTACAGACAAAGTGTCTTGCTTCATTCCATTTACGAATGTCCGAGATATAATTTTCTGTAATGAGTATGAACATATCAAGACTGCGAGCCTTTTACCTTAACTCCGCCAAAGTTATTTTAATGAATGGATCATAAAACTTTACGCCATGAGAATAAACCTATGGAGGCATTTTTTTTAGTTACGATGGCTTTATGTATTTTATAATGATGAAATTTTTGTGTGAATAATTTTTGAAGCCTTTACTTAAAGAACAAAATTTTAAATTTGAAAAATTCTAAAATATGCCTGTAGCATAATCCTTGACTTGTAAATTTGAGACCTTGTCTGCTGTTCGAATTGCCAACAAGAGTAAAATAATATCCTTTATATAAGTAATATAAAATAAACAATTTGTTGATGAAGGGTTGATTATGTGAGGGAAAATAATTGTTATCATTTTTAGCAAACTTTAGTGAATCGTTTACACTTAAAACATATCCTACAAGGAGGCATCGTAGGTAAAAACATTCTGCATGAAAAGAGATATGGTTGGTACTGTTATTATATGAATATATTTTTTTAACTTTCAGTATCAATTTAGCTTCATTATGTAGAAATAAGTTTTTTAGACTTGTTTGATTTAATTTTTTAAAATCTGTTTGAACTTCTAAAATGAAATAATATAAAACTTTCTACATAGTTTATTTCAAAAAGATGGATTTTTTACTGCATGGGAAAAAAGTTCTCAATTTAGCTTCTTTGAAATGTGTATTTAGTTTCAGCTATATTCTACAAAAAACATTCGCAGATTCAATGGAATTGTTTATAATAGGTATTATAATATTGTTGTGATAATTTTTTAAGACTCATTATTAATTTAACTAAATAATGCATAAATAAATCTTTGTTTAGTTTTAAAACTTGACTGCTTTATTTTTATATGATGTTTCAACCAACCTCTAATTTGAAATAAAATACAATTCTTTCCACTGGTAAATTTAAATCACTAGACGTGTTGCTGAGTGGTTATTTATCAGACGGAAAATATTATTATGTATTTTCGGTGAACCCACGCCATTTAGATTGAAACGTCTCCTAGAAAAATGCATCCCCTGCAGAAATAACGAAATTATATATTATGAAATATGTTTCATATTATCACAATCAATAAATTATACTTAGAACATTTAATATAAATTTAGGTAAGTAAGACACAAATAAATACTTGGTAATCATTTAGATTTGCTTGCTTTCATTTATTAAGTAGTTCAAACTGATTACAAGAAATAAATAACACTATTTCATGCAGGTAATTTAAGAGCAACATATTTGTTGCTGAGTGATTTTACTTGTCGGTGAAAACTAATTTTATCTTTTTGTTCCTTTCAATCGTGGCATTTATGTTCGCACATTATCGTAGAAAAGTGCTTTTCATATTTAAACAATGAAATTTTATTAAAAAAAATATGAATGTTCTGTATTAGCGTTGTAAATTTTTTCCTTTAGCATTCGCTATTCATTAAAATTTGGGGTGGATAATTAAATCAATTTTTTTATGATTATTTGTTTTACTTTAATAATCTTTTCAAATTGCTTATACTTAAGAGATGTCATTTTAAAAGAGACAGTTTGAACGTGGGCGGGGAAAACGAATTTATCTTTTTTTTAAATTTTATTTTTACCTTCTTTATTTTAATGAGTTGTTAGAACTGCTAATACAAAATTAAAGAAACTTAATAGAAAATAGTTAAATATTTAGTATTTATTTATAAGAAATTTAAATCGTTGTTTTAAAACTTTAAAAAATTATTTATAATTCGTTCTCTACTGTGTTTCTATTTGAGGAAAATTTAAGTGTCTCAAGAGGTGAAATGAATTAGCAGAAATGTATGCAATATAAAGGAGCTTCAAGTACAGTACTAGAATTTAGAAAAATTGAAATTCTGGTGAAGCATAATCGAGTCATTTCCTTCTCGCATAAATAAACGCATGATTCACGAAGTTAAATGAATTCCTTAAGTATGATTGAAAAATTGTACAGTGAAGCTTCTTGAAATCTGTAACATAATATTTTTAATTCTATTGCTTAAACGTATGAAAAATTGACTGTAGGTTTGTTTTCGAAAGAGTGATTTATCAAAAGTCATTAATTAATGATGAATCTTATTTGCTAAGCAGTTTGCACAAACAATAACTTTTTATTTATATTGAGGCACTAAGCTTTTATATTCTTCTTCATTTCAGTTTTTTTTAATAAAAATAGCATTTCAAGATTAAAACTGATAAATCGAAATAAAAGCTTTGTGATTGAATAAGAGAGAATTTTTTTTGAATACGTTAAAGCTATTAATTCGTCACAATTTTCGCTATGTAATTTAATGAATAATATTCGTTCTCTGAAATAAGAAAGAATTTGTTGTTTTCACTCATGGTGCTTTTTTTAATAAAATTTCAATTCAACATTTTGTCTTTGATGAAGAAGCTCTGAATTAAATTCTTTTCTTGTAACATACTTCGTCTACACTCACATGCATCTGAACTGTTTGATGAGAATCTTCAATGATATTGCTATTTGCATATATTTTATACCCATTTATCCTGGGAACTCTCGGAAAACCCTTCTTATGAAATATTTTTATAAAACCTAGGAAAAATAAATATCTCATTGAAATTAGAAACAAATATTTATTCAGAAAAGTTTTCAGGTAAATGACCTACAGAATTATTTTAAGTATTTTCAGTTGAAAATTTTCCATATAATTTAAAATTTTCAATGGGATTAACAAAAAGAAAAATTTTATGGAAACTATTCAGCTGAGAGCAGTATCTTGAAATTTTCTTTCTCTCACACATATTCAAAAGACATAATAAGAATTTTCCCAAGATATTTCTATTCCAAATTTCTGCGTCTTCTTGCTTCGCTAGTGCTTTAACAAATACTTTTCTTAGAAGTTTGTTTGTAATGAAACTAGGGACATAGTATGTAGTTTGTAATAAACTTAATATAGTTTGTAATAAAACTAGGATTAGTTTATTATAAACTGATCCTAGTAAAAATTAGTAAATCAGTAAAATTTCCTACAATTAGAAATTTTATATGAAAAATGACATGCAAAATTACTGCAAATAATATAATTTAAAAATTTCCAGGTTATTTAAAATTCTTAATGCAGGTCCGAAGAAAATATTTCATGTATTTCACTTCATGTTCGTTTACGTATGGGTCAAAAATGTTACAAATGTAATGATGACATTCGTATTTGAATATATTTTGCATTCGTCCGTTTTTGGCACTTATTAAAAACCATTTTGTAAGGTTGTTTGCATTTAAACTAAGAGGAAAAGTCTGTCATTTAAAATTATTAAAAATTCTTCTTTATGAATATTGTCTGGTGTAAATGATATACAAACATTTTCTAAGTATTTTTAATGAAAATTTCAATTTTATTTGTAGTTTTTAAAGAATTATAACAAAATGTTATTATAAATTCTTTTATTAAAAAACTTTTAAACGTTATTTTCATACACATATAAATATGAAAGCAGATATGAATTCACCAATCACATTTGCATTTATATATACTTTGTCTTTCTCCTCTTGTAACATCAAAAACTTTGTATCAAAACTGCGGAAAAGAAATCTGTCATATAAAATCAGTAACGTTTCATCTATTTAGAGTATTCACCAGGTTAAGGACATACAGAATTATTTAAAAAATTTTTAACGGAATATTCCATATGTTATTTAAAGATTTTAATAAAAGTGAAGAAAATGTTGCATGAAATTTATTCAGTTAAGAACTGCATATTGAATTCATCAATAATGTTTACATTTCAATGGATTTAGTTTAGTTTTGTTTTGTTTTGTTTCACCGTTCGTCGCGCATCTTTTTTATACTGCTGTTTGCAGTAAAATTAGGGCACATGTGTCATTTCAAATCAATTTAGAAATTTTATTTAGTAAATGGCATATAAATTTCTCTAAGAATTTTTTACTGCAAATTTTCCATGTTAATTGAAGACAATATTTAAATTTATTTAGTTAATCATTGTGCCTTGCTTTTTACTTTCAATCATATACATATCAAAGGTGTGATGTGATATGTGATGATATGTGTAATTTAGTATGATTTGCCTTCTGTTTACTATGTAACTTCACAAACAGCCTTTCTTATAAGGGTGTTTGTATTAAACCAAGAATAAGTAGTTAGTCATTTAGTATCAGTAAAATGTCTTCTGTTTAGAGATTTCATGAAGTTAATGAAATATAGAAATGATTGACGATTTTTTAACTGCTATTTTTCCATGCTATTTAAAGTTTTTAATAAAGTATGCAAGAAAATCTGCATGAGATTTCTTCAGTTAAGGATTGTGTTTAGAACTTTTCTCTGACTCATGAGAAAAGTGTTGTGTCAATTTTCAGCGATATTTCTGTTTCAACATACTATGTCTTCTCATTACTAGTGTAGCACGTGCAACACTAATCATCAAACATATCCTGCGAAACAACTTCTCGAGAAGAAAGAGAGAAATGTTTTAAAACTGGTATCATATATTTTTTAAATATGAAAATGATATTTTTTGGCATTATTTATTCATTTATTAAGTGATGCAGATATAATTTTAGTATGAATTATTTGCTTTATTACAGTCAGCTGTTAAAATAGCTGAATGAAACAAAATATTACCCTTCACATAGCTGATGAATGCCAGACATTTTTTAGCTGAGTGGTCGCGCTTGTGAGAAAAAAAAATTATCACTCTTACCCACATGTGCACCACTTACATTCAAATGTATCATACAAAAAAGCTTCTCGAACCGAGTTAAAGAAACTGCATTAAAACAGTTATGGTATATTTTATAATTATAAAAAATATTTTCTTATCACTTATTAATAATTTAGAAAAGGGACCCAGAAGTAAATCTTTTTTTTAGATTTACTTGATTTTTTTCAGTCAGGTATTCAGTTAACTAATATTATAGTAAAATGTTGTCCTTCACACAGGTAATATATGATAGAGAAATTGTAGCTGTGTCCTTGCACTTGTGAGGTAAAAATAAATATTACCATTTTTGGCTTGACGTGCAACACTTAGATTCAAACATATCCTGCAAAAACGTTTTTAGAGTAGAAACAGAGAAAATATTTTAAAAGATGTGCGGTATATTTTTTTTCTAATTATGAAAACGTTACTTTTGGCATTAACTGTTAATTTAGTTAAGTAATGCAGAAATAAGATTTACTTCCTTTATTTCAGTCAGAAGTTCAAATAGCTGAATAAAAGAAAATATTATCCTTCATATAGATAATATATGACAGACAGTTTATAGCTGAGTGCTTGCACTTGTAAAGTCAAAATAAATTTATCCTTTTTACCCACATGTCAACCACTTCGATTCAAACGTATCCTTCAAAAAACTTCTCAAACCGATTTAAAAAAAACTGTGTTAAGACAGGAATGGTATATATATTATAGTTATAAAAATTATTTTCTTATCATCATTAATAATTTAGAAAAGGAATGCAGAAGTAAATCTTTTTTTTTTTTTTAGATTTACGCTTTTTTCAGTTAACTGTTTAAATTGCTAACATGAAATACAATATTGCTCATCATATAAGTAATATGTGACCCACAGTTTATTGATTGGTTGCACTTTCGAGGTAAAAATGCATTTATGATTTTTTTTTCTCAGAAGTTTTCCATGTAGTTTCGATATATATCCTAAAAAAATTCTGAAGCACATGCTATGAAACTGTATTAATATAAGTGTGGCATATATTTTGAATATTAAAATTTTATTTTTCTGTGATTCACCATTTGTTAAGCAATGTAAAGCATTAATGCTGTTCGCAGTACAAACACGAAATCAAATATTCTCCTTCATTCAATTAATAAAATACTGATAATTTGTTGCTGAGTAGCTAGTTACATGTGTGAAGGGAAAATATATTTACCTTTTTTTTTTTTTTTTTTTTTTTGCTCACAAAAGTGCACAAATCAAAAGTGCAACATTAATCAAAGAATCTACATGAAAATAGGTATAATTTTAACTATCATTTTTTAAAATTCATTATTAATTTAGTGAAACACCGCATAAATAATATTCGAGTCTTGTTTGATTTTTTTATAAGCCCTTTGAACTATTCCAATGTAATAATATAAAATCCTTCACATAAGTAATTTTAAAAACAATAATTTGTTGCTGAGTTGTTGTTCATGTGAAGGTAAAAAATGATAAATTTTATTTCTCGTAAATATACTTTTTAGTTTCAAACACTTCTTACAAAACGTTATCGCAGTCAGAAACAAAGCAACTGTATAAACGCTATTGTAATATTCACACTTTATTTTTGTTATCATTTACTATTAATTTAGCTAAATGTTGGATAAGTAAATATATGCTTATTTTCAAAATTTGACTGTTTTATTTTTATGACCTGTTTCAGTTATTACACGTCTCAGGGAAAAATAATATTTCTCTCTGTGCCATTTACGTAGGAGCATCTACAGGAAAGCACTGCACGAAGAAACAACGAAATTACTAATTAAAGAAATAGTGTTTCAAGTTATAACTATAAAAATTTGTTCATTTAGCCTTTAATAAGAATTTAGCTAAGTAACATTCAAATAAATAATTGGTTATTTCTGAGACTTGCTTTCTTTATTTTAATAGTTTGCTCGAATTGGTAACACAAAGTAAAATATAATTTCTCATAGAGTCTGTTTTAAGATAGGCAGTTTGTTACAATTAGCTGCCCTTATGAAGGGAAAATATATATTTCTTTTTTTTTATTTATATAAATTTTTTCACCCAAATTCAGACATATTTTACACAAAATCTTCGAAGGCACAAAAGATAATAAAGATTTAAAAAGAAGGAATGTTTCATATTATTGTTATAAATCTTAATTTTTGAACATCAAGTATTTATTTTGCTGAACGACATGGATACCAATTCTGTTTTCAGACATGTTTCAATCATCAATTCTGTTTTCAGACAATAATTCAAAAACATCGTTGTAAAGGCCTTTTTACCGGATGTATCAGAAAAGAAATCCACCAAAAATTAAAAATTCGTAAAAGGAAGCCAGGGGTTCCAGCACATATTAAGATAACGCTTAATGATTCATTTTCTTTTTTTCTTTGTTTCCTTTTGTTTCTCTTTTCTTTCTTTTCTCTTTTTCTTTCTTTTTTCTTTTCTTTTCCTTCTTTCTTTTTCTTTTTTGCTTCCATTTTTTACAACAATGTGCATAACCATTTATTAAGATACCGGAATAGTTATCTGGAAGGGACAGTACGAAATACGAACTGTGCCATACTTATTGCGAATCGACAAATATTCGAACTTTCAATTTTTAATGTTTTAGATATTGAAGTTATTTAAGTTATACCTGCTAAGTATATATTCAAGCTTTTATGTGTTGTTAAAGAATATGCAAATTAGTTCGATTAACGGAAAATAAGAAAACAGCAGGATAAACTTGGTGCACCAAAAAGATACAGCGAACATGGGAAAAGGTGTTCTAAAAACATTAGCATATTGGATCATCATTTTCATTAACATGCAGTTTCGGAACAATTTCTTAGACGATCTATTACAGGTAACGACGATTACTTGGACGATGTATTACAGTATTCAACTGCGCTATATTGAATTGTACTTAATTGCGGTATCTAATTATGTTAGTCAATCTCGTCTTGGTCTTGGTCTACCCTATCTCTCGAGACTTCACAAATCTTTCCCATCATCCTTAGCGTAGCCTCGTTCTTGAGTATAACCTCGTTCTTCTAGTGAATCCAAACCTTATTGGTTTGGATTCACTAGAAGGGCGGTTGAGGTGATAAGAACTAGTGAGCGTACATTCAAAAGCGAAGTGATTGGCGTCCCCCAGATCACCGCACATGCAGAATAGGCTGTTTATTATATGAAATCTATGTAAATAAAAACTGAAAAGACTATGCCCAGAAACAAAAATTAATAAATATTTATTATGTGTTAAAAGATTAAAAAAACTCTGAGAACATACCCATTGACTCTTACACCATTGTTTGAGCTATTCATCCAAAACAAACTTTTCCAATTTTGTCTTTAAATATGAATAAGGGGCCGGGATTGCAATTAATTCTCCCTCTGTTGTTGCAGATTTGACATGATGGTCGGATAACTCATTACCCGGGATACCTGTATGTGCTTTCACCCTGGACGAGCCTGCCAACCATTCCTACTTGATTATGTTTAATTTAATAATATTAATAAATTTCGAATTGCATTTCGTTTTCTTTAAAATTTCAATTGATGATAGCCTATCTCTAAAAATGTTAATTTTGTCGCAGTTTCCCAAAGTTCATTAGCCTTAAAATTAATTGCTACCAGCTCAGCCTAGAAAATAAAATTATAAAGGGCTAATTTTAAAAATTGAATTTTAATTAGTTTATTATTTCTAAAATGCCCACCGCAGCCCCAAACTTGCCGTCAGTGTACACCTCGAATTCAGGATTTTTGATACTATTTGGAAATTCAATTGTTTTATACTCTATAGAAATATCATTGATTTTAATATTATTATCTAATTTATCATCATCTAAAACAAACTTAAAATTAGTCAATCTGTAATATTTAGTATGAGGAAATTTGTACTTGAAGCCTTTAATTTTCAGTGATCATGATATTTTTAGTAGTATTTTTTTTTAATCTCCCCATCCATTTGATAATTTTTATTTGTTGGAACAATATTAAAAAATTTGTTTTGACGAAGGAAAAAAACAACTATAGAATCTGGTACAAAATAAAAAATTAAAAAAAATATTTTTCAGATTTTGTAAACATTTTATAAAAATTTCTCTTCGTTTTTCTTTTCTCAATTGAATATCTCTTAATATATAAAGGATTGCCCTTACTTATCGAATTCCCCAGCATAAAGCCAATGAAATCCGGAGTAGGGCAGGGTGATGATCGAACTCCACCATCGCGATATATCTTCCAATACATATCGATATTTTTCAATATATCGTGATATCATTACTTATTTATAGCTATCATAAGTTATAAATAGCATGTCCTAACATATTGACTGATCAGAATGACTCCAGATAAAAGGAAGTTTCAATTTATATAGTAAAAATATTCGTTTTCTTTTAAATAAAAATAGTTAGAAAATAATTGTATTAAAACCCCTTTACTAAAGTGTGTCCATGCCATGTTGCAATTTATAATATGGCGTTTCTTCAATATAGTAATTTTTAAACTGTTACCCTTTTTACTGCTGAATTAAGAAAAAACAAACTTCAATTTCTTTTATTCTTTATAAAAAGAAAATAGGAAAATGACATAATAATGCCTTTAACAAGTAAAATTAAGAAGTTTTAATAAACCTCGAATTCAAAATCCGATGTCTTGAAAAATTAATTTTGTATAGGAATTACATAAATTTTTAATCTTAATTTAATAGTATTATTAACAAATTTAATTTAAAAATGCATTAGAATTTTAATAACATGTATGTTTTATAACTAAAATTAGTAAGAAATAGTAATTCCGAAATGAGTAAAACATTAATGACAAATATAATGGAAGGTAAATTTATTTACGGTCATATTATGTAATGCATTAAAAAATTTAGAAAACAAATCTGATGAGAATTAAATAAAAGAAAAATATGCCATTATATATCATCATTAATAGAAACTCAATGAAGAAATAACCAACGCTCAAGTACAACGTTGTGTTTCTGAATATTAAAATTCTAGCTAATTATCTTTCGTTTCTAATTTATCTATCAACATTTTGGCATATTATAAAATTTGAAATGAAATGAAGAAATTGAAATATAAATAATAATCAAAAATGAAATGAAGAGGGATAGTGAAAAAACGATTATATAAAAAACAGTTAAAAGACTGAAAAATCCCCAAAATATCTTTAAATTAAAGACAGAAAAATTATAATTTCACAAAAAATTTCTTAAGTCGATTGAATGCAGGAATTTTTAAATCAATTCAAAATATTGTGCATTTGAAAATAAAAAGAACATGAATAAAAAAAGAAAAAAACTCTTTTAAACTGCTTGAAAATTTGAAAAAAGCGCAACATATAATCCAATCACATAAAATAAAATAAATTGGAATAATAAAATTTATCCATTAAAAATAATCTTTATCCTAAACAAAAAAATAAAATATAAAAAAAATATATAATGAAATTGGAAAAGAGCATTTTTAAAGGTACAAAACAAGAAAAATTATACACTTTTAGAAATATAAAAGCGCATACTACAGATAAGTACGAGGTTTAAAAAGAAAAGAAAAGAAGAACAACATATTTTCTACCGATATGCAAAACAGTGCCTTGAAATCCAAAAAAGAAAAAAAAAATCTTCTCAAAATTCATACAAATTCGATCAATATCGAAATCTCAAAATTACCCAAAATTCGATAAATATCAAAATCTCAAAATTACCCAAAATTCGATAAATATCGAAATACAACAACATATTCGATCAAGACCGATCGAGTATTCAAACTTGTTTTGAAAAGTGTTCAGCAAGTAATGCAGGCGAAAGCGAAGGTATAACGGCATTTCTTTTTTTATGCGAGTATATCTTGATATATATATATATATATATATATATATATATATATATATATATATATATATATATATATCAATGCAATTGTAAAAAATATAGATAGTAAGACTGCGCGTGGCAACTTTGCATAGTATGCACACATCGTACTCTAATGAGTATAAATTTAATTATTTGGCAATGGAATCAATTATATAAACTAGAAAAACGCTGGTTATACCCATTGAGTAAAATACTTAAATCAAAACCGTTTCGGAACATGTTGTAAATTACATTCATCAGAATTTTTTATATATAAATTAAATGTCAAAATTATTAGAACAGCAATGAAGTTCTTACATTTTTCATTGTAGGAAATAAATTTATATATTTATATTTCAAATGTGCGAATTTTAAAATGTATACAAACTTATTTATTAAATAAAAAAATTTCAAAGAACTTCAACTTTATCAAAAAATGTCACAAAAGGGGAATATATTTTATAATTTTTTGGACGTATAGAACATAGCTGTATTCAAAATCAAATATTAGTGTTAAATATTTAGTTGGATTTCCTTTGGCGTCAATTATTGTTTTCGATCTTTGATTCATGTTACTAACCAATTTATTCTTTGATTCATGGTTGATATTTTTTCATTTATGTTTCATCGTCTGAAAAAAAAAAACAACTTATTTTTATTTTTTCGCTTTTTTAAATGTATTTCTGCTTCAAAATTGATCATAAAGTTTCGGTGGGGCCGAGGTCTAGTTATTTGCCCAATACTCTAGTCTTATTATTTAAAAAACGATGTTTTATGTGTGTTTCAATTCTTATCTTGTCAAAAGGTAAGATCTTTGCTCAAATTTGGGGTGGATTTCTTCACATAGGGCGATAGAATATTGATGTGCATCCTCCTGCTTTTCTTTTGTCGATAATCACGATTTCGCCATTTTTACTGGAAAAGCATCCCCATAAGATCATATTCATTGGGTCAGATCATTGGATTTTGCAACGGCCAAATCTTTTGCTGTATTTTGTTTGTAATGGGATTTTCTTCCCATTTTGATTCAAGTGATGGTTGTAAAATCCTTGATTCGACGGTGAAATGCTAGAGCTCACACATTTGATATCAAGTTTTAATGACCTTTCTTGACGATGTACAGTTCTTTTTCTGTTTCCTTGATTGTTTCTCAGACAGTAAAGAATTATACACAAAAACATTCCAAATTTGCAAAATTAAAAATATAATCAATTCTTTCGCACTTAAATAAAACCATCTTCAGCAGACATTTAAATAATTATGAACAGCTAAACTTTCGAGATTATTATGCTATTCTTTTCTGAAAAATATTGGTATTATTCAAAATATCTGAAACTTTCATGTATTTATGGTTGAATTAAATAAAGCACTAGAAAATCATAACAAAGCAAACATTGTATTAGGTATTTCAAGTTTTATGAGCAAAACATGAAGTTTTTATGATATAATCCAACTAATTCTGAATAGCAACAAATATGAACGACTTATATTATGTTTGTGATTTTAAAGCCTCTCTCCTTCATGATTAATAGTTGAAATCCCTTTTTTTTATTATTTGTGAGAGCCCTAGATGCAAAATTTTAAATTGAAATTTTATGATATTTTTTAAAATCTGATTACAAAATAAAAGAAACATTGTAATGAATCTGTGGTTTCATTACAAAGTTTTGTGCATGTAAAGTTTATCTTTTATTTTACCTCTATCTATAGTTGCCATTTTCATCTTTAAGTGAGACCCGTTCAATAAATAACTATATTTATTTCTTTAAAGAAACTGAAAAAAATAAAACTGTTATGGTGCTACTGCACATGGGTGAGTTTTGACCCACGTGCAGTAGCACCTACACTGTTTCCATAGCAACCGAGATTCTCCTTCCTCTTATGTAGAATGCCTGAAAGTGGAGACATTCAAGTTGCTGTAAATATAATGTTGCGTATTATAAATAATTAAATTAAAAGGTTCTGTAATGAACAAAGAATTTTTTATGGCATTTACATATAAAAAGAAAAAAAAGATACTACGATATACTACGATGAAAAGAAAGACTTATTTGAGAATAATCAGGAACTGCGCCCTGATTCATGTTATTCTGTAATGATAAAGTCATAAAACAAAAAATATTCAGCGCCATTCAGTCTATTTCTAAAGAGACGCATATTGATTGTTCATCTTCAAAGTATAGAATTAAAAAATAGTTACAGTTTTTATCAGTTTTCGTATGGCAAAGTTAGAAACGCTCAGCTGTTATTATTTGCGAAAGAAGGTAAATAAATTTCTTTTTCAATATTTTTAATACCTATTGGAATTCTAGAACTTTTCCATGAAAGAAAAAGTAAAAGGCTATGAAAAAAAGAAAAAGAGGTAGTAAAAATATTCCAATGTTTGCTGATAAAAACAGCATAACAGATATCTTTCGAATTTTTTATGCAAAACTTTTAACTATTCAGAGAGTTTTTTTTTTAAATTCATCCCATAAGTAGTCACATATCATGAATTTGAATGTCTGCCAATATATATTTTTACTAAAGGAAAAACCGGTCGCGAAATTAATGCCGCAATAGATAAAGATAGGATAGACTTAGCAATTCAGAATGAATGGGGTGATTACGAAAAATCGGAATTGAAAAAGAAAAAAAAAGAGGAGGGAGATCTGCTAAAGGATGCTAATGAATGGAGTGATTACGAGAAATCGGAATTGGAAAAAAAAGAAAAGAAACCTGCTAAAGGATGCTAATGAATGGAGTGATTACGAGAAATCGGGCGTAAAGTAAACGTGAGGTTCCCTGGCATTGAAAAGAATCCTCTATCCCGGAATGTTTTATAATAAAACCCGCTCACTTAAAAACTATTAAATTTAGCTTATTTAATTTTTACTTTAAATTTTATTTTAAATTGACTGTTTTTGACAATGCATAATGAAATGAAGTTCTAGCCAAATCAATATTATCAAAAACAATATCTATTAATTTTAAAATGAAATATGTTTGTAATTTAAAACTAAATAATTATATCATGTACAATTAATTTTTCATGATTAAATTATCCTGAAAGCATTAAAAAGACCAAGATAGAATTAATGAGAAAAAATTCCTCTTAAATATTAAGAAATTAAATTTCCGATTGGCATTAGAGTTATTGCGGCAAATTTTTTATGAGTTAAGAAAAAAGGATCATAGGATATTATTTCAATGCTAACAGTTATGATGAAAACTGATTAATGGATTAAGAAGATGATGATGATGATTAGGATGGTTAATCTATTAAATATGACAGAAACTGTAACTAACACTATACTTTTTCCAAACCGAAATTTTCTATATTTTAGTTGCTAATTACATAACGGAGAAATAAAATGCTTTCATATCCGTATTAAATTCTAAAGTGCTTTTAAAATGTTACTCTATTGGAAAACACAAATCAAAATAAGAAAAGCTCAAATTTTGTATATGTGTTAATTGAGTTTTTGTATTTTTGTGTACTTGTACGGTGAATCTATTGCTTGAAAATCAACTAACTACTTATCTTAATTTCTTCTGAACTCCCTCATTTCATCTTTTTTACATACACACGAGTATTTCTAAAAAAAAATTGAAATAGCAAAGTCTCTTTTCTGGTGTGTACAACAGCTAATTTTTTTTTTTTTTTGGGGGGGGGGGGTTCTACTTTTTTATTTTTTCAAAAAAAAAAAAAAAAGCCGCTGGTTTTTTTTATAAAACGTCCTTACACTTTCCAAGAGCAGAGTAAACCAAAAATACTTTTTCCAATGAACCATATTTTATATTGAATTTGTTTTTACGTTAGTGAGGAGTGCAGGTTTATTGAACGAGACGTTAACTCAATTGTCGCCCTCAAAATATGGTTGTAGTTCAAATTTTCAAGGAGTCCTCGGTTCCTTCATTTATATGTTCACCGCAATCATTTAAAACCAATCTTGAACGAACGTCTTCATATTTATATAAATAAAACAATTCAAGAATAATTTCATTCAAATGCATATTAATGGCGACAATTTGATTTAAATATCTGAGAAAATGTCTTTCGTTAAATTCTGATGCACAAAATGATGAAAGGCGAAAACAGAAAAATAGCGTATTACGAAAGTCTGTTCCAAATTTCAGTAATTATACATGTAGGATTATACTGATTTCTTTAATACGTATTAGTGCAGAACTAGAATCTCCGAGTTACTGCTTCTTTGAAATTCCTGTTTTATCAGGATAATATACATTTATGACAAGTGACGCAGTAAATCTTTTTAATATTTATCTAAGAATAAGCTTTTCTTCCCTAAAAATATTCTTGAATGAATAAATTTCAGTTTGTTACCTTTTTTACCATATTTGTGGTTTATTGTAGATTTTGAACCAAACACAACACAGGTAAGTCCGAATTTATAATTTTAAGCGTCGAGTGCATATGAACAAAGAAACAAAAAGCGCAAACATCTAAGGGGGATGATCTAAGTTGTTTTATTTGCAGCTTAACGAAGCTAAACACAAAACGCATCATAATACAATCGTGTAAATTGGAGAAAATTCTTGCTCATTCATTTAGTTCTCATCTATAAATTGTAAGTTACTTTCTAAAATTAATTATGTTTTTATAATTAAGCCTATGCAATACTATTTTTATTATTCTCTTGGCCTTCTCACAATATCTTTTCAAATAAATTTCTAATGTTATAGGTAATTGGGTGAAATTAAGAAAAATGTGTCACTGCTTCCCTAAATGTGATGAATAAAATGGATGGAGATGAGAAAAGTTCACTTTTTTGCTATTCAAAAGACAAAATATTTTCTTAAAATGTTTTCGCTAATTATTTACCACGAAAAGAGTATCTAAGCTGTGAGTATATTTATTGATATTAAGTAATGTAATTATGGGATTTTGTCTAATATTAACAAAGGAGACATTGGATTTAATAAAAATAACATTACATTTCTATACAATGCTTTAAAGCAAAATATTTTTTAATATCGCTTTTAATTACTTGATAGTGAGAACTGAATTTATTTTGTATTGTATGACATTTTTGTCAACTTTTTTATAACATTTCTGCCGTTTTATTGGAATTCCTTTTGGCAAAAATCGAAAATTTCTAATGAAATATAAACAGAAAATTGGATTTATTTTCCCAAAAATTTGTCCTTATTATTTTTTGCTTTATTTTCACAAAACTTTTGATATTATTTTTCTTTTCTGGTGCTGAATTGGTTAATCCATGTAGCTTCTGTTAGATTATTATTTAGTGTTTTTCAGTTATTTTATTAATCGCCAGTTGTTATACATTTTCACAATTACGGGAAACCTCAAATGCAAATCATAATTTTTTCTCTCAGATTACGCTCTCGAACTTTGCGTTGAGTTTTTTTATGCATTCAATATATCTTATATTGCTATAACTGCAATCACTGATTTTAAGGAAATTTACTTAAATTGAATTGCATTAATTCAAATTTTGGCAATGAAATAAATTGTGGGAAAAATTGAATGCAAATTATTAGCTTCATGAAAGTACGTCAATCACAGGATTAAATTTCAATTTTTCCACAACTGAAATTAAATTTCGATTTTTTTCCTGTGATTCCTGCGTTAATCTCAGGCTCCTAGGAGAAAACTGAAAGAGGTTTGATAATTAATTTCATTTCATTAACTCTTTAGCTAACTTCTATCCGTACATCACTGAAAGCTTATCATTATTAAAAATGATCCTTTTGTTACTAACGAAATGTTAAGTAATTTAAAGGTATTTTAAGTTTGGAAGTTGACTGTATCAATGCCTGAAGTACGTCTTTAATTTGTAGCAAAATGTTTCAAATTTCTTTTTGGATAAATGGAGGTGTCGAAAATACAGGAAATATCTGTTAAACATTTTGTAAACAACTGTAAGGAATTTTGAAATTTTATAAAACAACCGCGCAATTAAAGGGAATGTTAAATTTCTTAGTTTTCTTAATCTAAAAAAATGCCGATGTCTTTAAACACTGAAGAAAAAAAACCATCGGCGTTAATTTAAAAACAAAACCTCATCATGATGGTTAAGCCTCAGAAGTTGATCCTCTTTTTACATACTCTGCTTTTCCTTTGCAAAGAACAGCCCAATTTCCAAGACTGAAAAAATACAGAAATTAGAATAGTGACTATAAGCTATTTGAATACTAATAAAACTACTGAAATTGAAAAAATACACTTTTTAGCATAGTATTTTATATATAAGAAGAATAGCAAAATGCACCAAAAGCTGTATCTTGTTTAAATACATGTTCACTGAAAGACGCAGCAACATTATGTGAAAAATGAATCGCGATTTTTGCATCAACTTCTTTAATCGAAAATACAAATTTACACTGATTGTTTAGAATGTGCAATACCCAATTTGAGATTTTCCCGAAAAAACTAAAAAGGGAATACAAAGAACAGATTGATTAATTTAATAAGGGAATTCGTTTAAATCGTTAATTTAATAAGGGAATTCGTTAAATTTTGGTTCATTCTCTAAATACTATTATAAATATATTGTATGTTAAATTTGCTCATGTCATTGGGTCTATTTTGCATAATTCATACAGTCCTTATAGTTATCCTGAGCGGTTCGCCCAGTCAATTTAACTGGTTAAATGGAATTTCTTCTTGAAATTTCTTCAGACTTTTATTAAAGTGTTTATTCCTGCAGTAGCCAAAGTCAAAGTAAAAAAAAAAAAAAACCTTGAAAAGTATAATACTTCCAATACCTAAGTAATTGATGAAAATATGACAAAATATATATCACATTTTTAATAAACCTAACCCCAATCAATTTATTTCAGATGTCTAGTAATTAAGATTACAAATGAAAACCTATTCACGAATTTTTTTAAAATTCTCACTTTTTTATTTATTTTTTTATTTTCCTTTCAGCAAATACTTAGATGATATTCTTAGAAACAGTGATAGCACAGTATTTTATATATAAGAAGAATAGCACCAAAAAATGTTTGCTTGTGTGTCCAAAATGTTTTGCTGATTCAAAAGCTGTATCTTGTTTAAATACATGTTCATTGAAAGACGCAACAACATTATGTGAAAAATGAATCGCGATTTTTGCATCAACTTCTTTAATCGAAAATACAAATTTACACTGATTTTTTAGAATGTGCAATACCCAATTTGAGATTTTCCTGAAAAAACTAAAAAGGGAATACAAAGAACAGCTTGATTAATTTAATAATCGAATTCGTTTAAATCATTTCTATTCCAATGTTTCGAGGTCCAAAGAATTTTCTGATTTTGGGGAATTTCTAAAATTAATCTTGTACTTTATGGTAAATCAACATGGTAAAGTGACAATGGATAGTGGATTTAAAATTAATGAGAGTAGGCGTGTTGAAAATCTGTAAAAAAATTCTTTTAAATGTTCTAAGAACTGTGTATGATGCCATACAATTGTTTGGAGATGATTTAAAGGATCCATCCTCAAGAAATTTGCTTCAGAATATAAAATTAGCATATGCGTGATATTTTAAAGCTTTAGAAAAGCAGAAAAAGTTTAGAAAAAAAATAACCCGACAAAGCAATTTTGCAAGTTAAACTGTCAAAAAAAATGTAGCTATATAAATTGATCTTAAAATATATGAATTTCCGAAAATAAGCTTTGTGTTCTTTTTCTGTTAAGTAATCATTAAATGAGTATTATTATGAAAGCAAATACATTATTTTGCATTTTTTAACTCGAGTCCTCAATTTCGCTTGATTTTAGATTAGAGAGCATGAGGTAAGTTATCAATATTTTTTTTCCTTAGCATGTGAATTGTTAAATTCTAGGCAATAAATAAAATGAAATTGTTTTTTGAAATGTAAACATTTCTTTAATACACGTTATTTCAGATAATATTACTTACCTTTCCTTGTTTTCTCCACTAATAAAAGCATGAAGGTATTGTTATTCTGTCACAGCTCTTCGCGTGTTTCCTCTTAAACTGTATATATATACAGGGAATACACGAGGATTTTTTTTCCAGATTTGAGTGGCAAATCTGTGGATAACTTAAGAAGCTTTGGCAGCTTTGGTCATTCGAAAATTATGAAATCTATTTTTTAGTTTTGCTACTAGTTTCCATTCAGTTTCAAAGCTCAAGCTTTATGTAAGAAAAATATCCCTATTTTTCTCCTTTTATCTATTAAATTGGCAGCGACCCGGAAGTTAGACATTAGATCAAGTATGATAATTAAAATAAGTCTACAAAGCTATTTTATTCGAAATGAATTTTATTTTTGGATTAAATATGTATTAGCTTGAAGAACAAACATGTTTGCATATATGATGAAATAAAAAAATATTGCTTTTTGCTATGTTTTCACTATAACTGATAATCATGTTTTTATTTCCTTTTTTGATGTTAGTATCAAATAAAATAATTTTAAGCATACATCCATGCCTCTGAATTTTTTAAAAAAATTGTTAATTTTTTTTATTTCTTGTTATATTTTAGCTGAAAAAGGTGGAGTGTTTCTTATATATTAACTAAAATGGTTCATTAAAAAATGAAAAATATCAATGTCTTTACAAATGTTTTAAAGACTATGTTCATGAAAGTCTGAAATAGCTTAACGCTATAGCGTCATTTTTTAATGAACCATTTTAGTTACATTACAAGACAATTTTTTTCTGTCTCTCTTTTGGTAGAGAAAGAATTGCTAAATGATTTTAAATCTGTTCATTATTTCTAATTGCTTTGGGGTATTCCACTGAATTTCTTTTTCTTTCTTTACAAAATTCAAACTTTTTCTTGAAAGTTGTTTTCCAAAAAAATAAATAAATGTTCATTCTCGAAAATAATTTTAACTATCCTTTTGGATTTGAGGATGAGAGAGAATTATTATATTTCTTTTGAAATCGTTGGAATATTTTTGCCCTACTAATGCGATAATTTGAATACTGATTTCCTGTCGATACTGCTTCGTTCTCTGGTGGCTGGGTGGTCGATTGTACACAGCAAGAACAACTCTGAATACTAATGATTTGGAACATCTTGAAAAATCGCCGTGTGCAGTGGATCTGTTTCAAAATCAAACACGTTGTAAGTTATTCAACTATGTTTGGGGACTGCCTTCTTTTTCTTAACGATAACTAAAGATCTATTTCTGTACTTTCAGATGACATTTAAGCTAAAATTTAATAAATTTTACAAAACATTTTAAGAAATTAGTTTCTACGTTAATACTTGAGAGAACGTGAAATGTTTTACACTAAATGTTACCTTTTTTTAAACTTCCTAGATTTTAAACAATTGATCAGAATATTTATACCCTTATTTATACCCTTAAATGTGTAAAATCATTTAAATATTGACTAAGGATGAGATGTTTTGAAATATATAAAAATATTTTCAAATTATATCTCTTTTTTATTCGGAATCGTAGATTTATTTTTTATTTGTGTCTTTCTTCAAATTTCGAAAACTGCATAATTTTTCAACGGATTATCATTGCTCTTAAATTTTGGTTCATTCTCTAAATACTATTATAAATATATTGTATGTCAAATTTGCACATGTCATTGGGTCTATTTTGCATAATTCATACAGTCCTTATAGTTATCCTGAGCGGTTCGCCCAGTCAATTTAACTGGTTAAATGGAATTTCTTCTTGAAATTTCTTCAATCTTTTATTAAAGTGTTTATTCCTGCAGTAGCCAAAGTCAAAGTAAAAAAAAAAAAAATAACCTTGAAAAGTATAATACTTCCAATACCTAAGTAATTGATGAAAATATGACCAAATATGTATTCACATTTTTAATAAACCTAACTCCAATCAATTTATTTCAGATGTCTAGTAATTAAGATTGCAAATGAAATCCTATTCACGAATTTTTTTAAAATTCTCACTTTTTTATTTATTTTTTTATTTTTCTTTCAGCAAATACTTAGATGATATTCTTAGAAACAGTGAAGAATTCCATAAAACTCTTCAATTTCATTTTGGATAGAGACATCACGTTTTGAATGTAATATTTGCAAAATATCATTTCAATGGTATTCAAGGTTGATCTTGTTTTAACTTTAAAAAAAATAATTTTAGCATTTACTATTCTAATTTGGCAATGCTGATTTTCTGTCTTAAGTAACTATCTATTATTATAACACGTGGGATTTTAAAGCTAATATCTGAAAGACCGAGCTTCTCTCGGCAGCTTTTTCGTGTTATTTCTAACACGAGTCGTTATACTGAGTCGTGTTATTTTTTAGAAAATTTTGAAATACGAATCACATTCTTGTTACACATGAATATTTTCAATCTTACCTACATATAAAATTTTCATTTAAATAAAAAAAAACATGAATGCGCTTAGTTTAACATGTTATTCCACACAATCTTCTATATCACAGCATTTATTTTACAGTTTATCTATCATTAACTGTATTTTTGAACTTGCACTTAGTTTTACCATAGTGAAATCGTACCCTATATAGATATGATAGCTATATGGCAATGTCATGATGAGAGCAGATACAAAACGGCTCTAATAGGTAGTTATAAAAAAGATCTTTTTTGTGTGTGTGAACAGCGCGTTTATTCCAGGAAAGACACCTATACAGATCAACTGAAAAAACTAAAATATTAAATATAAATGTATAAGTGTAAAAAACTAAAGAAAAAAGCGCTGCTTGAACCGAAGATCTACAACACACGCGTTATTTGTGTTGTTCTGACCACTACACAGCACTGCATACATTTCGAACCGGAAGTTGAATACACAAATTCTAATAGTAATTTTTTTAAAAACCACACATTTTTTTTGTGCAAAATCGTGTTGTTTTTTTCAGAGATGACACCTATATAGATAAACTTAAAAAACAAAACCTTATGTAAATATAAAATTTCATCCAAATCGTTAGAGCCGTTTCCGAGATACAGGAAATAGATTTATATATAAATCCGACTTTCAATATAAATAATACATTACCGGGAAGTGCAAACATGATTTTATTTTTACACATAACAAATGGTTTAATTTAGAGTAAAAATAAAGAAAAATCAATAAAAAATGTCTAAATTGAAAATTTTCTGAATCATTTTAAATAAAAATGCGCAGAATTTTGTCTCAAAAAATTGAGAATACACCAATGAAAGTTTTGCAATATCACGCATAGAAATAAAGTGTCACTATTAAATTGCATGTCTTTTGGCTCTTATAATGGTCTCTAAACATCATGGTACCGATTTGACCCATTTTTGGTGGTATTTGAGGATATTTTACCCCATTCTTCTTGCACCACTTATTTTAAATGGGTTTTGTTTCTAATTTTGTGTTTTTGAACCCCTTTTTCGGATATGGCCCACGAATATTCAATGGAATTGATGTCGGGGTACTGTGGTGGTGTGTGTAACTGCTATTTACAATGAAAAAGACATTATATTTTGACGTTACGTGGTTTCTGTTTAGGGTCGTTGTCTTACTGGAAAATGAAATTTCCATCTAAACCCAAATTTTTAACACTTTCCTTTAGATTGCTGCGAAGTATATCCAAGTAAACCGTGTCATTTATAATGTCATCTATAAAAATTAAATTTCCTACCCCGGATGAAGCCATGTAACCTCAAATCATCAAGGAGTCATCATCATGTTTAACTGTAGGACGTAAATTTTTTGGATACAAAGCAGTATTAGGCTTTCTCCATACAGTAAGATGGTTGTCACTGCCAAAAATGTTGAGGTTTCTTTCATTACTAAGTATAGATTTCTTCCAAAGGTTATTGGTCTTCAATTGATGAGTGTTAGCAAACTTCAAATGCTTTTTCTGAATTTGCAAGCTGATGGGCGGTTTCTCTCTAACAATGCTACTTTTATATCCAGCTTGTTTAATGGCATTTCGCACAGTTTCAGCACTTACTCTTCTGCCTATGATTTGAAAAGTTTCTGCAACAAGTTGGATGAACCATATGGTAACAGCAATCTAAAGGAAAGTGTTAAAAATTTCGGTTTAGATGGATTCCATTTTCCAGCAGGACAACGACCCCAAATAGAATGCACGTAGCGTCAAAATATGATGTATTTTTCATTGTAAACAACAGTTACACACACCACCACAGTACCCTGACATCAATGCCATTGAATATTCGTGGGGGATACTCGAAAAAGTGGTTCAAAAATACAAAATTAGGAACAAAACCCATTTAAAACAAGTGGTGCAAGAAGAATGGGGTAAAATATCTTCAGATACCACCAAAAATGGGTCGAATCGGTACCATGACGTTTAGAGACCATTATAAGAGCCAAAAGACATGCAATTTAATAGTGACACTTTGTTTCTATGCGTTATATTGCAAAAATTTCATTGGTGTATTCTTAATTTTTTGAGGCAAAATTCTGCGTATGTTTATTTAAAATGCTTCTGAAAATTTTCAATCTAGACATTTTTCATTGATTTTTCTTTATTTTTACTCTAAATTAAACCATTTGTTATGTGTAAAAATAAAAACAAGTTTGCACTTCCCGTTAATGTGTTATTTATATTGAAAGTCGCATTTATCAAGTAAACGTAAGGTGTACTCTCAATTTTTTGAGCCACTGTATATACAAGACTGCAGGTTTAAAAGCGTAAAATTCCAACGTCAACTTCGTGTTTTCTTTCTCAACGCCAATACGGGGCTAACTCGCCAAATAAAATGCCATTTTCACTTAAATGTGGAAAACCTGAAAAGAGGACGGAAACATTTCGGTTTCATCTTTCGTCTGTGCTGCCATGATTGGAGAACTTAGAATCGATTTTTATTCGTAATTTTTCATTTAATTATCATATTTTTGCATTGAGCATGGCGATGCTTGAAATGAATTCTAAGATCATGAAATGGTTGTATTCTATTAATTTGGATGTGTATCAGATGAGTTAGTTGCCAACATTCAAAGATTGCGTGAATTGATCGGATCATGACAAAGGATGGTGTTAGATAGATCAAAGTACTTTAAACCTTTGGGTCCGTGTTAGTAATTTTCTTATTTTCCTAATTAAAGCAGTTTCTAGTAATTTCCAGGTACTTTCATTCGTGAAGTATCTTCATCATTGCATAACACCGTGGTGTTAAGCAGCTGATGCCATTGAAAAAAGATTTCATTTGATTCTTTTGGAGTTCATGAAAAATTTTAAGTTCTGGTAATTTCAAATGACCTAATGGCGTATTTCATAGCTATGTTACTAAATTAGCACTTTTGAAAATTTATGTGCCCTGATCCAAAAGTTTTATAATGATTTATACTTCTATATTTAGTTCCTATTTAGAGCTTCTAAAAACTAAAGAAATATAAAATTATTGCGAATTTAATATAATTACCTTGTTAAAAATGTGTTTAAATTTATTAAATATTTCATACAGTGTCTTAAACAAATTTGTCTCTGAACAGGAAATAGTTATATTTTTAGCTGTTGCAAATTAATTTTATCTAACTAATAAAAATTGGTTTAGCTTCTGCTAATTTTGTCTATCAAATAGTCATAAAATTGTCTACAAATGTATCTCATCTATGGGAGAATATTTGATACAAAAATTATTATTCTAAGAAAATTAATCGCTGAAAAAAATTTTAATTATATCAAATTGTTACAACTGCGAAAAGGTTAATTTCGTTCAATGATTTTTATATACTTGAGTACAATATTTTCTTTACCTTTTAACTAAAGTAACTTTAACTTAACTTTGAATTGGGTTCCGTTTCTTAAATTAAAAAGTAAACGAATCGAAGATACGATTTTTTTTTTTTTTTTGCTTTTTTAGAGAATTTTTTAAATCTATATGTTGTGCTAGCAACTTTTAGAAATTTTTTTAGGAAAAGGAACAAGTTGGAATCGAAGGTTGGGTTTCAAAGGCACAAGAGCCAAACTTGTCCATACTTAGCCAAATATGTAATAAAAAATGAATCCAAAACTCATCATTAAATGTTTTCAGTTCTAATGACAAGGTACTAATTTTTTTGCAATTTTTTGAGAGAATGGAGAATTTTAATTTTGGGAAATTTCATTGCTTTTTTTACTGTTTTTAAGATAATTAATAGTTTCAGCAAGTATATAAGAAATATAGATTATATTAATACAATGTGATATTTAAATGTGTGTGCAATTATGTTATTCTTTCATTGCCGAATTTCCAATATATCTCACATTTAAAGACATTTTTGATGATCCTTCCGATCCACCCCACCCACCTGCATTTTTAAAGGCAACTGAAAAGAATCCAAATTTGTCAACCGTCAAAAGAAATGCTCATTTTCATCTAAAATAACTAATTTCGAAACCGGCCTGAGACAAGAGCCATTATTTACCCTCAGGAAATATGTAAAAAAAATAACCAAGAATATCAAGTGTTTTGCTTCTAATAGGGTGGAATTAATAATTAAACTAATTAAAATTTGATATCTCTAAATTTCGCGATTCAAGTTTTATTATTCTTGATAAAGCACTTTCCGAAAAAAAAAAGGTAACAATCTTATAAACTTGAAAACATTTTCGATGATTCCTGTTGATATATATAAATATATAAATTTCATTTCCATTATGAATGCTTGAAATAGTTGTTATCCATAAAATAGATAAGAAAAGTTATATACTACTGAAAAACACTTGAACAAAATACTTCATTTAAAAAAATTATCATTTAAGACAAATATGATTTTTTTTGAAAATCTTATTTAAATGGAAAGTTTTCTTATTTTTAATTTATTATTTAAATGATTTTTAAATTCAAAATTGTGCTGGTTGTTTTGTAAATTTATTAGGAATTTCTAAACTGTTTTATATCGAATCTCAAAACCAATAAAAGAATTAACTGTCGCGACCTATATTTTTATACAGTAATAGTGATCTTACTTTTTTTAGAGTATTTGATAGATAGATTGATTAATATAAAAGATTTGTTTAATAATGATATAATTGTACCAATTTTCTCGAAAAATTTTTTTAATGAAAAATTTAACTGATACATTTATTAAATTCTGTTTAGTATTAATCAAAAAAGTAGCATACTATGTTTTTATAAAAAAGTTACTCAAGTGGAATTTGGAACTCGCCATTTACAAAACGAATTCTCTGTCCAGATAAATAACATTTTTTAAAAATTTATTTTAGGATCATTCGAAATGTCTGCATAATCTGGATGTTGCAAAAACATTAAACGTATTGAATATTAATTTGCAAAAATTATTTAATAAAACTGCATTTAAATTTCTGATTCAAATGTAATCTTTTATAATCAAATCAATCAAATCGAGATGAATGCTTTAAGACATTCACAAAAGTATTCAAAATTATTTAATAAAGAAGAACGAAACGAATTAAAAAGCTACTTTTACTGGAATGTTATGAGAAGAATATATTTTATTAATTCGTAATTCGCATGTATCTTGGTACAAATAAAAAAATTTTTCTCTGATTTCTTTGACACTACTGAAAAATTTTATTGATGCCTTGTATTAAATTTCATTTAGTATTTAACATAAGAAAATTATATTGTATATGATTATAAAATATATAAAAGTTCCTTGAACAACATTAAAATCGTCATTTACGAGACAGATTTTATCTGAAATTACAAGGAGTCTGATTCAAAAATAACGTAAATTCCTAAATCATCATGTATATTCTGCCGATATTCCTTCAAATCTAAAATATACGCTTTTTCTATTATTGAATAATATTGTTAAATTCTTTCAATAAAATAAAATCACAGACGTATTTAAAAAATTGAAGACATATTTTGTGCAAAAAAATTAATTTTGAATTTAATAATGTGACTCCTTTTTGAAGATTACATGAAATACATATATAGTTATGTCTGGTACATTCTAAATATGGCGTTCTGGATCAAATGTACTCCCTCTGGGGTAGTGCAAAATTTGGGAGAGAGGGGGAGAGGTTAGCTCAGTATAGTTCTGTTCATTTAAAAGTGGTTTAAAATTCCCTTCGTGCTATTTCAAAATGTGACTTCATTATAACTAAGCAATTATCTCTCGAAATGTTACTATAAAAAATTTTACTCTGAAGTTCAGTGAAAACTGGTCACTCTTCTGTTTTCACTGAGAAAAAAAAATGCGATTCTAAAATAGAATGTTAAATATTTCTATTTAGCACGAAAGAATTAAATAGTTTTTTTAAACACAGATTCCTCCAAAATTATGAATCTTTTTCCAAGAAGAAAGCAAGTTCTCTTCATTAAAAAAATAAGTAGTTTTTTATTAAACTTATGTCGTGAAATGTATGATTTTTTTTGTAAATATTCCCGAACTATCCTTCTGAATTATTATGTTATGATTACAAATTAAAATGATTTTATAGCACTCTACTGAAGAACTCTTTAAAAAATTTCAAAATGCTCATCTTTCGTATATATTGGTGAATGGAGTCTGATTCATAAACGGAAATGACGTTGAAATCAATGTTTGTACTATCAGTCAAAAAAGTATCCGGATACTTTTTATTGGTCGTAAACTGTATAAGCTAAGGGAGATATGCTGTTCAACTTGGAAATATAGACTTTTTAAAATCATGGAAACTGCATTCTCATATTAATATTTACACAATTTTCAAATTTTCAAAACGGAACCTCAGATTTTTATTCTTTTAAATTATCCTGATATAAAATTTGATAAATGAGAAAACGACAGAAATTTTTTTTTAAGCCAACCGATTTAGAATAAATAACTGTTGATATATAAGTAAGAAGAGATTTAGAGACTATTCAAAAATGCAAATCTAGCAAAAAGGCAAAAATAATTCAAATATAAAATAAGAATTATTAATTTATCGAGTATCTTTTAAATATTGTTTTCATTTTTAAAGAAGCTATTTTTGTTAAAATCAAGTTCAACTTTATTATTTATACAATAAGAGTTACTATTGTATTTTATTTAGCAATGTTTTATTGATCCATATTTTTAACACAAATAAATACGAATTTTATGTAGAATTTTGCTATTATTTTTTTCTAAATTTATTAATGTTCTGACAATTTATTTCTGCAACGTTTTTTTTCTTTCTGTTTTATATTATAATGTAATTTAGCTTCAAATGTAAACGGAATAGGATGTTTATATAACATTATTTCTCTTAACTTCTAAAAATATGTTTTAATCAAAAAGCAACGTTGAAGGATTCCTTTGTTTTCCGCTTCATGCAATTTTTTTATTCCAGTCTGTTAATTCTTTTATACAATTAAACTGCATATTCTTAAAAAAAAGCTAAAATCATATTTTTCTGAAGTTTTTGTTATTGATAGATGTCTTAATGTCTTGTCTGATGGAAATGAATAAATTTTGGAACAGTGATGTTTTAAATCCTGTTTTGTCGACTGGCATCCAAATTTGTTAGTGTTTCACTTCAAAACTTTTTAAATTATAACTTTAGATGTTAATGTTATTGATAATATATTTTTTCTCTTTTTTAAAAATACGTAATATTTATTTTCTAATTATTTTTTACAGTATTTAATTCAGAATAACGAAATGGAGTAAAAAGCAACTTTTAGCGGTATAATCATGAAAAGGCTATATTTTATTAATCTATAATTTGAGAAGATTTTGATACATGCGAAAGAGATTTTTCTCTAATTTCTTGAACAAGATTTAACAAAATTAATTGATGCCTTACATTAAACTTCATTTGCTATTTAATAACATATTGTTATATACGAGTTCCTTGCACAACATTAGAATCGTCATTCATATGGCAAAAACTATATTAAATTAGAAGGCATCTGGTTCAAAAATAAAGTAATTCGGAAAATCTATTTGGATATTCTTCTAAAGTTCTTTCAGATATAAAATATATGTATTTTTTATTATTCAATACAAATTGTTAAATTCTTTTAGTAAAAATGAAAGCATTTAATAATTCCATTACTTAACAATGATGTTACTATAACTAAACTAAATACTATTATCTCTCGAGACGTTACTGTTCAAAATTTACTTTTGTCCTCCATTGAAAATTGGCTACACTCCAATATTTAAGGGAAATAAATACAACAGTAAAAGGGAATGTAAATCATTTCATTTATAAGAGGGAAAAATTAAATATTATATTAAAAATGATATCTCAAAAAATTATGCATCTTTCTCCGAAAGAGAACAAATTCGTTTCCATAAAATATGAAACTCTTTCTTTATCTAGCTGCTATATTGGAATTTATGAGTCATTGTAAATATTTTTGAACTATCATTCCAAATTATTATCCCATGCATTCAGATTAAAATGATTTTATAGAACCATATTGAAGAACACTTAGAAAAGTTTTAAATTACTGACCGGTAGGATATATTCATAAAAGGAGCCTGATTCAAACAACAAGGATGTCGAAAGGAATATTTATGCGATCTGCAAAAAAAAGTATCCAGAACTCCTTAGTGGTCGAAAGCTATCAAAGTTAAATTTAAGAGAAATATGCTATTCAATTTGGAAATATGGCCTTTTTTAAAACTATTCCAACAGCATTCGCACAACTACATATTAATATTTAAAACCTCTTCAAAGTTTCCTAACGCAACTCCCAATTTTTCATCATTTAAATGATCCTGATTTAAAATTTAAACAATAGGAAATCACCAGCTATAACATTTCAGAAAAACCTTTTCAGAATAAGTAATCAGAGATCTAAGTGCAAGTCAAAAGTGATTTAGAGGCCGTCTCATATACTTGCAAAAGTAGGAAAAAGGGTAAAAATAATGGGGTTTTCTTTAGACAAGCGCTCAATGTAACGGATACAGTTCAATCCAAGATGTGACGTCACGATTTCTCCTCACCGCTGGGGTTGCAAAACATCACTTGATAAGAAAGTCTTTTTTTTTTTTTTTTTTTTTTACATTTGGTTTTGCTCGTTATCCGCATCCTCTATGTGAGTGGTGTTCTTTTAGCGAGGTTTGCCTGTATTTCAATCTCATAATAATACTCCACCCACTAGGGAAGTACGAAAATAATTACTTACTTTTTTTAAAAATCTGATACTTTATCTAAAATGCAATTTCCCACGAAAATAATTACTTACTTTTTTAAAAAGCTGATACTTTATCTAAAATGCAATTTCCCTTAAATAAAGAATCTACCATACTTTTTCAAAAAATTTGATTACAAAAAAAAAAAAGAAAAAAAAAAGACGATTTTGTGTTTTTTTATTACAAGGCTTTGCGCATGTGAAAATTATCTTTCCTTTTTACCTCTATATCCAATCTGTCATTTTCTTTTCTATGCGAGAGCCATTCAAAAATATCGATCTTAATTATTTTAAAGTGATACAATTTCGTGGAAAATAATTTTATTATTGAGTTTCTGTTGAAAACTGATAAGGTTTCACTTCACTGACGTAGTCAAGTTGTCATAGCAACCACCGAAGTACAGGTCGTTTCAATTCTATTCTTTATATGAACATAAGCATAGCGCTGCATTGAAATTTTGCTTCCGCGTTAAAAAGTCGTCCTCTTAATTTTATATGATGGCTTCTTTCTTGAATATAGGAATCTTTCATATTCTGTCTTTTGCTATAACACAAATAAAACATTATTTAAAATTTTTCAAGGTGCAAGACAGTTAATTAAAAAAAGAAAGCATAGTCTGGAGCTCTTATAGAAATAAACATAAACATTGCTATGATAGTGAGGGAAGATTGTCGTATCCTCTTAAAAGACCTATTAGGAAATCTATACACTTCTTTGGGTGTCAATCACAATATGTTCAAAAATTACGGAAGTTTGTACAGAGTTGAAACCAACCTTTTGCAAGGATATTCAAGAAATAGATTAAATGTTACTAGAGCTTACTAC
The DNA here is from genome assembly GCF_947563725.1 of Argiope bruennichi. NCBI lineage: Eukaryota > Metazoa > Arthropoda > Arachnida > Araneae > Araneidae > Argiope > Argiope bruennichi. The sequence goes on from NC_079162.1 coordinate 121,302,102, forward strand.
AGACATGTACTGAAGACTCTGCGAGGCCTTAAAAACGCATAATCCGATTCTCTCTTTCTAACTTAATAGAAAATCTATTGAGAAAAAGAGCATCTTATTTCTAAAATTTTTGGATACTATTAAAGCTATAGATTATGCATAAATTAATTAAAAAATTAAAAAAGTCATATTTAATTGTTTATACTTCTGCTGCTATTCTCTATATTCATTTTGGATTTCCAGCTGTAATTTATTATTTACTAAAGATATCAAGGATAAACTAACGAACTACATGATAAATCAAGAAGCAACAAGAAAATCAAGGTTTTGTTTGCTTAAATATTTATAGCATAAATTTTGCTGTTTGTAAGACACAGCAAGTTGTGTACATGCTAAAAAGACTCGTTTCGACTGCACATGAATAATTTTTCTTATGAAATTCCATTAAAAATATTTGTAATTATTTAATTTAAGATGTATGGACAAATATTTTATTGCTACTAATATTTTTAATATTTTACTTTTCGTTTGTTACGCAGCGTATTAGCTAAAATACATCAAGCAACTAAATAAATGAGCATTATATTGCTATCCAATTCGAATTTTTAATTATAAATGTCCACTAATGCTTTTCTACTTGAAAAAAAAATACAAATTTTTAAGTATAAATGAGTGTGGTTGCATTAGTTTCGATTTTGATTATATAATAGTTAAATTGCATTTAAAATATGATTGTTTTATAATTATTTGCATTCAACAAATAATTGCAAATGTTAGTTGTTTTGGAAAAAATGCAGTTCAAGAAAAGAGGCGGAAATATTGAAATAGATTTAAGTTTCACCTCGTAAGTTAAATTCATAATTACACTCGAATCTTATTAGCAAATTTCTAATATTCTCACTTCTTGTATCAAGATTGTGTGATTTCAAATCATTATGTATTAAAACATTTCATTCGAAACCAAAAAAATACAATTATCGTAAATTTTAAATTTATTTTTAACTAACTCATTACGCATAATTTTGGTTTAAATTAACGAAGGTGGAAGTCAATGATAATACAAAGAAAACGTTTTCCTTAATTGTTGCATAACTTATGCTGACAGTCATTTTGAAATTCTTCCTCCATTACATACATATACTTCAAACTTTAGAATTTCATAATGAAAACCTAATTTAAACCATTTAATGTATTTCATTTTTAATAAATATATCATAGCCAAAAAAAATCTTACTTTTATAATTCAACTTGTTAAAAAGCTACTGAATTCTTTTTGAAATTTGCTAATAAATTGTTATATACAACTTTCCAATACTTATAAAAACTTATATTTATCAAAAATTCATGTCATTTTACATTCTAACGATGTAATTTTGGAAATTTTATGTCATGCGCTTGAATTTAACATCTTTATGTATTTTTTTTAGTTCGTATTAAGGGAGGAGGAAATGAGTGATGACACAAATAATTCTTTTCCTTTGACAGTGACTTGTATATTAGGATGGCAGGTAGTCTGAGATTTCAATCACATTTATGATTTCTTATATGTTTAATATTACGTGATAAAAATTCATGAATAAATGCGATTTAACGGATTTTATTATTCAGAAATAAATTAATGTATGAACATTTATATAACAATTAAAGTTCTGACAAATATAATATAAGAATCAGTTTTTGTTGAATGCAGGAATACTGCTATTTTGAATTGGGTGTTATTTTTTAAATTCCTTTTCCTTGCCGAACAGGGACTTAATTATTAAGAAAGTCGCTTATCTTTAAAGGCTTCCAAATTATCTTTTTAAAATGTATTTTTGTATATTCATATTTTTATCCTTATTTCAAACCTTTATGTGTCTAATATTTTACATAGCATAATATCTTTAGGTATCGCATTTCTTTCTTTCTTTAGAGTAGTATTACAGAAATCAAAGATTTGAGTTTTTATAAGACTTGGAAATTCATGGAATAATGAATATTACATAAATACAAAAAATTATCTACTTCCTTGCTTAAAATATAATTTACTCTTCATTAAATAATGTAGAAGAACAATTGTTTTTGAAAATTGTAATATAACAATTTTTTATTCAGAATGTGTAACGAAATCTTTGTTAATAATATTGTTTCGAAAATTTGTATAGATTCAATTTTTTAAATTGTAGAAGGGCCTCTAATAAAAATTTACAGATTTTTAGATTGTGTTGTAGTTAAAAGGTTAATTATGAATAATAGTTGACTAGATATTTGTTATAGTTAATTGTTTATTCTTTAAACCCATATTGCTTTCAATAAATAATTGAAAATGATACTTATATATTTATTTTTCAAACTTAAATAAGAATCTCAAAAATAAACTTTTATATTTAAAATGCGAATCTGTCATATGTCAGTCCCAATCTATTTATTAAAGCTCTTTTTGTAACTGTATTGAATGATTAGAATAAAATAAAATAATACATTGAAATCATTTATACCTTTTATTAATAAAATTTTGTTTAAATTAGTATGAAGAACAGGACTGTTTCTGGAGGAGAACCCACTATCATACCATTTAATTTCAACTATTTCCTTTCTAGAATAAAGATTCAAATCTTTTGAATTGTTCGTCAGACAAGTAACAATCAAAATTATATGCTTAATTATAAAATATTTTTTTGTTGGAAAAAAAATGCAACCTCAAAGGAATGTCTATAATTAAAATGCTAAATATTTTAAATCTATATTAATCGATTATATTCATTACCGAAACTTTTAAATTATAATAAAACATAAACATAGTTTTTATTTCAGTCAGTAGAAAGTAAAAATGCAAATAACGGATATTCGCAATCTCACCAAAAATATTTATTATTGGTGAGATTGAGACGATGAATTAACTTGTTTCATTGTAATCAGTTTCAGTGAATCAGGTTTTACCTTCATTGATTTCAAAAAATACAAAATATTAATTGTGTCTTACAAAGGTTTTTAATTAATAACATGACTGAAAATCTAGTTTCACAAAGGTATGTGTTGAAAAACAATAAAAAATAAACAGCTTTCTTGGAACTTTGCTAATCTTTTCTTAGGTAAACGTTTTTCATAAGTTATCTTTTATGAAATCAGATTATGAAGAGTTTCGTAACTTGGTAATAAACTCAAGGACATTCAGTCTAATACACGGTGCTAACAGAAAACGTTATTTATGTAATTTCCTTGAAGGCGTTGTTACCCTTTGCTGTAAGCATGGAATTTGTTGTATCTCGTGTTTGATAACTGCAGTAAGTAAAAATGTAAGCAAAAGGAAAAAAAAGAACACACTGTATGTTTAATTATTACAGCATTTTGTGCCGATTTGCATCTTACAAAAATACTTACTCAATTTTGCTTTCATTCAGGTCGGACCTGACCCTAATACTTATTTTTTGCTTAGCACCATTTTATGTACTTTGAAGAAATTTCCTGCATTATTATTAATTTAAGTTGGCGTTTTCTATAATATCTTACCATTTAAAAATTTTCTTTCAGGTTAAGGTGAGAATTAAGAAAATCGATCATCGCACTGATTAATGAGAAATAGAGATTTGACTTAAGCAACAATGTTTCTACATTTTATGGTGGAGGATTAATAATTAATTTTATGAACTGTTATAAAGTGCTGTAATGAGCTATTTTAACCAAAGTAATTTTATGATCTATTTTTTACTGCCGGGATAAAAAGGAAAGCAAGAGAAGATCTTCGGTGTTATTGCCAACTGATTCGCAGCTTCATTTTATCACCCATCTACAGAATTTTTATTGGTATTCATTATGGATAAAGACATCTCATTTTGAATGTAATATTGGTGAAAAATCATTTCAATTACATACCATATCGATTTTGTTTTATCTTTTGAAAAAATAATTTTATTATCTACATTCTGATTTGATTTTTTAAGAAACTAACTAGTATTTTATCAGCTGGGATTTTAAAGCTGTTCCGAAGGCAACTTGGTGCTTTCTTTCACATCGCCAACAAAGGGCTAAGTCGCCAAATAAAATGCCATTTTCCCTTAATTACGGAAAACCTAAAAAAGGAACCGAAACTTTTCTCCTCCTTTTCTGCATCTTCCGCCATTACTGGTGAGTGAGAAGTGATTTTGATCCAACAGTTTTCATTTAATAATCAGATTCTGGCATTGCGTATGGCTTTAAGTTAAATGGAATTATCGTATTGTAATACTTTGGATGTGTATGAGAACAGTTAAGTTGCGTATATTGTAAGATTGTGAATATAGTAAGATATAGAGTGATCATTGCGAATATAGTAAGATATAGAGTGATCATTGCGAATATGGTAAGATATAGAGTGATCAAATCAAATTGATCACGTCAAGGGATGATGGAAGGAGGAAACGTGCACGATGAAATCTATGGAGACGTGCTGGTTGCTGAGAGTAAATAAAGAAGAAATAAGGTAAGTCATTTCTTTGTATAGCTTTTATTGATGAAACATCGTAAGTTTCTTATAAAAATATTTTACCTTCTTAATTAACGCAGTTTCTTGTAATTTTTAGACATATTCTTTCATAAGGTATCTTTATTTTTGCATAACGTCGTGATGTTAAGTTGAAGCCATTGAAGATTTATTCTGATTCTGTTGGAGTTCCTGCTTCCTTGTAATATATAAATGCAAAAATGCTCATTTTATTATTAATGCAATCAAATAGTGTTTATGCATAACATTTATGTGAAAAATTATTAATTACTGAAAAACACTTGGATAAAATGCTTTAATTAAATAGATTATCATTTAAGACAAATATGATTTTTTTAATGTCTTATTTACATGAAAAGTTTTCTTGATTTTAATTCATTATCTAAATGATTTTTAAATTAAAATTGTAGTGGTTGTTTTGAAAACATATTAGAAATTCCTAAATTATTTTATTTCGAAATTCCAAAGAAATAAAAAAAGGAATAGTTGTGAGCTAAAATTTTTATAATGTCATTGTGATCTTATTTCTTTTAGAGTATTTGATAGATGGGTTAGTATAGATAGATTGATTAATATAAATGATTTGATAATAAGAATATACTGCTATCTAATTTCTTGATAAGGATAAAAAATTTAATTGATCCATTTATTAAATTTTATTTAGTATTAAATGAAAATATGTTGCAAGATATGTTTTTATAATAAAAGTTCGTTCAGGGAAATTTTAAAATCGACGTTTACAGAATGAATTCTCTGTCAGATAGATAGAATTTACTTGAATTATAATTCAAGATTATTCAAAACATCAGCATAATCCGAAAACAACACAAACTTTGTCCTTGCTTTTAAATCGAAATGTAATATTAATTTGCGCAAATTTCTTAATAAAATGTATTTAAATTTCTACTTCAAATGTAATATTTATTATAAAATTGAGATGAATGCTTTAAGATATTCGGAAAAGTATTCTAAATTATTTAATTCAAGAAAACGAAACGAATGAAAAAGATTCTTTCACCAGAATATTTATGAGAATGATATATTTTATTAATCCGTAATTTGCGTGTGTCTTGGTATAAAAAAAATATTTTTCTCTGATTTCTTTGACACGACAAACAAATTTTAATTGATGCCTTATATTAAATTTCATTTACTATTTGACATAAGATAAATATATTATATTTGATTATAAAATATATAAAAGTCCCTTGAGCAACATTAAAATCGTCATGTGCAAAACATATTCTATATGAAATTGAAAGGAGTCTGATTTAAAATTAACGTAAATTCCCAAATCTTCGTGGATATTCTGCTGATATTCTTCAAATCTACGCATTATATTCTTTAAATATACGCATTTTTTATTATTGAAAAATATTGTTAAATTCTTTTAATAAAATAAAATCGCAGACGAGTTTCAAAAATTAAAGGCATATTTTGTGCAAAAAAATTAATTTTGTATTTAATAATGCCTCTTCTTTTTGAAGCTTACATGAAATATACCTCTAACTGTGTCTGGTATATTTTAAATACAGCATTCTGGATCAAGCGTACATACCCCCTCTGGGGAGGAGCAAAAATTGGGAAAGTGGGGGAAGGATTAGTTCAGTAATGTTCTCTTTATTTAAAAGTGGTTTAAAATTCTCTTCGTTCTGTTTCAAAACGTGACTTTATTATAACTAAGCTATTATCTCTCGAAACGTTACTATTAAAAATTTAACCCTGAAGTTCAAATAAAATTGGCCACTTTTTGGTTTTCACTGAGAAAAAAAATGCAATTCTAAAAGGGGATGTTAAGTATTTTATTTTTACACGAAAAAATTAATTAGTTTTTTAACACAGATGGCTCCAAAATTATGCATCTTTCTCGAAGAAAAGAACAGGCTCTTTTTATTAAAATAAGAAATAATCTTTTTATTAAACTTATGTTGTGAAATGTATGATTTTTTGTAGATATTTCCTAATTATCATTCTGAATTATTATGTTATGGTTACAAATTAAAAGGATTTTATAATACTTTATTGAAGAGCTCTTTAAAAATTTTCATAATGTTCATCTGTTGGATATATTTCTAAAATAATTCACAAACGCAAATGATTCGAAATGAATGTTTGTACAATCTTTCAAAAAAGTATCCGGATACTTCTTATTGGTCCTAAGCTCTCAAAATTAAATTCAAGGGAAATTTGCTATTCATCTTGGAAATATAGCCTTTCTTAAATTATGCTAACTGCATATTAATATTTAAAACCAACTTCAAAATTTCCAAACGCAACTCCCAATTTTTCATCTTTTAAATTATTCTGATATAAAATTTAGAAAATAAGAAATCCCCAGATATACAGTTTCAGAGAATCCGTTTCAGAATTAAGTAATTGGAGAAATTATAAGTAAAAATTGTTTTAAGAGTCTGTTTCATATATGCAAATGTAGCAAATAAATAAAAAATGAGCCAAATATTAAATAAGAACTATTAATTTACCGAATCACTTTCATGATGGTTTTCTTCTGACAAGTGCTCGATGCAGACGGATGCAGTCCAATCCAGGATGTGACTTCATGGTGTTGTCCTCTCCCCTCTTGCTACCGAACATCATTCCTTAAACGTGTCACTTTTTTACATTTTGCTTTGCGAAATACTCGAAATGGGAGATGCTCATTTAACGAAGTTTGACTGTATTTCAAACACAATATTACTCCATCCACAGGGGAAGCAAAAACCTAATTACTTATCAGCGAATATTCCATTTTTCATATTTTCAGGTTTCCAGATTTCTCAAAATGTTTTTATGATTGTTTAATTGTATCTAATATGATATTTAAAAAGAACTGCATTTTATGAATTAAAAAAATATTCCATATGGTCTCTTTTCCAATAATATAAAAGTTTTGTTTGACTATAAATAATTTACAATCACATCTCGCATACTAAAAACAACTAAATTATTTTACTTTATTTTCTGTTAAAACCTCTAACCCATTGTTTTCTGTTAAAAACTCTAAATACAGGAAAAGGAAAACAAAACAACTATTTTCATTTCAAACATTTAGTCTTATAATATTTTGATTGTTTCGAGACTTTAATTGAAACTCTTTATACAAAGGATAAATAATTTATTACAACTAAAATACGTGAAGTTAAAAGTAGCTTAAAACTGATTTTTTTTGAGGGATCGAATAAAATTATAATATTTTTGGTTAAATTTAAAATTAATAACATTAAATAAGGGAAAATAATTGAGAATCGCTGAAATTTCCAAATTCTTCATTATTTTTCAGATATATTTGCTGTTTGTGATTATTTGTGATACGAAATTGAAATGAGTACTCTAATAGTTCATTAATATTTTAAAATATGGTCGAAAATGAATAAAATGCATTTTTTAATTTATAATAATTTATGTTTTGATATGTTGAAAAGAAAATAGGTAGTAGGACTGTGTAACAGTCACGTGGTATGTACACAATCTACTCTAATACGTATAAATTTAATTATTTGGCAATGGAATCAACTATATTACCTTGCAAAATGCCAGGTATGTCCTTGTATTAAAATATTTAAATCAGAACCATTTTGGGACGTGTTGTAAATTAAATCAGAATTTCTTATATAAAATCGGTATCGTTCACAATTATTAGAACGACAATAAAAATCTTATAGTTTTTATTACTGAAAATAAATTTAAATATTTACATTTCAAATGCGTTTATTTTAAACTTTATACAGATTTATTTATTACAAAAAATTTCAAAGAACTTCAACTTTATCACAGAATGTCACTGAAGAGAAGTATTAGTGTTAAATATTTAGCTAAACCTCCTTTGGCTTTAGTCATTGTTTTCAGTCTTTGATTCATGCCATCATCCAATTTGTGCATTGACTCATGGTTGATATTTCCTCACTTTGATAGTCTGAAAAAAGCCGATTTTTATTTTTCCCTTTTTAAAGTGTAATTTCTGCTTCAAAATTGATCACCAAATTTCAGTGGGGTTGAGGTCTAGTTTATTGTTCAATACTCTAATCTTGTTATTTGAAAAAAAAAAAAAGGATATTTGATGTATGTCTCGATCCTTATTTTGTCAAAAAGTATGTTCCGTATTCAAATTTGAAGTGGATTTCTTCACGTAATGGGGAAGGATATTCATGTACATCTTCCTGTCATTCTCTCGTCGATTATCATGATTTCACCAACATCTTTACAGAAAAAGCATCCCCATATCATCATATTTGCACCTTCAGGTTTAACTGTCTTCGGGATATTCATATTTTAAGCACTTAATCACACATTTTTTTTTTGATAAAACTCGTATTGTCTTTTTCTAGGCCATAACAGTCTATTCCAGAATTGTGAATCGATCGAAATATTGGATTTTGTTTCGGCCAAATCAGTTGTTATATATCTATTTTTTGAAATGTATGGTTTTTTCCCCCTTAGGATTCAGATGATGATCGCTGAATCCTCGATTCGACGGCAAAATGTTAAATCTTACACATTCGATCTCAAGTTTTAACGACCTCTCTTGACGATGTGTGATTCTTTTTCTGTTTCCTTGACCGTTTCACAGAAAAAAAGGGATATATAAAAATATTCTAAATTTGTAAAAATAAAAAATACATCCAATTCCTCGCGCTTAAATATAGCCTTCGTCATCAGCCATTTGAATAATTTTGAATAGCTAAAATATCGGGATTAAAACGGCAATATTTTCTGATATAAATATAGAAAATTATAGCAATGAAAACATTTTATTAAGTTTTTGAAACTTTATGAACAAGACACGAAGTTTTAAGAAGATAATCTAAATATTTATGTACGTGTTTTTTTTATTTTTATCCATAGCTTTCGTTTTCATTTATATGCCAGAGCCGTTCTATAAATAACTATCTTTATTTCTTTAAAGTTGTAAGGAATCCACAAAAGGATTGATTGTTATTGCGACAAACAAGTGGGCGATGTTGACGTCCTACTCCGTTTCCATAGCAACCAAGTAGCCGTACATAGTTTGTGCAATATTCCCAGGGATACACATGCGCTGTATTGTTTCCTCGCAGCTAAAACATTATTTAAAAAGGTGTAAGGCAGTTAGTTTAAAAAGAATTACAGTCTGGCGCTCTAATAGAAATATATGTAAACATGGCTGCAGTGATAGAGAGGGCCTATTGTCCGATCCTACCAAAATACCTTTTAGAAAGACGGAACATTTCCATGTATGCTACTCAGAAGTTGTTAAAAAATAGGGAGGTTTATACAGAGATGAAATTAACCCTTTGAAAGGGTATTGAAGAAATAGGATAAATGTTACTGGATCCTAACATAAAGATATACTGAAAACTCTCCAAGTACTCGTCTATTGGATAGAGTCGCATTTGAAGGCAACATGATTGATCCTATATTATGCTAAGGTCGCACATTCGAGATATATTCAGTAGCTTTCAAAAATCAGTGTCGTGTTTATAATTCTCCTTATAATTTTGTGTTAGCTTTTCGCTAACAGAAGAACAATCTGCAGATAAAGCGTTTTTCATTACCAAAGGCAGTGATGAAATCTGCGGATGCTATTTGGAAAAACGACGAAAAAAAAAAAAAAAAAAACGCCGTACAACACATGTTTGAAGACTTGAGGAAAATGTGAGATAAGTACATTTATTGCATGTAACGGAGAGTATTTTGAAAGGACTTTCAATATATGGAGGAAATATACTGGCAATATTTTGTTCATTCTATTCTGTTTCTTGCATGCCTTTTGAAATTTAAGATTTTACTTACGTGATGACAAGTAAATGAATATGTTTAATGTATTTAATCTCTTTGAGGTATAATAGAAAAATATTATTCAATTTTTTAGATGCTAAGTGAAATGTTTTTCTTTATGAAATATCATGACAATTAAGGAAAAAGTTGTTTTTCAAATAATATTTTCTGAAATTACAGGTGTACACCTTTTATCGTCCATGGGCTATAATTCAGTGAAAGTCATGTTTCCCGGAATCATCTGCATTCGTAAGCAATTTTTTTCTATTTTTAACCTATATGTAATCATGTATAATTTTTATCGCAGGAAATCGAATCATTTAAGTTAGCAAGTTTTATTTATTTTCTATTCATGTGTGGTTTCTGCTATTAAAATTTTTCATATTAGCTTCGAGAGCACTGTACTCGTTTTAACAGCGGAAAATTTCAAGTCACTGTAAATATAATGGTGTGTATTATGAATGTTTAAATTAAACAGTTCTGTTATTAAGAAAGAATTTTTATGGTATTTATGCGATAAAAAGAAAGACTTATTTTAAAGTAATCAGGAACTGCTCCCTGATTCATTTCAATCTGTCATGTTAAAGTCATAAAACAAAAAAATATTCAGCCCCATTCAGACATTTTTTAAAGAGATGCATATTGATTGTTCATATTCAAAGTATAGAATTAAACAAATAGTTACAGTTTCATTAGTTTTCGTGTGGCAAAGCTAGAAACGTTTAGCTATTATTATTTGAAAAAGAAGGAAAATTTGTTTCTTTTTCAACATTTTTAATTATTGGAATTCTTGAACTTTGCCATGAAAGAAAAAGTAAATGGCTATGAAAAAAAGAAAAAGAGGTAGTAAAAATATTCCAATGTTTATTGATAAAAAAAGTATAATCCGAGCCTGTCTCTCTAATTTAATAGAAATTAGTCTACTGAAAAGAAGATCATCAGGCTTTTGAAATTTTTGGATATTAAGTTATAGTTTATGTATAAATTAATTAAATTGCATTTGAAGTCATATTTAGATACTTATTTTTCTACTTCTATTCTCTATATTCTTTATGGGCTTCTAACTGTATTTCATTATTTATGAAAGACGTAAAGAATAAATTAAGGAACTATTTGCCAAACCAAGAAACAACAAGAAAATCGTGGTTTTGTTTGCTTAAATATTGTAGAACAGACGTTTTTTCTGTTTCTAAGATACCAGAAGATGTGTACATGCCAAAAACAGACTCATTTCGACTGTTTATGTAGAAATTTTTCTTAGTATGCATTTCTGTTAAAAATACTTTTAATTATTTAATTCAAAATCTATGGACAAGTATTTTATTGTTACTAATATATTTTAAATTTCAATTTTCTTTTGTTACACATCATATTAGCTAAAATACATAAAGCAACGAAATAAGTAAGCATCCTATTGCTATTCAATTCTAAATTTTACTTATAAATGACACGTAAAGATTTGCTACTGGAATATAAAAACAAATACAAATTTTTACAGTTAAGTAAGAATAGCAGTATTAGTTTAATAATTATTTGCATTTAAAACATATTTCCAAGTGTTTACAGTTTTGGATAAAAACGCAGGTAATCATCATTTCTGAATCTTTAGACTGGAAGATATTCAGGAAAATAGGAGTAGGTGTTTTAGTTGATTACGTTGAATCTCCTAAATTAAACTCATAGTTTTTTTCTAGTCTATAAAACTCTTTTACCATCTTACGATCTAAATTGCTCAGAATCACAATGTATGGTCTAGATAAAGGCAAATTTATAACATTATCATTTCTTTAATCAAGATAATGTGACTTCAAAGTATAATATATTAAAAAAATTCATTTGTAACAGAGAAAAATAAAATAATTGAACTTTTTAAATTTATTGAAACTTACTCACTCATTATGCACAATTTTAGATTAAATTAAGGGAGTTTGTATTCAGATAATACAAATAAAGCTTTTCCTTAAATTGTTGTATAACTTATGAAGACAGTTATTCTGAGATTCTTCCTTCATTATTTTCACATATTTCCAAATTTAAAATTTCAAATAATGTAAATTATTGAACAAATTTTTAATAATGAAAAAGTAAATTAAAACCTTTAATGCATTTTATTGTTAATAAATGTATTATAGCCTAGAAATGCGTAATTTTATAAAACAGCTTGTTAAAAAACCTCTGAATTCTTTTTTGTTGATAAATTGTTATATAAAACTTTCTAAAAACTTATTAAAAACTGTATTTGTGAAAATTTCACACCATTTGATATTCTAAAGATATTATTTTGGAAATTTTAATTCATACGTGAATTTAACATCTATATTCATAATTTTAGTTCACATCAGTGAAGGAGGCAATGAGTGGTGACTCAAGGAATACTTTTCCTGTTACTATGACATGCATATTAGGATCACAGGTATGCTGAGGTTTCAACCATATTTATCATTTTTTTATATGTTTAATATAACATGATATAAATTAATGAATAAATGCGATTTAATGGGCTTTATTATTCAGAAATAAGTTAATATATAAACAAGCATATAGCAATTAAAGTTCTAAGAAATCTAAAATAAGAACTATTTTTTGTTAAATACAGAGAGAATTACTATTTTAAATTTTGTGTTTTTTGACTTTATTTTTCTTGATTAACGGTGACTTAATTTTTAAGCAAGGAAATCTTTAAATGCTTTCAAATTATGCTTTTAAAATGTATTTATATAATTCATATTTTTATCCCCATTTCATATATTTCATTAATTTACCCAGCATAAATAAAGAAACGAGCCTAATTGCATTTATTTGTTTTATTAAAGCAGTCTCATAGATACCAAAAATTTGAGTTTTTATAAGACTTAAGAGTTCCGGTATCTGCTGATTCATCGAATATTGAATATGGCGTAAATACGACTAAGTATTTAAAATATAATTACAATACATTAAATAAAATCATTCCAATTCATTAATAAAATCGAAGAAAACTCGTTTAAAAAATATATATATAGCAAATTTTTATTCTGGATGTTGAATTTTTATGCAGGCTTTCTTTGCCAACATTTTCCTTCACATGGACTAATAATCAAATTTTTATTAGTAAAATTAAACTTGTATAGATAATTTTGAATGTGTTAAAATGTAAAATGATAAAAATTTAGAACTTTTTAGATTGTGTTGCAGTTAAAAGGGAAATTATAGATAACATTTAATTGTTATGTCCAATAAAACTTTTTCATAAGGAAATGCTTTGTTTTTGTGTTAAAAATGATTCAAAGAATACCTTTACGAGATTTTCAATAAGTCAATTCATTGGTGGACATAATGAAAAATGTGTGTTCGTGAGATTGCTTGTTTACTCTCTATCAGACTCATGGCATTTTCTAACATTCACCAAATTCCTGAAAGTCAGTGAAAGAAAACGAGAAAGTTCCGTTTCAAAGAAAAATTAAATCCTCTTGTTGAAAAATCAACGGAATCGGTTTCCCCGAAATTTTTTTCTCACACTCTCTAATAAATGTACTTGTGAGTTATGAATCGCATGTCATTTTCGAAAAATAGTTACAAAGGCGCAGTGGCTAAACAAGGATGGGGCACGTAGGACAAGTGCCCTGAGCGTTATTATGAGGGGGGTATAAAATTGAGGAATCAGTTAGTAGCATGTATGTTTTCTAGACTTTTGTTCTAAAAATTTTTAAAAATTAAAATACTTAAAATCAAGTGTGGGAAAATACACAGAACTTTTTATATCTAGGAAACTAATTCAGGCAAAGTTTTCCAAAACACGATGACAAATAGCTTTATGTTAGAGATATGATGAAATCAAATTTATTTAAGGGAAAGCTCGTTAAAGTACTTTTCAAAGATTTCTGTCTCACTAGGAAAGATATACTTGACAATTCGCATCATTTTGTAAAAGGGAAGCTAATATATCAATTGATTACACAGGCCACCTCAAATTTAAACGGAGATCAAATGTTATAGCCTTCACGTTCATAATGATTGGATAGCGACTTCTTCTGAAGTCCTTATAAAATGCTATTCTTGTGGTACTGAATGCATTCAACTAAACTCTCGCAAAGCATGCGATGAAAATTATATTCACTATGCAAAATAAATCTATTATTATGCATTAATTTACATTCACTTTTACTATTCAAAATTCTAGTTTTTATCGTCATTTGTAGAATTATATTTTTGTAGAACTAAAATGGAGTTGAGTCAACTCTTCTTATTAACATGCACTTCAAATTAGTGACTTGATTTGAACACGAACCTATTGATCTGCAGTTATATCAGAAGGTTTTCCCCACATTTCTTTAAGCTTCCATGTTTCAAACAGCAAAGAACGGCAGAAAATATTTCTACATATTTGTCAAAGAGTTGAATGAATCTATTCAAAGCTATCAACATTTATTTCTATAGATGAAAGTGCAATGCATATCAACTTTGCCATTATTATTGATATTTGTGAATTTTTTCAGCAGATTAAGAGATCTGCATATATTTCGTTTTCAGTTTTACATAAATAATTAATAAAAAATATATTTATTTTATGTTTTTCTTGTAAATCAAACTATCATTTTGTTTTCATAAATTTCTTGTTTTACACCTTTTTAAATTAATAAAATATTTTCATTGTTTTATCAAATCTTTAAACATTTGTTTATAAAGTATTATTACATTTCAAACAGTTAATATATATATATATATATATATATATATATATATGTATGTATGTATGTATGTATGTATGTATGTATGTAATGACATTTTAAACTGTTAATTTCAATTTAATTAATTTCCAAGATTTTATCTTAATTTAACCCATAGTAAGTTCATTCTCTTATTTCTTGATCCAATTCCACTTTCTCTACTTAATTAATTCAAGAGAAGCTTTATAAAATTGCTGAATCGACTAAACGCCGATTCTTTCCCACGCTCGGCGTGAAGGGGTAAAAACTGCCCAGTAAGCACATTCTTTTTTAAAAAATCCCTGTGTTTCCTTTACATGTGATTTACATGCGTTAGAAATCCCTATCAGAATCTTAATAATATATTAGCACTGTGAAGAAATATTTTCCCTGTCAAAATCTCAGAAATTTTAGAATATTTTTGAACCAAAAGAAGTGAAATTTATTAAATATGTATTTGAATTATTAACCGTATTTGACGATAAATAGTTAGCAATAAGCTTACTGAGCTCATGAAAAGCAATTAAACTTTATAAATTTCATAAAAACTTGATATTTATTTACTAAAATTTTGATTATTTTAAAAATATATTCTTGATGTCGATTTTTCTATTCTTCAATTCCATATATTTCCATTTTTAAAATTAAAGAGCTAACTTCTGTGTTTTATCGAGAATATTTTTTAAAATCTGGTTTATAGGAATTTTCTCTTTATTTAGATGTTAATTTCTGAACATTGATTACATTGAACTGACACATTTCTGATAGTAAAATTCTTTAAAAAAATGTGAGTACGAATGTGAAATGTGAAACGAAAAATGAAATAAGAAACGTTTTAAATATAAACCTTGGATTTTCATTTCAAAACGTACATGAAGCATGTTAATAATTGTTTTTCCAGCACTCTATATTAGTCGTCAAAAATTAGCAGATTACACATTAAAAAAAACATGAACTTGTTCTTATCTTGTTTAAAAAACATAGCATTAATTGCAAGCTGATACATATCATAATATTTACATATTTATGAAATCGAATTGCATTAATGCATTTATAATTCATGAAATCAAAGCATCTTACCTATCCAATAGATAAATTAAATTGATAATAAAAATAAATAGTACAGCAATTATAAAATGCATTTATTATTAATGAAATACAATTAAAATATGTAAAAATGTTTGAAATTATATTTTAAAATGTAATGCTTGACAAGTCGAAATATAAATGAATATAAAAATAAAATAATTTCATAGGGTATTTAAGTGCATCATCACCAGAGGCTGTTGGCCATGTTCATAAATTCTAGATGCTATAGCTTATATTTCCTCGTATACGAGGTGTACAAAGAGAAAGTATTGTAATGGTCAGAAAATTCGAACTCGAAAGTTTGACGCAATGACTTAAATATACAAAAAAAAACAAAAAAAAACAACGCAATTACTTAAATATTTGAAATTTGATATGTGATTTTCGGACTACAATTGTTGTGTTGCGTCAGATTTTGATTTCAATTAGTTGGAAAAAAGAATTCTGCAAAATACATTTACTACTATACATTAGCAGCATTTCAGCATTTAGTGTTACCAAAGAACAAACTCTAATATGCTCTTTCGTAACTATTGTTTACCAGTAGCATGCGGTTAATAATGCAAAAATGCATTTATTTGAGAGCAAGCGTTATTGAGAGAAAGTCGAGAACGAAGCTACCATCTTTAGATCAACTCAAGTATGTAACTGATGTTTCTAATAACAGAATTTCCGCAAGACCATTTTAACATTTTGAGATTCTTCTTTAAATTTTACAAAAAGAGTGACTAGTTGGTAAGGATAGTTATTGCCTTTAATAATTTACATCTAAATTTCTGGTCGAACTGTCTGAAAAAAGCTTCCAGTCTTCGGACTAGCATGCTATTTCCACGTGATAAAGAATAACATTATTGCAATATGCAGATTCTCTAACTTGACTAAACTATGGAATTATTTTTCTTTCCCCCTATTCTGTAAGCTGCTATTTTAACAGAAGGCTTTAAATTGCTTAATTTACGTGCTCAAAATTCTAAATCTTGCTTTCACAACTAAATTTTTTGTATCAAATAATTACTTCGTATCATACGTGTATTGCGAATTAAATATAGAAATGAAATAACAACTTTAATAAAATATCAAAATTAAAATTTACAGCATTCATTAGTGGTTACAGATACTTTTGAAATGATAAAAATATGTATTTTGTCAATAACTAGATCTAATTCGATGAGAGTAACATCAATTATAAAGTCAAAACCTTTAAGTTATTCATATACCCTTAAAAGGATTTTGCCAATTATATTTTTTTCTGATAAGTAGTGCTTGGTTTTTAACAGCAGTTTTCTTTCAATAAATTATTGAAAATGGTATTTATATTACTTTTTTGAAAACGTTTTGAGGTTTTTCAAAAATAAACTGTTGTAACAAAGCTGCTAAATTAACGTATGCCAGTTCCAGTCTATTTAATGAAGTTCTATTTGTCACTGTATTGGTCAATTATAAAAAAAATGAAATAATAAATTGAAATCATTTTTATCTTTTATTTATTAAATTCTATTTAAATTATTGTGAATATCAGGACTGGTTCTTGAGTTGAAGATGCTATCATAACATTTCATTCCAACTGTTTTTTCATTCTAATACAAAGGTTCTAAAACCTTTGAATTCTGCACTAAATAAATAAGAATCAGCATTATGTGTGTATATAAAAATATTTTTGGTTTTATGTGTTTTTGTTTAAAATCAAATGTTTATAATCAAAATGCTATGTATTTTAAATTTATAATAAACGTTTATATTTGTATTATATATGCATTAATATTTATTATTGGTGAAGATTCATGAATTCTTTTATTATAATTAATTTCGATAAAGAAAGCTTTACTTTGTTTGATTTCAAACAAGATCAAGTATTAATTTTATCCTATAATTATTTTCACGTAATAACTCGGCTAAAAATCCAATTTCCCAATGGTATGTGTGGAAGAGTATTAAATATTTTATTGCTTCTTTGGCCATTTGCTTCGGTTAATCACTTTTTTGAAATACTTTTCATAAGTTATCTGTTATGAAAATCGCATTATCATGATATTTTTGTAACTTGACAATTTCTGTAACTTAGCAATACCTTTAAGGGCATTCCATCTTATACACGGTACTAACAGAAGACGTGTGGGGATATGATTCCCTTGAAGGAGTTGTTGTCCTCTGCGGCAATGGTAGAAAGTTTTTTCTCGCGTATGATAATTGCAGTAATTTCATAAAATCTTAAAGAAGGATGAAGCTATTCTCGAATTTTCTTAGGATGATTAAATTGAGGTAACTCTCATTTATGAATATTATGTTTGAAATTCTCAAAATACATACTTTATAATTTAATGTTTTCTGTATATTATCGTGCATATGTTTGAATTATCATGCTAAGTTGTTAATACAGACTTTTCAGATAAATTAGCATGTTATCTAATAATCTCACTGTTTGAATTAAATGCTTTTTATGCATCAGAACATTGTTCTTTGATTGTATGACTCAATAGAGGGCACACAAGGACTGTTTGAAGGCGTGTCTCACAGTTATGTGACAGACTTTAAGGGATAAGACCACCATGGCTGATTGCTGAATTTCAGATAAACAACAATGTGATCATTCATTTCTTGAAACGCATATAAACTAATTATTTTAAGTTAAGTCACATGATGAAAATAATTGTTCAGATAATCTAACTTTAAACTGCCTTCAACTTTAAGCACCTGCAGTATGAATAAATGATTAAAAAGTTAGTTCGCTCAGTTCTTTTATATGAACATGAATTGATTTCATTTAGGGTCCTTGATTTTATTAAGGCTTTTTTGGCTTTTTAATTCATTTTATGTCCTTGAATAATTACATTTAAAAAAAGGATGGAATTTATCTCATGAATAAGTTTTGAATCTCAATCATATTACATTGTTGTACATGTATTTTTAAACTATAAGAATTTAAATAAATTATTCGAGGATTATTAAATTTCCAGTTTGAGTAAAAAAAAAATTGCGGGTGAATGTTTCCATTTAACTGTATAAATGAGTGTAATAGCACATACAAATACATATTCTTCAAAAATTATTCCACACATATGAATTTTCGTTTTGTCATCAACAATGTGAAATCTGGATTATATGAAAAGATGACTTTGTGCAGCATGTTATTCCGATAACTTTAAAAAAAATTCCACTTATATAATATTTCGGTATTCTCGAAGTTTTTTCACTCTATTAAAATTTTTCTATCATTCTCCCATCAGCTATAAATATTGAGTTCTTTTTCGATTCTTTCTGATCCTGAGCTCCTGACTAGCTCCTGAGATTTATGTATAGTATAAGGGTGATAAAATATAAAAGTCTAAACATGATTTTTTTATGCTAAAAATAAACAAATGATCTTGAATGAGTATATAATATCTAGAATTAAAGTACAACGTTAACTTTTCGTGCGTCTGCTAATAGCTCCCATCATCCAATGATATAAAAGCTTTTCAAAGAATTTTGCACGAGAGACGTCAATACAAAAGTAGAAGGATGAAGAAACTGAAAAGAGATTGTGAAAAAAAAATTGTTCATTTGAACTGATTAGAATCATAGTTCAAGATCACGATGAAATCCATCTGAGGAGATTCAGTATTCATGAATATGCTTCTAAAGGATCTCCTGCATCATATTGTCCTCTTTTGAAATAAAACTATACCATAAAACATTAAGATGAAGCAAACAATTTAAAGGGGAAATGTTAACGAAAAGAAAACAAGAACATACATCATGTTTAATTATAGTTGCATTTCAATGCCGAATTGCATCTTATTAAAAGCCGTACTCAATTTTGCTTTTGTTTGGGGCAGCCCTAACCATAATAATACTTATTTTATGATTAGCAACATCTTATGTGCTTTGAAAAAAATGTCTGTATTATTGTTAACTTTTGAAAAATAATTTAAGGTAGCGTTTCCTTCTGACAGTATCTAATATTTACTATTTAGCAAATTTTCTTTCAGGTTTTCTTGGAAATTTTATAACAAACGGTTTCCATTTTACTATGATAGTTCTACCATGTTTCCTTATAAAACAACATTGACTAATTACTGCGCATTTTCATATAATTTATATGGCTCTCAGTAGTAATTATTTCTACAATTCTTTTCTGGTGAACAAATGATTAAGAAAATGTGTGCGCATATTTCACTAAGGGTTATATCTAGGCTTACAATAAATTCGCGCAGGACGATTTTATTCTTAATAACGTTTTATATTATAACAATCAATAAATTATCGGACAAAATTCAAATATATGGCATTAGCTCCATGGAAGTTTGTCAATAATGGAATGATGTTTCTGGTACCGAGGAGAAAAATGGAAAAAAAAGAGGTAATTCATTTCATTTTACTAACTCTTAGCTTAACTTCTGGAAGCGTATTATTATTTAAAAGATTCCGTTTTGTTTTTATAAAATATGTTAAGTAATTTAAAGGTATATTCGGTTTGGAAGTTATCAATATCAATGCATGCAGAATGTCTGAATGTCTTTAATTTGAACTTAAACTTTTAAGATTGCTTTCCAGATAAATGGAGGTATCGAATTCGTTCTTTTTCTGATAAACTTAAATTATATATAGACCTAATCTGCAGTTATATAATAACCCTAATGTAAGCATATTTGGGTTTATTTGAAGTACTAGGCATCGATTTTCACCATTTAATTTATTGTTAAGAGGTTTAAAAAAAGAAACGAAATAATGGAATATTTGCTAAGATAGCAATTTAACATTTCTCACAAATTGTCATTCTTTTTCAATATTCTGAGTGGTGTCTTAAGACAATTTTATATTAAATTTAAAGTGATAACTTATCACTTTCATTCACAAACTTAAAACTTTTAATTAATTTATTTATTAATTGGTAATTCATTTGTCTAATAAGAAACGTTTTCCTCATTATTAAAATTTTGATATACGGAGTAACTTAAATGATTTTATAATCTTACGTGCTCTTATAAAATAACCCTATTGGAAGCATATGTGTGTTTATTTGAAACTATTAGGCTGTATTATTTTTCAACATTTAATTTTTTGTTTAGAAATTTAAAAAAAAAAGCGAAATAAAGGAATAATTGTTAACAGTGATGTTAATAGTAACAATTTAATATTTCTCACAAAAGTTTCAAGCTTGTTAAATATTCTGCGTAGTGTCTTAAGAATATATTATATTCAAAAGATAATGATAAACAGATCTTTTGAAACTTTAATTAATTAATGTTTAAATGATAATTAATTTATATAACCGATCAGAAACGTTTTCATCCTTATTAAAATTTTGTATATACGGAGTCTTCAGGTCACAAAATGTTTGTAAAAATGTCTTGCACAGAAAACAAAAGCCCGAAATATGAGATACAAAATATAGGAAAAATGATTTAATCCTTAATTTGAACCAACCTTATTTGTAATGACAATTTGAATTTGGCGAGGTTTTTCTCATACTCTGACACTAAAGTACTCTCTTCACTTTTGATTTAAAAAGGGAGTTTTTCTGTATACCGAAATCTTTAATATCTTGGATATATAATAACTTTGAGTTTTTATGTGAATAATTGTTTTTGTGTGAATATATGTCCAGCTAGCAAATTTAAAAAATATTCATAGCTAAGTATTGGGAAATAAGTCGATAGATATCTTTCACTTGAAACATTGATATTCATTAGCCCTATATTTTTTTCATTAGGTAAATAAACTGGATACAGGTTTGCCACGTCACCGGTAAAATACAGATAATGTCTATAAAACAGGAAAATGCTGGAAATTTTGAAATTATCCTTATAAAAATAGAAATTGCATGGGAGTTGGAATTTCTTAGTGTTATTCATTTAGAAAAAGACCGATCTATTTAAGAAATTGCAAAAAAAAAAATCTCCATTGTTTGAAAACAAAACCCTATTCGCGATTATTAAAAGCAGAAACTCATCCGTCTTCTACTTTTCCTTTTCTTTTGCATATATCAGGCCAGTTTCTAAGATTGAGAAAAATTACAGAAATTAGAATAGTGACTACAAACTACTTTAATACTCGTGGAGCTACTGAAACTGAAACATGATTTCTATTCTAGTATTTTAAGGCCAAAGAATTTTCTGAGTTTAGGGAAGATCTAAAAATAATTCTTTTCTTTCAACATGAAAATGCAGCTGTGGAAAGTGAATTTAAAATTAATAAGGATACATTTGTTGGAAATCTGTAAGAAAATTCATTCATTCATCTAAGAACTGCGAAGGATGGCATACAATTTTTTGGTGATGACTTAAATAAGCCGATCTCAAGAGATTTACTTTTATATGCAAAATTAGCGCACGTGAGATATTATGAAGCGCTTTAGAAAAGCAGAAAAAAAGGAAACAACAAAAGGCAAAGTAGCTTTACAATTTAAATTGTTGAAAATGGGGGAAAAAAAAGACACAGAAAAATCAGTAGAAATTGATTCTAAAATATATCAATTAGCAAAAAAAAAAAAAAAAGAAAAAAAAGCTTTATATTCTTTTTTTGTTAAATAATCATTTTCAATGGTTTTGTATCATGTTAGCAAGAAGGTTATTTTGCGATTTAGTACATCTGAATATTTAATATTTAATTTTGCTGACTTTAGTTTAGAGAGAATGAGGTATGTAATCAAGTGTTTTTTAAGTAAGTTTCTTTTTTTATGTCGCATGTAAATGTTGTCTTCTTAAATAATTTTTTTTGAGAATGGAAAACTTCATTAAATACATTATTTCAGATAATATTTCATAGTTACTTACTTCTCCTAAACATGGGGGTATTGTTATTTTACATATAACATCATCTAACATATGAGTACTGTTAGCGAGGTTTCCCTTATACTGCATGCAGTTACAGAGAAAATATAAGGATTTTTTTAAATAGATTCCTTTGGCAACGTTGTGGGCAACTTAAGTAGCTTTTTGATGATCATTATAAAATTTTGAAATTTAATTTTTAATTATACTTCTAGTGTTTGTTAAGTTTCAAAGCTCAAATTGATGGAACAAAAAAATGTCGCTATTTTCCCCCTTTTCTCTAGGATATTGGTAGTGAAGAGGAAGTCAGATATTGAAGCAGGCATAATAATTAAAATAAGTGTACAAATATTTTTTGTCTGTCTCACTTTTGATAGAGAAAGTTTAAAATGACTATAAATACATTAATTATTTCCACTTGTTTTGGTGAATTTCACTGAATTCGTTTTCTTTACTTTCGATAATGGATTTATAAAAATAAAATTATATCATAAAAGCTCGTTTTCAAATAAATAAATGCTCGCCTCTCAAAAGAGGGTTGATTACTCTCTTCTCGAATGGGCTTTGATTTCTCTTATCACAAATGAGCGTTGATTATTCTATTCAATTTCAAAAGGAGGAGATTAAACATGCTTCTTCCGCAATCGTTCGGAAGTTTTTGCCTCATTAATCCGATATTCAGAATACTGGCGATTGGGAACAAGGGGAAAAACCGGCGTATGCAGAGGATCGATTTCAGGCTTAAAAGCATCCAACTATGTTAAGGAGCGTCTTCTTTCCCGTAAAGATAATCGAAGCAATATTTTTGTATTTTTAGATGACATTTAGGCTAAGATTTAAATAAAAAAATTGTAAAATTGTTAGTAATTAAATTTATTTAATATTTGAGAAAACTTGAGATTTTTTTTTTCACAAAATGTGACTTTTTTTTCAAACTTCCTAGATCTTAATCAAATGGCCAGAATATTGTAACTTTAAATGTGTCAATCAATTAAATATTGTCAAAGGAAAAGACGTTTTAATGTATATAAAAATTTGGCAGTTATTGTTAAATTTTATTTTTAATTCGAAATTGTAGATTTTTATTTATTTAGGATTTCCTTGAAATTTCGAAAAATGCTGTGAACAAAATGCATGCTGAATTTGCACAGATATTTCAAAGAGAATTTCAGTTACCGTCTTTGAAAAATGAATAATTATATTGTTAGAAAAAATGAATTCTTTTTTGTTTCAGAATACTTTGGTTCAACTTTGTAAGTTTAACTAAGAGAATTGATGAACGTGATTTGATCGACTTGATTCTTTGTAAGGGCATTATGTAAGAGATGCTCCAAATTCGTTCATACATAATTCACACAGACCATGTTACTATCCTCAGCGGCTCACCCATTTACTTTAACCGGATTCCTACGTGATAGGGTGGAGATTTCTCGACATTCTTCCAGTCTTTAATTGAACAGTTTTTCTTACAACTGGCAAAATCAAAAGATTAAATATTTGTACAAATTAAATCTGATTCATCTTTTTTAATACATTTTCCTTCCTTCAAATATTTAGACAATATTTTTGGAAATAGTGCAAGCCCTCGAAGCATTTACAAAACTTTTAATTAGATATTCACTAATGAATGATGGTAGTGGTTGAACTGTGCAGAGAATATATGCAACACCATCTATAGACAATATTAATCAACATATTTAGATTATCAATAATTATACAAAGAAATACAAATAATAAAATTGCTTGAACATACGTCAAGTGACAGCCCATAATTTCCTTTTATGAGTTTATGGTAGGTCAAGATTCAATTCCAGAAATCTTGCCGGGTTTTTTTCCTTCTACTGTAATCGCTAAAAAATTCAATTTTGCGATTTTGATATAAGCCCATGTGTTAGACCTCTAAGAATCAGAAAATTTAGTTTGAATTTATAAGTGTATGTTGAAAAAAAAAAAAAAATGTAAATTACAAAGAACTAATTGGCATATTTGCTTTGAATAAAAAGAGTAGATACCTATATACCTATTAAATGTTGTAAGAAATCCGACAAAGCTATTTCCGTACATCCGTCCTTGTGTATATTATCATTAAGTTCAAAATGCTAGACGCTAGATGAATGTAATTTAAAATACGATCTACGCTTTAGAATTGTTGATCAGAATTAAATTTTGATCAAAACAGTAAAGCACGTTTTGCTTCTTTTTATCTGCCGTATAATTTATGAACCGTATAACTGAAAAATATCGAACTTTAAAAAATGAAATATGTACTTAGTTCTTAGACTAAATTTGTAGATGTATACCCATTTTGGATCGAAACCTGAGCAGAATAGTAGATCCATTTACTCCGCTAAATGACGAAACTCAACACGAAGCGTGCCATATTATGAAAGTCTGCTAGAATGAGCTAATGAAAGAAATGTCCTCCCCTCTCCGGAGTGACTGGTATTCGTTATATATCTTTTTACGATGATATTCTTGCACTTATTATGCAAACTAAATACATATTAATAACGCACCCGACATCTGTTCAAATAAATTGTGGATGTTGGAAGAACTTGAGTGAATTTATGAAATATCTGTCATTCTTGCTCTAAATATGATGAATAAAGTGGGAAAAGCGTGCGATTAGTTTGCGTTTCGTGAAACGGAAAAAAAGAAAAGATGTTTTTGAAATGGAATTGTTTCTATTTCTAACTCCATTTCAGGCCAAGAAATTTTTCCCGAACCACAATGTATACTCTTAAAGTTTGATTTCAGATAAACGAACATCGCAAGGATTAAGGAGAAGTAGAGATTTGATTTAAGCAACAATGCTTCTACATTTTATGGTCAAGGTTTAATCATTAATTTTATGAACTGTTATAAAGTGATGTAATGAGCTATTATGACCAAAGTAATTTTATGAACTATTTTTGATTGCTTGATGGATGAGGCAGGATTAAAAGGAAAGCAAAAGAAGATCTTTGGTGTTATTGCCATTTGATTCGCAACTTGATTTTGTCACCTATCTATGGAATTTTTTTATCGATATTCATTATGGAAAAAGACATCTCATTTCGAAATTTAGCTAAAATTTATCTCAATTACATTCCAGATTGATCTTGTTTTATCTTTTTTAGTAGAATTTTAGCATTTACCATTCTAATTTGGCAATTCTGATTTGATATCTCAAGAAACTAACTAGTATTTTATCATAAGGGATTTTAAATCTGTTCCAATGGCAACTTGTTGCTTTTTTTTCATAACGCCAATAAGGGGATAAGTCGCCAAATGAAATGCCATTTTCCCATCATTACGGAAAACCTAAAGAGCGAACCGAAACTTTTCTCCTCGTCATCTCACTCTGCCGCCATCAGTGGAGAGGCAGAAGTGATTCTCATCCATCATCTTTCATTTTCTGATCAGATCTTTGCGTTGCGTTAGGTGATAAGTTAAATGGAATTATCGTATTGTAATACTGTGGATGTGTATGAGATCAGTTAAGTTGCGATTATGATAAGATTTCATAAGCAGAGTGATCAAATCAAATTGAGCATGTCAAGAGATGATGGAAGAAGGAAATGTCAACAATGATCTCAATGGCTCCATGAAGGGCTGCTAAGGGGAAAATAAGGAACAGGAGGAAGGAACTGGATGCAATGATGTCGAATGATGAGTGAAAGATTGCGGAGGAAAAATAAAGATGAAACAAGATAAATGATTTTGAAATATCGTAAGTTTCTTATAAAAATATTTTACTTTCTTAATGAACGCAGTTTCTTGTAATTTCTAGATGAATTCTTTCATAAGGTAGGTATCTTCGTTTTTCAATGACGTCGCGATGTTAGGCTAAAGCCGTTAGAAGATTTCTTTTGATTTTTTTTTGAAGTTCATGTTTCTTTGTGTTATATAAATGTATTAATGGGAATTTCATTATGAATGCCTTGATATAGTATTTGTGCATAAAACTTACGTAAAAAATTATTATTACTGAAAAATACTTGAATAAAATGGTTCATTTTAATATATTATCTTTTAATACAAACATGATTTTTTAATATCTTATTTAAATAGAAAGTTTTCGTGATTTGAATTCATTATTCAAATGAATTTTAAAATAAAATTGTAGTGGTTATGTTGTAAATTTATTAAGAATTTCTAAATTATTTTATTTCGAAACTGAAAATCAATAAAAGAAGGAATAGTCGTGAGCTAAATATTTCTATAATGTCACGGTGATCTTATTCTTTTTAGAGTATTTAATAGACAGATTAGTATAAATAGATTTATGAATATAAAAGATTTGATAATAACGATATAATTGTAATTTCTTGATTAGGATAAAAAGTTTAATTAATACATTTATTAAATTTTATTTAGCATTAAATGAAAGTATGTAACAATAGTTTTTGTAATAAAGGTTCATTAATTGAAATTTTAAAATCTTCATTTACAGAAAGAATTTTCTGTAAGATAGATATAATATATTTAATAATATTTCCTTATTATTCAAAACATCTACATAATCTGAATGCAGCACAAACTTTGCACTTTATTTTAAATCGCAATAAAGTATTAAATTGCTCAAATTTTTAATAAAATTGTATTTAAATTTCTACTTCAAGTGTAATATTTACAATCAAACTGAGGTGAATGCTGTAAGATATTCGCAAAAGTATTGTAAATTATTTAATTCTGGAAAACGAAACGAATAAAAAAGATACTTTCACAGGAATATTTAAAAAAATGATAGATTTTAATAATCTGTTTTTTGCGTGTGTCTTGGTATATATAATAAAAATTGTTCTTTATTTCTTTAACACGACTAACAAATTTTAATTGATGCCTTAGGTTAAACTATATTTATTTTTTAACATAAGATAATTATACTATATATGATTATAAAATGTATAAAGGCTCCTTGAGCAACAATAAAATCGTCATTTACAAGACAGATTCTATTTGAAATTACAAGGAATGTCATTTAAAAATAACGTAAATTCCCAAATCTTCATGGATGTTCTGATGATATTTCTTCAAATTTAAAATAAACGCATTTTTTATTATTGAATAATATTGTTAAATTCTTTTAATAAAATGAAATCACAGACGTCTTTCAAAAATTGAAGACATATTTTGTGCAAAAAAATAATATATATATATATATATATATATATATATATATATTTGTCTGATACATTCTAAATATGGCGTTCTGGATCAAACGTACTCTCTCTGGGATGGTGTAAAATTTGGGAGAGAGGGGGAGGGGTTAGTTCAGTATAGTTCTGTTCATTTAAAAGTGTTTTAAAATTCCCTTCGTGCTTTTTCAAAACGTGATTTCATTATAACTAAACAATTATCTCTCGAAATGTTGCTATAAAAATTTTAGTTAGTGATCATTTAGTTCATTATAACTCGCGATAGTTCGTTAACATTGATAACTTCAGTGCATATACGAGTAATTATGCCGTAATTTTGCATCTTTCGCCAAGAACAGAGCAGGATCTTTTCCTTAAAATAAGAAATAATTTTTTTATAAAGCTGATGTAGTAAAATATCTTTGTAAATATCTTCGAATTCTCTTTTCAAATTATTATATTATCCATTCAGATTAAAAGTATTTTATAGAACTCTGTTGAAGAACTTAAAAATTGTCAAATTGCTGATCTTTGAGATATGTTAATAAATGCAGTCTGATTTATTAACAGCCATGGTGTCGGAAAGAATCTTTCTACAATCAGTTATAAAAGTATCCGGATGCTTCTTTTTGGTTATAAGTTCTCAAAGTTAAATTCAATAGAAATATGCGATTCAGCTTGGAAATATGGACTTTTTATGCCTACTACATTCATAAGATAATAGTGGAATATGATTCGACGGTGAATTGTTGGAGCTTACACATTCGATCTCAAGTGTTCACAATCTCTCTTGAAAATGAATAGTTCTTTTTCTATTTTCTTGACTATTTCACCGAGAAAAAAATTGACCAATAAAAATATTCCAAATTTGCAAAAATAAAAGTAAATCCAATTTTTTCGCACTTAAATACAGTCTTCGTCACCGGGCATTTGAATAATTCTGAATAGTCAACTATCGGGATTAAAACGTTATTTTTTTCTGAAAAGTATTGGTATCCTGAAAAATATCAAAAACTTTTATGTATGACTGAGGAAGTAAATGAGACACTAGAAAATTATAACAAAGGAAACATCATATCAAATTTTTGAATATTTATGAACAAAGCTTGGAATTTTAACAATATAATCAAATATTTTTGAATAACAACGAATGTGAACCACACATAAAATTTTTGTGAGGTTATAAACTCACACAAATTCTGCTTACACGGTATGACAGTATAATAAAGAAACTCTCCATCAGGATTAATGGTTGAAATACCACTTTTTTATTATTTGTGGGAGCTCTAGATGCAAAATTTGAAATTGAAATTGTACCATACTTTTTTAATCCGATTATAAAACAAAACAAAAAAATTATTTTGTGTGTTTTTATTACAATGTTTCGCGCTTATGAAAATTATTTTTCCTTTTTTATTTCTTTATTCACAGCTGTAGTTTTCTTTTATATGCGAGAGCCGTTCAATAAATGTCGATTTTAATTATTTTAAAGTAATAAAATATCGAGAAATATAAATTTGTTATTGCGTTTAGCGAAAAACAGATGGTAAGGTTTCAATTTAATGACGTAGTCAAGTTGTCATAGTAACCGCCGAAGTAAGGTATTTTAAATTTCGTTCTCTACATAAAAATGAACATTAGGTTGCATTGAAATTTTTCTTCCAGCCTAAAACTTCGTCATCTTAAGTTTATATGATGCTATAGGAAGCTTTCATATTTCGTCTTTCGCTATAACACATGTAAAACTTATTTAAAATTTTTAATAGGGCAAGACAGTTAATTTTAAATGAATTACAATCTGGCTCTCTAATAGAAATGAATATAAACATGACTGCTGTGTTAATGAGGTAAGATGTCGAATCCTGATAAAGACCTATTAAAAAGACTAAACATTTCTTCGGGTGCCAGTCACAAGTTGTTCAAAAAAAATAGGGAGGTTTATACAGAGTTGAAACCTACCTTATGTAAAGGTATTCAAGAAATAAGTTAAATGGTACTGTAGCCTACTGTAGAGACCTACTGAAACCTCTTCAAGGTCTTATCTCTTGGAAAAGGTCGCATTTCGAAGACCCTGATTGATCCTACATCATGATATTGCAAGCCTGCACATTCACGATGTTGTTATTCAGTAGCTTTCAAAAATCAGTGTCATGTGTGTTTTTTATTCTCCTTATAATTCTGACTTAGATCCATGCATTTTTTCTTTTAGCGAATTCGAAGAAACATCTGCAGATAAAGCGTTTTTCATTATCAGAGGCAGTGAAGAAAGTTGCGGTCGCGATTTGAAAAGACGACAAAATACTTCATGCAACATACATTTGAAGACTAGGAAAAAGGTGAGATAAGTATATTGCATGTAATGGAGAATATTTTGAAAAAGATATTCAATATATAGAGGAAATATATCAGCGATAATTTTTTTCATTCCATTCTTTTTCTTATATGCATTTTGAAATTTGAGATTTTACGTACGTGTTGACAAGTAAATGAATATTTTTAATGTATTTTATCTCTTAGAGGTATAATAGAAAAATATTATTCAATTTTTTAGATGCTAAGTGAAATGTTTTTCTTTGTGAAATATCATGACAATTAAGGGAGAAGTAGTTTTGTGACTTATCTTTAATGAAATTGCAGAAAGTTCACTCTTTATCGTCAGTGGGCTATAATTATGTCGAAATCATGTAATTAGTGCCGCCCTGGCTTGGAATTTGGGTTTCATCTACATTGTAACCAAATTTTGTCTATTTTTAACATAAATATAATATATCCAAGGTTTTCATTGCATGAATCTATTCTTCTTTTAGGTTAGTAAGTTTTATTTATTTTTATATTATGTGTAGTTTCTCATATTGAAATTTTTAGAGAGCACTATAGTCGTTTTTACAGTGAAAAAATTCAAGTCACTGTAAATTTAATGCTGTGTATCATAAATGATTAAATTAAATGATTCTTGTCAACTCATCTTGGAAACTACCACCTTCCCATCCTTGGTACCTTGGCTCTGTCCCTGGTGGTGCTCTGAGCTTTGGCGGTGCTAGACAAGACCAGACGGCTCTGTCTAGATTTAAATCTGGCCACCTCAAGACTCTTCGGTTCTCCGGTGGGAACAAGATATTCCCCATCTGCACAAAGTGCAATTCAAGCGAGGCCACTGTTGAGCATTTGCTTCGCTGTATTGGCTTTTCCCGGGAGAACCTGCTTCATAGCCCCAATAATGTCCTTGATGGTTTGAAGGCGAATGGTCTCATGGACCTGATCTGATTCCGATCAGGGGATTAGAAAGAAGAAGAAGAAGAAATGATTCTGCAATTAACAAATAATTTTTTATGGTATTTATGGGATAAAAAAAAGACTAATTTGAGTGTAATCTGGAACTGTTCCCTAATTCATGTCATTCTTTAATGTTGAAGCCATAAAACAAAAAATATGCACCCCCATTCTGTCCATTTTTAAAGAGATGCATATTAATTGGCCATCTTCAAAGTATAAAATTTAAAAATAGTTTCAGTTTTTATCAATTTTTATTTGGCAAAATTAGAAACTTTTAGACTTTATTATTTGCAAAAGGAGGTAAATTAATTTCTTTTTCAATATATTTAATAACTATTGGAATTGTAGAACTTTGCCATGAAAGAAAAAGTAAAAGGGCATGAAAAAAGACAAAAAAGGTAGTAAAAATATCCTAAAGTTTGCTGATAAAAAAAATCTAATCCGAGACTCTCTTTTTAATTTAATGGAAATTAGTATACTGAGAACAAAAGCATCAAACTTCTCAAATTTTTAGATACTATTAAAACTATAGATTATACATAAATTAATTAAAACATATTAAAAATCATATTTAGTTGTTTATACTATTGCTGCTTTTCAGTTAATTCAATTTGGATTCCTACTTTTAGATTATTATTTAAAAATTAAAGCTAGACATCAATGCTAAAGGAAGAAGCAACAAGAAAATTATGGTTTTGTTTGTTTAAATATTGTAGACATACATTTTGCTTTTTGTAAGGTACAAGATGTGTACATACCAAAAAAGACTCGTTTCAAATGTTTCTGTAGAAATTTTCTTAAGTACGCAGTTACATTGAAAGTACTTGTAATTATTTAATGCAAAATCTAAGGGGAAGTATTTTTTGTTATTAATATTTCAGTCTAAATCTATTGAGAAGTGTTTTATTGTTATTAATTTTTTAATATTTAACTTTTCTTTTATTACACAACATATTAGCTAATAGGGCTGTGCCGATATTTGATTTATCGAAAAAATCAATTTTTTGATGCCAGTTTTCGAAAAATATCGATCTATCGATATCATAATCATAAAGAATAGTTCACGATGATTCGCTATACAATAAATTGATATTCACAATTAATTTGTGTTTTCGATTTCGTTTTGGTTATCAGTTAGTGTTTATTATTGTTGCTCTTCATTCTTATTGACCTTCATACATAATTTTTGTTCATATTTCTATAAATACTGTTATATTCAAATATATAAAAAATACTCGTTTTAAGGGTGACATTTTGGAATAAATGTTTTCTGTTCCCTAATGAAATGATACCATTATGGAAAAATAATTGCGGTTATCAGTAGGGCTGAGGGATGACCGAACTTCATTACCACGATATATCGATATTTTTCGATACCAACACATATCAATATTTTTCGATATATCGTGATACATTATTTATTTATACTTATTACAAGTTCTAAATGGTATGTCCTAACATACTGAATGATCATAACGAATCCAAATAAAAGGAAGTTTTCATTGATATAATAAAAATATCGTTTTCTTTTGAAAAAAAAATAGTTAGAGAAATTAATTGCGTTAAAATTCCTTTCATAAAGTGTGTCAATACCAAAAAATGTCTGCAAGTTACAATTTATATCATTGCGTTTTTTTCAATATCATAATTTTTAAAATTTTACCCTTTTTATTGTTAAATTAACTGTTTTCTATCATTTTGCATAAAAAAAAGGAAAACCACATAACAATGCCTTTAACAAGAAAAAATAAGTAATTTTAATAAATTATGAATTCAAAATCTGATGTCTTAAAAAATTAATATTGTATATGAATTAAATACATTTTTATTCTTATTTTAATAGAAAAATTGAAGTATTTAATTTAAATATGCTCTATAATTTTAACAATAGATATGTTATATAGCTAAAATTAATCATTCAATTTATTTCAAAACTCAAACAGAGACTTAAAATATAAATTGCGAAATGAGTAAAATATAATAATAAATACTAAGGAGGTTAAGTTTATTTAAGGACAAATGACGTAGTGCATTAAAAATTTTATAAAAAGGTCTTGATTATGATCAAATTAAAGAAAAATATGCCGTTATATATCGTCATTAATATAAACTCAATGAAAAAATAATCAACACTTCAAGTACAACTAGGGATTGCAATACCGGACCAAAATTTCAATACCGGTATTAGAAATTTTAGAAAAAGAAAGAAAACACAGGTCTTTCTTCTTTTTACTTGCTAGTTTTATAAGAGAGTGTAAATATCACTAAAAATAATATGTAACTTATAAATTATAACAGTATATAAAGAATCATAAAAAAGTAAAGGAACAATTTATTTATTTAAATCACAAAAAAGTGTAAATATCACTATTCAGTCAGTGGTACTATTACAAATTTTTGAAATGTGATCTTAAAAAGTATAATGCATCAATTGTACTGTCTTGAAGACTGAAAAGTAATTTTGTGTGAAAATCACCAGCTGTCGAAAACGCTCTTTCGGCATCTAAGCTAGTTGGTGATACTGTTAGCAATGCGCAATATACTTTTTCCAAGTATTTACCTCTAAATCCCTCATCTTCAAATAAATCGATTTCTCGTCGGATGGTTTTGGATATAGCTGATGTCTGTATTGTATTTTGGTTCGTTGAAATTTTATTTATCGCTAATTCTAATTTTTGTTCAAGAGCCAATTCCTTTTCCCTATCGACATTAGCGACATCATAATCTTCGATAACTGAACCGAATTCTTCTGAATGTGAATAGGTTTGTGGGTAAAAAATTTTAAGAAAATTTACTATAAACTTAATCAGATTTGAATTGATTATTTTGTTTTCTTCTTTTTCATTTTTATTTTTAAAATCATTATAATTATGTAAATACCATAAGACATCTTGTATTTCGGTTTGCCTTTCTTCTGTGCGATTTTTCTATGTAATATATAATTCTTCAGATAGTAATGTGTGCTGTTCTTTCATGACTGCAACATGAAATTTATTTTTGCATTAGCTGTTAATAAATTAAAATCTCTCCGACACAATGCCTCTATAGTCAGTTTTATTGGAAGTAGAGCTGATATAGTTCTGGATATTAAGTCGAATTCACTATCTGAAAAATTAATTTACAGATTAAAGTCGATTATTGCTTTTTGGATTGGATTTCTAAATTTCAAAAATCATTCCATCATTAGGAGAAAACTGTTCCAACGTGTCTTAGAATCTATTATTAACATATTCTGTCTTATTTTCAGTTAGTATATATTTTTGTAATATGGCATTTTTTGTATGGAAAAGTTTAAATATCTTAAAAATTTTTCGAACTTTATAAATTATAGGAAGCAATTCTTGATGGGTTAATATTTCATCCTCATTAGCAATATCTTCTTCAACAATTACATTGTCATTATCTTCATTGCCAATATCACTCTCACTCTTACTCTCTTCAATGTCGGAATCCGAAGTTTCTATATCCTCAGTATTTGGATTTTTCTGTTCTTTATTTTTTTGGACATCTATTACTCCTATTTGAATTCCATTGCTGATTTGCACCAATCAACTTTCCGACTTTTTTCATAACTGTTGCTCCATTAGTCTTTATGGATACAATATCTTCTTTCAGGGATAATCCATATTTCTCTAATTTAGATTTAAGCAATTAATTAAGCCATTAATTAGCTAATTAATTTCACCCATTAGGAAGACATAAAAACAAAAACGTATACTATTTTGCTATGTTGGCGATCCCGGAACATATAGTGGAGACAAATTTTTAGTAAATACCGAAAAACCGGTATTTAAACTTGTGAATATCGGTATTACTAAATTGTAAAATGGCTCAAAATACCGGTATTGCAATCCCTAAGTACAACGCTTTGTTTCTGAATATTAAAATTCTAGGTAATTCTCTTTTATTTCTAAGTATTCTGTCAACATTTTGGGATATTATAAAATTTGAAATGAAATAAAATTAAAATTAAAACAAAATATGAAAAATTAAAATTGAGTGGGAAATGAAAAAAACGATTATATGAAAAACAATTAAAATAATGAAAAATCCCCACTAAAATATTTAAAAAGTTAAAAACAGAAAAATAATAATTTCATAAAAAAATCAGTTGAACTAAGAAAGAACAGATACAGTAAATACATAACAGATACATAAAATAAAAAAAAAGGAAAAATAAAATAAAACTCTTTTAAACTGCGTGAAAATTTTAAAAAAGCGCAACATATAATTCGATCATATAAAGCGGAATATATAGGAGTAATAAAATTTATCCATTAAAAATAATCTTTAATTTAAATAAAAAATGTATGAAATGTAAAAAAAATGTATAAAAAATATATATATAGTGAAATTGGAAAAGAGCATTTTTTAAATACTATTACATTTTACACTTTTAGAATTAGAAAAGCTCATACTACCGAAAAACATGCAAGATAATAAGAAAAGGAAAGAACAATACATATTTTCCGTCGATATGCAAAACAATGCCATTAAATAAAAAAAAAAATGCAAATTTGATCACTATCGAAATCTCTTAATTATCCAAAATTCGATAAGTATCGAAAATTCGAAAAGCATTTTGAACATTTGTACAGAAAATTCGAAAAGCATTGTGAATATTTGTATAGAAAATTCTAAAAGCATTGCGAATAATTGTATTAAAAATTTGATAAGTATCGAAAATCCGATATGTATTTAAAATCCCATTAACATCGGAATCCGATATGTATCGAAAATTTGATAATTATTGGCAATTCGATGCATATAAAAAATTCAATAGGCATCGGAAGTTCTGTCAAGACCAATGTAGGACTCAAACTAGTTTTGAAAAGAGTTCAGCAAGCAATTTCTCCACCAGGCGAAATGGCAAGTATAACGAAAATTCTTTTCTTTATGTGAGTTAGCTTTAGCGTTAAAATGCGAGGTCCGAATAAAATTGTGTATTTAATCTGAATTAATCATTTTGCTTTTATTTATGAATATGAATATTTATCTATGAAACACTATACACAGAAAACACTTTATTCCAAAATGACATGCTTAAAAAAAGCATTTTTTTTGCATTAGAACATGACAGTATTTATAGAAATAGTAATAAAATTTATGTATGTAGATGAAAATGAAAGAAGAACAACAAAATTAAAAACTAGCGGAAAACTAAAATGAAATCGAAAACGAAAATTGATTGTAAATATCGATTTACTGTATCGTGATTCATCGTGAACTATTTTGCACGATCCAGATTTGGATAGATCAATATTTTTCGAAAACTGACATTAAAAAATCGATTTTCCAAAAATATCGAATTTTTTCCCTGAATCGAAAATCGTCTCAGCCTTCATTATGAGAAGGTTGTTGACTTCCTTTTAATTAATTGCTAAATATTCACCTGCAGAAATAAAAGGAAAAAGGATTCATTCAGATTTAATCCGCAATTTTATTCGGACCTCACATTTTCACATTCAAACGCATTCGCAGAAAAAAAGAAATGCCGTTATTCCTCCGCTTTCACCTGGCAGCTGAATTTCTTGCTGAACTCCTTTCAAAACAAATTTGAATTCT
The DNA here is from genome assembly GCF_947563725.1 of Argiope bruennichi. Lineage (NCBI taxonomy): Eukaryota > Metazoa > Arthropoda > Arachnida > Araneae > Araneidae > Argiope > Argiope bruennichi. Next base: position 121,338,778 of record NC_079162.1, read on the forward strand.
AGATCAATCTTGACCGAACTTCCGATAACAATCGAAATTTTTATACTCATCGAATTGCCGATAATTATCCAAATTTCGATACATATCGGTTCCTGTTAATTATCGAAATTTCGATACATATCGGTTCCTGTTAATTATCGAATTTTCGAAATATATCGTATTTTCTAAACTTATCGAATTTTGGGGTGTCGATAGTAATCGAATTTACACGACTATTGAAAATCAGTTCTGCAATGTTTTACAAATATTTTTTTTTAAAGCATTGTTTTGCACAGCGTTGGAAAAAATTAGTTGTTCCTTTCTGTTTTAATCCGCATGCTTTTCTGTTATATGCGCTTTTATATTTCTAAAACTATATGATTTTTCTTGTTTCATATCTTTAAAAAATGAACTTATCCAATTTCATTATATATTTTTTATTACAATATATTTATTTAACTTTATGTGATTGGATTATATGTTGAGCTTTTTTCAAATTTACTCGCAGTTTAAAAGAGTTTTCTTTTTCTTTTTTTTTTTTTTCATTCTTCTTCTTTATTTATTTTGAAACAAAGTATTTTGAATTGATTTAAAAATCCTTGCATTCAATTGACTTAAGAAATTTTTTGTTAAATTATTATATTTCTGTTTTTAATGAAATATATTTTAGTGGTGATCTTTCAATCTTTTAACTATTTTTTATATAATCCTTTTTTCATTCCCGACTTCATTTTGATTTTTCATAATTTATTTTAACTTTTTTATTTCATTTTAAATTTATAATATGCCAAAATGTTGATAGAATACTTAAAAATAAAATATAATTAGCTAGAATTTTAATATTCAGAAACACATTTGTACGTGAGTGTTGATTATTTTTTCATTAAATTTATATTAATGATGATATATAATGTCATATTTTTCGTTTATTTGAACATAAGCAGGACCTTTTCTAAACTTTTTAATGTATTACATCATTTGTCTGTAAATAAATTTACCCACCAAAATATTTGCCATTAAAGTTGAGGCGGTTGTGGCGCCATCTACCTGCAAAGTTTTAATCATTTCGGAATTGCTATTTTTCGTCTCTTTTTTATTTTTAAAATACTAAATTGAATGATGAATTTTAGCTATATTACATATCTATTGTTAGAATTCTAGTGCATATATAAATTAAATTTGCCAATAGTACTTTTAAAATAAGCTAATTAATAATTTAAGATACTTAATAGTTTAAGATTAAAATAATAAATTTTTGTAATATGCAAATTTAATTTTTGAAGACATCAGATTTTTAATTCATAATAATTAAAACATTTTTTTTTACTTGTTAAAGGCATCATTGTGACTTTTTCCTTTTTTTTTTTTTTAATGAAGAATGAAATAAAGTTTTTTTGTTTTTTCTGTTTTTTTTATGAGAGCAGTAAAAAGGGTAAAATTAAAAATAAAAAAAAAATAATAAAAAATCCATTGAAAAAACGAAAAAATTCCATTGAAAAGTATCGAGAATTATCGTTTATTAAAAATTCTTATAAATATTTTTAATAAATAAGAATTTTTAATCAAGATTTAGTTAGTTTTAGTTTAATCAAGTTTAAGTTAAATCAAGAATGATCGAGCACTCACACTAGTTTTGAAAGTTCAGCAAGCAATTCAGCCGCCAGGCGAAATGGGAGGTATAAAGGAACTCCTTTTCTTTATGCGAGTTAGCTTCCGCGTTAAAATGCTAGGTTCAAATAAAATTATGTATTTAATCTGCATTAATCCTTTTTGCTTTTATTTCGATAGATGAATATTGTTACAAACTTGTAATGTTGCTACCCAGCACTTTTAGTTTTATCACAGGCAAGACCGATTTACAATCATCTGTATTGGATGCTTGCGTACAGCCGACCACCCCGCCACCACTGAATGTATCAGTATCGACATTTGTATTGGATTCTGCTAGGGTACCGAGCCAGTAATCACAAAGCTTGACTACGAATTTGGCGACAAAATAGATAATGTTGGAAACTAAGAATTTTAACGATCCGTCCATTAGGAACTAAGATACGCCTGATTGACCTAGAGTGTTCTCGGTCCGCCTCCCGGTAACTATAAAAGGACGGCAGTCTCAAGCTGCAAGTTGTAGTAGTTGCAGTCGCAGACAAGTAACGAGTCTTCTAGAGGATAGCAAACAACGGTGGAGTGCCAGCGTTGTGTGGAGTCCAAGCTATTGCTGAACTGGGCTGTATGCCGAGTCCTGTTGTCTATTGTGGAAGCAGCATCAGTTTGTGTGTGGAGTAGCCAGCCGTATAGTATTGAGTCGGCAATTGGATACAGCTAAAGCGAGGAGTCAGTGGAGAAGTTCAGCCGTTTGGAGAGACCGTAGAACAAAGCTCCGAGGATACCCTCTCCTGCTGGATTCTGTCTGGCCGCTTTGTGTGGTGGGTCGATAACTACTTGTGGGCTACTGTTTTCTGTAGTGTGATGTTGTATGCTGTCCTATGTGTACGTCTTAGCTGGTTATTGTTGTCGTTTTTGTATTTGTCTCGTCTGTGTACTCGTGTTCTTCGTGTAAATGAACGTCGTCGTTGTTTTCTACTGAGGCCTGCTGATTGTGTTTTCACACCATATACCCACTACAAGCAAACTCGGTGATCCGTAACAATATTTAGTATCTAAATAAAGGACAGTCAACAACTTTCTCATAACCACAATTATTTTTCCATAATGTTATAATTCAATTAGAGAATTGAAAACAGTTTATTCCGAAATGACATGCTTAAAACAAATATATTTATATATTAGAATATGACACTATTTGTAGAAATATTAACAAAAATTATGTATGAAGGTGAAAACGAATAAAAAGCAACAAAAATAAACATTAACCGATAACTAAAACGAATTCGAAAATGTAAATTGATTGTATATCGATTTACTGTATCGCGATTCATCGTGAACAATAAATCTTCATCATGATTTCGATAAATCAATGTTTTTTTGAATACTGACATAGAAAAGCGGTTTTCCAAAAATATCGAAGTTTTTTCCATATTTCGAAAATCGGTACAGACTTCGTTATCAGAAGGTTGTTGACTTTCCTTAGTTTAATTGCTAAATATTCACCTTCAGAAATAAAAGCAAAATTGATTAATTCAGATTAAATCCACAATTTTATTCGCTGTTCACATTTTCACAATGAAACTAACTCTCATAAAAAAAGAATTGCCGTTATACCTCCGCTTTTGCTTGGCGGCTGAATTGCGTGCTGAATTCTTTTCAAAACAAATTTCAGTGCTAGATCGGCCTTGACCAAATTTCCGACACTAATCGAATTTTTTATAATTTTTTTATCAATTATCATCGAATTTTCGATACATATCGTTCTTCCAATACTTATAAAATTTTTGAAATATGTCGTATTTTCTAAACTTATCGAATTTTGGGTAATTTTGTGGTGTCGACAGTGATCAAATCTGGCAATGTTTTGCAAATATTTTTTTTTCGTTTGGATTTTAAAGAATTGTTTTGCATATTGATGGAAAATATGGGTTTTTCCTTTTTTTTCCGAATAATCCGCATGTTTTGCGGTAGTATGCGCTTTTATATTTTTAAAAGTGTATAATTTTTTTTTTGTTATATATCTTTAAAAATTACCTTATTACACTTTCTTTATATATTTTTTTATTAAAATATATTTTTTTTATTTGAGATAATGATTATTTTTGATGGATATATTTTATTACTCCAATTTATTTCCCTTTATGTATTGGATTATATGCTGCCCTTTTTTCAAATTTTCACTAGGTTTAAAAGAGTTTTCTTTTCTTTCCTTTTTTTTATTCATTTTCTTTTTTTATTTTCAAATACACTGTATTTTCAATTGATTTAAAAATTCTTGCATTCAGTTGACTGAAGAAATTTTTTGTGAAATTATTTTTTTTAATGTAAAGATATTTTAGTGGTGATATTTCAAACTTTTAACTTTTTATATATATGTTATCGCTAAAGTATATAATGCAGTTATTTCATAGAATACCTAGTTATTCCATGAAATAACTGATTGTGTCCGTTAAAGTGTGTAATATGTTATTAATTTGACACTTTAACTAGTTATTCTATGAAATAACTAGGTATTCTATAAATTAACTAATGAGAGACAGTTAAAGTGTAAAATAAACAATTTATCTAAAATGAAATTAAACTAATGATAGACAATTAAAATGAAAAAGAAGCAATTTATCTAATTTATGTAGCGTATAAATGGTATTTATGGAAACGTACCATAAAACCATTTGTTACAATAAGGATTACTAAAATAACACTTAGAATTACAAAGAACATTATTTTTAAAACAAAAACATTTTTTATTTCTAAAACAAACCAACAAAAACATAAATGCAGTAGGGGTGGAAGGTAAATGTATTTGTCCTGCGAGATATATGATATAGATTATTTTACACTTTAACGGGCTGCAGATCGTTATTCTATGAAATAACTAGTTAAACCATGAAATACAAGAGAGTTTTACACTTTAACGGACACGATCAGTTATTTCATGGAATAACTAGGTATTCTATAAAATAACGGATTTCATACTTTAACGGTAACATATATAATAATACTTTTTTTTATCCACCCCTTTATTTTAATCTTCCATAATTTATTTTAATTTAATTTTTTTTTCATTTCAAATTTTATAATAAAATATTGAAGAATGCTTAGAAATAAAAGATAATTAGCTTGAATTTTAATATTCAGAAACACAGATTTGTACGTGAGTGCTGATTATTTGTTCATTGAGTTTATATTAATGATTATATATAATGGAATATTTTTATTTTATATGAACATGATCAATAGCTTTTCTAAAATTTTTAATGCATTACATCATTTATCGGTAAATAAATTTACCATACATAATACTATTATTAATGTTTTACCCATTTCGGAATTACTATTTTTAGTTTCTTTTTGAGTTTCGAAATAGTAAATTGAATGATTAATTTTAGTTGTATAACATATGTATTGTTAATTCTAGTACATGTTTAAATTAAATCTGCCAATAATACTATTAAAATAAGAATAAAAATTTATGTAATTCATATACAAAATTAATGTTTTATGACATCAGATTTTGAATTCATGATTTATTAAAATTACTTAATTTTACTTTTTAAAGGTATTGTTATGTCGTTTTCCATTTTTTGAATGAAGAATGAAAGAAACTGAAGTTTTTTTTTTTAAGTTAGCAGTAGAAAGGGTAAAATTTTGAAAATTATTATATTGAAAAAAAAAACAAAAAAAAAAAAAACGCAATAATATAAATTGCAACATTCAGACATAGATTTGGAATTGGCGCACTTTATTAAAGGGGCTTTAACACAGTTATTTTCTATTTTTATACAACAGAAAACCCATATTTTTATATAAATTGAAACTTTCTTTTATTTGGAGTCTTTCTGATTAGTCAATATGTTAAGACATGCAATTTATAACTTATAATAGCTATTAATAAATAATGATATCAGGATATATCGAAAAATATGAATGTGGATTGGACGATGTATCACGATTATTTTTGGTCATCGCCCAGCCCTGTCAGCTAAAATATATCAAGCAACGAAAGAAATTAGCAGATATTGCTATTCAATTCGGATTTTTACATATAAATTGCCCCTAATGCTTTGCTACTTGAAAACAGACATAGAAATTTTAAGTTTAAGCGAGAAAGTCTGCATTAGTGTGGGTTTTAATTATATAATAGTTAAATTGCATTTAAAATATGGAGGTTTTATAATTATTTGTATTTAAAAAATAATTGCAAGTGTTATTTGTTTCTAAAAAATGCAGGTAATTCAGAATTTCTGAATCATTTGAATGGAAGAAATTCAGGAGAAGAGGCATAGATATTTAAATATTTTTAAGTTGCCTCTCTTAAGTTGAACTCATAATTACTTTCTAATCTTATTAGCAAAATTCTAACAATCTCACTTCTTTAATCCATATTGTGTGATTTCAAAGCATGATGTATTAAAAAACTTCATTTGAAACAGAAAAAATATAATTACTGAAAATTAAAAAAAAAATTGTAGCTTACATTATGCATAATTTTGGTTTAAACTAAGGGAGATGGAAATTCTGAATGCAAGGAAAGCTTTGCCCTTAATTGTTGCATAACGTATCATGACAGTTATTTTGAAATTCTTCCTTCATTTCTTACATATATTTCAAAATTTAAAATTTCTTAATGAAAGTGTAATCTGAAACATTTGTTGTATTTTAATGTTGATAAATACATCATAGCCCAAAAATGCATGACTTTATAAATCAGTTTGTTAAAAAACCATGGAATTCTTTTTGAAGTTTGGTGATAAATTGTTAGGTACAGCTTTCTAATAATTATTAAAATCTGAATTTGTTAATAATACATGCCATCTGACATTCTAAAGTTTTAGTTTTGGAACCTTTAACTCATATTGGAATTTAACATTTTAATCCATAATTTCAGCTCATGTTAATGGAAGGAGGCAATGACACAAGGGATACTTTTCCATTGACTGTGACATGTATATTAGGATGGCAGGTAAAATGGAATTTCTACCATATTTATAATTTTTTACATAAATGTTATTATTTATAATTATTTACATAAATGTTATTATTTATAATTATTTACATAAATGTTATTGTTTATAATTATTTACATAAATGTTATACATAAATTTTTATACACAAATGTTAAACATATGGTTGTTTTGGACTGATTACAATCATTTTTCAAGATCAGAATGAAGTCAATCTGAGGTGATTCATTTATTATGTTTCAGAGAATCTCTTAATTCATACTTTTCTCCTTTGAAATCAAACTCTACCACAAAACTTAAAATAAAACAAACAATGTACGGGGTAAAAATGTTAACTATAGGAAAACAAGAACACAAGTAATGATTGATTATTGCTGCATTTATGTGCCTCTTTACATCTTATACAAAAAACTTACTCAAACTTGCTTTTGTTCGGGTTTTCCCTGACCATAATAATACTTATTTTATGTTTAGAAACATCTTATGCACATTGAAGTAGTTTTGTGCATTATTATTAATCCTAGAAAAATAATTTAAGTTGACGTTTTATAATGACAGTATCTAATATTTACCATAGAGCACATTTTCTTTTTACCATAGAGCACATTTATTTACTATTTTATTTACCATAGAGCACATTTATTTACCATAGAGCACATTTATTTACCATTTTATTTACCATAGAGCACATTTATTTACCATTTTATTTACCATAGAGCACATTTTCCTCGAAATTTCAAAACGATGAAGAGTTTCCATTTTTCTGTGATAGTTCTACTTTTCTATACTATAGTGGTGGCCAAAATTGTGGACACTTTTGAAAGTCGCTATGTTTTCTAACTTTGTATGCTTATGGAAAATGTTATATTTCACAAAATGCAAACTCTTGCACATCATTTTAAAGAGAATTGAATGCTGATTTCCATACCAAAAGTAAAATTCAAATATTTGTAATACAAAAAAATTATTCTTGCTTTAGTCTGAATAACAAACACAGTGATGAAGTGGATTGTAACTTCTAATTTTCCTGACAAATCACTGTTCTTGTTCTGGGAACCAATCAAATGTTAATAACTGCTAGCAGAAGCTGACATCATGTTTAAAGTTGGAATAAGTCATTATTGTGCTTTTCTCTGTAGAAGGAAGACTGTTTTTTATGTAATTAAACTGCAAGTTAGAAGTTTCGTTAAAATTTTTAATATACAGTTGGAATTTTTGTAAATATTCCTAATATTTAGTCAAGAAGCAATGACATCAAATAAAAGAATATATTGGGCAATTAGAAAGAGAAATAAGATTATTGTGTTACATGAACGTGGCCTTTCCTATGCGGAAATTGCAAGACAGGTGGCTGGTTCAGTGACTACACCTGGAGACTGAAACGTTTGTTTACGATATCTGGAGGCAAATTCAATAAAAAACTAAGCAGGAAATGGCTGAAAAAGGTGTACCACATCTGTTCATGAAAAAATAATAAAAAGACTATGTCTCCAAGATAGAAGAATGTCATCAGCAACCATCAGAAGTCAATTGAAAGATGCTGGTGTTTCTGTCAGTTCTAGAACAATCAGGAGAAGATTATTAGATGTTGGAATAAGAGTCAGAATTCCTCGAAATAAACCTTACTGAATACACACGCACTAAATTTATGTCGATAGCTATCACATTATTAAAAAATCACAACACAAGAATAAATTTGGACTCTTTTTCCTTTTATTCTGGTCATCATTGCTTATCAGGCGCTGCCTTGCTACCGCCACACATTCGCTAACGCTACACAATACACTGAAGCGTTTTTCCTTTTGCCGCAAGAGGGCAGCACAGTGACAGGTCGGAACATACCGCCCGCCTTGACATAATGTTGTCAACACACACACACAAGGAAAAACTATGGAATATCACAATTCAATGCACAATGCTGAATAAAAACACACAAATTCAGATTTTAAACACTACACATTACAAGGTAATAACATTAATCACACAATAAAGAACACTAATATAAGATTACACATCAATAGGTAAAATACAAATTTTTGAAATGGCTCTTTTATAAACTCCAGATTGAGTTTTAACTTTTACAACTCTGACCCTTTTATCTTCACCCAGATAACATTCAATTATTCTACCTAATGCCCAATTTTGAGGAGGTAGGTTTTCATCTTTAAGAAGCACTAACTCATTGATTTTTACATTATCTTTTTCTACCTTCCACTTGGACCTCTGTTGCAAATTATTAAGATACTGTATATGCCATTTTCTCCAAAACATTTGAATTAATTTTGTCAGTTTTTTCCAATTGGATAATGGATTGTCTTTAACTTCGATTAAATTTGGCTCTACAACAGTATTTAAGGATCTGCCAATTAAGAAATGAGCAGGGGTTAACACGTCATACACATCGGTATCGGACGACAGAGGTGCAAGTGGTCTAGAATTTAGAATTCCTTCTATTTGCGTAATAACTGTTAGGAATTCTTCATAGCTCAATTTGGAATTACCTAAAATGCGTTTGAAATGATATTTAAATGCTTTAACTCCACTTTCCCAGAGGCCACCACCTTGACAACAACCTCACCAGCGGGTGTTTGGGATTTGCAGAACACAACATCTCCAAAGGCAGCTTCAGAAGAGTCGCTGAACCCATGAAGCTCTATAGCTTCGACGTCGGAAAATGGAAGAATACATCTGCTCACCTTGATGTTGTTAATGCACTGTAACTCGTTTGAAAACTTCTCCCATTCACTATGATTTTCAGGAGGAAGCTGATCATCCCATTGAAGATTCAGAAGCCACAATTTTTGTAGAAAGATTTTCGCTAGTGAAATCACAGGACCAAGGAGGCCCAGAGGGTCAAACAACTTGGCTATTGTGGATAGAACTGTTCGTTTAGTATGAACATCCGTTGAAGTTATGGACACCTTAAAACAAAAACAGTCATTAGTATGGTCCCACGTGACAACTAAAGTTTTGTTATCACAGTCTGCAAAGTCGTAGTTGCATCCAGAAGTGGTAGACAACTGAGGATGATTGCCTCGCCATTTATGCAAGTTCATGCCAGCTCGTTTTAACATGGAAGTCAGCTGCTGTTGCATCTCTATGCATACGGGTAAAGTCTTTGCACCAGATAGCACATCGTCCACATAAAAATCTTTCTCAACAACGGGTGCTGCAAGGGGGAAATTGTGTCCCTCATCCCTTGCAATTTGAATTAGCGTCCGAGTAGCTAAAAATGGGGCACTAGTAGTACCGTAAGTAATTGTCGACAGTTCAAACGTTTTCACTGAACCACACTCACTGTCCTTCCAAAGTATTCTTTGTAGGTTTTGCTGACTGGGATGAATGTAAATCATTCTATACATTTTTTCAATGTCCGCAATAAATGCATATGGATGTTTGCGGAATCGCATCATAATTGAAATTAAGTCCTCCTGCACAATTCTGCCATTAATTTGTAAGCTATTGAATGAATTTCCATTCGTAGTTTCACTAGAGGCATTAAATACTATACGAAGCTTAGTGGTCATTTTCTCTGGTCTATATACTCCATGATGGGGCATGTAATACACTGTCTCTGGTTCTGTCTCATGCGTCATGTCTCTCATATGTCCCAAATTTTCATACTCATTAATAAATTCTTGATACAATTTTAAATAAGTTTTATCACGAGATAGTTTACTCCAAAGTGAATTTAATCTTTTTAATGCTATACTTTTATACTCGCCTAAACAACTAGGTTCCTCTTTAAGTGGGATTCTGACTACATATTTTCCACTAGGCTCTCTATAATGAGTTTTAACAAAATGTTCCTCAGCGATTTTTGCCTCATGGGATTTAGGGGTCTCTAACTCAACAGTTTCTAGTTCCCAGAATTTTTTCATGGTATTGTTTAAATCTTCATCAATAATTAACCCACAATGAATTTTTGGGGAATCAAATTCCATTACACTACCGCAAGCCAAAAAATCCAAAAACACTATTTTGAAAAAACAACTCTGCATTTGATGAGTAGATCTTTTCTGGCCTCAACAAATGATAGAACGATTTAGCACCTTGGAGACAATCGACTTTTTGGGGAACCATAAAATTATCAGCCAAATTAATATTAGAAGGAATTTGTTCTTTAACACTTAAATATTTAACTGGGGTTAACTCAGTGATTTTATCTACAACAAGAAACTCAAAATTTTGCTTAAAGCTCTTATCAGCATTTGAAATTTCAGCTTTAATAAATTTGGTAACAGTCATTGAGGAATTATTTAAACATGAAATTGTTACATTTATTTTTTCTTGTTTTAACCCTAATCTGTTTGCACACTCCGAAGTCATAATATCGGACTGACTTCCTACATCCAGCAACCCTCTAACACATTGCAGATTCCCAATTTTATCTCGAATATAAAATTTAGCCGTGCTTAACAATACAGTTCTCATTTGTTTATTTTCAACCGTACTCGTAGCTGAAAATGTCGATTGCACATTTTCATTAGTTGCGCAAGAAGTTGGATAATAGGAATTAACTTCCGGGTTTAAAGTTGAACTTTCCCCTTTATTAACTATGGTACTAGTTTCGGTTTTACCACTCCCACTGAAATGATCAAACTCTCTGGGATAATGAAGTAACCTATTATGAGGTTTATTACAAAAGCAATTTCTTGCAGAACACTTTTTTACATTGCATATTGGTGAGAGGCATTTAAAACATAAGTTTTGGGATTTCACATATGCAACTCTATCACTAACAGAAAGTTTTTGAAATTCCTGACATTTAAGTATTGAGTGCTTGTTCTGGCACATAACGCATTTAGAATTAGTATTCGATAAGAACACATTAGAAACATTTCTATTACGATTCTCAAAATTTCCTTTTCCGAAATTCCTTTGCTCATTTCTATTCGTAACGAATGCGCGGGGAAACGAACCGCACTCAGTTTTGTTTTTGGTTTCGGTTTTAGAAGCCACAAATAAATCACATTCTCTACTTAATTCCTGCACATTAAAAACAGATTCTCCTTGTTTAATACTGATATGACTTTTTAAATCTTGAGGAAGAGTGCTAAAAATTCGATCAGAAACCATTAACTCACACAATTTAGAAAAATCATTCACATTACGAAGTTGAATGTAATACTCAAAAACAGATCTAACTCTTGAAGCAAATTGCACATAATTTTCTGTTGGCAATTTTACTGCACTTTTAAATTGTTTTAGACATTCTTGATAAGTTGGTTGAAATTGTTTTAAGACAATAGATTTAATTTTTTCATAGTCACTCAACTCTTCTTCTTTGATATAAACCATTAAATTGCCAATTCTATCCCCTAATAGATTTAATAAAATTTCCGCTTTAAATTTATCACTAACTACTTTTGTTTTGAAAGCTTTTTCGAGCGAATTGAAAAAGAGATTAAAACATTCAGCATTTTTGGGAACAGGAATCGTCAAAACTTTGATACTCTTAATTAAATTCTCTAAACTAAAACTCTGTTCATTATCGCTAAGCTCACACGATGAGGATTTGAGCTTTAAAAGCTCTATTTCTTTCTCTACACGCAAAAGCGAAAGCCTTTCAATCTCCAATTTTTGTTCTAATGAAGGCCTTTCGTTTTCGGCTTGATCCGAATTTTTACTTCTTTCGTCTAAAATCTCTTTAATTAAATTTTTCACAACCTCAATTTTTTGCTTATAAATGTCACTATTCTCAATTATACTTATCAAATCTACAACTTTAGCGGCAGATGCAAATTGAATATCTAGTTCTGTACACAAACTCTTTAATTCGTCTTTCTTCAAACTAGACAAAGACATAATGAAAATTTAAGTAATTGAACACTTACCCACAATAATTATCCTTGAGAATTGGGACGAGAGAATACGCGAAAACACAGAGATCAGAAACAGAAAACACCACTCAAGCTACAACTTTCGTTTCCTAAGCCTACGCTAATCCACTTCGCATATTTTCACACACAAAAAAAAACGTAATCCATCGCTGATCGCTATTTCACCTCCTCCGAGACGGACTATATGAATACACACGCACTAAATATATGTCGATAGCTATCACATTATTAAAAAATCACAACACATGAATAAATTTGGACTCTTTTTCCTTTTATTCTGGTCATCATTGCTTAGCAGGCGTGCCTTGCTACCGCACACACACTCGCTAACGCTACACAATACACTGAAGCGTTTTTCCTTTTGCCTCAAGAGGGCAGCACAGTGACAGGTCGGAACACTTACCTTAATTTTAAAAAGATTATAGTGGGCAAAGGAATACATTAATTGGACAAATGATCAGCGGTCACAAGTTATACGGAGTGAGGAAACAAAGATATTGTTATTCGGTAGTGATGGTGAAAATAGGTAGGACATAGAATAGGCGAAGAACTACATCCTGACTACATCAAGGTAAGTATGAATAACTCAGTTAGTGTTATGATTTGGTCATGTATGTCAGCAGACGATATTGGTCTCCTTCATGTTATCGATGGGACATTAAATGTAAGAAAATACATTGACACTATTCTAGAGCCAAAAATTACACCTTCCATCAGTGATCTCTTTCCCAACAACGCATCATTTATTTTTCAGCAGGATTCAGTTCCTTGCCACACAGCAAAAATATCGAAGGAGTGGTTTAATACAAAGAACATTTAATTGTTATCATGGCCAGGAAATAGTCCTGATCTCAAAATTATTGAGAACTTATGGCACCGTTTGAAAACTCTTGTAGATATGAAGCGTTTATGAAATAAAAGAGAATTATTTGAGACTATAATTGTTTCCTAGTATCATTCAATAACGAAAGAAGATCTTAAAACTCTCGTCAGCTCAATGAAACATCAGTGTGTAGCTGTAATAAAAAATAAAGGCTGCCTTACTAAGTACTGATAACTCACTGCTGTCATCAGCATCTAATGTATCTCCATAATTATTGCCACTCAACTTTTTTTTGTACTGCAAATATTCAAATTTTGCTTTTTGTATTGATATCAGCATTAAATTCTCTTTAAAATGATTTGTAATAGTTTGCATTTTGTAAGACGTTACATTTCGTATAAGCATACAAAGTTAGAAAACATTTAAATTTTCAAAGGTGTCCACAATTTTGGCCACCACTGTATGTTGCATGTGACTTTCATGTTTGACACGATTTCCTTTTAAAGCAACACTAACTAATTACTGTTTATTTTTATATAATTTATATGACGTTCAGTAATCATTCCTTCCACAATTATTTTTGGATGAAAAAATCATTAAAAAAATGTATACTTCCCTTTCACTAGTGGTTGGTTATATCTAGACTTACAATAAATACTTGATTTTAAAATTCTCTCAAACTCCTGTCAATATTGTGCATTTCATATCACAACTGTCAACTGTTTCTATAATATAATAATAAGGCTTTTTAATAATTCCAAAGATTAAATCAGTTTCATGGAAAATCTCTGACATATAACAGTGTTTGCTAAATCGGTATTTTTGATTTGGAGGAACAAATGTTATTTCTCACAATTCAGGATAAAAGTTTTCGTCAGGAGGTCGATTAAGTGAATCACAGTTAAAATTTAATTGTGTGTAAAATCATTAATGAAATATACTTTCTGGAATTTCTTCATTCTTAATTAATTAATATCGACACTCACTGATATGAAATTCCATTAGTTATAAAGAAAATTAAAATGCCTTATTTACTTTAAAAATACCTTTTTTCTCTCTCGTATACGAAGTATAGACGACGTACTATAATCGTCAAAATATTAGAACTCGTGATTTTAATGAATATCAACGTTTCGGGCCTCCCTATGTTCGAAAAACACATTTTTACATTATATCTGTCTGTCTTTGTGTTTGTGATAAAGACTCATAAACGCTTCAAGTTAGTTCATTAATCATCAGAAAACTCATCAAAGATAACATATTAGATTCAGGAAAAAATCTAAATTCTCACCAAAGATTAATATTTTCTAACTTTTATACGCTGCTCCATGCAAGGCGTTCTCCGCAATAATATCTTTATTGGAGAGTATGAGAAAAAAATTTTAAGAGACCAAACCAACTGGTTTTAATTGCTCTTGTATTATGCAATAATTGCTATTTCTTAGTTATTATTTTGCCTGGTTTGATAAAAAGATTAAACATTGTAACCCAGTTAAGTCCCACAAAATCCAACTCTTACGTCCGAACATTCTTAGGTTAAGTGTGGGGCGGAAGCAGAGACACATTTTCTATGCCTGCTGAAGAAAAGGAGAATTTAATTGATTGTTTTATTATAAATTGAAATACACAAGATTTATTAATAAATATTTAAAATTTTATATTTACCTCAAAATCTAAGAGTAATGGGTAATTAAATATTATACTCATTTAATATTCCCTCTCTAGCTCCTGCAAATTAAATAGAAAGGAACAGAATATTCTGGTTCAGAGTTTCAGAGAGTGTGCTTCAGTTTGCAACACATTCATTATTTTCTTTGCTTCTGTTTCAACTTTACAGTCTATATAAAAGTCATAGAAACACTTCGCCTGTCCTGGCATCCAAAGCACATTCCTGGGGATTTTTTTCTACCAAACTTCGATGAGAACATTGTGCATATTCCAGATTCAATAAGCTTAGAAATTGTTTTCCTCTTCGAATTTCTTTTTGTAGGGTAAATAAGCAATTTTTGTAATCAACCGCAGGTTAAGTTAGCCACTTTTGCATTTAATTCTTTTACATAAACGTGTTGTCCTTCTGTAGTCCCAATCCGGAGTACTGAATACTTATTCTTAATCAGTGGTTGTCAAATGTACGTTTCATCCATAAATGTTCCTGGAGAGTTTTTATGGCGAACAGCTATAGAAATTTTTTACGGATGTTTGCGCCTGTGATGCATTTACAAGAATAGAATACTGGAATATTTTGCAGGAATATAGTCAGAACGTCGTAAAAAAGCAATGCATATTGAACTACTAGCACATGCTGTTTGAATAAATATTGATTATCTCTTTTTTTCATCCTTCTTTCAAAACAAATACTGAAATACTTAATCTGTTATATTATCTGAAGGCATTAAATTTAGGCAAAAATTGGGATCTGAACTAACGAATTTTTTTACATGCATTTCTTTTTCTCTCTTTTTTTCAGTTACTCTTGGCGGAGGTGTAGATCTTTAGTTTCATTCTCTGGCTCTTGTGGTCATATATGAGCTTTGCCTTGAAATATTCCAGGAGCTTAAAGCATATAAAAGTCAAAAAACACCTGAATTGTTTTAGGGCTCCGTAGACATTACTATTCAATTTAAGGTATGACATTTCATTTTTTCTCTAATCTAATAATATTTAAATGAAATTTTTATGCTATATTTAAAATTGCAATAACAGATGCATTTTTAAATGAATCCGAAGTTAAATATTATTTAGAATTAAATTTTTTTCAATAATTTTTTTATTTAATTTAAGAATATTTGATTCACTTTCAAAATAACTATTTTACACGCGTTTGATTTGGGTTTGGGATCTAAAAATTATGATATAAGCTATAACTATTGGAAGTTAGCAAGCAAGTTTTCTATCCTTTATAGTTAACTTGCTTTTTGGCGAAATAAACTTTAAAAATACGTAAGTATGTTCTATGTGCATTTCTTTTATCCGAGTAGTCCTTCAGTAACACTTGTTGGAAATTTGAGTATTCATTATGATTCTCTGCTTGAGTAATTATATATGGGCTTTGCCCGGAAATGATCTCGATGCTTAAAGAGCATTTCAAAGCTAAAGAAAGGCCAAATCCAGAGTTTCGCAACTTTTACTTCTCAATTTAAGGTGAGACATTTCATTTTTTTACTCATATAATAATGTTTATGTTATTTTTAATATTGAATCAATCAATTATTAATGCTATTAATCAATGCTTTTTTACATAATTTCGACGATAAATAAATTTTCATATTTAAACTTTATTTTTTATCCTCAAACATTAAATAAATTTCATAATATGTAATTAATTTTTGAAACAACTATTTGAGAGGTGCTTGGGATAGTTCTAAAAGTAAAGCAACAAAAGAACAGCAGGAAATAATTCGAATAAATTGTTTCTGTTTATTTCAAATATTATTAAATACCAATTTTCCCCATAGGCAAAATGTAAATAATGATAATCATATGATCTTCTTTCTTTTTACATCAATGTAAATGAAATTCTCGCTATATAAATCAACCAACTAATAAAAAGTACTGCTTCACGTTTGTTTTCCAGATGAACAGCTAATCTTTAATGACAAGCGGGGCAAGTCGTTTAGTCCTCCCAATATAAGCAAATGCATGAATCGAGTTCCCCTTATATTACTCATATGTGAACAAACAGAGACTGCGTGCCTTCATGTACAAGAATGTTTGAATTCGTGTGTATTAACTATTCTGCTGGGTTCATTTCTTTTAATGTTGTTGAACACACAACATAAATTATTTCTTGGATATTTTTTGCTTGCTGTTGCATTTGTTTCTTGCATTTCTGTTTTTCTATATCAGAAATGTCTTTGAACGGTTTCCTAACATAGTATTTGGGGAAGTGTTTTACAAAAAAAAAAAAAAAAAAAGCCTGGTATGAGATGCAGTTAAATCTGGTTCACTTACTCTCTTGATTAGAAACTTCCGAAATTATGCAAATATATTAATATATTTCAGTTCACTCTGTTCAAAGATTTATGAAAGGAAGGACAGTACAATAAAAAAAAGAATCAATTTACGAGGTTGGAATTTCAACAGCATTAAGATGTCACAAATGTATATATTTATGACATTCTGTTGATTAACAAAATAATGTGAGAAATGACTCAATTTTATGCACTTTAACGGTTGAGTCGCTTTAAATTGTATATTATCTAGATATTATAAACATGATCAGATTTCTCCATTTTATCAGTAACATATCTTCAAAACGCGAAGATTGATTTTATTTTCCTACGCATGTACTTACAAGTGTACAGAATTGTTTGGAGTAAATCTAGCGTTCTGCTCTTATATTCTTTTTCACTGCATTTGCATATAATTTTTTTCATTCATTCTATGGATTGTACAATCAAATACAAATCAAATTTTTTAAAACAAGCTTCTACATTTTATTCTCTATGAAACTGTTATATACTTTTGCCTCTATGTAGGCTAAGTCTTTAGAAACTTTTCTATGTGAAATTAATCTGGATAAAATAAAGAGTGTACTATTATTATAAGTTCTTAAATTGTGTTTCGATTGCAAAATAAATGCTTTAAATATTTAAATATAGAGATATTTCACAGCACCTATGTTGGAAAGAAAAAAATAACCATGCAAAATTTTCAAATTCCATTAAAAATCTTAATTTTTCTTTAATTAATTAAATCTTAATTTCTTAATTAATTTAAATCTAAATTCTATTAAATTCTTAATTTTTAATTCTTTTAAAAGTCATAATTAACAATTTTGATTTTTACCGCTGCATTTGATTTCGAATTAAAATATATCAAATAGCGGTTGTAATTTTTTGTAATAAAATTATTTTGAAGCTTATATATTAATCCGAATATGAGCTTTATAACACAAAATAAATGTAATTTCGTGAATTTTGTATAGGGATAAAGGGAGTGTGAGGAGGGATAAAATGCATAAACACATGATATTCCATACATGAAGGATTATGCAGATTTGTTTTCTTTAGATTAGTGCAGAAATAAAGTCTTCAAGTTACTGTTTCTTTGAGATTCTTATTTTGCCAGATTTAAATCAGTATCAGTATTAGTGTAAAATCAGAGACTTGAAGTACCTTTTATATTTGTACTTATAAAAAGTGATACAGTAAAAGATTTTAATATTTATCTCAGAATAAGCTTTCCTTCCCTAAAAATATTCTTGAATGAAGGAATTTCAGTTTTTTTACCTTTTTTTTTTTTCACCAAAATTGTAGTTTGTTGTAGATTTTAGAGCAAACACATTAGAGGTAAGTAAGATGTTATATTTTTAAGAATGTCTGTATGTGCATATGAAAAAAGAAACAAAAAAAAAAAAAACAAAAAAAAAACCCAACGATTTGGTGGGGGGTGAAATTTTGCCTGAGGTGTTATCGTCGAAATTGTAGACCTGTATTTTGCAACACATCAGTAATCGAAATGAGGAACAATTCCGAAATGCTTGTTTTGTTCTGTTTGCAGTTTAACGAAGGAAAACACAAAACGCCCCATACTATAAACGTATAAAGTGGATAAAATTCTTTCTCTTTCACTTAGTTTTCATCTATAAACTGTAGATTTATTTCTAACATTTATTACATTTTTATAATTACGTCTATGCATTAATACACTTATTATTCTCTTCATCCGCTGTCAATATCTCTTCAAGTAAATTACTAATGTTTCAATGATTAGGTTAAATTCAGAATAATATGCAACCACTTTCCTTTAATGTGATGAATAAAATGGATGGAAATGAAATAAGTTCAGTTTTCTGCTAATCAAATACCGAACATATTTCCTTATAATGTTTTCACTAATTGCTTAACTCAAGAAGAATACCTAAATAGTGAGTATTTTATTGGTAATAAATAAAATAATTATGTTTTGTTTGGTTAATGGTAACTAATGAGGCACGGAGTTTAATAAAAATAACATTACGCTTCAATACAATGCTTTAAAGAAAAATATTTTCAAAAATAAATTTTGATTACTTGATGAGGTGATTTAAATTTCTTCGGGTAAAGTAATTATGAGCGGATATTATAATTTTGTATTGTGTGCTATTTTTATGAACTGTTTTATTATATACCTGCTGCATTATTGGAATTGTTTTTGGAAAAAATCGCAAATTACCAATGGGATATTAACAGAAAAATAATTGCTTCCAATCAATACTCAAAATATGTAGGTTTTTTTTTTTAGTTATTTTCAAAAATTCTTGACATTTTTTTGCTTGTTCTGGTCCTGAATTGGTAAATACAAATAGGTATCTGTTGGTTTATTATTTAGTATTTTTCAGTTATTCTACTAATAACCGGTCTTATAAGCCAACAGCTGTGATAAGTAGCCAAATAAGTCGAATTTTTTCATAATTACGAGAAACCTAAAATGCAAATCTTAATTTTTCCAATCGAATTACGCCCTCGTCCTTTACATCGAGATCTTTATGTATTTAATTATCTGTCTTATGTCGTTATATCTGCGTTGAAATATTTTAATGGAATTTATTTACCTGGAAATGCATCAATAAATGTTTTGCGAATAAATAAATTGTCGGAAAAAATTTAAGTATATTCTATTAGCTTCATGAAAGCGTGTCATTCAGAGGCTTAAGTTTCTGTTACCGAGGAGAAAAATGAAGAAAAAAAAATGTGGTAATTCATTTCATTTCATTAACTCTTAGCCTAACTTCTATCTTTACATTACTGAAAACTTATTAATATCAAAAATGCTCCCTTTTTGACTAATGAAATATTAAGGAATTCATAGATATTTTCGGTTTGGAAGCTATCTATATCAATGTCTGAAGCGCTACTTTAATTTGAAGCAAAACTTTCTTTGTGGATAACTGGAGATATCAAACTCTTTCTTTTTGTGGTAAACTTAAATGATTTTAAGATCTAATCTGCTGTTATATAATAGTCCTATTAGAAATATATCTATATTTATTTCAAATTATTATGGGGTTTCCATGTTGACTATTTAATTTTTTGTTAAGAGACTTTGAAAGGAAAAAGAAATAAAAATGGTATAATTGTGCAATTAACGTATCTCACAAAATTTTCAAGTTTTTTAAATATTCAGCGTTGTGACTTCAGAAGAAAATTTTGTTTTGAAAAGAAATTGATAAACTAATCATGCTTTCACAAACTTAAACCTTGAATTAGTTATTTTATTAACTGATAGTTCATTTATCTAACTGATAAGAAACGTCGTGTTGTTAATGTTTTGTATATGTTTATTGAAAATTTTTATGTCACAAAAAGTTTGTAAAAATGTTTTGTCAAGAAAAAAAACTGTGAAATATAAAATACAATTATTTATTCCTTTCACCGACCTCTTTAATAGTGATGATTTGAAACTGACGGTGCTATTCTCATAATCTGAGATCAAAACACTTTCTTTCGAACTAAAATGCGAGTTTTGTTGTGTACTGTTTTTTTTTTTTAATATCTTGGATATACAATAACTTCGAGTTTTTGTGTGAATAATTTGAATTTATATGTCGAGCTAGAAAACTTGAAAGATTTTACAGTTAAATATTGGAAAATCAGTCGAGAGAGATTTTTAGCTTGTAACATTGGTATACACTGCCAATATATTTTCATCATTTGGTGAATAAACTGGAGACAGGGTTGCCATGCCAGCGGGGAAAAAAAAGAATGTTTATAAAATAGGAAACTATAGGGAAGTTTTATATTTTCCTTAAAAACCGTTTAATTTCAAAGGAGTTTAAATTCTTTAGTTTTTTCATCTAAAAAATAATACTAATCTCTTTAAACAATGCAAAAATAATCTTCGCCATTTGCTTAAATAACAAAACACTATTCCCGACTGTTAAACCACAGGAGATCATCTCTCTTCTATTTACTCTCCTTTTCTGCTACATAGATCAGTCCAGTTTCCAAGAATGAGAAAAAATACCGAAATTGGAATAGTGACTACAATCTACTTGAATACTCGTGGAGATACTGAAATTGGAGAAATACACTTTTTAGCTGAGTGTTTTATATTTAAGACGAATAGTACCAAAAAATATTTGCTTGCATGGCCAAACTTTCTGCTGAATCTATAACTGCAGCTTGTTTAAATACATATTCATTGAAAAACAATGCAGCGTTATGTTAAAAGCGAATGGTTGATTTACTTCAACGTCTTTATTCAAATATACAAATTTCCACTGCATGCTTAGAATGTGTCAGATCCAATTTGAAATTTTTCTGAAAAGGCCAAAATATGAATGCAAAGAATACCTTGATTAATATAGCAAAGAATTTCGTTTAAATGATTTATATTCTAATGTTTTGAGGTCCACATAAATTTTCGGAAATCCTAAAAATAGTTCTTGCATTGCAATATGGAAAAGCGGCTGTGGAAAGTGGAATATAGAATTAACAAGTATATACTTGTTAAAAATCTGAAAGAAAATTTTTCAATTGATCTAAGAACTGTGTATTATGCCATACAATTTTTGGAGATGACTTAAATTATCCGAACTCAAAAGATTTGCTTCAGTATGTAAAATTAGTACATGTGAGATATTATGTAGCTTTAAAAAAGCAGAAAAAGTTCAGAAAAAAAAGAGACCGACAAAACTAAAGTAGCTTTGCAAGTTAAGATGTTCAAAAAGAAAAAAAATAATGAAATTGATAATTGGAAATCTATATAAATTGATCTTAAAATAGATGAAATGACAAAAAATTGCTGTGTGTTCTTTTCTTTTTCTTTCTTTCTTTCTTTTTATTCATTCATTTATTTATTTTTTGTTAAGAGGTAATTAAATGGTTTGTATCTTGAGAGCAAGAATGATATTTTGCCTTTTATTTCACTCGAGTCCATAATTTTGCGTGAGTTTAAATTAGGGAGCATGAGGTAAGTATTTTCTTTGTTAGAATGTGAATTTTGTCTTGTTAAATTCTATTCAATAAATAAAAAGAAATTGTTTATTTTTCTGAATGAAAATGCAAATATTCATTTCATATGCATTATTTCAGATAATACATAATTGTTCTTTACTCCTTCTTCTTTTTCCTCTAATTAAATCATGGGGGTATTGTTATTCTATTATAGCTAGCATATGAGTGGAAAGTAAATATGTATATACAGCAGAAACAGTATATTGACCGAGACAATCTGAAATCAAGTATCATAGTCTACAATAAATATATTTAACCAATGGAGATTTTCTCTTCCAATAATATAATTGCTGTAACCATTCCTTTGCGTAAATCACCTTTAAGGATCATCTCATTTACTTTCCTCCTTCAGAAGATATTGAAATTACTTTAATTGAATTAGAACATTGTTTACAGCACTCTCATGATAGAGTATTGATTGCAGGATATTTCAGTGCAAAGAGTATAGTATGGGGCGGTGATTTTGAAGATTATAGGGGTCGTATATTACTTGAATTTCTCCTTTCAAAAGACTTGCTGTTTTAAATGATGAAAATTCACCTCCAACATTTGATGGTTCGATAGGAAGATCATGGATAAATATTAGCTTCAGCCACCCTATATTATCAGAAAATATTTTTAAAGGGAAAATTGATTTAGAACCAACAAGTTTTTCACTTTGTACTGAAAGACCAAAAAAGTTTTTAAATGATAGAATTTATTTAGAAAACTTAAATTTGCAAAAATTTAGATTTCTGCTTACCGAAGATTTCCAAAAGATGGAAAATATAGGAAATGAAAACCTCGATTTTTATGTTGAGAAAAACTATTATATCTGCCTGTAAGAACAGTAAATTACATAAATTGCACCTAAATAAGAGCATAATTAGTGGTCCAGTAAACTAGAGGTTATGAGAAGTGATGTGAGAAGAGCAAAAAGAGAATTGTTTAAGGTCAAAGATATAAGAGATAAAAATTATCTTCGAATGCTGGTTAAAGAAGCAGAGGCTAATTTTAAAATAAGTTTAAATTGGGCTAAAAGAAATGATTGGTTTAATCTATGTGAAAATGTAACATCAAGTGAACCATTTGGAATTCATTTTTATGTGGCTAAAATTCCAGACAGTAAATTACTCCATATTAATGCAATTAGAAAAATAGATAGTTCTTTAGCCTAATCTCCTGAGGAAGTGATGGATGGCTTACATGAATTTCATTTCCCCTGGGATGATGATGATGATTCTACGCTTTTTCATGAAAATATTCAAAACAATAGTCGAATTTCTCCAAATTCTCTAAATGATATTTCATTTTCAATATTTAAAGTGAAACATACTGTCAATAGTTTAAGTACCAAAAAAGTTCTAGGTCCGGGTGGTATTTTAGCAAGAATTATTAAAGAAGCATTTAAATGTAATAGCAAAATTTTTTTGATCTTTATAAAAGTTGTTTGCACCATAGATATTTACCTGATAAATGGAAAGTAGCACAAGTTGTGTTATTTAACAAGTCAAACAAAAAAGTTTCAGATCTAGAATTTTTTCGGCCTATTTGTTTTCTTGATTTCATTGGAAAAATATTTGTTAAAAGGATTCCACATAGGAATATTCTATCAGTTATTAAAAAAATAATTATTTACATCAAAATCAATTCCTGCACCTTTCCTGGGAAATGTACAACTGAAGCAAATATTCACATTAAAAATTTGTTTGCTGAGACAAGAAATAACTCAAAACGTATTGTTATAATTTCTTTAAAAAATGCTTTAAGTCGAGTTTGGTGGCCATTAGTGCTACATAACATGAAAAATATGAATTGCCTAGAAAGCCTTTTTATGTGGTTTCAAGTTTCGTCAACGACAGAGAAGTCTTTAATTTTTGGCGATCAAATTTTTAATAGAGAATATTCAATTGGATGCTAAAATAATTGCGTACGCTGATGATTTTTATCTGTTTGTGTCAGCAACTGGCAAACATAAAATTAAAGATCAGGTTAAAAGGCTATTAGAAAAATTAGAATGTTGGAGCAAGGATTCTTAGGTTACTTATGAAATAACGCAGCTGATTTCTTTCGGAAAAAAGGGCGTTATAAACAAACCCGTATTGTTCGTATGCTGGTAAAGCAATCAAGCTTACAAGAAATATGAAGATTCTTAGTATTATTATTGATGACAAATTAAATGGTATGGCGCATATAAATCATGTGCAAAGCAAGATTACTAAAATTTTAAATAGACTTACAGTTGATAAGTGCAATAAAGGAATATTAGGGAAAATTGTCAACATTTTATACTAAAGAGCCCTGGAAAGAATTTTAGTATATGCAGTTGCAGCCTCGTAGAAGGGCACTAATAGACAAAGACAAAAGATCAATGGCGTACAACGTAAAGCACTGTTAGCAATTATGGGAGCTTTTCGTGCAACATATACCACAGCTCTACAAATAATAAGTGGACTTGAACCAGTGAATCTGATATGTGATATTAAAAAAAACCGCTTGGTATTGGATAAAAAATCTCCATAAAGACATCAATGTCTTTGGTAAAACAATTGAGGGTTCTTAAATGATTAGTTATGAAAATAGATGGATTCACCCCAGTAAGATAAAAAATATGCAGTGGGATGATTCTGCAGCAACAGCTCCACATTCCCTCTATACAGATGGCTCGAAAATAAATGAAAAAGTTGGTGCGGCTTTTTGTGTTTTTGAGGGCGAAGATAAAATTGAAGAGTTTGAGTATAGGCTTGAAAATCACTGTTCTAGTTTTCAAGCAGAACTTTTTACAATATGTCAAGCTTTAAATTGGGAAAAACCATAATATACCGTATTTGCATTATCATCTATTCACAGACAGCCTAAGTGCGTTAAAGGCTCTTCAAAAATTCAACCCGAAGAATAATTCAGTAGAAGATGTTAAAAGTCTGGTAGATGGTAATATCTCATTACACTGGGCTAAAGCCCACATTGGCATCAAAAGTAATGAACTAGCTGACTTCGCTGCTAAAGCTGCTTCTATTTAACCTACAACATACTATCATCTTGGAGAATCAGAAAGAACAAACAAAACTCACCTTCATAAAATTCTCATCGATGAATGGCAATCAAGATGGGAAAATAATGAAAAGGCCGCGTTACTTTCAATATCTTTTCTCTGGTAAAAAGAAATAAATGTATTTCTAATAAATATTTAGCCCAATTAACTACAAACCATGGACTTTGCCCGTATTATCTTAGAAGATTTAGTTTGAGAAACTGCAGTTGTAGATGTTTTAATGATTATGATGACATTCAAAACTACATTTTCCATTGCCCTATTCCTCTTCATTTGAGAAAATTTATTAAACCTCAACAAAATATTCCCTAAATTCTATCAAATAAAAAAATGTCTTTAGAATCCCAAGCTGTTTGGATTTCCTACATCACAATGAAAACAGATGGAATAATATTTTATCTCCTATCTGGACTAATACCTGGTTTGTTATACCTTGTGGTATAGCAATTCTGCATTCCTATTAGTACTTCAGTGTTAATGCCTTTTTAGTAGTTGCGAACTTTAAATGGGACTCTACCATTGCCTGAGCCCTTCAAGTATACATAGAGGAAATCAAGTACTGTTAAAAGTGGACAGTTTCTTGTGAGTATAAGAGGAAAAAATGCAAACCGAACTCTTTTTCTAACCTTTTGTTCCTCATCATAGATTCTACTTTAGCCAATGTAAATATTTATTTTTTCTATTTATTTTTCTCTTTATTATCTATATTTTACTTTTCTGTTTTCAAAGTTTAAACTGTCTATTTTTATTAAGTTTTATTATTTGCTAATTACCTTTCAATGTTTCTGTTACTGTGGAATATCAAGTAGGCTATCTTGAAGGATTGAAAGAGTAAGCGCCCGAGTTGGGCTACCCTCCGGTCCTTGTTGATGTTAACAGGAACGCTTCTGAAGCTGGTCTGACTTGAGCTGTTTGTCCTTGTGGTGGCATTGAGGGGTGAGAGAGTGGGGTTCCAAAGAACCGCTAGACCTTCTCCATTTTTTCTTTTTATGCCTGCTCCTTTATTTTTTATTCCGGTTTTTTATTTTCGTTGGCTGTCTTTAGCTCCTTTTACATCTAGTACACATGCGTTGGAAAGATTTTTTTTTTAAATGGCTAGTTCTTTGACAGCTAATTCCCTTTTTTAAAATTTTAATTATGAGCTTTTTATCGGTGTAACACCACTTTTGGCACACACCTAATCCTTATCAGAATACCTTAGAATACTGTATAAAAAGAAAATAATTTCCTTTTATACTGTATATAGATACAGGGAAAGCACATGGAATTATTCTCCACCGATTTTAGTGGCAACCGAGTGGACAACTTAAGAAGCCTCTTGATAGTTATTCTAAAACTTTGAAATTTATTTTTTTACTACTAATTTCTGTTAAGATCAAGCTTGATGGAAGAAAAATGTCGCTATTTCTCTCCTTTTATCTGGATAATTGGTAGCGACCTGGAAGTCAGATATTGGAGCAGGCATGATAGTTAAAATATGTGTACAAAGCTATTTTGTTAGAATTGAAATTATTTTTGGGTCAAATATGTATTTATCTGAAGAACACACTTTTTTTGTATATATCATGAAATAAAAAAAATTAATCAAAAAATATTGCTTTTCAAACGATTTCACAATAACTGATAAGTATGTTTGTATTTCCTTTTTGATAATTGCAGTATTAAATAAAATAATTTTTAACATACATCCATTGCCTCTTAATTTTTGAATAAGTTTTTTAAATTTATTTATATATTTAAGCTACGAAATGTGGAGGGTTTTTAAAATTTAATTAAAGTGCTTCATTCAAAAAGGAAAAAATTCATTTTCTTCACAAACGTTTTAAAGATTTATCTTTCATGAAAGTCCGAAGTAGCTTCACGCTAAATGGCAATTTTGCTTCTATATCCTTTCTGGTAGAGAAAGTTTGAAACGAATTTTAATCAATTCACTATTTCTAATTGTTTCTAATTGTTTTGAGCAATTGCAACTATTGCTAATTGTTCACTGAATTCGTTTTTTCACTCTTCTAATAGTGAATTCACAAAATTCTAAGTACTTCTGAAAGTTTTCCAAAATAAGTGAATGAATGCTGGTTCTCCAAAATGAGCGTTAATTATTCTTTTGGATATGAGGATGAGAAAAGTTTAATCATACACCTTTCGAAATCGCTAGAAAATTTTTGCCCCAGTAATCCGATATTCTGAATACTACCGATTTTGAAACATCTTGTAAAAATCGCCGCGTGCAGTGAATCGGGTTCGAAATGGAACATGGTTTAAGATATACATCAATGTTTGGTAGGCGTTTTTCCCTAAAAGATAGTTAAAGCAATATTTTTGTATTTTTAGATGGCATATAGGCTAAAATTTTATAAATTTTACAAATATGTTTAAGACATTAATTTTTTTTAATATTTGAGAAAACTTGAAATTTTTTACACTAAGTGTACACTTTTTCAAATGTCCTAGACTTTTAACAAATAATCAGAATATTATAACCTAAAATATGTATAGTCATTTAAATATTGGCTAAGGCTTAGATATTTTGATATATATAAAAATATTTGTAAATTATATGCCTTTTTAATAGTCGGATTTCTGACTCTGCAATTTCATTAGCGGGGGGGGGGGGCGATCGCTCATGTGTATAAAAAAGTATTAATGCGTAGTTGCCAAATAAATAAATTTCTAAAAAAATTCCACTTCTATGTATAATAAAATATTAGGATATTATTAATGCTTTGTTAACTGCAATTGTCTGGCTCCTGTCTGTTTCCTTACATTTACTTAGTTGTCACAATATTTATAAACACTTAAATACGATTATGAACAAATTTTGATACCAGCCGCTTAGTCACGAACCATGATAAATAATTATAAACATATATATTTTCACATAATTACTAAAATAAAGCAATTAATCCAAGATTTTGATTAAACTATAAACAAGTAGTAAAGTGAGGCTTAATTGAACAGTTTATTAAAAGAAAGGACCTCATAATCCTCACTTCTTAGGCCTTAAATTACTTAAATTTGCCACTGAGAGCATGTCACTAGTATGGTTCTCGTCGCCTGATTATCTTACAAAATTACATTTCGAGTTTGAAATCCAATGATATTTGAGGTCGTGTGTGCTTATACTGTATGTATTGTTCCCGGATTTTCAATATCAGCAAACAATGAAATCTATCTTGTTTACGATGCTTTATAAAATTTTTAAGTACTGTATTAAATGAATTTTTAAATTTGCCATTTATCAAAAGGCAATGTATGGTAAATATTTTAAGAATACCCGATTTATACTACGATTATTTTTTCGTGCTTCTCAGCTTTCATGCTATTCTTAATTCCAAAGTATCCAAACGGTATGGTTATGTATTTGCACAAGTTGTTGAACTCTGTCATTGCATACCCGGCTCAACATGTCGTTTAAATTCTATCTTGGCTGGTCGGTTTCTGTTTCAAACGAGTGGAGAAGGGTGTAAAACGAACTATCCCCAAGTATATTCTCGCTTTACATCTTTCAAACCTGGTGTGAAACAGAAACTTTCTAGACAGGATAGAATTTGCATGGCCAGTTAGGCAGATTCATTAAATGAGAGGCTTAATGTCATAGAAGTTTTTTTTAATAAATCATAAATATAGTTTAAATATGATCTAAGGTGCACTACTATTCGTATTTACCATTTTATTGCTTAGGAAGTCGATTTTAATTTTAATTTAAATTCTAAAAAGCCCAACTTATTCCGAAACTGTGCCATAAATTGTTTGGTTACATCTAATCGTAGAGAAAATGTAGAGAAAATTTTGCTTGCCACCTATTGAGAAAATACATATGGAGTGATATATAGAAAATGTTTTCTTGATACTATATTTAACCAACAGGAAATGCTGAATAATGTTGCTCAAATATTTTAACGAGCAAATTATTTCCAGTTTCTCACGCCTGGTTAAAGTTCTCCATAAAATTTTTACCTTTACGTTTGAACTTAAATCTTAATAGACTAATTTTCAAAGCTCATAAATAAAAGTGATTCTAACCCTTCTTCATTTAATTGAAATTGCATATATTTTAATAAAGCCACTGATTCCAAAACGTGCTCTTTTTTATTAGGTTCTTTATCTCTAATTTGTAAGATTAGAAGATAAGAAAGAAAAAAGAAATATTCTTTATATTGCAGTATTTATCGTACTCAATACCTATTTCTAATAATAAACAATGATAAATTAAAACTAAATTTTTACGTGATAAGTAATAGTTTGCACAAATCGATTTCAAGATGTTCATGCACTAAAGAACGGGAAAAAAATTATATTGCGCAGAACGTTTGTATTCCTGATTTATCCTAGAAATAACATTAGCATACAGTTAACACAGATATGCTTTATTTCTGATTTTTAGATATCAATATTTTTTTCGTGAAACAACTCATAACTGCATCTTTTTTCGCAAAACTCTTCTTCATGTACTTTAAAACAATTCTGAGTGCTTAACTAAAATCAGAAAACATTTTTTTTTATATTTACCAATTGAGGCATTTTAAGTATAAGAATGTTGTTGTACAAATAATATTTTTTTTTACAAGTTCATTAAAAGCAATCTCTCTCTCTCTCTCTCTCTCTCTCTCTGTATATATATATATATGTTAACCTGAGAATTTACAGTCTATTTTACAACAATTATACACAGTTTAATGTACTTATTTGTAAATTTTTAATATAATTAGTTCAATTTCGTTTTATTCTCCACTATTAATGTCATGATCTCATTCTTTTTTATGTCTCAGCTTATTATATTGCGAATGAAATTACATTAAAAGATTTCAGTCCCAGTAATGGTGCCCTGTCTGGTGATACATTTTAGGAAACGAAAAGTTTCAGATTAGATATTCGATTTCATTAAAGAACCTCCGTTATATCCACTCCTGGGGATAGTTCATTCTAATTCTAATATCAAGGATTAAATGTTCGACATGGTGTCCATTGTAATCATGGTTCATTAACTAATTTCTAAATTTTTATATAAACCATATACATCCAATGGAAAATGCTCTAAATAACATAAAGATAAAGAATTACTATATTTCATGTTCTTTGAATCAAAATACGTAGGATGAAAATATGAAATTTAATTTTTATACAGTTCTCCTGTCCTATTAGCAAAAACTGAACACGATATTTTTAACATACTTAAACTCAAAAATGTGCACTCCTTTACGACTAAAGCTGATTGAGTTATGAAATTTCGAATTGCAATATTTTAGACCAATCAATGGTTGCCTTACAGAAGTACTATCCACATATTGACAGACATTGAAATGGTGTAAAATAGTGATGTTCCATGTTTCACCTTTCATCAGTTTTAGTGGCAGAAGTGTGGAGCTTCTTTGTGTAAAATTTAATTAAAATAACTGCGTGCGGATAATGTTTATGGTGATGAGGCAATTCATCATTAAAATTAGCCTTTTTTTTCTTTATTTTACTAGAATTAAATTTTTATTTTCACGTTTACGAAGTATCACAATCATAGTCTAATAATGTGACCTTGTGAATTTACTGAAACTTCATGGTTTAGACTTCTTGGAAAAAAATCTTATTTGAAAAATAAAAAAAAAAATCTTATTTGAAATTTTGTTCTCTGTGTGAAAAGGGTAACTCCAAGATGGAGCGAGTTAGAGCAATGAAATTTTTTATGTTGTTTTTTCGACCACGTGCATAAGAACACGATAGTTGAAAACAGTCTAGATGGAGTTAGTTAGTTACTTAATATCTCAAAATTACAGAAATTGAGAGTTTTTGAAAATTTGTTTCAGTATACCCTTTTATACACGGTTATCGAATTTCGCTCCGAAATTTCCAGTAGCTGTTGAGTTATTATTAATTTTGTTTGCATAAAACTCTGCCTGAAAAGTGTCAATCCACCAAGTACCATATATTATGTAAATCTCGGATTTCTAAAAACAAAAAGTGCATTTCTTTCATTTCCTTTCACTCAGATTCCGAAAAATGAACCAAACGAGATTCAGACTGATCTTTAGCATGAAGTTAATTTTTAATTTCCAATATATGATTTTTAGTTGGAAATTTAAGCATTTCAATATCTTTCAAAGTATTTTCGAATCGACCTCTATGGTTGACCCTTCCTTCAATGTTTCATTACAGCCTAGAAATTTTTATTGTAAACTAGCTACCCGGCGCGTTGCTGCCACAGAAGAAATAATTTTGAAAATATCATTTGAAATTTGAAATAGCTATCTTGTTTAATTAGGAATGATAGAAAGAATGATATTTATTTTCTTCTCGTCATTGAATACATTCCTTAACATTGAATGATATATAAAGGAGAATTATAAATAATATTTATTCTGTTTTTTTAACTTTATTATTCAAGTATACTTTTGGGTAGACAATTTTTTTTGTTATTCCGTCTTCAGCAAAAACAAATAAATTTCGTGGCTGTCCTGCTCGTGAACATTTAACATACAACAGGCCATGTGATAAACATGGATTTTTTAGGTACAAAACAATAAGTGGCAAAGTTTTATCACGATCGGATCGGTAGAGCATAATATACGAACAAACAAAAGTTCATTTTTATATATTAGATATAATAATCGTACTATACCGATAACCTTCGCGCAAGTGCAAGCAATAAGTTGGCAAAGTTTAATCACCATCGGATGAACCGTACGGCAGCTCATAGAATACGAACAAACAAAAATTCATTTTTGTACATTAGATTACTTGGAATGGATCCAGCATTTTTAAGTATAATTTTAAGCAAAACACTACTTCATATAATGGCATTTTAAGCAAATGAACTTATCAGCCTTTATAAAAAGGCGAATTTTTTTTCCATGTCGAAGCGATTGTTAATCGGAAAGGAAATTCATTAAGCTAAGAAACACTTTTTTGGTATTAAATTTATTACATTTTGGTTTGAAACAGATTTGAAGAATACTTCAATCAAACCAAAAGTGGAAATGTTAGTTTAGGATTTTAAATCGCAGAAATAAGGTTAATTCACAGAAAAAAATTCACTTGGTGTCATCTGATGTGATGAAGAAATTCATCATTCGAATCAACATTTTTTACTTTACTTTACTGGAATTAAAAATTTTATTTCCTAGTATAAGAAGTATACAAAATAAATCACTCTAACTGTCTAATATTTTGACTTTGTGTATTTACTGAAACCTCACATTTTAGAACTCTTAGAAATAGTAAGAAAAAAAAAATTGAAATTTTTTCCTCTATCTGTGCAAATGAAAACTGTGAAATGGAGCTAGTTAAAGCAATGAAACTTCGTATCTGGTATTTTCACCATAAAGGTAGAATTGTATATTAATCAAAATTAGGGAAAATATTAGGTTTGGCTACACGACCACGTGCATGAGAGCACAATAGATCAAAAACGTCTAGATGGATGAAATCAGGTAAAAAAATTTTATCAGACTTGAGGTTCTGTGTCAAAATTTGGACAGGCTTACTGCTTGTCTGCTGATTCCTGCACATTCAAAAGAGATTCGCCGAAGATTCAACAAGCCAGATATATAAAATTTGGTTCGTAATTTTGACACTTAACTGCAGTTATATGCAAAATTTTCAACTCTGTCGATTAATGTCCAAATGACGTGTTTTTATTACTGTAAATTAACCGAAACATCAATTGCCATTTTGAATATTTTCAATAAGAGTATTCATCTGCAGTACAAACGCAATAGGTATACAGCCGTGAGAGTAATCATAATAAAAAAAGCGATAAATAAAAGGGACAAGTGACTATTAATTTGCATATGAATTTTGCGATATTGCAGCTTTCCTTTCGAATCCTATCCACAGACAACAATAACTATAGAAAGAGGCGTGAGTATGCAACTAGCGGAAACGAATCAAATATGAACTATGAATATGTAACTGGAATTTTTAAACTATACTTTTGTGATAACTTATTATAGCTTATTTAATCTTCGCTAATATATAGGGCAGTTTTTGTCATTTTTGTTTGAAATCATTTTGCACAAAAAAGCATTTATGCTGCAGAAATAATGCTTAAAATTTACTTAAAAATTCATAAATATTCATAACTTGCACATCTAGTCATTTATCATTAAATCTTAGAAAGAAAGGCAACAAAATATGGATGATTCATCAAAAATAGCAGCTATCCAGCAATATAAGTATTCTTTCTTCTAAAACATTAAGAAATTTTCTTACTATTTTAGAAGAATTTATATCAATCGCTTAAATATATTTATTTTTGATAAAGTAGGATTCCCACTTTATATAAAAATCAACTGATTTTCAAATTATCCAATGGTGAATTGTAACAGTAGTTGAAACTCACGGATCACGATGCGTAGGTCAATAGAAACAATTAAAAATAACATGCAGTCCTTCAACAAGTAGATTTGTCCAGGCGATCCCAATCCACAGTCGAAGTTTTGAAGTTTTTCTAAAATAGTTCTAAAAATATGATAAGTATGCAAATAATTCCGTGGATTCCGACATTATAATATCCCCTCTTTGCTGTCATGTAAAAATTTTACTATATCACAATTCACTTTTTTAAATCACATCCGTGTTTCAGAATTTCTAATAAAATATTATTTTTTATTACAATTATTATTAATTAAAATTTATTTCATCCGTTTGTGGAGCAAAATTTTATTTTTAAATGAATAAAAATTTTGAGAAATATATTTTTGGTTCCGAGACACCTCCAAAAGATTTTATGATTCATTTAACAATGGACGCGCCATTTTTCAAAACTTTATAATTCTTGAAATTTTAATGAGATGCTTACAAAATTTTTTGGTCACTATTTTCATGAAGAGGAATTAATTGAGCGAAAAATATTGATATGTCTAATAGGAAAATTCTTAGACACTAAGCAATTAAACACATTACTTTGCCTAATCAAATTATCTATCTAAGTAAACCTGTACCTTTGAGTCATTTCCATCAACACTAGTTTTGAGAGGATGTGATAATAAATAGGAAAGTTAAGAGAGTCGTCCCTTATTATTTTTGTTGACGACCGTACAGTAAAATTTCATTTCACACGGTAGATAGGATCGCACAAACAAAATCGCATAAAAAACACATACAATAACTTCATAAACAACTATAACAAATAAAATTTTACACCATATTTAAAAAAAAAAAGAATTTTATGTATTGAAGAGGGGTCGCGTAAAAAGATGTCTCATTTAGAAAATACCTTGAAGATTTACGAAATAATGAGAAAGTGCTTTAAAATAAAATAAAATAATAAATTACATGTGAAAATATTTTTTTAAATTTAATTTCTCATTTTAAACATGGATAAATTTTCAAAATGCACATAATTCTATACTACTCATCGTAATCCAAAACGCACATCTTCTTGTGATGAATTGGTTTAAAATCGCTTTCGATAAATCGCTTGAAGATATTAGAATTAATTTCTTTTTGGAATATATTATTTATTTTATCTTGCAGTAATAGAATTAATTAACGCAATATGCGCATACATTGTTTACTATACACATTGTATTAATTTATATATGTACACTAATAGAAAACATTACAACGATATATTCAGTTTAGAGATTTTGATGTATGCTCATTTTTAGATCTCTAAGTGTCAGATAAGCTATTTTAGACCTATAAGCATATGTCTTAAACAATAACTGAAAAATACCAAACCTAGAAGGGCCAATTTTGGCATGTGGGCTTTGAATCAAAATGGCAAGTGTCTATCAAATTTTGAAAGAAATCCGACAAAGCTAAATCCATATATCTTCTCTTGTGTATACTAACATTAATTTTAAAATGCAAGAAGTCAGATGAACGTAATTTAAAATTGGATCTTCTTTTCACAGTTGTAGATCAGAATTTAATTTTGAATCAAAAACAAAAGAAAATAGATTTTCTATCTGTTTATCTGCACTAGTGTTTGTGAACATCATAACTGAAAAAGAAGAATTAAAAAAATCAAATACGTATGTGGTCTTAACATTACAATTCCAGACAAGTACCCAATTTTGGATCGAAACGATAAGCAGAATGTTTACACAATTTCCTCAGCTAAACGATGAATCTCAACGCAAAATGCTCCATAATATGGAAGTCTAGGCCCTAAAACCAATAAAATAACGCATCCATTGGTTAGCCTCATTCCCATACATGATTTTTAGAGATTGGTGTTCGTTATATTTCTTTTTATAACGACACTCTTCTTCGTAATATGCAAACGAAATACTTATTAATCCCGCACCCGATATCTCTTCTAACAAATTGTGGATGTTGGAAGAACTTGAGCAGAATTTATGAAACATCTGTCATTATTTCTCTAAACATAATGAATAGAGTGGTCCAAGTGTGCGATTAGTTCAGTTTTCTGGAAAGGGAAAAAAGAAAAAATGGTTTTTGGAATGGAATTGTTTTGATTTCTAACTCCATTTCAGACTCAAGAAATTTTTCTTTCCAAAAAAGTGTTATACTCCTTAAGTGGAGAGATAATGAAGTATTTTATATAAAATAGATAACGGAGTATACTCATGATTAATGAGAAGAAGACTTGAGAAATGAGTAGTCGATTTAAGCGAGACTGGTGCTACATTTTAAGATAATGTTTTTGTTTCTTATGGCACTTGCCACGAACAAGCTTGCTGTTCGAAGACAGCTATTTTTTAAGCCGGAGGAAAAGCGTCTCTTATTTTTAGTGTAGCCTCAACTAGAGCCAAGAGTACGACTTAGCTACTCACGCATCACTCATTTGCTTGCACAACCCCTTTTTACAAGAGGGCACATTCACACATCTCACAGATTGAACAACGGAAGTACAAACATGCCCAAACAGGGACTCGAACCCAGGACGCCCAAATCAGGGGGAACACGCGCTACCCGTATGCCAGGACGCCGGTTCATTTTAAGATAGCGTTCACAATAATAATAAAATATAATTATAATAATTGTTATTAATAAAAAAAGGCCAAAAAATACGGTAAATATTAAATATGAAATTAGCGGGCTTTTATTATATTGCTTTATTTTTTTAAAAGTATTTTTTAAAAATCAAGTCAGAAGATATTACCAGTATGCTAGGGGTTACAATTGTATTTAATTTAACAATGTTTTTCCATCCATAATTTTAACACAAATAAATCTGAATTTTCTACAAAATATTGTTTTTATTTCTTTTCTATAGTCATAAAAGATCTGACAAATTATTTCTGCAATAATTTCTTTCTTTTTCTTATTTATACGTATTTTAGCTTCTAATGTAAACGGAGTAGAATTTTTATATGTCAATATTTCCCTCAATTTTACATTTATTTAAAGGATATATATATATATATATATATATATATATATATATATATATATATATATATATATATATATATATATATATATATATATATATATATATATATATATTTAAATTAAAAATCAACGCTGAAGGACGGACTCTCTTTTTCCGTTTCATTCACTTTTCACCTACGAACGAATTCTGTTGTAGAATTCAGAATGACCCCAGTAAAGAAAAAGCTAAATTATACTGTCTTAAATTTTTGTTATTGAGAAATGACTTAAAAATGTTTGACGGAAATAAATAAATTGTGAAAAACTGACATTTTAACTCCTGCTTCTTCCACAGGCATCAAGCATCAAACGTTTTTAATGATTATATCCAACGCCATTTTTAATTGCGTATAATTATCAGCCATTTATTAAAAATTATAAAATCAAATATTTATTTTAATGTAGTGAATTCTCTCCTAGTTGCATTCGAAATTGCTTATTACCAACTAAAAAAGAACATTTGAGTAAATCTGAAAATGCCATACATCAAGTTATTTTATGCTATTTTAAAGGGCATATTTTTGCAACGACAGGTGCATTTGCAATGTTCGCTTTGGAAAATTGAGAGCGTAAAGATATTTTTTGATAGAGTGTTCTTAAGTGATTAAGAAGAATATTTTCTCTGGCTATTGAAACTGACTTATTATTACTAGTATTTTATTGTTTTTTATTTGTATACCTTTTGTATATTTTCTCCTCCTAGGAAGGTATGTCCTACCAACTAAATGAATTACATTCATAATGTGTTCGAACAATTTTATTAATCTGCAATTGTATAGTCCATTTCGATACCTTTTTTCATGTATTTAGAGCCATTATAAAATCGACTTTCTAATTATTAAGACATTCGTTTTCTTTTTTCTGTGTTATTTAATCCCAATAAAGAAGCAAACTTTTTTATATATAAAATAGTTTGCAGTAAATTTGGGAGATATAAACCATTCATTTCGATGGATCAAATTCTTCTTTATCCTAGAAGAATTGAAATATTGAATGAAATAAATATAGCTAATCGAAATACTTCATAACATGTATTATTTATTTGAAAATTATATTCATGTTTATTCTCAAATAAATTGAAACTATTGGCACATCAAATAGTTTTGTAAACCAAAGTTAATTTGGTAAATTCAAAATTACCCAATCATATTTTTATTCATGATATTTTAATCTGGTGAATTATTTTACATGCATTCTGAACTGGTTATTATTAACTGAAAAATAGAGTTTGAATGCATCTAACCATAAAATTCCTCCATATATGAAAAATGTTATTTTTACAGTGACAGGCATGCACAGAGTTTTTGTTCGGTTTGGAAAAATTGAGCGATTATTTTATGGAGTGTGCTTAACAGATTAACAGAAATATTTCATACTCCATTTATAAAGCGTGACTCTTAAAAGATTACTGTTCAAAATTTGGTATAATGTTCAGTAAAGAATTTTATTTGTTTCTAACTTATCGACTGTTTATTCAAAATTTCAAAATCCTATATTTTTTCGATGTATTTTAATCCAGGGGAATTTACTACATTCATTCGAAATTGCCTATTTTCTACTGAAAAATTTATCTTAAGTAAATCTAAACATGAAGCCGCCTACTACTCCAACCATGAAAAATATACTGATATGTTTCAATATTACCATAAATATCTTCATAAAATTATCTAACGGTAATTAATAAATTTTGAAAAGCGACGTTTTACATTTTGTTTATTCGACTTGCGTTCAAATTTTTTAGTAATTAACTTTAATACATTTTAAATTATGAATTCAGATATGAATGTGCTTTTACATGTCTTGAAATATGCTTAAAACATTTAACATACAACAGGCCATGTGATAAACATGGATTTTTTAGGTACAAAACAATAAGTGGCAAAGTTTTATCACGATCGGATCGGTAGAGCATAATATACGAACAAACAAAAGTTCATTTTTATATATTAGATATAATAATCGTACTATACCGATAACCTTCGCGCAAGTGCAAGCAATAAGTTGGCAAAGTTTAATCACCATCGGATGAACCGTACGGCAGCTCATAGAATACGAACAAACAAAAATTCATTTTTGTACATTAGATTACTTGGAATGGATCCAGCATTTTTAAGTATAATTTTAAGCAAAACACTACTTCATATAATGGCATTTTAAGCAAATGAACTTATCAGCCTTTATAAAAAGGCGAATTTTTTTTCCATGTCGAAGCGATTGTTAATCGGAAAGGAAATTCATTAAGCTAAGAAACACTTTTTTGGTATTAAATTTATTACATTTTGGTTTGAAACAGATTTGAAGAATACTTCAATCAAACCAAAAGTGGAAATGTTAGTTTAGGATTTTAAATCGCAGAAATAAGGTTAATTCACAGAAAAAAATTCACTTGGTGTCATCTGATGTGATGAAGAAATTCATCATTCGAATCAACATTTTTTACTTTACTTTACTGGAATTAAAAATTTTATTTCCTAGTATAAGAAGTATACAAAATAAATCACTCTAACTGTCTAATATTTTGACTTTGTGTATTTACTGAAACCTCACATTTTAGAACTCTTAGAAATAGTAAGAAAAAAAAAATTGAAATTTTTTCCTCTATCTGTGCAAATGAAAACTGTGAAATGGAGCTAGTTAAAGCAATGAAACTTCGTATCTGGTATTTTCACCATAAAGGTAGAATTGTATATTAATCAAAATTAGGGAAAATATTAGGTTTGGCTACACGACCACGTGCATGAGAGCACAATAGATCAAAAACGTCTAGATGGATGAAATCAGGTAAAAAAATTTTATCAGACTTGAGGTTCTGTGTCAAAATTTGGACAGGCTTACTGCTTGTCTGCTGATTCCTGCACATTCAAAAGAGATTCGCCGAAGATTCAACAAGCCAGATATATAAAATTTGGTTCGTAATTTTGACACTTAACTGCAGTTATATGCAAAATTTTCAACTCTGTCGATTAATGTCCAAATGACGTGTTTTTATTACTGTAAATTAACCGAAACATCAATTGCCATTTTGAATATTTTCAATAAGAGTATTCATCTGCAGTACAAACGCAATAGGTATACAGCCGTGAGAGTAATCATAATAAAAAAAGCGATAAATAAAAGGGACAAGTGACTATTAATTTGCATATGAATTTTGCGATATTGCAGCTTTCCTTTCGAATCCTATCCACAGACAACAATAACTATAGAAAGAGGCGTGAGTATGCAACTAGCGGAAACGAATCAAATATGAACTATGAATATGTAACTGGAATTTTTAAACTATACTTTTGTGATAACTTATTATAGCTTATTTAATCTTCGCTAATATATAGGGCAGTTTTTGTCATTTTTGTTTGAAATCATTTTGCACAAAAAAGCATTTATGCTGCAGAAATAATGCTTAAAATTTACTTAAAAATTCATAAATATTCATAACTTGCACATCTAGTCATTTATCATTAAATCTTAGAAAGAAAGGCAACAAAATATGGATGATTCATCAAAAATAGCAGCTATCCAGCAATATAAGTATTCTTTCTTCTAAAACATTAAGAAATTTTCTTACTATTTTAGAAGAATTTATATCAATCGCTTAAATATATTTATTTTTGATAAAGTAGGATTCCCACTTTATATAAAAATCAACTGATTTTCAAATTATCCAATGGTGAATTGTAACAGTAGTTGAAACTCACGGATCACGATGCGTAGGTCAATAGAAACAATTAAAAATAACATGCAGTCCTTCAACAAGTAGATTTGTCCAGGCGATCCCAATCCACAGTCGAAGTTTTGAAGTTTTTCTAAAATAGTTCTAAAAATATGATAAGTATGCAAATAATTCCGTGGATTCCGACATTATAATATCCCCTCTTTGCTGTCATGTAAAAATTTTACTATATCACAATTCACTTTTTTAAATCACATCCGTGTTTCAGAATTTCTAATAAAATATTATTTTTTATTACAATTATTATTAATTAAAATTTATTTCATCCGTTTGTGGAGCAAAATTTTATTTTTAAATGAATAAAAATTTTGAGAAATATATTTTTGGTTCCGAGACACCTCCAAAAGATTTTATGATTCATTTAACAATGGACGCGCCATTTTTCAAAACTTTATAATTCTTGAAATTTTAATGAGATGCTTACAAAATTTTTTGGTCACTATTTTCATGAAGAGGAATTAATTGAGCGAAAAATATTGATATGTCTAATAGGAAAATTCTTAGACACTAAGCAATTAAACACATTACTTTGCCTAATCAAATTATCTATCTAAGTAAACCTGTACCTTTGAGTCATTTCCATCAACACTAGTTTTGAGAGGATGTGATAATAAATAGGAAAGTTAAGAGAGTCGTCCCTTATTATTTTTGTTGACGACCGTACAGTAAAATTTCATTTCACACGGTAGATAGGATCGCACAAACAAAATCGCATAAAAAACACATACAATAACTTCATAAACAACTATAACAAATAAAATTTTACACCATATTTAAAAAAAAAAAGAATTTTATGTATTGAAGAGGGG
This sequence comes from Argiope bruennichi, assembly GCF_947563725.1. NCBI lineage: Eukaryota > Metazoa > Arthropoda > Arachnida > Araneae > Araneidae > Argiope > Argiope bruennichi. The sequence continues at coordinate 121,379,835 of NC_079162.1, forward strand.
TCGCGTAAAAAGATGTCTCATTTAGAAAATACCTTGAAGATTTACGAAATAATGAGAAAGTGCTTTAAAATAAAATAAAATAATAAATTACATGTGAAAATATTTTTTTAAATTTAATTTCTCATTTTAAACATGGATAAATTTTCAAAATGCACATAATTCTATACTACTCATCGTAATCCAAAACGCACATCTTCTTGTGATGAATTGGTTCAAAATCGCTTTCGATAAATCGCTTGAAGATATTAGAATTAATTTCTTTTTGGAATATATTATTTATTTTATCTTGCAGTAATAGAATTAATTAACGCAATATGCGCATACATTGTTTACTATACACATTGTATTAATTTATATATGTACACTAATAGAAAACATTACAACGATATATTCAGTTTAGAGATTTTGATGTATGCTCATTTTTAGATCTCTAAGTGTCAGATAAGCTATTTTAGACCTATAAGCATATGTCTTAAACAATAACTGAAAAATACCAAACCTAGAAGGGCCAATTTTGGCATGTGGGCTTTGAATCAAAATGGCAAGTGTCTATCAAATTTTGAAAGAAATCCGACAAAGCTAAATCCATATATCTTCTCTTGTGTATACTAACATTAATTTTAAAATGCAAGAAGTCAGATGAACGTAATTTAAAATTGGATCTTCTTTTCACAGTTGTAGATCAGAATTTAATTTTGAATCAAAAACAAAAGAAAATAGATTTTCTATCTGTTTATCTGCACTAGTGTTTGTGAACATCATAACTGAAAAAGAAGAATTAAAAAAATCAAATACGTATGTGGTCTTAACATTACAATTCCAGACAAGTACCCAATTTTGGATCGAAACGATAAGCAGAATGTTTACACAATTTCCTCAGCTAAACGATGAATCTCAACGCAAAATGCTCCATAATATGGAAGTCTAGGCCCTAAAACCAATAAAATAACGCATCCATTGGTTAGCCTCATTCCCATACATGATTTTTAGAGATTGGTGTTCGTTATATTTCTTTTTATAACGACACTCTTCTTCGTAATATGCAAACGAAATACTTATTAATCCCGCACCCGATATCTCTTCTAACAAATTGTGGATGTTGGAAGAACTTGAGCAGAATTTATGAAACATCTGTCATTATTTCTCTAAACATAATGAATAGAGTGGTCCAAGTGTGCGATTAGTTCAGTTTTCTGGAAAGGGAAAAAAGAAAAAATGGTTTTTGGAATGGAATTGTTTTGATTTCTAACTCCATTTCAGACTCAAGAAATTTTTCTTTCCAAAAAAGTGTTATACTCCTTAAGTGGAGAGATAATGAAGTATTTTATATAAAATAGATAACGGAGTATACTCATGATTAATGAGAAGAAGACTTGAGAAATGAGTAGTCGATTTAAGCGAGACTGGTGCTACATTTTAAGATAATGTTTTTGTTTCTTATGGCACTTGCCACGAACAAGCTTGCTGTTCGAAGACAGCTATTTTTTAAGCCGGAGGAAAAGCGTCTCTTATTTTTAGTGTAGCCTCAACTAGAGCCAAGAGTACGACTTAGCTACTCACGCATCACTCATTTGCTTGCACAACCCCTTTTTACAAGAGGGCACATTCACACATCTCACAGATTGAACAACGGAAGTACAAACATGCCCAAACAGGGACTCGAACCCAGGACGCCCAAATCAGGGGGAACACGCGCTACCCGTATGCCAGGACGCCGGTTCATTTTAAGATAGCGTTCACAATAATAATAAAATATAATTATAATAATTGTTATTAATAAAAAAAGGCCAAAAAATACGGTAAATATTAAATATGAAATTAGCGGGCTTTTATTATATTGCTTTATTTTTTTAAAAGTATTTTTTAAAAATCAAGTCAGAAGATATTACCAGTATGCTAGGGGTTACAATTGTATTTAATTTAACAATGTTTTTCCATCCATAATTTTAACACAAATAAATCTGAATTTTCTACAAAATATTGTTTTTATTTCTTTTCTATAGTCATAAAAGATCTGACAAATTATTTCTGCAATAATTTCTTTCTTTTTCTTATTTATACGTATTTTAGCTTCTAATGTAAACGGAGTAGAATTTTTATATGTCAATATTTCCCTCAATTTTACATTTATTTAAAGGATATATATATATATATATATATATATATATATATATATATATATATATATATATTTAAATTAAAAATCAACGCTGAAGGACGGACTCTCTTTTTCCGTTTCATTCACTTTTCACCTACGAACGAATTCTGTTGTAGAATTCAGAATGACCCCAGTAAAGAAAAAGCTAAATTATACTGTCTTAAATTTTTGTTATTGAGAAATGACTTAAAAATGTTTGACGGAAATAAATAAATTGTGAAAAACTGACATTTTAACTCCTGCTTCTTCCACAGGCATCAAGCATCAAACGTTTTTAATGATTATATCCAACGCCATTTTTAATTGCGTATAATTATCAGCCATTTATTAAAAATTATAAAATCAAATATTTATTTTAATGTAGTGAATTCTCTCCTAGTTGCATTCGAAATTGCTTATTACCAACTAAAAAAGAACATTTGAGTAAATCTGAAAATGCCATACATCAAGTTATTTTATGCTATTTTAAAGGGCATATTTTTGCAACGACAGGTGCATTTGCAATGTTCGCTTTGGAAAATTGAGAGCGTAAAGATATTTTTTGATAGAGTGTTCTTAAGTGATTAAGAAGAATATTTTCTCTGGCTATTGAAACTGACTTATTATTACTAGTATTTTATTGTTTTTTATTTGTATACCTTTTGTATATTTTCTCCTCCTAGGAAGGTATGTCCTACCAACTAAATGAATTACATTCATAATGTGTTCGAACAATTTTATTAATCTGCAATTGTATAGTCCATTTCGATACCTTTTTTCATGTATTTAGAGCCATTATAAAATCGACTTTCTAATTATTAAGACATTCGTTTTCTTTTTTCTGTGTTATTTAATCCCAATAAAGAAGCAAACTTTTTTATATATAAAATAGTTTGCAGTAAATTTGGGAGATATAAACCATTCATTTCGATGGATCAAATTCTTCTTTATCCTAGAAGAATTGAAATATTGAATGAAATAAATATAGCTAATCGAAATACTTCATAACATGTATTATTTATTTGAAAATTATATTCATGTTTATTCTCAAATAAATTGAAACTATTGGCACATCAAATAGTTTTGTAAACCAAAGTTAATTTGGTAAATTCAAAATTACCCAATCATATTTTTATTCATGATATTTTAATCTGGTGAATTATTTTACATGCATTCTGAACTGGTTATTATTAACTGAAAAATAGAGTTTGAATGCATCTAACCATAAAATTCCTCCATATATGAAAAATGTTATTTTTACAGTGACAGGCATGCACAGAGTTTTTGTTCGGTTTGGAAAAATTGAGCGATTATTTTATGGAGTGTGCTTAACAGATTAACAGAAATATTTCATACTCCATTTATAAAGCGTGACTCTTAAAAGATTACTGTTCAAAATTTGGTATAATGTTCAGTAAAGATTGGCCACTCTGATATATCCAAAGAAGAAAAAACGATAGAAAAATGAATTGTAAAGCATTTCATACCTAACAGGAAAATGTATGTTAAAACTGATATCTCAAAAATTATGCATCTTTCTCCAAAAAGAGAACAAGGACTTTTCCTTAAAATATAAAATTATTTTTTTATGTAGGTGACATATTGGAATATATAAGTTTTCATAAATATTTTTGAATTCCCATTGTACATTATTATGTTATGTATAAAAATTTTGGATTTCTCGAACCGTACCGAAAAACTCTTAAAAAATTATCAATTTAGTGACCAGTGGGATATATTGAAAAAATTAATCTGATTCATAAACAACAACATTATCGAAAGGAATCTGTACATTCTGTCAAAATTGTACCCGGATACTTGAAACTGGTCGTAAATATCAAAAATAAATTCATGAGAGATATGATATTCAGCTTGAAAATATAAACTTTTTACAGTTATACAAACTGCCTTCATATAACCATATATTAATATTTACACCATCTTCATATTTTAATGCAAATCCAGATTTTTCATCTTTTAAATAATTTGAGCAATTTTTTAACACCAGTAAATATAATTTTTATGGAAAATTTTGCTTTATTGTTTTTTTCCACGTATCTTGAAGATCTGATGAAATATTTCAGCAAATTTATTTTTCTTTCTGCTTTTTTATTAAAATGTAATTAACTTTAAATATAAACGGAGTAGAACCTTTATATGTCATTATTTCTCTAAAAGTTACATTTTTTTTTTTGTTAAATAAAGAAGAGAATATTTTAAACAAAAAAGCAGCCTGAAAGAATGTGCTATGAAATCAATTTCATAAATTTTTCTAAAATCCCGCCAGTTAATCATTTTGTGAAATTAAGCTTCAATATCTCCAAAGAAATTTAAAATCACATTTCTCTGAACCTTTTGTTATTTATAGATGATTTTAAAAAATATGTGACGAAAATGAATAATTTTTGTAACAGTGACATTTTAAATCCTGCTTTTTCAACTGGCATCCAAACTTTCCAGTGCTTTGCTTCGAAACTTTTTTAAAGTATGAATTTAGACATTAAAGTCGTTTAAAAGTGTACTTTGTTTTAATTAAAAGTACATAACATTTTATTTTTTAATTAAAGCAAAACAGGAATTATTGTTAAAAATTTTACGTATATTCAAATATGTTTAAAACGTGGAATTCTCATTTATTAAGTAATTCTGAATTTTATTTGTTTCTAACTTATCGACTGTTTATTCAAAATTTCAAAATCCTATATTTTTTCGATGTATTTTAATCCAGGGGAATTTACTACATTCATTCGAAATTGCCTATTTTCTACTGAAAAATTTATCTTAAGTAAATCTAAACATGAAGCCGCCTACTACTCCAACCATGAAAAATATACTGATATGTTTCAATATTACCATAAATATCTTCATAAAATTATCTAACGGTAATTAATAAATTTTGAAAAGCGACGTTTTACATTTTGTTTATTCGACTTGCGTTCAAATTTTTTAGTAATTAACTTTAATACATTTTAAATTATGAATTCAGATATGAATGTGCTTTTACATGTCTTGAAATATGCTTAAAACGCCGGAATTCCCATTTAAAGTAAGAAATTTTGAATTTTATTTGCTTTTATTGTTTTGACTTTATTCAAATTATCAAAATCATACATTTAATTATACAAGGTATTTTAATCCATTCTTAATCTCCTACATGCATTCGAAATTGGTTATTATCAACGGAAAAATTCAATTGCGAATCTGAATAGGAAGACGCCTGTGCCTCCGTCCATGAAAAATATTTTATACACTTATAGAGAATATATTTTTATATCTAATTTCATATACAGTTTTATTCTTCGCTTAGGGAAATTCAGAGGTTTCTGCTTTCTCATAGAGTGTTCTTAAGAGATTATGAAGGATATTTTCCATGGCTGTGTAAACTAATACATTATTGCTAGTCTTCAATGTTTTTTAAGTATAAGTATGTTGTTATTTTCTTCTCTTAGGCAGGCACGTCCTACCTACTTAATAAATTACATTCATAATGTGTTCGAACATTTTTATTAATCTATAATTGTATAAAGCATTTTGTTTTCTTCCTCCAAGTATTAAATACCATTATCAAATTAATTTTGTAATTAAGAAGTTTGGTTTCTTTTTTCTATTTGATTTAAATCAATATGGTCGCAAACTTTTTTATATATAAAAATGTTTGCAGAATACATGGAGGATATAAACAGTTCATTTGGACGTATCACATACTTCTTTTCATAGAAGAATTGGTACTTCAAATGAAACAAATATAATTGTATAAAGCATGTGATTATCTTCCTTCAAGTACACTCATGTTTATAAATTAAGGATGATGCAAGTTCAGGAAAAGAAAGAGTCAGAAGCAACACAAATGCGACTTATTTGTAAAGCGTATTTATTAAACAAAATATAAAGAGCAAAAAAAATACTATATGTTTGATATCATTAATAAAAATTGCGATTTTTTGTTCCCTGGAACAAATTACAAACAAACAAACAAACAAAAAAACTATTTACAAAAATCACTACATGAATGGTATGATGGTCAATACATAGTATATCTCCCAGACGATGCAATATAGTCCATACAACGCCTAGGAATGCTGAATATCAAATTGTCGATTTGGTCTTCGGAAATATAACACCATGCATCAAGAAATGCTCTCCGAAGTTCCAGTAGACATGTAGGAGGTGGTTGACGGGATGCAACTCGTCGGCCAAGCATGTCCCACACATTCTCTACTGGATTCAAATCCAGTGAGAATGCTGGGCAGTCCATAAGCGTGATATCCTCCGATCAAAGGCATTCGTTTCCGATGTTTGCATGGTGAGGACTGGTGTTGTCATTCATAAACACGAATTCTGCACCAATGGCGCCCCGAAACAAACGTACATAATGGCCCAGAATGACGTGACGTCCAGATAGATTTGTCCTGTCATTTTTCCAATTTGAACATGCAGATCAATTCTTTAACCCAGAACAATTCCTTCTCAAACGAACAATCCTGCACCACCATAACGGTGTCATTCAATGATGTTCTCTTGGTAACGGGTATCTGATGCATTCCGTATGAATATCCGGCGAGAATCAGACTGCAAGCTAATTCTGGACTCGTCGGAAAATATCACTCACGCCCACTTGTTGCGTTGTCCACAATGCATGCTCTCTACTCGAAGCTACCCACAGGCGATAGTAAGTTGCAGTAATAGCATATATACTAATCTGCCCAAACCGTCTGTACACGGTTTGCCTTGACACTGTCGTACCAGTGGCTGATGAGACAGTTCTGATGCTGTGCTCCGTCTGTTTCTTTTGGTAGTAACTGCCGAATACCGGTCCTCATTTTGCGTTGTAACTCGGGGTCGATCTGTGCTGTAACATCTACTCACATTATCATCATCTTGGAATCGTTGCCAAAGCCTGGAGATGACACTGTGGGGATTCCTTCTTTTACTTCCAGCTTTGTACGCCCATATTCCTGTCGGCCCATAATTCTACCACTTTAAAAATCATCCAAATGCGTCCTTTGTGTCATAACTATGTGAACAATTTTACTTCTTTGCCTGTATTCCTTATATATCACTCTCTTACCCTTTCGTCATTATGACGTACTATTGGTGTTATCTGGTGGCTTCCTGCAATTTGCATATGATTTTTGAAGATGTATGCAGTCATTTTACGGGTGATATAAGTATTGTAGAGTTCGATTTCCGCTTGACTCTGAATTATCCTTAATTTATGGACATGAGTGTATTTAAAGCCATTGTTTAATTAATTTTGTAGTTATGATGTTTGATTTCCTTTTTTCTATTTTATTTAACCCCAATTCAATCGCAAACTTTTTTTATATATAAAATGTTTGCAGGAAAATTGGGGGATATAAACAAATCATTTGGACGTATTAAATACTTCTTTTTTATAGAAGTATTGATGCGACGAATGAAACAAATATAGTTAATAGAAATATTTCATGTCATCTATTATATATTTGAAAAATTTATTTATGTTTATTCTCATATTGATTAAAATTATTCGTATAACAAATACTTTAGTGTTTCAAAGTCATTTAGACCTATCACTGTTTTTCTTTATTCTACTTTAATTCCAATTCATCAGTAATGCAACAATGCTGGACATGTGTTATTGTTTGTTTGATTTCAACCATTTTTTTTCTAGTTATGGAAGATCACTTCTTTTGTAATTAGACAACTTCGTTCACTTTAATCGAATGAAGATTTCTATATAAATATCTCTTCGGTATGTGCTATTAAGTGTTATTTTTTAATTCTTGTTTAAACCTCTTGAGTCATAAAGAATTTTATATCCGTATCTGTCTGTCGTCATATAGATAGAAGAAAAAAACGCGTGAAGTTAAAATAAAATTTTTGATAACAAATTATTCAATTTATTTTTAAATTTACATTTGGATTATAAAAATCTCAATTTTTATATTTATTAAGCAAGTAAACGTTTTAATTATTTTACCAAGGCTAATATTAAGTTTTGGCCATCTGTTCTCAACTGACCGAAAACTAAACTAGCTAAATTTTTTTTTTTTTTGCTTTCTACTGTTTTGCTAGTATCTTTTCTTTTGCCTTCCCCTCTGTTCATTAGCAATATGAGCAGCTACATGGATGGATTAAGGATGTTTCATGCCAATTTATGTGTCTAAAATATACTCCAAATCTTTAATTTCTTATGAGGCCTGTGATCAGGTGTTTATTGTTTTTTAGAAAGCGAACATTATGTTAGATACTAACTGCAGTCGAAGATTTTTAATATCATAACCAAATCTTTTTTATTTTTATTCCATTTATGTTTTGGAGAAAGCAAGCTTTATGTTAAACACTAGACACAATCGAGGTTTTCAATAGCATAACCAGTGTCCCTTTATTTTTAATCCAACACTATTTGTAATACAGGTGTTGGAGAAAGACCCGCGTTTGTCTTCATTATATCTTTGAAAAAGGCAATTAGTCAACGGTGTGTTGATTACCTATATATTCAACTGTAACTCTACTTTTCATATATGTGTCTTCGATAGTGATAGGGAAGACATTATTCTCGGTAAAGTTCTTACTCTTTGCGCAAAATAAAGGGACCCACTTTCTTCATCTACAGTGCTTAGTTTAGTTTAATTTGCGCCTAACAGTTTTTTCCTTCTAACAATTGTTTCGCTTCATCTAAACATTTACCTGGTTATGAAATATGCTTAAATATGCTTATATTATGAAATATGCTTAAAACACAGGAATTCCCATTTAAAGTAATAAATTATGAATTTTATTTGCTTTTAATGTTTTGAGTGTTTATTCAAAATGTCAAAATCATACATTTAATTATTCAAGGTATTTTAATCCATTCTTAATCTCCTATATGCATTCGAAATTGGTTACTATCAACGGAAGTATTCAGTTGCGAATCTGAATATGAAGACGCCTGTGCCTCCGTCCATGAAAAATATTTTATACAATTATAGAGAATATATTTTTATATCTAATTTCATATGGAGTTTTATTCTTCGCTTCGAGACATAGAGAGGTTTCTGATTTTTCATAGAGTGTTCTTAAGAGATTATGAAGGATATTTTCCATGGCTGTGTAAACTAATACATTATTGCTAGTTTTTAATGTTTTTTATGTGTAAGTGTGTTGTTCTTTTCTTCTCGTAGGAAGGTACGTCCTACCTACTGAAAGAATTACATTCATAATGTGTTCGAACATTTTTATTAATCTATAATTGTATAAAGCATTTGGTTTTCTTCCTCCAAGTATTAAAAACCATTATCAAATTAATTTTGTAATTAAGAAGTTTGGTTTCTTTTTTCTATTTGATTTAAACCAATATGGTCGCAAACTTTTTTATATATAAAAATGCTTGCAGAATACATGGAGGACATAAACAGTTCATTTGGACGTATCACATACTTCTTTTCATAGAAGAATTGGTACTTCAAATGAAAGAAATATAACTGTATAAAGCATGTGATTATCTTCCTTCAAGTACACTCATGTTTATAAATTAAGGATGATGCAAGTTCAGGAAAAGAAAGAGTCAGAAGCAACACAAATGCGACTTATTTGTAAAGCGTATTTATTAACCAAAATATAAAGAGCAAAAAAAATACTATATGTTTGATATCATTAATAAAAATTGCGATTTATTGTTTCCTTAAGCAAATTACAAAAAAAAAAAAAAAACTATTTACAAAAATCACTACATGAATGGTATGATGGTCAATATATAGTATATCTCCCAGACGATGCAATATAGTCCATGCAACGTCTAGGCATGCTGAATAACAAATTGTCGATTTGGTCTTCGGAAATATAACACTATTCATCAAGCAATGCTCTCCGAAGTTCCAGTAGACATGTAGGAGGTGGTTGACGGGATGCAACTCGTCGGCCAAGCATGTCCCACACATTCTCTACTGGATTCAAATCCAGTGAGAATGCTGGGCAGTCCATAAGCGTGATATCCTCTGATCAAAGGCATTAGTTTCCGATGTTTGCATGGTGAGGACTTGTGTTGTCATTCATAAACACGAATTCTGCACTAATGGCGCCCCGAAACAAACGTACATAATGGCCCAGAATGACGTCCAGATAGATTTGTCCTGTCATTTTTCCAATTTGAACATGCGGATCAATTTTTTAACCCAGAACAATTCCTTCTCAAACGAACAATCCTGCACCACCATAACGGTGTCATTCAATGATGTTCTCTTGGTAACGGGTATCTGAGGCTTTCCGTATGAATATCGGGCGAGAATCAGGCTGCAAGCTAATTCTGGACTCGTCGGAAAATATCACTCACGCCCACTTGTTGCGTTGTCCACAATGCATGCTCTCTACTCGAAGCTACCCACAGGCGACAGCAAGTTGCAGTAATAGCATATATACTAATCTGCCCAAACCGTCTGTACACGGTTTGCCTTGACACTGTCGTACCAGTGGCTGATGAGACAGTTCTGATGCTGTGCTCCGTCTGTTTCTTTTGGTAGTAACTGCCGAATACCGGTCCTCATTTTGCGTTGTAACTCGGGGTCGATCTGTGCTGTAACATCTACTCACATTATCATCATCTTGGAATCGTTGCCAAAGCCTGGAGATGACACTGTGGGGATTCCTTCTTTTACTTCCAGCTTTGTACGCCCATATTCCTGTCGGCCCATAATTCTACCACTTTAAAAATCATCCAAATGCGTCCTTTGTGTCATAACTATGTGAACAATTTTACTTCTTTGCCTGTATTCCTTATATATCACTCTCTTACCCTTTCGTCATTATGACGTACTATTGGTGTTATCTGGTGGCTTCCTGCAATTTGCATATGATTTTTGAAGATGTATGCAGTCATTTTACGGGTGATATAAGTATTGTAGAGTTCGATTTCCGCTTGACTCTGAATTATCCTTAATTTATGGACATGAGTGTATTTAAAGCCATTGTTTAATTAATTTTGTAGTTATGATGTTTGATTTCCTTTTTTCTATTTTATTTAACCCCAATTCAATCGCAAACTTTTTTTATATATAAAATGTTTGCAGGAAAATTGGGGGATATAAACAAATCATTTGGACGTATTAAATACTTCTTTTTTATAGAAGTATTGATGCGACGAATGAAACAAATATAGTTAATAGAAATATTTCATGTCATCTATTATATATTTGAAAAATTTATTTATGTTTATTCTCATATTGATTAAAATTATTCGTATAACAAATACTTTAGTGTTTCAAAGTCATTTAGACCTATCACTGTTTTTCTTTATTCTACTTTAATTCCAATTCATCAGTAATGCAACAATGCTGGACATGTGTTATTGTTTGTTTGATTTCAACCATTTTTTTTCTAGTTATGGAAGATCACTTCTTTTGTAATTAGACAACTTCGTTCACTTTAATCGAATGAAGATTTCTATATAAATATCTCTTCGGTATGTGCTATTAAGTGTTATTTTTTAATTCTTGTTTAAACCTCTTGAGTCATAAAGAATTTTATATCCGTATCTGTCTGTCGTCATATAGATAGAAGAAAAAAACGCGTGAAGTTAAAATAAAATTTTTGATAACAAATTATTCAATTTATTTTTAAATTTACATTTGGATTATAAAAATCTCAATTTTTATATTTATTAAACAAGTAAACGTTTTAATTATTTTACCAAGGCTAATATTAAGTTTTGGCCATCTGTTCTCAACTGACCGAAAACTAAACTAGCTAAATTTTTTTTTTTTTTTTTTGCTTTCTACTGTTTTGCTAGTATCTTTTCTTTTGCCTTCCCCTCTGTTCATTAGCAATATGAGCAGCTACATGGATGGATTAAGGATGTTTCATGCCAATTTATGTGTCTAAAATATACTCCAAATCTTTAATTTCTTATGAGGCCTGTGATCAGGTGTTTATTGTTTTTTAGAAAGCGAACATTATGTTAGATACTAACTGCAGTCGAAGATTTTTAATATCATAACCAAATCTTTTTTATTTTTATTCCATTTATGTTTTGGAGAAAGCAAGCTTTATGTTACACACTAGACACATTCCAGGTTTTCAATAGCATAACCAGTGTCCCTTTATTTTTAATCCAACACTATTTGTAATACAGGTGTTGGAGAAAGACCCGCCTTTGTCTTCATTATCTCTTTGAAAAAGGCAATTAGTCAGCAGTGCGTTGATTATCTAGATATTCAACTGTAACTCTACTTTTCATATCTGTGTCTTCGATAGTGATAGGGAAGACATTATTCTCGGTAAAGTTCTTACTCTTTGCGCATAATAAAGGGACTCACTTTCTTCATCTACAGTGCTTAGTTTAGTTTAATTTGCGCCTAACAGTTTTTTCCTTCTAACAATTGTTTCGCTTCATCTAAACATTTACCTGGTTATGAAATATGCTTAAATATGCTTATATTATGAAATATGCTTAAAACACAGGAATTCCCATTTAAAGTAAGAAATTATGAATTTTATTTGCTTTTAATGTTTTGAGTGTTTATTCAAAATGTCAAAATCATACATTTAATTATTCAAGGTATTTTAATCCATTCTTAATCTCCTACATGCATTCGAAATTGGTTACTATCAACGGAAGTATTCAGTTGCGAATCTGAATATGAAGACGCCTGTGCCTCCGTCCATGAAAAATATTTTATACAATTATAGAGAATATATTTTTATATCTAATTTCATATGGAGTTTTATTCTTCGCTTCGAGACATAGAGAGGTTTCTGATTTTTCATAGAGTGTTCTTAAGAGATTATGAAGGATATTTTCCATGGCTGTGTAAACTAATACATTATTGCTAGTTTTTAATGTTTTTTATGTGTAAGTGTGTTGTTCTTTTCTTCTCGTAGGAAGGTACGTCCTACCTACTGAAAGAATTACATTCATAATGTGTTCGAACATTTTTATTAATCTATAATTGTATAAAGCATTTGGTTTTCTTCCTCCAAGTATTAAAAACCATTATCAAATTAATTTTGTAATTAAGAAGTTTGGTTTCTTTTTTCTATTTGATTTAAACCAATATGGTCGCAAACTTTTTTATATATAAAAATGCCTGCAGAATACATGGAGGATATAAACAGTTCATTTGGACGTATCACATACTTCTTTTCATAGAAGAATTGGTACTTCAAATGAAAGAAATATAACTGTATAAAGCATGTGATTATCTTCCTTCAAGTACACTCATGTTTATAAATTAAGGATGATGCAAGTTCAGGAAAAGAAAGAGTCAGAAGCAACACAAATGCGACTTATTTGTAAAGCGTATTTATTAAACAAAATATAAAGAGCAAAAAAAAATACTATATGTTTGATATCATTAATAAAAATTGCGATTTATTGTTTCCTGGAGCAAATTACAAAAAAAAAAAAAAAAAAAAACTATTTACAAAAATCACTACATGAATGGTATGATGGTCAATATATAGTATATCTCCCAGACGATGCAATATAGTCCATGCAACGTCTAGGCATGCTGAATATCAAATTGTCGATTTGGTCTTCGGAAATATAACACTATTCATCAAGCAATGCTCTCCGAAGTTCCAGTAGACATGTAGGAGGTGGTTGACGGGATGCAACTCGTCGGCCAAGCATGTCCCACACATTCTCTACTGGATTCAAATCCAGTGAGAATGCTGGGCAGTCCATATGGGGGATATCCTCTAATCAAAGGCATTCGTTTACGATGTTTGCACGGTGAGGACGGTGTTGTCATCCATAAACACGAATTCTGCACCATTGGCACCCCTAAACAAACGTTCATGTTGTTCCAGAATGACGTCCCGATAGATTTGGCCTGTCATGGTTCCAATTTGAACATGCAGATCAGTTCTGGAACCCAAAATAATTTCTCCCCAAACGAACAATCCCTAACGGTGTATAACGATATCGTTCAATGAGGGTCTCTTGGTGGTAACGGGTATCTCGCACTTTCCGTATGAAAGTCCAGCTAGAATCAGACTGCAAGATAAGTCTGGACTCGTCAGAAAATATCACACAAGCCCACTTGTTGTGTTGTCCACAATGCATGTTCTCTAATCCAATCTATCAGTAGGCGACAGTAAGTTGCAGTAAGAGCATATAGACCATTCTGCCCTAAGCGTCTGTACACGGTCTTCCTTGAAACTGTCGTACCAGTGGCTGAAGAGAGCGGACGAGACAGGTCTGATGCTGTCTGTGCTCCGTCTGTTTCTTTTCGCAGTAACTACCAAATAACAGTCCTCATTCGGCGTTGTAACTCGGGGGCGACTTCTGCTGTAACGTCCACTCACATTACCATCATCTTGGAATCGTTGCCAAAGCCTGGAGATGACTGTGTGGGCGATTCCAAGTTCCTCGTATACTTCCTGCTGGGTACGCCCATATTCCTGTCGTCCGATAATTCTACCACTTAAAAACATCCAAATGCGTCCTTTGTGTCATAACTATGCGGTTATTGCACTGAAAGAATTATGCAGCGTTTGCGAACAATTTTACTTTTTTGCCTGTATTCCTTATATATCACTCTCTTACACTCTCGTCATTGTGACGTGCTATCGGTGTCATCTGGTGGCTTTCTGTAATTTGCATATGATTTTTGAAGATGTGTACAGTCATTTTACGGGTTGTATATTTCCGCGTGACTCTGAATTATCCTTACTCTATGGACATGAGTGTATTTAAAGCCATTGTTAAATTAATTTTGTAGTTATTATTTTGATTTCTTTTTTCTATTCGATTTAACCCCAATTTCATCGCAAACTTTTTTTATATATAAAAATGTTTGCAGGAGCCTTGGGAGATATAAACGAATTTTTTGGACGCATTAAATACTTCTTTTTTATAGAAGAATTGATGCGGCGAATGAAACAAATATAGTTGATAGAAATATTCCATGTTATCTATTATTTATTTGAAAATTTTATTTATGTTTATTCTCATATCGATTAAAATAATTGGTATAAAAATAATTTATTGTTTTAAAGTCATTTAGACCTATCACTGTTTTTCTTTATTCTACTTTAATTCCAATTCATTAGTAATGCAACAATGTTGCCCATGTATTATTGTTTGTTTGATTTCAATCATTTTTTTCTAGTTATGAAAGATCACTTTTTTGTAATAAGACAATTTCGTTCACTTTGATCGAATGTAGATTTCCATATAAATATCTCTTCGATATGTGCTATTATGTGTTATTTTTTAATTCTTGTTTAACCCTCTTGAATCATAAAAATTTTTATATCCGTGTATGTCTGTCGTCATATAGATAGTAGGAAAAAACGCTTGAAGTTAAAATAAAATCTTTAATAACAAATTATTCAATTCATTTTTAATTTTACATTTGGATTATAAAAATCTCAATTTTTATATTTATTAAGCAAGTAAACGTTTTAATTATTTTACCAAGGCTAATATTAACTTTTGGTCATTTTTTCTCAACTGACCGAAAACTAAACTGGCTAACTTCTTTTTGCTTCATACTGTTTTGCAAGTAGCTTTTAATTTGCCTTCCCCTCTTTTCATTAGCTATATGAGCAGCTACATGGTATATGGATCTCTCATGCCAATTTATGTGTCGAAAGTATGCTCCAAATCTTTCATTTCTTTTGAGGCCTTTGATCAGGTGTTTATTGTTTTTTAGAAAGCGATCATTATGTTAGACACTAAATACAACTCTATTTATAATACAGATGTTGGAAAAAGACCCGCCTTTGCTTTCATTAACTCTTAGAAAAAGGCAATTATTTAACGGTGCGTTGACTACCTTGATTTTCAACTATAACTTTACTTTTCATATCTGTGTCTTCGATAGTAATAGGGAAGACATTATACTCTATAATGTTCTTGCTCTTTGGACATAATAAAGAGAAGCACTTTCTTCATTTACAGTGCTTAATTTAGTTTTATTTGCATCTAACAGTTGTTTCCTTCTAACAATTGTTTCGCTTCATCTAAACATTTATCTGTCGTATCTATATTTTGGTCAAAAATTACCTTCCATCCAAAGTTAGAAAAATTTTATTAGAAAATGTGATTCGGAGCATGTGTCTTAATCAACAAACTGTATCGATTTAAATTCGTTAAATTAAAGAAACACAAAAGATAAAGACATATATAAATTCAGTTGCGAGTCTGAATATAAATACCCTTGCGCCTCCGTGCATGAAAAACATTTTATTTACTTATAGAAAATAAACTTTTACAGCTACTGTCATATACTGCTTTATTATTCGCTTTGGGAAATTAAGAGGCTTGAGAAGTTTTATTTTATTTTATTTTATTTTTTATTTTTTATTGAGTGTACATAATAGATTAAGAAGGATATTTTCTCTAACCGCAGAAGTTCATATATTATTGCTAGTTTTTTATTGTTTTTTTTTAATTTGCATGCATTTTGCTTCTTTTCTCAACTTTATTTATTAATTTATTAGAATTTTATTAATATGCAATTGTATAAAGCATTTTGATATCTTTTTTGGTGTATTTAGAGACATTATTAAATTAACTTTGTAATTAAGATGTTTAGTTTCTTTTTTCTGTCTGACTTATCCCCGATGCCTTGGCAATCTTTTTTTTCATATAAAATTGTTTGTCGGTCATATGGGGAATATAAACAATTCATTTGAAATGGACACGTTCTTTTTTTTATCGTAGAAGCAATGTTCCAAAAAAATGAAACAGAGAAAAGATAACAGAAATATTTCATATCATCTATTATTTATTTTAAAATTTTATTTATGTTTATTCTCACATGGAAAGTATTTATTGGTATTAAAATATTTTGGTATATCAAAGTCACTTTGACTTATCACTGTTTTTCTTTATCCTACTAGAATTTCAACTAATAAGTAATACAACAAGGCTGTAACTAAAGGTTTTGGAGACCCCACGCTAGTAGATGATGAAGGTGCAGCTAGTTGATTATTGTTTCTTTTTATTTCAAACTTATTTTTCTATTTCGTGATAGTTACTTTCTTTATATTAAGAGATCTTTGTTTATTTTAATTGAATGAAGAATTTTCGACAAATACCTCGTTGATGTGTGTTATTTTTTAAATTCTTGTTTAACCCTCTTAAGTCATAAATAGTGTTATATCCGAAGCTGTTTCTTGTCATTCAGTGTATTTTAATTTTACACTTGTTTTACAAAACTCTCTACTTTCTATCTGTTCAGCAAGCAAAGGTTTTAATGATTTTATCAAGACTAATTTTTGGGCTGCTCTTTTCAATTTTATGGAAACTAAATTGCCCAAATTTTATGGCCTCATTTTCTTTCGCTTGTAAATTTTTATTAACCTTCTTCACTTTTCATAAGCAATATCAGCACAATTACGGACGAATTCGA
The DNA here is from genome assembly GCF_947563725.1 of Argiope bruennichi. Lineage (NCBI taxonomy): Eukaryota > Metazoa > Arthropoda > Arachnida > Araneae > Araneidae > Argiope > Argiope bruennichi. The sequence goes on from NC_079162.1 coordinate 121,397,295, forward strand.
AGCACAATCAGCACAATTCGAAGGCATATCACAACATGATATGCCTTCGAAAATATGCTTCAAATTATCATTTAAACGTATTGTAAGTTAATATTACTGCCATCTTATGTGGCAACTGCTACAGTATCAGAAGATGAAATCTTCAATAAGTATATAAGCATAAACTTTCCCTATTTTCTCATCATTCTACATGGATTATTACATGGATTTAAATTCTCTGTTCGTTTCCCTGTCCCTGCAGAGTTATGCTATTATTCTTGTCTGTTGTCTACGCTTCTGAAGTATGAATGTTTCATGCTTCTTCTTATTATTACAAAGTTGGTCCGTTAACTTGAAGTTCTTTAGCTTGACTTGTTATGGTGTGACCTAGACGAAGACTGCCAGAATAAATATGTTGCATTATAATGCATTAAATATCCAAAAAATTGGGCTGCGAGAGTACAATATTCCTCTAAGTAGTTGCTGTTTATCACGCAGGCAAGCTGTTTGCTATTTATAATCGTTGAAAATCGATAACTGAAGGTACTCATTTGATAGGAAAACATATTGCCTTCATATTCTCTTTTTCGATTTATCGTATCTAATGTCATTCTGGATCGTCCGATTGGAGAATTCTACTAGAGATTATCCGTACTGTCTTTTTGCGTCGTTCTTTCAAGAAGACTTTTTCCTAAACTGAATTTGAAAATGATATAAATCACATAATGTCACAGGTTATTTTATTGATGCTTTTACTGGTTTCGCCTTATTGTATTACAAATAAAATTTATTTCTAATTAATTGAATAATTTCTCTCCTTGATTTATATGATTTATATATATATATATATATATATATATATATATATATATACAACATGGGGTCCCAAACGGCGTTTAGGGGGTGAAAATCACAAAAATATAGGGAGTCGGAGAACTGTTGGAAACTGTAAAAAATTAATAAAAAAATAACAAATGGTGTTTCAACTATGAACTTTTTTAAAATGAAAGCACATTCTTAAAGGTTGTTTTTCATGTAAGTAACATGCCGATTTGATGATCCAGGGGATCGTCAATTACTGAAAACGAAAAGTATTTTAGAACCCATATTTGCAAAAATATTAAAACTTGAAGAAAAATAAAAGCTTGAAAATGTAAGGAATTTTATATTCTATAATTTGTTATAAGCATGTAGTATGAGAACTGGGGAGTTTTAAAGATATTGAAGAAAAATTAAAATGGGAACCAGAAAACATCGCTGCAACATAAGTATCGATGTTCTTAGAGAGCGTTGTCAAATTCGAAAGATAAATTCAGCGCGGAGATAGTAGGCATTAAGTAGAAGAAAAATTTCCAGAAAATATAGGGTCGCAGGTAACATTTTTCAATGAAAATCGCAAATCCGATGGAGTTAGCAGATTGGATTCTTGATGCCACACAGAAAGATGCACACTTTTCTGCTAGTTTTATTCTCAGGTGAAGCCTGCTTTACGAGAGAAGTGTCTTCAACACGCACAATACGAATATTTGGTCATTCGAAAATCCCCACATCACTATCTTGTCGAACGTGCAACAAAAGTTTGATATTAACATCTGGGCAGAGTCATCTATCTATCTGGACTGTAACTTCTGTCCGAACGCCTCAGCGGCACAAAGTACTTTACTTTCTTCCAACACGTTTCTCCGGATTTACTGCAGGGAGAACTGACAACAATATACCAGAACATTTGTTTAATGCATGATGGAGCACCTACACATTTTAGTTATATTCGTGAAATCTGACTTGTTGTTTGCTAATAAAGTCTAACGACCATCAATTCTGCCATGTTCATTAATGAATACTTGCTCGCTGCTTTTGTTATTCTCGAACGCATAAAAAATTTCCATACGAGAAAGCATCTTCTAGATTAGCTTGTATCTAATCCTCGCATTCATAGGCCATTCTCTTCGCCAGACTCAGTGTCTTTTCGATGTCCGTTTTTGCAATTTTCACTGAATAAACATTACCCGCGGCCCTATATTTTCCGGAAATTTTTCTTCTACTTAATGTCTATTATCTTCGCGCTGAGATTTTCTTTCGAATTTGACAACGCTCTCTGAGAACATCGGTACTGATGTTAAAGCGATGCTTTCTGGTTCCCATTTTAGTTTTTCTTCAATATCTTTAAAACTCCCCAGTTCTCACACTATACGCTTATATCAAATTTTAATCCACATGTCAAATCCACATGTTACTTGCATGGAAAAAAAAATTTAAAAATGGGCTTTCATTCTAAAAAATTCGTAGTTGAAGCACCATTTGTTATTTTTTAATTAATTTTTATAGTTTTCAACATTTCTCAGACTCTCTATATTTTTGCGATTTTCACCTACTAAACGTCATTTGGGACTCCATGTTGCATAGCGATGCTTTATCATAATGCCTACTAACACTCCTCTGAATTTGTCGGTCAAATTCGGCAACACCCTGCATATATATTTTGTTAACGAACTTAATTATTTCAATTTAAAAAAATCTCAACTGTAAAAATTGACATAATTTTCTCCTCCTAGCGCAGAAACCTTTTGAACATAAAGCTCAGAGCCACACATGTCTTAGTTACAGTCTTGCAGTACAAAATCATCGGCTATATTTTATACATTTAAATAATAACTCTCTATACTTGCCCTTCATGCCAGTTTATTTTCTGTATTTTCTATTATTTCAAGAAATTTTAAATTGATTGATAGATTGATTGTTAGATATTTTGATTTTAGATGTCTCATTGCTGTGGATCCTTCCATTCACATATCCGAATTTATCAAGTTCTAAGAGAAATGAGATGCTTCCATCGAAGGGAGGAAGACAATGGACTATGTAAATGTAATTAAATGCCCTCTATCGTTTGTCTTTGGAGCTTTGAGTGAAGATTTATTCTTTCGTATTGTATGTAGTTCAGTACATTTCGTTTCTTGAATTTTCTGATGTATTGCGAAATTTTAACTGAAAATGAGGAGTTTTTTAGAGATTATTATGTTCCTGCTCAAATATACTGTTTTTTTTTTTTTTCGAGAAAAATGGGATGTTTCACTCGAAGCGAGGATGTGGCTGGATGAAATTAATAAAAAAAACTCAGATGCTTTTCTTTCTTGCTTCGAGTTAGAGTGCTTCTCATACCGCTATACAGGAAATTTCTATGCATTTTGTTTTTTGATTTTTCTATTCTATTATGAAATTTCAACTGAAAATAATTGTGAATTTAGAAAATATTATATAGCTGCAGATCCCTTGACTAATATAGCCAATATCGTAAAGTTTGGAAAAAAATCGGATGATTCTCTCGGAGCGAGGAAAAGAAAGCGCCTCCGTGAATGTGTTGAGAAACATCGAGGTTTTTCTTTCCTTCTTTGAGTGAAGCTTTATTCAACTCGTTATGTGCGTAGTTCCATGCATTTTGATTGTTAGATGGATGGATGGATTCAATGCATCCCGAAAGTGACAGACAATTGCCTGGGTGAATATCATTATAAAAACTCTGTGTTTTTTCTCTCTTGATATAAGTGTAGATTTAATAAACTCGTTATATCTATTGTTCTTTGCATTTTGATTTTTGTTTTTTTTTCTATTCTATTATGAAATTTCAACTGAAAATATTTGTGTATTTAGAAAATATTATATAGATGCAGATCCCTTGACTGATATAGCCAATATCGTAAAGTTTGAAGAAAAAACAGATGCTTCTCCCGGAGCGAGGTAAGGGAAGCGCCTCCGTGAATGTCTTGAGAAACATCGAGGTTTTTCTTTCCTTCTTTGAGTGAAACTTTATTGAAATCGTTATATCTGTAGTTCCCTGCATTTTGATTGTTAGATGGATGGATGGATTCAATGTATCCCGAAAGTGACAGACAATTGCCTGGGTGAATATCATTATAAAAACTCTGTGTTTTTTCTCTCTTGATATAAGTGTAGATTTAATAAACTCGTAATATCTATTGTTCTTTGCATTTTGTTTTTTGTTTTTTTTTTCTATTCTATTATGAAATTTCAACTGAAAATATTTGTGTATTTAGAAAATATTATATAGATGTAGATCCCTTGAGTGATATAGCCAATATCGTAAAGTTTGAAGAAAAAACAGATGCTTCTCCCGGAGCGAGGTAAGGGAAGCGCCTCCGTGAATGTCTTGAGAAACATCGAGGTTTTTCTTTCCTTCTTTGAGTGAAACTTTATTGAAATCGTTATATCTGTAGTTCCCTGCATTTTGATTGTTAGATGGATGGATGGATTCAATGTATCCCGAAAGTGACAGACAATTGCCTGGGTGAATATCATTATAAAAACTCTGTGTTTTTTCTCTCTTGATATAAGTGTAGATTTAATAAACTCGTAATATCTATTGTTCTTTGCATTTTGTTTTTTGTTTTTTTTTTCTATTCTATTATGAAATTTCAACTGAAAATATTTGTGTATTTAGAAAATATTATATAGATGTAGATCCCTTGACTGATATAGCCAATATCGTAAAGTTTGAAGAAAAAACAGATGCTTCTCCCGGAGCGAGGTAAGGGAAGCGCCTCCGTGAATGTCTTGAGAAACATCGAGGTTCTTTCTTTCCTTCTTTGAGTGAAATTTATTGAAATCGTTATATCTGTAGTTCCCTGCATTTTTATTGTTAGATGGATGGATGGATTCAATGCATCCCGAAAGTGACAGACAATTGCCTGGGTGAATATCATTATATAAACTCTGTTTTTTTTCTCTCTTGATATAAGTGTAGATTTAATAAACTCGTTATATCTATTGTTCTATGCATTTTGATTTTTTTTCTATTCTTTTATGAAATTTCAACTGAAAATAATTGTGTATTTAGAAAATATTATGTAGATGCAGATCCCTTGACTGATATAGCCGATATCGTAAAGTTTGGAGAAAAATTGGATGCTTCTCTCGGAGCGAGGAAAAGGAAGCGCCTCCGTGAATGTGTTGAGAAACACTGAGATACTTTCTTTCCTTGCTTTGAGTGAAGCTTTATTCAACTCGTTATGTCCGTAGTTCCATGCATTTTGATTGTTAGATGGATGGATGGATTCAATGTATCCCGAAAGTGACAGACCATTGCCTGGGTGAATATCATTATAAAAACTCTATGGTTTTTCTTTCTTGATATGAGTGAAGATTTAATAAAATCGTTATATCTATAGTTCTATGCATTTTGATTTTTGTTTTTTTTTCTATTCTATTATGAAATTTCAACTGAAAAAAATTGTGTATTTAGAAAATATTATGTAGATGCAGATCCCTTGACTGATATAGCCAATATCGTAAAGTTTGAAGAAAAACAGATGCTTCTCCCGGAGCGAGGTAAGGGAAGCGCCTCCGTGAATGTCTTGAGAAACATCGAGGTTCTTTGTTTCCTTTCTTTCAGTAAAACTTTATTGAAATCGTTATGTCTGTAGTTCCCTGCATTTTGATTGTTAGATGGATGGATGGATTCAATGTATCCCGAAAGTGACAGACAATTGCCTGGGTGAATATCATTATAAAAATTCTGTGTTTTTTCTATCTTGATATAAGTGTAGATTTAATAAACTCGTTATATCTATTGTTCTATGCATTTTGATTTTTGTTTTTTTTTCTATTCTATTATGAAATTTCAACTGAAAATAATTGTGTATTTAGAAAATATTATGTAGATGCAGATCCCTTGACTGATATAGCCAATATCGTAAAGTTTGAAGAAAAACAGATGCTTCTCCCGGAGCGAGGTAAGGGAAGCGCCTCCGTGAATGTCTTGAGAAACATCGAGGTTCTTTGTTTCCTTTCTTTCAGTGAAACTTTATTGAAATCGTTATGTCCGTAGTTCCATGCATTTTGATTGTTAGATGGATGGATGGATTCAATGTATCCCGAAAGTGACAGACCATTGCCTGGGTGAATATCATTATAAAAACTCTATGGTTTTTCTTTCTTGATATGAGTGAAGATTTAATAAAATCGTTATATCTATAGTTCTATGCATTTTGATTTTTGTTTTTTTCTATTCTATTATGAAATTTCAACTGAAAAAAATTGTGTATTTAGAAAATATTATGTAGATGTAGATCCCTTGACTGATATAGCCAATATCGTAAAGTTTGAAGAAAAAACAGATGCTTCTCCCGGAGCGAGGTAAGGGAAGCGCCTCCGTGAATGTCTTGAGAAACATCGAGGTTCTTTGTTTCCTTTCTTTCAGTGAAACTTTATTGAAATCGTTATGTCTGTAGTTCCCTGCATTTTGATTGTTAGATGGATGGATGGATTCAATGTATCCCGAAAGTGACAGACAATTGCCTGGGTGAATATCATTATAAAAATTCTGTGTTTTTTCTTTCTTGATATAAGTGTAGATTTAATAAACTCGTTATATCTATTGTTCTATGCATTTTGATTTTTTTTTCTATTCTTTTATGAAATTTCAACTGAAAATAATTGTGTATTTAGAAAATATTATGTAGATGCAGATCCCTTGACTGATATAGCCGATATCGTAAAGTTTGGAGAAAAATTGGATGCTTCTCTCGGAGCGAGGAAAAGGAAGCGCCTCCGTGAATGTGTTGAGAAACACTGAGATACTTTCTTTCCTTGCTTTGAGTGAAGCTTTATTCAACTCGTTATGTCCGTAGTTCCATGCATTTTGATTGTTAGATGGATGGATGGATTCAATGTATCCCGAAAGTGACAGACCATTGCCTGGGTGAATATCATTATAAAAACTCTATGGTTTTTCTTTCTTGATATGAGTGAAGATTTAATAAAATCGTTATATCTATAGTTCTCTGCATTTTGATTTTTGTTTCTTTCTATTCTATTATGAAATTTCAACTGAAAAAAATTGTGTATTTAGAAAATATTATGTAGATGCAGATCCCTTGACTGATATAGCCAATATCGTAAAGTTTGAAGAAAAAACAGATGCTTCTCCCGGAGCGAGGTAAGGGATGCGTCTCCGTGAATGTCTTGAGAAACATCGAGGTTCTTTCTTTCCTTTCTTTCAGTGAAACTTTATTGAAATCGTTATGTCTGTAGTTCCCTGCATTTTGATTGTTAGATGGATGGATGGATTCAATGTATCCTGAAAGTGACAGACAATTGCCTGGGTGAATATCATTATAAAAACTCTGTGTTTTTTCTTTCTTGATATAAGTGTAGATTTAATAAACTCGTTATATGTATTGTTCTATGCATTTTGATTTTTTTTTCTATTCTTTTATGAAATTTCAATTGAAAATAATTGTGTATTTAGAAAATATTATGTAGATGCAGATCCCTTGACTGATATAGCCGATATCGTAAAGTTTGGAGAAAAATTTGATGCTTCTCTCGGAGCGAGTAAAAGGAAGCGCCTCCGTGAATGTGTTGAGAAACACTGAGATACTTTCTTTCCTTTCTTTCAGTGAAACTTTATTGAAATCGTTATGTCTGTAGTTCCCTGCATTTTGATTGTTAGATGGATGGATGGATTCAATGTATCCCGAAAGTGACAGACAATTGCCTGGGTGAATATCATTATAAAAATTCTGTGTTTTTTCTTTCTTGATATAAGTGTAGATTTAATAAACTCGTTATATCTATTGTTCTATGCATTTTGATTTTTGTTTTTTTTTCTATTCTATTATGAAATTTCAACTGAAAATAATTGTGTATTTAGAAAATATTATGTAGATGCAGATCCCTTGACTGATATAGCCAATATCGTAAAGTTTGAAGAAAAACAGATGCTTCTCCCGGAGCGAGGTAAGGGAAGCGCCTCCGTGAATGTCTTGAGAAACATCGAGGTTCTTTCTTTCCTTCTTTGAGTGAAACTTTATTGAAATCGTTATGTCTGTAGTTCCCTGCATTTTGATTGTTAGATGGATGGATGGATTCAATGTATCCCGAAAGTGACAGACCATTGCCTGGGTGAATATCATTATAAAAACTCTATGGTTTTTCTTTCTTGATATGAGTGAAGATTTAATAAAATCGTTATATCTATAGTTCTATGCATTTTGATTTTTGTTTTTTTTCTATTCTATTATGAAATTTCAACTGAAAAAAATTGTGTATTTAGAAAATATTATGTAGATGCAGATCCCTTGACTGATATAGCCAATATCGTAAAGTTTGAAGAAAAAACAGATGCTTCTCCCGGAGCGAGGTAAGGGAAGCGCCTCCGTGAATGTCTTGAGAAACATCGAGGTTCTTTGTTTCCTTTCTTTCAGTGAAACTTTATTGAAATCGTTATGTCTGTAGTTCCCTGCATTTTGATTGTTAGATGGATGGATGGATTCAATGTATCCCGAAAGTGACAGACAATTGCCTGGGTGAATATCGTTATAAAAATTCTGTGTTTTTTCTTTCTTGATACAAGTGTAGATTTAATAAACTCGTTATATCTATTGTTCTATGCATTTTGATTTTTGTTTTTTTTTCTATTCTATTATGAAATTTCAACTGAAAATAATTGTGTATTTAGAAAATATTATGTAGATGCAGATCCCTTGACTGATATAGCCGATATCGTAAAGTTTGGAGAAAAATTTGATGCTTCTCTCGGAGCGAGGAAAAGGAAGCGCCTCCGTGAATGTGTTGAGAAACACTGAGATACTTTCTTTCCTTGCTTTGAGTGAAGCTTTATTCAACTCGTTATGTCCGTAGTTCCATGCATTTTGATTGTTAGATGGATGGATGGATTCAATGTATCCCGAAAGTGACAGACAATTGCCTGGGTGAATATCATTATAAAAATTCTGTGTTTTTTCTTTCTTGATATAAGTGTAGATTTAATAAACTCGTTATATCTATTGTTCTATGCATTTTGATTTTTTTTCTATTCTTTTATGAAATTTCAACTGAAAATAATTGTGTATTTAGAAAATAATATGTAGATGCAGATCCCTTGACTGATATAGCCGATATCGTAAAGTTTGGAGAAAAATTGGATGCTTCTCTCGGAGCGAGGAAAAGAAAGCGCCTCCGTGAATGTGTTGAGAAACACTGAGATACTTTCTTTCCTTGCTTTGAGTGAAGCTTTATTCAACTCGTTATGTCCGTAGTTCCATGCATTTTGATTGTTAGATGGATGGATGGATTCAATGTATCCCGAAAGTGACAGACCATTGCCTGGGTGAATATCATTATAAAAACTCTATGGTTTTTCTTTCTTGATATGAGTGAAGATTTAATAAAATCGTTATATCTATAGTTCTATGCATTTTGATTTTTGTTTTTTTCTATTCTATTATGAAATTTCAACTGAAAAAAATTGTGTATTTAGAAAATATTATGTAGATGCAGATCCCTTGACTGATATAGCCAATATCGTAAAGTTTGCAGAAAAAACAGATGCTTCTCCCGGAGCGAGGTAAGGGAAGCGTCTCCGTGAATGTCTTGAGAAACATCGAGGTTCTTTGTTTCCTTTCTTTCAGTGAAACTTTATTGAAATCGTTATGTCTGTAGTTCCCTGCATTTTGATTGTTAGATGGATGGATGGATTCAATGTATCCCGAAAGTGACAGACAATTGCCTGGGTGAATATCATTATAAAAATTCTGTGTTTTTTCTTTCTTGATATAAGTGTAGATTTAATAAACTCGTTATATCTATTGTTCTATGCATTTTGATTTTTTTTCTATTCTTTTATGAAATTTCAATTGAAAATAATTGTTTATTTAGAAAATATTATGTAGATGCAGATCCCTTGACTGATATAGCCGATATCGTAAAGTTTGGAGAAAAATTGGATGCTTCTCTCGGAGCGAGTAAAAGGAAGCGCCTCCGTGAATGTGTTGAGAAACACTGAGATACTTTCTTTCCTTTCTTTCAGTGAAACTTTATTGAAATCGTTATGTCTGTAGTTCCCTGCATTTTGATTGTTAGATGGATGGATGGATTCAATGTATCCCGAAAGTGACAGACAACTAGCTGGGTGAATATCATTATAAAAACTCTGTGTTTTTTCTCTCTTGATATAAGTGTAGATTTAATAAACTCGTTATATCTATTGTTCTTTGCATTTTGATTTTGGTTTTTTTTTTCTATTCTATTATGAAATTTCAACTGAAAATATTTGTCTATTTAGAAAATATTATATAGATGCAGATCCCTTGACTGATATAGCCGATATCGTAAAGTTTGGAGAAGAATTGGATGCTTCTCTCGGAGCGAGGAAATGGAAGCGCCTCCGTGAATGTGTTGAGAACCACTGAGGTACTTTCTTTCCTTGCTTTGAGTGAAGCTTTATTCAACTCGTTATGTCCGTAGTTCCATGCATTTTGATTGTTAGATGGATGGATGGATTCAATGTATCAAGAAAGTGACAGACAATTGCCTGGGTGAATATCATTATAAAAATTCAGTGTTTTTTCTTTCTTGATATAAGTGTAGATTTAATAAACTCGTTATATCTATTGTTCTATGCATTTTGATTTTTTTTTCTATTCTTTTATGAAATTTCAACTGAAAATAATTGTGTATTTAGAAAATATTATGTAGATGCAGATCCCTTGACTGATATAGCCGATATCGTAAAGTTTGGAGAAAAATTGGATGCTTCTCTCGGAGCGAGGAAAAGGAAGCGCCTCCGTGAATGTGTTGAGAAACACTGAGATACTTTCTTTCCTTGCTTTGAGTGAAGCTTTATTCAACTCGTTATGTCCGTAGTTCCATGCATTTTGATTGTTAGATGGATGGATGGATTCAATGTATCCCGAAAGTGACAGACAATTGCCTGGGTGAATATCATTATAAAAACTCTGTGTTTTTTCTTTCTTGATATAAGTGTAGATTTAATAAACTCGTTATATGTATTGTTCTATGCATTTTGATTTTTTTTTCTATTCTTTTATGAAATTTCAATTGAAAATAATTGTGTATTTAGAAAATATTATGTAGATGCAGATCCCTTGACTGATATAGCCGATATCGTAAAGTTTGGAGAAAAATTGGATGCTTCTCTCGGAGCGAGTAAAAGGAAGCGCCTCCGTGAATGTGTTGAGAAACACTGAGATACTTTCTTTCCTTTCTTTCAGTGAAACTTTATTGAAATCGTTATGTCTGTAGTTCCCTGCATTTTGATTGTTAGATGGATGGATGGATTCAATGTATCCCGAAAGTGACAGACAACTACCTGGGTGAATATCATTATAAAAACTCTGTGTTTTTTCTCTCTTGATATAAGTGTAGATTTAATAAACTCGTTATATCTATTGTTCTTTGCATTTTGATTTTGGTTTTTTTTTCTATTCTATTATGAAATTTCAACTGAAAATATTTGTCTATTTAGACAATATTATATAGATGCAGATCCCTTGACTGATATAGCCGATATCGTAAAGTTTGGAGAAGAATTGGATGCTTCTCTCGGAGCGAGGAAATGGAAGCGCCTCCGTGAATGTGTTGAGAAACACTGAGGTACTTTCTTTCCTTGCTTTGAGTGAAGCTTTATTCTACTCGTTATGTCCGTAGTTCCATGCATTTTGATTGTTAGATGGATGGATGGATTCAATGTATCCCGAAAGTGACAGACAATTGCCTGGGTGAATATCATTATAAAAACTCTGTGTTTTTTCTCTCTTGATATAAGTGTAGATTTAATAAACTCGTTATATCTATTGTTCTTTGCATTTTGATTTTTTTTCTTTTTCTATTCTATTATGAAATTTCAACTGAAAATATTTGTGTATTTAGAAAATATTATATAGATGCAGATCCCTTGACTGATATAGCCAATATCGTAAAGTTTGAAGAAAAAACAGATGCTTCTCCCGGAGCGAGGTAAGGGAAGCGCCTCCGTGAATGTCTTGAGAAACATCGAGGTTCTTTCTTTCCTTCTTTGAGTGAAACTTTATTGAAATCGTTATGTCTGTAGTTCCCTGCATTTTGATTGTTAGATGGATGGATGGATTCAATGTATCCCGAAAGTGACAGACAACTACCTGGGTGAATATCATTATAAAAACTCTGTGTTTTTTCTCTCTTGATATAAGTGTAGATTTAATAAACTCGTTATATCTATTGTTCTTTGCATTTTGATTTTGGTTTTTTTTTCTATTCTATTATGAAATTTCAACTGAAAATATTTGTCTATTTAGAAAATATTATATAGATGCAGATCCCTTGACTGATATAGCCGATATCGTAAAGTTTGGAGAAGAATTGGATGCTTCTCTCGGAGCGAGGAAATGGAAGCGCCTCCGTGAATGTGTTGAGAAACACTGAGGTACTTTCTTTCCTTGCTTTGAGTGAAGCTTTATTCAACTCGTTATGTCCGTAGTTCCATGCATTTTGATTGTTAGATGGATGGATGGATTCAATGTATCCCGAAAGTGACAGACAATTGCCTGGGTGAATATCATTATAAAAACTCTGTGTTTTTTCTTTCTTGATATAAGTGTAGATTTAATAAACTCGTTATATGTATTGTTCTATGCATTTTGATTTTTTTTTCTATTCTTTTATGAAATTTCAATTGAAAATAATTGTGTATTTAGAAAATATTATGTAGATGCAGATCCCTTGACTGATATAGCCGATATCGTAAAGTTTGGAGAAAAATTGGATGCTTCTCTCGGAGCGAGTAAAAGGAAGCGCCTCCGTGAATGTGTTGAGAAACACTGAGATACTTTCTTTCCTTTCTTTCAGTGAAACTTTATTGAAATCGTTATGTCTGTAGTTCCCTGCATTTTGATTGTTAGATGGATGGATGGATTCAATGTATCCCGAAAGTGACAGACAACTACCTGGGTGAATATCATTATAAAAACTCTGTGTTTTTTCTCTCTTGATATAAGTGTAGATTTAATAAACTCGTTATATCTATTGTTCTTTGCATTTTGATTTTGGTTTTTTTTTCTATTCTATTATGAAATTTCAACTGAAAATATTTGTCTATTTAGAAAATATTATATAGATGCAGATCCCTTGACTGATATAGCCGATATCGTAAAGTTTGGAGAAGAATTGGATGCTTCTCTCGGAGCGAGGAAATGGAAGCGCCTCCGTGAATGTGTTGAGAAACACTGAGGTACTTTCTTTCCTTGCTTTGAGTGAAGCTTTATTCTACTCGTTATGTCCGTAGTTCCATGCATTTTGATTGTTAGATGGATGGATGGATTCAATGTATCCCGAAAGTGACAGACAATTGCCTGGGTGAATATCATTATAAAAACTCTGTGTTTTTTCTCTCTTGATATAAGTGTAGATTTAATAAACTCGTTATATCTATTGTTCTTTGCATTTTGATTTTTTTTCTTTTTCTATTCTATTATGAAATTTCAACTGAAAATATTTGTGTATTTAGAAAATATTATATAGATGCAGATCCCTTGACTGATATAGCCAATATCGTAAAGTTTGAAGAAAAAACAGATGCTTCTCCCGGAGCGAGGTAAGGGAAGCGCCTCCGTGAATGTCTTGAGAAACATCGAGGTTCTTTCTTTCCTTCTTTGAGTGAAACTTTATTGAAATCGTTATGTCTGTAGTTCCCTGCATTTTGATTGTTAGATGGATGGATGGATTCAATGTATCCCGAAAGTGACAGACAACTACCTGGGTGAATATCATTATAAAAACTCTGTGTTTTTTCTCTCTTGATATAAGTGTAGATTTAATAAACTCGTTATATCTATTGTTCTTTGCATTTTGATTTTGGTTTTTTTTTCTATTCTATTATGAAATTTCAACTGAAAATATTTGTCTATTTAGAAAATATTATATAGATGCAGATCCCTTGACTGATATAGCCGATATCGTAAAGTTTGGAGAAGAATTGGATGCTTCTCTCGGAGCGAGGAAATGGAAGCGCCTCCGTGAATGTGTTGAGAAACACTGAGGTACTTTCTTTCCTTGCTTTGAGTGAAGCTTTATTCAACTCGTTATGTCCGTAGTTCCATGCATTTTGATTGTTAGATGGATGGATGGATTCAATGTATCCCGAAAGTGACAGACAATTGCCTGGGTGAATATCATTATAAAAACTCTGTGTTTTTTCTCTCTTGATATAAGTGTAGATTTAATAAACTCGTTATATCTATTGTTCTTTGCATTTTGATTTTTTTTTTCTATTCTATTATGAAATTTCAACTGAAAATATTTGTGTATTTAGAAAATATTATATAGATGCAGATCCCTTGACTGATATAGCCAATATCGTAAAGTTTGAAGAAAAAACAGATGCTTCTCCCGGAGCGAGGTAAGGGAAGCGCCTCCGTGAATGTCTTGAGAAACATCGAGGTTCTTTCTTTCCTTCTTTGAGTGAAACTTTATTGAAATCGTTATGTCTGTAGTTCCCTGCATTTTGATTGTTAGATGGATGGATGGATTCAATGTATCCCGAAAGTGACAGACAATTGCCTGGGTGAATATCATTATAAAAATTCTGTGTTTTTTCTTTCTTGATATAAGTGCAGATTTAATAAACTCGTTATATCTATTGTTCTATGCATTTTGATTTTTTTTTCTATTCTTTTATGAAATTTCAACTGAAAATAATTGTGTATTTAGAAAATATTATGTAGATGCAGATCCCTTGACTGATATAGCCGATATCGTAAAGTTTGGAGAAAAATTGGATGCTTCTCTCGGAGCGAGGAAAAGGAAGCGCCTCCGTGAATGTGTTGAGAAACACTGAGATACTTTCTTTCCTTGCTTTGAGTGAAGCTTTATTCAACTCGTTATGTCCGTAGTTCCATGCATTTTGATTGTTAGATGGATGGATGGATTCAATGTATCCCGAAAGTGACAGACCATTGCCTGGGTGAATATCATTAAAAAACTCTATGGTTTTTCTTTCTTGATATGAGTGAAGATTTAATAAAATCGTTATATCTATAGTTCTATGCATTTTGATTTTTGTTTTTTTCTATTCTATTATGAAATTTCAACTGAAAAAAATTGTGTATTTAGAAAATATTATGTAGATGCAGATCCCTTGACTGATATAGCCAATATCGTAAAGTTTGAAGAAAAAACAGATGCTTCTCCCGGAGCGAGGTAAGGGAAGCGCCTCCGTGAATGTCTTGAGAAACATCGAGGTTCTTTCTTTCCTTTCTTTCAGTGAAACTTTATTGAAATCGTTATGTCTGTAGTTCCCTGCATTTTGATTGTTAGATGGATGGATGGATTCAATGTATCCCGAAAGTGACAGACAATTGCCTGGGTGAATATCATTATAAAAACTCTGTGTTTTTTCTTTCTTGATATAAGTGTAGATTTAATAAACTCGTTATATCTATTGTTCTATGCATTTTGATTTTTTTTTCTATTCTTTTATGAAATTTCAACTGAAAATAATTGTGTATTTAGAAAATATTATGTAGATGCAGATCCCTTGACTGATATAGCCGATATCGTAAAGTTTGGAGAAAAATTGGATGCTTCTCTCGGAGCGAGGAAATGGAAGCGCCTCCGTGAATGTGTTGAGAAACACTGAGGTACTTTCTTTCCTTGCTTTGAGTGAAGCTTTATTCAACTCGTTATGTCCGTAGTTCCATGCATTTTGATTGTTAGATGGATGGATGGATTCAATGTATCCCGAAAGTGACAGACAATTGCCTGGGTGAATATCATTATAAAAACTCTGTGTTTTTTCTCTCTTGATATAAGTGTAGATTTAATAAACTCGTTATATCTATTGTTCTTTGCATTTTGATTTTTGTTTTTTTTTTCTATTCTATTATGAAATTTCAACTGAAAATATTTGTGTATTTAGAAAATATTATATAGATGCAGATCCCTTGACTGATATAGCCAATATCGTAAAGTTTGAAGAAAAAACAGATGCTTCTCCCGGAGCGAGGTAAGGGAAGCGCCTCCGTGAATGTCTTGAGAAACATCGAGGTTCTTTCTTTCCTTCTTTGAGTGAAACTTTATTGAAATCGTTATGTCTGTAGTTCCCTGCATTTTGATTGTTAGATGGATGGATGGATTCAATGTATCCCGAAAGTGACAGACAATTGCCTGGGTGAATATCATTATAAAAATTCTGTGTTTTTTCTTTCTTGATATAAGTGTAGATTTAATAAACTCGTTATATCTATTGTTCTATGCATTTTGATTTTTTTTTCTATTCTTTTATGAAATTTCAACTGAAAATAATTGTGTATTTAGAAAATATTATGTAGATGCAGATCCCTTGACTGATATAGCCGATATCGTAAAGTTTGGAGAAAAATTGGATGCTTCTCTCGGAGCGAGGAAAAGAAAGCGCCTCCGTGAATGTGTTGAGAAACACTGAGATACTTTCTTTCCTTGCTTTGAGTGAAGCTTTATTCAACTCGTTATGTCCGTAGTTCCATGCATTTTGATTGTTAGATGGATGGATGGATTCAATGTATCCCGAAAGTGACAGACCATTGCCTGGGTGAATATCATTATAAAAACTCTATTGTTTTTCTTTCTTGATATGAGTGAAGATTTAATAAAATCGTTATATCTATAGTTCTATGCATTTTGATTTTTGTTTTTTTTCTATTCTATTATGAAATTTCAACTGAAAAAAATTGTGTATTTAGAAAATATTATGTAGATGCAGATCCCTTGACTGATTTAGCCAACATCGTAAAGTTTGAAGAAAAAACAGATGCTTCTCCCGGAGCGAGGTAAGGGAAGCGCCTCCGTGAATGTCTTGAGAAACATCGAGGTTCTTTCTTTCCTTTCTTTCAGTGAAACTTTATTGAAATCGTTATGTCTGTAGTTCCCTGCATTTTGATTGTTAGATGGATGGATGGATTCAATGTATCCCGAAAGTGACAGACAATTGCCTGGGTGAATATCATTATAAAAACTCTGTGTTTTTTCTTTCTTGATATAAGTGTAGATTTAATAAACTCGTTATATCTATTGTTCTATGCATTTTGATTTTTTTTCTATTCTTTTATGAAATTTCAACTGAAAATAATTGTGTATTTAGAAAATATTATGTAGATGCAGATCCCTTGACTGATATAGCCGATATCGTAAAGTTTGGAGAAAAATTGGATGCTTCTCTCGGAGCGAGGAAATGGAAGCGCCTCCGTGAATGTGTTGAGAAACACTGAGGTACTTTCTTTCCTTGCTTTAAGTGAAGCTTTATTCAACTCGTTATGTCCGTAGTTCCATGCATTTTGATTGTTAGATGGATGGATGGATTCAATGTATCCCGAAAGTGACAGACAATTGCCTGGGTGAATATCATTATAAAAACTCTGTGTTTTTTCTCTCTTGATATAAGTGTAGATTTAATAAACTCGTTATATCTATTGTTCTTTGCATATTGATTTTTTTTTTCTATTCTATTATGAAATTTCAACTGAAACTATTTGTGTATTTAGAAAATATTATATAGATGCAGATCCCTTGACTGATATAGCCAATATCGTAAAGTTTGAAGAAAAAACAGATGCTTCTAACCGGAGCGAGGTAAGGGAAGCGCCTCCGTGAATGTCTTGAGAAACATCGAGGTTCTTTCTTTCCTTTCTTTCAGTGAAACTTTATTGAAATCGTTATGTCTGTAGTTCCCTGCATTTTGATTGTTAGATGGATGGATGGATTCAATGTATCCCGAAAGTGACAGACAACTACCTGGGTGAATATCATTATAAAAACTCTGTGTTTTTTCTCTCTTGATATAAGTGTAGATTTAATAAACTCGTTATATCTATTGTTCTTTGCATTTTGATTTTGGTTTTTTTTTCTATTCTATTATGAAATTTCAACTGAAAATATTTGTCTATTTAGAAAATATTATATAGATGCAGATCCCTTGACTGATATAGCCGATATCGTAAAGTTTGGAGAAAAATTGGATGCTTCTCTCGGAGCGAGGAAATGGAAGCGCCTCCGTGAATGTGTTGAGAAACACTGAGGTACTTTCTTTCCTTGCTTTGAGTGAAGCTTTATTCAACTCGTTATGTCCGTAGTTCCATGCATTTTGATTGTTAGATGGATGGATGGATTTAATGTATCCCGAAAGTGACAAACAATTGCCTGGATGAATATCATTATAAAAACTCTGTTGTTTTTCTTTCTTGATATGAGTGAAGATTTAATAAACTCGTTATATCTATAGTTATATGCATTTTGATTTTTGTTTTATCGAAATTACTATTAAATTTGTACTAAAGATGAATTTTTGTTTAGAGAATATTATGTTGTTGCTCATCCTTGTGCTAATATACAGAATTTTTTCAAGTTGCTAGAAAGTGGGATTATTTGCAAGAGACGATTAAGGCAAGTAACTGGATGAATGTTATTAGATGAGACAGGAATTTCCTTCCGTTTGTGTGAGTAAAGATTTATTCAACATTTTGTTTCTTCAAGTTCAACACAATCATTTTATAATATTATTATATCCTCACCGATTAACTGATTATTTTTAAGCATAAATTGCAGCTGTTCTCAGGAATAAAAAAGATTATTTTAGCAAATTGTAAAAACATGCGTAGCTTCCTTCCATGTAAAATAAACAACGGTTAGGCGAAATATCATAAACGCCTAACCAAAATTCTTTCTTGCTTTGAGTGGAGCGTTACTCATTCCTTTATACCGGTAAGTTCTATAGATTTTGTTCTTTGATTTTTCTATTGCACTATAAAATTTTAACTCAAAATGAGGTTGTCTTTACAAAATGTTATTTTGCAGTAGATCCTTGTGCTAAAGTACCGGACATCATCAATTTCTAAAAAAAATGGGATAATTCACTCGAAGAAAGGAATACAAGAGACTGGATGAATGTTTATACAAACACACAGTAATTAGCCGTTCTTTCTATGAGTGAAGATTTATTCAAATGTATATGCCGGTGAGTTCAATATTTTTTTTATTGTATTATTAAATCCTAAATAAAAGTTAGATTGTTTTAGGTATAAATTGCAGCTGTTCTCAAAAATATATGACATTATTTTAGCGTCATGGCTAAAACAAACATCGCTTCCTTCGATGTAAGGAAGGCAGCAGAGTGGGTGCAAGATCATAAACAACTGATGAGTTGTCTTTATTCCTTTGAGTGAAGCTTTACTCATCCCACTGTGCTCGTAAGTTCCATGCATTCTTTTAATTTTTTCCTCGTTTTTAATGATATACTAACTTTTTTAGACAATACTTTTCTTCTCAAGATACGTGGTAAAATATTCTCGATTTCATCAAGTTCGGAGAAAAATAGATACCTCCTGAATGCGATTAATACAAAGGGCTGGATGAATAGGATTATAAAAACTCAGTTCTCTGCCTTTATTCCTATGCGTGAACCTGAATTCAACTCCGTATGCCTGAGCTTCAAAGAATTTTCTATTATTTTATAAAATTTTAAATCTAAATTTGTTGGGTTTTAGATACTATGTTTCTGCGAATATTTGGAATAATATATCCAATTTCTTAAAAGTCGGAAAAAATGGGATGCTTCTCTTTTAGCTAGGAAGTCAACGGATTAGGTGAATGCGATTGCAAACACTAAGTTGTTGTGTACCTTTTTTGCTTTGAGCGAAGCTTTATTCAAGCCGCTATGCATGTAATGAAAATTCATTTTGTCTACTGATTTGATTATTCTTAGGAATAAAACAGATGATTTCAGCTAGAAAGAAAAAA
This sequence comes from Argiope bruennichi, assembly GCF_947563725.1. NCBI lineage: Eukaryota > Metazoa > Arthropoda > Arachnida > Araneae > Araneidae > Argiope > Argiope bruennichi. Next base: position 121,416,831 of record NC_079162.1, read on the forward strand.
CTTACGTCGCTTCCTTCGAAGTAGGGAAGTCAACAGATTAGGTAAATTGTCATAAACATTTAATTAGTTGTCTTACTCGCTACTCATCTCGCTATGCTCGTAAGCTCTCTTTGTATTGTTTTTCTTTTCTTTATGAAATATTACCCGAAATAGAGTTTGTTTTCAGAGAATATTTTGCTTTTTCGGATACTTTATATAAAATTGTCGATTTCATCAGGTTCCGAGAAATAACGAAATGCTTCCCTGAATACGAGGAAAACGAAGAACTACGCGAATGTGATTATAAACCCACGTTTGTTTGTATTTCTTTTCGTGAAGTTGTCTTTACCTGTCTATGCCTGAACTTCAATCCGTTTTTTTTGTGTGTATATTTTCTATTATTTTACAAAATTTTAAATTGATTGAGTGATTGATATTAGGTTTTTAGATTTTTTTGTTGCTGAGGATCCTTTGTTTCTTATATCTGATTTTATCAAGTTTATGTATGAGATTGTAACTGAAAATGAGTTTTTATTTTTGTTTCGACAATATTATGTTCCTTCTTATCCTTGCACTAATATGCGTATTCTTTAATAGTTTGGGGGAAAATAGGATGCTTCCCCCATGCGAGGAAGCCATGTGACTGTGTGAAATTGATTCTAAACATTCATATGATCTGTCTTGCTTCGAGTGTGAGTGTTTCTCATACTGGTATTCCGGAAATTTCTAAGCATTTTGTTTCTTGATTTTTCTATTCTATTATGAAATTTTAACTGAAAGCCATTGTGTATTTACAAAATGTTATGTTGATACAGATCCCTTGATTGATACAGCCAATGTCATCAAGTTCAGATGCTTCTCTCGGAGCGAAGAACAGGAAGTGATGGGATGACAGGATCACAAACACTAAGATACTTCTCTTTCTTGCTTTGAGTGAAGCTTTATTCAACTCGTTATGTCCGTGGTTCGATGAATTTTGATTGTTAGAGAGATGGATGGATGCAATGTATCCGAAAAGTGAAAGAAAATTCCCTGGATGAATATCATTATAAACACTCTGTAATTTATCTTTCTTGCTATGAGTGAAGATTCAATAAACTCGTTTAATCTATAGTTCTATAGTATTTTGATTATTTTATTAGTGAGAGTTCTATTAAAAGTGTACTGAAAATGAGTTTTTATTTAGTGAATGTTATGTTGCAGATAATTTTGCTAATATATATGATTTTATCAAATTCATAGAAAAGTGGGATTATTCCCAAGAAGTGAGTAATGCAAAAAATGGATGAATGTCATTATAAACATTCAAGAATTTGCTTTCGTTTCTATGAGTGAAGATTTATTCAAAATTTTATGCCGACCAGTTCAAGTTTTTTTCTAGAATATAAGAATATAAGAGAGAGAATTTTAATCGATTTCTCTTCCTTTCCACTATGCCATATTTCCTCATTATATCTCGTTTCAAACCACTGCCATATTTTCATTTTTTAAACATGCCTTTATTAAAAAATTTCTGGACTTTTTGTCAATTAGATATTTCTGTTTCAATGCCTCATTTAAAAAAAATCAATCTAATTTAATAGAAATATGTATATTCTTTCGGTTATTTCTAGGAAAGCACTCTTCAAGCGGGTAGTTAGCGAGATGAATTTTTATCTCAGATATAGATGCTAATATATCATTTGAAAAATTGTAAATATCAGATCTTTGTTTTTTTACTATCCTCTATAATTTACAATTTATGTTTTATTTTAAATTAACTTAAAATAGTTAGTTTTTTATGCATGAACTTCTGAAAGCAAAATTTTTAGTTAGATTGCATTTTTAGGACGATGGGTAGAAAAAAAAAACATAATGTATATCGCATATCGCTGTAAGTGTAGGTTTTGTCGAAGTAAAATCAGCACGTACTTGTTTATTAAGGACCAATTAACTGGTTTGAACAGTTAAGGAATATTTTGTTCAGATTGCAGATAAAAGATGTCAGCACTATTTAGATTAGCAGTACAAGAAACTGAAAATCGGGAGAAACAGAGCAAAAGAAACTTTTAAAAATGTGCTGTTCGTTGCTTCAACTTGTTTATATATAGGAGGAACGGGTTCCATATTTTATAGTATAAGGTATACTAAAATGAAAGTTGAACGAAGAAACTTTTTGCCACCTTCTCTACCATCAGTGGCTTTATATTTTGCCATAAGTGTGCCGGTTTGTTTTCTGGGGAATTTCCTCTCCCAGGGGTTGCACCATTCTCCTCGTTATAAGAATTTGAGCATTCATGGGTGCCAGTGATATAGGAAATAGGGCAAAACCCAGATTATCTATAAGTTCCATGTCTGTCATCCTCATAAAGAGTATTCCCTGAATAATCACAATAATTTACAAAATATGTTTCAAAAAATAGAAATTGAACTAAAGTATTTCAGAATACATTCAATTAATTTACACATTGTACTTTTTCAGGTTCAATGTTTTTTAGAATAGAAATGTAATGCAATAAGTCTCTCGCTTTAATTAAGATTTCAAATATTTCACTATCTTTGGAAACATATTTAAAAGAAAATGATTTCTTTTTTAAATTAGCGATATAAAAGGAAATTATGTTATAAATACTGAAACGTACGTCAAATACTTAATAAAAATTTAAATAGATTGTCACACATTTATTTTAAACTAAGAGAATGCATTAAAATGTATTTAATAATAGCTCCTTATATTTTCTTCTATAAATCTAATTTAATTCTACACATTCATGATATTAAAGGAAAATGTTTACAACTTGTTCTTTGAAATCATGTGATGAAATTGGAAAAATAGGAAAATCAAATACAATTTACTTTAAATCTGGAATTTAAACTTAACCTGAATTTAAATCCTTTTTTTGCTACTTTCATTTGTTATTGAAAATATTGACGCAGTCCTCAAGAAAGCGTCTGAAAGCTTGAAATAGTTCTGTCCACTTAAATAAGAAAAGATTTTCTATAAATTGCACGTATTTTATGTTATATTTTATTTACTTATAATGATTTTGCACTATAAGAAAAATTATCTAAATTAAAATATTGCCTTTGGTTACAACGAATGATATTCTAAATTTCCGTATAAGACCAAAGGAAAATTAAAAAATCTTGTAATATTTCATAGTGAATGAATTATCGAGGAGTTTATCGAGATATCTACGAATTAAAGTCTTTTATAAAGAATTATAACCTTCATTAGCACAGATTAACATAAATAAAAAGGATCTCGCAATAACAAAGAGTGAGAGACATCGATTCAATAATTTTTTTTCTTTGTTCAAGAGAACAAATATGGTTTTCATTTGAATATGTTGTATTTCAGGTTTGCTAATACTTTATACTGTAATTAATAAAATTTCTAAAGATGAAAAATACATTTTTAAAAAAATTTCTGATGTGTAAATGTTGCTTTTTTGGTATTAAAGTTTTCAGTATAAAAAATTAAAAATCATAAAATAGTCTAAAATTTTATTAAACGCCCCTTGATATTCAAAAATTTTCAGAATAAGTTTATGTAATAATTTTCTTTTCCGTGATGACAAAAGTTCTCTAAACAATTAGAACATTTTTATAAGCTATTTTAAGATGCCTAAATTTTATTTTAATATACCTGCTAATCCTAGCTTGTTTTTTTTTTTTACATAAAACATAAGAGTAAGACATTAAATAGTGGAATTAAATAATGTTAGCCTTAATACGAAGAGACATAGTTACTATCTCTTAATTTATTTTCATCTTTATATTTTTTTATGCACAAAATTTTCGGGTCTTCTCTATGGATGTGGATATTTAAAAAAATGTTAAATACATATCACCACATAAAGATTAGCTGAAAAACACTAATCAGCCATATTATGCTAGAAGGTTTAATGAATGGAAGACAAAAGTGCTGTAATGATTTATTCTTCAGCTCTAAATAAGCTGACATCCATACTTCACGAAAAGTAGTTATTCAAACTGACAAAGCACAATTACTGAATAGAATGCATTCTATCAGCCTTGAGAAGAAACAGCCTAATTATAAAAATTATTGAAGAATCGGAAAAATATGGCACACAAATATTCATATTAATTGCTTCCATGTTATAACATATTAAATTAACTATTGTTACCTTCATGAGTATTCATTGTTACCTTATGTCTGCGCCTTCAATGTTATAATTTATTTCTTATCTCTACCAAATTTTAAAAGCTTTAGAACATTATATAATTTCTTCTAATATCGTATTAATCATATTAGTAACTTTGTACTTGACGGAGAAGAAAAATCATCTATTAGAATTGCTTGGAAGTAACTAAATAAACATTTTCAAATAAATTATTTTACTGCTTTTTAACTCGATTGTTACTTAAATGTCCCAAAAAAGTTAAAATGCAATTTCAAAATATGATATTGATCTAATCAATCAAATTATCTTTATATTATAATTTGGAATCACGGCAAACAAAACCTTCTAACTAGAAGAATTATATTGTTAGTATTAACAAAAAAATGACAGTGCAAACACATGCACGTTCACTCACTTAGGCAACATGCTATTATATAACAATGGTCTTAAATATCTGAACTCAAACGCCCCGAATAATATTACTAAATTCTTTGGTGCAGGGAAAAAAATCTACCAACCCAATTCCAATAAACACTGAGAAAGCAGTGATAAAATAAATTTAAAAAAAAACCAGTCAAAATTAAAATAAATTATTTTATTGATTTCTGGATGACATAATGCTATAAACGCTATCAAGTACAATCAAGTTTGAGAAGGATCCTTATGCATCATTAAATCTGAGATCATGAAATGATTTCAATTGTTACTTTCATAGGAAGATATTTGTGAAATTTATTCACAGAGCTTTTTCATGTGCTGATGGCTTCCATCCAATTAGATTTTTAAAATGAAAGTGCCAATAAAAAGCTATACGAGTTCTTTTTCCTTATAGATCTCATAATTTTGTAATGTGGTCAAAAGAAAGAATTACACTTTTGCTTCAAAATTAAGACCAGACAAACGACAGGAAATGTATTTTTCAAATCTCTCAGTTGATGTCATTAAAGATCTGATTATCTTTTGAAGTTAATCTCAAATTATTTAATAATTAGAAGTGTTATCTTAAGTTAATTAATAGTTAAGTTTTCTTTTAGATCAGTTATATTTCATCTTACCAATTTAGACGATTTAAAACTTTTAATCGTCTGTTTGTTACTTACACTCATAAATAAGAACATTATGCAAACTTTTTTTCTCGAACGAAGGCCAAAAACCTGGAAAATAGTGACTTTTCAATTTTCTAGTAATTTTTATTATGGATTCTTACATCATTTTCACTATTTTGTCTTTCTATTATTTTTTAAATATAGCGAATGCTTTTTGATAATAGAAAAAGCGATTTCATTAAGGGCATCTTATTGTCCATCCTTAGTATAAAAACAGGTGTCCAGTACGATACCCTTGATGGAATTGTTTTATATGATTACTCAGAAAAATTTGTATCCGAAATCAATGGTGCTGCCTTCACTAGAATTCTATATGATTGAAGATGACGATACATCAAAAGACTCCTAAAGGTATTGTCGCGCTTTCATTCTATCTGATACATGTTCACTCATTTTATGATTTTCAGTATGAAGAAAAGTGAACCTGCTCTTAGAGGGTTCAATTAATCTATAAATACATTCTAGAAGAAAGCTGTACTTATGACTGTTCAATGCATTGACTGTATTGCTCTGCTAAATTGTATATATTTGATTCTCGTTTATGAGCCTCATCAGGTACGTATTTGTTATCTAATACTGTATTCATACAAACATTATAAATTAATTTACGTGTCATTTAACACGTATTATTTTAATTATTCTAGAAAATAAAATAACTCAGCTCTAACTAATAATAAATAATAAATAACATAATAAAATCCATAAATTCAGTGAAAAATTACTTAATTATTTACATATTCATATAGAAAATATATATTCTCTTTAAGCCAATAATGAGTTTCTAAGATTCTCTTACTACAATAGGACGACGGTAGGGGATATAATTACGTAATACCCGCTTTAAATTTACCTTTAATGTTTTATATCATAAACTGTTTCATTATATGTGTAAAAAATAATGGTTATTGCAAACAGTTTCACTCTCTCCATTTAACTTTTTTTTTCTGCTGTTTGAAGCTGCGTAATGATTAATAATCATGCTATCTGTAAGCCTGACTTTACAAACAATGAGAATATGGAATTTATGTTTGTTTTATTTTAAATTAGCTTTTATTTAGGCACCAGATTTGGATATTTTTTATTGCTAAATGGTCTAGAAATTACCACAAGCCTGCGGAAGGTTTCGGAGAAGGGAAAGTGAGAATTTTAGAGGAAATTAAAATAAAAATGAATACAGATATTGACAGATTTAAAGAACGCGAGATTTATTTTAGCAAAACATTAAAAAAAATTTTAAAGAAAAATTTGTTATTACAGTAAGAGATAAACCAGCAAATAATTTCTGTTTAATTTGTAAATATTATTATTAAAAACTATTAATTAATGAATATAAATCTAACGCAACTTATATTTTAAAGAACACCGGGGAAAAGGAATTAGATAAAAGAATGCTAGTTTTCGAAAAAAAATATCTTTATTCATTCCCAGCAGTTAAATTTCATAAAAATCCATTAAAATTCAGATTCTTGACTTGTAGCATTGGTAGCTATAATTATTATACGGGAAAACTTTTCTCTAAATACTTAAAAATTATCCTGGACAAAATGAAAGTTGAAGATAAAGAAGATCATAGAAACAAAGAAGTACTGGATTTTCTTAAAGATAACAATATTAATAAACTTAATAGTTTTGATATCGAAAATTTATGCACCAATTTGGCTCATGAAAAGTTAATTACTGTCTGTACTTTTATATATGACGAATATTTAAATGAAGATGTTATTCCTAAAAATAACTGGCTAGAGTTATGTATTTTTGATATTGCCGAAAATTACGTTTTTAATGGAATTATTTTTTATAAACAAGTAAAGGCATTCCAATGGGAACAGCTTTCTCAAGTGCTTTGACTAATATTTTCCTACATTATTATGAGAAAATAATAATTAAATATAATTTAATAAACATGGTGAGGTATATTGATGACTTACTTTTGATAAACTTGTTGCTGTTGTTTCTTATGGCACTTGCCAAGGACAAGCCCGCTGTTCGAAGACAGCCGATTTAAGCCTGAGGGGGAGCGTCTCTTATTTTTATAGTAACGCCATATAGAGTACGCGATAGCTACTTACGCATCACTCCTTCGCTTGCACAACTCCTTTTTACAGGAGGGTACATTCACACATCTCAAAGATAGAACAACGAAAGGACAACCATGCCCAAACCGAGACTCGAACCCATGAAGTCCAGATCATGGGGAAGATGCGCTACCCCTATGCCAGGACTCCGGCTGATGTGTTCGTTGTTTGGATATATCAACAGGCTCGACAGCTTCTGTCAATTTCAATCGGTGATCATTTCTAATATATTTTTGAATTTTTCTAACGATTTCTTCCGTACTGGCTGACTTTGATCTTCCAGAACGCTTTGCATCTAGAGTGCTTGTCGAACATATTTAAAGTCTGCAACCCATGATTAATAATTGGAAATGAAGGAGCAGATTTCCTGAGTGTAATATTTAGCTCAGTTTTAATATCAGTTATAAAAAAATATCAGCTTTAATATCAGTTATATACCATTTATTAAAAAAAATTTATCATAGTTCACACTACAGTTTTCTCCGCATGCGGCTAAAAGCTAAAGAACATTTTAAAACCTCACAGTTTAAAAACAAACACAAATCTTTGAAAAGATGCAAGAAGTACTAAGATGGCATCTTGAAGTACTTTAGTCCAAGTAATTCCGGGAGCGCTAACGTCTAGGTCAGGCCAGAAATTTTTCATCCCACCCTCGTATTTACAATTAAAGAAACTTTATTTTTAAATTTAACATTCATTGCATTCTGTGAAGCAAATCTGTACATTTTACCATGTGGAATGTAATATTAAAAGATAATGAATAATTAATATTGCAGAACATGATAATCAAAAAATTAACTTTACTTTGATTAGTGATTTCAATTGTTCCTTGAGAATACTCATTGTAGTCCAAATATTTTATAATTCAATGAAAATGTAATTTACTCAAATTTACTTACTTAAAAATCAGACAACTAAATTTTTTAAAGACCTAATGCGGCCCCGCCTCCTCGGCCCTGCTTCTTCATCGCAAGTCCGTCCCTGATTCTGACGCAAGTTTAATATTGAACTATCTAAAAATATATATATTTCTTGAAAAATGAAAGTAATAAACTTAATGATCACTTACTAAATTATTTGTTTATTCCTGTTCGAAAAGATTTATCTTTTCTTTAACAGATTTTTTGAAATAATGAAATTCTAAGATTTCTTTTTGAGACAGTGTGATGAATAAAGACATAAAAACCAAGTAATTCCTTTAAATTTTTGGACGTTTTATGGCATAATACATTTTATTTGACCATATGTATTTCAAAAATAAATAATTTTTATCTTTACAGCGTAGCTATAGTCTTGTAAAGCCAATGTTCTGAGGCACACTCATTAGAGTTCAAAAAGATAGTAAATATTTTTCGAAAATGACTAATCCTCTTTAGTTTAATCCTATCTCTACTTGTACTTGAGTTTCATTATTTATTCTTGACTAAATTTTCCTTGCTTGTTTGTCTAAATTTTTAAAAAATTAATAGTGGCAGGAATTTCTTTCTGCTTCTTAGATTTCGAATTGCAAATGTTCATATCTTACATTCAATGTATTTAATTTAGTAAATATTTACATTTTGCAGATGAACATTTATTAAAGTTGGTCTGCTTTAAAAATATTAAGATTTGCATTAATGTTATTTATTTCTTCATTCCTAAATTTCATATATGAACCCAAGTATAATTCAAACGTAATAAACAATTTCTATCTCAATAATTGTGAATAATTCCAAAAATTTCGAATGAAAAATTATAACCATTTTTAACGTCGTAAAAGAAATATATTAAATGATAAGAAAAAGATGCGTATCAAAATTTAGCAATTACGTGAGCTTTGGATAAATATTTAAAGGGATTTTTATTAGTTTGAAATTACAGATAAACTTGTAATATAATTAAATAAACTGTTTCGAAAATTACTTTTTACCAATACGTTATCTGTATTTATTCCAGCTCAGAATGGACTTACTGTCTTGTTTTTCATACCATATTTCCAAAGTTTTTTTTTTCAGATTTTTTAGCAAGAAGCAGTACGGTAAACAAGACCTTTGCCTTCCTGGAAAGTTGACTGCTTTTCAATGGTGAGAAATGTGGTGTTTATGGTATTGCTTGGAAAACAGTAAATGCAAAATTTCGCACCCTTGAAATCCATTGCTAGTCATCTTGCTCTGTTACCAGTTTTTCCTTATCAAGCATCAAATGAAATAAAGAAGTAAAACGCCAAATATTTTGACATTTTTAACTTATAAAATAATTATTATATTAATATTAAAATGGAAGTCAGATTTAAAGATTTTATATCTATCTATCTATATATATTTAATTTTCTCATTCCATAGTATCTTTTTTCAAGTTTCCTTATTTCGTGAAATAAGAATGAATATTGTTTGACTTTGGTTTTAAAAGGAATTTATTGCTAATTTTTGACTTATTTATTCTGGTTTGCTTCAAATAAATTTGCGATGATGGCACATTTGCTTTCCCTTTTCACATTTGTAATTAAAGAACTTTTATTTCTAAATTGAGCAGTCATTATACTCAGTTAAATAATATAGGCATTTTACCAAGTGGAAAGTAACGTAAAGAAATAATGAATGATTAAAACTGCAGCACCTAATATGTAAAACATTTATTATACTTTGGTTAATTATATGAATAGTTCATTGACAGCACATATTGTAATCCTGATATTTTATAATTAAAAAAACTCTCTAATTTATTTACATGAAAACCAGACTACGTTACATGTAAAATACCAAATTTCGTCCCAATCCTCTCGGCTCAGCTGTTAGTCTGAAATTAGTCATTGATTGTCACAGAGGATGAATGCTCAAATTTTTAAAACGATCCAAAAAATTTAATACATGACTAATGAATATAATCTCAATTAACCTAGTTACACTTAAGAAACTATTTGCTTATTCATGTACAAAAAAATTATTTGCCCTCATTTTTTGAAGTAATAAATTTCTATGATATTCTCTGCATAATAGGAGGAAGAAAAAAGTTAAAATTACGAAGTAGTTCCTTTATATTTATATTTGGTTCACTATGATTAATGTATCTTGTTTTATTATCTATGTCAATAAAATGTATCAATCGATTTTCTCTCTAGATTTTTACGATTCCACGATAATGATACCTCCTGTTTTCCTGACTTAACGTCCAATGAGAAGATGGTTTCTGCTTGGTTTCTTTTAAATTAGCTTCTACCTGTGCTTTAAAAGTATTACTAATTTTATTGCTCAGGTAGAAGAGTATTTAAATGAAAAAATAACCACTACTACGTTCTCGCCTCGTACAAAATATAGGAAATAAGTATTATATTAATATTGAACTGGAAGTCACATTTAAAGATTTTATATCTATATCTATCTATCTATCTATATATATATATATAAATTTTCTCATTCAATACCTCATTTCGAGTTTGTATATTTCGTGAAATAGACATGCAGTTTCCGCTTGGTTTCTTTTAAATCACTTCTACCTGTGCTTGAAAAGTATTACTAATCTTTATTGCTCAGGTAGAAGTGTGTTTAAATGAAAAAATAACCACTACTACGTTCTGAAAGGTCATCTCTGAAGCCCAGATTATTGGTAAGTTTTATCATATCTTGCTTGTGCATAAAAATTTACCTAAATCTGTCTAATCCATATATAAATATCATGCAAATATAGAAAAGAGTTTGGCTTCAACGATGCTTCTAAGAACCATTTTTTTATTGAAGATGCTTTTCCAGTCTCACAAGTCTTATTCCAGGCAAGTGCTCTACCTTCATTTCTATGCAGTTTGCTCCTAAAACAGTTACTTTTAAATATTATATTATTTTATACTTTAAAATTTATAATCAATTATTTAAACACGTACTTGCACCATTTGTTTGAAACCTGTGTATAAAAGCATGATCTACGTTGAAAATCAATTATTGATTTTTTTTAAATTGAATTTTTTTAAATATTTTCTCGCTTCTGTTATATTTTGGAGGAATGTTAATTACACAGTATAATTTGTTTTTAACTTTAGGTAATGTTTCAACGAAATATTTTATTTGTGATAACAAGGCCTGCTTTAGAGTGAAGCAAATATGCGATCCCTTAAGCTTCCGTCATCTAAGGGACCCTCGATTCTAAGGAGGTGGATTTCACAAGAAATTATTATAAAAAATATGCTAAATATATTGTTAACTTTAGTTTCCATCAACTTGTAAAATTTATCCAGACAATTACATCTGCATGAATTAAGTAAATCTCTTGTTCTAAATTTTAAAATATGTGATTTCGATTTAAATTTATCGTCTCAAGATGAAATCGACAGAAAAATTTCATTCCTAAGAAAAACACATTGAAGAGTCTGCGTATTGTGTTATTGAAATTATAACATGCCTAGCTATTCAATGTGTAACCTTTCAATTGTCATGTGACGTTATTTCGAAAAACAACTGATACTTATAAAATTTCCATAGACCGGTTTTTAATTTTGAATTATAGTTAATTATTGTATTCATTATTACTTTGCATAATCAAAAAAATCAAATTTGAGTGACTTATTCTTTAGGAAAAATCACCCAAAATGATTTTTTATAACTGTGATATCGTCAAAACATAAGTCTGAGATGGAATAGCATTAAGCATTATTTTACATTTATTTGTGGCTAGATGAAATTTATAATAAACAGTCAGATCCTCAACTTTCTTGCTTCGAGTTGGAGTGTTTCTCATACTGCTATACCGGAAATTTCTATGCATTTTGTTTTTTGATTTATCTATTCTATTATGAAATTTCAACTGAAAATAATTGTGTATTTAGAAAATATTATGTAGATGCAGATCCCTTGACTGATATAGCCGATATCGTAAAGTGTGGAGAAAAATCGGATGCTTCTCTCGGAGCGAGGAAAAGGAAGCGCCTCCGTGAATGTGTTGAGAAACACTGAGGAACTTTCTTTACTTGCTTTGAGTGAAGCTTTATTCAACTCGTTATGTCCGTAGTTCCATGCATTTTGATTGTTAGATGGATGGATGGATTTAATGTATCCCGAAAGTGACAGACAATTGCCTGGATGAATATCATTATAAAAACTCTGTGGTTTTTCTTTCTTGATATGAGTGAAGATTTAATAAACTCGTTATATCTATAGTTCTATGCATTTTGATTATTGTTTTATCGATACTACTATAAAATTTGTACTAAAAATGAATTTTTGTTTAGAGAATATTATGTTGTTGCTCATCCTTGTACTAATATACAGAATTTTATCAAGTTCCTAGAAAGTGGGATTATTTGCACGAAACGATTAAGGCAAGTAACTGGATGAATGTTATAAGATGACAAGAAATTTGCCTCCGTTGGCATAAGTAAAAATTTTTCAACATTTTGTTCCGGCAAGTTCAACGCAATTATTTTATAATATTATTATATCGTCACAGATTTACTCATTATTTTTAGGCATAAATTGCAGCTGTTCTCAGGAATAAAAAAGACTATTTTAGGAAATTGGAAAATTATTTAAATTGGAAAAACATGCATAGCTTCCAAGTAAAGTAGACAACGGATTAGGCGAAAGATCATAGACAACTTACCAAAATTCTTTCTTGCTTTGAGTGGAGCGTTACTCATTCCTTTATACCGGTAAGTTCTATCGATTTTGTTCTTTGATTTTTCTACTGCAATTTGAAATTTTAACTCAAAATGAGTGAAGATTTAATAAACTCTATGCATTCTTGATATGAGTGAAGATTTAATAAACTCGTTATATCTATAGTTCTATGCATTTTGATTATTGTTTTATCGATACTACTATAAAATTTGTACTAAAAATGAATTTTTGTTTAGAGAATATTATGTTGTTGCTCATCCTTGTGCTAATATACAGAATTTTTTCAAGTTGCTAGAAAGTGGGATTATTTGCAAGAGACGATTAAGGCAAGTAACTGGATGAATGTTATTAGATGAGACAGGAATTTCCTTCCGTTTGTGTGAGTAAAGATTTATTCAACATTTTGTTTCTTCAAGTTCAACACAATCATTTTATAATATTATTATATCCTCACCGATTAACTCATTATTTTTAAGCATAAATTGCAGCTGTTTTCAGGAATAAAAAAGATTATTTTAGCAAATTGGAAAAACATGCGTAGCTTCCTTCCATGTAAAATAAACAACGGTTAGGCGAAATATCATAAACGCCTAACCAAAATTCTTTCTTGCTTTGAGTGGAGCGTTACTCATTCCTTTATACCGGTAAGTTCTATAGATTTTGTTCTTTGATTTTTCTATTGCACTATAAAATTTTAACTCAAAATGAGGTTGTCTTTACAAAGTGTTATTTTGCCGTAGATCCTTGTTTTAAAATACCGGATATCATCAATTTCTAAGAAAAATGGGATACTTCACTCGAAGGAAGGAATACAAGAGCCTGGATGAATATTAATATAAACACACAGTAATTAGCCGTTCTTGCTATGAGTGAATTTATTCAAATGTATATGCAGGCGAGTTCAATATATTTTTTATTGCATTATTAAATCCTAAATGAAAGTTAGATTATTTTAGGTATAAATTGCAGCTGTTCTCAAGAATATAATACATTATTTTAGCATCATGGATAAAACAAACATCGCTTCCTTCGATGTAAGGAAGGAAGTAGAGTGGGTGCAAGATCATAAACAACTGATGAGTTGTTTTTATTGCTTTGAGTGAAGCTGTACTCATCCCACTGTGCTCGTAAGTTCCATGCATTCTTTTAATTGTTTTTCTATTTTTTATGAATTACTAACTGCAGATGAGTTTTTTTTAGACAATACTTTGATTGTCCAGATACTTGGTAAAATATTCTCGATTTCATCAAGTTCGGAGAAAAATGGATGCCTCCTTCAATGCGAGGAAGACAAAGGGCTGGATGAATAGGATTATAAAAACTCAGTTCTGTGCCTTTCTTCCTTTGCAAGAACCTGTATTTAACTCCGTATGCCTGCGCTTCAAAGAGTTTTCAATTATTTTATGAAATTTTAAATGAAAATAGATTGGTTTTTAGATATTGTGTTTCTGCGAATATTTGGAATAATATATCCAATTTCTTAAAAGTCGGAAAAAGTGGGATGCTTCTTTTTTAGCTAGGAAGTCAACGGAGTAGGTGAATGTGATTGCAAACACTAATTTGTTGTGTATCTTTCTTGCTTTGAGCGAAGATTTATTCAAGCCGCTATGCATGTAATGAAAATTCATTTTCTCTATTGATTTGATTATTTTTAGGAATCAAACAGATGATTTCAGCTAGAAAGAAAAAACATACGTCACTTCCTTCGAAGTAGGGAAGTCAAACGATTAGGTAAATGGTCATAAACACTTAATTAGTTGTCTTTCTTGCTACTCATCCCGCTATGCTCGTAAGTTCTCTTTGTATTGTTTTTCTTTTCTTTATGAAATATTAACTGAAATAGAGTTTGTTTTCAGAGAATATTTTGCTTCTGCAGATTATATAAAATTGTCGATTTTACCAAGTTCCGAGAAATAACGAAATGCTTCCTTGAATACGAGGAAAACGAAGAACTACGCGAATGTGATTATAAACTCATGTTTGTTTGTATTTCTTTTCGTGAAGTTGTCTTTACCTCTCTATACCTGCCCTTCAATCTGTTTTTTTGTGTGTGTATATTTTCTATTATTTTACAAGATTTTGAATTGATTGAGTGATTGATATAAGGTTTTTAATGATGATAAATGAATAAATCAATGAACATAAATAGCTTATTTCTAGTCTTTCTTGCTTTCAGTTGAGATCTATTCATCCAGATGAAAAAGATCTATTTTAGGCAGCAAGTGGCAACGAATTCCTGGGATAATACTCCCCACTTTAGCAGGTTATAAGAAAATCGGATGCGTCCCTTAAAACGGGGCAGACAGGAGATTAGATGAGTTTTATTAAAAATATTTATCTCTAGTCTTTATTTCTTTATTTGAAATAAACACGCAATTTTAAGAGTCTATAAATTTTTCGGTATATAATTCATAAATACACCTCATAACTAAAGAAAGCATTTATAAATATTTTTATAAGGTTTTTGAATAATTGTTTTTCCCTTTTTCTTCGTGTTATCTTTTTATACATAAAATGCATATCCATTAAGTTGAAATTGTAAGAAATTCTTCTGACTTTTGTTGATACCAGAAATTTGTTGAAGCTTTGGAAACACAAAAACTGAAAACTGCCATTCTGCGCCATCAGTTCATTTGAGAATTCCTCAATTTCTGTATTTGATGGGCAAAACTATTACTCTTAATTGATATTCTTGACAAAATACTAAGTATAATTGCTGGTCCAATTTTAGATTTATGGCATCAGTAATATTATGTCATGTCCCTTTGTTCATTACTTATCCCCTCCAAATTTAGGTCTACCCTTTATAAATATCCTAAGAATGTGTGTTCGTTCCTTGATTGAATATTTTCTTCATGTTAGGTTATGTTTGTAACCTTCTGTTTTGAGTCTTTAATAGTTTTTTGGAGAGATAACTTAATTTTGGACAGCTGTTAATACCCTCAATCGACAACGTGTCGAACCCATAGCCTATCTCTCATTTTGAGTGTCCAGACAAGGAATAAAGAATTATAAATCCAGGCTGTTTTTTAAAGAAGTATCAAAGTTATGTGTCTTTTGGAGTGTTAAGACTAAATACTTAAAATCAAAAGAAAAGAAACCTTCGTTTTTGAACTTTTGTTTGTTTGAAACGTTGTTATTTGAAATGAAGCCCGAAAGTGAAGGAATACTAACTCTGGAACAAGTTATCTACCATTAAACAGAGGCGAATAAAAATCCACTTATTGTTCCTATAAATGAAACAAATGCTTCACAGTAGCACTTAATGTCTGATGAATAGAAATGATAATAACATAAGCCCTTTCAAAATTCCTTAGATAATACATTTATGAATTTAATTTAACAATAACTCTATCTTTTTAACATGATACCCCATAACTCCCTTCTCATCCCGCCAATGTGACCCAATAGAGCCAGTTAATGGCCAATGCACTTATTCCGACAAGAAAAATACCACGTTATAGAATTTTAAATTGTCCTATTGGACATTTTTCTTATTATCCTTATGCTATCCTTAAATAAATTCTAATCCTTAACATAAATTACTGAGTCATAATCAAAATTCTAAAAAAAATTATGCTCAACATATTTTGTTTGTCACTTATTCATCATTAGAATCGAGCGAAGGATTATAGGCCGTCGAGCCTAGGTGCTTTCCAAGAACACCCCACATCAATGGCATTGGCCTAATCGTGACTGAATACTTAATTCTTAAACCATTAGATATAAGCATACAATTCTAGTTTGAAAAATTCTTTCAATGATGTAAGGAATTATGTGTATTTAAAATGTTTCGGATCAAAATTTAATACAATAGAAGAAATAACGAACTTTGAATTTCCCTTGAAGCGACGAAGAAAAGGGACTAGGTTAATATAACTAAAATGATTCCGTTGTTGTCTTTCTTTCTTTCCGTCAATATCTATTTAACTCGCTATACCCGCAATTTAAATACATATTGTCTTTTGTTGGGACTCGATGAAAATGCTTATAAACACTCTGGTGTCTGTCTTGATTGCTTTAAATGAAGCTTTATTCAATTCGCTATGCCTGTAATTTAAATATCTTTTGCCTTTTGTATTATTAAATTCTTACTGAAAATTGGATTTTTTAAGACATAAATTGCAACTGAAGAATTCAACTCCATATGCCGGCAAGTTCAATACTTTTTGTTTATTGTATTACCAAATCCTCATTGAAAATAAAATTATTTTTAAGCATAAATAATTGCGGTTCTCAAGAATAATATGAATGATTTTAGCAAGTTGGTGAAAACTTACTTCGATGTACGGAAGAGAAAAAATAGGAGCATATTCATAAGCAACTAATTAATAGAATTTTTTGCTGTGAGTGGAGCTATACTCATTCTGCTGTGCTTGTAAGTTCTATTCACTTTTTTTTCTTTGAAATTTTGAAATTTTAACTGAAAATGAGCTTGTTCTTACGGAGTATTTTATTGATGCAGTTCCTTGTAATCATACATCGTATTTCATCAAGTTTGGAGAAAAATGTCATGTTTCTCTAAAGAGAAAAACACAAGAGACTAGGTAAATGCCATTATGAACACTCTGCTTTTTGTCTGTCTTGCTTTCAGTGAAGCTTTATTCAACTAGTTAGTCCTTAGTTCAGCACATTTTGTTTATTGTATTTTCTTGATTAAAATAAAATTTTAGCTCAATATGAGTTTTCTATTTGAGAATAATATGCTCCTTATAAACACTCAGATGATCGTCTTGATTGCTTTGAGTGAAGCTTAACTGAATTT
The DNA here is from genome assembly GCF_947563725.1 of Argiope bruennichi. Lineage (NCBI taxonomy): Eukaryota > Metazoa > Arthropoda > Arachnida > Araneae > Araneidae > Argiope > Argiope bruennichi. Next base: position 121,434,465 of record NC_079162.1, read on the forward strand.
TGTCGTTTGTATAGTTAAATTTGTATTGAAAATTATATTTTTATGCATTTATTGCAGCGGTTCTCAGGAATGAAATAGCTGATTTTAGCAACTTGGAGAATTTATACTTAACTTCCTTCCAAGTAAGATTGACAACCAATTAGGTGAAATATTATAAACATCTAATTAGTAGTCTTTCCTGCTTGGAGCGGAGTGTTATTCATCAGTATAAGGAATATATTATTGATGCAGTTCCTTGTAATCATACATCCTATTTCATCAAGTTTGGAGAAAAATGTCATGTTTCGCTAAAGAGAAAAAGACAAGAGACTAGGTAAATAACATTATGAACACTCTGCTTTTAGTCTGTCTTGCTTTCAGTGAGGCTTTATTCAACTAGTTAGTCCTTAGTTCAGCACATTTTGTTTATTGTATTTTCTTGATTAAAATAAAATTTTAGCTGAATATGAGTTTTCTTTTAGAGAATAATATGCTCCTTATAAACACTCAGATGATTGTCTTGATTGCTTTGAGTGAAGCTTAACTGAATTTTGTCGTTTGAATTGTTAAATTTTTATTGAAAATTATATTTTTATGCATTTATTGCAGTGGTTCTCAGGAATGAAATAGATGATTTTAGCAACTTGGAGAAATTATACTTAACTTCCTTCCAAGTAAGATCCACAACCAATTAGGTGAAATATTATAAACATCTAATTAGTAGTGTTTCTTGCTTGGAGCGGAGTGTTACTCATCAACATACGGAATATTTTATTGATGCAGTTCCTTGTAATCATACGTCCTAATGCATCAAGTTTGGAGAAAAATGTCATGTTTTTCTAAAGAGAAAAAGACAAGAGACTAGGTAAATGCCATTATGAACACTCTGCTTTTTGTCTGTCTTGCTTTCAGTGAGGCGTTATTCAACTAGTTAGTCCTTAGTTCAGCACATTTTGTTTATTGTATTTCCTTGATTAAAATAAAATTTTAGCTGAATATGAGCTTTCTTTTAGAGAATAATATGCTCCTTATAAACACTCAGATGATTGACTTGATTGCTTTGAGTGAAGCCTAACTGAATTTTCTATTCACGTGATTTAAATTCCTTTTGTCGTTTGTATTGTTAAATTTTTATTGAAAATTATATTTTTATGCATTTATTGCAGCGGTTCTCAGGCATGAAATAGATGATTTTAGCAACTTGGAGAAATTATACTTAACTTCCTTCCAAGTAAGATTGACAGCCAATTAGGTGAAATATTATAAACATCTAATTAGTAGTCTTTCTTGCTTGGAGCGGAGTGTTACTCATCAGCATACGGAATATTTTATTGATGCAGTTCCTTGTAATCATACATCCTATTTCATCAAGTTTGGAGAAAAAAGTCATGTTTCTCTAAAGAGAAAAAGACAAGAGACTAGGTAAATGCCATTATGAACACTCTGCTTTTTGTCTGTCTTGCTTTCAGTGAGGCTTTATTCAACTAGTTAGTCCTTAGTTCAGCACATTTTGTTTATTGTATTTTCTTGATTAAAATAAAATTTTAGCTGAATATGAGTTTTCTCTTAGAGAATAATATGATCCTTATAAACACTCAGATGATTGTCTTGATTGCTTTGAGTGAAGCTTAACTGAATTTTGTCGTTTGTATTGTTAAATTTTTATTGAAAATTATATTTTTATGCATTTATTGCAGCGGTTCTCAGGAATGAAATAGATGATTTTAGCAACTTGGAGAAATTATACTTAACTTCCTTCCAAAAAAGATTGACAGCCAATTAGGTGAAATATTATAAACATCTAATTAGTAGTCTTTCTTGCTTGGAGCGGAGTGTTACTCATCAGTATACGGAATATTTTATTGATGCAGTTCCTTGTAATCATACATCCTAATTCATCAAGTTTGGAGAAAAATGTCATGTTTCGCTAAAGAGAAAAAGACAAGAGACTAGGTAAATGCCATTATGAACACTCTGCTTTTTGTCTGTCTTGCTTTCAGTGAGGCTTTATTCAACTAGTTAGTCCTTAGTTCAGCACATTTTGTTTATTGTATTTTCTTGATTAAAATAAAATTTTAGCTGAACATGAGTTTTCTATTTCAGAATAATATGCTCCTTATAAACACTCAGATGATTGTCTTGATTGCTTTGAGTGAAGCTTAACTGAATTTTGTCGTTTGTATTGTTAAATTTTATTGAAAATTATATTTTTATGCATTTATTGCAGCGGTTCTCAGGAATGAAATAGATGATTTTAGCAACTTGGAGAAATTATACTTAACTTCCTTCCAAGTAAGATTGACAGCCAATTAGGTGAAATATTATAAACATCTAATTAGTAGTCTTTCTTGCTTGGAGCGGAGTGTTACTCATCAGCATACGGAATATTTTATTGATGCAGTTCCTTGTAATCATACATCCTATTTCATCAAGTTTGGAGAAAAAAGTCATGTTTCTCTAAAGAGAAAAAGACAAGAGACTAGGTAAATGCCATTATGAAGACTCTGCTTTTTGTCTGTCTTGCTTTCAGTGAGGCTTTATTACACTAGTTAGTCCTTAGTTCAGCACATTTTTTTTATTGTATTTTCTTGATTAAAATAAAATTTTAGCTGAATATGAGTTTTCTTTTAGAGAATAATATGATCCTTATAAACACTCACAAGATTGTCTTGATTGCTTTGAGTGAAGCTTAACTGAATTTTCTATTCACGTGATTTCAATTCTTTTTGTCGTTTGTATAATTAAATTTTTATTGAAAATTATATTTTTATGCATTTATTGCAGCAGTTCTCAGGAATGAAATAGATGATTTTAGCAACTTGGAGAAATTATACTTAACTTCCTTCCAAGTAAGATCCACAACCAATTAGGTGAAATATTATAAACATCTAATTAGTAGTGTTTCTTGCTTGGAGCGGAGTGTTACTCATCAGCATACGGAATATTTTATTGATGCACTTCCTTGTAATCATACGTCCTATTGCATCAAGTTTGGAGAAAAATGTCATGTTTTTCTAAAGAGAAAAAGACAAAAGACTAGGTAAATGCCATTATGAACACTCTGCTTTTTGTCTGTCTTGCTTTCAGTGAGGCGTTATTCAACTAGTTAGTCCTTAGTTCAGCACATTTTGTTTATTGTATTTCCTTGATTAAAATAAAATTTTAGCTGTATATGAGTTTTCTTTTAGAGAATAATATGCTCCTTATAAACACTCAGATGATTGACTTGATTGCTTTGAATGAAGCTTAACTGAATTTTCTATTCACGTGATTTAAATTCCTTTTGTCGTTTGTATTGTTCAATTTTTATTGAAAATTATATTTTTATGCATTTATTGCAGCGGTTCTCAGGAATGAAATAGATGATTTTAGCAACTTGGAGAAATTATACTTAACTTCCTTCCAAGTAAGATTGACAACCAATTAGGTGAAATATTATAAAAATCTAATTAGTAGTCTTTCTTGCTTGGAGTGGAGTGTTATTCATCAGTATACGGAATATTTTATTGATGCAGTTCCTTGTAATCATACATCCTATTTCATCAAGTTTGGAGAAAAATGTCATGTTTCGCTAAAGAGAAAAAGACAAGAGACTTGGTAAATGCCATTATGAACACTCTGCTTTTAGTCTGTCTTGCTTTCAGTGAGGCTTTATTGAACTAGTTAGTCCTTAGTTCAGCACATTTTGTTTATTGTATTTTCTTGATTAAAATAAAATTTTAGCTGAATATGAGTTTTCTTTTAGAGAATAATATGATCCTTATAAACACTCAGATGATTGTCTTGATTGCTTTGAGGGAAGCTTAACTGAATTTTGTCGTTTATATTGTTAAATTTGTATTGAAAATTATATTTTTATGCATTTATTGCAGCGGTTCTCAGGAATGAAATAGATGATTTTAGCAACTTGGTGAAATTATACTTAACTTCCTTCCAAGTAAGATTGACAGCCAATTAGGTGAAATATTATAAACATCTAATTAGTAGTCTTTCTTGCTTGGAGCGGAGTGTTACTCATCAGCATACGGAATATTTTATTGATGCAGTTCCTTGTAATCATACGTCCTATTTCATCAAGTTTGGAGAAAAATGTCATGTTTCTCTAAAGAGAAAAAGACAAGAGACTAGGTAAATGCCATTATGAACACTCTGCTTTTTGTCTGTCTTGCTTTCAGTGAAGCTTTATTCAACTAGTTAGTCCTTAGTTCAGCACATTTTGTTTATTGTATTTTCTTGATTAAAATAAAATTTTAGCTGAATATGAGTTTTCTATTAGAGAATAATATGCTCCTTATAAACACTCAGATGATTGTCTTGATTGCTATGAGTGAAGCTTAACTGAATTTTCTATTCACGTGATTAAAATTCCTTTTGTCGTTTGTATTGTTAAATTTTTATTGAAAATTATATTTTTAGGCATTTATTGCAGCAGTTCTCAGGAATGAAATAGATGATTTTAGCAACTTGGAGAAATTATACTTAACTTCCTTCCAAGTAAGATTGACAACCAATTAGGTGAAATATTATAAACATCTAATTAGTAGTGTTTCTTGCTTGGAGCGGAGTGTTACTCATCAGCATACGGAATATTTTATTGATGCAGTTCCTTGTAATCATTCATCCTATTTCATCAAGTTTGGAGAAAAATGTCATGTTTCTCTAAAGAGAAAAAGACAAGAGGCTAGGTAAATGCCATTATGAACACTCTGCTTTTTGTCTGTCTTGCTTTCAGTGAGGCTTTATTCAACTAGTTAGTCCTTAGTTCAGCACATTTAGTTTATTGTAATTTCTTGATTAAAATAAAATTTTAGCTGAATATGAGTTTTCTTTTAGAGAATAATATGCTCCTTATAAACACTCACATGATTGTCTTGATTGCTTTGAGTGAAGCTTAACTGAATTTTCTATTCACGTGATTTAAATTCCTTTTGTCGTTTGTATTGTTAAATTTTTATTGAAAATTATATTTTTAGGCATTTATTGAGGCAGTTCTCAGGAATGAAATAGATGATTTTCGCAACTTGGAGAAATTATACTTAACTTCCTTCCAAGTAAGATCCACAACCAATTAGGTGAAATATTATAAACATCTAATTAGTAGTGTTTCTTGCTTGGAGCGGAGTGTTACTCATCAGCATACGGAATATTTTATTGATGCAGTTCCTTGTAATCATAAGTCCTATTTCATCATGTTTGGAGAAAATTGTCATCTTTCTCTAAAGAGAAAAAGACAAGAGACTAGGTAAATGCCATTATGAACACTCTGCTTTTTGTCTGTCTTGCTTTAAGTGAGGCGTTATTCAACTAGTTAGTCCTTAGTTCAGCACATTTTGTTTATTGTATTTCCTTGATTAAAATAAAATTTTAGCTGAATATGAGTTTTCTTTTAGAGAATAAAATGCTCCTTATAAACACTCAGATGATTGACTTGATTGCTTTGAGTGAAGCTTAACTGAATTTTCTATTCACGTGATTTAAATTCCTTTTGTCGTTTGTATTGTTAAATTTTTATTGAAAATTATATTTTTATGCATTTATTGCAGCGGTTCTCAGGAATGAAATAGATGATTTTAGCAACTTGGACAAATTATACTTAACTTCCTTCCAAGTAAGATTGACAACCAATTAGGTGAAATATTATAAACATCTAATTTGTAGTGTTTCTTGCTTGGAGCGGAGTGTTACTCATCAGCATACGGAATATTTTATTGATGCAGTTCCTTGTAATCATACGTCCTATTTCATCAAGTTTGGAGAAAAATGTCATGTTTCGCTAAAGACAAAAAGACAAGACACTAGGTAAATGCCATTATGAACTCTCTGCTTTTAGTCTGTCTTGCTTTCAGTGAGGCTTTATTGAACTATTTAGTCCTTAGTTCAGCACATTTTGTTTATTGTATTTTCTTGATTAAAATAAAATTTTAGCTGAATATGAGAATTCTTTTAGAGAATAATATGCTCCTTATGAACACTCAGATTATTGTCTTGATTGCTTTGAGTGAAGCTTAACTGAATTTTGTCGTTTCTAGTGTTAAATTTTTATTGAAAATTATATTTTTATGCATTTATTGCAGCGGTTCTCAGGAATGAAATAGATTATTTTAGCAACTTGGAGAAATTATACTTAACTTCCATCCAAGTGAGATTGACAGCCAATTAGGTGAAATATTATAAACATCTAATTAGTAGTCTTTCTTGCTTGGAGCGGAGTGTTACTCATCAGTATACGGAATATTTTATTGATGCAGTTCCTTATATTCATACATCCTATTTCATCAAGTTTGGAGAAAAATGTCATGTTTAGCTAAAGAGAAAAAGACAAGAGACTAGGTAAATGCCATTATGAACACTCTGCTTTTTGTCTGTCTTGCTTTCAGTGAGGCTTTATTCAACTAGTTAGTCCTTAGTTCAGCACATTTTGTTTATTGTATTTTCTTGATTAAAATAAAATTTTAGCTGAATATGAGTTTTCTTTTAGAGAATAATATGCTCCTTATAAAAACTCAGATGATGGTCTTGATTGCTTTGAGTGAAGCGTAAATGAATTTTGTCGTTTGTATTGTTAAATTTTTATTGAAAATTATATTTTTATGCATTTATTGCAGCGGTTCTCAGGAATGAAATAGATGATTTTAGCAACTTGGAGAAATTATACTTAACTTCCTTCCAAGTAAGATTGACAGCCAATTAGGTGAAATATTATAAACATCTAATTAGTAGACTTTCTTGCTTGGAGCGAATTGTTACTCATCAGCATACGGAATATTTTATTGATGCAGTTCCTTGTAATCATATATCCTATTTCATCAAGTTTGGAGAAAAATGTCATGTTTCTCTAAAGAGAAAAACACAAGAGACTAGGTAAATGCCATTATGAAGACTCTGCTTTTTGTCTGTCTTGCTTTCAGTGAGGCTTTATTACACTAGTTAGTCCTTAGTTTAGCACATTTTGTTTATTGTATTTCCTTGATTAAAATAAAAGTTTAGCTGAATATGAGTTTTCTTTTAGAGAATAATATGTTCCTTATAAACACTCAGATGATTGACTTGATTGCTTTGAGTGAAGCTTAACTGAATTTTCTATTCACGTGATTTAAATTCCTTTTTGTAGCTTGTATTGTTAAATTTTTATTGAAAATTATATTTTTATGCATTTATTGCAGCGGTTCTCAGGAATGAAATACATGATTTTAGCAACTTGGAGAAATTATACTTAACTTCCTTCCAAGTAAGATTGACAACCAATTAGGTGAAATATTATAAACATCTAATTAGTAGTCTTTCTTGCTTGGAGCGGAGTGTTATTCATCAGTATAAGGAATATTTTATTGATGCAGTTCCTTGTAATCATACATAATATTTCATCAAGTTTGGAGAAAAATGCCATGTTTCGCTAAAGAGAAAAAGACAAGAGACTAGGTAAATGCCATTATGAACACTCTGCTTTTAGTCTATCTTTCTTTCAGTGAGGCTTTATTCAACTAGTTAATCCTTAGTTCAGCACATTTTTTTTATTGTTTTTTCTTGATTAAAATAAAATTTTAGCTGAATATGAGTTTTCTATTAGAGAATAATATGCTCCTTATAAACACTCAGATGATTGACTTGATTGCTTTGAGTGAAGCTTAACTGAATTTTCTATTCACGTGATTTAAATTCCTTTTGTCGTTTGAATTGTTAAATTTTTATTGAACATTATATTTTTATGCATTTATTGCAGCGGTTCTCAGGAATGAAATACATGATCTTTGCAACTTGGAGAAATTATACTTAACTTCCTTCCAAGTAAGATTGACAAAAAATTAGGTGAAATATTATAAACATCTAATTAGTAGTCTTTCTTGCTTGGAGCGGAGTGTTACTCATCAGTATAAGGAATATTTTATTGATGCAGTTCCTTGTAATCATACATCCTATTTCATCAAGTTTGGAGAAAAATGTCATGTTTCGCGAAAGAGAAAAAGACAAGAGACTAGGTAAATGCCATTATGAACACTCTGCTTTTAGTCTATGTTTCTTTCAGTGAGGCTTTATTCAACTAGTTAATCCTTAGTTCAGCACATTTTGTTTATTGTCTTTTCTTGATTAAAATAAAATTTTAGCTGAATATGAGTATTCTTTTAGAGAATAATATGCTCCTTATGAATACTCAGATTATTGTCTTGATTGCTTTGAGTGAAGCTTAACTGAATTTTGTCGTTTGTATTGTTCAATTTTTATTGAAAATTATATTTTTATGCATTTATTGCAGCGGTTATCAGGAATGAAATAGATGATTTTAGCAACTTGGACAAATTATACTTATTTTCCTTCCAAGTGAGATTGACAGCCAATTAGGTGAAATATTATAAACAACTAATTAGTAGTCTTTCTTGCTTGGAGCGGAGTGTTACTCATCAGTATACGGAATATTTTATTGATGCAGTTCCTTGTAATCATACATCCTATTTCATGAAGTTTGGAGAAAAATTTCATGTTTCGCTAAAGAGAAAAAGACAAGAGACTAGGTAAATGCCATTATGAACACTCTGCTTTTTGTCTGTCTTGCTTTCAGTGAGGCTTTATTCAACTAGTTAGTCCTTAGTTCAGCACATTTTGTTTATTGTATTTTCTTGATTAAAATAAAATTTTAGCTGAATATTATTTTTCTTTTAGAGAATAATATGCTCCTTATAAACACTCTGATGATTGTCTTGATTGCTTTGAGTGAAGCTTAACTGAATTTTCTATTCATGTGATTTCAATTCTTTTTGTCGTTTGTATTATTAAATTTTTATTGAAAATTATATTTTTAGGCATTTATTGCAGCAGTTCTCAGGAATGAAATAGATGATTTTAGCAACTTGGAGAAATTATACTTAACTTCCTTCCAAGTAAGATTCACAACCAATTAGGTGAAATATTATAAACATCTAATTAGTAGTGTTTCTTGCTTGGAGCGGAGTGTTACTCATCAGCATACGGAATATTGTATTGATGCAGTTTTTTGTAATCATACATCCTATTTCATCAAGTTTGGAGAAAAATGTCATGTTTCTCTAAAGAGAAAAAGACAAGAGACTAGGTAAATGCCATTATGAATACTGCTTTTTGTCTGTCTTGCTTTCAGTGAGGCTTTATTCAACTAGTTAATCCTTAGTTCAGCACATTTTGTTTATTGTATTTTCTTGATTAAAATAAAATTTTAGCTGAATATGAGTTTTCTTTTAGAGAATAATATGCTACTTATAAACACTCAGATGATTGTCTTGATTGCTATGAGTGAAGCTTAACTGAATTTTCTATTCACGTGATTTAAATTCCTTTTGTCGTTTATATTGTTAAATTTTTATTGAAAATTTTATTTTTATGCATTTATTGCAGCCGTTCTCAGGAATGAAATAGATGATTTTAGCAACTTGGAGAAATTATACTCAACTTCCTTCCAAGTAAGATAAACAACCAATTAGGTGAAATATTATAAACATCTAATTAGTAGTCTTTCTTGCTTGGAGCGGATTGTTACTCATCAGCATACGGAATATTTTATTGATGCAGTTCCTTGTAATCATACATCCTATTTCATCAAGTATGGAGAAAAATGTCATGTTTCTCTAAAGAGAAAAACACAAGAGACTAGGTAAATGCCATTATGAACACTGCTTTTTGTCTGTCTTGCTTTCAGTGAGGCTTTATTCAACTAGTTAGTCCTTAGTTCAGCACATTTTGTGTATTGTATTTCCTTGATTAAAATAAAATTTTAGCTGAATATGAGTTTTCTTTTAGAGAATAATATGCTCCTTATAAACACTCAGATGATTGTCTTGATTGTTTTGACTGAAGCTGAACTGAATTTTCTATTCACGTGATTTAAATTCCTTTTGTCGTTTGTATTGTTAAATTTTTATTGAAAATTATATTTTTAGGAGTTTATTGCAGCAGTTCTCAGGAATGAAATAGATGATTTTAGCAACTTGGAGAAATTATACTTAACTTCCTTCCAAGTAATATTGACAACCAATTAGGTGAAATATTATAAACATCTAATTAGTAGTCTTTCTTGCTTGGAGCGGAGTGTTATTCATCAGTATACGGAATTTTTTATTGATGCAGTTCCTTGTAATCAGACATCCTATTTCATCAAGTTTGGAGAAAAATGTCATGTTTCGCTAAAGAGAAAAAAACAAGAGACTAGGTAAATGCCATTATGAACACTGCTTTTTGTCTGTCTTGCTTTCAGTGAGGCTTTATTCAACTAGTTAGTCCTTAGTTCAGCACATTTTGTTTATTGTATTTTCTTGATTAAAATAAAATTTTAGCTGAATATGAGTTTTCTTTTAGAGAATAATATGCTCCTTATAAACACTCAGATGATTGTCTTGATTTCTTTGAGTGAAGCTTAACTGAATTTTCTATTCACGTGATTTAAATTCCTTTTGTCGTTTGTATTGTTAAATTTTTATTGAAAATTATATTTTTATGCATTTATTGCAGCGGTGCTCAGGAATGAAATAGATGATTTTAGCAACTTGGAGAAATTATACTTAACTTCCTTCCAAGTAATATTAACAACCAATTAGGTGAAATATTATAAACATCTAATTAGTAGTCTTTCTTGCTTGGAGCGGAGTGTTATTCAACAGTATACGGAATATTTTATTGATGCAGTTCCTTGTAATCAGACATCCTATTTCATCAAGTTTGGAGAAAAATGTCATGTTTCGCTAAAGAGAAAAAGACAAGAGACTAGGTAAATGCCATTATGAACACTCTGCTTTTAGTCTGTCTTGCTTTCAGTGAGGCTTTATTGAACTAGTTAGTCTTTAGTTCAGCACATTTGTTTATTGTATTTTCTTGATTAAAATAAAATTTTAGCTGAATATGAGTTTTCTTTTAGAGAATAATATGCTCCTTATAAACACTCAGATGATTGTCTTGATTGCTTTGAGTGAAGCTTAACTGAATTTTGTCGTTTGTATTGTTAAATTGTTATTGAAAATTACATTTTTATGCAATTATTGCAGCGGTTCTCAGGAATGAAATAAATGATTTTTGCAACTTGGAGAAATTATACTTAACTTCCTTCCAAGTAAGATTGACAACCAATTAGGTGAAATATTATAAACATCTAATTAATAGCCTTTCTTGCTTGGAGCGGATTGTTACTCATCAGCATACGGAATATTTTATTGATGCAGTTCCTTGTAATCATACATCCTATTTAATCAAGTTTGGAGAAAAATGTCATGTTTCCCTAAAGAGGAAAAGACAAGAGACTAGGTAAATACATTATGAACACTCTGCTTTTTGTCTGTCTTGCTTTCCGTGAGGCTTTATTCAACTAGTTAGTCCTTTGTTCAGCACATTTTGTTTATTGTGTTTTCTTGATTAAAAAAAATTTTTAGCTGAATATGAGTTTTCTTTTAGAGAATTATATGCTCCTTATAAACACTCAGATGATTGTCTTGATTGTTTTGAGTGAAGCTTAACTGAATTTTCTATTCACGTGATTTAAATTCCTTTTGTCGTTTGTATTGTTAAATTTTTATTGAAAATTATATTTTTAAGCATTTATTGCAGCAGTTCTCAGGAATAAAATAGATGATTTTTGCAACTTGGAGAAATTATACTTAACTTCCTTCCAAGTAAGATTAACAGCCAATTAGGTGAAATATTATAAACATCTATTTAGTAGTCTTTCTTGCTTGGAGCGGAGTGTTACTCATGAGCATACGGAATATTTTATTGATGCAGTTCCTTGTAATCATACGTCCTATTTCATCAAGTTTGGAGAAAAATGTCATGTTTCCCTAAAGAGGAAAAGACAAGAGACTAGGTAAATACATTATGAACACTCTGCTTTTTGTCTGTCTTGCTTTCCGTGAGGCTTTATTCAACTAGTTAGTCCTTTGTTCAGAACATTTTGTTTATTGTGTTTTCTTGATTAAAAAAAATTTTTAGCTGAATATGAGTTTTCTTTTAGAGAATTATATGCTCCTTATAAACACTCAGATGATTGTCTTGATTGTTTTGAGTGAAGCTTAACTGAATTTTCTATTCACGTGATTTAAATTCCTTTTGTCGTTTGTATTGTTAAATTTTTATTGAAAATTATATTTTTAAGCATTTATTGCAGCAGTTCTCAGGAATAAAATAGATGATTTTTGCAACTTGGAGAAATTATACTTAACTTCCTTCCAAGTAAGATTAACAGCCAATTAGGTGAAATATTATAAACATCTATTTAGTAGTCTTTCTTGCTTGGAGCGGAGTGTTACTCATGAGCATACGGAATATTTTATTGATGCAGTTCCTTGTAATCATACGTCCTATTTCATCAAGTTTGGAGAAAAATGTCATGTTTCTCTAAAGAGAAAAAGACAAGAGACTAGGTAAATGCCATTATGAACACTTTGGTTTTTGTCTATCTTGCTTTCAGTGAGGCTTTATTCAACTAGTTAGTCCTTAGTTCAGCACATTTTGTTTATTGTATTTTCTAGATTAAAATGCAATTTTAGCTGAATATGAGTTTTCTTTTAGAGAATAATATGCTCCTTATAAACACTCGCATGATTGTCTTGATTGCTTTGAGTGAAGCTTAACTGAATTTTCTATTCACGTGATTTAAATTGCTTTTGTCGTTTGTATTGTTAAATTTTTATTGAACATTATATTTTTAGGCATTTATTGCGGCAGTTCTCGGGAATGAAATAGATGATTTTCGCAACTTGGAGAAATTATACTTAACTTCCTTCCAAGTAAGATTGACAACCAATTAGGTGAAATATTATAAACATCTAATTAGTAGTCTTTCTTGCTTGGAGCGGAGTGTTAGTCATCAGTATAAGGAATATTTTATTGATGCAGTTCCTTGTAATCATACATCCTATTTCATCAAGTTTGGAGAAAAATGTCATGTTTCTCTAAAGAGAAAAAGACAAGAGACTAGGTAAATGCCATTATGAACACTGCTTTTTGTCTGTCTTGCTTTCAGTGAGGCTTTATTCAACTAGTTAATCCTTAGTTCAGCACATTTTGTTTATTGTATTTTCTTGATTAAAATAAAATTTTCGCTGAATATGAGTTTTCTTTTAGAGAATAATATGCTCCTTATAAACACTCAGATGATTGTCTTGATTGCTCTGAGTGAAGCTAAACTGAATTTTCTATTCACGTGATTTAAATTCCTTTTGTCGTTTGTATTGTTAAATTTTTATTGAAAATTATATTTTTATGCATTTATTGCAGCCGTTCTCAGGAATGAAATAGATGATTTTAGTAACTTGGAGAAATTATACTCAACTTCCTTCCAAGTAAGATAAACAACCAATTAGGTGAAATATTCGAAACATCTAGTTAGTAGTGTTTCTTGCTTGGAGCGGAGTGTTACTCATCAGCATACGGAATATTTTATTGATGCAGTTCCTTGTAATCATACGTCCTATTTCATCAAGTTTGGAGAAAAATGTCATGTTTCTCTAAAGAGAAAAAGACAAGAGACTAGGTAAAATCCATTATGAACACTCTGCTTTTTGTCTGTCTTGCTTTCAGTTAGGCTTTATTCAACTAGTTAGTCCTTAGTTCAGCACATTTTGTTTATTGTATTTTCTTGATTAAAATAAAATTTTAGCTGAATATGAGTTTTCTTTTAGAGAATAATATGCTCCTTATAAACACTCAGATGATTGTCTTGATTGCTTTGAGTGAAGCTTAACTGAATTTTCTATTCACGTGATTTAAATTCCTTTTGTCGTTTGTATTGTTAAATTTTCATTGAAAATTATATTTTTATGCATTTATTGCGGCAGTTCTCAGGAATGAAATAGATGATTTTCGCAACTTGGAGAAATTATACTTAACTTCCTTCCAAGTAAGATTGACAACCAATTAGGTTAAATATTATAAACATCTAATTAGTAGTCTTTCTTGCTTGGAGCGGAGTGTTACTCATCAGTATAAGGAATATTTTATTGATGCAGTTCCTTGTAATCATACATCCTATTTCATCAAGTTTGGAGAAAAATGTCATGTTTCTCTAAAGAGAAAAAGACAAGAGACTAGGTAAATGCCATTATGAACACTGCTTTTTGTCTGTCTTGCTTTCAGTGAGGCTTTATTCAACTAGTTAATCCTTAGTTCAGCACATTTTGTTTATTGTATTTTCTCGATTAAAATAAAATTTTCGCTGAATATGAGTTTTCTTTTAGAGAATAATATGCTCCTTATAAACACTCAGATGATTGTCTTGATTGCTCTGAGTGAAGCGAAACTGAATTTTCTATTCACGTGATTTAAATTCCTTTTGTCGTTTGTATTGTTAAATTTTTATTGAAAATTATATTTTTATGCATTTATTGCAGCCGTTCTCAGGAATGAAATAGATGATTTTAGCAACTTGGAGAAATTATACTCAACTTCCTTCCAAGTAAGATAAACAACCAATTAGGTGAAATATTATAAACATCTAATTAGTAGTCTTTCTTGCTTGGAGCGGAGTGTTACTCATCAGCATACGGAATATTTTATTGATGCAGTTCCTTGTAATCATACGTCCTATTTCATCAAGTTTGGAGAAAAATGTCATGTTTCTCTAAAGAGAAAAAGACAAGAGACTAGGTAAAATCCATTATGAACACTCTGCTTTTTGTCTGTCTTGCTTTCAGTTAGGCTTTATTCAACTAGTTAGTCCTTAGTTCAGCACATTTTGTTTATTGTATTTTCTTGATTAAAATAAAATTTTAGCTGAATATGAGTTTTCTTTTAGAGAATAATATGCTCCTTATAAACACTCAGATGATTGTCTTGATTGCTTTGAGTGAAGCTTAACTGAATTTTCTATTCACGTGATTTAAATTCCTTTTGTCGTTTGTATTGTTAAATTTTTATTGAAAATTATATTTTTATGCATTTATTGCAGCGGTTCTCAGGAGTGAAATAGATGATGTTAGCAACTTGGAGAAATTATACTTAACTTCCTTCCAAATAAGATTGACAACCAATTAGGTGAAATATTATAAACATCTAATTAGTAGTCTTTCTTGCTTGGAGCGGAGTGTTACTCATCAGTATAAGGAATATTTTATTGATGCAGTTCCTTGTAATCATACATCCTATTTCATCAAGTTTGGAGAAAAATGTCATGTTTCTCTAAAGAGAAAAAGACAAGAGACTAGGTAAATGCCATTATGAACACTGCTTTTTGTCTGTCTTGCTTTCAGTGAGGCTTTATTCAACTAGTTAATCCTTAGTTCAGCACATTTTGTTTATTGTATTTTCTTGATTAAAATAAAATTTTCGCTGAATATGAGTTTTCTTTTAGAGAATAATATGCTCCTTATAAACACTCAGATGATTGTCTTGATTGCTCTGAGTGAAGCTAAACTGAATTTTCTATTCACGTGATTTAAATTCCTTTTGTCGTTTGTATTGTTAAATTTTTATTGAAAATTATATTTTTATGCATTTATTGCAGCCGTTCTCAGGAATGAAATAGATGATTTTAGCAACTTGGAGAAATTATACTCAACTTCCTTCCAAGTAAGATAAACAACCAATTAGGTGAAATATTATAAACATCTAATTAGTAGTCTTTCTTGCTTGGAGCGGAGTGTTACTCATCAGCATACGGAATATTTTATTGATGCAGTTCCTTGTAATCATACATCCTATTTCATCAAGTTTGGAGAAAAATGTCATGTTTCCCTAAAGAGGAAAAGACAAGAGACTAGGTAAATGCCATTATGAACACTCTGGTTTTTGTCTATCTTGCTTTCAGTGAGGCTTTATTCAACTAGTTAGTCCTTAGTTCAGCACATTTTGTTTATTGTATTTTCTTGATTAAAATGCAATTTTAGCTGAATATGAGTTTTCTTTTAGAGAATAATATGCTCCTTATAAACACTCGCATGATTGTCTTGATTGCTTTGAGTGAAGCTTAACTGAACTTTCTATTCACGTGATTAAAATTGCTTTTGTCGTTTGTATTGTTAAATTTTCATTGAACATTATATTTTTAGGCACTTATTGCGGCAGTTCTCAGGAATGAAATAGATGATTTTCGCAACTTGGAGAAATTATACTTAACTTCCTTCCAAGTAAGATTGACAACCAATTAGGTGAAATATTATAAACATCTAATTAGTAATCTTTCTTGCTTGGAGCGGAGTGTTACTCATCAGTATAAGGAATATTTTATTGATGCAGTTCCTTGTAATCATACATCCTATTTCATCAAGTTTGGAGAAAAATGTCATGTTTCCCTAAAGAGGAAAAGACAAGAGACTAGGTAAATACATTATGAACACTCTGCTTTTTGTCTGTCTTGCTTTCCGTGAGGCTTTATTCAACTAGTTAGTCCTTTTTTCAGCACATTTTGTTTATTGTGTTTTCTTGATTAAAAAAATTTTTAGCTGAATATGAGTTTTCTTTTAGAGAATTATATGCTCCTTATAAACACTCAGATGATTGTCTTGATTGTTTTGAGTGAAGCTTAACTGAATTTTCTATTCACGTGATTTAAATTCCTTTTGTCGTTTGTATTGTTAAATTTTTATTGAAAATTATATTTTTAAGCATTTATTGCAGCAGTTCTCAGGAATAAAATAGATGATTTTAGCAACTTGGAGAAATTATACTCAACTTCCTTCCAAGTAAGATCCACAACCAATTAGGTGAAATATTATAAACATCTAATTAGTAGTGTTTCTTGCTTGGAGCGGAGTGTTACTCATCAGCATACGGAATATTTTATTGATGCAGTTCCTTGTAATCATACGTCCTATTTCATCATGTTTGGAGAAAAATGTCATGTTTCTCTAAAGAGAAAAAGACAAGAGACTAGGTAAAATCCATTATGAACACTCTGCTTTTTGTCTGTCTTGCTTTCAGTTAGGCTTTATTCAACTAGTTAGTCCTTAGTTCAGCACATTTTGTTTATTGTATTTTCTTGATTAAAATAAAATTTTAGCTGAATATGAGTTTTCTTTTAGAGAATAATATGCTCCTTATAAACACTCGCATGATTGTCTTGATTGCTTTGAGTGAAGCTTAACTGAATTTTCTATTCACGTGATTTAAATTGCTTTTGTCGTTTGTATTGTAAAATTTTTATTGAACATTATATTTTTAGGCATTTATTGCGGCAGTTCTCGGGAATGAAATAGATGATTTTCGCAACTTGGAGAAATTATACTTAACTTCCTTCCAAGTAAGATTGACAACCAATTAGGTGAAATATTATAAACATCTAATTAGTAGTCTTTCTTGCTTGGAGCGGAGTGTTAGTCATCAGTATAAGGAATATTTTATTGATGCAGTTCCTTGTAATCATACATCCTATTTCATCAAGTTTGGAGAAAAATGTCATGTTTCTCTAAAGAGAAAAAGACAAGAGACTAGGTAAATGCCATTATGAACACTGCTTTTTGTCTGTCTTGCTTTCAGTGAGGCTTTTTTCAACTAGTTAATCCTTAGTTCAGCACATTTTGTTTATTGTATTTTCTTGATTAAAATAAAATTTTCGCTGAATATGAGTTTTCTTTTAGAGAATAATATGCTCCTTATAAACACTCAGATGATTGTCTTGATTGCTCTGAGTGAAGCTAAACTGAATTTTCTATTCACGTGATTTAAATTCCTTTTGTCGTTTGTATTGTTAAATTTTTATTGAAAATTATATTTTTATGCATTTATTGCAGCCGTTCTCAGGAATGAAATAGATGATTTTAGTAACTTGGAGAAATTATACTCAACTTCCTTCCAAGTAAGATAAACAACCAATTAGGTGAAATATTATAAACATCTAATTAGTAGTCTTTCTTGCTTGGAGCGGAGTGTTACTCATCAGCATACGGAATATTTTATTGATGCAGTTCCTTGTAATCATACATCCTATTTCATCAAGTTTGGAGAAAAATGTCATGTTTCCCTAAAGAGGAAAAGACAAGAGACTAGGTAAATACATTATGAACACTCTGCTTTTTGTCTGTCTTGCTTTCCGTGAGGCTTTATTCAACTAGTTAGTCCTTTGTTCAGCACATTTTGTTTATTGTGTTTTCTTGATTAAAAAAATTTTTAGCTGAATATGAGTTTTCTTTTAGAGAATTATACGCTCCTTATAAACACTCAGATGATTGTCTTGATTATTTTGAGTGAAGCTTAACTGAATTTTCTATTCACGTGATTTAAATTCCTTTTGTCGTTTGTATTGTTAAATTTTTATTGAAAATTATATTTTTAAGCATTTATTGCAGCAGTTCTCAGGAATAAAATAGATGATTTTAGCAACTTGGAGAAATTATACTCAACTTCCTTCCAAGTAAGATCCGCAACCAATTAGGTGAAATATTATAAACATCTAGTTAGTAGTGTTTCTTGCTTGGAGCGGAGTGTTACTCATCAGCATACGGAATATTTTATTGATGCAGTTCCTTGTAATCATACATCCTATTTCATCAAGTTTGGAGAAAAATGTCATGTTTCCCTAAAGAGGAAAAGACAAGAGACTAGGTAAATACATTATGAACACTCTGCTTTTTGTCTGTCTTGCTTTCCGTGAGGCTTTATTCAACTAGTTAGTCCTTTTTTCAGCACATTTTGTTTATTGTGTTTTCTTGATTAAAAAAATTTTTAGCTGAATATGAGTTTTCTTTTAGAGAATTATATGCTCCTTATAAACACTCAGATGATTGTCTTGATTGTTTTGAGTGAAGCTTAACTGAATTTTCTATTCACGTGATTTAAATTCCTTTTGTCGTTTGTATTGTTAAATTTTTATTGAAAATTATATTTTTAAGCATTTATTGCAGCAGTTCTCAGGAATAAAATAGATGATTTTAGCAACTTGGAGAAATTATACTCAACTTCCTTCCAAGTAAGATCCACAACCAATTAGGTGAAATATTATAAACATCTAATTAGTAGTGTTTCTTGCTTGGAGCGGAGTGATACTCATCAGCATACGGAATATTTTATTGATGCAGTTCCTTGTAATCATACGTCCTATTTCATCATGTTTGGAGAAAAATGTCATGTTTCTCTAAAGAGAAAAAGACAAGAGACTAGGTAAAATCCATTATGAACACTCTGCTTTTTGTCTGTCTTGCTTTCAGTTAGGCTTTATTCAACTAGTTAGTCCTTAGTTCAGCACATTTTGTTTATTGTATTTTCTTGATTAAAATAAAATTTTAGCTGAATATGAGTTTTCTTTTAGAGAATAATATGCTCCTTATAAACACTCGCATGATTGTCTTGATTGCTTTGAGTGAAGCGTAACTGAATTTTCTATTCACGTGATTTAAATTGCTTTTGTCGTTTGTATTGTTAAATTTTTATTGAACATTATATTTTTAGGCATTTATTGCGGCAGTTCTCGGGAATGAAATAGATGATTTTCGCAACTTGGAGAAATTATACTTAACTTCCTTCCAAGTAAGATTGACAACCAATTAGGTGAAATATTATAAACATCTAATTAGTAGTCTTTCTTGCTTGGAGCGGAGTGTTAGTCATCAGTATAAGGAATATTTTATTGATGCAGTTCCTTGTAATCATACATCCTATTTCATCAAGTTTGGAGAAAAATGTCATGTTTCTCTAAAGAGAAAAAGACAAGAGACTAGGTAAATGCCATTATGAACACTGCTTTTTGTCTGTCTTGCTTTCAGTGAGGCTTTATTCAACTAGTTAATCCTTAGTTCAGCACATTTTGTTTATTGTATTTTCTTGATTAAAATAAAATTTTCGCTGAATATGAGTTTTCTTTTAGAGAATAATATGCTCCTTATAAACACTCAGATGATTGTCTTGATTGCTCTGAGTGAAGCTAAACTGAATTTTCTATTCACGTGATTTAAATTCCTTTTGTCGTTTGTATTGTTAAATTTTTATTGAAAATTATATTTTTATGCATTTATTGCAGCCGTTCTCAGGAATGAAATAGATGATTTTAGTAACTTGGAGAAATTATACTCAACTTCCTTCCAAGTAAGATAAACAACCAATTAGGTGAAATATTATAAACATCTAATTAGTAGTCTTTCTTGCTTGGAGCGGAGTGTTACTCATCAGCATACGGAATATTTTATTGATGCAGTTCCTTGTAATCATACATCCTATTTCATCAAGTTTGGAGAAAAATGTCATGTTTCCCTAAAGAGGAAAAGACAAGAGACTAGGTAAATACATTATGAACACTCTGCTTTTTGTCTGTCTTGCTTTCCGTGAGGCTTTATTCAACTAGTTAGTCCTTTGTTCAGCACATTTTGTTTATTGTGTTTTCTTGATTAAAAAATTTTTTAGCTGAATATGAGTTTTCTTTTAGAGAATTATACGCTCCTTATAAACACTCAGATGATTGTCTTGATTATTTTGAGTGAAGCTTAACTGAATTTTCTATTCACGTGATTTAAATTCCTTTTGTCGTTTGTATTGTTAAATTTTTATTGAAAATTATATTTTTAAGCATTTATTGCAGCAGTTCTCAGGAATAAAATAGATGATTTTAGCAACTTGGAGAAATTATACTCAACTTCCTTCCAAGTAAGATCCGCAACCAATTAGGTGAAATATTATAAACATCTAATTAGTAGTGTTTCTTGCTTGGAGCGGAGTGTTACTCATCAGCATACGGAATATTTTATTGATGCAGTTCCTTGTAATCATACGTCCTATTTCATCATGTTTGGAGAAAAATGTCATGTTTCTCTAAAGAGAAAAAGACAAGAGACTAGGTAAAATCCATTATGAACACTCTGCTTTTTGTCTGTCTTGCTTTCAGTTAGGCTTTATTCAACTAGTTAGTCCTTAGTTCAGCACATTTTGTTTATTGTATTTTCTTGATTAAAATAAAATTTTAGCTGAATATGAGTTTTCTTTTAGAGAATAATATGCTTCTTATAAACACTCAGATGATTGTCTTGATTGCTCTGAGTGAAGCTAAACTGAATTTTCTATTCACGTGATTTAAATTCCTTTTGTCGTTTGTATTGTTAAATTTTTATTGAAAATTATATTTTTATGCATTTATTGCAGCCGTTCTCAAGAATGAAATAGATGATTTTAGCAACTTGGAGAAATTATACTCAACTTCCTTCCAAGTAAGATAAACAACCAATTAGGTGAAATATTATAAACATCTAATTAGTAGTCTTTCTTGCTTGGAGCGGAGTGTTACTCATCAGCATACGGAATATTTTATTGATGCAGTTCCTTGTAATCATACATCCTATTTCATCAAGTTTGGAGAAAAATGTCGTGTTTCTCTAAAGAGAAAAACACAAGAGACAAGGTAAATGCCATTATGAAGACTCTGCTTTTTCTCTGTCTTGCTTTCAGTGAGGCTTTATTCAACTAGTTAGTCCTTAGTTCAGCACATTTTGTTTATTGTATTTCCTTGATTAAAATAAAATTTTAGCTGAATATGAGTTTTCTTTTAGAGAATAATATGCTCCTTATAAACACTCAGATGATTGTCTTGATTGCTTTGAGTGAAGCGTAACTGAATTTTGTCGTTTGTATTGTTAAATTGTTATTGAAAATTACATTTTTTTGCATTTATTGCAGCGGTTCTCAGGAATGAAATAGATGATTTTTGCAACTTGGAGAAATTATACTTAACTTCCTTCCAAGTAAGATTGACAGCCAATTAGGTGAAATATTATAAACATCTATTTAGTAGTCTTTCTTGCTTGGAGCGTAGTGTTACTCATCAGCATACGGAATATTTTATTGATGCAGTTCCTTGTAATCATACGTCCTATTTCATCCAGTTTGGAGAAAAATGTCATGTTTCTCTAAAGAGAAAAGGACAAGAGACTAGGTAAATGCCATTATGAACACTCTGCTTTTTGTCTGTCTTGCTTTCAGTGAGGCTTTATTCAACTAGTTAGTCCTTAGTCCAGCACATTTTGTTTATTGTATTTTCTTGATTAAAATAAAATTTTAGCTGAATATGTGTTTTCTTTTAGAGAATAATATGCTCCTTATAAACACTCAGATGATTGTCTTGATTGCTTTGAGTGAAGCTTAACTGAATTTTCTATTCACGTGATTTAAAATCCTTTTGTCGTTTGTATTGTTAAATTTTTATTGAAAATTATATTTTTATGCATTTATTGCAGCCGTTCTCAAGAATGAAATAGATGATTTTAGCAACTTGGAGAAATTATACTCAACTTCCTTCCAAGTAAGATAAACAACCAATTAGGTGAAATATTATAAACATCTAATTAGTAGTCTTTCTTGCTTGGAGCGGAGTGTTACTCATCAGCATACGGAATATTTTATTGATGCAGTTCCTTGTAATCATACATCCTATTTCATCAAGTATGGAGAAAAATGTCATGTTTCCCTAAAGAGGAAAAGACAAGAGACTAGGTAAATGCCATTATGAACACTCTGCTTTTTGTCTGTCTTGCTTTCAGTGAGGCTTTATTCAACTAGTTAGTCCTTAGTTTAGCACATTTTGTTTATTGTATTTTCTTGATTAAAATAAAATTTTAGCTGAATATGAGTTTTCTTTTAGAGAATAATATGCTCCTTATAAACACTCAGATGATGGTCTTGATTGCTTTTAGTGAAGCTTAAATGAATTTTGTCGTTTGTATTGTTAAATTTTTATTGAAAATTATATTTTTATGCATTTATTGCAGCGGTTCTCAGGAATGAAATAGATGATTTTAGCAACTTGGAGAAATTATACTTAACTTCCTTCCAAGTAAGATTGACAGCCAATTAGGTGAAATATTATAAACATCTAATTAGTAGTCTTTCTTGCTTGGAGCGCATTGTTACTCATCAGCATACGGAATATTTTATTGATGCAGTTCCTTGTAATCATACATCCTATTTCATCAAGATTGGAGAAAAATGTCATGTTTCTCTAAAGAGAAAAACACAAGAGACTAGGTAAATGCCATTATGAAGACTCTGCTTTTAGTCTATCTTTCTTTCAGTGAGGCTTTATTCAACTAGTTAATCCTTAGTTCAGCACATTTTTTTTATTGTTTTTTCTTGATTAAAATAAAATTTTAGCTGAATATGAGTTTTCTATTAGAGAATAATATGCTCCTTATAAACACTCAGATGATTGACTTGATTGCTTTGAGTGAAGCTTAACTGAATTTTCTATTCACGTGATTTAAATTCCTTTTGTCGCTTGTATTGTTAAATTTTTATTGAAAATTATATTTTTATGCATTTATTGCAGCGGTTCTCAGGAATGAAATACATAATTTTAGCAACTTGGAGAAATTATACTTAACTTCCTTCCAAGTAAGATTGACAACCAATTAGGTGAAATATTATAAACATCTAATTAGTAGTCTTTCTTGCTTGGAGCAGAGTGTTACTCATCAGTATAAGGAATATTTTATTGATGCAGTTCCTTGTAATCATACATCCTATTTCATCAAGTTTGGAGAAAAATGTCATGTTTCGCTAAAGAGAAAAAGACAAGAGACTAGGTAAATGCCATTATGAACACTCTGCTTTTAGTCTGTCTTGCTTTCAGTGAGGCCTTATTCAACTAGTTAGTCCTTAGTTCAGCACATTTTGTTTATTGTATTTCCTTGATTAAAATAAAATTTTAGCTGAATATGAGTTTTCTTTTAGAGAATAATATGCTCCTTATAAACACTCAGATGATTGTCTTGATTGCTCTGAGTGAAGCTTAACTGAATTTTCTATTCACGTGATTTAAATTCCTTTTGTCGTTTGTATTGTTAAATTTTTATTGAAAATTATATTTTTATGCATTTATTGCAGCGGTTCTCAGGAATGAAATAGATGATTTTAGCAACTTGGAGAAATTATACTCAACTTCCTTCCAAGTAAGATAGACAACCAATTAGGTGAAATATTATAAACATCTAATTAGTAGTCTTTCTTTCTTGGAGCGGAGTGTTACTCATCTGCATTGCCGAGAAGTTCTATACAGTTTGTTTCTTGTTTTTTCTATTATATTATGAAATTTTATCTGAAAATGAAGTTGCATTTTCAAAATGTTGTTATTTCTGCAGATCCATGCACTAATATACCAGATATCATCAATTTCGGTGAAAAATAGGATATTTCTATCAAAAAGAGGAAGGAAAGAGATTTGGTGATTATTTTTATAAACACTCAGTTGTATGTATTTCTTCTCGTGAAGTCGTATTTAACTCTTTATGCCTGCACTTCAATGCATTTTGTACTTTGTATTTTCTATTATTTTACGAAATTTTAAATTGAAATTAATTTGATTTTTGATATTTTGTTGCTGCTTATCTTTCGATTCATATATCCGATTTTATCGAGTTCGGAGAAAAATGGAAGGCATCCGTCGAAAAGAGGAAGACAGGGGAATGTGTAAATGTTATTATATTCTCTCTATCGTTTGTGTTTGTTGCTTTGAGTGAAGAAATTTTCAGCTCGTTATGTATGTAGTATGGTACATTTCGTTTATTGTATTATGAAATTTCAACTGAAAATGAGTTCGATTTTACAGAATATTATGTTACTGCTGATCCTTGTACTAATATACATAATTTTATCTAGTTCATAGAAAAGTGGGATTATTCCTACGTAACGAGGAAGGTGAGTAACTGGATAAATGTTATTATAAACAATCAGGAATTGGCTTCCGTTGCTATGAGTGAAGATTTATTCAACATTTTGTATCGGCAAATTCAACACAAGGATTTTATAATATTATTAGATTCTCGCCGATTAACTCATTATTTTTAGGCATAAATTGGTGCTGTTCTCAGGAATAAAATAGCTTATTTTAGCAAGCAAGAGAAAACGTATGTCGTTTTTTCCGAAGTAATTAAAGAAACGTTTTGTGTGAATGATCCTAAACACTTAACCAGTTGCCTTTCTTGCACAGATTGGAACTTTATTTATTCTACTATGCCCGTAAGTTGTACGCATTTTGTTTACTTTTTTCTATTGATTTATGAAATTCTAATAGAAAATCAGTATTTTGCTAGATAATATTATGTCGTTGAGGATCCTTCGAATGATGTATCCGATTTCATCAAGTTCGTCGAAAGATTGGATGAAATTCATTGCCATGAGTGGACCTTTACTCATTCTAATATGTACGTAAGTTCTATGCATTTTGTTTTTTCTTTAAAATTATTGTATTTTCACTGAATATGAATTTGTTCCTAGACATTATTTTGTTGATGCGGATCTTTGGAATCCTATATCGATTTCATCAAGTTTGGTGAGAAATGGGATGGCGCCCTAGAGAGAGGAAAACAACGGAATGGGTAAATGTCATTACAAACACTCTATTGTCTGTCTCTCTTTCTTTCATTTCAGCTTTTTTCAATTCGTTATGTCCTTTCTACAAAAAGTGTAATTATTGTATTTTCTTGAGTAATATTAAATTTTAACTAAACAAGATTTTTCTTTTGGAGAATACTATTTTCGTGCGGATTCTTGCATTCATATATTGGATTTTATCAAATTTTGAAAAAAATGGGATGGTTCCACGAATTTAGGAAAACAAGGAACTCGATGAAACTGATTATTCAGACGATTGTCTTGATTGCTTTGAGTGAATCTTTTTTAAGTTTTCTATTCCCCTGATACAAATTCATTTGACCGTTTGTATTATTAAATCCTTCCTGAAAATTATATTTTTAGGCGTAAATTGCAGAGGTTCTCAGGAGTTAAATAAATGATCTTTCAACTTGGAAAAAAATACTTAGCTTACTTCCAACTGAGGCAAACGTGAACACCTAATCTGTAGTTTGTCTCGCTTTGAGTGAAACATTACTCATTCCACTGTGTCGGTGAGTTCTATTTATTTGATTTTTTGATTTTTTAATTGTATATTTAACTGAAAATAAGATTGTATTTACAAAATGTTTTGTTTCAGCTTTTCCTTGTGCTAATCTACCCAATATCATGTATTTAGGATAAAAATTGGATACTTCAATCGAAAAGAAGAAGGCAGGAGCTTATGTGATTGTTATTATAAACACTCAGGAATTTGCCTTTCTTTCCATGAATGAAGATTTATTTCATTCTTTATGCCGGCAAGTTCAATATGTTTTTGTTTATTGTATTATTAGATCCCCACTATTAATTATATTATTTTGAGGCATTCATTGCAGCGGTTCTCAAGAATAAAATAGATGATTTTAGCATCATCGAAAAAACAAACATCACTTCCTTCGAAGAAGGGAGTTCAATACATTGATTGAATGATCAAAAATGCCTAATCAGTTGCCTTTCTTTCTTTGGTGAAGCCTTATTCAATCCCCTTAGTACGAAAATTCTATGCAATCTTTTTATTGATTTCCTATTTTTTTATGAAATATTAACTGCAAAATTATTTGGTTTTTAGACAATATTTTGCTTCTGCCGATACTTTGTATAATATTCTCGATTTCATCAGTCTCGGAGAAAAATGGGATTCTTCACTGAATACGCGATAGATCGGAGACTTGGTGAATGTGATTATAAACTCTCAGTTATTTGTAGGAAGTTGATTTTAACTCTGTATGCCTGCACTTCAAAGCATTTTGTTTGTTGTTTTTTCTATTATTTTATGAAATTTCAAAAGAAACTAAGTTTATTTATAGTTATTATGTTGCTGCGGATCTTTGAAATTATAAATCCGATTTTTTCAAGTTCGGAGAAAAATGAAATGCTTCCAACGATGCTTGGAAGACTAAGGACTGGGTGAATGTATTTATATATATTCAGATATTTGTCTTTCTTGTTTGAGTGAAGCTTTATTTAAATAATGATTCCGGATAGATCATTACATTTTGTTTATTGGATTATAAATCCTCGCTGAAAATGAAATTGTTTTTTAGCTTAAATTGCAGCCGTTCTTATGAAAAATATAGATGATTTTACCCGTTCTGAGAAAACATATTTCGCCTCCTTCAAAGCATTTATGATAAATGATTAAGTCAATGATCATAAATAGCTTATCTCTAGTCTTTCTTTCTTTCAGTTGAGATCTATTCATCCCAAAAAAGATCCCGAAAAAGATTATTTTTAGGCAGCAAGTGGCAACGAATTCTTGGGATAATATTCCCCACTATAACAGGTTAAAAGAAAATCGGATGCTTCCCTTGAAACGGAGAAGACAAGAGACTCGGTGAATTTGATCATTTATCTCTATTCTTTGTTTCTTTATTCCATCCACTGCGCCCGAAAGTTAAATATATATTTCTCTTCTTTGTATTATGTGATACTACTTAAAATTATTATGTTTTTATTGAGGAAACTGAACAGAATCCCATGAATAAAATAGGTTATTTCAGCAAGTTTGAGAAAAAAATAGGTTCTTTCATTTGAAGATATCTGTTTCAAGAATAGGTTTCGTGTTGGTCTGGTGTTAAGATCTCAACGTCGAAATCGGAATTTTCTAGCCTTATTATCTGATTCCACCGACAAGCCGCCGTATAAGAGGGTCTCTCGAACTTTAAATTCATCGAAACTAAATGGCATCCCGCTGATGTGATGTGGAAATTTGAAAAGGGGTTAATTTTATGGTATTCTGGTTTATTTCTCACCTCATAATGGCTCAAAATTACGGTGTCTCTCATTAATTTACCCTATAGTTCTTTATAACCTGAATGTTAATATAATGATCCTTCAAAGTACGGAAGACAAGTTGGGTGAATATGATCATAAACGGTCGGTATTTATCCCTCTGTACATAAAGCTTTATTCTTCCCACTATTCCCTAACTTTCAGTACTTTCTGTTTAATGTATTATTAATTGCATCAATAAAGTTTAACTGAAAAAGAGTTTGTATACAGGCAATAAGTAGCAGAGATGTAGCTTTTTTTAAGGGAAGGTTGAGAAGCGTGGAAAATTATGGACTGATGATTGTGATCTGTGTGAATTTAACATATTAGAAATATTAGTAAACTTTGTTATAATTGTATGTTATTTGAACACGCATTTTCAGAATCTATAATTTTTCCGGTATATAAATCATAGATACATCAAATAAATGTAGAAAATATCTATAAACATTTTTATAAGGTGTTTAAATATTTGTTTTCCCCTTTTACTTCGTGTTATATTTTTATACATAAAATGCATATCCATTAAATGAAAATTGTAAGAAAATTGTAAGTTTTTTTTTTTTGTTTGTTTGTTGATATCAGAAACTTGTTGAAGCTTTGATAACACAAAAGCTGTAAACTGCCATTCTGCGATATCATTGCAATTGAGAATTATTCAATTTCAGTATTTGCTGGGCAAAACTATTACTCTTAATTGATATTCTTGACAAAAAAACTAAGTATAATTACTGGTCCTGTTTTAAATTTACTGTCACAGTAATATTATGTCATGTGCCATTGTCCATTACTATTCCCCTCCAAATTTAGATCTACGCTTATAAATATCTTAAGAATGTGTATTCGTTCCTTGGTTGAATATTGTCTGCCTATTAGGTTATGGTTGTAACCTACTGCTTTGAATCTTCAATAGTTTTTTGGGACAGATAAATTAAATTTGGACAGTTTTTAATACCCACAACCCAAAAAGTGCTGAACCCACAGTCCTTCTGTTATTTTGCATGTTCAGAAATAGAATATAGAATTATAAATTGCAGCTGTTCTTTAATGAAACATTAAAGCTATGTTCCTATTGAGGTGGGAAGACTCAAGGCAAAAAATTCAAATTAAAGGAACTTTTGTTTCTGAACTTTTTTATTTCAAATTGATCCCGAAAGCGAAGGAATATTTACTCTGATCTCGTTTTCTATAGCCAAAGAGAGACGAACAAAAATCAACTTATCATTTCTATAAATGATAAAAAAATGCTTCACAATAGCTCTTAATGTCTAATGAATAGAAATGATAATTACATGTGGCATTTCAAATTACTTAGATAATACATATATGAATTTAATTTTAAAATAAATCTATCTTTTAAGCAGTGTGTCCATCCTAATCTTGACTGAATACTTAATTCCTAAACTATTAGATATAGGCATAGAATACGCCTTAATCTCGTAGTTTCATAAGGATTGAAATGTTACTATTTTACACAATTTCAATGGTTACTTCAAGATTGGTCATCTCGTTCCGGACTCCATTTTGTCGAAAAGAGCATTAATTGATCTAAAATAATTAAGGCTTCATAATATATTGAGTTTTGAACGCAGATTAGTAATTTTTTGTTTAAAGTATTAACATTCCAAAATTATTTTACTAAAAATGGCTTAATATAATCTGGAAATTATATAACAATGTAAATTTCTTAGACTTATATTCTTTCAAATATCTTAAATAATATTTCTTTACACAATTTAAAGCATTCTTCCACGAGGATCTATATTCCAATTTCTAGAAAAATTAAAAATAAGCTCTAGAGTCATGATTAGAGAAAACACCCTATACAGGATCTTGAACATTGCCAGTAATGATTTTTCTTACATCAAAAATAATTTATTTTATCATTTTAGTTGTCTTACAGTTCTCATTTACATCATAATGAATTCGTTTCTCACATTAAAAAAGAAAATACACTCAGTAATTCTGAATACTTTTAATTTTACAATGTTAATAAGGGAAACCCATTTTTTTCCTACATATATTTTTCCAAGATATTTCATCATAAAAATGTCTACAAATGCCAAATAGAGCAAAGAAGCATGAGAAATCTATTGGTATCTTTTGTTTTGAACGGTGAAGACTCATATTTAACAGTTTGACTTAAGCAAGTCTTGAAATATGGATCCTTACACTTCAATTAAAACATTATAAAATATTTATTTCCGCAGAATATCGACATAGCGAAAGAAATTTTACAAGTATAAATTTTCAAGTGTCAGTTTACTCTACATTTTTGTCACTTCTATAGAGGTGTGTGCATGAGAGTTGTTCCTTAAGTTTGATACTTTTTCGCTTTTTAAAAATTTCTGCACTTTTTACATTTTTTTGTATATTTCAGATAAGTAAGAAATGCAGATTAGTCTTTTTTTTTAGTTTCATATTTAATTAGGTTTGGTTTCTATATCATATCTATTGATGTGTCTGCATGACAATTGTTTCTTCCCTTTTATAATTTTCCTCTTTTTAAAAAATTCTTCTCTTTTTACATTTTTAATTTTTGTTCCATATATATCATAAATAATATGTACTGATTAGTCTTAATTTTTATTCATAGTAAGAAAGACCGTTATCTTCATCTGAATTGATTTATAAAAAGGTTTTGTTATCGTAGTGTCTAGAAATAACAAAAGACAAGAAGAAGAAGCAGGTATCTACTAGTGTCTTTTGTTTTGAACGGTGAAGACTCATATTTCAAAGTCTGACATAAGTAACCTTTGATATATAGGTCCTTGCCTTTCAATTCAAACATTATCCAATTGAAATTTCTCTGCGATATCTTTAGAGAAGAAGAAAAGTTACAGGTATAAATTTTTAATACATCAGTTTATTCTATATAATTGTGTCTGTTCTATAGATGTGTGAGCGTGAGAATTATTTCTTTACTTTAATAATTGTTCTGTTAAAAAAATATCTAATCTTTTTTACGTATATATATATATATATATATTGTATGTTTATGATAAACGAGATATACTGATAAGTCTCAATTTATAATCAAAGTAAGAAAGAACTGCATCTCTTAATTTATTCATCCAAACGCTTGATTATGAGACCTGATAACATATCCCTTAAATTACGTTATAACAAGAGAAGTATCTGAGATTCTTCAAATCCGAGAAATATATTATATTTGGCTTATAGCTGATATACAAAAATTGAGTTTTAATAAAAATAGCTTCAATGACTGAGTTCTATTGATATAATTTAAATCAAACTGAAAAATATGAAATAGTACATCGTTCAGTTGTATGAGATTTTCTTTGCGAAATGAAGGTCCAAATGATGTTGTTTTGCTGAGAAAAATGAAATTAAAGGATTGAACATACTTCCAGAATCGATTAAAAATAAAATTGTACAAACAAAAATAAATTTTGTGTTTTACTCCAAGTATAAATTGAAAGAAAACTATAAAAAAATAAAGACAAAAGAGAAAATTCTATATATTTCTAGTGATCGATTATTTATCAAAACATCTTATCTTAATTTCTCCCTAATTAAAAGTCTGAAATTTCTTTCCGTAACTCATAGCTACCTTGCGTATTCATGTAGGATATTTAGTATGTTTTAGAAATGAAAAATAAATCATTGAACTTAAGAAAATATGCAATTATTTTCTTTCTGGCATCTGTAATATGGAACTGGAAAAAAACATATTTCATGGAACTTTATAGAGCAAATTATTTGGTTTCTCAGACAGAGAATCCGATCCATTAGATTATAATTAAATTAATCATTTTAATATTAGATGATTAGAAATAATTGAAATATAATGAATAATTTTCTCTGAAGGTTTGTCCTTCAATTCACTCTTATTTCTGCTTGATTTCAAAAGTAGTGGGCTCGTTCTTTGGTGTGTGATAATAAAAAAACCAAAGATCTGGCCCCTACTGTGGAAGTCAAGTGCAATTCAACTGATACTTGAACCTACATCTCTTGCACGAAAGGCGATGAAAATGGCCGGTGAAAAAAATATATGTTCATTTTTCATTTTCATTGGCTGGTAGCTCGATGATATTCTTTTTTTAAGGTATGTAATTCTTTTTATTTATTTATTTAAATTCAGCATTTTATAAATATAAGATATAGGGATATATTTGCTGAATTATTGCATGAACTTCAATCTTCAGAAAATTTATTGCCCATTTCTATAAATACTGTTTGTTTTGAAGCGTTGTGGGCTGCTTTAATGTGGGACGATCACTGAGTTTGCTATATTTTCAGTTACATATTACCCTACTCGCTCGAAATATATTTTTATGGAATTTGATTCGAAGAAATATTAATTTAGATCACATGAAATTATATTTTTAAAAAATTCTAAAATGGTAGAGTGGTATATGGATGAAAATAACAGTATAAATCAATCTTTTATGTTTTTTTGATGGAATTTTCTTGCTGTGTAATCGTTAAGTCAGGTATATTCTTTTCCCTGCGATTGATATTGTGTTATTAAGACCTGAATGCAAATTGGTTTTTACCCTAATAATTGTTGTGGCTCTTAGGAATAAAATAATCAGCATAACAAATAGAAAGAGAAAAACAATATTTCGAAGCTCGATTATTAAATGCTGGGTGAATATTTTCTGTATTAATAAAATATATATAATATCCACATTTTATCTGAAAATGATCTTTTTTAGGCCGCGAATTCTTGGGATAATATTCCCCATTATAGCAGGTTAAAATAAAAATAGGATGCTTCCCTTGAAAAGGGGAAGACAAGAGACTTGGTGAATTTGATCATGAATATTTATCCCTAGTCTTTGTAGCTTTATGTGAAATTTTATTCTATCCACTGCGCCCGAAAGTTAAATATATATTTCTCTTTATTGTATTATGAGATACTACTTAAAATTATTATGTTTTTAGTAAGGAAATTGCACAGAATCCCTTGAATAGAATATTTTTTTTCAGCAAGTTTGAGAAAAAAAATAGGTTATTTCCTTCGAAGATATGTATTTCAACAGTAGGTTCGCTGTAGTCTGGTGTTAAGATCTCAACGTCAAAATCAGAATTTTCTAGTTTTATTATTCGACTTCACCGATGTGCTGCCTTTTTAGAGGGTCTTTGGCACTTTTAATCCATCAAAACTAAATGGCATCCCGCTGGTGTGATGTGGAAGTTTGGAAAGGGGGTAGTTCTCACCTGATAACGGCTGAAAATTACGGTGTCCGTCATTAATTAACACTATAGTTCTTTAAAAACTGGACGTTAAAATAATGATTCTTCAAAACTAGAAGACAAGTTGGGAATGTAATCATAATGGTCAGTATTTTTTCCCGCTGTACATAAAGCTTTGTTCTTCCTGCTATTCCCTAACTTTCAGTGCTTTCTGTTTACTATATTTTCTATTGCGTTAGTAAATTTTAACGGAAAAAGGTTTGTTTACAGACAATAAGTGGCAGAGATGGCGCTTTATTTGAGGGAGGGGGGAAGGCGGAGAGTCGAAGATTAGGAACTGATGAATGTGATCTTTGTGAATTAAACATATTAGTAATATTAGTAAACTTTGTTATAATTGTATGTAATTTTAACACGCAATTTTCAGAATCTATATTTTTTCCGGTATATAAATCATAGACACACCTAATAACTGTGTAAAATATCTATAAACATTTTTATAAGGTGTTTGAATATTTGTTTCCCCCTTTTACTTCGTTTCATATTTTTATACATAAAATACATATCCATTAAGTGGAAATTATAAGATTTTTTTTTATATCAGAAACTTGTTGAAGCTTTGATAACACAAAAGCTGAAAACAGCCATTCTGCGCCATCACTGCAATTGAAAATTCCTCAATTTCAGTATTTGCTGGGCAAAACTATTACTCTTAATTGATATTCTAGACAAAATACTAAGTATAATTACTGGTCCAATTTTAGATTTACGGTCTCAGTAATATTATGTCATGTGCCATTGTCCATTACTATTCCCCTCCAAATTTAGATCTACGCTTATAAATATCCTAAGAATGTGTATTCTTTCCTTGGTTGAATATTCTCTGCCTATTAGTTTATGGTTGTAACCTTCTGTTTTGAATCTTCAATAGTTTTTTGGGGCAGATAGCTTAATTTTGGACAGTCTTTAATACCCACAACCCAAAAAGTGCTGAACCCACAGTCCTTCTGTTATTTTGCATGTTCAGAAACAGAATAAAGAATTAGAAATTGCAGTTGTTCTTTACAGAAATATTAAAGCTATGTTTATATTGAGGTGAGAAGACTCAAGGCATAACATTCAAATTAAAGGAACTTTTGTTTTTAAACTTTGTTATTTCAAATTAAGCCCGAAAATGAAGGTATATTTACTCTGGAACTTGTTTTCTATAGCCAAAGATATACGAACAAAAATCAACTTATTATTTCTATAAAAGAAAAAAAATGCTTCACTATAGCTCTTAATGTCTAATAAATAGAAATGATAATTACATGTGCCCTTTCAAAATTCCTTAGATAATACATTTATGAATTTAATTTAACAATTACTCTATCTTTTAAGTAGTGTTTTCATGCTAATCTTGACTGAATACTTAATTCCTAAACTATTAGATATAGGCATATAATACGCCTTAATCTCGTAGTGTCATAAAGCTTGAAATGTTACTATTTTAAACATTTTCAATGGTTAGCTCAAGATTGGTCATCTCGTTCCAGACTCCATTTTGTCGAAACGACCATTAATTGATCTAATATAATAAATGTAAGGCTCCATAATGCATTGAGTTTTGAACGCAGAATAGTATTTTTTTTATTTAAAGAATTAACATTCCAAAATTATTTTACTAAAAATGGCTTAATATAATCTGGAAATTATGTAACAATGTAGATTTCTTAGTCTTATATTCATTCAAATATCTTAAACAATAATTCTTTACACTATTTAAAGCATTTTTTCTCATGGATGTATATTCCAATTTTTAAAAAATTAGAAATAAGCTGTGAAGACATGATTAGAGAGAACACCCTATATAAGATCTTGAACTTTGCGAGTAATAATTTTTCTTATAATAAAAACAATTCATTTTATCCTTTTAGATGCCTTAGAGACCTTATTTACATGATTATGAATTCGTTTCTCACATTAAAAATGAAATACGCGCAGTCATTCTGAATAATTTTATAATGATAATAAAAGGAACCCATTTTTTCTTCTACAAATATTTCTCAAGATATTTCATTATCAAAATGTCTACAAGTGCCAAAAAGAACAAAGAAGCATGATAAATCTCTTGGTATCGTTTGTTTCGAAATTTGAATACTCATATTTCAAAGTTTGACATAAGCAAGTCTTGAAATATAAGTTCTTACACTTCGATTTAAATATTATAAAATATTTACTTCCGCAGAATATCGACATAGCGAAAGAAGTTTTACAATTATAAATTCTCAAGTATCAATTTAATCTACATTTTTGTCAGTTCTATAGAGGTGTGTGCATGAGAGTTGTTCCTTTAGCTTTATATATTTTTTTCTTTTTAAAAATTTCTGCACTAATTATATTTTTAAATTTCTTTGTATATTTCTGATAAGTAAGAAATGCAGATTAGTCCTTTTTTGTTAGTTTTATATTTAATCAGATTTTATATCTATATGAGTTCTATATATGTGTCTGCATGACAATTGTTTCTTCCCTTTTATAATTTTACTCTTTTTAAAAAATTCTTCTGTTTTCACATTTTAAAATTTTGTTGTATATACATAATAATTAATATGTACTGATTAGTCTTAATTTTTATTCATATTAAGAAAGGCCAACATCTTCATCTGAATTGATTTATAAAAAGGTTTTATTAACATAGTCTCTAGAAATAATAAAAGAAAAGAAGAAGCAAGTATCTACTAGTGTCTTTTGTTTTGAACGTTGAAGACTCGTATTTCAAAGTCTGACATAAGCAACTCTTGAAATATAGGTCTTTGCCCTTCAATTCAAACATTATCAAATTGAAATTTCTCTGGGATATCGTTAGAGGAGAATAAAAGTTACAGGTATAAATTTTTAATACATCAGTTTTTTCTATATTTGTGTCTGTTCTATAGATGTGTGTTTCATAATAAATTTCAAATAATTTTTCTGTTTATAAAAATATCTACTCTTTTTTACATATATATATTTTGTTGTATGTTTATGATAAAAGAGATATACTGATTGGTCTCAATTTATAATCAAAGTAAGAAAGAACTGCATCTTCTTAATTTATTCATTCAAATGCTTGATTATGAAACCTGATAACATATCCCATAAATAACGATATAGAAGAGAAGTATCTAAGATTCTTCAAATCAGAGAAATATATTATATTTGGCCTATAGCTGATATACCAAAATTGATTTTAAATAAAAATATCTTCAATGACTGAGTTCAACTGATATAATTTAAATCAAACTGAAAAATATGAAATAGTACCTCGTTCAGTTGTATGAGACTTTCTTTGCGAAATGGAGGTCCAAATGATCTTGTCCTGCTGAGAAAAATGAAATTAAAGGATACGTAGAATAACGTACTTCCAGTAGATAACGTACTTCCAGAATCGATTAAAAATAAAATTGTACAAACAAAAATAAATTTTGTGTTTTACTCCAAGTAAAAATTGAAAGAAAACTAAATAAAAAATAAAGACAGAAGAGAAAAATCTATATATTTCTAGAGATCGATTGTTTCTCAAAACATCTTACCTTAATTCCTCCCTAATTAAAAGTCTGAAATTTCTTTCCGTAACTCATAGCTACCTTCCGTATTCATATAGAATATTTAGCATATTTTAGAAATGAAAAATAAATCATTGAACTTAATAAAATATGGAATTATTTTCTTCATGGCATCTGTAATGTGGAATTGGAAAGAAAGATATTTCATGGAACTTTATAGAGCAAATTTTTCGGTTTTTCAGACAGAGAATCCGATCCACTACATTATAATTAAATTAATCATTTTAATATTAGATGATTAGAAATAATTGAAATGCAATGAATATTTTTCTCTGAAGACTTGTCCTTCAATTCACTCTTATTTCTGCTTGATTTCAAGAGTAGTGGGCTCGTTCTTTGGTGTGTGATAATAAAAAAACCAAAGATCTGGCCTCTACTGTGGAAGTCAAGCGCAATTCAACTGATACTTGAACCTACGTCTCTTGCACGAAAGGCGATGAAAATGACCGGTGAAAAAAATATATGTTCATTTTTCATTTTCATTGGCTGGTAGCTCGATGACATTCTTTTTTTAAGGTATGTAATTCTTTTTATTTATTTATTTAAATTCAGTATTTTATAAATATATGATATAGGAATATATTTGTTGAACTATTGCATGAACTTCAATCTTCAGAAAATTTATTGCCCATTTCTATAAATACTGTTTGTTTTGAAGCGTTGTGGGCTGCTTTTGCGTGGGATGATCACTGAGTTTGCCACATTTTCAGTTACATATTACCCTACTCGCTCGAAATATATTTTTATGGAATTTGATTCGAAGAAATATTTAATTTAGATCACATGAAATTATATTTTTTTTTAAAATTCTAAAATGGTAGAGTGGTATATGGATGAAAATAACAGTATAAATCAATCTTTTATGTTTTTTGATGGAATTTTCTTGCGATGTAATCGTTAAGTCAGGTATATACTTTTCACTTCGATTGATGTTGTGTTATTAAGATCTGAATGCAAATTTTTTTTTACGATAATAATTGATGCGGCTGCATGGAATAAAATAATCCGCTTAACAAGTAGAAATAGAAAAACATTTGGAAGCTGGGTGATTAGGTGCTGGGTGAATATGGTCATAATTATTCAATTGCTAGTAGTTTTCACTTTGAAAGAAGCTTTGTTCAACCCGAGATTACATTATGTTTTAAAGTATAGGTCCTAAAAATACGGGATCTAGATTAATTTTCTTAAGGAATGCAGGAAAAAGGTAAGTAATAAGACCATTCAATTAAATTAGCACTTCTGTCACAACACTAATTGCTAATAAATCGAAAAGCAAAAATTATTGCTTTAGAAATTGATAGAAGTAAATTATTAGAGTTAGAAAATTTGGTTTTACTTGCTTACAAGTTTTGTAAAAAAATGTATTGATAATATCATATTGAGATGTTATAAATTAAGTCCTAAAGAGATCGGTCGTTCTTGACTGACTAAAAAACCAAAGTTTTTCAATTTTCGATCTTGCAGCGTGAATTACAGCACCCAATTTCAGCTGGATTTGTGAACCCGAAGTGTACGAAAATAGCGTGATAACATTCAGATTGAAGCAAAAAATAATGTATAAAAAAAGATTTTTCCTTTGGCAAATCAATCAAAGGTACATTGCGA
The DNA here is from genome assembly GCF_947563725.1 of Argiope bruennichi. NCBI lineage: Eukaryota > Metazoa > Arthropoda > Arachnida > Araneae > Araneidae > Argiope > Argiope bruennichi. The sequence goes on from NC_079162.1 coordinate 121,472,318, forward strand.
TTATTAACACAAGATCTTCGGCGCTGCACCATTCGCAGTCAAATTTTAGCAATTCGTTGAAATTTTCCACAGAATATATTGTATGTCATATTTTTCTTCGATTAAACAAAAATTTTGATTACAGCTTGACTGAAGTCTTCAAAATTTTCTGAAATATTATTTCACGTTTCCTTTGGTTTAACATTATTATGATTTAATTAATATAATTTCATTCAAATTGCATTTTATTACGTTTTATGACCTATTTTTTATAATAAATTATTTCTTCTTAATTTTCGTTCAACTTATATAGTATATATCTTCTGTAACTGTGGAAATTACTAATAATTTTTGTAATGTCTGTTCAGTTTACTTCGTTTAATATGTTTGTGAATAAAATAATTTTCAACGATGGACACCTTTAAATTTCTAATCCCATAGCTGCAATGCTGCTGCCAATTTTATCTTAAGAGTAAATGAAATTTTCTTTAATTATTTAGACCATTTTATTTATCTTCATCTATTTAAAGTTATTTTCTTTTCTTTATTCTTAGACCTTGAGTTCAAGGCATTCGTTTAAATATTTAACTGAGTTTAATACTACCCAAAGTTGCAAAAAATAACTTATGTATTCTTTCAATCAAATAACCGTGAGAATAAGAGTCCTTCAATGCTCTACTAAAATTTAAAAATACATTTAAAATTAATTTAATAATTAAAATTTCAGTTTTACATTCCTAAAAGAGAAATGCTAGTAGAAATCGTGCTTTATTTTAAGTCGGTATTTTTAATATAGAAATAGTTATCATTGGCGGTTGAAAAATTCAGATTAAATTTCGGAAAAGTTTAAAATCTATCAGCTCAGGTCGAATGTCTATATGTCATTGCCTTCTGCATTGAGGTTAATTGGGAAAAAATTATTTTTTTATTATTTTTAAAACTGTGAAACAGTTTACATTAACTTCAGAATAGTCTTTTATATAATTATATTTAAATAAGATAAAAATATTTATATAAGATTCCGACATAAACGGAATTTAAGATTTCAAGGATTCTTTAACTTTGCAATATAAAGCTACTTGCACCTATCTAAAAAATTTATAAATCTCATTTCCGGTTGCTGTTTTTTTTTTTTTTTTTTTTTTTTTTTTTTTTTCGAGGGGAGAGAACTTTTGCATCTTTTAATTTTGACGAATTCTCCTTGTTGTATTTTTAGAAATGCATAGAATGACTTTTATTGTGTTAAATTATTATTAAAAAAATTTCCAGTTCTCCCGATATTTTTTAATCCTTTGATCACACTTTTATTTCGATAATGAAATCCCTTCAAATGTATTTTATATGCTTCTCGCGTAGTATAACCATCGTGACAAATAGTTTTTTAAAGGAATATTTCCCATAATTAGTCAACAAAGACATCTATGTGATTAAATTGTATGTAATCTCAGTGCAGAATGTGTGGAACTTTGGATGCAGAATGAGTGGTTTATAAAGATAACAGAAGGTGTGGTTCATCAAGGGGCACTTGAAGTATTTGTTGTCTTTTCAAACCACCTGTTACACATTAAAGATTTCCCCTTTATAATAAGAAAATTTCAATAATGGGCGTTTTCGAGCTCATGCTTTCCAATAAACTTCTAACCCCCTCATGAGGTAAATTCTACTTCCAAGAGTCTTATTTCATAGCTTAACAGTACTTACTCTGTGGTTTAACTCAACTTCACAGGCTTAGTTTTAGCTAATGAGTAAATAGCACACTTTTGTTCTTTTATCATCATGTTAATACAAACATTATTGAAACCAACTTTCTGGCTTTACTAATAAAATCCTTATAAAAAGTTCTGGATTAATTTAATTTCTCAGACGGAATGGGCTGTTACAGAAGAGAAATTCCGGGCTGGAGTGATCATCTGCATATTTACTAAGGTTAAACACTACTTTTAATAAGGTTCTAGGCAGCGGAACCATATTTTGACTTTCAACATGTAAGATTCTCTTTAATATTTCTGAGTTTCCTTCAGCCAGATATTTTTATTTGAAAGGTTATTGTCAAAATACGTTTCAGCTAATTTCACAAAAACATTTGGGTTTGATTATTTCTAGGGGAGAAACTCCCTGGACCGCAATACAGTGTTACATTACTTTAGAAAAACTCATCTTTGCTTTAACATTAAAAACAGTCAATTTCTCAAGTTTTCTTAATTGAGCTGGAAGACGCAAGATTCTTTGAACCCCAATCTACATATTTTGAATTTGTATTATATGTTTTCAGTGATATAAAAAAGAACTCTTTTTGAAGGCTGCTCTAAAGAAGAACATTTTATTGATTCAAACGTTATGGCGATTGATAATGACGTCGTCTGACTGCGACATTGCATCCAGTCTCATTTCTCTTTCTTTTAAATTTGATATTACCGGAGCATGAAAGTTGTTATTAATCTTTAATGTAGAAGTGCTGGCTGATTTAAATAAAAAGAGTGACGACAATCAGCTCTGTAGTGTCATCTCCTGATCTCAAATTCAAGATATGATATATTTTTTAATCCTAAATTAATATCGTAAATCGTTTTTGGTTTTAAATAATCAAAAATCACATTTTTTTAGAATTGTTTGTTAAACAGTTTTTCAATTTATTTGATAACTGACGTTTAAATTTTCGTCACATTTTTTCCCTTGGTATATGTATCAGAATGGTACCTCTGTACTTGAGAATTCTTCTTAAAGGCAGTTCTCCCTTTTTGAGCTTAAATGATTTGAGTTTGATCTTTATACATTTCATAGAGCTAACACTCCTATGTAATTTGCTTCGTAAAGCTTTGGCGTACTTTAACGATGCAAAATAATGCCTTTTATTGTTCCTTTCTGTATTATGAAATGGCTCTGAAGTGGCATACTACCTCCTCTAAAATGATTTCATTCACTAATGTACTTGCAAATCTTTCTAAATATGGAAAGCCATCAATTAATCTTTCGGGCTAAAATCAATTTTTATCTAATATTTAATGCCAAATTTATCGGGGTTTTGCAGCATATACTGTATAAATGGGCATTGTACGTCTTCTGCTCATCTACAGTTATGTTTTGACCTTTTTTATAAAAAAAAAGAAAAAAAACGAAAAGTCTCAATAAAAGTATTTCAAATGGCTCATCCTTGTACCAATCGATAGTTCAAAATCAAATCTAATGAAAGTGATCAAATGTCAGCTTCACTCCTTCCTCCAAACTTTTGCACTATATAAACAATATTACTTTCAATTTCTTCTGTTAATTTCGTTAATGATCCGATTGAATTTGGAAACCATATTTAAATGTTACCTTTTTATGGTTTTCTTTTGCCACTAACACTTGGCATTTTTCAGGTATGCACAGTGATAACAGATCGGGTGGCACTTGAAAGCGTTATTATAAATTCATTCCACCACTATAGCAAATCTAATTTTTTTTTTTTTTTATAAGAAAGCTTCGGTAAGTAGTCTTGTGCTCAAAGAATCCAGTCATTCTGTTAATCCATTCTTGATATATGATGCAGTATGAATGTTTCATTTTAAATCCTAATTGCATTTCATCTATTGTTCATTTCAGTTTTCCATATTTGATTGTCGCTTATGAGTATCAACAAGCGCATGTTTATTCTCTTAATATCTCATTAGTATAAACGTTAAAAATTAACTCGCAAGCTATTTAATCTTATTGTTGCGATTATTTCCTTATTTCTCTGGAAATTGGAATCTACCTTAGATTTGCTTTTGCTCCAAATGTTATTTGTTTTAAATGTTATATAAAAGAATTGTTATTTTTTCGTAATATGTGTCGTAAATCAAATTTAGTGTATCGTTGAAAAAAGTTATAATTCCGAAGCTGTGATATTTTGAATCCATTTGGTGATATATCTAATCGCGGTGCCACTGCAAGGACAAATGCTTGAAAATCAGCCTTGCGTATAGCCAAACACTTACCTCTTCTTTTAATACTCCCTTGACCGGTGATGTCTTTCAACTCAAAAGATGCCATCTCATTTAATTTTCTTACCATGTCGCTCGACCGGTATTGACTGAATGATCATATTCTGATCGCAATTTTCTATCCTTTCATAGAAACGATAGCTCATGAAATCCTATAAGTAATCCTGGATTTTAGGAACGAAGTATTGAAGATTGAAAATTTGAATGAGTCTCATATATGTCCGTTATTAACCAAATGCGCTCGTTTGTTGTATCCGCACTTCAATTGGCCTAAAGCTGATGATCTGAATTAGGAGTTATATTTGGCTTAGGGTTTGTATTGCGATTATTGAGCCAGAGAAATCATGCCAGAGCTTATTTTTCGAATAGGCCCAATTTCTGAAGAAACATGATGCGTAATATGCTTTCAAATTCAAATATTATTCTTGTTTGATTGTATAGGTAATGGTCCATTGTAACACTTCTCAATGGTAAAGAATATAAGAGAGAGAATTTTAATCGATTTTTCTGCCTTTCCAGTATGCCATATTTCCTAATTATATCTTGTTTCAAACCACTGCCATATTTTCATTTTTTAAACATGCTTTTATTAAATATTTTCAGGACTTTTTGTCAATTAGATATTTCTGTTTCAATGCCTTATTTTAAAAAAATCAATCTAATTTAATAGAAATATGTATATTCTTTCGGTTATTTCTAGGAAAGCACTCTTCAAGCGGGTAGTTAGCGGGATGAATTTTTATCTCAGATATAGATGCTAATATATCATTTGAAAAATTGTAAATATCAGATCTTTGTTTTTTTTTACTATCCTCTATAATTTACAATTTATGTTTTATTTTAAATTAACTTAAAATATTTAGTTTTTTTTATGCATGAATTTCTGAAAGTAAAATTTTTAGTTAGATTGCATTTTTCGAATGATGGGTAAAAAAAAAAAAAAAATAACATTATGTATATCACATATCGCTGTAAGTGTAGGTTTTGCCGAAGTAAAATTAGCAAGTACTTGTTTATTAAGGACCAATTAACTGATTTTAACAGTGAAGGAATATTTTGTTCGAATTGCAGATAAAAGATGGCGGCACTATTTAGATTAGCAGAAACTGAAAATCGGGAGAAACAGAGTAAAAAAAAAACTTTTAAAAATGTCCTGTTCGTTACTTCAGCTTGTTTATTATATATAGGAGGAACTAGTTCTATATTTTATAGTATGAGGTCTACTAAAATAAAAGTTGAACGAAGAAACCTTTTGCCACTTTGTCTACCATCAGTGGCTTTATATTTGACCATTAGTGTGCCGGTTTACTTTCTGGGGAATTTCCTCTCCAAGGGGTGCACCCTTCTGTGCTTCTCCTCGTTGTAAGAATTTGAGCGTTCATGGATGCCACTGTTATAGGAAATACGGAAAAACCCAGATTATCTATAAGCGCCATGTCTGTCATCCTCATAAGGAGTATTCTCTGAATAATCACGATAATTTACAAAATATGTCTTAAAAATAGAAATTGAGCTAAAGTATTTCGAAATACATTCAATTAATTTACACAAACTAGTACTTTTTCAGGTTCAATGTTTTTTTAATCGAAATTTAATGCAATAAGTATCTCGCTTTAATTAAGATTTCAAAAATTTCACTTTCTTTGGAATCATATATAAAAAAAATGATTTCTTTTTTAAATTAGAGATGTAAAAGAAAATTGTGTTATAAATACTGAAACGTACGTCAGATACTTAATAAAAATTTAATTAAAATGTCACACATTTATTTTAAACTCAGAGAATGCATTAAAATGTATTTAATAATATCTCCTTACATTTTCTTCTATAATTCTACACATTCACGATATCAAAGGAAAATGTTTACAACTTGTTCTTTGAAATCATATGATGAAATTGGAAAAATAAGAAAATCAAATACAATTTACTTTAAATCTGGAATTTAAATTTAACCTGAATTTAAATTCTTTTGTTGGTACTTTCATTTGTTATTGAAAATATTGACGCAGTCCTCAAGAAAGCATCTGAAAGCTTGAAATAGTTATGTCTACTTAAATAAGAAAAGATTTTCTATAAATTGCACGTATTTTATGTTATATTTTATTTACTTATATTGATTTTGCACTATAAGAAAAATTATCTAAATTAAAATATTGCCTTTGGTTACAACGAATGATATTCTAAATTTCCGTATAAGACAAAAGGAAATTTTAAAAATCTTGTAATATTTCATAGTGAATGAATTATCGAGGAGTTTATCGAGATATCTACGAATTAAAGTCTTTTATAAAGAATTATAACCTTCATTAGCACAGATTAACATAAATAAAAAGGATCTCGCAATAACAAAGAGTGAGAGACATCGATTCAATAATTTTTTTTCTTTGTTCAAGAGAACAAATATGGTTTTCATTTGAATATGTTGTATTTCAGGTTTGTTAATACTTTATACTGTAATTAATAAAATTTCTAAAGATGAAAAATACATTTTTTAAAAAATTTCTGATGTGTAAATGTTGCTTTTTTGGTATTAAAGTTTTCAGTATAAAAAATTAAAAATCATAAAATGGTCTAAAATTTTATTAAACACCACCTGATATTCAAAAATGTTCAGAATATGTTTACATAATAATTTTCTTTTCCGTGATGTCAAAATTTCTATAAACAATTAGAACAATTTTATAAGCTATTTTAAAATGCCTAAATTTAATTTTAATATACCTTCTAATCCTAGTGTTGTTTTTTTTTTTGTTTTTTTTACATAAAACATAAGAGTAAGACATTAAATGGTGGAATTAAATAATGTTAGCCTTAATACGAAGAGACATAGTTACTATCTCTTAATTTATTTTTCGTCTTTATATTTTTTATGCACCTCCTATTAAATATGTTAATAAATATAATAATTTCTCAGTAGTAAAATGTAGTTTTACTTAATCATGTTTGTAATTGTGCTCAAAAATACATTGGAAAAAATGATTGCAAAATTTCATGCTTTTCCTTTCAATGAGCATAAAATATTATTAAAGTATCTCTAGAAAATAAATGTTTTATTTCAAGTTGTTGAATTTTTAATATGGATTCTTACATCATTTCACTATTTTGTCTTTCTATTATTTTTTTAATATAGCGAATGCGTTTTGTTTAGAGAAAGAGCGATCTCATTAAGGGCATCTTATTGTCCATCCTTAGTATAAAAACAGGTGTCCAGTACGATGCCCTTGATGGAATTGTTTTATATGATTACTCAGAAAAATTTGTGTCCGAAATCAATGGTGCTGCCTTCACTGGAATTCTATATGATTGAAGATGACGATACATCAAAAGACTCCTAAAGGTATTGTCGCGCTTTCATTCTGACTGAAACATGTTCACTCATTTTATGAATTTTAGTATGAAGAAAAGTGAACCTGGTCTTAGAGAGTTCAATTAATCTATAAATACATTCTAGAAGAAAGCTGTACTTATGACTGTTTTATTTTAAAGCTTAAAGGCATTGACTGTATTGCTCTGCTAAACTGTATATATTTGATTCTCGTTTATGAGCCTCATCAGGTACGTATTTGTTATCTAATATTGTATTCATACAAACATTATAAATTAATTTACGAGTCATTTAAAACGTATTATTTTAATTATTCTAGAAAATTATGCTTCAACTTCAAATTTTACGATTCTATTAGTGATATATTGACATGCCGTTGTGATGCTACACAACAGATCCATTTTTACCGGTGAGGAATTTGTTTCTATTTTTTATATCTACGATACGTCACGATGACAAAAATACTTCAATGTTTAAAAAGACACGAAAGCAAATTTAATACCTGGCTAATGAAAATAATAAAATCCATAAACTCAATGAAAAATTACTTATTTACATATCCATATAGAAAATATATATTCTCTTTAAGCCAATAATGAGTTTCTAAGATTCTCTTACTACAATAGGACGACGGTAGGTGATATAATTACGTAATACCCACTTTAAATTTACCTTTAACATTTTATATAATAAACTGTTTAAATATATTTGAAAAAAATAATGGTTATTGCAAACAGTTTCATTCTCTCCATTTCACTTTTTTTGTTGTTGTTGTTTCAAGCTGCGTAATAATTAATAATCATGCTATCTGCAAGCCTGACTTTACAAACAATGAGAATATGGAATTTCTGTTTGCTTTATTTTAAATTAGCTTTTATTTGGGCACCAAAATTCTTAATAATTGCAAGTAATAGCTACTTTAAATTGAAAAGGTAACTGTTTGTAGGCTCTCAAAAATCATCTCCGCAACCTAAATTGACGACAAGTATTATTATTTCGTGGTACCCAACAAATCGATTCAGCTACCCGCTTCAAAATACTTCAGTGATTGTGGCAGAAGTAGAATAAACGAATTTTTGAAATGATCTGAAAAAAATTAATATCTCAGAAGTGAAAGGGAATATCTCTTTTAACTAATAAACAATCAATGAATTATTTGCTTATTCGTGAAGAAAAGTTATCTTTTTCTTAAATTCATGTTTTAAATTTCCAAGATATTTATCGTATATTATTAAGATGAAAGAATGTATAGTTTCGAATTACTTTGTTTAAGCTCGTAACTGATGTTTTATTTTATAATTTATTTTATTTTTATAAATATTTATTTTATAATATTTTATTTTATACTTTAAAACATTATTAAAAATATAATTAATTACTTAATTATGATGATTTGTAATATTATTCATTCATGAGTTCTTTATGTTACTTTCCAGATGGTAAAATGTATATATTTACTTCATTGAGTATAATGAATGATATATTTGAAAATAAATGTTCTTTAATAGCAAATGGGAGAAAGAAAAGGAAGTATCTGTTATCATCACTTTAATTTAAACAAACCAGAACTGGAAAAGCAAAAAGTAAAATTAATTTTTGTATTCAAGAGTAGGTCGATTTATATCAAACGGATATTGTGAAAAATACCAGTAAATATTGATTTTATCTAAGCTTGTGAATTTATGCACAGGCATGAAAAATTTATAGTTACTATTACTTTGGACTGTAGAGAGGACTTTACAGAGCCTATGATCCCTTCACTTTTTTAATTTAAAGAAACTTTTACGGAGGACCAAAAAATTTGTATCAATTTTGATCCACAAGTAGAAACGAATTTAAAATAAAATAAACAGAAATTTTTCTCCTCATTTGATGTGAATCCGGGAGCGCAGACAGCATCATTCTCAGTTATCATGCAGTTTGGAATAGGAAAAACAGAGAAAGAGACAGAGAGAATGAGAGAGTGTTAGAAAACGGGTTGCTAAAATGATTAATTATTAAATTAATACATTTTTGAGATATTCATTACGTAATATTCAATTGAAAGAAGATATAGTTTCGAATTACTTTCTTTTAGCTTGTAACTACTATTTTATGTTGTAATTTATTTTATATTTTACATATATAAAATTTAATCGTTTTAGCATCCTGTTTTCTAAATCTCTCTCATTCACTTTGTCTCTTTCTCTCTTTTTGTTGTTACAAACACCATGATAATTGAAAATGATGCTGTCTGTGTGCCCGACTTCACATCAAATGAGGAGACGGAGTTTCTGTTAATTTTACTTTATATTAGTTTCTACTTGTGGAATAAAATTGTTAAAAAATTTTTGGTCCTCAATAAAAGCTTCTTTAAATTAAAAAAGTAGCGGCTGATAGGTACTGAAAAGTTGTCTCAGCAGCCCAAAATATTCGAAATTATTTTTTCATGCTTCAGTGTAATGTCACAATTTCTACTTCGATAAAATTGATCTGTATTTGCATATGTCACATTTTCCGATCTATTCGATAAAGCTACCTTGGCGGAAATTCGTCGGTGATTATATGGTATTTCAATTCCAAATATTTTAAATGATGGGAAAATGTATTCCTCTGTAATGAAAATAATAAACTCCATGAAACTGATGAGTATTTACTGAAATATCATGCAGAAATATTTTCGCTCCGTTATTTTACTTCTTTTTAACTAATAAACTTCTAAGACATTAATTCTTCAATATTGTGACTAAAGAAGTTATAAATGCGAAGTACAGGTGACTATCAAAATAATGGAAACGACTTAGATTTATAAAAAAAAAGATCCTTTATTATTATGATGTAGTACCGCTTTTGGCATGTTATACAGCTTGGATTCGCCTAGGAATCCATTCATACAAGTGATGAATAATTTTTAGAGGAATATTATACCATTCTTCCTGGATATATTGTGAAAGTTCTGGGAGGGATGCATGCCTGTTCAGGATATCGATTCCGTATTGAACGCTCTAAACTAGACCATAACGGTGCAATTATATTGAGGTCAGGTGACTGACTGTACGTGCCAAGGCAGATATTTAACTTTATGCTCGTGTTCATAAAACCATCATTAGACAAGTCTCGCTGGATGGATAGGTGCATTATCATCCTCCAAAATTCCATCTATTGCAGAAAATAAATTTTGCATCATAGGATGGACCTGGTCAGCTAAAATTTCTCTATTCTTCTCCGCAGCGATTTTTCCTTTTCAAGGTTACGATTAGTCGAGCAGAAAACCAAGATATGTCTGCCATATCTGACAGGTCCACCTCAATGTTTGACAGTTGGAAGGAGACTATCAAGATCTTACGCTTGTGCAGGTATCTTTCAAACGTGCACCGGCCCTGTTGTAGAGAAAAGTGGGAAAATCAATAAACAAGGTTTTGTGAGTGTGGCACCACTATTGACGACGTTTATCCTTAACATCTTTGATAAGTGTCTTGGGAATTAGCACTCTGCCATAAAAGTTCTGTTTATGAAGGTGTCTTCTAATTGTAATCACTGACACTGGAAAATCCAGATTGATGAATATTGAGCTCTGCGGTCACTTTTACTGCAGTTATTCGCTTTTAAGACATTACAATCCGCTTCATCCGTCTCATTCACTGAGCTTCACTTTCCGCCCACTATTTTGCTTTGCCGAGCTTGTCTTGCCGCATTGTGTGTATGCTGTCATGACTTTAGACACCGTACCTCTAGAAACGCCTAAAAGTTGGGAGGCTTCGGTCACACTTGCTGCAGTAACTCCTTTAAATTAAAATTCTACAATTCTTCTACAATTTGGCCTCTTTAAAATATGACAGATCCGATTTTTACGCATTTGAAAAAAATCCAAGAAATACAGAACTTTAATAAAGCTAACACATACTACCAAAATATATGAATTGCAATTTATAAAAAAAACTGATGGCTATTATTATATTTTAATGCTTACGAATCGCATTCAGAAATGCTACTTCTATTCACATGTTTTTCTATTATTTTAATAACCACTTGCATATCCTTTAAGCTTGTATTTATTGTTTTATATAGTAATGTAATTTATTTTAATACTGATGAAAATTTAATATTTAAAGCAACCTGTTTTCCAACTCTGAATTTTTCTTTCTCTCTTTTAGCTGTTCCAAAAAGCATGATATTTGATGATGATACTTCTGTGTGCCCGACTTTGCATCAAAAGAGAAGACGAGTTTCTTTTTATTTTATTTTGAATTGGCTTCTACTTGCGCATCAAAATTGTTTAAAATATTGCAGTGCAATTAGGAGCTTCTTTAAATTAAAAATTAACGGCTAATAGGCTCTGAAAATAAATCGCTGCAGTTGAAAGTAATGGTAACTATGAATTTTTCATGCTTCAAAATTCAAGCCAAGAATTCAGCTTAGATAGAAACGATCTCTACTTGCACGTGTCACAATTTCCATTTAATATATATCGACCTATTGTTGTATACGAAAATTTATTTTTGTTTTCGACCTTCCAATTCTAGTTTGTTTAAACGGAAGTCGTCATAGTAACAGATATTTTCTTTCCAATATACTTTACATATGATACATTTATAAATCATATTGGAGACTATCATGTATCACATTACAAATTATAAAAAAAGCATATTATATGATTAATGCATTAAGATTAAGTCGAGAATATGAGCTAAAGGTCTTAAATCTGTAAATACATTTTTTCTATTTTGTTATTGAGCCGTTTCTCTGTATGAAATCATGCGTTACAGACGAAAATTATACATTTATATAATTCGACTTCTGTTTCAAAAGAAAAAGAAATATTTCCATTATTAGATTGATTTGTTAAAGTTTGCTTAATTAAGTTGCAAGCACTGACACTCGAAAATCCAGATAGATGAGTATTGAGCTCTGCGGTCACTTTTGATGCATTTATTCGATTTTTGGACATTACAATCCGCTTCAATACCCGTCCGTCTCTTTCACTGAACTTCACTTTAAGCCCACTATTTTGCTTTACCGAGCTTGTCTTGCCCCGTTGTGTGTATGCTGTCATGACTTTAGACACCGTACCTCTAGAAAAGCATAAAAGTTGGGACGTTTCGTTCACACTTGCTCCAGTAACTCCTTTAAATTAAAAATTAAGTTAAAAAGGAACGGCTAATAGAGTTTCTACAATTTGGCCTCTTTAAAATCTGACAGGTCCCATTTTTTACGCGTTTGAAAAAAAATCAAAGAAATACAGAACTTTATTAAAGCTAACACATACTACAAGAATATATACATTGCTATTTATAGAAAAACTGGTGGCTATTATTATATTTTAATGCTTACGAATCGAATTCATAAATGTCACTTTTATTCACATGTGTTTCTATTATTTTAATAACCACCTGCATATCCTTTAAACTTGTATTTATTGTTTTATGTAGTAATGTAATTTATTTTAATACTTATGAAAATTTAATATTTAGAGCAACCTGTTTTCCAACTCTTATTTTTTCTTTCTCTCTTTTAGTTGTTCCTAAAAGCATGATATTTGAGAATGATACTTCTTTGTGCCCGACTTTGCATCAAGTGAGAAGACGAGTTTCGATTTATTTTATTTTGAATTGGCTTCTACTTGCACATCAAAATTGTTTAAAATATTGCAGTGCAATTAGGAGCTTCTTTAAATTAAAAACTGACGGCTAATAGGCTCTGAAGAGACATCGCTGCAGTCGAAAGTAATGGTAACTATGAACTTTTCATGCTTCTGCTTAAATCCAAAAATTCTGCTTAGAAAGAAACAATCTCTAGTTGAACATGTCACAATTTCCATTTAATATATATCGACCTATTGTTGTATACGAAAATTTATTTTTGTTTTCGACTTTCCAATTCTAGTTTGTTTAAACGGAAGTCGTCATAGTAACAGATATTTCCTTTCCAATATGCTTTACATATGATACATTTATAAATCATATTGGAAACTATAGTGTATCATACTACAAATTATAAAAAGAGCATTTTATATGATTATTGCATTAATATTAAGCCGAGAATATGAGCTAAAGGTATTAAATCTGTAAAATTCATTTTTCTATTTTGTTATTTAGCCGTTCCTCTGTATGAAATCATGCGTTACGGACGAAAAATATTCATTTATATAATTTCTGTTTCAAAAGAAAAAAAATATTTCAATTATTAGACTGATTTGTTAAAGTTTGCTTAATTAAGTTGCAATGATGGCAGTCATTTCCTTTCCTTTCATACATTTGCAATTAAAGAAATTTAGTTTTCAAATTTCAAATTCGTTTTACTCAGATAAGTAAATATATGTATCTTACCATGTGAAATGTAACATAAAGAGATAATGAATGATTAATATTGCAGTACACGAGACTAAAATAATTTTCTATAGTTTGAATAATGATTAGTATTAATTTAGAGCAGATTAATTTTAATTTAGAGTTTGTAATTCTCATGCTTCATATTTTGAAGACATTTACGCTTTTTTCAAATTTCTTCCAGGCTAATATTAAAGTTTTATTGCGTCCCCACCTCCTTGTTCCAACTACCTTGTCGGAAATCCGCATCCAACGGCTTTCCAAACTTATCCAAACTTTTTTTTTCCCCGAATAAAGATGTGTACCGAAAGTTGAATCATCAAATGATTAATATAACCGAAAAGATTAAATAGCAGACTGATGAAAGTAATAAACTCCATAAATCTAATAAGTACCTACTAACTTATTTTCTTAATCAAGCAGAAAAGATTAACTTTATCTAGCCGATTTGTTCAAGCAAAAAAAAATTTAAATGTTCAAGTAGACCTCTTTTGGTTTTCAGTTGACGAAAAAACGTTTTATAGCCTTCTTTCTTTGTGCATCATTGCGACTTAAGAAAATATATCTACGAACTACTTATTTTTTTAATTTATTGGTTGCTTTAATGTAGTACACGCAAAAAATGATTGTTATGGCAGACCGTCCGAGAAAAAGCATTTTTTCTTATCCTAATTCATAATGACAGAAAATTTTGCTATCTTTATGCCCGATTTAGCATCGAAGGCGAAGACATAACAACCGTTTTTATTTTTTTAATTAGCGGGAGTCTGCCCTTCAAAATTGTTTCTAGTATTTTTATCGCAGCTACTGGGTAAATTAAATTAAAAATGCTACATGTGAAATGTCATCACTACAGCCGAAAGTGATGGTAAGCATTATTTCATGTCTCTGTTTGAAAAGCATTAAGTCCGTTTAATTCAACCCGATCTATTCTTGCACATGAAAATTATTACTGATTTTTGACTGACACTTTCTGATTTCCTTAAACTTAAATTGTGATGTTGGCAAGTATTTGCATTCCTTGGTAAGTTTGCTTAGTAAACATGGCGATACTGCCATGTTTATTAAGCAAACTCTGCTAAGAGCTAGCTAAAATGAAGGCACTGCGTCTTAGCACAGTTAATGTAAAAATATCGAGCTTAATTCATTTGCTTTTAAACCCTTAATTCAAATCAGAAATGAATTAAATTTATTGGCCTTCGAAAAGATCCTTTTCTTGATTTTTGTAAGCATTTTGAAAACGAATCGAGTAAACATGAAAATTATGCAAGTGCAAAATACAGGAGATGAAAGTGTTAAGATTATTTAAAGAAAATATTGGAAGAAATTTTTCAGATTCATTAATAAAGAACTTATTGTGCGACATTATAAAAAATGGCAATTTTGTAAATTAAACTGTTTAATAGTACCTCTCTATGAATATCTACCTATCAGCTACAGACTACTGTAACGTTTTCCAACTTCATTTTAAGTCCCCATTGTCAATTTTTTTTATTTACCTCATCTGACAGCGCAGAACTAAACCATTTTTCAAATATCACCAATGGGGACCTGAATCAAAGTTGCTCAATTTTAAATTATACATGAGAAATAAAGATAGAACATTCTAATTAATTAGCTGTATTTCAAACAGTGCGAAATTAATACGCGATGAAAATTGATGATGTTCCTGTAGTTCGAAAAATTTTGTCCGTACACAAAAGCTTTACACCTCATTTTATTCGCTCCAACTGGATATACTTATGAATAATCTTTCAACACTTTCATTTGCTTTTTCTTTTATTGATGCATTTACCTGGTAAATTCATCTTTTATTGTTTCGATAATTTTAACAGCAAGTCTCTAATTCATGTTTAAATTATAACAGTAAACAGTCGAAACTAGGGTCGCATTTGCTTACATTTTAAAAGAGTAATCACGTCTGCCGTATTGACAAATCCTGCGTTTTTGGGTGAGCGGCATACATGAAATATCGATATATGTAGATACTATGTTAATTCATACATGCATTTCACCAAATAGAATGAAACATAGAGATAATAAATGATTACTGAATAATGAATTATACTTTGACTAATGAATATAATAATTCATTTTGAGCACAAATTCTAATTCTCATACTTTATAATCCAAAAAAAACTTTATTATTTTTTTTACAAACTTATTTACTAGAAAACCATGCAAATAACAATTTTTAAAAGTCATTCTTTCGTCTCGACCTCATCGTTGAAGCTCCCTTGTCTGAAATTCATCACTAATTATGATCGAATTTGAATCTTCAAATTTTTAAAATGATGGAGAAATTTAATACCTCAAGAATGAAAATAGTATACTCCATAAACCAATAAACAACTACTAAATTCTTTGGAAGGGCTGCGGTGGTATGGTGGTAAGGTCTCATATTCGGAACCATAGGGCTTCAGCTTCGAGACCCGCTTCCACCGAAGAACCTTCGTGCAAGCGGGGCTAGTGCATATGAAATCCGTCGGGGCCAAACGCCTTCCCGCTGGTGTGGTGTGGAAGTTTGGAGAGGTGGTGCCAGCTAAGTTGTCGTCCTGGTCATCTGACCGCCATTTAAAATTAAGAGGTCCGTCTCAAAATAGCCCTAGTGTTGCTTTAAAACGGGACGTTAATATAACTAAACTAAACTAAATTATTTGTTTATTCGTGTAGGAAAAGGTTATGTTTGCTTTAGCTGATTTTTGTAAAGTGAAGCAATGAAATTACAAAATTACTTTGCGCTGCATTATGACGAAATATATAAGTATGAATTAATTGCTTTAAATTTATATTTGAGGCTTTATATTATAACGTATCTTTTTTTTTATTATATATCAAAAAAGGATTGTTTGAACAATCTCTCTTTTCTTTCCCTTATGTTTCAAACTGTATGTTAATTTGAAAATGATGCTGTCTGTGTACCCGATATTACATTCAAGGAGAAGATGCCATTTCTCTTTGTCTTTAAATTATTTTTTGTCATCAAAATTGTCACATTCTTTAATGCGCCGTTACTTGAGTCTTTAAATTTTTTTTAAAAAAATATCGGCTAGTGTGTTCTAAAAGGTTATCTCCGAAGCCCCAAAGGAAGCCAAATATTATTATTGCATTCTTTTGCATAAGACACAATTTCTGCATAGTTTAAACCGAGCTATACTTAGCATCTACATCTTTTATCTTCATAAACATTATTAACACTTATGAAATGTTTTACTTAGTCACGTATAAAAAAATTGTTTACTTTAGCTTATTTTTTGTTATATATATATATATATATATATATATATATATAAGTAACCAAAAATATTAGCATTAGGTAATTTAAACCTATAATTGAAACAATCTAAAATTAAAAATATTTTGGAAACGAAACTAACTTATTAAAGGTAGCCTCAAGTTGATTATTATTTGTTTCTGATAGAATTAAATCTTTTTGGATAGCAATTAGTCACAATATTGGTATTATCTCAGTTTATCAAAAGTAAGTCATCAATATACCTCCACCCGTTTATTAAATTATATTTAATTATTTTTTCTCATAGTAACATAGGAAAATATTAGCCAACGGACTTGAGAAAGCTGTACCCATTGGAATGCCCTTTACTTGTTTATAAAAATTAATTCCATTAAAAACGTAATTTTCTTTAATATTAAAATTACATAATTTTAGCCAGTTATTTTTAGGAATAACATCACCATTTAAATATTTCATCATATATAAAAGTACAGATAGTTATTAATTTTTCATGAGGTAGATTGGTGTATAAATTTTTGAAATCAAAAGTATTAAGTTTATTAATGTTGTTATCTTTAAGAAAATCCAGTACTTCTTTGTTACTATGAATTATGAAGTTATCTTCATCTTTCATTTTGTCCAGGATATTTTTTAAGTATTTAGAGAAATGTTTTCTCGTATAGCAATTATAACTACCAATGCTACAAGTCACGAATCTGAATTTTAAAGGATTTTGATGAAATTTAATTGTTGGAATAAATAGGGATAGTTTAAAAAGCAAGTCTTTTTTTTTTTTTTTTTTTTTTTTTTTTGCGAAAGCAAGCATTTTTTTATCTAATTCCTTTTTTCCCGGTGTTCTTTAAAATATAAATTGTATTAGAGTTATATTCATTAATTAATAGTTCTTTAAAATAATATTTACAAATTAAACAGAAATTATTTGCTGATTTATCTCTTACTGTAATAATAAATTTTTCTTTTAATATTTTTATTTCTTTTTTTTTTAATGTTTTGCTAAAATAAATCTCGCGTTCTTTAGATCTGTCAATATCTGTATTCATTTTTATTTTAATTTCCTCTAAAATTCTCACTTTCCATTCTCCGAAACCTTCCGCAGGCCTGTGGTATTTTCGAGATAATTTAGCAATAAAAATATCCAAATCTTTACCAATAGAAATTAATATTTTATTATGATTTATTTTTTCTCTCAATCTAAATTTAGTTCCTATTTCCATTAACTCTATTAAAGAGCTGGATTCAATAATTTTTTAATTACCTGTAATAATATGACCTTTATCCACATCTATAAAATCTTTAAAGTTTTCTTTGTTACAATAACAATCTGTAACCATTTAATTTTATTTTTTCTAAGATCAAAAATGCATTTCGTAATTTTGTGAATGTTTTCACTTCTATTTGTGTCAGTAACTTTTTATCCGTGAATGCTCCTGACACAAAGTTGCCCACAGTGCCCTTGGTTGAGCGCGCGACGGGCATGCGCTAAGATAAATTTCTTATTAGCTTCTTGCATAGTTTTATTTATTTATTATAGTGAAGATATATCTCCCTAACGCTAAAAAACATGGAATTCTCGAAAAAGTTAAGAAAAGAAAAGATTTTATAAATAAAGAAAACTATACTAAAAGATTTAAAAGAGGTAAAAGAAAAGGTGGCAATTTTCAAATTATATTTGAGGAATTTCAAAATTACTGTAATCTGGAACATAATAGTGAAAACATTGACAAAATTAGGAAATACATTTTTCGTCTTAGAAATAATAAAATTAAATGGTTTTTAAATAATAAATTCGTGGATTTAGATTTTAAAAATTCGTACACTAAATGTATGATTCTTGATCTAATTAAATGTAAGCTTAATATTGTAAAAAAACGATTTACTATTTAATAATAAGAATAATGTTTACAAAGAATTCTGTGTGATAAAATGCTTGGATATTTACTTCGAAAAACTAAAATCACCTAAAATTGTACATAATAATAACATATTTTTTCCTCTATCGATTAAACAACTGTTTCAATAGCTTTTAGTTATATATCAACTTCAAAGAAAAAAATTGTAATTATAAATATTATAGCAAAATTTTAGATAAAATAAATAAAACAGATTGTTATTGTAACAAAGATAACTTTAAAGATTTTATAGATGTGGATAAAGGTCATATTATTACAGGTAATTTAAAAATTATTGAATCCAGCTCTTTAATAGAATTAATGGAAATAGGAACTAAATTTAGATTGAGAGAAAAAATAAATCATAATAAAATATTAATTTCTATTGGTAAAGATTTGGATATTTTTATTGCTAAATTATCTCGAAAATACCACAGGCCTGCGGAAGGTTTCGGAGAATGGAAAGTGAGAATTTTAGAGGAAATTAAAATAAAAATGAATACAGATATTGACAGATCTAAAGAATGTGGTATTTATTTTAGCAAAAAATTAAAAAAAAAGAAATAAAAAATTTAAATCAAAAATGTACAGAAAGAGATAAATCAGCAAATAATTTCTGTTTAATTTGTAAATATTATTATAAAAAACTATTAGTTAATGAATATAACTCTAACGCAACTTATATTTTAAAGAACACCGGGGAAAAGGAATTAGATAAAAGAATGCTAGATTTCGGGGGAAAAAATTAAGACTTGCTCTCTAAACTATCCTTATTTATTCTCAACATTTAAATTTCATAAAATTCCATTAAAATTCAGATTCGTGACTTGTCGCATTGGCAGTTATTATTACTATACGGGAAAACATTTCTCTAAATACTTAAAAATTCTCCTAGACAAAATGAAAGATGAAGATAACTTCATAATTAATAGTAACAAAGAAGAACTGGATTTTCTTAAAGATAACAACATTAATAAACTTAATACTTTTGATTTCGAAAATTTATACACCAATCTACGTCATGAAAAATTAATAACTGTCTGTACTTTTATATATGACGAATATTTAAATGAAGATGTTATTTCTAAAAATAACTGGCTAGAATTATGTATTTTTGATATTGCCGAAAATTACGTTTTTAATGGAATTATTTTTTAGAAACAAGTAAAGGCATGCCAATGGGAACAGCTTTCTCAAGTGCTTTGACTAATATTTTCCTACATTATTATGAGAAAATAATAATTAAATATAATTTAATAAACATGTGGAGGTATATTGACAACTTACTTTTGATAAACTTGTTGTTGTTGTTTCTTATGGCACTTGCCAAGGACCAGCCCGCTGTCCGAAGACAGCCGAATTAAGCCTGAGGGGGAGTGTCTCTTGTTTTCATACTAGCGCCAATTAGGGCCAAGAGAAGGCCTTAGCTACTCACGCATCACTCCTTCGCTTGCACATCCCCTTGTTACAGGAGGGTACATTCACACATCTCTCAGATAGAACAACGGAAGGAAAACCATGCCCAAACCGGGAAGTACAGATGACGGTGAAGACGCGCTACCTTTATTCCATGACGCCGGCTTGATAAACTTAGATAATACCAATATTGTGACTAATTGCTATCCAAAAGATATAATTCTAACAGAAACAAATGAAAATCTACTTGAGGCTATCTTTCTGGATTTAAAAATCGAAATAGCTAATGATAATAGTTGGTATCTACGATTAAAGTGATGAATTCAACTTTAAAATAACGAAACTGTAATTATCATTCTAATCTAAACTCTAAAATTTTCAAAAATCTAATTTGTTCGCAATTTAACAGGATCAAAAGAGTTTGAAATAACAAAATTTCCTACATTGAAGCAACAAATAATCTCATTAAAAATTTAACTAATAATGAATTTTCCAGAAACTACTGTAATATTAATTTTTTTATTAAAAAGGGATGATTTGGGATTAATCCTTTACCTAAAACAAAAATAGACCTTCCGTTGCATATTAAATTATTCAATAGAAGGCGCTCAGACCTTCCAATTATTTTTTACTTTGAATGGCGTTAGCTAAGGCAGTTTAGGGCGCGGGGAACGCAATGGGCGAGCTTATGTTAAAAAAAATGTTTTGCCTGCTTCTTGTTTTTCCTTTCCTTTTTGTTTGCATTTGTGTGTTGCAGTCTTTGCAGTGTTTTGTTTGCTTTTTGTTTGAGTGTTATTATTTGGTTATTTTATGTTATTGTATTGTATGTTATTGCTTATTAGTGGTCGTATTTTTCTAATTTATTGTTTTCTTTTCTTTTCTGTAAAAATGGTGTATCTTTTAGGCCTTATTTCAGGGGATTTTCGGGTCACGAGGAATCAATAGAACTTATTAGTCTGTATTCCTCACAGAAAAAAAAAATCCCTTTTTTTAAAAAATCCCAGCCTGAGGGTGACACTTGAGAAAGTCATCAGGCCGGATTCTTAGTTTATTTGGTTTAATTTTGATACTTTTTTTCCTATTAACTTGGTTTTTATTACTATTATATATATATATATATATATATATATATATATATATATATATATATATATATATATATATATATATATATATATATATATATATATATATATATATATATATATATATATATATATATATATATATATATATATATATATATAATTCTCTCTTTTTCACGGACTGTTTTTATTTTATTTTTGCTTTTTTATCTGTACCCGACATCCAATGAGAAAGCGCATATGCTTCTACATGAAAGTCACAAATTCTGCCCATCCATACTTGTACTTGAAACTATACTTGTATTCACTCTTCTATACTTGTACTTGAAAATCATTGCTGATTTTTGACTTGCTTGTTTGACTTGTTTAATTTCATATTGTGATAGTGAGGACCATTTCCTTTCCTTCCTTATATGAGGTAGGTAGAGAACTTTTCGGAATACAAGGAAAATAAAATATGTTTAATGATTGCTTTAATTTCCAACTTAGTCCCCTTCCAAAGATATACACTTGCTCCAGCTGTGTGGAAATGCTTGGATCCTCTCTCTATTGGAGCTTTCTTCTAAGGCTTCAAAGTAGGCATTTGTAGCCTGGATAACTTCGGTATTAGAACAGAATCCCCTTCCAGGCAAAAATTTTTTAAGGTTGGGGAAGAAACTGTTGTCAGAGGGGGCCATCTCTGGAGAATACGGTGCATGAGGAAGAATTTCAAATTTCAGTTCATGAAGTTTTCACATCACAATGCCAGCTTTGTGGACAAGAGCACTGTCCTGGCGAAACCAGATTTTCTTCTTATGAACACGGTGTTTTTCTATGATTTTGGAATGCGATTTTTCCGAAAGATTAACATAATATTCAGCACTGATGGTCCTGTCTTTTTCTAGATAATGCAATAATAAAATTCCCTTATTGTTGGAAAAAAAATGTTGCCATAATTTTTTCAGAAAATAGAGCATTTTTTGGGGGGCTGATTCGTCCTTCGATGTCCACTGTTTTGATTGCTGTTTAGTCTCTGGAGTATAGTAATGGATCCATATCTCATACATGGAAGTGAAACGCCGCAAGAAATCAGTGGGATTTGAATTGTACAGCTCCGATATTGTCAAGCGCAGCAGTTTTTGATCTAAGATCAGCAAAAGGGGCACTCATCTTACTGACAACTTTCTCATTCCCAAAATATCTATTAAAATATAATGCGCTCCTTGCTGTTGTCACCTATGGCACTTTACAAGCTCGCTGACAGTTATTTGACAGCGATTTAAGCCGAGTGAGCGTCTGTTGTTTTTTCAATAGCGCTAACTAGGGCCTAGAGTACGACTTAGCTACTTCACGCGTTACATTCGCTTGCACAACCTCTTTTTACAGGGGGGAACATTCACACACCTCACAGATAAAACATAGAAGAAGAATAACCATGCCCGAACTAGGACTCAAACCCGGGACGCCCAGCTCAGGGGGAAGACGCGTTACTCCTATGCCAGGTCGCCGACTATTGTGTTCGTTGTTTGGATATACCAACAGGCTCGACAACTTCTGTCAGTTTCAATCGGCGATCATTTCTAATATTTTTGTGAATTTTTCTAACGATTTCTTCCGTAATGGCATACTTTGATCTTCCGTAACGCTTCGCATCTAGAGTGCTTGTCGAACATGTTTAAAGTCTGCAACCCATGTTTTAATAGTTGTAAATGAAGGAGCAGATTCACCCAGTGTAATATTTAGCTCAGATTTAATATCCGTTTGAGATAAGTCATTTATAAAAAAAATATTTTATCACAGTTCCCACTACAGTTTTCTCCGCTTGCGGCTAAAAGCTAAAGAACATTTTAATACCTCACAGTTTAAAAACAACCAAACACAAATCTTTGAAAAGACGCAAAAAGTACGAGGATGGCATCTTTAAGTACTTTAATCCAAGTAATTCCGAAAGCGCTATCTCTAGATCAGGCCGGAAATTTTTCATCCCACCCTCGCATTTACAATTATAAAAACTTTATTTTCATTCATTGCATTCTGTTAAGCAAATCTGTACAATTTACCATGTTGAGTGTAACATTAAAAGCTAATGAATAATTAATATTGCAGAACATGATAATCAAAAAGTTAATTATACTTTGATTAGTGATTTCAGTTGTTCCTTGAGAATACTCATTGTAGTCCAAATATTTTATAATTCAATGAATTTGTAATTTATTCAAATTTACTTACTTAAAAATCAGACTATTAATTTTTTCGAAGAACTAATGCGGCCCCACCTCCTCGGCCTGGTTCTTCATCGCAAGTCCGTCCCTGATTCTGACGCAAGTTTAATATTGAAATATTTAAAACTGTCTAAAAAATATATATTTCATGAAAATTGAAAGTAATATTAATGATTACTTACTAAATTATTTGTTTATTCCTGTTGGAAAAGGTTTATCTTTTCTTTAACAGATTTTTTGAAATAATGAAATTCTAAGATTCCTTTTTGAGACAGTGTGATGAATAAAGACATAAAAACCAAGTAATTCTTTTAAATTTTTGGACGTTTTATATTATAATACATTTTATTTTACCATATGTATTTCAAAAATTAATAATTTTGGCAGAACTTTCATTTTTTACTATTTAATCCTATCTGCGTGATAATTCATAACTTTGCTATCTATATACCCCACATAACAGCAACAGCGGGCACTTTGTCTTCTTATTTGATGCTTTTTTATTAGCTTGTACTTGTGCTTCAGAATATTTTTTTATCTTTACAGCGCAGCTATAGTCCTGTAAAGCCTATGTTCTGAGGCACCCTCATTATAGTTCAAAAAGATAGTAAATATTATTCGTTCCTGCGTGAAAATGACTCATTCTCTTTAGTTTAATCCTATCTCTACTTGTACTTGATTTTCATTATTAATTCTTGACTAAATTTTCCTTGCTTGTTTGTCTAAATTTTTAAAAAAATTAATGGTGGCATGAATTTCTTTCTGCTTCTTAGATTTCGAATTGAAAATATTCATATCTTATATTCAATGTATTTAATTTAGTAAATATTTACATTTTGCCTATGAACATACATTAAAGTTGATCTGCTTTAAAAACATTAAGGTTTGCATTAATGTTATTTTTTTCTTCTTTTCTAAATGTCATATTTGAACCCAAATATTATTCAAACGTAATTAAGCAATTTCTACCTCAAGAATTGTGAATAATTCCAAAAATTTCGAGTGAAAAATTAAAACCTTTTATAACGCTTTAAAAGAAATACATGAAATGAAAAGAAAAAAAAATGGGTATCAAAATTTAGCAATTACGTGGGCTTTGGATAAATATTTAAAGGGATTTTTATTAATTTGAAATTACAGATAAACATGTAATGTAATTATATAAACTGTTTCAAAAATTACTTTTTACCAATACGTTATCTGTATTTGCTCCAGCTCAGAATGGACTTATTGTCTAGTTTTTTATAACATTTTACCAAAGTTGTTATTTTTTTCAGATTTTTTAGCAAGAAGCAGTACGGTAAAAAAGATATTTGCCTTCCTGGACAGTCGACTGCTTTTCAATGGTGAGAAATGTGGTGTTTATGGTATTGCTTGGAAAACATTAAATGCAGTATTTCTCACCCTTGGAATCAATTGCTAGTCATCTTGCTCTGTTACCAGTGTTTCATTATCAAGCATCAAATGAAATAAAGAAGTAAAATACCAAATATTTTGACTCCACAGTAAAGGAGGTAGAAAAGTGAAACTTATTACCTATTGTTCTAATCATATACAATATATGAGGAAGATAAGAAAACAATGTCAACGCATAAAAATATTTGAATTTATTTTATATAATTTTTTTTTTAAATAATCTCCTTTGACATTTTGAATTTTGGAAACTCTCGCCTCGTACACATTATAGGAAATGATTATTATATTAATATTGAACTGGAAGTGAGATTTTAAGATTTAACATCTATATATTTTTTATAATTTTCTCATTCAATAATAACTCAATTCGAGTTTGTTTATTTCGTGCAATAGGCATCAACATAGTTTGACTGATGTTTAAAAAAAGATTTGTAACTAATATTTGAATTCTTTGTTCTGGTTTGCATCAAATAGATTTGTGATGATGACACATCTACTTTCCCTTCACATATTTGTTTTTATTTCTAAATTGAGCAGTCAATAAACTCAATTAAATAATATAGACATTTTACCAATTAGAAAGTAACATAAAGAGTTAAGTAATGATTAATACTGCAGCACATAATGGATAAATCATTTATTATACGTTGGTTAATTATTTCAATAGCTCAAAATGATAACATATTGTAATCCTGATATGTTATGATTCAGAAAAAAAACTATAATTTCTTTAAATGCAAACCAGACTATATTAAATTTTAAAGGCCAGATTCCGGCCCAAACCTTTCGGTTTAACTGTCTAATCTGAAATTAGTCATGATTGTCACAGAAGATGAGTGCTCAAATTTTTAAAACGGTCCAAAAAATTTTATATTTGACAAATGAATATAATCTGAATTCACCTAGTAACACTTAATAAACTATTTGCTTATTCATGAACAAAAAAAATTATTTCAGCTCATTTTCTGAAGAACTAAATTTCTATGATATTCTCTGCATAATAGGAGGAAGAAAAAAGTTAAAATTACGAAGTAGTTCCTTTATATTTATATTTGGTTCCCTATGATTAATATATCTTGTTTTATTATCTATGTGTATAAAATGTATCAATCCATTTTCTCTGTATTTTTACGATTACCCAGCAATGATACTTCCTGTTTGCCTGAATTAACGCCCAATGAGAAGATGCAGTATCCGCTTGGTTTCTTTTAAATTAGCTTCTACCTGTGCTTTAAAAGTATTAATAATCTTTATTGCTCAAGTAGAAGTGTGTTTAAATGAAAAAATATCCACTACTACGTTCTGAAAGGTCATCTCTGAAGCCCAAATTATTGGTAAGTTTTACCATATTTTGCTTGTGCATAAAAATTCACCTTAATCTGTCTAATCAGTATATAAATATCATATCATATCATATAAATATCATATTCTCTGTACAAAAGAACGACGAAAAAAGTTAAAATTACGAAGTAGTTCCTTTAAATTTATATTTGGTCCACTATAATTCATGTATCTTGTTTTATTATCTATGTGGAAAAAAATGTATCAATCCATTTTCTCTCTATATTTTTACGATTCCCCGATAATGACACTTCCTGTTTGCCTGACTTAACGTCCAATGAGAAGATGGTTTCTGCTTGGTTTCTTTTAAATTAGCTTCTACCTGTGCTTTAAAAGTATTACTAATCTTTATTGCTCAGGTAGAAGTGTGTTTAAATGAAAAAATATCCACTACTACGTTCTGAAAGGTCATCTCTGAAGCCCAAATTATTGGTAAGTTTTACCATATTTTGCTTCTGCATAAGAATTCACCTTAATCTGTCTAATCAGTATATAAATATCATATCATATCATATAAATATCATCAGTATATAAATATCATATTCTCTGTACAAAAGAACGACGAAAAAAGTTAAAATTACGAAGTAGTTCCTTTAAATTTATATTTGGTCCACTACAATTCATGTATCTTGTTTTATTATCTATGTGAAAAAAAATGTATCAATCCATTTTCTCTCTATATTTTTACGATTCCCCGATAATGACACTTCCTGTTTGCCTGACTTAACCTCCAATGAGAAGATTTTTTCTGCTTGGTTTCTTTTAAATTAGCTTCTACCTGTGCTTTAAAAGTATTACTAATCTTTATTGCTCAGGTAGAAGTGTGTTTAAATGAAAAAATATCCACTACTACGTTCTGAAAGGTCATCTCTGAAGCCCAAATTATTGGTAAGTTTTACCATATTTTGCTTGTGCATAGAAATTCACCTTAATCTGTCTAATCAGTATATAAATATCATATCATATCATATAAATATCATCAGTATATAAATATAATATTCTCTGTACAAAAGAGCGACGAAAAAAGTTAAAATTACGACGTAGTTCCTTTAAATTTATATTTGGTCCACTATAATTCATGTATCTTGTTTTATTATCTATGTGAAAAAAAATGTATCAATCCATTTTCTCTCTATATTTTTACGATTCCCCGATAATGACACTTCCTGTTTGCCTGACTTAACGTCCAATGAGAAGATGGTTTCTGCTTGGTTTCTTTTAAATTAGCTTCTACCTGTGCTTTAAAAGTATTACTAATCTTTATTGCTCAGGTAGAAGTGTGTTTAAATGAAAAAATATCCACTACTACGTTCTGAAAGGTCATCTCTGAAGCCCAAATTATTGGTAAGTTTTACCATATTTTGCTTGTGCATAAAAATTCACCTTAATCTGTCTAATCAGTATATAAATATCATATCATATCATATAAATATCATCAGTATATAAATATCATATTCTCTGTACAAAAGAACGACGAAAAAAGTTAAAATTACGAAGTAGTTCCTATAAATTTATATTTGGTCCACTATAATTCATGTATCTTGTTTTATTATCTATGTGAAAAAAAAATGTATCAATCCATTTTCTCTCTATATTTTTACGATTCCCCGATAATGACACTTCCTGTTTGCCTGCCTTAACGTCCAATGAGAAGATGGTTTCTGCTTGGTTTCTTTTAAATTAGCTTCTACCTGTGCTTTAAAAGTATTACTAATCTTTATTGCTCAAGTAGAAGTGTGTTTAAATGAAAAAATATCCACTACTACGTTCTGAAAGGTCATCTCTGAAGCCCAAATTATTGGTCAGTTTTACCATATTTTGCTTGTGCATAAAAATTCACCTTAATCTGTCTAATCAGTATATAAATATCATATCATATCATATAAATATCATATTCTCTGTACAAAAGAACGACGAAAAAAGTTAAAATTACGAAGTAGTTCCTTTAAATTTATATTTGGTCCACTATAATTCATGTATCTTGTTTTATTATCTATGTGGAAAAAAAATGTATCAATCCATTTTCTCTCTATATTTTTACGATTCCCCAATAATGACACTTCCTGTTTGCCTGACATAACACCCAATGAGAAGATGCAGTTTCTGCTTGGTTTCTTTTAAATTAGCTTCTACCTGTGCTTTAAAAGTATTACTAATCTTTATTGCTCAGGTAGAAGTGTGTTTAAATGAAAAAATATCCACTACTACGTTCTGAAAGGTCATCTCTGAAGCCCAAATTATTGGTAAGTTTTACCATATTTTGCTTGTGCATGAAAATTCACCTTAATCTGTCTAATCAGTATATAAATATCATATCATATCATATAAATATCATCAGTATATAAATATCATATTCTCTGTACAAAAGAGCGACGAAAAAAGTTAAAATTACGACGTAGTTCCTTTAAATTTATATTTGGTCCACTATAATTCATGTATCTTGTTTTATTATCTATGTAAAAAAAATGTATCAATCCATTTTCTCTCTATATTTTTACGATTCCCCGATAATGACACTTCCTGTTTGCCTGACTTAACGTCCAATGAGAAGATGGTTTCTGCTTGGTTTCTTTTAAATTAGCTTCTACCTGTGCTTTAAAAGTATTACTAATCTTTATTGCTCAGGTAGAAGTGTGTTTAAATGAAAAAATATCCACTACTACGTTCTGAAAGGTCATCTCTGAAGCCCAAATTATTGGTAAGTTTTACCATATTTTGCTTGTGCATAGAAATTCACCTTAATATGTCTAATCAGTATATAAATATCATATCATATCATATAAATATCATCAGTATATAAATATCATATTCTCTGTACAAAAGAGCGACGAAAAAAGTTAAAATTACGACGTAGTTCCTTTAAATTTATATTTGGTCCACTATAATTCATGTATCTTGTTTTATTATCTATGTGAAAAAAAATGTATCAATCTATTTTCTCTCTATATTTTTACGATTCCCCGATAATGACACTTCCTGTTTGCCTGACTTAACGTCCAATGAGAAGATGGTTTCTGCTTGGTTTCTTTTAAATTAGCTTCTACCTGTGCTTTAAAAGTATTACTAATCTTTATTGCTCAGGTAGAAGTGTGTTTAAATGAAAAAATATCCACTACTACGTTCTGAAAGGTCATCTCTGAAGCCCAAATTATTGGTAAGTTTTACCATATTTTGCTTGTGCATAAAAATTCACCTTAATCTTTCTAATCAGTATATAAATATCATATCATATCATATAAATATCATCAGTATATAAATATCATATTCTCTGTACAAAAGAACGACGAAAAAAGTTAAAATTACGAAGTAGTTCCTATAAATTTATATTTGGTCCACTATAATTCATGTATCTTGTTTTATTATCTATGTGAAAAAAAATGTATCAATCCATTTTCTCTCTATATTTTTACGATTCCCCGATAATGACACTTCCTGTTTGCCTGACTTAACGTCCAATGAGAAGATGGTTTCTGCTTGGTTTCTTTTAAATTAGCTTCTACCTGTGCTTTAAAAGTATTACTAATCTTTATTGCTCAGGTAGAAGTGTGTTTAAATGAAAAAATATCCACTACTACGTTCTGAAAGGTCATCTCTGAGGCCCAAATTATTGGAACGTTTTACCATATTTTGCTTGTGCATAAAAATACACCTTAATCTGTCTAATCAGTATATAAATATCATATCATATCATATAAATATCATATTCTCTGTACAAAAGAACGACGAAAAAAGTTAAAATTACGAAGTAATTCCTTTAAATTTATATTTGGTCCACTATAATTCATGTATCTTGTTTTATTATCTATGTGAAAAAAAATGTATCAATCCATTTTCTCTCTATATTTTTACGATTCCCCAATAACGACACTTCCTGTTTGCCTGACATAACACCCAATGAGAAGATGCAGTTTCTGCTTGGTTTCTTTTAAATTAGCTTCTACCTGTGCTTTAAAAGTATTACTAATCTTTATTGCTCAGGTAGAAGTGTGTTTAAATGAAAAAATATCCACTACTACGTTCTGAAAGGTCATCTCTGAAGCCCAAATTATTGGTAAGTTTTACCATATTTTGCTTGTGCATGAAAATTCACCTTAATCTGTCTAATCAGTATATAAATATCATATCATATCATATAAATATCATCAGTATATAAATATCATATTCTCTGTACAAAAGAGCGACGAAAAAAGTTAAAATTACGACGTAGTTCCTTTAAATTTATATTTGGTCCACTATAATTCATGTATCTTGTTTTATTATCTATGTAAAAAAAAATGTATCAATCCATTTTCTCTCTATATTTTTACGATTCCCCGATAATGACACTTCCTGTTTGCCTGACTTAACGTCCAATGAGAAGATGGTTTCTGCTTGGTTTCTTTTAAATTAGCTTCTACCTGTGCTTTAAAAGTATTACTAACCTTTATTGCTCAGGTAGAAGTGTGTTTAAATGAAAAAATATCCACTACTACGTTCTGAAAGGTCATCTCTGAAGCCCAAATTATTGGTAAGTTTTACCATATTTTGCTTGTGCATAGAAATTCACCTTAATATGTCTAATCAGTATATAAATATCATATCATATCATATAAATATCATCAGTATATAAATATCATATTCTCTGTACAAAAGAGCGACGAAAAAAGTTAAAATTACGACGTAGTTCCTTTAAATTTATATTTGGTCCACTATAATTCATGTATCTTGTTTTATTATCTATGTGAAAAAAAATGTATCAATCTATTTTCTCTCTATATTTTTACGATTCCCCGATAATGACACTTCCTGTTTGCCTGACTTAACGTCCAATGAGAAGATGGTTTCTGCTTGGTTTCTTTTAAATTAGCTTCTACCTGTGCTTTAAAAGTATTACTAATCTTTATTGCTCAGGTAGAAGTGTGTTTAAATGAAAAAATATCCACTACTACGTTCTGAAAGGTCATCTCTGAAGCCCAAATTATTGGTAAGTTTTACCATATTTTGCTTGTGCATAAAAATTCACCTTAATCTTTCTAATCAGTATATAAATATCATATCATATCATATAAATATCATCAGTATATAAATATCATATTCTCTGTACAAAAGAACGACGAAAAAAGTTAAAATTACGAAGTAGTTCCTATAAATTTATATTTGGTCCACTATAATTCATGTATCTTGTTTTATTATCTATGTGAAAAAAAATGTATCAATCCATTTTCTCTCTATATTTTTACGATTCCCCGATAATGACACTTCCTGTTTGCCTGACTTAACGTCCAATGAGAAGATGGTTTCTGCTTGGTTTCTTTTAAATTAGCTTCTACCTGTGCTTTAAAAGTATTACTAATCTTTATTGCTCAGGTAGAAGTGTGTTTAAATGAAAAAATATCCACTACTACGTTCTGAAAGGTCATCTCTGAAGCCCAAATTATTGGAACGTTTTACCATATTTTGCTTGTGCATAAAAATACACCTTAATCTGTCTAATCAGTATATAAATATCATATCATATCATATAAATATCATATTCTCTGTACAAAAGAACGACGAAAAAAGTTAAAATTACGAAGTAATTCCTTTAAATTTATATTTGGTCCACTATAATTCATGTATCTTGTTTTATTATCTATGTGAAAAAAAATGTATCAATCCATTTTCTCTCTATATTTTTACGATTCCCCAATAACGACACTTCCTGTTTGCCTGACATAACACCCAATGAGAAGATGCAGTTTCTGCTTGGTTTCTTTTAAATTAGCTTCTACCTGTGCTTTAAAAGTATTACTAATCTTTATTGCTCAGGTAGAAGTGTGTTTAAATGAAAAAATATCCACTACTAGGTTCTGAAAGGTCATCTCTGAAGCCCAAATTATTGGTAAGTTTTACCATATTTTGCTTGTGCATAAAAATTCACCTTAATCTGTCTAATCAGTATATAAATATCATATCATATCATATAAATATCATCAGTATATAAATATCATATTCTCTGTACAAAAGAGCGACGAAAAAAGTTAAAATTACGACGTAGTTCCTTTAAATTTATATTTGGTCCACTATAATTCATGTATCTTGTTTTATTATCTATGTAAAAAAAAATGTATCAATCCATTTTCTCTCTATATTTTTACGATTCCCCGATAATGACACTTCCTGTTTGCCTGACTTAACGTCCAATGAGAAGATGGTTTCTGCTTGGTTTCTTTTAAATTAGCTTCTACCTGTGCTTTAAAAGTATTACTAACCTTTATTGCTCAGGTAGAAGTGTGTTTAAATGAAAAAATATCCACTACTACGTTCTGAAAGGTCATCTCTGAAGCCCAAATTATTGGTAAGTTTTACCATATTTTGCTTGTGCATAGAAATTCACCTTAATATGTCTAATCAGTATATAAATATCATATCATATCATATAAATATCATCAGTATATAAATATCATATTCTCTGTACAAAAGAGCGACGAAAAAAGTTAAAATTACGACGTAGTTCCTTTAAATTTATATTTGGTCCACTATAATTCATGTATCTTGTTTTATTATCTATGTGAAAAAAAATGTATCAATCTATTTTCTCTCTATATTTTTACGATTCCCCGATAATGACACTTCCTGTTTGCCTGACTTAACGTCCAATGAGAAGATGGTTTCTGCTTGGTTTCTTTTAAATTAGCTTCTACCTGTGCTTTAAAAGTATTACTAATCTTTATTGCTCAGGTAGAAGTGTGTTTAAATGAAAAAATATCCACTACTACGTTCTGAAAGGTCATCTCTGAAGCCCAAATTATTGGTAAGTTTTACCATATTTTGCTTGTGCATAAAAATTCACCTTAATCTTTCTAATCAGTATATAAATATCATATCATATCATATAAATATCATCAGTATATAAATATCATATTCTCTGTACAAAAGAACGACGAAAAAAGTTAAAATTACGAAGTAGTTCCTATAAATTTATATTTGGTCCACTATAATTCATGTATCTTGTTTTATTATCTATGTGAAAAAAAATGTATCAATCCATTTTCTCTCTATATTTTTACGATTCCCCGATAATGACACTTCCTGTTTGCCTGACTTAACGTCCAATGAGAAGATGGTTTCTGCTTGGTTTCTTTTAAATTAGCTTCTACCTGTGCTTTAAAAGTATTACTAATCTTTATTGCTCAGGTAGAAGTGTGTTTAAATGAAAAAATATCCACTACTACGTTCTGAAAGGTCATCTCTGAAGCCCAAATTATTGGAACGTTTTACCATATTTTGCTTGTGCATAAAAATACACCTTAATCTGTCTAATCAGTATATAAATATCATATCATATCATATAAATATCATATTCTCTGTACAAAAGAACGACGAAAAAAGTTAAAATTACGAAGTAATTCCTTTAAATTTATATTTGGTCCACTATAATTCATGTATCTTGTTTTATTATCTATGTGAAAAAAAATGTATCAATCCATTTTCTCTCTATATTTTTACGATTCCCCAATAACGACACTTCCTGTTTGCCTGACATAACACCCAATGAGAAGATGCAGTTTCTGCTTGGTTTCTTTTAAATTAGCTTCTACCTGTGCTTTAAAAGTATTACTAATCTTTATTGCTCAGGTAGAAGTGTGTTTAAATGAAAAAATATCCACTACTAGGTTCTGAAAGGTCATCTCTGAAGCCCAAATTATTGGTAAGTTTTACCATATTTTGCTTGTGCATAAAAATTCACCTTAATCTGTCTAATCAGTATATAAATATCATATCATATCATATAAATATCATCAGTATATAAATATCATATTCTCTGTACAAAAGAGCGACGAAAAAAGTTAAAATTACGACGTAGTTCCTTTAAATTTATATTTGGTCCACTATAATTCATGTATCTTGTTTTATTATCTATGTGAAAAAAAATGTATCAATCCATTTTCTCTCTATATTTTTACGATTCCCCGATAATGACACTTCCTGTTTGCCTGACTTAACGTCCAATGAGAAGATGGTTTCTGCTTGGTTTCTTTTAAATTAGCTTCTACCTGTGCTTTAAAAGTATTACTAATCTTTATTGCTCAGGTAGAAGTGTGTTTAAATGAAAAAATATCCACTACTACGTTCTGAAAGGTCATCTCTGAAGCCCAAATTATTGGTAAGTTTTACCATATTTTGCTTGTGCATAAAAATTCACCTTAATCTGTCTAATCAGTATATAAATATCATATCATATCATATAAATATCATCAGTATATAAATATCATATTCTCTGTACAAAAGAGCGACGAAAAAAGTTAAAATTATGACGTAGTTCCTTTAAATTTATATTTGGTCCACTATAATTCATGTATCTTGTTTTATTATCTATGTGAAAAAAAATGTATCAATCCATTTTCTCTCTATATTTTTACGATTCCCCGATAATGACACTTCCTGTTTGCCTGACTTAACATCCAATGAGAAGATGCAGTTTCTGCTTGGTTTCTTTTAAATTAGCTTCTACCTGTGCTTTAAAAGTATTACTAATCTTTATTGCTCAGGTAGAAGTGTGTTTAAATGAAAAAATATCCACTACTACGTTCTGAAAGGTCATCTCTGAAGCCCAAATTATTGGTAAGTTTTACCATATTTTGCTTGTGCATAAAAATTCACCTTAATCTGTCTAATCAGTATATAAATATCATATCATATCATATAAATATCATCAGTATATAAATATCATATTCTCTGTACAAAAGAGCGACGAAAAAAGTTAAAATTACGACGTAGTTCCTTTAAATTTATATTTGGTCCACTATAATTCATGTATCTTGTTTTATTATCTATGTGAAAAAAAATGTATCAATCCATTTTCTCTCTATATTTTTACGATTCCCCGATAATGACACTTCCTGTTTGCCTGACTTAAAGTCCAATGAGAAGATGGTTTCTGCTTGGTTTCTTTTAAATTAGCTTCTACCTGTGCTTTAAAAGTATTACTAATCTTTATTGCTCAGGTAGAAGTGTGTTTAAATGAAAAAATATCCACTACTACGTTCTGAAAGGTCATCTCTGAAGCCCAAATTATTGGTAAGTTTTACCATATTTTGCTTGTGCATAAAAATTCACCTTAATCTGTCTAATCAGTATATAAATATCATATCATATCATATAAATATCATCAGTATATAAATATCATATTCTCTGTACAAAAGAGCGACGAAAAAAGTTAAAATTATGACGTAGTTCCTTTAAATTTATATTTGGTCCACTATAATTCATGTATCTTGTTTTATTATCTATGTGAAAAAAAATGTATCAATCCATTTTCTCTCTATATTTTTACGATTCCCCGATAATGACACTTCCTGTTTGCCTGACTTAACGTCCAATGAGAAGATGGTTTCTGCTTGGTTTCTTTTAAATTAGCTTGTACCTGTGCTTTAAAAGTATTACTAATCTTTATTGCTCAGGTAGAAGTGTGTTTAAATGAAAAAATAACCACTACTACGTTCTCGCCTCGTACAAAATATAGGAAAAAAGTATTATATTAATATTGAACTGGAAGTCACATTTAAAGATTTTATATATATATATATATATATATATATATACTTATAATAAAGCTCAATGTGTGTGTGTGTGTGTGTGTGTTGGCGCTCTACAGGCAAGGTCATTTGACATACAGCTATCAAATTTGGTACATGTATACCTTAGAGGTCGGGAATGTGCACCTGGGGTCCCTTTTTTTGAAATTTTAATTAGAATTTTAATTATTAATTAAAAACTAACTATCCGCCAAAAAAATCTTCCATTTTCCCCACCGCCAACTTTTCCGCCAAAAAAATCTTCCATTTTTCCTACCTCCAAATGAGTAAGAGTTCAGGTTTTTTTTTTTCGCCCAACAGAAATGAGGCTAGGGTTAACGTTTTTCGGCGGATTATTTCAAGCTATTCTGTTTATTTTCTTAATGTTTGATGCATTTAAAATTAAACATTGTTAATTAATCGATCTTTCAGATTCATTCTTAAGTACTTTTGAATTAAAATAAAACAGAATAAAGGAAATTAAAAGTTTCTAATCTGCATAGCGTTACCCCAACTGGCTTAGAAAAACTCACGCATTTGCGTTACCGTAACTGGCGTTGAAAATTCATGCATGCGCATTGTGTTCTGATTGTTGCCCTGACAACCATTATCAACGGATGATTTAAATTATTTTTAGGTTAGATGCATGTTTTTGTAATTAAATTTTATTTATGTTAGTTATATATTTTTTGTATACGCTTATACTTTTAAGTACATCGTTTTTTTTTTTTTTAGTTTTTTTTAACCTGTTTTCAACCGATTATTCTAAACTATTCGTTTTATTTTCTTAGTGTTTGATGCATTTAAAACTAAACATTGTTAATGAATCGTTCTGGTCATAATGAATCTGAGAATATTTTGTTGACAAATTCTTGAAATATTACATAAATTAGGAAATATATTCTTTAGTGCCCATAAAGTTTAATCTCTCAGTGACTGTTCTCAGTAATCATATTGCAAAAAATACTTTGTTTCAGTAAAAAATATTATTATATTAATTGCAGATTAATCATTTACACTTTAATTTAATGTAAACATAAATTCTACGGGAGCTAAAAGAAAATTAGAGAGATACAGATTACGTTATGACTGAAGGTCTTTATAATATTATGAGTGAATTGAAATTTGAAATATTTTAATGAAGAAGCTCTTAAAGTAGGAATCACATAAAATATTTAACTATTAAAATTTTAACGAGCATTAAGATTGGCGAACCGGCTGGTCGCCAAAGGCGGCTAGTATATATATATATATATATATATATATATATAAATTTTATCATTCAATACCTCATTTCGAGTTTGTATATTTCGTGAAATAGACATCAATACAGTTTGACTTCGGTTTCAAAAGGAATTTATTGCTAACTTTTGACTTATTTGTTCTGGTTTGTTTCAAATAAATTAGTGATGATGATACACTGGCTTTTCCTTTTCACATTCGTAATTAAAGAACTTTTATTTCTAAATTGAGCAGTCATTATACTCAGTTAAATAATATAGGTATTTTACCAAGTGTAAAGTAACTTAAAAAAACAATGAATGATTACTACTGCAGTACATAATATGTAAATCATTTATTATACTTTGGTTAATTATATGAAGAGTTCATTGACAGCACATATTATAATCCTAATATTTTATAATTCAAAAACAAAACTCTCTAATTTATTTACATGAAAACCAGACTGCGTTGAATGTAAAATACCAAATTTCGTCGCAACATTCTCAGATGAGCTGCTTGGTCAGAAATTCACCATTGATTGTCACAGAAGATGAATGCTCAAATTTTTAAAACGATCCAAAAAATTTAATAGATGACTAATGAATATAATCTCAATTCACCTTGTAACGCTAAATAAACTGTTTGCTTATTCATGTACAAAAAAATTATTTGAGCTCAAGTTTTGAAGTAATAAGTATCTTTGATATTCTCTGCATAATAGGACGATGAAAAAAGTTAAAATTACGAAGTAGTTCCTTTAATTTTATATTTGGTCCACTATGATTAATGTATCTTGTTTTATTATCTATGTAAAAAAATGTATCAATCCATTTTCTGTATATATTTTTACGATTCAACGACAATGATACTTCCTGTTTGCCTGACATAACACCCAATAAGAAGATACAGTTTCTGCTTGGTTTCTTATAAATCACTTCTACCTGTGCTTTAAAAGTATTACTAATCTTTATTGCTCAGGTAGAAGTGTGCTTAAATGAAAAAATAACCACTACTACGTTCTGAAAGGTCATCTCTGAAGCCCAAATTATTGGTAAGTGTTGCCGTGTCATGCTTGTACAGAAAAATCAAATTCTGCTTAGTTCAATACCATTTATACTTGCAAATGAAAAGTATTTCTACTTTTTGAATTTCTTGTTTCAATTTTTTTATTTAAAATTCTGTTCGTGACTGGTATTTGTTTCACTTTCTGATATCCGAAATTAAAGAAAGTTTGTTCCCAAATCTAACATTCTTTATATTCAATTAAATAATATATGCATTTTACTAAGTGAAAACTAACATAGTGTTCATGACTGTGTAATATAGTAGCACATGATAGATAAATCATGTATTTTTTTTTTCATTACATTTTTCCAAAGTTTTTTAATCTTTTTTATGAT
Organism: Argiope bruennichi; assembly: GCF_947563725.1. Lineage (NCBI taxonomy): Eukaryota > Metazoa > Arthropoda > Arachnida > Araneae > Araneidae > Argiope > Argiope bruennichi. Next base: position 121,510,653 of record NC_079162.1, read on the forward strand.
TTTTATATTTTTTGGAGGTTTTTTAGCAAAAAGCAAATAGGTAAACAAGACATTTTCCTTGCTGGAAAGTCGGCTTGTTTTCAGTGGAGATATATGGCATTGATGGTGTTGCACAGAAAATATTAAATGCAATGTTTCTCAACCTTGAAATCAATTTCTAGTCATCGTGCTCTGTTACCAGTGTTTCCTTATTAAATATCAAATGAATTAAAGAAGTATAACGTCCAATATTTTGACTCTACGGTTAAGGAGGTAGAAAAGTGAAATCTATTCCCTATTGTCCTAATCATGTACAGTATCAGAGGAAGATATATATATTGCTTATATATCTTGATACTAAACGATATTTATATATATATATATATATATATATATATATATATATATATATATATATATATATATATATATTAATAATCTCCATTGACATTTTAACTTCGGAAACTCTCGTACAAAATATAGGAAATAATTATTATATTAATATTGAACTGGAAGTCAGATTTAAAGATTTTATATCGATATATATATTTAATTTTCTCATTCCATAGTACCTCGTTTCGAGTTTTCGGTTTCAAAAGGATTTTATTACTAATTTTTGACTTATTTGTTCTGGTTTGCTTCAAATAAATTTGTTATCTATGTCAATAAAATGTATCAATCCATTTTCTCTGTATTTTCACGATTACCCGGCAATGATACTTCCTGTTTGCCTGACTTAACGCCCAATGAGAAGATGCTGTATCCGCTTGGTTTCTTTTAAATTAGCTTCTACCTGTGCTTTATAAGTATTACTAATCTTTATTGCTCAGGTAGAAGTGTGTTTAAATGAAAAAATAACCACTACTACGTTCTGAACGGTCATCTCTGAAGCCCAAATTATTGGTAAGTGTTGCCATGTCATGCTTGTACTTAAAAATCAAATTCTGCTTAGTTCAATCCCATTTATACTTGCACATGAAAATTATTTCTACTTCTAAAATTACTTGTTGAGATTTTTTTATTTAAAATTCTGTTCGTGACTGGTATTTGTTTCCCGTTCTTATATCCTAAATTAAAGAATGTTTATTTCCAAATCTAACATTCGTTATATTCAATTAAATGATATATGCATTTTACTAAGTGGAAAGTAACATAGTGTTCATGAATGTGTAATATAGAAGCGCATGATAGATAAATCATCGATTTTTTTTAATTTTTTTTTTTTTTGTTTTTTGTTTTTCATTACATTTTTCCAAAGTTTTTTAATCTTTTTTATAATTTTCATATTTTTTGGAGGTTTTTTAGCAAAAAGCAAATAGGTAAACAAGACATTTGCCTTGCTGGAAAGTCGACTTGTTTTCAGTGGAGATATATGGCATTGATGGTATATATTTTTACGATTCAATGACAATGATACTTAATGTTTGCCTGACATAATATCCAATGAGAAGATGCAGTTTCCGCTTGGTTTCTTATAAATCACTTCTACCTGTGCTTTAAAAGTATTACTAATCTTTATTGCTCGGGTAGAAGTGTGTTTAAATGAAAAAATAACCACTACTATGTTCTGAAAGGTCATCTCTGAAGCCCAATTTATTGGTAAGTGTTACCATATCATGCTTGTACAGAAAAATCAAATTCTGCTTAGTTCAATGCCATTTATACTTGCAAATGAAAAGTATTTCTACTTTTTGAATTTCTTGTTTCGATTTTTTTATTTAAAATTCTGTTCGTGACTGGTATTTGTTTCCCTTTCTGATATCCGAAATTAAAGAAAGTATATTCCCAAATCTAACATTCTTTATATTCAATTAAATAATATATGCATTTTACTAAGTGAAAACTAACATAGTGTTCATGACTGTGTAATATAGTAGCACATGATAGATAAATCATGTATTTTTTTTTTTTTCATTACATTTTCCCAAAGTTTTTTAATCTTTTTTATAATTTTTATATTTTTTGGAGGTTTTTTAGCAAAAAGCAAATCGGTAAACAAGACATTTGCCTTGCTGGAATGTCGGCTTGTTTTTAGTGGTGAGATATATGGCATTGATGGTGTTGCACAGAAAATATTAAATGCAATGTTTCTCAACCTTGAAATCAATTTCCAGTCATCTTGCTCTGTTACCAGTGTTTCCTTATTAAATATCAAATGAATTAAAGAAGTATAACGTCCAATATTTTGACTCTACGGTTAATTAGGTAGAAAAGTGAAATCTATTTCCTATTGTCCTAATCATGTACAGTATCAGAGGAAGATATATATCTTGATACTAAACGATATATATATATATATATATATATATATATATATATATATATATATATATATATATATATATATTTCCTATATATTAATAATCTCCATTGACATTTTAACTTCGGAAACTCTCGTACAAAATATAGGAAATAATTATTATATTAATATTGAACTGGAATTCAGATTTAAAGATTTTATATCGATATATATATATTTAATTTTCTCATTCCATAGTACCTCGTTTCGAGTTTGTTTATTTTGTGAAATAGGCATCAATATAGTTTGATTTTGGTTTCAAAAGGATTTTATTACTAATTTTTGACTTATTTGTTCTGGTTTGCTTCAAATAAATTTGTTATGAGGGCACATTTGATTTTCCTTTTCACATTTGTAATTAAAGAACTTTTATTTCTAAACTCAGCAGTCATTATACTCAGTTAAATAATATAGTCATTTTACCAAGTGGAAAGTAACTTAAAGAAATAATGAATGATTAATACCGCAGCACATAATATGTAAATCATTTATTATACTTTGGTTAATTATATGAAGAGTTCATTGACAGCACATATTGTAATCCTGATATTTTATAATTCAAAAAATAAAACTCTCTAATTTATTTACATGAAACGCAGACTACGTTACATGTAAAATACCGAATTTCGTCCCAACCCTCTCGGTTCAGCTGCTAAGTCTGAAATTAGTCATTGATTGTCACAGAAGATGAATGCTCACAATTTTAAAACGATCCAAAAATTTAATACATGACTAATGAATATAATCTCAATTCACCTAGTTACACTTAATAAACTATTTGCTTATTCATGTAAAAAAAAAATTATTTGAGCTCATTTTTTGAAGTAATAAATTTCTATGATATTCTCTGCATAATAGGAGGAAGAAAAAAAGTTAAAATTACGAAGTAGTTCCTTTATATTTATATTTGGTTCACTATGATTAATGTATCTTGTTTTATTATCTATGTCAATAAAATGTATCAATCCATTTTCTCTGTATTTTTACGATTACCCGGCAATGATACTTCCTGTTTGCCTGACTTAACGCCCAATGAGAAGATGCAGTATCCGCTTGGTTTCTTTTAAATTAGCTTCTACCTGTGCTTTAAAAGTATTACTAATCTTTATTGCTCAGGTAGAAGTGTGTTTAAATGAAAAAATATCCACTACTACTTTCTGAAAGGTCATCTCTGAAACCCAAATTATTGGTAAGTTTTACCATATTTTGCTTGTGCATAAAAATTCACCTTAATCTGTCTAATCAGTATATAAATATCATACAAATATAGAAAAGATTTTGGCTTCAACGATGCTGCTAAGAACCGTTTTGTTATTGAAGATGCGTTGCAGTCTTAGAGGTCTTTTTCCAGGCAAGTGCTCTACCTTCATTTCTATGCAGTTTGCTCCTAAAACAGTTTCTTTTAAATATTATATTATTTTATACTTTAAAATTTATATTCAATTATTTAAGCACTTACTTGCACCATTTGTTTGAAACCTGTGTATAAAAGCATGATCTACGTTGAAAATCAATCATCGATTTTTTTTAAAATGAATTTTTTTTTAATATTTTCTCGCTTCTGTTATATTTTGGAGGAATGTTAATTACACAGTATAATTTGTTTTTAACTGGAAGTAATGTTTCAGCAACGAAATATTTTATTTGTGATACCAGGGCCTGCTTTAGAGGGAAGCAAGTATGCGATCCCTTTAGCTTCCGTCATCTAAGGGACCCTCGATTCTAAGGAGGTGTATTTCACAAAAAAGTATTAAAAAAAATATGCTAAATATATTGTTCACTTTAGTTTCCATCAACTTGTAAAATTTATCCAGACTATTACATCTGCATGAATTAAGTAAATCTCGTGTTCTAAATTTTAAAATATTTGGTTTCGAGTTAAATTTATTCTCTCAAGATGAAATCGACAGAAAAATTTCATTCCCAAGAAAAACACATTGAAGAGTCTTTGCGTATTGTGTTATTGAAATTATAATATATCTAGCTATTCAATGTGTAATCTTTCAATTGTCATGTGACGTTATTTCGAAAAATAATTGATACTTATAAAATTTCCATAAAACGGTTTTTAATTTTGAATTATAGTTAATTACTGCATTCATTATTACTTTGCATAATCAAAAAAATCAAATTTGAGTGACTTATTCTTTAGGAAAAGTCACTCAAAATGATTTTTTTAACTGTGATATCGTCAAAACTTAAGTCTGGGATGGAATAGCATTAAGCATTATTTTACAATTTGAAACTTTACACCAAGTGTAGACCATCACGAACAGTTATCATACGGCATAGTTGATATTAAAATGACTGGAAACTGGGTTTCGCTGAATTTTTTGACACTAACAGAGAATGATTTTCAAATATGTTTTTATGTAATTTAAGAGAACCTAACTTTAAGTGCTGGTGATCTCCATAGCCATGACTCTAATAATACAGGGCAGCACAAAATACTTTTTGAAAATTGTTTTAATTTTAATAATTAGCTTTTCAGTGCTCATTCAAAAAATGAAATTCGTTTTTCCCTTCTATTCAGTAAGGGGTTTTCGAAAAGCAATCTCATTTTTTGTGGGGGAGGAGGGAGATCTGATTAAAATATTTGATATTTTTATTCTACCTCATAAATGATGCATACTTAACAGAACTAGGATATTAATGTAATTATTTAAAGATTAAATGAATTTCTGAAAAATATTATGTACCCTATAATAGTTTTAAACTTTTTCTCAAAAATTCCTTTTCGTTTTATTTTTGGAGAACTTGCTGGGAATGTCTCTTTTCAACATCCAGCAACGGTAATTATGCTGATATTCCATCTTTCCTATTATAGCCTTTCTCAATACTTTGTAGTGGTGGAATCTTTCACTTTGTTCCTCTCTGGCTGTACCTAAAGCTTCAGAATAACAATCCAAGTCCGAATAGGGAAAATAAACTTTTAAGTTTATATTACACCCTAATATCTTGAAATTTGCTGACATATCTTTTTTTTTGTGTGTGTTTCGATTTAGAGGTCAAAATTTTCATTCTTCATTTCCCTGATGCTGGGGCCTATGAATATACCCCCGTATCCTTAAACTTGCTTTATGTAAACATGGGAATTACTCTTAGAGGTATTTGAAATAGTCTACTTATTTTGGAAATGATTTAACAAGTTGTTTTATAGAGCATAACTTATCATGAAGTGGTAGATGCTGAACTTTTTATTGATTAATTAAACTTTCCAAGCCACACGCAGAATATACTTTGCGCGGAACCCAAGATTTGTTACTGAACCCCGCTTTTTTTTTTTTTTTTTTTTTTTTTTTTTGCAAAAATATGTAAAGATCACTTTTATTTACCAAATCTGAAATAATTCTTTTTTTATGAATAGTTACTACAAATATAGTAAAAACAATCTGATAGATTATGCCAATCGCAATAAAAGCTTAAAGTAAAAAACATTTCTTATCAAAGCTTTGAATTATATATACTGAACTAAGATAAAATATTGAGAAAGAGAAAACTTTTCAGGAAGGGAAATGATGAGAAGGGATGAGAGAGACATGCAGGAACAAGATAGCGATATGATTTTTGCTGGGTTTTTAGGGATTTTTTACTTTGTTTACCAAGTAGTTTAGAAGAAAATTCTAAATAAGAATTTATTCTTTCTGGGATATAAAGCAAATTGTTACTTAAAATATATAAATGCGTTTAATAAATTCGTTCAAATATTCCTTTACTCTTGAATATATAAAGTTCGTACGCATTAGGGCTGTGATTTGCGATAAAACTATATGTGGGGAATATTTATAATTATTTTTCCAGAAATGAGTATTCAAAAAACTAGAAAAAAAAACATTAATTATATTTAAAACACTTTTATCCTCACAAACCTGTGGAATGGCTTTAGCATGAAAAGTGTTGAAAATGATATTCAAATGCACATTTCAAATATGATCCTAAGGTATTCTATTTATTTTGTTCTTTTCATTGATTAAATTAGATTATCAGTAACTATTAAGATATTAGTTGTTCATTGCTGCTCTGGAAATTTATACATTTTTTAATACTGCGTATAAAAGATGGGAAATATTTCCCTTTAAACTAAATTTAAAACTAATCTTTTATTATAAATTCTTGAGTGACACGCAATGATTGGCAAGAGTAGATGCTCTGCATCCTCTCATAAGTAACATCAAAGTCTTATATAATATTATAATTGACATTAGTGAAAATTATGATTTTATCAATAAAAATAAATTTAGAATAAATTTTTTGATTGTACATAAGAGGAATTAAGCTTTTGATATGGTTAAGATACATAGTTTTAATTATGATTATTTTGCTTGATTTATTTTAACTTCTATTTTCAAAATGTTTGCTTATTTTAATCGTTGTTATCTGAGCTGCTTGGTGAATCGTAAGATAAAAGCTTTCAAGGATCATACTTAAATGTGCTATTTTCGTAGACAAGTTTTATAATCTCAATAAAGTAGGTATCTCTAAATGATGTACATTTTAATCATAATCTTTATAGTGTAGAATACTCTCGGATTCTTAATAGCAGAAAACATATAATATTTCCTTTTTTCAAATTTTCGAAAAAGTGAAAAATGCCATGTACAGTAGAACCTGACTCCACAAGCATAATTCATTCTGGAATCTTGCTCGTGATGCGAAACACTCGTTAATCGGAGCACTTTTTTACATGGAAATACATGTTAAATAGGGCAGTGAAAATAAATTCCAAAAACAAAATATTCAAAAATTTAAAATTGTTTAATTTATTATTTATAATGCATGCTTTTTTCGTAAGAAAATTATCTAAAGACATTTGTCTTTAGATATGCTTCAAAATTTCCAGAAAATAATATACAGCAATATCATTAAATGAATTAGTAGAGCGCACAACTACTGCCTTATAAGGGCGATGCTTCTCAAAATATGATGCAACAATTTACCATGCATTCAACAACTCCATTATTTCACTGGAAGGTTGATGCTCAGTTATGTTTATTATTTATTCCTCTCGTCATCAAATCTCCTCTTAACTTTTTTCTGTCACATAGATTGCAATTCCTTAAGTTCTTCGGTAGCTCTGGCTATACGCTTCCACCAGCTCACCGATGTCGTAGTTATCCACCTCTAGCCCCATAACCTTGCTCAGCGACAAAATCTAGCCACAGGCATTTGATCAAACCTCTTGGAGTCACATTGGACAACCCCATTGGGCCAAAAATTCTTCCAATGTATTTATATGGATAATCTTCAAACAAGCGCTCAGTACAGACTGATGCAGTTCAATCTAGAATGCAATGTTACTGTGTTTAATTATGCGAAACATCACTCGTTCAGAAAGTCTCATTTTTACATTTTATTTTGCTCGCTAAGCGAGGTTTGACTGTTTTACGCAAAAGCATAAAATTTTCATTGAATTTTCTAGGAATATTTTTCACTATCAGAAATTTTTATTTATAAACTGATTATTTTTAAAGCTAGTTTTTAACTGGTTATTATCTTTATCCTGATTTCACTATACATTTATCCTTCTGCTTATTATGAATTTTTTGCTAATTGCTAATTTTTTCAGAGGTAATATTATCGCGATCTTTGAAATAACGCAACTGAATGACTATGACTTGGTCACTTTTTATGAATATAATCTTAAAAGTTTGATTAGAAAAATAATACTTATAAAAGTAATTTTATAAGTATTAGCTATAGTAATTGGCAACGTAAAGAATAAAATTAACACAGTTAATACATTTAGAAATAACTTATTAGAATTATTATTTAGTATGTATTACAATATGTCTTGTGCGTTATTTACATCTCTTTCATTTAAAATTAAATCCTGTAGCAAACAAACTTCCTGGATTAGGTTTTCATCTACATCTTTGTTATAAAACTTTACAAAGTTTTTGGAACATTTCACTAATTTATGTTTTTCTAAAATTATTATATCAGTGACTAATTTGAAATCAAAAATAATATTTATTATACTTTTAAATCCATTTTTTATTTGTAGAATAACAATATCAATTACAGTGTTAAAAAAATAACATCTAAATTCCTCTACCGAGTTTTTTATAACTTCGTCTTCTGCTAATTCGGAATATAATCTTTTCTTTTTCAAATTCGCTTTACAGGAAAATATTCTGAAATGTTCAAATGATGTGCTAGCACTTTTGCTTCGTCTAAAAATGTGTTACAATTTGTTCTTACATTTTGGATTTCAGTTTTAATTTTATTGTGTAGAACGAAAGCCAAGTCAAGAACAATTGTATTTGTTTGAAATAGTTTATTGATACTGTTAATTTTGGACAATGTTGTGAACCATACTATTAAAAAAAATAAATGGCATTTCTTGTATTGCATCGAATAAACTTTTAGCTTCGGATACTGCTGTATTATCGTTACTTACATCAGTAAATTCTTCTAGGGCATTACAAGTTTGTTCAAACTGTGTATACACAGCTTTAATCGAATCTATTTTGGCTTCCCAACGAGTGTCACATAATGGTTTAAGAGCAATGTTTAAATGCTTTTGTAGAATTTCCCATCTTATTTTAGATGCAGAAAATGAGCAATATAAGCGTTGCAATACCCCCCCCCCCTTTTTTTTTACAATATATACTTCTGGAAGTGGCATCACAAATTAATAAATTAAAGAAGTGTGATAGGCAAGGCACAAATTGCATGCAGGTTTAGAGAAAGTATTCTAGACTGTCTACATTCAGATTTCCTTTCCATATTGTTGCCGTTGTCGTATGTCTATCCACTACAATTTATAATATCTAAATCAAGCTCACTTAATATTTCCAATACAGCTTTTGCTAGTACTTCTCCAGTTACTTCAATAAACCCTATAAATGACTCATATATACTTTTTTCTCTTCAAAATTTATATACCTATTAAAGACTGTGTTTTATGGGAAATAGCAGAGGCAGAATCCATTTGAATTCGGTAATACGTGGCTGCCTTTGTATCGCCTTTAATTTTATTTAGAATTTCATTTCCCAACGCAGGAATAATTTGTTCTTTTGATGTATGTGTTAAATCATGCATAGTTCTGTTTTTAATTTTTTATTTATTTTGCTTATATGATCCATAAGGACATAGTTGTATTTACTTAATAATTCGATTGAACTAAAAAAAATTCCATTATTAGACTTATTATTTTGTGGGTTCCTAAAAGTGGAAGATTATGACACTCTAAAAATAAAATCACATCTACAATTCATTGAAATATAAATTTGAGTCGTGCCTTTCCTTTCTTATATTAACTTGATTTGTTTTATCAATAGTCGAACATAAATTTAGTCGTTTTAATAATTCTTTGCAAGCAATAAACGAATTAATATGACAACTAGAGCGTTCATGATCTTGGATTACATTTGACAGCTTTCTCCAGTTATAATAGCAACCTATAAATCATGTAGTTTTGTCATTTCTTCTTCTTTTGGAAAACAGTATACAACAAAAAGAAAATATGGAGTCTTGCATCTTTGAATAAATTAACCAGCTGCGAAGTTGAGTTTCACCATTTGGCATTTTTTTAAAGTAGTATGTAGTGGAAAATGATCTACCTTCAGCATTTTTAGCAAAAACTCCTTTGTGTTGGACAGGTCCGATTTTAACACAAAACATTCTAAATTTATCAGTTAATATTTGGCCATAAACCAGGATCATTCATTCTCTCTTGATCATATTTGTTATTGTCATTTTCGTCATTATTTTCTGATTCGGTCACATTTGTATAAACACACGAATCTTCAACAAATTTCACCGTTTAACATTTTCATTTCTAGACTGTGTACTTTGCTCTGAACTTTCTTCTCCAGTTGAAGTTTGAATTTCAATTTCTGAAATTGAAGCAATTTCTTTTCCAGAATTACTTCGTAGCCAAGAAAACAGATCTATTTGTGACTTCTTGAAGTTTAGCTTTTCTTCTTTTTTCTTTTCTGATAATTTTCTGTTTTGACACAAAGAGGGATATTTCATTGGTGTGCACATGGTTATATCTAACATTATTAAGCAGTTTATAGAATGAATTATCAAATTATTATATGCTATACTATAAGCTATTACCTAGTAGGTGAGGTAAGTGACTGTAAATCTATTTGCCTTATATTAACAATATTTTGTACACTTGCACAAGATTATAATATATACTATGTATGTCGGCGGATTCGGATATATACCTAGTATATATCCGAATCCGCCGACTGCTACATTTAAATTTCTTCCTTAATTTTTTTCATTCCGGTCGTGGCCGGTGAAGCAATAATGCAATGTGCATTGCAGGAGTTGATCGTTTAATTTATCTTCGGTTTTTTTTTGTTTGTGCAACTTAATATAAACAAACATAATAAATGCGCGCATAAGAAATATTACATTAGATGCAGAAAAAATATATATAGCTAATGATTTACAAGTCCATTTGAACCCAGCCTCGACTTCTGGCCACCGCTAGCGCCCAGAAGTTGCACCAATATGTCTGAAGAGGTTTTCTTTATTCATAAATCTACTTCCTCCCACATCCCATTCTTTTATAGGTATCACTGCGATCATTGCCTAATACCGGCGTCAGTCGAAGCTCAGCCAACCTCGGGAAAACAAACTTGTATACTTTCAGTACGTGTAAACGCTATTATTGTTCAGAACACTATTTTAATTCTTAATCACGGTGGGCCTCCTCAGTCGCTGGGCCCGGGTGCATAGCACCCGCACCCCCCCCCCCCCAGATGGCCGGCCTTGGCTACAACACATCGTTAAACTGTTGAATTTTTAATCGGGCACTAGTCTTTATAAACCATCAGCATTTTTTCAGTTGAGTACTTGGGTAGTAAGAAATATGGATATATCTCTGTACGCCATCGCTCATCGCTGTTGCTCAGCCGATTGAGATGCAGATTTTTGTAAGAATATAAAAGGAATCCGAGACGTTTTTATTTAAAAGTTAGCACAAAACGCATAATTTTCAATTTTTTCAATAAACCACCCTACAGCATATGCTTCACGTTCAGTAGGAGCTTATTTCTGTTGCACGTTGTTGAATTTCCGCGAGCAAAACTGATAGGGCATAAATTACCGTAATGGTTCCTTTGGAAAATAAAGCACTAACTCCTTAGGAACTTCCATCACATTGGGTAACATGAGGTTTCATAGAATCCGGAGTATACAATTTAGGAGCTTCAAGCAACAATTGTTTCAATTCCTTGAATGCTCGTTCTCCACTGTTAGCCCAAGAAATAAATTCTGGAATATTCTTTTTTGTTAAATCAGCATAAATTTTGGCGTCATTGTATTAATAATTAAAGAAACCTAACCATTTTTTAAAGCTGTTTTGGTTAAAAGCGTTTAAATTATTTCAATAACACACAGTTTTTCAGGATATGGTTGATGTCTTCCAGCTCCTGTATTATGATCTAGATTATTTATTTGCGTTTTTGCGTAGATACATTTTTTAAAAGTAACAGTGAGTTTCAGTTCCATTAATTTAGACAACACGGCATCTAGATGTTTAAGATGCGTATTCCAGTCACAAGAAAAGACAGCAATTTCGACAAGATATTCTTGGCGAAATTCACGATGTTATGTTAAAGAACTGACTACTACTTTCTGAAAGGAAGCTTCAGCACTGAGTAATGCAAAAAGTATCATCTTCCACCTGTATTAAGTACGATGAGCCTTACACGAAGCAAAATCTGGATACTTCTAAAGGAATTTCCCAATATCCCTTTAATATATTTAGGCAAGTGATAATGTTAGCATATCCGATTTATTGATTAGATCTGTTATATACCCCATAAGGTATCAAAGGGCTTTGTCGATTTATTTAATAGTCGAAAATCTAGGCATAAAGGCATACTAACATCTTTCTTTGCTACACGGGCAATGTGATACACGATCTCTGTTTCACAGGATTCTATAAGACCTAAGCTTTCTAATTCAGCAACTTGATTATCAACTTCAGGCTTTTATAAACATTCGATATCTTTTTCCTTCAGCATCCGGTATTAATAGAATTTTATGTTCACCAACATAGGCGACTTATATTTTACCAGAAAACAATGAGAAATGTTTAAGTAACTTCAATGTTTAAGCAAAGTTCAACTAATTCTACTTGTTTACTTTCTTCAAAACGATTAAATTCTACTTCTGTGTTATTGTTAGTCATAAGAAGTGGATTAATCAGCGTACGGTGATTTTCTACAAATTCATCATTTTCAAAAAAAAAAAAACATCCTATGGTTTGTGTTCCCGCATGAAATTGTCTTATTTTGTTGGCATAGATCTGTCGCGCATTACCAGCTGATAATTTAAATTTATAGGAATTGAGATTTACCCCGTCAATTCTTTTACCAAGTACAGTCCATCTTGCACATAATTCGTAAACAGAATCAGAGAAAGGCAAATACTCTAACTCGCCTTTCTTGAATTTTTAATTCTCTTACCATAATTAAAACATTAGGCATAAGAATCCTATTTGTCTGCCATGGTCAAAGATACACAATCGGTTGCTCTTTCTAAATTTAGTTTTAATTTTTGCACATAATCTATTACTGAATTACTCAGATGTAAGGGTAATGGTATCTCATCTGACCAAGAAGATTTAAGGACAGATAGAGGACCGCTACCTTTGCGTTTATACATGAGTCTGGTGGTCGCGTTTATACACGAGTCATACAGGCAGCTGGTGGGATATGCACGAGACGACCTGGTGGCTTCTGAGGAATAGATTTTCTCCTTTGACATTCTAGGCAGTGAATCACATATCTTCGAACATTTCTGTACAAGCCTGGCCAATGAAATCGCTTTCTTATTCTATCATACGTCCTGGTGAATCCTAGATGTCCGGAGGTAGGGTCGTCATGGAGAGATTCTAGAATACTGAGCCGTAAATGCTTCGGGATCACAGGTAGAAATTTCCTTCCGGACGGCTCAAAATTTTTCTTGTAGAGGACTCCTTCGATTAATTCAAAGTTTCCCAATCTGCTTGATTCGGTACTTTGTTGGTCTCTTATTATTTTGGCCAATACGTCAGAGTACGCGAGGCATAAGCTATTACCTTTTCCTTCTCATCTTGGATTTGGACTAATACTGCGCCGATTCCGTATCCACTCGCGTCAGTGTGAAGTTCCGTTGGTGCATTTTCGTCATAACTGCCTAAGACAGGATCGGAGGTAAGATCTTTCTTTAAGCTATTAAAAGCTTGTTCAGGTCCCCAACAGAATTCTGTGTCCCCCTTCAGTAACAATTGTGGGGGTTCGGCTTTATGGCAAAAGTCCTTTATAAGTCGGCAATAGTAAGAGCAAAGTCCCAGAAAGCTTCTGATGTCATGGATATTTCTAGGCACGGGAAAGTCACTCACGGCCTTTACTTTTTCTGGGTCCAGTCGTACGCCATCACTGGATACTAGGTGTCCCAAGATCTTTATCTCTTATGCTCCAAAGCGACTTTTTTTTTTTTGGATTAAGGATAATGCCTGCGTTCTGTATACACTGAACCTCTGAATCAACCTCTGAAGATGTTCATCGAATGTTCCCGAGAACACCACAATGTCATCTAAATAGCAAAGGCACATTGTCCATTTTAAATGTCGCAGAAGATTATCCATCATCCTTTCAAAAGTTGCAGGAGCGTTGCATAAGCCAAATGGCATCACTTTCAACTCGTATAGTCCCTCAGGTGTTATAAAAGCTGTTTTCTCACGATCGGCTTCATCAACTTCTATTTGCCAGCAACCGGAGTAGAGATCCATAGACGAAAAATATTTTGCCCCTTTCAGGCAATCCAAGGTGTCGTCAATACGCGGCAATGGATACAAGTCTTTCTTGGTAATTTTGTTGAGTCGGCGATAATCAACACAAAAATGCCAGCTTCCATCTTTTTTCCTGACCAAGACGACTGGAGATGACCATGGACTTTCAGATGGTTGGATGATGTCTCTTTCTAACATTTTGGTTACCTCCTCATTGATAATGCGCCTTTTAGATGGGGACACTCTGTAAACTCTTTGACTGATAGGTAAGTGGTCGCCTGTGTTTATTCGGTGTTTAACATTGAGTTGTCTTCCTTTCTTGAAAGTCCTCTCTTGATCGAAAATTTCTGAAAACCTATGCAGTAAATGCAACATTCTTTCTTTTTGGTCTATCCTCAAATCCGGAGCTATCATCGTGGTACAGTCGATGACACCTAACTTTGCCTTTGAAGTGGTAATGGAATTAAGCGATCCTTCGTCTATGGTATTTACACAGTCTTCGCGTAAGGGTTCGGCATACTCGATGCACATGCCTTTAGGGATGATCTGAGGTTCTCCTTCTCCGTTGGCAACCTATAGTTCGGCTTTACCATTAAGGATCGTAACTACAGTAGACGGAATGGCAACTTCCTTGTTTAAGAGGAGCATCCTATTTTCCTCTACTATTACGTCGATAGCTCGATGGTTTTTACGCCCCAAGACAGTAATCTTTCTGATAGAAAGAAAGAGCAGGTGCTCTATAGTCTTCCAACGTGAATGAACGGCTGGAGTCTGGAATTCTCGAATGACGTCTTGAAACAAGAGCTCCGAACGGTCACAATCTATAACAGCTTGAGAAGTGCCCCAAAAGTCCCAAACAAGGATGATATCGTGACTGCATTGCGGCAAAACAATAAATTCAAAAGCTTGAGGTCGGCCATTGATTTCGAGACGAAGCGTACATTTTCCCACTGATCTCACGTAATTTCCATCGGTGACTTTTAAAAGAACATTGTTAGTTGTTGGAAACATAACTTTCTTCAGTAGGCGACGATATTTCTCCGAGATAACAGAAAATGAGACTCCAGAGTCTACAAGGGCAAGTACTGGCTCATTGTCGACGATTACTTCAATGTTTTTTCCAGACATCTTTGCGGAAATCGGAGGATTTTTGTCACTAGCTGCCTCACCCCCCAAGAAAGGTAGCACCGCTTAGTTTCCCTCATTTCTCCGGCTAGAAGACTAACTAGATCTTCTATATGGCGACGGAGATCTATAGCGGCGTGTCGGCGATCGTCCTCGTGATGAGATGGGCGACAAACTTCGGACTGCTGGTCGGTTATATTCGTCGGCATAGCGTCCCTCATTCGACGGCGGACGGCCGCAATCTCTTCTATTAACCCGATACGCCACAAAAATAGCTTTTCGATCTCGGCAGTATTGAACTACATGGCCAGGGCGGCCACATTGGAAACAGACGCGTCTTCCATCAGGGGTGCGCCAGATATCTGTCTTTCTCTGTGGTTGCTGTGCTACGGGCGTATGTCGTCTGGCAACGTCAGCATAGGAAGGTTGGCGTCTTGGTTTGACCTTTGTCCTCTTTGGTGTTTTCTGTGACAAAGGAGCCAAAGTATTTTCCACTTCCTCTCGAACAATGGCTTCAATGCCTTTGTCTTGGAGTTCGGGATCGACTAGTGAAGATATGAAGCGCTGGACCTCCTCACGCACTATTTGACGTACTAGTGATACCAGATCCAGTTGTTGGTCAATTGCAGCCCTTGGTTCCACATTTGGGAGCCTTTGAAATTTTCTACCCCGGGTCTTCTTTTGCTGCATCTCTTCGATCTTTCTACGCCATTTAGTAAAGTCCTCTGTAATGGTTATTTCTTTCGTCAGTAGTGCCTGGTAAACATCTTCGGCAACTCCTTTCATCAGATGAGTCACTTTCTCTTCTTCTGACATATTTGGTTTGACTTGATGGCATAACCCCAACACGCTTTGGATGTACGACTGCGTGCTTTCGCCAGATTTTTGAGCTCTATTCTTTAGCTCATCTTCTTCCTTCTTTACATAGTGCTGTGTTTCTCTATATGCTTCTTTTAACATTGATTTGAAAACATCCCAGGAAGTCAAGTTATCTTTATTATTTTCAAACCATTGTTTCGCTGTGCCGTCCAGGAAGAAGAACACATTTGCGAGACAAGTCATGTCATCCCATCTGTTGAATTTTGACACTCTGTCATATTCTTAAAGCCATTTGTTTGGGTCCCATGTCTCCTTTAAATACAGATGGATTACTGTATTGTAGCTGTACTGGTGTCAGGACGACCGATTTAGTTTCCTGTTCCACAGGCATTTTTCTTGTCTTTCTGGGTGGTGGATAATAAAGTCCAAATTTTGGTTCTAGGCCTTTAAGGCGATCGCTTCTTTGTAAATTCCTTTTCACGCTGACTAGAATCCTACCCGGCGCCTCCACCAAAGAATGTCACGTAGATACTTTAGTGTGGAATGCAATGACACACACAAGAAGTAGAGCTATACCAATTTATTAACTCAACTCAGAACTGAGAACACAGTGACTGACAGATCTTCTGCTTTTATACTAGCAGGGAAAGTTCCAGAATACTTTTCTGGAGACAGTAAGAAAAGTCCAGAACACTTGTCTGGTAAACTAAAGAAATGTCCAGAATCTTCTGGAATATGAAATAAAGGAAAACATAAAATCGAGGAATTAAATGTTTACGCAGAAAGTGAATAACGTTATCTCTTGCAAGATTCAAACTTATGACCTCTTGATTATGAGATCAGTTCTACTATTCAGCCTCTCTTTCAATGCGGCAATATAAATAAATATTTTTCTTAGTGGTTTCACTAAGCCTTTAGAATGTACAATGAAAATTCCTTAAATATTATTTTATTTACGCTTTAAATTAATTCTAATGCATTTTCTGAAGCCAATTTTGAAAAACAAATACTGTACACAATTGAAGGTAGCAACATTTTATAATCTTCACTCAAAACTCAATTTGTTCAGTAATATAAAATTTGAATTATAACTAAAATAGCATGCATGAATAGTAAAAAATATAGCGTTGATAATATTTTTTCAAGCTATTAGAAAGAAAAATTCTTATTAAATGAGGTTTGATTCGATACGTATTTAGGATGTAACATACTTAAAGAATCGTGAAATATATCCTATACTTTCGTTTCAGTACATTTTATAAAAAATACTAATACTTCTAATTTTAAAAAATTAATAAAATTTAAAAAATATGACTTAATTTTTGCAATTTAAATGAATTTAATAAACAATACTTAACTTGTTTCCATTATTTCTCAATACTGAAAATTGTTTCATCGCTTATCTAATTTTCCTTGGAGAATCTACAATCAACTGAGACACTCCGTCGAAAAAAATGTCAGTAATGGAATTTTTCTAAAAATGGAAATATGATGAACATTAAATGCATGAGTATTTGGAGCAACTTTTTAATGCCAACGACTGTAAAAAACTTCATAATTGCAGTGACCGAATTTTTGGAAATAAATGAAATTTGCTTATCGTAATGATTTATTTGTAAGTAATTGTTGTGAATAGTGGCGAAAATATATTAATAAATAAATAAATATTTTAATATATAAATAAAATAGAACTTTTAAATATTTTCATTTGAGAAACATCATATATTTCCAAGTACTTAAATTTACTAAATGCGGGCATGTGAATTTTTTTGGAAAAAAAATTGTTGATTTAAACTCGCATTTTCTCTAGCATTTGCAATCGAAACTCTTATTTCATTATGAAAAAGATCAAATTTTTTCGGTAAACTTGATGGTATAATGTATTTTAAAGGCATACGGATTGGATAGTTTAATTACACGCTGATTTTATGGATAACTGTTAGCAATCCTATTTTGTGAAATGAGAACTACTACTTTCGTTTCTACTTAATTTTTTAATTGTAACATAGTACTGCCAGATCATTTAGTCATAAATTTGTCAAATATCTTAAAAATAGTAAAGGGGCTTTTCAAGAATTGGAAGAGCAGTTCATTGATGGAAAATCAACGTAAAAGTTAAGTGCAGAGAAGATATTAGGATTGCAAGTGTTGACTGAAGTAATGTACAAAATTCTTTAGAACTGGAAAAACGGATCAATGGGTTGGTCATTTTTTTAGGGAGGAGGGAGATTAATATAATGAGGGGCTTACTCTTTGTTCCTTGATGATTCGTTCTACATTTTGCTTTAATTTCGAATGTGGAGTGCATTTTGCTTCAGTTTTTGTGTTCAAATTACCATTTATCTTCAAAATAGTTTAACTTTCCCAACAATTGCGAAGATAAGAATAGTACCCTTGTGTCATTTTGTTCGTCCTTACGTGGAAATATAGCAATTCATAAAAGGATATTACTGAAAGCAGATTAAAGTTGCCGATTGACCATCAAGTAGCCCATGTCTAAAGCTGATTGAAAATCTTAAGAGCATTCATAATCTCAAGAATTATTGGTATAAATAACCATTAAATAAATTTTCTGCATCGACTTAGAATTTTCATTTAAAGTGAAATACCCTTTCAATAAAAATTTGCAAACTTGGTTGTTATATATATTTAAAGTTTACGCTATCGCTAATTGCAAATCTATCTAGTTGCTATTTATCACAAAAGCTAGTATAAAAATTAGAAACAAAATTTAAACATTTTTCAAGCCTCTTTTTAGAAAAAAAAATTATATAACATCCAAATAAAATGTCACTTTGTAATTCCAATTAAGCTAAGTGAATTATTTTTTGAAACTCTGCTTAAACATACTTTTATTTTTTTATGAACAGTATCAACTTAAAAGTACTTACTCTCCGTTGATAGTCGATCGGCAGTTTATATGAGCCGCACTTTTTTCCCTTACACCATTTGCATCATTTCATATTCATTTCTTGGAACAGACCAAAAGAAAAAGAAAAAAAAATGCGTTTCCCGTTATGAGTAACGAAATAATCATAAAATAGGAGAATATCACAGCAATGATCTATAGTTCCCTTCAATCCCTCAATGGTTCAAAGTTCAGCAGAATCTGGTAGATCTCAAAATGTATACATTTTTAGTCATAGGTCTGACAGAGGAAGTAGGCCAACTTCAATCAATCCCACGAGTGAATTTTTATTTTTTTATTACTGCTTCAATTTAAAAAAAAAAATTTAATCACAGCTTGAATTTCAGGTAGGTGCTGACTTTAATTAATCTTATTAACTTTGCAGACATGACGATGATTTACTCGACACTTAGCAGAATTTGTGTTTATTTCAGTGACCACTATGTTCATTTTTTTCAACTGATTTTAAATAATTTAATGCTCGACAAATTACTTAGCAATACCTTTGTCTAGAAGAAAGTATATTAAGTAAAGAAAATTTAATTTTATCAAGAAATGTTGACTTTAATAAAAAAAATTAAGTTACAGTTAATTTTCTTAATTATTTTTCAACATATTATGCAGTTATTTATATATTTTACACAATTTCTATGAAAAAAAGTATAAAAACTTCGTCAGTTATTAGTTGTTTTTTAATAGGATATGTAATTCGTATTTTGTTGGTGTATTAGGATTCGATTTTTAACATTACAGAATTTTAATGGTTTGTTGCTTTTTAACTTTAAAATGCAGGCTCATTTATGCACATTTTTTTTCACTTAACAATAAATTTCGCGAAATTTTTTCAAAACATTAAATTTCTTTCATTTAAATAAAAATCGTTTTTCCTTTCATTCTTGTGCTTCTTTCTATTATTTATTGTTTATATTATCAGCTTTAAATGTTCTCTATTTTTTGCAAATTTTTTTGTGATTTTATTAAATCTTGTATTTTATGAAATCTGTTCATATAACATCCAGCGTAGCATTTGATATTCAATAGGCGATTTCTTTTTAATCTTTTACTGGAAATAATGAAAGATTTTATTGTTACAATCTCAATGTTTTGCTTGGTAACTTGTACACATGATCTTCGATTTTTTAACATGTCTTTTTGTTTGGAATTATGGAATCGTATCAACTAGAGCTTCCAAATAATGATACATTTTGCTTGGTAAGCTCATGCGGATGATATTCAATTTTTTAACATTTCATTTTATTTAGAATTGTGGGGTCGTATCAATTAGAGCTTCCGAATAATGTTAACATATTTTTGAAATTGTAGCATTTTCAGTCAAATGTTAAATCAAATTACACTTTAAAATCTATCAAATTTTCTCTTAATTTTTAAACGACGCAAGAGTCTTTATTTCTGAAATTGTATTGCACTGAATCTGCTAAAGTTTTCACTGTTGTAAATAAACTTATTTCCAAAAGTTAGACTTCAAATTGAAAAATCACGATATGTCAACCTAAAATAGTTCGAAATATATAATATATAAATAAAATATTCGGATATATTATAAATAAAAACAAAATGCATTGACTAAAAAATTGCAAATAGCGTACAGTTGCCATCACTTTTTGTAAATATTATACAGATTAAAACCAATTGCTTAGGAGGAAACGGCAATTCAATCAACAACAGTATCTCTACTAATAATAAAGATGAATGTGCGCGTGTGAGTAGAAACTCAGCAAATCAGACCGTTTCATCTACAGCTACCGAATTTAGCATATATATACCTTGTAGGTTGAGAATGTGCACCTCAGAGCAATTATTTTGAAATTTTAATTAATTGAAAAATTAACTGAATTTGGCACTTTTCCGCAATAACTTCTGAAAATATTACTGCACAAAAATGTATTTTACACCGTCTCAAAGTTTTTAAAAATATATCTTTTAATGACATCAATTTAATAGCCATGTAAAGTTTTCCTGAATTCTGACAATTTTTTAAAAATATGTTTCTTGCTTAATTTTCAACAATAGATTATATTATTATCCTGAAATTCAAACTATTGTCACTGTTTCGTCAAATATTTTTTCTCTGGATCTTCTTCCATTGTTGTAAGGTATGGAAGAACGATTCTGCTTAATTAATCTCTGAGTAGTTTTTAAAACGAATAAAAAAGTGAAATTACAGTACTGCGAAAGTTAGAAGATAGATGAACCGGATATTTTACGTTTTTAACAGAGATATAACACTATGGGACTGATCTCCATTAGAAAGGTTCATTACTCAATAAATAGAACATATGCAAAATAATGAAAATAAACGGCTTTAGTTTTTGACAATTTAGCGGAATCATGGACTTGAAGTTATATCTCAAGGAATGAATTGAAATTAAATTTAACCGATATTCACAGCAAGTCAGCTGGTTGCCAAAGGCGACTAGTATTAAATAATATGGAGGTGAAATTTGCCAGTATAATTGCGTTATAGAGTCCCAATCCGACTAAAAGCATATCAACAACAGACTGACATTACAAGATGGCTAAGTGTATTCTGTATTGAGCCGGCTGTAAATCAATTTCAACTATTGGTTCAACTTCTTGAAAACCTATTGACGGCAGGTCAAGAGTTTCCACCTGTTCCGATAACAAATATATTCGACTTAATGCATGTTGCAACAGGTCTGCAACTCCATTTCATTTTAAACAAAAAGAGCAGCTGCATATATTAATTTTTATTCATTCGACTGAAAAATAATATTACTAATAAAATGAAAGCAGAGTCGTTATTAAAGTTTTTCATTAGTTTTCCATACGCATATTGCATACTAAGAAGCTTTTAGTGTAACAATGTACTAAGAAAATTTAAATTAATAAGTTAGATGCTTCCTGTTCTAAAAACATTTTAGAGGATGCATCCGAGAACCTTACTTACAATGACTTATTCTTACTTTAGCAAGTAATAATTGACAAAAATATGTATGATTTTCGAAAGATGCATAATTAGCAAATATTTTTTCTTATTCTTACAGAAACATATTTCCAAAACATTATTAGTATTATAAGTAAAATATAACATTACGAATGCTTTTAGCCAATATTTATTCGAATCTGTTTGTATATTATTGCAGTATAAATAGAAATATGTGCATTGCATCATTTGATTAATGATTTCCTTTATAATTTATCACAAGTAAAAAAGTAATTAGTATATTTATTATTTAAAATAGAAATAAAACTACTGGATTGTAGTTATCTTTGTCATCAATAATAAAAAAAGAAGCTGAAATTGTTGATAAGAATCAAATAGTATCTATTTATGTTGAAATGTTTCGATTTTTAAAAGATAAACATATTGGAAATTCTGTTTGTTGCGTGAATTATTTAACGGTAGAACACAGTAATAAAAGCCATCTCACACGTTTACAGATCATTGGAAGCTTACCAAAATACAGATGTGATTGATTTTAAGTGGATAGTTATTGTATTTCAAGCATTCATGTATTTGCTTTAATACTTTGATTACCCACTTAAAAACAAGTTCACACTAGAACACCAAGAAGCAAGAAGGACAAGAACTAGGAAAGATAAAAGCAGAAGTACACCTTTCAGGTAATTATGTCTTTGGGCTTTTTTAATTAAGAAACTGAGTTCGCAAACGAGACAGGGTAATCATTCTGCTCCAATTATATGAATTAGAAAGAGGATTTTAATTCTGTTGAAATATTTTTGATTATCATCCACAACATTCTCTGATCAGGCATTAATTCGATAACAGCTTCTATAAAATATAAGTTGCTTAGGCAGAATAATTAACAAATTATGGCTTTCATATAATTTTAATTTCTTTTACTCGGATTTCATTATACTTAACAAATGATTGCTTTCATGTAATTCTAATTTCCTTTACTCGGATTTCATGTAATGGATAGTATTGCGTCAAAGTAAGCAAATCAAATTTCAGTTTTATAAAAAAAGAAAACATTATAAATAAAACAAGCATTATAAATAAACTTTATAAAACAATCAAAAGTTTTACTTTGTAAGTATCTACTTTATAATAAACTCCAGAACTAAAAATGCTCCTCTTTTTCTATCAGAAAGAATTCTTTACCAATGTTCGACGTATATCATCTCCTATTCTAAATTCTTTTCCCCGTCAGTTTTTGAAGAACGAGTATTGTAATATTTTGTTAGTTTCCGATTATCGTGAATAAAATCATCCAACTTTTATATAAGCTCTAAATGTTAATCGACAGTAAATTAGTAAACTATAAACTAATAATAATTTTATGAAATGATGATTATTGTATAATGAATGATGAATATTAATATGTTCTTCTGTATCGGTTTTAATAGTTGAGGCATTCCACATTGTATTTCCTTGCACATTACTCAATTGAATACAATTATTTTACAGTTTTATTGAACGGACTCTATTGCAAAATTATATAAGAATTAAAATATAGGAGATTTTTTAGATTTACTAGAATATTGTTGTGCAGGTTCGTCCGCTCGAACCATAATCCAACATCTACTTTCTAAGCCGTTGGAAATAGGCATAAACTTTCATATGGAAAAATGCTTTATATAATAAAAGAATTATATTTTATGCTTGTTGAGACAGCAAAAACACCATTAAAAAATTATAAAATCTAAATTTTGTATAGTCTTTCAGTTTTGTCCGATATATTGTTAAATATTCTTGTTACTTTAATATTTTAAACAAAAACGTTCCATCTTTCGCCGCTAAAGCTGATCGAGCTATGAAGCTTTGAATTTAATTATTTTAAGTCAATCAATGGCTACCTCGAGCTGGTACAGCCCGTTAATTGGCTAAGATTCTGAAAAAAACCCATGGAAATTGTCTAAAATGGCTAAAAATGATCATTTTCTAAGCTTTATGAGCCAGTTAATTTTAATCGCTGAAAATGGAACTTTCTTGTCTAAAATTTTAATTTTTCAAGAATATTTCATTAAATATTACTAATAGAACTTGAAGAGTGTATGAAGATTAATATTTCGTAATCTCTTCAACAGCACCTTTTGGCTGGAACATCAAAAAATATTATAATTCTTTATATCAATTAAAGCATTTTCCAATTGGAGTGTACTGGTTTCGAAATAAGCTATTAGACTACAATTAGATATTTTGTATATCGAATGATAAAGCGGATGTGGAGAGTTCCCAAACTTTTATCATTCACAATCTGAAATCATAAGATAGCACACTCTTAAGATTTAATTTTAATAGCTATATTAATAAGAGATTTCTTTTATTCTATTAGTTTTGCAACCGCTTTTTTTTCCAATGACTTTAAATTTAACAAGTTGTCTTAAATTCGAGGTTTATAATAAAATACGTGCTCTGCAACAGTGAAAATAATTCGTCAACAACAGTGAAAAGAATTATTTCATGCAGCTAATTTGTACTGAGATAATTTTTAAACTTTTTTAAATCTATAAAATGGTAATATATTATTTTCGAAGTTGAAAGTGATATAAAATTTATTTTCTACATGAATCGAAATATGTCACAAGCGTGAAAAATAATTTCTATTGAAATGGAACGTGTACTTTATTTAAAGAATCGAGGATAAATATCTTATTCTGGTGTCGTTTTATGCTTTAAATCAAATTTTTATCATCAAAAATAGTACGAAAACTTGCGCATCATCAAGATTCTGATTAGCATACTTGAGTCAGTGAGGAAAGTGCGCTTTTTTAAAATACCCATCTTTTAGCATTAATTTGCATTGAAACATTCAATTAAAGTATGATATAACATTGATAGTATTATAATATTCTATTGCTGACGTAACTGCAAAATGTTTCTTTAGTTTTCTGTTGAGTGATTGTGTGGATAAAAGAGCGATTATCCGGAACCAAATAACTTAGGTTATCTTCAAGTACAGTTCAATGAACTTTGAAGATAAGGAAGATCTTCAATTCCCAGAGAATATATCAAAATATTCATTTTGTTTTTGAGTGCTTCAGTTCAAAAGGTCAGGTTCCTTGTTGAAAAAGCTATTTTCTTCATAAAACTGGGTTTCTTATCATTTCCCTTCAATTGCTTATATTACTGGAAGCAGATTTATCTTCAAGTTAATGGTAAATAACAATAAGCTTAGATAAGCAAAAAGTTCGTATATCGACAATTATGTTAACTCAAGAAATTATAGTCTGTTTCTTTGCGATCATGCTGATTCATTTGTGGAATGTGTGGTGAAAAGCAGTATGATATTAAAAATGAAATATGACTTTTATTTCAAGGGTAGATTTTAAAAAATTCTTGTTAGTTTCTCTTTATTTATAATTTACAAACTCAGTTTGTGAGATAAAAACAAAATTAGATATTTTTGTAATTTTTATTTATGATAATTGTAAAAATTTGCTTAATGTGAAAAATGAAGGTATTTTCTCCCATTTATAATTAATGTTAATTAGATATGGGGAATAGTTGAAAAAAGAATTTCTAAGAAAACATCAGTCTTATTGGGAGAAATTTTATGACTCATCTCTGAATTGACAAATCTCTAATTCAAACTGAACAGTGACATGAAATATTAGATACTCTAATCTTTTATCTAATATAGGATTATTTTGACGAGGTTCAGCGTGGAATGTACTGAATATATCTAGAGACAGCAAGAAATATTTATGAACAGAAAAAAATTCTAATAATGTTTTAATGTCAGAATCTTTGCAACATATCAGAATGTAAATAAATATTTAATTAAAATATAAATATTATTTAATTAAATATATTTTGCTCACGAAAGATTATAAAATTCACTCCATGTTTGAGGTTACTGAACGATACAAAAAATATGTCTGTTCACATTTTGAAAAACATATGAAAATTTGAAACAGGATATAATTCAAGATCAGGAGATGATAGAAATCAGTAATCTTTCCGTAATAAGCCCAATAAGTCATCGAGACCATCTTTTTAACACAAAAAAATAATCACTTTCCTATTTTATGGTGTGAATATGATAGGTATTAGGAGCTTATTTTCTTCCAATAAATGCAACCTTCAGATTCACGAATTTCAAAACTTTATTACAAGCGCATATTCAGATGTAAAGAAGACCGGGACGAGTTGACAAGCAGGACAAGATAAAGGATGATTTAGTTTATGTTTATATTATTCAAACTTCACAACCTTACAAATACTGCTTGCGTTCCATCTGCTAGACACTAAAAATTCGCACGGTGAAGCCACTACCGCTATTTCGTTTTTTGATAGATGATGTTCATATATTTTGACTACACGTTGTAATTTTTAAGGTCTGCGACACAGGTTTTGGCAAGAAATGACTGGTTATTCTTTCTTATACATGATAATTTAGACAATTTTATGATCAATATTTCACTCTTGTTAATTCTGCTAAAAAATAGATCGAAATCTTAACTTTTCCAGTCGGTGTAAGTCAGTGTTACCCAAACTTTTGTATGTACCCCTTCTATAATTTTCGTAACGCTGAGCACCTCTCGTCAAAAAAAAAATGGATGTATTTTAATAACAATACAAAATATACTTATTTTTTTTTGTGACATACACAAAATAATAAGAAAAGAGAAATAAAATTATTCATAATAAAATATAAATAAGAGTTATTTTGTAAGTAACATTTATTTGGATCAACGAGAAGGATGAAATTGTTTGTGCTGAGATGACAGGTCGTCATAATTTGGTTCCCTGTTTGTTAATTTTAATCTCAGATACGATTCCACGTCCAATAGTCTGTTCCTTTTTTTCGACTTAATCTCTAGAAATGCTGAAAAAGCAACTTCACATAAATATGAAGTTGAAAAAGGCAAGATGTATTTCAGAACTTTTTCTGTTAAGACTGGATACACATGATGCATTTGTAACCAGAATGATGTTAGGGTACTCTCCCTATGTTTAATTTTCAAAAATCCGTCTGAAGCCAATTCCAACAATTGCTCTTCTTCTGCATGCGTCAAATCTTCTGCCATGGATGTTGTGTCAATGTTAAACGGATCTCTTATCCATTCAATATCTTTGTTTAAATCAGGGAAATAGTTTTTAAAGCCCACTTGCAAACTCTCCAAATGCTGTGTTATGCATTTCAGAGTATCAGCATCAATTTTAGTAGTCGAACTTGTTATAAACTCACGAAGAGAAGGAAACGAATCTACTTCTCCACTACCAACTCTCTTTTGCCATAAATTTACTTTTGCGATGGTAGCTTTCACTTTATCTTGAACGTGAAGCAATGAAATTCCTTTGTCTTGTAACGATGAGGCAGTTTAAAACAGAGAATATATCTGCTAAATATGCAAGTTTGCAAAGCCATTTCCAGTCATGTAAACAATTTCTCAACTCAAATCTATCATTAAAAAAACATTGTCTAAGTTCAAACAGGGACAGTGGACCAGATGATTGGACCTTCTTTCATTTTGGACAGAGTCACGTGATTTTCCGGGAGTTGACTTTCGCCTTAGTTGTACCCCCATCAAACTCTTATTGTACCCATGGGGGTACGTGTACCATGCTTTGGAAAACATTGGTGTAAGTTGACAATCTTGCCATTTTTGCTCCATGTGCATCATGTTATTATTTTCTATTTGGCATTTATATACAGTTATTTCTTATTTTGAGCGATTTTCTTCATCAGCTTGATCCGCAAACTGTTTCAAACCATACCGTTAATCGCAAAGGCTTCAGATAATATTTTAGCAATCTCGCCTTTGGAAGATATTCTAATTGCAAAGAAAAAAAACATAAAATACAACCAGAACAATTAAAGCAACAGAAGTAAACGATTCGGGATGCAAAAAAGGACCTGTTACTTAGAAACTGAAATTTATTTCCAGACATTTAGGCCATGTGTTGAAACATCCTATGAAATTTTAATGCAGTTCTTGCATATTGTGAGATGTATTTTGCCCTTCCATCAGTAAACTTGAATAAAATATCAAAATATTGCAAAAGCTACATATGATATCACAAGCGATTCTTAAACTTTGGAGGAATATTTAAACTCATAGCTTTATTTAGTGGAAATTTGTGTTCAGTTTTTGATAATAAAAAATGCCAGTTTTGAATTATATTAATTTATTATAAGCCAGAGTTTTAAATACAGTTACATTTTCATTACATACAATTTCAAAAAACCTACTTAACAATGTTTAATTAATTAGTGTAGTCTTATATCTTCAAATATATCCAACTTTTGTCAGGGTTGCCATCATGCCCCGAGGTTTCATGTTATCTCTAGGTCAGGATGATCATCTTGGTCCAGTACAAAATGATATTTTTACAACATCTTTTCAAAATAGTAAAATATTATTGATTTTATTAAAATAAAAAAAAATTTCAAATTAGGTTCTATACAAGAGAAGAACGTTCTTAAAATATACGCAAAGAAAAACAATTTGCCAAAAAAACTGAATTCATTTAAAATTGTCGACTATTAACATCATCGTTTTTTCCCGGTCTCCCCTATATCTCACTTTTTCTCGATCATTTTTTACTATATTATTATATATAGATTTTAAAATGCTCTGTAGTTGGTTATTCTTGTTGCAATATTGAAAATAACATGGAAAATACAAATTCAATGTCGAAATGTGATATTTAATTGTTCTTAATTATCTTATCATTCTTAACCATCTAAATATTTTATTCCTCTGTCATTTCTTAAATTATTGCAGCATTTGAGAAATTTTTAGAAATATATTAGACTTTTTGTCTTGATTATTTCTCTCTCTCTCCACGCAGCTATTTTAACTGAATTTTTTCCGTGATATTCAAAGATAGCAATGCTTCTAGATTGTGAATCTGTAAAAAATACATATCTGGAGAAGTTTAATAACTTTAATAACTTTTTTTAACTTTTAAACAAATTAATAGTTTTGAAAATTGTTTATAACATTATGTAAAAATTGCAAAATTATTGCATTGAAATGCACTGGAGGATGTAAAATTTCTTGATTTGTATCCATATTTGATTTAAGCTGATTTTGTTTTCAAAACTTCTACTCCTAGATTATATATATATAATGTACACACATATTTTTAAGCAGCTTCGTGGCCGAAGAGAGAAGGCACTTTGAAATTTTAAAACTTCCGCTTTATTCCATTCCGGGAGGCGTTATTTATGTACAAGAAAGAAGCGACGATAAAACTGACGTCCGTTCACAAGAAATACGAGAACAGAAGAGCGAAAAAAAAAAAGACCGAAATATTTTTCCTCAGTGGTTTCATACTATGAGATTCTGATAGGGATTCTTTACACGCGTCGATTTAGGAAAGGGAAATATAAATATCTTGTAAAAGAATTTGTTTAGAACGACAGATTTTTAACCCTTAACACGGAGCGTGAGAACTTGCTTTGTTCAGCAGTTTGACAGATCTTGTGTAGCATTAATTAAATAAATAAAGTGGAATTGGATCAGGAAATGGGAGAACATTTTAGAATGAAGCTAATATGGATTAAACTAGGAAATCTTAATATGAATTAAACCTTGGAAATTAACTAGGACTTAAATATCATTACATACTAAGACTTTTAAAATATCATTACATATATACAGCGTGGTTATAATTAAAATTCCCCTATAAACAGCATCCTACAACGCAAACGGATGAACGGATTGCAACGAAATTTGGGGCATAGAATATACACGAGATGCGCTTACGGAATTTTGAAAAAAAAAAAAAAAAAACATTAGTACCAAATGTCCTCCAGAGGGTGTCTTTTCCTGAAAAACATTAAATTTAACAAAATAAACGACCGAAACAGAATACAGAAACAATATTAATAATCCAGAACAAGAATTATGAGTAATAAAATGTAAATCCGGGAAATGCTGTCAGTTCTTGTGAAGAAGAGAAAACTTTATGCGAAACAGGTTAGGGTAAGAAACATTTTGCAGTCGTTGTCATGTTTTTTGTGAATGTTTCCGGCTGTAATGATGACAGTATCTTATTGCGACGGTTTTGTGACGTTGAATAGCTTAAAGGACTCCTTAATGTTTCATGTGCGAAACATCACAATTGATCAGTTACGATCTGCTGATGAACACACTGTCCATCGACTTGAAATTTTGCAGATGAATGAAGATGGTCACATGAAGCACCTTTTCCTACATCATCCTGGACACGATTAAATGCTCCTCTTGTGCAATTTCGTCCTAATCTGTTCCTGTTTCTGCAAACTGAATTTTTTTTCTCAAACAGCGTACTGTTATTTTTTTCTTACCTTTACTTAATGTGTTAGATGACAAGGTGATCAGAAACTAGTCAATAAATGTTAATATTGTTTCTGTATTCCGTTTTGGTCATTTATTGTGTTAAAATTAATGTTTTTCCGAAAATGACACCCTCTTGTGGACATTTTGGAATTAAAAAAAATTTTTGAAATTCCGAGAGCGCATCTCGTTGAAGTTTAGAATGAAGTTAGTCTATATACAAAATTTCGTTGCAATCCGTTCACCCGTTTGCATTGTATGATGCTGTTTATAGGGGAAGTTGAATTATAACCACCCTTTATATAAGTCTTATTACAACACTCAGTTAAATTTCTGATTAATACTGATATAAAGCTATTTAAAATTTTTAGGTATCAAAAATGATACCAATAATAAAATCTTAACTTAAAACTTACTGATTACTTTATAGTATTTTTGCCAGTTCAATCACTTTCTTTTCGTTCAAATTTTTTATGTATTAGAGAATATCACAATAATATTTAATGTCTTTACTATCATTTTTAAGAAACAAAAATGGAATTTTAAATTGAAAAATCTATCATATTTTATGCGAATTTTTACGTATTAGTGTTAACAGTGATTATCAATATTAAATTGACACATTTCACCAATATTTCATTTTTTTTAATATGTTTAAATCATTTATTTCAGTACCGAAATCAGTTGTATAAAAAATGAAATTTGTAAGCAACCATAAAATTATTTATTAAATTTATAAATATAAAAAAATACATACAGTTTCCAGAAAGTTTGCAAATTGTGTAAATAATAAAGAATAGTGAAAAATATATTTAAAAATAGTCCGTTTTGACAAGTCTAGTTCAACAATTAAGATAGAAGGCAGACATTATCTCAGACCTAAACATTAATT
The DNA here is from genome assembly GCF_947563725.1 of Argiope bruennichi. Lineage (NCBI taxonomy): Eukaryota > Metazoa > Arthropoda > Arachnida > Araneae > Araneidae > Argiope > Argiope bruennichi. The sequence continues at coordinate 121,541,639 of NC_079162.1, forward strand.
TTTGACAATTTCTTATACTTTTTTTCAAATTATTGTGGAGGCTTCATGAAACCATATTTTACTGAAAAGAACTGCAGTTGCAATCTTTGGAATGAACAGATACAGATTCATTTTTTTTCGCTCATTCTAAATATATGTAAATACATATGATAGTACTTTCTATTTTTTTTAACCATGAAAGTGCTCCTGGTAAAATCTGCCAGATCTATAACAAATAAGTTCGTTTTTTCACAAAGAAACATAAAAACAATAGATTGAACCATCAAAATCCGTATACCATCAATCGCAATCCAATTTTTCGACGTGTCATTTATGGGCATTTCTGTTCTGAATGTACGAATTGTTATCTGTCGCAAAGTTTATCTCCTCCAGCTTAATCAGAGGTCAACAAATAGTGGGGGCTTTTTAAGGAGGTAAGCATCGATGAACTTCTTCAGAGGTAGAGAAGTTCGTGGGTGAAAGGTGACAAGAATTCTCTTGGGTGACATCTCCGCGAAATGAAGGTTCGTAGGATAGCTCACATAAACCTTCGACTTCCATATTAGGAGCAAGTTTGGTAAGTGTAATTTCAATAATAATTTAACTTATATTGAAATGTTGGTTCGTCTGAAATGAAGAGGCGTTTAAAATTATTCTCATTTCTAAAAAAATCGTGTTTATTCTCATTCTTTTTGTTGTTTTGTTTTGTTTTCGAAAAATTCTCTAGCTGGTCATTTTCAGATTTCACAAACTATTTGAATATCATTTCCCCCAAAACAAGTAAAGTCGTTTTACTACTATTATTTTTAGTCTTTTCGGTCATTGAAACTGTTCTCTGTCGAAGGGTATACGATATATATAACGAATACGAAAAAGAATGATCTAACATAGAAAAGTATTAAGCAACGCAATTAGTTGATTTTATTAGAAATCATATTTAAAATCATGTTTGAATCTGTAAAATTATTTGATTATACTAACGTAAATCCCCCCACACACCCACACACACTGATTGTATTTCAGCTAAATTTTTTTTTCAGTCATTTATCCAATTATTGTTGTGGAATCCATTAGTTTTCTTGAGCTTTAATTTTATAAATTCAAAAATGTACGGTTCAATCACATGGCAATTCAAAATTAATACTTGACCTTCTCTGTCATATTTAGATGAAGGTTAAGGTTCATGTGGTTAAATAAAAGTCATATATTATTCTGGAGTTATGAGATTAAAATTTAGTGTCAATGAACTTCGCAATGAAAAAACAAAATGAGTGAAGAGGTTAAATTGAGCTGTTGCATTGATCAGCTGAATGTTGATTGTTATCAAAAGATGCCTGTATAGTTACAAATATAGAACCAATAATTTTCTTTAAAAATAATTTTCCTTTATTTTTCAAAGAAGGCGGACTCAGTTACTGTTATTAACGCTTTTTATTCTAGAAGAAGTTTTTTATGTAGCTTTTTTATCATATCTCTATTCTTTTTCTTGCATTTATGTTTTTGTAGAAACATAATAATTTTCAGAATGGCATTTCTTTCAACCTGGCACTATTGAAATCAAAAGTGTGTGAAGAAGCAAGAGTAATTATTTCGACAGCACCATCTTGAGTCAGTTACAATAGAAGATTCAAACTGTAAATACCTTCATAGCAGCTATAATAACTAAAATAAGCACAAAAAATTTAATTTTTATTTCAAAAATTTATAATATTTTTTGATGCGGTACATTTAATAACTTGGCATTTATTGTTTGGAAATTTTTAAATATATTTCGTGGTATATAAAAAATAAAATATTTTGTACTGATTGACTGATTGATAGAAAAGTGACATAGATATGAAGTTTAGAACTTCACTAATTTAGAACAATTTCGACCATTTCAGTGGCTGCCTGGAAGATTATTTATCAACCAGCGTCTCTAGTTCGAAACTATTGTTGGTTGGTTTAAAATTATGAAATTCGAAACTTCGTAACTCGTTCAATTTTAGACACAAAAAAAGTGAAAACATTTTTAAATGTCAGTGTGTTAAGAAAATTTTACTAAATATAAGTAATAGCTCCAAAGAACTGCATTAAAATGCATATTCATTCATATTTCTTCGTAAATTCGTATTCGTTCATATTTCTAATTGCAAGGTAAGTTGCAAAGTAATATATTTTTTGTATCTGAAGTATATAATGGTTATGAGTATTGATTCCATTTTCTGTTTTCAAACTTTCGCCTGAGAAACAGGATAATGTTCTTAATTAGCCCAAGTAATTTTCATCATGGGGTAATTAGGAACAGGCTTTTATAGTTAAATAAACCTCTAATTTTCATGCATTTTGGATAATTTAGTATATGATAGGAACTGATACTAAGTCTAGAAACACGGTAGTCTAGAAACCAGTCCCACCAGTAATGTTTTACTATTTTATACTAAATTAAAAAGAGATCATTTTAAAGAGATCTGTATATTTTAATCAATTACATTGAAAGTACCAGAATGAATGACCATTATTTATTTTTCTGAGGGAGTGATCAAGTTCATGGTGGTCAGGTTTGAAAAGAAACAATTTGAACTAAATCAAAATTTGTTTTAGTGGCCAATGACAGCTTATGAGTGCAGAAAGTAAGATAAAAGTTATACTACCAGATTTTATTGCTGGTTAATTTTTTTCATGCAACTTAAATATCATAGAAAAATTAATTTAATTGAAGACTGAATGCTCCGTTTGAAATGGAAGCACTCTTTTCTACTACTAATTGAACTTAAATTATTCAATTTAAGGTAAATATCTAAATCTTATATATTTCCTACTCGGCCAGACATTTCTGTTTTTATAAAGGTTCATTTTCTGACTTTTTTTTGATAAAATTAGGGAGAGACTGCTTATAAATTACTTCAAATTGAAAGTATTAAATAGTTAGGACAGTTTATATCCGATTTCTTATGAAATAGAATAAATTTGTATTGAAAAACATTAAAAAATGTATTGTAAGGTATTGAGGAGTGGCCAGTGAAATAAATTCTAAGGCAATAAGCAGTACTCTCTTATCAATATTGATGTACAAATATTTCTCTTCAAATCAGTTTGCTACGATAACTAAAAGAAAAAATACACCCCAGCTGCCCCATATTTTCTGGGATAATTGGGAACATACCGGAGAAATTATAAACATTACTGTAACTGAGATTGGTTAATTAATAAATTAATTTCGGGAAAAAAGCATTATTTACCAATCTTTCCAGAATATAATAATGCACTTACATAAATTATGAACTTATTCTCCTTCTCACAAGAGCATTTTAAATCGAAGAAAATCTTCTGCAAAATTTGTTCGCAATTACCCTAACTGATCATATATATGTTTTTAAAAGTTTGAGAGTTTGAAAGAGCTCAAAAATTCGCAATAGCAAATTTACATAAATAAAATAAGCTCTTACGAAAGGACTCACAGTTTGTTGGCATTTGTACTACGTGTATTATTTAAACCAAATAACAACTGCAAATAACGCATAGTTCTGAAATAGAAATTAAATATGCTCTGTATATGATAGCAGATACGTAAGAAAATTTAATTCTTATGTTACCATCTAATACAAAAAAAAAGGATTATAATGATAAGATTAAATATACTGTTAATAATATTCACATGAAATAAAATATTTACCAAATTTAAAAAATTTTTAAAAAAACTTCAAATTGATTAAATTTGAGTAATATTTTAAAACCTATCGTCACAGTAAAAATTTCTGAAGAAAAAAAAATGTTTGAAATCTCCTTCAAATAAGATAGAACTATTAATGGTTAGCATAATTCCTATTTCACTGTAATACTTTTTGGCGAAAAAGAATATTGCTAAATAGATGATTCACTTTGTTGAATAACCGTGGCATGCATAATTGATTGATAAGTTCATTGTTAATTAAATAAGCTTTTGTCTTTTGTGTTAAAAAAATATTAAAAAATTCCATACATACATACAAACAGAAAGATAGTCTTGTGGCATTGAAAACGGAGCAGTAAGTGATTTATTGTAATGTAACCCCAATTAAATAAGAGACTGAAGTTAGTTATAATTTTAAAAGAATAACAGAATATATCATTTAGCAAATAAAAATCTTTATTAAGCAATTCACGCATCTCTGCTTAAAACGAAGTAGCTTTTTTAGCTTGATTGAATAAAAGCACTTTCTCTGAGGAAACATTTTTTTAACTGTCAAAATTTTACACTTTTTTTTTATTTATTTTTCATATCTCACTTACTTTGTAATAAGTAAAATACTTCGCGAATCATGATAGAAAAAAAATCTCAGAACGTTTTTTTAATTTTCGGTGGCTCTAACAAATTTTTCTATTTTTGTTATCGTATAATCCCTTATTCAGTCAAATTTAACAAAAACTGAAAGAGATTAATTTTATTATTGAAAAAACTTACCAAATTGTATGAGATCATAAAGTTATTTATGTTTATTTTATTTCATATTAACCTACGCCAGTGTTGCGGATATTAAATCTGAAATGCTTCGATCTTAAGCTTAGTAATGGCCTCAGGTTTCATTTTCTACGTTAGCACAGGAAAATGAAATTTGTTTAAACATGTTGATATTACGGGAAAGTAAATCACCGCATGAAGAAAAAAATTTTATAACACGAATGAAAAATTTGCCAAACTGAGAGAAATACTTAGACCTTCAATACACTTCTTTAAAAGCGTGATAATGCTAATAGTTTGATAAGAGAATTTTGCATAGCTGTTAAAAAGAAATTATTGTTAATATATTACTTAAAGTGTATTAATTTATAATTATGACCTTCTTAGCAAAGAGACCTTCTGGTGATATATCTGGAAGGATGTGCAAGCAATTCCGGATATCATTAAAATTTATATTGCAGAATACTTAAAGTGTACTACAATAAAATCCTTTAATATTATGTAATATAACATTCTGGGTTTTGACACTCCTCATTACTGATGCAGCAATACTTAAAGAATCATGTATTTTAGTGAGACTTAAAACTAAGCCATAGCCTTTAGGATCTGCTAGATAGGTAATTTTTGTCTGTTTGTTTCCAGATCTGAAATTGCATTATTCCTTGATTTTTGAATACTTATTATTTCATCTTTGTTATTGTTATTTCGCCAGTTCTACGCACACATTTAATGTAATTCACAACACAAATCAGATGGCAGAGACTTTAAAACAACTCCATTTTATTCGCGTCCTTTCCACTCTCTCTCTCTCTCTCTCTACTCTCGCGTTACAGAATTATTTTCGCTTCACTTTGGGGCCACTTCACTTTGCGCCACCATACAATCATTTCACAACACCGAACATCCACCCCCGGGGTTGAATACATTCAAAAACTTAAAAGTAAACAACAACAATACAAATGAACACATACCACTTAATATAATAAACAGTATACAACATTGCAAAAACAAGAAATACTCAATTTATCAAATATACACAGTTGAATTCACACAGAAGGTAACAAGTATAATACTCAAAAACAACGAGTGATCATAACACAAAGAGAAATTTTCGCACAAATTACTCATTTGGGATGGGTAAAATACAAATTTTAGTAATAGGACGTTTAAAAACTCCATTTTTAGTTTTCACTAACACTACTCTGATTTTATTATCTTTACCATAATACACTTCAAGAATTCGACCAAGAGGCCAGTTACACACGGACAAATTTTCTTCTTTCAAAATTACCATATCATTTATTTTTACATTATTTTTCTCAAAAAACCATTTATTTCGATTTTGAAGTGTACTTAGGTAGTTATTTTAACAACGTTTCCAAATCTGTTGTACAATTTTTGTTAGTTTTTGCCATACCTTTAACCTGTTATCAGGCAGTTCAGTTAAACTCGGTTCAACAATTGCTGAAATCGGACGACCAACAAGGAAATGACCAGGAGTCAAAACATCAAAATCGTTAGGGTCACATGATAAAGGGTAGAGGGGACGTGAGTTGAGAATTCCCTCAATCTGGTTAAGAATCGTTAAAAATTCTTCATAAGTGAATTTTAAATTACCCGTAATTCGCTTTATATGATATTTGACGGCCTTGACTCCAGCCTCCCAGAGGCCTCCATGATTTGGTGCTCTTGTTGGAATGAAACTCCACTCAACACGTTCATCACACAAAAATTTACTCATATTATTGTTACTATTACTCAGAATTTTTCTCAGTCTCTTTAACTCTAATTGTGTGCCTACAAAGTTGGAAGCATTGTCTGAAAATATACGTTCAGATTTTCCTCTTCTACTAAAAAATCGTTTTAAAGCCGCAATGAAGGCTTTGCTAGTTAGATCTGAAACTAATTCAAGGTGACATGCTTTTGTGTCCATGCACACGAAAACACACAAGTAAACTTTATTGAAAACACCTTTTCTCTGATTAGGATATTTAATCCAGAAATGCCCACAGAAATCTACTCCCACTTTGTTAAAAGGAAAATTTTGAGAAATTCTCTCGGTTGGCAATTGACCCATAATTTGTGAACAAGTAACGGGTTTTTCTTTAAAACAAATTGTACAGTTATTAACTAATTTCCTGTACATATTACGACCATTTAAGGGCCAGAATCTCTGTCTAACAATAGACAATAAAGTTTGTGGACCTACATGCAATTGTCTTTGTGAGTCAATTCAAGAATCAAATTAGTTAACTTGTGATTCTTAGGAAGAATTATTTGGTGTTTTTTGTCATAATTTAAATTACTATATGCCAGTCTACCTCCTACTCTTAGTACCTTTTCAGAGTCTAGAAATGGAGAGAGATTTTTTATCTTACTTTGAGGGCTAACCATACCCTCAGTGGACAAGTCCTTTAATTCTGATTCAAATTCTACCTGTTGCACCAACTTCACAAGCGTAGTTTCCGCTCGTTGGACTTCGGATATCTTCAATGGTCCAATTTGTTTGTTAAATGGTTGCTTACAATTATCGATGAACCTGCAAATATAACTAAGAACACATAAAATTTTTTGGAAATTATTAGATACAGAAAGAATTTTGTTCAAAAAACTATTGTCCAAAGTCACACCCAAAGTTTTTCTCTCAGACGATTTTAGTTCTTCCTGACACACACTGTCATCACTAAGTATCACGTCATCCTTTTTAGCGACAATGTTTTCTTCATGTAGGAAACTCGGTCCATTCCACCACTTCTCACAGTTCAACAGTGAGTCGGCGCTGATGCCTCTCGTAAGAAGATCAAATGGATTGTCCTTTCCAGGACAATGGTGCCACATATCTTTGTTTGTCAAGGATTGTATTTCCTTCACACGGTTGGCGACAAAGACTTTCCATCTGCTGCTGGAACCTTGAATCCAACTCAAGGCTATAGTGGAATCTGTCCAAAAGTGGTTGGTTGCTGGTATTTTCTCACTGAGGACTCTTGATACTTCTTTTGCCAATCTCGCAGCAAGTAACGCACCCATTAATTCCAAACGTGGAAGGGATAATGGCTTTAGAGGAGCCACACGGCATTTTGAAGCTAAAAGATACACACAAATTTTGTTAGGAGTTTTCAGTCTTAAATATGAGACAGCTCCATACGCTTTAATGCTAGAATCGGAAAATGTGTGTATTTCACACTCTGGGGGATTCTCACTATCACACTCAAGGACATATCTAGGAATCTGAAGTTTACCTAAGAAAGACGCTTCTGAACACCACTGTTCAAACTTCTCATTAACATCTGGCAGTAACTCTTCGTCCCAGTCTGTTTTACTTTGCCAGATTTCTTGAAATAAAATTTTAAATCTTATAGTGAAGGGGGATACAAATCCCATTGGATCAAATATTCTGCCTGCGGCCATCAACAAGAATCGTTTAGTATTTTTCCTTTTCAGAAGGAAGTCCAATAGACCTTTTAAATTAAGACTAACATAGTCATTTTGAGGACTCCACGAAAGTCCCAAAACACGATGTGGTTGGTTCACGAAATCGTTAATATTTAAATGGTCGAAATGTTCTGTCTGCCATTGTTTCATTAAATCACAGTCATTTGAAATCCACTTCCGCAAATTCATCCCTGCATAATCCATGATTTTTGCTGCTGTGTTTGACAAGTCAAATGCTGATGATACGTCGTCTTCACCAGCGACGAGATCGTCCACGTAAAAACAACTATCGAGTGTCCGCACAGTAACGGGATATTGTTCCTTATATTTCTCAATATCGGTTTTTATAGTTGCGGCCAATAGAAATGGAGACGAGTTCACACCAAAAAGAACTCGATTGAATCTATACACTTGAACATCGTTTTCACTGTTAGCCACAAGAAACCTAACTGCGTCTTTATCTTTTGGAGTCAAAGAAATCTGGAGAAAGGCTTTTTCCATATCAGTTAAAATGGCTACTTTGTTCAAGCGAAAGGATATCAACAAATCAAAAATGTTTGGATTTAAATTAACTCCTTGATGTAAACAATCGTTCAGCGATAATTGTCCTATTTCATGTGCACTAGCATCAAAAACTATACGTAATTTTGTTGTTAGAGATTCATTTTTTATTATCACTTGGTGAGGAAGATAAAGCACTGGGTTATTTGTTGAAGCAAACGGATTTGTTACCCTCTCAATTATCCCCTCATTTAGGTAACCCTTTAAAACTTTACAATATTCAGAATACAACACCTTATCATTTTGCATTTTTCTCATAAGACTGCTGAGTCGTCTTTTTGCTAAATCAAAATTATCGCTCAACTCATTACTATCTCTTTTCCACGGGAGTCCCACCTCATACCTACCATTTTTAAAACATATATTTTCCTAAAACAATTCTAAATTCATGTCCTCCTCACTAGTAATACCCTCGTCAATGACACCTATTGATTCTAACTCCCAAAAGGTCTTTAATGTTGTATTTAAATCACTATCTCGAATTAAACCACAGTGAATTTTGTTATTCACCTCCTCATCTACACTTCCGCTAGCGACATATCCGAACACTGTATTTTGCAAAAGTAGTCGAGAATCTCCTGTATAAATTTGACCTGGCCTAATCAATTCATAAAATATTTCCGCGCCTAATAAAACATCAATTTTTCCAGGAATATTAAATTTGTAGTCTGCCAGCTCAATATCGTTAGGTAAATCAATTGAAACATTAATCATTCTTGACGGAATTAAATCGGTTATTTTTTTGACAACTAGCAAATTAAGCTCTTTTTTAAAACTCATATCAAGATTATTTATGGTTGCCATAACACACCCATTAACCGTTATTGATGAATCATTTAAACAAGATACAAGTAAATTAATTTTCTCATTCCTCAACTGCAATCTATCCGCACAATCCTTCGTTATAAAATTTGACTCGCTTCCTCCGTCTAGAAGGCACCTCACTTCATGTCTCGCTCCGTATCTGTCTCGTATTAAGCATCGCACGGTACTCAATAAAACTGTTTTTGTTTTGTTTTGCAAAAAACTCGTAGCCACTACTGATGCATTTCTCTCGCTCTCAATTTGGGGGAAGGCAATATTTGCTGACCCTCCCTGACTCAGACTGACGTAAGCATGTGCATTTGGATACAACGGCGTCGAATCATTGGCTCCTGTTGCAGTTTGTGTCTGGGCGGAAGAGTTATCTCTTTTGGGATAATGAATTAATCTATTGTGCGGTTTCCCACAAAAACAATTTTTAGCTCTACACGGCTTCTTAACAAAACAATTTGAGGAAAAACATTTATAACATAAGCAATTAGTTTTCACGATATCTATTCTTTCGTCAACGCTAAGAGATTTGAACACAGGACACAAATACAGCGGGTGGGATTCCTTTGTTTTACAACTATTTACAATGCATTTAGCATTTTTAACGGAAGACAGATAAACACTTGAAGTATTTTTTGACCCACGACTATTATCTTGATTACTGACATCATAACGCCGCGGTTCATATTTAGATTTATAATTAGGTATTAAACTTTGTTCTCTAATTTTTCCCTTCGACGATATGAAAATATCGCATTCTCCGCCTAACTCAAGTGGTTTAAACCACGTCTCTCCTTGTTTTACGCCAATATGAGTAGTTAATTCTCTATCCAACGTCTCGATTATTTTATCTGACACTATTAATTCACAAATTGATTTTAAGTCTTTTACCTCCCGTAACTGACAATAGTATTCAAAGGTTGCACTCAATCTAGATGCGAACTGCACATAACTTTCATTGGGTAACCTTTGCGCCTTTTTAAAGTGATTTAGACATTCTTGGGGTGTTGGTTGAAACTAATTTAACACTATGGCTTTAAGTTTATCATAATTACTCAAATCTTCTTCTCGAAGATAAACCATTAAATTACACGCTTTCTCTCCAAGGATATTTAAAAGAATTTCGGGTTTTAATTTCCCGGGAACATCTTTGGTTTTAAATGCCTTCTCAATCGACTGAAAAAATAAATTAAATGACTCGGCTCTCTGAGGAATCAGAATAGTTAGAGTTTTAATACTCTTAATCAAACTCTCTACATTACACTCTGTTCCGATTGTTTTAATGTCATTTTGTGATGGCTCACTCTCTCGAGATTGTTCACGCAATTTTGCAATTTCTAATTCCCTTTCTAACTGGGACAGTTTAATTCTCTCAAATTCTAGTCGATTTTCGTTTTCTAATTTTTCCCGCTCAAGTCGATTTTCGTTTTCTAATTTTTCCCGCTCAAGTTTATCTTTTCTCTCGTTTATTTCCTCAAGTACACAGTCAACAATAGTTTGATACTAGTCTTTATCTGTTTTATAAATCTTACTCTCCTGTATTAACTCTCATAAATCTAGAACTTTAGCATTATCAGGTATAGGTAATTTTAACTCCTCGGCAATAGCCTTTAACTCCTCTTTTTTAAACTTAGTAATACTCATTTTCACAAAAATTAACTCAATCACAAATGAAATTAATAAAACACAATTTAATTACGTCTTAAAACACTAGATATAACAATAACAATATCATAAAATTTGAATAACTAACCTCTCACCAAGTAACAATAACAACTGAACTCCGTGAAACCCAAACTTGAACTCTGAACAACACAAGACTATCGCTTTCGTTTTCAATTAATTTTCGATGCACTATTTTCAAAATTTTTGTTCTTCGGTCCCAGCCACCTCCGGGTCGACGGACCATGTTATTTCTCCAGTTCTACGCACACATTTAATGTAATTCACAACACAAATCAGATGGCAGAGACTTTAGAACCACTCCATTTTATTCGCGTGCTTTCCACACACTCTCTCTCTCTCTCTACTCTCGCGTTACAGAATTATTTTCGCTTCACTTTGGGGGCGCCACCATACAATCATTTCACAACACCGAACAGTTATATACTCATTTATTTAGGAAATAATCTTTGTATGGATGTCGGGAGTAAATTAATCTTAGAGTTTTCTTCTAGGAAAATGTTTTTCATTTTTGTGGAATAGTCTTTAATTCTTTAACAGTGATCACATTATAGATTACCGATGATTTTCGATATTTTATTTCAAGTTAAATCTTTTGTGAGTGAAATGACCTTAAAATGTTTAAAAAGCAATTTTTCTTTTCTACTAAAGATTACAGGTACAGAATATTAGATTATACTAAATGCTAAAAAAAAATCGGTATGTCAGATATTTACAGCAATTTGGTGTTAATTGCTACAAGCTGTTAGAAGCTCAATTCTACGTAATTCAGAATAATTTCTAACACTGCAAAAAATAGAAATTCATTGAGTTTATTATAATGCCTTGTTTATGAATTTAAATTTTCACACGATTTTTATCTATTAATAACTATTATTTTTATGAATGGATGAATGAAAATGTAAAAAAAAAATTGATTAGGCAGATGTTTATCCTTTATAAAATGATATTTTACAAATATATGATAAATCATAAATGAATGATAAATGATATTTATTATATTTTTAAGTTATCTGCTTTGCAGACCAAAGATTGAGTGAGTATTATATTTGTTTCTGTGATGACTTTGAAACTCTGCATCATCTGATGATGAATTCTTTTGTTTCGGATGGCGAACAGATTCTAAACGTATCACCAAGGTCCGCTGCAGGTGAATCCATTCATATCATCTGTAACCGTCCTTGATGGTGCGTACTGGATCTAAGATAACATCGCATTGACTTATAATGTTAATCTACTTAACAACTGATGGTTGCAAGCTTAAGATTTCTATCTGATTCAGTGACATCCAGATTTTCGAAAGTTTGATTTTGCTTGAAGAGTAAAGAATTATGAACTGCCTTTAATGACTGCCGAAATTCGGAGGTAAGTATGAATCTTTTCTTTTTTGATTACATGAATATTTATTTGGACCCTTCATTAATCTTAGATATTCATGATATTTGTAGATTTAAAATTTACATATTTTGATTTCATGTGTCAATTTTGGTCTAAAAATGTTCACTTCCGTAAGAAAAATTAATTGTTTCTCCATTGGAATCCTTTTCTTTAATAGTTTGTTGGTTTCTTCATCCATTTATTTATTCATACGAAGAAAGAAAGAAAACTGAAAATTCCAGTTTCTCCATTGCAAAAATGAAAGCAGCAATGCTTGTTTATTTTTCTTCTGATTTCTTAATTCTTTTGACTATATTTGCGAGTTACTAACAATTTTTTAAGCAGAATATCAATAATAATTTTTATTCAAATATGATTTCTTCAAAACATGCCACCAACCCCACAATGGCATAGCTTAAGGAATTAGAAAGATAAAGATGAATGTTTAATGTATATTAATACATGTGAGGCTTGAAGGATGGCAATTGTAAAAACCCTTTCTTTGGCGTCTTTTGTGTGAGCCGTAGAGACAGTGATCACTCCTTTTTAGTCCCAAAATTTTTATTCACAGGTTCATAAGGGACACAGCACAGATTACGACACAACATTATGAAAATATTACAAGAAACAACATCACGATCTAGCAGAGCGACCTTCCTCTGCTGCCTCTCAGCCAGTTCTCTCTCTCTCCTTCTTTCTCCTCCCCCACTTCCGTTAGGCAAGCGGGGTTACTCTCAGGGGTGAGAAGGGTTGCCAAAATTGGCATGTCTTACAGCAATATTTCAGTAGGAATATTTATATCTTATATTATAATAAATGACATCCTATTTAATACGTAAAAAGAAATTCAAGTTTCACGTCTTCGACTATGCGCTCTTAAAAATTAAAGTGAAAAACCAACAGCATTTGATTCTGTCGGTTAAAATTTGAAGTGCCAATTAATTCACCTGAACACGACTGCATTTTAAAATACAAATAGTTAATAAGTTTTGGAAAATAAAACATTATTTCAGATTTGCTTTGGGCTTGCTATTTAGGTGCCGATTTCGGGACCGAAAGGTTTCGGAAAACCTGATTCTACCAAAAGATCCGTAATGTATGTGATCTGGTGCATACTAAATTTAGTATCATAGGGTCAAACATCTAAATCTGGAATGTGGAAGACAGTTTCCACCCTTCGTCATTTGGCAGTAGTTTAAAGCTACAAATTCAGTCCTAAAATAGCTATCTGTTGCTCCAAAATGGGATGTTTATTAGCATTTATGACTAAATTAAATTAGTAGCTAATGAAAGTCGGTCATCACTACACTCGTCAGTTAACACTCATACAGCTTTATAAGCCTACAATAATATCTATAAATAATAGAGAAATATTTTAGGAAATTGCATAAAATGTTTATTAAACAAGGAACCAAAATCCTTCAAAGGAATTCAGCAGAAACTGTTTGAAAAATTGTAGTTATATGCCATTAGAATCTAAACAATTTCAACTATTGTTAATTTCTCATTTTATTTAATAATACTTTTACTTTATTCTTTAAATAATGATCATGCCGTAGGAAACTTGTTATGAAAAAGTAATAGAAAAAAACTGCTTGATATTAATAAAAGTAATCGCCATTGAAATATCGCCAGAAATGGGATTTAAATGTAGACTTTAAGTTAAGAATTTATAAAAGAACTTAAGTGTATTTTTTTAAATGTCTGCCTGTCTTTTATAACAAGAAAATATAATTACTAATTTATACTTCTTTCAACCTTAGTAGTATTTGTGTAATAGGAAAAAAAAAGCGATAACTGTTTGTTTCAACCTTCAGTAATGAGGATTTAGGTTTTCGGAAGAACGTAGATGTCACACATCATCGTAGGCAAAAAAAAAAAAGTTTAAATTTTTTGCATATATCTGATCTAGCATCTGAATTTCTTTTAACTTCAATAGTAGCTGATTCATGCTTACCAGCATGATGCATTCATTAGCTGATTAATATAGCTTAGTAGGAATCCCTTGCCAAATTCATGTGAAACTTCACATTTCTAGACAGGAAAATTCAATTTGAAAATTCATTTTAAGCTGGAAACATTGATAAATTTGTATCTTTTTTTCATTACCTATCTCGGAATTAACAATAATTTCAACACTGTAAAAATTTATTGCCACCATATTTCTGTTTCATTTACTAAGGAGCAACCCAGCGAGAGTGGTATTTCCAAAACTTTCTAGTATATTCTCTAATAAAGGTGAATTTGTGTTTTAAACGCGTTTTTTTCGCAACTGATTGTAACCAAAACTTGATATAGAACTGCAATTGCAGTCACAAAATCACATATCAAATTTGATATATTTAAGTCATTACGTTTTTTGGTTATCGCGTTTATAAGCTTCTGAAAGCACAGACTGACAGATGTTCAACCCGTTTATGAATTCGTTCAAAATTTGATTCGTTCAAAATTTGATAGCTGCCTACAATATGGATGCTAAATCTGTATATCGAATTTTATCCATCTAATTCTCTTCGTTTTGAGAAGAATATAAGCTATCATAGTAACTTATATTCGAAAAGTCAGACAGATTTCTTCTGAATAGATTTCTTAAAATTTGATAGAAATCTACATATTTGGTATTAAGACCATGCGCAAATTTCATCTATCTAGCTCAAAGCGAATTTGAGTTATCTTGCCACTGGCAGACAGACAGACATTTTCTAAAAATGTATTTTTCGAATTCAGAGATATCTAAAATGCTGAGATGCGATAAAAATCTCGAGTTTTTGACGATTACAATACTTTATTTTCCTATACGAGTAAGCAAAAAAAAAAAAAAAAAAAAGACTATTTTTTCTTCACAGACACTACCTTGTTGCCATTTCGAATACGAGTATGAAACACAGCCGCAAAAGTAGCCGAGTTCCCAATATTTCACTCCCATATAAAGCGATTACGGGTCCTTCTCGATGAAAGGATGATTGATTCCTTGTAGAGAGAAAGCACATTTTGAAGAGGACACAAATCCCCATCTTCGGTACTTGACGCACTATCATTCGAGTGTATAACTATGACCCTGGTCGCAGTTTCTTATATTATTTCTTATATTCTTTCTTATTTCTTATATTCATTAATCAAAGATACATTTATTATTACCATTGAAGAATTTGCACAGTATGTAACGCTGGTGGCTGGTGACTTATTTATGATGTACTAATGCCAAGTCTCATTTATGATTGTCTCATTAAAAATTTGTACGAAATTTCCATTTTAGAAACTTGTTTGTTAGAGAATTTCTTCAAAAAACTTATTGTTTTCTTTCTACGACATACAAAATTTTAGTCATATATTTCTAAAATTTCAAAAATACTCTGAATGTCATGTTTAGAACTCAACGGAATGATTGATGATTTTTTCAAAAATTTCAGACATTTCCAAATGTTCAAGCATAGATGAAAATATGATTGAAATTGAAATCGTGGATTTAAAAATGAAATTTTAACTATGCTAAAGTTCCCATTTAATTTTTTTTAAATTATAAATAAAGTCTAAAAATTTTCCTATCTGGTAAAAATATTCAAATCAGTTCTTAAATTTTAATTATCTCTTATATTAAAAAATCACTAGATGTTCAATAAAATGTTTAATTATTTAAAGTATGTTATTCGCTCTTATAGAGACTTTTAATTTCCTATGTTTTGTAAAAAAAATTAAACAACAATTTTTTTTTAATTCAATTAACTAAAATTTTTAATTGCTTTTATTAATGATTTTTATATTAAAATGACGTCGAAAACCGCATTTCATTAATCTTTAGATTCAGAGTCCGTAAATAAAAGGAGTTCAAGCAAATTTATTTTTGACGTTTAAAGAAAAGATTTTTACAAAATTACTTCTCTTGAGAAGTTAACTAAATTTCATTAATTTTTTGTGATTTTTATTTATAAGGTATTCAGATATCTTTGACAATGCCTATAATTTTATTCATATAAATGCTAATTTTCCATCTGCGTATCAATTTCGTATTACCGCTGGTAAGTATTCATTTTTTTTTTTCAATTCAGCCATTTTTAATCCGGCCAATTTAACAAAAAGTGATGAACCTGGAAAAATAAATTGTTCCATTGCTATTTGTCCATTAAAGAATATTCAAAAGTCTTCAACATTCGGAAATTTAACTCAAAAAAGCAGATGAAAAATTCTTTTTTCTTTCTGATCTCGTTGATAATGGGATCAAAAGCAAATTACCTAATTAGTAAACCCAAATGTTTGTTCAAAAAATTAATAATATTAATCTTTTGCTTGAAAAGTCTCTAAAAATGTTCGGTTGTAGATTAACTTCCTGCAATTAATAATTAATAAATGCATTATATGTATTTTCCGCTCAGAAAATAAGATATTTATTACCATCTTCAAAATAATATCATTATTTATTAGAAAAAGAACTGCTGCGATGTGTTTTGCTTCTAAATTAATAATTCGTC
The DNA here is from genome assembly GCF_947563725.1 of Argiope bruennichi. NCBI lineage: Eukaryota > Metazoa > Arthropoda > Arachnida > Araneae > Araneidae > Argiope > Argiope bruennichi. The sequence continues at coordinate 121,558,370 of NC_079162.1, forward strand.
AGAATTCGTGTTTACTGAGGAATGCATACTGAGGACCTCTCAGCACAATTTTTGAAAAGCACGCTGCTTTAACTCTCTGCAAAAATATGTGTTATGTCATGTGTGTTCTGTAACTTACGTGTCTGCAGATGTACAATTTTGAGTCCGATACGACGTTGGTCCAGAATTAAGATTTTCTAGGAATTGTAAGATCTGACCTGGTATGTCTGTGACGTAATTTTTCAATTTTTATATGCTTTCAATCAGAACACATTGCAAAATTTGCTTACTGTTTTCACAATATACGACACCCCTGATTACTTCACCGTGGATAAAACAACAAGTTGGCATTGTTTTTTAATGCATTTATATGCATGCATTTATATCATATATCCTATGTTAAATATTTCATGACTGCTTGAAGATCACAAAAATGCATGAAAGCGATGACATGCTATTATATTAAATCTCAATTTATTCGATATTAATGAAATTGTTTTCATCAGAAAGGAATTAATTGTAAAGAATAATTTTTATGTTATCTAATAGTTTGCTCTAATAATTTTTAATACTGTTTTTAAAAAATGAAATTCTGAAAGATAATTATGAATGTTGAATCTGAATTCTGTACTACATAATGGTAATTATTTTTTTGTTTTAAAAAAGAGAAATATATACACATTGATTCTTAATCTTTCTGCCTTATACTCTATGAAATAAATTCATGTTCACGGAGAGACCATGTGAAGTTTAATTCATAATTTCATGAGAAATTAAGTTTGCCATGTGACTATGACATCATATGAAATAACTCCATTTCTAATTATTTCTATTTATTGTAAATAGAGAAATACTTTTTACGCATTTTTTTTACATTTTCATTTTTTTAGTAATTCATTTATGTAATAGAAATTACGGGGACTTCATCTAAGTACAAAATTTACAAAATAAATAAATAAATTCAGAAACCATAACATATATAATTATTAATTTAAATCATTCCGTGTAATAAATTGTTCTTTATTTATTTCGCGATTAAGCATCTTCACTTTTATATTCCTCATATGAAGGACGCAGATAATATGCAGAATCCTCTTTCCTTAGTTTTCAATAAAACGGTGTGTACGAATTGCATTGCAACAATGAAAACCATTGCTGTAAACTATACATAAAATCATTTTTAAAAATTCGTCACAGTTTTGGAAAAAATTTCACAACTAAATTGATATAATTGAAAATGCAACTTTTTGAATTTGGAAAGGGTGTAAAAATCATTGTTGAGCAATTATATTAGGCTGGGGAAAAAGAAATCCATTATTTTTTCGGTACTTGGCTGTAGTGATCGATATCTCGTAATGTATCGATCAAACTATTTTAGATTTATGTTCGTTGGAAAGGCGACATTTCGCACTAAAAAAATTCTTTTGTTTTTATATTTTGTTTGGTCCATTCAGTTGGGATTTACAAGGTGTTAAGGATGGAAGTCAACAAAGAGAAAATTTGGTACAATTCGGAAAAGCTAATGTGGTGGCAGATATGTTATATCGACCGATGTGTAAACATGGTTAGATAACCTGTGAGTGCTGTGCTGTTATGGTAGACCTCTCCACCAGGTCGTCGAGTGACTTACGAGAGGAACAACTTAAAGTTGTAGATTTGAAAAGGATTATAGAGATTTTCGATCAAAGCTCAAAGGACAAGAATTTCCTCAATTGAGCAAGTCGAGGATATGTCCGAAGGAGTGCTGTACAGATACGCATCTGAATTTGACTTCGAGGAAGCTCAGTTGGAAGTCCCCAAACAAGAGTGGAACAACATTTCGAAAGAACATCATGATGCCCCGACCTCTGGTCACTATGGTGAAAAGGGGATATATCAATGGATTTCAAAGAGATATTACTGGTCGGGAATGAGATCCTTTATCTTAGACTACGTCAAGAAATGCCCTGAATGCAGTAGATATAAAGCTGAAAATCAGAAACCCGTTGGACTATTAAGGACCCCAGCTTATTCCCAACGATTTGAAACACTAGCAATTGACCTTTTCGGCCCTCTCCCAGAAACAAAAGATAGTAAAAAGTGGATATTCATCATCTAAGACATGGCAACAAAATGGGTAGAACTTTTTGCCTTGAGGGATGCTACAGCACAAGAGTGCGCAATAACATTGCTAAAAAAAGAAACCTCTTATTTTTATTATTACTATTATATACAGGGTGTCCTCTCTTATTGTGGTCCAATAGCTAATTTCTATACCCCAGAATTAGACATAATGATTCCAATTAAGAAAAAATACTTTAAATGACGAAAAAAAGTGTATTATTTGAGTCAATCAATCTCTTTCTGAAAAATTTATGAATTCTAACTTTTTATACGCTCTCCGGTCCTATCAGTTATATTAAGCAATTAATTATATTTGATACTTAATAACATACAATAAAAAAATCTTTTGTTTTATGACTACATTTGTCCAAATTACAGCTGTTTAACTTAAATAATTGCCGTATGCAAATTCATTTTAAGAAAAATTTGAAAAAAATAATACAACAATGCATAGTTTAATTTGCAAAGGATTTTCAAGATATATTTTCCGATCACGAATTTAGTTGAAAAATTCGTCTAAAATAGTGATTTTCGATGTTTCATAGCTTTATTAGTTTTAGTTGCTGAAGAATGATTTTTTTAAAGTATTATAGTGCCAAAAATATTTTACTAAATATGATTGACAGAACAGAGGGATTGTGTAAAAATATGGATTTAATAACTTTTTGAGAAACTGATTTAATTATTCAAAAAGCATAAAATATATTTATTGCCGTTATTTAAAGCATTATTCCAGTTGTAACTATGTGCATATCTTTAACAATTTAGAAGTTAGCGGCGCTGTTTGGCCATGTTAAGAGTGGACATCCTGTGTATGTGTATATATATATATATATATATATATTGGAGAAGGATTCGATTAAGATAAAAGACTACATTTTAACTTTTCTAGTGCTGTCTGAATATTTATGTGAATAAGAATTCAAATTTAGACTTTTTTTATAAACCATTTGCATAGAAACATTGTTTTCTTTATAACAATTCTACATTATTTATAATTTTCGTTTAAACAACACTGTAATTCTTTTTCTAGGCTTGCATTCCTGAATTTACCTTTCCTTGGATCATATTTAACAATAACAGATAGACTAAAGCATCTAGATCATGGCGCATAGGTTATTACGAGTGAAATACGAAAACTTCCTGGAGCAACCTATGCTGCCTGGTTCTGGGTTTTAAAACATCTAATTATATGCAGTAATGCATACGAGTGTGACCACCATTTTCTTTAATCTGAAAGGTATTCTGCAATTTTGAATGTCTTGGAAAATGCAGCTAAATCGCAAGTTTGGAATGTTGTGGCACTTTGTAAAAATGTTGCAATTTGTACAAAAGTCCACTTTAAAATCATATTGATGGTAAGTTTCTTACCTTATTTTTCTGTTAGCAATAATTTCGTTTACAATACTCACTCCACATTTATAACATTGCTAAGCAAAACAATTATGCGTAACATAAAAATGTTTATTTGCACCCTTTTGTCTGGTGAATTACTGAAGTCTAAAGTCTAATTGAATTAGTTAATTCGTTTAGTTGTTATCATTTAGCAAGATAACTTAGCCGAACGTTAGAAAATGGACTAAATAAGAAATTGCCACGATTTTCCCAATAGTGAATTTAAAAAATTGCCTGAAATATCCATTCACAGACTTTCGCCTGAAGACCTGTATTTTTTTATAACTATTTGATAAATACATTTCGGAAAAGTATTGCAAAATATCTGTTATATAATCGGTGAAAGTAACAGATAAAGGTTTTAAAAACATGTTTGCCTGAGAACAAAAAAGCATCTATTTTGATTTGGACGATTATTAATAGAGCTAGCATTTAATTTAATTTTAAATCTATTGCTTTCTTTTCAAATTAACAACCTCAAAAACATTTAATACAAGTAAACGAGATGAGTTCATTGGTATAATCTACAATGGTTTGAGAATTTTCAATCTGCGTTTTAAATCATTTCTGAATGTCTACGTTTTTGCTTATTTGGTGAGATAATTTTAAAACGTAGAATGAAAAAGTTTGCTTTTCTGTGAGACTTAATTTCAAACGATTCATATACAAAATTATTTCTTGAGCATTAATTATTTTTTCACCAATAAAACAAAAATGTAATGTTTGTTAAACTTTGTTTTTCATTTCAAATAATTCAAAAAATTAAGAACATTACAAAGCAGATTGATAATCTCAACAATAAATCCCCTGCAGAGCAATGAGTCAAACACAGTCATTGTCTATAATCATATACTGAATCTTAAATGATTTTGCTCACCTAGAAGGAATTCATGTCATTTGTAAGAAAATGTATCATCAATATTTTTGTTAAAATAAAAGACATTTTTCTTTATCATGAATGTCGACCTTTCCTAGAATGGTACTCGAATAAAAATGAAGTAACAGATCCTAGAATTAGTCTTGTGGATTTTTAGAGAAGAGTTGTCAAAAATCTCTCATTAAAGTCCATGAGGCCAGTTCTGGTTTCTAAAACATCTAGTAATTATTTCAACAATGGTGGACAAATATTGTATAAATTCCAGGGAAATTTTCTTTTAAGATTAGAGGAAAACACCAAATCCTCTTGAAGAGTGAAAATTACAAGCTAAGTTTCATATCTGTCTTGAGTTGTCATTTTAAACTGTGTTTCAATGCAGATATTAATCTATAATCTAATAAGGGTGGGCAAAAAGTCCGTAAAAACTTTAAAAATTCATAAAACTCGAAAAAATAACCAAAATAAAAAACGGTTTGCAGGTTTAGCACTGACAGATCATGGAATTTCTTTTTAAATGAAAAAAAAATAATAATAATTAAAAAACAGCCGACAGTTGGTGCTGGTATGAACGACTTAGCTGGAACTATGCAAATGTGACAGGCAATTATAAATACTCAAGCTCTTATTTCAGAACGAGTTCTCTGTTGCATGCTATGTAAGTGAACAAGGATGCTGAGTGGGAAAGATAAAGCTTTATAGATGAAGCTGTTTTAAATGAACCAGGATCAGCACTGCCTAAATTCCGACTTCAGAAAAATGTGAAGACTGGAAAAGAGCCTTTTACAGTGTCATGCATCATAAAGCTTGTTCAGCAATTTGAGGAAACTGGATCGCAGGAGGATCGAATAAGGTCCGGACAACCAAATCTAAGGCAGATACATTCGGCTCGCGTTGCAGCCGAAATGGAAACATTAGTGTCAGAATCTGTTATTCTAGTCGAGGAATTTATGATACAGACATTCGGGGAAGAGAGAATCACTAGCAGACTTAGCAAGTTTCCATGGTCTCCTCTGTGTCCAGATCTGACACCAGAAGACTTTTGGTTATGGGAAATTTAAAACCCCGAGTGTATTGATACCGTTCATCCAAACTTTCAGAATTAAAAGATACATTTTGCTGAAAACTGCCATATATACAGCCAAACATGCTGCACTCTGCTGTTACTGGATTTGTGACACGCCTGCAATGTGTTATCCCTATAGAGGTGGGCGTGTGGAACACGTATTGCTATGATAAATGATTTGGTAACATTATTTTTGTTATCTGCGTGTCTTTTCTTTCACTTCTGTACAAAACGCCACCTATCGACTGTTTCTTAATTATTTTTTTTATCTTAAAAAAATCCCGTGACGTATCGATGCTAAACCTACAAACCGTTTTTCAATTTGCTTCATTTTCTGGGTTTTATAATTTTTTAAAGTTTTTACGGACTTTTTGCTCATCCTATATTTGTAAATCCTCAATGTTTATGCATTATAAGAAAAAATTTCTTTAATATATTTTGTTTAAATAATCATTTTTCTAGATCAATGATCCTGCATGTTTACCTTACCACTAATGATATTCTAACGGAGATGACAGGAGTGAGAACTTAGATCTGGTCTTATGGACTTTTGCTAGATAGCTGAATAAAACCACTCGTAAAAGTTCATGAGGCCCAGATCTGGTTTCTAAAACATCTAGATATACTTCATATCACAGTACATAAAAATTCTATTTAAAATTGATCCTGCACTCCAACAAGGTTTGATTTTCAAGGACTTTTAAGATGCAGATTAAAATCAATATTTAAAAAAAAAAAACTAAATGAATGCCTTTCTGAAATGTTGAAAATGGCATGAAACTCACTCATGCACATTAGTATGTGAATATGTTGGTAAGATATTTTCTGCACTTAGCTTTCTTATGTCTCTTTTAGTAGAGAGAATTTATCATTAAATAAGTTACAATTTTTTTTCACAAATCTGACAGACTAAATAATTTAAAAAATTTCTCCAAAGAACTTTTGTCATCCAGATATATCGTTCAACCTTTTAGTTCTTTCATTCAAAATTGCGCTAGTCTTTCACTGAAAAAGAAATAATTTTTCATTACTACTCTTATTAATATTTTAAAATAGCTTTATTTCAATATTAAAACTGAAAAGTTTTACGTTGACTGTTTAGATCTTCTTCAGTTTCTTCTACAAATGATTATTTTTAAATAAAAAAATGTATAGAACCAATTTTGTTAAAACGATATTTTTTATGAAATTTTCGAAATTTCTTCTTGCTTTAATTTTAATTTTTACTAGAAAATTGCACAGTGTCTATAATTTAATGCTGGTAAAATTAAAACCTTCTACAGATTCTTTTTTTTCTCAATATTGTTATGAATTTTGTGTAATTACGTAAATTGTGTGAATAGTTTAACTGTATAAAAATTATTTGTAATGGAAGCGTGCATCAGCGAGAAAAAGAATGTTCTAAGGGGATTTCCAACAGAAAATAGCCGTATTCGACTAACTTGGCGATGTAAGTGTGTTGGCGACATAATGAGATCGCTAACGATTTTTACCACACATTAATATGTGCAGTGGAAGCTGAGAAATAAAGATTTGTTCCTAAGGTACGTTGGAGAAATTTCCACACTTGCCTGGAACGTCCGCGCAGCTTCTGCGTTTGCTCCTCCCACTTTAGAGGGACGCTATATAAGAGCTCAATAGACACCTCACAAAACTTGAAGGTTGGTTTGATAAATGGAAAATCGCAATTAACGTCACCAAAACTGAAGCAAAAATATTTCACAAATCGCCGGTCAATAAATCATACCTCCAGCTTAAAATTAATGACAAAATTATCCCGCGGTCTCAGAACTGCAAATACCTTGGCATAATAATAGACAGAAAATTGACATGTAAACCCCACTTTATCTACATTAAAAATAAGTTCCGAGATCTTGCATGAAAATTTTACCCCCTTATATCAAGGAACTCCAAAATGAGTATAAAGGAAAGTATAAGTATAAGTATAATGAGTATAAGGAAAATAAATTACTTATTTACACAGCCTATTTGCGTCCAGTACTTACATATGCCTGCCCAGTGTGGGGGTACGCTGCCAAAAGTAATTTCAAAATAATTGATCAACAGCAAAACCAAATTATTAAAAATATCTGTAAAGCCCCCAGATACTTTTCTAATTCAGAAATTTACAAAGCAATTGAATATCCCTCACTCAAAAAATTCATTAAAAAACTAGCCACCAACTTTTATAACAACCTAGAAAATATTGATAACGAAGCAATAGAACTAATCTCTAAGTATGACCCCAATCCGTTATTTAAAAGACCCAAAAATGTACTCCTTTAAATAAACCCTTCCGCTAACTCTCCTAACCCTTTATCACTACCTGTTCAAATTAATGTAAACATACAATGATCATGAAGCCATCGAGTGCTATAAAAAAAACTATCTAATTTATCCCACACTAGAATTCAATCGCAAAGACCCGCTTACTTTCGGCAGCATACCCACTCACCCACTCCACCAGTAACAACCAATAGCCTTACGTCTTTTGACAATCCTCATCCTCTCAGCCTGCCACAATCCTAGCTTCACGCAGAACCACATCTGAGACAATCCTCACTTTTCCCCATTACTTTAACTAATTCATGGCAACATAATAAAAGTAAATGCTCTAACAGTCACAATCAATAAGGGGATAAACTTTCTCCGAGGACGGGAACAACGATAAGCCTGCCATCGAAGTCGAAGTCTGAGATGGTTAGCGAGAACGTCTTTTCTTTTTGGCGTGCGTTCGTTCTAACAAGAGCTTTGCTGTTACCGTAATTAGCGGATTGAATAGTGTTAATTCGCCGTGTATTTGTAGTTGTGTGTATTTAATACACGTTTCGTAGACAATAAAGTCTGCATTTTATCTGGAGAGAATTTTCGTAACAATATTTTGGTTTCTCCTTGATATAAAGAGGTATTTCTGTTGATTTTTTTTGCATCCCATGGAATTTTCTGATTATATTTTTTTTTAAAGTTAGTCTCCAGAAAAAATTTTGTTATTGAATTCAATTTGGTTAAAAATACCGAAAGATCGAATCTCAACATATCTATACAGGATATTTTTTTAGCTTGATTCTCAGTATTTAATATTAAAAAAATAAATACATGCAGAGTAAAACATTAAAATGTCCGAAGAAAAATATTTTTTATCTTTTCGATTTTTGAAGTCAATTTAAAATCCATTTTCCACTCTCCCTCTACCCCCTCCCCATAACATAAAAACTTCAGTTGAAAAATGTGTTTTTAATACTTCATTTTTTTAAATGAATACGAATACAAGTTAAAGAATAAAATAATCTTTTAAAATTATTTTCAGTGATGTAGCTTTAGAATATTTCAAGAGTGTTTTATACAGAAAAACTTTTGTTGGATTTACAACACATCTGTATGCATAAAATCTAAAAAAATATTCTCTTAAATAAGTTTCAAGTATGGAAAAAACAATGTTACGGGACTATAAATGGAGACTGGGATTACTATTTTATTGTAGAATTTCTTTTACCTAAGATCAGACAAGAGGACAGGCACCGTCAAAGACAAGTCCATGGCTAGAATCTTAAGACTACGCGTCAATATAAAATAATGTCTTCCCTGCCTTTATTTATTACTTCTCCCATCTTCAACCACTTCTTTTTATCTAGTAATGGCTGATAATTTTTCTCAAAGTACTAAGTAATTTTAGTCGCAAAGTTGCTTTATACATTTCAATCGAATAAAAAATTTTCAATAAATGTCTTGTTGATTTGCGCTATGGTATTTTTTTTAATTAATGTTAAATAAGAAAGAATATGACATTCGGTACTATATGATATCATACTTGAAGGTATTATGAAATTTATGTAATATAATTTAAGGAAAAATGTTTGCTAGCAAGATATACGATATATTTTATTTTTACACTTGAGTTACAAAATTCTGTTTTCTAAATATTTAAGAAACATATTCGCTAATAATTTAATCTAATTAATGTGGTCGTCTGAAGTTTATAATTCAGTAAAATTATTTCAATACTGCCTTTACGCAGAGTTGAAGTCTAAAATTTTGCAAAAATGACAAATAAATTACAACTGCAATTACTGTGTAAATTTCCAAAATCTTCAAGATGCAGTTAAAACATTTTTAAATCTTAAAAACCACAATATTTATTTGTCTAATATATATTTTTTAAAGTCTCGTACCATTTATTAACAAATGAATTCCTGACTGCTGATAGATGATGTCATATCTGTGTATTAGACACGATCTGGACGAGAAATTTGAATGATTTGGAAAAAAAATGAAAGAGGGTTAATTTCGTTTATTTATCTAGAAGATGAATATATATGTAGAGTTTTAGTAATGATTCTTTAACAACAAATATTCTTTTTTATGACTAAAACTGCTTAATTTTTTTAAACCAAAATTAAAAAAAAAAAAATACCGTGTCTAGTAATCCGGCAATCCTATGTTACATCATATGAATAGTGATCTGTTCAGTTTATAATTCGAATGTTATATACTTTCTCCCTCAGTAAATGTAATTTTCTGTTTGATGTTGATGATTAGAATAACAGTATATCTACCTGAATGTGTATAGTTTATTCTGCATAAAAGGTAGAATTAAGCCTCAGATTGTTAGAATTAAGAAATAGATTTAATTGGTAGTGCAGTTAAAATTTTCGTTGTTAACTCCCTCCATTTTATTTCTCGATACGCTTGTAATTATTATCAACAATAAATACTTTGATAAAATTAAAATTTATGCATCATTTTATAAATTATATTTGAAAAAAAAATATATTTTTGACAGCACTTTCGGCTTTTCACATGAATTATCTTTATACAAACTAATATTCGCCCCCCCCCCCATCTTCAAAAGTGCGATAAAATAATGAAGAGCAAAACCATGTAATTTAATAAATGAATGAGTTTTTCATTGGGTTTTCCTATTCAAAAGAAAAGGAAGTAAATATTTTATATGAAATTTGAAGTATATATATATATGTAGGATTGCGGTAACGTTGCACTTTCAAATCTATTGCTTTCGACACTGTTACAGAAAAATTTATCTCTAATATCTTTTTTCCAAATAAACATCTGTTAGAATAATGAAAATTGCATCATATTACATTCATAACAAATTATCAACTACAATTTTTTTTTAAAAAAAATTTATTTTTAAGTACAGTAAACATTACCGGACTCCCCTCCCCCACTCTTTTTTTTTTTTTTTTTTTTTTTAAACTTTCTCATATACGAAAGCGAAAATATCGTCGTCAAAAAATTTGACATCGAAATTCTGAAAAACAAATCCTTGGAATTAGTCGATCAGTCATTCTATATGTCTGAGAACCCATTAACTCAAAAACAGTTTGAGCCAAGCGAATAAGATTTAGTTTTAGTTCATCACATTTGAAGATTTCTATCAAATTTTGAGCGAAATCCATTCAAAGAAAATCTATCTGTCCATCTGTCCGAATACAAGGTAAAAAGAAAACTTTCAGACTAAAAGAGCTAGATTGATAAAATTTGATACAGAGACTTAGCATCCAACGTGCAGATTTGTATTGATTTCGGACTCAAATCAGTTAAACAGTTGACCGCTTATCAGTTTGTACTTTTGCATGTATGTAAACGTGATAACTCAAAAACGCAATGGCATAAATAAATGAAATTTGAAATGTGATCATATGATTTCATTTATAGCTCTGAGTCAAATTTTGATTTCAATCAGTCGGAAAGACGTTCAAAATACATATTGAGTTTCTTGGCACTTGAGAGATTAATCGTCAATAAAAGGAAAGAAAGAAATATCCAAACACCTGGCATTTATATGCTTTTAGTAATAAATTTTCACCATTGGCATGGGGTTAATAATAAATAAGTATCGATTTTCTTTACTACACTTCGAAGCACATAGCTTTCATGCGCGGGGCTCGGAAAATAAAAATCTATGTACTCATGTTTTCACTACCCACGATTTTATGCGGGACTGGCGAGAGAGATAGCATATTTATTAAAGAATATGCGAAAAAGTTTCGAAGAAACCATTCCCACTGGTTAAATTTTTAAAAAAAATCTATATTTGATTTTTAATATGGATCACTTTGTGCTGCCTTTAAAATTTATATGTCAATCATACGAATTTAATTTATTCTCATTTTCTATGTACACAAATAAATGAATCCATCAAATCTAATGCTAAATGACTGTCTCTCTCTCTCTCCATATATATATACATACTTATAGCGGAAGTCAATGACATCTTCATAAGAAACGTATTAATGAGGTTTATTTTAATCTTGCATATATGAATCGATTTAAAATTTCAAAATTTTAATTCTAAAACTATGAACCCAAAATAACACAGCTTTATATATATATATATATATATATATATATATATATATATATATATATATATATATATATATATATATATATATATATATATATATATATATATATATATATAAAGTTTTAGAGGGTGGCATTGAGACAAACGTTAGTGAATATATGCTGCTTTTTGAAGTCAAATATGATGAGGGAACAAGAAAATAATTCCACATATCCCGGGAGCTATTTGCATTTTTTAAGTCGCCGTTGACGGAAAGAGAACAAAAACATCGCCCAGGCGCCGTTAACATCTGAGTCATTGATGGTATGTAAAATTACTATTATAATTTATGAATTATTTTAAATTTTAATATAACGTAAAAATTGTTCTGGCAATACATTCCGAAGTTATTATCGGTAACGATGGAAATTACGAGATATAAACATATCAATGTAGAAACTAGTTGTATTATATTAGATTAAGTCTCCGTTTTTTATGAAGCTCCACCAAAGTCCTAAAAGTCCACAAAGTTTTCAATGTTGACCAAATGATAGAATGGCTCTTGAGCCATTATTCGTCTTTCCAAAATTCATTATAACATTACTCACTAATATAAGGGCATTACTATACAGGGTGTCTCAAAAACCTTGACTGCGGCTTTTATTCCCGAAATATTGATCGTAGACATATAATGTAAATTACAAAGTTGCGTAAAAAAAGGTACAAATTGCTATGAAATCAATTAAAGTTTTCAGAGGATTAAACTTTAAAAAGTACAAAATTTAAATTTTTATGCGGACACCTATAAAAAAATTCCACGATGAGTAAAATGTGCTACATCCTTTAATAAGGTCATGAGTGAAATTTCAGCATTTTATTATAAAAAGTCTCAAAGATATGAAACTACATAAATGCTGGCTTAAACCATTTTTCGATGCCTGGATATGAGTTCGCAAAGAGAAAAAAATCATGTCGGGTATTCGCGTTTTAGGGGCCGTACACAAATTAAAAAAACAAAGTAATGATTGAATAAATAAATAATAATTTTACTATTTATTTGTTCAAAAGTATTAAAAATTTGTAGAAATAATAAAGGAAAGATTACATAAAGGAAAGATTACATAAGGAAAGATTACTTTAATGAAAGATTACATAAGATTTTTTTACAAGTTCACTGATTGTGCTATTTTTAAGTTATATTCTGTAATTCATGATATTTAATTTTAAAGTATTTATTAGCATAGATTTAAAATTTTTTTTTAAACTAAAGATATGAAGCATATTTAATTTTCTTATTATGCATTCCTGCGAAGCGTCATCTGCACTGAAGCTGTAAATATTTGCATTTTTATAAATGTCTTCCGTGTGGGAAAATTATAAACGTATTTCTTTTAATAAATACATTTTTAAAGCAAATTTCTCTCACTTTATATTTATTAAATTCAACACTCGCTTGAAACGTGGTAAGATCATCAGCATTTTTCTCAAGGAAGTTTCGTCTCGTTATCAGAGACAAGGAGTATCTTTCTCATTCATAGTGAGTTGATTACCATTTGGCGTACATTGTAAAATCGCCAAATCTTACATGCAAAGATAAAGTTTATAATGTGGTAGCCTTTCTTGACACTTGAGCGGAAAGGGGGAAATTTATTGAGTGCAAATACCACACAAACGTTGTACCAGTCGTAAGCTAGAGGTTACCCGTCTTTAACAATTATTCACTTTTATAAAAATAGATCAAAGTTAAAAACAGTTTGTACCAAAATAAAATTATCGGCGCTTGGAAAAATGTACAATTTATAAATTTTCAAGCGACCTTTTTTGAATAATAAAATTTTGTCTTTTGGGTAAATGTCTCGTTAAATAAAACAAACACCAGTTTTATTTAGCGATTCAAAATTACTTTTAATAAACTTGAAAGTGTTTTTCGGCTACATTTTTGCCCAGAAAATATAATATAAAGTTATATTTCGCCCTTTTTGTCATGTTTAAAAAAACTTGTTTCGCGTTTTCGTTTCCAACTCTGTTTAAAAATGTCGTATAAAACCTTTAAAAACTCTTATTTTTAAAAATGGTTCGTTACCTATTGTTAATGAGTACGAAAGGTGTCCATTTTTTAGATAAATTGTTTAATATTGTAATTATTAAATGCAATTAATCGCGAAATATTAATCAAGTTTTTTCAAAACTGTAATTTTTCGAAAAGTTTTTAAATTATTTCAATAGGAATATTTCTACTCAGACGGCCTTCACGCGTTGTTTCTCGACCTTCGCTGTTTCACCTTGAATGATAAAGCGAGTCGTAGGAATGGAACTAAATGAAAAACTTTGTGAAAATAAAATTCTGTGTTTGGGGAAAATGTACAATTTCAAGTTATAATTTAACATTTAACCCCCTATTTTAATAATGAAATTTTGTTTTTTGGATAAAATTTTCGACAACTATCCCCCTTTTATAAAAATGGATCAAAGTAGAAAACAGTTTGTATGAAAATAAGATTGTAACTGCTCGCCAAAATAAAATTATCGGTCAACAATTTATAATTTTTTAAAGACGAAATTTCGCCCTTTGATTAGCCCGGTAAACGAATTCAGTTTATAAATGATAAAAAGATTTTTCAATATTATAAGCATGAAACATTTCAAAATTTAACCAACTTTGAATAATTTCATGCAAAAAGAAAAGCGACTTTGGTTTGAAAAAATTTAACCAACTTTGAATAATTTCATGCAAAAAGGAAGCAATAATCTGAAATTTCATCCAAAGATGAAATTTTTATTTTCAAAAAGAATTCAACGTTGATTGAAAAAGGAATAAAAAATGTATTCAATTTTTAAGAGTATTTGGTAATAAATTCGTTTTTGCATATCATAAATGTCATTTTTTTAAAGAATGTGTTTAATTTATAACAGTTTAATTTGCATATTCTATGTTTTATGAAGTGTTCGTATAATGATTTGTTTACTTTTCACTGTTGCTATTTGACAATATATAATAAGCGATTTCTGTGTTACGTACATTAGCGTTTTATATACATACAGATAGTGATAGTGATTTTGATTCCATTGGCTTAGCAAATCAATTGTTAAAGATTCCTGATAAAGCAAAAGTGAAGCATTTACAGTTCGCATAACAGACCGGGATCACATGGCTAGAATATGGACTAGAGATCTGAATTACATTGTGTAATCAAAAATACCCGAATACTTTCGGATTAACGCTTTTTTTTTTATTTCGAATTTCTCCATAAGGACAGGGCAAGCTACATTTTGTTCATGTAAAGCATTTTTTTAAGTAAACAATTTTTCGTAAAAACTCGGTTCAAGGACAATTAGAGGACTGACCAAAAATCAATGAAGCTAAAGATTTGGGCTTACCCTATTTTACAGAAAGCTAATTATGCTTTGAAACTTTCATCAATAATTTTGTTTGCTGTGCACAATATTTGTTTGCATTTTTATAATTATAGCTTGTAATTTAGAAACATATAATTTTGAAAAGTTAAGCTCCAAATAATCTTTTTTTGCTTATAGAGTGCAAAGTTTGCATCAAATTATATGAATTTTACAGTATATAGATAAGAATATATCAACTTACTATTCTATCAGAAGTAAATTCATTAGAGTATTTGAAGCTAATAATTTTAAACTGCACACGTGTGGAACATTGCATATTTCTTCTTAGTGTAAAGAATATTTGCAGTTGTATACTTGAAACAATTTGAAAATAAAATTATAACAAAACGCATACAAACATATCATATATAATAGTTTGAAAATGTCGATTTCAAAAACTATGTCTCTATAGTAATTCCAGTAATCTTCGTGTTAATTTGCATGATTGATAATACCATAGCAACCGAAAAGAAACAAGACAAATCATATAATTGATATTAAAGAATTTAAACATGTGCTTAATAGAAAGAATTCCTACTAACTAGAAGTTGTCAATGGATTTTAAGGAAATCAAGAAAATGAAGATTTAGGGAAGAATGAAATGAGAATAATCCAGCCTCTGGGAAGGAATAACAGTATAAATCTACAACAAAAGGAATCAAAATCGTAAACTAGCTGAGTTAGTACTAATTTGATAATGCAGGAAATAATCCAGTGAGAAACTCAAAAGACTGTGTATGTTGTATGGATGGTTATTAAATGAAATCTTGAATTGACCAAATGATTAGTAGGTCAAATCTGGAATTCAGGAAAATCCAAATGGGTATTTTTTATTAGAAAATCCTAAATTTTCTAACAAATATGATTTGCGTAAAAAGTTTTTCAAAATCTAAATATATATATATATATATATATATATACATATATATATGTAGTGTACGGAGCGTCCTCCTAGCGGCGTTCGCGGTACGGAGTGTCATCCTAACGGCGCTCGCGTCGTCTCTCAACAGCCAATAAGAAGCTATCTGATCCCCTCTCTAAAAACTGTGTTCGGTACTGTACTAGTGTCCCTCGATGTAAAGCGGCCCAGCCGTTCGTCCAGTTCATTAAATTTGTTTATGTTAAATTAGTGTGTAATTCTCTTAATATGAGCCATCTCTACGCATTAATCTCAACCGGGCTTTCCCCTAGGGCCCGTGAGAGATATTTAATTTGATATATAATCCGATTAGTAGAGGCATGTTTTTCGAGCCAGAGTTAACATACCTCTACATGTGGGGGCTCGGTCCGGAGTGCAATGACCTCGGAAATAGAAAAATAATCTTCGATCCTGTAAGAAGCTGGGAATTTCACCATTAGTTTTCGTTGAATTATCTTCGGATCGGCAGTGGCCGACAAAATATTTCAAGAAAATCTTCGGATTGGCAGTGGCCGACAAAATATTTCAAGAAAAGTCTTCGGATCGGCAGTGGCCGACAAAATATTTCAAGAAAATCTTCGGCTCGGCAGTGGTCGACAAAAATTTTCAAAAAAATCTTCGGCTCGGCAGTGGTCGACAAATTTTTCAAGCAAATCTTCGCTTCGGCAGTGGCCGACAAATTGTGAAGTTCCTGCATATTATCTCAACGGATATAATTGAAGAAGAACAGGTAGGAGAATTTTCTATATCATTTTGATTAAAGAATCTTGCAAGCATTTATTTTAAGATTTGTATATTTGTGAATGACTTTTTCAAGAAAAAGAAACTGCTTGAATGTGTTTATTTTAGAAATTTCTGTTTTGAAGAAATATTAGCATTACTATTATTATCGTTATTATATTAGCATCTGTTATTAGGAAAAATAAAGGCATATTCAAAATGTTTAAAAATACAAAAAAGAAAGATTTAATTATTGTCGCTGAAGCAATAGGTGAGGTAGTTCCGGAAAAAACAAATATTGTGAAGCTTAAACAAATTATAGAAAATAGTCAAGCGGCTAAAGATGATTCGGAATTTGTTAAAGACATTATCATTTCAACTGTAGAGGAACGCGAAAAAATAGAAGCAGAGGAACGCGGAAAAATAGAAGCAGAGGAACGCGGAAAAATAGAGGCCGAACGAGCGCGTGAAGAGGCAGAAAGAACGCGTGAAGAGGCAGAAAAAGCGCGTGAAAAGGAAAGACAGTTTGAATTAGAAAAATTAAAACTAACTTTAGCTCATGAAGAAAGTATGAGAAACGTTCAAGCGACCGGAATAAGTAGTCCTAACGGACCTCCTCAAGAAAATCATGCGGAGTCCATCGAACAAATAATTAAAAGCATCCGCACATTAACAATGCCAATACCAACTAAATCAGAAAATTTCAATTTGTTTTTCAATATTTTGGAACGTGCTTTCGAAACAAAACAGGTTAAAACTGAATACAAAGCCGAAGTCCTTCTAAATTTGTTAGGCGAGAAATGCCGACATGTTTTGTTATACGCGAACGAAAGCGAAATAAAAGATTATGACGAAATCAAAAGAATAGTGTTAAGAGAATTCCAACCATCTGCTAAAGAATGTTGGGATAACTTTCAAGCCGCCAAAAGATTTAAAGGGGAAAATCACGTGCAATTCGTCTCAAGATTAAAAGCAAATTTAGAATATTATTTGGAACTAAGAAAAGTGAAAGATTTCGCGACCCTTTGTGAACTAATTGTAACCGATAAATTAACCAGCACTCTTGACAAGGACACATCCGAGCACATTTTGATCAAACAAGGCTCCGACTGGTTAAAACCGCTGATGTTAGCAAAAGAAATAGACATTTACTTTCGCGCAAGAAATAAAAGTTTGTTTTGGGAAGAGAGTAGATATACACATGACTACAGCTCAAGGCCGCGCGTCAATAATTCCCGCCAAAATAATGATCATGTACACGGTGGAAATATTGATAGGAAAACTTGTTTTAAATGTAATTCTACATCGCATTTAATAAAATTCTGTCCCCAAAATGTTGATGCTAGACAACATAACAATCAGGGAAGATCCCATAACTCAAATCTTGTAAACTCCATGTTAAAATCAAATGAAATTCCACAAGAATTAATAATCGCTGAGTTGGAATACGCAGATATTATTGTAAACGACGTTCCTATTAAAGCTTTGGTTGATAGCGGAAGCGTATTAATGATTATTAATCCTAATTATGTAAAGAAATTAAATTATGTAGGCCGTAGCACAAAAATTAAATTAGCAAACAGTTCAATTGTCAGTCTTCCGTTAGTGGCGATAGATATTAGTCATGTTAATAAAAAGTCAGAAGTGAAAAGAGTTTTAGCAGCTGCTGATACTAATATTTCTTTTGAATGCATTTTACCATCTAATAGTTATTTAGATCTTAAAAATACTTTTCCCATTAAAAATGATAATAATTCAACTTCTCTCCTAAATGAAAATAAAAGTATTACTACTGGTTCGAAAATAAATGCTGACTCTGAATTTTATTTACAGAGTGATGATATATCTTTGAATAAAGATAAATCTGCTGATGTTAATTTAATAACTGATACTTGTTTTGAACAGAGTTTATCTGATGTGAATTCTGAATGGTTAGTGAAGGAAGTATGCAAAAATGTTTTAAATGTTTATTCTGAAAATGATTTTGATATAGGGTATTTATCTGATAAAAAATTGAAACATCATGTAATTAATTTAATTTCAAATTACTCTCCAAATAAAATCCGAACTACAGATTTGCAAATGTCTATTATTTTAACTGATGACATCCCTGTGACTTCACCGGTTCGTAGACTTGCTCCCATAGAAAAACAACAAGTTAAAAAACAAATCGAGGAATGGCTTGCCCAGGGTATCATTGAAAAAAGCTATTCTGATTATGCGTCTCCAATTGTCTTAGTGAAACGTAAAAATCGCGAACCCAGACTGTGTATTGATTTCCGTTCTTTGAACAAAAAAACAATCAAAGATAAATTTCCTCTACCAAATATAGAAGATATTTTTGATAAGTTACACTCAGGCAAAATTTTCTCCACATTGGATCTCAAAAATGCTTACTTTCATATTGATTTGACTCCTGGCAGCAGAAAGTACACGGCTTTTATTAGCCATGAAGGATTATTCCAGTTTAAAAAATATTGTTTCGGACTTACGAATGCACCTGCTATGTTTCAACGTTACATTCAAGTAATTTTTCAAGAATTAATACATAACGGAACTTTAATTGTTTACTTGGATGATATTATTATCCCCTCTCAAACCATTTCTGAAGGTATTCAAAAATTGGAACGCGTTTTACACTTAGCCTCTGAATTTGGCCTACAGTTAAATCTAAAAAAGTGTCAGTTTCTGAAAGAAAAAATTAACTTTCTTGGTCAAGTAATCGAAAATGGACAAATTAGGCCATCAACTGAAAAAACTTCAGCCGTACTAAATTTTCCACAACCACGTAATGAAAAACAAATCCAAAGTTTCTTGGGTTTAACGGGATATTTTCGGAAGTACATTAAAGATTATGCTTTAATAGCTAGACCTCTAAGCGATTTACTTAGAAATGGTGTAAAATTTGAATTCGGTCCCTCTCAAATAAAAGCGTTTGAGACCCTTAAAAGAGCATTATCGCAAGATCCAGTTTTACATCTGTACAAACCAGGTTCGAAACTGGAACTCCATACAGATGCTTCCAAATTAGGTTACGGTGGAATCCTTCTTCAAGCTGACGACGATGATAATTTACATCCCATAGCTTATATGAGTAAAAAAACAACACCTCAGGAAGAAAATCTATCGAGCTATGAACTAGAAGTTTTAGCTGTTATTAAAGCATTAACGAAATTCCGTACTTACATTTTAGGAACTAAAATTAAAATTGTCACTGACTGCTCTGCGTTCAAACAGACTATTACTAAAAAAGAATTAATTCCAAAAATAGCGCGTTGGGTTTTATTCCTCGAAGATTTTGATTATGAGATTGTACATCGCTCAGGTAGTCAAATGCGTCACGTTGATTCACTTAGTACATACCCAACAGTCATGACTGCACTTTGTGATGATTTAACAGCGCGAGTGCAAGTGGCACAGATGTCAGATGAATACATAAAAAATTGAAAGAGTTATGTAAAGATAACAACCAAGTTGATTTCGTGGTACAAAATAACATTCTGTATAAATGTCAGGACAACCGTCGTTTGCTTGTAATACCTGATCTAATGAAACACGAAATAATTAAGAACGCGCATTCAAAAGGGCACTTCGCCGTGGAGAAAACTAAAAACATTATCGAGCGTGACTATTTTTTCCCGAATATGCAAAAAAGTATTAAATCGGTAATACAGAACTGTGTCGAATGCATCCTAGTCAACCGGAAGCGTGGTAAACCTGAAGGGTTCTTACATCCTATTCCGAAGGAAAACTTTCCTCTAAGTACTTACCATGTTGACTTTATTGGACCCTTAGTGTCAACCAATAAAAATTATAATCATATTCTTACTATAATAGATGCATTCTCAAAGTTTGTTTGGTTATATCCTGTTAAAGGTGTAACTGCAAATGATGCAATTACGAAACTGCAATTGCAGGAAGCAGTGTTCGGAAATCCTATGCGCATCATTACGGATAAAGGTTCCGCATTTACCTCCAAAGAATTTACAAACTATTGCGCGAATCAAAATATTAATCACATTCAAATCACCACAGGAATACCTCGAGGAAATGGACAAGTGGAAAGGGTTCATGGAACTCTTATCCCCCTGCTTGCCAAACTTTCCATCAATGATCCCACGAAATGGTACACTCATGTTCAAGCAGCACAACGTGTATTTAACTCTACTGCTCCACGGAGTACAAAATTTACTCCTTTCGAACTCATGATCGGTGTGCAAATGAGGCATAAAAATGACCAGAAAATTCTCGATATCCTACAGGAAGAATATGAGCAAATGGTCATCGACAACCGCGAGGACATCCGCGAAGAAGCGCGACAGAATATCTTGCGCCTCCAAGAAGAGAATAAAAGAGCTTACAACAAGCGCAGGAAGAAAGCTACTCAATATAATCCAGGTGACTTAGTGGCCATACAGAGGACCCAATTCGGCAGTGGTTTGAAGCTTCGCCCGAAGTTCCATGGTCCCTATCGCATCACAGCGAAGAAGCCACACGAGAGGTACCTAGTGGAGAAAGTGGGAATCCACGAAGGCCCCAACCATACCTCTACAGCAGTAGATTATATGAAGCCTTGGTCTACAACTGCATAAAGCATCTACTTTACAAAATCTAAAATGTTTGCAAAAATCTAAAATTTTCTTTTTTGAGTTTTTTCAGATTCTTTCTCAGATTGACGAGGACGTCAAGATCATCAGGACGGCCGATTGTAGTGTACGGAGCGTCCTCCTAGCGGCGTTAGCGGTACGGAGCGTCCCCCTGGCGGCGTTCGCGGTACGGAGCGTCATCCTAGCGGCGTTCGCGGTACGGAGTGTCATCCTAACGGCGCTCGCGTCGTCTCTCAACAGCCAATAAGAAGCTATCTGATCCCCTCTCTAAAAACTGTGTTCGGTACTGTACTAGTGTCCCTCGATGTAAAGCGGCCCAGCCGTTCGTCCAGTTCATTAAATTTGTTTATGTTAAATTAGTGTGTGATTCTCTTAATATGAGCCATCTCTACGCATTAATCTCAACCGGGCTTTCCCCTAGGGCCCGTGAGAGATATTTAATTTGATATATAATCCGATTAGTAGAAGCATGTTTTTCGAGCCAGAGTTAACATACCTCTACATATATATATATATATATATATATATATATATATATATATATATATATATATATATAAATAACGCTAAAGTATTTGGCACGGAAATCGCTCTTATTATATATTGTCGAATGTCAAAAGTTAATAGTAAATAAATTATTATAAGAATGTTTCAGATAGCTTCAATGTATATTTTTACTACTACATTTTTGCTTCGCTAATTAATGAAGCTGTAAAATATAATTAGAAATGCTCTGAATAGGGCTCACTGAAAATTCTATTTTTGCACAGGAAAGAAGATGTAAAAGGAATTAAGAAATAAGCCTAAAACAAAGTTTAATTTAACGCCAAAATGGACTTAACCATTGCCAAATGGGTAATTGTTATGATTTTCTATAGAAAATGGTCATATCTTCTAAAACTATTATTGCGAAAAAATGGCTTTTATATTATTTTAAAACTCAAAAAATTACCTTTTTAATGATATCAATTTCATTTCTGTTCAATTAAAAAAAAATTAATAAATTTTTTAATGTAATACAGAATTTGCAACAGTTAATTTTTAATGTTATAAAATTCAAACTCATTCATCGAAACATTCAAACTACTTTTGCCAATGTTAAAATTTATGTTTACTTCAGACATTAATTCAGAAGTAGGATTTTCATTTCTGTTTTTTTTTTTTTTTCATGTTTTTCTTATATACATTTCTTAATTTGAACATGCTGTAATTTGATTTGACTTATATAATTAATTTCATGTTTTTCGGCCTTATCAAACAATGTGAAATTTTTTTTAAATATATATATTACACATTAATATTTAACATCCTAAAATGTAAACAAAGAGAAACAAAAATAATGATTATTAGACATTCTAGTGTTGCGTTCTAAGCTTTGGATGGATAAAAATCTCAAGTGAACACTTTTTCAGAGTAAATTTGCATTGCAGCTGTGCAGATTCACACATTCAATTGCAATTTTGCATGAATTACGCAACATTCAAATAAATTTGTAAAGTAATTTTATCTCAATCTTCCCATGCTCGAATGTTGAGTTGTCGCCAAAACAACGATGCTCCAAACATGGATTAAAATACATTTTACTTGAAAACGTTTTCAATAGTGGAAACTTACAAATTAGAAGAAAAAAAAAAAAAAAAAACGAAAAATCCAATACTGCAAAATTTAAAAAAAGTTTCAAAATTCTTAAAAAATCATACGCTTTTAGTAAATTAATCGATAGAATTGGTATTGCTAATTATAATGTACAGAATGAGGCAGCATTTTTTTTCTTTTTAAATGTTGCTATATATCATTAAAAGAATGTTCTTATGTTAACAAAGAATATTCTTATGCTAAGAAGCATGAGAATTTATGCTTATTTTTAAATTCTGAAAATACGTTACAATAAAGACTAAATCTTTGTAATGGTTGTAGCGTACAGAGCTACAAATATTACCTGAAAATTTAAAAATAATAATTGATTACAATGTTTTCAAATTAGGAAAACATATATTGTAACACACAATCTTAATAATGATTTCGTAATTAGTTGTACACAGAAAGACGTTACACAATAAGATTTCGAGAGAAGAGAATGTTCACTAGAACTCGAATATATTTTTCTCACTGGCAATCTGCAAGTTTAATCTTAGCATGTGGCGGCATGGTTCGATTCCTTTTCTCAAAGCGCCGATGAATGGAAATCATTTTGTAATGTACACTTCATTTGATGTACATATGAGCGCTGGCTGCACGTAATTATGTAAACCTTGTAACATAATTGCGAATAATGTTACCTAATATTCGATTTCAGCATAATAAATATTGAAAATAAATGCATGTGTGTGTTCTTTCTTCCTTTGGTTGAACATTCTAACACACCAATACCGGCTCTACAGCTGCCACAAATTCAAAGAGTTGCTTATCTTCTATAGCAGTTCTTTTTATATAACATATACAACATAACATATTTTTTATATAACATATGTATTTATATATAAGCTTAATTTTTTTATACCACCACTGAACACACATAGAGCGCAATTTCAAGCATTCCATGATCGCAAATTAGAACTAAAAAAATTTGCAGTATCTTCCAAGACCCAGCAGGAGTAGTCTCCAAAAACTTTCTCCTATACTCTCTAATAAAGGTGTTATTCCTCATCTCTACCGCCCCCCCCCCCTCCAAAAAAAATTGCTGACCTTGGATAAGGCAGAAAACGCCTTACACGGCGTTGGCATACAATAGTTACGAAATATTAACCTTCTTTGAATTGAATTGATTACTTTTACTGAATCTATTACATGATCCTTGGCGAGTTTTTTTGGCGATTAATCCTTTGCATGCGGTTAACAGAATTCCAAAATTGAATTTGTATTTTAGACGCGTTTTCCTCAACCTATTGAAATCAAAATTTGACTACAATTGCAGTCACAAAATCACACACGAAATTTTATATTTTTAAATCAAAGCATTTTTGACCTATCGTGTTTACGTTCTTCTGAAAGTAGACTGAAACCTCTTGGTGGATTTCATACAAAAATTGATAGGTGTTTACAATACAGATGTTAAATGTGTGTACTGAATTTTATCTGTTTAACTTTCTTCGCTTTATAGTTGTCGTGTTAACTTATATTCAAACAGCCGGGCTTCTTCTGAATGGCTCAAAATTTGACAGAAATCTACATATTTGGTGTAAAGATCATATATCAAACTTTAGTCATCTAACTCAAAGCGTTTTTGAGTTATTTTTGTCACAGGCTGTAGTGATTGGATTTTGAAGCGTTAGGAAATAAACGTTCATAGATGGCGCTAGACAACTAGCGAGAGTGTAATTAAAAGAGTGATGTCATTCGAATGTTGGCTCTTGGAGAAGAAGGAGTTACTGAGCAGAGTAACTCGAACGAATCTGCAATAAATTTGTTGTTAAGTTTTTTTATTTGCCTATTTATTCAAAGCACTCACGAACCAGCCACGACATTTGGCGCAGTCGAAAGGATTGAGAATCGAGTGCTATTTTTGACGAACTTGAAATCGAACTTTATTTGATAAAGGTATACTTTCGGTATCGATATGGCCTTCCTAGGCAGTGCGAAAAAGGAAGATTTGAAGTTGTTGGCAGAAGAGCTGGGTGAAACTGTTTCATTAGAGATGAAAATTGTGGACTTAAAAAAATTAATTACTGGAAGTAAAAATTATGAGGAAGAGTTTGTGAAGAAACAAATGATAGTTATCATAGAGGATAGAAAAGAGAGAGAAACTCAAAAACGAAAGCAAGAAGAACGAGAATTTGAAGAAAGAAAAATTAAAGAAGAGTGGGAATTGCAGGAGAAAAAGACACAAGAAGAACGAGAATTCAAACTTCAGAAACTGAAGCTGCAATATTCCAGTGTACCCGTGGATGTCGAATTATCAACTCCCAAGATAGAACTCAGGCACGTGATGCAGAAATTCGATGAAAAGAACAGTGATATCAATTTATATTTGCTGTTGTTCGAGAGGCAAGCCGAGTGAGCTCAAATAAAACGAGAAGATTACGTGTCGCATCTATTAGGATTATTGCCAACGGATATAACCCAACTCATAGCTCGAGAGCCAATCGAGAAAGTTAAGGACTATGACCACATCAAGAGTTTATTAGTGAAACGATTTAAACTCAGCCCGGAAAAATTCAGGCAAAAGTTTGTGACTCATTTTAAAAGACCGGAGACTACCTGGTGCGATTTTACTTACGAACTTAAAAATTATTTTGAGCAATGGATTCAAGGATTGGAAATAACTACTTTTGAAAGTTTGTCGGGTTTAATCATAACAGAACAGATAAAGCGAAAAGTACCTACGGATATTAAAGAACATTTTATTGATGTTTGGTCACAATTCACGAATCCAAACGAAACTGCAAGCAAATTAGATGATTATGAAAATGTGCCATCAAACAGTGTGAGGAAAAAGAAAGAACTATATCAAGAGAATAACTGTTCTAAACATCAAACCTACAACGAAAGAGAAGAGAATTTTTCGGAACGGAAATATGTACCCCCGCATCAACGAGAATTCAGAAGCAAAAACTTTCATAAAAACGAAACTACAAATTCAAGAAAAGTAACAAGAGACTGTTACGTTTGTGGATTGTCACATTTTGCTAGAGACTGCCCAAATAGACATAAAAAATCGCAGTTGAGAGAATCTGCGTCAGAAAAGAAACGGGAAGACATTTTAACCGCGGAAATTCAGTCGGAATTAATTAATGGTGAAAAAAGCTTAAATATCAACCCTTTACAATACGTTGATATTTGTGTGGACAATAGAGAACTGAAAACCCTAGTTGACTCAGGTGCTATGATACCAGTTTTAAATTCTAAATATGTGTCAAGTGAACAAAAAGAAAAAGGAAAAATCATTTTAAAAAGTGCATTTGGAGAAAGGATTAACGCTACTCTTTCGAGTTTTCAAATATCATTAAAAGATAAAAACAACTAAGGATTTTCCAGGCCTATTGAAATAGTTGCAGCTATCACGGATAGAATTCAAGAGCAGTTCATCCCCCCCCTCTGTATTAAACTTATTGGGAGAAAGCATAAACCACAGCCGCACCCAAAACTCGTCTGGCTTAGAGGCGCCGATGGAAGAGAGCTTTGATGAATTTATGATTTGTTGTGGAGTTAGTCAGAGCGAAGAACAACCGAGCGGAAATGAAAGCGATTCTTTGGATAAGAAAAACAAAATTAATGCATTGAAAGAAGAACAAAGAAAATGTGATACTTTGCAGTCAGTAAGAAAAAATGTATTGCTTGGAAAAGGAAACTTTTTTATGAATGATGAATTAATATTCCACCGGGATAAAATATTAGGCGAAAAAGTGAGTCAGTTGGTTTTGCCCAAAAATAAGAGACAGCAAGTTCTTAAATTAGCACATGAATCAATTTTCGGATGCCATATGGGATTAAAAAAGACTAGTGAAAGAATTAAATACAGTTTTTATTGGCCAAATACAGTTTATTAAAAACTTTTGTAAATCCTGTAAAGAATGCCAGTTGAGGAGTCCGGAAAAAATGATTGATAAAATTCCTATTACTCCTGTTCTCCGTCCCGAATTGCCATTTGAAATAGTAAATATAGACCTAATAGGACCCATTGAACCATTCTGCTCGTCGGCATAAGTATCTATTATGTCTAATGGACCAGCATTCTCGATGGCCGGAGGCTATCCCTCTTCGTTCGTTAACGGCTAAAGCTACGTGTGATGCTTTATTGGAGATATTCATGCGGACTGGAATACCCAATGTTATTGCAAGTGATAATGGAACGAACTTTATTTCTAAGTTACCCCAGGAATTCATGAAAAGATTAGGTTGTGCTCCCAGATTTACGACGCCTAATCATCCAGCTGGGAATAGCCTTATAGAAAGATATAATAGGGTGTTCAAAAATTCACTCCATCACATTATCAGAACTGATCCGAGTAACTGGGATAAATACATTCCGTATATGCTTTTTGCGTACAAGGAAGTTCCTAACTGTACGATGGGTGTTTCGCCATTCAAGTTGATGTATGGACGTGAAGCACGAGGGCCTCTCAGTGTTCTAAAATCGAGCTGGTGTGGTGATATTGCCATTCCGTTAAACATGGAGAAATCAGTTGTGGATTATTTACAGGAGCAAAAAATAAACTTTGAAAGAGCTGCAGAGGAAGCATCTCTCATCGCTTCTGGTAAACAGCAGGCATATACAGAATATTTTAACCGCCGAACCGCTTCTAAGAAATTTAAGCCAGGTGACCAAGTTTATTTATTAATACCTGATTCATCGAACAAACTGTATGCCCGTTGGACTGGTACTGAAGAAGTTATCGAGCATTGCCCTCCACATTCATATAAAGTAAAACTTAGCGGTGGAAAAATTCGGCATTGTCATGCAAATAAAATGCGGAAATACTATCTAAGAATTAATGCTGTAGGCATGATCTTTGAAGATGATGCAGAATTTGGAGAAGTTTATTCAGCCCCCAGTTATAAAAATGTATGTTACTGGAAAGAGATATTTGATCAAGTGGATTTGCGACATCTTTCTGAGGAAGTGAAATGTCAAATCCTGAACTTACTGCGGAATCATCATTCAATATTTACCGGACAAGTTAGAGTTGCAAAGGTTGGTCATCACAAGATAAAATTAGAGGACGATAAAGAAAGGAAAAAACCTTACGTGTACAGGATTCCTGAAGCGCTGAAACCTCAAATAGACTCCCAAATCGAAGAACTCCTAAAACTAGAACTAATTGAAGAGAACTCAGCTGACATTGCTTATCCTATAGTCTGTGTAAACAAGAAGGATGGATCTATCAGGATGTGCGTGGATTATCGAGCTTTGAATGCAGCGACTAAAACCGACGATTTCCCCATGGAAGACGCAACGGAATTAATATATTCCATAGGACAGGCAAATGTGATTAGTGTGTTAGATCTTTTGAAGGGGTACTATTCTCTTCCCATGGAAGAAGATTCGCGGGATTATACATCTTAAGACCCATAGAGCACAATATCGTTTTAAGGTAATGCCTTTTGGGCTGAAAAATGCAGCTGCAGCTTTTCAAAGGGAAATGAACAAAGCATTGTTGCCGTACAGAGAATTTTGCCGTGCTTATATTGATGACATTGCTATATTCTCCAATGATATTCCCTCTCACTTGAAACACCTTCATTTGGTGCTGGATAGATTGGAAGAGCTGCAATTCACTGTTAATCTTTCAAAGTGTGCTTTCGCGAAATCTGAAATTTCATACCTGGGACATATAATTGGCTCAGGAAAGCATCAAGCTGATCCAGCTATGTTAGAAACGATCTCTCGTTTGCCAGTATCTGAAACCAAGAAACAACTACGTAGTGCTCTTGGCCTGTTCAACTATTATCGTGATTATATTGCGAATTTCGCCTTTCCATTAACAGAACTAACAAAGAAGCCCTGATGTGTTGCCGTGTTGTGAAATGCATAGTGTTGCTTTTGAAAAATTAAAAGCAGCATTGTTACACGCTCCTACTCTACACACCCCGAATATGAGCAAACCCTTTGTGATGCCTCGTCAATCGGGATTGGCTCGTGTTTATCACAGATTGTTGATGGAAAAATGTGCCCTATCGCTTATGCAAGTCAAAAATTAAACAAAAGCCAACAATCTTGGTCGACAATCGAACGGGAAGCATTTGCTATAGTTTGGAGCTTGAAAAAGTTTGAAACCCTTGTGTTTGGATCCGAGATCCACATTTTTACCGATCATAACCCCCTTCCTTATCTGACAATGTACGCTCCTCAGTAATCTCGATTACAAAGGTGGGTATTTGCCTTGCAGAGATTCAACATAACATTAAAACATTGCCCTGGTTCAAAAATGCCGCATCTCTGTCATGTTTATTACCAAAATAGGCTGAAAAACATTTTTTTTAAGTACTAATATCATTTTTCTGTTTTATATATCAATATGGGATTAATGACTATAAAATAATAATTTGTGCTTGATATTTATGTATATTTGTTCTAATGTTTTTTTTTATTATCATTTTCTTAATATGTTGAATAATTGGTATTCGCAAGTTTGGTTAAGAGTATAATGTGCAAAACTATTTGAAATAGGATTAGTTACAGGAATATAACTTTTTCTAGTGTTTGTTATAAATTTTCATTCAGCAGTTTTGGTTGTATTTGAAATATCATTTGAGTAATGTTTATCAAGTGAAATCCTTTCTTAATTATGTATTAGTGTTTACTAAGTGATTATATTCATTATAAATTTGTTTTTATTAGTTGATAAGTGATTATATAATTATTAAGTATATATTAATGTATATTAACTGATAAGTGAGTTTCTTATTATCAAGATGGTATTTACATTCAATTGTGCATTTCTTATTTTACCTCATTGCTTTCTTAAATGTTTGTTAGTAGTTATTCATTCGAGTTAACTTTGCATTCGTGTTTATTTTTATTTGGATAATTTGATGTTATTAGATACGTTTAAAATCCAATTCATAAGGTATGTTTATGTTTTCATATAAACACTACTCTTACGTTGGGGGTGTAGTGATTGGATTTTGAAGCGTTAGGAAATAAACGTTCATAGATAACGCTAGACAACTAGCGCGAGTGTAATTAAAAGAGTGATGTCATTCGAATGCTGGCTCTTGGAGAAGAAGGAGTTACTGAGCAGAGTAACACGAACGAATCTGAAATAAATTTGTTGTTAAGTTTTCTATTTGCCTATTTATTCAAAGCACTCACGAACCAGCCACGACACAGGCATTCCCCAAAAATGTGTTTTCCGAACTCGGGTAGGTCTAAAACGTGAAGATTCATCAAAATCTCGAGTTCGATTTTTTGACGATTACAGAATTTTCTCCATACTTCGCACACAAGAAAATAAAAAGCATTCCTGAAAGTTCAATAAAAAAAAAAATTCAATTAAAAATATAATGCGGTCAATTTTCATTATTCTTTTAAAATTTAGACGTTAGTTAAAGTTATTTAAAATAGCGACAATATATATATATATATATATATATATATATATATATATATATATATATATATATATATATATATATATATATATATATATATATATATTGATTCCATTTTAAGTTTTAGTGTTAAATTTAATCCAGGCGCTATTTTCTCCCGTTGAGCTTCAGTATTGAAAATAGATTGTGGTACCAAGGCTACCGTTAATAGGTATCTAAATTTCTGGCGGTTCTGAAATTTAGATGTCTATTGATGTTCTAATTTTGAAATGTTATAAGTTATTTATAGTAGTATAATAATGTGTAAAACTAATGTCTTTACGCTGTTCAATGCCAGTGAACTAAAGCGAATAATGCCTTTCTGCTATGAAGATAAAACATTTTTTTCCAAATAAATATGAATATCGGATTAATAAAATACTGTAAAAAATGCTCATTTTTCTCATAATATGGATTTTTAATAAGTCCGAAAAGAAAAAGTTATTTAAATACAAGATTTACTTTTTCTCCACATGAAAAAAATGAATTTATAAAATATTTTTATAATTATTAAACAGTAATTTCATTCGAATAAAAAAAAAATTCTATATCTAATGAGAATATTTATATTGTAAAAAACAAAAGCTATGAATAATATGATGATTCTCTACAACGAGTTAACTCGCAAGAGTTAGATTTTTCAAAATGCCAGCACTCTAAAAGCAAGGTTTTAGAACACTTTTAAATTAAAATAATCCAAATTAGATTCTAAATATAATTGCAGACAAAGACATTTTTGTTTCGAAACAGAGCTGAGCACATCAGCTCGAATCTTAATTAATGTGTGAAAAAATTCTTTAAACAGGAATTTATATAATGAATGAGTCTTTTTTTTTAAAAATATAAAATCTTATAGTATTGAATGGTCAGTCATGTATTCAAATATATATATATATATATATTTGAATACAGAACTGACTATTCAATACTATAAGACTTTATATTAAAAAAAAGACTCATGCATTATATAAACTTTTGAATACAGGACTTTTTTCCCCCTACCATATATATAATATGTAATGATATTTTAAAATTTAATTTCATCCTAATTAATTTCCTAAATTTTTAGCCTAATTCAGCCCATGTCAAAGTCATTCTGAAATATTCTCTTATTTCCTGATCCCATTCCACTTTTTCTTTCTAATATATATAGTCGCTACAAGCAAAACTCGAACATCATAGGAAAAAAAACTTGCTCTGCCAAAATATTTTAACTAAAAGGAATTTAAAAAACAACAACCTTTTCTCGTTTTTTCTAACAGTGAATTTATTGTACAGCTAAAAACAAAAAGTGCCAATTCATAAATTATAATTAAAAATTTAGATATAAAAGTAAAATTTGTGAAAAAGAGTCCACAAGCCAAACAAGTACATCTTACAATTAAGCACCAAATAAATGCAACCCTGGGTAAAAATTAATGCCATCTTTATGGTTAATGTTATAATTGTTCAGGGGAATTTCTTAATTGTGTTATTTTCATTTACTGTGGAATTAAATATTAATTTAATGAAAATATCAAGGCAAAGGTGACAAATGAGCATTGAGTTAGGAAGGTTAGGTTATTGAGCACGCTGAAGATGGAAAGTATGTGCAAGAAATATCGGAGACTGTCCACAGAAGTCATTCAACGGTTAATGACATCATAAAATGCTTCAAAACGAATAATCAGATGGAAAATAAGCTTAAGACAACCCACAATAAGATTTTAAAAGAAGTAGATAATCAATAGAAAAGTAAAAGTAAATCCATTCCTTGGAACACTAAACCTATTTATTATTGCTGAAAAAGAATTAGGAAAAAAAATTTAGCTCATCAACAATAAAAAAAAAAAAAAATGTGCCCCATAAAGCAGGTCTCAATGGAAGAAAAACCAGACAAAAGCCTTTCATAAGTAAGTGAAATCATACTAAGACTTAAATTCGCAAGGAACGTGAAAACAAGGATTTTTCTTTTTGGAAAAATGTCTTATTTAATGATGAGAGCAAATTGGACATTTTTGGATCCGATGGCAAGCCTTACGTCCGGAGAAAATCGAAAGAGAAATTTCACACACACACACACACACAAAAAAAAAAAAAAAAAAAAAAAAAAATTGAAAGCAATTGTAAAGCATATAGGTGGATCTGTAATGGACAAGGGCTGTTCTTCAGTTACTGGCCCAGGAACTCTGCAATTTATTGAAGGGAGAATGGATCAGAATGTATACCTCGACGTTTTAAAGAAAAATTTAAAATAATGTGTGCTGAAACTTTCTCTTCGCAACAACTGACGATTTTATCAGGACAATGATTCAGAAACATAAACCTTATCGAGTGCGTTCCTGACTTCTATATAACTGTACTCACCTTATGGACACTTCACCCAAAATCCCCGATATAAATTTCAACGGAAGGTATTCAATTTTCTTGGAATACCTTGAGAAAAAAAGCCTGGGAACACGCCATTTCTTGTAAAGATGAAGAGTGTTGTTGCAGGAATGAGAAAATATTGAACTTAATTTTTGTGAAAAATTTGTGCAATCTATGCCTAAACGCCTTTAAATGGTTTAAAAAAAAAAAAAAAAAACAAGGACTTGCAAACAAAATAATTTACTTAAAATATTAAGTAATTTTTAAAATCTTCTTATCCATCCGAGTTTCGCTTTTGTATTATTTTTTGTTTTGTTCATTGCCATAATTTCTGGTTAAAAAGAATTAATTTATAATTTTTGTTATTTATTTTTATAATTGCAATAAATATACTATGGAAAATTCATTTAAATATGTTTCTTATCATTTTTAGTTTACAAATTTTGACTGTATTAGTAACTTTTCTTTGCTGTCCGAATTTGGCGTGGAGCGACTGTATACGAGTATATATTACACACGCACACATATAGTTACGAATCTGTGATGCGGCTTCTCAGCAAAGTTGGTGCCATAGGATGTCCCAGAGTTTGGCGCCAAAATAGATTATACTCGAAACATCGAGAATTTTCCCGATCCATCCAGTAGGAACCGAGTTACGCCTCGAACGTTCCTGATTGGTTGAGAGGCTTCTAGCCCCGCCTCCTGAGACCTATAAAAGGAAGCAGTCGCAGCTGCCGGGCAGTAGTGAACCAGGAGTAGTCGGAATCGACGGTAAAAAACTGGCCTTCCAGAGATTAGCGGAGCAGCGACGGAGTCAAGTTAGTGCTGAATTAAGCTGTGCGCTACTGTCTGCAGTAGAGTCTGTTGTGTGCTGTTGTCTGCACGTCTCGGCTGAAGATAATTGTATGCTGTATATAGTTGTCGTCTTTGTGCTGTCCTGTGTGTCTTCGTGTAAATAAACGTCGCTGTTTCTTTTAGTACTGCCGCCTGCAGATTGAGCGTTCTCCACACAATATCACTTCCACTATCCAAGCAACCCCAGGAAATTTCGTAACAATATATATATATATTAAAATCTAATTGCAATTCAAATAAATTTCTAAAGTTTTATCTTAATTTAGCCCATATTAAATTCATTCTAAAATATTCTCCTATTTCCTGATTCAATTCCACCTTTTCTATTTAATTAATTCAACGAAGATTTGTAAAAATGCTTTAGTTAGCGATTCCCACACTCCGAGTGAAGGGATAAAAAATTGTCTAGCTGAGCGAAATCTTTTTAAAATATACCTAAGTTCCTCTTGCCCTAAATCGACACATGTAAAGAAATCTCTAGCAAAACCTCATGGTATATAAACACAGGGAAAAGTATTTTCACGTTCTAATCACATTTTTAACTGAAAACTTTAATTTCAATAATAATAATAATATGTGACAGAAATTATTGCAACATTTGAAACTATTTGCAACTAATATATAAATCCATGACACCAAATAACAAACAGGACAAAATGAAGACAGGACAAAATTTTATTTGACACAACAGTTCATTATAAGCATGTAAACAATTCTAATTAAAACAAAAACGACTGAGGACTAGGTTTCACATCACAAATGATTGCTTAAAATTAGACAATACATTGATGAAATTCTGAAATGAATATTTCGAAACCACATGACAAAGTTATAAATTCTATTTGACAAATTATCAACATGAAAGCTATTAAAAACATTAACAATGTTCACTTCAATGCGTTCGTTTGACCTGGAAATTTTCTTCGATAAATTTTTTCTCAACCCCAAAAGGAAAAACATTCTGAAATATTCTCCCTCTCCACTTTGAATTTTGAAAGAAAAAAAAAAAAAATCTATGAACTTTTGGTAGGCAGTGAGCGAATTAAAAATCAATAAAAATTGTAGAAATATCCAACATTTTCTCATGAGCTCTAGATAATGGTCTTCCTAATTTTTATTTAAGCAAGTTGTTGATAATTGCTTTTACTGGGAGATTAGGAAAATGCCACAAATTGACGAGATTCATTTTTAAATAGGAATCATTCAAGCATCACGTTTTTTAATGGGTAGCAGTAATGAGACCAATCCACTCTACTTTTATTATCAAACGTATATAAATATTCGAAAAATAATTTTTCACGATAAATATTCCTTTTATACACGAAATAGACGGGGGGGGGAGAGATAATCTATATCCACTATAATGTATGAGAATCCAAAATTCTCAGTATGCAGTAAATATATGAAAACATCTGTAGACATTCCTATTCCACAAAAAACATTTATTTTCAAACATTATATACATTGTTATTTTGGCAATTCATGATAGTAAATATCAATGTATAAAATTAAAGATTGATCATGACTTACTCATTTTTAACAATAAAAATATATACAGTGATTACTTCTGCATCTTCTTTCAATGTTTGAATTATCATAAAATTAGAGGGGGGGATACCAAAGTGAATACATATGCAGAATTAAGGGATAATAATAGGTTATGCAAAAGAGTAGCTGCAAACACTTTATATAAACATTTATTACCTGAAAATTAGGACATAAATGAGACTCAAGTCGTCCAAACATTTCAAAGCGTAATTTACAATTTACCTACCTTTTCTGTTCTCCAATTTTACCAGATAATCAGGTAAATCATTACTTAAAAATTCTGAATTGTTTGAAAGCATACTTACTAATGAAAATTCACCACTATGCTTTTAATGGTACTATAGAGTCAATAAATGAAATAAATAATTATTTAAAAAAAAGTCTCATAGGTCTTCATAATTTTAGAATGTAAACAAAATATTGATATAAAATCTGAAAAATTCAGATGATTCAATACACTATTAATTTAAAAGCCTATTAAAACTGGTTGAACCAAACCAAGCCTTGTAAACAGTTTTTCAAACCTCATTCATCAAGTCCCCCTCCCCCATTTCTTCTTTTGGAAATTAAAATGAGCTACTCCTATTGAAAAAAATAAATATGTTTGAAGTCCAAATTTTATGACATAAAAACTATAAAAGTGAACTCAAAGTTTGTCATCTTTAAAAATGAAGGCATTTATCTGTTATCAAAGTCTAAGCAATCTAAAATTACTTTGTCTAATAGGGGGGAAAAAATATTCTGAAAAAACAAATTGCTTTAAAAGGTTGAAAATAATATGTTTCTATGGGGGGAAAATAGATAGTTTGATTTCATAATCTCTAGAAATATTTTTAATTGCAATATTATTTTCGGAAACATAATGATAAAATTTACCAAAATGTGCAGATATTGACGGAAACAAAATCAAGGAATAGGTTTATGGCTACGGCCTAAGTATTAGGAGAATTTGGAGGAAATCAGTATTTTTGGTATTTAATTGCTCACAACAGCATTTACTTTTCTAAAAGAAAAAAAAAAATAATAACACAGAACCAGCGACAAAAGTAGACAATCTTACCCGAGACATAATATGGACATTAAACTATTAGAAAATTGTACTTTTATAATTAATGAGAATCACAAATTTTTCACTCATAATACAGCACATAATTTATTACACTTTTAGATGATATGGAAGGGGAAAAAAAAAAACTTATAATTTAGAAAGAGTAAGGAAACTATTAATCATTTATTTATATTTTTAATAAACCGATAAATTTTATTTACACTGAGTACAGCAGTCAATTCTTATGAACAGTAACAGAGTCTATGTGCCTATATTTATATCTCAATATCGAGTGTATACATCTGGCCCCTGAGTATATACATCACGAGTCAAGGCACATTTTGAAAATGGACTCCAGACATTCCTAAACCCTATACATACTTTCACTGAAAATGAGTAATAGTAATGAGTCAAACTGCAGACCATTTTATAATGTATATTCTTTATAAAAATATAAGTCACAGCCAATTATGTGGAATATTAGATCAAATTTTCTTTTTCAATTTAAAAAAAAAAATTATAATTTGTGCACACCAGCACTTTATTCTGAATTGTAATAAAAAAATCCATTTAAATAAAACAGGAATGATAAAAAAAGTTTTGTATATTATAAAAATCTAAATAAATAAATTGATTTTCGGATTTTCATCACAAAAGCTATGTAGTACAAGGAAGACTTTAGTGAAGATTTCTTGATAATTTATTAAATAAAAACTATGTTTTTAATTAAACTAGTCAAAAACTTACAACCCAAATTTATTTGTAAATGAATTTAAAATACCAAAATACAGAAAACAAAGATATTTAAAAATGATTTCTTTTACCATATTAATATGGAATAATGTCTCTTTAACTTAAAAACTATTTAAAGGTTTTTACTACTTAAAAATTTATTCAAAATTTGGAATATTGCTTTTAATGATGGCAGGAGGTTTAAATTACCATTCAAAATGGCTACTTTTCTATTTTATGTTGCCATTAAATATTTGAATTGCCACTTAAAATATTTACTTAAAGTTTATATACTTCTTAAAAAATATTAACACTTATGAAAAGAATTGTAATTATTAAAAATTACTTGGGATTATTAGAAATCTTTCAAGAAATTTTGAAATTCTATAATGCTACAGATTTTTCTCTCTTTAAAATAAAGTTGCAGACAGCAGAAAGATTTTTTTGTCAGGATTCTGCCAACTGCTAATATTAAATGAATCTTTTTTTTCCCCATACAAGTTTATACAACTTTTAACAACTGATTTAATATGTGACAACTTCTGCTATGAATATGTGTTGCAATGATTTCAATTTTAGCTCATATACACCATGAAGGAATTATCCCATTGTCCTTGGTTATATGGAAATGGTGAAAATTGAGGATAGCATCCTAAGGGCCATCTTATGTCAAGGCCCAACACAATCATAAAAGGTATGTTCTGACATTTGAATGGAGGTAATTTAATCTCACATCCCTGCTTATATAGTAGTGAAGCAAGAATCCATTTACTTGCAGATCTCATCTTCTCATCATAGAATTCTCTCAGCAGGAAAAATACTGAAGAAATGTTTTAATGAAAGTTTTGTAATAATTCAGGAGTTAATTTTTTATTAGTTGAAAACAGAAAATAATTTTTAACTGAATAATGTGAATATTTTAACTCTTGATTTGCACTATTTGAGTATTATTTTAACAGACAAATAATATGTTCCCTTCTGAATAAACAACTGACAATTTCTTCACACTCATTCCTGTCAGATAGCATTTTACGAGTAATTGATTAATTCAAAACTTTACACCACTAATGACAAGTTTGAAAAACCAGAGCATAGAGTTTGTGCAAGAAAGTCTTACAAAATGAATAGAGAAGTTGAAATGATATATATATATTTCCTTTTATTTCATTCATAGAATAAAGAGATAAAATAAATATGCTGAAAAAGGACAGCACATTAATGCGTGAACAGAGACAACTAATATTGTTTAAAAGTAATATTAAAACATAATTGCTTTAAAATCAGAATTGATAACATTTAAAATAAAAAATCTAGCAAACAATCTCTTCTTGTGCTTTCAATTTTAGCCAATATCTGCAAGGTAAAAATAAGAAAAAATATTTCATTAAAGAGAAGTTTCAGCTACAATAAGTTTATAACAGGTGTTATGTGCAAACAATACTATTCTAATACATATCTTCAATACAATAACATATTTGACTCTCCACTGTATAAGCTAAAAAAAAATTAATGCTTAACTTTAGAACAGTTAGATGCTTTCTTTTGCACACATTTGCAATCCTAGGCAGAGCACATTATGAAGCTTTTTTAATATATAAACTAATTGATCTAGTTTGACATTTCAAGTCACTTTCAACTGAATATATTAATGATTAAATTGTGCTTATTTTTTTTTATTTTAGTAAAGAAGTGAAAAATCATATGTTTTAATTTTTAGGACTCATGGCAATGTCATCAAAGTTTGTGTACAATATTTAAACAGACACCTGATGTTTATAAATGCTATAATAATTCAGTGAATATCGTGAAACAGGTAACAGCCCGGCCTATCTATTTCAAAATTCAGTGTTAATATCCTAATATTTACAAAATTTGCATTTTTTACAAATTAATTTCTTTAGTAAGTACATTAATAAAATATTTTAATCCACATAAACCTAGTTGGAAATCCATTATCAATATCATCTTGTAAACGTGCACATATTATGAAAATGACCAAATTCATCATAAAGATTTGTGTCTGAAAAATTTACAAAATAGTTTGATTTCTACAATTTTGTAAAGACAGCTTTAGATTATGATATTCTGAATGAATATTCAGTAGAATAACCTTTAAACTCTTATTTATGTTTTTTATTCTTAATACATACATAATATTTATGGATACAATTGAAATATACATCTAAAAGTGAATATATTCCTCCATAAAGTTCTAAAAGTGAACTTTGAAGGTGAAGTTGACTATGAATTATTATTAAAACCACTTACAACATCCCTATCAGCAAATCTTGGAACATAGTGATTTAATAGTGAAAAACTAAACTAGTTGGGAAAAGGGCTAAAGAGTACGCCATTAAATTTACTAGAAACCCCAAAATTTAGATTCTTTAGCATATGATTACTTTTACAACTAAATAAGAAAATATGACTGAAGAAATGAATAATTTTAGTCAGTTACAAATTAAACCAACATATCAATAAAGAACATGTACAGAAACAAGATATTATAAAGAAAAACATAAAATATAGAATTAATTCAGTAATTATAATAATGTGAGTAACATGGAATATGTGTTTCAAAATTACTTATAAGATTAGAGGATCATTTTATATTAATCCAATGTAACCCCTTATTTCTACAAATGACTTTTACCTCTGTCTGCTGTAATATTCGAGATCATTGATTAATTATTGA
Source organism: Argiope bruennichi (assembly GCF_947563725.1). Lineage (NCBI taxonomy): Eukaryota > Metazoa > Arthropoda > Arachnida > Araneae > Araneidae > Argiope > Argiope bruennichi. Next base: position 121,597,993 of record NC_079162.1, read on the forward strand.
TTATAAGATTTGTCACAAGGGCTATTGGAATTAAATTCAGGTGACAATGTATGGGTTCTATGCTACAGTCAACATAATTTCTACAACTCTTAGTTTGAATTTAAGTGCACTGTGTAAAGATAAATATAACAACCTTTATTTGAGCAAGAATGAATCTCATTTCTCAAATTTTAGAATGCTTCTGTATGATGCAAAAAGTTGAATAAGGATTTTAATATTCATATCCTAATTTAAAACACCTTATTTCATTTTGATCCACATTGACTTGAATATTTTAAGCTTCTCTCACACAGTTAGGATATGAAATGAAGCACATGTAACTAAAATGTTTTGAGAATCAACAGAAAATGAGTATTATCAAGATTTTAAAAATTTGTATTGAACTTGTCTTTTAAAAAATTCAAGCAAATTTCCCTTTACAAATATTTATCCACAGATTTTGAGTATTGGTACATCAATGTATCTCATTTAAAGAATGTTTTTCCCTTTGCTGTACCTTTTCACACTTGGTTTTGAATAAAATTTCTCATAATATAGAGGCAAGTTTTGAATAAGATGCAAATCAAAAATCTTATGAAAGAAGTTAAATTCATTCTAATGATGATCACTGTCTTTAAATTATAAAATCCTAAATTTTGTATGGTTGATAATACAAGTGGTATGAAGGATGATTTATTCTTTATTTGAATCTGCCTAGAAAATAAATCAATACTGAATCAAGGAAATGAATCTAGTAATACTAAGCTGCTTTATCAAAAGGCAACCCCCACTAATGTTTTTAATGTAGTCATGCCCTTTACATGTTAAGAAAGCCTAACAAAGCTAAATTTTGTCTAGAATATATTGGTAATATAATGGTTTAACATTTCATAACTAGTCGTTAAGACAAATACAAACTTCCTTAAACAATGAGCTACAGGATTCATTTGCCCCCATTTACTTTATTTCATAATTTTCGTTGAATTAACATCATGGTTCCTATGCCACTTATGTATTGAAGAAATTTCCAATAAACTATAAATGAATGACAACAGTTGTAACTGTGTTTGTGATGAGAAGCCTAATTGTAATTTTCAACAGCTGTTAAATCTAACTGCATGCTTAGCTAGTCATGCAACAATGTTCCTATTTTCAAAAATTTAGGCTCTGGATTCTAAGCAATCAAAAGAAAGAGTTTGTCTAAAATAACCAAGGACTCTTTAGCTTTATGTGCTAAAAAATACAATATGAATATTACAAAAAAGTTTCAAAAGATACAATTCCTGTTCTCAAAGCCTTTTTAATGATCATTGACATAGCATTTATAAAAAGCAATGAAATAAAAAAGTATTACAAAAATAACTTCATTTCAGCAACGGCTCCAAGGATCGGGTTAAAATTTCATTTTTTTTATATCTATCTTGATTATTTTTATTATTGTTAGCAAAGGAATTTGGAATTTTTGAATAAATTGTCAAAATATCTTAAGAAACTGATTTGAAAATCCACATTAAATCATCTAATTCATTTAGAGAAATTATCCAGAAAGATATCCTAGCACAGACAAGATAAAAAAAAAAAAAAAAAAAAAGGAATACTATACCTCTTGAGGGGTTTTTCCGACTTGATTTTTAACATAACATCGAAGTCCTTTGTCCAATTTTACAAAATGACCAAGATAATCTCCATCAATTACATTCTACAAAAATATAAATTTTTTGCACTTACTTGCTAACAGCAATTGCAGAATTTACATTTAAGTTAAGATGTATTTAATCGAATATGTTTGTCTAAAATAAATAAGACCATTCCTGAGAATTCAATGAATTCACACATTGTTGAGACAGACAATATCTTAATACAATATATTCACAGCTCATTTTTAAAACAAATATTTTAACTCTAATAAAAAAATACCTATCTAGATATAATAATAAAAGACACTAGCAATCCATGAACAGAAATTGCAAGGTTCATAATCTATTCTACATTGGGCAGAAATGCCTAACAATTTAACTTAAAATTTATGTCTAATCTAAATAATTTTGATGATTTAAAAATATAACATTTTGTTTTTTTTTACTAAGGAAAACTTTTATTAAAGTTTCCCTCTTTTCTTTTTTCATATTCCTTATACTTTATAAAAACTTTTCAGTTATGGCTAAACAGAAAAAAAAAAAAAGTAAAAGTACACATGCAGAGATATTATATTTGTACTTCTGAAAAAAAAATTAATAATACAATTTTTTAAATTAATTATTATGTTTCATTTTTCATTTGAATATTAATTCAAATTTCAAGCTCATGAAAAAATTTCAACAGAAAAATTTTCTTTCTAGAAACAACAGCAGGGAAATTTTAAATGCCCCATCTATTGTCTCAGAAGAAAGGAGATACTGCTCTTCTGAAGGCACCTTCTCTTTACAAATCAAAGAACACAACGAATGTGCCCAGAAAGATATTGGTACTTCTAGGATTAATGAATAGAAGCATACAATGTCCCACTGCAATTTTCCTGAATACTGAAAATTCTGAAAGAACAACAATGGAATTTTGATAGATTTAGATCAATTGAGTGAAAATGTTACTTTATATTTGCATTCAATTTAATTTATATTCAATATTTAAGGTGGTGAATCTTTTTTTTTTTTATCGATAAAAAACTACCTGCAGCACACCCTTTGCATTTGCAATCCTATGTTCAATTGCAGAACTGTAGATTTGTTTTTGTAAGCCTGCTTATCCTTCAGATTTGCCTATGCCAAACTCAAGATTTGTCCCATTATTTTAAAAACGTACAGTGTATCAACACAAAATGATTCTCCAACAGCTGAGGAATATATTATACAAACCATCAGATCCCTTCAAAAGCGGCAGAGGAAATACTGAATTATAATATTAGGCTTCTATGATTTTAATCATTTATATCTTTTATAATGATAGATTTCTTTATTACAGTTCCTATCCATTAGCTTTATTAACTATTATGTTTTACTTCAACAATTGCATGCAATAAATATCTTATGCAAATACATAAAATGATTTTGCAAGTAAAATAATTTCTCATACCATTTTCCCCACTTACCTTCATTTGAGTTATCACTTCCATAGACTGTTACTCCAAAATATAAATATTTATTAATTTACTATTCAGAAAAAAGATTCATTGAAAAGAAATTACTATGAAACAAATTTGAATTAAAATGAATTATATGAAATTAATTTTTAACAAATTTGAAACTTCCAAATCTTCCAAAAATCAAGAAAAGTGCAAAAAATAGATTCTCTGACTACACATGCAACATTTATCTGAATTGCAGCTAATAATTACATTAGTTTCCTGCCTTTCTCCATACTCAGAACCACTTTATGCGTACGATGAATTACATTAGTACATTATTACTCTTATTAGTACATTATTACTCTTTGCAACACAAATAATTTTAATAGCAAAGATGATTATGATCTTTGTTCAAAACTTTAAAACAATTCAAGAACTAATTAGCTGCTGTAGCAGAATTATAAAAACAGTATGATTGTACACATCTAATAATATATAATTTAGCAGATTTAAACAAATGAGACTACTAAATATTGCTTCCAATCTTCTTTCACATATCATAAATTATTTCCTCTAATCAAAATCTTATGCTTTTATAAATGAATAAAAGTATTTTACTTTCATTTTTATTACAAACAATACTAGATGTAAAACACTAATTTAAAGATAATAACTAAAAATTAACTAAGGCTTATATATTACAATTAGAATGTAAAAAATTTACAAACAATTAACAATTATAATTTCAAAATCAAAATATCAATTATTAGGGTACTAATAAAAAAAACATTTGGTTTAAAACAGCCATTCCTGCTTTAAGTGAATTAAAAAGTTCTAAAACCTTAGTTTGACAAAAATTTGAGGTTTACAATTTCCTCCTTAACTCTTAAAGTCTCTTTTTGAACTGCCCCAAGAATTATTATTATTACTGCTTTTGATTGTTTGAGCTAATACTCAACTTTCCTTTCTTCCTTTTCAAATTTTCACATAATTGCTTCCCTTCCTTTATTTTCTTCATATTTAGATCATGAATTCCTCACAATTAAAATCACTTGTTTTACACTTCAAAACTTTTCTACTTTTTGCTTAAATACTGTCATAAACAATTCTTTTTTGCAATGAATGTGTGTTCTTTCATATTCAGCCATAAACAATCTTCATTGATTGAAAACCCTTTCTCAACAATACTGTTGCAATGGGAAAGTATCCTTATAATCTTTAATAAAAATATGGCATCATTGCAAGTTTTGAATTGAGAAGAGGTTGAACTATAATTTATTCGCACTCTGCTTTTTGAAAAGTGAAAACCGGTCTTTCCGATAATTTCATTAGGGTTGCTGTTAGCAGCAGTCATTAGATTATTGCTCTTCTTAAGAGAATGAAATTCCAAAAAATCACCATACCCTTGAAAGAAAGCTATCTTGGGTTGCTGTTTTGTGATCTTTTTTGCGACATTAGGCTTCGTACGTAGAGAAATAATAACGTGAAATTGCCGATTGCGCACAAGTTTGGCGCGAAATGCTGTCGAGCACAATTTTCCATGAGTTTTGGATATTTTTACGAATATCTCCGATTCTTCCCGATTGATAAAATTTACTGACTTTCTCCTGAAAAGTTCCTGGTTCTATCGCCACCCTGTATTAGACAGTCGATTATTTTTATTTTTCCAAATTTTTGATGTATACAGATTTATATATTTTATGTAATTAAAGATTAAGTAAATGCTTTTATCCATCAAAACTTGATAAAACCTTATGAAACAAGTCACATGAAGAATCTACAAAATCACTTTTCAGACATCATCACATTTTTTTCTTAAAAGGATAATTTTTAGTTAAAAACTAAGCAACTCCAAAAGTAAGTATAAACAATCCATAATTTTATTCATGGATTGCAATAAAACTAATAGTTATCAACCTACCACTTTTATTTTCAAAATATAAATCATTATGATATGAGAGTAAAAATAATATATTACTTAGACTTCATACTGTATTAAAATGAAATTAAAGAAATTTTACAGGGGATTTAAAGAAAAACAAATAAAACCTCATGAATAACTAAAAAATAATATTATTTATGAATTATTTTTATGAATTGTTATTATTTATTATGAAAAATTTTAAATGTGGGAATCCCATGGTATATAGTTTAACGATTGAAATCTCCAAATTGGCGCAATTTTTTCTTGGCACTTTTTGGTCGCCGTTACAATTGACAAATACCATTACTTCTTACGACCCATCCCTTTATTGGCCAGACAGGAGAACAGATACATGGCGGACATTCACGCCAAGTTGTAACTTTTTGTTGGCGATAAGTCGCCAAATGTGACTACCTTCCTCATCATTTTCAAATAAGCTTCAAAGCGAAAAAATGCTGCCTTAAAACCGATAAATCACCAATTTTCTGCCAAGGCATTTTGTGGCTCTAAAAACCTGAAACCAAAACAACATCACGTTCTCACATGATAAAAAGGAAATTTATTTTCAAAGCGATTTTAAGCAGAATTTTTTAGTTCCTTGGACAGAATTATTTTTAAATAAAAATTTATAAAAATAAAATATAAATTTCAAAAAATTAATATTTTGCCTGATTACAATTACAGGGTGGCCAGAATTTCTGCTGTTTGAATTTCCTTGATATTTTCAGGCTTTTTAAGAAATTTCCCTGACATTTTTTGGATGTTTCTAATATCTTTAGAACAATGTTACTTTATTTTATTCTCTTTAATTATTGCACAATATCTTCTTACTTTTATTTGAAAACTTGTTCGACTTTTTTACTAAAAAAAAATATAAAATATAATTTAATTCTACGAAAAAAACTCCCATCACCTTCACTAATTGAATTTCAGATAAGCTTCAATTATGTTAAATTCTTCGCTTTTTTTATTGCAAATATATTAACCAACACTAGAAGATACATGCCTATTCCGACTTTTAGCCAACCAGTCATATCTCAGAACTGTTTGTCAAATTTACTCAAGTAAAAAGCAGTAAAAAAATATATGCACATTGATGGAGTGCTTAAGAATGAAATGATTTGTTTTTATCCAGAGGGGTCTCCCCTATCCATACTGTTTACCATCATGCCAATAGAACTGAAAAATAATTTCACAAACAGAAAAAAAAAAAAAAAAATCATTTACAAATACAAAATGAAATCTCTGTATCGAAATAAGAAAAATTCATCAATAAAATCAAAATTGCATCGACTTTTAGCTTACCAAATATAATAATAATAATTTTTTTAAAAATCGCTTGTATGCTGGCTCAATGCTTAACCCATAAAATAGAGAAAAATGTAGAAAACTGGTCCTCATCAATTTTTTTTCTTTACTGCATAAAAAGAAAAATGTTTTAAAGGTATAAGTCTCAAAAAAGATAGAATGAATGAATTTTGTAAATTTTTGTGGCAAGAAACCATATAAGAAAAATACTACCCTTCTCTTTATTAAAAATTTTTGGAAAAAATTACAAGAGGCATTTGTATCTACAATGTATCAAACAAATTAATTTCTCGTTCAATATTATTTTAAGATTATAGAGCATTTTGTTGAATGTATGGTAAATTAAAAAACACACACACACACAAATTTTTTAAAAAAGTTATAAGAAAATATTAGCATTATTATTAATAAAATATTAACATTAATTTCATGTTGTCCTTTATATCCATTCATATGAAGAATTTAGTAATCTGTGTTCATAATGTTCCAAGACCTCCAAGCAGAGGGGAGAAAATAATTGTTGCAAAATTTTTATTTAATTAAAATAAATTTATATGGAATTACAATAATGGGTCAATATTTTACAATCAGTTTTGAATACTGATACCCAAAATTCATACTTTTGCTCTTGTAACATGTGATAAGATCGATTTGACATTCGATGGAAAAAAGGGGGTAGGATAGCTCCATATATTTTTTAAATAAAAAAGACTCATTAAAGCTTAAAATCATAACAGTAACAAGAGTTGGGCTTTCGTTAGGCTGCCTTTTCCCATAGTACGCAAAACTATTTTCACTGATTATGTCAATAACTTGTCATTCTGAAAAAAGCAAACAAAAACTTTCGGCAAAAATATTATATATTTAAACATTATGCAATGAATTAGATATGGTGGTTAATCTTCCTATTCCATAGTCTGTTTTACACTATCAGTAAAAGTTTGATTTTCATTAGTTGCCAATGCTGTTTCATATGAAATAATACCAGCGAATAATCTGTTCGATAAAAAATACCGATTTATAAAAATTTTTCCAGTTTTACAATAAATTTCCCTAACTTTTCCTGATCTTCCAGAATTCCCTGGCGATTCCCGGTCAGCAGGCCACCCTGAATTTAAGATAGAAATTGAACTGTCATAAACATGAATAAGATTATTTTAATAAGGGGTATATATTAATCTTGACAATATTTTAAAATTCTATTTTTTGCACTCTCAGATTAAATATAAAATAGATCATCTTTACCTTGCACAGATATCCATAAACTTACCTGGCATTGATAATACTGTGAACGAAACTTTGCATGTGAGCAAAGAAAATCGGTGCTGCTTCTCTCAACTCCTTTTGTCGTCGCCAACATAGCTTTATACACTGAGTCCAAAAATCTTACATTCTATAAAGATAAATAATTACTTCATGCTAATTAACAGCTGTCAGTTCATGCAGCTTTGAATACTAATGTACAAAACTAACAATATTGCTTTATTATTTACAATAAGAAAAAAAATACATAAACAGAATAACTGTTATCTATACATTATTTCTTACAAGCATCAGGAAGGTTAATTAAGTTGACATTTATTAATTCTTTGAAAGTTCGGATACAAGTACTGCCACATATTTGTTTTAAATTTTATTTCTCAGAAACAATATGTGATAACAGAATGCTAGATACAGACACAATGACTGGTGTAAAAATGTTTTGTATGGCAGTTAATATCTGAAACATATTCATAATTTTATGCATTAATGATTCTAAAACTTAGAATGTTCATAGTGATTTAATAGAGCATTTATGGAAAACAACAGAATTTGAATTAACAAAAATAGGGGAAACTTCTAATACACAAAAAATGTTTAACAATCCCAAAATTTATCAATGCAAGTGAAATTGCCACTTTACTAATTATCTTTTTATTTATGTCCGGTATTAAAAGAAATTACCTGAAAAATTCTAGCATCATTCTAAGAAATAAACTGATTGAAATTTTAATTTAATACAAAATATTTATAGAATAACCATCAAGATTAAATTCACTGTACACAGCGTGGCCAAGATTTTTTAAGACAAGTGATGGATTTTAATTTTATAGGCATTATTGTACATGCTGAATGCTCTTTAACTATTAGTTAATGTGCTGCCACAATCTCAATGCATTTTCTATAATCTCATACCATATGGATATTTTTTAGAAAAGTGCAAGATTTTTCATATTTAATTTTCAAAATGGAATAAAATTGTAAGTAAACTTCAAGCAGGTCTTGGAAAAAGTGCCAGTAAAATGTAACATTGAAAGAAACAACTTTACAGAAGGTTTGTTTAAATAGATCTAATGCTTCCCTATGACACAGATGTCTTTTAGACAGAAGAAATATTCTAAAGACGATAAGTATACAGGAAAACCAAGTTCATCAAAAACACCATATATTATAGAAAAAAAAAAAAAAGTGTGATTTCATGGCAAACCATTCTTGTGACTCCCTGAGAATATTGTTTTCCAATATTCTCAGTGAATATCTTTGAACATCAATAAAGAAATAATTCGAGCCATCTTGCATGAAGATTTCAACAAACCAAAAACCTGTGCTAAATTCACAATCGCAACTCATTAAAGATACGGTAATTTGTGGCAAAAAATAACACCTGCGTATTAAATCGTTCTTGGTATTCACCTGATTTTGCACCCTATTTTATTTCCATAACTTAAAATGAAGTTAAAAGGATACCTTCCGATGACAATGTTAAACAAACAGCTTCCCACAAAGAGAGCTCAAACTACAAAGAGAACTCAAGCAGACATTCAAGTCATTATTGAAACACAGTAACAAATACACTAAAGCAATCCCCCCCCCCGATTTTGAAAAAAAATCCCCAAAAAATGCAATTACTTGTTTTTATTTAATTTATAAACAATCTGGAAAATTTTCTGACACACTATATGTTTCAAGAAATACATTAACTATAAAAATAATCTATAAATCACAAACAAAAAAGTTTCATTTTTTTTAAACAGTACATTAAAAATATTTCAACTGTCTTCTTTTTATTACACAATACATTTCTTTCAAGATGTTGAAACATGTGATTGTTTATGTTCCTAAAAATATTGGTAAAAGTTCAGGAATACATTCTACCTAGTTGAAAATGTTGGCCCATGCACAGGTTTCAAAGAAATTGCAAAACATACAGTCTACAGACTGAAAGGATGTTAAATCTCAATCCTTACATCAATCAATCCAAAGTCAAGGGACTACAGAAAAAATAACCTTGTGCTGCAAAATAACTCATGTGGAAAAGTGAATGTATAGAAATAAAAATTTAAAACATGCTAATTCCCTCCAATTGGAACTAAAGAATATAATTCATATTTTTAAAATGATATAATTTCAAAATCCAAAAATTATTTTGTAATTCCCTTGATTTAGCATGACAGTTTATGAGGCGTAAAATTAATATAAAATGCATAGAATATGTTAAAAAATCCATTTCTAGTTATAAAAGAAATTTGCTTTCAAGTAACACAATCAACTTTTCCATATGAAGGTAAGAATTTTATTCACATGCATGATGTGCTTAACAATTTAACAAAAATTAAACATTGGAATTAAATGAGCTGTTACGAAATTGAATCATTTTTTCAATCACCATGCTATATAATAAAAGTTAAAGTTACTATTTATAAAAATGCTTGTGCTGGTTTTACCTCCTTGTAGTTTCTATAGACATTGTATGATAAAACAAAATCAATTAAATCTGCTGTTCATAATTTTTACTAATGAGAATATTATATAAAGAAATTGACAATTATTTCAAAACCTAACACACAATCTTTCTCTTGCAACACTCTTCAATATTTTTGTCTGAACTTTGGTAGTGTTGGATTTTTTAGGCCATCACCATCATAAAAGTCAAAAAAATTTACCTTAGCAAAAATTTCACTTAGGGGTAGATTCCAACATTTTGCAACCGAAGATATTATTCATAATGATAACTACTCTTTTAATAAACATTTAACTTTTAACTTTCATTAATTTCACGTTATGATAAATTTTTAATGATTCACCATCATATTAAAGACTAATCACTTCTGGCGACTAAGTGGTTCACCAGAGATATTGGTCACTTTTAATCTGATTTAAATCATGTGGATAAAACTTCTTGTCTATTTTCTTTTGCAGTATAGCAACTTTACTTTTTTTTCATTCGTTTTAATAATTACACAAATATTAAGCAGAAACATTCTTCTACAGATTTGAACACTGAAAGAAAATCACATGATAAAATAAGTGAAGAAATAATGAAAAGGATTTGAGTTTCAAGGCAACATGATAATCTATTGTTGGAAATCATTCAAAATATAAATTTAAAAACACTGCCAAAACTTCAGAAACTTTTGGGTTATTCTTAAATTGGCATTATTAAAAATAATAATTTTTTAACTTTCAAAATTCTTTCAAACTGAAATTAATTTCTGTGCAATAACATTTTTGGAAGTTATTGCAGAAAAATATCAAATCTCAGCTTAGTTTTTTAAAAAATCACTCTGGGATATATATTAAAATTCTAATTTAATTTTTAAAGAAGATCACTCTAAGATGATCATTCCCTCCCTCCATGGTACATCCATGGCAAATTTGATAGCTGTAACACAAATGATCTAGTCTATAGAGCACCAATACAAATTTTTCAATTTACTAACGTCATAAAAGTGCATATATTATTATTTAACACAACTCATAACTGGGTAGCATGCACTATAATTCGTTCGGTATTTGTAAAGGTTATAATGGCGGTAAATACTGCAATGGTAAGTTTGTAGTTATAAAAATGCAAACTAACAGAGAAACAAGTAGCAACCTGACCAAATATACTTAATAAAGTGTCAATATTTTTCCAACTATTTTATAATTGGTGGAATTTGTATCTTTCATAAAATTATTTGCAAGGCAACTAGGCTAAACACCTTTTTTTAAACAGCATGTCTTCAGCTCAATGATCTTCATCAGTTATCTTGTCTGAAATCTGTCACTGTTTCTATCGACATCATTTTGTGTTAAGTTAACATTTCGTAAAAGAGATAAACTCTATAAAATATTACAATGCTGATGCTTCTCAACTTTTTCTTAAAAATTAACAATATTGCTCTAACTTTGAAAAATACTATCAAAAATTTAAACACTTTTGTTTGCAATAGTGCACAAAATACGAAGGATGTTAATAAATAAGAAAAAAAAAAATTATATTGACAAATATGTAATTTAGTAAACAAACAACAACTACTGCTAAAAAAAGAAAGAAAAAAAATTATGCACAAATAAAAAAAAGGATATACCTCTTTCAATTTAAGTTCTGATAAGATTCCAACAGATCCCGAGAGAGTTGCATACACCACAGTTTCATATGCTTTACTTGAAAATTTAAATGTCTGTATGGATGACACAATTTCTCCAAGATAAATACAAGCAAGCAATTTTTCCTAATTAAGAATAATAAAAAGTCTTTAAAATAAATTTTTAAAAATGCAGAAAATAATCAAGAATTAATTTAGAATTAAGAATAAAATTTCATTGCAAAATATTTTTCCATTTTGATGATATAATAAATCAAGAAAATATAAAAATCCGATTTACTAAGTTTTAAAATTAATAATTTTACATATTATATTTAAAGTTGATTATTTTTCTATAACAGAGAGTGTCATAAAAAAAAGATTTTTTTTTTTTTTTTTTTTTGTAAAGGTATTGAACTTGAAAAAATATCCATAAGCAGTTGCAAAAAATTCAATAAAAATAGTTTCATTTATTTATTTATATTACCATTTATTTTCAGTTGCACTGCAGTTTAATTATTTATTAATGATGCTTAGCATGATTACACATTTTTGTTGGAAGTCCAAATTTGATTATTTAATATTAATAATCCACACAATCTTGCTGCATCTGCTTTTAGAATAACATAAAAAAAAAGTTGCCAGCATGCTTCATATCCACTAACTGCAACATGGGACATAGAGAAGTTGAAACATAAAAAATATATAAACACACCTTAGTTTTCTAATTAGATTTTCTCTGAATTATCTGTAAAAGCATAGCTCCTAAATTACATGTGTGGAAGCCATAGTCACAGTAAGTGCTTCCATTCCCTTATTACTAGTCAGTAATATTTACTAAAATTGTATCTTATATGACATATTTTTTGGCAAGGGGAAATAGAATTAACCGAAAAAATGTTTAAGCTATTCACAAGCCATTATGTATTTTGGAGAATGTGAAGACGGATTATGAAGCTGTAAATACCCAATAAATTCATAAAATATAACAAAATCTTCAATCAAAGGAGAGGCATTAAAACCACTGAAATTTCATTTTGAAAGTTCTATCTAATTTGACAATAGTAAAATCTTTTTTGTCCAAAAGTAATATATTATTATTGTTTTGCCAGAAAATGTAATAGATTTTGTAAGAAAATGAATGAATGTATAAATGTGAATAACTGGTTAAAGCAGATTTTTTTATGCAAATACTTAAAATATGTTTTTTAAACGAATTAAAAACTTACAAAATATCTTAATTTATATACTATATTGTAAATATAAAGAAAAATTTGACATTAAAACAAATAAAAATAAGTTTTAAATATAGCCTCAATATGATACACTCGTTCATGTACTTACTAGCCATTTCATTTTGCACAAAATTCTATTGAAAATCTATGAAAATGATCCATTAATTATTTGTAATATTCAAATTTTATTTCTTCTGATGTTATTAATTCATGCCATGCATGGTGTTAAAATCTAAGGATAAAACCGCTTAGAAACAAACATGTATTTAGTCAGAAAACTTATTAATACATTATTATATATATTAATACATTTCTTCAAGTTTTAAAAACAACTTTTAGAATATAAGTTGCCAAGTTCCCTCAGTATATAACAGTCCAAATTGAAAATGATTCAAAATAATTTATTCGTAAAATTGATGTGCTTTCTTTGATTCATTTCCCAGATTATGAATATTTTCATTTCAGAAAAAACCCTTTGTATAAAAATCATTACTAATTTTTTTTTTTTTTTTTGAAATGTAGTAACTCATAAACATACTTGAGAAAGTGTAAAGATAGATCCACTTTTAGTCAAAATTTTGGCTGGCAAAATCTCACGTTGAATCTAAAAGAGCAAAACAAAGACCAATTGTAAATTTAAAAATTTTTTTAATAACTTTCAACTTAAAAGATTAATTCAATAAAATATTAGATAATTAGTATTTCATATACAAAGAATTAAAAAAGAATTATTTTTAACAATTTTAATTTCAAACGCTGACATGCAAGTTTTTTCTTGTAACACTCTTTAATCTTTTTGCCTGATCATTAGTGGTGTTTGATTTGCTGGACCATCACCAACAATATATAAGTCAGTATTAAAAAAAAAAAAAATGCCTCTCTGGTCTCCTAATTACTTTTGATGACCAAGTGGTACACCAGCGATATTGGTCACTTTTAATATGATTTAAATCATGTGGATAAAACTTCATGTTTCCATCAAATTGTTAGTTATTAAAGCCTTTGCTATTTTAATTGTCTTACACATGTTCTGATCATTATGTATATGATTTATTTTAATGGAGAAAAGCCCTATGCCATCATAGCGCAGTTAGAAAGGAAAATGTCCAGTTTGTCCTTTTCTGCACTTTTGTGGTACAGTAACAATATTTTCTTATTTATTGAATATTATACAAATATTAAGCAGAAATATTCTTTTTCAGATTGAACACCAGAAAAAAAATCACATGAAAAAATAATTAATCACATGATAAAATAAATGAAGAAACAATGAATGGGTTTTGAGTTATAAGGCAACAATGTAACCTATTGTTGGAAATCATTCAAAAAATAATTTTCCATTTTCAAGAAATATAATACAATGCAATAATAAAATATAAATATTTGATTAACTAATGTTTAAAATTAATAATTTTATAAATTATATTTTTAAAGTTGATCAGTATTTTTCTATAATAGAGGATAACATAAATAAGTTTTTTTTTTTTTTTTTTTTTTGTAAGGATATTGAACATGCAAAAAATATCCACAAGCAGTTGCAAAAAAAATCAATAAAAATAGTTTCATTTATTTATTTATATTACCATTTATTGTCAGTTGCATTGCAGTTTAATTATTTGTCAATGATGCTTAGCCTGATTACATATTTTTGTTTAAAATAACTCCAAATTCTTAGAGTATATAATGAAAATAACAAACCGAGCTTTAAAACAAAACGAATTTGATAACTTAATATTAATAATCTGCATGACCTTGCTGCATCTGCTTTTTGAATTATACAAAAAAAAAAAAAAAAAAGTTGTCAGCAATGAGTGATCTACATACTTCATGTCCACTCACTGCAACATGGGACATAGAGAAGTTGAAACGTAAAAAGTATATAAACACACCTTAATTTTCTAACTAGATTTTGTCTGAATTGTCTGTAAAAAGCATGCCTCCTAAATTACATTAAAATCGTAGTCACTGTTAAGTTAAGTGTTTCCTTTTCTTATTATATTTTAGCAAGTTACATATTTACAAAGATTGTATCTTTAAATATGACTGATGGGTTTCTTGTGAGAGGGGAAAATATAAATAACATGTGTTGTAAGAAATTGCTGCAAAAATTAAATACTTTTAAGCAATTTTCAAGCAACTTAGCCAAATAAATTAAGCACCTATGTATATGTAAATCTCCATATTTTCGATGCATAGGTTATTTTTTGTTTTATAATATTGCACAGTTTTTATTGAAAAAATTTTAAAAATTAATTTTAAATGTGCATTCAATAAATTTTAATATTTATTTCTGTATTTGCACAACATTTTCTATTGTAAGACAAATTATGTCTTTTTGCTCTTGACAAAAACAAAAAGATCATAAAAATGAAGATCTATTAACACCAAAAATTTAGTCAACTTTTATAAGATTAACAATCAAGATCTGTTATCTTTTCTAATATTTTTAAAATAACACATTACCAGTTTATTTAGATGAATACATCATTTCTAAAAATGCCATCATTAATGCAGAAACATAGCATGATCAAACAGTTTGTATTTGATTTTTTATAAGTAACAATAAATAACATTTGACATAGCTGGAATAGAAAGTGCAAATTTCATCATGCATTAATTTATTACAATTAGAAATTTTTGTTGCAATCTTATAAATAAAGCTAAGAACAAAGAATTCGGTAATAGTTACAATCATAAAACTAGCAAAACGGTGGTGTAATTGACAATAGAGCAAGCAATGTCATGTTCTAAACAAGTTCCGTAAATCATTTTTTTAATAGAAAAGAATAGTAATGTTTAAAAAAATGTTCATGTTATATAAAAAAAATGTCTTAGCATTTCTAACTTCTGAAGTTTAGTAAAGCTCCCCCCCCAACCCCGCTTTTTTTTTTTACATTTAAGGCATGTGACTACGTTCAGGGTGAATTTTTTGAAAATTTTCAAATATAGTTAGTTATATTTTTTAAACTTTTACATAAAAAAATATCGGAGAAAGAAACAATTATGAAACCAAATTAGATAAGTTAAACAACATTTTTTTTTTTTTTTTTGGCTAAAAAGATGTATAAAGCAAAAATTATCTAGTTTAGAAATTTATCAAATGATTCGCTTAAAACTTTGCAGATAGCTTAAGAATACTTTATATAATTATTGAACTAAAAAAATGCTGTATTTTTACCCATTCTTTAAATATTGGAGTTTGACAGATAAATAACAAGAAATTTTCAATTTTTTCACATTGTAAAGCAATAAAACAACTATAAAATATTTCTTAATAAATAGATTGCTTATTCTCTAGTTTAGGAATTTCGGAGCATACTGAGAAATTATAATTTTAACAAATATTATGCATTAGATTTTAATTTATGCATTAGATTTTAATTATTTTTTATAAGAAAATTCTATCAAAGATTAGAATTGGTGAAAATAGCATCTAAAAATGTAAAATAGCATCAAAATGTATTTAAATGCAAGTATAAAGATAAATGTAACTACCCAAAAATGGACCTAAAAACAAAATTCTAATGATTTTATAAAGAAAATTGTTCATATATTAAGAATATTAAATTTTAAAAAAATTCATAATTTTGAAAAAAAAATCGCATTTTAAACATAGTCATCTACCTTAACTTTCTGAACATTTAATAAAAATTTGCCTTTTATCCTATACTTTAGCTTTAAAAAATTTACAAAAAAGTGCGATTATATATTTTATAAAAGAAATGAAAATAATTTACAACTTCTAGTTTCCACAAATAATGGAAACAAATTCAAGCAATAAAAAGCCACTTCTGATAATTAGAAGCAAAATTAAAATAAAAAATTCTAATTGAAGCAATATTTTAAAAGCATTTTTTTAAGCCAGCACGAGACAAATCACATTGCTTTAAAATTTAGCAAAACTCATCAAGTCAAGAATATTATTCATGACTTGATGAATAATATTCATTATATTCATCATTATATCATTCAATAATATTTGAATTCAACGAACTGTTTTAAAACTTGTAATTTTAAATTAAAGCAAAGAAAGTATTTTCTTCTTCTTCTTTTTTATTTATCATGTTAACAGAGTTAAAATAATGTGGCTCAACGATTCAAAGCAGCCGTGACATTGTTATGAATTTCATCACAATAAAAATCATTGTTACAAATTATGTCCAACACAAATTTTTCAAGAAATACTCTTTGAATCAAAATCATTTTTTTTAAAGAATGTTGTTATTCATTAACTTACTAGTGGAAGTGTAATGACAGGAGTAGTTTTTTTAACCACTTTAGAATTGTTTTGGGCCTGCAAAGTCCCAAGTTGAACCTAAAAGAGCAAAACAATAACTATAAATTTCAAAAATCATGAATGACTTTCTACTTAAAAGATAATTTAAAATAAAAAAAAATATTCGATAATCATAGAATAACATTTAATTAGCATTTCAGATATAAAAAAAATTATTATTTTTAACAAATTTAATTTTTTTTAATGTGGAATGGTACTTATCAAAAAACATATGTAAAATAATCTACCTCTGGTTTCACCTCATTAACTGAATAATGCAGTTGTATGGTATAATGAGTAACATCCCAGAAATTTCATAAATGCTTCAATAAAAATTTACTAAATTTTCCCTTATTTCACATTTTTGCTTTTTTTATTGTTAAATTAATTCTTTTATAATACATTATCGATCACCCATAATCACAGGATTCTTCTTAAAAAATAACACTTGCTTTATCAAACTTTTACTGCATCTTCGCCACAAGAAAACGGTTTTATTTCTATTGTTAATCATCAAAATGATGCAAGCTTCTATGCACCATAAAACTGTTTCTAAAATTAGAATTAGTTCAGAATAATTCTTTTAGAATTTTCAAGAGATAATGCAAAACAAAACTCAGTGCCTACAACTCTACAACTGGACTGCTTTCACCCCTTAGGAAACATAAGCTAATCTATCAGAATGCTCTATCACTGTTATGAAATCATAACATAAAACAGTCCTTTCAGCTTGGATAAGAACCATTTCATCCAAATAAGTCAACACGAATATGTTTTTCATTAATATAATCGGGTAGTATTAATCAGATTAATTTAGTCATGTCAATCAACTTTAGATAATATTAAGTTGAATCACAAAAAAAAAGTATTATTTTAAATTATACTTCCACAATTATAATAGAGCATTCCTATTGTTAACTATACTTCAAAAATGGCTTGTAAGTATATCTGCTGTGGATAGGTCGGATTTCTTCATTTTGAATACTTCATAGTAGCAAACAATTTAGGAACAATAATTGGCAAAGTTAGCACAATTTTAAGGTGTTGTGGGCTCTATCAATGTTTTATTTTGTAATATCTCTAAAAATGAAGATGAAGGGGATGGCTGGCCACTGATCTTGGAAACATAAAAAAAAGTATGAAACAAATTCTATATCAGTACAATGGTTCTATCTGGGGAATTTGCTATTTTTGAACCTGTTGCAGTTTTTCTGGATACAAAATGCACAGTAAAGTAGTGCTCTTCCAATTTCTTTCAAAAATGGTAATTCATGAAGGATGGGCAGTCATCAATGGCATATTTAGAAATATTGAATTTTTCTATGAAAAAAATTAAAGAAATTGGTTGTTGGTTAGAGCTGTTTAACTGGCTCTTTGGCTTTTTTTCTTTCCTTATTATTTCATAGATAAACTGTTCATTATTTGATTAAATCTTTGCAAAATGTAGAATGTTTGTTCCATGGAAATTTAAAAAAAGTATTTAAATGAATATTAAGACTAGAAAGATAGAAATGATTATTTTGATTGTAAATGAATTTCAAATGCTCATTTTCTTGTCTTATTCTTAGATTTGTTTATTTGTTCATTGAATTTCCCCCAGTTATTCAAAGAAAGGATAGAACAAAACTTATTATTATTTATTTTATTTATATATATATTTTTGCTCATTAGTATTGACAGTATAAATGTGTATAACTGGAAAGACAGACATGATTATTTTAATTCCTATGATGAATTTTGCATTCAGGCTTAAATTTATTCCTGCTCTAATAATCTTTCATTTCACGGGCATTTGAGGATACTTGATTGAAAGGAATGTAAAGAAATAGAGTTGGTTAAAAAAAAATCCTGCTGTTTATCTACAAATTCTTTTGTTTTTGGAAATATCTGCTTAATTGGAATAATCAATATTCCTTTCTTCTGACGCTTTTCAATTTGATTTATTCTTTTCTTCACCTGTTCAATCTACATTCTACCTCTTGATCTGATAAAGAATCTTTGTTAAAAGAAATTCATCAAATAAAAATTTACAAATCTAGTGGAATTTATGTGAAACTGAGCCTGGTTCAAATATAAATTATTAATCTGAGGATGTATATACTCCTGCCGATGACAGTAAGCTTCAGTAGCCAAATTTTTATTATTTAGAGAAACTGCAATGAGCCATTTCTTCTCAAAATCAGAAAAATGAAGAAAATATATGTTTAAACATTGATATCCAATATGCAAGTATTTTCTGAGAAAAAAGTTGAAGGCAAGGATGAAGGGAGTTTAAAAGAAGTAAAGTACAGAAAACAGGCCATGAAAATCTCTTTCAAAATGATCAAAATAAGTGAAGTTAAGAAGCAACAACAGGCGAATTATACAATTTTATTTCTAAAGACAATCTATGTGATTTGTGACCTCAACTTTACATTAGAAATGGATTGAAAGAAATCATGGAATATTTGCTCAGTGACATGATCCAAAGAATTTGAAGGTCTTTGAAAATATTAATTTATTCTAATAAAGGAATCTGGAAAATGTTTAGTGAAAATTGTTTACTTTGTTTCAAAACAGGTCAAAACATAACAACAAATGAACAACTATTTCCTATATGAAAGTCCATTTATATAAGAACCATAAAAATTGCATAGCCTTGGAACTCTTGGAACTAAATTCAGGGTAGCAGTTTATGTTCTATCAAAATATTTGTGGAATGCCTTTCCATACTTAGGAAAAAATGCATATAGATCCACTGATGAAACTGTTAGAAAACATGTAATATGAAACTTAGCAGAGACATTTCATAAAGTTAGAATGAATTTCAGAATAAATAGCTTTTTTAGATCGTTAAAATTAGCAAAAACTTTATGGTGTAAAAAACCTCATTGATAGTGTGAAATGCATTAAGTACCCAAATAAATGAAACTAAAAAAAGGAAGAATGCTTGAGCATTCTGACAGCCATACCCCCCTCCCCAAAAAAATGCAATTAAAATATTATAAAAACTTGTTCAGCAAAGAACAAAAAAAAAAAAAAAAAAAAAAAAATGTAGTTTTTTGTTATTTGAAAAGAATAATCAAAATGACTGCTCTTAGTCTTTCAAGGAATATAAAAAACTATCTCTCTAGTGTTAATCAATTGCTTTGGAACTGAATATTAATAAGTAGAAATGGTTGTTTGAACAGTTGAGCTAATGATAAAGTTAATTTCACTGTACTTACTATAAAAATGTTTCCAGATATAGTAGCTCGAACCATTCGATCACCACTTAAAATACAGGCTGCTGTTACTTCGTTAGGTTTTATATCTTTTTCTAATAAATGCAAGGCCACTTTCTTGATCTTTTCTTTTTTTCCTTTAATGTGGATTAAAGTTTCTCTTGATTCGTACAATAAACAAGACATGCCACATTTCAAATCATTGACCCAAATTCTTTCATCAACAGGATATATGGCTGTTATAGCTCGGAACACACACTATAAAAACAGAACAATCAGCACATTGTAAAAGATACATACACCCTATAAAAATATGTTAATATTATGCATTTAATATGAAAAGCTTGCTTATCAATATTTCAAATTACATTATTATCCAATGACAGTTTTGTAATTATATGATTAAAATATTTTTTGAGAATACGTAAAATAGAGATAAATTTTGGTACAAGAAACTTTTTTTATATACAGATTTAAGTTATGTCATGTAAAAATAGATCAGAGCATCACAGAATTCTTCAAAAATATTTTACGCTAAAATGTCTCACCAAATTTGGTACATAAAATTAAAAGTAAAAGGATATGAGAAAACATTTTTAAATTATAAAAAAAATTATGAATATTTTTTAAGACAAATTAACAGGCTTAAGACTTCTCTTTTTAAATGTCAATTAATAGTGTATATTTCAGTAGCAGCTGGAAATAATAGCTTCAAATGATATTATTTAAATAAATACAATTGATTATAAGATGCATTACAAATAATTCTAAATATAATTACATTCCAATTTTTTTACCACTAAACAAGAAAAACTTTGTGTTTACTGCAATCTTTAATAGTTATCTTAATAGAAATCAACTGAAATCTATTTATCATTAAGATGGTTTGTTCCATAAAATCCACTACTGCACAGTCAAATAAAGCTTATTTGAAAACTAAATTTCAAAATGGAGTGCTATGATTTTTTATTTTTTCATTAAAAAAAATATCTCCTTACTGGAAGTCATAATTTTTTTAAATCATAAAAAAGATTTGTTTATTTCTGGAGAATCTTGATATAAATCTCAATCTAATGGCAACTCCTAATTTCTTATTTTTTTCTCTGTCTTTATAAAACAATAAATAGTATAATCACAGAAATTTGTCCAAGAAACTTCGTATTTTAAGTCTTCAATACAAACTGAAACTTTAAATATAAGATTTAAGTGCTAAACTTTAAGCATAATGATCTTCATAAGATTCATGAAGTACCCTAGGAAGGAATACAATAGAGATCAGCAAATAAAAACTATTAAAAACTTACTTCCTTTTCCTCACATACTAGCTGTAATCCATCAAGCCTTACAGAATAAAGTGCAAGTTTCCTTCCAATTCCAATTAATACTTTTTTTTCATAACAGCACATAGCTAAAGGGGCACTTTTTGTATGTGTTTTGTGTAAAAATTTGATAATTTGCCCCTCCTCCAAAATTTGGAATGTTTGTATTGCTCCTTCTGCGCAGCATCCATAAGAAGAATTAAAATCTTTAGCCAATCCCACCAAAAGGAGATTATCGTTGCCTTGTTTAAAATAACAAAGACTGAAATAAAAAAAAAAAAAAAAACATAAAGGCTGCATGAAAATAATAAATATTATATATATTTATAAAAATATAAAAATAATATTTTTATGACAGAAATATTGCAGTCCACATGTCACTGAATATCCAAGTAATTCATTTAGTAATTAAAATTTCAAAAAAAAAAAAAAAATAGTTTCATACAAAAATACTATAAAATCAGTTTTCTGCACAAAAAGGGGGGGGGGGCAAAAATATAAAAGAATTTGGTTCACAATTTTTTCTATCATTAAAAAAAACTCTTCAATGTTATCAAAATAGTGAATAATCCCAATAGCAATACAATTAATACATTATTTGAATGATATTACCTTACTGAAGCACAAACAAAATTTTATACTTCTACCTGTAAAAGTTTGCAAAGCTATCTTTATTTCCACAGTAAGGGCAACTTATCATAAATTTAGATGGAAGCATTTATTTCTGAAATGCAAATTTATTCAATGCAGTAAAACTTAATATTTTGCAAATATCTGTCCAAATGCACATCATTCAATCATTATGATTTTTAAAAAAAAGATGCTACTCATGTATACTTTCATTCACTTTGAAATGTTGACAGTTGTAAATTCAACTTAATAAAGAATAGAATAGAAATTCAAGAAATTGGACATTTAAGGTACCTCTGAGAAACAGTTTGAACTCGAAAAGAAAATAAAACTATTTACTCACAATTGTGTGAGTGAGGTTTATATATATTATATATATATATATATATATATATATATAATGACATTTTAAACTCTAATTTCAATTCTAATTAATTTCAAAGGTTTTATCTTAATTTAGCCCATAGTAACTTCATTCTAAAATATTCTCTTATTTCCTGATCCCATACCACTTTTTCTGTTTAATTAATTCAAGAGAAACTTTGTAAAATGCTTTAGTCCGCATTTCCCAAGCTTCGAGTGAAGGAATAAACATGACTGATCTAAATAAATTCTTCTAAAAGATCCCTATAATTCCCTTACCTAATTCGACATGTGTAGAGAAATCCCTATCAAAATTTCACAGTATATAAGCACTGGGAAAAATACTTTCCCTCATTTCGTGTTGTGCCCGTCACTTCTGCTTATACAAAAAAACATGCCTCCCGGGATAAAAATAAAACAAAGTTAAAAATTCAAAGCTTCTTCCCTCTCTTTGGTCACGACTCTGCTTTAAGAATTATCATATATATAAACAGATTTTTAGTAACAAAAAAAACCCCCTCAGAAATGTTGATAATTTATACTGCATGTAATCATACTGCAGCTGCATGCATATACATAGTTAAAAGAATGCAACTTTACATAGAAGTGGAAATTTTTCATTTTAAACAAGTTTCTCTACTCTGACTACTATTAATGCTACTCTTACTTTAATCTCTTATTAATTTATTGTAATATGTATATTATCCTTGAAATATTCAATTAAACTCTTGTAGCATCAGGTACAAAATATAAAAGAATTTCCCATGTCAATAAAATTCCTTTTCATATCTTTGCAAATTTTATAGATAAAAGTGTTGAACAATATGAGTGTACAGAGAGAAAGTGATATGAGTGCAAGAGAAACATTTTAATAAATGACAATTTTACACTATGAAGAATTCTTTAACTTCCTAAATAAAATTTTATATTTAATATTTTTTACTATCAATCTCCAAAGAAATCAAATGGTATTTAATCATTTTCCTATAGTATTTAATGAAAATTTAAAATTAGAAGTATTCATTAAAATATTTAGAGAAATGCAAATTTGTTCTGCTTTCTTGTAAGTATATCATCATCGTTCAAGTAAAAGTACCAATTTCGAACTTTTCAGTTTTGAAATCTATACCTCATCTACATCCCCAATTAATTCTCTATAGACTGTATATCTTTCTTCTACTTCCTTTTCATTACAGGATTGTTTGTATTCAATAAGTCATATACTTATCTCATGGCACTTATACCATCAGCTAGAAGTCACTTAGTCCAGTGACTTTTAGAAGATTTATTGTAGATGTATGTGAGGCACTGAAAGTATTTAGTGATTGTTTGATACTAATGGGAAGAGTATGCTAAATACTAGCCTCTGAAGGAGGACACCAGGGGTCAAATGACTGGAAATGATTGAAGGCAAAGTGGGCAGGCCTGTGTGAGACATTATGAAAAAGAATAAGTGCTCGAATATAATACAGTCCCATGAGATACAAGCTGCAAGATGCATATTAAGAACACAAATATCATGAAAAATGTAGCGACAGATGATAAAAAAAAATTATGAGTTCATTCATTTGATCCTCAAAGCCTTCTTCAGATTCTATTCTATTCAGTGATGTGTCATCAATATATTATAGCAGGAAGTTGTAATTTTGCAGTACATAAATTAACCAATCTCCCAAGTAATTCATAATGTTTTATGTGGCATGAAGTACTCACAAAAAATATACAAGTGTCCCTTCTCCGACACATGTGGGGGTCAGAATCAAAACCAAAATATAGCATTTTTATTGATGTATTTGGTTCAAACAACTTGCATCGAAATTATTGAGCGAAAAATGTGTGAGATCAGGACATCTGAACTGATGGAATGTGATAGTATGAACAGTTCTATTTAAGCTACAAAAAAATTAATGCCAGTACACTCTAATAGGAAAAAAAATGCCCTCCCATATTTTGCATGGAAACTTAAGATAGTGATTTCCTTGATTTCTTAAACCTTTCTCAAATACTTACACTGAATAAAACAAAGGATAATGAAGGAAATAAAGTCAATTGGCTGAAGGTAAAATTTTTTCACTGAGAAAAAAAAATAGCCTAGATGACATTTTTCATTTAAAGAATTATTCAAAAATCAATACTTATGATCAGGGTATTTTAAAAACTCTTACACTTTTAAAGACTTGTATTTCTCCCATTTTAATCTTTAAACGAAAATATAGTAAACTGATTTAATAACAAAAAGAGAGATACCACAAGAGTTTTCATTCTTAGTATAAATGTCTGCCAACTCTGCTTGGTATAACTCTTAAGAATCTGAAGCCAGAAAATTATGCAAAAAATTAGGCTGATTTTGCTTGAATGTATAATTAAGGTATCTCTAAAATAAATGCAGATTTTTGAAATAATTGTTTATTACAATGACAACACATACTACATAGAGAACATTAATGGTAAATAGCTAATAGCTATTTGAATGCAATGAATAGCTAAGGCAATGCATTGGGATAAAATATTAATATAAATTATAATTAATAAATTATTTGTCTGAGCAAATATTGTTGATACACAATTAAACTGAAGATACAAACAAATAGCTTAATTGAATAAGGTATTTGACTAATTCAGAAGAACTCATAGAAGCAGTTTACATTTTGGTAGAAAAATTATGGATGGACTATTGCAGGCTAGTTATAATTTTAAATTATTTATTTAATGTTTAAATCAATAATCTAATCATCAGTAAATCTACCATGATTGCTACAAGCATGCAAACCGTTTAAATAGACCATGCAACAAAACTATATATTTAGACTTGGTGATTTTTTTACTTGAACAATGGTGATAAAATGAAATGAAAGAAATAAATCGTAGCATGAATTAAAAGAGTTTCTTTGCAATTTTCCTTATCTTTTTTACACACTGGATTAAACCTTATTACAATTTCCTAATTGAATAATTATTTTAAAATTTGAAAAAAATTCTTCAAAGAATTAACATTTTAATTAGTAAATAAAATAACACTATAAGTCTATGAACATCTCAGCAAAATTAGTACAAAAATATAAGGAAGAACAACTTTTTAAACAAGGCACATCAAATTCAGAATGACAGGAGGAAAGAATGTTTTTAATTTATGAAAACTGAGAATTAAACAGGGTGTGTAGTGTGAAATGGATGCAAAAATTAAGTACTTTTAAGCACCTACGCAAAAAAAAAAAAAAAAAAAAAAATTTCATACATGCATAAAAACATAAACTAAAAGTTTCCTATGCATAGTATTTTTTTTTGTCATATAATAAATTACAGTTTTTACAATTTTTTTTAAATTAAATTAGATTTAAAACAGTTTTTCAGTTTTTAATCGATGCTTAGATATTGAATCCAGCCTTATCTCCTATTTAAATTGACAATATCTTTAGCAATAATTAATACTGTTTTCGATTTATTGTATTCATCATCTGCAGAAACAAAAAAAGAATATCTTCTTTCAACTTCTCGAGAAAATTAAGCACTTTTAAGGTGCTTAAAACTGGTTTTAAAATTTAAGCACTCTTTAAAGAACTTTTCATAATGCTACACATCCTGTTAAAACAAATCTTTAAGATAAAGCAAATTTACTCCAAAAAAGTTAGAGAATGATTGCTTCTGATTTCTCTGCTATGAGAAGAAATAATGTCAGAAATATTTTCAAAAGTGATCCAATTTCCAGTGATTCTGAATCTTGCAGGAGTTATTTTCACTCTTACAGGAAAAATTTTTATATTGACAATACCCCAGACATGAAATGTTCATATCACGTCTATGAATGTCATAACTCAGATAGTAAATTTTAGTGAAATACTTAAAATTACAGATAAAATTTCAATAGAACATAGAATATCAAACAACAAATTTTCTCGGCAATTAACTAAGATGACTTCAGTACAAAAAAAAAAAAAAAAAAACTTTAGCTAGCAATTATTCAGTAAAAAATCACTAGCTAGCAATTATTCAGTAAATGTTAAAACATTCAAATACCCCTTTCTTCATGCAGATAAGGCAAGAAATCTCAATAATGTCACAGCTATAAAATGTAGTAATCTTCCAACATAAATATTAAGTTAAAGCCTATTTCCAAACTAGAAATTTCTGGAGAGACTGATATTTTTGAGTGATTATTGATATATTCACCTAGTCAACCAGTGATAAGATACAACTGCTACATAACATTGATCGCTTGGTCATATATCAATATTCCTGTTTTCATGTTCATTAATGTTTGACATACTGCGATGGAGTTAAAAATCACCTTGACAGAACCTGAAATGGTTGTTGAAACGATATAGAATTTTTTATGTTACTACTTTTACATTTATTTAGATAATTAACCAATGAAATATTTATATTTCTCTAGTTATAATAAGGCTGTAAAATTACTTGGCACTGACTTGTTTCACCATGTCATAATATCAAAAGGGTGAAAACTAGTCATTACTAAAAAAACAGCTAGAGAATGAAACATTAATGGCATTTATTTATTCTAAATAACGAATAAACCGGAAAAACAATACATACAATCTAATCACAATAACAGGTTTCATTACAGATGTAATTATTGAATTTTTCAAAGGATTGCTGAAAAATCAATACTTCATCTTAATTTACATAGGAACTAAAATGCAGACTCCATAATTATAAATAACAATCAAGTGATCAGAATTTGAAGATACATTAAAACTTCCATGATAACTATATCACATCCAATTTTTTTAAATCCAATTTTTCCAAAACAAAAAATATTTTAGTTGCATTATACATGCACATTATTTGGAATTTTCTAAGTATTCTTTAATGAATTAAATTATTAGTAAGCATTTTATATTATGATATTACATATTAAAAAAAGGAAAATTTTTTTAAAAATGAATTCCTTTCATGCAATAGAAAGTGTGAAGCACAAATCTTTAAATATTATCCAAATTATATTACCTCAAAGCTGCTTCGCGTTGTTTCGCACGTATTTCCGCAACTTCTTTCACATTTCCCTCATGAAATTTTATAACTCTTATAAGGGAAGCCCATGATTTTGGAATCTTCTCAACAGCAGGTGGACGTGAGGTCGAATGTGGGTTTTTAGCTGCAGCTATATGCTATCAATAATTAAAAAGTACATGAACTCAAATTATAAAAATAGCATCGCATCACACACACACACCATATTATATATTTAGTTACCACTAATTTTGGTTTCTGAAATCTGATTAAATAAACTCTGAAAGTATTAAAATTACATGTAATAATATATTAATTAAAAAAATGTTTGTTTTTTTGAGCAAAGCACTATTTTTGTTCTTTACTTTCAATTATAACTTATTTTGCTAATATCTTTTGTTACTTATTAACTTGAAGATCAATTTTATAAACAAAATACAATTTTCTTCTTAAATAATAGCATTTGAAGAAGCCTATAAAAGAAATCACTTAAGAGTTCAAGTTGAATAATCAGATATAATATCTCAATACAGCAAATGAAATAAAAAACACAAAAGTTTAAGCATTTTTAAAGTCCTTTCTTATGATTCACTCAATTTTACACTGTCTTATATTTATTAGTAGCTTCAGAAACTAAAATTTTATTCAAATATCTAGAAAACATAATAATTACATAAAAACACATTGAGTTGCTTGGAAGATACTATATTTCAAACTTTCAGACACAAGAAAAATTCTTTATCAAAACTTATTTTATAGTTACTTTTGCAAATGCTTTATGAGTTCTTCATATTTTGAAGTGCACAGAAATTCTAAGAATAATAACTAAGCATATTCCTGGTAAATGAAATTCCCAATTATGGTTCTGATTTCAAAAATGTATTGCATAATATAGACATTTTCAGAATTACTTTGCCAAAAGTAACAATACTTCTAAAATAGTACCATTTCAAGTTCCTTTCTCTTTTTTTCCTTTGTTTCTTCAGTATAACTGTTATTATCACTTTCGATGATGATAATATTTCCAGAAAGAGGATCAGTAACTAATTTCTTAGGAGTATAATCCAAAGGAATGGTAACTTGAGGTTTACAGTGGAGATTTTCCACTTCAACGGCCCTGAAGAAATACACAAAGCATTAAGACTCTTTATCATCATATGAAACTATTGGAATTGTAATAAAAAAATCAGTTACTACAAACAAAACATTTAATAATATGAGTTCATGTTAAAAATGCATGATCTTGAGATTATAAAATACAACAAACAAGATATTTTTAAAAAAGTTGTCAGTATGATATTTCACGAGAATTTTAATTACACATTTAAAATTGTTCTATTTAATAGATTTTGTCTAATAGAAAATAATCAAAATAAGTACTAAAAAAGAAAGAAATGAAAGAAGCATATATTATAAAACATTTGGTAGTCGCAAAATCTGTGCAAAACTGAACAGTCAACTAATAGGAACTTGCAGTGTTCAAAAGAAGGCATCTTAACTCTTTTAATATTTTTTTTATGAAAGTCATTGCATCACAGTTATCTTCTTGATTGACTACAAATCTACAAAAAGATCTGGTGTCAACATCCTTTTTCTATTAGCTCTAGTTTTTTATTTATTTAAAATCTAAACATTTGAGTGAATGTCCATGAACAGATTAATAACCTAAAGAAAAAGGAAGAAAATATTTAACAACAAAAATAAGCTCACAAATAAAATTTTAGAATATCATGAATACACTTGGGGGTTTCTTTAAAATCACACAGCACAGTATTGATTGAATGTCAAAAGATTTTATTAAAAAAAATTATCAAGTAGAAAGTTTCTTCATATTTCGCAGATAGCTATGTGGTTGAATATCTACAATAATATTAGTTCAATTGGCAAAATTTAAATATAGTGTGCAAATTGCAAATAAAAAATCAGTTTCAATTTTTTTTAAAGAAAATTATTATAGATTGAAAAAGGATGGAAATAATTAAGACATTCTATACATTTTCATATAAAAAAAGATGTGGGAGAGGATGATACAAGATACAACTTAAATAATTTGTGATGCTTATCAGATACAGTTTAAGTATTTTCTTTCAGTCTGGAAATTTTGATATCAAATATGCTCAATTACTACTCATTCACTCAATAAAAGAAAGCAAAGAAATCTTAGAGATGAATGGCACCATTTTAACTCAGCAGTGCTATAAACAATATTTCACAAGATCTAAAATGCATTTTTTTATCTAAATCAACAGAAGTGTTTTCTCTTC
The DNA here is from genome assembly GCF_947563725.1 of Argiope bruennichi. NCBI lineage: Eukaryota > Metazoa > Arthropoda > Arachnida > Araneae > Araneidae > Argiope > Argiope bruennichi. Next base: position 121,627,853 of record NC_079162.1, read on the forward strand.
GACTCTTACAAATGCTCACACAATTTGATGTATTTAACTTTATATAGTGAAGAGAATCGTATATACATTTCAGACCTCTTCTCATCATCCTACTGGGTCCAAAATTAACAGCTTTGGTATCAAAACTACATATTAAAATTCATTTATCACGCTTAATTTGTTTCAAAATTACCATGCTCATATATATAAGAGCAATCTGTTCAATTGAAAGTTATGGTCAAATATTAAGGGATTAATTCTAGAATAAAGACAATATATTAATATTCATTAATCTACAGTTTGCTGTGATTATGAATTATAACATTTATGTATGAACAAACATATAAACATTCAACCATATAAAAGATTTAGTTCAATTTAGAATTCTAGTAATAAAACCATATGCTGAATTTCACCTATAAAGCTTGCTGCATTTTTAATTATCAAACTTTACATACAAGCTCACGGATGCAGGGATAGATTTTCTTTAAACAAATTCAGTCAAAACTTGCTGGAAATGTATAATTTTGGTTTAAAGATATATATTAAATTCATTCATCTACCTTACAGGGTTTTTGAATTATGTTTCAAATAAAGGGTTGATTGAGGGTGAAGTCAAGAAATTTAATAAAGTGTGCAGATTCATTAAAACCTGGAAGCCAAATATTTTTGATGATTATAACTCACCTTTTATAAATTGTAATGAGAAAATAAAAATTGAAATTAACTTGCATTAAGCAAAAATTCTTAGATTCAGTATAAAAGATGAATTTTACAATAGAGCATAACAGATGAACTACAATACAGCATACTTAACCTTTTCTAGGGCCTTGGGAAGTATGCTTCCCACCAAATTTATCAATCTTTGTATGAAATTATGTAGGTTGGCATAAGTTCTGACAAATTTTTTTAGTATGTCAGAAACTTGGATGCTTCAGTTCTTTATCTCAGACAAAATGATGTGTCTTGATTTGTTACTTAATTACTAATTAACGAAATTAATTAATTAATCAAATTAAATTTATCTAATAAGTTAAATTAATCCCTTTTCTTCTTCTATTTTCAAGTCTAAAACTATTTTAACATAATATGACTAGAAAAAAAAAATGGCCCCTTAAAGGGTTAAATAAGCAGCACTTAAAATTTTTTCTAACCACTGAAATAACTATATTGAATTGAGACAATTTAAAAAGTGCATATAAATTGTTCTTTCAGTACTCGATTAACAAAAACTCCAAAATAAGTTTGTTTTCCCTGTCATATAAAACAATCATATATGAACATTTGATTAAAGAGAAATAAAAAAAATATTACTATAATCCTAAACAGGAAACTCTTACATTCCCCGAATGTTAAAAGGAAGTTTATATTATATTATATATAAGTAAAGAGAAGCAAGGCAGGAAGTCGAAAAGAAGGATGCCAGCTTGTGATTTTTCATAGTTAGGGATGGTGTCTCAGGGCAAGTCCTCTTTAAGATTAACTCTTTGAAGTTCTTTCCTAATATAACAATGCTATCTTTTGAGATTCGATATTTACATGAAAAACAGGAAACTGACTATTCAAGGGAAAGACAAAACTAAACAGTAATAATCCATTCAAAATATATCAATAGTCATCAAAGGTCCAAAAATAACTTAAGCTAAGGCTTTTACATTTCTTTTAAGATATGTTAAAATATTTTTAATAACTTTTTATCAAAACCCCACTTTACGATAGCTTGATTTATCAGATTCAACTCAAAATTTCTCATACTTTTTTTTCCCTTGGGTAAAATGATTTTGGAGAAGTATGGTTAAAAATTGTTCACATCTATGCTTTTATTGAAAAATTGCCCAAAATAATCCTAAATATCCACCAAACCATAACTTATAATTCCACTTTCGATCTTTAAAAGGGTGCAGAATGCATTTATCCTCTTAATCAAATTATTGTGAATAGAGATTTTAAATAAAACTAGCCACCTGTGATGATCAGTTATTCATCCATCATATTAATAATATTTATTTAGTCAAGTCAACCAAGCAATGAACTACATTTTATTACAAAAAAAGAAGGTTTTGGTTTCAATTTTACTTGCACAATAAGAATAAAGCAATTTGATTATACAGCTGTGTTTAAAAAGTGATAAAATTATTTGGTTGATAAAGTAGTGAAAGTTACTCTAGTTGTTGAGGCTGAAGGCTTTGCAGAAATTTTATTTCATAGTATTTCTTCAAACGGAAGAGAAGTAGGAACAGGCAATCACTGATAATTTATCTAGTGTCATAAACTTTCATATGAAAATAAAAATTTGTAAAGTCAGAACAGTGGTTAAGAATGGGGTACTACTTATTTGGCAAAAAGCGAAAAAACACGCTTTAACTAACAGCACAAGGGGGAACCCGAATTAACTAGGAAAAGCACATTCTAATTGACAGTGCTAGGGAGAACTGGCTTTCTCAAGTTATTTCCCATTTTGTCCATTTAAAACTGCATCAATTTAAATTGTTACTTGTGAAATTTTCAAAGCAAGTGTAGTTATCTAGTTTTATTCTTGGTGAAATGTGCTTGTGCTGGTTCAGTTATAACTGGTGCTATTTGATCAATAAATATATGGTTATTACTTATATTTAAATTCTATGAATATTTATACAGCAGACAACAGGTAATCAGGGTACAAGTTTGATAAAAAAAATTTATCATATTTATTGATTTTCAAATTTGAATTCGATGCGATTCGATTTTTTTTTAATGTCTTGTAAACTACACAGATATTAAATAGAAGCCTTGTTCTTTAGCTTTCCAGAATGAAAAAAATAAATAAAAATCATGCACTAAATTAGTTGATGAAACAATGAAAACAGTTTGAACTTTAGGGCAGCAATATAATCTATTGTTAGAAATTACAATACTTTTAAACAATTGATAAAAATTCACATGACTATTAATTTTTTTATTAAGAATTAATTTTTTAAATTTTGAAGTGATGTAAAATTTATATTTTTGTGATAATATTATTGGAAATTATTGAAAAATGCCAAAATTCAGTATAATTTTGTATAATTAAAATTTTTAAAAAATGCTGAGATTCACATTCCTGACCTCAAAGGTATAAAGGTGCCAAATTTGGCAGCTTTAAGTCAAGTGTTTTGGCCTCTAGATCACCAACATACACATTCATCTTTATTATAAATATAGATATATTATACAAATGTATAAATACTTGCAATAAAGAAAACATGCAGTAGCCGCATTTTGAAACCATTTCAAGCAGATACCGATATATTTTGACAAAATTTCACAACATCCTTTTCCGTTAAAATTTTTTAATAGAATTTTAAAAAAACAATTATTCTTCTTTAACGTAATCGTGTTATTTTTATAAACCAAAGCTTATATTAACACATCATTTCTCAATGTAATCCTTTCTGGAGGGTTTTGAGAATTAGACTAAGAGCAATCTAAAAGATATGAAATGCTATTTGGAGCAAAATTATTAAATATAAAATTAAATGTGAATACTTATTTTTTTGTATACTAGTTATAAATTTTCTTTTATTCTTCTTATATAGAAATATTTAGTGCCAATAAATTCTTATAAAATGTATAAATGCATATCTTTTTTTGTTAAAAATGCACTATAGTAAAATTAACAACAAACTATATTACGTGGAATAATTAATTTTTCAAGTAAAATTTAAAAAAAATCAAGTTTTACCTCAATAAAGCGTCAGAAACTGTTGCTACACTTTCAAGCTTTGGTATAAAACAAATGCACCAAAAAAGTGCTACTCTTACTTGAGTGAAATCCTCATCAACAGTTTCTTTGCACCAAGATTCGTCTGAGATTGCTAGAACCTACAAGTATATCAATACACTTTAAAAACATGAGGATATATTTCAATAAAGCTGAACAGAATCATAAAATAAATATTAAAAAAATTAATAAAAATGTTTAACAATTTTTTAAGGCAAAATTTAAAATTTATTCTGTTATCAATACTAAACCAACAGCTTATAACAGTATACTAATACACTATGGTTACACAGTGTCAAAAAAAAAAAAAAAAAAAAAAAATGCAATATCCTTAATATGACCTAAGAGTTTACACTTTTTAAACTAGAATTCAGGAAATAAAAAAAATTAAATATAAATATGGGTGAAATAAAACAAGTAGTTTCTTTTATTATTATTAAATGGAACAAAAAAAATCTTTCAGTGTAATAAACTGCATTTTATTATAGTAATATTTAGAAATTATCCTCCCTTACAAATTTTAAAATATACAAATGAATTAAAACATGTTATCTAGCCTAATAATGCATGAAATTAATTTAAAAGTCAATAACTTTCTATATAAATAAAGTAAAACCACATTACACTTTGTTTCTCATCAGCACACACTTGCAGTAACCGCACAGATCTTGCGCCAACAGCTTCAATCTTCATTATATTAAGTTGACATCCCTTATATGTCTTTTCCATAACAATAGTAAGCACCTTTCCATTCTGTTAAATGAAAAGCATAATATCCTTAAATACATAAATGCTATAAAACGAAACAAAATAAAAATATTATTTTCACATGTTTTTCAAAATAATATAGAAAACCTAGTCTACAATTTAAGTACTACCCTTTTTCCATCACCTCAAATTTGATACATATTCAATATCCCGAAATAAAAACTACCTATTGCATACACGGCTAATTTGATGACATTTTTGAGTCATTGTGCTCACATACAAACTACCAGACAGACCAGTCTTTTCATTTGAAGAAAAGATTAAAAAAAAAAAACTATTAATATAGTTAGATTATAGTGTTCTATTATGTCTGAATATAAAAAAATTACAAAAATATTATTCATTTTTTAGGAGGGGAGGGGAAGAGAGATTAAGGGAGATCCAAGACATTGAAATTCAAATATTATGATAATGTCATTAATTCATAATTAAAGATTGTAATAAAATAGGTTACAATAAATATCTATTAATAACTTACATTAAGCAGCATTTTTTAAGCCAGGATGGGTGTTTCCTCAAAATAGTATTAATCTTGAAATGTTTCAAAATGCATTAATTCTATAATTCATCAATATATGTATATTTCTCCAAAAATTGTTCAACGATTTATTAAAAAAAAATTAAAATGTTAGTTTTTAACATTCACTTATTTTAAAGCATTTTCTCTCAAAGTATAGGATGTTACTAATTTCCATCCAATATATAGTATATGGTGTCAAATGATGTATACTTACACAAAATGGTATGAGGCAAATACAAAAACTGTGCCAATCACTCTTTTTTGCAATGTGATCTTAATCCCTCCTCCCCACTCTTTTCATCAGGCTTTTTAAACCTTTCTGGGGTTATGGAAAGTATGCTTACTACTAGATTCATCAAACTTTGAATTACGTTAAATAGGTTGGGATAAGTTCTCCCAAATTTTTCAAAAACACATTATCATAGAAGCTTCAGTATCTTATCTCCCACAAAATGATGTGTCTTGATTGGTTACATTATTTATTAATTAATCAAATTAATAAATTAATCTAATAGGATAAATGAATTACTTTTCTAAAGCCTATCTCAATCTAAAAAATATTTAATATACCATGAATAGAAAGAAAAGACCTTTTAAATTGTTAAACCAATGAAGTTATTGTTAAACCTTTAAAGAGCAATTAAGCTTAATTGCTCTTTAAAGATTAAAAGAGCAATTAAGCTTAATATATAAAACATTTTTTGAATTGATATGACTGAAACATTACAAATAACTTGATCATTATAGAAAATGGGAAGCCTTTAATCTAAAATGTAGTATAAGAATATTTCATAAAAATGTTTGAAAAGCAAATTTTATATTTAAAAATCCATTATAACAATTCGAATAAATAATATTAGGGAAAATAAGTCAACCAAACGGTTTTTTATGCAAAACTTTTGCTATACTAGAAAAATACAAATTATACACGATTTTTATTTATACCAAGTTGAAAAACATAAAATGTATATAAATCTCTTAATCTGCAGAAAAAGGTTATATACCAATACATACGAATAATAATAAAAATTTATATTAATGTTTTGTCTATTGACTTATATAAAAACAATGAATATTGAGATAAATCTTTCAAAAAATATAAAATCTTTCAAGTCTTAGTAACTGATATATATAATTATACAGAATTGTTGACATATCTTAATCTATCAATGTTAAAAAAAAACAATGAAAAATCAAGAGCATAATTTTCTAATAAAAGTGAATACTGGCCTACATAGAAAAAAGAAGTTAATTTATAAGTAAATTGATATAAGGATAAAGTCGGGAAGTGAAACATTTGATCTACTACCTTTGCATTTTGAAGTTTTTAAATTTTTGTGAAATATTTCTGATTTCAATAAATACTTTGAACAAGATCAGCTCAATTTATGTAAAACTGGAAGCAGCATTAACTGGTAAAAATCAAAGTATCATATATTATAGAACTTATGCATGAACTACAAATTTTGTAATTGAAAAATTTTGGAGAAACTATAACATTGCATATTTGAACTTTAAGTTATTTCAACAGTTTAATGCAGTCCTTTCTTAACATTTACATTACTTCATGAATTTTATTAACAATTCCAGTATCAGTTGCAACAGCAGAAAAATCATTTTCAGAATTGAAAATTAAAAATTACCTGAGATCAATTATAAGTCAATATATTACAATTATTTCTATAGATTTAGTTCCAAATCAATTTCCTAAAAATAAAGTATGCAAAAAACAAAATACAAAGTATGTAAAAAAAAAAAAAAAAAAAAAAAAATACAAATTAATTTTCAAAAAAAAAAAAAAAAATGAAAAATTCAACTTTTATCATTTAACTTCAACCAAATGTCGAAATTTTTCAAAATTGTTTTAGTTTATTTGTTTATCATACGTAAGCCATATGCTTTATCACATGTTATATGATAAAGAGCTTATGTGAAAATAGATTTTATGTATTAATATATTTTAAAATTAATAAATAATCAAAATATTTACTCATCTGCATAATTCATCTCTTTATATATTTTTCAAATACATAACATATATATGTAAATTAATTTGTTTCTAAAGGTAAGAAGATTGTGCTAAGCAATATATTTGGTATTAGATCTGTTTACAAGTAAAGTGAGATAGTATACTAATGTTATTTTTTTTATTTTACTTATATATATTATTCAATAAATGTGTCAAAATATATGTTTTAATAAAACACAAAATATTTACACATTAAAAAAATTATGAGCATTTTTTTCATATTATTTTTATGTTAAGAACAACTTTTGTCAAGTGTTTACCATAAGTCACTTCATTTCCCATTAATATTGCCATTGCATACAAGAATTTATTAGATATTTACATGATCTCACCAATTAGGCTTCAAACAGCCCTGGTAGCAGCCTATATTACACCTTAGCAATCTATATGACATTTCTTTTAAATATTTTGATAGGCCATTAAAAAAAATCAATTCCATGATATCTTTTCTTTTGGATAACAAAATATTACATCTTTCTGGTATTATTTAATCATATTTAAATAAGTTAATTAATCTTCCTTACTTTGCTGCTTTTCAGATCTATCTTTAACACTTTTTAACCCCAGCTTCTTGCTGAGCATTTTAAGAATATAAATTAAACTAAAATAAGAAAATAGAGTTAAAAAGATAATCAAAAGAATTTAAACTTTACTTCTAGGGGCATGGCAAATAGAGGAAGGCGAGGGATTGCGATATTCACTCTCCTCCAGTTTTTTTTTTTTTTTTTTTTTTTAAGAATCGGCATTTTGACTACATCAATAAATTTTGAAAAATAATCAAACGTAATATTTTATACTATACATCTACAACATTTGAAGAACATGATTATAGTGTTAAAAAGCACTAGGAAATTTTAGTTTCTAAATCAGGTATTAAATACATTTGAAGATCAATGCTGTTCCCTTTTTTCCTCTTTATTAATTGCCACTTGTTTCAGAATTCAACAGTTTAGGAAAATTTTTGTATGCAACAGCAGAATACATTAACAAGCAGAAAAAAAAAATGTAAGGTACTAACAACCGATCAGCAACCAAAATGCCAAACAATGTCAACTGAAGAGGTGACATTGTTTGGCAGAGGAAGCTGGGTATTTTTGTTTCCTATTTGTATCCAACAGGAGTGGTTTTCACGATATCTTCTCATATGCTTCCCTTTTAAGTGTTATACCTCCATGCCTACTTGAAAACTATATACATTAGACAAGATCATGAATCTCATGAGTACTGATATTTTTATTACTTTAAGAATATGAGAATGGACCAAAGCAGGAGAGTGACAAAATTTTGATATCAATTCTTTTTATCATTGAGCCAAATACTGATTACAACAAGTAACAAATTATTTCATGTTGGAGTATAATCTGAGAAGCAAAATATTAACATTCAGAAAGGAAGTGAAAATCTGAGATAAGACATAAAACAGGCTTGCAGCAAGATTTGTAATAAAATTCTACAAGTGGAATTTAATTAGTGGAAGGCCTTTCTGCAAATTAAGCTATCATAACTTGCAGCTGTCTTGCCAGTTTAAAAGTAAAGAAATAGATTTATGAATGGATAAAAATAGTTGATTAATTATTAGTTATAATATTTACATCATTTTAAATCATGTTACATATTTTTAATGTTTATAATTTCGGTGATAAGTCCTTTTATTTAAAAAAAAAATTATTTACAGTTTTTACCATTCAATTTAATTTCCAAAGTTAGCTTATTCAGAATACTATTGGGTCCCCCCCCCTCTTCTTTCTGACTAATGAGGTCTTTCAAATAATGAAAATGAAGAATGTGATCTTTTGGTTTATTTACATTGTGTTTGATGCCCCCCCCTTTTTTTGCTTTAACTGACACTTGAAAAAAATAAAGCAAGGGAACTTAGTTTTATTACAAGCAATTCCTTATTTAATCATGAGATATTTGCCTCAGTTACCAATTTAAAAAATTAATATTCATGATTCAATTTTAAAAAACAGTTTTCTGTTTTACTATCAATTTACTTGAAAATCAACACCTTTCTAGACCAAATTTAATACTTTTACAGAAAAAGTTTGAAATCAATATAACATTCATGTTATTGGGGATGTTTGTTGCTTAGAAAAATCAAAAAGCATACAAAAAAAAAAAAATTCTTCAAAAAACACATACAAAAAAGTCTCTCATTACTTTTCCTGCAAAATCAGCATGAATGATCTCTATTAACTCTCTTATATAGATGCTATTCCCCCTTCCCCATTATAAAATTGTGGACATTAGACAAGCTCGTGAATGCCAAAAGTATTCATATTTTTATTTTCAGAGCCCTGTACAGGAAAGCTGTATGTTTTGTAGTAGAGAAAACTAACACTTGTATATTAACTGCATGTAACTGGAAAAGAACAGTTACGAAAGATCAACCTTTGGCATAATAAACAAATGCCAGAAAATCACATGTTTTTTGGATGACTTTGACAAAATTTGATTTAAAAAAAAATACAATTTTAGAAATGAGATCATATACCAAATTTCAATAATTTAAATCAATGCATTCATGAGTAATCATATTTGCATCTATGTGCAGGCTGATAGACAATGAAATCTTTGATGAATTTCATTCCAAATTTGATAAAGATTCAGATTTTAGATGCCAAAACTGTGAACTGAATTTCAACTATCTAGCTCTTCATGTTTGGCAAATATTTTCATTTGTTCTTGGGCAGCAAGCTAAACTAACTTCCAGTGAATGGAATTCCTTCAAAATTCGAAGGAAATCCACAAATTTAATATAAAAAACATAAAACAAATTTAATCTGTCTAACTTGAAGTGTTCCTGAATAATTGTATTCACAGGAAAACAGATATAATTCCAAAAATGTATTTTTCAGACTCTGAAAAGTCTGAAATATGAAACTTGTGAAAATATTAAGTTTGAATTCTATTGTACATTTTAAGCACGTTTAGAGAAAAAAATTAAGAACCAGCCTTAACCTTATTTTTTTTTTAATTATTATTATTATAGAACTATCAGTTCAAATGGAATAAATTAAGTTGGGTATTAACTAAGTAAATGTCCAATTTTATACAAATATAGACATAAAATATAACCAGGAATCAATGAACATTTTTCACTAACATTGAAATTAAATTATTTAAAATGTCTTTTTATGCAAGTTCTGTTTGAAAAACCTTATTAAAAGACTTTCATCACATATCATAAATTATTTCATTACACTGCAAGTTATTATTATAAGGGGAGGAGGAGGTTATACTGCAACTTCATTAACATTCCAATTCCTTGAAAAGTATTAAGAACACAAGTAAACAAGTCTAGAATATAAAAACCATGCTAATTCTTTTTAATATATAAATAAAATATAGCTTCTAATCAGATTACCCAAACACTTTCAACTTTTTCATTAACAATTTTTCCCATCTAATTAATTTTGTTAGTAATGAAAAGTATCTGGCTTGTTGAACAAGTAAGTGGATTAGCTTTATATTCAATTCCAGCAATTTCTTATTCCAAAAGATATTTCTTTTTCATAAAGAGTTTTAAAAAAAATCAAGAGTCTAATTTTCTTTATGTCATTGACAACTATTTCTTTCCCCAGAAATAGGCGATACTCTGAATGGGCTGATATTGTTAACTTCATCAATTCTTTAATAATGTTTATGGATTGATTCTGATATTCTTTATATGGTCTTGTGTACATGTTGTGAAACAATATTTTTCATTCAAATTTCCCAATTCAATATTTTAATTAATGGCAAATCCACTTTAAATAGATGCTTGTTCACAAGAAAGAAATGACTCTCCACAGTTATTTTAAATTTATTATCTTCAAACAGAGAATTTAAGAAAACTCATTCAATCTCATTTTCCTGACATGAAAATTATTGACACTGAGTAAAAGTGATTTGACTAGGAAATTGATAAGCTCCATAAGAATAGTATCTTCATACCATCTTTTATCCTTTCTGATGAATGTACAACACAGTACATGATTCATTTTTCATATTCAAAATTCCTTATACTGATGCACAAGTTACTGAATTCATCATGCATTCCAACATTTTTAAAAGAAACTAGAGACAATTCATGCTTGAAAAGCATACTAGCTTACGCACATTGTATACATAAAAAGGCAAAAATGGGTCATGACTCATACATTTGAAGAAATGGCTTAATGCATTTTGCCATAAATACACGTGAAAACATTTGAGAATGTCCCATCACTATTTGGTTGTATATTTCCTAATGAAGATTATCATCCCTCTCACAGGCTTTCAAATTAGACATTAAGGGAGGCTGTGAATGCAACAAGTACACAGTTTTTAATTTTCAGAGTTCCAGTTTAGAAGGGGAGGAGGGGGGACAAGTATGTCCCGAAACTTTTTGGTTGGCTGATTGAATCCAAAATTTATGATAAAACAACAATTTTGGAAACAAGATAAGAAATTTCCTGTATCTAAGTTGTACTTTTTGATACAGTGTTTACATGCAGATGAACATACAGACCAACAGGGTTAATTCTTTAATGGATTTGGCATATTTATACTAATGTATAGTTCATTTGAACTATACTTTAGACGCTAAAGCAGTGTAACAAATTTTAACAGTTTGCATTTTGAAGTTATCCTGCTCATTTGTACTTGGATAAACAAACTAACAAAAACTCCATGGTAATGGATTTCATTAAAAATTTGGTTGAAATCAGCAAATTTAGCATTAAGAAATTTCAGCTCAAAATATTTCTCAAGTTAATTCTTTCTCTTTGAATCTCCTTCGTATACGAAAAAGTAAAATAGAATTTTGTTAATTTTTTTTGTATCATTTTGCAAATGTAACAAATAGCCTACAAATAACTATGGAGAATCATTACCATTCTACTCTATTTTTATTTTTGGAAGCCTTGAATCATTCAGCATATTCACTTTCAAAAGTCCATAATGAATCAAATGTACATTTTCCGATATACTGTTAAGTTTGAAACTTTTACAAAAAAATTAATTTAAACAAAAAATTTTTAATAAATTACTAATGGAAAGTCACTAGATGATGTTGAAATATAATAAATAAATGCTCTACACACAAGTAATCACATGCAGAAAAGCAAGAATATGCTGAAGTTACTGTTAAAAACATAACATGAATAGTTAAAATTATTTCTGAAAAGAAAGGATTTTCCCATTATCTAAACAAGCAAAAGGAAGTGTAAAAATAGTCAAGTAAATGTAAAGGATATATTTTTCTCATTCTATCAGTATGTCCCTAATCTGAGATTAAACCTTTTTCATTGACCTCTGGATTCATTAAATCCATTAAATATCGAAAGATCCAACATTGCAAAGAAAATACAGCCCATTTTCAGGCAGATCTAATATGGTGAAATGACTTTTTTTCATCCATCAGAATATATAAGCACTTGTATAAAAAATAAGTCCTTTAAAGGCCCTTATGTAAGGACCATAAAAAATAAGGAGTTTTTAAGGAGTTTCAATGATGCTATGCACCCTGGCTTGCTTCCATTTATCTTGATTTCATAGTCAACTCATGATGATGAATTTATATGCAAAACCTTAAGCAATCTCTATCTTTTTTTGTAATCTTTATAATTTTCTTGATAGATTAAATGCACCTAGCTTCTGCCAGATAAATCAATTTTTACATAAACCACTATCATGATTCTAGCATACAAATTATGCTAATATTGCAAATAATCAGGATTAAAAACAGTGTAAAAATAGCGAAAAATTAGAGTGAACTAACATATTTGGAAGTGTTAATATTTTTTCAGAACTCTGGAAATCATTTTGCACCTTGCATAAACATTATCCTCTATGTTTCAATTCATGACGATTGAAAATAAGAACACTTTTTTACTAATTTACCCTGTAATTCAGGCAAAGGCAATGTTCAAATATTATGAATAATGATGATATAGCTTTATTTTAAAGCATATCATGTGTTAATTGGTTCTGAATTATTTCTATGATTATCCCCATTCTCCTATTCCTGACCCACAAATCTTTTATAGAGACTTTCCTTTGAATCGAACTTCTCACAGAAAAGGTTTTTGATCATCAAATCATCGTAATTTCATATTATTTGTTATTTCAAATAGAGAAATCTTATTTGTGCAGATTCCTGCACTGCATAAAACTTTCTCCTTTTGATTTTTTCTCAATTTTTTTCAGCCATTTTAATTTTAAAGAATCTTGGCACTAAGAGCCATATTAAAGAACTATTACATATTTAAATACAACAAACTGATTTCTTAATTTTGCGTAACTAGTAACTATACCTGGGATACATGCTTTACCTTCCCCACCCTAATTATGCCATTGTATGTACAAGGTATGAGTACAAATTTGTTAAAAATTGTAATCCATAAAACAAAATTCCAAATCAGGAAAGAAATCAAATATGTGATTTTATAAGGCATTTTCAAATAAATAAGAAAATAATAAAGCCCTTCTAATACCTCACAACCAACCAAGAAAGATGGTTGATTAGGATCTATATTCATAAAACAAAAAGAATAAGGAGAACTTTCCACACACAGCTTGCATAGAAGTCTTGTTTCCTATAAAAAAAAATCATGGAAAAATATAGGTAACAAAACAACATAATATATTGGTATTGAAAAAAAAAAAAAATTAAGCCTGCAATATCTCAAAATTTGAAATAATTGCTTCATAAGTCTAAGGTCTTCATAAGTTGCCTAATAAGCAATCAAATTTCTAAAGACCTCTGAATTAATCATAATGTCTCATTATATTAATAACTAGACATCTCAAAATTCATCAAGCAAAATATTTTAAATAATTCGATAAATTACCATCAAATGAATTATTATGAAATATGTATAATAAATACACATTAACAGATGGTAAAACGTGATTTTAAAAATAACTTCTTTACTTTTCAAAAAACTGGTCAAATTTTTTTCTTTAAGTTTTCTAACACTTTATAAATACACATTTGATGGGGGAATAAAAATCTTTGAAAAGATTTGTTCAAAGTCTTGAAGGCAAAAGTACTATCTAAGATTGTTTCGTTTATTTTGATTAATGCTCAATTTTCAAACTACAAAATTTATTTTAGGATAGAATACCAAAATTCTGAAGTATGGTTAAATGACAAGAATGACACCAAAACTGATATCTCATCTATAAAATCTCACACTATAAGAGAAATATGTTTAATCACAAAAAATAAATAAACAAAAGACTAAGCCTCTGCACACAACAAATGTTTGGTTTAGCAAATTTTAGAAACCATTTGACTTGTAAGCTAAGGATATGGCAATAGGTTGCTGCAACCTTAAAATCAAGGTGAGAAAGGTAGACATAAAAAAATACAATGCAATTTTCAAAGCACTAATTTATTTCATTAACAAATATTTGAAGAAAATATTTTTACAAATATGGAATGATACTTACTGGAAAAACATTAAATAAATGAACTTCAGACACAACAGGATTAGAAGTGCAAAGGCCAACTGCCAACAGCTGGTCATTTCCACTATTGGCAGACAAAAGCAAACAGGTGACATTTCCATTGACTTCCCAACTGGGAATTTTGGAATCCAATAAAGAACCATTCTAGAAAATATTAATTATTGGATTCTCAGATATAACTGAAAATGTTTTAGCCATGTTAAATACTGATGTTATTTTTATACATATGACATATTAAAATCAACAGCGAGTTTCATATTCCATAGTAAAATGTTATTCAAAAGAAACATAGTGAGGATTCTTTATTAAAAAGCATAAAATTAAAAAGATAAAACAGATAATAAATTAAGATAAAGTTCATTTTTAAAATTTTCTTCCATTGAAATTTCAAAAATTAAAAATGGGTATTGCAGCCGTGTATAACATTTGATTTTTGATTAGCAGCATTAACAAATTTTACACATTTTTATTCAATAAAATTTGTTCGTGTTAATAAAAATGAAGTGATGCAATCAATTGGTTATAGATTTCCTACATCAGATAATTTTGAAGTTTTGCCTAAGTGTTTTTCTTATTGATACACCAATCTAAGCACTTTCAACAGTTAACTAATCAAATTTTTATTCTATAAATAAAGAGAAATCAAAGATTTTAAAATATATATAATAATAAATTGTTAATATAAATTTTTAAAAATAGTAAAATTTTAAAATAAAATTACATTTCAACAAACAATTCAAAGTTTGTTCTCGAAAACTAGTTTTATTAAATTTGCTTATTCATTTTTCATTCAGACTTTCAAGTTGCCAAAATAAAACTTTATTACATTATCAGTACTTTATAATGATTAATTTTTTTAATCTTAAGATAAGGAGCCTTTTAAATTAGGATGACAAAAAAAAAAAAAAAAATTGAAGCTTTATTTTATCAAGATTTTTAAAAATATACATCAAAATAATCTTGGTTTAAAAAGCATTTTATTGAAATTTGCTAAATAGCATTCTAATCAAACTTTATTTCAGCTATAATAAATTATGTTTCATATTCTTATTTTTCAATTCCAAAACAAAGCAAAAATTTCATAAATTTAAGTACAGGCAGAAAAAGAATTTTAGTTGAAAAGAAATCACAAGTAAGAAAAAAGTTTTAAATGCTTTCCTCTCCCACCCCCTCTTCTCAAAAGATATTTTTGGAAAATAGAGGGGGAAACTCACCTCGCCAATTTTACGAGGCTCCAAAAATCTATCTCTATAAGCTAAAATGAGAGTTTGCTTGTTCATTGTACAAGCATGAATTAAATTCTCCTTAACTGGAACAACAAGATGATTCTTTTTAGCTGTGATGAGACAGACCCCTACAGGGCATACCTGTCAGGGAAAAAAAAAAAAACCTAATTATAAAAGTGTGGGAATCAAATATTTGTATAAAAATAGCATTTGCTCTATAGTTATAGGATAACAAAGCACAATGAAATTTTGATTAAAAACCTGATTTTGAATAGATGCTATTTTATTATGAAATCCTTGTCACTTTATATAGTAAACTGCAGAATATTTAAAAACATTTAACATTTGATACTGGTTCATATTTTACAAATTATGGGCATTTATAGTTTGCAGATTGTAGAAAATGGACAAAAAATCAAGATATAATATCTTTTGTCTATAAAAATCATGTAAGGTATTAAAAGTTTGAAAATTTTCTAAAATACAGTTTTTACTATAGAACTACATAATTCCATTGCAAAAATGCAGCTTATTCTTAAAGTATTGAAAAGATTTTCTAATAAAGTAAAAATCAACTAATCAATCTCTTTTCAGTACTGACAGAATATCACAAATTATTTATTCGAATTGGTGTACGACTGTGGGTAAATATGGCTATCATTATTCATATAAGTAAAAATATTTATATTTGAGATGCAAGAAATATGTATACAGAATATTTGCCAATAGAATCCACAGCATATACTGGTTTATCAGGCAACAAAGGAATTCCATGAAGGAAGAAGTGTAGTCATTTTGAAATAATCCAATCAAATTAGTGTTGCTAGCTGCCAATTTTCGATCTCATCACTAGAGCAGAATTGTATTCTAGAAAAGATACCTTGCTTAGTTTGAAAAAAAATGTAATACAGAAGAGTAGACTTTTAAGAAAAAGCCAGCTGCTGCAATGAATTTTTATGAAGTAAAATCTGGTGTGTAGTGCAGCCAGAAAGCCATTACAGCTCCTCTTTAGAAAACTTACAAAATACATTTTTTTTAAAGTAAAGGTTGTATAATTTACTTCCCTGAAACAGAGGAATCTGTGTTTTGCCTTTATCCTCAAAAATATCATTGGTATTTCAAATTAATAAAAATAATATATTGTTGCAACAGCAGTAGGAATGGTTATAAACAACAATGTATTCTATGTTTTGATTCTCAAAGCCATTTATTTTCTGTTTTATAACTTGGTTCTGATAAACTGCTAAGTGTGGTGTAATAACTGCATAATAACAGAAAAGTATTATGATGCTAGGAAAGCAACAGATCTAAAGTTGTTAGATCTGCATTCCATTCCTGGATCATGCTTAATTAGTCAAAAATATTCTTAAATAAAGAAAGAGAAAAAAACTATGCTGAGATCAACACAATCATATTTATTGCAATTCTATTATTCACCACTTCATACTCTCATCCCTCTCAACAAATTCATTTGTCTGTCTGGTGTAAAGGTAAACTGCCAAGCCATCACAGTGTTGCTAGACGGAGTTGTTTGTACAGTCACTGGGAGGGGGAAAAAAAGGATGTTTGAAGGGCTTGACATATTCTTAAAGATTTTTTAAATAATTTTCTAAGGGTCTAACTATATATTGAAATAAGAACTAACTTCAAAATTTCCAACGACAACACACATTTTTCTCATCAAATTTTAAAACTTATTAAAGAAAAAGTTATTAATGAAAACCAAGTTTTATTAATTTAGGTCTTTTAGCTTTGAAATCATGAGCTAAAAAATTGAGTTTTTAAAAGATTTTGAAATTTTGATAAAAGAATTTTGATCAAAATTGAATTTTTCCATAGCTTAAAAATTGACAAAGTTATTATTACATTCATTTTTTCATTTTATCAAAATATGAAGAATTCTACACATTTTGCATATATATTCAATATGGAAGAATAATTTTTAACATATGAAAAAAATTACAAAATTAAAGTTTAAAAATGTTTAAATTGTAAAATGCTTAAATTTTTTGCATAAATCGAAGGACAAGACCATTTTATAAGCAGAAGCAAAATTTCAGCTTATTCCCAAGAGTAGTTTCTCCATTACATTGTCTTCCGTATTGCCCTAAAACGATGCATTTAAGGGCACATTTACAAATTTCAAAATATCGACAGCTTTTTATTCGGTATTGAAATTCTGATGATCATTCAATACTTGAAACAAATATTCTTTTTCACATAGTTACAATATAAAAACATATTTAAAAAATTCATTAGTGGCAAAAAATATGAAATTAGATTAAATTCATTACCAGTCGCTAATTTCTAATATGGAGGACAATCCTGGTCCTTGTAACAAGCTAGACTTTTTATTCATCAGCTCATATAATGTCACTTAAGAGAATATAATAAAATTCCATAAAAAAATGGGAATTTTATTTCATAATAAATACTTTATAGTATTTCAGTATTTAATTTTACAAACATTTTGACAAATAAAATCTCTTAATAATTTACCTTAAGAATTTATAAATAACAAATTCTATACTTTCTGACAAGAAAAAGGCCATTTGTGTTTTACTGAAGTTTGCTGTTTTTGTTTAAGTGCACGATGTTTCTTACACAAATCTCATGTTTCATAAGATTAATCTGCCATAATTATAATTATTGTAATATTGTATATAATCACAAATGCAATTAAAAAATTCAGGTATCAAAACATTATTGACATATTTACCATTCACATTTTGTAATACATTTTCACAATTTGTAATTCTTTTTATTGTTTTTATTAATAATTTTTAATACAGTTGGTTGTTAAAAAAAATTTCAATTTAATTAAATTAACCTTGAATAGTATATACTAATAAAGTAATGCAGGAATAAAATGCAAAAGAAAGAAACCAATTAATTTCTTTCTCTCTCTCTCTCAATCAGTAAGATATTAATTTTAACACTAAAATTGACATTTATTTAAAATAATAAAAGAATAATTAACATTATATCTTTTGCTCATAAAAAAGAAAATTCCATTTTGGAGCTTTCAGGTTCAGGTGCAATTTACTCAAAACTAAATACCTTTGAATATTTCTTTGTGGAATATAATCAAAATTCTTCAAAAAAATTTCAATATTAATATTTTGTTATGAATGAAGCAGCTTTAAAAACACTTTTAAAGAGCACAAAATAAAAAACATGCTATGACCGACGTATAAAGAGTATCAAAATCTTACACATCTAAATACGAAAACAACCCCTTAATAAAAAATGGTAGATATCTCCCAATATAATCTGGTATATGAAACAAACTTTATGCTCTGGGCATTTTTTTCCCATAGGAAATCTATATCAAAAAAGGGTGTTACCATGGGAAATTTTAAAGTTTGTACAATTTCAAATATGCAGCAACTCAATATGAAAATTTTAGGCATAGCATCTTTCAGAATTCATAGCTAAGTTTAAAATGGTACTTTTAGTTTTCACACAGGATGATCAATCACAAAATAAATCTAAGTGGTTCTCTTTTTTTTTCTTTTTTTTTTTCCTTTGCGATCGTATATAATACTGAAATAAAATGTATTATAAAAAGGTCGAATTGTTTATGAACTCAATCTATTCCAGATTAAAGACATGTTACATATTTTTTTTTATCTATAAAAGAAATTTATTATATTCAATAGTGTTTTCTACTAGGCTGCTGCATGATATTTGTTTAGAATGATGAAAATTTTACAGCATTAGTGCACATTTTTGATCAACTGGCATTTGCCAATATGATAAATCTGGAATTGTATTTAAAATTAAATTTGAGTGTCAGCTTTTTATTTATATATATGCAGGTAAATAAAAAGTTTGGATGCAATAGAAATATAAATTGTTGAACAGATTAGCTGCAAATTTTTCTCACAAAAGCCACAAGACATAAAGAACATCTTGTGAAAAATAGTTAATTTTATTGAATTAGAAACAGCCTTATAAGCCCATATCTATAAAGATTTTATTATTAGTGGTACTTGTATTAAATGAAAATATTTGAAATAATTTTATTTATTTTGTCCATCAGCTGCCACTGCCAAGGTTTACTTGAATCTTATTCTTTAATATTAATAAAACAGAAAAAAAAAAAAATCTTATAGAAGAAAAATTAGTTTTGGGCTGTTTTATAAAATTGCTTGGTATAATCTAATTTTTTAAGAAGCAAGATATAAAAATAGTTAAATACATTTGACACCATCATTTAAATTTTAGAAATGCTAATTTTTTTTATGTATTATAATTTTATACATAGTGTTTAAGTATTATTATTAATTTTATACAAAGTAAGTATTTTTACAAAAATATTGTTATGAAAATCATCTTCTGGATGTAAAGCATCTGTGAATGTAGCCCAAACAAATTGGATAATGAAGAAAGACACTTTATATAACATGAAATATTCCAAAAAATATATAGCACAAGTAATCCCCCCTCCCTCAAAAAAAAAAAAAAAATCAGGAAATACACAAGAACAGCATTTATAGAAATTATAAAGCAGATGGAAAATCATTAAATAACAATTAAAATCTCTATCAACAATGAATATATCAGAATCTACAGCTACACTATATCAGAAACTACAGCTTAACACCTTGCACTATAAATAACACTCCAGAGAAAGTAATTTTCTTGAACATTTATGATATTTGTAATTTTCATCACATGGAATTCTTTATGGAATGATTTAGAGGCATATTTGAAAAAAACATATATGCATTTAAGAGAAAACAAATTAAATTGTCTTGTAAACACATGAAGACTTGGTGCCAAAATTTAAAGAATCTCTAGATCTCAATTCCTAATAGAGATAGTGTCACAATTTGTGCATTGTCTAGAACCAACATTTTTAATGTCAAGATTGAAAGTCATTGGCAGCATTCATAAATAATCTCTTTTTCAGGTCATAAAATTAACATGGCAGGGAAACAGTTATATAGATTTGCTCTCCTCTCCAAAGACTGCACATTCCAGTAGACTCATAACTTGGAACTATGAGTCTACTGAACTAATAATCCAAATGGATATAGCCAGTTAAAATAATTGACTTTTGAGTTGATGGTGGGAGACTTCTGAACTCTGTAGATAACATTTTTTAATTTCTTGCAAATAGTGTAAGGTTCTTTTCATCCAACATAGACAAAAAAATAAGTCAGCACTGAGTTCAGATCTCTCTGGCACTTCGATTATAAATCCAAATTTGATCACTTTCTTTAGAGTTCTGGACACAAATCTTCAGTTGTTCATAAGACAATTTAATTCTATCTCTCATAAACACATGTGCATTTTTCAAATGTGCTTCTAAATTGTTCAAATATTCATTCTGCAAGGAAGGTGTATTACTAGCCCAGCTACAGAGAATATTACATGGTAATTGCACTCCTGATTCTCTATATTTATGTCAAATCATGATTTACCCTTTTGTTGAGAATCAATGATTTACATTCAAAGCATGCAGGGTGCTTGTCTATTCATAATAAATAATAACTGTACTTTTTTAGAATGTCATTTAATTTTCTGCAATTAACACAGAATCGTACCAATCTTTCTTCTTCACATACACAATAAAAGAAGCTAAAGGTTCTGGCAATTCCCTGATTATTCCATAGCCCATTTCTTCAGCTACTTTTTTGCCAAAAAGTAAACATCATGGATGTTGCTTGAATTGTGGATAGTCCTTATTAATTTTTATTTACAGTGGTTGGCATTAGCATTACAATTAAAAAAGCAAGCTTTTAAAGCCTTATTTTTTAAAAAAAAGTCATACTGCTGTTCACTATTTAATAAATCCTCGAAAACAGAAAGAAGTGCCACAGAAATTCTTGAGGACAAGTAAGGGTGTATGTAATTGATTGACATATTGCAGTAACATCTTCATCCATTCATTTGTATACACAAGAAAATAAAGAAATTTTCTCATCAAAAATTCATGAAATCAGAAATAAAATTAAATACAGAAAAGGTTTATAATAACAGATTTTACCTGAATAATAGCATCTTCACCAATCTTGGCACAGTATAGGGTATTTGAATTTAAAGCCAATAGTGCTTCTTCTTTTACAATTCTTTTAAAATATGCTGAATTATTTTTTACAGCATATACAGCAGTTGTCTCTACAAAAGATATAACTATGAGCATTTCTGCTTCCTGACCTGTAAAGAAAGAAAACAATACGATTGAAACCATTATCATTATTTGGCCGTATATTTATATTAGCATCAAATTTGCAAAATTTTCATTTCTAAGATTAATACTATTAATAAATTATTAGAAATGTAAACAAGAATAAAATTTACACTTTTTAAAGATGACAATTTATTTACGCACACAAAATTCTGATTGGCATTTTTTAGAAACAATTTTTTTTTTAAAGTAAGACTGACAAATAGTAATTTAATTGTATTGCTAGCACAAGTATGAGTATTTTTCTTGAATAGTTTGCTTGTACTGTTACTGACTAAGCAACTTCTTAGATCTACTAGACAGAGGGAAGCAACGTCCAGGCTGATTCAAAAAATTTATTGGCCCAAGTGCCAAATAAATTTGTTAAAAAAAAAAAATGAATCCGATGAATTATAAAATATCACATATACAATGAATATTTACACTGAATTGTTGAAATATTTATTTAGAGTATATTGGAATAAAATTACTGATTTAACTGGTTATGCTATATTGTGCTTGTGACAATTTCTGTAAGACAGTTTTTTGGTTTGGTGGTTTTGATTTTTTTCTTTTTTTTTGGTGCAAGGACAATATGCTGACCATACTGTACCAGACTAAATAGCAAATAAATAAGGTCAAGATACAAACAGATTTACAAATAAATAATGAGAACATTTTATTAAAACTGAACAATGAATATATTAGAGAATAAAAATTGATTGTTTTTAAAAATGCAAAAAGATAAAGATGTGAAAAGTTTCCCCACTTTTCCACATCTTCATCTCACAAGTAATGCAGTGTTTAAGAGGGAAAAAATGCTAACATTGGGAATTAAATTTTCAACATTTTGGAAAATATGTACAAAACAAACATGGAGCAATTACATTTCAAGCATACTGGTGCTCACTCTCTAAGTACGAGTGTGAGTACAATAATAATTTTTAAGGTTATACCTGGAATTTGTTGTTGCTTTGTAATTACAATAATTAAATACTTTTATTTGTAATTAAGAGCATCATTGGTTATCAGTTGTGGTAAATAATTCTAGTAGTATGTTATTATTTTATTCAGTTTTTCTTAGTCTTTCATGTATTACTTTATTTCAAACATATATAATACATATTTTCACAAATTCCCTAAAAAAAAAAATTTATTTTAATAATTTATAAAATAAAAATTATAATATCATTAACTTTAAAAAAATTATTTGAAAGCAAAATTAAAGTGGAAAGTTAGTAAATTTAAATTAGGGCAGTTTAGTAAAGTTAAATTAGTAAGTAAAGTTAAGTTAGTTAATTAAGGGAAGGAAGTAAAGTTAAATTAGGGCAGTTTAAACAGTTTATGGTTGCAACATTTTGAACTGCCATTATTACAGGCTATTACAAATTTCTGAAATTTGATAAAGGAATTGTGAAAGAAAAACTAAGAAATCACATTACAAAAATTAATGTTTGGCAGTATCTAAATAAAAGTAGATATTTATGAATGCATTCTAAAAGCTAATGTAGTGAATACATTTAGCAGCTTCAAAAGCAGCATCTCATGTAAAATAATGTGGTCTTTCCGCTCTTATCAGACCAGCATTTCATCTAGGTGAAGTTATTAGGCTCACTGTACAGGCCTATTGTCACGTATGATTTCAAAATAAAAAAACCAATTTGAGTTTTTAAATGTTATTAGATAGGGTGAAGCTACAAAGTTTTTTTTTTTTTTTCATGGCATTTGACTTTTATGTATGGGCATTAGTTTTTGTTCTGCACATCTAGATTTGTTGAAATAAACAAACAGCTTTTTAAAAATGCATATATGATTTAATGGGACTCCGGCATTCTTGTTGATAGTTTTGATTTTATCAATAAGCGAATATGGTAAAGAGCATTCAGCTGACTGTTGCCAAGGATGAAGGTGAAATATTTTTGGATAGGTTTAGTAGAAGTAGTCGGTGTACATATGCTGGGATTATATTAAGCTTCATTTTGTTAGTTTTGGATAAGAGACTGTGTTATCTTCAGAAATAAGTGAAATAATAGAGATTTTAGTAATAACAGCAAATAATAAGACATATAAGAATATAATTATAACATGCCATTAGATGCTTGGTCTGAACCTGCAGGTAGTTGGTATTCAGAAATAAAACACAACCAAAGATGGAACTTTCTAGCAAGAGCTGGCAGAGTGAGAAGTTTTAAATTGGAATTTTACTATCTATAGATTATTATTCTCCAATTTCTTTTTTTTTCTTTTTCTTTTTTTTTTTTTTTGAAGAAAAATTTCAGATGGACAGTATTCATAATTTTATTTTCATTTGTATATTTGTTGTTAGTTAAAACTTGAGTATTTTGCATCTTTCATTCATTTTTATTAATCTTATACTCTTCATATTAATATATATTTAGAAGCAGTATATTATAAATGCTACTTTAGGTTTTATATTTAAATGCTAACTTTTATATAAGGTGTGGGTGTTTTTTGTTTTTTTTAACTAGGCTTAATTACAAAAAATACATGTGCCAATGGTGATACTCTATTTTGGAACATTTGGTCTTGTGACAGAACTTCTTTGTTCTCCAAGCACTGATCCTGAAGGGATTAAATAGCATGTAATTCAGGAGATCAATAATAAAAGAAAAATTATAGAATGACAATACTCAAAAGCATGCAAAAAATAAATAAATATTAACACAATAAAATAAATATACATACTTATACTTGGTATACTTTCTACTGCCCACATATCTATGGGTCTCTCATCTTTTTCCTTTTCCTAAAAAGAAAAAATGTACCCACAATTAGCAGAATAATACAAACTAAAAGGTAATTTAGATCATTATAAGAATTAAATATGACAAGACAAATATTAAATTTGATTTTAGTATTTTCTTTTATAAATATTACTGAAGGTGTAAATTTGTTTTTCTATGAAATGGTACAAGAAGGATAATGGCAAATTTTGAGCTACATATAAGACGTTTGTACTAATACATCATTTATAGTATAAAACTGCCACTGTTGAGTTATGCTAAAAGGAAAAATTTAAATTTTGAATACGAATCATGAGTAATCAGTAAGTATTTTCAAATATTTCACATATCGATATGAGGCAGATAGATTTGTGAACAGATAAAATGTGAATAAATTCTGTAACTTGATTTTGAAAATAAACATTAATTGAAATTAATACTGAAATCCACAAATCTAAACTTGAAACAGAGCCTATAAACAATATCTTTCGAATGTTTCAATTTTTACTTTATTGGGAATCAGCATTATAAAAGAATGGAAGTGCAGCAGCATCTCAATGTGGAAGTCTACTAAACAGAAAGAAATTAAATGATATATAATTTCCATCTTTAAAAATGCAACTATTTCTAAAAGTAAGAGAGCATTTCCAATCCTAACACAAATCTTATAGCACTAAAGTAAATTAATGAATTTAAAAAATGAAACCTAATAATTTACAACCATTTCATCATTCAAATGTAATATTCATACCAAAATTTCAATTTTTTTTACGTGTAATCACATATTTAAAAAATTAATTTTAATATTTTACTGAAAGGTAAAGTTTTATGTAAAAAGTTATCCAAACAGAGTAGAGAAATTCCCTAGAAAATCCAATACTCTTCAAAAATACATGCACTAAATATGTATTAATAAATTTTGTTAGGAAAATTTATCAGACTCAAAGAAAACTGATTCTAATGTATGATCTTTAAATTGATTCCAGTGTGCATAATAGTACAAGAGATCTTGAATAGTACAATAGATCTTGATAATATATGATATAAACTCTTATTAAAATAACTCCCCAAAAAATAATACAAAAAGGAGATTCAGTTTGGAAAAAAATCAAATTATATGCATCTTCATATCAATGGTACAATAAAATATTTTAGTTAGTAAATCAAATCTTGGCATTAGTACAGTTTGCATTATAACAAGAGTAAAATGTGTTCTTTCATCTCCACCACACCCTTTACTGACAAGGCAGCTATATATAAATCTTAGCATTATTTAAAACTGATAAATAAAAATAAATTATCTTGTTCCCAACAACAAAAAAATAGAATCAAATCACATAAATTACAACAGATATTGTCTAAATTTTAACAGTGAAATTGTCATAAATTTACTATTAAAATTTGATACTAAAATGTAGTACTTCATTCAGTGAAAGAATTTTCAATTAGAAAAAACAACTGGTACATTTATTAAGGAATACATTTGGCTAAATATAAATCTAAGATGTATTGTGAAGAAAATTTCTATAATTAAAAAAAAAAGCATTTTAAAGTAAAATTGTATTTTATAATACAAGCATTATATTATGGCCTTCCCACAATATTCAGATTTTGTTTAAGAAGTGCCAAACAAAAACTATTTCTAATGCTCTAAGTATATTAAAGTAAAAATGTTCTATAATCAGTTTCAACCAGTAGGGGTAGAAGCTAAGTTGGTGCTCCCTTAATTAGGCAAAAGCTTCCAAAATTTACAGAAATTCCAAAGAATTTTTCAGCAAGAATAAATTTGTTATTGAGTATTTGGCAGAGTACATATAAATAGGTCATGTATGTATGCTTTATAATACAATAAATGTATTTGTTACATAATTTCTTGAACATATGCCATTTTTATATTAATATATATACACACACAGTATTTATGTTATGATTCGACTAAACTAAGTTAGTACTGCATAAAATTAAGAATTTGTAAAGATTAAAAAGAAATAGGAAATTAAAAAAAAACAAAAAACAAAATTTCCAAATATAATTGGAATAATATTATTGTGGCATATATTTTTATTGAAAAATTAACAGAATTAAAAATAAAGCATCATCTATTTTTAAATGATAAAACTTTATTAATCTACTTTTCCAAAAAGCAAAGACTTCTATTGTATTATCAATATCCATATAACATTTTTTGTGTTCAAAGGTCAAGACAAGCAGATTGGCCAGCTTGAAAGTACTTATTGTTCATCATAAATAATTTTTTATCAACTTCAATTTCAAAAAGTTTTTCTCACAGCTGAGCACTGGTTATGTCAATTTTCAGGAATATTCAGAGCATCATTATAATATTAGGGAGAATATCATACAGCCTGAATTTCACTATACATTGTAACAATCTATGTAAATCCACATTTATTTTCATTGCCTGTGGCAGCAATGAAAGCCCACAATCAAACTCATTAGAGTTTGAAATCCTGCTCATTATTTACAGTAAATGCCTAAACAATTAGACTACATTCAAGTGTTGTCCAAATCTGGTATAACAGCTAGCATTTTTTTCTTTCTGCCAAACAAATTGGCATTTCTACTTCTGTATTCAATGATGTGACTTCTAAAGTCTTCACTAATAACTTCTGTATAACTTATAGAGCTATCTGCAGGGTGTGTAGTAAGAAACTGCTGCAAAAATTAAGCCCTTGTTAAGCACCTTATCCATAAAAATTCAGCACCTTTGTATAAATATGCAAGCGTAAACTGTGCATTTTCTAAGCATAGGTTGTTGTTTTTTTCTGGTTAGAATAATGCATATTTTTTTTATTGAAATTTTTTTTTAAAATTAGATTTAAATGCTTATTTTTTTTAATTTAAAATTTATTTCTGTATTTGTACATCTTCCATTTTAAAATTTTGTATTTAACAAAAACATAAAAATGAAAAAAAAAAAAATCAATTTTTAAAAGATTAACAATAAAGAACTGTGATCTTTTTCAGCATTTCTTAAAATTAATAAATTACCAATTCATTTAGATAGATACAACATTTCTGCAATGATCGACAGTGATGTAGAAGCACAGCATGACCAATAAATCTATATTTGATTTTTATATAAGCAACAACGAAAAAGGTTCAACATGGCTGGGATGGAAAACATAAATTTCTTCTTGCACTAGCTCATTCTACTCTAGTAATTTTATTTGCCACCTTATACAGCTAAGAACTAAATCATTCCTATAGTTATCATCATAAAAATGGGAAAACTGCCTTGAAACTGATGACAGAGCAATGCCATATTCTAAATGAATTTTTTTTTTATATAGAAAATAATAGCAGCGTCACAAATTATCAGACTAAAAAGAAACTGTCATATCGTCTCTTACTCCTTAAGTTTACTAAAGTGATTTTTTGAAGGTTTAACGTTCCTAACATTTAATAAAAACCTGCTTTTTAACCTATAGGCAAAACTTCTTACTTAAAAAATTGCAGAAGAAATGTAACATATATTTTACGAAGAAATGAAAATGCTTTAACAAGTCCTAGTTTTCATAATGAAAGCAAATTCATGAAGTTTAAAAAAAATTATGTAGTTTTTGAAGTAAAGCAAATCCCCTAAACTTTCTCAAATATTGCCTGAAAATGCCTTGCTTGGTATTGGCATATAATAGATAAACATCAACTTTTGGCGTGAATTTAGCATTTTTACTAAATCTATATCCTTGGAAGGGTTTTTTTTTTTTTTTTTGGTCGATTAATCTCCAGCATGAGTTCATAGTATTCGAAAATCGAATTTGTGCTTTATACACGTTTTTCTAAATCGACAGAAACAAAGATTTTACGAAAAACTACACTTGAAGTCACAAAATTACATATCAAATTTGATATATTTATGTAATTTCATTTTTGAGTTATCGCGTTTACATATTACTGAAAGTACAGATGGACATACGATGAACCTCTTGTTGAATTTGGCTCAAAATTTGGTAATGTCTATACTATAAATGTTAAATCTATACCAAATTTTATCTACCTAGCTCTCTTCATTTTGTAGTTATTAAGCTAACTTATATTCGAACAGCCGGACAGACTTAATCTAAACGGATGTTGCTCAAAATTTGATAGAAATCTACAAATTTGCTGTTAAGACCGTATACGAAATTACATCCGTCTAGCTCAAATTGTTTTTTGTGTTATCTCTGTCACAGACATTTTCCAAAAACGCGTTTTTCGAATTCAAGGAGTTTTGAAACGTGGTGTTGCGACAAAATCTCGAGTTCGAATTTTTTGACGATTGCAATACTTTCTCCAAATTTCATATACGAGAAAGTAAAAATGCCAATTGAAGCATTTTTTAAAAAAGCATTTCTTGAAACCAGCCCTGGATAATATATCGCATTGCTTCAAAATTTAATAAAATTCATCAAATGAATTTTATTCAATGAACTGATTAAAAATTTTTTAAATTTTAAATAAAAGCAAAGAAAGCATTTTTTTTTTTCTTTTATTATAATTTTAACAGCTGCAAAATAATGTGATTCAACGATTTGAAAAAGCAATATAATTATTTTGAATTTCACTCTAATAAAAATTTAATTATTTATATTAATTATTTAAATTTAAAATTTAATTATTTTGAATTGCATTATAATATAAAACCTTGTTTTAAACTATGTCCAAAATTGATTTCTCAACAATTAGTAAAATTAAAGAAAGAAAAAAACATTCCTTCAAACAAAATTTTATCATTGAAAAGCTATTTTTTTAATTTTCAAAACGATGTTAAATCATTTTTGTGCAATAATATGCTTTGATATTATGATGAAGACACGTTAAAATTCTGTTTTTATTTTTTGAACAGAACGTATTATTTTTCTAAACTTCGAATTAAAAGTTTGAGAAATCCATTCTTAGTGGCCCTCTAATACCTCAAAAATAACTTCCCAAATTTCATTCTCCTAACTTCAATAGCTTCATACTGGGCCTTGCTCAGGAGAAATTTTTATTAAACGACATTCATTGGAAAAAAAATTCTATAAGAGTTATCAGAAGGGAAAAAAAAAAAAAAAAAAAATGTTATAAAATGATAGAAAACTTAAAAAATAAAAATTTTGGAAAACATTTTTTATTCCGCTAAAAATTTTAAGTACCAGATTCAGCCATTTTTTTTTTCTCCGCTATAAGTATATACAGAACGTATTTCGTAACACCCGTTTCAGATAACTATTCCAGTATTTTAATAAATGGCAATGGACATTGTTGAAGAAAAAAGAGGCAAAATAGAAAAAACAGAAAAAAAGAAAGAAAGGAAAGAAAAGAAAATGAATCATTAAGCATTATCTTAATATGTGCTGGAACCCCTGGATTCTGTATTCGAATTCTTTGCTTTTATTGGTTTTCTTTATTGTTACATCCAGTAAAAAAAGCCTTTACGACCATGATTTCGAATTATGATATTCAACCTGTGGAGAAACAAAACAAAATGAAAAGCCTTCTTTGCTATTCCCAAAAAAATTAAGCACTTTTAAGGACCTTTTATGAAAATTAAGCACTTTTAAGGTCCTTAACAATGGTTTTCAAATTTAAGCACTTTTCATGATGCTAAGCACCCTGATCTCTCAGTTCTTAACAGCAATGTTTGCAAAGCACTTGCTTCTGAGCATGCCATATCATGCCAAATCCCTTTTTTTTGTAAATATTTTTATGCATCATTCACTAATACAAAACACGGATTGCCAGTGGCTCAAGAAACAAAGAAAAGAAAATGGCTGCATCGGAACTCGCTAAGTTCTTGTGTTTAAGCTTTCATTAGTCCTGGTTAGCTTTTTCAGTGGCCAATACAGTGGCATAACCAGGACAGGCAAGGCGTCATTGCAAAAGGCCACAAAATTCTGGATTAAATTATTTGAATTTAATAAAAAAATATTTTAAAAATCTTATTCTCTTGAATTAAAATAAAGCTGCTTAACAACGCAAAAGAAAAAAATTTTCCACATTTTAAAGTTTCTACTTATTTAGTTATCTAAATTCATTATCATATTCAAACTACTATTCAAGTTACATACACAAACTGTGATTCTGAGAGAAATAAGCCAGGATATTTGAAAAGACTTTTTTTAAGTAATCAGAGCAAAGGCAAATATATTGTCACAGCATAAGTGAATAATACAAATAGTATTTGATCAACTAGACTCAATGTGAAATCAGACAATATAAATAAGCTCCACATATATTTATTCACCACATATTTTTATCCACAAATTAAAAAAAAAAAAAAATAATAATTTGAAATATTTAATAGATTGTTAAATTTGCTACAAACTAAACTAAATGAGAAACACCAGTATGAAATTTCATTAAGAATAAAAGTGCCATGTATAGAAATGATAAAAACTTTTAAGTGATGGAGGAAGCGTGAACAGAGAAAAGAGCTATTAATTGAATATTTTTGCAAATTTTTGGAACTGAAGTAAATTTATCATTACAAATTGGTATTAAAAGAACCAAGAAATAAAATTTTGATATTTTTTGGCTCTTAATATTAGCATTGCTCTTGAAAACAATCTTACAAAATAGCATTCTAGATTTTTGTATTTAAAGAAAATAGATTTCAAATAGTACATAAAACTGCTTTTGTCTAGTTAAATTTAACAAAATAACTCGTTAATCAATGTCACAATCATTGAAGATGAACAAGGAAAAAATATTAATTAAATAACTGGGTAAAATTTTTATTTTTATCAAATAAAAAAAATCTACAGTAAATTATATAACTTGACATTCAAAGTCTATAGAATCTTCATTATTATGATTATTTATGCACCAAATTATATAATTTGGTATACAAATAGATTATCTGCCTTATATGTTATCAAATTTCCTTTTATAAGTACAGACAGATATAAATTCCCAAAAGTAAAGAAATATTTCATTTTTCATTATAATGCTAACATTTATATATCAAAGCCTTTTTTATAAAAATTAACCACGGACAGAAAACAAGAGAAGATATTTACCATGCTATCATAATGATTCAGAAATATATCTAAATGAAGATCTGTTGCAAATAATGTACAAATGAAAAATAAAGATTATACTTTTGTCCATGAATTATGTTAAATTAAATAACTTCTCTGAAAACAATAAATTTTGAAAATATTTTTTAAAAAAATAGTTCAAAAATAACACTCACTATTTTTGTATGAAATTGATAAATAACATCTCGCTCAGAGATCGTTAATTTAGATAAAGATCCTCGACCACTTGCCAAACACCATTGATATTTCTTGGCTGAACAGGGTGAAAATGCAAATTGCATGATAGGAGATATACTCTTTATTTCAGATACTGGCGCAATATCCAGTGTGCGATGCATGAAAAAGAAATGTTTGCCTTCCGGGAGAGGTAGGGAACTGCTGAAAGAACTATGGACCTTTGCATCATTTTCTATATCAGCTATTTTGTAAACATAACTGAAATGTAGAAAGATGACAATTTTATCATACAATTCTATATTCATTACATAAATGTCAAAATAAAAGCATGCTAGTGCATCACAATAATAAATGAAATTTTTACTTCCCCGATCTTTCAAATTATCTGTCAAAAAAAGCTCCAATAAATAATAAATAAAAAAGGAGAGAATAAAAGAAGGAAAAGATAAAGGAAAGGAATAGGCTGACATATATAACGAAGCATAATGTATAAACTTAATTAATCTCTTGTGAAGATTAGTGCTATAACAGGTTGTTTTCCAATCAGAACCAAGTCTAAATTTAATTCATCTTTGATACATAAACCAATACCAAGCTCTAATAAAATAGTAAAACATGGTAAATAGTCACAGTTCTTTTAGGCCTACAATTCTAGCAGTGTAAATAAAAATAATTGGTTTCAATAACTTTTAGCGAGATTGCTTGATTTTTATAGTGATAAAATAACAGATTGCTTCCAATATGCTTAAAATAAAAAGCAGTTTTTAATTTTAATTGAAAAGAAAAAACTAATGTCACAAAGTATAATAAAAATAAATTTGAAGCACCAATTAAGTCACCCCTGCCCCAAGAAAGAGGAGAGAATATGATCAATGTTATCACCAGTATAACATCTCACTCCACACAAAGCTAAAACCATAATCTGCTTATTCTCGAAGAATTGCATTTCTCTTACATTTTACAAAAGGAGAGAAGAGGAAAACTTTGGCAGGGAGGAAGAATGTCACTTTAGGGCTGGATGCATCCCTCGCCTGATATTTCCAGAATGAGAGCCAATAGACAATGAAGAATTATTAAGGTAAAGACGGCAAACAAAATCCTCTTGTATATCAAATATGTAGATGCTATTAATAATAATAAATGTTTTAGATAAAAACATAGTCTGTGTTTGCTACAGATACAATGAATCGGTGCCAATATCAAGTCAGCTTTCTTAATAGTTTAAAGATTTAAAGCAGATAGATAATATCACCATTGAGATATAGAGCTGAGACTGTTGAAGCAGTCACTGCACTAAAATGAAAGAAAAAAAAAAAAACTGTACTTAAGTTCTCAATGTTGTTGCTAGTGCACTATTCAAATTATTCACATTGCATCCAATGGATAAATCCAAATCTCCAGCTTAAAATATGAGAATCAATTTTAAAATTTATTTTGGCTGGGAATGGTACATTTTGCCTGAAATAATTTTATGTAATTATTCAAACATTTAAAATAAAAATGGTTATGTTATGGTATCGAGCATCCAGCATCAGTAAAGGTATTAAAAATTTTCAAGAATGAAAAATAAATTTCCTGGTTTTGCTAATTTCTGGAAAATCAGTTATCTAGAAAATATACTTTTAATGTAATCTCTGTGTGTGCGTGCATGAGCGTGTGTGTACATATCGTCATTTTAAATTTATAAGTACTGAGTATTTTCTTAATGTCATACTTTGATTTTCAAAAATTTATAAAGGAGTTACTTTGGATAATTCTTGAATGCTATTCATTTCACATGCAAAGAAAAAAAAATTGAAGTAATATTTCTCTTTAGTATGATTTTTTACTGAAAAATAAATCGGTTAACTCCTCATCTACATTTTTTAAAATTTAAATTGCATAGTGCATGTTACTTTTGTAATTTATTCTAGCAAGTTTATTTTAATTTATTCTGCCAAGCACTAATGAATTTTTAAAGATGTGATTTACTCTTCAAATGATTATGAAAAAGATTTTATTATAAAATCCATAAAAATTACAAATGAAGAGACGAAATTTGGTTTATAAAAGTTGCAACTGCAAATAAATATGGTGAATAGAGTTTTGTATAGAAATAGAGAAGTTAATTTAATGTAAGAAAGAAAAACCTTTTGGAAGTAGCCAATATAACAATTAGTTAAGCAAATGAAAGAGGCCTTACAAGAAAATATAGTTACATAGTAATATCATATACAAGAGTAATTTTGTAATTGTCTTATAATAGTAATTAGGAAGTTGAGGATGTTTGTAAAAGATTCTCTCTTTTTAAAGGAGTCTCCATAAGCAAAGAGTACACCAACCAATTCTTTCTTAGAACTGTGAAGTTAATGAAGATTTTTCTAGTGAAGATATGAAAAATATCTCTTCAGATATTTCTGAAAATAAGGATGGATGTAAAAATCACTCAGAATAAGATATACCCGAATCACATTTGTACAGTCTTAAGGTGCATAATTTGAGGGATTGAAAAAACACTGCTAATAGCAAGTTAAAAATAAACTAAAAACAACAAAATGGTGAAAATTTAAAAATTGGTTGGAAGAATGATTGATAAAAATGGTAACAATTTAAAATTCCTAATAAGTCCGAACTGCTTAATGAAGAGAAGGATTTTTGAAAAAGTTGATCTACAGAATATAAAAAGCGAGACTAAAATATTCTGGAAAATCAGAAATGCAGTACAAAGGTGCCTGTAAATAAGGATCTGGAGAAAAAACTGCAGAGTTGTGTCATTAAAAATTTTCTGAAATATCTAAAAATTTCAATATTCAAAATTGAAAAATAAAAATGCTTCAAAATTAAATGAAAATTTCAATGATAGTCACAAAGTCCAGCAAATTTCGCATGAAAATCCTTCACCTGCTACAAAGACTATGTGTTAACAGTCTCTGATCTGTTACACATAAAGAAAGTATTGTCATAATTATTTACTTTCTAAAAGAATGCCCTTGAATTATTTTAAAGAATCTGAATCAGGCAAAAAATCTATTTAAAAATTTTATTTTAAACTTTATTTAAAAAGAAATTTGCATCCTTTGAAATCCTATTACAAAAATACAGATGGATTAAAGAGAATTTCAATGGTTATTTATCCTTTATAAATATGAATTAGGGGACTGATACAGTAAATGAGTTTTATGGCAAATGGATTTAATTCATTTTGTTAGAATTTGAAGTACAGAAAAAAAAGTTTAATTGTCAACCTATTTTTTCTTTTTTTGTGGAAACCTGAAATAAACATGAATTTAGTAACTCAATGTCAGAATTAGAGTTGTATTTAATTATTCTATTTCATTTCTTCAAATTGAAAAAAAAAGTGAATACAAATGAAGTTGAGTAATCCAAGTTAGGAATGATTTTGAATGTCAAATTTCAAACAATACTGTACACTTATATGATACGACTTATGTGAGTAATTTATTATCAAACAGATTGGTTATCATTAATAATAACTAATCCATCACTCTAATTACAACATATATATTAAAAAAATTAATAATTTCTTTCTGTTTAAAACTGAACCAGTGTGTGTGTGAGCATGCATGAGTAAGTACTGGGATTAAACATTTACATACTTTACATATATTATTCACATATTTTAGTAAGATGATTTAACTTTATTTGAATTAGTACAGAAGTTTATAATTAACCATATTTTAAGTGATTTATTTATTCCTGAATAATTAAATTTAATAAAACTTTATTTCAAATAGAAAATTTTCAACAAATTTGATTAGAATTTCATTAGGATTTTATTAATGTTCTAGTGTATTCACAGCTTCTATTTTCATACTGTGTAGCTTTATCTCAATTTTTATGTTATGTTATTTTTATGTTCAACTCTTACAGATTAAGAATTGCAAAGAAAAAAGTATGAAAATATAGATCATGACAAGGCATTACTGAACTTCAAACTATTGAAACGCAAATGTGTATACTAACAATGTGAAAAAAAATTCAGAGCGATTCAAAAAATTTTATTCAATTATTCTGTGTCATATTTTATACTTCCTTTTTAGTTGCTTGTCCACGGAGCATATTTAATTTAGCAATAGTAAAATATCAATTAATGAAATGATTTTTATAAAACATTGTTTAACAGAAATTATTGTATTACTGGAGTATTGGAATGAATGGTTTTATTCCAGCTTTTTACATTAATTGAATTTACATAAGAAATAATTGAATTTTGCTATATTTTATATCACTTAAAGATAGTGATTTAACACAACAATGGTTTCTTTTACAAACTTGCATATTTTTTGAACTGCTGTATATAAGCACATTACAGTTAAAAAATACCCACCTTTGAGACTCAAATTCCAAATAGTGAACTGCAGCTTGAATTGTTCTATATTATAGCTGCATCTACTGTGTAATTGAGATTAGAAGATATACTTCATTCAATTTCCAATTGAAATGAAAGTTCAAAATTTTTTTTATTTTAAGACTGATTTGGACTTGAATGCATTTAATGCTATGCACATTACAAATCACTAAATCAGAAAGGAAAATTTCTGCATAATAATTTAAAATTAAAGGCACACTAATCCTAGTAGTAAAGTTTGCCTATTACCACTTGCTAATCACACAATATTTACATTCATGACAAGAAATTTTCATTGTCCAGATTAACAAAAATTTTTCCTAAAGGAAAGGAATTAGATGTAACATTTCCTCAATATACATGGCATGTTAGAGCTGAATAGGCTCACCGACTACCGATTTCTCTGAGGATTTTCAAGAGAAGAGAAAAATTTTAGCAGGATAAAAGAAATGGACTTCGCTCTCATCGGATATTTGTGAAATGATCACAGACACACAATTATGATGAATCACAGATGAGAGACTTTACTATTCTTGCAAATAATCAAGAAATTAAATGTGTTAGACAAAAAGCATTCTGTGTTTTCTATAACAGTTTATCTTTCAGATATCAGAAATTGATAAGAAATTAAAAATATTCTCCTAAACGATTTAAATTTTAGGAAAACAAGGCGGAAAAAAAATCATTTACTGAAAAAATATACCACCATACCAAAATAGTAATGTAATAATACACATCATTAAGCTTAACTTCAAATATATGTACTTATCATAGCAATGAAAGTGGAAGAAACTGAATTATCTAAATATGAGAAATGTAACCCTGAGAATTAAAAAATTCATATCCACCATCAGATGTTAAATCTCAACAAGTGTTTTAACATAGAACAATTCAGACCAAGTTTTTTTTTTTTTTAATTTTTAAAATGGATTTATAGGATTAAACCTAGGCATGAATAAAAATTAGTCATAAGATAAAAACTTCAAATTTTATTTAATTTCTTTTTTTATAATCAATAAGCTTAAATCAATGAGCTTAGATCCGCAGTTTAAACTATTTTATATTTATATTTATTCATAATATTTTCTCTTCAAATGGAAGTTATTGTTAATATCTTGCTTCAGCCTTATTTTTATTTTGTATTTGGAATTGCTTTTTTTTTTCAGTCCTTGAATTATCAATAGATTATTATTTGTTACAATCTGATTTTGATGGTTAGTTTGATTCAAGTATCTGTAAACATTACAAATAGAACAAACCCCACAACAAAAAAACAAAACTTCAGATGTAAAGATATAATAACAACCAAAGTAAACAGTTTTTTTTTCTTTTCTTCTTTTTTGATTTCTTGAGCAGTGTCTGCCAAAGTGCATAAAATTATCTACTATAACTTTTGCTAGTTAATCTGAGACAATCATATATGAGATAATAGTAACAAGATAACAACCTATTACAATTTCTTTATAATTATTCGGAGGCTTCGTGAATAAGCTACAACAACATTCAAACAAATAATTTGGAATTTTTCTGAACATGAGATTTGCCAGAAAGCAAAATTGCTAGACAAGTATTTCATTTTTTGAAAAGTTTAAAGCACTTTAATTTTGAAATTGTAGAATAATAAGAAAGACTTAATATTTTGATATCAATATATATATATATATATTCAGTTATGAAAAGATAGCAATAATTTTCTGTTCAAAAGATGCATAACACTTCACAAGAAAAATATGCATCTAAGAATGTAGATCAGAAAACAATTTAGCAGCTTAAATTTATCAATCCCAACATTTAAAATGAAATAGCACTTACTGGTTATGAGATTCAGAGACGACAAAGAGGAATTCACCTTCTAAAACGCATAATGCAGTTGCAAGAGGCAGGGTGATAAAATATTTTAGTATTATTTCATTCACCTATAAAAAAAAGTAATAGATAAAATTTTAATTTATGATACTCTAAACATTCATTCATGCATAAAATACAAGACTGACAAACGTACATGAATATTTAAGTATTAATAGATTTTACCATCAAAGATTT
This sequence comes from Argiope bruennichi, assembly GCF_947563725.1. Taxonomy (NCBI): domain Eukaryota; kingdom Metazoa; phylum Arthropoda; class Arachnida; order Araneae; family Araneidae; genus Argiope; species Argiope bruennichi. The sequence goes on from NC_079162.1 coordinate 121,666,063, forward strand.
GAAACACAAATCTCAAAAATTATCTTATTATCTAAAGAAAATTAATATTTCAGCAAATCTGTGACAAGCCAAAAATTCAGAAGCATAACTTAAAATAAAGTTTTAAGAAGAGTGCTGGTTTTTATCAATGTTTCAATTTTAAATAGCAAATCATTCAAACTACTATCGCTAATATAAACTCAAACATTCAAGCAAAGAAAAGGAAAACTTATCATATACTTTTAGATACAATTTCACAATCTAATCCTACTGCAACCTAATCCATACAGCTACACTACCACTAGGCAATCCAATTATTCATTTCTAGGTCCCTTTTACTATGATTTGAATGAACCAACAGTCAAAGCATTATCATCATAGCTTGCCATTCAGATTTTATAACACCCTTCCAAGATTTATTTAGTCAAGAATCTTTATAAATAACAATTTAAACGTTCTACTATTATTAGATAAAACAAAAATGTGAATATGAAATAAGAATGAAGTAGTATAAAAATTAGCCTATATGTAAGTTACTAACATCCTAAGTCAAATAATATGGATCACTGAAGGTGTAATGATATTTGATAAAAACAGAATCAAAAAACATACTAGGACTTTTAGTGCGAAATTGCTTCATGGTCTGTTTCTGCAAAGTATTTGATAGTAAACTTTGGCATGCTCTTTATTGCAAAAGAAAGTTGAAAAAATGAAGCTACAATTGTAACATAACTGAAATGGCATTTAAGATTTAGACAGAAAATTCTTTTGTTTATAGTTAGTTCTGAAGTAGTTATAAATATTTATTATATTACCTAAATGTGAAAGAAAAAAAAAACCCTTTGCTACTTAAAGATTGTATTAAATTTCAGAGTTTGCTCTTATTATTCAGAATTGAATTAGATCAAAATTAACAGGATATGACACATATTTAGTAAGATCTGGATTCTGCAAGCATAGTCGTTTAAATGCCATTCTAAAAGTGAACCCTCCTGCACATACATAATTGCAAGCCAAATCAAAAATTTTAAAGAAATATTAAGAATTTTTTTAATACATATTAATTAAATTTTTTAAGTTAAATTTCATTTTCTAGGCTAATCTTCTTCACAGGAATTTTCAATTTTTATAAGAATATGAAAAACTTTAAAATTAAAAAAATTCAACAGTAATTAACAAAATAAATAAAAATATACATTATAACCGAAAAATCAATATCTAGAACTGTTCATATAATTCAATGAAATATATTTAAAAATTTTCAAAAGTAGTTCTAAAATCGTATCTACATAAAATTTTAAATTCTCAGTTTAAAAATATGAATATTTTCTTATATTCTTTCTAATATTGAGGCTTTAAGTGCTGGTCTAATTTTCAAAGCCCAAGTAAAATCGTTAAAATGACAGATAAATTAAGGCTTATCTTTCAGTGTTCTTTAAAAGTGTTAATTAAGCCACCAAAAATATTCAGAAGTCTACCAATATTCTTATTATTGCTAACTCGTGAATGAATCTGAAATTTATAAATATGCGCACTTTTTATTGAAAAATTTTTAGAAATGTAATATTTTTTATAAATTCGTTTTGTTGATTGAATTATTGATTAGTTTACAAGTATTTTTAACCTCACAAGTAACCAATTATTGTAAATATAAACTTTAATCACTGGAAATAAGCTTTAAAAAATAAATTATGTTTTATAATAGATAACTGGATCATGAAAATTTTAAATTTGTACCCATGATGTTTAGAGAAATAATTATAAATTATCTATTTTAACATGAATACAATATATATCAACAAACAATTTGGTACAGAAAGTGGTTTGAATGTTCGTTTAAATAAGAAGATAAACTAACTGACTAATAAAGCAGTAAAAAAATTTGGCCTAACCAATGAAATTTTTATCTAAAGTGATACACCCAATTAAAAAACAAAACAAAGAATAATTCTTTTCAGTCTAGTAATTTCTGTCAGAAGCTCCCTTTATTAGTTGTTATTTAATTTTAATTTCGTTTTTTAAAATGTCAGAAATATATTGATAATATATGGCAAAGCTTATTATAAAGATAAATTCTTCAATAAAGAATAAATAACTGCTTACCCCACGCTCATTGACAACAACCTGGATTTTGAAGATATCTCCTTGTTCAGTCTGAGCAAAGTAGTAAATGGACTTCTGAATAGAGACATGTGTATTTTTAAATTAATACATTAAAAGAAGAATTTAATTTAAATAGCTTGCAAACATAAAAAGGGTCTCACTTTCTTATTTTGTATAGAAGATGCATCAGCTGTAGATGGTTCATTCAGCAGATTAGGATCCGTCTAAAAAAGTTAAAAATAGCTCTTAATAATTGTCAAAAACAATGTTATAAATAAAATAAAATTTTAATACATCTGCATTCATAATAAAATAACTCATCTGCTTATTAACATATCTGTCAGTGCTCCACAGTACAGGTCAGTGAATCTAGAGTACTAAATTTGGCAAAGTATATACTTTTAAAGGTGGGAGCGTACAACATAAAGCCTTGTTTTTCCCATTAAAAGTAAAGTTTTAATTAATAAAAATTAATCAAAATTCTTATTCACAATTCCCCTAGACTTCTACAAATATTATGGCACAAAAACAATTCTTTTCCTGCATTTTATATATCTTTCAATGATACCAAATTGTTTACTGTATAATTTTCCCTCTTTAACAATTCATTAAAAATATTTTTTTTATCATAGTTTGCTACAACATTTTCATTATTGTCATAAAAGTTAAATCCTTTCCACAATAAATGCAACATTTTTTTCTTTTTCTTTTATTTTTAGTATATAGTTTGAACCGTTGTATTGTTTGAATTTGAAAATAATTTAACATCATATACAAAAACATTATAAAACACATTCTTAATAGTTTTTAAATCTCAAAAACATATTAACTTCTATAAAATAGTTTTTGCTTGTTTTTCACTCAATTAGGAACAATTTTTTAGCATAAATAATTTTTAAGAAGTTCGCCCCTTTCTAAATGCTGTTATCTTTTTATGTCACAAATTTTATTTTCAAATTTGTATTTTTGCTATGTTAATTTAAATGTTTTCCTTTCTTATTGTAGTACAACTCTTATTCTATTAAAACTGCATTTGGATTCCTCTAAGATGTTAAATAATTATGAAATATATTTGTCGTCCCATATATAATTCAGGTCAAGAGAGATGTTGATAAACTTTTCTTACATCGTTATAAGCTAGCTTCAACTCACCGGTAGATTATTGGAATAGTTGCTCATTTGATAGTACCAATTCCTTTGACTCAAGTGATGTCAAGGACATAATATCATTAACATCACTTGAATCAGATGCAAGAGTAAAATGAATAATAAAAAAAAAGAATAAAGCTTTTTATTACAATTTTAAAAATTTTGCTGAGGAAAATAAGATTATCACGTTACGTGTAAGAGATTTGATTAAAATTGAGCAATCTATAAAATTTGATTCAAAACTCAATGTACATTTTTTGGGGGGTGGGGGATGTAGAAAATTTAAAAACAAAAAAGGTATGGAAAGGAATGCATTACTGAAACCACAATCTGATCAGTTGATGAACACACAAAGATGTAGAAATTATAAACCAATATGGGAAGGAAATTCTAATGATACTTTATACCACTACAGTGCTGGAACTGTATTGATCCCAAACAGATATTTGAAGAACGCCATATAACTCAGGCAATATCTCCACCAGAAAATTGCAATATTTTCAGCCATTCAGTCAAGATGGTATTGCTCAATAAAGTAATCCTTAATAATACACATCTATACATTCATGGAGAATCAATGTTGAGAAGAAAAGGTTGCATAATTTGCGAGATGTTGCGACTCAATTGTGTTGATAAAAGTTCCCTTCACAAGAAAAATTAGCTTCATCTGTGAGTAGAATGAAGATAGGAAATGCTCAAGTTACAATGATTGGACACTTTACAAATAATATAGATGTAATATGTACTATATATTGGATTGAAAAGCTGCAATAATTATGGTTCAATTGACTGCGCTGGCAGCTTTTTCACTTGACACAAGTTCACTGCTTTGATGGCAATTCCAAGTGTTGATCGTGGTTGGCTTGTAACATGCCTACTACTGCAGAATGTCTGAATGGGAATTTGCATAGCAATTTGCAATGCAAATCCCCAAATATTTGGCGATGCAATCCACATTTGTTTGGATACCATTTGCCATACAAATATGCTGCAGCCATTCCATTGCAGTCAAGTACACCATAGACAAGGTACATATTTGCCATTTCAGTGTTCATAAATTGTTTCATACCCTCCATATGTAATCGGAATTCTAAATGAATGATACAGCATTCCAACTACAGCATCTTTAAGAGTGCCTAACTGTTGAAAATAAGAACTTTGAGCATTTTCAATGAAGTGATGATGATGTGTACGTGTTACCATGGAAAGGGGGTGCAGTAGCTTCTGAGGGTAAAGACCCCTGAGCACCCGAGGGCAGAAGTCGGACTTCTAGCTCATATGAAGATGAAACTCACACATTCGCTTGCACAACCCCTTTCTACAGGGGGGCACATTCACACATCTCACAGATGAAGAACAACCGTGCCCGAACCGGGATTCAAACCCAGAACGCCCAGATCACAGGGAAGATGTGCTACCCCTATGCAAGGACGCTGGCTTTCACTGAAGTAATGAATACATATACTGTCAGAATGTTAAGTGTTGCTAAATAAAGTGATTTTGATCCATTATTGGTTTATCATTTCTTTATTTATCAAATCAGAGCTTCCACTCACATTTTTCTATGCATTTTTTTAATTCACGTGTTTTGTACCTCTCTTGAAACTCTGTACATTAAGTTTTGAATCACCCAATATTATTTCTGGATCAGGTAGTAATTAATGACAGCTAGATATTCATAAAAGTAATAAACGATTATGTGTCAAATATACAATGAGAATTATCAACTATTGACAATAAGTAGGATTTTGATGATAAGAAGATCTGAATACAACAGTACATGGAATTCTGAACAGATGCATGTTTACATGCAATTTGAATAGCATTAATATTTAAAAAATTACTTTAATAAGCTTTTAACGATTTAAAAAAAAAAATCTCACCTTTACATTGTATTTCGTAAAACACACAAAGATAACATTGGCTAGAGGATCAGTCTGAAATAACAGTAACAAAAAAAGTTGTTGGCGTTAATTGTTTACAAACTGTGTTGTACAGAGAATAAAACTGTAATATTATTTTTAAAAAATCACTTCTACCATAATTTTTGAGTGAGAAGATAAATACAATACTCAACAATCGGATTCAAATAAAGTTTTAAGTCCAGCAAAAGGACAGAGATATAATTTATTCTTTATATATAATTCTGTAAAGATTTATAACAAAGCATAATAACAGTAGTTTAAGAGAAAAGTCGTTTGAGCATATTTGCAATGGCAAGATGAATTCATCATGCTTATAACTTTGAAATATGGCACACAGTAATTGCTAACAGTCACTGAATATTCAACCAGGCTTGAATTTTAAAATTTAATATAAAAAAAAAATTCTGAAAGTTTCATTAAATTTTTAACATGTTGTGCTTCTTGTGATCTTTTTTTACATATATTTATCTATAATACTTTTCTAATAATAACACAAAGAAAATCAGTGCATTATTGAATAGAGAAAATAGTTTCTCCAGTTTAATATGTTCTGGACATTAAAATAATTTACTGAATTTTAAAAAGTATTTAAAAATTAGATTTAAAATTTTAGATTAAAAATAAGATTAGAAAGAAATTAGACGAGGTTTTAGATACTTCCAACATCAATTATGATTCTTTTGGACTGTCACACAGGCTCTATGTTTTCCTCTTTTAGCATGACTAGAAATTGCCTTTTTTCCCATATTACTTAGGCTTATTATTTTATTACAATGTAAGCAGTACAAAAAAAGAAAAGGATTTTGCCGAACTTCTTGAACCCATTCAGAAAAATCCGAATTTATTTTTTTAATTCATCCAATTTGTATTAAATACGGATTTTGAGCAGATGACTGCTTAGAAAAAAATCTCTAATCTATTTTAAATAAGCACATAGTTTCTCAAATAATAAATAAACCATTCAATAAATTCAAGTACGATGCACTTAACACCATCGCGTTGTTGCTAATCCCACCAGAGAAATGTATTCTATTCTTTCACACAGTTACAGAAGTCTTCCAAGTGCTCATTAGGTGCATTTCGGGAATATCATGGAAAAGAACAACTGTATCGCAAATGGAATAATATATACAGAAAGAAAAGGGAGAGAGTACAAAAATGGCGCGTTTCCTATATACACAGCCGCGAATGATATTTCTTCGTTTTTGGAAGCTGCGACTGCGATCTTTTATTCTTGTATTCTTTAGAGATCAGCATTTTTTAAAGAGGAAAAAAATATCTAATAAACTTTACATTCCCTGTATTTTCCACGTTTTTATGAAAATTTTCCTGCATTTTCCTGACAATTTTTAAATTGCCTGTGTTTTCCAGATTCTCCCGGAAGCGTGGCAACCCTATTCAAAGTTAAACACTAGAAATGTGCATTTCGATGCTTTATATTCAATAGAATTAAGCATAATGACACAAAGTGCAGATACCTTTAATTATATGGCATATGTAGTAAGTACTAGGGAAACAGAATATAGTTCTCCCATTACAAACTAAGCATTTAAGAATGAAGTCAGTTATTATTTGAGAAACTTTTTTTAAGTTCATATAAGCACTTTCACAGAAAATCAATAAATGAAACTGAGGTTATATAGAGTCCTATTTATATAAAATGATTTTATATAGTTTCTTATAAATTGATAAATAGAAAATCTTACTCTCCCTCTTATCCTTTCTCTCTGCTTGATTTAGGATACATATGAATTTTATTGATAAAATAATAAAAATATAGATTGCAAAACTAATAGAAAATTTTATACAGAAAAAAAATGGGCAGTTAGTGAAAAACAAAGATTTTAAGTCTTTAAAACTTAAACTTAATATTTCAAAAAAGAAATACAATTCATACTATTCTTTTGGGAATAGAACAACGAACAATACCATCTTGTAGATTCATAGGATAGTAAGTAAGAAAATTTTCTGAACAAACCAGTACACCTTTTTCACCAGGAACTAAAAAAAAAAAAAAAAAAAAAAAGAGTAAATTTTTAATGAAATAGTATCTTATTATAAAAAAAAGTTAATATTAATGAAAGAAATTTCAAGTTATAAATTAAATGGCTTTTATCATTTGACAAATTTTAATATTTTTAATTGAAAATTAATTATTTCAATATTTGTTCCAGTTTATTTGAAATCGTCAGCCAAATATCCATTGAAGCTATTTATATCATTATAACATTTCAAAATATCATCCAACCTTTAATTTAATGTTTTGGAAATAAAAGGAAACAGCAGAATAAATACTAAATTAGATTATCATAGCAGATAATTCAACAAGCAGATGCTATATTTTGAAAAAAATGTGCAAACAATAATTGCAATTCATAAAACAAGCACCAATTGTTCACATTCCAATATTCTAGATGATGGCAACACATTTCAAATGCTTCAAAACATTTAAGTAATATTGACTAATAATTATTTATTCAGTGGGGAAAAATTCTTATTGAAGTCTGAGATGAACACTTTTTTTTTTCCAGGTGGATATTTTCTCCCCCTTCTTTTCTTTTGTTTGTTGTAAAGTGGGTTTCCCTCCTTCCTTTCTTATTTTGTACTTTATTGTAGGATAATATAGATAAAACAATTCTGATCACTTGTAACTGTGATTACAAAAAGCTTGGGAATACTTTCAGCTGTAAAAATGACATTTCTGCAACATATTTTCAAATTTTTGCTGATTAGTTAAAATATAAAAAAAAAATTATAGCCCTGATTTTCATTTTGCTCAAACTTTTGAGCAGGCTATTTTTAATTATTTCTTCAAAAATTAATTGTTTAAAGACTCTTCCATCATGCTTAATGATAGTTTTGTGTGTGTGCGCATGTGCAGGTGTGTGTGTGTGTTTGCAATGAAATTGGGCACTAGTCCAACAATCTCTGATGTTACAGTTAAAGTAATTGAATATCTATTGTATCTCTTCTATCCGAAAAAAAAAAATAGTCCTTTCCATAAGAAAAAAATTCGAAAAAACGCACCAAAACTGTTTCATCAATTTCTGATGCACTTTTATCACATTTTGAATAAAACTGAATTGCCACTCAAATCTGGAAGAGAAAAAAATTCCATGTGTTTTCCCATATTTTTTCCTGTATGTATATTCAAGATATGAGGAAACGCGTGAATAGTACTCATGTGCTGGTTATAATGCAATATGATTTTAAGGAGTGGAAAAAGCAAGGAAAGGAATCAACAATTTCACATTATTTGAAATAATAGCATATTAAAAGAAGGTTTACATTAACATACAAAAAAAGCAATTTATCTTTATTTATTATCCAGAGTTTAACAAGACAAAATTTATATATTAAAGGGGGAGTATATTACCTCTTATTGTTTCAATTATTGTTTAAAATTCCCCAATTGAACAATAATTGAATTAAATTTTTAATTTTGAGCAAAATTTCTTTAATCTACTTTGAATAAGATCAGTTTCTCAAATAATAAACAAACAAAACAATAATTCAAGTATGATTGAGTATTTGAGAGAATTTTTTAAGAGTTGAAATATATGAAATCCCATTTTTTGATATAGGTTTACAATTTTCCTAACCTCTGACAAGGAAAAATTTTGCTTACTTTTAAGAGAGAGTCTTATTATCAGTACTCCATTCTGAAAAATCTCAAAAGCTCAGTAAGATCCGCAACAGATAATATATTTAAATAACTTGAGTCGACAAGAATTTGTTAGTGTACCATAGCATCCTACATGGGAATGTCCCAATTATTAGGGCTTAAAGCCCCAAAGAGAATTCAGCATAAATTTCCAAAAATTGCTGTACATGTATGCACATGCTGTACAAGTATGTAACCCATATGAATTTAAGCACCTCTAGGTAAATGAAAACCAAAACGATATCTTGAGAAGGTATTATATGAGCACCACACATGTAAAGCCTCACTCCTCTGCTCGCAATGATAATTGCAAATTAGTCAGGAGGGGAAAGGTTACACGACATCCGAGCAGAGGAAAAAAAGATAACGATGGAGATGAAGGAGGACACACAAATAAGGACGGGGGGAAAAGAAAAAAAGCCATGTGTTCTGTCATGAACTAATGGAATTTGATATTTATTTTCAGAAATATGTAAATTTCAATAAAAATGCAATAATCTATCATAGGATTTGCTTGCTAAATTTCTGCTTACAAAGTTATCATGCACACATCAGTGGGAAAATTTAACTAAGTGACAGCTCAGATGTAGGAGGAAAGGTGTGACACTTGTTATTTTGGAGTGCTAGCCTAAAAAAATATGTAAAGAGAAATTACACCTAATAATTCATTCTGCATGCAACACACACTTTGCAGCGACATCTTCCTTTCCCACATCAAATCGCTTCCAGTCATTGCATCACTTTTTTATTGATTTTAGTTTAATATCTAAATAAACAATTTTTAAAAAGCTATCATTAAGACAGACTGAAGTAACAAAACATTTCAAGAAAGTTGGTTCCAGTATTTGCCAAATTAAAAAAAAAAAATTGAAATAACTTTAGCATAGAACATTTTAGTATTTATTTTGACAAAATTGTACAATTATAAACATTTTTAATGTCATTTAGATACTCTAAAGTTTACAAGAACTATTAGGTCAAGAGTCACTCAGCACTCGAAAAAAAACACTGATACTTGATTTTAGCTCTATAATATTTTAATACATGGTGTAAGTAAGTAACTGAAATATTAAAATACGGTTAATTTAAATATATCTAGAACTTTACATTACAAAAATATCTAGACTTCAAGACCCATAAGCAGTTGCCTATTTGATAATTCAGCCTTGGTGTGAAATAAGAAATAATCTGAGTAGCAACAGATTCACATTCATTAGCAAAAAAGAGAAAAAAATTCAAAAGTAGGAGCTGCAGGGAAGGGTAATAAGAAAGTCATACCTAAAAATATAACCAAAAACTACTTTGATTCAATAAGCATGTCACAAGATTAGTTGTTCAACTATTGGATTATTATAGCAACTTTAGGTGAAATGGCTGCATTGATAATTTTTTAAATAATTATTTTCTAAATGGGTTGAATGATTTTGTTTAAAACTGATCCAGTTAATGAAGGAGAAAAAAAAAAGAAAAAAAAAAAAACTTCTGCAAGAATGATTTGGCATCTTGTCAAATTAGAATCCTGGAAACCAAGAATTATGAAGGTAAAAAAATTTTTTAACAAAGCCATTTAGGTAATAGAAAAATCTTGTAAATCTGTTAATCACCAGTTGGCAACAGCTCACAAGTTTTGATTCTTTATGTTCATGAATCAGTGGAAAATCTGAAAAAATGCTTATTTTCAAATATAAATTGAATTTAAAACAAGGATGCATTAAAATGTTATAAAGAAATTCAGCTCCAACATATTTGAATGACCTTGCTTAGTTGTAACTGAATGAAAACAGTGTTTAAAAAAAAACATTCTTGCAGCAAGAATGAGAATGTGAAGATATGTTTTATATAATGCAGTTTTCTCACGAGAAAAGTAATAGAACATTAATAACTTATCTGGAAGTCATGAGTACTGACATGAAAAATGAACTTTTGAATCTGTACAATGACCATATTGTATGTTCTTTTACTTAGAATATATATATATATATGCTTTCTTTCGGTCCTAGTGAGGGGTAGGTGACTATTAATAATACACACAAGGTCATGAGTTTTCATATGGAATTAAAATTTTTGAAATAGCTCCAATGGTTAGGATGCCACAGGTTTTTCAGGTTTGATTTTGCTAACATTCCATGTGGGTCACAGGCAATTCCATGTGGGTACAGATAGTATTCCATAAAAAGAATCAGTGCATTTCAAGGTGGGGAGAAAGAAGAAGGAGGAAAAAAAAAGGGGGGGGGGTTCTGAAAAGAATTTTTGAGGAAATTTACCATTACTTATTTATGAAGTTGAATGTTAGTTATTATTAATGAAATAATAAAAAAAAATTAGTAAAAGTATGCTTTAAACAGAGACAAATTCAATATGGAGAAATAAATTTAATCTTCACAGCTTCATTGTCTACAATGGAATGAAATTTTATTGGCAACAATGAAAATGATTTGGGTTTCATTTTAAATAAAGAAAATACTATTGTAATATATACTTTGAAACGTCTTTAAAAATTATTTAAACTAAAGAATTTTTACAACATTTAATTGCTATCAAAGGATAATTTTTTAAAGTTTAAAATGGTACAAAAAATAATTTGAGCAGGAAATATTTTCAGACGCCCTTGTGAAAAATGCCAAAATCTCACTTAACTTTTAATGGAAATTCTTAAAATTTCAAAAAATAATCCCTTTGGGGAAGCACATTCCCACTCTACAAAATGTGCTCAATTTGGTGGGTTTAGCTGAAATGATCGGTTTGTAGATTGCCAATACACAAATGGCAATCTTTTTTATTAATAGTGTTTATAAGTGATATCAAAGGATTTCACAAGAAATATGTAAGCTTTCAACCATTTTTTAAACTGACCTGATATTAAAGAGTTGGCATGATCTATAAATATGATATCTCTTTCTCCCTCTTCACCATCTTTACTAATGTTAGAAAAAATCAGCCTGCAATTTGGTCTCTTTCCAATTTCGTACTTTACAGCATCATGAAGTTCAAAAAAAGATACATAAAGAAAGAGAAAAAAAATCAATTAAAAATAAATTTTCAAAACTCCTTTAGTTATCAAACAGCAAAAGCTTATTTTAATTGTTTTCATTTTTTTAAAAAACATGAGACTGTTGTTTCCTAAATACAGTGCAAAGTAATGCAACAAAATGAAACAAAAATCTAATTTAATTAAGGATTAAATTTTAAGAATGCTATAGTGTTTTGTCATTAAAAATAAACAAATGTACAAAATTTAAACTATCTGGCATATAAAGTCAGCAAAAAATAACTGATTTTGACATAATGGAATAAAATTACAAAAGAAAATTCTACCAATTCCACCATATTCACTCCTAATATTATAATATTTGAAATGAAATTTATAACATTCTCACTGTCAGTAACATATAAAAGAGATTTTCACATAAAATCCCTCTATTTATAAATATAAATTTCCCAAAGCATTATGCAAGCAATTAAATTTTAATTCTTGTCAAAAGCTAAAATTAAAATCAGTAAATAAAACGTTTTTCCATGATAAAACTTTCAGATCAAGTATTAAAAAAAATCCCTCCAATATTTTATTCAAAAACTTTCTACAAAATAAATACAAAACATTATAAGTAACAATTATTTTTACCCCCCCCCCCAAAAAAATACCACCTAAACATAAAAAAACAATGAAAAAATAGAAAACTAGATCATTAGTTATAAATAATGAACCTTTGTAAGCTAACAAGAGAAATGAAAGATTCAATTTTGATTTATAATAGATTTATTAACTTTGGATCCAAATCCCAGTTCTTTCAGGATTGCTTGTATATATTGAGGGCATCTTCAATAATAATAAACCCTAAATCAGGCAGAAAAATTTGGAATATTTTACTAAAGGTTTACAAATGAAACCACTTAATGATATGTGTGTGCATATTTATTATTATTATTTTTTTCTACTTATAACTACTTTTGGACTTCTTTACAAGTCCTGCAATCACAGATGAAGTCACAAAGCATTTTTGAATATGATACAAAATATAAAATGTTTCAAAAGTTCCATTTTATAACACTTTAATGTTTTTTTAAAAAATTTATTAAACTAAATCAATTTTTGAAACATTAAAGAGAGGAAATGAAATTGACAAAAATGCAAAGACTTTTTTAACTGTCATGATGTCACTTACCTCATAAGAAGCTGCTAAATATGCTAAAACAAAATTTTCTGAGTTATCATCCACAAAAGTTATGTCATAAATAACAGTATTGTCTACAGAAAATTCCATATAAGCCAAATTTCTGTTGTCTTTGCCATGATAAATCCAAAATTGCATTGCTTCAATTGCAGCTGAAAATAAATTGAAATATTAACTTGTAAAATTAATACATCATAACATTAATATATTTTATATAAACAATAACAGTATTAAGATAAAAAAAATAATATGCCTGTCAATCAAATGCACTGAGAACCTTAGTGATTGACAAATTTCTTAAAATTAGTTTCCTAAATGAAAGACTTCATAAAATAACCATTATATAAACAGGAATTTCTTTTGAAATTTAATTAACTAGGTATTACTTAAATGGAAATATATGATATATTTCAGAAACAACAGTATTTGTGAATTTAAAAAAAAATTATAACCAGATATTTTAGTGATTCACAAAATGCAAACTATGGCAACCTGGGAAATCTCAACTTCCTCTCTGGTGCAACATGAGATAGGTATGTAGTTTTTACAATTAATTACTTTACAAACTTCTTATTTCTGCAAAGCTGGCAACTTACTGCATAAAAATGAAAACATTAAATTAAAAGAAATGTAGAAAAGTATATGGTAGTAACAGTGGTTATTTTAATTTCCCCAGTTTGAGAAATGCATAGTGATCAATAAGCATATCCTAGTAATTATAAACTTTATTAAATTTGTTTATTCATTTTTTCCAGGCTGGCAAACATATTTGCTGTTTGAATTTTCATGACTTTTTCTGGATGTTTCTAATATTTTGAGAACAATGTCATTTTATTTTATTCTCTTTAATTATTGCATAATCTGTTCTTAACTATACCTGAAAATTGTTCTACTCTTTTAATTAAAATCAATGTAAAATACTCAGGGGGAAGAAAAAAAGAAAACATCATTTTCATATATAGAATTTCAGATAAGCTTCAATTATGCAAAACCCTTCCCTTCTTTTACAAATATATTAACCAACCCTGCAAGATACATGTCCATCTAGAGTAATTTTCAGCTAACCAGTCATATCTCAGAATATTTTGTCAAATTTACTCATGAAAAATGCAGTACAAAAATTTATGCACATTGGTGGAGTGCTTAAAAAGGAAATGATTTGCTTCCTTCCAGTGGGGTCTTCTCTATCCATAACTGTTTACCAGCATGTCAATCATAACTGAACAATAATTTTATTAACAGAAAAAACAAACAAACACCACTTATAAATACAAAATGAAATCTCTGCATCAAAGTAAGAAAAATCCTTTAAAATTGCATTGACTATTAGCCCACCAACTATAGTAAAAAATTGACTGAATGCTGGGTGAAAACTTAACTCATAAAATAGAGAAAAAAGGTGGAAAATTGGTCGTTTTATCTTTTTCTTAATTGCATAAAAAGAAAAATGTTTTAGAGGTATAAATTTCAAAAACGATAGCAGGAATGAATTTTGTAAATTTTTGTGGCAAACAGTTCCATATACCATCAAAACATAAAAAAAAGTGCTTCCCTTCTCTTTTTGAAAATTTGAAAAAATTACAAGAGAAATATGTACCAATAATGTATCAAACAAATAAATTTTTTGTGACAATTATTACTTTAAAATTATACAGCATTTTGTTGAATGTATTAAGAATTTTAAAAAAACAAAAAAAAATGTTAAAAGAAAATATTAGCCCGTAACAAGTAGCAAGATTGATTTCACATTCGAAGGAAAGGGGGGGGGGACAATAGCCCTATATATATATACGAGACGCACTAAAGCTAAAAATCATAACAAGAATTGAGTCTTAGACTGCCTTTTTTCCTCATAGAATGCAAAACCATTTTTATTAATAATGTAGATAACTTGAGGTTCTGAAAAAAGTAAGTTTCCCGGTGGTTGACCATCCTGCTTTTGTGACATAAAATGAGTTCCATTTATTTTTAACAAAACTATACACGAACTAATTTGCAAAATGTATTTATTAAAATTTTATATAAAGGTATTATGGATAAATCTGAATTCAGTGAGGAAGCTAAGGGAAGTTTGAGATTATGATGCTTTTTCATACAACACTTCTTGAATGTGTCAGAATTTATAATCAGCCATGAAAATAATCATAATAAATCTAAATCCACCAACATGACCTGAAGAAATTTAATATTATTCACATTTGTTATCCTTAATTAATTAAACACAGTTTCCATCTAAATTTATGGTCATTATTCACATTTCTCTTTCATACTGCTTTAAAAATAAAAAATTAGTACTTAATTAAAAAAAAAATCCACTTGCAAACTAACTTAGTAGATATTTCTTACATTTCTAAGGAAAATGCGACTAATTTTTACTAAACAATTTTTATATGTAGGCAGAATTAGTTTATTATCCCTCACCTTAATTTGACCCTTTAATGGCACTATATTAAAGAATAAAACTTTACTTTTAAAAAATGCATGGATGAGTTCGATTCCTTGACAATAAAATATTTTACATTGAATTAATTTTTTCTACTTTCTGATGGCATATATTTATCATCACCATCACCCTTTAAGGGATTTGAAAACTGCTTTGGACCCTATTCTAACTCAAGTTATTTGTTATTCCCTGATTACACTGGAAGTATAGAACTGATACCCATTTTCTTCTAACACCTTAAATGTTCAGTGTCAGTGAATGTAAATGAATGATTTTTCCTATAATTAGCTCTCAAACCTGACCATCTTCTATATATTATGACAAATTTCATCCTTTTTGAAATTCATCCTCTTCAAGACAAATTGGTCACTTGCATCTTATTCTCTAAGATGCTTAAAAAAGGAATAAAACAGAAATTGATTATCAATAGATGCGTTCTGAATCATTCAATTCCAACAAAAAAAACTAGACACAAAAACCCACTAGAGAATATTAAGTCTAGCAAAACACATTACTGATAAAAGCTTCTCATTCCCAATTAAATTACTTCACAAAGAGAAGTTACAAAAATTTCCCCTTGCACAAATTCAATAACCAATTGTATTATACACAATAGAATATGCTTTGGAAAAATAGTGGGTACTTTTTCAAAAGCAGAAGGTAAACTGAAAGGTATGCTCTGCTATTCGAGAAATTGCAGATCATATTGCTGAAAAAGAGTGAAAACTAATAATTTAATTTTCTATAAGTTGCAAAGTCAAAATATATATATTATAATTTTTTTAATTCTGTAGTTATACTTAAAATATAATCAAGTATAGCATTCTTTAAAAATATTATATCTGAATGCTGTATTTTTGTATTGTTTATTTTCTTGAGAAATACTTTTAATACATTGAACTATGAAGTATATATATTATTTTCATTACATATGCATTCTTTTTAAGATGCAAGTAAATTCTAATTTATATGGAATCCATTAAAAAAACAAAATAAAATAATATTCAATCAAAAGTTAAATAACCTTCAATATATAATAAAAACATTTATCTATGAATTCAAATGTTCAAGCATTATTTTAACCCTTTGCTATCGGATGGTGACTGTCACTCACTATTCAAAATGGTGCATCATTTTGACATTTTTTTTCTTTTTAAAGATTTTGATTTTTAAAAAAATACCTAAAGAATTGCTAGAAGATGTAGATTAAGTTTTAAGTAAAATTCAACTTAAAATTATAATAAATATATTTTTTTTATAGCAATAAGCAAGTCCTTGTGTTAGTTGAATAATTTTGCATGGAATTATTTTTCTGAGTACAAAGGATTATTATCAATTAAAATAAATTTGCAACAAAATAAACTGAACAAGTTTATTTTAAAAACTTAAAAAGAGGGTCAAAATTGCATCATTGCCCCTCAAAAGATTAAAGAATCGATAACAGTAACATTTTAAATTAGTTAAAACACTAAGATAAAGGCAAAAAAAAATCATTCCTATGATAAGAATTCAACATAATTATCATCTTACAAATAGGACATTAGACATTATAATTATTACACTCAATCTTTACACAATAATATTATGATATTTTTACAATATTGTGCACCAATCAGAATATTGTGCAACATTGTACTGATATTAAACAATATGTGCTAAAAGGGAAATCATTCATTCAAAAAAATACATCAAAAGAAAAAAATATTGCTTTGAAATTATGATGATTTATTTTTCATAACTCGATAATAAATAGATCTACCAATCAAACTTGTTTAGGAATACAAACTGATTAGCAAGACAAACAGAAAAAAAATTCATTGTTTTGAGTATGAGTTTGAAATGATTACGCATAAATATCCTAAAGCTAATATGTTAAGTACATCCATTGGTCCATATTTTTTTTATGTATTTCTGAAAAATGAAAGAAAGAGGGCACATATTATTTCAACACAACTCTGACTTTCACCATTTAAGGCATCTTTCGAGAAAATAAATATTACTGATAAGGAATTAACACTAAATGCTACCTCTGAACACTTAATATAGTTATGCTCATATAAAGGATTGAGGAATCTTCTAGTAAATCACTTCTTTCTTCAAGTTTTTTTTTTTTTTTTTTTACTTTACTTTACTCTAATTACAACAACTTTTCACATTCAAAAACTTTTTATTCAGTACCAAAACTGGAAAAACATACATAAAAATTAAATTTCAAATAATAGTAAAAACCAATGAATTATAAGATTTTTTATACCCTTTTTAGAAAAAAAAAATTATTATTATACATTAATTCTTTGCATACTAAGGAGAGTTTTTCTCATCAAAATGAATTATAGTATATTTCAATACAGAGATAAATAATTATAGAAATTTGATTTCTAGATACAAAATAATACTTTCAAGTAAATTTAAATATTTTTTTACATCTCAAAAGTTAGGTTCTATCATGAAACACGAATCAAGTGCAAAAATTAAGAAAATTGAATTTATAACACAAGAGTAGATTTAGTATTAATGCTATATAATTTGATTCTAATTTTTTTAAATCATATATCTTAATTTATAATAATCCAAATGAAAGATAAATTTATTCCAGATTACAATTTGTATCAATGACTCAATTACTTTATCCATATTGTGTATAAAATATCCGATTAAATTTAATGAAAAGTAATCACTTTGTTACCTGTACAAAAAGCACGTCCTTGAAAATCAAAAGTCAAATAATGCAGAAGAAATTTTCTTGGAATGTCAATTTTTAACTGTTTTTCAATAATCTATGGAAAAGTATACAAATTTATAATGCACTTTCCTTTTTTTTTTAACACTTTTTCATACCAAAAGTAAATGATTAACTTTTAAATATAATACGAACTGAAAAAAGAGCAAGATTACAAAATAGTTGAAAGAAAAAATAGAATTTGTAAAAATTCTATTTCTAAGATTACAACTGAATTTAAAATAAGTATCTGAATATAATCTTAAATAAAGGAACATTAAAATTTGTTCAGTTTTATTTTAAACAAGTTAAAGCATAGACATATTGCAATCATTCCATCTAACAAATTAAGGTCAAATACACTCCTGCTTAAAAAGTAAGCAACAAATGCAAAACTTGAAATAAAACAAAAACTATTTAATGGATAAGCGCAACAGCTGTATACAAGGTAGGTGTAACATTACTAGACCACATATCAAACAATAAAGCAAAAAGAAACGAAAATACATATATTACGGTCATCATGGCACGACAGACCAAATTAGTAGGCAAAATGCGCAAAGAGAACCGCATGCTGATAATGAATACGATAACCCTCTAGCTGAAGTGCACACTTGACAATAGCGAGACATACTGCAATAAACGATCGTTGATCATTTATTGTGGCATGCTCATTCCTGTAATAAAGCTTGTTGGAGCTCGTAAAGGGTACCTGGCGGTACACAGCGACTTGCAATCCGGCTCCCCAACTTATCTCGCACATTCTCTATGGGATTCAGGTACGGTGATTTAGCAGGCCATCTCATCTGTGGAATGCTTTCACTCTCCAAATAACTCCGCACGAATTGTTGTTCTGTGCGGGCTTGTGTGATGGTTCATAAATATCGTGTCAGTACCCATTACAGGGATAAAAGAGCGCACAAAAGGGTGTAGGATTTCGTAGTGTTATCAGTCAGCTGTGACAGAACCCTCAGCGAACACATGGAGGTCGGGTTGGGCGGCTGGGAAGGTTGTTTGGGCTGGCATAATGCCTGCCCAGACATGTAAACCGCCACCTTTGCAATGGTCCCTTTCGACATTGTTTGGAGCCCGATAAAGCGTCCCTGGTTCTCGCCGTATCCTTTCCCTTCGGGAATCATTCTAGGTGTCAAATAGAGACTCATCCGCAAAGAGCACAAGGCCCCACACGGGCTCAATGCAACAGCTCTCTGATGCACACCGAGGACAAAGGAACCCAAACAACAGGTCGGCATGCAAACAGTCAGTCTTCATGCAGTCTGCGCGATACAATTTGACTGGATATGGGCTTTTCTGCAACAGCTAAGAGCAGCCATGCCAGCTGTCACTCTGCTAGTGTCCTCCGTGCGTCAGGCACATTGTAACCTGTAGCGATCGTCTGATGATGTGGTGATTCTATACAATCTCTTTGATAATGGTTCCATAGTCTATGGATGTCACTATGAGACACATTCAGCTCTCTGGCAACAGCAGATTGTCTTGCACCAGCTGCAACATACCAACAGCCCAAAAACGTATCTCATGGTGCAAATGTTTTATTCTACTTATGCTTTGCACTTTGGCAATCTCGGATTTCGTGTAATTATCGCTGCTTACGAGCTGAAGCGTAAGTAAGCGTCCAGTAAGCCCCTTTTTAAGGTGCTGACTGCAGGATTGCTTTTTGTATTAATTTTGGTTACCCATTTGCATTCGGTGATGTAACCTCTGTCTCATATGAAAATTGTGTGTTTTAATTTACCGTTTTGCATATGTATCTAGTTTTCTCATGTTTGTTGCTCATTTTTTGAGCAGGAGTGCAGTATTTTAAAAAAAATGCAATATTATGAAATCAATACATCATTGCACAATTTGTAACCAATTTTTACTTTAACACAATGATACAACAAAAAAGAATGAACTAGTTCCGATTGCAAATAAATATTTTATTTTCACTTTAAAGATACAGGACTAAGCAATGCAATGCTTTAAAATTACTGGGGGGAAATGATATGTCAAATAAAATTGTTTTTCTTAAAATAAGAAAAAATTAGGTTCTTAAATAATCCATCATAGTAAAATAATAATAATAATAATAATAACACTTACCCATTCAAATGCCATTTTTTTATCATTAACAACTAAAACAATTACAAATCCCCTCTCTGTTGTAATCACTATCGAATCTGAAATAAGAAAACATTAGGAAGTAATGGAAAAATAAACTTGAGTAGTTTTTAAAAAATATATGCTACATTTAAGATATGTTTAAGAAATAGGCTTTCATAGAAAAATTATAAAAAAAAATAATAAAAATTGTGGTGGAATGACGATCATTATGATCCATGCAGTGGAAGCAAAAGGTCGTATATTTCGGGAACATTTCTTGAATGATCACATATCATACAAAACAAATACAAAATCCGGAAAGCAAGACAAGACATTAACGCGCGCACCTCTAACAGAACAGCATCTCATCTCATTTTAATAACAATCGCAACATACTATGGGATGCGTATCTAATCAGGCATCGCCATCTATTATCCAAAAGAGAAGATAGAGTAACGGAATTGATACATCTTCCCCTCACACCACCTAAAACCGTCTCGGCGAGGTGGTGTAATTTTGGATATTTTGGTGTTTGTCCCAGAATTGTCATTAGCATTACAAGGTCTTTTGGGAGGTCGACTCTTTTACTTAAAGGCATCACAGGAGATTGGTTCTGTGTGACATTTTGAAAAGGTGTAAGAGCTAATGCATGGTATACACTTAAAGGTTCATCAGGTTTGTGTCAACTAGCTATTACGAAAGATGAAGGTGATTTCTGGGATAGAATGATATAAAGTCCATCTTTCCTTGGCATAAACTTTTTTTTAATAGATAATGCCTCGGTTGTTGTTGTTTTGTTATTGTTTGTTTGTCCGTGTGAAGTGTAAGAAGTTTGCTAAGCTGAGGATAATTGTTGTTGTTTCTAATGGCTCTTGTCTAGACAAGCCCACTGACTTTAAGAAGTCAATTGTGGTTTTAAGCCAAGGGTACGTCTCTTATTTTTTTAGTAGCGCCATTTAGGGCCAAGAGAACGACTTAGCTACACACACGTAACAATCCTTTTTAAGGGGCGGGCTTCATTCATGCATTTCATTCACTCATCCACAGATAGTAATTTAGACCTGAATCAAAGAACGATCACCCCTGATCAAAAAGTGTTGTTTTTTTTAAAAAGAGAATATAATGTCATTGATTGATTACTATTAATACTTTGAGGAAAATAGATTTATATTTACAATGTTTGGATTTTATATAAGGTAATTTATGAAGTATTTCTTCCTTTTGTGAGAGCCCCAGAATTTTATTATCAGTATAGTATCAATTATTTCTTTTTTTGAAAAGTAAATATTGAGCCATGAAATTGTTTGACAGTTTATTCAATTGCACAAAATTTTGCTGTTAGGTTTTATTTCATATTAATTGAATTATCCATCACCCAGGTAGCAACTTGATATTTTTGAATCATAAATGTAACTTATAATAAATTTCAAAATTGCTTGTAACGCATATCATCCCTTGTATAATAAAACTGCTATTTATGGATAATGTCTGTTATATAAAAATAAATTCTCAACTACTATATTATATTATATATATATATATATATATAATATAGTAGTTGAGAATTTATTTTTAGTTGTTTTATTTTATTGTTTATTAATTTGTTTTATTTTGTAATATTCTGCAGTTGAGTCGTAAATATTCTTATTGAGTTATTAAATATTTTTATATTACATGCAATATATTTTTAATTTCAGATCAATAGCAAATTTTGTTGATTTCCATTGGTTTGAAGTGACAAATGAATTACGAAGGGTTTACCAGATTAATCTAACATATAAAAAGGAATGTTTGTTTGTACGTATTTTATGTGCTGGCGCACCGTTCATCCGGTTGGGATAAAACTTTGCCAACTCACTGCTTGCACTCACATGAAGATTATAGGGCATAGTACAAATATATTTCTATTATTCAACATCATTTTAAGATTGACAATCGAAAAAACAAAACAAACAGTAAACAGCACATGTCATTCGGAGTTAATTGCATATATATCAAAACAAATAAAATTATTACCATCCACGCCAATCAATGTGAGTGAAATGGAATCGAAAATATTTAGTGTAAGCGCATTTTTTTCGTTAATAAATGGTTCATCTACACAAGATATTGTCATTCAACGTGCAAAATATTTTGGCTGCTGCGTACCGCACATATTATTCAGAGTTTATTTCACACATACGAAATATATTTATCATTATTACCGATGCCGATTAAATTAAATTATATTTAATGGAAATTTTCCAGAACAAACAGTAATTTTTTTATTTATTCATTCAATTGACAAACGATATTTTGGTCATACAAGCGTATATCGGGTTGATTGTTTCGTCAAAAAATATGCCACCCCAAACGTTAGTCACTTTGTAGATCTACCAGTGCAGCACGCAGAAATAAGCGAATTCGAGCTTCTCAAACAAACGAGGAATGACAAGCGAGCGATGAAGCAGATCGTTTACGAATCGCAAATTCACGTGCTTCAGAATCTCAAAATCAACATGCAGCAAGAATCGAAAGACAATGTTTTATATGTTAACCGATCACGCGCATCAGAATCAGAAGATCAACATGCGGCAAAAATGGCAACTATTCTAAACGGAAAGTCGAATGGAGAAGATGTGCTCATTCCACGCATTCCCATTATTCCCACCGACATGCCTTTAGATTTCAAACGACTGCAGTTCCTAATTGAACTTGCATTCTCGGCGACCATCAACAAGGCGCAAGGTCAATCACTTCAAGTGTGCGGATTGAACCTAGAAAATCCACGTTTTTCACATGGCCAGAGTTGTATGCTGGATGCTTACGAGTCGGATAGCCAAGAAATTTATTTTTTTAAGAAGAAATTTATTTATTGCTGAAGATGAAAAAACAAAAAATACTGTCTACCTTAAAGCACTTGAATAAAGTAAAACAAGAAAAAGGAAAAAATATTATTTATATTTATCCTTTATATATATCACTCACTTTCAATGAATGTATTCATTATCGACAAGAATATTTTCTATCATTCCTAATTAAACAAGATAGTTATATCAAATTTGAAACGATATTTCCACAATTATTCTTCTAAGGCAGCAATGCGCCGGGTACCAGCTAGTTTTTTCTAACATAAAAACCTTGCTACATGATCCATTTCCATGACTACCTCTTCAGTTTTTTTAACGTGAATAAGTAAGTTCTTTGAATTAAATATGTTATATCAATGTACATTTCAGTGATTACCGAGTAATATAATATTAGAGTAAAAGGAAAGTAATGTCGTTTCTGTTTCTACGCCTGTCGATATTCGTTAGTCATTTATTAACTCATTGTGTCCTTCAAAATCGCGCCAAAGACATTTTAAGGTTAAAGTAATGTGTTTGCTCGCAAATAACTTTTTTTTTTTTTTTTTTTTTTTTTTTGCAAATTATGGTGTAATAACTAGCCAAATACAAGAAGTACATATCCATGCTTTTTGAATTTCACAAGGATAGTAAAGCAACGGTTGCTGCCAAAAACATTTGCGATGTTTATTCAAATGAATTAGACGTTCTTAAATGTCTAGGGCGGTTTTCTAAGCTCAAATCCGATAAATTCAATCTTTCCGAAACGTACCGATTAGGAAGACCCACAACTTTAAATAATGGCTGTTGAAGCAAATCCATGTCAAACACTCTGTCCAATCTTGGTTGACCATCCAAAAAAATGTGCAACAGATTGGTAATGTAAGCAGAGCAGGCGTTTGGGTCTCGCATAATCTGTCCGAAGAAAACAAAGCTACCCTATCCACCATATACAACTTACTGCTTCAGCGACACAATACAGTATAGTTTTTTTTGCTTGCTTTCTCATTGGAGATGAAAAATAGGTCTTCTATGATAATCCAAAACAAAAAAGACAATGACTCTCTCCAAAAAGATGCTTTTGTGGTTTGGTGAAGTATTCGCAGTCATTCATCTTGAAGTGCTGAAACCTGGACCAACTGTAAATGCAGATCTTTACTGTAAACAACTGGATCAAGTAAATCAATCTTGAACTGAAAAGAGCCCAGCGACTGTCAAGAGAAAAGGTGTTATTCTGTAACACGATAATGCATTAACCTTATTGCATACAATAATCTAACATAAATAATAACCTAGTAAAATTATTGTATAGGGATGAGAGGTATTGCCTCACCCACACTTGCCCGATATTGCGCCATTAGAATTCCATTTATTCCGATCGCTACAATATTTTCTAAGTGGCAAGAAATTTGAATATTCGGATGATGCTCAAAATACCATCTCCAGATATTTTGCTCAAAAAACAATTGATTTTTATTGATTATACTGAAAATTTGCGCACTAGATGGCAAAAGAATGCTGCTAAAGATGGTTATTACTTACAGATTAAAAATAAAAACTTGGTAAAAATTTATCTGTTTGAATTTAATGTAGAAAAATAACATTACTTTCCGATGCCCTTAATACATGTCATTTCATCAATGCAAATATATAAAGAGAGAGAGATAAAAATGCTTTGTTTTTTTTTAAAAAATATTCTTAAAGTTCTATCTAAATTATTTAAAAAAAAAAAAAGACATAAATTGCATCTAGATCACCAAGATATAGAATAAAATATCCTCGAGTTTAAAAGAAGTGGCACGATAATTTAGATTTTCCTCATTTGAAGCAATTCCATCTAATATAGGTATTGTTAAAAATTATTAGTAAATTAAAAAAAAAATAGTTTGCAGTTTAGAACCGATCATGTTGGGAATGGCATCTTCTGACAAGCCAATCAGAGCCAACCAGAACTAACGTCAGCTGTTCTGTTTTTCACTTTTCATTAGATGTACTAAGAATTTTCTTGATGAAACGTTATGTTGTGATTAAATGTTTTATATGTCACATCCTTGCTTATTCAGTAATTGTTAAATTCACTCAGCCAAAACAGACATCGGCTAGATGTCAGCACAGCATAATTACAATAGTGTAGTATAGAGTTACGTTATATAATTTCTGGCGCCCAACGTGGGACCCGCTTTAGCTATTAGTTGATGAGCCTGAAAACTGGATGCAATACCACTTAAAACAAACGAAAATCGCTCCGTACGTCGCTTACCGCTTGTGGTAAGAATGAAGAATATGAGCTTAATAAAGAAGCTCCTAATACGAAAGAACTTTCGGTTTTGAAATCGCAAACTGGCGATAAATTTACGCGCTTGAAAAAGTGCTAAGCAGATATAACTGTTCTTTATTTTGAAAGATCAAGACACCGAAGCGACGAATGAAGATTTTCTGTCTGCTAAAAAATACAGAGACAGATATTTTGAGCTGTGTTTGCAGATAGAACAAGTATCTTTGAAAGATACATCTACGAAAGAATTTTCTGTAAAGAGAAAGTTTAAGCTTCTGAAGATAGAGCTTAAACGGAAATGCTAAGGATTATCTAGCATTCTGGAGTCAATTTCGGAAAATACATGACGACGCAAGTATTCCTAACGAGAATAAAATGCAGTATCTCTTGGAAGCTGTTGTGCCTAAATCGAAAGCACCTCGCGTGGCGGAGAATTTCCCTGCTATAGCGAAAAATTATCCAATTATTATTGTTATTATACAAAATTATCCAATTATATATTTTTAAGCGATCTCGCAGTTTCAAGAGAGATTCGGACGTGACGATTTAATAGCGCAAATATACGTGAGGGACTTGTTATCCATGGTTATGAAAAACGCAGCCACCGGACGTTCGAAAACTGATCTACCTTCTTTGAACGATAAGTAAGAGACCAAAGTACGAGCACTGGAGAGGCTTGGACGTACTCAAGAAAAATATCGTGATTTTTTAAGTCCTTTAATGGAGTCGCGTCTGCCTGAAAAAATATTGATAGCTTGGGAACGAACCAGAAGTATGAAAAACCAATCTCATGTTGAAAACCACTCATTGGAGAAATTAATGCATTTTCTCAAACAAGAAATAAAAGACGAAGAAATTGTAGAATTAGCACGAAGTGGTTTTTGTTCTCCTTCCAATCAAAAGAGAAAAAAAAGGTATAAATAAATTGGATAATTACCCTACCGCTGCGACACTGGAAGCACTCATAATAGGAATAGCACAGACAAGCAAAATTTACTATGCATCTTTTGTAATAAGAAGCATCCTTGCAAGGACTGTTTAGAAGATAGAAATATGTTTCTTGATAAAAAGAAAGTTTTGAAAAATCGTGTATGTTTTTGTTGTTTCTCCGTTTCGCACTTTTCAAAATTGTGTAAAGTAATAAAAAAAAATCATGTTTATATTATGCCAAACTGTATCATTATTTATTGCGTGATCACCTTAAAGAAAATAAGAATAAGTCTGATGCAACTGAAACTAATTCATTATCTAACAGATGTAGTAAAAATAAGGTATTTCTCTCCCCTAAAGTCCTACACTGCTGCCTCATCGCGGCGGGGGAGTGTTCATAGGCGGAATGGGCGAAGTACGTCGGGAGAGTATTCTCCTGGTAGAGTCACCCAAGGTGTGAAGGCCATTCCATTACGCTCAGCTAAATGCAATGCAGGCATGAGGCAAAATCAGACTTCAGCCTTTGGTGCCTCTCGGTCCTTGACCTCTTGAAGCTGCACTTAAAGCCCTTTTACCATGCCTCGTCGATTAGGGGTCAATGAGCACATTGCGAAGCTGTGCTACATTGCTTGAAGGCGTTCGGGCTCATGGACCTGGATTGGTGTTACTGTCGAGCGGGTGGGATAAGCCACACGTATTTCTAATGACTTTAATTGTGAAAGTGTGCGAATAACAGTCATAACACTGAGAGCTTTGATTGATAGCGGAACTCAGTATTCTTACATTTCAAAACATGCAATCGAGAAGTTGGGCAATTAATCAAATAATAAGATAAAAATGCAACATATGTTGTTTTTGGGGAGAGTAACGCATAGTCAGATTTATGATGCATTTGAATTGCTTATTACATTAGATGACTCAAAAATCTTAGTATTAAAGCTTTAACGGAAAATAGGATTTGTGGCACAGTGCCAAAAGTTAGTAATCCTACTGTGATTAATGAGTTGACTAAAAAGGGTATAATTTTGTCAGATCTAGAATCTGACGACTGCGAATTTGGTTTATTGATACGAGCGGGTATTGCTAGCGTTTTGTTTTTAGATGAATCCATTAAATTGGATTCGGGATTGTTTTTTTGTTAAAAACGCGTTCAAGATATATTTTGACTGGGAAACAGGAAATTGCTAATACAGGTTGTAC
Source organism: Argiope bruennichi (assembly GCF_947563725.1). Lineage (NCBI taxonomy): Eukaryota > Metazoa > Arthropoda > Arachnida > Araneae > Araneidae > Argiope > Argiope bruennichi. The sequence continues at coordinate 121,693,550 of NC_079162.1, forward strand.
AAACAGTGATAGTGTTTTAAATGTTATTTCTTTATACGTTAACGATTCCTTTATCATTGAGTTACAAAGTCTCAAAAGCATTGGAATTCTTGATCCAGTTCAGAAGTTAAATAAAAATAATGAACATTCTAAAGTGATTGAAGAATTAATAAAAATACGAAAATTCTGCCAAACGGTAGATACGAACTTAGTTTGCCTTTTAAATCAGATGTTATTCAGTTACCTTACAATAAAGAATTGACTTGGAAGCAACATAAAAAGTTATTTGAAATATTGTGCAGTATAGAGTTACGCTACAAATTGTAAGGTTATAATATGATTTATGTTGAATAATGTATAAATTCATCAAATCAATAAGCAATTTCAAAATGTCTTTCAGAACAATTTCTAATATCTCTTGTACAAAAATATGAAAATAGTTAATTCTTAAAAAGTCTAAGAAAGATAAATTCACATAAGTTGATTTTACCTTGTGATTTAGATTTTATTTCACTTCCTGTGTCATTAAATTAAATGACACAGGAAAATGATCTGAAAACCATCTGACCAACTTAATTTAATTCTCATATATGAAGCAAAAGTCGGGCAACAAATGAAATTATAAGATATTCAGCAAAACACCACATTAGTTTCCAGTATCACTGTTCATTACAGGGGAAAAAGGGGTATGAAGAGAGGAAAATACAATGGAAAGGATTAGAGAATATGAATCCACTTTTATGACAGAAGAATTTGCAAGGCACCATTATTATGGCTGAAGCAGTTTTGTATATTTTCAATGCACCTGTTACTACTGCAATTAAAAAAACTTACAGCATTTTTAATTGAATTCCTCACAAAAAAGAAAAAAAGTCGGTACTGGAAAGAGCAGCTATTCTCATATATAAATCACATATTTAAAAGTTTTTAAAGTGTAATAAAGAGACAAATTGTAAGAAACAAATTTATATTAATAAACAAAAATATAACTAAAAAAATTTACAAATGAAAAAAACAGTACAGAAATAGATCATTTATGCATGTTGCCTGAAATTCAAACTCTTAAGCCTTGACTATAAAATATATGATCTTATTCAGATTAACATTTAAATCATAAGCAAAGATCCCAAAAAAAATTGTGAGCAACTTTTTTATTTTAGTTTCCATTATCAGGTCTTTATTATTTCAGAACCAAACTCAATATTTTCTTTTATAAATATAGTTAAAATAACTCATTTTTAAAAAACGAGTCTTTAATCAGTCATTAAGTCTTTGTAATCAGAAAAGAGATTAGTATTTAAATATTTTATATAAAATGCATAATTACATTTTTCTATGGCTAATTTTTTAAAATTCAAATGAGATAAAATGTTCTTTTTTTACTTTTACATTCAATATTTATTGGAATATCATTCTGCATATAAATGCAAACATTTATAGATAGTTGAATTTATTGAAAAATAAATACACACTTTAAATATTAACTCAGAAATTTATAACGGGTATTAACCCTTAAAAATAAATACTCAAGTATTGTACAATATTACCTATTATTTTTAAACAATTATTTTTTGCAGTATTAAAGCCTATATTTTCAATCTCTGCAGCTTACATACTTCAATCACTATATACATTACTTTTATATTATAAGAATAAAAACGATGACATATGTGAAACCATTTAAAAAAACATTCCGATATTCAATAACATAAAATCTAGTCAAATTTATAAATTTGTGCTGTTATTTTTTTTAATACTTGATTGCTATAAGCTGTTAAATCAATTTATTCTGGTAAACTTGTTAAAAACTATAGTATATTTGGATTAAAGAATGCACATAGAAGTGATAACAAACCTAAATTTTCATAGCTATTCTATATAATCAGCACATGACCATTTGTTGTCTCTATGGTCATAATAATTGAGATCATAATTTGATTTCAATTAAGTATGCAATGACATGCTTTTTAATTCGTCAAAAAACATAAAGAAATAATATCATATAATGAAGTTTAAAATATGTAAATTTTATATTTTTTTAAATGTATTGTGCTTTTTTAAAAAAGTAATAAATTTCTATTCAGTTTAATTACAACATAAAAGCGTCAAATATAGTTTTTTAACTAGAAACTTCCAAAAGTTTTTCTATAATATTGACTAGCAGTAAACTTATATTAGAAATCGGTAAATAGACATTTTATAAATATGTTTATATAGAAACAAAATTTGAAAGATTGCTTTATTTGTACAAATTCATAAGAAATAAAAAGTCTTCATTTGAAAGAAAATAAAGGTATTGAAAAACTGAAAGGAAAAGCTTTAAGTTTAATGGTATGACTCAGAGTTTTTACAGCAATTTACTAACACAAAAGTTATTTTACTTTATAAATACAATTTTTCTTCATAAATAGTATTTTAAATTAAGGTTTCCAATGTATGGCTAGGTTAAAGCACACAAAGCACTTTAAATAAGAAATTTTTCTAAATATTCTAAGGATTTTTAGGAACCCAAGAGAATAAATTTGGTTTAATAATTTGGAAGATGTAAAATTAATTAACTTATGCATTCATAAAATAATTATATGGTTAATGAAGAATAAAAAATTTTGAATATGAACAAATATAAATATTACTGTTTGATAATCCTAAGAAGCAGAAGGTTTCATTAAGATAATAGAATATTCTAATATAAGCATATGTTTAAAAAATTGTATTCAAATATCCCTTATTTTGTATTAAAATCACACTATATCTCATTTTCTGGTCTATTTCAATTATCATAATTAAATGCTTATTAATAAACAAAGACAAGACTCCCTTCCCCCATTCAATCCAAAATATTCAAATTCCAACAGGGAGTCTAGTAAAACAACTGGTATTATATAGAAGATAATATACTGGTATTGGGAGAAATAAATGCCATGAAGTAAAAATAAAACAAATCTTACTTTTTAAAATTGTTTAGTATTAATTGCAACAAAGTTTTATTGCTTCTTCATACAGATCTGCATGCTTCTATTCATGAATCATGCTGAGATTTCATATAAAGATATCAACTCTTACCACAATATTATTCTTGTTCATATCTGTCAAAACTATGTCTTCAAAACAATTATTTACTCATTCAAATAAAGTTCAAAATTCTTATAAGCAAAGGAAATAATTTGTCCTAAATAAATGAAATATATTTCTTTCTGAAATTAGATTGTCAGATAAACTGTATTAAAAATTTAATTTCATTAGGAAACTACTTATAACAATAACAACATACCATGAAAACTTATAGTTTATCTATGTAATAAATCAAGTTAAGGAAACAATCACAAAAAAAGCCAAGTTGACATGACACAAGCATTTCTATAAGATTGTTACTAGACATTAATGCACTTAATCTATGGTAAATAGAAATTTAATTTCCTGTATGCAAAATCAAATAAACAAAAGCAAGCATGCTTTAACAAAACATGATACCCTCAGAGAAATGTATTCTATTCTCCCATGCAGTAACAGCAGTCTTGCAGATCTTCATTAGCTACTTCATTCTCATGGAAAGAGAACAAATGTCTCTGAAGTCGAAGTTAGGCTAATTTATACAGAAATATAGGGTGAGCGAGTATAAAAGGAGCAAACTTCTGCGATTACACAATTGTTTTGTTTTTGGTGCTGTGGCTATGATCTTTTATTCTTGCAATGTTCAGATACTGACAATTTTTTTGACATAAAAAAAGCAACAAAAAAAATTAAGGAACTTAAAATTCCCCGTACTTTCCCAGTTTTTATGGATATTTTCAACTTTCCTTACATTTTTCCTGTTTTTAAAATAATTTTTAAATTCCCTATATTTTCCGATTCTCACAGTGCCATGGCAACCCTGGTAATGTATTGGTGTTCTATAGGGCAGACCACAAGACCTAAAACTATGAAATTTAGCACAAACATACTTTGGAGGGTAGGGGAGAAATATACACATTGAGGTTATTTATTCATTTTTTTTTTAGAAATATGGATTAAAAATTATGTAAAATTTTGGTAGTTTTCTTTGACAATTTCTGAAAATATTACAGCACAAAAATAATTTCCACATCATGTGAAAATTTTAAAAATTGCCTTCCCTATAATGTCAATTTAGTTGCGAAATTTTTCATAAAGTTTAATAAATTTAGAAAATATTTTAAGTACATTATGCAACATTACTTTTTCACTACAATAACGAAATTCAAGTCATTATCATTGCTAATATTTTATCCTTCAGCTGTTATATTTTTATAATGTGTCATCTTTATTCTTTAGATTATGAAGTCAGTATTATAACTGCTAATCTGATCTTAAGATTTTGACATCCTCCAAGATTTAGACCTCCTTGATTCTTTATAAAACATTTTTGATATTATGACTGTCAATGAACACAATAACTGAAAAACACATTGAATTAGAGGAATGGAATTTTGAATGTAGTTTTTAAATTTGTAAATTTCTATCTAAATTTAGATAAAATCTATCAAACAAAAGTTTATTGATCCATAAACATATTAATGCTATAACACAAAAATACGAAGAGTTATACAGATAAAATATGGTTCACAGATTTATCATCAGAATTGTAGATGTTTAAAAGATTTTGAACCACAATCTGTCAAAGAACCATTTGTTGATCTGTATAATCATGTGCATGCGAATCTGGTAAATCTCAAGAACACAAAAATTGTGACCAAAATTAAAAATCTATGTCCAATTTTGAATCAAACTGATGATATTCAAAATATGTAATACTGCATCACCATACATGAAGGTCATATAGAGGGGAGGGGTCTTATGGTTAGGGATTGCCATGACCTTTGAGGATTTGTCACGTCCCTTCTTATATTTTCCCTACTGTGTAATCAGCAGAGGCTTAAGAAAACAGAATAGAAAAGAAATTACTGATTATTTAAATATACAAAAATAAGTATATTTTATTATTTAACACTATAAAGCTGTTTAACTTAACTTACTTTTAAGCACAAAAACTTCGTTTTACACATTTGATATTCCAACAGGATAACATATCAAAATAGCTCGATAAATATTAAAAACATAAAAAAATTGAAAAATTTCTATTTGCAATTCTCCTTCTGCCACGCACATACACACACAAAGAAAAATAAATATATTTGAAATCTATTTTGGTTCTATCTTATTATAGTGACTCACAAGATTCAACAGCTAAGCTGATGATAAAATCTCATCAAAATACAAAAGGCTTGTAGCACCTATCTTAGCAAAATCTTAATGCTGTTGAGTAAGCTAAGAGTAGCAATAATAAAGTACTTTTATTTTACTGTGTAAAATAATTATATAAATTCGAAACTAACAAAAAAACAATTTTACAGAAGTGTATCATTAAAAGAATCTTGGAAGATGAAATGATATAGTCATCAGATTTTTTACACATAATGGCATATTTGCTTGGTCTAAGAAAAAAATACACAAAACAATTTAATAAAAGGACAAAGGCATAAGTATAGGAAACTCAAAAACAAAGTTTCCATTAAATTATACATGAACTCTTCTCTTTAACAACATAATAGATATTTAATACTCTTAACTAAAAATAATAATATACTTAATTCTCTGAAATTATCCAAAACAACATTACAGAAATTGCAACAAATCAGAAGGAATTTCAAATGGAAAAAAACAATTTTAGAAGATTTATTAACACATATTACACGGTTCATAATATATTCTTACCTTTGAATTGTCTTTTCTTGCGAAACTTCCCCATGGCACAAACAGTATCAAAAATATCCACAGATATCATGGTGTGAAGCATAGCATAGCGTGGTTCAAACCTCAGTAATTTTAAAACTTTCCCAGTACATATAAGGATGTCTTCTTTGTTTCCATTAAGAAAATTGCCTACTGTTGCTTGAGTTATATTTGTGGCATCGTAAAGTGTTTGATGATAAAACGTCATTGTGAAGATAAATGTCTCAAAAAATCTTTTTAACCTATATGAATTATCGATGTAAAAATATTTTACGTATCAGAAATATAGGATTTTAAATTAAAACACGATAAAAAATCATTTACAGAAAGGGCAATTGCGAATACAACTATCAGTTACTTTTCTTCACAAAATTTGGAATCTTTCCTAGCTTGAAAATCCTATTTAAAAAAGAAGCCTCTTAAACAAAAGGCGAAACATAAACAAGACGGGTAGCCGGTTAGCGTTAACCGGAGGACGCGAGGAGGCCTATTGCAATTAATGCCTGTAGACGGCGCCAGCAGTCTGCAATCGTCTATAGGCGCTAACAAGAACTATCTCAATTCCAAGACTAGCTATTATAGGAGTTATAAGATTTGGCAAATAAGCATATTTCTGGCGAATTATTCCAATCTTTTTCATTTCCTATTACGCGAATTTGTCTTTCATTTTATTCCGCTAAAACTTTGAATCATCAAACTTTTTCGTTTCTTTTACTCTTTCTGGAACTTTACTCGTTTCTTTTTTACTTGTTTCTTTTACACTCTTTCAAAATTCATCTGATAATTTTTTTATTTGAAATTGAATTTGATGTAAATATTTTTTTTATTATTAAAATGTATTTACTCATTATTAACAATTTTTTTAAAGTCATTTGCTAAAAATTATTATTAATTAAATGATTTACTAAAAAATATATATGTATTTATTTATTATTTTTTTATTTATTTTATTATTCTATAATTATTTTTCATGTGAAAGAAAACATCTCCAACCGTTGAATATAATAGAAATATTTTGATGCAAAATTTGAATACATAAATGTTTTTATGTTATTGCGATTCGAAGTAACATTTGGCTGCAAGAACACTCCATATAATATATGTATAAATTTTTTTACTATATGCAAATTCTTTTCTAATAAAAGAGAAAGCGTGTGTGTGTCTGCAAAGGAGAATAAATATGCTTTGGAGCAGAGGTGGCGGTAGAGATTTGCCGACGGGGGCAAGACAAATCCTACAGGGGGGGCAAACACAATATCTCTAATTTGGCTTAAAAATAACTAATTAAAAATAATTAATTTTGCATTTAATTAAAGAAAATCAAGTATTATTTCATTCTTTTTTATTCAAATGCTGATCCTTTTTTTCATTGTTAAAACTTTATTAAAGTATTTATAAAAAAACAGGTTCTCAGTTTCTTCTCAGACTCTTGAGATTTAATTTCTCTGCGATCTAATTTTAGAAAAAATATAGTCATATTCCATTCAAGATTGTAGTATATAAATAGAAACACAGATTGTACCAGAATGACGTGTCATGCTAAATGGACAAATGCATACTCTTACTATTTTATATCAGAAGCTATATAAAATGAATGTTGAAACACAAAGTTATATAAAAGTAACTGTTTTAAAAATCCAGAATAATAAATAAAAAATATTCGATGTTTTCTCCAAAAACCGATTTTTTTTGTTTAGTCCCCTACCTAAAATATTTGTTAAGTGAGGATTGCAACAACCACCAAGAATTAAGATATGTTTCGAATCCGAGGAAAAAAAGTGCGCCTACTCAACTAAAATTTACTATAGTTCGCGCACGAACAATATAGAATGCAGAAAACATGCAATGATGTTTTTTAAGAAGGCCGGAGAAAATATTTTGTAAATATATGTGCAAACTTATTATTTTATGTAAGATATGAAAATTATTCTTATGAAAAATGGACTGCTTAAACGTTAGACCCCCCCCCTTGTATTTATTTTTCTATATATATTTAGGCTTAAAAAAAAACAATGCATCTTATTTGAAAAAAAAAATTAGATCTTGAACATGAATTCTCCTATCTTCATTTTTGTTTATGCACTTTCTGACTATTCTATGTACTATTAAGTACTTTCTTAATTCAAAGTTATTACAAGCTAATATTCCTAACAAAGGGTGAGTTTTGTCCCCTCAGTTGCATGCATAGGCTTTTTTTTTAACCCTTCATATACAATGGCGAGTCTAACTCGCATATGGAATTATTTAATTTTTAATTTTAAATCTGTAATTAAGTGAGAGTATTAAGTAAATTAAAACGTTAAAATCACTTGAAAACGCATCAATACCTCAAATGCCCTTATATTTTTCTGGGGATTAAGATAACGATAATTGTCCCAAATAAGATCTGCCATCTGATTAGGAAATTAAGTAAATTCGTATATCAAGGGGTTAATGTGTTATTTATGAGTATTCTAAGAATAACTATTTTAATCATCTTTTTATCAAGACAACTTTATTCAAAGTCTATTAAAAATTTAGGAGCATCTGAAATTATATACTTTTTGCCGATAATAGTAATTGAAAGAAAAGTATATATAAATGATACATTCTCCGATTACATAGTCATAATATTGAATGCAGAGTCTTAAGCACTTAGGTAATAATTTATTTTAAAAAAAATTAGTTCATACTTTTTAGTATAGCTAAAAAGCTGCCATACCAAAAATATTTTTTTTGTCATCAACTGCAGTCGGTAATATTTCTTTAGTGTAATAATTGTAACATGATAAATTAGATTTCCAAAGAAAACATATGTTATTGTTGAATGGATTTAATTTACAATAATATAATTTACTTACTCCAGTGATTTATAAGGAATTCACATAATTTGGTTACAGCAAAATAACTCTTCTTAGCATGCATACTCACAAGAGTGTCAAAAGAAAACAGTGGGGTTTTTTTTTTTTTTTAAATTTAGTTTAACCATTAACTAGATTTTAGTCAGGCAATTCTCACAGTGAAATGAATAAAATAAATTTATCAATTCGTTACCGAGAAAGTAACAATTATATGAATAAAATGATGATTAATTTAGAACTTGGATTTGAATTATGAATTATGGAAAACAACTCTATCATCCTACTCACAAATAATATAAAAGCTTCAATTTCTCTAATAATTCCACTGGCAGGTAATCGAAGTACCCGATGAAAACATTTTTTTTTTTCCCATAATCTATGATAAAATCTTAGCCGAAGGATAAAGATTGGTCGGAAAAAATGTGACATCGTATTCATTTGCCAGATTATTGATTCTTCAGCTAAACATAGTATAAATTATATGCTGAATGAATATTATGACATTTAAATAAAATGACTGTGAATTTGGATTCGTCGACATCCCTTCGCACTGAATTCTTAGTCAACCGATCAAAAATTTTTGACAAAATACGACATGTCTTATGTTCTATGCACATGTCATCTTGTCGGTTATATTGCCAAAAGTAGTGCAAATTAAAAGCTTGATGAATGACATTTGAATCAAATGTCTGAAAATCTGTGGATATATTCTTCGACATTCATCATATTTAGTTCATAATGGGCCGCCTAAAAGTTATCGGCAGAATGCGGTATCTTATTCACTTGTCGGATATATTGCCAAATCTAATGCAAATTATAAGCTAAGTGAACGACATTTCAATCAAATGTCTGAAAATCTGCAGATTTAACATCTTCGGCACTCACCACATTGAGTTTAGTCGACTGACCAAAAATTGCTAGCAAAATGAGAATATCACCTTGTCAATATCTTATTCACTTATTACCTTGTCGGTTATACTGCCAAAAGTAATGCAAATTATAAGCTTAATGACGGACATTTGAATCAGATGTCTGAAAGTCTGCGAACTTAACGTCTTCGACATCCATTGCATTCAGTTCTTAGTTTGGTTTATCAAAAATTGTCCGCCAAATACGACATATTATTGGCCTACTGCCCTATCGATTTTTGACCTGCCCCCACTTGATTTTGCCAAATATAGCCAAAACACTTTAACCTTTACTTGGATATTTCGATTGTTTACAAAATATTAACTTTAAAATGGATTTTAAATGATCATATTCGATAATGCTCAACTTTCTACAATCATTATGAAATGGTGAACACTTTTGCCGCCGAAAATCTGAATTGCTCGCCGACAGGGGGGCAATCGCCCCCCTTGCCCCCCTGCTACCGCCGCCTCTGGGTGGGAAAGTGTAATGTTTGGTAGAGCAATTTTTTAATTTTTATTACTTAAAAACGCCGAAAAAGTTTGATGTTTTTCTGAAATAACTTCCGAAAATGTTTCCCGATTAAAAAAGGTTTTAATTCATCTTTAAAATAAAAGTATATTTATACATATATCTTTTTAATTATAAAATCTTATGATATCCCTTCTTTATTTTAACAATTTTTTAAATATTGATTTTCAACAATATCGTTATAATGAAAGACAAATCATTTTCTTTGTTTAATCAAAGCCGAACGGTTTTCCGTTGTTAAAAAATATGAGATAAAATTATTCATAGTTTTAATATAATAACATTTATAGGCTGGCATGCTATCAATAAATTGCGTCTTTCGAGGTAGATTGTTGGACTTAGAGCTTACAAATTTAGCTGACAGTTAGCTATTTCTTGGATAGCAATTGTAAGAAATTAAATTAAACTAAATTAAAATTTTAATAAAAAATCAACAACATTTCAGCATTTTCTTTAATAACTTTGAATCATATCACTGACTAAAAATAAGTTTCCACCACTTTAAATTTAAAAAAATTAGTTTTTCAGTGATCTCTTTTTTAATTCCATTCAATATTTTTCTTCTCTGATCTTAATATGTTTCAAAATACTTTTAAGCATATTTTTCAAAAATATTTTTCATTGGTTTAGTAAACTATACTCATATGAGCACATTGCAGTGATATTAAATATAATTTTATGTGGATATTATTGTTATTTAAATTTTTTAAAGATAATATAAAACTAAACAATTAAAATCTACAACCTTGGCTTCCTATAATGTTTTGGATGAAGATTCAAATCTACTTTATTATTTTCATTTCAATTATCTATTTTTTTATTTATTTCATTTCATTTATGTTAGGTTAACATCAAATTAAAAATTAGACATTAACCCTTAACAGGGGAGGTGAAATTTTAGGACTTAACTGGGGAGGTGCGGTCTACGAGACCGCATTTCAATTACACTCAAATTAAATTTTCTAATAATTGTATTAATATGAAAAACTGCCAATATATATTGCAGATATTTTTCTTGATATATAGATATGTTTTAGAAATTTTTCAAAATATATTATCATTGAAAAGAGTAAATGCGTTGGAACATACATTTTCTTCTCAAATTAGATGTTGCAATAAATAATATTCTTGAAAAAGCATATTACTTTTTACTTTTTAAATCATATTTGTTTTTACAGTATATAAAGGTATATAGAAGACCATATGATGTAAAATTCAACATTTATATGAAAAGTAAAAGAAATGACAATGGGTAAAATTGGCTCTTTTTTTATCGGCTTGTGTGACTTTCATAGCACGGTTTTCTAGGGCATTTTAAATATACAGGTTAATAACTAGTATAAAAATCAACCTATAAATTCTGTATATATATCTCTTGGTATATTAATATATTTTATAAATTTTTCAAAATACATTATCACTAGAAAAATTAATTATGTTTGAACATACATATCAAAATCAGTTGAATGCGAACTTTCATCGAAAAACTCTTCTAAATAATTATCCTTATCACTAAAATCGCTTTATGCTTCATTTAAAAGTGTCTGAAGCACTGCTTCATAATAGGATCAATAAACTGGATGATATTTAGAGGCCCAAGTTTTAGCGCCATCGGCTAAGCCTTGTTTATCATTGGGGCACTAACAGGGAGATGCGGTCTTAGAGACCGCGCTCGAAGAGATAACTGAATTATTTTAAAAAGCATCTGCTAAAATCGGTTGAAAAAGTGTACGTGTATTGAAGGTCACAAAACAGGAAGCTACTGGGTCAACCCATTCAATTGAGCTAAAAATAGAATAAGGGTGACAGAAAATCCATCGCTTGCGGTCTCACAGACCGCACGTCCCCAGTTAAGGGTTAAACATAACTGGAGCATCATCTTTTTTTTTCTAATAAAATACAATTGATTTTCTTTATTTTACCAGTTTTTTATGGCTTTTTTTAGAGCATTGAAAAAAAAAAAGCTTTAAAAATTAACTTTCTGTTAGTTTTAATATATTCACTTCTTAGTTTAATCATTAAATAATTCTTTAATCAACTGATAGATAATTCTTTTTGAAGGTTATGTTAATTATATATATATTATAGTTTACTTAAATAGTAATTCTCATAAAAAGCTAAAAAACAGTATTTCTCATAATAATTTATAACTATATATAACTGTTCTTAACTTGCAATTCATGCAATAATTTAACAAAAATTAAATTTATTGCAAATACTTTATAATTAATTGATATAATTAAAGCAATACTAAATGTTTGATGGAAAGACCAGCTGGTCACAGAAAGCAGCTGGTACATCCATAGTTATTTCGATTTCCTTTCCAAAGTATACGTCTAACTATAATCATCCTTATAACGTAAATGTGTTTTCAATGTGAAACAAAGCGGTGTATATCAGTGGAGAAAGCGGTGTTAATATATTAAATAGTTTTAGCTAACATTAGAGCTCGTGTTTCTTCTTGGGCTCTAGCCATGTCATACATGGAGTACCTGCTTAGTTATGCTCCAACTCCTCTTAAATTCAAAATTAATATTTATTGACTGATTCTCTATTCAACATTTATGATCAGCTGCCGGGTATGCGCCCATATTGTTATATTAATGTTGAATGTGTAGCACGGACCGTTAATTGTTCTTTAAATTTCTACATATCTTTTCTAATCAAATACTATTCTTTGAATAATTTACATTTGTTCTCTGAAAATGTAACAAACTTGCTTGTTGAATATTTGGTGAAAATTAGCTGGAATGTATAAATCCCTTCAAACCCATAATGGGATTTATGATAGATTATTTTATCAAAAATTTGTAAATTCTTCCTATCCGAATTCAAGTCTTAAGAAATAAAAAAAATTCAATTCAATTTGCATCAGAAACTATTGTTAGGATTGTTTTAAGTTCCATCATTAGAAGGATATTGGAAAACCTATCAGGAAAAATGATAGAAAAAAACCAAGAAGGAGCCGAAAGTGGAGTGGTTCTCTTAGTTTTCGGAAAGAGGATATCCTACAATGGCAAATTTTCGGGCATTGTATTTTAATTTTATTCAATTAAATCCTATTACTCCTTCCAATGGTTAATCAATTAATATTATCCGGTATCAATGACACCATGTAATTGATCTTGACCACTTGTTATCTGCTAGGAGAAAACAGATTAAGGGGGAAAAAAATGTCTTTGACGGCAGATCAAAGAGATCCTTATATTTTCTATAGACTACTTATATTCTCTTTTAAAATTTATCACAGAAATTATGCAAAAAAATAAATACTAAGATGATTCGAACCTTTACTTCGAAATATCGTAGTATAATAATATTTGAGGTTTCATTTTACTCTATCTTTATATTATTCTTTTCTCTAAATTACAACAGCTATAAAGTAAATAAAAATGGTGTTCAATATCAACAATATCAAACACATTCTTGAGTATAAGACCAAGAATTAAGCAGGATCGGTCTTTAGCGTGGCCTCTGAGAGACAAGGCCTGCTGGCTCTACCAGTCGCTGCTGCATGAGTCATCGCTGCTAGTCGATCGAGAAGCCGTTTAACAATCGTCACTCTGCACGTTTTCTGCGCGAAGTGAACGACGGCTAGCGTTTATAAGCCTTCATTTTTTTTTCTATTTTTATATTTATTTCGTGATCCAAGATGGTGTTATATTGAAATGGATGAGACGCAAAAGCAAGTTTAGGATACAAATTATTGAAGGTAAGTGTATTTCTTTTATAATCCTCAATATAAACTTAAAGTGTTATTGAATCTGTTACTGTTAAGCCTATTTGTTCATCACGTTCTGTTTTAACAACAGATTATAATTACGATTTAGTTTTTCAATATTATTTGTTCTCTCAATGATGTAGCGTTGATTAAGAATGAACTTAATGAAATAAGAATAAATACCTGTAATCTATTTATACAAACTTTCTATTTCTTTATGTCAAAAATCGAATCAATTTTTAGATTATCATTTGTTTATCTATGATAGTCCTGTCAGGGTTCTTACTTATTGGATTCTTATTCATAATTTTGGTATAAAATTTCTGTTTAAATAAGCTCTTTATTAAATTTTTTCATCGATTAATCTCAAGCTTATCTTTTATTTACTATTTAGTTACTTACAGTTTATAAAGTTGCATCCATTATCTCTTAAGTATTGACAGTGAGTTTTATTTTTAAAGTTACAATGTATATTAATATCACTATGAATATCTATAAACAAAGAAATTTATATTACTTTATTTGAACTTTTATTTTAATTAAATCATTTATTTTTTGGTACATAAACTTTACTTTTTCTTTAAAAAAAGAGAGAGAGAGAGAAATTGTTGTATGAAATTCCAAAAAATTTTACCATTACAAAGAATCCTAAGGTTAACAAAAATTAGCATTGATAATTAATACGTTTTAATATTTTGAAATAGTTTCAATTATTTTTAGGTGTAAAATATTATAACTTGTGTTAGTTACAGTCTTAATTTTTGTAAAAAAAATTAATGTCATTCTGATTTAATTAAAATTTATTTATGATGCATTAATTTTAGTTCAATCCTAGCTTCACTATTTTGTTAATGTAAAATATAGGCCACTCAGATTTATCTTTTTAAAAATAAAGCATGAAAATAACTGATTTTTAAGCAGTAGTTTAAAACATTTTTAGAACTTAAAAAAAATTTCCTCTTGATTTGTAGGTTTATAAATATAAAAAAGTTATTCTACATGATAGTGAATTTCTTTTTCTTTCAGGTATGTGAAAGACATTTTAAAGATTGTGAAGTGCTTTACAGAACTACTTTCTACAATGAAAGTACTGGGAAAACATTATCTGCTCCTCTGAAGAAGCCCAGGCTGAAAGAAAATGATGTGCCAAGTATTTTTCCTGGCTGCCCAATATATTTGTCATCATCAACATCCTCAATTCAAGAGAGTCCTTCAAAAAAGAGGCAACGATTAGAACAAGTCCAAATTGAACGTTCCATTATTGAAAACTTAAATTCCAAACAGAACTATGACAGCAAGACTGCATTTACTAATTTTAATGAATTAAAAAATGTATTAAAGACCATACCTTTTCTTCCTTTTGGACTATTATTGAAAAGAATGAAAATATGTTATTCATCCACCTATCTGTTAATGATGGCATTCCTACCATAACATATGCTGTTAGTATTAACATTGATCTATTTTTAAATGCATCATTTATGGGAGAAAGGATTTTGAAACACGAGCAATTCCCATTACCAGTTAAAATTAATAATACAGGGTGTTTATAAAGTCCCGGACCCATTTTGATGTTTAATAACTCGTAAAATAATAAAGATATAAACAAACTTATGGCATTTATTGATGGAATAACTCATATATTTTCCTTTTCAGGATTGAATATTTTTACTTTTGTAAATATCGTCTGCACATGTGGTTAATTTCAGATAATTTCATTTTCCAGTCTAAATATCTGTACTTTTCTAAACATTGTCTGCTTATTAATTGCATTTCTCTCTCTTTTGTTTTTGGCAACTATTGCAATATTATGTTTACTTTTGATGTGTTTGTTCTATGTAGTACTTTTGTATGTGATGTTTTATTCGAGCGGATATTAAGGAGAATGCATACACCACAAGAGAAAGCACAGATTTTATGGTGGTTCATAGAAATGAAATCGATAGTGCAAGCACAGAGAAATTTCAGAAGAATTTACCAAAAACATCCTCCATCCAAAAACAGCATCTTGCGGTGGAAAAATAATTTTCTAGAAATTGGAAGTATCGAAGATAAGAATCGTTCCAGACGTCCTTGCACAAGTGATTTTGATGTTGAGCGTGTCAAAGAGACATTTTTATACAATCCTAGAATATCTGTGAGATCAGCGGCAACAGAATTGGATATGCCAATTTCGACGGTGTACAAGGTTATTAAGAAAAAATTAAGACTACATGCATACAAAGTTCAAATTGTTCAAGTTTTGGAACCGAACGATAGGCCTAGGAGGATGGCCTTTGCAACAGATATGCTAAGGAGGATAGAAGATGCTGCTGATTTTCTGAAGAGCATAATGTTCTCCGATGAAGCATCCTTTCATGTTTCTGGCATTGTTAATCGCCATAATGTGCGCAAATGGCTCTGTGGATGCCTACATGCTTGTCGCTACCTGGCGTGAAATTGACTATCGACTTGATATTCTCCGTGCGACGAAGTGGGCACAAGTGGAAGTTCATTGACAAGGGTCATGAAACTTTTTGAGTCTATTTAACCATTTATGTTATTAATTTTAATCTATCTTTATTATTTTATGAGTTATTAAACATCAAAATAGGTCCGGGACTTTATAAACACCCTGTATAAATCAAATATTTGATATTCTTGATTATTATGAAAAGGATCCCTGTGATAGATTATCAAGTTCATTGAATGTCAAAATTAATATTATTGAATCTATCATCAAAAATTCAGAAGATGTATTTACTGACTAATGTAAATGTTTCTTTGAATTTCTTCTTTAGTAATTCATCTGCTGAAGTGTAAACCTGAACTCCTTTTTTATACAGTATCTTTAATGAACCTTTTTTATATAGTACCTATTTCATATAGTAATGAACTTTTTTATGTAGTACTTATTTCATATAGTAATGAACTTTTTTATATAGTACTTATTTCATATAGTAATGAACCTTTTTTATATAGTACATAAAAATAATTGTTTATTAATCAATCACATTTTAATAGTATTTCTATTTTGTATATGTATGAGTTCTGAATAATTGTTTTTTTTCTTGCTATTATGTTAAAATAAATAAATATTTACTAATATGTGTCTTCATCTGGTTCATATTTTATAATTTCTTAATTCATTCACATTTATTAACTAAAATATGTTATTTCTTTATACAAGTACAGCTCATAGATTTTCTATATTTTTTTTAACAAACATTTCTAGTAAAAAGTTTCAAATCCAATATTTATATAAATCATTAAAAAATGAATGAATAATCTCATTATGTTACTAATCAAATTTTTTGTTTACAGAAATTTTATTCCCTGTATATGAATCTTTTACTAGTTAATTAGCTTCCTTTTTTAAAAAATAAAATTCCTGAGAACTAAAAAGTTTCCATTTCAAAGAAAATTTAATGTAAACATCTATTTTACACAAACACATAATAAATAATTCGTAAATAAGCAATTATTATATACCTATTTAATAATTCGGTGAATGTGTTTTTAATAACGAAAGTTGTCAAGAAAATGTGATATTCAATATCGGAAATTCTCAAACCGCGATTGTAATTATTTAAATGTCAATTTTTTAAATATACAAAGTAATATTTCTTAATTAGTATCTATGCAATTATTTGATAATTTAGAGATTTGACGAAAACTGTCGAGGAAGCATAACGCTATACATCGTAAGTTACGCGTTATGTTAATCTCCGTCCTTCTCGGAGCATCCGCCTAGGCGTGATCACTAATTACAACAGCCAGCAGGCCTTGTCTCTCGGAGGTCACGTCTTTAGTCAATTGCTTCCAATTGGGCGACGCTCACAAGGTCTCTTTCGTATTTCTTGCATACAGTACTAATTTTTCTTATGCCTTGCTATGGACCTTAACAAACATAAAAAAATCCTAGCAGTCTTTTTAAGAAAGGTGTTGTATGTTCGTAACATAAAATTTATAGATACTTTGTTTATTAAGAGGGGGAAAAAAGGGGCACGGGAAGGGAATTGGGACCGGACATTTCCGTACGGGTCAAACGTCCAATAAATCATTCTTAGCTCATTGAAAATATTGAGTGATTAGTCTTGGTTTGCTAAAAACATATAATCCTGCTGGCAAGAATGTTTGGTGAGAAAATGTATTGGTATTTTAACTAAATTTTGATACTTAAACATAAGGAAAGAGTTTCTGTCTGTTCGTGCATGTGCTGATTCTACAAACCAGCCTTTTTGACATGTATCAATCAAATTTGGAAAATATATAGTTTGGTGGGTAGAAATGTGCTTTTCAGAGCAATATTAAAAAAATTTTAATGAATTAAAAATTAAGCGAAATATTGGCCTTTATTCGAGATAACTTTTTAAAAGTTTACAGAAGAAAAATAGTTTTTATAACATTATAAAATTAAAAAAAAATTATACTTTTAACGATACCAAATTTTTTACCATACAATTTTTCTTACTATATTTAATAAATTTTTTGAAATATTTTAAACGTATTTTGCAACAATATATATTTTATTGTTGAAAAAAGAGCTCAAAACCGTTTTCGATGTTGTTACTAATTTCATATCGGCTTTTTTCCCCCCATTATTACTAGCAGTTTTTTTTTTTTTTGTCTATCATTGTTGTACCCAAGAATTCGGAAAGTTTGAACTCTCCAATCAGCAACGGAAATTATTAACTTCTTGTCCACTTAACATACTATTTACTTTTCTAAATGGATGTTTGGCGAAAATTTTCATGAGCAGAAAATAAATCTCAAGGCATTTCTTTTTTAAAAAATAATTAGCGTTTTATGCATTGGATTCAGGTTCATTACAAAAGTGGTGTTTTCTATAAAATTTGAATACAAGAATTTTTTAATAAAGGTTTTTAACTAGAAAATGTGAATTTATGAAATTATTATTCTGGAATGAATTTATTAAAAAACAAGATATGTGTTCTTAATTCGAATTCTCCTGTATTCCTAAAGGGTTATTTTTAAGAATTTTATTTTGACTTTTGAGAGCTTAAAGGCTCAAAAAATAAGTATTTTTTTTTTCAATTTTAGCAACTTTTTAAATATAGGCTTGCACGAGAATCGTGCTTCTTCTGCTCTTTTAAAGTGACTCAGTTTCTTACTGGTCATGGGGATTTCGGTCAATACTTAAAGAGGTTCCATCGACAGACTAGTGACATATGTGACTGTTCCTTACGAGAAACTCAAGACGTTGAAAACATTATTTTTCGGTGCCTGCATGCGCAGGATTGCAGGAAAGTTCTTCAACAAAAACTTGGCATTTCAACAAAGGATTGGAAAGTTGCTCTGGTCACTTTTGTGAATACAAAGTCCTCCTTTTTATCTTTTGCAGAATTCGCTCAAGCTTGTAAATACAAATAATTTTACTCTTATACTACAGCCTAGAAATTTACACCTATCATTAACTACTTTGCATAGTATTTTTTCTAAACTTTTGCATTCATTTTTGTTTAGTATTTTGGTTTTTATGTGTATTACATATGTGTGTGTGTGTGTGTTCTATTTTGTTTACTTTTATCTTATTTCTATTTGTCTTGTTTTTCATTGCCTTTTAACTATCGTTAAGGAGTTTCGTAAAAGGTCTAATTGTTTTTATACTTACTTCTGTAAGCCTCGTCTTGTACATTGTGGTGCACGAGGAGTATTTAATGTTTTAACTATAAATAAAATAAATATTTACTTATTAAAGATAGTATACAAATTTTATGTTCATTTGTTGGCTAGCTTATGTGCATTCACGTATTTAAAATTAAATCATATGTTTTAAAGTATATATAAATTTACAAGTATGTTTGGTTTATTAATAAGTGTGAAAATCCCATTCTATTCATTTTCCATTTAGTGTTAATTTCTATTTGCGATTTCCATTCTAGTGCTGAGTTATATCTATAACAACCTTTTATTTAATACTAGTCACCGACCAACTGGCTCGCCAAAGTTAATGGTCGCTAAAATTTTTAATTAAACATTTTACATAACTGGGTCTTAATGGCTTCTTCAGCAAATTATTTATAAGCTTCAAATTTTGATAGATAGCCTATAATAAATATTACATTAGACTTCTGTCATTCTATTTATTATACTATACATTTCTCTTATTTTCTGCCAACACCACTAACCATCATGGATACACTTTGATATTTTTAGCCTTTTAACAATACAATATAATTTCTAACCTAAAACAAAACAAATATTGGCATTTTTCTTCATATAAAAAGTATTTTAACTGTAAATTTTTCCGATTTTTTTTTTTTTGCAGAATTAAATAATTATATTGCTTACTTTCCTGAAATCTGCTTTGCCATTAATAGTTTTTGTAAAGGAGAGGATAGTAATTCGCACTGTAAAACGAAAAATGAATTTTTTTTTACAAATTTAATAATAACTTTTATCAATAACTTTGGTGTTCTTCCAGAATTCTTATGCTTTTGCATTATCATTCTTGATACGCTTAATATTTGCTCAGAATTCATAAAATTTTTGTTGGAAAATGAGCTTAAAATATTTTTTTAAAAATTGATTAAATATGGAAAAAATATTTATACGGCAAAAAATTACAATCATTGAATTTTTTTTTGAATATGTAAAAATAACATTTATACTGTAATATTTTCGAAAGCTATCGAGGAAAAAAAAATCACGAAGAACTTGCTTAATTTTTATGTAATTAAAATTTTAAATGAAATTTTTAAAACATTGCTCCGAAGTGCACATTTTATCCGTCCAACATAGTTGTCTAATAATTTTGGTAGCCATATGTCTTACGATGTGATTAATAGAGCGTCAACACCCAAATATACAGACACACAAACGCATATTCATCTTTATTATCAGTAGAGATCGCTCCTGGTGACCAGCTGGTTAGACAAAAATATTGATTTTATTTAATTCCAAATAAATTATTTAGATGTCCATGATACAGCGAAATCCATGATACATATCCATGACACAGCGAAATTCCAGACGTTAAAGACGTGTTACTTTTATTGTTTTAATCATATTCCACTCTTATGTACTTGAAACTTTCTAATTTTCTGATCTACCTTGTAATTTCATGATTTTATCCATCCTGTAAATTACACAGATATTAAATAAAATCCCCCTTCTTTAGGTCTCAAACAATTTAAAAAAAATTAAACGATTAATAATTTGGAAACAATGAAAACGGCTTGAATTTTAGGGTAACAACGTAATTTATTGTTGAAAATTAGGCAAAAAAAAAAAAAAAAAACCAGGAAATATTTGTACAATTAAATTTTATTGCTGAAAAGAAAATATTTTGAATTTTAAGATGATGTAAAAATTACCTTTGTGCTATAATATTTTCGGAAGTTATCGCTGAAAAAAGTCAACATTTAGTTTAATTTTAATTAATTGAAATTTCAAAAAATCGTTCTGAGTTGCCTATTCCCAGCATCCAGGGGATATATGTGCCAAATTTGATAGCCGTTGATCAAACGGCATGTCATGTAGAGCGCAAATACTCACATACGCAGGAAGACATTTCCATGTATCTTTATTATTAGAATAGATAATGCATTTCATGTTTCTAAAGATGAAATTTTGTAATGGAATTTTCATTTACTCTCTCAGGTGACAGAGTTTCGAAATTGCACGGCACGTTTGTATTCTCTATGACTATACATAATTTTGCTAGGAATTAACTTGTCAATTTACTTAATTTTTGATTCCACGTGAGTAACGCCATTCGGTAATGAATTTGGGAAAAAACAATTAATTTTTAAATTACATAATGCATATAATCTACAATAATTATAAAGATAAATTTGCATGATTTTGTATTGGTACTGTACAGGGTGAATCGTTTGATTTATAACTACCAATTTGTGCACATATATAGAGGGCGGAAATTTGCATTTCGGCTGCGATTTTTTGAATTTTCAGTTAATTAAAATTTGGGAAATTTTGCCGTTTTTTGCAATAATTTCTGAAAATATTACAGCAGAAAAACAGTTTGTACAGCATCTTAAAATTCAAAACATTTTCTTTTAAATGATACCAAATTTTTTGCCATATAATTTTCCATTTTTTAAAAGTTTTTAAGCTTATTTTAGAATACTATATTATTGAAGTGAAACTAAAACCATTTACATTGTTGCTCCTATTACCTCGTCTTGGCCTTTTCCCACTGATAAGACCAAGATATGAAGGTTCGGTTCATTTTTCCATGTTGAGTTGGCTTCAATATGAAGCCTGCTTTTAATTTTTTTTTTTTTTTTTTTGATATTTTGTTGCATTAAATAAAGTTCGCTCTTTTGCAACCAAAACTGAGCAAATTATGATAATTTGAATGTCAGTGTTTTATAAAAACGTGGAACTTCATTGACTACCTCGAAGATACACCAATCAGTGCCCTGAGTTTCCTCAAGATTGATCGCTCTAAAATAATTACATTTTTGATTGTCCTAAAATAAGGATATTCAAGTCTTTACAACTCGGTCAGATTGGCCACAGAAGATGGAAACGTTAGATTGTCAATATTATTTTATTGAATATGATTCCTAGACCTGAAGAACCTAGACTTCATAACTTAGACTTCATAATCGCTTTCAGAAGTACTTTTTTAATTGAAATAAAATAAAATATTATGTCATTTAAATCCTTTAGAAAGCAAAATTGAAAATAAAATTTTATGATGAGGCCAAAGAAAATATTACTGAATAATGTTTTTAAATAATTCATAAATTATAAAAATATTCTGTAATACAAATAAGATTTCAATTCTGAACTCATATTTTTTTTAAAAAAAGACATGTTTGATTTAAAAAAATGTATTTATTGAAGTTTCATCACTTCCACTTCAATTTCAAGTTCAAATTTTACGGGAGCTGATAGAAAATTAGAGAAATGCATCGTAGAATAAACAGAATAAGGTAAGGCTTCTATAAGGCTTCTAGTATCAGTGATATGTTTATAAAAATTTGAAGCCTAAAAATATTTTGCGTGAGAATCTATTAAGAGAGCAAGTTACATAAAATATTTAATTGAACATTTTAGCAAGTTTTAATTCTGGTAAACCAGCTAGTTGCCAAAGGGGGATAGTAACAATAATTAAAAAAAAATCAATTAAATTTTTTTAATCTTCTTTTAATTCATTAATCAGCATATCTTTTAAAAAGTGTTTGTTATTAAAGTTATTTTATATTCTTGGTAAAAATTGGCTAGAAATAAGTATTATCGAAAATAGTTTCAAACTGGGCCTAGCGCCTTCTAAGACCGACCCTATAACTAAGGCATTGGAACTATAATTATAAAATATTCTTTAAAATATTTTCAAATATTTAATTAAAATATGAAAAGAAATTGCACAGAAATAAAATTGATATCACTGAATAATTAATATATTGAATTTTAAAATGGCGTAAGAACGGCTTCTATGCAACAATATGCTCCGAAGTTATTGAGACAAAAGGTTAAAATGTTAGTAAATTTTTAAAGTAAAAACCTATTTAAAATTTTAAAAGCATCTCTTAGTGAAAATCTACTACTCAAATTACGAACTAAACTTTCGGTCGAACGATCTGCCCTACATAAATCTCGAATATGTTTTTGCATTATAAATATCTCCTCCTTAATTCAGAGACAACATCCAGTCTATACATTTAATCATGTTAAAAATTTAACAATTTTGTAAATAATGCGATATTTTTTTCAGAAAAATTAGACATATCAACCGAATGAAAAACGGAGCTCAATATAAAAATATATAATTAAAAAAATAAAAGAATAAATAAAAACCGATATTTTAACTTGAATTTATTTTGGCAAACAGTTGCCTTTATTTGAGAAGCTACTTTTAAATGATATTTTTCTTTGATGAATACAATACCAAGCAAGAAAGGGGAAAATATAAAATTCATGTTATTAAAATTTTTTGATTAAAAATCTTCATCACTAAGTAGATGAATAAAAATTTTGCTAGATGCTGCAGTACAAATAGCTCTTCTCGATCCTTTTTAATGAATATTAAATCAAAAGAATAACGTTAGAGTATGATGCTGATACACGTTCGCAATTCCAATCTTATTGAAGAATAATATATTTGTTAATGTGTTTATCTATACGTTAATATGAGTTACAAGACAGACTGCCGCCTCCAAAGCTTCAACACTTAGCAAACGTGATTTAAAGGTTAAAAATGTGTACTTTTAAACAATTTATCAAAATTTACAACTATAATTTTAATTAATCTCTCTCTATATATACATTGCATTTAATATTTAATATATATATAGGTTGAAATAAAACTCATTCGACATATTTGTATTAAAAAGCGGTTTTGTCCATTCTTGCTATCAAAACATTAACTATATTAAAATTCAACTCAAAAGAGCGAACTCAAAAATTGACTAAAATACATCTATAAAAAAGTATTAAATAAGAAATAAATTATTGAAACATTAACTCAAAATGAAAACTTGGAATCTCTGCATAGTATAACTGATTCTGAAAGGTATAATTCATATATATGAAAAAAAAAGTTTAAATCGCTTCATCGTAATTATCATAATTCCAATATTCTTCATCAAGCATTTATAATATTTATATGCAACAAGGGAAAACCAGATTCAGTTTAATCAATTTTATTTACAAGAAACATCCTTTAAAAACATCCGTTTAAAATAGATATTCACAGACTAATGCGAATGTCAAATACTTTATTATATTTGTACTATATGTTTAATCTTTTCTTAATTTGTCATTTTTAAAAAAAAATCTATAAAAATTTATTCATTTGCCTTTATAAAATGAAAGTATTTATTTGAAGGAAATTAGACCATGAGTTCATTGAAATTTCCCATCTCCAGGCATGGGTTAGAGTGTAATTATCAAGTTTCGCATGGGAAAAATGGTGATTATCCCATAAAAAAGAATCATTATCCATCAATCATTATCATTATAAGAATGAGAAATATGCATTCCCTACAGCTTTTCTGTTTATCAAGTTTTCTTCTAAAAGGTAATTAAATTCCGTTAATCCTACAACTTTAGCACATATGATACTAGATAAGAACGCATCTGCCATATGACTACATAAACTACATTTAAGTAATTTTATTTTGATGATTAAAATGCTAAAGAAGAAAGGGAAAAATATCAAAATAATGTTTATATATATACAGGAAATCTCTCTATATATTTTTTCACCGGCTATTTCCATCGCCTTTCATGCAAGAGATGCAGGTTCAAGTATCAGTTGAATTGCAGTTGACTTCCACAGTAGGGTCTAGATCTTTGGTTTTTTTACTATCACACACCAAAGAACGAGCCCACTACTCTTGAAATCAAGCAGAAATAAGAGTGAATTAAAAAACAAATCTTCAGAGAGAAATCTTCAAATATTCATTACATTTTAATTATTTCTAATCATCTAATACTAAAAATGATTAATTTAATTATAATCTAGTGTAACGGATTCTCTGTCTGAGAAACCGAAAAATTTGCTCTATAAAGTTCTATGCATTACCTTTTTTCAAGTTCCACATTGCAGATCACATAAAGAAATTTATTTCAGATTTTAGTAATTTCAATGATTTATTTTTGGTTTCTAAAATGTAATAAAAATTCTACATGAATACGCAAGGCAGCTACGAGTTACTGAAAGAAATTTCAGACTTTTAATTAGGGAGGAATTAAGATAAGATGTTTTGAGAAACAATCGATCTCTAGAAATTTATAGATTTTTCTCATCTTTATTTTTTTATAGTTTTCTTTCAATTTAGATAAACACAAACACAAAATTTATTTATGTTTGTACAGTTTTATTTTAATCGATTCTGGAAGTACGTTGAATTCTTTAATTTTATTTTTCTCAACAGGACAACTTCATTTGGACCTTCATTTCGCAAAGAAAATACCATCCAACTGAACGAGATACTATTTCATATTTTTGAGTTTGATTTAAATTATAGTTATTATATATATTATCAGTTGAGCTCAGTCATTGAAGTTATTTTTATTAAAAATAAATTATTGTATATTATTTATAAGCCAAATATAATATATTTTTAGAATTTGAAGAATATGAGATACTTCTCTTGCTATAACGTAATTTCAGGGATATGTTGTCAGGTCTCATAATCAAGCATTTGGATGAATAAATTAAGAAGAAGATGCAGGTCTTTCTTACTTTGATTATAAATTAAGACTAATAAGTATATCTCATTTATCATAAACATACAACAAAATATATATGTAAAAAGAGCAGATATTTTTATTAAGAGAAAAGTTATAAAAGCAAGGAAATAACTCTCATGCACACACCTGTATCGAACACACTATCTACACAAATATAGATTAAACTGATGTATTAAAAATTTATACCTGTAACTTTTCTTCTGCTCTAACGATATCCCAGGGAAATTTCAATTTGATAATGTTTGAATTGAAGGACAAAGACCAATATTTCAAAAGTTGCTTATGTCAGACTTTGAAATATGAGTCTTCACCGTTCAAACCAAAAGACACTAGTAGATACCTGCTTCTTCTTCTTTACTTTTATTATTTGTAGACACTACGATAACAAAACCTTTTTATAAATCAATTCAGATGAAGATAACGGTCTTCCTTACTATGAATAAAAATTAAAGACTAATCAGTACATATTATTTATTATATACTAGCCGCCTTTGGCGACCAGCTGATTCGCCAATCTTAATGTTCGTTTAAATTTTAATAATTAAATATTTTACGCAATTCCTACTTTAATAGATTCTTCATCAAAATATTTTAAAACTTCAAATTTTGATAGTCATATAATTCACTCATAATATTATAAAAGCCTTCAGTCATAACGTAATATGTAGCTCTCTAATTTTCTGTTAGCTCCCGTAGAATTTATGCTTTAAATTAAAGTGGAAAGAATTAAACTGCAATTAATATAATAATATTTTTTACTGAAACAAAGCATTTTTTTATAATATGATTACTGATAACAGAGTCACTGAGCGTTTAAACTTTATGGCCACTAAACAATATCTTTCTTAATTTATGTAATATCTAAAGAATTTGTCAACAAAATTTTCTCAGATTCATCATGAACAGATCGATTAATTAACAATGTTTAATTTTAAATGCATCAAACACTAAGAAAATAAAATGAATCGTTGAAAATAATTGGTTGAAAATAACAGGTTTAAAAAAATTACTTAAAAAACGATGTACTTAAAACTATAAGCATATACAAAAAATATATAACTAACATAAATACAATTTAATTACAAAAGCATGCAACTAACCTAAAAATAATTTAAATCAAGAATCATCCGTTGATGATATTGTCAACAATCAGAACACAATGCGCATGCGTGATTTTTCAACGGCAGTTACGGTAACGTAAATGCGTGAATTTTTCTACGCCAGTTGGGGTAACGCTATGCAGATTAGACATTTTTAATTTCCTTTATTCTGTGTTATTTTAATTCAAAAGTACTTCGGAATGAATCTGAAAGATCGATTAATTAACAATGTTTAATTTTAAATGCATAAAGCATTAAGAAAATAAACAGAATCGTTTGAAATAATCGGCCCGAAAAATGTTAATCCTAGCCTCATTACTGTTGGAAAAAAAAACAACTGAAGCCTTACTCATTTGGCGGTGGGGAAAAATGGAAGATTTTTTTGGAGGGGAAGTTGGCGGTGGGGAAAATTGAAGATTTTTTTGGTGGGAAAGTTAGTTTTTAATTAATAATTAAAATTCTAATTAAAAATTCAAAAAAAGGGACCCCAGGTGCACATTCCCGACCTCTAAGGTATACATGTACCAAATTTGGTAGCTGTATGCCAAATGACCTGGCCTGTAGAGCGCCAACACATACACACACACACACACACATTGAGCTTTATTATAAGTATAGATATAGAACAAAAATTAAAAATGTAAAAAGAGAAGAATTTTTTAAAATGAGAAAAATTATAAAAGGGAAGAAACAATTGTCATGCTGACGCATCTATAGAGATGATATAGATATAAAACCTAATTAAATATGAAGCTAATAAAAAAAGACTAATCTGTATTTCTTACCTATCAGAAATATACAAAGAAATTTAAGAATGTAAAAAGTGCAGAAATTTTTTAAAAGAGAGTAAATAGAAAAGTAAAGGAACAACTCTCATGCACACACATCTATATTACTGACAAAAATGTAGAGTAAACTGACACCTGAGAATTTATACATGTAAAATTTCTTTCGCTATGTCGATATTCTGCAGAAATAAATATTTCATAATGTTTAAATCGAAGTGTAAGGACCCATATTTCAAGACTTGCTTATGTCACACTTTGAAATATGAGTCTTCACCGTTCAAAACAAAAGATACCAATAGATTTCTCATGCTTCTTTGCTCTATTTGGCATATGTAGACATTTTGATAATGAAATATCTTGAGAAATATTTGTAGAAGAAAAACTGGTTACCTCTTATTAACATTATAAAATAATTCAGAATTTCTGCGTGTATTTCTTTAATGTGAGAAACGAATTTATAAAGATGTAAATAAGAAAATCTAAATGATATCTAATCTAAATGATAAATGATCTAAAATGATAAAATGAATTCTCTTTGATGTAAGAAAAATCATTACTTGCAAAAAAATTCAAGATCCTATTTAGGGTGTTCTCTCTAATCATGACTCCACCTCTTATTTCTAATTTTTTAGAAACTGGAATATAGTTTCACATGGAAAAATGCGTTAAATAGTGTAAAGAATCCTTATTTAAGATATTTGAATGAATATAACTACTACTAAAAATACAAAGAAATCTACATTTTTATATAATTTCCAGATTCTATAAAGCCATTTTTAGTAAAATATTTTTGGATTGTTAATACTTTACACACAAAAATTAAGATTCTGCGATCAAAACTCATTGTATCATGAAACTTAAATTTTAGTATTTCTGATCAATTAAGTGTCGTTTCGACAAAATGGAGTCTGGTCACGAGATGACTATTCTTGAGGTAATCCTTGAAATTGTGTAAAATAGAAACATTTCAAGTTTTATGACTCGACAAGTTTAGGGCGCAGAAGAATTTAATTTCTTTTTGACTAAAATATTACAGCGTTTACAATATTTTATTAAACATGCCTAATAGAATCTGGGTAAGATATTGAAATTTGAAATTGTTTATTCTTTACATCATTGAAAACATTTTTCAAACTAGAATTGTATGCCTGTATCTAATAGTTTAGGAATTAAGTATTCAGTCATGATTAGGATTGGCTCACTATTTAAAAGATAAGAGTTATTGTTAAATTAAATTCATAAATGCACTATCTAAAGATTTTTGAAAGGGCACATGTAATTATCATTTCTATTCATTACACATTAAATGCTAATGTGAAGCATTGTTTTTTTCTCATTTATAGGGACAATAAGTTGATTTTTATTCGCCTCTGTCTAACTTTAGATAACTTGTTCCAGACTTAGTATTCCTTTGCTTTCCGGCTTAATTTGAAATAACGCTTAAAAATAAAAATTTCCTTCCATTGAAATTTACGCCTTCAGCCTTCAAATAAATATAGCTTTAATATTTCTATAAAAAACAGCTGCAATTTATAATTCTTTATTCCGTTTCTGGTCACTCAAAATAACAGAAGGACTGTGGATTCGGTACGTTTTCGGTTGTGGGTATTAACGACTTTCCAAAATTCAGTTATCTGTCCCAAAATACTATTGAAGGTTCAAAATCGAAGGTTACAAACATAACCTAACAGGCAGAAAATATTCAACCAAGGAATGAACACAATTTCTTAGGATACTTATAAGCGTAGATCAAAATTTGGAGAGTAATAGTAATAGTAATAGACAATGGCACATGACATAATATTACAGAAGCCGTAAATCGAAAAATGAACCAGCAGTTATACAGGGTGTTTATAAAGTCTCGGACCCATTTTGATGTTTAATAACTCATAAAATAATAAAGATATAAACACAATTATGGCATTTATTGATGGAATAACTCATATATTTTCCTTTTCAGGTTTGAATATTTTTACTTTTGTAAATATCGTCTGCGCGTGTGGTTAATTTCAGATAATTTCATTTTCCAGTCTAAATATCTGTACTTTTCTAAATATTGTCTGCTTATTAATTGCATTTTTCTCTCTTTTGTTTTTGGCAACTATTGCAATGTCATGTTTACTTTTTATGTGTTTGTTCTATGTAGTACTTTTGTGTGTGATGTTTTATTCGAGCGGATATTAAGGAGAATGCATACACCACAAGAGAAAGCCCAGATTTTATGGTGGTTCATAGAAATGAAATCGATAGTGCAAGCACAGAGAAATTTCAGAAGAATTTACCAAAAAGATCCTCCATCCAAAAACAGCATCTTGCGGTGGAAAAAGAATTTTCTAGAAATTGGAAGTATCGAAGATAAGAAATGTTCCAGACGTCCTTGCACAAGTGATTTTGATGTTGAGCGTGTCAGAGAGCCATTTTTACATAATCCTAGAATATCTGTGAGATCAGCGGCAACAGAATTGGATATGCCAATTTCGACGGTGTACAAGGTTATTAAGAAAAAATTAAGACTGCATGCATACAAAGTTCAAATTGTTCAAGTTTTGGAACCGAACGATAGGCCTAGGAGGATGGCCTTTGCAACAGATATGCTAAGGAGGATAGCCTTTGCAACAGATATGCTAAGGAGGATAGAAGATGCTGTTGATTTTCTGAAGAGCATAATGTTCTCCGATGAAGCATCCTTTCATGTTTCTGGCATTGTTAATCGCCATAATGTACGCAAATGGCTCTGTGGATGCCGACATGCTTGGGCGTGAAATTGACTATCGACTTGATATTCTCCGTGCGACGAAGGGGGCACACGTGGTGGAAGTTCATTGACAAGGGTCATGAAACTTTTTGAGTCTATTTAACCATTTTTGTTATTAATTTAAATCTATCTTTATTATTTTATGAGTTATTAAACATCAAAATGGGTCCGGGATTTTATAAACACCCTGTACTTTACTTAATATTTTATCAGGAATCTGAACTAAGAATAATATCTTTGGCCAGCAAATACTGAATTTGAGGAATTCTGAATTACACTGATGGTGCAGAAAGGCAATTTTCAGTTTTTGTATTAATTAAATCTTCAATAAGTTTCTGATATAAAAAAAATCTGAAGAATTTCTTACAATTTCCACTTAATGGATATGTATTTTATGTATAAAAAAATAACATGAAGTAAAAGGGGGAAATAAATATTCAAACACCTAATAAAAATATTTATAGATCTTTTCTACAGTTATGAGATGTATCTATGAATTATATCTCAGAAATATTATAGATTCTTAAAATTGTGTGTTAAAATTATATACAATTATAACAAAGTTTACAAATATTTCTAGTATGTTTAATTCACACAGATCATATTCATCAGTCCATAATCTTCTACGTCCCCCCCCCAAAAAAAAGTGCCACCTCTGCCACTTATTGCCTGTAAACAAAGTCTTTTTCAGCTAAACTTTATTAACGCAATAAAAAATATAGTAAACAGAAAGCACTGAAAGTTAGGGAATAGTGGAATGAAGAAAGCTATACAGAGAGATATACAGAGTATATACAGAGAGAAAAAATACAGACCAAGTGTTTATGATCACATTCACCTAACTTGTCTTCTATACTTTGAAGGATCATTATATTAACGTCCAGTTTTTAAAGAGCTATAGGGTTAATTAAGGAACTGACACAGTAATTTTGAGACGTTATTAGCTGAAGAACTACACCAGAATACCAGATAATTATCCCCATTCCAAACTTCCACATCACACCAGAGGAATGTCATTTAATTCCGACGGATTTAAAGAGACAAAGACCCGCTTATACGGTAGCATGTCCGTGGAATCGGATAATAAAGCTGGAAAATGCCAAAATCGACGTTGAGATCTTAACAACAGATCACCGCGAACCTATTGTTGAAATAGATATCTTCGAAAGAAATAACCTATTTTTTTTTCCTCAAATTTGCTGAAATAACGTATTCTATTCATGGGATTCTGTGCAATTTGCTTACTAAAAGCATAAAAATTTTAAGTAGTATCTAGGGATTACAATACCGGACCAACATTTCAATACCGGTATTCGGTATTTTTTAAATCTTAATACCGGGATACCGGTTTTAATACCGGTATTAGAAATTTTAGAAAAAGAAAGAAAACACAAGACATTTTCTATTTCGGTATACCTTTCTTCTGTGCGATTTTTCAATGTAATATATAATTCTTCAGATAGTGATGTGTGCTGTTCTTCCAGTGACTGCAACATGAAATTTATAGTTGCATTAGCTGTTAATACATTAGAATCTCTCCGACATAATGCCTGAATAGTCAGTTTTATTGGAAGTAGAGCTGATATAGTTCTGGACATTAAGTCGAATTCACTATCTAAAAAATTAATTTACAGGTTTAAGTCGATTATTGCTTTTTGGATTGGATTTCTCAGTTTCAAAAATCGTTCCATCGTTAGGAGTAAACTGTTCCAACGTGTTTTAGAATCTAATATTAACATATATTTTGTTTTATTTTCAGTTAGTATATATTTTAGTAATATATCCTTTTTATAGGGGAACGGTTAAATATCTTAACAATTTTTCGAACTTTACATTTATTATAGAAAGCAATTCTTGATAGGTTAATATTTCATCCTCATTAGCAATATCTTCTTCAACAATTACATTATCATTATCTTCATTGTCAATAGAGCTCTCACTCTTACTCTTTTCAAAGTTGGAATCCGAAGTTTCTATATCCACAGTATTTGGATTCTTCTGCTCTTTATCTTTTTGGTATAATACATCTATTACTCCTAATTGAATTCCATGTGCATAGCAGAACTGCTAATTTGCACCAATCAACTTTCCAACTTTTTTCATAATTGTTGCTCCATCAGTCGTTATGGATACAATATCTTCTTTCAAGGATAATCCATGTTGCGCTAATTTAGATTTAAGCAATTAATTAAGCCATTAATTAGCTAATTAATTTCGCCCGTTAGGGAGACATAAAAACAAAAAACGTATACTATTTTGCTATGTTGGCAATCCCTGAACATATAGTGGAGACAATTTTAAAAATTTCTAGTAGATACCGAAAAACTGGTATTTAAACTTGTGAATACCGGTATTACAAAATTGTACAAATGGCTCAAAATACCGGTATTCGGTATCCCGGTATACCGGTATTGCAATCCCTACTAGTATCTCATAATACAATAAAGAGAAATATATATTCAACTTTTGGGCGCAGCGGGTAGAATAAAATTTCACATAAAGAAACAAAGACTAGATATAAATTTTATGACCAAAATCACCAAATCTCCTGTCTTCCCCGCTTAAATGGAAGAATCCGATTTTCTTTTAACATGGCATAATGGGGAATATTATCCCAGGAATCTGCTGCCACTTGCTGTCTAAAAAATATCATTTTCATATAAAATGTGATAAAAAAAAATAAACAAAATGTGTAGAGCTTATTGTTACAGCGGGATGAATAGATCTCCTCTCAAAGCAAGAAAGACTAGTGATAAGATGTTTATGAAAATTGACTTAAATAGCGAAATTATTTTTTCTCCAAACGGGGTAAAATCATCTATATTTTTCCTGAGAACGGCTGCAATTTAAGCCAAAAACAATTCAATTTTAAGCGAGGATTTAATAATCCAATAAATAAAATGTAATGATCTAACCGAAATACTTATTTAAATAAAGCTTCAGTCAAAGCAAGAAAGACAAATATCTGAGTATTTATAAACACATTCACCCCGTCCCTACTCTTCCAAGCATCGTTGAGAGCATTCCATTTTTCTAAGAACTTCAAAAAATCGAAAAAATCGGATATATGATTCCAAAGATCCGCAGCAACATAATATCTATAAACAAACTTATTTTCTTTTGAAATTTCATAAAATAATAGAAACAACTACAAACAAAATTCATTGAAGTGCAAGCATAGAAAGTTAAAAGAATCTTCCCACAAAGAAAGAGAAACAACTGAGAGTTTATAATCACATTCACTTAGTCTCCTGTCTTCCTCGTATTGAGGGAAGAATTCCATTTTTCTTCGAGCTTGATGAAATCGAGAATATTATACAGAGTATCCGTAGAAGTAAAATATTCTCTAAAAACAAAATAATTTTCAACTATGTATGTTTTTCCAAATTGGTAAAATCATTTATTTTATTCCTTAGTGCTGCAATTTATGCCTAGAAAATTGTAATTTTCATCAAGGATTTAACGATCAAACAGCAAAACGTATTTAAATCAAGGGAGCAGAAAACTAAATATAGCTTCACACAAAGCAATCAAGACAATCGCCTGAATGCTTATAATCATTTTCATCGAATCTCTTGTTTTCCTGTTTTAGTTGATTGTTTTCCCATTTTTTTTCAAAATTTGATGAAATGTAGTATATTAGTGCAAGCATCCACATGAAAATAGTATTCTCTAAAAGAAAGGTCATGTTCAGTTAAAATTTTATATTACTCAAGAAAATATAATAATTAAAATTTAACTGAAGAAAGGACATAAAGAATTGAATAAACATGAAATGAAATCCAGAGAGTTTATAATGACATTTACCCACTCCCTTGTATTCATTTGTTGTCACTTGTTGACAATTCCCCACTCTAGCGCAACATCTCATTTATCTCCAAACTTGATGAAATCGATATACGATTCGAAGGAACTGCATCAACAAAATGTTTTCAATTTATAATCCTTTTCATCGAGTCCCTTGTTTTCCTAACTTCGCGGAAGCATCCCATTTTTTTCTTTTTTTTTTTTCTAAATTTGAAAAATTTTGTATATTAGTGCAAGCATCCGCATGAAAATAGAATTCTTTAAAAGAAAAGTCATCTTCAGTTAAAATTTTTGTATTACTCAAGAAAATATAATAATTAAAATGTACTGAACAAAGGACATAACGAATTGAATAAAGATGAAATGCAAGTAAGAGAGACATACAACAGAATGTTTATAATGACATTTATTCATTCCCTTGTTTTCCTCTGTCTAGAGCAACATCCCATTTATCCCCAAACTTGATAAAATCGATATACGATTCCAAAGATACGTATCAACAAAATATTGTCTAACAACAAATTCATATTCAGAGCAAATACAATAAATCTAAAGAAAA
The DNA here is from genome assembly GCF_947563725.1 of Argiope bruennichi. Classification (NCBI taxonomy): domain Eukaryota; kingdom Metazoa; phylum Arthropoda; class Arachnida; order Araneae; family Araneidae; genus Argiope; species Argiope bruennichi. The sequence continues at coordinate 121,728,458 of NC_079162.1, forward strand.
AACAAAGTGCATATAACTTACGTATATATTAGAGTGGGTAAATGTCCACTCAAAGCAATGAATTTCATACCATTTATTTACAAACATGATGAAGTCGAATACATCATTTGAAGGATATGAGCGATAAAATATTGAATAACAAAAAACACATTTTCTGTAAGAAATTCATAATACAATAAGAAAAATAAAATGCATACAACTTACGATTACAAAAAATTGAATTACAAAAAATGAGTTTTCTACGAACTTGATAAATCCTGCATATTAGTACAAGGATCATCCGCAACAATATATTCTTGAAAAAAAAAACTCATTTTCAGTAAAAACTGAATAGAATGCTTGATAACACAATAATCAAAATGCATAGAACTATAGATATAACGAGTTTATTAAATTTTCACTCACAGCAAGAAAAGCAAAGAACAGAGAGTTTATAATGATATTTACCTAGGCAATTGTCTTTCACTTTCCGGATCCATTGTATCCATCCATCCAACAATCAAAAAGCATGGAACTACAGACATAACGAGTTGAATTAAGCTTCACTCAGAGGAAGAAAAAGATTTATCTGAGTGTTTCTCACCACATTCACCCAGGTATTTCCTTTTCCTCGCTCAGAGAGAAGCATCCGATTTTTCTCCGAACTCGACGATATCGGCTATATCAGTCAAGGGATCTGCTTCTACATAATATTTTGTAAACAATGATTTTCAGTTGATATTTCATAATAGAATAGATAAATCAAAAAACAAAATGCACATAAATATCCGGCCTAGCGGTATAAGATTCGGCAAGAGTATGTATAGCGGCTATAGGTATGAGCGGCTCCAACTCGAAGCAAGAAAGACGAGGATCTGAGTATTTATAAGCATTGTCACTCGGTCCTAGTGAAACATCCCATTTTTCTCCACACATTTTGAAATCGATATGCGATTTCCGAATGGGCAAAATATTGTGTAAGAACAAACTCATATTCAATGAAAATATCATAATGCAAGGAAAAAACAAAATGCATACAACCTACGTTTGATATTAGAATGAATAAATGCCCATTCAAAGTAAGGAATTGCATACCATTTTCCAACGAACTTCACGAAATCTGATACATATTTCGAAGGATCCGCAACGATATAATATTGACTAACAAAAAACTCATTTTCTGTAAGAATTTCATAATACAAAAGAAAAAATAAAACAAACTGAATAAAGTTCCACTTAAAGCAAGAAAGACAATTGATTAAATGTTTAAGTTCATTCACCGAAAACGTTTCCTTATCTACCTTGAAGGAAGTGACATATGTTTTCTCTAACTTGCTAAAAGAATGTATTTTATTCCTAAGAATTGCTGCAATTTATGCCTGAAAATAATGAGTTTTCCAGAGCGGATCTAATAATACAATAAAAAAATGTATTGAACTTGCAAGAATAAAATGTTGAATAAATCTTCACTCACAGCAACGAAAGTTAATTCCCGGGTGTTTCTAATAACATTCATCCAATTTCTTGCCTCCTTAGTTTCTTGGAAGGAATCCCACTTTTCTATGAAATTGATAAATTCTGCATATTAGTACAAATATCATTCGCAACATGATATTCTTGAAAAAAAAAACTCATTTTCAGTAAAAACTGAATAGTATGCTTGATAACACAATAATCAAAATGCATAGAACTATAGATATAACGAGTTTATTAAATTTTCACTCACAGCAAGAAAAGCAAAGAACAGAGAGTTTATAATGATATTTACCTAGGCAATTGTCTTTCACTTTCCGGATCCATTGTATCCATCCATCCAACAATCAAAAAGCATGGAACTACAGACATAACGAGTTGAATTAAGCTTCACTCAGAGGAAGAAAAAGATTTATCTGAGTGTTTCTCACCACATTCACCCAGGTATTTCCTTTTCTTCGCTCAGAGAGAAGCATCCGATTTTTCTCCGAACTCGACGATATCGGCTATATCAGTCAAGGGATCTGCTTCTACATAATATTTTGTAAACAATGATTTTCAGTTGAAATTTCATAATAGAATAGATAAATCAAAAAAGAAAATGCACATAAATATCCGGCCTAGCGGTATAAGACTCGGCAAGAGTATGTATAGCGGCTATAGGTATGAGCGGCTCCAACTCGAAGCAAGAAAGACGAGGATCTGAGTATTTATAAGCATTGTCACCCGGTCCTAGTGAAACATCCCATTTTTCTCCACTCATTTTGAAATCGATATGCGATTTCCAAGATCGGCAAAATATTGTGTAAGAACAAACTCATATTCAATGAAAATATCATAATGCAAGAAAAAAACTAAATGCATACAACCTACGTTTGATATTAGAATGAATAAATGCCCATTCAAAGTAAGGAATTGCATACCATTTTCCAACGAACTTCATGAAATCTGATACATATTTCGAAGGATACGCAACAATATAATATTGACTAACAAAAAACTCATTTTCTGTAAGAATTTCATAATACAATAGAAAAAATAAAACAAACTGAATAAAGTTCCACTTAAAGCAAGAAAGACAATTGATTAAGTGTTTAAGTTCATTCACCGAAAACGTTTCCTTATCTACCTTGAAGGAAGTGACATATGTTTTCTCTAACTTGCTAAAAGAATGTATTTTATTCCTAAGAATTGCTGCAATTTATGCCTGAAAATAATGAGTTTTCCAGAGCGGATCTAATAATACAATAAAAAAATGTATTGAACTTGGCGGCATAAAATGTTGAATAAATCTTAACTCATAGCAATGAAAGCAAATTCTTAAGTGTTTCTAATAGTATTCATCCAATTTCTTGCCTCCTTAGTTTCTTGGAAGGAATCCCACTTCCCTACGAAATTGATAAATCCTGCATATTAGTACAAATATCATCCGCAACATGATATTCTCGAAAAAAAAATTCATTTTCAGTAAAAACTTAATAGTATGCTTGATAACACAATAATCAAAATGCATAGAACTATAGATATAACGAGTTTATTAAATTTTCACTCACAGCAAGAAAAGCAAAGAACAAAGATTTTATAATGATATTTACCTAGGCAATTGTCTTTCACTTTAATGGATCCATTGTATCCATCCATCCAACAATCAAAAAGCATGGAACTACAGACATAACGAGTTGAATTAAGCTTCACTCAGAGGAAGAAAAAGATTTATCTGAGTGTTTCTCACCACATTCACCCAGGTATTTCCTTTTCCTCGCTCAGAGAGAAGCATCCGATTTTTCTCCGAACTCGACGATATCGGCTATATCAGTCAAGGGATCTGCTTCTACATAATATTTTGTAAACAATGATTTTCAGTTGAAATTTCATAATAGAATAGATAAATCAAAAAAGAAAATGCACATAAATATCCGGCCTAGCGGTATAAGACTCGGCAAGAGTATGTATAGCGGCTATAGGTATGAGCGGCTCCAAGTGGAAGCAAGAAAGACGAGGATCTGAGTATTTATAAGCATTGTCACCCGGTCCTAGTGAAACATCCCATTTTTCTCCACTCATTTTGAAATCGATATGCGATTTCCAAGATCGGCAAAATATTGTGTAAGAACAAACTCATATTCAATGAAAATATCATAATGCAAGAAAAAAACTAAATGCATACAACCTACGTTTGATATTAGAATGAATAAATGCCCATTCAAAGTAAGGAATTGCATACCATTTTCCAACGAACTTCATGAAATCTGATACATATTTCGAAGGATACGCAACAATATAATATTGACTAACAAAAAACTCATTTTCTGTAAGAATTTCATAATACAATAGAAAAAATAAAACAAACTGAATAAAGTTCCACTTAAAGCAAGAAAGACAATTGATTAAGTGTTTAAGTTCATTCACCGAAAACGTTTCCTTATCTACCTTGAAGGAAGTGACATATGTTTTCTCTAACTTGCTAAAAGAATGTATTTTATTCCTAAGAATTGCTGCAATTTATGCCTGAAAATAATGAGTTTTCCAGAGCGGATCTAATAATACAATAAAAAAATGTATTGAACTTGGCGGCATAAAATGTTGAATAAATCTTAACTCATAGCAATGAAAGCAAATTCTTAAGTGTTTCTAATAGTATTCATCCAATTTCTTGCCTCCTTAGTTTCTTGGAAGGAATCCCACTTCCCTACGAAATTGATAAATCCTGCATATTAGTACAAATATCATCCGCAACATGATATTCTCGAAAAAAAAATTCATTTTCAGTAAAAACTTAATAGTATGCTTGATAACACAATAATCAAAATGCATAGAACTATAGATATAACGAGTTTATTAAATTTTCACTCACAGCAAGAAAAGCAAAGAACAAAGATTTTATAATGATATTTACCTAGGCAATTGTCTTTCACTTTAATGGATCCATTGTATCCATCCATCCAACAATCAAAAAGCATGGAACTACAGACATAACGAGTTGAATTAAGCTTCACTCAGAGGAAGAAAAAGATTTATCTGAGTGTTTCTCACCACATTCACCCAGGTATTTCCTTTTCCTCGCTCAGAGAGAAGCATCCGATTTTTCTCCGAACTCGACGATATCGGCTATATCAGTCAAGGGATCTGCTTCTACATAATATTTTGTAAACAATGATTTTCAGTTGAAATTTCATAATAGAATAGATAAATCAAAAAAGAAAATGCACATAAATATCCGGCCTAGCGGTATAAGACTCGGCAAGAGTATGTATAGCGGCTATAGGTATGAGCGGCTCCAAGTGGAAGCAAGAAAGACGAGGATCTGAGTATTTATAAGCATTGTCACCCGGTCCTAGTGAAACATCCCATTTTTCTCCACTCATTTTGAAATCGATATGCGATTTCCAAGATCGGCAAAATATTGTGTAAGAACAAACTCATATTCAATGAAAATATCATAATGCAAGAAAAAAACTAAATGCATACAACCTACGTTTGATATTAGAATGAATAAATGCCCATTCAAAGTAAGGAATTGCATACCATTTTCCAACGAACTTCATGAAATCTGATACATATTTCGAAGGATACGCAACAATATAATATTGACTAACAAAAAACTCATTTTCTGTAAGAATTTCATAATACAATAGAAAAAATAAAACAAACTGAATAAAGTTCCACTTAAAGCAAGAAAGACAATTGATTAAGTGTTTAAGTTCATTCACCGAAAACGTTTCCTTATCTACCTTGAAGGAAGTGACATATGTTTTCTCTAACTTGCTAAAAGAATGTATTTTATTCCTAAGAATTGCTGCAATTTATGCCTGAAAATAATGAGTTTTCCAGAGCGGATCTAATAATACAATAAAAAAATGTATTGAACTTGGCGGCATAAAATGTTGAATAAATCTTAACTCATAGCAACGAAAGCAAATTCTTAAGTGTTTCTAATAGTATTCATCCAATTTCTTGCCTCCTTAGTTTCTTGGAAGGAATCCCACTTCCCTACGAAATTGATAAATCCTGCATATTAGTACAAATATCATCCGCAACATGATATTCTTGAAGAAAAAAAAACTCATTTTCAGTAAAAACTGAATAGTATGCTCGATAACACAATAATCAAAATGCATAGAACTATAGATATAACGAGTTTATTAAATTTTCACTCACAGCAAGAAAAGCAAAGAACAACGATTTTATAATGATATTTACCTAGGCAATTGTCTTTCACTTTCCGGATCCATTGTATCCATCCATCCAACAATCAAAAAGCATGGAACTACAGACATAACGAGTTGAATTAAGCTTCACTCAGAGGAAGAAAAAGATTTATCTGAGTGTTTCTCACCACATTCACCCAGGTATTTCCTTTTCCTCGCTCAGAGAGAAGCATCCGATTTTTCTCCGAACTCGACGATATCGGCTATATCAGTCAAGGGATCTGCTTCTACATAATATTTTGTAAACAATGATTTTCAGTTGAAATTTCATAATAGAATAGATAAATCAAAAAAGAAAATGCACATAAATATCCGGCCTAGCGGTATAAGACTCGGCAAGAGTATGTATAGCGGCTATAGGTATGAGCGGCTCCAAGTGGAAGCAAGAAAGACGAGGATCTGAGTATTTATAAGCATTGTCACCCGGTCCTAGTGAAACATCCCATTTTTCTCCACTCATTTTGAAATCGATATGCGATTTCCAAGATCGGCAAAATATTGTGTAAGAACAAACTCATATTCAATGAAAATATCATAATGCAAGAAAAAAACTAAATGCATACAACCTACGTTTGATATTAGAATGAATAAATGCCCATTCAAAGTAAGGAATTGCATACCATTTTCCAACGAACTTCATGAAATCTGATACATATTTCGAAGGATACGCAACAATATAATATTGACTAACAAAAAACTCATTTTCTGTAAGAATTTCATAATACAATAGAAAAAATAAAACAAACTGAATAAAGTTCCACTTAAAGCAAGAAAGACAATTGATTAAGTGTTTAAGTTCATTCACCGAAAACGTTTCCTTATCTACCTTGAAGGAAGTGACATATGTTTTCTCTAACTTGCTAAAAGAATGTATTTTATTCCTAAGAATTGCTGCAATTTATGCCTGAAAATAATGAGTTTTCCAGAGCGGATCTAATAATACAATAAAAAAATGTATTGAACTTGGCGGCATAAAATGTTGAATAAATCTTCACTCACAGCAACGAAAGTTAATTCCCGGGTGTTTCTAATAACATTCATCCAATTTCTTGCCTCCTTAGTTTCTTGGAAGGAATCCAACTTTTCTACGAAATTGATAAATCCTGCATATTAGTACAAATATCATCAGCAACATGATATTCTCGAAAAAAAAAATTCATTTTCAGTAAAAACTTAGTAGTATGCTTGATAACACAATAATCAAAATGCATAGAACTATACATATAACGAGTTTATTAAATTTTCACTCACAGCAAGAAAAGCAAAGAACAGAGAGTTTATAATGATATTTACCTAGGCAATTGTCTTTCACTTTCCGGATCCATTGTATCCATCCATCCAACAATCAAAAAGCATGGAACTACAGACATAACGAGTTGAATTAAGCTTCACTCAGAAGAAGAAAAAGATTTATCTGAGTGTTTCTCACCACATTCACCCAGGTATTTCCTTTTCTTCGCTCAGAGAGAAGCATCCGATTTTTCTCCGAACTCGACGATATCGGCTATATCAGTCAAGGGATCTGCTTCTACATAATATTTTGTAAACAATGATTTTCAGTTGATATTTCATAATAGAATAGGTAAATCAAAAATCAAAATGCACATAAATATCCGGCCTAGCGGTATAAGATTCGGCAAGACTATGTATAGCGGCTATAGGTATGAACGGCTCCAACTCGAAGCAAGAAAGACGAGGATCTGAGTATTTATAAGCATTGTCACCCGGTCCTAGTGAAACATCCCATTTTTCTCCACACATTTTGAAATCGATATGCGATTTCCAGGATGGGCAAAATATTGTGTAAGAACAAACTCATATTCAATGAAAATATCATAATGCAAGGAAAAAACAAAATGCATACAACCTACGTTTGATATTAGAATGAATAAATGCCCATTCAAAGTAAGGAATTGCATACCATTTTACAACGAACTTCACGAAATCTGATACATATTTCGAAGGATCCGCAACGATATAATATTGACTAACAAAAAACTCATTTTCTGTAAGAATTTCATAATACAAAAGAAAAAATAAAACAAACTGAATAAAGTTCCACTTAAAGCAAGAAAGACAATTGATTAAGTGTTTAAGTTCATTCACCGAAAACGTTTCCTTATCTACCTTGAAGGAAGTGACATATGTTTTCTCTAACTTGCTAAAAGAATGTATTTTATTCCTAAGAATTGCTGCAATTTATGCCTGAAAATAATGAGTTTTCCAGAGCGGATCTAATAATACAATAAAAAAATGTATTGAACTTGGCGGCATAAAATGTTGAATAAATCTTAACTCATAGCAATGAAAGCAAATTCTTAAGTGTTTCTAATAGTATTCATCCAATTTCTTGCCTCCTTAGTTTCTTGGAAGGAATCGCACTTCCCTACGAAATTGATAAATCCTGCATATTAGTACAAATATCATCCGCAACATGATATTCTCGAAAAAAAATTCATTTTCAGTAAAAACTTAATAGTATGCTTGATAACACAATAATCAAAATGCATAGAACTATAGATATAACGAGTTTATTAAATTTTCACTCACAGCAAGAAAAGCAAAGAACAAAGATTTTATAATGATATTTACCTAGGCAATTGTCTTTCACTTTCCGGATCCATTGTATCCATCCATCCAACAATCAAAAAGCATGGAACTACAGACATAACGAGTTGAATTAAGCTTCACTCAGAGGAAGAAAAAGATTTATCTGAGTGTTTCTCACCACATTCACCCAGGTATTTCCTTTTCCTCGCTCAGAGAGAAGCATCCGATTTTTCTCCGAACTCGACGATATCGGCTATATCAGTCAAGGGATCTGCTTCTACATAATATTTTGTAAACAATGATTTTCAGTTGAAATTTCATAATAGAATAGATAAATCAAAAAACAAAATGCACATAAATATCCGGCCTAGCGGTATAAGACTCGGCAAGACTATGTATAGCGGCTATAGGTATGAGCGGCTCCAACTCGAAGCAAGAAAGACGAGGATCTGAGTATTTATAAGCATTGTCACCCGGTCCTAGTGAAACATCCCATTTTTCTCCACTCATTTTGAAATCGATATGCGATTTCCAAGATCGGCAAAATATTGTGTAAGAACAAACTCATATTCAATGAAAATATTATAATGCAAGGAAAAAACAAAATGCATACAACCTACGTTTGATATTAGAATGAATAAATGCCCATTCAAAGTAAGGAATTGCATACCATTTTCCAACGAACTTCATGAAATCTGATACATATTTCGAAGGATCCGCAACGATATAATATTGACTAACAAAAAACTCATTTTCTGTAAGAATTTCATAATACAATAGAAAAAATAAAACAAACTGAATAAAGTTCCACTTAAAGCAAGAAAGACAATTGATTAAGTGTTTAAGTTCATTCACCGAAAACGTTTCCTTATCTACCTTGAAGGAAGTGACATATGTTTTCTCTAACTTGCTAAAAGAATGTATTTTATTCCTAAGAATTGCTGCAATTTATGCCTGAAAATAATGAGTTTTCCAGAGCGGATCTAATAATACAATAAAAAAATGTATTGAACTTGGCGGCATAAAATGTTGAATAAATCTTAACTCATAGCAACGAAAGCAAATTCTTAAGTGTTTCTATTAGTATTCATCCAATTTATTGCCTCCCTAGTTTCTTGGAAGGAATCCCACTTTTCTATGAAATTGATAAATCCTGCATATTAGTACAAATATCATCCGCAACATGATATTCTTGAAGAAAAAAAAACTCATTTTCAGTAAAAACTGAATAGTATGCTCGATAACACAATAATCAAAATGCATAGAACTATAGATATAACGAGTTTATTAAATTTTCACTCACAGCAAGAAAAGCAAAGAACAGAGAGTTTATAATGATATTTACCTAGGCAATTGTCTTTCACTTTCCGGATCCATTGTATCCATCCATCCAACAATCAAAAAGCATGGAACTACAGACATAACGAGTTGAATTAAGCTTCACTCAGAGGAAGAAAAAGATTTATCTGAGTGTTTCTCACCACATTCACCCAGGTATTTCATTTTCTTCGGTCAGAGAGAAGCATCCGATTTTTCTCCGAACTCGACGATATCGGCTATATCAGTCAAGGGATCTGCTTCTACATAATATTTTGTAAACAATGATTTTCAGTTGATATTTCATAATAGAATAGGTAAATCAAAAAACAAAATGCACATAAATATCCGGCCTAGCGGTATAAGATTCGGCAAGACTATGTATAGCGGCTATAGGTATGAGCGGCTCCAACTTGAAGCAAGAAAGACGAGGATCTGAGTATTTATAAGCATTGTCACCCGGTCCTAGTGAAACATCCCATTTTTCTCCACACATTTTGAAATCGATATGCGATTTCCAGGATGGGCAAAATATTGTGTAAGAACAAACTCATATTCAATGAAAATATCATAATGCAAGGAAAAAACAAAATGCATACAACCTACGTTTGATATTAGAATGAATAAATGCCCATTCAAAGTAAGGAATTGCATACCATTTTACAACGAACTTCACGAAATCTGATACATATTTCGAAGGATCCGCAACGATATAATATTGACTAACAAAAAACTCATTTTCTGTAAGAATTTCATAATACAAAAGAAAAATTAAACAAACTGAATAAAGTTCCACTTAAAGCAAGAAAGACAATTGATTAAGTGTTTAAGTTCATTCATCGAAAACGTTTCCTTATCTACTTTGAAGGAAGTGACATATGTTTTCTCTAACTTGCTAAAAGAATGTATTTTATTCCTAAGAATTGCTGCAATTTATGCCTGAAAATAATGAGTTTTCCAGAGCGGATCTAATAATACAATAAAAAAATGTATTGAACTTGGCGGCATAAAATGTTGAATAAATCTTAACTCATAGCAACGAAAGCAAATTCTTAAGTGTTTCTAATAGTATTCATGAAATTTCTTGCCTCCCTAGTTTCTTGGAAGGAATCCAACTTTTCTACGAAATTGATAAATCCTGCATATTAGTACAAATATCATCAGCAACATGATATTCTCGAAAAAAAAAATTCATTTTCAGTAAAAACTTAGTAGTATGCTTGATAACACAATAATCAAAATGCATAGAACTATACATATAACGAGTTTATTAAATTTTCACTCACAGCAAGAAAAGCAAAGAACAGAGAGTTTATAATGATATTTATCTAGGCAATTGTCTTTCACTTTCCGGATCCATTGTATCCATCCATCCAACAATCAAAAAGCATGGAACTACAGACATAACGAGTTGAATTAAGCTTCACTCAGAGGAAGAAAAAGATTTATCTGAGTGTTTCTCACCACATTCACCCAGGTATTTCCTTTTCATCGCTCAGAGAGAAGCATCCGATTTTTCTCCGAACTCGACGGTATCGGCTATATCAGTCAAGGGATCTGCTTCTACATAATATTTTGTAAACAATGATTTTCAGTTGATATTTCATAATAGAATAGGTAAATCAAAAAACAAAATGCACATAAATATCCGGCCTAGCGGTATAAGATTCGGCAAGACTATGTATAGCGGCTATAGGTATGAGCGGCTCCAACTCGAAGCAAGAAAGACGAGGATCTGAGTATTTATAAGCATTGTCACCCGGTCCTAGTGAAACATCCCATTTTTCTCCACACATTTTGAAATCGATATGCGATTTCCAGGATGGGCAAAATATTGTGTAAGAACAAACTCATATTCAATGAAAATATCATAATGCAAGGAAAAAACAAAATGCATACAACCTACGTTTGATATTAGAATGAATAAATGCCCATTCAAAGTAAGGAATTGCATACCATTTTACAACGAACTTCACGAAATCTGATACATATTTCGAAGGATCCGCAACGATATAATATTGACTAACAAAAAACTCATTTTCTGTAAGAATTTCATAATACAAAAGAAAAAATAAAACAAACTGAATAAAGTTCCACTTAAAGCAAGAAAGACAATTGATTAAGTGTTTAAGTTCATTCACCGAAAACGTTTCCTTATCTACTTTGAAGGAAGTGACATATGTTTTCTCTAACTTGCTAAAAGAATGTATTTTATTCCTAAGAATTGCTGCAATTTATGCCTGAAAATAATGAGTTTTCCAGAGCGGATCTAATAATACAATAAAAAAATGTATTGAACTTGGCGGCATAAAATGTTGAATAAATCTTAACTCATAGCAACGAAAGCAAATTCTTAAGTGTTTCTAATAGTATTCATCCAATTTCTTGCCTCCCTAATTTCTTGGAAGGAATCCAACTTTTCTACGAAATTGATAAATCCTGCATATTAGTACAAATATCATCCGCAACATGATATTCTGGAGAAAAAAAATTCATTTTCAGTAAAAACTTAATAGTATGCTTGATAACACAATAATCAAAATGCATAGAACTATAGATATAACGAGTTTATTAAATTTTCACTCACAGCAAGAAAAGCAAAGAACAGAGAGTTTATAATGATATTTACCTAGGCAATTGTCTTTCACTTTCCGGATCCATTGTATCCATCCATCCAAGAATCAAAAAGCATGGAACTACAGACATAACGAGTTGAATTAATCGTCACTCAGAGGAAGAAAAAGATTTATCTGAGTGTTTCTCACCACATTCACCCAGGTATTTCCTTTTCTTCGCTCAGAGAGAAGCATCCGATTTTTCTCCGAACTCGACGATATCGGCTATATCAGTCAAGGGATCTGCTTCTACATAATATTTTGTAAACAATGATTTTCAGTTGATATTTCATAATAGAATAGGTAAATCAAAAAACAAAATGCACATAAATATCCGGCCTAGCGGTATAAGATTCGGCAAGACTATGTATAGCGGCTATAGGTATGAGCGGCTCCAACTTGAAGCAAGAAAGACGAGGATCTGAGTATTTATAAGCATTGTCACCCGGTCCTAGTGAAACATCCCATTTTTCTCCACACATTTTGAAATCGATATGCGATTTCCAGGATGGGCAAAATATTGTGTAAGAACAAACTCATATTCAATGAAAATATCATAATGCAAGGAAAAAACAAAATGCATACAACCTACGTTTGATATTAGAATGAATAAATGCCCATCCATTCAAAGTAAGGAATTGCATACCATTTTACAACGAACTTCACGAAATCTGATACATATTTCGAAGGATCCGCAACGATATAATATTGACTAACAAAAAACTCATTTTCTGTAAGAATTTCATAATACAAAAGAAAAAATAAAACAAACTGAATAAAGTTCCACTTAAAGCAAGAAAGACAATTGATTAAGTGTTTAAGTTCATTCACCGAATACGTTTCCTTATCTACTTTGAAGGAAGTGACATATGTTTTCTCTAACTTGCTAAAAGAATGTATTTTATTCCTAAGAATTGCTGCAATTTATGCCTGAAAATAATGAGTTTTCCAGAGCGGATCTAATAATACAATAAAAAAATGTATTGAACTTGGCGGCATAAAATGTTGAATAAATCTTAACTCATAGCAACGAAAGCAAATTCTTAAGTGTTTCTAATAGTATTCATGAAATTTCTTGCCTCCCTAGTTTCTTGGAAGGAATCCAACTTTTCTGCGAAATTGATAAATCCTGCATATTAGTACAAATATCATCCGCAACATGATATTCTCGAAAAAAAAATTCATTTTCAGTAAAAACTTAATAGTATGCTTGATAACACAATAATCAAAATGCATAGAACTATAGATATAACGAGTTTATTAAATTTTCACTCACAGCAAGAAAAGCAAAGAACAGAGAGTTTATAATGATATTTACCTAGGCAATTGTCTTTCACTTTCCGGATCCATTGTATCCATCCATCCAACAATCAAAAAGCATGGAACTACAGACATAACGAGTTGAATTAAGCTTCACTCAGAGGAAGAAAAAGATTTATCTGAGTGTTTCTCACCACATTCACCCAGGTATTTCCTTTTCATCGCTCAGAGAGAAGCATCCGATTTTTCTCCGAACTCGACGGTATCGGCTATATCAGTCAAGGGATCTGCTTCTACATAATATTTTGTAAACAATGATTTTCAGTTGATATTTCATAATAGAATAGGTAAATCAAAAAACAAAATGCACATAAATATCCGGCCTAGCGGTATAAGATTCGGCAAGACTATGTATAGCGGCTATAGGTATGAGCGGCTCCAACTCGAAGCAAGAAAGACGAGGATCTGAGTATTTATAAGCATTGTCACCCGGTCCTAGTGAAACATCCCATTTTTCTCCACACATTTTGAAATCGATATGCGATTTCCAGGATGGGCAAAATATTGTGTAAGAACAAACTCATATTCAATGAAAATATCATAATGCAAGGAAAAAACAAAATGCATACAACCTACGTTTGATATTAGAATGAATAAATGCCCATTCAAAGTAAGGAATTGCATACCATTTTACAACGAACTTCACGAAATCTGATACATATTTCGAAGGATCCGCAACGATATAATATTGACTAACAAAAAACTCATTTTCTGTAAGAATTTCATAATACAAAAGAAAAAATAAAACAAACTGAATAAAGTTCCACTTAAAGCAAGAAAGACAATTGATTAAGTGTTTAAGTTCATTCACCGAAAACGTTTCCTTATCTACTTTGAAGGAAGTGACATATGTTTTCTCTAACTTGCTAAAAGAATGTATTTTATTCCTAAGAATTGCTGCAATTTATGCCTGAAAATAATGAGTTTTCCAGAGCGGATCTAATAATACAATAAAAAAATGTATTGAACTTGGCGGAATAAAATGTTGAATAAATCTTAACTCATAGCAACGAAAGCAAATTCTTAAGTGTTTCTAATAGTATTCATGAAATTTCTTGCCTCCCTAGTTTCTTGGAAGGAATCCAACTTTTCTACGAAATTGATAAATCCTGCATATTAGTACAAATATCATCAGCAACATGATATTCTCGAAAAAAAAATTCATTTTCAGTAAAAACTTAATAGTATGCTTGATAACACAATAATCAAAATGCATAGAACTATACATATAACGAGTTTATTAAATTTTCACTCACAGCAAGAAAAGCAAAGAACAGAGAGTTTATAATGATATTTACCTAGGCAATTGTCTTTCACTTTCCGGATCCATTGTATCCATCCATCCAACAATCAAAACGCATGGAACTACAGACATAACGAGTTGAATTAAGCTTCACTCAGAGGAAGAAAAAGATTTATCTGAGTGTTTCTCACCACATTCACCCAGGTATTTCCTTTTCTTCGCTCAGAGAGAAGCATCCGATTTTTCTCCGAACTCGACGATATCGGCTATATCAGTCAAGGGATCTGCTTCTACATAATATTTTGTAAACAATGATTTTCAGTTGATATTTCATAATAGAATAGGTAAATCAAAAAACAAAATGCACATAAATATCCGGCCTAGCGGTATAAGATTCGGCAAGACTATGTATAGCGGCTATAGGTATGAGCGGCTCCAACTTGAAGCAAGAAAGACGAGGATCTGAGTATTTATAAGCATTGTCACCCGGTCCTAGTGAAACATCCCATTTTTCTCCACACATTTTGAAATCGATATGCGATTTCCAGGATGGGCAAAATATTGTGTAAGAACAAACTCATATTCAATGAAAATATCATAATGCAAGGAAAAAACAAAATGCATACAACCTACGTTTGATATTAGAATGAATAAATGCCCATTCAAAGTAAGGAATTGCATACCATTTTACAACGAACTTCACGAAATCTGATACATATTTCGAAGGATCCGCAACGATATAATATTGACTAACAAAAAACTCATTTTCTGTAAGAATTTCATAATACAAAAGAAAAAATAAAACAAACTGAATAAAGTTCCACTTAAAGCAAGAAAGACAATTGATTAAGTGTTTAAGTTCATTCACCGAAAACGTTTCCTTATCTACTTTGAAGGAAGTGACATATGTTTTCTCTAACTTGCTAAAAGAATGTATTTTATTCCTAAGAATTGCTGCAATTTATGCGTGAAAATAATGAGTTTTCCAGAGCGGATCTAATAATACAATAAAAAAATGTATTGAACTTGGCGGCATAAAATGTTGAATAAATCTTAACTCATAGCAACGAAAGCAAATTCTTAAGTGTTTCTAATAGTATTCATCCAATTTCTTGCCTCTCTAGTTTCTTGGAAGGAATCACACTTTTATACGAAATTGATAAATCCTGCATATTAGTACAAATATCATCCGCAACATGATATTCTCAAAAAAAAAATTCATTTTTAATAAAAACTTAATAGTATGCTTGATAACACAATAATCAAAATGCATAGAACTATAGATATAACGAGTTTATTAAATTTTCACTCACAGCAAGAAAAGAAAAGAACAGAGAGTTTATAATGATATTTACCTAGGCAATTGTCTTTCACTTTCCGGATTCATTGTATCCATCCATCCAACAATCAAAAAGCATGGAACTACAGACATAACGAGTTGAATTAAGCTTCACTCAGAGGAAGAAAAAGATTTATCTGAGTGTTTCTCACCACATTCACCCAGGTATTTCCTTTTCCTCGCTCAGAGAGAAGCATCCGATTTTTCTCCGAACTCGACGATATCGGCTATATCAGTCAAGGGATCTGCTTCTACATGATATTTTGAAAACAATGATTTTCAGTTGAAATTTCATAATAGAATAGATAAATCAAAAAACAAAATGCACATAAATATCCGGACTAGCGGTATAAGACTCGGCAAGAATATGTATAGCGGCTATAGGTATGAGCGGCTCCAACTCGAAGCAAGAAAGACGAGGATCTGAGTATTTATAAGCATTGTCACCCGGGAATAGTGAAACATCCCATTTTTTTCCACACGTTTTGAAATCGATATGCGATTTCCAGGATCGGCAAAATATTGTGTAAGAAAAAACTCATATTCAATGAAAATATCATAATGCAAGGAAAAAACAAAATGCATACAACCTACGTTTGATATTAGAATGAATAAATGCCCATTCAAAGTAAGGAATAGCATAACATTTTCCAACGAACTTCAAGAAATCTGATACATATTTCGAAGGATCCGCAACGATATAATATTGACTAACAAAAAACTCATTTTCTGTAAGAATTTCATAATACAAAAGAAAAAATAAAACAAACTGAATAAAGTTCCACTTAAAGCAAAAAAGACAATTGATTAAGTGTTTAAAATAATTCACCGAAAACGTTTCCTTATCTACTTTGAAGGAAGTGACATATGTTTCCTCTAACTTGCTAAAAGAATGTATTTTATTCCTAAGAATTGCTGCAATTTATGCCTGAAAATAATGAGTTTTCCAGAGCGGATATAATAATACAATAAAAAAATGTATTGAACTTGGCGGCATAAAATGTTGAATAAATCTTAACTCATAGTAACGAAAGCAAATTCTTAAGCGTTTCTAATAGTATTCATCCAATTTCTTGCCTCCCTAGTTTCTTGGAAGGAATCCAACTTTTCTACGAAATTGATAAATCCTGCATATTAGTACAAATATCATCCGCAACATGATATTCTGAAAAAAAAAAAATTCATTTTCAATAAAAACTTAATAGTATGCTTGATAACACAATAATCAAAATGCATAGAACTATAGATATAACGAGTTTATTAAATTTTCACTCACAGCAAGAAAAGCAAAGAACAGAGAGTTTATAATGATATTTACCTAGGCAATTGTCTTTCACTTTCCGGATCCATTGTATCCATCCATCCAACAATCAAAAAGCATGGAACTACAGACATAACGAGTTGAATTAAGCTTCACTCAGAGGAAGAAAAAGATTTATCTGAGTGTTTCTCACCACATTCACCCAGGTATTTCCTTTTCTTCGCTCAGAGAGAAGCATCCGATTTTTCTCCGAACTCGACGATATCGGCTATATCAGTCAAGGGATCTGCTTCTACATAATATTTTGTAAACAATGATTTTCAATTGATATTTCATAATAGAATAGGTAAATCAAAAAACAAAATGCACATAAATATCCGGCCTAGCGGTAAAAGATTCGGCAAGACTATGTATAGCGGCTATAGGTATGAGCGGCTCCAACTTGAAGCAAGAAAGACGAGGATCTGAGTATTTATAAGCATTGTCACCCGGTCCTAGTGAAACATCCCATTTTTCTCCACACATTTTGAAATCGATATGCGATTTCCAGGATGGGCAAAATATTGTGTAAGAACAAACTCATATTCAATGAAAATATCATAATGCAAGGAAAAAACAAAATGCATACAACCTACGTTTGATATTAGAATGAATAAATGCCCATTCAAAGTAAGGAATTGCATACCATTTTACAACGAACTTCACGAAATCTGATACATATTTCGAAGGATCCGCAACGATATAATATTGACTAACAAAAAACTCATTTTCTGTAAGAATTTCATAATACAAAAGAAAAAATAAAACAAACTGAATAAAGTTCTACTTAAAGCAAGAAAGACAATTGATTAAGTGTTTAAGTTCATTCACCGAAAACGTTTCCTTATCTACTTTGAAGGAAGTGACATATGTTTTCTCGAACTTGCTAAAAGAATGTATTTTATTCCTAAGAATTGCTGCAATTTATGCCTGAAAATAATGAGTTTTCCAGAGCGGATATAATAATACAATAAAAAAATGTATTGAACTTGGCGGCATAAAATGTTGAATAAATCTTAACTCATAGTAACGAAAGCAAATTCTTAAGTGTTTCTAATAGTATTCATCCAATTTCTTGCCTCCCTAGTTTCTTGGAAGGAATCCAACTTTTCTACGAAATTGATAAATCCTGCATATTAGTACAAATATCATCCGCAACATGATATTCTGAAAAAAAAAATTCATTTTCAATAAAAACTTAATAGTATGCTTGATAACACAATAATCAAAATGCATAGAACTATAGATATAACGAGTTTATTAAATTTTCACTCACAGCAAGAAAAGCAAAGAACAGAGAGTTTATGATGATATTTACCTAGGCAATTGTCTTTCACTTTCCGGATCCATTGTATCCATCCATCCAACAATCAAAAAGCATGGAACTACAGACATAACGAGTTGAATTAAGCTTCACTCAGAGGAAGAAAAAGATTTATCTGAGTGTTTCTCACCACATTCACCCAGGTATTTCCTTTTCTTCGCTCAGAGAGAAGCATCCGATTTTTCTCCGAACTCGACGATATCGGCTATATCAGTCAAGGGATCTGCTTCTACATAATATTTTGTAAACAATGATTTTCAGTTGATATTTCATAATAGAATAGGTAAATCAAAAAACAAAGTGCACATAAATATCCGGCCTAGCGGTATAAGATTCGGCAAGACTATGTATAGCGGCTATAGGTATGAGCGGCTCCAACTCGAAGCAAGAAAGACGAGGATCTGAGTATTTATAAGCATTGTCACCCGGTCCTAGTGAAACATCCCATTTTTCTCCACACATTTTGAAATCGATATGCGATTTCCAGGATGGGCAAAATATTGTGTAAGAACAAACTCATATTCAATGAAAATATCATAATGCAAGGAAAAAACAAAATGCATACAACCTACGTTTGATATTAGAATGAATAAATGCCCATTCAAAGTAAGGAATTGCATACCATTTTACAACGAACTTCACGAAATCTGATACATATTTCTAAGGATCCGCAACGATATAATATTGACTAACAAAAAACTCATTTTCTGTAAGAATTTCATAATACAAAAGAAAAAATAAAACAAACTGAATAAAGTTCCACTTAAAGCAAAAAAGACAATTGATTAAGTGTTTAATTTCATTCACCGAAAACGTTTCCTTATCTACTTTGAAGGAAGTGATATATGTTTTCTCTAACTTGCTAAAAGAATGTATTTTATTCCTAAGAATTGCTGCAATTTATGCCTGAAAATAATGAGTTTTCCAGAGCGGATCTAATAATACAATAAAAAAATGTATTGAACTTGGCGGCATAAAATGTTGAATAAATCTTAACTCATAGCAACGAAAGCAAATTCTTAAGTGTTTCTAATAGTATTCATCCAATTTCTTGCCTCCCTAGTTTCTTGGAAGGAATCCAACTTTTCTACGAAATTGATAAATCCTGCATATTAGTACAAATATCATCCGCAACATGATATTCTCGAAAAAAAAAATTCATTTTCAGTAAAAACTTAATAGTATGCTTGATAACACAATAATCAAAATGCATAGAACTATAGATATAACGAGTTTATTAAATTTTCACTCACAGCAAGAAAAGCAAAGAACAGATAGTTTATAATGATATTTACCTAGGCAATTGTCTTTCACTTTCCGGATCCATTGTATCTATCCATCCAACAATCAAAAAGCATGGAACTACAGACATAACGAGTTGAATTAAGCTTCACTCAGAGGAAGAAAAAGATTTATCTGAGTGTTTCTCATCGCATTCACCCAGGTATTTCCTTTTCCTCACTCAGAGAGAAGCATCCGATTTTTCTCCGAACTCGACGATATCGGCTATATCAGTCAAGGGATCTGCTTCTACATAATATTTTGTAAACAATGATTTTCAGTTGAAATTTCATAATAGAATAGATAAATAAAAAAAAAATGCACATAAATATCCGGCCTAGCGGTGTAAGATTCGGCAAGACTATGTATAGCGGCTATAGGTATGAGCGGCTCCAACTCGAAGCAAGAAAGACGAGGATCTGAGTATTTATAAGCATTGTCACCCGGTCCTAGTGAAACATCCCATTTTTCTCCACACATTTTGAAATCGATATGCGATTTCCAAGATCGGCAAAATATTGTGTAAGAACAAACTCATATTAAATGAAAATATCATAATGCAAGGGAAAAAACAAAATGCATACAACCTATGTTTGATATTAGAATGAATAAATGCCCATTCAAAGTAAGGAATTGCATACCATTTTCCAACGAACTTCACGAAATCTGATACATATTTCGAAGGATCCGCAACGATATAATATTGACTAACAAAAAAATCATTTTCTGTAAGAATTTCATAATACAATAGAAAAAATAAAACAAACTGAATAAAGTTCCACTTAAAGCAAGAAAGACAATTGATTAAGTGTTTAAGTTCATTCACCGAAAACGTTTCCTTATCTACTTTGAAGGAAGTGACATATGTTTTCTCTAACTTGCTAAAAGAATGTATTTTATTCCTAAGAATTGCTGCAATTTATGCCTGTAAAAAATCAGTTTTCCAGAGCGGATCTAATAATACAATAAAAAAATGTATTGAACTTGCAAGAATAAAATGTTGAATAAATCTTCACTCATAGCAACGAAAGCTAATTCCCGGGTGTTTCTAGTAACACTCATCCAATTTCTTGCCTCCCTAGTTTCTTGGAAGGAATCCCACTTTTCTATGAAATTAATAAATCCTGCATATTAGTACAAATATCATCCGCAACATGATATTCTTGAAAAAAAAACTCATTTTCAGTAAAAACTGAATAGTATGCTTGATAACACAATAATCAAAATGCATAGAACTATAGATATAACGAGTTTATTAAATTTTCACTCACAGCAAGAAAAGCAAAGAACAGAGAGTTTATAATGATATTTACCTAGGCAATTGTCTTTCACTTTCCGGATTCATTGTATCCATCCATCCAACAATCAAAAAGCATGGAACTACAGACATAACGAGTTGAATTAAGCTTCACTCAGAGGAAGAAAAAGATTTATCTGAGTGTTTCTCATCGCATTCACCCAGGTATTTCCTTTTCCTCGCTCAGAGAGAAGCATCCGATTTTTCTCCGAACTCGACGATATCGGCTATATCAGTCAAGGGATCTGCTTCTACATGATATTTTGAAAACAATGATTTTCAGTTGAAATTTCATAATAGAATAGATAAATCAAAAAACAAAATGCACATAAATATCCGGACTAGCGGTATAAGACTCGGCAAGAATATGTATAGCGGCTATAGGTATGAGCGGCTCCAACTCGAAGCAAGAAAGACGAGGATCTGAGTATTTATAAGCATTGTCACCCGGGAATAGTGAAACATCCCATTTTTTTCCACACGTTTTGAAATCGATATGCGATTTCCAGGATCGGCAAAATATTGTGTAAGAAAAAACTCATATTCAATGAAAATATCATAATGCAAGGAAAAAACAAAATGCATACAACCTACGTTTGATATTAGAATGAATAAATGCCCATTCAAAGTAAGGAATAGCATAACATTTTCCAACGAACTTCAAGAAATCTGATACATATTTCGAAGGATCCGCAACGATATAATATTGACTAACAAAAAACTCATTTTCTGTAAGAATTTCATAATACAAAAGAAAAAATAAAACAAACTGAATAAAGTTCCACTTAAAGCAAAAAAGACAATTGATTAAGTGTTTAAAATAATTCACCGAAAACGTTTCCTTATCTACTTTGAAGGAAGTGACATATGTTTCCTCTAACTTGCTAAAAGAATGTATTTTATTCCTAAGAATTGCTGCAATTTATGCCTGAAAATAATGAGTTTTCCAGAGCGGATATAATAATACAATAAAAAAATGTATTGAACTTGGCGGCATAAAATGTTGAATAAATCTTAACTCATAGTAACGAAAGCAAATTCTTAAGCGTTTCTAATAGTATTCATCCAATTTCTTGCCTCCCTAGTTTCTTGGAAGGAATCCAACTTTTCTACGAAATTGATAAATCCTGCATATTAGTACAAATATCATCCGCAACATGATATTCTGAAAAAAAAAAAATTCATTTTCAATAAAAACTTAATAGTATGCTTGATAACACAATAATCAAAATGCATAGAACTATAGATATAACGAGTTTATTAAATTTTCACTCACAGCAAGAAAAGCAAAGAACAGAGAGTTTATAATGATATTTACCTAGGCAATTGTCTTTCACTTTCCGGATCCATTGTATCCATCCATCCAACAATCAAAAAGCATGGAACTACAGACATAACGAGTTGAATTAAGCTTCACTCAGAGGAAGAAAAAGATTTATCTGAGTGTTTCTCACCACATTCACCCAGGTATTTCCTTTTCTTCGCTCAGAGAGAAGCATCCGATTTTTCTCCGAACTCGACGATATCGGCTATATCAGTCAAGGGATCTGCTTCTACATAATATTTTGTAAACAATGATTTTCAATTGATATTTCATAATAGAATAGGTAAATCAAAAAACAAAATGCACATAAATATCCGGCCTAGCGGTAAAAGATTCGGCAAGACTATGTATAGCGGCTATAGGTATGAGCGGCTCCAACTTGAAGCAAGAAAGACGAGGATCTGAGTATTTATAAGCATTGTCACCCGGTCCTAGTGAAACATCCCATTTTTCTCCACACATTTTGAAATCGATATGCGATTTCCAGGATGGGCAAAATATTGTGTAAGAACAAACTCATATTCAATGAAAATATCATAATGCAAGGAAAAAACAAAATGCATACAACCTACGTTTGATATTAGAATGAATAAATGCCCATTCAAAGTAAGGAATTGCATACCATTTTACAACGAACTTCACGAAATCTGATACATATTTCGAAGGATCCGCAACGATATAATATTGACTAACAAAAAACTCATTTTCTGTAAGAATTTCATAATACAAAAGAAAAAATAAAACAAACTGAATAAAGTTCTACTTAAAGCAAGAAAGACAATTGATTAAGTGTTTAAGTTCATTCACCGAAAACGTTTCCTTATCTACTTTGAAGGAAGTGACATATGTTTTCTCGAACTTGCTAAAAGAATGTATTTTATTCCTAAGAATTGCTGCAATTTATGCCTGAAAATAATGAGTTTTCCAGAGCGGATATAATAATACAATAAAAAAATGTATTGAACTTGGCGGCATAAAATGTTGAATAAATCTTAACTCATAGTAACGAAAGCAAATTCTTAAGTGTTTCTAATAGTATTCATCCAATTTCTTGCCTCCCTAGTTTCTTGGAAGGAATCCAACTTTTCTACGAAATTGATAAATCCTGCATATTAGTACAAATATCATCCGCAACATGATATTCTGAAAAAAAAAAATTCATTTTCAATAAAAACTTAATAGTATGCTTGATAACACAATAATCAAAATGCATAGAACTATAGATATAACGAGTTTATTAAATTTTCACTCACAGCAAGAAAAGCAAAGAACAGAGAGTTTATGATGATATTTACCTAGGCAATTGTCTTTCACTTTCCGGATCCATTGTATCCATCCATCCAACAATCAAAAAGCATGGAACTACAGACATAACGAGTTGAATTAAGCTTCACTCAGAGGAAGAAAAAGATTTATCTGAGTGTTTCTCACCACATTCACCCAGGTATTTCCTTTTCTTCGCTCAGAGAGAAGCATCCGATTTTTCTCCGAACTCGACGATATCGGCTATATCAGTCAAGGGATCTGCTTCTACATAATATTTTGTAAACAATGATTTTCAGTTGATATTTCATAATAGAATAGGTAAATCAAAAAACAAAGTGCACATAAATATCCGGCCTAGCGGTATAAGATTCGGCAAGACTATGTATAGCGGCTATAGGTATGAGCGGCTCCAACTCGAAGCAAGAAAGACGAGGATCTGAGTATTTATAAGCATTGTCACCCGGTCCTAGTGAAACATCCCATTTTTCTCCACACATTTTGAAATCGATATGCGATTTCCAGGATGGGCAAAATATTGTGTAAGAACAAACTCATATTCAATGAAAATATCATAATGCAAGGAAAAAACAAAATGCATACAACCTACGTTTGATATTAGAATGAATAAATGCCCATTCAAAGTAAGGAATTGCATACCATTTTACAACGAACTTCACGAAATCTGATACATATTTCTAAGGATCCGCAACGATATAATATTGACTAACAAAAAACTCATTTTCTGTAAGAATTTCATAATACAAAAGAAAAAATAAAACAAACTGAATAAAGTTCCACTTAAAGCAAAAAAGACAATTGATTAAGTGTTTAATTTCATTCACCGAAAACGTTTCCTTATCTACTTTGAAGGAAGTGATATATGTTTTCTCTAACTTGCTAAAAGAATGTATTTTATTCCTAAGAATTGCTGCAATTTATGCCTGAAAATAATGAGTTTTCCAGAGCGGATCTAATAATACAATAAAAAAATGTATTGAACTTGGCGGCATAAAATGTTGAATAAATCTTAACTCATAGCAACGAAAGCAAATTCTTAAGTGTTTCTAATAGTATTCATCCAATTTCTTGCCTCCCTAGTTTCTTGGAAGGAATCCAACTTTTCTACGAAATTGATAAATCCTGCATATTAGTACAAATATCATCCGCAACATGATATTCTCGAAAAAAAAAATTCATTTTCAGTAAAAACTTAATAGTATGCTTGATAACACAATAATCAAAATGCATAGAACTATAGATATAACGAGTTTATTAAATTTTCACTCACAGCAAGAAAAGCAAAGAACAGATAGTTTATAATGATATTTACCTAGGCAATTGTCTTTCACTTTCCGGATCCATTGTATCTATCCATCCAACAATCAAAAAGCATGGAACTACAGACATAACGAGTTGAATTAAGCTTCACTCAGAGGAAGAAAAAGATTTATCTGAGTGTTTCTCATCGCATTCACCCAGGTATTTCCTTTTCCTCACTCAGAGAGAAGCATCCGATTTTTCTCCGAACTCGACGATATCGGCTATATCAGTCAAGGGATCTGCTTCTACATAATATTTTGTAAACAATGATTTTCAGTTGAAATTTCATAATAGAATAGATAAATAAAAAAAAAATGCACATAAATATCCGGCCTAGCGGTGTAAGATTCGGCAAGACTATGTATAGCGGCTATAGGTATGAGCGGCTCCAACTCGAAGCAAGAAAGACGAGGATCTGAGTATTTATAAGCATTGTCACCCGGTCCTAGTGAAACATCCCATTTTTCTCCACACATTTTGAAATCGATATGCGATTTCCAAGATCGGCAAAATATTGTGTAAGAACAAACTCATATTAAATGAAAATATCATAATGCAAGGGAAAAAACAAAATGCATACAACCTATGTTTGATATTAGAATGAATAAATGCCCATTCAAAGTAAGGAATTGCATACCATTTTCCAACGAACTTCACGAAATCTGATACATATTTCGAAGGATCCGCAACGATATAATATTGACTAACAAAAAAATCATTTTCTGTAAGAATTTCATAATACAATAGAAAAAATAAAACAAACTGAATAAAGTTCCACTTAAAGCAAGAAAGACAATTGATTAAGTGTTTAAGTTCATTCACCGAAAACGTTTCCTTATCTACTTTGAAGGAAGTGACATATGTTTTCTCTAACTTGCTAAAAGAATGTATTTTATTCCTAAGAATTGCTGCAATTTATGCCTGTAAAAAATCAGTTTTCCAGAGCGGATCTAATAATACAATAAAAAAATGTATTGAACTTGCAAGAATAAAATGTTGAATAAATCTTCACTCATAGCAACGAAAGCTAATTCCCGGGTGTTTCTAGTAACACTCATCCAATTTCTTGCCTCCCTAGTTTCTTGGAAGGAATCCCACTTTTCTATGAAATTAATAAATCCTGCATATTAGTACAAATATCATCCGCAACATGATATTCTTGAAAAAAAAACTCATTTTCAGTAAAAACTGAATAGTATGCTTGATAACACAATAATCAAAATGCATAGAACTATAGATATAACGAGTTTATTAAATTTTCACTCACAGCAAGAAAAGCAAAGAACAGAGAGTTTATAATGATATTTACCTAGGCAATTGTCTTTCACTTTCCGGATTCATTGTATCCATCCATCCAACAATCAAAAAGCATGGAACTACAGACATAACGAGTTGAATTAAGCTTCACTCAGAGGAAGAAAAAGATTTATCTGAGTGTTTCTCATCGCATTCACCCAGGTATTTCCTTTTCCTCGCTCAGAGAGAAGCATCCGATTTTTCTCCGAACTCGACGATATCGGCTATATCAGTGACGGGATCTGCTTCTACATAATATTTTGTAAACAATGATTTTCAGTTGAAATTTCATAATAGAATAGATAAATCAAAAAACAAAATGCAGATAAATTTCCTTCCTAGCGGTATGAGACTTGGCAAGAGTATGTATAGCGGCTCCAACTCGAAGCAAGAAATTCGAGGATCTGAGTATTTATAATCATTGTCATCCGGTCCTAGTGAAACATCCCATTTTTCTCCACACATTTTGAAATCGATATGCGATTTCCAGGATCGGCAAAATATTGTGTAAGAACAAACTCATATTCAATGAAAATATCATAATGCAAGGAAAAAACAAAATGCATACAATCTACGTTTGATATTAGAATGAATAAATGCCCATTCAAAGTAAGGAATTGCATACCATTTTCCAACGAACTTCACGAAATCTGATACATATTTCGAAGGATCCGCAATGATATAATATTGACTAACAAAAAAACTCATTTTCTGTAAGAATTTCATAATACAATAGAAAAAATAAAACAAACTGAATATAGTTCCACTTAAAGCAAGAAAGACAATTGATTAAGTGTTTAAGTTCATTCACCGAAAACGTTTCCTTATCTACTTTGAAGGAAGTGACATATGTTTTCTCTAACTTGCTAAAAGAATGTATTTTATTCCTAAGAATTGCTGCAATTTATGCCTGTAAAAAATCAGTTTTCCAGAGCGGATCTAATAATACAATAAAAAAATGTATTGAACTTGCAAGAATAAAATGTTGAATAAATCTTCACTCATAGCAACGAAAGCTAATTCCCGGGTGTTTCTAGTAACACTCATCCAATTTCTTGCCTTCCTAGTTTCTTGGAAGGAATCCCACTTTTCTATGAAATTAATAAATCCTGCATATTAGTACAAATATCATCCGCAACATGATATTCTTGAAAAAAAAACTCATTTTCAGTAAAAACTGAATAGTATGCTCGATAACACAATAATCAAAATGCATAGAACTATAGATATAACGAGTTTATTAAATCTTCACTCACAGCAAGAAAAGCAAAGAACAGAGAGTTTATAATGATATTTACCTAGGCAATTGCCTTTCACTTTCCGGATCCATTGTATCCATCCATCCAACAATCAAAAAGCATGGAACTACAGACATAACGAGTTGAATCAAGCTTCACTCAGAGGAAGAAAAAGATTTGCCTGAGTGTTTCTCATCGCATTCACCCAGGTATTTCCTTTTCCTCACTCAGAGAGAAGCATCCGATTTTTCTCCGAACTCGACGATATCGGCTATATCAGTCAAGGGATCTGCTTCTACATAATATTTTGTAAACAATGATTTTCAGTTGAAATTTCATAATAGAATAGATAAATCAAAAAACAAAATGCACATAAATATCCGGCCTAGCGGTATAAGACTCGGCAAGAGTATGTATAGCGGCTATAGGTATGAGCGGCTCTAACTCGAAGCAAGAAAGACGAGGATCTGAGTATTTATAAGCATTGTCACCCGGTCCTAGTGAAACATCCCATTTTTCTCCACACATTTTGAAATCGATATGCGATTTCCAGGATCGGCAAAATATTGTGTAAGAACAAACTCATATTCAATGAAAATATCATAATGCAAGGAAAAAACAAAATTCATACAACCTACGTTTGATATTAGAATGAATAAATGCCCATTGAAAGTAAGGAATTGCATATCATTTTCCAACGAACTTCACGAAATCTGATACATATTTCGAAGGATCCGCAACGATATAATATTGACTAACAAAAAACTCATTTTCTGTAAGAATTTCATAATACAATAGAAAAAATAAAACAAACTGAATAAAGTTCCACTTAAAGCAAGAAAGACAATTGATTAAGTGTTTAAGTTCATTCACCGAAAACGTTTCCTTATCTACTTTGAATGAAGTGACATATGTTTTCTCTAACTTGCTAAAAGAATGTATTTTATTCCTAAGAATTGCTGCAATTTATGCGTGAAAATAATGAGTTTTCCAGAGCGGATCTAATAATACAATAAAAAAATGTATTGAACTTGGCGGCATGAAATGTTGAATAAATCTTAACTCATACCAACGAAAGCAAATTCCTAAGTGTTTCTAATAACATTCATCCCGTTGCCTGCAGTCCTCTCATCTTGGGAAGAATGCCATTTTTCTACTCATTTCATCCCATTTTTCTACTCATTTCATCCCATTTTCTACTTTATAAAAACCTGTATATTAGTACAAGGATCAGAAGCACTATAATATTCATTTAAGAATAAGTCCTTTTCAGTAAAAACTTTATAGTATGCTCGATAATACAATAATCAAAATGCATAGACCTTTAATCTCCACTCACTGCAACTCACAATGTGTATAACGATATTCACCCAAGTAATTGTCTTTCACTTTTCGGATCCATTGCATCCATTCATCCATGTAACAATCAAAATGCATGAAACTACGGACATAACGAGCTGAATAAAGCTACTTTCAAAGGAAGAAAGAGAAAGAACTGAGTTTTTGTCGTCACACTCACCCAGTCCATTGTGTTTGTCGCTCCGACAGAAGTATCCCATTTTTCTCCGAACTTGATGATATCGGCTATATCTGTAGAAGGATCTACATCTACATAATATTTTGTAAATACACAATCATTTTCAGTTGAAATTTCATAATAGAACAGAAAAATCAGAAAACAAAATGCATTGAAATTTCCTACATAGCGGTATGAGAATTGCTCCAATTCGAAGAGAGAAATAAAGATCTCAGTGTTTATAATCAATTTCACCCAGACCCTTGATTTTCTCGCTCGGGGAAATCCCATTTTATGCCAACGGCATCCCATTTTCCCCAAATTAAAAAAAAAAAAAAACGATATAGTATAGCAAGGATCAGTATTACATAATATCCTTTAAAATTTATTTTGATTTAATATTTTATAATACATGAAAAAATGAAATAAATGAATTTTATTTAACTGCATACATAACGAGCTGAAAAAATCTTCACTCGAAACAACAAAGACAAACGACGGAGAGCATATAATTCCATTTACACAGTCCCCTGTCTTCCTCTTTTCGACGGATGACTTCCATTTTTCACCGAACTCGATAAAATCGGATATATGAATCGAAAGATAAGCAGCAACAAAATATCTAAAATCACATTCATTTCAATTTATAATTTCGTAAAATAATAGAAAATACAAAGTACAAAATGCATTGAAGTGCAGGCATAAAGAGTTAAATACGACTTCACGGGGAGAAATACATACAACTGAGTGTTTATAACAATAATCACCAATTCTTTTTCCTTCCTCTCTTTGATTGAAATATCCAATTTTTCTCCGAAATTGATGATATCTGGTATATTAGTGCAAGGATCTGTAGAAATATAATATTCTGAAAATACAACCTCATTTTCAGTTAAAATTTCATAATACAATAGGAAAAACAAGAAACAAACTGTATAGAACTTCTCGGCAATGCTGAATGAGTAACACTCCGCTCCAAGCAAGAAAGACTACTAATTAGATGTTTATAATATTTCACCTAATTGGTTGTCTATCTTACTTGGAAGGAAGTTGAGTATAATTTCTCCAAGTTGCTAAAATCATCTATTTCATTCCTGAGAGCTGCTGCAATTAATGCCTAAAAATAAAATTTTCAGTAAAAATTTAACAATGCAAACGACAAAATGAATTTAAATCACTTGAATAGAAAACTGAATAAAGCTTCACTCAAAGCAATCAAGACAATCATCTGAGTGTTTATAAGGAACGTAGTACTCTCGAAAAACTCATATTCAGTTAACATTTTATGTTAATCGAGAAAATACAATAAACAAAATGTACTGAACTAAGTACTAACTAGTTGAATAAAACCTCACTGAAAGCAAGAGAGAGAGAGAGAGAAACAGCGTGTTCATAATGGCATTTACTTAGTCTCTTGTCTTTTTCTCTCTAGGGAAACATGACATTTTTCTCCAAATTTGATGAAATAGGATGTATGGTTCCAAGGATCCGCATCAATAAAATAATGCGTAAGAATAAACTCATTTTCAGTTAAAATATCAAAATTATAAAGAAAAATCAAAATGCATAGAACTTACAAGCATAGCAGAATGAGTATAGCTCCACTAAAATCAAGAAATTCTATTAATTAGGTATTTATGAATATGCTCCTATTCCGTTGAAATCCGTACATTAAGTAGGCGACGTATGTTTTCTCCAACTTGCTAAAATCATTCATATTATTCCTTAAAAATAATTCAATTTTCAATGAGGATTTAGTAATACAATAAACAAAATGTATTCGAATTGCCGGCATATGGAGTTGAATTCTTTATCTACAATTTATGCCTAAAAAATCCAATTTTCAGTAAGAATTTAATAATACAAAAGGTAAAAGATATTTAAATTGCGGGCATAGCGAACTGAATAGAGCTTCATTTACAGCAATCCAGACAGGCTCCAGAGTGTTTATAATCATTTTCATCGAGTCCTAACAAAAGACAAAATGTATTTAAATTGTGGGTATAGCGAGTTGAATGAATTTTGACGGAAAGAAAGAAAGACGACAACGGAATGATTTTAGTTATATTAACCTAGTCCCTTTTCTTTGTTGCTTCAAGGGAAATTCAAAGTTCGTTATTTCTTCTATTGTATTAAATTTTGATCTGAAACATTTTAAATACATACAATTCTTTACATCATTGAAAGCATTTTCGAAATTAGAATTGTATGTCTATTTCTAATGATTTAAGAATTAATTATTCATTCACGATTAGGCCAAGGCCATTGATGTGGGGTGTTCTTGGAAAGCACCTAGGCTCGAAGGCCTATAATCTTCCACTCGAGTACAATGATGAATAAGTGAAAAACAAAATATGTTGAGCATAATTTTTTTTAAGAATTTTGATTATGACTCAGTAATTTATGTTAAGGAATATAATTTATTTAAGGACAACATAAAGATAATAAGAAAAATGAAAAAAAAATATCATTAGAGGAATTTAAAATTCTATTATTTGGTATTTTTCTTGTCAGAATAAGTGCATTGGCCATTAGCAGGTTCTATTGGGTCGCATCGGCGGGATGAGAATGGATCATGGGGAATCACTATTAGGATGGACACTCTGTTTAAAAGATAAGAGTAATTGTTAAAATAAATTCCTAAATGTATTATCTAAGGAATTTTGAAAGGGCATATCATTTCTAATCATTAGACACTAAGTTCTACCTTGAAGCATTTTTTTCATTTATAGGAACAATAAGTTGATTTTTATTCGCCTCTGTCTAACGGTAGATAACTTGTTACAGAGTTAGTATTCCTTCACTTTCGGGCTTCATTTGAAATAATAACGTTTCAAATAATCAAAAGTTCAAAAACGAAAGCTTATCTCTTTTTGACTTTAAGCCTTTAGCCTTAACACTCCAAAATAAACATAGCTTTCATATTTCTATAAAAAAAACCTGGAATTTATAATTCTTTATTCCTTTTCTGGACACTCAAAATGAGAGATTGGGTTCGACACGTTTTCGGTTGAGGGTATTAACGACTGTGCAAAAGTAAGTTATCTGCCCCAAAAAACTATTGAAGATTCAAAACAGAAGGTTACAAACATAACCTAGCAGGCAGATAATATTCAGCCAAGGAACGAACAAACATTCTTAGGGTATTGATAAGCGTAGATCTAATTTTGGAGGGGAATACTAATGGACAATGGCACATGACCTAATATTACTGAGGCCGTGAATCTAAAATTGGACCAGTAATTATACTTAGTATTTTGTTAAGAATATCAATTAAGAGTAATAGTTTTGGCCAGCAAATACTGAAATTCAGGAATTCTCAATTATAATTATGTCACAGAATGGCAGTTTTCAGTTTTTGTGTTATCAAAACTTCAACAAGTTTCTGATATCAACAAAAGTTTGAAGAATTTCTTACAATTTCCAATTAATGGATATACATTTTATGTATAAAGAGATAACACGAAGAAAAACCGGAAAATAAATATTCAAAAACCTAATAAAATATTTATAGATCCTTTCTACGGATATGATGTATATTTATGAACTATATACCGAAAAAATTATAGATTCTTAAAATTGCGTGTTAAAATTATATACAATTATTACAAAGTTTACTAATATTTTTAATATGTTTAATTTACACAGATAGCAATCATCAATCCATAATCTTCCAAGCTCCCCCCCCCCCAAAAAAAAGCGCAATCTCCTCTACTTATTGCCTGAAAACAAACAATTGCCTGTTTCGTTAAATTTTATTAACGCAATAGAAGATATAGTAAACAGAAAGCACTGAAAGTTAGGGAATAGTAGGAAGAACAAAGTGTTATGTACAGCGGGAAAAAATACTGACCATTATGATTACATTCCCAACTTGTCTTCTAGTTTTGAAGGATCATTATTTTAACGTCCAGTTTTTAAAGAACTATAGTGTTAATTAATGACGGACACCGTAATTTTCAACCGTTATCAGGAGAGAACTACCCCCTTTCCAAACTTTAACATCACACCAGCGGGATGCCATTTAGTTTTGACGGATTAAAAGTGCCAAAGACCCTCTTAAAAGGCAGCACATCGGTGAAATCGGATAATAAAACTAGAAAATTCTGATTTTGACGTTGAGATCTTAACACCAGACTACAGCGAACCTACTGTTGAAATACATATTTTCGAAGGAAATAACCTATTTTTTTTTTCTCAAACTTGCTGAAATAAAATATTTTATTCAAGGGATTCTGTGCAATTTGCTTACTAAAAACATAATAATTTTAAGTAGTATCTCATCTATACTTATAATAAAGCTCAATGTGTGTGTGTGTGTGTGTGTGTGTGTGTGTGTGTGTGTGTGTGTGTGTGTGTGTGTGTGTGTGTGTTGGCGCTCTGCAAGCCAGACCATTCAACCTACAACTACCAATTTGGCACGAATATACCTTGGAGGCCGGGAATGTGCACCAGGGGGTTATTTTTTCGAATTTTTAATTAGAATTTTATTTATTTAAAAATTAAGCGAAATTTTGGCGTGTTTCTGCTATAACTTCCGAAAATATTACCGCACAAAAAAGATTTTTACATGAAGTTAAAGATCAAAAATTTATCTTTTAAATGATACCAATGTTTTAACCTTAAAATTAAACTTCTATTTTTAATGAATTTTTAAATAAATATTTTAACTATATTTTTCAACAATTTTTTTCCTACAAAATAAAAATAAAATTTAAGCTGCACGAGCACGTTTCGCATTCATGGGAAAAAAATTAGCTTTTTTCAAAGTGTTGCCATCCATTGATTAAAGCTCCAACTAAAAATAAATTAAATCTTTTTGGAAATGGAATCTGCAAAAATATAATTTTCGGCACGTGTCTGTAGGAAATGAAATATGAAATATTATTTTTTCTAAAAAATAAATTCAAGAAAAATTATTTTATGATCTTTTACACTCTCTATATTATTAATCCAATAAATCAGTTTTATTTTAAGCCAAGTTTTGTTTAATATGAACAGGATATCCATTCAAATCAGGGCCACACAGCTAATGTGTAAACATTTAGTAAGACACAGATCTGCTAAAATGGTCTAACTGGAAAATGATTATATTTTATGTATCTTGATTCAATAAATGCTCTAATAAATAAAGAATTTTTTATTTTACATAAAGCTTCTGCTGTGGAAATCACGAATAACAAAATGTTCTTGAAACACTAATATTTTAAATAAAAAGAGTTAATTTCCAATCAACTAAATCAATCACTTAAACTGACTGATTTATGAAAATTTGAATATCAATATTCAATAAAAAAAGGATAAATTTAGATTTTCCATCGATCGTTTCAAAGAAAATAAGCCAATCAGCGCGCAGGTTTCTCAAGATTAATTGGCCTAAGATTATGAAAATGTTAAGTTTTTCTAAATTTTTAATATTCAAAACTTCATAAATAAGTTTTAGTTGATCATGGAAAATAGAAACATTCACTCATTTATTTAAAATTTGGTGTGTCCAGAATATTTCTCAGAATATGATACCTTACTGCATTAAATTTAGACTTCATAATTTTTGAAATATATTTATAGGCCGAAACAAATTATTATTATTGATTTCATTTCAATCCTTTTGAAACAAAACTAAAAACTGAATTTTATGCCGAATCTGAGAAATTTTTGTTGAATTATTGTTTGAGATATTACATAAATTATGAAAAATATTTTGTAGTTCACCTAAGACTTAAATACCTAGCGATTCGGTTTGCAATACTCATATTCAATAATAATAAATAAATAACAATAAAGATGATAAATAAAATAAAACGCTTAGTTTTATTAAAAAATATCTTTATATTAATTGCAATTTATCATTTCCACTTTAAATTAAAGTTGAAGTTTTACCGGAAATGACAACAAATTAGTAAAATATATATAGTAAATTGAACGAAACGATCTAAACAACAGTATAAGTTTGGTATGACTATCAAAATTTGAAGATTAAAAATGTTTTGTTTGAGAATCTATTAAGAGACCAGTTACTTAAAATATTTAATTAAAAAATGTAACGAGTGGTAATACTGGCGAACCGGCTGGTCGCCAAAGGCGGCTAGTAATACAATAAAGAGAAATATATATTAAACTTTCGGGCGTTGCGGGTAGAATAAAATTTCACATATAGAAACAGAGTCTAGAGATAAATATTTATGATCAAAGTCACCAAGTCTCCTGTTTTCCGCGTTTGAAGGGAAGCATCCGATTTTCTTTTAACCTGCTATAGTGGGGAATATTATCCCAAGAATTCACTGCCACTGGCTGCCTAAAAAAGATAATTTTCAATTAAAGCGAAATATTTCCTCTCAGAACTAGTTAAAATTATCTATATTTTTCATGAGAAAGACAGCAATTTAAGCCAAAAAACAATTCCATTTTCAGCGAAGATTTGATAATCCAATAAAAAAAATGTAATGATCTAATCGAAATACTTATTTAAAAAAAGCTTCACCCAAAGCAAGAAAGACAAATATCTGAGTATTTATAAGCACATTGACCCAGTCCCTACTCTTCCAAGCATCAATGGAAGCATTCCAATTTTCTCCAACTTGAAAAAAACGGATATATGATTCCAAAGATTCGCAGCAACATAATATCTATAAACAAACTTATTTTCTTTTGAAATTTCATAAAAAAAATAATTTAAAAAACAAGAAACAAAATGCATTGAAGTGCAGGCATACAGAGTTAAAAACAGCTTCCTGCCAACAACTAAGATTTTATAATAACAACCACCTAGTCCCCTGGAAGCAGTCCATTTTTCTCGAATCTGGATGAAATCGAGAATATTATACAAAGTATCCGCAGAAGGAAAATATTGTCTAAAAGCAAAATAATTTTCAGTTAATATTTCATAAAAAAAATAGAAAAACAATAAAAAGATTGCATAGAACTTTCGAGCAAAGCGGGACGAGTCAAGCTTCATTCAAAGCATGAAAGGCAACTGACTAGGCGTTTATGATCATTCAACCAATCTGTTAAAGTCCCTTCTTCGAAGGAAGCGATGTTTGTTTTTTCCATGATGGTAAATCATCTATTTTATTCTTGAGAACCACTGCAATTAATGCCTAAAAATAATCCAATTTTAAGCAAAGGATTTGATAATACAATAAACAAAAAAAATACTGAACTTGCCGGCATATAGAGTTCAATAAATCTTCACTCATAGCAAGAAAGGCAAATTCCTGAGTGTTTATAATAACAATCACATAGGCTCTTGTCTTCCTTCCTTCGAGTGATGTATCTAATTTTTATCTGAAATAAATGATATTGGATAGATTAGAACAAAGGATATGCAGAAACATAACATTTTGTAAATAAAATCTCATTTTCAGTTAAATATTCAATAGAAAAATAAAAAAAACAAAATATATTGAACTTACCGACACAGCGGAATGAGTAATGTTCCACTCAAAGCGAAAAAAGACTTGGAAGGAAGCTACGTATGTATTTCTAAGTTTGTAAAATCATCTATTTTATTCCTGAGAAGCACTGCAATTTATGCCTAAAAATATAACTTTTAGGAAAGTTTTAACAATAACAACGGCAAAACGTATTTATATCACGGGAATAGAAAACCAAATTAAACTTTACTCAAAGCAATCAAGACAATCGCCTGAATGTTTATAATCATTTTCATCGAATCTCTTGTTTTCCTGTTTTTGCTGATTGTTTTCCCATTTTTTTTTCAAAATTTGATGAAATGTAGTATATTAGTGCAAGCATCCACATGAAAATAGTATTCTCTAAAAGAAAGGTCATGTTCAGTTAAAATTTTATATTACTCAAGAAAATATAATAATTAAAATTTAACTGAAGAAAGGACATAAAGAATTGAATAAACACGAAATGAAATCCAGAGAGTTTATAATGACATTTACCCATTCCCTTGTATTCATTTGTTGACAATTCCCCACTCTAGTGCAACATCTCATTTATCTCCAAACTTGATGAAATCGATATACTATTCCAAGGAACTGCATCAACAAAATGTTTTCTATAAATATAGTCAAATATAAACTTGCCGGTATATAAATTTCAATAAAACTTCATTCATAAAAAGGAAGGCAAATTCCTGAGTGTTTATAATAACATTCACCGAGGCTCTTATCTTAATCCCTTCGAGTAAAGTATCCAATTTTTCTCCGAAATTGATGGTATCGGGTATATGAGTGCAATGATCTGCAGAAACATAACATTTTGTAAATACAATCCCATTTTCATTTAAAATTATTTAATACAATAGAAAAATCAAAAAATAAAATATATAGAACTTACCGACACAGCGGGTTGAGTAATGCTCCCCTCAAAGCGAGAATAAACGATGGATTAGGTATTTATGATTTTTCACCTAATCTATTGCTTACCTCACTTCGAAAGAAGCCACATATGTTTTTCCAAGTTGGTAAAATCATCTATTTTATTCCCGAGAACTGCAGAAATTTATGCCTATAAATCTAGCATTCAGTAAGGATTAAATAATCCATAAATAAAACGTATTTAAATAACGGGCAGAGCAAACTGAATAATGCTTCACTCAAAGAAATCTAGATAGCCACCTGAGTATTTATAATCACTTTCACCCAGTCCCTTGTCTTCTTCATTTCGCGGAAGCATCCCATTTTTCTTATAAATTAGATTAGACCCATAATATTAGTGCAAGCATCAGCTGGAAAATGATATTCTCTAAAAAAACCCTCATATTGTGGTGGAATGTAGTTCATTATGATCCGTGCAGTGGAAGCAACAGGACGTACGTTTCGGGAACATTTCTTTAATAATCACATTCACACTAAATATAGACAAGAGAAGACATCCACGCGCGCAGCTTAACAGAACGGCACGTGCAATCGCAATGCACTATGGGATGCGTATCTAATCAGGTATCGCCATCTATTATCAAAAGAGACGATAAGAATAATGCAACTGCTACAATATTCCTGGAATACTTACTCTCTCTAGTCCATCATCCCATTTTTCTCCAATCTTAATGAAATCAATATACGATTCCAAGGATCCGCATCATCAAAATATTGTCTAAGAACAAACTCATATTCAATGAAAACATCATCATACAAAGAAAAAACAAAATGCATACAACTTACGTTCATATTAGAATGAGCGGAGGTCCATTCAAAGCAAGGAATTGGATCCCATTTTCCTACGAACTTGAGCAAATAGGATACATGATTCGAAGGATCCGCAACGGCATAATATTATCTAACAAAAAAACAACAACTTATTTTCTGTTAGAATTTCATAATACAATAGAAAAAATAATAAACAAAATGCATACAACTTACGGGCATAGCAGAATGAATCAAGTTCCACTCTAAGCAAGAAAGGCAACTGATTAAGTGGTTAGGATCATTCACCCAAAACGTTTCTTAACCTACTTCGGAGGAAGCGACATATGTTTTCTCCAACTTGTTAAAAAATGTTATTCCAGAGAACAGCTGCAATTTATGAATAAAAATAATGAGTTTATCGGTGAGGATCAAATAATATTATAAAATAATTGTGTTGAACTTTCCTGAAAAATTGTTGAATAAATCTTCACTCATAGCAACGGAAGCAAATTCCTGATTGTTTATAACATTCATCCAGTTTCTTGACTTCCTCGCTTCTTGGGAATAATACCACTTTTCTACGAACTAGATAAATTCCTGTATATTAGTATAAAGATCAGAAGCGAAATAATATTCTCTAAACAAAAACTCCTTTTCAGTGCAAATTTAACAGTACTCTCGATAATACAATAATCAAAATGCATAAAAGTATAGATATAACGATTTTATTAAATCTTCCCTCATATCAAGAAAGAAAAACAACTGAGTGTTCATAATGATATTCAGCCAGGTAACTGTTTTTCACTTTTCGGATCCATTGTATCCATCCATCCAACAATCAAAAAGCATGGAACTACGGACATAACGAGTTGAATTAAGCTTCACTCAGAGGAAGAAGAAGATATATCTGAGTGTTTCTCATCACATTCACCCAGTTATTTCTTTTTCCTCGCTCAGAGAGAAGCATCCCATTTTCCTCCGAATTCGAGTATATCGGCTATATCAGTCAAGGGATCTGCATATACATATAATTTTCTAAATACACAAACATTTCCAGTTGAAATTTCATAATAGAAAGGAAAGATTTAAAAAAAATATGTGCATAGAAATTTCCGGCATAGCGGTATGAGAAACAATCCAACTCGAGCAAGAAAAACGATGATTTGAGTGTTTATAGTCAATTTCATGCAGTCCTTTGGCATCCTCGGTTCTGGAGAAGTTTCCCATTTTTCTCCAAACTTGAAATGAAAAAAAAAAAAAAAAACGGTATATCAGAGTAACAATCGGGACAAACATAATATTTTTTAAAAAACCCTCATTTTTAGTTAAAATTTCATAATATATAAGAAAATTCAATAAAGGAAAGTACTGAACTCCATAAAATACGAGCCGAACAAATCTTCACTCGAAGCTCCAAAGACAAACGTCAGAGATCATATAATTACATTTACACAGTCCATTGTCTTCCTCTCTTCGAGGAAAGCATCTCTTTTTTCTCCGAACTTGATAAATTTGGATATATGGATCGAAGGATCCACAGCGATAAGACATCAAAAATCAAAATATCTAAGAAACGATTTTATATTTATTAATAAAATGAAATTACTTTACATACGAATAGTTTAATTATATTATGGGGCTTAACATAAGTAATGTTCCCTAATAAATTTCCAACAGTATGAAATGTTTCTTACACTATCTCCCTCTTTTTGT
Organism: Argiope bruennichi; assembly: GCF_947563725.1. Lineage (NCBI taxonomy): Eukaryota > Metazoa > Arthropoda > Arachnida > Araneae > Araneidae > Argiope > Argiope bruennichi. The sequence goes on from NC_079162.1 coordinate 121,768,475, forward strand.
TTCATTTACTCGATTTAATTTTCCCATAAAAATGAAGAAAAAAAAGAAGAATACAAGTGAATTCTTTATGCTTCCCACAATAATACCGAACTTTTATTAAAACTATTTATCTTCCAAATGGGAGCAAAGACGCAGAAATAATGTATGAAAATTCTAACTTTAGTCGAATGTCTTTTATCAAATATACATACGATTTCTAAATAAATAATTAAATTTTCATAAATGCGAAAATATTCCTTATTCTATTTTCTTTTCGTTTCATCCGCCTAATCCAATTCTCTCATTACAAAGAAGAATTAGATATTTACAAATGAATTCTTTATATCCCACAAAGTCATAACAAACAATTATAAGATCAATTTGTCTATGTAATAGGGATTATTACATAAAAATGTAAATATACGACTTTTCAAATTAACTGGAAAAAGTTTGGATTTCGAAGAATGAAATATGAATCTTAGAAAATACGTGTAACGTAACATGAAAGAAAATACACACAGAATATGTCATACAGGATACAAAATTCAGCAGAATATGTGCTATGATGTTTTAATTATTATTTTTGATTCTTTTACAATATACAGAAACAATTATATGATAAAATGATTTCATAATTTACTCCAGCATTACAAATTACATTGCATTCGAATAGTTAAAAAATTTTGTGATCTAAGTATTTATACATTTTCCAAATAAGCTGCCAACAATACGAAATGGTTTCTTATGATATTAGGAAAAAAAGAGATGAAATTATGATTTACAATTACTTGATGTCTTTCACCAAATATACATACAATTTTCAAATAAGTAATCAGTTTTCATTAATATATAAAATTTTTTTTCTATTTTCTTCTTTTTGTGTTATTTCCTTGTCCTAATTCTCCTATGATGATGTATAATTAGATCAACTCAAATAACTATTTTATTTTCACATTCTTCTAACAAACTACGATTTTTAAAACTTTTTTTTTTTTTTTTTGCAAATAGAGGTTAACATATATTAAAATAAATAAAGTAAGCTTTTCTTTATAATGTTGAAAAAAATTATTTTAAGAATTGTGTAGAGTTTGAAAAATACTAAAAAAAATAAATTATGAAGCACTTAAAACATTCTAGAAAACCAAATTGCACAGGAAAATGATATAAAATTTTTCGAAATTTTCTTGATTATTTTGTAGCACATGGTCTTAACTACAACATGCGTGTCCCTGAGCTCAACGATTCAATGGGGTTTTGCGCTAGGGAGAGAAAATTAAATAAATTTTTTACAGTCGGGAGTTTTTTTGTTTTTTTTTTTTGAAAAAATTGAAATAATCGAGTAATTTAGTTCGTTAATGACATTTATATTTTCAATTTCCAAGCCGAGAAACTATTTAATTAATTAGAAATAAGGTTTAGTTGCAATATAATAAAATTAAACCAGCGAAAGCAACAAAAAAATAACCACATTATATCAACGCAATTACCAAAAGGTATCAATTTCAAACTCAGCTTAGTTGAAAGACTTCTAAAAAAGTACGACTGAAAAATAGAGCACGCACAACAATGACCTCTAGTAGAATTCTTCAATCGGATGATCTTGAATGACATTAGATAAGGTATATCGAGTAAAAGAATATGATGGCAGTTCTTTTCAAGAGATTAGATTACCTATAACCTTTTGTCGTTGATTTCCAACAATTATAAATGGCGATCAGCTTGCCTGCTTGTTTACAGCAACTATTTAAAGGAATATTGCGCTTTCCCAGCCTGGTTTCTTGAATATTTATTGCATTTTAATTCTAGCAGTCTTCGCCTAAGACTCACCATAACATTCCAAGTTAGAGAAATTCAAGTCAACTGAAGATTTTGTAATAATATGAATGAACATGAAGCATTCATATTTAGTGGCGCAGACAAACGACAAGAAAAGAGGCAAAAATCTGCAGGGACAGCGCAACGATCGTTGAATTTATCTTCGATTCGAATTCGATCCATGTAGAATATTGATAAAATTGGCAAAAATATTGAGGATTTCACCTTCTGAAACTGTAAGAGTTGCCACATAAGATTGTAGTAATTTCTTAACACATAATATGTTGAAATTATTTCGCCTTCTGATACTGTAACAGTTGCCACATAAGATAGCAGAAATTTCTTAACTCATAACAGGTTTAAATGATAATTTCAATGGAAGAATAAATTTTGAAACATTGCATTTTAAAAATTGAGTTTTACGGCGCTTAATAATAACTGTAACATTGTTTGAGAGCTAAGAAATTAAACATATCTAACTTAAAGTTAATTATATTTAGAATATATCTATCTTTAATTTAGAACATATTTGATAATAATATAGAATAAAAAATGCAGTATATTATAATTTTAACAATATATGTTTTTATCTTTTGTGTTTCTTTCATTTGACGAACTTAAATCGATACAGTTTGTTGATTAATACACATGCTTCGAACCACTTTTTTTAATAAAAGTTTTCTAACTTTGGATTGAAGATAATTGCTGACTAAAAAATAGATGCGATAGATAAATGTTTAGATGAAGCGAAACAATTGTTAGAAAGAAACAAATGTTGCGAAAATTAAACTAAATTAAGCTCTGTAGATGAAGAAAGTGTCTCCTTTTATTATGTGAAGAAAGCTAGAACATTATCGAGTATAATGTGTTCCCTATTACAATCGAAGACACAGATATGAAAAGTACAGTTATAGTTGAAAATCAAGGTAATCAACGGACCATTGCCTTTTTCTAAGAGTTAATGAAGACAAAGGCAGGTCTTTTCCCAACACATGTATTACAAATAGGGTTGGATTAAAAATAAATAGACATTGGTTATGCTATTAAAAACCTAGATTGTGTTTAGTGTCTATCATAAAGGTTGCTTTCTCCAAAACAAAAACGGAATAAAAATAAAAATTATTTGGTTATGATATTAAAAACTAGGCTTGTATTTAGTGTCTAACATAATGTTCACTTTCTAAAAAACAATAAACACTTGATCAAAGGCCTCATAAGAAATTAAAGATTTGAAGCATATTTTCGACGCATAACTTGTCATGAAAGATCCATAATGCGTGATGGTACTTACATTGCTAATGAACAGAGGGGAAGGCGAATTAAAAGCTACTAACGAAACAGTATGAAGCAAAAGAAAGTTAGCCAGTTTAGTTTTCGGACAGTTCAGAACAGAAGGCCAAAAGTTAACGTTAGCCTTGGTAAAATAATTAAAACATTTATTTGCTTGATAGAAAAAAACAGAGATTTTTGTAATCCAGATCTAAAATTAAAAATAAATTGAATAATTTGTAATTAAATATTTTATTTTAACTTCATGCGTCTTTTTCTACGATCTATATGACGACTAATAGATTCGGATATAACATTCAATTATAAAAAAGTGACCATCATTACTAAAAAAAGTAGTTGAAATCAAAGAAACAATAACACGTTGGTTGCTGCTTTATCATCTGCTAGCTTGGAACCACCTCAGTTCCCGCTTTGTTGCATTACCCATCAATTGGAATTAAAATAGAATAAAGAAAAGCAGTGATAGGTCTAAATGACTTTGAAACACTAAACTATTTGTTATACCAACAATTTTAATCGATATGAGAATAAACATAAATAAAATTCTCTAATAAATAATAGATGACATGGAATATTTCTGTTAACTATAATTGTTTCATTCGCCGCTTTAATTCTTCTATAAAAAAGAAGTATTTGATACGTCCAAATGATTTGTTTATATCCCCCAAGGATGCTGCAAGCATTTTTACATAAAAAAAGCTTGCGATGTAATTGCGGTTAAATCAAATAGAAAAAAGAAATCAAACATCTTAACTACAAAATAATTAATTTAATAATGGTTTTAAATACTTGAAGGAAGATAACCAAATGCTTTATACAATTATATTTGTTTCATTCGATGCACCGATTCTTCTATGATAAAGAAGTATTTGATACGTCCAAATGAACTGTTTATATCCTCCAAGAATTCTGCAAACATTTTTATATATAAAAAAGTTTGCGACCTTATTGGTTTTAAATCAAATAGAAAAAAGAAACCAAACATCTTAATTACAAAATTAATTTAAAAATGGCTTTAAATACTTGAAGGAAGATAACTAAATGCTTTATACAATTATAGATTAATAAAAATTTTCGAACACATTATGAATGTAATTCATTCAGTAGGTAGGACGTGACTTCCTACGAGAAGAAAAGAGCAACACACTTACATATAAAAATTCATTAAAGACTAACAATAATATATTAGTTTACACAGCCATGGAAAATATCCTTCATAATCTCTTAAAATCATTATATAAAAAATCAGAAACGTCTCAATTTCCCGAAGCGAAGAATAAAACTGTATATGAAAGTAGATATAAAAATATATTCTCTATAAGTGTATAAAATATTTTTCATGCACGGAGGAGCAGGCGTTTTCCTATTCAGATTCGCAACTGAATTTTTCCGTTAATAATGACAAATTTCGAATGCATGTAGGCGATTAAGAATGGATTAAAATACCTTGAATAATTAAATGTATGATTTTGAAATTTTGAATAAACAGCAGATAAGTTATAAACAAATAAAATTCAGAATTTCTTGCTTTAAATGATAATTCTGGTATTTTAGGCATATTTCAAGACATTTAAGAGAGCATTCATATTTAAATTCATAATTTAAAATGTATTGAAGAAAAATTTGAACTCCAGTCCAAAAAGCAATATTTAAAACATCGCTTTTCATAATTTATTCATTTCATCATAATTTATTCATAATTTTTTGAAGATATTTATGGTAATATATGAAACATATCAGCATATTTTTCATGTATGGACTAGTAGGCGACTTCATATTTAGATTTACTTAAAATGAATTTTTTAATTGGTAATAGGCAATTTCGAATGCATGTAGTAAATTTCCCTGGATTAAAATACATTGAATAAATATAGGATTTCGAAATTTTGAATAAACAGTCGATAAGTTAGAAACAAATAAAATTCAGAAATACTTAATAAATAAGAATCCCGCGTTTTAAACATATTTCAAGACATGTAAAATTTTTAATAATAATTCCTATTTTACTTTAATTAAAAATAAAATGTTATGTACTTTTAATTAAAAGAAAGTACACTTTTAAACAACTTTAATGTCTAAATTCATACTTTAAAAAGTTTCTAAGTAAAGCACTGAAAAGTTTGAAAGTTTCACATATTTTTCAAAGTCATTTAAAAAAACAAAAGGTTCGGAGAAGTGCTATTTTAAATCTCTTTGGAGATAGTGCAGCTCAGTTTCACAAAATGATTAACTGGCGGGATTTTAGAAAAATTTATGAAATGGATTTCATAGCACACCCTTTCACACTGCTTTTATGTTTAAAATAGTCTCTTCTTTATTTAACAAAAAATGTAACGTTTAGAGAAATAATGACATATAAAGCTTCTACTCCATTTACATTTAAAGTTAATTACATTTTAATAAAAAAAGCAGAAAGAAAGATAATGTTGCAGAAATATTTTATCAGATCTTCAAGATTCATAGAAAAAACAATAAAACAAATTTTTCCATAAAATTCGATTTACAGGTGTTAAAAACATTGCTAAAGTTATTTAAAAGATGAAAAATCTGGATTTGCATTAAAATATGAAGATGGTGTAAATATTAATATATGGTTATATGAAGGCAGTTTGTATAACTATAAAAAGTTCATATTTTTATGTTGAATATCATATCTCTCGAATTTATTTTTGATATTTACGACCAGTAGGAAGTATCCAGTTACAATTTTGACAGAATGTACAGATTGCTTTCGATAACGTTGTTGTTTATGAATCAGATTCCTTTTTTCAATATATCCCACAGGTCAGCAATGCAAATTCAAAAATATTTATGAAGACTTATATATTTCAGTATATCACCTACATAAAAAAATAATTTTATATTTTAAGGAAAAGAGATTGTTCTCTTTTTGGAGAAATATGCATAATTTTTGAGATATGAGTTTTAACATACTATTTTTTGTTAGGTATGAAATGCTTTACACTTCCTTTTTCTATTGTTTTTTTTCTTTGGATATATGAGAGTGGCCAGTCTTCACTGAAAATCAAAATTAATCCAATTATATCAAAATTTGAAGAGTAACGTTTTGAGAGTCACGTTTTATAACTGGAATATGAAATATTTCTCTTAATCTCTTAAGCACACTCCATCAAATAATCGCTCAATTTTCCAAACCAAACAAAAACTCTGTGTCACTGTAAAAATAACATTTTTCATGTCTGAAAGAATTCATGGTTAGATTTATTCAAACTCCATTTTTCAGTTGGTAATAACCAGTTCAGAATGCATGTAAAATAATTCACTATATTCAAATATCTCGAATAAAAATATGATTGGGTAATTTTGAATTTACCAAATTTACTTTGGTTTATCAAACTATTTGATATGCCAATAGTTTTAATTTATTTGAGAATAAACATGAATATAATTTTCAAATAAATAATAGATGTTATGAAGTATTTCGATTAACTATATTTATTTCATTCGTTACTTCAATTCTTCTAGGATAAAGAAGAATTTGATCCATCGAAATGAATTGTTTATATTTCCCAAATTTACTGCAAACAAAAAAGTTTGCGGTGTTATTGGGGTTAAATAACGCAGAAAAAAAGAAAACGAATGTCTTAATAATTAGAAAGTTAATTTAATAATGGCTCTAAATACATGAAAAATGGTATCCAAATACACTATACAATTGCAGATAAATAAAATTGTTCGAACACATTATGAATGTAATTCATTGAGTTGATGGGATATGCCTTCCTAAAAGGAGAAAATATATAAAAGGTATACACATAATAAACAATAAAATTCTAGTAATAATATGTCGTTTCAATAGCCAGAGAAAATATTCTTCTTAATCTCTTAAGTACACTCTATCAAAAAAATATCTTTACACTCTCAATTTTCCAAAGCGAACATTGCAAATATATGTACCTATCGCTGTAAAAATATGTCCTCTAATAGTGCAAAAAATATTTTGATGTATGGCGTTTTCATATTTAGATTTATTCAAACTATCTTTTTTAGTTGTTAATAACGAATTTCGAATGCAAGTGGGAGAGAATTCACTACATTAAAATAAATATTGGATTTTATAATTTTGAATAAACGGTTAATAATTATACGCAATTAAAAATCGCGTTGGATATAAGCATTAAAAAAGTTTGATGCTTGATGGCAGTAGAAGAAGCAGGAGCTTAAATGTCACTTTTCCAAAATTTATTCATTTTCATTAAACATTTTTTAAGTCATCTCTTAATAACAAAATTTCAAAACAGTATGATTTAGCTTTCTCTTTATTGGGTCCATTCTCAATTCTAAAACAGAATTCGTTGGTAGGTGAAAAATGAATGAAACGGAAAAACAAAGCATGTCCTTCAAAGTTGGCTTTTAATTAAAATATATATGTTTTCTTTTTTCTTTAAATAAATGTAAAGTTGAGGGAAATATTAACATAGAAAGATTCTACTCTGTTTACATTACAAGCTAAATTACGTTTTAATATGAAAAAAAGAAATTATTGCAGAAATAATTTGTCAGATCTTTAATGAATATAGAAAAGAAATAAAAGCAATATTTTACAGAAAATTCAGATTTATTTCTGTTAAAATTATGGATGGAAAAACATTGTTAAATTAAATACAATTGTAAACACCTAGCCTACGGGTAATATCGTCTGACTTGATTTTTACAGAAACGTTTTCTTTAAAAATAAAACATTATACTGAAATCCCGATAAATTCCTATTTAACTTATTTTTGGCCTTTTTTTATTAATAACTAATAATATAATTATTATTGTGAACATTACCTTAAAATGTAGCATCAGTCTTGCTTAAGTCAACTACTCGTTTCTCATGTCTACTTCTCATTAATCAGTGCTATTACTCCATTATCTTATTTTCAACTTAGGGAGTATACTCTTCAGTACGGGAAAAATTTCTTAGCCCGAAATGGAGTTTGAAATTGAAACAATTCCATTCCAAAAACCTGTTTTATATTTTCCGTTTCTATAAAACTAAACTAATCGCACGCTTGGACCACTCTATTCATCATGTTTAGAGAAAGAATGACAGATATTTCAATAATTTTGCTCAAGTTCTTCCAACATCCACAATTTATTTGAAGAGATGTCGGGTTCGGGATTAATATATATTTCGTTTGCATATTACGAACAAAAATGTCGTTGTTAAAAGAAATATGAAGAATACCAGTTTCTAAAAATTATGTATAGAATGAAGCCAACCAATGGATGCGTTCTTTCATTGGTTCTCCCTCCTAGATTTCCAAAATATGGAGCGTTTTGCGTTGAGGAAGCGGAGTAAATATTCTGCTCTTCGTTTCAATCCAAAATTGGGCACATATCTGGAATTTTAATGTTAAGACCACATACGTATTTGATTTTTTAATTCTTCTTTTTCAGTTATGATGTTCACAAACACTAGTGCAGATAAACAGATAGAAAATCTATTTTCTTTTGTTTTTGATTCAAAATTAAATTCTGATCTACAACTGGGGAAAGAAGGTCACATTTTAACTTTCATTCATCTGGCTTCTTGCATTTTAAAATTTATATTGGTATGCACAAGTGCAGATGTACGGATTTAGCTTCGTCAGATTTTTTTTTTTTTTTAAATTAGATAGACACCTGCCATTTTGATTCCACGTGCCGAAATTTTCCCGTCTAGGTTTTGGTATTTTTCAGTTATTGTTTTACGACATGCACTTATAGGTCTAAAATAGCTTATCTGATCCTTAGAGATCTAAAAATGAGTAATCAAAGTCTCTAAACTGAATTTTTTAATGATTACAGCAAAAAAAAAAAAGAGCCAAAATTAACCGCATTTTCTATGTATAATAATAACATGTACCAGAAATATAACACAGAAAATAAACATTTCCTCCGTTTGAAAGATTTCGCCTTTTCTATTAAAGAATTTTTTGAAAAATATCTAGTATTTTTTGCGAGAAAAATAAAGGCAAAATTTCTTGAATTGAATCTTGACCTACCATAATCTCATCTAAGGAAATTATGGATTGTCAAATGACGCATGTTCATGCGCTTTTATTATTTCTAAATATTATTTTTTATGTAATTATTCATACCCTAAATATGCTGATTAATACTATCTATAGATGATCTTGCATGTACTCTCTAAACAGTTAAACCGGTTTATGTGCGGTCATTTTCAGTGCGATTCTTTTATGCGGTATATGAATGCCAAAGGTATTTAGCACTCATATACCGCATATCGTTGTAATGTTGTCTATTAGTGTACATATATACATTAATACAATGTGTATAGTAAACAACGTATATACTATATTGCGCTAACTAATTCTAATATTACAAGATAAAATAAATACTATATTCCAAAAATAAATCAATTGTAATATTGTCAAGTGATGAAAGCGATTTGGAACCAGTTCATCACAAGAAGATGTGCGTTTTGGATAACGACGAGTAGCATTGGAAATTCTAGCTGTTTAAAATGGGAAATTAAATTAAAAAAGTATTTTCACATGTAATTTAAATATTTATTTTATTTGGAAAGCACCTTGTCATTATTTCGTAAATCTTCGATGGGTTTTCTAAATGAGACATTTTTTTATGCGGACTCTCTTCAAGGCATAAAATTCTTTTTTTTTTTAATATGGTGTACAATTGTATTTGTTATAGTTGTTTATGAAGTTATTGGATATGTTTTTTTATGCGATTTTGTTTGTGCGATCCTATCTACCGTGCGAAACGAGATTTTACTGCACGGTCGGCAACAAAAATAATAAGGGACACATCTCTTAACTTTCCTATTTATTATCACATCTTCTCAAAACTGGTATTGATGGTAATGGCTCAAGGGGACAGGTTTACTTAGATAGATAATTTGATTAACTGGGAAAATTAATGCATTTGATTATTTAGTATCTAGGAATTTTCCTATTACACTTACGAACTTTTTTAGCTCAATTAATTCCTCTTCATGAAAATAGTCACCAAAACATTTTGCAAGCATCTCATAAAAATTTCAAGAATTATAAAGTTTTGAGAAATGGCGCGTCCAATGTTAAATGAATCATAAAATCTTTTGGAGGTGTCTCGGAACCAAAAATATATTTCTCAATATTTTTATTTATTTAAAAATAAAATTTTGCTACACAAACGGATGAAATAAATTTTAATTAATAATAATTGTAATAAAAAATAATATTTTATTAGAAATTCTGAAACACGGATGTGATTTAAAAAAGTGAATTGTGATATAGTAAAATTTTTACATGACAGCAAAGATGAGATATTATAATATCGGAATACACGGAATTATTTGCATACTTATAATATTTTTAGAACTATTTCAGAAAAAATGCAAATCTTCCACTGCACTGCAATTGCCTGGACAAATTTACTTGTTGAAGGACTGCATTTGTTTCTATTGATTTACGCATCGTGATCGTGAGTTTCAACTACTGTTACAAATCACCATTGGATAATTTGAAGATCAGTTGATTTTTATATAAAGTAGGAATCCTACTTTATCAAAAATAAATATATTTAAGCAGTTGATATAAAGTATGTAAAATATTAAGAAAAATTTCTTATTAGGAGAAAGAATACTTATATTACTGGATAGCTGATATTTTTGATGAATCATCTATGTTCTATTGTCTTTCTTTCTAAGATTTTATGATAAATGACTAGATGTGCAAATTATGAATATTTATGAATTTTTAAGTAAATTTTAAGCATCAGTTCTCAATATAAATTCTTTGGGCAAAAGGATTTCAAATAAAGGTGATAAAAACTGCACTATATATGAACGAAAATTAAATAAGTTATAATATATTAACCACAAAAGCATAGTTTAAAAATCCAATTACATTTTCGTAGTTCATATTTGATTTGCTCTAGCTGAATACTCACGCCTCTTTCTATAGTTATTGGTGTCTGTGATAAGGATGTGAATGTAAAGCTAAAATATCTCAAAATTCATATGAAAATTAATGGTCACTTGTCCCTTTTATTTATCACTTTTTTTAGGGCCGCGGTGGCCTGGTGGTGAGGTCTCGGCTTCGGAACCGGAGGGTTTCAGGTTCGTGACCCGATTCCACCTAAGAACCGTCGTGTAAGGGGGTCTGTTGCACGTTAAATCCATCAGGACCAAACGTCCTCCCGCTAGTGTGGTGTGGTGTGGAGAGGGGGGTGCTAGCTCAGGTTTCGTCCTCGTCATCTGACCGCGGTTCAAAATTACGAGGTCTGTCCCAAAATAGCCCTAGTGTTGCTTCAAACGGGGCGTAAATATAACCAAACCAAAATTATCACTTTTTTATTTGATTGCTCTCACGGCTATTTACCTATTGCGTCTAAACTGCAGATGAATATTCTTACTGAAAATATTCAAAATGGCAATTGATGTTTCGGTTAATTTACAGTAATAAAAAAACATCTTTTGGACATTAATCGACAGAATAGGGTGTCAGAACTTCGAACCAAATTTTATATATCTAACTTGTTGCATCTTTGACGAATCTCTTTTGAATGTGCAGGAATCAGTAGACAAGCAGTTAACCGTTGGATATCGCTGATCCAAATTTTGATACAGAACATCAAGTCTGATGATAAAACATTTTACCTGATTTCATCCATCTAGACTTTTCTGATAAATTTCGCTCTCATGCACGCGGTTGTGTAGCTAAACCTAATATCATCCCCAATTTTGATTTTATTATACAATTTTACATTTATGGTGAAAATACCAGATACGAAGCTTCATTGCTTTAACTAGCTCCGTTTCACCGTTTCCATTTGCACAGATAGAGGAAAAAATTTCAAATTTTTTTACTGCTTCTAAGAGTTTTGAAACATGAGGTTTCAGTAAATTCACAGCGTCAAATTATTATATAGTTACAGTGATTTGTTTTGTATATTTCGCATAAGAGGAAATAAAATTTTAATTCCAGTAAAGTAAAGTAAGAAATGTTAATTCGAATAATGAATTTCTTCGTCACTATAAACTTTACGTGTATGCAGTTATTTTAATCAGATGACGTCAATTGAATTTTTTTCTGTGAATTAATCCTTATTTCTGTGATTTAAAATCCTAAACTTATATTTCCGCTGTTAGTCTGATTAAAATATTTTTGAAATTTGTTTGAAACCAAAATTTAATGACTTTATTACCAAAAAAGTATTTCTTAGCTTAATGAATTTCCTATCTGATTAACAATCGCTTCGATATGGAAAAAAAATTTCCTTTTTATATAAAGGCTATATGTTCATTTGCTTAAAATGCCATTATATAAAGTGGTGTTTTACCAATTAATTAAAATTATACTTAAATGTACTTGGTTCCTTCCATATAATCTAATACATAAAAATGAATTTTTGTTTGTTCGTAATTTATGAGCTGCCGATCCGATTGCGATAAAACTTTGCCAACTTATTGCTTTGTACTTAGAAAATACATGTTTTCACATGGCCAGTTGTATGTTGGATGCTCACGAGTAGAACAGCCACGAAATTTATTTATTTATTGCTGAAGGCTATAAAACAAAAAAAATTTCTACCCTAAAGTATATTTGAATAATAAAGCAAAAAAATAAAATAAAAATAGAGTAAATGTTATTTATACTTCTCCTTTATATGTCATTCAATTTCATTGAATGTATTCATTGTCGACAAGAATATAAAAATCATTCTTTCTATCATTCCTAATTAAACAAGATAGTTATTTCAAATTTCAAACGACATTTGCAAAATTATTCATTTTGCGGCAGCAACTCGCCGGGTACCAATTAGTTCACAACAAAAATTTCTAGGCTGCACTGAAACATTCAGGGAAGGATAAACCATAGAGGTCGATTCGAAAATACTTTGAAAGATGTTGAAATGCTTAAATTCCCAATTAAAAAAATCATATATTAATTGGAATTTAAAAATTAACTTCATGCTAAAGATAAATCTGAGTCTCGTTTGGTAAATGTTTCGGAATCTTAGTGAAAGAAAAGGAAAGAAATGCACATTTTGCTTTTAAAAATTCGAGATTTACATAATATATGGTACTTAGTGGATTGACACTTTTCAGGCGGAATTTTATGCAAAGAAAATTAATAATAACTCAAGAACTAAAAAAAAAATTTGGAACGAAATTGGATACATATGTATAAAAGGGTATACTGAGTCAAATTTTTAAAAACTCTCAATTTCTGTAATTTTGAGATATTAATTAAATAACTATGATAATTAATTCGGTCAATGAGGTGTTATAAATTAATATTCTTGAATAATTTCCATCGACACCAATTTTGTGAAAATGTGATAATAAATAACAAAGTTAGAGAGATGTTCCATTTTTTCGTTGATGATTGTACTCTCTAAACCATGTAATTGGAGAGCGAGTAATGAGTAGTTGCTTTCTTCTTACCTCGACATTATTGTTTTCATAAAAATTTGTGCAATTAGACACGTCTCGCTTGTTATTATCGGTAACGTTATGAGTGTTTCATCCATGTTTTGTTTGTGTGGGATGTCTCGCTTTCTTGGAGAGGGCATTAATGATACTGTTGTCTGTTGGTTAACGGGCTGACGTCGATGACGGGTCTATTTGTATGAGGGATCGTCGTAATCTCTCAGCAGATAAAAATCTTGCAAAGGAGATGTTACACGTTGACCACAGCGCCAAATTCACAGCAGTTAATTTGCGAAAGCATAAGAAAATAAAAAATAATTTGTTTGTGCTTAACATATTTAATGCTATGGAATTCAGATCTGTTTTTGAATCTGTTGAATAGACACCTTTTGTCACTAAATGAAAAATTAATCAGACGAATTTGTTTAATTTCTGCCTCATGAAAGGTTTCTTTATGCTAATCTTCCTTTTTTTATATGAAAGCTATCACAAATTAGTATTGAACACATACTTATTCTTTCCAAAAATACAGCATTAAAGAACAAGCAACCTTAAATGGCTCTACGTAAGAGAGGTAAATAATACTTATGTGCATAAAATAAACTTGGAAGGATTGAATTTCATATAGGTTGAAATAAACAATTTTTTATTTGTTGGGAAAGACTTTAGTGTCAAGTGGTGCAATGATGCATAAATAACTTCAGTGTTTTTCGATGAAAAAAATAATAAATATTTCAGAGAAGTTCTAAATTCGGCTGCCCTATTGAAATCGAGAAATTTAATTAACTGATATTCTAGAAATACTTGATATCCTTTTCGATGTAATATACTCGGTTTCCAATTTTATAAAATGTAAAGAACGAGTAAACAGAAGCAGTAATTAATTAATTAACTAACTTTAATTTAGAAAGGAGAAATCTCAAGTTAATTTCGCTATTTATCACGAATATTCATAAACAATAACTTCTTGCTTTTCTTTTTGAAAATATACACCAAAATATACGAGACTTCTAAGAATTACCTACATTATCATATTCTAAATCATAAACAAAGGAAGGGAATGCTAAATGTTAAAATGAATATAAAAAATTAATAGGCAATCTCAGAACAGATGTTGTCAAACAGTTTGATATTTAAAGGAAAATCTTTCTTTATATCCTCATTTGTCGCTCACTCTGTAATTTTGAAATACATTCTGAACTGAAATATAAAATAAACAAAATATAAAATTCATAATATTATTTATACGTTATCTATGTAAAAGCAACTGTTTCTATATATGCAAAAAAAGATACCGATCGAAAAATTAATTTCGTAAGTTCAAAAACTGGAATGATGACCTAAGATGTAGTAATGCCTTCTGTAATGAGATAGCAAAATAGGGAATAAATGCAAACTCAGAAACAATATACCGAAAGTTGCGTAAAAGAAACAATGTGTAAGTGCACAATGTTTACATGCCATATGATTATATGTATTTTTAATTAATAGTAAATAATAAACATGCTCCAAAAATATTCAAAGACGAAGGCGCAGATATAAAATAATTTCCGTATAAATAAAGTGTGAGGTACAGATTAATTTACATCTTATAATTGTAAACAATAATTTACTAACATTAGTGCTCATTTAAAAAAAAAATCACATTTTACCATCTAAAGGGTCATTTCAGCCTTTATTTGGGTGATGAATATTTCATTTATATATTTGGTGTAAACTGTACCATGAGGTTTTTTAAAAATAGCGTAGTTTCTCTAATGATAAAAAGAAAGCACTTTTGATAATTGTGGGATCGAAAGTAACTCTTATGACCGTTCATAATCGACATGAAATGCACAATAGCCAAATCTAAATGCGAATAAGAATTGTTTGTATAAGGTTCTCACTTGAATCGTGCCCGTTAACCGATTTCTTAACTTTTAGATATAGGTGTGAGCTTTCAATGAAAAAATGTTAAAACTGACGTAAAGTCTTATGTTTTATGTTGTCTGAATCAATACATATATTGCTGGGAAAATTACAAAAGACAAGACTTTTTTTCTTCAAACTTTCAGTTTTAAAAGTCTTATTCAGTAAAGCATTTTTCGAACACTTACTGCCAAAAAATATTCCACACTTCTGTCTCTAAAACTGACCGAGGATTGAAATTTTGAATATCACTATTTTAAGCCATTGCGATATCCGTTTGGTAAAAAATCAGTCAATCCGTGCATAGTGCTTCTGCAAGGCAGCCAATGATAATCCTAAAATAATACACACCAAAGCTTCATAACTGAATCAGTTTTAGTCGCAGAAAAATGTGCAGGGATCGGCAGAATAACAGGCAGTAAACCATTTGAAGCACTGGTTCAAATTTTGACACATATCATCAAGTCTGAAGATAAAACCTTCTATGTGATTTCTTCCATCTAGACTTTTTTTGAACTATCGTGTTCTCATGCAGCGGTCGAAAAAATAACATACGAAATTTCATTGCTCTAACTCGCTCTATCTTTGAGTTATCATTTTCACACAGGGAACAAAATTTCAAATAAGATTTTTTTATATACTTCAAAGAAGTCTAAACCTTGAAGTTTCAGTAAATTCACAGGGTCACGATAGATGATGACTATGATACTTTGCAAAATAGAAATTTAATTCTAGTAAAATAAAGAAAAAAGAATGTTAATTTGAATAATGAATTGCCTCATCAAGATAAACATTATCCGTGCGCAGCTATTTTAATTAAATATTACACAGAAAAGTTCCAAAGTTCCACAATTCTGCGACCAAAACTGATGGAAGGTTGAAACTTTGAACATCACTATTTTAAACCATTTCAATGTCTGTCAATTCGTGGATAGTGTTTCTGTAAGGCAAACATTGAATGGTCTAAAATAATACAATTTAAAGCTTCATAACTCAATCGGTTTTAGTCGTAAAGGAGTGCACATTTTAAAGTTTAAGTATGTTAAAAATATCGTGTTCAGTATTTGCTAATAGGACAGGAGAACTGTTTAAAAATTAAATTTCATAATATTTTCATCCTGAATATTTTGACTCAAAGAACATAAAATATAGCAATTCTTTACGTTATTTAGAGCATTTTCCATTGGATGTACATAGTATATATAAAAATTTGGAAATTAGTTAATGAACCATGATTAAAGTGGACATCATGTCGGACATTTAATTCTTGACTTTAGAATTAACGTGAACTATTACTAAAACTAAAATTTACAAATAAGTACATTAAATTGTATATAAGTGTTGAAATATAGTCTGTAAATTTTCAGGTTAATATATATATTGATTGTATTGATTGATTGATTTTCTCAATAGATGGCAAGCAAAGTTTTCTCTGCATTTTCTCTACTATTAGATGTAACCAAAAAATTTATGGCACAGATCGGGCTTTTTAGAATTTAAATTAAAGTCGACTTTCTAAGCAATCAAATGGAAAATATGAATCGTAGTGCACCTTAGATCATATTTAAACTACATTTATGATTTATTTAAAGAAAACTATGACATTAATCCTCTCATTAATGAATCGGCCCAGCTGACCATGCAAATTCTATTCTGTCTTGCCAGTTTCTGTTTCACACAAGGTTTGCAAGATGTAAAGCGAGAATATACTTGGGGATAGTTCGTTTTACACCCTTCTCCACTCGTTTGAAACAGAAACCGACCAGCCAAGATAGAATTTAAACGACATGTTGAGCCGGGTATGCAATGACAGAGTTCAACAACTTGTTCAACATAACCATAACATTTGGATAGTTTTGAAATTAAGAATTATTGAAGCATGACAGCTGAGAAACATGAAAAAATAATCGTAGTATAAATCAGATATTCTTAAAATATTTACCATACACTACCTTTTGATAAATGACAAATTTAAAAATTCATTTAATACAGTACTTAAAAATTTTATAAAGCATCTTAAACAAGATAGATTTCAATGATAGCTGATATTGAAAATCTGGGAACAAATCATACGGTATAAGCTCACACGACCCCAAATATCTTTGGATTTCAGACTCAGAATATAATTTTGTACTATAATCAGGCGACGAGAACCATACTAGTGACATGCTGTCAGTGGCAGATTTAAGTATTTTGCTGCCCTAAGGAGTGAGGATTATGAGGTCCCTTCTTTTAATAAACTGTTCAATTAAGCCTCACATTACTACTTATTTATATTTTAATTAAAACCTTGGATTAATTGCTTTACTTTAGTGATTCTGTGAAAATATATATGTTTTCAATTATTTATTATGGCTCGTGACTAAGAAGCAGATATCAAAATTTGTTCATAATCATATTAGGTGTTTATAAATATTGTGATTACTAAATAAATGTAAGGAAAAAGACAGCAGCTTGATCAATTGCAGTTAACAAATCATTAATATTACCCTTATATTTTATTACACATAGAAGTTGAGTTTTTAAAGAAATTTATTTATTTAGCAACTACGCATTAATACTTTTTGATACACATGACTGTCGTCCCCCTCAGGCCCATGAAATTACAGTCAGAAACCTGACTATTGAAAAGACATATAATTTGCAAATAATTTAATACATATCAAAACATCTAACCCTTAGCCAATATTTAAATGATTATACATATTTAAAGTTATAATATTCTGATTATTTGTTAAAAATCTAGGAAGTTTTAAAAAGTGTACATTTAGTGTAAGAAATTTCAAGTTTTTTCATTAAAAAAAATTAATGTGTTAAACATATTTGTAAAATTTATTAAATTTTATCTTATATGCCATCTAAGAATACAAAAATATTGTTTCAATTATCTTTTAGAAAAAAAAAAAAGTAAGTAAGAAAGAAAGGCCCCAAACATTGCTCGATACCTTAAACCATGTTCGATTTCGAACTCGATCCACTGCACTCGGCGATTTTTTTCAAGATGTTCCAAAGTCACTAGTATTCAGGATATCGGATTACAGGGGCAAAAATTTTCCAGCGATTAAAAAAGGTGTATGGTTAATCATTTGCCATACTCAAATCCAAAAGAATAATTAACGCTTATTTTAGAGAACGAGCATTCATTCATTTATTTTGGAAAACTTTCAGAAATACTTAGAATTTTGTTAAGTCACTGTTAACAGAAAGAAATACGAATTCAGTGAAATTTCCCGAAACAGTTAGAAATAGTGGATTGATTTAAAATCGTTTCAAACTTTCGCTACCAAAAGGGATATAGAAACAAAATTGTCATTTAGCGTGGAGCTATTTCAGACTTTCATGAACAAAGATAAATCTTTGAAAGGTTTATGAAGAAAATGAAATATTTCCTTTTTGAATTAAAAACTTTAATTAATTTTTAAGAAACGATCCACATTTTGTAGTTGAAATATAAAAGGAAATAAAAATAAATTCTACAAACTTCTTCAAAAATTAAGAAGCAATGGATGTATGTTTAAAATTATTTTATTTGATACTGCTATTATCAAAAAGGAAATACAAACATACTTGTCAGTTGTTGTAAAAACATTAAAAAGGCAATATTTTTTGATTAATTTTTTTATTTCATGATATATACAAAAATGTTTGTTCTTCAAATAAATACATATTTGACCCAAAAATAATTTCAATTCAAACAAAATAGCTTTGTACACTTATTTTAATTATCATGCCTGCTCCAATATCAGACTTCTAGGTCGCTACAAATTTTCTAGATAAAAGGAGAGAAATAGCGACATTTTTCTTCCATGAAGCTCGAACTTTGAAGCTTAACAAAAATTAGTAGAAAAACTTTTTAAAAAAATTATAATTTTATAATAACTAACAAGAGGCTTCTTAAGTTGTTCACAAGGTTGCCACTGAAATCGGTGGAAAATAATTCCTTGTGTTTTCCCTGTATGCATATACAGTATAAAAGGAAATTACTTTCCTTTTATGTAGTATTCTGATGTTGATTAGGTGTGTGACAAAATTAGCGTTATATCGGTAAAAAGGTCATAATTAAAATTTAAAAAAACATAATAAAATTAGCTGTCGAAGGACAAACCATTCAAAAAAATTTTTTCAAACGCATGTGTACTAGATGTAAAAGAAACTAAAGACATCCAAAGAAAATAAAAATCCGGAATAAAAAATAAAGAAGCAGGCATAAAAAGAAAAAATGGAGAAAGTCGAGCAGTTCTTTGCAACCCCACTCTCCCAACCCTCAATGCCATCACGAGGATGGAGCAGCTCAAGTCAGACCAGCTCCAGCAGCGTTCCTGTTAACATCAACAAGGATCGGAGGTAGCCCAACTCGGGCAGGTACTCTGTTAACCCTTCAAGCTAGCCTACATGATATTCCACAATAAAAGAATCGTTGAAACGTAATTAGCAAATAATAAAATTTAACAAAAATAGGCAGTTTAAACTTTAAAAACAGAAAAGTAAAAAAAAAAAAAAAATGAAGAATTTTAAAGAGAAGAGAAAAATATAAATAAATAAATGAAAAATAAAAATATTTACATTGGCTCAGTCTAAGCTGGAGTCCATGATGAGAAACAAAAGGCTAAAAAAAAAAAGAGTTCGTTTTTTTTTTTTTTTTTTTTTGTATACTCATAAGATACTGTCCACTTTTAACAGTACTTGATTTTCTCTATGCATACTTTGAAGGGCTCAGACAATGGTAGAGTCCCATTTAAAGTTCGCAACTATTAAAAAAGCATTAACACTTGAAGTACTAATAGGAATGCAGAATTGCTATACTACAAGGTATAACCAACAAAAAGTCATTCTTTCTTTGTAGTAAAATAACATATGGCTCCGCCGAGGGTAGAGTTCACAATAACAAATATTTGCCCAGATAGGGGATAAAATATTATTCCATCTGTTTTCATTGTGATGTAGGAAATCCAAGATAGTTTGAGCTTCTAAAGACATTTTTTTATTTGATAGAATTTAGGAAATATTTTTTTGAGGTTTTATAAATTTTCTCAAATGAAGAAGAATAGGGCAATGGAAAATGTAGTTTTGAATGTCATCATAATCATTAAAACATTTACAACTACAGTTTCTCAAACTGAATCTTCTGAGATAATACGGGCAAAGTTATGATTTGTAGTTAGTTGAGCTAAATATTTATTATCAATACATATATTTCTTTTTACCCGATAAAAGATACTGAAAGTAACGCGTCCTTTTTCATTATTTTCCCATCTTGACTGCCATTCATCGATGAGAATTTTATGAAGGCGAGTTTTGTTTGTTCTTTCTGATTCTCCAAGGTGATAGTCTGTTGCAGGTTTAATAGAAGCAGCTTTAGCAGCGAAGTCAGCTAGTTCATTATCTTGCCAATGTGGGCTTTAACCCAGTGTAATGAGATATTACCATCTACCAGACTTTTAACATTTTCTACTGAATTATTCTTCGGGTTGAATTTTTGAAGAGCCTTTAATGCACTTAGGCTGTCTGTGAATAGATGATAATGCAAATACGGTATATTATGGTTTTTATAATTTAAAGCTTGACATATTGTAAAACGTTCTGCTTGAAAACTAGAACAGTGATTTTCAAGCCTATACTCAAACTCTTCAATTTTATATTCGCCTTCAAAAACACAAAAAGCCGCACCTTTTCATCTATTTTCGAGCCATCTGTATAGAGGGAATGTGGAGCTGTTGCTGCAGAATCCTCCCACTGCATCTTACCGGGATGAATCCATCTATTTTCATAACTAATCATTTAAGAACCCTCAATTGTTTTACCAAAAATACTGATGTCTTTATGGAGATTTTTTATCCAATAATACAGGATATATAGGATAATATAGGATAAATAGATAATATAGGATATATAGATAATATAGGATATATAGATAATATAGGTTATATAGATAATATAGGATCGCTGATGGTAATATCTATTCATGATCTTCCTAGAGAACCGTCAAATGTTGGAGGTGAATTTTCATCATTTAAAACAGCAAGTCTTTTGAAAGGAGAAATTAAAGTAATATACGACCCCTATAATCTTCAAAATCACCTCCCCCTACTATACTTTTTGCATTGAAATCTCCTGCAATCAATACTCTATCATGAGAGTGATGAAAAAAAAACGTTCTAATTCAATTAAAGTTGTTTCAATATCTTCTGAAGGAGGACAGTAAATGAGACGATCATTAAAGTTTATCTACGAAAAAAAAATGGTTACAGCAATGATATTATTGGAAGAGAAAACCTTCATTGCTTGAAAATATTTATGAAACCTGACTATGATTTCTCGGTAAATATACTGTTTATGCTATATATACATATTTACTTTCCACTCATATGTTAGTTATAACTGAATAACAATACCCTCATGATGTAATTAGAGGAAAAAGAAGGAGGGGTAAGGAACAATTATGTATAATCTAAAATAATGCATATAAAATGAATGTTTGCATTTTCATTCAGAAAATAAAACAATTTTTTTTTATTTATTGAATAGAATTTAATAAAACATAAATCGCATGCTAATAAATAAAATACTGATCACTTACCTCATGCTATCAAATTAAAAGTAGCGCAAAATTAAGGACTCGAGTATAAAAGGAAAAATAACATTCTTGCTCTCAAGATACAAACCATTTAATTATCACTTAACAAAAAAAAATGAGCACAAAGCATTTTTTTGCCATTTCATCTATTTTAAGATCAATTTATACAGATTTTCCAGTTACCAATTTCATACATTTTTTTTTTCTTTTTCAATAATTTAATTTGCAAAGCTACTTTAGGTTTGTTGTTCTTTTTTTACTGAAATTTTTTCTGCTTTTCTAAAGCTTCATAATATCTTGCATGAGCTAATTTTACATATTGAAGCAAATCTCTTAAGTTTGGATAGTTAAAGTCATCAAAAATTGTATGGCATCATACACAGTTCTTAAAACAATGAAAAAAATTTTTAAGCATACCCTTGTTAGTTCTAAATCTACTTCCCACAGCCGCTTTATCATGTATCAATACAAGAATTATTTTTAGGACTTCCCATAAATATTTGGTACCTTAAAACACCAAAAAAGAAATCATTTTAATGATATTCTTTAATAAATTAATCAAGCTATTCCTTGTATTCACGCGGAAATTTGTACATTCGAAAAAAGAAGTTGAAGTAACTCAAGCATTCGCCTTTAACATAACGCTGTATTGTTTTTCAATGAATATGTATTTAAATAAGTTGCAACTGTTGATTCAGTAGAAAGTTTGGCCATGCAAGCAAATATTTTTTGGCTCTATTCTTCTTAAATATAAAACACTCTGCTAAAAAGATTATTTTTTCAATTTCAGTATCTTCCGAATATTCAAGTAGCTTGTAATCACTATTCCAATTTCGGTATTTTCTCTCAGTCTTGGAAACTGAACTGATCTGTGCAGCAGAAAAGGAGAGTAAGCAGAAAAGCAATGAGCTTCTGCGGTTTAACAGTCGCAAATAGTGCTTTGTTTTTTAAGCAATGGCGAAGATTACTTTTGAATTATTTAAAGAGATCAGCATTATTTTTAGAGGAAAAAAACTAAAGAATTTGAAATCCCCTGTACTTAAACGGTTATTAAGGAAATATCAAAATTCCGTGTAATTTCCTATTTTATAGACATTCTTTTTATTTAGTCTCTCCAGTTTATTTAACGAATGACGAAAATAAATTGTCAACGAATACCAATCTTTCAAGCTAAAAGTCTCTATCGACTGATTTTCCAATATTTAACTATAAAGTCTGTCAGGTTTGCTAGCTCGATACATAAATACAAACTATTCACATAAAAACTCGAAGTTATTGTATATCCAAGATATTAAAAACGCCAGCACACAATAAAACTCGCATTTTAGTGAAAAAAGAAAGTATTTTAGTCTCAGATTATGCGAGAAGCCTCGTCAATTTCAAATCATCACTTTTAAAAAGATCGGTGAAAATACAAGGAAGAAATTCATTTCCCTGTATCTTGTATTTTACATTTCGCGGTTCATTGTTTCCGGGCAAAACATATTTATAAATTTTTGGGACCAGAAAACTACATATATACAAATTTTTAATACGGACGAAAACGTTTCTTATCAGTTAAATAAATGAATTCTCAGTTAATAAAATAATTAATTCAAGGTTTAAGTTTGTGAGAGAATGATTAGTTTATCAATTTCTTTTCAATATAAAATTTTCTTAAGAAACAACGAATATTTAACAAGCATGAAAATTTAAAGAGAAATGTTAATTGCACAACTATACCATTTTTCGTTTTTTTTTTTTTCAAAATCCCTAAACAAAAAATTAAGTGATGAATATTGAAACAACATAATAATTTGAAATAGACACAGATATGCTTCTAATATTGCTATTCTATAACAGCAGACTAGGCCTTAAAATCATTTCAGCTTAAATCATAAAAAGAAAGAGTTTGATACCTCCATTTATCCAAAAAGAAAGTTTTTATTCAAATTAAAGTAACGCCTCATATATTGATATAGATAGCTCCCAAACCGAAAATATCTTTAAATTACTTAACATTTCATCAGAAAAAAAAACATTTTTAATAATAAGCTTTCAGTAATGTAAAGATAGAAGTTAGGCAAAGAGTTAGTGAAGTGAAATGAATTAACACATTTTTTTTTCTTTCATTTTTCTCCTCGGTACCAGAAACTTAAGCCTCTGAATGACACACTTTCATTAAGTTAACAGAATATATTTGAATTTTTTCTGACAATTTATTTTATTGCCAAAATATTTATTGATACATTTCCAATTAAATAAAGTGCATTAAAATCTTTCATCGCAGACATAACGACGTAAAACTGATAATTAAATGCATAAGGATCTCGATGCAAAGGATAAGGGCGTAATCCGAGAGGAAAAATTATAATTTGCATCTTAGATTTTCCGTAATTATAAAAAAATTCAGCTTATTTGACGAGTTATCACAGCTGTTGGCGCATATGACCTGTTATTAGTAGAATAGCAGAAAAATACTAAATAATAAATTAACAGATATCTATTTGGATTAACCAATTCAGAACCAGAGCGAGTAAAAAAAATGTCAAGATTTTTTTGAAAATAAGGCAAAAAAAAGTTAATATTTTGAGTATTGATAGGAAGCATTTAATTTTCTGTTTATATTCAATTAGAAATTTACGATTTTTGCCAAAAGGAATTCCAACAAAACAGCAAGTATATAATAAAACTGTTGATAAAAACAGCACAATACAAAATTAAAATATCTGCTCTTAATTACTTTACCCGAAGAAATTTAGATCACTTCATCAAATAATCAAAATTGATTTAAAAAAATATTTTTCTTTAAAGCATTTTATTGAAACGTAATGTTATTTTTATTGTATTCAGCGTCTCATTAGTTAACATTAGCCAAAATAACTATTATTACATAATTAATTACCAATAAATATACTCACGACTTAGATATTTTCCTTGAGTTAAGCAATTAGCTAAGACATTTAAGGAAATATGTTCGGTATTTGATTAGCAGAAAAATGAACTTATTTCATTTCCATCCATTTTATTCATCACATTAAAGGAAAGTGGTAGCACATTATTCTTAATTTAACCTAATCACTGAAACATTAATAATTTATTTGAAGAGATATTGAGAGCATATGAAAAGAATAATAAGTGTATTAATACATAGGCGTAATTATAAAAATGTTATAAATTTTAGAAATAAATCTACAGTTTCCAGATGAAAACTAAGTGAACGAGAAAGAATTTTCTCCACTTTACACGTTTATAAGATGGAGAGTTTCGAGTTTTGCTTCGTAAAACTGCAAACAGAACAAAACAAGCATTTAGGAATTGTGCCTCATCTCAATTACTGATTGAATACAAAATACTACATAGGTCTACAATTTCGACGATAACACTTCAGGCAAAATTTCATTTCCCCTCAAGATTTTGATTTTTTTTTGTTTCTTTTTTCTTATGCACACACAGACACTCTTAAAAATATAATATCTTACTTACCTCTAATGTGATTGTTCCAAAATCTACAACTAACCATAATTCTGGTAAAAAAAAAGTAACAAACTGAAATTCCTTCATTCAAGAATATTCTTAGGAAAGAAAAGCTTATTCTGAGATAAATATTAAAATCTTTTACTGTATCACTTCTTATAAGTGCAAATATAAAAGGTATTTCAAGTCTCTGATTTTACACTAATACTGACACTGATTTAAAACTGGCAAAATAAGAATCTCAAAGAAACAGTAACTTGAAGCTTTATTTCTGCACTAATCTAAAGAAAAGAAATATACAAAACCCTACATTTATGAAACATTATATGTTAATGCATTTTATCCCTCCTCACTGTTTTTTTAAATAAATTTTTTCTATATCAGAATCTATTTTTATTCTTTTGCAAAATTCAGGAAATTGCCTTTATTTTGTGTTGTAAAGTTCATATTCTGACTAATATTTAAGCTTTAAAATAATTTTATTTCAAAAATTACAATCGCCATTTGATATATTTTAATTAGAAAGCAAATGCAGCGATAAAAATCAAAAGGATTAATTAAAACTTTTAAAAGAATTAAAAATTAAGAATTTGATAGAATTTAGCTTTAAATTAATTAGAGAATTAAGAATTTACTTGAATTCAGATTTAATTAATTAATTTTTTAATAGAATTTGAAATTCTGAATGTTTATTTTTTTTTCTTTACAACATAGATGCTATGCAAGTTCCCTGCAAAGAAATATTTAAAGCATTTATTTTGCAGTAGAAATGCAGTTTCAGAACTTATAATCATAGTACACTCTTTATTTTATCAAGATTAATTTCACATGGAAAAATTTCTTAAGCCTTAGCCTACTTGGAGGCAAAAGTATATAACAGTTTTATAGTGAACAAAATGTAGAAGCTTGTTTCAAAAAATTTGCTTTGTATTAGATTGTACAACCCATAGAATGATTGAAAAAAATTATATGCAAATACAGTGAAAAAAGAATATAAGAGCAGAACGCTAGATTTACTCCAAACAATTATGTACACTTGTAAGTACATGCTTAGGAAAATGAAACCTATCTTCGCGTTTTGAAGATACGTTACTGATAAAATGGAGAAATCTGATCATGTGTATAATATCTAGATAATATACAAGTTAACACGGCGCACTCGTTAAAGTGAATAAAATTGAGTCATTTTTCACATTATCTTGCTAATCAACAATTCCAACTTCTTACATTGATTCTATTTTGATTGTACTGTCCATTCTTTCATAAATCTTTGACCAGAGTGAACTGAAATATCTTAATATATTTGCATAATTTCGAAAGTTTCTAATCAAGAGAGTAAGTGAACCAGATTTAGCTGCATCACATATCAGGCTTTTTTTGTAAAATACTTACACAAATACTATGTTAGGAAACCGTTCAAGGGCAAATCAAATTTCTGATATAGAAAGACAGAAATGCAAGAAACATATACAACAGTAAGCAAAAAATATCTGAGAAATAATTTATGTTCTGTGTTGAACAACATCAAAAGAAATGAACACAGCAGAACAGCTGGTACACAAGAATTCAAATATTCTTGTACATGAAGGCACGCCGTCTCTATTTGTTTACATGTGAGTAATATAAGGGGAACCCGATTCATGCATTTGCTTATATTGAGAGAACTAAACGACTTGCTCATGTAGCAAGCTTATCATTAAAGATTAGCTGTTCACCTAGAAAACAAACGTGAATCAGTACTTTTAATTAATTGGTTTAATTGATTGGTTGGGAATTTTTATTTACTTTGATGTAAAAAGTAAGAAGATCATATGATTATCATCATTTACAATTTGCCTATGGGGAAAATCAGTATTTAATAATATTTGAAATGAACAAAAACAAATTGGTCGAGTTATTTCCTGCTGTTCTTTTGTTGCTTTATTTTTAGAACTATCCCAAGCACCTCTGAAATAGTTGTTTCAAAAATTAATCACATATTATCAAATTAATTCAATGCTTGAGGATAAAAAATGGAATTTAAATATAAAAAATTATTTATCTTCGAAATTTTGTAAAAAAGCATTTACTGATTTCAATATTAAAAATAACATAAATATTATTATATGAGAAAAAAATGAAAAGTCTCACCTTAAATTGAGCAGCAAAAGCTGGGAAACTCTGAATTCATTCGGCGTTTATTTAGCTTTAAAATACTCTTTAAGCATCTGGATCATTTCCGGGCAAAGCCCATATATAATTACTCAAGCAATGAATCATTCTGAATACTCAAATCTCCAATAAGTGTAACTGAAGGACTAAGCAGATAAAAGAAATGCGCATAGAACATACTTACGTATTTTTATAGTTTATCTGGCCAAAAAGCAAGTTAACTATTAAAGATAGTTAACTTGCTAGCTAACTTCCTACAGTTATAGTTTTTATCCCAATTTTTAGCCCCAAACCCAAATTAAACGTTTGTAAAATAGTTGTTTTGAAAATGAATCAAATATTCAAAAATTATTGAAAAAAATTAATTCTAAGCAATATTTAACTTCGGATTTATTTAAAAATTCATCTGTAGTTGCAATTTTAAATGCAGCATAAAAATTTCATTTAAATATTATTAGATTAGAGAAAAAGTGAAATGCCATACCTTAAATTGAACAGCAAAGTCTACGGAGCCCTGAACCAATTCGGGTATTCTTTGACTTTAAATATACTTTAAAAGCCTGGAACATTTCTAGGAAAAGCCCATTTATGACCACAAGAGCCAGACAATCAGATTATAGATCCACACATCCGCCAAGAGTAACTGAAAAAAAGAGAGAAAAAGGAAATGCAAGTAAAAAAATTCTTACTTAATTTACGATTTACTCGCTTTACAAAGCAAAGTATCGCTTCTTTACTACGTTCTATGTTCCTGCAAAATCTTCCAGTATTCTCTTCTCGGAAATGCATGACAAGCGCTAACATCCGTAAAAAAATTCCTATAATTGTTCACCATAAAAACTCTCCAGGAACATTTATGGGTGAAACATACATATGACAACCACTGATTAAGAATAAGTATTCAGTACTCCGGATTGGGACTACAGAAGGACAACACGCTTATGTAAAAGATTTGAATGCAAAAGTGGCTAACTTAATTTGCGGTTGATTACAAACATTGTTATTTACCCTACAAAAGGAAATTCGACGGACAGTTTCGAGGTTTTCGGTAGCTAACCAAAATACGTTCTGCCATTTAATTAAACTAAGTAAACGAAGTGATGAAAAAATGGATAAAGAGGAAAACAATTTCTAAGCTTTTTGAATCTCGAATATGCTCAATTTTCTCATCGAAGTTTCTTAGAAAAAAACCCAGGAATGCGCTTTAGGTGCCAGGACAGGCAAAGTGTTTTTATGGCTTTTATATAGACTGTATAGATGAAACAGAAGCAAAGAAAATAATGAATGTGTTGTAAACTGAAGCACACTCACTGAAACTCTGAACCAGAATATTCTGTTCCTTTCGATTGAATTTGCAAGAGTTATGGAGGGATTTTACTTAGAGACTCTTAGATTTTGAGGTAAATATAAAATTTTAATTATTTATTAATACATCTTGTGTCTTTCAATTTAATGAATTGTAGATTTATAATAAGAAAATTAATTAAAGTAAAATCATTTCTCCTGTTAGTCAGCAGGCATAGAAAATGTGCCTCTGCTTCGGCCCCAGACGTAACCTAAGAATGTTCGGACGTAGGAGTGAGATTTTGTGGGACATAACTAGGCTTATAATTTTTAATTCTTTTCAAAAGCAGACAAAATAATAATTTTGAAATAGTAATTATTGTTTAATACAAGAGCAATTAAAACCAGTGGAAGGGATCTCCCAAAATTTTTCTCTCTTACTCTCCAATAAAGATGTTATTGCAGAGAACGCCTTGCATGGAGTAGCGTATAAAAGTTACAAAATATTAATCTTTGATGGGAATTTAGAATTTTTCTAATTTAGAATAAATTTCTAATTTAGAATAAATCTAATATGTTATCTTTGATGAGTTTTCTGATGATTAATTATTGGCATGCGGTTAATAATGTACGAAAATCAAATTTTTGCTTTAAAAGCGTTTTTTCTTTCCTTTTGCGATTGAAAGAAAGTTTTGGTAACGAACTTCTCTTGTAGTCACAAAATCACATATCAAATTTGATACATTTAAGGCACTGCGTTTTTGAGTCAATTCTTACCTTTCTTTCAAAGTACAGACCGAACGATGGTCAACCCTTTATTGGATTCGGATTAAAGTTTTATAGGTCTACACAACAGATGTTAAATCTATGTGACGAATTTTATCTACCTAGCTCTCTTGGTATTGTAATTAACCAAATTTTATCTATATAGCTCTCTTTGTATTGTAATTATCGCGTTGACCTATATTCTACCAGGCGGACAGGGAGACTTCCTCCGAATGTATTTCATTTAAAATTTGATAGAAACCTACACATTTGGTATGAAGACAACATATCAAATTTCAATCGACTTACTTAAAGCGTTTATGGGTCTTTATAACACAAAGACAGACAGATATAATATAAAAATGTGCTTTTCGAACATAGGGATGTCTGAAACATTGATATTCGTTAAAATCACGTGGTCTAATATTTTGACGATTACAAAACGTTTCCTATACTTCGTATACTAGAAAGAAAAAGGGTATTTTTAAAGTAAAAGAGGCATTTTAATTTTCTTTACAGCTAATGGAATTTCACATCAATGACTGTCTATATTAATTAATTAAAATGAAGAAATTCCAGAAAGTATATTTCATCATTTCACACACAATTAAAATTTAATTGTGGTTTACTTAATCCACCTACTGACGAAAACTTTTAACCTGAATTTTTAGACATAACATTTGTTCCACCAAATCAAAAATGCCGATTTAACAAACATTGTATATATGACTGAGATTTCCCATGAAACTGATTTAATCTTTGAAATTATTAAAAAGCCTTATCATTAGATCATAGAAACAGTTGACTGTTGTGGTATGAAATGTCATAAATCATTATACTCTCCTGGAGTTTGTAAGAATTTTTAAATCAAGAATTTATTGTAAGTCTAGATGTAATCAACCATTAGTGAAACGGAAGCACACATTTTATTAATGACTTTTTCATCCAAAAAGAATTGTAGAAGGAATAGTTATTAAACGTCATATAAATTATATGAAAATGCACAGTAATTCATTAGTCAGTCTTGCTTTAATAGAAAACAGTGTCAAATATGAAAGCCACATGCAACATAGTATAGAAAAGTAGAACTATCACAGGTAAATGGAAACTCTTCATCGTTTTGATATTTCCTAGAAAAACTGAAAGAAAATTTGCTATATGGTAAATATTAGATACTGTCAGCAGAAAACGCCAACTTAAATTGTTTTTTCTAAGATAAATAATAATGCAGTAAACTTCTTCCATGTACATAAGATGTTGCTTAGCATAAAATAAGTATTATTATGATGATCACGGACGACCTGAACAAAAGCAAAATTGAGTACCTCTTTTGTATAAGATGCAAAGAGGCACAGAAATGCAGCAATAATCAATCATTACTTGTGATCTTGTTTTCCTATAGTTAACATTTTTACTGGTAAATTGTTTGTATTGTCTTAACGTTTTATGGTAGAGTTTGATTTCAAAGAAGAAAAGAATGATTTAAGAGATTCTATTGAAACATAAATAATGAATCACCTCAGATTGACTTCATTCTGATCTTGAACCCTGATTGTAATCATTCCAAAACAAACATATGTTTCACCACCTTTTTTCGGTTTCTTCATCCCTTTACTTTATAAAATATGCAATTGTAAGAATTTCAAACAAAATTTTCATAAAAGAGAATTACCTCATTTAATTATTCTAATAAGAATCAAGAATAGCTTCATTCTATTTTAAAATTTTATGAAATTATTGTAATTATCATACACGAGGTAAATTTTTCATGCTTGCAGCAGACAACAACAACTCCTTTAGGGGAATCATATTCCCGCACGTCTTCTGTTAGCACCGTATATAAGATGGAATGGCCTTAAAAGTATTGTCAAGTCACAGAAATATCGTAAGAATCTGAAGATATCTTATCAAAAAATTTTAGAAGAAGACATGAATCTAAGCAAATTTTCAAAAAAGCGGTAAAGTTTTTTTTGTTGCCATGTTATAAATTAAAAACAATTATAGGACACAGTTAAGACTTTATATCTTTTAAATAAAAGAATTTAAAACCTAATTCATCGAAACAAGTTCATTCTTCCCTGCAGTCTCACTAATAATAAATATTAATATCCATTATTTGCATTATTACTTTCTGTTGACTATAATAAAATGCATATTTATACTTTATTAGAAATTAAAAGTTCTGGTAATGAATATAATCCATTAATATAACTTAAACATATTTAGCATTTTGATTATACACATTCCTTTGAGGTTGCATTTATTTTTTACCAAAATATCCTTTTATAATTATGCATATCATTTTGATTGTTATTTATTTGGTACAAAATTCAAAAGTTATTAAACCTTTGTATTATAATGAGGAAATAGGTATGATAAAATTAATTGGCAATTAATTGGCCACCTTGAATTGAACCATTGGCAAATTAAATGGCATGATAGTAGCTTCATCTATAGAACTATTTTAAAATAATTTTATTAATAAAAAGTAAGTTATAAAAACAAAATTTTAATTATAAAAAGAATATATTAGAACAAAATTTTATTAATAAAAAGTAAAAACGATTTCAGTTTACTATTTTATCTTAATATAATCATTCAATACTGTAACAAAAAGAGCTTTAATGAATAGATTGGAAATGATATACGAGAGATTCGAATCTTTTTTACAATAGTTTATTTTTGAAATCCTTAATCACGGTTTCGAAAATAAATATATAAGTATCATTTCTAATAATTTGTTGAAAGCAAAATGGTTTTCAAAAAATTAAAAATTATCTATAATTAACCTTTTAATTGCAACACGATCTGAAATCACTGATCCTATCACAGATCCTTTTACATTTTAACATATTGAAAATTATATATACCTTTTATTCGAAACAATATTACTAAGAAATATTTAATTATTAGTCCATATAAAGAAAATGTTGCCAAAGAAAGCATGCATAAGAATTCAGCATCCAGAATAAACATTTTTATATATATTTTTAAAAACGATTGAATTTATACTGTATGTATATGTGCAATCGTTTAAATCGTATAATGAGTGTAAATTATTATATTTTAATAAATGATGTATAGTACTTATTTTTGTTTACGTAATATTCATTATTCCATGAATAAGCAGATACCTTAAATCTTAAGTCTTATTATAGCTCAAATTTATAGTTTCTATAGGACTAATCTAGTGATTCAAATAAATGGGATTACGGTAAATATTTTGCTAAGCAAACTAATGAAATATTAGACACATAAATATTTATGAAATAGGAATAAAATATGAATGTACAGAAATACATTTTTAAAAGATATTTTGGAAGCATTTAAAGATAAGCGTCTTTCTTAAAAATAAAGTCCCTGTTTATAAAGAAAAATGAATTAAAAAGTTAGTCATTGCATTTAACAAAAATTGATTCTTATTTTAGAATTTTCAAAAATTTAATTGCTCTATGGATGTAAATTAATTTATTTCTGGATAATAAAATTCATGCACTTTTATTCATGTAATATCATTATTTATTATAAACACATAGCTTGTTACATATTTTTATTTAATACTAAATAAAATTTAATAAATGTATCAATTAATTTTTTTAATCCTAATCAAGAAATTAGATAGAATTATCAAATTATCTTTATTACCAAATCTTTTATAATAATAAACCTATCTATACTAATCTGTCTATCAAATACTCTAAAAGAAATAAGATCACCGTGACATTATAAAATATTATCTGTTTTTTTTATTTCTTTTGAGATTCGAAATAAAATAATTTAAAAATTACTAACAAATTTTCAAAATAACCACTACAATATTAATTTAAAAATCATTTAAATAATTAGTTGAAATCAAGAAAACTTTCCATTTAAATAAGATATTAAATAAATCCTGTGTTGTCTTAAATGATAATATATTAATAACGATAATCTATTAATATATTAATAATGTCTTAAATGATAATCTATTAATAATGAAATTAGCATTCACACATTTATATAACAGTAGGAATCATTTAGGAATTTATATAACAAAAGAATCGAAATATATCTTCCAATTGTTTCAACCTAACACTACGACGTTATGCACAAATGGCGATACCTTATGAAAGAATTTATTTAGAAATTACAAGAAACCGAGTTAATTAAGAAGGTAAAATATTTTTATAAGAAACTTACGATGTTTCAGCGCTAAAAGTAAGCTAAACAAATCACTTATCTTATGTATTCTTTATTTTCCCTCTTCAATCTTCCACGCATCCCGTTTCGATGGTTGTCCTCAGTTCCTCCCTCCTCCATCAACAGTATCCTTTGACGTGGTGAAATTGGTCTCATCACGCAGTTTTCGAAATCTTACTATGTTTGCAATTTAACTGATGTCATACACATCCAAAGTATTACAATACGATAATTCTATTTAACTTATTACCATACGCAATACAAAAATCTGATTGTTAAATGAAAGATGATGGATGAAATCCCTCCTGACTCTCCACAAATGGCGGCAGAGGGAGATGATGAGGAGAAAAGTTTCGGTTGATCTTTTAGGTTTTCCGTAATTATGGGGAAATGATATTTCATTTGGCGACTTATCCCCTTGTTGGCGATGTCAAAGAAAAGCAACAAGTTGCCGTTGGAACGGCCTTAAAATCCCAAATGATAAAATACTAGTTAGTGTCTTAAGAAATCAAATCAGAATTGCCAAATCAGAATGGTAGATGATAAAATTATTTTATAAAAGATAAAAAAAGATCTATCTGGTATGTAATTGAAATGATTTTTCACCAATATTACATTCAAAATGAGGTGTATTTATCCAAAATGAATACCAACAAAAAATTCCGTATATAGGCGATAAAATCAAGCTGCGAATTAGTTGGCAATAACACCAAAGATCTTCTCTTGCTTTCCTTTTTATCCGGCAATCAAAAATAGATCATAATATTACTTTGGTCATAATAGCTCATTACTGCACTTTATAACAGTTCATAAAATTAATTATTAAACCTTCACCATAAAATGTAGAAACATTGTTGCTTAAGTCAAATCTCTATTTCTCATTAATCGATCTTAATTCCCACCTTAAGAGTATACATTTCTGTTCGGGAAAAATTTCTTGGCCCGAAATGGAGTTAGAAATCGAAACAATTTCATTTCAGAAACCTCTCTTCTATTTTTACGTTTCCAGAAAACTAAATTAATTGCACGCTTGGTTCACTCTATTCTACATGTTTAGAGCAAGAATGACAGATATTTCATAAATTCTACTTAAAATCTTCCAATATCCACGATTTATTTGAATATATGTCGAGTGCGGGATTAATATGTATTTAGTTTGCATAATAAGGGCAAAAATATCATCGTTAAAAGATATATAGCGAATACGAGTTTCTAAAATCTATGAACGGGAATAAAGCCATCCGGAGTTGGAGGGGGAGCTCTTTTTATTAACTCTTTCCCGTAGATTTTCATAATATGGAGCGCTTCGTGTTGAGTTTTGTCATTTAGCGGAGTAAATGGAGCAACTATTTTGCTCACCGTTTCGATCCAAAATGGGCACACTTCTACAAATTTAATCTAAAGATCACGTTTATATTTCATTTTTTTAATTCGATCTTTTTCAGTTATAGGGTTTATAAATTATACGGCAGATCAAAAGAAGCAAAATAAATTTTACTGCTTTGATCAAAATTTAATTCCGATCGACGACTGCGAAGCGTAAATTACATTCATCTAGCTTCTAGCATTTTGAATTTAATGTTAGTATACACAAGGATGGATGTATGGTGATAGCTTTATCGGATTTCTTACAGCATTTGAAAGGCATTTAGAAATCAGGTCTTTTGATTCAAAGCAAATATGCCAAAAATTTTTAGATTAGTTTTTGGTAATTTATATTCATTTTTTCCGACATACACTTATAAATCCAAACTAGATTTTCTGATTCTTAGAGGTCTAACACATGGACTTATATCAAAATCTCAAAATTGAATTTTTTTATGATTATAGTAGAAAAAAAAGATTCAAAAACAAATGGAAGACTAAACAACATTTTTAATGTAAATAACAATATGTACTAGGAATACAACGCGAAAAAGAAACAAAATTCCTTCTGATCGAAAAATTTCGCTTCATATTAAATATATTTTAAAAAATATTTTGTAATTTTAGGAGGGAAAAACAGGCAAGATTTCTCGAATTCAATCTAGACCTACCATAAACTCATCTAAAGAAATTATGGACTATCACTTGACGTATGTTCATGTAATTTTATTATTTGTACAATTATTCATACCCTAAATATGTTAAATAATACTGCCTATAGCTGCTGTTGCATATATTCTCTATACACTCAAAACTTTTTATGTACGGTCGTTTTCTATTCTATTTTTTTTATGCAGTATACGAATGCCAACGGTGTTTGACATTATAACATCGTTGTAATGTTTTCTATCAGTGTACAGATTTACATTTAATACAATGCGTATGATATTCAATGTATGTACATACTGTGTCAACTAATTCTAATAGTCCAAAATAAAATAAATCATATAATCCAAAAGTAAATCAATTATAATATCTTCAAGTGACTAAAACTATTTTGAACCGGTTCATCACAAGATGATGAGCGTTTTAGATTACGATAAATTGTATTGAATTATGTGCATTTTGTAGATTTCTCCATGTGTAAAAATGAGAAATTAAATCTTTTTCAAACGTTTACAAATGTAATTTAATTATTTATTTTATTTGGAAAGCACTTTTTCATTTTTTCAAAAATGTTCAGTATATTTCCTGAGACTTTTTTTCCTGTGTACTATTGTTTAATAAATTTTTTCTTGAATATAGTGTAAAAATTTTTTTGTCATAGCTGTTTATGAATTTATTGAATAGTTTTTTTGGTGCGATTTCGTTTATGCATTACCTATTCGCCACACAAAAACAGATTTGATTTTACGGTCATTAACAAAAATAATGGAACACATTAGCAACTTTGCTATTTACTATCGCATCTTCTCAAAGCTGGTCACGATGAAATGGCACAAGGGGACAGGTTGCTTCAGATAGATAAATTGATTAACTTGGCTACGTAACCTAGTTAATTAATTAGCATCTCGAAATTTTCCTATCGCACTTACCAACTTCTCGCCCAATCAATTACTCGTTATGAAAAAAGTCATCAAAAATATAGTAAGCTTTTAAGGAAAATTTCAAGAGTTATAATGTTTTGAAAAAGGGCGTATACAGTGTTAAATGAATCATAAAAGCTTTTTGCAGTGTCTCGGAAACTAAAATATATTTCTCAATATTTCTTATTCCTTTAAAGCATATAAATTTTTCTATACAAATAAATGGAATAAAACTTTAAATTATTTAAATTATAAGAAGTTGCTGCACAAATGGATGAAGCAAATTTTAATTAATAATAATTGTAATAAAACAAATAATATTTTTTTTTACAAATATTTAAACACGGATGCCATAAAGAAAGTGAATTGTAACATAGTACAATTTTTACCTGACATCATAGCTGAGATATTATAATATCGGAATCCTCGAAAAACTTGCATATTTATAACAGCTTTTGAAATATTTAGGAGAAACCGCAAAACTAAAATTTAAATATCCATCTTGTAGTATAAATGCTTTAGATTTTTGCTTCTTTTATGATTACCTTCACGCTAATTACCTATTGTGTC
Source organism: Argiope bruennichi (assembly GCF_947563725.1). NCBI lineage: Eukaryota > Metazoa > Arthropoda > Arachnida > Araneae > Araneidae > Argiope > Argiope bruennichi. Next base: position 121,805,784 of record NC_079162.1, read on the forward strand.
AATATTGCATAGGAATACTCTTATTGAAATTATTCAAAATGGCAATTTATATTTCAGTTAATTTACTGTAATAGAAACACATCTTTTGAAAATTAATTGATGTTGATTAATTGAATCGAAAATTCGGCATATAACCACAGTTTAATGTAAAAACTACGTACCAAATTTTATATATCTAGCTTGTTGCATCTTTGATGAATATCGTTTGAATGTGCAGGAATCGGCAGGCTAACAGGCCTGATTGACTCAAGAGCCTACTTTTATCTGGGTATAGTTCACGCTAACTCTGACATCAAGGTTTAAATATCCAACATGGTTTCCACTGTAATCATGGATTATTAACCAATTTGATAGCGCTGATCCAAAATTTGACACAGATCATCAAGTTCAAACAGATCATCAAAACATTTTACCTGATTTCATAGCTCTAGACTTTTTTGAGCTATTGTGTTCTCATGCAAGCGGCCGTTGAGCTAAACCTATTATCTTCCCTTAGTTTCATTTAGTCAAAACGTTATGCAATTCTACCTTTTTGATGGAAAAAATCGACATGCGAAATTTCATTGCTCTAATTCGCTTCCTCTTTGTGTTTCCTTTTTCACAGACAGAACAAAATTTCAAATCAGTGTTGTTTTTTTCTACTTCAAAGACACTTGAAGCTTTAGTAAATTCATGATGTCAGATTATTAGAGAGTGATTTATTTTGTATACTTCGTTTACGAGAAAATAAATATTTAATTCTTCTAAACTAAAGTGAAAAACGGTAATTCGAACGATGAATTGCTTCTGAACCATAAAGATTACCCGTACGCAGTTATATTAATTAAATTTTACACAAAGAATTTCCATACTTCTGCGACTAAAACTGATGGAGGATTGAAACATTAAACATCACTATTTTAGACCATTTCAGTGTCCGTTTAGTAGAAAATCTGTCAATTCGTGCATAGTGCTTCTACAATTCAGCCATTGATCGGCCAGAAGAAATGTACTTCACAGCTTCATAGCTCAATCGGTTTCAGTTGAAAGAAGTACACGTTGTTAATTTTATTATGTTAAAAATATCGTATACAATCTTTATTTATGGAACCAGAGAACTGTATAAAATTTAAATTTCGTAATTTTTTCCACCTACATATATTGACTCATATAACATAATATATAATATTACTTTACGTTATTTGGAGAATTTTCCAGTGGATGTACATGGTATATCCAAAAATTTAGATATTAGCTATAATCCATTATTACAGTCGAAACCATGTTGGATATTTAAACCTTGATGTCAGAGTTAGCGTGAACTATACCCAGATAAAAGTAGGCTCTTGAGTCAATTTTCAAACTTAGCACTTTCCGTTTCCTAAGTCGTATCACCAGACAGAAGGATGGACCATTACTGAAACAATAATTATCTACCAACGGCTAGAAGTAGTACAAAATGAATAACTAGACTCGAGAAACTAATAAAGGAAATCTAAATAAGAAAACATATCACCTGAAAAAGATCTTGTTTTTATTAAAAAAAAAGGATATAAAAAACTGATTTCAAAAATCTGGTTCCTTTTCAAAGAAAATTCACTTTTTAAATATAATTTCTTGTTATAGTTTTAAACATTGGTTTGTTGCACGTAATAAAAAGCAACGATTTTGAAGGCTCAAAAATGAATCCTATCACGACATGTCAGAAATACAACATAAATATTCCAAAAGGATTAAACGATGGTAGATAAATGTTATATTAATCTATTAGTAAGGTTTGCACAATAATTTAAATTTATACTGCATTAAAAAGGATTTTCTTTCTATAAAGGAAATCTTTATTTTCACTTTATTTTAAAAAGTGATTGATTGAAAAGAGATTCAAACTAAATTTACGATTTTTTAAAACTCTTATGAACTAAAAAATTTGGATGCCAGTTTAAAAAGCAAGATTTAAAACGTCACTGTTCAAAAATTTATTCAATTCCATTAGACATTATTTAAGACAGGTATCAATAACAAAAGCTTCGAAAAAATATGATTTTAGCTTTTTTTAAGAATATGCAGTTCAATTGTACAAAAGAATTAACAGACAGGAATAAAAAAAATTGCATGAAGCGGAAAACAAAGGAATCCTTCAACGTTTCTTTTTGATTAAAATATATTTTTAGAAGTTGAGAGAAATAATGTTATGTAAACATCCTATTCCGTTTACATTTGAAGCTAAATTACATTATAATATAAAATAGAAAGAAAAAAAATGTTGCAGAAATAAATTGTCAGAACATTAATAAATTTGGAAAAAAATAATAGCAAAATTTTACATAAAATTCGTATTTATTTGTGTTAAAAGTATGGATCAATAAAACATTGCTAAATAAAATACAATAGTAACTCTTATTTTATAAATAATACCGTGGTACTTGATTTTAACAAAAATAATTTCTTTAAAAATAAAAACAATATTTGAAAGGTAGTCGATTAATTAATGATTTTTATTTTATGTTTGAATTATTTTTGTTCTACAGCAAGATAAATCATATACAATATAATTTATCTTGTTTATTCTGAATCGGTTGGCCTAATTTTTTTTTCATTTATCAAATTTTATATCAGGATAATTTAAAAGAAGAAAAATCGGAGATTTCGTTTGGAAAATTTGAAAATGGAGTAAATATCAATATGTAGTTGTGCGAATGCAGTTTCCATAATTTTAAAAAGGCTATATTTCCAAGTTGAACAGCATATCTCCCTTAGCAAAAACAGCTTGCGACCAATAAAAATTATCCGGATATTTTTTGATAAATTGCATAAACATTCATTTCGACGTCATTTACGTTTATGAATCAACTCCGTTTATCAATATATCCAACAGATGAGCATTCTCAAAATTTTTAAAGTGTTCTTCAGTATATTGCTATAAAATCCTTTTAATTTGTAACCCTAACATAATAATTCAAAAGGATAATTCGGAAATAATTACAAAAAAATCATACATTTCCCTAAATAAGTTTAATAAAAAATTATTTTTTTTATTTTAATGCAAAGAATTTGGTTTCTTCTTGGAGAAAGTTGCATAATTTTGGAGGCATCTGTATTAAAAACACTGTTTAATTTTTTCTTACTAAAAATTAAATACTTGACATTCCCTTTTAGAATTGCATTTTCTTCTCAGTGAAAACCGAAGTGTGGCCAGTTTTCACTGAACTTCAGAGTAAAATTTTTTAATAGTAACGTCTCGACAGATAATAGCTTATTTATAATGAAGTCACGTTTTGAAATGGCACGAAGGGAGTTTTAAACCACTTTTAAATGAACAAAACAGTACTGAGCTAACCCATCCCCCACTATTCCAACTTTTGCACCACCCCAGAGGGAGTATGTTTGATCCAGAATGCCATATTTAGAGTGTACCAGACACACCTATACATATATTTCATGTAATCTTCAAAAAGGAGCCACATTATTAAATTCAAAATTTATTTTTTTGGACAAAATATTTTAATTTTTGAAATACGTCTGTGATTTTATTTTATAGAAAGAATTTAACAATATTATTCAATAATAAAGAAAAGCGCATATTTCAGATTTGAAGGAATATCAGCAAAATATCCATGAAGATTTAGGAATTTACGTTATTTTTAAATCGGACTCCTTGTAATTTCAGATAGTAATGTCTCGTAAATGAGGATTTTAATGTTGCTCAAGGAACTTTTATATATTTTATAATCATATACAATATAATTTATCTTATGTTAAATACTAAATGAAATTTAATACAAGGCATCAATAAAATTTTTCTGTGGTGTCAAAGAAATCAGAGAAAAATCTTTTTTTTTATACGTATGTACCAAGATATATGCAAATTACGGATTAATAAAATATATTGTTCTTATAACATTCCAGTAAACGTAGCTTTTTAATTCGTTTCATGCTTCTGAATGAAATAATTTAGAATACTTTTGTGAATATCTTAAAGCATTTATCTCAATGTGATTATAAAAGATTACATTTGAAACAGAAATTTAAATGCAATTTTATTAAATAATTTGTGCAAATTAATATTTCAATACGTTTTATGAGCAAGTACAATGTTTGTGCAATATTCAGATTATGCAGACATTTCGAATGATCCTGAAGTCACTTCCCAAAAAAAAAGTTTATTTATCTGGACAGAAAATTCATTCTGTAAATGGAGATTTCCAAATTCCACTTCACTAACTTTTTTTATAAATATCATATATCATAGCATGATACCTATTTTGATGAATACTAAACAGAATTTAATAAATGTATCAATTAAACTTTTCATTTTTAAAATTTTTCGAGAAATTAGTTAGGATTATATGCTTATTAAACAAATCTTTTATATTAATCAATCTATCTATCACATATTCTATAAGAAATAATACCATTGTGACTACATAAAAATTTTGCTCACGACAGTTAATTTTTTTATTGGTTTGAGAGTTCGAAATAAAATAATTTAGAAATATCTTAATAAATTTACAAAACAACCACCACAATTTGAATATAAATATCATTTAAATATTGAATTAAAATTAAGAAAACTTCCCATTTAAATAAGATATTCAAAAAATTCATTCTTGTTTAAATGATAATCTTTTTAAATGAAGCCTTTTATTCAAGTGCTTTGCAGTAGTAAAGAATTTTTCTTATATATTTTATGGATAACAACTATTTTAGGCATTCATAATGGAAATGAAATTTATACATTTTTATATATCAACAGGAAACATCGAAAATGCTTTCAAGTTTGTAAGATATTTACCTTTTTTTTTCAGAAAGTGCTTTATCAAGAATCATAAAACTTGAATCGCGAAATTTAGAGATATCAAATTTTAATTAGTTTAATTATTAATTCCACCCTATTAGAAATAAAACACTTAATTTTTTTTTTTTTTTTTTTTTTTACATATTTGCTAAAAGAAAATAGTGGCTCTTGTCTCAGGCCGGTTTTGAAATTAATAACTTTAGATGAAAATACGCATTTCTTTTGACGGTTTCCAAATTTGGATTCTTTTCATTTGTCTTTAAAAATGCAGGGGGGAAATGGGAAGAATCATCAAAAATTTCTTTGAATGTGAGATAAATGGAAAATTCGGCAATGAAAGAAAAATATAATTGCACACAAATTTCAATGTCACACTGTATTAATATGATCTATGTTTCTTATATACTTGCCGAAACTATTAATTATCTTAAAAACAGTAAAAAAAAACAATGAAATTTTCCAAAATCTTTTTAAATTCTCCATTCTTTCAAAAAATTGCAAAAAAATTAGTATCCTGTCATTAGAACTCAAAACATTTAATAATGAGTTTTGGATCCATTTTTTATTACATATTTGGAGAAGTATGGAGAATTTGGCTCTTGTGCTGTTAAAAATAAACCTTCAACTTCAACTTGTTCCTTTTCCTAAAAAATTTCTAAAAGTTGCTAGCACAACATATAGATGAAAAAAATTCTTAAAAAAAATCGTATCTTCGATTCGTTTACTTTGTAATTTAAGAAATGGAACCCAATTTAAACAATAACGAGTTAAAATGATACCTTTAGTTAAAAGGTAAAGAAAATATTGTACACAAGTATATAAAAATTATTGATCGAAAATCACCTTTTCGCAATTGTAACAATTTGATATAATTAAAATATTCTTCAGAAATTAATTTTCTTAGAATAATAATTTTTCTATCAAATATTCTTCCATAGATGAGATACATTTGTAGACAATTTTATGACTATTTGATAGACAAAAATAACAGAAGCTAAAGCAGCTCTTATTAGTTAGATAAAATTAATTTGCAACAGCTAAAAATATAACTATTTCCTGTTCAGAGGCAAATTCATTTAAGACACTCTATGAAATACTTAATAAATTTAAACACATTTTAACAGTATAATTATATTGAATTCACAATAATTTTATATTTCTTTCGTTTTTCTGAAGCTCTAAATAGGAACTAATTATAGAAGTATAAATCAATATAAAAATTTCGGATCAGTACACATATATTTTCAAAAGTGCTATTTTACTAACATAGCTATAAAACAGGCCTTTGGCCATTTGAAATTACCAGAATTTAAAATTTGATGAACTCAAACTCAACTTCCAAAACTCAAAGGAAATTTTCTTCCAATGGCGTCAACTTAACACCAACCACGCTGCTATGCAATAATGAGGATACCTCACGAATGAAAGTATCTGGAAATTACTACAAACTGCGTTAATTAAGAAAATAAAAGAATGTAATAACAAATTTTCGATGTTTCATCAATAAAAGGTAGCCAAAGAAATCATTTACCTTATTTCTTCTTAACTTTCCCCTCAGCAGCCCTTCACGGATCCAGAGAGTACTTTGATCCAACTAACACCATCCTTTGACGTGGTCCGATCCATTCACGTAATCTTATAACGTTGGAAACTAACTCGTCTAATACACATCCAAAGCAATAGAATACAACCATTTCAAGCTTTTAGAATTCATTTCAAGCATCGCCATACTCAATGCAAAAATATGATTATTAAATGAAAAATTATGAATAAAAATCAATTTCAATTCTCCAATCGTGGCGGTAGGGACAAAAGATGAGGCAGAAATGTTTCGGTTCTCTTTTCCGGTTTTCGACAAGGAAAAATGGCATTTTATTTGGCGAGTTAGCCCCGCATTGGCGTTGAGAAAAAAAAGCAACAAGTTGCCGTTTGAATGTTATGCCTTTAGGAAGGAAGGAATGGAGGTTTGTTTTCCGGCGTATGCTTCTGAACGAGTTCTTAGCTTGTGCCGGGTTAACAAAATCAAAACACAAATATCACAAACTTATGCCTTTAAACCTGCAGTCTTGTATATATATAATCTATTTCCTGTATCTCAGAAAAGTCTCTAACGATTTGAATCAAATTTTATAATTAGATAAAGTTTTGTTTTTTAAGTTTATCTATATAAGTGTCGTCCCCGAAAAAACGCTATTTTGCACACAATTTTTTTTTTTCATTACTAACTATTAGAATAAGTATATTCAACTTCCATTTCGGAATGTGTGCAGTGCTGTATAGTGGTCAGAACAACACTAATAACGCGTGTGTTGTGGGTCTTCGATTCAAGAAGCGCTTTTTGCTTTAATTTTTTATACTTATTTATTTTTATTTAATGTTTTTGCTTTTTAAGTTTATCTATATAGGCGTCTTTCCCGAAAAAACGCGCTTTACACACACACAAAACCCTTTTTTTATAACTATCTATTAGAGTCGTTTTTTATCTGCTCTCAAGCTGATCTCGGCTCCGATTTCACAATGGTTAAACTGAGTGCAAGTTCAAAAATATAATTAATGATAGATAAATTTCAAAATGAAAGCTGTAATATAGAAGATTGTGTGGAATAACATGTTAAACTAAGTGCATTTATGATTTTTTTTTTTTTTTTACTTAAATGAAAAGTTCATATGTAGGTAAGATAGAAAATATTCATACGTAATGAGGATGTGATTCGTATTTAAAAATTTTCTCAAATTCTGTCAAAAAAACGCTGCAGAGAGAAGCCGGTCTTTCAGATATTAACTATAAAATCCCACGAGATATAATAATAGATAGTTACTTAAGACAGAAAATCAGCACTGTCAAATTAGAATAGTAAATGCTAAAATTATTTTTTATAAAAGTTAAAACAAGATCAATCTTGAATATCATTGAAGTAGATTTTTGCCAATATTACATTCAAAACGAAATGTCTCTGTCCAAAATGAAATCGAAGAATTTTCGGGAATTCTCCAAGGGTTTGCACTGTTTCCAAGAATATCATCTAAGTATCTGCCGAAAGAAAAATAAAAAAAAACAGAAAATCGAGAATTAAAAAAAAAATCGTGAATAGGATTTAATTTGTAATCTTAATTACTAGACACCTGAAATAAATTGATTGGAGTTAGGTATATTAAAAATGTGAATACATATTTTGTCATATTTTCCTCAATTACTTATGTATTGAAAGTATTATACTTTTCAAGTATTTATTTTTATGTTATTTTGACTCGGGCTACTGCAGGAATAAACATTTTAATAAAAGACTGAAGAAATTTCAAGAAGAAATTCCATTTAACCAGTTAAATTAACTGGGCAGACCGCTCAGGATAACTGTAAGGGCTGTATGAATTATGCAAAATAGACCCAATTATATGCGCAAATTTAGCATACAATATATTTATAACAATATTTAGAGAATGGACCAAAATTTAAGAACAATGATAATCCGTTGAAAAATTCTGCAACTTTTGAAATTTGAAGAAAGATCCACATAAAAAATAAATCTACGATTTCGAATGAAAAGACATATGATTTGGAAATATTTTCTATATATTTCAAAATATTTTATACTTAGCCAATATTTAAATGATTATACACATTTAAGGTTATAATATTCTGATCAACTGTTTAAAATCTAGGAAGTTTAAAAAAAAGTAACATTTTGTGTAAAAAATCTCAAGCTTTCTCAAGTATTAAAATAAGAAACTTAAAATGTTTTGTAAAATTTATTAAATTTTAGCTTAAATGTCATCTGAAAGTACAGAAATAGTGATTTAGTTATCCTTAAAAAAAAAAAGAAGGAAGCATCCAAACATAGTTGAATACCTTATAACATGTTTGATTTTTGAAGCAGATTCACTCACACGGTGATTTTTCAAGATGTTCCAAATAGCTTTAATTCAGAGTTGTTCTTGTTGTGTACAATCGACCATTCAGCCACCACAGAACGAAGCAGTATCGATAGGATATTAGTATTCAGATTATCGCATTAGTACGGCAAAAATATTCCAACGATTTCAAAAGAAATATAATAATTCTCTCTGATCCTCAAATAATAATTAAGCTCCTTTTCGAGAATGAATATTTATTTTATTTTATTTATTTATTTATTATTTATTAGGGGGGAAAACAAATTTTAAGAAAAGTTTTAATTTTGTAAAGAAAAAAAAAGGAATTCAGTGAAATACCCCAAAACAATTAGAAATAATGAATGGATTTAAAATCATTTTAAACTTTCTCTACTAAAATAGAGACAGAAAAAAATTGTCATTTAGTGTGAAGCTATTTCAGACTTTCATGAACATAGTCTTTAAAACATTTGTAAAGACAGTGAAATTTTTCATTTTTAATGAATCATTTTGGGTAATATTTAAGAAACACTCCACCTTGTGCTGCTGAAATATAAAAAGGAAATTAAAAAAAATTAACACACTTTTTCAAAAATTCGGAGGCAATGGATGTAGGCTTAAAATTATTTTATTTGATACTACCAACATCAAAAATGAAATAAAACATAATTATCAGTTATATTGAAAACAATAGTAAAAAGCAATATTTCTGTGATTATTTTTTTTACTTCATCATAAATGCAAACATGTTTTTTTTTCTTCAAGCTAATACATATTTGACCCAAAAATAAAATTCATTTCTAATAAAATAGCTTTGTTTAATTATCATATTTGCTCCAATATCTGACTTCCGGGTCTCTGCCAATTTAATAGATAAAAGGAGAAAAACAGCGACATTTTTCTTGCATCAAGCTTGAGCTTTGAATCTGAAAGGAAACTAGTAGTAAAACTAAAATATATATTTCATAATTTTCTAATGACCATCAAAAAGCTTCTTAAGTTATCTTGTTTTCAGTAGACTAATTTCTATTCAGTTAGAAAGACAGCCTCGAATTATGCATTTTTATCAGCAAACATTGGAATATTTTTACTACCTCTTTTTCTTTCTTTTTTTCATAGCATTTTACTTTTTCTTTCATGGCAAAGTTCTAGAATTCCAATAGTTATTAAAAATATTAAAAAAGAAATTTATTTACCTTCTTTTGCAAATAATAACAGCGGAACGTTTCTAATTTTGTCACTGATAAAGACTGCAACTATTTTTTAATTCTATACTTTGAAGATGAACAATCAATATGCATCTTTTTAATGGGGCTGATTTTTTTTTTTTTTTTTTTTTTTTTTTTTTTTTTTTATGACTTCAACATTACAGAATGACATGAATCAGGGAGCAGTTCCTGATTATTCCCAAATAAGTCAATTTTTATAGCATAAATACCCTAAAATATTCTTTGTCATTACAGAACCTTTTAATTGAATCATTTATAATACCCAATATTATATTTACAGTAACTTGAATGTCTTCACTTTCAGGCATTCTACATAAGAGGTTGTACGGTTGCTATGGAAACAGTACGGTTGCTATGGAAACACTGTAAGACGTCAAACCTCATCCACGTGCGATAACATCATAACAATTTTATTTTTCCCAATTTCTTTAAAGAAATAAAGATCGTTATTTATTGGACGGATCTCACTTAAAGATGAAAATGGCAGCTATAGATAGAGGTAAAATAAAAGATAAATTTTACATGCACGAAACTTTGTAATGAAACCACAGATTCATTACAATGTTTCTTTTTTTGCAATCAGGTTTTTTAAAATATGATAAAGTTTCAATTTAAAATTTTGCATCTAGGGCTCTCACAAATAATAAAAAAAACGGGATTTCAACCATTAATCATGAGGGAGAGAGGTTTAATTACAATGACATAACGAGTAAATAGAATTTTTGTAAGTTTTTAAAATTACAAAAATAATATAAGTGATTCATATTCGTTGCTGTTCATAAATAGTCAGATTATATCATTAAAACTTCATGTTTTTTTCATAAAGCTTCAATAACATAATACAATATTTGCGTTGTATGGCTTTTTTAGTGTCCTATTTAATTCAACCATAAATACATAAAAGTTTTAGATACTTTTAACAACACCAATATTTTTCGGAAAAGAATAGCATTTTAATCCAGGTAGTTTATCTATTCATAATTATTTAAATGTGTGCTGGCGAAGGCTATATTTAAGTGCGAAAAAATTGGATGTATTTTTATTTTTGAAAATTTGGAATGCTTTTATGTATCAAATCTTTTTTTTTTCTGTGAAACAAACAAAAAAGCAGAAAAAGAACTCTACATCGTCAAGAGTGGTCATTAAAACTTGATATCGAATGTGTGAGCTCTTCATTTCGCCTTCTAATCAAAGATTCTACGAACATCACATGAATCAAAAGGAAAAAAAAAAAAAAAAACACATTACAAACAAAATACAACAAAAGATTTGGCTGTTGCAAAATCCTATCTTTAGATCGATTCACAATTCTGACACAGTGTTTTAAGGCCCAATAAAAGACAATGCGAGCTTTATCAAAAAACGCATCTGATAATCAAAAAAAATCTGATAGTGTAAAAGATGAATATCCTGGAAACAGAAAAATGTGAAAGTGTAAAAGATGAATATCCTGGAAACAGAAAAATGTGAAAGTGGGAATATGATGGTATGGGGATGCTTTTCCTATAAAGATGTTGATAAAATAGGGATAATCGACGAAACAATGACAGGAATATGAACATTAATATCATATCCCCTTATGTGAAGTCCCCAAACATCGTGTTTTAAATAATAAGACTAGAGTATTGGGCAAAAAACTAGACCTCAGCCCCATCGAAACGTTATGAGTCAAAGAAGAAATTGGTTGGTAGGATGAATCAGAGACCGAAAATAATGACTAACGCCAAAGGAGATCCAACTAAATATTTAAAATTAATATTTGATTTTGAATACAGTTATATTCTATGCGTTCAATAAATTATAAGATATATTTCTCTTTTGTGACATTCTGTGATAAAGTTGAAATCCTCTGAAATTTTTTGTAACAAATAAATTTGTATAAATTTTAAAATTAGAAAATATGAAATATATAAATTTATTTCCTATAGTAAAAACTATTAGAACTTCATTGCCGTTCTAATTACAGAGAAATTATGACAGAATTGCCGTTCTGTCATAATTTTGAATGACACTGAATTTGTATATAAAAATTCTGTTTAAGGTAATTTAAAGCATGTCCCGAAATAGTTTTGCTTTAAGTATTTTAATCTAATGGTATAATCAGCGTTTTTCAAGTTAATATAGTTAATTCTATTGCCAAATAATTCAATATATACGCATTAGAGTACATGTTTGCATACTATGCGAAGCTGCACGCGCAGTCTCACAACCTATATATTTTTTCAATTACATTGAGATAAGCAAAAGCTTAAAGCAGGAATATACTTCACTAAACATTTTTATACTCGATATTTTTGTACATTTATATTAATAAAACTAAATAATTCAGTACAGCTTTTAAATATGTATATATATTACAACATCGCTTTTTAGTTATGCGTGCGTGAAAGTTAAAACCGTCTCTTTTCACATATTGTCAAACATTTGCATGGTAAATTGCTGCAAATTAAAACAATGCATTTTATTTTATTTCATTTTCGAATATATTTTAAAATATTTAGGAACAATTAGAACATTCATTCCAATTTCTTATCATAAATAATCACAAACAGCAAATATATCAGAAAAATAACGAAGAATCTGCAAATTTCAACAATTCTCAAATATTTTCCCTTATTCAATGTGATTAATTTTAAATTTAACACAAAAATATTCTAATTTTGTTCGATTCCTCAAAGTTAAAAATCAGTTTTAAACTACTTTTAACTTCATATATTTAGTAGTTCTAAATTATTTATCCTTTATATAAAGAGTTCAAATACTGTCTTTAAACACTCAAAATATTTTAAGACTAAATGATTGAAATGAAAATAATTATTTTGATTACCTATTCATGTATTTAGTATGGCTCAGTTTCTGCATTTATACTTTTAACAGAAAATGAAGTAAAATATTTTTTTTTTTTTTTTTTTTTTTTTTGTCTATAAGATATGATGGGAAACTATTTATTGTCAAACAAAAACTCAACATTATTGGAAAGGAGACCATATTGAGATTTCTTTTAAATTCATGCAATTTAACATTAATTCATTAATTTTAACGCAATTTTTTGAATACAATTTTAGATACAATTAAACAATAATAAACATTTTGAAAAATCTAGAAAACTGAAAATAGAAAAAATGGAATATTGACTGATAAGTAATTAGATCTTTGATTCCCTGGTAGGTGGCGTAATGTTATGGGTTTTAAATACAGTCAGACCTCGCTAAATGAGCACTAGAGTGGAGCGAAAAAAAAACCAACTTTTGATTTTTAACTGGTAATAGCGCGAAAAAGTTGCCTTTTGGTGTAGGCAACTTTATATAAAAATATTGGAGTGTATTTTCCGGTGCCGCAAGGGCATTAAAGTTTCTTAAAATTGAGATTTTTGATACATTTTAAATTTTTAAGAAATAATCAAATTTTGATTTTGAGTTTGTAAAGCGCCAAAAATTTTCCTTTAGGTGTAAATAAAATAAATTAAAAATATGAAAAATATTGGAGTACTTGAGGTGCCACAAAGACGTTAAAGTTCATAAAAACACACTTTTTGCATCTTTTTAAGGATTTTTGCGTGCTTCGATTACAAAATAAAAAGCTTTAAATAGGCATTGTCATATGAATAAAAGTATAAAAACAGTTTTACTACTACACTGTGTCGTCGCCCGGAGCGGCTGTTATTGAGGTAAGGTTTGAGGTTTCCCTCTTATTTTAAATGCAAACAACCTTATAAAAATGGTTTTTAATAGGTGCCAGAAATGGGAGAAGGCAAAACATATTGAAATATGAATGATATGATTAAATTTATTTTTTGTTAATTTAATTAGTTTATCCTTCATGCATACGTAAACGAACATAAAGTGAAATGCATGCAATATTTTGTTCAGACTTGTATTAGGAGTTTCAAATAACATGGACATTTTGAAATTATATTATTTGTAGTAATTTTGTATGTCATTTATCATATAAAATTTCTAATTGTAGGAAATTTTACTGATTTAAAATGATGGTATATTACAAACTATATACTATGTCACTAGTTTAATTGCAAACAACCTTATAAGAAAAGTATTTGTAACAGCACTAGAGAAGCAAGAAGACGAAGAACTTTGAAATATAAATATCTTGGAAAATTCTTATTACATCTTTTAAATATGTGTGAGTGAAAGAAAATTTCAGACACTACTCTTAGCTGAATAGTTTCCATGAAATGTTTCCTTAAAGATAATCCCGATGAAAATTTTGAATTATATGGAAAAATTTCAACTGAAAATACTTAAAATAATTCTGTATGTCATTTACCTGAAAAAATGTCTTAATAAATAGTTGTTTCTAATTTCAATGACAGATTTATTTTTCATAGGTTTCATAAAAATATTTCATAAGAAGGGTTTTCCGTGTGTCCTAAGGATGAATGGGCATAAAATATATGCAAATAGCAATATCATTGAAAATTTTCATCAAACAATTCAGATGCCTGTGAGTGTAGACGAAGTATGTTACAAGAAAAGAATTTAATTCAGAGCTTCTTCATCAAAAACAAAATGTTGAATCGAAAATTTGTTAAAAAAGAGTTCCATTAATAGAAACTACAAATTCTTTCTTATTTCAGAGAATGAATTTTATTCATTAAATTACTTTGCTAAAATTGTAACGAATTAATAGCTTCTTAACATATTGAAGAAAAATTTCTCTCTTATTCAACCATAGAGCTTTTACTTGGATTGATCAATTTTAATCTTGAAATGATATTTTTTTTATTGAAAAAAACTGAAATGAAGGAGAATATAAAAGCCAAGTGCCTCAATAAAATTAAAAAGTAATTGTTTGTGCAAACTGCTTAGCAAATACGATTCATCATTAATTAATGACTTTTGATAAATCACTCTTACGAGAACAAACCTACAGTCAGTTTTTCATATGTTTAAGCGACAGAATTAAAACCTTCATATTAAATATTTCAAGAAACTTCACTGTACAATTTTTCAACCATACTTAAAGAATTCATTAAACTTCGCGAATCATTCTCGTAAAAATAACTCGATTATCGGTTAACTCGATAATCGATAACTCGGTTTGTTTTTACCATGCAGTTTGTTCCAAATTTCAATTTTTTTAAATTCTAGTACTGTATTGAAGCTCCTTTAATATTGCATACATTTCTGCCAATCCATTTCAAATCCTGAGGTACTTAATAATTCCAAAAATAGAAACACAACAGTGTGCGAGTTATAAATAAATTTTTAAACATTTAAAACAACGATTTAAATTTCTTAAAAATAAATAAACATTAAACATTTAACTATTTCCCATTTAGTTCATTTAACTTCGTATTAGCAGTTGGAACAACTTATTAAAATGAAGAAAGTAAACATTTTTTTTTAAAAAAAGAATAAATTTGTTTTCCCCGCCCAAGTTCAATTGCCGGTTTTAAAATGATATCGATTAAGGATAAGCAGTTTGAAAAGATTATTAAAGTAAAACAAGCAGTCATAAAAAAATTGATTTAATTCTCTACTCCGAATTTAAATAAATAGTGAATGATAAAGGAAAAGAAATTACAAAGCTAATATGAAATATTCCTATTTTTCTTTTTAATAAAGTTTCTTTGTTTATGTCTGAAAAGCACTTTTCTACAATACATGTCTGAAAATAAATGCCAAGATTGAAAGGAACAAAAAGAAAAAATTGTTTTTCACTAACAAGTAAAATCTGTCAGCAACAAATACTCTGCTCATTACCTGCATGAAATGGTGTTATTTATTTTTTGCAATCAGTTTGAACAGCTTATTAAATGAAAGTAAGCAAATCTAAAAAATAACCAAATATTTATTTGTGTCTTACTTACCTAAATGTATATTAAAGGCTCTAATTGTAATTTTTTTATTAGTAATAATATGAAGCATATCATTTCATAACATATAATTTTGTTTTTTCTGCATGTAAAGTATTCTTGTACGAAACATTCCAATCTAAAGGGCATATGTATGCGGAAAATACGTAATAATATTTTCCGTCTGATATGTAACCACTCAGCAACACGTTCAGAGATTTAAATTTACCTATGGAAAGAATAGAATTTTATTTCAAATTAGAGGTTTAAACTTCATATAAAAATAAAGCAATCAAGTATTAAAACTAAACAAAGATTTATATGTGCATTATTTAGATAAATTAATGAGTCTTAAAAAATTATCACGACAATATTATAATACCTATTTTAAACAATTTCATCGTCTCTATCTGCGAATGTTTTTTTGTAGGATATATTTAAAACTAAATAGAACATTTCAAAGAAGCTAAATTGGGAATTTTTTTAACTCAGTAAAAAATTAATCTTTTTGAAATAAACTATGTGGAATGTTTTATATTATTTCATTTTAAAAGTCCAAACAGCTTAAAAACAGAAACTTAAACGTCCAAAAAAAGTATTTCCTCATAGTGTAACTAAATTGATAATGAATGCTAAAAAATTATATTCATATAATAACAGTACCAACCATATCTCTTTTCATGCAGTTTGTTTTTACCTATGTGGCCTTCTTGTAGGATTGTTTGAAGCCAAGTGATACACTAAAGTAGGCTAAAAATGATAACAATTAGTTCCCCTCATAAGTGCAACCACTCAGCAGCAAATTGACTACTTTATATTACTTATATAAAGGATATTATTTTATTCTTGTTTGCAATTCGAACTACAGTCAAGGTTCTCAAATTTACAAGTCTAGGATTATACTGCAAGCATAAGTAAAATATTTTAGAAATTTTTTTAAAAATTAAAATTTTGTTCTTTAATTAAAGCTTCAAAAATTATTGACACAAAAATTTCATCATTATAAAATACACGAAGCCATCATAACTAAAAAATGCCACCAGTTTTATTCTCATGGCGTGAAGTTTTATGATCCATTCATTAAAATAACTTTGGCGGAGTTAAGGTAAAAGATTCGCAGTCTTGATATGTTCAGACTCATTACAGAAAATCATATCTCGGACATTCGTAAATGGAATGAAGCAAGACACTTTGTCTGTAACATGTGCCGTGATTAAAAATCATACCGTGACATGAGAGACCTATTAAATTTAATAATTATTTTTTTTATTTATCTCGACCAGACTGTCAATTTTTTTCTTTTCCATTTAAAAACAAATCGAGTGCTGATCATTGAAATATTGATGCTGATTTTCGTATACTAAGTTCTGTTAATAATTATTCATCCAAATAAGGAACAAAAGAACTAATTACAATAACTTCTACAAAATTAAAAGATACCAGTCAACAACGCTAGAAGAATATCTTCATTTTTTATTTTAAACAAAGATATTTCAAGTGATATTTCTATATCTTTAAATGACATTTAAACTAAAGCAATAAATCAAAGAAAAAAACATTATTCATTCAATTATTTTTTTAAAAATTTGGGGAAAGTTAATTTTTTTACTCTAATTTTGTCTTTTCGAAAATACCCTCTGCTGAAAATACATTTCCAAACAGTTTTCACATAAACCAAATATTTATTTTTCATTAGAGTTCTTCTTTAAAGAATAAGTTATTCCAATTATAACTATTTCTATTGATTTTTAAAATTGTTAATCATTCTTCTTTCAAAAATTTAGCTGAATCAAAATTTCAGAATTTTTTTCTCTTGTTCGCGAAATTTTAAATTTCAGCAGGCAGCGGTAAACAAACAAAACAGAAATCTAAAATTTTAAAAATATGAAAAATGGAAAAGTATTCATTTTATTATCATACAGATTTCTTCTCAATCAGAACTTCAATTATTTTTAAATCCATGTCCCAGAGAAGGGGTCAGTAACTACACATTTCATCCTAGTCACTTTAATTTTTATGGAAGAGAGATAATAAGTATTAACTGTGTTATTAAATACTTTGAATAGAAAATAAATGATAAAATGTTATATAAATAACTTATAAACTATATAAAATTTTCTCATATCAAACATGAGACTGGAGCATGTTTAAAAGATTTTCCTAATTAAAAAATTTTACTGATTAACATACTGAGATTTACATAATAATAATATGCGTTCCTAAATATGTTATATCTATTCATATGAAGTTCTGAGCACTCAAAATTCATTTTATCTTAAGCACCATTTCGAATATTTGAAATAAAAGTAGATACATGTTTAGAAAAAGATATGCAAAATCGAATTAATGTTATGAAAAAATTACGAGATGGCAATTCATTAACTCGATTAATCAATTTTTGGATTAAAATAAATCTTTCATATCGAAACAAGTCTACCAAGAGTATTTTACGACAATGCGTTTTTAAATGCTATAAATATAGGGTTGCCCAGTTTTAAAAGTATCACTGTGTGCATATTATCAATGAAGCGGATATTTGTTGTTTCATAAAATAAAAACTGAGTTAATATAAATAAACACAAAGGAACCTAGTCAACGGTATCCGACAAAATATAATATTATATTAATTTTTTTTTATTTATGGTGTTTTAAATTTTTGTCAATATATTTTTTCTGAGAAAGGGGTATCTAAGTTTATAACATTTTTTGAAATCGAAATAAATTTTTATTTGCTTAATAATTTACATACTGAAAACTTCAAAATATAAAAGAAATTTTTATTCATATGCATTTATTGCTAAATTTGTAATCGTGTGTATCATAATTAACACATTAATTTGTGATATTTTTGTTCAGAAAATCTCATGAATTATATTTCTGATCGCTCAATGTATATAAAGTTGCAATATTATTAATTCTTCTCATTGAAAAAGTGGGTAAATATAAATTTTTATATTCAGGCACATAACTTGAAATTAATAAATCAGTTAACTTATTCCCATATATCAGACGTTGTCGGAAGTAAAATGGATCATATTTTTTTCTGTTGAATATGCTTGAGACAAAGTGGTTGCTCTTTTAGGGAAAAAATATTTAACGGACAATTTTCTCTAACAGGATAAACCTCATAGCCACAAACTTGAATGTAATTCATCCATTATCGATCCTCTTGTAATTTTCATTATGGGCGATGGAAAGAAGCTGTCGATGGAAACATGTTTTTGAATTATCTGAAAAACAAAAAAGAACTCATTATATTCATTTCAAAATTCTTACATTATATTGTAATTGATCGAAATTAATTATTAATATTTAATAGCAATACCCTAATAAATGGAAAAACATTTTTCATTTTTATGACAAATCATTTTCTGATGAGCCCTTTTAGTAAACCTTCCCACTTTAGCTAACTATGTTACCTTCATATTCATTCGTTATTGTTGAGATGCCACAAAATATGTTCCCAATTACCCCCATAGTTTCAGAGGTAATTATGAACGCTTCTGTAGCTAAGAATTATTAAATTAAAAAAAATTGGCGGAAAGAACATTGATTAATGAGATTTTTTAGAGCATAGTGCTGAATTAAATGAATTACAAGTCTGTTACTTTACTTTAATAAGTTATTTCTTCAGAACACTAAAAAATAGAAGAATTTCTATTCATTTTTATTGGCAGAATTCGCTTCTCTATTTTAATTAAAGTAACCTTATAATAAATAATTGATAACTTAAAAAGGAATCAGGACAAAAATTTGTTCTAACACAATCAATAATGGAAAATCCCATGAAGCTTTTCACATAGCAATCAAGATAAGCAAAATATATTGTGAGCTTTAGGGGAAAGAATTTCTAGCAATACTTTGTTGTGAATCTATTTGATAAATTCAAATAATATGATGATTTTACTATTGAAAAACGTACAATATTTTTGTGTGTCATTGCCTTCATAAAATTTCCCAAAATATACAGACATTTTACTGATTTCAATGGCTGAATTATTTCCCCTAATGTAAGTACAATTGACCCTATCAGAAAGGTTATTGTGACTGATTAGAGTTGGAAAAAGAAAAAGTATGTTATTACTAAAATATAAAAGAATTCAACCAAATCCTTCAGATATTTGTGAGTGTATGAGAAGATTACAACAAGGTTCTTAACTAATTTAGTCATTTTAATTCATTATTATCAACTATGCTATTAATAACCATTTCCTTATAAAAATCTAAAGTAGCAAGACCGAAAGGGAGGAAAAAGAAAGGATTAATAATTTTTTTTTATCACAATGGAAATTTAAACTGCCAGTATAAATATGTAATATACTGGACATAAATAAAGAAAACCGTAACTTAGTTTCATTAAACTAGATTTATATCTAGAATAGAAATTCTACAATGAGTTACTAAATATACTGCAGTTTAACGATTATTCGAGAATTGTTTAATTATTTTAAAATTTTAATTAAAGTCTTTAATTTAAAGGTAGAATGTGATAATTTATGTTTAGGCATGATGGGAAAATTCAAATTTTATGTAACACAATACTGCATTCAGACCTTATACTCCAATAATTTTTATAGAAATATATTTCTTATAATGAAAAAATTTGCAGTAAGTATAAAGTATTTTCATTTTACGGAAACGAATAAGATTCTAATGCCAAAAACGATTATCAATGTAATTTCTAAACAATAGGAGGAATAATAAAATGATATGACACGATAAAGTTCTCAGTTTGAACAAAGACGCAACAAAAAAAAAAAAAATGAAATAAAAAACCAGAAGAAATGACTATCATTTTATAGTAGAATACCAGAGATTGATGCAAACAATTTTAATTTAATTCAAAAGAGAAACTTATTTCTTCAAAAATATACTTCATGAAACATTATTTTGTGAATCTCTTTCGAAAAACACAGTAAAAATTCAATATCATTAATTCTTCTCATTGATTTCCATTGAGAAAGTTGATGTTTAAAAATTTTAATATTCAGGTGCGTGACTTAAATTTAATAAATCAGTTGATACATTCCCATATACCGGACCTTGCCAGAAATTAATTGGATCATTGTTTTTTCTGCTGAATATATTTGAGGCGAAGTGGATGTTCCTGCAGTGAAAAAAATACTTAACGGAAATTTTCACCAGCAACATCAACCACAACAAATAGAATGTAATTCATCCGTGATACATAATCTTGCAATATTCATTTTAGGCGATGGAAACCTATTTAGAATTATCTGAAACACAATAAAGAACTCATTATATTCATGTAATAAATTTTATATTATAATTCATTAAAATTATTTTTCTACTTTTAATAGCAATAACATAATAACTGAAAAAACATTTTTTATTTTATGACATCATTTTCTGATGAGCCTTTTTAGTAAAATTGTGAGGCAAAAATAATAGTTCCTTTCTTCTAAATAAAAGAGCATGTTAGAGTATATTTATGTCATTTTCGTAAATTCAGAATATTTTATTTAGACAACTTAATTTATAATCTACAAATACATAACGTGGGAAACAAACATCCGGTGAGAAATTTACTGTTTTGAAAAACTCGGCTGAAAAATTTTAAGAAATGTCTTTTCGGAAATGTGGGTATGTATAAATTTTAATATGCAGGAACTTAAATTTAATTTAATATATAAAACGGATAATAGTTTTTCTGCTAAACATGTTTGAAACAAAGTGGTTGTTCATGCAGGAAACAAATATTTAACTGACAAATTTTCCCTAACCAGAAAAACCACATCGCAATAAACTAGAACGTAATTCGTCCATAATAGATCCTCTTGAATTATTTATTTTAGGCAATGGAAGGAAGCAAGAAATGGAAACCTATTTTGAATTATCTGAAAAGCAAAAAAGAACTTATTATAGTCATATAAGAAATTTTACATTACATATCATTCAAATTAATTTTCCACATTTAATAGCAATACCATAATAACTGAAGAAGCATCTTCCATTTCATAATACATCGTTTTCTGATTAGCCCTTTCTGCTAAAGTATGAAGACCAAACCATGATTCATTTCTTCTAAACAAAAGAGTATATTAGAAGATATTTATGTAATTTTTTGTAAATTCAGAATATTTTATTTATAAAATACAATTTATGATGTATACATACATAACATGGTAAATAAGTATCTAGTGAGAAATGTATAGTTTTGAAAAACGTTTCAAATAAAGTGTAAGAAATGTCTTTTCAGAAAAGAGAGTAAATATATATAAATTTTAATATTCGTGCACAAACTTGAATTTAATAAATTGATTGATTTCCAAACATCTTACATTATCAGATATAAATTTTATCATAGTTTTTTCAGTTGAATATGTTTGATGTAAAGTGGTTGCTCATGCTAGTGAAAAATATTTGACGGACAATTTCTCTAGCAAGAAATACCACTTCGCAACAAACGAGAAAGTAATTTGTCGGTAATGCATCCTCCTGACATATCCACTTTAGGCAATGGAAAAAAACAGGCAATGCAAACATATTTTACAATAATCTGAAACACAAAAAAGAAATTATTACGTTCATAAATGAAATTTTACATAAAAATAGGTTGAAATTAATTTTACACATTTAATAGCAATACCATACATACTAAATGGAAAAATATCTTTCATTTTATGACATGTCATTTTCTAATGAGCCTTTATGGCAAATTATGAGGAAGAAATAATGGTTCATTTCTTCTAAACAAAAGGGTATATTAGAAGATATTTATGTAATGTTAGTAAATTCAGAATATTTTATTTATAAAATATAATTTATATTGTATAATTACATAACATGGTAAATAAACATCTAATGAGAAATGTATTGTTTTGAAAAACGCTTCAAATAAAATGTAAGAAATGCCTTTTCAGAAAAGGGGTGAAATATACATAAATTTTATTGTTCAAGCACATACCTTGAATTTAATAAAACAGTTGATTGATTTCCGTATATCTTGCCAGGTCGGATATAAATGTTATTATAGTTTTTTTCTAATGAATGTGTTTGATGCAAAGTGGTTGCTCTTGCTAGTGAAAAATATTTGACGGACAACTTTCTCTAGCAAGAAATACCACTTTGCTACAAACGAGAAAGTAATTTGTCGGTTATGCATCCTCCTGCAATATTAATTTTACGCAATTCAATGGAAAAAAATAGGCAATGCAAACCTATTTCAGAATAATCTGAAACACAAAAAAGAAATCATTATGTTCATATAAGAAATTTAACCTTTTAATGGATTGAAAATAATTTCACACATTTAATAACAATCGCTTATTACAAGGTATTATTTTAAAATTTATTTCATCAAAATTGGCAACAAATGTATTGTACTGAAGTTCTGTTTGTTTATTTTCTCCATATTATTGCAGACTTCTCACGTGCATTATTTACGAGCTCTTTTTAACTTCAAACCACTTTTTTGCTGTAATCTAAATCTGTTTCTGGTTTTAATATGCCGAAAACGAGATCAAAACGTTCTAAGAAACGTAATTTTCATGGTAATAGATTTACTCAAAGTGATGAGGCGAGTGCATCAACTTTAAATGTGACTACTGGTCTTCTTATGTTGATGTTCATAATGCGGATATCCCCAATAACTTGACAGGAAATCGCATAATTGATTTATCGATTTTATTTAATATATTTTCTCTACTTTGCTGTCCTGATTGCTTCTCCACTGGTTTGCATCTCAGTGAGGATTCAAAGTTTGGACTATGTTCACATTTTTTTTTGAAGTGCAGAAATTGCCCTTTCATGAAAGGATTTTCATCTACTCCCAAAACCAACAAAAATAACAGTATAAACACATTTATTGTGTTTGGATTACGGTTGATAGGATGTGGCTATATTTCAGGAAAGAAACTATGTTCAACTCTCAGTTTACCTTTTTTATCAAAGTGTTCATTTCGTCACCAAGAAAAAATACTTCTAGACACTGTTGAATCATGTACTCAATTGAATTTAAATTCAGCTGCAAAAGAAGTTAGAAACATGAAAAAGGTAAGTAATCAAGAAATAATCAACTGCGGTGTTTCAGTTGATGGCACTTGGCAACGTCGAGGTTATAGTTCATTGAATGGCTGTGTCAGTGCAATTTCTATTGATACTGGGAAGATTTTGGATATTGAAATCTTATCTCAGTACTGCCGAGTATGTCGAAGTAAAAACTCTAAGTGCACTAACAATCATAACAACCACATATGTTCTAATCACAAAGGGTCTGCTGGCAATATGGAAGTGGTAGGAGCCTATCGGATATTTGAACGGTCACAAAGTTTAAGACAATTGCAATACAGTGAATATTACGGTGATGGTGATTCCAAAGGTTTTGACTCTGTAAAATATGTATATGGTCTGAATTCTGTTTAAAAACTTTAGTGCATTGGTCATGTCCAAAAAAGGGTTGGTGGACATCTTCGTAAACTAAAAAAGAACACAAAAGGGTTTAGTGGCAAAGGAAAGTTAACCGACAAATTTATTGATAGACTACAAAATTATTATAGAATCGCCATTCTCAGTAATGTGGGAAATCTGGAAAAAATGCAAAGTGCCGTCATTGCCTCCTTTTTTCACTGTTGTTCCGGCACCAATAATCCAATGCATCGCCAGTGCCCTGAAGAACCAGATAGTTGGTGTAAATTTCAGAAAACCAAATTTCCAGGGGTAGAACTTCAAGAAAAGAAACCAGGCCTATCATCTACCATTATAAATAAAATAAAAGGAGTATATATGGAACTGTGTGACCAAAAATTATTGCAGAAATGCCTGCATGAAAAAACACAGAACTGCAATGAAAGTTTTAACGGTGTATTGTGGAATGTTGTGCCCAAAGAAACATTTGTTCAATTGCAAACTTTTCGTTTAGGAACTTATATTGCTGTCTTGGTTTACAATTCTGGATACACTGGTTTATTACCAGTTTTTGAAAAATTAGGTGTACCTGTTGAACCAGAACAAGTGAAAGGCTTCATCAACATTGATGATAACAGAATAGATGATTCAATACGACATTCTTCTGCGTCAGTAAAACTGTCCAGAAAAAAAAGAAGAGCAGCTAGAAAGAGTAAATATGTAAAGGATGATACAAAGGAAGGTTCAACTTATAAATCAGGAGAGTTTTAGACATATTAAAAAATAATAATTTTGCTTTTTTTCAAAATAAAAACTTTAAAAGCATTTTCTGAAAAATTCAATTTTTGCACTTTTTGGATTACCGTTAACACAATATCTCAATATGTACTGAATATATTCTTATGAAATTTTGTAAAATTGTTTTATACATTATTTTCAATGCTCTGAACTAAAAACCAAGATATAAATGCAGTTTTAAACATTTTACAGTTATTCATAGACAAATTGAGCGCATTTTTTTTTTCAAAAAATCCTTGTTTATATAATTGTTTTAGCCATATCTCAGCATACATTTAATATATTCAAAACATTTTAGTTCAAAGCCTGCATATTGGTTATTACAATGTTCTCCTAAAATATTTTAAATATCTGCTTGTAATTTTTTTCTCTACCACTGTTGGCGTAACAGTTAATTTTTTTTGTTTTTTCTCTACAATTGTCCCTATTATTCAAAATGTTATGAAAATATTTTTTATTTTTGAATATTTTTCATTATTTTGTTACATATTCAAACTAAATCTATAATAAAAACAAGCATTTGAAGCATATTTAGAAAAAAAGGTTCCGCACCCAGTCGGATACTAGATCAAAGCCAATTTATATCGAAAACTGAAAAGCTAGAAGAAAAACTTTGTCAGCTAAAAAAATAAAAAATCCTCTCTGCAACCTGAAAAGCAAAGATACATCAATGTTACTGTTTTCAAATTCCTTTCAATCCTTCGACAAAAGCAAGCGGGAAGGGTCTACCCAACACTTTCTCGCATAGTTTGTTGTCGATCTCCCCCCTCCCCCCATAAAATAGTGAATCTCGGGTAAGGTCGCGAATACCTTGCATGGCGATAGCGAATAATAGTTACGAAATACACATCTTTGGTGTGAATCTCGCATTTTTACTGAATCTGCCTTGATAACATGCGTTTTGGACGCTTTTTTGCCGACCGATTGACATCAAAATTTCATACAGAACTACAGTTGTAGTCCAAGCCGGTTAAAATCCAAACAAAATTGCTCTAATTATTTTGTTAACAAGATAAATGGGCAAAGCTTTATACGCATGTGTGTGTGTGTGGGGGGGGGGGCTGGTGCGGAACTTTTTCCAAAATCGTGTCATTACAATAGGCAGGCAGTCTTCACACAAGGAATCTACTTATAAATGTATTTATTTTAACAACTTAAATAAATATATTTTATTCTTAAAATATTCAATTCCCTATTCTCTAAGATTTTTCTAAAAAATGTTAATAGAATTTTTAAAAAAAGCCCAACTTCTTGAAACTCGATTTATGCAATAGGATTATTGTTCCTCCGAGTAACTTATTTTCCTTCTTATCAACTTCCTTATCTAACTCCCGGCCCCTCTCATTATTGAACGTGCGCGAAACACAAAACGGACAGCTTTCGACCCGCCTTCACAAACAAGTCCTGCCTATGGAAATGGACTAACTCCACCCAGTAATTCAAGCCTGAAAACACGAATAGCCTTTTACTGTAATTTTGAAAGAAAATGCGAAGAGCATCTAAAATTTCGATGCGAAAAAAATTCAACACAACATTTTACAAACATTTTAACATTTAAGGACAACATTCTACAAACATTATTTACAAAAGACAAGCAAACCAACACAACAATATATTCTGATGAATTATTTAACATTTTTAAGAGGGTAAATACAATGCGACTCTTTAGTGAACAAAAGTTCATTGAGCATGCTTGATGCAGCCTAGCAACGACACTACAAATAAAAGTAGCGAACTGAAACAAAAATAAAGAATAACATTAATATTAAAAATGAATTCAGTAAAACTGTCGAATAGAGCATGAGAAAAAACATGATTAATAGGTCTTATTTGATTTCACTTAACAGGGGTGAATTAAAGAGTTGCGATTTATATATATATTATATATAGTGCGGCACAACTCTTAACAGCATAATTTTTACTTATTCGTATACAGAATACAGCAAGAGAATGAAATGCCGCAAAATTATCAACTATAATATCTTTAAGTTTTCTGTATTTTTAAATATCCTCCCCGCTTTTTTTATTTTTTTATTTTTTACTTTCTTATATGAGAAGTATCCAAAGTCGAATTATAGCCAAGAAATTTCAAACTTCGGATTTTAACGTAATTCCACGTTTCAGACTCCAAGTTCAAAATACACATTTTGATATAAAATCTGTCTATCTAAGAATACGATAAATCAAAAACATTTTGAGCTAGACGGATGAAAGTTGATATATGGTCTTTAAACCAATTTTGTAAAAATCTGAATTTTGAACGTAATCTATACAAAGGAAATCTGTCTGTCCGGTTGTCAGTTACAAATAAGCGAAATAACACTTACAATAAAGAACAGAACTAAATGGTGAACTAATGGATTAAAGTGGAGATTTAGCATCTAAAGTATAGATCTCTGTCAGATTTGAAATGAGAACCATCAAGGGATTGACTGTACATTCTCATGCATTTAACGCAATAATTCAAAAATGTAATAACTAAAATTGTATGTCATTTTGTGATTACAATTTTAGATCTTTATCAAATTTTGTTTTCATTCGACTGGAAAAAAGGCATCCAAAATACATCCGTTTTGTGGACTCGTGATTGAACCGTATCCTAGCGATTAATCGCCGAAGATTGCGTGTTAATAGAATGTTTCATACCTATTGTTCACCAAATGGCATATAGTTGACAACACATAAGTATTACTTTTCTTTACTATGCTACGAACCCACACATTTCTCATGTGGGAAGTTCTGAAAATCTAAGCTATCACGGTGTTCATTGCAAAATGTCCACAATTTTTTTCGGGTTTAAGGAGGAGGATAACACTTTTATAAAAAGTATAAGAGGAAATTTCGGGAAATTCCCATTGTTTTTTTGTTTGTTTTTTTAGTCAAGTATCACCATTGTAGTATTATATAACTAAGGAATACCGAATGGATAATTTTTAGCGTAATTAAACTTATGTGTCAAGGCATGCACAGTAGAATTCCGAAATATCTGAGCTCTTGTTAACCGAATCGGTTCAGGAGGGGAGGAGGGGAACAATCCGGAAACAAAATCTTAGCGAATAAAAACAGCTAAACAATTTGTTTTGGTTAATATATTTAAAGCTGTGATATTTGAATGCGAAGTATACAAAAGGAATCCGTCATTTAAGAAATTGTAAATCACTGAAGATTAGTTGTTGAGGAATCAAAGAAAGATTGTTTCTCCATTAACAAAACACTGCACCTTTCACTAACAAAAATTGTTTCAGATTAAATCTCTTTACGGTACTGATCAACTTTTGTAGTTACTCCATTAGAAGAAGAAAATGTTTGAACAATTGATACATCAAATAAAGCAAGTTTCATCATTTAATTTCTCTGCGCGACAATGTTATTGCATTACATGGCTGATAACTGGCAATGTGCGTTTAAAAATTTTTTTTAGAGTTTTTACATAGAAAATGAGAGAAAAAATGCTTTATAAATTGATTATAATAATTAGCGTCACGTTCTCTCATTGTAGCAGTTTGGATATTGGCAGATCAATTCAAATTTCATCCTCGTCCCATGGCAGAAATCATACAAATATTTTTTTTAATCAAATTTAGGAAGTTTAATTGCTATCTCTAGAAAAAATGATTAGAAATAAATTATTAGAGTTCGTTTTTTTTTTTAATAAAAGTTTTATCGCAGTTTTAAAATGACGTGTCACAAAAGCCCCAAATTACAACATTTTCTAGCATTATGTTAATCTTTTTTCTAAATAGATTTTTAATACAATTCTAAGCTGGCAAGGGGAAGTGAGATAGTTTAGAACAAAGGCCGAAAATCATTTTAAAAAATCGGGAAATCGAGAGCCCCCCCCCCCCAAAAAAAAAAAATCAAAGGAGGGGACACTGGAAGTGGAGGAAAATGTGAATAAAATATCTTACTTTTATTTATAATATTTTTAAAGTCTTCTTCATTTGCATTGTCATATTAAGGAGACTCTTTCCTTATATACAATAAACTTTGATAAAAGAATCCATCAGAGGCAAATATTTTTTAAAAAAATAAAAACTAGTTGTTTTTGTTTTATATGAACTACTCATTGGTAAATATGACACAACCTAGGACATTTAATTCTAATAAAGAACATTTTCACTCCTTTAGTATCTTTTCTCAGAGTGTCAAATCAATCGAAACTAATCTAACTAATCTGCAACCTTGGGTCATTTAATATGCATAGCTAAAGTAGAAAAGAAGAAATCATTTTTCTTTATTTCTATTTAACACTGACTATTTAAGTTAATTTTTCATACTTAGTGGCTAATTTAGTTTAATTGTGAGCTGTCTAATAAATCCGCCATATTTAATTTTGATTCAGTACAAATCCAGACATTCTTCAACCCTGAACAGTCGGGACTGCGAACTGTCTCAACTAATCCGAAGTCTGGCGTTCTGTCTGGTGAAATGTCTGTGGGAAGCACCCAAATGCTGCTTTCAAGGCAACTACCCTTCACAACTGAGACAAATGATTTACTTCCGCGAATAAGTAATGTAGGATGATATGATTCTACCCGCTCGATTTGGAGTGGAGGAAAAATTAGCTAAAAAGCAAAGCCTATCGTTCAGCAGCCATCTTTGGACAAAAGTATTGCTACATTAATATGAGAGCAAAAATGATCGGAAAAGCAAATATCATATTATTTTGATTTAATTTTAGTCATTTGAATTTTAGCAACTTACATAATTAATTACTCACTGCTTTATTAACGAAAGCCGCACATTTAATTTTTTTTTTTTTAAATCTATCGTGCTATCGAGAGATAAACCAGAGGACAGAATCAGTGATAGAAATATTTTACCACTCTTACATTTGGTCACTCATAATTTGGCATGTAATGCATACTAATAATAATGGTCAGAGAATATTTAAAAATAATAAATACAACAGTCAAAACACACACACAAAAAAAATTGCTTTTAGTAAGACTTATTTTGTTTCAGAAAGTAAAACATACGATATCATAATTCCCGATTAATAAAAATATAATTAATATTATCTTTATTAATATTATCTTAAAATATTATAATATTTATCTTCCTTCTATATATATATGAAATTTCAATTAAAATTAAAATTTATTTCTGAAAATAAATTAAAGATTATTTCTGAATAAAACTAAAAAAGATACAATTGTATTTAGAGAGCACTAAATGCTGCTACTACTAAAACACAGATGAACTTAACCCAATCAGTAAAAATACCAAGTCAGTTTTAACAAAAAGAATAAATATAGAATCAAAAAGGAAGGAATTAAGAATCCGGCCTGAAGACTTTCTCAAAGGTCACCCTAAGGCAGGGATTCAAACAAGGGATTTTTCCTGTGAAGGGTCTGACTTTGTCCAACAATATTGACCACTCGTGACCCGAAAATCCCCTGAAATTCAGGCCTTAGAGATGAACCATTTTTTACAAAAATAAAACAACAAATTAAAATCTCCAATTTAAGCGAAAATTATAATAACATAATATAAACTATCAAAGAACACTCAACACCAATTATAGAAACAAAAAGGGAAATCTCTATAAAAAAGGCTTTTATCACGTTTCCCGTGTCCTTACTGCATAAAAACTCCTCGTCAGTAAATTAGATTCGTCTTATATATATATATATAAAACTGTTGTTTGCTTTTTGGCTCAAGATGGTAGAGAAAGTCTTTAAACAAACGAAAAACTAATATACGGGCATCCATACGAAGATGCAGATTTTCTAAGCCTGATCTTCAAAGCTTCATATAAAAAACTAAACTTGGAAAAAAAAATACTTTTAAAGTAATAATAACTCATTTGTGACAACAGAAATTGAAAATATTTAGAAGGTGTTTAAAACTTTAATATTTAATTTTAGGGTAAACAGCTAATGAAAATTGCAATTAAATTTGACAACACTAAATTTTAAAACATTATTCTTAAAATACTTCATTTCACTTTTAATTGGCTTTATTGGGTCAGTATTATTTTTTTAATCATATACAATAAAGATAACACAGATTATTGAAAAATAATTTTCAGGAAAAAGAAAATATTTCAAAATTATTTTTTAAGCTATCGCTCATTTTATTAATAAACCAATATATACGCATGTCAGTAAATCAATAAAATAAAATTTAGCAATCATACATTTTTATATCATCTCTTCAGAGCAATTTTACTAAAAGTGAGTGAGTGAGTATTATACAAGCGCAAGATCCATTCTCTGGATAAATTGAGCCGCAATATTATTAAAAGGTGCAATACTGAGTGTCATTCATACGAAATCACTCGAATTATATCAATTTACAATCAAATTTTTTTTAACTGAAAAATGAATCTGTTCTGTAAATGATGATTTTAATACTCCTCAAGGAAATAGTAAGCTATTTATAACAAAGATTTACAATCCATTGGGGCTCATAGTCAGTATACCTTGATATATGTTAAACTTATTTGATTTTAATCAAGAATTCAGCGTATCTATCTATCAATATATACATACATACACACACATATATATATATACTAATTTCTTAAAATATTTTGCCAGCATATATTTTATGTACAACAAAAACACATAGTATGGACAACTAAAATTTGTCAGCAAAAAAAAAAAAAAAAAAAAAAAACATATCTCACATATATTAAAATGACAAAAATAACGTGATTCAAAATTTTAAGATAAATATATATATATATATTTCCTTTTCTGGAAGGAGGCAGATACATTGTTAAGATTAAGAAATTGCAATTATAAAATTTTGAAATTAATACTAATTCGTTAAATATTTAATTTCTCCCAATTAGTGGTGCAGACAGGATAAATTTTAAGACCTTTGACAAAATGTGATCTTTTACCAGGCTACCATTCTTATAAATTTTTCTGAGCTTAGAGAAAAGCCTTAGTCCTTTTCATAGTTAAAATAGAGAAATGTTTAGATTGACTTTTGAGCAAAGTTAAATAGTACAGCAAAGCAATGATTATGAAAAAAGAGGCCCGAAAAGTTACTAAATTTAGAAATGAAAGAAATATTAGATTTAGCAACAAAGTAATTAGAGATGGAGCTTGGAATTAGTCAGGTTTAACAACAGAAATGTGATATTCGCGACACGCAGAACTCAATGACACATACCATTGTTATGATTAATATTCCACTTTAAAATTCACCAATATTTCAAAATTAATTTTTAAATTTTTTTATACTAACTCGCTTTTGATATAATTCACACAGATCTGGTAAACGCTTCTCTCGCATAAAAAAATCCTTAGGACACAGGACAGTTTATTTTACATTAATTTATTTCCATTAACTTCATTTTCATTTAATTTTAAGTTCATTCATGCACTTTAAACATGAATAGAGCGAAATAGAAATTTTTACATTCTTCTAGAAAAATAGTACAGTTTTAAAAATAGCACATTCATATTAAAAACTTTTTAGAATTAAAAAAAAATTAAATATCCAAAGAAACAGAAATTTCAAAAAATGCTTTTTACTTCTTCAAAACCCTTATAAAATATAGAAATAAGTTCAAAGTCTTGGCTGTTCGATACTTTAACCATAAAACAAATAAAAAAGAATTGCTAGGTTGTCTAAAGAAATTTAAATGCGATGCATTTTTGAGAAGAGAATATTTTCAGTTTGTATTATGAATGTACAGAAATTAGTACTTCAGACTAATTTAGGCCGATAAAAAAGAATTTCAATTCCAAAAAATAGTTTAGCATGTTTTTTTTTTTTTTTTTTTTTTTTTTTTTGGTTAGTATACTTCGGTGTTCAACTTCATAGCTGTAAAAATTTCCAAGGAAAAAATAAAACTGTCTTACACTTTGAACTTGTTTGGACTAAAAAATTTAAAAGAAAATATTAATGATATTAACAAAGAGTAAACTAAATTTTCTAATTTACTTCTAAAAGTTTAAAATTCTCAATTTCACTAAGACATTAGCAAAACAAAACAGAAATTAAAGAGTGATCAAAATCATAGAACTTTGTATTAAAAACTTAAAATTTTCCACTTTTCTCAAAAATTGACAAATTTACCAATAAAATTGCCAGCCTTTATAACTCGAGACATCTGTCCAATTTTACAGCCCTTTATTGTAAAAAAGATACAACATGTACATCCAAACACAGCATATACATTCAAATAGTTCTCATGAAAATTCTTATCTCCAATGCATTAACTACTTTAAAGGCCGGAGCCCTATTACATTAAAAAATATTTGTAGCAAAATAATAATAATAATGAAAATATTCTTATTAATATGGAAATCACATTGCAAAAGATAATTTATTGCGATTGATAGAGTTAACCGATTCACGCTTTAAATGTAATAATTAATTTTTCTTTCTAGAAATGACCTTGCACATCTTTTCTATTTAAGTCTTTTTCTGAGCTATATATTTTTTTAACAATCAAGCAGTTCCAATAGTAATGTAATCATTTAGATGAAGTTAAATCGGAAAAATCCAAAACGTTTATTTCTATGTAGGTAATTTGCTTAAGACATTGTAAAAAATACTTAACAAGTTTCAAGACTTTATTAGAAATACACTTAATGGCTCTCTTCAGAAATGTCCTCTTTATATCATTTTGTAAAACCTCTAATCAGTAGCTAAACGCTGAAATTAAATCCTCATAAGAATTTTAAATAAACAGAATCTTTTAAAATAGCTATTTTATAACCGCAAATTAAACCTTCAAATCATCCGAAATTACGGGATTGCACCCGACATCATTTGAGATTACCGATGACTTCCGAGGATAACTCGAGATCTTCCGAAGTTATCCGAGACATTCTCTTCTGATTAATGCATTTCAACAGCTTAATTAAACTTAAATAAATCAAATGGAGCTTTATTCCTAAGTCTTCAGCCTAATTAACAATATTTATAAAGTAATGTGCTTGATATAAAGATCAAAAATTTTTAGAAATTAAAAAACCGAGCACAGAAAGAAAATATTTTTATCAATTATGAGCTTTCGATGTCCTGTCAAAAGATATTAATCAAATACGTTACTTACCTCATTTTTCAATTCTTTATATGACGCGTTTTACTTCACCCGATTTCTAGGCTTAGTTCATTAACCACTAATATCCAATCCAATTCAATCCTAGGCTTAGTTATCTGTCTGGCCATGTAGCTTTCATATTAAAATTAAGACATTACCGAAATTCCTACTGATAGTCTATTTATTTCTTATAATAGAAAAAAAAATCTTATTATTAAACGAAAAATTACAATTTTTCACTACTGATGAAATTTTGTTAAAACGGTCAGGTCAAAGATTCCAGCACATAGAAGATAGCGTCATCCACGATTGTTGCAGTTAACATTCCAGGTTTTCCACAATTAAAGGAGAAAAAAAAAAAAAACGGTTATTTAGGCAAATAATTTCTGTTTCTGGCGCTGTTCAGGGAGAAAGGATCGTCACAGATGGTTATAATATCAAATAATCAACTAATTAATAATTTATCTGGATAACAAAGCCAAGATTTCCAGATAAACGCAGTAAAATAAAGCCTAAATTCTTTAAGAATAAGATAAAACAGTCAGTATTTAAAGGAAATTTTTAATCCTTCGCTTATCTCATATTAAAAATCGGACAGTTTTTCCCAAAATAGTCGTCAATTAAAATTGTCATCTTCTAATAAAACAGTTAATGAAATCAGTTTACGAAACAAAATTTTAAATAATATTCATAAAATTCTTTTACTACTAATAAAGCAAGTAGATTTCATCTACGAATCATTCAAATATTATTTTTAAAATATTCTGATTGTTTTAAAATATTCTGATTCTACTTGTGTTCAGTTCAAAGTCTCATCAATCCAAAATTCAATATTTTATTTCTCATTTGAGATACAGATTAGCTGCTTGGAACGAGAAGAGGTGCAAAGCACTTTAGAAAGTTTCGTTCCGCTTGTTAACTGAAATGGAAAGCGGGAAACAGAAATCGGCCGTTAGGTTCAATCCATTCATCACACGTAGAGAAATGATGACAGAAAAACTCTCGATTCTGCTCAAGTTCTTTCAACATTTGTAATTTATTCGAAACGATGTTGAGTTTGGCCATATGTGCAGTATAATATATACATGAATAGCATAATAATTAAATAACATATGTTGTAAATGTGGAAATATTTTTCTAGCGATTATTTTATAAATTTTTACAGTAAAATTCGTTTTGTGTAAAGATATTTCATATAGAGAGAAAAACGCAGTTAGCAATTTGGAATGATGTCTTTTTCTTTGACCGATTAGGGCACAAAGCTACAATTTCGATGCTAAGACTAGTAATGGTTTTACGTATTTTATGGCCCCAGTCATAGCATATTATGAAGACCTCTTCTAATAAATTAGTCAATTTAATTTAAGAAATTAACTCATTTTTAACTTAATTAATATGTTAGTGATTTATCTTTAGTTAATCGTATTATTTTATTAACTCGTTATGTTTCGGAGATATCCACGTTCATATACAATATTATTTATGTACATGCTCAATATTTATAAATACGGTAGAAATTACATGAATGTAATAAAAGGATATGGATTTGACCACTGATGCTTGATAAAGTGTTAATAGTATACAAATATTTTATTGTTAATAGAATTTGTGTTTCTTATAAATTTATTTTTAAACTTCACTAGGAATATTTTTAATGGACCTAACTACAGCCTTCTTTTAGCCTAGTGGTCCTACGCTCGAAAATCAACCAATGGTTGAAACTATATACAAAATTTCATTTTTCTAGTTCAGTGCATGTTCGAATTAACATGTTCACATGCAAATTAATTTATTTGTATACTTTTTCTATTTTCTTCAAAGTTATTAGAATTGAGGCATTTAAAAAAAAATTATTTGTAACTGTATCCGTTTTCCTTGGAGAATGAAAATTCAAAAATGGAACGACTGAAAGAAACGAATTAATATTTTTGAAATTTCTTATTTGATCTTCACACCAAAATATGGTATTGTAGCAAGTTTTGACTAAATTGAGTAAGAGAAGTTATTGTATCTGTCTATCCCACCATATGCAATTAATCAAGATAATTCAAACAATGGCTAAATGTATGAAATTTGGTATACGCATGTATCGTGAAATTTAAAGATCTATATCAAATTTTGTGCCAGTTCTATCAAATGGTTAACTGCCAATTAGTTTGAAAGTTCCTAAGTGTTTAATCGAAATTTCTCAGAGTTACAACAAGTTAGATTTTTGAAATTTGTTAAGTAGTTGTGGCACTAATACTGTATTCAAATGTCAAAAATTTCCAATTTAATCAGTTAATGTCCAAAAGACGTGTTTTTAAGGTAATAAACTAAACAGAACATCAACTATATTTTTGAATATTTTATGCAACGTTGTTCATCCATAATACAGGAATATATATATATATATATATATATATATATATATATATATATATATATATATATATATATATATATATATATATATATATATATATGAACTTTGCGATACAGCAGATTTTTACTCAAAGCCTAATACATGTCTAGGATACAATTTGCCAGATTGAACAAATATGAAATACAAAGGCATCATGTTATATTTCTTTAAATATACTTTTGTGTTAAGGCTATATAACTTTCCACCTTTTTAACTGCTATTTTAGTTATCTTCAAGCAATAAGTATATGTGAGAACAAGTTATTTTTTTAATCTAGTTTGAATGAGAATGATTTTGGTGCTATTTCTAATTACATATAATCAAATTAACTTGAAAGATTAAGTACAATTATTTAGCAACATAAAATGAGAGATTCAGATTGGAAAAGATGGCTGAATTAGCCTCAAGAGGGATTTAAAAGGGAATATATTTGAAAGAAAAGAAGCCCACTTTCGCGTCAAAAAGGAAAATTGTCATAATACCTGGTATTCAATACCGGCGTTGATGGACATCACTTCTGGTATCTGAATTGCAAATTTCTAAAATGAAACAATTTACAGATGGGGTTCAGTCCAAAGTGAAGTCTCTTATTGCTGCGACAGAAAAAGCGAAAATAAATTTTCTTTACTTCAACCTTTGTGGGACTTGGTTGATCATTATTTAATTTAAATTCAATGATTTAATTTCTTTGAGTTCCGCTATCGTAATTTGTCTATTTCCATAAAAATGTAAAATCAGATTTGAAATACAGTTAAGATATTAATTCCAACTAATAAAATATCTTAAATAAATATTAAATATCATTCTTTTAAATTTTTCAATAAATAATGCTTTTCAATAAGAAAAGTAGAAATTCGTAACTATCTTTAAATCTCAAATATAATGAGGCAGTTTTTATCGTACTTAATAGAATCCTTATGTCAAATGAAATAGACAGAATTTAAACTATAGGATTAATGCTTAAAATTACATAAACAGGATTACGTGCACATCTAATCATTGATCATTAAATCTAACATAGAATGACAATAAAATATAAAGGATTTGTTAAAAATTGCAATCCAATAACAACAGTATATTTGATAGGCGCTCCCAAATACGATCAATTAGTAGATTGGCTGATTCTATCAAAGTTAATTTATTGTGAAATTTAAAGCATATAAATTCAAATTTTTGATCTGAGGTATTAAGCAGAATGTTTTAAATATTTTAAGAACGCTTTTCAGTAGTCACTTAAAATGTGTGCGATAAATTCGCAATCCATTGTTCGATTACTTTCCCTTTCGAACCCTTGCTCCCTCCTTTCCCCTCCCCTTTTTTTGTTCCGCTTCCTTCTCGCGTTTCTGGAAGCAGGCGGTATCATATAACTGCTGTTTAATAGAGAGCAGCCCTTTTACAACACTTATTGGATTTTGCTCCCCCTCCCTGACTTTAGATGATTAAACTCCAAAAATGTCTGTGTTGCTTCTACAAGGTGTTCGCCGTATTCCTGGCCCATTATGTAATTTCTAAATCTTTAGAGGTAGACATACTCTTATTTCCAACTGAAAAAAAAAATCTTTTAAATGACGTTATGTTTTATAACAGTACAAAGTGACAAAGATTTGTTTTATTTGTTTCTACTCATATTTATTTCACGTGAATATCGCTGAAAATTTAAGAGTTTCGTATGAATATCATTACCATCATAAAGTTTCAAAACTAAAGAAATTTTATATTTTGAGACAGTTTTATTTACCGTAGATTAAACACAAACAACCTTCACTAAAAGGTGTTCTTGAGTAACCAGGGATATAAGATAATGAAACATGTTCAAACCCAATTATCAATGAAAATGTCACATCAAATCATTCACATATATATGCGAATAAGTAAAATATATTTAATGTATAAGGTATACAGTGAACTAAAAAAATATAACAGTGTTTCGAAAAGCTGTAAAAAGAAATGTCAAACATTCATTCATATTATAGAAGTGAAATTCACAATCTGAATTAGATTTCTAATCTCTGAGAATACTTGTATGTTATACCCTTCTTAAAGTTTTCATTTATAGTTGAAGAAATTTTGGACTTTAAATAATAGATTCATTTTTCCATTTTTTCTAAAATTAATAGGTTTATACGAAGAATGTAGCCTGTTACTTGGAAGTTAGAAATGCTTAGAACTTTTGCTTATAAAATTCAAATGGATAATTTATTTTTAAATTTTCGTAAACAAATAAATTTTATGCAATTTTTTTATATTTAATACTCTGTATTCATATACATATTTTTGACTTATATATGTGTATGAGCATATTATATATTATGGATATTAAACTCATTTTTTTCACAGTCTAAAGTGCATTTCAATTTCCTGAAGGAAAAACAATGGTTTCAAAAACAATAATTTTAAAATTTTAAAGCATGTCCATCCATTTATTATTTTCACTACATATTGTCTAGACTACTGAACAACCTTCGAGCACAGTAAAGTCATTTCAGTACCTTCCAGTTTGATAGATTTAACACATTCATTATATAGCATTTAACTGGTCAAAATCGAGGCATCTAGTATACCTTGTTTTAAAAATAAATGAAACTGATAATTTCATTGAAATATTTCTGCACATTAATATTTAATATGATATTAAAGTGGCTTTAAAGTTATTCGTAAAAATACAATCGAATTACTTTTGGTTCTTTCGGATAAATAAAATAAAGAAAACAAATATTATTTGAAAATTGGAAATTTTACAATTCTTTGTGCCCTAGAATCAATGGTTTTCCTTTCAGTAAAGAAGAAATCTTTTTAAGGTAAGAAGATTCAATTTCTTATAAACATCGCAAACAATATCTCAGCAACTTGGTTATTCGCTTAGCCAGCCTAGCATATAAATTGAGCCAATATCATCATTTAACACGAATTCAAAAGTTCATGTGTTTTTACTAATTGAATGCACAACTTTCACAAAACTTTCAATAGGAAACTGAAATGAAACATATAAATCAAAATTATTTATCTTTTTTGGCACAAAATTTCGCATTTAAAGAAATTTTACTCGTTTAAATGACGCTTTTATTTCTTCTAGCTTTCGCCGTATCTTTCATTTCACGCCGTGTACATACTTGCTAACCAAATGGTATGCGAACCGTTAACCAGCAACTGCATCGTAGATGTGGACAGAAGTGATGAAAGATGTTCACAGGATGACACTTGCTTCCTGGCTGTTAAATTATAATTTCGGTTTGCATATTTAATTTCACCATTAATCACTTTTGTTGTAGGATAAAATTGAAAAATCTGAATTTAATGTAACTTAAAATGCGAAAAAGTATTTTTCTTAGCCAGCTTCCGGTATAATGTATTTTAATATTAAGTATTTTGAACTAAATATTAACGCATGGCCTTACTTTAACAGCAAGAATTAATATATGAAAAATTCGACACATATATGCATGAAATGCAATTGGTACATAAGGAAGGAAAAAATTAATAAATTCATTGTTAATTTTTAAAATGAAATGTAAGAATATATTCGCATGTATCACGCATTCAAGAATTTCTTTTTATTTCTTTAAAAAAGAAATCTCGATAGTGGTGATAAATTTGTATTCCCTGAGCACGTTCCCAACAATCTAATAAAAAGAAAGTTGATCAGCTTGCTAGGGTTATTATAAAATATAAATTGAATGAGTATAATCTTATTTATTAGGTTTCGATTAGCAGGCATTCATATTCTAGTATTTTTTAGCATTTGCACACCTATACGCCTTGCTTCTAAATGATGGCGTATGCTATCATACCAGAAATTGAAACAAAGATACCGTTCAATGATATTTGTTTTTATATTCATACATATATATCGGTGTGATTATAAAAAATTAATCACGTGTTATGAATATATATGTAGTACCTCCCAAATGAGAATGTGAACAATCTTGGAATGAATATCATAGTATTATTAATATATCATCTATTAGAAGAACGAATTAAAAAGCTACAAAACTGCTCGAAAAAAATTAATAAATTCATTGTTAATTTTTAAAATGAAATGTAAGAATATATTCGCATGTATCACGCATTCAAGAATTTCTTTTTATTTCTTTAAAAAAGAAATCTCGATAGTGGTGATAAATTTGTATTCCCTGAGCACGTTCCCAACAATCTAATAAAAAGAAAGTAGATCAGCTTGCTAGGGTTATTATAAAATATAAATTGAATGAGTATAATCTTATTTATTAGGTTTCGATTAGCAGGCATTCATATTCTAGTATTTTTTAGCATTTGCACACCTATACGCCTTGCTTCTAAATGATGGCGTATGCTATCATACCAGAAATTGAAACAAAGATACCGTTCAATGATATTTGTTTTTATATTCATACATATATATCGGTGTGATTATAAAAAATTAATCACGTGTTATGAATATATATGTAGTACCTCCCAAATGAGAATGTGAACAATCTTGGAATGAATATCATAGTATTATTAATATATCATCTATTAGAAGAACGAATTAAAAAGCTACAAAACTGCTCGAAAAAAATTAATAAATTCATTGTTAATTTTTAAAATGAAATGTAAGAATATATTCGCATGTATCAC
The DNA here is from genome assembly GCF_947563725.1 of Argiope bruennichi. Lineage (NCBI taxonomy): Eukaryota > Metazoa > Arthropoda > Arachnida > Araneae > Araneidae > Argiope > Argiope bruennichi. The sequence goes on from NC_079162.1 coordinate 121,846,647, forward strand.
GCATTCAAGAATTTCTTTTTATTTCTTTAAAAAAGAAATCTCGATAGTGGTGATAAATTTGTATTCCCTGAGCACGTTCCCAACAATCTAATAAAAAGAAAGTAGATCAGCTTGCTAGGGTTATTATAAAATATAAATTGAATGAGTATAATCTTATTTATTAGGTTTCGATTAGCAGGCATTCATATTCTAGTATTTTTTAGCATTTGCACACCTATACGCCTTGCTTCTAAATGATGGCGTATGCTATCATACCAGAAATTGAAACAAAGATACCGTTCAATGATATTTGTTTTTATATTCATACATATATATCGGTGTGATTATAAAAAATTAATCACGTGTTATGAATATATATGTAGTACCTCCCAAATGAGAATGTGAACAATCTTGGAATGAATATCATAGTATTATTAATATATCATCTATTAGAAGAACGAATTAAAAAGCTACAAAACTGCTCGAAAAAAATTAATAAATTCATTGTTAATTTTTAAAATGAAATGTAAGAATATATTCGCATGTATCACGCATTCAAGAATTTCTTTTTATTTCTTTAAAAAAGAAATCTCGATAGTGGTGATAAATTTGTATTCCCTGAGCACGTTCCCAACAATCTAATAAAAAGAAAGTTGATCAGCTTGCTAGGGTTTTTATAAAATATAAATTGAATGAGTATAATCTTATTTATTAGGTTTCGATTAGCAGGCATTCATATTCTAGTATTTTTTAGCATTTGCACACCTATACGCCTTGCTTCTAAATGATGGCGTATGCTATCATACCAGAAATTGAAACAAAGATACCGTTCAATGATATTTGTTTTTATATTCATACATATATATCGGTGTGATTATAAAAAATTAATCACGTGTTATGAATATATATGTAGTACCACCCAAATGAGAATGTGAACAATCTTGGAATGAATATCATAGTATTATTAATATATCATCTATTAGAAGAACGAATTAAAAAGCTACAAAACTGCTCGAAAAAAATTAATAAATTCATTGTTAATTTTTCAAATGAAATGTAAGAATATATTCGCATGTATCACGCATTCAAGAATTTCTTTTTATTTCTTTAAAAAAGAAATCTCGATAGTGGTGATAAATTTGTATTCCCTGAGCACGTTCCCAACAATCTAATAAAAAGAAAGTTGATCAGCTTGCTAGGGTTATTATAAAATATAAATTGAATGAGTATAATCTTATTTATTAGGTTTCGATTAGCAGGCATTCATATTCTAGTATTTTTTAGCATTTGCACACCTATACGCCTTGCTTCTAAATGATGGCGTATGCTATCATACCAGAAATTGAAACAAAGATACCGTTCAATGATATTTGTTTTTATATTCATACATATATATCGGTGTGATTATAAAAAATTAATCACGTGTTATGAATATATATGTAGTACCTCCCAAATGAGAATATGAACAATCTTGGAATGAATATCATAGTATTATTAATATATCATCTATTAGAAGAACGAATTAAAAAGCTACAAAACTGCTCGAAAAAAATTAATAAATTCATTGTTAATTTTTAAAATGAAATGTAAGAATATATTCGCATGTATCACGCATTCAAGAATTTCTTTTTATTTCTTTAAAAAAGAAATCTCGATAGTGGTGATAAATTTGTATTCCCTGAGCACGTTCCCAACAATCTCATAAAAAGAAAGTTGATCAGCTTGCTAGGGTTATTATAAAATATAAATTGAATGAGTATAATCTTATTTATTAGGTTTCTATTAGCAGGCATTCATATTCTAGTATTTTTTAGCATTTGCACACCTATACGCCTGGCTGCTAAATGATGGCTTATGCTATCATACCAGAAATTGAAACAAAGATACCGTTCAATGATATTTGTTTTTATATTCATTCATATATATCGGTGTGATTATAAAAAATTAATCACGTGTTATGAATATATATGTAGTACCTCCCAAATGAGAATATGAACAATCTTGGAATGAATATCATAGTATTATTAATATATCATCTCTTAGAAGAACGAATTAAAAAGCTACAAAACTGCTCGAAAAAAATTAATAAATTCATTGTTAATTTTTAAAATGAAATGTAAGAATATATTCGCATGTATCACGCATTCAAGAATTTCTTTTTATTTCTTTAAAAAAGAAATCTCGATAGTGGTGATAAATTTGTATTCCCTGAGAACGCTCCCAACAATCTTATAAAAAGAAAGTTGATCAGCTTGCTAGGGTTATTATAAAATATAAATTGAATGAGTATAATCTTATTTATTAGCTTTCTATCAGCAGGCATTCATATTCTAGTATTTTTTAGCATTTGCACACCTATACGCCTTGCTTCTAAATGATGGCGTATGCTATCATACCAGAAATTGAAAAAAAAATACCGTTCAATGATATTTGTTTTTATATTCATTCATATATATCGGTGTGATTATAAAAAATTAATCACGTGTTATGAATATATATATAGTACCTCCCAAATGAGAATGTGAACAATCTTGGAATGAATATCATAGCATTATTAATATATCATCTATTAGAAGAACGAATTAAAAAGCTACAAAACTGCTCGAAAAAAATTAATAAATTCATTGTTAATTTTTAAAATGAAATGTAAGAATATATTCGCATGTATCACGCATTCAAGAATTTCTTTTTATTTCTTTAAAAAAGAAATCTCGATAGTGGTGATAAATTTGTATTCCCTGAGCAAGTTCCCAACAATCTCATAAAAAGAAAGTTGATCAGCTTGCTAGGGTTATTATAAAATATAAATTGAATGAGTATAATCTTATTTATTAGGTTTCTATTAGCAGGCATTCATATTCTAGTATTTTTTAGCATTTGCACACCTATACGCCTTGCTTCTAAATGATGGCGTATGCTATCATACCAGAAATTGCAAAAAAAATACCGTTCAATGATATTTGTTTTTATATTCATTCATATATATCGGTGTGATTATAAAAAATTAATCACGTGTTATGAATATATATGTAGTACCTCCCAAATGAGAATGTGAACAATCTTGGAATGAATATCATAGTATAATTAATATATCATCTCTTAGAAGAACGAATTAAAAAGCTACAAAACTGCTCGAAGAAAATTAATAAATTCATTGTTAATTTTTAAAATGAAATGTAAGAATATATTCGCATGTATCACGCATTCAAGAATTTCTTTTTATTTCTTTAAAAAAGAAATCTCGATAGTGGTGATAAATTTGTATTCCCTGAGCACGCTCCCAACAATCTTATAAAAAGAAAGTTGATCAGCTTGCTAGGGTTATTATAAAATATAAATTGAATGAGTATAATCTTATTTATTAGCTTTCTATCAGCAGGCATTCATATTCTAGTATTTTTTAGCATTTGCACACCTATACGCCTTGCTTCTAAATGATGGCGTATGCTATCATACCAGAAATTGAAAAAAAAATACCGTTCAATGATATTTGTTTTTATATTCATTCATATATATCGGTGTGATTATAAAAAATTAATCACGTGTTATGAATATATATATAGTACCTCCCAAATGAGAATGTGAACAATCTTGGAATGAATATCATAGTATTATTAATATATCATCTATTAGAAGAACGAATTAAAAAGCTACAAAACTGCTCGAAAAAAATTAATAAATTCATTGTTAATTTTTAAAATGAAATGTAAGAATATATTCGCATGTATCACGCATTCAAGAATTTCTTTTTATTTCTTTAAAAAAGAAATCTCGATAGTGGTGATAAATTTGTATTCCCTGAGCAAGTTCCCAACAATCTCATAAAAAGAAAGTTGATCAGCTTGCTAGGGTTATTATAAAATATAAATTGAATGAGTATAATCTTATTTATTAGGTTTCTATTAGCAGGCATTCATATTCTAGTATTTTTTAGCATTTGCACACCTATACGCCTTGCTTCTAAATGATGGCGTATGCTATCATACCAGAAATTGCAAAAAAATACCGTTCAATGATATTTGTTTTTATATTCATTCATATATATCGGTGTGATTATAAAAAATTAATCACGTGTTATGAATATATATGTAGTACCTCCCAAATGAGAATGTGAACAATCTTGGAATGAATATCATAGTATAATTAATATATCATCTCTTAGAAGAACGAATTAAAAAGCTACAAAACTGCTCGAAAAAAATTAATAAATTCATTGTTAATTTTTAAAATGAAATGAAAGAATATATTCGCATGTATCAAGCATTCAAGAATTTCTTTTTATTTCTTTAAAAAAGAAATCTCGATAGTGGTGATAAATTTGTATTCCCTGAGCACGTTCCCAACAATCTCATAAAAAGAAAGTTGATCAGCTTGCTAGGATTATTATAAAATATAAATTGAATGAGTATAATCTTATTTATTAGGTTTCTATTAGCAGGCATTCATATTCTAGTATTTTTTAGCATTTGCACACCTATACGCCTTGCTTCTAAATGATGGCGTATGCTATCATACCAGAAATTGAAAAAAAAAAAATACCATTCAATGATATTTGTTTTTATATTCATTCATATATATCGGTGTGATTATAAAAAATTAATCACGTGTCATGAATATATATGTAGTACCACCCAAATGAGAATGTGAACAATCTTGGAATGAATATCATAGTATTATTAATATATCATCTATTAGAAGAACGAATTAAAAAGGTACAAAACTGCTCGAAAAAAATTAATAAATTCATTGTTAATTTTTAAAATGAAATGTAAGAATATATTCGCATGTATCACGCATTTAAGAATTTCTTTTTATTTCTTTAAAAAAGAAATCTCGATAGTGGTGATAAATTTGTATTCCCTGAGCAAGTTCCCAACAATCTCATAAAAAGAAAGTTGATCAGCTTGCTAGGGTTATTATAAAATATAAATTGAATGAGTATAATCTTATTTATTAGGTTTCTATTAGCAGGCATTCATATTCTAGTATTTTTTAGCATTTGCACACCTATACGCCTTGCTTCTAAATGATGGCGTATGCTATCATACCAGAAATTGAAAAAAAAATACCATTCAATGATATTTGTTTTTATATTCATTCATATATATCGGTGTGATTATAAAAAATTAATCACGTGTTATGAATATATATGTAGTACCACCCAAATGAGAATGTGAACAATCTTGGAATGAATATCATAGTATTATTAATATATCATCTATTAGAAGAACGAATTAAAAAGCTACAAAACTGCTCGAAAAAAATTAATAAATTCATTGTTAATTTTTAAAATGAAATGTAAGAATATATTCGCATGTATCACGCATTCAAGAATTTCTTTTTATTTCTTTAAAAAAGAAATCTCGATAGTGGTGATAAATTTGTATTCCCTAAACACGTTCCCAACAATCTCATAAAAAGAAAGTTGATCAGCTTGCTAGGGTTATTATAAAATATAAATTGAATGAGTATAATCTTATTTATTAGGTTTCTATTAGCAGGCATTCATATTCTAGTATTTTTTAGCATTTGCACACCTATACGCCTTGCTTCTAAATGATGGCGTATGCTATCATACCAGAAATTGAAAAAAAAATACCATTCAATGATATTTGTTTTTATATTCATTCATATATATCGGTGTGATTATAAAAAATTAATCACGTGTTATGAATATATATGTAGTACCACCCAAATGAGAATGTGAACAATCTTGGAATGAATATCATAGTATTATTAATATATCATCTATTAGAAGAACGAATTAAAAAGCTACAAAACTGCTCGAAAAAAATTAATAAATTCATTGTTAATTTTTAAAATGAAATGTAAGAATATATTCGCATGTATCACGCATTCAAGAATTTCTTTTTATTTCTTTAAAAAAGAAATCTCGATAGTGGTGATAAATTTGTATTCCCTAAACACGTTCCCAACAATCTCATAAAAAGAAAGTTGATCAGCTTGCTAGGGTTATTATAAAATATAAATTGAATGAGTATAATCTTATTTATTAGGTTTCTATTAGCAGGCATTCATATTCTAGTATTTTTTAGCATTTGCACACCTATACGCCTTGCTTCTAAATGATGGCGTATGCTATCATACCAGAAATTGAAAAAAAAATACCGTTCAATGATATTTGTTTTTATATTCATTCATATATATCGGTGTGATTATAAAAAATTAATCACGTGTTATGAATATATATATAGTACCTCCCAAATGAGAATGTGAACAATCTTGGAATGAATATCATAGTATTATTAATATATCATCTATTAGAAGAACGAATTAAAAAGCTACAAAACTGCTCGAAAAAAATTAATAAATTCATTGTTAATTTTTAAAATGAAATGTAAGAATATATTCGCATGTATCACGCATTTAAGAATTTCTTTTTATTTCTTTAAAAAAGAAATCTCGATAGTGGTGATAAATTTGTATTCCCTGAGCAAGTTCCCAACAATCTCATAAAAAGAAAGTTGATCAGCTTGCTAGGTTTATTATAAAATATAAATTGAATGAGTATAATCTTATTTATTAGTTTTCTATTAGCAGGCATTCATATTCTAGTATTTTTTAGCATTTGCACACCTATACGCCTTGCTTCTAAATGATAGCGTATGCTATCATACCAGAAATTGAAAAAAAAATACCATTCAATGATATTTGTTTTTATATTCATTCATATATATCGGTGTGATTATAAAAAATTAATCACGTGTTATGAATATATATGTAGTACCACCCAAATGAGAATGTGAACAATCTTGGAATGAATATCATAGTATTATTAATATATCATCTATTAGAAGAACGAATTAAAAAGCTACAAAACTGCTCGAAAAAAATTAATAAATTCATTGTTAATTTTTAAAATGAAATGTAAGAATATATTCGCATGTATCACGCATTCAAGAATTTCTTTTTATTTCTTTAAAAAAGAAATCTCGATAGTGGTGATAAATTTGTATTCCCTGAGCACGTTCCCAACAATCTCATAAAAAGAAAGTTGATCAGCTTGCTAGGGTTATTATAAAATATAAATTGAATGAGTATAATCTTATTTATTAGGTTTCTATTAGCAGGCATTCATATTCTAGTATTTTTTAGCATTTGCACACCTATACGCCTTGCTTCTAAATGATGGCGTATGCTATCATACCAGAAATTGAAAAAAAAATACCGTTCAATGATATTTGTTTTTATATTCATTCATATATATCGGTGTGATTATAAAAAATTAATCACGTGTTATGAATATATATGTAGTACCTCCCAAATGAGAATGTGAACAATCTTGGAATGAATATCATAGTATTATTAATATATCATCTCTTAGAAGAACGAATTAAAAAGCTACAAAACTGCTCGAAAAAAATTAATAAATTCATTGTTAATTTTTAAAAAGAAATGTAAGAATATATTCGCATGTATCACGCATTCAAGAATTTCTTTTTATTTCTTTAAAAAAGAAATCTCGATAGTGGTGATAAATTTGTATTCCCTAAACACGTTCCCAACAATCTCATAAAAAGAAAGTTGATCAGCTTGCTAGGGTTATTATAAAATATAAATTGAATGAGTATAATCTTATTTATTAGGTTTCTATTAGCAGGCATTCATATTCTAGTATTTTTTAGCATTTGCACACCTATACGCCTTGCTTCTAAATGATGGCGTATGCTATCATACCAGAAATTGAAAAAAAAATACCGTTCAATGATATTTGTTTTTATATTCATTCATATATATCGGTGTGATTATAAAAAATTAATCACGTGTTATGAATATATATATAGTACCTCCCAAATGAGAATGTGAACAATCTTGGAATGAATATCATAGTATTATTAATATATCATCTATTAGAAGAACGAATTAAAAAGCTACAAAACTGCTCGAAAAAAATTAATAAATTCATTGTTAATTTTTAAAATGAAATGTAAGAATATATTCGCATGTATCACGCATTCAAGAATTTCTTTTTATTTCTTTAAAAAAGAAATCTCGATAGTGGTGATAAATTTGTATTCCCTGAGCACGTTCCCAACAATCTCATAAAAAGAAAGTTGATCAGCTTGCTAGGGTTATTATAAAATATATATTGAATGAGTATAATCTTATTTATTAGGTTTCTATTAGCAGGCATTCATATTCTAGTATTTTTTAGCATTTGCACACCTATACGCCTTGCTTCTAAATGATGGCGTATGCTATCATACCAGAAATTGAAACAAAGATACCGTTCAATGATATTTGTTTTTATATTCATTCATATATATCGGTGTGATTATAAAAAATTAATCACGTGTTATGAATATATATGTAGTACCTCCCAAATGAGAATGTGAACAATCTTGGAATGAATATCATAGTATTATTAATATATCATCTCTTAGAAGAACGAATTAAAAAGCTACAAAACTGCTCAAAAAAAAATTAATAAATTCATTGTTAATTTTTAAAATGAAATTTAAGAATATATTCGCATATATCACGCATTCAAGAATTTCTTTTTATTTCTTTAAAAAAGAAATCTCGATAGTGGTGATAAATTTGTATTCTCTGTGGACGCTCCCAACAATCTTATTATAAGAAAGTTGATCAGATTGCTAGGGTTATTATGACTTATAAAATATAAATTGAATGAGCATAATCTTATTTATTAGGTTTCGAATAGCAAGTATTTATATTCTATTATTTTTCATTTATATTGTTTTATATTATATATATTTTTTTAAAGAAATGAAATAACTCTTCATTAAAATTCAAAGAGAAAAAAATGCTGGTTGGGTTAAAGAAACATAGATTGAAGATTTTGCTATTACAGTCAGATATCTTTATGTGATTACCATATTACATTTTTATCATTAAGAGGAATTTTGTTAGCTCATCTCTCCATATACAGTAAAATTAAATTACAGAAGTTTTCAGAAATTTGCATCTTTAAGGCCCGAATTTGCAAAATAACAATTTACTTCAATCATCTGGCTCATGATCGAATGATTGATTACTCGAGTATCTTTCTGATTCTCAAACGCCTGGTACACGACCTTGCACTGAAACAGCTGTTCCCGCCCCATCGCTTTCATTGCTCTAAAAATGCCAAGTGATTGATTACAACTGTCATTTGTCGTCCAATCCAATCGTTCCTTGCTTTCATTGTTATCGTGTCATGTTTAGTTGCTTTTATTTCTTCTCAGAATTTGAACAGTTCGAAGTAAAATTCTAATAACGATGAATACACGTGCTTTTCAGGCTCTAATTTCATGATTAATTATTAATTTAATTATTAATTATTTTGAAATGGTGATAATGTCAAGTGACAATCATTGTGATTAATATATATAAATAAATATCTGTGGCTTTGTAAGTTTTTAAGCTTTTTAATAGCAAGCTGCTTTTATATTAATACTCAGTCGTACGTTAACCAATATAAATATTTTCAAATATTTTGCAAATAAAATCAACTTTTACCAAAGAATATGAAAAAAAAAAAAAATCTCTTTGAAAAAGAAATTCAAAGACAAAAAAAATTTAGGTAATTAAAATCTAATAGATTTATTCTATTAATTAACATAATAATTATTGTTGTAGCTGACAGTAAATATACCGTTATATAACTGCAAAATATAAAAACAATCTAAATATAAAAACAATTTTGATATAAATAATACATTTCTCACTAATATGGCAAAGCTTCGTTGTTTTTTGTTTGTTTGTTTCATTTGCAAATCCTAATTCTCCAAAGAAAATAAAGAATTAGGCCACAAAAAATGAATTTTAATATTCCCCAATTCATGAAAATCTATTATTAAAAAAGATTATCTAGGCATTGGGGGTGTTAATACATAGAAGAAATAAACAACAATGAAATCTGAATACATCTTGTAATACGCGAGTATACATTTACAAATTAATTCACTTACGATCAATTCTTATATATATTATAGGTCTAAATATAAAAACAATTTTGATTTAATAACAGATTTCTCACTAATATGGCAAAGCTTCGTTTTTAATTTTTTTGTTTCATTTGCTAATCCTAATTCTTCAACGAAAATACAGAGTTAGGCCACAGAAAATGATTTTTAATATTCCCCAATTCATGAAAATCTATTATTAAAACAGATTATCTAGGCATTGGGGGTTTTAATACATAGAAGAAAAAGATAAAAATGAAATCTGAATACATTTTGTAATGTGTGAGTATACTTTTATCATTTTATTATGAGATATAAAAAACGATCCGAAAGCCTGATGTACCTTTTATTTTTTATTTATGAAATATTTTCTGAAATTATTTTAAGAATATAAAATTCAAGTCAAAAACAGGTTTTTAATCCTACTTGAATATACCTCAAAATATATGTTATCCTTATAACACATGAAATATAACGATTATTAATAAATCCGTCATAAGGACTTAAGCCAACTTACAATTCTACTTCCAACCCAAAAACTCGGAGGAAATTTATCTAGGGTATGCCGGCAAACAGGTTTCAGTTCACTTCTAGATGACAAAGTCCGCCCCTAAATTGTGCAGACAATGGATAACTTTTACTGTATGAATAAAAGCATTTAAAGGATAATATTGCAGGGAATAAAAGAAATTATTTGATTAAGAATAATTAAATCAATATGAGTTCTAAAGAAACTATGTTTAATTAAATCATTCTAAAGGAAATAATAAAAATAGAACTGCGTATTGAGAAATTAAGAAAAAAAATTTGCACATCCGCATACATATTTTGAAACAGAGCAAAAAATTATTCTAGAAGAATGGTATTTATTTATTATGTGATTTTACACCACTCTCTAGGGGCCTTTATGCTTTAATTATTTATTGGTCGTTTGGATGAAACTAAAAATACTAGTACAAAATACTAGGAATGTTCATGTACTCCACACTGTTTACGTGTTAAACGGAAACTCCAATGTATGACTCAAAAGTTATTGAATAATTTAAATACTACTGTACACTTGTAGCAAAACGGGCATATAAAACATTTGGTTTTAGAAAACAAGATTTTTAAAAAAAATTTAATTAAATGAAATTTAAGAAGAATAATATTACAAAACAATACTGACAAACATTAATTTCCGATCAATTTCATTTAACTAAATAAACATGCTGTACATGGGGAAGAATAACAGTTTCTCTAAGAAACTATAAGGAAAGAGTAATGTCTTTGGGATTTCCATAAATATCAATATATAAAATATAAAAATAACTAATTAATATAAAAACCTCTCCTTTAAATCTTTTCTTTCATTTAATTTTTCCGATTATCTAATGAAAACGGAGAATTTGGTCAAAACAAATGAATTTTTAAATCCCAGAACTCAGAGCAATCTATTATTGAAACAGGTTATCTTAGCATTGGGGGTGTTAATACATAAAAGAAAGAGACAAAAAGCTATTTCAATACTTCTTATTGAAATTAATTTCAAAAAGTCGGCACCTTAAAGAATAAAGAATCGGTATCAATATCAATGCATCAGATATTCATATAAGAAACTGGGTTTTATATAAGAAATATTACATTGACTTTTGTGCTACTTTCTCATACATTAATTATAATACTTGAAAAATATGAATGCATATTAATACAGTATCAATATTATAAAACAAGTGCAACATTAACGAAAGGAGAAATAATATTTCTTAATATACACAGAAATATTTGATACTTTTTGCAGTGATATGTAAATTATTATTAATAAACCGTCTAGAACAAAAAAAAAAAAAAAAAAAAAAACACTCGGAATTTGAGAAAACGACCACGAATTTTCTCGAAATCATACAAATCATTTCACATACTATAGAGGATATGTTATTTGCTGAAAGAATAATTAAGCAAATAACATTTGGATCAAAAATTTTAAAGAAAGAAGTAAAATATTATTTTGAATTACCGAATAACTCTTAAAAATACACATACAATTAATTAATACAAAATCTTTTCAACATGCAATAAAAATAAAAACAAAAATATCACAGAGGGTACAAAATTTTTGTAAAAAATAATTTCAAATTCTTCTAGAATAAACAAATCTCGATATGTGAATATATGATTTTGTATTTTCTGAAAACCACACAAATTATGACACTTACGATTAATTTTTTTATATATTATAGGTCTAAATATAAACACAATTTTAATATAAATAATAGATTTCTCACTAATACGGCAGAGATTCGTTTTTAATTTTTTTTTTGTTTCATTTACTAATCCTAATTTCTCCAAAAAACAAAATAAAGAATTGGGAAGCAGAAAATAAATTTAGTATTCCCCAATTCATGAAAATCTATTATTCAAACAGATTATCTTGGCATTGGGGGTGTTAATACATAGACGAAAAAGACAACCATGAATTCTGAATACATCTTGTAATGCTTGAGTATGTATTTACAAATTGTGTCACATACGATTAATTCTTATATATATTATAGGTCTAAATATAAACACAATTTTGATATAAATAATAGATTTCTCACTAATATGGCAAAGCTTCGTTTTTAATTTTTTTTTTGTCTCATATGCTAATCCTAATTCTCCAACGAAAATAAAGTATTATGATACAGAAAATGAAATTTCATATGCCCCAATTCATGAAAATCTATTATTAATATAGATTATCTTGCCATTGGGGGTGTTAATACTTAGAAGACAAAAACAACAATGAAATCTGAATACATCTTATAATGCGTGAGAATACATTTACAATTTATGTCACTCACGATTAATTCTTATATATGTTATAGTTCTAAATATAAATACAATTTTGATATAAATAATAGATTTCTCACTTATATGGCAAAGCTTCGTTTTTAATTTTTTTTTATTTCATTTGCTAATCCTAATTGTCCAATGAAAATACAGAGTTAGGCCACAGAAAATAAATTTTAATATTCCCCAATTCATGAAAATCTGTTATTCAAAAAGATTATCTTGGCATTGGGGGTGTTAATACATAGAAGAAAAAAACAACAATGAAATATGAATACATCTTGTAATGCGTGAGTATATATTTACAAATTATGTCACTTACGATTAATTCTTATATATGTTATAGGTCTAAATATAAACACAATTTTGATATAAATAACAGATTTCTCATTAATATGGCAAAGCTTCGTATTCAATCTTTTTGTTTCATTTACTAATCCTAATTCTCTAATGAAAATACAGAGTAAGGCCACAGAAAATGAATTTTAATATTCCTCAATTCATGAAAATCTGTTATTAAAAAAGATAATCTTGGCATTGGGGGTGTTAATACATAGTGGAAAATAGCAACAATGAAACATGAATACATCTTGTAATGCGTGAGTATACATTTACAAATTAATTCACTTACGACCAATTCTTATATATATTATAAATATAAATATATACACAATTTTGATATAAGTAATAGATTTCTCACTAATATTGCAAAGCTCCTTTTTTAATTTTTTTTTTCATTTAATAATCCTAATTCTCCAATGAAAATACAGAGTTAGGCCACAGAAAAGGAATTTTAATATTCCCCAATTCATGAAAACCAATATTAATATAGATTATCTTGCCATTGGGGGTGTTAATACATAGAAAACAAAAACAACAATGAAATCTGAATACATCTTGTAATGTGTGAGTATACATTTACAAATTAATTCACTTACGATCGATTCTTATATATATTATAGTTCCAAATATAAACAGAATTTTGATATAAATAATAGATTTCTCACTAATATGGCAAAGCCTCGTTTTTAATTTTTGTTTGTTTGTTTCATTTGCTAATCCTAATTCTCCAATGAAAATACAGAGTTAGGCCACAGAAAAGGAATTTTAATATTCCCCAATTCATGAAAATCTATTATTAAAAGAGATTATCTTGGCATTGGGTGTGTTAATACATAGAAGAAAAAAACAACAATGAAATCTGAATACATCTTGTAATGTGTGAGTATACACTTACAAATTAATTCACTTACGATCGATTCTTATATATATTATAGTTCCAAATATAAACAGAATTTTGATATAAATAATAGATTTCTCACTAATATTGCAAAGCTCCTTTTTTAATTTTTTTTTTTTTTTTTTTCATTTACTAATCCTAATTCTCCAATGAAAATACAGAGTTAGGCCACAAAAAAAGCAATTTTAATATTCCCCAATTCATGAAAATCTATTATTAAAACAGATTATCATGGCATTGGGGCTGTTAATACATAGAAGTAAAAGACAAAAATGAAATCTGAATACATTTTGTAATGCGTGAGTATACTTTTATCATTTTACTATCAGATATAGAAAACGAGCCGAAAGCCTGATGTACCTTTTATTTTTTATTTCTGAAATATTTTCTGAAAATTTTTTAAGAATATATTATTAATGTTAAAAACAAGTTTTTATTCCTAGTTGAATATATTATTACTTTAAAATAGTTCTTCCCCGATATTTCTGAAATTCTGATTAATTCGTAAGTAAATTGGAATATATAGCATCAATATATATGCTATCCTTATAACACATGAAATACAACGATTATTAATAAATCCTTCATAAGGACTTAAGCCAACTTACAATTCTACTTTCCAACCCAAAATTTATCTAGAGTATGCCGGCAAACAGTTTTCAGTTCACTTCTAGATGACAAAGTCCGCTCCTAAATTGTGCAGACAATGGATAACTTTAACTGTATGAATAAAAGCATTTAAAGGATAATATTGCAGGGAATAAAAGAAATTATTTGATTAAGAATAATTAAATCAATATGACTTCTAAAGAAACTATGTTTAATTAAATCTTTCTAAAGGAAATAATAAAAATAGAACTGCGTATTGAGAAATTAAGAAAAAAAATTTGCACATCCACATACATAATAAGACCTCATATTTTGAAACAGAGCAAAAAATTATTCTAGAAGAATGGTATTTATTTATTATGTGATTTTACACCACTCTCTAGGGGCCTTTATACTTTAGTTATTTATTGGTCGTTTGGATGAAACTAAAAATACTAGTACAAAGCACTAGGAATGTTCATGTACTCCGCACTGTTTACGTGTTAAACGGAAACCCCAACGTATGATTCAAAAGTTATTTAATAATTTAAATACTACTGTACACTTGAAGCAAAACGGGCATATAAAACATTTGGTTTTAGAAAACAAGATTTTTTTAAAAAATTTTATTAAATGAAATTTAAGACGGATAATATTACAAAACAATACTGACAAACATTAATTTCCGATCAATTTCATTTAACTAAATAAACATGCTGTACATAAGGAAGAATAACAGTTTCGCTAAGAAACTATAAGGAAAGAGTAATGACTTTGGGATTTCCATAAATATCAATATATAAAATATAAAAATAACTAATTAATATAAAAAGCTCTCCTTTAAATGTTTTCTTTCATTTAATTTTTCCGATGCTCTAATGAAAACGGAGAATTTGGTCAAAACAAATGAATTTTTAAATCCCAGAACTCAGAGCAATCTATTATTGAAATAGGTTATCTTAGCATTGGGGGTGTTAATACATAGACTAAAAAGACAACAATGAAATCTGAATACGTCTTGTAATGCTTCAGTAGACATTTACAAATTATGTCACTAACGATTAATTATTATATATATTATAGGTCTAAATATAAACACAATTTTGATATAAATAACAGATTTCTCACTAATATGGCAAAGCTTCGTTTTTAATTTTTTTTTTTTTTTTTTTTTTTTTTTGTTTCATTTGCTAATCCTAATTCTCCAATGAAAATACAGAGTTAGGCCACAGAAAATGAATTTTAATATTCCCCAAATCAAGAAAATCTATTATTAAAACAGACTATCTTGGCATTGGGGGTGTTAATACAGAGAATAAAAAAACTGCAATGAAATCTGAATACGTCTTGTAATGCTTGAGTAGACATTTACTAATTATGTCACTAACGATTAATTCTTATATATATTATAGGTCTAAATATAAACACAATTTTCATATAAATAATAGACTTCTCACTAATATGCCAAAGCTTCGTTTTTAATTATTTTGTTTCATTTGCTAATCCTAATTCTCCAATGAAAATACAGAGTTAGGCCACAGAAAATGAATTTTAATATTCCCTAATTCAAGAAAATCTATTATTAAAACAGATTATCTTGGCATTGGGGGTGTTAATACATAGAAGAAAAAAGCAGCAATGAAATCTGAATACGTCTTGTAATGCTTGAGTAGACATTTACAAATTATGTCACTAACGATTAATTTTTATATATATTAAAGGTCTAAATATAAACACAGTTTTGATATAAATAATAGATTTCTCACTAATACGGCAAAGCTTCGTTTTTAATTTTTTTTTGTTTCATTTACTAATCCTAATTTCTCCAAAGAAAATAAAGAATTGGGAAGCAGAAAATGAATTTTAATATTCCCCAATTCATGAAAATCTATTATTGAAATAGGGTATCTTAGCATTGGGGGTGTTAATACATAGACTAAAAAGACAACAATGAAATCTGAATACGTCTTGTAATGCTTGAGTAGACATTTACAAATTATGTCACTAACAATTAATTATTATATATATTATAGGTCTAAATATAAACACAATTTTGATATAAATAACAGATTTCTCACTAATATGGCAAAGCTTCGTTTTTAATTTTTTTTTTTTCCTTTCATTTGCTAATCCTAATTCTCAAATAAAAATAAAGAATTAGACCGCAGAAAATGAAATTTAATATGCCTCAATTCATGAAAATCTATTATTAAAACAGATTATCTTGGCATTGGGGGTGTTAATACATAGACGAAAAAGACAACAATGAAATCTGAATACATCTTGTAATGCGTGAGTATACATTTAGAAATTAATATTCTTATGTATATTGTAAGTATAAATATAAACACAATTTAGATATAAATAATAGATTTCTCACTAATATGGTAAAGCTTCTTTTTTAATTTTTTTTTTTGTTTCAATTGCTAATCCTAATTCTCCGATGAAAATACAGAGTTAGGCCACAAAAAATGAATTTTAATATTCCCCAATTAATGAAAATCTATTATTAGAACAGATTATCTTGGCGTCTAGTTGGTGGTGGAGTTGGTGGTGTTTATACATAGAACAAAAAAACAACAATGAAATCTGAATACATCTTGTAATGCGTGAGTATATATTTGCAAATTATGTCACTTACGATTAATTCTTATATATGTTATAGGTCTAAATATAAACACAATTTTGATATAAATAATAGATTTCTCACTAATATGGCAAAGCTTCGTTTTTAATTTTTTTGTTTCATTTGCTAGTCCTAATTCTCCAATGAAAATACAGAGTTAGGCCACAGAAAATAAATTTTAATATTCCCCAATTCATGAAAATCTATTATTAAAACCGGTTATCTTATCATTGGGGGTGTTAATACCTAAAAGAAAGAGTCAAAAAGCTATTTCAATACTTCTTATTAAAATTAATTTCAAAAAGTGGGCACCTTAAAGAATAAAGCAACGGTATCAGTATCAATGCATCAGATATTCATATAAGAAAGTGGGTTTTATAAAAGAAATATTACATTGACTTTTGTGCTACTTTCTCATACATTAATTATAATACTTGAAAAATATGAATGCATATTAATACAGTATCAATATTATAAAACCAGTGCAACATTAACGAAAGGAGAAAAAAATTTTCTTAACATGCACAGAAATATTTGATACTTTTTGCAGTGATATGTAAATTATTATTCCTAAACCGTCTAGAACAAAACAAACTCGTAATATGACATAACGACCACGAATTTTCTCGAAATCATACAAATCATTTCACATACTATAGAGGATATGTTATTTGCTGAAAGAATAATTAAGCAAATAACATTTGGATCAAAAATTTTAAAGGAAAGAAGTAAAATATTATTTTGAATTACCGAATAACTCTTAAAAATACGCATACAATTAATTAATACAAAATCTTTTCAACATGCAACAAAAATAAAAACAAAAATATCACAGAGGGTACAAAATTTTTGTAAATAATAATTTCAAATTCTTCTAGAATAAACAAATCTCGATATGTGAATATATGATTTTGTATTTTCTGAAAACCACACAAATTATGACACTTACAATTAATTTTTATATATATTATAGGTCTAAATATAAACACAGTTTTGATATAAATAATAGATTTCTCACTAATACGGCAAAGCTTCGTTTTAAATTTTTTTTTGTTTCATTTACTAATCCTAATTTCTCCAAAGAAAATAAAGAATTGGGAAGCAGAAAATGAATTTTAATATTCCCCAATTCATGAAAATCTATTATTAAAATAGATTATCTTTGCATTGGGGGTGTTAATACATAGAAGACAAAAACAACAATGAAATCTGAATACGTCTTGTAATGCTTGAGTAGACATTTACTAATTATGTCACTAACGATTAATTCTTATATATATTATAGGTCTAAATATAAACACAATTTTCATATAAATAATAGACTTCTCACTAATATGCCAAAGCTTCATTTTTAATTATTTTGTTTCATTTGCTAATCCTAATTCTCCAATGAAAATACAGAGTTAGGCCACAGAAAATGAATTTTAATATTCCCTAATTCAAGAAAATCTATTATTAAAACAGATTATCTTGGCATTGGGGGTTTTAATACATAGAAGAAAAAGACAACAATGAAATCTGAATACATCTTGTAATGCGTGAGTATACATTTAGAAATTAATTCACTTACCATCAATTCTTATATATATTATAAGTATAAATATAAACACAATTTAGATATAAATAATAGATTTCTCACTCATATGGCAAAGCTTCGTTTTTAATTTTTTTTTTTTTTTTGTTTCATTTGCTAAACCTAATTCTCCAATGAAAATACAGAGTTAGGCCACAGAAAATGAATTTTAATATTCCCCAAATCAAGAAAATCTATTATTAAAACAGACTATCTTGGCATTGGGGGTGTTAATACAGAGAATAAAAAAACTGCAATGAAATCTGAATACGTCTTGTAATGCTTGAGTAGACATTTACTAATTATGTCACTAACGATTAATTCTTATATATATTATAGGTCTAAATATAAACACAATTTTCATATAAATATTAGACTTCTCACTAATATGCCAAAGCTTCGTTTTTAATTATTTTGTTTCATTTGCTAATCCTAATTCTCCAATGAAAATACAGAGTTAGGCCACAGAAAATGAATTTTAATATTCCCTAATTCATGAAAATCTATTATTAAAACAGATTATCTTGGCATTGGAGGTGTTAATACATAGAAGAAAAAATTCAGCAATGAAATCTGAATACGTCTTGTAATGCTTGAGTAGACATTTACAAATTATGTCACTAACGATTAATTCTTATATATATTATAGGTCTAAATATAAACTCAATTTTGATATAAATAATAGATTTCTCACTAATATGGCAAAGCTCCGTTTTTTTTTTTTTGTTTGTTTGTTTGTTTCATTTGCTAATCCTAATTCTCCAATGAAAATACAGAGTTAGGCCACAGAAAATGAATTTTAATATTCCCCAATTCATGAAAATCTATTATTAAAACAGATTATCTTGGCATTGGGGGCATTACTTTTACTGAATGAATAAAAGTATTTCCAGGGAACTCTTACATGGAATAAAAAAAAAATTAGTTGATTAAGAATAATTAAATCTATAGCACTTCTGAAAAAATATGTTTAACTAAATCTTGTTAAGAAAAATAATAAAAATAAGACTGCAAAGTGAGAAAATATGTTGAAAAAATAGAATTTACACCTCCGCGCACATAATAAGCCCTCACATTTACATTCATATTTTGAAATAGTGGAAATATTTATTTTAGAAGCATATAATTTATGTATTATCTAATTTTAAACGCTCTCAATATTCCTTTATGCTTATTTTTTATCGGTCCTTTTGATCAAACTAAAAATTCAAGTACGAAACACAAGTGATGTTCGTGTACTTCAAATTGTTTACGCATTAAAGGGTAAAGAATTTTTCTTAACATCCACACAATTTAGTTGATATTTTTTGCAGTGATATATAAATTATTATTTCTAATTCGTCTAAACAAGTACATTAATTCCTCATTTGTCAAAACATATACCATCAAAATAAACGTTCAGGTTGCGTTATTGTTAGATCATTCAAAATGCAACAAATATTAATAAATCCTTCGCAAAAAATAAAGCCAACTTATTTTTCTACTTCCAACCATATTCCTTCGAACATCAGAGGAAATTTATCGAGGGCACGCCGGGTCAAAGGTTTAGTTCGTTTCTATATAACATAGTATCTAAATTGAGAAGGCAATGAATAACTGCTATTGAATGAATAAAAACATTTCCAGGGAAATTTTACAGGGAATAAAGAAATTAATTGATTAAGAATAATTAAATTAATATCACTTCTAAAAAACTATGGTTAACTAAATCTTGTTAAGGAGAATAATAAAAGTAAGACAGGAAAATGAGAAAATAAGTCGAAAAAAAGAATTTGCACCTCCACGTACATAATAAAACCTCATATTTACATTCATAATTTGAAACAGTGGAAAAAAATTATTCTAGAAGCATGTTATTTATTTATTATGTAATTTTCACCACTCTCTAGGGGCCTTTATGCTTTCGTTGTTTACTGCTCGTTTTGATCAAACTAAATATACAACTAGAAAACTCTAAGGATGTTCATGTATTCCACATTGTTTACGCGTTAAACGGAAACCATAGGTGTGACTATTAATTTATAAGGTTATTAATTAATTAAACTATTACAGTTAGTTAAAAAAAATTTCAGTGATAGATAAATTATTATTCCTAATCCATTTAGAACATGCAATACAATTTCTCGAAATCATACAATTCATTTCATATGCCATACGTGACATGTTATTTGTTTTAATGAATAATTAAAACCCATTGTCTTGGGAATAGCATATAAAGTAAAGAAATGAAAATAATTTTTTGAATTACTGAATAACTCTTAAACATACACATGCAATTTTTTAATTCAAAATTCTTTGAACATGCAATAAAAATAAAAAACAATTCACAGAGAATACAAAATTTTTGTGAATAATTATTTCTAATTCTCATAGAATATACAAATCCCGACATGTGAATAAATGATTTTGTATTATCTGGAATTTCCACAGAATTTCTGTTACTTACGATTAATTCAAATATATTGTAGGTCTAAATATAACTAAAATTTATATTTGGATCTATTTTTTAGAATTTTGAAATATAAATAATAAAATTCTCACTAATATGAGAAAGCTTCTTATTTGTGTGTGTGTTTTTTTTAATTATTATTTTTGTTTCTTGCGCAGTTCCTAATTCTCCAATGAAAATACAGAATTAGGCCAAAACGAATGAATTTTAAAATTCCCCAATTCATGAAAATATATTATATTACTAAAACAGATTATCTTGGTATCGGGGGTGTTAATACACAGAAGAAGGAGATAATATTATTATTTGAATACCTCTTGTCCAAACAAATTTCCAAAAAACATGGAGCTTAAAAAATAAAGCCTTAAATAATAAAACGTTAAAGAATAAAATATCAATGTTATAAATTCATTGGATATTCATTTATAAGGAAGTGATTTTTATCCTGGGCACAATATTACGTTGACTCTCGTGCTTCTTTCTCTAAATTGGTGACATGCCATGCAGAACATACAAAATTCATAAATTGGTGATATGCCATGTAGAACATACAAAATTCATAAATTGGTGACATGCCATGCAGAACATACAAAATTCATAAATTGGTGACATGCCATGCAGAACATACAAAATTCATAAATTGGTGACATGCCATGGAGAACATACAAAATTCATAAATTGGTGACATGCCATGGAGAACATACAAAATTCATAAATTGGTGACATGCCGTGCAGAACATACAAAATTCATAAATTGGTGACATGCCGTGCAGAACATACAAAATTCATAAATTGGTGACATGCCGTGCAGAACATACAAAATTCATAAATTGGTGACATGCCGTGCAGAACATACAAAATTCATAAATTGGTGACATGCCATGTAGAACATACAAAATTCATAAATTGGTGACATGCCATGCAGAACATACAAAATTCATAAATTGGTGACATGCCATGCAGAACATACAAAATTCATAAATTGGTGATATGCCATGTAGAACATACAAAATTCAGGATAAGAGCAGAGAATTTTGTATTTTTCGAAACACCCAAATTATATCACATACGGGTAGTAAAAATTTATCATGGGGTTAAATATGAATAGAGTTTAAAATAAATTAAAATAATTTTGGTGATTAAATAGACAGCATTTTATGCTAAGCATTTTCCAAGAAAATCAGTTTTTAACAGTTAGAGAAGCATTTAACACCAATACATTAGAACTTATTCAAGTACCACTAGAGTGTAAAAGGCATTTTTTTTTTGGAAATTTTTAATAATTATCACCAAAACTTTACAAAGTACATAAGTGATTTATTGTTATTATGCTCTTATAAAAAAGTTTAAAATCATCTAATGAATAATAAAACTTAATTTTTATTTATATATATCATGACTATAGATTGTAGCAGATTAAACATATTTTATTCTAAAATATTATGTAAAAGAGTTAGATATAGTTGTAAAAACAATATGAAAGATATTTGTAAGTAGTAAGATATAGTACTAAGATATAGTTGTAATAAAATATGAATTGCATGCTCATATAGGTTTAGAAAATGTAGTTTTATTTGTTTATCTATAAATCATCAGATTATATATAAAACAATTAATATTTAATATTATTTTTAAATATCATTAGTTATACACAATCTTTAATTATAAATGAATACAACTTTTACAAAATATCTGAATCTTTTTTTTAAAAAAAAGTAATGACAAGTTACTGTTTTTAAATCAATTTTTCATAAATCAATTGATAAATTCATGTAGAATATTGTATTACTTGAATGATAGCATAAATAATTACTATAGATATTCCAACATAATATTGAACTAGGTATTTATTTTGGATGAATGAATGTTTCTGTTGATTTTAAATTTTATTATTTAATACTCAATATGATTTTATTTAATACTGTCCAACATACGTTAGCTTTTAGTTTATGTATTAAGAAAATATCTATTCTGTTTTTGATTTTAAGTTTTAATAAATTACTAATTTTTTTTTATCTAAAGAATTTTACTTTGTTTTTTGTTTTTTTCTAGGCTTGTACCTGATGCCATACCTTCTATTTTCCCTAATTTACCCTCATACTTTTGCTCAGAATCAAAAGCAAGAAGAGAAACTCCAATGAATAGGACAGCACATAAAAAAATGGGAAAACTTAAAAGCAACTTTAAATAGCAGTCTTCAGGACATAGCAAAAAAGAGAGGAGATAGAAAAAATCAACACTTTTTCTGATTTAATTTTAAAATTTAAAAACTTTAAATCAAATACATGGAGTATAATTAAAAAAGCAAACAAAATCATTTTTATTTGTCTAGGCACTTCTCAAGCTCTTAAGGTAAGTCATTCTTTACTAATTTCTTCCAAATTAGAAGCAATTTGTAAGTTTGTATTTTAACTTCATTTAATATTATAATTATTTTCATTTGTTTGAGTAAAATTTATAATAAAGTTGGAAAACAAAATGTATTTTGTTATTGTCTCTCTGTAAATAAAATGTTATGATTCAAATAGTGTGTGATTTTTTTTATTTGTGTTTTCTTTTACTGTTTCTACAGATTGAATTGAAATTAATTATAAATGCATTGAAATGTAAAATCAGATATAATAAAAGCTAGTTTATTAAATTGTATGAATTACTAATATATTAAATGAAAACAATTCTTAATGTGAAAAATCAAGTTGTGGAAGTAATTCTATTTTATCAACAGAATTAGTTGGTGTAAAATTTAAATTTTATATTAAATACATTAATATTTTATTTGAAAGTTCATAAGTAAATTGAGAAGTAAACAATTTTATGCTATAAAACACATGTATTACCTGTCACTACAATAAAAAAAATCTTCAAAAGCTTTAAAAAGTATTAGATTAATTTAATTTTAAGCTTTAAAAAATATTTCCAGGGAAAAAACAAAACGATTTTTAATAAAATAAAAAAAATCTCCATTAAAACAAGAAAAATTAACAATAATACCTCAATGTATATATCTAATAAATTTACATTGTGATTTAAATGTTATTAAATGAAGTTTGAATGTTATTAAATGGTCAATAAGCTATAGAGAACCTTAAGATTTTCTACCATGCCATTTCGTTTATTCACACAGGAAAAAATAAATAATTTTGAATTTTATGCAAGATAAATGTTTTAATATTAATAATAAGTTATTTTTAAGTGAATTTAAAATATACCTAAACATCAAGGAAGAAAGCGGGATTCTGCTCATAGCAGCCAATCATCCTACCCTTGTGACGTCACAAATAAGTTGTGAGGCCTTGTTTTACGAAGGTCGTGCCATAGCTTTGTTGCACCAAACAATAAAATCTGCGCCTAACCTGGGACGATAGTTTGAAGAAGGGAAGGCGGATTGGTAAATATCGGATTCATGCATTTTGCTGGTTTTTTGTCCCTTCCATTTAATTTATTTACATAAGTTACACGTATATTCGACTTACTAAGCAAAATTCGTTAGAAACTTCTTTTAAAATTTAACCATAGACAGCATTTTGCGGAAAAAAAGTTAGTCGTGCTTAAAAAAAAAAAAAAAGGCAATCTGATTTCTCCCCACTATCTCTATCAGGTAAAGCAAGTCTATCGCAGTAATCTGACGCCTCGTGATTTTTTTTTTCTTTTTTTTCTTTTTCGAAACCCAACAGCCGATAAATGATTTCCACCCCCAAAAGAAATACAGCATTTAATGAAACAATGCTTCAGGTAATAAAGGTAAACTATTTTATCATTTTTCTACTGACTTTCTCTTTTAAGCGCAAATCCTAGCCCCCAATTACAAAATATTAATTAAGAGCATAAATTGGGAAAGTAGGGATCCTAATTTATTTCGATATTTGGAAGAGATGCTGATTTCGAATTTATTATATTTGAAAGAGAAAGATGATAAACTACTACTATGCACAAAATTGATTGACAATATTCTTGATTTAATAACAATCGGAGCTTTTTTTAGAAGCTAATTATTTTAAATACCACCCAGAATATGCTATGTAATGTCATTATTTACCTAAATAATAATAATAAAAAGGCGTGGGGGAGGGGAATTTACGGAATCCGAAAAACCTTTTCAAACCGATGTAGCGGGAGTGGGGGATGCACTCTTAAGTTGATGGAGGATATACGATTGTTTGGGGCCTCCGACCCCACCTGATACACTAGACTTGGGAGAGAACGGAGCGAACTTGTTGATCCAAATATTGAGAGGAGAACACCATGGAATGAGAACGGGAGTCGTCGCTAAAATAACAAGAGCAGTCAGAGTGAGGGAGGTTTCGAACCGGCAAGAGACAGGATAGAGGTGAGCGTTGATCAGGCCTTTTTACCCTCTTTGCTTTTCACAGCTTTTATCTTTTAAGCCTGGAAGCAACGATTTAATTTCTTTTCGTGACTCAATTAAGTCTTGTATGAGCTCAGAGCCTTGTAATTGTCGGGGTCTTAACTTCAGAAGCTTTTGTTTCGGTGGTCTTGACTGATTGAGACTCTTGGTTAATGCAGTAAGTCTGGCAATTTTTTAAAAAAGTTTCTTTTCTTTTTCGTATCAGTTGTTTTTAAGAGTGTTTAGAGATCAAATATTCAAAATATATTAAAATTTAACGAAAACATTTTAGGAATTTTTTAAAAAAAATTGCTTAGTTATAATTTCTATTTTTCTGCATTACTTATTCAAGCGCAAGTACACATATTCTAGGTGAAATTTCAAAATGCCGGATATCTGGTTATTCTGCTTTAATCAATAATGCTGGGCAAATCCTTTTAAAAGACAAAACCGAAATTTTTTTCTCATGTTCAGTTTACACATTAAAACCATTTGTTTTCGCATGTGGAATAGATTTGGTTCCAATTTTGTGGCACAAGTGGGGTTTTGCTGCTCCAGTTACTATGCACTAGAAATGTTGATTTTTCAACAGGTGTAAAATTAGTTCTAAACTCACGATAAGTGAACATACAGGCAAGTATATAATTCTGCAGGTCGCGATATCTCACGATCAATATATATGCGATTTTTGCAGAATTTTGCCCTAATCAACACGGTAATAATAGAAATTTAAAAAAAGAAGGGAAAAGCTTACGATATAGAAAACTTTTCGTGACAATTTGTATTGGTGACTTTTTTATTGCCAAGTCAAACATCGTATCATTCATTCTTATAGCCAATTGTTAATATCACCTAATCACCATCATAAATTTGAGAAATACAAAATATCTCCAAAGGAGTCTTATACTGAAGCTGTAACAAAAGCAAATTTAAAAATTCTTTTTAGGCATATTTTCTTGTATGTGATTGCGTGAATGTTAGTAATAATATATGTACTCCAAAACAAGATATTGCTCTTAATTTGCAAGAAACTTTCTAAAATTTGATTTTTGTTGATTGTAAAAGTTTTCAAGCTATATAAACTCTCCAAAATTTTCCTTTCAGAAATGACAACTGACTGAATGTTGTCATTGTTTATGGTTCATAATATTATAGTTAGTTATGATATTTAATATTTTATACTATAGTTAGTATGGAAATTTATTTTATGATTGAAATAAGATAACCATTTTGCTATTTGCTATTTTTTATTGGGATTTAGAAGCCAAACATGAATACTAATTTCTTTTTATTCATAATAAAATTTTAACAGCTATTAACAAATTGTCCTTTCTGAAAGGAAAATTTCTGAGATTTTATATAGCTTGAAACCTTTATAATCAACAAAAATCAAATTTAAGAAAGTTTCTTGCAAAATTAGAGGAATATCTTGCTTTGGAGTGCATAAATTGCAAGTAACATTTACACAATTACATACAAGAAAATAAGCCTGAAAAGTTTCAAGCAAACAAAATTTACCTGTCTGAATAATTTAAGATAGTTGAGCAAATACAAATATCTGTTACTGGTATAAACGTAATAAAACAGATAGAAACAAAAAAAAAGAAAAATTAAAATTAATTTAACTAATTTTTCAATAATTAATTAAGATTTCTTTCCCATAAATGTGCATTACTTTCTCTTCAATTAATACCATCAACTTTCATTTAATAAACGCCGATAATTTCTGTTTTAATATATAGTCCTTAACCTCTATTAACAATGATACAAAAACAGTTAAATGTTCATATATAGAAAACGAAAGGCGTATTTTTATTATTCTCAGCTTTATGCTACTGTGCCGAATAGCATGAAAAAATCCACTACGAAAACAACCATATAAAATAAACTACATATAAACATCATATAAACCATATGAAATATTTATATAAATTCAGCAATGAAATTTAAATTGAAAACTATTTTGCTCTTAAGATATAAGGTAAGCTATTTCGAAATTTTCAGTCCAAATTTTTACCATTTTACTTATATGGTACACATTTTACACAAGATGTTTACCATCTTGTGTGAAACATTAATATTCAAACGGTATTAATAACAAGTAATAGATGTTAATATAAAACATCGTGTGTAAACATTAATATTCAAATGGATAAAAAGATTCAGCATATTAAATATAGTTCAACTTATCTTTCCCTGCTTTAGACGTTTCTTTAAAACATTGAACTGGAAATTTAAAATTCTTGGCTAATAATTTATATTACGCATCAATTGGATGTTCTAGCACTTTGCATAACGGTTTTCTTAAAAATGATCGCATTGGCTCCAACATTTCCAGTCTGTTAGTATGAGTGTCACCTGCAGAAAGAAAGAGAACAAAAATGCGATAGAAAAAAATGAAACATCGCAGTTTTTTATGTAGCAAATGGGGAAAAAATACAGGAAAATTAATGAGACCATAAAGAACTTCGATCATCTGATGTTGCAAAGAAATAAATTGCAATATTTTTTTTATTTCATCGAATGAGTGATTATAAATGCATAACTAAAGCATATAATTTATGTGTCTCCTTGATGAAGATGGTTGTCTTCTAAGGATTTATTCTGGTTATTCTGCTTTAACCAATAATGCTGGGCAAATCCTTTTAAAAGGCAAAACCGAAAATTTTTTTCTCATGTTCAGTTTACACATTAAAACCATTTGTTTTCGCATGTGGAATAGATTTGGTTCCAATTTTGTGGCAGAAGTTGGGTTTTGCTGCTCCAATAAATCTATGCACTACAAATGTTGATTTTTCAACAGGAGTAAAATTAGTGCAAAACTCAACGATAAGTGAACATACAGGCAAGTATATAATTCTGCAGGTCGCGATATCTCACGATCAATATATATGCGATTTTTGCAGAATTTTGCCCTAATCAACACGGTAATAATAGAAATTTAAAAAAAGAAGGGAAAAGCTTACGATATAGAAAACTTTTCGTGACAATTTGTATTGGTGACTTTTTTATTGCCAAGTCAAACATCGTATCATTCATTCTTATAGCCAATTGTTAATATCACCTAATCACCATCATAAATTTGAGAAATACAAAATATCTCCAAAGGAGTCTTATACTGAAGCTGTAACAAAAGCAAATTTAAAAATTCTGATTATTTTAAATAAATCATGGAATGGAGTTAACAAGAATAATTTCTGAATTAAGCATTATATTTACATATGTTTAAAATTTTGATTTTGGTACAGCTTTAGTATATATATAACAGAATAATTTTCCTTAGTGCTATATTAAATTTGGAATATGTGAGTGAAATTTCAAGCATTACTGATTTAACTGGTCCATTAGTTAAATTGCTTGCATATAGATAAGAAATACTGCAATAAAGAACATTTGTGTAAATTTAAATAGATTTTAATGAATGTTTAGCTAAAAAATTAAGTTCAAGTTTCAATTCTTAAATTCTTTTTACTAAATTTATTTTACACATTTTGAATACAGATTCAGATGATTTTAAATAAATTATGGAGTGGAATTAGCAAGAATAATATCTGAAATAAGCAATATATTTACATAAGTATAAAATTTGGTTTTGTTAGCTTCAGTATAGGACTCCTTTGGTGATATTTTGTATGAAATTATCTGTATCCCTATTCTACATGAGTAAAATAAATGTAATAAAAAGAAATTAAAAATTCACACTTGAACTAAATTTTCTTTATTGCAGTATTTCCCAACTATATGCAAAAATATAGCAGATGAATCAGTTAAATAATTAAATTATTCAAAATCACTTTTATATGATGAAATATGTATGTGATTCAAATATCCATAGTTACATAGAAAGTCAAATAATGTTGAAACTGCTACTTTCCCAATGAATCCAACCAAAATCAAAATTTATTAACAGTTGAAGAAAAAATAACTACAATAATAGTAAATTGGAAAGCAATTCTAGATCCAAATAATTTTTTAAATGCTTCGAATTTCGGTCAAATATTCCAAATTTAATACAACGCTAAGGAAGATTATTCTGTTATGTATATACTAAAGCTGTACCAAAAATAAAATTATAGACCTATATATATATACAGCTTAATTCAGGAACTATTCTTGCTAACCCAACTCCATAATTCATTTAAAATCATCTGAATCTCTATTCTAAATGAGTAAGTCATATGTTCTAAAACGAATTTTAAAATTCAAAGTGGAACTTAATTTTTTAACTAAATATTTATTAAAATCTACATAAATTTATTCAAATTTTCTTCATTGCAGTATTTCCCATCTTATGCAAACAATTTAACAGACAGACCAATCAAATTAGTTAATTATTCAAAATTACTTTTATATGATTAAAAATGTAGGTGATACAACAAAATTGCTGAAAACTTGATATAAATCAAAAGTTCCTGAGAGAAGACATCATCTCAGTTAAATTCTAAAATAACAGTAAACAAACACCTACAAGGTATTTCTGTGGAAAACTGGTTGGATGACATGTATTAAAACTTTGGCAACAATTTTTGAAATTTTAAAATTATAAATAAAAAAACAACAATACTTTATAGGAATTTAAAATTTTTATAAAAAAATAAAAATCACAGAATACTTAGCTTATTTCAAATACAAAATAGTAAATTACCATCATTACTAGTACCAACAATAAAAGCCATTAGCAACTGCATCATTCAGTTAGTTATAATAAAAACACAAAATTTCTATTTATTAAAGAAAGTCTTGAAAATTTTATATAATTTCAAAGCTTTTTATTTAAAAAATTGTATCTGATAATTATGAAAGTTTGTTAACAGCTGTTAAAATTTTATTATGAATAAAAAGAAGATAGTATTCATGTTTGGCTTCTAAATTCCTACAAAAAATAGCAAATAACAAAATGGTTATCTTATTTCAATCATAAAATAAATTACCATACTAACTATAGTATAAAATATTAAATATCATAACTAGCTATAATATTATGAACCATAAACAATGACAACATTCAGTCAGTTGTCATTTCTGAAAGGAAAATTTTTGAGATTTTATATAGCTTGAAACCTTTATAATCAACAAAAATCAAATTTAAGAAAGTTTCTTGCAAAATTAGAACAATATGTTGCTTTGGAGTACATAAATTGCAAGTAACATTTACACAATTACATACAAGAAAATAAGCCTGAAAAGTTTCAAGCAAACAAAATTTACCTGTCTGAATAATTTAAGATAGTTGAGCAGATACAAATATCTGTTACTGGTATAAACGTAATAAAACAGTTAGATAGAAACAGAAAAAAAGAAAAATTAAAATTAATTTAACTAATTTTTTAATAATTAATTAAGGTTTCTTTGCCATAAATGTGCATTACTTTCTCTTCAATTAATACCATTAACTTTCATTTAATAAACGCCGATAATTTCTGTATTAATATATAGTCCTTAACCTCTATTAAAAATGATACAAAAACAGTTAAATGTTCATATATAGAAAACGAAAGGCGTATTTTTATTATTCTCAGCTTTATGCTACTGTGCCGAATAGCATGAAAAAAATCCACTACGAAAACAACCATATAAAATAAACTACATATAAACATCATATAAACCATATAAAATATTTATATAAATTCAGCAATGAAATTTAAATTGAAATCTATTTTGCTCTTAAGATATAAGGTAAGCTATTTCGAAACTTTCAGTCCGAATTTTTGCCATTTTACTTATATGGTACACATTTTACACAAGATGTTTACCATCTTGTGTGAAACATTAATATTCAAACGGTATTAATAACAAGTAATAGATGTTAATATAAAACATCTTGTGTAAACATTAATACTCAAATGGATAAAAAGATTCAGCATATTAAATATAGTTCAACTTACCTTTGCCTGCTTTAGACCTTTCTTTAAAACATTGAACTGGAAATTTAAAATCCTTGCCTAATAATTTATATTACGCATCAATCGGATGTTCTAGCACTTTGCATAACGGGTTCCTTAAAAATGATCGCATTGGCTCCAACATTTCCAGTCTGTTAGTGTGAGTGGCACCTGCAGAAAGAAAGAAAACAAAAATGCGATAGAAAAAAATGAAACATCGCAGTTTTTTATGTAGCAAATGGGAAAAAAATACAGGAAAATTAATGAGACCATAAAGAACTTTGATCATCTGATGTTGCAAAGAAATGAATTGCAATATTTTTTTTTATTTCATCGAATGTGTGATCATAAGTGCATAACTAAAGCATATAATTTATGTGTCTGCTTGTTGAAGATGGTTGTCTTCTAAGGTTTTTGCTCAATGATTTATTTCGCTTACCATGAACGTTTATATGACCTATATTGTCCTAGGTTTGCTGTTTGTCCAGTAACGGGGCCTGGGTGCAAAAAGCCATCTGGGGTCCTATTTTTTTTTTTTTTTTTTTTTTTTGTGTGAAGCAATAATAATAATTGAAAAAAATACGAACTCGAACGTATATTATTAATGCATGTTTATTTAATGCGTGATTTTATTTTTGCTAATGCATCGATTACTTCAGAAAAAGTACAATTTTTTGCAATTTCTTTTTCGATGCTTAATATAGCAAATGCAGTTTAAGCGTTCTGAACACATGCTTGACCTAAGATAACTCTTTATTACTTTTAATTTGCTGAACGCGCTCTCAGCACTTGCTGTAGTAACTGGCAAAGTAAAGAAAGGTTTTTACACAGTTAAAACATTTAGTTATTATTATATTTATTATTTAGTATGTCTTGCAATATGTCTTGTGCGTTATTTACATTTCTTTCATTCAAAATCAAATCCCTCAGCAAACAAATTTCCTGGATTAGGTTCTCATCTGCATCATTGTTATAAAACTTTACAAAGTTTTTGGAACATTTCTCTAATTTATGTTTTTCAATAATTTTTATATCAGTGATTAATTTGATATCAGAAATAATATTTTGTATACTTTAAATCTGTCTTCTATTTGTACAATAACAATATCAATTACAGTGTTAAAAAAATAACACCTAAATTCCTCTATCGGGTTTTTTCTAACTTCTTCTGCTAATTCAGAATATAATCTTATCCTTTTTCAGGAAAATGCTCAGAAGAAACGTTCAAATTATGTCATTTTTGCTTCGTCTAAAAATGTTCTTAAATTTTGGATTTCAGTTTTAATTTTATTGAATAAATTGAAAGCCGAGTCAAGAATAATTGTTTAATAATAATAAGCAATATATGCGTTGCAATATCACCAAAAAAATTACAATATATACTGCTGGAAGCGGCATCACAAATTAATAAATTAAAGAAGTGTGATAGGCAAGGCACATAAATTGCATGCGGGTTTAGAGAAAGTATTCTAGACTGTGCACCTTTATATTTCCCTTTCATGTTGCTACCGTTGTCGTATGCTTGTCCTCTACAATTCATAATATCTAAATCAAGGTCACTTAATCTTTCCAATAGGGCTTTTGCTAGTCGTTCTCCAGTCACATTAGTTACTTCAGTAAATCCTATAAATGGCTCACTTAAACTTAATTTTTTCTCTTCAAAATTTAAATACCTAATAAAGACTGGCGTTTGTTTTTTTATGGGAAATATCAGAAGTCGAATCCATTTGGATACTGTAATACGTGGCTACTTTTGTATCGTCTTTTAATTTTATTAAGAATTTCATTTCCTAACGCAGGAATAATTTGTTCTTGTATTGAGTGGGCTAAATCACGAACAATTCTGTTTTTGGAATTTTTATTCTGTTTATATGATCCACAAGCACAGAATCGTATCCACTTAATAATTCGATTAAACAAAAAATTCCCATTATTATGTGTTCCTCTTATTTCGTGGGTTTCTCGAAGTGGAAGATTATTACAAGCTAAAAATTGAATCACATCTACAATTCTTTGAAATAGTTAATTAAGTCTTGCCGTTTCCTTACTTGTATTACCTAGATTTGTTTTATCAATAGTCGAACGTAAATTTAGTCGCTTTAGTAATTCTTTTCAAGCAATAAACGAATTAAAATGACAACTTGAACACTCATGATCTAATATTATAGTTGACAGCTTTCTCCAGTTATTATAACCAACTATAAATCGCGTAGTTTGATCATTTCTTCTTCTTTTGGAAACAGTATACAACAAAAACAAAATAGGCAGCCTTGCGTTTTTGAATAAATTAAACAGCTGCGAAGTTAAGTTTCATCATTCGGCATTTTTTAAAATTAGTACGCAGTGGAAAATGATCTACCTTCAGCATTTTTAGCAGAAACTCCTTTTTGTTGTACAGGTCCGATTTTAACACAAAACATTCTAAATTTATCAGTTATAATACTTGGCCATAAATCAGGATCATTTATACTCGCCTAATCATATGTTATTGCCATATCCGTCATTATTTTCTGATTTAGTCGTGTTTGTATAAACACACGGTTCTTCAACATTTTCATTGCAAGATTGTGTACTTTGCGTGGAACTTTCTTCCCCAGTTGAAGTTTGAATTGTAACTTCTGAAATTCTTGTGAAGTTTAACTTTTCTTCTTTTTTCTTTTATGATAATTTTCTTGTTTAACACCCAGAAGAATATTTCCTTGGCATGGACATGGTTATATCCAACAGTATTAAGCAGTTTATAGGATGAATTATGAAATTACTATATGTTATACTTGACACGATTACCTAGTAGGTGAGGTAAGTGATCTTACCTCGTCACCTAAATCTACTTACCTTATATTAATAATATTTGCATATATGCACTGGACTACAATATATGCTGTACACTTCATATATTTCCAAATCCGAAGACTGTTCCATTTAAATTACTTCCTTAATTCTTTTCCTTCCGGTCATGACCGGTGAAGAAGTAAGGCAGTGTGCATTGCTAGGAGCAGATCGTTTAATTTATCTTCGTTTTACTTATCGTTTGAACAACTTAATATAAAGAAACATACACGGATGCACGCATAAAATTTTTGTATGGGAAGATAAAAAGTCAACCATCAATAGCATGTGTATGCTTTACGAAGCGGAGAAAAACTACATCATTTTTCAAGGACAGTCGATCTTAAGAAATTAAATGGCGATTATTTTTTATGAGTCATATATATACAGACCAATGAATTATTCAGAACTCCAAAATTCTTTTCTTTCATAAACCTTTAACGTGTCAATGCAGTTTTCCAGAAGGAACTACAAAACATTTGATATATAACTGCATTTTGTTTAGCTAAGTTTAGTTTAGTTGTATTAACGCCCCATTTTAAAGCAACACTAGGGCTATTTTGGGAGGACCTCATAATTTTGAACTGTGGTCAGATGACGAGGACGACACCTGCGCTGTCACTCCCCTTGGAAAAACTATTGAAAGAAATAATCTGGAAGAATTTGTCCCTTGCAGAATTATTCAAATCTTCTATATTGAAAAACTCGATTAAAGAGATCATTCTGTAAATATATTAACAAACAGAGTTGTCTTAAAGCCGAATTTGAATATGAACTTGGAGGATGATTTGAAATATTCATGCAAATATGAATAACTATAAATGATTTTCTGTACATCGTGTTGATATTACAGATTTCACTTAATTTTGCTCCAGATGCGATTATTATTGAATTTGTATGCAGAAAATTTCTTTGGGCCTTTAAATATGCATTGGATAAAGTTTTATAATTTATTACTATTTGTAAATAATTGTTGTTTATTCTTTGAAATATTGCATGTTATAAAAAAACATTATAAAGGACATTCTTTAACTATTCTAAAACTTTAAAGCTCAAAATTCAAAGACCTATTTTGATTTAATTTTAAAATGAAAAGAATTTAGAAATTTTAAAATGTAAATATTTAAAGAAGGACATTAAATGATTAAAATTTTTAAAGGTTCAGAAAATTTTTAAGAAGTTTAAATTTAATTTAGAAGTTTATCTATATCTTCATATAAATCGGGAAAGGTATTTTAATTGGTTGGTGATTGTTTTCTGAATTATCCGGATAAAATGATCCGGATAAGCCGGATTCCGAATTTGGCGGGGACGGGGCTCTTAAAATTACTCGTAGTGATGTATGAATTTTAACGAACTATTATTATAAAATCACCATTGGATAACTTTCAGATCAGGTGATATTTTTATATGAAGTGGAATTTCCTTTCTTGCCAAAAATAAATATATTTAATCAGTTGATATAAAAGGTGTAGAATTTTAAGAATACTTTATTATTAGGGGAAAAAAATGGTGTTTTAGTTGGATTACAATTTTTAATAAATTTATATTTTATTATCTTTTTTTTAAAGATTTAATAATCAATGACTACATATGCAAGTAATGCATATTTATGAATTTTTAAGTAAAATTTAAGCATCTATCCTATATTTTGTATAGATTTCATTGGACATTTCAAATAAGAATTTTTTAAAAATAAAACCTGCCCTATTTATAAATAGCAATAAAAATCAGTTACAAATTTCTGCTTTTTATATTGATATATAATTAATTATTTATATTAATTTTTTATTGAGAAATTAAAAAGAATGCTATTTTATATTTCTTTAACATATTCTATTAGCTGTAATTACTATTTCGTCTGTGCTCCAAACGTAATTTTATATTTTTTCTGAAATATCTAAATTACAATGGTGTAGTTCAAAGAAATTAAGTCATTAATCTAAATTAATTAATGGCCAACCAATTACCACAAAGATTGAAATAAATAAAAATTATCTTCACTTCTTCATACTGGAGCATTTAGAGCCTCCATTTCTGTAGATGGATAGATTTGAAGATAAATTAGAAATACAGATAAATTGAGATTGGTATACAGATAAAAGAAATGGTGTCCATCAAAATCAATATTGAATAACTGGTTTTTCGATAATTTTCTTTTCTAGTAATAAGAATGTTGATTTCTTTTCTTTCCAAAGTATTTTTTTAACTTTTTATATCCCTCCTGAGGTTGATTCAGCCATCTGTTCTAAAGGAATCTCTCATTTTATATACCTAAATAACTGTGCTTTATTCTTTCATGTAAATTTGATTATGTGCGATTAGCAATTCATTCTAATGCCATTGCCATTCAAATAAGGTAATAAATCACTTATTCTCACCACATAAGCTTATTGCATGTAGATAACATTTAAAAAGGATGAAAGTTATGCAGTTTTAACGCTAAAGTATATTTAAAAATTCCAGTGATATATTCATCGTTCATATTTGATACAATCTTACTAATTGTATTCTCATATTTCTTTCTACGGTTTCTGGTGTTTGTAATAGGATTCGAATGGTAAGCTGTAATATCTACATGTAAATTAGTTGTCACTTGATCCATTTGTTTATTACTTTTATTTCTGTGATTACACTCATGGCTTTATAAATATTGTGTCTGTGTTGCAAATGAATATTTACTGAATGAATAATTACTGAAAATATTCAAAATGACTACTGATGTTTTAGTTATTTCACAGAAATAAAAACACGTCTTGAATCGGAAATTAAACTCTTGACTACAGTTTTAGTGCCAAATCTACATGCCAAATTCTGATACAGATATTTAAGCCTGATGATAAAATCTTATCCAATTCTTATTTAAAGAAAAATAATCATATAATCCATTTTTTTAATTTTATAATATGCTTTTGAATTTTATTGTACAAAAATGAAACAAAATGTACAAAATATTGTACAAAAATTGAGAGAGAGAGAGCATTGAAAGTATTTCTTTCTCTATTATCTCAGCGATTTTATGCAAGTAGGTAAATTTCAACAAATATATAGGAATTCTTGCGTGAATGAATTTAAAGTCATTAACTTCTAACTTGAGAATATATATAATAGTTTTGATTATAATAGTTTGTGACAAATATGAATAAGAATTATGTATTAATCATTGGAATTATTTATACATGTATTAAAATCGGTAATATCTTTACATGGATAAATGCTTGATTTTGAAAAAAATTAAGCATCGGGAATCAGATGAAGAAATATTTCATTATCTACAATAAGATTACGTAATTTGAAAAGAAAATTTAGATTTATTTCAACATATGAATCCGAACCCTCCAATATCAGTAAGTAATTGTAATATTAAACCGCCGCCTGGCATAGGGGTAGCACCTCTTTCCCGTGATTTGGGCGTCCTGGGTTCGAGTCCCTGTTCGGGTATGTTTGTTCTCTCTCTGTGAGATGTGTGAATGTGCCTCTCTAAAAAAAGGGGTTGTACAATCGAATGTAATGTGCGAGTATCTAAGACGTGCTCGTGGCCCTAATTGGCGCTACTAAAAATAAGAGGCGCTCCAAAGGCTTAAAGTCGCTGACTTAGTCAGCGAGCTTGTCCACGACAAATGCCATTAAAAATAACAATATTAAACCAGTATGCATAGTTTAATACACAAATCATCTCAAAATTTAATTTTAAATCAATTTTATAAGACCTTCATTACTTGGACTAACAAGGGGAGGGCACGAGGTTGAAAAATGAGTTCGCAATGAAATTTAGTTTAATGGTAGTATACATTTAGAAGGTTCATTCATGAAAATATTAAAGCTCAGTAGCTTGAGAATTTCGAGAAAATGGCCCTCAAAATTCCAACATAGCTTTCATATTAATAAAGTTTCGCTATACCTGAGTTCTTGTAGTGTAGTGGTTAGAAGGCTGGCGCAGCATTCGCGACACCCGAGTTCGGTACTGGCAGGTGTTTTTTACTTTTTTTCTCATTTGTTTTCTTTTTAAATTATTCCACATTAATTTACAATTTAAAAATAGTTTTAATTAATATGTTTTTCATTTTTTATGCAGAAATAAATATTTATTCTCCAATTCTTGGATTATAATTTAATTTTCAAAAGAAAAATAATTATAAAAATGAAAGCGTTTTTTATATATATATATATTCAGAATTGGCAATTTAAAGATGGTTTCAATTAATAAGATTCCATTTTGAAAAATATATGTATTTTCTCTTAATACATGAATTATAACTTATTTTTTTAGAGAAAAATAATTATGTTCATTCACACAGTTCTTGAATTATAATTTTAAATTAATTTTTAAATGTAAAAATAATTATAAGTATAATTTGAACTATAAAAAATAATTTAAATACCTGTTTTATCTTAAAATCACTAAAAGTTTTAAATTTTTGGATTTTAATAATGATAAATTATTTGTTTTATCTCAACGAGTTGTATTTATATCAGTAGTTAAAGAGAGCAGCTGAAATTAATAAAATGATATCAACAAATATTCTCAATATTAATAATCAAAAAGAAAAATACTGAAAGCAGGTGTTAGGTTATGGAATGCGCAGATAGATGGTTCAAAATTTTTAGTAATGTTACACCGTATGCTTTGTACTCTGCCAGAAGAAAAATAAATCTTTTTCGAAGGAAAATCAATTTTGTTTGAAAAATATTTGCTGTTTCACTGAATTATGGAACATAATGTTTATGTTCGTTAATATTTAAGAATTCTTCACTACAATTTCTTATTTTATGAATTCCTCAGTTAAAATTACAATCTCCAAACTATTAAAATAAAGCAATTTCCTTGATTTTGTCAAAAAATGTTTTTAGAATATTTAAATAATTTTGTTTAGAGCACTTTAACACGCAATACAGTAGTGGACTGCCTGCATTTAAAATAAGAGAGAAAGCAAAGCCAGTAAGAAAAATTGCTACAACATAAAATTACTTTTATGTTACTAAATTATCTTGATTTTACGAAAATTTAAATAATTGATCTAATAATATTTCAAAGTTTCTTTTCCAGTCAGTTTATCTGGAAATTATTTATTTTAATTATTGATTTTATCTGAACAAATAACATTATATATATTCCTAAAAAACCACAATATTTATTTTTTAAGCTTTTTTTATGTAAATGTAAAGATTTATTTTATGATTTCTAATTAAAGTTCATTGTTAGTTAATATTATAAAGATTCTTTGGCGTGTATCTGTTAATAAATTATATATATATGTAAATATTATTATTATTGTTATTAGTAGTAGTAGTAATAAGGCAATCCCTGTGCACCACAAAGTACAGCACAAGGTTTACAGAAGTAAGTAGACACAACTACATACATAGATAAAAAGAGATAAAAATAAATATAAAAACAACAGGTTAGGTTTAGGTTTAGGTTTAGGTTTAGTTATATTAACGTCCCGTTTGAAGCAACACTTGGGCTATTTTGGGACGTAATTCGTAAATTTGAACCGCGGTCAGATGACGAGGACGATACCTAAACTGGCACCCCCTCCCCTCCCCTCTCCACACCACACCACACCAGTGGGAATAAAAACAGGAAAAAAACAAAGCAAAAAAAAAAAAAGACAAATTAAAAACTGAAGCAGCAAAGGCAATAAATTTACAGAATGAGGGGGGAAAAAAGCCAATTTGTGGTCGGCCAAAACAGGAAGCGGAAGTGGAAACTTAATATTACATGCATCGGTATTGTCAATGCATAAACTACATTGTCAATGCATTCATATTGCATGAACAATACGGATGAACTCGGGAGAATTTTTATTGCTTTTAAAAAGAAGTTAAATGAGACTAAAATGTATAAGATCTGCATATGCTACATTTCTTAGCTAAATATTACTTATTGTGATATTTTATGTTACACCCCCCCCCCAAACATCTCTGCATTTAAAACTATGCATTCTAGTAAAGTAAGTACATTAACAATGTTGAAATTAAAATTTATTTTATTTATAATTAGAATTTCAGAGTCCTGCTACATATCAAAATGCTATTCGAAAACTGTTTAAAAGTTCACGTTCATAAAAATATTTTATTTATAATTAGAATTGATGATAGAGTGTCAATATAAGCTGTATAGATTGATAAAGGTATTTAAATTCTTAAATATTGTTAAATTAACAGCTTAAATAGTTTGTATATAAAAGATATTTTATAGCTTATTTCTTTGGATTGTTAAAAAATCGTAGTGGAATTGTACTTGCTTGTTAAATAAATTCCTAAATGTCCACTAGAATGATTTGTGCTCTATCGCCCGCACCTAAAGTCGGGAGTAGGATTTAACTTGCTGAATTCAGTGTCAAAATACGAAACAAACGGGCAAAATTCTTCTCGCTCTTTTGGCTTGGAGAATTACAAATTGGTGGGTAAGCTGTCAGTCAAAGGGGCAGCAGAATCACTCACGATAAAAAAAAATAATCAAAGTCGAGCCATTTAGAAGGAGAAAAAAACCTTGATTTTTTTTTTTTTTTTTTTTAATTAACGTATGCCTTTTGCCTGAAATATCGCATTACTCGCAAGATCCATACCCTCCCTCATACACACAAGTGCACCCCAAACCAAAATTAAAAGGGGAAAGATGCAACTCGATGCATCTTTCCTCTTTAGGTTTCCCGTTTTTCCCTTTTTTGTTGGTTCTATGGAAAGCAACGAGCGAAACTGAGAAGGGTAGACTAGGCCAGAACGACGATGCTGCAATTGAACCTTTTTAATGAATTCAGTTTTGAAGATGCATCGAGATATATATCGAAATTTTTCTTTGTATATTTTATTAGTGACATTTTCTTATATTGTACTTAGGCGAATAATTTTTTTAAATATTATCTGTATTATTTGATAAAGATAATGTAAAAATGTCATTTTGATACGGTGCTGGAGCAAGATGATTTTTGGCCATGGGGCAAGATCACAATGCTGAAATAAGTTGAATATATTTTTATTCTGGGAATATATAAAACAGCATATTAATTAATTAATTAATAGCAAGTTTTCTGGTATGTAATAAAAAGATTATTGTTTTTAAAACTCTACCTCATAGTACATTAACCACTGTTTAACTGCCAGAGTTTATTTACGCTCTCTGTGTAGAAGAAAAAACAAAATACATACGATTTTATTTCGTGCAGTTTTTAAATTCTTATATTCAACTCCTTAAGATGTTTCAGAACCTTTAACCTTAATTTAAACTGCATCATAACACAAAAATTGTAAAAAGATTAAAATTAGAAAAATAGCCTTGCACAAAGGATATTTATGTTAAAATTATTTTATTAAAATATTAAAATTATTTTTATTTTATGAAGACATAAAAAAATTTTTATGTCCAATTTATTTTCAATGACAAATTCCAAAGTCATGGTGGAAAAATTTCAAAATCCTTCTACTTCCCTTTCACCTCTTTTGGGGGATCGTAGAAAATGTTTCAATAATACAGTTAATCCTTTCAGGTGTTAAAGAACAAACGGGACAGACTTTATTCCACTCTTTCAAGGGGTATCAAATGCACACCATGGTGTAACTAGGGTAAGGTAGATAGTGCAGTTTCTAGGGGGAGCACAGTTAAGGAATAAATTCGCTGAATTTAAAAGAAAATTTTCAAATAAGCTGTTATTCCAAGTTTTCTAAAAATTAAAACGGTTTCTGCAAAATCAGAGAAAATAAAATATTTTCAAAGGCAATAAGCTTTCCTGATTGAGAAGAAAGGCTTATTACAAACATATGATTATAAACCAATGCTTTGAGCTTTTGGTTATTTTATGCTTTAAACAAAATGAATTATAACAAAAATCTTATTAGATAACTTCTTATTTTGCATGAAAAACAAGAGATAGAAATTTCAAATCTTTTGAATTTATGTGAAAAGAAATTGCTATTCGATTCTTGAGAAAGCAACGAACAACAATATAACTAGAGATTTTATAAATTTCAAAATCTTTCAATAAGAGCATCAAATGTGCTTCAGAAATAAGTCTTTCTTCAAATAAGTATGTGGGTAATAAAACAGATTACGTTACTGAAAATCGTATCATGAATATAGTCATAATAAAACTAAACTTCTCTGCTTTTCTTATCGGGAGCGTCAAAAGAAGACGGGAGAAAGACCGCGGCGCTCGATTAAATGTAAATAAGAGCGGAAGAGCAGATTTATTTTCATTCGTTGAAACCTCTATTAATCAGAAAAAAGATCAACGATATTCTGAACGATCAATATTTTGAATTCGGATTAATGCCTTTCCATGTAAAAAAACCAGGATATAATTTTCATTTAAAATAAAACGAAACCTAACAAAAATTCGCTTCAAAATATCAGTGGGTTGACATCTATCCGATGTCGTGTGGTTGTTGATTAATTATATATCAAAAAGGGAGTCATGTGACACAAAAAAGCACATTTAATAACCACGAGCACAAAAGCAATACAACATTGAAAAGTTGAGAGCTGCTCAAAAACTGTTTAAGAGTCACTAAAATTAAGTCTATTAAATATCTTTATTTCACGGCCGAATCTCGACACTTGAGGTAAGTTCACATCGTTGACAAAAATCTCCATAGATCAGTCAGCAGATGGACCTAGCTGTTTTTGAAAATCACTACCACTCACTTCAAGAGGGAACATTCGTTTTATAGGACGAACTAATGTAGATTGTTGAGTTTTTACTCTTACTGTCCTCACATGTCCATCTTTTCCAGGTATCAACTCTATGACCCTGGCTAAAGGCCCTTGAAGACGCTTTTTCACATTATCACCAATTAATAAAATATCTCCTATATGTATGTTAGAAGACTGTGGATGTTGCCGATGGCACTGAATCAACTGGCCAAGATATTCTTTTCTAAAGCGCTCTCTCAGCACTTGAATCATTTTTGCTCTTAATTCCAATCTTTTACTAAAATGATTACCATCCAGCACATCCAAGTCTGTTGTTTCAGATGTTGGGTTATCACATAAAAACATAGCTGGAGTGATTGGTGTAAGATCCTGCAAATCCTCTGATTGATAAGTCAATGGTACATTATACAGGATCTCTCAAAAGGGAGTATTTTTTCTTAAATATTGCACTTAGACGTGTACTTTTTCATTAAATAAGTTAGAGATTATATGAATACCTTTTAAATTCTTTGGTTGTCAATAGTAAAAATCGAAAAAAAAATTATACAATTTCCACGGCGTAAAAGTAAGAATGAGTAAAATATTTTCTTGCGTTCATCTATACGCATACAAAGTTTCTCGCATCTATTTATAAAATTTTTAGATATTAAAAGGCAAATTTACTAACTTGTATCACTTATTCATTTCTCTGGCAAGGGTTTAAACGAGTCTTCGTTCGTACTTTTCAGAGATAATATACACATCCCAATACATTATTAAGAGAATGGAATTCGAAAATAATAATGCCTTTATTAACTTTTATAAACTTTTTTTTAAAAAAATGGCTAAATAATGTATTCATTGAGATGCTCACAAAATATGTTCAAAAATGAGCAATTTAGTTACCTACATTAAGTTGCATTCTTCTAACAATATTTACACGTGCATGCAGATGCATTATAGTGCAAATCAGTTAGAATTCCGAAATGTTCCTCGTTATGGAAGACATTATTCTTTTTTATGTATTTAAACTTTTCGTATCATATGTATAATTGTAAACAATTTTTCCCCTTAAATATAAGTATACTATTTCTCTGAGGTTCGACAAATGTTCAATTTCTCAATTTCCTCTTATCTTTTTTTTATTAAGTTTCTCGAAGTTTCAACTGCCAGGTATTTAAAGTGG
This sequence comes from Argiope bruennichi, assembly GCF_947563725.1. Lineage (NCBI taxonomy): Eukaryota > Metazoa > Arthropoda > Arachnida > Araneae > Araneidae > Argiope > Argiope bruennichi. The sequence continues at coordinate 121,890,716 of NC_079162.1, forward strand.
GCAACAGTATACATGACTAGTTAATTTTTTTCAAAACACGATGATTGAAAAATGTACTTCTAGGCAAATATTTGCTTATGACAGTTTTTATGTAATGAATAAATTTGCAGTTCTAAAATAAATGTTTTCGTCTAAATGGGTGATAAACCACTTTAATTAAAAAATGAATGCATCTCTACAAATTATATACGTGGAAACGTGAAGTTTTATGCGTGAATAGAAGAATGTAGAAGACACATTTTACTAAGCACTTTTACTCCACCGGGACAGTTTAAAAATTGAATTTTCTTTTATTTTTTATTATCAGCTTTCAAAGAAGCCAAAGTATTTAATTCAACTGCTCATTTTATTTAATGAAACTTTTTTTAACAGATGCATATGTCTAGGTGCAATATTTAGACAAATAAACGCTTGCTTTACTTTTTTGGTATATCCTATATATGTGTCTATAAGATGATTACTGTTATTTGAAATATTTAAAAAATGATTTTTTAATTAGTGTGTTGCATTACTGAGAAACTATCACGTTTAAATAGTCAGAGATAGACAGTCTAATAGGCAATCAGCTATTAGACAGAGCCAGCTCAAAATTTGATACAGATTGAAAAATAAAGAAATTTGCCTGAATTTTTCTTTAAAAAATCACATAATAATTGGAATTTGAAAATGAAAGTTCATCTTAAAGATCTATTTGAATCATGTTTATTTAATTTTTCCAAATATTAATGAAATAAAAAGAAAAAAATGTTTATTTTGTTTTTAATAATCCGATATTTATTTGATGCATGGTCCTTAACGGGTTGGCTGTTTTCAGGCCGAGGTTTAAGCAAACAAAATTAATTATAATTCAAGAACAAAAGTGAATTTTGGAGCGAAATTTGATATATATAAAGAAAAAGGCAGACCGGTTATAAATATTTGAAATTCTTGGCTTCCTTAATGGGAAAATCCGGAAATGCTTATCAATTAATCACATTAATTAACTCGGTTAATCAGTTTTTTTCCCCTTTAAATAAATCCGGTCTTTTGAATCGTTTCCATTGATACTAGTTTTGAGGAATTGCGATAATAAATGCTCGAGTTATAGAGATGTTCCCAATTTTGTTGTTGGGAATTTTGCATCGTTTTGCCTTTGTCTCGATTCATTAACATTCATATCAGTATTAATAAATTTTTAAGGGGATGCAAATATTCGGTAGTGCGTCTCTAGCTCTTAACTTTCAGAAGAATGATTCTTACTTTTTGAGTTCATATAAAAAACGTTGTATCATTTACTTGGTGAAATGAAATTTATTATATCCGGCAATTCGAGGTCTTAGACTAGTATGAAGATTTGAACAATCGACTGACGAGTACGCTGAGAAATGGGGGGGGGGCATGGGGAAAACATAATTCTTCTTTTATTAAAAAAATAATGTTGAAGAAATTAACCCATTATCTTCTCAAAATACTACAAAACATCAAAGAATTTCTTCGCATGTTGAAACGTCACAGGTAAAAAACTTTTAAAGATAATTAAATTCATTATGATGTACGTAAAATTTAAAATTAATCAGCGCGTCAAGTAAAATGTACAAAACGTTTTTATAGAAGCAAAATTTGGTCATTGTCTATTAAATATCCTGAAAAAAGAGAATGCCAATAAAATTAAATCAAAGAAGACATTTTAATTTCTAATTGTAATAATGAATGAAGCTAAAATATAACATTATGTCCATGATAATTAAATTTTATTGTTATGTGTTCGGTGATAAAAAATTAAGAAAAAACATGTATGTATTTTAGACTTAACAAAGGATCTTATCGTTCTTTATTGTAATTTTGTAATATTTTAAATTTTATTATTTAAAATTATTGTCAGTGATTATAAGTATGATTCAAGTAGTATTTGAATATAATTCTTAAATCCTATTAAGAAAAAGACTTTTACGATTATATTGCATTGTTAAAATGAGTAAAGTTTGTCGAAAATTGAATTAAAGCTCGACAGTTTACCGTTCTTATTAATCTATCATTTTGCAGTTGTTTCTTGAATGGAACTTTAAAGAAATTTTACTGTGTTGGATTATTTGAGAAATATGTTTTTGTAATTTATTCAATTTTTTACTGCAAATCGAATTCTAAGGGAGAGTTTTCCACTTAGAATTAAATCCACTAATGGTAATTGCACTAAATAGTAAGCCTCTAAATGGTAATTGCAAGGTTGCAAGGCAAGGAGAACCGGGAATAATCAGGTAAATACAAGGAATTTAAAAATCATCTGTAAAATATGGAAAAGGCAAGGAATTTTGAAATTTTTCTTAAATACCAGGAAAGTACAGATAATTTTAAATTATTTAGTTTTAAATCTTGCAAGAATAAAAGATCACCGTTATATCTTTGAAAACAACGCATTTGTGGTGAATAGCATATAAGCCAGTTAACAGCGCTTCTACCCGAACAGTTGTTTTGGTATAATGGTTCAGTTACTGGACTACGAACCGCAAAGTCCCAGGTTCTATCCTCGCGCATCATATATCGCTAAACATTCATGACTGTTAAAACATAGAAGCTCGTGCTTTTCAACTCACTCTTCTTAAGCATAGATCACCCGAATTTCCAAGTCAGAAAAAATGGCGATAATGGAATATAATGACTTCAAATTACTTGAATACTAATGAAGCTACTTTGCGCACAGAGCTTTGAGCTATCACTAACAGAGTGTGTTTATATTTGTAAAGAATATTACAAAGGAAATTAAATGTATGACCAGAAGTTTTGCTCTTTTAAAAAATGCTCCTTGTTCAAAATCGTTCATTGAAAAACAATACTTGTGAAAAGCTAATGTTTGATTTGCTTCAACTTCATCACCCCAAAGCATGATTTTCCTCTGCATGTTCAGAATGTGCAAAGATCCAATTCGGAATTTTCCTGAAAAAACTGAAAAATGAATACTTAGTAGAGTTTGATTAATTTAATAAAAAAATTTTGTTCAGGTGATTTTTATTCTAATGCTTTGAGGCCCAAAGAATTTTCTAATTTTGGGGAAATTTTAAATATAATTTTTGTTCTGTCTCAGTGGAAAGTTGATTTGCTATCAACAAAACTGAGCTCGGAGAAAATCTGATGAAGATTTTTGAATTTGTCTAAGAACAGTGTCTGATAACATGTACTTTCATATGAGGTATTGTTATGAGGTATTATTAAGCTTTAGAAAAGAAGATTAGTTTTGGTTATATTGGCGTCCCATTTCAAAGAAACTCTAGGGCTATTTTGGGAGGGACCGCGTAATTTTGAACCACGTTCAGATGACGAGGAAAACAACTGAGCTCGCACTCCCCTCTCTCAACATTCACACTACACCGGCGGGCGGACGTTTGGAACCAACTGATTTAACGTGCTCCAGACGACGGTGCTCGAACATGAAACTCTCCGGTTCTGAAGCCGAAGGCTTACCAACGTGTCACCGCGGTCCTTAGAAAGGCAGAAAAAAATCAACAAGCATAAATCAGCTTTTAAATTAAATTGTTGCAAAAAAGTAAAACTAATAATTAAAAAATCTGCAGAAATTGGTGGTTAAGTACATTAATTGCCAAAAAAAAATTACATTGTAAATTTGTTTTGTTAAATAATCATTGGATGATTTGTATCTCGACAAGATTGTCATTTTGTGTTTTATTTCGCCCAAATCTTTAATTTTATGTTATTTTAAATATTTTATAGCAACCTTTGCATTGCAGTTTTTTTATTTAAATTTTCCAAAACTATTTTATCGTTTCCCAAAGCAAAGAGAATCTTTGGCAATTTATTTCTTTATCTGTAACGATTTTCATTGTTGGCACGCTATCTGAGTACAATTTCATTTGGAATGTGTTACGAATTACGATTATTTATATAAAAAATAATAAAAACATACAAGGAAACATACGGCATACTATTCATACTGTGAAAACACCGGGATTTTTTTTTTTTTTCAGATTTGTGTGGCAACCCTGAAATGGTTCCTGTTTGCGTAACTATGCCCAAATACGCATGGTTCAAAAACGCTATTTCTGGGCAATTCATATCACATCAGTTCAACAACTTTTCCTGATTGATGTTAAGATTTTTTTGGAAGGAAGACTTTAGAATAATATTGTTTTGATGAAAAGCAGAAGGAGTGAGAAAAACCCTCCGAGATTTACAACTACAGACTGTCTGCCAAAAAAAGATTTTCGAAAACGGAAAAGATCATAAATAATTGGGTGATCGGCGAATCTGCCTTATTCCGAAGTGGAAATAAATCACTGGTTCTAAACTGATAAAAAATGAAGGATGAAATTATGTGATGATTAGTAACAACTTGTTACAGCCATTTATTTAGTTTTAAGAGCCGTGATTTATTTTTGATAAATCCGAATATATGAAATCTCTTAGTTTAGTTTCAATGGCTCTTTCATTATTTTTCTTTGCTCACTTTTTTGCAAATTTCCGCTTTCTCCAAACAGTAAGGCATTCCGAAAGTTGATAATCTAAGTGTAAAGAAAATTCACAAGTATTTTGTACTCCATGACTCCTTGGATTTCTTTAATCAACTTAAGGAGATTTTTGCTTGAATGTGAGAAAATTTTTCTTTCCCTCTTTTTTATTCGATTCTAATCCAAGATAAATCATTTGATGACTCTACCAACTTTCAGTAGCAGATGCTTAGAATGCGAATTCAGAGTAATGTAGCTCAAGATGATGAGGTACTTCCTAAAACAGAAAATATATTGTTTCTAAATGAGATTTTAAGTTAAGCTAGTTTGTATGAAGGAATCAAATATTATTACTGAATGAATCTTAAGAATATTGAATTTTTCAATGCTTTTTCAATTGCCGTCATAATTAAAGAAGCTGTATTCGGAAACCGTATTCTCAAATTTGCAAATTTTTGTATGAAATTTTTACGGATGTCGCATTGAGTGGTGTTTTGGTTTTATGGGATCAATTTAAGAGACCGACATAAATGATTTTTATTAATTCTTATAAATTCTTCAGGTGATTTGGCAATTGCCAACAATGGGTTCTACATCTGTAAAAGATAAAATAAAATCGTCTTGAAAAGCTTCCTTTTCAACCTCATGTAATACAAATACATAAAGATAGTTTTAATGCACTTTTGTAAATTAGATTAGTTTATTAGAGATTTATAAATTTCATTTTGCTCGAACTCTTTCTGCACACCGTTTTCGCCATCAAAAAGATTCAACGACTTCAACTTAAAATTAAGTTCAGCAATAATGAAGATGGAAGACATTTTTTTTTTATTTGAAAGACATAATTTAAACACAATTTATCTATAAAAAAATCACTTTATTATCTATAAAAATTACAAAGATTCTTGAATAACAAAGGAGTATATTTATTTTAATAATGATGTTACTCTGTTCATCATCTATTGTTGATACATGTACTTCTTTGAAAACATGGCACTAATGATCTTCAGCTTCTTTCAAGCATCACGAGATCCATATCATCGCATCTCAAGGTAAATTTGCATCGTCCGTTTTGAATTCTGCAATGTTGCCAATCCTCATCTGAAATTTTTTAAACAAATATTTAGCATATATTACAGTTTCAGTACAGCTATTTTGCAGAAAATTATATCAAATATTTCAAATATCGAGTCTATATTATGCATTTATTTATATATGAAAACAAGATACAAAAGACCTTAGTTTATATTTTCATCACAATTTATTTACTTTTTCCAATTCATCAATAAGTTTTACTATTTCCAATAAATCAATAAATAAATACTATTTCTTAATTTAGATATTTTAAGCTACAGTTTTTTTTCTCAGCTGCTAACGAAATCAATTTATTTTTCTTTTATTCATGAATTAATTTACTTAAAGATAATTTGAAAAATAATGTTCTTTTTTTAACCATGATGAGAAGAATAAATTTTTCCCTATTTGAAATTAGGTTTATTCAGAATTTGGATCGACGACTTGATCACACGTTATCAAAATCATTTGTTAAAAGAATAGTTCCCATTATTTAATGGTTATACTAGGAATTTTTAATAAAATTTAATAAAAATTTTAATAAAGATTTGCAGTTACATAATATTAAATTATCACTTCTTAAAATCAGAGAAAAAAATTGCATTTTTATTAGAATATAGACAACACGTACACCGTGTGCAGCTATAGCCATTTTAGGCTTTTTCATTCGAATCGTGTGACCGCAGTGGAAATTTTGCATTCTTTTTTACTTTCCTGTTTGCGAAGTATAGAGTAAGTATTGTAATCGTCAAGAAATTCGAATTCGCGATTTTAACGAATCTTTACATTTTAGATCCATGAGTACGGAAAATACATTTTTGTCGTTATATCTGTACGTCTGAGAACACTTCATGTCTATGAACACGTTGAAAAAATACTTTCTTTTTTTGTTCAAACTATATGCATCCACTAACGGGGGGAAATTAAAAGTAAAATCAATAAAAAGTTCAAGCAATGATTAGACAAATCCAGACATTCAGAAAAAAAGAGATTTAAAAGAAAATACATATAGTGCGTTTCCTTTAACTAATAAAATATAAAATAGATGAATGAAAGATGACTGCCTGACTTAGCTTTTATTATTTTTTTTATTATTTATTATTTTTTTTTGTTTTGTTTTTGTTTTTATTGTTGACATTCTAATTTTGCCCATTGCAGTGTAATTTTCTTTTAATCCTTCCTTTTTATTTGACGTGTTTGGTCTAACAAAAAGCAAATGATGAGATTAAAAATATAGAAATGGAGTTCACTTTCTGGTTTAGTCCATACCCTTCTCTCGCATGGCTGCAAACTGGCTCAAAATAAAAAAAAATTTAAAATTAAGAAGTCATTTTTTTTATAAATGGAAATGGACAAACTTGTAAATGCCCCCGTACTATTTAACAGAATATTTGACAAAATAAATGAAGGAAAAAAAATACATAATCTTTAAAGTTTCGTAAAAAGCAGTATGATTTTTTACTTTCTAGTGTATAAGGTATAGAGAATGTTTTGTAATTGTCAAAAAATTTGAACTCGAGATTTTGATGAATCTAAGCATTTTAGACATCCCTGATTTCTAAAAACATATTTTTGGAAAATGTTTGTCTGTCCGTCTACTACAAAGATAATTAAAAAACGCTTTAAAGTAGGCGGATGAAATTTGGTGTATGGTCTTTACACCATATTTTTAGAATTTCTATCAAACTTTAAACAACCTCCGTAGAGAGAAAATCCACCTGGCCAACTATGCGAATATAAGTCAAAACGTTGACTACACAACGAAGAAAAATAGATGGATAAAATTCTGTGCACAAATTTAACATCTACTGTATAGACACCTACCAAATTTCGCGCTAAATCCATTGAAATGTTGAATGTCTGTCGGTCTGTACAATCAGAAGCATATAAACGCAATAACTCAAAACGCAATGAGTTAACTATATCAAATTCGATATGTGATTTTGTAACTGGAATCTTAGATCTATGTCAGATTTTGGTTTCAATCGGTTGGAAGAAAGTAACCGCATCTAAAACACGTTATACTTCTATAAGTCGAGTATTTATTATTGCATCTTCACAAACTTGGTATCGAAGAAAATTGTTAAAAGGGGAAAGCTTGTTTAGATAGACAAATTTATTTGGTTTGGAAGCAACCCCACAAAGTGAACTCGAACAAACATTCGAGTCGTTATTAAGCAGTTGTAACAAATGTATTGAAGGCGAAAAAGTTTTTTTATGCATAAAAATTCTAAAAAAATATTTACATTTTTTTAAAATTTTATAAACCTAGTCTTGAAAATTCTTTGATGGACTGAGTGTATTGTCTCTCAACAAGTAGGCATGTCGTGACATTATCGCTTGACTGTGGGAGTTTTGCAGATTTTTGTAAATACTTCAACTACTATTATAGATATTTTTGTAATTCTTAGGATTCCAATATTTTTAGTATCGTGGCTTTTTGCTCTGACATCAAACTTTTCCTATATTAAATTTCGTTTTTTTTTCTCATTGACGTGTTTAAAAATTTGTAATAAAAACCCATTTTTCTTTTATCTAGGAATTTCCAAATAATGAAATACCAAATTTATTATTAAATACCAAAAAGATTCGAGATATTTACAATAGTTTCCGAGATATGGCCAAAAGTTTTTTATGATTTCTTTAACACTAAAAGTATCATTTTTTTTGGGGGGGGGACATACTTCATGACAAAAAAATCAATTGTGCTAAAAAATGGTAAGTGTAATGAGGAAACTCGAGATATTGATTAATTAACTAACTCGGTTAATCAATTTGTCTATCTGAACAAACATGTTCCTTCAAGCCATTTACATCGATACCAGTATTATGCAGATGCGATTATAAATGCTCGATTTGTAAAGGTACATCTTTTTTTTTTTTTTTTTGACTACTGCAAAATGGCTGAAAGGGCATTCTAATAATGAATTCTAATTCTCATAAGAAAAACAATTTATCTCGAAAACTGAATTTATTAAAAATGATCAACTTATATGTAGTATCATCATCTTGCTCTGCTGTCTCCTTCATATAAGTCTCAATTTTTTGACTTATTAAAGGAATCTAATTTTACAATTAATTCTTATTTTACAATAAAATAAAATACCCAAAAATTAATATTTTTTATAAATTTTTAAACACGACAGTCAGAAAAAACTTAATATAGTAACATTTTCACATGCGATCAAAACTAAAGTGCAAAAATATCGAAATCCTAGAAACTGTACGCATATCGTAAAAGAATTAAAAATATTTATGAAAAAAACTCCAAAATTCTCACTATCTAGTGATAACGCCTTTCGAGCCTGTTTGTTCACTGACCGGATATTATTTCTAAATTGCTTCCATCGATTTAAGCGTAGCAATTCATGAGTTTTAACAGTCATTATGAAATCGTCATCGAATAATTTCCTGTTTATATGGTTTAATATGAAGTGGAATTTCATTTCTAACAATAAATAAAAAGAAATATATTCAATTAGTTCGTATAAAAGATGTTGAATACAATATTATGTTAATCATTTTATTTAAATTAAATTGAGGTTAACCAATTACCCCAAGGATGGAAGTCAATAAGATTTTTTTGTCTCAGCAGTAAGAACCATTATTCGATTTAGACGACATTAATAGACAGATTCATTTTAGAAAATAGGAAGACAGATACCAGATGTGGTATCCATTAAAGCTACCGCAGGCTAACCGGCTTTATTATAATTTTAATTTATGACACGAATGATGATTTCTTTTTAAATATATTCACTTTTATGATCCTGTGAGTCTCATTTAGTTACCTATTTTTACACTCATGTCTATAGATTAAGAATAATTCAGAGTGACGCGGAAATCGAACTCTAAAATTCATATATCATCCGTAAAATTACTACACACATCATCAAAAATCATATGCAAATTGCAGGAAGCCAAAAGATGATACCGATAGTACGTCACAATGACGAGAGTCTAAGAGAGTGATGTATAAGAAATACAGGCAACGAAGTAAAATTGTTCGCAAGCGCTTCATAAACCTTTCAGTTCAATAACCGCATAGTTATGACACAAACGACGCATTTGGATTATTTTTTACGTGGTAAAATTATCGGCCGACTGGAATGTGGGCGTACCCAGCTGGAAGTATCCGAGGAACTTGGAATCGCCCGGAGTGTCATCTCCAGGCTCCCAACGATTCCAAGATGATGGTAATGTGAGTAGACGTTATAGCATAGGTCGCCTCCGAGTTACAACACCGAATGAGGACCGGTATTTGGCAATTACTGCCAAAAGAAACAGACGGAGCACAGCATCAGACCTGTCTCGTTAGCTCTCTTCAGCCACTGGTACGACAGTTTCAAGGCAGACCGTGTACAGACGCTTAGGGCAGATTGGTCTATATGCTCGTAGGCCTGTCAGATGTGTTCCACTTACTGCAACTTACTGTCACCTGCGGTTAGCCTGAAGTAGAGAGCATGCATTGTGGACACATCAGCAGTAGGCTTGTGCGATGTTTTCTCACGAGTCCAGGTGTAGTTTGCAGTCTGATTCCCGCCGGATTTTCACATGGAGAGCCCCAGGTACCCGTTACCACCAAGGGAATATCATTGAACGACACCGTTACGGGGGTCCAGAATTGCTCGTTTGGAGAGGAATTATTCTGGGTTCCAGAACTGACCTGCATGCTCAAATTGGAAGCATGACAGGCCAAATCTATCGGGACGTCATTCTGGAACAACATGTACGTTTCTTTCAGGGCGCCATGGGCAGAATTCGTGTTTATGAATGACAACGCCCGTCCTCACCGTGCAAACATCATAAACAAATGCCTTCGATCGGATGATATCACCCGTATGGACTGGCCAGCATTCTCGCCGGACTTGAATTCAGTAGAGCATGTGTGGGACATGCTTGGCCGACGAGTTGCAGCCCGTCAACCACCTCCCACATGTCTACAGGAACTTCGAAGAGCAATGCTTGATGAGTGGAGTAATACTCCTCAAGATCAGATAGATAATTTGATACTCAGCATGCATAGGCATTGTACAGACTGTACTGCATCGTCTGGGAGACATACTATGTATTAACCATCATACCAACCATTTAATATTGGTTATTGGAAATAGGTTTTTTTTTTTTTTTAAATTTGCTCCAGTGAGCAAAAAATCGCAATTTTTATTAATGATATCAAACATATAGCATCTTTTCCTTTTATTTAATAAATATGCTTTATAAATAAGTCACATTTGTTTTGCTGCTGACTCTTTCTTTTCCTGAATTTGCATTATCCTTTATTTAAGGACATAAGTGCGTTTTTATCTTATTTCACATCACTTAAACTTGTTTCACGCTATTAATTTGATTAATTGTGATTATCAATTACAGCAGAAATATCATTCTCATTCAAGGTATTCTTATTCATATTCTCATCACGTAGCTTTACTGAAAGAAGATAATTAAAATAACATTTTAAAAAGGAAAACACTATAGTCTTAAAAAATATATATTTTTTAAAAAGCAATGATATATTTATAGTCTGTATAGATGATATATTAATAGCTAAAATCTCGTATCAAGAATAAAATGATTTCGAAGTTCAGTTTCATATATTAATGAATAATATAAAAGAAAAATCTATTCTGCCTTCTATGTTCATAAACTTGCTTAATCTAAAGATGCTCAAATTTGGTTCAAGTGTTATATTCTTAACTATTCGTCAGAAGCTCAAATACCTTTGAACAAGGTTGAATCTATCTTCTAAGTTCGCCTAGTTTCTTCGAAGCTGGAGCTACAATCCAGTATAAAGAGTAAAATTACTTTGATACAGAATTATATACATTAAAAAATTATATAAAGGATACAAAGGAATTATGTTTTCTTTATTGATGAACTTTCTTATTCTGAAAATGTTGGAACTTGATGAAAGAGCTTTATACTTAACTGTTTGCACCAAATTCAAACGCTCTCGAACAAGCTCTATCTTGCCTCCATAGTTCACTATGTCCCTTCGAACTTGCAGCCACGATCTAGTTTAAAAAATAATATGATTTTGAGGTACAATCGCTAAGAGTAAAGAATAATATCAAGGATATGAAGAAATTCTATCCTTTTTATTCGTGAAACTGTTTATTCTAAAGATGTTCGAAACTCGTACAAAAGGTATATATTCAACTTTCCACACGAAGTTCAAACACTCTAAAACTAACTTCATTATGCCTCCAAAGTTCACCATTTTTTTTCGGAGTTGTAGCCACAATCTAGAATTAAGTCTTCAGGTATAATTTCTTCGAAGCTGCAGCTGCAATCCAGTATAAAGAGCAAAATTACTTTGATGCAGTATTTTATACATTAAAGAATCATAATAAAGGATACAAAGGGATTCTGTCTTCTTTATTGATGAACTTGCTTATTCTGAAAATGTTGGAACTTAATGAAAAAGTTTTATATTTAACTGTTTGCACCAAGTTCAAAGTTCTCGAACAAGCTCAATCTCTCTCCATAGCTCACTATGTCCCTTCGCAGTTGTAGCCACAACCTAGTTTAAAAAATAATATGATTTTGAAGTACAATCGTTAAGATCAAAGAACAATATAAAGGATATGAAGGTATTCTGCGTTCTTTATTCGTGAAACTGTTTATTCTAAAGATGTTCGAAAGTTGTACAAATGGTTTATATTCAACTTTACACACGAAGTTCAAACACTCTAGAATTAACTTTATCATGCCTCCAAAGTTTACCATTTCTTTTAGTAGTTGTAGCCATAATCTAGAATAAAGTATGAAATGGTCATCAGGTATAATGTCTTCGAAGCTGCAGCTGCAATCCAGTATAAAGAGCAAAATTATTTTGATGCAGAATTTTATACATTAAAGAATCATAATAACGTATACAAAGGGATTCTGTCTTCTTTATTGACGAACTTGCTTATTCTGAAAATGTTGGAACTTGATGTAAGAGATGTTTTATATTTAAGATGTTTATGTTTAAGATGTTTTTATATTTAAGATGTTAAGTTAAGAGAGATGTTTTATATTTAACTGTTTGCACAAAATTCAAACGTTCTCGAACAAGCTCCATCTTTCGTCCATAACTCACTATGTCCTTTCGAAGTTGCAGCCGTTACCTAGTTTAAAAAATAATATGATTTTGTAGTACAATCGTTAAGAGTAAAGAACAATATAAAGGGTGTGAAGGAATTCTGTGTTCTTTATTCGTGAAACTGTTTATTCTAAAGATGTTTTATGTACTCGTACAAAAGGTGTATATTCAACTTTACACACGGAATTCACACACTCTAGAAAACTTCATCCTGCCTCCAAAGTTTATAATTTCTTTTCGAAATTTTAGCCACAATCAAAGCATAAAGTATGAAATGGTCTTCATGTATAATTTCTTAGATTAAAAGACAATGTAAAGGATACAAAAAAATTATTTCTTCTTTATTGATAAACTTGCTTATTCTGGAAAAGTTGGAATTTCACGAGAGAATTTGCTATTTTGCTGTCTGCGCCGTTTAAACAGTTTCGGACAAGCTCTATCTTGCCTCTAAATTTTCCCATGTCACTTCAAAGTTGAAGCCGGAATTTAGTATAAAGAATAAAATGATTAAGAGATACAATTTCATAGATTAATGAGCAATATGAAGAATTCAAAAGATTTTTTTTTAATTCATGAATTTTTTTATTCTAAAAATGTTGAAGATTGGATTTATATTTAATTGTTTATCCCAAGTTCAAACACTCTCTTACGATCTTCACCTTGCCTCCATAATTCACCATTCTTCAGCAAATTTGAAGATCATCCCGCTTCCTATGTTCAGCATGTCTCTTAGAAGCTAGCCATAATCTAGTACAAAGAGTAAAATGATCTTGAGATACAATTTCATTGATTAATGAATATTTTAAAGGAAACAAAGGGATTATTTATTCTTTATACATGACAATGATTATTCTAAGGATGTTCGAAACTCGTTAAATATATACTACAAAAGGTTTGTATTCAGATTTACCTAAGTTCAAAGAGCCTGGACACAAACTTCAACTTCGTCCAGAGTTCACGATTTCTCTTCGAAGTTGCAGCTACAATCTAGTATAAAGACTAAAATTATCTTCAGACACAATTTCTTATTTACAAACCATATAAAAGACACAAAGGAATTCTTTTTTCATGAAATTGCTAACCCTGAAGACGTTCGAAATTCAAACGAAATTTTTATATTCAATTGTACGTACAAACTCGAAACACTCTGCAACAAACTTCATGAACTTGCGTATTCTAAACATGTTCGAAATTCTAGTGAAATATTTATATTCGAATTTACTCACGAAGTTCAAGTATTCTAAAATAAGATTCACTTTGCCTTGAAAGTTCATCTTGTCACTTAGAAGATAAAGCTGCAATACAGTATAAAGAATAAAACTATTTTCGGGCACAATTTCAATAAATAAATAATAATATAAAAAGAAAAATGGAATTCATTTTTCTTTCTTCATAAACGTGCGTTTTCTTAAGATTTTCGAAATGCTTATAAAAGATTTCTATTCAACTTCACGTACGAGGTTCAAACTCTTTGGAATAAGCTTCATCCAGCCTCCAAAGTTATTCAATTCTCTTTGAAATTGCAGTTACAATCTAGATGAAGTATAAAATTATCTTTATGTACAATTTCAAAGATTAAAAAACTACATTAAGGATGCAGAGAAATTCTATCTTCTTTATTCCTGAACTTGCTTATTCTAAAAATGTTCGAAATTCGAGAGAAAGTTTTATATTCAACTTAATTACGAACTTCATACACTCTGGAACACGCTTCTAATTACCTTCGAAGGTCACCATGTCGATTCCAAGTTTCAGCTGCAATCTCGTATAAAGAATAATGTGATTTTGAAGTTGAAATTCATAGTTTAATGAATAATACGAAGGATAAAATATATTTTCTTAATTTATAAAGTAGCTTAATCTAAAGATGTTGGAATTTAGTTCAAGTGTTATATTCTTAATTATTCTTCAGAAGTTCAAATAGTAATGAACAAAGTCAAACCTTTCTCCTAAGTTCACCATGTTTCTTCGAAGCTACATCTGCAATCCAGTATAAATAATAAAATTACTTTAATGTAAAATTTTATACTTTAACGAATCATAATAAAGGATACAAAGGAATTTTGTCTTCTTTATTGATGAACTTGCTTGTTCTGAAAATGTTTGAGCTTGATGCCAGAGTTTTGTATTTAACTTTCTGCACCAAGTTTAAGCGTTCTCGAACAAGCTCCATCTTCCCTCCACAGCTCACTATGTCCCTTCAAAGTTGTAGTCACAACCTAGTTAAAAAAAATAATATGATTTTGAGGTACAGTCATAAAGAGTAAAGAACACTATAAATGATATGAAGGAATTCTGTCTTCTTTTATCGTGAATTTTTTTGTTCTGAAGTTGTTCGAAACTCGTACAAAAGGTTTATATTCAACTTTACGTACGAAGTTCAAACACACCAGAACAAACTTCATCATGCCTCCAAAGTTCACCATTTCACTTCGAAATTTTAGCCACAATCTATTATAAAATATGAAATGGCCTGGATGTCTCAGCCGGTATTTGGAAAAAGGAAAAAAATAATTTTGAGTTTCATTTTCATACAAAAATGGAAAATATAAAGTATAATAGCAATTCTTTTTTACCTATTTATGGATTTGCTTATTGTAAAGATATTCGAAATTGGTTACAAATAAATATATTTAAGAAATTTATAATTAATTTTATATTTATGTTTACATATCATGTTCAAGAACTTTTAAATAAGCTTAATCCTGTATCCTAAGTTCGCCATGTCACTTCGAGCTTTCCGTTGAAATCAAGTATAAAGCTTAAAATGTTTTTTAAATTTAGCTTCATATATTAATGAAGAATACAAACTGTGTGATGGACTTACATCTTCTGCACTCAAAAACTTTTTTATTCTTAAGTAATTCGAATTTCGTTTGAAAGCTTTATTTTTAAAAATTCGTTCGATGTTCAAAACTTTGGAACAAGCGTTATCCAAAATTCCCCCATGTGTTATAAAATTTGCATCTGAAATCTAATATAAGCAATAAAATTATTTCAGGTTCAATTTCCCCGATTAATGAGAAATAAAAATAAGCGAAAGGTATTCTTTCTTTTTTATGCACGAGCTTACTTATTTTAAAAATGTCTGAGCCGGCGTCATGGTATAGGGGTAGCGCGTCTTCCCCGCGTCCTGGGTTCGAGTCCCGGTAAGGGCATGGTTGTTCTTCCTCCGTTCTATCTGTGAGATGTGTGAATGTGCCCCCCTGTAAAAAGGGGTTGTGCAAGCGAATGAGATGTGTGAGTAGCTAGCACGTACTCTTGGCCCTAGTTGGCGCTACTAAAACAAGAGACGCTCCCTTGGCTTAAAATCGCTGACTTTGTCAGCAAGCTTGAACATGGCAAGTGCCATTGTAAACAACAACAACAACAAAAATGTCTGCAATAAGTACGAGATTTTTATGTGTAACTACTTTTCTGTGCTCGCACACTCAAGAACAAGATTCGGCCCTTCTTATTTCACTATGTGTCTCCCAAGTTACAGCCGCAGTCTAGTATAAATAAGAATATTATTTTGTGGTTTATGTTCAATAGATTTATGAACAATATAAAAGGTCAATGAAGCAAAATTTTCCTTAAAACAATTGGAATCCTTTCGTTCACAATAAAAATTTCTAGGTGTTAACTGAAAGGCCTTAAATAGGATCAACCATAGAGAGGCGAACTCTAAAATATTTTTAAAAAGTTATGAGAGGCTTAAATTTCCAATAGTTGGAATCTGAAAATGAATATTCATGTTAAAGATTATGTTCGGCTTATTTCTCGAAATTTCAGCAAAATAAATCGAAATAATTTTTTTTTTTTTTTTTTTTTTTTTTTTTTTTTGCTTTTAACCGTCTTGGATTTAATTAAAATATGGTGCTCAATGACCTTGCTCTTTCTAGGCGGAATTTTTCGAACAAAATTGATTATATCTCAAGAATTACCGCGAGTTTCAATACGAAATTTAATACATTTATTGAAAAAAATATTCCGGATTGAATTATTAAAAAATAAGGGTTAAAATCATGTGCAAAATCCCAAAAACTAATTAATTAGTTATGTTAATTAACTTGGCTAATCAGTTTTTCGATCTCAATAAACGTGTTCCCTTGAGCCATTTCAATCATCATAAATGTTCGAGTTACTGAACAGTCCCAATTTTTTTGTCGACGATTGTACCATGATTAAATTTATCCAGAAATTATTTTTCTTTAGAAATCAAGAATAGTACTTATTCAAAGTGGGGGAGCAGTTTTTTATGCTTTGATTAATACATTACTATTACTTCGCATGTTAAGGCAAGGTTATACAATATCTTAAACTCTTGTTACGAATTGCCTTTATATTTTAATCCTTAAACTAATATTTAACCCTTGCTAATAAATAGTTTTATAAATATAAAATACACTACAAGAAGAGATTTTATTATGCAAGTGGAATGAATGTGTTTTCTAAGAAAATTACTGTCTCTGAATTTTTGGTATTATATACTATTTATGTACTATCATTTTTCCATATTAATTTTTAAAGATAATTTAATTATTTTTAATTTGACTAATCAAATATATTGAGCATTTCCGTATTATCATACATATATTTTTAAATGATTCGCAAAATCCAAAATAATAAGCATATACTTTAAAAATTTAGCATTTTTTTTGTTCTATATATATTAGAATGTCGGATTAAGAACCAAATTACGAAACTGGAAAAAGAAGAAAATTCAACCGACAATTCATTGACAAAACGATGCAATGACTTTTCCCTGTATAGGTACCTTTGGCAAAGGTTCCATTAATTATATGAGCTAAGTCATATAATATTCTGGAACAATTATGCATGATGAAACGAGAATTGAATATATGGCACGTGAGATGCTATCAATAGATGCTTAATGTTTTTTAAGACTTTACGTTTATGTGACGAGGACATATTCTTATCTCAGCATCTAAGCCACTTCTATAGGTCAGTATAAATTGTGCGAAGAGGATTTTTGCAGATTAATATATTATATAAAGAATACAAAAGTATTGCTGTCTTCTTTATTAATGATCTTTCCAGTTCTGAAATGCTTGAAATTGCTATGCCAGTTTCATATTTAACTATAAGTCCCAACTTCGGAAAACATTTCGGAACAAGTTCCATCCGGTTTGAAACTTCAATTTGTCTCTTCGGTGTCGCAATCACATTTTGATTTTAAACAAATAAATAAATTTTGGAGTTCATTTTTCGACTCCAAGCAAATAAATATCATAAGAAAAATAGTCTTTACAAATCAATTATCAATATTTATGGTATCTTCAGTATTACGTACTTTAATTCCCATAAATTAAGCAAAATAATCACAGAAAAAGAAAAACTCAAAAATTTCATACTTATTTTTTTAAAAGCATCTTCAACTTCTATTTCGAATCGCAATCACAAATATAAGTTTAAACTAATATTTGCCTGGTAATAAATAAATCTATAAGTGTAATATGTATTATAAAACGGACTTTCTGTCTAAAATGAAACACATGCCTTTTCTCAAAAACTGTTTTTTTTTTTGTTTTTTTTTTTTTTTTTCCATTTTTGGGTACTGTACTTGCATTAGCTGTACTTGCTTTGGCTTGAGCACTATCATATTCAATGTGTAACTTTATTCAGAAACAGAAATTTAAAATTTTAATACACAGATGAGTAATATTTTAAAATTTTAAGAATAATCGTATTCAGGGCAGTTAATAATGAAAAATATATTTCAGGGATAACTTTGCAAAGATCTATTAATTGAATTAATTTAATTTGATTGATTAAACCCACTATTCAAAACCAAAATAATTCAGTATCATCATTTATGTATTTTAGAAATGACATGTGAAATCAAAAATGATAGCAATTTCTCTGATAAACTTTTCTTCTTTCTTCACTGCAAAATTGAATTCGGAAATTTTCTGATTAAGATTATAAATGTTTGAAACTTTATATAACCTAGAAGGATTTGTATTAAGAAATTGAAAGAGCAGATTGGAGAGAAAGATTGGGTTTTAAAATCCTCTGCTTTTTTGCACTTACATCAGGATGTTTTCATTTAGTCAAAATCGGGGTGAGAATAAAGAAGTAATTAGGAAGGTGAACTCAGATTATATGCAGACTTAAAAGGCGTAAAAACGATATCTCGTAACGATAACAGGTAACTCGTCAATATTATCAGGAAAAGATATTAATTCATAATAAAATACTTTAGAGCATTTTTTTTTTACTCTGAGCTCTCTGAACCTTAAATTATGCTGAATAAATGGAAAAATAAATAATTATAATTACAAAATAATAATATTTTTTAGGTTAAAACACTTTTAAAATTTGTTATTGAATTTTTTAATAACATTTTGAGATGATATAAAATATTTTTCGTGCTAAATCTGAAGGTTTTTTTCCGCTTGAATTAGCCACATAATCAAATGCGCTCCTCCTTCCGCATCTCCCCCTTTAGTGAGGTGGACTCGTCAGAAATTGGTAGTCTTGGGACACTGTACCAAGCAGTACTTTGCTCAGGACTTTATTACTTTTGTTTTCTTCTACCCTCCCTTTTCATTTGCCTTCTCTTAATTCTTTTTTTTTTTTTTTTTTCCTTTTAAGTATGAATGTTTTCTAAAATGAAATGTTGGCTTTCAGTTTTCAATGGAATTCTATTTGTAGTGATTCGTATGCTTGTTATTTGCGTGTTGATATTTGTATTTTGTTTTTCTTTAATGCTTATCATATATTTATATTTTGCTTCATTTTGTTTGCCTTTATCCATTTTTTTTTTTTTTTTCGTTTTTCATTGCTTTTTAACTTTTAAGAAATTTGGCATAAGATTTCATTTATTTATTATTTTATTTATTTATTTTGCTTTCAATTATTTTGCTTCTTTTCGTTTTTTTTTTTTTTAAATTTTTTCTTTTAATTAATTTTTTACCTAAGCCTCATGTTGTACATTGTGGAGTATATGATTTCCAAAAAAATAAAAAAAAAAAAATTAAAAGAATAATAAAGCCGCTTGGAACCACTCTCTGAATCTATAATATATTTCTCATTTTTTTTTTGTTAGTTAAAAAAGCATAAATTTACTCGACAAACTCATGAAATAACTTCATACATAAAAAATAATGAACGTAGCGGTTAAAAAAAGAGATGAATTGTAATATTGTAAAATTTTTACATGACAGGATAGCCGAGGTATTAAAACATCGAAATCCTAACAATTACGAACATATCTGTAATAGTTTTTAAAATATATACGAAAAATTGAAAAATTCTCACCGTCAAGCGGTAATGCCTTGACACGTCTATTTATTGAGGAATCGTATATTATTTTTAATTTCTGTTATCGATTACGGTTTCTAACTGCCATTATATCTACGTCGAATAACTTCTTGATTTTAAAACAAATTGGATTTTCTTTTTTTAATCAAAAAATATATCTAATCAGTGGACATAAAATATATCGAATATTAACTAGGATTTCTTAATACAAAAAATAATAACTATTTCGCTGAGTTGCGTTTTTTAATAATTCAAAAACAATTGCATCTTTCCTTTGTTGTTAAAATTTAATTATCAATGACCAGCTGCGAAATTAATGCATATTTATGAATTTTTAAATAAAATTTAATTGTCATTCCTACAATTGAAATACTTTAGATTTCGTTTGACATAAGAATTTCAAATAAGGGTGATAGGTACTGCCGTATTTATAAATGACAGTCGGGGATATTAGCAAATATTTTTTTTATATTGAAAAGCATTTTTAATGATATTAAAAAGAATAATATTTTATATTTATTTAAGATATTCTATTCATTGGAATTATTATCTTAACTGTTTTTCAAATGCGATTTTATATTTTTCCTGAAATAAACAAATTAAGATGATTCGAAGCAATTTAATCATTGAATCTAAGTTAAATAGCGATCAACCAATTATCCCAAGGACAGAAGTCATTAAAATTTATTTCCGCTTTTTTTTTTTTTTTTTTTTTTTTTTGTAGCAGCAATAAAAGCCTATGTTTTGAACTGGACCACATTCGTACATAGCTTTTAGAAATTTGAAATACAGATGCGAAATACGGTGTCCAATGATTAACCACTTTCATGACAATTTTTCTCTCTTGTAACGCGAATGTTGATTTCTTCTCTTTAAAATATACTGACTTTATGCCTTCCTGGAGCTCATTCAGCCATTTATTTGTATTTAATATCTCATTTTATATAACTAAAAATATTGACCATTATTTATTTATGTTTATTTCGATATGTGTGATTAGCAATAGCAACACTAGCGTCATTGTCATTCAAACTAGACAGTAAATCCCTAGTTCACAACAAATAACATTATTTCACGAATATAACTAAAATGAAATTTCAAAAATATATTTAAAAAGATGATGATATATTCGTAGTTTATATCTGATACAAATCTGCTATTTGATTGCATTTTCATACTTTTTTTTTTTTTTTTTTTTTTTGTAATCAGGTTTGAATAGATAGTCACAATAAGACATTCGTATGCAATTTAATAGTCACTTGATATTTTTTATTGCCTTTTTTTAATCCTATTTCCCTTATGACTGTATCAATACTGTACTACGGATGAAGTTACTTCAAATATTCAAAAACGCAATTTGCGTTTTAGTTACTTAGTAATAATAAAAACACGCCTTTTGGTCATCAACTGATTGAAACAAAGAAATCGACATAGGACTGAAATTTTAGTGTCAAAGCCTCATACCAAATTTTCTATATGTAGTGTGTTGCATTTCTAAGTAATAGCGTTTGAACATTCAAGAATTGACAGACTAACAATAATCAATCCTTTAACAGAATTAGCCTGAAACTCATACAGCTCTTTAAGTTTTATGATAAAACATCACGCCAAATTTCATCCTCTCAGCTCTTTTTTTTTTTTTTAATTTATTTTCGCACGTACGCAGGCGAATATAGAAACATACTGATTCAAAATATGCCAAAGACAAATTTAATCAAGCGAGAATAATTACCAAAAAAAGTGTCCCCCCCCCAGAGATCTCTAAACCAAGAATTTTCAGAAAATTCATGGAGTCATATTATTTAGATATTACAACGTTTTGCCCTGTATACTTCGTGTGCGAAAAAGTAAAAAAAAAATTCTCTTGAGTTAAAAAAAAGTGTTAATTCTGCTGATGAATTGTTTCATCACCATAAATGTCATTCTATTCAATTAATTCAAC
This sequence comes from Argiope bruennichi, assembly GCF_947563725.1. Taxonomy (NCBI): domain Eukaryota; kingdom Metazoa; phylum Arthropoda; class Arachnida; order Araneae; family Araneidae; genus Argiope; species Argiope bruennichi. Next base: position 121,912,524 of record NC_079162.1, read on the forward strand.
CAGTTGATGTCATCTCATTTTTCTTCCAAAAATAAATCTATTTCTTCGATCTAAAATCTTAAGCTTACTTACTCTATTGATCTTATTATTTAAAATTTTAAAGCCTAACTCCTAACATTTTTATTATTAGCAAAACGTATTTCTCAGTCCAGTGAATTTCCCATGTGATAAAGAATCGCTTTTACCTGAAAATAAAATTTCTACCTTTAAATAGAGCTTGAAAATTCATTAGCTTATAAGAACATTACGAGAATTAATTTCTCATCGATTAATGAAGAAAAATTTCACGTAAAATCATTGAAATCGTTTCGTTCACAATAAAAATTTTTGGGTGTTAACTTAAAGCTTCTTAAATGGGATCAATCATGGAAAAGTGAGCTCTAAAAATTTTTTAAAGATTTATGAGATGCTGAAATTTCTAATAGTTGGGATCTGAAAACGAATATTCATGTTAAAGATCACATTCGGCTTATTTATCTCGAAATTTCAGCAAAATAAATGGAAAGAAAATCTTTTTTTGCTTTTTATCATTTGGGATTTAATTAAAATACGGTTATCGCTATATATAATTCCGCAATATTACAAAGCCATATACGCAGTATTTTATAAAAATTAGGTATATTTAGATCTTTTTGCCTCCTTACTTGAATTGCGAGGGGAAAGAAAGCGAAGTGACGTCGAATTTGATACATCACTCAAAATGTCATCTTTTTATGCACTGAAAATTCAGTCAATTATTATTCTATATTTGAACAAATGGCAATTAGTATTTTGAGAAGGCTCTAGCTGTTTCGTATTGCTATAAAGTAAACTTAACGAGAAAAGCCAAACATAGATTTCTGTAAAAATAAACCATCAAGTGTAGGGAAGAAGTACGACCTACGACAAATGTGCTGAAAGGGGAGACAATGCGGATATAATAACGAACTATTATTCCAGTATTTTTTATCGATTTTTGAGATTTTAATGAGCTTATTTCTTCGTAAATTCGAAATGCAAAACAACAGCGAAATCGACCTCGTCAGTTTTTTGATTATTTCAATAAAAACGTTACTGCTGAGCTCGTAACCGAATACTTTGCTAAAAATAAAGTTCTGTTCTAAGAAATGGCTCAATTTATGAAGATTTATAACCACTCAAATTGATGATTTATTTAATATATCATTTAATTATTGCACTGTATTTGATAATAAATAGTTAATAATAAGTGCACTAAAATTCCGAAAAGAAATAAAAGCTGATAATTTTCATAAAATTGGAAATTATTTCATACATTCCATTTCCAGTTTCTTTGCTTTGTTTTAATAACATTTAAGTATTCTCACCAGATATCAAAATCATTTTTTTAGATTTTTGAAAAATAATTTAAATTCAGTTTATTTATTATTAAAAATGAAGTTTTTCATTAGAGTTCCATTTTCATTTTTTAACATTTGCAATGATTGTGGTATCGATTACTGAATTCCTTTCATAGATTCGATTCGGTAAAAAAAAAAAAAAAGTATCGAATTTTCTAAGTAAATCTTTAAAAAAAATTAAATTTCTCAGTTTTACTGAAAACTTCCCTCAATTAATATCTTCAATGAATTCACAAAGTTAAAAGAATTTAAAATCAATAATAAGTTCCAATTTTCTATCACTAATTGCTAATTTTTTTTAAAAAAGGAAAATTTATTGATCATCTTAAAAGTATACTCTTGAAATAGATTTTTCCATTCTTCAATTTAATACATTTCCTTTTTTAAAATTAAAATCAAAGCGTTATCTTTTAGTGTAAATATTTTCTAAAAATTGGCTTATGAGAAATATTTCTTTATTTCAATTTATATTTCTGAACTTGAACTAACATAATTCTGTTTATAAAATTCCTTTAAAAAATGCACCATAATGTTAGAAATTTCTAAAAAGTGAACCCTGGATTTTCATTTCGAAATCATACCTGAAGCCCTTTTTAATAAGCCATTTTTTAAGCCCTTTTCCAGGCACCGATATTAATCATAAAAAAAAATCCAGACGGATTACAAAACAAAACAGCAGAAACGCGTTTTTTTTTTTTGTATAGGTGAGTGAAACTCGGCCATTGATATTGTAAGCTAATACACATGTAAGCTAATGTACTTCTGTAAATTTTTATAAATTCGAAGTGCATAAAGACATACATTTCAAATTGCTGAATTTAATGCATTTTAATTATTCAAATTGATAAATTAATCCAATTATAAAATATAAGTACTACAACAATTATAAAATGCAGTTATTATTAATAAAATATAATTAAAATGTGTAAAAGTATTCGAAATTATATTTTAAACGTGATATCTGACAAATTGAAATGTACAGGAATAAATGTTTTTTAGAATTCCCAATAAGCCCAATCCTGGATGCTATAATTTTTTCCCTGTATGTATTATTATGAGTATGCAACAATTTATATTTCAGAATTTTATGCGGTATGCTAGATTTTTGCAGATGAATAATTAAGATGTTTATGATAACGTTTTTCCTCGATTAATTATTTGTTCATTTCATAAGATGGTAATTGTGTTTAGTTTTAAGGTAAAAGAGTTTGCAGAAATTAATTTGCTATTCCGTGATCACTTCTAATTTGTTTAAATATTTATTTTGTAATTAATTGAATAATAAAAAATTATTACAATTTAAATTAAATACATATTTCATCACGATTCATGTTGAATTCAAGATCAAGATATAAATAAAACTCCAGTTAAATCTATATTTTTAGAAAGTCATTTGGCCAAACCATTTCTTTAAAGTGAAACGCTTAGGCTTAAACTATTAGTTACATTAGTTGCAAGAATTCAAGATATTTTAATTTTGTTTACCCATCAAAATTTAAGTCAAATAGTAACAATTATTTTTCTTTAAATTATTTTCCACTTTATTTATACGTTGTTTTGTAGTCATCAATCTTTCTGAGTTACAAAAATTAAATAAGTTCAATAATTAAATTAAAGTCACTTGACTCTACGGAAGTAATACAATTTAATGTTATCGGTGAAGCAACCTCGTGCTGAAAGCGGAAAGGTAATTTTCTTTAAGAATATATTATAAATTATTGTTTCATTTAATTGCAATTTCAATTAAAGTTAAAGAGGCGGGTGGATGGAATATGCGAATTGCAGTTTTAAAAAGGGAGGGGACGCAATTGTGATATTTGCCCTATGCTCCAATTTAAATAGGTATGTCTGATTTTGCAGTTTATGTCAAATATTTAGATACTTGAAAGAATTTGACTTTAACAATAACTAAAATTAACAAATGACAATAAATTCAAGGTGGAATTCATTTTTCTTCGAATTCCGTTTTGAAAATGAAGATTTTGCCTTTTGCGGGAAATGTAAATTTTAATTAATATATACCTCAGAACAAAATTTCCAATTTATATAATATTTTTCATTTATAATTAAAATACTTATTTCTTGAATTGCTTAAAATTTAAATTTTGTTCAATCTAATATGAGTATTAACAGATTTCAGCGAGTAAAATCCATGATACTATTAAAAATCAAAGAATAAAATTATTCTCTAAACTAGCATTATATGTGTTTCTCATATGGTTAAGCTTTTATTAACAATAATACCTTTAATTTAATCACCCGAACAAATGATTCTAATCATTAATAATTTCTCACACAAACAATCTTTTCCCAAGAAAAGTATTTTCGATGAAGAATTTATCCTTTACAACAAATATAAAATCTGAAGAAAATGAAGCTATATGACTGATAGCATTAAAATTATGTAATGTTGTAATGAAAAATGTTAAATAGCATAAGATGTTAGCGATTGATGTATTTTCTACAAAAATCTAATCGGCCTTAATCAGAGCCGATTGATATTAAGACAGAATAAAAAAGGAAAGAATTCTAATTCAAGAAATAATATTTCGCTATCAAACCAACAGTTGCGACTAGAATAATTCAGTTTCCTTATTTCCTTTCCTTCAGTTTCCTTATTTCCTTTCCTTCAGTTTCCTTATATATTAATGCTTGATGCACTAATATATAATATGAAAAATATCTCAAATATTTGAAAATAAGAAGAAAAAAAGATTAAGAATATAAAAGCTCAGACAGTTTTGAGATTATCTCTCCTTGTCATCACCGCTTTTATATTTCTTGTATGTTTATGTGAATGCGTGTGACAGAGTTTCTTTAAAATAATGTGACTTCTCAGAAATGCAATATGATGCCCATCACTGACAAGGCATTTTCGTCACGCAATGTTCTTTTCTCATTCTTTTTTAGAGGCGAACCATTTTATTCTAAACAGCCATATTTCAGGATGTAGTGCAATCATTTGTAAGTATTAGCTTAGTTTGATTTTGTTAAGCCTAATTAGAACAAATTTTATTCCCTTTTGATAAATGATTTTCAAATATATATAATAGAACGACAATATATATTTTTAATTTTATTTTGTAGTACCTCAAGGAGAAAAAAATTTCTTCTTCCTAACTAAAATTCTACACGAGAAACGCACTCATATTCTACTTCTGGAATGTGCATGAGTATCCATACAAATGAAAGAAAAATTTTTAATGATAGCAGAATAAGAGAACTGTTAGAAAAATTTTAAGCAAATATAAAATATTTGTTACTTGCTAATGAAATTATGTATATTGTATAATAATTAATAATAATTATTATGTATAATAATTTCCTGAAAGATCTTTAAAAAAAAAGGTAACTTTCACCATTGTGATTAAATGTCACATTAATCAATATATAAAAAGAAACAATATTTTTAACTAGAAAATATATTATTAATAATTCGTAAATGATAATGGATGCAATAGGCTGTATCTATGGGTATCAATCAATTAGATGTTTTAAGAAAAATAGAGCATGATTATGTAATCTGAGCAGAAAAGAAAACTATCAGGCAATTTGGTAGTAAAACAAACGGACTGACAGGATCAAATAGATAATAATATGGAAATTAAGAGTTGAGAAAAATAGCTCCCATTACTTGCTAATTATGCATTGACTTTTTTTTTTGTAGAGATATGTACCTTTGGCAAAGGGGCCGTTAACTATATGAGCTAAAACATGTAATATTCTGGAAAAATTTACGCGTATTAAAACGAGAATTGAATACATAAAAAGTGAGGGGCTATCAATCGATGTTCAGTGTTTTTTTTAAGAGTTTACGTTTATGTGACGATAGCACATTCTTATCTCAGCATCTAAGCCACTACTATTGTTCAGTAAAAATGTGCAAAGTGGATTTTCGCAGATTAATATACTATATAAAGGGTACAAAAGTATTGCCGTCCTCCTTATTAATGATCTTGCCAGCTCTGAAATGCTTGAAATTGGCATGACAGTTTCATATTTAACTATACATCCCTTTAGTTTAGTTATATTAATGTCCCGTTGTAAAGCCACACTTGGGCTATTTTGGGAACGGACCTCGGAATTTTGAACCGCGGTCAGATGTCGAGGACGACACCTGAGCTGGCACCCCCATCTCCACACCACACCACACCAGCGTGAGGACGTTTGGTCTGACGGATTTAACGTGCAACAGACCCCCCTTACAAAATGGTTCTTCGGTAGAATCGGGTCACGAACCTGAAACCCTACGGTTCACCCGCCGAGACCTTACCACCAGGCCACCGCGGCCTAACTGTACGTCCCAACTTCAAACATTTCAGAACAAGATCCGTCCGTGCTCCAAATTTCAACTTGTCTCTTCGGAGTCGCAATCACATTCAGGTTTTAAACAAATAAATAAATTTTGGAGTTCATTTTTTGACTCCAAGCAAATAAATATCATAAGAATAATAGTTTTTACGAAATCAAAATTATGGTAACTTAAATGTATCTTCAATATTACGTACTCCCATAAATTAAGCAAAGTAATCACAGAAAAGGAAAAACTCAAAAATTTCATACATATTTTTTTAATAGCATCTTCAACTTCTATTTCGAATCGCAATCACAGATATCAGTTTAAACTAACATTTGAATGGTAATAAATAAATCTATAAGTGTAATATGTATTATAAAAACGGACTTTCTGTCTAAAATGAAGCACAAGCCTTTTCTCAAAAATTGATTTTTTTTTTGGGGGGGGGGCATTTTTAGTTTTGCTTTGGTTTGAACACTATCATATTCAATGTGTAATTTTATTAAGAAACAGAAATTTAAAATTTTAATGCACAGATGAGTAATATTTTTAAATTTTAAGAATAATTGTATTTAGGGCAGTTAATAATGAAAAATACATTTTAGGGTTAACTTTACAAAGATATATTAATTGGATTACTTCAATTTGATTGATTAAACCTACTAAGGATTTCAGTATCATCATTTATGTATTTTAGAAATGGCATTGGAAATAAAAAATGATAGAAATTTCTTTGAAAAATTGTTTTTTCTTTCTTCAATGCAAAATTGAATTCGGAAATATTTCTGTTTAAGATTATAAATATTTGAAACATTATTAAGAAATTGAAAGAGCAGAAAATTAATATCATTAAACTATCACTACGAAATCAACTAACTCATATAGACATAAGATGTTGAATTCTTCTGTAAACATTCACAATGTACAACTTTCCAATATAATGGAAGATTAGAATCGAAACTATAATCAATTTCTGGCAAAAAGTTTAAAGAAATTTTTTGGCCAACCAAAAATATTAGATTTGGTCAATGTCTTTCATTTTTCATTTCACTGTCTTCCATAACATTATGAAGATATTAATTAGTTTCCATTGATATTTGATATTTTTGCTATGATTTCCAATTTTATGAAAAATTCAATAATGTTAACTGATTTTGTGTTAAGAATTTACACATAAAATGATATCGTTAAAACAGCCATCGTCTTGGATACCACAAAGGACAAGATTTATTTAAACTCTTGTGGAGAAAATAGCTTCCATTTATAAACATATAGGTTTTCGAACGATTTTAAGATAAAATTTCATTTTTGTTATTCGATTTAATCAGAAAAATCCAATTTTTTGAGCAAAATAAAAGTACTCAGAAAACTCTAGTAACACTTTCATTTTTTAAAATGATGATTATAAAATTCATAACCATTTTTACACATTGCTACTATATTATATCATATCCCTATTTCCACTGCGCAAATCACCCTTAAACAGATATTAGTATGTGAGTTTAATTATAAAAGTCTAAAACGATTAATAGTTGAATTTATGAGAAGCAAATTGGAAGAAGAAATGTTTCAAATGACTCTGAAAATCTTTTAAATGGGAAATATTGCTTTTTCAACATATGAATCCTAAAATAGAAGTGGGGGAAAATGCAACATTTACATCTTTACTCAATTAACATTTGGTGTTGTTTTTCCTTTTGATGGATTGTGATAGTCTAAGATTATTTGTCTCGTCTGATAATTTACACAGACGAGAGATGAGAGAATGGCATAGATTTTTCAGTAAGAAAATTTAACAAATTCATATTCTAAAAATTACTATGTTATAACAAAACCTTGTTAAATATGATTTGGAGAAGAACATGACATGTATGAAAGGAATATGAAATTTCAATAAACTGTCAAAAGAATAAAAAGGGAAACAAATAGAAAGAAAGATAATCTTTCTGAATGAAAAAACAACTATTATACACAGGCTAAAAAGGTTGAAGCAATATCAACTCAAAACAAATATAAGCTCTTAATAAAGAGTCTTAAAAATAGATGTACAAAGTGGCGGAAGTTAAGAGAAGTTAAAATTTAGCCTTAAAAGTAGTAATATTTCCAATAAGTATTAGGTAGAAAATTAAGTACTGATTTTAATTTTCCTTTGGGTGTTTTTTGAACAACAGCAAAATTTTGCCATTTCTTAGAATCAGTTATCACTTTAATATAAGGAGACATTCCCAATTTGTTTAAATATCACATATTCTCATTTGAATAATATATTGTGAGAGTATTCGCCAAGCCAAAATAAAAAAAGATTCTCTATTGCTTTTAAAATAACTTTTTATAATAAATGCTTGAAATGGCAGATTATTATATATATTTTTTTCATTGTTTTATTTATATTAATGTAATATTTCGTTATTTTATTTATATTATTAAAACACTTCGTTGTTTTATTTAAATTAATATCGTTTGAGTTTTCAACAATGTGAACCAGAAATAAAAGAAGAAAATGAGTCCAGAAGTATGAGAAAAAGAACCCGAAGATTTATTAGACAGTAAAGGATTAATATCTTCATTAAATTTAAACTAGTTTAAACATTAAATAACACTTGTCTCAGTCCCAAATCGGTGCTATCTATTAATTTATTTCCTTTCATAACTTCATATATTTCGCGAACATTTCTTTGACAACAACTGATTTAGCAAGATGATTTGTTAGCAAATTTCTTAATTTTCCAGATATCACTACAAATGAATAATTGAGAAGAATTTTATTACCTATTGTAGAATTATTTCAACTATCTTACAAAGGAAGAAAAATTTTCTTTCAATCCATAAAAATTTAATAAAATTTTCGATATCGTTAGTATTATAATGCAAAACATAGTAAGTAAATTGCCATCAACAGACCTTCTTACTCTTGGACTTTGGTGCCAAATGGAATATAATATTTTGACTCTTTCACCCAGTAAGTGAACCCATCGCTTTATTCAAAATAGACTTACCTTTCTGCTGAGTACTTTCCAGCCGATTCAAATTGGAGGGCCATTCTACTTTACTTTTCTACAGAGCCACTACCCATGACCAACACTTGAGATTTCTAAGTCTCTGAGAAATTACAGCCATTCAGAGTAACTGCAATTTCTCAAAGACACTCTCTCGATGGTAGACGAGGGAAAGAAGATAGTAACCGAACAATAAAAAATGGAAAGGTGGATAAAACAGAAAGGAGACCAGATCACTAGGGTTCGTGAAGTCCGTCACACCTAAAAAAGGTGCGCCCATGAGGAATTGTGTTCTTTCAACATATCTTAATTTTTCTCATTTAAGATGAATATTTTATCGATGCAACTCAATGTAATTTTATATAAAAGTATTAAGTTTTAACAGTGAGCAGTGGGAATCGTAAATATTTTAATGAAATACCGACTTTCTCGAAGAAAAAATTTAAGCTTGAAATTAATCAATTCTTTATCAAATGCATTCTTTAACCATTTTTTCAATGCGTTCATTCACGCTTTAATTAAAACACACATTTCCTTTTTATTCCAAAAGAAATTTTCGATAGTGATGATTGTATATATAGATGAAATTGTCTGAAAATAAGATTTATTTTATTGAAAATTTGATTTATTAGAAGCACGTGTTTAAATATAATAGGATTTACTCAAATAAATTTTAATAACCAAGGCAAGACTTAAGACAAGGCAAAACCCTTTATACTCTGCTTATTTTCAGTATAACATATAAATTGAAATAATATTAAAAGAAATCTTATAGAAACATAAAAGCGTGTCTTACCTTGAATGTTCTGTTGTTGTCTTCGAATTCCAATAATTTCGGTTGTAAAAATTTGATTCGAAGTACCTGCCTTTAAAATTATTAAATGAATATTTCTTTAACAATTTTGAAGGCAACTACCTCGCAACAAATTATAAAAATAATACAAGGGTTTGTGTATCGTTGTATTTGCTTCCTTTTTAATACATTAATCCTGCTCAAAGTGGTATGATGAAAATTGAAGAAAATGCTTAGAATCATCATCTATTTTGACGGACACACACTGCTTGTTCCTTTAAAGTTCTTTTTCTGGAAGTCAATGCTATAAAGAAAACGAATATATTGAGGAAATCAGAATGCTTTAAAAAAAATAAAAATGTATTTGAATTCCTAGACTTAAAATGAGTAGACTGACAACATTTAGAAAATAACTTTGAAGTGAATTGCGCATTACTTGGTTTCTCTTCTTGTTATGTTGGCGTATATTGCTCCTAGGCAGAAATTGTTTAATTTGCAAGCTCTATACTTAAAAGCCCCCCTCCTTGGAAAAAAAGAATTTCAAAACTCTGAAGCAGAGCCCTTCCGCAATTTATTACAAATTCTTAATTTATGTTTACGGCTTAGATAACTAGGTAGTAGGTGTCTCAATGTTCTATAAAATCACTGGTGATCAAAACTGATCTTTATTCTAACAAAATTTAAGTTGAAAAATAATTTAAATGTGCAGCTTTGCAAAAACAATAATCAAACTCATAAAATTTTCTTCATAAAAAATTTTCCCCGTGTATGTGGTATGAATATTTGTAGACGGGTTGTCGCGTCGGAAGTAATCTTAATTATTTGAATGTAAATCTATGCAAATCTGAAATGTAAGATCCAAAATATCACTATAAAAATGTTTGGAATCTTCTTTGCTATCTTGGGATACATAAATATAATTTAATCAGGTTTCCATATGCCGCAACTGAGGCAATAAATAAATAACTTGTTAGGAGTCAATTATTGTAAAATCAAAGAATGTAATTTATATTTCTTTTGAAAGGAATTATTGCATTCGAACCATACTAAAAGTAATTTTAGAAACAAAAGAGCAACTTACCATGTCTGCGATGATGTTGCTTTAATGCTCCATTTCCTTGTCATCATGGTTTTTTACTTTTGTATTGGAGATACATGTGCATGCTCATATCAGACCAATTTCTGTTATATCAATTAACCTTTTTTAATGATAATGTCATTTATTCTAATAAGCTGAAAGTGCTAACCTAGTGAAAGGCTTTAATATATATAGAATAAACAATAGAATAGCTTTATAGAATAAACAACATTATAAAAAATTGCATCGCTTTATTTCTTGATTCAAAAAAGTTCCTTTCAATTCAATTTTCTTTAAATTGAAAAAATTGGGCACAAGTATATTCATTTGCATCATTAAGGAGATAAAATTATGACAATTTTTAAAAAAATAATAATTTTAGGCTACTTAATTTTACAATTTAAAAATATGTATACTTTTGAAGTAACTAACATTTATTTATTGTTGGGTATGAAATTAACACAGCAAAACATTTTTCTTCGAAACCCTGTTCCTCTTCGTAGAAGTAGCATTAAATAATGTATTTTATAACATATTAATCTCCGGTTTATTCCATGATGTTTGAATTCATATATTAAAGAAATCTTATCCTGTTTAAGCTTTCGTAGAGCCGTCATGTATCATAAAATAGATAATTTTTAGGAAAACTGCAGACATTTTTTCAAAAATAAGCTTTTAGTGCATAAGAGTTTTCAGACAAGGAAATAAAATGATGCAGTGGAAATCTTTTTTAAAAAAAGCCATATTTTGTATTCTTCTTCTTCGTAAATATTTCAATGAAATACCGACTTTCTCGAAGAAAAAAATTCAGCTTGAAATTATTCAATTCTTTATCAAATGCATTCTTTAACCATTTTTTTAAGGCGTTCATTAACGCTTTAATTAAAACACACATTTCCTTTTTATTCCAAAAGAAATTTTCGATAGTGATGATTGTATATAAAGATGAAATTGTCTGAAAAAAAGATTTATTTTATGAAAAATTTGATTTATTAGAAGCACGTGTTTAAATATAATAGTATTTACTCAAATAAATTTTAATAACCAAGGCAAGACTTAAGACAAGGCAAAACCCTTTATACTCTGCTTATTTTCAGTATAACATATAAATTGAAATAATATTTAAAAAATTTTTATAGAAACATAAAAGCGTGTCTTACCTTGAATGTTCTGTTGTTGTCTTCGAATTCCAATAATTTCGGTTGTAAAAATTTGATTCGAAGTACCTGCCTTTAAAATTGTTAAATGAATATTTCTTTAATAATTTTGAAGGCAACTACCTCGCAACAAATTATAAAAATAATACAAGGGTTTGTGTAGAGTTGTATTTGCTTCCTTTTTAATACATTAATCCTGCTCAAAGTGGTATGATGAAAATTGAAGAAAATGCTTAGAATCATCATCTATTTTGACGGACACACACTGCTTGTTCCTTTAAAGTTCTTTTTCTGAAAGTTAATGCTATAAAGAAAACGAATATATTGAGGAAATCAGAATGCTTTTAAAAAAAATAAAAATGCATTTGGATTCCTAGACTCAAAATGAGTAGACAGACAATATTTAGAAAATAACTTTGAAGTGAATTGCGCATTACTTGGTTTCTCTTCTTGTTATGTTGGCGTATATTGCTCCTATGCAGAAATTGTTTGATTTGCAAGCTCTATACTTAAAAGCCCCCCTCCCTGGAAAAAAAGAATTTCAAAACTCGGAAGCAGAGCTCTTCCGCGATTTATTACAAATTCTTAATTTCTGTTTACGGCTTAGATAACTATGTAGTAGGTGTCTCAATGTTCTATAAAATCACTGGTGAGCAAAACTGATCTTTATTCTATCAAAATTTAAGTTGAAAAATAATTTAAATGTGCAGCTTTGCAAAAACAATAATCAAACTCATAAAATTTCCTTCATAAAAAAATTTTTTCCGTGTATGTGGTATGAATATTTGTAGACGGGTTGTCGCGTCGGAAGTAATCTTAATTATTTGAATGTAAATCTATGCAAATCTGAAATGTAAGATCCAAAATATCACTATAAAAATGTTTGGAATCTTCTTTGCTATCTTGGGATACATAAATATAATTTAATCAGGTTTCCATATGCTGCAACTGAGGCAATAAATAAATAACTTGTTAGGAGTCAATTATTGTAAAATCAAAGAATGTAATTTATATTTCTTTTGAAAGGAATTATTGCATTCGAACCATACTAAAAGTAATTTTAGAAACAAAAGAGCAACTTACCATGTCTGCGATGATGTTGCTTTAATGCTCCATTTCCATTGTCATCATGGTTTTTTACTTTTGTATTGGAGATACATGTGCATGCTCATATCAGACCAATTTCTGTTATATCACTTAACCTTTTTTAATGACAATGTCATTTATTCTAATAAGCTGAAAGTGCTAACCTAGTGAAAGGCTTTAATGTATATAGAATAAACAATAGGATAGCTTTATAGAATAAACAACATTATAAAAAATTGCATCGCTTTATTTCTTGATTCAAAAAAGTTCCTTTCAATTCAATGTTCTTTAAATTGAAAAAATTGGGCACAAGTATATTCATTTGCATCATTAAGGAGATAAAATTATGACAATTTTTAAAAAAATAATAATTTTAGGCTACTTAATTTTACAATTTAAAAATATGTATACTTTTGAAGTAAGTAACATTTATTTATTGTTGGGAATGAAATTAACACAGCAAAACATTTTTCTTCGAAACCCTGTTCCTCTTCGTAGAAGTAGCATTAAATAATGTATTTCATAAACATATTAATCTCCGGTTTATTCCATGATGTTTGAATTCATATATTAAAGAAATCTTATCCTGTTTAAGCTTTCGTAGAGCCGTCATGTATCATAAAATAGAGAATTTTTAGGAAAACTGCAGACATTTTTTTGAAAAATAAGCTTTTAGTGCATAAGAGTTTTCAGACAAGGAAATAAAATGATGCAGTGGAAATCTTTTTTAAAAAAAGCCATATTTTGTATTCTTCTTCTTCGTAAATATTTCAATGATATACCGACTTTCTCGAAGAAAAAAATTCAGCTTGAAATTATTCAATTCTTTATCAAATGCATTCTTTAACCATTTTTTAAGGCGTTCATTAACGCTTTAATTAAAACACACATTTCCTTTTTATTCCAAAAGAAATTTTCGATAGTGATGATTGTATATAAAGATGAAATTGTCTGAAAAAAAGATTTATTTTATGAAAAATTTGATTTATTAGAAGCACGTGTTTAAATATAATAGGATTTACTCAAATAAATTTTAATAACCAAGGCAAGACTTAAGACAAGGCAAAACCCTTTATACTCTGCTTATTTTCAGTATAACATATAAATTGAAATAATATTTAAAAATTTTTTATAGAAACATAAAAGCGTGTCTTACCTTGAATGTTCTGTTGTTGTCTTCGAATTCCAATAATTTCGGTTGTAAAAATTTGATTCGAAGTACCTGCCTTTAAAATTGTTAAATGAATATTTCTTTAACAATTTTGAAGGCAACTACCTCGCAACAAATTATAAAAATAATACAAGGGTTTGTGTAGAGTTGTATTTGCTTCCTTTTTAATACATTAATCCTGCTCAAAGTGGTATGATGAAAATTGAAGAAAATGCTTAGAATCATCATCTATTTTGACGGACACACACTGCTTGTTCCTTTAAAGTTCTTTTTCTGGAAGTCAATGCTATAAAGAAAACGAATATATTGAGGAAATCAGAATGCTTTAAAAAAAATAAAAATGTATTTGAATTCCTAGACTTAAAATGAGTAGACTGACAACATTTAGAAAATAACTTTGAAGTGAATTGCGCATTACTTGGTTTCTCTTCTTGTTATGTTGGCGTATATTGCTCCTAGGCAGAAATTGTTTGATTTGCAAGCTCTATACTTAAAAGCCCCCCTCCTTGGAAAAAAAGAATTTCAAAACTCTGAAGCAGAGCTCTTCCGCAATTTATTACAAATTCTTAATTTATGTTTACGGCTTAGATAACTAGGTAGTAGGTGTCTCAATGTTCTATAAAATCACTGGTGATCAAAACTGATCTTTATTCTAACAAAATTTAAGTTGAAAAATAATTTAAATGTGCAGCTTTGCAAAAACAATAATCAAACTCATAAAATTTTCTTCATAAAAAATTTTCCCCGTGTATGTGGTATGAATATTTGTAGACGGGTTGTCGCGTCGGAAGTAATCTTAATTATTTGAATGTAAATCTATGCAAATCTGAAATGTAAGATCCAAAATATCACTATAAAAATGTTTGGAATCTTCTTTGCTATCTTGGGATACATAAATATAATTTAATCAGGTTTCCATATGCTGCAACTGAGGCAATAAATAAATAACTTGTTAGGAGTCAATTATTGTAAAATCAAAGAATGTAATTTATATTTCTTTTGAAAGGAATTATTGCATTCGAACCATACTAAAAGTAATTTTAGAAACAAAAGAGCAACTTACCATGTCTGCGATGATGTTGCTTTAATGCTCCATTTCCATTGTCATCATGGTTTTTTACTTTTGTATTGGAGATACATGTGCATGCTCATATCAGACCAATTTCTGTTATATCACTTAACCTTTTTTAATGACAATGTCATTTATTCTAATAAGCTGAAAGTGCTAACCTAGTGAAAGGCTTTAATGTATATAGAATAAACAATAGGATAGCTTTCTAGAATAAACAAAATTATAAAAAATTGCATCGCTTTATTTCTTGATTCAAAAAAGTTCCTTTCAATTCAATGTTCTTTAAATTGAAAAAATTGGGCACAAGTATATTCATTTGCATCATTAAGGAGATAAAATTATGACAATTTTTAAAAAAATAATAATTTTAGGCTACTTAATTTTACAATTTAAAAATATGTATACTTTTGAAGTAAGTAACATTTATTTATTGTTGGGAATGAAATTAACACAGCAAAACATTTTTCTTCGAAACCCTGTTCCTCTTCGTAGAAGTAGCATTAAATAATGTATTTCATAAACATATTAATCTCCGGTTTATTCCATGATGTTTGAATTCATATATTAAAGAAATCTTATCCTGTTTAAGCTTTCGTAGAGCCGTCATGTATCATAAAATAGAGAATTTTTAGGAAAACTGCAGACATTTTTTTGAAAAATAAGCTTTTAGTGCATAAGAGTTTTCAGACAAGGAAATAAAATGATGCAGTGGAAATCTTTTTTAAAAAAAGCCATATTTTGTATTCTTCTTCTTCGTAAATATTTCAATGATATACCGACTTTCTCGAAGAAAAAAATTCAGCTTGAAATTATTCAATTCTTTATCAAATGCATTCTTTAACCATTTTTTAAGGCGTTCATTAACGCTTTAATTAAAACACACATTTCCTTTTTATTCCAAAAGAAATTTTCGATAGTGATGATTGTATATAAAGATGAAATTGTCTGAAAAAAAGATTTATTTTATGAAAAATTTGATTTATTAGAAGCACGTGTTTAAATATAATAGGATTTACTCAAATAAATTTTAATAACCAAGGCAAGACTTAAGACAAGGCAAAACCCTTTATACTCTGCTTATTTTCAGTATAACATATAAATTGAAATAATATTTAAAAATTTTTTATAGAAACATAAAAGCGTGTCTTACCTTGAATGTTCTGTTGTTGTCTTCGAATTCCAATAATTTCGGTTGTAAAAATTTGATTCGAAGTACCTGCCTTTAAAATTGTTAAATGAATATTTCTTTAACAATTTTGAAGGCAACTACCTCGCAACAAATTATAAAAATAATACAAGGGTTTGTGTAGAGTTGTATTTGCTTCCTTTTTAATACATTAATCCTGCTCAAAGTGGTATGATGAAAATTGAAGAAAATGCTTAGAATCATCATCTATTTTGACGGACACACACTGCTTGTTCCTTTAAAGTTCTTTTTCTGAAAGTTAATGCTATAAAGAAAACGAATATATTGAGGAAATCAGAATGCTTTTAAAAAAAATAAAAATGCATTTGAATTCCTAGACTCAAAATGAGTAGACAGACAATATTTAGAAAATAACTTTGAAGTGAATTGCGCATTACTTGGTTTCTCTTCTTGTTATGTTGGCGTATATTGCTCCTATGCAGAAATTGTTTGATTTGCAAGCTCTATACTTAAAAGCCCCCCTCCCTGGAAAAAAAGAATTTCAAAACTCTGAAGCAGAGCTCTTCCGCGATTTATTACAAATTCTTAATTTCTGTTTACGGCTTAGATAACTATGTAGTAGGTGTCTCAATGTTCTATAAAATCACTGGTGAGCAAAACTGATCTTTATTCTATCAAAATTTAAGTTGAAAAATAATTTAAATGTGCAGCTTTGCAAAAACAATAATCAAACTCATAAAATTTCCTTCATAAAAAATTTTTTCCCGTGTATGTGGTATGAATATTTGTAGACGAGTTGTCGCGTCGGAAGTAATCTTAATTATTTGAATGTAAATCTATGCAAATCTGAAATGTAAGATCCAAAATATCACTATAAAAATGTTTGGAATCTTCTTTGCTATCTTGGGATACATAAATATAATTTAATCAGGTTTCCATATGCCGCAACTGAGGCAATAAATAAATAACTTGTTAGGAGTCAATTATTGTAAAATCAAAGAATGTAATTTATATTTCTTTTGAAAGGAATTATTGCATTCGAACCATACTAAAAGTAATTTTAGAAACAAAAGAGCAACTTACCATGTCTGCGATGATGTTGCTTTAATGCTCCATTTCCCTTGTCATCATGGTTTTTTACTTTTGTATTGGAGATACATGTGCATGCTCATATCAGACCAATTTCTGTTATATCACTTAACCTTTTTTAATGATAATGTCATTTATTCTAATAAGCTGAAAGTGCTAACCTAGTGAAAGGCTTTAATGTATATAGAATAAACAATAGGATAGCTTTATAGAATAAACAACATTATAAAAAATTGCATCGCTTTATTTCTTGATTCAAAAAAGTTCCTTTCAATTCACTGTTCTTTAAATTGAAAAAATTGGGCACAAGTATATTCATTTGCATCATTAAAGAGATAAAATTATGACAATTTTTAAAAAAATAATAATTTTAGGCTACTTAATTTTACAATTTAAAAATATGTATACTTTTGAAGTAACTAACATTTATTTATTGTTGGGTATGAAATTAACACAGCAAAACATTTTTCTTCGAAACCCTGTTCCTCTTCGTAGAAGTAGCATTAAATAATGTATTTCATAAACATATTAATCTCCGGTTTATTCCATGATGTTTGAATTCATATATTAAAGAAATCTTATCCTGTTTAAGCTTTCGTAGAGCCGTCATGTATCATAAAATAGATAATTTTTAGGAAAACTGCAGACATTTTTTTGAAAAATAAGCTTTTAGTGCATAAGAGTTTTCAGACAAGGAAATAAAATGATGCAGTGGAAATCTTTTTTAAAAAAAGCCATATTTTGTTTTCTTCTTCTTCGTAAATATTTCAATGAAATACCGACTTTCTCGAAGAAAAAAATTCAGCTTGAAATTATTCAATTCTTTATCAAATGCATTCTTTAACCATTTTTTTAAGGCGTTCATTAACGCTTTAATTAAAACACACATTTCCTTTTTATTCCAAAAGAAATTTTCGATAGTGATGATTGTATATAAAGATGAAATTGTCTGAAAAAAAGATTTATTTTATGAAAAATTTGATTTATTAGAAGCACGTGTTTAAATATAATAGGATTTACTCAAATAAATTTTAATATCCAAGGCAAGACTTAAGACAAGGCAAAACCCTTTATACTCTGCTTATTTTTAGTATAACATATAAATTGAAATAATATTAAAAGAAATTTTATAGAAACATAAAAGCGTGTCTTACCTTGAATGTTCTGTTGTTGTCTTCGAATTCCAATAATTTCGGTTGTAAAAATTTGATTCGAAGTACCTGCCTTTAAAATTGTTAAATGAATATTTCTTTAACAATTTTGAAGGCAACTACCTCGCAAAAAATTATAAAAATAATACAAGGGTTTGTGTAGAGTTGTATTTGCTTCCTTTTTAATACATTAATCCTGCTCAAAGTGGTATGATGAAAATTGAAGAAAATGCTTAGAATCATCATCTATTTTGACGGACACACACTGCTTGTTCCTTTAAAGTTCTTTTTCTGAAAGTTAATGCTATAAAGAAAACGAATATATTGAGGAAATCAGAATACTTTTAAAAAAAATAAAAATGCATTTGAATTCCTAGACTCAAAATGAGTAGACAGACAATATTTAGAAAATAACTTTGAAGTGAATTGCACATTACTTGGTTTCTCTTCTTGTTATGTTGGCGTATATTGCTCCTAGGCAGAAATTGTTTGATTTGCAAGCTCTATACTTAAAAGCCCCCCTCCCTGGAAAAAAAGAATTTCAAAACTCTGAAGCAGAGCTCTTCCGCGATTTATTACAAATTCTTAATTTCTGTTTACGGCTTAGATAACTATGTAGTAGGTGTCTCAATGTTCTATAAAATCACTGGTGAGCAAAACTGATCTTTATTCTATCAAAATTTAAGTTGAAAAAAAATTTAAATGTGCAGCTTTGCAAAAACAATAATCAAACTCATAAAATTTCCTTCATAAAAAAATTTTTCCCGTGTATGTGGTATGAATATTTGTAGACGGGTTGTCGCGTCGGAAGTAATCTTAATTATTTGAATGTAAATCTATGCAAATCTGAAATGTAAGATCCAAAATATCACTATAAAAATGTTTGGAATCTTCTTTGCTATCTTGGGATACATAAATATAATTTAATCAGGTTTCCATATGCCGCAACTGAGGCAATAAATAAATAACTTGTTAGGAGTCAATTATTGTAAAATCAAAGAATGTAATTTATATTTCTTTTGAAAGGAATTATTGCATTCGAACCATACTAAAAGTAATTTTAGAAACAAAAGAGCAACTTACCATGTCTGCGATGATGTTGCTTTAATGCTCCATTTCCCTTGTCATCATGGTTTTTTACTTTTGTATTGGAGATACATGTGCATGCTCATATCAGACCAATTTCTGTTATATCACTTAACCTTTTTTAATGACAATGTCATTTATTCTAATAAGCTGAAAGTGCTAACCTAGTGAAAGGCTTTAATGTATATAGAATAAACAATAGGATAGCTTTATAGAATAAACAACATTATAAAAAATTGCATCGCTTTATTTCTTGATTCAAAAAAGTTCCTTTCAATTCAATGTTCTTTAAATTGAAAAAATTGGGCACAAGTATATTCATTTGCATCATTAAGGAGATAAAATTATGACAATTTTTAAAAAAATAATAATTTTAGGCTACTTAATTTTACAATTTAAAAATATGTATACTTTTGAAGTAACTAACATTTATTTATTGTTGGGTATGAAATTAACACAGCAAAACATTTTTCTTCGAAACCCTGTTCCTCTTCGTAGAAGTAGCATTAAATAATGTATTTCATAAACATATTAATCTCCGGTTTATTCCATGATATTTGAATTCATATATTAAAGAAATCTTATCCTGTTTAAGCTTTCGTAGAGCCGTCATGTATCATAAAATAGAGAATTTTTAGGAAAACTGCAGACATTTTTTTGAAAAATAAGCTTTTAGTGCATAAGAGTTTTCAGACAAGGAAATAAAATGATGCAGTGGAAATCTTTTTTAAAAAAAGCCATATTTTGTATTCTTCTTCTTCGTAAATATTTCAATGAAATACCGACTTTCTCGAAGAAAAAAATTCAGCTTGAAATTATTCAATTCTTTATCAAATGCATTCTTTAACCATCTTTTTAAGGCGTTCATTAACGCTTTAATTAAAACACACATTTCCTTTTTATTCCAAAAGAAATTTTCGATACTGATGATTGTATATAAAGATGAAATTGTCTGAAAAAAAGATTTATTTTATGAAAAATTTGATTTATTAGAAGCACGTGTTTAAATATAATAGGATTTACTCAAATAAATTCTAATAACCAAGGCAAGACTTAAGACAAGGCAAAACCCTTTATACTCTGCTTATTTTCAGTATAACATATAAATTGAAATAATATTTAAAAATTTTTTATAGAAACATAAAAGCGTGTCTTACCTTGAATGTTCTGTTGTTGTCTTCGAATTCCAATAATTTCGGTTGTAAAAATTTGATTCGAAGTACCTGCCTTTAAAATTGTTAAATGAATATTTCTTTAACAATTTTGAAGGCAACTACCTCGCAACAAATTATAAAAATAATACAAGGGTTTGTGTAGAGTTGTATTTGCTTCCTTTTTAATACATTAATCCTGCTCAAAGTGGTATGATGAAAATTGAAGAAAATGCTTAGAATCATCATCTATTTTGACGGACACACACTGCTTGTTCCTTTAAAGTTCTTTTTCTGAAAGTTAATGCTATAAAGAAAACGAATATATTGAGGAAATCAGAATGCTTTTAAAAAAAATAAAAATGCATTTGAATTCCTAGACTCAAAATGAGTAGACAGACAATATTTAGAAAATAACTTTGAAGTGAATTGCGCATTACTTGGTTTCTCTTCTTGTTATGTTGGCGTATATTGCTCCTATGCAGAAATTGTTTGATTTGCAAGCTCTATACTTAAAAGCCCCCCTCCCTGGAAAAAAAGAATTTCAAAACTCTGAAGCAGAGCTCTTCCGCGATTTATTACAAATTCTTAATTTCTGTTTACGGCTTAGATAACTATGTAGTAGGTGTCTCAATGTTCTATAAAATCACTGGTGAGCAAAACTGATCTTTATTCTATCAAAATTTAAGTTGAAAAATAATTTAAATGTGCAGCTTTGCAAAAACAATAATCAAACTCATAAAATTTCCTTCATAAAAAATTTTTTCCCGTGTATGTGGTATGAATATTTGTAGACGAGTTGTCGCGTCGGAAGTAATCTTAATTATTTGAATGTAAATCTATGCAAATCTGAAATGTAAGATCCAAAATATCACTATAAAAATGTTTGGAATCTTCTTTGCTATCTTGGGATACATAAATATAATTTAATCAGGTTTCCATATGCCGCAACTGAGGCAATAAATAAATAACTTGTTAGGAGTCAATTATTGTAAAATCAAAGAATGTAATTTATATTTCTTTTGAAAGGAATTATTGCATTCGAACCATACTAAAAGTAATTTTAGAAACAAAAGAGCAACTTACCATGTCTGCGATGATGTTGCTTTAATGCTCCATTTCCCTTGTCATCATGGTTTTTTACTTTTGTATTGGAGATACATGTGCATGCTCATATCAGACCAATTTCTGTTATATCACTTAACCTTTTTTAATGATAATGTCATTTATTCTAATAAGCTGAAAGTGCTAACCTAGTGAAAGGCTTTAATGTATATAGAATAAACAATAGGATAGCTTTATAGAATAAACAACATTATAAAAAATTGCATCGCTTTATTTCTTGATTCAAAAAAGTTCCTTTCAATTCACTGTTCTTTAAATTGAAAAAATTGGGCACAAGTATATTCATTTGCATCATTAAAGAGATAAAATTATGACAATTTTTAAAAAAATAATAATTTTAGGCTACTTAATTTTACAATTTAAAAATATGTATACTTTTGAAGTAACTAACATTTATTTATTGTTGGGTATGAAATTAACACAGCAAAACATTTTTCTTCGAAACCCTGTTCCTCTTCGTAGAAGTAGCATTAAATAATGTATTTCATAAACATATTAATCTCCGGTTTATTCCATGATGTTTGAATTCATATATTAAAGAAATCTTATCCTGTTTAAGCTTTCGTAGAGCCGTCATGTATCATAAAATAGATAATTTTTAGGAAAACTGCAGACATTTTTTTGAAAAATAAGCTTTTAGTGCATAAGAGTTTTCAGACAAGGAAATAAAATGATGCAGTGGAAATCTTTTTTAAAAAAAGCCATATTTTGTTTTCTTCTTCTTCGTAAATATTTCAATGAAATACCGACTTTCTCGAAGAAAAAAATTCAGCTTGAAATTATTCAATTCTTTATCAAATGCATTCTTTAACCATTTTTTTAAGGCGTTCATTAACGCTTTAATTAAAACACACATTTCCTTTTTATTCCAAAAGAAATTTTCGATAGTGATGATTGTATATAAAGATGAAATTGTCTGAAAAAAAGATTTATTTTATGAAAAATTTGATTTATTAGAAGCACGTGTTTAAATATAATAGGATTTACTCAAATAAATTTTAATATCCAAGGCAAGACTTAAGACAAGGCAAAACCCTTTATACTCTGCTTATTTTTAGTATAACATATAAATTGAAATAATATTAAAAGAAATTTTATAGAAACATAAAAGCGTGTCTTACCTTGAATGTTCTGTTGTTGTCTTCGAATTCCAATAATTTCGGTTGTAAAAATTTGATTCGAAGTACCTGCCTTTAAAATTGTTAAATGAATATTTCTTTAACAATTTTGAAGGCAACTACCTCGCAAAAAATTATAAAAATAATACAAGGGTTTGTGTAGAGTTGTATTTGCTTCCTTTTTAATACATTAATCCTGCTCAAAGTGGTATGATGAAAATTGAAGAAAATGCTTAGAATCATCATCTATTTTGACGGACACACACTGCTTGTTCCTTTAAAGTTCTTTTTCTGAAAGTTAATGCTATAAAGAAAACGAATATATTGAGGAAATCAGAATACTTTTAAAAAAAATAAAAATGCATTTGAATTCCTAGACTCAAAATGAGTAGACAGACAATATTTAGAAAATAACTTTGAAGTGAATTGCACATTACTTGGTTTCTCTTCTTGTTATGTTGGCGTATATTGCTCCTAGGCAGAAATTGTTTGATTTGCAAGCTCTATACTTAAAAGCCCCCCTCCCTGGAAAAAAAGAATTTCAAAACTCTGAAGCAGAGCTCTTCCGCGATTTATTACAAATTCTTAATTTCTGTTTACGGCTTAGATAACTATGTAGTAGGTGTCTCAATGTTCTATAAAATCACTGGTGAGCAAAACTGATCTTTATTCTATCAAAATTTAAGTTGAAAAAAAATTTAAATGTGCAGCTTTGCAAAAACAATAATCAAACTCATAAAATTTCCTTCATAAAAAAATTTTTCCCGTGTATGTGGTATGAATATTTGTAGACGGGTTGTCGCGTCGGAAGTAATCTTAATTATTTGAATGTAAATCTATGCAAATCTGAAATGTAAGATCCAAAATATCACTATAAAAATGTTTGGAATCTTCTTTGCTATCTTGGGATACATAAATATAATTTAATCAGGTTTCCATATGCCGCAACTGAGGCAATAAATAAATAACTTGTTAGGAGTCAATTATTGTAAAATCAAAGAATGTAATTTATATTTCTTTTGAAAGGAATTATTGCATTCGAACCATACTAAAAGTAATTTTAGAAACAAAAGAGCAACTTACCATGTCTGCGATGATGTTGCTTTAATGCTCCATTTCCCTTGTCATCATGGTTTTTTACTTTTGTATTGGAGATACATGTGCATGCTCATATCAGACCAATTTCTGTTATATCACTTAACCTTTTTTAATGACAATGTCATTTATTCTAATAAGCTGAAAGTGCTAACCTAGTGAAAGGCTTTAATGTATATAGAATAAACAATAGGATAGCTTTATAGAATAAACAACATTATAAAAAATTGCATCGCTTTATTTCTTGATTCAAAAAAGTTCCTTTCAATTCAATGTTCTTTAAATTGAAAAAATTGGGCACAAGTATATTCATTTGCATCATTAAGGAGATAAAATTATGACAATTTTTAAAAAAATAATAATTTTAGGCTACTTAATTTTACAATTTAAAAATATGTATACTTTTGAAGTAACTAACATTTATTTATTGTTGGGTATGAAATTAACACAGCAAAACATTTTTCTTCGAAACCCTGTTCCTCTTCGTAGAAGTAGCATTAAATAATGTATTTCATAAACATATTAATCTCCGGTTTATTCCATGATATTTGAATTCATATATTAAAGAAATCTTATCCTGTTTAAGCTTTCGTAGAGCCGTCATGTATCATAAAATAGAGAATTTTTAGGAAAACTGCAGACATTTTTTTGAAAAATAAGCTTTTAGTGCATAAGAGTTTTCAGACAAGGAAATAAAATGATGCAGTGGAAATCTTTTTTAAAAAAAGCCATATTTTGTATTCTTCTTCTTCGTAAATATTTCAATGAAATACCGACTTTCTCGAAGAAAAAAATTCAGCTTGAAATTATTCAATTCTTTATCAAATGCATTCTTTAACCATCTTTTTAAGGCGTTCATTAACGCTTTAATTAAAACACACATTTCCTTTTTATTCCAAAAGAAATTTTCGATACTGATGATTGTATATAAAGATGAAATTGTCTGAAAAAAAGATTTATTTTATGAAAAATTTGATTTATTAGAAGCACGTGTTTAAATATAATAGGATTTACTCAAATAAATTCTAATAACCAAGGCAAGACTTAAGACAAGGCAAAACCCTTTATACTCTGCTTATTTTCAGTATAACATATAAATTGAAATAATATTAAAAGAAATTTTATAGAAACATAAAAGCGTGTCTTACCTTGAATGTTCTGTTGTTGTCTTCGAATTCCAATAATTTCGGTTGTAAAAATTTGATTCGAAGTACCTGCCTTTAAAATTGTTAAATGAATATTTCTTTAATAATTTTGAAGGCAACTACCTCGCAACAAATTATAAAAATAATACAAGGGTTTGTGTAGAGTTGTATTTGCTTCCTTTTTAATACATTAATCCTGCTCAAAGTGGTATGATGAAAATTGAAGAAAATGCTTAGAATCATCATCTATTTTGACGGACACACACTGCTTGTTCCTTTAAAGTTCTTTTTCTGAAAGTTAATGCTATAAAGAAAACGAATATATTGAGGAAATCAGAATGCTTTTAAAAAAAATAAAAATGCATTTGAATTCCTAGACTCAAAATGATTAGACAGACAATATTTAGAAAATAACTTTGAAGTGAATTGCGCATTACTTGGTTTCTCTTCTTGTTATGTTGGCGTATATTACTCCTAGGCAGAAATTGTTTGATTTGCAAGCCCTATACTTAAAAGCCCCCCTCCCTGGAAAAAAAGAATTTCAAAACTCTAAAGCAGAGCTCTTCCGCAATTTATTACAAATTCTTAATTTCTTTTTACGGCTTAGATAACTAGGTAGTAAGTGTTTCAATGTTCTATAAAATCACTGGTGAGCAAAATTGATCTTTATTCTAACAAAATTTAAGTTTAAAAATAATTTAAATGTGCAGCTTTACAAAACAATAATCAAACTCATAAAATTTCCTTCATAAGAAATTTTCCCCGCGTATGTGGTATGAATATTTGTAGACGGGTTGTCGCGTCGGAAGTTATCTTAATTATTTGAATATAAATTTATGCAGATCTGAAATGTAAGATCTAAAATATCACTATAAAAATGTGATATGAAATATCACATTTTTGAAATGAAAGTTATAGGAAGAAAATAATCGATTATATTGTTACAATTATCTTATTTTGGTTAACTGTAAGTAAAGCTGCGACTGCCCTGCGATGCATTGACGAACAATAATTATGAAATATGGAATTTGGGCCTGAATATAGCATTTTTACTAAATAATAAAATACGCCTAGAATATATACTAGAATACGTATTTTAGTTGGCCTTTTTTCAGAACGATTGAAACGATATTGAAGAACGAAACGATTGCGAAAATACGGATCGATAGACGACAGTTAATTTTTTTTCTCTCAATCCATCGATGATGCATTAATAATAACACTAAAATTAATATTTCTTTTAAAAAATATATAAATATATAATATATTTTATAAATATATTCGATTTCATTTCTTTCGATCATACAACAAAACTTTTCATACAATTTAAGCAAAACTTTCAATGCTCTTGAACATTTCTTTGCGGAAAAGAACCGAAAATTTCCACTGTTAATATTTTTTCATGAATGAAGTAGCAAACGACTTTAACAAGTAGATTGAAACTTTAAAGGTGCTTTTAAAGTATCACTAAAATTTTAAAAAACTAGTATTACCGATGTCCAGATAAACCTTACACACTTAAATATAGAAACAATCTCTTAACATAAAATAGCAAACATCTCCGGATATAATCATAGTATATTAACCAAAATGTTGGGTAATTGGTAAATTACCCGACCCCTTCTTGGTAATTTTTCCATACGGAGTATATTCGTGACATCAAAAAAGTGTTTTGTCAGAATAATTTTCGAAGTTTATATAATTTTAAATATATATTCAATCCCCTATGAGCATTTTATGCACATCAACTTTTAATAGCTTTAAAATGGCATAATAGTTTGGAAATACTGTGATCGGCAGCAAAATAAAATTTGATAGCTCTTTTTTTTCCCGCGACTGCACTTATAAAATTGAAAACAGTAAAAATTTAATTGATTATATAATTATTATGATTATCACAAATTTAATACTGAGGTACTATAAAACTCACCTAGAACAATATCTCCACTGGCATTTTTTTCTTCAAATTGTGGAATAAAGTTCTTCAATAATGCAGCGTCTTGACAGCATACAATTTAATCCTGTAATCCCACATGGTCGGTTTTCTTACTACCTCAAAAATCAAATCTTCTGTGTTAACTATACATTCAAACAATTTCGCCCTATCTTTCACTTTTTGCTCCAGTTTATTCCCACATCAGAAAAATCAGAAAACCCCAATTTAAACGATTGCAGTAGAAAGAATATGAGGGCGTGTATGAAACGTCATAGATGCTTGAGTGACGTTTCATATGCGCAATCTGCTGCACAGAATGTATAGTATCACGATCTTTATTTTCCTACTAATAGGTTATTTGAAGTACCCAGCCACAACCACAGTTAGACTGTAATGGAAATTATAGGAATGGCCAAAGAGTCAGTGTTTTTTCCTATGCTAAAAAGGAAGAACTTAAAAAGAAATGGTTAAGTGCCATACATAGTGATGGATTTTATCCGACGCGGCATAGTAGGTTAAGCTCTTTTAACTGTTTGAAAGTAATGCCAAAGTTCCAAAATGAAAAATCATTTATTCTCACTTTAGAAGTTTAACTGCTCGATAATATCCATTATTCGTCATTTTAATCAAGTGCATTATAAAAAGAATTATTTCAAAAAATTCTGTAATGTAGGCAGTATAATTGTCAATAATAATTATACAGCTATTCTATAATTACGCTTATCATGTTAAATTTTATTATATATCATAACGATAAATACGTCAAAGTAAACAAAATAAAAACTCTCCATACTTATGATTATATATTGTTTCATGTTGTATATTTGCTACTGTATTTAAATTAAGCATGAAAGGAAGTCAATATTTACGAATAATTTTCTTTAGGTCTGTGAATTACATTTTAGAACAAATGATACCGAAAGAGAAACTAGTCTATTTGATTCGAAGTCAGGAAAATTATTAAATGTCCCTCTTAAATATCCCTGACTAATCACTGGAACAATTCCATCTCAGATGCCCAAATTGTGCCTCTTATATGTCATCTTCGACATTTCTGCGAGAAAATCCAAATATAAAAAATATGAAATTAGAGCAACAATATATAGAAAACGCTCTCCAGGAAAGCATAATAGAAAAAAAAAAAAAGAAATACGATAAAACAAAAGAATTTAAAAATCTTGAAGAACTGAAACAGCGCATTTCGTTAGTAAATTTGAAAAATTTATGCAAAATTATTCATAAAGGAAACAAAATTTTATTTGTGAATATTGAATAAAGTTCTGGTCCTGAAATTGCACTATCTGTCGTAATAAATGATTTATTAGAGGTGTCAGCTTTTGTTGGAAAAACAAGCCTGTCAAATATTCCAAATTTCTCTTTACTAATAAAAGTCAATAAAATCAAAAATTAAAATTATACAACTTAAGGTAGGAATTAAAAAAAAAAAGCTGATCTTCATAAATTAATGCATTGTTCCAAACACCAAGGAGTAAAATAAGTATGATTAATTGAACAATAAAATGATTAAATTTGTATAAAAAGTTCTTGAGATACTAAAATTACTATAGAATTATTACAGAAAAAAAATTCATTCATGTCAAGAATGAAAAAAATATATTCTGGAAGATTTGATCCAGAAATGTATCAGGTCTGTAAAAATCATGAATTTCCTAATTGAAAAAAATCTTTGGGTTTGTATTTGTATAGAAATAATACTTCATTTTTACTGACATATTTATGACCAAACTTTTTTCTTTGAAAAAAGCTGAGCTCATTCATACATATTTAACACTAGAAAAATCTTACTGACATTTTCATACATAAAAATCAATATTACAAAATATGTTGCAAAATTAAGCAAAATTAATTTATGTACTGCAATAACTGTAACTTATTTAAATTTAAATTGAATGAAACAAAAGTATAGCATTTATATTTACAATTGCAATTAGAGAAAGCTATAATGAAGAAAATGATAATATTTATGCCTAGCATATAGATTTATTTACTAGAATAATAACATTATGCCAAAGTAAATAATGTAATGTACAAGAAGCTGTAGTGTAACTATTTAAAAAGACAATTTATTTCTAGTAATTTTATAACAAATATAACTTTCAGCTAATTTAATATTTTTGAAAGCTAAAATATTTATTATACTTTTAAGCATTAATATAAACAATGGTATCACATTTTAAAATATTTCTATGAGGAAATTATTTATTGAGAATATAAACATACAATTTCTTAACATGAGCAAGAAGCAACCCTTTCAAACATATGTACAATATTAACTTTATCAGCAAAATATATAACGTGAAAATAAAAATAAAAAGCTTTTCTATCCCTTGATAAATTTTAGAAATATTTCCAGCAACTTAGATACTAACTCAATATACTTTTTTCCATTGCTGATATTATCTATATACAGTAACAAGTAAACAATTTTTTATAAGAAATTTTAGATTCCAAGTAGAGGAAATACACAAATAAATATTGTGATAAATTTAAACTTTTAATTGTGCAATATGCACATAAAAAATAGAATAAAGCATTCAAAGCTTTTTCAAGAAAATATTCTAAGCAAGTTTTTTAGCATTAGGTTGATATTTTATATTTTCTGAGAGGTTATGTTTTCTTTTGGGGGAGAACTTGAAGCTCTTTAGATGGATGACCACATGCTAGTCGTTTGTTGCCTCTTGTAATTCTAACAGCTTTTCAGTCAATGAATGTAGGTTGCACTCTTATGGCTACTCGAACCTTTTTCTTTAGAAGAGCATTAATATTAAGAGTTACCAGCATTGTTTCCCACTATCCTTCAGATAATATTTTTTCAAAATCCATTTCAGCCTTTTCCAAAACTGATGGGAAAAAAAGTTGCAGAAAATCAGTTGTAACTTCAGAGTACTCTTGTTATATTAATATTATTTATTCTAATACTACAGTTTTGAAATTCTCTATCACAGAACCTCTAGATAGATATCTGTAATTCATCGACAACCTTTATTTATAAATATCCTATAATAATAACTATAAAAATTTAAAATGAAAAAAAGTAGGATTTTGTTTTGAAAAATATATCTGATTATTAATTCTTAAATGTGGAAATTCCTTTATCTGGAATAGCATGCTTCTAGAAAAATTTCAAAAATTTTACCTTTTAATTTTTGTATTATGAATTTTTTAATGTATTTAACAAGATTCTCAAATTAGTCAAAATGGTATTCTCTTATACATGCAAAGTACAAAACTAAATATTCTTCTAATTTGTCAATAGTTTATGTTACAGAAAAACTTTCAAATTTTAAAAGTTGCTGTCACTTAACAAATAACTGTTTAGAAATAAAACATGTAACAAGATTTTCTAACCTTATTTAGAGGAATCATATTTCTAAACCAACTGTAAATAATTTCATCAATTTTTCATACAATCTTCCTTCTGTGAATTTTTATCATTGTATGAATGAATATTATAATCTGAAGAATGGCTTATTATAGCATGAAGTAACTCAGAAGTTAAAGGAGGAATTCCTTCAAGAGATTCACTGTTCCTATTAATTGTTAGAATTTCACATCCATCCGAATGAAATGGTTGGTAAAAAGAATTTATCCCTTCTCAAAGTGCCAATTAAGTTATTTTATGTTTTTGTTTTGCTTCAGGTGGAGGAAAGTTTTTAACACAAACATAAATAATAATAATAATAAAAAATTCAAAAAGTGTTAGTGGTATTCCAAAGACATATGTAATCTACAAGTTAGACTATATATAATAATAACATTGTATTTACTAACAATAACATTTATTCAATGTAAATATTCTTTAAACCACATTATGCATGAATCTTTTTTTCTAAAAATATCAAATTTTCTATATTTTTTCAGTCATCTAAATAAAATTACTCAGTATATCTCATAAAATAACTAAACATAACTCTTACGTTTATTCTGTCCTAATTTTTAAAGCATAGCCAATTACTAAAGCACTGTGCACTTTATTGGTCTAGTTTATCCTTGCATTTGAAACTATAACATTAAGTTAATGAATACATATAAATCGCAAATGTCTTAATTTAAAATATTAAACACGGATATGAAATATAAAAATTTGGCTGCTTCTGCAGGTCTCATGCTATTACCAAAATAATCTTCGAGCTGTTCTCTGAAGTCTTTACCAAGAAGAAATCTTAAAAGTTTCAGCAGTCATAAGATTCTGTTTAAGACATGGAATAGTA
Organism: Argiope bruennichi; assembly: GCF_947563725.1. NCBI lineage: Eukaryota > Metazoa > Arthropoda > Arachnida > Araneae > Araneidae > Argiope > Argiope bruennichi. The sequence goes on from NC_079162.1 coordinate 121,943,807, forward strand.
GTGATGCTCCCAGTTAATCCCTTCTGAAGAGATTCAATGTTAATTTTTGGAACTGATAACACTCCTATAAAATGAATTAAGATGATTTGATGTAGATAGTGGGTTTATAGATTAAAATCCAAAAATTATTTACTTGTAAAAATGATTATTTAAATAAAGCATTTAGAGTACGTAAGATCAGAATAAATATAACTCTAGATAATTTTTATTATGAAAATCTGGCCTAAGTTATTAGTTTTAATCAAATTATTGAATTTATCAAGAATTTTATTTTATGCATTCTTTGAATGACAAATTTTTACACATACATTAATTTTTTTGGATAAACATATGAATTCATATTTTATATATTTATCACCCCAGTAGCGATAATTTGATTATACTGTCACATTCTGGAAATAATTATGTTATAAAGAGATATAACTGTACTAGAAAATAAGCAAAATCTCCAATATTTTTTAATACAGATAAAATAACTTAAAATATGAACTTAATAAACTTAATTTATAAAAACTGCACATTTTTAACCAAAATTAAAATTACGGACTCTTAGAAAATCATCTTCCATTCTCATGCGTGCAGTTTTAGTTTTATCTTCAGCATAAACAGAGGCAAGACATGCAGAATTTTTTGAAATTCCCTTCTTATTCTTGATAAATGGCACATTATTGAATAAACTATGTTGGCAAACAAATTTTTTCCTGTAATAATGCCACTAAAAAGCACTTTATAAGAGTCCCCGAAGAGACTTAAAATATATATTTCTAAAATTTAAAGCTAAAATTAATCCTTTAATTATGGGAGGGAAGTTAAAATTAATTTCGTAACTTAATTTACTAGTAAATAAATCTTTTTTTGATTTTCTACTGTTCTACTTAGTATTTGTTGAATTTCCAAATTCTTTCACCCATTCTTTGATATCATCCATGGATTTTAAGTTGCACCTAATGGAAACTGTTTTATTGTTTTCTGCAATTTCATTTTCGCAATTTCTCTGCTGTTATAATCATGCAACTATTCTCAGAAAAATCCATTTAGCTAGGAAGTAAAAGATAAAAAGAGAGAGAGATAATAATTACAAAACAAAACACAAAGGCAAATCCGTTCTTCGGAAATTACGAAGTACATTATTACGAACTGAAACTGCATCAAAGTTCGCACATAATGATGTCACATTCTCTTAGCAGAGGGAGCGGTGGTTCAAACCACTGATATTGCTCGCTTTTCTTCCATATACGAAATAGGGTAGGGAATGGGAATATGCGTTCGGTTCAGATGTCGGGCTGCAATTAGTTACTCCGATGTGAATCTGATCTTAGTCGACTAATAGGCTACAATAAATCCAAAGCTGCGTGATTCACCGCTGCAACTAGAGACGTAAACAGTCGCCTACTGCTTATAGTGGCTTTATTGTGCAAAAAAGTTTCCATCTTCTTCACACAAATGTCACATTTATGTCAAAAGTTATTTTAAAAACTTAATCAAATAATTAGTGAGTGTCAATGAATGGTTTTTATTCATTTAACTTTACTTTTTATAGAAAAAAGCGATTTCTTTTTAAAATTGACTTTAACAAGAAGAAAAATTTAGTTCACAATGTCAATTCAACAGCATTGGAAAATATAAATACTAAATTTTCAAAAAAGAACTAAAAACTCAATATTTTACAAATTACTGACTTCGTGGTTATTATCTTAGGTGTGTGTATAAGACATTTAATAAACTTCAAGAATTTAGTTATTATTTCTTTTTGCCATCCCCGTTTTTTAATTTTTTCCGAAATTATTAGTAAACATTAAAAGCAGAGAATTTTTTATGTAGCTAAATTTCTGACTCAGAGAGCATTTCCCTTGTTATCATCTTTTCTACTTCTGCATGTTCATATCAAATCCTCTCAATTTCAGATATCAGTCTGTCCTTTCCTGTAGTAATGAAGACATTTATTCAGAAAAGCCAAAAACGCCATCTTTTTCGAAATATTTAATATCATGAGGATGCCACATTTGCCTTTTAAGAACAACGATTTAAAAAAAAAATTCATAGCTTTCTTTGCTTTGATGTAGATTCTTTCCTTGCAAAAGTTCTACGAAAAAATGAAAGCGAGGTACTATTTTATACATTGACATCATTTATGATGTTAAATAAAGATAAATTATAATGATATTAAAAATTGAATAGTTTTTAAATTTTAAACTGTATAATTTATTATTAGATACATAGTTGTAGAAATTAAAACTTAGCGTGCTATAAAAAATTGAGACAGCAAAACCTTTTTCTTCAGAGAGCCGATTTTAAATAAAAAGAAATTTGAAAGAAAAGCCATTGATGATGCATATAAGCAGTCGTACCAACAAATATATTTCAGAAACATATTAAATTCAAATTTCTGATGCGTTTTAGTTTTCCGAATTAGATACGGTGAGTCCTTTTTTTTTGTGATTAAATAAGTTTTTTGTGTCAAATTTACAATCATAAAACATCTTAATCATTCCTAAAAGATATATTATCAATGTCAAAAATTACAGTGACTAATTTTTACAGATATTTAATATTTGGTAGCATGTAATGGTAGTTTCTAGGAATTACAAGATACTAAATCATTTCAAGCATTTTTTGAGTCTAAGCGTGATAAAAAAAAAAAAAATAGTTTCAATACATTTCATGTAATATTTTCATACAAATCATAATGGAAGATTTCAGTGAAATTTAAGATCTATTTTCTAAATCTATTAGAATACATGTTTGCCATTCAGAAATTAAATTTCTAAATAAAAAAAAATTTACAAAATGACAAATTTCTTTCCCCCGGTTTTTCCGTAAACAACATCATAAAGAAGGGTGTCGCCCAATGCCTAGGGATACATCTTTATTAAAAGCATCTTCAGATAAAAATAGTAAGGAAAATGTTTCTTTATCAAATATAACTTACAACTGGATATTAACATACAGAAGTTTTCAGATGAGGACATGACATGCAGCGTTGAAATCACAGAAAAAACCGACCAGTTTTGGTTTTCCGAATTAGAGGCGAAGAATCTACTTTTTGTGATTGCATCCATTTCTTGCGTCACATTTCCAATCATAAAAAGTCTTAATCATTCCTAAAATATATATTAACAATTTCACAAAATTTCAGATATTAAATTTTACAGATATTTAATGTTTAGTAGCAGGTGGTGATAGTTTGAAGGAATTACAGGATACTAAGTCATTTTTATTGATTCACAGTGTGATGAAAAATAAATTAAAAACATTTTATGTAATATTTCCATACAAATCTTAATGGGAAATTGCTGTGAAACGTAAACTCTATTTTCTAAAGCTATAGAGTACAGGTTTGTCATTCGGAAATAAAATTTCTGAACAAAAGAAATTTTACCAGTAAATGGACAAATTTCTTTCCCCCGGTTTTTCGATAAACAACCTCATAAAAAAGGTTGTCGTTCTGAACCTATGGATGCAAAAATTATTTTAAGTTAAAATTATTTTTAAATGAAAATTAGGGATATTAAAAGCATATTCAAATAAAAATTTCAATATCAAAAATACTTACGACTAGATGTTAACGTGCAGAAGTTTTCAAATGGGGACATAACATGCAGCGTTGAAATCACAGAAAAAGCTGATGAGTTTAGTTTTCCGAATTCGAGGCGGTGAGTCCTTTTGTGTGTGTGTGTGTGTGATTAAATCCGCTTTTTGCTTCAAATTTCCGATCATAAGAAATCTTAATCATTTCTAAAATATATATTATCAATGTCAAAAATTACAGTGAATAATTTTGACCGATGTTTAATGTTTTGGAGCAGGTAATGGTAGTTTGAAGGAATTGCAGGATATTAAGTCATTTTTATTGAGTCCCAGTGTAATAAAAAATTAATTTAAAAACATTTCATGTAATATCTTCATACAAATATTAATGAGAAATTTCTGTGAAGCGTAAAATTTATTTTCTATAGCTATAGAGTACAGGTTTGCCATTCGGAAATAAAACTTCTGAACAAAAGAAATTTTACCAGTAAAATGACAAGTTTCTTTTCCCCGGTTTTTTCGCAAACGACCTCATAAAGAAGGTTGTCGCCCAGTACCTAGGCATACATCTTTATTAAAAGCATCTTCGTATAAAAATATTTAAAAAAATTTAAAGAATTATCCATGAAATAATTAAAATGTATTGTAAAGAAACCTTTAATTTATAAATCAGATTAAAAGTTGGAAGATATAAAAACTTCACCAAGTGTTATAGTAAATGCATAAATATAAAAAGTTACATAAATATATAATTATAAAAGAGATAATACCTTCTGTGTAATCACGGAAGTGAAATTCATCTGAAGTATAAATAGGATATTGAGCATCAAAGACTGAAATGAAAATTTCCATTTTTGTATTATCTAAAATAGAAAAAAGAATCACTATAACATACGGATATTCAGATCTTTACCAAGTGATATCCATATTATACTAATCACCATCAAAATATAAAATCTTTCTCTACCCAGATTTTTTCAGTAGATCATTTGATCGCGAATGCTTAAAATCACGAAGAATTTGATTCACAAATAAATTTTTTACCCTCAAATTATCTTAGATGAGGTAAGCATCTTCGACACCAGTATAAAAATTACCAATGATGTTATGAAAATATGTTGAAATCCTCAGAAAGCATTAGCCATTTATAATCACATGTTAGCACTATAAAAAGACTATTCGACCTTAAACACAGCTACTTGGTCTTAAGAGAGAGTAAAAGGGAATTATTAGTCTTACAAGACATAACATTTCACTACTTTGTCATCTTCAACAAGCACCATTAACGCTTTTGTCACGCAAATACGGCTAAGAGTTCTCAACTTCGTCTGGATTGAAATATAAATTCCTCTGAAAATATAATATTTGAAAACTACTTGAAATATATGGAAATATAAATTTTTTAACAATATAAAACCTCAGACATTTTGGAAACAATTTCCACTTGTCATCATCGGTTTTCTTTCACGTATGTAAATGTAAGTATCTAGTGAAAATTAAACACTATTTTTTTTTTAATTACATAGAAGAAAAGTTAATAAAAAATATACTTCAAGAAAATATTTTCTTCTTTCATTAAATCAAATTCACAAAAATAATTCAGTAATAAATAATAAACGTTATAAAGTATAAAAAATGAGAACCAAACACTAATGAAAAAGTGTATATTGGGCAATAAACGAATCAATTAAGCTTAAAATATTTTTTAAATTAAAAAAAATAATATTTTGAATTCGATTATCTTTTTTAAAAAAGGCTAAAACTACTAGTTTCCAATTTAAAATGTTTCGATTTTTTTATGAAATTTAAGAACTTTTATTTCGTTTCATAATATCAGTATACATATTGTTAATTATTTACTATAAAATATTGTTCTTCTGTGGTATATAAAACGAATATTACATTTTCGGTTATGAAATCCTCACAAATCGAATCAGTACCTGAAATTGAAATGTATTCTCAGAAAAGGCTTCGTTTATTAGCGCGGCGCTGATGTTTTTGTTAAAGCAATAAAAAAATTAAAAAAAAAAAAACGCTAATGATATTTTTTTCGTCGTTATACTTATAAAGAAATAAGCTAATTCTAATTTCATAAATAGTTAAAAATACTTGATTAATAGTTAATTATTATATCCGAAATGCCTGTCAGTGCAGCGCAGTTTTGATTTATCTTAAGCTAGGTGCTTTTCGTTTTATATCAAAAAAACTAACCTCTAGGTCTTCACATTCAGTGCACCTTACGGCCACCAAGCAGTTATTATCCTTCGTAAAATATTGATTGCTTCTTCTCTGCGAAGTACAATAATAATTGACTTAATTTTTGTTCAATAAAATAATGGCCTTTTGGATCAAATATCAAGTACGGTACCACGTTGCCTTGTCACGTGTGGTCGGACCCCTGACATTTAAAATAATGAGGCTAGAATTGCTGTTTTCGTCAAATACTGTTCACATGAATCGGTTATTTGGTGTTCGTTATTCTTGCAGTCATTATGGGCTATATATATTTTTGCTCGTTAGTCAAGAATATTTTATAACGTTTTGCGGTTTGATTTTCAAATGTCAGAGATGCAGTTCGCCGGTAGAATCGAAATAGAATCTGGAAAGTCACGAGGCGACTGATTATATTTCGATAGTAAAATTAGAGGAACAAGACTCTTCACTTGTGTCCCTGCCAGTTCCTAATATTTCGAGCACATCTCATTTACCATCCCTAAGATGTAAAATATATATATAGAAAAAAAGTTAGATGGAAAAGGTCATCTGATATATAAATAACGATTTTTTATAAATTAAATATACGCTTGATTCTAATGATTATTACAGCAATCATATTTATTAGAGATTAGATTTCATACTTAATCTATATATATTACATTAACATATATTGCATACATGCCAAATGCCTAATGTTAATCAAATAATCAAATGTCTAATTAATCGCCAACACACATACGACATATAAATAAGGTAATAAATCTAGAAACGTAACATAAATTGCAGAAAGAAATTTAGGGAACAAGGTCCGCTTTCAGAATTTTTAAAATTATCTCTTTTTTAACAAATTCATATTCAATGTTTTTATTTTATCGGAAACAAAATTTTCATTTGTAATCTATGCTGGTAATGACATAATGTAATTAAAAATGTAATATATATTTGTATAAAATGAATAACATTTTTTGCCATTTATTTTTGATTTCAAAGATTTAAAAGTATGGTAAATGAATGAAAATTTTGCAAAAAATTTATAGTTTGTGTATAATTACTACTTTATAAACAAAATGCTATAACAAACTTAAAAAAATGTATATTGTCTAAAGAGATTTAGTTCTTCTGTATTTGATGTGTATTAGAACATGATTTCCGAAATGCATAGGATAAAGATTATGCGATTACAAAGGAGATTTTGAAAAATGCAAAGCATGTTTTAAACCAAATTATACCTCCAATTACAAATATAGAACGTTAGAAAACTAAAACTCTTAATATATAGATACTGAAATAACCTTAATTTACAATAAAAGAATGTTCATTTTCTTTGAAACCATTTGTAAAAATATTAGTGAGATACAGCTCTATACAGTTTGAAATATAATTCAATGATACTATAAGAGTTCTAATTTCTTTTTTAGTTTCTAGTTTTCTGGAAATATTTAGTCTTCTCGTTTTTAAGAAATAAAAATCCCCCCCCCCAATACGAAAAATACTATTGTATGATTTGCTTATAAGTTTAATTCAATTATCTATATTAATTTGCATTTAAACTAATAACTCTCTTGTTAATAAATAAAAAGTACCTTGTTTGGGAAAATATTCTGAAGCACTGCATTTATTTTCTCCGATCGATTCCAGAAAATTCATTTTTTGAAACATTCTCAAAGGTTGCAAATCTTTATTATTGTAAATTAAATAGCAGTTAGGCACTAAATTAATGGGACAATTCTTCAGTTTCTAATTTTTAAAAAAAATAGGTTTCTTGAAATTTAGCTTAATTGATCATGAATTGCATTCCATTTTTTAGACTTTTTTTTACCTGATTTTTGAAAGTAAAAAAAAGTATCTGATATATAAATCTCATCTTTATATATCAGATAAATTGTTCAACACTTAAAACAAGTTCATCACAGTTTTCCGATCATATTTCGTATCATTATTATATATGTACTTCTTTGTGATGTATTTAACTGTTTATGTTTGTTTCTGCTATGAATTTCTAAATTGCAAATAATTGGCACTTCTTGTCAGTCGAAAGTTTAATTCTATTTACTTTTGTATTACAAAAAAGCAGTTTTTTAATAAACTTATAATATAATATTGAAATCAAAAAATATAATTCTGAGCATGTATTTCTAAAAAAATGAGAAGCTGAGATATTTCGGATAATGCCCCACGTGTGATCACAGCGTTTCTTTGAGTGTTTATGCTGTGTTATTTGTGAATGTGGTATGTGTGATTTATGTATGAGTATAATAAACTCCGACACTTGGGAGATTATTCATCATCGTTTCTGATAAAGTATTTTAAAGTATTAGAGCATGTGAAGTTTTTAACAATTCAAAAAGGTACTCAGACATTTTGGAGACTATTCGTAGGTAAACAATAACAAAAATAACGTTCTAATTATTTTTGTTGTTGTTTACTATTTTGAAAACTTCAGTTCGTGGAGGGGAAACGTTTGTGAAATGATATTAGAAAAATTGTTTTGTAATACGATTGCCTTCAATTTTTGTAACGAAGAGATCCTTTATCCTCAACATCTGAATCTCAGTACCAAATGCAATAAATGCTGCTTCCTATATGAAGTAAAAATTTTAAAATTCATTAAAAGGAAAAAAGTAACCATTTTAACCATTCCGATTTGCATTATTTTAGGATGAACAATACTTCAGGATTCCTTGCATTCAATGGATTTATATCCACTTTAATCGTGACCCAATAACAATATTCTATTCTTTCAAAGAAAGACATGCAATCCCAGTTCGAAAAATGATTTGAATGAAATGATGAATTACTACCATACTAATAAAGTCAATAAATGCAATTCTGAAAAAATTCGAGATCTGCATTTTTATATATTTTAATGATTCTGTTTATCATATTTAATACAATATTTTTCATCCAAAAACATTTTAAGCAAAAACAGATCCACTATTTTGTGATTGAAACTGACCGAGTTTTGAATATTTTTTTATCAGTGTAACAGGCAATATCAAAAATAGAATTCGGAGGTCAGAAAAACGCTCAAGGCTCCATGCAAATTGAAATTGTGCATCAACTTATTATTAGGCCACGATTTCTTTTTATTACTTGGCATGAGGAGCAATTACTACTGTTTCAGAAAGAAAATGAATATTTAAATGTTCATATAAAAACATTTAATAATTCTCAAATTTTATTCATTTTATTTAATACATTATAGGACATAATTTCGGAACATTTCCAAAAAATTTTTTGTGTTTTATTACGAGAAATAAAATTTTAAAGTAAGGAAACATAAAAATGTTGATAGTTACCTACTTCATTTACGAAATTAAGGATGATAAAATCATTTATCAGCAAACTTTCAGACCAAACTGGAAGTAGAAACATTGTACCATTGAGAATAACAGTAGTAACAGTAGTAGTAATAACAGTAACAGTAATAACAGTAGTAACAAACAAATATCCTGTTATGGATATTTGTAAGTATATTTACTATTTAATTTTTAAGTAATATAAAATAATTTCATGGAATTTTTAAAACAAAAAACAATGGAATTTCCCATAATTAAGTGTTTAATTCAATTAAATTTTGAACTCCGTTTCGCATTTAACTGCATTGTCACACGAAGTGTAACGATCGACTGCCAATTATAATATAATTAATTGCTTCATATCCACATAAATTAGATACACCTGCTCTTTGTAATATAAACTTACGTTATCCTAAATTATTTATACTAACAGAAACATCTATGTTAAAGCAACCTTAGTGGTAAATAAGTCTGTAAATGTTAAAATATTTTAAAAATAATTATTGAAATAAAGATACAAGATTTCATTTCACCCCAAACAATTTTTTAAGGTTTAGAAATTTTTATGGGTTAATATTTAAACAAACTCCGATATGCATAACAGGACAACATAATATTAGTGATTCTTTTTAAAAAAACAGAACCATTATCTTTCGAAATGCAGCTGTTGAGAATAAATTACGTCCTTACTTAATTTCTGCTTGGTTGGTTGGTTGAGTTTAATCGCTCAAAAGCCTGGTTAGAATATGCTGCTCTAAACATGTGGTGAAAATGGGTGATGATGATAAAAACTACTTGATAAAATTTCACTTATAATCTAAAATTTCAAATCTAAATGTTGCACAAAGAATAAAAAAAAAAGGTAAATTCTTCCCTAAACCTTTAGAGTTGCTATAACACAATGTAAGATTTGGGAAAATTAATTTGTAAGAAAAACATTCATAAACAAGAACGCCTTAAAAATTAAGACAAGAAAAAATACTCACGATAATTATATAGTCAATGAAGAAAAAAAAGTTAATGTTATTTATTTTTTTACTTTGTCGGAATTATGTGTTTCAATTTTGGTCTTCGTACATTCTTAGAAGGTGGAGGAGGAGTACGGTCGTCTTAAGACATAGTCTTCTAGCTCTCCATTCATATCATACTCCATCATACGTCATCCGCTTCGCTTGAAGTACTCATATCAGAAGATTCCTTGAATTTTAAAAAAATACTCTAAATTTGTATTGAAGAAGCATAATTCTGTCATTTTTTGATTTAATGATGCTTTTGTTGGTTTGAAAGTGTCGTGTAGCTGCCAGTATTTCCTTCATATAAGTGAGAGATGCAGATACATCACATCTCGAAATAAAATTGTAAATGATTTTATTTCCCCATTTCTTATTTTGAAAATCGTAATTACTATCTTCAGACATAATTTAAACTGAGATTTCTCTGCAAGTACAGAAAGTAAGAGTAACCACAGTATTAATTCTTAGGAATATATTTACCAATCTAAATGCGTTATTCATATATTTAAGACTATATTCTGCACTAAAATTTACATTACCTTGACCATACCTACAGACTATCGCATTGGCTAAAATATGTATTAAGAATTGTTATCTAAACACATATAATTGTCAGTATCATCTTCAAATTTTCCAGTCGCAACCCTTAAATTTCCTTCTTTTAAATTAATCTACTTACTAACATGTCCGTAGATATAAAATATTAAGCACAATTGTGGAGTAATACCAGTTCAAAAAAATAAAGAAACAAGAAAAAAAATTCATAAAATTTTTGAAGCCTATTAGAATTTAAATAATTACTTGCTGTCCTTATATAGTAGATAAACTTACAATCTGAAAGACAAACGCACAGTTTTATAAAACAATAAAACTAATATTCACAAAACATTGCGGTAAATGTCTTTTTATAAGTGATAACATTGAAACACCAGATGTGTAGAAAAATTTGAAGGATGGTATTTAAACAAATTATTTTTGGAAAAGTTTAAAATAATAATATTTATATTACTGGAGAAAATATGAAGTTACACCTGTTCCATTTTTTACAACCGATTTTCAAGTAAAGTTCCTAAACGAAGCATCGGTTCCACCTGAATACCAATACCAGAAACCTTTCAACGGCTTTATCTCTGTCATTGTTTTCCATCGCAAATTTTGAAACTTCACTTTCCAGGAATATTTTCACAAGATGAAATAACAGTCTTTGTTTTAGCGATGAAATATTTTACTCTAAACAGCAAGAAGGGGAGACAGCAATATATCTTTAGCATTCTCTCCATTGTCCCTACTGTTTAGGATAAAACATTGGCTTTAAAATAAAGAATATTTTGTCTCACTAGAAACACCTCTTCTTATAGACGATATTCTGCGATAAAAAAGAAAAGAAATTTCGTCACTTTCCTCGTCAACATAATATTTGTGAACACATAGAAGTACATTACAAGAAACTTTAATTTGTCTAATTTAATTTTTTATAATTTTATAATCCTCTAATTAATAATGCCGAGAACATATTCTTTCTTATAAAACATATTCGATTATCTTCTAGAATTATTCTATTCTACATCCTACTTATTAAAATTTTTTAATTATTTATCAGTCTAAACTAAATTCTGAAAATATTTTCTGACAAGTTCTACATTAAAAATGCAAAAATCGTTACTAAAATAAAACAAGTCATTTCCAAAAGCGAACACTAACTAATACTGTTTTTAACTACTGAAATCCTTGCATTTTACCGATTGAGCTACTGCCTGTTGACTTCAATTTTAATTAAAAACTGCTAAAACTTTATTTAAAGTATTAAAAATTAATTACATTTAATTAATGAATTAATATTTGAAAAAAATGTATTAACATCAAGTGTCATCTACTACAAGTTTTAAAAAATGTATTTGAACTTGAGTGGATGAATAAAAAGCATTTTATTAACGATTGAAAATTTGAACAAGATATATATATATATATATATATATATATATATATATATATATATATAGGGAGAGTGTGAACTAATAGTAGAAATTGAAAAAGTAGATGCATTTTTTTTTCACAACTGTAATGTCTTTGTAATTAAATCTTCCTATTCATACGTACGAATCTGTATGTATATCATTCTTCTTTAACTTCGTAAACTTCTTTGAATGTGATTTCCTCACAATTAAGAACTATTACTAAGTAAAAGATTAAATATTTAAATAGTGGGGCTTTCCCTAAGTAAATAAAAGAAAAAAAAATATTATAATAAATCCTAAAAAAGGAAAAATACTTCATTTGAAGAAAAAAATGCTCCAGACAAATTTTAAATGACAGAAACATAAAATATTCTGAACTGCGCAGCAATAAAAGTGTTAAAAGGGCATTCGATTCATACTGGAATGCAAACTTTCTTTAAGTTGAAAATAGAGCTCCATGACTGTATTTACAAACACAGTCCTGTCTTCTTCTTCTTTTATTGATGTTTTTTGTTGTTGTTGTTTGTTTTAAAGTGTGGGGTAGCTACCCTATATTTTTTTTTTTCATATAAATGATAGGGTCAGGTATGTCACACTTCAAAATATACATGAAACTTGCTACCTTCGCCATTTCGCGTTTTGAACCTCTTAAAATAAATCTCCCTGCTTGATTAAAGCCAACTAAAATCTTGGGTTGTTTTTGTTGTTTTCAAATCACTGAACATTCAAATATTGAGACCAGCTGTTCAGAGAATATTCATCATGAAAATTCTGGATAATGAATTGGATGAGAATTTTAAGACCGAACTTTTAAGAACTGTCCTTAAAGGAATGTCGACTGTATCTGAAAAATAAAATAAATTTAACTGAATAACCAAGACATTAATTTTTCCTGCTTCAGAATTTTCCTTCAAAAATTTTGAATCTTCTTCTTAAAGCATATATTTTCAGAAAATGCATTATCAGTTTTCACTTTACTGATGAAATATTTCATTCCAAACGGCAAGAACACTGGAACTAGGAATATAATACCGTTAGCATACTCTCCATTGTCCCTGTTGCTTTAGATAAATTACTCGATTAAAGATGAATATTACTTTATTTCACTAGAAAAGCTCTAATTGTAGTTGTTGTTTTCATTCTTACATTCTAAAAAGAGGAAGCAGGAAAAAAGGAACAGTCATAACATTCCTCATCAATATAATATTTATATTTGGGAACAAATATAAATACATTAAAAGAAAAGTGAATTGGAGTTGCTTTATTTTTTATTGACATTTGTAACTTGAATTTATAAAGACATCTAATAAAGAAAAATATCAAAATATTTAATAAGTTTATCAGCCGAAATTAAATTTCACATAGGACAAATTATGAGTTATAATTTCTTTATGTCAAATATTCTGTTGTGGAATATTTGACATTAAGAAATGAAAAATCATTACGGAAATTTTCATATAAATAAATATTAACAAATGAAAAAATCATTACGGTAAAGCTATTTCTCAAATGAAACAATGGCTAAATTAAAAAAAAAAAAAAACTTTTGTTATTAATGTGGAATCTCATTTCTGAAATATAAGTGTGGCTCCCCAAGAGACAGATTCATATCAAAGAAATTTTGGTGGCAAACAAGTCGAAAGTGTATTCAAAAGCTATAAGAAATTACTCTAAGAAGTATTGATTTGATTTAAGAAAACAATTGTTTTAAAATTTTTTGAGCGATTTTCTCCAAACAAAATCCTTCAATTGACATTTTTTTAAAAAAAGAATAATATGTCCGCTTTTTCTTAATAAGTATGAGCACTAATGCTTAAATATTAGGATTAAAAGAATTTCTTTCGTACTATTCGTCATTTATATTCGACTGGTCAACTTATCTATGATACAAATTAATATATACAACCAGTACAAATAAAGACAAACCATCACATTAAGATAACATGTTTTGAAATAACTGACATTCAAATCTTCAAAAGTAGATGTATTTTTCTATCTTGTGCTGTTTATTAATCTTAGGACCTCAATTCATACATACAAATCAGTATGTTCGGTAAAATATAAACCTATTTTAATATAATTCCAAAGAAGAAACATTTTTTGAACTAATAATATTTTCATAAATTAATTTCTTCTTAAAACGTGTTTAAATTATATCAAAAAATATTTATTTAAAAACATAATAAAAAATACTCACATATTGTGGCAAGTATTTCCGTTGTCATCATCATTTATACTTCTGATTGCTCATATGATGTCACCCTTGTAAGATGTTAATTTCCCTTTTTCTTGAGTGATGAAATCATTCATTCTAAAAAGCCAAAATTAAAAGCCTTCTGTATATAATCAGGATAGCACTCCATGCTTTTAAGAATAAACAATGATTTTATTATACGTTTCACTGCTTTTTCATACTTTAAAGAAGGCCCTTTCAATGCAACATACTGCAAAGGAGAATAGCGGGTACTATTTTATAATCCTTGGCTCGTTTGCAAGATGAAAAAAAATTATAATGATGTTATATTTCATATCATGAAACAAATATTCCTGAAAGATTTTTAAATTATTATATAATAATATTTTTGGAAATGGAAAATGGATCATAATAAAATTGCGATCGATTTTTCGATTTTTTTTAAGAATCGATTTTTTAAGATTCAATTTTTTGACACAATGTTTCCTTATGCTTGAAAATATAACTCTATGACCGTATATATAAGAATGGTCCAATCATCTGCTTTTATTGATGCTTCACTTTCTTTTAATGTGTGGGGTAGATGCCGTATGGCTCTATTCGCATTTTCTGCTTGGAGTCTCGTAAATGAAATCTCTCTGCATAATTCTAATAGATGAAAATCTTTGGTTGCTGTAGTTTTCTTAAATGAATGGAACATTCAAACAATGAGACCGTCATTTGGGTGGTGGTCTCAAGTTTGGCAAGATGAAAATTCTGGATGATGGTGATTTTGAATCAACATGTATATTCACGAATTTTAACAGTAACTCCAAAAAGTCTATAATAAAATGACGTCAGCAAGGGAACAAAGATACATCAGATTTCTCTTATGGTATAGAGATAACAAACTGGTACGTTATTTATAGCTCTCGAGATTGAAATTCCAAAGAGCCTTAATGAAAATGTTAACCCTTGATGCCCATCTATATAATTCTGGACATTATTGATAATTAATTCATAATTAAAGAAACACATAATTGGAACAGAGGTAAGAACACTGTGTACTCCATTTGAAATGGTCAAATTACGCTGCATTTCATAAAAATAAGTAATAATAAAAACTAAAAATATCTACTAAATCAATTGCTGAGTTTTTTTCACATTACAAATATATTGTTCATTTTTTGAAGTTATTTCTCATGTTAAAATTCAATTTACATAAATCAACTAGAAGAAAATCAAATCAATATTCATCAGTATAAATATTGCATTTTGCAGTAATGGAAAAATAGTGAAATTTCCAAAACACATTAAACTTGAATAAATTTTACAGCTACAAAACCCTAATGTGCATTACCGAAACTCATTGCTTACAAATGAATATTATTAAGAAAGCGCAAAATGTAAGTTCACTCTTGCAAGTGACAACATTTCTGCACATTATCAACTTCACCTAAAATTATTAATAGTTTTTCCACACAGATGCGGTTAAGCCTCTTCAATTTCGTCAGTAATTGAAATATAAATTTAACTAAAAATATAAAATATAAAAAAACACATCTCACAAACCCGAAAACATAAATTTTTTATCAATATAAAAACTCACACATTTGGAAATTTTCTTCACTTTTCAGCATCGTTTTCCTTTCATTTTTGTATATATCATATAATAATGTATGTATAAAATTTTAAACAAGAAATAACATTGATAAACGAATTTCCTATTAAAAAATTATATCGAAATTTCCTATTAAAAATTATTTAAATTATATCGCAAAAGATTGATTTAAAATAAAAATAAAAATACTCACAAATTTTGGCAAATTTTTCTGTTGTCATAATCTTTTCTACATCTATACTTATATAAGACCACCCTTGTGGGATGTTGTTGTCCCATTTTCTTTAGTGATGTAGTTATTTATTCTGAAAAGGCAAAAGTGCTAGCCTACTGCGAAATTTTATATAATAAGGATGGCATTTCCCCCTTTGAAGAATAAACAACGATTTTATTATAAATTCCACTGCTTTTTCATGCCTTAAAGAAAGGACTTTCAATGCGATTTTCTGTAAAAGAGAATAGGAGATACATACATTTCTTACATAATTTACAAGATTTAATAAAAATACGTTATACTGATAGGCTTTTTGGTTGATAATTTTTTCAATTTAAAAATAACCATGTAATTACAATGATTAACGTTTAGTGTGCTATATGATATTAACACAAAAAAGTAATATAAAAAAAATTTAAGTCAATTCCTACTTAGGTCAACAAAGAAAAATTTTATTTTAGTTACTTTTTAGTAAATAATTAAAATTAATATAAATATGTATATACATATGAACAGAATCATAATATTAAGTGGCAAAAGCGAAAGCGAATTTCCTTGCAATTGTCCATTTTCCTTTCTATGCTGAATACGTTGTCTTTTTTGGCAAACTCCGTGTTGTTCTTGCCTCTCATTTTCTATTGATAGTGCTTGTCTACGACGTAGATCATGTAATCGTAATTCGCGTTGATCTTGAAGTTTCATTTGTTATTGACAGAGCATGTCTTTGACGATAAGCTAATAATCGGGTTTCGCGCTGCTCTAGAGACGCATCCTGTAATCTTTGATTTAGTTTATCTAAGCGTAAGCGTTTTTCTTCTGTTTCATTTGCAAGCTTTTCTTGGCGCTTTTGTTTGTCTTTCTCTAATCGTCGCTTGCGTTGTGTTGTAGTTTCTTTTCGCTTTCCTTTCGCCTTGTCCGTTTGTGAAGCAAGTATCGATACCGTTAATCCAGTTTGTTTGTTTAGTTTATTGTTTTCATTAATTTGAAAATCAAATTTAAAAATCTTATGCTTCGACGAGATTCGATCCGAAGGCATGAAGATTCTACGTCGGCGCTCTACCAACTTTGACATTGCAAGCCAAAATTCTTTTTTCCTTATATTATAGAAAGTCCTTTATAAATAATTGCCATTCATTTTTTTAAGTTGGAACATGTTTCATTTTCCATTTTGTTCCCTCCTTGACTCAGACTAGAACCCAGAATGAAAAAAGAATCTGAAAAAGAAATTTTTTCCCATCTGCACGCTTTGCCACTGACGGTATTTATTCCTAAATTTATATCCTGCTAAATATCTTATATAAGAGAAATTTTTTCTCCCATATAAAACTAAAATTAATTAATTAAATTTAATTAATGAATTAATATTTGAAAAAATTGTATTAACATCAAGTGTCATCTACTACAAGTTTTAAAAAATGTATTTGAACTTGAGTGGATGAATAAAAAGTATTTAACGATTTATTAACGATTTTTATTAACGATTGAAAATTTGAACAAGATATATATATATATATATATATATAGGGAGAGTGTGAACTAATAGTAGAAATTGAAAAAGTAGATGCATTTTTTTTTCACAACTGTAATGTCTTTGTAATTAAATCTTCCTATTCATACGTACGAATCTGTATGTATATCATTCTTCTTTAACTTCGTAAACTTCTTTGAATGTGATTTCCTCACAATTAAGAAGAACTATTACTAAGTAAAAGATTAAATATTTAAATAGTGGGGCTTTCCCTAAGTAAATAAAAGAAAAAAAAATATTATAATAAATCCTAAAAAAGGAAAAATACTTCATTTGAAGAAAAAAATGCTCCAGACAAATTTTAAATGACAGAAACATAAAATATTCTGAACTGCGCAGCAATAAAAGTGTTAAAAGGGCATTCGATTCATACTGGAATGCAAACTTTCTTTAAGTTGAAAATAGAGCTCCATGACTGTATTTACAAACACAGTCCTGTCTTCTTCTTCTTTTATTGATGTTTTTGTTGTTGTTGTTTGTTTTAAAGTGTGGGGTAGCTATCCTATATTTTTTTTTTCATATAAATGATAGGGTCAGGTATGTCACACTTCAAAATATACATGAAACTTGCTACCTTCGCCATTTCGCATTTTGAACCTCTTAAAATAAATCTCCCTGCTTGATTAAAGCCAACTAAAATCTTGGGTTGTTTTTGTTGTTTTCAAATCACTGAACATTCAAATATTGAGACCAGCTGTTCAGAGAATATTCATCATGAAAATTCTGGATAATGAATTGGATGAGAATTTTAAGACCGAACTTTTAAGAACTGTCCTTAAAGGAATGTCGACTGTATCTGAAAAATAAAATAAATTTAACTGAATAACCAAGACATTAATTTTTCCTGCTTCAGAATTTTCCTTCAAAAATTTTGAATCTTCTTCTTAAAGCATATATTTTCAGAAAATGCATTATCAGTTTTCACTTTACTGATGAAATATTTCATTCCAAACGGCAAGAACACTGGAACTAGGAATATAATACCGTTAGCATACTCTCCATTGTCCCTGTTGCTTTAGATAAATTACTCGATTAAAGATGAATATTACTTTATTTCACTAGAAAAGCTCTAATTGTAGTTGTTGTTTTCATTCTTACATTCTAAAAAGAGGAAGCAGGAAAAAAAGGAACAGTCATAACATTCCTCATCAATATAATATTTATATTTGGGAACAAATATAAATACATTAAAAGAAAAGTGAATTGGAGTTGCTTTATTTTTTATTGACATTTGTAACTTGAATTTATAAAGACATCTAATAAAGAAAAATATCAAAATATTTAATAAGTTTATCAGCCGAAATTAAATTTCACATGGGACAAATTATGAGTTATAATTTCTTTATGTCAAATATTCTGTTGTGGAATATTTGACATTAAGAAATGAAAAATCATTACGGAAATTTTCATATATAAAAAAAAAAAAAAAAAAAAAAAAAACTTTTGTTATTAATGTGGAATCTCATTTCTGAAATATAAGTGTGGCTCCCCAAGAGACAGATTCATATCAAAGAAATTTTGGTGGCAAACAAGTCGAAAGTGTATTCAAAAGCTATAAGAAATTACTCTAAGAAGTATTGATTTGATTTAAGAAAACAATTGTTTTAAAATTTTTTGAGCGATTTTCTCCAAACAAAATCCTTCAATTGACATTTTTTTAAAAAAAGAATAATATGTCCGCTTTTTCTTAATAAGTATGAGCACTAATGCTTAAATATTAGGATTAAAAGAATTTCTTTCGTACTATTCGTCATTTATATTCGACTGGTCAACTTATCTATGATACAAATTAATATATACAACCAGTACAAATAAAGACAAACCATCACATTAAGATAACATGTTTTGAAATAACTGACATTCAAATCTTCAAAAGTAGATGTATTTTTCTATCTTGTGCTGTTTATTAATCTTAGGACCTCAATTCATACATACAAATCAGTATGTTCGGTAAAATATAAACCTATTTTAATATAATTCCAAAGAAGAAACATTTTTTGAACTAATAATATTTTCATAAATTAATTTCTTCTTAAAACGTGTTTAAATTATATCAAAAAATATTTATTTAAAAACATAATAAAAAATACTCACATATTGTGGCAAGTATTTCCGTTGTCATCATCATTTATACTTCTGATTGCTCATATGATGTCACCCTTGTAAGATGTTAATTTCCCTTTTTCTTGAGTGATGAAATCATTCATTCTAAAAAGCCAAAATTAAAAGCCTTCTGTATATAATCAGGATAGCACTCCATGCTTTTAAGAATAAACAATGATTTTATTATACGTTTCACTGCTTTTTCATACTTTAAAGAAGGCCCTTTCAATGCAACATACTGCAAAGGAGAATAGCGGGTACTATTTTATAATCCTTGGCTCGTTTGCAAGATGAAAAAAAATTATAATGATGTTATATTTCATATCATGAAACAAATATTCCTGAAAGATTTTTAAATTATTATATAATAATATTTTTGGAAATGGAAAATGGATCATAATAAAATTGCGATCGATTTTTCGATTTTTTTTAAGAATCGATTTTTTAAGATTCGATTTTTTGACACAATGTTTCCTTATGCTTGAAAATATAACTCTATGACCGTATATATAAGAATGGTCCAATCATCTGCTTTTATTGATGCTTCACTTTCTTTTAATGTGTGAGGTAGATGCCGTATGGCTCTATTCGCATTTTCTGCTTGGAGTCTCGTAAATGAAATCTCTCTGCATAATTCTAATAGATGAAAATCTTTGGTTGCTGTAGTTTTCTTAAATGAATGGAACATTCAAACAATGAGACCGTCATTTGGGTGGTGGTCTCAAGTTTGGCAAGATGAAAATTCTGGATGATGGTGATTTTGAATCAACATGTATATTCACGAATTTTAACAGTAACTCCAAAAAGTCTATAATAAAATGACGTCAGCAAGGGAACAAAGATACATCAGATTTCTCTTATGGTATAGAGATAACAAACTGGTACGTTATTTATAGCTCTCGAGATTGAAATTCCAAAGAGCCTTAATGAAAATGTTAACCCTTGATGCCCATCTATATAATTCTGGACATTATTGATAATTAATTCATAATTAAAGAAACACATAATTGGAACAGAGGTAAGAACACTGTGTACTCCATTTGAAATGGTCAAATTACGCTGCATTTCATAAAAATAAGTAATAATAAAAACTAAAAATATCTACTAAATCAATTGCTGAGTTTTTTTCACATTACAAATATATTGTTCATTTTTTGAAGTTATTTCTCATGTTAAAATTCAATTTACATAAATCAACTAGAAGAAAATCAAATCAATATTCATCAGTATAAATATTGCATTCTGCAGTAATGGAAAAATAGTGAAATTTCCAAAACACATTAAACTTGAATAAATTTTACAGCTACAAAACCCTAATGTGCATTACCGAAACTCATTGCTTACAAATGAATATTATTAAGAAAGCGCAAAATGTAAGTTCACTCTTGCAAGTGACAACATTTCTGCACATTATCAACTTCACCTAAAATTATTAATAGTTTTTCCACACAGATGCGGTTAAGCCTCTTCAATTTCGTCAGTAATTGAAATATAAATTTAACTAAAAATATAAAATATAAAAAAACACATCTCACAAACCCGAAAACATAAATTTTTTATCAATATAAAAACTCACACATTTGGAAATTTTCTTCACTTTTCAGCATCGTTTTCCTTTCATTTTTGTATATATCATATAATAATGTATGTATAAAATTTTAAACAAGAAATAACATTGATAAACGAATTTCCTATTAAAAAATTATATCGAAATTTCCTATTAAAAATTATTTAAATTATATCGCAAAAGATTGATTTAAAATAAAAATAAAAATACTCACAAATTTTGGCAAATTTTTCTGTTGTCATAATCTTTTCTACATCTATACTTATATAAGACCACCCTTGTGGGATGTTGTTGTCCCATTTTCTTTAGTGATGTAGTTATTTATTCTGAAAAGGCAAAAGTGCTAGCCTACTGCGAAATTTTATATAATAAGGATGGCATTTCCCCCTTTGAAGAATAAACAACGATTTTATTATAAATTCCACTGCTTTTTCATGCCTTAAAGAAAGGACTTTCAATGCGATTTTCTGTAAAAGAGAATAGGAGATACATACATTTCTTACATAATTTACAAGATTTAATAAAAATACGTTATACTGATAGGCTTTTTGGTTGATAATTTTTTCAATTTAAAAATAACCATGTAATTACAATGATTAACGTTTAGTGTGCTATATGATATTAACACAAAAAAGTAATATAAAAAAAATTTAAGTCAATTCCTACTTAGGTCAACAAAGAAAAATTTTATTTTAGTTACTTTTTAGTAAATAATTAAAATTAATATAAATATGTATATACATATGAACAGAATCATAATATTAAGTGGCAAAAGCGAAAGCGAATTTCCTTGCAATTGTCCATTTTCCTTTCTATGCTGAATACGTTGTCTTTTTTGGCAAACTCCGTGTTGTTCTTGCCTCTCATTTTCTATTGATAGTGCTTGTCTACGACGTAGATCATGTAATCGTAATTCGCGTTGATCTTGAAGTTTCATTTGTTATTGACAGAGCATGTCTTTGACGATAAGCTAATAATCGGGTTTCGCGCTGCTCTAGAGACGCATCCTGTAATCTTTGATTTAGTTTATCTAAGCGTAAGCGTTTTTCTTCTGTTTCATTTGCAAGCTTTTCTTGGCGCTTTTGTTTGTCTTTCTCTAATCGTCGCTTGCGTTGTGTTGTAGTTTCTTTTCGCTTTCCTTTCGCCTTGTCCGTTTGTGAAGCAAGTATCGATACCGTTAATCCAGTTTGTTTGTTTAGTTTATTGTTTTCATTAATTTGAAAATCAAATTTAAAAATCTTATGCTTCGACGAGATTCGATCCGAAGGCATGAAGATTCTACGTCGGCGCTCTACCAACTTTGATATTGCAAGCCAAAATTCTTTTTTCCTTATATTATAGAAAGTCCTTTATAAATAATTGCCATTCATTTTTTTAAGTTGGAACATGTTTCATTTTCCATTTTGTTCCCTCCTTGACTCAGACTAGAACCCAGAATGAAAAAAGAATCTGAAAAAGAAATTTTTTCCCATCTGCACGCTTTGCCACTGACGGTATTTATTCCTAAATTTATATCCTGCTAAATATCTTATATAAGAGAAATTTTTTCTCCCATATAAAACTAAAATTAATTAATTAAATTTAATTAATGAATTAATATTTGAAAAAATTGTATTAACATCAAGTGTCATCTACTACAAGTTTTAAAAAATGTATTTGAACTTGAGTGGATGAATAAAAAGTATTTAACGATTTATTAACGATTTTTATTAACGATTGAAAATTTGAACAAGATATATATATATATATATATATATATATATATATATATATATATATATATATATATATATATATATATATATATATATATAGGGAGAGTGTGAACTAATAGTAGAAATTGAAAAAGTAGATGCATTTTTTTTTCACAACTGTAATGTCTTTGTAATTAAATCTTCCTATTCATACGTACGAATCTGTATGTATATCATTCTTCTTTAACTTCGTAAACTTCTTTGAATGTGATTTCCTCACAATTAAGAAGAACTATTACTAAGTAAAAGATTAAATATTTAAATAGTGGGGCTTTCCCTAAGTAAATAAAAGAAAAAAAAATATTATAATAAATCCTAAAAAAGGAAAAATACTTCATTTGAAGAAAAAAATGCTCCAGACAAATTTTAAATGACAGAAACATAAAATATTCTGAACTGCGCAGCAATAAAAGTGTTAAAAGGGCATTCGATTCATACTGGAATGCAAACTTTCTTTAAGTTGAAAATAGAGCTCCATGACTGTATTTACAAACACAGTCCTGTCTTCTTCTTCTTTTATTGATGTTTTTTGTTGTTGTTGTTTGTTTTAAAGTGTGGGGTAGCTACCCTATATTTTTTTTTTCATATAAATGATAGGGTCAGGTATGTCACACTTCAAAATATACATGAAACTTGCTACCTTCGACATTTCGCGTTTTGAACCTCTTAAAATAAATCTCCCTGCTTGATTAAAGCCAACTAAAATCTTGGGTTGTTTTTGTTGTTTTCAAATCACTGAACATTCAAATATTGAGACCAGCTGTTCAGAGAATATTCATCATGAAAATTCTGGATAATGAATTGGATGAGAATTTTAAGACCGAACTTTTAAGAACTGTCCTTAAAGGAATGTCGACTGTATCTGAAAAATAAAATAAATTTAACTGAATAACCAAGACATTAATTTTTCCTGCTTCAGAATTTTCCTTCAAAAATTTTGAATCTTCTTCTTAAAGCATATATTTTCAGAAAATGCATTATCAGTTTTCACTTTACTGATGAAATATTTCATTCCAAACGGCAAGAACACTGGAACTAGGAATATAATACCGTTAGCATACTCTCCATTGTCCCTGTTGCTTTAGATAAATTACTCGATTAAAGATGAATATTACTTTATTTCACTAGAAAAGCTCTAATTGTAGTTGTTGTTTTCATTCTTACATTCTAAAAAGAGGAAGCAGGAAAAAAGGAACAGTCATAACATTCCTCATCAATATAATATTTATATTTGGGAACAAATATAAATACATTATAAGAAAAGTGAATTGGAGTTGCTTTATTTTTTATTGACATTTGTAACTTGAATTTATAAAGACATCTAATAAAGAAAAATATCAAAATATTTAATAAGTTTATCAGCCGAAATCAAATTTCACATAGGACAAATTATGAGTTATAATTTCTTTATGTCAAATATTCTGTTGTGGAATATTTGACATTAAGAAATGAATTGGCGCTTTTGTTTGTCTTTCTCTAATCGTCGCTTGCGTTGTGTTGTAGTTTCTTTTCGCTTTCCTTTCGCCTTGTCCGTTTGTGAAGCAAGTATCGATACCCTTAATCCAGTTTGTTTGTTTAGTTTATTGTTTTCATTAATTTGAAAATCAAATTTAAAAATCTTATGCTTCGACGAGATTCGATCCGAAGGCATGAAGATTCTACGTCGGCGCTCTACCAACTTTGATATTGCAAGCCAAAATTCTTTTTTCCTTATATTATAGAAAGTCCTTTATAAATAATTGCCATTCATTTTTTTAAGTTGGAACATGTTTCATTTTCTATTTTGTTCCCTCCTTGACTCAGACTAGAACCCAGAATGAAAAAAGAATCTGAAAAAGAAATTTTTTCCCATCTGCACGCTTTGCCACTGACGGTATTTATTCCTAAATTTATATCCTGCTAAATATCTTATATAAGAGAAATTTTTTCTCCCATATAAAACTAAAATTAATTAATTAAATTTAATTAATGAATTAATATTTGAAAAAATTGTATTAACATCAAGTGTCATCTACTACAAGTTTTAAAAAATGTATTTGAACTTGAGTGGATGAATAAAAAGTATTTTATTAACGATTGAAAATTTGAACAAGATATATAAATATATATAGGGAGAGTGTGAACTAATAGGAACTAAAAAAGAATAATTTTATTTCGTAATATTCTTTTTAATATACAAAGAAATTTAAGATCATTTCATAACAGATCTATGTTCGTGGGATATCAATTTGCCTTTTTCTATTTGTTACAAAGTCATTCATTCTAAAAAGCCAGAAGTGCTCTACTTTTCGAAAATTTTTATATCATAAGGATAGCACCCTTGGCTTTGAAGAATAAATAACGATTTCATATTACATTTCAGTGCCTTTCCTTGCTTCGAAGAAAGTCCTTTGAAAACGAATTTCTACAAAGAATAGCGAGCATATTGATGTTAAAAAACGGAATTTATTTTTGGTTTTTAAATTAGTCAATTTAAAAACAACCATGTAATTGCAGCAATTAAAATTTAGTGTGTTATAAGATATCGATTCCAAAGAATCCTTTTTTCTTTGTAATATAATTTTTAAAATGAAAAGAAACTTAAAATAAAAGATTTCACCGTTTCTTAGAAGTATTGACAACAATATACATACTAAATAAATGAATGTCCTGGAATGAAACGGTGCACAAATTATTTTTATCAACACAAATAATTCCTATATTTAAATTCAGTAATTTTTAGTACATTATGTGATGAAATTTATTTCAAATTATTAGCCTTTAATTTTATTCACCATTATTTTATATAATAAATTATGGAAATCCATTTCTCATTTCATATTTGCTCTAAACAGTATTGACGGAATGAATATAGTATAAAATAAATTAATATATAAACTGAATTCAATACTGAAAATAATAAGTTTGCGTATTTTCATCGAGAACACATCTGGAAACAAATTTTCAAAATATTACTTTAAGAGTATTCAAATCAAAATTTAATTTCAAATTCAAGAAATAAACCACTCTGTTAAAGAAAATAATCAAGCATCAAAAGAATCACTACTTTCACATATGGTTTCTTGGTTTTTATCGGCATTTAATAAATTTTCATTTTTAGTTTCCGATTAATATATTAGAAATATTTATTTTGCGAAAAAGAATATGAGATTAGGCAATTCCAATTCATGAATAGGAAAAATCAGAATATTTTACTGATCAAGTATATAAATTTTGTTAAATATTGGCTTGAACACATTTTTTCATATGGTTCCATAGTATTCATTTTTTTTAAACGTTAATTGCGAAAATTAATGTCACATATTTCCAAATGGATGTTGAAACATTTATGACTTATGATTTATCTAATCTGTAGCTCTGAAAGCTCGGTAAAAATGCTTCCGACAGCGGTTCCCACATTCCGAGTGAAGATTCCTATGAGTTATTTATAACCATTGATATTATCCCAGAAAAATAACCATAAAAGGTTGAAGGTAAAGGAATATTTAGGTTCATCAGGGTGAAAAGAGAATATGAGATTTAGGCAAACTCAAAAATTCTAAACACCTGGTCCTAGAACTGCTAAATACTGGTTTGACAGTACAGAACTATAGTAAAATACTTCGGCATTAGAAAGAAATTAAAAAACATCTAGTAACTTTATCGAAGGAAATTATATAAAACAAATGAGAAAAAAATTACAGATAAATAATTAGAAGAGAAAGCCTAACTTACTATATTTTATCGGCACTTTCAATTCACAGAAGAACAGCCTTCCTAACAAGCAAGGTTACAAGATAAAGAAAGGATTGCTATATGCCAAAGTTCATTCATGAAGCTTTGCTTGAGATTTTCCCATGAGAATGAATGGTTTGACTTCAAGTTTTTAATTTACGCACATCTCGACAAAATTTCTCCAAAAGAAGGAGCATTAATCGGACAAAAGTCAAGTCATTCACACCGTTAAATAATTCTCTGATGGATTAAAAGAATTATAAAAGATAAACATTGAAAACCATCGAATAAAGCTCATTATGAGAATAAATCAAATATATTTTTTTAATTTTTGTCTTTGCTTTAAATCACGTTTTCAAGCAAAAAAGAATTTTTTCAATGAACCTATGCTCCAATTTTTTAAGTTAAATAAAACTATTTCGACAATCTCCATGAATGGACCATTAAACAGAATTGGCTTTTTAAAAAAAGTTAAAGAAAAGTAATTAGAAATAGATTTTTAAATTATTTATTGATTTTAGCAAAATTTGTTTCATTCAAATTGTATCTAAAACCAAATTAGTATTTATTCGTAGGTGCATTTTCATTTATTCCGCAAATTAAATTTCGGATACAAATAAAAATCTACTCTATATCTTTTGAAAATATATAAAAATATATTTTGTCGCCATCTGAATCTATCTTTTATTTGTAGATAATTGTAGCAAAAATAAAATTTGAGCCTATATTTAGTTAAATCAAGCAGCAAATGCCACAGAAATTAATTAACGTATTTGCATACCGCTTCATTCAACGTGAGCAAATAGTAGCCAATCATTTTCATTCTTAAAAGAATTAATTTTCAAAAATTATAGATTACTTTAATAAAATGGATGATTAGAAAAACTAAAAAGTGAAAAATAATATCTGCTTTTGACTTCAGCCAGGGAACAGTGCAAGAGAAAAATTGAAAAATTATAAAATTTCAAAATTTAATTACCTATCCAAGCGCAAAAATTGATAATTTAAATAATGCAATGGCATCAAAAATAGATTTGATCACTGCTTACTTCCAAATTTAAAAAAAAGGAAATATTCCAATAAGTAATACGTAGGGTTTCAAATTCGAGAATTAAAAGGGTGGGAGGGTATTGAAAGTTAGTTTTTTAAATCTTCGCTCAGCTATTATATTTCATCCATGAAAGAAAGAGATTTCAAATTAGAGAAAATATTTCATGAAAAAAAAATCGGCTGGTACTAAAGTATTCTATTTACCTTACAAAACGAAATCCAACTCTTACAGACTTACATTTTACAGAAATCAACAGAAAGTACATATAATATAAGTACTTATGTACTAATCAATATAACTACTCGTAGATCGAAGGTTAAAAAATACGAATTTCTGGAAAAATCTCTCCTTAGTTTGCTCCTAAATGGATGATTTTGGGGTGTTGTGATAAACGACGAAATGCTATGTATAAGTTATTTAATCCCTACTAAGTTGCTTTTCTTTAAATTTTGCAGGAATAAACTTGCACACGCATGTGCTCAAACTTACACACGTATGTGCTCAACGCTGTATTTCAAAGCTTTTAACATGAAATGTGGTTGGATTTTGAGGCCGCACACATGGTGGCAGCTTCTTCTTCAAGATACTACTAACGATAAGAGGAAAACGTTTGATTCCGAAGGATTTAACTTGCACAGTGCTAACACGTGCAATGAATATTTGGTCCAATCAAGACTTGAACTAGCGATCTTGTAGCTTTAGAGACAAGATTGTTCCACATAATTTCCGTAGAACCATAGCTTCGTAACTATGAACGATGACCAGAATGCATAAACTATACTTTAATCATCATTCTATTCACCAAGTTTCGACACCACACTTATGTGAGAACTTTTGAAACCTAAATACAATGAGTATCAGGTATGTATAAGCACAGCTTGGCAAAATAAAGTCATTAACATGCGATCATCTGATTTCACTCAACCTTCAGGTAATTATATTCCGAAAGTTATGTCTAAGTATTTATTTTAAAAAAAACTGAAAAAAAAAATCTGAGTAGTTTTGGTATTGCAAAGTGTACCAGAAACAAACAATTTATAAAAAATGAAATTAATATTTGGACGAGAAGGACTTACCATGAGCTTATAAATCTCTGTTACCCTCGATGAACTTTTTTATAATCTATAGAAGGAAAAAGAAAATGTGAATTGATGAATGCTTTCCAATAGGTCAAATAAAGTGACTATAGACAGTGTCTAAGTCCTTCAAAAGCCCAGAAGTCTAGAATTTCTGAGAATAAATATATTAATTGTAAACAAAACTATAATTCACATATGAAATCATCATCTCAAAATAAAAAATAATTTTAAAAATATTATTTTTTAAAGAGAGATTTTTAAGACATGAAAAGAATTATTTAATTTTGTGTTTTTCCGCCTTATAAAATAATAAGGTGAAATTATTATTAGAAGCATTCCGTATTAACTATTTACCATCTAAAAAGTCAATACACTGGACGAACAAGGTAGTCACCAAAGGCGTTAAGTATATATGAATATAGAAAAAAGAAATCTCAGGTTTATTCCAGTTCATCAGGAATTGATCATCATTGATTTCTTCCTTCTTTTAACACCCTTACCTGAGTTTTAACACACACCAGAAATCAGAAAAATGAAAAGCTGGAAAAAATGTATGATGAATGTCTTCCAATGGATAAATAAGCGCACAAATCTATAATAACGAAAATAAAGTGTTTAGAAAAATTCCTTAGTCCTTTAAAAGCATAAAAGTCAAATATTTCAAGTAAAGAAATATATTAATTTCAACCAAAATTGCAAATTCATATATGAAATTATAATCTCAAAATAAAAATATATAATTCTATTTTTTTGTTTTTTGTTTTTTATCTCTCAAGATAGATTTTTAAAATATGAAAAAAAAAATCAATTAAATTCCTGTTTTTAAGTCTTATGAAATAACAAAGTGAAATTTTAAAAAAAAATGCATTCCATATTAAATATTTAATAATATAAAAAGTCGATATACTGAGCGAACAAGCTAACCACCAAATGCGTCAAGTATATATGAATATAGAAAGAAGAAATCTCAGGTCTATTCCAATTAATAAGGATTTGATCATCATTGATTTCTTCCTTCTTTCAACACCCTTACCTGAGTTTTAACAGAAACCAGAAAAATGAAAAGCTGGAAAAAATGTACGATTAATGTCTTTCAATAAATAAATAAGCACATAAGTCTATAATAAAGAAAATAAAGTGATTAGAAGCAATCTCATAGTCATTTAAAAGCTTAGAAATCTAGAATTTTCAGTTAAGAAATATATTAATTTCAAACAAATCTGTAATTCATATATGAAATCCTAATCTCCAAATAAATAATATAATTTTTTTAAATGTTTATTTTAAGTCTTTTTTTCTGAAGAGGGACTTTTAAAATATGAAAAAAAAATCAATTCGTATTCAATTTCCAATAATTAATAATAAGGTGAAATTTTAAAAAAATACATGTCATATTAATTATTTAACAGTCTTGAAAATCGACAGACTGGAGAAAAAACTGGTCACTAAAATCATCAAAATGTTTATAAATATAGAAAGAGGAAATTTTGTAATTAAATCTTCTATTCATGCGTACGAATCTGTATGTTATCATTCTTCTTTAACTTCGTAAACTTCTTTGAATGTGATTTCTTCAAAAGTAAGAAGAACTATTACTAAGTAAAGGATTAAATATTCAAATAGTGGGGCTTTCCCTAAGTAAATAAAAGAAAAAAATATTATAATAAATCCTAGAAAAGGAAAAATATTTCATTTGATGAAAAAATGCTCCAGACAAATTTTAAATTACAGAAACATAAAATATTCTGAACTGCGAAGCAATAAAAGTGTTAAAAGGGCATTCGATTCATACTGGAATGCAAAGTTTCTTTAAGTTGAAAATAGGCTCCATGACTGTATTTACAAACACAGTCCTGTCTTCTTCTTCTTTTATTGATGTTTTTTATTGTTGTTGTTTGTTTTAAAGTGTGGGATAGCTACCCTATATTTTTTTTCATATAAATGATAGGGTCAGGTATCTCACACTTCAAAATAAACATGAAATTTGCTACCTTCGCCATTTCGCGTTTTGAACCTCTTAAAATAAATCTCCCTGCTTGATTAAAGCCAACTAAAATCTTTAGTTGCTTTTGTTGTTTTCAAATCACTGAACATTCAAATATTGAGACCAACTGTTCAGAGAATATTCATCATGAAAATTCTGGATAATGAACTGGATGAAAATTTTAAGACCGAACTTTTAAGAACTGTCCTTAAAGGAATGTCGACTGTATCTGAAAAATAAAATAAATTTAACTGAATAACCATGTCTTTAATTTTTCCTGCTTCAGAATTTTCCCTCAAAAATTTTGAATCTTCTTCTTAAAGCATATCTTTTCAGAAAATGCATTATCAGTTTTCGCTTTACTGATGAAATATTTCATTCCAAACGGCAAGAACACTGGAACTAGGAATATAATACCATTATCATATTCTCCACTGTCTCTGTTGCTTTAGATAAATCACTCGATTAAAGATTAAAATTTCTTTGTTTCAATAGAAAAGCACTTCTTGTAGTTGTTGTTTTCATTCTGACATTCTAAAAAAAGGAAGCAGGAAAAAAGGAACAGTCATAATATTCCTCATCAACATAATATTTATATTCGGGAACAAATATAAATACCTTATAAGAAAAGCCAATTGGGGTTGCTTTATTTTTTATTGACATTTGTAACTTGAATTTATAAAGACATCTAATAAAGAAAAATATCAAAATATTTAATAAGTTTATCAGCCGAAATTAAATTTCACATAGGACAAATTATGAGTTATAATTTCTTTATGTCAAATATTCTGTTGTGGAATATTTTACATTAACAAAAGAAAAATCATTACGGAAATTTTCATATAAATAAATATTAACAAATGAAAAAATCATTACGGTAAAGCTATTTCTCAAATGAAACAATGGCTAAATTAAAAAAAGATAATTATAATCTCAAAATAAAAATATATAATTTTATTTTTTTATTTTAATTTGTTTTTTATCTCTCAAGATAGATTTTTAAAATATGAAAAAAATAGATTAAATTCCTGTTTTTCAGTCTTATGAAATAACAAAGTGAAATTTTAAAAAATGCATTCCGTATTAATTATTTCATAATTTAAAAAGTCGATATACTGAGCGAACAAGCTGGCCACCAAAGGCGTCAAGTATATATGAATATAGAAAGAAGAAATCTCAGGTCTATTCCAATTAATCAGGATTTGATCATCATTGATTTCTTCCTTCTTTCAACACCCTTACCTGTGTTTTAACTGAAACCAGAAAAATGAAAAGCTGGAAAAAATGTACGATGAATGTCTTTCAATAAATAAATAAGCACATAAGTCTATAATAAAGAAAATAAAGTGATTAGAAGCAATTTCATAGTCATTTAAAAGCTTAGAAATCTAGAATTTCTAGTTAAGAAATATATTAACTTCAAACAAATCTGTAATTCATATATGAAATCAAAATCTCCAAATAAATAATATAATTTTTTTTTAAATGTTTATTTTAAGTTCTTTTTTCTGAATAGGGACTTTTAAAATATGAAAAAAAAAATCCATTCATATTCAGTTTCAAATAATGAATAATAAGGTGACATTTTTAAAAAATGCATTTCATATTAACTAGGGTTTACACAAAAACCGACTTTTTGGGAAACCGGTTTTCGAATTCGATATTTCCAAAAAAACCGGTTTTAGCCGGTTTTCGAATTTTTGTTCAAAAAATTGAATAGGGAAAAATAAAATATTTTTTCCTATTTTATTTTTTTATTTTATTTTTATTTATATAAAATAACAAAAAACGAAATCAATATCAAAATATAAAAAACAAAATTAAAGATTACATATACATATTACTTACACAAAATAACGAAAACTCAAACAAAAATTTCAAATAATGTTTATATTATTTTCACTAGTTTTAATTTCTCCTAAGAAAATAGGATTTTAAAAAACATAAAATATCCACTGAACGGTGGCTAAGTCTCGTTCTTATTTTGGACACAATATTGCCTGAAATTGAAAATTCTCGTACACTAGTTACTGAGTTTGGCATCAAATTACAAATCTAAGTTTTTTGTTCTTTTATTCAGCTTTCAGTGTCTTTGGATTTGTAAGTTTTTCTTCAGGGTCTTCAAGAAACTAAACAATTATATTATTTCCGACTTTTATTTTATGAACTGCTTTCAAATGATTATGTAGATTGCTCGTAGATGATCCTTTGCAGCTCAACATTTTATTACAATGATTTCAGATTGCCTTGTCTATCCCGAACTTTTTGAAACTATCCCAAACTTCCGACTTACTCATTTTTATCTAAAAATGAAATTAAAGTTATTGAATAAATATTTTTGACGTTTATTTTACAATTTTGTTATTTTAACTATTAATATTAATGCAATTTAAAATAATCTAATCTACACATTTTCTAGGAATTTTGAAAAAAAAAAAACACTTCTTAATCTAATTCCGATGCTTGCTAAAGACAATTTATGTTATAACGTTGCGAAAGAAAATATGGAATAATTTAACACCCTGTGTTTTATTTAAAATTCCATTAATTACATTAAACAGAAGCCAGAACTTCTTATTTTACACTCATTTTTGATAGAAGAAATTTATATAATAAAATTTAAATTTTAAAATGTAAAATAGAAAATATAAACATAAAAATTAAACATACTTAATACTTACGTTATTTTTACCAAATATAACAACTTTATATTTTTGTTTCCAGTTTTCACCTTCACAATATTAAGCAAGCCTGTCGTGATTCGAGACGAATCGGATTCTGAGGCCACATTTCGACAATTCCATTTCATTAAGGGATGAGACGCGAAACGATGAGCACATTTGACCTTGTATTTCTCGCATTAGATACTATTTTAGTTCTATTTTTTTTCACGTGTATGTGAGTGTTATGTCATTTCTGACAGCATTTTATTTTAACTGAATATTTCGTATTGATACGGCTAGTTCAAGTGGTGTAAAAAAGCTTTCAGGAGTGGTATGAAGAGAATTTTATATGATATCATTAAATACTGTGATCAAGAAGCAGAAAACGGGGAATTATTTATTCCTTTCACACGTTCTTCGAAACGAGCCAGTCAAATTGCTGACGTTTCTATTAGCACCGACTTCATACCGATAGACAAAACATCCGACGAGAAGCGAGATGAACTTTATCAAACTTTTGTTTCACCTAGAAAAAAAAAAGTGGAAAGGGATGTTCATGAAAAACATAAAGTGACGAATTCGAGGCGCAACTGTGCAGTGCACAAGCACTGGCCAACGCAATTTGCAACGTTGAAAAAATGTGTTTGCTGCCCGTTACATAGAATGAATAGCAAATCAAATAAGTTCAAAATTCATTTTTGCATGATAATATGGATTCCTAAAACCGGTTTCCTTAATTAAAAAGCCGATTTTCGAATGTGACAAATTTACTTTTAAAAACCGTTTTTTAAAACCGGGTTTGAAAACCGTCAAACCCTAATATTAACTATTTAACGGTCTTGAAAATCGACATACTGGGAGAAAAAACTGGTCACTAAAATCATCAAAATATTTATAAATATAGAAAGAGGAAATTTTCAGCTCTATTCCAATTAATTTAGAATTCGATCATCATTGATTTCTTCCTTCTTTCAACCCCTTGCCTGAGTTTTAATAGAAACTAGAAATTACTTAAAAAAATTCAGTTCATCTTCAGTTTTTACCTCTTTTTCACATTACTTTAATTATAGCATAAGCTGCTTAAGCATGAATAATCTATTTCTTTACCGGATGACCAGTCTTTGCTGTTATCTTCTATTGTAACATTTTCTGATTTTTTTGCAAAGCTAAACACGTGTTACCTGCTAAGTAAACATTGATCTTATTTATAAGGTTCGACTCAAAAACTATCCAAGCATAATTCTGGCAATATATCAGAAAATCGCAACAACTAACATCAAAAAGCTGCTAAATATCTCACTTTGCTCACTCTAAAATGACAACAGTTCTTTCAGTTCTTTTATACTTTGTACAGTCATCAACAATAAAAATAAATGAATAAATAAAAATAAAAAAATAAATAAAAAAGGTGGCACCTTTGTAACTCGGTTATTTATTAGCGCATTTTCATGCAATTGATATTGATGGAAATTGCACTAAAGAAAGATTTATTCAGATCAACGAACTAATTAATCGAGTTAATTAGCCATAATCCTGAAATCATATCATTACGGATACCGAGGTTTTTGAACTATTCTTACCGGGATGACTTTTTATGTCTGCGAATTAAGTTTCATTCCAAAATTATTCATAATAATTTTGCAGCTATAATTAATGTTTTTGCTAAAAATTCCACCGAAAAACAGCTTAACCACAACGGATAATATATGAAGTAAACCCCAACTTGTTAATAATAATAATAATAAACCTTTATTTTCGTTGTATGTTTAATTCTTGCATATAAAATAAAACAAATCATTCTAATTTTAAATAATTTGATGTCGAGATGTTAGGGATTCTTCACGTTTTAGACCGACTTGGGTCTAGAAAGATCCTTTTTGAAATTGCGTCCGTCTGTCTGCGAACATGATTCATCAACCAGCTAGTAAGCTCACCCCAAAACTTTAGTGCTTATTCTCTAATAGAGATATTATCAACCTCACCCCACTTAAAATTGTTGACCTTGGGCAAGACTGTCGAAATCACAAGTGATCAGATTTTTATTTTCAGAGTCCCACACATGAGAGTTGTAGACTTCGAAGAATAGTGAAGACGGCCGGTGCTTTTAGAATAATTGCAGTAGCTCCAAATTATCGATATTTGGTGTAAATATAGAGCTTTCTATTAAATCTAGCGTGGGATCTTTGGAAATTAATCGTTGACTTGCGGTACAAATGCTCTCGAAAATCGAATATGCATTTTGTACACCTTTTTTCCTACCGATTGGAACCAAAATTTAGCAAAGAACTACAATTTTAGCTATAAAATCATATACCAAATTTCATTTATTTAAATCATATACCAAATTTTATTTATTATTCATTTCATTTCATTTTGCATGTTTGAATTTTTGCGCTTACATGCATGCAGAACCACAGACGATCAGTCCCTTTTTATATTTGGTTTAAAATTTAACGCCTATTTATATTTTAAATGCAAAACCTGCTCACCAAATTTTATTTTCCTAGCTCTATACATTTTGTAATTATCGTGTTCACTTGTACTCAGACAACCGGACAAAACAGACATCCTCTGATTATTTTTTCTTCGAAATGTGGCAGAAATCTACAAATTCATCTCTAAATCCATATGAAAAATTTCATTCGTCTTGCTCAAAGTAATTTTGAGTTATCGATTGACAGGCAGACAGACAGAACGACAAGGAGACATCAGTTCTAAAAATGTGTCTTTCATACTTAGGGAGGATATTGGATATTCGATAAAGCCTCAACTTCCATTTTTTCTGACAATTACCATACTTTTTCATTGTATACTTTGTATATGAAAAAGTAAAAATCGAGGCCGAGGAATGAAGGACGAAGAATCAAATATGGTATGTGATCTTGACAACAAAATTATAAGTTTGTGTCAAATTTTGATGACGTCAGTTTGTTTTAGAAAGTCGGCTTATGAATCCAATTCAAATGCATTAGAACATTATTGGGCGATATTTTACATAGAGTTTTATCACCAAATTTGTAATCAATTACACATAAACAAAAAAAGGATAAAGAAGAAATAGCAATCATCTGCATATGAGCTTAAGCTTATTCGAGTCCGAAGAATGTAATTATTAAGAAGGCATCAGATATGAACTAAGATTATAGCATCTGTATTTTTTTTTTTTTTTTTTTTTTTTCTTTTTTAATAAACTTTTGGTAAGATACAGATTTTCTGTTTCTTAAATACTATTTTAGGGTTTTTTCTTCTTTTTTTGCAATAGTGTTTTATATTGAAAACAAATTATTTATTATCTAGTTTGAATAAGAGTGGCAATGATAGACAATCAGATTATTCTTTCATAAAGCTCCCTATAATGAGCTACGAAAAAAAAAAAAAAAAAAAAAAAACAATAAAACCCAAGTGTTATTTCAGTCCCTAAATTTGGATAGAAAATTAAAATTTATCTAAAATCAATGTTCTATAACACCAAAAAACATAAAAAGAAATTGAAAATTACTGTGATAAAATTATATATTGAAATCGCATTAAAATTAAATATTACTCATTTAGAAAAAAAATTAATAGAATATTATAATGCATAAAAGGTATAGAAGAACTTAGCTAATCAATGTAAAACTATTTTTTAAAAACTTAAAGAAAATTTATACAATATTTTTTACTTTCATTTATAAAAAGGATAGCCAGTGGCCACCAGCTTTATTTGAATTGTAAAACGAAATCTAAAATACTCAAAATACCTTATTAAAAAATTTTTATTTAGAAAATCATAAATATGCAGCATTTGCACAACTAACCATTGATCATTAAATCTTAGCGAACTCCTGTAGAAAATACAATCTAAATGATTCGTTAAAATTGCTTTTCAACAGTATAATTATCCTTTCTTCCTGTATAATGGCTTACAAATGTATAATAATGTTCGTTTCAACGCGGAACGTACTTCAAAAGTTTGCTGCCTGCTTGAAAGAAATTAGACTGTTTCTGCAAAATGAGGGGAAAATTGAACAATACCTACAATTGTTGGATATCATGTGGCTTTCAAAACTGATGCTTTTTACAGACATATGCCAACATTTCAATGAATTGAACGTAAAACTTCGAGATACAAATAAAAAAATTGTCACCATGATGGATCTCATTCGTACTTCTGTCGCTAAACTGCGTGTTTGCAGAAACGATATTATTACAAGAAACTACAAACTTGAAAAAAATATATCACTTCCCTAACTTGAAAAAATATCAATATTATATACCAAATTTAGATGTATTAGTGTCAATTTAGAGAAACAAGTCGAAGAAAAAGTTATTAAAGAATTTATTTCCGTAATTGATTCTTCAATCAAGGAATTTTCAGCGATATTTTCTCAGTTCAAAGAATTATCGGAAGTTTATTATGTACCCCGATGTGATTACATTTGATAAACTGAATTTGTCTCAATTCGATTGGTTGGAAATTGAAGAATTTGAAATGCAACTAATTGATTTTCAGTCTAGTTCAATATGGATTTAAAAAATTATTGAAAGAGGAGAAAAGTTGGAATAGATTGAAACAAAAAGATTAACAAACAATGTAAGTAAAAATGACAGTAACGAAATTTTGGAAACATGGAATTCGATTCCAGACACATTTAACTTTTTGAAGAAGCTGGCTCATGTTATTTTAACCATATTTTCATCTACGTATGCCTGCGAGTCATTTTTTACAGAGATGAATAACATTAAAGACGCTTAGAAACCGTTCCTCCGTTCGCTTAGAAACTCCCAATTCAGCATGCATTCTACTAAAAGTAACAACTTACAATCCTAATGTAAGATATTTGTCATCTAATCTGCAACAGAAGTTACCCTAATGTTACTTTAATTCGAATTACATATAACTAAAACATTTACTATACAGTGCAACATGTATTTTTTTTTCTATAATAGAAAGAGTTTTGAGTTGTTAGCACGTCTATACCACATTGAACATTTCTTTAGAAAAAAAATGACACATTGATCCATAAAAGTTCGCCACCCCTGCTCTAGGAGTATGTTCGAAATGCTTATTATAAATATTCTTAGTTCACATTTACACCAGCAGATGTCGGTATGCGTCAAGCACAGATATCGAATATGGCGGAGGTTTGCGCTTTCCTCCTCATATTTCAGGCGGAGTAAAACGTCAAAAGCGTGATGTAACATTTTCGCCTCTCCTGCGGAGGGGAGTGACCAATCACAGTGAGGAGAGGATTTCGTCACTTTGCAGAGGAGTTTTCACTACCAGACTAAGGCGGAGAACTTAAATAAATGCCAAGATAAATTTAATGGTGGCACGGGTTTTTTTTTTTTTTTATGTAGCTTTAGATTCTAGCGTGAGAAGAAGGGATGCTCGATATTGCTTACCTTTCATAAATTTAAATACTACATTACAACTTCATATGCAATAGTTTTGTATTTAACTTGCGAATCTTTAAGAATACGTGTTCTTCCATTTTGGCTTATTATGGTGTGAATTTTAAATAGTGTACCGCATATTGGTGATAACATAATATTGTATATTCGTTTCTCCTGGTTTAATGGTACAATTAAATTCAAAAACTAAGAAAATGTTGAGAGCACCATCAAACCTTGCATAAGATTGACAAACAATAACAGTGTTCCAAAGTGTAATAAATACATGCCACATAACTTCAGTCGCAACAGAACGAAGGATTTGGCGATAAACTGTCGCCTCTCTGTTACCCTCGGCTTCTCTTTTCGACCTCCATCAGAATATATATATGCTTGTTGAAATATACCTGTCATGGCCCGAATGTACCAGAATATAATCAAATGTTCGGTCTTTCATCGAGATATTTGATTTGTGTAGACATTCTCCAATTTCGGTTTTTCACATGCACAAGTATATATTTTTCTAGAATAATAAATACGTAGAGTTGACTTTTGAAGCAGGTGTTACATCTGAGTTCGTTTTAGAAGTGTTTCGATATATCAGGCCCTTTAAATCTACCCGGTTTCTTCTTTAATTCGGTGAATTACTCATAAAGATGATAAAATCCAACAGCAAATACGGTCACTTGTATTTTAAAATATTTATATAATTTAGATGCAACATAGTTTTATCAATTCACGCTCGCAACACGGCTATGTACAATGCTCATATATACAATCAGTTACGAAACTTATTTTATATTGATGGAACAAGAGCTCGCAGGCTCGTGAACAATCCGTTCACTTCAGTTTGTTTTTAAACGTGGACGGCTTTCTTCACAGCAGGATTCATAACCTTGATTTTACTATTATTCTAGAACTTTTTATTTTCAAACATTTCAAAGAAAATAATTAACATCTTCTTAATAAAAAAATGTGACATAAATAGGGAAAAAGTTTATCACCTAAAAAACCTGAAATTAAAAAAAAAATCAGAAGCAATTTCAAAATCAAGAAATTCTTTAACATGGGCATTAAATTATAGAACAAATAATTTTTGAAACGTTTACATATAAGTTAAACGTTCCCTATTCATGTAATCCTTAAAATGAAATTTTTTACCATACCTCAGACTAGAAGATTTCTTCATTCTATAAAAATATGCATATAATAAAAAAAATGTCACCTTTGATTTTGTTCTAATCAAAAGATAATTATACAGATTAAATCTTATATGCAAGGAAAACAGCTTTAAGATGGAGAAAAGCACCGTAAATGTCAAGAAACAGCAATATTAGTAGTACCATTAATTTACCTTTGAATTTGTTCCATTGAAATGAGAATTATACAAATTAAAACTAATATGTAAATAGGAAGTCAGCTTCAAAAAAGAGAAAAACATCGTCATTCTCAAGCAATAGCAATGTTAATAGCCTTACTTATAATTTTGTCTCATTCAAAAAAGAATTATACGGATGAAAGTTAATTTGTAAGTAGGAAGTCAGTTTCAAGAAGGAAAAAAGCCCCGTCATTCTCAGACAAAAGCAATGAAACTAGCCTTACCTTTAATGTTCTTCCACTCAAAAGAGAATTACGCAGATTAAAGCAACAATGTTAGTAGTTAGGTAGTTAGTAGAAAGACAGCTTCATGAAGAACAAAAATATCGTTATTCTCAAGCAACAGCAAAGGTTAGCAGCCATAGTTTTGATTTTGTTTCATTCAAAAAAGAATAATGCAGATAAAAGTTAATATGTTAGTAGGAGGTAAGCTTCAAGAAGGAGAAAAGCATCGTCATTATCAAACAGGAGCATTGTTAATAGCCTTATATATGATTTTGCTCCATTCAAATGAGAATTATAAAGAATAAAGCAACAATATTACTAGTTAGCTTGTTAGTAGGAAGTCAGCTTCAAGAAGGAGAAAGGCATCACCTTTCAGAAGCTGCAACAATGTTAATACTCATACTTTTGATTTTGTTCCATTCAAAAGAGAAATATACAAATTAAAGCCACAATGATAGTAGTTAGTTCGTTAGTAGGAAGTCAGCTTCTGGAAGGAGAAAAAAATCGTCATTCTCAAGCTGCAGCAATGTTAGTAGCTTTAACTTCGATTTTCTTCTATCCAAGAGAGAATTATACACATTAAAGCAATAATGTTCGCAGTTATGTTGTTAGTAGCAAGACAGATTCATAAAAGAAAAAATATTGTCATTATTAAGCAACAGTAATGTTAGTATACTTACTTTTTATTTTGTTTCATTCAAAAGAAAATTATACAGATCAAAGTTAATATGTTAGTAGGAGGTCAGCTTGAAAAACGAGAAAAGCATCGTTATTATCAAAAAACCGCATGTTAGTAGCCTCACTTTTGATTTTGCTCCATTCAAAAGTGGATTATACAGATTAAAGGAACAAAGTTAGTAGTTATTTTGTAAATAGGAAGTCAGTTTCAAGAAGAAGAAAGGTAACGTCCTTCTTATGTTACAGCAAGGTGAGTAGCCATAGTTTTGATTTTGTTTCATTCAAAAGAGAATTATACAGATTAAAGTTAATCTGTTAGTAGCAGATCAGCTTCAAGAAGGAGGAAAGCATCATCATTCTCAAACAGCAGTAATGTTAGCAGCCTTAGTTTTGATTTTGCTCCATTCGAAAGAGAATTATACAGATTAAAGCAACGATGTTAATAGTTAGTTCTTTAGTAGGAAGTCAGCTTCAAGAAAGAAAAAACGCATCACCATTCTCAAGCTGCAGCAATATTTGTAGCCTTACTTTTGATTTTGTTCCATTCAAAAGAGAATTATACAGATTAAAGCAACAATGTTAGTAGTTAGTTCGTTAGTAGGAAGTCAGCTTCAAGAAAGAAATAAACATCGCCAATTTCAAACTACATTTTCAAGCAATGTTAGTAGCCTTACTTTTAGTTTTGTTTCATTCAAAAGAGAATTATACAGATTAAAGTTAATATGTTAGTGTAGGTCAGCTTCAAGAAAGAGAAAATCCTCGTCATTCGCAAACAGCAACAATGTTAGTAGTTGGTTCGTTTTGTGCAAGTTAAATACAGCAGCACAGGTGCATTTAAACAAAGACACTTTTTCTTCTACTCATGAACTATGTTAGAAATAAAATATTAATACAAAAATTGTTCCTTCAATTTTCTTGTCATGTCTCAAAAGATATTGTTTGATTGATGTTTACCAAATTACTTAAATTATAAATTTATAGATAGAGAAAAATGTTAGTTTCAGTGCCATACACGCTTAAAAAATGCTCCAAAGCATAAAACAAAGCATTTGTAATTTTTAAGCAGTGACATTATTATCCTTAATTAATTTTTTACATATTATTAGTCAAATACACGAGAAAACAATAAAATGTTAAGCACCAAAACGGAGTTTAAAATGCTTTGTTCCTAAGCAATATCAATGTCAGTAAGTAATCAGTTTTGTAGTTAATTTGTTAAATGCAAAAAAAAAAAAAAAAATGCATGCAAAGATACCAAATGGGAAAAAGCATAAGTCCTTTCTAAATAGTAACAATATTAGTAGTTAAGCAGTCTTCAGCAAACCGTTAATTAAATGCAACAAATTAGTATATTATATGTATAATGTTAGTTCAAATTTCGAGTAAGTTTTTGAATCTTGATAGTATAATTTTGGCGAAGTTTAAGCAGTATCAAATAATTAGTAGTATGAAAACTGTTATGTCTGACAACTGTTTTAGTGCTAACATATTTTTGTTTGCAACAGTTCAGAAAACTCGAAATAACAACTGCTGAAAACTATTCTTACATTTTAGAGAAAATAGAAATTTGACAGTCATTATTCGTTTGAGCATAGGATTGTTTTCTAATTCTCGATTTTGTCATATATTTCAAAAGTTAATTATTTAAGAAACTTCAGTGGTTTGACTAAAACTCGCACTGTAAACTGAAAGCTAAGAAATTAAGCTGGATTTGTTATACTTAGGAAAATATTCTTGTAATAAAAAATCTTAAATAAATGTTTTAACATAACTGCAAATCAATAATATGAAATCTCAAGAAAACCAATTAGTGGTGTTTTTTAACCTTATTTTAAAGTTGTGTTTTTACTAATTAAGCATCAGAAATTTTTAATTTATCACAAATGAATTTATCAAAGTGACAATATATCCTTATTAATTAATACAAGTAACACTAATTAAGGATTTAATGAATAATTAAAGAAATAATTTTTAATGTAGTTGAAATAAAATCGGCTCAGAAAAATTTTGCATTTATTTCATATATTTATTCAGCTTCATTTTGAAAGTATACATTTAAATATTTTTGCCTTTAACTAGACAAGACACCAAAAATTCTAGTTATTAGGCGATACACATAAACAGATTTTACATGAAGCAAATTTCAGAATTAAAGTTCCAGATTTTAAAAGAAGCAAACTTCAAAATAAAAGTTCCCCAAAATTTTCCATTCTACTCTTTATAAACCCAATTCCTCTCTAATGTACTTCCAAAAAATTTGTTCAATCAAAGTCATATAACATTCCATACGCCCTTTGCTATCCAGAAAATCTTCCTCGATTACCTCCGTGTGTTCCACATTGCGCGGATGTTGCTCAGCTTCGGCAGCATCTGCAATGTGTCCGCGAGTTATTATCATCTCGCGGACGGTTTTAAGAACATATTCAGTATAGATAAGTTGGAAATGGATTCTAGCAAAGACCTCACCAAGATATACATAAGAACCATCGAAGGTGGCAAATAAAGTTGCTCCATCATTGCAGCTTAGCTCACGCAGTTCTTCTTCAGCATTGTAAATATGACTCACACGGTCCAATAGAATTCTCTTCATGAGTATCACGGTCTGCTCATTCCATTCAGATCTATCAATCTTGCAACCTAGATAATGCGAATCAAATTCCCTCATAAGCTTAAATTGCATAAATATATTGCGTACGACAGAGAAATGGGCAATCTAAGAGCAAGTTACATGGTTTGATACATAAATGTCTCATTTCTATTACGATGCTAGAGAACTGGTACATCGTAACTTTGAATTGTAAACAGACGAGTCATAGCATTCACTGCATATCAATGAAAAGAATTCTCTTAACTTCGTTTCAGGCAAGGTCTTCGAAAAAATCTGGAAGAAATTCAGCAACATTCAAAAACATACCATACCATTAAAGGTGGTACTCCTGTTGGTATGTAAGTTTCAATAAAGGAGTGTCGATTCAAGAAACACTATTCGCCTGACCTTGTCTTAAGATAAGAGACCAGTCAACTTTCATGTATCTTTAAATAGGGGCGTTAATTTAACTAAATGTGTAAAAGAATATTAAAAAAATTGTCAAAAAATCCCGAAAAATCATTGAGCAAGATTTTTACTAAAACCATGCTCAATGACTCATGGGCATGGTTACTCAACAAATTTAATGCAGTCGAA
The DNA here is from genome assembly GCF_947563725.1 of Argiope bruennichi. NCBI lineage: Eukaryota > Metazoa > Arthropoda > Arachnida > Araneae > Araneidae > Argiope > Argiope bruennichi. The sequence continues at coordinate 121,988,107 of NC_079162.1, forward strand.
TAAGGCCAAGTAGGGTGCATTTCAAGTTCATTTAAATCCACACCTAATGATACTTTTCTTTATAGTACTTATGCAATTTAAGCTCAATAACCAACTTTCTGAATCTAAGAATATTATCAGAAATAGGAATATGGATAAGAAACGAATGACTATACAGACCTCAGGATATAGCAAGCATTTCTCATCTTCAATTAACTATTCATTTTGTTCATGCATAAATAAATTTTATAAACAGCCACCACTTATCACATGTACTTTAGTACATATTTGTTCTACGTTGCTCTAAATGTTTTAAGAAATATACAGTTCTACGTTTACTTTTTTATGTTATATTTTTGTAGTGTTTATAAGTTTGCCCATTTCACTGGAACAGCTCAAAGTTTTAACAAATGAATTTTTTTTTCATTGAAGATATAAAAAAAAGTACTTACCCTCCATTATTGCGAAAAAAAATTTCTTTCACTGAGAAACTTGAGGTATGTCTTAAAATATCTAAAGGAGAAAAAAAACGAAAAATTAAAAACATTCGCTGAATTATAAAATCGTTTTTTTTTTTTTTTTTTTTTTTAGAATTTTATATAATTTGAAAACAATAGGAAATAATTTTTTTAATTTAATTACGAACTTTGTATTTCTGTACAAATGTATGTATGGATTACGGGCAAAATAATTTTTAAAAATTAATTTTGACTGAATATTTGTGTCTATTAAAAAGAACCGCGTGATTAATTTATGCAATCAATGACACCTAAAATATCAAAATCATTTCCTTAAAAACACGCCTACTAACCAAAGACGTTTTTTAGTATATAATTTTTAAATTTTACTCTAACTTTACTTAAATTCTGCAATTCTTCTTTTTCTCAAACTATGCTGAGCCTCTTCTTATTTAGAAACGCAACCCCACTCGTAGGCTTAGAGGGAGGAAGTTGCAATGGGTATCGTCCTCATCATCTGACAGCAGATCAGAATTACAAGATCCGGTCTAAAATAGCCCTTTTATAGCCAAATCAAGAAAAAACATTATTATAACTAAATCAGAAATACAATTCGGATATACAAGCGAATGAATCAATACAGAATCTATCTATTAAAATTAAGCATTTTCTGCTTCAAAAATTCGATAAGGAATTACAAAGATTTGTGTGGTTTATAAGAAAGTTTTTTATAAACTGCACTTAATGTTTAACTTAAAACTTCGTAATTATTTAACTATAGAGGAGAAGTTTGAGAAGTTTATCTTATTAGGAAGCACAAGGTTAAAAATATAAAAGATAAACGGATGAGTGTCATTCTAAAATTATGTTCTTCGAAATTCTTCTTCATAACAGATAATGTTACATAAAAGATAGCAGTGAATTACCTTTTAAGTTCCTTAGAAATGTTTTATCATTGTAATTTGTAGTAAGTATAAAAACTATTAAAATCTCAATTTTTTCATATAAATATTTAAAAAAAAAAACTTTAAATTGATTAAATCACAAAATATAAAAGACACGGAATAATTTTGTTATATAAATTTTAAGATTTTGGAAACAAGTATATAGTTACACTCTATAACGAGATTCCAATGTGTGTTTCTGAGGTATGTCTTTCTCAAAATGTTAAACAAATTTAAGTTTTAATTTATTTTGGATGTGTAATCATTTTTATTTAGTATTGTAAACGAATTGATTTTCTAGGTAAGAAAACTTTATTAGACTTTTGAATATAAAGAAAAACAAATAAATTTTAAGATAAGTAAATTAAGTTACTTCAAATGCGTTTTAGCTAAGATAAATTGCCATTTCTTCACGATTCAATGAAAATAATGTGAAAAATTATCACAAATGAATCCCTTTTATACTTTGACTATTTTTGCAATCAAAATAGTTTACATTAAAAACCTACCTGATTTATTTAGATTTTGAGTTGAAACAATAGAGAAATAATTTGCGTAAATATATTAACAGCATTTATAAACGGCAAATAATTCATTTTAGATCTATATCAATCACAGTCGGCCTTTTTAAAAGTTTTCGTTTTTCTGGAATTTTCTCAGTCACTTCGATCAACAACTTAAATTTACTTAATTACTCGATTTTATAAATTAAAAAACTTAGATCGATGGATACATTTATTAAACATACAATTAACAGAATTGATAGACGCAATCAATAATTTTTAATGGATTTATTTGATTCCACTTAGTTAGTTTTAATATTTAATATTTGAAAAGTAATTAATCAACAGAAAATGTAAGCGAGTGTGAAGAGATTTGAATTCTTATTGCGATTAAATTATTAAATTATGAAAGATCCTTGTAGTTAGTTTTTAAATCAAAAGGAAATAAGATTACGTTTTCAATCATAATTTCTAATTCACAATACATTTCAGAAAAGAAGTTGTTTGAAAAAAAATCTCTGTAATATTTGAAATTTAAAAAAAAAAATTCATTAAAATCGTTTCTTTATAAACAAAATTAAAAAAAACGTGCTTTTACATTAAACAAAAAAGAACTAATCTATACAAAATAAATTACTAGGCAAGTTTCTCATTATCTATAATTTTGATATAATAATTTTATTACTGAAGAGAATTATCTAGGATTTTTTTTCTGAATTAAAATTTATCATAAATTAATGCTTATAAAATTTGATATTAATGAGGTCAAATCTTTCTTATGTGACACACATCAAGCTCGCCTTGCCAATTTAATTTTGGAATCAATACACATTTTTCAAGCTGAGAAAGGATGCGACGTCACAACACAGCATTACAGCCTCACTGTTGTACAGTCGCAACAAAAATAAGAGGACACCTCTGTAACTTTGCTATACATTATTGCATCTTTACAAAGCTAGTGACGATGGAAATAGCTCAAAACAACAAGTTTGACTGGATAGATAAGTTCATAAACTGGGCTAATTAACATGATTAATTAATTAATAACTGGAATTTTTCCTATTACTCCTTCCAGTTTTTTTATTATTCCTTTTCTTAATTGATTCATCATAGTAAAAATAGCCACCAAAAAGTGTCGTTAGGATACCAATCGAAATTTTACGAGTTATAAATTTTTAAAAAATGGCGGTCCCAGTGGCAAAGGAATTATTAAAATCTTTTGGCAATATATCAGAAGCTACAATATATTTCTCAAATTTCTTGGGTTCATTTAAAGAGCATAATTTTTCTACATAATGAATAAAATATTTTTTAATTTAAAAAAAATTATATTTTTTTGTAAATAACTAACACGGCATTGATAAAATAGATTTGTAGAATAGTAAAATTTTTACATGAAATCAAAGCTGGGATACTAAAATATCGGAATCCTAAAAATTACTTGCATATCTATAATAGTTTTTGAAAAATTTCGAAAAAAAAAACAAAAAAAAAAACTGTAATTTAGAACTGTTGATTGAAAACGCCTTGACATGTCTACTTGCTGAAGGACTATATACTATGTCTAATTGTTTCTATCGGTCTACTCGCCGTGACACGTTAGTTTTATCTACACTGATAAATTCGACAATGGATAATTTGCTAATCAAATTATTTTATATGAAATGGGATTTTCTTTCTGGTTAAAAATAGATATATTTAATCAGTTAATATAAAGAGAGGAATATCATCATAAGAATATTGAGGAGCGATTATTATTATTAGAAGAAAAACACTTATGTTACTGGGTTGCAATTTTAAGAAATCATGTATATTTTACTGTCTTTCTTTTTGTGATTTAATGATTAATGATTAGATGTGCGGATAATGCATATTTGAGAATTTTTGAATAAAATCTAAGAATCAATCCTATAATTTAAATACTTTCGAATTTCGTTGGACACGAGGCTTTCTATTAAGGAAGGTAAATACTGCCCTTTTTACAAATGGCAATTTAATGTAGTTACAAATTACTATTTTTCATTTTGAATACAAATTTTGTCAGATTTCATACATCTAGTCATTTTTGAGCTATCGTTTTTTTATTCATGTGATCTGATAGGCATACATGATGCTTCCTGTATTTTTATTTAGTGAAAACCTGATGCAATTTTTGGTTAAAAGATCACCTACGAAATTTTATTACTCTAACTGAATCTATTTTTGAATTTCCATTCTCAAAGACAAACAAACAAAATTTCAAATAAGTGTGTGTGTTTTTTAACTTTAAGGAGGTCTAAAGCGTAAGTTTCAATAAATTCGCGAAGTCAAATTATTGTACGGTTACTGCGATTAGCCTTATATACTTAGTACACGAGAAAATAAAAAATAAATAAAAGTTTAATTCAAGTGGAATAAAAAGATGATAATTCATTTGTTGACTTCTTTCGCCAACATCCACTCACCCTTTATTTCTCTAATTTAAAATCCTAAACTTTATTTTCTTAAACTGATATGGGGCCGCAGTGGCCTGGTGTTAAGGTGGTATGGCTCATGAGCCGTAGTGTTTCAGGTTCGAGATCCGATTCCACCGAAGAACCGTCGTGTAAGGGAGCCTGTTGCACGTTAAATCCGCCAGGTCCAAACGATCTCCCGCTAGTGTGGAGATGGAGGTGCCAGCTCAGGTATCGTCCTCGTCATCTGACCGGTGTTCAAAATTACGACGTCCGCCCCGAAATAGCCCTAGTGTTGCTTTACAATGGGACTTTAATATAACTAAACTAAACCTAAATTGATCAGATTAAAATATTCTTGAAATCTGTTTGAAGCCAAAGTGTAAAATTTTTATTATTAAAAAAAAAGTACTTCTCATCATAATGAATTTCATATTTGATTAACAATCGCTTCGATATAAAAATGAAATTTCCTGTTTTATATAAAGTCTGATAAAAACCATTTGTTTAAAATGCCATTTTACGAATTAAATATAATTTCACTTAAAATTATTAGAATCAATGCTCTTTATAAAAATAAAAATTTCTGCGTTGTGTTAAAATATTTTTGGCCGATTCAACCAAAGAGAGGATTTGAAAATATTTTGCAAGTTAATTAAATACATAAATTTCAAATAAAAATCTTTAAAATAATAATATATAATATATAGTAGAAATGTATTCATTATATAAGCTATATTAGAAATATATTATCTATAAACTTATGTATAACTATTTTTAATATATAATTAAATATTAGAAAACATGAAAGAAATGCTATTTTTGCTTTTAGCAATATGAAGACTTTTTTAATATGTGCTCCTTAGAAAGTCGGCTCTTTTCCGGCCCTATCTTTGAGTTTTAAGCAAACAAAATTAATTATATCTCAAAAACTACGTCGAATTTTGGAACTAAATTCAATACGTATATTAAAAAAGGCATACCAGATTGATTTATTAAAAAATTCTCAATTTCCGTAATGAGAAAATTCCAAGATGCTAATTAATTAACTGGGTTAATCAGTTTTTCGATCTAAATGAACCTGTCTTCTTGAGTAATTTCCAACGTCAATTTAACGAAGATGCGATAATGAATAAGAAGTTACAGAAATTTCCTATTATTTTTGTTGGCGACTGCACCAGACTGAACAAAAATATGGTTCTCACCATGAGACTCAAACCACACAGTGTGGGTGTGATACAAGATTGTGACATCATGTGAATCAACACCAATCTAAAATTAAACCTTACTTCAAATGTAACTGCATAAAAATCATAATAAGTTCAACACCTCCCTATATTCTCCACACAGGGGATGTATCCTAGGTGTGGAGAAGAGAATCTTTCGATTTAGTGACTGGTTCTCGCTTCCCTTCTGAATAAGGAAACAATTCAGGAAAAAGTCACCTCCAGTCCTAGGAAGGTATGTACTACCTACAAAAGAAGTTTTACCGTGATCAGAGACGATCATTAAGACTCAATGATAGCTCCCATTTCAGGGTTGTCATAATAATGGTCATTCAGGTCAACCCGCATATTAAGACAGACAGACAGCCCGTAAATTAAAGCTTTTATAGTTATGCCCAGGTAAAGACAAAATTTTACATAAAGAATACAAAATAGCAGAAAGTTTTTATTTAAACAAAATTTTGCAGCTTTTTTCCCTTCATAATTGGTGAACAAATTTGATTATTTTCATTGAATCAAAAATGCAATAAATCTTAATTCCTTTAAAACATAAATAATAAATTCCTTATAAACATAAATACTATATTTTTAAGTATGATATTTGGTGTAATTTTATAACCATATTAGGTTGTTAAGTGATTTATTTTATGTTCATGTGAATTAATTTATTTGATTGCCGGAAATTCTAAAGCTTTGAATATATTTAATTTCAAATAATAAGAAATTTATCAGCTATTAAATTCTGTCATTAATTTATGCGTTATTAATTAGCTGAAATGTGCGTCTAAATGGCCCAGTAGTCTTAAAACAATTAGAATCATCTATGGCTGTAATAGTTAAATCCAGCTTATTTTTTTAGAATAGAATTTCACTATTTTATATTTCTTTTTACAGTTTATTAAATTTTATTATAGATCTATATTTGATATACTTTGACTGTGAATGAATGATCCAGATTGATATGAATTGCAAACATTTTTGATATATTAGCCATATATTTTAAACTTGCCACCCTTTGGCGGTTAGTTGGTTCGCCGAGATTAGTGGTTGCTGAAAATTTCAATTGTTTCCTCAACAAAACTTCAAATTTTGATACCTGTATATATACATATATTTTAGATTGTTTCAAAAGTGTCACATTGTTTATTTCATTGTGCTTTGCTTGAATTTTCAAATTTTCTATCTATATCTTCATACATTCAATTATTTCACCAAAAAAAAAGCAAGAATATTTTAAAATGGAGGCACATCCAAATTTTCCAATATTGCTTGATTCTGAAGTTAAACCTTATTTGTAAATACAAAAAGATATCAAAAAATTTATTATAAGCATATCTAATACTGAAATCTACTCAACATGGAAAAATAAACTTAATCTTAATATCATGGTCACAATGATAGAAAACAAACCAAGATGAAATATTAGCAGCAACATTGCGAAAGGTTTTGAGTGTCTTTTCAACAATGAAATATACTATATCAAAATATATTTAAAAAATTTCAAAAAATTATTATAGACTTGGTATTATCAAAAAGATAATTTTTTGAATTTTATGATTCTGTAAAAAAATATTTTTCTGTTGTAAAATTTTAGAAAGTTATCTCGAAAAAAATGCCAATGTTTCACTTAATTTTTTCTTAGTTATAATTCTAACTAAAAATTTAAAGAAATTTCTCAAAAGAGCACATTTCTACTCTCCAAGACATATATTTGTTAAATTTAGTAGATATAAGTCGAATGGTCTGGTTTGCACAGCAACAGCACACACAAACAGATAGAAGTTTTTACCCTACGTTTAAGCACTAAAATTTAGTTAAAATACCAATATATTTTTTCTCCAAATATTTTTATCAGCAGTCAATGTGTTTTTAGCAAACCTAGACTAATCATTAACTAGCCTCCTTTTTTCAATTAGTTACGAATGATTTAACTGACGTTTATATATATATATATATATATATATATATATATATATATATATATATATATATATATATATATATATATATATATATATATATATATATATATATATATATATATATATATATCTTTATTCTCGTAAAATGCATTAGTTTCTATCACGCCTATTTATGCATAAATTTTCAAAACTGTTAACCATAAAAGCTGAAAAAGATAAATTTAATAAAAACGACTTTAAAAACGTTTTTTTATTAAAGTATTGCAAGGCTGAAAAGATTTTATTTTAATTGTTATTTGTTTATTGAGTTTTTAGCTATAACTTAGTTTTACAAATATTACATAATCTTAAACTCAATTTTTTTTTCCGATTTACTCCATATGGCACTACTAGAATGGAATCAAAACAATTATATTAAATTTATGAATTGGTAAATATGTATTGTCCTTCACTAAAATAATAGCTTTAATCAAGTAAATATTGATTAAAATAAGAAGCAAAAAATCGGTTACGTAATCCAGTCCTTATAAAAATGAAATCAGAAAAGTTAAGTAAAAGTAAATATAAGCATTAATGTTAAATGCTAAATAATATGGTCTCCCTGTGTATGTTTGTGTCTGTATGCAAGAATTTATTTAATACATTTTCGTTCTGATTCAGATAAAATAATAGCCTTAATGAATTTAAGCTATTATCAAATAATTTGTTTTTACTTTAAATGTTTTTAATGAAAACATGAATTTGAAAGCAATTAATCGACTAAATATCTTAAATTTTAATCATATAAATTTCAGTAGTAATATTGTAGCGTTTTATTTTTATGCAGCAGTTGTTTAGTTTTATACAAATGTGCTTAAGTTTTACAGAAAAATAGTTTAAAAAACTTGATTTTAATCTTAAATTTTCAAACAAAATAAATTAATTAAAAATTATTCATTTAATTTCACATTCACTTAAAAAATGTGTAGTTAAAATTAGAAGTAAATTATTTTATTTTTATTTAAGTAAGTTGTTTTAAGTAAGTTTTTAGAAGTAAATTATTTAATTTTGTTTATTTTATAATTTCTTATGACTAAGAGCAAAAAATAGATAGTTGTTTTATTAATTAAAAATTAAGTGATTAAATTTTAACTCCTTATCAAAATTAACTCAATATATAACGGATATAAAAGATATAGGTCCATCAAGTGGCGAATAACGAAGTTTATTGAAGTGACAAATTTTTACATCAGTTAGGACCAAAAATTCCTATCCTGCTTAAAATTTTAAAAATTGAAACATGCTAATTTAATGAAAAATAATATATCCAATTAATTTAGGAATACGTAGCAAAATATGTAATATATAAAAAAATTATTATTATTTTTATTATTTTAGAATTAATCAAATTTCATTTACAATCTATCAAAATCTGCTAAGAGCACAGACAATAGTTTATTTTAAAAAATTGTTGAAAATTTTCTGATCTGTTTTTAATCCACTTTTTCATGAAGTTCAGTTTAAATTAAATTAAATTCGCATTAAACAGAAAGGCAGTTATTTAAACTGGTGTTTCCGTATTATAAAATATCACACTCAAATATCCAATAATAAAAATTGTCGCTTTGCTGATAGTTTGTTTCGTAAGCAGAAAGAGCAAAGTGCGCGAACAGGAAGTGACTAGCAATCGAGCAGAGACAAACGTTATCAAGAGAGTTTATAAGCTTGCTTAGCTCTAGCTACCTAGCTCAAGCATGACACTCCCAAACAGCTCAGAATCAAACATGGCTGCCTGTTCACAATGCTCGTGTAGCAAGTGACTACAGTCTGTGTATTTTCTGTAGGTGGTTCAAGGTCACATTTTCTACTTCGTTATTGGTTGTCTGGTACTAGTAACGCGGTATAAAATGTGACCTTAAACCGCCTCCAGAAAATACACAGACAATAGTAACCAAACGCAAGTATACGCCACCAAACGAGCTCATTCAGAATGGAAAATTTTCCTTGTCTAGATCAAAAATCAATAAATAAAACATTTAATAACTATTGTGACAAATTCGTAATATAATTAACTATCTAAAAATCAAAGTAAAATTATTTTTAGCTCATTCTGCATGACGATCAATCAAAGCTCGTTCTCATTCTTGGCTCAATTTCAGAAATAAAAATAAAATAAATGCTTATTTTAATTCAAAATTTAAATTCTCATTTTAAAATTTCAAAATCTTTTCTATTTCTACTTCAAATTATTCAAGAGATTAAATGAAGTAACAGATTCTTTAACCAGTTAAGTATATTCAAATCTTCATTTTGGCACTGCCGATATGTAATTTTTAGCTCATATAAATGAAATCTTATTTGCTTTATTATGATTTTTTTGTAAAATCTACTATGCACCTATTTGTATTACAATCGACGTAAATATGCAACGTCGCTTTATTTATATACATATTAATTAAATTTAGAAAAAAAATTATTAAAAAATGAAAAAAAAAAAAAGAAAATTTATTTTGAACTCGCTCCATTAGCGAATTTATTAATCACGTACTATTGTTTGTTCTAAATATGAAAATCCTGCTGACCAGGTTCAAATCTTTTGAAAGTATTATAAAAGGATAATATTTTTTCTAGTCCCGCATTAATATATATATATATATATTTGGTTGAAGCAGAATGCAGTTTTGAAGACAGTGAAGAGACATTGTATTTTTAAGTTCGCTTTATTCTCTCACCGGAGGCAGGCAGGATTAGTTACAAGAAGGCACGGACAAGCCACGTCCGCCACAACACGGCACAAAAGCAGAAGTCGGGAAGAAGAAGAGCGAAATAAATTATCCCTCGTCTTATATAACATGAGATAGGGATAGTGAAAATATTTTTTGTATTAGTAAGATTCTGATAGGGATTTCTGACGCATGTCAATCACAAGAAAGGGAAACACAGGGATCTTTAAATAAGAATGTGTTTACTGGACATTTTTCTATCCCTTTACGCTGAGCGTGTGAAAGTGTTGGCGTTTAACCACCGATTCAGCAGTTTTATAAAGCTTCTCTTGAATTAATTAAGTAGAGAAAGTGGAATTGGATCAAGAAATAAGAAAATGAACTTTCTATGGACTAAATTAAGATAAAACTTTGTAAATTAATTAGAATTGAAATCAGAGTTTAATATATATATATATATATATATATATATATATATATATATATATATATATATATATATATATATATATATATATATATATATATATATATAACATTATTTTGTTTGTGAAGCAGAATGCAGTTTGAAGACATTGAAGAGACTTTTTATCTTTTTAAATTCTTTTTAATCCATCGGGAAAGCATAATTATTTACAAGAAAAGACGCGGACATTGTGTGTCCGCCACAGAGCGTTGCAAAAGCAGAAGTGGCGAAGAAGGGCCGAAATAAATTATCCCTCGTCTTATATAACCTTAGATTTTGATAGGGAAAATATTTCTCCATTGTCCTATTATATTAATAAGATTCTGATAGGGATTTCTGACGCATGTCAATCACATGTAAGGGAAACACAGGGATCTTTTAAGAAAGAATGTGCTTACTGGACATTTTTACCTCTTCACGCCGAGCGTGTGAAAGTATCGGCGTTTAGCTGACTAAGCAATTTTATGAAGCTTCTCTTGAATTAATTAAGTAGAGAAAGTGGAATTGGATCACGAAATAAGAGAATATTTTAGAATGAAGTTACTATGGGCTAAATTAAGATAAAATCTTGGAAATTAATTAAGTTGAAATTAAAGTTTAAAATATCATTACATATATATATATATATATATATATATATGATATTTTGATATTTTAATGATATTTTAAACTTTAATTTCAACTTAATTAATTTCCAAGATTTTATCTTAATTTAGCCCATAGTAACTTCATTCCAAAATATTCTCTTATTTCGTGATCCAATTCCACTTTCTCTACTTAATTAATTCAAGAGAAGCTTTGTAAAATTGTTGAATCAGCTAAACGCCGATTCTTTCCCACGCTCGGTGTGAAGGGGTAAAAATGTCCAGTAAGCACATTCTTTCTTAAAAGATCCCTGTGTTTCCCTTACATGTAATTGACATGCATCAGAAATTCCTATCAGAATCTTATTTATATATTAGCACAATGAAGAAATATTTTCCCTATCAAAATCTAAGGTTATATAAGGCGAGGGATAATTTATTTCGGATCTTCTTCCTTTCTTCCGCTTTTGGCCGCGCTGTGGCGGACACACGATGTCCGCGTCTTTGCTTGTAAATAATTATGCTTTCCCGTTGGATTAAAAAGATAAAAAGTCTCTTCACTGTCTTCAAACTGCATCATGCTTCACATAAAATAATGTTACATATTAAAAAGTCGACAAGGATAGTTGCCTGCTAAAAATTGTCAAATGAACTGAAAGAATTAAAATAAAATCCGCGTGAAAGGAAAATGAATCATGCAATAGCTCTTAGCCGACGCTCTTCGTTCCGGCCAGCCGTCTGCTGTATCTCCGTGGTCGTGGTTCGAAATGACCAGCCGTCTACAGTCTCCCGTGGCATGGCTTCGCTGCGTCTTTTCATGTCAACCGATGCAATATCTCCTGCATTCCATACCCAGAGATCTCATCCGACGTTCCTGCTCTGCTATTCAATAGATATCCTTGTACTATTGCTCCATATCGTCATGTGCGTGCTCCTTATATCCTCAAGGATTTGGGGCTCCTTGTCATCATAAAAATTTTCTGGCTCCTTACCTGTACTGAATAATCCCGATCTCCACGTCATTTTCGTGTTAAATAATCACCATATAATACTCGCCAGTGGTCTCCAGTGCCAAATTGAATCAACCAAATTTCGAAAATATCATTTGTGTGTTATTTTATCAACTCAATATAAAAATAGCTTTCTGTCACCTGCCGTAGTCTCCATTTCCAGTGCTCACAATTGCATTTTTGTGATTAAAGTGATAATTCATCAAGAAAGTGTTTAGTGTTTCCCGACTCAACGGTGAAAATCAAGATTTACGTATATTGCGTGTTTTTCTTTTCTTTTGATTTTCATTTTTGAATTTTAGAATTATTGCAAGTTATATTTTTATAGTATTATTTAAAGTATTGAATTTTTAGCCTTTTATCAAGTTTATTTTTTAAAATTTTATGCATAAATCTATAATGTTTTTTATTTGAAATATACTTTAATGTGTTAAGAGCTGGAAAAATGACTGACCCAGAAAAAATAAATGTGTCTAGCCTTCAAAGTAAAGAAAATAAAATTGATAAAGAAAACAATCAAATAACCCAAGAACCCTCCATAATTCATTTTGATCCTGAAAATGGGATGAAAGTGGATTTATGGTTGGGATATTTTAACAAAATTTGTCAAGAAAATAACAAATCTGATTTGTGGAAAATTAAAAATATTGCTAAATTTCTAAAAGGGTCAGTTTTAACACAATATATAAATAGTTGTTTAAATGTTGATAATTTTGATGATTTGTGTTGTATATTAACTGAACAGTTCATTCAACCCAATATTGTTAGTTTTTCTGACTTTTCACTATTGAAATTTGATTCCAAAAATTCTAAATTAGTTGATAATTTTCATCAAAAATTAAATCATGGCAGACAGTTAGGCCTTAATCCACAACTGATTTTAGAAGGTCTTACTGATGGACTTCCAACTCAACTAGAACAATTAGTTAGCATAAAAGCTCCTAATACACCTACAGAATGGCTTACAATAACAGCTAAACTATTAAAAATGGAAGAATCTTCAGAACCAAACCCAGGCAGGTGTAATGAAACTAAAATCAGAATAAGACAACATGCACCTTTTACACCTAGGCATAATTTTAATTATAAATTTCAAAATTCTTTTACTCCTCGAGCTCCCAATAATTTTAAACAAAATTTTCATAATTCAATAAGGCCACGTCCCAATAATTACAATAACTATAATCATAATTTGCATTTTCAGCAAAGATTATCACTTTCTCCCCGTAGAATTTGCACTCAAAATGATATTCCAAATGTTTATCATTGGACACAAGCATGTCCCTTTTATCAACCTCACTTTATGACCAATACTCCAATAACAGCCAATGTGACTTCCCCGTGCACAGAGGTCCCTCTTGACTGTTTTCAAAATTCTAAAATGAGACCAAATTCTTCTAATGGGGCCCCTAGCCCAGCACAGTTACAATTATTAGTATCCGGACACATCTCAATTTTACCAAGTCTAGCTAACTTGGGCAATGTTTATAACCTTCATAGTAATGTTAATATAGTTATTGACACAGGATCCACTCTTTCAATTATATCTGCAGATATTGTAAAAAAACTTAACTTGACAAGAAAAAAATGTAAACCCTATTAGAGTCAAACAAGCTCATGGAACGTTCCAATTAACCCAAATTTGTGACATATATTTAAAAATTGGCCAAATAAATAAGAAAATCAAATTATATATTATGGATAATCCTTTACCATATATCATTTTAGGTCTGCCAGATTGTAGTTTATATAAATTAATTATAGATTGTGACAAAAATAAAATATTTAAAAATGGAAAAATTATTACCAACTTGCATACCAATAATAATTATATGTCTTTACATGTTGTTGAAAATAATAACACTAGTGATAATAAGGTCAAGGTAGTGAATACCTCAGAGAAAATTTTCCCACCTTTGACTGTAAATAAACTATCTGAACCTGTGTTATCTCTGGTGTCAGAATATTCTCATGTGTTTGCAAAAAATAAATATGATGTTGGTAAAATAAGAATGGAACCTCCTAGAATAAATTTAACATCTGATTTACCAGTTTCACAAAGGGCTTATAGAACCTCTGCTACTGATGAAATTGAAATAAATAAGCAAATCAAAAATTTGTTAGATGCAGGTCTAATAAAAGAATCTACTAGTAATTATTCATTCCCTGTAACATTAGCATATAAAAGAGATGAAAATAGAAAAAGTAGACTTTGTATTGATTATCGTAAAATTAATACCCTTTGTAAATCTGAGGCCCTAGAATAGATACCTTGTTAGATAAATTAAGTACTGCTAAAGTTTTTTCAACCTTGGATCTTGCATCTGGATATTGGCACATACCCTTTCATGATCAAGATAAACATAAATTGGCATTTGTAACAACTGAAGGTTTATATGAATTTCAAGTCCTAACTTTTGGCTTTAAAAATGTACCTGCAATATTCAATAGAACTATTCGTAGTATTTTAGATAAACATAAATTTTCAAATTTTGCATGTCACTATTTTGATGACATAGTAGTTTTCTCTGACTCATTAGAAGAACACTATGATCATTTAAAACAGATTTTTCAAATGTGTGAAAAAGAAAACATTAAATTAAAATTTTCTAAATGTGTGTTTGCTCAAGATAAAATTAATTTCTTGGGGTATGAAGTCAAAGAAGGATGCATTTATCCTGATAATCATAATATTGAAAGTATTAAAAAAATACAACCTCCAAAAAATGTCAAGCAACTTCAAGGTTTTCTTCGCTCTGTAAATGTTTATAATAAGTTTATTGATTCTTATGCTAAAATAAGAGAACCCTTAAATAATTTTCTTAAAAAAGATACACCATGGCAATGGACAGAAGACTGACAAAAAGCATTTGAAATGTTAAAAAATAAATTGATTATTAAGCCAATGTTACAACTATATAACCCTAATTTACCACTTCATGTTTTTTGTGATGCATCTTAGGTAGCCATTGGAGCTATTCTAAAACAGCCTGACTGTTCTGGTAGATTACATCCTGTATCTTATCATTCAAGAACTTTGCGATCTTATGAAAAAAAATTATTATATAACTGAGTTGCAATGTTTAGCAATAGTAGATGCTCTTAATAAATTTTATTATTATTTACATGGGAAAAAAATTCATAATTCATACTGATCATGCTGCTCTTGCTTGGCTTAAAAATGTAAAAAATTTAAGGGGAAGATTATTTCGTTGGTCTTTAAAACTAAGCATGTTTGATTTTGAAGTTAAATATTTAAAGGGAACAGCTAATGTCGAAGCTTATATGTTATCAAGGCATCCTACTGCTCAATATCTCCAACATTCTGTGCATTTATTTTAATTAAATGAGATAAAACACTATCAGAATTTAGACAATTTAGATGATAATAAATATAAAAATATGAATGATGTACTTGTAGTTAAAAAGAAAAATTTATTTAAAATAGTTGTACCTTTTTCTCTTAGGAGAAAAGTTTTGCAAACAGCTCATGAACAATTTGGGCATCCAGGCACTCAAGAAATGATAAATTTAATTACTCCTCAGTATTATTGGCCCCATATTACTAAAGATATTGCACTTTTTGTTAAACATTGTGATATTTGTCAATTAAATAAAAAGAAAAAACAAAAAAGATTTGGCCTTTTATAGGCTGTGCCCCCCACAGATCGTCCTTTTGAATGTCTTTCTGTTGATACTGTTGGTGGACTTAACTATTACAATTCAACAAAAAAATTTCTTCATATAGTAATTGATCATGCGACTAGATATGTTTGGGCTTTTCCTTCCAAAAATGAAAATTCTGAAACTTATATTAATATATTAAAGCAAGTTTTCCAAATTCAGGTTCCTTCCAAATTATTAACTGATAGAAATGGTGCTTTTACCTCATCTAATTCAAAAACTTCTTCAGAAATTACAGTGTCAAGCATCTGTTAACATCTTCACATCATCCACAAACTAATGGGAAATGTGAAAGAGTTAACCAGTCAATAGTAACTAAATTAAAGTGCAAAGTCAATTCGTCTCTTACCAAAATTCCTTGGACTAAACTTTTGGAACAAGTAATCAATGAATATAATTTAACACCCCATTCAGTTACAAAATTTCCTCCTGCATATTTGTTATTTGGCACTTTACCTTATCCTCCTCCCTTAACTCAAAATTAATTCTATCCTCCAGTAGAAGAAGCAAGAAAATTAGCTAAAGATAATACAATAAAATATCATGATAAAAATAAAATAAGATATGATGCTAGATTTATAGATTCTCCATTCAAACCTGGTGACATTGTAATGTATGAGGAATTTAATTACCCAAATCGTAGAAAATTATCTCCAGTATTTTCAGGTCCATATGAAATTGTAACTAAAATTTCAGATGTAAATTATGAAATAATTAAACCAAACGCATTAACAAACAAAGCTACTGATATTGTCCATGTATCAAAATTAAGAACATATTACCCACCAGAAAAATTAAAATTAAGTCATGAATAATAATTTGAATTTAAAAAAATCCTTTTATTTCTCATGTTTCTTCCACATAACCCCACTTAGGTTGGCCTGTTGTCTCCACTCGTAAGAGTTAGTTTTTCTTTTCTTCATGATGATGATGTGATAGGCGCCATCACAACATAAATTCAAATACCTCAGTCTTATTGAGATGTGAGCATAGGGTCAACCTCACAATTAATTTCTATCTCTTTCTATTTTTTTCCTGGATATGTTGTTCTCCACTTTGGAAATAAATATTCCTGGATGAGAGTAGAGAGAGAATAAGAATTACGTTCCCTTTTCTTGATGTCCTACTTTTGGGTCATTAAGTTTCACCCACTACTAGAAATTGGTGGACAAGGTTTTACTATTTACCACTAATTGGCTAACTAGTGGGTTAAAGTTTTTCTTTCACAAATACACATTTTTATGTCATTTGTTTTTGAATATTTATATTAAAAGAGTATTTTGAATCTTATATTATTATGTTCAGATTCAAGTGTTATATACAAAAATTAGAACTGTGTTGATATATTACTATTATATAAATTAAATTTGTTATTCCAATATATTACATTCAATTTGATCATTTTGGTGAGCCTTCTACTATTTAAAGGTCACTGTGTGCAAACATTCTTTAGAGACATTTCTCATCAAATAGAGACAATCTTACAGATTGAGAGACAATAGACTGAGTTTCTGCAGAAAATCATTTGTACATTGCATATTTTAATATTATTATTTTTGGTGTTGTTGAATATTTATCTAATATTTTCACAGATATCATATTATCTTTTTTGTGCTAATCTTGCTAAAAATCATTTTTATATTATTGTAAAGGTAAGGGAAACTCGTTTATCACTCTTAACATGCTTTTAAATTTTAGTTTCTTACTTCACCAATTTTTGATTTTGACTTTTAAATTTTAGTTTCTTACTTGACCACCACTGTAAGGTAAGGCTGTATGTCGAGGGTTCCGACAAACTTCCGCGTCTTGCAGTGGGGGGGGGGAATGTAATGATATTTTAAACTTTAATTTCAACTTAATTAATTTCCAAGATTTTATCTTAATTTGGCCCATAGTAACTTCATTCTAAAAATATTCTCTTATTTCGTGATCCAATTCCACTTTCTCTACTTAATTAATTCAAGAGAGGCTTTGTAAAATTGTTGAATCAGCTAAACGCCGATTCTTTCCCACGCTCGGTGTGAAGGGGTAAAAATGTCCAGTAAGCACATTCTTTCTTAAAAGATCCCTGTGTTTCCCTTACATGTGATTGACATGCGTCAGAAATCCCTATCAGAATCTTATTAATATATTAGCACAATGAAGAAATATTTTCCCTATCAAAATCTAAGGTTATATAAGGGGCCTTCTTCCTTTCTTCCGCTTTTGGCCGCGCTGTGGCGGACACACGATGTCCGCGTCTTTGCTTGTAAATAATTATGCTTTCCCGTTGGATTAAAAAGATAAAAAGTCTCTTCACTGTCTTCAAACTGCATCATGCTTCACATAAAGTAATGTTACATATATATATATATATATATATAAGCGATTAAATTTAGAAAAAAAAACAATTAAAAAATGAAAAGGAGAAATATTACTTTGAACTCGCCCCTTTGCTGACCAGGTTATAAATCTTTTGAAAGTATTATAAAACGATAATTTTTTTTTTCTCGTCCGGCATTAAAATTTTTTGATGAAAAAAAATCTACACATTTGCTTGATTTAGCAAAATTTTTATAAAAAAGTCTAGTAATAAATCGGATTATCCGAATCTAGATATCGGAACAAGGTACCAGATAAAACGAGCAAAACATCCAGCTATATAAAATAAAAAAACACCCTAAATTTCGTAAAATAATAATTACATAAATGGCTGAGATACATAATTAAAAAACTCTGTTATTAGAAAGTATTAAAAATTAGAACGTAACGGAATTAAATTAGAATGTTATTATTATTATTAAATTAAAATATTAGAAATTGGAAAATAAATTAAATTAGAAAGTATTAAAAATATTAATTAATTAAAACGTAGTAAAAGAAATATCAAGAACTTTCTTTGCCTAAAATTAGATATAAGATTGTTCAATTAAAATCGAAGCATTGATTGCATAAACACATAAAATCATCCATTTAAATTCGTACAAAAAATAATTAATTTTTATTTCAAAGCTGC
Organism: Argiope bruennichi; assembly: GCF_947563725.1. NCBI lineage: Eukaryota > Metazoa > Arthropoda > Arachnida > Araneae > Araneidae > Argiope > Argiope bruennichi. The sequence continues at coordinate 122,007,012 of NC_079162.1, forward strand.
ATTAAGATTTTTTTAAATTAGCAGTTTTAATAAATAATTCCTCGTATAGAAAGTTTTCACATCAGAAGTAATTAATTGGGAATGGAAATATCCATTACCTCGGAGGAGAAATAAGGCTCCGCTGACCAGACGAGAACTACGGAGAACAAACAGCACGCTAGAAGACTGGATGAAGATTTAGATAATCCGTTTTTTTCACCCTTTTTATAGAGTTAGATGGACGGGAAAGTTCGTAGGGGAAAAAACTCGATCACTGATTGGTCCATTGGCAATCGGATGTTCTTTTTCGCCGAATTTTGGGCAAAAACGCTGTTTGAATTTTTTATTTCTGGAATTTTAGGAGCAAATTAGCATAACCTCGTGGGAATATATTTGTTTAAGCGAACATTTTTGTTCAAAGTGGCATTTAGGCAGAAAAAAGTGTATTCAGGTTAACATATTTTATTAATATTTTTAATGATTAAATTAATATTATTTTTCTCTTAGTCTGAGAACGAATTTGCACGGTTTATTAGATATTGGATGAAAGTTAAGGAAAAAAATTTTATACTTTGTAAAAAAATGAAATTAATCCAATATTTTTTATGAATTTTTGTATTTAAAAAAAATTTGAAATAGAGATTGTTAGGGACCGGATATTGTTTCTTTGTCATTAATTTAATGCAAATCAAATGAAAAACTTTCTCACGTTTCACTCCTGTACAACCAAAAAAAACTAATATATACGTATATTGAATGTTTTTCTTTTCTTTTGATTTTCATTTTTGAATTTTAGAATTATTGCAAGTTATATTTTTATAGTATTATTTAAAGTATTGAATTTTTAGCCTTTTATCAAGTTTATTTTTTAAAATTTTTTGCATAAATTTATAATGTTTTTTATTTGAAATATACTTTAATGTGTTAAGAGCTGGAAAAATGACTGACCCAGATAAAATAAATATTTCTAGCCTTCAAAGTAAAGAAAATAAAATTGATAAAGAAAACAATCAAATAACCCAAGAACCCTCCTTAATTCCTTTTAATCCTGAAAATGGGATGAAAGTGGATTTATGGTTGGGATATTTTAACAAAATTTGTCAAGAAAATAACAAATCTGATTTGTGGAAAATTAAAAATATTGCTAAATTTCTAAAAAGGTCAGTTTTAACGCAATATATAAATAGTTGTTTAAATATTGATGATTTGTGTTGTATATTAACTGAACGGTTCATTCAACCCAATATTGTTAGTTTTTCTGACTTTTCACAATTAAAATTTGATTCAAAAATTCTAAATTAGTTGATTATTTTCATCAAAAATTAAATTATGGCAGACAGTTAGGCCTTAATCCACAACTGATTTTAGAAGGTCTTACTGATGGACTTCCAACTCAACTAGAACAATTAGTTAGCATAAAAGCTCCTAATACACCTACAGAATGGCTTACAATAACAGCTAAACTATTAAAAATGGAAGAATCTTCAGAACCAAACCCAGGCAGGTGTAATGAAACTAAAATCAGAATAAGGCAGGCAACCAGCACCTTTTACACCTAGGCATAATTTTAATTATAAATTTCAAAATTCTTTTACTCCTCGAGCTCCCAATAATTTTAAACAAAATTTTCATAATTCAATAAGGCCACGTCCCAATAATTACAATAACTATAATCATAATTTGCATTTTCAGCAAAGATTATCACTTTCTCCTTGTAGAATTTGCACTCAAATTGGTATTCCAAATGTTTATCTTTGGACACAAGCATGTCCCTTTTATCAACCTCACTTTATGACCAATACTCCAATAACAGCCAATGTGACTTCCCCGTGCACAGAGGTCCCTCTTGACTGTTTTCAAAATTCTAAAATGAGACCAAATTCTAAAATGGGGCCCCTAGCTCAGCACAGTTACAATTATTAGTATCCGGACACATCTCAATTTTACCAAGTCTAGATAACGTGCGCAATGTTTATACCTTCATAGTAATGTTAATATAGTTATTGACACAGGATCCACTCTTTCAATTATATCTGCAGATATTGTAAAAAAACTTAACTTGACAAGAAAAAATGTAAACCCTATTAGAGTCAAACAAGCTCATGGAACGTTCCAATTAACCCAAATTTGTGACATATATTTAAAAATTGGCCAAATAAATAAGAAAATCAAATTATATATTATGGATAATCCTTTACCATATATCATTTTAGGTCTGCCAGATTGTAGTTTATATAAATTAATTATAGATTGTGACAAAAATAAAATATTTAAAAATGGAAAAATTATTACCAACTTGCATACCAATAATAATTATATGTCTTTACATGTTGTTGAAAATAATAACACTAGTGATAATAAGGTCAAGGTAGTGAATACCTCAGAGAAAATTTTCCCACCTTTGACTGTAAATAAACTATCTGAACCTGTGTTATCTCTGGTGTCAGAATATTCTCATGTGTTTGCAAAAAATAAATATGATGTTGGTAAAATAAGAATGGAACCTCCTAGAATAAATTTAACATCTGATTTACCAGTTTCACAAAGGGCTTATAGAACCTCTGCTACTGATGAAATTGAAATAAATAAGCAAATCAAAAATTTGTTAGATGCAGGTCTAATAAAAGAATCTACTAGTAATTATTCATTCCCTGTAACATTAGCATATAAAAGAGATGAAAATAGAAAAAGTAGACTTTGTATTGATTATCGTAAAATTAATACCCTTTGTAAATCTGAGGCCCTAGAATAGATACCTTGTTAGATAAATTAAGTACTGCTAAAGTTTTTTCAACCTTGGATCTTGCATCTGGATATTGGCACATACCCTTTCATGATCAAGATAAACATAAATTGGCATTTGTAACAACTGAAGGTTTATATGAATTTCAAGTCCTAACTTTTGGCTTTAAAAATGTACCTGCAATATTCAATAGAACTATTCGTAGTATTTTAGATAAACATAAATTTTCAAACTTTGCATGTCACTATTTTGATGACATAGTAGTTTTCTCTAACTGATTAGAAGAATACTATGATCATTTAAAACAGATTTTTCAAATGTGTGAAAAAGAAAACATTAAATTAAAATTTTCTAAATGTGTGTTTGCTCAAGATAAAATTAATTTCTTGGGGTATGAAGTCAAAGAAGGATGCATTTCTCCTGATAATCATAATATTGAAAGTATTAAAAAATTACAACCTCCAAAAAATGCCAAGCAACTTCAAGGTTTTCTTGGCTCTGTAAATGTTTATAATAAGTTTATTGATTCTTATGCTAAAATAAGAGAACCCTTAAATAATTTTCTTAAAAAAGATACACCATGGCAATGGACAGAAGACTGTCAAAAAGTTTTTGAAATGTTAAAAAATAAATTGATTACTAAGCCAGTGTTACAACTATATAACCCTAATTTACCTCTTCATGTTTTTTGTGATGCATCTCAGGTAGCCATTGGAGCTGTTCTAAAACAGCCTGACTGTTCTGGTAAATTACATCCTGTATCTTATCATTCAAGAACTTTGCGATCTTATGAAAAAAAATTATTGTATAACTGAGTTGCAATGTTTAGCAATAGTAGATGCTCTTGATAAATTTTATTATTATTTACATGGGAAAAAATTCATAATTCATACTGATCATGCTGCTCTTGTTTGGCTTAAAAATGTAAAAAATTTAAGGAGAAGATTATTTCGTTGGTCTTTAAAACTAAGCATGTTTGATTATGAAGTTAAATATTTAAAGGGAACAGCTAATGTCGAAGCTTATATGTTATCAAGGCATCCTACTGCTCAATATCTCCAACATTCTGTGCATTTATTGGAATTAAATGAGATAAAACACTATCAGAATTTAGACAATTTAGATGATAATAAATATAAAAATATGAATGATGTACTTGTAGTTAAAAAGAAAAATTTATTTAAAATATTTGTACCTTTTTCTCTTAGGAGAAAAGTTTTGCAAACAGCTCATGAACAATTTGGGCATCCAGGCACTCAAAAAATGATAAATTTAATTACTCCTCAGTATTATTGGCCCCATATTACTAAAGATATTGCACTTTTTGTTAAACATTGTGATATTTGTAAATTAAATAAAAAGAAAAAACAAAAAAGATTTGGCCTTTTACAGGCTGTGCCCCCCACAGATCGTCCATTGGAATGTTTTTCTGTCGATACTGTTGGTGGATTTAACTATTACAATTCAACAAAAAAATTTCTTCATCTAGTAATTGATCATGCGACTAGATATGTTTGGGCTTTTCCAGTAAGCACATTCTTTCCTAAAAGATCCCTGTGTTTCCCTTAAATGTGATTGACATGCGTCAGAAATCCCTATCAGAATCTTATTAATATATTAGCACAATGAAGAAATATTTTCCCTATCAAAATCTAAGGTTATATAAGGCGAGGGATAATTTATTTCGGGCCTTCTTCCTTTCTTCCGCTTTTGGCCGCGCTGTGGCGGACACACGATGTCCGCGTCTTTGCTTGTAAATAATTATGCTTTCCCGTTGGATTAAAAAGATAAAAAGTCTCTTCACTGTCTTCAAACTGCATCATGCTTCACATAAAGTAATGTTACATATATATATATATATATATATATATATATATATATATATATATATATATATATATATATATATATATATATATATATATATATATATAAGCGATTAAATTTAGAAAAAAAAACAATTAAAAAATGAAAAGGAGAAATATTACTTTGAACTCGCCCCTTTGCTGACCAGGTTATAAATCTTTTGAAAGTATTATAAAACGATAATTTTTTTTTCTCGTCCGGCATTAAAATTTTTTGATGAAAAAAAATCTACACATTTGCTTGATTTAGCAAAATTTTTATAAAAAAGTCTAGTAATAAATCGGATTATCCAAATCTAGATATCGGAACAAGGTACCAGATAAAACGAGCAAAACATCCAGCTATATAAAATAAAAAAAAACCCTAAATTTCGTAAAATAATAATTACATAAATGGCTGAGATACATAATTAAAAAACTCTGTTATTAGAAAGTATTAAAAATTAGAACGTAACGGAATTAAATTAGAATGTTATTATTATTATTAAATTAAAATATTAGAAATTGGAAAATAAATTAAATTAGAAAGTATTAAAAATATTAATTAATTAAAACGTAGTAAAAGAAATATCAAGAACTTTCTTTGCCTAAAATTAGATATAAGATTGTTCAATTAAAATCGAAGCTTTGATTGCATAAACACATAAAATCATCCATTTAAATTCGTACAAAAAATAATTAATTTTTATTTCAAAGCTGCATTAAGATTTTTTTTAATTGGCACTTTTAATAAATAATTCCTCGTATAGAAAGTTTTCACATCAGAAGTAATTAATTGGGAATGGAAATATCCATTACCTCGGAGGAGAAATAAGGCTCCGCTGACCAGACGAGAACTACGGAGAACAAACAGCACGCTAGAGGACTGGATGAAGATTTAGGTAATCCGTTTTTTTCACCCTTTTTATAGAGTTCAGATGGACGGGAAAGTTCGTAGAGGAAAAAACTCGATCACTGATTGGTCCATTGGCAATCGGGTGTTCTTTTTCGCCGAATTTTGGGCAAAAACGCTGTTTGAATTTTTTATTTCTGGAATTTTAGGAGCAAATTAGCATAACCTCGTGGGAATATATTTGTTTAAGCGAACATTTTTGTTCAAAGGGGCATTTAGGCAGAAAAAAGTGTATTCAGGTTAACATATTTTATTAATATTTTTAATGATTAAATTAATATTATTTTTCTCTTAGTCTGAGAACGAATTTGCACGGTTTATTAGATATTGGATGAAAGTTAAGGAAAAATATTTTATACTTTGTAAAAAATTGAAATTAATCCAATAATTTTTATGAATTTTTGTATTTAAAAAAAAATTAGAAATAGAGATTGTTAGGGACCGGATATTGTTTCTTTGTCATTAATTTAATGCAAATCAAATGAAAAACCTTCTCACGTTTCACTCCTGTGCAACCAAATAAAAAGAAAATCATATATAATAAAAGAAATGAGTTTTCAAATACAAATAAAATTTAAGGAAATTTTTTTATTTTAGTTCATTTTACCTGCATGTTTTTTAAAATTTTCAAAAGCGAAATGATTATATACCCTTGTAAAAAAACACACTCAGTTTTAAAATTGCACATGATTTGTAACATATTTTTTTTATTATTTTGAAACAATTAATATAATAGGCAATCAATATTAAAGACAGATTCATCCATTCTGAATACATTTTTTAAACATGATTAGATAGGAATTAATTACCCATTTATGCATTTTTAATTTGTAAAATCACTTTACTTAAAATTTTTAATAAAATCCGAGATTAACTTTACCGATCAAATACAATCTATAAATTTAATTTCATTTCAATGTTAAAAAAATGTTTAATTAATAACAAAGTTGATAGTAATTAATAACAACAATGTGTTTTGTTTTGTATTGTAGGTTAGAAGACGCAAATGTAGATATTTTCATTTCTTTGATTAAGAATTAAATTAAAGATGTTTATTCGTAATTCGAAAAATTGTTTTAAATTTGTGTTTTATATATATATATATATATATATATATATATATATATATATATATATATATATATATTGACAGAGAGAGAGAATTCAGAATTAGTTTTATTATTTTGCCAGAAGAGATTGGATTTCCAATTAATAAATGATATGTAGAGTATCCATTCTAATAGCTAATATCTAAATTGTTAGAAATAAGCCCTGGAAAAATATCCTAAATATCATAAAGAATTGTATTTCTGGTGCTTGAATCGTTTGTGAAAAAAATTATTATGTCTAAGTTTTTATTAAATTGACTGGTTCTATTAGTAATATGTTGGGAAATATTCTTAACACATTAAAATTTTTAATGAAAAAGTTTGACACGTCCATAATTAAAAGTGACATATTATCGAAGGTCTGAATACCAACCTTTTAAACAATTTTAGACCATTTCAATGGCCTCCTCTAAGAAAATATGTCTATGAACACAAGGCGCTTCCTCGAGACGACCGTTGATTGAATTAAAATGATGAAATTAAAAAAAAAAAAACTCAATCAATTTTTGATAGAGCAAAGTGAAACTTCTTTTGTTTTCACTATCAGCTTGTCAACATTATTTCACATATGACTAATAAGATAGAAGCACAGTATAAAAGTTTAAAAATCATAGTTTTTTTTTCTACAGTACAACTACTAAATCAAACTACATAAAAAATATATTTTTTATGTCATTTAAAGTTTTACCATTTGGAAATATATGTTTATCTAATGATTTAGAAATTGGCTATTTCGACAAGATTAGAATAAACACTCCGTATACTGTTGAATTGAATAATTATAGTTGTAATTTTTTTAAAAACTAGTGCGTTTTTTATCGATTTCCTATCATAAATATCGATTATTATTCTCGTGATGAACTCGATCAATACAAAATTATTTCCTAAAATCAGTATATAAAATATCTAATCTATAACAGATGAAAGCATGCAAATGTTTTAATTAAAAAGAGATCCCATAAATCTATTTCACAAGAAATTTTCAGTTTGTAAGAGTTGATTTGTTCCCAAAGTGGATTTGTGATGAAAAAAGCTGCGAATACATCTTTTTTTATTAACCTTATCTTTCGGTATAATATGGGTAGTTAATTTTATCTTTGATACCATCGAATCCAATAAAATTTGTTCAAAATTTGCCCTGAAATGATAGCGCTTATTTTCCTAGTATATAATAATAATTCTCTTGGGATTTTCCTCTGGTTCCGGTCACCTTGTAACGAAATCTTAGTTTCAGAATAGGAAAGTTCTGGATTCGAGATTCGATTTCTTCAAAGTTTCATTATGTTCGTGGGACTGGTGTAATTTAAATTCGAGAAAATGAAATATCTTCCATTTAATGTGGCATACAAATTACTTAGCTAGGGCCAACTCAGATATATTCTCAGAACCTGATCGCTATTCAATATTACAAAACCTGGTCCCGAAACATCCTAAGACGAATTTAGGCATTTTACGGACTTAAACAAGGCATATTATGAGCTCCCTCTTTTTATAACCAGCATATTGTTGACAAAGTTAATATGTTAACGATTTATTTTAGTTTTAGTTTATTCTTTTATTTTAGTACCTTTTTAAAAATATAAGTAACTATTTTTAATTTATATATCATGAAAAAAAGGAAAAAAATAATAAAATTCTTGAAAATTTATTAATAGTTTATGACTCTCCTACTTACAAAAAGAGCATTTAATTATTATGACGGATTATAAAGAAATAGAAAACTTTAAAGAAATATAACATTTAAAAGTATTATTTTATAGAAGTTATCAAGTGGAATATAAAATAATCAATTGAATGAATAATTAATGTTCTATTATATAATAAATAAAGATTAATCTTAGTAATGATTTTAATAATACTCTTAAAATACAATTGCATCCCTAGTATTTTAAAATTCAAAGAATTTGTATTTATTTTTCAATTAGGCTGATGATAGTCGATTTTCCTGTCCTTCCCAGCCTAGGCTACATAATTAGAAAACCTGCCAATAAGTGCCTCCCTCTTCTCTTTAAAATAACTTCAAAACTGGACGTTAATCTAGCTGAATTGAACCAAACCCCAAGTTTTTCAATTAGAAATTCATTTGACCTACAATAACCATCATAAAGTGACTCTATCATATTTAATCTTCTTTAAAATAATCATAATTTTAATGCACAAACATAGAATTTTCTTCAACGGGTTTAACTTCTAACACTCCTTGATATATTTCCTTCATTATTTTTCCCTTTATTGAAACAGCTCATAACAATCAACATAATAACTTTAATAATCTGATGAAACTCATTGTTTTATTGCGTGATTTTGAAATTAAAATTGGAATTCGTTAAAAGAGAGAAAATCAAGAAATGTTCCTTCAGAGAAAAAAAAAAATCAAAAATTATAATTTTTGAAATAATTTTTAATTATGGATGTTCTTGAGAGAAGGTTTAGTGAGTATAAAGAAAAACCTAATGATAATTAATTTTTCAAATGAATGCAACAGCGTAAAATATTGACTCTCGGTGATTAATTCATTTTAAAGTTGAAAAAAATGTATATATATTATTATTTCATTTGTTTTGAATCTCTTTTAAATACGATTTCTTATTGCAATTACCTTCAATAAATTATTTTAATGAAAGCTGAAATAAGTAAAGGCCCATCCTCGAAAAACTCCATTTCTGACTAACCAAATTTCATGAATCCTATCAAGAATGTGCGTATTTAACTATCTATGTGTATTTATTTCCCAGTTACAAAATCGATGAATAAATTAATTTCGATGATGTCTTGATTATGCCCGAAACATAACTGAAGATGTTGTACTGGTTTTTAAGTTATATATAGCCTCATTTATCTATTCTTCACATGTTTTATTATTAAATATTATTCATATACTAAAAAACAACCGAAGGTATAGGAACTTCACCCCAAATTGAGCTATATTGAAATATTCTTATATTTTTATTAAATTTATTATATTATTTTATTGTTACTTATTACTTTATTATATGATTTTTAATAATTTATTACATTACTATTAAAATTATTTATTATTATTACATTTTTATAAAATTATATTTGTTCATCTTTTTAGTGATCAGAATTGAAATTTCATTATTTCATTCAATACATTTATTCTAGAATTTGCCTTTAATTCAGCACAACGTAGCTAAATGTTCGTTATTGTACCGTTATCCAACAACATCCCTAAACAATACATTTTGAGGTGATTGCTCACTGACCTTTTCTACGGAAAATTAGTTCATGTTACATAAGGGATTCCGACACGTGCAAGGCAGTGAATCACTCACTCGTTTGCGCAGTTTTCATGCAAAATGTTTTGTCTGACTTTCAGTTCGTTAATTTTTGATGAAAGTAAAAAAAAACGTGCACACACATGTCTTCTTCTCTTTTCTACCCTTGATGACAGAAACATTCAATTTCACACCAATGAAAAAATTGTGCATGAATTAATCAATTTCAGTTATTTCCCCCTTGTTTTTTAAAATTTAACTGAAATCAAAATATAATATTTAATATCATCTTTTAATTTAGTTTATTCCCTTAAAAATAGCTTTTCATAATTATTACAGATCTATTTTCTCCACCATTTCAAGGCTTTGCATTTATCAGCAAAATGATGTCAGAAGATTTCATATAATTAAGTTTGCATTCTAAAAGTCTCTAATAAACGTAACTCTTCACTCTTTCTCTCTAAATAAATGTAAACCGGAATTTTCAAGACCGGATTCATTATTTTACTGACATTTCCTTCAATATTTTACGGACAAATGTAGTGATTCCCAACCAACACAGTGGATTTCCTTGATGACCAAATACGGGTATCTGAGGGGGAAAAATATTAGATAGAACAAGTAATATATAAAAAAACTTTTTAACTCAATTCCTACTTAGGTCAACAAAAAAAATTATTTTAGTTACTTTTTATTAAATAATTACAATTAATATAAATATGTATATGCATATGACAAAATTACAATATTAAGTGGCAAAATAGAGCTTGGCGACCATTTGGCGACATTGCGATGGATTTGGTGACTTTGGCGACTTTAAATTGAGAAAATTTTTAAATTGCTTCAAGATTATTACGCTTAGGAGACTCATGTGAGCCAACTTCTTGAATACAAATGTGTCTCATTGAGCTCGAATGGGTTAAGAAGCAATTTATATAGACATTTTAAGTGATTTTGATCTAAATTGAAGAATTGTCGGAATTTTTGAAGCAGAAAAAACTGACATAAATAAAAGCTCTAATGGTAAGCTGTTTTTGTAAAATCTATTACTTTCTCAGAAACAATTCGAATTTGAAACAAAATTGCTTTATATGAGAGAATAAATTATTCCTTTCTGATCTGTGAAGGAATTTTTACGTTATATATATATATATATATATATATATATATATATATATATATATATATATATATATATATATATATATATATATATATATATATATATATATATATAGCTTTTTTTACATGTATTGAATATCTGTTTTCTGAATTCTCACCTTCTAAACGACTTTCACTACATCCCCTCTATTAAAGTTCTATACCTCTATATGTCCGCTACAAAACTTGAGCGGATCGATGGAGTTTCTCATCATTCTGTATTTGCACTAATTAATACATATGTTTATAAATAAATACTTGTATAGATGAAAATAAATATAATGACAGTATACTCTAGCACACTGTTCATCCCCCCCTTACTAATTGAAATTCAAGATAGACAGAATTTGCAAGTCAGTATTCCCCCCCCCCTTGAAAGAGAAAGTGTTTCTTATAAAGGAAAAACATGTTACTTTCAGTCCGTATGATTTTTTTTGTTTGTTTGTAATTTAATTATATTCTCCAAATATTAAAAAAAAAAATCAGGAGTAGATTTAAATTCAAGATATCCAGCGATCATAGACACAGAGTTGGCTGTCTGACAATCTTTGCAAGAAATTTTAATTGTCATACTAGCAATACTAATTTATAGTTCATTGAAATTGTTTGAAAATAGTTAGATGAGAAATTAGTAATATAACCTGACTATATATTTTTTGTTAATAATTTATAATAACAATATTAAATAAATATTTTTCAATACAAAAATAACAATTATTATCTTTTTTTTTTTTTTATCCAGAATATACGCAGAGAGAATATCGCAATAGTCAAAAAATTCAATCTCGATATTTTGATGAATTTTCAAGTATTAGATCTCAGTTGAGTTCGAAAAACTCTTCTGCCTGTCTCTTACGAGTCGGACAGCTCAATGAGCTAGATGTAAGAAATTTGGTATGAGATCTTTCCACTATAAGAAATCCACAAAAGAACCCTGTCTGTAAGTCCATCTGTGTGCATTTGGATATGATACTTCAATAGCGCAACGAATTAGATAGATAGATTACGCCATGTGATTTTATCACTAGAATTATAAAGAAATATATGAACCAACTCTGTATGTCGATTTGTGAAACTTAACGTTTGTGATCGCAATCGGAGAAAAAAAACTACATAAGAAAATTTTAGAGTATAATAGGCAAAATCAGATTAAATTAAATTAGGTTAAGCTGTCTAATTGTTTATCCATACCTTTGTGATAGAGATTCAAAAACGCAAGCTAAATTGAGGAAATTCTGCCTACATTCTTGACATAAAATGCAGGTCTATATAAATTTTAGACGCAATCGGAAGAAAAAAGTTCCAAAAAAATGCAAGCTAGATTTTGTTCACTATTCAATGAAGATTACGCAAGACGCTCATTAAATGAGTGGTTAAAATATATCGAAAAGAGGATATTTCCGTGAGTTATAAATAGGTCCTCATAAGAAAATTATTTTATAAAAATTAACAGAAAATTAGTCTTGTAATAAAGATAATCTTTCTTCTACTTTCATATTTGATTTGTCTATAATAAATTAACTACACAGAAATTAAAAATGAATTGTAATTATAATAAATTATTAATTATATTAAATTGCAATTATTTTCTAGATAGTAGAATCGAAAGTTACATATCACGGCGATTAATTTAAATGTTATTCTGCAAACTCATGCTATTTTGTTTTAACGAAAGAAATATATTGCTCTAAAACTGCTTAGACTCTTTAAGATTAAAAAAAATAATAATAAATGCTTTATCGTGATTTATAATAAGCCTTAACGAATTCAACTGCTCTTATTCCATTTCTCGAAGTGCTAACACTACAAGAGCTGTTCATTTTCCATTTCCAGTCTACTTTCTGTTAAAAAAAGAGGTCTTTTTTGAAAATAAAAATAATAATTAGAAAAAGCAAAAATTAAAAAAATATTAATTTTAGAAATTTATGAAGTTTGAAAATTTTTATCAACTGTTAATTTCGTACAAGTAGGAAGAAGTAGAAAAAGTGATAAGTAAAATTTATATATTATATATATGGTCTATTTCGCCCTTTCCTTTCATGCTTGAGAAAAGATTTTTTCATGATTTAGGTTTTTCTTATATTATAGTTTTGTATCTAGATATTACTTGCATGTCTTGAGAATTGTAACCTTATATTTATTATTGTAAATTTTTATGTTGTCTTCAAACATACAAGTGTATACTCAAATAATTAATGTTTGCATTGATAAATCATCAAACATTCATGATTCACAAACATGATAAATCATCAACATCTGACATTCCTTCGAAATGTCTTGGAATGGTGATCAGTTGTATTAAATTTAACCATACTGGTGAACTATGAAACAAAGTAGACTCTAAACCATCCGTAATACTCAACCTAGGTAAAAAATAATAATTAAAAAGTAATAAAATATAATAAATAAATAAGGAAATTAGGAATAATTTATTGTTTTGAAAACTGCAAATTTTGTTTGGCGCGTTCATTTTATAAAAAAAAAATTAATTAAAGAAATCGTATTCATGGAAAGTAAAATAATTATATATATATATTTTTTGGTATCAACTATGCCTATGTTTTCCATTAATGCGATATTTATTTTTAAAATCATGCATGCAAATTGTACAATGAACGGGATTATATATTTCCTGCATTTAAGTTAAATATAATAAAATTTAACTTAAAATTCGTGCATTATTTTTATTCTTGTATTTACTTTTCCGGTAATAAATTTTGAAACATTCAACAGAATAGATAAAAAATAATTACGAAGAACTGTCATAAAGGAAAAATCATATGAATGAAAGTGGGGTTTGATAAAAGAACAGAATTCATAATGATAAGGAGATGCAAGTAATGGAGGTCTGTAGAATTTCGTTATATACATTTTTTTAATAAATACGGCCTGACATTCCTAGATCTTAGACCAAAAAGCTGGTATTCTACATTTTATAACTGTAACCCAATTTACAAGCATGTCATTTCAGAAATAATCATATATTCAAAAAGATTCTGAAATTTCAGTTTCAAATCTAATTTTTCTTTAATATATAATAAAAATCTGGTGCATTTCGTTTTCAATTTAAGTAATTCACTGCTAATAAAGCTGAACTTTAAAATACCACCTGATCACTACGCTACAGGCTCAGTTGCTATTTTAGGGACTGTCTCCTTTGCAATAGATTGTTTCCTCAACATACATTTCCATATTTAGATTTTCTTTTTAAGCTCTGGCCCTGAAATTTTGCGCATGCGTTTGGACTTTTCTTTGAATTTTTTGAAATACAAATTTATAAAACGTTTTCTCTACATTATTCCCCATGTATCTTTGTACTTTGTATTTCTTTTATATTTCGTTTTGTTCATTATTTTCTTTCTGTGTTGCTTTTTTTTTTTTTTTTTTTTTTTGCAATTGTTTTTCATATATAATTTTTATAAATATTTTCGTTAGAATTTTACATCTGAGCTCATTCTGTAACCAATATTTCAGATGCAAATAATTTACGTTAGAGATTCAATTTCTCTTTCAAAAGCCCCATTGTGGTCGTGATCTTATGATTTTATTTCTCTTCAGTTGTACTAATACAATTTCAAAAAGACACGATTCATTTTCTCTGTTCCCACATTTGCCCCATTCGTCCCAGATTCGAAATTTCACGATTCTAGGTGCAGAGTCATAGAGATACGTACATAAATAATACTGATTTTAACGTTAAAGAAATCTGTCTTTTTTAGCACACCGCATTATTCAGTATTCACTTTCCTCATAATTGTATTGCAAAGAATAATACAAACAATCGTTAAGTTATTCACAATAACAGTAAATTACATTATTCGCTAAGAATTTTATATGGTTTATTTTTGGTAGCTATGATTTTAACTATGATTTGTGAATAAACTTCCAGGTTATACGTTGTACTTCAGCATATCGTGAAACTTTATTCCAATCCACAGCCGCTGACTCGCTGCAAGCACCTCAGATTTTTTTTTTTTTTTTTTTTTTGTTATCGGAATATATTACGCGAGGTCTACCTCTTCTGACTACGAAACGTCGAAATGATAACAAAAATGTATCAGTGGAAAGAGAAGAAACTAGTTCAAAATGCACAGCTCGAAAAAGGGCACATGTATAGATTACAATCCAAGAATTATCACCTCGCTTTAAGTACAGAGGACCAGCTAAGTCCACATCAACCACTTCAAATACTGCTGCATCTTTAACACGGTCAGCAGGTAAGGAAGATGGTTCCGAAACAAATGATTTACTTTCAAATCGACGACACTTGACACAATTATTCCATACTTTTCGAACTGTTCGTCTTCCACCTAATATCCAATATTTCTCTCTAATTAAGCTTAGAAGCAATTGAGTTCCAGCATGGTAATTTTCAATATGAAAATGTTTTGTGAAAATACAATCACCAGGCAAGAGAATAGGTGATAAAAAGTTAGGAGTATTTATGCGTTCTGTAATTCGGGTTTTGACTCGAATTATACCTCCCCCATCTTTAAAAACAAATAAATTTGATATCGATTTCAAATCAGATTGAATAAGACGGGTCTCAGCCTTCTTTATCTTATCTAAGGATAAATTTTTATCCAAGTTTCTCTTTTCATAACTATTTTTTGCATTATGGATAAATTTTAAGACCCATGCTACTACTAATCGAATAATAGAATGAAATTTTGAAAGTTTCCTAGCATACCAAGGTATCTCTTTTTCTGACAAGTTTATATTGCATAGTCTAATCTTTCTTCTTTCTAACAAAATTTCGGAAGTCTCACAATTAATTAATTCATTT
This sequence comes from Argiope bruennichi, assembly GCF_947563725.1. Lineage (NCBI taxonomy): Eukaryota > Metazoa > Arthropoda > Arachnida > Araneae > Araneidae > Argiope > Argiope bruennichi. Next base: position 122,022,786 of record NC_079162.1, read on the forward strand.
GCAGGCCAAGTATGGGAGAACCCTAGTAATCAAGAAGGACCTTTCCACCAACTTGATTCAATCAAATGATTGGGGGAACACCCTCGAGAAATTCATATTTCCTGGTACATGACGCCAATCACTTCTAGGAGAAAGGATTTCTATTTCTTTAAATCTATTCGCAACGAAATTGACCATTCCTCTTTATCCCTCAAGCAAAATAATGCTACCATAGAATCACTCCAAAATATTGTTTCTATGTTAGTAATTTTAAGGACAAGTTGCACAGAATGTGCTAATCTGGCACCAATACAGTATGCCATTAATTCTAATCTAGGGATGATTAATGTTTTAAGGGGAGCTACACGCGATTTAGCTCTCACAAAAAAAAATCTTAACACCTTTCTGTTCTTAAAAATATACATGTGGCATATGCTTCTTTGCAAACATCCACAAATATATGCATCTGAGTTGTATCATTGATTTCATAATAACGAGGAATTCCTATATCATTTAAAACATTAATTTCTTTTAGCCACTTTTTATAAGAGTTGGTAATATCATCTGGCAAAATAGAATTCCAATTATAATTGAGACTCCAAATTTGTTGCAATAAAATTTTAGGAGGTAAAGTTACAGAACTTAGTAAACCAATCGGATCAAAAAATTTCTGAATACTATTCAAAAGATGCATTTTCATAAATGCTTGTTGCTCTTCCATAAAATTGTCTAGACTTAAATTACATTTTAAAGTATCTTTATCCAGATCCCACAAAATTCATAAAAGTTTAGTAACCCCACTACTTTTAGAAACATTATTATTCTTAACATTGCTTTCCCAATTTCTCAAATTAAAGCAACCACGTGATAAAACTTCTTTAGCCCGTTCAATAAATTCTTCCTGTTGTTTTACATTATTAACCCCTGTAACACAATTATCTACATAAAATGAAAGTTTCAATTTATCAACAATTTCAGAATATTCTATAGGTGCATTTTGTAGCAAGTGTGACAAGACCGCAGCTAATGGAAAAGAACTTGATGATACCCCAGAAACTACACGGCATTGTCGGTAAATAATTTCTTCCGTCTTCTTTAGGATAAAAGAGTCTCAAAAAATCTCGTGCTCGGGAGCAATCCCTAATTGAAGGAAAGCCTTTACAATGTCGGCAGAAATTCCAATAGGGTGACTTCTAAACCTATTTATAATATCTGGTATTTGTTCAATTAAATTTGGACCTGTGTACAATAATTGATTCAAACTTTTCCCACCTTCTAGAGCGGACACGTCAAAAACTGGTCTAATTTTTGTAGTAATACTATCAATTTTAATCACTGGTTGATGCGACAAACAATAAGTTTTTTGTTTACTCCCAGCCTTTTCTATTATTTTTAAATCTTCCCACTTATTAAATACATCTTGGTAATCATCGGGAAGACCCATTTGTTTAGTGCGTTCACACATTCGTTTATGCCATTTTTACACACCATACACGCCATATTTTTCAACAAACTTTCATTGCTTTCTTGATAATTGTATTGTAGAACATAATACAAACAATTGTTAAATTCTTCACAATAACAGTAAAGTACATAATTCACTCAGATATATTTACATGGTTTATTTTTGGTAGCTATGATTCTTTATGTTAGTTTTGACTGAAATCCCATCAGACAGCATTAAAAACAACAGTATGTAACTTCTCAAAATTGTAAAGTTTCGCAATAATGTTCGCAATTCGTATAAGTTAAGTGAATAAATGACGTTCTATTATTTAAGTACTTGTTTAATAAGTTCGATTATAAGAAACTTGCTTAGGCTATTAATGTTTGAGCTATTATACTACAATACATCTCTCCGGGTTTTAAAGATGAAATTTACAAAGAAATTTGATTTATGTTTTTTGCTCTGTTTGTGTTTTTTTTTAAATAGACTAAATATCAGCACATTTTTTATTTATAGGCAGCTGAAGAGCCCATCTAAATAAAGTTTAGTATAATATATATTGATTATATGTTATGCTATTGTAATATATAAATTAATTATATATTATCACTATTAATTATCTCCGAAATAATTATATCGGTAATAATAGAGACTAATATAATTAAAAGAGTTACTATCCACGATATGTTTTCCGAAATGCCAAGTATGTCGACTTCCCCATTTTTTATAAATATGACTTAAAATTACTTACCGTCTTTTCGTTCCAAGTGTGATAATCTGAACTACATAAAGAAGATTGGTTTAATTTTAGGACTTACTTTATATTTAATACTTTTTTTAGATTCGTTACGGACTCTAACATGACTAATTATCGCACCCACGCATATTCTTATATTCAGCCGGCATGTTGAATTGCTTTCATGTTTCCGTTTGTTTTTTGTTTTCTCTTTTTTTCTTTGTTTTTTAATTCTATATTATTCATTGTTTTAAATCGAAATTTTCGTCGGAGCTCATTCTATATCCGACATTTCCCCTTTGGCTTTGTACATTTTTTTTTTTTTTTTCCTTTGAAAAGCCTCAATACGCATACTTATCATTAGTTATAAATATTTCTAACATTTCCTCAAAAAGACATGATTCACATTTTTTTACTCCCGCGATTGTCCATCTCTCTGTTTGAGAATCTTCAATATTTTTAAGACAGTGTAATTAGCAAAACTAGACATTCTCCTTTTTTATGAGCGTTTGTCCAATCAGAGTGAGGCGAACTTGCTGACTTATGTAACTGCCCTCCGCTTCTAACCATTCCACATGAGGAGAGCCCTGTTGACGTAACTTATTTTGCTCCGCTGTCCACCCAATAAACGACAGGAGAGCGCAGAATATATGGAGGTGGCGGGAAGCTGACTAGCATTTCAATCGAACAATTATCCCTGTGGGATGGGCGAATCCATCGCAAACCGTACTTTTTCACAGGAGCATTTGAGCGAGAGGAGCACCCGGGCTAAGTGTTGTCATTTAAATGCTGAGTTGTAGCTCAACACTTTTTCCGGTTCGAGTGAATAACGGTGTTTCGCTGAGCACCAGAGAAAACGTTGTCATTGCTACATGTGATAATCATTTTTTAAAACAGGTTTGTTATATAGCGAGAGAAAAATGTTAACTTTAAATTTCCCTCTATCATAATCTATTTTTAAATCGCTATTTCTTATATTTGTAAATATTGTTTTGCAGTTTACAAATTTGTTCTTGTGATGCATTTTATAAATAACTCATATAAAATTTTCTAAAACTTATAAATTTCATTGCGAATGAAGAGTTAATGTGATATATTGATAGTTAAGTTCCATAATATATAATATGAAAATAAAACAAATCATTATCCATTTCAAACAAGTTAATTTTTATTTGGTCATTATATTACCCTTATGCTTTGTAGTTTTAAATAAATGCATGTTAAATTCTAGTAAATTACAAAGCTATAATTTTTAAATAACTTTTAAATAACTTTTAATAACCTCATCTAGATAAATAAAACAAATTAACAGATAAATCTCATTAAATAAGCTATAAAAATATGATGAACAATTTTAAAGCATGAAATAAAATCATATTTCAATTCAGGTTTTATTGATATATTTTTTTTAATAAATTAATCATGTATAAATTATGGAATAGTTGTAAATATATTTAAAATATTTTCACTTATTTATCAGCTCAATTAATGTTATTTGAAAATTACTAGCCACCGTCAATGACTTAAAGTTGCAAAAAAATTGCATTTTATGGTGTGTGTTTTTATATTAAACTATTTAAATTCAATTTTCTTACGACAAAACATAAAGTTATATTCAGTGACATAAAATTGTTTAAATGTAATTTCCTGCCAACATATCGGAGGATTTAAGTATATTTTTAATATTGTTTCTCTTTAAATCAGGGTTTGTGTTTCTAGCTGCTAAGTCATGTTATGAAGAGTTTCATGTCCATACTTGAAGCTTCCTCAATATATTTCAAAATATCAAAAATCCTTGAAAGATTAACGTAATAGTGTTATTGATTAAGAGTTGGTAAGAATATTCTTTATTTTACTGCCTGTTATGGACACTTTAATTATAGGAAAGTAATAAACCTCCATTTTAGAGAAATCAAACTACTATATTTTCCGATTAATAATTTAAACAGAGGTGATATTGATTAAAATAAAATGTCAGAGGTTGAACCAATACATTATACAAATATAGAAGAAACGTTCAACATGTCAGAGTTTCAATACATATAAGAACTGCCATTTTTCAAGTGAATAATATATTTGGTGCAACACAGCCAAACATGGCTATTGAACCAATTAATTCCAAACAATTCATAGGAATCAATAAATAATACTTTATTAGATTGTCAATATGTCAATTTATTTACAATTAATTGAAATACAGAAAGGCAATAAAGTAAATTTCTTGTTTGGAGACCATTGTGAGATATGAACAGAATGAAACCAACTTGCATATATAGACTATGGAAGGCACAAGGAACTAAACTTCACAAAAAAGTTACCATATCAATATATTATATAAAGAAAAAGACGTCACATCGAAAATATCCCACATGAGCTTTGAGACCCTAATGTTTTGGTTTTAGTAGCACCAATATGTCTCCAAATGATTTTTTTTCCTCCTAAAAAGTGTTACTGGAATTTAGCTTCATTCTATTTATTAGTCTTAGTTGCAGATGCCTCCAGTTAGAGAAAGTTATTTTATGGTCACCCAGTAGTTTCATTATACAAATTTTTTGAAATGTGGTGAAATGAAGTTTTAAGAATTCATATAAAAATATTGGAGTAAATAAATTATAGTTATTAAAGAATTAAATTTACTTGCTAATCGTGCAGCAGTTACTTTTTTCATGCTAAGGAGTACGAAGATAATATCCTGAAAAGTCTATAGTTAAATAACGAAATAATGCTGAATTTTGAATGATGCGATAACACTTGGAAAAATAGAAATATAGCCAAATTCATATTGGTTTGACAGTATAATAGAAATAATGAAAAAGTGTACAAATGAAAGCAATGCTATCTTTTATATTATATATATATATATATATATTCCTTATAAAGATAATAGATTTTTATTTGTCATAGTGCTGCATATTTACGAAATGTATTATCTGAAACATACAAATCGCTAACAAACAAAAATATCGTCAAACAAAGGAAATGCACGTTACAAAAGAACAGAACGAAATCAAATCAATTTTAAGGGAATAAATTTATTCCTTACTGAAATTTATGAGAGACTATTAAATACATATTAAATATCTTCATTCGTACATTAACAAAATAAATTTCTCTATTTCATCAATATATTCTTGTATGATTATTTACACAAGGTTTAATTCATTGTATATTTCATATTTCCACAATAATGAAAATATAAGAATTAAGATATCAATAATAGGTAATGATTCAATGAATATTTATTCAGTTTTTAATTATGTTCTACTAAAAATTCTTGTATGATTATTCAAGAAAAATTAAGAAACTGCTTAAAGACATGAATGCGTTAATGTACTAGCAATCATATAAGAAAATTAAGTATAATTTAGTGGCAATTACTGAAATGATAAATTTATTGAGTGAAAGAATTTTTATTTCCAAATTAATGCATATTTAATTTAATTTGGGCTTCAGTTAAATATGGAAATGACTAAAAAATTTTATGCATGTATTATAATAAATGAGTTTTTTTATAGTTCTTTCCATGAACTGGGTAATGCAAATAAAGATATTTGCATAAATACTATTGATGACTTACAACTCTGTACATTATTTGGTTAAATGTTACATAGTATATTTTGGTTCATGTATTATAATTATAAAACAATCTAGTGAATCTGTAGAACTTCTGCTTTCAAGAATTGAGAACTTGGTGATAGCTCAATGACAATTAATATACATTTTATCGAAATATTTAACTTAATAAACTTTAATAATAATAACATTCTATAAAATATTTATTGCAATCAACTTTTTTTATTATCATTACTGAATAAAATAAATTTCCTTGTTTGGAGACAACTGTGAACTAATGAACAGAATGGAACCAAATTGCATATATAGACTGGAAGAGGCAGGGAACAAATTTCACACAAAAAAGTTGACAGTACAATATATTGTATAAATGGAAGAATGCCATATTGAAAATGTTCCACATGAGTTTTGGGATCCTAATGTTTTGGTTCCAGTAGAACTAATATGTCTCTATATGATTTTTTTTTTTTTTTTTTGTCTTTAATGGAATTTGGCTTCATTCTATTTATTAGTTTTAATTGTAAATGCCTCTAAATAGGGAAAGTCATTTTATGGTCACCCTATAATTTCATTATATAAATTTTTTGAAATGAAGTTCTAAGAATTCATATAAGAAAATAAAAATTAGAGCAAATGAATTATAGTTTAGGAAGAATTAATTTTACTTGCTAACTCATGCAGCAGTTGTTTTTGTCATGTTAAGGAGAATGAATATAATATCCTGATAAGTCTATAGTTAAGTAAGAAACTAATGCTGGATTTTTAATGAAGCAATAACACTCAGGAAAATAAAAATGCAACCAGATATCAAGTGCCAAATTCTTATTGGTTTGACAATGTAATATAATAATTAAATGGAGAACAACATGTAAAATAGTAATTAAAGATAATAAATAGCACTATATTACTTCACAATTTTTAGATTAAACTTTAATAAGTTCACATCTTAACTAGGCAGTTTAGTGATGAAAATAAAATTCATCATCAGCTTTATAAAATGTAAATAAATGTATTGATGGTAATTTCTTTCAGATTGCTGTTTAGTTTCACAGAATCCTATTTGCAGTGTTTGAGAATAAAGTAATGCTATCTTCTTCCTCTTGTGAATAATTGCAATATTTATTAATTTGTTTGAAAAATATTGGTTAATTTCATTGTGCCATAAAATATAAATAGGGAGAATATATATATTCCTTATCAAGAGAACAGATTTTACTTAATTTGTCATAGTGCTGCATATTTACGAAATGCATAACCTGAAAAATCCAAATTGTCAGCAAACAAAAATATCATTGAACAAAGGTAATTCACAATAAAAAAGAAAAGTACAAAACCAAACTAATTGTAATATAATGAATTTATTTCTTACTGAAATTTATCAGAGAAATATGTCAAAAGTATCATTGATATATAATTATTTGTGCATTAATAAAATAAATTTCTAGGTTTCAACAATACATTCTTGCATGATTATTTACAAGATTTAATGCACTGTATAATTTATATCTCAACAATAGTATAAATATAAGAATTAAGGTATTACTAACAATTAATGAATCAATAAATATTTATTCAGTTTTTAATTATGTTCAATTAAAAATTATTGCATGATTATTCAAAAAAAAATGTTTAAAGGCATCTGTGTATTAGCAATCATGTAAAAAATTAAGCATAATTTAATTACAATTACTGAATTAATAATTTTACTGAGAGAATTTTTCTTTCCAAATTAACGAATATTTCTTTAAATTTGGACTCCAGTTAAATATAGAAATAACTTTAAAAAATTTATACAAGTAATATAATAAATGAGTTTTTTTTTTTTTATAGTTCTGTTTTAGGGATTAGATAATAGAAAGATATTTACATAAATACTTTTGATGACTTACAACTCTGCACATTATTTGGTCAAATACTGCATACCATATTTTGGCTCATGTATTAAAATTATACTAAATAATCTAGAGAATCTGTAGAACTACATCTTTCAAGAATTGAGAACTTGGTATTAGCTCAATGATAGTTAATAGATATTTTTAAGAAACTTTAATAATAATGATGTTCTACAAAGTATCTATTGCAATCAACTTTTTTTATTATCATTATGGAATATATGGATATGGAATATAGCATATTATGGATATGGAATATAGCATAAGAAATAAAATACTTTTTTAACTTAACTTACACACAAATTTTAATTTTTCAGGGAACTTTTTTTATTCGATAGCAATTTAATTTTTTATTGGTTTACTGCATTTAATTATTAAAAAATTTAGCGTTGCAGTTATATTAGAAACAAAGCATATAATATATTTCAGCATTTCATAAACTGAATTTGTGGTATTGGACTTTTTGAGACTGAATAAACTTATGTAATAAAATATATTAAAAGAATACAATGAAAATAGTTATTTCCATTTTTTTTTATTAGTATATATACAAAAATATGTTCTTTTCTATGAATAGAAATATACTTCTATAGTTTTATATTATGACTTGATAAAAAAATGAACACATAAATTTGGATGAACACAAAGTTGTAACAAGTCAAGGAAACAAAGTTAATACGAATGGAAGTATTTGGATTAAAACTTGTTTTAAATATTTATATACCAGCTGATTTTGTGAGATGGTTAAGAAAATTATACATTTGTTTTCATTCGGTTTGCTTGGAAATCATTATCAAAACCAGGTATGAATGGTTGCTAACCATAGAACTTGTAATATACTCTCAGTTAACGAAGGAGCCATTGAGCATGCTTACCTATAGATATCTGATAAATATTTATTCACATAAAATATAGGGATGTTACAGTGTTAAAGAACAGAATAAGAATATTTACAGATTGGTATCCTTAGGACATCGCTTAGCTGAATGCTTACTAAACATTTCTTTTGATAATTGGTTAGTAATTAAAATAAAAATAGCAACTATAATCTGCTGTTCATTTACTTAATTATATATAAGTCTCATAATTTATAAAAATAATAATGTAAAGCATTTACATATGAATATTTTACTGAGTTAGTCTAACAAACATTGACATTGCAAATATGAGATGTCCTGGATATAGATTTTACTAAATAACTTTCAAAAATCAAATAATAAAAAAGCAAATTGCTCAGCATGTAACTAAATTGAAATATTAATATGAAATTTTTATATGTCTGTTGAATTGTTATATTTTGCTATAATTTAGGGTGTAAAATGTTAATGAATGGAATTAATACTATCAGGAGCAATGAATAAAGATACATATTAAATGAACAAACTACATACAAAAATGCTACGCAAAATTGTATACTTTATGAAGAATAAGACAATAGATAATATAAAAAAATATTTCAATTGAAAGATATGACTACCATAATTACAATCTGAGAATCAAAAATCAATAAAATACAGAAAGATGCGAGAAGGAATTATTTATCTAAAATTTTTTCACAAATCATAATCTGTTACTTTTTATAATTAAAAAAATGTTTGAAATTGAAATTGGATACTGCAACTATTTTAGAATAATCAATTTTTGAATACTTGGTACATTCTAAAATAGATCCCAATTAACTATGTATGAATTATTACAATATTTTACATAGATTTTATTTTTAATATTTTTAAAAAGAATTTCCCATTGCATAGTTATTTTTAGAAATTTTATAACAAATTGTCTAAAGAAAAATAAATGCAAAACATATGAAGTTCCCTGACAGTGTCTTAAATGTGTATGTATTTATGATATGAGAACATGATAGTTTTGGGAATGAGATTTTTATGCCATAAAAGTTAGCTAGCTATAAGTATCTTTAAATTGGAACTGCAGAAAATGCAAAATATCAGTCCAAAATGTATGAGTTTAAATTCTGATTCAACAACATCTACTCTTAACTCTAATTATATTATAGAAAATACTTATACAGAAAGTTTATATCAAGAAGCTTATTTTATTATATATATATATTCTGGATGCTTCAATTTGTCAATGCATTTTGTAATTAGCTATGATTTAAAAATCCAACTTTCAGTAAAACCAAATTTTATTTTATGTTCTCATATCACAACTTAAAATTAGCAATGGTAGAATATAATTTTATTTATTTTTTTCAGTTCATGGTAACATATAAAGACTAAAAAAAAAAAAAAATAGACACAAGCTGTTCTGGGAGTATCAAGAAAAATATAATCATTAGCAGAATATTTTTCTCTGACAACAAAGATACTATATAAATTCAACAACTATATTAACACTGGATGACACTTTGAAATTAATGCAATTACCTGGATTGGTGAATCAGATGCAATTTTAAATTAATGTATGCAATTCATGTTTAAATGTTCATGTACATATTCCCCCCACCCCCGCTAATTTACTGCCCACTCAGTTTATCATCTCACAATGCGGATTGATCGCACAAAATTATATCGTTGGTTTTTAGATGTCCGGCAAGTAGCTAAATGGTAATATCAGCTTAGGAGGATATTATGGGGACAAAAATTTATCTTCTCATACTAGAACAATTTTGTGAAGCATATTTTCAGAAGACGTATCTAATGAATTCATTGCAAGTTTAAGGAGACACCCAATTCACAAATTTGCATGACTCAAAACTCACAGCAATTTCTCGTTTAATTTTAATAGGGAAATAATATGAGCTGTTAGATGAGAATTTTTTCTTTGTTTTGTATTAATTAATTAAAATTTTTCAATATCCTCAACACCATATATATAATAACAAAAAAGAAATGTCAAATCACTGGCTATTGTAAATATAGTTTTAATAAAGAAGAAAAATTCTGAGAAAAAGAAGTACATTTCAAATTGGAATATCCAAGACTATTTATGAAGAAGTAAATACAATGAACGTCTGTTAGTATTAAATCTCTTTGTTTTTTCTTAATTTTCATTCCATAAATGAATGCAAAAATAAAAATATATAATTCAGATTCTGACAAATATTTTGAAATACATTTATGTGTTTTAAGATCAGTTAAAGTGCCAGTATTAATTAATCGAATTAGCTAATGCATTGTAAAAAGTAAAGAAAAAATTTATAGGAATGACATATATTCTTACATTTGTGTAAATTGAGACAGCCTCCAGCATATTTTTCTTATATCTCATAATACGAGGAACTGTCTATGAGGAGAAATGGAGATTTGCCTTCAGAAAATTTGATATGAAAATAAACATGAAGATAGCGTTTGACGCAAATCCGATTAGCATGTATATAAAGAAGGTAAATGATTTCATTAAATAATATATTTTGCTTCATGTCAACATTTATAGATTTTGAATATTAAGAAATGTCCGAATATTTTTATGATGGATGGTACAAATACCTGCTTTATTTTGAAAAATTATAAAAAGCTCTAGAATAACTGACACAGAAAACATTATGGTAACAAACAGGGCCGACACACTTAACATTTTTTCACTAATCAAGATTCGCACAAAAAACATTCAAAATTTAATGCCAAGTAAATTCTTCAGGATGAAAAAAATGAATTTGGATTTGCTTAAATAAAATCCTACTCTTAAATTTTACAAAGGCTCTTGTAATGGATAATTTAAAGGAAATGAAATGGATAATTTAGAACATGATGAAATCATAAGAATGGCAACTGATGATATTGCACCCCATTCAGTAAGCATTTAGTCCACATCAACAAGAGAAATTTGACATGGATATGAAATTTAATGCATACTAAGTTAACACCTGTGATGGATCTTCGGGGCAACAAAGAATTGAATCCAGGAATTTTCTAATCAAGAAGACTCTCACATCATGCATCAGTCACTTAAAAGTTAATTTAAAGTCAGTAAATATAAATTTTGTGAGATTTTGAAGTATTTAATAAGGAATCATAAAAACAAACTGAAGTTAAATAAATATAAAATCTTATGGATTAAAATAAAATTTATAAATTAAAATTATTTCATTGATTCCACTTTGAAATACACTTAACGAAATCAATTAACATCATCTTAGTATGTATTCCAATATTCCAGTAGAACAACAATATATTTAATCTTGCAGCATCTCTTATGATATAGTTTGCTTAAATCGTAGCTAAATTGTTAATTATTTTCGGTTATGTTGTGGAAATTCTGGAAATGGAGTGGCAATATTTCTAGAATTATTCTTAATCAACAACCTTTTCAATAGAATTACTGAAAAATCTTTGTTGATTGTACATTACTGAAAAGGAAATTATTTGCTTTTGGATTATATATATCGGCGTATGCATATCTTTTTAGGAATAACCAAAACTCAGTTTTAATTTATTGAATCAACAAATGCATTGTAAAAAGCAAAGGATACTTAATTTATATCTATTAACTAAAAATCTATGATTGGATCTTTTTTTTAAAAATCCTATAATGAAAAAAAAAGTTTTGGATTGCAGTAAACAACCATTTTTGAATAAAAAGTCAGCAATTTATTCTTTCAATTAATTAAGAAATTTTAGAGTTTGATATCTATGATTCTTACTCAACCCAGTAGTTTCTTATTTTCAGACACATAAGAATGTAAACTTTAACGAGTAACTGCTATGATATATTTCATAGGTCTGAAAATATTTTTTTGGTTTATTCTGTAATAGTTTTATAATAATCAAATAATTTTTGAAATGTTTATCTCCTTGTTTTATCTAAAAGCTTCACAACTGTTTCTTAGATGAATTTTTTTTTAATAAAATGCAATAAATTCCAATATTCTGGTAGAATTACAAGATATTTAATGTTAGAGCATCTCTTATGATATAGTTTGCTTAAATGGTAGCTAAATTGTTAATTATTTTGGGTTGGATTGTGGAAATTTTGGAAATCGAGTGGTAATATTTCTAGAATTCTTCTGAAACAATAACCTTTTCAATAGAATTACTGAAAAGAACTTCACTAATTGTACATTACTGAAAAGGAAATTATTTGCTTCAGGATTATATATATCAATGTATGTACACTTTGTCTTTAATAATAACCAAAACTCGGTTTTAATTTATTGAATCAACAAATGCATTGTAAAAAGTAAAGGATATTTAATTTATATCTATTACTAAAAATCTATGATTGGATCTTTTTTAGAAAAATCCTATAATAATAAAAAATAAATAAAAAAAAATTCGGATTGCAGTAAACAACCATTTTCGAATAAAAAGTCAGCAATTTAATCTTTCAATTAATTAAAAAAAATTTAGAGTTTGATATCTACGGCTCTTACGCAACCCAGTAGTTTCTTATTTTCAGACACATAAGAAATGTAAACTTTAATGAGTAACTGATATGATATATTTGATAGGTCTAGAATTATTTTTGGTTTATTCTGTAATAGTTTTATAATAATCAATGAATTGTTGAAATGTTTATCTCCATGTAAAAGCTTGACAACTGTTTCTTAGCTGAACATTCTTTTAATAAAATGCAAATGAATTTTAAACAATCTTATAACAGCAAAATTATAGATGAACATTCACTAAAAACACTAAACTGTTTTCACATAGAATTTTTCAACAATTTAATAAAAAATTTTGATCAGATTTTTTTTAACAAAATAAAATTTATTCATCTCAATTGTATTCCATCCCCCTTCACCCCATAAAATTATATTGAAATTTAACAGAAAATTTTATACAAAATAATCATCAATCAGGATGTTTTTCCAAGCCAATTTACTTTATAATTATGTTGAAGCAGCAATAGTGTTCAAGTATTTTACTCTTGCAGGATTATCATCAGCAGGACGATTATAAGCTTTCCAGACCGGTGTTCCACAGAAGAGCCTCATTACCTTGGCATAGTTCTAAAACAGACAGCAATGCATCAATAAAAGAATTTTTAATACAGAAAATAAATGTCATTGATTTATCTGAAAATATAAATTACTAATCTGCCATTAAAAATAAAGTTAATACAATTTCACTTTGCTTCCTTGTCTGTAACATCGTCATATATATATGTATATTCATTAACTGCCAAATTCAAGTTCTATTTGTAATTGATGATAAATGCAGAAAAATAAGTTAACTTCACTAATTTCTATTATGATTTTCTAAGGGAATAATTTTGTTTGCTAACCCTTTTTAATAATAAAAAAAGGAGCCAGGAAAATGCATAATGCTTATAATAAAAAGATAAATATAAATAAGAAAAAATATTTCAATATACAAAAATGTGTGTATTTTATTCTTTTTTAAAATTTTTCATAACAATTAGGAATAAAGTAGTAAACCTGCTATTTTATAGAATCTTCATGAAATGAAATGCAACTTCAAATGAGTTATTGATTCCACGGACAAATATTTAGAAATTTTGGACGTATTAACTCAATCAAAAGAAATCAAACTTGGTTTACGAAAACACACATCAAGGAAAATACAAATCTATTAATAAGGAAAAATTTTAATTTAAGTGAGTTTGATATTAAATATGTTTAGATCTACTTAGCCTAAAACAATATAAATGTATATATATATTAATCCTTACATACAAAATTGGGGGAAATTCCTTTCTCATTATGACACAAACAGAAAACATTAACAGAAAAAAAATTCCAACAACTAAAAGGAATTACATCAAGGCAAAGAAAATAAATCAATATATCTATTACAACAATGTATTAAATAAATGATATTTAAAATCATAAATAAATGAAAAACACATGAAAAGCAACTTGTAAATGTTTCTCAGAAATCCTTGTAGATGTTATATTATAAACTGAAAGATGCATGCAAACCTGTCAGCAATTGAACACAGCAGCACCGTTTTTATATCCAGTCTTTCATCAATTTGGCAAAAGGAAAGTCCTTTCTCGTGCAGTCTTATCTTGTTCAAAATCATTTACCAGCAAATGAACTTGCCTCTCTTTTGAGATATTCAGTAAATAATGTGTACTTACAGTAAAGCGATTGTACTGAATTTACTGAGAGAGGTTACAGAGCTATTACTGGCAAAATAAGGAACTTACAAAAAATAACTCATAAAATAAAGGAGATCGGCCAAGATGTACAGTTAGAAAAATGTACACTATTCCATAATAAACGTACAGGAAAAAGCTTCATGAAGTTATTTGTAAAACTGGTGGTGATATTTGCAATTAAAATTATGAATTTTCTGTTACCTAAAAAAGGGTTAGTCCTAAAAACTGAAAAAAGCATCCTCAGAAACCCCTGCCAAAGTGCATTTTTCAGATTATTATTATTATTATTATTTATTTTGCTTTCTCCACTGCTTAAATTTCACTTTTCTAGTGTTTAACTCAATACTGGCGAATACATTTTACAACTTTAGACTAATCCTTTTATTTACATCATGGAATATTCATAATTTAACTGCAATTACTTCACTAATTTTACAGATAAATCTGTGAAACTTTTTCTTGTGTTTTTATTATGGTATAGCGCACATTCTTTTAACTGGGCCTTTTTAAAATTTCCTTCGTTTTATTTTTCACAACTTCCTTATTTCGCCGCTAACAACGCTGTAATCAAAAGCCCTTTTAAAAGCACTTTTTTAATTTAAGGGCTTTTACTAATTACCCTATACATATTATTTTTATAGCTACAGGTATTTTTTACAACTATTAAATAATAGTATTTGTCACTGATGTGAGGATATAATTATACATACATTATTGTCAGGAGTAAATCTGTGGTAAATCCCAGCAGGTAAAACAAGAAGATCGCCTTTTGCAGCTTTAATACGAATCCATTTATCATTCTTATCCCGAACATCAAAATATCCACTGCCCTTTAGGAACAAACGTATTTCTTCATCTGTATGCAGATGTTCCGTATAAAATGCTTTGATCTGTAAAAATAACAAACTCAGTCACAATAATAAACTTCACTTTTGTATATTTTTCTGAACTTTCACATATTCTTCAGATCATTTAAAATAAATTCTAGCAAAAAAATTCATTTTACCAATATTTGGAATATATATTGACAGAACAAGAAATTCTTTAAAAAATCACATTTATGGACATGAAACCTGTGTTATCTGATAAAGATGTTGCTGACCATATTTTGAAATGGAATCAAAAAGTATTTCATGCTTTTTTATATATTACTTTAGTGTTAAACAAAAATATGTATATCAGTGGAGAAAACATTAACAGATCACACAAATGAGAATTATTGCTACCTATGTGCTATAATATCTACTTATCTTCAGTTTAAAACAGATATTTTTATTGAAAGCTTTTGTTATTGTTAAGAAAAAAATATTTATTTTCATAACCAACATTTTAATAAAAAAGTTAAACAATAAAGCAATGAATCACACATTCCCACCACAAGTTTATAAATTGAAGGCAGAACAAGGAGGAATAGTAAAAATACTCATATTGTGGAACTCGGAGTACTTACCATAAATTGTGATAATGATAACAGTATGTTGTATATTAAGTTGTGCAATGTTTTAGTTACTGCGTTACACGATAAAATTATATTAGATTAGTTACTGCTATGATAACAATGGTCTCAAAAAAACATCAGACATTACATTGACTATGAGAAAAAGCTCTTAAAGGAGAAAATGATATTATCGAAAAAGAAATAAAGGTAATTTTAGCAGGAATCAAAATGGGGGGGGGAGTCAAATTTTGTTGTCAAGTAAAGTAAACCCATATTTTGCTCATGGTATACAGGCACAAATAATCTTCAAGAGAAATCAGTATTTGTTTCACGCAAATATAATTTTTGTTGAAGAATCAGGCACATCCATTGGGCATGTTTTGCAGCTCAAAAAGCTTAAATGAAACAGGTGCATCAAAAACAAGCCAAATTAAAAGATAGAAGTGAAATGGGGTGGTGAGGAGAACACTTCATTATTCAGATTAAATTCTAGGGAATCATTTGAAAATTGAGAACAAATATATTTCTTTAGAATTAGATATGGAAGAAGCAGCCACTGCAATGAGTGTAAAGAATGAAGGGGAAAATCAAATAAATAAATTCAATTTATCAACATATTTTTTTTAACTTATGGATGACCTACTGAATCTCATGGTGTATGTCACTATAAAAGATGACTATGAGAATCAAATTTTGAATTTGAATCTGTATCTTGTTGAGGAAAACTTGGAAATAATTTTTATTCATGAATGACTTTATAAACACAATTTGGATTAGTACACTATTAAGGCAATTACAGTTACAAGTAGAAGAAATTTAAATGAAATTTTTGATGAATATAATGACATTTTATATGATAAATTTGGAGAAATAAATAAACATGAAGTTAAGCTCAAACTCAAAATCGAACTTAAATCTATATTTTGTAGGGTTTGAACAGAATCTTTTAAGAGGTCAGGTTGGAAACGAAATTGACAGTTTAGGAAAAGAGGAAATAAAATTGAAACCTCTGAATAAGCAATACAACTTATTAGAGTATCTGTAAAAAAATTGCATAGTTAAAAATGACTCCAATAAAAGAAATAAGTGCTGTGCAATATAATCATAGGAGTGCTCTAATTTTTAATCCTTTTTGGTACAATCCAATTTGATATATCTGCATCATTTTTATTTAATGGAATCACTACAGATGCATGTAACTATTCTGGTCCATGATATGCTCCTCAAAATATAATAAAAATATCTGTCACATTCTATATTGTTATTATGTTTACTTGCTTAATAATTATCATTTAAATGAGTATTTCTTCACAGAATAAATATTTTTTGTGAATGAATCAATTTCTAAACATATATTGGCAATATTTGAACAAGGTTTTCTGTACAGAGCACATGTGTCTCAAAATAGCATTTAGCCACACAATACTGAGCCTAGACAAAATATCAAGTGAACTACATATATGTCACATCATAAGGAACAGATTGGCTTAGCTTTGATTGAACATGGAGATTTACTGATTAGTCTTCAAACATCGAAAGGGAAGACACTTTTCAAAGAAAGTAAGAACATGCAAATGAAAGACTGATTTTCTTAAATTGAGGTAACTTAATTATATATATTTACATGAATGCTGCAAAATTTATATACAGACATAAAATTGTAAATTATTAGGAATTTGTGTTCCTTGAAATTACCATGCCTTAAACAATTGAGTTACAGTAAAAAAAAAAAGGAGATTATATAGAATAATAATAGGATAAAAGAAATTTTGAAAGTGCCTTCTTTTAGATTCTTCTTCATAAATAAAAATTATTAAAAAATCATTTTTATTTAAAGAATTTCACACAAATTTAATTAAATTTTCATTAACATTCTTTCATTTTTATTTTTATTTTTTATTTTTTTTTTTTTTTTTTTTTAGCTATTTTGAAATTTTCTTACCATAAAACATTTTTCACGGTTGAAAAATGTTTAAAACCCATTTATAACATCTCTGGAACTACATTCCATTTTAATATTGTCTCTTATTCAGTTGAAAGTTCTGGCAGGAGGGGGGTGGGATTATGCTTTGTTATCACATATGCACAAAAGAAGAAAACTAGGATGGAGAGAAAATGCAATTCGTCACAAAGTCTTTTCATAACACAAAGAAACATACTTCCAATGGTTAAAAATGTTAAATGTTATGTGCAAAATTAAATATATTAGCGATTTAATTTATACAATGAAAAAAGAGCAGCAGATACTACAGTTTTAAAAATGCCTATACAAAAGCTGCCCTTGTTAAGTATGATCTAGAATATATACAAGTAACAACAATAGTAAAAGATATAAACAAAATAACGCACCAAACAAAATATGAAACCATGCTTTACAATTTAAAAAAAAAAGCTTTACCTTTTCATCATACTCAGGCAAGGTATCCTTTGAAATTTCAACTAAATCTTCATAATCATAGCCCCTGTTTTTTCTCAATTCAGTATATTGTTCTTCTTTATCAAGATTGTCAACATCAATCTAGAATATATAATATGAATTAAATATTAAATATGCAAAAATATATCTACAAAAAATGTCTAGTAGCTACACATTTCAAAATAAAATAAATTGTCAGTAGCATAAAGTTCTATTTACTTTTACAAATAAATAACTTTCATCAAAATTTATACTACAAAAAATATACGGATGATCTGTGTCATTTAACAGAGAAAGAAAAGAGGAGAAGTTTTCTAAAAAGGTGAATCCATGAATACTAACATTTAATACTAAGTATTTAATAGCTGTAGATTTTAACCTTTTTTTTTCTGATGTACTTTTTTTAGTATTTAGTTTCTTTCATTCTTTGCAACTAGTTAACAAAGTTTTCCCACAACAAATAATATTTAGATTCAAGAAGGAAATTGGCAATCAGTTCAGTTCAGTGAATTATATTTAAACAATGAAACATCTTTATTCTTTAAATGTCAAAGTTTTAGCCTCTTTAAATATAGATGCCTATTATATATAATTTAATAATTGCATTATTCAAATCATAAATTGTTTCAGGGAATTTTAGAATGCTCACAATCTTATGAAAATTATATGAGTTATTCACAGCTTGAAAAAAAAAAAATGCTTGGGAACTTTGTATTCTTTTTGTCAGTTGAAAATAAGCATTGTTGTATTTTTTACAGCATCAGCTATTTTGAAAACACATCAAATGATTTATAAATATCACATCCTGAAATTTTCTTACATACTCCTCGATAAATGTGTAGATGTCCCCCCCCAGCATAAAATTTTGGACATTATTTAAAATAATGAGTATCCTGACTGCACAGATTTTTAGTTTCAGAGGCCCTCACATAACTGCTCTGAGCTTTATGGTAAACAAAACTGGTACTTATGCATTAACTGCATGCTACTGTGGAAAGAAAATTTTGAAAAAACATATAATTGAGCAAATTTGATGATTTTGAGGAGCAATTAATACACAAGTATCAGAAAACCGCATATGTATTTTGATGCATTCTTTGACAAATTTAGTTTAAAATTGATGAGAATCTATACACTTTAGGTGCTCATATTAGGAACCAAATTTCATTTACCCAAGTTGTGAATTTTTGAATTAGTACATTCACATGTTTCCAAAAGCATAGACAATCAATCCATAGATGGATTTGATCTCAAATTTAATTTGGGCCTATATTTTAAGAATTAAATTTGTGCAGCAATTATTATTTATCTAGCTCTATACATTTTGTAATTATTGTTTTTACCTGTATTTCCATAGTCAGACTTTCTCAGAAAGAATGTTGTTAAATATTTAATAGAAATTTAAAAATTTTATATTAAGCCTGTTTACCAAATTTTACCCGCCTAGCTGAAAATGGTTCTGAGTTGCCATGGTCATAGATAGATGAACGCACAATTATAACCCCAAAAACGTATTTTTCTGAATTAGGGATATCTAAAACCTGAAGATTCATCAAAATCTTCAGTTTGAATTTTTAACAATTGTAATACTTTCTCTTTGTACATGAGAAACTAAAAAGGTTAAATATTTTTAAAGAACAACACATATTTTTAAATCATTCTATGACAACATTTTATGTTATGTTTAATATCAGAAAATATATATGTGACAATTATGAGAAGGCAAATGAAATAAATGTTGCTTAATACAGCAATGAAGTTGACAAACAAAGAAAAAAAAAAACCTGAACATTTTGAAGGCATTATAGATAAAGAAAAGCCGATTAACATATAGTCTATATTAATTAGCTGATAACTAATTATCTACTGATACATACAGCTATCTACTAATAGCTAATATATTTGTCTATGTTGGATATACTATGCTTAGAACTTTCAGAGCATATATATATATATAGAAAAAATAATATTATATTTGGATTTTCAGTTGTTTTTCCAAAAAGAACCAGAGTCAAAATTAAACAAGCTGTTCATAAATTTTAAAAATATTATCCAGAGGAATATGAGTTTGGTGATGAAATAATACTTTTCATATAATTTATGTTAAAATTTTTCATAAAACCTGAAGAAAAAGTAGTTTCTGCAATGGATTCTTATAATCTGACGCATGATAATATGATACACTCGGCTTTATTGAATGTAATGACAGCAATATAAAATTTGCAGATGTCTTATGGTCACTGATACAAGAAGTTAACAAAGTTTATTAAAACAAAAACTACTGAAAAATTTTATATATTATCAACAATTCAAGGAACTCTAAGCTCTCTGGCTATTATAGCCAATAAACATGATGTATTATAAAAAATAAAAAAAAGTCTACAATATTTTTAACAAAGTTTGTATTAAAAAATGGAGAGAAGTTAGATATGAAATTATACCTAATATAATGAAAAATCAAATATAAAATATAAATTTTCATAATTTTTCAAAATAATACTGTTTTTTTTTAAATTTAAATCTGATCCCCTAATTAAAGAGTATCTAGAATCTGTTAAAAAGTTGATATCTTTTTACCATTTACCTTAAAATTAAATATACTTTTTTTTTGGCTTATTGCAAAAATTTTTACTTAAAAAAAAATCTTCTACTGAAAAATATTTATGTATCTCAATAATTTTAAATATTTAATTAAATAACAAATTTTCAATTATTATTTTTAATAATGATAAACATAAGAACATAAATTTGAAATAAATTAATAATTAATTAATTTAAAAAAGATAACAGAAATTCAATTATTGATAATATACATTTTCACTTCAAAAATATAAATATGAAATTAAAGTATATATATATATAAGTATATTTTTTTATGAAGCAGAAGACAGATTTGAAGACAGAGAAGAGACATTGAATTTTTTAAGTTCTATCCCAGCAAGGCATAATTTATTTACAAGAGGTGCGGACAAGGCACGTCTGCTCTCTGTGTGGTACAAGAGTAAAAAAGGCAAGAAGAGAGAGAAATAAATTATCCGTGGTTTTATATAACATGAGATATTAACAGTAAAAATATTTTTTCACATTGCATATATACTATTAAGTTTCTGATAGGGATTTCTCACACATGGCGATTCTGATAAGGGAAACACATGGATCTTTTTAAAAGAATGTGCTTGCTGGGCATTTTTCTATCCCTTCAAGCAGAGAGTGTAAAAGTGCAAATGCAAGCATTTTTACAAAGCTTCTCTTGAATTAATTAAGTAGAAAAAGTGGAATGGGATCAGGAAATAAGACAATATTTTAGAATGGAGTTAATATGGGCCAAATTAAGATAAAACTTTAGAAATTAATTAGAATTGAAATTAAAGTTTAAAATATCATTATATATATGTAATGATTTTAAAATATCATTACATATATATATTGTATTTTGAGAATTAAGGTGGGGAAAAGGGAGGGGGGTGCAGACAGATTTGTCTATATAATCCTACTAGGCTTAATCTAGTTCTGCTACAGATTACAGCTGGGGGTTCCAATGTATAAAAAAACTTTTACATACAGCTTCCAATATATATAAAATGAAATCAATGATAAAAATAAAACTTTTACATAATTTAAATGAATCAACTTATCTAATTTTTTCTTTAATGCATGTAATCCAACATCAATATGTAGTTTTTCATGTACCGTTAAAATTGATCTATTTTGATTTGTTGAATATTTCTTCATTCAATTTACTAAACTATTTTAAATCTTATTCTTTAACTTACAATTGATACAGAATTCATATAATTTCCATTCTGAGTTATCTTCTGAGTTTTACATTGATATTCTTTAGAATTATAATGACTCGCCATATAACAGTGACAAGTTACTTTTAAACATGTTATAAAGTTTAAAAAGTTAGGAATCATTTCATCAAGATGTGACATTTATGAAAATTTTTATGCATTTAAAATATTTCAAATTACCGAACTTCATAGGAATAATCAGTCCCCAAAGCTTTTTCCACATTTTCCCCCTATTTTTAAATTAAAAGAAATAAGAAAGGGGCAATTATAACTTTCTTTATTCTAAACAGATAGTTTTTTCCATTATTATAATTACTATATAATAAATATATAAATAATATTACATATTATATAAATCATATACGTTTTTTCTAACAGCTCATCATTTAACAAATATAAATTTTAAAGTTATAGTCATTAGAACATAAATAAAAAAATATTACACCATAAATTTTAACTAAAAAATTAAGGATGCATATTAATGATACAAACTCTATCTCCCGCAAACTTAGAAATAAATCTCCAGTTAAAACTTAATATTAAAGTGACATATGAACAAAATTTTACTACATTACTTAGTTAAAATTCTCATGTAATGCTATCACACAAAATGGAATAATCATTGCATCAAAACCCAATTAAGGAAATTCATCACAACACTCATATAAAAATTTAAATTCAACTAAAAGATTGAGTAATTTAAATTAAATTGCTGTGAAATAAAATTTCTTTAAAAATTTAACAAAAATTCCAGCTAAACGACTGTTTAAATAAAAATCGCAAAAACAACATCCAATCAAATAAAAATTAATGCTACATTCTTTTAATAACAATAAGTTTTTACTGTAAAATGCGGTATTTCTCCAACATATAATTTTATGAAATTTTGCAACTATCAGCTAACCTGCAGCTATTTTATTGGCAAACATATGGCAGGTTAAAAATTGCATTCTAGAAATTTCGTGCAGGTTAAAGATCAACATATTAAAATAGACTCACTCGCCAATATTCTACTCCCGACAAATCATACAAATTTTCGATTGGGATAAACTGAGGAGGATTTAAATGATGTTCAGTTCTTGGGTCTTCTGAGGATTCATCCATGTACCAGGCTTCAGGCATTTTGGAAGACAATATGAAAAGGCGCAACTGTGTAGTTCATAGATACTAAGCTGTCAATAGAAGATTGATCTGATAACTCAAAGGTTGTCAAGATATAAATGCTTCACATCAAAGATCAAGGACACATTGCACAATAATTTTATAATTATTTCAACAAAGAATTGCTTAAGCTTCATGCAGATTTTTAAAAAGTTATAAAAGAACTATTTAAAAACTGTTTGGATCATCGTGATAACAAGACAACAAAAGTTGAAGGTGTCAATATTTAAACAAAAAATAAATAAATAAAATAAGTAATTCAAAAACAAAACCTAGTTTATATTTCGCTGTTGCCATATAATTCTTGCAAAAAATTATGTTAAAAAAAAAAAGAAGAAGAAGAAGTCATAAACATGGCTATGGAAAAATAATTCCATTATTTTTACTTTTGGTTTTATCTCTCATTCAGGTATTAAATTTTTTCAGACTTTTTCTCAGTACGAGTGGTGTTTATGAATTTTCACAAGACGTGCCAATGTGAGTTCGCAAATTGTACAGATGTAAGGTGGGTTCAGACGAGGCTTATTATTGCGCGCAATAGAAGGTCACAGCTACTTCAGGAAAATCACGTGACTGCAACGGGACACGTTGTCTCAACTGTTCACACGGGGACAATAGAGGGACAACAGTAGAGAGACAACGTTTGCGCGCAATAAAAAGCCTCGTGTGAACCCACCTTAACTCTATGGTAAAGGATACCGACATGCTCTGATTGGTCGATTTCTTTCGCATAGACTTTTCTAAGCTATATCTGCTGCAACCCTGTGTTGTTCATTTCCGCCGTACTTTTTTGTCTGCTCTTTTTCAGAATGGAGAAATTAAATCTTCCTGAGAAATACAAGCATAAAATAATTGAGATTGATGAGATTATAACTATTTTTTGTATTTCTGATCTTAATAAATAAAGAATTAGCTCATGTAGCAGTTTTTCTGTGAAGTATTATTAAAATAAGATTTGAAAATCAAGCTTTTATTTTACGGAAAATTTTCGGCTAATTTTTTAATTCAATTTTCATGTTAAAATTATTACCATAAAATATATGTATGCAAATATACTATATTTATTAAGATATTTAGATGACATTAAACGGTATAGAAATCATTACAGTTCTTATTGACTATGCATGTAAAATAAAATAACGCAAGAGATTTATTTTTTAATTTCATATTAAAATTATTACCATAAGATGCCTATCTGCAAATGTGCTATATTTATTAAGATATTTAGATTATTATAGTTATTAACAGCCTAACAATCTAGTTATTAATCTTAATATTAGTTATTAACTTAATATCAAAATTTATAAATATATAAATAGTTTATACATCTCTTTTGAATACTTATTTCTTGCATTTTTGTAACACATATTTTAGGTATGGATTAAAGAACATGGACAAAGATCAGAATCAGTTTGGCGTGTTCAGAGAAAACAGAAATCAACTGGACGCCTTAATGTTTATAAAGGTGAATTTAGATGCCAACACAATGTGCAACAAGTAATAACTAATATTTTATATTGTTATTTTTATATAAAATATTATTATATTAATATTGTTATATAAAATATAATATTAATATTATATTAATTTTATATAACATTATTTTATATAATATTATATTATTATTATTCAATTATTTATATTATTTTTATATTATTCAAATGCATTACGTGTGTTATTTTAAACACTTTATGTTTTATTATTTAGATAATAACAAGGTTAGATTTAAAGTTTATTTAGCATGTGGCAAGAGACATATTTGTATCTGTCTAGCTATAGATATATTTAATTGCATCAAATTCCATTATAATAAGTATTTGTATTATTCATGTTTTTAAAATTGTTTTAATGTTACAAATTCATAAATGTTTTAGAGCTAACATATGTTTTTAACCAAGGTGTGATCTAAAGTTCATTTGGCTTGAGGCAAGAATGGTATTTGTGCCTGCCTTGTTACAGAGCACGTAGCAAATATTGTATAGTTTATATATATTTTCCTAGTATGGAAATATCTGTTCTTTTTATTCTCTTTTCAATCTTCTGATAAGTTCAATAAACAAAAGAAAATCTGTTTTTTTGTGTGTGCTATGATTTGTCATCTTCATAACACACATTTCATGAATAAGAGCACATTTTATCTTAAGAAAACATTTAAAAAATTTCAGATCTGGCACTAAATTGACTTGAATTTAAAAGTTGTACGTGATAGACCAGTTGCACCCAATGAGGGGTTAAGAATTGAATTAAAATATTGAAATTTTATAATTTTAATAAATTTATCATCTTTAAACACATTTTAAATATTTTTAAAATAAAAAATAAAGACTTTAGATTAGTTTATTATTATTTAAAATTTTTAAAACATTACTTCATAGCTTTATAAATAATTATTTTCTTCTACTGGAATTAGACATCAACACTTAGTGCTCTCATTATTGATGATTACACAAAAACTATTTTTACAGGTATCAAAACATATGAAAGAAAGTAAAAATACTGGATGCCCTGCAGTTCTTAAAATTACTATTTAAAGTTAAGTTTTAATTATTTAAATTTGATTAATAATAATAACAAATAATATATAATCAAATATATGAAACATGGGCAGTATTTATGGAGAAACATATTGCAAATACTTGATGTATAGGGGTGAGCACTGCCTTTTGAACTTTGTTATGAAAAAAAATCATACTTTTATCATGTCTTAAAATGCAGGAACAACATTTCCATAGTTTGGCTTTTTAAGAATTGCCTAGAGATAAGGATTGTCCTCTAATTTCTGTCTTTTTTTTTAAGTTTCAAACTTTTATGTACTTTCGTCACAGCAAACTTCAATAGTTTCATAATCCAGTATAATCTAATATTTCATATCTTAAGTATAAAATTAAATTTCTAACTACTAAAGAGATTTTTAATTATTTTAATAACTTACAAATAAAGATTATTTTTATTTTATACTACTGAATTTAAACATAAAACATTTTAGATTTGTAATGTAAATATTATGTAATGTAATGTATATATTATGTACATGAAAAATATTTGTATTTTCATAACTTTTAACTAAATTAATACATGACAGGTAACTAGTATATATTGTGGCATACATGACTGGCCATCCTATTCTATAGACATTCTAATTTAAGCTTCTAGTATAAAACATCAAGAAAAAAACTAATGAATTCAGTTTTATGATCAAAACCCTGCACTCCATAGAAATAAAATTTAATTTATTATACCTTTTTATCATGAATTGTCAAAAGATCGAGATAAGAAATTTTTATTTAGTGTGATTGTTGAATTTATTTGTCACTTATATACTTATAAAACTAATTATTTAAAAAAAATCAGGTTACATTTTTCTTCATATGTGTTAATATCTAATATCTGCTTTGTTTATTTATTTATTTTTCAATATCAATAATTATTTCTTATATTTTCAATAATAATTTTTTTATCTTTAATATTATTATGAATTATCATATTTTGAAAAGCTTAAATTTTCTTTGCTTTTATTTCTGACGTTTAATATATCCATGGTAAAATATTCAAATTGTTTTGATTACAGGTATTTTTTCACTGCCAAAACACAAAGAACCACTCCCAGAAGTTATAGAGTTTCCTGCTTTATATGAGCCTCTGTATTCTCATAATCATTTGCTTGATAGTGTTGCTGTTAAAAAGTTCAGACCATTATCAAATTTAATGTGAAAGCATTTGATATAGTTGTTTGAATTAGGACATATAGAAGTTACTGCAAGACAGATGTTGCAAATGGAATTAGAGCTTCAGAGTGATGAAGATTATGAAGAAGCATACATGGACAGTTCTAAGCTACCCTAATTATCTTTCATAAATCACTTACTAAATAATGAATTTAGGAAAATCTAGGGGTCACAAAAAGAAAGCAATATCCTCTTACAATCAACAGCCATTTTGTAAAGCTGCCTTTTCAAAAGAAAAAGTAGCTTGATGACTGCTGTAGTGACTCTAATAATGAAGCAAAGTATAGATTTACTTAGCAATGTTCAAGAATTGATAATGGTTTATGCATCTGGCCATATGGACAGATTAAATAATCGTGTTTACTTTTTTTTATTTCTTCATGTGTAGCTGGTGGAATACCTATTGGGTGCTTCATCACAAATGCAGAAGAAACTAATATTTTTCGTGAAGGAGTGAAACATCTTTGTGAGTGTTTCCTTGAGAAATGTTATTTATTGCAAAATGGGCCACTGATTGTAATTACAAGTGATGATCTTAAAGAAAGAAGTTCTGAGTGAAATATGGCCTAATTCCACTTACTTACTCTGTAAGTTTCATGTGCTGAAAGCATTGTGGTGATGGCTTATGAACAGTGAACATAAAATTCTAAAAGAGCATTGTCAAGAACTATATTTTTCTTTTAAAGCATTGATGTATGCAGAAACTGAAATGCAGCTGAAAGAGTTGCTTCAAAATATGTTGGAGAGTAGCATGGTTAGGAAATAAGACAAATTCATCATATATTTGAGTAAGTTGTTCTCCAAAAAGCAATTATGGTGCACTTGTCATAGAAAAATGCTTTTAACCAGGGGAAACAATACAACAAACTATGTTGAAATTTTGTTTAAAGTTTTAAAAGAGACAGACCATACTTGGACAAGTGAAAGCATTTAGCTTAATTCAATTATTAAACTTCATTGTCACATCGTCATTTGAGAAGTATCTACATTGTAGATATTTAGATTTTAGTTTTGGGCATTCTTCCAAAAAACTAGTAAAAAAGTTTTTGCCTGATGATAAAGGGACTCAGAACATCAGATCACTAAATAAGTGCAATACTTATTTTGAAATTGATCACTATTTTGTTGATTTGGAAAGTTTCATTTGTACTTGCTTTGTGGTACGAATGGAAAGCTAATGATTTACTTTCGCAATTTGATAATAATACACTTCCGCATTCTTCAAATGATACACTTTCACCTTTAGATATTGACAAAATTTCACAGTCTTGCAATGATAATAACATGGTTCTACCAACTATTAACACTATTTCACTACCCATTGCAACTTCATATCAAAACTCGGATAGTGAAGCAGATAATGATGATGATGATTACTTACAAAAATTTGATGATATAAATAATTGGATTAAATCCGGATACAAAAATAATCCTGATGTTTTTAAGCCAGCAATAAAAAAATGGTGAAGAATGTAAGCAAGTTTGGAGAAACAGAAACTGTATTGATGTCTGCCTTGCATAACTTTGGAAGGTACTTTTTTAAACTTATTTTTGTAGGCTTGTTAAGCTTACATTAGAAAATTTACAAGATAGGAAATAAGATTTAATGTGTCACAATTTAATGTTTATATTATATTGTGGCAAAGTAATTTTTTTATTTTTAAAGGCTATACTTTTAAAATCCAGTTTTAAAGTCTGTTTAGCTTTAGATTTCTTAATTGTTTGATGCCTTTCTTTTAATTTTTATTGCTGTAAAAATTGAAACTGAAAGAGTGATAAATTTACTACAATATATATTCAGAACAAGAATCTAAAAATATAGTGTTAAAATTTCAGCTAAACAGTGTATGGGTTTCTATTAATTTTATTTTAATGTTCTCTAAAGTATTGTTAATGCTATATGTTATGGGTTAACACTAACAACTTATCATTTTTTTACACCACACTTGCAGAGTTCAGTGGAAGAAAGTGTCAAATGGCAGTGTGAAAATTTATATATTCTTCTTTTATAATATGGTAGGATCTATTCTATAGACAATTTAATAAGATAGTTTCATTATGAAAAGAGGTTTTATAAGTGGCTTTCTTGTATTTTTATACATTCTAAAGCTAGATTTCTTTAATTCATTAAAATGTCATGTAGGACTTTCTTCCACTTAACTCTTCAGTTCTATGATGAAAGTTGGAGAAAATGTACTTAGATTTCTTCTTTTGTTTTTCCCTCCTTTTAGAAATCTTAATTACTCAAGCAGAGTTTTAAAGTGTAGTAGAAGGAGAGGCAATCAAATACCTGTCCAACCTACAGCAAATTGCAAGAACAAAATCAATTTATCGTGGAAGGAAAAGTCAAGTTGGTGGAAGACCAGTTAAGCGAGCATTACCACCTGCCCTAAAAGAACATGTATATGGAATTTTCTCTTGAGTTACTTAAAAAACATCCAAAAATAAAACATAGTTTGACACATTGTGTTGAAAAGAATGTATCTCTTCCAAGTTAATTTATACATATTTTATTACTTTCATACTTCAAAAATATGTTTGTTATTTGTAATTTTTTTTATGTGTGCTTTAAAAATGTATTAGAGCATTTTAACAAGATTTGTATGGTATTAAAATAATTAGTATTAATATGGTATAAAATTTAATGCTATTATGGTATTAAATAGCACTTATTTCATGAAACTGTTGTATGTTAATTATTTTTCAATTTATTATATATATATATATATATTAAAAATTAAAGAAGTTGAAAAAAGTATTTACCAGTTGCTCTGTTGTGTATTGATACATTTCCAGAAAATAAATAAAATATACCCTTGAAGGCAAAGAGTCCTGAATTTTTATTGATGTTATATGCATTCATTTCTATCAAACTTTTCGCAAAATCAAACTTGAGCTGTTATTTGATGGGATTTGAAGTTATTCTTTACATGTGCATTCTAAAACTTACTCCTGTGCATTGAAGTCATTCTTCTCCTACCTTTTTCTTTTTCTTAGTTTTTATTATTTTCTGCAACACTCTTCAAAGTTCTTGAATAAATTGTTTTCAAAGTAGATGGTCTTAAGCTGTGTATGGAAAATCAAACAAACAACAATAAAAGAGACTAATTTATGATTTTTTTTTATCATAAAAAATAAAAGTTGAAAAATTATTTCCTGGGGATGTAGAAGGGACATTGGGAAGCACATAGCCTCAAAGGACTTTCATCTTCCTTTCCAGCTGAAAATTGAAGTAGTTAGTGATATAAAACATAGTTTATGCTTATTTAAAATATAAAACACTAGATATTTATGATTAAACATCTAACTAATGTAATTGGATATAATTTTTTTTTTTTTTTTACATTTTTTTTATCCAAATAATTAAATTTGCTAGTCATGCCAGAGGATGAAATGCAAAGTGAAGAAGGGATTTAACACAGTGCTTCAACTTGAAAATGATAAGAACATTTTATATTAGAATATTGAGAATATTATTTATTTTTTTAAAAATTTCAAATACAAGAAAAAGAAATATATGAAGTATTTATAGTTTTTTCTATCTGCTGTAAACATGTATTTGTATATCAATTATAAATCTATCAATTAAACAAAGAGAGAAAAAGCGTTAGGAAAAATGCATCTCTAATCCACAAAATTTTTCATTCTAAGAATTGTAATCAGTGTTATGCTATTATTATGAGATATTAAAAAGTAAGTCTACCATCAACATTTTATACATATGAATTATTTTCAATATAAAAAAATTTTTAAAAAACATAAATGGGTACAAAAGTCTTCAAACTATAATGAATGTTTTAATTTATTTGTAAAAAGAGATCTTGTCCTAAATAAGTTTTTATTTTGAAGTTTTTAGATATACTCTGTAAATACAGTTCATAAAGGAGGCAAAAATGGACTATATGTAGAAAATTCATGTTTAAAGTCAGAATATATATATATATATATATATTTCAATAAAATAATTTATGTGAACAGAGTGAGCAGTAAAAACTATGCTAAATCTATTTTGTTTTGATAGTTAGTATGTACTATTGCTCCAAATGAAACTAATAAATTTCAAAATATTAAAATATTTCCAATTGAAAAGAGTTTTTTAAAAAAGGTTTGAAAAAGAATTAAAATGTTATTTTTCATTTCAAAGTACTTAGCAGTGATTTGACATGTTATGCCATTTTTTACAACTTTATTAAATTGTTTTCATTGTTGAGGGCATGATGACATATTATTTGCTTTAGATAAAATTCAAGCTGTACTCGCTTGTGGAAGTAGAAAAATATTTTTACATATTGTAAGAACTTAACTAATATTTTAAATTATAAATACTAAAGCTACATGTTTTTAAAATTTTAATTGTTTGAATGTCTGAAGAAATTGTTTTCAAATGGAGTTAGGGATATATAACTTTAGTTATTTAAAAAATAAAATTAAAACAATTCTTTTTAACATGTCTTAATAAAAGTTTTGGAAAATATATTAAATTTCTTAATACTATTTATTACTCTGAAATATATTTTTATAAAAATAAATATGTACATTTATCCTCCCCCCTCTATACATGTAATATTAATCTGGAACACATATACAACAGAAAAAATCAAATCCTGATACCTAAATTCAAGAAATACAAAAATTACAATTTATTAAAAATATTTTTGTGTTTCTTCTTAATATTATTTTGATATAACCAACAAAAGTAGCTATGAAATCATATATTCTGTTAAAGCTTACATATTTTTACATTTGGGGCATTAAGTAATCATCTTAATTACTTAGTGTAATGTTAAGTATTCATATGTAGGTGATAGGAAAGTAACAAACATTCAGCCACACGTTTCAACGACTGCATACATTATATAATAATGGCACGAAAATCATAGAAAAATTAGAAGTATTTAATTGCTGCGTCATATAGTGCGCAATTACGTTCACATAGTTTTTATATTTCTGTGCATAAACAAAATTAGTTACTTCTATTACTAGTTCCATAAATTAGAAATAGAAACGTTTTTCACGATTGAAACAGCTTTCTATTTGGTTTGAATTAATGTTTCATTAAACGCAAATATTTAGAGAATACAATTATATTAATAAAAATTAGATTGCGTTGAAATTCACTCGTTTCTTCCCTAAAACTAATGAAAGCTGCAAGCTTTCAGCCAATTAAGTGATAATCACATTGTTACGAGTGCAAAGCATTGGCAAAAAGATGCCAAGGCTTAAACCAATCAGGTCACGTCGGTATCCTTTACCATACAGTTAGTCTGTACAATTTGCGAACTCTCCTTGCCAATGTATCGCTTACGATCTGCATCACCAGGAGCGACTCGCGGAGAAAACAACCCGTAGAATTTCGTCTCTTTGCTTCATTTTGTCGATTCGCCTAAGTAGGCGAATTCTTTGACTCGAAGGAATTTCCGCATGCACGACAGAATGAAAACACGTCCTCGTGCAATATTTTCGAATTGAACATGTTTATTGCCCAGTAAAGTGTAATAATTTGAATGAATTTCTTTTCTCTGCAATTTTTTGATCATCCAGTTATAGGAGAATACTTCAATATATATTTTATTTTATATATACCGATCATTGCGAAAGTCTGGATTTCGAGAAGCTATTAATATTTGGTGGAAGTAATTTAGAAAAATATAAAGATTACAAAGATCAATACGTATTAATGTCCAAATTTGAAAATTTAACGTGGAAAGTGATTTTTAAGAATATTTTTTGTCGTTTGGATGACTTTTTTTTAAAGTTTTCCGTCTATAGTATGTTTACTTATTCAGGGCCCAATTTAGCTTAACTGAGGCCCGGGGCAAAAACTCCTTTGGGGACCCCTCCTCGATTTCACTACTTCAGTAATGAAGAACCATGTGTAGAATTTGTCTATGGTATTTTTCGTTAATTAATTCAAAATGCTATTTAAACAAACTAAAAACACTCTTAGTCTTAACTCAAAATACCACTTTTAACCATTGAATTGAAAATGCAATCTGAGAAAATACTACGGCAAGATTTATATTAGAATGCTTTCTACAACTATCTTAAGCATCTGTCTACAAGCGAAACTCCTAAATCTAATAAACTAAATGTTAGTACATTTTTAAATGAAAAATATGCAAATTTCTCAACAGTTATTTTCATATGTAGGAGTATTTAATTATTTCTTGCATTTATTGCATACATACAAAACAAACTTCATTATTTAAGAAAGGTGATTATTTTATCAGTCTCTTTTTTTTATGATAAATATTGGAACATGCCCCGTTTGCCCTTGCCTTATTATATAATTATAGTCAGGCTCTGTACTTACTATTAAATAATCTTGGTTCTGATGAAATTTCGTATGAATATTTAACTTTATGTTCTTAGTTTTGATGAATTTTTGAAGTAAAAAAAAGAAGGGAAAAAAAAAACTAAATTTCCGCATCCGACTTTCTAATTTCTGTTTCTTTTTTAAATTTTTACTGTAATGACTCTGTCATTTCTCCATAATTTATTGTAAAAATGCTCAAAATATATTTTTATTTATAGTCAAATATTGTCTTAAAATAAAGATATTTTATTGATATACGAGAAAACAGACGGGGGTCGGTTTAGGCTTCAATAGACAATTATTGGTTTGAAATGTCGATTCAAATCAATTAATTGACATGCCTTTTAAATTTCTAAAGTGCATGAGCTGCAATAAAATTATTAAAAACACATGTTTCAAAGCGACTATTGGGATTTGTCTTAAAATTAATTTTTCTCTCTCTTTAATTGTTTTCAGTTTCTAAGACGATATAAACAGCATCCTAACAACACTTCTAATAAATTTTATAAAAACACTTCAAACAAGCACATGATCAAATAAAGACATTCAGATATGATTTCTAAAAGAAGATCAGGAATTAGTCTGGTACTTCCATTGCCGTAAAATGTCAAAAATATTCTGAACTAAAATTCTTATGGTTATTTCAATAATTGCATTTATCATGTGATTAGAAATTACATATTTAATCTAATTATAATGATAATTGAATTTAATAAATTAATAGTTTAGATACTTTAACTCTGAAAATAAGGAGGATAGCCATTTGCTAATGAAACGCAGAATAAAAAGTACAGGCGCCTCAATCTCAGGAGACACCTGAACACAAGTCGAACTTGATTGGTTCGTTCGATCACATGACTTCAAACTATACGTCATGGGAAATCTTCTGTTGACTATTTATCTTTCCCTTTGACAATTAGATGCGTACTTTGGCGAAATTAATTTGGGAATAGATATCAGTACTGTAGTATTTTGTTTTGTAATTCAGTTCATTAAAATTTAACACTTATAATAAAGCTGATATAGAAGAAATCACGGTCTGCTACATGTTTCTAAGTTTATTTACAAGTACGCATGCATTTTTTTTTTGGAAAGTATTATATGAAATAAATTAATTGTATATGTTAACTGAAATTTTTCTTGAATCCTTATTTTCAACTTTCTTTTATTTTCAAAGTAAGAATTCCTTACTCCCAAAAAGTGAAATATGTCATTTAAAACTAACAATGCTAAGGATGCATGAACTTCATTTTTTGATGCATGTTGACTATAGTTTCTAACTTTATTTCAGCTTAAAAACGTAATTGAAGTAGTAAAAGTGAAAAGTAAAAACTGAATTTTTTTATTAAAAAATATTAATTTTCAATTTAAAGTACAATTGTTTTTTTTTTTTCAAAAATAAACCATATAATGACTATGGCAATTAGTGAAACTAACACATTAAATAAAATATTAATTATTAAAGCATAAGAAAATTTACCTAAATTATTGAATTAAATTTAAATAGTGAAGATTTATGAATAATTTTTTTCTTCTTTATTATAGAAGATGCAACCAGATCTTTCCTAAATAAAAATTTTGCCTGAAAATTATTATTTGAGCAATTTAAACTTTTTAAAAATTTAATTGAGAAAAACATTGTTGCATAAAAGGCATAATTTTTAATAATAGAATGAACATTGTTGATGATTGTCCGTGTAAAATTTAAAGCAATGGGCATCATTTGCTGTTATTAAATTTAGAAAGAAATCGGTAACATAACTAGTTTACATTTTATTACTATAAGAGTTAACTCAAGTTTGGAGTATAGTGGACAATTTTTCTTTTAATATCTTAATAAATAAACTTGTATAAAAGATTATGAATTACAACAGCATAATAGACAATACTTTCAAATTTAAAAATGCTGTTTCCTTTGACTCTTTATACATATTGAGGGCACTGGCATTATAATTGAAACTCTTATTGCCTGGAGACATTCCCTGTCCTTAAGATAGCCATACATTAAATGGGCTGAGTATTAAAGCATAAAAAAAATACAAATTATATGCATTTTTTTTTTATGAAAAAATAGAATTACTGTTCTCTTTATTGAGAATGATTTTCATAGATTTGAAAAACTTTACATATTTTGAATAAAGAAAATAAATAAATGAAAAAGAAAAGAAAGAAAGTTTCTAACATACAAAACCTTTTCATTTCATCAAATAAAGCTTTATATAATTAAAAAGGTTTATAAATGTTGTCTTTCAATAAAAATGAAATGATCAGATCTAAAAGCTCTCACTGGATCCATTTTAACATATGTGTTCGGAACTTAAGGTAACCGCCTACGTTCGAAGGAAAATTTTTGAAAAATTGGATTTTTTTAAATCTATTTATGGTTTTCAGATGTATTGTCAATTAGAAACACTATATATACAAAAAAAATTATTTGAAAATAAATATATTTTGAAAAATAGGAAAATTTGTGGTAAATTTTAATGAGATTTAACCAAAACGGTTAACACTCTACACAAAATTGTACTGCACCAATCCTATTTTTCTTAGTACACAAGTTATAGAATATAATGGTGAATGAAATGAACCTCAATCTAAGAAAAATTTTGAGATGCAAAAAAGTTATGGGTATAAATATACTTACATATGCATTTTTTCCATAAATTCATAACTAAATTTTTCTAAAAACCCCTATAAATGAAAAAGTATTTCACCAACAATAAAACTTTTGGTTCATTTCATTGCTCATATTATTTAAAACATATGCTGAAATTTTTATGTAAATATCTTTATTAGTTTTTGAGATATCATGTTAACGGTGGAGGATTTTTATGAAAATTAAAGTTTTGAGAAAATTGAAGTTAAAGTCAAATTTTAGTTGAAAAATATGGTTCCTGTAATTAAAATTGCTTAAAATTCACCTGGATGATAGGTCAGGCCTTCCTTTTCCTCAATACGTAGGCATTTTTTCTTTCGGAGGGCAGAAAGTGTTTTTCTTTGAGTTTTTGCTTTTGTTAGTGAATGTCTTTTAGAATCATTAATTCGCTGTTTTTCAACTAAAGACATTCCACTTATGCCCTGCATATAATGCCCTGCACTCAATTTAAAATTTCAAGTAATCCTTTCATACCATCATTAAACTGAAGCACAGTTATAAAGGAACATAGCTGTAATGTTTGTAATTCGACAAAATGCTCTTTCGGAACAAAATTCCATAACATGCCGTTAAAACTTTCGTTGGCATTTTGTGTTTTTCCATGTAAACACTTACGTAGTAATTCCTGTTCACATAGTTTCATATAAACAGGTTTCACTTTGTTTATTATTTGTTGTGGAAGCCCTGCTGATTTATCGTGGAATGTTTTGTTATTAGATCTTTCTCGTTAATACTTGCACCAACTGTCGACACCTTTAGGACATTGACCATGCATTGGGTACTTCTTGCTCGAGCAACAATGATAAAATGCTGCGATAACAGTGCTTTGCATAGATTTTAAATTGCCTTTATTACTACGAATTGCAATTCCGTAGTAATTTTGCAACTTATCGATAAAGCGATCAGTGAGTTTTCCTTTTCCACCTATTCCTTTTGTACATTTTTTCAGTTTTCGAAGGCATGTTCCAACTCTTTTTTGAATGTGGCCAATACATTCCAATTTCTTTACAGAGTCCTTACCATAAATGTCCTTTACAGCATCATAGGCCTTTGAATCTCCATCTCCATAGTAATCAGTATAAATTAATTTCCGGTTATTTATTGAAAGCTCAAAAATACGGTAGGCTCCAACCGTCTCCATACGTGCAGCTGAACCATTGTGGTTTTTACACACATGTGGATTATTTACAGTTTTTTGCTTTCCTGAGAAAGTTTTGCAAAATCTGCAGAACTGAGAAAGAGCTTCAATATCCAATACTTTGCTGGTGTCAATTGATATGCAACTTACAAGGCCATTCAATGAGGAAAAACCCCTCTTCTGCCAAGTGCCATCTACAGACACTCCGCAATCTACAATGTTACGCTTTGAACATTTTGAAATTTTTATTTGTTTAGCTTCATTTTCCATACTTTTTTGAGCAGCTTTAGATGCAGCTTTCAGAATTGTCAGCTTTGCCTTCTGAAAGTTGCTTTAGAAAGAAAAGGCATATCTAACATGGATATCAGTTTCTTACCTGCTGTATATCCTTTTCCTATAAGCCATAAACCATATACAAATAAAGTATTCATTTCATTAGCATTGTTTGTCTTTTCCGAAGAAGAAAATCCTTTAGCAAATGTGCAATTCTGGCATTTTAACAAAAAATTTGAGCACAAACCAAAACGAGAATCTTCTTCTAAGCAGAGTTTGTTTTTTAAACACATGGGACAACATAATATTGTTAACACTGACACTAGAATCTCAATGTTCATTATTCGATTTCCACATAATTCATTAGGATGTGAAGACTCTTTCAGTTGCAAATAGTTGTTACCACTGAGTTTTGAAGAAATTGCAGTAGTAACCTCAGTAGAAGTAGCTGGAATTTCACTTTCAGTATCTTTTTGAGAAGACCCAGAATTATGCTGATTTCCGGAAAATTTTCGCTTCTTTGAGCGATAATTTGTTTTATGACCCATTATAAATGAAACTTTACGTTGAAAAATGCAAAAAATTTCAAGGAAATTCAAATTTTTGCCTTTTAAAACAATCAAAATAAAATGAGGAAAGCAAGCACGAGATCGTAAACACAACAACAAGTAAAAAGAGATGTTGCCAATTGTTCACAAAGAAATAAGGAAAGTATGTATTAAAAACATGTGGCTATGTCGCTAGCAACCTAAAATAAAACTATTTTATAAAGTAAAAATCAAAGGAAAATATCAAAATTTGGCAAACTAAATGATAGTTTTGGTTTCAGAATTCTCCTTCCGGTTTCGGAATGCCACTTCCGGTCTTGTTTTGTTTCGGTAAGGTATTTTATAATAGCTATAACTTTTTTTCTAATTCACTTAGAAACAAAAGATAAACTGATTTAGAAAGAGGAAAGTTTGAATTACAAAAAATAATAATAAAAAAAAATTCGCCAATGTGGTCGAAAACCAGTGTTTTCAACGTAGGCGGATACCTTAAGCAATAACTTCACAGGGAGAAACTCATATTTCTATATTTGAAAAGGAAATATTATGATATGTTTTTTTTAAATGCGTTTAAAATAACTGCGTTTTTTTATAAAATTCAGCTCCGCATAACGCCTATTTGAATTCCATGTTTATTGCTTATCCTTGCAATAAGAAACAACATTTACCGCCTCTCAGATAAAAATTGGTTCCTGTAAACTTGGTGGGAACCGCATTTGGCGGTTTTCAATTCATTGATCTGACAAACCAATCAGATTCGACTTGTGTTCTGGTGTCTCCTGAGATTAAGGCGCCTCTGTAAAAAATATAGATAGATGAAAAATTCAAGTACAATCTTATCCTCACATTACGAAGAGCTTTGCAATGGGGTCAATTCATGTGACGTAAAAGGCGCGTGTCATGTACTTGTGCGCATGGCATTTAAACTTTCATCCGCAACGCTTTCGTCGATGAGTCTGCCATTAACGTTCTCCTCCAAGTTTGAAGTTGATTTTTTTCTTACATATATTCACATTATAATTTTGAGTCGTTATCGTTCAACTTATTATCAGTTAAAAGATGAGGTACTGTTGTTTTAATGCGTCCTGATGATGATGAGGTCCTGGATGTTTTAAGGCGAAATACAAGAGTGATTGTTGTAACAAAACGTTTTTTAAGTTTCCTTTAAACAATCCTATCTTGTTGAACGCGTGAGTTGTTAACATTGGAATATATTATAAGCCTTCTTCGATATCGGTGATATGCTCCAACCATTTTGAAGAAAATTCATTCAAAGTGTGTCCGTTTACCAATTGTCGGAAACTGAAATCCAAAGCTATGGCAGTAATTAAAAAAAAAAATCTTTAAAGAAAAAGAAATCGTTAAGCGATTTGCCGTCGTTAACAAATGGGGACAATCAGACAAAACAGTGAGTATATTTCTAATTTATTTTATTGACATTTGATGAAATTTCTGATAATTTTGAATATCCTTAGAAGGTTTTAAAATGTTTACATGAATATTATATCACATTTTTCCTGCAAAATCCTATCTAAATATAGTTAATGTAACAGAGGCGGCAGTATCAGGGGGACAATTGCACCCCTGTCGGCGAGAGATTCAGAGTTTCGTCGGTAAAAGTGTTTACCACTTCAGGATGGTTGTAGAGAGATGCGCGTTATCAAATATGATTATTTAAAAACTGCCTTGAAGTTAATATATTGTAAACAGTCGAAGTATCCAAGTAATGATTAAAGTGTTTTGACTATATTTGGCAAAATAATCGATAGGGGGGTAGGTCAATAATATGACGTATTTTGCGGACAATTTTTGATAGACCAACTAAGAACTGAATGCAATGGATGTCGAAGATGTTAAGTTCGCAGATTTCCAGACATCTGATTCAAATGTCGTTCATTCAGCTTATAATTTGTACTACTTTTGACATATAACCGACAAACTAACAAGTGAATAAGATATCGACAAGGTGTAGGCTCATTTTGTTGGCAATTTTTGATCGGCCGGCTATGAACTCAATGCGATGAGTGTCGAAGACGTTAAGTCTGCAGATTTTATACATTTGATTGAAATGTCGTTCATTTAACTTATAATTTGCACTAGTTTTGGCAATATATCCGACTGAATAAGATATCGCATTCTGCCGACAATTTTAAGACAGCCGACTGTGAACTGAATGTGATGGATGTCGAAGACCATACCTGCAGATTTTCAGACATTTGATTCAAATGTCGTTCATAAAACTTTTAATGTTCACTACTTCTGGCAATATTAACCAACAAGGTGACATGTGAATAAGACAAAATATGTCACATTTTGCCAAAAAATTTTGATAAGACGATTGTTACTTCCTCGATAACGAATTCGTAAATTTATTTTATTCATTTCACTATGAGAGTTGTCTGACCAAAATTTAGTTAATGGTTAAACTAAATTTCATCAAATACTTTTTTTTGACACGATTGTGCATACGCATGCTAAAAAAGTTATTTTATTGTAGCGAAATTATGTGGCTTCATTAAAAATTACTGAAGTAAATTGTACAATTACAAATTAAGTTTATTTACAGTAAAATATATGTTTTCTTTAGCAATCTAATTTATTAAGCTCCAATTATTACACTAAAGAGGTATTACCGCCTACAACTGACGACAAAAAAAAAGTATTTGTGGTATGATAGCTTTTTAGTTACACTAAAAGAATTTAATCAAGTATGCACTAAATTCGTTAAATAAATTACTTCCTAAATTATTCAAACTTTGCGTTCAATATTATGACTATGTAATCGGGGAATGTATCGGTTTTATTTTTTCTTTCTTCCAATTACTATTAGCATATAAACTATATGATTTCAGATGTTTCTAAATTTTTAATAGATTTTATATAAAGATGTCTTGATAATAGGATGATCAAAATTGTTATTCATAGAATATTCATATATAACACATTAATCCCTTGACATACGAATTTACTTAACTTCCAAATTAGATGGCAGATCTTATTTAGGATAATTATTATTTTAATACCTAAAATAATATAAGGCATTTGAGGTAATGATGCATTTTCAAGTGATTTTTGCATTTTAAATTACTTAATTATTTCCCTTAATTGCAGATTTAAAGTTAAAAATTTAGTAATTCCATAGCGAATTAGACTCATCATTGTATACGAAGGGGTTAAGAAAAACCAATGCATGCGATTGAAGGGATAAAACTCACTTATTGGGAGGAATATTAACTTGCAATTACTTTAAATTAAAAAAGTATTTACCCATAAGAA
The DNA here is from genome assembly GCF_947563725.1 of Argiope bruennichi. Taxonomy (NCBI): domain Eukaryota; kingdom Metazoa; phylum Arthropoda; class Arachnida; order Araneae; family Araneidae; genus Argiope; species Argiope bruennichi. The sequence goes on from NC_079162.1 coordinate 122,064,184, forward strand.
CGCATGCCTAAAACTGAAGATAGGGAAATTCATATTCAAGATCTAATTTTTTCTTAATAAAATTCACTGTTTTATTTAAGCCTAAATATATATTGAAAAATAAATACATGGCGGATCTAATGTTTACGCAGTCCATTTTTAATAAGAATATTTTTCATATTTTACATAAAATAGTAAGTTTGTACATATATTTACAAAATATTTTCTCCAGTATTCTTAAAAAACGAAATCATTGTATATTTTCCGCATTCTATATTGATCGTGTCAAAACTATAGTAAATTTTTTGTTGTATTAAATGTAATTTGTTGTATTTTTGTTGCGCACTTATTATTCTCAGATTCGAAACACATCTGAATTCCTGCTCGTTGCTGCAATCCTGATATAACAAATATTTTAGGTAGGGGGAACTACGCTGAAAAATCTGCTTTTGGTGAAAACATCGAATATTTTTTATTATTTTAGATTTCTGAAAAAGTTTCTTTTATAAAACTTTTTCTTTGAACTTTTTTTATATAGCTTCTGATAAAAAATAAGAACATGCATTTGTTCATTTAGCATGACACGTCATTCTGGCGCAATCTGTGTTTCTATCTATATTCAGCAATCTAGAAAGGAATATAACATATTTTTTCTAATTTCAGATCTCAGATAAATTAAATCTTAACAGTCTCATAAAGAAATAGACTCAAATAGTGAAAATTATTTGATGGTCAGCAAAAGAAACTGAGAAATCTTTTTTACAAATTCCTTTTTAAAGTTTTAACAATGAAAAAAAGGATTAGCATCTGAATAAAAAAGAAACTAAATAATACTTGATTTTCTTTAATTAAATGTAAAATTAATTATTACGAGTTATTTTGAAGCCAAATGAGAGATATTCTGCTTGCCCCCCCCCCGTCGGCTTTGTCTTGCCTCCCCGTCGACAAATTTCTGCAGCCACCTCTGTGATGTAAGTAAACAAATTCTTGTTGCAAAAAATATCGCTCCCAGTTTAAAATTACGACCGGCTAAAATGCTAAACTTGGATGAAAATGAGTAAATTAAAAAATTATTTAATAAGTGAATCCTTCACTAACGATTTAAAATCCAACTTTCTTATTGTTATTGATTGTTACCAGCATTTATAATTGATGTATTTTATTAAAAGTGATCTTAACTTGAGCAATGGAATGTTGCATATAAGAAATATACATATATATACAGGGTGTTGCCGAATTCGACCGACAAACTCAGAGGGGTGATAGTAGGCATCAAGAGGATAAAGAATCACCAAACAACATGGGGTCGCAAACGACGTTTAGGGGGTGAAAATCGCAAAAATATATGGAGTCGGAGAACTGTTGGAAACTGTAAAAAATTAATAAAAAAATACTAAATGGTGTTTCAAATAGGAATTTTTTTAAGTGAAAGCACATTCTTAAAGACTGTTTTTCATGTAAGTAACATGCCGATTTGATGAACCAGGGGGGTCGTAAATTATTGAGGACGAAAAAGTAGTTTAGAACCCTTATCTTCAAAAATATTAAAACTTTAAGAAAAATAAAAGCTTGAAAATATAAGGAATTTTATACTCTTTAATTTGATATAAATCTGTAGTGTGAAAACTGAGGAGGTTTTAAGATATTCAAGAAAAACTAAAATGTTTGCCGGGAAACATTGACAGGGTTCAGCAAAGAAAGGTTTTTCTTTGTATTTTCTTTTTTGAATTTTTAAGCAGACCTTCAAAAATTGAATTCGTCAAAGTATCCAGTTGACTTATATTTTCTGTTCCTTGTTTAATTAAGGACTGGAATTTCAAATGAATTCTTCTCTCTTTTGTTTGAAATTTCAGATTCTACTGTTTCAATTTAATTATTTTCAATTTTAATTTTGTAACAACAATTTTTTATGAAAAATTGAAATTGTTACCTATACTTCCTCCAAAGTCATTGAAACCATGCCAAAACAGTTCCGTTCAGAAAATAAAGACTGCTGAGTTATCATTGACTGTACTGCATTTCTTATACAGAAATCTGCCAGTCAAGCAGAACAGCAAATGACTTTCAGTTTTTATAAGAATGCAAATACTTTAAAAGCTATGATAGGCATAATGCCTTCAGGAGCCATCAGCCTCATTTCGCCATTTTACTGTGGTAGTATATCTGCTAAGGAGCTTTTTATTAATAGCCATTTGATGGATATGTGTTTATGTAATTTCATTATTTGTAATTTTTGTTTTCATTTAATTATTTTATTTGTATTTTTTATTCTTTGTATACTTATTCATATAGTAAAAATTAATACTGAACGCAGATGGCGTTGTATGCTCTAAACCATATGTATCTTTGGAATGCTAGGGAAGCGCACTTAAGCTTTTTTATTGTAAACACTTCAACCTGAGAGTTGGTGTGAAACTGGTGCAAGCAGGCACGGCTCGCTCTTTTGCTTTGCGGCAAAAAGAATTATTCACTCGCTCTTAGCGGCAATTTCTACTTTTAAATGTATATATTTTGTGTTTCCTTATATATGTGTGTGTGTGCTAAAATAAATAAGAAAAGGACAAGAAAGCATCTTTCCTTGGATTAAACACATACACCCAGCTACAATATGTTAGAACCAAATGATGTTGTGATGGCAGATAAAGGTTTCCAAATTGAACAAGAACTTCAAAAAATAAGATGCATATTGAAATGTCCAAAATTTTTGAGGTACCGTATTCAGTTCAATGTAACTGAAAGAATTGATAATTGCAAGATATCTAATTAAGGATTACAGTAGAAAGAGTTATTTCAAGAATTAAAATGTACAAATATTTTTCAGGGGCTTTAACTTATACATGCTTACATAATGTCAATTCTATATTTTTTATTACTTGCATGTTGTGTAATTTTCAAACACCATTCATTAGCATTAAATATTTTGTGATTTTTAGCATTATAATGAAATGCATTACGAAATTTTACTTTTGTATTATTAACCTTAAAATTTCCTTTATCTATTAACAATTCATATTGTTCGGTTCTTGCTAAGTAATCATGTCTAATAACAAAATATCAATTTGTTTAATCTTATTAGGGTTTTCTTTCTGATAATTATCATTTTTTGTCTTATTACATTATTTATAAAAATAATTTTTCAGTGTATTTTTGTAGTTAACTGTATCACTTGTAACCATATTTACTAACTGTAGTTAATTATTTATGGCAAAACCGATCATAAAATTTCCCTAATTTATCTTTTTATGATTATCTGAATTTCAGTTATCAATACTATCACAATATATTGGTGAAATGAATGGATGGCTCCTGAAAACATTATAACTGGTTTTCTAAACACATTTGCTGATTTTCCAAAGTGGAGAATTTATGTCCATCAACTGTTTCTATTACTAAGAACATAATGTCATTAGTTTCTTGTATTTAAACTGAAATTGATTGTTATCATATCATATTATACCACTGTGCACTTAAGTGATTTCTGTTTTAAAAAATGCAGGTCATTTAATTGAAAATCAATTTCCATATCAGCATTTATTGTATATTTTTTATTACCAATTCCTTTCAAATTGATGGGATTTTTATTTTTAATTTCATTGCTACATGGATATTTCACTCTTTTTTTTCTGTTTCTTTAATATATCGAATTTGAATCATTATAAAATTCTGCATAAGCATAAAAGTGTTTCTCCCAACTCCTCTTGATATCCTATGTAAATTATATATATATTATTACCTCATTCTTGTGTACTAAATTTATTGCATTGTATGCCTTTGTTTTATTTTATGATATTCATTTAATATAATTTTTACCAGTGTAGCATTAGCATTTTAAAATACATTGTTCAACATTAATTAAATGCTATTTAATATAAAAATTATAAGTGTTATTATTGATAATGTTTTTACTGGATATTACAAAATTGTTATTTAGTATCTAGGATGTTTCTTTTGAATAAAGTTAATTTCATCATTTATTTTGACATTTTTATCATGCTATGTTTATGTTCTTTCTAAGTGTCTTAAAAATAACCATTGATAAATAGTTTTTGAGTTTTTTTTCAATAAGTTCATTGAGACATCCATTTGTTCATGTTTTTTCAAATAGTTATCATAAATTTTTTTATCTACTATATCTTTTATAATGTGTAAATAAAAACAATGAAGGCTTAATCATGCTTGTTTCTTTATTAATTCCTACAAATTAAAATAACTGATGCATAGATAACAAAAAAAAAGTATCTATACCTTTATATTTCATAATTTTAAATTGCAAACATAATTTATTCAATATATACAAATTTGAAATAAATGTTCAATATATACAAATTTGATTGTCTTAAGTTCGCTCTTTCCTCTGAGCATACATCAAACATCAAAGTCTCAATATTAATAAAAAAATCATTACATATTTTTAAAAATAATTAATAATTAATAATTAAATAAAATTATTTTAAAAAGAAAATTTTATTTATAAATTTCAGTACTCAATAACATTTAAATAATATGTAAAAAAGAAAGTATGTAATTTTTCGCCATCGGTTGCTCTTTTATCGTTGTAAAAAACAACAAGGATACATTCATTAAGATTTGCCACTGCTAGCTGACACTGTATTTGGTAATACTTTGTATTATTTGGCAATTTCACAATCATTTTCAACTAAACAGAATCCTACTCTTTCTTGACAGTGTTCTATTGGGTTGGTAACTAAGTGATTGCGGATTTTAAATAAGAAGGAAAACTCAAATATTTTACTTTAAAATATAACTTCATTCAGTTAGGCATTTTCCATCTTTGTCGATGACCTATTGCCACCTTTCAAACAGTGTCATAATTCCACGTTTATAAAATTTCTGATTTTTGTAAACAAAAAACCGAATTAAATGTGATTTTATATCATAAGCGTCATTAAAAATTTTACCATTTAAGGAGTTCTGCGTGAAACGAAATAATGGTAATCTGAAGGTATGGTAATCTGATGACAATATTCGGCTTGATATGGGTTTCATAAATTTCAACTGGGAGGCCAGATCATTGCTCATTTTTCAGTGAAAAATCACCAGAAAGAAATTTGGCAAACCAGTTTTGACACTGCCTTTTTTTCCAAGTCTTCATCCCCATATACGGTATATAACTTCTTTTGTACTTGCGATGGGTTCTTGCCTTTTCGGAAATAATGCAATAAAACATGTCTGAGATGCACATCTTGTTCTTTTATCTTTAAATTGGGATAAAAGCAAAATTAAATAACTAATCGATACAATTTTTTCACTAAATTAAAGATGAAAGTCTAAACAATAAGAAAACAATATAAATTAGGTGCTTTGAACACGTTCACAAAACAAAAGAATGTTCTAAAACTATCTATTGACAAAATACGCAATGACTTAGTTGCCAACCCAATATTAATGTCATATTGGTGGGATTGAAAATGCATTTGATTTCCAGCAGCATGTAATTTTCTCCTGCTTTAATTAGACCGTCCGGAGACACAGCTGTGTACTGGTAAAAGGGGTGAATAACAATTCCTGTTTTTCTAATTACATATTTTGTATTTCGTCTTATGTACCATTGCCAAACAAAATCTTCATTGTTAATGCTATATGCAACTGCTGGAATAAAGGAGATGTCTGCGTTTTTTTTTTTCTTTTTGATAGAAGCTGCCAAATTTTTAAAGTCTTTCACCCCACAAATGATATCTTTAATGTTTCTTACAGTCAGACGTATCTTCCTTTCATTTTTCCACTCTATGCCTTTTCGATTTTTTTCTCCCTATGTCTTGGCAGTTCAGAGAAGTCCTTATTGTACAGAATTTGGAAAATAAAAATATTTTATAGAGTTAAATAATCAGGAAAGTTATTCATTATTATTATTACTGCTGCAAATAGCTGCAGGTAAAGTAATGGCCAATTGGTATTTAGCTTCCACTAATTCTATACAGGCATCAAAGATTGGGAGGCTAAAATCTGTTAATGCTTTCCAATTAAATTCAGTATTTGAAAGGCCATCATAAGTCACAGGTTTCCAAAATACTTCTTTACACGGCAGTGGAACTGTTTTTAGAGCTTTTGGCTGGTGCCATGTCTGCAATTTTGCAGTTGGTGCTGAATGCATCTTCTGTTTACTGTAATCAGAAATACTGTGTAAAACAGAAAAGACGTGTTTACAATAAGCAGGAGCAGCCCCAACAGCACATGTACATTCAGCTTTTAAAACCTGAAATAAATAACACAGACTAATGATTAAAAATTTTTTATACTTAACAGATAAAAATTCTAAGTTAATTTTTAAAAAAAATTGCTGACATATAGAAAGTTGGTAATTCTGAACATATCCTTTATTGTAAGAGTTAATTTTAATGAGTATAATACATTTTAGTCAACTAAAAATAATTATGAATAAAATTTTAGAAATTTTCTTTATGTTTCTAGTATAAATTACACTAAAATGGCATCTTCTGTTACATTTATTAAATTTCAGTATAGAATTGAGATTATGAATGTATTTTTATTATCCATAATCTTTTTTAAAAAGACACTACAAATAATTAAATGTGTTGATAATGAGGTAATGGCTGATATTTGACCTTTTTTTTTTTATTTCTGCCTGTACTTCAGCTATCATAAATTTGCCGTCTTCTGCGCTGAAAAATCTTAACTCGCTGAGGAATTTGTTCTTTGTGTAATTGGAGACCTTGTTTTATTCACGTTACAACGAATTTTCAGCATATTCTAAAATATGCTAGAGTTCAAATCCTTCTAGGCATAAAGGATTTTCTATAACGCTAGTATACATATTAATTAATAAGTTTAAAAATTCTTAACAAAAAATAATAAAACTCAAGTTAAATTTGAAATGAAAAAAAAATTTAATAATCTAAGACTTATTAATTCTGTGGACTAGACAAACTAATAATGCGCATGGGAAAAAAACGCATACCACCACTGTAAAAAAAAAGTTTAGAAAAGAATATAGAGAAGGATAAAACGACAGCAAACTAATTAGAAAGCGATATTAATTAATTACGTAAAAACAATAACTACAATGAAAATACTAATTAAAATTCTAATTTAAGAAATAAAATTACATTATTACCGAAAACGTGAAGAAAATAATTCAAAATATTAATTTCTTTTTTTAAAAAAAGCAAAAGTTTTCACTAATTAATCGTCTAGCATAAAATTTAATTTCCACCTCAATGCTCTTAACAACGTTATCGGAAGACATCCCGATATGCGCAGAATGGTTGAAAATTGAACAGACACGGTTTGTTTATACCTGTCACGTGACCGTGCATTGGCCCCATAATCCCGGCTTGCCGTAAAAAAACTGAGAAACATTATTCAAGAAACAACCTTGATAGGATCTTTCAAAGGTGAAGACATCTTCATTCTTATGATATCAACGAATATGGCATTTCAGTTTAAGAGAGTGCAGTTCCCATTTTGATGGCAGTTTGCAATATTATCAACAAATTTCAGAGCTAATATTCAGAATAGAGCGTTTTAGATGACAGAAATTTTTTCTCACATGAATATTTGGTAATAGTGATGTTTAGTATGCTCCTTGCTGCACCAAGGATGCCAAGTCGCCAGACAAATTAAACAAACACTACTGCGGAACAGTACGGTTACCACTTTCTGCAATATAATTAGGATTTTTTACTGATAAGTATTGTTTTTTTCAAACCGGCTACGATGGTCTGTTGGGTGCAGAGCAAAAGTTAGAGCATGCGATGCTTTCGGCATCTGTAGAAGACATCGGGCAGAATTTTTTAACTTAATAAAAACATCCTACGGCTTCGCTAGCAGCGGAAGCGGAAACCTAGTAGTTTCGCTAGCACATTGAACATAAGGACTGAGGATAACAGGAACAGTACATAATTAATAAAAAAGAAAGAATGAAGGGCGTTATAGGAACGGGTTTCAGAAGGAATTTTAATGAACTGATGCACTTACTTGATTTATTTAATCAGTTGTCTCGGCAGGGTACTATCGAGATATTTCTCTGAAAAATCGGCGTACTTTTTCTGTTATCACGACGTTGTTTTATCTAAGCCATATGTACTCTGTCATATAGCCGTCGAATTCCCCGGCTACATGGTTTGTCCCTTAATGGCATTCCAGGTCTTACTGTCTTCTATCCTATTTACCCGGCATCCATTCTTGCACAATTGCCGACATAACAAATTATCAAGGGAACTAACCGTTAGAGCACCAAAGGAATTACGAGAACTTCCAAGAATTCCATTGCGGCTGACCTTTAAAATAAGAATTCAGACGATTTTTTAAAGAGCTTCAAAATATTTTTATCAGATGAAAATTAAAATATACCTTTTAATGGATTCCTCTTATAATCAAACTGCTTTGGTCTTTACTCGAAATAAACTTTTAAAAGTTTTTTTCCCCCCCATTTTCCTTCAGTGACTTATTATTTGAATTTCAATATTCTTAGGAGTGTAGTAGAATCGTTCTTATTGTACTTTCTCTTTTAATTCCATTCTAAACAAACATTAAAGGCTCATTATTAATTATTATTACATCTTTGAATGCCATATTAACAATCATTGCTCTTTGTGCATTAAAAATTTGCATCGGATAGAACTTTATTCCATTGTGACTAAAAGTGTTATATTGTTTTGTTTAATAGCTGCTGAGGTAACTCTTGATATTTTTCATTATTTGTCTTCCATTTAAACATTATTTTTTCTTTTCTTCTATTTCTAATCTGAATTTTCGATAAATTTAAAATCTTTATTGTTTTGCTCTTCACGTTTTCTTGAAGACTCAACTATAGTAACTGAGCTTTAATGTTTTATTTTATGTATTCTTTTTTCTGTCTCAATTACCTGCAAGGCAAATCTTCAGCCAGAAATAATTTTTGTTTTAATATTTTCTTCAATGCGATAATTAGACATTACAAATTTCAGAGTTGTTTTTTTTTAGATTTTATGACTTTTGATATCAATTAATTTTCTTTATCTATCTATATCTATACTTATAATAAAGCTCAATGTGTGTGTGTGTTGGCGCTCTACAGGCCAGACAGTTTGACATACAGCTACCAAATTTGGTACATGTATACCTTGGAGGTTGGGAATGTGCACCTGGGGTTTCTTTTTTCGAATTTTTAATTAGAATTTTAATTATTAATTAAAAACTAACTTTCCCGCCAAAAAAATCTTCCATTTTCCCCACCGCCAACTTTTCCGCCAAAAAAATATTCCATTATCCCCAGCGCCAAACGAGAAAAGCTTCAGTTCTTTTTCTCCCAACAGTAATGAGGCTAGGGTTAAAATTTTTCGGCGGATTATTTCAATCGGTTCTGTTTATTTTCTTAATGTTTGATGCATTTAAAATTAAACATTGTTAATGAATCAATCTTTCAGATTCATTCTGAAGTACTTTTGAATTAAAATAAAACAGAATAAAGGAAATTAAAAATTTCTAATCTGCATAGCGTTACCCCAACTGGCGTAGAAAAAATCACGTATTTGCGTTACGTAACCGGCGAAGAAAATTCACGCATGCGCATTCTGTTCTGATTGTTGCCATGACAACGTTATCAATGGATGATTTAAATTATTTTTGGGTTAGTTGCATGCTTTTGTAAGTAAATTGTATTTATGTTAGTTATATATTTTTTGTATATGCTTATAGTTTTAAGTACATCGTTTTTTAAGTAGTTTTTTAAAAACCTGTTTTCAACCGTTTATTTTAAACGATTCGTTTTATTTTCTTAGTGTTTGATGCATTTAAATTTAAACATTGTTAATTAATCTATCTGCTCATAATGAATCTAAGAAAATTTTGTTGACCAACTCTTGAGATATTACATAAATTAAAAAAGATATTCTTTAGTGCCCATAAAGTTTAAACGCTGAGTGACTCTATTTTCAGTAATCAGATTATAAAAAAATGCTTTGTTTCAGTAAAAAATATTATTATATTAATTGAAGATAAATTCTTTCCACTTTAATTTAAAGCATAAATTCTACGGGTGCTAACAGAAAATGAGAGAGATACATATTACGTTATGACTGAAGGCCTTTATAATATTATGAATAAATTATGATAATCAAAATTTGAAGTTTTAAAATATTTTGATGAAGAAGCTATTAAAGTAGAAATTGCAAAAAATATTCAATTATTAAAATTTTAACGAATATTAAGATTGGCGAACCGGCTGGTCGCCAAAGGCGGCTAGTACAGTAGACTCCCGATTATCCGCGCCTGCCGCACAGAGGTTTTTTTTTTTTTTTTTTTTTTGACTGATTTTTTCAAAAAGGTGTGGTTTTACAGTTATGCTTTTGTAATTACATAATATATTACAGTATTAAAACAGTACATATGTATTAATTTTTCTGTGTATCCTTGACGCCACTCGTAAATACATCATCTAAAACACTTTTCTGTTTTCATTAACACAATGCATTTTAGGTTAGTTTTGAGTGATATACTAAAATATTAAGCGTTAGTTAAACATTTCCTGCTGTTTATTTAACGTTTTATTGTACATAAAACGGTTTTTCAAAGTTGGAATGACTGTTTTCTTTTTTGCTATACCCGTTTTTAGCTTTTTTCGGATTATCCGCGATTTTTGTTATCCGCGGCGGCCGCGCCACCCAATTCCGCGGATAATCGGGAGTGTACTGTACTTAATAAAGCTCAATGTGTGTGTGTGTGTGTGTGTGTGTGTTGGCGCTCTACAGGCCAGGTCATTTGACATACAGCTATCAAATTTGGTACATGTATACCTTAGAAGTCGGGAATGTGCACCTGGGGTCCCTTTTTTTGAAATTTTAATTAGAATTTTAATTATTAATTAAAAACTAACTTTCCCGCCAAAAAAATCTTCCAATTTCCCCACCGCCAACTTTTCCGCCAAAAATATCTTCCATTTTCAACACCGCCAAATGAGTAAGGCTTTAGTTGTTTTTTTTCTCCCAACAGTAATAAGGCTAGGGTTAACATTTTTCGGCGGATTATTTCAAACGATTCTGTTTATTTTCTTAATGTTTTATGCATTTAAAATTAAAGATTGTTAATTAATCCATGTTTCAGATTCATTCTGAAGTACTTTTGAATTAAAATAACACAGAATAAAGGAAATTAAAAATGTATAATCTGCATAGCGTTACCCCAACTGGCGTAGAAAAATTCACGCATTTGCGTTAACGTAACTGGCGAAGAAAATTCACGCATGCGCACTGTGTTCTGATTGTTGGCATGACAACCAACGGACGATTTAAATTATTTTTAGGTTAGTTGCATGCTTTTGTAAGTAAATTGTTTTTATGTTAGTTATATATTTTTTGTATATGCTTATAGTTTTAAATACATCGTTTTTTAAGTAGTTCTTTTTAACCTGTTTTCAATGATTTAACTTATTTTTAGGCTAATTGCATGCTTTTGTAATTAAATTGTATTTATGTTAATTATATATTTTTTTGTATATGCTTATAGTTTTGAGTACATCGTTTTTTAAGTAATTTTTTTAAACCTGTTTTCGACCGATTATTTTAAACTATTCATTTTATTTTCTTAGTGTTTGATGCATTTAAAATGAAACATTGTTAATGAATCGATCTGTTCCTGATGAATCTGAGAAATTTTTGTGGACAAATTCTTGAGATATTACATAAATTAAGAAAGATATTCTTTAGTGTCCATAAAGTGTAAACGCTCAGTGACTCTATTATCAGTAATCATATTATTAAAAAAAATGCTTTCTTTCAGTAAAAAATATTATTATATTAATTGCAGATTAATCATTTACACTTTAATTTAAAGCATAATTTCTACGAGGGGTAACAAAAAATTAGAGAGATACATATCACGCTATGACTGAAGGCCTTTATAATATTATGAGTGAATTATATGACTATCAAAATTTGAAGTTTTAAAATATTTTGCTGAAGAATCTATTAAAGTTGGAATTGCGTAAAATATTTAATGGTACGACCGGAGTGTAACCCCCTGCTTGGCAAAATTTTTAAAAATCGCCAACAACGGCCTTGCGAAATGTTCAAAAGCAAAGGAGCAGATGTTCAATTATAGTGCATAATAAAGATTGCCAGCTTTAGCGCGTTATCGCAACTTGGCGAAGAAGGGGGTTAAACTCCGGTTCAACCTATTTAATTATTAAAATTTAAACGAACATTAAGATTGGCGAACCGGCTGGTCGCCAAAGGCGGCTAGTATGTAATAATTCTTGCTTTAAAAGAATTGAAACACTTTTTGTATAAATTTATTCATTTTATTGTACTATTAATAATATATTATTTCTTCTCTATGTTTATTTTGATTCAATTCAATGTTTTATGGAGTTCAGATCACCCCCCCCTCCACATCTGAATAATCTAAGGTTTTAAAATAGTTGTTACTTTTGCCATAAAGACAATATTATCGTTATCTAGTCAAATAAGGCATGCATCTATTTTAACACTGTTATAATAGTGAACAAATGATGCTCCGATTTGATTACTGCTTTTCCAACAATCAATTAAAATTTCATAACATGAACCAGATTCTTTAAAAAAAAGAAAAGCCAAACTGTTTGATAAACAAGATGGTTCCTTAAAGTTGAAGTTTTGATATTCATCTTCCTGGCATAATAACAATTGACATAATTAAAGAAAATAGTTTTCCGTTTGCATCCTATAAAAATACAGTAGGCCCAGTTCCCATACTGTTATGACTTTAGCCGGTCGTTTTATTCCTCCTCCCAATCTCTGATCTGTTGATAGTACAGTGTGTTATGAAAATACAAGTAGTACAAATTTTGTGTTATTATTTTGTGATATTCGAGTTTTGATTTTTGTGAACCCGGCACAAGCTAAGAATCCGTTCAGGAGCATACGCCGGAAAACAAACCTCATTCCTTCCTTCCTTCCTTCCTTTGTGTTATTAGCTAAGGCATACTTTCATAAGATGCCTTGGATAATCACCTCTTTCTCTGAAATTTTATGGCAGGGAGCACGCAAATTGTAATGAAACATAAATAATATATAAGCCATTTTTAAGCTTAGATAATTTATGTTCATCAAGCTAACATTAACTTCTTATTATTACCCAACATTAATTTAGTTACTGAACTTATTTAATTTTGGTACTCTTAAAGCATTAATTGCCCCACACATTTTGGAATGAAATAGGAAAATACAAAAAAAGAGTCACTCTCTTAAAAATGTATTGTTGTTAGAATTAAATTTGATGCACGAATTAAAATTGTTTATTATTTCGACCAAGCATGAAATTAGTTTAAGTTATGATAAGTTCACATTGCATAGTTAATTGTAAAATACATATTTAAGTTACTTTACAAATGAATAACAAATTAATTGCTACATATACTTTTATCCTGAAACTAAACAGAATTACTACCCGCTATAAAAGAAATACATATTATCTAAAAAATAAAAAAAGTCATAGCTATCATCTATGATTTCATCATTTTTTTTATTTACATAAATAAAGTATATTACATATTAAATATGGTTCAAAACTGTAACTGATCATTTGCTTTTAATAACACACACACAGAAAGAATCGATAAGATTTATAAAATAATTAATATTTTGTTTAAAAAAAACTTTATCTGATTTATAAAAAAATGTTTAGCCACTGAAGCGACATATGATTCAAATGGTTATTATTATATTTATATTTATTTAGTGATTAAAAATTGCATATTTATATTGTATTTGTGTATAACAAATTTATAGATACACATACTTTTTAAGTAAGAAGAATTGAATTCTTTTCCTTATGAAATGCACAGTTAATAATTTCTATCGCTTTGTAAGATATAAAACTTAAATAATGCATGTACATTTAGTAACTTTTGCATAACTTATCTAATCCAGAAATTAAATTACTTGTTGCTTAATATTATATGGAGATGAAAAGAAAACCTATCATTTTTATGCTATACTTACTACATTTACTACCTTTTCATTGCTTCATAATTAAAAAAGTTAATTGATGTATAATTTCAGTCAACAGAAGAATACACATATTATTCAGACATTTGATGAATCAGTGAATTCTGAATGAAACTTCAACAATGAAGAATACAGTAGTGAAAATATTTAAAAATTTGTTAAAATTATACATCAAATTTATACCATTTAAAGGACAATTTTTGGGACTTTCAAGAGGGAACAAAAATGATTTTTGTATGATATTTATGGAAGTTATCAATTAAAAACTTTGAATCTCGGATAAAAAAATTTTTTTAGTTACAATTCTATTTAAACATTCGAGGTGCACATTTCGAGTCCTCAAAGTATATATGTACCAAATTTAGTCATTTTGATTCAAACTGTCTTGCTCGTAATATGCCTACAGGCAGATTGACAAAAATGTACAACATTCTCTTTTAATATTAGAATATATAATTGCATAATGAGTATTAAATATGGATGTTTCTTTGATCTATAATGCATTATCATAAGAAAATGGTTAAAAAAAAAAATGTTTTGAATTAAATTTTGCTAAACTTGCTTAGAAAATTTGATTCATTATCGCTTACATAATTTAAAATGGCTTAAATAAGAAATTCGAAGTATTGTTTGATCTTGTACTTAGAAAAAATGCACACTATACACTTAAATAAGAGATAAAAACCATATATAAGAATAATAATGAAAAAAATCATATTTATTATTTTGTTTATCAATAGAAACTTTAATATCAATAACTTGGGACTATTTTCTTTACTAAACAAACAAAACTGTTTTCCGTGCTCTTCGAAATGAAAAATAATTCGAATGTATATATAATAAATTATTCAATATGAACTTTTATTATTCTTATTTTGGATAATTTTTTCCTATGTCAAAAGTTATTTCCAAAACATTTGATTTTTCACAAAGTGCAGTAAAGTCTGTTATGAAGAGGAAGGATCCCATGAGAAGGAAACATTATTTCTCTCATAAGTACCCTGTCAAGCTGCATGAGATTTTGCACTTCTTTCATATGTAAATCTGTGGCATCAGTTCTAAGGTATGATTGGCAGGCTAAAAATGATTACATTTTCTAGTATTGTAAATATTGATTAGAACTTGAAATTTTTACGTAACTCCATTTTTCAGTCTACCCTTAGTCAGAAAAACACATTTTGAAAAATTAAATCTCTCTGTCTATGAATGTAGTAATGCAATGACCCTTCGAGATTGCAGATGACATTTAATATATAATTTTAATACCAATTTTGTAGCTTTCTATCGAATTTTTGAATGAAGTTTATTCAGAGGAAATACGGTTGTTCGAAAAAAAGTTAACACAATAACTACAAAATGAAGAGAGCTGGATGGATAAAATTTGGAACCAAATCCGTCAAGAGGTCGATCTGTTTTTTCGAATGCATGTAAACGCGATAATTCAAAAACAGCTTAAGTAAATTAAATTTGGTTCCCAGTTTTAACATCTAAAGTGCATATTTTTATTTAATTTTGAACATTTGTCAAAGAGTTAACCGTCAGCCGCTCAGTACATTCACAGTCATGTAAACCCATTAAAAGAAAAATGCAGACTTAAACATTTGACATTTGGTATTGTATCGTGTGACTAATTGTAGTCCTACGTCAAATTTCGGTTTCAATCGGTCGGGTAAAAAACCATCTAAAATACATATTCGGTTTTCTGGAACTTAATTGCCCAGAAATTAATTGCCAAAAAAATCAATAAAGGTGGAATTCTGACTGGCTCTTTCGTAACTATTGTTAACCAATGACATATGGTTAATAATACACAAGTACGTTGCAAGAAAGTTTATGAGAGACTACAACTGCTAGTTTGTTTTATTTTCTGAACATTATATTTTTTTATTCAATATTTATTTTAGTTTTTAAAAAGTAGACTTATTTTTCACATATTATTAAGATCATACTGAGCAATAAATGGGAGTAGAAAAATGAAGCGAAATCATTTTGAAGATTTTAGATGCATTCAGAAAAAGTCACGGATATTTTTTTTATAAAACTTGGACAAATCAAACAGCAGAAATGATAGCTACCCTTCCCTTGAGCGGATTTCGATACCTTCAATAACTATTCTCTATACAGCTTGTCATAAGTTTCTCCTACCAGTTAATTCTTTTTTTATTTTTTTTCATCATCCTCCCACACCTGCTTGCTTTTTCACTTGTGACGTCACGATAGAGATCTGAATTCTAAATACCATGATCTCGGAGGAGACCAATCAGCGACGAGATGAAAAGAGAAATCGGAGGCGAACCGCCAGCCTAGGAGCAATTCTCTTGGTGAACGCCATCTGTTGGTAACTGCAGAAAACTCGCCAAGAGAATAGAGAGGCGAATGAGGAGTTATCCTGGTGAAGGGAGGAGGGAGAAATTTTTGGAGTACGCCATGTGTTAGTGGAGCCGAGAAATTGCA
This sequence comes from Argiope bruennichi, assembly GCF_947563725.1. NCBI lineage: Eukaryota > Metazoa > Arthropoda > Arachnida > Araneae > Araneidae > Argiope > Argiope bruennichi. Next base: position 122,080,560 of record NC_079162.1, read on the forward strand.
GAGCCAAAGGCGTCAGCTGAAGGAATATTTCTCCTAATGAAGGGAGAAGTGGCATGTAGGCATAGTCGCTAGGAAATCAATGAAGAGGCAGCCGGTCTGCGATTTTTTTTTTCGAGTTGAAAACATTTGAAACGATAATCAAACGCAATATTTTAAGTGAAATGTTACTTTTGAAGTCGGTATAATTTTTTCTAGGTATTTACTGACATTTATTTAAGCAGTTTACTTATGGGGGGGGGGCGTTGCATGCGAATAATGGCGGTTTTTCGCACAGACTTAGGACGCTGTCGCTTCGATACGCGAGAGGTGTGGGATTGAGGGGCTCAAAATTTATTCGATGCATATTGCAAAGTTAAGCCGAGGCTAAAATTTCTACATTGATGACTTGTTCACAAACAATTTCCTCTTTCTTTAGAAAAAAGAAAGAAAATAAATTAATGAAAAGAGTCAAATGACACGTGAGGTAAAAGAATCGCTTAGGAAAACACAAAGAGAAAATCTTATATCAATAAATGATTTCAATAGCAGTAATATTCAGCAAGTTTTAAGATACAAAAATTAAAAAAAAACGATATCAAATCAGCAATACCTTTAAAAGTATAAAACCAATCTTATTTATCCAATGAACAGGGTGAATTTTGAATTGAATCATTTACATCAACTGTCGATCCCCAGTGTTCGTGCAGAAATTTTTCTTTCCCGCTAAAATAAGTATTGTTGATGTTGAGAAAATTCTTTTTCTTGAAAATGTTATCACAATTCAAGTCGGATACTTTTGTTTTAAATAATGTAATAATATTTAAATTGGTAAAAATAATTTCGCAACATTTTCCTACATCAGTGAAAAATTCTAAATGTAGTAAACTGCAAATAGTAGAGAAATTTTCGTGAAAATTCTTTAATAAACATTCTTCTAAATTGAAATCGACGAAAATCCATGTTGATTCGTAATACAAGCAAAAACATATTGTTCTCTCTTCTAAAATGTATCAAGATCGATTTGAGGAATAGCACAGTTAACCGCATTCAATGAATTGTTGCTTTCATTTTTTTTTTAACTAGTAAGGACTAGTTTGTCCACCGGAGAGGGGGGAAAGGTATTAGCTATATTTAATTTCAGTTTAATTTTTAGGATATAACTTCAAATCTATGATAGTCCTTATAGTCAGATATTAAAACTGTTTTATTTTTATTGTCATTCATATGTACCCATAGAACGTTTCCAATGGAAATCATAGTGCTGTTAAAAACGTAAATGTTCTGCACATCTATCTTCTAAATTTTTTAGTATTGCAACTCTCTCTCTCTCTCTTTTTTAGCTTCTAACAGTGGAACAAATTCAAACGTTAAAATATTTAATGAAAAAATGAAAACGGTTTAAATTTTAGGGCAAAAATGTAATATAGTTTTGTAAATGAAACAAAAAATTATTTTGAAAAATTGTCTAAATTCAGAAAATTTTTCCACGACTCTTAAACAGGTATTATTAAAAAAGAAAATTTTCAAATTCTAAAATGATGTAAAATTAATTTATATTTTCGGAAGATATCGCGAAAAAACGCCACTCTTGAATTTAATTTTTAATTCATTAAAATTCTAATTAAACTTAATTAAGCTGTAAACATAAATACTGTTTGCATATCATTAAGTGAAGAGATGCATCGCAAAGCAAATATATGTATCATTTGCTATTAACAGATTGAAATGGAAAAATGGGTCCAAATTTCAATTTCAACAAGCTTTTATTATTATTATTATTATTATTTTTTACAAAACAACATTTGGAAAATTCTTTTTTCATAAAAAAAACATCAGAATGTTAAAGCAGAAATATTATTAACTCATCAAAATATTCTGCAAGATGAAACTTAAATCTTCCCCCCAAAAATACTCTACAATAAAATCTAGTCCTTGACAATACTAATTGAATAATCTTAAACAAAGAATCTTGACTCATGTTCTAACAAAGTATGGTTTTATATGTTTTGCAACAAAATAATTTTATATCAGTATTAAATAAAATGTAACGAAATATATGAATAAAAAGGTATAAAAAATCCTAAACCTTTTTTTTTTTTTTTTTTTAAATCTTGGCAGAAGATTTCAAGCACATTCTTGTCGATTCATTTTTGTTAATTTTATTCAACTAATGTTCGGGTATAAATCAGTGACTTAATTTTATTAATTTGTATTAGTAATTATTTACATATTAGTATCTTTTGCAGTGTAATACACATCTATTTGAATATAATTTTAAAAATAAACTTATGTTTCAAATGTCTAAAAAAAATGGTCTGCTATTTAAAAAAGTACTTGGCTATTTAATGCTCACTGATTCATAAGTTTTTTCATTGCAAATGTTAATTAATTTAAAATTAACCCAACTGTATCAACGGGCACAAATAATCATCCACGAAAAGACCACAATGATGAAAAGAAAATAGTTTCTTCAATGCCTCAACCAGGAGTTTGTTATGCAGTACAAAAACAGAAACGCAGGCCATTCTAGAGATATCAGACAATCAAAGTCGAGATGTGTGGACTTAATGAATAAAGTAACATGAAATATTCATTACAAAAAGTTATTATTAAATTAATTCTAAATATTAAGAAAAAATTTCTTTAGAAAAAAAAGTGGATTTAATGCACTATAAACAAGCAACAGAAAAGGTATAAAATATTTTCATCACTTAAATTCAAATTCCCTTTTATTGAAGTGAAAGTATTCACGCTTCGGCCAGTTTATAATCAAAAGAATTAAATCGTGGTCTCCCTTTGCCAGACTAAAGCTAAAAGGCATAAAAATATAAGTTTTTACCAGCTAAAAGATCTCTCGCAAGTTGCAGTTCATGGTTCTATCGTCAAAAATATCAGCAGAGGTGCCTTACATAATATAAAAGTAAGGAAATAAATTTATGAATAAATGTATGTGTGTAGTAAATATATCCGATTGACATTTAGTTATTATATATATACCATCTTATGTCACAATATAGTTTTTTATTCCTTATAATTTCTATGAAGATCTTTTTCTATTCTCAAATGAAAATTATCTTCCCTGTTTTCCATTTAAAAGCATTCATTCAATTTCAAAATATCAGTTATTGAAAATACTGCTGATCTTCTATTTTTTTATTATTAATAAAAGCCTTTAATGGAAAAAAATAAATGTGATCTTTCGGGTATATTTACATCTAACGCCGCACTCCCCCCCCTTTTTCTATTGACATTTCAAATAAGAAAAACTGGGAAATTTAATTTTATTATAATCATTATTTTATTGTGAAATACGTATACCAGTTATATGACTAATATATATACTTTCATTGAATCAAGTTTAGGAACGTAGATTCAGATAATTTGATTTTCTGCACAATTTGAAAAATAATTCTTTTCGGAAACATATAGGAAGCTGTTATTGAAAGATTTTGAAATTTACACCATCTATACTGTTGTCGAATGCTCATTGCTTTAACGAGAATTGTAAAGCAAAGCTATTTCTTTTCACTTAATCCAAAAGATTTAAAATCTCTACTCTTTGCCTTTCGTGCAAAAGAAAAAGTATTATTTAATGAACATGAATTTTTCGTTATAATTCAGCTATTGATTGTCTACAAAACTGAGCATATTTTTCAAAAATACTGCACTACAACGAGTAATTTAAATTCTCAGAAAAAAATCAATATAAACTGTAAGAATTGACAATATAATAAGAAAACATTACTAGTAATTTGTGTTAAAATCCGTTCGAACTATTTTAGGTATAAAAATAATATTCCATTTCTGTGAGCAAAATATATTAATATCAAAACATTCAAAGAAATTTTAATCTACAAAATAGCAGAGGATTGTTATCTGTGTTATGCACAAAGAAATGGGAATATTTTTTAAAAAGAAAATATAAACAATTAGGATCTTTATGCATGATACATAAATCATTACATTTTATTGAAATTGATGAGTTAGAAGAATAAAAAAATAAAATTTACAGCTTCAGTAATGCTTGGAAAATTTATTTAATTACTAATATGATTGAAAAATGGATAACATTTTGTTTAATTTGCCAAATAACTGTACAGCAATTATCCTATTTGCAATTTATTTCAATGTCATAAAATTTAATTCAATACTTTAACTTGCAGAATAAGTAAACTAATGTTTCAGAAAAAAATAAAATAAAACAGTGATGGAAAGCTTTTTTCTGACACGGTAAACTGCAAAAGGTTCAGACACGGTAAAACCACAAAAAAGCAACCTGATCACAACAGAGTGGACAGATGACCAATTATCATTATGGTCGATCGAAATCGAAGAGGTACATTTTCAACAATCGACTATAAAAGAAGGGTAAAGCATCTTCTAGCTTTTCTCAATGAGTGCCAAAGTAACTTTTCTGAGTCTGGGTCTCCGAAGCTTAAAGGTTAATGTATTAATCCATTAAAAAAATTCAGAGCTGAATATTAACAATGATCATTTATGAAGCATTTTCATAAAATAGATTTATGTGCCATTTTTAAATGTAGAAATGTAATTAGAAACACATTTATCACCTATGCAAGCATTAAAAAAAATAAAATAGGATAGCGTTAAAATTTCGAACGAGGAAATGTAATTAGAATAGAAAAGTGAAAAGTATGTGAAGATGGAACATTGTATATTTCTCTGAATCTTTGCCAATAAAATTTACTTTAATTGAACTAAAGAAAGAAATTTAACATTCTATAAAAGTTTCAAAATATTCTGTGATAAAATTTTTTTTATTCCATTACTTTTTTTTTTTTTACTTTATGATATTAAGCACACACTAGAATGATTGTTTATGAGTATGATGGAGAATTATCTACACTCTGTACGTAAAAAAATATTATATATCTCAATGTATAATAGAAATGAAATCTATACTATTAAAACAGATGTATCAAACTGGCTCATTCTGTAATTTAGATCTGAAATTATATATTCTCAAATTAAAACAAAAGTTTAAATATATTAACTCATCAATGTTTTCAGACCTGAAAGTAAACAATTATCACTTATGCAAGAATTGTTTTTAAACAGAATTGTGCTAAAATGAAAATAAATAAAAATTTAGATATGTTTCAAACATTTCAACCAAGAAATATATGTCAGCAAGAATTTATATGGAATAACTGGGTTTTATTAATTAGAACATATATGTACATTACATTCAATGCAATCTATAATTTTTAACATTTCAGGCAAAAGTTCATATAATATTAACCATTGTTCAATATTCAAAACATATCAGGAACATTCTGTGACATTTCCAAAAACATCACCTGAAATAGAAAGATTTTATAATATATTTATAATTCCATCTATAAATATCATATGTATGTTTATATCAAAGGGTATAACTATAATTAAAAGAAGATACACATGTGCAGCTATTAAAAAAATTACATTGAGACACACTTATGTAGAGAGGAATAATGCTGTGGCTGAAGCATACTTTTAAAGCACAGAAATTACTGGATGTGAATAGAGCTTTCAGAATCAATAAAATATTAAAATATGTAATATGAAATATTATTATTGGTAACGAGCCTTAATCTATTTTTTACAGTGGAATTTTAATAAGTGAGAAAGAAGAAGAATAGCAATCTTGCTACATTACTAAAACCATTGAAAAACATATAATAAAATACTGGAGGAAGATGGGGAAAAAAAAAAAATTTCTACACCTGATTGAAAGTAAATACCAATACATTTTAATATCATAAGAGGTAATTATCAAAGGTGCATAATGAAATTTGTATCTAGTAAAAAAATTTAATATGCAGTACTACTATTAAATTACAAAAATATAGAATAAAAAATAAAAATCATTAGAAATTTGTGAAGAATAATATTTTGAAATTTTTAGACAAAATTGCTACAATTTCATTCCAATTAAATGCAAGTGAAAAAAATTTATATGCCATGCATAAAATAGGAAGAAAAATATTTAACTGTGGCATCTTAACACAGGTAAAAAATATTTAATGCAATATGCTTCAAAAAACGATTCAAGTGAACCCTAAACAATACATTACGTAACCAATATTCGAGATGTGTCATTAAAGACAAGAAAAGATTTGCTTAACATAACCATTTCATTGAATGTTGTAGTAAAAAAAATTATTGACTAAAATTCACCACAATAATAAAACTCACTAAATCCTTTCTAAAAATACAACACAACTTTTCAATGCACAGCAAATTAAATACTTTATAAACAACAGAAGTGATTTCACATCCTAAAAATATGGAAAAGCACAAATACATTACGGTTGAAGACATGATGCTTCTTTATATTGATTCTTTGCTTATTAAATTTTACTTAAACTAGACAAAAGCTAAACTATGAAACATTTTCAATCAAAAATTACACTTTTTATAAAATTCTGATATAAGATTTTCATTTCATTATTTTTATATGATGACCAATTATAATTTAAATATCAACATATACAGGAATGGTTGTGTATCAGCTTAATGGAGAATGGTCCATTATCTGCAAAGAAGATTACTACATCCATTAATGTCTAGCTGTTCTAAAACCTACAGAAGTTTTAAATTTGCTTGATGAGCACTTTAATTTTGATATCATTCATCCTTCAATCGAAATAAATATTTAAATATATTAATTTATCCATGTTTTCAGACCTCAATGTAAACAATGATTACTTATGCAAGTATTGCTTTTAAATAGAATAGTGCTAAAATGAAAAAAGAAGTTTAGTTATGTATGAAACATTTCAACCAAGAAATATATGGTCAGCAAGAATTTATATGGAATAAATGGGCTTTATTAGAACATATATGTACTCTACATTCAATGGAATCTATCATTCTTAACACTTCAGGCAAAATTTCATATATTACTTACCATTGTTCAAAATTCAAAACATATCAGGAACATTCTGTATCATTTCCAAAAAATGGCACAGCATAGTCAACATCATGGCTCTTGCGCCATCAAACAAACTCCAAAAACATTACCTGAAATAGAAAGATTTTATAATATATTTATAATTCCATCTATAAATATCATATGTATGTTTATATCAAAGGGTATAACTATAATTAAAAGAGGATTCACATGTGCAGCTATTAAAAAAATTACATTGAGACACACTTATGTAGAGAGGAATAATGCTGTGACTGAAGCATACTTTTAAAGTACAGAAATTACTGGATGTGAATAGAGCTTTCAGAATCAATAAAATATTAAAATATGTAATATGAAATATTATTATTGGTAACGAGCCTTAATCTATTTTTTACAGTGGAATTTTAAAAAGTGAGAAAGAAGAAGAATAGCAATCTTGCTACATTACTAAAACCATTGAAAAACATATAATAAAATACTGGAGGAAAATGGGGAAAAAAAAAAGTTTCTACACCTGATTGAAAGTAAATACCAATACATTTTAATATCATAAGAGGTAATTATCAAAGGTGCATAATGAAATTTGTATCTAGTAAAAAAATTTAATATGCAGTACTACTATTAAATTACAAAAATATAGAATAAAAAATAAAAATCATTAGAAATTTGTGAAGAATAATATTTTGAAATTTTTAGACAAAATTGCTACAATTTCATTCCAATTAAATGCAAGTGAAAAAATTTATATGCCATGCATAAAATAGGAAGAAAAATATTTAACTGTGGCATCTTAACACAGGTAAAAAATATTTAATGCAATATGCTTCAAAAAACGATTCAAGTGAACCCTAAACAATACATTACGTAACCAATATTCGAGATGTGTCATTAAAGACAAGAAAGGATTTGCTTAACATAACCATTTCATTGAATGTTGTAGTAAAAAAATTATTGACTAAAATTCACCACAATAATAAAACTCACTAAATCCTTTCTAAAAATACAACACAACTTTTCAATGCACAGCAAATTAAATACTTTATAAACAACAGAAGTGATTTCAAATCCTAAAAATATGTAAAAGCACAAATACATTACGGTTGAAGACATGATGCTTCTTTATATTGATTCTTTGCTTATTAAATTTTACTTAAACTAGACAAAAACTAAACTATTAAAGTTTTTCAATCAAAAATTACACTTTTTTTAAAATTCTGATATAAGATTTTCATTTCATTATTTTTATATGATGACTAATTATAAATTAAATATCAGCATATACAGGAATGGTTGGGTATCAGCTTAATGGAGAATGGTCCATTATCTGCAAAGAAGATTACAACATCCATTAATGTCTGGCAGTTCTAAAACCTACAGAAGTTTTATATTTGCTTGATGAGCACTTTAATTTTGATATCATTCATCCTTCAATCGAAATAAATATTTAAATATATTAATTCATCCATGTTTTCAGACCTCAATAGAAAGAATGATTACTTATGCAAGTATTGCTTTTAAATAGAATAGTGCTAAAATGAAAAAAGAAGTTTAGTTATGTATGAAACATTTCAACCAAGAAATATATGGTCAGCAAGAATTTATATGGAATAAATAGGCTTTATTAGAACATATATGTACACTACATTCAATGGAATCTATCATTCTTAACACTTCAGGCAAAATTTCATATATTACTTACCATTGTTCAAAATTCAAAACATATCAGGAACATTCTGTATCATTGCCAAAAAATGGCACAGCATAGTCAACATCATGGCTCTTGCGCCATCAAACAAACTCCAAAAACATTACCTGAAATAGAAAGATTTTATGATATATTTATAATTCCATCTATAAATATCGTATGTATGTTTATATCAAAGGGTATAACTATAATTAAAAGAGGATTCACATGTGCAGCTATTAAAAAAATTACATTGAGACACACTTATGTAGAGAGGAATAATGCTGTGGCTGAAGCATACTTTTAAAGCACAGAAATTACTGGATGTGAATAGAGCTTTCAGAATCAATAAAATATTAAAATATGTAATATGAAATATTATTATCGGTAACGAGCCTTAATCTATTTTTTACAGTGGAATTTTAAAAAGTGAGAAAGAAGAAGAATAGCAATCTTGCTACATTACTAAAACCATTGAAAAACATATAATAAAATACTGGAGGAAAATAGGGAAATAAAAAAAGTTTCTACACCTGATTGAAAGTAAATACCAATACATTTTAATATCATAAGAGGTAATTATCAAAGGTGCATAATGAAATTTGTATCTAGTAAAAAAATTTAACATGCAGTACTACTATTAAATTACAAAAATATAGAATAAAAAATAAAAATCATTAGAAATTTGTGAAGAATAATATTTTGAAATTTTTAGACAAAATTGCTACAATTTCATTCCAATTAAATGCAAGTGAAAAAATTTATATGCCATGCATAAAATAGGAAGAAAAATATTTAACTGTGGCATCTTCACACAGGTAAAAAATATTTAATGCAATATGCTTCAAAAAACGATTCAAGTGAACCCTAAACAATACATTACGTAACCAATATTCGAGATGTGTCATTAAAGACAAGAAAAGATTTGCTTAACATAACCATTTCATTGAATGTTGTAGTAAAAAAAATTATTGACTAAAATTCACCACAATAATAAAACTCACTAAATCCTTTCTAAAAATACAACACAACTTTTCAATGCACAGCAAATTAAATACTTTATAAACAACAGAAGTGATTTCACATCCTAAAAATATGGAAAAGCACAAATACATTAAGGATGAAGACATGATGCTTCTTTATATTGATTCTTTGCTTATTAAATTTTACTTAAACTAGACAAAAACTAAACTATTAAAGTTTTTCAATCAAAAATTACACTTTTTTAAAAATTCTGATATAAGATTTTCATTTCATTATTTTTATATGATGACCAATTATAATTTAAATATCAACATATACAGGAATGGTTGTGTATCAGCTTAATGGAGAATGGTCCATTATCTGCAAAGAAGATTACTACATCCATTAATGTCTAGCTGTTCTAAAACCTACAGAAGTTTTAAATTTGCTTGATGAGCACTTTAATTTTGATATCATTCATCCTTCAATCGAAATAAATATTTAAATATATTAATTTATCCATGTTTTCAGACCTCAATGTAAACAATGATTACTTATGCAAGTATTGCTTTTAAATAGAATAGTGCTAAAATGAAAAAAGAAGTTTAGTTATGTATGAAACATTTCAACCAAGAAATATATGGTCAGCAAGAATTTATATGGAATAAATGGGCTTTATTAGAACATATATGTACACTACATTCAATGGAATCTATCATTCTTAACACTTCAGGCAAAATTTCATACATTACTTACCATTGTTCAAAATTCAAAACATATGAGGAACATTCTGTATCATTTCCAAAAAATGGCACAGCATAGTCAACATCATGGCTCTTGTGCCATCAAACAAACTCCAAAAACATTACCTGAAATAGAAAGATTTTATGATATATTTATAATTCCATCTATAAATATCGTATGTATGTTTATATCAAAGGGTATAACTATAATTAAAAGAAGATACACATGTGCAGCTATTAAAAAAATTACATTGAGACACACTTATGTAGAGAGGAATAATGCTGTGGCTGAAGCATACTTTTAAAGCACAGAAATTACTGGATGTGAATAGAGCTTTCAGAATCAATAAAATATTAAAATATGTAATATGAAATATTATTATTGGTAACGAGCCTTAATCTATTTTTTACAGTGGAATTTTAATAAGTGAGAAAGAAGAAGAATAGCAATCTTGCTACATTACTAAAACCATTGAAAAACATATAATAAAATACTGGAGGAAAATGGGAAAAAAAAAAAAGTTTCTACACCTAATTAAAAGTAAATACCAATACATTTTAATATCATAAGAGGTAATTATCAAAGGTGCATAATGAAATTTGTATCTAGTAAAAAAATTTAATATGCAGTACTACTATTAAATTACAAAAATATAGAATAATAAATAAAAATCATTAGAAATTTGTGAAGAATAATATTTTGAAATTTTTAGACAAAATTGCTACAATTTCATTCCAATTAAATGCAAGTGAAAAAATTTATATGCCATGCATAAAATAGGAAGAAAAATATTTAACTGTGGCATCTTAACACAGGTAAAAAATATTTAATGCAATATGCTTCAAAAAACGATTCAAGTGAACCCTAAACAATACATTACGTAACCAATATTCGAGATGTGTCATTAAAGACAAGAAAGGATTTGCTTAACATAACCATTTCATTGAATGTTGTAGTAAAAAAATTATTGACTAAAATTCACCACAATAATAAAACTCACTAAATCCTTTCTAAAAATACAACACAACTTTTCAATGCACAGCAAATTAAATACTTTATAAACAACAGAAGTGATTTCAAATCCTAAAAATATGTAAAAGCACAAATACATTACGGTTGAAGACATGATGCTTCTTTATATTGATTCTTTGCTTATTAAATTTTACTTAAACTAGACAAAAGCTAAACTATGAAACATTTTCAATCAAAAATTACACTTTTTATAAAATTCTGATATAAGATTTTCATTTCATTATTTTTATATGATGACTAATTATAAATTAAATATCAGCATATACAGGAATGGTTGGGTATCAGCTTAATGGAGAATGGTCCATTATCTGCAAAGAAGATTACTACATCCATTAATGTCTGGCAGTTCTAAAACCTACAGAAGTTTTATATTTGCTTGATGAGCACTTTAATTTTGATATCATTCATCCTTCAATCAAAATAAATATTTAAATATATTAATTCATCCATGTTTTCAGACCTCAATAGAAACAATGATTACTTATGCAAGTATTGCTTTTAAATAGAATAGTGCTAAAATGAAAAAAGAAGTTTAGTTATGTATGAAACATTTCAACCAAGAAATATATGGTCAGCAAGAATTTATATGGAATAAATGGGCTTTATTAGAACATATATGTACTCTACATTCAATGGAATCTATCATTCTTAACACTTCAGGCAAAATTTCATATATTACTTACCATTGTTCAAAATTCAAAACATATCAGGAACATTCTGTATCATTTCCAAAAAATGGCACAGCATAGTCAACATCATGGCTCTTGCGCCATCAAACAAACTCCAAAAACATTACCTGAAATAGAAAGATTTTATAATATATTTATAATTCCATCTATAAATATCATATGTATGTTTATATCAAAGGGTATAACTATAATTAAAAGAGGATTCACATGTGCAGCTATTAAAAAAATTACATTGAGACACACTTATGTAGAGAGGAATAATGCTGTGACTGAAGCATACTTTTAAAGTACAGAAATTACTGGATGTGAATAGAGCTTTCAGAATCAATAAAATATTAAAATATGTAATATGAAATATTATTATTGGTAACGAGCCTTAATCTATTTTTTACAGTGGAATTTTAAAAAGTGAGAAAGAAGAAGAATAGCAATCTTGCTACATTACTAAAACCATTGAAAAACATATAATAAAATACTGGAGGAAAATGGGAAAAAAAAAAGTTTCTACACCTGATTGAAAGTAAATACCAATACATTTTAATATCATAAGAGGTAATTATCAAAGCTGCATAATGAAATTTGTATCTAGTAAAAAAATTTAATATGCAGTACTACTATTAAATTACAAAAATATAGAATAAAAAATAAAAATCATTAGAAATTTGTGAAGAATAATATTTTGAAATTTTTAGACAAAATTGCTACAATTTCATTCCAATTAAATGCAAGTGAAAAAATTTATATGCCATGCATAAAATAGGAAGAAAAATATTTAACTGTGGCATCTTAACACAGGTAAAAAATATTTAATGCAATATGCTTCAAAAAACGATTCAAGTGAACCCTAAACAATACATTACGTAACCAATATTCGAGATGTGTCATTAAAGACAAGAAAGGATTTGCTTAACATAACCATTTCATTGAATGTTGTAGTAAAAAAATTATTGACTAAAATTCACCACAATAATAAAACTCACTAAATCCTTTCTAAAAATACAACACAACTTTTCAATGCACAGCAAATTAAATACTTTATAAACAACAGAAGTGATTTCAAATCCTAAAAATATGTAAAAGCACAAATACATTACGGTTGAAGACATGATGCTTCTTTATATTGATTCTTTGCTTATTAAATTTTACTTAAACTAGACAAAAGCTAAACTATGAAACATTTTCAATCAAAAATTACACTTTTTATAAAATTCTGATATAAGATTTTCATTTCATTATTTTTATATGATGACTAATTATAAATTAAATATCAGCATATACAGGAATGGTTGGGTATCAGCTTAATGGAGAATGGTCCATTATCTGCAAAGAAGATTACTACATCCATTAATGTCTGGCAGTTCTAAAACCTACAGAAGTTTTTAATTTGCTTGATGAGCACTTTAATTTTGATATCATTCATCCTTCAATCGAAATAAATATTTAAATATATTAATTCATCCATGTTTTCAGACCTCAATAGAAACAATGATTACTTATGCAAGTATTGCTTTTAAATAGAATAGTGCTAAAATGAAAAAAGAAGTTTAGTTATGTATGAAGCATTTCAACCAAGAAATATATGGTCAGCAAGAATTTATATGGAATAAATGGGCTTTATTAGAACATATATGTACACTACATTCAATGGAATCTATCATTCTTAACACTTCAGGCAAAATTTCATATATTACTTACCATTGTTCAAAATTCAAAACATATGAGGAACATTCTGTATCATTTCCAAAAAATGGCACAGCATAGTCAACATCATGGCTCTTGCGCCATCAAACAAACTCCAAAAACATTACCTGAAATAGAAAGATTTTATAATATATTTATAATTCCATCTATAAATATCATATGTATGTTTATATCAAAGGGCATAACTATAATTAAAAGAAGATACACATGTGCATCTATTAAAAAAATTACATTGAGACACACTTATGTAGAGAGGAATAATGCTGTGGCTGAAGCATACTTTAAATGCACAGAAATTACTGGATGTGAATAGAGCTTTCAGAATAAATAAAATATTAAAATATGTAATATGAAATATTATTATTGGTAACGAGTCAAATTATTTTTTACAGTGGAATTTTAAAAAGTGAGAAAGAAGAAGAATAGCAATCTTGCTACATTACTAAAACCATTGAAAAACATATAATAAAATACTGGAGGAAAATAGGGAAATAAAAAAAGTTTCTACACCTGATTGAAAGTAAATACCAATACATTTTAATATCATAAGAGGTAATTATCAAAGGTGCATAATGAAATTTGTATCTAGTAAAAAAATTTAACATGCAGTACTACTATTAAATTACAAAAATATAGAATAAAAAATAAAAATCATTAGAAATTTGTGAAGAATAATATTTTGAAATTTTTAGACAAAATTGCTACAATTTCATTCCAATTAAATGCAAGTGAAAAAATTTATATGCCATGCATAAAATAGGAAGAAAAATATTTAACTGTGGCATCTTAACACAGGTAAAAAATATTTAATGCAATATGCTTCAAAGAACGATTGAAGTGAACCCTAAACAATACATTACGTAAAAAATGTTCGAGATGTGTCATTAAAGTCAAGAAAGGATTTGCTTAACATAACCATTTCATTGAATGTTGTAGTAAAAAAAATTATTGACTAAAATTCACCACAATAATGAAACTCACTAAATCCTTTCTAAAAATACAACACAACTTTCCAATGCACAGCAAATTAAATACTTTATAAACAGCAGAAGTGAGTGATTTCACATCCTAAAAATATGGAAAAGCACAAATACTTTAAGTTTGAAGATATGATGCTTCTTTATATTGATTCTTTGCTTATTAAATTTTACTTAAACTAGACAAAAGCTAAACTATTAAAGTTTTTCAATCAAAAATTACACTTTTTTTAAAATTCTGATATAAGATTTTCATTTCATTATTTTTATATGATGACCAATTATAATTTAAATATCAACATATACAGGAATGGTTGTGTATCAGCTTAATGGAGAATGGTCCATTATCTGCAAAGAAGATTACTACATCCATTAATGTCTAGCTGTTCTAAAACCTACAGAAGTTTTAAATTTGCTTGATGAGCACTTTAATTTTGATATCATTCAGCCTTCAATCGAAATAAATATTTAAATATATTAATTTATCCATGTTTTCAGACCTCAATGTAAATAATGATTACTTATGCAAGTATTGCTTTTAAATAGAATAGTGCTAAAATGAAAAAAGAAGTTTAGTTACGTATGAAACATTTCAACCAAGAAATATATGGTCAGCAAGAATTTATATGGAATAAATGGGCTTTATTAGAACATATATGTACACTACATTCAATGGAATCTATCATTCTTAACACTTCAGGCAAAATTTCATACATTACTTACCATTGTTCAAAATTCAAAACATATGAGGAACATTCTGTATCATTTCCAAAAAACTGGCACAGCATAGCCAACATCATGGCTCTGGCGCCATCAAACAAAGTCAAACTCCAAAAACATTACCTGAAATAGAAAGATTTTATAATATATTTATAATTCCATCTATAAATATCATATGTATGTTTATATCAAAGGGCATAACTATAATTAAAAGAAGATACACATGTGCAGCTATTAAAAAAATTACATTGAGACACACTTATGTAGAGAGGAATAATGCTGTGGCTGAAGCATACTTTAAATGCACAGAAATTACTGGATGTGAATAGAGCTTTCAGAATAAATAAAATATTAAAATATGTAATATGAAATATTATTATTGGTAACGAGTCTTAAATTATTTTTTACAGTGGAATTTTAAAAAGTGAGAAAGAAGAAGAATAGCAATCTTGCTACATTACTAAAACCATTGAAAAACATATAATAAAATACTGGAGGAAAATAGGGAAATAAAAAAAGTTTCTACACCTGATTGAAAGTAAATACCAATACATTTTAATATCATAAGAGGTAATTATCAAAGGTGCATAATGAAATTTGTATCTAGTAAAAAAATTTAACATGCAGTACTACTATTAAATTACAAAAATATAGAATAAAAAATAAAAATCATTAGAAATTTGTGAAGAATAATATTTTGAAATTTTTAGACAAAATTGCTACAATTTCATTCCAATTAAATGCAAGTGAAAAAATTTATATGCCATGCATAAAATAGGAAGAAAAATATTTAACTGTGGCATCTTAACACAGGTAAAAAATATTTAATGCAATATGCTTCAAAGAACGATTGAAGTGAACCCTAAACAATACATTACGTAAAAAATGTTCGAGATGTGTCATTAAAGTCAAGAAAGGATTTGCTTAACATAACCATTTCATTGAATGTTGTAGTAAAAAAATTATTGACTAAAATTCACCACAATAATGAAACTCACTAAATCCTTTCTAAAAATACAACACAACTTTCCAATGCACAGCAAATTAAATACTTTATAAACAGCAGAAGTGAGTGATTTCACATCCTAAAAATATGGAAAAGCACAAATACTTTAAGTTTGAAGATATGATGCTTCTTTATATTGATTCTTTGCTTATTAAATTTTACTTAAACTAGACAAAAGCTAAACTATTAAAGTTTTTCAATCAAAAATTACACTTTTTTTAAAATTCTGATATAAGATTTTCATTTCATTATTTTTATATGATGACCAATTATAATTTAAATATCAACATATACAGGAATGGTTGTGTATCAGCTTAATGGAGAATGGTCCATTATCTGCAAAGAAGATTACTACATCCATTAATGTCTAGCTGTTCTAAAACCTACAGAAGTTTTAAATTTGCTTGATGAGCACTTTAATTTTGATATCATTCAGCCTTCAATCGAAATAAATATTTAAATATATTAATTTATCCATGTTTTCAGACCTCAATGTAAATAATGATTACTTATGCAAGTATTGCTTTTAAATAGAATAGTGCTAAAATGAAAAAAGAAGTTTAGTTACGTATGAAACATTTCAACCAAGAAATATATGGTCAGCAAGAATTTATATGGAATAAATGGGCTTTATTAGAACATATATGTACACTACATTCAATGGAATCTATCATTCTTAACACTTCAGGCAAAATTTCATACATTACTTACCATTGTTCAAAATTCAAAACATATGAGGAACATTCTGTATCATTTCCAAAAAACTGGCACAGCATAGCCAACATCATGGCTCTGGCGCCATCAAACAAAGTCAAACTCCAAAAACATTACCTGAAATAGAAAGATTTTATAATATATTTATAATTCCATCTATAAATATCATATGTATGTTTATATCAAAGGGCATAACTATAATTAAAAGAAGATACACATGTGCATCTATTAAAAAAATTACATTGAGACACACTTATGTAGAGAGGAATAATGCTGTGGCTGAAGCATACTTTAAATGCACAGAAATTACTGGATGTGAATAGAGCTTTCAGAATAAATAAAATATTAAAATATGTAATATGAAATATTATTATTGGTAACGAGTCTTAAATTATTTTTTACAGTGGAATTTTAAAAAGTGAGAAAGAAGAAGAATAGCAATCTTGCTACATTACTAAAACCATTGAAAAACATATAATAAAATACTGGAGGAAAATAGGGAAATAAAAAAAGTTTCTACACCTGATTGAAAGTAAATACCAATACATTTTAATATCATAAGAGGTAATTATCAAAGGTGCATAATGAAATTTGTATCTAGTAAAAAAATTTAACATGCAGTACTACTATTAAATTACAAAAATATAGAATAAAAAATAAAAATCATTAGAAATTTGTGAAGAATAATATTTTGAAATTTTTAGACAAAATTGCTACAATTTCATTCCAATTAAATGCAAGTGAAAAAATTTATATGCCATGCATAAAATAGGAAGAAAAATATTTAACTGTGGCATCTTAACACAGGTAAAAAATATTTAATGCAATATGCTTCAAAGAACGATTGAAGTGAACCCTAAACAATACATTACGTAAAAAATGTTCGAGATGTGTCATTAAAGTCAAGAAAGGATTTGCTTAACATAACCATTTCATTGAATGTTGTAGTAAAAAAATTATTGACTAAAATTCACCACAATAATGAAACTCACTAAATCCTTTCTAAAAATACAACACAACTTTCCAATGCACAGCAAATTAAATACTTTATAAACAGCAGAAGTGAGTGATTTCACATCCTAAAAATATGGAAAAGCACAAATACTTTAAGTTTGAAGATATGATGCTTCTTTATATTGATTCTTTGCTTATTAAATTTTACTTAAACTAGACAAAAGCTAAACTATTAAAGTTTTTCAATCAAAAATTACACTTTTTTTAAAATTCTGATATAAGATTTTCATTTCATTATTTTTATATGATGACCAATTATAATTTAAATATCAACATATACAGGAATGGTTGTGTATCAGCTTAATGGAGAATGGTCCATTATCTGCAAAGAAGATTACTACATCCATTAATGTCTAGCTGTTCTAAAACCTACAGAAGTTTTAAATTTGCTTGATGAGCACTTTAATTTTGATATCATTCAGCCTTCAATCGAAATAAATATTTAAATATATTAATTTATCCATGTTTTCAGACCTCAATGTAAATAATGATTACTTATGCAAGTATTGCTTTTAAATAGAATAGTGCTAAAATGAAAAAAGAAGTTTAGTTACGTATGAAACATTTCAACCAAGAAATATATGGTCAGCAAGAATTTATATGGAATAAATGGGCTTTATTAGAACATATATGTACACTACATTCAATGGAATCTATCATTCTTAACACTTCAGGCAAAATTTCATACATTACTTACCATTGTTCAAAATTCAAAACATATGAGGAACATTCTGTATCATTTCCAAAAAACTGGCACAGCATAGCCAACATCATGGCTCTGGCGCCATCAAACAAAGTCAAACTCCAAAAACATTACCTGAAATAGAAAGATTTTATAATATATTTATAATTCCATCTATAAATATCATATGTATGTTTATATCAAAGGGCATAACTATAATTAAAAGAAGATACACATGTGCATCTATTAAAAAAATTACATTGAGACACACTTATGTAGAGAGGAATAATGCTGTGGCTGAAGCATACTTTAAATGCACAGAAATTACTGGATGTGAATAGAGCTTTCAGAATAAATAAAATATTAAAATATGTAATATGAAATATTATTATTGGTAACGAGTCTTAAATTATTTTTTACAGTGGAATTTTAAAAAGTGAGAAAGAAGAAGAATAGCAATCTTGCTACATTACTAAAACAATTGAAAAACATATAATAAAATACTGGAGGAAAATAGGGAAATAAAAAAAGTTTCTACACCTGATTGAAAGTAAATACCAATACATTTTAATATCATAAGAGGTAATTATCAAAGGTGCATAATGAAATTTGTATCTAGTAAAAAAATTTAACATGCAGTACTACTATTAAATTACAAAAATATAGAATAAAAAATAAAAATCATTAGAAATTTGTGAAGAATAATATTTTGAAATTTTTAGACAAAATTGCTACAATTTCATTCCAATTAAATGCAAGTGAAAAAATTTATATGCCATGCATAAAATAGGAAGAAAAATATTTAACTGTGGCATCTTAACACAGGTAAAAAATATTTAATGCAATATGCTTCAAAGAACGATTGAAGTGAACCCTAAACAATACATTACGTAAAAAATGTTCGAGATGTGTCATTAAAGTCAAGAAAGGATTTGCTTAACATAACCATTTCATTGAATGTTGTAGTAAAAAAATTATTGACTAAAATTCACCACAATAATGAAACTCACTAAATCCTTTCTAAAAATACAACACAACTTTCCAATGCACAGCAAATTAAATACTTTATAAACAGCAGAAGTGAGTGATTTCACATCCTAAAAATATGGAAAAGCACAAATACTTTAAGTTTGAAGATATGATGCTTCTTTATATTGATTCTTTGCTTATTAAATTTTACTTAAACTAGACAAAAGCTAAACTATTAAAGTTTTTCAATCAAAAATTACACTTTTTTTAAAATTCTGATATAAGATTTTCATTTCATTATTTTTATATGATGACCAATTATAATTTAAATATCAACATATACAGGAATGGTTGTGTATCAGCTTAATGGAGAATGGTCCATTATCTGCAAAGAAGATTACTACATCCATTAATGTCTAGCTGTTCTAAAACCTACAGAAGTTTTAAATTTGCTTGATGAGCACTTTAATTTTGATATCATTCATCCTTCAATCGAAATAAATATTTAAATATATTAATTTATCCATGTTTTCAGACCTCAATGTAAACAATGATTACTTATGCAAGTATTGCTTTTAAATAGAATAGTGCTAAAATGAAAAAAGAAGTTTAGTTATGTATGAAACATTTCAACCAAGAAATATATGGTCAGCAAGAATTTATATGGAATAAATGGGCTTTATTAGAACATATATGTACACTACATTCAATGGAATCTATCATTCTTAACACTTCAGGCAAAATTTCATACATTACTTACCATTGTTCAAAATTCAAAACATATGAGGAACATTCTGTATCATTTCCAAAAAACTGGCACAGCATAGCCAACATCATGGCTCTGGCGCCATCAAACAAAGTCAAACTCCAAAAACATTACCTGAAATAGAAAGATTTTATAATATATTTATAATTCCATCTATAAATATCATATGTATGTTTATATCAAAGGGCATAACTATAATTAAAAGAAGATACACATGTGCATCTATTAAAAAAATTACATTGAGACACACTTATGTAGAGAGGAATAATGCTGTGGCTGAAGCATACTTTAAATGCACAGAAATTACTGGATGTGAATAGAGCTTTCAGAATAAATAAAATATTAAAATATGTAATATGAAATATTATTATTGGTAACGAGTCTTAAATTATTTTTTACAGTGGAATTTTAAAAAGTGAGAAAGAAGAAGAATAGCAATCTTGCTACATTACTAAAACCATTGAAAAACATATAATAAAATACTGGAGGAAAATAGGGAAATAAAAAAAGTTTCTACACCTGATTGAAAGTAAATACCAATACATTTTAATATCATAAGAGGTAATTATCAAAGGTGCATAATGAAATTTGTATCTAGTAAAAAAATTTAACATGCAGTACTACTATTAAATTACAAAAATATAGAATAAAAAATAAAAATCATTAGAAATTTGTGAAGAATAATATTTTGAAATTTTTAGACAAAATTGCTACAATTTCATTCCAATTAAATGCAAGTGAAAAAATTTATATGCCATGCATAAAATAGGAAGAAAAATATTTAACTGTGGCATCTTAACACAGGTAAAAAATATTTAATGCAATATGCTTCAAAGAACGATTGAAGTGAACCCTAAACAATACATTACGTAAAAAATGTTCGAGATGTGGCATTAAAGTCAAGAAAGGATCTGCTTAACATAACCATTTCATTGAATGTTGTAGTAAAAAAATTATTGACTAAAATTCACCACAATAATGAAACTCACTAAATCCTTTCTAAAAATACAACACAACTTTCCAATGCACAGCAAATTAAATACTTTATAAACAGCAGAAGTGAGTGATTTCACATCCTAAAAATATGGAAAAGCACAAATACTTTAAGTTTGAAGATATGATGCTTCTTTATATTGATTCTTTGCTTATTAAATTTTACTTAAACTAGACAAAAGCTAAACTATTAAAGTTTTTCAATCAAAAATTACACTTTTTTTAAAATTCTGATATAAGATTTTCATTTCATTATTTTTATATGATGACCAATTATAATTTAAATATCAACATATACAGGAATGGTTGTGTATCAGCTTAATGGAGAATGGTCCATTATCTGCAAAGAAGATTACTACATCCATTAATGTCTAGCTGTTCTAAAACCTACAGAAGTTTTAAATTTGCTTGATGAGCACTTTAATTTTGATATCATTCATCCTTCAATCGAAATAAATATTTAAATATATTAATTTATCCATGTTTTCAGACCTCAATGTAAACAATGATTACTTATGCAAGTATTGCTTTTAAATAGAATAGTGCTAAAATGAAAAAAGAAGTTTAGTTATGTATGAAACATTTCAACCAAGAAATATATGGTCAGCAAGAATTTATATGGAATAAATGGGCTTTATTAGAACATATATGTACACTACATTCAATGGAATCTATCATTCTTAACACTTCAGGCAAAATTTCATACATTACTTACCATTGTTCAAAATTCAAAACATATGAGGAACATTCTGTATCCTTTCAAAAAACTGGCACAGCATAGCCAACATCATGGCTCTTGCGCCATCAAACAAAGTCAAACTCCAAAAACATTACCTGAAATAGAAAGATTTTATAATATATTTATAATTCCATCTATAAATATCATATGTATGTTTATATCAAAGGGTATAACTATAATTAAAAGAAGATACACATGTGCAGCTATTAAAAAAATTACATTGAGACACACTTATGTAGACAGGAAAAATGCTGTGGCTGAAGCATACTTTAAATGCACAGAAATTACTGGATGTGAATAGAGCTTTCAGAATCAATAAAATATTAAAATATGTAATATGAAATATTATTATTGGTAACGAGTCTTAAATTATTTTTTACAGTGGAATTTTAAAAAGTGAGAAAGAAGAAGAATAGCAATCTTGCTACATTACTGAAACCATTGAAAAACATATAATAAAATACTGGAGGAAAATGGGAAAAAAAAAAAAAACGTTTCTACACCTGATTGAAAGTAAATACCAATACATTTTAATATCATAAGAGGTAATTATCAAAGGTGCATAATGAATTTTGTATCTAGTAAAAAAATTTAATATGCAGTACTACTATTAAAGTACAAAAATATAGAATAAAAAATAAAAATCATTAGAAATTTGTGAAGAATAATATTTTGAAATTTTTAGACAAAATTGCTACAATTTCATTCCAATTAAATGCAAGTGAAATAATTTATATGCCATGTATAAAATAGGAAGAAAAATATTTAACTGTGGCATCTTAACACAGGTAAAAAATATTTAATGCAATATGCTTCAAAGAACGATTCAAGTGAACCCTAAACAATACATTATGTAACCAATATTCGATGTGTCATTAATGACAAGAAAGGATTTGCTTAACATAACCATTTCATTGAATGTTGTAGTAAAAAAATTATTGACTAAAATTCACCACAATAATAAAACTCACTAAATCCTTTCTAAAAATACAACACAACTTTTCAATGCACAGCAAATTAAATACTTTATAAACAGCAGAAGTGATTTCACATCCTAAAAATATAGAAAAGCACAAATACATTAAGGTTGAAGACATGATGCTTCTCTATATTGATTCTTTGCTTATTAAATTTTACTTAAACTAGACAAAAGCTAAACTATTAAACATTTTCAATCAAAAATTACACTTAAAAATTCTGATATAAGATTTTCATTTCATTATTTTTATATGATGACTAATTATAAATTAAATATCAACATATACAGGAATGTTGTGTATCAGCTTAATGTAGAATGGTCCATTATCTGCAAAGAAGGTTACTACATCTATTAATGTCTGGCAGTTCTAAAACCTTCAGAAGTTTTAAATTTGCTTAATGAGTACTTTAATTTTGATATCATTTATCCTTCAATCAAAATAAATATTTAAATATATTAAACCATCAATATTTTCAGTGCAAATAGTTAACTATGATCACTTATGCAAGTATTGCTTTTAAATAGAATAGTGCTAAAATGAAAAAAGAAGTTTAGTTATGTATGAAACATTTCAACCAAGAAATATATGGTCAGCAAGAATTTATATGGAATAAATGGGCTTTATTAGAACATATATGTACACTACATTCAATGGAATCTATCATTCTTAACACTTCAGGCAAAATTTCATACATTACTTACCATTGTTCAAAATTCAAAACATATGAGGAACATTCTGTATCATTTCAAAAAACTGGCACAGCATAGCCAACATCATGGCTCTTGCGCCATCAAACAAAGTCAAACTCCAAAAACATTACCTGAAATAGAAAGATTTTATAATATATTTATAATTCCATCTATAAATATCATATGTATGTTTATATCAAAGGGTATAACTATAATTAAAAGAAGATACACATGTGCAGCTATTAAAAAAATTACATTGAGACACACTTATGTAGACAGGAAAAATGCTGTGGCTGAAGCATACTTTAAATGCACAGAAATTACTGGATGTGAATAGAGCTTTCAGAATCAATAAAATATTAAAATATGTAATATGAAATATTATTATTGGTAACGAGTCTTAAATTATTTTTTACAGTGGAATTTTAAAAAGTGAGAAAGAAGAAGAATAGCAATCTTGCTACATTACTGAAACCATTGAAAAACATATAATAAAATACTGGAGGAAAATGGGAAAAAAAAAAAAACGTTTCTACACCTGATTGAAAGTAAATACCAATACATTTTAATATCATAAGAGGTAATTATCAAAGGTGCATAATGAATTTTGTATCTAGTAAAAAAATTTAATATGCAGTACTACTATTAAAGTACAAAAATATAGAATAAAAAATAAAAATCATTCGAAATTTGTGAAGAATAATATTTTGAAATTTTTAGACAAAATTGCTACAATTTCATTCCAATTAAATGCAAGTGAAATAATTTATATGCCATGTATAAAATAGGAAGAAAAATATTTAACTGTGGCATCTTAACACAGGTAAAAAATATTTAATGCAATATGCTTCAAAGAACGATTCAAGTGAACCCTAAACAATACATTATGTAACCAATATTCGATGTGTCATTAATGACAAGAAAGGATTTGCTTAACATAACCATTTCATTGAATGTTGTAGTAAAAAAATTATTGACTAAAATTCACCACAATAATAAAACTCACTAAATCCTTTCTAAAAATACAACACAACTTTTCAATGCACAGCAAATTAAATACTTTATAAACAGCAGAAGTGATTTCACATCCTAAAAATATAGAAAAGCACAAATACATTAAGGTTGAAGACATGATGCTTCTCTATATTGATTCTTTGCTTATTAAATTTTACTTAAACTAGACAAAAGCTAAACTATTAAACATTTTCAATCAAAAATTACACTTAAAAATTCTGATATAAGATTTTCATTTCATTATTTTTATATGATGACTAATTATAAATTAAATATCAACATATACAGGAATGTTGTGTATCAGCTTAATGTAGAATGGTCCATTATCTGCAAAGAAGGTTACTACATCTATTAATGTCTGGCAGTTCTAAAACCTTCAGAAGTTTTAAATTTGCTTAATGAGTACTTTAATTTTGATATCATTTATCCTTCAATCAAAATAAATATTTAAATATATTAAACCATCAATATTTTCAGTGCAAATAGTTAACTATGATCACTTATGCAAGTATTTTTTGAAATAGATTTGGGTTAAAATTTCAAATGCAGAAATGTAACTGGAATAAGAAAGTGCATATATATATATGAAAATGAAAGATGGGATTTAAAAAACAATTTAGACACATTGCAAATATTTACTTTTATTTAAACAGAGAAAGGCATTTAGCATTTTCCACTTTCAAAAAAGATTTTCTTAAATACTTAGTTATATGAAAATTTCCTTTCATTACTGTTTTTACTTCAAGACATACTGGTACGATAGGAACTAAAGACATAATGGTATGATAGTTTATGAGCACAATGGAGAAATATGTATTATCTGCCAGTAAAAAGTATTATATCCAGCAACATATAGTAGTTGGTATGGTAGAAATTTAGTTATGTTAAAAAATATTTTACATTTCATAATGGAAACATATGGCCAGTATGAATTTATATATAATAACTGGGCTATATGAGAAAATATGGGTACATTATATTCAATGCAAGTTATCATCTTTAACATTTCAGGGAAAAAGTTTTTATATTACATACCATAGTTCAACATTCAAAACATCAGAAGTATACCGTGTAATGTCCAAAAGTGCCATCTGAAATAGAAATATTTTATAATATATTTAAAATTCAATCAATATCAAAAGGCATAGTTATAATAAAAAAATAACAAGCACCACCTCAGCATCTATTAAACAAAACAATTAAGCTCAATGGAATAAATTCCTATCTAAAGCAAAATTTTAATGCACAAAGAGCAATGATTGTGAATATGGTTTTCCAGGTTAATATGGTATTCAAAGATTAATATGAATAATAATAATTAGTAATGAGCCTTGAATATTTGTTTAGAATGGAATAATAAAAAGAGAAAGTACAATTAGAACGATCCTACTACACTCATAAGAATATTGAAATTCAAATAATAAGTCACTGAAGGTAAATGGAAAAAAAAAAAGGCTTCTAAAGCTCATTCTGAGTAAAGACCAAAGCATTTTGATTATAAGAGGAATCCATTTAAAGGCATATTTTAATTTGCATCTGATAAAAATATAAAAAATAAACACTACTGTTATTAAATTAGAAAAAGTATGAAATAAGAAAAAATAAATAATAATATAAACTTTTCTGAATATTAATATTTTTATATACTATAGACAAAAATGCAATAATTTCAAATGAAATTAATGCAACCACGATCATTTATATATATAGTACATAAAATACGACATAATGAAAAAAAATATTTAAAAATTATTAGAACAAAGGTAAAAAATAGTTAGTGAATTCTATTTAAAAAAATGGTTCAAGAGAAATCTAAACATTATTTTACCGAAACCAATACTCGAGATGTGTCTCTAAAGATAAAAAAAAAGAATTGTTTAAAATAATCATTTGATAGAATTTTGTAGAAAAAAAATCAGGAGTAAAATTCTGTATAAGTTCAAAACTCTCTAAAATTACAAATTTTTCAATGCATAACAGAATAAAACCTTTATAAAAGCAGAAGTGATTTTACAACCAAACAATGGAAATGTGTAGAAATATGTGAAGATAAAAGACAAGATATTTCTTTAAATTTTTGAATCTTTGCAAAAAAATCATTTTAATCGAGTTAAAAAAATATCTAGCATCATAACCATCTAAAAAAGAAATTAAATACTTTCAAGATATAAAATTTTCATTTCATTACTTATTTACTTTATAATACTAAAGTGGTTGTTTATGAGCATAATGATCAATGATCTATTATCTGATAGTTAAAACAAATTACATCCATCAATGTGTGGTTGTTGTAAACTCTCATGATACATTAAATTTACTAATTTTGTACTTTAAATATGTCCTTATTGATTCTCAAAGGAGTTTAAATATATTTATACATCTATATTCTCAGAGCTGAATGTTCACAATGGTCACTTATACAAGCACATTTTTAAAAACTGAATTGTGTAAAATGTCAAAACAAGAAATTTAATTTTCTTAAAATTATTTTGTAAGTATGAAACTAGAAATATATGGCAGGCATGAATTTATATATAAAAACTGTGCTTTAAAAGAATATGAATGCACTACATTCAATGCAAACTACAATCTTTAATATTTATGGCAAAGTTTTATAAATTACATACCACTGCATAATATTCAAAACATATCACAACATTCTTGTCATCTCCAAAAACATCACCTGAAATATCTTGATGTTAATAAGACTTTCAACTATGTAATATGAATTACAATAATTAGTAATGAGCACTGAATTTTCATAAAAAAAGGAAATAATAAACAGTAGTATAAAGAAGTTTATAATTTTTCAAAAATTTAACACATATTGGAATAGTTATTGATGAGCATAATGGAGAGTTATCTATTATTTGCCAGTAAAAATATATTATATCCTCAATGAATGTGTTGTAATTTTAAAATATCCTGATGCATTAAATTTACTCAATCTGCAATTAAAATCTGAAATTATTTATTCTTAAATTTAAAAAATTGAAAGAATATTACATCCATTAATGTCTGGTAGTTCTAAAACCTTCAGAATTTTTAAATATGCTTAATGAGTACTTTAATTTGGATATCACTCATCCTTAAATCAAAATAAATATTTAAATATATTAACCTATCAACATTTCCAGAGCAAACAGTTAACTATGATCACTTATGTAAGTATTTTTTTAGAAAATAGATAGGTGTTAAAATTTTAAATGCAGAAATGTAACTGGTATAAGAAAGTGGATATATATATGAAAATGGAAGATGGGATTTTTAAAAATTTTACACACTATGCAAATAATATTTCCTTTAATTTAAACAGAGAATGGCATTTAGCAGTTTCCACTTTTAAAATAAACTTTTTAAAATACGTTGGTATATGAAATTTTCCTTTTTTTCTTTTTTTTACTTCACGAGACTTAAGGCATATTGGTATGATAGTTCATGAGCATAATGGAGAACTATGTATTATCTGCCAGTAAAAAGTACTATATCCATCAATATATAGCATTTGCTATGGTAGAAATTCAGTTAAATAGTTTTTAATGCACAAAGAGCAATGATTGTGGATATAGTTTTCCAGGTTAATATGGCATTCAAAGATGTAAAAAGAATAATAATAATTAATAATGAGCCTTCAATGTTTCATTAGAATGGAATAATAAAAAGAAAAAGTACAATAAGAAAGATCCTACTACACTCCTAAGCACATTCAAATTCAAATAATGTCACTGAAGGTAAATGCAGAAAAAGACTTCAAAAGTTCATTCCGAGTAAAGACCAAACTATTTTGATTATAGCAGGAATCCATTAAAATGCATATTTTAATTTGCATATGATAAAAATATATAAATATATATCTACTGTTATTAAATAAGAAAAAGTATGAAAGAAGAAAAAATAAATAAAACTTTAGACATATCTGAATATTTTTATATACTATAGACAAAAATGCAATAACTTCTATTGAAATTAATGGATGCAAGATCATTTCTATATATAGTATAAAAAAATACGAAGTAATGAAGAAATATATTTTAAAATTATTACAATACAGTTAAAAAATAGTTAGCGCATTCTACTTTAAAAAATGGTTCAAGACAAATCTAAACATTATACTAACGAAAGCAATACTCGATATGTGTCACTAAAGATAAAAAAAAGAATTGTTTAATATAATTATTTGATAGAATTTTGGAGATAAAAAATCTCGAGTAAAATTCTGTATAATTTCAAAACTTTCTAAAATTCAAATTTTTCAATGCACAGCAAAATAAAACTGTTATAAAAGTAGAAGTGATTTTACTATCTAACAATGGAAATGTGTAGAAATAGGTGAAGATAGAAGACAAGATATTTCTTTACATTTCTGAATCTTTGACAAAAAAATTCATTTTACTCCAATTAAAAAAAAAAAGACACCTCACATTTCTTACCAAAAAAAACAGTTTTTAAAATACTCTGAGATATACATTTTTCATTTCATTACTCAATTATTTTATAATACTAAAGACATATTGACATGGCTGTTTATGAGCATAATGAACAATAATATATTATCTGAAAGAAAAAACAAATTATATCCATCAATGTGTGGTTGTTCTAAAATCTCATGTTATATTATATTTACTAATTTTGTACTTGAAATATGTCCTTTTTCATTCTCAAAGGAATGTAAATATATTTATACCTCAATATTCTTAGAGCAAAATTTAACAATAATAACTTATAAAAGCCTTTTTTTAAAAACTGAATTGTGTTAAAATGTCAAAACAAGAAATTTAACTTTGTTAAAATTATTTTGTAAGTTTGAAACTTGAAATATAAGACATGCATGAATTTATATATAAAAACTGTGCTTTAAAAGACTATATGAGTGAACTACATTCAATGCAAACTACAATTTTTAATATTCATGGCAAAATTTTATAAATGACTTACCATTGCTCAATATTCAGAATACATCACAACATTCTTGTCATGACCAAAAGCCACACCTGAAATAGAAATATAATATCAATATAAAAGGATATAATAACAATGACAAATATGAAAAAAACTGAGCAGCCGTGAAAAAAATATGTATTTTGATTTTTTTATGTACAGTGGAATAAAGACCTGGCAAATACAAACTTTAAATGCACATAGAGTACTGAATATGAATATGGTTCTTCATGTTAATAAGACTTTCAAAGATGCAATATAACAATAATTATGATTACACATGCACTAAATTTATGTCGATAGCTCTCACATTATTAAAAAATCACACCACAAGAATAAATTTGGACTCTTTTTTCCTTTTATTCTGGTCATCATTGCTTAGCAGCAGCTACCCTGCTACCGCACACACACTCGCTAACGCTACACGATACACTGAAGTGTTTTCCCTTTTGCCGCAAGAGGGCAGCACAGTGACAGGTCGGAACATACCGCCCGCCTTGACATAATGTTGTCAACACACACACACAAGGAAAAACTATGAAATATCACAATTCAATGCACAATGCTGAATAAAAACACACAAATTCAGATTTTAAACACTACACATTACAAGGTAATAACATTAATCACACAATAAAGAACACTAATATAAGATTACACATCAATAGGTAAAATACAAATTTTTGAAATGGCTCTTTTATAAACTCCAGATTGTGTTTTAACTTTTACAACTCTGACCCTTTTATCTTCACCCAGATAACACTCAATTATTCTACCTAATGCCCATTTTTGAGGGGGTAGGTTTTCATCTTTAAGAAGCACTAACTCATTGGTTTTTACATTATCTTTTTCTACCTTCCACTTGGACAAAGCTAGAGAATAGAAAATATTTAATAAAGTAAGTAATATGTATAACAAAATAAATATTTTTTTCTATATATTACTAACAGATATTAATCTCATATTCAATTTTCACATGAGTTGATATAAATAGCTGCATTAATTTAAATCACAATTTCTTATGCAATACTATGAAGCAGTTTAACAGTTAATATATAAAAATTTCACAAAATTGCTGTAACAGAATAATTTCCATAAAACAGCAGTTCTATCACATTACCATAATGGTGAAACAGAATCGAAAGTTGTACAATTTTCATCAATCCATAATAATATTAAATCTTTCATCCGATGACATACTTTTACCAAGAACAGGTTTCTTTTTAATTAAACACCTTAACTCTTCTGAAAATTCCCTACTCTGGATTTCCTTTATTATGAAGGTTTCAGCCTTCCTAATTTCCTCTGTTTTCAAGGGACCCAGTCTCCTTTCAGTTGGACTCCTCAAGTTGTGGAGAAATCTGAAAACATAACTTATTACATGCAATATTTTAGTATAACTATTACTACAATTAAGAATATCAGTAACACATGAATTGTTCAATGTAGTAACTAAAACACTTTCACAGTCAACTTTTTTGAGTTCACAGTCTACATCGTCCTTTATCACAGTGTCAGAAATTTCTCTGCACGGATACTCACTGGTTTTTAGAAAGGCAGGGCCTTCCCACCACAAGTTACTCTTGAGCATTTTGGACGGATTTACACCACGACTGATAAGATCAGCTGGATTATCACCTGATGAAACATGTCTCCACTGCTCCTGACACGAAAGGTCTTGAAGTGTGGCTACACGGTTTGCCACGAAGGTTTTTAACTGGGACGTCTCTTTTTTAATCCATGGCAGCACAATCATACTATCGCTCCAGTAATAGGTATTGGACACTTTCAGTCGAAGAGCCGACTGGATACGCTGCATCAATTTCACCAGCAGCACAGCAGCGCAGAGCTCCAATCTCGGGATCGTGAGCTTCTTCAGTGGAGCCACTCTGGATTTACTGGCCACCATCTTGACAACAACCTCACCAGCAGGTGTTTGGGATTTGCAGTACACAACAACTCCAAAGGCAGCTTCAGAAGCGTCGCTGAAACCATGAAGCTCTATAGCTTCGACGTCGGAAAATGGAAGAATACATCTGCTCACCTTGATGTTGTTAATGCACTGTAACTCGGTTGAAAACTTCTCCCATTCACTATGATTTTCAGGAGGAAGCTGATCATCCCATTGAAGATTCAGAAGCCACAATTTTTGTAGAAAGATTTTCGCTAGTGAAATCACAGGACCAAGGAGGCCCAGAGGGTCAAACAACTTGGCTATTGTGGATAGAACTGTTCGTTTAGTATGAACATCCGTTGAAGTTATGGACACCTTAAAACAAAACCAGTCATTAGTATGGTCCCACGTGACACCTAAAGTTTTGTTATCACAGTCTGCAAAGTCGTAGTTGCATCCAGAAGTGGTAGACAACTGAGGATGATTGCCTCGCCATTTATGCAAGTTCATGCCAGCTCGTTTTAACATGGAAGTGAGCTGCTGTTGCATCTCTATGCATAAGGGTAAAGTCTTAGCACCAGATAGCACATCGTCCACATAAAAATCTTTCTCAACAACGGGTTCTGCAAGGGGAAAATTGTGTCCCTCATCCCTTGCAATTTGAATTAGCGTTCGAGTAGCTAAAAATGGGGCACTAGTAGTACCGTAAGTAATTGTCGACAGTTCAAACGTTTTCACTGGACCACACTCACTGTCCTTCCAAAGTATTCTTTGTAGGTTTCGCTGACTGGGATGAATGTAAATCATCCTATACATTTTTTCAATGTCCGCAATAAATGCATATGGATGTTTGCGGAATCGCATCATAATTGAAATTAAGTCCTCCTGCACAATTCCACCATTAAATTGTAAGCTATTGAATGATGTTCCATTCGTGGTTGCACTAGAGGCATTAAATACTACACGAAGCTTAGTGGTCATTTTCTCTGGTCTATATACTCCATGATGGGGCATGTAATACACTGTTTCTGGTTCTGTCTCATGCGTCACGTCTCTCATATGTCCCAACTTTTCATACTCATTAATAAATTCTTCATACAATTTTAAATAAGTTTTATCACTAGATAGTTTACTCCAAAGTGAATTTAATCTTTTTAATGCTATACTTTTAGACTCGCCTAAACAACTAGGTTCCTCTTTAAGTGGAATTGTGACTACATATTTTCCACTAGGCTCTCTATAATGAGTTTTAACAAAATGTTCCTCAGCGATTTTTGCCTCATGGGATTTAGGGGTCTCTAACTCAACAGTTTCTAGTTCCCAGAATTTTTTCATGGTATTGTTTAAATCTTCATCAATAATTAACCCACAATGAATTTTTGGGGAATCAAATTCCATTACACTACCGCAAGCCAAAAATCCAAAAACACTATTTTGAAAAAACAACTCTGCATTTGATGAGTAGATCTTTTCTGGCCTCAACAAATGATAGAACGATTTAGCACCTAGGAGACAATCAACTTTTTGGGGAACCATAAAATTATCAGCCAAATTAATATTAGAAGGAATTTGTTCTTTAACACTTAAATATTTAATTGGGGTTAACTCAGTGATTTTATCTACAACAAGAAACTCAAAATTTTGCTTAAAGCTCTTATCAGCATTTGAAATTTCAGCTTTAATAAATTTGGTAACAGTCATTGAGGAATTATTTAAACATGAAATTGTTACATTTATTTTTTCTTGTTTTAACCCTAATCTGTTTGCACACTCCGAAGTCATAATATCGAACTGACTTCCTACATCCAGCAACCCTCTAACACATTGCAGATTCCCAAATTTATCTCGAATATAAAATTTAGCCGTGCTTAACAATACAGTTCTCATTTGTTTATTTTCAACCGTACTCGTAGCTGAAAATGTCGATTGCACATTTTCATTTGTTGCGCAAGAAGTTGGATAAAAGGAATTAACTTCCGGGTTTAAAGTTGAACTTTCCCCTTTATTAACTATGGTACTAGTTTCGTTTTTACCACTCCCACTGAAATGATCAAACTCTCTGGGATAATGAAGTAACCTATTATGAGGTTTATTACAAAAACAATTTCTTGCAGAACACTTTTTCACATTGCATATTGGTGAGAGGCATTTAAAACATAAGTTTTGGGATTTCACAAATGCAACTCTATCACTAACAGAAAGTTTTTGAAATTCCTGACATTTAAATATTGAGTGGTTGTTCTGGCACATAACGCATTTAGAATTAGTATTCGATAAGAACACTTTAGAAATATTTCTATTACGATTCTCAAAATTTCCTTTCCCGAAATTCCTTAGTTCATTTCTATTCGTAACGAATGCGCGGGAAAACGAAACGCACTCAGTTTTGGTTTTGGTTTCGGTTTTAGAAGCCACAAATAAATCACATTCTCTACTTAATTCCTGCACATTAAAAACAGATTCTCCTTGTTTAATACTGATATAACTTTTTAAATCTTGAGGAAGAGTGCTAAAAATCTGATCAGAAACCATTAACTCACACAATTTAGAAAAATCATTCACATTACGAAGTTGAATGTAATACTCAAAAACAGATCTAACTCTTGAAGCAAATTGCACATAGTTTTCTGTTGGCAATTTTACTGCACTTTTAAATTGTTTTAGACATTCTTGATAAGTTGGTTGAAATTGTTTTAAGACAATAGATTTAATTTTTTCATAGTCACTCAACTCTTCTTCTTTGATATAAACCATTAAATTGTCAATTCTATCCCCTAATAGATTTAATAGAATTTCCGCTTTAAATTTATCACTAACTGCTTTTGTTTTGAAAGTTTTTTCGAGCGAATTGAAAAACAGATTAAAACACTCAGCATTTTTGGGAACAGGAATCGTCAAAACTTTGACACTCTTAATTAAATTCTCTAAACTAAAACTCTGTTCATTATCTCTAAGCTCACACGATGAGGATTTGAGCTTTAAAAGCTCTATTTCTTTCTCTACACGCAAAAGCGAAAGCCTTTCAATCTCCAATTTTTGTTCTAATGAACGCCTTTCGTTTTCGGCTTGATCAGAATTTTTACTTCTTTCGTCTGAAATCTCTTTAATTAAATTTTTCACAACCTCAATTTTTTGCTTATAAATGTCACTATTCTCAATTATACTTATCAAATCTACAACTTTAGCGGAAGATGCAAATTTAATATTTAATTCCGTACACAAACTCTTTAATTCGTCTTTCTTCAAACTAAACAAAGACATAATGAAAATTTAAGTAATTGAACACTTACCCACAATAATTATCCTTGAGAATTGGGACGAGAGAATACGCGAAAACACAGAGAACAGAAACAAAAAACACCACTCAAGCTACAACTTTCGTTTCCTAAGCCTACGCTAATCCACTTCGCATATTTTCACACACACAAAAAAAAAAACGTAATCCATCGCTGATCGCTATTTCAACTCCGGCTCGACGGACCATATGATTACACATGCACTAAATTTATGTCGATAGCTCTCACATTATTAAAAAATCACACCACAAGAATAAATTTGGACTCTTTTTTCCTTTTATTCTGGTCATCATTGCTTAGCAGGAGCTGCCCTGCTACCGCACACACACTCGCTAACGCTACACGATACACTGAAGTGTTTTCCCTTTTGCCGCAAGAGGGCAGCACAGTGACAGGTCGGAACAAATTAGTAATAAGCATTGAATGTCATTAAAAAAATGTAATAATAAACAGTATAATAAAGAAGTGTATAATTTTTTTTTAAAATTAACACATATTGGAATAGTTATTGATGAGTATAATGAAGAGTCATCTGTCATATGCCAGTAAAAAAATGTTGCATCCTTCAATGATTGTGTTGTAATTTTAAAATCTCCTGATGCATTAAATTTACAGTCGGCCACAAAATAAGCTGAGCACCGGTACCCTACCCGATTTTTTCAAGATGCTGAAAAATCGATAATTGATTAAATTGTATCGATTACACTATCATTTAAAATTCAATGTTGGGTAATTGATATAAAATAATCGATTGTGTAGTATCAATTATTTTATATCGATTTTAAAATTCAATGTTGGTTGATAAATAAATTAAATATAGATTACTCTATCGATTAGTCTGGATCGATTATTTTATATCAATTTAAAATTCAATGTTCGGTAATAAATAAATTAAATATAGATTACTCTATCGATTAGTCTGTATCGATTATCTTATATCAATTTAAAATTCAATGTTGGGTAATTGATAGAAAATAATCAATATAAAATAATCAATTGTGTAGTATCGATTATTTTATATCGATTCAAATTTCAATGTTGGGTAATAAATAAATTAAATATTGATATTTCAATTGTTATTCAAACATGGTTATATGAAAAAACTCCAAAAAGTGATGATTTAAAAAAACTTTCAAAGATGGTAATTTAAAAAACTACCAAAGGTGGTAATTGTTTATTAATCTTCCAAATGTGGTTATTTTATTAAAAAACTTCTAACAGGGGTGTTTGTGGGACCCCAAAAAATCCCCGGAAACTTTTACGGACTTACTACCGGCATTTTGGAGTTTCGAGAAGGGGGGGGGGGGAGAAATGAAAAATTACAATTATGAAGTATTGAATGACCTAATTATAAAAGTTCAATGAATTACTTTTTTTGCAAAATTAATAACCATAAATTTTCAAACATATAAACTACTACATTTTAGGCAAATCTTTTAAATTACCTGAATTAATTCTTTTAAAAAAATTATCTAATTTCTGCTGCTTTTTTTTTATTTTCTGATGTTTGTGGGCTTGTCTTTCTTTTGTGGTGAACTTCATAATTGCAGGAAGGTTGACTTTTATTTTCCTCATTTACAGTTGAAGAAATTTCCTCGAGAACTGCACATGCAGAGGTAGAAGCAGTTTGCTTTTCTGCTAATGTAGAAGGTTTTTCAGAGACTTTTATAGGTGACTCATCTGAAATACATGTTTTTAAGTCCTCTTGATATGTTTTCCAACTTCTGTTCATATTCAGTAAGAGATCTTTGTGAATTGGATCAGTCATTGGTTTTTTTGAGCCATATTTTTCACATGAGGTTTCTTTAGAAGCCATTAAATCATATTTAATAGTCTGCACTGCATCTAGGGAATCAATCTTAAGAGAGGTTCTATAGTCAGTGACAAGTGTATCCATTAAGTTGAATGCACTTTCCACTAATGGGCCATGGAAGCAGCTAAGGCAGGCTTTGACCAATTTAGCCAATGTAGGATACTTATAATCATTTGTGAAATCATCTTTTAAATTAAAAACTTTAGACCAATATTTATCAATTGTACACTTGACTTGATTTCCACTTTCATCAGATGTGTAGAGCATTTCTTTGGTGATATCAATATCACTCTGGTATAACCTTATTTCAGCTTCTACTTTTGACTTTTCATTATCACTAAAAATATGGGACATAAAAGATGATAATTTTTCAAAAGCTAATATTGTACTGGTTTTACCTCTTAGCTCTGGATCTAATGCTGTAAAACTAATTAGATATGAATTTTTAAGGGGTAATTTCTGTTTCATATGCTGAAATTTCTAAATGAAATTCTCTTGCGTACATAAATAAAAAAAATATTTCAATAAGCGAAACGAAAAATTTACACGTGCATCAATAAATGAAACGAAAATTTTACACAGCGAAGAAAAAAAAGTTCCGAAGCGATCAATGACAAATAGCTAATACGGCGAAAAATCCCCCTTCTCTACTTATTGGCGCCACGCCAGTAGAGATAAGACCTTTGAACCCAGAGTCACGTTATCGCACATCTGGTCGAACGAAGTCTCCCCCTTTTTTTTCTGCCGCGCCTACTTGCCGAAAAGAATCCAGAAGAGAATGTCCGAGAACCGGGGGAATGAGTCATAACTCGCAATAAGGAAAGAACAAAAAAGAAGTTTTTTCCCCCTTTTCACGCATTATCACTGCCTTTGGAGAAAGAAAGGAAAAGTTTTCACCACACACACTGACCTTGCGTTTTCTGCTTTAAAAGCAAACAAAATTACCCAGATCAAAATAAATAATTCATTATTATTCCTACTTCCTTTTGAACGACGATCCCCGGAAATTCCGGGGATCGAAGTTCAAAATCCCCGGAATTCCGGGGTTTCCCCGGAGCACAAACACCCCTGTTCTAAAGATGGTGATTTAAAAAAACTCCCAAAGGTGGTGATTTGTTTATTAAACTCCCAAATATGGTAATTTGTTTATTTTTTTTTTTAAAAAAAGTTGGTAATTTTAAAAAATCCAAAAATAATTATTTTTTTATTAAATTTCAAAATTTGGTGATTTAAAAAAATCAAAGAGATAATGATTTTTTGATTAAACTTCTTAAGATGGTAATTTAAAAAATACAAAGATGATATTTTTTTATTAAACTTTTAAATATGGTTATTTGTTTATTAAATTCAAATATAATGATTTTTTAATAAACTTCCAAAGATGGTGATTTATCCAAATTTAATGATTTGTTTCAATTTTGTTTTACGTTTGCATTTTGTAGTGATATAATTGAGTGGATTTAAAATAAATTCTTTTAATTAACGATACATTTTTTTTGAAAATATAAAAATTACATCTTTGCATTGCATAAAATAATTCAAATTTGGTTATCATTTAGATTTCTTTTTACAAAAAAATAGATTCAATATCGAATATCAATTTTTTAAAAGAAATAATTTAACTATTTTTATAAATGAATAATAATTGTAAATAGAAACTATACACTTTTCTCAACACATAGAATTTTATTTAATGACATATAATTTTTTTTTCAAATACATTATTTTTTTTTCAAATACATTCTTTTTTTCTCAAATACATTATTTTTTTTTCAAATACATTATTTTTTTTTCAAATACATTATTTTTTTTCAAATACATTATTTTTTTTTCAAATACATTATTTTTTTAAAAATTCTTTATGTACTTTCTTCATGAAAATATCCAGAGCCTCTAGGTGTTTATGTGTTATGATTAAATCCTTGACGTTTCTGAAAAAAAAATAACAAAATTATAAATAAATTTACAAGTGTGATTTAATATGACATTTGAGAATAGAATTATTTTTTTTTATTTGAACAATAAATTAGATGTCTTTTGTTATACATCATGTTATGTAACTAAATGTACAAAAAATTAATAAATAAAACTACAGGTATCATATATTTGAATCATTAGGAATGAATATATATCTACCACAATTGCACATTTCGAGAGTTAAAACACTATGCGGAGAAATATATGCTCACTGTGCAGTTATTATAGATGAATATAATTATATAATTCTTTATATACATACTTGTGCCTGATAAAAAATCTTATCATCGTAATAAGATCTTGATAAATTTTATTCTGAGCCGCTTGGTTTAATTCTTTAACTGAAATAAAAAAAAGAACATGTATAAAATATTCAGTTTCCTCTCAATCGGATAAGTATTATAATACCGCATAAGAAAAAATTATTTACATAATAAATAATAATTTACTTGTGATGCGTTAAATTTATTCAATCTGCAATTTAAATTTGACATTATTCATTCTTAAAATAAAAAACTTTCATATATTAAGGCATTAATATTTTCAGAGCTAAACATTAACCATAATCATTTATGAAGCATTTTCATAAAATAGATATGTGTTTAATTTTTAAATGTAGAAATGTAATTAGAAACACATTTATAACCTATGCAAGCATCAAAAAAAAAAAAAAAAAAAAAAAAAAAATTAATGCTATCCTAATTTTTTAACGAAGAAATGTAATTAGAATAGAAAAGTGCAAAAGTATGTGAAGATGGAAGATTGTATATTTCTTTAAAATCTTTGCCAATAAAATTTACTTTAATTGAACTAAAGAAAGAAATTTAGCATTCTCCAAAAACAAAAAGTTTAAAAATATTCCGAGATATACAGTTTTCATTTCATTACTTCTTTTTTTACTTTATGATACTAAGCACATACTGGAATGGTTGTTCACGAGCATGATGGAGAATTATCCACTCTCTCTAAGTAAAAAAATATTATATCCCTCAATGTATAGTAGAATTTAAATCTCCAGTATACAAACAGATGCCTTAAATTGTCTCAATCTGTACTATGGCAATGGTAGTAGTTTTAATACAAAGAGCAAAGATTGGTGGTTTTAAAACGTCCACAGGGAGATTATGTTTTCGATGAGAAGAAACTACAGCAGTTAGGCGAGGATCTCGTAGGGATGATGAATATTTTACGAGCGGTTATTACGTAACCAATTTTTGCATGCTTTCTAGAAAACTACCCCTTTTCTTATGCTTCAAACTATAGCTTGTAGAGCGTCTTGAATTCTTAAAAACTAAAATAATACTCCAAGCATTTTAAAATTCCATCGACTTGTTTATTCTTTCAACTTAAAAGCATGTCACAAACATTGCCAGATTCCAAAAGGTTTACAATTGATCATCAGCTATTATACAAAAAAAATAAACGAAATAATATTAATAAAATTTGTTTATCAAAGAAAAAATCGTTTGCTCTTACTTTTTAATAATATTTTAATTCAATAAAAATAGTAGAAGTTATAAAATGTCCAAAAACGAATCGTCTGATAAATGTCTATTTACAGATTTCGATTATGATATTTACCGAACACTCACACCTTTGATTAATAACCAAACAGCAAATAAGGTAAATAAGTATTGGACACAAAGTAATTTGCATTGCTCAAGTTCTCAAAAATCTTGAAGGCACTTTTACAGTTCTACCTCTTCTTGTCGTTAGAGATGACGGATATTTTAAGAGCGGGTATTACTAGAGATGCATAATCCACGATTTTTTTGAATAACAAATAGTATTGCTATTGTTATTTTTAAATATGCGTTCCAAATATCTGTTATTTCAATCATATTATTAATTAAAAATTATTACTTAATATTAAATATAAAATTTATTAATTGTAATTAATACTTAATTTATTAATTTAAGTAACGTGTGATTGAATTAATTTATCTGTTTCAGCTTACTTCTTAAATTTTATTTTTTTTCTCAAAACTATTTATTTAATTTATTTATTAGAGTGAACCATTTTCTGGAAAAGATGAGTTAAAAATATATGTAATTTCTTTAAAATGTTTACTTTAGTCCTATATTCTATCAATAGATGGCGCCATCAGTAAACAGAGTACATGTAATCAAAGTCAGTCATGTCACGAGCAATTAAAAATGATCTGTATGGAATAGTGCATCATCAAATACGAATATCGGTCACTCCCGTAAAGTGGAGCAGTGACTTCGCACGTTCCAGTGAAGCCTCGCACTTTCCGGTGAAATCACCACCCCGATAAATTTCAGTGATATGCAATTCAATGATACGATACGATAATTCCAATAACCGGTCCGTTCACTTTTCAATCCAATCACAGATTTCTTTCGAGAGCTTCCATTGGACAGATCGTATCGATTATTACTTTCCAGTGAAGTCACCCCTCTGGCAAATTTCAGTGATATCGTATCGATTGATTCTTTCTATCGTGATCCAAAACCTGTAATCGAAATATCATCAATAAGATCGTATCAAGGATTTGAATCACACCCCTCTTTGAAAAGTATTGATCACTTGTATTTGTGACTTTTTGATATTGGTTACGTAATAACCGCTCTGAAAATATTCGACATCCCTAGGTATTACGTAACTAATATCATAAAGTCACAAATACCAGTGATCAATGCTTTTGATACGAT
The DNA here is from genome assembly GCF_947563725.1 of Argiope bruennichi. Lineage (NCBI taxonomy): Eukaryota > Metazoa > Arthropoda > Arachnida > Araneae > Araneidae > Argiope > Argiope bruennichi. The sequence continues at coordinate 122,122,125 of NC_079162.1, forward strand.
CTGTCCAATGGAAGCTCTCGAACAAAACAGAAAAGGAGAAATCTGTGAATGGGTTGAAAAGTAAACGGACCGGTTATTGTTGGAATTATCGTATCATTGAATTGCATATCACTGAAATTTATTGGAGTGGTGACGTCACTGGATTGGTAGATTTACATAAACATCTGACTGAAAATCACGACGGTATAGATTTGAAATTTGAAACCAAAACTTTTCATACAGATTATGAATTTAAAGAGTGGAAATCAAATTTTGAAAAGGATATAGTTTCTTCTTTTATCTTAAAAGGCTCATTCAAAGAAATGGATGGGACTGTATCTTACTATGAATGTCATAGAAGTGGCGCTTCAATTCTGAAGAATGACTCAAACAGAATGTTGCAACGGGAAACGAACCAACTTGATTTTTTTTCGTAGTTTCCTGTAATTTCTTTTTTTTTATTTGCTTTGATTTTTTTTTATATGATGCCTCTGGTCATTTCCGGTCTGGTGGCGCCAGAAGTGATCATTATTATATTGGTTTTTTTGGAATTAACTAGTTGTCGGTTAGAACTCCTAAAGGAGTGCTTGTATTTTAATAATCTGCATTAAAAATGTTAAAGAAAACGTCCTCACTTCTTTTGTCATGTGTTCAGTAGAGAAATTATTGGATATTTTTAGTGTAGGCAAGCTCTATCCCGGACACTTTGGTTCGAAGTTTCTTCAGCAGAAAGGTATGTGGATTCTTTTTTGTTGATCAGTAGTAATTAAAGAACATTAAATCCGCAATATGGCATCCCTGCCGGGATTAGAGCTTGATAAGTTTTTGATAGAATTTTATGAATAACCATTTGAAAATCGAAACTTCGATTTATTGGAACATTTTCGAACATGTTTAGAACTTTATTTAAATCGAACATGTTTAGATTTGAAAATTAGAACATTTTAGAACTCAAGAACAATTTCGGTTTCAATTTTGAAAAATTAGAACTTTTTCTAACCAACTGAATTTGGTGTTTAGAAAATTAGATTTCTTTTTAGAATTACTTTCAACTTGAAGTAATAAATGGAACTTTTGAAATATTTATGAATGGTTGGATTTCTGACACTAGTATCAGGAATATTTTTAGAAACGGAACTGAATTTTTATGAAACTTGAATTTAGAATTTTAGAATATTTGAATTTTTATGAAACTTGAATTTAGAATATTTGAATTTTTATGAAACTTGAATTTAGAATATTCGAATTTTTATGAAACTTGAATTTAGAATATTTGAATTTTTATGAAACTTGAATTTAGAATATTTGAATTTTTATGAAATTTGAATTTAGGAGTTTTGAATATTTGAAATCTTGTGAATTTATACTTTGTATATTTATAGAAACTAAATTTTGAATGTGCTTTCTATTTGAAATTTTGAATATTTGTTTTTGAAATTGAAATGTGTAAAAATTGAAGTATTGTGGGGAATAATTTATTATTGAAATTGAATGCTTTGATTAGTAAAGAGTATTTTTTGAATATTTAAAATGCCAGAACAACAGAGATTTGATTTGTTAAAACGAAAACGGAAGTCTTTACGCACCGCGGTAACGAAAGCTGTAAACGATTTAGAAACTGAATTGGCTAATGAACAATTAAATTCTGAAAAGTTAGAGGAAGTTTCGGAAATTCTTAACTGTAAATTCGAACAATTGTCTATAGTTGATCAACAACTTGAGCCTCTTTTTAATACAGATAATTTTGAGGAAGAATTTGAAACGGCGCAAGAATATAGAGATAAAGTTTTACTTTTTCTGTTCCGCACTAAAAAGAAAATTAATCATGTTGCTAAGTTAAACTTGGATAATTCGTCATTAGTAGAAAACACGGCTTCGACTATTCCAACAGAAAACTTTCTTCCCCAGAATGTTGAAAGTATCAAAATTAAAATCCCCAAATATCATATAGCCAGATTTTTTGGCGATGATGCCTCTAAGTGGCTGACATTTTGGAACAGCTTTGAAACGGCTGTACATAACAATGAATCATTAAATAAAGTCGACAACTTTAATTATTTAAATTCTCATCTTGGAGGATTTGCATTAAATACCGTAGAAGGATTTCCTATTTCAGCAGCTGCGTACGATGAAGCAGTTCAATTATTGAAAGAAAGATTTGCCAGTAATGAAGTATTGGTTCAAGCCCATATGAATAAAATATTATCTTTACCACCATTAAGAGATTCTAACGACATCCGGTCCTTCCGACAATTTGTTGATAACTGTAATGTCCAATTGAGAAGTTTGGAGTCTTTAGGTATTTCAACCTCACAATATGGAAGTATCTTGTGTCCAATAATCATGAAACTTATTCCGGCTGATTTACTTTTAGAATACAATAAATCAGAAAAACAAAATTCAGGTTCTAAAATTGAGGAACTGTTATCCTTCATTACTCATGCTTTAGCTGCCAGAGAAAAAAACGCAGTCTATTAACAAAACAAATAAATCGTGTATTGAATTGCGTAATCGACGTATGGAGTTTAAATCCCGGGATCGCGAAAATAAAAGAATAAATCAAAAAGGTATCTCTACTGCTACTGCTAATGAACTTTTAGTGACTCCACTCAATGAAAATAGAAATAAAACGAAGAATAGCTGTGTCTTTTGTGAATCGATGACTCATACTACGAATAGCTGTGGACGTGCGATGACAGATCTTTCTCTACAGGAAAGAAAGAATATTTTATTGCGAAAGGGTTGCTGTTTTAATTGTCTTAAAATAGATCGGCATCTTAGTAGGAATTGTCCCATAAATAAAACGAAATGTGAATTTTGTTCAGGATTACATCACAAATTTTTATGTTTTAGACAGCAACACTTAGAAAGAAAAAATCTAGTTCAGACTGAGTCGACAGATCTAGGTAATCAGAGTGGGGAGAAAGGTCTCACAGCAGTAAATACAAAATTGGGATGGACTGTTATGGGAAAATCGAACTCTAAATCCACTTTTGAATCCCAAAATTCATTACTGGTGCATTCCTTGCTTACAAATCAGACAAAAATTTCGGACCTATGGGAATTAGATTCTTTGGGAATTAAGGACCCAAATAAAAAGAAAACGAAACTTGAGTTGCAAGATCTTACTTTAAAACATTTTGAGAATACGGTCTCGCAAAATGAAGATGGTAGATATTATGTATGCATTCCTTGGATCGATGGGCATAATAAACTTAGTGAGGATTTTCAACTAGTCGAAAGAAGGTTGAAAAATACTGTAAGATCTCTAAAAGGTAATGGTAGACTATTAGATTATGAGCAAGTGTTTTTTGAATGGGAAAATGAGGGGATTATTGAAAGGGTTAATGAAAATGATCATGACAAAAATAAGAAAATTCATTACCTACCACACAGACCTGTGTTCAAAGAAAACTCTACAACCAAAATCCGCCCTGTATTTGATGGATCTGCTCGTCATGGACACTTTTGTTCTCTGAACTCTTGCATTGAACCAGGACCTAATTTAATTGAACTAATACCTGCAATCTTGAATAGGTTTCGTTTAAGAAAGATAGGAGTAATATCGGATATTCGTAAAGCATTCTTGCAAATCGCTTTACACGAAAACGATAGGAACTTTCTACGTTTTTTGTGGTGGGAAGGTGGCGATCATGGAAAGGTTATTATTTATAGACATTGTTGAGTAGTCTTTGGAGTATCGTGCAGTCCCTTCCTGCTAGCTGCAGTATTAAACTTTCATCTAAAACGGGCACCTGAACATTTGAAAGCTGCAACTGAAAAGCTACTAGACTCTATGAACGTTGACAATTGCGTAACGAGTGTGGAAACATTCGAAGAATACTTGTCTTTTCAACGATATTCTAGAGAATTGTTGGCATTAGGAAATTTCGACTTACGTGGTTGGAGACATAGTAACATGCATTCACCTATTTTGGAGGAAAGCATTGATCAACATGATCTCTATTAGTCCGAGGTACAAGTTCTTGGTCTTTTGTGGAATGTGGAAAGAGATACTTTGTCCATCTCTTTCGAAGAGCCCGTTCTTGAAGAAGGACCCGTTTCGAAAAGAAAAATACTCTCCATTGCTCATCGAATTTTTGACCCGATTGGAGTCACCTGCCCTGTTACTCTAATTCCCAAACTGATTCTGCAAGAGTGCTGGAAGATGGAAGCATCTTGGGATTCTCCATTGCCTGAAGACATCGAGAAAAAATTTGAAATTTGGCAGCGTCAACTTAAAGACTTGAAAGAATTAGAAATTTCCCAGAGGCTATCACACCTCGATCTTAAAGACGCCAGCTTGTCACTAGAGGTCTTTTGCGAAGCTTCAAAATTGGCTTACGCTACTTGCGCATTTCTTCGAGTTCAGAAAGATGGCAAGGTGACCTGCCAGTTAATCCAAGCACGATCAAAGGTTGCTCCTTTGAAAGGTATTTCTATCCCAAGATTGGAACTTTTATCTTGCATGATCGGAGCAAGGTTAGCTGATACGATAAAGAGAGATTTGCATTTGGAAGATATTGAAAGCACTTTCTGATCTGATTCAATGGATGTTCTACACTGGATAAAAAGAGAAGGCCCATGGGCTACCATTAGTATAGTCTGCACGATTTCGCTTCACATCACATTAAAACACAACATGAAGTCATCTCAGCGGGGACAAAAACAGAGAGCCGATAAAACACCGCGCGAAGAAAGCGATGATTAAAACTGTTGGAGTTTTTCTCAACAAAAATAGCAGAGTATAAATAAGACCAGGCATTTAGATTAAAAATCAATTCTTTTAATGAAGAACTAAAAGGTCTGCATCTTGCAGTATACAGCTACGGTATATACACACAGGCGGTGTCTGTTCTTTTTACTTAAAAAGAACAAACATCCAATGACAATTCATCCGGAAATACTACGTACTTCCGGTTACAAAATGATTATCCAATTATGTTGCTCCTCTGGGACCGACCTCTGCTTGATTTGAATATGCAACATTCGGCCCCATCGGTCACAGAATCCATTTTAAATATATGCTTTATTACAGAATAAAGTTTCTCTTTCACAAGAGGTTTTGTTAAGAAACCAGCCAAATTTTTCTTAGAATTTATATGTTTAAGGTAAAATTCATTTTCAGATAATAATTTCTGAACAAATTTATATTTGATATCAATTTGTTTCGTTTTATTATTCTCAACATTATTTTTAGAAAAATGAATGGCAGCTTGGTTGTCACAATACACTTCAGGAATCTCAAAATCAATTAAATTAAGTTCCTTTAGAATTCTTGAATACCAAATAATACATTTTACACTCTCAGTTAAAGCTATAAATTCTGCTTCCATTGAGCTTAAAGCAATACATTTTTGTTTTTGAGACTTCCAAACTATAGGTACATTTCCAAAAAACATTATATAGCCACTAGTTGAGTGTCTATCATTTAACTTACATCCCCAACTAGAATCTGAATACATAGTTAACATATTACTTCTAGTATCTGACAAATTTATCTTATAGTGTCTGGTTTCAAACACATAATTTAATATATCAACTACAACAGTCCAATGATGATAAGTATATCCATTACAAAATTGTGACATAGTGTTTACAGCAAATTCAATGTCCGGCCTGGACCTATTCGCGATAAAGTATAAGCATCCAATTAGAGTTCGGTACGGAAATTGTCTCATCAACTCCGTTTCTTCTATCTCATTTTCTTTTACTCTCTCTGGCAAGATACAACCTACTTTAAAAGGTAATGAAACTCGCTTTTTAGGTAAATTCTTGAATCTAATCATAAGTTTATTTATATATGTATTTTGATGCAAATACACGCAATTCCCTATTTGCTCAAAATTTACACCCAGAAGGTATTTAACTGGTCCTAATTCGGTTATTTCTAATTTACTTTTTAAATCTGAAATTAAATTTTCAAGAACTCTTCGCGATTTGCTGTAAACAACTATATCATCTACATACACTAATAGAATACAATCAGTTTTAGTATATAAACCATTACACAGCTCATTTTGCTGAAAACCAAGTTTTATTAAAATTTTATTTAACTCTATATTCCACTGTCTTCCACTTTGATGTAAACCATAAATACTCTTATGCAGCCGGCAAACATGATTTTCGTATCCTTTAACAACGAATCCTTCTGGTTGCTGCATATAAACAGGAGTATCAAGTTTTCCATATAAATAGGCTGCTTTAACATCGATTTGAGCGTGGTTCCAGCCTAAAATACATACTAACAAAACAAATAGAAATTTTATTACATCAAAATTCACAAGTGGTGCAAACACATCAGTAAAATCAACACCAGGTCTTTGCTTAAAACCTTGTGCGACTAGTCTCGATTTGTATTTCCTCACGTTATTTTTCTCGTCTTGCTTAATATTATATACCCACCTACAACCTAAAACTTTCATATTAGAATTTGGCTCGACTAGATCCCAGACCTTTCTACTCTGCATCATTTCAATTTCCTCAGACATAGCTTCATCCCATTTACTTTTATCTGGAGAATTCTGAGTTTCTACATACGTTTTTGGAATTTCAGACATGTATATCTCATGTTGAAAAATATCATCTATACAGTTCCCTTCATCTAGAGAGTTCGAATCTATCGAAGTTTCTTCCTCACTATCTGATTTTTGATCAAAACGCGTATTTACTGTTGTTGGTTTAAAATTAAACTGATTTGGATCAAAGGCTAAATTGTTTTTCTCGCAATATCTTTTAGCATCGTTTAATGACCTAAGTCGTTCTTTACTAGGTGGATAATAGTATACATCTACCCTCTTGCTTTTTTTTCTAGGTTTTTCTAGTCTTTCCCAAGTTGAAATATCTAACAAGGGTAAATTTTCCGGTAAACAAGTTTTATCATCCTGTAATTTCGTATAACCTCCGTCTTTCAAAGTTGGATCCAATTGATACCAAGCATAATCATACCTTTTAATTTTACCAAATAAAGTTTGAACCCCGTTTTTTGTTTCATCAATTTTAACATGAATACTTTCTTCAATCTTTCCTTCTTTTGGTAGCCATACCCTATATCCTCTTCTACTTACTGCATAACCCATAAATATTCCAATCTTAGCTTTGGGTTGCAATTTATTCCTATAAGCTTTTGGAACATACACATATGCTAATGAACCAAATATACGACAATGTTTAATGGAAGGTTTACGTCCCGACCATATTTCAATAGGAGTTTTTCCCTCAGTTAATTTGTGAATACATCGGTTCTTAGTATACACATAGTTCTGGAGTGCTTCCGCCCAAAATCGTGGTTGTAATCCACTATCCTGTAGCAAAGTTCTGACTGCATCCATACTAGATCTATTAAATCGTTCCGAGACCCCATTTAATTCCGGTGTAAAAATGGTTGTTCGTTCACTTTTAATACCCAGCTCTCTTAGAAATTTTTCAAATTCTTTATGGCAGAACTCCATACCGTTATCTGTTCTAACACTTTTAAGTTTCAAACCCAATTCTCTTTCTACCCTAGCTAAGTATTCTCTAAAAACGGTAAATACTTCATTTTTATTCTTAAGAGTAAATACATCCACTTTCCTAGAGAAATCATCAATTATCGATAAAAAATATTTACTGCCTCCCAAAGAATTTACAGGTGTTGGTCCCCATAAGTCCATATGCACTTTTTCTAAAACAGATTTTGTTACCCGTTTATAAACAACATTCTTCAGAGAAGTTCTAGTTGCTTTACCTAGATTACAAGCAATGCAAGGCTCATATTTCGTTTTAACATTTACAGGTTCTAATCCTTTAACTGAATGATTTTTACTCATATCCTTAATCATAGGAACATTAACATGACATAATCTTCTATGTATTACATTTAAATCTACACTAGTATGCATTACATTTTCTATTAAAGGATAACCATATACTATATACAGCATTTCTTGCCGAAATACAGAAAAGAAATATTCATTATTAGAATGATATACTCGCATAACATCATTACACCAATTAATTTTTAAACCGGCAAGATCCATTTTTGCTCCACTAATTAGATTTCTCCTCATGTTGGGAGCATACAAAACATCTTTTAAAGTTATATGCACATCACCTTTAACATCTTTAATACAAAAATCAATATCACCTACCCCTTTTACTTCACATGTGTGTCTTTTATCAGCCAGTAATGCTTTGGTGGGTGAAAGTTCTCTGAAGTTCTTGAACCAATCTCGCTCACAACAAAAATGAGAAGTAGAAGCTGAATCTACCAGAAACTGCTCCAAATCCTTCGATACTGCAAAAACTTCAGCTGATGGATTATATACATAAAATGCACTTTCTGCATTGAAAGCTTTCTTTTCTTTTTGTGATTTCTTGTAACACTTAGATTCAGTATGTCCTTTCCGGGAACAATACTTACACCACGGCCCCACACCTTTAGGGTTACGGTTTTTCTTGTATTGACCAGGACTTCTTGTAGGGTCCAACACGTTTCCACTTCGTTCAACAGATTTCTTGCTCATTTCTTTCCCAGGAGATGATCCGACATTGTATGCGTTCTCCGTAGTGTTCAAATCCTTTTTCTTTAATTGGATTCTCCCCGATTCATTTATTAGTTGTCTTTCAACTTCCAAGTGTGTAAACTCTGCATCCTTCATTCTATAAAGTATTTGAACCAAGTGATCATATTCAGCTGGTAGTCTTCTGATAAGCTGCAGTGCGACCAACAGATCAGGAATTTCGAAGCCCACATCCTTAACTTGGTTTTTCTTTTCACTGACACGCTTGCAAAAAATACCGATCTGTTCTTGTTCTGGATTAAATCTTAGTTCGAAAAATTCATCGATTAAAACAGCTAATCGAGCTTTAGATACAGGTTCAAAGTTATCTTTTAAAATTTTCCATGCTTCTTTCCCATCAGTCGTGTGCCGTATCAAAGGAAGAAGTTTTCTTTCGACTCCTTGATAAATTGTTGTGTAACACCGCTGCTTTCTCCATTCATACTCGAGTTTTTCTTTTTCAGTAGCTTCTTCTGGATAAGGCTTTTCTTCACCAATTGCAAAATTCCAACAGCCGCGATCCATCAACAAGACTTTCATGTCTTCCTTCCATGACGAATAGTTCGAATCGTCGAGTTTCGGGAACACAAAAGACGAAAAATCTAAATTCATCTTTTCTTCGGCTTAGTAAAAATTCACAACAATTAGTAGCACTTATTCTTTCAGTTCATAAACACGAATCTTACGGCAAGGGTTTTAAGGATTTTGGCTCACCTGGGCCCATAACCATGTTGGAGTTTTTCTCAACAAAAATAGCAGAGTATAAATAAGACCAGGCATTTAGATTAAAAATCAATTCTTTTAATGAAGAACTAAAAGGTCTGCATCTTGCAGTATACAGCTACGGTATATACACACAGGCGGTGTCTGTTCTTTTTACTTAAAAAGAACAAACATCCAATGACAATTCATCCGGAAATACTACGTACTTCCGGTTACAAAATGATTATCCAATTATGTTGCTCCTCTGGGACCGACCTCTGCTTGATTTGAATATGCAACAAAAACACCTAATTATGAGTCTGTGATTGAAGCATTATTAGCCCAATTGATTACACCGCTAGAATCAATTTGAGTTAATAATGTTTTTTTGGTTCCAAAGGTTGTCAGTTCTATTCCCGTTCAAAGAAATGTGGGGGCGAGAATTAAAAGAAAATAGGGCTGAGATAGAATAACAAATTTAATTGCTGCTGTGAAAGTAAGGCGTAATTCATTCCCCCCCAAGGCGAAAGTGGAGAGCTGAAACACACGCCGCCAGAGAGAAGACACGTGGGGGGCGAAAGTGGAAAGCTGAAACACATCTCGCCAGAGAGAAGACACGTGTAGATAACACGCCATGGGGTTTCATTACACATGGAAGAGAAACAAGATTGAGCCTTGGATGAAAAAGTGGTTTGAAGCAGTGAAAGTGATTTGCGTAATACTTTTCTCCAAACCAATGGGGGAATTCGGAAATATTATAAATAGATAGTTATTGGTGCAAAACTTCATTTGCTCAGAACGATCCAATCTGTTAAGAAATGAACAGACGGAACGTGATTCTGATTGTGTTAGTTTCTCTTGTGATCGTAGAATTAATTTTTATAATATCAAATCATATTCAGGCAATTGAAAATGAGGTAGAAATTAGCAATAGCACATGCTATCTTTCGACACATATAGGGAGAAAAGTATTTTATCATCGGTGTATAAAAGAGGGCGAAATCGTGCACGATATTCGACGCTTCTTTAGCATCAATTCAACGTATTTGACACCAAGTATATTGGGGGTACAATTGACAGAAAAAGAATTTCAGAAAATGTGTAAACAATGATGAAACTGAAACATCCCTCGTGTCTGTTGTGTGTAGGAGCAAGCCAATCCGGAAAAACTACCCTAATTCGACAAATGATCGCGCATAAAGCTTACGATTATGAATTCAAAAACATTATTTGGTGTTATAAAGCGTTCCAAGAATGGTTCATGAAAGAAAAAGGAATCAAATTTGTTGAAGGCTTGCCCGAAAAATTTGAAAGTGAATGTCTGTACATTTTTGATGATTTTCTTCATTCTTTAGATGAGAAAGTTTCACAATTATTCACTATTACAGCGCATCATTCTAGAATCAGTGTGATTTTGATTTTGCAAAATCTATTTCCTCGAAATAAAGTGATGCGAGACATAAGTTTGAATGCACAGTATATAATATTGTTTAAAAACAATCGTGATGTGGGACAGATTCAATGCTTTGCTAGACAACTCTACGGAAACAAAGCAGCATCGTTTATGGATGCCTACAAAAAGAGCACGCAAGGTTATTTCAATTATTTGTTGGTGGATCTGCACCCGAGAACGGACGAAAAATATCGGCTAAGAGAAAGCGTGTTTCCTGATACCTATGGAATTCATTGGATATATGTACCGATAAAATGAAAAATGTAAAGAAGCATTACCATTTATTGAAACTACTGCTCACTGCATCTCCAGCGCAAAAAAGAGCAATTATACGAACTGCTGACAAAAGTCAGTTACATCTTTTCTGCGAGATTTGCTTAAATATTCTAGAAGGCAACCTTCTGGTCGATGTTAAGAGACTGAGGAAATATAAAAAAGCCATTAGAAAAATCGGCAATAAAAAGTTATCGTTAAAACAAAAAAGAAAAGAAATAATTCAAATGGGTGGGGCTCTCCCTTTACTAATAGCGCCAGTGTTGACAGCATTAGCGGGCATTATTGGAAAAGCAATAGGGAATCGAATATAACATCTACTACAATGGCAAAGCGAATGGCAGTTGTTCCAGAAGAATTGGCGACAACGTATTTTTCGAAAACAGCAGATGCAGGATTGCATGACATTGAAAGTCAAATAGAAAACCTCTTGCAAACATCAAGCTATTCAGATGATGCAAAAGCTAAACTGTTAAGTCAATTGATTCTTAAATACCGGCATATTGTGAGTGAACCTAAGCCTCCAGTACGGGTGACAATTGAAGAGGAAATTCCGAAAGAAAAATCACTAGAATTATCGGAAAGAAATGCATCGGAAGATCCTATTGTACGCGATATCATTCTTTCTGTGCCTGCAAATTTCCAGAAATTTATTCCGCCGATAGTAGAGAAATTGAAAACGCGTAGCTATTCCTGGAATGAATCGGGGGAATTGATGACTGATAAACAGCCTGTTAAGTACTCAAATGTGATTGACTTATTTTCATATTTGATGAGGAATGTTAAAAAGGGTCTCGAACCTCATGGTTTCTCAGTGTTCTGGAAAGCCATCAACGAGATAAAAATCCCGTCTCGGTGGATAGGGAATCAGAAATTAGTGCAAAACCTAGAGGGTGATACAAGCGTACGCGAAAGTCATAACGACGATACGCTAGAATGGCTGGACACGCCTCGGGTAAAAAAGAAGAAGAACGCGAAAAGGAAATGGAAAGAGTATTAAAAGCTGCATATTATGACTTTGCAAACCCTGCATCATTTGGTGGAATAAAGAAACTATCAAAAGCCACAAAAGTACCATATAAAAAAACAAAACAGTTTTTATCATCACAAGACCCGTATTCCCTTCACAAAGGCGTTCGATACAAATTTCCTCGAAGAGCAACGCTTTCATATGGGATAAATGAGTTATGGCAGTGTGATCTTGTGGACTTAAAACATTTGGGAAAGCATAACAACGGGTTTCGGTACTTACTCACCATAATCGACGTATTTTCAAAATACGCGAGAGTGGTTCCTCTGAAGCAGAAGAATGCAGAAGCCGTAAAAAATGCATTTGAAAAGTTGTTTCAACAGGTAAAACCTAAAAACATTCAAACTGATAAAAGCAGTGAATTTTACAATTATCAAGTGAAATCTTTATTTCAGAGGCATAGTATCAATCACTATTCTGCCGAAGGCGACCATAAGGCTAGCGTCATTGAGAGGTTTAACAGAACAATAAAAAACAAAATGTTTAGAGTGTTCACATACAGAAATTCTTATAAGTATGTGGATATCTTACATTTGCTTGTAAAATCGTATAATGACGCTGAGCATCGCACTATTGGTATGGCACCCTCGAAAGTGACGCCAGAATTAGAACCTCAAATTTTCAAAAAAGTATATGGTTTTATCGGAAAGAACGCGAAATTGATTCTAAATAAGGGAGATTTAGTTAGAATATCTAAAGCGAACAAAACTTTTCGACGAGGATATTTACCAGGATGGAGTGATGAGGCCTTTAGAGTATCCAAAGTATATTCCTCTCATCCAACTACATTTGAGCTGCAAGACCTGAAATCAGAAGCTATAAAAGGACGATTCTATGCAGAGGAACTCCAGAAAATCTCTAAACGCTCTGATGATTACTGGCGCATAGAAAAAGTGCTCAAAACAAAAGGCAGAGGCAGGAATAAAGAGTACTACGTAAAGTGGCAGGGCTTCGATGCGCGCTTCAATTCGTGGGTTAAGAAAGCATGGATGAAGTAAATGATTTTTACATCACTTTACCTAGCAATTCCAGCACTCAATTTTTTCCAAAAAATACGCAAGCATCATTCAGGACGAAACTAGCTCGCCCGATAATATTGATAGGCGCATGGGAAGTTGGTTTATCAGAGATATTTATTCCGCGAACCTGGTTCAACATCGGCAACCACAATAATAAATATTCCATAACATATGAAGAAACAAAAATTGTCGAAAAGGATTATGTAGAATATGATATCAGAGTGAAAATAGAACAAGGAACAGCAGAAGAAGATGTTATCGAGAGAATTAATCAAAGTATAGAAGAGCAATGTGGACACTATGTCATCTTTGCATTGGATCTCAAGAACATTAATGTTCATATTGCCCCCAATTACGAGTTACATTTAACAGCAACGAATGCCCCTAGGTTGTTAACCATGCTTAATTTACCTGGAGAAGATAGAATTATAAAAGCATCGGAGAGTTTTGTTTTCCGAAAACTATCAAAGACGAACAAGGATAATTTCTTGAAAATTATTGCAAGAAATCTAAAAAGACATTTCATAATACGCACCACTCGGTTTAATCACAAATATACCGATATGGAAAACATGCACCATGAACTGTTTCAGCATATAAACTTTAATCTTATGCAGACAGGGATCGGAGGAGCGGCAGATTTTATATTTGACTTTAAAGAAAATAAAGTCGAAATGACAGTCCAAAAGAACGTCGAACTCGAATTCAGATTATTATATGCACCCACTTTTATGCGTATGCCAAGTTTGACAAAGGATATTGTGCTAACGGGGAAATCAATGCATGTGTTGCAAAAAGTCAACAGACCTCCATTGAACGAATATTTTCGCGTAAGCATTACAGATAAACCGACGGTTCCGGAGAAAGTGAGAAAAACAGAGCATTTGGAACTAGAAGTTGGATTTTATAAGAATGCAGAGCAGTTATTTAGTTCTTTTAAACATCTAGCCTTTAATCTGTTAGCAAATAATAAAGTGAAAGTTCATATACCCGATACATCTACTATAACCCTACAGAATGGGCTCCAAAATTTACTAGGGTTTAAAAATTCAACATTATACGGTGGCACTCATATCTCGGATTATCCACTGGAATTAGACGGAGGAATCACAGAAATTTATGTCTATACAGATATTATAGAATCTCATTTCGTAGGGGATACTATTGCACCTTTACTCCGCATCATTCCTGTGATGTCAACCAAACAAGACCAAATTGTTATTAATTATCAAAGGCCTCTGTATTTTCCTCTGCGTCAAAATTATATTGACTGTATTGAAGTCGAATTAAAAAGCAGTTCGGGAGACGGTATTATTTTTACGAGCGGAAAATCACTCTTGGTTCTTTCTTTCCGACGAAGAACAGTATAAAACTAACTAAATGTGCAAAATGAATATTCTGTAACAAAGTGTATATCATGTTGACAATGTAAAAGACAACTTCCATGTATTGTATTGTAAGCAAGAAAACTGATTGTAACACTCTGCGTAAAAATATTGTTCTGTAACAATGAGAATGCAATGTCCACGAATTGTTACAATGATAACTTTCATGTATTGTAAGCATAAAAATGATTGTAACACTCTATGTAATAATATTGACACAACCCCTTGAATAAAAAAAAAATTGTTTTCCTGTAAAAATTGCGTCTGTTTTCTTTCGACTCGTGTCTTCATTAAGCATGTTGCAATGCTGTTGCGCAATATGACATCTGAGAGATGTTTTTCTTTAATTTGACCTTACAGGTTAAACGTACAGGCCCCTTGCTATTTTTTCTGTCTTACATAAGTGTTGTTCTAGAATAAATGCGCAGTCAGATTTGCAAAAATAACTTTGTTTTTAAAAATTTGTCCTTCATTTCGAGTATAAAATGTCAAGTTGAAGACTGAGCCTTCAACATTTGTCTAGTCCGTTCCTGAAGTGTGTGCCTGTGCCTTCTCTACTTTTTGGATTCTACCGATATCTACAGCAATGGAAAATGGTGAGTGGCATTTGTATTTTTCTTCCTCTACTTAGATACATTTCGTTCAGAGCTTTCTCTCTACTTGCTTCATTAGTTTTCGTTTTAAAATTTTCCAGAAAGCTTTGATTCCTCGAGTGCTAAAAAAAGAAAATTCCATGTTGATTTGTCAAAGGAAAATGAAACCACGTCGAGTAAAATAACAACTCCCTATTCCGTATATATAGGCAAAGGAGTATGCCTAGAGCTCAAGGATTTTAGGAAGGCATTGTATCTTGGCTTCATAAAATCAAACGAGAAAGGAGAAGTGAAGAATCGCTTCAACTTCCATGTTGATCAAATCCCTGTTCTTCTAGAAGGGATAGCACACATTCAGGAACACCTAAAGTCAATGTAAATTTTTTACGTAGGAGTAGGGAGATATCCAAACTTTCCCCCGATTCCTAAGTCGGCTTAACTTTCAAAAAAGTGTGCACGTTTAAATTTTTTCTAACTTACGGAAACAAACACAATGATCTTTACAAGATTTAATTCATCGTTTCGCGGTGCAGTGCAAAGTTGGCGAGCAGAAATTCATTCCTCTGATTTGGAGAGCATTTTCGATAGAAGTCGCACCGCTCTTCATGATCTTTTGAGCAGAGCCGAAGGACCTGTCTTACGATTGCGATTTATATTATGCTTCAGCATAATTTTTCGAAAAATTGTTGATGAGGACATATTGGAGCAAAGTTTTTATTTCTGCAGCGATGCAGCTAGACTTTTGGCGGTTTCACAAATCATACCGCACATCTATCGAGCGTTTACCAAAATTCAGAATTCAATAGATGCCTTCATCCACAACGGTAGTGGTTGGGTTTTGAATGAGGTGGAATTCCTCGACGTTCATGAGGGTAACTTTCGGGAAATAGCAGGAGGATGTTCAAATGCGAAACTCCCTTCGAATCTAAAAAACAAACGCGCATTACTGAATCTGCATTGCTCTAATAATCAATGTTTCCTTTACGCCATTTTAGCTACGCTTTTTCCCCAGCGTGCAAACGCTCACAGAGTATCGAAATACAAACCATTTCTGAATTCGATAAATTACTCAATGTTAAATTTCCCTGTAACACTTTCAAATGTGAAACCTTTCGAAAAGGCTAACAATCTTAGAGTTAACATATTCGGCTATGCTGACAATCTCGTGTATCCAATGTATATTGGCAAACCAAATCAGCGCGAAGTCAACTTATTCTTCTATGACGATCACTATTTTCAGATTAGAAATTTCAATAAATTGTTGCGACAGAAAACAAACGAAAATCATTTCTGTGTCAATTGCTTAAGCGGCTTCACCCGAAAAACAACTTTAGAGTTGCATCAACAGCTCTGCTTACACAACAAACCGCAACGGTTATTAATGCCTTCCGATTTGTCTTTAAAATTTAACCACTTCAACAAATGTGTGGAGCATCGCTATGTGGTATATGCTGACTTTGAATGCTTGTTATCGAAAATATCAACCACCCGCCCTGATTCGAACAGATCTTTCACATCGCCTATCGAAAAACATATTCCTGTAAGCTATGCTTTTATAATCGTGGCTAATGAAAATGATTTAATATATCATTCCTATTATGCTGGAGAAAAAGTAATTGAGAAATTTTTTTCTGAGCTCATGGCAATTACTAGCAAACTTATTGATGATATGAAGCGAGTCAGTAAAATTGAAGTAAATGATACCACTTCTTACAGTGAATATCGATGCGTGTTTTGCCGTGAATTTTTTGACGTAAATTCCATTCGAGTGCGACATCATTCTCATGATTCTAACCATGTCATTGGATTGGCTCATCAGCTTGGAACTTGTTACACAAAAAAACTTTTTTCATTCCTGTTGTCATTCATAATTCGCGTAATTATGACACACACTTATTGTTAAAAAACATGCCAATGAATATCGCCAGAGACATTAATATCATACCAATAAACATGGAAAGATTTACTATGTTTACTCTAGACCACTTAAAATTTCTTGACTCCTATCAATTCTTAGACGCTTCGTTGGACGCTTTAGTTCATAATTTAAACATTTCGAAACATTCCTTTAAAATTTTTGACGCATTTTTTGCAGATGATGACAACCGTAATTTGCTTAAACGCAAAGGTGTTTTCCCCTACTCTTTTTTGGACGATATTTCAAAACTGGATGCTAAAACTTTTCCTTCAAAGGATAAATTTTTTAATGTGCTCACTCAAAAACATATCAGTGACGATGATTATTCGCATGCTAAATTAGTATACAATACCTTTGGCTGTGCTAGATTTGAAGACTATTTGAAATTATACCAGTTAAGTGATTGCGTTTTGCTCTCAGAAATTTTTACTAACTTTCGAAAATTAAGTTTAAATCACTACGGACTCGATCCTGTTCACTATATATCACTTAGCGAACTTACATTTGATGCTGGGCTCAAAAAATGTAAAATCAAGCTACAGTTGCTTTCTAATGTTAATGATTATTTATTTTTCGAAAACCAGATGAGAGGTGGGATTTGCTTGGTGGGGAAACGATATGCAAAGGCTAATAACCCATACATGTCTGATAGTTACGATAGCTCTGTTAATCATAGCTATATTTTAGCTTTAGACTGTGTTAATCTCTATGGTTTTGCCATGAGTATGCCGTTGCCATACGCCAATTTTTCTTGGATGACACCCGATGAAATCCAAAGCTTTGATATATTCGGAACAACACCTGATTCGCCTCAAGGCTACATACTTGAGGTTGATTTGGAAATTCCAACTTCTCTCCACGACGAACACAATGATTTGCCCATGGCACCAGAGCATTTAAATATTACCTACGATCTGCTTTCGCCTTATTCTAAACGCTTATGCGATCAATACCAGTTAAAAAACACTTTACCTGCAAAAAAGCTCACGCCTAATTTTTTTAATAAAAAAAATTATGTTGTGCATTATTTAAATTTAAGTTTTTACCTTCAACAGGGTTTGGTGTAACGTAAAATCCACCGGATTCTGGTTTTCTCCCAAAAACCATGATTAAGGGAATATATAGATTTCAATAACCAAAAACGTAACGAAAGTAGTGCAGTGACAGAAAAATTATTCTTTAAGAAATTAAATAACGCATTTTTCGGTAAAACAATGCAAAATGTTCGGAAGAGAATTAATGTGCGTGGAGCTCTAACACGGGACACGAATCAAAGGCTTCTTTCCAGCCCCAGTTTGGATTATTTTGAACCCATTAACGAGAATTTCATGTTATTTAAAATGCGCGAGCCAAATTTGTATTTGGATAAACCAATATACATCGGTTTCTGTGTTTTGGAGTTGTCCAAACTTAGGATGTACGATCTATATTATACTCATTTTAAATCCTTTTACAAGAGTTCATGTGATTTATTATACATGGATACGGATTCATTGTACTTGCATATACATACTAATGATGTATATTTTAACCTTCGAAAGCATTTTGCTCATGTTTTGGATTTAAGTAATTTTCCTGCGGATCACTTTTTGTTTGATGAAACAAATCGGGGGAAACTTGGAACATTGAAAAACGAAATTTGTCGACCCATTCGCGAATTTATTGGCATAAAACCTAAAATGTATTCCGTGCTGTATGGCGAGAATGAATGCAAAAAGACAGCAAAAGGCGTTCGATCAAGTACACTGGCTAACATCACGCATATGACCTATAAATCCGTTTTGATGGAAGAATCAAAACTACGACATATGCAGTATCGCATTCTTTCAAAAAAACATATTTTGGAAACTGTCGTTCAAAATAAAGTGTCTTTTACTGCCTATTACGATAAGAAATTTGTTTGTGAAGATGGCATACATACATTGTCTTATGGTCACAAAGATATTTAATATTGTTTTCAATATTGGGGGGGGGGGTAATTTTAACTCAATTTGTATACATATTTCTACTATAATATATTATTATCTCCCTACTCCTATGCTTTGCTTTCAGTGGCTGCTTTTTTTATTTTTTTAATCGTATATGTGTTTGTATATTCGACTTTAATATTCTCTTAATTATTAAAACTTTCAAAAAACCCTCTCCCCGGATTGAACAGTTAAAAAAAAATATTTCTTTCATTAATACATGTCTTCATCTTGTTTGTTGTTTTTTAATGCTTTTGTTTCATATTTTCTCTTCGTAAAACTTAAAATGTTCAATTCGGTGGAAGGACGAAAAAAAAATCTATCTTATGTACTGTGAAAAGTTTGTCGATATATCTAATAATTAACTGATTTGTGCTCATTTTTAGTATGCATTTTTGTCTTTCATGTCTTCCGTTTCCTTAATTCCCTCAGGTCATAGTTTTTTTTTTATTCGGCGTTGGCTAAAGAACCCGTACGTTTGTCTACTATGTATATGTGTCATAGGTTTTGTTTTTTTCTTTCTCGACGTAGCCTAGAGCACGCGAGTTTTTGTCAACTATGTCTACGTATGTCGGTATTCAAATCTCACCTCAAACGTCTCGGGAGGGCGGGGGACTTTAGTCAACTACCAATACAACTTTTTCTAATTTCTTGTGAAATCAAAGACATGAAAGACGTAAACACTAATCAGTTAGTTGCTGCTTTGCATTAGCTAGTCTTATTTGTTTTTCTATGCCTAACATTTTTAGAGGATTAGGACAAATCATATTCAAATCGTTTTTTTTTTGCATATGGTTCTGTGAAACCTCTGTTAACCACTTAACAGTTATATTTACTTAGAAATGTTTCTTGTACATTGTCATCTAAATAAAGTCGCAATGCATATTTGTAAAAAGCAATGTTCATTAAAAAATACTTTTTGCCATTCATTTGAATTTGAGTTTGGTCTAGTGGCACAAGAACCATCATTTGACCATGCTGCGCCAAACTATGGTGTTAGCTATTAAAAAGGCTTTTGCATACTTTTTAAAATAGTACTCATGATTGTTGATTCTGATTAATAAAATCAATTTAAATACAAAAGTGCAAGTAAAAATGCACTAATTTTGGATACAAAATGATATAATAAAAACTGTTAAGTGGTTATATAATAAAAAAAACGAAGGTCAGATCCGCATGTCTCATGGCGGCCTTGGAAGTGCGGACAAAGCTTCACTAATTTTCCTTCGCCTCACTCCCTTTACATTTCGCATTTTAAAGCTTGACACAGTGACTTCGAGCATTTCGGCTTCGCAAGGTACGCATCTGTTTTCATTAGCACGATTTCGTGATCCTCGCTTGTCGTTATGGGCTTTCCTGCATGGCGCGAGAGATTTTCCGGGTTGGATTGGTTTTGCGCTCTGCGCTTGACGTTCATCGCTTTCCAGGTTGTGGCTTGTTTCACCTCTCTGCTTTGCAATGTAAACCCGTTGACTCGTTTTCTCCGCAGTGCTTTCTGTTCTTGCTCTGATTGAAGTCGTTTCGCGCGGTGTTTTATCGGCTCTCTGTTTTTGTCTCCGCTGAGATGACTTCATGTTGTGTTTTAATGTGATGTGAAGCGAAATCGTGCAGACTATACTACTGCTACCTTTGTTGCTAATAGAGTGGAGGAGATAAGAAAACTATCTTCTGTGGAAAATTGGAGGCATGTACCTGGTATTTCTAATCCAGCTGATCTCCCATCGAGAGGATGTACAGTGAGGACCCTCATCAAAAGTCATTGGTGGGAAGGACCTGATTGGATCAAAAGGTCGAAAGAAGATTGGCCAAAATCTGCTCATTTTCCAAATATGGAAGTGGTTAATTCAGAAAAGAAGACTATCATAACCGCTTCTGTTTTACAACTTGAGGAAAAGTATTATCATCGATTTTCATCGTATGTTAAAATTGTCCGAATTACAGCTTGGCTTTTAAGGTTTCTTAAGAATCTGAAGAATGGGAGAAATCGAAGAACAGTAGGTCCATTGAATTATGATGAAATCAAGAAGGCTGAACGTATTTTGCTGAAACAAGTGCAGTTAGAAGTATTTTAGGATGAGAACGACAAAAGGTTAAAATCTTTACAAGTTATCAAAGACTCTGAGGGAATTCTAAGAGTGAAAATCAGAATATTTTTCAGGGAAGACCATAGAGATTTTCGTCTACCCATAATTCTTCCTTCCGATCATCCTGTTGTAGTGACTCTCATAATGTATAAACATGAACATCATGGACATTATGGAGTTCAGATGCTTATGAACCATCTTAGGGAAAGTTACTGGATTTTGAAGTCAAGAAAAGCTATTAAAAAGCTATAAAGTCCTGCATCATTTGCAATAGATTTGATGCAAAACCGGTTTCTGTTCAGGATGGCCTATTGCCTCAAAACCGTGTGAGAGATGCTGAAACTTTCGAAATCGTAGGATTAGATCTAGCTGGACCTGTCAACCTTAAAGAAGAAAGAAAGGCTTAGACTTTGATCCTAACTTGCGCGGTTTACCGTGCAGTCCACCTCGAACTTTTAACTTTAGTATCAACTGAAAATTTCCTACTAGGTTTGAGGAGATTTATTGCACAAAGAGGTCGACCATATGTCATCTATTCAGACAATGGTACAAATTTGAAAGGTGCTCATCGTCTACTGAAGGAAGTTGATTTCGAAAAACTGAAGAATATTGAAGAACTAAGTCCTATTTCTTGGACTTTTATACCTCCAAATGCCCCCTGGTGGGGAGGATTTTGGGAGAGACTTATCGGCCTTATGAAGCGGATTTTAAGAAGAATTTTAAGAAAGACATCTTTAAATCATGAAGATATGAACACAGTTCTTTGTGACTGTGAAAGAGTAATGAATTCAAGACCACTTACTTATGTTTCGGAAGATGCCGAAGATTTGGAACCCCTTACTCCAGCAATGTTCCTGCACAATATTAGAGAAACCGGCGAGCCTGATTTAGACCTAATTGAAGAAATTAAGTTTAATAAAAGATTGGCCTACCGAAACAGAATCCAAAAGGATCTAAGGAAACGTTTTCGATCGGAATACTTGGGACAATTGCGAGAAATACAAAAGGTAAAAAGAGAAACTGCTTTATGTATTGGAGACATCGTTCTGGTTGAAGATAATACCAAAAGACTGAACTGGAATTTGGGGAGAATTTTGAAACTGTTTCAAGGAAAAGACAATAGAGCTAGAGTAGCTCTAGTTAAAACCAAGTTTGGTTCTTTTCTGCGCCTTGTGCAGAAATTATATCCACTTGAAGTGAGCGAAAAGGATAAACCTGTTGAATACAATACTAATTCTCCTCTAATTTCAGGTGCTAATAGACGAGAGACTTTTCCCATCTCTTTAGATAGGAAGACTTCCCTGATAGAGCCCCATGATGGTCTTCCACTTCCTTCTAAGGAATCTGACTGTGGAACCGACATGGAGCCGATGATGGATTCTTCGCCTCTCCTTCCGAATGAAACTTCTTATCCTGTCTTACCTGACGGAACTGAACATTTGGAACCAAGACGATCCCGTTATGGACGATTGCTGAGACCTGTCCAAAGACTATGAACTTTTATTTGAGTTTATGAACAGCTTATAAACTTAAAGTGGGGAGTGTTGCAAAGGGAAACGAACCAACTTGATTTTTTTTCGTAGTTTCCTGTAATTTCTTTTTTTTTATTTGCTTTGATTTTTTTATATGATGCCTCTGTTCATTTCCGGTCTGGTGGCGCCAGAAGGGATCATTATTATACTGTTTTTTTTGGAATTAACTAGTTGTCGGTTAGAACTCCTAAAGGAGTGCTTGTATTTTAATAATCTGCATTAAAAATGTTAAAATGTTAAAGAAAACGTCCTCACTGCTAGGGTTTGACGGTTTTCAAACCCGGTTTTAAAAGCCGGTTTTTTAAAGTAAATTTGCCACATTCAAAAACCGGTTTTTTAAAGTAAATTTGCCATATTCAAAAACCGGTTTTTAAATTAAGAAAACCGGTTTTAAGAATTCATATTATTATGTAAAAATTAATTTTGAACTTATTTGATTTGCTATTCATTCTATGCAACGGGCAGCAAATACATTTTTTCAGCATTGCAAGTTGCGTTGGCCAGTGCTTGTGCACTACACAGTTGCGCCTCGAATTCGTCAATTTATGTTTTTAATAAACATCCATTTTCACTTTTTTTCTAGGTGAAACAAAAGTTTGATAAAGTTCATTTCTTGCTTCTCGTCGGATGTTTTGTCTATCGATATGAAGTCGGTGCTAATAGAAACGTCAGCAATTTGACTGGCTCGTTTCGAAGAACGTGTGAAAGGAATAAATAATTGCTTCTTGATCACAGTATTTAATATCATATAAAATTTTCTTCGTACCACTTCTGAAAGTTTTTTTACACCACTTGAACTAGCCATATCAATACGAAATATTCAGTTAAAATAAAATGCTGTCAGAAACGACATAACACTCACATACACGTGGAAAAAAATAGAACTAAAAAGTATCTAATGCAAGAAATCCAAGGTCAATTGCATCGTTCCGCGTCTCACCCCTTAATAAAATGGAACTGTCGAAATGTGGTCTCAGAATCCGATCCGTTTAGAGTCACGACAGGTTTGCTTAATATTGTGAAGGTGAAAACTGGAAACAAAAATATAAAGTTGTTATATTTGGTGAAAATAACGAAAGTATTAAGTATGTTTAATTTTTATGTTTATATTTTCTATTTTACATTTTAAAATTTAAATTTTATTATATAAATTTCTTCTATCAAAAGTTAGTGTAAAATAAGAAGTTCTGGCTTCTGTTTAATGGAATTTTAAATAAAACACAGGGTGTTAAAATATTCCATATTTTCTTTCGCAACGTTTTAACATAAATTGTCTTTAGCAAGCATCGGAATTAGATTAAGAAGTGTTTTTTTTTTTCAAAATTCCTAGAAAATGTGTAGATTAGATTATTTTAAATTACATTAATATTAAAAGTTAAAATAATAAAATTGTAAAATAAACGTCAAAAATATTTATTCAATAATTTTAATTTCATTTTTAGATAAAAATGAGTAAGTCCGAAGTTTGGGATAGTTTCAAAAAATTCAGAACAGACAAGGCAATCTGAAATCATTGTACTAAAATGCTGAGCTCTAAAGGATCATCTACGAGCAATCTACATAATCATTTGAAAGCAGTTCATAAAATAATTGTCTGAAATAATATAATTGTTTAGTTTCTTGAAGACCCTGAAGAAAAACTTACAAATCCAAAGACACTGAAAACTGAATTTTCATTATTTGAACTAATGAATAAAAGAACAAAAAACTTAAATTTGTAACTTGATGACAAACTCAGTAACTAGTGAACGAGTATTTTCAATTTCAGGCAATATTGTATCCAAAATAAGAACGAAACTTAGCCACCGTTCAGTGGATATTTAATGTTTTTTAAAATCCTATTTTCTTAGGAGAAATTAAAATTGGTGAAAATAATATAAATATTATTTGAAATTTTGTTTGAGTTTTCGTTATTTTGTGTAAGTAATATGTATATGTAATCTTTAATTTTGTTTTTTATATTTTGAATTTGATATTGATTTCGTTTTTTGTTATTTATATAAATTAAAATAAAATAAAAAATAGAATAGGGAAAAATATTTTATTTTTCCCTATTCAATTTTTTTTTTGACAAAAATTCGAAAACCGGCTAAAACCGGTTTTTTTGGAAATATCGAATTTGAAAACCGGTTTTTCAAAAAGTCGATTTTTGTATAAACCCTACTCACTGCTTTTGTCATGTGTTCAGTAGAGAAATTATTGGATATTTTTAGTGTAGGCAAGCTCTATCCCGGACACTTTGGTTCGAAGTTCTTCAGCAGAAAGGTATGTGGATTCTTTTTTGTTGATCAGTAGTAATTAAAGAACATCAAATCCGCAATAGAGAATTAAACATCCCAAATGTTCAGGATCAGTTAAAATAGAGAAAACTTGCCCTGCTACTATGAAAGTGACAAAACAGACGGTACATGAAGATACACAAATTATAGTGGAATACCAGGCAACTCATGTGGGTCATGAACATGAAGTAGGAAAATTAAGACTGACAAATGAAGAAAGAACAGGACTCGTTGAAATGCTACGAAATGGAATTCCATTCAGTTTTGTGCTTGACAAAGTCCAGCAAGAATATTCCCCTACCAAACGATATGGATTAACAAACAGAAAAGATATAAATAACATCCGAAGAGATTTCCGAATTGAAAAAACAATAGCTCTCATAAAGAAGATGTAATATCCGTGGACATACTAGTACAAAAAATGATAGCAAATTATTATAACCCCATCCTTGTTTATAAACCTATGGGTGAAAGTCTGTCTGATTTTCCACAAATTGGAACAGAGGAGATTTTACCTGACTTTGCTACAGAAGCACAAATGAAACTTTTAGAACTGTATGGGGGAAAATGCATCATATTGGATTCAACCCATGGTGCCAACCAGTATGGATTCCAGCTAACAACTATTTTAGTTAATGAGGACAACCATGAGGGACAACCTGTAGCAACTTTATTTTCAACGAGAGTAGCCTGTGAAACTTTTGAACCATTTTTCAAGGCTATCAAATTGAAACTGAAAGAAGACTTTAAAACAAAATTAATCTTAACAGATGACACAAACTCATTTTGCAATGCATGGACAAGCATATTTCAAAATGATGCCAAACATATATTGTGCGCATGGCATGTTTTAAAAAATTGGCATTCTAATTTAAAGGGAAAAGTTAAAGATGAAACTTTAAGACTTAAAATGAAAAATGATATATATATATATATATATATATATATATTACATGAATTAGATGTTGCAACGTTTGAAAAATATTTAAAAGAATTTACTATTAAATATGAAGAAGAAACTACTTTTTAAAAATATTTTGAGGAACATTACATGAATAGAAAAGAATAGCGGGCATATTGTCATAGAGCTCAATTGGGTGTAAATACTAATATGAAACTTGAGAGACAGCTGAAGTATGAAGAAACAGGTGAGACAATAATGAAACGATTAGATAAATCAATTCATGTTGTTCTGAAAGCTGTTACAAAGAAACTCCTGGAGAGAATAATATCAATTCAAAGAGGAAAATTAACACACAGAGTAAGCTTAGTAAGGAAAAGACATCTTGTTGCTCAAAACCTAGATGAGAAGATATACTCTGTCTACAAGGTGAAAGAACATCAATGGACAGTGGCCAAAGTGGAAGCTTCATCTATATTCACTTATGATATCAACATAGGTAACGAAGATTGCAAATGTGATATAATGTGTTCACACTGTGGGATATGCATACATGCATTAGCTTGCACCTGTGGTGATTATAATATCAGGCATGTTATATGCAAGCATATTCATTTTTTTTTTTTTTTTTTTTGTAAAGAAGTTAACTTTTTCACTAAGACTGATGCTGCCAGTATCTGCTCAAATGCAGATGATGTTAATGAAGGAGAACTTGCCATTGCTATAAATGAGCATAAAGAGCTGCAATCATTTGGAAAGTCTGCTATTGTCAATCAACTGCAGAGAATTGACATCAGTGCTCAAAAGGCTTCATTAGTTTTAAGATTACAAAATATTAGTAATCAAATACAAGCACTGGAAGCTTTGGAAGACTTAAATGGTGCTGCTGAACTTAATAAAACTTTAGAAATTTACTTACAAACAATTTCATCTAAGCGTTCATTACCATCTATATCTGATGAAGTAAAAAATACACCTATTAATAAGGTAACTGATCCTCAAAGGAAATTTACCAATAAAAAAAATATACACGCAAATAATCCTTTTGGCAATGTATTTTTAAAAATAATTTCTTATGTAATAAAAACAATTCTTTTCTCTTTTATTTTTTTCAAACAACAAGTTCTCATTTGAATATTTAGTTATCTCATTTCATTCTATAATTAGGTAAAAGTTAATTTGTGTTTATTAGCTTTAAAAATATATAATTTATAATATAGAAAATGTTGCTATCATTAGAAAAATTGAAATTCAATTATAATGTTACTTTATTGCATATTCAACCTATACTTATAATATATTTTCCCCTTACGCACACACTTATCATGTATAATTTAAAAAAGATGATATTCCTGATTCAGCACAAAATTATTGCTTAATTCAAATCATATGCCTAAGTACTTCTATTATACTGTATATATTATGAAAAAAAAATGTTTTTGCAGAATATATATTGCTTATTTCATATTCTTAAGTACTTGGATTTCACTGTATATATATCTTTTGAAAAAAATTTCCTGTTTTTGCATAATATGTATAGTTTCATATGCTTGAAATACTCGAATTATACTTTACTTATTTCTTTTTAAAAATTTGCCTGTGTTTGCATATTATGCATAGTTTTATTTGCTTGAAATACTTATATTATGCTTTACTTATTTCTTTTGAAAAATTTGCCTGTGTTTGCATAATATGTATAGTTTCATTTGCTTAAAATACTTGTATCATGCTTTACTTTTTTTTTTTTTTTGAAAATTTGCCTGTTTTTGCATAATATGTATAGTTTCATATGCTTGAAAAAGTTGTATTATGCTTAACTTATTTCTTTTGAAAAATTTGCCTGTTTTTGCATAATAAGAATTGTTTAACTTATTTCATATGTCTCATGAATTTATGTTAATGTCTTTTATATTTTAATTATTATTCCAGCTGCTGATAGAGAGTAAATGCGCAATTTTAAAATCTGTCATAACATGTAACTTATAATTTTTTTTGGGGGGGGGCTTGGTTAAAATTCTTAATTTAAACCTCTTTTGAAATTTTATTCTATAAATTTACATTCTATAAATGCACATTTTTTTCCTCTTGGTGTTCTTTTTTTGGCACAATAAATACATTTTGATTTATTTTATTTCATGTAGATAATTTATCTGTGTTAATACACATTACTTTCGAATTACTATATACAGAATGAATTAAAAATTCTAAAATTAAACATTATCTAGCATATAATACTGAAGAATTTTATTAATAATCTTAAAATCTGATCCTTGATTAATTATTCTTATTAGATAACTGTATAGCTCATTATAATACACAATTTTATTGGCTAACAAATTTTCTAAGTTTTATGCGCAATTTATTTTCATTTTCACATGAAAAGCGGTTAACCGATAAAATTGTGTAATATAATGAACTATACAGGTATCTAATTAATAGACAATTAATTACAAGAATAATTAATAGACACAGTGTGCTACATTACTTGGAAAAGAAAAAAATCGTCATAAGTACTCATGTAAATGAAAGAGATGATATTTATTGTATTCGAATTTTTTTAAATAAATTTTTAAAAATAGTAATAAACAACTTTATTATTGTTAATAAACACGATTGATACTTAATATAAGAAAGATTGGTTCCAATATTTCTTACAGATAAACACAATTTTTTTTTAAGTAATACATTAATCTCCAAAGTTTACTGTTATATTTAATAAAGAAATTTGTGTGTGTTCGAATTCTAAAACATTATATTTCATAAACATATATAAAACATTTTTTTTTTTTAGTTTAGCAGAGTTTATTAGTGCAGTAGAGTTTTAGCATATATGAATATCGTACAGCATGATTAAACTTTCTTGACACTCACAGACAAAAGAAAAAGAAACATTCTTTATAATACAGAGATTTTTCTGTATTAAAAATTTATCTTATAGTCAATGCGAGGAAGTTTTCTTAAAAATCCATAAATTTTTAATAAAGTCTATAGATGGTATTAATTCAATCAATTGAGTAATTTTTTATAGCGGAATTGTAAAAAAACCCCCAGACATGCAGAACTTTTTTGAAAATATTCCGAATTGTTTGTTTTGATTTAAATTTACTTTCTAAGGTTTTAATTATGTTCGAATAGCGAAATATTGCATTGTTACCTTAATTTTTATTATGACTATCTTTTGGTTGAGTACTATTTTCTGCCTTTGCTGTTAAGTTTTTTTTTTTTTTTTAATGAAATTCACTGCAATCTGGAGAAGGAATAAAAATACAAGCTTCTACTAAAGGAATTTTTTCCGAACTTCTCAAAGCATTTTTAAATATTTATTAAAAGTCTCAAAATTTCAACTTCACCATCCATTTAAATAACTTTAGAAAAATTTCAATCATAAATAAAATAAAAATAGCAATGCAGAAGCATCCGTTTTGATATCTTTCCGATGCATATTTTAATTTTAAGAAAAGGAATAAAAGCTAAATTTTAATCATAATATTTAAAAAATATTCCGCACTTTTCCCTCTAATCCTTTACGCCCCCCCCCCATTTATTTTCTTCGTAGAGGAATACGCAGTGAAACCTCCCTCTTACTATTGAGTGATGGTGATTTGTTTTCAGTACATTATAAAACTTAACCACAGCAAGTAAATTCTTATTTATTTATTTTTTCTTTGGAAACACAGCTGTGGTCATCTGGGCACTCCCAATGCGTATGTGTTTCTACTAGTGCTACCGCATCATGAGAAATTAGACTCTTTTTATGCTAATTTTATTTACTTATTTTTATGTATATTTATATTTAAATTATGTTTTTTGCTCGCTTTTTTTAAATACTGAGGGAAGTAATTTGTTTATTATTTTAACATAACGAAAATTTTAATCAACGTTTTCCGAATTAACTGCTCCATTGAAATTTCGAAGAAATGCTGGTTTTTCAATGCTGGAATGCAAGAATTTCAAAGAAATTGCTGGTGTAGTGTGAAAAATGGATGATCCCGTTACGTAAACCTAAATAAAATTAAGCAAATTAAGGAACTAGAGTGAACATTTTCATAATTGATCTAATGTAAGGATTATAGAATCCGTAACAAAGCACACAATTTATTCAGTATAATCATAAATTATCTAACGGGAGTAAGTTTGAGTCATAATTGGGTCGAAATTCGCATCGATTGTGCTCAGATCATGCCGTCTTTTGAGAGCTGAAAAATTCTCGAATACTTGATTAAATATGGTTCTTGGTCTCTTGCGAGAACTTGGAATAAATTGACCATATGTTAGTAATTGTAACAATGCACTAAGAATCTAGGGTAATTTTTCGAAAAAAAAAGAAAAAAAAAGGAAGCTTTTTTCATATGATCCAAAACAAGTTTAATTTTGCAATCAATATGGGTGATTTTCCTTACTTCTTAATATTAAAAACTCCAGACATCATACCGTCTTTTTTTTTAAAGTTCAGTAATTGATGCTACTTCGTTTGCGATCTTTTGTGACAGCTTTGTTCATAAAACATTATGTTTATAACATTAATAACTGATTCCGCAGAATAAAAGTCTAATCAGTACAGTTTTACTTCCTGGAGTCTGATGCAATTGATTGTGATGTTTCCAGATTGATGACTCACTTAATTTTAAATTGTAAGAAAAGACTTAATTTAATTAAGGAAATTTTTGTCTTCTTTGTTAAGAGTCCCTTATACAGAAGAAGAAGAAGAAAAAGGAGGGGAGCACCCCGCCCCCCCACATTATGCTGACGAAAGCGCCCCCTGTCGATGGTGAGTAAGACCTTTTTCGACTTCAATAATCAGTAATTTTGATTAATTGTCATCTACTTCTGAATATACATTTCCATGGGTTAATAATCATGGATTTCTGATTTTTTTTGGAAATAATTGAATATTTTCTTCATGGAACATAAAAGTGCTGAAATTTATTGCAGATATATTTTGTCATTTTTATCAGAGATTAGCATTATCCTCTACGCAAAGAGTATTCCACACTTTTTGCTTCTTTCGAAAATTATTTTCATTGCCGTTTATATTTGACCTAAGTGTTACACAGGTATAGTGCTAATTACCTCCTCGGTCAGTTCAAAAAACATATATTACAATTCTTTTTGATATTAAACTCTCAGTAAAATACACATTTTGTATGCAAAATGTGATATTCCGGAACAATGATTATAGATGTAAGCTGAAACATGAAATGCATTTTACATTGAGTAATTGTGTTAGAAAACACAATGAAATTTATTTTATATTTCTTATGTCCATTTTATGTGTGATTTGGTGTTTGATAATTTCGTATTTCAAACCGCTTAATCAGACAATCCATGAAGAGAGGGAAAGGAAGCATTATTACTCTGGTATCTATATTTATAAATCCATTAATCGTACCATTGGAAAAGGATAACAAAAAATATTCATGTATAAAATTTAAAATTTATTTCATTTAGAAAATTATTTCAATTTATTACTTAAAATATAATTAATTTTAGAATTTAAAAAATATATTAATTTAGAATATGTTGGTTACAAAAAAGATTCTGGGGTTTGTGCAAGCAATTACAGTGCCACTAATTAAAATTTTCCCCGAAGATAGAGGACAAAGAGAAATGAGCATTATTCATATACCGTCATAGTCATGTGACGGAAGGCACTTTTGGTGATGTTGATATTTAAAAAAGAATGAAACATAATAAAATGTATTTATTA
This sequence comes from Argiope bruennichi, assembly GCF_947563725.1. NCBI lineage: Eukaryota > Metazoa > Arthropoda > Arachnida > Araneae > Araneidae > Argiope > Argiope bruennichi. The sequence continues at coordinate 122,153,487 of NC_079162.1, forward strand.
ATATCAACATAATCAAAATTGAAATTAGATTTAACTCATGATGGAATCAAATTTATTTTTCTAGTGTCCATAAAAAAATATTGCATATTGGGCCTCAAGGATTACTAAATGCTGTACGTTTGAGCTTTTGGCCATTAGGGGGTAGAGATTTAGCCTGAAAAACAGCACATGCTTGCGGAATATGTTTCAAATGTAAACCCATCCCGCCATCACTGATAATGGGAAATTTGCCGAATGAATGAAATAAGTCGCCTCCATTTAGTGGATTAGAATTGCTTCACAATTTCAATTGCTTATAAAAACCAAAGAAACGATGTATTTATAAAATGTATGCATGTGTTTGTATATATTTGTTTTGTCACCAAAGCCATTCATCTTGAGATTTTGTCACATATAACTTCGAATGTTTTGATTGCCGTTCTAAAACGTATCATCGCTAGACGCGGTAAATGCTAAAAAATATTTACAGATTAGGCACCGAATTTTGTGGCAACTAATTCTCAAATGAAAAAGTTTTACCTGAAAGAGCAATTACAAAAATTGCTGTCTTCCCATTGAACAAGACACTTGTGTGAATTATATTGCTGTATATTTCTTTGAAATAATTTGTTATATGTAATATGAAAATTTTATTGTTTACTGATGCTATATTTTAAATATCTTAGTTTGTGTTTGTTGGGATTTAATCGTCCTTGGAACTTTATTGAAATTATTTTGATTTCAATCCTGGTGAGTGTGCTGAATCCCTTGATTAATTTGTTGAATTGGTGCTACAATCGCTAAAATGCACTTGTACTATGTAGTTTGTTATTATTTGAATCCTTGTAAGTGTTGGTGAAAGTTACGGAGCGCCAAAATGTCGCATCCGAAATAAAGCTATGAAATTTAAACAACGTTTTTTTTATCCATTATGATGCACTCCACGTTTTAGAAAGCACCTCTTCTGCTGCCTAACACCGTATTTTTTATTTCATTTGTATTAACATAAGTAACATTTTAATTATCATAAGAGGAATCCATTAAAGGTGCATATTTTAATTTGCATCGGATAAATATAGACTAAATTGACATTATTATTATTAAATTTCAAAAACTATTCGATCAGAAAAAGAAAAATAAGAAATTTCTGAAGACTAATAATTTCACGCGTCTTAGACTAAAATGCAATAATTTTATTTCAAATTAGATGAATTGAGAAAATGTATATGTAGAATATAAAACGTGAAGACAAATATTTCAAAATCACTAGAATGCCAGTAAAAAAAAAAAAAAAAAAAAAAAAAATCTTAAAGCAGTCCGCTTCAAAGAATGATTCAAAAGAAACTTACCATTTTATTGAACGTTGTAGTAAAAAAATAAAAGATGAGTCATATTCAGTACAATAACCAAACATTCTAAATCATTCCCAAAATTACAACATAACTTTTCAAAGCACAGCGGAATAAAGTCTCTACACAGTAGGAGTGAGATTGAAAGACAACAAAGAAAAGATTGAACCAGCCAGGGATTAATATTTTGATATATCTTAGATAAAAATGTAATAATTTCATTTAAAATTTGGTCAATAGATATAAATTATATGTAGTATATAAAATGTGAAGAAAAGAAAAAAAATGTTTCAAAATAACAAGAACTTTGGTTAAAAACACTTAAAGCAGTCTGCTTCAACGAATGATTCAAGAGAAATTTACCAATTTATTGAATGTAGTAATTAAAAAAAACAAAAAACAGGATGATTGATACCAATCTTTAACCAACTTTCTAAATCATTTCTTAAATTTCAATAAATCTCTTCAATGCACAGCAGAATAAAGTCTCTATACACTACAGAAATGAGTTTAGAAGATAACAATCGAAAAGTGCTGAAATATGAGAAGATGAAAGGCAGGGTTTTCCTTTATATTTTTAATTGTTTGCCTATTAAATTAAATTTAATTTAACTAGAGAAAGACCTTTAGTATTCCCAACCAAAATAATAGCACATTTTGAAATACTTTGATGTTAAATTTTCGTTACAAATCTTATATTATGACAATTTGCAAATTAAAAATCAACGTGGTTTTTTCCTTTAATTGGATGGTCAAGAAGTCGCCAATTTGTTTACTTTCCATATTGCCAAATCTAACTACTGCTAATATCCACACGGCTCTCTCTGGTAAACCCTGCGTGAAGCGCAGTAACGTATTTTTTACGGCGTACTTACTGATACATACATTTGTTATCGGATATATCGCGGCACAGTACGGATAAGCACACGACTTTTACCTTAGAAGTGTTTTTCGCTTCTGTTTCTAAAGCCAACTCTCTGCCTAGGTGAACTAAGAACAAGAAATAATGTATGGCAAATAAAAATTAATGAATTAAAATAAACAAAAGAGGAAGGATATTTCTCATGCAAATCACCTGGGTAGATGAGTACAAATACCTAGAGTTAGTTTTATACGCTCAATTATCCTTTAATAATCATATTAAAACGGCCCTAATCTGTTAATCTCAACAGATTAATTGGGTTCTCAAATTTGGGGAGCCATTTCTACCCGAAACATTAAGAAGTTGCAAGTTTTTCAAAATAAATACCTGGTGAATATTGTCGATGCACATTGGTACATTAGAAGGAAAATTCTTCATGATGACCTCCAAATTGAACCTGTTTAGGATTTTATCAAAAGAACATCAATAAAGTTCGTAAAATTATCCCAGATTCGCAACGAGTTACTTCACTGCCAGCATATGACCTTGCTGTGCCCAGCTCTAGGAAAAGACCTAGGGTTGCAACTGACAATATTTACATTAATTTTCTGTCCATAAAAAGAGAGAATTTCTAACTCCGTTGCCAATCTAGGGAATTAAAATTTTTTCTAAATTATTTCTGTTTCGGCCTTAAACAGATACAATGAGCTAAACGCTTAAAAATTCTGAATTTTTTCAAAAATAACTAATTAAAATAGTTAATTAAATCAGTCCCTATAGTAAAAGGCACGTGAAACGTAATTCCAATAAAGTTCTATATTCTTCCCCAAATAATCAAAATATTTTTATTATTTATTAATAACTATATCATAAAAATATTATTTTAATACTTATACCAACTTTCATGACATTAGAGCTTTATACCCTCGTCTAAACTAATTTCAAATAATTTTAATCTTTCCCTAAATTTACATATTATAAATGCTATTCCAAATGATGATGTAGAGGTGCTAGTGACCACATTGTCACACTGCTGTATTCGAAACATCATGACATTGCCGTTGCCACGAGGATACAACAGCTAAAGTCAGATCAGCTCCAGATCAGATAGTATCAGTAAGTCTAATCAGATAGTACTAAAGTCAGTAAGTACAGATCAGATATCAGTAAGTACAGATCAGATAGTATCTAAAGTCAGATCAGATAGTATCTAAAGTCAGATCAGATAGTATCAGTAAGGACCGGAGGTAGCTCATCTGGGACGGGAACTCCGTCAATCTTCTCAGAATGATCAGATGAGTAATGTCTGGAGAACAAGAGTTCACTGAAGTTTGTGGACACATTATGGTGGTCATTATGGAAACATTATAGTCCATTTTGAAGTGGTATAAGGAAATTTATATTTGCTATCGCGTAACTGTATGCAAATGAGCATAATAAGACTATTGTTGATTTGATTTGATTGTTTTTTTATGGCGCAAGGACTATTGTTGAATATATGAGCGTAATAAGACTGTTGTTGAATTGTGGTATTCGGGTGATCCAGAATTTTCAAGAAGAAATTTTGGGAAAGCTTTGAAATGCATGTTCCGATTTTGAGATTTATGTGAATAACATCATTACGGACGTACCGACGTGCATTAATAATCATTCACAGTATGTTAATTTGAAATATTTGTATACGATTTCGATCTATTTTTGCTGCTAGACCCCGGATTTGAGCAGTTTAGGTTAGAAAAGGTCGAATTACTTACTTGTATAGGATGTCTTCATTATGAAGAGAAAGCGGGAATTTGTGTCCAATAAGTGGAATAATTTCATGAACTCTATCCCAGAATTTGTCAGTATTAAATTTCACGTAGTTTTTGAAAGTGAGTTTAAAGATATGGAAGAGTCCAAAATTTCGTGTATCCAATTAGCTCATCTTCGAAGAAAATTAGGTCATTTGCCTATTTCATTGTGTGACTTTTCCGGGAAAAGGTAGCATGGGTTTTCTTAGTATTAGCAGACACACACCAACGCGTGCACCAATCTTCAGTTTGAATAAATACGTCTTAACCCTTCTTTGCATGATGATGGAAATTTCTATCATAAAATTTAGTGAACAAAAAATTGTACCCAAAACAGGTGTACTGTTAATTGGCTGTTGCTGGCAGCTTTTTTCACGACTATTGCGTAATAAGAAACGCAGCTGTCTAGAAGAAAAAATTAAATGTCACAATCATTATAGCGGGCTTTCATTTGTCATTCCGCTGTTTGTTGTGCTTGGAAGAAACGTGCGATTTATTGGATATTTCTTTATAACTGAATTGTTTAAATTTTTTTTAATTTTTTTGCTTATAAAAGCGATAATGTGTGGTGAAAATCAGAAGAGAGGGACATTGAAAAATTTGTACTCAGCTTAACATGTAAATTTGCATAATGATGGATATTTCCATCATACTGTTTTTTTTATTATTTTATATTATATATTTATACTAGGATTTTTAAAAATATTTTTCTGTTAATCTAGAGAATGAATTATATCACCCTGATTTATTTCACAAAACAAGAAAAAATCATGCAAAGAAGGGTTAAAGTTCGTGGGCAACCCATTTTGGGATGATACCTTGGACAAGGACTGTCGTATCCTCCGCGAAGAAACAGTTAACGATGTTCGTTTTGGGGAAGTCGGTGATAAAGATGCAGTAGAGTAAGGGGTTGAGGGCGCTACCTGATGGGGTACAAGCTTTGAGCTTGCTTTCGTTGGAGTGGGTTTGCCGAATTTTTGCTTGAAATTTACGTTGGAGAGAAAACTTAAAACAATTGATATGAGGTAGAAGGGAAATTTGAAGTGGATTAGTTTGAAGTTAAGCCCGTGGTGCCACATTCGATAAAGAGCTTTCAGAAAATCCAGAAAGAAGCCACCGGTGATTAAGTTTGTATTGAACCCAACAGTTATTGTGTTAGCTACTCTAAACGTTTGGTGGGTGCAGCTACGATTTTTTCTGAAGCTATAGAAGTCATTCTGAATGATGTTATTGTGGTTGCAGTGTTCGACGAGTCTATAGAGAATTATCTTTTCAAACAGTTTGCCGAAGTTACTGAGTAGACTAACTGGCCGATAAGAATCAGAAAATTTGGAGTTTTGTTTTGGCTTGGTGGAATCAATCACATACAAATGAAATAAAATACGAGGCTATAATCAAGCTGAATCCAGCAGTAAGCTTCGTAGAAATACCAACCAAATTAGAGGAAAATACATTTATCACGCTTCGAAAAAAATCAGAATACTTTGAACCACTGGAGAATACTTTGCAGTTTCCCGCCGCCGCCGGGAGCTCTGTGCTCTCCTATCGTTGATTTGCTGAGAGAGGAGAGAAGTAAATTACGTCAAGGCTCTCCTCAAGTGGATTGGTTAAAAGCGGGGAGCAGTTAGGCATGTCAGAACGTTCTCCTCAATGTGATTGGCCAAGCGTACATCACTAAAAAAGTGATGTATAGTTTTGTCAGTAACATTGTCATAAAAGGCGTCAAGACTTTCAAACAGGGAGATAGGCAAATGCGAGATAAGAAAAACGATAATCGTACTTTTTTGAAGAAACTTTAGAAATATCTAGATGTGTGGATCTTACGTGCTGCCATCTATTAGTCTTTATTTGAAACTCTTTATGATAAATAAAAGTGAATCATTTATAAAAAATGGAGAAGCTTGGCTTCTCAAAAAACATATCATGCATATTATAAGAACTTCACAACTCTTGCTATATCTCTAAATAATGTTTAAATGTGATATTATTGAGTCTGAACTTTTTTCATACAAATTAACAAACTCAGAGTATAAGACGAATGAGTATGGACGAATCCATCACAAACCGTACATTTCAGAGGTGGAGACGTTTGAAAGAGAGAGGGGCACCTGGAAAAAGTGTTGTCATTTATATGTTGAGTTGACACAACGCTTTTTCGATGTGTTGGGAGAGGAATGGTCTTTTTTTCGAAACGATGGTTGACATATTAGCTTAAAGCATATTTTTCAGCAACCTTTCATCTTATTTAATGGATTTTTAATGCAAATTCCGTTTAATCAGATTTACAGAATGACTATTTAAAATAAATTCCGTTTCATATTTCATAAGCTTTCCTTTGTATATTATTTCATTATAGCGAATGCTGGTGAAAAATGACATTGTGTTAATAGTAGAGTACAAACGAAAAATTTCAGGCCATTTATTTTCTTTGGATGGTTTTTTTCTTCTTTTTTCTTCTGGTTTTCTACTGTTTTCTTTACCACTTCTATTGCTGCTTTTACAGAGTTCTGAATTAATGAATTAATGAATTTTGAAATTATTTAAAAGTATTTTTGGCCTAACAAATGTTTTTATTGATACATCATCTTCAAAACTGGTGATTTATTGATTTTACTGAAGGCATTCAGCTAAGCGAAGCCCTATGGGTACCAATCCGTAAATATTCTTATTCTATTCTTCAACACTGTAACGCCCTATATTTTATGTGAATAAATATTTATCCTACACCCATAGCTGAGGATGTTCAGTGGTTCCCACATTAACTGAGAGTATATTACAAGTCCTATGGTTAACAGCCATTCATACCTTGGTTTCCTTAATGTTTTCCAAGCAAATCTAATGAAAACAAATATATCGTTTTCTTGACCACCTCACAAAAATCAGCTTATAGGTAAATATTTAAAACAAGTTTTAATTGAATTACTTTCATTCACGCTTACTTTGTTTCCTTGATTCTTCAGACTCGCCACAACTTTTTGTCTAGAGTGTTCATCTAACCTTATTATGTCTTATTGTTATGTTTTGGTCAAAAAATAATATAAAATTATAGAAATATAATATCTCTCTTCGTAGAAAATAACATATTTTTGTATAAATACTAATAAAAAGTGGAAATATTTTCAATGTATTCTTTTAATATATTGTATTATTATTGTATATTTTTGTATAAATACTAATAAAAAGTGAAATAACTATTTTCAATGTATTCTTTTAATATATTGTATTATTTAAGTTTATTCCTCATATTAAAGTCAAATAACATAAATTAAATTTGTGAAATGATGAAATAAACTACATGATTTTGCAAAATGCTTTGTTTCTAATAAAGCTATAACGCTATTTTTTTAATAATTAGATACAATATACCAATGGAGAAACTGAATTGCTACCGAGATCAAAAACATTTTTTTGGGACCTGAAAAATTAAGATTTGTTTGTAAATTAAGTTTGAAAAGCATTTCATTTCTTATGCTGTATTCAGTAACGATAATAATAATAATAATAAAAACGTTGATTACAATAAATATTTTATAGAATGTTATTATGATTATAGCTTATAAAATTAAATATTTCTATAAAATATCTATTAATTATCATTGAGCTATCACCAAGTTCTCAAAAGAAAGCAGAAGTTCTTGAAAGCAGAAGTTCTACAGATTCACTAGATTATTTGGTATAATTATAATACATGAACCAAAATATACTATGTAACATTTAACCAAATAATGTACAGAGTTGTAAGTCATCAATAGTATTTATGCAAATATCTTTGTTTGCATTACCCGGTCCATGAAAAGATCATTTATTATATTACATGCATAAAATTTTTTAGTCATTTCCATATTTAACTGAAGCCCAAATTAAATTAAATATGCATTAATTTGGAAATAAAAATTCTTTCACTCAATAAATTTATCATTTCAGCAATTGCCACTAAATTATACCTAATTTTCTTATATGATTGCTAGTACATTAACGCATTCATGTCTTTAAGCAGTTTGTTCATTTTTCTTGAACAATCATGCAAGAATTTTTAGTAGAACATAATTAAAAACTGAATAAATATTCATTGAATCATTCCTATTATTGATACCTTAATTCTTATATTTACCCTATTGTTGAAATATGAATAATACAATGCGTTAAAACTTCTGTAAATAATCATGCAAGAATATATTGATGAAATAGAGCAATTTATTTTGTTAATGGACGAATGAAGGTATTTAATATGTATTTAATATTCTCTCCTAAATTTCAGTAAGGAATAAATTAATTCCCTTACAATTAGTTTGATTTCGTTCTGTTCTTTTTTTACTGTGCATTTCCTTTGTTTGGCGATATTTTTGATTGATGGCGATTCGGATGTTTCATGTAATGCATTTCGTAAATATGCAACACTATGACAAATTAAAAAATCTGTTATCAAGAAGACAACATTACTTTATTCTCAAGCATTGCAAATATGATTCTGTGAATCTGAAAGAAATTAACATGAACACATTTATTTACATTTTATAGCTGTATAAAGCTCACAATTAATGCATTTTATTTTTCATCACCCTAATTCACTTTGTTATGCTGTGATTTTGTTAAAATTTAGACTAAAATTGTGAAGTAATACAGCACTAAGTATTATTTATTTTCTTTAGTTTTTATTTCATATGTTGATTCATTTGCTCACTTTTTAATTACTTATATTGTCAAACCAATAAGAATTTGGCACTTGATATTTGGCTATATTTCTATTTTTCCAAGTGTTATCACATCATTCAAAATTCAGCCTTAGCTGGTTATTTAACCATATAATTTTCAGGATATTATATTCAAATGAAAAAAGTAACTGCTGCATGATTGAGCGAGTAAAATTAATTCTTTCCTAACTATAATTTATTTGCAAGTTATTTGCTCCAATTTTTATTTTTCTAATATGAATTCTTAAAACTTCATTTTGCCACATTTTAGAAAATTTGCATAATGAAACTACTGGATGATCATAAAATAACTTTCTCTATCTGGAGGCATCTGCAACTAAGATTAATAAATAGAGTCAAACCAAATTCCAATAACGTTCTTTAGAAAGAAAAAGTTTTCATATGGAGACATATTGATGCTACTAAAACCAAAACATTGGGGTCTTAAGGCTCATGTGGGACATTTTTAATGTGGCGTCTTTTTCTTTATACAATATATTGATATGGTAACTTTTTTGTGAAATTTAATTCCCTGTGCCTTCCAAAGTCTATATATGCAGTTTGGTTTCATTCTGTTCATTAGTACACAGTTGTCTCCAAACAAGAAATTTACTTTACTGTCTTTCTGTATTTCAATTAATTGTAGATAAATTGACATATCGACAATCTAATAAAGTTTTATTTATTGATTCCTTTGAAGTGTTTGGAATTAATTGGTTCAACAGCCATATTTGGCTGTGTTGCACCAAATATATTATTCATTTGAAAAATGGCAGTTCTGATATATATTGAAACTCTGACATGCTGAACGTTTCTTCTACATTTGTATAATATATTGGTTCTACCTCTGACATTTTATATTAATCAATATCACCGCTGTTTAAATTATTAATCGGAAAATATAGTAGTTTGATTTCTCTAAAATGGAGGTTTATTACTTTCCTATAATTAGTGTCCATAACAGGCAGTAAAATAAAGAATATTCTTACCAACTCTTAATCAATAACACTATTACGTTAATCTTTCAAGGATTTTTGATATTTTGAAATATATGGAAGAAGCCTCAAGTATGGACATGAAACTCTTCATAATATGACTTAGCAGCTAGAAAAAGAAACCTTGATTTAAAGAGAAACAATATTAAAAAATATTTATATCCTCCGATATGTTAACAGGAAATTACATTTAAACAATTTTATGTAACTGAATATAACCTTGTATGAGTTGTCGTAAGAAAATTGGATTTAAATAACTCAATGTAAAAAAAATCACTATAAAATACAATTCTTTTCAACTTTAAATCATAAACTTCTCTTTTTTATTTTCAAATAACTCTAATTGGGTGGATAAATAATTTTATTAAGTGAAAATATTTTAAGTATATTTACAATTATGTCATAATTTGTGCATGATTAATTTGTTAAAAAAGTTTAAATTATCAATAAAACATAAATTGAAATATGATTTTATTTCATGCATTAAAAAGGTTCATCATATTTTTATAGCTTATTTAATGAGATTTATCTGTTAATTTGTTTTATTTGTCTAGATGAGGGGAATAACTTGCAGTAACAAAAATTTTATTCAACAACTTAAGGATTTATTATATATTGTACTACACTGGAATATAGTAAAGTAAATCTGAATCAAACATTAATTCAAAATCAATTATAAATAATAAATTCAAAAATACTCTCAATAAAATCAAAATCCATATAAGAAAACTGTTTCTTCAATAAAGGCTTAGGCTATGAATATTACAATGTATACTTACTCAATAAGTCATGTCTATTATACCACTATGATATGAATGCTATTGCTTATCTTTTGTGTTTCATTTAAGTTAGAAATAAATTGAAGACTGAATAACTGAAAATAAAGAGAAAGATCCAAACTGATTTACCTGAGTAGTTAATAAACTTTGTGATATCAAGTTATTTTTACAGTTAGTAGTTTAAAAAGTTATTTTTCTAAATTTATGTTATTGTTGTTTCTCGTATTTTTTTAAAAATAAAGATAACTTAGATCATTAACTTTTGGTTATATTTCTACTCATAAAATTTGTTATTTAAATTCAGTAAGTTATTTAATTATGACTAAAGATATGAATTCCTGTTAGTTTATCATCTTCAGTTATTTAAAAATTATAGATTAGTAATTTACAAGAATTTAATATGGATTTATTTAAAACTACAGCACAAGTGTAATATAATGAACAAATAAATATCAACTTGTATGAAATGAATAATGATTTGTTTTATTTTCATATTACGTATTATGGAACTTAACTACCAATACATCCCATTACCTCTTCATTGACAATGTAATTTATACGTTTCTAAAAATTGAATATAAGTTATTTATAAAATACATCACAAGAAAAAATTTTTAAACTGCAAAACAATGTTTACAAAGATAAGGAATAGCGATTCAAATATAGATTATGATAGAGGGAAATTTAAAGTAAATTTTTTTCATTCATTATATAACAAACCTGTTTTTAACAAAACAAAACAAAAAAAAAATGATATCCACATGTAGCAATGACTACGTTTTCTCTGGTATTCAGCGAAAAATGATTATTCAATTGAGCCGGGAAAAGCGTTGAGCTACAACTCAACAATTAAATGGCAGCGTTTATCCCAGGTGCTCTTTTCTCCCAAATGCTTCTACCTGTGAAAAGTAGGGTTTACGATGGATTCGCCCATCCCATAGGGATAACTGTTGCCATTGAAATGCTAGCCAATTTCCCGCCACCTTCGAATATTCTGCGCTCTCCTATCGTTGATTGGCTGGACAGCGGAGCAAAATAAGTTACGTCAACAGGGCTCTCCTCATGTGGAATGGTTAGAAGCGGACAGCAGTTACATACGTCAGCAAGTTCGCCTCAATCTGAGAGGCCAAGTGCTCATAAAAAAAAATAATGTCTAGTTTTTCTAATGACACTGTCTTAAAAATATTAAAGATTCCCAAACAAAGAGGTGTGCAATTGCGGGAGTAAAATAATGTAAATCATGTCTTTTTGAGGAAATATTAGAAACATCTATAACTGACAACACATATCAGCATTGAGGTTTTTCAAAAAAAAAAAAAAAAACGTACAGTGCCAAAGGGGAAATGTTAGATACAGAAGGAGCTCCAACGAAAATTTCTTATTAAGACAGTTAATAAAATAGAACTAAAAAACAATGGGAAAAAGAAAGATTTAAAAAAAATGCAAATAGAAACATGAAAGCAATTCAATATGCCGGCTGAATATAAGAGTATGCGTGGGTGCTATAATTAGCCAATTTAGTGTCAGTAACGAATCTAAAACAAAGTATTAAATATAAATAAAGAACTAAACTTAAACAGGTTTTCTTTATGTAGTGAAGATTATCACATTTTATAACGAAAAAACGATAAATAATTTTAAGCCATATTTATAAAAAATTGAGAAGCCAGCAGCAGAGAAAGGGAGTCGTGGCTTTTTGAAATAGTATTAGAAATGTCTACAACTGAAACTAAATAAAAACACAAGATCACTGCCTCAACGGGTATTTTCGAAGAAAAATTGCATCTTCAAAGGTGAAATGTTGGTTGCAGAATGAGCTCAGATATTAAATTCTAATTTGCTTATTTATAAAAAGTATTTTGAAAAATAATTGAAAAAACAAGTAATACGGAGCCAAAGCAATGAACAAACTCAAATATAAAAGCAAAACAAAGTACTGACATAAATTGGGAATAGTGTCCAGAAAACTTTTTATTAATTTGTATCCCGAAAAATTCAAGAAAAAATCCAAATGCATGTGCAAAATTTCAGGGTCAGAGCTTAAAAAGCAAATCTAAATATGGGAATATATGTAGAGAAAACAATCCATTGCAAAGGAGACAATCCCTAAAATTGTGTCACTGTGTCTGCAGTGAAGTGATTAGGTGGTTTTTTTCAAGTTCAGCTTTATTATAATAGCCTTGAATAATTTGAATTGCAAATGAAATGCCCAAGATTGTTACTGAAAATTATAGAAAAAATCTTTTCGATACTGAAATATGAATCTTTTTGAATATAGGATTATTTTTGAAACGACATGCTTGTAAACGGGTTGTATTTATAAAACATAAAATCCCAGCTATTAGGTCAAATATCTAGGGATATCAGGCCATATTTATTTCAAAAACTATATAGCACGCACTTTTACACATGCCCACAACTTCTATCTCCTTATCGTTATAACCCTTTTTCTTTTATCAAAACCCACTTTTATTCATATGGTTTTTCCTTTATGTCTTAATACAGGCTGCCAATTCTTCGTAACTGTTTTTTATGTATATTTTTGAATGTTTCAAAATTCATTGCAGAAAAAGGAAATACAGGAATAAAGATAGTGGACGCATTTTAAGTTAAATTTTATCATCTCTAAGTTAAATACAGGAAATATATAATCCTGTTCATTGTACAATTTGAATATATAATTTTAAAAATAAATAAAACATTTACTTAAACATATTTGAAATTCATACAAAATAATGTCAAGTTATTTTACTTTCCATTAATAAGATATCTCTAATTAAAAATTAATCCTAAAATGAAAGCGCCAAACAGAATTTTTATTTTTCACAACAATAATTTATTCCTAAATTCATTATTTATTTGTTTTTTTATTATTTTTTTTACCCTAGGCATTGTATTACGGATTGTCGAGAGTCTATTTTGCTTCATAGTTCCTCAGTATCATTAAATTTAGTACAATTGATTCCTGATTCCAAGACATTGCAAAGGGAAACATTGTATAAATTATCAATCCAAGCATTCATTCTTTGAGTATATACTTGTATGTTTGAAGACAAAATAAAAATTTGCAATAATAAACATAAGGTTACAAATCTCAAAAAAAAAAGAAAAAAAAAAAAAGTCATATCTAGATACAAAACTATAATGTAAGAAAAACTTAAATCGGGAAAAAATCTTTTCATAAGCATGAGAGGAAACGACGAATACATAAATTTTACTTATCACTTCTTCGACTTCTGTCCACTTGCACGAAATTTGCAGTTGACAAAATTTTTCAGATTTCCTATATTTCTAAAATTAATATTTTTTATTTTCTAATTATCAAAAAAGATCCCTTTTACTAACAGAAAGTAGACTGGGGATGGAAAATGAACGAATCTTGTAGTGTTAGCACTTCGCAAAAAGGAATAAGAGCAGTTGAATTCGTTAAGGCTTTTTATCAATCACGACAAAGAAGTTTTTTTTTAATCTGAAAAAGTTTAAGCAGTTTTAGAGTAATATATTTCATTCGTTAAAACAAAATAGTATCAGTTTGCAGAACAACATTTAAATTAAACGCCATGATATGTAACTTTCGATGCTACTATCTAGAAAATAATTGTAATTTAATATAATGAATAATTTATTATAATTACAATTCATTTTAATTTCTGCATAGTTAATTTATTATAGGCTAATCATATATGAAAGTAGCCAAAGATTATTTTTATTACAAGACTAATTTTCTGTTAATTTTTATAAAATAATTTGCTTATCAGGACATATTTATTACTCACGGAAATATCCTCTTTCCGACATATTTTAACCTCTCATTTAATGAGCGTTTTGTGTTAATCTTCATAGAATTGTGGAAAAAAAAAAAAAAAATCTAGGGCGCATTTTTTTTTTGACCTTCCGATTGCGTCTAAAATTTATATACATCTACATTTTGTGTCAAGAATGTAGGCAGAATTCCATCAATTTAACTTGTTGTGCTTTGTAGTCTCTACCACAAAGATACGGATAAACAATCAGACATCTTAAACTAATTTAACTTAATGTGATTTTGCCTATTATACTCTAAAATTTTCTTATGTAGTATTTTTTTCTCCGATTGCGATCACAAACGTTAAGTTTCACAAATCGATATACAGAGTTGGTTTCAATATTTCTTTATAATTCTAGTGATAAAATCACATGGCGTAATCTATCGATCTAATTCGTTGCGATATTGAAGTATCATTACAGACAGGGTTCTTTTGTGTATTTCTTATAGTGTAAAGATCTCATACCAAATTTCTTGCATCTAGCTCGCTCAGCTGTCCGCCTCATAACAGACAGGCAGAAGAGTTTTTCGAACTCAACTGAGATCTAATACTTGAAAATTCCTCAAAATCTCGAGATTGAATTTTTTGACTATTGCAATATTCTCTCTGCATATATATATATATATATATATACACACTGTTATCTTTGTATGGAAAAATATTTATAGAATGTTGTTATTATAAATTATTAACAAAAAACATATAGTCAGATCATATTACTAATTTCTCATCTAACTATTTTCAAACAATTTCAATGAACCAAATTAGTATTACTAGTATGACAATGAAGATTTTTTGCAAACATTGCCAGACAGCTAATTCTGTGTCTATGATCGCTGCATATCTTGAATTAGAATCTATTTCTGATTTATTTTTTTATGTTTAGAGATCATAATTAAATTACAAACAAAAAAAATCAGATGGACTGAAAGTAATAGGTTTTTCCTTTATAAGAAACATATTCTCTCTCAAGGAAAAAAAAAAAATACTGACTTGCAAATTCTGTCTATCTTGAATTTCAGTTAGTATATGGAGGAATGAACAGTGTGCTAAAGTATACTGTCATCATACATTATATTCGTCTATACAAGTATTTATTTATAAACATTATGTATAAGTTAGTGTAAATACAGAATGCTGAGAAATTCCTGCGATCCGCTCAGGTTTTGTGGTAGACATATAGAGGTATAAAACTTTATTGGAAAGGGATGTAGCGAAAGACGTTTAGAAGGTGAGAACTCAGAAAACAGATATTCAATACATATACAAAAAATAAAAAGTTATATATAAAAAACCCCATAAAAATTCCTTTACAGATCAGGAAGGAATAATTTATTCACACATATAAAGCGATTTTATTTCCAATTCGAAATGTTTCTGAAAAAGTAATAGATTATACAAAAACAGCTTTCCATTAGAACTTTTATTTATATCAGTTTTTATCTGCTTCAAAAATTCTGTTAATTCTTCAATTTAAATCAAAATCACTTAAAATGTCTATATAATTTGCTTTTTAACCCATTCGAGCTCAATGAGGCACATTTGTATTCAAGAAGTTGGCTTACATGAGTCTCCTAAGCGTAATAATCGTGAAGCAATTTAAAATTTTTTTCAATTCAAACTTTTAGTACGTCTGTTGTGTATTTTAAAAGATATTTTCATTATTTTAATTGCCTAAATGATTTTTGCTTGTTGTCTAATTGTGCGTTCAAAAGGTATAAAAATAATTGTAACTTATTAATAGATGTATTTATACGCTGTAAAACGGTGTCGGTATTACTAAAAAAAAATAAAGTATATTATTCATAAGAATATATATATATATATATATATATATATATATATATATATATATATATATATATATATCTATACTTATAATAAAGCTCAATGTGTGTGTGTGTGTGTGTGTGTGTGTTGGCGCTCTACAGGCCAGACCGTTTGACATACAGCTACCAAATTTGGTACATGTATACCTTGGAGGTCGGGAATGTGCACCTGGGGTTTCTTTTTTCGAATTTTTAATTAGAATTTTAATTATTAATTAAAAACTAACTTTCCCGCCAAAAAAATCTTCCATTTTCCCCACCGCCAACTTTTCCGCCAAAAAAATCTTCCATTATCCCCAGCGCCAAACGAGAAAAGCTTCAGTTTCTTTTTTCTCCCAACAGTAATGAGGCTAGGGTTAAAATTTTTCGGCGGATTATTTCAATCGGTTCTGTTTATTTTCTTAATGTTTGATGCATTTAAAATTAAACATTGTTAATGAATCAATCTTTCAGATTCATTCTAAAGTACTTTTGAATTAAAATAAAACAGAATAAAGGAAATTAAAAATTTCTAATCCGCATAGCGTTACCTCAACTGGCGTAGAAAAAAATCACGTATTTGCGTTACGTAACCGGCGAAGAAAATTCACGCATGCGCATTCAGTTCTGATTGTTGCTATGACAACGTTATCAATGGACGATTTAAATTATTTTTGGGTTAGTTGCATGCTTTTGTAAGTAAATTGTATTTATGTTAGTTATATATTTTTTGTATATACTTATAGTTTTAAGTACATCGTTTTTTAAGTAGTTTTTTTAAAACCTGTTTTCAACCGTTTATTTTAAACGATTCGTTTTATTTTCTTAGTGTTTGATGCATTTAAATTTAAACATTGTTAATTAATCGATCTGCTCATAATGAATCTAAGAAAATTTTGTTGACCAACTCTTGAGATATTACATAAATTTAAAAATATATTCTTTAGTGCCCATAAAGTGTAAACGCTGAGTGACTCTATTTTCAGTAATCAGATTATAAAAAATGCTTTGTTTCAGTAAAAAATATTATTATATTAATTGAAGATAAATTCTTTCCACTTTAATTTAAAGCATAAATTCTACGGGTGCTAACAGAAAATGAGAGAGATACATATTACGTTATGACTGAAGGCCTTTATAATATTATGAATGAATTATATGATAATCAAAATTTGAAGTTTTAAAATATTTTGATGAAGAAGCTATTAAAGTAGAAATTGCATAAAATATTTAATTATTAAAATTTTAACGAACATTAAGATTGGCGAACCGGCTGGTCGCCAAAGGCGGCTAGTATATATATATAGAAGAAGGAGCGGACAAGCCATGTCCGCCACAGCGCGGCACAAAAGCAGAAGTGGGGAAGAAGTGAGAAATAAATTATTCCTCGTCTTATATAACCGTAGATTCTGATACGGAAAATATTTCTTTACAGTGCTAATATATTAATAAGATTCTGATGGCAATTCCTGACGCATGTCAATCACAAGTAAGAGAAACACAGGAAACTTTTAAAAAGAATGTGCTTACTGGACAGTTTCCTATCCCTTCAAGCGGAGTGTGAGAATATGTCGGCATTTTGCCGATTCAGCAATTTTATAAAGCTTCTCTTGAACTAATTAAGTAGAGAAAATGGAATTAGATCAAGAAATAAGAGAATGAACTTACTATGGGCTAAATTAAGATAAACTTTGGAAATTAATTAAATTGAAATTCAGAGTTTAAAATATCATTACATATGTATCATTTTTTCCAAGATATTTAACTAAAGATAGTAGCTTTATATTTTGGTTCAACTTATTTTTATACCTTTTATATATATAGCAGGATGCAGTTTTGAAGACAGTGAAAAGACTTTCGAATTCGTGACGTCGTTTTATTTCATTTTGGAGAAGCACGCATATGTACAAGCGACGAGCAACACACAACACAAAAAGACACAGAAAGGAATGAGGAAAAAGCTCTTGCACATTTTATCCCTGGTCTTATATAACCTGAGATTTTGATAGGGAAAATATTTCTTTACAGTGCTAATATATTAATAACATTTCAATAGGGATTTTTGCTATACGCGTCGAAGAGGCAGGGGAAACACAGGGATCTTTTAAAAAAGAATTTGTTTCGTCAGCGGTATTTTGTCCCTTCACTCGGAGTGTGGGAAAGTTAGGCTTTTACCCGATTCAGCAATTTTACAAAGCTACTCTTAATTAAGTAGAGAAAGTGGAATTGGATCACAAAATAAGAGAATATTTTTAGAATGACGTTACTATGGGCTAAATCAAGATAAAATCTTGGAAATTAATTAAATTGAAATTAAGAGTTTAAAATATCATTACAATTTTTCCCCCACCGCATGACCTGGAAGTATGTCGGGGCCTTCGACACACAGTCATACCTTATAGTGGTGGTCAAGTAAGAAACTAAAATTTAAAGGCATATTAAAAGTGATACTCGAGTTTCCCTTACCTTTACATTAATATAAAAATCATTTTGAACAAGATTATGTAAATCATAAAGATAAAGTGATATATGTGAAAATATTAGATAAACTTAAATAGTAAACAACACCAAAAATAATAATATTAAAATATGCAATATAAAAATGATTTTCTGCAGAAACTCAGTCTATTGTCTCTCAGTCTGTAAGATTGTCTGTATTTGGTGAGGAATGTCTCTAAAGAAGGTTTGCACACAATGTCCTTTAATTAGTAGAAGGCTTACCAAAATTATCAGATTGGATGTAGAAGAATGGAATAATGAACTTATATAATAATTATAATAATATATCAATATAGTTCTGATTTTTGTATGTAACACTTGAATCTGAAAATATTAATATGAGATTCAAAATACTCTTATTATAAACATTAATACTCAAAACAAATAACATAAAAATGTGTAATTGTAAAAGAAAAACTTTAACCCACTAGTTAGCCAATTAGTGGTGAATATTTCAACCTTGTCCACCAATTTCTAGTAGTGGGTGAAACTTAATAACCCAAAAATAGGACATCAAGAAGGGGGACGTAATTCTTATTCTCTCTCTACTCTCATCCAGGAATATTTATTTCCAAAGTGGAGAACAACATATCCAGGATAAAAATAGAAAGAGATAGAAATTAATTGTGAGGTTGACCCTATACTCACATCTCAATAAGACTGAGGTATTTGAAGATATGTTGTGATGGCGCCTATCACATCATCATCATGAAGAGAAGAAAAATTAATTCTTATGTGGAAGAAACATGGGAAATAAAAGGATTTTTTTTAATTTGAATTATTATTCATGACTTAATTTTAATTTTTCTGGTGGGTAATATGTTCTTAATTTTGATACATGGACAATATCAGTAGCTTTGTTTGTTAATGCGTTTGGTTTAATTATTTCATAATTTACATCTGAAATTTTAGTTACAATTTCATATGGAGCTGAAAATACTGGAGATAATTTTCTACGATTTGGGTAATTAAATTCCTCATACATTACAATGTCACCAGGTTTGAATGGAGAATCTATAAATCTAGTATCATATCTTATTTTATTTTTATCCTGATATTTTATTGTATTACCTTTAGCTAATTTTCTGGCTTCTTCTACTGGAGGATAGAATTGAATTTGAGTTAAGGGAGGAGGATAAGGTTAAGTGCCAAATAACAAATATGCAGGAGGAAATTTTGTAATTGAATGGGGTGTTAAATTATATCCATTGATTACTTGTTCTAAAAGTCTAGTCCAAGGAATTTTAGTAGGAGAAGAATTGACCTTGCGCTTTAATTTAGTTACTATTGACTGGTTAACTCTTTCACATTTCCCATTAGTTTGTGGATGATGTGAAGATGTTAACATATGCTTAACACTGTAATTTCTGAGGAAAAGTTTGAATTTAGATGAAGTAAAAGCACCATTTCTGTCAGTTAATAATTTGGAAGGAACCTGGATTTAGAAAACTTGCTTTAATATATTAATATAAGTTTCAGAATTTTTATTTTTGGAGGGAAAAGCCCAAACATATCTAGTTTCATGATCAATTACTATATGAAGAAATTTTTTGGTTGAATTGTAATAGTTAAATCCACCAACAGTATCGACAGAAAGACATTCAAAAGGACCATCTGTGGAGGGCACAGCCTGTAAAAGGCCAAATCTTTCTTGTTTTTTCTTTTTATTTAATTGACAAATATCACAATGTTTAACAAAAAGTGCAATATCTTTAGTAATATGGGGCCAATAATACTGAGGAGTAATTAAATTTATCATTTTTTGAGTGCCTGGATGCCCAAATTGTTCATGAGCTGTTTGCAAAACTTTTCTCCTAAGAGAAAAAGGTACAACTATTTTAAATAAATTTTTCTTTTTAACTACAAGTACATCATTCATATTTTTATATTTATTATCATCTAAATTGTCTAAATTCTGATAGTGTTTTATCTCATTTAATTCCAATAAATGCACAGAATGTTGGAGATATTGAGCAGTAGGATGCCTTGATAACATATCAGCTTCGACATTAGCTGTTCCCTTTAAATATTTAACTTCATAATCAAACATGCTTAGTTTTAAAGACCAACGAAATAATCTTCCCCTTAAATTTTTTACATTTTTAAGCCAAACAAGAGCAGCATGATTAGTATGAATTATGAATTTTTTCCCATGTAAATAGTAATAAAATTTATCAAGAGCATCTACTATTGTGAAACATTCCAAGAAATATATTATTAAGATTTCAATAGGGATTTTTGCTGCGCGCGTCGAAGAGGCAGGGGAAACACAGGGATCTTTTAAAAAAGAATTTGTTTCCTCAGCGGTATTTTGTCCATTCACTTGGAATGTGCGAAAGTTAGGCTTTTAGCCGAATCAGGAATTTTACAAAGCTACTCTTGAATTAATTAAGTAGAGGAAGTGGAATTGAATCACGAAATAAGAGAATATTTTTAGAATGACGTTATTATGGACTAAATTAAGATAAAATCTTATTACACATATATATATATATTCTTATAAATAATATACTGTTTTTTTGGAGTAATATCGACACCGTTTTACAGCGTATAGATGCATCTATTAATAAGTTACATTTATTTTTATACCTTCTGAACGCACAATTAAATATAACAAGCATAAATCTTGTAATCACATAAAATACATAAAGATTCAGAGCAATTCAATTCTAGCATTATATTTTTATTTGAACATTTCTTTATTTTTTTTGTATCTAATATTACAATTTTTTATTCACATATACCCGTATTTGGTCATCAAGGAAATCCACTGTGCTGGCTGGGAATCACTGCTTTTAAGAATAAGGAAATGTCCGTAAAATATTGAATCCTTGGAAATCTTGAAAATTCCGGTTTACGTTTATTTAGAGTGAAAAAGTGAAGATTTCTCTAATAAAGAAAGCGTTTATTAGAGACTTTTAGAGTGAAAACTTAATTATATGAAATCTTCTGACATCATTTTGCTGATAAATGCAAAGCCTTGAAATGGTGGAGAAAAAGGATCTGTAATAATTATTAAAAGCTATTTTTAAGGGAATAAACTAAATTAAAAGACGATATTAAATATTATATGTTGATTTCAGTTAAATTTTAAATAACAAGGGAAAAATAACTGAAATTGATTAAATCATGCACAATTTTTTTATTGTTGCGAAATTGAATGTTTCTGACATCAAGGGTAGAAAAGAGAAGAAGACACGTGTGCGCACGTTTTTTTTTTTTTTTTTTTTTTTTACTTTCATCAAAAGTTAACGAACTGAAAGTCAGACAAAACATTTTGCATGAAAACTGCGCAAACGAGTGATTCACTGCCTTGCACGTGTCGGAATCCCTTATGTAACATGAGCTAATTTCCCGTGGAAAAAGTCAGTGAGCACTCACCTCAAAATGCATTGTTTAGGGATGTTGTTGGATAACGGCACAATAACGAACATTTAGCTACGTTGTGCCGAATTAAAGGCAAATTCTAGAATAAACGTATTGAAATAACTAAATTTGAATTCTGATATTTTTCGATTTTCTCTCTTTTAATGAATTCCAATTTTAATTGCAAAATCAAGCAATAAAACAACGAATTTCATTAGAATATTAAAGTTAATATATTGAATGTTATCAGCTGTTTCCATACAGGTATAAAAATGAAGGAAATACATTACGGGGTGTTAGAAGTTAAATACGTTGAAGAAAACTCTATGTTTGTGCATTAAAATTATGATTATTTTAAAGAAGATTAAATATGATAGAGTCGCTTTATGATGGTTATTGTAGGTAAAATGAATTTCTAATTGAAAAAATTGGGTTTTGGTCCAATTCAGTTAGATTAACGTCCAGTTTTGAAGTTATTTTGAAGAGAAGAGGGAGGCATTTATTGGCAGATTTTGTGATTATGTAGCCTAGGCTGGGAGGGATGGGAAAATCGACTGTCATCAGCCTAATTGAAAAATAAATACAAATTCTTTGAATTTTAAAATACTAGGGATGCAATTGTATTTTAAAAGAATTATTATTAAAAGATATTATTAAAATCAATACTAAGATTAATCATTATTTATTATATAATAGAACATTAATTATTCATTCAACTGATTATTTGATATTCCATTTGGCAACTGCTGTAAAATAATAAAATTTGGCCTTAAAATGCCTAATTCGTCTTAGGATGTTTCGAGATGAGGTTTTGTAATTTTGAATAGCGATCAGATTCTGAGAATATATCTGAGTTGGCACTAGCCAATTAATTTTTATGCCACATTAACTGGAAGATATTTCACCTTTTCGAATTTAAAGTACACCGGGCCACGAGCATGATGCAACTTTGAAGAAATCG
The DNA here is from genome assembly GCF_947563725.1 of Argiope bruennichi. Taxonomy (NCBI): domain Eukaryota; kingdom Metazoa; phylum Arthropoda; class Arachnida; order Araneae; family Araneidae; genus Argiope; species Argiope bruennichi. The sequence continues at coordinate 122,176,372 of NC_079162.1, forward strand.
AATCTCTAGTCTAGAACTTTACTATTCTGAAACTAAGATTTCGTTACAAGGTGACCGAAACCAGAGGAAAATCCCAAGAGAATTATTATTATATACTAAGAAAAGAAGCACTATCATTTCAGAACAAATTTTATTGGATTCGATGGTATCAAAGATAAAATTAACTACCGATATTATACGAAAGATAAGGTTAATAAAAAAGGAGATACATTCGCATCTTTTTTCATCACAAATCCACTTTGGAAACAAATCAACTCTTACAAACTGAAATTTTCTTGTGAAATAAATTTACCGTATCTCTGTTTAATTAAACATTTGCATGCTTCCATCTGTTATAGATTAGATATTTTATATACTGATTTTAGGAAATAATTTTGTGTTGATCGAGTTCATCGCGAGAATAATAATCGATATTTATGATAGAAAATCGATAAAAAACGCACTAGTTTTAACAAAGATAATTTAATACTATAATTATTCAATGCAACTGTATTCGGAGTGTTTATTCTAATCGTGTCCCAATAGCTAATTTCTAAATAATTAGATAGACATATACTTCCAAATGGTAAAACTTTAAATGACATAAAGAATTATATTTTATGTAGTTTGAGTTAGTAGATGTTCTGTAGAAAAAAATTATGAGGTTTAAATTTTTATACTGTGCATCTATCCTATTATTCATATGTGAAATATTGTTGACAAACAGAAGAACAAAAGAAGTTTCACTTTTCTGTGTCAAAAATGTATCGATTTTTTTTATATCATTTTAATCCAATCATCGATCGTCTCGAGGAAGCGCCTTGTGTTGATAAACATATTTTCTTCGAGGCGGCCATTGAAATGGTCTAAAATTGTTTAAAATATTGGTATTCAAACATTCGATAATCTGTCACTTTTAATTAGGGAAGTGTCAAACTTTTTTTCGTTAAAATTTTTAATGTGTTCAGAATATTTTCAACATATTACTAATGGAACCAGGCGACTGAGTAAAATCTTTCACATAATAAATTGTTCCTAAAACGATTCAAGCAACATAAATACAATTTTTTATGATATTTAGGATATTTTTGCAGGGCCTATTTCTAACAATTTAGATATTAGCTATTAGAATGGATGCTCTACATATTATTTATTAACTGGAAATCAAATATCTGCTGGCAAAATTCTAAAACTAATTTTGAATTCTCTCTCTCTCCCTATATATAAAACACAAATTTAAAACAATTTTTCGAATTACGAATTTAACATCTTTAAATTTAATTCTTAATCAAAGAAATGAAATCTAAATTTGCGTCTACTAACAAAACAAAACACATTGTTGTTATTAATTACTATCAACTTTGTTATTAATTAAAAATTTTTTATTTTGAAATAAAATTGAATAATATCAATTTTATATTATTATAAAATTGAATTGAATTATTTGAATTTATAGATTGTATTTGATTGATAAAGTTAATCTCGGATTTTATTAAAAATATTAAGTAAAGTGATTTTACAAATTAAAAATGCATAAATGGGTAATTAATTCCTATCGAATTATATTTAAAAAATGTATTCAGATGTATTAATTTGTCTTTAATATCAACTGCATGTGATATTAATTGCTTCTAAATAAAATAAAAAATATTGCACATCGTGTGCAATTTAAAAACTGAGTGTTTTTTTTGCAGGGGGATATAATCATTTCGCTTTTGAAAATCTTAAAATACATGCAAGTACAATCAACTTAAATAATAAAATTGCCTTAAATTTTGATTTGTATTAGACAACTTTCAGTTATTTTATAATATTTGATTTTCTTTTTTCTTGGTTGTACAGAAGTGGAACGTGAAATTTTTTTCATTTGATTTGCCTTAAATTAATGACAAAGAAACAATATCCGGTTCCTAACAATCTCTATTTCTAATTTTTTTAAATACAAAAATTCATAAAAATTATTGGATTAATTTCATTTTTTTACAAAGTATAAAATATTTTACCTTATTTTTCATCCAATATCTAATAAACCGTGCAATTTCGTTCTAAGACTAAGAGAAAAATATTGTTAATTAAATCATTAAAAATATTAATAAAATATATTAAACTGAATAAACTTTTTTTTCAGCCTAAATGCGTTTTTGAACAAAAATGTTCGTTAAAATTTCCCACGAGTTTATGCTAATCTGCTCCAAAATTCCAGGAATTACAAATCCAGACAGTGTCTGTGTCAAAAATTCGGCGAAAAAGAACATTCGATTGCCAATGGACCAATCAGCGATCGACTTTTTTACCTCTACAAACTTTCTAGTTCACCTGAGCCCTATAAAATGGGTGAAAAAAACAGGATTATCCAAATCTTCCTATAGTCTTCTAGCGTGCTAATCTCCGGAGTTCTCTGGCCAGCGGAACCTGACTTCTCCTCCGAGGTAAGGGATATTTCCGACTGTCAGCAATTTCCATTCCCAGTTAATTACTTCTGATTGTGAAAACTTTCCATGTGATGATTTTTTTTATTAAAACTGCTAATTAAAAATATTCTTAATGCAGTTTTGAAATAAAAATTAATTATGGTTCGTACGAATTTAAATGGATGATTTTATTTGTTTATGTAATCAACGCTTCGATTTTAATTGAAGAATCTTAAATTTAATTTTAGGGAATGGAAGTTCTTGATATTTCTTTTACTACTTTCTAATTAATTAATATTTTTAATACTTTCTAATTTAATTTAGGTTCTAATTTCTAATATTTAAATTTAATAATAATAATAATATTCTAATTTAATTCTGTTACGTTCTAATTTTTAATACGTTCTAATAACAAATTTTTTTAATAATGTATCTCAGCTATTTATGCAATTATTATTTTACGAAATTTAGGGTGTTTATTATTTCACCTAGCTGGATCTTTTGCTCGTTTTATCTGGTAGCCTTTTTCCGTTATATGTAATTACTAGATGTTTTTATAAAAATTTTGCTAAATCAGGAAATTTTTTTTAAATAAAAATTTTTTAATGCCGGACTAGAAAAAATATTATTATTTTATAATACTTTCAAAAGATTTGAACCTGTCAGCAGGATTTTGATACTTGGAACAAACAATAGTACGTGATTAATAAATTCTCTAATAGAACGAGTTCAAAGTAATTTTTCTTTTTTTCATTTTTTAATAATTTTTTTTCTAAATTTAATTAATATGTATATAAATCAAGCGACGTTGCGTATTTACGTCGATTGTAATACAAATAGGTGCATAGTAGATTTTACAAAAAAATCATAATAAAGCAAATAAGATTTCATTTTTATGAGCTAAAAATTACACATCAGCAGTGCCAAAATGAAGATTTGAATATACTTAACTGGTTAAAGAATCTGTTACTTAATTTAATCTCTTGAATAATTTGAAGTAGAAATAGAAAAGATTTTGAAATTTTAAAATGAGTATTTAAATTTTGAATTAAAATAAACATTTATTTTATTTTTATTTCTGAAATTGAGCCAAGAATGAGAACGAGCTTTGATGGATCGTCACGCAGAATGAGCTAAAAATAATTTTAATTTGATTTTTAGATAATTAATTATATTCCGAATTTGTTACAATAGTTATTAAATGTTTTATTTATTGATTTTTGATTTAGAGAAGGAAAATTCTCCACACTGAATGAGCTCGTTTGGTGGCGTGTACTTGCGTTTGGTTACTAGTCACTTGCTGCACGAGCATTGTGAGCAGGCAACCATGTTTGATTCTAAGCTATTTGGGAATGTCATGCTTGGGCTAGGTATCTAGAGATAGGCAGGCTTATAGGACTCTCTTGATGACATTTGTTTCTGATCCATTGCTAGCAACTTCCTGCTCGCGCACTTTGTTCTTTCTGCTCACTCAACAAATTATCTGCGAAGCAACAATTTTTATTATTGGATATTTGAGTGTGATATTTTATAATAAGGAAACACTAATTTAAATAACTGCCTTTCTGTTTAATGAGAATTTAATTTAACTTAACTTAATCTGAACTTCTTTAAAATGTCGATTAAAAATGCGCACATTTAACAGAAAATTTCCAACAATTTTTTTATTAAACTACTGTCTATGTTCTTAGCAGATTTCGGTAGCTTGTAAATGAAATTTGGTTAATTCTAAAAAAATATTTTTAAGAATTTTTATATTGCATATATTATTGCGTATTCTTAAACTAATTGTCTATATTATCTTTCATTAAATTAATATTTTTCAATTTTTAAAATTTTAAGTAAGATAGGAATTTTTTGTCCTAAATGATGTAAAAATCTGTCACTTCAATAAACTCCGCTATTGGCCACTTGATGGACCTAATCCTTTATATCCATTATATATTGAGTTAATTTTGATTAAGAGTTAAAATTTAATTACTTAATTTTTAATTAATAAAATATCTATCCATCTTTTGCTCTTAATTAGAAGAAATTAAAAAAAATAAATAAAAATAAAATAATTTATTCTACTTTTAACTACTCATTTTTTAAGTGAATGTGAAATGAAATGAATAATTTTTAATTAATTTATTTTGTTGGAAAATTTTAGATTAAAATCAAGTTTTTAAAATTTCTTTTCTGTAAAAGTTAAACACATTTGTATAAAACTAAACAACTGTTGTATAAAAATAAAGCGTTGAATATTACTACTAATATTTATATAATTAAAATTTAAGATATTTAGTCAATAAATTCATTTTAAGTTCATGTTTTTATTAAAAATATTTAAAGTAGAAAAAAATTATTTGATAATAGCATTAATTCATTAAAGCTATTAATTTATCTGCATTAGAGCGAAAGTATGTTAAATAAATTCTTGCTTACAAACACAAACATACACAGGGAGACCATATTATTTATCATTTAATATTAATGCTTATATTTACTTTTACTTAACTTTTCTGATTTCATTTTTCTAAGGACTGGATTGTGTAACCGATTTTTTACTTCTTATTGATGTGTGACAGTATTTAAATTTTTTAACACTTGTTTTTTCAATGAAAATACAGTATTTTAATCAATATTTAATTAATATAATTGTTTTGATTCCATCATACTAGTGGTGCCATATGGAGTAAATCTAGAAAAAAAATAATTGAATTTAAGATTCTGTAATATTTGTAAAACTGAATTATAAGCTAAAAACTTTAAAAAAAAACTTTTTTGCCTTGCAATACTTTAATAAAAAAGCGTTTTTAAAGCCGTTTTTATTAAATTTATCTTTTTTAGCTTTTATGGTTAACAGTTTTGAAAATTTTTGCATAAATAGGCTTGATAGAAGCTAATGTATTTTAAGGGGATAAAGATTTATATAAATTTTTTGATTCAATAAAAATAATCCAATATGTTGGCCGATTTAGAAGAAAAAAAAGCTACAAAATTTTGTTGAAACAAAAATTTTCTGCTATTTTGAATTCTATAAGTAAAATTTTGTCTTCAACCTTAATTTATGGGCTGGCGACCGGTATTGGGACTCATCTATAATGGACATTTCAATACGGTTCATAAACATCAGATAAATCATTCGTAGCTAATTGAAAAAAAGGATGCTAGGGAGTGATTAGTCTAGTTTTTTAGGATTCCGATATTTTAGTATCCCAGCTTTGATGTCATATAAAATGTTTACTATTTTACAAATTTATTTTATCAATGTCGTGTTAGAAATCTACAAAAAATATCATTTTTTTTTAATTAAAAAATTTATTTTACTCATTATGTAGCAAAATTATGCTCTTTAAATGAGCCAAAACATTTGAGAAATGTATTGCAGCTTCTGATATATTGCCAAAAGGTTTTATAATTCCTTTGCCATTGGGCCCGCTATTTTTTAAAAATTTATAACTCGTAAAATTTTCATCAGAATTCTAACGACACTTTTTGGTGGCTATTTTCACAATGATAAATCGATTAAGAAAAAGAAAATTAAAAAAAAATGGTAGGAGTAATGGGAAAAATTCCAGTTACTAATTAATTAATCATGTTAATTAGTTCACTTAATAAAAGTATCTATCCAGGCAAACTTGTTCTTTTGATCTATTTTCACCGATACTAACTTTGTGAAGATGCAATGATAAGTAGCAAAGTTACAGAGGTCTCTTATTTTTGTTGACGACTGTAGAACAGTTTGGCTGTAATGCTGTATTGTGACGTCGCATTCTTTCTCAGCTTGAAAAATGTGTATTGATTCCAAAATTTAATTGGCAAGGTGACCTCGATGTGTGTCACATGAGAAATATTTGACTCCATTAATATCAAATTTTATAAGCATTAATTTAAAAAGGCTTTCGAAAAATAGCTACCTTTATTATTTCATTTTATAAATTAGTGATAAGGCTTATTCATAACTTAAGAATTAAATAGTTGAAATTTTAAGAAATGAATGAATTATTTGTGAATGTATGAAAAATGAAAAAAATCTAGCATACAAAAACATGCACGCTCGTCGCGCGAACGCAATAATAATCTCTGAATAAACCATGATGTTTTATATTTTGATTTTCATGTAGGCATTTTTATTTTTAGATATCGGTATGATATTATTGTCAAAAAAAGCAATTGCGAAAATCACGCTTCAACAATTCTTTAAAAACATATATAATCCGATTTTCAGTTTTTAAAACAATATTATCATGTAAACAATTCATAAATGATACATTTTAATTTAGAAAAAATTTTCCTAGATATTTCTTTTCAGCAATAAAATCGTTGTTTCAAAATTATCGATAATGAGAAACTAACCTAGTAATTTATTTTATTTAAATTAATTTTTTTTGTGTAATGTAAAAGCACGTTTTATAAAATTTTGTTTATAAAAAAACAATTTAATGAAAGAAAAAAATTTAAAATATTGCAGAGAATTCTTTACAAATTTCTTCTTTTCTGAAATATATTGCGAAATTAGAAAAAAACGGCACCTAACTGCGATTGAAAACTAATCAAATTTAATCTTTTAATCTTGATTTAGCAACGAACTTCAAGAATCTTTAATAATTTAATAATTTAATCGCAATAAGCATTCAAATCTCTGCACACTCGTGTCATTTTCTGTTGATTAATTACTTCAAATATTAAATAGTAAAATTAATTAAGTGGAATCAAATAAATCCATTAAAAATTGATTGATTGCATCTATCAATTCAGTTACTTGTATGTTTAATAAATGTATCCATCGATTTAAGTTTTTTAATTTATAAAATCGAGTAATTAAGTAAATTTAAGTTGTTTATCGAAGTGACTGAGAAAATTCCAGAAAAACGAAAACTTTTAAAAAGGCCGATTGTGATTGATATAGATCTATAATGAATTATTTGCCGTTTATAAATGCTGTTAATATATTTACGCAAATTATTTCTCTATTGTTTCAACTCAAAATCTAAACAAATCAGGTATGTTTCTCATGTAAACTATTTTGATTGCAAAAATAGTCAAAGTATAAAAGGTTGGAATAATTTTTCACATTATTTTCATTGAATCGTGAAGAAATGGCAATTTAACTTAGCTAAAACGTATTTGAAGCAACTTAATTTATTAATTTTAAATTTTATTTGTTTTTCTTTATATTCAAAAGTTTTATAAATTTTTTTTACCTAGAAAATCAATTCGTTTACAATACTACATAAAAATGATTACACATCCAAAATAAATTTGTTTAACATTTTGAGAAAGACATACCTCAGAAACACATATTGGAATCTCGTTAGAGAGTGTAACTATGTACTTGTTTCCAAAATCTTAAAATTTATGTAACAAAATTATTCCGTGTCTTTTATATTTTGCAATTTAGGCAATTTAAAGTTTTTTTTTTTATATATTTATATGTAAAAAACAACAACATATAAATATGGAAAAATCGAGATTTTAACAGTTCTTATACTTACTACAAATTACAATGATAAAACATTTCTAAGGAACTTAAAAGGTAATTCACTGCTATCTTTTGTATAACATTTTGCTGTTATGGAGAAGAATTTCGAAAAACATGATTTATCTTTTATCTTTTCAACCTTGTGCTTCTCAATAAGATATGGATCTCTCAAAATTCTCCTCTATAAATAAATAATTACGAAGTTCTAAGATGAACATTAAGTGCAGTTTATAAAAAATACTTTTTTATAAACCCCACACAATTTTTGAATTCCTTGGCGAATTTTTGCAGCAGAAATGCTTAATTTTAATAGATATATTCTATATTGATTCATTGGCATGTATTCGAATGTATAACTGAACTGTATTTCCGATTTAGTTATAATAATGTTTTATCTTGACTAGACTATAAAAGTGATATTTTAGACCGGATCTTGTAATTTTGATCCGCTGTCAGATGACGAGGACGATACCCATTGCAACTTTCTCCCTCCAAGCCTACTCGTGGGGTTGCGTTTTAAATAAGAAGAGGCTCAGCATTGTTTGAGAAAAAGAACAATTGTTGAATTTAAGTAAAGTTAGAGTAGAATTTAAAAATATTATACTCACAAATATCTTTAGTTAGTAGGCGTGTTTTCTTAAGGAAATGATTTTGATATTTTAGGTGTCATTGATTGCATAAATTAATTATGCGGTTGTATTAATAGACACACATTCGATCAAAACTAATTTTTGAAAATTATTTTGCTCGTAATCCATACGTACATTTATACAAGATAAAAATTTCGTATTTAAATTTTAAAAATTATTGCCTTTTATTGTTAAATTATATGATTTCCAAAAAAGGGAATTCACAATTCTTTGAAGGCTTTTAAGTTTTCGTTTTTTCCTTTAGATATTTTAACACATACCTCAAGTTTCTCAGTGAAAGAAATTTTTTTTTTCCCAATAATGGAGTGTAAGTATTTTTTTTATCTTCAATGAAAAAAAGAATCCATTTGTTAAAACTGAACTTCCAGTGAAATGGGCAAATTTATAAACACTACAAAAATATAACATAGAACAGTAAACGTAGAACTGTAGAAAAAAATATAACGTAGAACATTTAGAGCAACGTAGAACAAATATGTACTAAAATACGTGTGATACGCGGTGGCTGTTTATAAAATTTATTTATGCATGAGGAGAATGAATAGTTAATTGAAGACGAGAAAGGCTTGCTATATCCGGAGGCCTGTATAGGTATTCGTTTTTATCCATATTCTTATTTCTAATAATATTCTTAGATTCTGAAAGTTGGTTATTGAGCTTAGATTGCGTAAGTATTATAAAGAAAAGTATCATTAGGTGTGGATTTAAATGAGCTTGAAATGCATCCGATTTGTCAATGTTCGACTGCATTAAATTTGTTGAGTAACTGTCATGGTTTTAGTAAAAACCTTGCTCCATGATTTTCCAGGACTCTTTGACAATTTTTTTAATATTCTGTTACACATTTAGTAAAATTAACGTCCCTATTTAAAGATACGTGAAAGTTGACTGGCCTTAAGACAAGATCAGACGAATAGAGTGTTCCTTGAATTGACACTCCTTTATTGAAATTTATATACCAACAGGAGTACCTTACCTTTTAATGGTATGGCATGTTTTTGAATGTTGCTGAATTTCTTCCGGATTTTTTCGAAAACCTTGCCTGAAACGAAGTGAAGAGAGTTCTTTTCACTAATATGCAATGAACACTATGACTCGTCTGTTTACAATTCAAAGTTACGATGTACCAGCTCTCTAGCATCGTAATAAAAATGAGACATTGATGTATCAAGCCACGTAACTTGTTCTTAGATTGCCCATTTCACTGTCGTACTCAATATATTTATGTAATTTAAGCTTATGAGGGAATTTAATTCGCATTATCTAGGTTACAAGATTGATAGATCTGAATGGAATCAGCAGACCGTGATATCCATGAAGAAAACTCTATTGGAGCATTTGATTTATATTTACGATACCGAAGAAGATCTGTATCAGCTAAGTCGCTCTGATGGCGCAATTCTGTATGTCGCCTTCAATGGTTCTTATGGATGTCTTGGTGCGGTCCTTGCTAATATCCGTTTCCACCTTATCTATGCAGAATATGCTGTTAAAACCGTCCTCGAGATGATAACGACTCGCGATACTATTGCAGATGCTGCTGAATCTGAGCAATATCCCTGCACTAAGGAAGAAATGAACAGAATCGAGGAAAAATTTCTACGAACGAAAGGGCGTATGGAATGCTTGATGTCTTTGGTTGAACAAATTTTTTGGGAGTACATTAAAGAGGAATTAGGTTTATGAAGAGTAGAATGGTAAATTTTGAGGAACTTTTATTTTGAAGTTTGCTTCTTTTAAGATCTGGAACTTTAATTCTGAAATTTGCTTTTTGAAATTTGCTGAAATTTGCACGTAAAATTTGTTTATGTGTATCGTCTAATAACTATAATTTTTGGTGTCTTGTCTGGTTAACGGGAAAAATATTTAAATGTATGCTTTCAAAAGGAAGCTGAATAAATATATAAAATAAATGCAAATTTTTCTGTGTAGATTTTATTTCAGCTACATTAAAAATTATTTATTAATTATTCATTAAATTATCTTGTATTAATTAATATTTACTTGTATTAATTAATAAGGATAAATTCATTTATGATAAATTAGAAATTCCTAATACTTAATTAGTAAAAACACAACTTTAAAATAAGGTTGAAAAACACCACTAATTGGTTTTCTTGGGATTTTTTATTATTGATTTACAATTATGCTAAAACATTTATTTAAGTTTCTTTACTACAAGAATATCATCCTAAGTTCATCAAAACCAGCTGAATTTCTTAGTTTATGGTATTCTGAGCGAGTTATGCATAAACCAATAATGACTGTTAAATTTCTATTTTCTCTAAAATGTATGAAGAGTTTTCAACAGTTATTATTCCGATTTTTCTTAGCTGTTGCAAACAGATACATATTTAAAAAGTTAGATCAATGAATAAAGAAATATACATATAATTCTTTTTTGAATGAAACAAAATCTAAAGTGAGGCTACCAAAATATCAACATTGCTGTTGCTTGAGAATGGCGATGTTTTTATCTTTCTTGAAGCTGATTTCCTACTTACATTTTAGTTTTAATTTGTATAATTCTCTTTTGAATGGAACAAAATCAAAGGTAAGGCTGTTAATATTGCTGTTCTTGACATTTACGGTGCTTTTATCCATCTTGAAGCTTTTTTCTTGCATATTAGCTTTAATATGTATAATTATCTTTTGATTAGAACAAAATCAAAGGTAAGATTATTTTTATTATATGCATATTTATATAGAATTAAAAAATTTTCCAGCCTGAGATATAGTAAAAAATTTTATTTTATGGATTACATGAATAGGGAACGTTTAGAATATATGTAAAATTTTGAAAAATTATTTGTTTGATAATTTAATGTCCGTATTAAAGAATTTCTTGATTTTGAAATTGCTTCTGAATTTTTTTTTAAGTTTCGGGTTTTTAGGTGATAAACTTTTCCCTATTCATGTCACATTTTTTATTAAGAAGATATAAATTAGTTTCCTTGAAATGATTGGAAATAAAAAATTCGAGAATAATAGTAAAATCAAGGTTATGAATCTTGCTTTAAAAGTCAACACTACGCATTTATTATTATGGAAAAATATATACCTGTGACTGAGAAAAAGCGAAATCGGAGAATTGCATAATTTTGGAATGTAATTTGATTCGCAGAAAAAGAAAAGAGAGACAGAACAAGTCATTCCGGTAAGAATACTTAAAAAACCTCGGTATCCGTAATGATATGATTTCAGGATTAAGGCTAATTAACTCGAATTAATTAGTTCCTTGATCTGAATAAATCTGCACTTTAATGCAATTTCCATAAATTTCAATTTTATGAAAATGCGATAATAAATAATCGAGTTACAAAGGTGCCTCTTTTTTTATTTTTTAATTAAAAAAATTGTTGTTGTTGTTGACGATTGTACGAAGTACAAAATAACTGAAAGAACTGTTGTCATTTTAAAGAGAGCAACGTGAGATATTTAGCAGCTTTTTGATGTTAGTTGCGATTTCCTGAGAATTATGCTTGGATAGTTCTTGAGTAGAACCTTATAAATAAGATAAATGTTTACTTAGCAGGCAACACGTGTTTAGCTTTTCAAAAAATCAGAAAATGTTACAATGCAAGATAATAGCAAAGACTGGTCATCAAGTAAAGAGATAGATTATTCATGCTTAAGCAGCTTATGCTATAATTAAACTAATGTGAAAAAGAGGTAAAAACTGAAGATGAACTGAATTTTTTAAAGTAATTTCTAGTTTCTATTAAAACTCAGGCAAGGGGTTGAAAGAAGGAAGAAATCAATGATGATCGAATTCTAAATTAATTGGATAAGAGCTGAAATTTCCTCTTTCTATATTTATAAATATTTTGATGATTTTAGTGACCAGTATTTATTCATAGTATGTCGACTTTCTAGACTGTTAAATTATTAATATGTAATGCATTTTTTTTTTTAAAATTTCACCTTATTATTCATTATTTGAAACTGAATATGAATTGAATTTTTTTTTTGCATATTTTAAAAGTCCCTCTTCTGAAAAAGAACTTAAAATAAACATTTAAAAAAATATATTATTTATTTGGAGATTATGATTTCATATATGAATTACAGATTTGTTTGAAATTAATACATTTCTTAACTAGAAATTCTAGATTTCTAAGCTTTTAAATGACTATGAAATTGCTTCTAATTACTTTATTTTCTTTATTACAGATTTATGTGCTTATTTATCTATTGGAACACATTCATCATGCATTTTTTCCAACTTTCCATTTTTCTGGTTTCTGTTAAAACTCAGGTAAGGGTGTTAAAAGAAGGAAGAATTCAATGATGATCAAATCCTTATTAATTGGAATAGACCTGAGATTTCTTCTTTCTATATTCATATATACTTGACGCCTTTGGTGGCCAGCTTGTTCGCTCAATATGTCGCCATTTTAGATTATTAAATAATTAATATGGAATGCATTTTTTTAAAAATTCACTTCGTTTTTTTATAAGACTGAAAACAAGAATTTAATCGATTTTTTTTCATATTTTAAAATCTCACTAGACAAAAAAACTTAAAAATAAAAATAATTAATTATATTTTTTTATTTTAAGATGATGATTTCATGTATGAATTACAATTTTGTTTGACATTAATATATTTGTTTACTAGAAAATTTGGACTTCTATTATTTTTAAAAGACTAAGAAATTTTTCTAATCACTTTATTTTTGTTATTACAGATTTGTGCGCTTATTTATCCATTAGAAGGCATTCATCATACATTTTTTCCAGCTTTTCACTTTTCTGATTTCAGGTTTGTGTTAAAACTCAGATAAGGGTGTTAAAACAAGGAAGAAGTGAATGATGATCAAATCCTGATTAACTGGAATGGACCTGAGATTTCTTTTTTCTATATTCATAAGCCTTTGGTGGCCAGCATGTTCGCCCTGTGTATTGACTTTTAGACTGTTAAATAGTTAATACGGAATGCTTCTTATAATAACTTCACCTTATTATTTTATAAGATTGAAAAACATAAAATTAATTGATTTTTTTTTTCATGTCTTAAAAATTTCTCTTTAAAAAATAATATTTTTAAAAATTATTTTTTATTATCAGATAAATATTTCATATATGAATTATAGTTTTCTTTGATATTAATATATTTGTTCTTAGAAATTCTAGACTTCTAGGCTTTTAAAGAACTTGGACATTGGCTATAGTCACTTTATTTTATCTACTGCATTTTTTATCTACTATCGCATTCATCAAATATTTTTTTTCCTTCTCCAGATTATAATAAAGTTCATCTAGGGTAACAGAGTTTTATAAGTTCATGGTAAGTCCTTCTCATGTAGTATTAATTTTATTTTTTATAAATTTTTTATTTCTGGTACACTTTGCAATATCAAAACTTTTCTGATTTTTTTTTTCAGTTTTTTTAAAATGAATACTTAGACATAACTTTTGGAATATAGTTGCCTGAAGGTTGAGTGAAATCAGATGATCGCATGTTAATGACATTATTTTGCCAAGCTGAGCTTATACATACCTGATACTTATTGTATTTAGGTTTCAAAAGTTCTTACATATGTGTGGTGTCGAAACTTGGTGAATAGAATGATGATTAAAGTATAGTTTATGCATTCTGATCATCGTTCATAGTTAGGAAGCTGTGGTTCTACGGAAATTATGTGGAACAATCTTGTCTCTAAAGCTACAAGATCGCTAGTTCAAGTCTTGATTGGACCAAATATTCATTGCGCGTGTTAGCACTGTGCAAGTTAAATCATTCGGAATCAAAATTTTTCCTCTTATCGTTAGTAGAATCTTGAAGAAGAAGCTGCCACCATGTGTGCGGCCTCAAAATCCAACCACATTTCTTGTTGATCCTTTTATTTTTAATAATATATCTACATACCTGTTATCTTAAAAGCTTTAAAATACAGCGTTGAGCACATACGTGTGTAAGTTTATTCCTGCAAAATTTAAAAAAAAGCAACTTAGCAGGGATTAAATATCTTATACATAGCATTTCGTCGTTTGTCACAATACCCCAATATCATCCATTTAGGAGCAAACTAAGGAGAGATTTTTCCAGAAATTCGTATTTTTTAACCTTCGATCTACGAATAGTTATATTGATTAGTACATATGTACTTATTATATATGCACATTCTGTTGATTTCTGTAAAATGTAAGTCTGTAAGAGTTGGATTTCGTTTTGTAAGGTAAGTAGAATACTTTAGTACCAGCCGATTTTTTTTATGAAATATTTTCTCTAATTTGAAATCTCTTTCTTTCATGGATGAAATATAATAGCTGAGCGAAGATTTAAAAAACTAACTTTCAATACCCTCCCACCCTTTTAATTCTCGAAATTGAAACCCTACGTATTACTTATTGGAATATTTCCTATTTTTTAAATTTGGAAGTAAGCAGTGATCAAATCTATTTTTGATGCCATTGCATTATTTAAATTATCAATTTTTGCGCTTGGATAGGTAATTAAATTTTGAAATTTTATAATTTTTCAATTTTTCTCTTGCACTGTTCCCTGGCTGAAGTCAAAAGCAGATATTATTTTTCACTTTTTAGTTTTTCTAATCATCCATTTTATTAAAGTAATCTATAATTTTTGAAAATTAATTCTTTTGATTCTTCTTGATTCTTCTTCTTCGCTTGATTTAACTAAATATAGGCTCAAATTTTATTTTTGCTACAATTATCTACAAATAAAAGATAGATTCAGATGGCGACAAAATATATTTTTATATATTTTCAAAAGATATAGAGTAGATTTTTATTTGTATCCGAAATTTAATTTGCGGAATAAATGAAAATGCACCTACGAATAAATACTAATTTGGTTTTAGATACAATTTGAATGAAACAAATTTTGCTAAAATCAATAAATAATTTAAAAATCTATTTCTAATTACTTTTCTTGAACTTTTTTTAAAAAGCCAATTCTGTTTAATGATCCATTCATGGAGATTGTCGAAATAGTTTCATTTAACTTACGAAATAGGAGCATAGGTTCATTGAAAAAAATTCTTTTTTCCTTGAAAACGTGATTTAAAGCAAAGACAAAAATTAAAAAAATATATTTGATTTATTCTCATAATGAGCTTTATTCGATGGTTTTCAATGTTTATCTTTTATAATTCTTTTAATCCATCAGAGAATTATTTAACGGTGTGAATGACTTGACTTTTGTCCGATTATTAATACGAATGCGATTTATTTGTATTTATGCTCCTTCTTTTGGAGAAATTTTGTCGAATTGTGCGTAAATTAAAAACTTGAAGTCAAACCATTCATCCTCATGGGAAAATCTCAAGCAAAGCTTCATGAATGAACTTTGGCATATAGCAATCCTTTCTTTATCTTGTAACCTTGCTTGTTAGGAAGGCTGTTCTTCTGTGACTTGAAAGTGCCGATAAAATATAGTAAGTTAGGCTTTCTGATCTATTTAATTATTTATCTGTAATTTTTTTCTCATTTGTTTTATATAATTTCCTTCGATAAAGTTACTAGATGTTTTTTAATTTCTTTCTAATGCCGAAGTATTTTACTATAGTTCTGTACTGTCAAACCAGTATTTAGCAGTTCTAGGACCAGATGTTTAGAATTTTTGAGTTTGCCTAAATCTCATATTCTCTTTTCACCCTGATGAACCTAAATATTCCTTTACCTTCAACCTTGTATGGTTATTTTTCTGGGATAATATCAACGGTTATAAATAACTAATAGGAATCTTCACTCGGAATGTGGGAACCGCTGTCGGAAGCATTTTTACAATGCCTTCAGAGCTACAGATCAGAAAAATCATAAGTCATAAATGTTTCAACATCCAATTGGAAATATGTGACATTAATTTTCACAATTAACGTTTTAAAAAAAAATGAATACTATGGAACCATATGAAAAAATGTGTTCAAGCCAATATTTAACAAAATTTATATACTTGATAAGTAAAATATTCTGATTTTTCCTATTCATGAATTGGAATTGCCTAATCTCATATTCTCTTTCGCAAAATAAATATTTCTAATATATTAATCGGAAACTAAAAATGAAAATTTATTAAATGCCGATAAAAACCAAGAAACCATATGTGAAAGTAGTGATTCTTTTGATGCTTGATTATTTTCTTTAAAAGAGTGGTTTATTTCTTGAATTTGAAATTAAATTTTGATTTGAATACTCTTAAAGTAATATTTTGAAAATTTGTTTCCGGATGTGTTCTCGATGAAAATACGCAAACTTATTATTTTCAGTATTGAATTCAGTTTATATATTAATTTATTTTATACTATATTCATTACCGTCAATACTATTTAGAACAAATATGAAATGAGAAATGGATTTCCATAATTTATTGTATAAAATAATGGTGAATAAATTAAAGGCTAATAATTTAAAATAAATTTCAGCACATAATGTACTAAAAATTACTGAATTTAAATATAGGAATTATTTGTGTTGATAAAAATAATTTGTGCACCGTGTCATTCCAGGACATTCATTTATTTAGTATGTATATTGTTGTCAATACTTCTAAGAAACGGTGAAATCTTTTATTTAAAATTTATTTTCAATTTAAAAATTATATTACAAAGAGAAAATGATTCTTTTAAATCGATATCTTATAACACACTAAATTTTAATTGCTGCAATTACATGTTTGTTTTTAATTTGACTAATTTAAAAACCAAAAATAAATTCCATTTTTTAACATCAATATGCTCGCTATTCTCTCTTTGCATAAATTCGTTTTGAAAGGACTTTCTTCGAAGCAAGGAAAGGCACTGAAATGTATTATGAAATCCTTATTTATTCTTCAAAGCCAAGGGTGCTATCCTTATGATATGAAATTTTTCGAAAAGTAGAGCACTTCTGGCTTTTTAGAATGAATGACTTCGTAACAAATAGAAAAAGGCAAATGGATATCTCACGGACATAGATCTGTTATGAAATTATCTTAAATTTCTTTGTATATTAAAAAGAATATTACGAAATAAAATTATTCTTTTTTAGTTCCTATTAGTTCACACTCTTCCTATATATATTTATATATCTTGTTCAAATTTTCAATCGCTAATAAAATACTTTTTATTCATCCACTCAAGTTCAAATACATTTTTTAAAACTTGTAGTTGATGACAATTGATGTTAATACAATTTTTTCAAATATTAATTCATTAATTAAATTTAATTAATTAATTTTAGTTTTACATGGGAGAAAAAATTTCTCTTATATAAGATATTTAGCAGGATATAAATTTAGGAATAAATACCGTCAGTGGTAAAGCGTGTAGATGGAAAAAAATTTCTTTTTCAGATTCTTTTTTCATTCTGGGTTCTAGTCTGAGTCAAGGAGGGAACAAAAAGGAAAATGAAACATGTTCCAACTTAAAAAAATGAATGGCAATTATTTATAAAGGACTTTCTGTAATATAAGGAAAAAAGAACTTTGGCTTGCAATGGCAAAGTTGGTAGAGCGCAGACGTAGAATCTTCATGCCTTCGGATCGAATCTCGTCGAAGCATAAAATTTTTTTATTTGATTTTCAAATGAATGAAAACAATAAACTAAACAAACAAACTGGATTAACGGTATCGATCCTTGCTTCACAAACGGACAATGCGAAAGGAAAGCGAAAAGAAACTAAAACACAACGCAAGCGACGATTAGAGAAAGACAAATAAAAGCGCCAAGAAAAGCTTGCAAATGAAACAGAAGAAAAACGCTTACGCTTAGATAACCGAAATCAAAGATTACAGGATGCATCTCTAGAGCAGCGCGAAACCCGATTATTAGCTGATCGTCAAAGACATGCTCTATCAATAACAAATGAAACTCAAGAGCAACGCGAATTGCGATTACAAGATCTACGTCGTAGACAAGCACTATCAATAGAAAATGAGAGGCAAGAACAACACGGAGCTTGCCAAAAAAGACAACGTATTCAGCATAGAAAGGAAAATGGACAATTGCAAGGAAATTCGCTTTCGCTTTTGCCACTTAATATTGTGATTCTGTTCATATGTATATACATATTTATATTAATTTTAATTATTTAATAAAAAGTAACTAAAATAAAAATTTTCTTTGTTGACCTAAGTAGGAATTGACTTAAATTTTTTTTTTATATTACTTGTTTATGTTAATATCATAAGCACACTAAACGTTAGTCACTGTAATTACATGGTTATTTTTAAATTGAAAAATTTATCAACCAAAGAGCTTATCAGTATAACATATTTTTATTAAATCTTGTAAATTATGTAAGAAATGTATGTATCTCCTATTCTCTTTTGCAGAAAATCGCATTGAAAGTCCTTTCTTTAAGGCATGAAAAAGCAGTGGAATTTATAATAAAATCGTTGTTTATTCTTCAAAGGGGAAAGTGCTATCCTTATTATATAACATTTTGCAGTAGGCTAGCACTTTTGCCTTTCTAGAATAAATAACTACATCACTAAAGAAAATGGGACAACAACATCCCACAAGGGTGGCCTTATATAAGTATAGATGTAGAAAAGATTATGACAATGGAAAAATTTGCCAAAATTTGTGAGTATTTTTATTTTGATTTTAAATCAATCTTTTGCGATATAATTTAAATAATTTTTAATAGGAAATTTCGATATAATTTTTTAATAGGAAATTCGTTTATCAATGTTATTTCTTGTTTAAAATGTTATACATACATTATTATATGATATATACAAAAAATGAAAGGAAAACGATGCTGAAAAGTGAAGAAAATTTTCAAATGTGTGAGTTTTTATATTGTTAAAAAATTTATGTTTTCGGGTTTGTGAGATGTGTTTTTTTATATTTTATATTTTTAGTTAAATTTGTATTTCAATTACTGACAAAATTGAAGTGGCTTAACCGCATCTGTGTTTAAAAACTATTAATAATTTTAGGTGAAGTTGATAATGTGCAGAAATGTTGTCACTTGCAAGAGTGAACTTACATTTTGCGCTTTCTTAATAATATTCATTTGTAAGCAATGAGTTTCGGTAATGCACATTAGGGTTTTGTAGCTGTAAAATTTATTCAAGTTTAATGTGTTTTGGAAATTTCACTATTTTTCCATTACTGCAGAATGCAATATTTATACTGATGAATATTGATTTGATTTTCTTAAGTTGATTTATGTAAATTGAATTTTAACATGAGAAATAACTTCAAAAAATGAACAATACATTTGTAATGTGAAAAAAACTCAGCAATTCATTTAGTAGATATTTTTAGTTTTTATTATTACTTATTTTTATGAAATGCAGCGTAATTTGACCATTTTAAATGGAGTACACAGTGTTCTTACCTCTGTTCCAATTATGTGTTTCTTTAATTATGAATTAATTATCAATAATGTCCAGAATTATATAGATGGGCATCAAGGGTTAACATTTTCATTAAGGCTCTTTGGAATTTCAATCTCGAGAGCTATAAATAATGTACCAGTTTGTTATCTCTATACCATAAGAGAAATCTGATGTATCTTTGTTCTCTTGCTGACGTCATTTTATTATAGACTTTTTGGAGTTACTGTTAAAATTCGTGAATATAGATGTTGATTCAAAATCACCATCATCCAGAATTTTCATCTTGCCAAATTTCAGACCACCACCAAAATGACGGTCTCATTGTTTGAATGTTCCATTCATTTAAGAAAACAACAGCAGCCAAAGATTTTTATCTATTAGAATTATGCAGAGAGATTTTATTTACGAGACTCCAAGCAGAAAATGCGAATAGAGCCATACGGCATCTACCCTACACATTAAAAGAAAGAGAAGCATCAATAAAAACAGATGATTGGACCATTCTTATATATACGGTCATGGAGTTATATTTTCAAGCATAAGGAAACATTGTGTTAAAAAATCGAATCTTAAAAAATCGAATGCCTTTTTAGTAATTTCATTATGATCCACTTTCCATTTCCAAAAATATTATTATATAATAATTTAAAAATCTTTCAGGAATATTTGTTTCATGATATGAAATATGACATCATTATAATTTTTTTTAGTCTTGCAAACGAGCCAAGGATTATAAAATAGTACTCGCTATTCTCCTTTGCAGTATGTTGCATTGAAAGGACCTTCTTTAAAGTATGAAAAAACAGTGAAACGTATAATAAAATCGTTGTTTATTCTTAAAAGCATGGAGTGCTATCCTGATTATATACAGAAGGCTTTTAATTTTGGCTTTTTGGCTTTTTAGAATAAATGATTTCATCACTCAAGAAAAAGGGAAATTAACATCTTACAAGGGTGACATCATTTGATCAAGCAGAAATATAAATGATGATGACAACGGAAATACTTGCCACAATATGTGAGTATTTTTTATTATGTTTTTAAATAAATATTTTTGATATAATTTAAACACGTTTTAAGAAGAAATTAATTTATAAAAATATTATTAGTTCAAAACATGTTTCTTCTTTGGAATTATATTAAAATAAGTTTATGTTTTACCGAACATACGGATTTGTTTGTATGAATTGAGGTCCTAAGATTAATAAACAGCACAAGATAGAAAAATACATCTACTTTTGAAGATTTGAATGGCAGTTATTTCAAAACATGCTATCTTAATGAGATGGTCTTTATTTGTGCTGGTTATATATATTAATTTGTATCATAGATAAGTTGACCAGTCGAATATAAATGACGAATAATACGAAAGAAATTCTTTTAATCCTAATATTTAAGCATTAGTGCTCATACTTATTAAGAAAAAACGGACATATTATTCTTTTTTTAAAAAAAAAATATCAGTTGAAGGATCAGTTTGTTTGAAGAAAATCGCTCAAAAAATTAAAAAAAAATATTTTTCTTAAATCAAATCAATACTTCTTTAAGTCATTTCATATCTTTTGAATACGCTTTCGATTTGTTTGCCACCAAAATTTCTTTGGTTTGAATCTGTCTCTTGGGGAGCCACACTTATATTTCATATATAAATGAGATTCCACATTAATAACACAAGTTTTTTTTAAAATTTAGCCATTGTTTGATTTGAGAAATAGCTTTACCGTAATGATTTTTTTCATTTGTTAATATTTATTTATATGAAAATTTCCGTAATGATTTTTCATTTGTTAATGTCAAATATTCCACATCAGAATATTTGACATAAAGAAATTATAACTCATAATTTGTCCTATATGAAATTTAATTTCATCTGATAAACTTATTAAATAATTTGATATTTTTCTTTATTAAATGCTTTTATAAATTCAAGTTACAAATGTCAATAAAAAATAAAGCAACTCCAATTGGCTTTTCTTATAAGGTATTTATATTTGTTCCCGAATATAAATATTATGTTGATGAGGAATATTATGACTGTTCCTTTTTTCCTGCTTCCTTTTTTTAGAATGTCAGAGTGAAAACAACAACTACAAGAAGTGCTTTTCTAGTGAAACAAAGAAATTTTAATCTTTAATCGAGTGATTTATCTAAAGCAACAGAGACAGTGGAGAATATGATAATGGTATTATATTCCTAGTTCCAGTGTTCTTGCCGTTTGGAATGAAATATTTCATCAGTAAAGCGAAAACTGATAATGCATTTTCTGAAAAGATATGCTTTAAGAAGAAGATTCAAATTTTTTGAAGGAAAATTCTGAAGCAGGAAAAATTAAAGACATGGTTATTCAGTTAAATTTATTTTATTTTTCAGATACAGTCGACATTCCTTTAAGGACAGTTCTTAAAAGTTCGGTCTTAAAATTCTCATCCAGTTCATTATCCAGAATTTTCATGATGAATATTCTCTGAACAGTTGGTCTCAATATTTGAATGTTCAGTGATCTGAAAACAACAAAAGCAACTAAAGGTTTTAGTTGGCTTTAATCAAGCAGGGAAATTTATTTTAAGAGGTTCAAAACACGAAGTGGCGAAGGTAGCAAATTTCATGTTTATTTTGAAGTGTGAGATACCTGACCCTATTATTTATATGAAAAAAAAAATATAGGGTAGCTATCCCACACTTTGAAACAAACAACAACAACAAAAAACATCAAGGAAAGAAGAAGAAGACAGGACTATGTTTGTAAATACAGTCAGGAGCCTATTTTCAACTTAAAGAAACTTTGCATTCCAGTATGAATCCAATGCCCTTTTAACACTTTTATTGCTTCGCAGTTCAGAATATTTTATGTTTCTGTAATTTAAAATTTGTCTGGAGCATTTTTTCATCAAATGAAATATTTTTCCTTTTCTAGGATTTATTATAATATTTTTTCTTTTATTTACTTAGGGAAAGCCCCACTATTTAAATATTTAATCCTTTACTTAGTAATAGTTCTTCTTACTTTTGAAGAAATCACATTCAAAGAAGTTTACGAAGTTAAAGAAGAATGATATACATACAGATTCGTACGCATGAATAGAAGATTTAATTACAAAATTTCCTCTTTCTATATTTATAAACATTTTGATGATTTTAGTGACCAGTTTTTTCTCCCAGTCTGTCGATTTTCAAAACTGTAAATAATTAATATGAAATGTATTTTTTTAAAATTTCACCTTATTATTAATTATTGGAAATTGAATACGAATTGATTTTTTTTTTCATATTTTAAAAGTCCCTCTTCAAAAAAAAAAAAAAAAAAAAAAAAAAAAAAAACTTAAAATAAACATTTAAAAAAATTATATTATTTATTTGGAGTTAGGATTTCATGTATGAATTACAGATTTGTTTGAAATTAATATATTTCTTAACTGAAAATTCTAGATTTCTAAGCTTTTAAATGACTATGAGATTGCTTCTAATCACTTTATTTTCTTTATTATAGACTTATGTGCTTATTTATTTATTGAAAGACATTAATCGTACATTTTTTCCAGCTTTTCATTTTTCTAGTTTCTGTTAAAACTCAGGTAAGGGTGTTGAAAGAAGGAAGAAATCAATGATGATCAAATCCTTATTAATTGGAATAGACCTGAGATTTCTTCTTTCTATATTCATATATACTTGACGCATTTGGTGGCCAGCTGGTTCGCTCAGTATATCGACTTTTTATATTATTAAATATTTAATATGGAATGCATTTCTTTTTTAAATTTCACTTTGTTATTTCATAAGATTTAAAAACAGGAATTTAATCGATTTTTTTTTCATATTTTAAAAATTTATCTTGAGAGATAAAAAACAAAAAACAAAAAATAGAATTATATATTTTTATTTTGAGATTATAATTTCATATATGGATTGCAATTTTGTTTGAAATTAATATATTTCTTTACTTGAAATATTTGACTTTTAGGCTTTTAAAGGACTAAGGAATTTTTCTTAACACTTTATTTTCGTTATTACAGATTTATGCGCTTATTTATCCATTGGAAGACATTCATCATACATTTTTTCCAGCTTTTCATTTTTCTGATTTCTGGTTTGGGTTAAAACTCAGGTAAGGGTGTTAAAAGAAGGAAGAAATCAATGATGATCAAATCCTGATGAACTGGAATGGACCTGAGATTTCTTTTTTCTATATTCATATATACTTAACGCCTTTGGTGACTACCTTGTTCGCCCAGTGTATTGACTTTTTAGATGTTAAATTGTTAATACGGAATGCTTCTAATAATAATTTCACCTTATTATTTTATAAGGCGGAAAAACACAAAATTAAATAATTCTTTTCATGTCTTAAAAATCTCTATTTAAAAAATAATATTTTTAAAATTATTTTTTATTTTGAGATGATGATTTCATATGTGAATTATAGTTTTGTTTACAAATAATATATTTATTCTCAGAAATTCTAGACTTCTGGGCTTTTGAAGGACTTAGACACTGTCTATAGTCACTTTAATTTACCTATTGGAAAGCATTCATCAATTCACATTTTCTTTTTCCTTCTATAGATTATAATAAAGTTCATCGAGGGTAACAGAGATTTATAAGCTCATGGTAAGTCCTTCTCATGCAAATATGAATTTCCTTTTTTATAAATTGTTTGTTTCTGGTACACTTTGCAATATAAAAACTACTCAGATTTTTTTCAGTTTTTTTTAAATGAATACTTAGACATAATTTTCGGAATATAGTTGCCTGAAGGTTGAGTGAAATCAGATGATCTCATGTTAATGACTTTATTTTGCCAAGCTGCGCTTATACATACCTGATACTTATTGTATTTAGGTTTCAAAAGTTCTCACATAAGTGTGGTGTCGAAACTTGGTGAATAGAATGAGGATTAAAGTATAGTTTATGCATTCTGGTCATCGTTCATAGTTACGAAGCTATGGTTCTACGGAAATTATGTGGAACAATCTTGTCTCTAAAGCTACAAGATCTCTAGTTCAAGTCTTGATTGGACCAAATATTCATTGCACGTGTTAGCACTGTGCAAGTTAAATCATTCGGAATCAAACGTTTTTCTCTTATCGTTAGTAGAATCTTGAAGAAGAAGCTGCCACCATGTGTGCGGCCTCAAAATCCAACCACATTTCTTGTTAATCCTTTTATTTTTAATAATATATCTACATACCTGTTATCTTAAAAGCTTTAAAATACAGCGTTGAGCACATACGTGTGTAAGTTTATTCCTGCAAAATTTAAAGAAAAGCAACTTAGCAGGGATTAAATATCTTATACATAGCATTTCGTCGTTTGGCACAACACCCCAATATCATCCATTTAGGAGCAAACTAAGGAGAGATTTTTCCAGAAATTCGTATTTTTTAACCTTCGATCTACGAGTAGTTATATTGATTAGTACATATGTACTTATTATATATGTACATTCTGTTGATTTCTGTAAAATGTAAGTCTGTAAGAGTTGGATTTCGTTTTGTAAGGTAAGTAGAATACTTTAGTACCAGCCGATTTTTTTTATGAAATATTTTCTCTAATTTGAAATTTTTTTCTTTCATGGATGAAATATAATAGCTGAGCGAAGATTTAAAAAACTAACTTTCAATACCCCCCCCCCCCCTTTTAATTCTCCAATTTGGAACCTTACGTCTTACTTATTGGAATATTTCATATTTTTTAAATTTGGAAGTAAGCAGTGATCAAATCTATTTTTGATGCCATTGCATTATTTAAATTATCAATTTTTGCGCTTGGATAGGTAATTAAATTTTGAAATTTTATAATTTTTCAATTTTTCTCTTGCACTGTTCCCTGGCTGAAGTCAAAAGCAGATATTATTTTTCACTTTTTAGTTTTTCTAATCATCCATTTTATTAAAGTAATCTATAATTTTTGAAAATTAATTCTTTTAAGAATGAAAATGATTGGCTACTATTTGCTCACATTGAATGAAGCGGTATGCAAATGCGTTAATTAATTTGTGTGGCATTTGCTGCTTGATTTAACTAAATATAGGCTCAAATTTTATTTTTGCTACAATTATCTACAAATAAAAGATAGATTCAGATGGCGACAAAATATATTTTTATATATTTTCAAAAGATATAGAGTAGATTTTTATTGGTATCCGAAATTTAATTTGCGGAATAAATGAAAATGCCCCTACGAATAAATACTAATTTGGTTTTAGATACAATTTGAATGAAACAAATTTTGCTAAAATCAATAAATAATTTAAAAATCTATTTCTAATTACTTTTCTTGAACTTTTTTTAAAAAGCCAATTCTGTTTAATGGTCCATTCATGGAGATTGTCGAAATAGTTTCATTTAACTTACGAAATAGGAGCATAGGTTCATTGAAAAAAATTCTTTTTTGCTTGAAAACGTGATTTAAAGCAAA
The DNA here is from genome assembly GCF_947563725.1 of Argiope bruennichi. NCBI lineage: Eukaryota > Metazoa > Arthropoda > Arachnida > Araneae > Araneidae > Argiope > Argiope bruennichi. The sequence goes on from NC_079162.1 coordinate 122,202,590, forward strand.
GACAAAAATTAAAAAAATATATTTGATTTATTCTCATAATGAGCTTTATTCGATGGTTTTCAATGTTTATCTTTTATAATTCTTTTAATCCATCAGAGAATTATTTAACTGTGTGAATGACTTGACTTTTGTCCGATTATTAATACGAATGCGATTTATTTGTATTTATGCTCCTTCTTTTGGAGAAATTTTGTCGAATTGTGCGTAAATTAAAAACTTGAAGTCAAACCATTCATCCTCATGGGAAAATCTCAAGCAAAGCTTCATGAGTGAGCTTTGGCATATAGCAATCCTTTCTTTATCTTGTAACCTTGCTTGTTAGGAAGGCTGTTCTTCTGTGAACTGAAAGTGCCGATAAAATATAGTAAGTTAGGCTTTCTCATCTATTTAATTATTTATCGGTAATTTTTTTTCTCATTTGTTTTATATAATTTCCTTCGATAAAGTTACTAGATGTTTTTTAATTTCTTTCTAATGCCGAAGTATTTTACTATAGTTCTGTACTGTCAAACCAGTATTTAGCAGTTCTAGGACCAGATGTTTAGAATTTTTGAGTTTGCCTAAATCTCATATTCTCTTTTCACCCTGATGAACCTAAATATTCCTTTACCTTCAACCTTGTATGGTTATTTTTCTGGGATAATATCAACGGTTATAAATAACTAATAGGAATCTTCACTCGGAATGTGGGAACCGCTGTCGGAAGCATTTTTACAGAGCCTTCAGAGCTACAGATCAGATAAATCATAAGTCATGAATGTTTCAACATCCAATTGGAAATATGTGACATTAATTTTCACAATTAACGTTTTAAATAAAAATGAATACTATGGAACCATATGAAAAAATGTGTTCAAGCCAATATTTAACAAAATTTATATACTTGATAAGTAAAATATTCTGATTTTTCCTATTCATGAATTGGAATTGCCTAATCTCATATTCTCTTTCGCAAAATAAATATTTCTAATATATTAATCGGAAACTAAAAATGAAAATTTATTAAATGCCGATAAAAACCAAGAAACCATATGTGAAAGTAGTGATTCTTTTGATGCTTGATTATTTTCTTTAACAGAGTGGTTTATTTCTTGAATTTGAAATTAAATTTTGATTTGAATACTCTTAAAGTAATATTTTGAAAATTTGTTTCCGGATGTGTTCTCGATGAAAATACGCAAACTTATTATTTTCAGTATTGAATTCAGTTTATATATTAATTTATTTTATACTATATTCATTACCGTCAATACTATTTAGAACAAATATGAAATGAGAAATGGATTTCCATAATTTATTGTATAAAATAATGGTGAATAAATTAAAGGCTAATAATTTAAAATAAATTTCAGCACATAATGTACTAAAAATTACTGAATTTAAATATAGGAATTATTTGTGTTGATAAAAATAATTTGTGCACCGTGTCATTCCAGGACATTCATTTATTTAGTATGTATATTGTTGTCAATACTTCTAAGAAACGGTGAAATCTTTTATTTAAAATTTATTTTCAATTTAAAAATTATATTACAAAGAGAAAATGATTCTTTTAAATCGATATCTTATAACACACTAAATTTTAATTGCTGCAATTACATGTTTGTTTTTAATTTGACTAATTTAAAAACCAAAAATAAATTCCATTTTTTAACATCAATATGCTCGCTATTCTCTCTTTGCATAAATTCGTTTTGAAAGGACTTTCTTCGAAGCAAGGAAAGGCACTGAAATGTATTATGAAATCCTTATTTATTCTTCAAAGCCAAGGGTGCTATCCTTATGATATGAAATTTTTCGAAAAGTAGAGCACTTCTGGCTTTTTAGAATGAATGACTTCGTAACAAATAGAAAAAGGCAAATGGATATCTCACGGACATAGATCTGTTATGAAATTATCTTAAATTTCTTTGTATATTAAAAAGAATATTACGAAATAAAATTATTCTTTTTTAGTTCCTATTAGTTCACACTCTCCCTATATATATTTATATATCTTGTTCAAATTTTCAATCGCTAATAAAATACTTTTTATTCATCCACTCAAGTTCAAATACATTTTTTAAAACTTGTAGTTGATGACAATTGATGTTAATACAATTTTTTCAAATATTAATTCATTAATTAAATTTAATTAATTAATTTTAGTTTTACATGGGAGAAAAAATTTCTCTTATATAAGATATTTAGCAGGATATAAATTTAGGAATAAATACCGTCAGTGGTAAAGCGTGTAGATGGAAAAAAATTTCTTTTTCAGATTCTTTTTTCATTCTGGGTTCTAGTCTGAGTCAAGGAGGGAACAAAAAGGAAAATGAAACATGTTCCAACTTAAAAAAATGAATGGCAATTATTTATAAAGGACTTTCTGTAATATAAGGAAAAAAGAACTTTGGCTTGCAATGGCAAAGTTGGTAGAGCGCAGACGTAGAATCTTCATGCCTTCGGATCGAATCTCGTCGAAGCATAAAATTTTTTTATTTGATTTTCAAATGAATGAAAACAATAAACTAAACAAACAAACTGGATTAACGGTATCGATCCTTGCTTCACAAACGGACAATGCGAAAGGAAAGCGAAAAGAAACTAAAACACAACGCAAGCGACGATTAGAGAAAGACAAATAAAAGCGCCAAGAAAAGCTTGCAAATGAAACAGAAGAAAAACGCTTACGCTTAGATAACCGAAATCAAAGATTACAGGATGCATCTCTAGAGCAGCGCGAAACCCGATTATTAGCTGATCGTCAAAGACATGCTCTATCAATAACAAATGAAACTCAAGAGCAACGCGAATTGCGATTACAAGATCTACGTCGTAGACAAGCACTATCAATAGAAAATGAGAGGCAAGAACAACACGGAGCTTGCCAAAAAAGACAACGTATTCAGCATAGAAAGGAAAATGGACAATTGCAAGGAAATTCGCTTTCGCTTTTGCCACTTAATATTGTGATTCTGTTCATATGTATATACATATTTATATTAATTTTAATTATTTAATAAAAAGTAACTAAAATAAAAATTTTCTTTGTTGACCTAAGTAGGAATTGACTTAAATTTTTTTTTTATATTACTTGTTTATGTTAATATCATAAGCACACTAAACGTTAGTCACTGTAATTACATGGTTATTTTTAAATTGAAAAATTTATCAACCAAAGAGCTTATCAGTATAACATATTTTTATTAAATCTTGTAAATTATGTAAGAAATGTATGTATCTCCTATTCTCTTTTGCAGAAAATCGCATTGAAAGTCCTTTCTTTAAGGCATGAAAAAGCAGTGGAATTTATAATAAAATCGTTGTTTATTCTTCAAAGGGGAAAGTGCTATCCTTATTATATAACATTTTGCAGTAGGCTAGCACTTTTGCCTTTCTAGAATAAATAACTACATCACTAAAGAAAATGGGACAACAACATCCCACAAGGGTGGCCTTATATAAGTATAGATGTAGAAAAGATTATGACAATGGAAAAATTTGCCAAAATTTGTGAGTATTTTTATTTTGATTTTAAATCAATCTTTTGCGATATAATTTAAATAATTTTTAATAGGAAATTTCGATATAATTTTTTAATAGGAAATTCGTTTATCAATGTTATTTCTTGTTTAAAATGTTATACATACATTATTATATGATATATACAAAAAATGAAAGGAAAACGATGCTGAAAAGTGAAGAAAATTTTCAAATGTGTGAGTTTTTATATTGTTAAAAAATTTATGTTTTCGGGTTTGTGAGATGTGTTTTTTTATATTTTATATTTTTAGTTAAATTTGTATTTCAATTACTGACAAAATTGAAGTGGCTTAACCGCATCTGTGTTTAAAAACTATTAATAATTTTAGGTGAAGTTGATAATGTGCAGAAATGTTGTCACTTGCAAGAGTGAACTTACATTTTGCGCTTTCTTAATAATATTCATTTGTAAGCAATGAGTTTCGGTAATGCACATTAGGGTTTTGTAGCTGTAAAATTTATTCAAGTTTAATGTGTTTTGGAAATTTCACTATTTTTCCATTACTGCAGAATGCAATATTTATACTGATGAATATTGATTTGATTTTCTTAAGTTGATTTATGTAAATTGAATTTTAACATGAGAAATAACTTCAAAAAATGAACAATACATTTGTAATGTGAAAAAAACTCAGCAATTCATTTAGTAGATATTTTTAGTTTTTATTATTACTTATTTTTATGAAATGCAGCGTAATTTGACCATTTTAAATGGAGTACACAGTGTTCTTACCTCTGTTCCAATTATGTGTTTCTTTAATTATGAATTAATTATCAATAATGTCCAGAATTATATAGATGGGCATCAAGGGTTAACATTTTCATTAAGGCTCTTTGGAATTTCAATCTCGAGAGCTATAAATAATGTACCAGTTTGTTATCTCTATACCATAAGAGAAATCTGATGTATCTTTGTTCTCTTGCTGACGTCATTTTATTATAGACTTTTTGGAGTTACTGTTAAAATTCGTGAATATAGATGTTGATTCAAAATCACCATCATCCAGAATTTTCATCTTGCCAAATTTCAGACCACCACCAAAATGACGGTCTCATTGTTTGAATGTTCCATTCATTTAAGAAAACAACAGCAGCCAAAGATTTTTATCTATTAGAATTATGCAGAGAGATTTTATTTACGAGACTCCAAGCAGAAAATGCGAATAGAGCCATACGGCATCTACCCTACACATTAAAAGAAAGAGAAGCATCAATAAAAACAGATGATTGGACCATTCTTATATATACGGTCATGGAGTTATATTTTCAAGCATAAGGAAACATTGTGTTAAAAAATCGAATGCCTTTTTAGTAATTTCATTATGATCCACTTTCCATTTCCAAAAATATTATTATATAATAATTTAAAAATCTTTCAGGAATATTTGTTTCATGATATGAAATATGACATCATTATAATTTTTTTTAGTCTTGCAAACGAGCCAAGGATTATAAAATAGTACTCGCTATTCTCCTTTGCAGTATGTTGCATTGAAAGGACCTTCTTTAAAGTATGAAAAAACAGTGAAACGTATAATAAAATCGTTGTTTATTCTTAAAAGCATGGAGTGCTATCCTGATTATATACAGAAGGCTTTTAATTTTGGCTTTTTGGCTTTTTAGAATAAATGATTTCATCACTCAAGAAAAAGGGAAATTAACATCTTACAAGGGTGACATCATTTGATCAAGCAGAAATATAAATGATGATGACAACGGAAATACTTGCCACAATATGTGAGTATTTTTTATTATGTTTTTAAATAAATATTTTTGATATAATTTAAACACGTTTTAAGAAGAAATTAATTTATAAAAATATTATTAGTTCAAAACATGTTTCTTCTTTGGAATTATATTAAAATAAGTTTATGTTTTACCGAACATACGGATTTGTTTGTATGAATTGAGGTCCTAAGATTAATAAACAGCACAAGATAGAAAAATACATCTACTTTTGAAGATTTGAATGGCAGTTATTTCAAAACATGCTATCTTAATGAGATGGCCTTTATTTGTGCTGGTTATATATATTAATTTGTATCATAGATAAGTTGACCAGTCGAATATAAATGACGAATAATACGAAAGAAATTCTTTTAATCCTAATATTTAAGCATTAGTGCTCATACTTATTAAGAAAAAACGGACATATTATTCTTTTTTTAAAAAAAAAATATCAGTTGAAGGATCAGTTTGTTTGAAGAAAATCGCTCAAAAAATTAAAAAAAAATATTTTTCTTAAATCAAATCAATACTTCTTTAAGTCATTTCATATCTTTTGAATACGCTTTCGATTTGTTTGCCACCAAAATTTCTTTGGTTTGAATCTGTCTCTTGGGGAGCCACACTTATATTTCATATATAAATGAGATTCCACATTAATAACACAAGTTTTTTTTAAAATTTAGCCATTGTTTGATTTGAGAAATAGCTTTACCGTAATGATTTTTTTCATTTGTTAATATTTATTTATATGAAAATTTCCGTAATGATTTTTCATTTGTTAATGTCAAATATTCCACATCAGAATATTTGACATAAAGAAATTATAACTCATAATTTGTCCTATATGAAATTTAATTTCATCTGATAAACTTATTAAATAATTTGATATTTTTCTTTATTAAATGCTTTTATAAATTCAAGTTACAAATGTCAATAAAAAATAAAGCAACTCCAATTGGCTTTTCTTATAAGGTATTTATATTTGTTCCCGAATATAAATATTATGTTGATGAGGAATATTATGACTGTTCCTTTTTTCCTGCTTCCTTTTTTTAGAATGTCAGAGTGAAAACAACAACTACAAGAAGTGCTTTTCTAGTGAAACAAAGAAATTTTAATCTTTAATCGAGTGATTTATCTAAAGCAACAGAGACAGTGGAGAATATGATAATGGTATTATATTCCTAGTTCCAGTGTTCTTGCCGTTTGGAATGAAATATTTCATCAGTAAAGCGAAAACTGATAATGCATTTTCTGAAAAGATATGCTTTAAGAAGAAGATTCAAATTTTTTGAAGGAAAATTCTGAAGCAGGAAAAATTAAAGACATGGTTATTCAGTTAAATTTATTTTATTTTACAGATACAGTCGACATTCCTTTAAGGACAGTTCTTAAAAGTTCGGTCTTAAAATTCTCATCCAGTTCATTATCCAGAATTTTCATGATGAATATTCTCTGAACAGTTGGTCTCAATATTTGAATGTTCAGTGATCTGAAAACAACAAAAGCAACTAAAGGTTTTAGTTGGCTTTAATCAAGCAGGGAAATTTATTTTAAGAGGTTCAAAACACGAAGTGGCGAAGGTAGCAAATTTCATGTTTATTTTGAAGTGTGAGATACCTGACCCTATTATTTATATGAAAAAAAAAATATAGGGTAGCTATCCCACACTTTGAAACAAACAACAACAACAAAAAACATCAAGGAAAGAAGAAGAAGACAGGACTATGTTTGTAAATACAGTCAGGAGCCTATTTTCAACTTAAAGAAACTTTGCATTCCAGTATGAATCCAATGCCCTTTTAACACTTTTATTGCTTCGCAGTTCAGAATATTTTATGTTTCTGTAATTTAAAATTTGTCTGGAGCATTTTTTTCATCAAATGAAATATTTTTCCTTTTCTAGGATTTATTATAATATTTTTTCTTTTATTTACTTAGGGAAAGCCCCACTATTTAAATATTTAATCCTTTACTTAGTAATAGTTCTTCTTACTTTTGAAGAAATCACATTCAAAGAAGTTTACGAAGTTAAAGAAGAATGATATACATACAGATTCGTACGCATGAATAGAAGATTTAATTACAAAATTTCCTCTTTCTATATTTATAAACATTTTGATGATTTTAGTGACCAGTTTTTTCTCCCAGTCTGTCGATTTTCAAAACTGTAAATAATTAATATGAAATGTATTTTTTTAAAATTTCACCTTATTATTAATTATTGGAAATTGAATACGAATTGATTTTTTTTTTCATATTTTAAAAGTCCCTCTTCAAAAAAAAAAAAAAAAAAAAAAAACTTAAAATAAACATTTAAAAAAATTATATTATTTATTTGGAGTTAGGATTTCATGTATGAATTACAGATTTGTTTGAAATTAATATATTTCTTAACTGAAAATTCTAGATTTCTAAGCTTTTAAATGACTATGAGATTGCTTCTAATCACTTTATTTTCTTTATTATAGACTTATGTGCTTATTTATTTATTGAAAGACATTAATCGTACATTTTTTCCAGCTTTTCATTTTTCTAGTTTCTGTTAAAACTCAGGTAAGGGTGTTGAAAGAAGGAAGAAATCAATGATGATCAAATCCTTATTAATTGGAATAGACCTGAGATTTCTTCTTTCTATATTCATATATACTTGACGCATTTGGTGGCCAGCTGGTTCGCTCAGTATATCGACTTTTTATATTATTAAATATTTAATATGGAATGCATTTCTTTTTTAAATTTCACTTTGTTATTTCATAAGATTTAAAAACAGGAATTTAATCGATTTTTTTTTCATATTTTAAAAATTTATCTTGAGAGATAAAAAACAAAAAACAAAAAATAGAATTATATATTTTTATTTTGAGATTATAATTTCATATATGGATTGCAATTTTGTTTGAAATTAATATATTTCTTTACTTGAAATATTTGACTTTTAGGCTTTTAAAGGACTAAGGAATTTTTCTTAACACTTTATTTTCGTTATTACAGATTTATGCGCTTATTTATCCATTGGAAGACATTCATCATACATTTTTTCCAGCTTTTCATTTTTCTGATTTCTGGTTTGGGTTAAAACTCAGGTAAGGGTGTTAAAAGAAGGAAGAAATCAATGATGATCAAATCCTGATGAACTGGAATGGACCTGAGATTTCTTTTTTCTATATTCATATATACTTAACGCCTTTGGTGACTACCTTGTTCGCCCAGTGTATTGACTTTTTAGATGTTAAATTGTTAATACGGAATGCTTCTAATAATAATTTCACCTTATTATTTTATAAGGCGGAAAAACACAAAATTAAATAATTCTTTTCATGTCTTAAAAATCTCTATTTAAAAAATAATATTTTTAAAATTATTTTTTATTTTGAGATGATGATTTCATATGTGAATTATAGTTTTGTTTACAAATAATATATTTATTCTCAGAAATTCTAGACTTCTGGGCTTTTGAAGGACTTAGACACTGTCTATAGTCACTTTAATTTACCTATTGGAAAGCATTCATCAATTCACATTTTCTTTTTCCTTCTATAGATTATAATAAAGTTCATCGAGGGTAACAGAGATTTATAAGCTCATGGTAAGTCCTTCTCATGCAAATATGAATTTCCTTTTTTATAAATTGTTTGTTTCTGGTACACTTTGCAATATAAAAACTACTCAGATTTTTTTCAGTTTTTTTTAAATGAATACTTAGACATAATTTTCGGAATATAGTTGCCTGAAGGTTGAGTGAAATCAGATGATCTCATGTTAATGACTTTATTTTGCCAAGCTGCGCTTATACATACCTGATACTTATTGTATTTAGGTTTCAAAAGTTCTCACATAAGTGTGGTGTCGAAACTTGGTGAATAGAATGAGGATTAAAGTATAGTTTATGCATTCTGGTCATCGTTCATAGTTACGAAGCTATGGTTCTACGGAAATTATGTGGAACAATCTTGTCTCTAAAGCTACAAGATCGCTAGTTCAAGTCTTGATTGGACCAAATATTCATTGCACGTGTTAGCACTGTGCAAGTTAAATCATTCGGAATCAAACGTTTTTCTCTTATCGTTAGTAGAATCTTGAAGAAGAAGCTGCCACCATGTGTGCGGCCTCAAAATCCAACCACATTTCTTGTTAATCCTTTTATTTTTAATAATATATCTACATACCTGTTATCTTAAAAGCTTTAAAATACAGCGTTGAGCACATACGTGTGTAAGTTTATTCCTGCAAAATTTAAAGAAAAGCAACTTAGCAGGGATTAAATATCTTATACATAGCATTTCGTCGTTTGGCACAACACCCCAATATCATCCATTTAGGAGCAAACTAAGGAGAGATTTTTCCAGAAATTCGTATTTTTTAACCTTCGATCTACGAGTAGTTATATTGATTAGTACATATGTACTTATTATATATGTACATTCTGTTGATTTCTGTAAAATGTAAGTCTGTAAGAGTTGGATTTCGTTTTGTAAGGTAAGTAGAATACTTTAGTACCAGCCGATTTTTTTTATGAAATATTTTCTCTAATTTGAAATTTTTTTCTTTCATGGATGAAATATAATAGCTGAGCGAAGATTTAAAAAACTAACTTTCAATACCCCCCCCCCCCCCCTTTTAATTCTCCAATTTGGAACCTTACGTCTTACTTATTGGAATATTTCATATTTTTTAAATTTGGAAGTAAGCAGTGATCAAATCTATTTTTGATGCCATTGCATTATTTAAATTATCAATTTTTGCGCTTGGATAGGTAATTAAATTTTGAAATTTTATAATTTTTCAATTTTTCTCTTGCACTGTTCCCTGGCTGAAGTCAAAAGCAGATATTATTTTTCACTTTTTAGTTTTTCTAATCATCCATTTTATTAAAGTAATCTATAATTTTTGAAAATTAATTCTTTTAAGAATGAAAATGATTGGCTACTATTTGCTCACATTGAATGAAGCGGTATGCAAATGCGTTAATTAATTTGTGTGGCATTTGCTGCTTGATTTAACTAAATATAGGCTCAAATTTTATTTTTGCTACAATTATCTACAAATAAAAGATAGATTCAGATGGCGACAAAATATATTTTTATATATTTTCAAAAGATATAGAGTAGATTTTTATTGGTATCCGAAATTTAATTTGCGGAATAAATGAAAATGCCCCTACGAATAAATACTAATTTGGTTTTAGATACAATTTGAATGAAACAAATTTTGCTAAAATCAATAAATAATTTAAAAATCTATTTCTAATTACTTTTCTTGAACTTTTTTTAAAAAGCCAATTCTGTTTAATGGTCCATTCATGGAGATTGTCGAAATAGTTTCATTTAACTTACGAAATAGGAGCATAGGTTCATTGAAAAAAATTCTTTTTTGCTTGAAAACGTGATTTAAAGCAAAGACAAAAATTAAAAAAATATATTTGATTTATTCTCATAATGAGCTTTATTCGATGGTTTTCAATGTTTATCTTTTATAATTCTTTTAATCCATCAGAGAATTATTTAACTGTGTGAATGACTTGACTTTTGTCCGATTATTAATACGAATGCGATTTATTTGTATTTATGCTCCTTCTTTTGGAGAAATTTTGTCGAATTGTGCGTAAATTAAAAACTTGAAGTCAAACCATTCATCCTCATGGGAAAATCTCAAGCAAAGCTTCATGAGTGAGCTTTGGCATATAGCAATCCTTTCTTTATCTTGTAACCTTGCTTGTTAGGAAGGCTGTTCTTCTGTGAACTGAAAGTGCCGATAAAATATAGTAAGTTAGGCTTTCTCATCTATTTAATTATTTATCGGTAATTTTTTTTCTCATTTGTTTTATATAATTTCCTTCGATAAAGTTACTAGATGTTTTTTAATTTCTTTCTAATGCCGAAGTATTTTACTATAGTTCTGTACTGTCAAACCAGTATTTAGCAGTTCTAGGACCAGATGTTTAGAATTTTTGAGTTTGCCTAAATCTCATATTCTCTTTTCACCCTGATGAACCTAAATATTCCTTTACCTTCAACCTTGTATGGTTATTTTTCTGGGATAATATCAACGGTTATAAATAACTAATAGGAATCTTCACTCGGAATGTGGGAACCGCTGTCGGAAGCATTTTTACAGAGCCTTCAGAGCTACAGATCAGATAAATCATAAGTCATGAATGTTTCAACATCCATTTGGAAATATGTGACATTAATTTTCACAATTAACGTTTTAAAAAAAATGAATACTATGGAACCATATGAAAAAATGTGTTCAAGCCAATATTTAACAAAATTTATATACTTGATAAGTAAAATATTCTGATTTTTCCTATTCATGAATTGGAATTGCCTAATCTCATATTCTCTTTCGCAAAATAAATATTTCTAGTATATTAATCGGAAACTAAAAATGAAAATTTATTAAATGCCGATAAAAACCAAGAAACCATATGTGAAAGTAGTGATTCTTTTGATGCTTGATTATTTTCTTTAACAGAATGGTTTATTTCTTGAATTTGAAATTAAATTTTGATTTGAATACTCTTAAAGTAATATTTTGAAAATTTGTTTCCAGATGTGTTCTCGATGAAAATACGCAAACTTATTATTTTCAGTATTGAATTCAGTTTATATATTAATTTATTTTATACTATATTCATTACCGTCAATACTATTTAGAACAAATATGAAATGAGAAATGGATTTCCATAATTTATTGTATAAAATAATGGTGAATAAATTAAAGGCTAATAATTTAAAATAAATTTCATCACATAATGTACTAAAAATTACTGAATTTAAATATAGGAATTATTTGTGTTGATAAAAATAATTTGTGCACCGTTTCATTCCAGGACATTCATTTATTTAGTATGTATATTGTTGTCAATACTTCTAAGAAACGGTGAAATCTTTTATTTAAAATTTATTTTCAATTTAAAAATTATATTACAAAGAGAAAATGATTCTTTTAAATCGATATCTTATAACACACTAAATTTAAATTGCTGCAATTACATGTTTGTTTTTAAATTGACTAATTTAAAAACCAAAAATAAATTCCATTTTTTAACATCAATATGCTCGCTATTCTCTCTTTGCATAAATTCGTTTTGAAAGGACTTTCTTCGAAGCAAGGAAAGGCACTGAAATGTATTATGAAATCCTTATTTATTCTTCAAAGCCAAGGGTGCTATCCTTATGATATGAAATTTTTCGAAAAGTAGAGCACTTCTGGCTTTTTAGAATGAATGACTTCGTAACAAATAGAAAAAGGCAAATTGATATCTCACGGACATAGATCTGTTATGAAATTATCTTAAATTTTTTTGTATATTAAAAAGAATATTACGAAATAAAATTATTCTTTTTTAGTTCCTATTAGTTCACACTCTCCCTATATATATTTATATATCTTGTTCAAATTTTCAATCGCTAATAAAATACTTTTTATTCATCCACTCAAGTTCAAATACATTTTTTAAAACTTGTAGTTGATGACAATTGATGTTAATACAATTTTTTCAAATATTAATTCATTAATTAAATTTAATTAATTAATTTTAGTTTTACATGGGAGAAAAAATTTCTCTTATATAAGATATTTAGCAGGATATAAATTTAGGAATAAATACCGTCAGTGGTAAAGCGTCTAGATGGGAAAAAATTTCTTTTTCAGATTCTTTTTTCATTCTGGGTTCTAGTCTGAGTCAAGGAGGGAACAAAATGGAAAATGAAACATGTTCGAACTTAAAAAAATGAATGGCAATTATTTATAAAGGACTTTCTGTAATATAAAGAAAAAAGAACTTTGGCTTGCAATGGCAAAGTTGGTAGAGCGCTGACGTAGAATCTTCATGCCTTCGGATCGAATCTCGTCGAAGCATAAAATTTCTTAATTTGATTTTCAAATGAATGAAAACAATAAATTAAACAAACAAACTGGATTAACGGTATCGATCCTTGCTTCACAAACGGACAATGCGAAAGGAAAGCGAAAAGAAACTACAACACAACGCAAGGGACGATTAGAGAAAGACAAATAAAAGCGCCAAGAAAAGCTTGCAAATGAAACAGAAGAAAAACGCTTACGCTTAGATAAACGAAATCAAAGATTACAGGATGCATCTTTAGAGCAGCGCGAAACCCGATTATTAGCTGATCGTCAAAGACATGCTCTATCAATAACAAATGAAACTCAAGAGCAACGCGAATTGCGATTACAAGATCTACGTCGTAGACAAGCACTATCAATAGAAAATGAGAGGCAAGAACAACACGGAGCTTGCCAAAAAAGACAACGTATTCAGCATAGAAAGGAAAATGGACAATTGCAAGGAAATTCGCTTTCGCTTTTGCCACTTAATATTGTGATTCTGTTCATATGTATATACATATTTATATTAATTTTAATTATTTAATAAAAAGTAACTAAAATAAAAATTTTCTTTGTTGACCTAAGTAGGAATTGACTTAAATTTTTTTTTTATATTACTTGTTTATGTTAATATCATATAGCACACTAAACGTTAGTCATTGTAATTACATGGTTATTTTTAAATTGAAAAATTTATCAACCAAAGAGCCTATCAGTATAACATATTTTTATTAAATCTTGTAAATTATGTAAGAAATGTATGTATCTCCTATTCTCTTTTGCAGAAAATCGCATTGAAAGTCCTTTCTTTAAGGCATGAAAAAGCAGTGGAATTTATAATAAAATCGTTGTTTATTCTTCAAAGGGGAAAGTGCTATCCTTATATAAAATTTTGCAGTAGGCTAGCACTTTTGCCTTTTCAGAATAAATAACTACATCACTAAAGAAAATGGGACAACAACATCCCACAAGGGTGGTCTTATATAAGTATAGATGTAGAAAAGATTATGACAACGGAAAAATTTGTGAGTATTTTTATTTTTATTTTAAATCAATCTTTTGCGATATAATTTAAATAATTTTTAATAGGAAATTTCGATATAATTTTTTAATAGGAAATTTGTTTATCAATGTTATTTCTTGTTTAAAATGTTATACATACATTATTATATGATATATACAAAAATGAAAGGAAAACGATGCTGAAAAGTGAAGAAAATTTTCAAATGTGTGAGTTTTTATATTGTTAAAAAATTTATGTTTTCGGGTTTGTGAGATGTGTTTTTTTATATTTTATATTTTTAGTTAAATTTGTATTTCAATTACTGACGAAATTGAAGTGGCTTAACCGCATCTGTGTGGAAAAACTATTAATAATTTTAGGTGAAGTTGATAATGTGCAGAAATGTTGTCACTTGCAAGAGTGAACTTACATTTTGCGCTTTCTTAATAATATTCATTTGTAAGCAATGAGTTTCGGTAATGCACATTAGGGTTTTGTAGCTGTAAAATTTATTCAAGTTGAATGTGTTTTGGAAATTTCACTATTTTTCCATTACTGAGGAATGCAATATTTATACTGATGAATATTGATTTGATTTTCTTCAAGTTGATTTATGTAAATTGAATTTTAACATGAGAAATAACTTCAAAAAATGAACAATACATTTGTAATGTGAAAAAAACTCAGCAATTGATTTAGTAGATATTTTTAGTATTTATTATTACTTATTTTTATGAAATGCAGCGTAATTTGACCATTTCAAATGGAGTACACAGTGTTCTTACCTCTGTTCCAATTATGTGTTTCTTTAATTATGAATTAATTATCAATAATGTCCAGAATTATATAGATGGGCATCAAGGGTTAACATTTTCATTAAGGCTCTTTGGAATTTCAATCTCGAGAGCTATAAATAATGTACCAGTTTGTTATCTCTATACCATAAGAGAAATCTGATGTATCTTTGTTCCCTTGCTGACGTCATTTTATTATAGACTTTTTGGAGTTACTGTTAAAATTCGTGAATATACATGTTGATTCAAAATCACCATCATCCAGAATTTTCATCTTGCTAAACTTCAGACCACCACCAAAATGACGGTCTCATTGTTTGAATGTTCCATTCATTTAAGTAAACAACAGCAACCGAAGATTTTTATCTATTAGAATTATGCAGAGAGATTTTATTTACGAGGCTGCAAGCAGAAAATGCGAATAGAGCCATACGGCATCTACCCCACACATTAAAAGGAAGAGAAGCATCAATAAAAGCAGATGATTGGACCATTCTTATATATACGGTCATGGAGTTATATTTTCAAGCATAAGGAAACATTGTGTTAAAAAATCGAATGCCTTTTTAGTAATTTCATTATGATCCACTTTCCATTTCCAAAAATATTATTATATAATTATTTAAAAATCTTTCAGGAATATTTGTTTCATGATATGAAATATGACATCATTATAATTTTTTTTTCATCTTGCAAACGAGCCAAGGATTATAAAATAGTACTCGCTATTCTCCTTTGCAGTATGTTGCATTGAAAGGACCTTCTTTAAAGTATGAAAAAGCAGTGAAACTTATAATAAAATCGTTGTTTATTCTTAAAAGCATGGAGCGCTATCCTGATTATATACAGAAGGCTTTTAATTTTGGCTTTTTGGCTTTTTAGAATAAATGATTTCATCACTCAAGAAAAAGGGAAATTAACATCTTACAAGGGTGACATCATTTGATCAAGCAGAAATATAAATGATGATGACAACGGAAATACTTGCCACAATATGTGAGTATTTTTTATTATGTTTTTAAATAAATATTTTTGATATAATTTAAACACGTTTTAAAAAGAAATTAATTTATGAAAATATTATTAGTTCAAAACATGTTTCTTCTTTGGAATTATATTAAAATAAGTTTATATTTTACAGAACATACGGATTTGTTTGTATGAATTGAGGTCCTAAGATTAATAAACAGCACAAGATAGAAAAATACATCTACTTTTGAAGATTTGAATGGCAGTTATTTCAAAACATGCTATCTTAATGAGATGGTCTTTATTTGTGCTGGTTATATATATTAATTTGTATCATAGATAAGTTGACCAGTCGAATATAAATGACGAATAATACGAAAGAAATTCTTTTAATCCTAATATTTAAGCATTAGTGCTCATACTTATTAAGAAAAAACGGACATATTATTCTTTTTCAAAAAAAAAAAAAAAATCAGTTGAAGGATTTTGTTTGAAGAAAATCGTTCAAAAAATTTAAAAAAAAAATATTTTTCTTAAATCAAATCAATACTTCTTTAAGTCATTTCACATCTTTTGAATACGGTTTCGACTTGTTTGCCTCCAAAATTTCTTTGGTTTGAATCTGTCTCTTGGGGAGCCACACTTATATTTCATATATAAATGAGATTCCACATTAATAACACAAGTTTTTTTTTAAAATTTAGCCATTGTTTGATTTGAGAAATAGATTTACCGTAATGATTTTTTTCATTTGTTAATATTTATTTATATGAAAATTTCCGTAATGATTTTTCATTTGTTAATGTCAAATATTCCACATCAGAATATTTGACATAAAGAAATTATAACTCATAATTTGTCCTATATGAAATTTAATTTCATCTGATAAACTTATTAAATAATTTGATAGTTTTCTTTATTAAATGCTTTTATAAATTCAAGTTACAAATGTCAATAAAAAATAAAGCAACTCCAATTGGCTTTTCTTATAAGGTATTTATATTTGTTCCCGAATATAAATATTATGTTGATGAGGAATATTATGACTGTTCCTTTTTTCCTGCTTCCTTTTTTTAGAATGTCAGAGTGAAAACAACAACTACAAGAAGTGCTTTTCTAGTGAAACAAATAAATTTTAATCTTTAATCGAGTGATTTATCTAAAGCAACAGAGGCAGTGGAGAATATGATAATGGTATTATATTCCTAGTTCCAGTGTTCTTGCCGTTTGGAATGAAATATTTCATCAGTAAAGCGAAAACTGATAATGCATTTTCTGAAAAGATATGCTTTAAGAAGAAGATTCAAATTTTTTGAAGGAAAATTCTGAAGCAGGAAAAATTAAAGACATGGTTATTCAGTTAAATTTATTTTATTTTTCAGATACAGTCGACATTCCTTTAAGGACAGTTCTTAAAAGTTCGGTCTTAAAATTCTCATCCAGTTCATTATCCAGAATTTTCATGATGAATATTCTCTGAACAGTTGGTCTCAATATTTGAATGTTCAGTGATTTGAAAACAACAAAAGCAACTAAAGATTTTAGTTGGCTTTAATCAAGCAGGGAAATTTATTTTAAGAGGTTCAAAACACGAAATGGCGAAGGTAGCAAATTTCATGTTTATTTTGAAGTGTGAGATACCTGACCCTATTATTTATATGAAAAAAAAAATATAGGGTAGCTATCCCACACTTTAAAACAAACAACAACAACAAAAAACATCAATGAAAGAAGAAGAAGACAGGACTATGTTTGTAAATACAGTCATGGAGCCTATTTTCAACTTAAAGAAACTTTGCATTCCAGTATGAATCGAATGCCCTTTTAACACTTTTATTGCTTCGCAGTTCAGAATATTTTATGTTTCTGTAATTTAAAATTTGTCTGGAGCATTTTTTTCATCAAATGAAATATTTTTCCTTTTCTAGGATTTATTATAATATTTTTTTCTTTTATTTACTTAGGGAAAGCCCCACTATTTAAATATTTAATCCTTTACTTAGTAATAGTTCTTCTTACTTTTGAAGAAATCACATTCAAAGAAGTTTACGAAGTTAAAGAAGAATGATATACATACAGATTCGTACGCATGAATAGAAGATTTAATTACAAAATTTCCTCTTTCTATATTTATAAACATTTTGATGATATTAGTGACCAGTTTTTTCTCCCAGTCTGTCTATTTTCAAGACTGTTAAATAATTAATATGAAATGTATTTTTTAAAAATTTCACCTTATTATTAATTATTGGAAATTGAATACGAATTGATTTTTTTTTCATATTTTAAAAGTCCCTCTTCAGAAAAAAAAAAAAACTTAAAATAAACATTTAAAAAAAAATTATATTATTTATTTGGAGTTAGGATTTCATATATGAATTACAGATTTGTTTGAAATTAATATATTTCTTAACTGAAAATTCTAGATTTCTAAGCTTTTAAATGACTATGAGATTGCTTCTAATCACTTTATTTTCTTTATTATAGACTTATGTGCTTATTTATTTATTGAAAGACATTAATCGTACATTTTTTCCAGCTTTTCATTTTTCTGGTTTCTGTTAAAACTCAGGTAAGGGTGTTGAAAGAAGGAAGAAATCAATGATGATCAAATCCTTATTAATTGGAATAGACCTGAGATTTCTTCTTTCTATATTCGTATATACTTGACGCATTTGGTGGCCAGCTTGTTCGCTCAGTATATCGACTTTTTATATTATTAAATATTTAATATGGAATGCATTTTTTTAAAATTTCACTTTGTTATTTCATAAGTCTTAAAAACAGGAATTTAATCGATTTTTTTTTCATATTTTAAAAATCTATCTTGAGAGATAAAAAACAAAAAACAAAAAATAGAATTATATATTTTTATTTTGAGATTATAATTTCATATATGAATTGCAATTTTGTTTGAAATTAATATATTTCTTTACTTGAAATATTTGACTTTTAGGCTTTTAAAGGACTAAGGAATTTTTCTAAACACTTTATTTTCGTTATTACAGATTTATGCGCTTATTTATCCATTGGAAGACATTCATCATACATTTTTTCCAGCTTTTCATTTTTCTGATTTCTGGTTTGGGTTAAAACTCAGGTAAGGGTGTTAAAAGAAGGAAGAAATCAAAGATGATCAAATCCTGATGAATTGGAATGGACCTGAGATTTCTTTTTTCTATATTCATATATACTTAACGCCTTTGGTGACTACCTTGTTCGTCCAGTGTATTGACTTTTTAGATGTTAAATAGTTAATACGGAATGCTTCTAATAATAATTTCACCTTATTATTTTATAAGGCGGAAAAACACAAAATTAAATAATTCTTTTCATGTCTTAAAAATCTCTCTTTAAAAAATAATATTTTTAAAATTATTTTTTATTTTGAGATGATGATTTCATATGTGAATTATAGTTTTGTTTACAATTAATATATTTATTCTCAGAAATTCTAGACTTCTGGGCTTTTGAAGGACTTAGACACTGTCTATATTCACTTTATTTTACCTATTGGAAAGCATTCATCAATTCACATTTTCTTTTTCCTTCTATAGATTATAATAAAGTTCATCGAGGGTAACAGAGATTTATAAGCTCATGGTAAGTCCTTCTCATGCAAATATTAATTTCATTTTTTATAAATTGTTTGTTTCTGGTACACTTTGCAATATAAAAACTACTCAGATTTTTTTCAGTTTTTTTAAAATGAATACTTAGACATAACTTTCGGAATATAGTTGCCTGAAGGTTGAGTGAAATCAGATGATCTCATGTTAATGACTTTATTTTGCCAAGCTGCGCTTATACGTACCTGATACTCATTGTATTTAGGTTTCAAAAGTTCTCACATAAGTGTGGTGTCGAAACTTGGTGAATAGAATGAGGATTAAAGTATAGTTTATGCATTCTGGTCATCGTTCATAGTTACGAAGCTATGGTTCTACGGAAATTATGTGGAACAATCTTGTCTCTAAAGCTACAAGATCGCTAGTTCAAGTCTTGATTGGACCAAATATTCATTGCGCGTGTTAGCACTGTGCAAGTTAAATCATTCGGAATCAAACGTTTTTCTCTTATCGTTAGTAGAATCTTGAAGAAGAAGCTGCCACCATGTGTGCGGCCTCAAAATCCAACCACATTTCTTGTTAATTCTTTTATTTTTAATAATATATCTACATACCTGTTATCTTAAAAGCTTTAAAATACAGCGTTGAGCACATACGTGTGTAAGTTTATTCCTGCAAAATTTAAAGAAAAGCAACTTAGCAGGGATTAAATATCTTATACATAGCATTTCGTCGTTTGGCACAACACCCCAATATCATCCATTTAGGAGCAAACTAAGGAGATATTTTTCCAGAAATTTGTATTTTTTAACCTTCGATCTACGAATAGTTATATTGATTAGTACATATGTACTTATTATATATGTACATTCTGTTGATTTCTGTAAAATGTAAGTCTGTAAGAGTTGTATTTCGTTTTGTAAGGTAAGTAGAATACTTTAGTACCAGCCGATTTTTTTTATGAAATATTTTCTCTAATTTGAAATTTTTTTCTTTCATGGATGAAATATAATAGCTGAGCGAAGATTTAAAAAACTAACTTTCAATATCCCCCCCTTTTAATTCTCGAATTTGGAACCTTACGTCTTACTTATTGGAATATTTCATATTTTTTAAATTTGGAAGTAAGAAGTGATCAAATCTATTTTTGATGCCATTGCATTATTTAAATTATCAATTTTTGCGCTTGGATAGGTAATTAAATTTTGAAATTTTATAATTTATCAATTTTTCTCTTGCACTGTTCCCTGGCTGAAGTCAAAAGCAGATATTATTTTTCACTTTTTAGTTTTTCTAATCATCCATTTTATTAAAGTAATCTATAATTTTTGAAAATTAATTCTTTTAAGAATGAAAATGATTGGCTACTATTTGCTCACATTGAATGAAGCGGTATGCAAATGCGTTAATTAATTTGTGTGGCATTTGCTGCTTGATTTAACTAAATATAGGCTCAAATTTTATTTTTGCTACAATTATCTACAAATAAAAGATAGATTCAGATGGCGACAAAATATATTTTTATATATTTTCAAAAGATATAGAGTAGATTTTTATTTGTATCCGAAATTTAATTTGCGGAATAAATGAAAATGCCCCTACGAATAAATACTAATTTGGTTTTAGATACAATTTGAATGAAACAAATTTTGCTAAAATCAATAAATAATTTAAAAATCTATTTCTAATTACTTTTCTTGAACTTTTTTTAAAAAGCCAATTCTGTTTAATGGTCCATTCATGGAGATTGTCGAAATAGTTTCATTTAACTTACGAAATAGGAGCATAGGTTCATTGAAAAAAATTCTTTTTTGCTTGAAAACGTGATTTAAAGCAAAGACAAAAATTAAAAAAATATATTTGATTTATTCTCATAATGAGCTTTATTCGATGGTTTTCAATGTTTATCTTTTATAATTTTTTTAATCCATCAGAGAATTATTTAACGGTGTGAATGACTTGACTTTTGTCCGATTATTAATACGAATGCGATTTATTTGTATTTATGCTCCTTCTTTTGGAGAAATTTTTTCGAGATGTGCGTAAATTAAAAACTGGAAGTCAAACCATTCATCCTCATGGGAAAATCTCAAGCAAAGCTTCATGAGTGAGCTTTGGCATATAGCAATCCTTTCTTTATCTTGTAACCTTGCTTGTTAGGAAGGCTGTTCTTCTGTGAACTGAAAGTGCCGATAAAATATAGTAAGTTAGGCTTTCTCATCTATTTAATTATTTATCGGTAATTTTTTTCTCATTTGTTTTATATAATTTCCCTCGCTAAAGTTACTAGATGTTTTTTTAATTTCTTTCTAATGCCGAAGTATTTTACTATAGTTCTGTACTATCAAACCAGTATTTAGCAGTTCTAGGACCAGATGTTTAGAATTTTTGAGTTTGCCTAAATCTCATATTCTCTTTTCACCCTGATGAACCTAAATATTCCTTTACCTTCAACCTTGTATGGTTATTTTTCTGGGATAATATCAACGGTTATAAATAACTAATAGGAATCTTCACTCGGAATGTGGGAACCGCTGTCGGAAGCATTTTTACAGAGCCTTCAGAGCTACAGATCAGATAAATCATAAGTCATAAATGTTTCAACATCCATTTGGAAATATGTGACATTAATTTTCACAATTAACGTTTTAAAAGAAAATGAATACTATGGAACCATATGAAAAAATGTGTTCAAGCCAATATTTAACAAAATTTATATACTTGATAAGTAAAATATTCTGATTTTTCCTATTCATGAATTGGAATTGCCTAATCTCATATTCTCTTTCGCAAAATAAATATTTCTAATATATTAATCGGAAACTAAAAATGAAAATTTATTAAATGCCGATAAAAACCAAGAAACCATATGTGAAAGTAGTGATTCTTTTGATGCTTGATTATTTTCTTTAACAGAGTGGTTTATTTCTTGAATTTGAAATTAAATTTTGATTTGAATACTCTTAAAGTAATATTTTGAAAATTTGTTTCCGGATGTGTTCTCGATGAAAATACGCAAACTTATTATTTTCAGTATTGAATTCAGTTTATATATTAATTTATTTTATACTATATTCATTACCGTCAATACTATTTAGAACAAATATGAAATGAGAAATGGATTTCCATAATTTATTGTATAAAATAATGGTGAATAAATTAAAGGCTAATAATTTAAAATAAATTTCAGCACATAATGTACTAAACATTACTGAATTTAATTATAGGAATTATTTGTGTTGATAAAAATATTTTGTGCACCATTTCATTCCAGGACATACATTTATTTAGTATGTATATTGTTGTCAATACTTCTAAGAAACGGTGAAATCTTTTATTTAAAATTTATTTTCAATTTAAAAATTATATTACAAAGAGAAAATGATTCTTTTAATTCGATATCTTATAACACACTAAATTTTAATTGCTGCAATTACATGTTTGTTTTTAATTTGACTAATTTAAAAACCAAAAATAAATTCCATTTTTTAACATCAATATGCTCGCTATTCTCTCTTTTTCATAAATTCGTTTTGAAAGGACTTTCTTCGAAGCAAGGAAAGGCACTGAAATGTATTATGAAATCCTTATTTATTCTTCAAAGCCAAGGGTGCTATCCTTATGATATGAAATTTTTCGAAAAGTAGAGCACTTCTGGCTTTTTAGAATGAATGACTTCGTAACAAATAGAAAAAGGCAAATTGATATCTCACGGACATAGATCTGTTATGAAATTATCTTAAATTTCTTTGTATATTAAAAAGAATATTACGAAATAAAATTATTCTTTTTTAGTTCCTATTAGTTCACACTCTCCCTATATATATTTATATATCTTGTTCAAATTTTCAATCGCTAATAAAATACTTTTTATTCATCCACTCAAGTTCAAATACATTTTTTAAAACTTGTAGTTGATGACAATTGATGTTAATACAATTTTTTCAAATATTAATTCATTAATTAAATTTAATTAATTAATTTTAATTTTACATGGGAGAAAAAATTTCTCTTA
This sequence comes from Argiope bruennichi, assembly GCF_947563725.1. Lineage (NCBI taxonomy): Eukaryota > Metazoa > Arthropoda > Arachnida > Araneae > Araneidae > Argiope > Argiope bruennichi. The sequence goes on from NC_079162.1 coordinate 122,226,050, forward strand.
TATAAGATATTTAGCAGGATATAAATTTAGGAATAAATACCGTCAGTGGTAAAGCGTGTAGATGGAAAAAAATTTCTTTTTCAGATTCTTTTTTCATTCTGGGTTCTAGTCTGAGTCAAGGAGGGAACAAAATGGAAAATGAAACATGTTCCAACTTAAAAAAATGAATGGCAATTATTTATAAAGGACTTTCTGTAATATAAGGAAAAAAGAACTTTGGCTTGCAATGGCAAAGTTGGTAGAGCGCTGACGTAGAATCTTCATGCCTTCGGATCGAATCTCGTCGAAGCATAAAATTTTTTTATTTGATTTTCAAATGAATGAAAACAATAAACTAAACAAACAAACTGGATTAACGGTATCGATCCTTGCTTCACAAACGGACAATGCGAAAGGAAAGCGAAAAGAAATTACAACACAACGCAAGCGACGATTAGAGAAAGACAAATAAAAGCGCCAAGAAAAGCTTGCAAATGAAACAGAAGAAAAACGCTTACGCTTAGATAACCGAAATCAAAGATTACAGGATGCATCTCTAGAGCAGCGCAAAACCCGATTATTAGCTGATCGTCAAAGACATGCTCTATCAATAACAAATGAAACTCAAGAGCAACGCGAATTGCGATTACAAGATCTACGTCGTAGACAAGCACTATCAATAGAAAATGAGAGGCAAGAACAACACGGAGCTTGCCAAAAAAGACAACGTATTCAGCATAGAAAGGAAAATGGACAATTGCAAGGAAATTCGCTTTCGCTTTTGCCACTTAATATTGTGATTCTGTTCATATGTATATACATATTTATATTAATTTTAATTATTTAATAAAAAGTAACTAAAATAAAAATTTTCTTTGTTGACCTAAGTAGGAATTGACTTAAATTTTTTTTTTTATATTACTTGTTTATGTTAATATCATATAGCACACTAAACGTTAGTCATTGTAATTACATGGTTATTTTTAAATTGAAAAATTTATCAACCAAAGAGCTTATCAGTATAACATATTTTTATTAAATCTTGTAAATTATGTAAGAAATGTATGTATCTCCTATTCTCTTTTGCAGAAAATCGCATTGAAAGTCCTTTCTTTAAGGCATGAAAAAGCAGTGGAATTTATAATAAAATCGTTGTTTATTCTTCAAAGGGGAAAGTGCTATCCTTATTATATAACATTTTGCAGTAGGCTAGCACTTTTGCCTTTCTAGAATAAATAACTACATCACTAAAGAAAATGGAACAACAACATCCCACAAGGGTGACCTTATATAAGTATAGATGTAGAAAAGATTATGACAATGGAAAAATTTGCCAAAATTTGTGAGTATTTTTATTTTTATTTTAAATCAATCTTTTGCGATATAATTTAAGTAATTTTTAATAGGAAATTTCGATATAATTTTTTAATAGGAAATTCGTTTATCAATGATATTTCTTGTTTAAAATGTTATACATACATTATTATATGATATATACAAAAATGAAAGGAAAACGATGCTGAAAAGTGAAGAAAATTTTCAAATGTGTGAGTTTTTATATTGTTAAAAAATTTATGTTTTCGGGTTTGTGAGATGTGTTTTTTTATATTTTATATTTTTAGTTAAATTTGTATTTCAATTACTGACGAAATTGAAGTGGCTTAACCGCATCTGTGTTTAAAAACTATTAATAATTTTAGGTGAAGTTGATAATGTGCAGAAATGTTGTCACTTGCAAGAGTGAACTTACATTTTGCGCTTTCTTAATAATATTCATTTGTAAGCAATGAGTTTCGGTAATGCACATTAGGGTTTTGTAGCTGTAAAATTTATTCAAGTTTAATGTGTTTTGGAAATTTCACTATTTTTCCATTACTGCAGAATGCAATATTTATACTGATGAATATTGATTTGATTTTCTTCAAGTTGATTTATGTAAATTGAATTTTAACATGAGAAATAACTTCAAAAAATGAACAATACATTTGTAATGTGAAAAAAACTCAGCAATTCATTTAGTAGACATTTTTAGTTTTTATTATTATTTATTTTTATGAAATGCAGCGTAATTTGACCATTTTAAATGGAGTACACAGTGTTCTTACCTCTGTTCCAATTATGTGTTTCTTTAATTATGAATTAATTATCAATAATGTCCAGAATTATATAGATGGGCATCAAGGGTTAACATTTTCATTAAGGCTCTTTGGAATTTCAATCTCGAGAGCTATAAATAATGTACCAGTTTGTTATCTCTATGCCATAAGAGAAATCTGATGTATCTTTGTTCTCTTGCTGACGTCATTTTATTATAGACTTTTTGGAGTTACTGTTAAAATTCGTGAATATACATGTTGATTCAAAATCACCATCATCCAGAATTTTCATCTTGCCAAACTTCAGACCACCACCAAAATGACGGTCTCATTGTTTGAATGTTCCATTCATTTAAGAAAACAACAGCAACCAAAGATTTTTATCTATTAGAATTATGCAGAGAGATTTTATTTACGAGACTCCAAGCAGAAAATGCGAATAGAGCCATACGGCATCTACCCCACACATTAAAAGAAAGAGAAGCATCAATAAAAACAGATGATTGGACCATTCTTATATATACGGTCATGGAGTTATATTTTCAAGCATAAGGAAACATTGTGTTAAAAAATCGAATCTTAAAAAATCGAATGCCTTTTTAGTAATTTCATTATGATCCACTTTCCATTTCCAAAAATATTATTATATAATAATTTAAAAATCTTTCAGGAATATTTGTTTCATGATATGAAATATGACATCATTATAATTTTTTTTAGTCTTGCAAACGAGCCAAGGATTATAAAATAGTACTCGCTATTCTCCTTTGCAGTATGTTGCATTGAAAGGACCTTCTTTAAAGTATGAAAAAACAGTGAAACGTATAATAAAATCGTTGTTTATTCTTAAAAGCATGGAGTGCTATCCTGATTATATACAGAAGGCTTTTAATTTTGGCTTTTTGGCTTTTTAGAATAAATGATTTCATCACTCAAGAAAAAGGGAAATTAACATCTTACAAGGGTGACATCATTTGATAAAGCAGAAATATAAATGATGATGACAACGGAAATACTTGCCACAATATGTGAGTATTTTTTATTATGTTTTTAAATAAATATTTTTGATATAATTTAAACACGTTTTAAGAAGAAATTAATTTATGAAAATATTATTAGTTCAAAACATGTTTCTTCTTTGGAATTATATTAAAATAAGTTTATATTTTACCGAACATACGGATTTGTTTGTATGAATTGAGGTCCAAAGATTAATAAACAGCACAAGATAGAAAAATACATCTACTTTTGAAGATTTGAATGGCAGTTATTTCAAAACATGCTATCTTAATGAGATGGTCTTTATTTGTGCTGGTTATATATATTAATTTGTATCATAGATAAGTTGACCATTCGAATATAAATGACGAATAGTACGAAAGAAATTCTTTTAATCCTAATATTTAAGCATTAGTGCTCATACTTATTAAGAAAAAACGGACATATTATTCTTTAAAAAAAAAAAATATCAGTTGAAGGATTTTGTTTGAAGAAAATCGCTCAAAAAATTAAAAAAAAATATTTTTCTTAAATCAAATCAATACTTCTTTAAGTCATTTCATATCTTTTGAATACGCTTTCGACTTGTTTGCCACCAAAATTTCTTTGGTTTGAATCTGTCTCTTGGGGAGCCACACTTATATTTCATATATAAATGAGATTCCACATTAATAACACAAGTTTTTTTTAAAATTTAGCCATTGTTTGATTTGAGAAATAGCTTTACCGTAATGATTTTTTTCATTTGTTAATATTTATTTATATGAAAATTTCCGTAATGATTTTTCATTTGTTAATGTCAAATATTCCACATCAGAATATTTGACATAAAGAAATTATAACTCATAATTTGTCCTATATGAAATTTAATTTCATCTGATAAACTTATTAAATAATTTGACATTTTTCTTTATTAAATGCTTTTATAAATTCAAGTTATAAATGTCAATAAAAAATAAAGGAACTCCAATTGGCCTTTCTTAAGGTATTTATATTTGTTCCCGAATATAAATTTTATGTTGATGAGGAATATTATGACTGTACCTTTTTTCCTGCTTCCTTTTTTTAGAATGTCAGAGTGAAAACAACAACTACAAGAAGTGTTTTTCTAGTGAAACAAAGAAATTTTAATCTTTAATCGAGTGATTTATCTAAAGCAACAGAGACAGTGGAGAATATGATAGTGGTATTATATTCCTAGTTCCAGTGTTCTTGCCGTCTGGAATGAAATATTTCACCAGTAAAGCGAAAACTGATAATGCATTTTCTGAAAAGATATGCTTGAAGAAGAAAATTCAAATTTTTTGAAGGAAAATTCTGAGGCAGGAAAAATTAAAGACATGGTTATTCAGTTAAATTTATTTTATTTTTCAGATACAGTCGACATTCCTTTAAGGAGAGTTCTTAAAAGTTCGGTCTTAAAATTCTCATCCAGTTCATTATCCAGAATTTTCATGATGAATATTCTCTGAACAGTTGGTCTCAATATATGAATGTTCAGTGATTTGAAAACAACAAAAGCAACTAAATATTTTAGTTGGCTTTAATCAAGCAGGGAAATTTATTTTAAGAGGTTCAAAACACGAAATGGCGAAGGTAGCAAATTTCATGTTTATTTTGAAGTGTGAGATACCTGACCCTATTATTTATATGAAAAAAAAATATAGGGTAGCTATCCCACACTTTAAAACAAACAACAACAACAAAAAACATCAATGAAAGAAGAAGAAGACAGGACTATGTTTGTAAATACAGTCATGGAGCCTATTTTCAACTTAAAGAAACTTTGCATTCCAGTATGAATCGAATGCCCTTTTAACACTTTTATTGCTTCGCAGTTCAGAATATTTTATGTTTCTGTAATTTAAAATTTGTCTGGAGCATTTTTTTCATCAAATGAAATATTTTTCCTTTTCTAGGATTTATTATAATATTTTTTTCTTTTATTTACTTAGGGAAAGCCCCACTATTTAAATATTTAATCCTTTACTTAGTAATAGTTCTTCTTACTTTTGAAGAAATCACATTCAAAGAAGTTTACGAAGTTAAAGAACAATGATATACATACAGATTCGTACGCATGAATAGAAGATTTAATTACAAAATTTCCTCTTTCTATATTTATAAACATTTTGATGATATTAGTGACCAGTTTTTTCTCCCAGTCTGTCGATTTTCAAGACTGTTAAATAATTAATATGAAATGTATTTTTTAAAAATTTCACCTTATTATTAATTATTGGAAATTGAATACGAATTGATTTTTTTTTCATATTTTAAAAGTCCCTCTTCAGAAAAAAAAAAAAAACTTAAAATAAACATTTAAAAAAAAATTATATTATTTATTTGGAGTTAGGATTTCATATATGAATTACAGATTTGTTTGAAATTAATATATTTCTTAACTGAAAATTCTAGATTTCTAAGCTTTTAAATGACTATGAGATTGCTTCTAATCACTTTATTTTCTTTATTATAGACTTATGTGCTTATTTATTTATTGAAAGACATTAATCGTACATTTTTTCCAGCTTTTCATTTTTCTGGTTTCTGTTAAAACTCAGGTAAGGGTGATAAAAGAAGGAAGAAATCAATGATGATCAAATCCTTATTAATTGGAATAGACTTGAGATTTCTTCTTTCTATATTCGTATATACTTGACGCATTTGGTGGCCAGCTTGTTCGCTCAGTATATCGACTTTTTATATTATTAAATATTTAATATGGAATGCATTTTTTTTTAATTTCACTTTGTTATTTCATAAGACTTAAAAACAGGAATTTAATCGATTTTTTTTTTCATATTTTAAAAATCTATCTTGAGAGATAAAAAACAAAAAACAAAAAATAGAATTATATATTTTTATTTTGAGATTATAATTTCATATATGAATTGCAATTTTGTTTGAAATTAATATATTTCTTTACTTGAAATATTTGACTTTTAGGCTTTTAAAGGACTAAGGAATTTTTCTAAACACTTTATTTTCGTTATTACAGATTTATGCGCTTATTTATCCATTGGAAGACATTCATCATACATTTTTTCCAGCTTTTCATTTTTCTGATTTCTGGTTTGGGTTAAAACTCAGGTAAGGGTGTTAAAAGAAGGAAGAAATCAAAGATGATCAAATCCTGATGAATTGGAATGGACCTGAGATTTCTTTTTTCTATATTCATATATACTTAACGCCTTTGGTGACTACCTTGTTCGTCCAGTGTATTGACTTTTTAGATGTTAAATAGTTAATACGGAATGCTTCTAATAATAATTTCACCTTATTATTTTATAAGGCGGAAAAACACAAAATTAAATAATTCTTTTCATGTCTTAAAAATCTCTCTTTAAAAAATAATATTTTTAAAATTATTTTTTATTTTGAGATGATGATTTCATATGTGAATTATAGTTTTGTTTACAATTAATATATTTATTCTCAGAAATTCTAGACTTCTGGGCTTTTGAAGGACTTAGACACTGTCTATATTCACTTTATTTTACCTATTGGAAAGCATTCATCAATTCACATTTTCTTTTTCCTTCTATAGATTATAATAAAGTTCATCGAGGGTAACAGAGATTTATAAGCTCATGGTAAGTCCTTCTCATGCAAATATTAATTTCATTTTTTATAAATTGTTTGTTTCTGGTACACTTTGCAATATAAAAACTACTCAGATTTTTTTCAGTTTTTTTAAAATGAATACTTAGACATAACTTTCGGAATATAGTTGCCTGAAGGTTGAGTGAAATCAGATGATCTCATGTTAATGACTTTATTTTGCCAAGCTGCGCTTATACGTACCTGATACTCATTGTATTTAGGTTTCAAAAGTTCTCACATAAGTGTGGTGTCGAAACTTGGTGAATAGAATGAGGATTAAAGTATAGTTTATGCATTCTGGTCATCGTTCATAGTTACGAAGCTATGGTTCTACGGAAATTATGTGGAACAATCTTGTCTCTAAAGCTACAAGATCGCTAGTTCAAGTCTTGATTGGACCAAATATTCATTGCGCGTGTTAGCACTGTGCAAGTTAAATCATTCGGAATCAAACGTTTTTCTCTTATCGTTAGTAGAATCTTGAAGAAGAAGCTGCCACCATGTGTGCGGCCTCAAAATCCAACCACATTTCTTGTTAATTCTTTTATTTTTAATAATATATCTACATACCTGTTATCTTAAAAGCTTTAAAATACAGCGTTGAGCACATACGTGTGTAAGTTTATTCCTGCAAAATTTAAAGAAAAGCAACTTAGCAGGGATTAAATATCTTATACATAGCATTTCGTCGTTTGGCACAACACCCCAATATCATCCATTTAGGAGCAAAATAAGGAGAGATTTTCCAGAAATTCATATTTTTTAACCTTCGATCTACGAGTAGTTATATTGATTAGTACATAAGTACATATAATATATGTACATTCTGTTGATTTCTGTAAAATGTAAGTCTGTAAGAGTTGGATTTCGTTTCGTAAGGTAAGTAGAATACTTTAGTATCAGCCGATTTTTTTTTCATAAAAGATTTTCTCATATGTTTTTCAACGTATATGCTTTTTGTTCCTTTCAGTATCGCTTAACAGGGCATTTAATTTTATTTTTACGTCATTCTTTGTTAATATCTCTCAAGAAATTCATTACAAGAATTAGATACCCAATAGCAGAGTCAATTTTCTGACTTTAGTAATATCTAACAGATTAATCTCACTAAAATAAAACAGGGACATAGGATAATTATAATTTTTGAGGAATCGATAAATAGAGCGAGGCAAATTTGTTCTACATGTGAAGAAAAATTGAAAGAAAAAAGTTGTATCGTGGAATAGAGAAATTAGTAGGTCAATAACGAAACTGTTTCTAGAATATGTTCATTTTATTCTTACTTACTATTTCAGTATATTACGTTGCTCTGAAGCTTTGCCAAAATCGTACTTGCAGCGATTTTCAAAAAATAATTGCTAAAAAGAAATAAAAATGTAATAAATAAGATATATTTATTAATGCATTAAATCTAGAAACCAATTATGATGGAGCATGATATAAAAGGACGATCAGGAAATAAGAAGTCATATTATTCTTATAATAAGCAGATTTTTCTGAAATAAAACACATGTGAAAAGTAGATGAAAACTGAAACTTGATGAGCAACTTCAATAAAAAAAAATTAAGGAAGAAATCATCGAATCTTGTGATATTTTTGTACTAAAACTGATATGAGATTTCCTCATTCTTTTTTGAAAATTATTATAAAAGTCTCCGTTATTGAGAAGAATCAAATCATGTTTGAGAATTTCTTATAATATTAAAATATTTCATAAAATATTAGAAAGATAGAAAATTTTAAAATCGTAAGTTGAATTACTGGCTTTTTTTGAAAAAAATGGTCCCTTTTCTGAAATATTTCTGGAGCCTCATATCAATGTATTGATTTGAATCGTTTGCAATTTATTAGATAACGATTGATTAGGTAACATAATAGGGTTATATTTTAGATAATGCAACTTCAATATAAATTATTTCCTCATTCATAGCAGTCATATTCAGTATGAGGATAGATTATTGGCTATAAAACTCGAGAGTTGCCAGTTCGATATCTAATTCATCCGAGTTCTCACGTCGAGGATTATACAGGTTAAATCCATCAAACTTCCTATAGATCGCATGTGATAGGAAGTTGGAAAGGGCACTGATGGCGCAGGTATAGTCTTCGTTATCTGATCATAATTCAAGTAACCCTTTAGATATTAATGTAACTACGTATATTTTATCTTATTTGTTTTCTGGACAAGTGTACTCGTGTATGATTTCACAGGTTTCTGTAAAACTTAAAGGAAAATAAATTAGTAATAATTAAATATACTTCATGCAGTGTTTTTTAAAGTTATTTGATGCGAAAGCCAAACGTTTGGCACAAACGAACTGATTATATTACCAAATTACTGAACTGAAAGGTGTTTTGAAAACTGAGAAATTTATGTCGATACACTTTAAAAAATGACGACAAAACCTATAATTCACGATCTGTCCATGCCAGTTTCCTTACTATCCTGCACGTAAAAACTTGGTTGAGTACATCGTACATTGTACTCTGCACATATCCAACGCCTCCACCTCCCTACTCAATTTTAGAGAAGACCCAATCAAAATGTCGCGATCAATTTTCATCTTTTCTAAATGCCTCGCTGCCTATTTGGACTGAGAGGAAATTATCGCAATTAGGATATCAAATAATTAAAGTAATACATTTATAAAAGATAAAAATTAAAAAAATCATTCTTTGGGTAGGAATATTTTGAAGACTTACTAGAATATTTACAGTACAAGTAGAATATTAAATTTTTAGATCATGTGCAAATAAGAATATATTAGAAGTCTCGAATATGAGTCTATACACTTATTCAAGGAGAGAATTTTAAGCAACCGTTTGAAATGTGGATGTAAACTCAAAGGAAGTCAACAATTTTGGTATAGTAATATGTATCTTCGAGCAATGCATATCGGATGCTTTCTTTAGTCATAAAATTATGGAGAATATTAAAATAATAAGCGCAAATAAGTCAATATCTTCTTTTAAAATTTTATGAATATTTAACCGAGAAAGCGACCAAATTATTGTTATATGAAATAGCTTATTTCTTCATTCGAGAATACAAAGACATTTAAATTAATCACAAGTTTTTCTTCAATCTATAAGAAAGCGAAAATGGAAAAAAAATAAAGCATGAAATGATAAGAAAACGCTTTATGACATTTTCAAATTAATTTGAAATCTTTTTCTTTCGTGGATGAAATATAATAGCTCAGTGAAAGTTTTACAAACTAATTTTCAATTTCCCCTCTTTTAATTCTCAAATCTGAAACCTTACGACTCACTTATGGGAATATTTCATATTTTTTAATTTGAAATTAAGAAATGATTAAATATATTTTTGGTGTAACTGCATTATTTAAACTATCAATTTTTGCGTAAGGATAAGTAATTGAATTTTGAAATTCGATAATTTTTCAATTTTCTCTTGTACTGGTCCCTGGCTGAAGTCAAAAGCAGATATTATTTTTCGATTTTTAGCCTTCCTAATCATTCATTTTATTATAACAATCGGTAAGTTTTGAAATTAAGTCTTTTAAGAATGAAAATGATTGGCTATTATTTGCTGACATTGATTGAAGCGGTATCCAAATTCATTAATGAATTTGTGTGGTATTTGCAGCTTGATTTAACTAAGTATAGGCTCACATTTTATTTTTGCTGCAACTATATACAAATAGGAGATAGATTCATATGCCGACAAAATATATTTTTATATATTTTCAAAAGATATAGAATAGATTTTTTATATCCAAAAATTAATTTGCGGAATAAATAAAGATACACCTACGAATAAATAATTTGGTTTTAGATATTATTTGAATGAAACAAAATTGGCTAAAATCAGTAAATAATTTAAAAATCCATTTTTAATTACTTTTCTTGAACTTTTTTTTAAAAAAAAAGCCAATTACGTTTAATATCCCATTCATGAAGATTGTCGAAATACGTTTCATTTAACTTATAAGCATAAGTTCATTAAAAAAAATTTTTCCGCTTGAAAATGTGATTTAAAGTTGACAAAAATTCAAAAAATATATTTGATTTATTCTCATAATCAGCTTTATTCGATGGTTTTCAATGTTTAATCTTTTATAATTCTTTTAATCCATCAGAAAATTGTTTATCGGTTTGAATGATTTGACTTTCGTCCAATTTTTAATGCGAATGCGATTTATTTGTAATTATGCTCCTGTTTTTGGAGAAATTTTGTCGAGATATAAATAAACTAAAAACTTGAAAGCAAACTATTCATCCTCATGTCAAAACCTCAAGCAAAACCTCATGAATGAACTTCGGTGTATAGCAATCCGTTCTTTATCTTGTAACCTTGCTTGTTAGGTAAGCTGTTCTGCTGTGAATTGAAAGTGCCGATGAAATATAGTAAGGATTTTTCATCTATTTAATTATTTATCAATAATTTTTTTCTCATTTTTTATATAACTTCCTTCGATGAAGTTACTAGCTGTTTTTTTGATTTCTTCCCTAATATCCAAGTATTTTACTACAGTTCTGTACTGTCAAACCTGTATAAAACAGTTTTCTATTCTATATAAAAGTTATATACTAATTATAATTCTATAATTTTACGAAGTATACAGATGTAGAAACGATAATGACAACAGAAGTAGTTGACAAAATGTGTGAGAATTTTTATTTTAATTTTTCATAAATCTTTTTTGATATAATTTAAACACTTTTTGCGATAAATTCATTTATGAAGATTATTTCTGGTTCAAAATATAATACATACATAATTATATGATATATACATGCATGAAAGGAAAACGATGCTGGCAAGAGGGGTATATCTGCAAAATGTCTGAGGTTATTTTATATTGTTAAATAGTTTATGTTTTCTGGTATTAGATTTTTTTATATATATATTCTATTTTTAGTTAAATTTGTATTTCAACTACTGACGATTTTGAAGAGGCTTAACCGCACCTGCATGGAATAACTATTAATAATTTTAGGTGAAGATGATAAGGTGCAGAAATGTTGTCACTTTCAAGAGAGGACTTATAATTTGCGCTTTCTTAATAATATTCATTTATAAGTAATGAGCTTAGGTAATGCAAATTAGCTTTTGCAGCTGTAAAATTAATAAAAAATTAATGTGTTTTGAAAATTTCACTATTTTTCCATTACTGCAGAATGCAGTATTTATGCTGATGATTATTGATTTGATTTTCTTCAACTTGATGTAGGTAAATTAAATTTAAACATGTAAAATGACTTCAAAATAAACAATAGATTTATAATGCCCAAAATTACTTAGCAACTGATTTAGTAGATATTTTTAGTTTTTATTAATGCATTATTTTAATGAATTAAGGTTTCTTGGAATTCAAATCTCGAGAGCGATAGATAACGCACCAGTTTGTTATCTCCATACCATAAAAGAAATCTGGTGCATCTTTGTTCCCTTGCCCACGTCATTTTATTATAAATTTTCTGGAGTTACAGTTAAAATTCGCGAATATACATGTTGATTCAAAATCTTCATTGTCCAGAATTTTGATCATGCCTATTCACCAAAATCATGGTCTCCATATTTGAATGTTCTATTCAATGAAGAAAACAACAGCAACCGAAGATTTTTATCTACCCGATTTATGCTTTGAGATTTCATTTAGAAGACGCAACGCAGAAACGAGCCATATGGCATCTAATCCACACATTAAAACAAAGATAAGCATGAATAAAAGCAGATGATTGGACCATGCTTATATATACGGTCATGGAGTTATATTTTCAAGCATAAGGAAAATTTTGTTCTGTGAAGAATCGAATGCCTTTTTAGCAATTTTATTATAATTCACTTTCCATTTCTGAAAGTACTATTTCTTAATATTTTAAAATCTGACTGGAACATTTGTTTCATGATATGAAATATAGCATTATTATAATTTCCTTTTTAATCGTGTAAAAAAGGAGAGGAATAAAACAGTAACCGCTATTCTCCTTTGCAGTATGTCGGATTGAAAGGAACTTATAATAAAAAGTATGAAAAAGCAGGGAAACTTATAATACAATCTTTGTTTATTCTTAGAAGGCAGAAGTTCTTTCCTGATTATTTACAGAAGTCTAGAACTTTTGCCTTTTTAGAATAAATGACTTCATCACTGAAGAAAAAAGGAAATCAGCATCTCACAAGGAGGACATTATATGACAATACAGAAGAATAAATAATGAGGACAACGGAAATGCCAAAATATGTCAGTATTTTTTATTTTGTTTTTAAATAAATCTTTTCTGATATAATTTAATCATTGTTTATGAAGAAATTAGTTTATGAAAATTCGTTTATGAAGAAATTAGTCTATGAAAATTCGTTTATGAAGGTCATTTCTTGTTCAAAATATTTTTAGACTTAGGAATACGTTTCTGATATGCTTCGACCTATTTTCAATTGTTTCAAAAATAATATTTAGTGTGAAAGAAATTAATTTTATCCTAAAGTCTAGGAATTAATTTCTATATTTATAAATAAACAGATATGATTTTTTTGAAAAAATTACAACATGAAGTATTTTTTTAAATAAAATCTCCCTAAAATTGAAAAAACATTTAATTTTTTAATGAAAAAAATCTATATTCCTTTCACTAATTTCTTAAAATTTATGAATACTCATTCAATTTCATTATCACGAAAATCTCTGTGATATAAACATGTTTCTTATTGTGACGCACTTATATTTCATATATTCATGTGACTCCACTGAAAAAGCTAACGTTATTGAAGAAAAAAGGAATTCTGTAGTGTTCGTTTTTAAAAATGACTTCTTTTATTTTAGTAATGATTTTTGTGTTTTTATTGTCGAACATCGATCGAAAAGATTTTCAAAATTAAACATCGATTGACAAATAAATTGAAAATTTTGATTGGTGCCTCTTATTGTAATCTTTTTGTATAATTATGGGTCATAAATATCTATAATATAACCTTTATGAGTTCTATAAAATTACGTTGATAAGGAAAGTGAAGAAAGTTCTTTTCTATTTTTTGCAGAATACCATCTATGAGTAGAGGCGTTTCTAATGAGACAAAATATTTTTTATTTTCAAGCCAATGATTTATTCTAAGCAGTAGGAACAAAGGAGAGAATGCTAAAGATATATTGCTGTCTCCCCTTATGTTCTTGCTGTTTAGAGTAAAATATTTCATCGCTAAAGCAAAGACTGATATTAAATGTTTTGAAAATATTCCTAGACAGCGGAAGTTTCAAAGTATTTGAAGGAAAAAAAGAATGACTTAGGAAAAATCATTGCATTTTTTTTTGTCAGACAAGAACGGACGTTTCAATCTTAAGTAAACTTTGTGTTCTGATATGAGTCGAACATTTTTTATAGCAATTTTATTGGAAAATTCATTCAGCTTTTGAAAGCCTTTGTTTTTCTGATTTAATAAGCAGAGAAATGGAGAATGACATCTTTGTTTTTTCTTTGAATCCAAGATTTCTATCCTTACGATATGAAATATTTAAAAGACTATAGCACTTCTTTCACTTTATAAATGCAATTACATGGTTATTTTTAAATTGAAAAAATTATGAACCAAAAATCTTATCAATATAATTTAATTTTATTTAATTTTATAAATTATGTGAGGAATAAAACAGTACCCCCATTCTTTTTTGTGAAAAGTCGCATCATAAGGACCTACTTTAAGGTACGAAAAAGCAGTAGAATTTATATTAAAATCGGGGGAAGTTCTATTATTATGATATAAAATCTTCCAGTAGGCTAGCACTTTTGCTTTCTCAGAATAAATAACTACATCACTAAAGAAAATGGAAAACAAAATCCCACAAAGATGGCCTTATATGACTATAGAGATGTAGAAACGATAATGACAATGGAAAAACTTGCCAAAATATGCGAGTATTTTTTATTTTGTTTAAAAATATATTTTTTGATATTATTTAAACACTTTTTCAGAGGAAATTCGTTTATGAATGTTATTTCTTTTTAAAAATATTATACATGCATTATTAAACTATATATACATATATGAAAGGAAAGCGAAGATGACAAGTGAAGAATATCTACAAAATGTCTGAGTTTTTATATTGTTAAAAAAATTATGTTTTCAAGTATTTGAGATGTTTTCTTTTATATTTCATATTTTCATTTTAATTTGTATTTCAATTAGTGACGAATTTAAAGAAGCTTAACCGCATCATTAGGGGAAAAAAATAACAATTTTAGGTGTACATGATAAGGTGCAGAAATGTTGTCACTATGCAAGAGTGGCGCAGAAGATTTTAAGTGAAGAAAAAGAGAAATTATCATCCCATAAGGGTGACCTTATATGAGTATACACATGTAGAAATGATGATGACAATGGAAAGAGTTGACAAAATATGTGAGTATTTTGATTTTGATTTTAAATTAATCTTTTCTGATATAATTTAAACCTTTAAAGAAGAAATTCGTTTTATGAATCTTGTTTCTTGTTCAAAATAATATTCATACATTATTTTATAATTTATATACACAATAGAGAAAACGATGATGACAAATGAAGAATATCTCCAAAATGACTGAGTTTTTATATTGTTAAAAAAATTTATATTTTCAGGTATTTGAGTTTTTTTTTAATATTTTATTTTCAGTTAAATTTATATTTCAACTAGTGACGAATTTGAAGAGGCTTAACCGCATCTGTATGGGAAAACTATTAATAATTTTATTTGGGTTAAGATGACAAGGTGGAGAAATGTTGTCACTTGCAAGAGTGGACTTACATTTTGCGCTCTCCTAATAATATTCATTTATAAGCAATGAGTTTAGGTAATGCACATTAGAGTTTCGTAGCAGTAGAATTTATTAAAATTTACTGTGTTTCGAAAATTTCAATATTTTTTCATTACTGCAGAATGCAATATTTATGCTGATGATTATTGATTTGATTTTCTTTAAGTTGATGTGTGTAAATGCAATTTTAAAATAGAAAAATACTTCAAAAATAAAAACAATATATTTATAACGTCAAAAAATGCCTAGAAATTGATTAAATGGATATTTTTAGTTTTTATTATTACTTATTTTTATGAAATACAGTGTAATTCGACCATTTCAAATGGGTTACACAGTGATCTTACTTCTGTTCCAATTAAGTCTTTGTTTAATTATGAAATAATTAGCAATAATGTCTAGAATTATATAGATGGTTATCAAATATTAACATTTTCACTAAGGCGTTTTGGAATTTCAATCTCGGGAGCGGAAGATAAAGCGACAATTTATTTCTATACCATAATAGAAATCTGGTATATCTTTGTTCCCTTGGTGATTTTCTGGAGTTACTGTGAAAATTCATGAATATACATGTTGATACAAAATCTCCATAGTCCAGAATTTTCATCTTGCCTATTTACCAAACTGATGGTCTGAATATTTGAATGTTTCTATTCATTGAAGAAACATCAGCAACCAAAGATTTTTAACTGTTTGAATTATGCTGGGAAATTTCATTTACGAGACTCAAAAACAGAAAATGCGAATGGAGCCATACGGCAAGCACCGCACACATTAAAACGAAGAGAGGCATCAAGAAAAGCACATGATTGGACCATGCTTATATATACGGTCAGGGAGTTTTATTTTCAAGCATAAGGAAACATTGTGTTGTGGTAATAATCGAATGCCTTTTTAGTAATTTATTATAATCCAGTTTCCAATTCTCAAAGTATTATTTCTTAATAATTTAAAAATATTTCTGGAATATTTGTTACATGATATCAAATATAACATCATTATAATTTTTTTTAATCTTGTAAACGAGTCGAGGAATAATATAGTATCAGATATTTCTCCTTTGCAGTACGTTGCATTGAAAGGACCTTCTTCAAAATATGAAAAAGCAGCGAAACTTCTAATAAATTCGTTGTTTATTCTTCAAAGCCATTAGTGTTATCCTGATTATAGTAAATTTTTACAGAAGGCTAGCACTTTTGGCTTTGTAGAATGAATAACGGCACTACATCACTAAAGAAAAAGGGAAATTGATATCCCAGAAGTGTGACCTCATAAGAGCATACAGAATTATAAATGATGATGACAACGGAAATACTTGACAAAATATGTGAGTATTTTTTTTTTTAATTTTGTTTTTAAATAAATCTTTGCTGATATAATTCAACACTTTTTAAGAAGAAATTCGTTTATGAATATTATTTTCTTTTAAAAAATTATACATACATTATTATGTTATTTATACATACATAAAATGAAAACGATGATGACAAGTGGAGAATATCTCCAAAATGTCTGAGTTTCTTTATTGTTAAAAAATTTATGTTTTCAGGTATTTGAGTTTTTTTTATATCTTATTTTCAGTTGAATTTATATTTCAACTAGTGACGAATTTGAAGAGGCTTAACCGCATCTGTATGGGAAAACTATTAATAATTTTATTTGGGTTAAGATGACAAGGTGGAGAAATGTTGTCACTTGCAAGAGTGGACTTACATTTTGCGCTCTCCTAATAATATTCATTTAAAAGCAATGAGTTTAGGTAATTCACATTAGAGTTTCGCAGCAGTAAAATTTATTAAACTTTACTGTGTTTCGAAAATTTCACTATTTTTTCATTACTGCAGTATGCAATATTTATGCTGATGATTATTGATTTGATTTTCTTCAAGTTGATGTGTGTAAATGCAATTTTAACATAGAAAAGTACTTCAAAAATATATTTATAACGTCAAAAAATGCCTAGAAACTGATTTAATGGATATTTTTAGTTTTTATTATTACTTATTTTTTTGAAATACAGTGTAATTCGACCATTTCAAATGGGTTACACAGTGATCTTACTTCTGTTCCAATAAAGTCTTTGTTTAATTATGAAATAATTAGCAATAATGTCTAGAATTATATAGATGGTTATCAAATATTAACATTTTCACTAAGGCGTTTTGGAATTTCAATCTCGGGAGCGGAAGATAAAGCGACAATTTATTTCTATACCATAATAGAAATCTGGTATATCTTTGTTCCCTTGGTGATTTTCTGGAGTTACTGTGACAATTCATGAATATACATGTTGATACAAAATCTCCATAGTCCAGAATTTTCATCTTGCCTATTTACCAAACTGATGGTCTGAATATTTGAATGTTTCTATTCATTGAAGAAACATCAGCAACCAAAGATTTTTAACTGTTTGAATTATGCTGGGAAATTTCATTTACGAGACTCAAAAACAGAAAATGCGAATGGAGCCATACGGCAAGCACCGCACACATTAAAACGAAGAGAGGCATCAAGAAAAGCACATGATTGGACCATGCTTATATATACGGTCAGGGAGTTTTATTTTCAAGCATAAGGAAACATTGTGTTGTGGTAATAATCGAATGCCTTTTTAGTAATTTATTATAATCCAGTTTCCAATTCTCAAAGTATTATTTCTTAATAATTTAAAAATATTTCTGGAATATTTGTTACATGATATCAAATATAACATCATTATAATTTTTTTTAATCTTGTAAACGAGTCGAGGAATAATATAGTATCAGATATTTCTCCTTTGCAGTACGTTGCATTGAAAGGACCTTCTTCAAAATATGAAAAAGCAGCGAAACTTCTAATAAATTCGTTGTTTATTCTTCAAAGCCATTAGTGTTATCCTGATTATAGTAAATTTTTACAGAAGGCTAGCACTTTTGGCTTTGTAGAATGAATAACGGCACTACATCACTAAAGAAAAAGGGAAATTGATATCCCAGAAGTGTGACCTCATAAGAGCATACAGAATTATAAATGATGATGACAACGGAAATACTTGACAAAATATGTGAGTATTTTTTTTTTTAATTTTGTTTTTAAATAAATCTTTGCTGATATAATTCAACACTTTTTAAGAAGAAATTCGTTTATGAATATTATTTTCTTTTAAAAAATTATACATACATTATTATGTTATTTATACATACATAAAATGAAAACGATGATGACAAGTGGAGAATATCTCCAAAATGTCTGAGTTTCTTTATTGTTAAAAAATTTATGTTTTCAGGTATTTGAGTTTTTTTTATATCTTATTTTCAGTTGAATTTATATTTCAACTAGTGACGAATTTGAAGAGGCTTAACCGCATCTGTATGGGAAAACTATTAATAATTTTATTTGGGTTAAGATGACAAGGTGGAGAAATGTTGTCACTTGCAAGAGTGGACTTACATTTTGCGCTCTCCTAATAATATTCATTTAAAAGCAATGAGTTTAGGTAATTCACATTAGAGTTACGCAGCAGTAAAATTTATTAAACTTTACTGTGTTTCGAAAATTTCACTATTTTTTCATTACTGCAGTATGCAATATTTATGCTGATGATTATTGATTTGATTTTCTTCAAGTTGATGTGTGTAAATGCAATTTTAACATAGAAAAGTACTTCAAAAATATATTTATAACGTCAAAAAATGCCTAGAAACTGATTTAATGGATATTTTTAGTTTTTATTATTACTTATTTTTTTGAAATACAGTGTAATTCGACCATTTCAAATGGGTTACACAGTGATCTTACTTCTGTTCCAATAAAGTCTTTGTTTAATTATGAAATAATTAGCAATAATGTCTAGAATTATATAGATGGTTATCAAATATTAACATTTTCACTAAGGCGTTTTGGAATTTCAATCTCGGGAGCGGAAGATAAAGCGACAATTTATTTCTATACCATAATAGAAATCTGGTATATCTTTGTTCCCTTGGTGATTTTCTGGAGTTACTGTGACAATTCATGAATATACATGTTGATACAAAATCTCCATAGTCCAGAATTTTCATCTTGCCTATTTACCAAACTGATGGTCTGAATATTTGAATGTTTCTATTCATTGAAGAAACATCAGCAACCAAAGAATTTTAACTGTTTGAATTATGCTGGGAAATTTCATTTACGAGACTCAAAAACAGAAAATGCGAATGGAGCCATACGGCAAGCACCGCACACATTAAAACGAAGAGAGGCATCAAGAAAAGCAGATGATTGGACCATGCTTATATATACGGTCAGGGAGTTCTATTTTCAAGCATAAGGAAACATTGCGTTGTGGTAATAATCGAATGCCTGTTTAGTAATTTATTATAATCCAGTTTCCAATTCTCAAAGTATTATTTCTTAATAATTTAAAAATATTTCAGGAATATTTGTTTCATGATATCAAATATAACATCATTATAATTTTTTTAATCTTGTAAACGAGTCGAGGAATAATATAGTATCAGATATTTCTCCTTTGCAGTACGTTGCATTGAAAGGACCTTCTTCAAAATATGAAAAAGCAGCGAAACTTCTAATAAATTCGTTGTTTATTCTTCAAAGCCATTAGTGTTATCCTGATTATAGTAAATTTTTACAGAAGGCTAGCACTTTTGGCTTTGTAGAATGAATAACGGCACTACATCACTAAAGAAAAAGGGAAATTGATATCCCAGAAGTGTGACCTCATAAGAGCATACAGAATTATAAATGATGATGACAACGGAAATACTTGACAAAATATGTGATTATTTTTTTTAATTTTGTTTTTAAATAAATCTTTGCTGATATAATTCAAACACTTTTTAAGAAGAAATTCGTTTATGAATATTATTTCCTTTTAAAAAATTATACATACATTATTATGTTATTTATACATACATAAAATGAAAACGATGATGACAAGTGGAGAATATCTCCAAAATGTCTGAGTTTCTTTATTGTTAAAAAATTTATGTTTTCAGGTATTTGAGTTTTTTTATATCTTATTTTCAGTTGAATTTATTTTTCAACTAGTGACGAATTTGTAGAGGCTTAACTGCATCTGAATGGGAAAACTATTTATAATTTTATTTGTCTTAAGATGACAAGGTGGAGAAATGTTGTCACTTGCAAGAGTGGACTTACATTTTGCGCTCTCCTAATAATATTCATTTAAAAGCAATGAGTTTAGGTAATTCACATTAGAGTTTCGCAGCAGTAAAATTTATTAAACTTTACTGTGTTTCGAAAATTTCACTATTTTTTCATTACTGCAGTATGCAATATTTATGCTGATGATTATTGATTTGATTTTCTTCAAGTTGATGTGTGTAAATGCAATTTTAACATAGAAAAGTACTTCAAAAATATATTTATAACGTCAAAAATGCCTAGAAAATGATTTAATGGATATTTTTAGTTATTATTATTACTTATTTTTATGAAATACAGTGTAATCCGACCATTTCAAATGGGTTACACAGTGATCTTACTTCTGTTCCAATTAAGTCTTTGTTTAATTATGAAATAATTAGCAATAATTTCTAGAATTATATAGATGGTTATCAAATATTAACATTTTCACTAAGGCGTTTTGGAATTTCAATCTCGGGAGCGGAAGATAAAGCGACAATTTGTTATTTCTATACCATAATAGAAATCTGGTATATCTTTGTTCCCTTGGTGATTTTCTGGAGTTACTGTGAAAATTCTTGAATATACATGTTGATACAAAATCTCCATAGTCCAGAATTTTCATCTTGCCTATTTACCAAACTGATGGTCTGAATATTTGAATGTTTCTATTCATTGAAGAAAACATCAGCAACCAAAGATTTTTAACTGTTTGAATTATGCTGGGAAATTTCATTTACGAGACTCAAAAACAGAAAATGCGAATGGAGCCATACGGCAAGCACCACACACATTAAAACGAAGAGAGGCATCAAGAAAAGCAGATGATTGGACCATGCTTATATATACGGTCAGGGAGTTTTATTTTCAAGCATAAGGAAACATTGTGTTGTGGTAATAATCGAATGCCTTTTTAGTAATTTATTATAATCCAGTTTCTAATTCTCAAAGTATTATTTCTTAATAATTTAAAAATATTTCTGGAATATTTGTTTCATGATATCAAATATAACATCATTATAATTTTTTTTAATCTTGTAAACGAGTCGAGGAATAATATAGTATCAGATATTTCTCCTTTGCAGTACGTTGCATTGAAAGGACCTTCTTCAAAATATGAAAAAGCAGCGAAACTTCTAATAAATTCGTTGTTTATTCTTCAAAGCCATTAGTGTTATCCTGATTATAGTAAATTTTTACAGAAGGCTAGCACTTTTGGCTTTGTAGAATGAATAACGGCACTACATCACTAAAGAAAAAGGGAAATTGATATCCCAGAAGTGTGACCTCATAAGAGCATACAGAATTATAAATGATGATGACAACGGAAATACTTGACAAAATATGTGAGTATTTTTTTTTTTAATTTTGTTTTTAAATAAATCTTTGCTGATATAATTCAACACTTTTTAAGAAGAAATTCGTTTATGAATATTATTTTCTTTTAAAAAATTATACATACATTATTATGTTATTTATACATACATAAAATGAAAACGATGATGACAAGTGGAGAATATCTCCAAAATGTCTGAGTTTCTTTATTGTTAAAAAATTTATGTTTTCAGGTATTTGAGTTTTTTTTATATCTTATTTTCAGTTGAATTTATATTTCAACTAGTGACGAATTTGAAGAGGCTTAACCGCATCTGTATGGGAAAACTATTAATAATTTTATTTGGGTTAAGATGACAAGGTGGAGAAATGTTGTCACTTGCAAGAGTGGACTTACATTTTGCGCTCTCCTAATAATATTCATTTAAAAGCAATGAGTTTAGGTAATTCACATTAGAGTTTCGCAGCAGTAAAATTTATTAAACTTTACTGTGTTTCGAAAATTTCACTATTTTTTCATTACTGCAGTATGCAATATTTATGCTGATGATTATTGATTTGATTTTCTTCAAGTTGATGTGTGTAAATGCAATTTTAACATAGAAAAGTACTTCAAAAATATATTTATAACGTCAAAAAATGCCTAGAAACTGATTTAATGGATATTTTTAGTTTTTATTATTACTTATTTTTTTGAAATACAGTGTAATTCGACCATTTCAAATGGGTTACACAGTGATCTTACTTCTGTTCCAATAAAGTCTTTGTTTAATTATGAAATAATTAGCAATAATGTCTAGAATTATATAGATGGTTATCAAATATTAACATTTTCACTAAGGCGTTTTGGAATTTCAATCTCGGGAGCGGAAGATAAAGCGACAATTTATTTCTATACCATAATAGAAATCTGGTATATCTTTGTTCCCTTGGTGATTTTCTGGAGTTACTGTGACAATTCATGAATATACATGTTGATACAAAATCTCCATAGTCCAGAATTTTCATCTTGCCTATTTACCAAACTGATGGTCTGAATATTTGAATGTTTCTATTCATTGAAGAAACATCAGCAACCAAAGATTTTTAACTGTTTGAATTATGCTGGGAAATTTCATTTACGAGACTCAAAAACAGAAAATGCGAATGGAGCCATACGGCAAGCACCGCACACATTAAAACGAAGAGAGGCATCAAGAAAAGCACATGATTGGACCATGCTTATATATACGGTCAGGGAGTTTTATTTTCAAGCATAAGGAAACATTGTGTTGTGGTAATAATCGAATGCCTTTTTAGTAATTTATTATAATCCAGTTTCCAATTCTCAAAGTATTATTTCTTAATAATTTAAAAATATTTCTGGAATATTTGTTACATGATATCAAATATAACATCATTATAATTTTTTTTAATCTTGTAAACGAGTCGAGGAATAATATAGTATCAGATATTTCTCCTTTGCAGTACGTTGCATTGAAAGGACCTTCTTCAAAATATGAAAAAGCAGCGAAACTTCTAATAAATTCGTTGTTTATTCTTCAAAGCCATTAGTGTTATCCTGATTATAGTAAATTTTTACAGAAGGCTAGCACTTTTGGCTTTGTAGAATGAATAACGGCACTACATCACTAAAGAAAAAGGGAAATTGATATCCCAGAAGTGTGACCTCATAAGAGCATACAGAATTATAAATGATGATGACAACGGAAATACTTGACAAAATATGTGAGTATTTTTTTTTTTAATTTTGTTTTTAAATAAATCTTTGCTGATATAATTCAACACTTTTTAAGAAGAAATTCGTTTATGAATATTATTTTCTTTTAAAAAATTATACATACATTATTATGTTATTTATACATACATAAAATGAAAACGATGATGACAAGTGGAGAATATCTCCAAAATGTCTGAGTTTCTTTATTGTTAAAAAATTTATGTTTTCAGGTATTTGAGTTTTTTTTATATCTTATTTTCAGTTGAATTTATATTTCAACTAGTGACGAATTTGAAGAGGCTTAACCGCATCTGTATGGGAAAACTATTAATAATTTTATTTGGGTTAAGATGACAAGGTGGAGAAATGTTGTCACTTGCAAGAGTGGACTTACATTTTGCGCTCTCCTAATAATATTCATTTAAAAGCAATGAGTTTAGGTAATTCACATTAGAGTTACGCAGCAGTAAAATTTATTAAACTTTACTGTGTTTCGAAAATTTCACTATTTTTTCATTACTGCAGTATGCAATATTTATGCTGATGATTATTGATTTGATTTTCTTCAAGTTGATGTGTGTAAATGCAATTTTAACATAGAAAAGTACTTCAAAAATATATTTATAACGTCAAAAAATGCCTAGAAACTGATTTAATGGATATTTTTAGTTTTTATTATTACTTATTTTTTTGAAATACAGTGTAATTCGACCATTTCAAATGGGTTACACAGTGATCTTACTTCTGTTCCAATAAAGTCTTTGTTTAATTATGAAATAATTAGCAATAATGTCTAGAATTATATAGATGGTTATCAAATATTAACATTTTCACTAAGGCGTTTTGGAATTTCAATCTCGGGAGCGGAAGATAAAGCGACAATTTATTTCTATACCATAATAGAAATCTGGTATATCTTTGTTCCCTTGGTGATTTTCTGGAGTTACTGTGACAATTCATGAATATACATGTTGATACAAAATCTCCATAGTCCAGAATTTTCATCTTGCCTATTTACCAAACTGATGGTCTGAATATTTGAATGTTTCTATTCATTGAAGAAACATCAGCAACCAAAGAATTTTAACTGTTTGAATTATGCTGGGAAATTTCATTTACGAGACTCAAAAACAGAAAATGCGAATGGAGCCATACGGCAAGCACCGCACACATTAAAACGAAGAGAGGCATCAAGAAAAGCAGATGATTGGACCATGCTTATATATACGGTCAGGGAGTTCTATTTTCAAGCATAAGGAAACATTGCGTTGTGGTAATAATCGAATGCCTGTTTAGTAATTTATTATAATCCAGTTTCCAATTCTCAAAGTATTATTTCTTAATAATTTAAAAATATTTCAGGAATATTTGTTTCATGATATCAAATATAACATCATTATAATTTTTTTAATCTTGTAAACGAGTCGAGGAATAATATAGTATCAGATATTTCTCCTTTGCAGTACGTTGCATTGAAAGGACCTTCTTCAAAATATGAAAAAGCAGCGAAACTTCTAATAAATTCGTTGTTTATTCTTCAAAGCCATTAGTGTTATCCTGATTATAGTAAATTTTTACAGAAGGCTAGCACTTTTGGCTTTGTAGAATGAATAACGGCACTACATCACTAAAGAAAAAGGGAAATTGATATCCCAGAAGTGTGACCTCATAAGAGCATACAGAATTATAAATGATGATGACAACGGAAATACTTGACAAAATATGTGATTATTTTTTTTAATTTTGTTTTTAAATAAATCTTTGCTGATATAATTCAAACACTTTTTAAGAAGAAATTCGTTTATGAATATTATTTCCTTTTAAAAAATTATACATACATTATTATGTTATTTATACATACATAAAATGAAAACGATGATGACAAGTGGAGAATATCTCCAAAATGTCTGAGTTTCTTTATTGTTAAAAAATTTATGTTTTCAGGTATTTGAGTTTTTTTATATCTTATTTTCAGTTGAATTTATTTTTCAACTAGTGACGAATTTGTAGAGGCTTAACTGCATCTGAATGGGAAAACTATTTATAATTTTATTTGTCTTAAGATGACAAGGTGGAGAAATGTTGTCACTTGCAAGAGTGGACTTACATTTTGCGCTCTCCTAATAATATTCATTTAAAAGCAATGAGTTTAGGTAATTCACATTAGAGTTTCGCAGCAGTAAAATTTATTAAACTTTACTGTGTTTCGAAAATTTCACTATTTTTTCATTACTGCAGTATGCAATATTTATGCTGATGATTATTGATTTGATTTTCTTCAAGTTGATGTGTGTAAATGCAATTTTAACATAGAAAAGTACTTCAAAAATATATTTATAACGTCAAAAAATGCCTAGAAAATGATTTAATGGATATTTTTAGTTATTATTATTACTTATTTTTATGAAATACAGTGTAATCCGACCATTTCAAATGGGTTACACAGTGATCTTACTTCTGTTCCAATTAAGTCTTTGTTTAATTATGAAATAATTAGCAATAATTTCTAGAATTATATAGATGGTTATCAAATATTAACATTTTCACTAAGGCGTTTTGGAATTTCAATCTCGGGAGCGGAAGATAAAGCGACAATTTGTTATTTCTATACCATAATAGAAATCTGGTATATCTTTGTTCCCTTGGTGATTTTCTGGAGTTACTGTGAAAATTCTTGAATATACATGTTGATACAAAATCTCCATAGTCCAGAATTTTCATCTTGCCTATTTACCAAACTGATGGTCTGAATATTTGAATGTTTCTATTCATTGAAGAAAACATCAGCAACCAAAGATTTTTAACTGTTTGAATTATGCTGGGAAATTTCATTTACGAGACTCAAAAACAGAAAATGCGAATGGAGCCATACGGCAAGCACCACACACATTAAAACGAAGAGAGGCATCAAGAAAAGCAGATGATTGGACCATGCTTATATATACGGTCAGGGAGTTTTATTTTCAAGCATAAGGAAACATTGTGTTGTGGTAATAATCGAATGCCTTTTTAGTAATTTATTATAATCCAGTTTCTAATTCTCAAAGTATTATTTCTTAATAATTTAAAAATATTTCTGGAATATTTGTTTCATGATATCAAATATAACATCATTATAATTTTTTTTAATCTTGTAAACGAGTCGAGGAATAATATAGTATCAGATATTTCTCCTTTGCAGTACGTTGCATTGAAAGGACCTTCTTCAAAATATGAAAAAGCAGCGAAACTTCTAATAAATTCGTTGTTTATTCTTCAAAGCCATCAGTGTTATCCTGATTATAGTAAATTTTTACAGAAGGCTAGCACTTTTGGCTTTGTAGAATGAATAACGGAACTACATCACTAAAGAAAAAGGGAAATTGATATCCCAGAAGTGTGACCTCATAAGAGCATACAGAATTATAAATGATGATGACAACGGAAATACTTGACAAAATATGTGAGTATTTTTTTTAAAATTTTGTTTTTAAATAAATCTTTGCTGATATAATTCAAATACTTTTTAAGAAGAAATTCGTTTATGAATATTATTTCCTGTTAAAAATATTATACATACATTATTATATTATTCATACATACATAAAATGAAAACGATGATGACAAGTGGAGAATATCTCCAAAATGTCTGAGTTTCTTTATTGTTAAAAAATTTATGTTTTCAGGTATTTGAGTTTTTTTATATCTTATTTTCAGTTGAATTTATTTTTCAACTAGTGACGAATTTGAAGAGGCTTAACTGCATCTGAATGGGAAAACTATTAATAATTTTATTTGTCTTAAGATGACAAGGTGGAGAAATGTTGTCACTTGCAAGAGTGGACTTACATTTTGCGCTCTCCTAATAATATTCATTTAAAAGCAATGAGTTTAGGTAATTCACATTAGAGTTTCGCAGCAGTAAAATTTATTAAACTTTACTGTGTTTCGAAAATTTCACTATTTTTTCATTACTGCAGTATGCAATATTTATGCTGATGATTATTGATTTGATTTTCTTCAAGTTGATGTGTGTAAATGCAATTTTAACATAGAAAAGTACTTCAAAAATATATTTATAACGTTAAAAAATGCCTAGAAAATGATTTAATGGATATTTTTAGTTTTTATTATTACTTATTTTTATGAAATACAGTGTAATCCGACCATTTCAAATGGGTTACACAGTGATCTTACTTCTGTTCCAATTAAGTCTTTGTTTAATTATGAAATAATTAGCAATAATGTCTAGAATTATATAGATGGTTATCAAATATTAAGATTTTCATTAAGGCGTTTTGGAATTTCAATCTCGAGAGCGGAAAATGGAGAGACAATTTGTTATTTCTATACCATAATAAAAATCTGGTATATCTTCGTTCCCTTGGTGATTTTCTGGAGTTACTGTGAAAATTCATGAATATACATGTTGATACAAAATCTCCATAGTCCAGAATTTTCATCTTGCCTATTTACCAAACTGATGGTCTGAATATTTGAATGTTTCTATTCATTGAAGAAAACATCAGCAACCAAAGATTTTTAACTCTTTGAATTATGCTGGGAAATTTCATTTACGAGACTCAAAAACAGAAAATGCGAATGGAGCCATACGGCAAGCACCGCACACATTAAAACGAAGAGAGACATCAAGAAAAGCAGATGATTGGACCATGCTTATATATACGGTCAGGGAGTTTTATTTTCAAGCATAAGGAAACATTGTGTTGTGGTAATAATCGAATGCCGTTTTAGTATTTTATTATAATCCAGTTTCCAATTCTCAAAGTATTATTTCTTAATAATTTAAAAATATTTCTGGAATATTTGTTTCATGATATCAAATATAACATCATTATAATTTTTTTTAATCTTGTAAACGAGTCGAGGAATAATATAGTATCAGATATTTCTCCTTTGCAGTACGTTGCATTGAAAGGACCTTCTTCAAAATATGAAAAAGCAGCGAAACTTCTAATAAATTCGTTGTTTATTCTTCAAAGCCATTAGTGTTATCCTGATTATAGTAAATTTTTACAGAAGGCTAGCACTTTTGGCTTTGTAGAATGAATAACGGCACTACATCACTAAAGAAAAAGGGAAATTGATATCCCAGAAGTGTGACCTCATAAGAGCATACAGAATTATAAATGATGATGACAACGGAAATACTTGACAAAATATGTGAGTATTTTTTTTAATTTTGTTTTTAAATAAATCTTTGCTGATATAATTCAACACTTTTTAAGAAGAAATTCGTTTATGAATATTATTTTCTTTTAAAAAATTATACATACATTATTATGTTATTTATACATACATAAAATGAAAACGATGATGACAAGTGGAGAATATCTCCAAAACGTCTGAGTTTCTTTATTGTTAAAAAATTTATGTTTTCAGGTATTTGAGTTTTTTTTATATCTTATTTTCAGTTGAATTTATATTTCAACTAGTGACGAATTTGAAGAGGCTTAACCGCATCTGTATGGGAAAACTATTAATAATTTTATTTGGGTTAAGATGACAAGGTGGAGAAATGTTGTCACTTGCAAGAGTGGACTTACATTTTGCGCTCTCCTAATAATATTCATTTAAAAGCAATGAGTTTAGGTAATTCACATTAGAGTTTCGCAGCAGTAAAATTTATTAAACTTTACTGTGTTTCGAAAATTTCACTATTTTTTCATTACTGCAGTATGCAATATTTATGCTGATGATTATTGATTTGGTTTTCTTCAAGTTGATGTGTGTAAATGCAATTTTAACATAGAAAAGTACTTCAAAAATATATTTATAACGTCAAAAAATGCCTAGAAACTGATTTAATGGATATTTTTAGTTTTTATTATTACTTATTTTTTTGAAATACAGTGTAATTCGACCATTTCAAATGCGTTACACAGTGATCTGACTTCTGTTCCAATTAAGTCTTTGTTTAATTATGAAATAATTAGCAATAATGTCTAGAATTATATAGATGGTTATCAAATATTAACTTTTTCACTAAGGCGTTTTGGAATTTCAATCTCGGGAGCGGAAGATAAAGCGACAATTTGTTATTTCTATACCATAATAGAAATCTGGTATATCTTTGTTCCCTTGGTGATTTCCTGAAGTTACTGTGAAAATTCATGAATATACATGTTGATACAAAATCTAAAAAGTCCAGAATTATCATCTTGCCTATTTACCAAACTGATGGTCTGAATATTTGAATGTTTCTATTCATTGAAGAAAACATCAGCAACCAAAGATTTTTAACTGTTTGAATTATGCTGGGAAATTTAATTTACGAGACTCAAAAACAGAAAATGCTAATGGACCGTACGGCAAGCACCGCACATATTAAAACGAAGAGAGGCATCAAGAAAAGCAGATGATTGGACCATGCTTATATATACGGTCAGGGAGTTTTATTTTCAAGCATAAGGAAACATTGTGTTGTGGTAATAATCGAATGCCTTTTTAGTAATTTATTATAATCCAGTTTCCAATTCTCAAAGTATTATTTCTTAATAATTTAAAAATATTTCTGGAATATTTGTTTCATGATATCAAATATAACATCATTATAATTTTTTTTAATCTTGTAAACGAGTCGAGGAATAATATAGTATCAGATATTTCTCCTTTGCAGTACGTTGCATTGAAAGGACCTTCTTCAAAATATGAAAAAGCAGCGAAACTTCTAATAAATTCGTTGTTTATTCTTCAAAGCCATTAGTGTTATCCTGATTATAGTAAATTTTTACAGAAGGCTAGCACTTTTGGCTTTGTAGAATGAATAACGGCACTACATCACTAAAGAAAAAGGGAAATTGATATCCCAGAAGTGTGACCTCATAAGAGCATACAGAATTATAAATGATGATGACAACGGAAATACTTGACAAAATATGTGATTATTTTTTTAAATTTTGTTTTTAAATAAATCTTTGCTGATATAATTCAAACACTTTTTAAGAAGAAATTCGTTTATGAATATTATTTCCTTTTAAAAATATTATACATACATTATTATATTATTTATACATACATAAAATGAAAACGATGATGACAAGTGGAGAATGTCTCCAATATGTCTGAGTTTCTTTATTGTTAAAAAATTTATGTTTTTAGGTATTTGAGTTTTTTTATATCTTATTTTCAGTTGAATTTATATTTCAACTAGTGACGAATTTGAAGAGGCTTAACCGCATCTGTATGGGAAAACTATTAATAATTTTATTTGTCTTAAGATGACAAGGCGGAGAAATGTTGTCACTTGCAAGAGTGGACTTACATTTTGTGCTCTCCTAATAATATTCATTTAAAAGCAATGAGTTTAGGTAATTTACATTAGAGTTTCGTAGCAGTAACATTTATTAAACTTTACTGTGTTTCGAAAATTTCACTTTTTTTTCATTACTGCAGAATGCAATATATATGCTGATGATTATTGATTTGATTTTCTTCAAGTTGATGTGTGTAAATGCAATTTTAACATAGAAAAGTACTTCAAAAATATGAACAGTATATTTATAATCTCAAAAAATGCCTAGAAACTGATTTAATGTATAATTTTAGTTTTTATTATTACTTAATTTTATGAAATGCAGTGTAATTCGACCATTTCAAAAGACTTACACAGTGATCTTATTTCTGTTCCAATTAAGTGTTTGTTTAATTATGTAATAATTAGCAATAATGCCTAGAATTATATAGATGGTTATCAAATATTAACATTTTCATTAATGCACATCAGAGTGTCGTAGCAGTAGAGTTTATTAAACTTTACTGTGTTTCGAAAACTTTACTGTGTTTCACTATTTTTACATTACTGCAGAATGCAATATATATGCTGATGATTATTGATTTGATTTTCTTCAAGTTGATGTAGGTAAATTGAATTTAAACATGTAAAATAACTTCAAAATGAACAATAGATTTATAATGTCAAAAACTACTTAGCAACTGACTTAGTGGAAATTTTAATTTTTATTAATACATTATTTTTATGAATTAAAGTTTGTTGGAATTTAAATCTCGAGAGCGATGGATAACGCACGATTTTGTTATCTCCATACCATAAATGAAATCTGGTGCATCTTTTTTTGCCAACGTAATTTAATTATAAATTTTCTGGAGTTACAGTGAAAATTCGCGAATATACATGTTGATTCAAAATCTTCATTGTCCAGAATTTTGATCATGCCTAATCACCAAAATGATGGTCTCCATATTTGAATGTTCTATTCAATGAAGAAAACAGCAGCAACCGAAGATTTTTATCTACCCGATTTATGCTTGGAGATTTCATTTACAAGACTCAACGCAGAAATGAGCTAATGGATATTTTTAGTTTTTATTATTACTTATTTTTATGAAATACAGTGTAAATTGACCATTTCAAATGGGTTACACAGTGATCTTACTTCTGTTCCAATTAAGTCTTTGTTTAATTATGAAATAATTAGCAATAATGTCTAGAATTATATAGATGGTTATCAAATATTAACATTTTCACTAAGGCGTTTTGGAATTTCAATCTCGGGAGCGGAAGATAAAGCGACAATTTGTTATTTCTATACCATCAGAGAAATCTGGTATATCTTTGTTCCCTTGGTGATTTTCTGGAGTTACTGTGAAAATTCATGAATATACATGTTGATACAAAATCTCCATAGTCCAGAATTTTCATCTTGCCTATTTACCAAACTGATGGTCTGAATATTTGAATGTTCTATTCAATAAAGAAAACAGCAGCAACCGAAGATTTTTATCTACCCGATTTATGCTTGGAGATTTCATTTACAAGACTCAACGCAGAAATGAGCCATATAGCATCTACTCCACATATTAAAACAAAGAGAAGCATGAATAAAAGCAGAGGATTGGAGCATGCTTATATGTTTTGTCAGGGAGTTTTGTTTTCAAGCATGTGGAAGCATTTTGTTCTTTCAAGAATCGAATCCTTTTTAGCAATTTTATTATAATCGACTTTCCATTTCTGAAAGTACTATTTCTTAACATTTTAAAATCTCACTGGAACATTTGTTTCATGATATGAAATGTAACATCATCATAATTTTTTTAAAACCCTTGTAACTGATGCGAGGAATAAAAGAGTTTCCGCTATTTTCCTTTGTAGTATGTCGCATTGAGAGGACCTTCTTTAAAGTACGAAAAAGCAGTGAAACTTACAATAAAATCGTTGCTTTTTCTTCAAAGACAAAAGTTCTATCCTAATTATATTATATTTTTACAGAAGTCTAGCATTATGGACTTTTTAGAATGAATGATTTATTCACTAAACAAAAAGGGAAATTAATATCCTAGAAGGGTGACCTCATATGAGCATGCAGAAATAGAAACGATGATAACGTAAATACTTGCCAAAATACGAGAATATTTGTTTTGTTGTTAAATAAATCTTTTTTGATATAATTTTATCACTGTTTACGAAGAAATTAGTTTATGATAATATTATTTGTTAAAAACCTTTTTTGTCTTTCGTATTATATTAAAACTGATTTATTTGTTTTGATCCAACATACGGATCAAAGATAGAAAACCATATAGATACCAAGATAGAAAAACCCATCTACTTCTGAAGATTTGAATGGTATTTATTTCAACACATGTGATCCTAATGAGATGGTTTGTGTTTTTGTTCTGTTTGTATATATTCATTTATTATATAGACGGTGGAATAGAAATACTGAATAGTAAGAAAGAAATTCTTTTAATCCTAATATTTAAGCATTAGTGCTCGTATTAAGAAAAAGAGGATATATTATAATTTTCAAAAAATATCAATTGAAGGATTTTGTTCGAAGAAAATCTCTCACAAAATTTTGAAACTTAATTTTTTGTTAAATCAATTAAATTTTGTTAAATTTGTTAAATCAATCAATCAATTTAATCAATTTTTAAATTTTGTTAAATTTGTTACATCAATCAATCAATTTAATCAATTTTTAAATTTTGTTAAATTTGTTAAATCAATCAATCAATTTAATCAATTTTTAAATTTTTAAAAATTTCAGTAATTTCTTATAACTTTTGAATACGCTTTTCATTTGTGTATCGCCAATATTGCTTTGATTTATAAATCCATCCCTTGATGAGACACTATATGCATATTTGATATACTGTGATAGCTAATTTTGTATAAAAAAACATCAATGTATTTTCTTCTGTTTGCTTTTACAGTCGATTTCTTTTATTTTAAAAAGGAATTTGACATTTTAGTGTAGTACAGGTCCAATTATGACTCCAAAATTTAGCTTCTTATGACGAATAATTTAAATACGTTGATCTGTTTCGCTTATATTTTCGTAAACTTTGTTTATAGATATCTAAAAAAATTACTCAAATTTACAGATCTCATTATATATTTTCGCATCTCAAAAATTATGTTTATGTAGAAAGTAATGAAAGTTCCTTTCTTTCTTTTCTTTTTTTTAGAATAAAAGAATGAAAATGTGACCAACAAAGGAAGTTTTTCTAGTAAGGCAAAATATTCTTTATTTTCAAGCCAATGATTTATTTTAAGCAGCAGGGACAATGGAGAGTATGCTAAAGATATATTGCTTACTTTCCTTATGTTCTTGCTGTTTGGAATAAAATATTTCACCACAAAAGCAAAGACTGTGATTACATCCTGTGAAAATAATCCTGGAAAACAGAGGTTTCAATACTTTCGAAGGAAAAAGAACAACATAGGAAAAGTCCCTGAAATGTTTAAGGTATTTTTTTTAAACTTTATTTTTGTTGGATGGGACAGCGTTTCGTTTACGGAATGTACTTAAAAATCTGTAGTAAAAATGAACAGATTTAACCTCAGGTTTTCTGCAGTAATATAAATAAAATTATTTTAAACTTTTGCATTCAAGAGTTTATTCAAATAATATCCCCTGAAATTTTTAGACACATAAAAATTGCATTTCAGAAGCAATATCGTGTGTTTGTTTTTCAATATCGTGTCATAATTTATATAAAAAGATATTTTCCTCAATCTTTAGTAACTATAAGTTTTAATGTTTTTGGAAAACGTAAGTTTATGTTACAGAGAGTCAGTGTATCTGCTGCATAAGGTTAAGAGGTAATTAATTTAATTGTAATGAGTTTCAAAATTTTTCTTTTATATAACCTGTTGTCTGATAGTCCCATTAAGTGCTAAATGGCATTAAAAATTTATTTAATATTTAAGACTTTGTTTAAACCATAGGAAAATTCTTTGTTTTAAGTTAAAAATGCCAGAAAATTTTATGTTGCCTAAAATGAAGCTTTTCATATACTTAAAATTAACATTAACAATTTTTTTTTTACCCTTAATGCTCTGTGTCAAAACTGCTTGCGATTATCGGTTTGGCCAGAATAATCCCTACCATGTGTGTGAGAGAAAATTATTAAATGCCTTTAAGGAAATATAAAAATACTTAAACTGTTTCCGAAGCTATAATGATTTGTCTTCATGTCAAAGAATCTAAAGAAAACCAAGCCTAATTACAAGTACGTACATAACTTCATATGTCCTTGAAGCGCTGACCAGTGCATATGAGTACTCGGAACTCAACTTCTTAATTCATGTAAAATACCGATATTCAAAATTAGCTAAATTTTTAATTCCAGTTAGCATTTAATGGGACCATCACACAATGGGTTATATTGAAGAAAAATTTTGAAATTCAAAACAGTTAATTACGTTTATATATATATAAGACATCCTAAATCGCTTTCACGTGTTCCTCTATTTATATTGAATCTGTATTATTTCTAAAGTTTGCCTAATGCTTTATTAATATGTGGAGTTCCTTTTTACATATTTATTAATATGTAGAATAACAATGGCAACATCTTGATGTTTCGGAGTTCCATGGAGTGACAAAGTGGTCACGAGTACCACCACATAATAATTTGGAATAGCAATTATAATTCATAAGTTGAAGGGAAAGATAAAAATTAATTGAGCTAGTTTAGACGAGCACATAAAGTTCTGACGTCATTACATTTGGTATAATCATTTATTTATTTTTTATGATCAAATTATTAATAGAGGAATAAACAGAACTTTAATGTATTTACGTTGTACGTGCTTACTAATAGGTACTGATTTAATTAACGATTTTCATTAATTAGTTTCGAAAAAATTTCACGTGTGAAGCTCATCGTATGCTATCTAAGGTCGAAGCAGAAATAATTTTGTAAAACGTTAATCCTTCAAATTGGCAAACAAGTTAGAAATTCTTTGTCTTTTTACGGACGGGAAATTTATATAAAATTTGTCGATTGTAGTTCTAGGCCATTTCCTAGAGCTGGGCATAGCAGGATCTGTTTGGGATTGTAACTGTTAGGGATTATAAGTTCATTTTTCGAAGAATTTAATTGACGTTCTTCTGATAAATTTCGAACCAGATTCAATTTTCAGGTCATCATGAAGTATTTTACTTCTAATGTACCAGTGTGCATCAAAAATCTTCACCAGGTGTTTATTTTTAAAAATTTGGAACTTCTTATTGTTTTGGGCAGAAGTGGTTACCCAAATTTGAGAACCATGCATTAACACTGGTCTTAAAATTGCTTTGTAGAGTAGAAGCTTGAGTCTAATCGATAGCTTGCTCCATAGAGCAATTAAGCTGTTAAGTTTTACTTTCGTTATTGTAATTTTGGTGAGGGCCTTTTTAATATAGCTATTAAAGGGTAATTTTGCATCTAAACCTAACGCTAGGTATTTATACTCTTTTGCCCAGGGAACGGATTGGCCGAAAATTCGGAATGGTCGTACATTTTCCATTTTCAAGTGAAAAGGAGACGCGCGCATTTATTTGGACTGACATTTATTTTCTAGTCGATGAGCCAGCACTGTGACAAGAGTTATGTATTTTGTAATCGTTTTGTGACTATTTGTGGATCACTATGTTGTGTGAGAATAGCGGTATAGTCTACAGAAATAGCTAAATAACAGTTCCTAACTCTTGGTATGTCGTTGACATAAATATTGAACAGCGTTGGAGAGAGCAAACTTCCTTGTGCACAACCGCTCAGAATTGGACTAAGGGGAGAAATTATGTACTCTGAAATTACGAGAAGATAGGTACCGGCTTAAAATGCTGATAAATTGCGCCAGAAATCCAAGTCGCCTGCACTGGAATAAGAGCCCTTAGTGCCAAATTTTATCAAAGTCTTCGGCTACGTCCAGAAAAATGCACCTGTGGTTATGAACTTCACAAAGCCATCATGAATCAATTCTGTAACACGAATAAGCTGGTGATTCGTCGACAGATTTTTCCTAATTTTAGATTGTTCGGAAATTATAACTTTATAGTCGCTGAGAAATTGATTCAGGCATTTGAGCACAGATTCGTACACTTTACTCAAGCTACTAAGTAGCGGGATGGGACGAAAATTTTGAGGTAATGTGGAGATTTTTAATAATGTGATTGTTAATTTGATCCAATCCTGGCGAAATGTACGGTTTGAGTTTTTTCATGAATTCCAATGGTCGGTCAAACCGAAACTAGTAAGTCTTTTGCGTGTGTCGTTGAAAGGAGGAAATCGTCAGA
This sequence comes from Argiope bruennichi, assembly GCF_947563725.1. Taxonomy (NCBI): domain Eukaryota; kingdom Metazoa; phylum Arthropoda; class Arachnida; order Araneae; family Araneidae; genus Argiope; species Argiope bruennichi. The sequence continues at coordinate 122,263,200 of NC_079162.1, forward strand.
GTGCGGTTCGAATTGGTTTTGTAGGCTAACTGTCGCTTTCACTTTCTCGATAAAGGATAGAACGAACCTCCCCCAGCTGCTTTCAAAGGAGGAACGGGGTGAATGATGGAAAGAGTAGCATTTCCACATCTATCTATTGCATTTTTCTAATTGTTCGGTTTCTAACTGCTCCAAATGGCCTAATTTTAACTCTTTCACCTCGTCCTGGACTATGCAAACTTCTACTTTCGTCTGGAAATCACGATAACCTGGCTAAATTATCCGCAAATAATTTCCCAGTTTAATTTTGGTTTCGATTTTGAAAGGAAGCTTCCCTGAAGGTGTATTAAATTTTTAGTTTGGGTCTTCTGTGAGCGTCTCTTTTAGAATTTTTCCTAAAACATTAGCAGAATTTTCTGCTTCATCATTGCTATTAATTTTGAGAGGGGGAAGGGGTTTTGAATTTAGAATATGCTGGAACTTACCCCAATTGGTGGAGAAGTGCGCTGGTGAATTTAATAGAAAAGCTCCAACATCAAAAGTCAAAACTACTGGAAGGTGAACAGAAACTAAAGAATTTAGAACTCTTATTTGAAAGTTAAAAGGAATTCGCAAAATTGATTTGTTGTAAATCTGTCTCTTGGTGAAACTCTCTTATATGTCATATATACATTTGACTCCATTGTAATAGCTAACTTCGTTAAAAACAGTATTAGTTAGTGTTCGATTTTGGAAATGACTTGTTTTACTTTAGTAATGATTTTTGCATTTTTATTGTAGAACTTGCTCGAAAATATTTTCAGAACATAAATTACACTGATAAATAACTTACACATTTTGATAGGTAGGATATAGAATAGAATATTTTTAAAAGATAATAGAATATTTTTTATAAGAAAGAACATGTTCTCTGAAATATTATTTATTAGAGGGTTATAAAAATCTAAAAAATTGAATTAGACAAATTAAATTCTCTTATAATGTGCTTCTATGTGTTTGCAAATATGTTGACGAAAAAAGCTGACGAAATTACTTTTCTTTTTTATTGTAGAATATCATCTATAAGAAGAGGTGTTTCTAGTGAGACAAAATATTCTTTATTTTCCAGCTAATGATTTATCCAATGCAGCAGGGACAATGGAGGGAATGCTAAAGATATATTGCTATCTCGCCTTATGTTCTTGCTGTTTAGAGTAAAATATTTCATCGCTGAAACAAAGACTGTTATTTCATCTTGTGAAAATATTCCTGGAAAGGTGAAGTTCTAAAATTTTCGATGGAAAACAATGACATAGGAAAAATCACTGAAAGGTTTCTGGTGGAATCAACACTAAGTTTAGGAACTTTACTTGAAAACCGCTTGTAAAAAAAGGAACGGGTTTAACTTCAGATTTTCTCAAGTAATATAAATAACGTTACTTTAAACAATTTCATAAAAGAGATTATTTGAATACTTTCCCTCGAATATTTCTACATATTAAAAAATTGCATTTGAAAGCCCTATTTTTTATAAGTCTAGAAGCATTAGCACATAAGTCATAGTACATTTGCCACAATGTTTTGTGAATATTAGAGTTACTGTTTTATAAAACTGTGCGCTTGTCTTACAGATTGTAAGTTTATCTACTATGTAAGGACAACAGGTAATTTTTTAAATTCTAATAGGCTTCAAAATTTTCCTGAATTCTTTTTTTGTACTTCTTCGTTTATTTGAACTGGTATTACTACTCAATTGTGTTTAAAATTTTATACCTACGGACGTGGGGCAGCTACATGACACTTTCAAACAAACAAAAGCATCATTAAATCAGAAAATGACGGAACCATGCTTGTATTCAAGTTTATAGTATCTTTTAAAATTCAATCTTAAGGGATATTCTGATATGAATTGCTACACATTATAAATTTTGCTATGCAGTATAAATTGCATTTGAAAACCTTATTTTGTTTTAGTCTATCAAAGTTATCACTTACAAAAAGACATTTGTTGCAATGTTTTGTGAATATTAGTCTTATAAAATTGTGCACTTGTCTTATAGATTGTAAGTTTATCTACTGTATAAGGACAACAGGTAATTATTTAAATTCTAATATGCTCAAAAATTTTATGAATTTTTTTTCTTGTGTTTCTTCGGTATTTTTTTTTTCGAACTACTGCTCAATTGTGCTTAAAACGTTATGTATATACGAACATATTAGTACGTGTATTGATTTAATAGAAGGAAATTTAAGAGTTGCGACTGGAAAATTTGAAGATGATGCTGACAATTGTATTTGTTTTTATAACAATAATTAACACATATGTTAGCCCCTGAGATAGTCTGTATTTATGGTCCAGGTAATGTAAATTTTAGTAACGACAATAGCCTTAAATATATGAATAACGCATTTAGAGTGGTAAATATATTCCTAAAAATTAACACTGTGATTATTCCTAATTTCTATACTTGCGCAGAATTCTCAATTTGAATTATGTCGTAAGATTTCGTTTATGATTTTCAAAAGAGGAAACGAGCAAATAAAACAACTAATACATTTCTTTCGACGAGCGATGTATCTTCCGTCACTTACACGAAAGAAATATGGGCAGCTGCACGACACTTTCAAAAAAACAAAAGCATCATTAAATCAGAAAATGACAGAACCGTGCTTGTAAATTCAATCTTAGAGTAATTAAAAAAAAATTGAAACTTAAGGAATCTTCTGAAATGAATCGAACATTTTTTTAAAATTTTTTTATTGTAACTTCATTCCAGTTCCGAAAACATTTGTTGCCCTAATTAAATATCTTTTAACGTAATGGAGCATTTTTTTCCCCAATTGAAGTTATGTGCATTTTTTATTTACTTTCATAAAATTTTAATCGTGTATACTTACAGAAATAGATAGATTTTGTTTTTCTTAATACTTAGAATGACTCTTACTGGGAGTCATCTCGTAGTTACGGGTGATAAGCTTCCGGTATGGTCTTGCTGGTATGTATAGAAAAGGTGGGCTGCCCCCCCATCGATGAGTGTTAAGGGATAGTATAACGCTTCCCACGGGAAGCTTTATACTGTCCCTTAGCACTCATTCATAGTTCCCACCAGGGTTACTGTTGCGGCAGTCCAGTCATTCAGATCTTTTCGTATGCCTTCAAGCGGGGCGAATTAGCCGGTTATATGTAATACTTAGAATGATAAACCGCCTGCAGATGTTTATAATATAAAACATGAAAGTAAAAATATAAAATTGGCATACATTTTAAGTTTTGATTTTTCATTGTTTTCAAACTAAACCTGAGATTTAGGCATTTCTTTCTTCAAAAAAAAAAAACTCTCTCAACTGCTGAAAATTTATTAGATCAATTAGCAATTATCACCTTATATGTCAGAGATTGCGGTAGTTAGTATGGTATATGTAAGTTAAATTTTAACATGGAACCAATTTCAAAAATATGGTCAATTCATTTAAAATGTCAACAAGTACTTATTTACTGATATTGCGGATATTTTCTATTTTTATTATTACTTATTATTATGAAGTCCAATGCTGTTTGACTATATTTTTGATGTAATTAATTCTACAAAGCGGCAAGGACTTTTATTTCAAATTTCTCTTAGTTTTAAAAAGAGAATTCCGATGAAAATTGATTTGCTGCGTCAATTTCTTGTGGGAAAGTAAATTTTAATTGCTGCAACAGTACATATATTTTTAAATTGTATAATTCATAGCCCAAAAGCTTCTTAAATTTTTAATATTATTATAGTTTTTTTTAAATTTATTTCAAAAAGTAATGAAATGAACGAAACACTTTTCTTTTCCTTTGCAGAACCCTTAATGAAAGAACTTTCTCCGAAGAAATGAGTAAAGTGATGCAACTTATTATATTATCAATGTTTATTCTATAAAGCTGGAAGGGCTGAGCTAAAGATGCTAAAATATTTCTTCAGTTCTGCACTTCCTGCTTATTAGAATAAATAATTTCTTCTCGAAGGCAAACAGAGGCTCAGGATCGTCTGATAGGAGCAAGCAAAGGTATCTCCAACATAGAACTCCACAGAAGTATCTCCAGTATAGAATGGTTGAATATTTCTATTTAGTCTATGCCTTACTATATTTTTCTATGCCTTATTAGTAATTATATTAAAATGGACTTATGCACTTTGGTCTAACTTACTGATTTATATGCATGAATTGAAGATTTAGTTATAATAAACCATAATACATGCTTTTTGAAGTTCTAATTGCATTTATTCCAATACATCTGATCCTAAATAATAGTTAATTCCAGAAAATAGTGTTAAAAGTGTATTTGCATTTGTATATCTCTCAGATATAAGATATATAAGTGATGGAAATTCATTTAATCTTAATTCATGTATTATTAATCTAAAATTGATGTATTATTCTTCATAAATTTTAAGAAACAGCTGGCTTGTTATTTTTTTAAGCGAGGCAAAATTCTACTCATCAAGCCAATGATTTATCTTAAGCAGTAGGGACAAAGGAGCAATGATGAAACTACATTGCATTTTCTCCAGTGTTTCTGCTGTTTGGAATAAAATATTTCATCACTAAAGCAAAGATTGATATTATATCTAATGAAAATATTTCTGGTAAGAAGTTAATACAAATTTTTTAAGAAAAGGCACAAGAAAAATCACAGATACGTCTCAGATGTTTTCTTAAAATAATTTTGTTTTTCAGATAGAACCGATTGTCGATGCTGTAAAGATTCAGCTCCCTTGCCCTGAAGCACCTGTTAACCACTGTTATTGGGAAGATGTTCCGAAATTATGTCCTATTATGTATTAAATAAAATGAATAAAATCTGAGAATTAGTAAATGTTTTTATATAAACATTTAAATATTGATTTTCTTCCTGAAACAATAGTGATTGCTCCTCATGTCAAGCAATAAAAAGAAATCTATGCCTAATAAGAAGTTAATGCATAGTTTTAATTTGCATGGAGCCTCGTAGAGTGTTTTTCTGACCTCGGAATTCTATTTTTGATATTGCCTGAGACACTGATTAAAAAATTCAAAATTTGGTCAGTTTTGGTCACAAAATAGTGAATCTACTTTTGCTTAAAATGTTTCTGGATAAGCAATATTGTATTACGATAAACAGAACCATGAAACTATATAAAAATACAGATTTCTAATTTTTTCCAAAATGGCATTTATTGACTTTTACAGCATGATAATAATTTGCCATTGAAGGCATTTTTCCAACTGGAAGTGCATGTCTTTCTTTGAATATTAGAATATCGTTATTGAGTCACGATTAGTGTGGATATATAATTTTCTTGACTGCAAGAAATTCTGAAATACTGTTCATTCCCTTAAATCGGAATTGCATAAGAGTACTTGTTTCCTTTTAATTAATTGTTAACTCATGTATGAAGCAAAATTTTTTTTGCATTTGGTATTGAGATTCGATGATTAGGATAAAATATCTCTTCGTTAGATAAAATGAAGGAAATCGTATTGCAAAACATTGCTTCTAATATCATTTTACAACTATTTCCGCTCCGTAAATTTAAGTACCAAACTTTTCGAAACAGAAAACAACAACAAAATAATTATAACGTTATTTTTCTTATTCTTTATCTACAAATAATCTCCAAAATAGTATCTTTTTCGATAGTTAAAAATTTCACATGCACTAATATTTTAACAGAAACTAAGATGACAAGCGGAAAAAATCTCCAAAATGTGAGAGTTTATCATACTCATGCATAAATCACACACTACAAAAATCACAAATTATTACATGCGCAAATCACACAGCAAAAACAGTCAAAGAAACGCTGATGATCACACACTTGGAGTTATCCGAAATATCTGAGGTTCTCATATTTTTAGAAATGCATGCTCAGAATTATATTTTTAAAATTATATTTCTTGATTTCAAGATTATATTTATTAGTTCATTAAAAAAAGCTTTTTTGTAATAAAAAAGTAAATTGAATTGAAGTTTCTACTGACAAGTGTCTACTTTAAAATTTTTGCTATTTAGAAATTCATAGAAAAAACACCCCAAAGAAGTACATATATAATAATGACACAAAATAGGATCAGAAAACAGTGATGAACTTGTTTTAAGTGTTGAACAATTTATCTGATAGATAAAAATGAGATTTATTGCTTACTTTCAGAAACCTTAAGAATAAATGAATGTGAAAGAGGAAACGAATGCCTTTTTCCTAATACAAATTTGTCTTAGAATGAGGTAAAAAGAAAGTCTAAATAGTGTAATGCAATTCATGATCATTTAAGCTAAATTTCAAGCAACCTATTTCTTAAAATTAGAATTTGAAGAATTGTTACACTAATTTCGTGCCTAACTGCTATTTAATTTTCAATAATAAAGATTTACAACCTTTGAGAATGATTCAAAAAATGTTCTGGAATCGCTCGGAGAAAGTAGATACAGTTTTTCAGAATATTTCCACAAAACGGTACTTTTTATTGATTAACAAGAGAGTTATTAGTTTAAATGCAAATATATTTAATATAGATAATTGTAAATTTGTATTTTTTGCATTAGGGAAGAAATTTTTATTTTTTAAAAACTAGAAGACTAAATATTTCTAAAAAAGAAACTAGAACTCTTCTAGTGTCATTGAATTATGTTTCAAATTGTCTAGAGCTGTATCTCACTAATTTCTTTCTTACGAATGGCTTCAAAGAAAATGAACATCATTTTATTGTAAATTAAGGTTATTTCAATATCTATATATTAAGAGTTTTAGTTTTCTTATGTTCCACATTTGTAATTGGAGGTATAGTTTGTTATAAAATATGCTTTGCATTTTTCAAAATCTCTTTTGTAATCGCATAATCTTTATCCTATGCATTTCGGAAATCATGTTCTAATACACATCAAATACAGAAGAAACAAATCTTTATAGGTAATATGCATTCTTTGTAGTTTGATGTAGCATTTTGTTTATAAAGTAGTGATTATACATAAATTATAAATTTTTTGTAAAATTTTCATTCATTTACCACACTTTTAAATCTTTGAAATCAAAAATAAATGGCAAAAGATGTTATTCATTTTATGCAAATATATATTACATTTTTAATCGTTAAATTTTAATGTCTTTACTATCATAGATTACAAATTAAAATTTTCTTTCCGATAAAATAAAAACAGTGAATATGAATTTGTTAAAAAAGAGCTAATTTTAAAAATTCTGAAAGAGGAGCTTGTTCCCCAAATTTCTTTCTGCAATTTATGTTACGTTTATGGATTTATTACCTTATTTATATGTCTTATGTGTGTTGGCGATTAATTAGACATTTGATTAACATTAGGCATTTGGCATGTATGCAATATATGTTAATGCAATATATATATAGATTAAGTATTAAATCTAATCTCTAATAAATACGATTGCTGTAACAATCATTAGAATCAAACGTGTATTTAATGAATAAAAAATCGTTATTTACATATCAGATGACTTTCTCCATCAAGAATTTAACTTTTCTTTATATATATTTTACATCTTAGGGATGGCAATGAGATGTGCATTAAAGATTAGGAACCTGGCAGGGAAACAAATGAAGAATTTTGTTCCTCTAATTTTTTTATCGCAATATAATCAGTCGCCTCGTGACTTTCCAGATTCTATTTCGATTCTACCGGTGAACTGCGTCTTTGACATTTGAAAATGAAACCGCAAACGTTATACAATAGTCTTGACTAATGAGCAAAAAAATATATAGCCCATAATGATGCAAAGAATAACGAGCACCAAGTAACCGATTCATGTGAACAGTATTTGACGAAAACAGAAATTCTAGCCTCATTATTTTAAATGTGAGGGGACCGACCACGCGTGACCAGGCAACGTGACATTATACATGATACTTGATCAAAAAGGTCATTATTTTATTGAACAAAAATTAAGTCAATTATTATTGTACTTCGCAGAGAAGAAGCAATCAATATTTTACGAAGGATAATAACTGCTTGGTGGCCGTAAGGTGCACTGAATGTGAAGACCTAGAGATTAGTTTTTTTATATAAAACGAAAAGCACCTAGCTTAGGAGGAATCAAAACTGTGCTGCACTGACAGGTATTTCGGAAATAATAATTAACTATTAATCAAGTATTTTTAACTATTTATGAAATTAGAATTAGCTTATTTCTTTGTAAGTATGATGACGAAAAAAATCTCGTCAGCGTTTTTTAATTACTTTTTTTATTTTTTATTGTTTTAACAAAAACATTAGCGCCGCGCTTATAAACGAAGCTTTTTCTTGAGAATACAATTCTATTTCAGGAACTGATTCGATTTGTGAGGATTTCATAACCAAAATTGTAATATTCATTTTATATATCACAGAAGAACAATATTTTATAGTAAATAATTAGCTATATATATACTGAGATCATGAAACGAAATAAAAGTTCTTAAATTTCATAAAAAAAATCGAAACATTTTCTTAAATTAAAAACTAGTAGTTTTAGCCTTTTTTAAAAAATAATCGAATTCAAAATATTATTTTTTGAATTTAAAAAAAATATTTTATGCTTAATTCATTCGTTTATTACTCAACATACATTTTTTCATTAGTGTTTGGTTCTCATTTTTTATTCTTTGCAATGATTATTATTCACTTCTGAATTATTTTTGTGAATTTGATTTAATGAAAGAAGATAATATTTTCTTGAAGTATATTTTTTTATTAACTTTTCTTCTATGTAATTAAAAAAAAATAGTGTTTAATTTTCACTAGATACTTACATTTACATACGTGAAAGAAAACCGATGATGACAAGTGGAAATTGTTTCCAAAATGTCTGAGGTTTTATATAGTTAAAAAAATTTATATTTCCAGATATTTCAAGTAGTTTCGAATTTTATATTTTCAGATGAATTTATATTTCAACCCCAGACGAATTAGGAAGATCTTAGCCGTATCAGTGTGAGAAAAGTGTTAATGGTGCTGGTTGAAGATGACAAAGCAGTGAAATGTTATGTCTTGAAGACTAATAATTCCCTTTTACCCTCTCTTAGGACCAAGTAGCTGTGTTTAAGGTCCAATAGTCTTTTTATAGCGCTAACATATGTAAATGGTTAATGCTCTCTGAGGATTTCAACATATTTTCATAACATCATCGGTAATTTTTATACTGGTGTGGAAGATGCATACCTCGTCTATAATTTGAGGGTAAAAAATTTATTTGTCAATCAAATTCTTCGTGATTTTAAGCATTCGCGATCAAATGATCTACTGAAAAAATCTGGGTAGAGAAAGATTTTATATTTTGATGGTGATTAGTATAATATGGATATCACTTGGTAAAGATCTGAATATCCGTATGTTATAGAGATTCTCTTTTAGATAATTCAAAAATGGAAATTTTCATTTCAGTTTTTGACGCTCAACGTCATATTTATAGTTCAGGTGAATTTCTCTTCCGTGACTATACCAGAAGGTGTTGTCCTTTTTATAATTATATATTTATGTAACTATTTATATTTATACATTTATTATAGCACTTGGTGAAATTTTTATATTTTCAACTTTTAATCTGTTTTATAAATTAATTGTTCCTTAACAACACATTTTAATTATTTTATTGATAAATCTTTTCTATTTTTCTTAATATTTTTATCTGAAGATGCTTGTAATAAGAATGTATCCCTAAGTACTGGGCGACAACCTTTTTTATGAGGTTGTTTGAGGAAAAACCGGGGGAAGGAAATTTGTCATTTTACTGGGATTTTTATTTGTCATTTTTTTTCTGCAATTTCTTTTGTTCAGAAATTTTATTTCCTAATGGCCAACATGTACTATATAGGTTTAGAAAATAGATTTTACGTTTCACAGAAATATCCCATTAAGATTTGTATGAAAATATTACATGAAATGTTTTTAAATTAATTTTTTATCACACTGGAATTTAATAAAAATGACTTAGAATTCTCGAAATGACTTGGTATCCTGTAATTCCTTCAAACGACCATTACCTGCTACTAAACATTAAAAATCTGTAAAATTTAATTTCAGCAATTTTATGAAATTGTTAATATATCTTTTAGGAATGATTAATATTTTTTATGATTGGAAATACGGCGCAAGTAATGGATGTAATGACAAAAAAAGGACTCTTCGAGTCGAATTCGGAAAACCAAAACTGGTCCGTTTTTTCTATGATTTCAACGCCGCATGTTATCTTCTCATCTGAAAACTTCAGGACATTAATATCCAGTCGTAAATTATTTTTGATAACGAAAATTTTTCCTTACTATCTTTACCTGAAGATGCTAGTAATAAAGATGTATCCCTAGGTCTGGGCGATAATCTTCTTTATAAGGTTCTTAATGAAAAAATCGGGGAAAAGAAATTTGTCGTTTTAATGGTAACATTTCTTTTATTCAGAAATTTTAATAAAAAACATGTATTCTTTATATTTAGAAAATAGATCTTAAATTTCACTGAAATCTTCCATTATGATTTGTATGAAAATATTACATGAAATGTATTTAAACCATTTTTTTTATTACACTTGGACTCAAAAAATGCTCGAAATGACTTAGTATCTTGTAATTTCTACAAACTCCCATTACCTGCTCCTAAACATTAAACATCTGTAAAAGTTAGGCACTATAATAATTTTTGACATTGATAATATATATTTTAGGAATGATTAAGATCTTTTATGATTGGAAATTTGACGCAAGAAGCAGATTTAATCACGAAAAAGAGGATTCACCGCCTCAAATTCGGAAAACTATAACACATCAATTTTTTTTTGTGTGTGTGATTTTGACAGTACATATTATTTCCTCGTCCTATACATTAATATCCAGCCGCAAGTAAATTTCATAAAGTTAATAAAGATAAATCTAATGTTTTCTTAAAATTTATAATTCTTTGTATCCTGATAAACTCATATTGAAACAAATAATGTTGGATCTAATGCGTTTCTTTAATTTTGCAAATTTATGAATTCATGAATCATGGATTAAATCTGAATTTAATATGTTTCTGAAATATATTTGTTGGCACGACTACTTCTATGCAGCATCAATAGCTTGTCTTCCAAATTTCTTTGCATTTAAAAACAGCTCTCTGAAGATAAAAGGTTTGTTGTTTCAGTTTTACACAGTATGCCAAGTTTTAATTATTACAACTATATAGGTAATAATAAATTATATAGTTTAAAATTTAAAAACTACTCAATTTTCAATATCATTATAATTTATCTTTACTTAACCTCACAAATGATATCAATGTTTAAAATAGTACCTCGATTTTATTTTTCCGCAAAACTTTTGCAAGAAAAGAATCTTCATCGAAGCAAAAAAAGCTATGAAATTTATTTTTAAATCGTTGTTTATTCTTGTGAGGCAAATGTGGCATATTTATGATATTAAGTTTTTCGTAAAGCATGGTACTTTTGGCGTTTCAAGAATAAATGACTTCATCACTAAAGAAAAAGGCAAACTGATATCCCGAGAGGGTTTGTCTGATAGGAGCATGCAGAAGTTGAAAAGATGATGACAAGGTAAATACTCTGTGAAAAGTGTAAGTCAAAAAATTAGTTACATAAAAACTTTTATGCTTCTAATGGGTATCTTTAGATATGAAAATCATTATATTCTCTATTAAAAATTATAAATTTTTGTTTTGAGGTAAATTGAAACATTTTTAAAGAAAATAGTGATAAGCAGTTCTAATTTTCTATCGATATTTCTGTGCACCTTTATTTTCCGTTGTTTTGACTGGCTGATGAAACAAACACTTTTATCAATTTTTGTTAGTGTTCTTTTTATAGAAATTTTTTTAATTAATTTAATAGCATATCTTTAATGCATGCCTTTGTATTATTTATGGCATGTCTTTAATGCATGCTTTTATAAGCCTTTCTATTATTACGCTGATAACTATAATGATTCAAATTCTTATTTGTTCGAATGTTACATTCAAAGAAGAATATTCATAATTAGAAGTTTTATGATTAAAATTTTGTGTAAGTAAGTAAAATGGCCAATACTTAACTATAATTACAACAAATCGTTAAATTCGGTTTTTAGAATAAAAAGGTTAGCCACAAAATATAAAAGAAACAAAAAGTATTTAGTGAAAGTTTTACTTCTATTTCTGAACCAATAATTTCGAAAAGTAATTAAAAAACGAGGACGCAAAAAGAAATAATAACTAAAATCTCGGAGTTTATTATATGTCTTATACAAGCACCTGAGATTATAACCACAAAGTCAACAATTTGTAAAATATTAAGGCTTTAATTCTATTTAGAAAATTTATATTTTTAGATGCTCTTGAATTGAGATTATGAACTACATTTGTTCCTTTCTAAAGTCAATTTTAAAAAAGAAATCTCTTTTTTCTATATGAAGTAAAGTTAAATGAATAAAACCCTTCATTGACACTCACTAATTATTTGGTTAAATTTTTAAAATAGCATTTGACAGAAATGTGACATTTGTGTGCCAAGATTGAAATTTTTTTGCACAATAAGCAGTAAGCGACTATTTATGTCTCTTGTTGCAGCGGCGAATCACGAGGCTTTGGATCTAATGCAGCCTATTAGTGGACTAAGATCAGATTCACTGCGGAGTGACTAATTGCATCTCGTCATCTGAACCGGACCGCATTTGCCCTGAAACTCGACGGGGCTGAGTACTTCAAATGACCTATTAGTTGAGAAAAAAAGATGGTGACACTGTACATTCTGCGCAGTTGAGTGCGCATATGAAATGTCACTCGAGCGTCTATGATGTTTATACACGCCCTCATATTCTTTCTCCTGCCATCATTCAGATTGGTGTTATATGATTTTTCTGGCGTGGGAATAAACTGGAGCAAAAAGTGGAAGAGAGGACGAAATTGTTTGAATGGAGAGTTAACACCGAAGATTTGATTTTTGAGGTAGAAAGAAAAACCGACCATGTGGGATTGATTACAAGATTAAAGTGAATACGCGGTCAAAACTGAATTACTGAAGAACTTTATTCCAGAATTTGAAGAAAAACATGCGAGTGGGTAGAATTTTCTAGGTGAGTTTTATACTACCTCAGTATTAAATTTGTGACAATCATAATATTTATATAATCAATTCAATTTTTACTGTTTTCCATTTTATAAATACAGTCGTGGAAAAAAAATGGAGCTATCCAACTTTATTCTGTTGCCGATCATCATATTTCAAAACTAATATACCATTTTAAAGCTGGTAGCGTATATTAAAAATTGATGTGCCTAAAATGCTCATAAGGGATTACCTACATATTTAAAATCGTATAAACTTTGAAAATTACTATGGCAACACCCTTTTTGATGTCACGAATAGATTCCGCATGGAAAATTACCAAGAGGAGGACGGGTAATTTACCAATTACCCGTCATTTTGGTTAAAATACTATAATTACATCCTTAGATGTTTGATATTTTGTATTAGGGGATTATTTCCATATTTAGATGCGTACGGTTTATATGTTATCTGAACGTCAGTAATAATAATTTTTTTTAAAATTTTAGTGATACTTTAAAAATGTCTTTAAAGCTTCAATCTACTTGTTAAATTCGTTTGCTACTTCATTCATAATAAAATATTTAGAGTGGAAATTTTTCGTATAAGTTCGGTTCTTTTCCGCAAAGAAATGTTCAAGAGCATTGAAAGTTTTGCTTAAATTGTATCTGAACCTGAACCGCTATTATGTTGAAAGTATCAAAATTCAAAGTTTTGTAGTATGATAGAAAAAAATGAAATAGAATATATATTTTATTATTTAAATGAAATATTGATTTTATTGTTAAAATTAATGTCTCTTCGATAGAGGAAGAGAAAAAAAAATTAGCTGTCGTCTGTCGGTATGTACTTTCGCAATCGTTTCGTTCTTCGTTTTCGTTTTCGTTTCAATCGTTCTAAAAAAAGGCGAAACAACATACGTATTCTAGAATATATTCTAGGCGTATTATATTATTTAAAAATGCTAGATTCAGGCCCAAATTCTATATTTCTAACTATTGTTCGTCAATACCACTCAAGAAAGTCGCAGCTTTATCTACAGTGAACCAAAATAAGATAATTATAAAAATACAATCGATTATTTTCTTTTTATACTTATATTTTACCAAGCTAATTTATTTTTTAGTTATTAATTTCGATGGAAACTCTAGAATATCTATTTCCAATTCTGTATTTTCCATTTTAATCTATGCATTCTAGTTTTACAGGTTCTAAGATCCACGAGTAAAATGCTCCTCATATAGAGGCGGCATAATTGCTTTAAAAATACTAAGACCTCATTTAACAAGCAAGAAATTTTCATGTTTTTCTTTCTACAAATAAATAATAGTCTTTTTTTGAGGGGAAAAGGAAATAAGGCAATAATGTTTAATGACACTAGAAGTAAGTGAATGATAAAAATTTGAAATTTAAAATAATATTATTTGTATATTATTTAAATGTTACATATTTTAACATGATGTGATATGCTCTATTTTTTTCCCTATTCATAACTTCAATTATTTCTATGGGGTAAAAAATGGTTTTCACAAAAGTTAAAATGATTTATTTTTCTATTAAAAATAAGAAAATCTATTAAAAATTAGATTTTATTAAAAATTTCTATCTATTTAAAAATTAGAAATTATGAAAGTTTCTTACATACTAACAAAAGATAAAGAAATATACGTCAGTGCAAGGATTCTGGTGATGCATGATTTCTTTATGTATTGTTTTAATTTAACTTGACTTATTTCATGTTTGTAACGATGAGATGTTGAAATTGATTTTTGACTAGAATTCTACTGTGTTATTATTTTGGAAATTCTGTTGACTGATGTATTTTCGATGAAAATACACGGATTTACCATTTTGAATATTTAATTTTTAATTTACACATAAATTTAAATAAAACTGCTCTCAATATGAATAATTCAACCAAGTAAAGAATTTGAGAAAAAATGATTTCAATAGTTTAATATAATAATGAATAAATTAAAACTTTAAATGAATTAAATAATTATAATAATTGATATATAAATTAAAACGCTGAAAATAATTCTATCATTTAGTATTCTGATAGCATATCTAATTTGAACATCTCAAAAGAATTGATGATAAATAAAATTTTTGTATCATTTTATTCTCATTCCATTGCATTATTATTATATATTTTATAAAAGAGGTGGTGATATTTTCAAAAGTGCATTTTCAACTTCTCATCGGATCTATAAGTTCAATGTTTTTAATAACAATTTTTTTAACTGATTCATTGATAATTCTTTTAAATTTTCCTTAGTATTTTTATGTCAAGAATATGAATGTACTGTCCCTAGGTACTGGGCGACACCTCTTTTATAGAGGTGTTTGCGGAAAAACCGGGGTAAAGAAATTTGTCATTTTTTTTGGGTAAAATTTCTTTTGCTTAGAAATTTTATATCTCTCGTGACAAACATGTACTCTGTTGGTTTACAAAATAGATCTTATGTCTCAATGAAATGTTCCCTCAAGATTTGTATGAAGATATTTCATGAAATCTTTTTAAATTATTTTTTTATCCTACTTAATAAATGCTCGAAATGATTTATTATCTTGTAATTCCAAAACACTGTTATTACAAACAGTAAGATGCTGTAAAAATAAGTATTTATTATTTTGTGACATTGATAGTATTTTTTTAAGACTGATTAGGTCTTTTTTATGATTGAAATTTGATGCAAGAAGCGGATGGAATCACACAAATTAGATTCATTTATTTGAATTCGGAGCACCAAAACACAGCAAGTTTTTTAAAAATATTTTTTAATTATTTAAATTTTTAATATAATTGCCAATTTATTTAATCTCACCAATAACACAAATGAATGAAGTAATGCCCACTTTTTGCTTTTTGCAGAACTTTTGCTTTATGCAGAACTAACTTAACCATAAAAGGATCTTCTATGCAAGAGATAAATTAATACAATTAAATACAACTTCCTTATTTATTTTATAAAACTGGAAGTGTATTACTACTAATATTAAAATGTTTCAATTGGATTGCGCTTTCAGTAGATTAGAATTAATGACTTCATCACTAAAGTAGAAGGTAAATTAATGCCCCAGGAAGTTGGTCTGATATGAACTGCAAATGTATCTCCATTGTCGAGTAAAAACGATGATGACATGGGATATAATTCCCATACTGTCTGAGTTTTTTTATTTTTATTTTAAATTGATATTTTCTGCTATAACTGATCCATTGTTTACAATTTAATTAGCTTATGAAGATCGCTGTTAACCCAAAACAATTTTTGTTTTAACAGTTACATTAAAATGGATTTATATGATTTTGTCATGGAGATCGTACTTTATTTATGCATCAACATTTTAATACTTTTTGTATAATTTATTATCATCAATATTGTTTCATAAAACTGATAAACACAGCAAGAAGGACATCCAAAAAGATATCTTCTCTAATGTTCCCCATATATATAATATTATTGTTCCTTGGCGAAGGAATGCTGACATCTTAAGAGGAAGATGGTGAGTTATTGTAATGTTATTATTTCATTTAGGGATTTCTTTCCTTTTTTTTATATATCCTCTTTGTAGTAATAGGTTAATCATCAGAATTGTTTCAATCTTTCTTTTATTACATTTTATTCATTTTAAATGCCTGTAGTAGAAATAAGCATTATTTTATTGCATGATTCTGTCAATTTCTGGTTGATATAACAGTGTTTTAAATTTTCTTCTGGCTCCATTCTTATTTTTTGAAGCACAATATGCTAAATAATTTCCTTTCTGTATGTAATTTTTTTTTTATCTCTAAAGGAATTTTTCACATGAGGCCAGATGTCTGTGATTCAAACGTAGAGCATACACTGCCTAAAAACTGGTTTTTAAATATACAAATACTAAGGACATCTTAGCATAAATTTATAGTATTATATAACAAATTAGTATAAATCTTATTGTATAACAATATAATTATTGTATAAGTCTTATAGTATATAATTATTGTATAAGTCTTATTGTATATAATTATTGTATAAGTCTTATTGTATATAACGACTGTATAACAAATTAGTATAAATCTTTGTATAGATTTGTACTTTAACATAATCAAGAGATTTCAAAGGTTTATTTTTAACTATATTACTTATATACTGGAGACTTTTTAGAATTAGAAAAATGTAATATAATTGTATCAACTGATGGAGAGAATGGTTTGGAGTAATGGAACTAATCAAAAGAAAATTTTTTAGGAATTAAAAGCATTTTGAATAATTTATCAAAGTAATTTTATAAACCAGTTTGTGAATTGTTATTCTTCCGAACCATCATAATTATTAAATTTTTAGATATAAGAAAAATATCACTGTGAGCAATATTAACATTTTAAATAGAAGGCAAACACGAGACGAAACAAAGTAAAAAGAAGTCCAATAAAATTTTATAATTTGTTTTGGAGTAACTACTTTTTAAATTGTGGAAGAAATATTCGTTTAACAGTTTTAAAGGCAAATACTTCAAATCAAATTTTTCAATCAAAATAATTAGAATTCGAAGACAAAAACAGAACAGGCAAGGTCAGATACGCTTTATGTTTCTCTAAAATTTCTTTTAATATCACTTGCATTTATATGTTGTCCTCAAAATAAATAGAATATACAGGGTGAGCATTAAGTATTGCTCTAGTTATGAAAATGTTTTACGCAAATTCTATAATATTTAAACACATGTTTCTTTTTGTAAATTTCGAATTACATAACTAAATTTCTGATTCTGATTCTGATTTCTGATTAACTAATTTCTGATTTCCGTGTGCTCCCTTTATAAGCTCAAAAATGTCCAAGTACAGTTCCAGTTTTTGCCATAGCTGTCTGAAATTTGTTATGTAATTCTAGGCCCAATATTAGATGTCCGAGCTTTCAAACCTTGATTATCATGAAATGGAGTTGCAAACATCCCTAATGATGCCTTTATTTAAATTGGATTGACTGATTTCGTTCCATGGAATCAAAAAACGTTGCGCCTTTTATTTTAGCTGCATTTACCTATAAATTAAAATATCATTCACTTTTATTTGTATAAATTACGTGCGCCACTTGTTCAATAATAATAATAAAAAAAAAACTAGGAACAGGAAAATGCAATGATGAAAATTTTGTACAGCGAACAAGACAAACGATGATGACAAGTGGAGATAATCTCCTAAACGTCTGAGTTTTTATTCTGTTAAAAATTAATATTTCTAGATATTTCAAGTATTTCTCAAATTTCATGTATTAACATAAATTTATACTTCAAGAATGTACGAAGTTGAATGAACTTAACCACAGCTGTGTGAGAAAGTTTTTTATAGCGCTAATTGAAAATGGCGAAGTAGTGAAATATTATCTTTTTGTAAGAGTATTAATTTGTATTTCTCCTCTCTTACTAGTTTCTCCTGTAGATCCCTTAAACTCTTACAGCACTAAAATATATAAATGGTGAAAGTTCTCTAAACATTTCAGTCTATTTTCATTACAGCAGTAGGTAATTATTATCCTAATAATCTGATTTCCTTTTTTTTTCTTGTTCGTATAGAAGAAGATTGCCTTATCTAAGATACTTTGTTGTGGGTGGGGAGGGGATTTGTTTGCGAGTTTAATTGTTCATGATCAGAAGCATTCCTGATCAAAATTTAAATGTATACAGAACAAAAAAAAATCTGGTAAGAAAAAGATTTATTTTTTGACGGTGTTTAATATATAGAGGATATTATTTATTTAAGATCTATAAATATTTATATTACACTAATTCATTTCACTTTTTCATAATTCAAGAACTGAACATTTTTTTTTCAATCCTTGGCTCTCAGCGTCCTATTTATAGTTCAGATGCCTTTGACTTCCGGCGCTAAACTGAAAACATTCTTTTTTTTTTTTTTTTTTTTTTTACTTCAACTAATAGGAAATAAGTGCAATAGTAAAAAAAAAAAAAAAAAAAAAAAGGAAAATCGCTATAACTGGAATATTCATTATCTTCACAAAATTGTTGTCGATGAAAACAGCTTAAGGGGTGACGTTTGTTTAGATAGACAAATTGATTAACTGGTCTAATTAAGGTAGTTGCTATCCCTCAAGAACTTCTGAGAATTTTAAAATGAAATGTGATGCATTTATAAAATAAGGCATACAAGATCGAATTTTTAAAAAATCCCAATTTCTAATGCCCATATTTCTGAGATACTAATTAATTAACTACGTTAATCAATTCGATTGATCAGTTTTCCGATCTGAATAAACCTATTCCCTCGCATAATTTTCATCTACAACAATCTTTTTAACTACTACTGTAAAAAAAATACAACTACTGTAAAAATGTATTTTTTTCCCTTGACGAGTGTCCATCCTTCATCCTCAACGTTCTACTTATGGCTCAGAAGCATTTCATTTTTATGGTCTAAATTTTTTCCATACATGGTTTTTTTGCTTTATTTTAACAAATAAATATCTACATCCGAATTCTTACAGAATTTTCAACAATGATATTCCGCCTGTTAGACAGATTTTAAAGTCAGACCGTCGCAATT
Source organism: Argiope bruennichi (assembly GCF_947563725.1). Classification (NCBI taxonomy): domain Eukaryota; kingdom Metazoa; phylum Arthropoda; class Arachnida; order Araneae; family Araneidae; genus Argiope; species Argiope bruennichi. The sequence goes on from NC_079162.1 coordinate 122,282,727, forward strand.
TCAAATTTTTTCCTTTTTACTTTGACAGATTATTCAAAAAATTGAAGGAATTTGAAAGTAAATTTTAATCTTTGGTATATTAATACATTATTAAAAAGTTGTAAAAGGCGTTTATAAAAAATATGTTTTAAATTTTAATTTAAGCTTTTAATTGAGTCGGGCGTTAACGCCTTAAAGTATAGAATTCACGTTTATTTAAAGTTTTATATGGAAAGCCTTAATTTATACTTTAACTGTTTTCCCTCACTTTCTTTCTATATTCCTAAAATATCTTAATTTCAAAATAAATTCATGTTTCATTTTTGAAACTCTGTGTTTGAACTTCATTTGATTATTCAGTCAATTTTATAAATATTTTCTAAAATGGTCTTAGCGAAGTATTGAATTCGAAGATAAAAGAAGACTTTTACAACTTAACAATTAGCATAGTATATTATAGTTATTGCCAACAAAAAACTGAGATAAGATAATAAGGGATATATAATCAATTATTTTACATACTTATATTTTTTGACCTAGTTATTATTATTTTTTTAGTTTTTAATTTTGATAAAAATGTATGGATGTAAAATTTCTGATTAAAATTTAACTATATTTCGTAAATTAAACATTTTCCACTTCAATGTAAGCAGCTTTTCAGGTTGTAAGGCTTTCTAGAGAGTCAGCGTAGTTGTACTAAGGAAGTAAGGGTCATATTTAATAATAAATTACACAAAGTGCGAGTGAGAATTCAAAATGATGTCATTTGTATAGTTTTTAAATATCATATAAATGTTTAAATACATTTAAAATACTGTGATATTTTTATGTAAAATTCGCATTGTTTCTAAGAAAAAGAAAGAAAAAAGACAACAATTTTCATCAAAGGTTCAAATTGAGCTTTCAAAGTATAAAATGTAAAATATTATTTCAATCATATTTTTTTAAAAATTAGAAATTATGAAATTTCTTGTACACTAACAAGAAGTAAAGACATATATGTCAAAGCAGACTTATCTCCAGACAACTCACCAGACTTATTTGTAACGATGGGATATTGAAATTTATTTTTGGCTAGGATCCTGCTGTGCTAGCTTTTTGGAAATTCTGGTGACTGGTTATTTTCTACAAAAATACACTAATTTAATAATTTCAATATTTAATTTTTAATTTATACATTAATTTAATTAAAACTACATTTGATATGAGTAATTCCACCTTTAAAGTATTTGAGAAAAAATTAGTTGCAGTAGTTTAATATCATGATGAATAAATTAAAACCTGAAATATTAAAAATAACTCTATTATTTAGTATTCTGATAAAATATATAATTTTAACATCGCAAAGAAATTGTCTATTAATAAAATTTCCATATCATTTTATTCTAGATATGTTACATTATATATATTATAAAGCACGTGGTGATATTTACAAAAGTATTTTTTCAAACTCTCATCGGATTAATAAGCTCAATATTTTTAATAACATTTTTTAATTGATTCAGTGATAATTATTTAAAATTTTCTTTAGTATTTTTATATCGAGATGCTCTTAATATGAATGTATCTCTAGGTACTGGGCGACACCTCTTTTAAAGAAATGTTTGCGGAAAAACGGTTAAAAGAAATTTATCATTTTGTGGGTAGAATTTCTTTTGTTTAGAAAATTTTATATTCCTCATGGCAAACATGTACTCTGTAGGTTTAGAAAGTCGATCTCATGTCTCAATGAAATATTCCATGAATAATTGTATGAAAATATTACATGAAATGTTTAAAGTAAACCTTTCTTATATCATACTGAAACTTTATAAGCGTTGGAAATGATTTAAAATCTGAAATTAATAATATTTCCAACAAATTATTATTACTTGCTTCCTAGCCTTAATCTTCTGTAAACATTATTCTGTTTTATTTCATGACACTGACAGTGTTTGTTTTCGGACTTATTAGGGTTTTTTTTTTATGATGGAAATTTGACGAAAGAAACGGATTTAATCACAAAAATGGGATTCACTGCCTCGAATTCTTAAACTAAAACTCATCTGCTTGTTTTGTCATTTCGGTGCGGCATGTTATCTCCTCAATTGAAAACTCTCATACGTTAAAATCCTGCCATAAGTTATTTTTTAAAAAAAATTCTAAATTCCTTCTTAAAATTTCTTATTTCTCATTGCATAACAACTTCATGCTGGAACAGTTTACTCGCTTTCATTGCTACGGAATCTATGAATTTATAAATCATGGATTAAATCTGACTTAAATTTGTTTATAAAATATATTTATTGGTATGATTACTTCTATGCAGCAGCAACAGCTTTCTTTTCAAATTTCTTCTTATTTAAATATAGCTTTCCGAAGAAAAATGATTTTCTGTCCCAATTCCATATCACTCAGTAAGATTTTAATAACTACATCTATATAGGTAATAATAAATTATATAATTTATAACTTAAAAACTACTCCATTTTTAACAGCATTTTAATCTATCTTTGTTTAATCTTGTAAATGATGCAAATGTGTAAAACAGTGTCCGCTTTTGTTTTTTCGTAGATCTTCGGATAGAAAGGATCCTTTTTGGATCAAGAAAAAGCAATGCAATTTATTATATAATCATTGTTTATTTTTATAGGCTAAAAATGCTAACCATATAGTATTAAATTTTTCTTACTAGTTCGCACTTTTGCCTATTAGAATAAATGGCTCATCAATACAGGAAAAAGGCAAACTGATATCTCGCGAGGGTCTCTCTGATAAGAGCATGCAGATAAGTAGATAAACAAGTCTGGTAAGTAAAAATGATGTTGACTAGGAAAATAATCCATAAAATGTGTGGATTTTTAAATCTTGTTTTAAACTAAATTAATCTTTACCGATATGATTCTATTTATTATATATATACTGGAGACTGATTGGAAAATGTAGAACAATTTCTTCAACTAATGATCAGAACTGTAAGTGATAATGGACCTCACCAAAACTAAAAGCCTTACAATCTAAAATGTAATATCCGCAATACATGAAGAAAGTAAAAAAAACCAGTAATGACGAATAATAACGGTCAAAGAATTTATATTATCAAATACTTGATCACAGAGACGAAGAGATAATACCTAGTGTGCAAGCCAACTGCAGTAGAGGCGTCACGTTGGCACGCGGAATTAATCGCCTTACGTTGGAAGATTTCTGCCATTTTCATGAACTTCTGCATTGCGACGTTAATTCATGTAATGATAAGAAACTCCTCTAGAAATTCAATTTATCGCTCTTAAATGATGCTTTTTAGCATTTCACAGGGAAAAAGTCAGGCAAGAACACAAAATGAATTTTTTTTCTAAAAAAGATTTTAGGTAGGCATTTTATTTCCTCGTCTGAAAACTCTTATACATTAAAAGCTTATTTTTGAAAAAATTTCTAAGATGATTTGTTAGCAAATTAAGAAATTTGCTAACAAATCATCTTCCTAAATCATTTGTTGCCAAAGAAATGTTCATGAAATATATGAAGTTATGAAAGGAAATACATTTATAGATAGCACCGATTTTGGAATGAGACAAATGTTATTCAAAGTTTAAACTACATTAAATTTAATAAAGACATTAAAACTTTGCTTTAACATAAATTTTAATTTTTTTTCTAATCTTGGACTTATATTCTGGTTTTAATTTTAGTTCACATTGTTAAAAACTCAAACAATATTAATTTAAGTAAAACAATGAAATATTATACCCTAGTGATATGGTCTCCTTTCTGTTTTATCCACCTTTCCATTTTTTATTGTTCGCTTACTATCTTCTTTCCCTCGTCTACGATAGAGAGAGTGTCTTTGAGAAATTGCAGTCACTCTGAATGGCTGTAATTTCTCAGAGACTTAGAAATCCCACGTGTTGGTCATGGGTAGTGGCTCTGTAGAAAAGTAAAGTAGAATGACCCTCCAATTTGAATCGGCTGGAAAGAATTCACCAGAAAGGTATGTTGGTTTTGAATAAAGCGAAAGGGTCACTTACTGGGAGGAAGACTCAAAATGTTTATATTCTATTTGGCACCAAAGGCCCAGAGTAAAAATGTTTGTTGATGGTAATTTATTTATTATGTTTTACATTATAATGTTAACGAAAACTAAAATTTCATAAATTTTTTATGGATAGAAAAAAAATGTTTTCCTTCATTTGTAAGACAATTGAAATAATTCTTCAATTGGTAAGAAAATTCTTCCTGAATATTCATTTATAGTGATAACTGGAAAATTAAGAAATTTGCTAACAAATCATCTTCCTAAATCATTTGATGCCAAAGAAATGTTCATGAAATATATGAAGTTATGAAAGGAAATACATTTATAGATAGCACCGATTTTGGAATGAGACAAATGTTATTCAAAGTTTAAACTACATTAAATTTAATAAAGACATTAAAACTTTGCTTTAACATAAATTTTAATTTTTTTTTCTAAATTTGGACTTATATTCTGGTTTTAATTTTAGTTCACATTGTTAAAAACTCAAACAATATTAATTTAAGTAAAACAATGAAATATTATACCCTAGTGATATGGTCTCCTTTCTGTTTTATCCACCTTTCCATTTTTTATTGTTCGCTTACTATCTTCTTTCCCTCGTCTACCATAGAGAGAGTGTCTTTGAGAAATTGCAGTCACTCTGAATGGCTGTAATTTCTCAGAGACATAGAAATCCCAAGTGTTGGTCAAGGGTAGTGGCTCTGTAGAAAAGAAAAGTAGAATGGCCCTTCAATTTGTATCGGCTGGAAAGTACTCACCAGTAAGATAAGTTTGTTTTAAAAAAAGCGAAAGGATCACTTACTTGGAGGAAGACTCAAAATGATTGTATTCCATTTGGCACCAAAGGTAAGAAGGTCTGTTGATTTCAATTTATTTATTATGTTTTACATTATAATGTCTACGATATCTAAAATGTTATTAAATTTTTATGGATTGAAAAAAAAGTTTTCCTCCATTTGTAAAATAATAGAAATAATTCCTCAATAGGTAATAAAATTTTTCCTAATTATTAATTTTTATTAATATCTGGAAAATTAAGAAATTTACTAACAAATTATTTTGCTAAATCAGTTGTTGTCAAAGAAATGTTCATGAAATATATGAAGTTATTAAAGAAAATTAATTAATAGATAGCGCCGATTTTTGACTGAGACAAATATTATTTAAAGTTTAAACTAGTTTAAATTTAATTAAGACATTAAACCTTTGATTTAAAAATAAATCTTCGGTTTTGTTGTTGTTGTTTGTTTTTCTAATTCTGGACTTATCTTTTCCTTTTAATTTGGGTCACACTGTTGAAAACTCAAACGATATTAATTTGAATAAAACAATGAAATATTACATTAATATAAATAAAACAATGAAAGATGAAAAAAAAACTATAATAATCTGCCATTTCATGCCTTTATATATATAAAAAAATATTTGTAAAGTAAAAGAGTGATTTTTTATTTTCGCATGGTGAAATACTCTCACAATATATTATTCAAATGAAAATATGTGATATTTAAACAAATTGGGATTGTCTTCGTATATTAAAGTTATAAATGATTCTAAGAAACAATAAAATTTTGCTCTTGCTCAAAAAAGCAGCCAAGGAAGAAATTAAAATCAATATTTAATTTTTCTGCCTAGTACTTGAATTATTATTTCTTTTAAAGCTAAATTATAACTTCCTCTTAACTTACGCCATTTTATGCATCTATTTTTAGACCTCTGTGTTATCCAAGACGATGGCTATTTCAACAATATATACTTCACAAAGGATAAGAGTTTAAATAAATCTTATCCTTTGTTTTATCCAAGACAATGGCTGTTTTAACGATATCATTTTATGTGTAAATTCTTAACACAAAATCAGTTAACATTATGGAATTTCTCATAAAAGTGGAAATCATAGCAAAAATATCAAATATCAATGGAAACTTAATTAATATCTTCATAACGTTATGGAAGATAGTGAAATGAAAAATGGAAGGCATTGACCAAATCTAATATTTTTGGTTGGCCAAAAAGTTTCTTTAAACTTTTTGAAACCAACTGATTATAGTTTCGTTTCTAATCCTCCCTTATATTGAATAGTTGTACATTCTGAATGTTTACAGAAGAATTGAACATCTTATGTCTGTATGAGTTAGTTGATTTCGTAGTGATAGTTTAATGATATTAATTTTCTGCTCTTTCAATTTCTTAATACAAATCCTTCTAGGTCATATAATGTTTCAAACATTTATAATCTTAATCAGAAACATTTTCCAATTCAATTTTGCAGTAAATAAAGAAGAAACAATTTTTCAGAGAAATTGCTATCATCTTTGATTTCACATGTCATTTCTAAAATACATAATAATGATACTAAAATCCTCAGTAGGTTTAATCAATAAAATAAAACGAATCCATATATCTCTGCAAAGGTAACACTGGAATATATTTTTCATTATTAACTGCCCTAAATACGATAATTCTTAAAATTTAAAAAAATATTACTCATCTGTGTATTAAAATTTTAAATTTCTGTTTCTTAATAAAGTTACACATTGAATATGATAGTGTTCAAACCAAAGCAAGTACCAAAAATACCCCCAAAAATTAATTTTTGAGAAAAGGCATGTGTTTCCATTTAGACAGAAAGACCGTTTTTGTAATACATATTACACTTATAGATTTATTTATTACCAGGCAAATATTACTTTAAACTTATATTTGTGATTGCGATTCGAAATAGAAGTTGAAGATGCTATTAAAAAATATCAGTGTACAATTTTTGAGTTTTCCCTTTTCTGGGATTACTTTGCTTAATTTATGGGAATTACAGTACGTAATATTAAAAACACTTTTAACTTACCATAATTTTGATTTCGTAAAGACTATTATTCTTATGATATTTATTTGCTAGGAGTCAAAAAAGGAAGTCCAAAATTTATTTATTGTTTAAAACCAGAATGTGATTGCAACTCCGAAGAGACAAGTTGGAGCCTGAATGGAGCTTATTCTGAAATGTTTGAAGTTGCACGTCCAGTGAAATATGAAACTGGGAGGCAATTTCAAGCATTTCAGAACTGGCAAGATCATCATTAATAAAGAAGAAATCAATACTTTTGTATCCTTTATATAGTGTATTAATCTATGAAAATTCTCTTTGCGCAATTTATACTGACCAATATCAGCGGCTTAGATGTGGAGATAAGAATATGACCTCGTCACATAAATGTAAACTCTTAAATAAACATTGAACATCTATTGATAGCCTCTCACGTCCTATGTATTCAATTCTCATTTCATCATGCATAAATTGTTCCAGAATATTATATGTTTTAGCTCATATAGTTAACGAAGTCTTTGCCAATAGTACATATCTCCACAGGAAAAATTCTGTGCATGATTAGTAAGCACGTAATGGGAGCTATTTTTCTCAACTCATAATTCCCATATTATTATCTATTTGATCCCGTCAGTCCGTTTGTTTAACTACCGAATTGACTGAAAATTTTCTTTTCTGGGCAGTTTACATAATCATGCTCTATTTTGCTTAAAACATCTAGTTTATTGACAACCATAGATGCAACCAATTGCATCCATTATCAGTTCCGGATTATTAATAATATATTTTTTATTAAAAATATTGTTTCTACTATATATTGATTAATATAACATTTAATCACCATGGTGAAAAGTACCTTTTCTTTTAAAGATCTCGCAAGAAATATAGGAATGTGCATAAATTTTATTAGTAAATAACAAATATTGTATATTTGCTTAAAATATTTTCTAGAAATGCTCTTATTCTGCTGTCATTAAAATTTTTTCTTTCATTTGGTATTTCTGCACATTTCAGAAGAAGAATGCGTTTCTCGTGCAGATTTTGGAGGGAGTAAAACATTTTTTACCTTGAAGTTCTACAAAATATATTTAGAGATACATATTGTCCTTCTGTTATGTATATAAGAAAATAACGTATCAAAAGGAAATCAAATTTGTTCTAATTAAGCTTAACAAAATCGAACTGACCTAATACTTACAAATGATTGCACTACATCCGGCTGTTTAGAATAAAATGGTTCGCCTCTAAAGGAGAACAAGAGAATCTTATCCTTTGTTTTATCCAAGACAATGGCTGTTTTAACGATATCATTTTATGTGTAAATTCTTAACACAAAATCAGTTAACATTATTGAATTTTTCATAAAAGTGGAAATCATAGCAAAAACATCAAATATCAATGGAAACTTAATATCTTCATAACGTTATGGAAGATAGTGAAATGAAAAATGGAAGGCATTGACCAAATCTAATATTTTTGGTTGGTCAAAAAACTTCTTTAAACTTTTTGCCACCAACTGATTATAGTTTCGTTTCTAATCCTCCGTTATATTGAATAGTTGTACATTGTGAATGTTTACAGAAGAACTGAACATTTTATGTCTGTATGAGTTAGTTGATTTCATAGTGATAGTTTAATGATATTAATGTTCTGCTCTTTCAATTTCTTAATACAAAAATAAGTTATATAATGTTTCAAACATTCATAATCTTAATCAGAAATATTTCCGAATTCAATTTTGCAGTGAAGATAGCAAAAATAATTTTTCAGAGAAATTTCAATCATTTTTTTATTTCACATACCATTTCTAAAATACATAAATGATGATACTGAAATCCTTAGTAGGTTTAATCAATCAAATAAAAGCAATCTAATTAATATATCTTTGCAAAGTTAACCCTGAAATATAGTTTTCATTATTAACTGCCCTAAATACGATTATTCTTAAAATTCTTCGGATGGAAAGGATCCTTTTCGGATCAAGAAAAAGCAATGCAATTTATTATATAATCGTTGTTTATTTTTATAGGCTAAATATGCTAACCATATGGTATTAAATTTTTCTTACTGGTTCGCACTTTTGCCTATTAGAATAAACGGTTCATCAATACAGGAAAAAGGCAAACTGATATCTCGCCAGGGTCTCTCTGATAAGAGCATGCAGATAAGTAGATAAACAAGTCTGGTAAGTAAAAATGATGTTGACTAGGAAAATAATCCATAAAATGTGTGGATTTTTAAATCTTGTTTTAAACTAAATTAATCTTTACCGATATGATTCTATTTATTATTTATATACTGGAGACTGATTGGAAAATGTAGAACAATTTCTTCAATTAATGATCAGAACTGTAAGTGATAATGGACCTCACCAAAACTAAAAGCCTTACAATCTAAAATGTAATTGCCGCAAAAGTGCTAATACATGAAGAAAGTAAAAAATCCAGTAATGACGAATAATAACGGTCAAAGAATTTATATTATCAAATACTTGATCACAGAGACGAAGAGATAATACCTAGTGTGCAAGCCAACTGCAGTAGAGGCGTCACGTTGGCAGGCGGAATTAATCGCCTTACGTTGGAAGATTTCTGCAATTTTCATGAACTTCTGCATTGCGACGTTAATTCGTGTCATGATAAGCAACTCCTCTAGAAATTCACTTTATCGCTCTTAAATGATGCTTTTTAGCATTTCACAGGGAAAAAGTCAGGCAAGAACACAAAATGATTTTTTTTTCTAAAAAAGATTTCAGGTAGGCATTTTATTTCCTCGTCTGAAAACTCTTATACATTAAAAGATTATTTTTGAAAAAATTTCTAATTTTTTTTTGAAAATTCCCTATTTTATGATACATGACGGTTATACGAATGCTGAAATAGGGTACGATTTCTTTAATATATGAATTCAAACATCATGGATTAAATCTGAGATTAATATATTTATAAAATACATTTATTTAATGCTACTTCTGCGAAGAGTGCCCAATATCTTTTCAATTTGCAGAACATTCAATTGAAAGAAACTTCTTTGAATCAAGAAGTAAAGTGATGCAATCTATTATAATATTGTTTATTAAAACAATTCTATTGTTTATTCTATATATTTTAGAGCCTTTCACTAGGTTAGAGGTTTCAGCTTATTAGAATAAATGACATTATCATTAAAAACGGTTGATATACCAGAAATTGGTCTGATATGAACATGCAAATGTATCTCCAATACGAAAGTAAAAAACCATGGTGACAAGGGAAATGGAGCATTAAAGCAACATCAGCGCAGACATGGTAAGTTGCTATTTTGTTGTTTTTTAAAATTGCTTTTACTATGGTTCGAATTTAATAATTCGTTTCAAAAGAGATATAAATTACTTTCTCTGACTTTGCAAAAATTGATTCATAGCAAGTTATTTGTTTATTGCCTCAGCTGCGGCATATGAAAACCTTACTAAATTATATTTATACATCCCGAGATAGCAATGAAGATTCCAAACATTTTTATAGTGATATTTTGGACCTTATATTTCAAATCTGCATAGATCGACAGTCAAATAATTAAGATAATTTCCGACGCGATAACCCTGCTGCAAATATTCAAACCACACATGCGGGAAAATGTTTTTATGAAGGATATTTTATGAGTTTGATTATTGTTTTGTAAAGCTGCACATTTAAATTATTTTTCACCTTAAGTTTTGTTAGAATAAAAATTAGTTTTACTGACCAATGATTTTATAGAACATTGCGCCCCCTACTACCTAGTTATCAACGTCGTATAAGAAATTAAAAATTTGTAATTAATTAATGAGTGTTGAAATTCTTTTTTTAAAGGGGGGGTTGCTTTTAAGTATAGAGCTTGCGAATCAAACGGTTTCTGCCAAGGAACACTATACGCCAAGATAACACGAAGAGAAACGAAGTAATACGCAAGTCTCTTCGAAATTATTTTCTAAATGTTGTCAGTCGACTTATTTTGACCCTGGAATTCAAATGCATTATTATTTTTTAAAGCATTCTAATTTTCTCAAGATATTCATTTTTTATAGCATTGACATTAAAAAAAGAATTTTAAAGGAACAATGAGTGTGTGCCCGTCAAAATAGTTGGTGATTCTAAGCATTTCCTTCAATTTCCATCATACCACTTTGTGCAGGATCAATTTTTTAGAAAGAAGGCAAATGCAAGGCGACTCAAAGTCCAGTACCATTTTTATAATTTGTTGCGAGGTAGCTTCCTTCAAGATTATGAAAGAAATATTCATTTGATAATTTTGAAGGAAGTTACTTCGAATCAAATTTTTGCAACCGAAATGATTGGAATTCGATGACAACAACAGAACATTCAAGGTAAGATATGCTTTTATGCATCTTTAAAATTTCTTTTAATATTATTTGAATTTATATGTTAGCCACAAAATAAACAGAGTATAAAGGGTTAGTATTAAGTCTTGCCTTGGTTATTAAAATTTATTTGAGTAAAACCTATTATATTTAAACGTGTGCTTCTAATAAATCAAATTTTTTATAAAATTTGTAGACTAAATTTTTTTTTTAATTGTCATAATTTTATCACCTTAAGGATGCAAATGAATATAATAGTGCCCAATTTTTTTTTCAATTTGCAGAACATTCAATTGAAAGAAAATTCTTTGAATCAAGAAGTAAAGTGATGCAATCTATTATAATATTGTTTATTCTATAAAACAATTCTATTGTTTATTCTATATATTTTAGAGCCTTTCACTAGGTTAGCCGTTTCAGCTTATTAGAATAAATGACATTATCATTAAAAACGGTTGATATACCAGAAATTGGTCTGATATGAACATGCAAATGTATCTCCAATACGAAAGTAAAAAACCATGGTGACAAGGGAAATGGAGCATTAAAGCAACATCAGCGCAGACATGGTAAGTTGCCATTTTGTTGTTTTTTAAAACTGCTTTTACTATGGTTCGAATTTAACAATTCTTTTCAAAAGAAATATAAATTACATTCTCTGATTTTACAAAAAAATAACTCTTAGTTAATTGTTTATTGCCTGAATTGCGGCATATCAAAACCTGATTAAATTATATTGTAAAATTGTAAAATTACCGATTGTAAAATTGTAAAATTACCGAAAAATTGTAATTAATTACCGAAGAGCTCTGCTTAATGAGTTTTGAAACTTTTTTTTAAAGGGGGGAAGCTTTTAAGTATAGAGCATGCGAATCAAACAGTTTCTGCCTAGGAGCACTATACGCCAAGATAACATGAAGAGAAACCAAGTAATACGCAATTCACTTCAAAATTATTTTCTAAATGTCGTCAGTGTACTCATTTTGAGTTTAATAATTCAAATGCATTTTTATTTTTTAAAAAAGTAATTATTAAATTAAATAATTATTTAAATTATTTCCTCAATATATTCATTATCTTTACAGCTTTAACTTTTTTTTTAAAGAACTTTAAAGGAACAAGCAGTGTGTGTCCGTCTAAACAGATGGTGATTCTAAGCATTTTCTTCAATTTTCATCATACCACTTTCAGCAGGATTAATGTATTGAAAGGAAAGCAAATACAAGGCCAAACAAAGTCCAGTATTTATAATTTGTTGCGAGGTAAGCTGCCTTCAAAATTGTGAAAGAAATATTCATTTAACAATTTTCAAGGCAGGTACTTCGAATCAAATTTTTGCAACCGAAATTATATGAGTTCGATGACAGCAACATCACATTCAAGGTAAGACACGTTTTATGTTTCTATAAAATTTCTTTCAATATTATTTGAATTCATATTTTATCCTCAAAATAAACAGAGGATAAAGGGCGAGCATTAAGTCTTGCCTTGGTTATTGAAATTTAATTACGTAAATCCTATTATATTTAAACGTGTGCTTCTAATAAATCAAATTTTCATAAAATAAATCATATTTTTCAGACAATTTCATCTTTATATATGATCATCGCCATCGAAAATTTCTTTTGGAATAAAAAAGAAATGTGTGCTTTAATTAAAGCGTTAATGAAAGCATTGAAAAAATAGTTAAAGAATGCATTTGATGAAGAATTGAGTAATTTCAAACATTTTTTTTCTTCGAGAAAGTCGGTGTTTCATTAAAATATTTACGATTCCTTCTGTTTTGTTATTAAAAATTAATACTTTTATATAAAATTACATTGATTTGCATAGATAAAATATTCATCTTAAATGAGAAAAATTAAGATATGTTGAAAGAACACATTTCCTCATGGGCGCACCTTTTTTGGTTTGACGGACTTCACGAACCTTAGTGATATGGTCTCCTTTCTGTTTTATCCACCTTTCCATTTTTTATTGTTCGCTTACTATCTTCTTTCCCTCGTCTACCATAGAGAGAGTGTCTTTGAGAAATTGCACTCAAACGATATTAATTTGAATAAAACAATGAAATATTACATTAATATAAATAAAACAATGAAAGATGAAAAAAACTATAATAATCTGCCATTTCATGCCTTTATATATATAAAAAAATATTTGTAAAGTAAAAGAGTGATTTTTTATTTTCGCATGGTGAAATACTCTCACAATATATTATTCAAATGAAAATATGTGATATTTAAACAAATTGGGATTGTCTTCGTATATTAAAGTTATAAATGATTCTAAGAAACAATAAAATTTTGCTCTTGCTCAAAAAAGCAGCCAAGGAAGAAATTAAAATCAATATTTAATTTTTCTGCCTAGTACTTGAATTATTATTTCTTTTAAAGCTAAATTATAACTTCCTCTTAACTTACGCCATTTTATGCATCTATTTTTAGACCTCTGTGTTATCCAAGACGATGGCTATTTCAACAATATATACTTCACAAAGGATAAGAGTTTAAATAAATCTTATCCTTTGTTTTATCCAAGACAATGGCTGTTTTAACGATATCATTTTATGTGTAAATTCTTAACACAAAATCAGTTAACATTATGGAATTTCTCATAAAAGTGGAAATCATAGCAAAAATATCAAATATCAATGGAAACTTAATTAATATCTTCATAACGTTATGGAAGATAGTGAAATGAAAAATGGAAGGCATTGACCAAATCTAATATTTTTGGTTGGCCAAAAAATTTCTTTAAACTTTTTGAAACCAACTGATTATAGTTTCGTTTCTAATCCTCCCTTATATTGAATAGTTGTACATTCTGAATGTTTACAGAAGAATTGAACATCTTATGTCTGTATGAGTTAGTTAATTTCGTAGTGATAGTTTAATGATATTAATTTTCTGCTCTTTCAATTTCTTAATACAAATCCTTCTAGGTCATATAATGTTTCAAACATTTATAATCTTAATCAGAAACATTTTCCAATTCAATTTTGCAGTAAATAAAGAAGAAACAATTTTTCAGAGAAATTGCTATCATCTTTGATTTCACATGTCATTTCTAAAATACATAATAATGATACTAAAATCCTCAGTAGGTTTAATCAATAAAATAAAACGAATCCATATATCTCTGCAAAGGTAACACTGGAATATATTTTTCATTATTAACTGCCCTAAATACGATAATTCTTAAAATTTAAAAAAATATTACTCATCTGTGTATTAAAATTTTAAATTTCTGTTTCTTAATAAAGTTACACATTGAATATGATAGTGTTCAAACCAAAGCAAGCACCAAAAATACCCCCAAAAATTAATTTTTGAGAAAAGGCATGTGTTTCCATTTAGACAGAAAGACCGTTTTTGTAATACATATTACACTTATAGATTTATTTATTACCAGGCAAATATTACTTTAAACTTATATTTGTGATTGCGATTCGAAATAGAAGTTGAAGATGCTATTAAAAAATATCAGTGTACAATTTTTGAGTTTTCCCTTTTCTGGGATTACTTTGCTTAATTTATGGGAATTACAGTACGTAATATTGAAAACACTTTTAACTTACCATAATTTTGATTTCGTAAAGACTATTATTCTTATGATATTTATTTGCTAGGAGTCAAAAAAGGAAGTCCAAAATTTATTTATTGTTTAAAACCAGAATGTGATTGCAACTCCGAAGAGACAAGTTGGAGCCTGAATGGAGCTTATTCTGAAATGTTTGAAGTTGCACGTCCAGTGAAATATGAAACTGGGAGGCAATTTCAAGCATTTCAGAACTGGCAAGATCATCATTAATAAAGAAGAAATCAATACTTTTGTATCCTTTATATAGTGTATTAATCTATGAAAATTCTCTTTGCGCAATTTATACTGACCAATATCAGCGGCTTAGATGTGGAGATAAGAATATGACCTCGTCACATAAATGTAAACTCTTAAATAAACATTGAACATCTATTGATAGCCTCTCACGTCCTATGTATTCAATTCTCATTTCATCATGCATAAATTGTTCCAGAATATTATATGTTTTAGCTCATATAGTTAACGAAGTCTTTGCCAATAGTACATATCTCCACAGGAAAAATTCTGTGCATGATTAGTAAGCACGTAATGGGAGCTATTTTTCTCAACTCATAATTCCCATATTATTATCTATTTGATCCCGTCAGTCCGTTTGTTTAACTACCGAATTGACTGAAAATTTTCTTTTCTGGGCAGTTTACATAATCATGCTCTATTTTGCTTAAAACATCTAGTTTATTGACAACCATAGATGCAACCAATTGCATCCATTATCAGTTCCGGATTATTAATAATATATTTTTTATTAAAAATATTGTTTCTACTATATATTGATTAATATAACATTTAATCACCATGGTGAAAAGTACCTTTTCTTTTAAAGATCTCGCAAGAAATATAGGAATGTGAATAAATTTTATTAGTAAATAACAAATATTGTATATTTGCTTAAAATATTTTCTAGAAATGCTCTTATTCTGCTGTCATTAAAAATTTTTCTTTCATTTGGTATTTCTGCACATTTCAGAAGAAGAATGCGTTTCTCGTGCAGATTTTGGAGGGAGTAAAACATTTTTTACCTTGAAGTTCTACAAAATATATTTAGAGATACATATTGTCCTTCTGTTATGTATATAAGAAAATAACGTATCAAAAGGAAATCAAATTTGTTCTAATTAAGCTTAACAAAATCGAACTGACCTAATACTTACAAATGATTGCACTACATCCGGCTGTTTAGAATAAAATGGTTCGCCTCTAAAGGAGAACAAGAGAATCTTATCCTTTGTTTTATCCAAGACAATGGCTGTTTTAACGATATCATTTTATGTGTAAATTCTTAACACAAAATCAGTTAACATTATTGAATTTTTCATAAAAGTGGAAATCATAGCAAAAACATCAAATATCAATGGAAACTTAATATCTTCATAACGTTATGGAAGATAGTGAAATGAAAAATGGAAGGCATTGACCAAATCTAATATTTTTGGTTGGTCAAAAAACTTCTTTAAACTTTTTGCCACCAACTGATTATAGTTTCGTTTCTAATCCTCCGTTATATTGAATAGTTGTACATTGTGAATGTTTACAGAAGAACTGAACATTTTATGTCTGTATGAGTTAGTTGATTTCATAGTGATAGTTTAATGATATTAATGTTCTGCTCTTTCAATTTCTTAATACAAAAATAAGTTATATAATGTTTCAAACATTCATAATCTTAATCAGAAATATTTCCGAATTCAATTTTGCAGTGAAGATAGCAAAAATAATTTTTCAGAGAAATTTCTATCATTTTTTTATTTCACATACCATTTCTAAAATACATAAATGATAATACTGAAATCCTTAGTAGGTTTAATCAATCAAATAAAAGCAATCTAATTAATATATCTTTGCAAAGTTAACCCTGAAATATAGTTTTCATTATTAACTGCCCTAAATACGATTATTCTTAAAATTCTTCGGATGGAAAGGATCCTTTTCGGATCAAGAAAAAGCAATGCAATTTATTATATAATCGTTGTTTATTTTTATAGGCTAAATATGCTAACCATATGGTATTAAATTTTTCTTACTGGTTCGCACTTTTGCCTATTAGAATAAATGGTTCATCAATACAGGAAAAAGGCAAACTGATATCTCGCGAGGGTCTCTCTGATAAGAGCATGCAGATAAGTAGATAAACAAGTCTGGTAAGTAAAAATGATGTTGACTAGGAAAATAATCCATAAAATGTGTGGATTTTTAAATCTTGTTTTAAACTAAATTAATCTTTACCGATATGATTCTATTTATTATTTATATACTGGAGACTGATTGGAAAATGTAGAACAATTTCTTCAACTAATGATCAGAACTGTAAGTGATAATGGACCTCACCAAAACTAAAAGCCTTACAATCTAAAATGTAATTGCCGCAATACATGAAGAAAGTAAAAAAAACCAGTAATGACGAATAATAACGGTCAAAGAATTTATATTATCAAATACTTGATCACAGAGACGAAGAGATAATACCTAGTGTGCAAGCCAACTGCAGTAGAGGCGTCACGTTGGCAGGCGGAATTAATCGCCTTACGTTGGAAGATTTCTGCCATTTTCATGAACTTCTGCATTGCGACGTTAATTCATGTAATGATAAGAAACTCCTCTAGAAATTCAATTTATCGCTCTTAAATGATGTTTTTTAGCATTTCACAAGGAAAAAGTCAGGCAAGAACACAAAATGAATTTTTTTTCTAAAAAAGATTTTAGGTAGGCATTTTATTTCCTCGTCTGAAAACTCTTATACATTAAAAGCTTATTTTTGAAAAAATTTCTAATTTTTTTTTTTGAAAATTCCCTATTTTATGATACATGACGGCTATACGAATGCTGAAATAGGGTACGATTTCTTTAATATATGAATTCAAACATCATGGATTAAACCAGGGATTAATATATTTATAAAATACATTTATTTAATGCTACTTCTACGAAGAAGTGCAGGGTTTCAAAGAAAAATGCTTCGCTGTGTTAATTTCATACCCAACAATAAATAAATGCTAGTTACTTCAAAGGCATACATACAAGGCAAATTATATTTATATATCCCAATATAGTAATGAAGATTCCAAACATTTTTATAGTGATATTTTGGACCTTACATTTCAGAACTGCATAGATCTACAGTCAAATAATTAAGATAACTTCCGATGCGACAGCCCTGCCCCTCCTACAATTTTTATAAAGGAATTATGTATCTCCAATACGAAAGTAAAAAACCATGGTGACAAGGGAAATGGAGCATTAAAGCAACATCAGCGCAGACATGGTAAGTTGCCATTTTGTTGTTTTTTAAAACTGCTTTTACTATGGTTCGAATTTAACAATTCTTTTCAAAAGAAATATAAATTACATTCTCTGATTTTACAAAAAAATGACTCTTAGTTAATTGTTTATTGCCTGAATTGCGGCATATCAAAACCTGATTAAATTATATTTATATATCCCAAGATAGTAATGAAGATTCCAAACATTTTTATAGTGATATTTTGGACCTTACATTTCAGATCTGCATAGATCTACAGTCAAATAATTAAGATAACTTCCGATGCGACAGCCCTGCCCCTCCTACAATTTTTATAAAGGAAATTTTATGAGTTTGGTTATTGTTTTGTAAAACTTCACATTTAAATTATTTTTCACCTTAAATTTTGTTAGAATAAAAATCAGTTTTACTCACCAATGATTTTATAGAATATTGAGCCTCCTACTAACTAGTTATCTACGTCGTAAAAAGAAATTTAAAAAATTGCAATTAATTACCGAAGAGCTCTGCTTAATGAGTTTTGAAACTTTTTTTTAAAGGGGGGAAGCCTTTAAGTATAGAGCATGCGAATCAAACAGTTTCTGCCTAGGAGCACTATACGCCAAGATAACATGAAGAGAAACCAAGTAATACGCAATTCACTTCAAAATTATTTTCTAAATGTCGTCAGTGTACTCATTTTGAGTTTAGGAATTCAAATGCATTTTTATTTTTTAAAAAAGTAATTATTAAATTAAATAATTATTTAAATTATTTCCTCAATATATTCATTTTCTTTACAGCTTTAACTTTAAAAAAAAGAACTTTAAAGGAACAAGCAGTGTGTGTCCGTCTAAACAGATGGTGATTCTAAGCATTTTCTTCAATTTTCATCATACCACTTTGAGCAGGATTAATGTATTAAAAAGAAGGCAAATACAAGGCCAAACAAAGTCCAGTATTTATAATTTGTTGCGAGGTAAGCTGCCTTCAAAATTGTGAAAGAAATATTCATTTAACAATTTTCAAGGCAGGTACTTCGAATCAAATTTTTGCAACCGAAATTATATGAGTTCGATGACAGCAACAGCACATTCAAGGTAAGACACGTTTTATGTTTCTATAAAATTTCTTTCAATATTATTTGAATTCATATTTTATCCTCAAAATAAACAGAGGATAAAGGGCGAGCATTAAGTCTTGCCTTGGTTATTGAAATTTAATTACGTAAATCCTATTATATTTAAACGTGTGCTTCTAATAAATCAAATTTTCATAAAATAAATCATATTTTTCAGACAATTTCATCTTTATATATGATCATCGCCATCGAAAATTTCTTTTGGAATAAAAAAGAAATGTGTGCTTTAATTAAAGCGTTAATGAAAGCATTGAAAAAATAGATAAAGAATGCATTTGATGAAGAATTGAGTAATTTCAAACATTTTTTTTCTTCGAGAAAGTCGGTGTTTCATTAAAATATTTACGATTCCTTCTGTTTTGTTATTAAAAATTAATACTTTTATATAAAATTACATTGATTTGCATAGATAAAATATTCATCTTAAATGAGAAAAATTAAGATATGTTGAAAGAACACATTTCCTCATGGGCGCACTTTTTTTAGGTGTGACGGACTTCACGAACCCTAGTGATATGGTCTCCTTTCTGTTTTATCCACCTTTCCATTTTTTATTGTTCGCTTACTATCTTCTTTCCCTCGTCTACCATAGAGAGAGTGTCTTTGAGAAATTGCAATCACTCTGAATGGCTGTAATTTCTCAGAGACTTAGAAATCCCACGTGTTGGTCATGGGTAGTGGCTCTGTAGAAAAGCAAAGTAGAATGGCCCTCCAATTTGAATCGGCTGGAAAGTATTCACCAGAAAGGTAAGTTGGTTTTGAATAAAGCGAAAGGGTCACTTACTGGGAGGAAGACTCAAAATGTTTATATTCTATTTGGCACCAAAGGCCCAGAGTAAAAATGTTTGTTGATTCTAATTTCTTTATTATGTTTTACATTATAATGTTAACGAAAACTAAAATTTCATAAAATTTTCATGGATAGAGAAAAAAAGTTTTCCTGCATTTGTAAGACAATTGAAATAATTCTTCAATTGGTAATAAAATTCTTCCTGAATATTCATTTATAGTGATAACAGGAAAATTAAGAAATTTGCTAACAAATCATCTTGCTAAATCATTTGTTGCCAAAGAAATGTTCATGAAATATATGAAGTTATGAAAGGAAATACATTAATAGATAGCACCGATTTTGGAATGAGACAAATGTTATTCAAAGTTTAAACTACATTAAATTTAATAAAGACATTAAACCTTTGCTTTAAAATAAATGTTAATTTTTTTTCTAATTTTGGACTTATATTCTGGTTTTAATTTTAGTTCACATTGTTAAAAACTCAAACAATATTAATTTAAGTAAAACAATGAAATATTATATTAATATAAATAAAACAATGAAATATTATATTAATATAAATAAAACAATGAAAAAGGAAAAAAAATCTAATAATCTGCCATTTCAAGCATTTATATATATAAATAAATTATGTTTAAACCAAAAGAGATATTTTTTATTTTGGCATGGCGAATAGTCTCACAATACATAATTCAAATAAAAGTATGTGATACTTAAACAAATTGGGAATGTCTCCTTATATTAAAATTAAAACTGATTCTCAGAAACGGTAAAATTTTGCTCTTTCTAAAAAAAGCAGTCAAAGAAAAAATTAAAATCAATATTTAATTTTCTGTCTAGTACTTGAATTATTACTACTTTTTAAGACTACATTTTAACTTTCCCTTAATTTACGCCACTTTATGTATCTATTTTTAGACTCTTGATCAAGAGTTTATTTTTGTTTTGAGTTGATATTGCTTTAACTATTTCAGCCTGTATATAGAAGGAGCTTTTTTTTTTTTTTTTTTTTTTTAAATTTAGAAAGTTTACTTTTTTTTTTTATTTGTTTCCTCTTTTATTCTTTCGACAGATGATTGAAATTTGACATTCCTTTAATTTTTGTCATGTTATTCTCGGAAATCATATTTAACAATCACGATCATACTTAATAAGGAATTGTATTAAAATAGTAATTTTCAGAAATTACTATGATTATGAAAGTTAACCTTTTAATTTTCATAAATGTGTTAAATTTTTTATGGGAAAATTTGTGTTATTTTCTCTCGTCTGTGTAAATTACCAGACAAATTATCCCACACTGTTATAATCGATCAAAAGGAACAATACCATCAAATGTCAGTTGAGTAATGATGTAAATGTTACATTTTCCCCACTTCTATTTTAGGATTGATATGTTGAAAAAGCAATATTTCTCATTTAAAAGATTTTCAGAGTAATTTGAAACATTTCTTCTTCCAATTGACTTCTCATAAATTCAACGATTAGTCGTTTTAGACTTTAACAATTTTACTCACATACTAATATCTGTTCATGATCGATTTGAGCAGTGGGAATAGGGATATGACATAATTTAGTAGCAATGCCTAAAAATAGTAACGAATCTTGTCATCATCATTTAAAAAAATGAAATTGTTACTAGAGTTTTCTGAGTACTTTTAATTTCTCGAAAAATTGGATTTTTTTCATTAAATCGAATAACTAAAATGAAATTTTATCTTAAAACGAAAATCTATACGTTTATAAATGGAAGCTATTTTCTCCACAAGAGTTTAAATAAATTTTTGCCCTTTGCGGTATCGAAGACGATGCTATTTCAACAATATATACCTCACAAAGGATAAGAGTTTAAATAAATATTATCCTTTGTTTTATCAAAAAGGATTTCTGTTTTAACTATATCATTTTATGTGTAAATTCTTAACACAAAATCAGTTAACATTATTGAATTTTTCATAAAAGTGGAAATCATAGTAAAAACATCAAATATCAATGGAAACTTAATTAAAATCTTCACAACGTTATGGAAGATAGGAAATGAAAAATGAAAGGTATTGAAGAAATCCAATATTTTTGATTGGCAAAAAAAAAAAAAAATTTTAACTTCTTGCCATAAATCGATTATAGTTTTGATTCTAAAATTCCATTTTATTGGAAAGTTGTACATGGTGAATGTGCAAGTGTAGGCATTTTATTTCCTCGCATAGTAGACATTTTATTTCCTCGTCTAAAAACTCTTATACATTAAAAGCTTATTTTTGAAAAAAATTCTAAATTTTTTCTGAAAATTCCCTACATTATGATACATGACAGCTATACGAATGCTGAAACAGGGCACAATTTCTTTAATATATGAATTCAAACATCATGGATTGAACCTGAGATTAATATGTTTATGAAATACATTTATTTCATGCTACTTCAACGAAGAAGAGCAGGATTTCGAAGAAAAATGCTTTGCTATGTTAATTTTATACTCAATAATAAATAAATTATAGTTACTTCAAAGGAATATATATTTTTAAATTGTAAAATTTGTAGCCTTAAATTATTATTTTTTAAACTGTCATAATTTTATCCCCTTAAGGATGCAAATCAATATAATAGTGAGCAATTTTTTCAATTTGCAGAACATTCAATTGATAGATAGATGATTTTTGAATTAAGAAATAAAGCGATGCAATTTATTATAATATTATTTATTCTATAAAACAGTTCTATTGTTTATTCTATATATATTCAAGTCTTTCACTAGGTTAACTCTTTTAGCTGTTTAAATAAATGAAATTATCATTAAAAAAGGTAGATATACAAGAAGTTGGTCTAATATGAGCATGCAAATGTATCTTCTATACGAAAGTAAAAACCCATGATGACAAGGGAAATGGAGCATTAAAGCTACAACAGCACAGATATGGTAAGTTGCACTTTTGTTGTTTTCTAAAATTGCGTTTACTATGGTTCGAATTTAATAATTCCTTTCAAAAGAGATATAAATTACTTTCTCTGACTTTGCAAAAATTTATTCATATCAAGTTATTTGTTTATTGCCTCAGCTGCGGCATATGAAAACTTTACTAAATTATATTTATACATCCCGAGATAGCAATGAAAATTCCAAACATTTTTATAGTGATATTTTGGACCTTATATTTCAAATCTGCATAGATCGACAGTCAAATAATTAAGATAATTTCCGACGCGATAACCCTGCTGCAAATATTCAAACCACACATGCGGGAAAATGTTTTTATGAAGGATACTTTATGAGTTTGATTATTGTTTTGTAAAGCTGCACATTTAAAATATTTTTCACCTTACGTTTTGTTAGAATAAAAATTAGTTTTACTCGCCAATGATTTTATAGAACATTGCGCCCCCTACTACCTAGTTATCAACGTCGTAAAAAGAAATTAAAAATTTGTAATTAATAAATGAGTGTTGAAATTCTTTTTTTAAAGGGGGGGGTTGCTTTTAAGTATAGAGCTTGCGAATCAAACGGTTTCTGCCAAGGAACACTATACGCCAAGATAACACGAAGAGAAACGAAGTAATACGCAAGTCTCTTCGAAATTATTTTCTAAATGTTGTCAGTCTACTTATTTTGAGCCTGGAATTCAAATGCATTATTATTTTTTAAAGCATTCTAATTTTCTCAAGATACTCATTTTTTATAGCATTGACATTAAAAAAAAAAGAACTTTAAAGGAACAATGAGTGTGTGCCCGTCAAAATAGTTGGTGATTCTAAGCATTTCCTTCCATTTCCATCATACCACTTTGTGCAGGATCAATTTTTTAGAAAGAAGGCAAATACAAGGCGACTGAAAGTCCAGTACCATTTTTATAATTTGTTGCGAGGTAGCTTCCTTCAAGATTATGAAAGAAATATTCATTTGATAACTTTGAAGGAAGTTACTTCGAATAAAATTTTTGCAACCGAAATGATTGGAATTCGATGACAACAACAGAACATTCAAGGTAAGATATACTTTTATGCATCTTTAAAATTTCTTCCGAAGAGCTCTGCTTAATGAGTTTTGAAACTTTTTTTATAAAGGGGGTTGCTTTTAAGTATAGAGCTTGCGAATCAAACGGTTTCTGCCAAGGAACACTATACGCCAAGATAACAGGAAGAGAAACCAAATAATAAGCAATTCACTTCAAAATTATTTTCTAAATGTTGTCAGTGTACTCATTTTGAGTTTAGGAATTCAAATGCATTTTTATTTTTTAAAAAAGCAATTATTAAATTAAATAATTTTTTAAATTATTTCCTCAATATATTCATTTTCTTTACAGCTTTAACTTAAAAAAAAGAACTTTAAAGGAACAAGCAGTGTGTGTCCATCTAAACAGATGGTGATTCTAAGCATTTTCTTCAATTTTCATCATACCACTTTGAGCAGGATTTATGTATTAAAAAGAAGGCAAATACAAGGCCAAACAAAGTCTAGTATTTATAATTTGTTGCAAGGTAAGCTGCCTTCAAAATTGTGAAATAAATATTCATTTAACATTTTTCAAGGCAGGTACTTCGAATCAAATTTTTTCAACCGAAATTATATGAGTTCGATGACAGCAACAGCACATTCAAGGTGAGACACGTTTTATGTTTCTATAAAATTTCTTTTCATATTATTTGAATTCCTATTTTATCCTCAAAATAAACAGAGTATAAAGGGTGAGCATTAAGTCTTGCCTTTGTTATTGAAATTTAATTACGTAAATCCCGTCAAAATAGTTGGTGATTCTAAGCATTTCCTTCAATTTCCATCATACCACTTTGTGCAGCATCAATTTTTTAGAAAGAAGGCAAATACAAGGCGACTCAAAGTCCAGTACCATTTTTATAATTTGTTGCGAGGTAGCTTCCTTCAAGATTATGAAAGAAATATTAATTTGATAACTTTGAAGGAAGTTACTTCGAATCAAATTTTTGCAACCGAAATGATTGGAATTCGATGACAACAACAGAACATTCAAGGTAAGATATGCTTTTATGCATCTTTAAAATTTCTTTTAATATTATTTGAATTTATATGTTAGCCACAAAATAAACAGAGTATAAAGGGTTAGTATTAAGTCTTGCCTTGATTATTAAAATTTAATTGCGTAAAACCTATTATATTTCAACGTGTGCTTCTAATAAATCAAATTTTCATAAAATAAATCATATTTTTCAGACAATTTCATCTTTATATATGATCATCGCCATTGAAAATTTCTTTTGGAATAAAAAAGAAATGTGTGCTTTAATTAAAGCGTTAATGAAAGCATTGAAAAAATAGTTAAAGAATGCATTTGATGAAGAATTGAGTAATTTCAAACATTTTTTTTTCTTCGAGAAAGTCGGTGTTTCATTAAAATATTTACGATTCCTTCTGTTTTGTTATTAAAAATTAATACTTTTATATAAAATTACATTGATTTGCATAGATAAAATATTCATCTTAAATGAGAAAAATTAAGATATGTTGAAAGAACACATTTCCTCATGGGCGCACCTTTTTTAGGTGTGACGGA
Source organism: Argiope bruennichi (assembly GCF_947563725.1). Classification (NCBI taxonomy): domain Eukaryota; kingdom Metazoa; phylum Arthropoda; class Arachnida; order Araneae; family Araneidae; genus Argiope; species Argiope bruennichi. Next base: position 122,308,184 of record NC_079162.1, read on the forward strand.
CTTCACGAACCCTAGTGATATGGTCTCTAGGGTTCTATGGTCTAGATATGGTAAAAAAAACCAGTAATGACGAATAATAACGGTCAAAGAATTTATATTATCAAATACTTGATCACAGAGACGAAGAGATAATACCTAGTGTGCAAGCCAACTGCAGTAGAGGAGTCACGTTGGCAGGCGGAATTAATCGCCTTACGTTGGAAGATTTCTGCCATTTTCATGAACTTCTGCATTGCGACGTTAATTCATGTAATGATAAGAAACTCCTCTAGAAATTCAATTTATCGCTCTTAAATGATGCTTTTTAGCATTTCACAGGGAAAAAGTCAGGCAAGAACACAAAATGAATTTTTTTCTAAAAAAAATTTTAGGTAGGCATTTTATTTCCTCGTCTGAAAACTCTTATACATTAAAAGCTTATTTTTGAAAAAATTTCTAAGATGATTTGTTAGCAAATTAAGAAATTTGCTAACAAATCATCTTCCTAAATCATTTGTTGCCAAAGAAATGTTCATGAAATATATGAAGTTATGAAAGGAAATACATTTATAGATAGCACCGATTTTGGAATGAGACAAATGTTATTCAAAGTTTAAACTACATTAAATTTAATAAAGACATTAAAACTTTGCTTTAACATAAATTTTAATTTTTTTTCTAATCTTGGACTTATATTCTGGTTTTAATTTTAGTTCACATTGTTAAAAACTCAAACAATAATAATTTAAGTAAAACAATGAAATATTATATCCTAGTGATATGGTCTCCTTTCTGTTTTATCCACCTTTCCATTTTTTATTGTTCGCTTACTATCTTCTTTCCCTCGTCTACCATAGAGAGAGTGTCTTTGAGAAATTGCAGTCACTCTGAATGGCTGTAATTTCTCAGAGACTTAGAAATCCCACGTGTTGGTCATGGGTAGTGGCTCTGTAGAAAAGTAAAGTAGAATGGCCCTCCAATTTGAATCTTCTGGAAAGTACTCACCAGTAAGATAAGTTTGTTTTAAAAAAAGCGAAAGGATCACTTACTTGGAGGAAGACTCAAAATGATTGTATTCCATTTGGCACCAAAGGTAAGAAGGTCTGTTGATTTCAATTTATTTATTATGTTTTACATTTTAATGTCTACGATATCTAAAATGTTATTAAATTTTTATGGATTGAAAAAAAAGTTTTCCTCCATTTGTAAAATAATAGAAATAATTCCTCAATAGGTAATAAAATTTTTCCTAATTATTAATTTTTATTAATATCTGGAAAATTAAGAAATTTACTAACAAATTATTTTGCTAAATCAGTTGTTGTCAAAGAAATGTTCATGAAATATATGAAGTTATTAAAGAAAATTAATTAATAGATAGCGCCGATTTTTGACTGAGACAAATATTATTTAAAGTTTAAACTAGTTTAAATTTAATTAAGACATTAAACCTTTGATTTAAAAATAAATCTTCGGTTTTGTTGTTGTTGTTTGTTTTTCTAATTCTGGACTTATCTTTTCCTTTTAATTTGGGTCACACTGTTGAAAACTCAAACGATATTAATTTGAATAAAACAATGAAATATTACATTAATATAAATAAAACAATGAAAGATGAAAAAAAACTATAATAATCTGCCATTTCATGCCTTTATATATATAAAAAAATATTTGTAAAGTAAAAGAGTGATTTTTTATTTTCGCATGGTGAAATACTCTCACAATATATTATTCAAATGAAAATATGTGATATTTAAACAAATTGGGATTGTCTTCGTATATTAAAGTTATAAATGATTCTAAGAAACAATAAAATTTTGCTCTTGCTCAAAAAAGCAGCCAAGGAAGAAATTAAAATCAATATTTAATTTTTCTGCCTAGTACTTGAATTATTATTTCTTTTAAAGCTAAATTATAACTTCCTCTTAACTTACGCCATTTTATGCATCTATTTTTAGACCTCTGTGTTATCCAAGACGATGGCTATTTCAACAATATATACTTCACAAAGGATAAGAGTTTAAATAAATCTTATCCTTTGTTTTATCCAAGACAATGGCTGTTTTAACGATATCATTTTATGTGTAAATTCTTAACACAAAATCAGTTAACATTATGGAATTTCTCATAAAAGTGGAAATCATAGCAAAAATATCAAATATCAATGGAAACTTAATTAATATCTTCATAACGTTATGGAAGATAGTGAAATGAAAAATGGAAGGCATTGACCAAATCTAATATTTTTGGTTGGCCAAAAAATTTCTTTAAACTTTTTGAAACCAACTGATTATAGTTTCGTTTCTAATCCTCCCTTATATTGAATAGTTGTACATTCTGAATGTTTACAGAAGAATTGAACATCTTATGTCTGTATGAGTTAGTTGATTTCGTAGTGATAGTTTAATGATATTAATTTTCTGCTCTTTCAATTTCTTAATACAAATCCTTCTAGGTCATATAATGTTTCAAACATTTATAATCTTAATCAGAAACATTTTCCAATTCAATTTTGCAGTAAATAAAGAAGAAACAATTTTTCAGAGAAATTGCTATCATCTTTGATTTCACATGTCATTTCTAAAATACATAATAATGATACTAAAATCCTCAGTAGGTTTAATCAATAAAATAAAACGAATCCATATATCTCTGCAAAGGTAACACTGGAATATATTTTTCATTATTAACTGCCCTAAATACGATAATTCTTAAAATTTAAAAAAATATTACTCATCTGTGTATTAAAATTTTAAATTTCTGTTTCTTAATAAAGTTACACATTGAATATGATAGTGTTCAAACCAAAGCAAGCACCAAAAATACCCCCAAAAATTAATTTTTGAGAAAAGGCATGTGTTTCCATTTAGACAGAAAGACCGTTTTTGTAATACATATTACACTTATAGATTTATTTATTACCAGGCAAATATTACTTTAAACTTATATTTGTGATTGCGATTCGAAATAGAAGTTGAAGATGCTATTAAAAAATATCAGTGTAAAATTTTTGAGTTTTCCCTTTTCTGGGATTACTTTGCTTAATTTATGGGAATTACAGTACGTAATATTGAAAACACTTTTAACTTACCATAATTTTGATTTCGTAAAGACTATTATTCTTATGATATTTATTTGCTAGGAGTCAAAAAAGGAAGTCCAAAATTTATTTATTGTTTAAAACCAGAATGTGATTGCAACTCCGAAGAGACAAGTTGGAGCCTGAATGGAGCTTATTCTGAAATGTTTGAAGTTGCACGTCCAGTGAAATATGAAACTGGGAGGCAATTTCAAGCATTTCAGAACTGGCAAGATCATCATTAATAAAGAAGAAATCAATACTTTTGTATCCTTTATATAGTGTATTAATCTATGAAAATTCTCTTTGCGCAATTTATACTGACCAATATCAGCGGCTTAGATGTGGAGATAAGAATATGACCTCGTCACATAAATGTAAACTCTTAAATAAACATTGAACATCTATTGATAGCCTCTCACGTCCTATGTATTCAATTCTCATTTCATCATGCATAAATTGTTCCAGAATATTATATGTTTTAGCTCATATAGTTAACAAAGTCTTTGCCAATAGTACATATCTCCACAGGAAAAATTCTGTGCATGATTAGTAAGCACGTAATGGGAGCTATTTTTCTCAACTCATAATTCCCATATTATTATCTATTTGATCCCGTCAGTCCGTTTGTTTAACTACCGAATTGACTGAAAATTTTCTTTTCTGGGCAGTTTACATAATCATGCTCTATTTTGCTTAAAACATCTAGTTTATTGACAACCATAGATGCAACCAATTGCATCCATTATCAGTTCCGGATTATTAATAATATATTTTTTATTAAAAATATTGTTTCTACTATATATTGATTAATATAACATTTAATCACCATGGTGAAAAGTACCTTTTCTTTTAAAAATCTCGCAAGAAATATAGGAATGTGCATAAATTTTATTAGTAAATAACAAATATTGTATATTTGCTTAAAATATTTTCTAGAAATGCTCTTATTCTGCTGTCATTAAAAATTTTTCTTTCATTTGGTATTTCTGCACATTTCAGAAGAAGAATGCGTTTCTCGTGCAGATTTTGGAGGGAGTAAAACATTTTTTACCTTGAAGTTCTACAAAATATATTTAGAGATACATATTGTCCTTCTGTTATGTATATAAGAAAATAACGTATCAAAAGGAAATCAAATTTGTTCTAATTAAGCTTAACAAAATCGAACTGACCTAATACTTACAAATGATTGCACTACATCCGGCTGTTTAGAATAAAATGGTTCGCCTCTAAAGGAGAACAAGAGAATCTTATCCTTTGTTTTATCCAAGACAATGGCTGTTTTAACGATATCATTTTATGTGTAAATTCTTAACACAAAATCAGTTAACATTATTGAATTTTTCATAAAAGTGGAAATCATAGCAAAAACATCAAATATCAATGGAAACTTAATATCTTCATAACGTTATGGAAGATAGTGAAATGAAAAATGGAAGGCATTGACCAAATCTAATATTTTTGGTTGGTCAAAAAACTTCTTTAAACTTTTTGCCACCAACTGATTATAGTTTCGTTTCTAATCCTCCGTTATATTGAATAGTTGTACATTGTGAATGTTTACAGAAGAACTGAACATTTTATGTCTGTATGAGTTAGTTGATTTCATAGTGATAGTTTAATGATATTAATGTTCTGCTCTTTCAATTTCTTAATACAAAACTAAGTTATATAATGTTTCAAACATTCATAATCTTAATCAGAAATATTTCCGAATTCAATTTTGCAGTGAAGATAGCAAAAATAATTTTTCAGAGAAATTTCTATCATTTTTTTATTTCACATACCATTTCTAAAATACATAAATGATGATACTGAAATCCTAATAGGTTTAATCAATCAAATAAAAGCAATCTAATTAATATATCTTTGCAAAGTTAACCCTGAAATATAGTTTTCATTATTAACTGCCCTAAATACGATTATTCTTAAAATTCTTCGGATGGAAAGGATCCTTTTCGGATCAAGAAAAAGCAATGCAATTTATTATATAATCGTTGTTTATTTTTATAGGCTAAATATGCTAACCATATGGTATTAAATTTTTCTTACTGGTTCGCACTTTTGCCTATTAGAATAAATGGTTCATCAATACAGGAAAAAGGCAAACTGATATCTCGCGAGGGTCTCTCTGATAAGAGCATGCAGATAAGTAGATAAACAAGTCTGGTAAGTAAAAATGATGTTGACTAGGAAAATAATCCATAAAATGTGTGGATTTTTAAATCTTGTTTTAAACTAAATTAATCTTTACCGATATGATTCTATTTATTATTTATATACTGGAGACTGATTGGAAAATGTAGAACATTTTCTTCAACTAATGATAAGAACTGTAAGTGATAATGGACCTCACCAAAACTAAAAGCCTTACAATCTAAAATGTAATTGCCGCAATACATGAAGAAAGTAAAAAAAACCAGTAATGACGAATAATAACGGTCAAAGAATTTATATTATCAAATACTTGATCACAGAGACGAAGAGATAATACCTAGTGTGCAAGCCAACTGCAGTAGAGGCGTCACGTTGGCAGGCGGAATTAATCGCCTTACGTTGGAAGATTTCTGCAATTTTCATGAACTTCTGCATTGCGACGTTAATTCATGTAATGATAAGAAACTCCTCTAGAAATTCAATTTATCGCTCTTAAATGATGTTTTTTAGCATTTCACAGGGAAAAAGTCAGGCAAGAACACAAAATGAATTTTTTTTCTAAAAAAGATTTTAGGTAGGCATTTTATTTCCTCGTCTGAAAACTCTTCTACATTAAAAGCTTATTTTTGAAAAAATTTCTAATTTTTTTTTTTTTGAAAATTCCCTATTTTATGATACATGACGGCTATACGAATGCTGAAATAGGGTACGATTTCTTTAATATATGAATTCAAACATCTTGGATTAAACCTGGGATTAATATATTTATAAAATACATTTATTTAATGCTACTTCTACGAAGAAGTGCAGGGTTTCAAAGAAAAATGCTTCGCTGTGTTAATTTTATACCCAACAATAAATAAATGCTAGTTACTTCAAAGGCATACATACAAGGCAAATTATATTTATATATCCCAAGATAGTAATGAAGATTCCAAACATTTTTATAGTGATATTTTGGACCTTACATTTCAGAACTGCATAGATCTACAGTCAAATAATTAAGATAACTTCCGATGCGACAGCCCTGCCCCTCCTACAATTTTTATAAAGGAATTATGTATCTCCAATACGAAAGTAAAAAACCATGGTGACAAGGGAAATGGAGCATTAAAGCAACATCAGCGCAGACATGGTAAGTTGCTATTTTGTTGTTTTTTAAAATTGCTTTCACTATGGTTCGAATTTAACAATTCTTTTCAAAAGAAATATAAATTATATTCTCTGATTTTACAAAAAAATGACTCTTAGTTAATTGTTTATTGCCTCAATTGCGGCATATCAAAACCTGATTAAATTATATTTATATATCCCAAGATAGTAATGAAGATTCCAAACATTTTTATAGTGATATTTTGGACCTTACATTTCAGATCTGCATAGATCTACAGTCAAATAATTATGATAAGGAAATTGGTCTGATATGAACATGTAAAAGTATCTCCAATACGAAAGTAAAAAACCATGGTGACAAGGGAAATGGAGCATTAAAGCAACATCAGCGCAGACATGGTAAGTTGCTTTTTTGTTGTTTTTTAAAATTGCTTTTACTATGGTTCGAATTTAATAATTCCTTTCAAAGGAGATATAAATTACTTTCTCTGACTTTGCAAAAATTGATTCATAGCAAGTTATTTGTTTATTGCCTCAGCTGCGGCATATGAAAACCTTACTAAATTATATTTATACATCCAGAGATAGCAATGAAGATTCCAAACATTTTTATAGTGATATTTTGTACGTTATATTTCAAATCTGCATAGATCGACAGTCAAATAATTAAGATAATTTCCGACGCGATAACCCTGCTGTAAATATTCAAACCACACATGCGGGAAAATGTTTTTATGAAGGATATTTTATGAGTTTGATTATTGTTTTGTAAAGCTGCACATTTAAATTATTTTTCACCTTAAGTTTTGTTAGAATAAAAATTAGTTTTACTGACCAATGATTTTATAGAACATTGCGCCCCCTACTACCTAGTTATCAACATCGTAAAAATAAATTAAAAATTTGTATTTAATTAATGAGTGTTGAAATTCTTTTTTTAAAGGGGGGGGGTTGCTTTTAAGTATAGAGCTTGCGAATCAAACGGTTTCTGCCAAGGAACACTATACGCCAAGATAACACGAAGAGAAACGAAGTATTACGCAAGTCTCTTCGAAATTATTTTCTAAATGTTGTCAGTCTACTTATTTTGAGCCTGGAATTCAAATGCATTATTATTTTTTAAAGCATTCTAATTTTCTCAAGATATTCATTTTTTATAGCATTGACATTAAAAAAAAGATCTTTAAAGGAACAATGAGTGTGTGCCCGTCAAAATAGTTGGTGATTCTAAGCATTTCCTTCAATTTCCATCATACCACTTTGTGCAGGATCAATTTTTTAGAAAGAAGGCAAATACAAGGCGACTCAAAGTCCAGTACCATTTTTATAATTTGTTGCGAGGTAGCTTCCTTCAAGATTATGAAAGAAATATTCATTTGATAATTTTGAAGGAAGTTACTTCGAATCAAATTTTTGCAACCGAAATGATTGGAATTCGATGACAAAAACAGAACATTCAAGGTAAGATATGCTTTTATCCATCTTTAAAATTTCTTTTAATATTATTTGAATTTATATGTTAGCCACAAAATAAACAGAGTATAAAGTGTTAGTATTAAGTCTTGCCTTGGTTATTAAAATTTATTTGCGTAAAACCTCTTATATTTAAACGTGTGCTTCTAATAAATCAAATTTTTTATAAAATTTGTAGACTAAATTTTTTTTAATTGTCATAATTTTATCACTTTAAGGATGCAAATGAATATAATAGTGCCCAATTTTTTTTTCAATTTGCAGAACATTCAATTGAAAGAAAATTCTTTGAATCAAGAAATAAAGTGATGCAATCTATTATAATATTGTTTATCCTGTAAAACAATTCTATTGTTTATTCTATATATTTTAGAGCCTTTCACTAGGTTAGCCGTTTCAGCTTATTAGAATAAATGACATTATCATTAAAAGCGGTTGATATACATGAAATTGGTCTGATATGAACATGCAAATGTATCTCCAATACGAAAGTAAAAAACCATGGTGACAAGGGAAATGGAGCATTAAAGCAACATCAGCGCAGACATGGTAAGTTGCCATTTTGTTGTTTTTTAAAACTGCTTTTATTATGGTTCGAATTTAACAATTCTTTTCAAAAGAAATATAAATTACATTCTCTGATTTTACAAAAAAAATGACTCTTAGTTAATTGTTTATTGCCTGAATTGCGGCATATCAAAACCTGATTAAATTATATTTATATATCCCAAGATAGTAATGAAGATTCCAAACATTTTTATAGTGATATTTTGGACCTTACATTTCAGATCTGCATAGATCTACAGTCAAATAATTAAGATAACTTCCGATGCGACAGCCCTGCCCCTCCTACAATTTTTATAAAGGAAATTTTATGAGTTTGGTTATTGTTTTGTAAAACTTCACATTTAAATTATTTTTCACCTTAAATTTTGTTAGAATAAAAATCAGTTTTACTCACCAATGATTTTATAGAATATTGAGCCTCCTACTAACTAGTTATCTACGTCGTAAAAAGAAATTTAAAAAATTGCAATTAATTACCGAAGAGCTCTGCTTAATGAGTTTTGAAGCTTTTTTTTAAAGGGGGGAAGCCTTTAAGTATAGAGCATGCGAATCAAACAGTTTCTGCCTAGGAGCACTATACGCCAAGATAACATGAAGAGAAACCAAGTAATACGCAATTCACTTCAAAATTATTTTCTAAATGCCGTCAGTGTACTCATTTTGAGTTTAGGAATTCAAATGCATTTTTATTTTTTAAAAAAGTAATTATTAAATTAAATAATTATTTAAATTATTTCCTCAATATATTCATTTTCTTTACAGCTTTAACTTTAAAAAAAAAGAACTTTAAAGGAACAAGCAGTGTGTGTCCGTCTAAACAGATGGTGATTCTAAGCATTTTCTTCAATTTTCATCATACCACTTTGAGCTGGATTAATGTATTAAAAGGAAAGCAAATACAAGGCCAAACAAAGTCCAGTATTTATAATTTGTTGCGAGGTAAGCTGCCTTCAAAATTGTGAAAGAAATATTCATTTAACAATTTTCAAGGCAGGTACTTCGAATCAAATTTTTGCAACCGAAATTATATGAGTTCGATGACAGCAACAGCACATTCAAGGTAAGACACGTTTTATGTTTCTATAAAATTTCTTTTCATATTATTTGAATTCCTATTTTATCCTCAAAATAAACAGAGTATAAAGGGCGAGCATTAAGTCTTGCCTTTGTTATTGAAATTTAATTACGTAAATCCCGTCAAAATAGTTGGTGATTCTAAGCATTTCCTTCAATTTCCATCATACCACTTTGTGCAGCATCAATTTTTTAGAAAGAAGGCAAATACAAGGCGACTCAAAGTCCAGTACCATTTTTATAATTTGTTGCGAGGTAGCTTCCTTCAAGATTATGAAAGAAATATTCATTTGATAACTTTGAAGGAAGTTACTTCGAATCAAATTTTTGCAACCGAAATGATTGGAATTCGATGAAAACAACAGAACATTCAAGGTAAGATATGCTTTTATGCATCTTTAAAATTTCTTTTAATATTATTTGAATTTATATGTTAGCCACAAAATAAACAGAGTATAAAGGGTTAGTATTAAGTCTTGCCTTGATTATTAAAATTTAATTGCGTAAAACCTATTATATTTCAACGTGTGCTTCTAATAAATCAAATTTTCATAAAATAAATCATATTTTTCAGACAATTTCATCTTTATATATGATCATCGCCATCGAAAATTTCTTTTGGAATAAAAAAGAAATGTGTGCTTTAATTAAAGCGTTAATGAAAGCATTGAAAAAATAGTTAAAGAATGCATTTGATGAAGAATTGAGTAATTTCAAACATTTTTTTTTCTTCGAGAAAGTCGGTGTTTCATTAAAATATTTACGATTCCTTCTGTTTTGTTATTAAAAATTAATACTTTTATATAAAATTACATTGATTTGCATAGATAAAATATTCATCTTAAATGAGAAAAATTAAGATATGTTGAAAGAACACATTTCCTCATGGGCGCACCTTTTTTAGGTGTGACGGACTTCACGAACCCTAGTGATATGGTCTCTAGGGTTCTATGGTCTAGATATGGTAAAAAAAACCAGTAATGACGAATAATAACGGTCAAAGAATTTATATTATCAAATACTTGATCACAGAGACAAAGAGATAATACCTAGTGTGCAAGCCAACTGCAGTAGAGGCGTCACGTTGGCAGGCGGAATTAATCGCCTTACGTTGGAAGATTTCTGCCATTTTCATGAACTTCTGCATTGCAACGTTAATTCATGTATTGATAAGAAACTCCTCTAGAAATTCAATTTATCGCTCTTAAATGATGCTTTTTAGCATTTCACAGGGAAAAAGTCAGGCAAGAACACAAAATGAATTTTTTTTCTAAAAAAAATTTTAGGTAGGCATTTTATTTCCTCGTCTGAAAACTCTTATACATTAAAAGCTTATTTTTGAAAAAATTTCTAAGATGATTTGTTAGCAAATTAAGAAATTTGCTAACAAATCATCTTCCTAAATCATTTGTTGCCAAAGAAATGTTCATGAAATATATGAAGTTATGAAAGGAAATACATTTATAGATAGCACCGATTTTGGAATGAGACAAATGTTATTCAAAGTTTAAACTACATTAAATTTAATAAAGACATTAAAACTTTGCTTTAACATAAATTTTAATTTTTTTTCTAATCTTGGACTTATATTCTGGTTTTAATTTTAGTTCACATTGTTAAAAACTCAAACAATATTAATTTAAGTAAAACAATGAAATATTATATCCTAGTGATATGGTCTCCTTTCTGTTTTATCCACCTTTCCATTTTTTATTGTTCGCTTACTATCTTCTTTCCCTCGTCTACCATAGAGAGAGTGTCTTTGAGAAATTGCAGTCACTCTGAATGGCTGTAATTTCTCAGAGACTTAGAAATCCCAAGTGTTGGTCATGGGTAGTGGCTCTGTAGAAAAGTAATGTAGAATGGCCCTCCAATTTGAATCTTCTGGAAAGAATTCACCAGAAACCTAAGTTGGTTTTGAATAAAGCGAAAGGGTCACTTACTGGGAGGAAGACTCAAAATGTTTATATTCTATTTGGCACCAAAGGCCCAGAGTAAAAATGTTTGTTGATGGTAATTTATTTATTATGTTTTACATTATAATGTTAACGAAAACTAAAATTTCATAAATTTTTTATGGATAGAAAAAAAATGTTTTCCTTCATTTGTAAGACAATTGAAATAATTCTTCAATTGGTAAGAAAATTCTTCCTGAATATTCATTTATAGTGATAACTGGAAAATTAAGAAATTTGCTAACAAATCATCTTCCTAAATCATTTGTTGCCAAAGAAATGTTCATGAAATATATGAAGTTATGAAAGGAAGTACATTTATAGATAGCACCGATTTTGGAATGAGACAAATGTTATTCAAAGTTTAAACTACATTAAATTTAATAAAGACATTAAAACTTTGCTTTAACATAAATTTTAATTTTTTTTCTAATTTTGGACTTATATTCTGGTTTTAATTTTAGTTCACATTGTTAAAAACTCAAAAAATATTAATTTAAGTAAAACAATGAAATATTATACCCTAGTGATATGGTCTCCTTTCTGTTTTATCCACCTTTCCATTTTTTATTGTTCGCTTACTATCTTCTTTCCCTCGTCTACCATAGAGAGAGTGTCTTTGAGAAATTGCAGTCACTCTGAATGGCTGTAATTTCTCAGAGACTTAGAAATCCCAAGTGTTGGTCATGGGTAGTGGCTCTGTAGAAAAGTAATGTAGAATGGCCCTCCAATTTGAATCTTCTGGAAAGAATTCACCAGAAACCTAAGTTGGTTTTGAATAAAGCGAAAGGGTCACTTACTGGGAGGAAGACTCAAAATGTTTATATTCTATTTGGCACCAAAGGCCCAGAGTAAAAATGTTTGTTGATGGTAATTTATTTATTATGTTTTACATTATAATGTTAACGAAAACTAAAATTTCATAAATTTTTTATGGATAGAAAAAAAATGTTTTCCTTCATTTGTAAGACAATTGAAATAATTCTTCAATTGGTAAGAAAATTCTTCCTGAATATTCATTTATAGTGATAACTGGAAAATTAAGAAATTTGCTAACAAATCATCTTCCTAAATCATTTGATGCCAAAGAAATGTTCATGAAATATATGAAGTTATGAAAGGAAATACACTTATAGATAGCACCGATTTTGGAATGAGACAAATGTTATTCAAAGTTTAAACTACATTAAATTTAATAAAGACATTAAAACTTTGCTTTAACATAAATTTTAATTTTTTTTCTAATTTTGGACTTATATTCTGGTTTTAATTTTAGTTCACATTGTTAAAAACTCAAACAATATTAATTTAAGTAAAACAATGAAATATTTTACCCTAGTGATATGGTCTCCTTTCTGTTTTATCCACCTTTCCATTTTTTATTGTTCGCTTACTATCTTCTTTCCCTCGTCTACCATAGAGAGAGTGTCTTTGAGAAATTGCAGTCACTCTGAATGGCTGTAATTTCTCAGAGACATAGAAATCCCAAGTGTTGGTCAAGGGTAGTGGCTCTGTAGAAAAGAAAAGTAGAATGGCCCTTCAATTTGTATCGGCTGGAAAGTACTCACCAGTAAGATAAGTTTGTTTTAAAAAAAGCGAAAGGATCACTTACTTGGAGGAAGACTCAAAATGATTGTATTCCATTTGGCACCAAAGGTAAGAAGGTCTGTTGATTTCAATTTATTTATTATGTTTTACATTATAATGTCTACGATATCTAAAATGTTATTAAATTTTTATGGATTGAAAAAAAAGTTTTCCTCCATTTGTAAAATAATAGAAATAATTCCTCAATAGGTAATAAAATTTTTCCTAATTATTAATTTTTATTAATATCTGGAAAATTAAGAAATTTACTAACAAATTATTTTGCTAAATCAGTTGTTGTCAAAGAAATGTTCATGAAATATATGAAGTTATTAAAGAAAATTAATTAATAGATAGCGCCGATTTTTGACTGAGACAAATATTATTTAAAGTTTAAACTAGTTTAAATTTAATTAAGACATTAAACCTTTGATTTAAAAATAAATCTTCGGTTTTGTTGTTGTTGTTTGTTTTTCTAATTCTGGACTTATCTTTTCCTTTTAATTTGGGTCACACTGTTGAAAACTCAAACGATATTAATTTGAATAAAACAATGAAATATTACATTAATATAAATAAAACAATGAAAGATGAAAAAAAACTATAATAATCTGCCATTTCATGCCTTTATATATATAAAAAAATATTTGTAAAGTAAAAGAGTGATTTTTTATTTTCGCATGGTGAAATACTCTCACAATATATTATTCAAATGAAAATATGTGATATTTAAACAAATTGGGATTGTCTTCGTATATTAAAGTTATAAATGATTCTAAGAAACAATAAAATTTTGCTCTTGCTCAAAAAAGCAGCCAAGGAAGAAATTAAAATCAATATTTAATTTTTCTGCCTAGTACTTGAATTATTATTTCTTTTAAAGCTAAATTATAACTTCCTCTTAACTTACGCCATTTTATGCATATATTTTTAGACCTCTGTGTTATCCAAGACGATGGCTATTTCAACAATATATACTTCACAAAGGATAAGAGTTTAAATAAATCTTATCCTTTGTTTTATCCAAGACAATGGCTGTTTTAACGATATCATTTTATGTGTAAATTCTTAACACAAAATCAGTTAACATTATGGAATTTCTCATAAAAGTGGAAATCATAGCAAAAATATCAAATATCAATGGAAACTTAATTAATATCTTCATAACGTTATGGAAGATAGTGAAATGAAAAATGGAAGGCATTGACCAAATCTAATATTTTTGGTTGGCCAAAAAATTTCTTTAAACTTTTTGAAACCAACTGATTATAGTTTCGTTTCTAATCCTCCCTTATATTGAATAGTTGTACATTCTGAATGTTTACAGAAGAATTGAACATCTTATGTCTGTATGAGTTAGTTGATTTCGTAGTGATAGTTTAATGATATTAATTTTCTGCTCTTTCAATTTCTTAATACAAATCCTTCTAGGTCATATAATGTTTCAAACATTTATAATCTTAATCAGAAACATTTTCCAATTCAATTTTGCAGTAAATAAAGAAGAAACAATTTTTCAGAGAAATTGCTATCATCTTTGATTTCACATGTCATTTCTAAAATACATAATAATGATACTAAAATCCTCAGTAGGTTTAATCAATAAAATAAAACGAATCCATATATCTCTGCAAAGGTAACACTGGAATATATTTTTCATTATTAACTGCCCTAAATACGATAATTCTTAAAATTTAAAAAAATATTACTCATCTGTGTATTAAAATTTTAAATTTCTGTTTCTTAATAAAGTTACACATTGAATATGATAGTGTTCAAACCAAAGCAAGCACCAAAAATACCCCCAAAAATTAATTTTTGAGAAAAGGCATGTGTTTCCATTTAGACAGAAAGACCGTTTTTGTAATACATATTACACTTATAGATTTATTTATTACCAGGCAAATATTACTTTAAACTTATATTTGTGATTGCGATTCGAAATAGAAGTTGAAGATGCTATTAAAAAATATCAGTGTACAATTTTTGAGTTTTCCCTTTTCTGGGATTACTTTGCTTAATTTATGGGAATTACAGTACGTAATATTGAAAACACTTTTAACTTACCATAATTTTGATTTCGTAAAGACTATTATTCTTATGATATTTATTTGCTAGGAGTCAAAAAAGGAAGTCCAAAATTTATTTATTGTTTAAAACCAGAATGTGATTGCAACTCCGAAGAGACAAGTTGGAGCCTGAATGGAGCTTATTCTGAAATGTTTGAAGTTGCACGTCCAGTGAAATATGAAACTGGGAGGCAATTTCAAGCATTTCAGAACTGGCAAGATCATCATTAATAAAGAAGAAATCAATACTTTTGTATCCTTTATATAGTGTATTAATCTATGAAAATTCTCTTTGCGCAATTTATACTGACCAATATCAGCGGCTTAGATGTGGAGATAAGAATATGACCTCGTCACATAAATGTAAACTCTTAAATAAACATTGAACATCTATTGATAGCCTCTCACGTCCTATGTATTCAATTCTCATTTCATCATGCATAAATTGTTCCAGAATATTATATGTTTTAGCTCATATAGTTAACGAAGTCTTTGCCAATAGTACATATCTCCACAGGAAAAATTCTGTGCATGATTAGTAAGCACGTAATGGGAGCTATTTTTCTCAACTCATAATTCCCATATTATTATCTATTTGATCCCGTCAGTCCGTTTGTTTAACTACCGAATTGACTGAAAATTTTCTTTTCTGGGCAGTTTACATAATCATGCTCTATTTTGCTTAAAACATCTAGTTTATTGACAACCATAGATGCAACCAATTGCATCCATTATCAGTTCCGGATTATTAATAATATATTTTTTATTAAAAATATTGTTTCTACTATATATTGATTAATATAACATTTAATCACCATGGTGAAAAGTACCTTTTCTTTTAAAGATCTCGCAAGAAATATAGGAATGTGCATAAATTTTATTAGTAAATAACAAATATTGTATATTTGCTTAAAATATTTTCTAGAAATGCTCTTATTCTGCTGTCATTAAAAATTTTTCTTTCATTTGGTATTTCTGCACATTTCAGAAGAAGAATGCGTTTCTCGTGCAGATTTTGGAGGGAGTAAAACATTTTTTACCTTGAAGTTCTACAAAATATATTTAGAGATACATATTGTCCTTCTGTTATGTATATAAGAAAATAACGTATCAAAAGGAAATCAAATTTGTTCTAATTAAGCTTAACAAAATCGAACTGACCTAATACTTACAAATGATTGCACTACATCCGGCTGTTTAGAATAAAATGGTTCGCCTCTAAAGGAGAACAAGAGAATCTTATCCTTTGTTTTATCCAAGACAATGGCTGTTTTAACGATATCATTTTATGTGTAAATTCTTAACACAAAATCAGTTAACATTATTGAATTTTTCATAAAAGTGGAAATCATAGCAAAAACATCAAATATCAATGGAAACTTAATATCTTCATAACGTTATGGAAGATAGTGAAATGAAAAATGGAAGGCATTGACCAAATCTAATATTTTTGGTTGGTCAAAAAACTTCTTTAAACTTTTTGCCACCAACTGATTATAGTTTCGTTTCTAATCCTCCGTTATATTGAATAGTTGTACATTGTGAATGTTTACAGAAGAACTGAACATTTTATGTCTGTATGAGTTAGTTGATTTCATAGTGATAGTTTAATGATATTAATGTTCTGCTCTTTCAATTTCTTAATACAAAACTAAGTTATATAATGTTTCAAACATTCATAATCTTAATCAGAAATATTTCCGAATTCAATTTTGCAGTGAAGATAGCAAAAATAATTTTTCAGAGAAATTTCTATCATTTTTTTATTTCACATACCATTTCTAAAATACATAAATGATGATACTGAAATCCTAATAGGTTTAATCAATCAAATAAAAGCAATCTAATTAATATATCTTTGCAAAGTTAACCCTGAAATATAGTTTTCATTATTAACTGCCCTAAATACGATTATTCTTAAAATTCTTCGGATGGAAAGGATCCTTTTCGGATCAAGAAAAAGCAATGCAATTTATTATATAAGCGTTGTTTATTTTTATAGGCTAAATATGCTAACCATATGGTATTAAATTTTTCTTACTGGTTCGCACTTTTGCCTATTAGAATAAATGGTTCATCAATACAGGAAAAAGGCAAACTGATATCTCGCGAGGGTCTCTCTGATAAGAGCATGCAGATAAGTAGATAAACAAGTCTGGTAAGTAAAAATGATGTTGACTAGGAAAATAATCCATAAAATGTGTGGATTTTTAAATCTTGTTTTAAACTAAATTAATCTTTACCGATATGATTCTATTTATTATTTATATACTGGAGACTGATTGGAAAATGTAGAACAATTTCTTCAACTAATGATCAGAACTGTAAGTGATAATGGACCTCACCAAAACTAAAAGCCTTACAATCTAAAATGTAATTGCCGCAATACATGAAGAAAGTAAAAAAAACCAGTAATGACGAATAATAACGGTCAAAGAATTTATATTATCAAATACTTGATCACAGAGACGAAGAGATAATACCTAGTGTGCAAGCCAACTGCAGTAGAGGCGTCACGTTGGCAGGCGGAATTAATCGCCTTACGTTGGAAGATTTCTGCCATTTTCATGAACTTCTGCATTGCAACCTTAATTCATGTAATGATAAGAAACTCCTCTAGAAATTCAATTTATCGCTCTTAAATGATGTTTTTTAGCATTTCACAGGGAAAAAGTCAGGCAAGAACACAAAATGAATTTTTTTTCTAAAAAAGATTTTAGCTAGGCATTTTATTTCCTCGTCTGAAAACTCTTATACATTAAAAGCTTATTTTTGAAAAAATTTCTAATTTTTTTTTTGAAAATTCCCTATTTTATGATACATGACGGCTATACGAATGCTGAAATAGGGTACGATTTCTTTAATATATGAATTCAAACATCATGGATTAAACCTGGAATTAATATATTTATAAAATACATTTATTTAATGCTACTTCTACGAAGAAGTGCAGGGTTTCAAAGAAAAATGCTTCGCTGTGTTAATTTCATACCCAACAATAAATAAATGCTAGTTACTTCAAAGGCATACATACAAGGCAAATAATATTTATATATCCCAAGATAGTAATGAAGATTCCAAACATTTTTATAGTGATATTTTGGACCTTACATTTCAGATCTGCATAGATCTACAGTCAAATAATTAAGATAACTTCCGATGCGACAGCCCTGCCCCTCCTACAATTTTTATAAAGGAAATATGTATCTCCAATACGAAAGTAAAAAACCATGGTGACAATTGAAATGGAGCATTAAAGCAACATCAGCGCAGACATGGTAAGTTGCTATTTTGTTGTTTTTTAAAATTGCTTTCACTATGGTTCGAATTTAACAATTCTTTTCAAAAGAAATATAAATTATATTCTCTGATTTTACAAAAAAATGACTCTTAGTTAATTGTTTATTGCCTCAATTGCGGCATATCAAAACCTGATTAAATTATATTTATATATCCCAAGATAGTAATGAAGATTCCAAACATTTTTATAGTGATATTTTGGACCTTACATTTCAGATCAGCATAGATCTACAGTCAAATAATTATGATAAGGAAATTGGTCTGATATGAACATGTAAATGTATCTCCAATACGAAAGTAAAAAAACCATGGTGACAAGGGAAATGGAGCATTAAAGCAACATTTATTTAATGCTACTTCTACGAAGAAGTGCAGGGTTTCAAAGAAAAATGCTTCGCTGTGTTAATTTCATACCCAACAATAAATAAATGCTAGTTACTTCAAAGGCATACATACAAGGCAAATTATATTTATATATCCCAAGATAGTAATGAAGATTCCAAACATTTTTATAGTGATATTTTGGACCTTACATTTCAGAACTGCATAGATCTACAGTCAAATAATTAAGATAACTTCCGATGCGACAGCCCTGCCCCTCCTACAATTTTTATAAAGGAAATTTTATGAGTTTGGTTATTGTTTTGTAAAACTTCACATT
Organism: Argiope bruennichi; assembly: GCF_947563725.1. Taxonomy (NCBI): domain Eukaryota; kingdom Metazoa; phylum Arthropoda; class Arachnida; order Araneae; family Araneidae; genus Argiope; species Argiope bruennichi. The sequence goes on from NC_079162.1 coordinate 122,327,201, forward strand.
TAAATTATTTTTCACCTTAAATTTTGTTAGAATAAAAATCAGTTTTACTCACCAATGATTTTATAGAATATTGAGCCTCCTACTAACTAGTTATCTACGTCGTAAAAAGAAATTTAAAAAATTGTAATTAATTACCGAAGAGCTCTGCTTAATGAGTTTTGAAACTTTTTTTAAAGGGGGGAGCTTTTAAGTATAGAGCATGCGAATCAAACAGTTTCTGCGTAGGAGCACTATACTCCAAGATAACATGAAGAGAAACCAAGTAATACGCAATTCACTTCAAAATTATTTTCTAAATGTTGTCAGTGTACTCATTTTGAGTTTAGGAATTCAAATGCATTTTTATTTTTTAAAAAAGCAATTATTAAATTAAATAATTATTTAAATTATTTCCTCAATATATTCATTTTCTTTACAGCTTTAACTTAAATAAAAAAAGAACTTTAAAGGAACAAGCAGTGTGTGTCCGTCTAAACAGATTGTGATTCTAAGCATTTTCTTCAATTTTCATCATACCACTTTGAGCAGGATTAATGTATTAAAAAGAAAGCGAATACAAGGCCATACAAAGTCCAGTATTTATAATTTGTTGCGAGGTAAGCTGCCTTCAAAATTGTGACAGAAATATTCATTTAACAATTTTCAAGGCAGGTACTTCGAATCAAATTTTTGCAACCGAAATTATATGAGTTCGATGACAGCAACAGCACATTCAAGGTAAGACACGTTTTATGTTTCTATAAAATTTCTTTCAATATTATTTGAATTCATATTTTATCCTCAAAATAAACAGAGTATAAAGGGCGAGCATTAAGTCTTGCCTTGGTTATTGAAATTTAATTACGTAACTCCTATTATATTTAAACGTGTCTTCTAATAAATCAAATTTTCATAAAATAAATCATATTTTTCAGACAATTTCATCTTTATATATGATCATCGCCATCGAAAATTTCTTTTGGAATAAAAAAGAAATGTGTGCTTTAATTAAAGCGTTAATGAAAGCATTGAAAAAATAGTTAAAGAATGCATTTGATGAAGAATTGAGTAATTTCAAACATTTTTTTTCTTCGAGAAAGTCGGTGTTTCATTAAAATATTTACGATTCCTTCTGTTTTGTTATTAAAAATTAATACTTTTATATAAAATTACATTGATTTGCATAGATAAAATATTCATCTTAAATGAGAAAAATTAAGATATGTTGAAAGAACACATTTCCTCATGGGCGCACCTTTTTTAGGTGTGACGGACTTCACGAACCCTAGTGATATGGTCTCCTTTCTGTTTTATCCACCTTTCCATTTTTTATTGTTCGCTTACTATCTTCTTTCCCTCGTCTACCATAGAGAGATTGTCTTTGAGAAATTGCAATCACTCTGAATGGCTGTAATTTCTCAGAGACTTAGAAATCCCACGTGTTGGTCATGGGTAGTGGCTCTGTAGAAAAGCAAAGTAGAATGGCCCTCCAATTTGAATCGGCTGGAAAGTATTCACCAGAAAGGTAAGTTGGTTTTGAATAAAGCGAAAGGGTCACTTACTGGGAGGAAGACTCAAAATGTTTATATTCTATTTGGCACCAAAGGCCCAGAGTAAAAATGTTTGTTGATTCTAATTTATTTATTATGTTTTACATTATAATGTTAACGAAAACTAAAATTTCATAAAATTTTTATTAATAGAAAAAAAAAGTTTTCTTGCATTTGTAAGACAATTGAAATAATTCTTCAATTGGTAATAAAATTCTTCCTGAATATTCATTTATAGTGATAACTGGAAAATTAAGAAATTTGCTAACAAATCATCTTGCTAAATCATTTGTTGCCAAAGAAATGTTCATGAAATATATGAAGTTATGAAAGGAAATACATTAATAGATAGCACCGATTTTGGAATGAGACAAATGTTATTCAAAGTTTAAACTACATTAAATTTAATAAAGACATTAAACCTTTGCTTTAAAATAAATTTTAATTTTTTTTCTAATTTTGGACTTATATTCTGGTTTTAATTTTAGTTCACATTGTTAAAAACTCAAACAATATTAATTTAAGTAAAACAATGAAATATTATATAAATATAAATAAAATAATGAAAAAGGAAAAAAAATCTAATAATCTGCCATTTCAAGCATTTATATATATAAATAAATTATTTTTAAACCAAAAGAGATATTTTTTATTTTGGCATGGCGAATAGTGTCACAATACATAATTCAAATAAAAGTATGTGATATTTAAACAAATTGGGAATGTCTCCTTATATTAAAGTTAAAACTGATTCTCAGAAACGGTAAAATTTTGCTCTTATTCAAAAAAGCAGTCAAACCAAAAATTAAAATCAATATCTAAATTTCTGTCGAGTACTTGAATTATTACTACTTTTAAGGCTACATTTTAACTTTCCCTTAATTTACGCCACTTTATGTATCTATTTTTAGACTCTTGATCAAGAGTTTATTTTTGTTTTGAGTTGATATTGCTTCAACTATTTCAGCCTGTATATAGAAGGAGCTTTTTTTTTAAAAAATTCAGAAAGTTTACTTTTCTTTTTATTTCTTTCCTCTTTTATTCTTTCAACAGATGATTGAAATTTGATATTCCTTTAATTTTTGTCATGTTATTCTCGGAAATCATATTTAACAATCACGATCATACTTAATAAGGAATTGTATTAAAATAGTAATTTTCAGAAATTACTATGATTATGAAAGTTAACCTTTGAATTTTCATAAATGTGTTAAATTTTTTATGGGAAAATTTGTATTATTTTCTCTCGTCTGTGTAAATTACCAGACAAATTATCCCACACCGTTATAATCGATCAAAAGGAACAATACCATCAAATGTCAGTTGAGTAATGATGTAAATGTTACATTTTCTCCCCACTTCTATTTTAGGATTGATATGTTGAAAAAGCAATATTTCTCATTTAAAAGATTTTCAGAGTAATTTGAAACATTTCTTCTTCCAATTGACTTCTCATAAATTCAACGATTAGTCGTTTTAGACTTTAACAATTTTACTCACATACTAATATCTGTTCATGATCGATTTGAGCAGTGGGAATAGGGATATGACATAATTTAGTAGCAATGCCTAAAAATAGTAACGAATCTTGTCATCATCATTTAAAAAAATGAAATTGTTACTAGAGTTTTCTGAGTACTTTTAATTTCTCGAAAAATTGGATTTTTTTCATTAAATCGAATAACTGAAATGAAATTTTATCTTAAAACGAAAATCTATACGTTTATAAATGGAAGCTATTTTCTCCACAAGAGTTTAAATAAATTTTTGCCCTTTGTGGTATCGAAGACGATGCTATTTCAACAATATATACCTCACAAAGGATAAGAGTTTAAATAAATCTTATTCTTTGTTTTATCAAAAAGGATGGCTGTTTTAACTATATCATTTTATGTGTAAATTCTTAACACAAAATCAGTTAACATTTTTGAATTTTTCATAAAAGTGGAAATCATAGTAAAAACATCAAATATCAATGGAAACTTAATTAAAATCTTCATAACGTTATGGAAGATAGGAAACGAAAAATGAAAGGTATTGAAGAAATCCAATATTTTTGATTGGCAAAAAAAAAAAAATTTTTTTAACTTCTTGCCACCAATCGATTATAGTTTCGATTCTAAAATTCCATTTTATTGGAAAGTTGTACATGGTGAATGTACAAATGTAGGCATTTTATTTCCTCGCATAGTAGACATTTTATTTCTTCGTCTAAAAACTCTTATACATTAAAAGCTTATTTTAGAAAAAAATTCTAAATTTTTTCTGAAAATTCCCTACATTATGATACATGACAGCTATACGAATGCTGAAACAGGGCACAATTTCTTTAATATATGAATTCAAACATCATGGATTGAACCTGAGATTAATATGTTTATGAAATACATTTATTTAATGCTACTTCAACGAAGAAGAGCAGGATTTCGAAGAAAAATGCTTTGCTGTGTTAATTTTATACTCAATAATAAATAAATTATAGTTACTTCAAAGGAATATATATTTTTAAATTGTAAAATTTGTAGCCTAAAATTATTATTTTTTAAACTGTCATAATTTTATCGCCTTAAGGATGCAAATCAATATAATAGTGAGCAATTTTTTCAATTTGCAGAACATTCAATTGATAGATAGATGATTTTTGAATTAAGAAATAAAGCGATGCAATTTATTATAATATTATTTATTCTATAAAACAGTTCTATTGTTTATTCTATATATATTAAAGTCTTTCACTAGGTTAACTCTTTCAGCTGTTTAAATAAATGAAATTATCATTAAAAAAGGTAGATATACAAGAAGTTGGTCTAATATGAGCATGCAAATGTATCTTCTATACGAAAGTAAAAACCCATGATGACAAGGGAAATGGAGCATTAAAGCAACATCAGCGCAGATATGGTAAGTTGCTCTTTTGTTGTTTTCTAAAATTGCCTTTACTATGGTTCGAATTTAATAATTCCTTTCAAAAGAGATATAAATTACTTTCTCTGACTTTGCAAAAATTGATTCATAGCAAGTTATTTGTTTATTGCCTCAGCTGCGGCATATGAAAACCTTACTTAATTATATTTATATATCCCAAGATAGTAATGAAGATTCCAAGCATTTTTATAGTGATATTTTGGACCTTACATTTCAGATCTGCATAGATCGACAGTCAAATAATTAAGATAACTTCCGATGCGACAGCCCTGCCCCTGCTACAATTTTTATAAAGGAAATTTTATGAGTTTGATTATTGTTTTGTAAAGCTGCACATTTAAATTATTTTTCACCTTAAGTTTTGTTAGAATAAAAATCAGTTTTACTCACCAATGATTTTATAGAACATTGCGCCCCCTACTACCTAGTTATCAACGTCGTAGAAAGAAATTAAAAATTTGTAATTAATTAATGAGTGTTGAAATTCTTTTTTTAAAGGGGGGGGGGGGGGGTTGTTGCTTTTAAGTATAGAGCTTGCGAATCAAACGGTTTCTGCCAAGGAACACTATACGCCAAGATAACACGAAGAGAAACGAAGTAATACGCAAGTCTCTTCGAAATTATTTTCTAAATGTTGTCAGTCTACTTATTTTGAGCCTGGAATTCAAATGCATTATTATTTTTTAAAGCATTCTAATTTTCTCAAGATATTCATTTTTTATAGCATTGACATTAAAAAAAAGAACTTTAAAGGAACAATGAGTGTGTGCCCGTCAAAATAGTTGGTGATTCTAAGCATTTCCTTCAATTTCCATCATACCACTTTGTGCAGGATCAATTTTTTAGAAAGAAGGCAAATACAAGGCGACTCAAAGTCCAGTACCATTTTTATAATTTGTTGCGAGGTAGCTTCCTTCAAGATTATGAAAGAAATATTCATTTGATAATCTTGAAGGAAGTTACTTCGAATCAAATTTTTGCAACCGAAATGATTGGAATTCGATGACAACAACAGAACATTCAAGGTAAGATATGCTTTCATGCATCTTTAAAATTTCTTTTAATATTATTTGAATTTATATGTTAGCCACAAAATAAACAGAGTATAAATTGTTAGTATTAAGTCTTGCCTTGGTTATTAAAATTTATTTGCGTAAAACCTATTATATTTAAACATGTGCTTCTAATAAATCAAATTTTTTATAAAATTTGTAGACTAAATTTTTTTTTTAATTGTCATAATTTTATCACTTTAAGGATGCAAATGAATATAATAGTGCCCAATTTTGTTTTCAATTTGCAGAACATTCAATTGAAAGAAAATTCTTTGAATCAAGAAATAAAGTGATGCAATCTATTATAATATTGTTTATCCTGTAAAACAATTCTATTGTTTATTCTATATATTTTAGAGCCTTTCACTAGGTTAGCCGTTTCAGCTTATTAGAATAAATGACATTATCATTAAAAACGGTTGATATACCAGAAATTGGTCTGATATGAACATGCAAATGTATCTCCAATACGAAAGTAAAAAACCATGGTGACAAGGGAAATGGAGCATTAAAGCAACATCAGCGCAGACATGGTAAGTTGCTTTTTTGTTGTTTTTTAAAATTGCTTTTACTATGGTTCGAATTTAATAATTCCTTTCAAAAGAAATATAAATTACATTCTCTGATTTTACAAAAAAATGACTCTTAGTTAATTGTTTATTGCCTCAATTGCGGCATATCAAAACCTGATTAAATTATATTTATATATCCCAAGATAGTAATGAAGATTCCAAACATTTTTATAGTGATATTTTGGACCTTACATTTCAGATCTGCATAGATCTACAGTCAAATAATTAAGATAACTTCCGATGCGACAGCCCTGCCCCTGCTACAATTTTTATAAAGGAAATTTTATGAGTTTGATTATCAAAAGGAAATCAAATTTGTTCTAATTAAGCTTAACAAAATCGAACTGACCTAATACTTACAAATGATTGCACTACATCCGGCTGTTTAGAATAAAATGGTTCGCCTCTAAAGGAGAACAACAGAATCTTATCCTTTGTTTTAACCAAGACAATGGCTGTTTTAACGATATCATTTTATGTGTAAATTCTTAACAAAAAATCAGTTAACATTATTGAATTTTTCATAAAAGTGGAAATCATAGTAAAAACATCAAATATCAATGGAAACTTAATTAAAATCTTCATAACGTTATGGAAGATAGGAAACGAAAAATGAAAGGTATTGAAGAAATCCAATATTTTTGATTGGCAAAAAAAAAAAAAATTTTTTTTTTAACTTCTTGCCACCAATCGATTATAGTTTCGATTCTAAAATTCCATTTTATTGGAAAGTTGTACATGGTGAATGTACAAATGTAGGCATTTTATTTCCTCGCATAGTAGACATTTTATTTCTTCGTCTAAAAACTCTTATACATTAAAAGCTTATTTTAGAAAAAAATTCTAAATTTTTTCTGAAAATTCCCTACATTATGATACATGACAGCTATACGAATGCTGAAACAGGGCACAATTTCTTTAATATATGAATTCAAACATCATGGATTGAACCTGAGATTAATATGTTTATGAAATACATTTATTTAATGCTACTTCAACGAAGAAGAGCAGGATTTCGAAGAAAAATGCTTTGCTGTGTTAATTTTATACTCAATAATAAATAAATTATAGTTACTTCAAAGGAATATATATTTTTAAATTGTAAAATTTGTAGCCTAAAATTATTATTTTTTAAACTGTCATAATTTTATCGCCTTAAGGATGCAAATCAATATAATAGTGAGCAATTTTTTCAATTTGCAGAACATTCAATTGATAGATAGATGATTTTTGAATTAAGAAATAAAGCGATGCAATTTATTATAATATTATTTATTCTATAAAACAGTTCTATTGTTTATTCTATATATATTAAAGTCTTTCACTAGGTTAACTCTTTCAGCTGTTTAAATAAATGAAATTATCATTAAAAAAGGTAGATATACAAGAAGTTGGTCTAATATGAGCATGCAAATGTATCTTCAATACGAAAGTAAAAACCCATGATGACAAGGGAAATGGAGCATTAAAGCAACATCAGCGCAGATATGGTAAGTTGCTCTTTTGTTGTTTTCTAAAATTGCCTTTACTATGGTTCGAATTTAATAATTCCTTTCAAAAGAGATATAAATTACTTTCTCTGACTTTGCAAAAATTGATTCATAGCAAGTTATTTGTTTATTGCCTCAGCTGCGGCATATGAAAACCTTACTTAATTATATTTATATATCCCAAGATAGTAATGAAGATTCCAAACATTTTTATAGTGATATTTTGGACCTTACATTTCAGATCTGCATAGATCGACAGTCAAATAATTAAGATAACTTCCGATGCGACAGCCCTGCCCCTGCTACAATTTTTATAAAGGAAATTTTATGAGTTTGATTATTGTTTTGTAAAGCTGCACATTTAAATTATTTTTCACCTTAAGTTTTGTTAGAATAAAAATCAGTTTTACTCACCAATGATTTTATAGAACATTGCGCCCCCTACTACCTAGTTATCAACGTCGTAGAAAGAAATTAAAAATTTGTAATTAATTAATGAGTGTTGAAATTCTTTTTTTAAAGGGGGGGGGGGTTGTTGCTTTTAAGTATAGAGCTTGCGAATCAAACGGTTTCTGCCAAGGAACACTATACGCCAAGATAACACGAAGGGAAACGAAGTAATACGCAAATCTCTTCGAAATTATTTTCTAAATGTTGTCAGTCTACTTATTTTGAGCCTGGAATTCAAATGCATTATTTTTTTTTAAAGCATTCTAATTTTCTCAAGATATTCATTTTTTATAGCATTGACATTAAAAAAAAGAACTTTAAAGGAACAATGAGTGTGTGCCCGTCAAAATAGTTGGTGATTCTAAGCATTTCCTTCAATTTCCATCATACCACTTTGTGCAGGATCAATTTTTTAGAAAGAAGGCAAATACAAGGCGACTCAAAGTCCAGTACCATTTTTATAATTTGTTGCGAGGTAGCTTCCTTCAAGATTATGAAAGAAATATTCATTTGATAATCTTGAAGGAAGTTACTTCGAATCAAATTTTTGCAACCGAAATGATTGGAATTCGATGACAACAACAGAACATTCAAGGTAAGATATGCTTTCATGCATCTTTAAAATTTCTTTTAATATTATTTGAATTTATATGTTAGCCACAAAATAAACAGAGTATAAATTGTTAGTGTTAAGTCTTGCCTTGGTTATTAAAATTTATTTGCGTAAAACCTATTATATTTAAACATGTGCTTCTAATAAATCAAATTTTTTATAAAATTTGTAGACTAAATTTTTTTTTAATTGTCATAATTTTATCACTTTAAGGATGCAAATGAATATAATAGTGCCCAATTTTGTTTTCAATTTGCAGAACATTCAATTGAAAGAAAATTCTTTGAATCAAGAAATAAAGTGATGCAATCTATTATAATATTGTTTATCCTGTAAAACAATTCTATTGTTTATTCTATATATTTTAGAGCCTTTCACTAGGTTAGCCGTTTCAGCTTATTAGAATAAATGACATTATCATTAAAAACGGTTGATATACCAGAAATTGGTCTGATATGAACATGCAAATGTATCTCCAATACGAAAGTAAAAAACCATGGTGACAAGGGAAATGGAGCATTAAAGCAATATCAGCGCAGACATGGTAAGTTGCTTTTTTGTTGTTTTTTAAAATTGCTTTTACTATGGTTCGAATTTAATAATTCCTTTCAAAAGAAATATAAATTACATTCTCTGATTTTACAAAAAAATGACTCTTAGTTAATTGTTTATTGCCTCAATTGCGGCATATCAAAACCTGATTAAATTATATTTATATATCCCAAGATAGTAATGAAGATTCCAAACATTTTTATAGTGATATTTTGGACCTTACATTTCAGATCTGCATAGATCTACAGTCAAATAATTAAGATAACTTCCGATGCGACAGCCCTGCCCCTGCTACAATTTTTATAAAGGAAATTTTATGAGTTTGATTATCAAAAGGAAATCAAATTTGTTCTAATTAAGCTTAACAAAATCGAACTGACCTAATACTTACAAATGATTGCACTACATCCGGCTGTTTAGAATAAAATGGTTCGCCTCTAAAGGAGAACAACAGAATCTTATCCTTTGTTTTATCCAAGACAATGGCTGTTTTAACGATATCATTTTATGTGTAAATTCTTAACAAAAAATCAGTTAACATTATTGAATTTTTCATAAAAGTGGAAATCATAGTAAAAACATCAAATATCAATGGAAACTTAATTAAAATCTTCATAACGTTATGGAAGATAGGAAACGAAAAATGAAAGGTATTGAAGAAATCCAATATTTTTGATTGGCAAAAAAAAAAAAAAATTTTTTTAACTTCTTGCTACCAATCGATTATAGTTTCGATTCTAAAATTCCATTTTATTGGAAAGTTGTACATGGTGAATGTACAAATGTAGGCATTTTATTTCCTCGCATAGTAGACATTTTATTTCTTCGTCTAAAAACTCTTATACATTAAAAGCTTATTTTAGAAAAAAATTCTAAATTTTTTCTGAAAATTCCCTACATTATGATACATGACAGCTATACGAATGCTGAAACAGGGCACAATTTCTTTAATATATGAATTCAAACATCATGGATTGAACCTGAGATTAATATGTTTATGAAATACATTTATTTAATATTACTTCAACGAAGAAGAGCAGGATTTCGAAGAAAAATGCTTTGCTGTGTTAATTTTATACTCAATAATAAATAAATTATAGTTACTTCAAAGGAATATATATTTTTAAATTGTAAAATTTGTAGCCTAAAATTATTATTTTTTAAACTGTCATAATTTTATCGCCTTAAGGATGCAAATCAATATAATAGTGAGCAATTTTTTCAATTTGCAGAACATTCAATTGATAGATAGATGATTTTTGAATTAAGAAATAAAGCGATGCAATTTATTATAATATTATTTATTCTATAAAACAGTTCTATTGTTTATTCTATATATATTAAAATCTTTCACTAGGTTAACTCTTTCAGCTGTTTAAATAAATGAAATTATCATTAAAAAAGGTAGATGTACAAGAAGTTGGTCTAATATGAGCATGCAAATGTATCTTCAATACGAAAGTAAAAACCCATGATGACAAGGGAAATGGAGCATTAAAGCAACATCAGCGCAGATATGGTAAGTTGCTCTTTTGTTGTTTTCTAAAATTGCCTTTACTATGGTTCGAATTTAATAATTCCTTTCAAAAGAGATATAAATTACTTTCTCTGACTTTGCAATAATTGATTCATAGCAAGTTATTTGTTTATTGCCTCAGCTGCGGCATATGAAAACCTTACTTAATTATATTTATATATCCCAAGATAGTAATGAAGATTCCAAACATTTTTATAGTGATATTTTGGACCTTACATTTCAGATCTGCATAGATCGACAGTCAAATAATTAAGATAACTTCCGATGCGACAGCCCTGCCCCTGCTACAATTTTTATAAAGGAAATTTTATGAGTTTGATTATTGTTTTGTAAAGCTGCACATTTAAATTATTTTTCACCTTAAGTTTTGTTAGAATAAAAATCAGTTTTACTCACCAATGATTTTATAGAACATTGCGCCCCCTACTACCTAGTTATCAACGTCGAAGAAAGAAATTAAAAATTTGTAATTAATTAATGAGTGTTGAAATTCTTTTTTTAAAGGGGGGGGGTTGTTGATTTTAAGTATAGAGCTTGCGAATCAAACGGTTTCTGCCAAGGAACACTATACGCCAAGATAACACGAAGGGAAACGAAGTAATACGCAAGTCTCTTCGAAATTATTTTCTAAATGTTGTCAGTCTACTTATTTTGAGCCTGGAATTCAAATGCATTATTATTTTTTAAAGCATTCTAATTTTCTCAAGATATTCATTTTTTATAGCATTGACATTAAAAAAAAGAACTTTAAAGGAACAATGAGTGTGTGCCCGTCAAAATAGTTGGTGATTCTAAGCATTTCCTTCAATTTCCATCATACCACTTTGTGCAGGATCAATTTTTTAGAAAGAAGGCAAATACAAGGCGACTCAAAGTCCAGTACCATTTTTATAATTTGTTGCGAGGTAGCTTCCTTCAAGATTATGAAAGAAATATTCATTTGATAATCTTGAAGGAAGTTACTTCGAATCAAATTTTTGCAACCGAAATGATTGGAATTCGATGACAACAACAGAACATTCAAGGTAAGATATGCTTTCATGCATCTTTAAAATTTCTTTTAATATTATTTGAATTTATATGTTAGCCACAAAATAAACAGAGTATAAATTGTTAGTATTAAGTCTTGCCTTGGTTATTAAAATTTATTTGCGTAAAACCTATTATATTTAAACATGTGCTTCTAATAAATCAAATTTTTTATAAAATTTGTAGACTAAATTTTTTTTTTTAATTGTCATAATTTTATCACTTTAAGGATGCAAATGAATATAATAGTGCCCAATTTTGTTTTCAATTTGCAGAACATTCAATTGAAAGAAAATTCTTTCAATCAAGAAATAAAGTGATGCAATCTATTATAATATTGTTTATCCTGTAAAACAATTCTATTGTTTATTCTATATATTTTAGAGCCTTTCACTAGGTTAGCCGTTTCAGCTTATTAGAATAAATGACATTATCATTAAAAACGGTTGATATACCAGAAATTGGTCTGATATGAACATGCAAATGTATCTCCAATACGAAAGTAAAAAACCATGGTGACAAGGGAAATGGAGCATTAAAGCAACATCAGCGCAGACATTTTAAGTTGCTATTTTGTTGTTTTTTAAAATTGCTTTTACTATGGTTCGAATTTAACAATTCTTTTCAAAAGAAATATAAATTACATTCTCTGATTTTACAAAAAAATGACTCTTAGTTAATTGTTTATTGCCTCAATTGCGGCATATCAAAACCTGATTAAATTATATTTATATATCCCAAGATAGTAATGAAGATTCCAAACATTTTTATAGTGATATTTTGGACCTTACATTTCAGATCTGCATAGATCTACAGTCAAATAATTAAGATAACTTCCGATGCGACAGCCCTGCCCCTCCTACAATTTTTATAAAGGAAATTTTATGAGTTTGGTTATTGTTTTGTAAAACTTCACATTTAAATTATTTTTCACCTTAAATTTTGTTAGAATAAAAATCAGTTTTACTCACCAATGATTTTATAGAATATTGAGCCTCCTACTAACTAGTTATCTACGTCGTAAAAAGAAATTAAAAAAATTTTAATTAATTACCGAAGAGCTCTGCTTAATGAGTTTTGAAACTTTTTTTTAAAGGGGGGAGCTTTTAAGTATAGAGCATGCGAATCAAACAGTTTCTGCATAGGAGCACTATACGCCAAGATAACATGAAGAGAAACCAAGTAATACGCAATTCACTTCAAAATTATTTTCTAAATGTTGTCAGTGTACTCATTTTGAGTTTAGGAATTCAAATGCATTTTTATTTTTTAAAAAAGCAATTATTAAATTAAATAATTATTTAAATTATTTCCTCAATATATTCATTATCTTTACAGCTTTAACTTTAAAAAAAAAGAACTTTAAAGGAACAAGCAGTGTGTGTCCGTCTAAACAGATTGTGATTCTAAGCATTTTCTTCAATTTTCATCATACCACTTTGAGCAGGATTAATGTATTAAAAAGAAAGCAAATACAAGGCCAAACAAAGTCCAGTATTTATAATTTGTTGCGAGGTAAGCTGCCTTCAAAATTGTGAAAGAAATATTCATTTAACAATTTTCAAGGCAGGTACTTCGAATCAAATTTTTGCAACCGAAATTATATGAGTTCGATGACAGCAACAGCACATTCAAGGTAAGTCACGTTTTATGTTTCTATAAAATTTCTTTCAATATTATTTGAATTCATATTTTATCCTCAAAATAAACAGAGTATAAAGGGCGAGCATTAAGTCTTGCCTTGGTTATTGAAATTTAATTACGTAAATCCTATTATATTTAAACGTGTGCTTCTAATAAATCAAATTTTCATAAAATAAATCATATTTTTCAGACAATTTCATCTTTATATATGATCATCGCCATCGAAAATTTGTTTTGGAATAAAAAAGAAATGTGTGCTTTAATTAAAGCGTTAATGAAAGCATTGAAAAAATAGTTAAAGAATGAATTTGATGAAGAATTGAGTAATTTCAAACATTTTTTTTCTTCGAGAAAGTCGGTGTTTCATTAAAATATTTACGATTCCTTCTGTTTTGTTATTAAAAATTAATACCTTTATATAAAATTACACTGATTTGCATAGATAAAATATTCATCTTAAATGAGAAAAATTAAGATATGTTGAAAGAACAATATTCCTCATGGGCGCACCTTTTTTAGGTGTGACGGACTACACGAACCCTAGTGATATGGTCTCCTTTCTGTTTTATCCACCTTTCCATTTTTTATTGTTCGCTTACTATCTTCTTTCCCTCGTCTACCATAGAGAGAGTGTCTTTGAGAAATTGCAATCACTCTGAATGGCTGTAATTTCTCAGAGACTTAGTAATCCCACGTGTTGGTCATGGGTAGTGGCTCTGTAGAAAAGTAAAGTAGAATGGCCCTCCAATTTGAATCGGCTTTAAAGTATTCACCAGAAAGGTAAGTTGGTTTTGAATAAAGCGAAAGGGTCACTTACTGGGAGGAAGACTCAAAATGTTTATATTCTATTTGGCACCAAAGGCCCAGAGTAAGAATGTTTGTTGATGGTAATTTATTTATTATGTTTTACATTATAATGTTAACGAAAACTAAAATTTCATAAAATTTTTATGGTTAGATAAAAAAAAGTTTTCCTGCATTTGTAAGACAATTGAAATAATTCTTCAATTGGTAATAAAATTCTTCCTGAATATTCATTTATAGTGATACCTGGAAAATTAAGAAATTTGCTAACAAATCATCTTGCTAAATCATTTGTTGCCAAAGAAATGTTCATGAAATATATGAAGTTATGAAAGGAAATACATTAATAGATAGCACCGATTTTGGAATGAGACAAATGTTATTCAAAGTTTAAACTACATTAAATTTAATAAAGACATTAAACCTTTGCTTTAAAATAAATTTTAATTTTTTTTCTAATTTTGGGCTTATATTCTGGTTTTAATTTTAGTTCACATTGTTAAAAACTCAAACAATATTAAATTAAGTAAAACAATGAAATATTAAATTAATATAAATAAAACAATGAAAAAGGAAAAAAAAATCTAATAATCTGCCATTTCAAGCATTTATATATATAAATAAATTATTTTTAAACCAAAAGAGATATTTTTTATTTTGGCATGGCGAATAGTCTCACAATACATAATTCAAATAAAAGTATGTGATATTTAAACAAATTGGGAATGTCTTCTTATATTAAAGTTAAAACTGATTCTCAGAAACGGTAAAATTTTGCTCTTATTCAAAAAAGCAGTCAAACAAAAAATTAAAATCAATATCTAATTTTCTGTCGAGTACTTGAATTATTACTACTTTTAAGGCTACATTTTAACTTTCCCTTAATTTACGCCACTTTATGTATCTATTTTTAGACTCTTGATCAAGAGTTTATTTTTGTTTTGAGTTGATATTGCTTCAACTATTTCAGCCTGTATATAGAAGGAGCTTTTTTTTTTTTTTAAATTCAGAAAGTTTACTTTTCTTTTTATTTCTTTCCTCTTTTATTCTTTCAACAGATGATTGAAATTTGATATTCCTTTAATTTTTGTCATGTTATTCTCGGAAATCATATTTAACAATCACGATCATACTTAATAAGGAATTGTATTAAAATAGTAATTTTCAGAAATTACTATGATTATGAAAGTTAACCTTTGAATTTTCATAAATGTGTTAAATTTTTTATGGGAAAATTTGTGTTATTTTCTCTCGTCTGTGTAAATTACCAGACAAATTATCCCACACCGTTATAATCGATCAAAAGGAACAATACCATCAAATGTCAGTTGAGTAATGATTTAAATGTTACATTTTCTCCCCACTTCTATTTTAGGATTGATATGTTGAAAAAGCAATATTTCTCATTTAAAAGATTTTCAGAGTAATTTGAAACATTTCTTCTTCCAATTGACTTCTCATAAATTCAACGATTAGTCGTTTTAGACTTTAACAATTTTACTCACATACTAATATCTGTTCATGATCGATTTGAGCAGTGGGAATAGGGATATGACATAATTTAGTAGCAATGCCTAAAAATAGTAACGAATCTTGTCATCATCATTTAAAAAAATGAAATTGTTACTAGAGTTTTCTGAGTACTTTTAATTTCTCGAAAAATTGGATTTTTTTCATTAAATCGAATAACTAAAATGAAATTTTATCTTAAAACGAAAGTCTATATGTTTATAAATGTAAGCTATTTTCTCCACACGAGTTTAAATAAATTTTGTCCTTTGTGGTATCGAAGACGATGCTATTTCAACAATATATACCTCACAAAGGATAAGAGTTTAAATAAATCTTATCCTTTGTTTTATCAAAAAGGATGGCTGTTTTAACTATATCATTTTATGTGTAAATTCTTAACACAAAATCAGTTAACATTATTGAATTTTTCATAAAAGTGGAAATCATAGTACAAACGTCAAATATCAATGGAAACTTAATTAAAATCTTCATAACGTTATGGAAGATAGGAAATGAAAAATGAAAGGTATTGAAGAAATCCAATATTTTTGATTGGCAAAAAAAAAAAAAAAAAAAAAAAAATTAACTTCTTGCCACCAATCGATTATAGTTTCGATTCTAAAATTCCATTTTATTATAAAGTTGTACATGAATGAACAAATGTACAAATGTAGGCATTTTATTTCCTCGCATAGTAGACATTTTATTTCTTCGTCCAAAAACTCTTATACATTAAAAGCTTATTTTTGAAAAAAATTCTAAATTTTTTCTGAAAATTCCCTACATTATGATACATGACAGCTATACGAATGCTGAAACAGGGCACAATTTCTTTAATATATGAATTCAAACATCATGGATTGAACCTGAGATTAATATGTTTATGAAATACATTTATTTAATGCTACTTCAACGAAGAAGAGCAGGATTTCGAAGAAAAATGCTTTGCTGTGTTAATTTTATACTCAATAATAAATAAATTATAGTTACTTCAAAGGAATATATATTTTTAAATTGTAAAATTTGTAGCCTAAAATTATTATTTTTTAAACTGTCATAATTTTATCGCCTTAAGGATGCAAATCAATATAATAGTGAGCAATTTTTTCAATTTGCAGAACATTCAATTGATAGATAGATGATTTTTGAATTAAGAAATAAAGCAATGCAATTTATTATAATATTATTTATTCTATAAAACAGTTCTATTGTTTATTCTATATATATTAAAGTCTTTCACTAGGTTAACTCTTTCAGCTGTTTAAATAAATGAAATTATCATTAAAATAGATAGATATACAAGAAGTTGGTCTAATATGAGCATGCAAATGTATCTTCTATACGAAAGTAAAAACCCATGATGACAAGGGAAATGGAGCATTAAAGCAACATCAGCGCAGATATGGTAAGTTGCTCTTTTGTTGTTTTCTAAAATTGCGTTTACTATGGTTCGAATTTAATAATTCCTTTCAAAAGAGATATAAATTACTTTCTCTGACTTTGCAAAAATTGATTCATAGCAAGTTATTTGTTTATTGCCTCAGCTGCGGCATATGAAAACCTTACTTAATTATATTTATATATCCCAAGATAGTAATGAAGATTCCAACCATTTTTATAGATATATTTTGGACCTTACATTTCAGATCTGCATAGATCGACAGTCAAATAATTAAGATAACTTCCGATGCGACCGCCCTGCCCCTGCTACAATTTTTATAAAGGAAATTTTATGAGTTTGATTATTGTTTTGTAAAGCTGCACATTTAAATTATTTTTCACCTTAAGTTTTGTTAGAATAAAAATCAGTTTTACTCACCAATGATTTTATAGAACATTGCGCCCCCTACTACCTAGTTATCAACGTCGTAGAAAGAAATTAAAAATTTGTAATTAATTAATGAGTGTTGAAATTCTTTTTTTAAAGGGGGGGGGGTTGTTGCTTTTAAGTATAGAGCTTGCGAATCAAACGGTTTCTGCCAAGGAACACTATACGCCAAGATAACACGAAGAGAAACGAAGTAATACGCAAGTCTCTTCGAAATTATTTTCTAAATGTTGTCAGTCTACTTATTTTGAGCCTGGAATTCAAATGCACTATTATTTTTTAAAGCATTCTAATTTTCTCAAGATATTCATTTTTTATAGCATTGACATTAAAAAAAAGAACTTTAAAGGAACAATGAGTGTGTGCCCGTCAAAATAGTTGGTGATTCTAAGCATTTCCTTCAATTTCCATCATACCACTTTGTGCAGGATCAATTTTTTAGAAAGAAGGCAAATACAAGGCGACTCAAAGTCCAGTACCATTTTTATAATTTGTTGCGAGGTAGCTTCCTTCAAGATTATGAAAGAAATATTCATTTGATAATCTTGAAGGAAGTTACTTCGAATCAAATTTTTGCAACCGAAATGATTGGAATTCGATGACAACAACAGAACATTCAAGGTAAGATATGCTTTCATGCATCTTTAAAATTTCTTTTAATATTATTTGAATTTATATGTTAGCCACAAAATAAACAGAGTATAAATTGTTAGTATTAAGTCTTGCCTTGGTTATTAAAATTTATTTGCGTAAAACCTATTATATTTAAACATGTGCTTCTAATAAATCAAATTTTTTATAAAATTTGTAGACTAAATTTTTTTTTAATTGTCATAATTTTATCACTTTAAGGATGCAAATGAATATAATAGTGCCCAATTTTGTTTTCAATTTGCAGAACATTCAATTGAAAGAAAATTCTTTGAATCAAGAAATAAAGTGATGCAATCTATTATAATATTGTTTATCCTGTAAAACAATTCTATTGTTTATTCTATATATTTTAGAGCCTTTCACTAGGTTAGCCGTTTCAGCTTATTAGAATAAATGACATTATCATTAAAAACGGTTGATATACCAGAAATTGGTCTGATATGAACATGCAAATGTATCTCCAATACGAAAGTAAAAAACCATGGTGACAAGGGAAATGGAGCATTAAAGCAACATCAGCGCAGACATTTTAAGTTGCTATTTTGTTGTTTTTTAAAATTGCTTTTACTATGGTTCGAATTTAACAATTCTTTTCAAAAGAAATATAAATTACATTCTCTGATTTTACAAAAAAATGACTCTTAGTTAATTGTTTATTGCCTCAATCGCGGCATATCAAAACCTGATTAAATTATATTTATATATCCCAAGATAGTAATGAAGATTCCAAACATTTTTATAGTGATATTTTGGACCTTACATTTCAGATCTGCATAGATCGACAGTCAAATAATTAAGATAACTTCCGATGCGACCGCCCTGCCCCTGCTACAATTTTTATAAAGGAAATTTTATGAGTTTGATTATTGTTTTGTAAAGCTGCACATTTAAATTATTTTTCACCTTAAGTTTTGTTAGAATAAAAATCAGTTTTACTCACCAATGATTTTATAGAACATTGCGCCCCCTACTACCTAGTTATCAACGTCGTAGAAAGAAATTAAAAATTTGTAATTAATTAATGATTGTTGAAATTCTTTTTTTAAAGGGGGGGGTTGTTGCTTTTAAGTATAGAGCTTGCGAATCAAACGGTTTCTGCCAAGGAACACTATACGCCAAGATAACACGAAGAGAAACGAAGTAATACGCAAGTCTCTTCGAAATTATTTTCTAAATGTTGTCAGTCTACTTATTTTGAGCCTGGAATTCAAATGCACTATTATTTTTTAAAGCATTCTAATTTTCTCAAGATATTCATTTTTTATAGCATTGACATTAAAAAAAAGAACTTTAAAGGAACAATGAGTGTGTGCCCGTCAAAATAGTTGGTGATTCTAAGCATTTCCTTCAATTTCCATCATACCACTTTGTGCAGGATCAATTTTTTAGAAAGAAGACAAATACAAGGCGACTCAAAGTCCAGTACCATTTTTATAATTTGTTGCGAGGTAGCTTCCTTCAAGATTATGAAAGAAATATTCATTTGATAATCTTGAAGGAAGTTACTTCGAATCAAATTTTTGCAACCGAAATGATTGGAATTCGATGACAACAACAGAACATTCAAGGTAAGATATGCTTTCATGCATCTTTAAAATTTCTTTTAATATTATTTGAATTTATATGTTAGCCACAAAATAAACAGAGTATAAATTGTTAGTATTAAGTCTTGCCTTGGTTATTAAAATTTATTTGCGTAAAACCTATTATATTTAAACGTGTGCTTCTAATAAATCAAATTTTTTATAAAATTTGTAGACTAAATTTTTTTAAAAATTGTCATAATTTTATCACTTTAAGGATGCAAATGAATATAATAGTGCCCAATTTTGTTTTCAAATTGCAGAACATTCAATTGAAAGAAAATTCTTTGAATCAAGAAATAAAGTGATGCAATCTATTATAATATTGTTTATCCTGTAAAACAATTCTATTGTTTATTCTATATATTTTAGAGCCTTTCACTAGGTTAGCCGTTTCAGCTTATTAGAATAAATGACATTATCATTAAAAACGGTTGATATACCAGAAATTGGTCTGATATGAACATGCAAATGTATCTCCAATACGAAAGTAAAAAACCATGGTGACAAGGGAAATGGAGCATTAAAGCAACATCAGCGCAGACATTTTAAGTTGCTATTTTGTTGTTTTTTAAAATTGCTTTTACTATGGTTCGAATTTAACAATTCTTTTCAAAAGAAATATAAATTACATTCTCTGATTTTACAAAAAAATGACTCTTAGTTAATTGTTTATTGCCTCAATTGCGGCATATCAAAACCTGATTAAATTATATTTATATATCCCAAGATAGTAATGAAGATTCCAAACATTTTTATAGTGATATTTTGGACCTTACATTTCAGATCTGCATAGATCTACAGTCAAATAATTAAGATAACTTCCGATGCGACAGCCCTGCCCCTGCTACAATTTTTATAAAGGAAATTTTATGAGTTTGATTATCAAAAGGAAATCAAATTTGTTCTAATTAAGCTTAACAAAATCGAACTGACCTAATACTTACAAATGATTGCACTACATCCGGCTGTTTAGAATAAAATGGTTCGCCTCTAAAGGAGAACAAGAGAATCTTATCCTTTGTTTTATCCAAGACAATGGCTGTTTTAACGATATCATTTTATGTGTAAATTCTTAACACAAAATCAGTTAACATTATTGAATTTTTCATAAAAGTGGAAATCATAGTAAAAACATCAAATATCAATGGAAACTTAATTAAAATTTTCATAACGTTATGGAAGATAGGAAACAAAAAATGAAAGGTAATAAAGAAATCCAATATTTTTGATTGGCAAAAAAAAAAAAAAAAAAAAAAAATTAACTTCTTGCCACTAATCGATTATAGTTTCGATTCTAAAATTCCATTTTATTGGAAAGTTGTACATGGTGAATGTACAAATGTAGGCATTTTATTTCCTCGCATAGTAGACATTTTATTTCTTCGTCTAAAAACTCTTATACATTAAAAGCTTATTTTAGAAAAAAATTCTAAATTTTTTCTGAAAATTCCCTACATTATGATACATGACAGCTATACGAATGCTGAAACAGGGCACAATTTCTTTAATATATGAATTCAAACATCATGGATTGAACCTGAGATTAATATGTTTATGAAATACATTTATTTAATGCTACTTCAACGAAGAAGAGCAGGATTTCGAAGAAAAATGCTTTGCTGTGTTAATTTTATACTCAATAATAAATAAATTATAGTTACTTCAAAGGAATATATATTTTTAAATTGTAAAATTTGTAGCCTAAAATTATTATTTTTTAAACTGTCATAATTTTATCGCCTTAAGGATGCAAATCAATATAATAGTGAGCAATTTTTTCAATTTGCAGAACATTCAATTGATAGATAGATGATTTTTGAATTAAGAAATAAAGCGATGCAATTTATTATAATATTATTTATTCTATAAAACAGTTCTATTGTTTATTCTATATATATTAAAGTCTTTCACTAGGTTAACTCTTTCAGCTGTTTAAATAAATGAAATTATCATTAAAAAAGGTAGATATACAAGAAGTTGGTCTAATATGAGCATGCAAATGTATCTTCAATACGAAAGTAAAAACCCATGATGACAAGGGAAATGGAGCATTAAAGCAACATCAGCGCAGATATGGTAAGTTGCTCTTTTGTTGTTTTCTAAAATTGCCTTTACTATGGTTCGAATTTAATAATTCCTTTCAAAAGAGATATAAATTACTTTCTCTGACTTTGCAAAAATTGATTCATAGCAAGTTATTTGTTTATTGCCTCAGCTGCGGCATATGAAAACCTTACTTAATTATATTTTTATATCCCAAGATAGTAATGAAGATTCCAAACATTTTCATAGTGATATTTTGGACCTTACATTTCAGATCTGCATAGATCGACAGTCAAATAATTAAGATAACTTCCGATGCGACAACCCTGCCCCTGCTACAATTTTTATAAAGGAAATTTTATGAGTTTGATTATTGTTTTGTAAAGCTGCACATTTAAATTATTTTTCACCTTAAGTTTTGTTAGAATAAAAATCAGTTTTACTCACCAATGATTTTATAGAACATTGCGCCGCCTACTACCTAGTTATCAACGTCGTAGAAAGAAATTAAAAATTTGTAATTAATTAATGAGTGTTGAAATTCTTTTTTTAAAGGGGGGGGGGGGTTGTTGCTTTTAAGTATAGAGCTTGCGAATCAAACGGTTTCTGCCAAGGAACACTATACGCCAAGATAACACGAAGAGAAACGAAGTAATACGCAAGTCTCTTCGAAATTATTTTCTAAATGTTGTCAGTCTACTTATTTTGAGCCTGGAATTCAAATGCATTATTATTTTTTAAAGCATTCTAATTTTCTCAAGATATTCATTTTTTATAGCATTGACATTAAAAAAAAGAACTTTAAAGGAACAATGAGTGTGTGCCCGTCAAAATAGTTGGTGATTCTAAGCATTTCCTTCAATTTCCATCATACCACTTTGTGCAGGATCAATTTTTTAGAAAGAAGGCAAATACAAGGCGACTCAAAGTCCAGTACCATTTTTATAATTTGTTGCGAGGTAGCTTCCTTCAAGATAATGAAAGAAATATTCATTTGATAATCTTGAAGGAAGTTACTTCGAATCAAATTTTTGCAACCGAAATGATTGGAATTCGATGACAACAACAGAACATTCAAGGTAAGATATGCTTTCATGCATCTTTAAAATTTCTTTTAATATTATTTGAATTTATATGTTAGTCACAAAATAAACAGAGTATAAATTGTTAGTATTAAGTCTTGCCTTGGTTATTAAAATTTATTTGCGTAAAACCTCTTATATTTAAACGTGTGCTTCTAATAAATCAAATTTTTTATAAAATTTGTAGACTAAATTTTTTTTTTAATTGTCATAATTTTATCACTTTAAGGATGCAAATGAATATAATAGTGCCCAATTTTGTTTTCAATTTGCAGAACATTCAATTGAAAAAAAATTCTTTGAATCAAGAAATAAAGTGATGCAATCTATTATAATATTGTTTATCCTGTAAAACAATTCTATTGTTTATTCTATATATTTTAGAGCCTTTCACTAGGTTAGCCGTTTCAGCTTATTAGAATAAATGACATTATCATTAAAAACGGTTGATATACCAAAAATTGGTCTGATATGAACATGCAAATGTATCTCCAATACGAAAGTAAAAAACCATGGTGACAAGGGAAATGGAGCATTAAAGCAACATCAGCGCAGACATTTTAAGTTGCTATTTTGTTGTTTTTTAAAATTGCTTTTACTATGGTTCGAATTTAACAATTCTTTTCAAAAGAAATATAAATTACATTCTCTGATTTTACAAAAAAATGACTCTTAGTTAATTGTTTATTGCCTCAATCGCGGCATATCAAAACATGATTAAATTATATTTATATATCCCAAGATAGTAATGAAGATTCCAAACATTTTTATAGTGATATTTTGGACCTTACATTTCAGATCTGCATAGATCTACAGTCAAATAATTAAGATAACTTCCGATGCGACAGCCCTGCCCCTGCTACAATTTTTATAAAGGAAATTTTATGAGTTTGATTATTGTTTTGTAAAACTTCACATTTAAATTATTTTTCACCTTAAATTTTGTTAGAATAAAAATCAGTTTTACTCACCAATGATTTTATAGAATATTGAGCCTTCTACTAACTAGTTATCTACGTCGTAAAAAGAAATTAAAAAAATTGTAATTAATTACCGAAGAGCTCTGCTTAATGAGTTTTGAAACTTTTTTTTAAAGGGGGGAGCTTTTAAGTATAGAGTATGCGAATCAAACAGTTTCTGCCTAGGAGCACTATACGCCAAGATAACATGAAGAGAAACCAAGTAATACGCAATTCACTTCAAAATTATTTTCTAAATGTCGTCAGTGTACTCATTTTGAGTTTAGGAATTGAAATGCATTTTTATTTTTTTAAAAAGCAATTATTAAATTAAATAATTATTTAAATTATTTCCTCAATATATTCATTTTCTTTACAGCTTTAACTTTAAAAAAAAGAACTTTAAAGGAACAAGCAGTGTGTGTCCGTCTAAACAGATTGTGATTCTAAGCATTTTCTTCAATTTTCATCATACCACTTTGAGCAAGATTAATGTATTAAAAAGAAAACGAATACAAGGCCATACAAAGTCCAGTATTTATAATTTGTTGCGAGGTAAGCTGCCTTCAAAATTGTGACAGAAATATTCATTTAACAATTTTCAAGGCAGATACTTCGAATCAAATTTTTGCAACCGAAATTATATGAGTTCGATGACAGCAACAGCACTTTCAAGGTAAGACACGTTTTATGTTTCTATAAAATTTCTTTCAATATTATTTGAATTCATATTTTATCCTCAAAATAAACAGAGTATAAAGGGCGAGCATTAAGTCTTGCCTTGGTTATTGAAATTTAATTACGTAAATCCTATTATATTTAAACGTGTGCTTCTAGTAAATCAAATTTTCATAAAATAAATCATATTTTTCAGACAATTTCATCTTTATATATGATCATCGCCATCGAAAATTTGTTTTGGAATAAAAAAGAAATGTGTGCTTTAATTAAAGCGTTAATGAAAGCATTGAAAAAATAGTTAAAGAATGAATTTGATGAAGAATTGAGTAATTTCAAACATTTTTTTTCTTCGAGAAAGTCGGTGTTTCATTAAAATATTTACGATTCCTTCTGTTTTGTTATTAAAAATTAATACCTTTATATAAAATTACACTGATTTGCATAGATAAAATATTCATCTTAAATGAGAAAAATTAAGATATGTTGAAAGAACAATATTCCTCATGGGCGCACCTTTTTTAGGTGTGACGGACTACACGAACCCTAGTGATATGGTCTCCTTTCTGTTTTATCCACCTTTCCATTTTTTATTGTTCGCTTACTATCTTCTTTCCCTCGTCTACCATAGAGAGAGTGTCTTTGAGAAATTGCAATCACTCTGAATGGCTGTAATTTCTCAGAGACTTAGTAATCCCACGTGTTGGTCATGGGTAGTGGCTCTGTAGAAAAGTAAAGTAGAATGGCCCTCCAATTTGAATCGGCTTTAAAGTATTCACCAGAAAGGTAAGTTGGTTTTGAATAAAGCGAAAGGGTCACTTACTGGGAGGAAGACTCAAAATGTTTATATTCTATTTGGCACCAAAGGCCCAGAGTAAGAATGTTTGTTGATGGTAATTTATTTATTATGTTTTACATTATAATGTTAACGAAAACTAAAATTTCATAAAATTTTTATGGATAGATAAAAAAAAGTTTTCCTGCATTTGTAAGACAATTGAAATAATTCTTCAATTGGTAATAAAATTCTTCCTGAATATTCATTTATAGTGATACCTGGAAAATTAAGAAATTTGCTAACAAATCATCTTGCTAAATCATTTGTTGCCAAAGAAATGTTCATGAAATATATGAAGTTATGAAAGGAAATACATTAATAGATAGCACCGATTTTGGAATGAGACAAATGTTATTCAAAGTTTAAACTACATTAAATTTAATAAAGACATTAAACCTTTGCTTTAAAATAAATGTTAATTTTTTTTCTAATTTTGGACTTATATTCTGGTTTTAATAGTTAATTTAGTTCACACTGTTAAAAACTCAAACAATATTAATTTAAGTAAAACAATGAAATATTATATTAATATAAATAAAACAATGAAATATTATATTAATATAAATAAAACAATGAAAAAGGAAAAAAAATCTAATAATCTGCCATTTCAAGCATTTATATATATAAATAAATTATGTTTAAACCAAAAGAGATATTTTTTATTTTGGCATGGCGAATAGTCTCACAATACATAATTCAAATAAAAGTATGTGATACTTAAACAAATTGGGAATGTCTCCTTATATTAAAATTAAAACTGATTCTCAGAAACGGTAAAATTTTGCTCTTTCTAAAAAAAGCAGTCAAAGAAAAAATTAAAATCAATATTTAATTTTCTGTCTAGTACTTGAATTATTACTACTTTTTAAGACTACATTTTAACTTTCCCTTAATTTACGCCACTTTATGTATCTATTTTTAGACTCTTGATCAAGAGTTTATTTTTGTTTTGAGTTGATATTGCTTTAACTATTTCAGCCTGTATATAGAAGGAGCTTTTTTTTTTTTTTTTTTTTTTTTTTAAATTCAGAAAGTTTTTTTTCTTTTTATTTGTTTCCTCTTTTATTCTTTCGACAGATGATTGAAATTTGATATTCCTTTAATTTTTGTCATGTTATTCTCGGAAATCATATTTAACAATCACGATCATACTTAATAAGGAATTGCATTAAAATAGTAATTTTCAGAAATTACTATGATTATGAAAGTTAACCTTTGAATTTTCATAAATGTGTTAAATTTTTTATGGGAAAATTTGTGTTATTTTCTCTCGTCTGTGTAAATTACCAGACAAATTATCCCACACCGTTATAATCGATCAAAAGGAACAATACCATCAAATGTCAGTTGAGTAATGATGTAAATGTTACATTTTCTCCCCACTTCTATTTTAGGATTGATATGTTGAAAAAGCAATATTTCTCATTTAAAAGATTTTCAGAGTAATTTGAAACATTTCTTCTTCCAATTGACTTCTCATAAATTCAACGATTAGTCGTTTTAGACTTTAACAATTTTACTCACATACTAATATCTGTTCATGATCGATTTGAGCAGTGGGAATAGGGATATGACATAATTTAGTAGCAATGCCTAAAAATAGTAACGAATCTTGTCATCATCATTTAAAAAAATGAAATTGTTACTAGAGTTTTCTGAGTACTTTTAATTTCTCGAAAAATTGGATTTTTTTCATTAAATCGAATAACTAAAATGAAATTTTATCTTAAAACGAAAGTCTATATGTTTATAAATGTAAGCTATTTTCTCCACACGAGTTTAAATAAATTTTGTCCTTTGTGGTATCGAAGACGATGCTATTTCAACAATATATACCTCACAAAGGATAAGAGTTTAAATAAATCTTATTCTTTGTTTTATCAAAAAGGATGGCTGTTTTAACTATATCATTTTATGTGTAAATTCTTAACACAAAATCAGTTAACATTATTGAATTTTTCATAAAAGTGGAAATCATAGTAAAAACATCAAATATCAATGGAAACTTAATTAAAATCTTCATAACGTTATGGAAGATAGGAAATGAAAAATGAAAGGTATTGAAGAAATCCAATATTTTTGATTGGCAAAAAAAAAAATTTTTTTTAACTTCTTGCCACGAATCGATTATAGTTTGGATTCTAAAATTCCATTTTATTGGAAAGTTGTACATGGTGAATGTACAAGTGTAGGCATTTTATTTCCTCGTATAGTAGACATTTTATTTCCTCGTCTAAAAACTCTTATACATTAAAAGCTTATTTTTGAAAAAAATTCTAAATTTTTTCTGAAAATTCCCTACATTATGATACATGACAGCTATACGAATGCTGAAACAGGGCACAATTTCTTTAATATATGAATTCAAACATCAGGGATTGAACCTGAGATTAATATGTTTATGAAATACATTTATTTAATGCTACTTCAACGAAGAAGAGCAAGATTTCGAAGAAAAATGCTTTGCTGTGTTAATTTTATACTCAATAATAAATAAATTATAGTTACTTCAAAGGAATATATATTTTTAAATTGTAAAATTTGTAGCCTAAAATTATTATTTTTTGAACTGTTATAATTTTATCGCCTTAAGGAGGCAAATCAATATAATAGTGAGCAATTTTTTCAATTTGCAGAACATTCAATTGATAGATAGATGATTTTTGAATTAAGAAATAAAGCGATGCAATTTATTATAATAATATTTATTCTATAAAACAGTTCTATTGTTTATTCTATATATATTAAAGTCTTTCACTAGGTTAACTCTTTTAGCTGTTTAAATAAATGAAATTATCTTTAAAAAAGGTAGATATACAAGAAGTTGGTCTAATATGAGCATGCAAATGTATCTTCTATACGAAAGTAAAAACCCATGATGACAAGGGAAATGGAGCATTAAAGCAACATCAGCGCAGATATGGTAAGTTGCTCTTTTGTTGTTTTCTAAAATTGCGTTTACTATGGTTCGAATTTAATAATTCCTTTCAAAAGAGATATAAATTACTTTCTCTGACTTTGCAAAAATTGATTCATAGCAAGTTATTTGTTTATTGCCTCAGCTGCGGCATATGAAAACCTTACTAAATTATATTTACACATCCCGATATAGCAATGAAGATTCCAAACATTTTTATAGTGATATTTTGGACCTTATATTTCAAATCTGCATAGATCGACAGTCAAATAATTAAGATAATTTAAGACGCGATAACCCTGCTGCAAATATTCAAACCACACATGCGGGAAAATGTTTTTATAAAGGATATTTTATGAGTTTGATTATTGTTTTGTAAAGCTGCACATTTAAATTATTTTTCACCTTAAGTTTTGTTAGAATAAAAATTAGTTTTACTGACCAATGATTTTATAGAACATTGCGCCCCCTACTACCAAGTTATCAACGTCGTAAAAAGAAATTAAAAATTTGTAATTAATTAATGAGTGTTAAAATCTTTTTTAAAGGGGGGGGTTGCTTTTAAGTATAGAGCTTGCGAATCAAACGGTTTCTGTCAAGGAACACTATACGCCAAGATAACATGAAGAGAAACCAAGTAATAAGAAATTCACTTCAAAATTATTTTCTAAATGTTGTCAGTGTACTCATTTTGAGTTTAGGAATTCAAATGCATTTTTATTTTTTAAAAAAGCAATTATTAAATTAAATAATTATTTAAATTATTTCCTCAATATATTCATTTTCTTTACAGCTTTAACTTAAAATAAAAGAACTTTAAAGGAACAAGCAGTGTGTGTCCATCTAAACAGATGGTGATTCTAAGCATTTTCTTCAATTTTCATCATACCACTTTGAGCAGGATTAATGTATTAAAAAGAAGGCAAATACAAGGCCAAACAAAGTCCAGTATTTATAATTTGTTGCGAGGTAAGCTGCCTTCAAAATTGTGAAAGAAATATTCATTTAACAATTTTCAAGGCAGGTACTTCGAATCAAATTTTTGCAACCGAAATTATATGAGTTCGATGACAGCAACAGCACATTCAAGGTAAGACACGTTTTATGTTTCTATAAAATTTCTTTCAATATTATTTGAATTCATATTTTATCCTCAAAATAAACAGAGTATAAAGGGCGAGCATTAAGTTTTGCCTTGGTTATTGAAATTTAATTACGTAAATCCTATTATATTTAAACGTGTGCTTCTAGTAAATCAAATTTTCATAAAATAAATCATATTTTTCAGACAATTTCATCTTTATATATGATCATCGCCATCGAAAATTTCTTTTGGAATAAAAAAGAAATGTGTGCTTTAATTAAAGCGTTAATGAAAGCATTGAAAAAATAGTTAAAGAATGAATTTGATGAAGAATTGAGTAATTTCAAACATTTTTTTTCTTCGAGAAAGTCGGTGTTTCATTAAAATATTTACGATTCCTTCTGTTTTGTTATTAAAAATTAATACCTTTATATAAAATTACACTGATTTGCATAGATAAAATATTCATCTTAAATGAGAAAAATTAAGATATGTTGAAAGAACAATATTCCTCATGGGCGCACCTTTTTTAGGTGTGACGGACTACACGAACCCTAGTGATATGGTCTCCTTTCTGTTTTATCCACCTTTCCATTTTTTATTGTTCGCTTACTATCTTCTTTCCCTCGTCTACCATAGAGAGAGTGTCTTTGAGAAATTGCAATCACTCTGAATGGCTGTAATTTCTCAGAGACTTAGTAATCCCACGTGTTGGTCATGGGTAGTGGCTCTGTAGAAAAGTAAAGTAGAATGGCCCTCCAATTTGAATCGGCTGGAAAGTATTCACCAGAAAGGTAAGTTGGTTTTGAATAAAGCGAAAGGGTCACTTACTGGGAGGAAGACTCAAAATGTTTATATTCTATTTGGAACCAAAGGCCCAGAGTAAGAATGTTTGTTGATGGTAATTTATTTATTATGTTTTACATTATAATGTTAACGAAAACTAAAATTTCATAAAATTTTTATGGATAGATAAAAAAAAGTTTTCCTGCATTTGTAAGACAATTGAAATAATTCTTCAATTGGTAATAAAATTCTTCCTGAATATTCATTTATAGTGATACCTGGAAAATTAAGAAATTTGCTAACAAATCATCTTGCTAAATCATTTGTTGCCAAAGAAATGTTCATGAAATATATGAAGTTATGAAAGGAAATACATTAATAGATAGCACCGATTTTGGAATGAGACAAATGTTATTCAAAGTTTAAACTACATTAAATTTAATAAAGACATTAAACCTTTGCTTTAAAATAAATGTTAATTTTTTTTCTAATTTTGGACTTATATTCTGGTTTTAATAGTTAATTTAGTTCACACT
Source organism: Argiope bruennichi (assembly GCF_947563725.1). Classification (NCBI taxonomy): domain Eukaryota; kingdom Metazoa; phylum Arthropoda; class Arachnida; order Araneae; family Araneidae; genus Argiope; species Argiope bruennichi. The sequence goes on from NC_079162.1 coordinate 122,357,904, forward strand.
GTTAAAAACTCAAACAATATTAATTTAAGTAAAACAATGAAATATTATATTAATATAAATAAAACAATGAAATATTATATTAATATAAATAAAACAATGAAAAAGGAAAAAAAATCTAATAATCTGCCATTTCAAGCATTTATATATATAAATAAATTATGTTTAAACCAAAAGAGATATTTTTTATTTTGGCATGGCGAATAGTCTCACAATACATAATTCAAATAAAAGTATGTGATACTTAAACAAATTGGGAATGTCTCCTTATATTAAAATTAAAACTGATTCTCAGAAACGGTAAAATTTTGCTCTTTCTAAAAAAAGCAGTCAAAGAAAAAATTAAAATCAATATTTAATTTTCTGTCTAGTACTTGAATTATTACTACTTTTTAAGACTACATTTTAACTTTCCCTTAATTTACGCCACTTTATGTATCTATTTTTAGACTCTTGATCAAGAGTTTATTTTTGTTTTGAGTTGATATTGCTTTAACTATTTCAGCCTGTATATAGAAGGAGCTTTTTTTTTTTTTTTTTTTTTTTTTTAAATTCAGAAAGTTTTTTTTCTTTTTATTTGTTTCCTCTTTTATTCTTTCGACAGATGATTGAAATTTGATATTCCTTTAATTTTTGTCATGTTATTCTCGGAAATCATATTTAACAATCACGATCATACTTAATAAGGAATTGCATTAAAATAGTAATTTTCAGAAATTACTATGATTATGAAAGTTAACCTTTGAATTTTCATAAATGTGTTAAATTTTTTATGGGAAAATTTGTGTTATTTTCTCTCGTCTGTGTAAATTACCAGACAAATTATCCCACACCGTTATAATCGATCAAAAGGAACAATACCATCAAATGTCAGTTGAGTAATGATGTAAATGTTACATTTTCTCCCCACTTCTATTTTAGGATTGATATGTTGAAAAAGCAATATTTCTCATTTAAAAGATTTTCAGAGTAATTTGAAACATTTCTTCTTCCAATTGACTTCTCATAAATTCAACGATTAGTCGTTTTAGACTTTAACAATTTTACTCACATACTAATATCTGTTCATGATCGATTTGAGCAGTGGGAATAGGGATATGACATAATTTAGTAGCAATGCCTAAAAATAGTAACGAATCTTGTCATCATCATTTAAAAAAATGAAATTGTTACTAGAGTTTTCTGAGTACTTTTAATTTCTCGAAAAATTGGATTTTTTTCATTAAATCGAATAACTAAAATGAAATTTTATCTTAAAACGAAAGTCTATATGTTTATAAATGTAAGCTATTTTCTCCACACGAGTTTAAATAAATTTTGTCCTTTGTGGTATCGAAGACGATGCTATTTCAACAATATATACCTCACAAAGGATAAGAGTTTAAATAAATCTTATTCTTTGTTTTATCAAAAAGGATGGCTGTTTTAACTATATCATTTTATGTGTAAATTCTTAACACAAAATCAGTTAACATTATTGAATTTTTCATAAAAGTGGAAATCATAGTAAAAACATCAAATATCAATGGAAACTTAATTAAAATCTTCATAACGTTATGGAAGATAGGAAATGAAAAATGAAAGGTATTGAAGAAATCCAATATTTTTGATTGGCAAAAAAAAAATTTTTTTTTAACTTCTTGCCACGAATCGATTATAGTTTCGATTCTAAAATTCCATTTTATTGGAAAGTTGTACATGGTGAATGTACAAGTGTAGGCATTTTATTTCCTCGTATAGTAGACATTTTATTTCCTCGTCTAAAAACTCTTATACATTAAAAGCTTATTTTTGAAAAAATTCTAAATTTTTTCTGAAAATTCCCTACATTATGATACATGACAGCTATACGAATGCTGAAACAGGGCACAATTTCTTTAATATATGAATTCAAACATCAGGGATTGAACCTGAGATTAATATGTTTATGAAATACATTTATTTAATGCTACTTCAACGAAGAAGAGCAAGATTTCGAAGAAAAATGCTTTGCTGTGTTAATTTTATACTCAATAATAAATAAATTATAGTTACTTCAAAGGAATATATATTTTTAAATTGTAAAATTTGTAGCCTAAAATTATTATTTTTTGAACTGTTATAATTTTATCGCCTTAAGGATGCAAATCAATATAATAGTGAGCAATTTTTTCAATTTGCAGAACATTCAATTGATAGATAGATGATTTTTGAATTAAGAAATAAAGCGATGCAATTTATTATAATAATATTTATTCTATAAAACAGTTCTATTGTTTATTCTATATATATTAAAGTCTTTCACTAGGTTAACTCTTTTAGCTGTTTAAATAAATGAAATTATCTTTAAAAAAGGTAGATATACAAGAAGTTGGTCTAATATGAGCATGCAAATGTATCTTCTATACGAAAGTAAAAACCCATGATGACAAGGGAAATGGAGCATTAAAGCAACATCAGCGCAGATATGGTAAGTTGCTCTTTTGTTGTTTTCTAAAATTGCGTTTACTATGGTTCGAATTTAATAATTCCTTTCAAAAGAGATATAAATTACTTTCTCTGACTTTGCAAAAATTGATTCATAGCAAGTTATTTGTTTATTGCCTCAGCTGCGGCATATGAAAACCTTACTAAATTATATTTACACATCCCGATATAGCAATGAAGATTCCAAACATTTTTATAGTGATATTTTGGACCTTATATTTCAAATCTGCATAGATCGACAGTCAAATAATTAAGATAATTTAAGACGCGATAACCCTGCTGCAAATATTCAAACCACACATGCGGGAAAATGTTTTTATAAAGGATATTTTATGAGTTTGATTATTGTTTTGTAAAGCTGCACATTTAAATTATTTTTCACCTTAAGTTTTGTTAGAATAAAAATTAGTTTTACTGACCAATGATTTTATAGAACATTGCGCCCCCTACTACCAAGTTATCAACGTCGTAAAAAGAAATTAAAAATTTGTAATTAATTAATGAGTGTTAAAATCTTTTTTAAAGGGGGGGGTTGCTTTTAAGTATAGAGCTTGCGAATCAAACGGTTTCTGCCAAGGAACACTATACGCCAAGATAACATGAAGAGAAACCAAGTAATAAGAAATTCACTTCAAAATTATTTTCTAAATGTTGTCAGTGTACTCATTTTGAGTTTAGGAATTCAAATGCATTTTTATTTTTTAAAAAAGCAATTATTAAATTAAATAATTATTTAAATTATTTCCTCAATATATTCATTTTCTTTACAGCTTTAACTTAAAATAAAAGAACTTTAAAGGAACAAGCAGTGTGTGTCCATCTAAACAGATGGTGATTCTAAGCATTTTCTTCAATTTTCATCATACCACTTTGAGCAGGATTAATGTATTAAAAAGAAGGCAAATACAAGGCCAAACAAAGTCCAGTATTTATAATTTGTTGCGAGGTAAGCTGCCTTCAAAATTGTGAAAGAAATATTCATTTAACAATTTTCAAGGCAGGTACTTCGAATCAAATTTTTGCAACCGAAATTATATGAGTTCGATGACATCAACAGCACATTCAAGGTAAGACACGTTTTATGTTTCTATAAAATTTCTTTTAATATTATTTGAATTCCTATTTTATCCTCAAAATAAACAGAGTATAAAGGGCGAGCATTAAGTCTTGCCTTTGTTATTGAAATTTAATTACGTAAATCCCGTCAAAATAGTTGGTGATTCTAAGCATTTCCTTCAATTTCCATCATACCACTTTGTGCAGGATCAATTTTTTAGAAAGAAGGCAAATACAAGGCGACTCAAAGTCCAGTACCATTTTTATAATTTGTTGCGAGGTAGCTTCCTTCAAGATTATGAAAGAAATATTCATTTGATAACTTTGAAGGAAGTTACTTCGAATCAAATTTTTGCAACCGAAATGATTGGAATTCGATGACAACAACAGAACATTTAAGGTAAGATATGCTTTTATGCATCTTTAAAATTTCTTTTAATATTATTTGAATTTATATGTTAGCCACAAAATAAACTGAGTATAAAGGGTTAGTATTAAGTCTTGCCTTGATTATTAAAGTTTAATTGCGTAAAACCTATTATATTTCAACGTGTGCTTCTAATAAATCAATTTTTTTATAAAATAAATCATATTTTTCAGACAATATCATCTTTATATATGATCATCGCCATCGAAAATTTCTTTTGGATTAAAAAATAAATGTGTGCTTTAATTAAAGCGTTTATGAAAGCATTGAAAAAATAGTTAAAGAATGCATTTGATGAAGAATTGAGTAATTTCAAACATTTTTTTTTCTTCGAGAAAGTCGGTGTTTCATTAAAATATTTACGATTCCTTCTTTTTTGTTATTAAAAATTAATACTTTTATATAAAATTACATTGATTTGCATAGATAAAATATTCATCTTAAATGAGAAAAATTAAGATATGTTGAAAGAACACATTTCCTCATGGGCGCACCTTTTTTAGGTGTGACGGACTTCACGAACCCTAGTGATATGATCTCCTTTCTGTTTTATCCACCTTTCCATTTTTTATTGTTCGCTTACTATCTTCCTTCCCTCGTCTACCATAGAGAGAGTGTCTGTGAGAAATTGCAGTCACTCTGAATGGCTGTAATTTCTCAGAGACATAGAAATCCCAAGTGTTGGTCAAGGGTAGTGGCTCTGTAGAAAAGAAAAGTAGAATGGCCCTTCAATTTGAATCGGCTAGAAAGTACTCACCAGTAAGATAAGTTTGTTTTAAAAAAAGCGAAAGGATCACTTACTTGGAGGAAGACTCAAAATGATTGTATTCCATTTGGCACCAAAGGTAAGAAGGTCTGTTGATGGCAATTTATTTATTATGTTTTACATTATAATGCCTACGATATCTAAAATGTTATTAAATTTTTATGGATTAAAAAAAAGTTTTCCTCCATTTGTAAAATAATAGAAAGAATTCCTCAATAGGTAATAAAATTTTTCCTAATTATTAATTTTTATTAATATCTGGAAAATTAAGAAATTTACTAACAAATTATTTTGCTAAATCAGTTGTTGTCAAAGAAATGTTCATGAAATATATGAAGTTATTAAAGAAAATTAATTAATAGATAGCGCCGATTTTTGACTGAGACAAATATTATTTAAAGTTTAAACTAGTTTAAATTTAATTACATTAAAGCTTTGATTTAAAAATAAATCTTCGGTTTTGTTGTTGTTGTTTGTTTTTCTAATTCTGGACTTATCTTTTCCTTTTAATTTGGGTCACACTGTTGAAAACTTAAACGATATTAATTTGAATAAAACAATGAAATATTACATTAATATAAATAAAACAATGAAAGATGAAAAAAAAATTATAATAATCTGCCATTTCATGCCTTTATATATATAAAAAAATATTTGTAAAGTAAAAGAGTGATTTTTTATTTTCGCATGGTGAAATACTCTCACAATATATTATTCAAATGAAAATATGTGATATTTAAACAAATTGGGATTGTCTTCGTATATTAAAGTTATAAATGATTCTAAGAAACAATAAAATTTTGCTCTTGCTCAAAAAAGCAGCCAAGGAAGAAATTAAAATCAATATTTAATTTTTCTGCCTAGTACTTGAATTATTATTTCTTTTAAAGCTAAATTATAACTTCCTCTTAACTTACGCCATTTTATGCATATATTTTTAGACCTCTGTGTTATCCAAGACGATGGCTATTTCAACAATATATACTTCACAAAGGATAAGAGTTTAAATAAATCTTATCCTTTGTTTTATCCAAGACAATGGCTGTTTTAACGATATCATTTTATGTGTAAATTCTTAACACAAAATCAGTTAACATTATGGAATTTCTCATAAAAGTGGAAATCATAGCAAAAATATCAAATATCAATGGAAACTTAATTAATATCTTCATAACGTTATGGAAGATAGTGAAATGAAAAATGGAAGGCATTGACCAAATCTAATATTTTTGGTTGGCCAAAAAATTTCTTTAAACTTTTTGAAACCAACTGATTATAGTTTCGTTTCTAATCCTCCCTTATATTGAATAGTTGTACATTCTGAATGTTTACAGAAGAATTGAACATCTTATGTCTGTATGAGTTAGTTGATTTCGTAGTGATAGTTTAATGATAATAATTTTCTGCTCTTTCAATTTCTTAATACAAATCCCTCTAGGTTATATAATGTTTCAAACATTTATAATCTTAATCAGAAACATTTTCCAATTCAATTTTGCAGTAAATAAAGAAGAAACAATTTTTCAGAGAAATTGCTATCATCTTTGATTTCACATGTCATTTCTAAAATACATAATAATGATACTAAAATCCTCAGTAGGTTTAATCAATAAAATAAAACTAATCCATATATCTCTGTAAAGGTAACACTGGAATATATTTTTCATTATTAACTGCCCTAAATACGATAATTCTTAAAATTTAAAAAATATTACTCATCTGTGTATTAAAATTTTAAATTTCTGTTTCTTAATAAAGTTACACATTGAATATGATAGTGTTCAAACCAAAGCAAGCACCAAAAATGCCCCCAAAAATTAATTTTTGAGAAAAGGCATGTGTTTCCATTTAGATAGAAAGACCGTTTTTGTAATACATATTACACTTATAGATTTATTTATTACCAGGCAAATATTACTTTAAACTTATATTTGTGATTGCGATTCGAAATAGAAGTTGAAGATGCTATTAAAAAATATCAGTGTACAATTTTTGAGTTTTCCCTTTTCTGGGATTACTTTGCTTAATTTATGGGAATTACAGTACGTAATATTGAAAACACTTTTAACTTACCATAATTTTGATTTCGTAAAGACTATTATTCTTATGATATTTATTTGCTAGGAGTCAAAAAAGGAAGTCCAAAATTTATTTATTGTTTAAAACCAGAATGTGATTGCAACTCCGAAGAGACAAGTTGGAGCCTGAATGGAGCTTATTCTGAAATGTTTGAAGTTGCACGTCCAGTGAAATATGAAACTGGGAGGCAATTTCAAGCATTTCAGAACTGGCAAGATCATTAATAAAGAAGAAATCAATACTTTTGTATCCTTTATATAGTGTATTAATCTATGAAAATTCTCTTTGCGCAATTTATACTGACCAATATCAGCGGCTTAGATGTGGAGATAAGAATATGACCTCGTCACATAAATGTAAACTCTTAAATAAACATTGAACATCTATTGATAGCCTCTCACGTCCTATGTATTCAATTCTCATTTCATCATGCATAAATTGTTCCAGAATATTATATGTTTTAGCTCATATAGTTAACGAAGTCTTTGCCAAAAGTACATATCTCCACAGGAAAAATTCTGTGCATGATTAGTAAGCACGTAATGGGAGCTATTTTTCTCAACTCATAATTCCCATATTATTATCTATTTGATCCCGTCAGTCCGTTTGTTTAACTACCGAATTGACTGAAAATTTTCTTTTCTGGGCAGTTTACATAATCATGCTCTATTTTGCTTAAAACATCTAGTTTATTGACAACCATAGATGCAACCAATTGCATAAATTATCAGTTCCGGATTATTAATAATAAATTTTTTATTAAAAATATTGTTTCTACTATATATTGATTAATATAACATTTAATCACCATGGTGAAAGGTACCTTTTCTTTTAAAGATCTCGCAAGAAATATAGGAATGTGCATAAATTTTATTAGTAAATAACAAATATTGTATATTTGCTTAAAATATTTTCTAGAAATGCTCTTATTCTGATGTCATTAAAAATTTTTCTTTTATTTGGTATTTCTGCACATTTCAGAAGAAGAATGCGTTTCTCGTGTAGAATTTTGGAGGGAGTAAAACATTTTTTACCTTGAAGTTCTACAAAATATATTTAGAGATACATATTGTCCTTCTGTTATGTATATAAGAAAATAACGTATCAAAAGGAAATCAAATTGTTCTAATTAAGCTTAACAAAATCGAACTGACCTAATACTTACAAATGATTGCACTACATCCGGCTGTTTAGAATAAAATGGTTCGCCTCTAAAGGAGAACAAGAGAATCTTATCCTTTGTTTTATCCAAGACAATGGCTGTTTTAACGATATCATTTTATGTGTAAATTCTTAACACAAAATCAGTTAACATTATTGAATTTTTCATAAAAGTGGAAATCATAGCAAAAACATCAAATATCAATGGAAACTTAATATCTTCATATCGTTATGGAAGATAGTGAAATGAAAAATGGAAGGCATTGACCAAATCTAATATTTTTGGTTGGCCAAAAAATTTCTTTAAACTTTTTGAAACCAACTGATTATAGTTTCGTTTCTAATCCTCCCTTATATTGAATAGTTGTACATTCTGAATGTTTACAGAAGAATTGAACATCTTATGTCTGTATGAGTTAGTTGATTTCGTAGTGATAGTTTAATGATAATAATTTTCTGCTCTTTCAATTTCTTAATACAAATCCCTCTAGGTTATATAATGTTTCAAACATTTATAATCTTAATCAGAAACATTTTCCAATTCAATTTTGCAGTAAATAAAGAAGAAACAATTTTTCAGAGAAATTGCTATCATCTTTGATTTCACATGTCATTTCTAAAATACATAATAATGATACTAAAATCCTCAGTAGGTTTAATCAATAAAATAAAACTAATCCATATATCTCTGTAAAGGTAACACTGGAATATATTTTTCATTATTAACTGCCCTAAATACGATAATTCTTAAAATTTAAAAAATATTACTCATCTGTGTATTAAAATTTTAAATTTCTGTTTCTTAATAAAGTTACACATTGAATATGATAGTGTTCAAACCAAAGCAAGCACCAAAAATGCCCCCAAAAATTAATTTTTGAGAAAAGGCATGTGTTTCCATTTAGATAGAAAGACCGTTTTTGTAATACATATTACACTTATAGATTTATTTATTACCAGGCAAATATTACTTTAAACTTATATTTGTGATTGCGATTCGAAATAGAAGTTGAAGATGCTATTAAAAAATATCAGTGTAAAATTTTTGAGTTTTCCCTTTTCTGGGATTACTTTGCTTAATTTATGGGAATTACAGTACGTAATATTGAAAACACTTTTAACTTACCATAATTTTGATTTCGTAAAGACTATTATTCTTATGATATTTATTTGCTAGGAGTCAAAAAAGGAAGTCCAAAATTTATTTATTGTTTAAAACCAGAATGTGATTGCAACTCCGAAGAGACAAGTTGGAGCCTGAATGGAGCTTATTCTGAAATGTTTGAAGTTGCACGTCCAGTGAAATATGAAACTGGGAGGCAATTTCAAGCATTTCAGAACTGGCAAGATCATTAATAAAGAAGAAATCAATACTTTTGTATCCTTTATATAGTGTATTAATCTATGAAAATTCTCTTTGCGCAATTTATACTGACCAATATCAGCGGCTTAGATGTGGAGATAAGAATATGACCTCGTCACATAAATGTAAACTCTTAAATAAACATTGAACATCTATTGATAGCCTCTCACGTCCTATGTATTCAATTCTCATTTCATCATGCATAAATTGTTCCAGAATATTATATGTTTTAGCTCATATAGTTAACGAAGTCTTTGCCAAAAGTACATATCTCCACAGGAAAAATTCTGTGCATGATTAGTAAGCACGTAATGGGAGCTATTTTTCTCAACTCATAATTCCCATATTATTATCTATTTGATCCCGTCAGTCCGTTTGTTTAACTACCGAATTGACTGAAAATTTTCTTTTCTGGGCAGTTTACATAATCATGCTCTATTTTGCTTAAAACATCTAGTTTATTGACAACCATAGATGCAACCAATTGCATAAATTATCAGTTCCGGATTATTAATAATAAATTTTTTATTAAAAATATTGTTTCTACTATATATTGATTAATATAACATTTAATCACCATGGTGAAAGGTACCTTTTCTTTTAAAGATCTCGCAAGAAATATAGGAATGTGCATAAATTTTATTAGTAAATAACAAATATTGTATATTTGCTTAAAATATTTTCTAGAAATGCTCTTATTCTGATGTCATTAAAAATTTTTCTTTCATTTGGTATTTCTGCACATTTCAGAAGAAGAATGCGTTTCTCGTGTAGAACTTTGGAGGGAGTAAAACATTTTTTACCTTGAAGTTCTACAAAATATATTTAGAGATACATATTGTCCTTCTGTTATGTATATAAGAAAATAACGTATCAAAAGGAAATCAAATTTGTTCTAATTAAGCTTAACAAAATCGAACTGACCTAATACTTACAAATGATTGCACTACATCCGGCTGTTTAGAATAAAATGGTTCGCCTCTAAAGGAGAACAAGAGAATCTTATCCTTTGTTTTATCCAAGACAATGGCTGTTTTAACGATATCATTTTATGTGTAAATTCTTAACACAAAATCAGTTAACATTATTGAATTTTTCATAAAAGTGGAAATCATAGCAAAAACATCAAATATCAATGGAAACTTAATATCTTCATATCGTTATGGAAGATAGTGAAATGAAAAATGGAAGGCATTGACCAAATCTAATATTTTTGGTTGGCCAAAAAATTTCTTTAAACTTTTTGAAACTAACTGATTATAGTTTCGTTTCTAATCCTCCCTTATATTGAATAGTTGTACATTCTGAATGTTTACAGAAGAATTGAACATCTTATGTCTGTATGAGTTAGTTGATTTCGTAGTGATAGATTAATGATAATAATTTTCTGCTCTTTCAATTTCTTAATACAAATCCCTCTAGGTTATATAATGTTTCAAACATTTATAATCTTAATCAGAAACATTTTCCAATTCAATTTTGCAGTAAATAAAGAAGAAACAATTTTTCAGAGAAATTGCTATCATCTTTGATTTCACATGTCATTTCTAAAATACATAATAATGATACTAAAATCCTCAGTAGGTTTAATCAATAAAATAAAACTAATCCATATATCTCTGTAAAGGTAACACTGGAATATATTTTTCATTATTAACTGCCCTAAATACGATAATTCTTAAAATTTAAAAAATATTACTCATCTGTGTATTAAAATTTTAAATTTCTGTTTCTTAATAAAGTTACACATTGAATATGATAGTGTTCAAACCAAAGCAAGCACCAAAAATGCCCCCAAAAATTAATTTTTGAGAAAAGGCATGTGTTTCCATTTAGATAGAAAGACCGTTTTTGTAATACATATTACACTTATAGATTTATTTATTACCAGGCAAATATTACTTTAAACTTATATTTGTGATTGCGATTCGAAATAGAAGTTGAAGATGCTATTAAAAAATATCAGTGTAAAATTTTTGAGTTTTCCCTTTTCTGGGATTACTTTGCTTAATTTATGGGAATTACAGTACGTAATATTGAAAACACTTTTAACCTACCATAATTTTGATTTCGTAAAGACTATTATTCTTATGATATTTATTTGCTAGGAGTCAAAAAAGGAAGTCCAAAATTTATTTATTGTTTAAAACCAGAATGTGATTGCAACTCCGAAGAGACAAGTTGGAGCCTGAATGGAGCTTATTCTGAAATGTTTGAAGTTGCACGTCCAGTGAAATATGAAACTGGGAGGCAATTTCAAGCATTTCAGAACTGGCAAGATCATTAATAAAGAAGAAATCAATACTTTTGTATCCTTTATATAGTGTATTAATCTATGAAAATTCTCTTTGCGCAATTTATACTGACCAATATCAGCGGCTTAGATGTGGAGATAAGAATATGACCTCGTCACATAAATGTAAACTCTTAAATAAACATTGAACATCTATTGATAGCCTCTCACGTCCTATGTATTCAATTCTCATTTCATCATGCATAAATTGTTCCAGAATATTATATGTTTTAGCTCATATAGTTAACGAAGTCTTTGCCAAAAGTACATATCTCCACAGGAAAAATTCTGTGCATGATTAGTAAGCACGTAATGGGAGCTATTTTTCTCAACTCATAATTCCCATATTATTATCTATTTGATCCCGTCAGTCCGTTTGTTTAACTACCGAATTGACTGAAAATTTTCTTTTCTGGGCAGTTTACATAATCATGCTCTATTTTGCTTAAAACATCTAGTTTATTGACAACCATAGATGCAACCAATTGCATCCATTATCAGTTCCGGATTATTAATAATATATTTTTTATTAAAAATATTGTTTCTACTATATATTGATTAATATAACATTTAATCACCATGGTGAAAGGTACCTTTTCTTTTAAAGATCTCGCAAGAAATATAGGAATGTGCATAAATTTTATTAGTAAATAACAAATATTGTATATTTGCTTAAAATATTTTTTAGAAATGCTCTTATTCTGATGTCATTAAAAATTTTTCTTTCATTTGGTATTTCTACACATTTCAGAAGAAGAATGCGTTTCTCGTGTAGAATTTTGGAGGGAGTAAAACATTTTTTACCTTGAAGTTCTACAAAATATATTTAGAGATACATATTGCCCTTCTGTTATGTATATTAGAAAATAACGTATCAAAAGGAAATCAAATTGTTCTAATTAAGCTTAACAAAATCGAACTGACCTAATACTTACAAATGATTGCACTACATCCGGCTATTTAGAATAAAATGGTTCGCCTCTAAAGGAGAACAAGAAAAGTACTTTGCATGATAAAAATGCCTTGTCAATGATGGGCATCATATTGTATTTCTGAGAAGTCACATTATTTTAACGAAACTCTGTCACAAGCATTCACATAAACATACAAGAAATATAAAAGCGGTGATGACAAGGAGAGATAATCTCCAAACTGTCTGAGCTTTTATATTTTTAATCTTTTTATTTTTTTTTATTTTCAGATATTTGATATATTTTTCAGACTATATATTAATGTATCAAGATTTAAAGAAACTCAATTATTCTAGTCGTAACTGTTGGTTTGTTAGCGAAATATTTTTTCTTGAATTAGAATTCTTTCCTTTTTTATTCTGTCTTATTAGTAATCGGCTGTATTAAGGTCGATTAAATTTTCGTAGGAAATACATCAATCGCTAACATGTCATGCTATTTAACATTTTTCATTACAACATTACATAATTTTAATGCTATCAATCATATAACTTCATTTTCTTCAGATTTTATATTTCTTGTAAAGGATAAATTCTTCATCTAATATACTTTCCTTGGGAAAAGTTTGTTTGTGTGAGAAATTATTAATGATTAGAATCATTTGTTCGGGTGATTAAATTAATGGTATCATTGTTAATAAAAGTTCAACCATATGCGAAACCCATATAATGCTAGTTTAGAGAATAATTTTATTCTTTGATTTTTAATAGTATCATGGATTTCAATCGTTGAAATTTGTTAATACTCATATTAGATATGGAAAATTAAACTTTAAACAATTCAAAAAATAAGTATTTTAATTGTAAATAAAAAATATTAGATAAATTTGAACTTTTTTTTCTGTGGTATATATTAATTAAAATTTACATTTCCAGCAAAAGGCAAAATCTTCATTTTCAAAACGGAATATAATAAGAAAAATAAATTCCACCTTAAATTTCTTGTTATTTGTTAATTTTAATTATTATTAATTTTTAAGCCAAATTCTTTCAAGTATCTAAATATTTGACATAAACTGCAAATCAGAATTTACCTACTTAAAATGGAGCATAGGGCAAATATCACAATTGCGTCCCCTCCCTTTTTAAAACTGCAATTCGCATATTCCATCCACCCGCCTCTTTAACTTTAATTGAAATTGCAATTAAATTAAACAATAACTTATAATATATTCTTAAAGAAAATTACCTTTCCGCTTTCAGCACGAGGTTGCTTCACCGATAAAATTAAATTGTATTACTTCCGTAGAGTCAAGTGACTTTAATTTAGTTATTGAACTTATTTAATTTTTGTAACTCAGAAAGATTGATAGCTACAAAACAACGTATAAATAAAGTGGAAAATAAGGAAAGAAAAATAATTGTTACTATTTGACTTAAATTTTGATGGGTAAACAAAATTAAAATATCTTAAATTCTTGCAGCTAATGTAACTAATAGTTTAAGCCTAAGCATTTCACTTAAAAAAAATGATTTGGCCAAATGGCTTTCTAAAAATATAGATTTAACTGGAGTTTTATTTATATCTTGATCTTGAATTCAACATGAATCGTGATGAAATATGAATTTAATTTAAATTGTAATAATTGCTTATTATTCAATTAATTACGAAATAAATATTTAAACAAATTAGAAGTGATCACGGAATAGCAAATTATTTTCTGCAAACAATTTTACCTTAAAACTAAACAAAATTACCATCTTATGAAATGAACAAATAATTAATCGAGGAAAAACGTTATCATAAACATCTTAATTATTCATCTGCAAAAACATAGCATACCGCATAAAATTCTGAAATATAAATTGTTGCATACTCATAATAATACATATAGGGAAAAAATTATAGCATCCAGGATTGGGCTTATTGGGAATTCTAAAAAATATTTATTCCTGTGCATTTGAATTTGTCAGGCATCACGTTTAAAATATAATTTCGAATACTTTTACACATTTTAATTATATTTTATTAATAATAACTGCATTTTATAATTGTTGTAGTACTTATATTTTATAATTGGATTAATTTATCAGTTTGAAAAATTAAAAGGCATTAAATTCAGAAATTTTAAATGTATGTTTTTATGCACTTCGAATTGATAAAAATTTACAGAAGTACATTAGCTTACATGTATATTAGCTTACAATATCAATGGCCGAGTTTCATTTATAACAAAAAAAAAAACAAAAAAAAAACGCGTTTCTGCTGTTTTGTTTTGTAATCTGCCTGGATTTTTTTTATGATTAATATCGATGCCTTTAAAAGTGTTTAAAAAATGGCTTATTAAGAAGGGCTTCAGGTATGATTTGGAAATGAAAATCTAAAGTTTACTTTTTAAAAATTTCTAACATTATGGCGCATTTTTTTAAAGGAATTTTATAAACAGAATTGTATTTGTTCAAGTTCAGAAATATAAACTGAAATAAAGAAATATTTCTCATAATCCAACTTTTAGAAAATATTTATTCCAAAAGATAACGCCTTGATTTTAATTTTAAAAGAGGAAATATACTGAATTGAAGAATGGAAAAATCTATTTCAAGAGTATACTTTTAAGATAATCAATAAATTTTCCTTTTTTTTAAATTAACAATTTAGTGATAGAAAATTGAAATTATTATTGATTTTGAATTCTTTTAACTTTGTGAGTTCATTGAAGATATTAATTGAGGGAAGTTTTCATTGAAACTGAGAAGTTTAATTTTTTTTAAAAAAATTTACTTAGTGAATTTTATACCCCCGCCCCCTTCTTTTTTTACCGAATCGAATCTATGAAAGGAATTCAGTAATCGATACCACAATCAATGCAAAAGGTAAAAAATGAAAATGGAACTCTAATGAAAAACTTCATGTTTAATAATAAATAAACTGAATTTAAATTATTTTTCAAAAATCTAAAAAAAGGATTTTGATATCTGGTGAGAATACTTAAATGTTATTAAAACAAAGCAAAGAAACTGGAAATGCAGTGTATGAAATATTTTGAAATTTTATAAAAAAATTATCAGCTTTTATTTCTTTTCGGAATTTTAGTGCGCTTATTACTAACTATTTATTATCAAATACAGTGAAATAATTAAATGATATATTAAATAAATCATCCATTTGAGTGGTTATAAATCTTCATAAATTGGGTCATTTCTTTGAACAGAACTTTATTTTCGGCAAAGTATTCGGTTACAAGCTCAGCAGTAACGTTTTTATTGAAATAATAAAAAAAAAACTGACGAGGTCTATTTCGCCGCTGTTTTGCATTTCGAATTTACGAAGAAATAAGCTCATTAAAATCTCAAAAATCGATATAAAATACTGTAATAATAGTTCTTTATTATATCCGCAACGTCTCCCCTTTAAGCGCAGTTGTCGTAAGTCGTACTTCTTTCCTACACTTGATGGTTTATTTTTACAGAAATCTATGTTAGGCTTTTCTCGTTAAGTTTACTTTATAGCAATACGAAACAGTTAGAGCCTTCTCAAAATACTAATTGTCATTTGATCAATTATAGAATAATAATTGACTGAATTTTCAGTGCATAAAAAGATGACCTTTTGAGTGATGTATCAAATTTGACGTCACTTCGCTTTCTTTCCCCTCGCAATTCAAGTAAGGAGGCAAAAAGATCTAAATATACCTAATTTTTATAAAATACTGCGTACATGGCTTTTTAATATTGCGGTTATGTATTGCGATAACCGTAATTTAATTAAATCCCAGATGATTAAAAGCAAGAAAAGCTTTTCTTTCGATTTATTTTGCTGAAATTTCGAGAAATAAGCCGAACGTGATCTTTAATATGAATATTAGTTTTCAGATCCCAACTATTTTAAACTTCAGCATCTCATAACTCTTTAAAAATTTTTTAGAGTTCACCTTCCCATGATTGATCCCATTTAAGGCCCTTTCAGTTAACATCCAAAAATTTTTATTGTGAACGGAAGGATTTCAATGATTTTAAATGAAATTTGGCTTCATTGATCGATGAGAAATTAATTCTCGTAATGTTCTTATAAGCTAATGAATTTTGAAGCTTTATTTAAAGGTAGAAATTTTATTTTCAGGTAGAAGCAATTCTTTATCACATAGGAAATTCACTGGACTGAGAAATACGTTTTGCTAATAATAAAGATGTTAGTAGTTTGGCTTTAAAAATTTAAATAATAAGATCGATAGAGTAAGTAAGCTTAAGATTTTAGATCGAAGAAATAGATTTATTTTTGGGAGAAAAATGAGATGACATCAACTGGTTGAATTAATTGAAAAGAATGACATTTATGGTGATGAAACCATTCATCAGCAGAATTAACATTTTTTTTTTTATCTCAAGAGAATTATTTTTTACTTTTTCGCCCACGAAGTATACAGGGCAAAACATTGTAATATCTAAATAATATGACTCCATGAATTTTCTGAAAATTCCTGGTTTAGAGATCCCTGGGGGAAAAAAACACTTTTTTTTTGTAATTATTTTTGCTTGATGAAATTTGTCTTTGATATATTCTGAATCAGTATGTTTCTATATTCGCCTACGTACGTTGCGAAAATAAATTTTAAAAAAAAGAGCTGTGTGGATGAAATTTGGCGTGATGTTTTATCATAAAACTTAAAGAGCTATATGAGTTTCAGGCTAATTCTGTTAAAGGATTGATTATTGTTAGTCTGTCAATTCTTGAATGTTCAAACGCTATTACTTAGAAATGCAACACACTACATATAGAAAATTTGGTATGAGGCTTTGACACTAAAATTTCAGTCCTATGTCGATTTCTTTGTTTCAATCAGTTGATGACCAAAAGGCGTGTTTTTATTATTACTAAGTAACTAAAACGCAAATTGCGTTTTTGAATATTTGAAGTAACTTCATCCGTAGTACAGTATTGATACAGTCATAAGGGAAATAGGAGTGAAAAAAGGCAATAAAAAATATCAAGTGACTATTAAATTGCATATGAATGTCTTATTGTGACTATCTATTCAAACCTGATTACAAAAAAAAAAAAAAAAAATCAGTATGAAAATGAAATCAAATAGCAGATTTGTATCAGATATAAACTGCGAATATATCATCATCTTTTTAAATATATTTTTGAAATTTCATTTTAGTTATATTCGTGAAATAATGTTATTTGTTGTGAACTAGGGATTTACTGTCTAGTTTGAATGACAATGACGCTAGTGTTGCTGTTGCTAATCACACGTATAGAAATAAACATAAATAAATAATGGTCAATATTTTTAGTTATATAAAATGAGAGATTAAATACAAATAAATGGCTGAATGAGATCCAGGAAGGCATAAAGTCAGTATATTTTAAAGAGAAGAAATCAACATTCGCGTTACAAGAGAAAAAAATTGTCATGAAAGTAGTTAATCATTGGACACCGTATTTCGCCTCTGTATTTCAAATTTCTAAAAGCTATGTACGAATGTGGTCCAGTTCAAAACATAGGCTTTTATTGCTGCTACAAAAAAAAAAAAAAAAAAAAAGGGGAAATAAATTTTATTGATTTCTATCGTTGGGGTAATTGGTTGATCGCTATTTAACTTAGATTCAATGATTAAATTGCTTCGAATCATCTTAATTTGTTTATTTCAGGAAAAATATAAAATCGCATTTGAAAAACAGATAAGATAGTAATTACAATGAATAGAATATCTTAAATAAATATAAAATATTATTCTTTTTAATATTGTTAAAAATGCTTTTCAATATAAAAAAAAATTGATAATATCCTCGACTATCATTTATAAATACGGCAGTGCCTATCACCCTTATTTGAAATTCGTATGTCCGAAATCTAAAGTATTTCAATTATCGGAATGGCAATTAAATTTTCTTTAAAAATTCATAAATATGAATTAATTTCACTGCTGGCCATTGAGAATTAAATTTTAACAACAAAGGAAAGATGCAATTGTTTTTGAATTATTAAAAAACGCAACTCAGCGAAATAGTTATTATTCTTTGTATTAAGAAATCCTAATTAATATTCGATATGTTTTATGTTCACTGCTTAGATATACTTTTTGATTAAAAAAGAAAATCCTATTTGTTTTAAAATCAAGAAGTTATTCGACGTAGATATAATGGCAGTTAGAAACCGTAATCGATAGCAGAAATTACAAATAATATACGATTCCTCAATAAATAGGCGTGTCAAGGCATTACCGCTTGACGATGAGAATTTTACAATTTTTCGCATATATTTTAAAAACTGTTACAGATATGGTCGTAATTGTGAGGATTTCGATGTTTTAGTATCTCGGCGATCACTGTCGTGTAAAAATTTTACAATGTTACAATTCACATCTTTTTTTAACCTCTACGTTTAAACTTCATAGAAAATATTTATTATTTTTTATGTATGAAGTTATTTCATTTTGTGGAGTAAATTTATGCTTTTTTAACTAACAAAAAAAATTGAGAAATATATTATAGTTTAAGAGAACGGTTCCAAGCGGCTTTATTATTCTTTTAAAATTTATTCATTTGTATTTGGAAATCATATACTCCACAATGTACAACATGAGGCTTAAGTAAAAAATTAATTAAAAATAAAAAAATGAAAAGTAAAAATTTTTTAAAAAAGAAAAGAAGTAAAATTATTGAAAGCAAAATAAATAAATAAAATAATAAATAAATGAAATCTTATGCCAAATTTCTTAAAAGTTAAAAAGCGATAAAAAACGGAAAAAATGGATGAAAACAAACAAAATGAAACAAAATATAAATATGTGATAAGCATAAAAGAAAAACAAAATACAAATATCAACACGCAAATAACAAGCATACGAATCACTACAAATAGAATTCCATTGAAAACTGAAAGCCAACATTTCATTTTAGAAAACATTCATACTTAAAAGGAAAAAAAAAGGAAAAAAGAATTAAGAGAAGGAAAATGAAAAGGGAGGGTAGAAGAAAACAAAAGTAATAAAGTACTGAGCAAAGTACTGCTTGGTACAGTGTCCCAAGACTACCAATTTCTGACGAGTCCACCTCACTAAAGGGGGAGAGGCGGAAGGATGAGCGCATTTGATTATGTGGCTAATTCAAGCGGAAAAAAACCTTCAGATTTAGCACGAAATATATTTTATATCATCTCAAAATGTTATTAAAAAATTCAATAACAAATTTAAAAAGTGCTTTAACCTAAAAAATATTATTATTTTGAAATTATAATTATTTATTTTTCCATTTATTCATCATAATTTAAGGTTCAGACAGCTCATAGTAAAAAAAATGCTCTGAAGTATTTTATTATGAAATAATATATTTTCCTGATAATATTGACGAGTTACCTGTCGTTTTTACGCTTTTTACGTCTGCATATAATCTGAGTTCACCTTCCTAATTATATCTTTATTCTCACCCCTATTTTGACTAAATAAAAACATCCTGATGTAAGTGCAAGAAAGCAGAGGACTTTAAAATACAAGAATGAACAGTAATTTAATGATAGGTGTAAGAATTCCAGGCTATAATATAAGAGTGACATTATGAGTATTACAAGTTTTAGCAAATTCTAATAATGAGTAAAAGGAGGACATTGTATTTAAAAATGAGAACGGTCAATCCTTTGTTGAAATGCCAATTATTTTCTGAAAAATTTCCCCGGCTAACCAACGCACTCAGGCACCAAAAATAATACACTCAACGTTTTGAATTTTTCTTAAGGAACTGTCTCATAATGTCACTGCTCTGCTAATGAAACATTTTTAAATACTGACTGAAATCACTATGACCAATATGAAATTGAGTTACTTTAAAAAAGATCAGTCGTCGGAATTGTCAGGAAAAAAACTTTTTTGTATATTTGGCTTTTGATAAAGTGCTCTTCCTCCCACTTGCTAAGGAGATATCGGTAAGTGACTCTTTTCTAGACTCAATTCTAGCTTAGGAATTTCGACGTCTATATTAATTAGGAAATTAAAGCAACTTTTGCCAAAAAATCTGCTCGCTCGTTCCCAAAGATACCATAGCATTCTTTTATATGAACGAACAAAATTATCGTTCAATTCTTTTTAAGACTACAAAGGAATTTTAAGGACAGAAGGACAACTACAAACTTTTTTTTGTGTGCTGCTTGTAATTTAAAGCTAAAATAGAGAAAAAGGAGAATCTGGAAGCGTCATTTTTCAAACCATTATAACTTTCGAAATATTCATCAGAAATATAAAGCTTTTTGGAGGGTTAATTTATGACAATACAATCGATGAATAGGAAAAAATAGTAGGCGTAATGGAAATACTTCGGATTATGTTAATTAGCCCTGTTAATCAATATTCTATCTAAATAACCTGCTACTCTAAGCCATTTCTACTGAAACTAGTTTTCTGGAGAGATAATTATAAATGCTCGAGTTGCAGAGGTGTTCACTTAAATTTCGACGATTGCCCATAACACCTTACTATATATTATCAATTTCAATTCCTTTTGTTTAAATCGATATGAAGATTATTAATTACCACATTTTACGATTGATACTGATGAAGTCCCTTGATACTGATGAAGCTTTTATCTGACCATGACTTTAATTGAACAAGATCAATTTTCCTTTAATATTTCTTTGATTGACTCATCATAAAAATATAAGAATAAAATTTTTTTTTAGTTTTCACATTAAAATGCTGCTGAAACTCCAAACAGAAATGATGAACATAAGAGCCGATGTGAAGCTTCTTCTAGAACGTTTGAAATTAATAATGCAGTTACATATAAAACTTCGGTACCAAATTCAAACATATTTCGAATAAGCAAGCTCATATAAAAAGAAGACAGAATTTTTTTGCGATCTCTATATTTGTCATTAATCTATGAAACTGTTCAAAATAATTTCCTACCTTATACTGAATTACAGCTGAAAATCCGAAAAGCCATGTTGGAAGAAGGATGAAGCTTGCTCCAGGGGCGTTTGAACTTGAGATATACATTGAAAATAAAACTCTTGTATCAATTTAGAAAAAAATCTTTAGCATCAGTAAATTCAGGAATAAAGCAGGCAGGATTCTTTTATATCCGTTATATTGTTCATTAATCTATAGAAAATAAACCACAAAGTGATTTTCTTCTTTATACGAGATTGCGGCTGCAACTTTGAAGACACATAATGAAATTAGGAGAAGGGACGATGCTTGTTCTAGAGTGTTTAAGCATAGAAAAGTAGCTACACATAAAAATCTCGTACTCATTTCGAACATTTTTAAAATAAGCGAGTTCGTGTATAAAAAAGAAAGAATATCTTTCGCTTATTTTCATTTTTCATTAATACGTGAATTGAACATGAAATAATTTTATTTCTTATTTTAGATTTCAGGTGCAAATTTTATGACACATGGTGAATTTTGTATAAAGCTTGTTCTAAAGTTTTGAACATCGGAAAAAACTTTTAAAAATAAAAATTTCAAATGGAATTCGAGCTACTTAAAAATAAAAAAGTTTGTGAGTACAGAAGGCGTAAGTCCATTGCACAGCTTGTATGCTTCATTAATATATGAAACTAAAATTAAAAAAAACATTTTGATTTTTATACTTGATACCAACGGAAAGTTCGAAGTGACGTAGGAGATAGGATTAAGCTTGTCTTAAAGCGCTTGAATAGTATACAAATTTAAATATAAAATTAATTATATATTTCTTAAATGTATATATTTGTATCAATTTCGAACATGTTTACAATAAGTAAATCCCTGAATAGATAAGAAAGAATTGCTGCTATACTTTATATTTTCTATTTCTTTATGAAAATGAAACTCAAAATTATTTCATTCCTTATTCCAGATACCAGCTAAGACATCCAGACCTTTTCATATTTTGTACTAGTTTGTGGCTACAACTTCGAAGTAAAATGGAGTACTTTGGAGGCATGATGAAGTTTGTCCTGGAGTGTTTGAATTTCGTACGTAAAGTTGAATATAAACCTTTTGTACAAGCTTAGAACATTTTTAGAATAAACAATTTCATAAATAAAGAAGACTGAATTCCTTCATATCCTTTATATTGTTCTTTACTCTTTACGATTGTACCTCAAAATCATATTATTTTATAAACTAGGTTGTGGCGACTGCTTCGAAGGGACATAGTGAGCTGTGGAGGGAAGCTGGAGCTTGTTCGAGAATGTTTGAACTTGGTGCACAAAGTTAAATATAAAACTCTGTTATCAAGGTCGAGCATTTTCAGTATAAGCAAGTTCATCAATAAAGAAGACAGAATTCCTTTGTATCCTTTATTATGATTCTTTAATGTATAAAATTTTATATCAAACTTAGCAGAAAGGTTTGACCTTGTTCAATAGTATTTGAACTTCAAACTAATAGTTAATAATTTAACACTTGAACCAAATTCCAACATCTTTGGATTAAGATAATTTAAGAATAAAGAAGACAGAATAAATTTTATCTTGTATATTATTCATTAATCTATGAAATTCAGCGTCAAAATCACATTATTCTTTATACGAGATTGCAGTTGAAACTTCGAATCGACATGCTGAACTTCGGAAGTAATTAGAAGCTTGTTACAGAGTGTTTGAAATTCGTAATTAAGTTGAATATAACGCTTTCTCTCGAATTTCGAAGATTTTTAGAAAAAGCAAGTTCAGGAATAAAGAAGATAGAATTCCTTTGCATTCTTAATATAGATTTTTAATCTTTGAAATTGTACATAAATATAATTTTATACTTTATCTAGATTCTGACTGCAATTTCAAAGAGAAGTGGAGGTTTTTGGAGGCTGGGTTAAGTTTATTACAGAGAGTTTGAACCTCGTACATGAAGTTGAATAGAAATATTTTATAAGCATTTCGAAAATCTCAAGAAAACCCAAGTTTATGGAGAAAGAAAAAAGAAATCCATTTTTCTCTTAATATTATTATTTAATTAATGAAATTGTACCCGAAAATAATTTTATTCTTTATGCTAAATTGCAGCTTTAACTTCAAAAGGACAAGATGAACTTTGAAGGCAAAGTGAATCTTATTTTAGAATATTTGAACTTCGTAAGTAAATTCGAATATAAATCTTTCACTCGAATTTCGAACATGTTTACAATACGCAAGTTCATGAAGTTTGTTGAAGAGTGTTTTGAGTTTGTACGTACTATTGAATATAAAAATTTCGTTTGAATTTCGAACGTCTTCAGAGAAAGCAATTTCATGAAAAAACAAGGCAGAATTCCTTGGTGTCTTTTATATGGTTTGTTAATATATGAAATTGTGTCTGAAGATAATTTTAGTCCTTTTACTAGATTGTGGCTGCAACTTCGAAGCGAAAAGGTTAACTCTGGATGCAGGATGAAATTTGTTCCAGACTCTTTGAACTTCTTTAGTAAAGTTGAATATAAACTTTTTGTAGTATATATTTAACGAGTTTCGAACATTCTTAAAATAATCGTTGTCATGTATAAAGAATAAATACTCCCTTTGTTTCCTTTAAAATATTCATTAATCAATGAAATTGTATCACAACATTTTATTCTTTGTACTAGATTATGGCTGCAGATTCCAAGAAACATACTGAACATAAGAAACGGGATGAATTTTCAAATTTGATGAGAAATAGTGAATTTTGGAGGCAAGGTGAAGCTCGTAAGAGAATATTTGAACTTGGAACAAACAATTAAATATAAATCCAATTTTCAACAATTTTAGAATAAAGAAGTTCATAGATAAAAAAGACAGAATTCCTTTGTATCCTTTATATTGCTCATTAATCTGGGAAATAGTATCTCGTAATCCTTTTATTCTTTATAATAGAATCCGGCTTCAACTTTGAAGTGACATGGGAAACTTTGGAGGCAAGATGGAGATTGTCCGAAACTGTTTGCGAACAGTTAAATATGAAACTCTCGCGTAAAGTTCCAACATTTTCAGAATAAGCAAGTTCATCAATAATGAAGACAGAATTTCTTTGTATCCTTTACAGTGTTTTTTAATCTTAGAAATTATACCTGAAGACAATTTCATATTTTATACTTTGATTGTGACTACAACTTCGAAAAGAAACGGGGAACATCGGAGGCATATGAAGTTTGTTCGAGAATATTTGAACTACTTGAGTAGAGTTAAAAATAAACCTTTTGTACGATTTTCGAACATCTGCAGAATAAGTAATTGCATGAATAAAGAAAACAGAATTCCTTCATATCCTTTATATTGTTCTTTATTCTTTACTATTGTACCTCAAAATCATATCATTTTTTAAACTAGGTTGTGGCTACAGCTTCGATGGGGTATAGTGAGCAGTGGAATGAAGACGGAGCTTGTTTGAGAACGTTTGAACTTGGTGCTAAAAGTTAAATATAAAACTATGGCATCAAGCTCGAACATTTTCAGAATAAGAAAGTTCATCAATAAAGAAAACAGAATTCCTTTGTATCCTTTGATTCTTTAATGTATAAAATTCTGCATCAAAGTAATTTTATCTTTATGCTGATTTGCACAGCTTCGAAGAAACAGGGTGAACTTAGAAGAAAGGTTGAACCTTGTTCAATTGCATCTGAGCTTCTGACGTATAATTAAGAATATAATACTTGAACCAAATTCGAGCATCTTTAGATTAAGCAAGTTTATGAACATAGAATGCAGAATAGATTTACTTTTATTATTCATCAATCTATGAAACTTAACTTCGAAGTCATTTTTTTCTTGATACGAGATTGCAGTTATAAATATATCACCTATACTATAAATATGTCATTGCTTTTTTAAATATATTTTTCTTTTAAGGTTATAGCATTTTTCTTTTTATAATGTTATTTTAATTATCTTCTTTCACTAAAGCTACGTGATGAGAATATGAATAAGAATACCTTGAATGAGAATGATATTGCTGCTGTAGTTGCTAATCACAATTAACCAAATTCACATGAATGAATAAAGGTTCTTTTTTTAGTGATGTGAAACAAGATTTAAAATATGTAACTGAATGAGACTCAGAGGATCATTAAAGTGAATATATTTAAAAAGAAATCAACATTCGTGTTATAAAGGAAAATTATCATAAAACCGGTTAACCTGTGTTAGCTTTAATGGATACCACATCTGGTATCTGTATTCCAAATTTCTAAAATGAATCTGTCTATAATTGACGTCAAGATCGAATAATGGTTCTTACTGCTTAGAACAAAAAAAAATTACTTTTATCCTTTGGGTAATTAATTAACCGCTATTTAATTTAAGACTAAATGATTAATATAATATTTTATTCTACATATTTTATACGAACTGATTGAATATATTTCTTTATATTTATTGTTAGAAATGAAATTCCAAATCATGTGAACTGGAAATCATTCGGCGACGATTTCATCGTGACTGTTAAAACTCATGTATTGCGACGCGTAAATCGATGGAAGCAATTTAGAAATAATATCCGGTCAATCAACAAGCAGGCGTCGAAAGGCTTTATCACTAGATAGTAAGAATTTTGAAGTTTTTTTTTTCATAAATATTTTTAATACTTTTACGATATGCGCACAGTTTCTAGAATTCCGATATTTTTGCACTTAAGTTTTGATCGCATCTAAAAATGCTACTATATTAAGTTTTTCCAGAATATCGTGTTTAAAAATTTATAAAAAAATATTAATTTTTCTGGATTTCATTTTATTATTTTGTATTGTAAGATTAGATTCTTTTAATAAGCCAAAAAATGATACTTATATGAAGGAAGCAACAGAGCAAGATGATGATACTACATATAAGTTGATCATTTTAAATTAATTCAGTTTTCGAGGTAAATTGTTTTTCTTATGACATAGAATGCTCTTTTAGCCATTTTGCAGTTGTCAAAAAAAATAATAATAAAAAAAAAAGAAAGGAAAAAAATACCTTTATAAATCGAGCATTTATAATCGTATCTTCATAATACTGGTATCGATGTAAATGGCTTGAAAGAATAAGTTTGTTCAGATAGACAAACTGATTAACCGAGTTAGTTAATTAATCAATATCTCGATTTTTCTCATTACACCTACAACTATTTAGCACAATGGATTTTTTTTTGTCATGAAGTATGTCCCCCTCCTTCCAGAAAAAAGGAATCTTAAAAACTTTTGGCCATATCTCGGAAACTATTATAAATATCTGAATTTTTTTGGCGCATTAAAATAACATATTTCTGTTATACAAAGTGTCAAAATAAATTCATAGATAAAAAAAAAAGAAGAGTTTTTATTACAAATTTTTAAACACGTCAATGAGAAAAAAGTGAACTTTAATATAGGAAAAGTTTGGTGTAAAAGCAAAGCCACGATACTAAAAATATTGGAATCCTAAAAATTGCAAGCATATCTTTAATAGTTTTTGAAATATTTGCAAAAAACTACAAAACTCCCACAGTCAAGCGATAGTGTCTGTACACGCCTGCATGTTGAGAGACAATACGCTCAGTCCATCAAAGAATTTTCAAGCCAAGGTTTATAAAATTTGAAAAAAAAAAATGTAAATATTTTTTTAGAATTTTTATACATAAAAAAAACTCTTTCGGCTTCAATACATTAGTTACAACTGCTTAATAACGACTCGAATGTTTGTTCGAGTTCACTTTGTGGGAGAGGGATGAAGATGCGACAGCAAATACTCGACTTATAGAAGTGTAACTTTAAGGTTAAAAGGTGAATTTGTGTTTTAGATGTGGTTTCTTTCTCTCAACCAATTGAAACCGAAATCTGACACAGATCTACGATTCCGGTTACAAAATTACATAACGAATTTGATATAGTTAATTAATTACAATTTTGAGTTTTTGCTTTTACATGCTTCCGATTTTGCAGACCGACAGACATTCAACATTTCATTAGATTTAGCGGTGAATTTGGTAGGTGTCTATACAATAGATGTTAAATCTGTGCACAGAATTTTATCCATCTATCTTTCTTCGTTTTGCAGTCAACGTTTTGACTTATATTCGCACAGGTGGCCAGGTGGATTTTCTCTCTACGGAGTGTGTTCAAAACTTGATAGAAATCTACAAATTTGGTGCAAAGACCGTACACCAAATTTCATCCGTCTACGTCAAAGCGTTTTTGAATTATCTTCATCGTAAACGGGCAGACAAACATTTTCCAAAAATACGTTTTTAGAAATCAAATATGTCTAAAATTCGTCAAAATCTCGAGTTCTAATTTTTTGACAATTACAAAACTGTCTCTGTACCTTATATACTAGAAAGTAAAAAATCCTATTGTTTTTTACGAAACAGTGAAGATAATGTATTTTTTCCTTCATTTATTTTGACAAATATTCTGTTACGTAGTACGGCGGCGTTTACAAGTTTGTCTTTTTCCATACATAAAATAACTAACTTCTTAATTTTTATTTATTTATTTTTTTACTTTGAAACAATTTGCAGCCATGTGCCGGAAGGTTATGGACTAAACCAGAAAGTGAACTCCATTTCTATATTTTTAATTTCATCATTTGTTTTTTGCTAGACTAAACACGTCAAACAAAAAGGAAGGATTAAATTTTTAAAAAAATTACACTGCAACGGACAAAATTAGAATGTCAGCAATAAAAAAAATAATAATAATAAAAAAAAAAAGCTAAGTCAGGCAGTCATCTGGCAATCATCTATTTTATATTTTATTTGTTAAAGGAAATACACTATATGTATTTTCTTTTAAATCTTTTTTTCTCTGAATGTCTGGATTTGTTTAATCATTGCTTGAACTTTTTATTGATTTTACTTTTAATTTCCCCCCGTTAGCAGATGCATATAGTCTGAACAAAAAAGAAAGTATTTTTTCAATGTGTTCATAGACTTGAAGTGTTCGCAGACAGACAGATATAACGACAAAAATGTATTTTCCGTACTCATGGGTCTGAAATATGAAGATTCGTGAAAATCGCAAGTTCGATTTCTTGACGATTACAATACTTACTCTATACTTTGCTAACGGGAAAGTAAAAAAGAATAAAAGAATTTTAAGAAGCGATAATTTAATGTGGGAAGCGCTGACAGATCCCGTATCCTGTATGGCGCCATGCTGGCCATGTTGCGTCACGTCATTAATCACGTGATGCTTTCCCGCCATTATTGGCAGACGAGAGTTGGGCGGTGAGACTGCAAGACGTGCAGCTCACGCTCATGTATCTTTTATGTTCTATGTAGTAATGTTTTGTCCTTTGTACTTTAATCTTAATAAATATATTTCACATATTAATGCTGGTCGTTGCCTTTTCCCACATTAATATTAAGAGACTCAAAACTTAAAATTTTATTAAAAATTACTAGTATAACCATTAAATAATGGGAACTATTCTTTTAACAAATGATTTTAATGATCCTAATTCTGAATAAAGATAAATAATTTAAAAACATCTTATTCACGAAGTGGAAAAAGTAAATAAATTGTGATGAAAATATAAACTAGTGTCTTTAGTATCTTGTTTTCATAGATAAACAAATGCATAATATAGACTCGATATCTGAAATATTTGATATAATTTTCTTCAAAATAACTGTGCTGAAATTGTAATATATGATAAATATTTATTTAAGTAATTTCAGATGAGGATTCGCAACAATGCAGAATTCAAAACGGAAGATGTAAATTTCCTTGAGATGCGATGATTTGGATCTCATGATGCTTGAAAGAAACTTAAGATCATGAAGGCCATATTTTCAAAGAAGTACATGTAACAAAAATAGATGATGAACAGAGTAACATCATTATTAAAATAAATATATTCCTTTGTTATTCAAGAATGAACTATCATTTGTAATTTTTATAGATAATAAAGTGATTTTTTTGTAGATAAATTGTGTTTAAATTATGTCTTTCAAATAAAAAAAAAATGCCTTCCACCTTCATTGTTCCTGAAGTAAATTTTAAGTTTCTGAATTTTTTTCATACCCAATACGGTGTTCAGAAAGAGTAAGTAATTCGAGCAAAAGGAAATTTATAAATATCTAATAAACGAATTTATTTTACAAGAGTGCATTAAAACTATCTTTATGTATTTGTAGACATTGCATGAAACAAAAACATTGTTCAAAAGGAAGCTTTCCCAGACGATTTTATTGGAATAAATAAAATCGTCTGGGAAAGCTTCCCAGACGATTATAAGTAACATAATTAAACAAACAATTTAGAAATAACAAATTTAGAGCCATTGTTGGCAATTGCCAAAACTCCTGAAGGATTTATAGGAATTGATAAAAATAATTTATTCTGGCTTCCTAAACTGACCCCATTAAACCAAAACACAACCCAATACGACATCCGTAAAAGTTACATAAAAAAATTTGCAAATTTAAGAATACGGATTCCGAACACAGCTTCTTTAATTATGATGGTAATTGAAAAAGCAATGAAAAATTCAATATTCTTAAGATTCCTTCAGTAGTAATGTTTGATTCCTTCATACAAACTAGCTTAACTTAAAATCCCATTTAGAAACAACATATTTGCTGTTTTAGGAAATACTCATTATCTTGAACTGCAGCGACATTACTCTGAATTCGCATTCCAAACATCTACACTAACTGAAAGTTGGTAGAGCCCTCAAATGATTTATCTTGACTAGAATTGAATAAAAAAGCGGAAGGAAATAATTTCTCACATTCAAGCAAAAATCTCCTTAAGTTGATTAAAGAAATAGAAGGAGACATGGTGTACAAAATACTTGTGAATTTTCTTTACACTTAGATTATAAACTTTCGGAACGCTCTACTATTTGGAGAGCGGAAAGTTGCAAAAAAGTTGGCAAAAAAAATTTTAAAAAATGAAAGAGCAAAACCATTGAAACTAAAATAAGAGATTTCATATATTCTGATTTATTGAAAATAAACCACAACTCTTAAAACTAAATAAACAGATGCAACAAGTTGTTACTAATCATCACTCAATTTCATCTTTCATTGTTTTATCCGTTTAGAACCAGCGATTTATTTCTACTAAAAGGTAGATCGCCACTTCACCCAATCACTTATGATCTCTTCCCCTTTCGAAAATGTTTTTCGGCAGACAGTCCGAGGTTGTAAATCTCGGAGAGTTTTTCCTTACTCCTTCTTCCTTTCATCAAAATAATATTGTTTTAAAGTCTTTATTCCGAAAACGCTCTTAACATCAATCAGGCAAAGTTGTTGAACTGATGTGACATGAATTGCCCAGAAGTAGCGTTTTACCATGCGTATTCGGGCAAAGTTACGCAAACAGAAACCAATTCAGGGTTGCCACGCAAATCTGGAAAAAAAGGAGAAAATTCCCTTTGTTTCCCCCATATGTATATGCTGTATAGGAGGAAACGCGCGACTCCATCTTTAGTTTTTATCAGTAAAAAAGAGCAAAGGGAAGTAAACAATTCAACATTACCTGAGATAGTAATATATTAAGCGAATGTTTATATTTGCATACTAAAGAAAAAGAAAAAAAATATATTTATTATTACTCAGGATTTAGCCAGACGAATTCACACGTTAACCCTTAAATGCATAAATTTTTATTTTTAATAAATAAAATTTGAAATCAACCGGTAAATGGATGTAGTGAATAAAAAAATACAAAAAAACGTAAGATTTTTTTTTAATTTTCAAAGAACATATTGATGTATTTCTGCATCATCATGAACAACCACTCCTTGAGTTCCACAAATCTACTGCTAACAGTAATATAAAATTTCAAATATAAATAATAACTCTCAATACATTACAAAACATGAAAATTCATGAAATATTTTTTTTAGCATTTAAACATAAAGGAACGTAAGTTCACTAAACCTAAAGGATCATTTGTTATATGATCCTTACATAGTGGAATTTTACACCTCAATCTGTTTGAAAATATAGGCTCGTGACCAAAACAGTCTTTTCGTACATACGTAGATGGGAAAGGATAAGATGACCCTTTAGGTTTAGTGAACTTACGTAGAACCGATTTTGCATATTGATGTATTTTTATGAGCAAAAAATAGTCACAATTTTTTTGCATAAATTTAGCAAAATATTTTTCTTTACACGAACATTGTTTCTATTCGAAAAAAAATTTCCTTGTATGTTTTTATTATTTTTTATATAAATAATCGTAATTCGTTACACATTCCGAAATGAAATTGTACTCAGATATCGCGCCAACAATGAAAACCGTCACTAATAAAGAAATAAATTGCCAAAAATTCTAGTTGCGTTCGGAAACGATAAAATAGCTTTGGAAAATTTAAATAAAAAAAAAACTCAATGCAAAGGTTGCTATAAAATATTTTAAATAACATAAAATTAAAGACTTGAGTGAAATAAAACACAAAATGACGTTCTTGCTATTAAGATACAAACCATCCAATGATTACCTAACAAAACAAATTTACAAAGTAATTTTTTTTTGGCAATTAATATATTTGAATATCAACTTCAGCAGATTTTTTTTAGTTAGCAATTCCACTTTTTTGCAACAATTTAATTTAAAAGCTTCTTTATGATTTTTGTCTTTTTTCTTCTGAATTTTTTTCTGTAATTCTAAGGGCCTCGGTTGCCTGATGGTAAGGTCTCGGCTTCAGAACCGGAGGGCTCGATGTTCGAAACCCGGATCCACCGAAGAACCCCCATGGAAGGGGGTATGGTGCACCTAGAATCAGTCGAACCGAACATCTTCCCACAGGTGTGGTGTGAAAGTTTGGAGAAGGGATGTAAGATTAGGTGTCTTCCTCGTCATCTGACCGTGGTTCAAAATTACGTAGTTCGTCCCAAAATATCCTTAGAGTTGCTTTAAAACGGGTCAACCAAACTATTCTACTTTACTAAAGCTTAATAACACCTCATAAGCACTAATTCACCATACTGAGACTAATCTCTTGAAATCCGAACATTTGAGATATCTATGAAAGTATATGTTATCAGACACAGTTCTTAGACAAATTAAAAAATCTTTATCAGATTTTCACCTAGCACAGTTTTGTTGATAGCAAATCAACTTTCCACTGAGACAAAACGAAAATTATATTTACGATTTCCCAAAAATTAAAAAAATTCTTTGGGCCTCAAAGCATTAGAATAAAAATCACCTGAACAAAATTTTTTTATTAAATTAATCAAACTCTACTAAGAATTGATTTTTTAGTTTTTTTCAGGAAATTTCGAATTGGATCTTTGTACTTTCTGAACATGCAGAGGAAAATTATGTTTTGCAGTGATGAAGTTGAAGCAAATCAACCATTAGCTTTTCACAAGCATTTCAATAAACGATTTTGAACAAGGTGCATTTTTTAAAAGAGTAAAACTTCTGGTCATACATTCAATTTCCTTTGTAATATTCTTTACAAATATAAACGCACTCTGTTAGTGTTAGCTCAAAGCTCTGTGCGCAAAGTAGCTATATTAGTATTCAAGTAATTTGAAGTCACTATTCCATTGCCGGAATTTTTTCTATGTTGGAAATTGGACTGATCTATGCAGAAGAAGAGGGGAGTGAGTAGTAAAGGGATGAGCTTCCTGATTTTAACAATCGTGAATGGGGTTTCGTTGTTTTTAAAGCTATAGCGGCGATCTTTTATTCTTTCAAGATTTAAAACTAAATAATTTAACATTCTCTCTACTTTCCTGGTATTTAAGGAAAATTTCAAAATTCCTTGCCTTTCCCATATTTTACAGATGATTTTTAAATTCCCAGTTTTACCTGATTTTTCCGGTTCTCTGTGCCTTGCAACCTTGCAATTACCATTTAGAGCAATTACCATTAGTGGATTGAATTCTAAGGGCAAAACTCTCTAATAGAATTTGATTTGCAATGAAAAATTGAATAAATTACAACATATTTTTCAAAAAATCCAATTCAATAAAATTTCTTTAAAAAGTCATTCAAAAAACAACTGCAAAATGATATATTAATGAGAACGGTATATTATTTAATACTATATTTTAATTATTATTTAATTAATTATTAATACTATATTTTATTGTATATTATGACAATATTTTTAATTGTTAAAATTTAAAATATTACGAAACTACGATAAAGAACGATCAGATCCCTTATTGAATATAAAATACATACATGTTTTTTTCTTAATTTTTATCATGGAACACATGACAATAAAATTTAATTATCAAATGGTTGGACATAAGTTATATTTTAGCTTTATTCATTATGACAGTTAGAAACAAAAATGTCTTCTTTGATTTAATTTTATTGGTATACTATTTTGCTTTTCTAAAAAAGTTATGTTCACTTTACTTGCCGTGCTGATTAATTTTAAATTTTAAGTACATCATAATGAGTTTAATAATTTTTAAAAGTTTTTTTGCCTGTAACTTCTCAACATACGAAGAAATTCTTTGATATTTTGATATTTTTCGAAGTATTTTGAGAAGAAAATGGATTAATTTCTTCAACATTCCATTCCAAAAAAAGGACTTAAAATTTTTTTCCATGCCTCCCCCCCTTCCCATCATACTCGTCAGTCCATTATTAAAATTTTCATATTACAGCCTGAGTAAAAACTTTAAGGCCAGTAAAAATTTTTGAGAAAATGTAAAATGAAATAAAAGGGATTCAAATAATATTAATTATTAAAGTTCATTGATAAGAAATAAATGCCATAAACATAATTTGTAAATACATAATTATGAAAAAATGTGGTTATTTAAAAAGTTAGTATTTCTGCCTGAGTAAAAACTTTAAGGCCACCAGTCATTTTTTAAAAATAAATATAATATAATCGTGTAATTACCATTGCAACTACTAGCTTGTGACAACGCTGCAATTTTCATACTTGTCATACGTTTCTTCGAAGTATTGGTGATCTTTGTGAAGATGGCGAAGGGTAAGAAGTTAACTGACCGTGAAAGTGGACAGATCGAAGCTTTGTCTACAACAGGAATGAGTAGTCGTGCTATTGTGATAAAGAGAGGAAGATCAAAGACTGTAGTCAACAATTTTTTTTAAAATTGAAAGACAATTACGGTAAAAAGAATACTGGGGGAAGACCTAAAGCTTTGTCCTCGCGTGATGAAAGAAGAGTTTGCCAACTTGCATCTACTGGAAAGTACTCAACCAGGAAACTGATTCCGACGACAGGTTTAAAAGTTTGTCAAAAAAAGATTTATAACACAATTAGAATGTCTGCAAGGTTCACTTATACAGCAGAATTAACTAAGCCTCAGTTACTGCAGAGACACAAAATAGAGCGTTTGAACTTTGGCCAGAAAGTCATGACCTGGGACAACCAATGGATAGAAATTATGTTTTCTGACGAAAAAAAAAATGGAATTTGGATGGACCAGATGGCTGGAATTTCTACTGGCATGATATAAGAAATAAAAAAGAAATATTCTCCAAGCGCCAATTAGGTGGAGGGTCTGTCATGACCTTGGGGCCGTTTTTCATACAATTGTGTGGGCTCAATTGCATTCGTTTCAGGCAGAATGAATTCACAAGGATACCAAAATGTCCTAACAAATCATCTTTTGCCAAATGTGGAATGTTTTGCTGGAGAAAATTGAAAATATCAGCAAGACAATGCATCGATCCATTCGAGTAATAGCACAAAAAAATTGGTTCCAAGTCAACAATGTTGAAACTGTGAAATGGCCAGCTAGTTCACCTGACCTTAACCCAATCGAGAACCTTTGGGGTAACTTAGCAAGAAGAGTTTATGCAAATGGGAGACATTTTACATCAACAACAGAGCTGAAATCTACTATCGAAGAAGAATGGTATGAAACCGAACCCACCCTTTGTCAAAAACTCGTTTCATCCATGAAAACAAGAGTATTTGAAGTAATTCGAAAAAATGGCTCCTACACAACCTTCTAAGAATTTGTAATTTTTTTCTTATATGTTATTTTCTATGTTGGCCTTAAAGTTTTTACTCAGGCTCAAATATTCATCTGTGTGTTCTGTAATATTTTCTAATAATAAAATATTTGCAAATAAATTTTTCTACTTTTTTTAATTTTATTTAATAAAATAATTATCAATAATTATCAATCAAATGGTATTTTAATTCCTCAGTTTATATGTTTCCATTTTCTCAAAATTTTTTACTGGCCTTAAAGTTTTTACTCAGGCTGTAGTATGAGAAGACCTCGAATTGCCTATTATAATAAATTACATCTCACTAAGTAAATAATACAACGTTTTTTATGACTTCAAAAAGTAAGAATCGTTGTAATGAAAGTTAAAAGCTAGAGACGCACTATCTATTATTTACGACCCCAAAAAATGTATTAATACTGATATGAATGTTAATAAATCGAGACCAAAATAAAACGATGCAAAATTCCGAACAACAAAATTGGGAACTTCTCTATAACTCAAGCGTTTATTATCGCATTTCCTCAAAACTGGTATCAATGGAAACGATTCAGAAGACCGGATTTATTTAAATAATAAGAAGAAAACTGATTAACTGAGTTAATTAACATGGTTAATTGATTAGTATCTCGGGATTTTCATATTAAGGAAGCCAAGAATTTCAAATAATTATATCCGGTCTGTCTTTTTCTATATATATTTCAAATTTCGCTTAAAAATTCGCAGTTGTTCTTGAATTATAATTAATTTTGTTCGCTTTAAACTCTGCCTGAAAAAAGCCAACTCACTAAGAACCATGTATCAAATAAATATCGGATTATTAAAAACAAAATAACATTTGTTTCTTTCTATTTCCTTAATATTTGGAAATATTAAACAAACAGATTGATCTTTAAGATAAACATTCAGATTGATCTTTAAGATGAACATTCATTTTCAAATCCCAATTATTATATGAATTTTTACAGAAAAATTCAAGCAAATTTCATTATTTTTCAATCTTTGTCAAATTTTGAGACAGCTCTGTCTAATGGTTGATTGCCTATTAGACTGTCCATCCCTGAATATTTAAACGTGATAGCTTCTCAGTAATGCAACACGCTAATTAAAACATCATTTTTTAATATTTCAAATAATGGTAATCATCTGCATTATAGACACAATATACAGGATATACCAAAAAAGTGAAGCAAGCGTTTATTTGCCTAAATATTGCACCTAGACATATGCATCTATTAAAAAGGGTTTCATTAAATAAAATGAGCAGTTGAATTAAATATTTTGGCTTCTTTGAAAGCTGATAATAAAAAATAAAAGAAAATTCAATTTTTAAACTGTCCCGGTGGAGTAAAAGTGCTTAGTAAAATTTGTCTTCTACTTTCTTCTATGCGCACCTAAATCTTCATGCTTCCACGTACGTAATTTGTAGATATACGTTTTTTTTTTAAATTAAAGTTATTTTTCACCCATTTAGATGAAATAATTTACTTTAGAAATCCTAATTCATTCAATACATAAAAACTGTCATAAGCGATTATTTGCCTAGCAGTACATTTTTCAATCATCGCGTTTGAAAAAAAATTAACTAGTCATGAATACGGTTGCCCACTTTAATCGGGAGGCAGTTGGAATTTCTAATTAGTCAAAAAAAGAAAAGAGACATTTGAGAAATTGAACATTTGTCGAACCTCTGAGAAATGGCACACTTACCAATAAGGGGAAAAATTGTTTGCAATTATGTACATGATACTAAAAATTTCTAAAAAAAATAATGTATTTTATAACGAGGCACATTTGGGAATTCTGACTGATTAGCACTATAATGCATCTGCATGGGCGTATAAGTATTGTTAGAAGAATGCAAATTAGTGAAGGTAACTAAATTGCTTATTTTTGAACATGTTTTGTGAGCACCTCAATGAATACATTATTTAGCCATTTTTTTAAATAATAAAAATTAATAAATGTATTATTATTTTCGAATTTCTTTCTCTTAATAATGTATTGAGATGTGTATATTATCTCTGAAAAGTACAAACGAAGACTCGTTCAAACCCTTGCCAGAGAAATTAAAAAAAGTGATATAAGTTAGTAAATTTGCCTTTTAATATCTTCAAAATTTTATAAATAGTTGTGAGAAACTTTGTATGCGTATAGATGAACGTAAGAAAAATATTTTACTAATTCTTACTTTTACACCGTGATAGCTGTACAATTTTATTTATTTTTGCTTTTGCTTTTGACTACCAAAGAATTTAAAATGTATTCATATAATCTTTATCTTATTTAATGAAAAAATACACGTCTAGGGCAATATTTAAGGAAAAAATGCACCTTTTTGAGAGATCCTGTATATTGTATCATAAAAGTATTGTAAAAATCACAGTCTAAGTAAAATAATAATAATAATAATAATAATAATCAAGAAAAGGATCACGTGGTTATTTAATTGCATTTGAGCTTTACGATACTGAAACTTTCCTTTAGAACTCCATTACAAACTCCAAAATCATAGAAAGAAGCATAATTAAATGGATTGTTTCACATACAAATTGCGAATATGTCACTGGTTTTTAAAAATATATTTTAATTTTAAGGATATAACCTTCATCTTTTTAAAATCTTGTTTTAATTATCTTTGAGCAATAATGCTATATGACGGGACAAAGAGATTTATCGTTTGTACTTTAAACCATTGTACCATTGTCAACATTGTACGTTTGTACTTTGTACCATTGTCAACATTGTACGTTTGTACTTTGTACCATTGTCAACATTATGTACTTTAATGTTGACAATGTTTCCCTATTGCTAATCATACTTCACCAAATTAACATAAGTAAAGGAAAGCTTTTTATAATAAGAATAAATAACTGAATGAGCTTCAGGAGGGACGTAAAAATGAATACATTTGAAAGATAAAAAGTCCTCCTTCTCGTCACAAGAGAAATAATTTATCATAAAACTATCTAGTCAATAGTGGCTTTGATGGCTACCACATTTGGTATTTGCTTTTCATATTTCTAAAAGCTATCTACAAATGTAGTTCAGTTCAAAACACGGACTCTTAATGGTGCGACAAAAAAATGAAGATGATTTTTATTAACTTTTATCCTTGAGGTCGGGTACTGTAAGTATTGCGCATCGCTAGGTACTCAAAATTTGTGCAATGAAGCTACTGGCCTCATTTCATTGTGTGTATGATGATGTTCCTATATTCTGACTGTATGTCATCAACGTGAAATCTCGCTGACCAGCTGGAAATAAATGGTTATTCTTTATTTTACATGATTACTAAAAATATGCATTTTATAATCCCTAATTATTTATATCTTCGTCTTGTTAATCTTACCAAAAAAGTCAAATTTTTAGCGTTTTCAGTCAAGGCAAAATGTCCAGGGTAAATTGACGACTTCACTATCTTGTCTTCAAGTGCTTTTTATGGTTTTTTATTTGGTATTTATATATATTTATTACTTATTTTGTGAGATTTTCTTTATTAACAAGATCCACAAACTATTTAAAACCATACTCTAAGTCTCACAAACTTGAAATTAATATTTAATTTTATTATTGTTATCTTTAGGGGATATTCTGTTTCCAAAGAAAATACATAAGGCAGATCAAGAACATTTAAAGCAACAAAAGCTTCAAACTCAAAATGTTAAAAAAAAGCTGTTTAAAATTCATTTCTTTACGTTCATGGTACGAACCGAAACTTCCTAAGAAAATACAATGTCGTTACTTCATGTAATGCGAATTATTTTGATCCTCCATCAATAAACTCGGAAAGAACGTTGCAAAAGTTAACGCATAGAGACAAAAGAAATGCTCAGACTTAGAAGATAGATGCTCAACTTAGGATTAGGATACTCAGACTTTTAATAATAAATATATATGCATGTATTTGAAACACGGCCCTTATTTTTTCTCTGCCACTTTATACGGATGAATGCAATGACTGAAAATGAAATTAGACCTAAATAATAATATTTAAAATATTTTATAATTGATATGATTTAAACATTACAAATAGTTTCACAATGATCATTATATATGGTCATTGCTTGAATATAAAATGCGTCATAAAAATACTTAAAAAAAATATTTCGAAAACACATTTTGTAAAATCAGTTTGGCAGTTTTATGCTAAACTGGCAAATAATTTCCTCCATTTTAATATAAGACCCAAATAAAAAAATAAAACAATTATTAGTGTAGAACTTTTAATAATTATATGTCAAAGATGATTTCTTTTTATATCACACATATAAAATATAAAATGTCTATAAACATCTTAATCCATCGAAAAGGAATATATATGCAAATAATAAAGAAAAAGTTACATATATTACTTTTTTTGCCCTTAGGCATTATATGAAAATTCTGAATATTGAAGCAAACCCTTTGTTAACTATAAAATCAATCAAAAGTCTTGGTAATTAAGTTAATATCTATAATAATATGAAGAATTATTTCACGCATCTCGATAAATTTATATATCAAAATTTAATAATATATCTAGCATCCTGTGACAAAGTTAAAATGCATTGCATGAAATAATAAGGTATGAAAGTTACAAGGTTACACAAAAACTCAAAAATTTGATTCAAAATGAATTAAAATTAATACGTTGAAAATCTTTCTAAAACATGTAAAATTGCATTTTGTTATAACTTTAGTAAAAGTTATTTATATACACATAAAAAAGGGTACATAATTTTCGAAAATTTTGAAGGCATTAGGTGTCGGAAATGTTATAAATTCGTCTTTGCATTCATCGACGCGAAAAGTATTAGTAATTTCGAAGAAGTTAGTTTATACTTAAAAGAGTAAATCATTCTTCTTTTTTTTCGTTCTGAAGCTTTGAGATATAAAAACATAAGCTTTAGTTTGCTAAAAGATCTTTCGCAGCTTGCCCTTGATACTGCTATCATCAAAAGATTCAACAGGGCTGACTGCCTCACATAATTTAAAAGTAAAGAAATAACTTTATAAATGCGTGTGTGGTAGAAATATTTAATTGATGTTTGGTTATTATATTTGCACCATCTTA
Organism: Argiope bruennichi; assembly: GCF_947563725.1. Taxonomy (NCBI): domain Eukaryota; kingdom Metazoa; phylum Arthropoda; class Arachnida; order Araneae; family Araneidae; genus Argiope; species Argiope bruennichi. The sequence goes on from NC_079162.1 coordinate 122,398,288, forward strand.
AATCACAGTATATTTTTTTATAGATCCAAGATAGATCCTTATATTTTTAATGAAAATTGTGACCTGATTTTTTACATTTAAAGGCATTAATCCGAATTCAAAAGATCAGTCGTTCAGAATATTGTTAATCTTTTTTCTGATAAATAGAGGTTTCAACGAATGAAAATAAATCTGCTCTTTCGCTCTTTTTTACATTTAATCTGGCACTGCGATACTTGAAAAAAAAAAGACTTATTTCTGAAGCACATTTGATGCTCTTATTGAAAGATTTTGAAATTTATAGAATCCCTAGTTTTATGGTTAAGTTTTCGTTGCTTTCGCAAGAATAGAAAAGCAGTTATTTCTTTTCACTTAAAGCCAAAAGATTTAAAATTTTCATTCCTTGCTTTCATAAGAAATTATCTAATAAGATTTTTGTTATAATTTATTTTGTTTCAAGCATAAAATAACCATCGTACATAGGCTTATTATCATATGTTTCTAATAAGCCCTTGCTGAATACGTTTTAATTTTTAGAAATCTTGGAATAAGAGCTTATTTGAAAATTTTCTTTTAAATACAACGAATTTATTCCTTAATTGTGTGCCCCCTAGAAAAACTGCACTCCGGGCACTCGCCCAATCTGCCTTACCCTAGTTACACCTTGGTATGCATTCGGTACTCTTGAAAGGCTGGAATAAAATGTGTCCCATTTGTTCTGTAATACCTGAAAGGATTAACTGCATTATTAAAAAAAAATTTCTACGTTCCTCCCAAAAGGGATGAGAGGGAGGGGGGGTGTAGAAGGATTTTACAATTTTTCCACCAAGACTGGAAGGTGTCATTGAAAAGGAATGTGTCATTGAATGTGTCATCATCAAGGAATGTGTCATCATCAAGGAATGTGTCATTGAAAATAAATTATTTTTTATGTCTTCATAAAAATCTAAAAATAGTCTTTTCCGTAACATAAATATCCTTTTTGCAAGGCTATTTTTCTAATTTTAATCTTCTCAAAATTTTTGTGTAAAATTAATATTAAAAGTTAAAGTTTAAATTAAGATTAAAAGTTCAAAAACATCTTTAGGGGTTGAATATAAGAATTTTAAAGCTGTACGATATAAAATCATATTTTTGTTTTTTCTTCTATACAGAGAGGGCAAATAAACTCTGGCCGAGTCATTAATTAAACAGTGGTTATTGCACTATGAGCTAGAGCTTTAAACACAATAATATTTTTCTTACATGCCAGAAAACTTTCGTAGCAATTAATTTATTAATTAATATGCTTTTTTATATATTCTCAGAATAAAAATATATTCAACTTATTTTAGGATTGTGATCTTGTTCCATGGACAAAACTCATCTTGCTCCAGCACCGTAGCAAAATGACATTTTTACATTATCTTTTTAAAATAACAAAATAATTCAGATATTAAAATAAAAATTTATTCGCCTAAATTCAATATCAGAAAACATCAAATATACAAAGATAAAATATATAAAGAAAAATTATACCTTCAAAACTGAATTAATTAAAAAGGTTCGATTGCTAGCATCGTCATACTGCCCTGGCCTACCCTTCCCAGTTTCTCTCGTTACTTTCCATAGAACTAACAAAAGGGAAAGATGGGAAACCAAACGGGGAAAGATGCATCGAGTTGCACCTTTTCTCTTTTAATTTTGGTTTGGAGTGCACGTGTGTGGGGGAGATTATGGATCTTGCGAGTAATGCGATATTTTCGGTAAAAGCAGATGTTTATGAAAATGAGCACCCAGTTCTTTTTCTCCTTCGAAATGGCTTGACTTTGATTATATTTTTTTTAATCATGTGTTATTCTGCTGCGCCTTTGACTTGCGAGTCTACCCGCCGTTTTGTTATTCTCCAAGCCAAAAGAGCGTTTAGAATTTCGCCTGCTTGCTTCGTATTTTGAAACTGAATTCAGTAAATTAAATTCTGCTCCCGATTTTCCGTGAGCGCAATGGAACATTTTAGAATTTATCGTACAAGTAAAATTTTACTGCGATTTCTTGATAATCCAAATAAATAAGTTTCAAAATATCTTTTATATACAAACTGATCGAAGAAGAGAAACTTACGCTTTCTAGAGGTGATTAATATTAGTTGGAATAGAAATGCAAATTAATTTTAATACGCTCAGTTATTATCAACAATTTTACTTGCTAATACCTAATAATTTTATAAATAATAAGCTGATGAATTTAAGAAAATATACAGCTATTTTTGAAGTTTCAGTATGCAGTTTTTACTACAATAAATGCCGGTGTCCTGGCATAGGGGTAGCGCGTCTTCCCCGTGATCTAGGCCTCCTGGATTCGAGTCCCGGTTTGGGCATGGTTGTTCTTCATCTGTTTTATCTGTGAGATGTGTGAGTGTGCCCCCCTGTAAAAAGGGGTTGTGCAAGCAAATGTGATGTGTGAGTAGCTAAGACGTACTCTTGGCCCTAGTTGGCGCTACTAAAACAAGAGACGCTATATATATATAATGCATACAGATATTTTAATTGAACTTTAAAGTTTCACATGCAGTGGAAACAAACAAACAAAAATGTGTTGAACAGAGGATGGCAATTTATCCGTATTTATTTATCCTTTTGGTAAATTTATCAAAAAGGCGTTTGAATCTTTTTTTTTCTTTGTTTGGTGATACATCCTGAAAATTGCCTTTATATTTAATAAAGCTTTTTGCTATGGTGTATTTCCAAGTTCAAAAGAACTTATCCTTGTTTATTAAATTTATTGTAGTATATGATTTTGTTGTTTCAAACTATATGTTTTTCACTTCAACGAGAACAAATTTCTTATTACTCAAAATTTAAAACGAATATATTTTTTGCATCTTGAAAGCTATTTAAATATGCCTTTCATTTCATGTAAATAAAAAGTATTTTACAATTTATAAAATAATTGCTTCTTTCTGATGAATTTGCTAATTGAGAAGTGGATTTTTTTGTTCTTTGCTTGGTGATTCATCCAAAAAAGGTTTTTATATTAAATGAAGCTTTATTCTATGTGTGTATGTTTTCTAGCTCATTAAACTTCTTCCATATTTATTAAATTTAGTTCAGTGTCTGATTTTGCTGTTTCTTGCTATATGATTTTTACTTAAGTGAAATACAATTGCCTTCTAAGATAAATTTAAAATTCACATATTTTTATATCCTACAAGCTGCATGTATGTAAGTCTATTTTTAACTGAAATAACAAAAAAAGTATTATAAATTTATATTTTTCCTTAATTGTTTTTTGAATTTATTAAAATATATCATGTACATATTTTCTTCTCCAAAAAGTTTTTTTTATATGTCAGTCAATATTTTTTACTAGAGTGATGCCCCTAGGGAACCTTTGTATTTAATAAAGCTCTTTTGTAATGTGTTAACTTAATACTCTTTCTCCTAATTCATTAAGAGTGTTGTAAAGTTATTCATTATTTTTTTAAGTGTGGGATTAAATTAGACTATAAAGTAATTACTTCAGAGGAAGACAATAAGCTTAGCATTTATTCTTATAGATATTTTCAACTTCCATAAAGAAAATATTTGAGTCTGACCGTATAGAAAGCAATTTCATAAATTGCACTTAGTTAATTCGATTATGTTTAAGCTATTAGTTTAACAATATTTAAGAATTTAAATGTCTTTATTAATCTATTCAGTTTAAATTGACACTTTTTTCACTTTATCCTATGACACATTATTTATATAAATTCTAAGTATAAGTACAATATTTTTATGTAAGTGAACTTTTAAACTGTTGTCGAATAACATTTTAATATGCAGCAGGACTCAGAAATTCTAATTATAAATGGGATAAATTTTAATCGCAATATTGTTAATGTATTTACTTGACTAGAATTCGCATTTTTAAATGCTGAGATGTGTTTTGTAGTTAATTCTTAGTCTCAAAAACATACAAGCAATAAACAAATTAGCGTATGGAAAATGAAAAAAAAATAATTACGAAGACTAAATATTGGTCTTTATTGAGATTTGATTTCGAATGCCCCAAATTGAAGAAAGAAACAAAAATAAATAAATAAATAAAATTTGATGTTGAAAGGTGAAGTTTGAGATATAAATGCATTTTTCAACCACTTCAGATGTGAGATGCAGTGATGAATTTCCGACTAAGTAGCTGCCTAGGACCGCTAGGCTCAAACGGGACCACAATAGGTTAATTAAACAACTTTATTTTCCCTATTTCCAAATAAATTAGCTTACAAAAAAGACAAATTATGTGAATCGTAAAATATTACAAATTATTATTATTCAAATACAAGCTCAAGCATGGCAAGCTCTTGCGTGTTTCTTTACGTTCACCTTGTTATTAGGATATTTACGAACATTGAAAATTTGCGTCGATAATATTGCATACATTTGTCAACAAAAATTAATGGGATACCTATGTAATTTTGTTATTTATTACCGCATCTCCCCAAAATTGGTGTCAGTGGAAACTATTCAAGAAGACAGGTTTATTTAGATAGAAAAACTGACAATCCGAGTTCATGAACGTAGTTGATTAGTGTCTCGGAATTGTTCTATAATTTGACCCAGTGTGCTTTTTATATTCGTATATCAAGATTTGTTCCGATTTTCACAGTAGCTCGTGTGTTATAACTAATTTTGTTTGTTTAAAACTGCACCTGAAAAGAGCCGACCCATTAAGGACTGTATATTAAATAAATCTTAGACAGCTAAAAGCAAAAAATGCATTTCTTTTATTTTATTTCACAGAAATTTCAAAAAATAAATCAAGCATGACCCAGATTGATCTCTAGCATGAACAGTTATTTTCAGATTCCAAATAAAACATGGATTTTTTTAATTGGGAATTTAAGCATTTCATTATCTTTCAAAATATTTTCGAATCCGCCTCTTTGGTTAATCCAGCCTTAAATATTTCAGTAACACCCAGGAAGTTTTAATGTGAATAAAATGAACTGGTTCCAAATTTTTAAAGTGAAATTTTACTTCATTGTTAAAAAAAAAAAAAAAAAAAACTAATACGCATTATGACATTTTAAATCTCACGACTAATCCGGCCTCAAATGGCAGTGCAAATTCTATATTAATAAGTCGCTTTTCGGCCGAATTCTTTATCAAACTAGAAAATCGGGATGTAAAACGAGGGCATTCTTAGAGATAACTTACTTTACATCTCGCACCTTTCGTTTGAAAAATAAATCAGCCCATTAATATAAAACTTTCGCATCGGGGGTGACCCGGGTGTTAGCAGTGTCAGATTAAGCTAATGAATTTATCAGCCTTTAAATAAAAGAGGAAATTTTATTTTCAGGCCGTGACTATTGTTAATCAGATAGGAAATTCGTTTAGCTGAGAAGTTCTTTTTTTGCAATAATGATATTACTCTTTGGTTTCAAACAAGTTTTAACAACATTTCAGTCTGATCAATAACAAAGATTTTAGGATTTTAAATTACAGAAATAAATATTAATTCGCAGAAGAAAATTCAGTTGACTTTATCTGTCTAAAATAACTGCATACGGGTAATATTTAAGGCGATTAAACAATTCTTCACTATGATTAATTTTTTTTCTTTATTTCACTAGAATCAAATTTCCATCTTTTTATTTTCTCTTATAGAAGAAGACAATATAGAATGAAATAGAAGAAGAAGACAATAAGAAGAAATATAGAAGACAAATCATTGTAAAAGTCTAATAATTTCACCCTGTGGATTTATAGAAACTTCATGTTTTAGTCTCCCTTGAAGTAAAATAAATAAATAAATAATAAAATGTATGAAAACACTTATTTGAAATTATGTCCGTCTGTTTGCGAAAATGGAAACTCAAAAATGAAGCGAGTTGGAGCAATAAATTTCTTATATGATCTTCTCACAAGAAAAAAAAAGGAGAATAGCATCAAATGTTGTCCAAATCAAAATAAAAGAAGTCACTATGTATCCCTTTCCGCCCACGTGCCTGAGAATATGATAGCTCTAAAAAATAAACTAGATGGATGAACTGTAGCACAAGATTTTACCATGAGGCTTAAAGATCGGTATCAAAATTTGCGATTCAAGACACGTTTTTATTTCTCTTAAATAACTAAAACATCAGTAGTCATTTTGAATATTTTCAATAACTATTTAAGCAGTCAATATTAATTTGCAACACCGACACAATATGTTTACAGCCATGAGAGTAATCACAGGAAAAAAGTCAATAAACAAATGTATCAAGTGACCACTCATTTGCATATAGATATTACAGCTTGCCATTCGAATCCTATTACAGACACCAGAAACCGTAGAAAGAATTATGAGAATACAATTAGCAAGATTGTATCGAGTATGAACGACGAATATGTCACTGGAAGTTTTAAGTATACGTTTGTGTTAAGACTTCATAACTTCCATCCTTTTTAGATTTTATCTTCATGCAATAAGCTTATGTGATGAGAATAAGTGATATATTACCTAGTTTGAATGAGAATGGCATTAGAATGAATTGCTAATCGCACATAATCAAATTTACATGAAAGAATAAAGGACAGTTATTTAGGTAAATAAAATGAGAGATTCTATAAAACAGATGGCTGAATCAGCCTCAGGAGGGATAAAAAAGTTAAAAAAATACTTTCGAGAGAAAAGAAATACACATTCGTGTTACAAGAGAGGAAAGCCATTTATTCAATACCGACTTTAATAGACACTATTTCTCTTATTTCTATATCGAATTTCTAATACGAAGCTATCTACAAATGTGATTCAGTCTGAAGTAGAGGATCTAAATGCTCCCCAGAAGTAGTGAAGATAAATTTTACTTATTTCAATCTTTGTGGTAATTGGTTGAACACTATTTAATTTGGATTAATGACTTCATTTCTTTGAACTGCACCATTTTAATTTAGATATTTCAGAAAAAAATATAAAATCCCATTTGAAGCACAGATGAGATAGTAATTCTAACCAGCACAAAATAGCATTCTTTTTAATTGCTAGATGCTTAATGCTTAAATTTTACTTAAAAATTCATAAATATGCATTACTTGCACATCTAGTCATTGATCATTAAATCTTAAAAAAAGGATAATAAAATATAAATTTATTTAAAATTGTAATCCAGCCACACCAGTATTTTTTCTTCTAATAAGAAAGTCTTCTTAAAATTCTACACCTTTTATATCAACTGATTAAATATATTTATTTTTGATAAAAAAGGAAATTCCACTTCATATAAAAATCATCTGATCTGATTCAATGAAGTGACGACGAGTCCTTTTAAAAGTGTCCCGTCCCCGCCAAAAGCTTTCCTTATAAAATGATGAGGCCTTACAACAGAATCCATCGGCACAAAGGCACAAGCAACACAAGGCAGAAGAATGGCGGAAATCCAGCATCCAGCTTTCTTCAACTTCCTACGGGAAAGGGGCCGTCCAGGATCGCAACCAGCAGAAACAACCCCACCAACTAATTAAAATACCTTTCCCGATTTACATGTATAGATAAACTTTTAAATTAAATTTAAACTTCTTAGAAATTTTCAGAACCTTTAAAATTGTAATCCTTTAATGTCCTTCCTTAAATTTTTACATTTTAAAATTCTGTTAATTTTAAACATAAATAAAACTAGGTCTTTAAATTTTGAGCTTTAAAGTTTAAGACTAGTTAAAGAATGTCCTTTATAATGTCTATAGCATGCAATATTTCAAAGAATACACAACAATAATTTAAAAATAGTAATAAATTATAAAACATTATCCAATGCATATTTAAATACTCAAGGAAATTTTCTGCATACGAATTCAACAATAATCGCATCTCGAGAAAAATTAAAGTAAATCTGTAACATCAACACGATGTGCCGAAATTATTTACAGTTATTCATTATTCACATTTAAATGAAAATTTCAAATCATCAATACTCCAAATCCATATTCAAATTCAGATTTAAGACATCTAAATAACTACTTGTTAATATATCTACAGAATAATCTCGTTAATTGATTTTCTCAGTATAGAAGATTTGAACAATTCAGCAAGGGACAAATTCTTCCAGCACACAGATTACTTCTTTCAATAGTTTTCCCACAAAATGCAGTTATACATCAAATGTTCCGCAGTTCCTTCTGGAAAACCGCATTGACTCGCTAAAGGTTTATGAATGAAACGAAATTTGGAGTTCTGAACTATTCAGTGACCTGTACATATCTGATAGATAAAAAAAATCGTCATTTAATTTCTTAAGATCAACTATTTTGAAAAATGATTTAATTTTTCCCCCCTTAGTTAAGCATACACATCCCTTTATCTTCCTTTTTTATCTTCCCTTTTTTTTATTTCGTTTCTCATACAGTTAGATTGATTATTTGCTTTGCTTAGAGCAGCTTTCGCCAAGAAATCGGCCCTTTCCTGTCCATAGTGTCTCTTATGTAAAATATCTCTGTGCTCTTATCTAAAATAATCTTATATTTTCTTTCATTTTATTAATTTTATTTTTTATGCATATTAATTATAGATCAAAAGATACAATTAGAAATAATATAAAATCCTTCAACAAATAGGCGTATCAACGCATTATCATGCGTGGGAATTTTGCAGTTTCTTTTTGTAATACTTCAAAAACTATTACAGATGTGCAAGTAATTTTTTGGATTCCGATCTTTTAATATCCCAACATTCATATCATATAAAATTATTTCATCCATTAACAAAAATCTGTAAAATTTTACTATAATTCATTTTTTTTTATCAAAGCCGTGTTTAAAAATCTATAAAAAATATTATTTTTTTAAATCTAAAAATTTATTTTGTCCATTTGTGTAGCAAAGTTATGTGCTTTAAATGAATAAAGAAAAATTTAGAAATATATTATAATCTCCTAGATATCGCCAAAAAGTTCTAAGACTCATTCAGCAGTGGATAGGCCTTTTTTCAAAACTTCATAACTCTCAAAATTTTCATCAGAAGCTTATAAAAATGTGTGGTGGGTATTTTCATGATGAACAATCGATTAAGCTAAAAAAATAACCGGAATAATGAGAAAATTTAAAGATGCATTTCTTTCTTGCGATATCGCAAGAAAGAAATGCATTTGTGTGTCTGATAAACAATCTGGTACTTAAACAAAGAACAATAATGTAGTAATACTGAAAGACACAGCGAATTATTGTTGTCAACTCACTAGCAAAATAAATATCGAGTGATTAAATTTCCCTATCATTTTCCATTTATTTTTTGTGTATATACGTATGTGTGCGTGTGTGTGTGTGATTGTGTTTATCATCTTCTAATTTCATTCTGCATTTAGCCTACATCGTCGCTGGGAGCCATTACTATTCACTCTGATACATGTTTTAGGAAAAACGGTTTATAAATTTATTTTTGTGACCTCCTTAGATCTCTGCAATGTATCCGTAAGATTTTAAAATCTACTATATACGGATGACTTTTTTTTCTAATATTGAAAAATTAAACTTTCTCTAAGTAATACCTTTTTTTTTTCTTATGAAATGTGATTTGACTAACTTCGGTTAAAGTTCTTCGGTAAACGTTTTGCAATTATGAACAACACATGCAAAAATTTGTTACATTTCCACTGCACTTTATCTAACGTTAATACGTATTATATGGAGATGTATTGACCACGAGTTCCTTGGAGCATCATAACCTCTTAATATACCTCTCTAGAACCTCTATGTATCTTATCCGTTTTGGTATATACGTAGGAGGACTTTATTAAAAAAAAAAGGAATTATAAACAGCTACTTCTAACCTCCCGAAGATACACGGGCAATTCTGAATGATCGGAGGCCGTGGCAGCTTGAGCTGGAACTTAGGTTATCACTAGCCACGGTACAACGCCTCTGGCAGGAGGTACGTGCCGTCATCGGTAAAAGCAGCTGGAGTATTGCTCAACAATTAATTAATTACAAAGGGAAAGATAAATGATAAAAAATATGACCATTCATAAAAATGGGAACGATGATAAAAAAGGAAAATAGATGGTATCTTAAGAAGAATGATACTGAATAAATAAAAATGACAATGTACAATATAATTAAAAATGTAAAGTAATGCGTAATTTGTTTTACAACTTGTAAGTAAAGAACGATAGCGGCAAGTAACAAATTTAAAAATCAGTTAGAAAACAATTATTTAAAAACAAGATACCAACTATGGAATGTGAATAAAATGCCGAAGTATTGAAACTACTGTCCGAAGAAAATTTCTATGATTACCTTAATCAGAGTAATTAATCAAAGAATTTCAATGTTTGCAGATGATCGAAATTAGTTGTAATTATAACTAGCATTTATTTTTTAAAAGAAACAACTTGCAATTTTGTATCTTTATAAATATCTTCCGTAAAGCGTATTTTGAAATTCACTTTATAATCATTTAACTGGGAAATCACCCTTTCAACATCTTTCCTTAGACGATAATTTATTCATTACCAAGAACTGTCTTAAAATTACCAAAAAATTTCAGCAATACTATTTATCCATGTCTCATCTAATCATAAATTTATGGCAAGCTGAGAAAATAAGACTTTTTTTGAAATTAAATGTTACTATCTTATATCGCATTCTTTATTTTAAATTAACTTATTCTTACAAGAACAACCAGGTAAACGTCAAATCGAATGCGAACCCGGGACAAACAGCAAACCTAGGACAATATAGATCATATGAACGTTCACGGTAAGCGAAATAATTGAGCAAAAACCTTAGAAGACAACCATCTTCAACAAGGTGACACATAAATTATATGCTTTAGTTATGCACTTATAATCATTCATTCGATGAAATAAAAAAATATTGCAATTTATTGCTTTGCAACATCAGATGATCGAAGTTTTTTATGGTCTTATTACTTTTTCTTGGACTTATTTTCCACTTCTTACATTAAAAACTGCGATGATTCATTTATTTTTTAAACGCATTTTTGTTTTCTTTCTTTCTGCAGGTGCCACTCATTCTAACAGACCGGAAATGTTGGAGCCAATAAGAACATTTTAAAGAAAACCGTTAGACAATGTTCTAGAATATTCGATTGATGCCTAATATAAATTATTAGTCAAGAATTTTTTAGGCAGTTCGTTGTCTGGAAGGTAAAAAGTGTGATAAATTAAATCATAAACGTTTTAATAAAGGGCCAGAAGAAGGAAAAGGTAAGTTGAATTATATTTAATATGTTGAATCTTATTATCAGTTTGAATATTAAGATTTGAAGACTACATCTTGTGTAAAATGTATACAAAGCAGAAGGGTAAAAATTTGGACTGAAAATTTCCAAATAGAAACATTATACAAAATAGCTTATCTTATATATGAAGAGGATAATAGTTTTCAATTTAAATTTCATTGCTGAATTTATATAAATATTTTATATGGTTTTGTTTGTTTTCGTAGTGGATTTCTTCATGCTATTCAGCACAGTAGCAGCAAGCTGAGAATAATAAAAACAAGCATTTCGTTTTCGATATATGAGCATTTAACCTTTTTTTGTTTATCGTTGTTTATAGAGGTTAAAGACTATATATTAAAACAGAAATATAGCATCATTTATTAAAACAAAAGTTACTGGTATTAATTGAAGAGAAAGTCATGCACATTTATGGAAAATTAATCTTAATTATTAAAAGATTACTTAAATTATTTTTAATTTATCTAACTGCTGTATTATGTTTATCCCAGTAAGAGATATTTGTATTTGTTCAGCTATCTTAAATTATTCAGACTGGTAAAATCTGTTTGCAAGAAACTTTTTGGGTATATTTCCTTATATGTAAATGTTACTAGAAATATATGTACTCCAAAAAAGATATTGCTCTTATTTTGCAAGAAACTTTCTAAAATTTAATTTTTGTAGATAATGAAAGTTTTCAAGCTATACAAAATATCCAAAATTTTCCTTTCAGAAATATAAATTTTGTGTTTGTTACAACTAACTGAATATTGTCATTATTAATTGTTCTTAATATTATAGTTTGTAATGATATTTAATATTTTATAGTATAGTTAATATGGTAATTTATTTCATGTTTGAAATAAGCAAAGAATTTTATTATTTTTTATTTTTTGCAGAAATTTAGAAGTCAAACATGAATACCATTTTTTTATTCATGATAAAATTTTCGAAGCTGTTAGAAAATTTTTATAATTGTCACATACCAATTTTTAATAAAAAGCTTTGAAATTTAAAATTTTTAAGACTTTTATTCATGAATATAAATTTTGTGTTTTTATTATAACTCACTGTATGATGCAGTTGCTAATGGTTTTAATATTGGTGCAAGTAAAAATGGTAATTTATTATTTGGTATTTGAAATAGCTTATTTCAATGTATTTTGTAATTTGTATTGTTTATAGAAATTTAAAATTTCAATAAAAATATTATTATCCTTTTTTTATATTTTTAAAATTTCAAAAATAGTTCCCAAAGTTATAATAAATGTCATTCAAGCAGTTTTCCTCAGAATTACCTTGTAGGTGTTTGTTTATTCTTATTTTAAAATTTAGCTGATATGTTGTCTTCTCTTAGACACTTTTGTTTTATATAAAAGTTTACAGCAATATTTGCCATTCTGTGCAGCTATGCATATTTATATCACCTACATTTTTAATCATATAAAAGTAATTTTGAATAACTTAATTATTAATTATTTAACTGATTCATATACTAAATTTTAAGCATATAGATTTTATTGACTGTTTAGTTAAAAAAATTAAGTTTAAGGTCAAACTTTTAAATTCTTTTTACTACATTTGATCCACTCATTTAGAATAGAGATTCAGATGGTTTAAAATAAATTATGGAGTGGGGTTAGCAAGAATAATTTCTGAATTAAGCAATATATTTAAATAGGTTTAGAATTTTGCTTTTGGTACAGCATACATATGTATATATATAACATATATACATAATATATAATAGGTATATACATAACAGAATAATTTTCCTGAGTGTTGTATTAAATTTGGAATATTGGATTGAAATTTGAAGCATTTAAAAAATCATACTACATTGCTTCCCAGTTTAAGTTTACAATTATTGTAGTTATTCTTTCTTCAACTGTTAATAAATTTTGATTGTGGCTGTTCATTGGGAAAATAGCAGTTTCAGCAATATTTGACTTTCTGTGCAGCTAAGCATATTTTAATCACCTACAGTTTTAATCATATAAAAGTAATTTTGAATAATTTAATTATTTAATTGATTCATCTGCTATATTTTTGCATATAGTTGGGAAATACTGCAATAAAGAAAATTTAGGTAAATTTATACAGATTTTAATGATTGTGTAGCTAAATAATTTAGTTGAAGTTTGAATTTTTCATTTCTTTTTACTACATTTATTTTACTCTTTTAGAATAGAGATTCAGATAATTTTATACAAAATATCTCCAAAGAAGTCCTATATTGAAGCTTTTAACAAAAGCAAATTTTATACTTATGTAAATATATTGCTTAGTTTAGAAATTATTCTTGCTAACTCCACTCCATAATTTATTTAAAATCATCGGAATCCCTATTCTAAATGAGTAAATATTTATATAATTTGATAATTTGAAAATTCAAAGTTGAACTTAAATTTTTAGCTAAACAGTCATTAAAATGTATACAAATTTACTCAAGTTTTCCTTATTGCAGTATTTTTCATCTATATACAAAAAATTTAACAGTTGGACCAGTTAAATCAGTAAATTATTTAAAATTACTTTTATATGGTTAAAAATGCAGATGATACAAATACGAATAGCTACACAGGAAGGCAAATATTGTTGAAATTGTCACTTTCCCAATGAACAACCAAAATCAAAATTTATTAACAGTTGAAGAAAAAATAACTGCAAATATAGAAAACTGGAAAGCAATTTTAGATCCAAATAATTTTTTTAAATGCTTCAAATTTCAATCAAATATTCCAAATTTAATACAGCACTGAGGAAAATTGTCCTGTTATGTATATACTAAACCTGTGCCAAAAGCAAAATTCTTAATCTATGTAAATATACTGCTTAATTCAGAAATTATTCTTGCTAACCCCACTCCATAATTTATTTAAAATCATCTGAATCACTGTTCTACATGAGTAAGTCAAATGTAGTAAAAAGAATTTAAAAATTCAAACTGGAACTTAATTTTTTAACTGAACATTCATTAAAGTGTATATAAATTTATTCAAATTTTCTTTATTACAGTATTTCTCATCTATATGCAAAATCTTTAACAGATGGACCAAATTAAATCAGTAAATTATTCAAAATTACTTTTGTATGATCAAAAATGTAGGTGATACAAACATGAGTAGCTACACAGAAAGGCAAATGCTGCTGAAACTGCTAATTTCCCAATTAAAAGCCAAAATCGAACGTTATTAACAGTTGAAGAAAAAGTATCTGCAGTAATAGTAAACTGGAAAGCAATTCTCGATCCATATAATTTTTAAAATGCCTCAAATTTCAATCAAATATTCCAAATTTAGTACAGCACTAAGGAAAATTATTTTATTATGTATATACTGAGGCTGTACCAAAACCAAAATTTTAAACCTATCTCAATATACTGTTTAATTCAAAAATTATTCAGAATTTATAATAGAAATTTAATCGCTGTTCTGAGAATTTACAATCTCAAAAGATAAAAGATGCGAAAAGCAAAGAGGGGAAAAAGACCTGATCAACGCTCAGCCAGGACGATTCCCGCTTGGTTGCGCAAGTTTGCTCCCTTCTCTCCCAAGTCTAGTGTATCAGATTTACGAGTAGTAGGGTCGGAGGCCTGATGAATCGTATTTTCTTCCTCAACTTAAGAGTTTTTTTTTTTTTTTTTCGCTATTTCGGTTTAAAAAGGTTTTTCGGATTCCTTTAAGTTCCCCAAGTCCCTTCCCCCTTTTTTTTATTTAGATAAATAAATGACATTATACAGCATATTCTGGATGACATTTAAAAAAATTAGCTTCTAAAAAAGTTAAAATTTTTATTAAATTTAGAATATTTCCATCTTAATTTCGTTCACAGTGGTAGTTTATCGTCGTTTCTCTTTCAAATATAATAAATTCTAAATCGCGGTCTCTTCCAAATATAGAAATAAATTAGGATCCCTACTTTCCCAATTTATGCTTTTAATTAATATTTTGTGATATAGGGGGGGGAGGATTTGCGCTTAAAAGAGAAAATCAGAAAAATGATAAAATAGGTTAACTTTCTTACCTGAAGCATTGTTTCATTAAATGTTGTTTTTCTTTTGGGGGTGGAAATCATTTATCGAGTGCTACGTTTCGAGAATAAAAAGAATCACGAGGCGTCACAGATAGCCTTGCTTTGCCTGATGGGGAGGGGGACCTCAGATTTTCTTTTTTTAAAAGCAAAACTAACTTTTTTATAGCAAAATACTGTCTACGGTTAAATTTTAAAAGAAGCTTCTTAAGAATTTTGCTTAGTAAGTCGAATATTCGTGTAACTTAAGTAAATAAATCAAATGGAAGGAGAAAAGTTACCGCAAAATGCATGAATTCGATATTTACCAATCCGCCTTCTCTTTTCCAAACTATCGTCCCGGTTTAGGCGCCTATTTTATTATTTGGCTCAACAAAGCTATGTCTGGCTTATGGCTATCAGCCAATGGTTACCAGCCAGTCAGGTTATGTATCCGTGTTTTGGAGCCGAGTTTTTTTACTTATCCGTAGTCCGCGGTACTTTTTTGTTCAATCCCAGTATCGATATGAAGATTAAAAAAAATGTTTTGGATGATGCATTTTTCAAAGTTTTTGAATAAATGAAAGGTTTATGAATAATTGAAGAGGACGGGAAAGTGGAAAGAGTAGTTATAACCCCCCCCCCCCACTTAGGAAGGCAGAAGAAAACGAAAAGAGATTATGAAGTAAAAGAAATAATTTCTGGTTGAGCTGTATCTTTCGAAAGTCGAAAACGTTGACTTTCGATTTTTCTAATGTTTGAACTGACAAATTAAATATTGTTTAGTTTTTATTGTGTTATATTTTCTGCCGAGTTTTCGTTAGATTAACTTAAAATTTATTCATATGATTTCATCATGATTCTTTTAATAATCTCATCATTTTAAGCTGGCAATATACTTTCTATGGATGGCTTTTTTTTTTGCTTTGTTGGATGCTAAGACGAGTTTCTTTTTCATTTAATAACGCAGTTATTTGTATTTAACTTAATATTTCAGAATTTTTCTGTCTTTATTTTCGCATGAAATTAATCGATTTTTTTAATGGTTTTTTTTTTTTTTTTTTTTTTTTTTTTGTTTAGGATGGTTATTCATATAGAATAGGTTTATTTTCTGCAGTAACTTTTCGAATAGACTTATTTTCTGCAGTAACGGATAATGTGTTCCATACCACAAAAAGAAAAAAAAGCAATCAAATTAATAATAACACAATTTATTATTTTTAAAATATGCTTTTGTTTACAATAGAATTGTATAATGACATCTGTTTCTGCCTAACTTTCAAAATTTGGACTCTGCGTGTGTCGTTTCTCTTCGTTACTACAAAACATTGCTTATTAAGAGTCCATTTTTTTTTTATGAAATAGCCTCTCATTTTCTTATTCTTAATAGCAAACAGGATTTTGGGCCGTTTCGTGCCCCATTAAAAACAGTCAATTACATTTGATGTACGAATTTCTGGCACTTTTCTCTACGAATTTTGCTTCGATTCATGAAATCAGTTTATTTATTAATTTTTTTAATTATTATTTTAAGTGGCCAAAAATCCTCCAACAGAATAAAGCGTATTTCTATGGTGTGTTCCTTATTCTTGTTTATGCACTGTAGATTTATGCTTCTTTAGGATTCATATAGACTACATAATAGTTACTTCATTGAAAAAAAATAATGTTTAGCTTTTATGTATACGAATATTTGAAATTTAGAGTTTCCTCTAGGTAAGTATTTATACCTGAATATTTAAAAATTATTTTAAAATTTGTACATTTATTTTCATAAAGACGAGTTTTCGAAGAAATTATCTCATATTACTGTATTTAAATCACCGTAATATAATGTCTGTATTATTGTTTTACATTTGATGGTAAATGAAAATCAGATCTTTGACTTTTGAATACATCAGTCAAAAATATAGCAAATATTATCGCCATCTTATAAAAGGAATAGAATCTTTTTTCAAAATTGTTTAATTTCAAACATTATTGTACTTTTTCAAATATTAAAAAAAAAAAAAAAACAGTTTCTCCCATTTTAAAACTCTCACTCTGAATTGTATCCAAAGCTGTACTAACCGGCTTTAATTTTTCTTAGTAGTCTCCTACATTTATCTTTCATGCAGTATTTTATACTAAATTCTGAATATTTTTACTGTCTTTTTCCTTTTTATTTATGTTTATGTGCATTGACAAGCATAAAAATAACTGTTAGGCTCGTCAACGTTTGAGTTCCAGCGAATTTTATTAATTATACATAATTTTGCTGATGTAACATTCTGTCTGAGACATTATTTGCAAACAAAATTTGTTATTTGAGCTTGAAGTAACTTAAATCACATGCAAGTTAACTGAAAATATGGCCAACATAGCCATAAGTAATGACACTGTAGTGAATACTAATAAATCTTAAAATACAAATAAGAAAGAGCGAACTGCAAGTCGCATCTCCGCTGACTGTGACGTAATCAAGATGTTCTCTCATCTCATCCGGGTATTTTAGACTCGTGATGTATTTTCGCACATTCTTTCATCTTTCGCTTTCCACCGGTGCTCGGACTCAGATGAGGTACAGCTGAAGGCCTTAATTTTGTTACGTTTAAATATAAATACATTTTTTGCGTTTTAATTTGGCGTTGTGCCTGGAAAGCATCAAAACACAATGACACAGAACCTAACACTTAACATGGTGACCTACAACAGCAAAAAAAAAAAAAAAAGAAATTATCCAGCATATTTATCCTCTTTTATTATCTATTATAACAAAATGAACAAAACAATTACTTAATTTTTCTTTTCTTTCTTTTTCCCCAGTATGATCATTAGTTGATGGCTCAATGGTATGTGCTAAAAATGCTTTATCATTTTTTGTTGCTAAAGCAGAACATATTATAGGTTCATTATGAACATTCGAATAATTCTCAACAGTTAGAATCTCAGTTTATTTTAATTTGTCTAGAAAAGTTTGTTTTTTCTTAGTAAATATAATCTAATAAATATCCAATAGTTCGTTTACTTGGTAATGAAGAGTTCTAGGTACGAATTCTGAACCGACTCAATAAATTCAAAATGTTCTACAGTCTTGAAAGACGTTTTAATTTCATTGAAATGATGTTATTATGCTGATATAAGGCGAGAAAGTTGCAATTTTTTATAAGATCTAATTTTGCCCTTAATTCCAATTGCTCCAAATAAGACCCTCCGCCCCCCGAATATTTAAATACTAGTTAATGACCCACCAGTTACAGTTAATTACACACACACACACACAAAACAAAATATAACATGTTTCAAATTTTTTAAGAAGCATATTTCAAATATATAAATTTTTAATTACAATATATAATCACATTAATATTCTGATTTTAGCATCTTAATCTTATTAACTTAAACATTAAAAACAAATACTGACTTAAGTATATTTTATATGATAATAATAAATCTTTCAAACAATTACCGTTTATAGATCTCTATTAATATTAAAGTTGAATGTGTGCGTGTGCATTGGCGCTCTACAGGCCACACAGTTTTACCCAGAGCTATCAAATTTGGCACATATATAATTTGCAAGCTGGAACTGTGCACTCAGTAATGTTTTTTAAATTATTTTTAATTAAAATTTTAATTATACGAAATTATGTTACTTTTTCATTATTTCTTCCGAAATTATTTCTGCACAAAAATTATTTTTACATCATCTTAAAATTCAAGACATTATTTTTTAAATTATATCAATTTCACGGTGTATAATTTCTACTTTTAATTTTAATTTATTTTTAAGCATACTATATGGGTGTTTTAAAGCAATTTATTCAGTTACTGAAATGAAACTATTAACAGTTCTCATCCTGTTACAAATATTTCATATTGGCTTTCTTTTTCTTTTTTGATGATCATGAACCCACTTATTTTTTCATTTTAGTAGCTTTCAGTTAAGGCAGGCTTTAACAAAAATTTTGAAATTTTGCTGTATTTACAATTAAAGTTTAACTTCAGAATCAAGCAATGATGAAACATTTTAAAGAGCGACTATTTTTTAAACACTGCTTTTCGTTTTAGTCATATAATTAATTCATGCACGTACACAGAAAACGAGAGAATTGAATAGCACAATGCATAAAACGGTGTAAGACTTCTAAAATCGTAGGAGTTAAAAGTCTATCAAAATTTGAAATGAAAAAATATTTTGCTCAGGATGTTATAGGGACGAAGTTACTCAGAATATTTAATTTAAATTTTAAGCAAACCAATAATTCAGGCGCAACAAATGGTCGCCAAAGACGGCAAGTAATATCTAATTAAAAAAAAATATTTATCAATTGAATTATCCCATTGCAAATAAAGATATTTATTTTCTGTTTGCGATGATTTTAAACTGTCATATAATTTTCGTAAAAAAATATTTATCTGTTTAACAAATAAAAATAGCTGCAACTATAATATTTAAAGTAATAATGATAAGATTAATCAGCAGAATCATTATTTGAATTAAGATTAAAACTGCCAAGTTTTTTCAAACGTTCCTAATTTGTATTATTATTATTATTATTGCAACTTGATTTTCTATTTCTTTATTGCATCTTTTCTTTTCATATAGCTCCAGATTTCTTCTTGAAAATTATTTAATTTATAGAAATACAACCGAGTTAAATAAAAAAAATCTGACTCTGATAACATTTTTTTTCATTTTCAAATAATAGTGCCTCTTCAAATCATGCGTCAGATTCTTACTCATGCAACATCGCTTATGAAGTGAGTTCTAGGATAAATAAAAATTACGAGAGAAAGAAAAATATTTTTGAAATTTGAACTATGAAAGAAAAAATCAGTAAGAGTGATCTCGTCGAAATTTTGTTGCATACTTCTAAAAAAAGGTGTTATCTGCCCTCCTCCAAGTACAAAGATCGTTGCCGTTAGGCAAAACCTTGAATGCCCCGACGGCTTAGATTTTTATTTCCGGTTTATCGGACATGAACGTTTAGTGCTTTCTACTTCAGCGGAGAAAACCGATTATGCATTTCGGGAGTCCTTCTTTTTGAAACACTGAATTCAAAATTTGACACAGAACTACAATTTTAGTAGCAATATCACACCAGATTTCATTTATTAAAGATTTTAATTTCGCCTCTTCTCTCACTTTTTTTTTAAGCTATTGCTTATGCATGAGATGGCCAACTCTTTGATGGATTTAATACCATATTTGACATACATCTAGACTTAGCATGCTAAACTTCCGAATTATTTGAATCTTTTACTCATGGACTCGCATTACAGAATAAGAGATTTTTTCTTGCATTTTATTCCAAATTAAAAAAAGTATAGCGTTATTTAAGGCGAAATTTTACATTACATTTCTTATTTAATGCATAAACGGGCGCATTATTTAAGTCCAGTTTCTTTTCTTTTCTTTTTCTTTCTTTTTTTTTAACATTCCAGGATATTAAAAGTCTGTAGATCATTATTTGCATTGATGTAACTGTATATATTCTGTCAGCTACAACAGTAACTATTATGTTAATTAATGGACTAAATCTGTTAGATGTTAATTATCTAATTTTTCTAAATTGAATTTCTTTTTCAAAGAGATTTTTTCATACTCTTTGGTAGAAGTTGATTTTATTTACAAAATAATTAAAAATATTGCTATTGGTTAACATATGACTTAGTATCAATATAAAAGTAGCTTGTTATTAAAAAGCTTAAAAACGTTCCAAGACACAGATATTTATTTATTTGTCATTATTACAATGATAGTCACTTGACATACCATTTCAAAATAATAAAATTAGTATCTGAAAGACACGTGTATTCATCGTTATTAGAATTTGATTTCGAACTGTTCAAATTCAGAGAAGAAATAAAAACAATCACACATGACACGATAACAATGAAAGCAAGGAAAGATTGGACGACAAATGACAGTTGGAATCAGTCATGTGGCATTTTTAGAGCAATGAAAACAATGGGGCGGGAACGGTTGTTTCAGAGCAAGGTTGCGTAATAGACGTTTGAGAAGATGAACGATACTCGAATAATCATTCGATCATGAGTCAGATGATTGAAGTGAATTGTTATTTTGCGCATTCGGCCCTTAAAAATATAAATTTCTGAAAAATTCAGTTTTCTAATTTGACTATATATAGAGAGATGAGAGAACGGAATTCCTCTTAACGATAATGTAATATGTTAAATCACCCTGATGAAGGAATATGAACATAAAAGCAAAATTTTCAATCTATGTTTCGTTTACCCATCCTGCTTTTATCCTCTTTGAATTTTTATGAAGAATTATTTCATTCATTTTTTTTCTTGTATTTAAATTTTGAATTTGTCTAAATATTCAAATAGCCTTCCTCATAAGAAGTTTAATGCGAACTGTTTGAGAAGGATGAAATTAGGATAATTATTATCTCTATTCTTTATCTGTGTTCTTTACCAGTCTTATTTATAAATTTGAAGGTGGAACTGAGTTTTATCTACGAAATGCCAGTTTCTGTTAATTTCTCTAGCAGCGAAACTAGTTTCGCAAAAAAAAAAAAAAAAATCCTTTAAATTAATGACCTAAAATCCCTCCCCTTACCCCATTAGAGCAAAATCAGAATTTTTAGATGCCATTAAATCAGTCTGACGAACATAAAATGGTACACTGTTGGCCAAACGACTCTTTATCACGATTTACGGACAAGTTAAAATTTACGTAGTACAATCATATATTCTTCGAAATACATTAAGTTTTCGAATGAAATATACAGGCACAGGCAATAAATTGATAATAACTGAATATTGTCATTAATGTCTTTGGTTTTGTTTTGGTTATTTTTTTGCTCTTGATTATTTTCGAATTCATTTAGACTTGTGGATTATTTGAAATCTTTGAAATTGCAGGTTTTCTTTAAAAACTTCTGCTTTTAATCTGAAGATTATGCTTTATTAGTTCTTTGTGTTGACCAATGAATATAAAAGTTCCAGCAAAGCAGAACCGTATTACATTAATTTTTATTGCAATATTCCTATTTTAGTCATCCAATAGTAAATTTGAGATAAAAATAGAAAATAATGAATATATATGTCATCATATAATTTTTGAATCAGAAGGCAGTTTCGAAGACAGTGAAGAGACTTTCGATTTTTTGATGTCGTTTTTATTTCATCCCCGGGAGGCACGCATTATGTACAAGCAGAAGCGACGTGCACATACACAACATAGAACGACCCTGAAGGAAATGAGGAAAAGCTCATGGAAATTTTATCCCTGTAAATATATACTGTGAGATTTTAATAGGGATTTCTAACTCATATCAATTACAAGCAAGGGAAACACTAAACGATCTTTTAGTGGAATTTGTTTATATCAGCAATATTTTATCTCTTCACTCAGAGGGTGGGAACGGGTCGGTCTTTAGTCGATTTGGCAATTTTTCAAAGCTCCTGTTGAATTAATTAGATAGAAAAAGTTGAATGGGATCAGGAAATAAGAGAATATTTTAGAATGAAGTTAATATGGGCTAAATTGAGCTAAAAACTAAGAAATTAATTAAGTTTAAATTAGATTTTAAAATATAATATACACACACACACACACACATATATATATATATATATATATATATATATGATCAGATATTAAAAGATATCTGTAATTTTTACAAATTATAAAAATTTGTTCCTTCCAACTCTGGGATCTTCGGCTGTATGTGTAATATAATTTAAATCAACTGATTATTTATAAATATTTTATTTTGAAAATACACTAGTACTGGAAGTTTGGACATATTATTTTTTACTATTGTCAAATGCAAAGAACGAAATTGATTCTAAAACTGTTCGGAAACTGAAATTTCTAAGTTTCCACATTTTACTGTCGAAAGAACTTCTAAGTTACAGATAAATTTCTGCAGTTAGAGATAAATATTCAAAATGTTAGAAAAGTTGATTGAAAATTTATTTAATTTTCCAGCCAATGTTTATATAAGAATCACTTCAAAATTTTTGCCAATTTATTCGTTTTTGGAACGTGAAACTAAGAATTTGCATAGAAATGCACAATTAAAAACTATAAAACTGATTTTGTTAACATTTTATGAATTTCTTCTAGAGGTCTTTCTTTCTTCATATACAAATTTGTTTAAGATCTAAATCGAGAAATATCTTAAGACAAACGGCAGCTTCTGAGCTTTGTAAGTAAAGATAATTTAATTTACTATTTCGATAAGAAAGCTTATTACTGAATCATTTTGAAGATTTTATTTATATATATATTTTAGGTATCAGAATAAAAAGCTTGATATACTCACCACGCTTATTCCATTTTTGCGTTATTCGGTTTCCATGACATTTATATATAGAGAGTAAACTCATACTTGATTAAAACTTCGATGTTTAAACCACATGATATATTTCATTCATCTAGCTGGCTTCATTTTGAAGTGAAGATTTTTATATGTAACTGGAGATTGTTTTAGTAACAGTCAAAACATTCAACCTCGAGATTTTTATTATTCTCCCCTTGCTGCACGTTCTGAAAGGGAAAAAAAGCAGGGTTTTAAGATTAATATATGCTTTTTTTATGAATATGATAACTTACAAGGGTAAACAGTATTTTATGTTTTAAAAACTCTGGCACAGCAAGTCATTTTCTACGTATGAAAATATTATTAATTTGTTTAGGGAACATAAATTTTTGTCCTGCTTTAAAGGTTTTTCCAAAAAGATATACAAGGAAATATCATCTACATAATGTTTACGAAAATTATGCGACACACTGTAAAATCCATTCTGTATTGAGAAGTGATAGAAAACTGCCTTATTTACGGTAAAATATTTCTTTTTCCTAAATGTTCATTAATATCCATATTGTAATTCAATTTTGTCTAGTTTGAATAAAATAATTTATCCTTCTAGGAACGTTAGCTAAGATTGAATTAGTTTAATTAAGTGAGCTTAGATTCTTTGATGTTACAAATGGTGAAACCTAATCTAGGTAAAATTAAATATTTTTGCACAATATCTTTGTTTCGATGACTTATCTGCCTTCCAACGACATCGTTCGAAAGCAATCTTTTCAATTTATTCTTTGACTGTATACGCCGTCTTTCAGAAGGAAGGAGCATTGGTTTGCAAATGCTAAAAACAATTGAAAATGAATCATCGCTAATAGAGATTTTATAAACAAGATTATTCTCATTAAATCAATTCAGTTTATTTTTTATAATTCATGTTAACCCTAGCAAGGAAAACGACTTTCTTTTTATGAGATTGTTCGCGATGTGCTGAGGGAATAGAAATGTATCACCATTAACCAGATTTCTTTTTCAACCAGTAAAAAGAAATTATCAAATGTGTGATACAAATAATTGGTTTCTTATAATTGAATTTGAAAACAGAAAATTTACCTCTATAGAGGAGTGAACTTGAGATAATCATTCTGGATGCTAAATGAAACGATTAAAGGAATAAAACACGAGTCTTAATTGATTTCTAAATTAAAATTTCCAGTCACTGAATACAGCTTTTGCCTATCATCCATAAATTGAGAAAGAGTACAGTAGAATGTCGTCGGAACATATAAAATTTTATTTATAATGTTACAGATATCTTTTATGTCCAAAAGTCATTCAGCTAAATTATTTCCCAAAGGAACACTTGATGTTAGTGTATTATTTAACAAAGTGACAGAAACAAACTAATGATTCTAATCTATGCAGCAAACCTATATATAAGATTTGCGTTCGGATTTCTATAATCACTTTCCTTCACCTCTCCTTTTACCAAGCCAGTAATGTTAAATTTTAACTTTCGATGTTTCAAAGCCTATAGTGTCCGATCAAGACTCCTGTGCCTACCTTGTATTTTATAAATATAAGTTTCAATAAATTTATCATAATAATTGTATTTTGAAACGAAATTTAAAGATGATGATAAAAATTTTGTATGTGTGTGATCTGTATTCAAATTTATGTACTTCAGTGAGAATGTTTACTTATTTTGGTAAAAACTTGAAGGAAAACAATAGGAAGTCATTTTTGTGTGTTTAAAGAATTTATGAACACAGGCATTTCATGAAGCTCTAAACTTTTAGGTTTTGGCATAAGATCTAATCATATAGAATAATTTATTCTGTGATTATCAAATTTTGAAATTTTAATTCGTTTTATTAATACTAAAATTTTTGCCAGTTTTATTTATTAGGAACTAGATGTTTAAACTCACACTGATATTTAAAATTTGCTTGATTATTAATGGTTTATTTCTGTGAGTGCTACATTAGCGTCACTATTCTAACAGTTGTCTAGTCTTAAATAAGAACGAAAGATAAATTTCACCACTCGCATAACAAAGATGCCAGCTTTGAAATTCCTCAAGCAAATCAAATGCGTATTTTATTTGAAACTCGCTTGACTGAAATTTTGTAATGATTTGGTTCATCGAGAAGAGTTTTTAGCTTTTACTTTATAAATATAAATTATTTATTTAATTTTAAACAGTCATATAACGAAAGCTATTGACAAAAATAGTTTGTTAGTCTGTTGTGTATATTAATTTTCCCATTACTGAGAAAGTTTGCGTCTGAAATTAAAAGAGGGTGTCATGGGGACTATTAAAATTAATTTGATTTGGCAGATTATCTATTTTCATTGCAGAATTAGGATCTACTAATGAAACGAAAAAATTAAAAAAAGAAACCTTTTCATATAAGAGTAAAATGAATTTTTGATCTGTTTATATTAATCCCAGTTTCTAATAAGGAATTTAAGTGAAAAAAGTCGGTTCAAATTATGAAGATAATAAGAGTTTCGAATTCTATTCATACTATATATGTATGTTTCATGATTTTAATAAAACTTCTTATTTAATCCCCAAAATTATTTAAATTCTATTAATATTTAGCACCATGATAAATTTTAATAACCCGTATGTTTAATAACCGTACTTTCTAGAAGGTATGAAAATAATTTATGAGAAAGAAGCACAAGAGTTAACGTAATATTGTGCCCTGTATAAAAATCACTTCCTTATAAATAAATGTCCAATGCATTTACAATATTGATATTTTATTCTTTAAGGTTCAGAGTTTTTTTGATATTTGTTTGACAAGAGTTATTCTGATAGGAACATTATCTCTTTCTTCTGTGTATTAATAACCTCAATACTATGATATCTGTTTTAATAATAGATTTTCATGAATTGGGGAATATTAAAATTCATTTGTTTGGGTCTCATTCTTTATTTTCTTTGGAGAATTAGAACTAGAAAAAGAAACAAAAAAAATTAAATAAGAAGTTTTGCCATATTAGTGAGAAATCTATTATTTCTATTAAAATTGTGTTTATATTTAGACCTATAATATATCTGAATTAATCGTACGTGACATAATTTGTGGGGCTTTCAGAAAATACAAAATTATATATTTATATATTGAGATTTGTTTACTCAAGGAGAAATATAAATAATTATTTCCAAATATTTTGTACTCTCTTTGAATTTATTTTTTTGTTTTTAAAAATGTCGAAATTTTTTTGTACTAAAAAATTGTATGTGTATTTTAAAGAGTGATTCAGTAATTCAAAATAATATTTTCATTTCTTTTTCTTTAAATACTATTTCTAAGACAATATGTTTTAATTAATCATAAAACATTTTAATTGTTCATTAAAACAAATAATATGTAATTTATGGCATGTGAAATGATTTGTATGATTTCGTCATTCTATCAAGGTCATTTTCTCATATTAAGAGTTTTTTATTTTCTAAACGGATTAGGAATTAAAATTCACATATCTCTGCAAAAAAATATCAACTAAATTGTGTGCATGTTAAGAAAACATTTTTTTGCCTTTAGTTAATGTTGCAATGGTTTTCTAATATTGATACTATATTATTCGTCATTCATATTTTTCAATTATTGTAACTAATGCATGAGAAAGTAGCAAAAAATAGAACGTAATATTGTGACTTGTATAAAACCCACTTTCTTGTAAATAATTAGAAAAAGAAACTTTCTTGTTCTAATTAGAAAAAGAAAACGTTACAAAAAAAAGTAAAAACGAAGCTTTGCCATATTAGTGAGAAATCAATTATTTATATTAAAATTGTGCTTTTATATATTTAATTATGAGGGATTTATTAATTATTATTGTATTTCGTGTGATATATCTGATAGTAAAATTGTAAATGAATACTCACGCATTGCAAGATGTATTCAGATATCATAGTTGTACTTTTCTTTTGTCTATTAACACCCCCAATACCAACATAATCTGTTTTAATAATAAATTTTCATGAATTGGGGAATATTAAAATTCATTTGCTAGGGTCTAATTCTTTATTTTCACTGGAGAATTAGAAAAAGAAAATGTTACAAAAAAAAATATCAAAGAAGCTTTGCCATATTAGTGAGATATCTATTATTTATATTAAAATTGTGCTTTTATATATTTCCTTATGGAGGATTTATTAATTATTGTTGTATTTCGTGTGATATATCTGATAGTAAAATGGTAAATGAATACTCACGCATTACAAGATGTATTTAGATATCATAGTTGTATTTTTCTTTTGTCTATTAACCCCCCCAATACCAAGAAAATCTTTTTTAGTAATAGATTTTCATGAATTGGGAAATATTAAAATTCATTTGCTAGGGTCTAATTCTTTATTTTCACTCGAGAATTAGAAAAAGAAAATGTTACAAAAAAAAAGTAAAAACGAAGTTTTGCCATATTAGTGAGAAATCTATTATTTATATTAAAATTATGCTTTTATTTATTTCCTTATGAATTATTTATTAATTATTATTGTATTTCGTGTGATATATCTGATATTAAAATGGTAAATGAATACTCACGCATTACAAGATGTATTCAGATATCATAATTGTATTTTTCTTTTGTCTATTATCACCCCCAATACCAAGATAATCTGTTTTAATAATGGATTTTCATGAATTGGGTATATTAAAATTCATTTGCAAGGATCTAATTCTTTATTTTCACTAGAGAATTAGAAAAACAAAATGTTACAAAAAAAATATCAAAGAAGCTTTGCCATATTAGTGAGATATCTATTATTTATATTAAAATTGTGCTTTTATATATTTCCTTATGGAGGATTTATTAATTATTGTTGTATTTCGTGTGATATATCTGATAGTAAAATGGTAAATGAATACTCACGCATTACAAGATGTATTTAGATATCATAGTTGTATTTTTCTTTTGTCTATTAACCCCCCCAATACCAAGAAAATCTTTTTTAGTAATAGATTTTCATGAATTGGGAAATATTAAAATTCATTTGCTAGGGTCTAATTCTTTATTTTCACTCGAGAATTAGAAAAAGAAAATGTTACAAAAAAAAAGTAAAAACGAAGTTTTGCCATATTAGTGAGAAATCAATTATTTATATTAAAATTATGCTTTTATTTATTTCCTTATGAATTATTTATTAATTATTATTGTATTTCGTGTGATATATCTGATATTAAAATGGTAAATGAATACTCACGCATTACAAGATGTATTCAGATATCATAATTGTATTTTTCTTTTGTCTATTATCACCCCCAATACCAAGATAATCTGTTTTAATAATGGATTTTCATGAATTGGGTATATTAAAATTCATTTGCAAGGATCTAATTCTTTATTTTCATTAGAGAATTAGAAAAACAAAATGTTACAAAAAAAAGTTACAACGAAGCTTTGCCATATTAGTGAGAAATTTATTATTTATATTAAAATTGTGCTTTTATATATTTCCTTATGAAGGATTTATCAATTATTATTGTATTTCGTGTGCTATATCTGATAGTAAAATGGTAAATGAATACTCACGCATTACAAGATGTATTCAGATATCATATTTGTGTTTTTCTTTTGTCTATTAACATCCCGAATACCAAGATAATCTGTTCTAATAATAGATTTTTACGAATTGGGGAATATTAAAATTCATTTGCTAGGGTCGTATTCTTTATTTTCACTGGAGAATTAGAAAAAGAAAATGTTACAAAAAAAAGTAACAACGAAGCTTTGCCATATTAGTGAGAAATTTATTATTTATATTAAAATTGTGCTTTTATATATTTCCTTATGGAGGATTTATTAATTATTATTGTATTTCGTGTGATATATCTAATAGTAAAATTGTAAATGAATACTCACGCATTACAAGATGTATTCAGATATCATATTTGTGTTTTTCTTTTGTCTATTAACATCACGAATACCAAGATAATCTGTTCTAATAATAGATTTTTACGAATTGGGGAAAATTAAAATTCATTTGCTAGGGTCGTATTCTTTATTTTCACTGGAGAATTAGAAAAAGAAAATGTTACAAAAAAAAAAGTAACAACGAAGCTTTGCCATATTAGTGAGAAATTTATTATTTATATTAAAATTGTGCTTTTATATATTTCCTTATGGAGGATTTAATAATTATTATTGTATTTCGTGTGATATATCTGATATTAAAATGGTAAATGAATACTCATGCATTACAAGATGTATTCAGATATCATAATTGTATTTTTCTTTTGTCTATTATCACCCCCAATACCAAGATAATCTGTTTTAATAATGGATTTTCATGAATTGGGGAATATTAAAATTCATTTGCAAGGATCTAATTCTTTATTTCACTGGAGAATTAGAAAAACAAAATCATACAAAAAAAGTTACAACGAAGCTTTGCCATATTAGTGAGAAATTAATTATTTATATTAAAATTTTTCTTTTATATATTTCCTTATGAAGGATTTATTAATTATTATTGTATTTCGTGTGCTATATATGATAGTAAAATGGTAAATGAATACTCACGCATTACAAGATGTATTCAGATATCATATTTGTGTTTTTGTTTTGTCTATTATCATCCCGAATACCAAGATAATCTGTTCTAATAATAGATTTTTACTTATTGGGGAAAATGAAAATTCATTTGCTAGGGTCGTATTCTTTATTTTCACTGGAGAATTAGAAAAAGAAAATGTTACAAAAAAAAAGTAACAACGAAGCTTTGCCATATTAGTGAGAAATTTATTATTTATATTAAAATTGTGCTTTTATATATTTCCTTATGAAGAATTTATTAATTATTATTGTATTTCGTGTGCTATATCTGATAGTAAAATGGTAAATGAATACTCACGCATTACAAGATGTATTCAGATATCATATTTGTGTTTTTCTTTTGTCTATTAACATCCCGAATACCAAGATAATCTGTTCTAATAATAGATTTTTACGAATTGGGGAATATTAAAATTCATTTGCTAGGGTCGTATTCTTTATTTTCACTGGAGAATTAGAAAAAGAAAATGTTACAAATAAAAGTAAAAACGAAGCTTTGCCATCTTAGTGAGAAATCTATTATTTATATTAAAATTGTGCTTTTATATATTTTCTTATGAAGGATTTATTAATTATTATAGTATTTCGTGTGATATATCTGATAGTAAAATTGTAAATGAATACTCACGCATTACAAGATGTATTCAGATATCATAGTTGTACTTTTCTTTTGTCTATTAACACCCCCAATACCAAGATAATCTGTTTTAATAATGGATTTTCATGAATTGGGGAATATTAAAATTCATTTGCAAGAATCTAATTCTTTATTTTCACTGGAGAATTAGAAAAACAAAATGTTACAAAAAAAGTTACAACGAAGCGTTGCCATATTAGTGAGAAATTAATTATTTATATTAAAATTTTTCTTTTATATATTTACTTATGAAGGATTTATTAATTATTATTGCATTTCGGGTGCTATATATGATAGTAAAATGGTAAATGAATATTCACGCATTACAAGATGTATTCAGATATCATATTTGTGTTTTTCTTTTGTCTATTATTATCCCGAATACCAAGATAATCTGTTCTAATAATAGATTTTTACGAATTGGGGAAAATTAAAATTCATTTGCTAGGGTCGTATTCTTTATTTTCACTGGAGAATTAGAAAAAGAAAATGTTACAAAAAAAAGTAACAACGAAGCTTTGCCAGATTAGTGAGAAATTTATTATTTATATTAAAATTGTGCTTTTATATATTTCCTTATGGAGGATTTATTAATTATTATTGTATTTCGTGTGATATATCTGATAGTAAAATGGTAAATGAATACTCACGCATTACAAGATGTATTCAGATATCATAGTTGTATTTTTCTTTTGTCTATTAAAAACCCCAATACCAAGATAATCTGTTTTAATTATAGAATTTCATGAATTGGGGAAAATTAAAATTCATGTGCTAGGGTCTAATTCTTTATTTTCACTGGAGAATTAGAAAAAGAAAATGTTACAAATAAAAGTAAAAACGAAGCTTTGCCATATTAGTGAGAAATCTATTATTTATATTAAAATTGTGCTTTTATATATTTTCTTATGAAGGATTTATTAATTATTATAGTATTTCGTGTGATATATCTGATAGTAAAATTGTAAATGAATACTCACGCATTACAAGATGTATTCAGATATCATAGTTGTACTTTTCTTTTGTCTATTAACACCCCCAATACCAAGATAATCTGTTTTAATAATGGATTTTCATGAATTGGGGAATATTAAAATTCATTTGCAAGGATCTAATTCTTTATTTTCACTGGAGAATTAGAAAAACAAAATGTTACAAAAAAAGTTACAACGAAGCTTTGCTATATTAGTGAGAAATTAATTATTTATATTAAAATTTTTCTTTTATATATTTCCTTATGAAGGATTTATTAATTATTATTGTATTTCGTGTGCTATATATGATAGTAAAATGGTAAATGAATATTCACGCATTACAAGATGTATTCAGATATCATATTTGTGTTTTTCTTTTGTCTATTAACATCCCGAATACCAAGATAATCTGTTCTAATAATAGATTTTTACGAATTGGGGAATATTAAAATTCATTTGCTAGGGTCGTATTCTTTATTTTCACTGGAGAATTAGAAAAAGAAAATGTTACAAATAAAAGTAAAAACGAAGCTTTGCCATCTTAGTGAGAAATCTATTATTTATATTAAAATTGTGCTTTTATATATTTTCTTATGAAGGATTTATTAATTATTATAGTATTTCGTGTGATATATCTGATAGTAAAATTGTAAATGAATACTCACGCATTACAAGATGTATTCAGATATCATAGTTGTACTTTTCTTTTGTCTATTAACACCCCCAATACCAAGATAATCTGTTTTAATAATGGATTTTCATGAATTGGGGAATATTAAAATTCATTTGCAAGAATCTAATTCTTTATTTTCACTGGAGAATTAGAAAAACAAAATGTTACAAAAAAAGTTACAACGAAGCGTTGCCATATTAGTGAGAAATTAATTATTTATATTAAAATTTTTCTTTTATATATTTCCTTATGAAGGATTTATTAATTATTATTGCATTTCGGGTGCTATATATGATAGTAAAATGGTAAATGAATATTCACGCATTACAAGATGTATTCAGATATCATATTTGTGTTTTTCTTTTGTCTATTATCATCCCGAATACCAAGATAATCTGTTCTAATAATAGATTTTTACGAATTGGGGAAAATTAAAATTCATTTGCTAGGGTCGTATTCTTTATTTTCACTGGAGAATTAGAAAAAGAAAATGTTACAAAAAAAAGTAACAACGAAGCTTTGCCAGATTAGTGAGAAATTTATTATTTATATTAAAATTGTGCTTTTATATATTTCCTTATGGAGGATTTATTAATTATTATTGTATTTCGTGTGATATATCTGATAGTAAAATGGTAAATGAATACTCACGCATTACAAGATGTATTCAGATATCATAGTTGTATTTTTCTTTTGTCTATTAAAAACCCCAATACCAAGATAATCTGTTTTAATTATAGAATTTCATGAATTGGGGAAAATTAAAATTCATGTGCTAGGGTCTAATTCTTTATTTTCACTGGAGAATTAGAAAAAGAAAATGTTACAAATAAAAGTAAAAACGAAGCTTTGCCATATTAGTGAGAAATCTATTATTTATATTAAAATTGTGCTTTTATATATTTTCTTATGAAGGATTTATTAATTATTATAGTATTTCGTGTGATATATCTGATAGTAAAATTGTAAATGAATACTCACGCATTACAAGATGTATTCAGATATCATAGTTGTACTTTTCTTTTGTCTATTAACACCCCCAATACCAAGATAATCTGTTTTAATAATGGATTTTCATGAATTGGGGAATATTAAAATTCATTTGCAAGGATCTAATTCTTTATTTTCACTGGAGAATTAGAAAAACAAAATGTTACAAAAAAAGTTACAACGAAGCTTTGCTATATTAGTGAGAAATTAATTATTTATATTAAAATTTTTCTTTTATATATTTCCTTATGAAGGATTTATTAATTATTATTGTATTTCGTGTGCTATATATGATAGTAAAATGGTAAATGAATATTCACGCATTACAAGATGTATTCAGATATCATATTTGTGTTTTTCTTTTGTCTATTATCATCCCGAATACCAAGATAATCTGTTCTAATAATAGATTTTTACGAATTGGGGAAAATTAAAATTCATTTGCTAGGGTCTAATTCTTTATTTTCACTGGAGAATTAGAAAAAGAAAATGTTACAAATAAAAGTAAAAACGAAACTTTGCCATATTAGTGAGAAATCTATTATTTATATTAAAATTGTGCTTTTATATATTTTCTTATGAAGGATTTATTAATTATTATAGTATTTCGTGTGATATATCTCATAGTAAAATTGTAAATGAATACTCACGCATTACAAGATGTATTCAGATATCATAGTTGTACTTTTCTTTTGTCTATTAACACCCCCAATACCAAGATAATCTGTTTTAATAATGTATTTTCATGAATTGGGGAATATTAAAATTCCTTTGCAAGGATCTAATTCTTTATTTTTACTGGAGAATAAGAAAAACAAAATGTTACAAAAAAGTTACAACGAAGCTTTGCCATATTAGTGAGAAATTAATTATTTATATTAAAATTTTTCTTTTATATATTTCCTTATGAAGGATTTATTAATTATTATTGCATTTCGTGTGCTATATATGATAGTAAATTGGTAAATGAATATTCACGCATTACAAGATGTATTCAGATATCATATTTGTGTTTTTCTTTTGTCTATTATCATCCCGAATACCAAGATAATCTGTTCTAATAATAGATTTTTACGAATTGGGGAAAATTAAAATTCATTTGCTAGGGTCGTATTCTTTATTTTCACTGAAGAATTAGAAAAAGAAAATGTTACAAAAAAAAGTAACAACGAAGCTTTGCCAGATTAGTGAGAAATTTATTATTTATATTAAAATTGTGCTTTTATATATTTCCTTATGGAGGATTTATTAATTATTATTGTATTTCGTGTGATATATCTGATAGTAAAATGGTAAATGAATACTCACGCATTACAAGATGTATTCAGATATCATAGTTGTATTTTTCTTTTGTCTATTAACAACCCCAATACCAAGATAATCTGTTTTAATTATAGATTTTCATGAATTGGGGAATATTAAAATTCATGTGCTAGGGTCTTATTCTTTATTTTCACTGGAGAATTAGAAAAAGAAAATGTTACAAATAAAAGTAAAAACGAAGCTTTGCCATATTAGTGAGAAATTAATTATTTATATTAAAATTTTTCTTTTATATATTTCCTTATGAAGGATTTATTAATTATTATTGTATTTCGTGTGCTATATATGATAGTAAAATGGTAAATGAATATTCACGCATTACAAGACGTATTCAGATATCATATTTGTGTTTTTCTTTTGTCTATTATCATCCCGAATACCAAGATAATCTGTTCTAATAATAGATTTTTACGAATTGGGGAAAATTAAAATTCATTTGCTAGGGTCTAATTCTTTATTTTCACTGGAGAATTAGAAAAAGAAAATGTTACAAATAAAAGTAAAAACGAAACTTTGCCATATTAGTGAGAAATCTATTATTTATATTAAAATTGTGCTTTTATATATTTTCTTATGAAGGATTTATTAATTATTATAGTATTTCGTGTGATATATCTGATAGTAAAATTGTAAATGAATACTCACGCATTACAAGATGTATTCAGATATCATAGTTGTACTTTTCTTTTGTCTATTAACACCCCCAATACCAAGATAATCTGTTTTAATAATGGATTTTCATGAATTGGGGAATATTAAAATTCATTTGCAAGGATCTAATTCTTTATTTTCACTGTAGAATAAGAAAAACAAAATGTTACAAAAAAGTTACAACGAAGCTTTGCCATATTAGTGAGAAATTAATTATTTATATTAAAATTTTTCTTTTATATATTTCCTTATGAAGGATTTATTAATTATTATTGCATTTCGTGTGCTATATATGATAGTAAAATGGTAAATGAATATTCACGCATTACAAGATGTATTCAGATATCATATTTGTGTTTTTCTTTTGTCTATTATCATCCCGAATACCAAGATAATCTGTTCTAATAATAGATTTTTACGAATTGGGGAAAATTAAAATTCATTTGCTAGGGTCGTATTCTTTATTTTCACTGGAGAATTAGAAAAAGAAAATGTTACAAAAAAAAGTAACAACGAAGCTTTGCCAGATTAGTGAGAAATTTATTATTTATATTAAAATTGTGCTTTTATATATTTCCTTATGGAGGATTTATTAATTATTATTGTATTTCGTGTGATATATCTGATAGTAAAATGGTAAATGAATACTCACGCAATACAAGATGTATTCAGATGTCATAGTTGTATTTTTCTTTTGTCTATTAACAACCCCAATACCAAGATAATCTGTTTTAATTATAGATTTTCATGAATTGGGGAATATTAAAATTCATGTGCTAGGGTCTAATTCTTTATTTTCACTGGAGAATTAGAAAAAGAAAATGTTACAAATAAAAGTAAAAACGAAGCTTTGCCATATTAGTGAGAAATCTATTATTTATATTAAAATTGTGCTTTTATATATTTTCTTATGAAGGATTTATTAATTATTATAGCATTTCGTGTGATATATCTGATAGTAAAATTGTAAATGAATACTGACGCATTACAAGATGTATTCAGATATCATAGTTGTACTTTTCTTTTGTCTATCAACACCCCCAATACCAAGATAATCTGTTTTAATAATGGATTTTCATGAATTGGGGAATAATAAAATTCATTTGCAAGGATCTAATTCTTTATTTTCACTGGAGAATTAGAAAAACAAAATGTTACAAAAAAAGTTACAACGAAGCTTTGCCATATTAGTGAGAAATTAATTATTTATATTAAAATTTTTCTTTTATATATTTCCTTATGAAGGATTTATTAATTATTATTGCATTTCGTGTGCTATATATGATAGTAAAATGGTAAATGAATATTCACGCATTACAAGATGTATTCAGATATCATATTTGTGTTTTTCTTTTGTCTATTATCATCCCGAATACCAAGATAATCTGTTCTAATAATAGATTTTTACGAATTGGGGAATATTAAAATTCATGTGCTAGGGTCTAATTCTTTATTTTCACTGGAGAATTAGAAAAAGAAAATGTTACAAATAAAAGTAAAAACGAAGCTTTGCCATATTAGTGAGAAATCTATTATTTATATTAAAATTGTGCTTTTATATATTTTCTTATGAAGGATTTATTAATTATTATAGCATTTCGTGTGATATATCTGATAGTAAAATTGTAAATGAATACTGACGCATTACAAGATGTATTCAGATATCATAGTTGTACTTTTCTTTTGTCTATTAACACCCCCAATACCAAGATAATCTGTTTTAATAATGGATTTTCATGAATTGGGGAATAATAAAATTCATTTGCAAGGATCTAATTCTTTATTTTCACTGGAGAATTAGAAAAACAAAATGTTACAAAAAAAGTTACAACGAAGCTTTGCCATATTAGTGAGAAATTAATTATTTATATTAAAATTTTTCTTTTATATATTTCCTTATGAAGGATTTATTAATTATTATTGCATTTCGTGTGCTATATATGATAGTAAAATGGTAAATTAATATTCACGCATTACAAGATGTATTCAGATATCATATTTGTGTTTTTCTTTTGTCTATTATCATCCCGAATACCAAGATAATCTGTTCTAATAATAGATTTTTACGAATTGGGGAAAATTAAAATTCATTTGCTAGGGTCGTATTCTTTATTTTCACTGGAGAATTAGAAAAAGAAAATGTTACAAAA
This sequence comes from Argiope bruennichi, assembly GCF_947563725.1. Lineage (NCBI taxonomy): Eukaryota > Metazoa > Arthropoda > Arachnida > Araneae > Araneidae > Argiope > Argiope bruennichi. The sequence continues at coordinate 122,435,703 of NC_079162.1, forward strand.
AAAAGTAACAACGAAGCTTTGCCAGATTAGTGAGAAATTTATTATTTATATTAAAATTGTGCTTTTATATATTTCATTATGGAGGATTTATTAATTATTATTGTATTTCGTGTGATATATCTGATAGTAAAATGGTAAATGAATACTCACGCATTACAAGATGTATTCAGATATCATAGTTGTATTTTTCTTTTGTCTATTAACAACCCCAATACCAAGATAATCTGTTTTAATTATAGATTTTCATGAATTGGGGAATATTAAAATTCATTTGGTAGGGTCTAATTCTTTATTTTCTTTCTAGAATTAGAACTAGAAAATGAAACAAAAAAAATAAATAAGTAGTTTTGCCATATTAGTGAGAAATCTATTATTTCTATTAAAATTGTGTTTATATTTAGACCTATAATATATCTGAATTAATCGTGACATAATTTGTGGGGCTTTCAGAAAATACAAAATTATATATTCATATATTGAGATTTGTTTACTCAAGGAGAAATATAAATAATTATTTCCAAATATTTTGTACTCTCTGTGAATTTATTTTTTTGTTTTTAAAAATGCCAAAAGTTTTTTGTACTAAAAAAATTGTATGTGTATTTTAAAGAGTGATTCAGTAATTCAAAATAATATTTTCATTTCTTTTTCTTTAAAAACTATTTCTAAGACAATATGTTTTAATTAATCATAAAACATTTTAATTGTTCATTAAAACAAATAATATGTAATTTATGGCATGTGAAATGATTTGTATGATTTCGTCATTCGATCAAGGTCATTTTCTCATATTACGAGTTTTTTATTTTCTAAACGGATTAGGAATTAAAATTCACATATCTCTGCAAAAAAATATCAACTAAATTGTGTGCATGTTAAAAAAACATTTTTTGCCTTTAGTTAATGTTGCAATGGTTTTCTAATATTGATACTATATAATTCGCCATTCCTATTTTTCAATTATTGTAAATAATGGATGAGAAAGTAGCTAAAAATTGAACGTAATATTGTGACTTGTATAAAACCCACTTTCTTGTTAATAATTAGAAAAAGAAACTTTCTTGTTCTAAATAGAAAAAGAAAATGTTACAAAAAAAGTAAAAACAAAGCTTTGCCATATTACTGAGAAATCTATTATTTAAATTAAAATTGTGCTTTTATATATTTCCTTGTGAAGGATTTATTAATTATTATTGTATTTCGTGTGATATATCTGATAGTAAAATGGTAAATGAATACTCACGAATTACAAGATGTATTCAGATATCATAGTTGTATTTTTCTTTTGTCTATTAACACCCCCTTTACCAAGATAATCTGTTTTAATAATAGATTTTCAGGAATTGGGGAATATTAAAATTCATTTGCTAGGGTCTAATTGTTTATATTCACTGGAGAAATAAAAGAAGAAAATGTTACAAAAAAAAGTAAAAACGAAACTTTGCCATATTAGTGTGAAATCTATTATTTATATTAAAATTGTGCTTTTATATATTTCCTTATGAAGGATTTATTTATTATTATTTTATTTCGTGTGATATATCTGATAGTAAAGTGGTTAATGAATACTCACGCATTACAAGATGTATTCAGATATCATAGTTGTATTTTTCTTTTGTCAATTAACACCCAGTTTACCAAGATAATCTGTTTTAATAATAGATTTTCAGGAATTGGGGAATATTAAAATTCATTTGAGAGGGTCTAATTCTTTATTTTTACTGGAGAATTAGAAAAAGAAAATGTTACGAAAAAGAAAGCAAAAACGAAACTTTGCTATATTGGTGAGAAATCTATTATTTATATTAAAATTGTGCTTTTATTGATTTCCTTATGAAGAATTTATTAATTATTATTGTATTTCGTGTGATATATCTGATAGTAAAATGGTAAAGGAATACTTACGCATTACAAGATGTATTCAGATATCATAGTTGTATATTACTTTTGTCTATAACACCCCGGATACCAAGCTAATCTTTTTTAATAATATATTTTCATGAATTGGGGAATCTTAAAATTCATTTGCTAGGGTCTAATTCTTTATTTTCACTGGAGAATTAGAAAAAGAAAATGTTACAAAAAAAAGTAAAAACGGAACTTTGCCATATTAGTGTGAAATCTATTATTTATATTAAAATTGTGCTTTTATATATTTCCTTATGAAGGATTTATTTATTATTATTTTATTTCGTGTGATATATCTGATAGTAAAATGGTAAATGAATACTCACGCATTACAAGATGTATTCATATATCATAGTTGTATTTTTCTTTTGTCTATTAACACCCCCTTTACCAAGATAATCTGTTTTAATAATAGATTTTCAGGAATTGGGGAATATTAAATTTCATTTGCTAGGGTCTAATTCTTTATATTCACTGGAGAATTAGAAAAACAAAATGTTACAAAAAAAGTTACAACGAAGCTTTGCTATATTAGTGAGAAATTAATTATTTATATTAAAATTGTTCTTTTATATATTTCCTTATGAAGGATTTATTAATTATTATTGTATTTCGTGTGCTATATATGATAGTAAAATGGTAAATGAATATTCACGCATTACAAGATGTATTCAGATATCATATTTGTGTTTTTCTTTTGTCTATTATCATCCCGAATACCAAGATAATCTTTTCTAATAATAGATTTTTACGAATTGGGGAAAATTAAAATTCATTTGCTAGGGTCTAATTCTTTATTTTCACTGGAGAATTAGAAAAAGAAAATGTTACAAATAAAAGTAAAAACGAAACTTTGCCATATTAGTGAGAAATCTATTATTTATATTAAAATTGTGCTTTTATATATTTTCTTATGAAGGATTTATTAATTATTATAGTATTTCGTGTGATATATCTGATAGTAAAATTGTAAATGAATACTCACGCATTACAAGATGTATTCAGATATCATAGTTGTACTTTTCTTTTGTCTATTAACACCCCCAATACCAAGATAATCTGTTTTAATAATGTATTTTCATGAATTGGGGAATATTAAAATTCATTTGCAAGGATCTAATTCTTTATTTTTACTGGAGAATAAGAAAAACAAAATGTTACAAAAAAGTTACAACGAAGCTTTGCCGTATTAGTGAGAAATTAATTATTTATATTAAAATTTTTCTTTTATATATTTCCTTATGAAGGATTTATTAATTATTATTGCATTTCGTGTGCTATATATGATAGTAAATTGGTAAATGAATATTCACGCATTACAAGATGTATTCAGATATCATATTTGTGTTTTTCTTTTGTCTATTATCATCCCGAATACCAAGATAATCTGTTCTAATAATAGATTTTTACGAATTGGGGAAAATTAAAATTCATTTGCTAGGGTCGTATTCTTTATTTTCACTGGAGAATTAGAAAAAGAAAATGTTACAAAAAAAAGTAACAACGAAGCTTTGCCAGATTAGTGAGAAATTTATTATTTATATTAAAATTGTGCTTTTATATATTTCCTTATGGAGGATTTATTAATTATTATTGTATTTCGTATGATATATCTGATAGTAAAATGGTAAATGAATACTCACGCATTACAAGATGTATTCAGATATCATAGTTGTATTTTTCTTTTGTCAATTAACACCCAGTTTACCAAGATAATCTGTTTTAATAATAGATTTTCAGGAATTGGGGAATATTAAAATTCATTTGAGAGGGTCTAATTCTTTATTTTTACTGGAGAATTAGAAAAAGAAAATGTTACGAAAAAGAAAGCAAAAACGAAACTTTGCTATATTGGTGAGAAATCTATTATTTATATTAAAATTGTGCTTTTATTGATTTCCTTATGAAGAATTTATTAATTATTATTGTATTTCGTGTGATATATCTGATAGTAAAATGGTAAAGGAATACTTACGCATTACAAGATGTATTCAGATATCATAGTTGTATATTACTTTTGTCTATAACACCCCGGATACCAAGCTAATCTTTTTTAATAATATATTTTCATGAATTGGGGAATCTTAAAATTCATTTGCTAGGGTCTTATTCTTTATATTCACTGGAGAAATAGAAAAAGAAAATGTTACAAAAAAAAGTAAAAAAGAAGCTTTGCCATATTAGTGAGAAATTAATTATTTATATTAAAATTGTTCTTTTATATATTTCCTTATGAAGGATTTATTAATTATTATTGTATTTCGTGTGCTATATATGATAGTAAAATGGTAAATGAATATTCACGCATTACAAGATGTATTCAGATATCATATTTGTGTTTTTCTTTTGTCTATTATCATCCCGAATACCAAGATAATCTTTTCTAATAATAGATTTTTACGAATTGGGGAAAATTAAAATTCATTTGCTAGGGTCTAATTCTTTATTTTCACTGGAGAATTAGAAAAAGAAAATGTTACAAATAAAAGTAAAAACGAAACTTTGCCATATTAGTGAGAAATCTATTATTTATATTAAAATTGTGCTTTTATATATTTTCTTATGAAGGATTTATTAATTATTATAGTATTTCGTGTGATATATCTGATAGTAAAATTGTAAATGAATACTCACGCATTACAAGATGTATTCAGATATCATAGTTGTACTTTTCTTTTGTCTATTAACACCCCCAATACCAAGATAATCTGTTTTAATAATGTATTTTCATGAATTGGGGAATATTAAAATTCATTTGCAAGGATCTAATTCTTTATTTTTACTGGAGAATAAGAAAAACAAAATGTTACAAAAAAGTTACAACGAAGCTTTGCCGTATTAGTGAGAAATTAATTATTTATATTAAAATTTTTCTTTTATATATTTCCTTATGAAGGATTTATTAATTATTATTGCATTTCGTGTGCTATATATGATAGTAAATTGGTAAATGAATATTCACGCATTACAAGATGTATTCAGATATCATATTTGTGTTTTTCTTTTGTCTATTATCATCCCGAATACCAAGATAATCTGTTCTAATAATAGATTTTTACGAATTGGGGAAAATTAAAATTCATTTGCTAGGGTCGTATTCCTTATTTTCACTGGAGAATTAGAAAAAGAAAATGTTACAAAAAAAAGTAACAACGAAGCTTTGCCAGATTAGTGAGAAATTTATTATTTATATTAAAATTGTGCTTTTATATATTTCCTTATGGAGGATTTATTAATTATTATTGTATTTCGTATGATATATCTGATAGTAAAATGGTAAATGAATACTCACGCATTACAAGATGTATTCAGATATCATAGTTGTATTTTTCTTTTGTCAATTAACACCCAGTTTACCAAGATAATCTGTTTTAATAATAGATTTTCAGGAATTGGGGAATATTAAAATTCATTTGAGAGGGTCTAATTCTTTATTTTTACTGGAGAATTAGAAAAAGAAAATGTTACGAAAAAGAAAGCAAAAACGAAACTTTGCTATATTGGTGAGAAATCTATTATTTATATTAAAATTGTGCTTTTATTGATTTCCTTATGAAGAATTTATTAATTATTATTGTATTTCGTGTGATATATCTGATAGTAAAATGGTAAAGGAATACTTACGCATTACAAGATGTATTCAGATATCATAGTTGTATATTACTTTTGTCTATAACACCCCGGATACCAAGCTAATCTTTTTTAATAATATATTTTCATGAATTGGGGAATCTTAAAATTCATTTGCTAGGGTCTTATTCTTTATATTCACTGGAGAAATAGAAAAAGAAAATGTTACAAAAAAAAGTAAAAAAGAAGCTTTGCCATATTAGTGAGAAATTAATTATTTATATTAAAATTGTTCTTTTATATATTTCCTTATGAAGGATTTATTAATTATTATTGTATTTCGTGTGCTATATATGATAGTAAAATGGTAAATGAATATTCACGCATTACAAGATGTATTCAGATATCATATTTGTGTTTTTCTTTTGTCTATTATCATCCCGAATACCAAGATAATCTTTTCTAATAATAGATTTTTACGAATTGGGGAAAATTAAAATTCATTTGCTAGGGTCTAATTCTTTATTTTCACTGGAGAATTAGAAAAAGAAAATGTTACAAATAAAAGTAAAAACGAAACTTTGCCATATTAGTGAGAAATCTATTATTTATATTAAAATTGTGCTTTTATATATTTTCTTATGAAGGATTTATTAATTATTATAGTATTTCGTGTGATATATCTGATAGTAAAATTGTAAATGAATACTCACGCATTACAAGATGTATTCAGATATCATAGTTGTACTTTTCTTTTGTCTATTAACACCCCCAATACCAAGATAATCTGTTTTAATAATGTATTTTCATGAATTGGGGAATATTAAAATTCATTTGCAAGGATCTAATTCTTTATTTTTACTGGAGAATAAGAAAAACAAAATGTTACAAAAAAGTTACAACGAAGCTTTGCCGTATTAGTGAGAAATTAATTATTTATATTAAAATTTTTCTTTTATATATTTCCTTATGAAGGATTTATTAATTATTATTGCATTTCGTGTGCTATATATGATAGTAAATTGGTAAATGAATATTCACGCATTACAAGATGTATTCAGATATCATATTTGTGTTTTTCTTTTGTCTATTATCATCCCGAATACCAAGATAATCTGTTCTAATAATAGATTTTTACGAATTGGGGAAAATTAAAATTCATTTGCTAGGGTCGTATTCTTTATTTTCACTGGAGAATTAGAAAAAGAAAATGTTACAAAAAAAAGTAACAACGAAGCTTTGCCAGATTAGTGAGAAATTTATTATTTATATTAAAATTGTGCTTTTATATATTTCCTTATGGAGGATTTATTAATTATTATTGTATTTCGTATGATATATCTGATAGTAAAATGGTAAATGAATACTCACGCATTACAAGATGTATTCAGATATCATAGTTGTATTTTTCTTTTGTCAATTAACACCCAGTTTACCAAGATAATCTGTTTTAATAATAGATTTTCAGGAATTGGGGAATATTAAAATTCATTTGAGAGGGTCTAATTCTTTATTTTTACTGGAGAATTAGAAAAAGAAAATGTTACGAAAAAGAAAGCAAAAACGAAACTTTGCTATATTGGTGAGAAATCTATTATTTATATTAAAATTGTGCTTTTATTGATTTCCTTATGAAGAATTTATTAATTATTATTGTATTTCGTGTGATATATCTGATAGTAAAATGGTAAAGGAATACTTACGCATTACAAGATGTATTCAGATATCATAGTTGTATATTACTTTTGTCTATAACACCCCGGATACCAAGCTAATCTTTTTTAATAATATATTTTCATGAATTGGGGAATCTTAAAATTCATTTGCTAGGGTCTAATTCTTTATTTTCACTGGAGAATTAGAAAAAGAAAATGTTACAAAAAAAAGTAAAAACGGAACTTTGCCATATTAGTGTGAAATCTATTATTTATATTAAAATTGTGCTTTTATATATTTCCTTATGAAGGATTTATTTATTATTATTTTATTTCGTGTGATATATCTGATAGTAAAATGGTAAATGAATACTCACGCATTACAAGATGTATTCATATATCATAGTTGTATTTTTCTTTTGTCTATTAACACCCCCTTTACCAAGATAATCTGTTTTAATAATAGATTTTCAGGAATTGGGGAATATTAAATTTCATTTGCTAGGGTCTAATTCTTTATATTCACTGGAGAATTAGAAATAGAAAATGTTACAAAAAAAAGTAAAAACGAAGCTTTGCCATATTAGTGAGAAATCTATTATTTAAAATAAAATTGTTATTTTATACATTTCCTTATGAAGGATTTATTAATTATTATTTTATTTCGTGTGATATATCTGACAGTAAAATGGTAAATGAATACTCACGCATTACAAGATGTATTCAGATATCATACTTGTATATTACTTTTGTCTATAACACCCCGGATACCAAGATAATCTTTTTTAATAATATATTTTCATGAATTGGGGAATATTAAAATTCATTTGCTAGGGTCTTATTCTTCATTTTCACTGGAGAATTAGAAAAAGAAAATGTAAAAAAAAAAGTAAAAACGAAGCTTTGCCATATTAGTGAGAAATCTATTATTTATATTAAAATTGTGCTTTTATATATTTCCTTATGAAGGATTTGTTAATTGTTATTGTATTTCGTGTGATATATCTGATAGTAAAATGGTAAATGAATACTCACGCATTACAAGATGTATTCAGATATCATAGTTGTATTTTTCTTTTGTGTATTAACACCCCCTTTACCAAGATTATCTGTTTTATTAATAGATTTTAAGGAATTGGGGAATATTAAAATTCATTTGCTAGGGTCTAATTCTTTATTTTCACTGGAGAATTAGAAAAAGAAAATGTTACAAAAAAAAGTAAAAACGAAACTTTGCCATATTAGTGTGAAATCTATTATTTAAATTAAAATTGTTATTTTATACATTTCCTTATGAAGGATTTATTAATTATTATTTTATTTCGTGTGATATATCTGACAGTAAAATGGTAAATGAATACTCACGCATTACAAGATGTATTCAGATATTATAGTTGTATTTTTCTTTTATCTATAACACCCCCAATACCGAGATAATCTGTTTTAATAATAGATTTTCAGGAATTGGGGAATATTAAAATTCATTTGCTAGGGTCTAATTCTTTATTTTCACTGGATAATTAGAAAAAGAAAATGTTACAAAAAAAAGTAAAAACGAAGCTTTGCCATATTAGTGAGAAATCTATTATTTAATTAAAATTGGGCTTTTATATATTTCCTTATGAAGGATTTGTTAATTGTTATTGTATTTCGTGTGATATATCTGATAGTAAAATGGTAAATGAATACTCACGAATTACAAGAAGTATTCAGATATCATAGTTGTATTTTTCTTTTGTCTATTAACACCCCCTTTACCAAGATTATCTGTTTTATTAATAGATTTTAAGGAATTGGGGAATATTAAAATTCATTTGCTAGGGTCTAATTCTTTATTTTCACTGGAGAATTAGAAAAAGAAAATGTTACAAAAAAAAGTAAAAACGAAACTTTGCCATATTAGTGTGAAATCTATTATTTAAATTAAAATTGTTATTTTATACATTTCCTTATGAAGGATTTATTAATTATTATTTTATTTCGTGTGATATATCTGACAGTAAAATGGTAAATGAATACTCACGCATTACAAGATGTATTCAGATATTATAGTTGTATTTTTCTTTTATCTATAACACCCCCAATACCGAGATAATCTGTTTTAATAATAGATTTTCAGGAATTGGGGAATATTAAAATTCATTTGCTAGGGTCTAATTCTTTATTTTCACTGGATAATTAGAAAAAGAAAATGTTACAAAAAAAAGTAAAAACGAATCTTTGCCATATTAGTGAGAAATCTATTATTTAATTAAAATTGGGCTTTTATATATTTCCTTATGAAGGATTTGTTAATTGTTATTGTATTTCGTGTGATATATCTGATAGTAAAATGGTAAATGAATACTCACGAATTACAAGAAGTATTCAGATATCATAGTTGTATTTTTCTTTTGTCTATTAACACCCCCTTTACCAAGATAATCTGTTTTAATAATAGATTTTCATGAATTGGGGAATATTAAAATTCATTTGCTAGGGTCTAATTCTTTATTTTCACTGGAGAATTAGAAAAAGAAAATGTTACAAAAAAAAGTAAAAACGAAACTTTGCCATATTAGTGTGAAATCTATTATTTAAATTAAAATTGTTATTTTATACATTTCCTTATGAAGGATTTATTAATTATTATTTTATTTCGTGTGATATATCTGACAGTAAAATGGTAAATGAATACTCACGCATTACAAGATGTATTCAGATATTATAGTTGTATTTTTCTTTTATCTATAACACCCCCAATACCGAGATAATCTGTTTTAATAATAGATTTTCCGGAATTGGGGAATATTAAAATTCATTTGCTAGGGTCTAATTCTTTATTTTCACTGGATAATTAGAAAAAGAAAATGTTACAAAAAAAGTAAAAACGAAGCTTTGCCATATTAGTGAGAAATCTATTATTTAATTAAAATTGGGCTTTTATATATTTCCTTATGAAGGATTTGTTAATTGTTATTGTATTTCGTGTGATATATCTGATAGTAAAATGGTAAATGAATACTCACGAATTACAAGATGTATTCAGATATCATAGTTGTATTTTTCTTTTGTCTATTAACACCCCCTTTACCAAGATAATCTGTTTTAATAATAGATTTTCATGAATTGGGGAATCTTAAAATTCATTTGCTAGGGTCTTATTCTTTATATTCACTGGAGAAATAGAAAAAGAAAATGTTACAAAAAAAAGTAAAAAAGAAGCTTTGCCATATTAGTGAGAAATCTATTATTTAAATTAAAATTGTGCTTTTATATATTTCCTTATGAAGGATTTATTTATTATTATTTTATTTCATGTGATATATCTGATAGTAAAATGGTAAATGAATACTCACGCATTACAAGATGTATTCAGATATCATACTTGTATATTACTTTTGTCTATAACACCCCGGATACCAAGATAATCTTTTTTAATAATATATTTTCATGAATTGGGGAATATTAAAATTCATTTGCTAGGGTCTTATTCTTTATTTTCACTGGAGAATTAGAAAAAGAAAATGTTACAAAAAAAAGTAAAAACGAAGCTTTGCCATATAAGTGAGAAATCTATTATTTATATTAAAATTGTGCTTTTATATATTTTCTTATGAAGGATTTGTTAATTGTTAGTGTATTTCGTGTGATATATCTGATAGTAAAATGGTAAATGAATTCTCACGCATTACAAGATGTATTCAGATATCATAGTTGTATTTTTCTTTTGTCTATTAAAACCCCCTTTACCAAGATAATCTGTTTTATTAATAGATTTTAAGGAATTGGGGAATATTAAAATTCATTTGCTAGGGTCTAATTCTTTATTTTCACTGGAGAATGAGAAAAAGAAAATGTTACAAAAAAAGTAAAAAGGAAACTTTGCCATATTAGTGTGAAATCTATTATTTATATTAAAATTGTTATTTTATACATTTCCTTATGAAGGATTTATTAATTATTATTTTATTTCGTGTGATATATCTGACAGTAAAATGGTAAATGAATACTCACGCATAACAAGATGTATTCAGATATTATAGTTGTATTTTTCTTTTATCTATAACACCCCCAATACCGAGATAATCTGTTTTAATAATAGATTTTCAGGAATTGGGGAATATTAAAATTCATTTGCTAGGATCTTATTCTTTATTTTCACTGGAGAATTAGAAAAAGAAAATGTTACAAAAAAAAGTAAAAACGAAGCTTTGCCATATAAGTGAGAAATCTATTATTTATATTAAAATTGTGCTTTTATATATTTCCTTATGAAGGATTTATTAATTATTATTGTATTTCGTGTGATATATCTGATAGCAAAATGGTAAATGAATACTCACTCATTACAAGAGTTATTCAGATATCATAGTTGTTTTTTTTTGTCTATTAACACCCCCTTTACCAAGATAATCTGTTTTAATAATAGATTTTCATGAATTGGGGAATATTAAAATTTATTTGCTAGGGTCTAATTCGTTATTTTCACTGGAGAATTCGAAAAAGAAAATGTTACAAAAAAAAGTAAAAACGAAGCTTTGCCATATTAGTGAGAAATCTATTATTTAAATTAAAATTGTGCTTTTATATATTTCCTTATGAAGGATTTATTTATTATTATTTTATTTCATGTGATATATCTGATAGTAAAATGGTAAATGAATACTCACGCATTACAAGATGTATTCAGATATCATACTTGTATATTACTTTTGTCTATAACACCCCGGATACCAAGATAATCTTTTTTAATAATATATTTTCATGAATTGGGGAATATTAAAATTCATTTGCTAGGGTCTTATTCTTTATTTTCACTGGAGAATTAGAAAAAGAAAATGTTACAAAAAAAAGTAAAAACGAAGCTTTGCCATATAAGTGAGAAATCTATTATTTATATTAAAATTGTGCTTTTATATATTTTCTTATGAAGGATTTGTTAATTGTTAGTGTATTTCGTGTGATATATCTGATAGTAAAATGGTAAATGAATACTCACGCATTACAAGATGTATTCAGATATCATAGTTGTATTTTTCTTTTGTCTATTAACACCCCCTTTACCAAGATAATCTGTTTTATTAATAGATTTTAAGGAATTGGGGAATATTAAAATTCATTTGCTAGGGTCTAATTCTTTATTTTCACTGGAAAATTAGAAAAAGAGAATGTTACAAAAAAAGTAAAAAGGAAACTTTGCCATATTAGTGTGAAATCTATTATTTATATTAAAATTGTGCTTTTATATATTTCCTTATGAAGGATTTATTAATTATTATTGTATTTCGTGTGATATATCTGATAGCAAAATGGTAAATGAATACTCACTCATTACAAGATGTATTCAGATATCATAGTTGTTTTTTTTTGTCTATTAACACCCCCTTTACCAAGACAATCTGTTTTAATAATAGATTTTCATGAATTGTGGAATATTAAAATTTATTTGCTAGGTTCTAATTCGTTATTTTCACTGGAGAATTCGAAAAAGAAAATGTTACAAAAAAAAGTAAAAACGAAGCTTTGCCATATTAGTGAGAAATCTATTATTTATATTAAAATTGTGCTTTTATTTATTTCCTTATGAAGGATTTATTAATTATTATTGTATTTCGTGTGATATATCTGATAGTAAAATGGTAAATGAATACTCACTCATTACAAGATGTATTCAGATATCATAAATGTCTTTTTCTTTTGTCTATTAACACCCCCAACACCAAGATAATCTGATTTAATAATAGATTTTCATGAGTTGGAGAATATTAAAATTCATTTGCTGGGGTCTAATTCTTTATTTTCACTGGAGAATTAGAAAAAGAAAATGTTACAAAAAAAGTAAAAACGAGGCTTTGCCATATTAGTGAGAAATCTATTATTTATATTAAAATTGTGCTTTTATTTATTTCCTTATGAAGGATTTATTAATTATTATTGTATTTCTTGTGATATATGGATAACATAACCTATACATATATTTTGATGCTAAAGGTTCGAATTTATTTTCTAATGAGGAAGAATTTTAAAAATCTCGAGGAAGAACTACTTTAAAGCAGTAATATATATTCTTGTATGAATAAAAACTGAATTTTGACTTTAATTTTAGTTTCTTAAAATATTTTGAAAAAACATTTCAGAAATGAAGAACAAAAGGTACATCAGGATCAAATATTGGCCCGTTTTCTATATCTGATAGCAAAATGGTAAATGAATACTCACGGATTACAAGATGTATTCAGATATCATTGTTGTCTTTTTTTATGTATTAACAAACTGGATTCCAAGATAATCTGTTTTATTAATAGATTTTCATGAATTGGGGAATATTAAAATTCATTTGTTGTTGTCTAATTCTTTATTTTCGTTGGAGAATTAGATCTAGCAAATGAAGGAGAAAAAAAAATTAAAAACGAAGCTTTTCCGTTTTAATGAGAAATCTATTATTTACTAGCCGACCCGGCAAACGTTGTTCTGCCTTATAAATTATTTCTATTGAATATTCTGGTTGTTAACGAATGTATTGCAAGTGTGCAGAGATGGATCTATGAAAGAAAGAGGAATGGAACACTGTAGACGATGATCGCCGAGAAAACTAAAAAAACCAACCATTCATTTTCTCAATACAATGTATTTCATTAACGTAACGAACATATACATTGTTTGATCTCTTAAAAGTTAAACGTAAAGTGAAAAAAGTAATATATTTTTTGTTCCTAAAGTATAAAAATGAGATATAGAAAATCAATATTCATTTCGAAGAGCAATTGAGTGTACGATATTTTTTCTCAGTCCGTCTTTAACCAACACAAATAAGCTCGATAGTTTGCCGACGCGAGAACATGCCACGTGTGAAAAACATGGTGTGCCCACATCTAAGCCTCAAACAGACATCGTTTGGCCTTGTGACTTAATGATTGTCACTGAAAATGCGGATCTAATAGGAAATTGAACGCGTTTGGATTCGACTGGCACGTCTGTGAGAATCATTGGAATTTGTGGCAGCAAAACATTTTCGACTCGGAATTTGCGATTCAAAATGGTGTTTTCGACAACGTTTTTCATCAATTTTTTAATTTTAATTATGGCGTGTCATTACACAGCCATGGTGGGTTCAAATTCCGAAGTAAAATAACCGAAGATCCAACTTTCAGTCGTAGAAGGTGTGGTGACATGCCTGGCAAATCCAGTAAGTTCAAAAACTCTGTTGGATAATTTCCAGCTTCGTGAGCTTCGCAAACTGTATCGATCAGTTTGTATGATACCAAGTCGCCTGGCACCAACTGCTATATCTTGAAGTTTAAATCGTCGACGTCCACATTTTTTGCTGCCAAAATGGCTCTTTCTGCCATCCACGCATGATTTATGTATTAAGTACGTATATCGGGAACCAACGATAGTGCAGAAGTTAGTGGGCAATTTTATGCATACAGTATTTTCATAGACAGCAACTCTTCAATCACCGATATCTAAGAATTGGTCCGAGAATGTGTCAGCAGATGGATCTTGTAGCATTTGAACGCGTGTGTTTTTTTAGCTGGACTTTTTCAACATTGCGTCACAGTGGCGATGATTTCAAGCAAGCATTGATCTCCTCAGTGTACGGTGAACGTGGATAGGAACACCCTAATCACCTAGCGTTGTGAAATATACTTTACGACCTATTCTCATACACATAAAAAATTGACAAATACACATAAAAAATGACTGACAAATACACATAAAAAATCTCATGAAAATCGGTCGAACCTGTGGTGGTAACATTATGAGCCAGTTAACAACTTCTGGAGAAGAGTGTACACTTTTGTCTAGTGGCTTTGTTACTCGGCCATGAACCCTAACGTTGCGAGTTCGAACCTCAACACGCACAAACCGTTTCGGAGGAGTTCGAATACAAACACTGTGACATGAGATTTTTATACATTAGATTAATTTTTGATCCTGAAGCCTTAAGTACCTCATAACCATCAAAATACATATATCATACAATGTGATTTGATGTATAGCAAATATATAATAATATAACTATGTGATAATACTTACATGTATATATTTTAATTAAAGATTGTTGAACAATGAAGCACTAATTATTAAAAAGCAAGAATTCCACTGTATTACTTTTACTATAATGTGAATTCAATTTATACTTGAGTCTAAATAACACGTGGTCGGCTATGCTAATACCAAAAATCGAAAAAGTAAGAACAATTGAATTTCATTGTATTGCGTTTACTACGAAATAAATTTAACTTATACTTTAGCCTTAGCAACACGTGGTGGTTATGCCATTAAATTGTAGCTTATGTGAAACGTTGGTACTTTTAACACAGCGCCATCTGTTAGAATGCTTACTCAATCCAGTCAACAGATACCGTCATCTGTTAGAATCGCTTGGAGCTAACAGATAATTGTGACTGTCAAATAATGAACAAATAATTTGTTCCTTCTTAATACCTTCCTTCTTAGTATAAACCCTTTATGATGTATAATAAATCCTCTAACTTCAGTGATACAGATTCTGGCTTCCTCAGCTTAAAGGAGAGATTTAAAAAAAAAGTTCTATATTCCACACATGAAGTTGCCATGAGATTTATTCCGTCATTGATACATTTGTCTGTTGCAATAATTCAAAATTCATTTACAAAATGAAATCAGTTTCAGAAACATTTATTAAATAATGATAAGCATTGTAGCTGAAATGAATGATAGCTGAGTTGATGATAGCTGAAATAACTTGATACGTACATGCAGTATATTAGTAAAGAAATGAAAAACTGAAACGATTATTGTAACCATTTTTTATTATCATATCTTCAATAATTTATATAAAAAAAGATTAAATTTCATTTAGCATACAAATCAGTTAATATTTTTTTATTATCCGATTAGAGGAACTTATTATTGGTTCGTTCACTTACCTTTTTTACGATATCCTTAACAAAAGAAATAAAATCATTTAATTGAAAATTCAATGAAGGTAACAAATGTTATTGCCGTACAACATTTTTCTTAGTAAACAGTCAGATAAAGAATCGGAATTCATTCAAAACGAAAAGTAATAATTATCCTGTGCACTTCCAAGTATTTTTCCAAACTTCTTTATAATTAAAAAAAGCAGAATTTTAGTATGTTATATTAATCAGTGATCCGTTAAAACGTGTGTAATTAATCATTTTCAAATAAAATATCTTATTTCTCAGAATTGCCACCGTGAACAGTAATACAAAATTCAAACATAAGATCGTGATACTTTATCCGTTGCAACGTATCAAATTTATTGTATGCATTAAAAAATAATTGTGGAAAATGATATCTTATTCCTGAGAAATGTTTTCGGATAGGATCATAAATAATTGGAACATTCGGATTCGAAACGTAACACAAATGCGTGAGTTTTTCTACGCCAGTTGGGGTAACGCTATGCAGATTAGACATTTTTAATTTCCTTTATTCTGTGTTATTTTAATTCAAAAGTACTTCAGAATGAATCTGAAAGATCGATTCATTAACAATGTTTAATTTTAAATGCATCAAACATTAAGAAAATAAATAGAATCGTTTCAAATAATCAGCCGAAAAATCTTAAGCCTAGCCTCATGACTGTTGGGAAAAAAAAAAACTGAAGCCTCATTTGGCGGTGGGGAAAATGAAGATTTTTTTGGCGGGAAAGTTAGTTTTTAATTAATAATTAAAATTCTAATTAAAAATTCAAAAAAAGAGCTATCCTATCTGTTAAGTTAGATCAAACTGCACACGGTGTGCAAATTTGATTAAAATCGGTTAAGTAGTTTAGGAATCCATCGCGGACAAACAACGTGACGCCTAATTTATATATATTAAGATATTAAAATTGTGTTTATATTTAGACCAATAATATATCTGAATTATTCGTAAATGACATATTTTGTGTGGCTTTCAGAAAATACAAAATCGTGCGTTCATATGTCGGGATTTGTTTATTTTATGAGAATTAGAAGTAATTACTCACAAAAAATGTTTTTGTTTTTATTGTATTGAGAAAGAATTTTGCATTAAAAAATTGTATGTGCATTTTTAAGAGTTATTCGGTAATTTAAAATATCATTATAATTTCTTTTCATTATATCCTGTTCCCAAGGCAATATGTTTTTATTACTCATTGAAACAAATAACATATCCTGTATTGCATGTGAAATAATTTGTATGATGTCAAGAAAATGCAACGTCATTTTCTCATAATATGAGTTTTTTATCTTCTAAACGGATTAAGTATTAAAATTTATATATCTCTGCAAAAAAAAAAAAAAAAAAAAAAAAATCAAATAAATTGTGTGCATGTTAAGATTTTTTTTTTTTTTTTTTTTGCCTTTAGTTAATATTGCACTTGCTTTCTAATATTGATACTATATTATTCATACTTTTTAAGGATTGTAACTAATCCATGAGAAAGTAGCACTAAATTCATCGTAATATTGTGACTTGTATAAAACCCACTTTCTTGTAAATGAATGTCTAATGCATTGATACTGATACTGATATTTTATTCTTTAAAGTAGACACTTTTTTTTAAATTAATTTTGATAAAATTTATTGAAATAGCATTTTGTCTCTTTTTTTTTATGTATTTACATCCCCAATGCCAAGATAACCTGTTTTAATAATAAATTATCACGAGTTTGGGAATATTGAAATTGATTTGATTTGGCCTAATTCTCCAACTTCATTATTTATTTTATGTTATGGTTTATGCATTGTGCTTTTATTTTATAGTTATATTGA
Organism: Argiope bruennichi; assembly: GCF_947563725.1. NCBI lineage: Eukaryota > Metazoa > Arthropoda > Arachnida > Araneae > Araneidae > Argiope > Argiope bruennichi. The sequence goes on from NC_079162.1 coordinate 122,453,573, forward strand.
TATTTAGACCCATAATATATTTGCGATAATCGACTTTGTCATAATTGGTATGGCTTTTTGAAAATACAAAATCATATATTCACAACTCTGATGTTGCATATCCTTTGAGAATTACAAATAATTATGAACGTGTTAGAGAAGAAAATTCAATTATGTTTTTGGCCCTGTATGAAAAATCTCTTTTTTTAATTAAATGTTCTAAGTATTTGCTATACGAAAATTGTATGTTTATATTTATTTGACATTTGTCTATTTAAAATAGCTTTTCCATTTCTTTATTTCCACAATAACTGCGCCAATGCAATCTCTTGTAGTAATATATTAAAACAGATAACGAGTCACAGAGAGAAATATTTTTTTTATGATTTCTCTAAAATACAAGATTGTTTTTTCATACTAGGATTTTTGTATATTCTAGATGGATTAAAATTAATAGTTTATGTTTCATAGACGAAAAACCTACTAAATTGTGAGCCCTATAAGAATTAAATTGCCTTGATACTGTATTCTTCGGATTTCACTCATTTTTTGAAGTTAAATATGTCCAGCTGCATTTGAAATGAGCAATTCCATTTCCCTTTTTGTGTGCATAGTAACCCCCTTCGGCAGAACATTCTGGTATAATTGTTTATTAATTTGTTGACATACAGCATTCCTTCCAGTCATTCTAATTCTTTGAATAAGAAAATTTGGGCCTACATATGACTTAAAAAGAGAATAATTTTTAGGCAGAATAATTCGTAATAATAGTACAATTATCATTTTATTTTTAAAACCTGTGTACATTTACTCAGTACCAAAGAAATTCAAATATTGCACTCAATATTTGAGTGCATAAAAACGGTTTCGCAGCAATTTAAAGACATTTTCCCCTTGTGATGGTTCATTTATTACTGAAAAATTGTATCTAATAATTGACATAAATCTACGTTAATCTACGACTTTCTTTTAATGAGATTGTTCGTGATATGTGCTTAGGAAATATAAATTTATCACCATTAACCAAATTACATTTTTCAACCAATAAAAAGAAATTTTTGAATGCGTGATAGAAATGGTTATACTCTTATATTTCATTTTAAAAATTAATCATGAATTTACTAATATTTCTCGTGTTTTTTCTGTAATTCTTTAATTAGTTTGTCAATGAGATAATATATTAATAATACTATATTTTCGTTCCTAGATTGTTACCATTGGAGATGAAAGCAGTAACATTCTTAGTTGGGATGTGCTACATTTACATTGATATTATGTGAGTAATTTTTTATATTTCCACAGATATACTTGTGTTCATATAAAAATAAATATCATTGAATTCAATCTTTGTTTCAATTTCTTGTATGATAGCATACGCCGTCATTTAGAAGCAAGGCGTAGAGGTATGGAAATGATAAAATCAATATAATATAAATACCTACTAATCGTAACCTGATAAATTCATTTTATATTTTATAAGTCATATTAACCCTAGCAAACCACTGGACTTCCTTTTTAGTAGATTGTTCGTGATGTGCTTAGGGAATAGAAATTTATCTCAATTCACCAGATTTTTTTTTTTCCTTTTACCAATAAAAAGAATTCTTGAATGCGTGACATATGTGTTAATTTTTTAATGTTTCATTTTAAAAATTAATCATGAATTTACTAATTTATTCTTTTGCTGTTTTTTAATTCTTTAGTTAGTTTTCGGAGGAGATGATATATTAGTATTAATATGATTATAATTCCTATATTTTTCCCACTGGAGATGAAAAAGAAATTTTTTTAGCTGTGATGGACTGAACCCACTTTGTTACCACGTGATTAATTTTTTGTATTCATCCCCGCTGTTCTTGTATGCATATAAACTTAAATATCGTAGAATGCTATCTTTGTTTTAACTTCTTGTTTGGTAGCATACGCCGTCTTTAGAAGCAAGACGTGTATGTTTGAAAATGCTATAAATAGTAGAATATAAATAAAGGTTAATCGAAACATCATAAATAAGATTATACTTATTAAATCAAATCAATTCTTTTTTTTTCTTTTTTTAACCGGTAAAAAGAAATTATTCAATGCGTGATACAAATGATACTTTTCTTATGTTTCCTTTCAAAAAATTAATCATGAATTTACTAATTTTTCTCATGCTGTTTTTGTAAATCTTTAACTAGTTTTTTGATGAGATGATATATTAATAATACTATGATTTCCATTCCTAGATTGTTCCCATTGGAGATGAAAACATCAATATTCTTAGTTGAGACGTACTACATTTACATTGATACCACCGGAGAAATTTTTTATATTTGCACCGATATACTTATATGTATACAGAAATAAATATCATGAATGCAATCTTTATTTTAATTTCTTGTATGATAGCATACGCTATCATTTAGAAGCAAAGCTTATAAGTGTGGAAATGCTAAAAACAATATAATAAAAATATCTGCTAGTCGAAACCTGAAAAATAAGATTACGCTTATTCAGTTTATATTTTATAAGTCATATTAAACCTAGCAGGCCGTTCGACTTTCTTTTAAAGAGATTGTTCGTGATGTGCTTAGGGAATATAAATTTATCATCATTCACCAGATTTCTTTTTTTAAATCAATAAAAAGAAATTCTTAAATGCATGATACATATTATTGGTTTCTTATGTTTCATTTAAAAAATTAATCTTGTTTTTACTAATTTATTCTCGTGCTGTTTTTCCAATTCTTTAATTAGTTGTCCGCTGAGATGATATATTATTGATACCTTGATTTTAATTTCTATATTTTTTCCAGTGGAAATGACAAAATTAAGATTCTTAGTTGGGACGGATTAAATCTATTTTGTTACAACGTGAGTCATTTTCTGTATTCGTCACCGATATACTTGTATGCATATAAAATTAAATATCAATAAATGCAATCTTTATTTCATTTTCTTGTTTAGCAGCACATTCCGTATTTTAGAAGAAATGTGCATAAGTTTAACAATGCTAAACACAATGGAATAAAAATAATTGCTAATCGAAACCTCATAAATAAGATCGTGCTCATTAAATCAATTCAATTTATTTTTTTATAATTTATATTTACCCTGGCAAGCCGATCGACTTTCTTTTTATGAGACTGTTCGTGATGTGCTTAGGGAATAGAAATTTATCATCATTCACCAGATTTCTTTTTTAATCAATAAAAGGAAATCCTTGAAGGCTTTATACAAATAATTGTATTGTTATGTTTCATTTTAAAAATTAATCATTAATTTAATAATTTATTCTCTTTCTGTATTTGTAATTCTTTCATTAGTTTTCTGATGAAATGATATATTAATTATACTATTATTTTAATTCCTCGATTTTTCCCAGTGGAGATGAAAAAATGTAATATTTTCAGTTGGTACAGATTACACCTACTTTGATACCACGTGAGTCTTTTTTATGATCCCACCGATATACGTGTATGCTTATAGAAATTAATATCATTGAATGCAATCTTTATTTCAACTTCTTGTTTTATAGCATGCGCCGAAACAAGGCGCATAGGTTTGTTAATTTAATATTGGTGTATAATTTAGGCTTATGGGTTTAATAATTGTTTGGCTATTTTTAACTGAGCAACATATAATTGTTTATTTGTGATTATAATGACTTATTTTTGGTTAACTTATATGTTAACTTATATATATATTAGTCTTGACAATGCGGCATCTATGATATGCATCTACAATTGTAGAAGTACTATTGAAGCAGACGCTCAAATAAATTATAATTAAATTAGCACAATGAAACAGATAGGAACCTAACAATTATATGTTAATGTGTTAATAAAATCTTCTCAATATTTTTTTTCATAGAATTAAATTTTTTTAAAATTTATTTGCAATCAACCTATGCCCCATTGAGCCCTACATCCTTTAGCAGCTGCCTAGTCGGGAAATCCGACCGCACATCTCTTAGCATTGTCTGATTTTGTCCAAAGTTTCATGTATATCTAATGTTTCGGTACCAAGACTCTCCAGCCTGATTATATTCTTTTTTATCTTACTTCGTTTTTGTGTTATCTTTTCCCCATGACACTTGTCAACAGAACGTCAAACTCAGAATTGATGTGAAATTTCATGTATAGACCACATGTTGGATTTCATCCGTTGAGCTTTCTGCTTTTTTGAGTTCTCGCTTGTATATTTAAACAGTCCATGAGACAATATTCTAGCAGATGAGGTTTATCTGAATATAGCCATTGACATTAAAATTTAGTATGCAGATTATATATTGAATTTCTACCATCCAGTTCGTTCCGTTTTAGCTCTTTGCTAAATTTAATATACAAAATGAAAGAATTTTAATCTTCAAACTTTTTGATCTCGGAAATTTTTATTATCCTCTACCTGTTAAATGTCATCGAGTGGAGCAATTAAAGTGTTTTGGTATTGTATCTAAGCGTCCACCAACGTAATAACTCAAGAAAGCCTAAGGGTAAGTGGCGTTACATGTTCCGCAATTCCTAGTAGGGAGAGCGACTTCCCTCTTAAGAGAATCTTCCTGATTTACTTAATGTGCATAGCAAAAGTGAGAGAGCTATGAAAATATTCATAGACTGAACGTGTCTAAATGGTCCAACCCCTGATTCAAGAGAAGTTATGCTACATTATAAATAGATAAATAGATTGACACTACCGCACCCTTATAAGACAGAAGAGAAACCATTTATTTACATGTGTAAGAAAAGGAGAAGCGGATAGCGAGAGAACGATCGTGCAATGTTAACGTGCTTAAACATTTTCTTCTGAGTTGGAATGAGTTTTCCTACTCAAACTCACATTTAACGTGAGAAAACGAGTAATATTCATTCTGTAGGTAGTAAGAAATGGAAAATACAAGTAAGCATTCCAGTTAGGGTGAAAATTATGGGGAAGTTTTTTTTTTTTTTTTTTTTTTTTTTACCTTTTGCATTTGGGAATTGAAAATGGAAAATTTTAGGAAATTTACCATAGAACTTTAGAAATTTTTCTGTTTACTAAACGAAAAAACCTGAACAATTTGTGCACACTAAATTCTACTTTGGTTGCGATTATTCATATGAAACGTCATTTGAAGGATTAGCAGGTTTTTGAAGAGAAATCTACTAATACTATAAGCGCAAAGCAAATTACAATCACGTTTCAAGAAATAAACAATGACCCTGTCTTTAATACTTCCTCCTATATCAACACAGAGTGATCACAAAATGTCATCGATTAGAGCAGTTTGGTATATATTTAGCCCTAAATTTGTCCGATAACATTGTATGATCGTTCTCTCGCTATTCGCTTCCAGTAAAAGGGAGAAAACAACTGCAATAAACAAAATTGCGCCATCTGGTGTGGGATACGCAAATTGCTTCAATATTATACATTTTGGGGATATAAATTTTTGTCATCTTTAACTAAATTTCTTTTTAAACCAATAAAAAAAAATCTAGAATGCTTGATACAAATGGTTCTTTTCCGATGGCATTGCATATTTTTGTTCTAGAAATAATCTATAGTAAACAGTCGGGGTGAATTTTTTAAAAGCATAACTGAATTTAATAGTCTTGTTTTATAAAAGTATTGGTGTTATTATTCTATCTCACTTATATATATAACTCTCAAATGTGACTTATTAATTTAATGATATATTTTTAAATGTGGTTAAATACATTATACTTATTGATGCAGAACTATAGATATTTTATTCTAAACAATTAAAAATGCATTTAATCATTAAATCTAGGGAACTGGTGGCATATGACCCTAACAATGACTTGTCTTCTAATGAGCATGTTCGTGATTTGCTCAGGGAACATAATTTTTATCTTCTTTTAAACAGCTTCCTCTTAAAAGAAATAAAATAAGACCCAAGAATGTATGAAAGAAAGAAAATGAAGAGATTCTTTCTGAAAAATTAAATATATATTGAGATGTAATGCATAAATGGTACACACGTTTTCCCATATGGTAAAAACGCTTGCAGTTCTAAAATGCACATTGATTTTAGCTGTGAATCATTTTGTTTAGTTTAAATCAAATAATTAAATCCTTCTGAGAATCTCAGCTTAATTAGATTGGATTAGTCTAATTAAGCTAGATGATTTGGTATTATACTTTATGTAAACCCTTGCAAGTCATCTTCTCGCTGCAAGTTGGTTCGCGATTTGCTTTTGCAACAAAAACTTTGTCATTAATCGGATTTCTTTTTCAACCAATAAAATGGAATTCTTAAATGCATGATACAAATAAATTCTGAACGATTTTCAATAAAATGGTGGCAATTTAGATTTTTTTTCTCTTTTTGATAAATGAATCGTTAAAAAAAATCGAGGAAACTTTTTAAAAAACATAAGTCTATTGATTAAGTCTGTGTTTCTAAAGGAGAATACCACTTATCCTTGTGATAGGATTTATTAATTGAACGATGCATTTTAAAATGTATTTATTTTAAATGACTTGCAGCCACTGATATAAATCTACGAATGATTTATTTTTATTTTAAAAAAATGGAAAAGTTATTCTAATTAGCCTTAGATTTCAAGAATTTTAAACCATCTGATTTTAGTCATTATGTGTAAACAGCGTATTAGGTAATACGTAGTAATTAATTTCTAAAGAAAGAAATATAATAATTACTATGAATCATAGACAAAAAAAAATTCAGTTTTGCGTGATTTGTTTTTGAACAATTTTTATTTTTGTTTTAATGTCCTAAATGCAATTCCATTGGAAGAAAATCAAATGTAAGATACTAAAATAAATTAAAAAATAAAGTAAAGAAATTATTGATAATTTTAGTATTCTTGGTATAGTGATTTTAATCTTTAATTATTTAATATTACTACGATGCAAAACTGTTATTGAAACTAATTGGAAAATATATAGATGGTGTGAGCAACAATGCAAGAAAGAGAGCTCGAATTAAGTTTTCTCACTCGCTTCTAGGTTTAAATTTGAGTCAGTTTTAAATGCGATCATATCTATAACAAACATTCTTTGAACTACCGCTTTTCGGGATTAATCATTCAACTGGACAAATAATTAGCAAAAGTTCATAAATTATTGCAACGAACTATTTTTACACGTAATATCCAATCAATGGGAAGATTATTATGAAACGAATTGGTATGGTCATTAAATCGTCAAAAACTGTGACCGAGCAGAATGCAAAATTGGTAATGTTGCACACTGCTGGTTGTCTAGTTATAAGCTCTAATCATGCTTTTACTTTCAACGGATTCAAAATTGTAATTAAATTATTTATTAAGTTCAAAATTGAAATAAAAATGTACAGGGTGGTGACTGAACCAAGAATCAGATTCTGGGAAAAGTTGAAATTTTATCGATTGGGAAAAGTGAGGGAAATTCGTAGAAATAGCTGACAACCAGGGCAAACTGCCGATGAGAGCAATTTGCACTAAGCATGCGCAGCAATTGGCGAATTCGCGCTGTCATTTCTATTCATCCGAAACCTGATGTCGCCAAAGCGATTATAGGAACAGTAACCCGGGACAGCTTTCGTTGAAGGGTATGGCGACTTCCTAGAATTTCATTACGATAAGAAGAGAAATAAATTGATGCACGTGGCTAAAAACTGCTGGAAAGGTCTTTTTTCACTTTTCTATTAACAGGGGGGGAGGGGTAATAATTTTGCTTCGACTTGCTCTTACAATCTTATAATGATGCTATATCATTGTTAAAAGTGATAACGTTTTCCCTTGGCAACAACAATGTACAGAGGTAATTTTCGATAAATAAAGATTCTCTATGGAAGAATATGAAAGAGCAAACACTCATTGCAAGCAGAATGTTTCGTGACAGTGCTCAAGCAACTGGTGGAAAAAGTAATTTTAAAGTGCCATACAAATTGATTTTAAGTGCGAAGAATTCATAATCAAAGTATCAGTTTAAAGAATTAAAAGTTAATATATATATTGGGACAATGCACAGAGAGTTTAATAGTTGAGAAAGAAATAGCAAGACTCAAAATTTTGTAAAAGAAGTTTTTAAAACTTTTTAATTCTCTTAAAACAATACTGGTGGTTTTAAACTATTTTTATTAGTACTTTAATAGCTGGTGTTTCAATTTTGAATTTAATTAATATTATTAGTAATATTTTGCATTTTAAGCGTAATAGGCAAGCAATTGCTATTTGTTACTGGAATTATTATCTGTAAGTTGGTATCTTATGTCTAGAATTATTTTTAATAATAATTGAATATAAATACTTTTATATTCCTGCATAAAAGCGTAAGTTTTTATTAGTATAATTAATTTATAACTTGTTAAAGAAGAATGTTTTGAAGTAATAATTTAATAGTTTCTCTTTACTTTTTCTTGTAAATCTTTATTAAAATATACACTATTAGGTTCGCATAATTACACTTTTTTTACATTCATGCTGTAACATGTTCTTATGCAGAGCTCTAATTAGATTTAGAATTGTTTTTAAATTTTGAAAAAAAATCGTAATAACCTTTACGGTTAACATTATGTAACATGCGAGTAGTTTTAATGTTTCTTAGAATTCTTATACAGTTTCAGATGCAGAGTATTTTGTAGCAATTTCCACTATTTTTTACTTATAAGAAATACTGTTGAATATTAAATGTATTGTTTTAATAGATTTTTAGGATACGTATTCCATATTTTAAAAATTTAAATTTCATAAAATTATATTATTTTTTCATGTTTAATGTTTCTTAAAATAATAATATATGTTGTACGTATAATAATGTATGTTGTACGTATACATTGATTCTGAATAGGAGAAAGGTAGGACATTAATATAATTAGTAACCGTAAGTTAGGAAAATGTTGCTTGTTTAGATTGGGAAATTTTACTGTAAATTTATAAGTGACTCTGAGCTACAGCCCAATCAGCTCATTGTTTTAAGACAGCTCTGATCATATGATATATCTTATGCCCAATAATTATAAATTCCATAATTTAGTTATTTATTTAGGGTTTTTTTATAGTAAAAAATGTGTAAAAATGATTTTTAGGACAAAATCAAGTTCCAATAACTAATCTTGTCTAAAATTTAACATAATTCAACTGCTTTATTATCTGGACTACTTCCTTTTTCGTAATACTTGCTGTAGAGAGTGTTCTTTCTCATCCTTAACTAGGTTTCTATTTAATTTAATAAAAACAATTAAAGAAATGTGGGATGCAAAGAAATGTATGAACTTTTGCTACCACAGTTAAAAATATCTTTGGATGAAAAGATATATTGGCTTCGTTCTTGTTTTTTCTTATGATAAAACGTTCATATTTCTTAACTGCATATTAATTCTTAGATTCAAGATGATTTTTGTTTGAGTTCTAATGAAGAAATTTGTCTTTCCTAGAATAAGATTTAAGTAGATTGGATTAGTTTAAATAAGTCATACTATTTTATGTGGTATTGTAAATTATATAAACCCTAGCAAAGTGAGCTACTTTCTTGTTATGAGATGGTTCGCAATTTGCATAGGGAATATAAATTTTACCATCATTTACGATATTTCTTTTTAAACAAATAAAAAAATTCAAAAATATATGTTACAAAGTAAATCTTACTGTTTGCCAACAGGCTGCGAAAAATATTTTTGCGATTTTCAGACATTTTTGCCTCATTTAATTCTCGTTTTTTTTTTTTTTTTTTTTTTTTTTTTTTTTCAGAGCGCTCGAGTGTCGTCCTTCTGTGGTGTTTATCCTTCACTGGGCATTGATTAATCTGGTATCATTGGCAGGCTTGTTTACAAAAGCGTGTCGAAAGCTGTTTGTTGGATTGCGAGGAAAATACACATGTCGGGCGACACAGAATAAGTGGTTAATTATTCAGAGACACGATGCAGAGTCATTTCTGGTACTTAAATATAAATTCCAGAAATAGACATGATAATTTATTGAAAAACGCTTTGTTTGAATGTAGTACATTTAGTATTTTACCAATTTATTCAAGTTTGCAAATAAATAAATATAAAAATGCTATAAACGATGGTAAATATTTATTAAAAGAGTGACGGATATTGAACTTTGAGTAATGGAAAATTAAGTCTAGACGACTTGAGAAATAATTACTATATTAATCGTAGCCTTAAATATTGATCGTAGGCATATACTTTAAATTACAAAGTTGTGTAGAAAAAGGTGCAAAATGTTATGAAATCATTGAAATTTTCAGGGGATTAAACTTCAAAAAATACAAAATTTAAATTTTTATACTGACCCCGTACAAAAAATTCCCAATGAGTAAAATGTGCCCCATCCTCTAATAAGGTCATGTACAACATTTCAGAATTTTTTCATGAAAATTCTCAAAGATACGTTAAAACAAAGTTGGAGAAGGATCAATCACAAATTAAAATGCAGATGTTTACAGCTTCAGTTTTGCATCATAAGAAAATTAAATATGCTTCATATCTTTAGATAAATTAATAAAAATACAAATTTTAAAATCTATGCTTCCTGAAAATACTTTAAAATTTTATATCATGAATTACAGAATATAACTTAAAAATAGCATAGTCAGTGAACTTGTAAAAAGTGTTATGTAATCTTTCACTAAAGTAATCTTACATTTAAGTTATTATTTCTACAAATTATTAATACCTTTGAACAAATAAATAGTAAAATTATTATTTATTTATTCAATCATTATTTCCTTTGTTAATTCGTGTACGACCCCTAAAACACGAACATCCGAAATGATTTTTTCTCTTTGCGAACTCATATCCAGGCATCGAAAAGTGGTTTAAGTCAGCATTTATGTAGTTTCATATCTTTGAGACTTTTTGTGATAAAATTTTGAAATTTTTTACATGACTTTATTAGAGGATGCGGCACAATTTACTCACTGGGATTTTTTTTTTTGTGGACGGGGTCCGTATAAAAATTTAAATTTTGTATTTTTTAAAATTTAATCCCTTGCAAACTTTAATTGATTCAATAGCAATTTGAACCTTTTTTTACGCAACTTTATTATTTACAGTATATGTCTACGATCAATATTTCAGGAATAAAAGCCGCGGTCAAGATTTTTGAGACACCCTGTATATATATATATATATATGTGTGTGTGTGTGTGTGTGTATGTGTGTGTGTGTGTGTGTGTGTGTGCGTGCGTGCGTATGTGTTTAAGTATATATTTTTCTAATCACAAGGCAGTTTCGAAGACAGTGAAGAGACTTTCGATTTCTTGACGTCGTTTTATTTCATCTCGTAGAAGCACGCATTACGTACAAGCAGGAGCGACGGCCACACACACAACACAGAACGACTACAAAGAAATGAAGAAAAAACTGATAAACCTTTTATCCCTGGTCTTATATACTGTGATGTTTTAATAGGGATATCCATCGTATGTGAATCAAAAAGCAAGAGAAACACAAGGATCTTTTAGAAGAATTTGTCAAGTCAGCGGTATTTTTGTCCCTTCACGCAGAGCATGTGAAAGTTTCGGCGTTGAGCCGATGCAGCAGTTTTATAAAGCTTCTCTTTAATTAATTAAGTAGCGAAAGTGAAATTGGGTCAGGAAATAAGATAATGAATATATATATATATATATATATATATATATATATATATATATATATATATATATATATAAGCATTATTTATGTGAAGCAGGATGCAGTTTTGAAGACAATGAAAAGACTTTCGATTTCGTGACGTCGTTTAATTTCATTTTGGAGAAGCAGGCATATGTACAAGCGATGAGCGCACACACAACACAGAAAGGAATGAGGAAAAAGCTCTTGAACGTTTTATCCCTGGTCTTATATAATCTGAGATTTTGATAGGGAAAATATTTCTTCCTAGAGCTAATATATAATGAGATTTTGATAGGGATTTTCGTTACACGTGTCGAAGAGGTAGGGGAAACACAGGGAAATTTTAAAAAAGAATTTGTCTTTTTTTTTACTTTATTTATTTTATTATTTGTTTTGTCTCCATTATTATTTTTTGTATCTTCACGCGGAGTGTGGGAAAGCTAGGCTTTTAGCCGATTCAGCAATTTTACATAGCTTCTCTTGAATTAATTAAGTAGAGACAGTGGAATTGGATCAATAAATAAGAAAATATTTTAGAATAAAGTTATTATGGGCTAAATTAAGATAAAATCTTGGAAATTAATTAAATTGAAATTAAAGTTTAAAATATCATTACACACACACACACACACATATATATATATATACACCTGTATTCCTCGATATTTTCGGCCACCAGCTGATTCGCCAAGGATTAATGGTTGCTAAAAATTTCATTTAACTATTTTGTTTGTTTAACTTGCATTTAAGTATTTTATGTTTATGCCTTCTTTAGGAAAATATTTTTAAACTTCGAACCTTAATGTAAATATATAACTCATATTAATTTAGAAGCCATACACTATTCTATTCATTTTGCTATACATTCGCCTAAATTTCTGCCTATATTTTTATATATTTAATTATATCACAAAGAAGGTAACGGTATTTAAAATTGATTGAAAAATGCTTAAAAAACACCACACCTTAGTCACCATTTCTTGTTTAAGGAATTCAACCTTAATTGCAAATTCAATAAAATTTCAAATATTTTATTAAAAGCATACTTTTTATTGAAACCTACTCAACGTGGAGAAATAAATCGATTCTTCATATCTTGATCTTCAACAATGGAATAAATCTCCTAAGAAATATTAGTATCAACAACGAAAGCGATTTGAGTTTCCCTGTAACTGTGATATATATTACAAGATAGACTTAAAATATATAGACTTTTTATATCAAAAATACATTTATACCATAAAAATAACAGGTATCATTGAAAAGATAATTTTTTAATTGTAACTTGATACAATAATTGTTTTTATACAGTAATATTTTTGGAAATTATCACGGAAAAACGCCAAAACCATGCATAAGATTTAAAAAATTGAATGTCTCATTAAAATCTTTTTAAGTCCCTCCTAGATGTACATATCTATCCTCAAAGTATAAATGTGCCAAATTTGCTAGATTTAGGTGAAATAGTCTGGCATGTACAGCGCCAAAACGAGCGCGTACAGAAACACTGACGTACACACAGTCATTTTTTTAAAAGTAGAAATTGCGGATCTTTATTTCCTATGCGTAGAGTTTACTCGAGTTGAAACTAAGATGCTTATTTAAATTTAAGCTAAAATATCCTTTTGAAACTATACATATCCTAAATGCATTAACATATCCTCTTTTGTCCTGTTTTCTGCCTTCCTAGCGAGCGTTTCTTAAAAAACTTTTTAAGAAATTTAAAAAATGAGTTTCTTACCTGAATATCATGAAAGAATAAAGATTTCATTGAAAGAAGTCTACGCCTGCTTCACTTAAGTGTTATTACTTCAGATCATTCGTCAGCAGTTTGATGAATTTGTTTTTTCGCGAAAATAAATAAATAAATAAACTGCCGCTTACTTCAGAGTCGCTGGTGAATGCATTTGAAATCATATTTCTTTTTGAAGATTTACATCTAACTTTTCATTCTTGTTATGGAATTCAAGCTACAGTAGACTCCCGATTATCCGCGAGCGGGTTATCCGCGCCTGCCGCACAAAGTTTTTTTTTTTTCTCCAAAAAGGTGCAGTTTTACAGTTATGCTTTTGTAATTAGATAATACATTACAGTATTAAAACAGTACATATGTATTAATTTTTCTGTGCATCCTTGACGCCTCTCGTAAATACAAAGCACTTTTCTGTTTTCATTAACAAAATGCATTTTAGGTTAGTTTTGTGTGATATACTAAAATATAAAGCGTTAGTTAAACATTTCCTCCAGTTTATTTTACGTTTTATTGTACATAAAACGATTTTTCAAAGTTGTAATGACTGTTTTCTTTTTTGCTATACCCGTTTTTAGCTTTTTTCGGATTATCCGCGATTTTTGTTATCCGCGGCGGCCGCGCCACCCAATTCCGCTGATAATCGGGAGTGTACTGTAATTTCATTTTTACATCAATTTATTTAATCACATTATCTTTTCCCTTAGTTGAAGCTATGTTTGAAGAAGCTGTTTTCTTCTATACATAATCTTTAAAGAAGAATTTTACTCGTAGTTTGAAGCTATACACTTTTTAACACCCATTTCTCAATAAGGAAATGGTTTTTAATTTATTTGATGAATTTTGTATATTGAAATATTTTCTTGTGAAGTCCCCAACAAGAAAATTGGACACTTCTGTAACTCGTAAATTCATTATCGCATCTTCACAAAACTGGACGCCGATGGAAATAGCTCAAAGGTACTGGCTTGTTTCGATAGGCGGATTGAATAAATGGGCTAATTAACATAATTAGCACCTTGGAATTTTTCCATTGCGTCTATCAATTTTTTTCGCTCAAGCGATTGCTCGTTTTCAAAAAAGCTTCCGAAAATTTTTTTAACTTTCTGATGAAAATTCTCAGAATTATGATTTAGAAAAATGACGATTTCAGGGATAAAGGAAGAAATCACAAAAACTTTTGGCAATATTTCGGAAACTTTTATAAATAGATGACATTTTTTTCGTTCATTAAAAGAACATGATTTTTCTACACAAAGTAATTTTACTACACGATAAATTCAGATAAAAAAAATTAACATTTTATGACAATTTTTAAACATGACTGTGACAAAAAAAAAAAAAAAAAAGAGAGAGAGAGAGAGAGAGAGAATTTTATTGTAGTGAAATTTTAATATGGGAGTAAAGCTGATGCATTAAAACAAGGAAATCCTAAAAATGACGAGTATATCTGTCAAAGTTTGTGAAATATTTACAAAAAAATGCTGTAAAATTCCTACTGTTTAGAGGTAATGCCTTCACACTTGCCTTCTGTTTCTGATGTATCTTATATAAATAATATACGATCACATTGATGTTTCTATCTATCTACTCGTCGTTAAACTCGAGTTTGAAATGAAACCGCCATTGAATATTTTTTGACTAGATAATTTTAATATGAAGCGTAATTAATTAAATGCAATGAACTAAATGGAAATACTGTACAATGGAATTTATTTTATTAATTTTTTAATGAAATACAAATATCAATCTGTTATAGTTTAAATAATATTTTAGATTTAGGTTAAGAGTTTCAAGTAATGGCAAACAACAATGCTATATTTATAAATGTAAGTCAATAGATAGTTTTAATTTTTTTTTAATATTTGGAAAGGTATTTTTTATCATTGCAATCAAAAGAATGCTGATTTATGTTTATTTGATGCTTTTTTTTCGGAATTACAACTTTTTCTGTTCTTTAAAGATGGTTTGATGATTAAGCTTGTACAACATTTCATTCAACCAGGGCTTTCTTTCTTTATTATTTTGGCATAGATTTAGGTGAACAATTAATTAGGCAGATTTTTTTTAGATGAATTTCATCCAAAATTTTATTCTAATTAATAATTTTGATATAAAGATCACATTACAAATTTCATCCTCCGAAATCGTTTCATTTTTGAATTAGCGTGCTCGGAGATAGGCAAGTGTAATTTCAAATATTCTTTTTTAGGACTCAGAAGGGTCTGAAATGAGAAGATTTGGTTAAAATATAGTGGTCCATTTACTTGAAGACCATAGTTCGCATACGAACAAGTAAAATGTGTATATTTCAAATATTGTTTCATCACCATAATTATTATTCTCATGCAGTTCTTTAGCCAGATAAGTTAAATTTCATGCACCTAATTAACTTTCAGTCGCATAATATGTTAGTAATTTAAAATTTTATTATGATGTTATTGGAAATCTTTTTCAAAAATATTTAACATTTGCTTAAAACATAAAACAATCAAAATATTTTTGAACTCTATATAAAAATCACATGTAAAATATTTTTATTATAAGAAAATAATTCTTAAACATAAAATCTTTAAAAAATTTAATAATTAAAGTTAAGATGACTGTTAATTTCTTAGGTCGGAATCAACAGAAAAGGTTGAATTATGAATTGTTTTGAAATGAAAATGCCTCAATATTAAAGAAAAATAGTAAAATATTTATAATTTGAAAATTGATATGCGTATTAAGGTATAATCTGAGTCATGTTCTTTCGATATTTCTGCGATTAAGGACGAAAGAAAAGTCTTTTAAAAAAACACCCATTAACAAGCGAAAACGTTCTTAATAAAAGGTCCTCAATGGATTAGCTCTGCTAGGGTGGAGTTTTCATTAAAGAAAATTAATTATGTCTTCAGAACTTTTTCGACATTATTTGTTTTTTGGGAACAAAATTTGGCACATATACATATAAAAGTGTTTGCTGGATCGAATTATTGAAAAATCTCAGTTTCCGTCATGGAAAAATGTTGAGATGATAGGTAAGTGACTACATTAATTAACTCAGTTAATCAACTTACTGGTTGGAAGAAACTTGTTCCTTCGAGTCTTTTTCATCGACACTAATATTATGAGAATAAGAAAAAATTTTTAGAAGTTTTTTTTTTTTTTTTTTTTTTTTTTTTTTAAATTGAAGACTGTGCCATTAAAATGCCCATGCCCATCATTCATGTCGCTTTAAGTGTGATTAGTAGTAGTAACAGCATTGCAATTCTAATTCAAACTCATCTCATATTCTCATCGCATATTATTATACGAAGCTAACTGAAATAAAATTTAAAAATTGTGAATGTTATTATAGTTCGAGTTTCTTCTATTTAGACGTTTTAATTTAGAAAAAAAAAGTTTTTAGTCTTCCAAAAAATTTTCATTTTTAAAAAATATGTGATATTTTTAATATATTTCTAGGTTCTGTTTTTTAAAATTTTGTTTTCTTTTTCAGGTTATTGCTTGCCAAGAAATAAAAGTATTGAACTATTCATCCCATCCATATGTGCCAATTGCATTCCATGCATAGATATGGCAACTTTTTCACTTGTTAATTTTTAGGGTTTGACGGTTTTCAAACCCGGTTTTAAAAAAACCGGTTTTTTAAAGTAAAATTATCACATTCGAAAACCGGTTTTTAAATTAAGAAAACTGGTTTTAAGAATTCATATTATTATGTAAAAATGAATTTTGAACTTATTTGATTTGCTATTCATTCTATGCAACGGGCAGCAAACACATTTTTTCAACGTTGCAAGTTGCATTGGCCGGTGCTTGTGCACTGTACAGTTGCGTCTCGAATTCGTCAATTTATGTTTTTCATGAACACGTCTTTTCACTTTTTTTTTCTAGGTGAAGCAAAAGTTTGATAAAGTTCATCTCTTGCTTCTCGTCGGATGTTTTGTTTATCGGTATGAAGTCGGTGCTAATAGAAACGTCAGCAATTTGACTGGCTCGTTTCGAAGAACGTGTGAAAGGAATAAATAATTCCCCGTTTTCTGCTTCCTGATCACAGTATTTAATGATATCACATAAAATTTTCTTCGCACCACTCCTGAAAGCTTTTTTACTACACCACTTGAACTAGCCATATCAATACGAAATATTCAATTAAAATAATATTGGAATTTTAAATAAAACACAGGGTGTTAAAATATTCCATATTTTCTTTCGCAATGTTTTAACATAAATTATGTCTTTAGCAAGCATCAGAATTAGATTAAGAAATGTTAATTTTTTTTGTTTTCAAATTTCCTAGAAAATGTGTAGATTAGATTATTTTAAATTGCATTAATATTAATAGTTAAAATAATAAAATTGTAAAATAAGCGCCGAAAATATTTATTCAATAACTTTAATTTCATTTTTAGATAAAAATGAGTAAGTCGGAAGTTTGGGATAATTTCAAAAAGTTCGGGATAGACAAGGCAATCTGAAATTATTGTAATAAAATGTTGAGCTGCAAAGGATCATCTACAGGGCAATCTACAAAATCATTTGAAAGCAATTCATAAAATAATTGTTGTATATAATATAATTGTCGGATATAATATAATTGAAGAAAAACTTACAAATCCAAAGACACTGAAAGCTGAATTTTCATTATTTGAACAAACGAATAAAAGAACAAAAAACTTAGATTTGTAATTTGATGCCAAACTCAATAACTAGTGAACGAGTATTTTCAATTTCAGGCAATATTGTGTCCAAAATAAGAATGAGACTTAGCCACCTTTCAGTGGATATTTCATGTTTTTTAAAATCCTATTTTCTTAGGAGAAATTAAAATGAGTGAAAATAATATAAATATTATTTGAAATTTTTGTTTGAATTTTCGTTATTTTGTGTAAGTAATATGTATATGTAATCTTTAATTTTGTTTTTTATATTTTGAATTTGATTTTTTTTTGTTATTTTATATAAATTATCATAAAATAAAAAATTAGAATAGGGAAAAATATTTTATTTTTCCCTATTCAATTTTTTTTTGACAAAAATTCGAAAACCGACTAAAACCGTTTTTTTTAAAAATATCGAATTCGAAAAACGGTTTTTCAAAAAGTCGTTTTTTTTTATAAACCCTATTAATTTTTGCTGCTAAAGTAAGCCATGCGTTAACATTTAGTTCAAAATATTTAATATTAAAATACCTTATTCCGGAAGCTGGTTAAGATAAATTCCTTTTCACTTAAATGTTAAGTTATATTAAATTCAGATTTTTCAATTTTGCCCTGCAACAAAAGTGATTAATGGTGAAATTAATTAATATAAACAGAAATCATAATTTAACAATCAGGAAGCAAGTGTCATCCTGTGAACACCTCACATCACTTCTGGCCACATCTACGATGCAGTTGCTGGTTAACAGCACGCATACCATTTGGCTAGAAAGTATATACACGCCTTGAAATGAGAGATACGCCGAAAACTAGAAGAAATAAAATCCGACATTTAAACGAGTAAAATTTCTTTGAATACGAAGTATACCAAAAAAGATAAATAATTATGCTTTATATGTTTCATTTCAGTTCCCTATTGAAACTTTTGTAAAAGTTGTGCATTCAGTTAATAAAAATACATAAAATTTTGAATTGGTGTTAAATGATGATATTGGCTCAAATTATATGCTAGGCTGGCTAAGCGAATAACCAAGTTGCTGAGATATTGCTTGCGATGTTTAGAAGAAATTGAATTTTCTCACCTTAAAAAGATTTGCTTCTTTACTGAAAGGAAAGCCATTGATTCTAGGGCACAAAGAAATGTGAAACTTCCAACTTTCAAATAATATTTGTTTCATTTATTTTATTTATCTGAAAGAACCAAAAGTAATTTGATTGTATATTTACGAATAACTCTGAAGCTACTTTAATTCCTTATTAAATACTAATGTGCAGAAATATTTCAATAAAATTATCAGTTTTGTTTAGGTTAAAAACAATGTATACCAGATGTCTCGATTTTGATCAATTAAATGCTATATTATGAATGATGCTATATTATCATGACATACACATGAAACTCACAGTATATATATAAATGAGATGCATAAATGAGCATTTTCAATGGCCTGGCCTTCCCGATATGCAAAATATTGCATCGAAAATTTTCGGTACTTTTTTTTTTTTTTTTTTTTTGCTGAATTCATTTCCTTATACTTTCCACAAACTACCTATGTAATTTAGTTTCATTCCGTTTATTAATATTAATTCCAAATAGGGCCTTTAAAGGCATAATAAGCGTATGTCTACTTCTAAAGATTTAGAAATTAGGTAATGGTAGGTAGGTTAGGTAATTAGAAATTAGGCCAGGAATGCGGTGAGCACCTTGTGTAAGTAACATAGACATTTTTGGAATTTAATTATCTAAAATCAGGGAGGGGGAGCAGAATCCAATAAGAGTTGTAAAAGGGATGCTGTCCATTAAACTGCAGATATATGATACTGCCTGCTTCCGGAAACGCGAGAAGGAAGCGGAACAAAAAAAGGGGAGGGGAAAGGAGGGAGCAATCGAAAGGAGGGAGCGACCGGGAAAGTAATCGAACAATGGATTGCGAATTTATCCCACACATTTTAAGTGACTTCTACTGATAAGCATGCTTAAAATATTGAAAACATTCTTTTTAATACCTCAAATCAAAAATTTGAATTTCTGTATTTTAAATTTCTTAATAAATTAAACTTTGATATAATCAGCCAATCTACTAATTGATCGTATTTGGCAGCGCCTGTCAAATATACTATTGCTATTGGATTTCAATTTTTAACAAATCCTTTATATTTTATTATCATTCTATCTTAGATTTAATGATCAATGACTAGATGTGCCTGTAATCTTATTTATGTAATTTTAAGCGTTAATCCTGTAGTTTAAATTCTGTCTATTTCATTTGACATAAGGATTCCATCGTATTTGAGATTTAAAGATAGTAATGGATTTCTACTTTTCAAATTGAAAAGCATTATTTATTGAAAAATACAAAAGAATGATATTTAATATTTATTTAAGATATTTTATTAGTTAGAATTAATATCTTATCTGTACTTCATATCTGATTTTACATTTTTCTGGAAAAAGACAAATTACGATAGTGGAACTCAAAGAAATTAAATCACTGAATTTAATTAAATAATGATCAACCAAGTGCCACAAATATTGAAGTAAATAAAATATATCTTCACTTTTTCTGTCGCAGCAATGAGAAACTGCACTTTGAACTGAACCCCATCTGTAAATTGTTTCATTTTAGAAATTTGCAATACTGATGCCAAAAGTGATGTTCATCAAAGCCGGTATTGAATAACAGGTTTTATGACAATTTTCCTTTTTGACGCGAATGTGGATTTCTTTTCTTTCAAATATATTTCCTTTTAAATCTCTCCTGAGGCTGATTCTACCATCCATATCCAATCTGAATCTCTCATTTTATATTGTTAAATAATTGTACTTAATCTTTCATGTTAATTTGATTATGCGTGATTAGAAATAGAAACGCCGAAATCATTCTCATTCAAACTAGATTTTAAAAAAACTTGGTGTCACATATACTTATTGTTTGAAGATAACTAAAATAACAATTAAAAAGGTGGAAAGTTATATAGCCTTAACAAAAAAGTATATTTTAAAAAATCCCATGATGTATTCGTATTTCATATTTGATACAATCTGGGAAACTGTGTTCTCACACTTTTTTTTTTTTAATCTTTGGACCTGTATTAGGCTTTGAGTAAAAAGCTGCTATATCGTTCATAAGTTCATATGGAAATTTGTGTCACTTTTCTATTGCTTTTTTTATTGTAATGTCTATATATTATATCGTGATTATAGTATATGTATGTATATTGTGTATATATTATGTTGTAATGTATATATCTATATTGTCTGTATTATGGATGAACACTGTTGCATAAAATATTAAAAAATATAGTTGATGTTTTGTTTACTTTATAAATAACGCCATAACCATAAAAACACGCCTTTTGGACATTAACTGATTAAGTCAAAAATTTGACATTTAAGAAATTTCGTTTAAACACTTAGGAACCTTCAAACTAACTGGCAGTCAACTATTTGATAGAGCTGGCATAAAATTTGATATAGATCTTTAAATTTCACGATGCATGCGTATACCAAATTTCACACATTTAACCATTTTTTTAATTATCTTGATCATTTGCACATGGGGGCATAGATAGATATACTAACTTCTCTTACTCAATTTAGTCAAAACTTGCTACAATACTATATTTTGGTATGAAAATCAAATACGAAATTTCAACAACACTAATTCGTTCCTTTCAGTCGTTCCATTTTTGAATTTTCATTCTCCAAGGAAAACGGATACAGTTACAAATAATTTTTCCTAAATCTTCGAAAGATCTAAAACATGAAGTTAATTTATGGGGTCGAATTAATAGGCGATTACAATGCATGGTCTTGTATACCTCATATACGAGAAAATAAAAAATGAAATTTTAATTGCAGTGAAATAAAGAAAAATATGTTAAATTCGAGGATGAATCGTTTCACCGTAAATATCACCCATAAGTTGATATTTTAACTAGAAGGGGTCAGTTGAATTTTTTTCTGTGAATGAATTTTAATTTCTGTAATTTAAAATCATAAACTTATTCTGTTGATCTGATTAAATATTGTTCAAATTCATTTAAAACCTAAATGTAATATCTGTACTATAAACAAAAAGTAATTCTAAGCTTAGTGAATTTCCTGTTTGATTTAACAACCGTTTTTACCTGAAAATAAAATTTTCTCATTTAAATAAATGCTAATAAAATTAATTGATTTGAAATACCATTATGCGAATTAGTTATTTATCAACGAAGCAAAATTTTGCTTAAAAGCACCAAAATTAATGCATTTTATTCACAATTAAAAAAAAATGTTTGGTTGTTATTGAAGTATCTAAGGCAAGTTCAGTAAAAGAGACGGGTTCGAAAATATTTTGAAAAGTAATGAAATTCTTAAATTTCTAATAAATTTGAAATGCTATATGCTAGTTGAAATTTGAAAATAAATGTTCAGGCTGAAGATCTGACCTCACCACCACCACCTGAATCACATCTGGTTAATTTTTTGGAATTTCAGCGAAATAAAGAGAGGGAGGGGGGGGGGGGATTTTTTTTTTTTTTGTTTGTTTGTTTGCTTATAGCAATCTGAGATTTGCTTAATATATGGTCCTTAGTGGGTTGACTCTTCTCAGGCGGAGTTTTAAGCGAACAAAATTGATTATATCTCAAGAACTACTGCGAAGTTTGGCTCGAAATTTGATACAAATATAGAAAAAGACGTGCAGGATCGAAATACTGGAATGTAAAAATGAATGCTCATGTTAACCCTTTAAAGGGCCATTTTTTTCTAGTCATATTATGTTAAAATATTTTAGGCTTGGAATTAGAAGAAGAAAAGGGATTCATTTAGCTTATTAGATAAATTTAATTTGATTAATTAATTCATTTGGTTAATTAATAATTAAGTAACAAATCAAGACACATCATTTTGTGTATGATAAAGAACTGAAGCATCTAAGTTTTTGTCTTTCTAAAAAAATTTCATACAATAAATTCATACAAAGATTGATAAATTTGGTGGGAAGCATACTTCCCACGGACCTAGAAACGGTTAAAGATCAACCTGAGTGTAGATGGGGGGGGGGGGTGTATTTAATCCAAGGAAAGATGCTTTCTTGTCTTTTTCTTATTTATTTTTGCACACACACACATATAACAACACACATGGACGATGATCACACATATATAAGCAAACACATAATATATACATTTAAAGTAGAAATTGCCGCTGACAAAGAGCGAGCGAATAATTATTTTTGCCGCTAACAAAAGAGCGAGCGGTGCCTGTTTGCACCAGTTTCACACCAACTCTCAGGTTGAAGTGTTTACAATAAAAAAGCTTAAGTGCGCTTCTCTCACATTCCAAACACACATATGGTTAATTACAAATAATAAAATCACATAAACTCTGAGTCACAGTTGATTAATTCTTTGGAATTTCACTTTAATGATAGGAAATATATATATATATATATATATATATATATATATATATATATATATATATATATATATATATATATATATTGCTTTTAGCAATCTGAAATTTACTTAATATATGGTACTTTGTGGGTTGGCTCTTTTCAGGCGGAGTTTTAAGTGAACAAAACTGATAATATCTCAAGAAATACAGTGAATTTTGGAACGAAATTTAATACATATAAAGGAAAAGGCATACTGGAAATTAAAAATAAATGCTTATGTTAAAGACGAGTCTGAGTCGCGTTAGGTTAAATCTTTGCAATCTCACTGAAATAATAGGAAAGAAAAGCATATGTAGCACACATAGAAATTATTGATAGAAACACATAGAAATTATTGATAGAAAAAGGTGTACCAGATCGAAATACTGGAACTTAAGAATGAATGTTCATGTTAAAGATCAGTTAGTGCCACATTTGGTTAATTCTTTGGAATCTCGCTGAAATAAAAATAAAGAAATGCATTTTTTGATTTTAGGCAATCTGAGTTTTATTTAATATATGATCATTGGTGAGTTGAAACTTTTCAGACGGAGTTTTAAGCGGACTAAAATGATTATATCTGAAGAACTACTGCGATTTTGGAATGAAATTTGATATAATGATAGAAAAAGGCATATTGGATTGAATTATCTCAATTTGCACAATGGAAAAATTCCGATATACTAATTAATTAATTATATTAATTAACTCAGTTAATCAGTTTTTTAAATCTAAATAAATCTTTCCACTAGAACAATGTACATCAATACCAATTTTGCAAAGATGTGATAATAAACAGCAATGTTACAGAGGTGTCCTTTATTTTTGTTGACGACTGTACATAAAGAAAATCATTGGAGAAAAACTAAGGGAAATGATACTGTAATATTTATAAACGATGACGCAAGTTTTTACTACATTAATAACTCCGAAATTTTCTTATTTCGTCTTAAAATTATATCGAGAATTTTACGATTAATCTTTTTAATCGGATTTAGATATGTTCTTGTACATTTTCTGTCAATTTGTTTATATAATTTTGAGAAAAAAAATATTCATGTTTTGTAGGGTCTTTAATTAATTGATTTATTATTCCATTAACTTGTTTATTACTGTGACTAATATGCTTTTGTTTCAATTTTTAATCGGATTCTCTTTTTTCCTATTTTTTGATATTGCAGCTGTGGTCAATGGTGGTGCTTAATGAAGGACTTCCAAAACTCGGTGCCTTTAGATATCTTTTATTAACAATAACAACAGAGTTTAACTTTCATGGCAAATTCCATTAAAGTTGGGGTCCGTGTCTGCCACGCAAGTCCTCGTTCTTGGGGATGGATGTTTACAAACAGGAAGTAAACAACAGGCGGGGCGCCATCTATGCACAATCGGCAACATAGACACTTTTATTAAATTCAACTTTTTGATATTTTCAGAGAATTTCCTAATGGAATTTTAATTCACCTTCTAATGTGAGTGATTTTTCAAATTATATATATTTTATATTCTCCATGACAATATAGTGTTTTAATATTTTTAGAACTTAATTAACAATTAAAGGATTACTGCAATTTAATTATGTCCCCATCTTATTAGTATCACCTGATATTGAATTTGAGAAAAGAAATAATTACCTAAATTATACCATAATTTGTCTATAAGAAGTGATTACCTGCAGTATACCATAATTTGTTTATAAAAAGTGATTATCTACATTATGCCATTATTTGTCGAATAATGGATCGACAAATAAAAATAGAACACAAATTTTATTTGGAATTCAACGCCCAAAGAGACACAAAGAAATCGCAGTATGCATAATTCAGATCAAAATTTTATTTTATAGACTTTAAATTCCTTAGCAAATTCAACTTTGATATAATCAGTCAATCTACTAATTTATCGAATTAGTCAGCGTCTGTCAAATATCACCTGAATCTGTACAATAATTTTTAAAAAATACTCTTAATATCATGAAAAGTATTCACACATTGTTCACAGTAAAACTTATCATGCAATTTATTTTTCAATTTGAAACATTATTTATTGAGAAATTCAAGCCTTTATATATATTTTTTAAGATGTTTTATTCGTTAGAATTATTATCTTATCTGTACTTCAAACATGATTTTATATGTTTCAGAAAATATGCGTGTTACGATATTATAACACAAAGAAATTAAACCATTGAATTTAAATTAAAAAATTGATCAGTCAATTGTTTACGATTTCGCATAGTTTACAGTTCTCATAGATCAAAATGAAAATGATCTAAAAATGGTTAAATTCACACAAACATAGGATACTTGTACATGAAAGATGTGAGAGATACAATTACAGAAATCATAGTTACGTTACAGAATTATAAATTAGAGATTATTAAAATGGATAATTAATAAAGTAAAAAAATTCTGCTTTTTAACAAATTAATAAAATCATCTTTTAAAATTTTGTATCAAATTTATTTTAGATATGAGGGTATAGTTAAGATCTAACATTGTTTATTTAAGTCTTGAGGGATATGTGATGAGCGAGGATAGAACCTGGGACCTTACGGTTCGCAATCCAGTAACATAAACATTATGCAAAAGCAATTGCCTGTGCAGCGTAGTTGTTAACTGGCTTATATGCTATTCTCCACAGACTCTTCCTCCAGTGAGTCGAACGATATGGCTGTTGAGTGGTGATGTATTTAGTTAGCTGTTGTCTAATGGGCCTGTACCCAGTTGAGTAGCGAGTGTGTGTGGGTGAGTGTTTGCTGAGTCAAGTGAGTCTGGCGACTTTGGTTTTTGCTGCGTCAAGTGAATCTGACGACTTTGGTTGCGAGTAGATGGCGCCACAACAGTTGTTACGAAGGTTGAAGGTACATCGTCCGAGGTCACCAATTTAGCGACATGGTATGTGCTAGGATAAAACCTGGGACCTTGTGGTTTGCAGTCCAGTAACATAACCATTATGCAAAAGCAATTGCCTGTGCAACGTAGTTGTTAACTGGCTTATATGCTATTCACCACAAGTCATTAAGTTTATTTTCAATCTTAGGAAAAAATAACTTTTAAGAAAATAGAAATAGTATTCAAAGAGATTAATTTACATGTGAACATTTTCACTCAAAATAGAAAAATGAAAGTTTGTATATAGTTTCAACCAGTGGTCTATTTTCGAATTTGCAGCCTGGAATCATTAGGCTAAGAGGAGGCCGCAATTGGAATATTAATTGTCAAGTTTAAAAATAAATAAATTTATAACAAACGCAAATTCTATTAACCATAAAATATTTGTATACTATTAACACTTTATCAAGTATCAATGGTCAAATCCATATCCTTTTATAAACTTTATTTAATTTCTACCGTATTTATAAATGCTGAGCATGTACATAAATAATATTGTATATGAACGTGGATATCTCCGAAACATAACTCACAGAGTTAATAAAATAATACGATGAACTAAAGATAAATCACTAACATAAAGATAATCACTAAAAAGAGGTAATTTCTCAAACTAAAATGACTAATTTATTAGAATAGATCTTCATAATATGCAATGACTGGGACCGTAAAATACGTAAATACGTTTGTTTTTCTCTCTATAAGAAAAATCTTAACACATAACGCATTTTACTGTAGAAATTTATAAAAAAGTAACTAGAAAGATATTGCCACATTCACTACATATGATATTTAATTATTACTCTATTATTGTATATATCATATTGTACACATGGCCCAAACTCAACATCGTTTCGAATAAATTACGAATGTTGAAAGAACTTGAGCAGATCAAGATATATCTGTCATCAGTTCTCTATGTGTGATGAATGGATTGAACCTAACGGCCGATTTTTGTTTCCCGCTTTCCATTCTGCAGATTACAAGTTGGACGAAACTTTCTAAAGTGCTTTCCATCTCTTCTCCTTTCAAGAAGCGAATCTCAAATTGGAAATAAAATATCGAATTTTGAATTGATGAGACTTTGAACTGAACACAGGTATTGTTATATTTTAATGCGATGCTCTAAATCAGAATGATTTAAAAATAATATTTGAATGATTGGTAGATGAAATTTACATTATTAGTGCTAAAATAATTTGGTGAATATTATTTAAAAATTTGTTTTGTAAACTGTTTTCATTAAATATTTTATTAGACACTGACAATTTTAATTGACGAACTATTTGGGGGAAAAACTGTCCGATATGATAACGATATGAGATTAGCGAAGGATTAAAAATATCCTTTAAATAATCTCTGTTTTGTCTTATTACGCAGTAAAATGCGTGTATCTGGCAATCTTGGCTTTATTATCCCGATAAATTATTAATTAGTTAATTATTTGATATTATAACCACCTGTAACGATCCTATCTACCTGAACAGCGCCAGAAACAAATTATTTGCCAAAATAACCGGGGTTTTTCCTTAATTGAGGAAAACCTGAAATGTTAACTGCAACTGTTAATCGTGGAAGACGCCATCTTCATTATGCATTGAATCTTGGACGTGACCGTGTTAACGGAATTTCATCTGTAGTGAAATATTGTAATTTTTCGTTTAATAATAAGATTTTTTTTCTATTATAAGAAATAGACCATCAGTAAGAATTTCGGTAATGTCATAATTTTAATATGAAAGCTACAGAGCGAGACAGATAACTAAGCCTAAGATTGAATTGGATTGGATACTGGTGATTAAGGAACCAGGCCTAGAAATCGGGTGAAGTGAAACGCGTCATATAAAGAATTGAAAAATAAGGTAAGTGACGTATTCGATTAGTATATTTTGACAGGACATCAAAACTTCATAATTGATGAAAATTTTTTCTTTCTGTGCTCGGTTTTTAAATTTCTGAAAATTTTCGATCTTTTTATCAAGTACATTACTTTATAAATATTGCTAATTAGGCTGAAGGCTTAGGAATAAAGCTCCTTTTGATTTCTTTAGGCTTAATTAAGCTGTTGGAATGCATTAATCCGAAGAGAATGTCTCGGATAATCTCAGAAGATCTCTGGTTATCTTTGGAAGTCATGATCTCGGCTGCAATTCCAGATTTTCGGATGATTTGAAGATTTAATTTGCGGTTGCAAAATTGCTATTTTAGAACATTCTGTTTATTTAAAATTCTTATTATGATTTAATTTCAGCTTTTAGCTCCTGATTAGAGGTTTTACAAAATAATATAAAGATGAAATTTCTAAAGAGAGCGATTAAGTGTATTTCTAACAAAGTCTTGAAGCTTGTTAAGTATTTTTCGAAATGTCTTAAGCAAATTACCTGCATAAAAATAAACATTTTGGATTTTTCCGATTTAACTTCATCTAAATGCTTACATTTCTATTGGAACTTCTTGATTGTTAGAAAAATATATAGCTCAGAAAAAGACTTAAATAAAAAAGATAATGCAAGGTCATTTCCAGAAAGAAAAATTAATTATTATATTTAAAACGTGAATCTCGGTTAACTCTATCAATCGCAATAAATTATCTTTTGCAATGTGATTTCCATATTAATAAGAACAGAATATTTTCATTATTATTATTATTATTATTATTATTTTGCTATAAATATTTTTAAATGTAATCGGGCTCCTGCCTTTAAATTAGTTCATGCATTGGAGATAAAAATTTTCATGAGAACTGTTTGGATGTATATGCTGTGTTTGGATGTATATGTTGTATCTTTGGCTGGAAAATTTTATTGGTAAATTTGTTAATTTTTGAGTCAAGTGGAGAATTTTAAGTTTTTAGAACAAAACTGTACGATTTTCATCACTCTTCAATTTCTATTTTGTTTTGCCAATGTCTTAGTAAAATGGAGAATTTTAATTTTTTAGTATTAAATTATAAAATTTAATTTATTCTTTGTTAATATCACTAATTTTTTCTTTTAAATTTTTAAGTCCAAACAAGTTCAAAATGTAAGACAGTTTACAATCCTGAAGTTGAACACCGAAGCATGCTAACTAAAATCAACATGCTAAACTATTTTTTGGAATTGAAATTCTTTTTTATCGGCATGAATTAGTTTGAAGTACTAATTTCTGTACATTCATTATACCAACTGAAAATATTTTCTTCACAAAAATGCATCGGATTTAAATTTTTTAGACAAACTGGCAATTCTTTTTGATTTGTTTTATGGTTAAAGTAACGAACAGCCAAGACTTTGAACTTATTTCTATATTTTATAAGTGTTTCGAAGAAAAGAAAAAAAAAAGCATTTTTTGAGCTTTTTATTTTTTGGATGTTTAATTTTTTAAAAATTTTAAACAGTTTTTAATATGAATGTGCTATTGTTGTAACTGTACTATTCCTCTGAAAGAACATGAAAATTTCTATTTTTCTTGATTCATGTTTTAATTGCATGAAAGAACTTTTAATTAATTGAAAATGAATGGAATGAGAATAAATAAATGAAAAAAAAACTCTCCTGTTTTCAAATGATTTTTTATGTGGGTGAAACTTTAACCAGATCTGTGTGAATTATATCAAATTCGCGTTAGTATAAAAAATCAAAAATTAATTTTAAAATATTGGTGAATTTTAAGGTGGAATATTAATCATAACAATGGTATGTGTCATTGAGTTATGCATGTTGCGAATATCACATTTCTATTGTTAATCCTGACTAATTTCAAGCTCCATCTGTAATTACTCTATTGCTAAATCTAATCTATCCTACATTTTTAAATTTAGGAATATTTTTCAGGCTCCTTTTTCATAATCTTTGTTTTTCTGTGCTATTCACTTTGCTCAAAAATTAATCTAAACATTTATCTATTTTAACTATGAAAAAGACTAAGTCTTTTCTCTAAGTTTTAGTTTTCGAACTTTTAGTTTTTTATATTAAGTTTTGAAGAGCAGGCTTAGAAAATCTGGATCTTGGCATGGATGTTCGTATATTAGTTTTTCATCTCTTTAAAGACTTTCTCTACCATCTTGAGCCCAAAAGCAAACAACAACAGTTTCAACAATTATGTTATGGTCAAAACCATAATATATATATATATGTAATAATATTTTAAACTCTTAATTTAATCCAAATTAATGTCCAAGATTTTATCTTAATTTAGCCCATCGTAACTTCATTCTAAAATATTCTCTTATTTCGAGATCCAATTCCACTTTCGGTTTAAATTCCTCTGTAAAAATAATGCGCCATCAGTACTACGTATCAAATGATAGTGATACTTCCGTTTCTCTTCTCAAGGTCTACACATGTATTGCATTGGCGCGTGGTCAGAAATCCAATGTTATCTAAGATTAGTGATCATTTGTTTAGGCCCTTCTTCCCCTTTTTGCCTTCTTTACTTCTGCTTTTTGTGCTGCGCCGCGCCTTCTTGTTAAAATCATGCCTGCCACTCGGAATAGAATAAAACGAAATTAAAGATACAAAGTCTCTTCACTGCTTCGAACCTGCATTTTACTGAAACCAAATATATATATATATATATATATATATATATATATATATATATATATATATATATATATATATATATATATATATATATACATATGTATATATATTAATAATTCTTTTTAAACTTTATTTTGAAAAGCTATGTTAACAGTTTCCAATTGCTAGCATTCAATAAAGAATTATTTCATATTAATTAAATTTTTATTAATTGGGAATTATGATATCGTATGCCTTACTTTCTGAAAGAAAATAAGTCTTACTTAAAGCAATTACTTTTTCTTTGTATTTTGATTGTTATATTTATTACTTTAAAATATTCTCTGACCATTTAGAATCATATTATTAGTATGCATTAAATGCCAATTTATGAGTGACCAAATGTAAGAGTGGCAAGATATTTCTTCTCACTGATTCTGTCCTCTGGTTCATCTCACGATAGCATGATAGACTTTTAAAAAAATTAAACGTGCGCCTTTCTTTAATAAAGGAGTGAGTAATTAATTATATAAGTAGCTAGAATTCAAATGACTGAAATTAAATCAAAATAATATGATATTTGCTTTTCCAGTCTTTTTCCCTCTCGTGACCAAAGATGGCAGCTGAATGATATGTTTTGCTTTTTAGATAATTTTTCCTCTTCTCCAAAGCGAGCGAGTAGATCATTTAATCTTATTCGCAGAAATAAATCATTTGTCTGAGTTGTGAAGGGTAACTGCCTTGATTCACCTATGAGAAAGCAGCATTTGGGCGCTTCCCACAGACGTTTCACCAGACAGAACACCAGACTTCGGATTAGTCGAGACAGTTCGAAGTCCCGACTGTTCAAGGTTGAAGAATGTCTGGATTTGAATCGAGTCAAAATTAAATATGGCGGATATATTAGATAACACATTTAAACTAAATTAGTCACTAAGTATGAAAAATTAGCTTAAATAGTCAATGTTACATGGAAATAAAGAAAAATGAGTTCTTTTAGACTTTAGCTATGCATATTAATGCTTTACCTATGCATATGTATATATGCATATTTATGCATATATGACCCAAAGTTGCAAATTAGTTAGAATAGTTCTGATTGATTTGTCACTCTTAGAAAAAATAGCAAAGGAGTGAACATGTTCTCTATTAGAATTAAATGCCCTAGGTTG
Organism: Argiope bruennichi; assembly: GCF_947563725.1. Lineage (NCBI taxonomy): Eukaryota > Metazoa > Arthropoda > Arachnida > Araneae > Araneidae > Argiope > Argiope bruennichi. The sequence goes on from NC_079162.1 coordinate 122,485,496, forward strand.
TATCATTTTTATCAATGAGTATTTCATATTTAAAAAACAAACTAGTTATTATTCTTTTAAATATTACCTTCTGATGGATTCTTTTGGATGGATTCTTCGAAGTTTATTATAGTATATAAAGAAAGGGTCTCCTTAATATGGCAATGCAGATGAAAAAGACTTTAAATAACAGCAAGATATTTTATTAACATTTTCCTTCACTTCTAGTATCCCTCTCCCCTTCTCCTCCGATTTTTTTTTTTTTTTTTTTTTTTTTTTTTTTTTTTTGTCCTCGATTTTCCTATCGAGGACAAAATCGATGTTCCAAACTTTCCCACTTCCCTTTGGCAGCTCAGAATTGTATTAAATATCTATTTAGAAAAATAGATTAACATAATGCTAGAACATGTTGTAATCTGAGGCTTTTGTGACACGTAATTTTAAAACTGGAATAAAATTTTCTTAAAAAGAAAATTTTATTCCTTTTAGTACTTCAATAATTTATTTCTGATCAATTTTTCTAGAGATAGCAATTAAATTTCCTAAATTTGATTTTTAAAAAATATTTTTATGCTTTCTACATTGGGCAATTTACTCCTTGGATGTAAATGACGAGGATGAAACTTGAACTGATATTCCAATATCCAAACTGCTACAATGAGAGAACATAACACTAATTATTATTATTTCTATGTAAAAACTCTAAAAAAATTTTTTAACGCACATTGTCAGTTATCAACCATGTAATGCAATAATATTGTCGTGCAGAGAAATTCAATTATGAAACATGCTTTATTTGATGTATCAATTGTTCAAAAATTTTCTTTTTCTTATGGAGTAGACGCTACAAAAGTAAAAGTTGATCAGCACCTTAAAGAGGTTTAATCTGAAACAATTTTTGTTAGGGAAAGGTGCAGTGTTTTGTTAATGCAGAAACAATCGTTCTTTAATTCCTCAACAGCTAACCTTCAGTGATTTACAATTTCTTAAATGACGGATTCCTTTTGTATACTTCGCATTCATATACCACAGCTTTAAATATATTAACCAAAACGAATTGTTCCGCTGTTTTTATTCGCTAAGATTTTGTTTCCGGATTGCCCCCCCCCCCCGCTCAGAACCGATTCGGTTAACAAAAGCTCCGGAATTCTACTGTGCATGCTTTGACACATAAGTTTAATTACACTAAAAATTATCAATTCGGTATTCCTTAGTTATATAGTACTACAATGTTGATACTTGACTAAAAAAAAAAGTGGAAGTGGTGTTTCCCGAAATTTTCATTTATACTTTTTATAAAAGTGCTATCCTCTTCCTTAAACCCATAAAAAATTGTGGACGTTTGGCAAGGTCATGAACGCCGTGAGTGCTTAGATTTTGAGAGCCTCACAGATGAGAAATGTGTGGGTTCGTAGCATAGTAAAGAAAAGTAATACTTATGTGTTGTCAACTATATGCCATTTGGTGAACAATAGTTATGAAACATTCTATTAACTTGCAATCTTCGGTGATTAATCGCTGGGATACAGTTTAAACACGAGTCCAGAAAACGGATGTAATTTGGATGCTTTTTTTCAGACCGAATGAAATCAAAATTTGATATAGATTAAAATTGTAATCACAAGATGACATACCGAATTTTAGTTATTACATTTTTGAATTATTGCTTTAAATGCATGAGGATGTGCAGTCAATCCCTTGATGGTTTTGATTTCAAATCTGACAGAGATCTATACTTTAGATGCTAAATCTCCATTTTAATCCATTAATTCTCCATTTAGTCCTTTCCTTTATTGTAAGTGTTATTTCACTAATTTATGACAACTGGGCAGACAGATTTTCCTTCTATGTATTTCGTTCAAAATTTGACAGAACTTTACAAATTTGGCTTAAAAACCATATAGCAACTTTCATCCGAAAAAAAAAGGGGGGGGGGAGAAGGGAGGATATTTAAAAATACAGAAAACTTAAAGATAATATAATTGATAATCTTGCTGCAATTCGTTCTCTTGCTATATTCCGTATACGCATAGGTAAAAATTATACTGTTAAAGGTTATGCCGCACTAATATATATATAAATCGCAGCCCTTTAATTCACCCCTGTTAAGTGAAATCATATAAGATATATTAATCATGTTTTGCTCATGCTCTATTCGACAGTTTTACTAAATTCATTTTTAATATTAATATTATTCTTTATTTTTGCTTCAGTTCGATACTTTTATTTGTAGTGTCGTTTTTAGGCTGCATCAAGCATGCTCAAGGAATTTTTGCTGCTAAACAGCCGCATTGTATTGACACTCTTAAAAATGTTAAATAATTTATCAGAATATATTGTTGTTTTTGTTTGTTTGTTTTTTGTAAATAATGTTTGTAAAATGTCCTTAAAACGAGAAAGTCTGATTGAGCATATTGCTTACAAATCAATGACTCCCAGAAGATTCAGTAATTAATAATTGGGGATTTTACAATTTGATGAAAACTTCAAACTATCACAACACAACATTTATGCAAAATTCTTTGCATTACGAAGGCTGATTATACTAATTTTTTAATGAGTTTGTCCTAACATCAGTTGCAAAAAAAAAAAAAAAAAAGTGCATTTAATAATTAAATTTTTTTTTACGTCGAAATTTTATATGCACTTTGCATTTCCTTTCAAAATTGCAGTAAAAGGTTATTCTTGTTTTCAGGCTTGAAGTACTGGGTGGAGTTAATTCATTTCCATAGGCAGGACTTGTTTTTGAAGGCGGGTCGAAAGCTGTCCGTTTTGTGTTTCGCGCACGTTCAGTAATGAGAGGGGCCGGGAGTTAGATGCGGATGTTATAAGAAGGAAAATAAGTTACTTAGAAGTACAATAATCCTATTGCATAAATCGAGTTTCAAGAAGTTGGGCTTTTTTTATTCTATTGACATTTTTTAGAAAAATCGTAATGAATAATGAATTGAATATTTTAAGAATAAAATTAATCTATTTAAGATGTTTTATTGTTATTAATATAAATATATTTATAAGTAGATTCCTTGTATGAAGACTACCTATTGTAATGATTCTTACGATACGACTTCGGAAAAATTTCCAAAACCAGCCTTCGTTCAAAAGTTTGCGTTCGCGCGCGTATAAAGCTTTGCCCATTTATCTTGTTAACAAAATAATTAGAGCAATTTTGTTTGGATTTTAACCGGCTTGGACTGCAACTGCAAATTTTGATGTCAATCGGTCGGCAAAAAAGTGTCCAAAACGCATGTTATCAAGGTAGATTCAGTAAAAATGCTAGATTCACACCAAAGATGTGTATTTCGTAACTATTGTTCGCTATCGCCATGCAAGGTATTCGCGATCTTACCCGAGATTCACTATTTTATGGGGGGAGGTGGGGATCGATAACAAACTATGCGAGAAAGTGTTGGGTAGACCCTTCCTGCTGGGTTTTGTCGAAGAATTGAAAGGAATTTGAAAACAGTAACATTGATGTATCTTTGATTTTCAGGTTGCTGAGAGGAATTTTTTTTAACTGACAAAGTTTTTCTTCTGGCTTTTCAGTTTTCGATATAAATTGGCTTTGATTTAAAACAGCATATTGCATATTGACACCATATTAATAAAACAGCTTATTGATATTATTTGCGGTTTACGTATTCATATTTTAAAATCTGAGACATTAAAATATATTTGCTTGTTTAATATCTATATCCCATTGTTAAGACAGTTGTAAACCGTACAGTTGTATCAACTGTAAGGTTGTTGGTACAGGGATTCGGGACGGCATCCCGAATCCCTGTATATCCCTGCATCATAATGACTATGAGACATGAAATGAAAAATTCAGGGATACTGTCGGAGTATACCTTTGTAATTTACAAAGTGTACTTTGTAAATTCAGTGATTATTATTGCATCTTCACAGAAATGGTGTCGATAAAAATGACTTGAGGTGACATGTTTATTCAACCGAGTTAATTAACAGCATGTGACATTAAAGTATCGAAAATGTTATAAGACTTTAAACTTCTGTTAGTATTTTCGAAGATATGTTGTAAAAATTTTAAATAAGTTTTATATTTAAAATTGTTTTATAAGATATGTTTGTAAATATGCTAGTTAAGAGCTCATGGCCCTAATAGTAGTCATGTTCTATCACATGCATTTATCTGCGCGTGAAACAAGAGAAATAAAATTGTCATTAAATCCTGTCAAATTTCTTACGTGAAAAGTTGCAGATGATGACTCTTTTGTGCTTAAATTTAAAAGAAGATTTTATGTTTTGCTATTGCTTCTAAGCTAGTTTTTTTTTTAAATAGTGTATTTTATCAGAAAGCTGAAATCTTATATTAGAATTTATGCTAAATAGAGATAATGATTCATAATACTTTTATCTGTATTTTCCAAATCCTGTCTAGGCGAGAGCAAAATTATTGAAACATTCTTTTTGTTTCGTTTAACTAAAAAAGATATTATTCTGAAAGATATTATGCCGAACAAAAGACTCTAACTTAATCATATCAGATCAATTAAAATGAAAGAAATTCACGACTAAAAAATGATGTATGCTCTGAAAAAATATTACATATATGAGTTATTTTTCCATTTCTGTCAGTAATTCTTCCATTTCACATATAAATGCACTATGTGCATCGGAAGAAACGCATATCTGTTTCAAATGTATTTTAATATTTTAGATGTTCGTTAAATTATTGGATGTCAAGTGTTATGGTTGATATTTAGGAATGAAAAATTGAGCAATGAAGCTGTTTTGAAATTTTAAATATGAGACTTTTTATTCTATTGTTCAAAAATCAACAAAAATTGATTATTGCTTGGTTCTTGAAAGAGTAATGAATCAAAGGCCATTAATAAATAATGAATCATATTTGTATAGTTAACTAAATAATCAGTCTTTATATGTATTAAGAATATGGGCTCTTATATTTTATTGGTTTTCAGTTTTTTTCAATCGACAGAATATCAATTATCCCTAGAAGATATAACAAAAACCTACTTTATAAGGTAATTTGTTGGAATTCTAGGGAAAAGAAATCTATCATTAAGATCACAAAAAAATCATTTAGAGATTTTTTTGAAGTAAATGATATGCAAATGATTCACAAGAACTTTTATTGAAAATTTGACATGTTATTTAAGTTTTTAATAGGATAAGAAAGGAAATGAAGTTCTTAAAGTTTTTTTTATTGAGCTTTGTTTTCACTCACATGTATATGAAAGTAGTGATAATGCCCCCAATGTATAGTGATCCCAATCTTAATCGTAATTTGAATACAGTTTTCTATTTTATCTCTGTAAACTTTCTTACAAAGTTAAAAGTTTTATTATAAAAATAGGAAAAATAAAGTTGTCACTTAAAATCAGTAAAATTTCATCGCTTTAGATATTTTAATAGGTAAATGACGTACGATATTATTTCCAGAATTTATAATTTCATATTCCCCATGCTCTTTAAAGTTGGTAATAACAATCAAGAAAATGTGGCATGAAATTTATTCAGCTAATAATTTTATTTTAAACTTTATGAATTTATCATTAATCTTTGTATTTCAATATATTTTGTTCTCTTGTTTCCCAAAAATCCTTCTTATTCGGTATTGCGCACTAAAACTTCCGAAAATGAATGGGTCATTTCAAATCAGTAAATTTATTTTTTGATTTATAAATTTTATTTTGTAAACGACAAACAAATTACTGAAAGTGTTTTCAATTGTAAACTTCCTATTTTATTTAATGTTCTTAATTTAATCATTAGAAACTCTTTCTTGAAATATATTTAGTTAAGAATAAGGTATAACAGTTTACTTTCACTCAGATATATGTCAAAGATGTGACGTGGTTATGTAAAGACATTATAAAAAAGACACTTTTATTATAAAGTTGTTTGTAACTAAACAAGGTAAAATAATTTTTCATTTAATACGAATAAAATGTCTTATGTGCAGAGATTTGATGAATTTTTCACACAAAAATAATCGAAGAATTTATAGCTGAAAATTTTAGAAGCTATTTAAAGTTTATAATAAAATATGAAAGAAAAAGTTTCATGGGATCCTACGAGTTGAGAATTATATATTGAGCTTTTTTCTCACTCATTTATATGTGAAGGATGTTATGTGAATTTTTAATGATATTTATGTTTCAACATTCTTTGTATTAACATTCTTAGAGAAGTCGCAAAATTTTTTTATATATATGGTTGCCTGTATTAAAACAGCTGAGAAGAATTTCGTCATATATATATATTTTAAAATCTAATTTCAACCCTAATTAATTTCTAAAGTTTTATCTTAATTTAGCCCATATCAAAGTCATTCCACAATATTTCCTGATCCCATTCCACTTTTTCTATTTAATTAATTCAAGAGAAGCTTTGTAAAAATGCTTTTGTCAGTGGTTCTCACTCTCCGAGTGAAAGGAGAAAAATTGCTGATCTAAACAAATACTTTTTAAAAAAGATGCCTGTGTTTCCCTTACTTGTGATTGACATGCGTCAGAAATCCTTATCGGAATCTTAAATATCACTGTGAAAAAAATATTTTCCCTATCAATATCTCATGTTATATAAGATGAGGGATAATTAATTTCTCGATCTTCCCCACTTCTTGTCTAATCTGTTGCTGTGAACGGACGTGCCTTGTTCGCACTTTCTTGTAAGTAAATCATGCCCGCATCCCGGGAGAGAATAAAACTAACTTAAAAAATTCATATATATATATATATATATATATATATATATATATATTGTTTGCCATATAACCTCGGAAAATTCATTCCTACAATGTTGTCTGTATAAAAATTAAGAGAAAATTTCTCTCCATTACTATCAGTAAAATTCTTCACATTTAAATTTAGTAGACATTTACATTTAAGTAGAAAGTTCAAAAAAAGTCTTTAAAGTGATTTATTAAACAATATTTCGTAAAATATGTTGTTGAAGAGTCCCCCCCCCCTCATTTGAATTCAAATAAAACATGCATCCGTCAACCTTAGGTATGTTAATATCATATGAAATTCTTTTCTTCCGACATTTTTATATAATTTATTCTCTTTCTGTGTATATGTGTTTCTTTCACGCTCAGAATCCTATCATTCATATCGTTTGATATTTCCACCTGCTATTTAAAGGTTAAGACCCAATATTAACCATTTTGGGCAATCGAAGTTTATTCGTTTTGTAAATCTATAAATAGCTTACATATCTCTAACAGCAAAATTTATTATTAGGTATTTATTATTCTGTGTATAGTGCAGTAAATTAAGGTCCGAATACAGTGTTGTGTTACATAAAACGTATTTTACGCATCAGATCTAAAGATAAATATAATCATACATTTTTATCTCCACGGGACTTTGATTTAAATGTTTGAATAAGAAAAAATTTATAGATATCTAATGCACACTAAATTACTATACATTTAGTAACTCAAGGCAGAATGTCTATTCAAGGTTTAAATTATACAAAAAAAGGCACTAGGTTATGATTTACTTTATGTGTATCAAGTATGTTATATATTTATATGCGTGATTTAAATTTACTTTCTGATAAAATATTTGTATATTTCCTTTTTATTTATGCTGCTTACTCTTATTTAGAATTTTGTCAGAAAATGTCAAGTTATAATGTAGTTGATAGTAATATAATGAAATGATTAAATCATTTAAGTGTCTTGTTATAATCTTTTCATACACTCACACATATCTGAATGATTTGTGTGAATTTTCTGTTATTTCAATTTGAAATTATGTCGTCTTTGTGTAATCCTAATATTGTAGCAATAACCTCTCTTAAAAGGTTATTTGTATTACAATTAGGGAAAAGTATTCCTTCATTATACTCAGTAAAATTTTTGAATAATTTTTGAAATTTTATTAAAGTAATGACATACAAATATATTGTAAGTTTTTCGGTTGTAAAATTATCATTTTATTTGAAGTTTCCGAACAGCTTCTCAGCATAATATTACAGGGAATTCTTTCTTATAAGACATACGTTATATTTTGCTTATGTTGATCTCTTTGAGAAAGGTTTTAAAGGAATGTAAGAATTTGAACACATTTGTGTTGAATCCTTTTAAGTTATGAATCCTTTATCGTAAAGTTATTGAAATGAAACAACATAAAGGAGGTCTGTCAAATAAAATGAATCAAATTACTTCGATTTTTATGCTTTCTGCAGGAAATAACATATAAAAAATATTTTATTAATTTATACACAGTCAGTATAAATGGGAAATAATTATTTTAAATCATTTTTACGTAGACCGTTCCTGTATTTTAACTTTTTACTTTTTTAATGATTTCTGTTAAAAATATCCTCTATTATATGATGTATTCTATATAAATCCTTATAACTAATAAAACTTGTGATTTGTGGTAATTTATAATCATTCTATCCTCAAATTTGCCGGAAAAAAGTCGAGAAATGTATCTTTATAATAATAGAAATAACGAAATATTATTAGTCACGAGAAGGAACTATAATAGGAAGCAGCCTAAGTTCACTTCATTATAGAAATTAGAGCTCCCAAATCCAGTGGTAAAATTGATTCTCTGTTCAACTAATTTTTATTTGATATTTACTCTACTTGAAAGAATCTGTTTTAGGGCTAGGATCTGGTTTTGTAGTTTTTATCTCACTCTCCAAAAGACAGTCATCCTGTAGTATCACGCCTCTGCCAGATGATGCGAAACATGGTAATTCCTTAGGGTTGTTTTCTTTCTTTTTTTCTAAGCATAGTTTTCCGTTATTATGGATTCAAAAACAGAACAGAGACTGTCCATTTTATTTATAGTGATGACAGAAGATGTGGTAAGATATTCGATGATTTTGAATGCATTGTTGCTCTGTTGCTTTGTTTCTTTTAGTTCTTATTAAATTTGAAGTCTTGAACTGTTAATAACGCCAAATATTTCTACGAGACGGTTTAATTCAGGACTGGATTAATTATTTAGAACTGGAATCGGAAGTTTATTCTAATCCGAAATAAGTTAACTACTAAGAAATGTAGCGTTTGTGTGCTTGAGATTGTTGTTAGACTTAAGATAATCAATGTCCTGTTTTTAAAGTAAATGAGTGCATCAGTTGAGCGCCAGATTTTGGGATGAGAAATTTCAGATTGGGAATGGATTGATTGTGCAGAATTTTAAACTCAAATACATTTACTTTGATATGCGTTATTTGTGTTTTCAGATTATTTTTAAACATGCTTAGGAACATCAATGCGTGTTTTAAAGTAAATAAGTGCACCAGATGAAAGCCGAATATTTCGACAAGAAGGATCAGATTATGACTGGATTAATTTTCAGAATTTGAAGCGGAAATAAATTTACTTTGAAAGGTGGTATTTTTGGTCTCGTGATTATTTTTAAAGAGGCACGAGATCAAATATGCCGTGCTTTTAAAGTAAACAAGTGCACCAGATGAGCGCTAGATTGATATTTTAAGATCAATTTGTACTTGAACCAGCAACGAAATGGAAAGAGGTTAACCCCATCTCCATAGGAATACTGCTAATGGTTTTAATTGAATATGACCAAGCAGTGAAATATTGCCATTTGCAAGAGTTTGCTTTTCTTTCATACTTTTCGCAACAGTGAGTGGACGTTAAGGTTTTATCTCTCTAAAACATATTACTTGTTAATGTGCATCGAAATTTTCAATATTTCTTTCGTATATTTCAGATTGTTTTGTTATATTAAATTCTCACATAAAATTATTAGTCATAATTGTTTCACTCATTATTTGGGAATATGTTTCTTTAATTTTCGCAATTAACGTTTTAGAATAAATGAATATTATGGAACCATATGTAAAAATGCATCCAATACATTATTTAAAGAAATTTAGATACTTTGTAAATAAAATACTCTGAGGTTTTTTTCTTCTCATAAATCGGAATTATCATTACATCCAAGAAAAAGAAAATAGACAAGAATTTTTATCTCGTATCAAAATGAGCATTTAAAATATAAATCTCAAAATAATATTTCCAATACCTTAATCGCAACTATAAATGAAAATTTTTTATATGCCGATAAAAAAGCATGAAACCGAATACGAAAGCAGTAATTGTTTTGAGGCTTGATTATTTTCTTTGACATTTCTTTAATTTTAAATATGCTTTCGATTTGAATCGTGTTATGATAATATTTTGAAATTTTGTTACTTTATGTATTCTCAATAAAAATGCTCTAATTTATTGCATTCAGTATTTAATTCTGTTTATATATTAATTTATAATAATTTTAATTCACTACGAGCAATATTATCTAGAACAAAGATGGAATGAGAAACGGATTTCAATATATTGTAGAATAAAATAAGTGTGAAAAGCTTTGAAAGGACAGTCTTCGAAGCAAGAAAAAGCAGTGACATGGATTATGAAACGGTTGTTTATTCTTTGAAGACATAGGAGCTATAATTATGATATGAAATTTTTCAAAAAGTATTGCTCTTCTGCCTTCTTAGAATGAATGACTTCAACGGTAAGAGAAAAAGGCAAACTAATTTTCCACGGGTGTAAGTCTGATACGAAAAGAGCTTACATTTCTTTACATTAAAAAGAATAATAGAAAATATAGTAATTTTTTATGTTAATATCATATAATACACTAAAGTGTTGCAGCTAAATGGTTATTTTTTAATTGAATAATTAATAATAGAAAAATAAACGTTTGTTTTTAACATGGTTATGCCCGCTATTCTCTCTTTGCAGAAATTCGTTTTGAAAGGACTTTTTTCGAGGCAAGGAAAAGCAGTGAAATGGATTATGAAATCATTTTTTATTGTTCGTAAACCTGGGTGCTATTCTTATGATATGAAAGTTTTCGAAAAATACAGCACTTCTGACTTTTTAGAATAAATGGCTTCATCATTAAAGAAAAAGGGAAATTTACATCCTACAAGAATGACCTTATATGAGCTTAAAGAATTATAAACGATTAGGACACAGGAAATGCCAAAATTTATCAGTAGTTTTCATTATGTCTTTGATAAAATCTTTTCTGATATAATAGAATCACTTTTTAAGAAGGTGCTCGTTGATGAATGTTATTTCCTGTTCAAAGCATATTTGGACTTACAAGTACGTTTTCGATATTCTTTGACAGCTATTGAATTGATCATAAATAATATTTAGTGTGAAAGAAATTAAATTTATTCTAAAATATAAGCAATATTTTCTATATTTATGAAGAAATAGATACAGTTTTTTCCCCAAAACATTAGCACATGATGGATTTTGTTAGAATAAAATATTCGGTTAAAACTACAAGTTTTTGAATCTGTACATTTTTCCCTAATTATTTAAAATTTATGAATGCGCGTTCGAATTGATGACCATAAAAAATTCTTTGATATAAATCTGTTTCTTATGGACACACTCTTATATTTCATATACACATGTGACACCACTGAAACAGCGAACGTTGTTGAAGAAAAAAGATATTCGCTATGTTCGCTATTAAAAATGACTTCTTTTTATTTTAGTAATATTTTTTGTTTTTATTTAAATCTATAGCATGCCCAAAATTGTCTTGAGAATTTAATAAAGTGAAAATTTAATTGAATTGAATAATGAGAATTGAAAAATATATTAAATATTTTGATTTTTGTCTCCTTTTATTATTTCTTTATTAATATTTGTTATAAGAATGAATATATTCTAAGAGAAATTATATATAAGCAGGTTAAAAATATCTAAAAAAAAATTAAGGTGCATTAATTAGTATCTACTGTAATGTACTTTTTCTGTGTTCGATAATATTCTATTGAGGGATAAAGTGAAGAAAATCCTTTTCTGTTTTTTGCAGAATATCATCTACGAGAAGAGGAGCTTCTAGCAAGACAAAGTATTCATTATTTTCAAGCCAATGATTTATTCTAAGCAGCAGGGACAAAGGAGAGAAAGCTAAAGAAAGAATGCTTCTCTCGCCTTTGTCACTGCTGTTTAGAATAAATATTTCATCGCTAAATCAAAGAATGATATTAAATCGTTTGAAAATATTCCTAGAAAGCGGAAGTTTCAACACATTCGAAGAAAAAAAATGACTTAAGAAAACTCACTGCAATTTTTCAGGTATTTTTTTGTCAGATAGTACCGAATTTTCAATCCTAAGAAAACTTTGGTTTCTGATATGAGTCGCACATTCTTTAGCTATTTTATTGGAAAATTCATTCATATTTTGAAAGCTTTTCTTTTTCTGATTTAATAAGCAGAGAAATGGAGTATGACATCTTTCTTTATTCTTCGAATCCAAGCTTGCTGTACTTATGATATGTAATTTTTAAAAGAGTAAAGCACTTCTTTCACTTTATAAATGCAATTACATGTCTATTTTTAAACTGAAAAATTATTGAACCAAAAATCTTATGAATATAATTTATTTTTATTTAATCTTATATATTCTTCGAGGAATAAAGGAGTACCCCCTATTCTCTTTTGTGGAAAGTAGTGTGCTATCATCAGAAGTGCTATCCTGATGATATTAAATTTTTACAGAAGGCAAGCAGTCTTGGCTTTTTAGAATGAATGACTTCATCACTAAAGAAAAAAGAAAATTAACATCCCAAAATGGTGACCTGATATGAGCATGCGGAAGTATAAATAATGACAACAATAGAAATACTTGCCAAAATATGTGGCATTTTTTTTGTTTTGCTTATAAATGCATCTTTTCGAATATAATTTAATTACTATTTACGAAATAATTAGTTTATGAAAATATTACTAACTCAAAACGTTTTTTATCTTTGGAATTATATTAAAATAAATTTAAATGTTTTACCCAACATACGGATTTGTATGTATGAGTTGAGGACATAAGAATAATAAACAGCAAAGGATACAAAAATGTATCTACTTTTGAAGATTTGAATGGCATTTAAACCTAATGAGGTAGTTTTTTTTATCCTGGTTGTATATATTAATTTGGTTCATAGATAAGATGCCCGGTCGAATAGAAATGCTCCATAGTATGAAGGAAATTCTAGTAATTCTAATATTTAAGCATTAGTGATCATACTTAATTAAGTAAAATTGGACTTATTATTCTTTTAAAAAAATCAATTAAGGGATTTTTGTAAGAAAATCGCTCAAAAAATTTTAAAACTTAATTTTTTTCTTAAAAGAAATGAATACATTTTTCAGTCATTTCTTACAACTTTTGAATACGCTTTCGACTTGTTTACCGCCAAAATTTCTTTGATTTGAATCTGTCACTTGGGGAGACACGCTCATATTTCATATATAAATGAGACTCCTTATTAATATCAAAAGTTCTTTCTTTATATAAGCATTCACCAATGGTTTACTTTGGAATTCGCTTCACTTATTTCCGTAATGAATTTTAAATTTGTCATTGTCTAAAATTCCACAACCGAATGTTTGACATAAAGAAATTAATTATAACTCAAAGTCTGTCCAATATGAAAATTTAATTTCGACTGATTAACTTATTAAATATTTTGACCTTTTTCTCTCATTAAATGCTTTTTTTAAATTCAAGTTTCAAATGTCAATAAAAAAATATAGCAACTCTAATTGACTTTTGTATAATGTATTTATACAAAAGTCAATTTGTATAAATACTTAGTCGTTTGACTTATAATGTATTTGTATGCATCTCCAAATATATATATTATGTTGATGAGGAATGTTATGACAGTTCCTATTTTTAGAATATCAGAAAGATAATAATAGCTGCAAGAAGAGCTTTTATAGTGAAGCAAAGTAATATTCATCTTTCATATAGTAGTTTATCCTAAGCAGCAGGGATAGTGGGGAATATGCTAATAGTATATTGCTAATTCCCAGTCTTCTTGCCGTTTAGAATAAAATGTTTCATCACTAAAGCGAAGGCTACTAATACATTTTCTGAAAATATATCCTCTAAGAATAAGATTTAAAATTTTTGAAGGAAAATTCCGAAGCAGGAAAAATGAATGATATGTCTCGGTTATTTTGTTAAATTTATTTTATATTTTAGATACAGTCGACGTTCTTTTAAGGATAGTTCTTAAAAAAGTCGGTGTTAAAATCATCATCCAGAATCTCAATGGTCTCAATGTTAGTATATTCAGTGATATGAAAACAACATCAACCGAACTGGCTTGAATCAAGAAGGGAGATTTATTTTACGAGATTCAAAACAGAAAATGACGAAGTGTGCAATTTTCATGTTTATTTTGAAGTGTGAGGTATCTGAACGTATCATTTATATGAAAAAAAAATCCGTTAGGTACCCCACAATTTAAAATAAACCAAAGCATCAATAAAAGAAGAAGACAGGACCATTTTTGTAAATGCATTCATTGAATTTTATTTTCCAACTTAAAGAAACATTGTATTCCGGTATAAATCGAATGCCTTTTTAACACTTTTATTGCTTCGCAGTTCAGAATATTTTGTTTCAGTAATTTAAAAAATTTCTGGAGCGTTTTTTTTTCATGATATGAAGTATTTTTCTTTTTTTTTAAGGATTTCTTATAATAATTTTTTGTTTTATTTACTAATAGAAAGCCCTATTATTTAAATGTTTAATCACTTAGTAATAATACTTCTTATTTTTGAAGAAATTACACTCAAAGAAGTTTACGAATGATATGATCCAAACAATTTAAATGTGAGTTCAAGTATGTTTAATTTCATTCAGTTGAAAATACTGAAGATTTCTTAATGACACTTGTTCTTTGACTGCATATATTATACATATAATGATGAATTCTTTCGTGATTAAAATGTAACATACCATTATTAAGAATTTATGATTCTATTCATTTAGAAACGGTGGTTATATTTTAATCTTGTTTATGTTTGGAGTTTTAATTCGTCTATAGATTGTTTGTAATTTAAAATTCTAGAGGCTTGTATTATAATATACGATTTTCTTATGTTAACTGTTTCTAATCGTATATTCGCACATGTTTTAAGCTTTGGTTTTAGACTATACAACTAATAAACGTTACTTTTAGGCATATTTAAAAAAATCGACGTTGTATCTATCACATTTCCCATCCTTTTTGTCTCTTGTTTGATACTATTTTTTTATTATGTGCAATGTGTTTGTGCAAATTATGTAAAGCATTAATTTATTCTGGACAGCAGTATTTCATCAGCTAATGCTACAAATCAATGCACCAGATCCTGATATATGGCGGATTAGAATAGAATGCTTTGACTCTAAAGAAAAATAAGAAAAGAACATCGAATCATAAGAATTCCGTATCACAAAAGAATACCATATTATATAACCGAAAAAATTGTTATAAGTTTAACTGCAGTAGCGCATTGAAACAAGAAAGAAAAACGATGATGACAAAAGGAGGTAATCTCCAAGAAGTCTGAGTTTTTATATCATTAAAAAATTTATGCTTCCTCATATTTTTTTAATTTTATTTTTATTTAGCCTATTAACTAATATAAGAGATAAAATCATGTTCACTTTTCCTATTTTTAGAACTTTACACCGAAGGGAACTTTTTCGAAGCAAAAAAAAAAATAAGTGATATTTATTATAGAACCGTTGTTTATTTTTTTAAGTGAAAGGTGGTATCTTTATGACTTTAAAATTTTCAAGGAGGGTAGCATTTTTGGCTGTTTAGAGTAAAGGACTTCATCACTAAAGAAGAAGGCAGACTTATTGCCTTCGATTCTTGTGACATGAGCAATCAGAAGCAGAAACGATGATAATCATGAAAACACACCTTTTAACTTATGAGTTTAAATTTTTTTTTTTAAATTAATCTACTCTGGTATAATTTAATCACTATTTTTACGACGAAGTTCTTTTATGAATGTTTTTGTTAGTTGAAAGTATTTTTAGTCATAGGAATCGTATTAAAACGGAATTTTTTAAGTTTTTGCCAAGCACACGGATTAGTATGTATGAATGGAAAATTTAATTAGAAAAGACATCAGTGTTTTGGAAAAATGGATCTACTCTTGTAAACTGGAACTGCATTTATTCTAACATATGTTTTCCTAATAAAATCGTTCGAGTAAATTGTTTTGGTTGCATATATTCATAAATAATGCACCCCACTGATAAACAGTATGAATATATTTGGTGAAAGAAATTCATTTAATCTTAGTATTTAAGCATTAATTTTCATATTTATTAAGAAACAGAAGTATTATTTTATTTTCAATAAAAGTAAGTCATGAAGGGTTTTTTTTCGAATAAATGTTCCTAAAAATTTTAAAACTTAAATTTTTTTGAGGAAAAACATTTATACTTCTAACAGTTATATCGAATAACTTTTGAAATGACTTGTTTCATTTTGGTAATAATTTTTGCATTTTGAATGTAGAACCTTGCCCGAAAAAAAATCTATTGAAAGAAAATAACAAGAATTTAAAATAAAAAAAATTGAATTATATTTTTTGATTTTGAATTTTCATTTCATATAAGAATCACAATTTGTTTGAAATTAATATATTTCTGTACTAGAAATTTTTGAATTTTAAGCTTTTCAAGGTTTGTGAAATAGTTTATAATCACTTTATTTTTTTATTACAGATTGGTACGCTTATCCATCCATTGAAAATCATTTATCATACATTTTTTCCTCTTTTT
The DNA here is from genome assembly GCF_947563725.1 of Argiope bruennichi. Lineage (NCBI taxonomy): Eukaryota > Metazoa > Arthropoda > Arachnida > Araneae > Araneidae > Argiope > Argiope bruennichi. The sequence goes on from NC_079162.1 coordinate 122,502,058, forward strand.
CATTTTTCTGATTTCTGTTAATCGTAATTAATTTCTGTAAAACTCAGGTGCTGAAAGAATGAAGAAATCAATGATGATCAAATACTGATAATTGGAAAAAGAGCTGAGATTTCTTCTTTCTATATTTATATATATTTGACGCCTTTAGCGACCAGCTTGTTCTCCCACTAAGTCGACTTTCTAGACTGTTTATTAATTAATATGAAATGCTTTTTAAAAAAAATTATTTTCTTATTTTATAATACAAACAAGCACGAATATAATTTTTTTTTCTTATTTTAAATATCTCTCTTGTAAAAAAATAATATTTTTTAAATAATATTTTTAATTTTCAGATTATGAGTTCATTAATAAATTATAGTTTTTTTTTTTTTTTTTTTTGAAATTTATATGTTCGCTTACTAGAAATTATAGACTTCTGGGCTTTCAAAGGATTAAGACATCGTTTCGACAAAAAGATTCAGAAATACATGGTAAGTTTTTCTCATGTTAATAGTTAATTTATTTTTTATAAATTGCTTGTTTTTGGTATAGTTTGCAATAGGAGAACTGCTCATATTTTTTTTTCAGTTTTTTTTTAATGAATACTTAGAAATAATTTTGGGAATGCAATTGCCTGAAGGCTGAGTGAAATCAAATAATCTTATGTAATGGAACTTTTATTACCAAGCACTAATACATGTGCTACAAGTACATTTACATTTACATTACCAAGCACTAATACATACCTGATGCTCATTGTATTTCGGTTTCAAACATTCTCACATAAGTGTTGTGTTGAAGCTTTTTGAAAGGATGATAATTCAAATATAATTTTTTTTATCTTGTCATAATTCATAGTTACGACGCTATCAGGCTACGGAAGTTTCATAGTGGAGTCTTGGCTCTAAAGCTACAAGTTCGGCAGTTCGAGTACTTGGTTGATTCAAATATTCATTGCGCACCTTAGCATCGTGCAACTCAAATCTATCTGAGTCAAGAATTTTCCTCTTGTTGTTTGAAAAAGCTTGAGGACGGAGTTGCCGCTATGTGTGCGGCCTACTAATCTGGCCACATTTCATGTTAATCCTTTTATTATTAATGTATCTACATACCTGTTATCTTAAGAACTTTAAAATACAACTTTGAGTATATATGTGTGTAAGTTTATTCCTGTAAAATTTAAAGAACAACTTAATATGGATTAAATCTCTAATACATAGCATTTTGTCGTTTGGCGTAATACTCTAGTATCATCTATTTATGAGCGAAATAAAGGGGGATTTTCCAGAAATTCATAATTTATTAACTGCATTCTGTGAGTAATTATATTGATTAGTATATAAGTACTTATATTATTATTACATTCTATTGTTTTCTGCAAAATATAAGTCTGAGAATTTGATTTCGTTTTGTTTTGTAAGTAGATTATTTTAGTATCAGCCAATTTTCTATTATTTTTTTCATAAAAGATTTTGCTATATGTTTTTCAACGTATATGCTTTTTGTCCCCTTTAATATCGCCTGACAGAACATTTAATTTTATTTTTACGTCATCCGTCGTTAAAATTTGTCAAGAAATTCATTACAAGAATTAGATTTGCTGTCAGTAGTAGAGAAGAGCTGAATTTAGAGATGTGTAACAGACTACTGTCACTAAATAAAAACAGGGAAATAGGAATAATTATAATTTTAGAGAAGTTGTAAAAAGGCTAAGACAAATTTGTTCTAAATGTGAAGAAAAATTAGAAGAAAAAAAGTTGTACCGTAGAATAGAGAAACTTTTTGGTAAATAATGAAATGATTTTTAAAAAAGGTTCATTTTTTTTCTTATTTACTATTTCAATATATTACAATGCTTCGATTGTTTATTAGAATCGCACTTGAATCGCTTTTCACCAAATACGTATTAAAAAAATGTAATAAATAGGATATATTTATTAATGTAGGAAATCTAGAAACCAATAATGATGGCGGATGATATAAAAGAGTGATCAGGATTAAAAAGTCATATTTTTCTCACAATAAGCAGATTTTTCTGAAATAAAATGCATGTGAAAAGTAGATGAAAATATAAACTTGATGTGCAAATTCAATTAAAAAAATTAAGTAATTAATCAGTGATGATTGAATCTTGTGATATCTTTGGACTAAAACAGATATGGTATTTCCTCTATCTTTTTTCAAAATTATTATAAAAGTTTCTGTTGAGAGAAATTAAATTATGTCTGAGAATTTCTTATAAAGTTAAAACATTTCACTTATATTTAAAAGATGAAATTCCCAATTTCAAGATACATTTTATCACGTTTCAAAAATAAGTGTGATAATATATATATATATATTATAAGGTAAGATAAAATTATAAGAAGATAATGTAAATTTTTTGATTTTCAAACTTCAATAAAAAAAAGAGATGTATAAATCGTGAAATTAAAGAATAAAGAAATTAAATTGAGAATTAAAAATACAATTAATTTAAATTAATTAAATGTAAAGAATCAATTAATAATTTATTAATATTTTAAAATTAATTTAAAAATTTAAAAATGTTTTAAAGCTATTAAATCAAACTTTTAAATAATTTTTAAAACGTCTCAGAAACAACGATATAAATATAAACTTTTTAAAATACGTTCAATTATTGGCAATTACTGAACAAATATTTCCCTTTCTGAGACAATTCTGGGAACTGATATTAATATATTGATTTGAATCGTTAATGATTTAATACATAACAATTTATCAGGTAACATGATGCCACTGTCCGTACTATCCTATACGTGAAAACTTGGTTCAAATGTCGCGATCGATTTTCATCATGTCTAATTGCCTCTTTGTCTATTTGGACTGAGAGGAAATTAACGAAATTAGGATATCCTATAATTAAAGTAATAAATTTATAAAAGATAAAATTTTTTTAAAAAAATTATTCTTTGAATTGGAAAATTTTGAAGGCTTACTAGAATATTTACAGTACTAGTAGAATATTAAATTTTTAAATCATGTACAAATAAGAATATTTTATCTTAGAAATCTTGAATATGAGTCCCTACACTTATTCAAAGAGGAAATTCTATGCGACCGTTTAAAATGTGGATGTTAACTCAAAAGAAGTCGGTCATTTTGGTATAGTAATTTGTATCCTCTAGCAATGCCTATTAGGATGCTTTCTTTAGTCATATTAGCCCGTTTCATATTAATATTACTTTTTTGCAGTTATTTTGTTTTGTTTTACACCATACACCCACTACAAAACGAACCCGGTGATCCGTAACAATATATATATATTAAAAAGTAAAAGGTTTCTCTGTTGATAACTTAACAGAAATGTCTCTTTTTAAGAATTTAATAGTGTACTGAGTTTTAAAAAAATTATTCATTTATTTTATTAACTACGATGACCTCTTGGTAATGTTTCGCTCGGACAGGAGAGTTTTAAACTCGGAATTAAATACCCTAGAAAATGCACAAAAAATAGTGGGTCAGGTGCTCTTAAATCTGTTGAGGCCAAATGTGATCTTGCTAGTGCACACTGGTTGGTTATTGAACTCACGCGAATGATTAAAGACGTGAAATTTTAACCCATCGACGAAATATTTTTTAATCAAGACGTATTTATTGGTGTGTTTCATATTCATTTTCTATTCATATATGTGTTCCAATGCCTTAGAAGTATTTCCTATTGTGTTTAACCCAATAGTGTATCTTAAAAGCAATAAAACAAAATTAATTACAATAAAATATGGCATTGTTTTTAAGAAAGCTAATATATTATATCGTTTCACAGAAAATTTAAGATCCATGCAAGAAGAAATTATACCTGGAATTTCTGATACAAATATTAATTAAGGCAGTAATTTATACTCAAGAGCTGCATTTAGAGAAATAATGCTTACATGATTGCAATCGATCATGAAATAGCTGTTTCGAATAAAATGCTTTAACTCTAACGGAAAACAAGAAAAGAGCATCAGATCTTAAAAATAATAGTCCCTCAAGAACATGATGCTCCATTTCAGAAAAGATATCAAATAATTTTCAGTACACGCTGATGTACATACATATACACGAAAGGAAAACGAAACGAAGAAGTGGAGAAAGTCTTCAAAATATCCGAGTTTTATATTGTTAAAAAAATTCATATTTCTAGATATTTCAGGTGTTTCTTCAAATTTGATATTTTCAGTTCAATTTGTATTTCAATTCCCAACGAAATGAAAGGAGCTTAACCGTGTTTCCATCAGAATAAAGATAATGGTTTTAATTGAATATGAGAAAGCCAAAAAAAATTTGCCATTTGCAAGAGCTTAATTCCCTTTCACAATTTTTTTTGCAACAAATAGTGGTCGTAATGCACATTAGGTTTGACAGCCCTAAAACAAATAAATGGTCAATGTACCTCGAAAATTTCAATATTCCTTTCGTAAATTTCAGATGGTTTTCATATTTTATATTCTCAGATAAATTTTTAGTCATAAATGTTTCTCCATTCTTTTGGAAATATGTGACTTTAATTTACGCAATTAACGTTTTAGAATAAATGAATATTATGGAACCATATGGAAAAACATGTTCAAGTATGGATTCATGGATTTCCATATTTTATTATATTGTATAATGGTGAATAAATTAAAGGCTAAGTATTTAAAATAAATCTCATCATATAATGCTCTAATATTTACTGAATTTAAATATAGGAAATTTTTTGTTGATAAAAATAATTTGTGCATAGTTTCATTCCTAGACATTTATTTATTTAATATGTATATTATTATCACTATTTCTAATAAATGGCCGAATCTTTTATTTTAAATTTCTTTTCATTTTAAACAATATATTACAATTAAAAATGACTTTTTTTGTATCAATATCTTATAGCACACAAAATTTTAATTACTCAATGACATGGTTGTTTTTAAATTGAATAATTGATAAACCAAAAAATAAACTTTGGTTTTTAACTTAAATATGCACGCTATTCTCTCTTTACAGAAATTCATTTTGGAAGGACTTTCTTCGGAGCAACAAAAAAGGATTGAAATGTACTATGAAATTGTTATTTATTCTTCGAAACCATGGATGCTATCCTAAAGATATGAAATTTATCGAAAAGTATATGCTTCTGACTATGCATTCTGACTTCATCACTATGCAAGACAGACAAGCTGATATCCCACAGGGGTAAGTCTGATATGAAATTTTCTTAAATTTCTTTGTATTTTTAAAAGATTATTAGGATGTAAATTAATTATTTTGTTGTAAATATCATATATCATATTATATTTTAATTTTTGCAATTATATGGTTATTTTTAAATTGAATTATTTTAAAAACAAAAATAGACAACATGCCCACTATTCTGTCTTTGCAAAAATTCGCTTTGAAAGGACTTTCTTCGAATCCTATTAAATCATTAAAGGTTTATCTATTTAGAGAATTCACCAGGTAAATGACAAATGGATTTATTTTCCTTATTTTTAACGGCATAGTCCCCTTTTTATTTAAAGGTAATGTTAAAAATCAAGAAAATGTGGATTGAAATTTATTCAAATAAGAATCATGTATTGTACTTACATAAGTGAATTCATTAATGATGTTTGCGTTTAACTTTATTTTCTTTCCTAGTTCGTTTATAATCAAGTAAAAGCCTTTCTTACACAGATTTTTATTATTTAAACTAATTAAAAGAAATCTGTCAGTAAAAATCAGTAAAATGTCTTCTGGCAAAAAGTTCTTTTATGTAAACGATATACTAATTATTCTAAGTATATTTCATTTCAAATTTCCCATGTTATTGAAATTTATAATAAAATGTGAAGAAAATGTTGAATGAAATGTATTTAGTTAAAAACGGTGCTGGCACTTTACTTTCACTCAAACATTTCACCCATTAAACAGCATAAATTTCACATGCTTTTTAAAGGTTTTAATAAAATACAAAAGAAAATATTGCTTGAAAATCTTGCAAAAAAAAAAAAATGGTTTTTACATTAACTTTAGGGGGCCGTAAATTCATTCCTAATTAAATCAGTAAAATTTCTTTGATACAGAAATGTCATATTGTAAATGACATTTAAATAGCTTTAACTGCGATTTTTTCAAGTTATTTAGAGTTCTGAATTTAATCTGAAGGAAGTGTTTCATGGAATTTACTTAGTTAAGAATGAGACGCTGCAATTCACTTTATCTCACTTTCAAAGATTTTATGTCATGTGATGATATTTATAATTCAATATATTTCGCCTTCTTTTTTCGCTGTAACCTCCCCAAAATCTTCCTTATAAGGTTGTTTGATTTTAGGGAAAAGAAATTTGTTATTTAATACTAATAATTTGTCTGCTGTATAGAGATTTTATGAATAAACTGACATACAAAAATAATAAATGAATTTATATCTAAAAATATCACAAGCTAATTAAAGTTTTTAATAAAATCTGAAAGAAAATATTGCATTAGATTCCCTGAGTTAAAAATTGTGTATTGAGCCTTTCTATCACTCATATATACATGTGAAAGATTTTTTTGCGAATTTTCTATGATATTTCTTTTCAACATTCTTTGCATTCTCATTCCTAAAGAAGTCGCAAAAAACTTTTATATATAGTAGTTTGCATTAAACCTAGGGAGAAGATTTTAGTCATATATTATTGGTAAAATGGCTTCAGGATAACTTGTTTTCCGACTGTAATGACAAACAAAAGAATTTTATTTTCATTGAAAATTTGCTAAATAATTTTATGAGTTTTCAAATAGATTTCAATTAGAAATGTTATATGAAAATTACTTAGTGTAATGTCATATAAAAATTATACAATTATTAATTTAAAATGTGTACTGAATTATTCCTTTGTTCCCGTTTATATGAATGATGGAAGAATGTGATCTGTATTTAACCCTTATAACTATTAAAATTTTTGATTTGTAGTAATTAATAATCATTCTATCCTCAAATTTGCCGAAAAATGTTGAGAAATATACCTTTAAAACAATAGAAATAAAGAGATATTATTAGACAGGAGAAGTAACTATTTGAGGAAGCAGACTAAAATAAGTTTATTATAGAAATTAGAGCTTCCAAATCCAGAAAAAAATTGATTCCCTGTTCAACTAATTTTTTTAATCTTTATTGTACCTGAAAGAATCTTCTTCAGGGCAAGGATCTAGTTTTGTAGTTCTTATCTGATATTCCGAAAGTCAGTCATCCTCTAGTATTACACCTACGCCAGATATTTGAATGAGAAGTTTCAGATTAGGAATGGATTAATTGCGCAGAATTTGAAACGGAAATAAATTTACTTTGAGATGCGCTATTTGTGATCGTGAGATTATTTTTAAACATTCTCTCGGTCATTCATGGCGTGTTTTTAAAGTAAATAAGTGCACCAGATGAGCGCCAGATATTTGGACAAGAATTAACAAATCAGGACTGGATTATTTGTCCCAATTAAAGAAAAAGTTTATTTAGCCTGAAAAAAGTGTTTCATGAAATTTTTTTAGTTAAGAATGGGGCGTTGCAATTTACTTTCACTCACGTGTATGTCAAAGATGAGATGTGTGATGACATTTGTAAATCAATATATTTTGCCTTCTTTTTTTCCCTGTAACCTCCTAAAAACCTTTATTATAAGGTTGTTTGTCTTTCAAATAGGGAAAAGAAATTTGTCATTTAATATGAATTAAATTTCTACTGCATATAAATTTTACGTATTAAATAACATATAAAATAATAAAAGAATTTATAACATAAAATCTCACATACTATTTAAAACTTTTAATAAAATATAAAAGAAAAACATGCATGAGATACTGAATCTTAAGAATTGTGTATTGACGTTTTCTCTCACTCATATATATGTGAAAGATGTTTTAAGAATTTTCAGTGGTATTTCAGTTTCAACATTTTTTAATAAATAATAATTCAATCAACTTCATACAGCATTAAACATCGATAAAATTCTTTGTATTTAAAATTTATGAAATAAGATACATTCAAAAACTTTCTACGTATTTAAGTAGAAAATTTCATAAGATTTTTAAAAAAGTTTTTAAAGCGATTCCCTAAACAGTTTTTTGAAAAATGTGTTGTTGAAGAATGTTTTTCCTTATGAAAATTCAAATGATTCATGCATTCATGTATCTCATATATTCATGCATCCCTGTATTATATGAAAGTCTTTTTTCCGTTTACAAGTGTATGTTTCTGATTCAAGCTAAGAATTTTCAGTGTTCATAAAGTATTATAATTTCCCCTATTATTTATAGGTTAAGACGCAATATCAAACATTTTCGGCAAGAGAAAGTTATTCGTTTTGAAAATTTATAAATAGAGTTTACATATGTTTACATTTTATATAAATTTAAGTTGATAATCTATAAGTATAGTTTACATATTTCTTACAGCAAATCTATTATTAAATATTTATTATTCTCTGCGTAGTGCAGTAAATGAAGGTCCGAATACAGTGTTGTGTTACATAAAACATGTATTTTACGCATCAGATCTAAATATAAATATAATCATACATTTTTATCTCCACGGGACTTTGATTTAAATGTTTGAATAAGTAAAAATTTATAGATATCTAATACACACTAAACTACTATACATTTAGTAACTCAAGGCAGAATATCTATTCAAGGTTTAAATCATACAAAAAAAGGCACTGGGTTATGATTTACTTTATGTGTATCAAGTATGTTATATATTTATATGCGTGATTTAAATTTACTTTCTGATAAAATATTTGTATATTTCCTTTTTATTTATGCTGCTTACTCTTATTTAGAATTTTGTCAGAAAATGTCAAGTTATAATGTAGTTGATAGTATTATAATGAAATGATTAAATCATTTAAGTGTCTTGTTATAACCTTTTCATACACTGATACATATCTGAATGATTTGTATGAATTTTCTGTTATTTCAGTTTGAAATTATGTCGTCTTTGTGTAATCCTAATATGGTAGCAATAACCTCTCTTAAAAGGTTATTTGTATTACAATTAGGGAAAAGTATTCCTTCATTATACTCAGTAAAATTTTTGAATAATTTTTGAAATTTTATTAAAGTAATGACATACAAATATATTGAACGTTTTTCGGTTGTAAAATTAACATTTTATTTAAAGTTTTCGAACAGGTTTTCAGCATAATATTACAGGGAATTCTTTCTTATAAGACATACGTTATATTTTGCTTATGTTGATCTCTTTGAGAAAGGATTTAAAGGCATGTAAGAATTTGAACACATTTGTGTTGAATCCTTTTAAGTTATGAATCCTTTATCGTAAAGTTATTTAAATGAAACAACATAAAAGAGGTCTGTCAAATAAAATGAATCAAATTACTTCGATTTTTATGCTTTATGCAGGAAATAACATATAAAAAAATATTTTATTAATTTATATACAATCAGTATAAATGGGAAATATTTATTTTAAATCATTTTTACTTATCCCGTTCCTGTATTTTAACTTTTTACTATTTTAATGATTTTTGTTAAAAATATCCTCTATTATATGATGTATTCTATATAAATCCTTATAACTAATAAAACGTGTGATTTGTAGTAATTTATAATCATTCTATCCTCAAATTTGCTGTAAAAAAGTCGAGAAATGTATCTTTATAATAATAGAAATAACGAAATATTATTAGACACGAGAAGGAACTATAATAGGAAGCAGCTTAAGTTCAGTTTATTATAGAAATTAGAGCTCCCAAATCCAGTGTTAAAATTGATTCTCTGTTCAACTAATTTTTATTTCATATTTACTCTACTTGAAAGAATCTGTTTTAGGGCTAGGATCTGGTTTTGTAGTTTTTATCTGACTCTCCGAAAGGCAGTCATCCAGTAGTATCACGCCTCTGCCAGATGATGCGAAACATGGTAATTCCTTATGGTTGTTTCTTTCTTTTTTTCTAAGCATAGTTTTCCGTTATTATGGATTCAAAAACAGAACAGAGACTGTCCATTTTATTTATAGTGATGACAGAAGATGTGGTAAGATATTCGATGATTTTGAATGCATTGTTGCTCTGTTGCTTTGTTTCTTTTAGTTCTTATTAAATTTGAAGTCTTGAACTGTTAATAACGCCAAATATTTCTACGAGACGGTTTAATTCAGGACTGGATTAATTATTTAGAACTGGAATCGGAAGTTTATTCTAATCCGAAATAAGTTAACTACTAAGAAATGTAGCGTTTGTGTTCTTGAGATTATTCTTAGACTTAAGATAATCAATGTCCTCTTTTTAAAGTAAATGAGTGCATCAGTTGAGCGCCAGATATTGGGATGAGAAATTTCAGATTAGGAATGGATTAATTGTGCAGAATTTCAAACTCAAACACATTTACTTTGAGATGCGGCATTTGTGTTTGTCAGATTGTTTTTAAACATGCTTAGGAACATCAATGCCATGTTTTAAAGTATTTAAGTGCACCAGATGAAAGCCAAATATTTCGACAAGAAGGATCAGATAATGACTGGATTAATTTTCAGAATTTGAAGCGGAAATAAATTTACTTTGAAAGGCGGTATTTTTGGTCTCGTGATTATTTTTAAAGAGACACGAGATCAAATATGCCGTGCTTTTAAAGTAAACAAGTGCACCAGATGAGCGCTAGATATTTGGACAAGAAGGATCAGATCAGGACTGGATTATTTGTTCCGAACTAAAGAGAAAATTTATTGAAAGCGGAAATTAATTTTGTTTGAAATGCGACATTTTTGTTCTCTTGTTATTATAAAAAAATTGGAAACCACAGTAGAGTTTTGTAGAAACGGATTTGACGCGTTGCTTTAAAATGTATATGTTGAAGAGAATGGTTTTTGAAAATTCGTATAGAATCGGATTGACTAAATCTTTGCGAATGATGACTGACAGTGTGACGATTAATCTTTATTCAGTTGAAATCTTAGATATCATTTAAATAACTAAAATTTTTGCTCGCATCATGCATCTACGAAGAAGGAGAAGGAATGATTAAAAAATTCCACACTTTCATTCAAATGGACCTTTCACAATTATAACGTGAACAAGAAACGTATTTATTTTTTTATTTATTTAAAATTTCTTTAAATTTTTAGTAACTCTTCTCTTTATTTGGTTCGTTAGAACCTTAATTGTACAGAATAAAATGAATTGTCCTTAAAAATATCTCATGTTTTTAAATCCTAATGTGCTTTTTTGCTTGTCTTTCTTAACCATTTGACTTTTTTTAAATAAAGAAATCCCAATTTTATTTTAAAATTCATATGCTTTGATACTGTGATATTTTTTTCTCTCACAAGACGTTTAAAAAATTACTATCATGGGAATTAAATGTTTTTATTTTGTTTTAAACCTTTTAGATTTTATTTTTAAATAGCTATGCTTATTTTTATTTTCCGAAAAAAAATTGCTAAAATTTGAGGTCAAACCCATTCATATTGATTTTTCTGCAATGTAGAATATGAGCGGCTAGTATTAGAAATGAATAATATTTTTATTGCAAACCATTAGAAATTTTTTTCAACAATTACTTCAATCATTGGACACTTTTATTATGTCACCACAATTTTTAAACTGTCATTTGTAAAGATGTTTTGACATCTGATTTAAATAACTTTTGTTCATTTTGAAATCACAAATGGTATGTGCAATCAGTTTTTGATTCTTTACTATTTTCAAATTTTGACATTATATTAGGCAGAATGCGAATTTATATATTTTTTTTCTGAGATTCAAAGTTTTAATATGCAGATAGCTTCTTTAAGTATTCATGATATAAATAAAGTGGAAGTGAAGCTCTTGGCAGAAAAGATAAGTGGCGCCGGGCGAGTTGCAGTAGTTGTATTTACTACTTGATTCTCAAATTCTAGTTTATTTGCTATACGTTAAAAAGCGTGCTTGTAGTAAAATTTTCTCTGTTTGTTAATAACTTTTAGGTGTAATACAGGACATGTGAAATATGCGATAAAAATCTAAAATTTGTCTCATTAATCGGTGTCACTTGAATTCCGAGGACCTGCAGTCTCTGAGGTTTTATCGTAGTATATTCCATCTAAGAGTCCATTGTAAGGGTCGAAAAGTTCTGTACTGGCTTAACAATTTCAACATAGGAGTGGAAGATTGTGAAGGTCAGACATATCTTGAATGGCCTAGAAAAGTAAAAGTTGAGGGAATGATTCGATGAATCCGGCATTTGCCTTCGATTTCAAAGAAGAAACTCCCGGCTCTTTTGGGATGATTTTTAAAAGTATGCGGAAAGACTTAAATGCTTTTCGTTATCGAAATTATCTCGATAAATGGATTCTGTAGTAATTGAGATGCTAATTGGACTTGATTTCAGTTTTGCCAATAATTGCTGAAACAAAAAGAAAATAGTCCATTTCTTGATCCCATAATCACCTACTATGAGAAGTAGACAAATTATGGACATTTTAACAGGCATTTCAATGTGCGAAGATGATATTGGTCGTCTTGCAAGCAATGATTCAAAAAGGGACTCTTTTTTGTTTCATAGGATCGCTTGGAATATTATTTGATGTCTTACTTTCCAGTGAATGGGCCATAAAATTGAGATGTATTGTGGTATTTAAATAATGATCATTAAATTTTGTATCAAAATATATAGTGCTTATGACCTAAAAGACATTCGCTTACTCCAAGACAGCACTGGTTCACATATTTTTGAAGACTGAAACACAGATTCTGAAATTTTATCAGCAATTTTTTAATAACTCTCCATATTTTTTCAACCCTCCTCTCATTGATTTCTAACTATCTCTATTACTGCGGAATTACTTGAATTAGATTGAACTAAACTGTTATGATGATACTAACTTTGTCAAATCGGAAATTCGCAATTTTTAAGAAGGGATTTTTAAAAACTGTAATACAAATTGTAAAATTTTATAGATATTATTGTGAGGTGTTTCTGAAAAAATATTTCTTGCATTTTTTTCAGTGGATTTCTTCAAAACAATTAAGTTCTGAAAAGAATTTTATTTTCATGCTCTCCACGTTATATCTTTATTATAAGTAAAAAAAAAACTTACACCGGCTATTTTGAAGAAATGAACTATTATTTGTCACTCATTCTTTTGCTAAAAAGCCTCACTAGAAAATGATGAGTCATAGGCAGAAAGTTTTTTTCCAGAAATTATTGTATTGATATTAAATGTGGAAAATTATTTTCACTCAATTATAATGTAACATTTCTAATATGAATATAACGAGTTCTCTTTTGTTTTCAGATAATTCTAAAACAGGTTTCCATTACCTGAAATAAATATTGCAAGTGTATATACTGTATTCATGTTTGTTGAGAAGTGGTTGTTCTAGTTTCGGCTCGGGCCGAAGAGTTTCAAATTTGGAATTAGATACCCTAGAAAATGCACACAAAAAAAGTGGGTTTGGTGCTCTTAAATCGGTTGAGGCCAAATGTGATCTTGCTAGTGATTGGGTTACTGAACTTACACGAATGATTAAAGACAAGAAATTTTAATACATCAAAATATTTTTTAATCAAGACAATAATTGGAGAGTTTCATTCTCATTTTCTATTTATATAAGGGTTCCAAATGATTAAAAGTATTGTGGTATTGTGTTGATTCTCAATTGTTTATTTTAAAAGTAGTAGTTCCTAATTAATTAAAATAACATATGGTATTTTATACTGTTTTAAGACAGGTAAAATATTATATCGCTTCACAAGAAATTTAAGATTCATGCAAGAAGAAATTATGCGTGGACTTTTTGACACACAAATTACTTAAAGGAGTAATTTATACTTCAGAGCTGCATTTCAAGAACTCATGTGTACAGATGAGTGCAATCGTTCATGAAATGACCGACATTCTTGAGCTATTTTATTGGAAAATTCATTTTGATTTTGGAAGCCTTTGTGTTTCTGATTTAATATGTTCCTGGAATATATGTTTAAATATATGAAATTTTCTCTTCTTACTTTTATTTTCATCATGTTTTTTATTTTTGAGGAATGTTCTCTATTTCAAGTTTTAGAATTTATGCATCTTTGTATTTGTTGTTGTCTTTGAAGATCCATATTCAGTAAAATTTTCCAAGAAGAGTGAGATCATCCAAACAGGTGAAATAAGGCTACATTCTAAGCTTAGTTGCATTTATGTTAACATAATCTAGATTTCCAAATGATATATGCTCATTTAAACTTTTTCAATAATTTACAAATTGGAGAAATTCTTGAGACTTAAATAATGTACACTTTGTGTTTATTTTCATAAAATTAGCTGTGAAATTATAATTTTTACGGAAGGAGATTAGATTAGCTATGTAGAAACGTCAACAGATTATAGATGTTTGTAGTATAAAATATCAGGGTAAAAACATAAATTTGCCATACATTTTATGATTTGAGTTTGAATTGACTTTGTTCTAAACATTGAATTTAGGTTTCTCTTTTTTCACAAAATAATGTTATATCAAAACTTTCAACATTTATTTTATCTTTCCTTTGACATGACATTTTTTATCAGTTTCCATTATATTAGAAGTATTGCGCTACCGTATTGATCGGCCATTATTTATCCTAAAAGCTGTAACTCTTAATGAAATTACAAAAAATATGGCGTTTTAAACTCTTCTTCGGATGCTTAAAATATTATATTGCTTCACAAAAAATTTAAGACAGTCACGCAAGAAGAAAATATACCTGTAATAATGATACAAAAATCATGTAAGGCAATTATTTATTGTTAAGGGCTAATACATACAGATGAATGCAATAGATCGTGAACTGGTTGTTTTGGATTAAAATGCTTTGTCTCTGAAGGAAAACAAGAAAGGAGCATTGCATTCTAATTGTAGTTGTTGTCACACAACAACTTCTTATTTTATTCCTGAAAATATATATAATTCTCAATGCACACTGATATAAACACATATTAAAGAAAAACGATGATGACAAGTGGAGAATATCTCCAAAATGTCTGAGTTTTATATTGTTCTAAATTTCCAAATATTTCATGTGTTTTTCAAATTTGATATTTTAAGATCAATTTATACTTGAACCAGCAACGAAATGGAAAGCGGTTAACCGCATCTCCATAGGAATACTGCTAATGGTTTTAACTTAATATGACCACGCAGTGAAATATTGCCATTTGCAAGAGTTTTCTTTTCTTTCACACTTTTCGCAACAGTGAGTGGACGTACTGCACATTAAGGTTTTATATCTCTAAAACATATTTCTTGTTAATGTGCATCGAAATTTTCAATATTTCTTTCGTATATTTCAGATTGTTTTGTTATATTAAATTCTCACATAAAATTATTAGTCATAATTGTTTCACTCATTATTTGGGAATATGTTTCTTTAATTTTCGCAATTAACGTTTTAGAATAAATGAATATTATGGAACCATATGTAAAAATGCGTCCAATACATTATTTAAAGAAATTTAGATACTTTGTAAATAAAATACTCTGAGGTTTTTTTTCTTCTCAAAAATCGGAATTATCATTACATTGAAGAAAAAGAAAATAGACAAGAATTTTCATCTCGTATCAAAATGAGCATTTAAAATATAAATCGCAACTAAAAATGAAAATTTATTATATGCCGATAAAAAACATGAAACCGAATATGAATGCAGTAATTTTTTTGATGCTTGATTATTTTCTTTGACATTTCATTAAATTTAAATATGCTTTTGATTTGAATCGTGTTATGATAATATTTTGAAATTTTGTCGCCTGATGTATTCTCAATAAAAATGCTCTAATTTATTGCATTCAGTATTTAATTCTGTTTATCTATTAATTTATTTTAATTTTAATTCACTACGAGCAATATTATCTAGATCAACGATGGAATGAGAAACGGATTTCAATATATTATAGAAAAAAATAATGGTGAAACGCTTTGAAAGGATAGTCTTCGAAGCAATAAAAAGCAGTGACATGGATTATGAAACAGTTGTTTATTCTTTGAAGACATAGGAGCTATACTTATGATATGAAATTTTTCGAAAAGTATTGCTCTTCTGCCTTCTTAGAATGAATGACTTCAACGGTAAGAGAAAAAGGCAAACTAATTTTCCACGGGTGTAAGTCTGATACGAAAAGAGCTTACATTTCTTTACATTAAAAAGAATAATAGAAAATATAGTAATTTTTTATCTTAATATCATATAATACATTTAAGTGTTGCAGCTAAATGGTTATTTTTTAATTCAATAATTTATAATAGAAAAATAAACGTTTGTTTTTAACATGATTATGCCCGCTATTCTCTCTTTGCAGAAATTCGTTTTGAAAGGACTTTTTTCGAGGCAAGGAAAAGCAGTGAAATGGATTATGAAATCATTTTTTATTGTTCGTAAACCTGGGTGCTATTCTTATGATATGAAAGTTTTCGAAAAATACAGCACTTCTGACTTTTTCGAATAAATGGCTTCATCATTAAAGAAAAAGGGAAATTTACATCCTACAAGAATGACCTTATATGAGCTTAAAGAATTATAAACGATTAGGACATAGGAAATGCCAAAATTTATCAGTAGTTTTCATTTTGTCTTTGATAAAATCTTTTCTGATATAATAGAATCACTTTTTAAGAAGGTGCTCGTTGATGAATGTTATTTCCTGTTCAAAGCATATTTGGACTTACAAGTACGTTTTCGATATTCTTTGACAGCTATTGAATTGATCGTAAATAATATTTAGTGTGAAAGAAATTAAATTTATTCTAAAATACAAGCAATAATTTCTATATTTATGAAGAAATAGATACAGTTTTTTCCCCAAAACATTAGCAAATGATGGATTTTGTTAGAATATAATCTTCGGTTAAAACTACAATTTTTTGAATGAATAAAATCTATTTATTTTTCCCTAATTATTTAAAATTTATGAATACGAGTTCGAATTGATGACCATAAAAAATTCTTTGATATTAATCTGTTTCTTATGGACACACTCTTATATTTCATATATACATGTGACACCACTAAAACAGCGAACGTTGTTGAAGATAAAAGTTATTCGCTAGGTTCGCTTTTAAAAAGGACTTCTTTTTATTTTAGTAATGATTTTTGATTTTTTTAAATCTATAGCATGCCTAAAAATGTCTTGAGAATTTAATAAATTGATATATTTAATGAAATTGAATAGTGAGAATTGAAAAATAATTTAAATATTTTGATTAGGTCACCTTTTATCATTTTTTATTAATATTTTGTATAGGAATGAATATATTCTAAGATATATTATATATAAGCAGGTTAAAAATATCTAAAAAAATTAAATTGCATTAATTAATATCTATTGTAATGTACTTTTTATGTGTTCTATAATATTTTATTGATGGATAAAGTGAAGAAAATCCTTTTCTGTTTTTTGCAGAATATCATCTACGAGAAGAGGAGCTTCTAGCAAGACGAAGTATTCATTATTTTCAAGCCATAGATTTATTCTAAGCAGCAGGGACAAAGGAGAGAAAGCTAAAGAAAGAATGCTTGTCTTGCCTATGTCACTGCTGTTTAGAATAAATATTTCATCGCTAAATCAAAGACTGATATTAAATCGTTTGAAAATATTCCTAGAAAGCAAGTTTCAAAACATTCGAAGAAAAAAATGACTTAAGAAAAGTCACTGCAATTTTTCAGGTATTTTTTTGTCAGATAGAACCGAATTTTCAATCCTAAGAAAACTTTTGTTTCGGATACGCATCGCATATTCTTTACCAATTTAATTAGAAAATTTATTTTGATTTTGGAAGCCTTTGTCCTTCTGATTTAATATGTTTCTGAAATATATGATTAAATATATGAAATTTTCTCTTCTAACTTTTATTTTCTTTATGCCTTTTTTTCTTTATTTTTCAGGAATGTTCTCTGTTTGAAGTTTTAAAATTTATGCATCTTTGTATTTGCTCTTGTCTTTGAAGATCCATATTCAGTGAAATTTTCCAAGAAGAGTGAGATGATCCAAACAGGTGAAATGAGGCTACATCTAAGCTTTGTTACATTTACATTAACATAATCTAGATTTCCAAATGATATATGCTCATTTCCACTTTTTAAATCATTTATAAATTGGAGAAATTATTGCGACTTAAATTATGTACATTTTGTGTTTATTTTCATAAAATTAGCTGTGAAATTATAATTGTTACGGAAGGAGATTAGATTTTATATTTGTGGCTATGTAGAAAAGCCAACCGATTATAGATGTTTATAGTATAAAAGATCAGGGTAAAAACATAAATTTGCCATACATTTTATGATTTGAGTTTGAATTGACTTTGTGCTAAACCTCGAATTTAGGTTTCTCTTTGTTTCACAAAATAATGTTATATCAAAACTTTTAACATTTATTTTATCTTTCCTTTGACAAGACATTTTTTATCAGTTTCCATTATATTAGAAGTATTGCGCTACCGTATTGATCGGCAATTATTTATCCTAAAAGCTGTAACTCTTAATGAAATTACAAAAAATAGGGCGTTTTAAACTCTTCTTCGGATACTTAAAATATTATATTGCTTCACAGAAAATTTAAGAGAATCACGCAAGAAGAAAATATACCTGTAAAAATGATACAAAAATCATGTAAGGCAATCATTTATTGTTAAGGGCTAATACATACAGATGAATGCAACAGATCGTAAAATGGCTGTTTGGATTAAAATGCTTTGTCCCTGAAGGGAAACTGAAAGGAGTATTGCATCCTAACAGTAGTCGTTGTCAAACAACAACTTCTTATTTTATTCCTGAAAATATATATAATTCTCAATGCACACTGATATAAACACATATTAAAGAAAAACGATGATGACAAGTGGAGAATATCTCCAAAATGTCTGAGTTTTATATTGTTCTAAATTTCCAGATATTTCATGTGTTTTTCAAATTTGATATTTTAAGATCAATTTGTACTTGAACCAGCAACGAAATGGAAAGCGGTTAACCGCCTCTCCATAGGAATACTGCTAATGGTTTTAATTGAATATGACCAAGCAGTGAAATATTGCCATTTGAGTTTGCTTTTCTTTCACATTTTTCGCAATAGTGAGTGGACGTATTGCACATTGAGGTTTTATATCTCTAAAACATATTAATTGTTAATGTGCATCGAAATTTTCAATATTTCTTTCGTATATTTCAGATTGTTTTGTTATTTTAAATTCTCACATAAAATTATCAGTCATAATTGTTTCACTCTTTATTTGGGAATATGTTTCTTTAATTTTCGCATATACGGTTTTAGAATAAATGAATATTATGGAACCATATGTGAAAATGCGTCCAATACATTGTTTAAAGAAATTTAGATACTTTGTAAATAAAATGTTCTGAGGTTTTTTTTTCTTCTCATAAAACGGTATTATCATTACATCGAAGTATAAGAAAATAGACAAGAATATTAATCTCGTATCAAAATGAGCATTTAAAATATAAATCGCAAAATAATATTTCCAATACATTAATCGCAACTAAAAATGAAAATTTATTATATGCCGATAAAAAGCATGAAACCGAATACGAAAGCAGTAATTGTTTTGATGCTTGATTATTTTCTTTGACATTTCTTTAATTTTAAATATGCTTTCGATTTGAATCGTGTTATGATAATATTTTGAAATTTTGTTACTTTATGTATTCTCAATAAAAATGCTCTAATTTATTGCATTCAGTATTTAATTCTGTTTATATATTAATTTATATTAATTTTAATTCACTACGAGCAATATTATCTAGAACAAAGATGGAATGAGAAACGGATTTCAATATATTGTAGAATAAAATAAGTGTGAAAAGCTTTGAAAGAACAGTTTTCGAAGCAAAAAAAAGCCGTGACATGGATTATGAAACGGCTGTTTATTCTTTGAAGACATAGGAGCTATACTTATGATATGAAATTTTTCAAAAAGTATTGCTCTTCTGCCTTCTTAGAATGAATGACTTCAACGATAAGAGAAAAAGGCAAACTAATTTTCCACGGGTGTAAGTCTGATACGAAAAGAGCTTACATTTCTTTACATTAAAAAGAATAATAGAAAATATAGTAATTTTTTATCTTAATATCATATAATACATTTAAGTGTTGCAGCTAAATGGTTATTTTTTAATTGAATAATTTATAATAGAAAAATAAACGTTTGTTTTTAACATGATTATGCCCGCTATTCTCTCTTTGCAGAAATTCGTTTTGAAAGGACTTTTTTCGAGGCAAGGAAAAGCAGTGAAATGGATTATGAAATCATTTTTTATTGTTCGTAAACCTGGGTGCTATTCTTATGATATGAAAGTTTTCGAAAAATACAGCACTTCTGACTTTTTCGAATAAATGGCTTCATCATTAAAGAAAAAGGGAAATTTACATCCTACAAGAATGACCTTATATGAGCTTAAAGAATTATAAACGATTAGGACATAGGAAATGCCAAAATTTATCAGTAGTTTTCATTTTGTCTTTGATAAAATCTTTTCTGATATAATAGAATCACTTTTTAAAAAGGTGCTCGTTGATGAATGTTATTTCCGGTTCAAAGCATATTTTTACTTACAAGTACGTTTTCGATATTCTTTGACAGCTATTGAATTGATCATAAATAATATTTAGTGTGAAAGAAATTAAATTTATTCTAAAATATAAGCAATAATTTCTATATTTATGAAGAAATAGATACAGTTTTTCCCCCAAAATATTAGCACATGATGGATTTTGTTAGAATAAAATATTCGTTTAAAACTACAATTTTTTGAATCTGTACATTTTCCCCTAATTATTTAAAATTTATGAATGCGCGTTCGAATTGATGACCATAAAAAATTCTTTGATATAAATCTGTTTCTTATGGACACACTCTTATATTTCATATATACATGTGACACCACTGAAACAGCGAACGTTGTTGAAGAAAAAAGTTATTCGCTATGTTCGCTTTTAAAAATGACTTCTTTTTATTTTAGTAATAATTTTTGTTTTTATTTAAATCTATAGCATGCCCAAAATTGTCTTGAGAATTTAATAAATCGATAAACTTAATTAAATTGTATAATGAGAATTGAAAAATAATTTAAATATTTTGATTGGTGTCTCCTTTTATCATTTTTTATTAATATTTTGTATAAGAATGAATACATTCTAAGATTTATTATATATAAGCGGGTTAAAAATATCTAAAAAAAATAAGGTGCATTAATTAATATCTACTGTAATGTACTTTTTATGTGTTCGATAATATTCTATTGATGGAAAAAGTGAAGAAAATCCTTTTCTGTTTTTTGCAGAATATCATCTACGAGAAGATGAGCTTCTAGCAAGACAAAGTATTCATTATTTTCAAGCCAATGATTTATTCTAAGCAGCAGGGACAAAGGAGAGAAAGCTAAAGAAAGAATGCTTCTCTCGCCTTTGTCACTGCTGTTTAGAATAAATATTTCATCGCTAAATCAAAGACTGATATTAAATCGTTTGAAAATATTCCTAGAAAGCGGAAGTTTCAAAACATTCGAAGAAAAAAAAATGACTTAAGAAAACTCACTGCAATTTTTGAGGTATTTTTTTGTCAGATAGAACCGAATTTTTAATCCTAAGAAAACTTTGGCTTCTGATATGAGTCGCACATTCTTTAGCTATTTTATTGGAAAATTCATTCATATTTTGAAAGCTTTTCTTTTTCTGATTTAATAAGCAGAGAAATGGAGTATGACATCTTTCTTTATTCTTCGAATCCAAGCTTGCTGTACTTATGATATGTAATTTTTAAAAGAGTAAAGCACTTCTTTCACTTTATAAATGCAATTACATGTCTATTTTTAAACTGAAAAATTATTGAACCAAAAATCTTATGAATATAATTTATTTTTATTTAATCTTATATATTCTTCGAGGAATAAAGGAGTACCCCCTATTCTCTTTTGTGGAAAGTAGTGTGCTATCATCAGAAGTGCTATCCTGATGATATTAAATTTTTACAGAAGGCAAGCAGTCTTGGCTTTTTAGAATGAATGACTTCATCACTAAAGAAAAAAGAAAATTAACATCCCAAAATGGTGACCTGATATGAGCATGCGGAAGTATAAATAATGACAACAATAGAAATACTTGCCAAAATATGTGGCATTTTTTTTTGTTTTGCTTATAAATGCATCTTTTCGAATATAATTTAATTACTATTTACGAAATAATTTGTTTATGAAAATATTATTAACTCAAAACGTTTTTTATCTTTGGAATTATATTAAAATAAATTTAAATGTTTTACCCAACATACGGATTTTATGTATGAGTTGAGGACATAAGAATAATAAACAGCAAAGGATACAAAAATGTATCTACTTTTGAAGATTTGAATGGCATTTAAACCTAATGAGGTAGTTTTTTTTATCCTGGTTGTATATATTAATTTGGTTCATAGATAAGATGCCCGGTCAAATAGAAATGCTCCATAGTATGAATTAAATTCTTTTAATTCTAATATTTAAGCATTAGTGATCATACTTAATTAAGTAAAATTGGACTTACTATTCTTAAAACTTAATTTTTTTCTTAAAAGAAATGAATACATTTTTCGGTCATTTCTTACAACTTTTGAATACGCTTTCGACTTGTTTACCTCCAATATTTCTTTGATTTGAATCGGTCACTTGGGGAGACACGTTTATATTTCATATATAAATGAGACTCCTTATTAATATCAAAAGTTCTTTCTTTATATAA
Source organism: Argiope bruennichi (assembly GCF_947563725.1). NCBI lineage: Eukaryota > Metazoa > Arthropoda > Arachnida > Araneae > Araneidae > Argiope > Argiope bruennichi. Next base: position 122,524,734 of record NC_079162.1, read on the forward strand.
GCATTCACCAATGATTGACTTTGGAATTCGCTTCACTTATTTCCGTAATGAATTTTAAATTTGTCATTGTCTAAAATTCCACAACCGAATGTTTGACATAAAGAAATTATAACTCAAAGTCTGTCCAATATGAAAATTTAATTTCGACTGATTAACTTATTAAATATTTTGACCTTTTTCTCTCATTAAATGCTTTTTTAAAATTCAAGTTTCAAATGTCAATAAAAAATATTGCAACTCTAATTGACTTTTGTATAATGTATTTATACAAAAGTCAATTTGTATAAATACTTAGTCGTTTGACTTATAATGTATTTGTATGCATCTCCAAATATATAATGTTGATGAGGAATGTTATGACAGTTCCTATTTTTAGAATATCAGAAGGATAATAATAGCTGCAAGAAGAGCTTTTATAGTAAAGCAAAGTAATATTCATCTTTAATATAGTAGTTTATCCTAAGCAGCAGGGATAGTGGGGAATATGCTAATAGTATATTGCTAATTCCCAGTGTTCTTGCCGTTTAGAATAAAATGTTTTATCACTAAAGCGAAGGCTACTAATACATTTTCTGAAAATATATCCTCTAAGAATAATATTTAAAAATTTTGAAGGAAAATTCCGAAGCAGGAAAAATGAATGATATGTCTCGGTTATTCTGTTAAATTTATTTTATATTTTAAATACAGTCGACGTTCTTTTAAGGATGGTTCTTAAGAAAGTCGGTGTTAAAATCATCATCCAGAATCTCAATGGTCTCAATGTTAGTATGTTCAGTGATATGAAAACAACATCAAACGAACTAGCTTGAATCAAGAAGGGAGATTTATTTTACGAGATTCAAAACAGAAAATGACGAAGTGTACAATTTTCATGTTTATTTTGAAGTGTGAGGTATCTGAACGTATCATTTATATGAAAAAAAAATCCGTTAGGTACCCCACAATTTAAAATAAACCAAAGCATCAATAAAAGAAGAAGACAGGGCCATTTTTGTAAATGCATTCATTGAATTTTATTTTCCAACTGAAAGAAACATTGTATTCCGGTATAAATCGAATGCCTTTTTAACACTTTTATTGCTTCGCAGTTCAGAATATTTTGTTTCAGTAATTTAAAAAAATTCTGGAGCGTTTTTTTTCATGATATGAAGTAATTTTTTTTTTTTTAAGGATTTCTTATAATAATTTTTTGTTTTATTTACTAAGAGAAAGCCCTATTACTTAAATGTTTAATCACTTAGTAATAATACTTCTTATTTTTGAAGAAATTACACTCAAAGAAGTTTACGAATCATATGATCCAAACAATTTAAATGTGAGTTCAAGTATGTTTAATTTCATTCAGTTGAAAATACTGAAGATTTCTTAATGACACTTGTTCTTTGATTGCATATATTATACATATAATGATGAATTCTTTCGTGATTAAAATGTAACATACCATTCTTTAGAATAACATACCATTATTAAGAATTTATGATTCTATTCATTTAGAAACGGTGATTATATTTTAATCTTGTTTATGTTTGGAGTTTTAATTCGTCTATAGATTGTTTGCAATTTAAAATTCTAGAGGCTTGTATTATAATATACCATTTTCTTATGTTAACTGTTTCTAATCGTATATTCGCACATGATTTAAGCTTTGGTTTTAGACTATACAACTAATAAACGTTACTTTTAGGCATATTTAAAAAAATCGACGTTGTATCACATTTCCCATCCTTTTTGTCTCTTGTTTGATACTATTTTTTTATTATGTGCAATGTGTTTGTGCAAATTATGTAAAGCATTAATTTATTCTGGACAGCAGTATTTTATCAACTAATGCTACAAATCAATGCACCAGATCCTGATATATGGCTGATTAAAATAGAATGCTTAGACTCTAAAGAAAAATAAGAAAAGAACATCGAATCATAAGAATTCCGTATCACAAAAGAATACCATATTATATAACCGAAAAAATTGTTATAAGTTTAACCACAGTAGCGCATTGAAACAAGAAAGAAAAACGATGATGACAAAAGGAGGTAATCTCCAAGAATTCTGAGTTTTTATATCATTAAAAAATTTATGCTTCCTCATATTTTTTTAATTTTATTTTAATTTAGCCTATTAACTAATATAAGAGATAAAATCATGTTCACTTTTCCTATTTTTAGAACTTTACACCGAAGGGAACTTTTTCGAAGCAAGAAAAATAAGTGATATTTATTATAGAACCGTTGTTTATTTTTTTAAGTGAAAGGTGGTATCTTTATGATTTTAAAATTTTCAAGAAGGGTAGCATTTTTGGCGGTAGTAAATGGATCTACTCTTATAAACTGGAATTGCATTTATTCTAACATATGTTTTCCTAATAAAATCGTTCGAGTAAATTGTTTTGGTTGCATATATTCATAAATAATACACCCCACTGATAAACAGTATGAATATATTTGGTGAAAGAAATTCATTTAATCTTAATATTTAAGCATTAATTTTCATATTTATTAAGAAGCAGAAATATTATTTTATTTTCAATAAAATTAAGACATAAAGGGTTTTTTTTTCGAAAAATTTTAAAACTTAAATTTTTTTGAGGAAAAACATTTCTACTTCTTACAGTTATATCGAATAACTTTTGAAATGACTTGTTTCATTTTGGTAATAATTTTTGCATTTTGAATCTAGAACTTGCTCGAAAAAATATCTATTGAAAGAAAGTAACAAGAATTTAAAATAAAAAAAATTGAATTATATTTTTTGATTTTGAATTTTCATTTCATATAAGAATCACAATTTGTTTGAAATTAATATATTTCTGTACTAGAAATTTTTGAATTTCAGGCTTTTCAAGGTTTGTGAAATAGTTTGTAATCACTTTATTTTTTTTATTACAGATTGGTACGCTTATTCATCCATTGAAAATCATTTATCATACATTTTTTCCTCTTTTTCATTTTTCTGATTTCTGTTAATTGTAATTAATTTCTGTAAAACTCATGTGCTGAAAGAATGAAGAAATCAATGATGATCAAATGCTGATAATTGGAAAAGAGCTGAGATTTCTTCTTTCTATATTTATATATATTTGACGCCTTTGCTTGTTCTCCCACTAAGCCGACTTTCTAGACTGTTTATTAATTAATATGAAATGCTTTTTTTAAAAAATTATTTTCTTATTTTATAATACAAACAAGCACGAATATACTTTTTTTCTTATTTTAAAAATCTCTCTTGTAAAAAAATAATATTTTTTAAATAATATTTTTAATTTTCAGATTATGAGTTCATTTTTTTTTTTTTTTTTGAAATTTATATGTTTGCTTATTCTAGACTTCTGGGCTTTTAAAGGATTAAGACATCGTTTCGACAAAAAAGATTCAGAAATACATGGTAAGTTCTTCTCATGTGAATAGTTAATTTATTTTTTATAAATTGCTTGTTTCTGGTATAGTTTGCAATAGGAGAACTGCTCATATTTTTTTTTCAGTTTTTTTTCAATGAATACTTAGAAATAATTTTGGGAATGCAATTGCCTGAAGGCTGAGTGAAATCAAATAATCGTATGTTATGGAACTTTTTTTACCAAGCACTAATACATGTGCTACAAGTACATTTACATTTACATTACCAAGAACTAATACATTTTAGCACTAATACATACCTGATGCTCATTGTATTTCGGTTTCAAACATTCTCACATAAGTGTTGTGTTGAAGCTTTTTGAAAGGATGATAATTCAAATATAATTTTTTTTTATCTTGTCATAATTCATATTTACGACGCTATGAGGCTGCTGAAGTTTCATAGTGGAGTCTTGGCTCTAAAGCTACAAGTTCGGCAGTTCGAGTACTTGGTTGATTCAAATATTCATTGAGCACGTTAGCATCGTGCAACTCAAATCTATCTGAATCAAGCATTTTCCTCTTGTTGTTTGAAAAAGCTGGAGGACGGAGTTGCCGCTATGTGTGCGGCCTACTAATCTGGCCACATTTCATGTTAATCCTTTTATTATTAATGTATCTATATACCTGTTATCTTAAGAACTTTAAAATACAACTTTGAGTACATATGTGTGTAAGTTTATTCCTGTAAAATTTAAAGAAAAGCAACTTAATATGGATTAAATGTCTAATACATAGCATTTTGTCGTTTGGCGTAATACTCTAGTATCATCTATTTATGAGCGAAATAAAGGGTGATTTTCCAGAAATTCGTAATTTATTAACTGCATTCTGTGAGTAATTATATTGATTAGTATATAAGTACTTATATTATTATTACATTCTATTGTTTTCTGCAAAATATAAGTCTGAGAATTTGATTTCGTTTTGTTTTGTAAGTAGATTATTTTAGTATCAGCCAATTTCCTATTATTTTTTTCATAATAGATTTTGCTATATGTTTTTCAACGTATATGCTTTTTGTCCCCTTTAGTATCGCCTGACAGAACATTTAATTTTATTTTTACGTCATCCGTCGTTAAAATTTGTGAAGAAATTTATTACAAGAATTAGATTTGCTGTCAGTAGTAGAGAAGAGCTGAATTTAGAGATGTGTAACAGACTACTGTCACTAAAGATAAACAGGGAAATAGGAATAATTATAATTTTAGAGAAGTTGTGAAAAGGCTGAGACAAATTTGTTCTAAATGTGAAGAAAAAAAGTTGTACCGTAGAATAGAGAAACTTTTTGGTAAATAATGAAATGATTTTTAAAAAAGGTTCATTTTTTTCTTATTTACTATTTCAATATATTACAATGCTTCGATTGTTTATTAGAATCGCACTTGCATCGCTTTTCACCAAATACGTATTAAAAAAAATGTAATAAATAGGATATATTTATTAATGCAGGAAATCTAGAAACCAATAATGATGGAGGATGATATAAAAGAGTGATCAGGATTAAAAAGTCATATTTTTCTCACAATAAGCAGATTTTTCTGAAATAAAATGCATGTGAAAAGTAGAAGAAAATTGAAACATGATGTGCAAATTCAATTAAAAAAATTAAGGAATTAATCAGTGATGATTGAATCTTGTGATATCTTTGGACTAAAACAGATATGGTATTTCCTCTATCTTTTTTTCAAAATTATTATAAAAGTTTCTGTTGAGAGAAATTAAATTATGTTTGAGAATTTCTTATGAAGTTAAAACATTTCATTTATATTTAAATGATGAAATTCCCCATTTCAAGATACATTTTATCACGTTTCAAAAATAAGTGTGATAATATATATATATACTTGAATAGGGATTCCTTATCAATTTTTGAATGAAGATATTTTCCTCAAGGTAAGATAAAATTATAAGAAGATATTGTAAATTTTTTGATTTTCAAACTTCAATAAAAAAAAAGAGATGTATAAATCGTGAAATTAAAGAATAAAGAAATTAAATTGAGAATTAAAAATATAATTAATTTAAATTAATTAAATGTAAAGAATCAATTAATAAGTTATTATATTTTAAAATTAATTTAAAGATTTAAAAATGTTTTAAAGCTATTAAATCAAACTTTTTAATAATTTTTAAAACGTCTCAGAAACAACGATATAAATATAAACTTTTTAAAATACGTTCAATTACTGGCAATTACTGAAAAAATATTTCCCTTTCTGAGACAATTCTAGGAACTGATATTAATATATTGATTTGAATCGTTAATGATTTATTACATAACAATTTATCAGGTAACATGATGCTAGTTTCCGTACTATCCTATACGTGAAAACTTGGTTCAAATGTCGCGATCCATTTTCATCATGTCTAATTGCCTCTTTGTCTATTTGGACTGAGAGGAAATTAACGAAATTAGGATATCCTATAATTAAAGTAATAAATTTATAAAAGATAAAATTTTTTTTAAAAAATTATTCTTTGAATTGGAAAATTTTGAAGGCTTACTAGAATATTTACAGTGCTAGTAGAATATTAAATTTTTAAATCATGTACAAATAAGAATATTTTATCTTAGAAATCTTGAATATGAGTCCCTACACTTATTCAAAGAGAAAATTCTATGCGACCGTTTAAAATGTGGATGTTAATTCAAAAGAAGTCGGTCATTTTGGTATAGTAATTTGTATCCTCTAGCAATGCCTATTAGAATGCTTTCTTTAGTCATATTAGCCCGTTTCATATTAATATTACTTTTTTGCAGTTATTTTGTTTTGTTTTACACCATACACCCACTACAAAACGAACCCGGTGATCCGTAACAGTATATATATATTAAAAAGTAAAAGGTTTCTCTGTTGATAACTTAACAGAAATGTCTCTTTTTAAGAATTTAATAAAGTACTGATTTTAAAAAAAATTATTCATTTATTTTATTAACTACGATGACCTCTTGGTAATATTTCGCTAGGACAGGAGAGTTTTAAACTCGGAATTAGATACCCTAGAAAATGCACAAAAAATAGTGGGTCAGGTGCTCTTAAATCTGTTGAGGCCAAATGTGATCTTGCTAGTGCACACTGGTTGGTTATTGAACTCACGCGAATGATTAAAGACGTGAAATTTTAACAAATCGACGAAATATTTTTTAATCAAGACGTATTTATTGGTGTGTTTCATATTCATTTTCGATTCATATATGTGTTCCAATTACTTAGAAGTATTTCCTATTGTTTTTAACCCAATAGTGTATCTTAAAAGCAATAAAACAAAATTAATTACAATAAAATATGGCATTGTTTTTAAGAAAGCTAATATATTATATCGTTTCACAGAAAATTTAAGATCCATGCAAGAAGAAATTATACCTGGAATTTCTGATACAAATATTAATTAAGGCAGTAATTTATACTCAAGAGCTGCATTTAGAGAAATAATGCTTACATGATTGCAATCGATCATGAAATAGCTGTTTCGAATAAAATACTTTAGCTCTAACGGAAAACAAGAAAAGTGCATCAGATCTTAAAAATAATAGTCCCTCAAGAACATGATGCTCCATTTCAGACAAGATATCAAATAATTTTCAGTACACGCTGATGGATATATATATACACGAAAGGAAAACGATACGAAGAAGTGGAGAAAATCTTCAAAATATCTAAGTTTTATATTGTTAAAAAATTCATATTTCAGGTGTTTCTTCAAATTTGATATTTTCAGTTCAATTTGTATTTCAATCCCCAACGGAATGAAAGGAGCTTAACCGTGTCTCCATCAGAATACTGATAATGGTTTTAATTGAATATGAGAAGAGCTTAATTCCCTTTCAGAATTTTTTTGTAACAATGAGTGATCGTAATGCACAATAGGGTTTTATAGCTCTAAAACATATAAATTGTTAAAGTACTTCAAAAATGTCAATATTCCTTTCGTATATTTCAGATTATTTTCATATTTTATATTCTCAGATAAATTATTAGTCATAAATGATTCTCCATTCTTTTGGAAATATGTTACTTTAATTTATGCAATTAACGTTTTAGAATAAATGCATATTATGGAACCATACGGAAAAACGTGTTCAAGTATGGATTCATGGATTTCCATATTTTATTATATTTTATAATGGTGAATAAATTAAAGGCTAAGTAATCAAAATAAATCTCATCATGTAATGCTCTAATATTTACTGAATTTAAATATAGGAAATTTTTTTTTATAAAAATAATTTGTGCATAGTTTCATTCCTAGACATTTATTTATTTAATATGTATATTATTATCACTATTTCTAATAAACGGCTGAATCTTTTGTTTTAAACAATATGTTGCAAGGAAAAATGACTTTTTTTTGTATCAACATCTTATAGCACACAAAATTTTAATAATTCAATTACATGGTTGTTTTTAAATTGAATAATTGATAAACCAAAAAATAAACTTTGGTTTTTAACTTAAATATGCACGCTATTCTCTCTTTACAGAAATTCGCTTTGGAAGGACTTTCTTCGGAGCAAGAAAAAAGGATTGAAATGTACTATGAAATCGTTATTTATTCTTAGAAACCATGGATGCTATCCTAAAGATATGAAATTTATCGAAAAGTATAGTGCTTCTGACTTCTTAGCATGAATGACTTCATCACTATGCAAGAAAGACAAGCTGATATCCCACAGGGGTAAGTCTGATATGAAATTTTCTTAAATTTCTTTGTATTTTTAAAAGATTATTAGAATGTAAATTAATTATTTTTGTTGTTAATATCATATATCATATTATATTTTAATTTTTGCATTTATATGGTTATTTTTAAATTGAATTATTTTAAAAACAAAAATAGACGACATGCCCACTATTCTGTCTTTACAAAAATTCGCATTGAAAGGACTTTCTTTGAATCATATAAAATCATTAAAGGTTTATCTATTTAGAGAATTCACCAGGTAAATGACAAATGGATTTATTTTCCTTATTTTTAACGGCATAGTCCCCTTTTTATTTGAAGGTAATGTTAAAAATCAAGAAAATGTGGATTGAAATTTATTCAAATAAGAATTATGTATTGTACTTACATAAATGAATTCATTAATGATGTTTAACTTTATCTTGTTTCCTAGTTCGTTTATAATCAAGTAAAAGCCTTTCTTACACAGATTTTTATTATTTAAACTAATTAAAAGAAATCTGTCAGTAAAAATCAGTAAAACGTCTTCTGGCAAAAAATTCTTTTATGTAAACGATATACTAATTATTCTAAGTATATTTCATTTCAAATTTCCCATGTTATTGAAATTTATAATAAAATGTGAAGAAAATGTTGAATGAAATGTATTTAGTTAAAAACGGTGCTGGCACTTTATTTTCACTCAAACATTTCACCCATTAAACAGCATAAATTTCACATGCTTTTTAAAGGTTTTAATAAAATACAAAAGAAAATATTGCTTGAAAATCTTGCAAAAAAATGGTTTTTACATTAACTTTAGGGGGCCGTAAATTCATTCCTAATTAAATCAGTAAAATTTCTTTGATACAGAAATGTCATAGTGTAAATGACATTTAAATAGCTTTAACTGTGATTTTTTCATGTTATTTAGAGTTCTGAATTTAATCTGAAGGAAATGTTTCATGGAATTTATTTAGTTAAGAATGAGACGCTGCAATTCACTTTATCTCACTTTCAAAGATTTTATGTCATGTGATGATATTTATAATTCAATATATTTTGCCTTCTTTTTTCCCTGTAACCTCCCCAAAATCTTTCTTATAAGGTTGTTTGATTTTAGGGAAAAGAAATATGTTATTTAATACTAATAATTTGTCTGCTGTATAGAGATTTTATGAATAAATTGACATACAAAAATAATACAATTATACAATTATTAATTTAAAATGTGTACTGAATTATTCCTTTGTTCCAGTTCATATGAATGATCGAAGAATGTGATCTGTATTTAACCCTTATAACTATTAAAACTTTTGATTTGTAGTAATTAATAATCATTCTATCCTCAAATTTGCCGGAAAAATGTTGAGAAATATACCTTTACAATAATAGAAATAACGAGATATTATTAGACAGGAGAAGTAACTATTTGAGGAAGCAGACTAAAATCAGTTTATTATAGAAATTAGAGCTTCTAAATCCAGTAGAAAAATTGATTCCCTGTTCAACTAATTTTTTTAATCTTTATTGTACCTGAATAAATCTTCTTCAGGGCAAGGATCTAGTTTTGTAGTTCTTATCTGATATTCCGAAAGTCAGTCATCCTCTAGTATTACACCTACGCCAGATATTTGAATGAGAAGTTTCAGATTAGGAATGGATTAATTGTGCAGAATTTGAAACGGAAATAAATTTACTTTGAGATGCGCTATTTGTGATCGTGAGATTAATTTTAAACATTCTCTCGATCATGCATGGCGTGTTTTCAAAGTAAATAAGTGCACCAGATGAGCGCCAGATATTTGGACAAGAATTAACAAATCAGGACTGGATTATTTGTCCCAATTAAAGAAAAAGTTTATTTAGCCTGAAGGAAGTGTTTCATGAAATTTGTTTAGTTAAGAATGGGGCGTTGCAATTTACTTTCACTCACGTGTATGTCAAAGATGAGATGTGTGATGACATTTGTAAATCAATATATTTTGCCTTCTTTTTTTCCCTGTAACCTCCTAAAAACCTTTATTATAAGGTTGTTTGTCTTTCAAATAGGGAAGAGAAATTTGTCATTTAATATGAATAAATTTCTACTGCATATAAATTTTATGTATTAAATAACATATAAAAATAATAAAAGAATTTATAACATAAAATCTCACATACTATTTAAAACTTTTAATAAAATATAAAAGAAAAACATGCATGAGATACTTAATCTTAAGAATTGTGTATTGACGTTTTCTCTCACTCATATATATGTGAAAGATGTTTTAAGAATTTTCAGTAGTATTTCAGTTTCAACATATTTTAATAAATAATAAGTCAATCAACTTCATACAGCATTAAACATCGATAAAATTCTTTGTATTTAAAATTTATGAAATAAGATACATTCAAAAATTTTCTACGTATTTAAGTAGAAAATTTCATAAGATTTAAAAAACAAGATTTTAAAGCGATTTCCTAAACGGTTTTTTGAAAAAATGTGTTGTTGAAGAATGTTTTTCCTTATGAAAATTCAAATGATTCATGCATTCATGTATCTCATATATTCTTGTATCCCTGTATTATATGAAAGTCTTTTTTCCGTTTACAAGTGTATGTTTCTGATTCAAGCTAAGAATTTTCATTGTTCATAAAGTATTATAATTTCCCCTATTATTTATAGCTTAAGACGCAATATCAAACATTTTCGGCAAGAGAAACTTATTCGTTTTGAAAATTTATAAATAGAGTTTACATATGCTTACATTTTACATAAATTTAAGTTGATAATGTATAAGTATAGTTTACATAGTTCTTACAGCAAATCTATTATTAAATATTTATTATTCTCTGCGTAGTGCAGTAAATGAAGGTCGAAATACAGTGTTCTGTTACTTAAAATATGTATTTTACACAACAGACCTAAACATAAATATAGTCATACATTTTTATTTCCACAGGACCTTCATTTCACTGTTCGAAAAAGTAAAAATATTTATGTATCTTTCTAGTCAATAAATTACTATATAATAAGTAACTGAAGTTAGAATGTCTATTTAAAAATAAAACTCATCGGTAAAGAATTTAAGTTATGATTTACTTTTCTTCTATCAAGCATGTTATATATTTATTTGTGTGATTTGAGTTTAATTTGTGATAAAATATGTTAGTCTTTCTTCATTTTCCGTCCCATTTTTCCTTGTTGAGATTTTTAAAAGTAAATGTAATGAAATAAATGAAAGTAAAGTATATTTAGTAACTCAAGGCAGAATTTCTATTCAATGCTCAAATCATATATGAAGAAACTGTGTTCTGATTTACTTTGCTTGTATTAAGTATTTTATATATTTTTTGCATTATTTAATTTTCTTTTCTGATAAAATATGTTAATCTTTCCTTTGTATTCATACAATTTGTTTTTGTTTAGATTTTTCTCAGAAAGGGCTAAGTTAAAATGTACTTGATAGTAATATAATGAAATGACTAAATCAATTACTAATATTGTTATTCTTCTCATACACTCAAACTTATCTGATTATTTGTGTGAATTTTCTGTTGTTTCAAATTGAAATTATTTCTTCTTTATGTAGCCCTAATGTGTTAGCAATAACCTTTCTTGTAAGGAGGTTATTTGTACTAGAATTAGGGAAAAGTATTCCGTCGTTATACTCAGTAAAATTTCCTAGAAAGTTTTTTTTTTTTTTTTTTTTTTTTGAAATTTTATTAAAGTAATGAAATACACATATATTAAACGTTTTTTGCTTGTAAAATTATCATTTTACTGGAAGTTTCCAAACAATTTCTCAACATAATATTAGAAGAAATTCTTTCTCATAAGTGATTCATTATAGTTTGCTTATGTTGATATCTTTGAGAAAGGATTTAAATGAATGTAGGAATTTGAACACATTTCAGTTGAAACCTTTATCGTAAGGTTATTGAAATGAAACAAGATAAAGGAGCACTGTCAATTAAAATGAATGAATTTACTTCTATTTTTATGCTTTCAGTAAGAAATAACATACGAAAATTATTATATAAATTTATAAACGATTAGTATAAATGGAAAAAAATTATTTTAAATCAGTTATATGTCACATTTTCTTGTATTTTAATTTTTTACTTTTTTAATGACTTTGTTAAAAAAATCATCCATTATATGAGGTATTCTATATAAAGCCTTATAATTATTACAACTTTTGATTTGTAGTAATTTATAATCATTTTGTCCTCAAATTTGCCGGAATAAAGTCGAGAAATATATTGTTATAATAATAGAAAGAGTGGAATATTTTTAAAAAAGAGAAGTGACTGTGTAAAGAAGCAGACTAAGTTCAGTTCGTTATAGAAATTAGAGCTCCCAAATCCAGTAGAAAAATTGAGTCCCTATTGAATTAATTTTTTTAATCTTTATTGTACCTGAAAGAATCTTCTTCAGGGCAAGAATCTATTTTTGTAGTTCTTATCTGATATTCCGAAAGTCAGTCATCCTCTAGTATTACACCTACGCCAGATATTTGAATGAGAAATTTCAGATTAGGAATTTATAAATTGTGCAGAATTTGAAACGGAAATAAATTTACTTTGAGATGCGCTATTTGTGATCGTGAGATTATTTTTAAACATTCTCTCGATCATGCATGGCGTGTTTTTAAAGTAAATAAGTGCACCAGATGAGCGCCAGATATTTGGACAAGAATTAACAAATCAGGACTGGATGATTTGTCCGAATTAAAGAAAAAGTTTATTTAGCCTGAAGTAAGTGTTTCATGAAATTTTTTTAGTTAAGAATGGGGCGTTGCAATTTACTTTCACTCACGTGTATGTCAAAGATGAGATGTGTGATGACATTTGTAAATCAATATATTTTGCCTTCTTTTTTTCCTTGTAACCACCTAAAAACTTTTATTATAAGGTTGTTTGTCTTTCAAATAGGGAAAAGAAATTTGTCATTTAATATGAATTAAATTTCTACTGCATATAAATTGTATGTATTAAATAACATATAAAAATAATAAAAGAATTTATAACATAAAATCTCACATACTATTTAAAACTTTTAATAAAATATAAAAGAAAAACATGCATGAGATACTTAATCTTAAGAATTGTGTATTGACGTTTTCTCTCACTCATATATATGTGAAAGATGTTTTAAGATTTTTCAGTGGTATTTCAGTTTTAACATATTTTAATAAATAATAATTCAATCAACTTCATACAGCATTAGACATCGATAAAATTCTTTGTATTTAAAATTTATGAAATAAGATATATTCAAAAACTTTCTACGTATTTAAGTAGAAAATTTCATAAGATTTAAAAAACAAAATTTTAAAGCGATTTTCTAAACAGTTTTTTGAAAAAATGTGTTGTTGAAGAATGTTTTTCCTTATGAAAATTCAAATGATTCATGCATTCATGTATCTCATATATTTTTGTATCCCTGTATTATATGAAAGTCTTTTTTCCGTTTACAAGTGTATGTTTCTGATTCAAGCTAAGAATTTTCATTGTTCATAAAGTATTATAATTTCCCCTATTATTTATAGGTTAAGACGCAATATCAAACATTTTCGGCAAGAGAAACTTATTCGTTTTGAAAATTTATAAACAGAGTTTACATATGTTTACATTTTACATAAATTTAAGTTGATAATCTATAAGTATAGTTTACATAGTTCTTAAAGCAAATCTATTATTAAATATTTATTATTCTCTGCGTAGTGCAGTAAATGAAGGTCCAAATACAGAGTTGTGTTACTTAAAATATGTATTTTACACATCAGACCTAAAGTTAAATATAGTCATACATTTTTATTTCCACAGGACCTTATTTCACTGTTCGAATAAGTAAAAATATTTATGTATCTTTCTAGTCAATAAATTACTATATAATTAGTAACTGAAGTTAGAATGTCTATTTAAAAATAAAAATCATCTGTAAAGAATTTAGGTTATGATTTACTTTTCTTCTATCAAGCATGTTATATATTTATTTGTGTGATTTGAGTTTAATTTGTGATAAAATATGTTAGTCTTTCTTCATTTTCCGTTCCATTTTTCCTTGTTGAGATTTTTAAAAGTAAATGTAATGAAATAAATGAAAGTAAAGTATATTTAGTAACTCAAGGCAGAATTTCTATTCAATGCTCAAATCATATATGAAGAAACTGTGTTCTGATTTACTTTGCTTGTATTAAGTATTTTATATTTTTTTTTGCATTATTTAATTTTCTTTTCTGATAAAATATATTAATCTTTCCTTTTTATTCATACAATTTTTTTGTTTAGAGTTTTGTCAGAAAGTGCTAAGTTATAATGTACTTGATAGTAATATAATGAAATAACTAAATCAATTACTAATTTACTTTGCTTGTATTAAGTATTTTATATATTTTTTTGCATTATTTAATTTTCTTTTCTGATAAAATATGTTAATCATTCCTTTTTATTCATACAATTTGTTTTTGTTTAGATTTTTGTCAGAAAGTGGTAAGTTATAATGTACTTGATAGTAATATAATGAAATGCTAAATCAATTACTAATATTGTTATTCTTCTCATACACTCAAACTTATCTGATTATTTGTGTGAATTTTCTGTTGTTTCAAATTGAGATTATTTCTTCTTTATGTAGCCCTAATGTGTTAGCAATAACCTTTCTTGTAAGGAGGTTATTTGTACTAGAATTAGCGAAAAGTATTCCGTCGTTATACTCAGTAAAATTTCCTAATAATTTTTTTTTTGAAATTTTATTTAAGTAATGAAATACACATATATTAAAAGTTTTTTGCTTGTAAAATTATCATTTTACTGGAAGTTTTCAAACAATTTAACAGCATATTATTACAAGAAATTCTTTCTTATAAGTGATTCATTATAGTTTGCTTATTTTTATATCTTTGAGAAAGGATTTAAAGCAATGTGAGAATTTGAACGCATTTTTGTTGAGTCCTTTTTCATAAGAGTATTGAAATGAAACAAGATAAAGCAGCTCTGTCAATTAAAATGAATCAATTTACTTCTATTTTTATGCTTTCTGTAAGAAATAACATACGAAAATTATTATATATACACGATTAGTATAAATGGGAAATAATTATTTTAAATCATTTCTACGTCGCTAGTTCCTGTATTTTAATTTTTTACTTTTTTAATGATTTTTTAAAACATATTATCAATTATATGAATTATTCCACATACGCTTTTATAACCATTTATACTTTTGATTTGCAGAAATTTATAATCATTCTGTCCTCAAATTGCCGGAAAAAAGTCGAGAAATATGCTTTTAAAATAATAGAAAGAATTGAATATTTTTAGATACGAGTAGGAAGGGAGCAAATCTAAGGGAGCAGTCAGTTACTTCAGTTTACTAATAGAAATTAGAGCTCCAAAATCGAGTACTAAAATTAATTAAAATTAATCCTTTTTTATATTTACTCTACCTGAAAGTATCTATTTCAGGGATAGAATCTATTTTTGTATTTTTTTTATCTGACTCTCCGAAAGGCCGTCATTCTGTAGTATCATGCCTATGGCAATTGATGCGACACACGGTAAGTCCTTATTGTAATTTTCTTTCTTTTTTCAAGGCATTGTTTTTTGTCATTATTCTTTCAAAAATAGAACAGCAATGAATGAATTGCAGTCAAAGGCCTTCCCTTTTATTCTTAGTGATTACGGAAAACGTGTGAAGATATCAAATGTTTTTAAAAGAATTGTTGCATTTTTGCTCTGTTTCTTTTAGTGAGCTAAGGATACCTTCAAGAGCCTAAATCAGTCATTTATTTTTCTTTAGAAATTTGAAATCTGGAACTGTTAATAATGACAAATATTTCGAGGAAAATGCTCAGTTTTGGACTGGATTAATTGTTTAGAACTGGAAGCGGAAGTGTAAAGAAAGTAGAAATAAGTTTACTTTGAGATGCGTCATTTGTGGTCTCGTTATTATATTTAAAGCCACAAGATCATGGATGCTGCGTTTTTAAAGTAAGTAAATGCACCATAAGAGCGCCATATAATGGGACGAGAAAGATCGATTTGGAATGGATATTAACCCTTGAGAATGTGAAGCGGAAATAAGTTTACTTAGAAAGGTGGTACTTGCGCTCTCGTGACTGTATTCAAAGGCACGAGAGCACCAGTGCCATTCTTTTAAAGTAAATAAGAGCACCAGATGGGCGGCTGATGTTTGAACAAGAAGGATAAGACTAGGACTGGACTAATAGTTCCGAATTCGAAAAGGAAATTAGTTTGGTTTGAAATGCGGAAGTATGTGTACTCATGATTTTTTTTTCTTTTGAAAGACGAAATTATCTATTCCATGTTTTTAAAGTAAATACATGCACATAAAGGAACATTATGATATGGCGTATTATTTGGTTTCGTTTCTATAAATGTGTTAATGTATAATTTTGAAGCCTCTGCAGAATTATTTTAGCCCAGAATTTTATCGATCATATCATTTCCTAATTCCTCTTAATATTTAGAGATTAAGACCCAATGATAATCAATTTGGGCAGAAGAAATTTATTCGTTTTGTTGTACTATAATAATTTATACAATTTTTACAGCAAAAATTTATTATTAGGTATTTATTATTCTGTGTATAGTGCAGTAAATTAAGGTCCAAATACAGTGTTGTGTTACATAAAACATGTATTTTACGCATCAGATCTAAAGATAAATATAATCATACATTCTTATCTCCATGGGACTTTGATTTAAATGTTTGAATAAGTAAAAATATTTATGTTTTTAACTAATACTCACTAAACTACTACATATTTAGTAACTCAAGGCAGAATGTCTACTCAAAGGTTAAATCATAAAGAAACTGGGTTATGATTTACTTTACTTGTATCAAGTATGTTATATATTTATATGCATGATTTAAGTTTATTTTTTGATAAAAAATATTAATCTTTCCTTTTTATTCATCCAATTTGTTTTTGTTTAGATTTTTGTCAGAAAGTGCTAAGTTGTTATGTCATTGATAGTAATATAATAAAATGATTAAAGTAATTAATAATATTGATATTCTTCTCATACACTCACATATATCTGAATGATTTGTGTGAATTTTCTGTTATTTCTGTTTGAAATTATTTCGTCTTTGTGTAACCGGAATGTTTTAGTAATAACCTCTTTTATGAGGTTATTTGTACTAGAATTAGGGAAAAGTATTCCGTCGTTACACTCATTAACATTTCCTTATAATTTTTGAAATTTTATTAAAGTAATGACATACATAGATATTGTACGTTTTTCGGTTTTAAAATTAACATTTTATTTGAAGTTTTCAAACAGCTTCCCAACATAATATTACAGGAAATTGTTTCTTATTAGTCATACGTTATAGTTTGTTTATGTTGATATCTTTGAGAAAGGATTTAAAGCAATGTGAGAATTTGAACGCATTTTTGTTGAGTCCTTTTTCATAAGAGTATTGAAATGAAACAAGATAAAGCAGCTCTGTCAATTAAAATGAATCAATTTACTTCTATTTTTATGCTTTCTGTAAGAAATAACATACGAAAATTATTATATATACACGATTAGTATAAATGGGAAATAATTATTTTAAATCATTTCTACGTCGCTAGTTCCTGTATTTTAATTTTTTACCTTTTTAATGATTTTTTAAAACATATTATCAATTATATGAATTATTCCACATACGCTTTTATAACCATTTATACTTTTGATTTGCAGAAATTTATAATCATTCTGTCCTCAAATTGCCGGAAAAAAAGTCGAGAAATATGCTTTTAAAATAATAGAAAGAATTGAATATTTTTAGACACGAGTAGGAAGGGAGCAAATCTAAGGGAGCAGTCAGTTACTTCAGTTTACTAATAGAAATTAGAGCTCCAAAATCGAGTACTAAAATTAATTAAAATTAATCTTTTTTTATATTTACTCTACCTGAAAGTATCTATTTCAGGGATAGAATCTATTTTTGTATTTTTTTTATCTGACTCTCCGAAAGGCCGTCATTCTGTAGTATCATGCCTATGGCAATTGATGCGACACACGGTAAGTCCTTATTGTAATTTTCTTTCTTTTTTCAAGGCATTGTTTTTTGTCATTATTCTTTCAAAAATAGAACAGCAATGAATGAATTGCAGTCAAAGGCCTTCCCTTTTATTCTTAGTGATTACGGAAAACGTGTGAAGATATCAAATGTTTTTAAAAGAATTGTTGCATTTTTGCTCTGTTTCTTTTAGTGAGCTAAGGATACCTTCAAGAGCCTAAATCAGTCATTTATTTTTCTTTAGAAATTTGAAGTCTGGAACTGTTAATAATGACAAATATTTCGAGGAAAATGCTCAGTTTTGGACTGGATTAATTGTTTAGAACTGGAAGCGGAAGTTTAAAGAAAGCAGAAATAAGTTTACTTTGAGATGCGTCATTTGTGGTCTCGTTATTATATTTAAAGCCACAAGATCATGGATGCTGCGTTTTTAAAGTAAGTAAATGCACCATAAGAGCGCCATATAATGGGACGAGAAAGATCGATTTGGAATGGATATTAACCCTTGAGAATGTGAAGCGGAAATAAGTTTACTTAGAAAGGTGGTACTTGCGCTCTCGTGAATGTATTCAAAGGCACGAGAGCACCAGTGCCATACTTTTAAAGTAAATAAGAGCACCAGATGGGCGGCTGATGTTTGAACAAGAAGGATAAGACTAGGACTGGACTAATAGTTCCGAATTCGAAAAGGAAATTAGTTTGGTTTGAAATGCGGAAGTATGTGTACTCATGATTTTTTTTTCTTTTGAAAGACGAAATTATCTATTCCATGTTTTTAAAGTAAATACATGCACATAAAGGAACATTATGATATGGCGTATTATTTGGTTTCGTTTCTATAAATGTGTTAATGTATAATTTTGAAGCCTCTGCAGAATTATTTTAGCCCAGAATTTTATCGATCATATCATTTCCTAATTCCTCTTAATATTTAGAGATTAAGACCCAATGATAATCAATTTGGGCAGAAGAAATTTATTCGTTTTGTTGTACTATAATAATTTATACAATTTTTACAGCAAAAATTTATTATTAGGTATTTATTATTCTGTGTATAGTGCAGTAAATTAAGGTCCAAATACAGTGTTGTGTTACATAAAACATGTATTTTACGCATCAGATCTAAAGATAAATATAATCATACATTCTTATCTCCATGGGACTTTGATTTAAATGTTTGAATAAGTAAAAATATTTATGTTTTTAACTAATACTCACTAAACTACTACATATTTAGTAACTCAAGGCAGAATGTCTACTCAAAGGTTAAATCATAAAGAAACTGGGTTATGATTTACTTTACTTGTATCAAGTATGTTATATATTTATATGCATGATTTAAGTTTATTTTTTGATAAAAAATATTAATCTTTCCTTTTTATTCATCCAATTTGTTTTTGTTTAGATTTTTGTCAGAAAGTGCTAAGTTGTTATGTCATTGATAGTAATATAATAAAATGATTAAAGTAATTAATAATATTGATATTCTTCTCATACACTCACATATATCTGAATGATTTGTGTGAATTTTCTGTTATTTCTGTTTGAAATTATTTCGTCTTTGTGTAACCGGAATGTTTTAGTAATAACCTCTTTTATGAGGTTATTTGTACTAGAATTAGGGAAAAGTATTCCGTCGTTACACTCATTAACATTTCCTTATAATTTTTGAAATTTTATTAAAGTAATGACATACATAGATATTGTACGTTTTTCGGTTTTAAAATTAACATTTTATTTGAAGTTTTCAAACAGCTTCCCAACATAATATTACAGGAAATTGTTTCTTATTAGTCATACGTTATAGTTTGTTTATGTTGATATCTTTGAGAAAGGATTTAAAGCAATGTGAGAATTTGAACGCATTTTTGTTGAGTCCTTTTTCATAAGAGTATTGAAATGAAACAAGATAAAGCAGCTCTGTCAATTAAAATGAATCAATTTACTTCTATTTTTATGCTTTCTGTAAGAAATAACATACGAAAATTATTATATATACACGATTAGTATAAATGGGAAATAATTATTTTAAATCATTTCTACGTCGCTAGTTCCTGTATTTTAATTTTTTACTTTTTTAATGATTTTTTAAAACATATTATCAATTATATGAATTATTCCACATACGCTTTTATAACCATTTATACTTTTGATTTGCAGAAATTTATAATCATTCTGTCCTCAAATTGCCGGAAAAAAAGTCGAGAAATATGCTTTTAAAATAATAGAAAGAATTGAATATTTTTAGACACGAGTAGGAAGGGAGCAAATCTAAGGGAGCAGTCAGTTACTTCAGTTTACTAATAGAAATTAGAGCTCCAAAATCGAGTACTAAAATTAATTAAAATTAATCTTTTTTTATATTTACTCTACCTGAAAGTATCTATTTCAGGGATAGAATCTATTTTTGTATTTTTTTTATCTGACTCTCCGAAAGGCCGTCATTCTGTAGTATCATGCCTATGGCAATTGATGCGACACACGGTAAGTCCTTATTGTAATTTTCTTTCTTTTTTCAAGGCATTGTTTTTTGTCATTATTCTTTCAAAAATAGAACAGCAATGAATGAATTGCAGTCAAAGGCCTTCCCTTTTATTCTTAGTGATTACGGAAAACGTGTGAAGATATCAAATGTTTTTAAAAGAATTGTTGCATTTTTGCTCTGTTTCTTTTAGTGAGCTAAGGATACCTTCAAGAGCCTAAATCAGTCATTTATTTTTCTTTAGAAATTTGAAGTCTGGAACTGTTAATAATGACAAATATTTCGAGGAAAATGCTCAGTTTTGGACTGGATTAATTGTTTAGAACTGGAAGCGGAAGTTTAAAGAAAGCAGAAATAAGTTTACTTTGAGATGCGTCATTTGTGGTCTCGTTATTATATTTAAAGCCACAAGATCATGGATGCTGCGTTTTTAAAGTAAGTAAATGCACCATAAGAGCGCCATATAATGGGACGAGAAAGATCGATTTGGAATGGATATTAACCCTTGAGAATGTGAAGCGGAAATAAGTTTACTTAGAAAGGTGGTACTTGCGCTCTCGTGAATGTATTCAAAGGCACGAGAGCACCAGTGCCATACTTTTAAAGTAAATAAGAGCACCAGATGGGCGGCTGATGTTTGGACAAGAAGGATAAGACTAGGACTGGACTAATAGTTCCGAATTCGAAAAGGAAATTAGTTTGGTTTGAAATGCGGAAGTATGTGTACTCATGATTTTTTTTTCTTTTGAAAGACGAAATTATCTATTCCATGTTTTTAAAGTAAATACATGCACATAAAGGAACATTATGATATGGCGTATTATTTGGTTTCGTTTCTATAAATGTGTTAATGTATAATTTTGAAGCCTCTGCAGAATTATTTTAGCCCAGAATTTTATCGATCATATCATTTCCTAATTCCTCTTAATATTTAGAGATTAAGACCCAATGATAATCAATTTGGGCAGAAGAAATTTATTCGTTTTGTTGTACTATAATAATTTATACAATTTTTACAGCAAAAATTTATTATTAGGTATTTATTATTCTCTGTATAGTGCAGTAAATTAAGGTCCAAATACAGTGTTGTGTTACATAAAACATGTATTTTACGCATCAGATCTAAAGATAAATATAATCATACATTCTTATCTCCATGGGACTTTGATTTAAATGTTTGAATAAGTAAAAATATTTATGTTTTTAACTAATACTCACTAAACTACTACATATTTAGTAACTCAAGGCAGAATGTCTACTCAAAGGTTAAATCATAAAGAAACTGGGTTATGATTTACTTTACTTGTATCAAGTATGTTATATATTTATATGCATGATTTAAGTTTATTTTTTGATAAAAAATATTAATCTTTCCTTTTTATTCATCCAATTTGTTTTTGTTTAGATTTTTGTCAGAAAGTGCTAAGTTGTTATGTCATTGATAGTAATATAATAAAATGATTAAAGTAATTAATAATATTGATATTCTTCTCATGCACTCACATATATCTGAATGATTTGTGTGAATTTTCTGTTATTTCTGTTTGAAATTATTTCGTCTTTGTGTAACCGGAATGTTTTAGTAATAACCTCTTTTATGAGGTTATTTGTACTAGAATTAGGGAAAAGTATTCCGTCGTTACACTCATTAACATTTCCTTATAATTTTTGAAATTTTATTAAAGTAATGACATACATAGATATTGTACGTTTTTCGGTTTTAAAATTAACATTTTATTTGAAGTTTTCAAACAGCTTCCCAACATAATATTACAGGAAATTGTTTCTTATTAGTCATACGTTATAGTTTGTTTATGTTGATATCTTTGAGAAAGGATTTAAAGCAATGTGAGAATTTGAACGCATTTTTGTTGAGTCCTTTTTCATAAGAGTATTGAAATGAAACAAGATAAAGCAGCTCTGTCAATTAAAATGAATCAATTTACTTCTATTTTTATGCTTTCTGTAAGAAATAACATACGAAAATTATTATATATACACGATTAGTATAAATGGGAAATAATTATTTTAAATCATTTCTACGTCGCTAGTTCCTGTATTTTAATTTTTTACCTTTTTAATGATTTTTTAAAACATATTATCAATTATATGAATTATTCCACATACGCTTTTATAACCATTTATACTTTTGATTTGCAGAAATTTATAATCATTCTGTCCTCAAATTGCCGGAAAAAAAGTCGAGAAATATGCTTTTAAAATAATAGAAAGAATTGAATATTTTTAGACACGAGTAGGAAGGGAGCAAATCTAAGGGAGCAGTCAGTTACTTCAGTTTACTAATAGAAATTAGAGCTCCAAAATCGAGTACTAAAATTAATTAAAATTAATCTTTTTTTATATTTACTCTACCTGAAAGTATCTATTTCAGGGATAGAATCTATTTTTGTATTTTTTTTATCTGACTCTCCGAAAGGCCGTCATTCTGTAGTATCATGCCTATGGCAATTGATGCGACACACGGTAAGTCCTTATTGTAATTTTCTTTCTTTTTTCAAGGCATTGTTTTTTGTCATTATTCTTTCAAAAATAGAACAGCAATGAATGAATTGCAGTCAAAGGCCTTCCCTTTTATTCTTAGTGATTACGGAAAACGTGTGAAGATATCAAATGTTTTTAAAAGAATTGTTGCATTTTTGCTCTGTTTCTTTTAGTGAGCTAAGGATACCTTCAAGAGCCTAAATCAGTCATTTATTTTTCTTTAGAAATTTGAAGTCTGGAACTGTTAATAATGACAAATATTTCGAGGAAAATGCTCAGTTTTGGACTGGATTAATTGTTTAGAACTGGAAGCGGAAGTTTAAAGAAAGCAGAAATAAGTTTACTTTGAGATGCGTCATTTGTGGTCTCGTTATTATATTTAAAGCCACAAGATCATGGATGCTGCGTTTTTAAAGTAAGTAAATGCACCATAAGAGCGCCATATAATGGGACGAGAAAGATCGATTTGGAATGGATATTAACCCTTGAGAATGTGAAGCGGAAATAAGTTTACTTAGAAAGGTGGTACTTGCGCTCTCGTGAATGTATTCAAAGGCACGAGAGCACCAGTGCCATACTTTTAAAGTAAATAAGAGCACCAGATGGGCGGCTGATGTTTGGACAAGAAGGATAAGACTAGGACTGGACTAATAGTTCCGAATTCGAAAAGGAAATTAGTTTGGTTTGAAATGCGGAAGTATGTGTACTCATGATTTTTTTTTCTTTTGAAAGACGAAATTATCTATTCCATGTTTTTAAAGTAAATACATGCACATAAAGGAACATTATGATATGGCGTATTATTTGGTTTCGTTTCTATAAATGTGTTAATGTATAATTTTGAAGCCTCTGCAGAATTATTTTAGCCCAGAATTTTATCGATCATATCATTTCCTAATTCCTCTTAATATTTAGAGATTAAGACCCAATGATAATCAATTTGGGCAGAAGAAATTTATTCGTTTTGTTGTACTATAATAATTTATACAATTTTTACAGCAAAAATTTATTATTAGGTATTTATTATTCTGTGTATAGTGCAGTAAATTAAGGTCCAAATACAGTGTTGTGTTACATAAAACATGTATTTTACGCATCAGATCTAAAGATAAATATAATCATACATTCTTATCTCCATGGGACTTTGATTTAAATGTTTGAATAAGTAAAAATATTTATGTTTTTAACTAATACTCACTAAACTACTACATATTTAGTAACTCAAGGCAGAATGTCTACTCAAAGGTTAAATCATAAAGAAACTGGGTTATGATTTACTTTACTTGTATCAAGTATGTTATATATTTATATGCATGATTTAAGTTTATTTTTTGATAAAAAATATTAATCTTTCCTTTTTATTCATCCAATTTGTTTTTGTTTAGATTTTTGTCAGAAAGTGCTAAGTTGTTATGTCATTGATAGTAATATAATAAAATGATTAAAGTAATTAATAATATTGATATTCTTCTCATACACTCACATATATCTGAATGATTTGTGTGAATTTTCTGTTATTTCTGTTTGAAATTATTTCGTCTTTGTGTAACCGGAATGTTTTAGTAATAACCTCTTTTATGAGGTTATTTGTACTAGAATTAGGGAAAAGTATTCCGTCGTTACACTCATTAACATTTCCTTATAATTTTTGAAATTTTATTAAAGTAATGACATACATAGATATTGTACGTTTTTCGGTTTTAAAATTAACATTTTATTTGAAGTTTTCAAACAGCTTCCCAACATAATATTACAGGAAATTGTTTCTTATTAGTCATACGTTATAGTTTGTTTATGTTGATATCTTTGAGAAAGGATTTAAAGCAATGTGAGAATTTGAACGCATTTTTGTTGAGTCCTTTTTCATAAGAGTATTGAAATGAAACAAGATAAAGCAGCTCTGTCAATTAAAATGAATCAATTTACTTCTATTTTTATGCTTTCTGTAAGAAATAACATACGAAAATTATTATATATACACGATTAGTATAAATGGGAAATAATTATTTTAAATCATTTCTACGTCGCTAGTTCCTGTATTTTAATTTTTTACTTTTTTAATGATTTTTTAAAACATATTATCAATTATATGAATTATTCCACATACGCTTTTATAACCATTTATACTTTTGATTTGCAGAAATTTATAATCATTCTGTCCTCAAATTGCCGGAAAAAAAGTCGAGAAATATGCTTTTAAAATAATAGAAAGAATTGAATATTTTTAGACACGAGTAGGAAGGGAGCAAATCTAAGGGAGCAGTCAGTTACTTCAGTTTACTAATAGAAATTAGAGCTCCAAAATCGAGTACTAAAATTAATTAAAATTAATCTTTTTTTATATTTACTCTACCTGAAAGTATCTATTTCAGGGATAGAATCTATTTTTGTATTTTTTTTATCTGACTCTCCGAAAGGCCGTCATTCTGTAGTATCATGCCTATGGCAATTGATGCGACACACGGTAAGTCCTTATTGTAATTTTCTTTCTTTTTTCAAGGCATTGTTTTTTGTCATTATTCTTTCAAAAATAGAACAGCAATGAATGAATTGCAGTCAAAGGCCTTCCCTTTTATTCTTAGTGATTACGGAAAACGTGTGAAGATATCAAATGTTTTTAAAAGAATTGTTGCATTTTTGCTCTGTTTCTTTTAGTGAGCTAAGGATACCTTCAAGAGCCTAAATCAGTCATTTATTTTTCTTTAGAAATTTGAAGTCTGGAACTGTTAATAATGACAAATATTTCGAGGAAAATGCTCAGTTTTGGACTGGATTAATTGTTTAGAACTGGAAGCGGAAGTTTAAAGAAAGCAGAAATAAGTTTACTTTGAGATGCGTCATTTGTGGTCTCGTTATTATATTTAAAGCCACAAGATCATGGATGCTGCGTTTTTAAAGTAAGTAAATGCACCATAAGAGCGCCATATAATGGGACGAGAAAGATCGATTTGGAATGGATATTAACCCTTGAGAATGTGAAGCGGAAATAAGTTTACTTAGAAAGGTGGTACTTGCGCTCTCGTGAATGTATTCAAAGGCACGAGAGCACCAGTGCCATACTTTTAAAGTAAATAAGAGCACCAGATGGGCGGCTGATGTTTGGACAAGAAGGATAAGACTAGGACTGGACTAATAGTTCCGAATTCGAAAAGGAAATTAGTTTGGTTTGAAATGCGGAAGTATGTGTACTCATGATTTTTTTTTCTTTTGAAAGACGAAATTATCTATTCCATGTTTTTAAAGTAAATACATGCACATAAAGGAACATTATGATATGGCGTATTATTTGGTTTCGTTTCTATAAATGTGTTAATGTATAATTTTGAAGCCTCTGCAGAATTATTTTAGCCCAGAATTTTATCGATCATATCATTTCCTAATTCCTCTTAATATTTAGAGATTAAGACCCAATGATAATCAATTTGGGCAGAAGAAATTTATTCGTTTTGTTGTACTATAATAATTTATACAATTTTTACAGCAAAAATTTATTATTAGGTATTTATTATTCTCTGTATAGTGCAGTAAATTAAGGTCCAAATACAGTGTTGTGTTACATAAAACATGTATTTTACGCATCAGATCTAAAGATAAATATAATCATACATTCTTATCTCCATGGGACTTTGATTTAAATGTTTGAATAAGTAAAAATATTTATGTTTTTAACTAATACTCACTAAACTACTACATATTTAGTAACTCAAGGCAGAATGTCTACTCAAAGGTTAAATCATAAAGAAACTGGGTTATGATTTACTTTACTTGTATCAAGTATGTTATATATTTATATGCATGATTTAAGTTTATTTTTTGATAAAAAATATTAATCTTTCCTTTTTATTCATCCAATTTGTTTTTGTTTAGATTTTTGTCAGAAAGTGCTAAGTTGTTATGTCATTGATAGTAATATAATAAAATGATTAAAGTAATTAATAATATTGATATTCTTCTCATGCACTCACATATATCTGAATGATTTGTGTGAATTTTCTGTTATTTCTGTTTGAAATTATTTCGTCTTTGTGTAACCGGAATGTTTTAGTAATAACCTCTTTTATGAGGTTATTTGTACTAGAATTAGGGAAAAGTATTCCGTCGTTACACTCATTAACATTTCCTTATAATTTTTGAAATTTTATTAAAGTAATGACATACATAGATATTGTACGTTTTTCGGTTTTAAAATTAACATTTTATTTGAAGTTTTCAAACAGCTTCCCAACATAATATTACAGGAAATTGTTTCTTATTAGTCATACGTTATAGTTTGTTTATGTTGATATCTTTGAGAAAGGATTTAAAGCAATGTGAGAATTTGAACGCATTTTTGTTGAGTCCTTTTTCATAAGAGTATTGAAATGAAACAAGATAAAGCAGCTCTGTCAATTAAAATGAATCAATTTACTTCTATTTTTATGCTTTCTGTAAGAAATAACATACGAAAATTATTATATATACACGATTAGTATAAATGGGAAATAATTATTTTAAATCATTTCTACGTCGCTAGTTCCTGTATTTTAATTTTTTACTTTTTTAATGATTTTTTAAAACATATTATCAATTATATGAATTATTCCACATACGCTTTTATAACCATTTATACTTTTGATTTGCAGAAATTTATAATCATTCTGTCCTCAAATTGCCGGAAAAAAGTCGAGAAATATGCTTTTAAAATAATAGAAAGAATTGAATATTTTTAGATACGAGTAGGAAGGGAGCAAATCTAAGGGAGCAGTCAGTTACTTCAGTTTACTAATAGAAATTAGAGCTCCAAAATCGAGTACTAAAATTAATTAAAATTAATCCTTTTTTATATTTACTCTACCTGAAAGTATCTATTTCAGGGATAGAATCTATTTTTGTATTTTTTTTATCTGACTCTCCGAAAGGCCGTCATTCTGTAGTATCATGCCTATGGCAATTGATGCGACACACGGTAAGTCCTTATTGTAATTTTCTTTCTTTTTTCAAGGCATTGTTTTTTGTCATTATTCTTTCAAAAATAGAACAGCAATGAATGAATTGCAGTCAAAGGCCTTCCCTTTTATTCTTAGTGATTACGGAAAACGTGTGAAGATATCAAATGTTTTTAAAAGAATTGTTGCATTTTTGCTCTGTTTCTTTTAGTGAGCTAAGGATACCTTCAAGAGCCTAAATCAGTCATTTATTTTTCTTTAGAAATTTGAAGTCTGGAACTGTTAATAATGACAAATATTTCGAGGAAAATGCTCAGATTTGGACTGGATTAATTGTTTAGAACTGGAAGCGGAAGTGTAAAGAAAGCAGAAATAAGTTTACTTTGAGATGCGTCATTTGTGGTCTCGTTATTATATTTAAAGCCACAAGATCATGGATGCTGCGTTTTTAAAGTAAGTAAATGCACCATAAGAGCGCCATATAATGGGACGAGAAAGATCGATTTGGAATGGATATTAACCCTTGAGAATGTGAAGCGGAAATAAGTTTACTTAGAAAGGTGGTACTTGCGCTCTCGTGAATGTATTCAAAGGCACGAGAGCACCAGTGCCATACTTTTAAAGTAAATAAGAGCACCAGATGGGCGGCTGATGTTTGAACAAGAAGGATAAGACTAGGACTGGACTAATAGTTCCGAATTCGAAAAGGAAATTAGTTTGGTTTGAAATGCGGAAGTATGTGTACTCATGATTTTTTTTTTCTTTTGAAAGACGAAATTATCTATTCCATGTTTTTAAAGTAAATACATGCACATAAAGGAACATTATGATATGGCGTATTATTTGGTTTCGTTTCTATAAATGTGTTAATGTATAATTTTGAAGCCTCTGCAGAATTATTTTAGCCCAGAATTTTATCGATCATATCATTTCCTAATTCCTCTTAATATTTAGAGATTAAGACCCAATGATAATCAATTTGGGCAGAAGAAATTTATTCGTTTTGTTGTACTATAATAATTTATACAATTTTTACAGCAAAAATTTATTATTAGGTATTTATTATTCTGTGTATAGTGCAGTAAATTAAGGTCCAAATACAGTGTTGTGTTACATAAAACATGTATTTTACGCATCAGATCTAAAGATAAATATAATCATACATTCTTATCTCCATGGGACTTTGATTTAAATGTTTGAATAAGTAAAAATATTTATGTTTTTAACTAATACTCACTAAACTACTACATATTTAGTAACTCAAGGCAGAATGTCTACTCAAAGGTTAAATCATAAAGAAACTGGGTTATGATTTACTTTACTTGTATCAAGTATGTTATATATTTATATGCATGATTTAAGTTTATTTTTTGATAAAAAATATTAATCTTTCCTTTTTATTCATCCAATTTGTTTTTGTTTAGATTTTTGTCAGAAAGTGCTAAGTTGTTATGTCATTGATAGTAATATAATAAAATGATTAAAGTAATTAATAATATTGATATTCTTCTCATACACTCACATATATCTGAATGATTTGTGTGAATTTTCTGTTATTTCTGTTTGAAATTATTTCGTCTTTGTGTAACCGGAATGTTTTAGTAATAACCTCTTTTATGAGGTTATTTGTACTAGAATTAGGGAAAAGTATTCCGTCGTTACACTCATTAACATTTCCTTATAATTTTTGAAATTTTATTAAAGTAATGACATACATAGATATTGTACGTTTTTCGGTTTTAAAATTAACATTTTATTTGAAGTTTTCAAACAGCTTCCCAACATAATATTACAGGAAATTGTTTCTTATTAGTCATACGTTATAGTTTGTTTATGTTGATATCTTTGAGAAAGGATTTAAAGCAATGTGAGAATTTGAACGCATTTTTGTTGAGTCCTTTTTCATAAGAGTATTGAAATGAAACAAGATAAAGCAGCTCTGTCAATTAAAATGAATCAATTTACTTCTATTTTTATGCTTTCTGTAAGAAATAACATACGAAAATTATTATATATACACGATTAGTATAAATGGGAAGTAATTATTTTAAATCATTTCTACGTCGCTAGTTCCTGTATTTTAATTTTTTACTTTTTTAATGATTTTTTAAAACATATTATCAATTATATGAATTATTCCACATACGCTTTTATAACCATTTATACTTTTGATTTGCAGAAATTTATAATCATTCTGTCCTCAAATTGCCGGAAAAAAGTCGAGAAATATGCTTTTAAAATAATAGAAAGAATTGAATATTTTTAGACACGAGTAGGAAGGGAGCAAATCTAAGGGAGCAGTCAGTTACTTCAGTTTACTAATAGAAATTAGAGCTCCAAAATCGAGTACTAAAATTAATAAAAATTAATCTTTTTTTATATTTACTCTACCTGAAAGTATCTATTTCAGGGATAGAATCTATTTTTGTATTTTTTTTATCTGACTCTCCGAAAGGCCGTCATTCTGTAGTATCATGCCTATGGCAATTGATGCGACACACGGTAAGTCCTTATTGTAATTTTCTTTCTTTTTTCAAGGCATTGTTTTTTGTCATTATTCTTTCAAAAATAGAACAGCAATGAATGAATTGCAGTCAAAGGCCTTCCCTTTTATTCTTAGTGATTACGGAAAACGTGTGAAAATATCAAATGTTTTTAAAAGAATTGTTGCATTTTTGCTCTGTTTCTTTTAGTGAGCTAAGGATACCTTCAAGAGCCTAAATCAGTCATTTATTATTCTTTAGAAATTTGAAGTCTGGAACTGTTAATAATGACAAATATTTCGAGGAAAATGCTCAGTTTTGGACTGGATTAATTGTTTAGAACTGGAAGCGGAAGTTTAAAGAAAGCAGAAATAAGTTTACTTTGAGATGCGTCATTTGTGGTCTCGTTATTATATTTAAAGCCACAAGATCATGGATGCTGCGTTTTTAAAGTAAGTAAATGCACCATAAGAGCGCCATATAATGGGACGAGAAAGATCGATTTGGAATGGATATTAACCCTTGAGAATGTGAAGCGGAAATAAGTTTACTTAGAAAGGTGGTACTTGCGCTCTCGTGAATGTATTCAAAGGCACGAGAGCACCAGTGCCATACTTTTAAAGTAAATAAGAGCACCAGATGGGCGGCTGATGTTTGGACAAGAAGGATAAGACTAGGACTGGACTAATAGTTCCGAATTCGAAAAGGAAATTAGTTTGGTTTGAAATGCGGAAGTATGTGTACTCATGATTTTTTTTTTTCTTTTGAAAGACGAAATTATCTATTCCATGTTTTTAAAGTAAATACATGCACATAAAGGAACATTATGATATGGCGTATTATTTGGTTTCGTTTCTATAAATGTGTTAATGTATAATTTTGAAGCCTCTGCAGAATTATTTTAGCCCAGAATTTTATCGATCATATCGTTTCCTAATTCCTCTTAATATTTAGAGATTAAGACCCAATGATAATCAATTTGGGCAGAAGAAATTTATTCGTTTTGTTGTACTGTAATAATTTATACAATTTTACAGCAAAAATTTATTATTAGGTATTTATTATTCTGTGTATAGTGCAGTAAATTAAGGTCCGAATACAGTGTTGTGTTACATAAAACATGTATTTTACGCATCAGATCTAAAGATAAATATAATCATACATTTTTATCTCCATGGGACTTTGATTTAAATGTTTGAATAAGTAAAAATATTTATGTTTTTAACTAATACTCACTAAACTACTACATATTTAGTAACTCAAGGCAGAATGTCTATTCAAAGGTTAAATCATAAAGAAACTGGGTTATGATTTACTTTACTTGTATCAAGTATGTTATATACTTATATGCATGATTTAAGTTTATTTTTTGATAAAAAATATTAATCTTTCTATTTTATTCATCCAATTTGTTTTTGTTTAGATTTTTGTCAGAAAGTGCTAAGTTGTTATGTCATTGATAGTAATATAATAAAATGATTAAAGCAATTAATATTATTAATATTCTTCTCATACACTCACATATTTCTGAATGATTTGTGTGATTTTTCTGTTTGAAATTATTTCGTCTTTGTGCAACCGGAATGTGGTAGCAATAACCTCTATTGTAAGGAGGTTATTGATATTTGAATTAGGGAAAAATATTCCATCGTTATACATATAATATCTGAAAAGTTATTTCTTATATTTTATTCTTCTCGTTTGTGAAAACAATAAATTTCCCACCAGATGTTTGTTTGCCATGTTATGAATATGTAGATTATAAATTATATTCTCTATCAAAACATATATTCAATTTACTAAAATTGCACAAATATACTAAAATATAACCTGTTATTCAGAAGAAATGAAGCTTTCTTGGGGACTCATACTTATACAAAAAAGGGCTCACCAGAAAATGTGTTGTCATGAAATGATTCTTCCCCCGTTATAATGCGATTGTATTAAATGTATGAAATTATTTGAAATATTACATATGGTCATAAAAAATTTCTTTTTTCTATTTTAGATTATTCTGAAGTACGTTTGCATTGCTTGTTTTTTTCGTTGAATTTATTATAAAATTAATATTGCAGGTGGGTGCATCATCGACAAATAAAATTCTAGTTTGTGGCGAAGTGTTATTTCTTGCTTGAGAAAATTGTGCGTCAAATATTTTTCACTTGCATGAACAATCACTTTGCATCAAATATATTCAGCAGAAAAACTATGATAAAATTTATATCCGACCCTGGAAAGATATACGGAAATCAATCAACTGTTTTATTAAATTCAAGGTATGTGCTTGAATAATAAAATTTATATATATTTCCTCCTTTTCTGAAAAGGAATTTCTTACATTTTATTTGAAGTGTTTTTCAAAACAACACTTTTCTCACTTGATGTTTATTTACCATGTTATGTATGTAAAGATTATAAACTATATTTTATAAACAAAATATTCTAAATTTACTAAAATGACATAAATACCCTCTAATGGACCCTTTTGTTTAGAAGAAATGAACCATTATTTTTGCCTCATACTTTTACTAAAAGGACTCATAAGAATATGATATGTCATAAAATGAAAGATATTTTTCCAGTTAGTATGGTATTGCTATTAAATGTAAAATTAATTTCAATCAATTATAATTTAAAGTTTTATACATGAATATAATGATTTATTTTTTGTGTTTCAGATTATTCTGAAATAAGTTTGCATTGCCTGTTTTTTCCGTCGCCTAAAATGAATATTGCAGAAGGAAGCATTACCGAAAAATAACATTCTAGTTTGTTGCGAAGTGGTGTTTCATACTAGAGAAAATTGTCCGTTAAATATTTTTCCTTAGCAAAAATAATCACTTTGCATCAAACATATTCAGCTAAAAAAACTATGATAAAATTTATATCCGACAAGGTAAGATACATGGAAGTCAATCAACTGTTTTATTAATTTCAAGCTAAATGTCTGAGTTTTAAAATTTATATATATTTACCCATTTTTCTTAAAAGGCATATTTTACATTTTATTTGAAGCGTTTTTCAAAATAATGCATTTCTCACTAGATGTTTATTTACCATGTTATGTATGTATAGATTATAAATTTTATTTTATAAACCAAATATTCTGAATTTACTAAAATGACATAAATACCCTCTATTAGACCCTTTTTAGAAGAAATGAATCATGGTTTGGTCTTCATACTTTAGCAAAAAGGGCTCATCAGAAAATGATGTGTTATGAAATGAAAGATTTTTCTCCAATTATTATGGTACTGTTATTAAATGTGGAAAATCAATTTGAATTATATATAATGTAAAATTTCTTATATAAAAATAATGAGTTCTTTTTTTGCTTTTCAGATAATTCAAAATAGGTTTCCATTTCCTGCTTCCCTCCATTGTCTAAAAGGAATAATTCAAGGGGATCTATTATGGTCGAATAACGTTCTAGTTTGTCGCGATGTGGTTTTTCTGGTTAGGAAAAATTGACAGTTAAATATTTGTTTCCTGCAAGAACAACCACTTTGCCACAAACGTCTTCAGCAGAAAAACTATTATCCATTTTATATATTAATTTCAAGTAAAGTTTCTGCATATTTAAATTTATACGTACCCACATTTACAAAAAGATATTCCTTACAATTTTTCTGCCATGTGTTTCTAAACAAAATATTTCTCACCAGATGTGGTTTCCCATGTTATGTATTTGTAGATTATAAATTAAGTTGTCTAAATAAAACATTCTGAATTTACGAAAATTACATAAATATCCTCTAATATGCTCTTTTATTTAGAAGAAAGGAACTATTATTTGTGCCTCATAATTTTACTAAAAAAGATCATCAGAAAATGATGTGTCATGAAATGAAAGATTTTTTTCAGTTATTATGTTATTGCTGTTAAATGTGGAAAGATAATTTCAATCAATTATTATATAAAATTTATTATATGAATATAATGAGTTCTCTGTTGTATTTCAGATTATTCTTAATATGTTTCCATTGCCTAAAATGAATATTGCTAGATTATGTATCACGGATGAATTACATTCTAGTTTGTTGTTATTGTTGCTGGTGAAAATTGTCAGTAAATATTTTTTTCACTGCAGGAACATTAGCTTCGCCTCAAACATCTTCAGCAGAAAAAACTATTATCCATTTAATTTCTGACAAGCTCTGATATATGGAAAAGAATCAAATGATTTATTAATTTCAAGTTACGTGCCTGAATATTAAAATTTATACATTTCCGTTTTTTCAATGGAAATCAATGAAAAGAATTAATAATATTGCAACTTTACTAAGTTTTTTAAAGTGATTCATTAAGCAGTAATTCATGCGATGTATTTTGTATTTAAATACATACATGCAATGTATGTATTTAAAGATTATAAATTGCATTTTCTAAATAACTTATTCTGAATTTATTAAAATCACATAAATATCTCTCTAATATACCATGTTATTTAGAAGAAATGAACTATTATTTGTACCACACATTTTTGCTAAAAAGGCTCATCAGAAAAAGATGTGTCTTGAAATGAAAGATGTTTTTCCAGTTATTATGGTATTGCTATTAAATGAGTAAAATTAATTTCGATCCATTTTAATGTAAAAAATTTTTATATGAATATAGTAATTTCTTTTTGTGTTTCAGATCATTCTAAAATAGGTTTACATTACGTGCTTCTTTCCATTGCCTAAAATGAATATTTCAAGAAGATCTATTAAGGACGAATTACATTCTAGTTTGTGGCGATGTGGTGTTTCTTGTCAGGGAAAATAGCTCGTTGAATATTTTTTCCCTGTCAGAACCACCACTTTGCCGCAAGCATATTCAGCAGAAAAAAATAGATCGATTTTACTTCCGACATGGTCTGATATATGGGAATATATCAGTCCTGATTTATTAATTTTAGGTTATGCGTCTAATATAAAAATTTAGTTTATATGAGTGGGTATATGAGTTATATACCCACTTTTTCAATGGAAATCTATGAGAAGAATTAATAATATTGGAACTTTATATAAATTGAACCACAAGAAATATCTCCAGTTAATGTGTTAATTATGATACACACGATTACTACTTTAGCAATAATATGCACTTAAATACAAATTTTCTTTTGAAGTTTTGAATATGTAAATTATTAAGCAAATAAATATTTATTTCGATTTCAAGAAATGCTGTAAACTTTTCTCAGAAAAAGTATTTTAAAATTTACTTAAAAGATTTAAAATTCCATGACTAAGAAAATTTAGTATAATATTAAGATTTTATCGGATAGAGTTGGTTAGGTTCCTTTCTGTTTCTTTACATTTACTCAGTTTTTATTTTATGAAACACCAAACATCCACTTCATTGATAATATGCACACAGTGATACTTTGAAAATTCGGCACCCTTTTATATCTAGCATTTAAAACCGCATATTCGTAAAATACTTCTGATAGACTTGTTTCGAGATGAGAGGTTTATTTAAATCCAAAAAATGATTAATCGAGTTAATGAACTGACATCTCGAAATTTTTTCATAACATTAATTCGATTTGACATGTCTTTTTCTCTACATGTATCTAATTTTATTTCTAATATTCGAAATGGTGCTTGAGATAAAATGAATTTTGAGTGCTCAAAACTCCATATGAATAGAGATAACACATTGAGGAACGCATATTAGGTAAATCTCAATATGTTAATCAGTTAAATTTTTCGTTAGGGAAATCTTCCAAACATGCTCCAGTCTGATGTTTAATATAAACAGGCTTTTACATATTTTAAATAATTCCTAAATTTTTGATATAAAATTTGATCATATCATTTCTATTCAAATTATTTCATAACACAGTTAATACTTATTATCTGTCTTCCATAAGAATTTAAATGATTAGTAAGAAATATGTAGATTACTCCTTCACTGTGAAATGGATTTAAAAATAATTGAAGCTCTGATTGAGAAGTAATCTTTATGATAATAAAATGAATAATTTTCCATTTTTCTTCTTATTAAAATTTTATTTTTCTTAACGAAAATTTTATTATCTTAATTATTATCTTATTATCTTAATTATTATCTTAATTTTTTATTCTTAAAGAAAACTTTAGATTTTAGCTGCCTGCTAAAATCTAAAATTTGGCTAACAAGAGGGAAAAAAATTCTGAAATTTTGATTCAGCTGAATTGTTGAAAGAAGAATGATTAAGTAATTTTAAAAAGTAATAGAAATAGTTATCATTGGAACAACTTATTCTTTGTCAAATTTTAAAGACGAATTTTAATGGAAAAGAAATGTTTGGTTGGTGTGAAAATTGTTTTGAAATGTATTTTCGGCATACAGTATTTTATAAAAGACAAAATCAGTAAAATAAATTTTAACTGTCCTGAAATCATTTTTAAAATAACTCAGTAAACATCTTTTTTCTATGATTTATAGTTTTTGCTTAAATGCCATTTAAAGATTAAAAAAAAAATATCGCTTGAAATATCATTGTTTAAAATAAAAAATAATGGGGATATTCTTCGAACGTTGGCTTCTATCTTTTAATTTTGTTAAAGTTATTGTAATTAGTTCTTTTGTTCCTTATTTGGATAAATAATTATTGACAGATCTTATAAGAAAACTAGCATCAATATTTCAACGATAGCACTCAATTTGTTTTTAAATGAAAAGAAGAAAAAAATCACAATCTAGTCGGGATAAATAAAAATTAATTATATAGCATTCTTTGAGCAAAGAGCGCCCCCTTGTGGCGTTTTACAGAATACAACCAGACCTGCACCCTGAAGTCGACTTTTTCCTATGCGCAAGCCTTGCTCTAACTCCGACTGCTTTCGGCTGGATACCGTGGAGTCCCTCCACCATACTGTTCTTTAACCTAATCTTCTATGT
The DNA here is from genome assembly GCF_947563725.1 of Argiope bruennichi. Classification (NCBI taxonomy): domain Eukaryota; kingdom Metazoa; phylum Arthropoda; class Arachnida; order Araneae; family Araneidae; genus Argiope; species Argiope bruennichi. The sequence goes on from NC_079162.1 coordinate 122,562,083, forward strand.
GTGTCTGTAATAATAAGTGTTTGTGAATTTTGTAGTGTAGCTGTGTTTGTGAATTTTGTAGTGTAGCTGTGTTTGTGAATTTTGTAGTGTAGCTGTGTTTGTGTAGATTAAAAATAGTGTATTTAAAACATGGCAGTTCCTTAGAAAACCACAACACACCACTATAATTATTATTAAATTTGATAGGTGTCTGATGGATCAGTATATTTTTAAATCACTGCATATGTGACAGACAAAGAGTCTTGCTTTATTCTATTTATGAATGTCCGAGATATAGTTTTCTGTAATGAGTCTGATTTTATGAAGCCTGCGAACCTTTTACCTTAACTCCATCAAAGTTATTTTAATGAGTGGGTCATAAAACTTCACGCCATGAGAATAAAGTTATGATGGCATATTCTTTGTGTAATTTATAATGAAGAAATTTTTATATGAATAATTTTTTAAGCCTTTAATCAAAGAACAAATTTTTAAAATATTTTTAAAATTTCTAAAACACTTTGCCTATACTTCAATATAATTTTAGACTGTAACTTTGAGATCTTTGACTGCTGTTCGAATTGCTAACAAGAATAAAATAATATCCTTTATATAAGTAATATAAAATAGACAATTTGTTGCTGAGTGGTTGCGCATGTGAGGGGAACTGATTGTTCCCCTCACATCATTTTTAACCTACTTTAGTGTATCACTTAGCTTCAAACATATCCTACAAGAAGGCCTCTTAGGTAAAAACAAACTGCATAAAAAGAGATATGGTTGGTACTGTTATTAATATGAATATAATTTTTTAGCATTCACTATCAATTTAGTTACATTATGAGGAAATAGATTTTTTAGACTTGTTTAATTTCCTTTCTTCAAAGAACTTTTAAAATGAAATTATATAAAAAATTCTACATAGTTTATTTAAAAAAAAAAAACTAATTTTTTACTGAGTGGTTAAAAAAAATTTCCAATTTAGCTTTTTTGATGGTTTGGTTTTTTTGGTTTTGTGGTGTTTTATGGCTCAAAGGCCATATTTAGCTTCTTTGAAATGCGCTATTTAGATTTAAATATATCCTACTAAAAACATTCGCAGAGATGATGGAATTGTCTAAAATAGGTATTATAATATTGTCGAGATAATCTTTTAAGACTCATTATTAATTTATCTAAATAATAGACAAATAAATCTTTGTTTATTATTTGACTTCTTTATTTTTATATGATGTTTCAACCTTTAATTTGAAATAAAATACAACTCTTCCCACATCTAAATTTAAATAACTGAACGTGTTGCTGAGTGATCACATATCAGACGGAAAATATTATGTATTTTCCGCGTACCTATGCCCTTTAGATTGGAACATCTAGTATAAGAATGCATAGCATGCAGAAATAACGAAACTTTATATTATGAAACGATATGCTTTATATTATCACTACTAAAAATTATACTTTGAGCATTTAATATACTTTTAGGTAAGTAAGACGCAAATAAATACTTGGTAATCTTTTAGATTTGCTTGCTTTCATTTATTAAGTTGAAATAAATGACGCTATTTCATGCAGGTAATTTAAGAGCAACATATTTGTTACTGAATGATTTTACTTGTCAGTGAAAACTAATTTTATCTTTTTGTTCCTTTCAATCGTGGCATTTATCTTCGTACATGTATCGTATAAAAGTGCTTTTCAGACATAAGCAACGAAACTTCATTAAAAAAATAAGAATGTTTCATATTAGTGTTGTAAATTTTTTCCTTTAGCATTCGCTATTCATTTAAATTCGGAGTAGATAGTTAAATCATTTTTTTTTATAATTGTTTGTTTTTCTTTAATAATCTTTTCAAATTGCTTATCCTGAATAGATATTTTAAAACAGGGTTTGAATTTGGGCGGGAAAGCAAATTTGTCCTTTTTTTAAAATTTATTTTTACCTTTATTTTAATGAGTTGTTCGAACTGCTAATACGAAATTAAATAAACTTAATAGAAAATAGTTAAATGTTTAGTATTTATTTATTTTTAAGAAATTTAAATCGTTGTTTTAAAACTTTAAAAATTTATTTATAATTCGTACTCTACTGTGTTTCTTTTTGACGAAAATTTAAGTGTCTCAGAAGGTGAAATGAATTGGCAGAAATGAATGTAATATAAATGAGCTTCAAGTACAGTACTAAAGTTTAGAAAACTTGAAATTCTGGAGAAGCATAATCGAGTTATTTCCTTCTCGCATAAATAACCGCATGATTCACGAAGTTAAATGAATTCTTTAATTATGATTGAAAAACTGTACAGTGAAGCTTCTCGAAATATGTAACATAATATTTTTAATTCTATTGCTTAAACATATGAAAAACTGATTGTAGGTTTCTTCTCAAAAGAGTGACTTATCAAAAGTCATTAATTAATGATGAATCTTATTTGCTAAGTAGTTTGAACAAACAATAATTTTTTATTTATATTGAGGCACTAGGCTTTTATATTCTCCTTCATTTCAGTTTTTTTTTCAATAAAAAAAAATAGCATTTCAAGATTAAAACTGGTCAATCCAAATAAAAGCTTTGTGGTTGAATAAGAGAGAATTTTTTTTCAATATATTAAAGCTATTAATTCGTTACAATTTTCTCTAAGTAATTTAATGAATAATATTCGTTCTCTGAAATAAGAAAGAATTTGTAGTTTCCACTCATGGTGCTTTTTTTTTAATAAACTTTCGATTCAACATTTTGTTTTTGATGAAGAAGCTCTGAATTAAATTTTTATTACATACTTCGTCTACACTCACATGCATCTGAACTGTTTGATGAGAATCTTCAATGATATTGCTATTTGCATATATTTTATACCCATTCATCCTTAGGACACTCGGAAAACCCTTCTTATGAAATATTTTTATGAAACCTAGGAAAAATAAATAGGTCGTTGACATTAGAAACAAATATTTATTAAGACATTTTTTCAGGTAAATGACCTACAGAATTATTTTAAGTATTTTCAGTTGAAAATTTTCAATATAATTTAAAATTTTCAATGGGATTAACAAAAAGAAACATTTCATGGAAACTATTCAGCTGAGAGTAGTGTCTTGAAATTTTCTTTCTCTCACACATATTTAAAAGATGTAATAAGAATTTTTCCAAGATATTTCTATTCCAAATTTCTGCGTCTTCTTGCTTCTCTAGTGCTCTAACAAATACTTTTCTTAGAAGGCTGTTTGTAATGAAATTAGGGACGTAGTATGTAGTTTGTAATAAACGAAATATAGTATGTAATAAAACTAGGACTAGTTTATTATAAACCGTCGTTTTATTTCAGTAAAATTTCCTACAATTAGAAATTTTATATGATAAATGGCAAACAAAATTATTACAAATAATATAATTTCAAAATGTCCATGCTATTTGAAACTCCTAATACAAGTCTGAACAAAATATTGCATGCATTTCACTTAGTGTTCGTTTACGTATGCGTCAAAAATAAACTAATTAAATTAACAAAAAATAAATTTAATCATGTCATTCATATTTCAATATGTTTTGCCTTCTTCCATTTCTGGCACCTAATAAAAACCATTTTTGTTAGGTTGTTTGCATTTAGAATAAGAGGGAAAATCTGTTATTTAAAATTACTAAAATTTCTTCTTTATGGATATTGTATAGTATAAATGATATACAAATATTTTCTAAGTACTTTTAATGAAAATTTCAGTTTTTATTTACAGTTTTTTTTAAATAATTGCAACGAAATGTTATTAAAAATTCTTTCATTAAAATTTTTTAACATTGTTTTTATAAGCATATATGTGAAAGCAGATATGAATTCTCCAATCATATTTGCATTTATATATACTATGCCTTTCCCCTCCTGTAATGTCAAAAATCTTTCTTTTATGGTATTTTTATTAAAACTCCAGGAAAGAAATCTGTCATGTAAAATCAATAAAGTTTAACCTATTTAGAGTATTCATCAGGTTAAGAGCATACAGAATTATTTTAAATTTTTTAACGAAATATTTCTTATGTTATTTAAAGATTTTAATAACAGTAAAGAAAATGTGGCATGAAATTTATTCAGTTAAGAACTGCATATTGAATTCATCAATAATGTTTACATTTCAATAGATTTTTTTTTTCTGTTTTACCGTTCGTCGCGCATCTTTCTTATATTACTGTTTGCAGTAAAATTAGGGCATATGTGTCATTTCAAATCAGCTTAGAAATCTTATTTAGTAAATGGTATAAAAATTTCTCTAAGAACTTTTTACTGCAAATTTTCCATGTTAATTAAAGACAATATTTAAATTTATTTGTTTAATCATGGTGCCTTGCTTTTTACTTTCAATCATATATATATATAAAATGTGTGATGTGATGTGTGATGATATGTGTAATTTAGTATGATTTGCCTTCTGTTTACTATGTAACCTCACAAACAACCTTTCTTATAAGGGTGTTTGTATTGAAACCAGGAATAAGTAATTTGTCATTTAATATCAGTAAAATGTCTTCTGTATAGAGATTTCATAAAGTTAATGATATTTAAAAACGATCGAAGAATTTTTAACTACAATTTTTCCATGCTATTTAGAGTTTTTTAATTAAATATGAAAGAAAATCTGCACGAGATTCCTTCAGTTAAGTATTGTGTTCAGAACTTTTCTTTGACTCATGAGAAAAGTGTTGTGTCAATTTTCAGCAATATTTCTGTTTCAACACACTATGTCTTCTCATTCCTAGTGTAGCACGTGCAACACTTATCATCAAACATATCCTGCAAAACATCTTCTCGAGAAGAAAGAGAGAAATGCTTTAAAACTGATATCAAATATTTTTTAATTATGAAGATGTTATTTTTGGCATTATTAATTAATTTATTAAACGATGCAGAAATAATTTTTGTAAGATTTATTTGCTTTATTGCAGTCATCTGTGAAAAGCTGAATGAAACAAAATATTACCCTTCACATAGGTGATGAATGGCAGACATTTTTTAGCTCAAGGGTTGCGCTTGTGAGAAAAAAAAATATCACTCTTATTTACATGTGCACCACTTACATTCAAACATATCATACAAAAAAGCTTCTCAAACGAGTTAAAGAAATTGTATTAAAACAGTTATGGTATATTTTATATTTAAAAAAATATTTTCTTATCACTTATTAATAATTTAGAAAAGGGACCCAGAAGTAAATCTTTTTTTTTTTTAGATTTACTTGATTTTTTTCAGTCAGCTGTTCAGTTTACTAATATTAAAGTAAAATGTTATCCTTCACACAGGTAATATATGACAGCGAGTTTGTAGCTGTGTCCTTGCACTTGTGAGGTAAAAGTAAATATTACCATCTTTGGCTTGACGTGCAACACTTAGATTCAAACATATCCTGCAAAAGCGTTTTTAGAGTAGAAACAGAGAAAATATTTTAAAAGAGATACGGTATATATATTTTTAATTATGAAAACGTCATTTTTGGCATTAACTGTTAATTTAGTTAAGTAATGTAGAAATAATTTATTTAAGATTTACTTGCTTTATTTCAGTTAGAAGTTCAAATAGCTGAATGAAAGAAAATATTATCCTTCATATAGATAATATATTACAGATAGTTTATAGCTGAGTGTTTGCACTTGTAAAGTCGAAATAAATTTGTCCTTTTTACCCACATGTCAACCACTTCGATTCAAACGTATCCTTCAAAAAACTTCTCAAACAGAGTTAAAGAAACTGTATTGAATCAGGAGTGGTATATATATTATAGTTATAAAAATTATTTTCTTATCATCCATTAATAATTTAGAAAACGAATGCAGAAGTAAATATTTTTTTTTTTTTTTTTTTTTTTTTTTTAGATTTACGCTTTTTTTTCAGTTAGCTGTTTAAATTGCTAACATGAAATACAATATTGCTCATCATATAAGTAATATGTGACCCACAGTTTGTTGCTTGGTTGTACTTGCAAGGTAAAAATACATTTATGATTTTTTTCTCAGAAGTTTTCCATGTAGTTTCGATATATATCCTGAAAAAAATTGAAGCACATGCTGTGAAACTGTATTAATATAAGTGTGGCATATATTTTGAATATTAAAATTTTATTTTTCTGTGATTCACCATTTGTTAAGCAATGTAAAGCATTAATGCTGTTCGCAGTACAAACACGAAATCAAATATTATCCTTCATTCAGTTAATAAAATACTGATAATTTGTTGCTGAGTAGTTAATGTGTGAAAGGAATTTTTTTTTTTTTTTTTTTTTTTTTTGCTCACAAAAGTGTACCACTTTGCTTCAAATATATCCTACAATAAATAATCGCAGCATTAATCAAAGAATTCACATGAAAAGAGGTATAATTTAAACTATCATTTTTTAACATTCACTATTAATTTAGTGAGATTTGTTTGATTTATTTTTATAAACGCTTTGAACCATTAAAATGAAATAATATAAAATCATGTCACATAGGTAATTTTAAAAACAATAATTTACTGTTGAGTTGGGGCTCATGCGAAGGTAAAAAATGATAAATTTTATTTCTCGTAAATATACATTTTATGCTACAAACACTTCTTACAAAACATTATCGCAGTCAGAAACAAAGAAACTGTATAAACACTATTGTAATATTCCCACTTTATTTTTGTTATTATTTACTATTAATTTAATTAAATGATGCATGAGTAAATATTTGCTTATTTTCAAAATTTGACCGTTTTATTTTTATGACCTCGGGGACCACGTCTCGGGGAAAAATATTCTCTCTCTGTGCCATTTATGTACGAGCATCTACAGGAAAGCACTGCATGAAGAAACAACGAAATTACTAATTAAAGAAACGGTGTTTCACGTTATAACAATAAAAAATTATTCATTTAGGCTTTAATAAGAATTTAGCCAAGTAACATACAAATAAATAATTGGTTATTTTTGAGAATTGCTTGCTTTATTTTAATAGTTTGCTGGAATTGGTAACACAAAATAAAATATAATTTCTCATAGAGTCTATTTTAAGATAGGCAGTTTGTTACAATTGGCTGTCTTTATGAGGGGAAAATATATAGTTCTTTTTTTTATTCATATAAACTTTTTTCACCTAAATTCAGACATATCCTACAAAAAATCTTCGCAGGTACAAAAAATAATACAGATTTAAAAAGAAGGAATGTTTCATATTATTGTTATAAATCTTAATTTTTGAACATCAAGTATTGATTTAACAACATGGATATCAATTCTGTTTTCAGACATGCTTGCTTTAACAGCATGAGTAGCAAGCATCATAAAAATTTCTTAAATTTGAAAATCACTTTTAAGCAGCTTAAAAGTTTTTAGTTTTCAGAAGGAGTCCTTAGAAAGTGCTTGTTTTCTAGTGAATTGCGAAGAAAGCTTTTCGTTTTGTTTTGTTTCCCCACCAGTTGAATATAATAATTCAAAAACATGGTCGTAAAGGCTTGTTTACCGGATGTATCAGAAAAGGAAACCACCAAAAATTAAGAATTCGAAAAAGGAAGCCAGGGGTTCCAGCACATAATAAGATAAGGCTCAATGATTCATTTTCTTTTTTTTCTTTGTTTCCTTTTGTTTCTCTTCTTTGTTTTCTCTTTTTCCTTCTTTATTCTTTTCTTTTCGTTCTTTATTTTTCTTTTTTGCTGCCATTTTCTTCAACAATGTGTATAACCATTTATTAAGATACCGGAATAATTATCTGTAAGGGACAGTGCGAAATACGTACTGTGCCATACTTATTGCGAATCGAAAAACATTCGAACTTCCAATTTTTAATGTTTTAGATATTGAAGTTATTTAAGTTATACCTGCTAAGTATATATTTAAGCTTTTATGTGTTGTTAAAGAATATGCAAATTAGTTCAATTAACGGAAAATAAGAAAACAGCAGGATAAACTTGGTGCACAAAAAGATATATCGAACATGGGAAAAGCTGTTCTAAAAACATTAGCATATTGGATCATCATTCTCATTAACGTGCCGTTTCGGAGATCGTCCAATTGCTTGGACGATCTATTACGGGTTATTATTCATCTGCGCTATATTGAATTGTACTTAATTGCGGTATGTAATTACGTTAGTCAATCTGGTCTTGGTCTACCCTATCCGAAAGGGTTTAAGACTTTGAAGGTTACCGAGGAGCGAATCATTATTTACTTATTGAAAGGCTTACAATCATACCAGAATATGGGTGGTAAATAAGGGTAGACATTATAATTCATTTAACTAAAATAAAATATTTAATTTGAATTGGTAGCAAATCAATTCTGAGATCAAGTGACTGAGTTGAAAAGTACATAGAGAAAGCAGTAACACACATAAGCATAAAAATAATATCACGATGTTCAGAGGATGGAAGACATAGTATACTGTACAGCAATATCAAACAATGTACTAATATCAAAAATTATATATATAATTATATATATATCCCATTATATAAAGTGAGAAGTAAGTGAGTGAGACAAATACATGGCGAGAATACAAAGCAGATCTAGAATGACAAACACATAAAAAAAAGCACCACTAGAAGGTAAATCCAGAATATGAGCAGAAACGTACAAAGTTTTTAATAACTATAACCCTATATAAAAAACAACAAGAAGTTGTGCCAGAATAATTACATAAATGAAGAATCAATTAAAACCAGACTGCAAACAACCAAGACACAGATCCATCATCCTAGCCTCTTCTGAATTTCTTCACAAATATCTCTCGAGACTTCACAAATCTTTCCCATCATCCTTAGCGTAGCCTCGTTCTTGAGTACACGAAGAAACCAATAAGGTTTGGATTCACAAGAAGGGCGGTTGAGGTGATAAGAACTAGTGAGCGTACATTCAAAAGCGAAGTGATCGGTGTCTTCCAGAACACCACACATGCAGAAATGGCTGTTTATTATATGAAATCTATGCAAATAAAAAAAAAGAAAGAACTATGCCCAGAAACAAAAATCAATAAATATTTATTATGTGTTAAAGGATTAAAATCAACTCTGAGAACATACCCATTGACTCTTACACCATTGTTGAGCTATTCCAATGTTGTGGCCATTCATGCAAAACAAACTTTTTCAATTTTGTCTTTAAATATGAATAAGGGGCCGGGATTGCAATTGATTCTCCCTCTGTTGTTGCAGATTTGACATGATGGTCGGATAACTCATTACCCGGGATACCGGTATGTGCTTTCACCCAGGACAACCTGCCAACCCTTCCGCCTTGATTATGTTTAATTTAATATTATTAATGAATTTCGAATTTCATTTCTTTTTCTTTAAAATTTCAATTGATGATAGGTTATCTGTAAAAATGTTAATTTTGTCGCAGTTTTCCAAAGTTCATTTAGCCGCAAAATTAATTGCCACCAGCTCAGCCTGGAAAACAGAATTATAAAGGGCTAATTTTAAACAATGAACGTTAATTAGTTTATTATTTTTAAAAATGCACACTGCAGCCCCAAACTTGCCGTCAGTGTACACCTCGAATTCAGGATTTTTGATACTGTTTGGAAATTCAATTGTTTTAATTTCTATAGAAATATCATTGATTTTAATATTATTATCTAAATTATCATCTTCTAAAACAAACTTAAAATTAGTCAATATGTAAATTTTAGCAAGATGAAATTTGTACTTGAAGCCTTTAATTTCCAGTGATCATGATATTTTTATTAGTATTTTTTGGAATCTCCCCATCCATTAGAAAATTTTTATTTGTTGGACCAATATTGACAAATTTGTTTTGACGAAGGAAAAAAGAAAAGAAAACTATAGAATCTGGTACAAAATTAATTTTTTTTAAATTTAAATTTTTTTTATTTTTCAGATTCTTTAAACATTTTATATTTTTTTTCTTTTATAACGCTTAATTAAATTTCTTCCCTCAACGTAATATCTCTTAATATATAAAGGATTGCCCTTACTTATCGAATTTCCCAGCATAAAGCCAGTGAAATGAGGAGTAGGGCAGAGTGATGATCGAACTCCACCATCGCGATATATCGTCCAATACATATAGATATTTTTCAATATATCGTGATATCATTACTTATTTATAGCTATCATAAATTATAAATAGCATGTCTTGGCATATTGACTAATCAGAATGACGCCAGATAAAAGGAAGTTTCAATTTATATAGTAAAAATATTCGTTTTCTTTTGAATAAAAATAGTTAGGAAATAATCGTGTTAAAACCCCTTTACTAAAATGTGTTACCATGTTACAATTTCTAATATTGCGTTACTTCAATATAGTAATTTTTAAACTGTTACCCTTTTTACTGCTGACTTTAAAAAACAACAACTTCAATTTGTTTTATTCCTCATAAAAAAAAAGGAAAATGACATAATAATGCCTTTAAAAAATAAAATTAAGAAGTTTTAATAAACCATGAATTCAAAATCCGATGTCTTGAAAAATTAATTTTGTATAGGAATTACATAAATTTTTAATCTTATTTTAATAGCATTATTAACAAATTTAATTTTAAAATGCATTAGAATTTTAATAACATGTATGTTATATGCCTAAAATTAATAAGAAATAGTAATTCCGAAATGAGTGAAACATTAATGACAAATATTATGGAAGGTAAATTTATTTACGGTCATATGATGTAATGCATTAAAAAATTTGGAAAACAATCATGATTAGAATTAAATAAAAGAAAAATATGCCATTATATATCATCATTAATAGAAACTCAATGAAGAAATAACCAACACTCAAGTACAACGCTGTGTTTCTGAATGTTAAAATTCTAGCTAATTATCTTTCATTTCTAATTATTCTATCAACATTTTGGCATATTATAAAATATGAAATGAAATTAAGAAATTAAAATAAAAATAATAATCAAAAATAAAATGAAGGGGGATAGTAAAAAAAAGATTATATAAAAAAACAGTTAAAAGACTGAATAATCACCAAAATATCTTTAAAGACAGAAAAATTATAATTTCACAAAAAAATTCTTAAATCGATTGAATGCAGGAATTTTTAAATCAATTCAAAATATTGTGTATTTGAAAATAAAAAGAACGCGAATAAAAAAGAAAAGAAAACTCTTTTAAACTGCTTGAAAATTTGAAAAAAAGCGCAATATATAATCCAATCACATAAAATAAAATAAATTGGAACAATAAAATTTATCCATTAAAAATAATCTTTATCTTAAATAAAATATAAAAAAATATATAATGTAATTGGAAAAGAGCATTTTTAAAGATACAAAACAAGAAGAATTATACATTTTTAGAAATATAAAAGCGCATACTACATTTAAGTACGAGGATTAAAAAGGAAAGAAAAACAACACATATTTCCTACCGATATGCAAAAGAATGCCTTGAAATCCAAAAAAGAAAAAGAAAAAAAAGATTCCAAAAAAGAATCGTAAAACGTTGCCAGGACTGATTCTTAATATCTATACAAATTCGACCAATATAGAAATCTCAAAATTACCCAAAATTCGATAAATATCGAAATACAACAACATATTCGATAAGTATTGGAAGTTCGATCAAGATCGATCGAGTATTCAAATTAGTTTTGAAAAGTGTTCAGCAAGTAATGCAAGCGAAAGCGAAGGTATAACGGCATTTCTTTTTTTATGCGAGTACTCTGGAGTGTGAAAATGCAAGCTGTAAATAAAATTGTGGATTTAATCCGAATTAACCCTTTTTGCTTTTATTTCTGAAGAAGAATATTTAACGATTAAACAAAGAGCAATCAACAACCTTCTGATAACTGCAATTATTTTTCCATAATAGTTTTATTCATTTAGGGAATAGAAAACAGTTTATTCCAAAATGACGTGGTTAAAACAAGTATTTTTATATGTTAGAATATGCAGTATTGATAGAAATATTATCAAAAATTATGTATAAAGGTAAAAGAAAAGAAAAAAAGAAGAACAACAACAACAAAAAAATACTAACCGATAACCAAAGCGAAATCGAAAATGCAAATTATTTGTGAATATTTATATATTCATCGCGCACCATTAATCATGATCATGATTTCAATAGATCGATTTTTTCAAAAATATCGATTTTTTTTTTATAAATCGAAAATTGGCACAGCTCTAGTTAGAACATGAAATTTGGGAAATTATTATTTTTTTACCATAGAGGGCCACTAAGGACGGATTTATCAAATTTTTAATTCGAAGTTTAATTAAAAAATGAAAACGAAATTTTAACATGTTTTCATCATAACATCATTCGCTGAGTACCATCACGTTAGCTTTAGGAAATTGAGGGTGGTGCTAATAGGAAACCAATTTCACGCACTGGTTTCTCGTCCCATTAGGAATGTAGAGTTATAATGGATCCTCGGTTAACCAGCATAATTCATTCCGGAATCTCACTCATAATATGAAATGTTCTTTAAGGGAAAAAGTTTTTTTTTCTTAGGAAAATAGGGCAACAAGTTCCATTCCAAACTGAAAAATATTTAACTAATTTTTAATAATGTAATTTATTACTTATAATTTATGCCCTTTTTTATGTGGAAATCTTCTAAAAACATTGCTTTTGATTACGTTTCAAAATTCAGTAGAAATCAGACATAGCATCATCGTCAAATTAATTCGTAGTGCTCATAGCTAATGCCTTATCAGGATTATTTTGCTAAATATCAGATTTAATATTTTCCCATTCTTTCAGCATCTTCCTTATGTCACTAGAAGGTTGTTGCTTTGCAGTATTTATTATTTCTTCTTCTTTGGGTCAAATCTTTTAAGCAGCTCCATAAGCTCATCGAAAATTCTCGTTATGTTCTTCTACCATCTCATTGATTTCGTTTCTATCCATTTCTAGTTCTATAACATTGGTCATTGGCATGAACTCGTCCTTTAAATCTTTTCAGACGCTTGCTCAAATTCTTCGGAGTCACGTTTGACAACGCTATCTAGCTAACCTTCTTTCTTATAGATATAAAGGTTTTCTTCAGACAAATTTTCGATGCATACGAATACAGTCCAATCCAGAATGTGACTCTACGGTGTCTCCACTCCGCTGGTGTTACGAAACCTCACACGTTAAGTGAGTCACTTTTTTACATTTTTTGTTTCCTGCTCTATATGCGAGGTGCTCATTTAGCGGTTTATGGCTGTATTTAAAATCCATAACATTACTTTACCTACCAGGGAAGCAAAAACCTAATTATTATCAGTCAATATTCCATTTTTCATATTTTCAGTTTTCCAAGTTTTTCAAAATGCTTAATTGTATGTAAAATTATATTTAAAAAACTGTGGTTCATGAATTTAAAAGAAATGTCTATATGGTCTCTTTTCCAATAATGTTAAACTTTTGTTTTTCAATAAATAGTCACCATCACATCTTATAGACAAAAAAAACTAAATTATTTTACTTTATTTTCTGTTAAAATTATAAATGCAGAAACTAAAAAATACTAAATACAGGAATAGGTAATCAAAATAATTATTTTCATTTCAAACATTTAGTCTTATAACATTTTGATTGTTTAAAGACAGTAACTGAAATTCTTATTATAAAGGATAAATAATTTAATACAAATAAATATACGAAGTTAAAAGTAGCTTAAAATTCATTTTTAACTTTGAAGAATCGAAAAGAATTATAATATTTTCTGTTAAATTTAAAATTAATCACATTAAATAAGAGAAAATATTTGAAAATTGTTGAAATTTGCAGATTTTTCATTATTTTTCAAATATATTTGCTGTTTGTGATTATTTATCATAGGAAATTGAAATGAATGCTCTAATAGATCCTTAATGTTTTAAAATATCGTCGAAGATGAAATAAAATGCAAATAAATATACGAAGTTAAAATTGATTCTTAACTTTGAAGAATCGAATAAAATTATAATATTTTCTGTTAAATTTAAAATTAATCACATTAAATAAGGGTATATATATATATATATATCCTTATATATATATCTTAATATATATATATAAGGATATATAAGGATAAGGATCCTTAATATATAAATATATATATCAATGCAATTGTAAAAAAATATAGGTAGTAAGACTGCGCGTGGCAACTTCGCATAATATGCACACATTGTACTCTAATGCGTATAAATGTAATTATTTGGCAATGGAATCAATTATATTAACTAGAAAACCGCTGGTTATACCCACTGAGTAAAATACTTAAATCAAAACCGTTTCGGAACATGTTGTAAATTACATTAATCAGAATTTTTTTATATATAAATTAAATGTTAAAATTATTAGAACAGCAATGAAGTTCTTACAGTTTTTATTATAGGAAATAAATTTATATATTTATATTTCAAATGTGCGAATTTTAAAATGTATACAAACTTATTTATTAAATAAAAAGATTTCAAAGAACTTCAACTTTATCACAGAATGTCACAAAAGGGGAATATATTTATAATTTTTTGAACGTATAGAACATAGCTGTATTCAAAATCAAATATTAATGTTAAATATTTAGTTGAACTTCCTTTGGCGTCAGTTATTGTTTTCGATATTTGATTCATGCTACCAACCAATTTATTTTTTGATTCATGGTTGATATTTCTTCATTTGTGTTTCATCGTCTGAAAAAAACTTATTTTTATTTTTTCGCTTTTTCAAATGTATTTCTGCTTCAAAATTGATCATAAAGTTTCGGTGGGGCCGAGGTCTAGTTTTTTGCCCAATACTCTAGTCTTATTATTTAAAAAACGATGTTTGATGTGTGTTTCGATTCTTATCTTGTCAAAAGGTAAGATCCTTGCTCAAATTTGTGGTGGATTTCTTCACATAAGGCGATAGAATATTGATGTGCATCCTCCTGCTATTCTTTTGTCGGTAATCACGATTTCACCAATTTTACTGGAAAAGCATCCCCATAAGATCATATTCAATGGATCAGATCATTGGATTTTGCAACGGCCAAATTTTTTGCTATATTTTGTTTGTAATGGGGTTTTCTTCCCATTTTGATTCAAGTGATGATTGTAGAATCCTTGATTCGACGGCGAAATGTTAGAGCCCACACATTCGATATCAAGGTTTAATGACCTTTCTTGACGATGCACAGTTCTTTTTCTGTTTCCTTGATGGTTTCACAGACAATAAAGAATTATACATAAAAACATTCCAAATTTGCAAAATTAAAAATATAATCAATTCTTTCGCACTTAAATATAGCCATCTTCAGCAGGCATTTAAATAATTATGAATAGCTAAACTTTCGAGATTAAAATGCTATTCTTTTCTGAAAAATATTGGTATTATTCAAAATATCTGAAACTTTCATGTATTTATGGTTGAATTAAATAGGACACTAGAAAATCATAACAAGGCAAACATTGTATTAGGTATTTGAAGCTTTATGAACAAAACATGAGGTTTTTATGATATAATCTAACTATTTATGAATAGCAACGAATATGAACGACTTATATTATGTTTGTAATTTTAAAGCCTCTCTCCCTCATTATTAATAGTCGAAATCCCGTTTTTTTTATTTTTTGTGAGAGCCCTAGATGCAAAATTTTAAATTGAAACTTTATGATACTTTTTAAAATCTGATTACAAAATAAAAGAAACATTGAAATGAATCTGTGGTTTCATTACAAAGTTTCGTGCATGTAAAATTTATCTTTTATTTTACCTCTATCTATAGCTGCCATTTTCATCTTTAAATGAGACCCTTTCATTAAATAACGACCTCTATTTTCTTAAAGAAATTGAGAAAAATAAAACCGTTAATGATGCTACTGCACGTGGGTGAGTTTTGACCCACGTGCAGTAACACCTACACTGTTTCCATAGCAACCGAGCTTCTCCTTCCTCTTATGTAGAATCCCTGAAAGTAGAAACATTCAAGTTGCTGTAAATATAATGTTGCGTATTATAAATGGTTAAATTAAAAGGTTCTGAAGAATTTGTTTATATCAGCAATTTCTTGTCCCTTCACTCGGAACCACTGACGAAAGCATTTTTACATCCCTGCTCAAATTAGTGGTGGATTGTTCGTATAATGTGATAGGATATTGATGTACATCTTCCTGTCATTCTTTCGTCGATTATCAAGATTTCTCCAACATCTTTACAAGAAAGACATCGCTATACCATCACATTTCCACTTTCACGGTGAACTGTCTTTAGGATATGTTTTAAGCACTTAATCAGACATTTTTTTAAATTTTTTTGATAAAGTTTATATTATCTTCTATTGGGCCATAACACATTATTCCAGAATTGTGAATCTATCTAAAGATTGGAATATTGGATTTTGCCAAATCGTTTGCTATAATATTTTTGAAATGTATGGATTTTTCCCTTATGATTCAGATGTTGATGGTAGAATCCTTGATTTCACGGCGAAATGTAAGAGCTCACACATTTGATGTCAAGTTTTAACGACCTCTCCAGACGATGTACAGTTCCTTTTCTGTTTCCTTCATTGTTTCCTAGAAAAAAATAATAAATAAAAATATTCCAAATTTGCTTAAATAAAAATTACATCCAATTCTTTTGCACTTAAATATAGCCTTCGTCACCAGCCATTTGAAGAATTCCTAATTGCTCAGGTATCGTGATTAAAAGGGTAATTTTTTTTGAGAGATATAGGTTTTCTTAAAAATTGCTAAAACTTTTATGTATTTATGGGGAAGTAAATAAGACATTAGAAAATTATAGCAAAGTGAATATATTATCAAGTTTATAAATCTTTATGAACAAAACATGAATTTTTAATAATATTTTGAACAGCAACATATGAGGAACATATGCGTAATTTCCGTGATTTTATGAACTCATCAAAGTTCTGTTTACACCTTACGACAATGAAATTAAATATATCTCCGTTATGATTAATGGTTGACCGTCCCCCCACTTTTTTTTTATTATTTGCGTAAGCTCTAGATGCAAAAATTGAAATTGTACCATCCTTTTTAAAAAAATCTGATTAATAAAAAAAAGAAGAAGAAAAGACGATGTTGTGTTTTTTTATTACAAAGCTTCGCGCATGTGAAATTATTTATCTTTTTTTACCTCTGTATCCAATCGGTTATTTTCTTTTATATAAGACAGCTCTTCAGTAAATATCGATTTTAATTATTTTAAAGTGATAAAATTTCGTGGAAAATAAATTATTGCGTTTCTGTGGAAAACAGATAAGGTTTCACTTCACTGACGTAGTCAAGTTGTCATAGCAACCACCGAAGGGTTGTTTCAATTTCATTCTTTATATAAATATAAATGTAGCGCTGGATGGAAATTTTGCTTCCGCGTTAAAAATTCGTCCTCTTAATTTTATATTATGGCTTCTTTCTTGAATATAGGAATGGGATATAGGAATCTTTCATATTCTGTCTTTCGTTATAACACAAATAAAACATTATTTAAAATTTTTAAAGGTGCAAGACGGTTAATTAAAAAAAAATACAGTCTGTTGCCTCTAATAGAAATAAACATAAACATTGCTGTTATGATAGTGAGAAAAGATTGTCGAATCCTCTTAAAAGACCTATTAGGTAAAATTATACACTTCTTTGGGTGCCCTCACAATTTGTTCAAAAATTGCGGAGATTTGAACAGAGTTGAAACCAACCTTTTGCGAGGATATTCAAGAAATAGATTAAATGTTACTAGAGCTTACTACAGACATGTACTGAAGACTCTGCGAGGCCTCATCTTTTGGAAAGGGTTCCATTTAAGGGAGGGGGGGGGGTGGACTCCATTAGACACTTTTGTGAATTATTCACTGACAGTTATGAAATTTTTTATGCTTATGTATTAAGATATAAATACGTCATATTTTTTAAAAGCATTTAAAAGTGAAATATATCATTTTTTAAATTTAAAAGATATATAATTTTTTAAAATTTCAAAATATTCCATGCGACTTAATTTTTTTCTAATATTTTCTTCTTCCAATATAAACTCATTTGAAACAAAACTATGAATAATTTTGTAATTCCAATTAAATGCTAATTTTTTAGAAATATTTTTATACAACCTTACTGAATTTTCACAGGAATGTTATGTTTTTCTGAACTAAAATTGACTTCTAACTATCTAAAAAAACTCAAAACATAAAATGCGTACCTTATTTTCTTTTAATGTTTGATCGAAATCTTTATTATCAATTCTATTTAATTTATTTGATTATTTAAGATATTTCAATCTAATTACAATATGATTTTGAGAAAATTAATTAAGATGAACTTTTTTTCCACTTAACTCTTCAAACATCTATTTTATGGAAGACATTTTATAACACTCTTTTTGTTGAATATAAACATATATTTTGGTGATGAAATGATAAAAATAAAACTGTGCGTTTTCGCCATTTTTACTTATTTTAATCCCCTTAAAGACAACATGATTGATCCTGCATAAAGATAACTCAAGATCTCACACTCGCAGTCTTGTTATTCAGTATCTATTAAAAATCCCTGTAATGTGTGCTTCTTAATCTCCTTATAATTTTAATTTAGCACCATATACTTTTTTTTTTCTTTTAGCGAATTTAGAGGAAAATCTGAACATAAAGCCTTTTTCATTATCAGAGTCAGTGGTGAAAGCTACGGATGCAATTTAAAAAAAAAACCGACAAAAAAAACTGTCGTAAAACACATGTCTGAAGACTAAGGAAAATGTGAGGTAAGTGTATTGCGGACGCGATTTGGAAGGACGAACAAAAAAATTGTTATGCAACTTATGTTTGAAGACTGGGGAAAAGGTTAGTTAAGTGTATTGCATGTGATGGAGAGTATTTTGAAAAAGACCTTCAATATGTGGACGAAAAATATCAGCAATAATATTTTATCAATTTAGCATCTTTTTTGATTGAACAGCCTTTGAATATAATTTTAACTGTCGTATAAACACTGTCTATAATGTTGAATATTTTATATTATGATTGCGTTTTAAATTTCTGAAATATTTTTAAAGTGAAGAAAGATGCGAAATAATAAAAACATAAGAATTTGTTTTTTCGGATAAGCTAACGAACTACATGATAAATCAAGAAGTAACAAGAAAATCATGGTTTTGTTTGCTTAAATATTTATAGCAGATATTTTGTCGTTTGTAAGGTACTGCAAGTTGTGTACACGTTGAAAAGACTCGTTTCGACTGTATCTGAAGGATTTTTTTCTTAAGTATGCAAGTACATTAAAAATAGTTGTAATTATTTTATTTAAAGTGTATGAACAAATATTTTATTTCTACTAATATTTTTAATATTTAACTTTTCATCTGTCACACAGCGTATAAGCTAAAATACATCAAGCAACTAAATAAATGAGCATCATATTGCTATTCAATTCGAATTTTTATTTATAAATGTCCACTAATGATTTGCTACTTGAAAGTAAAAAAATACAAATTTTTAAGATTAAATGAGTGTGGTTGCATTAGTTTCAACTTTAATTATATAAAAGTTAAATTGCATTTAAAATATGATAGTTTTATAAGTATTTGTATTTAACAAATAATTGTAAATGTTATTTATTTCGGAAAAAATGCATATAATTCAGAATTTCTGAATCTTTTGCATGGAAGAAATTCAGAAAAAGAGGCGCAGATATTGAAATAGATTTGAGTTTCACCTCGTAAGTTAAACTCATAATTACTCTCGAATCTTATTAGCAAATTTCTAATATTCTCACTTCTTGTATCAAGATTGTGTGATTTTAAAGCATTATGTATTAAAACATTTCATTCGAAACCAAAAAATATAATTATGGTAAATTTTAAAATTTATTTTTAACTAACTCATTACGCATGATTTTCGTTTAAATTAATGAAAGTGAAAGCCAATGATAATACAAAGAAAGCTTTTCCCTTAATTGTTGCATAACTTAGGCTGACAGTTATTCTGAAATTCTTCCTCCATTACATACATATATTTCGAAATTTAAAATTTCTAACAGAAGCCTAATTTAAACTATTTAATGTATTTCATTGTTAATAAATATACCATAGCCCAAATATGCGTAATTTTATAATTCAACTTGTTAAAAAGCTACACATTTTTTAAAAAATTTGTTGATAAATTGAAATATAAGTTAATAAATACTTATTGAAACTTATATTTCTCAGAAATTCATGCCGTTTTACAATTTAAAGATGTATTTTTGGAAATTTTCTGTCATGCGCTTGAATTTAACATCTTTATGTATTTTTTTAGTTCGTATAAAGGGAGGAGGCAATGAGTGGAAACACAAATAATTCTTTTCCTTTGAAGGTGACTTGTATATTAGGATGGCAGGTAATCTGAGATTTCAATCATATTTATGATTTTTTTATATGTTTAATATTAAATTATAAAAATTCATGAATAAATGCGATTTAACGAAATTTATTATTCAGAAATAAATTAATGCATGAACATTTATATAGCAATTAAAGTCTGAAAAATCTAAAATAAGAATAAGATTTTCTTAAATGCAAGGATACTGGTATTTTAAATTGTGCGATATTTTTTTAATTCATTTTCCTTGCTTAACAGGGATTAATTATTAAGAAAGTCGCTTATCTTTAAATGCTTCCAAAATATTTTTTTTTAAATGCATTTCTGTACATTCAAATATTTATCTTTATTTCAAAGATCTTTATGTGTCTAATATTTCATTATTTTACACAGCATAATGATTTTAGTAATCGCATTTATTTATTTCATTAGTGCAGTCTCATAGAAACCAAATATTTGAGCTTTTATAAAACGTAGGAGTTCAGGTATCTGCTTATTCATGAAGTAATGAATATTACATAAATACAAAAAGTAATATATTTCCTTTTTTAAAATATAATTTGCATTCCATTAAATAATGTAGAAGAACAATCTTTTTGTAAAATATTATATAACAAGTTTTTATTCTGGAGTTGAATTCTTATGGAGATTTTCTTTGGCAACACTTTCTTTGATATGGACTAATAATGAAATCTTTCTTAATAATTTTGTTTCGAAAACGGTTATAGATAAGTTTCAATATTTTTAAATGTAGAAGGGCCTCTCATAAAAATTGAGAGCTTTTTAGATTGTGTTGCAGTTAAAAGGTTAATTATAGATAATAGTTGACCAGATATTTGTTATAGATAATAGTGTACTCTTTAAATCATTTTGCTTTCAATAAATTATTGAAAATGAAACCTTATTTTTGAATATACATAATATATTTACTTTATAAGCCTTGAATAAAGATTTCAAAAATAAACTGTTGTAATAAAGATGCGAATCTGTCGTATGTTAGTCGCAATCTATTCATTAAATCCGTTTTTGTAACTGTATTGAATAATTATAACAAAATAAAATAATAATCATTTATACCTTTTATAAATAAAATTTTGTTTAAATAAGTATGAAGAAGAGGACTGGTTCTAGAGGTGAACTTACTATCATGCCATTCAATTCCCATTATTTTCTCATTCTAATACGAAGGTTCTAGAACTTTTGAATTTTTCGTCAAATAAGTAACAATCAAAATTATATGCCTAATTATAAAAGATAATTATGATTATAAAAGTTTTTTTGTTGAACAAAAATGCAACCTCAAAGGAATGTCTATAATCAAAATGCTAAATATTTTAAAGCTATATTAATCGATTATATTCATTACAGAAACTTTTAAATTATAATAAAATATAAATATAGTTTTTATTTCAGTCAGTAGAAAGTAATAATGCAAATAACGGATATTCTCCTATCTCACCAAAAATATTTATTATTGGTGAGATTGAGACGATGAATCAAATTGTTTCGTTGTAATCAGTTTCAACGAATCAGGTTTTACCTTCTTTGATTTAAAAAAATACCAAATATTAATTGTGCCTTATAAAGGTTTTTAATTAATAACATGAATAAAAATCTAGTTTCACAAAGGTATGTATTGAAAAACAATAAAAATGAACCGCTTTCTTGGAAATTTGCTAATCTTTTCTTCTGTAAACTTTTTTCATAAGTTATCTTTTTTGAAAATCAGATTATGAAGAGTTTCGTAACTTGGTAATAAATTGAAGGGCAATGAATCTTATATACGGTGCTAACAGAAGACGTGCGGTTATGTGATTCCCTTGAAGGTGTTGTTACCCTTTGCTGCAAGCATGGAAAAATTTATCTCGTGTTTGACAGCTGCAGTAAGTAAAAATGTAAACAACTGTTTTTAATATTTGTGTTTAATTATTATTGCACTTTTGGGCCGATTTGCATCTTATAATAATTGGTACTTAATTTTGATTTTATTCGGATAGGCACAGACCATAATAAAACATATTTTATGATTTGCAACATTTTTGTACTTTGAAGAAACTTTCTGCATTATTATTAATTTAAATTGACGTTTCCCACGTTATTTTATACTTACTATTTAACAAATTTTCTTTTAAGTTTTCTAGGAAATTTCAAAACTATGAACAGTTTACCCGTGATAGTTCTAATTTTCTATACTATGCTATATGTAGCATTCGTATTTGGCAGTGTTTCCTTTAAGAGAAACACTGACAAATTACTGTGCATTTTCATATAATTTATGAGACGCTTAATAATCATTTCTTCAAGGATCCTTTTTGGATGAAAAAATGGTTAAGAAAAAATGTGCTTTCATTTCGCTAACGGTTATATCTAGGCTAACAATAAATTCTTGATAGCAAACTGTTGGGCAATTTTATGCTTTATGACGTTTTATATTATAACAGATTTTATAATCTAATGATAAGGCGTTTTAATAATTTCAAAGATTAAATCATTTTCTTGGGAAATATCAAGGATATATATACAATCAGCATTTTCGATTTAGTGGAACAATTGTTATTTCTGACAATTCAGGTTAAAAGTTTTCGTCAGGAGGTCGATTAAGTGAACTCACAGTTAAAATTTAATTGTGTGTGAAATGATTAATGAAGTAAACTTTTAGCATTTTCTTCATTTTTAATTAATTAATATCGATAGTCATTGATAAGAAATCCCATTAACTATGAAGACGAATGGCTGCAATCATCAGCAAATAAATAAAATACCTTTTTTTACTTTCTTGTTCACCAAGTATAGAAAAAGTATTATAATGGGCAAAAAATTCAACACGAGATTTTGAAGAATCTGAACGTTTTAGACGTTCCTATGTTTGAAAAATACATTTTTGGCATTATATCTGTCTGTCTGTCCGTGCTTCTACCTGATTGTGATAAAGATAGCTGAATAACATGTTGAGATTAACAGACGGAATTTGGCATAGGATGTTCACACCAAATTTGTAGACTTTGATCAAGTTTTAAGCAAAATCCGTTTAGAGGAAGTTTGTCTGTAAGCCCTTTAGAATACAAGTCAACACGATAATTACAATACCAAGAGAGCTAGATAGATGCAATTCAGCCCATGTATTTAAAATCTATAGTGTAGACGCCTATGAAGTTTTAAGACATTTCCAAAACAAGATTGACTGTCTTTCTGTCTGTATTTTTCAAAAAAAAAAAAAAAAAAAATTAGACTCGATGACTTATTATTTTGTGACTACAAGTAAAGTTATGTGTCAAATCGGTTTTGAAAAGCCCATCTAACACTAATCTAATTTGATTTTCATACATTATTTAACGCATGCCAATGATTAAACGCCAGAAAACTCACCAAGGATCACATGATCGATTCAGTAAAAATGCTAAATTCAGGTCAAAGATTAATATTTCGTAACTGCTCCACATATTCCATACAAGGCATTTTCGCATGATGAGATACGAAATTTAATGAAAAATATCATTGTGTTTCAACACAATGCTTTGAAGCAAAATATTTTTTTTAAATCACTTTTGTTTACTTGATGGGGAAAACTGAATATCTTCGGGTAAATTAATTAAGAGCGGATATATTAATTTTGTATTGTATACAATTTTTATCAATATTTTATTATATATCTGCTGTTTTATGGGAATTCCTTTTGGGAAAAACGTAAATTTCTGATGAAATATAAACAGAAAATTAAATGCTTCTAATCAGTACTCAAAGTATGAAGGTTTTTTGGCCTCATTTAAAAAAAAGTTTGACATTTTTTACTCACTCTGGTCCTGAATTGGTTAATCCAAATCCGTTAGTTTATTATTTAGTATTTTTCAGCTATTCTACTAATAACAGGTTTTATACGCCAAAAGCGGTGATAACTCGCCAAATAAGCTGTATTTTTTAATAATTACGAAAAACCTAAAATGCTAATCATAATTTATCCTCTCGAATTACGCCCTCATCCTTTGCATCAAGATCTTTATACATTTAATTATCTATCTGACATATTTATATCTGTGATAAAGGATTTAATTTTAATTTTATTTAATTGGAAATGCAATAAATATTTTGACAATAAAATAAATTATTGGAAAAATTCAAATATATTCTATTAGCTTCATGAAAGTGCGTCATTCACAGCCTTAAGTTTATGGTATCTGGGAGAAAAATATAATAAAATGTGGTAATTCATTTCATTTCTCTATGCCTAACTTCTATCTTTACATTACTGAAAGTTTATTATTATTAAAAGGTTCCCTATTTTGCCAATGAAGTAATTTAAAGATATTTTCGGTTCGGAAACTATTTATGTCAATGCATAAAGCGTTACTTTAATTTGAAGTCAAACTTTCTTTTTAGATAACTGGAGGTATCAAACTCTCTCTTTTTGAGAGGAACTTAAATGATTTGAAGATCTAGTCTGCTGTTATAGAATAACAATACTGGAAGAATAAGTGTGTTTATTTGGAAGTATTATGATGTATCCATTTTCACCGTTTCATTTCTTCTTAGGAAATTTAAAAAAAAACGTTATAAAGGAATAATTGTTAAGAGTGCAATTTAATATTTCTCACAAAAATCACAAGCTTCTTAAATATTCTAAGTGGTGTCTTAAGAATATATTATATTCAAACGAAAATGATAAACAACTGTTTTGAACCATTAATTAATTCATTCTTAAATGATAATTAAATTATCTAATCGATAAGAAAAGTTTCCATCCTAATTAAAATTTTGTATACACAGGTCGCAAAATGTTCTTCAGATCACAAAATGTTTGTTAAAATGCATTCCCAGATTTAAAAAATCCACGAAATGTAAAATACAAGATACAGGGGAAAATGAACTATTCCTTGAATTCTCACCTACCTCTTTTATCATGATGATTTGGATTCGACGGGGCTGTTTTAATAACCTGAGATCAAAACACATTATTTACTTCCGAATTAAAATGCGTGATTTCTTGTGTACCTATTTTTTTTTAATATCTTGGATATACAATAACTTTGAGTTTTTCTGTGAATGGTATGAGTTTATGTGTTGAGCTTACGAACTTTAAAGAATTTATGATTGATTATTTAAAAATCAGTCAATAGATATCTTTAGCTTGAAATATTGGTATTCTCTACCAAAATATTTTCGTCTTTTGATGAATAAACTGGACACAGGGTAACCACATTACCGGGAAAATACAGGAAATATCTATAAAAGTGGATAGTATAAGGAATTTTGAAATTTTCCATAAGAGCTGCGAAAGTAAAGGGAATTTTAAATTTCATAGTTTTTTAGCCTAAAAAATACCGATGTTTTGAAACACTGAAAAAAAAAACTATCGCCTTTGCTTTAAATACAAAACGTCATTTGCGACAGTTAAACCGCAGAAGCTGATCCCTTTTCTACTTAATCTCTTTTTCTTCTGCGGGGATTAGGCCAGTTTCTAAGACTGATAAAAAATATCGAAAATAGAATAGTGACTACAATTAATACTAGCGGAGCTACTGAAACTGAAAAAAATACACTTTTTAGCAGAGTGTTTTAGATTTTAAGAAGAATAGAACTAAAATATTATTTGCTTGCGTGTCCAAAGATTTTTCTGATTCAAGATCTGTACCTTGTTTAAATTTATGTTCATTGAAAAACGCTGCAATATTATCTGAAAAGTGAATCGTTGATTTGCTTCAACTTCTTTATTAGAAAGAGCAAATTTACACTGCATGTTTAGAACGATCCAATTTGAGATTTTCTCGAAAAAAGTAAAAAAGTTAATACAAAGAACAGCTTGATTAATTTAACAAAGGGATTCGTTTAGATTATTTCTATGCTAATGTTTTGAGGTCCTAAGAAGTTTTTGATTTTTGGGAAGTTTTAAAAATTATACTTTTATTGTAACATCGTGACTCTATATAAGATTAAGATTAACAAGAGTAAGTCAATTTAGAATTAACAGTAGTATACATGCATAAAATCTGAAAGAAAATTCTTTAATTGATTTAAGAACTGCATATGATGCTATACTAATTTTTGAAGACGGCTTAAATGTTCTGCTCTCAAGAGATTTGTGATATATTATGAAGATTTAGAAAAATAAAAAGAGACCAGCAAACGCAATGTAGCTTTGCAAGTTAAATTGTTCAAAAAGAAGAAAAAAATGAAACTCGTGACTAAAAAATCGGCAGAAAAATTTGGTCCTAAAGCATATAAATCGGAAATAAATGCTTTGTTTATATTTTTTTTTGTTAAGTTATTATTGAATGGTTTGTATCATGATAGCAAGAATGTTATTTTGCATCTTATTTCAACAGAATCCTTAATTTTGCTAAATAATCAAAGGTAAGTAAAGGTCAAGATAAGTGATCATGTTTTTTTTTAAATAAGTGGGTTTTTTTTGTTTTGTTTTCTTTAGCATGTAAACTTTGTTTTCTTAAATTCTTGGCAATATATATATATATATATATATATATATATATATATATATATATATATATATATATATATATATATATATATATATATTGTGAAGGGAAAATTCATTTTATATACATTATTTTAGATAATATTTCATAGTAGCTTACTTACCCTTGCCTTTTCCACTAATAAAAAATGTAACAAGCTATATATATATAATTTGGTGCGTAGTTGTGACATTATACTTAACACTTAAAACTACACCACATCTCCATTTCTAGGCTCATGTGGCCCCTTTCCGGTTTGGTGTAGATGTAGATGGACTTTATTAAAAAATTACACAGAAATCAATTTGGAAGAAATAATTAAATGACAAAATACGAATACTTATATCATAACAAGAAATGATAAAAACTAGAATGAAAAATATCGGAAGAACAATAAAACTGAATGAATGAATCTGATAATACACAGTATGAGTGAAAATATAAAGGAATTATAAAAGCTACTTGAGGGGGTTAAAGGAAAAATCATGAATAATATGCTAGGTGTATTAAATGATGCTATAAAAGATTGAAAAGATTAATCTAATTGGAACAGTTAGATTAATCAATCAGTTAGAATTGATCAATTAGGAATCTAATTATGTTTGTGAAACTTTTTTTGGAAGATGAATTATTAAGGACTCTTTTGTACCAAAGACTTTCTAGCGAAGATGAGGGTTTTCGGAGGTGCCATGAAAGAGTATAAGGACAGGATGTCGCAAAGTGGACGGGATCGTCGACTTTCCCACAAGAGCAATAGTCATCTTCTAATAAATGAAAACGGTGAAGGAAAGAAAGGGATGGGCCCTGTCCTGTGATAAACAGGATTTCTTCACGAGTTCAGGAGAGTGGTTGCAATTTTACTGTTTTGATGACTTTATAAACAGAACGGCCATTATTTCCACTATACCAAAGATTATGCCATTTTTTATAAATATTTTTTGAAGACGCTGTTAAGATGGCTCCGAGGTTGTGGAGCTTCCACTGAAACACCTTCGATGATGGCTGCTTTGCTAGAATATCAGCTTCTTCATTACCCCCATAAACAGTATGGGCTCTGATCCATCTTAAGAAAACATTTGGTCTTTGGAGAAGTAGGGAATGGATATCTCGGACAAGTTGATGAGGAGAATGAGGATCTCGTATTGCTAGCAAACTTGAAATATCGTTTGTCCATATTTTGTTCATCCTCACCTAGGTTGGAAAGAAAACTAGCATCTATTTAGAGGATCTCCCTCCTATATAAAACTGGATCATATCGTACAAACCAACAGCAACTTTACAAGTCATTAGAGGCATCATGCCACTACACCTGAAAGCTCAAGAAGAGGCCATTTACGTCAATATCACATCTTAAAGAAAGAAATGGAATTCGAAGGTGTAACATATTATTCGAGCTAGAATTCGAAGAAAAAGTCAAGAATATCACTATCTATCCTTCATTGTTTCAGACAGAAAAATAAATCTCAACAATAGAGCCCTTTGAAGAAGATAACAGTTTAACATTCTACACATATGGTTCCAAAACATAGTAGGGAACAGGTTGATCATATTGGGCATTCGAAAATGGTATGAAAGTTCTAGATTGAAAAGGAAAACTAGAAGAATTCCATACTGTGTTTTAAGCCGAATGGCTTGGACTGAAAAAGGCTATTACATGAGCTAATGAAGAAAAAATGTGACATTATACTGTAGTTATATGCTGAATTTTCGATCCCATCAATTAATATACAAAAGACGTGTTTCTATTACTGTAAATTAACTGAAATATCAATTGCCATTTTGAATATTTTCAATAAGACCATTCATCAGCAATACAGACACAATAGATATTTACCGGGAGGGCAATCATAAAAAAGACAATAAATAAAAGGATCATGTGTCATTTTATTTCGTATGAGTTTAGCGATATTACAGCGTTTCATTCGAATCCAACCACAGACACCAGTAACCATAGAAAGATGCGTAATCATGCGAACAGCGGAAGTGTAGCAAATATGAACTATGAATATGTCAATGGAGTTTTTAAACATGCTTTTGTACTAAGATTGTATAACTTGATTAATTGTCACCCTTTCTATCACCCTTGTTTGAAATCCTTTTGTCCGACGAAATCTAAAGTATTTGTACTACAATATTAATGCTTAAATTTTAGTTTCACTGTTTCTCCAAAATATTTCAAATACTGTTATGAATATGCAAATTTTCTGAGGATTCCAATATTATAAAATAACAACAATGATGTCAGGTAAAAATTGTACTATGTTACAATTCACTTTTTTCATGACATCCGTATTTAAAAGTTTGTAAAAAATATTATTTGTTCTATTACAATTGTTATTAATTAAAATTTATTTCACCCATTTGTGGAGCAATTTCTTATAATTTTAATAATTTAAAGATTTATTTTATTTATTTGTATAGATAAATTATATTCCTTAAAGGAATGAAAATTCTGAGAAATGTATTTTAGTTTTCGAGACATTTCAAAAAGCTTTTATGGTTCATTTAATACTGAATGCACCATTTTTTAAAATATTATAACTCTTGAAATTTTCATTAGAAGCTTATTACATATTTGGTGACCATTTTCTTGACGAGTTATTGATTGGGCGAAATACTTGATAAGTGTGATACGAAAATTTCAAGATACTAATTAATTAACTGCGGTTATTAGCTTAGTTAATCAATCTATCTATCTGAAGCAAGCAACCTGTCCCCTTGTGCCATTTAAATCGTGAGCAGTTTTGAGAAAATGCGATAATAAATAGCAAAGTTGCTAAAGTGTCCCATTATTTTTGTTAATGACCGTAAAATAAAATCTGTCTTTGTGTGGCGGATAGGTAACACATAAATGAAATTGCAACAAAAAATCGTTCAATGAATTCAAAAACAAATATGACAAATAAGCTTTTACATCATATTAAAGGAAGGAAAAAGTCTCATGAAATATGCCGAACATTTGCAAAAAAAAAGTGCTTTCCAAATAAAATAAATAATTAAATTACACGTGCAAACATTTGTCATAAATTTAATTGCTCATTTTACACATGGAGAAATCTACAAAATGCGCATAATTCAATACAATTCCTTGCAATCCGAAACGCTCATCTTCTAGTGATGAACTGGTTCAAAATCACATTCGACATTTCAAGGTATCAGAAGTGATTTATTTTAGGATTATATTATTTATTTTATTCAGGACTATTAGAATTAGTTGACGCAGTGTGTACATACATTGCATATCATACGCATTGTATTAAATGTACATCTGTACACTGATAGAAAACATTACAACGATGTTATAATGTCAAACACCGATGGCATTTTTATACTGCAAAAAATAATCGAATAGAAAACGACGGAACATAAACAGGCTTGACTATATAGAGTACTGTAGGCAGTATTAATCAACATATTTAGAGTATGAATAATTATACAAATAATTATAAATAATAAAATTACTTGAACAGCGTCAAGTGACAGTCCACAATTTCCTTAGAAAAGTTTACGGTAGGTCAAGATTCATTTCGAGAAATCTTGCCACTTTTTCCTTCCTCCCAAAAATACAAAATATTTTTCAAAATTTCTTTGATAGAAAAAGCGAAATTTTTCATGGGGAGGATATGTTGTTTCTTTTTTGAGTTGTATTCCTAGTACGTATCCCTACTATACTTTAGAAAATGTTGTTTACTCTTCAATTTACTTTTAAATCTTTTTGTTTTTCTTTTTTCGCTGCATTCATCGAAAAATTCAATTTCGAGATTTTGATGTACATACCCATGTGTCAGACCTCTAAGAATCAGAAAAGCTATTTTGGATTTATAAGTGTGTGTTTGAAAAAAATAATTGAAAAATGCCCAGAACTAATCGGAAAAATTTGACGCAATATACGATTCACAGTCATCGATCAGAATTAAATTTTGATCAAAACAGTAAAACTCATTTTGCTTCGTTTTATCTGCCGTATAATTTATGAACTCTAAAACTGAAAAAGATCGAACTAAAAAAATTCAATATGTACTTGGTCTTTAGACTAAATTTTTAGACGTATATCCCTTTTGGATCGAAATGTGTGCAGAATAGTTCCTCCATTTACTCCGCTAAATGACAAAACTCAACACGAAGCACTCCATATTATGAAAGTCTACGAGAAAGAGTTAATGAAAAAAATTCTTCCCCTCTCCGGAGAGACTTGTATTCGTGAGAATATATCTTTTTACGATGATATTCTTGCACTTATTATGCAAACTAAATACATATTAATTTATCTGTGGCAAAATTTATGAACTCTTTGACTGAAAATGATCGAACGAAGAAAATGAAATATGTATGTGGTTTTTAGACTAAAAATGTAGATGTGTACCCGTTTTGCATCGAAACGTTGACCAGTATTTTTGCTGTAATTACTCAGCTAAACGACGAAACTCAACCCGAAACGCTCCATATTATGAAATTCTATCAGAAAGAATTAATGAAAGGCAGCTCCCCCCCCCCCCCCCCCGGATAGCTTCATTCGCATTCATAAGTTATAGAGACTCGTATTCGATATATATGTTTTAAGGATGATATTCTTGCACTTATTATGCAAAATAAATACATATTAATCCCGCACCCGACATCTCTTCAAATAAATTGTGGATATTGGAAGAATTTGAGTGAAATTTGTGAAATATCTGTCATTCTTGCTCTAAATATGATGAATAGAGTGGACCAAGCGTGCGATTAGTTTCATTTTCGGAAAACGGAAAAATGGAAGAAAGGTTTTTGTAATGGAATTGCTTCGATTTCTAACTCCATTTCGGGCCCCAAAAATTTTTTCCCGAACACAAGTTATACTCTTTAGGTGAGAATTCAGATAATCGAGCCTCGCACTGATTGATGAGAAATAGAGATTTGACTTAAGCAGCAATGTTTCTACATTTTATGGTGAAGGTTTAATCATTGATTTTATGAATTGTTATAAAGTGCTGTAATGAGATATTTTGGCCAAAGTAATTTTATGATCTATTTTTGATTGCTGGATAAAAAGGAAAGCAAGAGAAGATCTTCGGTGTTATTGTTAACTAATACGCAACTTGATTTTATCGCCCATCTACGGAATTTTTTATTGGTATTTATTTTGGATAAAGACGTCTCATTTTAAATGTAATATTGGCGAAAAATCATTCCAATTACATACCAGATCAATCTTGTTTTATCTTTTTTTAAATAATTTTACTATATACATTCTAATTTGATTTCTTAAGAAACTAACTAGTATTTTATCATTTGGGATTTTAAAGTTGTTCCAACGTCAACTTGTTGCTTTTCTTTCACATCGCCAACAAGGAGCTAAGTCGCCAAATGAAATGTCATTTTCCCTTAATTACGGAAAAGCTAAAAAAGGAACCGAAACTTACTCCTCCTCTTCCGTATCTTCCGCCATTACTGGTGAGTGAGAAGTGATTTTGATCCATCATTTTTCATTTAATAATCAGATTCTTGCATTGCGTTTGGCTATAATTTAAATAGAATTATCGTATTGTAAGACTTTGGATGTGAATGAGAACAGTTAAGTTGCGAATATAGAAATACTTCGTAAACAGTGATCAAATCAAATTGATCATGTGAGGGATGATGGAAGGAGGAAATGCTAACGATGAAATCAATGAAGCCATGAAAAGTTGCTGAGCATAAATAAAGAAATAAAGTAAGTCATTTCTTTGTATAACTTTTATTGATGAAACATCGTAAAAAATATCTTACCTTCTTTATTAACGCAGTTTCTTGTAATTTTTAGATAAATTCTTTCATAAAGTGTCTTTATTTTTGCATAACGTCTTGATGTTAGGCTAAAGCCATTGAAAGATTTATTCTGATTCTGTTGCAGTTCATGCTTCCTTGTAATATATAATTGTAAAAATGCTCATTTCGTTATTAATGCAATCAAATAGTGTTTATGAATAACATTTATGTGAAAAATTATTAATTACTGATAAACATTTGGATAAAATGCTTCATTTTAATAGATTATCATTTAAGACAAATATGATTTTTTTAATATCTTATTTACATGAAAGGTTTTCTTGATTTCAATTCATTATTTAAATGATTTTTAAATTACAATTGTAGTGGTTGTTTTGGAAACTAATTCAGAATTTCTAAATTATTTTATTTCGAAATAAAAAAAAAAGAATAATCGTGAGCTAAAATTTTAATAATGTCATTGTGATCTTATTTCTTTTAGAGTATTTGATAGATGGGTTAGTATAGATAGATTGTTTAATATAAATGATTTGATAATAAGAATATAATGTTATCTTATTTCTTGATAAGGATAAAAAATTTAATTGATTCATTTATTAAATTTTATTTGGTATTAAATGAAAATATGTTCTAAGATATGTTTTTATAATAAAAGTTCGTTAAGGAGAACTTTAAAATCGACATTTACAGAATGAATTCTCTGTCAGATAGATAGAATTTACTTGAATTATAATTCAAGATTATTAAAAACATCTGCATAATCCGAATACAGCACAAACTTTGCACTTGCTTTTAAATCAAAATGAAATATTAATTTGCTCAAATTTCTTAATAAAATGTATTTAAATTTCTACTTCAAATGTAATAATTATAATCAAATTGAGATGAATGCTTTAAGATATTCGGAAAAGTATTCTAAATTATTTAATTCAAGAAAACGAAACGAATGAAAAAGATTCTTTCACCAGAATATTTATGAGAATGATATATTTTATTAATCCGTAATTTGCTTGTATCTTGGTACAAATAAAAAAGATTTTTCTCTGATTTCTTTGACACGACTAACAAATTTTAATTGATGCCATATATAAAATTTCATTTACTATTTAACGTAAGATAATTATATTATATATGATTATAAAATATATAAAAGTCCCTTGAGCAACATTAAAAAAGACAAATTCTATTTGAAATTACAAGGAGTCTGATTTAAAAATACCGTAAATTCCCAATTCTTCATGGATATTCTGCTGATATTCTTCAAATCTAAAATATACGCATTTTTTATTATTGAATAATATTGTTAATTTCTTTTAATAAAATGAAATCACACATGTGTTTCAAAAATTGAAGACATATTTTGTGCAAAAAGTAAATTTTGAATTTAATAATGTCTCTCCTTTTTGAAGCTTACATGAAATATACGTCTAACTGTGTCTGGTATATTTTAAATATGGCGTTCTGGATCAAACGTACTCCCTCTGGGTAGGTGTAAAAATTGGGAGAGTGGAGAAGGGATTAGCTTAGTATTGTTCTCTTTATTTAAAAGTGGTTTAAAATTCCCTTCGTGCTGTTTCAAATCGTGACTTTATTATAAATAAGCTATTATCTCTCGAAACGTTACTATTAAAAATTTAACTCTAAATTTCAAATAAAACTGGTGACTCTTTGATATTCACTGAGAAAAAAAAATGCAATTCTGAAATGTATTCGTCAAGTATTTTATTTTTACAGAAAAAAATTAAATAGTTTTTTAATGCAGATGAATCTAAAACTATGCATCTTTCTCCAAGAAAAGAGAAGGCTCATTTTATTAAAATAAGAAATAATTTTTTTATTAAACTTATGTAGTGAAATGTATGATTTTTTGCAGATATTTCCAAATTACCATTCTGAATTATTATGTTATGGTTACAAATTAAAAGGATTTTATAGTACTCTATTGAAGAGCTCTTTAAAATTTTTCAAAATGCTCATCTGTTGGATATATTGATAAAAGGAGTCTGATTCATAAACGCAAATGACGTCGAAATGAATGTTTGTACAATCTGTCAAAAAAGTATCCGGATACTTCTTATTGATACTAAGCTCTCAAAGTTAAATTCAAGGGAAATTTGCTATTCAACTTGGAAATATAGCCTTTCTTAAATTATTCCAACTGCATTGCCACAACTGCATACTAATTTTTAAAACCAACTTCAAAGTTTACAAACGCAACTCCGAATTCTTCATCTTTTAAAATATTCTGATATAAAATTTAGAAAATAAGGAATCCCCAGATATACAGTTTCAGAATTAAGTAACTGGAGAAAATATAAGTAAAAATTGATTTAAGAGTCTGTTTCATATATGCAGAAGTAGCAAATAGATAAAAAATGAGTCAAATATTAAATAAGAACTATTAATTTACCGAATCACTTTCATGAGGGTTTTCTTCAGACAAGTGCTCGATGCAGATGGATACAGTCCAATCCAGAATGTAACTTCACGGTGTTGTCCTCACCCCTTTTGCTACGAAACATCATTCCTTAAACGTGTCACTTTTTTACATTTTGTTTTACTCGTAAATGCGAAATACTCGAAATGAGAGATGCTCATTTAGCGAAGTTTGACTCTACTTCAAACACGTAATATTGCTCCATCCACTGGGGAAGCAAAAACCTAATTACTTATCAGCCAATATTCCATTTTTCATATTTTCAGTTTTCCAGATTTCTCAAAATGTTTTTTATGATTGTTTAATTTCATCTAATATGATATTTAAAAAGAATGGCATTTTATGAATTAAAAAAAATATTCCGAATGGTGTATTTTCCAATAATATTAAAGATTTGTTTGACTATAAATAATATACAATCACATCTCGCATACTAAAGCAACTAAATTATTTTACTTTATTTTCTGTTAAAAGCGTAAATTCAAAAACTGAAGAATTTTAATACTGGAAAAGGAAAACAAAACAACTATTTTCATTTCATACATTTAGTCTTATAATATTTTGATTGTTTCGAGACATTAATTGAAACTATTTATATAAAGGATAAATAATTTATTACAATTAAAATATATGAAGTTAAAAGTAGCTTAAAATTGATTTTTAGTTTTGAGGGATCGAATAAAATTATAATATTTTTTTGTTAAATTTAAAATTAATCACATTGAATAAGCGAAAATGGTTGGGAATTGTTGAAATTTCCAGATTCTTCATTATTTTTCAGATATATTTGCTGTTTGTGATTATTTGTGATAGGAAATTGAAATGAATGCTCTAATAGTTCATTAATATTTTAAAATATGGTCGAAAATGAAATAAAATGTATTGTTTTAATTTATAGTAATTTATGTTTTGAAGTGTTAAAATATTCAAAAAGATAACATTTTAAACTTTCAAGTATGCATAACTAAATAAGGATGCAGTAAAAAATATATACAGTGGTGGCCAAAATTCTGGATAGTTTTGAAAATTTTTATGTTTTCTAACTTTGTATGCTTATAGAAAATTTAACTTTTCACAAAATGCAAACTCTTAGACATTATTTTAAAGAGAATTTTACGCTGATTTCAATACAAAAAGCAAAATTCAAATATTTGCAAAACAAAAAAGTTGAGTTGCAATAATTTTCAGATACATTAGATGCTGATGACTTTAGTGAGTTATCAGCACTTAATAGTGTAGCCTTTATTTTTTATTACAACTTCACACTGATGTTTCATTGAGCTGACGAGAGTTTTAAGTTCTTCCTTCGTTATTGAATGATGCCAGGAAATAATTTTAGCCTCAATTAATTATCTTTTATTTGATGAACACTTCAAATATACAAGAGTTTTCAAACAGTGCCATAAGTTCTCAAAAGTTTTGAGGTCAGGACTGTTTCCTGTCCGTAATAACAATTAAATGCTCTTTGTACAAAACCACTCTTTCTATATTTTTGCTGTATGGCAAGAAACTGAATCCTGTAGAAAAAGTAAACGTGGCGTTGTTGGGAAAGAAATCACTAATGGAAGGTGTAAGTTCTGGCTTTAGAAAAGTGTCAATGTAATTTCTTGCATTTAATGTCTCATCGATAACATGAAAGATATCAATAGAGTCTTCTAACATTCATGACCAAATCATCACATTAATTGAGTTCTTCATAGATGCCTGAATGCAGTCAGAATGTAGCTCTTCGCCTATTCTATGCCTTACATATTTTCGCCATCACTACCGAATAACAATATGTTTACTCACTCCGTATAACTTGTGATCACTGATCCTCTGTCCATTTAATGCATTCCTTTGACCACTGTAATCTTTTTATAGGCTGCTGTAAATTGATATAAGGATTTTTTCGCTGAGTTCTACCTCTTAGTCCAACATCTAATAATCTTCTCCTTATTTTTATTGAGCTAACATAAATGCCAGCATCATTCAATTGATTTCTGATGACATTCTTCTATCTTGAAAACATAGAATCTTTTTCAGTCATTTCCTGTTTTGCCTTTTATTGGTCTCCTGATATCGTAAACAAAACTTTCGGACTCCAGATATAGTCACTGAACCACTCATCTGTCTTGCAATTTCAGCATAGGAAAGAACACATTCATGTAAAATAATAATCTTAATTCTCTTTCTAACCCTAATCTATTCTTTTATTTGATGTCATTGTTTCTTGACTAAATATTAGAAATATTTACACAAACTCCAAATATATCTTAAAAATTTTAACAAAATTTTTAACTTGCAATTTGATTACATAAAAAACAGTCTTCCTTCTACAGAAAAAAGCTCAATAATAACTTTTTCCAACTTTAAACATGATGTCAGCTTCTGCTAGCAGTTATTAACATTTGAGTGGTTCCCAGAACAAGAACAGTGATTTGTCAAGAAAGTTAGAAATTACAATCCCCTTCATCACTGTCTTTGTTATTCAGATTAAAGTATGAATAACTTTTTTTTGTATTGCAAATATTTGAATTTTTCTTTTTTTATTGAAATTAACATTAAATTCTCTTTAAAATCATATGTAAGAATTCATATTTTGTGAAATGTGACATTTTCTATAAGCATTCAAAGTTAGAAAACATAACGATTTTCAAAAGTGTCCACAATTTTGGCCACCACAGTATATTTCAAAAGTGTAGTGAGTTATTTAGTATAAATGTAAAAAGAAATATCGAGCATAAAGATGTTGAGTGAAATATATTCTCACTTTAAGTTTTTATTTATCTGAATGCAATATATATATAAAAAAAAGTAGTAAGACTGTGTGAACAGTCACGTAGTATGCATACATTGTACTCTAATACGTATAAATTTAATTATTTATTTAGCAATGGAATCAACTATATTACCTTGCAAAATGCTAGCTATGTCCCTGGATTAAAATACTTAAATCAGAACTATTTTGGGACGTGTTGTAAACTAAATCAGAATTTCTTATATAAAATCAGTATCGTTCCCAATTATTAGAACAACAAGGAAAATCTTGTAGTTTTTATTATAGAAAATAAATTTATATATTTATATTTCAAATGCGTTAATTTTAAGCTTTATACAGATTTATTTATTACAAAAAATTTCAAAGAACTTCAACTTTATCATAGAACGTCACAGAAGAGGAGTATTAGTGTTAAATATTTAGTTGGACCTCTTTTGGCTTTAGTCATTGTTTTCAGTCTTTGATTCATGCCATCACCCAATTTGTGCATTGACTCATGGTTGATATTTTTCACTTTGATCGTCTGAAAAAAGCTGATTTTTATTTTTCACTTTTTAAAATGTAATTTCTGCTTCAAAATTGATCACCAAATTTCAGTGGGTTTGAGGTCTAGTTTATTGTTCAATACACTAATCTTGTTATTTGAAAAAACAAAACAAAAAAAACACGATATTTGATGTGTGTCTCGATTCTTATTTTGTCAAAAAGTACGTTTCGTATACAAATTTTTAGTGGATTTCTTCACGTAATGGGGAAGGATATTGATGTACATCTTCCAGTCATTCCCTCGTCGATTATCAGGATTTCACCAACATCTTTGCAGAAAAAGCATCCCCATACCATCACATTTCCACCTTCATGTCTTCAGGATATTCATATTTTAAGCACTTAATCACACATTTTTTTTTTTTGATAAAGCTCATAGTGTCTTTTACTAGGCCATAACAGACTATTCCAGAAAAAATACATCCAGTTCCTTCACGCTTAAATATAGCCTTCGTCATGAGCCATTTGAATAATTCTGATTAGCTAAAATATCGGGATTAAAACGGCAATATTTTCTGAGAAATATAGAAAATTATAGCAAAGAAAACATTTTATTAAGTTTTTGAAACATTATGAACAAGGCACAAAGTTTTAAGAAGATAATCTAAATGTTTATGAACAGCAACGAATGTGGACCACTTATATTATTCTTGACAGTCTATAAAATCAAAAAAATTCAGTTTATATATTATGACAGTGTAATTAAGAATCTCACCATCACAATTAATGGTAAAATCCCGCTTTTTTATTACTTGTGGGATCTTTATATGCAAAATGTGTAATTGAAATTGTATCATATTTTTTAAAATCTAATTACAAAATAAAGAAAGAAACATTGTGAAGAAACTATGTTTCATTACAAATTTTCGTAAATATAAAATGTATTGTTTTTTTTTTACTTTTATTCATAGTTTTTGTTTTCATTTATATGCAAGAGCCGCTCAATTAATCTTTATTTATTTAAAGTTATGAGGAATCGAGAGTAAGTAATGAGGAATTGAGAAGAAGATTGTTATTGCGCCAAACAAGTGGGCGATGTTGACGTCCCACACTGTTTCCATAGCAACCAAGTAGCCGTACATAGTTTATGTAATATTCCCAGGGATTAAAATGCGCTGTATTGAAATTTTGTTTCCACGCAGCTAAAACTTTATTTAAAATTTTTAAAGGTACAAGGCAGTTAATTTTAAAAGAATTACAGTCTGCCCTCTAATAGAAATATATATAAACATGGCTGCAGGGATAGAGAGGGCATATTGTACGATCCTACCAAAATACCTTTTACAGGATTTAGTTTTTCCAGAATTTAAAGAACCATCTGAAGATAAATTAATGCGTTTTTCATTATCATAATGGTGTCATGCGTTTTTCATTATCATAATGGTGTAATGCGTTTTTCATTCTCAGGGGCAGTGATGAAATCTGTATATGCCATTTAAAAAACGACAAAAAAAACCCGTTTTAAAACACATGTCTGAATGCTGAGGAAAATGTGTGATAAGTTTATTGCGTGTAACGGAAAGTATTTTGAAAAGGACCTTTAATATATGGCGGAAATATAATTTTTTAAATATAATATATAACCGGCAATAATTTTTTCATTCCATTCTATTTCTTGTATGCATTTTGAAATTTAAGATTTTACTTACATGATGCCAAGTAAATGAATATGTTTAATGTATTTTGTCTCTCAGAGGTATAATAGAAAAATATTATTCAATTTTTTGGATGCTAAGTGAAATGTTTTTCTTTATGAAATATCAGGACAATTAAGGAAGAAGTTGTTTTTTATATAATCTTTTCTGAAATTACAGATGTTCACCTTTTATCGTCCACTGGCTATAATTCAGCGAAAGTCATGTTTCACGGAATCATCTGCATTCGTAAGCAAATGTTTTCTTTTTTTTTTCTTCCTATTTTTAACCTGTATGTATAGTTTTCATCACAGGAAATCTAATATTTTAAGTCACCAAGTTTTATTTATTCCTTATTCATGTGTTGTTTCTGCTATTAAAATTTTTCATATTAGCTTCGAGAGTACTGTGCTCGTTTTTACAGTGGTAAAAGAAAAACTTATTTTAGAGTAATCATGAACTGCTCCCTGATTCATGTCATTCTGTCATTTTAAAGTCATCATACAAAAAATATTCAGCCCCATTCAGTCTATTTTTAAAGAGATGCATATTGATTGTTTATATTCAAAGTATAGAATTAAACAAATAGCTACAGTTTTATTAGTTTACGTGTGGCAAAGTTAGAAACGTTTAGCTGTTATTATTTGCTGAAGAAGGCAAATTAGTTTTTTTTCAATATTTTTAATTATTGGAATTCTAGAACTTTACCATGAAAGAAAAAGTAAATGGCCATGAAAATAAGAAAATAGAGGTAATAAAAATATTCCAATGTTAAAAAAGCATAATCCGAGGTTGTCTGCCCAATTTAATAGAAATTAGTCTACTGAAAACAAAATCATCAGACTTTTGAAATTTTTGGATATTAAGTTATAGTTTACGTATAAATTATTTAAAATGCATTTGAAGTCATATTTAGCTGCTTATTTTTCTGCTTCTATTCTCTATATTCTTTTTGGGTTCCTAACTGTAATTTATTATTTATGAAAGTTGCAAAGAATAAACCAAGGAATTACTTGATAAACCAAGAAACAACAAGAAAATCATGATTCTGTTTACTTAAATATTGTAGAACAGACATTTTTCGGTTTGTAAGATACCAGAAGGTGTGTACATGCCAAAAAATGACTCATTTCGACTGTTTATGTAGAAATTTTTCTTAATATACATTTCTGTTAAAAATACTTGTAATTATTTAATTCAAAATCTATGGACAAATATTTTATTGTTGCTAATATATTTTGAATTTAACTTTTCTTTTGTTACACATCATATTAGTTAAAATACATAAAGCAACGAAATAAATAAACATCATATTGTTATTCAATTCGAAATTTTAATTATAAATGGCCCGTAAAGATTAGCTACTGGAAAATAAAAAAAATACAAATTTTTACAGTTAAGTGTGTATAGCAGCATTAGTTTAATAATTATTTTTATTTAAAAAATATTTGCAAGTAGTTGTTGTTTTTTATAAAAAACGCACTTAATCAGAATTTCTGAATCTTTAGAATGGAAGATATTCAGGAAAACAGGAAAAGGTGTTTTAGTTGATTACGTTTCATCTCTTAAATTAAACTTACATAGTTATTTTCGAATTTATAAAACTCTGTTAAAATCTTAAATTGCTTAGAATCACAATATTTGGTCTAGAAAACGGCAAATTTCTAACATTCCCATTTCTTTAATCAAGATAATGTGATTTCAGAGTATTAAGTATTAAAATATTTCTTTTGAAACAGAAAAAATAATAATTCGAAATTTTAAATTTATTTAAATGCATTCACTATGTA
The DNA here is from genome assembly GCF_947563725.1 of Argiope bruennichi. Lineage (NCBI taxonomy): Eukaryota > Metazoa > Arthropoda > Arachnida > Araneae > Araneidae > Argiope > Argiope bruennichi. The sequence continues at coordinate 122,603,679 of NC_079162.1, forward strand.
CAATTTTAGTTTAATTTAATGGAGTTGGTATTTAGATAATACAAAGTTCTTTTTTTTTAATTGTCGTATAACTTATGAAGACAGTTATTCTGAGATTTTTCCTTCATTATTTACACATATTTCCAAATTTAAATTTCAAATAATGTAAATTATTGAACAAATTTTTAATAATGAAAGCGTAAGTTAAAACATTTAATGTAATTCCTTGTTAATAAATATATTATAGCCTAGAAATGCGTAATTTTATAAGTCAGCTTGTTAAATTAGTCTGTGAATACTTTTTGAAATTTGTTGATAAATTGTTATATGCTATTTATATTTCAATACTACTAAGTATTGGAATTTATTTTTGGATCAAATATGTATTATATTGAAGTTGTTATTATATATCATGAAAGAAGATAAAAAATTATCAAAATTTATTGTTTTTTTAAATGTTTCCACTGATGGGCGTTTTGATAATGGTAGCATCAAATATGATAATTTTAAACATACATCCGGTGGCTCTAAATTTTTGAATAAGTTTGTGAAATTTGTTTCTAATTCTCTTTATATTTCAGCAGTAAATTATGGAATGTTTCTTTAAAATTAATTAAAATGCTTCATTTAAAATTAAAAAATATCATTTTCTTTAGAAATTAAAGTTCAATCATTATTTCTGAAAATCTATAAATTGCTTCACGCTACATGATAATTTTATTTTTGTCTCACTTTTGATAGCGAAAGTTTAAAATGATTATAAATCCACTCATTATTTCTACTTGTTTTGGTGAATTTCACTGAATTTGTTTTCTTTTCTTTCGATACTGGATTTAAAAACTTAAAATTATTTCCTGAAATTTGTTTTCCAAGTAAATAGATGTTCGTTCTCTCAAATGACCGTTGATTACTCCCTTCTCAAATGATCTTGGATACTCTTTCTCAATACTCTCTTCTCAAATGAGCGTTGATTATTCTATTCAATTTCGAAAGGAACTGGTTTACCACACTCCTTTTGAAATCGTTGGGACGTTTTTGCCTCATTAATCCGATATTCAGAATACTGGTGATTTGGAACACGTGTTGAAAAGTCGGCGTGTATAGTGGATCGATTTCAGTCAAACATGTTTGAAAGCATCCAACTATGTTAAGAAGCGCCTTCTTTTCTTTAAAAATGATTGAAGCAATATTTTTGTATTTTTAGATAGCATTTAGGCTAAGGATTAAATAAAAAAATTGTAAAATTGTAAGTAATTAAATTTATTTAATATTTGAGAAAATTTGAGATTTTTGACACAAAATGTAACTTTTTTTTTCAAACTTCCTAGATCTTAATTAAATGATCAGAATATTATAACCTAAAAAATGTTAATCATTTAAATATTGACAAAGGATAAGATGTTTTAAAGTATATAAAAATTTGGCAATTATTGTTAAATTTTATTTTTAATTCGAAATCGCAGATTTTTATTTATTTAGGATTTCCTTGAAATTTCAAAAATTTCTGTGAACAAAATGCATGCTGAATTCGCACAGATATTTCAAAGAGAATTTTAGTTACCGTCTTTGAAAAATGAATAATTATATTGTTAGAAAAAATGAATTCTTTTTTGTTTCAGAAAACTTTGGTTCAACTGTGTTACTTTAATTCGGAGAAATGATGAACGTGATTTGATCGAGTTAATTCTTTGTAAGGACATTATGTAAGAGATGCTCCAAATTCATTCTAGTTTACATAATTCACACAGACCATGTTACTATCCTCAGCGGTCCACCCATTTAATTTAACCGAATTCCCACGTGATAGGATGGAGATTTCAAAATGAAATTCAAAAGATTAAATATTTTTAAACTGTAATTTATTTAATATCTAAATTGAGGAAAGTATGATAAAATATCTATTCACATTTTTAATATACTTGAATCCCATTAGTTTATTTTAAACATCTACTAATGAAGATTATAAATTAAATATGATTTACATTTTTTAATACATTTTCCTTCCTTCAAATATTTAAACGATATTTTTGGAAACAGTGCAAGCCCTTCAAGTATTTACAAAAACTTTTCATTGGATATTCACTAATGAATGATCGCAATGGTTGTTTTGTTTTAATGTCCAATCCAAACTCGACGCCTGATTCTGTCTGAGACCTTTCATAAGTGAGGATTTTGTAAACAATAAAACGAGGGATGTGGCCTACCATTCTTATTGCGGGGTATTTTGGAAAATCTAAGGCGGCGGATTTCTGAATCGGAATTTTATTGAGCTGAGGGGAGCGATCAGTTATGTATTTTTACATAGTCACAGAAATAAAGCAATTGATCTAATATTTTAATTAAACTAAAAATATGTACCTAATTCACACAGAGATTAGATCACGGAATGGTTCTAGTCGCTTGATTGTGGAACTAAATCACAAGCTTGAAATCAAATGTTATTTGAGGTCGTGCGAACTTTTATTGTATGTAACTGTTGTCGAATTTTTCTATATCAGCTATTAAAAATATGAAAAGTATTTCGATTAAGACGCTTTATAAAATTTTTAAGTACTGTATTAATTGAGTTTTTAAATTTATGTTAATCAAGAGGTCGTTTATGGTAAATCTTTTAAGAAAAAAGGATTTATTCTAAGATATTTCATGCCTTACTGTGTTTCTCAGCCCTCATGCTTCCACAGTGCTTCCTTTCAAAACCATCCAAACAGTATGGTTACGTATTAGCGCATCTTGTTTAATGTCATGGGAATTTTAAAAAATCTTAAATTTATTTTGAATCACTTATCAATCGATCACTTTTTAAAATAAAATGAAAATGAATCGTGATATGATTCATTTTTGAGCTTTCAAAATTGTTGCAGAAATCCAATGTTTAAAACTATTAAAAGAAATTATTTTTAAAAAATGAATTTTCTTTGCAAATGAATCAGATTTATGAAATCAGTTTTTTAAATCTCTTTTTGTAATGAAAACAAAATCTTTTCAAGATTATATCTTTTCTTATTTAAATTTCATTGATTAGTTTCTCGAGTCTAGTTATTCATTTTGTGCATCTTAAGACCGTTGGTTGATAATTATTGCCTGGGTATTGGTGCCCCGTCTGTCTGGTGATACGATTCAGGAAACATAATGTGCAAAGTTCGAAAATTGGCTAAAAAACCTCCGTTTATCTGGGTATAGTTCATGCTAACTCTTACATCAAGGTTTAAATATCCAACATGTTATCCACTGTAATTAGCTAATATCTAAATTGTTGGACATACCGTAAACATCCAATGGAAATCTCTCCAAATAACGTAACGTAATATTGTATTTTATGTTATATGAGACAATATATGTAGGTTGAAAAAATTACGAAATTTAAATTTTATGCAGTTCCGTGGTTCCACAAGAAAATAATGTATACCATGTTTTTAACATAATAAACGTAACAAGTAATATATAAAAAAAATTTAAGTCAATTCCTATTTACGCAAGAATTGAACTCGAATTCTTCACCTTCACGAGAAAAGTACTGAAATACTTGCATTTTACCGACTGAGCTACTGCCTCTTTTTAATTTTCTTTACAAACTGCTAAAAATCTATTTAAAGTATTAAAAAGTAATTATATTTAATAATTAATGAATTAATATTTGAAAAAACTGTATTAAAATCAAGTGTCATCCAACATAAGTTTTAAAAAATGTATTTGAACTTGAGTGGATGAATGAAAAGTATTTTATTAACGATTGAAAATTTGAACACGATATATAAATATGTATAGTAGGAATTTAAAATTGTGTACTCCTTTCGACTGAAACTGATAGTGTTATGAAGCTGTGAAGTGCATTACTTCTGGCCAATCAATCGCTGTCTTGTAGAAGCACGAATTGACAGATTATCTACTAAATGGACACTGAAATGGTCTAAAATAGTGATGTTCAACGTTTCATCCCTCAATCAGTTTTAGAAGCAGAAATGTGGAACTTCTTTATGTAAAATTTATTTCAAATAACTGCGTACTGGTAATCTTTATGGTATTGAAGCAATTCATCATTCCAATTGACGTTTATTACTTTATTTTACAAGTATTAAATATTTTTTTTCTGGTTTAAGAATTATACAAAATAAATCACTGCCTAATAATCTGACCCCCTGAATTGCCATTTTGATTATTTTCAACATGAGTATTCCTCTGCAATATAGACACAATAGGTATTTAGCCTTGACAGATATCATAAAAAAGCAAAAAATCTAAAGCATTTATACTAAAAGATGGATGCTTAAATTTTAGTTTTGCGGTTTCTTTGAAATATTTCAAAAACTGTTGTAAATATGCAAGTTTTCCGAGGATTCCGATATTATAATATTCCAGCTATGATATCAGATAAAAATTATATAATGTTACAATTCACTTTTTTTATGATATCCGTGTTTAAAAGTTTGAAAAAAATATTATTTGTTTTATTACAATTAATATTAATTGAAATTTGTTTCATCCATTTGTGCCGCAATTTTTTATGATTTCAATAATTTAAAGATTCATTTTATTTATTTTTATAGAAAAATTATATTCTTTAAAGGAACAAAAAATACTGAGAAATATATTTTAGTTACCGAAATATTACAAAAAAAACTTTTATGATTCATTTAACACTGCATGCGCTATTTTCCAAAACATTATAACTCTTCAAATTTTCATTAGAAGCTTTATATATTTTTGGTGACTATTTTCATAACGAGTTAGTGATTAGGCGAAATATTTGGTAATTGTGATAGGAAAATTTAGAGATACTAATTATTAGATACATTAATTAGCCAAGTTAATAAATTTATCTATCTGAAGCAACCTGTCTCCTTGTGCCATTTCATTCGTGACCAGTTTTGAGAAAATGCGATGATAAATAGCAAAGTTGGTAATGTGTCTCATTATTTTTGTTAATGACTGTAAAATCAAATCTGTTTTCGTGTGGCGGATAGGTAACGCATAAGCGAAATAGCACAAAGAACTATTCAATAAATTCATAAACAGCTATGACAAAAAAAAAAAAACTTTTACACAATATTAAAGAAAATTAATTTTTACACCATATTACAGAGGAAACAGAAGTCTCAGGAAATATGACGAATATTTTAGAAAAAATGAAAATGTACTTTCCAAATAAAATAAATAATTAAATTACATTTGTAAAAGATTTAATTTCTTATTTTACACATGGAGAAATCTAAAAAATGCACATAATTCAATAAAATTTGTCGTAATCCAAAACGCTCATCATTTTGTGATGAACCGGTTCAAAATCGCTTTCTACACTTCAAGATATTAGATTTTATTTATTTTTGGATTATATAATTTATTTAATTCTGGACTATTAGAATTAGTTGAGGCAGTATATGCATACATTGAATATCGTACGCATTGTATTAGATGTGCATTTGTACACTGATAGAAAACATTACAGCGATTTATATTGTCAAACACCTTTGGCATTCTTATACGGCATAAAAAATAGAATAGAAAACGACCGCACACACACAAGTTTGACTGTATAGAGAATATATGCAACACCATCTATAGACAGTATTAACCAACTTATTTAGGGTATGAATAATTATACAAATAAATACAAATGATAAAATTACATGAACATACGTCAAGTGACAGTCCATCATTTCCTTAGATGAGTTTATGGTAGGTCAAGATTCAATTCTAGAAATTTTATCGTTTTTTTTTTTTCCTCCCAAAATTACAAAATATTTTTCAAAATTTATTTATTTAATAGGAAGAGCGAAACTTTTCGATCGGAAGGAAGGAAGGAATTTTGTTTCTTTTTTGCGTTGTATTCCTAGTACGTATCGTTACTATACATAAAAAAATGTTGTTTAGCCTTCCATTTATTTTTGAATCTTTTTTTCTTCTTCTTCTGTATTCATCGAAAAATTCAACTTTTAGAATTTGATATAAGCCCATGTGTTAAACCTCTAAGATTCAGAAAATCTAGTTTGAATTTATAAGTGTATGTTGGAAAAAATAAATGTAAATCCCCAAGAACTAATCGGAAAATTTTTGGCATATTTGCTTTCAATCAAAAGAGCAGATACCTATATACTTATCAAATGTTGGAAAAAATCCGACCAGGTATCTCCGTACATCTGTCTTTGTGTGTACTATCATTAAGTTCAAAATGTTGGAATTTAGATGAATGTAATTTAAAACAGGACTACTCTTCACAATCGTTGATCAGAATTAAATTTTGATCAAAGCAGTAAAACACATTTTGCTTCGTTTTATCTGCCGTATAATTTATGAACTCTAAAACTGAAAAAGATCGAACTGAAAAAAGAACGAATTAAAAAAATGAAATATGTACTTGGTATTTAAACTAAATTTGTAGACGTATATCCCTTTTGGATCGAAACGTGAGCAGAATAGTTGCTCCATTTACTCCGCTAAATGACGAAACTCAACACGAAGAGTTCCATATTATGAAAGTCTATGAGAAAGAGCTAATGAAAGAAAGTTCTTCCCCTCTCCAGAGAGACTTGTATTCGTTATATATCTTTTTACGATGATATTCTTGCCCTTATTATGCAAACTAAATACATATTAATCCTGCAACCGACATCTCTTCAAATAAATTGTGGATGTTGGAAGAACTTGAGTGGAATTTATAAAATATCTATCATTCTTGCTCTAAACATGTAGAATAGAGTGGATCAAGTATGCGATTAGTTTGATTTTCGGGAAACGGAAAAAAAGAAAAGAGGTTTCTGAAATGGAATTGTTTCGATTTCTAACTCTATTTCGGTCCAAGAACTTTTTCCCGAACAAAAATGTATACTCTTAAAGTTGGAATTCAGATAATCGAGCATCGCACCGATTAATGAGAAGTAGAGATTTGACTTAAGTAACAATGCTTCTACATTTTATGGTGAAGGTTTAATCATTAATTTTATGAACTGTTATAAGATAATGTAATGACCTTTTATGACGAAAGTAATTTTATGAACTATTTTTGATCGCTTGATTGATGAGATAGGATTAAAAGGAAAGTAAGAGAAGATTTTTGGTCTTATTTCCAACTGATTCGCAGTTTGAGTTTACCGCCTATCTACAGAATTTTTTATTGGTATTCAATTAGGAAAAAAACATCTCATTTTGGAATGTAATATTGGAGAAAAATCATTTCAATTACATACCAATTCAATTACATGCATTAAATATTACATTACATGCATTGAATTCAATTAATTTCAATTACATACAAGATCGATTTTGTTTTATCTTTTTTAAAAGAATTTTAGCATTTACCATTCTGATTTGATATCTTAAGAAACTAACAAGTATTTTATCATATTTTAAAGCTGTTCCAACGTCAACTTGTTGCTTTTCTTTCACAGCGCCAAAAAGGGGCTAAGTCGCCAAATGAAATGCCATTTTCCCACAATTGCGGAAACCTAAAGAGCGAACCGAAACTTTCTCCTCATCTCCCTCTGCCGCCATTTGTGAAGAGTCAGGAGTGATTTCATCCATCATCTTTCATTTACTAATCAGATTTTTATATTGCGTATGGTGATAAGTTAAATGGAATTATTGTATTGTAATACTTTGGATGTATATGAGATCAGTTCAGTTGCGAACCTAAGATGTCGAAAACAGCGTGATGAGATCAGTTTGACCACGTCAAAGTATGCTGCTGATGGAGGAAGAAGGAATTGGAGAAGCGGAGGAGAAGGAACAGTGACAACGATGGATGCGTGAAAGATTGCGGAGGGAAAATAACGAAGAAATAAGATAAGAGATTTCGAAACGTCGTAAGTATCTTATAAAAATATTTTACCTTCTTAATTAACGTAGTTTCTTGTAATTTCTAGTTCTATTCTTATTCTTTATTCTTTTCTTTTATAATGTATATATTCTTTTATAATGTATCTTCATTTTTACGTAACGTCGTGGTATTAGGCTGAAGCCACTGGAAGATTTTTATCTATTCTTTTTGGAGTTCATGTTTTCTTATGTTATATAATTGTATGAATGTTAATTTCATTATGAATGCTTTGATACAAAGTTTATGCATGAAATTTACTTGAAAAATTATTATTACTGAAAAAATACTTGAACAAAATGCTTCATTTTAATAGATTATCATTTAATACCAATATGATTTATTTATTAAATCTCATTTAAGTGGAGAGTTCTCTTGATTTCAGTTCATTATTTAAATAATTTTTAAATTAAAATTGTAGTGGTTATTTTGAAAATTTATTAGGAATTTCAAAATTATTTTTTTCGAAACTCAAAAGAAATTAAAAAAAAAGGCATAGTCTTGAGCAAAGTATTTTTATAATGTCACGGTAATCTTATTTCTTTTAGAGTATTTGATAGACCGATTAGTATACATAGATTTATTAATATAAAAGATTTGATAGTAACTATATAATTCTGTCTAATTTCCTGATTAGGATTAAAATTTTAATTGAATCATTTATTAAATTTTATTTAGCATTAAATGAAAATATGAAACAAGCCACTTTTTTTTAATAAAAGTTCGTTAAGGGGAATTTTAAAATCGACATTTACCGAACGAATTTATAGATAGAATTTATTTTAATTATACTTCTGGATTATTCAAAATATCTGCATAATCTGAATACGGCATAAACTTTACACTTTCTTTAAAATCGTAATAAAGTATTAATTTGCTCAAATTTCTTAGTAAAATTATACTTAAATTTCTACTTCAAATGTAATTTTTGTAATCAAACTGAGATGAATGCTTTTGGATATTCACAAAAATATTGTAAGTTATTTAATTAACGAATGGAAAAGATACTTTCACAGAAATATTTAAAGGAATGATAGATTTTATTATTTAATGATAGATTTGTGTGTATCTTGGTACATATAAAAAATATTTATTTCTTTAACACGATCAACAAATTTTAATTGATGCTTTATATTAAGTATATTTAGTATATTTGAGTATATTTAATATTTATTTAGTTTTTAGCATAACATAATTATATTATATATGATTATAAAATGTATAAAAGATCCTTGAGCGACATTAAAATCGTCATTTATAAGACAGATTCAATCTGCAATTACAAAGAATTTTATTCAAAAATAAAGTAATTTCTAAATATTTATTTATATGGATTTCTAAATATTTATGGAGAAATTGTTAAATTCCTCCAATTAACCCTTTAAAGGGCCATTTTTTTCTAGTCATATTATGTTAAAATATTTTTATACTTGAAATTAGAAAAGAAAAGGGATTCATTTAGCTTATTAGATAAATTTAATTTGATTAATTAATTCATTTGGTTAATTAATAATTAAGTAACAAATCAAGACACATCATTTTGTGTATGATAAAGAACTGAAGCATCTAAGTTTCTGTCTTTCTAAAAACATTTGTCAGAACTTATGCTAACCTACATAATTTCATACAAAGATTGATAAATTTGGTGGGAAACATACTTCCCACGGCCCTAGAAAGAGTTAAAATGAAATCCCAGACATGTAATTAATATATATAAAGAGAGAGAAATAGGTTTGTCTGGCACGTGTGAGGGAGGTGTCAGGTCAGTTTAATTCTCTTCAATTAACAGCGTTAAAAAATTGTCCTCATTATATTATCCATTCAGATTAAAAGGATTTTATAGAATTCTGCTGAAGAACTTAAAAATTGTGAAATTGCTGATCTTTGAGATAAATGCAGTCTGATTCATTAACAGTCATGGTTTCGAAAAGAATCTTTGTACAATCAGTCAAAAAATATCCGGATGCTTCTTTTTTGTTCCAAGCTCTAAAAATTAAATTCAATGGGAATATGCCATTCAACTTGGAAATATGGACTTTTTTAAAATTATGCCGACTACATTCAGATGATGATTTTAGAATTCATGTTTGGACAGCGAATTGTTGGAGCTTACACATTCAATCTCAAGTGTTCGTAATATCTTTTGACGAAGAATAGTTCTTTTTCTGTATTCTTGACTACGTCACATACAAAATAAATTGATAAATGAAAAAATTCCAAAAATAAAAAGAGATCCAATTTTTCCCCACTTAAGAATACCCTTCGTCACCGGACATTTGAATAATTCTGAATAGCTAAGTATCGGAATTAAAACGCCATTTTTCCTGACTTTCTGATGGCTAAAACTTTTATGCATGAATGAGGAAGTAAATAGGACACTATAAAATTATAACAAAGGAAACATATTATCAAATTTTTGAAGCTTTATGAACAAAATTTGGAGTTTTAACAATATAATAAAATATTCTTGAACAGCAACGAATGTGAACAACATATATAATTTTTGTGATTTTAAAAACTCATAAAAATCCTGTTTACACGAAATGACAATGGAATAAAGCAGCTCTCCATCACGATGAATGGTTGAAATCCCAATTTTTTTATTATTTGTGGGAGCTCTATATGCAAAAAATGCAATTGAAATTGTATCATACTTTTTAGAATCTAATTACAAAAAAAAAAAAAAAAAAAAGAAAGAAAGAACGAAGCATTGTGAAGAAATTGTGTTTCATTACAGATTTTCGTGCATGTAAAAACTATCTTTTTTTTCTTCCTTTCTTTCTTTCTTTCTTTTTTTTTTTTTTTTAACTTTTGTTCATATCTGTCGTTTTCATTTATATGCCAGAGCCGTTCAATTAACAACCATCTTTATTTCTTTAAAGCAATAACGAATTGAGAAAAAGATTGTTATTGCGCAAAGCAAGTGGGCGATGTTTGACGTCCCACATTGTTTCCATAGCAACCAAGAAGCCGTACACAGTTTATGTAATATTCCCAGGGATGAATATGCGCTGATGATCACTAATCCTCGATTCGACGGGAAAATGTTAAAGCTTACACTTGGATCTCTAGTTTTGACGACATCTGTTGACGATATGCAGTTCTATTTCTGTTTCCTTGACTGCTTCACAGAAAAAAATTGATATATAGGATTATTTTAATATTGTAAAAATAAAAAATACATCCAGTTCCTTCACGCTTAAATATAGCCTTTGTCATGAGCCATTTGAATAATTGAGAAAAAGATTGTTATTCCGACAAACAAGTGGGCGATGTTTGACGTCCCACTCTGTTTCCATAGCAACCAAGTAGCCGTACATAGTTTATGTAATATTCCCAGGGATGAACATGCGCTGTATTGAAATTTTGTTTCCGCGCAGCTAAAACATTATTTAAAAATTTTAAAGGTGCAAGGCAGTTAATTTTAAAAGAATTACAGTCTGCCCTCTAATAGAAATATATATAAACATGGCTGCAGGGATAGAGAGGGCATATTGTACTATCCTACCAAAATACCTTTTACCGGATTTAGTTTTTCCCGAATTTGAAGAACCATCTGAAGATAAATTAATGCGTTTTTCATTATCATAATGGTGTAATGCGTTTTTCATTCTCAGAGGCAGTGATGAAATCTGTATATGCGATTTAAAAAACGACAAAAAAAAACCCGTTTTAAAACACATGTCTGAATGCTGAGGAAAATGTAACATAAGTGTATTGCGTGTAACGGAAAGTATTTTAAAAAGGACCTTTAATATATGGCGGAAATATAATTTTTTAAATATAATTAATAACCTGCAATAATTTTTTCATTCCATTCTATTTCTTGCATGCATTTTCAAATTTAAGATTTTACTTACATGATGATAAGTAAATGAATATGGTTGATGTATTTTGTCTCTTAGAGGTATAATAGAAAAATATTATTTAATTTTTTGGATGCTAAGTGAAATGTTTTTCTTTATGAAATATCATGACAATTAAGGAAGAAGTGGTTTTTTATATAATATTTTCTGAAATTACAGATGTTCACCTTTTATCGTCCACTGGCTATAATTCAGCGAAAGTCATGTTTCATGGAATCATCTGCATTCGTAAGCAAATGTTTTTTTCCTTATTTTTAACCTATATGTATAGTTTTCATCACAGGAAATCTAATATTTTAAGTCAGCAAGTTTTATTTATTCTTTATTCATGTGTTGTTTCTGCTATTAAAATTTTTCATAGTAGCTTCGAGAGTATTGGGCTCCTTTTTAGAGTGGTAAAAGAAAAACTTATTTTAGAGTAATCATGAACTGCTCCCTGATTCGTGTCATTCTGTCATGTGAAAGTCATAATACAAAAAATATTCAGCCCCATTCAGTCTATTTTTAAAGAGATGCATATTGATTGTTTATTTTCAAAGTATAGAATTAAACAAATAGTTACAGTTTTATTAGTTTACGTGTGGCAAAGTTAGAAACGTTTAGCTGTTATTATTTTCAAAAGAAGGCAAATTAGTTTCTTTTTCAATATTTTTAATTATTGGAATGCTTGATCTTTTCCATCAAAGAAAAAGTAAATGGCCATGAAGAAAAGGAAATAGAGGTAATAAAAATATTCCAATGTTTGCTGATAAAAAAGCATAATCCGAGGCTTCTGCCTAATTTAATAGAAATTAGTCTACTGAAAACAAGATCATCAGCCTTTTGAAATTTTTGAATATTAATTTATAGTTTATGTATAAATTATTTAAAATGCATTTGAAGTCATATTTAGCTGCTTATTTTTCTGCTTCTATTCTCTATATTCTTTTTGGGTTCCTAACTGTAATTTATTATTTATGAAAGTTGAAAAGAATAAACCAAGGAATTACTTGATAAAACAAGAAACAACAAGAAAATCATGGTTATGTTTGCTTAAATATATTGTAGAACAGACGTTTTTCTGTTTGTAAGATACCAGAAGGTGTGTACATGCCAAAAAATGACTCATTTCGACTGTTTATGTATAAATTTTTCTTTTTATGCATTTCTGTTAAAAATACTTGTAATTATTTAATTCAAAATCTATGGACAAATATTTTATTGTTGCTAATATATTTTAAATTTAACTTTTCTTTTGTTACACATCATATTAGTTAAAATACATAAAGCAACGTAATAAATAAGCATCCTATTGTTATTCAATTCGAAATTTTAATTATAAATGGCCGGTAAAGATTTGCTACTCATAAATAAAAAATATACAAATTTTTACAGTAAAGTGAGTATGGCAGCATTAGTTTAATAATTATTTGTATTTAAAAAATATTTGCGTTTGTTGTTTTTTATAAAAAAGCAGTTAATCAGAATTTCTGAATCTTCAGAATGGAAGATATTCAGGAAAACAGGAAAAGGTGTTTTAGTTGATTACGTTGCATCTCCTAAATTAAACTCATAGTTATTTTCGAATCTATAAAAATCTGTTAAAATCTTAAATTGCTTAGAATCACAATATTTGGTCTAGAAAACGGCAAATTTCTAACATTCCCATTTCTTTAATCAAGATAATGTGATTTTAAAGTATTAAGTATCAAAATATTTCATTTGTAACAAAAAAAAAAATAATTGGAAATTTTAAATTTACTTAAACGTACTCACTATGCACAATTTTAGTTTAAATTAATGGAGTTGGTATTCAGATATTACAAACAATGTTTTTCCTTTAATTGTTGTATAACTTATGAAGACAGTTATTCTGAGATTCTTCCTTCATTATTTACACATATTTCCAAATTTAAATTTCATATAATATAAATTATTGAACAAATTTTTAATAATGAAAGCGTAAGTTAATTTAATGTAAGTCATTGTTAATAAATATATTATAGCCTAGAAATGCGTAATTTTATAAATCAGCTTGTTCAAAAGTCTCTGAATACTTTTTGAAATTTGTTGATAAATTGTTATACGCTACTTATATTTCAATACTTCTAAGTATTGGAATTTATTTTTCGATCAAATATGTATTATATTGAAGTTGTTAGTATATATCATGAAATAAGAAAAAATTTATCAAAATTTATTGTTTTTTAAATGTTTTCACTGATGGTTGTTTTGATTTTACTTACGTGATGACAAGTAAATGAATATGTTTAATGTATTTTATCTCTTAAAAGTATAATAAAAATATTATTAAATTTTTGAGATACTAAGCAAGATGTTTTTTTTTATGAAATATCATGGCAATTAAGGAAGAAGTGTTTTTTTGAATAATCTTTTCTGAAATTACAGATGTTCACCTTTTATCGTCCATGAGCTGTAATTCAGTGAAAGCCATGTTTCATGGAATCATCTGATTTTGTAATCATCTTCATTCGTAAGCAATTTTTTTTTTCTATTTTTAACCTATATGCAATGTATATATTTTTTATATTGCAGGAAATCTAATCTTTTAAGTTAACAAGTTTTATTTATTTTATATTGTTTCTGCTAATAAAATTTTCCATATCAGCTTCGAAAGCACTGTACTTGTTTTCACAGTGAAAATTTCAAGTCACTGTAAATATAATGATGTGTATTATGAATGTTTAAATTAAACGGTTCTGTTATTTAACAAAGAATTTTTTATGGTATTTATGCGGTAAAAAGTAAGACTTATTTTAGAGTAATCAGGAACTGATCCCTGATTCATGTCATTCTGTCATGTTAAAGTCATAAAATAAAAAATAAAAATATTCAGACCCATTCAGTTTATTTTTAAAGAGATACATATTGATTGTTCATCTTCAAAGTATAAAATTAAAAAAAATAATTACAGTTTTTATCCGTGTGGCAAAGTTAAAAACGTTTAGTTGTTATTATTTTCAAAAGAAGACAAATTACTTTATTTTTCAATATTTTTTAGTAACTGTTGGAATTCTAGCTCTTTCCCATGAAAGAAAATGTAAAGGGTTATGAAAAAAAGAAAAAGAGGTAGTAAAAATATTTCAATGGTATACAATTGCTTATAAAAAAAGCATAATCCGAGGATGTGTTCTAATAGAAATGCGTCTACTGAAATAAGATCATCAGGCTTTTGAAATTTTTGGATATTAAGTTTAACCTAAATATCATGTATGCATAGCTTTCATTGCATGAAATCCAATTTTCTTTTAGGTTAGTAAGTTTTATTCATTTTATATTATGTGTAGTTTTTTATATTTAAATTTTCCATATTAGCTTTGAGAGCATTGTAGGAGCTTTTACAGTGAAAAATTTCAAGTCACTGTAAATTTAATGTTGTGTATCATAAATGATTAAATTAAATGATTCTGCAATTAACAAAGAATTTTTTTATCCTATTTATGGGACAAAGAAAGGACTTATTTGAGAGAAAACAGGAACTTATCCCTAATTCATGTCATTCTTTAATGTTGAAGCCATAAAACAAAAAATATACATCCCCATTCGGACATTTTTAAAGAGATGCATATTAATTGGTCATCTTCAAAATACAGATTCTTGTCATTCTGTCATGTTAAAATCATAAAACAAAAAATATTCAGCCCCCTTCAGTATATTTTTAAAGAGAGGCATTGTAACTTTAGTTTATTATATACTAGCCGCCGTTGGCGACCAGCCGGTTCGCCAATCTTAATGTTCGTTTAAATTTTAATAATTAAATATTTTATGCAATTCCTACTTTAATAGATTCTTCATCAAAATATTTTAAAACTTCAGATTTTGATAGTCATATAATTCACTCATAATATTATAAACGCCTTCAGTCATAACGTAATATGTATCTCTCTAATTTTCTGTTGGCTCCCGTAGAATTTATACTTTAAATTAAAGTGGAAAGGATTAATCTGTAATTAATATAATAATATTTTTTACTGAAACAAAGTATTTTTTGTAATATGATTAATGAAAACAGTTACTGAGCGTTTAAACTTTATGGGCACTAAAGAATATCTTTCTTAATTTATGTAATATTTCAAGAATTTGTCAACAAAATTTTCTCAGATTCATCATGACCAGATCGATTAATTAACAATGTTAAATTTTAAATGCATCAAACACTAAGAAAATAAAACGAATCGTTTAAAATAATCGGTTGAAAACAGGTTAAAAAAAAACTGCTTAAAAAACGATGTACTTAAAACTATAAGCATACAACCTAAAAATAATTTAAATCAAGTCCAAGGATTTTTTTGTTTGCTTTTGTTTTTGTTTTTAATGTAAAGATATTGTAGTGGTGATCTTTAATTCTTATAACTTTTTTCTATAGAATCCTTTTTTCATTAGTCCTTCATTGTATTTTTTCATACCTTATTTTAATTTAAATTTTTTAAATTCCTTTCAAATTTCTAATATGCCAAAGTGTTGATAAATACTTAGAAATAAAAGATAATTAGCTATAATTTTAATATTCAGAAACACAGCGTTATACTTGAGAGCTGTTTATTTTTTCATTGAGTTTATATGAATGATGCTATATAATGGAATATTTTTCTTTTATTTGAACACGATCAAAAGCTTTTCTAAAATGTTTAATGTATTATATCATTCGATAGTAAATAAATTGAAACTCCATATTTGTTATTAATATTTTAATCATTTCATTATTACTATTACATGTCTCAGTTTGAGTTTTGAAATACTAAATTTAATGATTAATTTTAGTTAAGTAACATATCTATTGTTAAAATTCTAGTACATATTTCAATAATATCTGTCAATAATGGTATTAAAATAAGAATAAAATTTTATGTAATTCATATACAAAATTAATATTTCAAGACATCAGATTTTGAATTCATGATTTGTTAAAACTACTTAATTTTACTTGTAGTAGATATTGTTACGCCGTTTTCCTTTTTTTTTTTATGAAGAATGGAGGGAACTAAAGTTTATTTTATGTTAGTATTAGAAAAGGTAAAATTTTGAAAATTATTATAGTGAAAAAACTGATTATTATAAATCGCAACACGCAAACATTGCTTTGGCATTGACGCACTTTGTGAAAGGGGCTTTAACACAATTATTTTCCTTTTTTTTTTTTTACAAAAAAAAAAAGAAAGAAAGAAACATGAATATTTTTATATAAATTGAAACTTCCTTTTATTTGCAGTCTTTCTAATCAGTCAATATTTTAGGAGATGTTATTTATAACTTATAATAACTATAAATATATAATGATATCCGATATATCAAAAAATATAAATATGGGTTGGACGATGTATTACGATCATATTCGGTCATTGCTCAGCTGTATCAGCTAAAATATATCAAGCAACTAAAGAAATTAGCAGTATATTGGAATTGATTTCATATTTTTACTTATAAATGTCTCCTAATGCCTTGTTGCTTCAAAAAAAACACAAAAAAAACATAGAAGTTTTTAAGTTAAAGTGAGAAGGCCTGCATTAGTTTGGATTTTAATTACATAATAGTTGATTGCATTTAAAACATGAAAGCTTTATAATTATTTGAATTTAAAAAATAATTTCAAATGTTATTTGTTTCTGAAAAACTCAGAATTTCTTAATCTTTTGAATGGAAGAAATTTGGGAGAAGAGACATAGATATTTAAATGTTTTTAAGTTGCATGTCTTAAGTTAAACTCATAATTACTCTCGAATCTTATCAAAAGATCTCTACGAATCTCACTTTTTTAATCAATATTGTGCGATTTCAAAGCATGATGTATTAAAAAACCTCATTTGAAACAGAAAAAATACAATTACAGAATATAAATTTTTTGTAGCTTACATTACGCATAATTTTAGTTTAAATTGAGGGAGTTGGAAATTTTGAATGCAAGGAAATCTTTCCCCTTAATTGTTGCATAATGTATCATTACAGTTATTTTGAAATTCTTCTTTCATTTCTTACATATATTTCAAAATTTAAAATTTCGTAATGAAAGAATAATTTGAAACATTTGTTATATTTCATTGTTAAAAATACATATCAAAACCTAAAAATGCATGACTTTATAATCCAGTTTGTTAAAAAGCCATGGAATTCTTTTTGAAATTTGTTGATAAATTGTTAGGTAGAGCTTTCTAAGAAATATTAAAAACTGTATTTGTTAATAATACATGCCATTTAACATTCTAACGATGTAATTTTGAAACTTTTAACTCATGTTGGAATTAAAAATTTTAATCCATAATTTCAATTCATGTTAATGGAAGGAGGCAATGACACAAGGAATACTTTTCCATTGACTGTGCTTTGTGCATAAGAATGGCAGGTAGTGTTAGATTTCTACCTTATTTATAATTTTTTACGTAAATGATATTACATGAATAAAAGTGCGTGAATTACATGAAAAGGGCATGAATTTTATTATTCAGAAATAAATTGATTTGCATGCATATAGCAATGAAAGTTCTGAAAATTCTAAAATAAGAATAAATTTTTGTTAAATGCAGGGACTAACGTTTTAATTCATTTTTCTTTATTAACAAGGACTTAATTTTTAAGAAAGACGCTTATCTTTAAATGCTTACTAAATATCTTTTAAAAATGTATTTATGTACATTCATATTTTTATTCCTATTTCATAAATATTTATGTGTCTAATATTTTATTAGTTTGCCTAGCAAAATATCTACCGTAGTACCATTTCTTTTCATCATTAGAATAGTCCTACAGAAACCATAAATTTGAGCTTTTATAAAACTTAGGATTTAAGGCATCTGCTTATTCTCGGAATAATAAATATTACATAAACAATAATAAGTACTGTATCAGACAAATAACAGTTGAAATTATTTTTTAAATACAAATAATTACAAAGCCTTCATATTTTAAATGCAATGAACTATTATGTAATTAAAATCCAAACTAATACAGCCCTTCTCACTTAAACTTAAAATTTCTGTTTTTTTTTTTTTTTTTTTGAAGCAACAAGGCATTAGGAGACATTTATAAGTAAAAATATGAATTGAATTGCAATATACTGCTAATTTCTTTAGTTGCTTGATATATTTTAGCTGATACAGCTGAGCAATGACCGAATATGATCGTAATACATCGTCCAACACATATTTATATTTTTCGATATATCGGATATCATTATACATTTATAGTTATTATAAGTTATAAATAACATCTCCTAAACTATTGACTGTTTAGAAAGACTGCAATTAAAAGAAAATTTCCATTTATATAAAAATATTCATGTTTTTTTTTTTTTTTTTTTTTTTTTTGTAAAAAAAAAATGGAAAAAAATTGTGTTAAAGCCCTTTTAATAAAGTGCGTCAATGCCAAAGCAATGTTTGGGTGTTGCGATTTATAATAATCCGTTTTTTCAATATAATAATTTTCAAAATTTTACCTTTTCTAGTACTAACATAAAATAAACTTTAGTTACCTCCATTTTTCATAAAAAAAAAGGGAAAACGACGTAACAATATTTACTACAAGTAAAATTAAGTAGTTTTAACAAATCATGAATTCAAAATCTGATGTCTTGAAATATTAATTTTGTAAATGAATTACATAAATTTTTATTCTTATTTTAGTAGTATTATTGACAGATATTATTGAAATATGTACTAGAATTTTACTTAACTAAAATTAATCATTAAATTTAGTATTTCAAAACTCAGACTGAGACGTATTATAGTAATAATGAAATGAGTAAAATATTAATAACAAATATAAATACAGAAACCATAAATTTGAGCTTTTATATTTAATTTATTATTTCAAAACTCAAACTGAGACGTATAATAGTAATAATGAAATGTTTAAAATATTAATAACAAATATAAATACAAAAACCATAAATTTGAGCCTTTATAAAACGTAGGATTTAAAGTATCTGCTTATTCATGGAATAATGAATATTACGTAAACAATAATAAGTACTGTACATCATTACTTAAAATATAATAAATTAAACTCATTATACGATTTAAACAATTGCACATATGCATAAAGTATAAGTGCAATCGTTATATATATATATATATATATATATATATATATATATATATATATATATATATATATATATATATATATATATATATATATATATATAGCAAATTTTTATTCTGGATGTTGAATTCTTAAGCAGGCTTTCTGTGGCAACATTTTCTTTGATATGGACTAATAATTAAACTTTTGTTAGTAATATTGTTTCAAAAAAAGGGTGCATAAAATTTTCAGTATGTTAAAATGTAAAAGGACCTCTGATAAAAGTCGAGAGCTTTTTAGATCGTGTTGCAGTTGAAAGACTAATCATTGATAACTTTTAATTTTTTACTCTTGAAAACCATTTTGTTATAAAAAAAATTAAAGAAATTGATATTTATATTTTTATTTTTTAAACCTTGATTAAAGATTTCAAAAATAAACTATTGTTATAAAGATGCAAATCTGTCGTATATCAGTTCCAATCTATTCATTTAAACCTTTTTTCTACTGCATTGAATGATTAGATTAAAATAAAATAGTAAATTTAAATCATTTTTACTTTTTATTACTAAAATTTTGTTTTTATAATTTGCTTTTTATTAATAAAATTATTTTAAAACAGTTCTATAGGGGAAGCTGCTATCATGCCATTTAATTCCAACTATTTCCTCAGCTTCATGCTTTATACAAATGCAAAGGTTTTAATAAATACAAATGTTCTAAAATTTTTGAATTTTGTGCCAAATAAATAACAATCAAAATTATTTGCATAGTTATAAAAGGATTTTTTTACAAAAGGAATGTGTATAGTAAAAATGCTAAACATTTTAAAGTTATTTTAATAGATTTTATTTATTACCGGAACTTTTAAATTCTAATAAAATATAAATATGCTTTTCATTTTTGTCAGCAGAAAATAATAATTCAAATAATGGATATTAATATTTATTATTTGTGAGAATGTGGCGAAGAATTAACTTGTTTCGATGAATCAAGTTTAAAATTCTTTGATTTAAAGAATATAAAGTCTTAATTGTGTCCTATAATTATTTTTAATTAATAACATAGAAAAAAAACTTTACCGCTTTTTTGGAAAATTGCTTAGATTCATGTCTTTATGTCATTTTTTTTTGCTGTGTTATCTTTAATGAAAATCATATTATTACGACATCTCTGTGACTTGGCAATAATTGTAAGGCTATTTCATCTTATACACGGTGCATCTTATACAGAAGACTTGATGGGATGCGATTCCCTTGAGGTGTTGTTGTCCTCTACTGCAAGCATGGGAAAATTTCCCTGCTATATGATAATTGCAGTAATTTCATAAATTCTTAAACTAGTATGAAGTTATTCCTGATTCTTCTTAGAAAGATTAAATTGAGGTAATTCTCATTTGTGAATATTTTGTTTCAAATTCTTACACTACATACTTTATAATGTAAAGGGATGAAGAAACCGGAAAAAGGTGGTGAAACATATGGTTGTTTTGGCATGATTACAATCAGGGTTCAAGATCAGAATGAAGTCAATCTGAGGTGAGTCATTATTTATATTTCAGAGAATCTCTTAAATCATACTTTTCTCCGATGAAATGAAACCCTACCATAAAAGTTAAGACAAAGCAAACAATGTACGGGGTAAAAATGTTAATTATAGAAAAACAAGAACACAAGTAATGATTGATTATTGCTGCATTTCTGTGCCTCTTTGCATCTTATACAAAAAACGTACTCAATTTTGCTTTTGTTCGGGTTTTCTCTAATCATAATAATGCTTATTTTATTCTTAGAAACATCTTATGTAAATTGAAGTAGTTTTCTGCATTATTATTAATACTAAAAAGTAATTTAAGTTGGTGTTTCATACTGACAATATCTAATATTTACCATAGAGCAAATTTTCTTTCAGGTTTTCCAAGAAATTTCAAAACGATAAAGACTTTCTATTTATCTGAGATAGTTCTGCTTTTCTATACTATGTTGGATGTGGCTTTCATATATGACATGGTTTCCTTTTAAAGCAACACTAACTAATACTGTGTATTTTAATACAATTTACATGACGTTTAATAATCATTCCTTCCACAATTCTTTTTGGAGGAAAAAATCATTAAAAAAATGTGTGCTTCCATTTCACTAATGGTTGGTTATATCTAGGCTTAGAATAAATACTTTATTTAAAAGTTCTCGCAAACTCCTGACAATATTATGCATTTCATATCACAACAATCAACTGTTTCTATAATCTAATGATAAGGCTTTTTAATAATTTCAAAGATTAAATCAGTTTCATGGGAAATCTCTGTCATATAACAGTGTTTGCTAAATCGGCATTTTTGATTTGGTGGAACAAATGTTAAATCTCACAATTCAGGATAAAAGTTTTCGTTAGGAGGTAGATTAAGTAAACCACAATTAAATTTAATTGTGTGTGAAATGATTAATGAAACATACTTCTGGAATTTCTTCATTTTTAATTAATTAATATCGACAATCACTGATATGAAATTCCATTAGTTATAAAGAAAATTAAAATGCCTTTTTTACTTTAAAAATACCTTTCTTCTGTCTCGTATACGAAATATAGACGACGTCAAAATATTAGAACTCGTGATTTTAACGAATATCAACGTTAGAGGCCTCTGTATGTTCGAAAAACATATTTTTCTGTCTGCCTTTCTGTTTGTGATAAAGACTCATAAACGCCGCTTTAAGTTAGTTGGCTGAAATTTGATATGTTGTCTTCAAGCCAAGTGTGTAGATTTCTGTCAAATTTTAAGCGAAATACATTCGGAGAAAGTCTTTCTGTCCGCCTGGTAGAATATACATCAACGCGATAATATACAATACAAAGAGCTAGATAGATAAAATTTGGTTAATTACAATACCAAGAGAGCTAGATATATAAAATTTGGTTAATTACAATACCAAGAGAGCTAGATAGATAAAATTTGGTTAATTGCAATACCAAGAGAGCTAGATAGATAAAATTCGGTACATAAATTTAACATCTGTTGGGTAAATGCCTGTAAAACTTTGAACAGAATGCAATAAAAGGTTGACCATCGTTCTGTCTGTACTTTGAAAAACAGGTAAACAATTACTCAAAAACGCAGTGCTTTAAATGTATCAAATTTGATATGTGATTTTGTGACTACAAGAGTAGTTCGTTACCAAAACTTTCTTTCAATCGCAAAAGGAAAGGAAAAACGCATCTAAAGCAAAAATTTGATTTTCGTACATTATTAACTGCATGCCAATAATTAATCATCAGAAAATTCATCAAAGATGACATATTAGATTCAGGAAAAATTCTAAATTCTCACCAAAGATTAATATTTCTTAACTTTTATACGCTGTTCCGTGCTAGGCGTTCTCCGCAATAATATCTTTATTCGAGAATATGAGAGAAAAATTTGGGGAGACCACACCAACTGGTTTTCCCTTTTATTAAGCAATAATTGCTATTTCTTAATTATTATTTTGTTTGGTTTGAAAAAAAAAGATTAAATATTGTAAGCCTAGTTATGTCGCACAAACTAGGCTTGCAAAGGCTAGGCTAGGTATCCCACTCCTACGTCCGAACAGTCTTAGGTTCAGTGTAGGGCAGAAGCAGAGACACATTTTCTATGCCTGCTGACGAACATCAGAAGTGATTTTATTTTATTTGTTTTTCTTATTATAAATATACAGTTCATTAACTTGAAAGACACAAGATTTATTAATAAATTTTTAAAATTTTATATTTACCTCAAAATTTAAGAGAAATGGGATATTAAATATTATAATCTTTTAATATTCCCTCTCTAGCTCTTACAAATTAAATCGAAAGGAACAGACTATTCTGGTTCAGAGAGTGTGCTTCAGTTTGCAACACGTTCGTTATTTTCTTTGCTCCTGTTTCATCTATACAATGTATATAAAAGTCATAGAAACACTTCGCCTGTCCTGGCACCTAAAACGCAATCCTGGGGATTTTTTTCCTACCGAACTTCAATGAGAACATTGAGCATATTCCAGGTTCAATAATCTTAGAAATTGTTTTCCTCTTTATCCATTTTTTATCACATACATTGACTTAGTTTAATTAAATAGCAGAACGTATTTTGATTAGCTACCGAAGACCTCGAATCTGTTCATCGAATTTCCTTTTGTAGGGTAAATAAGCAATTTTTGCAATCAGCCGCAGGTCAAGTTAGCCACTTTTGCATTCAATTCTTTTACATAAACATGTCCTTCTGTAACCCCAATCCCGAGTACTGAATACTTATTCTTAATCAGTGGTTGTTATATGTATGTTCCACCCATGAATGTGCCTGGAGATTTTTTTATGGCGAACAACTATAGAAATTTTTTTTACGGATGTTAGCATCTGATGCATTTCCGAGAACAGAATATTGGAAGATTTTGCAGGAACATAGTCACAACGTAGGAAAGAAGCAATACGTATTGAACTACTAGCACATGCTGTTGTTTAAATAAATATTGCTAATTTCTCTTTTCATCCTTTTTTCATAACAAATTCTGAATCTGTTAAATTATCTGAAGGCATTAATTTTAGGCAAAATTTGGGATCTGAACTAGCAAATTTTGCTTTGTAAAGCGAGTGAGTCGTAAAATTAAGTAAAAATTTTGCACTTCTTTCTTTCTTTCTTTTTTTTTTTTTTTCTTCTTCTTCTTCTTCTTTCTCTTTTTTTTTCAGTTACTCTTGACGGGGGTGTGGATCTTTAGTCTGATTCTCAGGCTCTTGTGGTCATATATGGGCTTTCACTTGAAATGTTCCAGGAGCTTAAAGTATGTACAAAGTCAAAGAATACCCACATTGTTTTATTGCTTCGTAGACTTTGCTATCCAATTTAAGGTATGAAATTTCACTTTTTCTCTAATCTAATAATATTTAAATGAAATTTTTATGTTATATTTAAAATTGTAACGATAGATCATTTTTAAATGAATCTGAAGTTAAATATTTCTTAGAATTAAATTAAAATTTTTTTCAATAATTTTTTAATTAATCTAAGAATATTTGATTCACTTTCAAAATAACTATTTTACAAGCGTTTAATTTGGGTTTGGGATCTAAAAATTGGGATCTAAACTATAACTATTGGAAGTTAGCAAGCAAGTTAACTATCTTTTATAGTTAACTTCCTTTTTGGTGAAATAAACTTTAAAAATACGTAAGTATTTTCTATGTGCATTTCTTTTATCTGCGTAGTCCTTCAGCAACACTTGTTGGAGATTTAAGTATTCAATATGATTCTCTGCTTGAGTAATTATATATGGGCTTTGCCCGGAAATGATCCAGATGTTTAAAAAGCCTTTCAAAGCTAAAGAAAAAATGAAAAAAATAAATAATAAAAGACCGAATGAATCCAGAGTTTCCCAACTGTTACTACACAATTTAAGGTGAGACTTTTCATTTTTTTCTCATATAATAATGTTTGTTATTTTTAATATTGAATCAGTAAATGTTTTTTTACATAATTTCGAAGATAAATAAATTCTCATGTTTAAATTTCATTTTTTATCCTCAAACATTAAATTAATTTCATAATATGTGATTAATTTTTGAAACAACTGTTTGAGAGGTACTTGGGACGGTTCTAAAAATAAAGCAACAAAGAACAGCAGGAAATAATTTGAACAAATTGTTTTTGTTCATTTCAAATATTATTAAATACCGATTTTCCCCATAGGCAAATTGTAAATAATGATAATCATACGATCTTCTTTCTTTTTATATCAATGTGAATAAAAATTCCCAATATATAAATCAACCAATTAATTACAAGAACTGTTTCACGTTTGTTTTCTAGGTGAACAGCTAATCTTTAATACGCAAGTCGTTTAGTTCTCCCAATATAAGCAAATGCATGAATCGGGTTCCCCTTATATTACTCACATGTAAACAAATAGAGACGGCGTGCCTTCATGTATAAGAATGTTTGAATTTGCGTGTATTGGCTGTTCTGCTGTGTTCATTTCTTTTGATGTTGTTGAACACACAGCAGAAATTATTTCTTGGATATTTTTTGCTTACTGTTGCATTTGTTTCTTATATTTCTGTTTTTCTATGGCAGAAATTTGATTTGTCCTTGAACGGTTTCCTAACATAATATTTGGGGAAGTGTTTTACAAAAAAAAAGCCTGGTATGTGATGCAGTTAAATCTGGTTCACTTTCTCTCTTGATTTGAAACTTTCGAAATTATGCAAATATATTAAAATATTTCAGTTCACTCTGTTGAAAGATTTATGAAAAAGGAAGGACAGTACAATAAAAATAGAATCAATTTACGAGGTTGGAATTTCAACAGCATTACGACGCATACAAATGTATATGTTTATGATATTCTGTTGATTAACGAAATAGTGTGAGAAATGATTCAATTTTATGCACGTTAACGGTTGAGCCGCGTTAACTTTTATATTATCTAGATATTATACACATGAACAGATTTCTCCATTTTATCAGTAACGTATCTTCAAAACGCGAAGATAGGTTTCATTTTCCTAAGCATGTAATTACAAGTGTACATAATTGTTTGGAGTAAATCTAGCATTCTGCTCTTATATTTTTTTCACTATATTTGCATATAATTTTTTTTCAATCATTCTATGGGTTGTACAATCAAATACAATGCAAATTTTTTGAAACAAGCTTCTACATTTCGTTCACTATAAAACTGTTATATACTTTTGGCTCCAAGTAGGCTAAGGCTTAATAAACGTTTCCATGTGAGATTAATCTTGATAAAATAAAGAGTGTACTATGATTATAAGTTCTTAAACTGCGTTTCGACTGCAAAATAAATACTTTAAATATTTAATTATAGATATATTTCACAGCATCTATGTTGGAAAGAAAAAAATAACCATGCACAATTTTCAAATTCCATTAAAAATCTTAATTTTTCTTTAATTAATTAAATCTTAATTTCTTAATAATTTAAATCTTAATTCTATTAAATTCTTAATTTTTAATTTTTTTAAAAGTCATAATTAATCCTTTTGATTTTTATCGCTGCATTTGATTTCTAATTAAAATATATCAAATGGCGGTTGTAATTTTTGAAATAAAATTATTTTAAAGCTTAAATATTAGTCTGAATATGATCTTTATAACACAAAATAAATGTAATTTCGTGAATTTTGTATAGGGATAGAGGGAGTGTGAGGAGGGATAAAATGCATAAACATTTCTTTAATTAATTCAATCTTAATTTCTTAATTAATTTAAATCTTAGTTCTATTAAATTCTTAATTTTTAATTATTTTAAAAGTCATAATTAATCCTTTTGATTTTTATCACTGCATTTGATTTCTAATTAGAATATATCAAATAGCGATTGTAATTTTTGAAATAAAATTATTTTAAAGCTTAAATATTAGTCCGAATATGAGCTTTATAACGCAAAATAAATGTAATTTCGCGAATTTTGTATAGGGATAAAGGGAGTGTGAGGAGGGATAAAATGCATAAATACATGATATTCCATACATGTAGGATTATGCAGATTTCTTTTCTTTAGAATAGTGCAGAAATAAAGTCTTCAAGTTACTGTTTCTTTGAGATTCTTATTTTGCCAGATTTAAATCAATATCAGTATTAGTGTAAAATCAGACTTGAAATACCTTTTATATTTGTACTTATAACAAGTGATATAGTAAATGATTTTAATATTTATCTCAGAATAAGCTTTTCTTTCCTAAGAATATTCTTGATTGAAGGAATTTCAATTTGTTACTTTTTTTACCAGAATTGTAGTTAGTTGTAGATTTTGGACCAATCACATTAGAGGTAAGTAAGATATTATATTTTTAAGAGTGCCTGTGTGTGCATATGAAAAAAGAAACAAAAAATGCCACGATTTAGGGGGGAAGTGAAATTTTGCCTGAAGTGTTATTTTCGAAATTGTATACCCCTGTCTTATTTTGTAACCAATCAGTAATCGTGATGAGGCACAATTCCAAAATGCTTATTTTGTTCTGTTTGCAATTTAACGAAGCAAAACACAAAACGCTCCATATTATAAACGTATAAAGTGGATAAAATTCTTTCTCGTTCACTTAGTTTTCATCTAGAAACTGTATATTTATTTCTAACATTTATTACTTTTTTATTATTACACCTATTCATTAATGTACTTATTATTCTCTTTGCCAGCTGTCAATATCTCTTCAAATAAATTACTAATGTTTCAGTGATTAGGTTAAATTCAGAATAATGTACAACCACATTCCTTTAATGTGATGAATAAAATGGATCTAAATGAAATAAGTTCACTTTTCTGCTATTCAAATACCGAACATATTTCCTTAAAATGTTTTCGCTAATTGTTTAAGGAGAATATCTAAATCGTGAGTATATTTATTGGTAATTAATTATGTAATTATGGTTATTTTGGATAATGTTAACTAATGAGACGTTGAATATAATAAAAATAACATTTGGTTTTAATACATTGCTTTAAAGAAAATATTTTTTAAAATCAATTTTGATTACTTGATGAGGTGATCTAAATTTCTTCGGGTAAAGTAATTAAGAGTGGATATTATAATTTTGTACGGTGTACTATTTTTATCAACTGTTTAATCATATATCTGCTACATTATTGGAATTCTTTTTGGAAAAAATTGTAAATTTATAATGGAATATTAACAGAAAAATAATTGCTTCCAATCAATACTCAAAATATGAAGTTTTTAGTTATTTTCAAAAAACCTTGACATTTTTTTACTCGCTCTGCTCCTGAATTGGTTAATACAAATAGATATCTGTACGTTTATTATTTAATATTTTTTCTACTAGTAACCGGCCTTATATGCCAACAGCGGTGATAAGTCGCCAAATAAGCCGAATTTTTTCATAATTGCGAGAAACCTAAAATGCAAATCTTAATTTTTCCAATCGAATTACGCCCTCATCCTTTGAATCGAGATCTTTATGTATTTAATTATCTGTCTTATGCCGTTATATCTGCGATGGAAGATTTTAATGGAATTTATTTAACTGAAAATGCATCAATAAATATCTTGGCAATAAAGTAAATTGTCGTAAAAAATTTAAATATATTCTATTAGCTTCATGAAAGCGTGTCATTCAGAAGCTTAAGTTTCTGCTACCGAGGAGAAAATTGAAAAAAAAAAATGTGGTAATTCATTTCATTTCATTAACTCTTAGCCTAACTTCTATCTTTACATTACTGAAAACTTATTAATATCAAAAATGCTCCCTTTTTGGCTAACGAAATGTTAAGTAATTCATAGGTATTTTCGGTTTGGAAGCTATCTAAATTAATGTATGAAGCGCTACTTTAATTTGAAGCAAAACTTTCTTTGTGGATAACTGGAGATATCAAACTCTTTCTCTTTGTGGTAAACTTAAATGATTTTAAGATCTGGTCTGCTGTTATATAATAGCCCTATTAGAAGCATATCTGTATTTATTTGAAATTATTATGGCGTTTCCATGTTGACTATTTGATTTTTTGTTAAAAGACTTCGAAGGAAAAAAAATGAAAAGTGGTATATTTGTGCAATTAACATTTCTCACAAAATTTTCAAGTTTGTTAAATATTCAGCGTTGTGTCTTAAGAAAATTTTGTATTGAAAAGAAATTGATAAACTAATCATTCTTTCACAAACTTGAACCTTGAATTAGTTATTTTATTAACTGATAATTCATTTATATAACTGATAAGAAACGTTTTCATCTTTATTAAATTTTTGTATATGTGGCGCCTTCTGGTCACAAAAAGTTTGTAAAAATGTTTTACCATAAAAAAAAACTACGAAATATAAAATGCAAGATACAGGGAAAATAAATTATTTATTCCTTTCGCCGACATTTTTAATATTGATGATTTGAAACTGACGATGCTGTTCTCATAATCTGCTATGAAAACACTTTCTTGTGAACTAAAACGCGAGTTTTGTTGTTACTGGTTTTTTTTAATATCTTGGAAATACAATAACTTCGAGTTTTTGTGTGAATAATTTGGATTTATATGTCGAGCTAGTAAACTTGAAAGATTTTACAGTTAAATATTGGAAAATCAGTCGAAAGAGATTTTCAGCTTGAAACATTGGTATACGCTGCCAATATATTTTCATCATTTGGTGAATAAACTGGAAACAGGGTTTCCATGCCACCTGGAAAATAAAAAGAATGTCTATAAAATAGGAAACTACAGGGAATTTTTATATTTTCCTTAAAAACCGTTTAATTACAAAGAAGTTTAAATTCTTTTGTTTTTTCCTCTAAAAATAATGCTGATATTTTTAAACAATGCAAAAATAATCTTCGCCAAACAAAACACTATTCGCGACTGTTAAACCGCAGGAGCTCATTGCTCTTTAATTTAATCTCCTTAACTTCTACATAGATCAGTCCAGTTTCCAAGAATTAGAAAAAATACCGAAATTGGAATAGTTACTACAAGCTACTTGAATACTCGTGGAGATACTGAAACTGAAATAATACACTTTTTAGCAGAGTGTTTTATATTTAAGAAGAATAGTACCAAATAAATATTTGCTTGCATGGCCAAACTTTCTGCTGAATCTACAGTTGCTGCTTGTTTAAATTCTTATTTATTGAAAAACAATGCAGCATTATGTTAAAAGCGAATGGTTGATTTACTTCAACTTCTTTATTCGAATTTACAAATTTCCAATGCATGCTTAGAATGTGTCAGATCCAATTTGAAATTTTTCTGAAAAAGCCAAAACATGAATTCAAAGAATACCTTGATTAATATAATAAAGAATTTCGTTTAAATGATTTATATTCTAATGTTTTGAAGTCCAAATAATTTTTCGGAAATCCTAAAAATAGTTGTTGCATTACAATATGGAAAAGCGGCTGTGGAAAGGGGAAAATAGAATTAACAAGTATATGCTTGTTGAAAATCTGAAAGAAAATTCTTTAATTGATCTAAAACTGTGTATTATGCCATACACGTTTTGGAGATGACTTAAATTATCCGAACTGAAAAGATTTGCTTCAGTATGTAAAATTAGTGCATCTGAGATATTATGTAGCTTTAATAAAGCAGAAAAATTTCAGAAACAAAGAGACCAACAAACCTAAAATAGCTTTGCAAGTTAAGATGTTCAAAAAGAGAAAAAAAATATGGAACTGATAACTGGAAATCTGTATGAATTGATCTTAAAGTAGATGAAATGACAAAAAATTGCTTTGTGTGTGTGTGTGTTTTTTTGTTAAGTGATAATTAAATGTATGTATCTTGAGAGCAATGTATGTATCTTGAGTATGTAAATGTTTGTATCTTGAGAGCAAGAATGTTATTTTGCCTTTTATTTCACTCGAGTCCATAATTTTGTGTGACTTTAAATTAGGGAGCATGAGGTAAGCGATTAGTATTTTATTTGTTGGAATGTGAATTTTGCCTTGTTAAATTCTATTCAATAAATAAAAAGAAATTGTTTATTTTTCTGAATGAAAATGCAAACATTCATTTTATATGCATTATTTCAGATAATACATAATTGTTCCGTACTCCTCCTTCTTTTTTCTCTAAATAAATCACGGGGGTATTGTTATTCTATTATAGCTAGCATATGAGTGGAAAGTAAATATGTATATACAGAATAAACAGTATATTGACCGAGGCAATCTGAAATCAGGTATCATAATCTACATTGAATATATTCAAGCAATGGAGGTTTCCTCTTCCAATAATATCATCGCTGTAACCATTCCTTTTCGCAAATCAACTTTAATGATCATCTCAGTTTACTGTCCTCCTTCATAAGATATTGAAACTACTTTAATTGAATTAGAAACTACCAAGCCAAAAATAGTCATATGAAAATTCACCTATATAAAATTTACTGAATCTATATAATAAAATATACATTGCATTTAGAGAGCGGTAATGCTGCTACAACTAAAACACAAATGAACTTAACCAAATTAGAAGAATTATTATTAGAAATAAATATTAAGTTTACAGCCAAAGAATCAAAAAGAAAGATAAAATGAATCACATCTTCTCAGAAGTGATGTGAGAAGATCAAAAAGAAAATTGTTTAACCCTTTCTAGGTCCGTGGGAAGTATGTTTCCCACCAAATTTATCAATTTTTGTATGAAATGATGTAGTTTGGCATAAGTTCTAACAAATTTTTTTTAGTAAAACAAAAACTAAGATACTTCAGTTCTTTATCTCACACAAAATGATGTGTCTTGATTTGTACTTAATTATTAATTAACCAAATTAATTAATTAATAAAATTAAATTTATCTAATAAACTAAATGAATCCCTTTCCTTATTCTAATTTCAAGCCTAAAAATATTTAAACATAATATGACTAGAAAAAAATGGCCCTTTAAAGGGTTAAGGTCAAAGATACAAGAGATATTTTCGAATTCTGGTTAAAGAAGTAGATGCGAATTATAAAATAATTTTAAATTGGGCTAAAAAAATTATTGGTCTCATCTATGTGAAATGTAACATCAAGTGAACCATTTGGAATTCATTTTTATGTGGCTAAAAATCCAGACAATAAATTACTCCATCTTAGTACAATTAGAAAAACAGATAGTTCTTTAGCCCAATCTCCTGAGGAAGTTATAGATGGATTACTTGAATTTCATTTCCCCTGGGATGATGATGATTCTACGCTTTTTCATGAAAATATTCAAAACAATAGTCGAATTTCTCCAAATTCTCTAAATGATCTTCTATTTTCAATATTCGAAGTGGAACATTCTGTCAACAGTTTAAATACCAAAAAAAGTTCTAGGTCCGGGAGGTATTTCAGCAAGAATTATTAAAGAAGCATTTAAGTGTAATAGCAAATTTTTTGTTGATCTTTGCAAACGACGTCAGCACCATAGATATTTCCCTGATAAATGGAAAGTAACGCAAGTTGTGTTATTTGACAAGTCAAACAAAAAAAGATGCAGATCCAGAATTTTTTCGGCCTATTTGTTTTCTTGATTTCATTGGAAAAATATTTGATAAAATGATTACACAAAGGAATATTCTATCAGTTATTAAAAAAATAATTATTTACATCAAAATCAATTCCTATACCTTTCCTGGGAAAAGTACAACTGAGCAAATATTCACATTAAAAATAGGTTTGCTAAGACAAGAAATAACTCAAAACTTAGAGTAATAATTTCTTTGAAAAGTGCTTTTAGTCGAGTTTGGAGGCCATTAGTGTTATAACATGAAAAATATGAATTGCTACGAAAGCCTTTTTAATGTGCTTTCAAGTTTCTTCAACGACAGAAAAGTCTTTAATTTATGGCGATTAAATTTTTAATAGAGAATATTCAACTGGGTGCTAAAATAATTGCGTACTCTGAGATTTTTATCTGTTTGTGGCAGCAACTGGCAAACATAAAATTCAAGATCAGGTTAAAAGGCCATTAGAAAAATTAGAATGTTGCGGGAAGGATTCTAAGTAGGGTTTGACGGTTTTTCAAATCCGGTTTTAAAAAACCGGTTTTTTAAAGTAGATTTGTCAGGTTTGAAAACCGGTTTTTAAATTAAGAAAGCTGGTTTTCCGGAACGGCTGGATATTCCTCTTCTTCAATAAAAACAAATCAATATTTTGAATTTTATTGGTTGGGAACGATTCGTCTACCAGCTGAAGGCTTAGGGCGACGAGATGCTAATTTCTTAACAAATGGATGTATATTTGAATTTCTGTAAAATGAACTGAAAAATTTAAACACTGAAATTAGTTTGAAATTATTATATGCTTTAGAAGAACGAATTCAAGAAAGAAGACAAGTAGAATTAGCAACACTTTTGCTATATTAGCAAAATCCACAAAATATTTCTAGTTCAGCGAAAAAACCAATGCACTTTCTTTGGCTTTAAAAATCGAAATTACCAAGTTATCTGGAAAGATATTGTCAAGAATATTTCCAAATTCTTATGTAGAAACCGATTCTGACAAAGAGAAAATCGAAGAAAGTATTCATCAGAGTAATGCTTTTTTAAAAGAAGCCTTAGAAAAATCAATTGATAAGTTTCTTCAGGTGAATTTTTATTATTTGAGGCAAGGAATAAAAGAACAAAAAACTTAGATTTGTTATTTGATGCCATGAAAACTATAAAATCAAACTGAGTAGCTAGCTGAAAGAGTATTTTGAATTTCAGGCAATATTGTGTCCAAAATAAGAACAAGACTTAGCCACAGTTCAGTGGATATTTTATGTTTTCTTTAAATCCTATTTTCTTAGGAGAAATTAAAATTAGTGAAAATAATATAAAAATTATTTGAAATTTTTGTTTGAGTTTTCGTTATTTTGTATAAGTAATATGTATATGATTCCTTAATTTTTTTTTTTTTTTTTTATATTTTGACTTTCTCTTGGATAATGATTTCGTTTTTTGTTATTTTATATAAATTAAATAAAATATTTTTCCCTGTTCTTTTTTTTTTTTGACAAAAAATTGAAAACCAGCTAAAACCGGTCTTTTGGAAATATTGAATTCGAAAACCGGTTTTTCAAAAAGTCGGTTTTCGTATAAACCCTCATTCGAAGGTCACTTATGAAAAACAAATGTGTATTTATTTGAAGATTAAACTTTTTTGTATACATCATGAAATAAAAAAAATAAAGAAAAAATATTGTTTTTTAAATGTTTTCACAATAACTGATAAATATGTTTGTATTTCCTTTTTGATAATGGCAGTATCAAATAAAATAATTTTAAACATACATCCATTGACTCTTAATTTTTGAAGAAGTTTGTTAAATTTATTTTTATATTTCAGCTACAAAGTGTGGAGTGTTTCTTAAAAATTAATTAAAGTGCTACATTCAAAAAGGAAACATTTCATTTTCTTCACGAACGTTTTAAAGATTTATCTTTGTTCATGAAAGTCTGAAATAGCTTCACGCAAAATGACAATTTTGTTTCTATATCCCTTTTGGTAGAGAAAGTTTGAAACGAATTTTAATCCATTCACTATTTCTAATTGTTTTGGGAAATTTCACTAAATGCGTTTTTCTCACTTATAAAAGTGAATTCACAAAATTCGAAGTATTTCCAAAATTAGTGAATGAATGCTGATTCTTCAAAATGAGTATTAATTATTCTTTTGGATTTCAGAACAGAACGCCGTCTCATACCCCCGTATCCGTGACCATTCTGGTCACTGAACGGTTTGGTAGGCATGTTACGGGAATTTTATTTAGTTAACAAAATATTTACAGTAGGAAAACGAAACAAAAATAACTATTTACAAAATTTACAATTATATAAAAAATTATATTATGATGAGACCGTTTACATAGTTTTTCAACTTAGAATTATAATTTGTAGTAATTAACTTAGAAATATAATGCATATTGAGAGATAAAATTTGTAAAAATATACATATAATCTGTGTTCACATTTTTTATGTTATAGTAGATCAAGATGCAGTTTAAAAAAAATCAGATGGAAAATAATTTGAGAAATGGAAATGTAGACAATCTCTGTTTGATTGAAATGTGTGACAGGAGACTGCAGTGCTTGTTTTTCCCCTTAGTCTTTTTTGGTATGAGACTTGATGTTGAGTGCTATGGAGGCGAGAATAGGTCTCTATTTCCACTTATAAATTTAATTATACTGTGTATTTTTTGCCTGGAAAGGAAGTTGCCGGCGACTCTTTTCAGCCATTCCTGTTCATGGCTTGGTGATGGTTTTTTCATATGCCAGGAGATTGTAAGGATGCATTCCGTAGCATAATGAAGTGCGGTGCCTATCCCACCACAACTGCACTGGTCACTCTCAGACAGGTTGAACCTTTTGAGGTAGGCAGGAAAAGGGCCGTGTTCTGAGAAGAAAATAATTTCCTCTCTGTTCCAGTTAGTGGGATTAAGGTTGACTGAGGGTAGGATATTAAAATATTTTCTGCCTGTGACACCATTGCTCCAATATCCTTGCCATTCCTCAAGCATGTCTTTCCGGAGGAGGGCTTTTATATGTGGTTTTGGTATCTTTGTTTGCATATAAAATTGCCCATTTTGCGTTGCGTCCTTTGCCAGTTGATCTGCTTTTTCGTTGCCTATATTGCCCGCATGTGCTTTAACCCATGAAATTTTTATTGTTGGTTTTGAAAGCAGGACACCAAAAATTTCTCTTGCTTTTTGGTTTGTGCTCTTTGGATTTGAAGATCCCATGATACTAGCTCTATTGTCAACATGTATTTTAAAAGTATTATTGTTTGAAAACTGGGATGTATATTTTACTGCTTCATGAAGTATGGATGTATATTTTACTGCTGTGAGTTCAGCTTGGAAAACGGTATTGTTCTCATTCAATTTTGCAGACCAGTGGTAGGACCAGGTATCATTGAACAGAACACAAAACGCAGCTCCAACTCCATGTTCTGTTTTTGAGCCATTTGTGAAGATATTGATATAATTTATTTGAGATAAATTTATTCCTTCATCTTCCAATGAAATTTGGTTGGGATTGAGATGCTGTGAAGGGTGAGTAGACCAACCAGATGCTTTCTTCTCTAGATCTTCTGGTTGTATCTCTGTTATATTATGAGGAAGAGGGATTCTTAGACGATATATTGTCGTTAGTCTGGCTTCAAACTGTAATTGCAGGTGCAGGGGTGGAATGCCGAGAATGGTTTGTAGCGCTGCTGTTGGAGTTGAAAAGTTTAATCATACACCTTTCGAAATGCCCCTTTTTGCCCCTGTAATCCGATATTCTGAATACTAGCGATTTTGGAACATATTGAAAAAATCGTCGCGTGCAGTAGATCGAGTTCAAAATCGAACATGGTTTAAGATATCCAACAATGTTTGGGGCCTTTATTTTTTATTTTTATTTTTTTGCCTAAAAGATAAATGAAGCAATATTTTTATATTTTTAGATGGCATGTAGGCTAAAATTTTATAAATTTTACAAATATATTTAAGACGTTAATTTTTTTAATATTTGAGAAGACTTGAAATTTCTTACTCTAAATGTGCACTTTTTCATACTTCCTAGATTTTTAACAAATAACCAGAATATTATAACCTAAAATATGTATAATCATTTAAATATTGGCTAAGGGTTAGATGTTTTGATATATATAAAAATATTTGCCAATCATATGTCTTTTTAATAGTCGGATTTCTGACTATGTAATTTCATTAGTGAGTGGGAGGGGGGCGATCGGTCATGTGTATCAAAAGTATGTGTACGAAATAAATAAATTTCTAAGAAATTTGACTTCTATGTATAATAAAATATTAGGATAATATTCATGCTTTGTTAACTGCAATTGTCAGGCTCCTGTCTGTTTCCTTACATTTACTTAGTTGTCACAATATTTATAAACATTTAAATACGAGTATGAACAAATTTTGATATCTGCCGCTTAGTCACGAGCCATGATAAATAATTGAAAACATATATATTTTCGCAGAATCACTAAAGTAAAGCAATTAATCGAAGTAGTAAAGTGAGGCTTAATTGAACAGTTTATTAAAAGAAGGGCCTCATTATCCTCATTGCCTAGGGCCTCAAAATCTGACACAGAGAGGATGTCACTAGTATGGTTCTCGTCGCTTGATTATGGTACAAAATGACATTTCGAGCCTGAAATACAATGATATTTGAGGTCATGTGAACTTATACTGTATGTATGGCTCCCGGATTTTAAATACCAGCTATCAAAAATATTTAAGAAAACTATCTTGTTTAAGGCGCTTTATAAAAGTTTTAGGTATTAAATGAATTTTTAAATTTACCATTTATCAAAAAGTCGTGTACGGAAAATATTTTAAGAATACCCGATTTATACTAAGATTTATTTTTCATGTTTCTCAGCTGTCATGCTGCAACAATTCTTAATTTCAAAACTATCCAAACGGTATGGTTATGTATTTGCACAAGTTGTTGAACCTTTTCACTACTGACCCAGCTCAACAGGCCATTTAAATTCTATCTTAGCTGGTCGGTTTCTGTTTCAAACGAGTGTCGAAGGGCGTAAAACGAATTAGCCCATGTATATTCTCGCTTTACATCTTGTAAACTTTGTGTGAAACAGAAACTGGCTAGACAAGATAGAATTTGCATGGACAGTTGGGCCGATTCATTAATGAGAGGGTTAATGTCATAGAAGTTTTTTAAATAACTCATAAATATAGTTTAAATATGATCTAAGGTGCACCGAGATTCATATTTTCCATTTTATTGCTTAGAAAGTCGAATTTAATTTTAATTCTAAAAAGCCCGACTTATTCCGAACTGTGCCATAAATTGTCTGGTTACTTCTAATTGTAGAGAAAACGCAGAGGAAATTTTGCTTGCCACCTATTGATAAAATGCTTGTGGAGCGGTATATAGAAAATGTTTTCTGGATACTGTATTTAACCAACAGGAAATGCTGAATAATGTTGCTCAATAGGGTGGAACGAAAACGGCCTTAAAAATTTTTTTTCGATTTTAGTTTGGTAATTTTAGTTTGGTTAAAAAGTTCAAAAATTTTTTTAAAAAATTTGGTTGTAATATTGCATTATCTTGAGGTGCCTCAAAAAACTTGAAATTTATAAAAAAAAATGGAAATTTTTAAAAAGGACGTTTAATAAGTTTTCTTAGATTTTAGTTTGTTAATAGTGAAGAAAAGTTAACTTTTAGGTTGAAAAAGAATTTTCAAAAATTTGGTTGCAATAAAAAAATATCTCGAGATGCAGCAAAGAGCTAAAGTTTGTAAAAAAATTGAAAAATTATAAACTTTGATAAAATATTTTAAAGTCTTTTTCGTTCATATAATGTTACAAAAGATGATTTTAAATACATAAATAAGCATTACAATTGGAAAAATTATTAATTATTAAGTATAATAATAATAATAATAATAATAATAACATTTTTATGTGCAATTTTCCGTTTCTTACTTCTGTATCCTTAATGATTACAAATGTTACAGCTGCAATGTTTTTCCTACTTCATTGCCACATTCAGCTGTTTTTTTTAATTAAATTTTGCCATATTCACACGTGAGTCAATTTTTGCTCTTATGTATCCTTCTCTTGCGATTGAACCGCAGACATTTTGAGCTGATTAGGCCACCAGTTTCACAGTTCTTTCCACTGCTTGCAACAAGGAAACCAGGGAAAGTCGATAACTATGTTTCCTATACTGTTTGATTCAGCTTCAGATGACTTCAGTATAAAGTCTTTCAGAGAATCACTGGAAACTCATTTTAACAAGGGGGGGGGGTCAGTTACTTCATTTTCAAACCATGAGATCACGTAGATGTAATCCTTTGCATCGAAATTTGTCTTTGAAACTTAAACTTCCTGACGCTGTCTTTACATTCTGTTCTTACTTTTAAAACACGTTGTAAACCAAGTTCTCTTTGAATTTTATATTCATCACTTAGCATGAACAAAAGGATATTTTCTGAAGCAAAGTACCCATTTCTTTGAATAATCTGGTCTATAAATTTCTTGAGATCGTCAGAGAGATAGATTAAAAAGATGTTTGGGACCATAAGTACATCAAAATTTTAACTTAATATTAAATCGAAGAGGCGCCTGGTAGTTTGGTCTCTTCTTGTTTATTTGATAGATAGGGTTGGTTTGCCCCTTTTTGTAAAGAACAGTGCTGTTCTTCAGCGTTGCCATTGCCGAAAGTAATCGTTTCTGATACACAAGTGTTTTTAGCCCGTTCTTGATTAAACTTAATTAATTCTTGATTAATTCTTTTTTCTTTCTTGTTTCTTTCTTCCTCAAAGCACTTGTCAATATTGCTTAACTTCAACTTCAAGCAAATCACTAAATTTCTCAAAAACAGAACACACCGATATTTGTCTTGTCTTTGCTAATTTAAACTGAGCCATTTTTACTCACATCAAAGCACACAAGCACAAAGTAACAAATCAGTTACGTTAATCAGTTGTACAATAGACAGAGGAGACACGCCAACTCAATTGAACTCGGCAAACATACTGATTTGAAACCAGCTCTGCCGTTGTTAACGGTCGCAGATAAATCTCCACCTGATCTCAATAACAACCGTTCCGGCTACGACTTAGTGCAATATTAAAACTGTTTTTGTACTTTTATTGATAAGACAATGAATAATGAAAAAAAATTTATTTCATAATCAAGGCACGCAAAAATCTTTAAAAAGTTGCAAAAAGTGTATTTTTATGAAACTTTAACGTCTTTGCGACACATCAAGATATACTCTAATATTTTTTATAATTTTTATATATCTTATCTATACCAAAAGTCAACTTTTCCGCTCTATTACAAATTAAAAATCAAAAGTTGATTATTTCGTAAAAAAACTTTTAAATATAGCAAAAATTTCGATTTTTTTAAACTTTAACGCCCTTGCGGCACCTCAAGACATACTCCAATATTTTAAATATTTATAATTTATTTTATCTACACAAAAAGGCAACTTCTCCGCGGTATTTCAAACTAAAAATCAAAAATTAATTTTTTCATTCCACCCTGTTGCTCAAATATTTCCACGAGCAAATTATTTGTAGTTTCTGACGCCTACATAAAGTTCTCCATAAAATTTTTACCTTTGAGTTTTAATTTAAATCTTAATAGACTAATTTTTAAAACTCATAAATAAAACTGATTCTAACCCTTCTTCATTTAATTGAAATTTCATATATTTTAATAAAGCCACTGATTCCAAAACGTGCTCTTTTTTATTAGGTTCTTTATCTTTAATTTGTTAGATTAAAAGATAAGAAAGAAATATTCTTTATATTGCAGTATTTATCGTGCTCTATACTGATTTCTAATAATAAACAATGATAAATTAAAACTAATTCTAATATGATAAGTAATAGTTTGCATAAATAGGATACAAGATGTTTTTATATTAGAACGAGAAAAAATTATATTGTTCACAATGTTTGTATTTCTGATTTATCTTAGAAATAAAATTAAGATGTAAATTAGCCTACAGTTAATACATACAACATAATAATCTAATTTTTAAATATCAAGATTTTTTTTACCCGTGAAACAACTGATAACTGCATCTTTTTTCGCAAAATTCTTCTTCATGTACTTTAAAACAATTCTGTGTGCTTAACTAAAATCAGAAAACAAATTTTTTTATCTTTATCTATTGAGGCAATTTAAGTATAAAAATTTTACTGTACAAATAATATTTTTCGTACAGATTCACAGATTCATAAACAATCAATATATATATATATATATATATATATATATATATATATATATATTTCTATTTTACAACAATTATACACAATTTAATGTACTTATTTGTAAATTTTTAATATAATTGGTTCACTTTCGTCTTATTTTCCACTAATAATGTCATGATTTAATTCTTTTTTATGTATCAGCTTATTCTATTGCAAATAAAATTACATTAAAAAATTTCAGTCTCAGTAATGGTGCCCTGTCTGTCTGGTGATACGTTTTTGCAAACGAAAAGTTTCAAATTAGAAATTCGATTTCACTAAAGAACCTTCCTTATATCCACTCCTGGGTATAGTTCACTCTTATTCTAAAGTCAAGGATTAAATGTTCGACATGGTGTCCACTGTAATTTCCAAATTTTTATATATACCATATATATCCAATGGAAAATGCTCTAAATAACGTAAAGAATTACTATATTTTATGTTCTTTGAATCAAAATACATAGGATGAAAATATTATGAAATTTAATTTTTATAAGTTCTCCTGTCCTATTAGCAAATACTGAACACTATATTTTTAACATACTTAAACTTAAAAATGTGCATTCTTTTAAGACTAAAGTTGACTGAGTTATGAGGCTTCGAATTGCATTATTTTAGACCAATCAATGGTTGCCTTACAGAAGAAGCACTATCCACGAATTAACGGATGTTCTACTAAACGGAAATTCAAATAGTCTAAATTAGCGATGTTCAATGTTTCACCTTTCATCAGTTTTAGTGGCAGAAGTGTGGAGCTTCTTTGTGTAAAATTTAATTAAAATAACTGCGTGCGGATAATGTTTATGGTGATGAGGCAACATTTTTTTCTTTATTTTACTAGAATTAAAATTTTATTTTCACGTTTACAAAGAATCACAGTCATCGTCTAGTAATGTGACCCTGTGAATTTACTGAAACTTCATGGTTTAGACTTCTTTGAAGTATATAAAAAAAATCTTATTTGAAATTTTATTCTCTGTGTGAAAAGGGTAACTCAAATGTGAAGCGAGTTAGAGCAATGAAATTTCGAATGTTGTTTTTTCTACCGCTGCATGAGAACACGATAGTTAAAAAAAGTCTAGATGGAAGAAATCACATAGAATGTTTTAACATCAGACTTGATGATATGTGTCAAAATTTGAACCAGAGCTATCAAATGGCTTACTGCCTGTTAGTCTGACGATCCCTGCGCATTCTTCTGCGACTAAAACTGATTCAGTTATGAAGCTTTGAAGTGCATTATTTCAGGATTATCACTGGTTGCCTTGCGGAAGCATTTTGCACGGATTGGCTGATCTTTTACTAAAAGATCATCGAAATGGCTTGAAATAGTGATATTCAAGATTTCAATCCTTGGTCAGTTTTAGTGACAGAAGTGTAGAGCATTTTTGGGTAAAATGTAAGTGTGCGAAAAATGTTTCACTGAATAAGACTCCTAGAACTGAAAGTTTGAAAAAAAAAGTCTTGTCTTTGGTAATTTTCCCAGCAATATATGTATTGATTCAGACAATATAAAACATAAGACTTTACATGCTCACATCTGTCTCTAAATATTTAGAAATTTGGTTACCGGGTCCCGATTCTAGAGAGAACCTTGTACAATTCTTATTCACATTTCGATTTGGCATTTAATGTTGGATAAGAACGGCCTTAAAAGTTACTTTCAATCTCACGATTTTTAAAAGTGCTTTCATTTTATCTTTGGCAAATTTATGCTATGTTTAATAACTTCATGATACAGTTTACCCCAGATGTCAAAATGAAATATTCATCATCCAAATAAAAGCTGTGATAATCCTTTAAAGGGTAAGATTTGATTTTTTTTTTCAAATGAGCACTAATGTGAGGTAATAATTGTTTACGATTATAGAGTGTAAATTAATCTGTACCTCATACTTTATTTATACGGAAATTATTTTATATCTGCGCTATCTTTGAATATTTTTGGAGCATGTTTCTTATTTATTATGGATTTAAAATGCATATAATTATATGGCATATCAACATTGAGAACTTACAGAATGTTTTTTGCGCAACTTTCGGTGTATTGCCTCTGAATTTCCCTATTTTTCTATCTCATAATAGAAGGCATTCCTACATATTACGTCATCATTCCAGTTTTTGAAATTTCGAAATTTATTTTTCCATCGGTATCTTATTTTGCATATATAGCAGCAGTTACTTTTACATTCATGCACGAATCTCTATTTTTATGTACTATAAATAGTATAAATAGCATTATAAATTTTATATTTTGTTTATTTTATATTTCAGTTCAGAATGTTTTTCAAAGTTTGAGCGATAAATGATGATATAAAGAAAGATTTTCCTTTAAATATGACACTTTTCGACGACATATATTCTGAGATTACCTATTCATTTTTTATATTCATTTTAACATTTAGCATTCCCTTCCTTTATTTATAATTTAGATATGATATTGTAGGTAATTCTTAGAAGTCTCGTATATTTTGATATGTGTTTTCAAAAAGAAAAGCAAGAAGTTATTGTTTATGAATTTGCGTGATAAATAGCAAAATTAACTTGAGATTTTTCCTTTCTAAATTAAAATTAGTTAATTAATCTCTTGTTTACCCACTCTTTACATTTTATACATTAGAAACCGAGTATGTTGCATCGAAAAAAATATTAAGTATTTCTAGAATAGCAAGTTAATTGAATTTCTCGATTTCAATAGGGCAACCGAACCTGAAATGTCTCAAATATTTATTATTCTTTTAATCGAAAAACTACTGAAGTTATATATGTATCATTGTCGCCATTTGACAACAAAGTCTTTCCCAGTAAATAAAATGTTGTTTGTTCCAACCAGTATGAAATTCAATCCTTCCGAGTTTATTTTATGCCTATAAGTGTTTATCGCTCTTACGTAGAGCCATTTCGGATGGCTTGTTCTATAATGCTGTATTTTTGAAAAGAATAAGTACAACTGAACTATGTCCAATACTAATTTGCGATAGCTTTCAAATAAAAAAAAAAGGAAGATTGTTATAAAGAAGCCTTTCATGAGGCAGAAATTAAATAATTTCGTCTTATTAAATTTTCATTTAACGACAAATGGTGTCTAATTCAACAGATTCAAAAACAAGATCTGAATTCCATAGCATTAAATACGTTAAACACAAATAAATTATTTTTTATTTCTTATGCTTTCCTAAATT
The DNA here is from genome assembly GCF_947563725.1 of Argiope bruennichi. Classification (NCBI taxonomy): domain Eukaryota; kingdom Metazoa; phylum Arthropoda; class Arachnida; order Araneae; family Araneidae; genus Argiope; species Argiope bruennichi. The sequence continues at coordinate 122,647,702 of NC_079162.1, forward strand.
AACTGCTGTGAATTTGGCTCCGTGGTCAACGTGTAACATTTCCCTTGCAAGAGATTTAGTTGTTGAGAGATTGCGACGATCACTCAAACAAATAGACCCTTCATCGACGACAGCCCGTTAACCAACAGACAACAGTATCATTAATGCGCTCTCCAAGAAAGCGAGACATCACACACAAACAAAACATGGACGAAAAACATATAATATTACCAATAATAACAAGTGAGATGTGTCTAATTGCACAAGTTTTTATAAAAACAGTAATGTCGAGGTAAGAAAGAAAGCACCTACTCATTACTCGCTCTCCAATTACATGGTTTAGAGAGTACAATCATCAACAAAAAATTGGAACATCTCTGTAACTCTGGTAAACTCTATTACAAAATTGGTGTCGATGGAAATTATTCAAGAATATTTTTTTATAATAACTGATTGACCTAGTTAAATATTATAGTTAGTTAGTTAATATCTCGAAATTACAGAAATTGAGAGTTTTTAAAAATTTGATTCAGTATATCCTTTTATACATGGGCATCGAATTTCGTTCCGAAATTTCCAGTAGTTCTTGAGTTATTAATTTTGTTTGCATAAAACTCTGCCTGAAAAGTATCAATCCACCAAGTACCATATGTTATGTAAATCTCGTATTTCTAAAAGCAAAAAGTGCATTTCTTTCATTTTCTTTCACTCACATTCCGAAAAATGAACCAAACGAGACTCAGACTGATCTTTATCATGAATTTAATTTTTAAATTCCAATATATGATTTTTTTAATTGGAAATTTAAGCATTTCAATATCTTTCAAAGTATTTTCGAATCGACCTCTATGGTTGATCCTTCCTTGAATGTTTCAGTACAGCTTAGAAATGTTTGTTGTGAACTAGCTGATACCCGGCGCGTTGCTGCCACAGAAGAAATAATTTTGAAAATATCGTTTGAAATCTGAAATAGCTATCTTGTTTAATTAGGAATGATAGAAAGAATGATATTTATTTTCTTGTCGTCATTGAATACATTCATAAAGACATTATATGTCATTCATACTCATGAATAACATATAAGGGAGAAGTATAAATAATATTTATTCTGTTATTTTACTTTATTATTCAAGTATACTTTAAAGTAGACAATATTTTTTTGTTATTCCGTCTTCAGCAAAAACAAATAAATTTCGTGGCTGTCCTGCTCGTGAGCATTTAACATACAACAGGACATGTGATAAACATGGATTTTCTAGGTACAAAGCAATAAGTGGAAAGTTTTGTCACAATCGGATCGGTAGAGCATAAAATACGAACAAACAAAAATTCATTTTTATATATTAGATATAAAAATATATAAAATATTATTATTAGATATAGATATAATAATATATATACCTATAACCTTTGCGCAAGTGCAAGCAATAAGTTGGCAAAGTTTTATCACCATCGGATGAACAGTACGGCATCTCATAGAATACAAACAAACAAAAATTCATTTTTGTACATTAGATTACATGGAATGGATCCAGTATTTTTAAGTATAATTTTATTTCACTGGTAAAAAAATACTTTATATAATGACATTTTAAGCAAATGAACTAATCAGCCTTAATATAAAGGCGAATTTATTTTTTTTTTCATGTCGAAGCGATTGTTAATCGGATAGAAAATTCATTAAGATAAGAAACACTTTTTTGGTGATAAATTTATTACATTTTAGTTTCAAACAGATTTGAAGAATATTTTAATCAAAGTAAAAGTGGAAATGTAAGAGTTTAGGATTTTAAATCGCAGAAATAAGGTTAATTCACAGAAAAAAATTCAATTGACGTCATCTGATTAAAATAACTGCGTACAGGTAATGTCTATTGTGATGAAGAAATTCATCATTCAAATCAACATTTTTTTACTTTACTTCACTGGAATTGAAAATTTTATTTTCTCGTATACGAAGTATACAAAACAAATCACTGTAATTGTCTAATAATTCGAAGCTCTGAATTTACTGAAATCTCACGTCTTAGAACTCTTAGAAGCAGTAAAAAAAAAAAAAAATGAAAATTTGTTTCTCTATCTGTGCAAATGAAAACTGAAACGGAGCTAGTTAAAGTAATGAAACTTCGTTTCTGATATTTTCACCATAAGTGTAGAATTGTATATTAATCAAAATTAGGGAAAATATTAGGTTTGGCTACATGACCGCGTGCATGAGAGCGCCATAGATCAAAAAAGTCTAGATGGATGAAATCAGGTAAAAAAAAATTTATCATCAGACTTGATGTTCTGAGTCAAAATTTGGACCGGCGTTATCAAATAGCTTACTGCCTGTCTGCCGATTCAAAAGAGATTCTTCACATTCTAAAGAGTTTTTTCGAAAATTCAACAAGCCAGATATATAAAATTTGGTTCGTAATTTTGACACTTAACTGCAATCATGTGCTACAATTTCGTTTCTGTCGATTAATGTCCAAATGGCGTGTTTTTATTACTGTAAGGTGGCCTGGTGGTAAGGTCTCGGCTTGTGAGCCGTAGGGTTTCAGGTTCGAGACCCCATTCCACCAAAGAACCGCCGTGTAAGGGGGTCTGTTGCACGATAAATCCGTCAAGGCCAAACGTCCTCCCATTGGTGTGGTATGGAGAGGGGGCGTGCCAGCTCAGGTGTCGTCCCCGTTATCTGACCGCGGTTCAAAGTTACGAGGTCCGTCCCAAAATAGCCCTAGTGTTGCTTTAAAACGGGACGTTAATATAATTAAACTTATTACTGTAAATTAAGCGAAACATCAATTGCCATTTTGAATATTTTCAATAAGAGTATTCATCTGCAGTACAGATGCAATACGTACATAGCCGTGAGAGCAATCATATTAAAAAAAGCGGTAAATAAAAGGCTCCAGTGACTATTAATTTGCATATGAATTTTGTGATATTGTAGCTTTCCATTCGAATCCTATCATAGACACCAATAACTATAGAAAGAGGCATGACTATGCGTGACCTCCGACTATGCAACTAGCGGAAGCGAATCAAATATGAACTATGAATATGTAACTGGATTTTATAAACTATACTTTTGTGATTATATATTATAACTTATTTAATTTTCATTAATATATAGGACAGTTTTTATCACCTTTATTTGAAATATTTTCCCAAAGAAATATTTATACTGCAGAATTGATGCTTAAAATTTACTTAAAAATCATAAATATTCATAACTTGCAGATTTTGTCATTTATCATTAAATCTTAGAAATAAAGACAATAAAATATAAATGATTCGTCAAAAATAGCAGCTATCCAATAATATATTCTTTCTCCTAATAAGAAATAGTTCTTAATATTTTATATCAAACTGATTAAATGTATTTATTTTTGATAAAGTATGATTCTTACTTTATATAAAAATCAACTGATGTTCAAATTATCCAATGGTGATTTGTAACACGTACCATCACGTACTCACGTATCACGATGTGCAGATCAATGGAAACAATTAGAAATAATATGCAATCCTTCAACAAGTAGACTTGTCCAGGCAATTCCATTCCACAGTGAAAGTATTGCAGTTTTCCGAAATAGTTCAAAAACTATTATAAGTATACAAATAATTCCTTGGATTCCGATATTATAATATCCCATATTTGCTGTCATGTAAAAATTTTACTATATTACAATTCACTTTTTAAATCACATCCGTGTTTAAGAATTTCTAATAAAATATAAATTTTTTATTACAATTTATTAATTAAAATTTATTTCATCTGTTTATTTAGCAAAATTTTATTTTTAAATGAATAAAAATATTGAGAAAGATATTTTTGGTTCCGAGACGCCTGCAAAAGATTTTATGATTCATTTAACATTGGACGCGCCATTTTTCAAAACTTTATGATTCGTGAAATTTTTATCAGATGCTTGCAAAATTTTTGGTCACTATTTTCATGAAGAGGAATTAACTGAGAAAAAAAAACATTGGTAAGTGTAATAGGAAAAATCTTAGATACAAAATAATTAAATGCATTAATTTGCCCAGTTAATCAAATTATCTATCTAAGTAAACCTGTACCCTTGAGCCATTTCCATCAATACCAGTTTTGAGAAGATGTGATGATAAATAGGAAAGTTAAGAGATGTGTCCCTTATTATTTTTGTTGACGACCGTGCAGTAAAATATCGTTTCACATGGTAGATAGGATCGCACAAAAAACATATGCAATAACTTCATAAGCAACTATAACAAATACAATTTTACACCATATTTTTTTTAAAAAAAATTATGCATTGAGAGGGACCGCATAAAAAATGTCTCATTTAGAAAATCCATTGAAGATTTAAGAAATAATGAGAAAGGGCTTTCCAAATAAAATAAATAATTAAATTACATGTAAAAATATCTTTTAAATTTAATTTCTCATTTTAAACACGGAGAAATTTTCAAAATGCACATAATTCAATACTACTCGTTGTAATCCAAAATGCGTATCTTCTTATGATGAATTGGTTCAAAATCGCTTTCATCACTTGACGATATTAGAATTGATTTCTTTTTGGAATATATTATTTATTTTATCTTGTAATAATAAAATTAGTTAACGCAATATGCGCATGCATTGTTTACTATACACATTGTATTAATGTATATATGTACACTAATGGAAAACCTTACAACGATATGCGGTATATGAATGCCAAATACCTTTGGCATTTATATACCGCATAAAAGAATCGCACAGAAAATGACTGCACATAAACCGCTTTGACTGTTTAGAGAGTACATGCAACACCATATATAGACAGTATTAATCAACATATTTAGGGTATGAATAATTATATAAAAAATAATATTTAGAAATAATAAAAGCGCATGAATGGGCGTCAATTGACATCCCATAATTTCCTTAGATGAGATTTTGATAGGTCAAGATTCAATTCAAGACATTTTGCCTTGTTTTTTGCTCTCAAAAAATACTAGATATTTTTCAAAAATTATTTGATAGAAAAAACGAAATATTTCAAGCGGAGGAAATGTTTATTTTCTGTGTTATATTTCTAATATATATTATTATTATTCATTAGAAAATGCTGCTAATTTTGACTCTTTTTTTTTTTTTGGCTGTAATCATCAAAAAATTCAGTTTAGAGATTTTGATGTATTCTCATTTTTAGATCTCTAAGGGTCAGATAAGCTATTTTAAACCTATAAGTATATGTCTTAAAACAATAACTGAAAAATACCAAAACCTAGACGGAAAAAGTTTGGCATGTGGGCTTGGAATAAAAATGGCAGGTGTCTATCCAATTTTGAAAGAAATCCGACAAAGCTAAATCCGTACATATTCCCTTGTGTATACTATCATTAATTTTAAAATGCAAGAAGCAAGATGAATGCAATTTAAAATTTGATATTCGTTTCACAGTTGTAAATCAGAATTTAATTTTGAATCAAAAGCAATAGGAAATAGATTTTCTATCTGTTTATCTGCATTAGTGTTTGTGAATATCATAACTGAAAAAGAAGAATTAAAAAATCAAATACGTATGTGGTCTTAACATTACAATTCCAGATGTGTGCCCAATTTTGAATCGAAACGAAGAGCAGAATGTTTACTCCATTCATATGCTAAACGGTAACGCAAAACGCTCCATAATATGGAAGTCTAGGACAGAGAACCAATGAAAGAACGCATCCATTGGTTGGCTTCATTCCCATACATAATTTTTAGAGACTGGTATTCATTAGATTTCTTTTAACGACGACACTCTTGTTCGTGATATTCAACGAAATACATATTAATCCCGCACCCGACATCTGTTCAAACAAATTGTGGATATTGGAAGAACTTGAGCAGAATTTATGAAATATCTGCCATTCTTTCTCTAAACATGATGAATAAAGTGGTCCAAGTATGCGATTAGTTTAGTTTTCTGGAAACGGAAAAAAGAAAAGAGGTTTTTGAAATGGAATTATTTCAATTTCTAACTCCATTTCTGGCTAAGAAATTTTTCCCGTACACAAGTGTATACTCCTTAAGTTGAAAATAAGATAATGGAGTAATAGCACTGATTAATGAGAAGTAGACATGAGAAATGAGTAGTTGACTTAAGCAAGACTGTTGCTACATTTTAATGTTCACAATAATAATTATATTATTAGTTACTAATAGAAAGGGCCAAAAATAAATTATTAAATATGAAATTATCGGGCTTTCCGTATATTGCTTTATTTTTTTTTAAAAAAATGCATTTCTGTAAAGATAGAGTCAGAAGATATTACCAGTACGCTAGAAGTTACAACTGTATTTAATTTAACAATGTTTTTCTGTCCATAATTTTAATACAAATAAATCTGAATTTTCTGTAAAATATTGCTTTTATTTCTTTTCTATAGTCTTTTAAGATCTGACAAATTATTTCTGCAACAATTTCTTTCTTTTTGTTATTAAAACGTAATTTAGCTTGTAATGTAAACGGAGTAGAATCTTTATATGTCAATATTTCCCTCAACTTTACAATTATTTAAAGAAAAAAGAAAATGCATATTTTTTAAATTTAAAAAAAAATCAATGTTGAAGGACGGGCTTTCTTTTTCCGTTTCATTCCTTTTTAGCGTACCAGCGAATTCTACTGTAGATTTGAGAATAAAGAGAAAGCTAAATCGTACTGTTTTGAAATTTTGCTGTTGATTAATGACTTTAAAATGTTTGACGGAAATGAATAAATTTTGAAAAAGTGACATTTTAACTCCTGCTTCTTCTACTGGCATCAAGCATCAAACTTTTTTAATGCTTATATCCTACGCCATTTTTAATTGCGTATAATTATCAGACGTTTATTAAAAATTATAAAATCCAGTATTTATTTTAAGCTAGTGAATTCTCTCCTACCTGCATTCGAAATTGGTTATTAACAACTAAAATGATAGTTTGTGTAAATCTAAATATAAAAACACCATGCATCAAATTATTTTATGCAATTTTAAAGGACATTTTTTGCAGTGACAGGTACATTTCCAATGATCGCTTTGGAAAATTGAGAACCTATAGATATTTTTTGATAGAGTGTTCTTAAGTGATTAAGAAGAATATTTTCTCTGGCTATTGAAACTGAGACATATTATTACTAGTATTTTATTGTTATTTATGTGTATACATTTTGTATATTTTCTCCTCCTAGGAAGGCATGTCCTACCAACTCAATGAATTACATTCATAATGTGTTCGAACAATTTTATTGTATTGCAATTGTATAGTGTATTTGAATATCTTGTTTCATATATTTAGAGCCATTATTAAATGAGCTTTCTGATTAAGACGTTCGTTTTCTTTTTTCTGTGTTATTTTACCCAATAAAGCAGCAAACCGTTTTATATATAAAATTATTTGCAATAAATTTGGGAGATATAAACAATTTATTTAGACGGATCAAATTCTTCTTTATCCTAGAAGAATTGAAGTAACGAATGAAATAAATATGTTAATCGAAATATTTTATAACATCTATTATTTATTTGAAAATTATATTCATATTTATTCTCAAATAAATTTAAAATATTGGCATATCAAATAGTTTGGTAAACCAAAATAAATTTGGTAAATTCAAAATTACCCAATCATCTATTTATTCGAGATATTTTTATCTAGTGAATTATTCTACATGCATTCTGAACTGGTTATTACCAACTGAAAAATGGAGTTTGAATAAATCTAACCATGAAAACGAAAACTCCTCAATGCATGAAAAATGTTATTTTTACAGTGACAGGCATATACAGAGATTTTGTTCGGTTTGGAAAGAGGAGCGATTATTTGATGGAATATACTTAAGAGATTAAGAGAAATATTTTCTATTCCAGTTATAAAACGTGTCTCTCAAAACGTGACTTTTCAAAATTTGATAATGTTCACTGAAGATTGGCCACTCTCAGGTATCCAAAGAAAAAAAAACAATAGAAAAAGGAAGTGAAAGCATTTCATACCTAACAGGAAATTGTATGTTAAAACTGATATCTCAAAAATTATGCGTCTTGTTCCAAAAAGAAAACAATCTCTTTTCCTTAAAATATAAAATAATTTTTTATGTAAGTGATATACTGGAATATATCAGTCTTCATAAATATTTTTGAATTTCCATTCTACATTATTACGTTATGCATACAAATTATAGATTTTCTAGAACCGTACTGAAAAACTCTTTGAAAATTATCAAGATGCAGACCTGTGGCATATATTGAAAAAAGGAATCTGATTCATAAACAACAATGTTATCGAAAGGAATCTGTACATTCTGTCAAAATTGTATCCGAATACTTCCTACTGGTCGTAAATATCAAAAATAAATTCAAGAGAGATATGATATTCACCATGAAAATATAAACTTTTTATTGTTATACAAACTGCCTTCATATAACCATATATTAATATTTACACAATCTTCATATTTGAATGCCAATCCAGATTTTTCATCTTTTAAATAATTTTAGCAATGTTTTTAACACCAGTAAATTAATTTTTATGGAAAAGTTTCTGTTATTGCTTTTTTTATGCATCTTAAAGATCTGATAAAATATTTCTGCAACCTTATCTTTCTTTCTGCTTAATTGACTTTAAATGTAAATGGAGTAAAACCTTTATATGGCATTATATCTCTAAACGTTACATTTTTTTGTTAAATAAAGAAGAAAATATTTTAAACGAAAAAGCAGTATTAAAGAATGTGCTATGGAATCCATTTCATAATTTCATAATCGTATCATTGTATCCAATTCAAGAATTGTGTTTTTATGTGACTCAAACTCGATCGATAAGTTTTTGGTATAAACTGACCCATTAGATACTAAATACGATCTAGGAACCAAATGCTGCAGAAGCGCAACCGAAAGTGAAAATAAACGCAAACGAATCGAACTTTCAATTAATCTTCTCCATAGACTACATAAATTTAAGATGTATGACGAAATATAAAAGTATCTCTAAATATATTTTAAATAAACTCGGATCATTTCGACAAGTACAAGTAAGTAGACAACATAAAATACTATGCAAAAACTCCTCAAATACTACGCAGAGCTTCTGACGTGAAGTAAAGGACTGTGCAAGAAAATTTTTATGTAAACTCATATTTTGGCACAAAATTATGGATCATTTAGACAAATTTTTAAGGCGATATCATTGAATGTTGAAAGCATTTTATTTATTGAGTACGCTATTAGATTATGAAATGTCCCGTGAAACCCTATTTTCTTTTACACAGTGTTGTCTAAAATAACTGTTTTTAGGCTTTTAGTCTTACTTGCTTTGAGAGAAGCTTCATTCAACTAGCTATGACCTTAGTTCAATGCATTTTTTTTCTATTGTATTGTGAAATTTTAAATCAATATTAGTTTTCTTTTAGAGAATAATATGTTGCAGCAGATCCTTGTATTAATATATCCGCTTTCTTCAAAGTCAGAGAAAAATGGAATACGGAGAAGAACGCGGACTGGCTGAATGTGATTATAATCAGGAATGTGGCTTTCTTGCTATGAGTGAAGATTTATTGAACTCTATCTGCCGGCCACTTCAATACATTTTATTTATTGTATTATGAAATCCTTACTGAAAATTAGATTACTTTAGGCCTAAATTGCAGCGATTTTCCGGAATTAAATACACTATTTTTGCAAGTTAGAGAAAAAAAAGCTTGTTCCCTCTGAAGCATGGAAGACAAGGGATTTCATGAATATCAGAAACAACTAATCGCTAGTCTTTCTGTCTTTGAATGAAACATTAATCATCCCTCTCATAACATTCTGTTTATTGCTTTTTCTATTTTTTTATAAAATTTTAATGAAAATGAGATTGTTTCTAAACAATATTTAATTGCTCTTGATACTTGACATAACATTTTCGATTTCATCAAATTCGGAGAAAAATGGAATGCTTCTCTCGAAACGATGAAGCCAGGTGACTCAGTGACTGTGATTGTATTTCTTTGCATGAAGCTGTATTTAACTCTCTATACCTGCACTTTACGCCATTTTTTTTGTATTTTCTATTATTTTATGAAATTTTAAATTCATTGATAGATTGTTTGTTAGATATTTTGATTTTCAATGTCTTTTCGCTGGGGATCCTTCGATTCACATATCCAAATTTATCAAGTTCAGAGAAAAATGGGATGCTTCCCTCGAAGAGAGGAACACGATGGACTCTGTAAATGCAATTATATGCTCTCTGTCGTTTGTCTTTGGAGATTCGAGCGAAGATTTATTCCGCTCATTTTCTATGGTGTTCAGTACATATCGTTTATTAAATTTTCTTCTGTATTATGAAATTTTAACTAAAAATGAGGTTTTTTTAGGGAATATTATGTTCCTCCAGATCGTTACTCTAATATACCAGTTTATTTTTTCAAGTTTGGAGAAAAACGGAATGCCTCTCCAGAAGCGAGGATTCAAGTGACTGGATGAAATTTACTAAAAACACTCAGATCCTTGTCTTTCTTGCTTTGAGGTGGAGTGTTTCTCATACCGCTATGCCGGAAATTTCTATGCATTTTTTTTTTATTTTTTTCTATTCTATTAATTAAATTTCAACTGGAAATGATTGTGTATTTAGAAAATATTATGTAGATGCAGATCCCTTGACTGATATAACCGTCAAGTTCAGAGAAAAATCGGATGCTTCTCTCTGAGCGAGGAAAAAGAAATAACTGGGTGAATGTGGTGAGAAACACTCAGGTGTATCTTTTTCTTCCTTTGAGTGAAGCTTAATTCAACTCGTTATGTCCGGAGTTCCATGCATTTTGATTGTTAGAGAGATGGATGGAAGCAATGGATCAGAAAAGTGAAAGACAATTGCCTGGGTGAATATCATTATAAACACTCTGTTGTTTTTCTTTCTTTATATGAGTGCAGATTTAATAAACTCGTTATATCAATAGTTCTATGCATTTTGATTATTGTATTGTCTAGAGAACTTTTAAACTTTTCCTAAAGGTGAGTTTTTGATTAGAAAATATTATGTTGCTGCTTATCCTTGTGCTAATATAGAGGATATTTTCAAGTTCGTAGAAAAGTGGGATTATTCCGAAGCAGCGAGGCAGGCAAGAAACTGGATGAATGTTATTATAAACAATCAATAATTTTCTTCCGTTGCTATAAGTGAAGATTTATTCAATATTTTCTCTCGACAAGTTTAACAGAATTATTTTATAATATTATTAGATCCTCACTAATAAACTCATTATTTTTAGTCATAAATTGCAGCTGTTCTCAGGAAAAAAAATTGATTATTTTAATATATAATATATATATATATATAGAATATTTTCTGGGCTTTCTGTCAATTAGATATATCTGTTTCAATGCCTGATTTAAAAAAATCCAATCTAATTTAATAGAAATATTTTCTGTCGGTTATTTCTAGGAAAACACGCTTCAAGCGAGTAGTTATTGTAATGAATTTTTATCTCAGATATAGATGCTAATATATCTTTTGAAAAAATGTAAATATCGGATCTTTGTTTTTTTACTATCCTCTATAATTTGCTGTGTATGTTTTATTTTAAATTTACTTAAAATAGTTAGTTTTTTTATGCATGAACATTTTGAAAACAAAATTTTTAATTAGATTGCATTTTTAGGATGATGGGTCAAAAAAAAAATATGTGTATCGCATATCGCTCTAAGTGTAGGTTTTGTCGAAGTAAAATTAACCCGTACTTGTTTATTAAGGACCAGTTAACTGGTTTGAACAGTTAAGGAACATTTTGTTCAAATTGGAGATAAAAGATGGCAGCACAAATTAAATTAGCAGTACAAGAAACTAAAAATCGGGAGAAACACAGAAAAGGAAGCTTTTAACTATGTCATGCTCGTTACTTCAGTTTATTATATATTTAGGAGGAACTGGTTCTATATTTTATAGTATGAAGTACACTGAAATAAAAGTTGTGAAGAAACTTTTTCCCACCTTTTCTACTATCAGTGGCTTTATATTTTACCATTAGTGTGCCGGTTTACTTTCTGAGGAATTTCCTCTGCAAGGGGTTGCTCCCTTCTCCTTTCAATGCGCATAAAATGTTATTAAAGCATCTCTAGAAAATAAATGTTTTATTTCAAGTTGTTGATTTTTTATTGTGGATTCTTATATCATTATCACTATTTTGTCTTTCTATTACTTTTTTAATATAGGGAATGTGTTTTGATAATAGAAAAAGCGATGTCCTTAAGGGCATCTTACTGTCTATCTTTAGTATAAAAACAGGTGAGCAGTAGAATGCCCTTGATGAAATTGTTTTATATGATTACTCAGCAAAATCTGTGTCGGAAATCAATGGTACTGCCTTCACTAGAATTCTTTATGATTGAAGATGACGAAAGATTTGATGCATCAAAAGACTCCTAAAGGTATTATCTCGCTTTCATTCTATCTGATACATGTTCACTCATTTTATGATTTTCAGTATGAAGAAAAGTGAACCTGGTCTTAGAGGGTTCAATTAATCTATAAATACATTCTAGAAGAAAAATGTAGCTATAACCGTTTTATTTTAAAACTTAAATGCATTGAATATTATATTGTATATATTTGATTCTCGTTTATGAGCGTCATCAGGTACCTCTTTGTTATCTAATACTGTATTCATACAAAACAAACATTATAAATTAATTCACCAGTCATTTGAAACGTATTACTTTAATTATTCTAGAAAATTACGCTTGAAATTGAAATTTTACGATTCTATTAGTGATATGTTGACATCTCGTTATGATGCTACACAACAGATACATTTTTACAGGTGAGGAATTTATATCTATTTTCTATATCTACGATAAGTCACGATGGCAGAAATTCTTCAATGTGTAAAAAGACACGAAAGAAAATTTAATACCTGGCTATTGACAATAATAATATTATTAGATCCTCACTAATAAACTCATTATTTTTAGTCATAAATTGCAGCTGTTCTCAGGAAAAAAAATTGATTATTTTAACAAATTGTTGAAAACATATGTCGCTTCCTCCTAAGTAGGTAAAGAAACGTTTTGGGTGAATGATCCTAAACACTTAATCAGTTGTCTTTCAGAGGAGCTTTATTTATTTTACTCTGTTCGTAAGTTATACGCAATTAGTTTATTATTCTTTCTATTGAATTATGACATTTTAACAAAAAAGGAGTTTTTTGCTACACAATATTTTGTCATTTCGGATGTTTAGAATCGTGTATCCGATTTCATCAAGTTTGAAGGAAAATTTTATGCAATTCTTTACTTTGAGTGGACATTTATTCATTGTAATATGGATGTAATTTGTATGCATTTTTTTCCTTTATACTATGATGTTTTCATTGAATATGTGTTTGTTCTTAGACAATATTTTGTAGATGCGGATCCTTGGAATCGTATTTCAATTTCATCAAGTTTGGTGAGAACTGGAATGTTGCCCTAGAGAAAGTAAAACAAAGGACTGGATAAATGACATTATAAATACTCTGTTCTTTGTCTCTCTTGCTTTCAGTTAAGCTTTGTTCGATTCGTTATGCCCTTTCTTCAATACAGTTTAATTATTATATTTTCTTGAGTAATATCAAATTTTAATTGAATAATATTTTTTTAGAGAATACAATTTTCCAGCTAATGCTGGCACTAATATACTGAATCTTATCTAATTTATAAGAAAAAATGGATGCTTCCGCGAAATCAAGAAAACAAGGGAAAGTGATTATAAATACTCAGGTGGCTGTCTAGATTGCTTTGAGTGAAGCATTATTCAGTTCGCTCTGCCCGTAATTTAAATACGTTTTATTTTTATATTATTTAATCCTTACTGAATGTTAGATTTTTAGGCATAAATTTCAGCAGTTCTCGGGAATAAAATAGGCGATTTTACCAACTTGGAAAAACATACGTGGCTTCCTTCCAAGTGAGGTAAGCAATAGATTTGGTGAAAAATCATAAACACCTAATCTGTCGTTTTTCTCGCTTGGAGTGGAGCATTACTCAACCCGCTGTGTCGGTAAGTTCTATATTTTTTTTTCTACTGTATTAAAGAATTTTAAATGAAATAAATTTGGGATTGTATTTACAAAATGTTATATTTCTGCAGATCAATGCACTCATATACCCGATACCATCAATTTCAGAGAAAAATTGGATACTTTACTTGAAGGGAGGAAGTTAAGGGCCTCGGTGAATGTTATTATGAAATTATAAACACTCAGGAATTTGCCTTGCTTTTTATGAATAAAGATTTATTGAAATCTATATACCAGCAAGTTGAGTATATTTTGTTTATTGTATTATTAAATTCTCACTGAAAATTAAATTATTCAGCGGTTATTTCAGCGGTCCTTAAGAATACAATACATGATTTTAGCATCATGGAAAAAACAAACTTCGCTTCCTTCGAAGTAGGGAAGTCAACAGATTACGTAAATGGTCTTAAACACTTAATCAGTTGTCTTACTCGCTACTCATCCGGCTATGCTCGCAAGTTCTATGCAATATTTTTATTGTTTTTCTTTCTCTTTATGGAATATTAACCGAAAATTAGTTTGTTTTTAGAGAAAAATTTGCTTCTGCGGATACTTTGTATAAAATTCTCGATTTCATCAAACTCGGAGAAATAACGAAATGCTTCCCTGAATACGTGGAAGAAAAAGAACTACTCAAATGTGATTATAAACTCACGTTTGTTTGTATTTCTTTGCATGAAGCTGTTTTTAACTCTCTTTGGCTGCACATCAATCCATTTTTTGTTTTTATTTCCTATTTTTTTACAAAATTTTTAATTGAATGATTGATTGATATTAGATGTATAGATTTTAGATTTTTTCTTGCTGAGGATCCTTCGATTCTTATATCTGTTTTTATCAAGTTTATGTATGAAATTTTAACTGAAACTGAGGGTTTTTTCCGACAATATTATGCTCCTGCTGATACTTGCCGGGGTTTTTTTCAAGTTTGGAGAAAGATAGAATACTTCCCCCTTACGAGGAAGCCATCGGACTGGGTGAAATTGATTATAAACACACATATCGTCTGTCTTGCTTCGAATTGGAATGTTTCTCATAAGGCTATACCAAAAATTTCTATGTATTTTGTTTTTTTAATTTTTCTATTCTATTAATTAAATTTCAACTCGAAATGATTGTGTATTTAGAAAATATCAAGTAGATGCAGATCCTTTGACTGATATAACCGTCAAGTTCAGAGAAAAATTGGATACTTCTCTCTGAGCGAGGAAAAAGAAATAACTGGGTGAATGTGGTGAGAAACACTCAGGTGTATCTTTTTCTTCCTTTGAGTGAAGCTTAATTCAACTCGTTATGTTCGGAGTTCCATGCATTTTGATTGTTAGAGAGATGGATGGAAGCAATGGATCAGAAAAGTGAAAGACAATTGCCTGGGTGAATATCGTTATAAAAACTCTGTTGTTTCTCCTTCTTGCTATGAGTGAGGATTTAATAAACTCGTTAAATTTATGGTTCTATAACATTTTGATTATTGTATTAGTGAGAATACTATTAAAAGTGGAATGAGAATGAGTTTTGTTTAGAGAATATTATGTTGCTGCTTATCCTTGTATTTATATACAGGATTTTATCAAATTCGTAGAAAAGTGGGATTCTTCCCAAGAATTCACTTTTTTTAGCTCAGTTTTTTCAGCTTCAGTTTTTTTTTCTTTTTCTCACGCTAATGAGGGTAGGCTTAACATTTTTCGACCGATTATTTCAAATGCTTCTGTTGATTTTCTTAGCGTTTGATGCATTTAAAATTAAACATATTTGTTTGTTAATTAATCGATCTTTCAGATTCATTCTGAAGTACTTTTGAATTAAAATAAAACAGAATAAAGGAAATTAAAAATTTCTAATCTGCATAGCGTTACCCCAACTGGCGTAGAAAAATTCACGCATTTGCGTTAGCATAACTGGCGTTGAAAATTCACGTATGCGCATTGTGTTCTGATTGTTGACAATATTATCAACGGATGATTCTTGATTTAAATTATTTTTAGATTAGTTGCATGCTTTTGTAATTAAATTGTATTTATGTTAGTTATATATTTTTTGTATATGCTTATAGTTTTAAGTACATCGTTAAGTAGTTTTTTAAACCTGTTTTGGACCGATCATTTTAAACGATTCATTTTATTTTCTTAGTGATTGATGCATTTAAAATGAAACATTGTTAATAAATCGTTCTGCTTATGATGAATCTGAGAAAATTTTGTTGACAAATTCTTGAGATATTACATAAATTAAGAAAGATATTCTTTAGTGCCCATAAGGTTTAAATGCTCAGTGACTCTGTTTTCAATAATCATATAAAAAATGCTTTGTTTCAGTAAAAAATATTATTATATTAATTAAAGATTAATTCTTTCCACTTAATTTAAGGCATAAATTCTGTAGGAGCTAACAGAAAATTAGAGCGATACATATTACTTTATGATTGAAGGCCTTTATAATATTATGAGCGAATAATATGACTATCAAAATTTGAAGTTCCAAAATATTTTAATAAAGAAGCTATTAAAGTAGGAAATACATAAAATATTTAATTATTAAAGTTTTAACGAGCATTAAACATTTAAGAGCATAAAATTTTAAAAGCGGCTGGTCGCCAAAGGCGGCTAGTTGTATATAATTTTAATACGCAATTTTAAGAATCTATAATTTTTTTGGTATATAATTCATAAATACATCTCATAACTGTAGAAAGGATCTATAAATATTCTTTTTAGGTTTTTGAATATTTGTTTTCCGCTTTTTCTTCATGCTATATTTTTATACATAAAATACATATCCATTAAATGGAAATAGTAAGAAATTCATCATTTTTTTTTTTTTGATATCAGAAACTTCTTGAAGCTTTCATAACACAAAAACTGAAAACTGCCGTTCTGATCCATAGCTGCAATTCCTCAATTTCAGTATTTGATTGGCAAAACTATTACTCTTAATTGATATTCATGACAAAATACTAAGTATAATTGATGGTCCAATTTTAGATTTAAGGCCTCAGTAATAATATGTCATGTGCCGTTGTCCATTACTATTCCCCTCCAAATTTAGATCTACGCTTATAAATATCCTAAGAATGTGTGTTTGTTCCTTGGTTGAATATTCTCTGCCTGTTAGGTTATATTTGTAACCTTCTGTTTTGAATCTTCAATAGTTTTTTGGGTCAGAAAATCATACACCCAAAAAAGAGCCGAAAGATTTAAAATCAAAAGGAAAGAAACTTGTGTTTGTTTCAAACGTTGTTATTTCATATTAAGCCCGGAAGCAAAGGAATATTCACTCCGGAACAAGTTATCTATAGCTAAACAAAGGCCAACAAAAATCAACTTATTGTTTCTATAAATGAAAAAAATTCTTCAGAGTAGCTCTTAATGTCTAATGAATAGAAATGATAATTACATGTGATCTTTCAAAATTCCATAGACAATACATTTATGAATTTAATTTAACAATAACTCTATCTTTTAAGCAGTGTGTCCATCCTAATCATAACTGAATACTTAATTACTAAACCATTAGATATAGGCATACAATGCCGGCTTGAAAAATGTTTTCAATGATATAAAGAATTATATGTATTTAAAATGTTTCGGACAATAAATGTCCCATAGAAGATATAAGGAATTGTAGTACATTCCCCAGGTTCTATTAGGCATGTTTAATAAAATATTGCAGACGCTGTAATATTTTAGTGAAAAACAAATTAAATTCTTTAGCACCTTAATCTCGTAGAGTCATAGAGCTTCATAATACATTGAGATTTGAAAGCAGAATAGTAATTTTTTGTTTAAAGTATTAACATTCCAAAATTATTTTACTAAAAATGACTTAATATAATCTGGAAATGATATAACAATGTAGATTTCTTAGACTTATATTCATTCAAATAAATAATACTTCATTACACTATTTAAAGCATTTTTCCACTTGGAGCTATATTCCAATTTCAAAAAAAAATTAGAAATAAGCTGTGCAGTCATGATTAGAAAAAACACCCTATACAGGATCTTGAACATTGAGATAATGATTTTTCTTATATCAGAAAGAATTCATTTTATATGTTTAGTTGTCGAAAACTTTTTATTTATATCAACATTTAAATTCGTTTCTCACATTAAAAAAATGAAATATACGCAGTCATTCTGAATAATTTTAATTTTATAATGTTAATAAAGGAAAACCATTTTTTTTCTTTTACATATACTTCTCAAGATATTTCATCATCAAAATGTATACAAATGCCAACTAGAGCAAAGAAGCATGAGAAATCTATTGGTATCTGTTGTTTTGAACGGTGAAGACTCATATTTCAAAGTGTGACATAAGCAAGTCTTGAAATATGGATCCTTACACTTCGATTTAAACATTATGAAATATTTATTTCCGCACAATATCGACATACCGAAAGGAATTTTACATGTATCAATAATCAAGTATCAGTTTACTCTACATTTTTTTCAGTTCTATAGAGGTGTGTGCATGAGAGTTGTTCCTTAAGTTTTATATATTTTTTCTCTTTTAAAAAATTTCTGCACTTTTTACTTTATTAAATTTCTTTGTATATTTCTGATAAGTAAGAAATACAGATTAGTCTTTTTTTTATTAGTTACATTTTTAATTCGGTTTTGTTTCTATATCATATCTATTGATGTGTCTGCATGACAATTGTTTCTTCCCTTTTATAATTTTTCTATTTTTAAAAAATTCTTTTCTTTTTACATTTTTAAATTTTGTTCTATATATATAATAAATAATAAATACTGACTAGTCGTAATTTTTATTCGTAGTAAAAAAGACTTTCTCTTCATCTGAATTCATTTATAAAAAGGTTTTGTTATCGTAGTGTCTAGAAATAACAAAAGAAAAGAAGAAGAAGCAGGTATCTACTAGTGCCTTTTGTTTTGAGCGGTGAAGACTCATATTTCAAAGTCTGACATAAGTAACCTTTGAAATATAGGTATTTCCCTTCCATTCGAACATTATCAAATTGAAATTTCTCTGGGATATCGTTAGAGGAGAAGAAAAGTTACAAGTATAAATTTTTAATACATCAATTTATTCTATATTTCTGTATGTTCTATAGATGTGTGTGCGTGAGAGTTATTTCTTTACTTTAATAATTTTTCTGTTTATAAAAATAACTACTCTTTTTTACATATATATTTTGTTGTATATTTATGACAAATGAGTTATACTGATTAGTCTTACTTTATAATGAAAGTGAGAAAGAACTGCATATTCTTAATTTATTCATCCAAATGCTTGATAATGAGACCTGATAACATATCCCATAAATTACGTTATAGCAAGAGAAGCATCTGAGATTCTTCAAATGCGAGAAATATATTATATTTGGCTTATAACTGATATCCAAAAATTGAAGGATTGAACATGCTTCCAGAATCGATAAAAAATAAAATTGTACAAACAAAAATAAATTTTGAGTTTTACTCCAAATATAAATTGAAAGAAAACTATAAAAAAATAAAGAAAGAAGAGAAAAATCTATATATTTCTAGGGATCAATTGTTTCTCAAAACATCTTACCTTAATTCCTCCCTAATTAAAAGTCTGAAATTCCTTTTCGTAACTCATAGCTGCCTTGCATATTCATGTTGGATATTTAAGATATTTTAGAAATGAAAAATAAATCATTGAAATTTCTAAAATCTGCAATGAATTTCTTTATGTGATCTATAATTTGGAAAAAAGATATTTCATAGAACTTTATAGAACAAATTTTTCGGTTTCTCAGATAGAGAATCCGATCCATTAGATTATAATTAAATTAAACATTTTAATATTAGATGATTAGAAATAATTGAAATGTAATGAATATTTTTCTCTGAAGATTTTTCCTTCAATTCACTCTTATTTCTGCTTGATTTCAAGAGTAGTGCGCTCGTCTTTTGATGTATAATAATAAAAACATCTCAGTACGAACTACCTACTCTTGAAGTCAAGTACCAAACAACTGATACTTGAACCTGCGTCTCTTGCACAAAAGGCGATGAAAATAGCCGGTAAGAAAATATATGTTGAGATTTTATTTTCATATGCTGGAAGCTCGATGACATTCTTTTTTTAAGGTATGTAATTCTTTTTATTTACTTATTTAAAATCAGTATTTTATAAATATAAGATATAAGATTATATTTGTTGCAATAATGCGTGAATTTCAATCTTCAGAAAATTTATTGCCCATTTCTATAAATATTTTTTGAAGCGTTGTCTGCTAGCTGCTTTTGTGTGGAGCGATTACTGAGTTTGCAACATTTTCAGTTACATATTGTCCAATTCGCTCAAAATATATATTTATGGAATTTGATTCGAAGAAGTATTTAATTTAGGTCACAAGAAATTATATTTTTAAAAAATTCTAAAATGGTAGAAAGGTATATGGATGAAAATAACAGTATAAATCAATCCGTTATGTGTTTCTGATGGAATTTTCATGCGATTTAATCGTTACGTCAAGTATATTCTTTTGACTGCGATTGATGTTGAGTTATTAAGACCTGAATGCAAATTTGTTTTTACGCTAATAATTGTTGCGGCTCTATGGATTAAAATAATCAGATTAACAAACAGAAAGAAAAAAAAACAATATTTCGAAGCTCGATGATTAAGTGCTCGGTAAATATGGTCAGTATAAATATAATATATATTATATCCTCGTTTTATCTGAAAATGATATTTTTTAGGCAGCAAATTCTTGGGATAAAATCCCCCATTATAGTAGGTTAAAAGAAAATAGGATGCTTTCCTTGAAACGGTAAAGACAAGAGACTTGGTGAATTTGATCATAAATATTTATCTCTAGTCTTTGTATCTTTATGTGAAATTTTATTCTATCCACTGCGCCCGAAAGTTTAATATATATTTCTTTTCATTGTATTATGAGATACTACTTAAAATTATTATGTTTTTAGTAAGCAAATTGCACAGAATCCCATGAATAGAATAGGTATAATAGAATTGAGAAAAAATAGGTTATTTCCTTCGAAGATATCTATTTCAACAGTAGGTTCGCGGTGGTCTGGTGTTAAGATTTCAACGTCGAAATCGCAATTTTCTGGTTTTATTATCCAATTCCACTGACATGCTGCCGTATAAAAGGATCTTTGGATCTTTATATCCATCAGAACTAAATCGAATCCCGCTAGTGTGATGTGGAAGTTTGGAAAGAGAATAATTCTAACCTGATAACGGCTCAAAATCACGATGTCCGTCGTTAATTAACCCTATTGTTCTTTAAAAACTGGACGTCTATATAATGATCCTTCAAAGTATGGAAAACAAGTATGATGAATGTGATCATAAACTCTTGGTCGATATTTTTTACCTCTGTACATAAAGCTTTGTTCTTCCCACTATTCCTTAACTTTCAGTGCGTTCTGTTTACTGTAAGTTCTATTGCGTTAATAAAGTTTAACGGAAAAAG
Source organism: Argiope bruennichi (assembly GCF_947563725.1). NCBI lineage: Eukaryota > Metazoa > Arthropoda > Arachnida > Araneae > Araneidae > Argiope > Argiope bruennichi. The sequence continues at coordinate 122,669,140 of NC_079162.1, forward strand.
AGTTTGTTTACAGACAGTAAGTGGCAGAGATGGCGCATTGTTTGGGGGAAGGGGGAGAGTCGAAGATTATGAACTGATGATTGTGATCTGTGTGAATTAAACCTATTAGAAATATTAGTAAACTTTGTAATAATTGTATATAATTTTAATACGCAATTTTAAGAATCTATTATTTTTTGGTATATAATTCATAAATACATCTCATAACTGGAGAAAGGATCTATAAAAATTCTTTTTAGGTTTTTGTATATTTGTTTTACGCTCTTTCTTTATGCTATATTTTTATACATAAAATACATATCCATTAAGTGGAAATTGTAAGAAATTCTTCAGGGTGTTTTTTTTTTATATTAGAAACTTGTTGAAGCTTTTATAACACAAAAACTGAAAACTGCCGTTCTGATCCATAGATGCAATTCCTCAATTTCAGTATTTGATTGGCAAAACTATTACTCTTAATTGATATTCATGACAAAATACTAAGTATAATTGATGGTCCAATTTTAGATTTAAGGCCTGAGTAATATTATGTCATGTGCCGTTGTACATTACTCTTCCCCTCCAAATTCATATCTACGCTTATAAATATCCTAAGAATGTGTGTTCGTTCCTTGGTTGAATATTCTCTGCCTGTTAGGTTATGTTTGTAACCTTCTGTTTTGAATCTTCAATAGTTTTTTGGGCCAGATAACTTAATTTTGGACAGTCGTTAATATACCCACAACCAAAAAAGAGCCTAAAGACTTAAAATCAAAAGGAAAGAAACTTTTGTTTGTTTTAAACGTTGATATTTCAAATTAAACCCGGAAACAAAGGAATATTTACTCCGGAACAAGTTATCTATAGCTAAACAAAGGCCAACAAAAATCAACTTATTGTTTCTATAAATGAAAAATATGCTTCAGAGTAGCTCTTAATGTCTAATGAATAGAAATGATAATTACATGTGATCTTTCAAAATTCCATAGATAATACATTTATGAATTTGATTTAACAATAACTCTATCTTTTAAGCAGTGTGTCCATCCTAATCATAACTGAATACTTAATTCCTAAACCATTAGATATAGGCATACAATGCCGGCTTGAAAAATGTTTTCAATGATATAAAGAATTATATGTATTTAAAATGTTTCGGACAATAAATGTCCTATAGAAGATATAAGGAATTGTAGTACATTCCCCAGGTTCTATTAGGCATGTTTAATAAAATATTGTAGACGCTGTAATATTTCAGTGAAAAAGAAATTAAATACTTCTGTGCCTTAATCTCGTAGTGTCATAAAACTTGAAATGTTACTATTTTACACAATTTCAATGCTTAGCTCAAGAATGGCAATCTCGTTACCGGACTCCATTTTGTCGAAATCACCATTAATTGATCTAAAATAATAAATTTAAGGCTTCATAATACATCGAATTTTGATCGCAGAATAGTAATTTTTTGTTTAAAGTATTAACATTCCAAAATTATTTTACTAAAAATGGCTTCATATAATCTGGAAATTATATAAAAATGTAGATTTCTTAGACTTATATTCATTCAAATATCTTAAATAATAATAATTTTGTGATGTTGATAAAAGAAACCCATTTTTTATTCTTCATATATTTCTCAAGATATTTCATCATCAAAATGTCTACAAATACCAAATAGAGCAAAGACGCATGAGAAATCTATTGGTATCTTTTGTTTTGTACGGTGAAGACTCATATTTCAAAGTGTGACATAAGCAAGTCCTGAAATAGGGGTCCTTACACTTCGATTTAAACATTATGAAATATATATTTCCGCAGAATATCGACATAGCGAAAGAAGTTTTACAATTATAAATTCTCAAGTATCAATTTAATCTACATTTTTGTCAGTTCTATAGAGGTGTGTGCATGAGAGTTGTTCCTTTAGTTTTATATATTTTTTTTCTCTTTTTAAAAATTTCTGCACTTTTTACTTTATTAAATTTCTTTGTATATTTCTGATAAGTAAGAAATACAGATTAGTCTTTTTTTTTATTAGTTTCATTTTTAATTCGGTTTTGTTTCTATATCATATCTATTGATGTGTCTGCATGACAATTGTTTCTGCCCTTTTATAATTTTCCTGTTTATAAAAAATTATTCTCTTTTTACATTTTCAATTTTTTTTCCATATATATAATAAATAATATGTACTGATTAGTCTTAATTTTTAGTCCTAGTAAGAAAGACTGATATCTTCATCTGAATTGATTTATAAAATTGTTTTGTTATCGTAGTGTCTAGAAATAACAAAAGAAAAGAAGAAGAAGCAGGTATCTACTAGTGCCTTTTGTTTTGAGCGGTGAAGACTCATATTTCAAAGTCTGACATAAGTAACCTTCGAAATATAGGTCTTTGCCCTTCAATTCGAACATTATCAAATTGAAATTTCTCTGGAATATCGTTAGAGGAGAAGAAAAGTTACAGGTATAAATTTTTAATACATCAATTTATTCTATATTTCTGTCTGTTCTATCTATGTGTGTGCGTGAGAGTTATTTCTTTACTTTAATAATTTTTCTGTTTATAAAAATATCCACTCTTTTTTACATATATATTTTGTTGTATGTTTATGACAAATGAGATATACGGATTAGTCTTAATTTATAATGAAAGTGAGAAAGAACTGCATCTTCTTAATTTATTCATCCAAATACTTGATTATGAGACCTGATAACATATCACATAAATTGCGTTATAGCAAGAGAAGCATCTGAGATTCTTCAAATGCGAGAAATATATTATATTTGGCTTATAACTGATATACAAAAATTGAAGGATTGAACATGCTTCCAGAATCGATAAAAAATAAAATTGTACAAACAAAAATAAATATTAAGTTTTACTCCAAATATAAATTGAAAGAAAACTATAAAAAAATAAAGAAAGAAGAGAAAAATCTATATATTTCTAGGGATCAATTGTTTCTCAAAACATCTTACCTTAATTCCTCCCTAATTAAAAGTCTGAAATTCCTTTTCGTAACTCATAGCTGCCTTGCATATTCATGTTGGATATTTAAGATATTTTAGAAATGAAAAATAAATCATTGAAATTTCTAAAATCTGCAATGAATTTCTTTATGTGATCTATAATTTGGAAAAAAGATATTTCATACAACTTTATAGAACAAATTTTTCGGTTTCTCAGATAGAGAATCCGATCCATTAGATTATAATTAAATTAATCATTTTAATATTAGATGATTAGAAATAATTGAAATGTAATGAATATTTTTCTCTGAAGATTTTTCCTTCAATTCACTCTTATTTCTGCTTGATTTCAAGAGTAGTGCGCTCGTCTTTTGATGTATAATAATAAAAACATCTCAGTACGGACTACCTACTCTTGAAGTCAAGTACCAAACAACTGATACTTGAACCTGCGTCTCTTGCACAAAAGGCGATGAAAATAGCCGGCAAGAAAATATATGTTGAGATTTTATTTTCATATGCTGGAAGCTCGATGACATTCTTTTTTTAAGGTATGTAATTCTTTTTATTTACTTATTTAAAATCAGTATTTTATAAATATAAGATATAGGATTATATTTGTTGCAATAATGCGTGAACTTCAATCTTCATAAAATTTATTGCCCATTTCTATAAATATTTTTTGAAGCGTTGTCTGCTAGCTGCTTTTGTGTGGAACGATTACTGAGTTTGCAACATTTTCAGTTACATATTGTCCAATTCGCTCGAAATATATATTTATGGAATTTGATTCGAAGAAGTATTTAATTTAGGTCACAAGAAATTATATTTTTAAAAAATTCTAAAATGGTAGAAAGGTATATGGATGAAAATAACAGTATCAATCAATCCATTATGTGTTTTTGATGGAATTTTCATGCGATTTAATCGTTACGTCAAGTATATTCTTTTGACTGCGCTTGATGTTGAGTTATTAAGACCTGAATGCAAATTTGTTTTTACGCTAATAATTGTTGCGGCTCTATGGATTAAAATAATCAGCTTAACAAACAGAAAGAAAAAAAAACAATATTTCGAAGCTCGATGATTAAGTGCTCGGTAAATATGGTCAGTATAAATATAATATATATTATATCCACGTTTTATCTGAAAATGATATTTTTTAGGCAGCAAATTCTTGGGATAAAATCCCCCATTATAGTAGGTTAAAAGAAAATAGGATGCTTTCCTTGAAACGGTGAAGACAAGAGACTTGGTGAATTTGATCATAAATATTTATCTCTAGTCTTTGTATCTTTATGTGAAATTTTATTCTATCCACTGCGCCCGAAAGTTTAATATATATTGCTTTTCATTGTATTATGAGATACTACTTAAAATTATTATGTTTTTAGTAAGCAAATTGCACAGAATCCCATGAATAGAATAGGTATAATAGAATTGAGGAAAAATAGGTTATTTCCTTCGAAGATATCTATTTCAACAGTAGGTTCGCGGTGGTCTGGTGTTAAGATTTCAACGTCGAAATCGCAATTTTCTGGTTTTATTATCCAATTCCACTGACATGCTGCCGTATAAAAGGATATTTGGATCTTTATGTCCATCAGAACTAAATCGAATCCCGCTAGTGTGATGTGGAAGTTTGGAAAGGGAATAATTCTAACCTGATAACGGCTAAAAATCACGATGTCCGTCGTTAATTAACCCTATAGTTCTTTAAAAACTGGACGTCAATATAATTATCCTTCAAAGTATGGAAATCAAGTATGATGAATGTGATCATAAACTCTTGGTCTATATTTTTTACCTCTGTACATAAAGCTTTGTTCTTCCCACTATTCCTTAACTTTCAGTGCGTTCTGTTTACTGTATGTTCTATCGCGTTAATAAAGTTTAACGGAAAAAGAGTTTGTTTACAGACAGTAAGTGGCAGAGATAGCGCATTGTTTGGGGGAAGGGGGAGAGTCGAAGATTATGAACTGATGATTGTGATCTGTGTGAATTAAACCTATTAGAAATATTAGTAAACTTTGTAATAATTGTATATAATTTTAATACGCAATTTTAAGAATCTATTATTTTTTGGTATATAATTCATAAATACATCTCATAACTGGAGAAAGGATCTATAAAAATTCTTTTTAGGTTTTTGTATATTTGTTTTCCGCTCTTTCTTTATGCTATATTTTTATACATAAAATACATATCCATTAAGTGGAAATTGTAAGAAATTCTTCAGGGTGTTTTTTTTTGATATTAGAAACTTGTTGAAGCTTTTATAACACAAAAACTGAAAACTGCCTTTCTGATCCATCGCTGCAGATGAGAATTCCTCAATTTCAGTATTTGCTGGGCAAAACTATTACTCTTAATTGATATTCATGACAAAATACTAAGTATAATTGATGGTCCAATTTTAGATTTAAGGCCTGAGTAATATTATGTCATGTGCCGTTGTCCATTACTCTTCCCCTCCAAATTCAGATTTACGCTTATAAATATCCTAAGAATGTGTGTTCGTTCCTTGGTTGAATATTCTCTGCCTGTTAGGTTATGTTTGTAACCTTCTGTTTTGAATCTTCAATAGTTTTTTGGGCCAGATAACTTAATTTTGGACAGTCGTTAATATACCCACAACCAAAAAAGAGCCTAAAGACTTAAAATCAAAAGGAAAGAAACTTTTGTTTGTTTTAAACGTTGATATTTCAAATTAAACCCGGAAACAAAGGAATATTTACTCCGGAACAAGTTATCTATAGCTAAACAAAGGCCAACAAAAATCAACTTATTGTTTCTATAAATGAAAAATATGCTTCAGAGTAGCTCTTAATGTCTAATGAATAGAAATGATAATTACATGTGATCTTTCAAAATTCCATAGATAATACATTTATGAATTTGATTTAACAATAACTCTATCTTTTAAGCAGTGTGTCCATCCTAATCATAACTGAATACTTAATTCCTAAACCATTAGATATAGGCATACAATGCCGGCTTGAAAAAGGTTTTCTATGATATAAAGAATTATATGTATTTAAAATGTTTCGGACAATAAATGTCCTATAGAAGATATAAGGAATTGTAGTACATTCCCCAGGTTCTATTAGGCATGTTTAATAAAATATTGTAGACGCTGTAATATTTCAGTGAAAAAGAAATTAAATACTTCTGTGCCTTAATCTCGTAGTGTCATAAAACTTGAAATGTTACTATTTCACAATTTCAATGCTTAGCTCAAGAATGGCAATCTCGTTACCGGACTCCATTTTGTCGAAATCACCATTAATTGATCTAAAATAATAAATTTAAGGCTTCATAATACATCGAATTTTGATCGCAGAATAGTAATTTTTTGTTTAAAGTATTAACATTCCAAAATTATTTTACTAAAAATGGCTTCATATAATCTGGAAATTATATAAAAATGTAGATTTCTTAGACTTATATTCATTCAAATATCTTAAATAATAATAATTTTGTGATGTTGATAAAAGAAACCCATTTTTTATTCTTCATATATTTCTCAAGATATTTCATCATCAAAATGTCTACAAATACCAAATAGAGCAAAGACGCATGAGAAATCTATTGGTATCTTTTGTTTTGTACGGTGAAGACTCATATTTCAAAGTGTGACATAAGCAAGTCCTGAAATATGGGTCCTTACACTTCGATTTAAACATTATGAAATATATATTTCCGCAGAATATCGACATAGCGAAAGAAGTTTTACAATTATAAATTCTCAAGTATCAATTTAATCTACATTTTTGTCAGTTCTATAGAGGTGTGTGCATGAGAGTTGTTCCTTTAGTTTTATATATTTTTTTCTCTTTTAAAAAATTTCTGCACTTTTTACTTTATTAAATTTCTTTGTATATTTCTGATAAGTAAGAAATACAGATTAGTCTTTTTTTTATTAGTTACATTTTTAATTCGGTTTTGTTTCTATATCATATCTATTGATGTGTCTGCATGACAATTGTTTCTTCCCTTTTATAATTTTTCTCTTTTTAAAAAATTCTTTTCTTTTTACATTTTTAAATTTTATCCTATATATATAATAAATAATAAATACTGACTAGTCGTAATTTTTATTCGTAGTAAAAAAGACTTTCTCTTCATCTGAATTCATTTATAAAAAGGTTTTGTTATCGTAGTGTCTAGAAATAACAAAAGAAAAGAAGAAGAAGCAGGTATCTACTAGTGCCTTTTGTTTTGAGCGGTGAAGACTCATATTTCAAAGTCTGACATAAGTAACCTTCGAAATATAGGTCTTTGCCCTTCAATTCGAACATTATCAAATTGAAATTTCTCTGGAATATCGTTAGAGGAGAAGAAAAGTTACAGGTATAAATTTTTAATACATCAATTTATTCTATATTTCTGTCTGTTCTATCTATGTGTGTGCGTGAGAGTTATTTCTTTACTTTAATAATTTTTCTGTTTATAAAAATGTCTACTCTTTTTTACATATATATTTTGTTGTATGTTTATGAGATATACTGATTAGTCTTAATTTATAATGAAAGTGAGAAAGAACTGCATCTTCTTAATTTATTCATCCAAATGATTGATTATGAGACCTGATAACATATCCCATAAATTACGTTATAGCAAGACAAGCATCTCAGATTCTTCAAATCCGAGAAATATATTATATTTGGCTTATAACTGATATACAAAAATTGATTTTTAATAAAAATAGCTTCAATGACCGAGTTTAACTGATAAAATTTAAATCAAACTGAAAAATAGGAAAGAGTACCTCGTTCAGTTGTATGAGATTTTCTTTGCGAAATGAAGGTCCAAATGATCTTGTCCTGCTGAGAAAAATGAAATTGAAGGATTGAACATGCTTCCAGAATCGATAAAAAATAAAATTGTACAAACAAAAATAAATTTTGAGTTTTACTCCAAATATAAATTGAAAGAAAACTATAAAAAAATAAAGAAAGAAGAGAAAAATCTATATATTTCTAGGGATCAATTGTTTTTCAAAACATCTTACCTTAATTCCTCCCTAATTAAAAGTTTGAAATTTCTTTCCGTAACTCATAGCTGCCTTGCGTATTCATGTGGGATATTTAAGATATTTTAGAAATGAAAAATAAATCATTGAAATTACTAAAATCTGCAATGAATTTCTTTAAGTGATCTATAATTTGGAAAAAAGATATTTCATAAAACTTTATAGAACAAATTTTTTGGTTTCTCAGACAGAGAATCCGATCCATTAGATTATAATTAAATTAATCATTTTAATATTAGATTATTAGAAATAATTGAAATGTAATGAATATTTTTCTCTGAAGATTTGTTTAGCAATTCACTCTTATTTCTGCTTGATTTCAAGAGTAGTGCACTCGTCTTTTGATGTATAATAATAAAAACATCTCAGTACGGGTTAACTACTCTTGAAGTCAAGTACCAAACAACTGATACTTGAACCTGCGTCTCTTGCACAAAAGGCGATGAAAATAGCCGGTAAGAAAATATATGTTGAGATTTTATTTTCATATGCTGGTAGCTCAATGACAATCTTTTTTTAAGGTATGTAATTCTTATTATTTACTTATTTAAAATCAGTATTTTATAAATATAAGATATAGGATTATATTTGTTGCTATTATGCGTGAACTTCAATCTTCAGAAAATTTATTGCCCATTTCTATAAATATTTTTTGAAGCGTTGTCCGCTAGCTGCTTTTGTGTGGAACGATTACTGAGTTTGCAACATTTTCAATTACATATTGTCCAATTCGCTCGAAATATATATTTATGGAATTTGATTCGAAGAAGTATTTAATTTAGGTCACAAGAAATTATATTTTTAAAAAATTCTAAAATAGTAGAAAGGTATATGGATGAAAATAACAGTATAAATCAATCCGTTATGTGTTTTTGATGGAATTTTCATGCGATTTATTCGTTACGTCAAGTATATTCTTTTGACTGTGATTGATGTTGAGTTATTAAGACCTTAATGCAAATTTGTTTTTATGCTAATAATTGTTGCGGCTCTATGGATTAAAATAATCAGCTTAACAAACAGAAAGAAAAAAAAACAATATTTCGAAGCTCGCTGATTAAGTGCTTGGTAAATATGGTCAGTATAAATATAATATATATTATATCCACGTTTTATCTTAAAATGATATTTTTTAGGCAACAAATTCTTGGGATAAAATCCCCCATTATAGTAGGTTAAAAGAAAATAGGATGCTTTCCTTGAAACGGTAAAGACAAGAGACTTGGTGAATTTGATCATAAATATTTATCTCTAGTCTTTTTATCTTTATGTAAAATTTTATTCTATCCACTGCGCCCGAAAGTTTAATATATATTGCTTTTCATTGTATTATGAGATACTACTTAAAATTATTATTTTTTAGTAAGCAAATTGCACAGAATCCCATGAATAGAATAGGTATAATAGAATTGAGGAAAAATAGGTTATTTCCTTCGAAGATATCTATTTCAACAGTAGGTTCGCGGTGGTCTGGTGTTAAGATTTCAACGTCGAAATCGCAATTTTCTGGTTTTATTATCCAATTCCACTGACATGCTGCCGTATAAAAGGCTATTTGGATCTTTATGTCCATCAGAACTAAATCGAATCCCGCTAGTGTGATGTGGAAGTTTGGAAAGGGAATAATTCTAACCTGATAACGGCTAAAAATCACGATGTCCGTCGTTAATTAACCCTATAGTTCTTTAAAAACTGGACGTCAATATAATGATCCTTCAAAGTATGGAAATCAAGTATGATGAATGTGATCATAAACTCTTGGTCGATATTTTTTACCTCTGTACATAAAGCTTTGTTCTTCCCACTATTCCTTAACTTTCAGTGCGTTCTGTTTACTGTATGTTCTATCGTGTTAATAAAGTTTAACGGAAAAAGAGTTTGTTTACAGACAGTAAGTGGCAGAGATAGCGCATTGTTTGGGGGAAGGGGGAGAGTCGAAGATTATGAACTGATGATTGTGATCTGTGTGAATTAAACCTATTAGAAATATTAGTAAACTTTGTAATAATTGTATATAATTTTAATACGCAATTTTAAGAATCTATTATTTTTTGGTATATAATTCATAAATACATCTCATAACTGGAGAAAGGATCTATAAAAATTCTTTTTAGGTTTTTGTATATTTGTTTTCCGCTCTTTCTTTATGCTATATTTTTATACATAAAATACATATCCATTAATGTGAAATTGTAAGAAATTCTTCAGGGTGTTTTTTTTTTTTTTTTTTTTTTTTTGATATTAGAAACTTGTTGAAGCTTTTATAACACGAAAACTGAAAACTGCCGTTCTGATCCATCGCTGCAGATGAGAATTCCTCAATTTCAGTATTTGCTGGGCAAAACTATTACTCTTAATTGATATTCATGACAAAATACTAAGTATAATTGATGGTCCAATTTTAGATTTAAGGCCTCAGTAATATTATGTCATGTGCCGTTGCCCATTACTCTTCCGATCCAAATTTATATCTACGCTTATAAATATCCTAAGAATGTGTGTTCCTTCCTTGGTTGAATATTCTCTGCCTGTTAGGTTAGGTTTGAAACCATCTGTTTTGAATCTTCAATAGTTTTTTGGGCCAGATAACTTAATTTTGGACATTAATATACCCACAACCAAAAAAGAGCCTTAAGACTTAAAATTAAAAGGAAAGAAAATTTTGTTTGTTTTAAACGTTGTTATTTCAAATTAAACCTGGAAACAAAGGAATATTTACTCTGGAACAAGTTATCTATAGCTAAACAAAGGCCAACAAAAATCAACTTATTGTTTCTATAAATGAAAAATATGCTTCAGAGTAGCTCTTAATGTCTAATGAATAGAAATGATAATTACATGTGATCTTTCAAAATTCCATAGATAATACATTTATGAATTTGATTTAACAATAACTCTATCTTTTAAACAGTGTGTCCATCCTAATCATAACTGAATACTTAATTCCTAAACCATTAGATATAGGCATACAATGCCAGCTTGAAAAAGGTTTTCAATGATATAAAGAATTATATGTATTTAAAATGTTTCGGGCAATAAATGTCCTATAGAAGATATAAGGAATTGTAGTACATTCCCCAGGTTCTATTAGGCATGTTTAATAAAATATTGTAGACGCTGTAATATTTCAGTGAAAAAGAAATTAAATACTTCTGTGCCTTAATCTCGTAGTGTCATAAAACTTGAAATGTTACTATTTTACACAATTTCAATGCTTAGCTCAAGAATTTCAATCTCGTTACCGGACTCCATTTTGTCGAAATCACCATTAATTGATCTAAAATAATAAATTTAAGGCTTCATAATACATCGAATTTTGATAGCAGAATAGTAATTTTTTGTTTAAAGTATTAACATTCCAAAATTATTTTACTAAAAATGGCTTCATATAATCTGGAAATTATATAAAAATGTAGATTTCTTAGACTTATATTCATTCAAATATCTTAAAGAATAATAATTTTATGATGTTAATAAAAGAAACCCATTTTTTATTCTTCATATATTTCTCAAGATATTTCATCATCAAAATGTCTACAAACACAAAATAGAGCAAAGACGCATGAGAAATCTATTGGTATCTTTTGTTTTGTACGGTGAAGACTCATATTTCAAAGTGTGACATAAGCAAGTCCTGAAATATGGGTCCTTACACTTCGATTTAAACATTATAAAATATTTATTTTCGCAGAATGTCGACATAGCGAAAGAAGTTTTACAATTATAAATTCTCAAGTATCAGTTTAATCTCCATTTTTGTCAGTTCTATAGAGGTGTGTGCATGAGAGTTGTTCCTTTAGTTTTATATATTTTTTTTTCTCTTTTTAAAAATTTCTGCACTTTTTACTTTATTAAATTTCTTTGTATATTTCTGATAAGTAAGAAATACAGATTAGTCTTTTTTTTATTAGTTTCATTTTTAATTCGGTTTTGTTTCTATATCATATCTATTGATGTGTCTGCATGACAATTGTTTCTTCCCTTTTATAATTTTCCTGTTTATAAAAAATTCTTCTCTTTTTACATTTTTAATTTTTTTTTCCATATATATAATAAATGATATGTACTGATTAGTCTTAATTTTTATTCCTAGTAAGAAAGACTGACATCTTCATCTGAATTGATTTATAAAATTGTTTTGTTATCGTAGTGTCTAGAAATAACAAAAGAAAAGAAGAAGAAGCAGGTATCTACTAGTGCCTTTTGTTTTGAGCGGTGAAGACTCATATTTCAAAGTCTGACATAAGTAACCTTTGAAATATAGGTCTTTGCCCTTCAATTCGAACATTATCAAATTGAAATTTCTCTGGGATATCGTTAGAGGAGAAGAAAAGTTACAGGTATAAATTTTTAATACATCAATTTATTCTATATTTCTGTCTGTTCTATAGATGTGTGTGCGTGAGAGTTATTTCTTTACTTTAATAATTTTTCTGTTTATAAAAATATCTACTCTTTTTTACATATATATATTTTGTTGTATGTTTATGAGATATACTGATTAGTCTTAATTTATAATGAAAGTGAGAAAGAACTGCATCTTCTTAATTTATTCATCCAAATGATTGATTATGAGACCTGATAACATATCCCATAAATTACGTTATAGCAAGACAAGCATCTCAGATTCTTCAAATCCGAGAAATATATTATATTTGGCTTATAACTGATATACAAAAATTGATTTTTAATAAAAATAGCTTCAATGACCGAGTTTAACTGATAAAATTTAAATCAAACTGAAAAATAGGAAAGAGTACCTCGTTCAGTTGTATGAGATTTTCTTTGCGAAATGAAGGTCCAAATGATCTTGTCCTGCTGAGAAAAATGAAATTGAAGGATTGAACATGCTTCCAGAATCGATAAAAAATAAAATTGTACAAACAAAAATAAATTTTCAGTTTTACTCCAAATATAAATTGAAAGAAAACTATAAAAAAATAAAGAAAGAAGAGAAAAATCTATATATTTCTAGGGATCAATTGTTTTTCAAAACATCTTACCTTAATTCCTCCCTAATTAAAAGTTTGAAATTTCTTTCCGTAACTCATAGCTGCCTTGCGTATTCATGTGGGATATTTAAGATATTTTAGAAATGAAAAATAAATCATTGAAATTACTAAAATCTGCAATGAATTTCTTTAAGTGATCTATAATTTGGAAAAAAGATATTTCATAAAACTTTATAGAACAAATTTTTTGGTTTCTCAGACAGAGAATCCGATCCATTAGATTATAATTAAATTAATCATTTTAATATTAGATGATTAGAAATAATTGAAATGTAATGAATATTTTTCTCTGAAGATTTGTTTAGCAATTCACTCTTATTTCTGCTTGATTTCAAGAGTAGTGCACTCGTCTTTTGATGTATAATAATAAAAACATCTCAGTACGGGTTAACTACTCTTGAAGTCAAGTACCAAACAACTGATACTTGAACCTGCGTCTCTTGCACAAAAGGCGATGAAAATAGCCGGTAAGAAAATATATGTTGAGATTTTATTTTCATATGCTGGTAGCTCAATGACAATCTTTTTTTAAGGTATGTAATTCTTATTATTTACTTATTTAAAATCAGTATTTTATAAATATAAGATATAGGATTATATTTGTTGCTATAATGCGTGAACTTCAAACTTCAGAAAATTTATTGCCCATTTCTATAAATATTTTTTGAAGCGTTGTCCGCTAGCTGCTTTTGTGTGGAACGATTACTGAGTTTGCAACATTTTCAATTACATATTGTCCAATTCGCTCGAAATATATATTTATGGAATTTGATTCGAAGAAGTATTTAATTTAGGTCACAAGAAATTATATTTTTAAAAAATTCTAAAATAGTAGAAAGGTATATGGATGAAAATAACAGTATAAATCAATCCGTAATGTGTTTTTGATGGAATTTTCATGCGATTTAATCGTTACGTCAAGTATATTCTTTTGACTGTGATTGATGTTGAGTTATTAAGACCTTAATGCAAATTTGTTTTTATGCTAATAATTGTTGCGGCTCTATGGATTAAAATAATCAGCTTAACAAACAGAAAGAAAAAAAAACAATATTTCGAAGCTCGCTGATTAAGTGCTTGGTAAATATGGTCAGTATAAATATAATATATATTATATCCACGTTTTATCTGAAAATGATATTTTTTAGGCAACAAATTCTTGGGATAAAATCCCCCATTATAGTAGGTTAAAAGAAAATAGGATGCTTTCCTTGAAACGGTGAAGACAAGAGACTTGGTGAATTTGATCATAAATATTTATCTCTAGTCTTTGTATCTTTATGTGAAATTTTATTCTATCCACTGCGCCTGAAAGTTTAATATATATTGCTTTTCATTGTATTATGAGATACTACTTAAAATTATTATTTTTTAGTAAGCAAATTGCACAGAATCCCATAAATAGAATAGGTATAATAGAATTGAGGAAAAATAGGTTATTTCCTTCGAAGATATCTATTTCAACAGTAGGTTCGCGGTGGTCTGGTGTTAAGATTTCAACGTCGAAATCGCAATTTTCTGGTTTTATTATCCAATTCCACTGACATGCTGCCGTATAAAAGGATATTTGGATCTTTATGTCCATCAGAACTAAATCGAATCCCGCTAGTGTGATGTGGAAGTTTGGAAAGGGAATAATTCTCACCTGATAACGGCTCAAAATCACGATGTCCGTCGTTAATTAACCCTATAGTTCTTTAAAAAATGGACGTCTATATAATGATCCTTCAAAGTATGGAAAACAAGTATGATGAATGTGATCATAAACTCTTGGTCGATATTTTTTACCTCTGTACATAAAGCTTTGTTCTTCCCACTATTCCTTAACTTTCAGTGCGTTCTGTTTACTGTATGTTCTATTGCGTTAATAAAGTTTAACGGAAAAAGAGTTTGTTTACAGACAGTAAGTGGCAGAGATGGCGCATTGTTTGGGGGAAGGGGGAAGGGGGAGAGTCGAAGATTATGAACTGATGATTGTGATCTGTGTGAATTAAACCTATTAGAAATATTAGTAAACTTTGTAATAATTGTATATAATTTTAATACGCAATTTTAAGAATCTATTATTTTTTGGTATATAATTCATAAATACATCTCATAACTGGAGAAAGGATCTATAAAAATTCTTTTTAGGTTTTTGTATATTTGTTTTCCGCTCTTTCTTTATGCTATATTTTTATACATAAAATACATATCCATTAAGTGGAAATTGTAAGAAATTCTTCAGGATGTTTTTTTTTTTTTTTTTTTTGATATTAGTAACTTGTTGAAGCTTTTATAACACAAAAACTGAAAACTGCCTTTCTGATCCATCGCTGCAGATGAGAATTCCTCAATTTCAGTATTTGCTGGGCAAAACTATTACTCTTAATTGATATTCATGACAAAATACTAAGTATAATTGATGGTCCAATTTTAGATTTAAGGAGGCCTCAGTAATATTATGTCATATTAATATTATGTTTTTTTATGGAATTTGATTCGAAGAAGTATATAATTTAGATCCCATGAAATTATATTTTTAAAAAATTCTAAAATGGTAGAGAGGTATATGGATGAAAATAACAATATAAATAAATCTTTTTTGTTTTTTTGATGGAATTTTCATGCGATTTAATCGTCACGTCAGGTATATTCTTTTCACGGCGATTGATGTCGTGTTATTAAGACCGTAAGGCAAATTTGTTTTTACGCTAATATTTGTTGCGGCTCTATGGAATAAAATAATCAATAGAAATAGAAAGAGAATAAGAAATAGAAAGAGAAAAACATTATTTCGAAGTTCGATGATTAAATTCTGTGTTAATATGGTCATAAATATTCAATTGCTTGTAATTTTCACTTTGAAAGAAGCTTTGTTCAACCCGAGATTACATTATGTTTTAAAGTATAGGTCCTAAAAAAACGGGATCTAAATTAATAGTCTTAAGGAATGCATGAAAAAGATAAGTAATAAGACTATTCAATTAAATTAGCACTTCTGTCCCAAAACTAATCGCTAATAAATCGAAATGCAAAAATTATTGTTTTATAAATTGATACAAGTAAATTATTAGAGTAAGAAAATTTTGTTTTACCTGCTTACAAGTTTTATGAAGAAAATGTATTGATAATATCATCATAAATAAAATTGTTTTTCTCTAATTGAGATGCTATAAATTAAGTCCGGTCTTTCTTAACTGACTAAAAAAAGAAAGTTTTTTTTTTTTTTTTTGCAATTTTCGATTTTGCAGTGAGATTTAAAGCACGCAATTTCAGGTGGATTTGTGAACCCGAAGTGTACGAAAATAGCTTGATAATATTCAGATAAAACCAAAAAATAATTTATAATTTTTTTCTTTGGCAAATCAGCCAAACGTACATTGCGATCATTAACACAGGATCTTGGACGCCTGAACCATTCGCTGTCAAATTTTCGAAATTCGTTGAAATTTTCCACAGAATTGATTGTATGCCATAATTTTCTTATACTAAACAGAAATTTTGATTACAGCTTGACTGAAGTCTTCAAAATTTTCTGAAGTATTATTTTACGTTTCCTTTCATTTAACATTTTTATGATTTAATCAGCATAATTTCATTCAAATTGGATTTTATTACGTTTTATAAACTATTTTTTATATTAAATTATTTATTCTTAATTTACGTTCAACTTATATAATCTATAACTGTGGAAAACTCTTACAATTTTTGGAATATTTATTCGTTTAATCTTTTTGTGAATAAAATAATTTCCACCTATGTACACCTTTAAATTTCTAATCCCATAGCTGCAATGCTGCTGCCATTTTTACCTTAAGAGTAAATGAAATGTTCTTTAATTATTTAGACCATTTTATTTATCTTCATCTATTTCAAGTTGTTTTCATTTCTTTATTCTTAGACCTTGAGTCAAGGCATTCTTTTAAATATTTAACTAAATTTAATACTATCCAAAGTTGTAAAAAATAACATATGTATTCTTTCAATCAAATAATTGAGAGAATAACAGTCCTTCAATGTTCTGCTAAAATTTAAAAATACATTTAAAATTAATTTAATAATCAGAATTTCAGTTTTTATATTCCTAAAAGAGAAATGCTAGTAGAAATCGTGCTTTATTTTAAATCGGTATTCCTAATATGGAGATAGTTATCATTAGCGGTTGAAAAATTCAAGTTCAATTTCGGAAAAAGTTTAAAATCTATCAGCTGAGGACTCGTCGAATGTCTATATTTTATTGCCTTCTGCATTGAGGTTAACTGGCAAAAAAATATTTATATATTATTTTTAAAACTATTAAACAGTTTGCATTAACTTCAGAATAATCGTTTATGTAATTATATTTAAGAGTTTACCGAGATAAACGGAATTTAAGATTTCAAGGATTCTTTAACTTTGCAATATAAAGCTACCTACACCTGTTTAAAAAGTTGCATCTTTTTTCCACCGATTCTTCCTGCTGTATATTTAGATATACATAGAATGACTTTTATTATGTTAAATTATTATAAGTTTTTTTTTTCAGTTCTCCCTTTTTCCCCCTGAAATTTTTTGATCCTTAGATCCCACTTTTATTTCGATAATGCAATCCCTTTAAATATATTTAATATGCTTCTCGCGTAGTATAAACATCGTGACGAATAGTTATTTAAAGAAATATTTCCCAAAATTAGTCAAAAAGACATCTATATAATTAAATTTTATGTAATCTCAGTGCAGAATGTGTGGTTTATAACGATAACAGAAGGTGTGGTTCATCAAGGGGCACTTGAAGTATTTCTTGTCTTTTCAAACCATCAGCAAGAAAGGAAACCAAGAACAAGTAAAAAATCATCTTTCAATGAAAACAAACCAATAGAAGAAGGGTCATCAAATGATGGAAATGCAACTACAAGACCATTGGAGTTTTCATTATCACCATCTGGTGAAAATACCTCTAAAAGAGCAAGAAAAATCGTCCCTTCCTAATTAAAAAGAAATATGACTAGATATGTCAAGCAATCTACAACATTACATGGACGATAAGTATGTATCAAAATGCAGGTATCCAGGATGTAACTCTAGGAGAAGAGTCAAGTACTCAAAATACAGTATAAACAAAGTACTTACGTAGTTTAGTTTAGTTATATTAACGTCCCGTTTAAAGCAACACAACAGATGTGTACCTTAAAATTATAGGACAAAATTGTTTGATCATCAAATATTTTTTCCACAAACTATTGAGATGTAACAAATGTAAAAGATCTTGAAATCAAATTTTTAAACCAGTTATTAAAAAGTTAGGATTGAAGAGGTTCCACCACTACAGCAAATCTAAATTTTTTTTATAAGAAAACTTCAGTAAGTAACCTTGTGCTCAAAGGTTCCAGACAATCTGTTATTCCTTTCTTGATATATGATCCAGTATGAATGTTTCATTTTAAATCCTGATTGCATTTCATCTATTGTTCATTTCAGTTTTCCATATTTGATTGTCGCTTTTGAGTATCAACAAGCGCATGTTTATTCTCTTAATATCTAATTTGTATAAACGTTAAAAATTAACTCGCTAGCTATTTAATCTTATTATTATGATTATTTCCTTATTTCTCTGGAAATTGGAATCTAAATTAGATTTGTTTTTGCTCCAAATGAATTATTAGGGTCTATTTTTTCGTAATATGTGTTGTAAATAAAATCTAGTGTATCGTTAAAAAAAAGTTATAATTCCGAAGCTGCGATATTTTGAATCCATATGGTGATATATCTAATCGCGGTGCCACTGCAAGGATAAATGTTTGAAAATCAGCCTTGCGTATAGCCAAACACTTAGCTCTTCTTTCAATACTCCCTTGACAAATGATGTCTTTCAACTCAAACGATGCCATCTCATTTAATTTTTTTAGCATGTCACTCGTCCGGTATTCACTGAATGATCATATTCTGATCACAATTTTCTATCCTTTCCTAGAAACGATATCTCATGAAATTCATTGAAATTCATAAGATTCATTGCTCGGGAGTCTTAGTAGTCGATTTTCTCTCATCTTATTTGAGGATATAAGTAATCCTGGATTTGAGGAAGTATGTATTGAGTATTGAAGATTTGAATTAGTCGCATATATGTCCGTTATTAACCAAATGCGCTCGTCTGTTGTATCTGCACTTCAATTGACCTAAAGCTGATTATCTGAATTAGGAGTTATATTTGGAATACAGCTTGTATTGCGATTATCGAGCCAGGGAAATCATATCAGAGCTTATTTTTCGAATAGGCCCTATTTTCGGGTAAACATGGTGCGTAATATGCTTTTGAATTCAAATATTATTCTTGTTTGATTGTATAGGTAATGTTCCATTGTAACACTTCCCAATGGTACAGAATATAACAGAGAGCACTGCCTTTCTAGAATGCCATATTTCTTAATTATACCACGTTTCAAACCACTGCCATATTTTCATTTTTTAAATATGCTTTTATTAAATATTTTCTGGGCTTTCTGTCAATTAGATATTTCTGTTTCAATGCCTGATTTTTAAAAATTCAATCTAATTTAATAGAAATATTTTCTTTCGGTTATTTCTAGGAAAACACGCTTCAAGCAGGTAGTTATTGGTATGAATTTTTATCTCAGATATAGATGATAATATATCTTTTGAAAAAATGTAAATATCGGATCTTTGTCTTTTTTTTTCTATCCTCTATAATTTGCAGTGTATGTTTTATTTTAAATTTACTTAAAATAGTTAGTTTTTTTATGCATGAACTTCTGAAAACAAAATTTTTAATTGGATTGAATTTTTAGGATGATGGGTAAAAAAAAAATTATGTGCATCGCATATCGTTCTAAGTATAGGTTTTGTCGAAGTAAAATTAGCCCGTACTTGTGTATTAAGGGCCAGTTAACTGGTTTGAACAGTTAAGGAATATTTTGTTCAAATTGCATATAAAAGATGGCAGCACAATTTAAATTAGCAGTACAAGAAACAGAAAATCGGGAGAAACAGAGAAAAGGAAGCTTTTAACTATGTCCTGCTCGTTACTTCAGTTTATTATATACTAGCCGTCTATGACGACCAGCTGGTTCGCCAATCTTAATGTTCGTTTAAATTTTAATAATTAAAAATTTTCGCAATTCCTACTTTAATAGATTCTTTATCAAAATATTTTAAAACTTCAATTTTGATAGTCATATAATTCACTCATAATATTACAAAAGTCTTCAGTCATAAAGTAATATGTATCTCTCTAATTTTCTGTTAGCTCCCGTAGAATTTATGCTTTAAATTAAAGTGGAAAGAATTAATCTGCAATTAATATAATAATATTTTTTACTGAAACAAAGCATTTTTTTATAATATGATTACTGATAACAGAGTCACTGAGCGTTTAAACTTTATGGGCACTAAAAAATATCTTTCTTAAGTTATGTAATATCTCAAGAATTTGTCAACAAAATTTTCTCAGATTCATCATGAACAGATCGATTAATTAACAATGTTTAATTTTAAATGCATCAAACACTAAGAAAATAAAATGAATCGTTTAAAATGATCGGTCCAAAACAGGTTTAAAAAACTACTTAACGATGTACTTAAAACTATAAGCATATACAAAAAATATATAACTAACATAAATACAATTTAATTACAAAAGCATGCAACTAATCTAAAAATAATTTAAATCAAGAATCATCCGTTGATAATATTGTCAACAATCAGAACACAATGCGCATACGTGAATTCTCAACGCCAGTTACGGTAACGCAAATGCGTGAATTTTTCTACGCCAGTTGGGGTAACGCTATGCAGATTAAACATTTTTAATTTCCTTTATTCTGTGTTATTTTAATTCAAAAGTACTTCAGAATAAATCTGAAAGATCGATTAATTAACAATGTTTAATTTTAAATGCATGAAACATTAAGAAAATAAACAGAATCGTTTGAAATAATCGGCCGAAAAATGTTAACCATAGTCTCATTACTGTTGGAAAAAAAAATGGAGACTTAATCATTTGGCAGTGGGGAAAATGGAAGATTTTTTGGGGGGAAATTAGTTTTTAATTAATAACTAAAATTCTAACTAAAAATTCAAAAAAATGGACCCCCGGTGCACATTCCCGACCTCTAAGGTATGCTTGTACCAAATTTGGTAGCTGTAGGTCAAACGGTCTGGCCTGTAGAGTGCCAACACACACACACACACATTGAGCTTTATATAAGTATAGATTTAGGAGAAACTGGTTCTATATTTTATAGTATGAAGTATACTGAAATAAAAATTGAATGAAGAAAGTTTTTGCCACCTTCTCTAACATCAGTGGCTTTATATTTTGCCATTAGTGTGCCGGTTTACTTTCTGAGGAATTTCCTCTGCAAGAGGTTGCTCCCTTCTCCTTTCAATGCACATAAAATATTATTATAGCATCTCTAGAAAATAAATGTTTTATTTCAAGTTGTTGATTTTTTATTGTGGATTCTTATATCATTATCACTATTTTGTCTTTCTATTATTTTTTTAATATAGGGAATGCGTTTTGATAATAGAAAAAGCGATGTCCTTAAGGGCATCTTACTGTCTATCTTTAGTATAAAAACAGGTGAGCAGTAGCATGCCCTTGATGAAATTGTTTTATATGATTACTCAGCAAAATCTGTGTCGGAAATCAATGGTACTGCCTTCACTAGAATTCTATATGATTGAAGATGACGAAAGATTTGATACATCAATAGACTCCTAAAGGTATTATCTCGCTTTCATTCTATCTGATACATGTTCACTCATTTTATGATTTTCAGTATGAAGAAAAGTGAACCTGGTCTTAGAGGGTTCAATTAATCTATAAATACATTCTAGAAGAAAAATGTAGCTAAAACCGTTTTATTTTAAAACTTAAATGCATTGAATATTATATTGTATATATTTGATTCTCGTTTATGGGCGTCATCAGGTACGTCTTTGTTATCTAGTACTGTATTCATAGAAAACAAACATTATAAATTAATTCACGAGTAATTTAAAACTTATTATTTTAATTATTCTGGAAAATTACGCTTCAAATTGAAATTTTACGATTCTGTTAGTGATATGTTGACATCTCGTTTTGATGCTACACAACAGATACATTTTTACAGATGAGGAATTTATGTCTATTTTCTATATCTACGATAAGTCACGATGGCAGAAATTCTTCAGTGTGTAAAAAGACACAAAAGAAAATTTAATGCTTGGCTATTGACAATAATAAAATCTGTAAACTCAGTGAAAAATTACTTAATTATTTACATATCCATATAGAAAATAAATATTCTCCTTTAGCCAGTAATGAATCTCTGAGATTCTCCTACTACAATAGGACGACGATAGATGATATAATTACGTAATACTCACTTTAAATTTTCCTTTAATGTTTTATATCATTAACTGTTTCATTATATATGTAAAAAATAACAGATATTGCAAACAGTTTCACTCTCTCTCCATTTCTCTTTTGCTTTTTTAAGCTGCGTAATAATTAATAATCATGCAATCTGTAAGCCTGACTTTACAAACAATGAGAATATGGAATTTCTGTTTGCTTTATTTTAAATTAGCTTTTATCTGGGCACTAAAATTCTTAATAATTTTTCATCTGAAAGTAATAGCTACTTTAAATTGAAAAGGAAACTGTTCGTAGGCTCTCAAAAGTCATCTCCGCAACCTAAATTGACGGCAAGTATTATTATTTCGTGGTACTGTATAAAACTATCGAATTCTGTTTAACTTAAGGCTATCTGCATATGCACATAAAAATTATTATTGAATGTTGGCTTACCTGCTCTATTATGATTAAATTAAAGTTGAGAAGGCCATAAGTATTTTCTTCCCTTTCCCATATTTGCAATTAAAGAAGGTTTAATTTTATTTATAACACTCTTTATACTCAATTAAATAATACACATATTTTACGAAATAAAACGAAAGCTAAAGAATTAATGTATTATTAATATTGCAACACATCATAAGTAAGTCCTTTCTTATACCATAATTAATTATTTCAATAGTTCCATGATTAATTATTTCAATAGTTCCATGATTAATTATTTCAATAGTTCCATGATTAATTATTTCAATAGTTCCACACACATTATTGTCCTATAATAATTTCGCTGATTATGGCTGAAGTTGAATAATCAAAATTTTAAAATGATACGAATAAATTTAATATCTCAGAAATGAAAGGGGGAAATTCTGAACAACTAAAGAACATTTACTAAAATTTAATAATTCATTTAGAATAATTATGTTTGCTTTAATTGATGTTTTGAACTAATAAATTTCTAAAATATTCATTGCATTATATTCAGATGAAAAAAGATATAATTACGAATTACTTTATTCGAGTTTGTATGTCATGTTTTAAATTAAAATGTACATATGTAATAAAATAAAATAAAAGTTAATAGTTTTAGCAGCAGGTTTTCATGCTCTCTCTCTCTCTCTTCCTCTCTGCTGTTCCAAATCACATGGCAATTCAGAATGATACTGTCTATGTGCCCCTCGGGACATCGAATGAGAAGGCGCAGTTTCGGTATGTCATATTTTCAATTAGCTTCTATTTGTCCATCATAATCCTTATATGAAAATTATTTCCATTTTTTGGCTTTCTAGTTTTTGTTTGTTTAAACTGAAGTCTTGGTGATAACCGATACATCCTTTCCTTTCTCATATTTGCAATTAAAGAGCATTTATTTCCAAAGTTATCATTCATAGTACCCAGAAAATCAAATATATGCATTTTACCACAGGTAAAATAACATTAAGTATTCTTGAATGATTAATATTGCAATTCACGACAATTAAGTAATAAATTATACTTTAATTAATGATTTCAATAGTTCTTAGAGAGAACAAATTGTAGTCCACACATTTCATAGTTCAAAGAATTCATACTTTCTACTGAATTATTTACTTGAAAAGTAGGATAGCAATGATTATTTTAAGACCTGCTTGTGACCCCAACAAATCGATTCAGCTACCCGCTTCAAAATACTTCATTGATTGTGACAGAAGTAGAATAAACGCATTTTTAAAATGATCCGAAAAAAATTTAATAACTCAGAAGTGAAAGGGAATAACTCCTTTAAACTAATAAACAATCAATGAATTATTTGCTTATTCATGAAGGAAATTTATATTTTCTTAAATTCATGTTTTGAACTAATGAATTTCCAAGATATTTATTGCGTATTATTAAGATGGAAGAAGATATAGTTTCGAATTACTTTGTTTAAGCTCGTAACCGATGTTTTATGTTATAATTTATTTTATTTTTTTAAATATTTATTTTATGGAATAAGATTTTATTTTATAGTTTAAAACACTATTTAAAGTATAATTAATTACTTAATTATCATGATGTGTAATATTATTCATTCATGAGCTCTTTATATTACTTTTCAGATGGTAAAATGTATATATTTACTTCACTGAGTATAATGAATGATAAATTTCAAAATAAATGTTCTTTCATAGCAAATGGGAGAAAGAAAAGGAAGTATCTGTTATCATCACTTTAATTTAAACAAACCAGAACTGGAAAATCAAAAAGTAAAATTAATTTTTGTATTCAAGAGTAGGTCGATTTATATCAAACGGATATTGTGAAAAATACCAGTAAATATTGATTTTATCTAAGCTTGTGAATTTATGCACAGGCATGAAAAATTTATAGTTACTATTACTTTGGACTGTAGAGAGGACTTTGAAGAGCCTATGATCCCTTCACTTTTTTAATTTAAAGAAACTTTTACGGAGGACCAAAAAATTTGTATCAATTTTGATCCACAAGTAGAAACGAATTTAAAATAAAATAAACAGAAATTTTTCTCCTCATTTGATGTGAATCCGGGAGCGCAGACAGCATCATTCTCAGTTATCATGCAGTTTGGAATAGGAAAAACAGAGAAAGAGACAGAGAGAATGAGAGAGTGTTAGAAAACGGGTTGCTAAAATGATTAATTATTAAATTAATACATTTTTGAGATATTCATTACGTAATATTCAATTGAAAGAAGATATAGTTTCGAATTACTTTCTTTTAGCTTGTAACTACTATTTTATGTTGTAATTTATTTTATATTTTACATATATAAAATTTAATCGGTTTAGCATCCTGTTTTCTAAATCTCTCTCATTCACTTTGTCTCTTTCTCTCTTTTTGTTGTTACAACCACCATGATAATTGAAAATGATGCTGTCTGTGTGCCCGACTTCACATCAAATGAGGAGAAGGAGTTTCTGCTAATTTTACTTTATATTAGTTTCCACTTGTGGAATAAAATTGTTAAAAAATTTTTGGTCCTCAATAAAAGCTTCTTTAAATTAAAAAAGTAGCGGCTGATAGGTACTGAAAAGTCGTCTCAGCAGCCCAAAATATTCGAAATTATTTTTTCATGCTTCAGTGTAATGTCACAATTTCTACTTCGATAAAATTGATCTGTATTTGCATATGTCACATTTTCCGACCTATTCGATAAAGCTACCTTGGCGGAAATTCGTCGGTGATTATATGGTATTTCAATTCCAAATATTTTAAATAATGGAAAAAAAATTTCCGCTGTAATGAAAATAATAAACTCCATGAAACTAATGAGCATTTACTGAAATATCATGCAGAAAACTTTTCGTTCCATTATTTGATTTCTTTTTAACTAATAAACTTCTAAGACATTCATTCCGCAATAGTGTGACTAAAGAAGTTATAAATACGAAGTACAGGTGGTTATCAAAATAATGGAAACACCTTAGATTTATAAAAAAAAATCCTTTATTATGTTGATGTAGGACAGCCTTTGGCATGTAATACAACTTGGATTCGCCTAGGAATCCATTCATACAAGTGTTGAATAGTTTTTAGAGGAATATTATACCATTCTTCCTGGAGACATTGTGAAAGTTCTGGGAGAGATGCCGGTTTAATCGATTTTAAATTAATTTCAAGTTCTAGTTTGTTTAAACAGAAGTAGTGATGATAACAGATACTTCTTTTCCTTTCTCATTTTGCAATAAATGACCAATTATTTTCAAATTTATCATTCATCATATTCAGTCAAGTAAATATATGCATTTTACCATACAAAATGTAACATAAAGCATTCATAAATGAATAATATTGTAATATATAATAATTAAGTAATAAATTATGCTTTAATTTATGGTTTCAATAATTCTTAGAGGGATACCATTGTAGACCAAACATTTCATAATTCACACAATTCATGTTTATTAATAATTTATTTACTTGAAATATAGGATAATAATAATTATTTTAAGACTTGCTTGTTACACCACCTATTCAGACCAACTGCCTTCTCAGAAATACTTCAGTGATTGTGATAGAAGTTGAATAAGAAAATTTTTTAAACAATCTGAAAAAAGTTACTACCACAGGAATGAATGAGAAAAAGTAATAAATTTTTAAACTAATAAATTTCTAAAATATTCATTGCGTAATATTCATTTGCAAGAAGATATAATTTCGAGTTACTTCCTTCTAGCTTGTAACTTTTGTTTTATTTAATAATTTATTTTCTTTTTTACATATAGAAAATTTAATCATTTTAGCAACCCTTTTTCTTATTCTGTATCATTCTCTGTGTCCCTTTCTCTCTTTTTGCTGCTCCATGATATTTCAGCATGTTGCTGCCGGTGTCCCCGATTTCACATCATATCAGAAGACACAGTTACGGTACGTCATATTTTCAATTAGCTTCTACTTGTGCATCAAAATTTTTACAAACTTTATATGCATAGATAACAGCTTCATTCAATTAAAAATGTTTCGCCTAATAAGTACCGAAAATTCGTCTCAGCAGCCCAAAACGTTAGTAATTATTTTTTCATGCTTCAGCGCAATGTCACAAACTCTGCTTAGATAAAACCGATCTGTACTTGTCTGCAAATGTCACATGTTCCCACTTCTTCATTGAAGCTACCTTGAGGGAAATCCGTCGGTGATTCTATGGTATTTCATTTCCAAATATTTTAAATGATGGAAAATGCATTTATCTTTAATGTAAATAATAAACTCCCTAAAACTAATAAACATTTACTGAAATATCATTCAGAAAAATTTTCGTTACTTCAATTGACTTTTTTTTAAATTATAAAATTCTAAAATATTCATTCTTCAATAGTGTAACGAAAGCAGATATAAATACGAAGTATATCCTTTAAACGTAATTGGTGCGTTATGTTGTAATATAGTTTATTTTAATTCTTATGAAAAATTAATAGCTTTCGAAACCTGCTTTCTAACTCTCTCTTTTTCTTTCTTTCTTTTCGCTGTTTGAAAAGGAATGATAATGAAGAATGATACTTCTATGTGCCCGACTTTGCATCAAAGGAGGGGACGAAGGTTCTGTTTATTTTATTTTAAATTGGCCTCTACATGTTCATCAAAATTGTTTTCAAAATTTATGGGCAATTAGAGGCTTCTTTAAAGTAAAATAAAGTAACGGCTAATATGCTCTAAACAATCACCTCTGCAGTCCAAAGTAATGGTAAGTATGAACTTTTTATGCCTCTGCATAAAGTCACAAATTCTGCTTGGAAAAAATCGATCTCTATTTAAATATATCGCAATAACCTATTAATATAAATCGACCTATTCATGTATACGAAAATTAATTTTATTTTTTGACATCTAATTTCTTGTTTGTTTAAACTGAAGTTGTGATGATAACAGATACTTTTTTTCTTTTTTCAAATTTGCAATTCAAGAACATTTATTTTCAATCTGATCACTCATTGTTCTCAACCAATTAAATGTATGAATTTTACCACCTGTAAAGTAGCATGAAGAGCTGATGAATGATTAATATTACAATACATGATAATTAGTTAATTAATTATACTTTAATTAGTGTTTTCAATAGTTCTTGGACAGGGTACATTGTTGTCCATACATTATATAATTCATGGAATTCATATTTAATTCTAATATATTTACTTGAAAAATAGGATAATAATAATTAGTTTAAAACCTGCTTGTAGCCCCACCTATTCAGACCAGCTATCTTTTCCGAAATACTTCATTGATTGTTACAGAATTTGAATAAAAGAATTTTTAAACGATCCGAAAAAAGTTAACACCTCAGAAATGAAAAACAAATGCATTTTTTAAAACTAATAATAAGATTTTCATTGCGTAGTATTCAGATGAAAGAAGATAAAATTTTAAATTAATTTCTTTTCGCTTTAAACTACTGTTTCCTTTTATAATTTATTTTCTATTTTGACATACATAAAATTTAATCGTTTTAGTATCCCATTTTCTAAATCTCTCTCATTCTCTCTGTCTCTTTCTCTCTTTCTGCTGTTCCAAACCCTATGATAATTGAAAATAATACTATCCGTTTGCCCTACTTTACATCAAATTAGAATGCACAGTTTCTATTTATTTTATTTTAAATTAGTTTCTATTTGTGGATCAAAATTGTTACACATTTTTGATCCTCAGTAAAAGCGTCTTTATATTAAAAAATAATGGCTAATAGCCCTGAAAAGCTGCCAAAGTTATGGTATGTTATGGTAATGATTACAATTTCCAGGATTCTACATAAAGTGACAAATTCTGCGTAGATAAAATCGATCTTTAACTGCACGTGTCACTATTTCCATTTAATAGAAATCAACCTATTCTTGTACGTGAAAATTACTTCTAATTTTTGGCCGTTTAATTTTGGTTTGTTAAAACTGAATCCGTGATGATAACAGATACTTCCTTCCCTTTCTCTTATTTGCAATTCCAGAACATTTATTTTCAATTTTTTTTTCAAATTTATTAATAAATTATTTACTTGAAAAATAGGATAATAATAATTATTTTAAGACTTGCTTGTTACCCCACCTATTCAGACCAGCTGCCTTCTCTGAAATACTTCAGTGATTGTGATAGAAGTTGAATAAGAAAATTTTTAAAACAATCTGAAAAAAGTTACTACCACAGGAATGAACGAAAAAAAGTAGTAAATTTTTAAACTAATAAATTTCTAAAATATTCATTGCGTAATATTCATTTGCAAGAAGATATAATTTCGAGTTACTTCCTTCTAGCTTGTAACTTTTGTTTTATTTAATAATTTATTTTCTTTTTTACATATAGAAAATTTAATCATTTTAGCAACCCTTTTTCTTATTCTGTATCATTCTCTGTGTCTCTTTCTCTCTTTTTGCTGCTCCATGATATTTCAGCATGTTGCTGCCGGTGTCCCCGATTTCACATCATATCAGAAGACACAGTTACGGTATGTCATATTTTCAATTAGCTTCTACTTGTGCATCAAAATTTTTACAAAGTTTATATGCATAGATAACAGCTTCATTCAATTAAAAATGTTTTGCCTAACAAGTACCGAAAATTCGTCTCAGCAGCCCAAAACGTTAGTAATTATTTTTCATGCTTCAGCGCAATGTCACAAACTCTGCTTAGATAAAACCGATCTGTACTTGTCTGCAAATGTCACATCTTCCCACTTCTTCATTGAATCTACCTTGACGGAAATCCGTCGGTGATTCTATGGTATTTCATTTCCAAATATTTTAAATGATGGAAAAATGCATTTATCTTTAATGTAAATAATAAAATCCCTAAAACTGATAAACATTTACTGAAATATCATTCAGAAAAATTTTCGTTACTTTAATTGACTTTTTTTAAAATAATAAAATTCTAAGATATTCATTCTTCAATAGTGTGACGAAAGCAGATATAAATACGAAGTATATCCTTTAAACGTATTTGGTGCGTTATGTTGTAATGTAGTTTATTTTAATTCTTATGAAAAATTAATAGCTTTCGAAACCTGCTTTCTAACTCTCTCTTTTTCTTTCTCTCTTTTCGCTGTTTGAAAAGGAATGATAATGAAGAATGATACTTCTATGTGCCCGACTTTGCATCAAAGGAGGGGATGAAGGTTCTGTTTATTTTATTTTAAATTGGCCTCTACATGTTCATCAAAATTGTTTTCAAAATTTATGGGCAATTAGAGGCTTCTTTAAAGTAAAAAAAAGTAACGGCTAATATGCTCTAAAGAGTCATCTCTGCAGTCCAAATTAATGGTAAGTATGAACTTTTCATGCCTCTGCATAAAATCACAAATTCTGCTTGGAAAAGATCGATCTCTATTTAAATATATCGCAATATCCTTTTAATATAAATCTATCTATTTATGTATACGAAAATTAATTTTATTTTTTGACTTCTAAGTTCTTGTTTGTTTAAACTGAAGTTGTGATGATAACAGATACTTCCTTCCCTCTCTCTTATTTGCAATTCCAGAACATTTATTTTTAATTTTTTTCAAATTTATTAATAATTTATTTACTTGAAAAATAGGATAATAATAATTGTTTTAAGACCTGCTTGTTGCCCTACCTATTCAGAGCAGTTGCTTTCTCTGAAATACTTCACTGATTGTGACAGAATTTAAATAAAATTATTTTTAAAACGATCCGAAAAGATTTAATACCTCGGAATCGAAAGGGAAAAATTAATAAATTTCAAACTAATAATTTTCTAAGATATTCCTTCCGTATTATTCAGATGAAACACGCTATAAATTCAAATTACGTTTTTTTAGCTTGTAACTATTGTTTTATTTTATAATTTATTTTGTATTTTTACATATATAAAATTTAATCGTTTTAGCATCCCGTTTTCTGTTGTTTGTTTCTTATGGCACTTGCCACTGACAAGCCCGCTGTCACGAAGACAGCGATTTAAGCCTGAGGGGGACGTCTCTTATTTTTTATAGCAGCGCCAACTAGGGCCAAGAGTACGACTTTGCTACTCACGCATCACTCATTCGCTTGCACAACCCCTTTTTACAGGAGGGCACATTCACACATCTCACAGATAGAACAACAGAAGAACAACCATGCCCAAACCGGGACTCGAACCCGGGACGCCCAGATCACGGGGAAGACGCGCTACCCCTATGCCAGGACGCCGGCTCCCGTTTTCTAAGTATCTCTGATTCTTCCAAACCGCTTGATAATTGAGAATGATGCTGTCCGTCTACACGACTTCACATTAATTGAGGGGACACAGATTCTATTCATTTTATTTTAAATAATTTTTTACTTCTGGAATTTTTGGTCCTCAATAAAAGCTTCTTTAAATTAAAAAAGTAACAGCTCATAGTTACAGAAAAGTCTTCTCAGCAACCCAAATTATTGGTAATTATTTTTCATGCTTCAGTGTAAAGTTACAAATTTTGCTTCAATAAAACCGATCTGTTCTTGCATAAGTTACATTTTCCCACCTCTTTGTTGAAGTTACCTTGACGGAAATCCTTCTGTGATTCTATAGTATTTCATATCCAAATATTTTAAATGATAGAAAAATTTATTCCTCTTTAATGTAAATAATAAACTTCATAAAACTAATGAGAATTTACTAAAATATCATACAAAAATTTTTATTTTCC
Organism: Argiope bruennichi; assembly: GCF_947563725.1. Classification (NCBI taxonomy): domain Eukaryota; kingdom Metazoa; phylum Arthropoda; class Arachnida; order Araneae; family Araneidae; genus Argiope; species Argiope bruennichi. Next base: position 122,700,575 of record NC_079162.1, read on the forward strand.
TTTAACTACTTTTTTTAAGTAATAAACTTCTAAGACATTCATTCAGAAATCGTGCGACGAAAGAAGATATAAATATGAAGTAAATCCTTTAAACTTGTATTTTTCGTTTTATGTAGTATTGTAATTTATTTTAATACTTATGAAAAATTAATAGTTATAGTAACCTGTTTTCTAACTCTCTGTTTTTCTTTCTTTCTTTTAGCTGTTTGAAAAGGAATTATAATGAAGAATGATACTTCTATTTGCCCGACTTTGCATCAAAGGAGGGGACGAAGCTTCTGTTTATTTTATTTTAAATTTGCCTCTATATGTTCATCAAAATTGTTTTCAAAATTTCTGGACAATTAGAGGCTTCTTTAAAGTAAAATAAGTAACGGCTAATATGCTCTAAACAGTCATCTCTGCAATCCAAAGTAATGGTAAGTATGGACTTTTCATGCCTCTGCATAAAGTCACAAATTCTGCTTGGAAAAGATCAATCACTATTTAAATATATCGCAATATCCTTTTAATATAAATCGACATATTCATGTATAAGAAAATTAATTTTAGTTTTCGACTTTCCAGTTCCAGTTTGTTTAAACTGAAATCGACATGGTAATAAATGTTTCCTTTACAATATTTTTTACATATGATACATTTGTAAATCATATTGGGGATTATCGTGCATCATACTATAAATTATAAAAATAGCATTTTGTATGATAATTGCATTAATATTAAGCCGAGAATATGAGCTAAAGGTCTTAAATTTGTGAAATTCATTTTTACTATTTTGTCATTTAGTCGTTCCTCTGTATGAAATCATGTGTTACAGACGAAAATTATACATTTATATAATTTGACTTCTGTTTCAAAAGAAAAAATATTTTCCAGTATGAGATTGATTTGTTAAAGTTTGCTTAAATTAAGTTACAATTAGGGATTGCAATACCGGTATAACGGGATACCGAATACCGGTATTTTGAGCCGTTTGTGCAATTTTGTAATACCGGTATTCACAAGTTTAAATATCGTTTTTTCGGTATTTACTAGAAATTTTTAAAATTGTCTCCACTATATGTTCAGGGATCACCAACATAGCAAAATAGTATATGTTTTTGTTTTTTTGTCTCCCTAACGGCGAAATTAATTAGACTCTGAATACAAAGTTGCATCGTACAATCAAGAGAAATGATAAAATACTGTTTGACAACGGATTGTAAAACCCTCCGCGCTTTTGCGCGTGAATTAGGAAGGATTTAATTCCGCAAAATAGGGGTGAGAGGAAAGATGAAAGTACGAGATGTTTACATTTAACAATGAAAATCAGCGGTTTTATGAGACCTAAACATTACAAATAAATAGTAATACAGAAGGCAAAAGGTACTAATGCCCAGTAAAATATTTCAGAGCAGTTTTTATTTAATATAAGGGACATAAACATTAAACTTAAACCTGCAAATTGATTAATCAAACAAAGATGGCATCTTGAAACACTTTAGTCTAAGTAATTCCGGGAGCGCTACCTCTAGGTCAGGCCAGAAACTTTTCCTCCCACCCTCGTATTTACAATTTAAAAAAAAACTTTATTTTCAAATTTATCATTTATTTCATTCTGTTTAGCAAATCTGTACATTTTGCCATGTGAAATGTAACATTAAAAGTTAATGAACAATTAATATTGCAGAACATGATAATAAAAAAATTAATTATACTTTGATTAGTGATTTCAATTGTTCCTTGAAAACATTCATTGTAATCTAAATATTTTATAATTCAATGAATTTGTATTTTATTCAAATTTACTTACTTAAAAATCAGGCTATTAATTTTTTAAAGACCTAATGCGGCATCATCTCCTTGGCCTGATTCCTCATCGCAAGTCCATTGCTGATTCTGACGCAAGTTTAATATTGAAATATTTAAAACAATCTAAAAAATAAATATTTCCTGAAAAATGAAAGTAATAAACTTAATGATCACTTACTAAATTATTTGCTTATTCCTGTTGGAAAAGATTATCTTTTCTTTAACAGATTTTTTGAAATAATAAAATTTTTAGATTTCTTTTTGAGACAGTGTGATGAATGAAGACATGAAAACGAAGTAATTCCTTTAAATCTTTGGACGTTTTATGGTATAATGCATTTTATTATACCATATGTATTTAAAAAATTAATAATTTTGACAGAAAGTTCATTTTTTACTATTTATCCTATTTGCGTGATAATTCATAACTTTGCTATCTGTATGGCCGACATAACAGCAACAGCGGGCACTTTGTCTTCTTATAGGATGCTTTTTCATTAGCCTGTACTTGTGCTTCAGAATATTTATTTATCTTTACAGCGCAGCTATAGTCTTGTAAAGCCAATGTTCTGAGGCACCATCATTAGAGTCCAAAAAGATAGTAAATATTATTCGTTCCAGAGTGAAAATGACTCATTCTCTTTAGTTTAATCCTATCTCTATTTGTACTTGATTTTCATTAATAATTCTTGACTAAATTTTCCTTGCTTGTTTGTCTAAATTTTTTTAAAAATTAATGGTGGCATGAACTTTCTTTCTGCTTCTTGGATTTCGAATTAATATAGATAATCATATCTTATATTTAATATATTTAATTTAGTAAATATTTACGTTTTGCCTATGAACATATATAAAAGTTCCTCTGCATTAATGTTATTTTCCTCTTCATTCCTAAATTTCATATTTGAACCCAAGTATTATTCGGACTTAATTAAACAATTTCTACCTCAAGAATCGAGAATAATTCCAAAACCTTCGAGCTGAAAATTAAAACCATTTATAACGCCTTAAAAGAAATATATGAAATAAAAAGAAAAAGCTGCATATCAAAATTTAGCAATTACGTATGCTTTGGATGAATATTTAAAGGGATTTTTGTTAGTCTGAAATTACAGATAAACTTGTAATATAATTAAATAAACTGTTTCGAAAATTACTTTTTACCAATACGTTATCTGTATTTGCTCCAGCTTAGAATGAATTTTTTTCTTGGTTTCCATAACATTTTTCAAAAGGTTTTTTTTTTCAGCTAGAAGCAATACAGTAAACAAGACCTAGACTTGCTGGAAAGTCGACTTGTTTTCAATGGTGAGAAATGTGGTGTTTATGGTATAACTTGGAAAATATAAATACAATGTTTCTCATCCTTGAAATACATTGCTAGTCATCTTGCTCTGCTACCAGTGTTCCCTTCTCAAGTATCAAATGAAATAAAGAAGTAAAACGGCAAATATTTTAACTCCACAGTAAATGAGGTAGAAAAGTGAAATTTATTACCTATTGTTCTAATCATGTATAGTATCAGAGGAAGATATGAAAACATGTTATCGTATAAAAACATTTGAATTTATATGTAATTTCTTTTTTGAATTATCTCCTTTGACATTTACAATTTTCGAAACTCTTGCCCCGTACACAATATAGGAAGTAATTATTACATTAGTATTGAATTAGAAGTGAGATTTAAAGATTTAACAACTATATTTTTTTAATTAATTTTCTCATTCAATAATAACTCGTTTCGAGTTTGTTTATTTCGTGCAATAGGCATCAACATAGTTTGACTTCGGTTTCAAAAAGGATTTATTTCTAATTTTTGAATTGTTTGTTCTGGTTTGCATCAAATAAATTTGTGATGATGACACATTTTCTTTTTCCTTTCTCATATTTTTTTTATTTCTAAATCTAACAGTCAATATATTAAATTAAATTTTACAGGCATTTTAACAATTTGAAAGTAAAATAATGAGTTAAGAAATGAATGGATAATGGATAAATCATTTATTATACTTTTGTTAATTACTTCAATAGCTCATTTTGAGCACATATTCTAATCCTGATATGTTATGATTCAAAAAAAAATCTATAATTTATTTAAATGAAAACCAGACTATGTTAAATTTAAAAGACCAGATTTCATCCCAACAATTTCGGCTCAGCTACTTAGTCTTAAATATGTCATTGATTCTCACAGAAGATAAATACTCAAATTTTTAAAGAGATCCAAAAAAAATTAATACTAGACTAATGAAAATCTCAGTTCACCAAATAACAATTAATAAACTATTTGTTTATTTATGTAGAAAAAAATTAATTAATCTCCTTTATGAAGTAATATATTTCTATGATGTTCTCTCTGCAATAGGACGATGAAAGAAGTTAAAATTACAAAGAAGTAGATTTAAATTTATATTTGATCCACTGTACTTAATGTATCTTGTTTTCTTATCCATCTAAAAAATTGTATCAATCCATTCTCCCTCTATATTTTTGCGGTTTCCTTGATAATGATACGTCCTGTTTGCCTGGGTTAACGCCTAATGACATGATGCAGTTTCCGGTTGTTTTCTTTTAAATTAGATTCTATCTCTGCTTCAAAAGTATTACTAATCTTTCAAGCACAGGTAGCAAATTGTTAAAATGAAAAAATAGCCACCACTATGTTCTGAAAAGTGATCTCCGAAGCCCAAATTATTGGTAAGTGTTACCATATCATGTTTGTACATAAAAATCACATTCTGCTTAGTTCAATCTTATTTATACTTGCACATGAAAATTATTTCTACTTTTTGAATTACTTGTTTAGATTTTATTTTATTTAAAATTGTGTTCATGACTGCCATTTGTTTTCCTTACTGATATTCGAAATTAAAGAATGTTTATTTCCAAATTTAACATTCCTTATATTCAGTTAAATAATATATGCATTTTACTAAGAGAAAGGTAACATAGTGTTGAAGAATGTTTAATATTGTAGCACATGATAGATAAATCATGGATTTATTTTTTTATTTTTTATTAAATTGTTCCAAAGATTCTTAATTTTTTTTAAATATTTTTTTAGGTTTCTTAGCAAGAAGCAAATCAGTAAACAAGACCTTTGCCTTGCTGGAAAGTCGGCTTGTTTTCAATGCTGAGTAATGTGGCGTTTAGTGTGTTGCATAGAAATCATTAAGCTCTATGTTACCCAGCATTGAAATCAATTCCTAGTCATCTTGCTCTGTTACGAATGTTCCCTTCTCAAGTATCAAACGAAATAAAGAAGTAAAACGTCAAATATTTTAACTCCACAATAAATGAGGTAGAAAAGTGAAATTTATTACCTGTTGTTCTAATCATGTATAGTATCAGAGGAAGATATGAAAATATGTTATCGTATAAAAACATTTGAATTTATATGTAATTTCTTTTTTGAATTATCTCCTTTGACATTTTCAATTTTTGAAACTCTTGCCTCGTACACAATATAGGAAGTAATTATTATATTAGTATTGAATTAGAAGTGAGATTTAAAGATTAACATCTATATTTTTTTAAATAATTTTCTCATTCAATAATAACACGTTTCGAGTTTGTTTATTTCGTGCAATAGGCATCAACATAGTTTGACTTCGGTTTCAAAAAGGATTTATTTCTAATTTTTGAATTGTTTGTTCTGGTTTGCATCAAATAAATTTGTGATGATGACACATTTTCTTTTTCCTTTCTCATATTTTTTTTATTTCTAAATCTAACAGTCAATATATTAAATTAAATTTTACAGGCATTTTAACCAATTTGAAAGTAAAATAAAGAGTTATGAAATGAACGGATAATGGATAAATCATTTATTATACGTTTGTTAATTTCTTCAATAGCTCATTTTGAGCACATATTGTAATCCTGATATGTTATGATTCAAAAAAATAATCTATAATTTATTTAAATGAAAACCAGACTATGTTAAATTTAAAAGACCAGATTTCATCCCAACAATTTCGGCTTAGCTACTTAGTCTTAAATATGTCATTGATTCTCACAGAAGATAAATACTCAAATTTTTAAAGAGATCCAAAAAAATTAATACTTGACTAATGAAAATCTCAGTTCACCAAATAACAATTAATAAACTATTTCTTTATTTATGTAGAAAAAAATTAATTGATCTCCTTTTTGAAGTAATAAATTTCTATGATGTTCTCTCTGCAATAGGACGATGAAAGGAGTTAAAATTACAAAGAAGTACCTTTAAATTTATATTTGATCCACTGTAGTTAATGTATCTTGTTTTCTTATCTATGTAAAAAAATGTATCAATCCATTCTCCCTCTATACTTTTGCGGTTTCCTTGATAATGATACGTCCTGTTGGCCTGACTTAACTCCTAATGACATGATGCAGTTTCCGGTTTTTTTCTTTTAAATTGATTTCTATCTCTGCTTCAAAAGTATTACTAATCTTTCAAGCACAGGTAGCAAATTGTTAAAATGAAAAGATAGCCACCACTATGTTCTGAAAAGTGATATCCGAAGCCTAATTTATTGGTAAGTGTTACCATATCATGTTTGTACATAAAAATCACATTCTGCTTAGTTCAAAATTATTTCTACTTTTTGAATTACTTGTTTTGATTTTATTTTATTTAAAATTGTGTTTATGACTGGTATTTGTTTTCCTTACTGATATTCGAAATTAAAGAATGTTTATTTCCAAATTTAACATTCCTTATATTCAGTTAAATAATATATGCATTTTACTAAGAGAAAGGTAACATACTGTAGAAGAATGTTTAATATTGTAGCACATGATAGATAAATCATGGATTTATTTTCTTATTTTTTATTAAATTGTTCCAAAGATTCTTAATTTTTTTTTAATATTTTTATAGGTTTCTTAGCAAGAAGCAAATCGGTAAACAAGACCTTTGCCTTGCTGGAAAGTCGGCTTGTTTTCAATGCTGAGTAATGTGGCGTTTAGTGTGTTGCATAGAAATCATTAAGCTCTATGTTACCCAGCATTGAAATCAATTCCTAGTCATCTTGCTCTGTTACGAATGTTCCCTTCTCAAGTATCAAATGAAATAAAGAAGTAAAACTTCAAATATTTTAACTCCACAGTAAATGAGGTAGAAAAGTGAAATTTATTACCTATTGTTCTAATCATGTATAGTATCAGAGGAAGATATGAAAACATGTTATCGTATAAAAACATTTGAATTTATATGTAATTTCTTTTTTGAATTATCTCCTTTGACATTTTCAATTTTTGAAACTCTTGCCTCGTACACAATATAGGAAGTAATTATTATATTAGTATTGAATTAGAAGTGAGATTTAAAGATTAACATCTATATTTTTTTAAATAATTTTCTCATTCAATAATAACACGTTTCGAGTTTGTTTATTTCGTGCAATAGGCATCAACATAGTTTGACTTCGGTTTCAAAAAGGATTTATTTCTAATTTTTGAATTGTTTGTTCTGGTTTGCATCAAATAAATTTGTGATGATGACACATTTTCTTTTTCCTTTCTCATATTTTTTTTATTTCTAAATCTAACAGTCAATATATTAAATTAAATTTTACAGGCATTTTAACCAATTTGAAAGTAAAATAAAGAGTTATGAAATGAACGGATAATGGATAAATCATTTATTATACGTTTGTTAATTTCTTCAATAGCTCATTTTGAGCACATATTGTAATCCTGATATGTTATGATTCAAAAAAATAATCTATAATTTATTTAAATGAAAACCAGACTATGTTAAATTTAAAAGACCAGATTTCATCCCAACAATTTCGGCTTAGCTACTTAGTCTTAAATATGTCATTGATTCTCACAGAAGATAAATACTCAAATTTTTAAAGAGATCCAAAAAAATTAATACTTGACTAATGAAAATCTCAGTTCACCAAATAACAATTAATAAACTATTTCTTTATTTATGTAGAAAAAAATTAATTGATCTCCTTTTTGAAGTAATAAATTTCTATGATGTTCTCTCTGCAATAGGACGATGAAAGGAGTTAAAATTACAAAGAAGTACCTTTAAATTTATATTTGATCCACTGTAGTTAATGTATCTTGTTTTCTTATCTATGTAAAAAAATGTATCAATCCATTCTCCCTCTATACTTTTGCGGTTTCCTTGATAATGATACGTCCTGTTGGCCTGACTTAACTCCTAATGACATGATGCAGTTTCCGGTTTTTTTCTTTTAAATTGATTTCTATCTCTGCTTCAAAAGTATTACTAATCTTTCAAGCACAGGTAGCAAATTGTTAAAATGAAAAGATAGCCACCACTATGTTCTGAAAAGTGATATCCGAGGCCTAATTTATTGGTAAGTGTTACCATATCATGTTTGTACATAAAAATCACATTCTGCTTAGTTCAAAATTATTTCTACTTTTTGAATTACTTGTTTTGATTTTATTTTATTTAAAATTGTGTTTATGACTGGTATTTGTTTTCCTTACTGATATTCGAAATTAAAGAATGTTTATTTCCAAATTTAACATTCCTTATATTCAGTTAAATAATATATGCATTTTACTAAGAGAAAGGTAACATACTGTAGAAGAATGTTTAATATTGTAGCACATGATAGATAAATCATGGATTTATTTTCTTATTTTTTATTAAATTGTTCCAAAGATTCTTAATTTTTTTTTAATATTTTTATAGGTTTCTTAGCAAGAAGCAAATCGGTAAACAAGACCTTTGCCTTGCTGGAAAGTCGGCTTGTTTTCAATGCTGAGTAATGTGGCGTTTAGTGTGTTGCATAGAAATCATTAAGCTCTATGTTACCCAGCATTGAAATCAATTCCTAGTCATCTTGCTCTGTTACGAATGTTCCCTTCTCAAGTATCAAATGAAATAAAGAAGTAAAACTTCAAATATTTTAACTCCACAGTAAATGAGGTAGAAAAGTGAAATTTATTACCTATTGTTCTAATCATGTATAGTATCAGAGGAAGATATGAAAACATGTTATCGTATAAAAACATTTGAATTTATATGTAATTTCTTTTTTGAATTATCTCCTTTGACATTTTCAATTTTTGAAACTCTTGCCTCGTACACAATATAGGAAGTAATTATTATATTAGTATTGAATTAGAAGTGAGATTTAAAGATTTAACATCTATATTTTTTTAAATAATTTTCTCATTCAATAATAACACGTTTCGAGTTTGTTTATTTCGTGCAATAGGCATCAACATAGTTTGACTTCGATTTCAAACAGGATTTATTTCTAATTTTTGAATTGTTTGTTCTGGTTTGCATCAAATAAATTTGTGATGATGACACATTTTCTTTTTCCTTTCTCATATTTTTTTTATTTCTAAATCTAACAGTCAATATATTAAATTAAATTTTACAGGCATTTTACCAATTTGAAAGTAAAATAAAGAGTTATGAAATGAATGGATAATGGATAAATCATTTATTATACGTTTGTTAATTTCTTCAATAGCTCATTTTGAGCACATATTGTAATCCTGATATGTTATGATTCAAAAAAATAATCTATAATTTATTTAAATGAAAACCAGACTATGTTAAATTTAAAAGACCAGATTTCATCCCAACAATTTCGGCTCAGCTACTTAGTCTTAAATATGTCATTGATTCTCACAGAAGATAAATACTCAAATTTTTAAAGAGATCCAAAAAAAAAATTAATACTAGACTAATGAAAATCTCAGTTCACCAAATAACAATTAATAAACTATTTGTTTGTTTATGTAGAAAAAAATTAATTAATCTCCTTTTTGAAGTAATAAATTTCTATAATGTTCTCTCTGCAATAGGACGATGAAAGAAGTTAAAATTACAAAGAAGTACCTTTAAATTTATATTTGATCTACTGTAGTTAATGTATCTTGTTTTCTTATCTATGTAAAAAAAATGTATCAATCCATTCTCCCTCTATATTTTTGCGGTTTCCTTGATAATGATACGTCCTGTTTGCCTTACTTAACGCCTAATGACATGCTGCAGTTTCCGGTTGTTTTCTTTTAAATTAGATTCTATCTCTGCTTCAAAAGTATTACTAATCTTTCAAGCACAGGTAGCAAATTGTTAAAATTAAAAAATAGCCACCACTATGTTCTGAAAAATGATCTCCGAAGCCCAAATTATTGGTAAGTGTTACCATATCATGTTTGTACATAAAAATCACATTCTGCTTAGTTCAAAATTATTTCTACTTTTTGAATTACTTGTTTAGATTTTATTTTATTTAAAATTGTGTTCATGACTGGTATTTGTTTTCCTTACTGATATTCGAAATTAAAGAATGTTTATTTCCAAATTTAACATTCCTTATATTCAGTTAAATAATATATGCATTTTACTAAGAGAAAGGTAACATAGTGTTCAAGAATGTTTAATATTGTAGCACATGATAGATAAATCATGGATTTATTTTCTTATTTTTTATTAAATTGTTCCAAAGATTCTTATTTTTTTTTAATATTTTTATAAGTTTCTTAGCAAGAAGCAAATCGGTAAACAAGACCTTTGCCTTGCTGGAAAGTCGGCTTGTTTTCAATGGTGAGTAATATGGCGTTTAGTGTGTTGCATAGAAATCATTAAGTTCTATGTTACTCCCCATTGAAATCAATTCCTAGTCATCTTGCTCTGTTACGAATGTTCCCTTCTCAAATATGAAATGAAATAAAGAAGTAAAACGTCAAATATTTTAACTCCACAGTAAAGGAGGTAGAAAAGTGAAATTTATTACCTATTGTTCTAATCATGTATAGTATCAGAGGAAGATATGAAAACATTTTATCGTATAAAAACATTTGAATTTATATGTAATTTCTTTTTTGAATTATCTCCTTTGACATTTTCAATTTTCGAAACTCTTGCCTCGTACACAATATAGGAAGTAATTATTATATTAGTATTGAATTAGAAGTGAGATTTAAAGATTTAACATCTATATTTTTTTAATTAATTTTCTCATTCAATAATAACTCGTTTCGAGTTTGTTTATTTCGTGCAATATGCATCAACATAGTTTGACTTCGGTTTCAAGCAGGATTTATTTCTAATTTTTGAATTGTTTGTTCTGGTTTGCATCAAATAAATTTGTGATGATGACACATTTTCTTTTTCCTTTCTCATATTTTTTTTATTTCTAAATCTAACAGTCAATATATTAAATTAATTTTTACAGGCATTTTACCAATTTGAAAGTAAAATAAAGAATTATGAAATGAATGGATAATGGATAAATCATTTAATGTACGTTTGTTAATTTCTTCAATAGCTCATTTTGAGCACATATTGTAATCCTGATATGTTATGATTCAAAAAAAAATCTATAATTTATTTAAATGAAAACCAGACTATGTTAAATTTGAAAGATAAGATTTCATCCCAACAATTTCGGCTCAGCTACTTAGTCTTAAATATGTCATTGATTCTCACAGAAGATAAATACTCAAATTTTTAAAGAGATCCAAAAAAAAAATTAATTCTAGACTAATGAAAATCCCAGTTCACCAAATAACAATTAATAAACTATTTGTTTGTTTATGTAGAAAAAAATTAATTGATCTCCTTTTTGAAGTAATAAATTTCTATAATGTTCTCTCTGCAATAGGACGATGAAAGAAGTTAAAATTACAAAGAAGTACCTTTAAATTTATATTTGATCCACTGTAGTTAATGTATCTTGTTTTCTTATCTATGTAAAAAAATGTATCAATCCATTCTCCCTCTATATTTTTGCGGTTTCCTTGATAATGATACGTCCTGTTTGCCTGACTTAACGCCTAATGACATGCTGCAGTTTCCGGTTGTTTTCTTTTAAATTAGATTCTATCTCTGCTTCAAAAGTATTACTAATCTTTCAAGCAAGGTAGCAAATTGTTAAAATTAAAAAATAGCCACCACTATGTTCTGAAAAGTGATCTCCGAAGCCCAAATTATTGGTAAGTGTTACCATATCATGTTTGTACATAAAAATCACATTCTGCTTAGTTCAAAATTATTTCTACTTTTTGAATTACTTGTTTAGATTTTATTTTATTTAAAATTGTGTTCATGACTGGTATTTGTTTTCCTTACTGATATTCGAAATTAAAGAATGTTTATTTCCAAATTTAACATTCCTTATATTCAGTTAAATAATATATGCATTTTACTAAGAGAAAGGTAACATAGTGTTGAAGAATGTTTAATATTGTAGCACATGATAGATAAATCATGGATTTATTTTCTTATTTTTTATTAAATTGTTCCAAAGATTCTTAATTTTTTTAAATATTTTTATAGGTTTCTTAGCAAGAAGCAAATCGGTAAACAAGACCTTTGCCTTGCTGGAAAGTCGGCTTGTTTTCAATGCTGAGTATTGTGGCGTTTAGTGTCTTGCATAGAAATCATTAAGCTCTATGTTACCCAGCATTGAAATCAATTCCTAGTCATCTTGCTCTGTTACGAATGTTCCCTTCTCAAGTATCAAATGAAATAAAGAAGTAAAACTTCAAATATTTTAACTCCACAGTAAATGAGGTAGAAAAGTGAAATTTATTACCTATTGTTCTAATCATGTATAGTATCAGAGGAAGATATGAAAACATGTTATCGTATAAAAACATTTGAATTTATATGTAATTTCTTTTTTGAATTATCTCCTTTGACATTTTCAATTTTCGAAACTCTTGCCTCGTACACAATATAGGAAGTAATTATTATATTAGTATTGAATTAGAAGTGAGATTTAAAAATTTAACATCTATATTTTTTAAATTAATTTTCTCATTCAATAATAACTCGTTTCGAGTTTGTTTATTTCGTGCAATAGGCATCAACATAGTTTGACTTCGGTTTCAAAAAGGATTTGTTTCTAATTTCTGAATTGTTTGTTCTGGTTTGCATCAAATAAATTTGTGATGATGACACATTTGCTTTTTCCTTTCTCATATTTGTTTTTATTTCTAAATCTAACAGTCAATATATTAAATTAAATTTTACAGGCATTTTACCAATTTGAAAGTAAAATAAAGAGTTATGAAATGAATGGATAATGGATAAATCATTTATTATACGTTTGTTAATTTCTTCAATAGCTCATTTTGAGCACATATTGTAATCCTGATATGTTATGATTCAAAAAAATAATCTATAATTTATTTAAATGAAAACCAGACTATGTTAAATTTAAAAGACCAGATTTCATCCCAACAATTTCGGCTTAGCTACTTAGTCTTAAATATGTCATTGATTCTCACAGAAGATAAATACTCAAATTTTTAAAGAGATCCAAAAAAATTAATACTAGACTAATGAAAATCTCAGTTCACCAAATAACAATTGATAAACTATTTGTTTATTTATGCAACTTGGTTTCCAGGCAAAAAATCCACAGTATAATTAAATTTATCAGTGGAAATAGAGACCTATTCTCGCCTCCATAGCACTCAACATCAAGTCTCCTACCAAAAAAGACTAAGGGAAAAAACAAGCACTGCAGTCTCCTGTCACACATTTCAATCAAACAGAGATTGTCTTCATTTCCATTTTTCAAATCATTTTCCATCTGATTTTTTTTAACTGCATCCTGATCTACTATAACATAAAAAATGTGAACACAGATTATATGTATATTTTTACAAATTTTATCTCTCAATCTGCATTATATTTCTAAGTTAATTACTACAAATTATATTTCTAAGTTGAAAAATTATGTAAACGGTTTCACCATAATATAATTTCTTATATAATTGTAAATTTTGTAAATAGTTATTTTTGTTTCGTTTTTCTACTGTAAATATTTTGTTAATTAAATAAAATTCCCGTAACATGCCTACCAAACCGTTCAGTGACCAGAATGGTCACGGATACGGGAGTATGAGACGGCGTTCTGTTCTGTTTATTTATGTAGAAAAAAATTAATTGATCTCCTTTTTGAAGTAATAAATTTCTATGATGTTCTCTCTGCAATAGGACGATGAAAGAAGTTAAAATTACAAAGAAGTACCTTTAAATTTATATTTGATCCACTGTAGTTAATGTATCTTGTTTTCTTATCTATGTAAAAAAATGTATCAATCCATTCTCCCTCTATATTTTTGCGGTTTCCTTGATAATGATACGTCCTGTTTGCCTGACTTAACGCCTAATGACATGCTGCAGTTTCCGGTTGTTTTCTTTTAAATTAGATTCTATCTCTGCTTCAAAAGTATTACTAATCTTTCAAGCACAGGTAGCAAATTGTTAAAATTAAAAAATAGCCACCACTATGTTCTAAAAAATGATCTCCGAAGCCCAAATTGTTGGTAAGTGTTACCATATCATGTTTGTACATAAAAATCACATTCTGCTTAGTTCAAAATTATTTCTACTTTTTGAATTACTTGTTTAGATTTTATTTTATTTAAAATTGTGTTCATGACTGGTATTTGTTTTCCTTACTGATATTCGAAATTAAAGAATGTTTATTTCCAAATTTAACATTCCTTATATTCAGTTAAATAATATATGCATTTTACTAAGAGAAAGGTAACATAGTGTTCAAGAATGTTTAATATTGTAGCACATGATAGATAAATCATGGATTTATTTTCTTATTTTTTATTAAATTGTTCCAAAGATTCTTATTTTTTTTAAATATTTTTATAGGTTTCTTAGCAAGAAGCAAATCGGTAAACAAGACCTTTGCCTTGCTGGAAAGTCGGCTTGTTTTCAATGGTGAGTAATATGGCGTTTAGTGTGTTGCATAGAAATCATTAAGTTCTATGTTACTCCCCATTGAAATCAATTCCTAGTCATCTTGCTCTGTTACGAATGTTCCCTTCTCAAATATGAAATGAAATAAAGAAGTAAAACATCAAATATTTTAACTCCACAGTAAAGGAGGTAGAAAAGTGAAATTTATTACCTATTGTTCTAATCATGTATAGTATCAGAGGAAGATATGAAAACATTTTATCGTATAAAAACATTTGAATTTATAGGTAATTTCTTTTTTGAATTATCTCCTTTGACATTTTCAATTTTCGAAACTCTTGCCTCGTACACAATATAGGAAGTAATTATTATATTAGTATTGAATTAGAAGTGAGATTTAAAGATTTAACATCTATATTTTTTTAATTAATTTTCTCATTCAATAATAACTCGTTTCGAGTTTGTTTATTTCGTGCAATATGCATCAACATAGTTTGACTTCGGTTTCAAAAAGGATTTATTTCTAATTTTTGAATTGTTTGTTCTGGTTTGCATCAAATAAATTTGTGATGATGACACATTTGCTTTTTCCTTTCTCATATTTGTTTTTATTTCTAAATCTAACAGTCAATATATTAAATTAAATTTTACAGGCAATTTACCAATTTGAAAGTAAAATAAAGAATCAAGAAATGAATGGATAATGGATAAATCATTTATTATACGTTTGTTAATTACTTCAATAGCTCATTTTGAGCACATATTCTAATCCTGATATGTTATGATTCAAAAAAAAATCTATAATTTATTTAAATGAAAACCAGACTATGTTAAATTTGAAAGATAAGATTTCATCCCAACAATTTCGGCTCAGCTACTTAGTCTTAAATATGTCATTGATTCTCACAGAAGATAAATACTCAAATTTTTAAAGAGATCCAAAAAAAAAATTAATACTAGACTAATGAAAATCTCAGTTCACCAAATAACAATTAATAAACTATTTGTTTGTTTATGTAGAAAAAAATTAATTGATCTCCTTTTTGAAGTAATAAATTTCTATAATGTTCTCTCTGCAATAGGACGATGAAAGAAGTTAAAATTACAAAGAAGTACCTTTAAATTTATATTTGATCCACTGTAGTTAATGTATCTTGTTTTCTTATCTATGTAAAAAAATGTATCAATCCATTCTCCCTCTATATTTTTGCGGTTTCCTTGATAATGATACGTCCTGTTTGCCTGACTTAACGTCTAATGACATGCTGCAGTTTCCGGTTGTTTTCTTTTAAATTAGATTCTATCTCTGCTTCAAAAGTATTACTAATCTTTCAAGCAAAGGTAGCAAATTGTTAAAATGAAAAAATAGCCACCACTATGTTCTGAAAAGTGATCTCCGAAGCCCAAATTATTGGTAAGTGTTACCATATCATGTTTGTACATAAAAAACACATTCTGCTTAGTTCAAAATTATTTCTACTTTTTGAATTACTTGTTTAGATTTTATTTTATTTAAAATTGTGTTCATGACTGGTATTTGTTTTCCTTACTGATATTCGAAATTAAAGAATGTTTATTTCCAAATTTAACATTCCTTATATTCAGTTAAATAATATATGCATTTTACTAAGAGAAAGGTAACATAGTGTTCAAGAATGTTTAATATTGTAGCACATGATAGATAAATCATGGATTTATTTTCTTATTTTTTATTAAATTGTTCCAAAGATTCTTATTTTTTTTTAATATTTTTATAGGTTTCTTAGCAAGAGCAAATCGGTAAACAAGACCTTTGCCTCGCTTGAAAGTCGGCTTGTTTTCAATGGTGAGAAATATGGCGTTTACTGTATTGCATAGAAATCATTAAGCTTGATGTTTCCCAACATTGAAATCAATTCCTAGTCATTTTGCTCTGTTACGAATGTTCCATTCTCAAGTATCAAATGACATAAAGAAGTAAAACTTCAAATATTTTAACTCCACAATAAAGGAGGTAGAAAAGTGAAATTTATTACCTATTGTTCTAATCATGTACAGTATCAGAGGAAGATATGAAAGCATGTTATCATATAAAAACATTTGAATTTATATGTACTTTCTTTTTTGAATAATCTCCTTTGACATTTTCAATTTTTGAAACTCTCGCCTCGTACACAATATAGGTAGTAATTATTACATTAGTATTGAATTGGAAGTGAGATTTAAAGATTTAAAATCGATATTTTTTTAATTAATTTTCTCATTCAATAATAACTCGTTTGGAGTTTGATTAATTCGTGCAATAGGCATCAACATAGTTTGACTTAGGTTTCAAAAATGATTTGTAACTAATTTTTGAATTGTTTCTTCTAGTTTGTATCAAATAAATTTGTGATGATGACACATTTGCTTTTTCCTTTCTCATATTTGTTTTTATTTCTAAATCTAACAGTCAATATATTAAATTAAATTTTACAGGCATTTTACCAATTTGAAAGTAAAATAAAGAATCAAGAAATGAATGGATAATGGATAAATCATTTATTATACGTTTGTTAATTACTTCAATAGCTCTTTTTGAGCACATATTGTAATCCTGATATGTTATGATTCAAAAAAAAATCTATAATTTATTTAAATGAAAACCAGACTATGTTAAATTTAAAAGATAAGATTGCATCCCAACAATTTCGGCTCAGCTACTTAGTCTTAAATATGTCATTGATTCTCACAGAAGATAAATACTCAAATTTTTAAAGAGATCCAAAAAAAATTAATACTAGACTAATGAAAATCTCAGTTCACCAAATAACAATTAATAAACTATTTGTTTATTTATGTAGAAAAAAATTAATTGATCTCCTTTTTGAAGTAATAAATTTCTATAATGTTCTCTCTGCAATAGGACGATGAAAGAAGTTAAAATTACAAAGAAGTACCTTTAAATTTATATTTGATCCACAGTATTTAATGTATCTTGTTTTATTATCTGTGTAAAAAAATGTATCAATCCATTCTCCCTCTATATTTTTGCGGTTTCCCTGATAATGATACGTCCTGTTTGCCTGACTTAACGCCCAATGACATGATGCAGTTTCCGGTTGTTTTCTTTTAAATTAGATTCTATCTCTGCTTCAAAAGTATTACTAATCTTTCAAGCATAGGTAGCAGTTTGTTAAAATGAAAAAATAACCACCACTACGTTCTGAAAGGTCATCTCCGAAACCCAAATTATTTTTAAGCCTTATCACCTTATCATCATTAAGGTAAACCTTATCACGCTTGTGCATAGAAATTCCCCTAGATCTGTCTAATCAGTATATAAATATCATACTAATATAGGAAAGATTTTGTCTTCAACGATGCTGCTAAGAACCTTTTTGTTATCGAATATGTGTTGCGGTCTCACAGTTCTTACTCCAGAAAAGGGCCTCTACCTGCATTTCTAAGCAGTTTTCTCCTAAAACTGTTTCTTTTAAAGATTATATTATTTTATAGTTTAAAATTTATTATCAATTATTAAAAGAATTGAATTTTTTTAAATACTTTCTCGCTTCTGTTATTTTTTGAAGGAATGTTAATTACACAGTACAATTGGTTTTTAACTGGAAGTAATGTGTCAGCGAAAAATTTTTTTATTTTTAATAACAGGGCCTGCTTTAGAGGAAAGCAAGTATGCGATCCCTTAAGCTTCCGTCATCTAAGGGACGCTCGATCCTAAGAAGGTAGATTTCATAAGAAAGTACTATAAAAAATATGCTAAATACATTGTTTAGTTTCCATCAATTGGTAAAATTTATCCAGACTATTACATCTGCTTGAATTAAGTAAATCTCATGTTCTAAACTTTAAAATATGTGGTTTCGAGTTAAATTCAGCGTCTCCAGATGAAATCGAAGGAAAAATTTCATTCCCAAGAAAAACGTATTGATTTTGTTATTGAAATTATAAAATACCTAACTATGCAATATTTAACCTTTTAGTTTTCATGTGACGTTATTTCGAAAAATGACTGATACTTATAAAATTTCATTAAACCGCTTTTTAATTATGAATTATAGTTAATTATTGCTTTCGTTATTACTTTGCATAATTAAAAAATTCAGATTCGAGTGATTTATTCTTTAGGAAAAATCACACAAAATTATTTTTTTATCTGTGATATTGTCAAAACTTAAGTCTGGGTATCTAAGTATTATTTTACAATTTGAAACTTTACACCAGGTGTAGACCATCACGAACAGTTATCATACGACATTGTTGATATTAAAATGACTGGAAACTGGGTTTCGCTGAATTTTTTGACACTAACGGAGAATGATTTTTTAATATGTTTTTATGTCATTTACGAGAACCTAACTTTAAGTGCTGGTGATCTCCATATCCATGACTCTGATAATACAGGGCAGCAAAAAATACTTTTTGGAGACTGCTTAAATTTTAATAACTAGCTTTTCAGTGCTCGTTCAAAATATGAAATTCGTTTTTCTCTTCCTTTCAGTAAGATGTTTTCACAAAACAATCTCATTTTTTGTGGGGGAGTAGGGAGATCTGATTAAAATATTTTGATATTTTTATTCTACCTCATAAATGATGGATACTTAACAGAACTGGAATATTAATGTAATTACTTACAGATTAAATGAATTTCAGAAAAATGTTATGTACCCTATAATAGTTTTAAACTTTTTCTCAAAATCTCTTTTTCGCTTTATTTTTGGAGAACTTGCTGGGAATGTCTCTTTTCAACATCCAGCAACGGTAATTATGCTGATATTCAATCTTTCCTATTATAGCCTTTCTCAATACTTTGTCGTGATGAAATCTTTCACTTTGTTCCTCTCTGGTTGTACCTAAAATTTCAAAATAACAATCCAAGTCCGAATACGGAAAATAAACTTTTAAATTTATATTGCACCCTAATATTTTGAAATTTGCTGACATATCTTTTTTTCGTGTGTTTCTATTTATAACTCAAAATTTTCATTCTTCATTTCGCTGGTGCTGGGGCCTATGAATATACCCCCGTATCTTTAACCTTTCTTTATGTTGTTGTTGTTCATAATGGCACTTGCCATAGACAAGCTCGCTGACGAAGTCAGCGATTTTAAGCCGAGAAAGCGTCTCTTGCTTTAGTAGCGCCAACTAGGACCAAGAGTATGTCTTAGCTACTTACGCGTCACATTCGCTTTCACAGTCCCTTTTTACAGGGGGGGCACATTCACACATCTCACAGATAGAACAGATGAAGAACAACCATGTCCGAACCGGGATTTGAATCCAGGACGCCCAGATCACGGGGAAGACGCGCTACACCCTATGCCAGGACGTCGGCTTGCTTTGTGTAAACATGGGAATTACTCATAGAAGTATTTGAAATAGTCTACTTATTTTGGAAATGATTTAACAAGTTGTTTTATAGAGCACAACTTATCATGAAGTGGTAGATGCTAACTTTTTATTGATTAATTGAACTTTCCAAGCACACGCAGAACATACTTTGCGCGGAACCCAAGATTTGTGACTACCCCCCCCCCCCGATTTTTTTGCAAAAATGAATAAAGATCACTTTTATTTACCAAATCTGAAATGCTTCTCTTTTTATGAATAGTTACTACAAATATAGTAAAAACAATCCGATGGATTATGTCAATCGCAACAAAAGCTTAAAGTAAAAAGCATTTCTTATCAAAGATTTGAATTATATACATTGAACTAAGATAAAATATTGAGAATAAGAAAACTTTTCAGGAACGGAAATCATAAGAAGGGATGAGAGGGATAGGCAGGAACAAGCTAGCGATATGATTTTTGCTGGATTTCTAGGGATTTATTACTTTGTTTAACAAGTAGTTTAGAAGAAAATTCTAAATAAGAATTTATTCTTGCTCGTATATAAAATAAATTATTACTTAAAATATATAAATGCGTTTAATAAATTCTTTCAAATGTTATTACTTTACTCTTGAATATATAAAGTTCGTACACGCTAGGGCTGTGATTTGCGATAAAAATGTATGTGTGTATTTCTTTTTTAATTATTTTTCCAGAAATGACCATTCAAAAAACTAGAAAAAAACATTAATTATCTTTAAAACACTTTTATCATCACAAACCTGTGGAATGGCTTAAGTATAAAAAAATGTTGAAAATGGTATTCAAATGCACATTTCAAATATGATCCTAAAGTGTTATATTTATTTTGTTCTTTTCATTCATTAAATGAGCCGTTTATTTTGAAGATGGGGCAAGACCATTTTTTTTTTGTTATTGCGAGATATTTAAAGGTTTTCATTTCAATAAATTTAAAAATATTAGTAAGTATTAATAGATATACTTTTTTTTGTATTTTGTGGTACCAGATAATGTAAGTTTATAATCTAATAATGTTTACAGTGCTGACTAAAAAAATAAGACTTTTATTATAACTAAATGGACTTGCCTCACTTTCAAAATGAATGAATTATTGTAAACGTTCATTTAATTGGGAAATATTTAAGTTGCATCGGTCTTTTTTTAATAATAAAAACAAAATACTATTCGAGAATTTATGATTATTTATTCATTTGATAAAAAGTGAAACAAAGCAAAAAATATTCTTGTAGAAAATGAAACATAACAAAAAACATATCAGTTTTATTAAGAATTTCAATGAAATTATACATTTTCAGTTTATACGTAGGTATAATTAAATTGAATTTCATTCAGAATTTAATATTTTAAAATGTTTATGATGAATAGGAGGTATATATGGTAATAAATCTATCATATCCTTGCATTTTTCAGATGTAATAGATCTCCTTTTTTCATACATAAAAGATTATTTTATATTTCTGAAATTACTTGGTCTTCCTCGTTGTGATGGCAAATCGATAACTTTAAATTCAGCATACTTTTGTAGAACATTTTGTATGGTGCATCCCTTGTAACTCTGATTCAGCATGTAGTTAAACAATTCCCGGTTTCTCCATCGGTATTTTTATTTATTTTTAAAACCACTTTCTCCAGAGGTTGGGTTGAAAATAAATATCCGCGTTTCATTTCATGTACTAAACATTTATGTTTTCGACAGTTTCGTATTACTTTATAGTAATCCTGAGGAATATACAAGGAACTAGTTTTCAGGATTGCCAGTTCTACCACTCCAAAATCATGATCGTTTGGTAAAATTGAATGTCCTGACAACGAAAAATTGTGATCAATGATATTTATTTCATTGTCACTGGACTAAACAATCGGTGTTGGAAGTAAACATATTATTATCGAAACACAAAATTAAGATATACTTTTTATTATTTATGAAATACTGTGCAACCACCGACTTTTATTA
Organism: Argiope bruennichi; assembly: GCF_947563725.1. Classification (NCBI taxonomy): domain Eukaryota; kingdom Metazoa; phylum Arthropoda; class Arachnida; order Araneae; family Araneidae; genus Argiope; species Argiope bruennichi. Next base: position 122,722,348 of record NC_079162.1, read on the forward strand.
TCAAAGATAGATAGATAGAAACACACTAGATTTCAGACATGGTATCAAACGACCACATTTGCTTCACCATACAGCAACCGGAGCTAAATTTTGCCGTAATATATTCGGTCAAAAATAATTTGAATCTAAGATGAACTTGCACCACTTTCAAAACAAACAGATTTTCAATACTGTTAAGAGCTAAAACTTCCATCTCCAAAATACTAGAATCTGATTTTTTTTTTTTTTTTTTTTTTTTTTTTTTTTTTTTTTTACTTTAAGTTGTTTACGCATAAAAAGATCATAACAAGTTTTATCTATAACTACCATTATCTCCATTTTTTTCAAAAATTGACTTGCCCCATTTTCAAAACAAACGGCTCCAATTAGATTATCAGTAACTATTAGGCTATTAGTTTTCCATTGCTGCTCAGGAAATTTATACATTTTTTTAATACTTCGTATAAAAGATGGCAAAAATTTCCCTTTAAACTAAGTTTAAAACTTATCATAAATTCTTGAGTGAACGCAATGGCTGGCAAGAGTAGATGCCCTGCATCCTCTAATAAGTAACATCAAATCTTATATAATATTATAATTGACATTAGTGAAAATCATGATTTTATCAATAAAAATAAATTTAGAGTAAATATTTTGGTGGTATATAGGAGAATTAAGCTTTTGATATGATTAAGATACATAGTTTTAATTATGATTTTTTTCTTTTTTTTTTTAACTTCTATTTTCAAAATGTTTGCTTATTTTATTTGTTGTTATCTGAGCAGCTTGGGGAATCGTAAGATAAAAGCTTTCAAGGATCATACTTAAATGTGCTATTTTCGTGGACAAGTTTTATAATCTCAATAAAGTAGGTATCTCTTAATGATGTACATTTTAATCGTAATCTTTATAGTGTAGAATACTTTCGGATTCTTAATAGTAGAACATGTATAATATTTCATTTTTTCAAGTTTTCGAAACAGAGAAAAATGCTATGTACAGTAGAACCTGGCTTCACGAGCATAATTCGTCCCGGAATCTTGCTCACGATGCGAAACACTCGTTAATCGGTGCAATTATTTACGTAGGAATACATGTTAAATAGGGTAGTGAAAACAAATTCCGGAAACAAAATACTCAAACAAATTTAAAATGGTCTAATTTATTATTTATAATGCATGCTTTTTTACGTAAGAAAATTATCTAAAGACATTTCTCTTTAGATAGCTTCAAAAGTTCGAGAAAATAATATACAGCAATATCATTAAATGAATTAGTAGAGCGCACAACTACTGCTTTATAAGGGCGATGCTTCTCAAAATATGATGAAAAAATTTACCATGCATTCAACAACTCCGTTATTTCAATGGAAGGTTGATGCTCAGTTATGTTTATTATTTATTCCTCTCGTCGTCAAATCTCCTCTTAACTTTTTTCTGTCACATAGATTGCAGTTCCTTAAGTTCTTCGGTAGCTCTGGCTATACGCTTCCACCAGCTCCCCGATGTCGTAGCTATCCACCTCTCGCCCCAAGCATTTGATCAAACCTCTTGGTGTCACATTGGACAACGCCATTCGGCCAAAAGTTCTTCCAATGTATTTATATGGATAATCTTCAAAAAGCGCTCAATACAGACTGATGCAGGTCAATCTAGAATATAATGTTACTGTGCCTAATTATGCGAAACATCGCTCGTTCAGCAAGTCTCATTATTTACATTTTATTTTGCTAGCTAAGCAAAGATTTACTGTTTTATGCAAAAGCATAAAATTTTCATTTAATTTTCTAGGAATTTTTTTCAATATCAGGAATTTTTATTTATAAACTGATTATTTTTAAAACTGGTAATTAACCGGCTATTACCTTTATCCTGATTTCACTATACATTTATTCTTCTTCTGCTTATTATGAATGTTTTGCTACTTGCTAATTTTATCAGTGGTAATACTGTCTCGACCTTTGAAATAACGCAACTGAATGACTATCACTTGGCCACTTTTTATGAATATAATCTTAAAAGTTTGATTAGAAAAATAATACTTATAAAGGTAATTTTATAAGTTTGCAATAGAAATGCAAGATTGAATAATTGTTTTTCCTACTGCATCATTCTTTAAGCGATTGCGTCAACCTCGTGAATAAACTACGACAAAATCTTGGGTAATATGTTTTAGGTTGCAACTGCATTTTTTAACATTCTGAAGATATTTGAATTACAAATACCTTATAATATTTTATTTCTTGCAATCCAAAATATATAATAATCAATTTATTTTCAATGACATACTTACTTTTGGGCATCCACCACCTGTCATTAGCGCACCACTGTTCCTCTCTCTTCACTTCAACTCTTCTTGTCGTGAGGCCAGAAGGCTTCGTATAAGTTAGTGGCATGACTAAAACCCCACCCACATAAAATTGCGCAGCGGTGGGGGGAGCGAAATCTTATATACAATGATCGTATACATTAATAGGATACCTAAAACAACAAAATATCTACTCTAAATGCCATGAAAATTCTTGAAACATTTAACATGTAATTTCAGTTTAAAGATATGGATAGAAGCCTTGTTATAATAAAGGACACGTGAAATATACTTTTACTGAAAATAAACTGAATATGAACAATACATGTAACCTAGATGAAAAAGTTTTTATATATAATATCAATTCAAATAGATGAATAGATGATTTGTGATAATAACTTGTTCCTAAATTATATTGTTTTGCACAAAAATTAAAACCAAGCATTATATATAATCGCAATGAAAGGAACCATGTTACAACACATTGTTATATATATATATATATATATAATGATATTTTAAACTCTTAATTTAATCCAAATTTATTTCCAAAACTTTATCTTAATTTAGCCCATCGTAACTTCATTCTAAAATATTCTCTTATTTCATGATCCAATTCCACTTTCGGTTTAATTAATCGCTTTGTAAAAATAATGCGCCATCAGTACTACGTATCAAATGAAAGTGATACTTTTGCCCTTATCAGATGTCAAAATATGTATTTTTCATCTGCACGTGGTGGGAAATCCTATGTTATATAAGACAAGCGATCATTTGTTTCGTTCTTTTCGTTTCTTTCTTATTTCTGCTTTTGTGCCGTGCTGCGTCTTCTTGTTAATAATTATGCTTTCCTGGATGGTGGTAGAGAGAGAATAAAAACGAAATTAAAAATACAACGTCCCGTCTATCTTCGAACATGCTGCTTCAACCAAAATAATGCTTTCATATTATTTAGCCGACAGGATTCGAAAGCCTTACTCATTATTTAGTCGACAGGATAGTTTCCTGTGAAAAAATTTTAAAAGAATTAATCCCCGGGATGAGGGGCAATTTGATGTTACGGTACGGCTCCTTGTTTCGCCGTGCATCGAAGATGATTCCGTATTGGTGCGGCCACCCACGCTTGTCTCCGATGGCGAAGCTCTTTCGGCTATGTCATTCTATGACGAAGTTCCATACGAGCCATTGCAATATCTCCTGCAGTCCATCATATTACCGCATCGTCGATGGTACCGTGCCTTACTTGTGACCTTATCCGACACTCCTGCTCAATACCCTTGTGTTTTTGTGCTCCTTGTCATCATAGAGAAGTTCCAGTTAATCAGTGCTCAAACTTTCCTCATGTGCGTGCTCATTATATCTTCAAGAAGTTCCAACCTGTGCCATGCTTCATCAAAAAGGTTATTAGTGTTAAAAAAAAGCCTGTATCAACTGACTCAACGGATTAAATTCAAGATTCTGTACTTTTGATTTTATTTTGAATTGCATTTCTCTATTACAATATAATGGCAAATAATCTTTTTATATTATTATTCAAAATATCATGAGTTTTAATTTAAAATATTGAATTTTTCAATTTTTCCATATATATTATTTAAAATTTATTCATAATATTATAATTTGTTGAATTTGAAATTTATGTGAATGCTATTAATAACTAAGAAAAAATGATTTCCCCAATTTAATTAAATTTATCTCATTCAAATGTTTTTAAAAAATTATGCATACAAACCTTATGAGCGAAAAAAATAACATACCAAGATTCTTATATACTTAATAATTAATGGCACATGATAATTAGACTAAGGTAGTAAATACCTCAGGGGAAATTGTTACACCCCTGACAATTATTAAGCTACCCTCTATTATCACTGTGTCCAAATACTTGTTTTTTACAAAATACAAATGTTGTTGTTTACAGCTAAAATACTTTATTTGAAATCATAACTATACTTATATTTAACTATACTGATTATAATAATTTAATATTTCATTTCTAATTTAATAATCTTGTTGATTCAGATTTCCTAGCATTTAAGAATAATATAGGCAAACATGCCCTAGACTGTCCTTACCAAAATAAGTTCATCAATTCTGTTTTTATAGAAAAACGGTCAAAATAGCTTTGTGCTATATACTGTTAAATTATATAATTGTTATTAATTGTTATAAATATACTGTTAAATTTATTAATATTTTGTTATTACTGTTGATTATTAAGCGTATATAATATTTTCACAATTATAATTCTTAGTCTTTTCATGCTTCTGATATAAAATGATGAATGAGATTTCTGATTAATGTTTATATAATGAAAAGGCAAGGGAAACTGAGGTGTCACTTTCAGTATACTTTTAAATTAAACTTATCAGACATCAATGTAAGGTATGGCTGTGTGTCGAGGGCCCCGGTGCATTTCCATGGCTTACGGTGGGGGGGGGAATTGTAACGCTATTTTAATTCTAATTTCAATTTAATTAATTTCCAAGATTTTATCTTAATTTAGCCCCATAGTAAATTCATTCTAAAAATATTCTCTTATTTCGTGATCCAATTCCACTTTCGGTTTAATTAATTCCTCTGTAAAAATAATGCGCCATCAGTACTACGTATCAAATGAAAGTGATATCTTCTGTACTCTTGAAAAGGTGTCAAAGGTCACCACTTTTATTGAATTGGCGCATGGCCGGAATTCCTAGGTTATATAAGACTAGTGATCATGTGTTCGACCCTTTTTTTTTTGCTTCTTACTTCTGCTTTTGTATCACGACGCGTCTTCTTGTAAATTAAAATGCCTGCCACTCAGAATAGAATAAAACGAAATTAAAACTACAAAGTCTCTTCACTGCTTCGAACCTGCATTCTGCTGTAACCAGAATAATGTATACATATATATATATATATTAAAACTGGTGAATTTTTAATCGGACACTAGTCTTTATAAAGCATCAGCATTTTTTCAGTTGAGCACTTCGGCAGTAAGAAATATGGATATATCTTTGTAAGCCATCGCTCATCGTTGTTGCTCAGCCGATTGAGATTTTTGTAAGAATACTAAAGAATTGTGAGACGTTTTTATTTAAACGTTAGCACTAAACACATAATTTTCAATTTTTTTAATAAACCACCCTACAGCATATGCTTCACGTTCAATAGGAGCTCATTTCTGTTATACTTTGTTAAATTTTTAACGATCAAAACTGATAGGGTATAAGTTACCGTTATGGTTCCTTTAGGACATAAAGCACTAACGCCTTAGGAACTTCCATTACACTGGATAACATAAGGTTTCATAGAATCTGGAGTATACAACTTAGGAGCTTCAAGCAACAATTGTTTTAATTCCTTGAATGCTCGTTCTTCACTGTTAGTCCAAGAAATGAATTCCGGAATATTCTTTCTTGTTAAATTGGCATAAATTCTGACGCCATTGTGTTAATAATTAAAGAAACTTATTATATAATCTACTACTAAATCTACTTAACTTATGCATAAGCAAGATTTTAGTGAAGAATTAATGACAGTAAATTAAATAATATTTGTTTACTAATAAATGCATGAAAATATTTTCATCTCAAGCAATGTTAGATATGCTGGTAAACCCATTTTATATATATTAGCTTACGCTAGTTCAAAATGTATATCACAGATACCATACAAATAAGATTCTCTAAATAAAATTATGGTATTAACTTATTAAGTCTCTTATATAGTCAACGGGATGACAATGGATTTCATAGTAATATTGGATTATATTTTCTTATTCAGATTCTATCAGAAGTAAAAGTATATATCGAACAGAACTGGGGAAATTATTAAAATGCCTCCTCCAGGATTAAAATTTAGGCGTTAAATTTTATTATCTATTGAAATCAAAAGAACAATGGAATAAATTGTTTAAGAATTTATTAGGGTTATTTTTAATATTAGTTCAATCATTCTTTGTATTCATTTACCTTTGGTAAATTCAAATGGCCGTGCCGCAAAAGATTTTAGTTTGATATTTTCTTACAGAAGAATTTAAAAAAATTAAATATCAATGGGAAAATTCGTTATCTTATCTTAAAAAATCTTATTCGTTATCATTGTGATCTAGAATGAATCTTCAGATAGGTGTTGCACCGAAGATATCTAAAATAAAGAAATACCTTTTAGTATAGGGGACATGAGGCTATTGGATAGAGTTAAATGATATTATTGCTTCCAATAAAACAGCAAATACTAGCATTAATCATTCAAAATACGAGGTATCCAATTAATGACTAAGAGACTGTTTGAAATAGAATATAATTCCTTTATTAGTAGTTATTATTTTTTCGGTATAGTTATTCTCATCCTAAATATGCTAATTAATGCTCTTAATAGATGGCGCTGCACGTACTCTCTAATCTGTACAGTTGGAGTGTGAGTGGCGAATACTAGCTTTTCTCACTTCAACGTTGAATTAGTCTCAGCCCGTATGTTGTTAGTGGCAATGTTATGTATTATTTTAAATGTTACATGATTTTCGCCATGTTTGGCGTGTATGTGATGTTGAATTACAAAAATAAATAAAAGGCAAATAAAGAATTGTACATTGGATAAAAACCCTTATACCAAACTACAAAATGCAACATACTTTTATTACATCATTAAGGCGAATCTTCGGTCGCTTAAAAATTCTATTAGTTATACAAGAGAAAAGAAAGCGTTTAGCTTTATTTAAGAAACTCTCTAGTAATTGGCTTCGTTAGCTGAAGCATGAAAATGTTAATGAAATTCTTTTTCATTTTCTCCTCACAGTTATACCTCCCCTCAAAGTTTCTTTTTAAAAGCTAATATTTATCAAAATATCAATATAATTCAACTGGATTTAAATTAGATCATTTCTCACACATTTTAAATAATTTATTGTCTTTAAATTTTGTTACTTGTTTAAATCAGATTCATGGAAATCACTCAAGAACACTTAATATTTGACATTCAGATCTCGGATCAATGTGATATAAATAAATATTTTTCTTGGTGATTTCGCTAAGCCTTTAGAATGTACAATGAAAATTCCTTTAATAATATTTCATTTACGCTTTAAATTAATATTAATGCATTTCCTGAAGCCAATTTTGAAAAACAAATACTGCACACAGTTCAGGGTAGCAACATTTTACAATCTTCACTCAAATCTCAATTTGCTCAGTAATATAAAATTTGCATTATAACTAAAATAGCATGCGTGCATAGTAAAAAACGTAACTTTAATAATATTTTTTCAAGCTATCAGACAGAAAAATTCTTATTAAATGAGTTTTGATTCGATACGTATTTAGGAAGTAACATACTTAAAGAATCTTGAAATATATCCTATATTTCCGTTTCAGTTCATTTTATAAAAAATGCTAATACTTCAAATTTAAAAAATTAATAAAATTTAAAAGTACGACTTAATTTTTGCAATTTAAATGAATTTAATAAACAATATTTAGACTTGTTTCCATTATTTCTCAATACCGAAAATTGTTTCATCGCTTCTTTAATTTTCCTTGGAGAATCTACAATCAACTGAGACCGTCTGTCGAAAAAAATGAGTCAGTAATGGATTTTTTCTAAACATGGAAATGTGAAGAATATTAAGTGTATGAATAGTTGGAGCAAATTTTTAATGCCAACGATTGTAAAAAACTTCATAATTGCAGTGACCGAATTTTTGGAAATTAATGAAATTTGCTTATTGTAATGATTTATTTGTAAGTAATTGTTGTGAATAGTGGCGAAAATATATTAATAAGAAAATTTATTAAATAAATATTTTCAATATATAAGTAAAATAGAACGTTTAAATATTTTCATTTAAGAAACATCATATATTTCCAAATACTTAAATTTACTAAATGCGGACATATGGGTTTTTTGGGGGGAAAAATTGCTGATTTAAACTCGCATTTTCTCTAGAATTTGCAATCGAAACTTCTATTTCATTAGGAAAAAGATCAAATTCTTCCGGTAAACTTGATGGTATATTGTATCTTAAAGGCATATGGATTGAATAGTTTAATTACACGCTGATTTTATGGATAACTGCTAGTAATCCTATTTTGTGAAATGAGAACTACTACCTTCGTTTCTACTTAATTTTTTAATTGTAGCATAATACTGTCTGATCATTTAGTCATAAATTTGTCAAATATCTTTAAAATAGTAAAGGGGCTTTTCAAGAATAGGAAGAGCAGTTCATTGATGAAAAATCAACATAAGAGAAAATCTCAGAGAAGGCATTCGGATTGCAAGTGTTGATTGAAGTAATGTACAAAATTCTTTAGAATTGAAAAAACGGATAAATGAGTCGGTCTTATTTTTCCATTTTAGGGGGATGGAGATTAATATAATGAGTGTCTTACTCTTTGTTCCTTGATGGTTCGTTCTACATTTTGTCTTAATTTCGAGTGTAGAGTGCATTTTGCTTCACTTTTTGTGTTCAAATTAGCATACATCTTCAAAATAGTTTAACTTTCTAACAATTGCGGAAAGACGATAAATACACTTGTGTCACTTTGTTGGTCCTTAGGTGGAAATATACCAACTTATAAAACAATACTACAGAAAGCAGATTAAAGTTGCCGATTGGCCATCAAGTAGTCATCTCTAAAACTGATTGAAAATCTTAAGAACATTCATAATCTCATGTAATATCGGTATGAATAACCATGAAATAAATTTTCTGAATCGACTTAGAGCTTTTATTTAAAGTAAAATAATCTTTCAATAAAAATTTGCAAACTTGGTTGTTATATATATTTAAAGTGTACGCTAACGCTAGTTGCAAAATTTATCTATCATCATAACTAGTATAAAAACTGGAAACAAAATTTAAATTTTTTTCATTGTCCAGCCTCGTTTTAGAAAAAAAAATTATATTACATCCGAATAAAATGTCACTTTGTAATTCCAATTAAGCTAAGTGAATTATTTTTTGAAACTCTGCTTAAACATACTTTTCTTTTTTATGAACAGTCTCAACTTAAAAGTACTTACTCTCCGTTGATAGTCGATCGGCAATTTATATGAGCCGCATTTTTTTCCCTTACACCATTTGCATCATTTCACATTCATTTCTTGGAACAGCCCAAAAGAAAAAGAAAAAAGAAAAAAATGCGTTTCGTGTTATGAGTAAAGAAATAATCATAAAATAGGAGAGTATCATAGCAATGATCTATAATTCCCTTCAATCCCTCAATGGTCCAAAGTTCAGCAGAATCTGGTAGATCTCAAATGTATACATTCTTAGTCATGGGTCTGACAGAGGAAGTAGGCCAACTTCAATCAATTCCACGTGTGGATTTTTTTTTTTTATTGTTTAAGTTTTTTTTTAAAAAAAGCTTTAATTACGGCTTGAATTTCAGGTAGGTGCTGACTTTAATTAATCTTATTAACTTTTCAGACATGACGATGATTTACTTGACACTTGCTAGAATTTGTGTTTATTTCAGTGACTATGTTCATTTTTTTCAACTGATTTTAAATAATTTAATGATTGACAAATTACTTAGCAATAAATTTATCTAGAAGAAAGAAAGTATATTAAGTAAAGAAAATTTAATTTTATCAATAAATGTTGACTTTAATAAAAAATTAAATTTATAGTTAATTTTCTTCATTATTTTTCCGCATATTATGCAGTTATTTATATATTTTACACAATTTCTAAAAAAACTGCGTCCGTTATTAGTTGTTTTTCAATGGGATATGTAATTCCAATTTTGTTGGTGTATTAGGATTCGATTTTTAACTTTCAGAATTTTAATGGTTTGTTGCTTTTTAACTTTAAAATGCAGGCTCATTTATGCAATCTCGCGAAATATTCTTAAAAGATTAAATTCCTTTCATTGAAATAAAAATTGTTATTCATTTCATTCTTGTGCATCTTTCTGTCATTTATTGTTTATATTATCAACTTTAAATGTTCTCTATTTTTTACACATTTTTTGCGATTTTATTAAATCTTGAAATTTGTTCAGATAACATCCAGCGTAGCATTTGATATTCAATAGGCGATTCCGTTTTAATCTTTAACTGGAAATAATCAAAGATTTTATTGTTACAATCTCAATGTTTTGCTTGATAACTTATACACATGATCTTCGATTTTTTAACATTTCTTTTTGTTTGGAATTATGGAATCGTATCAACTAAAGCTTTCAAATAATGTTAACATCTCAACATTTTGCTTGGTAGCTCATGTGGATGATATTAAATTTTTTCAACATTTCATTTTTTTGGAATTTTGGGGTTGTTTCAATTAGAGCTTACGAATAACGTTAACATATTTTTGAAATTTTAGCATTTCCCGTCAAATGTTAATTCAAATTCCACTTTAAAATTTATCCAATTTTCTTTTAATTTTTAAACTACGCAAGAGTATTTCGTTTTTTGAAATTGTATTGCACTGAGTCTGCTAAAGTTTTCACTGTTGTAAATAAGCTGATTTCCAAAAGTTAGACTTCAAATTGAAAAATCACAATATGTCAACATAAATAGTTCGAAATTTTTGAAATTTGGATATATTATAAATAAAAACAAAATGCATTGACTAAAAAATTGCAAATAGCGTACAGCTGTCACCACTTTTTGTAAATATTATACAGCTTAAAACCAATTGCTTAGGATTAAACGGCAATTCAATCAACAACAGCATTTCTACTAATAATAAAGATGAATGTGCACGTGTGAATAGAAATTCAACAAATCAGAACGTTTCATCTACAGCTACCGAATTTAGCATATACATACTTTGTAGGTTGAGAATGTGCAACTCGGAGCAGTTATTTTGAAATTTTAATTAGAACTTTAATTAATTGAAAAAATAACTGAATTCTGGTGCTTTTCCGCAATAACTTCTGAAAATATTATTGCACAAAAATGCATTTTACACCGTCTCAAAGTTTTTAAATATATATATATAATGATATCAATTTAATAGCCATGTAAAGTTTTCCTGAATTCTGGAAATTTTTTAAAAATATGTTTCTTGCTTAATTTTCAACAATAGATTACATTATTATCTTGAAATTCAAACTGTTGTCTTTGTTTCGTCAAATATTTTATCTCGGGATCTTCTTCCATTGTTGTAAGCTATGGAAGAACGATTCTGCTTAATCTCTATGTAGTTTTTAAAACGAATAAAAGAGTGAAATTACAGTTCTGCAAAAGTCAGAAGATAGATGAACCAGATATTTTACGTTTTTAACAGCGATATGACGCTATGGGACTGATCTCCATTGGAAAGGTTCATGTACTCAATAAATAGAACATATGCAAAATAATGAAAATAAACGACTTTAGTTTTTGACAATTTAGCGGAATCATGGATTTGGAAGTTATATCTCAAGGAATGAATTGAAATTAAATTTAACCGATATTCACAGCGAATGAGCTGGTTGCCAAAGGCGACTAGTATTAAATAATATGGAGGTGAAATTTGCCAGTATAATTGCGTCATACAGTCCCAATCCTAATAAAAGCCTATCAACAACAGATTGACATTACAAAATGGTTAAGTGTCTATCATTCTGTAATGAGACGGCTGTAAACCAATTTTTAACTATTGGTTCAACTTCTGGAAAACCTATTAACGGCAAGTCAAGAGTTTCCACCTGTTCCAATAACAAATATATTCGACTTAGTACATGTCGCAAAAGGTCTGCAACTCCATCTCATTTTAAGCAAAAAGAGCGGCTGCATATATTAATTTTTATCCATTCGACTGAAAAATAATATTACTAATAAAATGAAAGCAGAGTCATTATTAAAGTTTTTCATTAGTTTCCATGCGCATACTTCGTATTTGCATACTAACAAGCTTTTAGTGTAACAATGTACTAGGAAAATTTAAATTAATAAGTTAGATGCTTCCTGTTCTAAAAACATTTTCGGTGATGCATCCGAGAACCTTACTTAGAATGACTTATTCTTATATCAACAAATACTAATTGACAAAAATATGTATGATTTTCAAACGTTGCATAATTAGCAAATATTTCTTCTTAATCTTACAGAAACATATTTCCGAAACTTTTTCAGTATTATAAGTAAAACATAACATTACGAATTCTTTTAGCCAAATTCTATTTATTCGAATATTACTGCAGTATAAATAGAAATCTGGGCATTGCAGTTATTTGATTAATGATTCCCTTTATAATTATCACAAGTAAAAAAGTAATTAATATATTTATTATTTAAAGTAGAAATCAAACTACTGGATTGTAGTTATCTTAGTCATCAATAATAAAAAAAAAGAAAAGAAGAAGCTGAAATTGTTGATAAGAATCAAATAGTATCTATTTATGTTGAAATGTTTCAATTTTTAAACAATAAACATATTGGAAATTCTGTTTGTTGCATGAATTATTTAACGCTAGAACACACTAATAAAAGCCATCTCACACGTTTACAGATCATTGGCAACTTACCAAAATACATATGTGATTGATTTTAAGTGGATAGTTATTGTATTTCGAGCATTCATGTATTTGCTTTAATACTTTGATTACCCACTTAAAAACAAGTTCACACTAGAACACCAAGAAGCAAGAAGGACAAGAACTAGGAAAGATAAAAGCAGAAGTACACCTTTCAGGTAATTATGTCTTTGGGCTCTTTTAATTAAGAAACTGAGTTCACAAACGAGACAGGGTAATCATTTTGCTCTAATTATATGAATTAGAAAGAGGATTTTAATTTTGTTGAAATATTTTTTATTGTTATCCACAACATTCTCTGGTCAGGCATTAATTTTGATAACAGCTTCTATAAAATATAAGTTGCTTAAGAAGAATAATTAACAAATCATGGCGTTCATATAATTTCTTTTACTCGGATTTCATTATAATTAACAAATTATTACTTTCATGTAATTCTAATTTCCATTACTTGGATTTCATGTAATGGATAGTATTGTGTCAAAGTAAACAAATCAAATTTCAGTTTTATAAAAAAGAAAACATTATGAATAAAACAAAAGTAAGCATCAAAAGTTTTACTTTGTAATTATCTACTTTATAATAAACTCCAGAAAGAACCAAAAAGGCTCCTCTTTTTCTATCAGAAAGAATTCTTTGCAAATGTTCGACGTATATCATCTCCTATTCTAAATTCTTTTTCCCATTCAGAGTTTAAAGAACGAGTATTGTAATATTTTGTTAGAGTTTCCGATTATCGTGAATAAAATCATCCAGCTTTTATATAAGCTCTAAATGTTAATCGAAAGTAAATTAGTAAACTATAAGCTAATAATAATTTTATGAAATGATGATTATTGTATAAGGAATGATGAATATTAATATGCTCTTCTGTATAGGTTTTAATAGTTGAGGCATTCCACATTGTATTTCCTTGCACATTACTCAACAGAATGCAATTATTTTGCAGTTTTATTGAACGGTCTCTATTGCAAAACTATATTAGAATGAAAAGATAGGAGATCTTTTATATTTATTAGAATATTGTTGTACATGTTCGTCCGCTCGAGCCATAACCCAACATCTACTTTCTAAGCTGTTGGAAATAGGCTTAAACTTTCATATGTAAAAATGCTTTATATAATCAAAGAATTGTATTTTATGCTTGCTGAGACAGAAAAAAAATTAAAAAATTATAAAATCAAAATTCTTATATAGTTTTTCAGTTTTGCTCGACATATTGTTAAATATTCTTGTCACTTTAATATTTTAAACAAAAATGTTAAATCCTTCTCCGCTAAAGCTGCTCGAGCTATGAAGCTTTGAATTTCATTATTTTTAGTCAATCAATAGCCCCCTCGAGCTGGTAAAGTCCGTTAATTGGCTTATATTCTCAAACACCCCGTGGAAATAGTTTAAAATAGTTAAAAAGGGTCATTTCCTAAACTTTATGAGCCAGTTAATTTTAATCGCTGAAAATGGAACTTTCATGTTTAAAATTTTAACTTGTCAAGAATATTTCAATAAATATTACTAATAGAAAAGTAAAAGTGTATGAAGATTAAGATTTCGTAACTTTTTGACTTGAACATCAAAAAGTATCATAATTTTTTATATCAATTAAAGCATTTTCCAATTGGAGTGTACTGGTTTTGAAATAAGTTATTAGATCGCAATTAGATGTTTTGTATATAGAATGATAAAGCGGATGTGGAGAGTTCCCAAACTTTTATCATTCACAATCTGAAATCATAAGATAGCACACTCTTAAGATTTAATTTTAATAGCTATATTAATAAGAGATGTCTTTTATTCTATCAGTTTTGCAACCGCTTTTTTTTTCAAACAAGCTTAAATTTAACAAGTTGTCTTAAATTCGAGGTTTATAATAAAATGCCTGATCTGCTGTTTTCAAAAACAATGAAAAGAATTTTTTTATGCTGCTAATTTGTACTGAGATAATTTTGAAACTTTTTTAAATGTATAAAATGATAATATATTATTTTCAAAGTTGAAAGTGATATAAAAATTTATTTATTTTCTACATGAATCGAAATATCTCACACGCATGAAAAATAATTTCTATTGAAATGGAATGTGTACTTTATTTAAAAAATTGAGGGTAAATATCTTATTCTGGTGTAGTTTTATGCTTTAAATCAAATTTTTATCATCAAAAATAGTAAAAAACTAACTTATCATCAAGATTCTGATTAGCATACTTATGTCTTAGTAAGAAAAGTGTGCTTTTTTAAAATACCCATTTTTTATCATTAATTTGCATTGAATCATTCAGTTAAATAAAAACAGTGCTATATCAGCTGGCTATGCTGTTTATAAACATGCATTTTTTACTCATGACAGTATTATAATATTCTATTGCTGACGCAACTGCAAAATGTTTCTTTAGTTTTCTGTTGAGTGATTGTGTGGATAAAAGAGAGATTATCCGGGAACTAAATAACTTAGGTTATCTTCAAGTACAGTTCGATGAACTTTTAAGATAAGAAAGATCTTCAATTCCCAGGGAATATATCAAAATATTCGTTTTGTTTTTGAGTGCTTCAGTTCAAAAGGTCAGGTTCCTTGTTGAAAAAGCTATTTTCTTCATAAAACTGAGTTTCTTATCATTTCCGTTCAATTGCTTGTATTACTGGAAAGCAGATTTATCTTCTAGTTAATTGTAAATAAAAATAAGCTTAGATAAGCAAAAAGTTCGTATATCGACAATTATGTAAAGAATTATAGTCTGTTTCTTTGCGATCATGCCTGAGTCATTTGTGAAATGTGTGGCAAAAAGCAGTATAATATTAAAAAAAGAAATATGACTTTTATTTCAAGTGTAGATTTTTTTTAAAAATCTTGTTAGTCTCTCTTTATTTATAATTAACAAACTCAGTTTGTGAGATAAAAACAAAATTAGATTTTTTTTTAATTTTTATTTATGATAATTGTAAAAATTTACTTAATGTGAAAAATGAAGGTATTTTCTCCCATTTATGATTAATGTTAATCAGATATTGGGAACAGTTGAAAATGGAACTTGTAAGAAAATATCAGTCTTATTGGGAGAAATTTTATGACTCGCCTCTGAAATGACAAATCTCTTATTCAAACTGAGCAGTGACATGAATTAATAGATACTCTAATCTTTTATCTAATATAGGATTATTTTGACGAGGTTCAGTGAAATGTGCTGAATATATCTAGAGATAGCGAGAGAGATTTATGAACAGATAAAAAGGCTAATAATTTTTTAATGTCGGAATCATTGCAACATATCAGAATGAAAATAAATATTTAATTAACATATACAATGAAAAAGATTCAGGTACGAAATATTCCTCAAAATTCACTCCCTGTTTGAGGTTACTGAGCGATACAAAAAATATGCCTGTTCTCATTTTGAAAAATATATAGACATTTGAAACAGGATATAATTCAAGATCAGGAGATGATAGAAATCAGTAATCTTTCCGTAATAAGCCCAATAAGTCATCGAGACCATCTTTTTGACACAAAAAAATAATCACTTTCCTATTTTATGGTGTGAATATGATAGATATTAGGAGTTTATTTTCTTCCAATAAATGCAACCTTCAGATTCACGAATTTCAAAACTTTATTACAAACGTATGTTCATATGTAAAGAAGACCGGGACAAATGGACGAGCAGGACAAGATAAAGAATGATTTAGTTTATGTTTATATTATTCAAACTTCCCAACCTTACAAATACTGCTCGCGCTCCATCTGCTAGACACTAAAAATTCACACAGTGAAGCCACTACCGCTCTTTCGGTTTTTGTTAAATGATGTTCATATATTTTGACTAACATGTTGTAATTTTTAAGGTCTGCAACACAAGTTCTAGCAAGGGATGACTATTTATTCTTTCTTATATATGACTACTTTAGACAATTTTGTGATCAATATTTCACTCTTGTTAATTCTGCCAAAAAAAATCGAAATCTTAACGTTTCCAATCGGTGTAAGTTGAAAATCTTGTCCTTTTGCTTTATGAGCATCATGTTGTTATTTTCTATTTGGCATTTATATGCAGTTATTTCTTATTTTGAGCGATTTTCTTCATAAACATGATCCACAAACTGTTTCAAACCATACCGTTAATCGTAAAGGCTTTTGATAATATTTTAGCAATTTCACCTTTGGAAGATATTCTAATTGCAAAGTAAAAACATAAAATACAACCAGAACATTTAAAGCAACAGAAATAAGCGATTCCGGATGTAAAAAAGGAGCTGTTACTTAGGAACTGAAATTTATTTCCAGACATTCAAGCCATATGCTGAAACATCCTAAGAAGGTTTAATGCAGTTCTTGCATGTTATGGGAAGTATTTTGACCTTCGTTCAGTAAACTTGAATAAAATATCCAAATATTGGAAAAGGTACATACAATATCACAAGCGATGTTCAAACTTTGGAGGGATGCTTAAACTCATTGTTTTATTTAGTGGAAATTTGTGTTCAGTTTTTGATAATAAAAAATGCCACTTTTGAATTATATTAATTTATTATGAGCCAGAGTTTTAAACACCAGTTACATTTTCATTACATACAATTCGAAAAAAATCTACTTAACAATGCTTAATTAATTAGTGTACTGTCTCATATCTTCATCTGTCTTCAAATATATCCAACTTTTTATCAAGATTGTCATCATGCCCCGAGGTTTCATGTTATCTCTAGGTGGTTTATCATCTTGGTCCAGTACAAAATGATATTTTTGCAACATCTTTTCAAAATAGTAAAATATTATTGATTTTATTAAAATAAAAAAAATATCACATTAGGTTCTATACAAGATGAGAACGTTTTTAAAATATACGCAAAGAAAAATAATCTGCCAAAAAACTGAATTCATTTAAAATTGTCGACTGTTAACATCGTCATTTTGTCCCGGTCTCCCCTATATCTCATTTTTTGCTCGATCATTTTTTATTATATTATTATATATAGATTTTAAAATGCCCTGTAGTTGGTTATTCTTGTTACAATAATGAAAATAACATGGAAAATACAAATTCAATATGATTTGTGTCGATATGTGATATTTAATTGTTCTTATCTATCTTATTAGTTTTATTTCTCTGTCATTTCTTGAATTATTTCAGCATTTGAGAAATTTTTAGAAATATTTTAGAGTTTTTGTCTCTATTATTTCTTTCTCTCTCTCTCTCTAGAGTTTATTCTATGCCACAAAGTATAGTAAGTATTAATTAGAGAAAATAAATTAATTATCATTAGAAAACTGATCATTTTTCTTTAATAATTCACAAAAAAACCTTTTAGCAACATCCGTTATCAACTAACATCTGTTTACAATTAACCCTTAAAAATACTCACTATTTGGTGAATAAGTGTACTTGAAATACTTTTCTTAGGTTCAGAAATTTTATTTTGTTACTAATGTTGATTATAAATTCTTTACCTCAACGTTTGGAGATTCGTGATTCCGTTGTATTCCTTTTTTTAGAACAATAATAAAAACTACTAAAAATTCTAAGCAGACATGTAAAATATACTTACATAATTTTTTCAATTTTCAATAAATAGCGAAAAATGTTTTTATTGCATCTAGTTGCTTTTATTTCCTTGCATAAGAAATATTTAAAAAAAAGTATTACAACTATCAAAATTTCCGAAATTTTGAACTTCCACATTTTAGATATACCCGAGTCAAAAAAAACAAAAAAAAAACATTTGTTGAACATTTCTGTTTGTGGACATAATTCAAACCCAGAAAGAGTTGAGACAATGAAATTTTGTATGTGGTTTAGACAAAATTTCTTAATATATATAAAATATTTGGCCGTGAAAGAAAAGTTAGTCTCGAATTGTGTTTCTCTCACTCTATCTTTTTGTCTATAAACACCAAAGCTGAAAAGCGGAAGGAGTTAAATGATTTAACTTCGCCGTATGGCTTTTATTTTCAAAATTATAGACTTGTAGCAAAGTTTTCACCAGATCTTTGAAATTTGATTGTCTTTTCTCTGCCTATTTATGTGTAAGTAGAGGAGAAAACATAAAAGCACAACAAACTAGAATTGCAAATTTTGATATGCTTAGCATTTTAAGACTTAGATCTGTGTCAACATTTGGATCGAAATAATCTAAGTGGGAATTGTTTTTCTTTGTTTTTCGATGTTGATAACTGAAAAATGCGATGACCTAGATAAATAAAATTCAATATGTTGTTTGAATATCAAATTTATAGATTTGTAGCGAAGTTTAGATTACAATGCTGTACGACAGAGATATTTTTATAAAATGCATACTTGATTCTCTTCACTATATGAAAAGATTAACACAAAACTATTTCATTTTATGGAAATGTATGAGATAGTCTCATCTAGTACTGAGAGCGTAAGTAGAATGTCTAACATTTTCATGTAAAGTTTAAACATTTTTTTATACGCAGCTACTTTAATTGAACCTTCAACCTTCGTACAGCTATTGTGGCGCCATCTACCCCCAGCAAACCAAAGTCGTCAGAGCAACAGCAACCAGTCACCCACACATGCTCGCTATAATGCTTGGTGCTACTCAAATGGGTACAGGCACATTAGACTCAATTGCTAATAAATAATACATCACCACTCAACAGCCATAGCGTTCGTCTCACCTCCGACTCACTGGAGAGAGAGTCTGTAGTGAATAGCCTATAAGCCAGTTAACAACTACGCTGCACGAGCAATTGCTTTTTTATCATGGTCATGTTACTGAACTGCGAACTATAAGGTCCCAGGTTCTATCCCCGCGCATCTCAATTCACTACATTTGAAATAAAAAATTCCTTTTGATGCCCCATAAAAACTAATAAGTGCTCCTAACAGGTTATCTCCGTCATTAAATGAAGTTAATCTGAACACTTCACATTTGCCTGACCGAAATTAAGGTATAATAAATTTTAAAACCACAGTTATATGCGAACATAATTACATTGAAATTCATACATCAGTAATTGCTAGGAACAATAGGAAGGCATTTAAAACGAAAAACGCGTCCTTTCAAGAGAGCATCATGTATAACAAGATATATATAAAATATCATGATTTCATTTATAAGTGATGCAGTCTTCCCAAGACCATGTACATTCAACCTCAGCTGTCACTAGTTATTATCTTAGTAACTTGGAAGCATAACTTAGAAGGAGTACTCTCCTATCAACTTTTGTGTGTACTTTATAGCGTTTTTTAAGCAAAATTTCAACATTTAACGAAGAAAACAAAAAAAATATTTAAAAAAATTTTTGTTTGTTCTATTGGATCTAAAATTTGACCTCTATCTATAATTTCTTAATTTCTGTACAAAGATAACATACTAAAATTCATTTGTCTAGCTAGTTGTATTTCTGAGTAACAGCAGTAATATATAAATGAATAGTCAGACTGATCATCAATCAGTTGATGATTTTGGTCCAAGTATTGATGAAGAACTTCACTTTTGGATTTAAAAATCATATGTTAAATTTTTATCCATCCATCTTATTATCTTGTTCACTTGCACATACATGGACAGACAGACCGATTTCTCGGTTTTGAATTTTATCCAAAATTTGATACAAATCTGTTATTGTATGTTAAGACCACACAACAATCTACATTCACCTGGCTTTTTCTGTTTTCTAATTATCGTATTGAACATGCGACTGAATACTAAATATTTAAATTAAACAGAGATCGAGTTGATTTGGAAATGAATTAGTTTGGATTGGGGATTAGCCTAAGAAATGAACTAAAAAAATAATCACTCATACAAAAACGTTATTTTAAAAAAATAAAAAATAATAACGTACTATATATACCGGGTGTCCCATAAATTTGTAAATACTTTAAAAATTCATAAAAATTGAAGGAATGAGTATATTTTAATGCGGTTTGCGAAACTGTTATTCTCATGAAGGGGGATTTTTTTCCATACAAAAAAAAAAAGAAATAGTTCAAAAAATTTTCGATAGAGGGCGCTAAACACAAGCAAAACATACAATACTACGGGAAAAATATTTTTATTTGCATGCAAGCAATTGTTTACATGCGTATCACACCAGTACTACAGTACTTGTTCTATGTGTCCGCCATCACCACAAATAACAGTTTGGAAGCGGGAGACAACACTGGTAACTGCATCATACAGCATATACGGATGAATGCATGAGATTTCGTGGCGAATGGCTTCCTTTAGATGCACTAACGAAGTTGGCTTATGGCGGTACGCCCGAGACTTAAGGTAACCCCATAGCCAAAAATCAAGGGGTGTTAAATCTGGTGAGCGTGGAGGCCATTCATGTGTAAAGTGACGGCTGATTATCTGTTCTTCAGTAAAAGTTCTTCTCAAAAATGCCTTCACTTCGGTGTCGATGTGAGGAGGTGCCCCGTCTTGCATGAATGTCAAGGTGTCACTCACTGTGTCAAGGACATCGTGTTCCAATAAGGACGGTATCACTTCCTTCTGTAACATTTCCAAGTAACTTGTTCCATTAACTGAACATGTCTTCCATCCTGCTTTTTTACAGGGCTTTTCAAAGAATAAAGGGCCTACAGTAATGGGTGCAGTGAAACCACACCAAACAGTAACCCGTGGTGAATGCAGGGGCTTCTCAGTGTAAGCATGTGGATTCTCATGTGCCCATATTTTACAGTTATGGGTATTAACTGCTCCATGCAAAGCAAAATGAGCCTCATCTGTCCACAATATTTTCAGCAGCCATCGCGGATCATCTTCAATTTTCGCCAAAGCCCAATTTGAGAATTCCAATCTCTTAGCTGCATCATTTGGTAAGAGCTGATGTAGCGATTGCAATTTGTATGGGTACAATTGCAATACACCATGAAGGATACGGTACACCGAAGTCTTTGGTATACCAGTTATTCGTGCCACTTCTCGTGCACTACTGACTGCACTTTCAGACTGTTCCCTTAGCGTGTCCATTTGCGAAGAGACATCGGGGGTACGGACTGTTGTTAAACGAGGTGCACCACTGCGTGGCCGATGACACGAACTTCCAGTTTCTTCGAAACGGCGTACTAGGGAAACAAGTCCAGCGGGAGTGATCGGACCTGAACCTTTCTTCAATCTTTTCTGGGTTCTAAACTTTCGTAAGGCTTCAGCCGCCGATTCGTTGCTGACATAAAACAACTTTACCAATAGTGCTTTATCCACCAGTGTCAACATCTTAATACAAACCTTATGCAAACCTTTAGAAATGACGTGTCAATCGCTCACTCTGCCTTTCATAAGACTTTAATTTGCATATTTCCACTGATTTGCTTGTGTGCAGCGCCCTCTATTGACAAATTTTTGAATATTTTTTTTTCTGTATCAAAAAAAATCCCTCTTTATGAGAATAATAGCTTCGCAAACCGCATTCAAATATACCCAGTCCTTCAATTTTTATGAATTTTTAAAGTATTTACAAATTTATGGGACACCCGGTATATAAGTCGAGTTTGCAATTAAGATGGAAGGCAGAAATTATCTCAAACCTAAACATTAATCTTTGAAAATTTCTTTTTTCAAATTATTGTTGAGGCTTCATGAAACCATATTTTACTGAAAAGAACTGCAGTTGTAACCTTTGGAATGAACAGATACAGCTTCATTTAATTTTTCCCTCGCTCATTCTAAATATATGTAAATACATATGATAGTAGTTTTTATTTTTTAAAAGTACTCCTGATAAAATCTGTCTGATTAATATCAAATAAATTCATTTTTTGACAAAGAGACATAAAAACAATAGATTGAACCGTCACAAACCCTCATACCAACAATCGCAATCCAATTTTTCGACATATCATTATTGGCATTTCTGTTCTGAATGTACGAATTGTTATCTGTCGCAAAGTTTATCTCCTCCAGCTTAATCAGAGGTCAGCAAATAGTGGGGCCTTTTTAAGGAGGTAAGCATCGATCAAGTTCTTCAGAGGTAGAGAAGCTTATGGGTGAAAGGTGACAAGAATTCTCTTGGCTGGGATCTCGGCGAAATAAGGTTCGAAGGATAGCTCGCATAAACCTTCGACTTCCATATTAGGAGCAAGTTTGGTAAGTGCAATTTCAATAATAATGTAACTTATATTGAAATGTTGGTTCGTCTGGAATGAAGAGGTGTTTAAAATTATTCTGATTTCTAAAAAATCATGTTTATTCTCATTCTTTTTTGTTTGTTTGTTTTGTTTTGTTTTCAAAAAATTCTCTAGTTGGCCATTTTCAGATTTCACAAACTATTTGAATATCATTTCCCCAAAAACAAGTAAAGTCGTCTTACTACTATTCTTTTAAGTCTTTTCAGTCATTAAAGCTGTTGCATGTCGAAGGGTATACGATACATATTACGAATACGAAAAAGGATGATCGAACATAGAAAGGTATTAAACGAAGCAATTAGTTGATTTTAGTAGAAATCATGTTTAAATTTGTAAAATTATTTGGTTATAATAACGGAAATCCCCCCCCACACACACACACTGATTGTATTTGCAGCTAATTTTTTTTTTCAGTTATTGATTCCATTATTGTTGCTGAATCCATTAGTTTCCTTGGGCTTTAATTTTATGAATTCAAAAATTTACGGTTCAATCACGCGGCTACTCAAAATTAATATTTGACTTTCTCTCTCATATTTAGATGAAGATTAAGGTTCACGTGGTTAAATAAAAGTCTTATATTATTCTGGAGTTATGAGATAAAAATTTGGTGTCAATTAACTTCGCATTGGAAAAACGAAATGAGTGAAGAGGATGAATTGAACTGTTGCATTAATCAGCTGAATGTTGATTGTTATCAAAAGGTGCCTGTATAGTTACAAATATAGAACCAATAATTTTCTTTAAAAAAAATTTCCTTTATTTTTCGAAGAAGGTGGACTCAGTTACTGTTACTAACGCTTTTTATTCTAAAAGAATTTTTTTATGTAGTTTTTATGTCAGATCTCTATTCTATTTCTTGCATTCATGTTTTTGTAGATACATAATAATTTTCAGAATTTCATTTCTTTCAACATGGCACTGTTGAAATCAAAAGTGTGTGAAGAAGCAAGAGTAATTATCTCAACAGCACCATCTTGAGTCAGTTGCAATACAAGATGCAAACTGCAAATACTTTCAAAGCAGCTATAATAACTCAAATAAGGACAAGAAATGTAATTTTTATTTAAAAAATTTATATCTTTTGATGCGGCACATTTAATGACTTGGTATTTATTATTTGGAATATATTAAACATATTTCGTGGTATATAAAATAAAAAAATATTTTGTTTAGACTGATTGATTGATAGAAAGGTATTTAATGTATTGGAATTACTTTAGAAAGAATTTAGTTAAGAATTTTGACATTAATAGAAGAAGGAAAAACTTTTATGTTTTGAATTTTCAAAGTGATTAGATTTTATGAGAAAAAAAGTTCCTTCTGCAGTCTTTCAACTCGTCAATTAGTCAAATTAATGTATCATTAGAAACAAATTTTCTAGCAAATTCAGTCACCCTTTTGTTAACTAAATAACAAGGTAACTATCGGCCTCAAGATGCAAGCTGTTTGGAAAAGGGTATCAATAATAGTAGTGCCAAGTTTTAAAAATTTATTTTTTACAAAGCTGAAAAAATCTTGAAAGTAATAATAATTTTTCCCCAATTACATAAGAGATATTATAAGAAATAAGTCAAAAATATCCAAGTAACAACTTTAAAGGATTGATTAGATTTGTTTACTAAATGCTGATGCGTTTAATTTTTTCATTGCATCTGTTTTCGCCTTCAAAATGTTCACAATATACATGTAACAATATTAATTTCTAAACTGGTAAAGAAAAGCTTATATTTTCAGTTGGGAAAATGCTTTAAATAATGTATTTTACGTTGTTTGAGTCAATAAATGCCCATCTGGAAAAATTACGAAATCTGAATTTTCATATAATCTTCGGTCCAAACAGCCATATTGTGTAAAATATTATTGATACATTAACACTTTAATCAAAAAGGTTCCACTCATCTGGGACTAAAACTGGCCTAAATGTGAAGCTTAGAACATCACTCTTTTAGAACGATTTGAACCCTTTTATGTGGCTGCCTGGCAAACTATTTATCAACAAGCGGCTCTAGTTCGAATCTATTGTTGGTTGGCTTAAAATTATGAAATTCGAAACTTCATAATTCGTTCAATTTTAGTCGTAAAAGAGTGAAAACATTTTTAAATGTCAATGTACTCAGAATATTTTACTAAATATGACTAATAGGAATAAAGAAAGGCATTAAAATTCATATTTATTCGTAAATTCATATTCGTTCATATTTTTAATTGCAAGGTAAGTTGCAAAGTAATATATTTCTTGTATCTGAAGTATATAACAGTTATGAATATTGATTTAATTTTCTCTTTTTGAACTTTCGCCTGAGAAACAGGATAGTGTTTCTTAATCAGCCCTAGCAATTTTCATCATGGGACAATTTGGAACAGGCCTTTATAGTAAAATAAACCTCTAATTTTCATACATTTTGGATAATTTAGTATATGATAGAAACTGATACTAAACCTAGGAACACGGTAGTGTTCAGTCCCACCAATAATGTTTTACTATTTTATACCAAATTAACAACAGATAATTTTAAAGAAATCTGTATATTGAAGATATCAGAATGAATGACCATCACTTATTCTTCTGAGGGAGTGATGAAGTTCATGGTGGTCAAGTTTGAAAAGAGCTAATTTGACTAAATCAAAATTTGTTTTGATGACTAATGGCAGCTTACGATTGCAGAGAGTAAGATAAAAGTTATACTACCAGATCTTACATCTGATTAAATTTTGTCAGGCAACTTAAATATCATAGAAAAATTAACTGAATTGAAGACTGAATGCTACGTTTGAAATGGGGGAGAGGGGCCCTCTTTCCTTCTACTAATTGAACTATTCAATTTAAAGTAAGTTTCTAAATCTTATATATTTCCTACTCGGTCAGACATTTCTGTTTGTATAAAGGTTCATTTTGTGACTTTTTTTGACAACATTAGGGATAGATTGCTTATAAATTACTCCAAATTAAATGTATTAAATAGTTAGGGCAGTTTATATTCGATTTCTTATGAAATAAAATCAATTTTTATGGAAAAACAGTAAACAATGTATTGTAGGATATTGAGGAAGGGCCAGTGAAATAAATTCTAAGACAATAAGCAGTACTTTCTTATCAATATTAATGTACTAATGTTTATCTTCAAATTAGTTTTCTACATCAACTAGATGTTAAAATACGTCCCAGCTGCCCCATATTTTCTGGGATAATTGGGAATATACCGGAGAAATTATAAACAGTCCTGTAATTAAGATTGGTTAATTAATAAATTAATTTCGAAAAAAAAACATTGTTTACCAATCTCTCCAGAATATAATAATGCACTTATATAAATTATGGACTTATTCTCCTTCTCACAAGAGCATTTTAAATCGAAGAAAATGACAACTTCTACAAAATTTGTTCGCAATTACCTTAACTGATCATATATATGTTTTTAAAAGTTTGGGAGTTTGAAAGAGCTCAAAAATTCGTAATAGCAAATTTACATAAATAAAATAAGCTCTTATGATAGGACTCTCAAAAGCATTTGTACTACGTGTATTATTTAAACCAAATAACAACTGCAAATAATCTATAGCTCTGAAATAGAAATGAAATATGCTCTGTATATGATAGTAGATACATAAGAAAATTTAATTCTTATGTTACCATCTAATACAAAAAAAGGATTATAATAATGAAATTAAAAATGCTTTAAATAATATTAAATATATAATTTGGTAAATAAAATATTTACCGAATTTTTTAAAAAACTTCAGATTGATTGAATTTGAGTAATATTTTAAAACCTGCCGTCACAGTAAAAATTTCTGAAGGAAAAAAAAAATGTTTGAAATCACTTTTAAACCAGAAAGAACTATTAATGGTTATCAAAACTCCTATTTCACTGTAATACTTTTTTGATAAAAAAGGAAAAAAAATTATAAATAGATGATTATTGAATAACTGTGAATAATTATTGAATAACTGTGAAATTTGATTGAATTGATTTGATTAAATTAATTGATTTGATTTAAGTAATTGATTGAAAAATTCATTGTCAATTAAATAAGCCTTTTTCTTTCGTGTTAAAAAATAAAATTTATTTCTATCTATCCAAGCAAGAGGATAGCCTTATGACATTGAAATCTTGCCTGTAAGTGATTTATTACAATGTAAGTAATGTAATAAATAAGAGACTAATGTAATGTAATGTAATAAATAAGAGACTGAAGTTAGTTATTATTTTGAAAGAATGACAGAATATGTCATTTAACAAATAAAAATTTTTATTAAACAATCCCCGAATATCTGTTTAAAAAGAAATAAGTTTACATCCCACATATATAGTATCATTTTCACGAACATTTTTATTACATGCATCTTTCCCAGATGTTGGAAGAACAAAAACAATAAACTTCAATTCCGCATCGTCGCTGAATGGAACAGCATACACTTTGATTCGATTTTCTTATCTCTCTGTTAGCCATATGTAAAATATCTTACTTTTAAGGTTTTATCTACTTTCTCTTGAATTTGAGATTGATGATTTTTCATATTTCAAGAATTTTATATTTGGTCGTTTGTTTTATGTGGAGAATGTAATTTGAACCAACATCTGAAGAAACTGAAATTAAACATTTCCTCTGTAGCTCTTCTTTTATATGTAATGAAAACTTAAAAATTCACTTCTAGCAAAGATAAATATAGATAAGGTTCCTGAAGTTAATTCAGTTACTCTTATTTCAAATTTAAAATGTTAATAGTTTTAATAATGTTGGGAAAATGAAGTTTAGTTTAATTATATCGACGTCCCATTTTAAAGCAAAACTAAGGCTCTTTTGGTGCGGACCTCGTGATTTTGAACCACGATCATATGACGAGGACGACACCTGAGCTGCCACCTCCTTCTCCAAATCTCCACAGCATACCAACGGGGGGGGGACATTGAAAAAATGAAGAATACGTGGGATGTAGTGATATTTATCTTCTTAAAGTTTTGAATAGAATTTTAATTTTCACTCCTCATTTTCATTTTCAGATTCAAAATTTTGCTGAATAGCGTTTTCAAGAAAATATGGCCAGTGATGGTAATTCAGTCATTTTCTTATTTTTCTCAATATATCCATTCCGGAATACACTGATAAAAGGATACAAGTTCCTTATGTCATGAATAGAACTAATTTATTTTTATTTGAAATTCAGTTGTAAGAATACTTACGATTATAGCTGTTAAAAATTCCCAAAAAGAAGAGAGATAGAAAAAAGAAATCAAAATAAGAAGAACCATTCAGAAAAATAAGCAAACACAGATTTTTTTATCCACAGAAAAGGATATTGAATTACTTCATCTAGGCGAGTTGCTGTTACATTTGCTAAGCTTTCTTTTGAAAAAGCCTTTTCTCGGCAGAAGTTTAAACTAACGCTCAAGTAACTAAGGAACCATATTGCCTTTAGATACCTTATATAACAAGTGAAAGGCAATTTCAGGTATAAATAACGCCATTATTTCAATAAAATAGCATTCTTCTTTTAAATTATCTTGCTAAATTATCTAATTTCGGTTATTTGTTTTTTACAATGACAAGGAATTACTTTGTCACTCCGTTAGGTATGATTTCCTTTTTTAACTTAAAATGTTTGAGTTTTGACAAATATGAGACTTTATAATTGGCTGTGAATGCTCTTTTGTTCTAAAATAATCAGAAAGTTCATTATGTTGAGAAATATCAAAAGAATCATTTGTACTATTCTTTATTTGTAGCTATATTTCATCATAACTGTTTATCGAAGTAAATGATCTATTTTGAAGACTCTTGCTGTATTTATTGTATTATTAAAAATAAGTGCCCGGAATCTTGCACCTGAAAATAATTAGAAAATTGTCAATCAATATGAAACGAATTCTTGTGTAGTCTTTTCTTTGTTATTTTTGTTTCAGTGATGCATCAGAAAATATAAAACATCAAAGTAAAAGACTAAGGAACCGAAGAAACAAATAAAACTGAAGATACTAGACTGCTTTACTAATTTGAAACAGTCCAAATTTTTATTATTTGTTTAAGCTTATAAAAATGCCCTGGATTTATCATAATTTTCAATAAATTATGAGAAATTTATAAGCTTTTATTTATAAGTAATAGCTATAATTTAATTTTTAAAATTAATTCTACAAGCATTCTCTTTCCGCTCTTGCACATTGAATATGTTCACCATTCTAGTGAATAATGGCGTATAATTCCCTAGAATATTGTCATGTTCAGTTATAAGTAGACTTTTGTTTTTTCAGCAGTAAAGTCACCGGGAATCACTCCAAAATAGCCAGGGCGATTAAGATTTATGACTCTTTGACACAATTAATCCCTTTTACCCTTCTCCATTTTTTACAGCATTCCAGTTTAAGATTTAGTTTTTTCAATTTCATATTCAAAATTTTATAATATTTATTTTGTAGTAAACATTTTTATGGAAGAAAATAATATGGAAGAAATAAATTTTATGTAGTTTGTAATTAATCTGTTTTACAGATAAGTAATCCCAGCTGTGTTTCACTCCAGGAAAGATGCCCTGGGACTTCTAAAAACTCCAAATTGGCTACAGAATTTGGAGCGTTACCCGTATTGCCTGCTATATAATAAGTAGTGTTAAAAATTGTGTAGAGGACCATACGGGTTCGTTCTTGATTCTCTAACTTCTATCAATTATTTACCAAGCAATATATATATATAAGACGATAATTTCTAAATGCACAGGTTAAAGTTGTAGTGGTATAAGTCAGAATACCTTTGTTATCCAAAATTTGATATAACGCGAAAATGTAGTGTAATAAATTGGAGATCAAAAACGTTGAATTCACTCAGTGGTTATGACAACCATTACTTTTTCCATTTACTACATTTTACTGCTGCCGAAAATGATTCGCGTTGCTATGTATGACATAATTCGGTCATTTGTCAGCAAAAGGGAGAAAAAAGTGACTTGGGAGCTTCAAAAAAGTTTTTATTCTTATTAAAAATATATCATTTTAATACAAATGGACACAAATCAAAGACTGAATAAATCATTACTTTCTTTTAATTCTGAATCCATAATTTTCAATGGCCCAAAATCGGTGAGTGGTCCTTTCTTGCATTGATGTCGCTCGAAAGGTAAGGGGGAAACTTGTTTCGCTGGTGTAATGAGTTATAGAACTATAATGTCCCTCATGTCTGCAACCAGTCTTCCTGTGAAAAGAACACTTTTAAAGTTCGCTGGCAATTAAGGTCTACCAGTACATGCTGGCTGAAGAGTAAGCATGCAAATTGGAGTTTTTTTTTTCTGTGTTTGTTTATACAAATGATATAAGAATAATCATTCAAAGTCCTTTTCTATTGAATCTTCAACCAGTTGACGGAACTGTTGTTCTTTTTTTTTTTTTTTTTTTTTTACTTGGTTTACTTACTAACCTATACAGTGGTTTTAGGTTAGCAACAGATTTGAAGTCGTCAGGGCGCATTTTGATCTCTCTCACTCTCAATATGAATTTTTTTCCTGTATTGCAGAATAATTTTTGTACCAATCATCAGGTGAATAAATTAATTCATTCTTTAACTATAATTTAATTGATCCAAATTCTGTATCGTTTGAAAATTAAGAGTGGTCACATATCATGAATTTATAATTAGTTATTTCCGCTTAGTTGTTATTTTTCTGTATTAATTTCACCAATGGTAACTTCGGATTAAGATTTTGAGCTGTGGAATATGCAGGGCCGGCCATCTGGGTGTGTGTAGGGGGGGGGGGATGCTATGCACCGGGACCCCGCGATTGAGGGGGTTCCAACATGATTAAGAATTACAATAATGTTCTGAATGGTAATAGAAAAGAGGAAGAAATTTAACTGTAACAATCGATGGGTTTTGAAATATACGAAGTTTACACATATATTACAATTTAGTGCAAGTGTGCAACATATTAAAAACATAAAGTACGATCATTTACTTCACCTACTAGGTTAAATTGCATATATTACTTTGGTAATTCATACAGTAAAATGCTTTATATTGTTAGATTCAATCATACCCATGCCAAGGAAGTATCCCTCTGGGTGTTAAGACTCGGTTTCAAAAAAGAAAACTAGCAGAAAAGAAAAAAGAAGAAAATCTAAATTTCAAAAAGCCATGAGTAGAACTCTTTTCTTATCTACGAAGAATTCTGGCAATAAAATTGTTTCGACTTTAGAAGTAACAATCCAAGCTTAAATTGGCGAAAAAAGTTACCTACAAACTACACAATCTTGCAATGAAAGTGTCGAAAACTGTGAAAATCTTTGCAGAACCATATGTTTATACAAATATGATTGAATCAGAAAATAACGACAAAAATGAAAATAAAAAATGTGATCAAGTGCATATAAGTGATTCAGATTTATGACCAAGCATTATAACTGATAAGTTTAAAATGTTTTGTGTTAAAAACAGACCTGTACAAGACAAAGGAGTTTTTGCTAAGAATACTGAAGGGAGATCATTTTGCACTACTTACTACTTTTTTTTAAAGTGCCAAATGGTGAAATGCAGCTTTGCAGCTGGCTGATTTATTCAAAAACGCAAGACTCGGTATTTTGTGTTTGCTGTACATTATTTTCTAGAAGCAATGAAAATTCTACACGATTTATAGGTGTATATAATAACTGGAGAAAATTATCAACTGTAATTCAAGATCATGAGCGTTGAGTTTATCACTTAATTCATTTACTACTCAGAAAGAATTTCTGAAACGACTCAATTTAAGTTCGAATATTGATAAAACAAATCAAGTTAATGTAAATAAGGAAACGGAACGACTTCAATTACTATTTCAAAGAATTGTAGATGTGATTCTATTTTTAGCAAATAACTTCCACTTCGAGGAAACCATGAAATAATAGGAATGCATAATAATGGAAATTCTTTAAGTTTAATCGAATTATAAAGTAAATACAACTATGTCCTTATGGATCATATAAACAAAATTTTTAAAAAATTCAAAAAATAGAATTATGCATAATTTAACACATGCATCACAAGAACAAATTATTCCTGCGTTAGTAAATGAAGTTTTTAACAAAATTAAAGACGATATAAAGGCATCCACGTATTACAGAATCCAAATGGATTCTACTTCTGATATTTCCCATAAAAAACAAATTTCAGTCTTTATTAGCTATATAAATTTGTAAGAGAAAAGATTAAGTATATATGAGTCATTTACAGGGTTTATTGAAATAACTGATGTGACTGGAGAAGAACTAGCAAAAGCTGTATTTGAAATATTAAGTTAGCTTGATTTAGATATTATGGATTGTTTTGGATAGGCATACGACAACGGCAGCAACATGAAAGAGGAATATAAAGGTGTGCAATCTAGCATAATTGCTCTAAACCTCATGTAGTTTATGTACCTTGCCTATGACACTCTTATAATTTATTAATTTGCAATGCCACTTCCAGCAGTATATATTGTAACTTTTTGGGGATATTGCAACGTTTATATTGCTTATTTTCTGCATCCACAAAAAGATGGGAAATTCTACAAAAGCATTTAAAGTTCCTCATAAACCATTATGCGACACTCGTTGAGATGCAGAAATAGATACGGTTAAAGCAGTGTATATACAGTTTGAACAAACTTGTAATTCTCCAGAAGAATTTATTGATGCAAACAACAATAATACAGCGGTATCCGAAGTTAAAAATCTATTGGATCCAATACAATTAATGACATTTATTTTATGTTTAATAATATGGTTTACAATACTTGTCCAAAATTAGGACTATCAATAAACTAATTCAAGTAAAAACAATTGTTCTCGACTGGGCTTTTAATTTAGTCAATAAATTTAAAACTGGAATCCAAAATTTAAGAACGAAATTTAACTCATTTTTAGATGAAGCAAAAGTGATAGCACGTAATTAGAATCTTTCAGAACATTTTCCTGAAAAACGAATTCGAAAAAAGGGAAAATATCATATTTCGAAACAGCAGAAGATGAAATTATAGAAAACCCAGTTGAGGAATTTAGATACTATTTTTTAACTCTGTAACTGATACTGTTATTGTGCAGATCGAAGATAGATTTAAAGGTATTTCAGATTAATCATTGATATAAAAACTTTAGAAAAACATGAAATAGAAAAATGTTCCAAAAACGTAGTAACGTTTTATAATAACGATGTAGATGAAAACCTAATCCAAATAATTGTTTTGCTACGGGATTTCATTTCGAATAAAAGGGATGTAAATAACGCAAAGGACATACTGTAATACACACTAAAAGATAATTATAATGAATTATTTCTAAATATATTAACTGTGTTAAAACTTGTCTTTACGTTGCCAGTTACTATAACAAATGCTGAAGGCTCTTTCAGCAAATTAAAATTAACAAAGAATTGTCTTCGGTCAAGCATGTGTACAGAACGCTTAAATGCATTCGCTATATTAAGCACACACACCCCTCCAAAAAAATTGTAATTTTTCTGATCAATTAATATCAAAAACAAAATCGCATATTAAATAATCTTGCAATATGTTCGTGTTTGTATTTTTTTTTTTGTTGTTTACCAGAAATTTAGGGCTTTAATTGATCTTTTGCACCCAGGTCCCTTTATAGAGAAGTCCTGCTCTGATCAAGCGTAAGTAAATTTTTAAAATTAATGATAATTCATGTTAATTGCGCATTACGATATCTCTTGAAGTTTTCTGGTAAAAAAATATTTTCAAACTAGATATTTCACTGTCAAGTAGGCATCTAAAATTTCCCTCATAATTTTGCAGGATATTAATTTGGAAGCACTGATACAATGCCATTATATATCAAAACTGAAGATAATTAATTTACACTTCATAGAATCAAATCATCTTTACTAATACATAAATTTATAAAATCATTTTTTTTTATTATAGGTCATAAATTTGTGAATAAAAACCCCAAATTTATAAACGGAATTGTCTTATCTGAGGTCCTGAACCAGGAATTGATAAAACAGTTAACAAATTTATGTGGGATGGGGAATTCGTAAATGTATAGCTTTGAAAATAAATAAGAGTTTTCAAATTTGATGTGACTTCTGACCTTCAAATCAATATTGATTGTAGTATTCTTTGAGCCACTAGCTTTTCATATTGTGATATTAATTATTGTACTCCTTTTTTTCTTAACATCAGATCCTTATTTCTTAAAATAGTTAATTTTTTTTAGCTGGATTAAATAAAAGCACTTTCCCTGAGGAAAAGTTTTTTTTTTAACTGTACTCCTTTTTTTGCTTCATTTTTCATATCTCATTTACTTTGTAATAAGTAAAATACTTCACGAATCATAAGAAATAAAATACCTCAGAACTCTTTTTAATTTTCTGTGGCTCTAATAAATATTTCTATCATTGTTATCAAATAATTCCTTATTCAGTCAAAGACGAGAACTAATTTAACATAAACTGAAAGAGATTAATTTTATTACTGAAAAAACTTACCAAATTGTATGACATCATAACGTTATTTACGCTTATTTTATTTCATACTAGCCGCCTTTGGCGACCAGCCGCTTTTAAAATTTTATGCTCTTAAATGTTTAATGCTCGTTAAAACTTTAATAATTAAATATTTTATGTATTTCCTACTTTAATAGCTTCTTTATTAAAATATTTTGGAACTTCAAATTTTGATAGTCATATTATTCGCTCATAATATTATAAAGGCCTTCAATCATAAAGTAATATGTATCGCCCTAATTTTCTGTTAGCTCCTACAGAATTTATGCCTTAAATTAAGTGGAAAGGATTAATCTTTAATTAATATAATAATATTTTTTACTGAAACAAAGCATTTTTTATATGATTATTGAAAACAGAGTCACTGAGCATTTAAACCTTATGGGCACTAAAGAATATCTTTCTTAATTTATGTAATATTTCCAGAATTTGTCAACAAAATATTCTCAAATTCATCATGAGCAGATCGCTTAATTAACAATGTTTAATTTTAAATGCATCAAACACTAAGAAAATAAAACGAATCGTTTAAAATAATCGGTTGAAAACATGTTAAAAAAATTATTTAAAAAACAATGCACTTAAAACTATAAGCATATACAAAAAATATATAACTGACATAAATACAATTTAATTACAAAAGCATACAACTAACCTAAAAATAATTTAAATCAAGTACGCATCCGTTGATAATAGTTGTCAGCAATCAGAACACAATGCGCATGCGTGAATTTTCATCGCCAGTTACGGTAGCGTAAATGCGTGAATTTTTCTACGCCAGTTGGGATAACGCTACGCAGATTAGCAATTTTTATTTCCTTTATTCTGTTTTATTTCAATTCAAAAGTACTTCAGAATGAATCTGAAAGATCGATTCATTAGCAATGTTTAATTTTAGATGCATCAAACATTAAGAAAATAAACAGAATCATTTGAAAAAATCGGCTGAAAAAATGTTAAGCCTAGCCTCATTAGCGTGGGGAAAAAAACTGAAGCCTTACTCATTTGGCGGTGGGGAAAATGAAAAGATTTTTTTGGCGGGAAAGTTAGTTTTTAATTAATAATTAAAATTCAAAAAAGGGACCCCATTCCCGACCTTCAAGGTATACATGTACCAAATTTGGTAGCTGTAGGTCAAACGGTCTGGCCTGTACAGCGCCAACACACACACACATTGAGCTTTATATAAGTATAGATTAATCTACGCCAGTGATACCGATATTAGATCTGAAATGTTTCGATCTTAAGCTTAGTAATGACCTCAAGTTTCATTTTCTACACTTAGCTCATGATATTACGGGAAAGTAAATCACCGTATGGAGAAAAAAATTATATAGCGCGAATGAAAAATTTGCCAAACTGAGAGAAATACCTAGACCTTCAATATATTTCTCTAAAAGCGTGATAATGATAATAGTTTGATAAGAATATTTTGCATAGTTGTTGAAAAGAAATTATTGTTAATATATTACTAAAAGTATATTAAAATATAATTATAACCTTTTTAGATGAAAGACATTCTGATTATATATCCGGAAGGATACTCAAGAAATTTCGGATATCATTAACCACGGAGCTTAGAAAATTTATATTGCGGAATACTTAAAGTGTACTACTATAAAATCCTTTAATATTTTGTAATATAATATTCTGGTTTTTGTCACTCCTCATTACTGACTGAGCAATACTTACTGAATCATATATTCTAGCGAAACTTAAAATTAAGCCATTGCCATTAGGATCTGTAAGATAGGGTTGTTTTTCCAGATCTCAAACTGCATTATTCCTTTATTTTTGAATACTTATTATTCATTTTTGTTATATACTCATTTATTTAGGAAGTAATCTTTGTATGGATGTCGGGAGTAGATTAATTTTAGTTTTCTTCGAGGAATTTTTTTTTCATTTTTGTGGAA
This sequence comes from Argiope bruennichi, assembly GCF_947563725.1. Lineage (NCBI taxonomy): Eukaryota > Metazoa > Arthropoda > Arachnida > Araneae > Araneidae > Argiope > Argiope bruennichi. The sequence goes on from NC_079162.1 coordinate 122,758,566, forward strand.
CAGTCTTTAATTCTTTAACAGTGATCAATCACATTATAGATTTTCGATGATTTTCAATATTTTATTTCAAGTTAAATCTTTTCTGAATGGAATGACCTTAAAATGTTTAAAAAGCAATTTTTCTTTTCCACTAAAGATTACAGATATAGAATATTAGATTATATTAAATGCTAAAAAAAATTCAGTATGTCACAGTTATTTACAGCAATTTGGTGTCAAATGCTACAAGCTGTTAGAAACTCAATTCTACGTAATTCAGAATAATTTCTAACACTGCAAAAAATAGAAATTCATTGAGTTTATTATAATGCCTTGTTTATGAATTTAAATTTTCACACGATTTTTATCTATTAATAACTATTATTTTTATGAATGGATGAATGAAAATGTAAAAAAAAAAATTGATTAGTCAGATTTCCATCCTTCATGAAATGATACTTTACAAATAGAGTCAATGTGGATTTTTTGATCATTGATAAGAAAAAATATTTTGGTAACATTCCTTGTCTTATATTTTTAAGTTATCTGCTTTGCAGACCAAAGATTGAGTGAGTATTATATTTGTTTCTGTGATGACTTTGAAACTCTGAGTCACCTGATGATGAATTCTTTTTGCTTCGGATGGTGAACAGATTCTAAACGTATCACCAAGGTCCGCTGCAGGTGAATCCATTCACATCATCTGTAACCGTCCTTGATGGTGCGTACTGGATCTTAGATAACATCGCATTGACTTATAATGTTAATCTACTTAACAATTGATGGTTGCAAGCTTAAGACTTCGTTCTGATTCAGTGACATCCAGAATTTCGAAAATTTGATTTTGCTTGAACAGTAAAGAATTATGAACTGCCTTTAATGACTGCCGAAATTCGGAGGTAAGTATGAATCTTTTCTTTTTTGATTGCATGAATATTTATTTGGACACTTCATTAATCTTAGATATTCGGGATATTTCTAGATTTAAAATTTACATATTTTGATTTCATGTGTTAATTTTGGTCTAAAAATTTTCATTTTCGTAAGAAAAATTAATTGTTCCTCCATTGGAATCATTTTCTTTATTGGTTTGTCAATTTTTTCATACATTTATTTATTCATATCTTTGCAAAGAAAACAGAAAAATCCAGTTTCACCATAGCAAAAAGGAGAGCAGCAATGATTTTTTATTTTTCTTCTGCTTTCTTCATTAATTTGACAATAGTCTCGAGTTACTAACAATTTTTTAAACAGAATATCAATAATAATTTTTATTCAAATATGATTTCTTGAAAAAATGCCACCCACCTCACCCTGACATGGCATAAGGAATTAGACCGATAAAGATGAATGTTTAACATATATTAATACATGTGAGGTTTGAAGGACGGCAATATTTCAATACGAATATTTATATCTTATATTTTAATAAATGACATCCTATTTAATACGTAAAGGGAAATTCAAGTTTCTCTTCTTCGACCCTGCGCTCTTAAAAATTGAAGTATAAAACCAACAGCATTTGATTCGGTCGGTTAAAATTTGAAGTGCAAATTAATTCATCTGAACACGACTGCATTTTGAAACAGAAAGCATTATTTCAGGTTTGCCTTGGGGTGCCGATTACGGAAAGCCTGATTCTACCAAAAGATCCGTAATGTATGTGATCTGGTATATACTAAATTTTGTATCATAGGGTCAAACATCCAAATCTGGAGTGTGGGTGACAGTTTCCAGACAGCAGTTTAAAGCTATACATTCAGTCCCAAAATAGCCATCTGTTGCTCCAAATTGGGATATTTATTATTATTTATGACTAAATTAAACTAATGGCTAATGAAAGTCAGTCATCACTACACTCGTCAGTTAACACTCATACAGGTTTATAAACCTGCAATAATATCTATAAATGAAAGACAAATATTTTAGGTAAGTGCATAAAATGTTTATTAAACAAGGGACAAAAATCCTTCTAAGGAATTCAGCAGAAACTGTTTGAAAAAATGTAGTTATATGCCATTATAAACTAAACAATTTCAAATATTATTAATTTCTCATTTTATTTAATAATACTTTTACTTTATTCTTTAAATAATGATAGTGCCGTAGGAAACTTATTATGAAAAAGTAATAGTAAAAAACTGTTTGATCTATAAAAGTAATCGCAGCTGAAATATCGCCAGAAATGGGATTTAAATGTAGACTTTAAGCTAAGAATTAATCTTATAAAAGGACTTACGTGTATTTTAAAAAGCAAAAATGTCTGCCTGTCTCTTTTTCATTAGAAAATATAATTCATAATTTATTTTTCTTTTAACCTTAGTAATACTTGTGTAATAGAAAAGAAGCGATAACTCTGTGTTTCAATCTTTAATAATGAGGATCGAGGTTTGCGAAAGAAAGTAGATGTTACAAATCATCGTAGGTAAAAAAAAAAAAAAAAAAAAAAAAAAGTTTAAACTTTTTGTTTCTATCAGATCTAGCATCTGAGCATCTGAAATTTTTTTAATTTCAATAGTAGTTGATTCATGCTTACCAGCATGATGCATTAGCTGACTAATAAAGCTTTAGTAAGAATCCCTTGCCAAATTTATGTGAAACTTTGCATTTCTAGCCAGACAAATTCTATTTGAAAATTTCTTTTTAAGGTGGAAACATTGATAAATTTGCATCTTTTTTTCATTACCTATCTCGGAGTCTCCAATAATTTCAACATTGTAAAAAATTTATTGTCCCCATATTTCTGTTTCATTTACTAAGCAGCAACCCAGCGGGAGTGGTATCTCCAATACTTTCTTGTATATTCTCTAATAAATGTTACTTTGGGTTTAGACGCGCTTTTTACCCAACCGATTGTAACCAAAACTTGATATAGAAGGAAACTTTTGTAACCAAAACTTGATATAAAACTGCAATTGCAGTCACAAAATCCTTTTTTTTCCAACCGATTGTAACCGAAACTTGATATAGAAGAAAACTTTTGTATTCAAAACTTGATATAAAACTGCAATTGCAGTCACAAAATCCTTTTTTTCCCAACCGATTGTAACCGAAACTTGATATAGAAGGAAACTTTTGTAACCAAAACTTGATATAAAATTGCAATTGCAGTCACAAAATCCTTTTTTTCCCAACCGATTGTAACCAAAATTTGATATAGAAGGAAACTTATTGTATCCGAAACTTGATATAGAACTGCAATTGCAGTCATAAAATCACATACCAAATTTGCTATATTTGAGTCATTGCGTTTTTTTTTTTTTTTTTGGTTATTGTGTTCTGAAAGTATAGACTGACACATGTTCAACCCGTTATTGGATTTCACTCAAAATTTGATAGGTGTCTACAATATGGATGCTAAATCTATATATCGAATTTTAACCATCTAGTTATCTTCGTCTTGTAGTTATCATGGTAACTTATATTTGAAAAGTCAGACAGACAGACTTCTTCTGAAGAGATTTTGCTCAAAATTTGACAGAAATATACAAATTTCGTGTTAAGACCATACATCAAATTTCAGCCATTTAGCTCAAAGCGGGTTTGAGTTATCGTGTCACAGGCAGACAGACAGACATTTCCCAAAAATGTATTTTTCGAATTCAGAGAGATCTAAAATTCGGAGATTCGACAAAATCTCGAGTTTTTGACGATTGCAATACTTTATTTTCCGTACACGAGGAAGGAAAAAAAATGTCTTTATTATTTCTTCTCAGACACTACCTTGCTGCCATTTCGAATACGAGTATGAAACATAGCCGCACAAATAGCCGAGTTCTCGATATCCCGTTCCCTTGTGAAGCAAAGAGACTGATTACGGCTCCTTCTCGATGAAAGGATCATTCCTTGTAGAGAGAAAGCACATATTGAAGAAAAGACACAAATGCCGATCTTACGGTGCTTGACACATTGTCATTTTGAGTGTATAGATATGACCCTGGTCGCAGTTTCTTACATTGTATTCATTAATCACAGATATTTATTATTGCCATTGAAGAAATTTGTACAGTATGTAACGTTGTTGGCTTATTTATGATATACCAATTCAAGTCTCATTTATGATTGCCTCATTAAAAATTTGTACAAAATTTCCATTTCTATTATTTTCTTTCTACAACATGCAAGATTTTAGTCATATATTTCTCAAATTTCAAAAATATTCTGAATGTCATGTTTAGAACTCAACGGAATGACTGGTGATTTTCTCAAAAGTTTCAGACATTTCCGAATAGTTCAAGCATGGATGAAAATATTATTGAAATCGAAAATCCTGGATTTGAAAGCGAAATTTTAACTATGCTAAAGTTCCCATTAATTTTTTTTTCAAGTCATAAATAAAGTTTAAAAATTTTCCTAGCTGGTAACAATATTCAAAACAATTCTTAAATTTTAATTATCTGTTAAATTGAAAAATCACTACATATTCAATAATTTTTTTTGTTGTTGTTTCTTTTAGCACTTGCCATGGTCAAGCCCGCTGTTAAGAAGACAACGATTTTAAGCCGGTGGGGGAGCGTCTCTTGTTTTTATAGTAGCGCCATCTAGGGCCAAGAGAACGACTTAGCTACACACACGTCACAACCCTTTTTACGGGGCGGACTTTATTCACGCATTTCATTCACTCATCTACAGATCGTAATTTGAACCTAAATCAGCGAACGATCACCCCTGATCCAGTACCCCCAGTGGGATTACTCTCGACATGAAGGACTTTGTGACCACGACAGATTTATATGCGCGTCAGCCACCAAGCACGCGGAGAATCTTCGGTCGGCGGGGCTCGAGCTCGCAACCTAAGGAACGCGAGTCCAACGCTCTACCAACCAGGCTATCCCGGTCCATCATTTTTTTTAATTATTTGAAGTATATTAGAACTGTAATATGTCGTCAAATAGGATGACTGAACTCTACCTTTGGCAACTTGGCGAACAATGACTGGCAACTCCTCACACCAGAAAACAGACTTTTTCAAGTTTTCTTCAGTTGGTGTGAGGTTCCTTTGCGTCCATGAGGCAAGCCTATTTTTACTTTCTATATGAAATTTTTATAGTATTAGTTAATTAAAATTTATATCAAATTATTACTTGACTAATTCCTATAGTCGTTAAATTCTGGGAAAGACTACAAAGAGTGAGAAAATAACTACTTTATAAAATTATTTAATATCAGAAACACCTTCGAAATATTGATCAATAGCAGTTTCAATTTTTCGCACTTATCAACTTTTTTGAAAAAGAATCTGAAAATTTTTATTTTAATATAGATGTAGACTTAATATTCCGAATTTAAGAAAAAATTGTTCAATAAAAAAAGAGCCGGCAATAAAGCAACTAAAAAATATTTAAAGGTAGGTGAACTCAAAGACGAACTCCAAAAATGTTTACTTTCTCACAGAGAAGATTTTAAAATCTTATTTTCAATTTTTAACTCGTGATAGTAAAATAATTCTGAAATCTCTTATTTTTATTATTACTGTTATATACAGAGTGTCCTCTCTTCTTGTGGCCAAATAGCTAATTTCTAAACCATCAGAGTTAGACATATGATTCCAATTAAGAAAAATACTTTAAATGACGAAAAAAAGTGTATTATTTGAGTCGATCAATCTCTTTCTGAAAAATGTACGAATTCTAACTTTTTATACGTTTTCCGGTCCTATCAGTTATATTTAACACCTAATTATATTTTATACTTCATAACATACAATAAAAAAAATCTTTTGTTTTATGATTAAATTTGTCCGCGTTATAGCTGTTTAATTTAAATAATAGCCATATACAAATTCATTTTAAGAAAAATTTGAAGAAAAAAAATAACACAACAATGCATAATTCAATTTGCAAAAGATTCTTTAAGATATATCTTGCGACCACGAATTTAAATGTAAAATTTGTTCAAAATAGTGATTTTCGAGGTTTCATAGCTTTAACAGTTTTAGTTGCTAAAGAATTATTTTTTTTAAGTATTATAGTGCCAAAAATATTTTACTAAATATGATTGACAGAACCGAGGGACTGGTAAAAAGTTGGATTTAATAACTTTTTGAGAAACATATTTATTGATTCAAAAAACATAAAATATAATTCTTGCCGTTATTTATAGCATTTTACCAATTGTAACTATGTACATATCTCTAACAATGTAGAAGTTAGCTTTCGGCCGTGTTAAGAATGTACATCCTGTACAAGTTGTGTGTGTGTGTGTGTGTGTGTGTGTGTGTGTGTGTGTGTGTGTGTGTGTGTGTGTGTGTGTGTGTGTGTGTGTGTGTGTGTGTGTGTGTGTTCTTCAATCTACGAATAATTTTCACAAGAACTGGATAAAAAACTAAATTTTAACTTTTTTTAGTGCTGTCTGAATATTTATGTGATTAAAAATTCAAATGTAGACTTTTTTATGAAACATTGCTTTCTTTATAGCAATTCTACATTATTTATAATTTTTATTTAACCAATACTGGAATTCTTTTTCTAGACTTACAGTCCTGAATTTACCCTACTTTGGATTATATTCTAACAATAGCAGACAGACTAAAGCATCTAGATCATGGCGCATAGGTTATTACCAGTGAAATAGGAAAACTTCCTGGAGCAACCTATGCTGCCTGGTTCTGGATTCTAAAACATCTAATTATATGCAGTAATGCATATGAGTGTGACATCCATTTTCTTTCATCTGAAAGGTTGAATGGCTTGGAAAATGCAGTTAAATTGCAAGTTTGAACTGCTGTGGCACTTTGTAAAAGTGTTGCAATTTGTACCGAAATTCACTTTTAAGTCATAATGATGGTAAGTTTCTTACCTTCTTTTTCTATTACCAATAATTTCGCTTTCAATACTCACTCTACATTTATAACATTGCTTAGCAAAACAATTAAGCGCAACATAAGAATGCTTAATTGCACGCTTTTGTTTGATGATTTATTCAAGTCGAATTCAAAAACATTTAATTATTATTTAGCAAGCTAATTTTGCCGAACGTTAGAAAATTAATTGAGTAAGAAATTGTAATAATTTTCCCACTAGTGAATTTAAAAAATTGTCTGAAATATCCATTGCAAAGTATCTGTTATATAATCGGTGAAAGTAACAGAAAAATGTTTTAAAAGTATATTTCGCTTGGGAACAAAAGAGTATCTATTTTGATTCCGACGATTATTAATAAAGCTAGCATTTAATTTAATTTTAAATCTATTACCTTCTTTTCGAATTAACAATCTCAAAAACATTCAGTACAAGTAAACGAGATGAGTTCATTGGTATAATCTACAATGGTTTGAGAATTTTCAGTCTGCGTTTTAAATCATTTCTGAATGTCTACGATTGTTTTTACTTATTTGGTGAGACAATTTTAAAATGTAAAACTAAAAAGTTTGCTTTTCTGCGAGGTTTAATTTCAAACGATTTGTATACAAAATTAATTCTTGAGCATTTATTATTTTTTCACCAATAAAACAAAAATGTAATTTTTGTTAAACATTGTTTTTTATTTCGAGTAATTCAAAAAATTAAACATATTACAAAGCAGTCTGATAATCTCAACAATTAATCCCCTGCAGAGCAATGTCTCAAACACGGGCGGCAAGAAAAGATAAAAACTGCAGGACTTCTAACGAATTAATTGAAATCTTTTCTAAGCTGCCTACTTGGATGAGAAGACATTGTCTGTACTCAGGCACTGAACCTTAAATGATTTTGCTGACCTAGGAGGAGTTCGTGTCATTTGCAAGAAAATGTATCATCAATATTTTTGTTAAAATAAAATACATTTTTCTTTATCCTGAATGTCGACCTTTCCTAGTATTCCTAGAAAAAAAATAATGTAATAAGATCCTAGAATTAGTCTTGTGGATTTTTAAAAGAGAGTAGACAAGAATCTCTCATTAAAGTCCATGAGGCCAGTCCTGGTTTCTAAAACATCTAGTAATTATTTCATCAATGGTGTGCAAATATTGTATGGATTCCAGAGAAATTTTCATTTAAGATTAGAAAAAAACACCAAAACCTCTCGAAGAGTGAAAATTGCAAGCTATGTTTCATATCTGTTTTTGAGTTGTCTATATGAACGAGGTTTCGATGCCGATGTTAATGTATAAACCTAATACTTGTAAATCTTCAATGATTATGAATTGTAAGAAAAAAATTTCTTTAATATATTTTGTTTAAATAATCGTTTTTCCAGATCAGTGATCCTGCATGTTTACCTTACCACTAATGATATTCTAACGGAGATGGCAGGAGTGAGAACTTAGATCTGGTCTTATGGACTTTTGCTAGACAGCTGAATAGAACCACTCGTAAAAGTTCATGAGGCCCAGATCTGGTTTCTAAAACATCTAGGTATTCTTCATATCACAGTACATAAAAATTCTATTTAAAATTGATCCTGCACTGCAACAAGGTTTGATTTTCAAGGACTTTCAAGATGCATATTAAAATCAATATTTAAAAAAGTAACTAAATGAATGCCTTTCAGAAATGTTGAAAATGGTATGAGACTCACTCATGCATGGAGGAACTCACTCATGCATGTGGAATATATAGGTAAGATATTTTGTATGCTTAGCTTTATTATGTCTCTTTTAGTAGACAGAGTTTATCATTAAATAATAATTTACTACTTTTTTGACACAGTTTACAGACACTACTTTACTGACAGACTAAATAATTAAAATTTTTCCCCAAAGAACTTTTGTCATTCAGATTTATCGTTCAACCTTTTAGTTCTTTCTTTCAAAATTGTACTAGTTTTTTACTGAAAGAGAAATGAAATTTTTCCTTACTACTCTTATTAATATTTTAAAATATCTTTCTTTCAATATCAAAACTGAAAAGTTTTACGTTGACTGTTTAGATCTTCTTCAAATTCTTCTCCAAATGATTATTTTTAAATAAAAAAATGTAGAAAACCATTTTTGTTAAAACGATATTTTTTATGAAATTTTCGAAATTTCAACTTCTTGTTTTAATTTTAATTTTTACTAGAAAATTGCACAGTGTCTATAATTTAATTCTGGTGAAATTAAAAAAACTTCTAAAGATTTTTTTTTTTTCTTCTCAATATTTTGGTTTTACGTTGATATAAAGAGGTATTTCCGTTGATTTTTTTCCTCCCATGGAATTTTCTGATTATATTTTTAAAAAAGGTTAGTATCCAGAGAAAATTTTGTCATCGAATTAAATTTGATCAAAAATACCGAAAGATCAAATCTCAGCATATCTCTATGGGGTATTTTTAGCTTGATTCTCAGTACTTAATATTAAAAAATAAAAAATAAATTTATGCAAAATAGACCATTAAAATGTGCGAAGAAAAATATTTTTTATCTTTTCGATTTTTGAAATCAATTTAAAATTTATTTTCCACTCTCCCCCCCCCCATAACAAAAACTTCAGTTGAAAAATGTGTTTTTAATACTTAAATTTGAATAAAATTTTTGGCCTTTTTTTATTCTTATTTTTTAATAAATACGAATACAAGCTAATAAAGAATTAAATAAGCTTTTAAAATTGGAATCATTTTCAGTGCTGTAGCTTTAGAATATTTCGAGAATGTTCAAGAATGCAGAAAAACTGTTATTGGATTTACAGCACATCCTAATGCATAAAACCTAAAAAATATTCTCTTAAATAAGTTTCAAATATGGAAAAAAATGTTACGGGACTATAAATGGGGACTGGGATTACTATTTTATTGTAGAATTTCTTTTACCTAAGACCAGACTAGAGAACAGGCGCCGTCAGAGGCAAGTGCATGACTAGAACCTTAAGGCTACACGTCAATACAAGATAATGCCTTCCTTGCCTTTATTTATTATTTCTCCCATCCTCAACCACTTCTTTTTATCTAGTAATGTTTCATAATTTTTCTCAAAGTAGCAAATAATTTTAGTAGTAAAGTAGCTTTATACATTTCAATTGAATAAAAAAATTTCGATAAATGTCTTGTTGATTTGCACTATGGTCTTTTTTGATTAATGTTCAATAAGAAAGAATATGACATCCGGTACTATATGATATCATACTTGAAGGTATTATGAAATTCGTGTAATATAATTTAAGGGAAAATGTTTGCTAGCAAGATATACGATATGTTTTATTTTTACACTTGAGTTACAAAATTATATTTTCTAAATATTTAAGAAATATATTCGTTAATAATTTAATCTAATTAATGTGGTCGTCTGATGTGTATAATTCAGTACACACACAAGTGGGGAGGCGAGAATCTCATACTTGTGCCTGGATTAAGATAACCAAAAATAGCTTCTCCCCGCTCGAAGGGACACAGAATGTTTGAATTATCGGAATATAGCGATAACCTTCCGGAAGTGTAATCGAGTCCTAAAGGCCACCAACAGCCACGGTACAACTCTTTCCGTAAGAGGCAAGTCCCATCATTTTTAAGGATATTCTACCCCACATAGTTTCTGTATCCATTAGGGTAGCGAGAACCAACCACCAAAGAGGAAGCTCCTCATCCCCACATCTGAGGTTCTCCTCATGAGAATCGAGCTTAAAATAACTGAGAAAATCAGTAATCTGACGCAGATGATGTCCATTTCCCTACAGCAACTAATATCAGTGTTCCAGATTATGATGTTCAGCTTCAAAATCCGGTATTTGTTGCCAGCCTCAGCTATATCTTAGCTACGTCTTCTTTCCAGCTTTTTTTTTAGGTTTATTCTCTTCTCTACCCAAACCTGCAAACGAGTAGATGTACAGTTAATATAGGAGCTCAAATGAAAATATAATGCAAACAGTAGTAGGATAATTCTGACCTGTTATGTACATTATTTAGTTCTTATTAATATACGTACTAAGCATTTTGTCGGTTATTTATACATCCCTACAATTCTCATTTATAAATCATAATGTTATGTACAACAAAGAATGACAGTATAAATGAAGTAGTACAGTGAACTGGGAATTTATTCGGTAGTTCAAGTTTTAAATACCTTGTCAAATTAATATTTATCTAAAGAATTTTTTTTATGGTTGCAGAAAATTATGTCAGAACAGTTTAATTGTACGACTTCATAAAAATTAATTATTATTATATTAGTTATTACTTAAAAATATAATCATCTACATTGAGTAATATGTTTTTAATTCATGCATAGATTGGTGGAAGCAAAAATTCAGAATGATATAAAACTGAATGGGTTTATTAGAAGAATCTGAGAAACAGTTTGATAAATTTCTGAAAAATTAATTACTATTTTAAACTGAAACAAAATGTAAACTTCATCAATTGAGTTTTATTATCAAACTGTTCGAATATTTTCTTACTGCCAATAGTAAAAAAACATTGAAGTAAAAAGTTAAAAACAAAAGATTAACATTAAACAAAAAGAAAAAAAATGAGTAACAAAAATAGAGACATAAGAGAGAGTAAACTAAAACTATCGAAAGATATTTTCGAAATGGAAAGATGTTTAAAAAATGCTTCACAATATTTTGCTATAAAGATAATAATTTCAAAATTGGTTAGAATTAGCTAATTAATATATTGAATTGAATTAAAATTTTACTACTTAAACAATTTAGGTATGAGTTCTTTCTTTTCCATTTCTCAAATATAAAAGGCTAATTGATTTTTTTTTCTAAATTTATTTAAATCTGTTTAGATTTAAATATGAAAAAAGCAACTAAAGAAATTATATGGGAAATGCCAAATTTCTTTTTGATAAATAATCAGATTTACATTCCTTTTGACTTAGAAAATATTTTTTAAAAGAATATCTAAATATTTAAATAATTTCTCCATGTTTTTATCCAAAATTATGTTTTTGTAGGTTGTTTAGAAGAAGATGATCTGTTTTCATCTGATGCAGAAAAAAGTACGGAGTGCAAGAGACATGAATGATAAAAAAAATTTCTGAGGCCATTTCATTTTTAAAAAAATTTACCGCATGTAAAAGCGATGCATCTTTCTTTATTCCATTGTATAATTTACATGGTATATAATAAAAATCATTAAAAATGTCATGAAGTGTCGTATATGTTTAAAATATCTATAATTAAAATATCAGTATATTTAATACTATATGTATTTAACCATACACATTAGCAAGTTCCTTCTTACATTAAAATGGATCGCTTTCTTCTTCCCAAACGAATATAAAGAATTATTTGTATTTGACATCTCATATAATTTGTATATGATTATCAAAAATCATATATAAAAAATTTTCAATTATCAGACATATAATTTATGAATTCAATTTAAATATAGTTTAGTAGATATTCAGGTACGTACTGTGATAAATTGCTAATAATAACTTTTATATATCCCATTGTTTCATTAATTTTTTATGCTACCAAATACAAAAAAGTCTAAAGAGTAATTGTTAAGTCAAAGTGAACATATACAACAGCATAATACTTCTTATGAATTATAATTCAACATAATTAAATTGTTATTTTAAACAGAAAAGATTGTTTATAAGACATTTGAAAGAAAAAAGAATTTACGAGGAATGCCTCGCCGAAAAAATCTTCTTGAAGAATGTCTTTTCGAATTGAAAAAATAGTATTAAGCAATTAATTAAAATAGACATTTTAAGTTATGAAGGTACCTTGTTTTAAAACTATCACTAAAGTCAAGTATTACTAACCACGGAATGAGAATGGAATAATGGAAGAGAAAAACTTAAATTAACATTAAATATAAGTAAAAAGAGAAATATTTTTTAAAGAAAACCAGAAATTAACAATGAAACGTTGCATAATATTTCGTGCAAGCTTTGATAACTAGACACAGTTGTATAATTTTGAAAAACAAATTATGAAATCCTCTTCAATAAAAGTAATTTGAAATTTCATATTGAAAAATCATTAAAAGAGGAAAATGACAAATAATTCAATGCGCAAGGCATTTTATTTTCATTTAAACCATAATGAAATTATATCATTTTTATTGAAATGTGTTGCATATTACCAATTGCATTTACCCGCAAATTTAGAATTAAAAATTAAAATATTAAATTAAGAACTGCGATGTAACCTTGAATTTACTGCAGACAATTCAAAAGATGAGAAAAACTGCATATCATTTTATGCATATTCATTTTTATTCTTATTTTTAAAATGATAATTGAAATGTCAGCTGTGTATTTTTTATACGCGATATATTGAAACCATTGTTTTAGAAATTGATCTGCCATTAATCGTTTCATTAATTCGTTTTGTCTAAATTTGACAGTTAAAACTACTTACATAAACAGAAACTAAAATTAATTTTAAAAGTTTGGAAAGTAATTTTGCTCAGTTTGAAAAATTATCGATAAGATTAAGTAAATGAAAATAATTATTATTATTATAAATAAATAAATAACTTTCAGAAAATTAATTATTTTATGAAAAGCAAATTAGTTGAGGAAACAATTTTGCTCTTATTTCACACATGAAATTGTATTAATGAATAATGAAAATCATGTAATGAAAAATTATTGTTACATTTACTTCTGCTCTACAGGTGAGCGGGATTTTCTTCTCTCCTTTAATGACTGTTAAAGCTAGAGTTTCACTGATCGATATATCTATATATAAACGAAACAGATCCCCTTAGAATCGGATACAACGAATTCCAGGAAATTTTTGCTGTGTTAAAGGAAAGATTCACTGCGTAAGTAAACGCGCACCGTTCCTATGATCTCCAGGTTACAAATTTGCCATAAATAGAATGAAGTAGAGGCAGAGGTATTTTCGTTTTCCGACATTAACTTCAGAACTCGTCATCGCACAAAAATTAATTTTATATCATGTTAAAATTCAACTTTCAGTAATATTAAAACTTTCCAGTGGCACACATTTTAATTCCGAATAACAATTCAATTTTAATTATTTTTTTTTCAAAATTAATTTAAACTCAAATTGTAACAATTCCATTTTTTATCTTTTGAAATATTAAAACTATTTTACGATTTAACTGCATCTATCACTCGCTCTTTTTTGCTAATGTTGCTATTATTATTATTATTATTTTAATTTCTACTTTCGTTTTTATTTCTCAGCATAGTAGTCTAGTTGAATTGTATTTTTACATGAAAAAAATATGTAATAATTTTTTTAGTTATTGAGCTGGCTATCTAAAACTAGCCTTTCCGTTTGCACCCGGATATATTACTGGATAAAGAGAATACGCGTATCAAAACTTAAACATCAGTTTTTCGTGTTTAAATTTTTTAAAAATAAGTAATGTTAGAGGAAAAGTTTAAATTGGGACGTTGTGGATAGTATAAAGACCTATAAAATGAGCTGTAGAAATATCTAATAATTAAATTAGGCCAGGAGAAAATTTAAAAAGTACAAATTTAAAAAGGAAAATATTTTTCTTTTTAATTACGAGAGAAATTTTCGGAATTCTACTTAAATACATATTTCAGATGAATATCTGCATACATAAAAATTTCATATCAATATCTGCATTAGTTTTTGAAAATTTTGATAATGTCACACAAAAAATAGTTGTCAAAAGATGCCTATAATCCGTATTTTTCTATTAATCAGAATTCATGCTCCGAATAAAGTCCTTTTCTAAAAGTATTATTCTATGATTTCAAATGTATTATGAAAGTTTATTTTGAAAAAAAAAAGAAAAAGAAGAGATGAAAATTAAATTTGGAAGAAAAAAAATCTTACCTTGTGGTGATTGATTCTCGACAAACATAGCAAAATAGTAGTGTTCATGAGCGGAATGATCTGGCTTAAGAACTAAAACAAAGTATTAACTTTAAATTGAAGCTTCAGCTCTTGAAAAAAAATCGATCATTATGATGGCATTTGAAATCGTAGAGTAACACTTTTTGAATGAGACTTTTTTGTGCTCCGCGAATTTGGGACGATAGAAAAGAACTTGATTTTTAGGACATGTCGCATTTTTTAAAAAAAATAATAATGCGGGTATCTATCTGAAATATTTATCGGCAGTTACTTTCCATTTTAAATTGACTTTAGAGAAATTTAGTGAGAATCTTTAAGATTTCAAGGTCAAATTATTTGGCGATTAAATAGTTTGTGTTGCAAAATTCGTTACCAGAAATCAAAAAATTATTTACTATAAATATTATTATTATAATTTTATTATAAAAATCTTTAAAAATATATTCTTGCTTTCATTCCATTGATCTGATTAAAATATTGCGAACTGAGTTTTAAACCAAAAGATGCGATATCCTTATTATTAACAAAAAAAGCCATACAATTTAATGAATTTCCTATCCTATTATCAATCACTTCCGCCAGTAAATGAAATATTCTCCGCTTAATGAAATCTAATAAATTCATTGTCTTAAAATGTCATTACGGAATTCCTGTCTTATAAATGAGCTAAAATTACCTTTTTATACGATGAAATCAATGCATTTTATTCATAATAAAAATTTCTGAGTGTTTATAAAATGTCTTTGGAACTGGATCAATTGCCGAAGCTGGATTTTAAACGATCCTGAAATACAGGGTGGTTATAATTAAAGTTCCACTTTGAAATGGTCATAAAAGGAAAACTAGTGGACCAAATGTTATCAAACTTGGCAATAGTTTAAAGGAGGTCATGAGAATTTCTTTTCTGCCAAAAAAGTTCAAAAACTTACCACCAGGGGGGAAATGGCGCTGTATGCAATATTATCAAGCAAAATACATGAAGTCACCGGTTTCAAATGTGTATAATCGTTTCTGAAACGTGTTACAAAGTATGTTCAATTGTTCAATTCATGTTCATGTATGTGTTATCTTAAAAGCACTGTTTATTGTGATAATCTAAACAATTTTGTGGAACTGAAAGTTGAGGTACACCGACATGTGCATAACATTCCTCATGATATGCTAAGAGCTATTGTTGAGAATGCAGTAATGCGATTTAACTTGCTTTCAAAAAATGGTGGACGCCACATTGAACATGCTTTGTAACACGTTTCAGAAACGATTAAACGCATTTTGTCTTGTTTTGCTTAAAAACATTGCACACGACGCCATTCCCCCCTAGTGGTGAGTGTTTTTTGGGGGGGGCGGAAAAGAAATTTCCATGATGTTTTTAAATCATTGCCAGGATAACATTTGGTCCAGTAGTTTTCCTTTTATGAACATTTCAAAGTGGAACTTTAATTATAACCACCCTATATATTGATATGCTCAGATTTTCAATAATTAGAATCATAAATTATTTAGAATTTTTAAAAGAATATTTACAATAAAGGCTAGTGTGAATTATGTTTTGTTAATTTTCAAAATGCAAACTTAAAACAAAATCCGAAATTATATATATGTGTGTGTGTATGTGCGTGTGTAGTGATATTTTTAAATCCAATTTAAATCTTAATTAATTTTTATTTTAAATTAGCCCATATTACTCTATTCCAATTTTTTTTTATTTCCTGATCCAAATATCATTTTCTTTATTTAATTATTGCCGACACGCTCTCTAAATATTTCTTTTTCTTTATTTTCCATGCCTCGAACGAAAAAATAAGAATTCCTGACGCCTATTCAAGTTTTTCAAAGATACCTAAGATTTCCGTTCCCAAGTCGATATGTGCCAACGAAATCCCTATTGGAATCTCATAATAAAACCAGTAAATGGAAAAATTCTGACACACTTCACTCTTGCGTCGTGATATGAATAGACGTCTTTTTATCATTGTTCTTCCTTGAACAAATTATACCTTCCGGGATAAAATTTCAAAAGTTCCTTCTTTACGGCCATGCATCTCTACACACACACACACACACACACACACACACACACACACACGACGTTGCAGAACTTCAGAAGCTGAGTAATTTTTCATCATATTGTTACGAAATTGTAGAAAAGCGATCATTTCAATGAAAAGCCAAGTCATCAGAAAAATGATGCAATATGAAAGTATAAGGATTGCGACGTTACAGGTGAAGTTGGGACAGACAAACCAAGTAGATTTAGCGCACACAAGTCTAGTTTTACAGAATTTCGCTGCGGTTGAAAATGATATTGTGTTTTCAAAATGACTGCAATAAATCATTAGGATGCCTTTACACCTAGTAGGATGATAGGAAAACCGGAGGAAGAGTGCAGTTTGACGAGTCTTGCAGAAGAATTTGGAATTGACAAAAGTATCATTTCGAACGCATGGACAGTCAAAGCAAACAAAGGTAAAGATGACGGATATGTCACCGAAACCCTTCGATACCCGAACGATAGATGCCACAGTTTTCTGTGGCCAGACTCAAAGGTTATGTTAGAAATTTTCCGACAGGGAGAAAAAATGTTTTCGATGAAAGAGGGGCAAGCAAATTTCCTCTGTTTCAAAACAGCGAATAATAAATAGTTTAATATTTAAATGAAGGTAATTAAGTAATTAATAGATAATTTAATTGTAATAAATTTGTATTTACTATCTGTATGGTGTAAATGTAACTGAAATTTTTTCAGGTTTTGAAACTTTTTATCAAAAATCCATTTTAAAAAAATGACTAGTGTGCCAAGTAAACAAGAAGTCAGTGATTTTGTTTCCTGTTTAAAGAGGAATCTGATTTTTAGGTACAGCAAATGATTAAAAAAATAGTTAACATTGTTTAGCACTTAAAGCATCTTGGAACATCCCAGAGTCATTTTTTCTGTGCTGAGCGCAAGAATAATGTAAAGTGGGTGCCCATCATTTGAAGATAAATTGCAGTTGACAACATTCAATTCTTTGCTTCGACAATTATCTTATTTTGTTATAAAATTGAAATGATAACGTGAAAATTTATTTCCAGTGACAGTGTGATACATTTAAGATTAAGTTACTGATTCTTCATTTTCTATTATTCCTCGTCGTTTGATAGCACAATTTTTTGAACTGAAAAATTTACTCACGCTTTCTAAGGTTTGTTTGGGGATGTGTGTAATATTGAATGGTTACATCATTTTAGAAATAGTAGCAAAGGCTTGACTCAACAGAAGTCTTTTTTGAGTGTATGTATTGAGATATTCTACTGCGCAGAATGAATTGAAACCCTATTCGATGGATTTTGGCTGTTTCCGAGGTTTGTAGAAAATACTCAGGAAAAAAGTGGCATTCATCTTTTCAGTCAGCACAGTGTCATATTATGAAATGCTATTTATTTAATATCCTATAAAAAGATTTCACAGACAAAAAGGTAGTAATAAACTATCATTTACCAATTTTTACACTGATTTTGTTGCGTTTTGTTATTTTGCTGTGCTCTCTATTTCTGCCTTAGGAATGAAACCAAATGGAGTTATTGCATATCAAACATATAACCATGATGAAAAGAGAAAACGTTTGAAGGAAAGTTTTGCAAATGTAGACAGTTAAAAATCACAAGTAAATTTTAAAGTTAAAAATAGAAAAGCAATTTTTTTTCTGTTCCGTTAAGAAAAAAAAATTTAAAAAAAATACTGTCTAACTTTGAAACTTGTTCTTTCTTTCTTTATTTTTTTTTTATCTGAAATTAATTTTCAGTAAAGCCGTACAAATTTTATATATTTATAGAATACATTTTTAATAATATTCAAATGTATAATTCTTATGCAAGAACATTTACAAATCTGGTTTGCACTAAAGGGCTTACTTTAAACGGAAATTTTTGTAAAGTTTGGATCTATGTTACTGGAGCAAGCAAAATCCTAAAATGATGAAGAAAAGATTATTTTTGAATTAACATTCTTTAACATGCAAAAAAAATCCAATAAGAACTTCATTTTAAAACCTGCCAAACCAAAATAAGGTCATAGGAAAAAAAAGAAGAAGAAAAACAAGATTTCTGATTCAAATAATGAAGGCTATCTTACTAATTCTACTAAATTTGTGTAAACTTTTTCAATAAAACGATTTTTAAATCAAGTAACAATCCTATTTATTGTACTTTCCCTTATACCAGTATTATTAAAAACACTCATTCTGAATGGGCTATTACCATTATTTCCTTATCATTATCGTCATTAATTTTGTGTACATTATTACGTGCAATCACGAAGCTCTTTCGGATATGAGGTTCATAAGATCAAAAGGAAAAAATATTGTTGCCATCAATAGATAATGAAAGCTTTCCTTTTAGAACCTTGCTTTCATCAGTCATTTTCTAATGTAATCTGGAATTTTAATTATCTTCAATAATATTCTAAGAAAATAATAATAATAAAGCTTTTTTCAAAATCAATATAAAGTTTAATTTAAATTAGTTACACTAATTTATGATTCAAAATTAGTACAGTAATATGTATTCGATTTCCATGTATTAGTTGTAAAACTAAATCTAGTTCTTCAGGGGCTGGAAAAGTATAACTGGCGATTGATTTATTTCCTAAACATTTTTTGTAACCTTTATGTAATCAAAATTACCAAGAATATCGAAGTGGGTTGTCATTGCCCTTTCAGTACTTGTCTATTTTTAATCGCTGTTTATCTGTGACTTTTGCGCATAGATTCACATACTTTATTAAAAAAAATGAATTGCTTTCTAGAAGTATGATAAGAGTAATTCAAATTCAGTCTATTAAAATGTAATTCCTGAAATAGAATTAAATAAATGAAATTTTATGCTTGATGCTTATGCTTAGCAGTGCAAAGATTTAATGAAAATAATAGAATGTGAGAGCTTGATAAGACTAGAACTAACATTTTATCTTATTGAATAAAATTTTTTAATTATATTTATTTAATTAGATAAGTTTCCCCACATTTTATATTGCAGTCATAGAATAAAAAATACATTTCGTAAAAAATAAAAAATAACAAAATAATTAATTTTTATGAAGTAACTGACAAATTTTAAATCGTGAAGGTTAGAAAAATACTTTCTTTCAAAATCTAATCATTCATTATAGTTTGAACCATTATTTGTCCAGTATAATCCGACCTTTTTAAATAATCCATGTTTATTTCACTTAAAATATTGCTTTTCTAATTTATGATAGCTAGTTTGAAATTATTTATTGAAATTTGTTTAATTTATTGACATGAACTAAAACAATATTCAAGCATAAAGTTTATTTAATTAGTTATGTTAAAGCTAAAAACTATTATTTTAATTACTTTTTCTATTTATCTTATATATTTAGATAGATTTTCCCAACTTCTCTGCATGCTGTTAGAAATTCTGTAACATAGGGTTAATACATTATTATATTTATTTATATTTATATTTCGAAAAATATATAGATAAATTATTTCAGAATGTGTAACTGTGTATAAATAAAAAAAATACATAAAACATCTACTGCAGCATTAATTTTCTGATGATTCTATAAGTTAGCAAATATGAAAGGGGGTAGGGGCGCAATTACGAATATTATATCCCGGGAGCCGTTTATCCTCGCTACGCGTTCTACGCTCCCTCCCCCTCCTCCGATTTCCACGTGCAGTGGCTTAATGAACCGCATTTTATATCCCATAGTATAAAGAAAATTTTATTGTATAGCTTTAATTTTGATCACATGACCCCATTATTCGAAATGCCATTTATTTAAATCAATGGTAGCATTAGCATTTAGCGTTGTTTGAATTATGACGTTAAAAAATTCTCATACATACGGACCGACAAATGGTCATACCGCTGACAAGGTTATTATTAATAACAAGTGATTTGTCATATTAACAGTAACGTATATGTGTATTTACATAACACTGAGATAAATAGTAAATTGGGATCAAAGCGAAGTGTTAACGACGCATTGAACAACGGCGTACTTAGTTTTCATTATGTTGTTTTACTTTTGATAAATCATTATCATTTACTTCCAGAAAACTATTTTACTTTTGATAAATCAATAATCATTTACTTCCAGAAAACTATTTTACTTTTGATAAATCAATAATCATTTACTTCCAGAAGTGAAATATTTCAAGTATAAATTTCTAGGAAAAAACACTTGCGAGAAAAATAATAAATAAAATTTTAAAAAAAATTTAATGCAAATGAATTTTATATATTTTCAAAATTTAAGCAATAAAGCATTCCGTACTTTCATTGATGATTTTGCATTTAAATTTAAACTTATTTCAAACAATATCGTTCTTAAATGTACATGATTGTTTCAATATTGATATTATTTTTAAGACCAATTCAGACGTGTGTTACATTCAATTGATCTTACAATAAATTACATTAGAGAATCCTCTAAAATTAAAAATATAAATGTCGGGTTGAACTTTTATTTAATTTGTTTAAGGATGAAACGTCAAAATGTTATCCAAGCATATATTTTATTTTCATGGCGCACATAAAAAGTATATTAAGTTTTTTAGTTCGATTTACATGCAAACAGATTTCATTATATTCGGGACCTCCTTTAGTTTCATGTATGCTAAAATGTTCTGTTAGGTAGACAACATTTAGAAAAGTACTTATGAAAGTTTTTAGAAATTATACTGGAGTGTCGTTTTGAGAGCAAGGTAGTTTAATTTTATCAATGTTGATTGCAATTCTCAGCAAGGTACATCATTTTTCTATCCTGAGGAGTTGATTTTAGAGGATCTTGATGAAGAATTGAATACTCTCCAGCATGAGTGTAGCAGGGAGCTCCAAGACAAAGTAATTTAGTTGATTTGAAGATGTAGTTAGTTTAATCGAAAATTGTATTTCAGTTTTCATAAAAAGGTGAAAAATTTTGAGTACGTTACAATTTGAAAAATATTGCTAAGAAAAAAGAAATAAATTTATAAAAACTCACTTAAATGTGAAAAATTATACTGTATGTAATTTTTAAAATACTATACAAAAAATTATTTTATTGGTTTTGAAAAACATGATTGATTCTTTATGAAAAGAGTTATCCTAATATTTCATAAAATTAGCGCATTTGTTTTAAATTAGAAAATTTGTCTTCAGAATTCTCTATTATATTTAATAATATTTATTGTTGAATAATTAAAGCAAAGATTACGGATTAGAATTGCACTGTACTAATTAAGTTTTAGCAGGATAATATTAATCTGATTCTATTGAAGACAGTTTCATCAAAAAAAGATGATTTTGTGATACCAATTACAATATTTCTGTTAAATAGAATTAAACAGAAAGCAATTTATAATAACAGATTGAAACTGCATTCAAAATAATGGTGTTTTTTGTTTGTTTTTTTGCTTGTTTGTTTGTTTTTAATTTGAAGATTTTCGTTTGGATTTTTCAGATTAGGGAACATTAATCCAACTTTCGGAATATGGTATTAAAAGTGTACATTTTTATAACTTTACTATAAAAGATTTAATAGCCATATATTTTTGCTTTCCTAGATAAATCCTTCAAAAATTAAAATTTCATTTGCGATATAGTGATTGTATAAAATTCTTACCTCATCCTAAAAGTTAATATTTGAAATAGCAAGTTAATATTTGAAATAAAAGTACTTCAATCTTAGAAGAGACAAAAGGAGAGAAAAAATCAATTTGAGTTGCAACAAGTAAAATTCTAACCAACCTAGTGATGCTATTTTCTAGAATTAAATTATTTCCTAGAATTAATTTTTATTTTATAATTAGAGTACATTAGTACACGAGTTATTTTCCAGGTGTACGGAAATATTAAAATGTGATGAAATTGCTGAACAATTTTGTGAGACGAGCAACTATTGTGAGTGCCTTATTCAAAATTCATCCATGCCTTTTTTTTTAACTATTGAAAATAGCTTAGAGGAAGAATTTTATTTAGCTTCAAGAAATAGTTGCTTATATTTCTGTTAACTTTGTGTGTTTGGTGATTTCAATAAGGCTATAGACTGGTTTTGGAAAGAACATTCTATATTGTGCTTAAATGCATTAGTCTTGTTGATCAGAGCGTATTTATTGCCGTTTGAGTTCAGGATAGGTGAATTGGGGAACATTTCTTGGGGAAAGTTTTCTATTTATTTCGTACAAACATTTAACATTTGGGTAATATCTTTAACTTTGTCCTTCTTGAGCAGCTATTATTGTTGTCTTCGATGTCTTTAAGGTTTTGAAAAAGAAATTTATGGCGCAACTGAATTCGTGGATGGTCTCATCTATGTCTTCGATTGAATTTATTTTGGGGCTCCAGAGATGTTGCTCTATATAAGTTTCCAGTAATCAATCCTATCTGTTCATGAATTTTGCTATTTTAGTGATGGGGGGGGCAAAATTAGTATTGAGATTGATTTCAAACACTTCTAAATTCTAGTATCCTGAAAGGTCATTCCATGAAGTAGCACAGTCCGAAAACAAAATTTTCATTTTTGTATGCCCCAATGCTTTGCAAGAAGGTTGGACGATGCCATAAGGACTAGTTTATTATTCACGATATAGTGATGAATAAGCGGGTTATTAATATTGACATGGCCAGAGCTCCAAGCTGGATACTTAGCATTGAAATCTACCATAACAAAGGTACCAAGAGAGATGCTACATATTCTGTTATATACTTGTAAATTTATTTTTCCTCATGAAAGAGTGAGCTGTAAACATTTGACTATAATAAATGAGAAGTTATCTGGTAGATCTATTGCAACAGTGTTCTCGAAAGTGAAACTGTCTACAGGAGAGAGATGATGATTAATGCAGTTATTAAGAATTACAGTGCCTAAGAAGTAGGTGGCGCTGAGTGTATTCACTTTCATTGTATATATTACATACTCTTTTTCGTACCTTGCTGACTTCTGTAAATAATTTGTGCAATAAATATGTGTTTTTAGTATTTGAGAGCTCTGCAGTTTATTGTTTCAATAATAATGATTACTCATTGTTTCTCTTAAAATTGAGTAACCTGATATGCAGGTCACAAGGGAGTGAGTCCTCTATAGCAGTTCTTGATTAATTCTGCTGTACCTCCACCTATGTACCAGCATCTGTTGGTAAAATACATTGAATAGTTGGACATTTTAAGTCTATCCCACAGATTAAGATGAGTTTCCTGAATGACTTGGCTATGAGATCTGATACTACACACAGTACATGAATTCCTCAGCTTTTTAATTGAATCCATGCAGGTTGTTGCTATTTTTTAAATGAGCGTTCTGGAGTTTTTATCAGAGGGGCATAGATTTGCAGAGGTAGTCTGCATTTAGTGGTTACTAATTCCTGATAGGATGGGCGGGTTCTCAACTGAAAAAATATTGAAAATTGTCATTTTGAATGAAATAAACTTTATTTTTAAAAGTAGTGAATTAGTGATTTGTAATGTTATGTAAAACTATCGATCATTTACTTTCATTCCAAATCCTAAGCAAATTTGTTGAAGTATTATTTTTTTACCTTTAATCCTTTTGCTCGGCCTTCTTTGCTCTTTATTTTATTATAAATAATAATATATTATTATTTTATGTTTTTTAGCTCCTCAACTATATTATACCAAAACCATCAGACTATACTAATTTTATTTCTATCTTCAGTATGGACACAGATGTGACAATTTTTTTTTCTCCTTTCTCTTCTACTTTCTGGCCAAATCAAAATGCCTGGTCTTCCACACTCTGTTGAGATAATTTATAACTGCACTCGGACCGTTTGCAGATTTTATTACTTTCATCGCTGCTGTTTATTCTATATGTTAATATTTGTAAATGCAGATTTATTTCAAAAACTTTCTTGCAATTTTAAATTTACTCAATCATCAATCACTGCTTTTCAGCAAATGTATATTAGTTTATGGTTATATATTGTAATTAATAGAACTTGCATCAGTTCAACACACACACTGTAGCACCTTTAATGCAAAGGATTGAAAAAAGCCTGCAGAATGACCATGAAAAGGTAGTACAAAGGTTTACAAAACATAATTTTTTATGTCAATAATTTTAAATGGGTCTATGAGATTTTTATCATTTTTCTTCTTAATATAATGATACAATAAAATTAAGCAGTTCATTAATGAATTAAATTTAAAAAGCGAGTTAAGAGTCGTCCTTTATTTTCCCTTTGTTACGGTAGAATTAATCTTGGGGAGTTTTTGGCACCCTTTAAATGAGGCTGTATGCGGTTCCATTATAGTTAGCGTATTCAGGAATGAATATTCCTCCTTCATTTGGACATTTACAAGAATCAATATTTTCAGCACAGTATATAGAACAAACTTACAATTTGGACCCTGAACTGTGGTGTACAGAGGAAATACTACAATTTTGACTTGTAATAAAAATTTTTGACTTGTAAAATACTACAATTTTTTGCCGAGTAAAGAATGTAAGAGTGAGAAAATGTTTCCCGTGTTGTTAAGTTACAAAGACACATTTTCAAAAGTTTTTTTTCATATTGCATGATTCTTTGAACTCGGCAGGAAATTAATTTTTATGTACTAACTTAATTTTATTCTGTATCTTTCAGAATATTTTTAAGATGAAAGAATTAATTAACTAATTCTTTAGGCTTAAAATGCTATTAATAATTTTTCGAAAGAAGTAATAAATAATTTGCATGCTCTCATATTCAGGAAGCAAAAAATAAAAATAATTGAAAGAATGCAAATTTGATGAATCAAAATATTTAAGAATTTTTTTCTTAGTTTTCAATCTTTTACAATAATTTAAAGACCTATATGCGGCCATGCAACAATAAGTTTATACAAAAAAATATTGCATGATTGTATCGAAAAATAATATTCTTTTGCAAAACAATGGCATTACGTAGATATTTGCATCGTAAAAATTTATATAAAATAAAATATATTATATATCTTTGAAAATTATTTCGTTATTTTTTACATATAATCATATTCTTTAGCACTTGATAACTAAAAGTTAGACAGATTACAAAAAGTTAAAATATAACGGGTTTTTATTGAAAGAAAAAAATGAAGGGATGAAATATGATAATGTATATTGTAAACTAGCCTCTTGTAAAAATTCATTCAAAACATTGCTGCAAAACACATTACGAGTATAATGCGAACGATTTATCAAACTCTAATTTCATTTAAAATATTACAACGTTTTTAAAAAAATTAATTCAGACTATCTTCAGCAGGATTGTATAAGTCAAACAGAAATGTCAGGTACATAGAGTGCAAAATTATAGATACATTTTTGCCAAATTGCTTTGGATTAGAAACTATAGTTTTGTTATCACAATTATAAAAACTAATTTGCAAAATATGAACATTTCAGTATTTCATATATAAACGTTAAAATACGGAAAATAAAAAGCTGCCAATAATTTATTCAGCAGCTTTTAAAAAATATTTTCAGTGTTGGAGATTATGGTATGAGAGCTCTGGTACTCCATGAAGATTTCATCCTCAATGACATTTTTCGTTAAGAATCAGCCGCATCAAAATATCATAAAATGGATTGGAATATATGGAGAACGAAAAATATAGTAATGAAGTCTATTAATTGCAATAAAAGCTGTCTGGAATGCATTTCATTTAACTATAAAATTTATACGCTACCGCTCCACCATGGAATATGCGTTTGTAAAGGACCCTCTGTGAGGTTAAATTCAATATCCTAATGTAGAGGCACTGCGAACGTTTGTTGAAACTTAGAGAGAAGCTACAGAACTGTCTCCGAGGCTGTCGAATGCTCCTTTGACCTACGTGAAAAGACTATTTTTCAAGCTCAACTTCGAAGAATCAGCCAGTTTAGAAGAAATATTGGAAAGCGATTCAAGGAATATACTCAGATGGCCTTGGAAGTGGAAGATTGCCAATGCCAATGATGTTGGGGGTTCTTTGGAAGCACCTAGGCTCGGCAGACTTTCATCTTCCACTCGGCTGAAATGGTGATGAGTAACAAACATAGTATGTTGAGCATTAATATTAGGGTAATAATAATCATCATTTAGTTTGATTAGCTGATATATTAACTTTTTATGTAAATGAACTATGAGGACAACACAACATAAAGAGAAAAAAAAAGGAATAATTAACCTAGGGTGAATTTTGTTAATCCAGGTAAATTACATTGGCCATTGGCGATATACGGTTATCAAGTTAGGGCGTTGGGAGACTTGAGTATTTAGATTAGCAGGGTTCTCGGCCTTCTTCGGTTCCTGCTGCTCCTTGGATCGTAGGTGGGGATTTCTTGAATTGCTGTGTTCGAGCTTGTGTCGAGATTTTGGTAATATTTTTGGGAGAGTTTTTTTGTGGAATTTTTTGATTTTTGGTAGACGTAGGTCCCTCAGTATATTATTGTTCCTAATATACCTGGGCATATTGGAAATTTGTTCTGGCTGTTCCGTTTTGGAGTGCTTCCAGCTTCTTAATATAGGTTTTAGCTGCTGCCCCCCACACTGGTGAGGCATAGCTAATGAGAGGTCGTAATAGGGACTTGTACATGAGAAGTTATGAATTATCATTAGAAGTTATGAGAAGTTATTATTTTTTAGCGATAGCTTGGAATTCTGACCCAGTAATGGGTGTAATGCGCCTTTTGCCTTTTTAAACTTTTCTCTGATTTTTCTGATGTGGGGTCCGAATTTGAGGCTTTTATCTAAAATGACTCCAAGATATTTAGTATGGTTTTCCCATTTAATGGGGCGTCTGAATAGCTGAGGTGGGGTAGGGAGATTCCTTTTTCTTGTGAAGAGCACCGCTTGACATTTTTCAATATTTATTTTAATTTTCCATTTGATCAGCTACTTGTCTAGCTCCTCTAGGTGGTCATTCAAGGTTCTCATTAAATTTTCTCTATTATTGTTAATACTTAGAGGAGTGGAAGATTATTTGGATCACCCGCCTTGCGGAACGAGGCTATCTCCATGATCCTGGTGCTTTTAGGTCCTGGCATTGTTAGTTGCCTTGAGCTGTGGAGACTATTGAAAAGAAAAATTGGTAAGGATCTTTGCCGGTTCTAGAAACCACGGTGTGGGAGCGGGAGTGAGCAGTGACATCCAATGGTTATGCGTTCTTCAGGAAGGGGGTGGAGTCAGCCTGTGGAGTAGTGATACCCAAGAGAGTGTTGTTATTCTGCAGTTTAGGTGTATTTTGCTGAGGCTAGGCTATTGTTCCTGATGGGCGAATCAGGTTTGTTTCTTAGTGAGGTGGGTAGAGCGAGACATGAGAACTTTGAGCATTTGTTATAGTTGGGTTATTGGAGGAGTAGCACGTTACGGGGTCTTTTAATTTTAATATTTGAGGTGTATTTGCTAATTTGGACTATTGCTTCGTTTTCATTGCTGTCCATGCTATTGTAAAATTTAGTTGACAGTTTTTTTATGGTTTCTGTGAAAGTTTTATATTTTAATGCATTGCAAATATCAGCAGGTCTCATGAAACGCCTAGCTTTACAGACAGATCTGATGATCTGGTTATGCTGTTATTGGATTATTTTTAGATTTGTTTTTGCAGCATGACCCCAAACAGGGCTTGCGTAAGTAAGTACTGGACGCAAATAAGCTGTAAAAATAAGCATTTTCGTATCCCTATGCATTTTAGAGTTCCGGCCTATTGGGGGGGGGGGATTTACTCGACTGGACTCAGAACTTATCCCTGACATAATTAAAGTGTTTTATCCAAGTTAATTTTCTGTCTAAAATTACACCTAAGTATTTGGCGTCCTGAGACCACGGAATGGGGCTATTTTTGATGGTTAGTTTAGGGAAATCAGGTTGTGTTTGGGGACCAGTGAAACATTACAGCTTCTATTTTGGAGGCATTGATTTCTATTTTCCATTTCTGAAACCAATCCTCCAATTTGTGTAGGTGTCTATTAAGTGCGATGTGCACGTATTTAGGATTTTTGTTCTTGGCCAGTATTGCCGTGTCATCTGCACACAAGCATAACATGGTGTTAAATTGCTTGGGCATGTCATTAATGAATATTGAGAAGAGTACTGGGCCCAATTTTGAGCCCTGTGGAACTCCTGCTCTTATGATTTTTGTATCTGAGAGGGCTTGTTTTACCCTGACTTTGAATGAAAGATCGGTGAGATAGGACTCTAAGATACGGATCAGATAGCCTGGAATCTGATTCTCAATTAACTTAAAAATAACACCTTTAATCCACACACGATCGAAAGCTTTCTGGATGTCGAGGAAGACAGCTCCTGTTTCTGTTTGTTTGCAAATCATTCTGTGGTGTATTCGGACACTGACGAGTTGATGTGTCGTTGACAGGTTCGGTCTGAACCCAAATTGCTCAGGACACAGTGTGTTATTTTCCACTAGGTATTTGTTTAACCTTTTAAGTATTATGATTTCAGCAATTTTGCTTAACGTTGATAGTAGTGAAATTGATCTGTAGCTAGAACGATTTGTGGGATCCTTTCCTGGCTTAAAAATTGGGACCACCGTTGCCGTCTTCCATCGTGTTGGGAAGTGACCGACTTCCAAGATTCTTTGTATTAGCAGGCTGAATATTAATATAACATTGAGGGGGAGTTTGTTCACGATTTTATTAGTGATGTTATCCTGGGGTTTTGTTGTTTTTAAGATTTTTTATGTCTTTAATAACTTAAGATGGCATGAGAGGTTCAAAATCTCGTTTGGTGTATGCTGGTGGCGCCATCTGTGTGTTGTGAAAGTTGTTAAGAACTTCATCGACCTTGGATTTTATTTCCTTATGAGTTAATTTTTTAATATTAAATTGGGTCTCAAGACTTTCAGCCAAGCAGTTTGCTTTGTGAAGGTCGGTTTGTGCTGTACTAGCCGGACCATTAAGGGTCGGAATGTTGTAGCTTTTCTTTTTAAATGGTTTCACAAAGTCCCTAATATCTCCGTTTTCGTTATTTAAATTTGCTAATTTATTTGAGTGTTCGGTTTCCCTTATTTTTTCATCTAATTTATTTATTTATTTATTTAACCTAGTGAGTTCTGTTTTTAAGATTGGACTTCTATTTAGTTGATATAGTTTTCTTATTCTATTTCTGTCGTGGTTGAGTTTTTTAATTTGTGGGTCGAAATAGGGTTGGTTCAATTTGATAGAGATGGAATTATTTGATCTGGCAGTTTGAATTTTGTTATCTATTTCTTCGGTTAGTTTGTCAATGCCTGTGGGGGTTTTAAGATTTTTAATGTTAAATATTGTCCTGGTGAGTTCGTTTTTAAAAATTTTCCAGTTAGTTTTAAATTTAGCAATTTGTTCGGGTAATGTGTATTTGAAGAAGAAATTAAGAGCGACCGGATTGTGGTCAGAGCTCAGTTCAGATAAGGATTTAATTTTGTATGGGAATAAAAAGTGTCTAATTATTGTGATGTCTATGGTGGATGCAGAGTTTGTACCAAAACTTGTTGGTTCATTTGGGAACAATATTTCAAGTCCTGCATTATCCACAAAATGTCATAGGTTGGTGCCTCTAGGCGTATTTTGTTGGCAATTATTGGAGGTGTGGTGGGCATTAAAATCCCCACAAATTACATTATTTGTGCCTAGTTGAATTATGGTTTCTAGGTCGAAAATGAATAAATTGTAGTCTGACTTTGGTGGGACATACAGTGACGTGATTGTAATGGGGTCGCATTTTTTAAAGGTAATTGCAACTATTGAGGCTTCTAGTTGTTGTAGGGTGGGTTTATTATTTCGTGGTGAGGGATGTGACTTTTTATGATGACAGCCGTTCCTCCACTGGGTTGGTTTATATCCTGGTTTTCTCAATAGTTGAAGTATCCCACGTAATCAGCAACATAAATCTTCTGACCGAGTCTCAGGTGAGTCTCTTGTAATAAAACAATATCGGGGTTATGCTTATTAACTTGTAAAAATGAAATCTTATAAATATTTTTTTAAATAAAATAGTGGTAGTAACATCAAGTTGATTTTAATACGATATTTTAAACTTTTCTGTTATAATACTTAGTAATAAATATGAATCTCTTATATTCACTTGATAATGTTTGTTATTGTGACTTTTGTCGTTATTTTCTAATTCAATAATATTTCTATGAGCATACCGTCTTTCAACGAATTGAAGTTTTAATTGTAACTTTTGAAGTCATTACCAGAATTTCTTCGTGGAAAAGAAAACAGATCTACTTGTGACTTCTTGATATTTAGCTTTCTTTTTCTTTTTTGACACACAGAAAGATATTTCCTTGCTATAGACATGATTAGATCTATCAATATTGAACAGTTTATAGTGTTAATTTTCAAAACACTGTATGCAATCTAATTTAGTAGGTGATGTAAATGACAATAAACCTACTTACCTTAGGTTTATAATATATTATACATTTGCACTGGACTGTAATATATCCGTAAACTTCATATATTTCCAAACCGTCGATTTTTCCAGCTAAATTTCTTCCTCTCTTCGGCCATTTCTTTCTTATTGTTCAGCATTTTATTTTAGCTCTTGATCATGGTCTTGATTTAAGTTGCGTATGTTGTGATACTTTAGTGACAGGTAGATTGTGTTCGATTAATAGGACTTGTTTTAGCTCTTCAGAGTTATGTTCATGGGGTAATCCTTTGATCACTATTTTGAGTGGCCTCTCATCTCTTGGCTTAATGATGTAGAAATCGTAGCCCTGGGATTTACAGAAGTTTGTTATTCTTCTATGCTGTTCTGCATCAGTGGGGAAGATTTTAACATAACCGCTAGCAAGTTTGTTGTCTGTTGGACCACAGACTTTCCTAATTTGTACAAGTATTTCGGCGTATTCTGGGCTGTATTTAAGTATTATTGGGTGGAGTTTTTTTTTAACTGGGATCCCCCTCCCCTACTTCCTTATTGAGTTAAGAAGAAATAATGAGGCGCAAAGAGTTTTTGATATTGAGCATATAAACTACTCTGGTAGCCTTCGTTATTTTCGATTTATCTTAAATGGAAATATTTTGAATGTACTTTCGATTATTTTTAAGCATGACAGAAATGTATATGATTAATTAAAAATGTGTTTTTATTGTGTGTTCACGTTTATATTTTGTAAATGCATAAAATCCTGCATCAAAAGCATTAATAATTTAGTATGAGCGATTTGAAATATTTTCAGTTATTTATAAATGCAATTTATAAATAACTGACATTTGAAAAATTAGTCTCTTTCAATCAATTACAAATATAATTATTTTGTGAATTAATGAAGTCTGTTTGGCATCTTACTACCTACTTTTCTATATTCAGCTTCAAAGGAAAATCAAATAATAATAATAATAATAATTTGCCATTAAACTATCAATAAAAAATTATAAAAACTGTCTTTACTATCAAACTATTTTTGACATTCACTCTAATAAAAAGTGCTGGTTAATTGAAAACCCACATACTGATGAATAAGATGATTAAGTCTTTCAAAAACATTCTAAGAACTCAAATTTGAAGAAACTGTCTTTCTGAAATCAAAACAATTTCTTTTTTGAAACGTCAAATTAAATTTGATGTTCCAACTAATAATATCTCTACAATTGAAATAAATCTTTCACAAAGGAAAATCCGAAATGAATTTACTTGTAATACTTGAAGCAAATTAAACAGTTCTGTGACTGAAAAAAAAAATTATTCTTCATTATAATTAAAATTTTATTTGCCATTCATAAAATTATCCTCAATTATTGATGAAAAAAACATAAACATTTCAATGGATTGCAATTAAAAGTCTTATTAAATTTTTGAGAAATCTTTTCTTTATAAGCACCTGCTACCAAAGAAGTTATATTTCAAATATCATAGCTCTAGTTCCAATGATCTGCTTTGTAGAGAATTTTGAGTGATTTTTCATCTTGCATTTCTGAATTATTCGTTTCTTTGATTGATTGAAAGAGTGGGAATCAGGGATTTTTAGCTACAAAGGCTGTCATCCCAGCGTTCAATAATATTTCCAATTAGTAAATGTCAAAGAATTTCAAATGTTGAAGGAAAATATGGAGAGACAGTTTATCTGCAAATGCTTTGCTCGTGAGTTGTTTAAAGTTACAGGGTGAAAGAGAGTTGAGGCCCAACTTCGGCCAGAAGCATCGTCTGATGCTTGAATATTTTCGGCAGTGCAGCAGGATATGATCCAAATTATTCAAAGATTGGCATGTTACGCAATTTGGTTGATTCGACAGGTTAAAACGATGTAGAAGGCCAGGTGTAATGAGTGTTTTGGTAGAAATTCTAGCGCAAATGATGTCTTCTCTTCTATTTCTTGTCCATTTAGTAATATTTTTTATGTCTGGAATTTCTCCAAGACTTTCATAATATTTGCTCTGTCTATAGCTGTCTGTTGTTTTTCTTTTTGAGATTTGTTAGATTTGTGATGTCTTCCGATGCGATCCATTCAATGTATGGGTTGATTTCTGTTACTGATTTTGCTATCCAGTTCGCTTTTTCATTCCATAATATTGTTGAATGCCCTGGGATCCATAGAAAAATAATATGTTGATTAATCTGAGATTTTTCCACAATTTTGCCCTCAATTTTATGAATGATGGATGGGGATTTATATGAAAATTTTTTAAGTGCTGTAAGAACTGAAAGACTATCTGTAAGAAGAATCAAAGGTTTCTCAGGAACGGAAAAATAGTCCAGAGCCTGACAAATTGCAAGAGCTTCAGCTGTAAAAATTGAGTTGATGTTGTGCGTTCGAAAAGCAAATCGAGACAGATCCGAAAGTCCGGCGATTGAAGTTAAGTTTTGCGATTTCGATGCATCGGTTGCGATTATGAAACATTCTTTGAAGTCCTTTTGAAGCGTTTCTTGAAAACTACCATTAATAACTGAGTGTGGGAGAGATTTGTTTTGAAAAGGGTATTTTGAAATAATAATGCTGCAATTTTCTCTTGGAAGTTGTAGAAAATGTTGATCTGAAATAATGCTATTCCAATTAATGTTTAGATCAGAAAAAATTTTATCCAAAAAATTTTTGTTCTGTTCAATAAAAGCAAGATTGAAATGTTCTATATCTAATTTGTAGATGGAGGAGAAGGAACCGATAGAAATCTGCTTAATGAGAAATTGTAAGCATAAGCGTTTGATTTTTTTCACTAAGAATTTCCTGATTGAAGATGTAAAGGAGAACTTTATTTGGTGTCCACTGTGGAAGTGCAATGCGAAGTGCTTTAGTTTGAATAATATTACATGTTTTCATGTGAGTTTATGAAAATTTGTTGATAATTTGACTGGCGTAAAAAAATAAGCCGCAAATGCTATTTTCTGAGATTGTGATTAAATCTTTTGTTCTTGGGCCATAATGTTTAAATGCAAAACCCTTTAATGCATTGATTTTTTGAAAATGCTCTTTCAATGCCTTCTAAAAAATATTTTGTTGTACTATAGTTCTTATATTTATATATTATATATATATATTACCAACTCACTAACATATTAATCCCTTGTATGAAAAAAGAAACTTAAGGATCTAAGTTTAAATATTAGAAACATAAAAACCCACAAGTTTTAATAATAATACAAACAAAGATTTTTGTTTCACTTAATACTAAATTCTTACAATTGTTTAGTTTTCTCATCAACAATGCTCAACAACACATTAAATTTTGTCAGCAAAATAAAATATTTGGCTCACTCACTTTGTTGACAGAAAGGATAAGTTTTACATTCAGTTTCAAATATTTCCTTTTCTAAGAAAGATTTTCATTTTATATAAAGACACTAGAAAAAAAAATTCTAATTTTCTCTGCTTTATATTACTGGCAGTAATTTATTCAGTCCTCTCTTCCTCCAAAAACAAGCAATATTTTGAATGGGGAAATGTTGAGGACATTTTATTGTAATGTTTATTGCATTACTTTGATTTTTGAATCCTTTTAACACATAATTCACTTTTCTAGTCCTCAATAAATTCTTCTTTTCACATGCACATTGTTAAAAAAGATTATAAATTTTTATATAAAAATTACTTGCATTAAACATACAAAAATAATTTACTACTAAATATGTTCAAATACAATAAATAGCTCGCATTTCATTAATATACATTTAACAGATAGTATTATTATTCAATTTTTAAACAATAAGGACATGTTAAATAAAATTATCAAAACTAATATGTTATTAATGTTTGTTCTATCTTCTCAGAAGTTGCTTCTTAAAAGGTGCATATTTTTAAAAATTTCATTATTCACTCTCAAAAGTAGCAAGAATAGTAGTCTTCCTTATTTGTAGGAATACAGAAATCATGATTTATACAATTATTATTTTATCTATACAGGAACCTTTTAATATAAAATATTTAAAAATGTTTGTATTTTGAAATTTGGTTTCATGTCTTATTTAGCCCTTAAAAACTTGACTTATTAAAATATGTTCATATTCATATTAATATGCAATTTCTAGAATTTCTGTTGCAGCTGTTTAATTTATGAGTATATTTATTTATTATATAATTTACAACAATTTGATGTTGCGACTTTGTAAATTATTATGTTTTCAATAATTTAAGGTTAGAAATTTTTCTCTTATTTTATGCTGTTTTTGTGTTTTATAAATTGTGAAAATATTGAACTAATCAAGAATTATTTTCTTTTAAAAAATATTATTTGAAACTATTTTATCACTTTAGATGGTAGTCTAATTCATTCTGAATTCAAATGCAATTACTTCACAAGAATTATTCTTTTGACTTTTAGTATGTTTTTATTTATTTATTTACTTGAAAAATTTAGATAATGAAATAAAATTTGTATTCTTAAGGGCCTTTTTAAAATTTAATCTTTTTATAAAATATTTATATATATTAGATTTGAAATGACGAAGAAAAAAATTCTCAATTTCTTTCTCTATCCGTCTTTCTTTCAAAACTAAGTTTATTAAAAACAGTATCCAGAGCATTCTACTTCTAATGACTCTTCATTGTTTCAAAAATGGACACTACTAAAATGATATTTCTGAGAAAAGTACAATTAAAAAATCGGCTTGATGTCTGTATCATTCAAAATTTGTGATTGTAATTTTTTGTTTTGTATCTTAAAGATTTACTGATGTATCATTTTTTTGGTGAGTGACTTTTAACAAAATGGGGAAAAAGAATCAAATGAGAAATAAAAAAAGTGAAGGTGGATCTTTATTTGATTCATGGGAGGGAGGATACAAATATCAATTGTTCTTCTCATAATGTGTCACTCAGCAGAGCTCAATTCAGGAATTTTTATGCTTTCAAAAACTATTCATAACTGATAATGAGTACGTGATTTTATTTGTAATTGACAAGTCAATCATTAATTCAGATCTTACGCACTCTGCAGCCATTGCAGCTTCGTCAGTCTAGATATATCACTGTCCTCTTCAGTTATATCCCCAGAAAATAGGAGACTTTTCTCTAGGCTCAGAGAAGAATAAGAATGAGAAAAAACTAGCAGCAAAATCAAAGATTATAACACAGAGTTCCGAAAAATATCCTTACAAGTATTCAAATCATATAATAAATAAGCTATAAAAACAAAATTACACCCACCCACAAAAAAAAAAAAAAAAAAAAGGATCAAAAAGAATTTTTTTTTTTAAACTACGAAATTTGGTAAATATTTTCCCCTGTTAATAAATAGTAGCATAGTGAATATATTTTGAAAGGAACTGGCCTTTTAAAAAAAAGCTACAAACTCTTGCAAATAACTTATTTTCATGCATAAACACTTGAGATTTAATCAAAAATAACAAACATATTAATTTATGCGAATAAATCACCTTTTCCTTTTAAAGACTCCATTTGTCAGAATTATCAGAACCTTAAATTCATTCATGTGACCTATTGGCATATTAGCGTCTCGAACTATAAATGAGTTAATGAAGTCTGTTTGTCATCTTATTACCTACTACAAGACTGCTACCATCTACTGGCTAATACTACCTACTTTGCTATATTCAGCTTCAAAAGAAACACAAATAATAATAATAATTCGCTTTTAAAATTTTCATAAATTTGAAGCAGGATGAAAGCAGCATTCTGATTTTAACTTATATGTATAGAAATTTTTGAGCTATCAATCAAAAATTATATAAAATGTCTATATTATCAAAATATTTTCACCAGGCATTGTAATCGGAAGTGCTGGTAAATTGATAAGCCACAAACTGATAAATGCATTGATACAGTCGTTCAAAAGCATTCTGAGAACTGAAATTTAAAGAAACCATTTTTTTGGAATGAAAGCATTTCTTTTTTTTCGAAAATGAAAGTAAATTTTATGTCCCAGCTAACAATATCTATACGATTGAAATAAATCTTTCACAAAAGAAAATCCGATATTTAATGTAGAAAATAAGGAATGAATGTATTTGTAATACATATCATTGAAGCAAATGAAACAGATATATGACTGAAAGAGAAACTATTCTGCATTATCATTAAAATACCATTTGCCATTTATAAAGTTCTGATCTATTATTATTTTCAATGCTGATAATATTTGCAGAGGGAAGTTAATTCTATGATGGCAGCTCTATATGATATTCAAATTAAAGCTATTTTGGATAGTTATTCATATAATAAAATTACAATTATTCGAATGAAACGGAAATAGACCAATCCGGATATGCGAAAATTCAAAATGATTGTATTAAGTTCAGAAATTGAGTGAAAAGTAGGGCACTTATAGAAAAACTTCATCATCTCAAAAAATGAAAGAAGAGTGGAACCACAAATTTGAAATATCATAGCATAATGATGGTTTCGGAATGCTTCGCTTATCTTTATTTTCTTTTTAATATTTATTCTGAATTATGTAGCAGTGATAACGCGTATGGAAACATGAATCGAACTGCCTCTACGCGCATATCTATGAATACAGCTGGCAAATAATTAAAAATTGTGTAATAATATATAATTAAAAATATTTATATAAACTTTTCAAAATAAAAGAATAATTATATGAAACTAAAATTGATATCATTGAACAACTAAATACTCCGCAATTATTGAATGGAAGAAAAAAAACATAAACATTTCGATTAATTTGTAATTAAATGTCCGATAAAAATTGTGAGAAATCTTTTCTTAATGAGCACTTGCAACAGTTAATTACATTTCAAATATGATAGCTCTAGTTCCAACGATTTGTTTTGTCGAGCATTTTCAGTCATTTTTTTTTTTTTTTTTCATCTTGCTTTTCTGGAATATTCGTTTTTTGGTAACCAATAACAATTTACGGCGAGGTTTGCAGTTAATTTTAAGAAATGCTATAAAGGACACACCAGAAATTTTGAATATAATAAATGATTTTCCTATTAAATGTCATTTCATAAAATTTATTCCTCCTAATTTATTTTATTTTTTCTATAGGGAAGAAGGAAAAGATAATAAGAGGATTTTTATAAATGTAAAAATCAATTAATAAATATATAGTGCGAAAACTGACGCGTATTAGATTTTGGAGTAGCGAAGTGAACTGAAAATTTAAGAAAGGTATTTTTGCTGAGAAGGAAATGTGGATATTTTATTTCTTTTATTTTTAAAAATTTATTTTCTTAAATATATTTTCTTTTCCCATGAAGAAATTGTATGAATATATCATTTGCGTATATTTTTAAATGTAAGTAATTTTTATTTCTCAATAAGAAGTGCATGATACATTTACGACATATATATAAGTTTTACCTTCTTTAATTTCACTGTGATATTAAAATTAGATTTATTTAATAGTTCCTTAAAAATGGCCTACGTCAAAGTAATTGTAGTTAAGTTCGTCAAAGTAATTGTAAATAATCATACTTACTGATGCGGAGTTCTTCGATTGTGGCTTCTATTTGACGTTTGTAAAACGATAAATCAAACTATATTCCTAAACCTTGCCTAAATTTGGTTTTGGAATGGCATGTGAATGCGTACATCATTTTCCTATCTTTTATTTAATTTTCATTATCAGTTTTAAATGTGCACAAATGTATTTTCTTTTTTGTTGACATAAGTAAGCATGATTTGTAAAAAGTTATTAATCCATTTCATTTATATCGCGAACATTCTTGCGAAAAGACAGATCAGTTTTAAAGGAATTAATGAGGTTTTATTCGTTAAGTTTTTGTTTTAATAATATGACTTTATACTACTATCAGAAACAATGTTAATTGATTTTTAAATTTGACTTCTGTTTCACCTGTCATATAAGCCTTCAATTGTATATTTCATGCTGGTGAGTTGGAAATATCCCCCTCCCCCCCTTTTTTGTTTGAGCTATTGTTTACTATTCGGCACATTCTCTCTTTTCAATTAATTCTGTTTAATTTCATATAGTGTTGAACTTTGGAGAAAATGGTGCAAATGCATTCTTGTATGCATTTAATTTAATAGCATGCATTTATGCATTTAATTTAATATTATTGATAAATATAAAAATGTAATAACTTTTTAAAATCACACAACATATTTTTGTTCATCAAACTAATTTACACAATTTGTTAGACATTTAAAAAAAAAATTTCCATTACATAGCAAACATTTTTGCTTTTTATAATTATTGCTCAGTTTAACATCAAACAAAGTCCCATATACATTTTTATTATGAGGAGTGACTGCAAAGTTTTTCATTCATGCTGGAATAAAATTCCTTCCTACCCCTTATTTCACCATGCTAAGAATACTTTCATTACTAGCATTACTGATGCTAACAAAGATTCGAGAAGAGGGCATTTTCAGGAATTTTTATAGTTTTTTGTAATTTTTTATAATATATAACTCTGTAGTTGTCTCTTAATTTCCATAGCAACTACAGATAATGATAATTCATTCACTAAAAGGTTTTTTAAACCTGGATCTAGAAAATTTTGACTTCAGTATTTTGTTTTGCATGTATCTATATATTTATAATCTTTGATTTAATTTCTTAATGGCAATTTACACACAACAGTGGATGAAATCTATTAAGATTTTGTTACCTTATTCTGTATAGCCATCAAGAATGTTTTGTGTTACTATACATATATGTATAATTTTGTCTCTCTTGGTAGTTTTAAAGATATTTTTAATATGTTTTTTTTAAAAATTTGCTCTTTAGTCCAGAAAGTAAATAATTCGAATGAGTTTAAAATTTGAAAAAAAATGCCTGTCTTGTGTTCATTTTTTATATTCTATATTTTGAAATGGGCTTTGATAATTTTATTTTGTATCATTATTTTGTGTTACGATTGATATTTGTTTGTATATTTTCCTTTCATGAAATTCTTCGTAATATGAGAGCTCCTTTAGAAGGAAAAGGTTTTGAATCTCTGATAAATATGACTAATAGAGACCTTTATTCTATTACTAACAAGAAGGCATTATTACCACTATTTTACTTTTTGCTTGTTTTAGCCAAATTTTCAAACAAATTAAGTAAATTGTTTGTTGTAATACGAGGCACTTCTCATTTTTGCCTTATTTATTTCTTATATGATATTAAAATTTGGTTTATGTCAAATTTTTGAAATTTTTCTGCTGATTTAGCAGGCCTTACAAAAAGATCTTTTGCTCCATCTTTCAATGTCTTAATATCTGATTTTTAATTTCTGCTAAAAGTTGAAATTTGTGTCCTTTTCAAAAATTCTTCATCCAACAAAAGATTTTATTAAATTATATCAGAGAAATAAATTGATTGAGGAAATATTGGAATATAGCATTAGACAACTAATTTGATTCTGAGTGCAGTTTGTGATTTAGTTTGGGGAGAATAAGTATCAGGATTTTAAACTTTATATTTATCAAGCAATTCAATATTGTCTAATAAAATTTTCAGTTGATTTCATTATGTTCATTTGTGTATGGTTAAGTCACTTTAAATTCATCTAAGATTCTTATAATAGGCAACCTCAGACACTCATGTATTAAAGAAAGAACAACAGAGCCTGCATTTAAATAATAATAATAAGCATTTTTATAGCAAGAAAACATTATTTAATAAAATCGGATCATTCTAGGTCATCGTCATATTCGTATAACATTATCTGAATAGCCAATTATTGTTATATCATTGGGATTGTTTCAAAGTTAACACAAAAGAGAAACATTTTAAGAAGAAAAACATTTTAATCTTAATGTTAATATTAGGCTTAAGCAAATATCCTGGACAAATTCTTACTTTAAATTTCAATTACATACATTCCTAGAAATCATTAATCAAGTGATCATATAAAGATGATTATTAATGAAATCAAAATATTCATTCCACGTTTGAGATTACATTTTATGAAACTTTCAATGTGCAATTTAAACACTTTTTGTACAGGCTGTCTCAACAGTTTTACAAATCAAATAAATTGGATATCAATTAACAAAAAAGCTATGTTATTATATATATTTGATTTATCATGCACAATTGAAATGCTTAGATTTCAGAACATCTGCATTCTGGTAGCAAATAAACATTGAGCAGAGAAAAGATTAATATAAATATTCTGTAACTTTTTAATCTTAAATAAAATTGATTAGGTTATTCAAAAATCAAGACTTATTCTTGTACTAGGGAAATCTTGAACTGGGTTCCTAGCTTAAACTGCAGGGTAATCTGTCGGAAAGTGGGACAAAAATTAGTATAATAATTGGCTGGAAATCTCCTTTTTGCTTATAGGTCTCAACAGCAGTATTAGTTTGTAATAGATTCAGAAACAAAATAATACATAAAATGAGGTTCATAAGTGACTTTTGATTTGAAATTCCGCCTTACAATAAATTTATCAATTAAAAGCACAGAATATGTATTAAAAAAAGATTTATATTGTGTAAAGAATTTATAATCTATCAACCAGGACACAAAATGTTGTTTTATCAACAACTCCAGGGGTGTTTGTGCTCCGGGGAAACCCCGGAATTCCGGGGATTTTGAACTTTGATCCCCGGAATTTCCGGGGATCGTCGTTCAAAAGGAAGTAGGAATAATAATGAATTATTTATTTTGATCTGGGTAATTTTGTTTGCTTTTAAAGCAGAAAACGCAAGGTCAGTGTGTGTGGTGAAAACTTTTCCTTTCTTTCTCCAAAGGCAGTGATAATGCGTGAAAAGGGGGGAAAAACTTCTTTTTTGTTCTTTCCTTATTGCGAGTTATGACCCATTCCCCCGGTTCTCGGACATTCTCTTCTGGATTCTTTTCGGCAAGTAGGCGCGGCAGAAAAAAAAGGGGGAGACTTCGTTCGACCAGATGTGCGATCACGTGACTCTGGGTTCAAAGGTCTTATCTCTCCTGGCGTGGCGCCAATAAGTAGAGAAGGGGGATTTTTCGCCGTATTAGCTATTTGCCATTGATCGCTTCGCAACTTTTTTTTCTCCGCTGTGTAAAATTTTCGTTTCATTTATTGATGCACG
This sequence comes from Argiope bruennichi, assembly GCF_947563725.1. Classification (NCBI taxonomy): domain Eukaryota; kingdom Metazoa; phylum Arthropoda; class Arachnida; order Araneae; family Araneidae; genus Argiope; species Argiope bruennichi. The sequence goes on from NC_079162.1 coordinate 122,800,553, forward strand.
TGTAAATTTTTCGTTTCGCTTATTGAAATATTTTTTTATTTATGTACGCAAGAGAATTTCATTTAGAAATTTCAGCATATGAAACAGAAATTACCCCTTAAAAATTCATATCTAATTAGTTTTACAGCATTAGATCCAGAGCTAAGAGGTAAAACCAGTACAATATTAGCTTTTGAAAAATTATCATCTTTTATGTCCCATATTTTTAGTGATAATGAAAAGTCAAAAGTAGAAGCTGAAATAAGGTTATACCAGAGTGATATTGATATCACCAAAGAAATGCTCTACACATCTGATGAAAGTGGAAATCAAGTCAAGTGTACAATTGATAAATATTGGTCTAAAGTTTTTAATTTAAAAGATGATTTCACAAATGATTATAAGTATCCTACATTGGCTAAATTGGTCAAAGCCTGCCTTAGCTGCTTCCATGGCCCATTAGTGGAAAGTGCATTCAACTTAATGGATATACTTGTCACTGACTATAGAACCTCTCTTAAGATTGATTCCCTAGATGCAGTGCAGACTATTAAATATGATTTAATGGCTTCTAAAGAAACCTCATGTGAAAAATATCAGAAAATTAAAAAAAAAAAGCAGCAAAAATTAGATAATTTTTTTAAAAGAATGAATTCAGGTAATTTAAAATATTTGCATAAAATGTAGTAGTTTATATGTTTAAAAATTTATGGTTATTAATTTTGCAAAAAAAGTAATTCATTGAACTTTTATAATTAGGTCATTCAATACTTCATAATTGTAATTTTTCATTTCTCCCCCCCCCCCCCCTTCTCGAAACTACAAAATGCCGGTAGTAAGTCCGTAAAAGTTTCAGGGGATTTTTTGGGATCCCACAAACACCCCTGAACTCTCAAAATAGGGTATCCACAACTTCACTCCTCTTTGAGCAAGAAGATTGACTGCCTAGAAATGCAAGATGCGTATATTTGAAATGAATGAAATGTATCCTGACTAAACAGTTGCACCAAACTATTTGCTTGCTGTGTAGCAGAAGTCTTAATTACTTATACAGAGTAATTTTGAATGTTGTAGGATTGCTTTCATTTTGTATTTTCTTTTAATTATTGCATTTTCACACTAATTATGTGGCTCATTACTAATTAGTATAATGTATATTATATTGTTGGAATTCTTAAATTTGAATAGCAATATGCACATCATGTGCATGAAAATATTGCAATAGCTAGAGGTTTATTCCATCCTGCATAAAAGTGTTTGCATAATGTTATTTAATAGCTGCTATGCGATTTTTGATAATTCTCATCCTGACTTTTGCTTTTTGATGTTGATGCAACTAAATATGTTTCTGTTTCTGGTGGTGCTTTTGTATTTGAAAAATTGCTTTTATGTATTGAATATTGAGCACTGACTTGTAATAATTTGCATCGGTAGATTTTTACCACATGCTGATGGATATAATATACTTTAATTGATGAATAATACATGCTTCTGGGTAATATTTAAAAACAATGATTGACGTGTATTGAAATTTATTGTGGAAATCATCATGATGCAAATTAAGTATTTAAATCAATATTTTATGTCTAAAAGTTTTTCAAAAAGTACTATTTTTTCGTTGTAGGATGCTAAATGCCTTTCTCTAGGTAAAGATAAAGGTAAATTTCATAGGCAGAGAGTAAAAAGTATGAAAATATGTCTTCTTTACCATACTCAGAAAGTTGTATTTTCTGCACATTTCTTTCATTAGGATGTAAAATCGTATCTGCCTATGATGAAAATCTTATTCTGCTATTCATCAATTTGTTAAATTAGTTCAGAATTTTTTAAATAATTGTGAAATGATTTTTTACTGATTTTTTTTTTTTTTTACAATAAATATCAGTGCACCATAAACATGCAACAAAATCATATAATAAATTTTTAGTAATTTTTTGATTGATTTGAAGATTTTTTCCCCTTTTAATCACATATTTTGCTTGTAATAGAAAGTTTTTCTTTTTTGATTTGTGCAAGTAAATTGCATTAAGTATATTTTACCTCTGTTTTCTAATAATTCTAGAGTTTTTTTGTTTTTTTTTTTAGATCTTGCCATATTTTATAAACTACACATATATTACTTCAGATGAAATTATTGATTTTTATTCTAAGATATATTGAAATTCTTATCTTTAGATAGTTTCTATTTTCTTGTTTCACATGTATATAGTATTTAATTTTTAAAAAATTTTTTAATAACAATAGTGTCTATTAAATATATTTTTAGAAGATGTGACTTAAAATGTTGCAATTTTTATTGGAATCGCCATATGATAAGATCTGGTATTTATTTTAATGCGACTGAATGCATTTAATGCAACGGAACATTTTTGTCTGGTATTGCTTTCAAGATAAATAAATGCACTGTGGATTAAATTTATAAAGATGAAAATGGGGATTACAGAGCTTCTTTTGTCACCTTTTTAGTAAATTAGTATCCAATTTCTCTTGAAAATTGAGAATTTTATTCTTTTTAAACATTCTTCATCTGAGAAAAAAATCTCATCAGGTTAGATAGGTCAAATAAATAGTTTGAGGAAGTGCTGAAATGGGTCATTGTAACAAATAATTTCAGTCCAGAAGGGGCCTGTGAACTAAAGGTTTATTGTGATTGCACTCTCTTGATTTTGCCGTTCATTTAATGGGAAGTTTTCCCTTCCTGGATTTGCAAAGTATATTTTTGTGCTGTGTGTATTGTATTTTCCCTGAATTAAACTTGCACTGAATAGTTGATGTATAGTTGTTTGAATTCATATTACATCACTGAAAATCTTATTAATCTGACACACCATATAAATGTTAAGTACACAATGCACATGTAATTGTAATAGCTAAAGGTTTATTCTAATCTGTCTAAAAGTATCATAATATAGGTTATTCAATAGCTGTTATGATGGCTCTTGATGTTTCTCATAATCATTTTGCTCTTTGATGTTGATTCAACTCTATATATATTATAATATCTTTCTATTTCATATAGTACTTTTGGATTTGACTGGAGAATATTCTAAACACGTTTTGAGTACTAAGCAATGGTTAATGATAAATTAAATTTTCTTTCCAATATTCAAAATGGTTGCCTTTATTTATTGTGCTGTGTCTCTCTATTCTTTTAAACCCAGTTAACTGAATACAAATTCTTACTAAATGTATCTGTTTGCTATATTATGAAATTTTGGTTTGATTATTCTCTTCTCTTTGAATGGCATATTTTCGATATTGGTTAGGGAATATAAAATGTAGTATTGTTATGCATAATGTTTTGAGGTAAATTGCTTTAAATACTTATATATTCTAACAATTTTTATATTTCATACTCCTTATGATAATTTTGTTCTTTCATATTGATTGTAATGTTTCTATTTCAGATGGTTACTTTTGGATTTCACTTGAGAATATTCTGATGTATTTTGTATGTTCAACAGTGGTAAGTAGTAAATTATTTTTTGTCTGAAATATTAAAAATGGTATTTTGCATTGAATTACTGTGTATCCATATTCTTTTAAAGCCCCAAATATTATGCCCAAATTTTTACTGGACATATGCTTCTTGGTGGCAAAATTATAAAATATTTTTAAACACAATTAAATCTAGACTTTTCACATTTAAATACAATTTTGTGCAATTTAAATAAGTGATCTTTGTGCTCTGAATAAATTAATACTATAATGTATATAAATATTATTATTTTGATATCATTTTATATTAGAGAATGAATAATGTCAGATTTAAAATCCAGGTTAAGTAAATTTAATGCATCAGAATGTTTTAAAAATACCACAGGTGGATGGATGTAATTTATTTCCTAGTGGGTTATATATGATTCTCCATTTAGCTCATAAACAACCATTCCAGTACGTATTGATATTTAATTTGCAAATTATTATAATATAAAAAAGTAATGAAACTAAAAGTTTATATCTAAGACTATTATAGAATATACTATTTTTCAGTGGAAAATGTTGCATACCTTAATATAATAGAAAAAGTCTCAAAAACTGATAATGAACGTTTATAAGATTTAATTACGGATTTCAATAAAACTATTGCTTCAGTTCATTGTTACTATATACAGGTGATAGCATGTGTTGAAATTTATTGTGCAGACACTAGTAAATTGCTTTTTCAAATCAATGTTTCTGTCTAAAAATTCTTCAGAAGTGTTTTTTGAGATCCTTTATAGCCAAGAACTCTTGGTATTTATTTTATGATAAATATCAAGAATCAAAAATTAACATTTTCTTTTTGTGTTTACTTTTTTTAAAAAATTCACTGTGCTATTATCTTTATATAGATGTTTTGGAGCACTACAAGTCTTCGTTTTCCACCTCCTTCAGTGATTTAGTTTCTGATTTTCTTTGAGGATTGATAATAATTTACAAATTCTTCATCTCAGGAAAAAATCTCTTGCAATTAAATGATGGAAATAAATTGATTCAGGAAGTACTGAAATAGACAGTAATTTGATTCATGTGACAGAAAGTATTTGTCTAGAATTAGAAGTATTGTGCATAAGTTTTGTATATTTGAACAGAATATAACCTATCAATACTGGACAAATGCACTATATTTTTCACTTGTTCTGCAGAAGTCATATTAATTACATTTGGAAAGCAATTTTTAAGTTCCGAAACATTTTATATGTAGTTGAATGGCTTTTATTCTAACTTATCATTTAATTATTGTATTTTAACCCTCATTTAATAGCTCGTTACTAATTACTGTGATTCATGTTTCAAAGTCTTTCGTTATGTTTATCTGAATAACCATATGCACATCAAGTATACTATGCCCATGGAAATTATGTAACAGCTAGAATTTTATTCTGCTGTGCTTGCATTTCAGTGTCATTTATGTAATAGCTGCTAAGATGTCTTTTAATATTTGTCCATTTTGTTATGCCATTCGACATTAATGCACTATATATATTGTGTTATGTTTCTATTATAGTTGATGCTTTTGCTTTTCACTGGATAAATTTCAGACATGTTTATGCATTGTACATTTATAACTGAATTTTACTGGAATCGTTAAAATATTCGCTTGCATTAAATATGCTTTGCCTTCAAGCTCTTTTAATGCTCATTTATTAATATAAAAATTCTTTTTGGGGATAAGTATCTTGATTACAAAATTATAACATATGTTTGAACACAATTAAATTAACATAGTTAGATTTCTACTTTTTCACGTTAAACCACAATTGTATTTAAAAAAAAAAAAAGTTGAAATTCATGATCAGCGTCAGATATAACTTAGGAAATATTAATAGATTGATATTTGTGAAAATCTGTTTTTAAATTTGAGAATGTATTTTAACTGTGACAAAATTCAAACTCTTGCTTTGGAATATTCGCAAATACATACTGCTGGATATAATATACTTTTTTGAAAAATACAGATACTTTTAAAAAATGTTTAAAATATATTTTTATTTGATGAGAATTAAAATATTGTAACTTAATTCTAATCTCCATATGGTTTTTAAAGAGTTCTGGTATTAGTGAGTGAATCAATTCAGATTGAACTTTTTGTCTGGTGTTTATTTCAAAAAAGTAAATAAATGTATTGTATAATTAACTATCCATCAGAAGGTGTAAATTAGGATTACAAGCCTTCTTTTGTTAAATCTTTTGCTGGCTTAGTTCTGACTGGCTTATTATTGATATTTCTCATTATTTATATTTCACTGGGGAAGATTTTTTCCTCTTTAAAGATTTTATGTGTGAGGGGAAATTCTCATCAGGTTAGATAAGTCAGAAAAAATGTGTAGAAAAATATTAGAAATTGATGCTGTAACTGATCATGTGGGGTCTGTGAATTACAGTCTTATCGTGATAAAACTTTCAGGACTTTGCTACTCATTCGATAGGAAGTTTTCTCTTCCTGAAAATGCACAGCATAATGTATGTGATGTGTGTATTTAAACTGACAAGCCGGTCTCATATTATTTGCCTACTTTGTGGAAATTGTTTTAATTAGATTTAGGAAGAGATTATAAATATTTCCAAAATTTTGTCTGTTTAAAATTAATATTAGTCTGTTATAAATAATAATATGATTGCATGTGCGGTCTGTGAACTAGTTTTATCGTGACAAAACTCTCTTGACTTTGCTACTCATTTGACAGGAAGTGTTCCCTTCCTGACAACACACAGTATAATATATGTGATGTGTGTATTTAAACTGACTAGCCAGTCTGATCATATTATTTGTCTACTTTGTAGAAATTGTTTTAATTAGATTTGGGAAGAGATTTTTGAAATTTCCAAAATTTTGAATGTGAAAGGATTGCTTTCATTCTAATTTCTCTGTTTATCATTGCATCATAATACTCATTCCATGACTCTTTACTAATTTTTTGAATTCATGTTACATCCTTTAAAATCTTTTTAACTTGAAAACTATATGCACATCAAGTATACTGTGTGCATGAAAGTTTTATATCAACTAGAATTCTGTTTCGTTCTGCATAGAATGCTGTATATTTATAGCTGTTGGGGAGGTCTTTTGATATTATTATTATTTTGTTCCTTGATGCTAATGGAATTAAATATATTATTTTTGTATCAAGTGATGTTTTTGGACTTTGCTCAAAGAATTTTCGATGTATTTTGAATATTAAGCAAGTGGTAATTAATAAATAAAATTTTACTTAATTATTAACAATGATAGCTTGCTTTAAATGTGCTATGGCTCTATGTACTATAAAAACCAATTTTTTTTTTTTTTTAATTCTTTCTAGGCATAAAAGTTTTGTTTCAAAACTCTGAAATGATTTTGATCACATTTAAAACTCAATTCTCTTAAGAATGCTTGCATCGTTGATCATTGTAACATTCAATTTCTTAAATATTATAAGATTAATACTCATGAACATCTCTTTTATGTTTGAGAATGATGGCAAAGTTACGATACTTATGAATTAAATTTACTGGGTCAGGAGATTTTAGAACTAGTAGATGGTGCTTTATATAATTTTTTGTATTATTTAGTAAGTGTTAATTCTCCATAATATTCAAAGCACCTGTTCCAATATGTGCAGAAATGTGTTGTGTGAATGTTCATGTTGTAAAGTACTGAAATAAAAAAATAATTATGTCTAAAAATATTTGAAAGTGTTACTTTCTACTAGGAAATGGTCAATGTCTTTCTCTAAATAATTAAAATTAAATTTTTTTAAGCATGGAGTTAAGAAAATGCAAAATCTCGACAATCTTTACCACGATACATCAGTAATTGAGTATTTTCTTTTATAAATATATAAAATCATTTCTGTTGATAATGAAAATTATATTTTGTTATTCTTTGAAAAGTTGTGTGATAATTATTGAAATGAATTTCAGTCTTTTGGGGTGTTACTAAATTTTACTCATAACTTTTTTTTATTGCAATATTTAATAAATTTGTTATTTCAAATATTTCTTTTCAATGGTTTGGTAAATCTCTTCTCTTTGAATGGCTTATTTTCAATATTAGTTAGTCAATATAGTTTTGTTATTCATCATTTTTTGAAGTAAATTGCTTTAAATACTTATGTATTCAACACTTTTTATGTTTCATAATCCTTATGATAATTTGTTCTTTGATATTGATGGTTATGTTTCTATTTCAGATAGTTACTTTTTGATTTCACATGGGAATATTCTGATAGGTTTTGTATATTGAGGAGTGGTAAGTTGTAAATTCTTTTAACTGAAATATTAAAAAGGGGAGCTTGCATTTTATTTACTGTGTATCCATATTCTTTTAAAGCCCAAATATTGTATGCAAATTCTTACTGGGCATATACTTCTTGGTTGCAAAATTATGAAATATTTTTAAACACAGTTAAAACTATACTTTTCATATTGAAATAAAAATTTTTGCAATTTAAATAAGTGATATTTGTAACATTCTGCTCTGAATATATTAATACTATAATGTATATAAATATTAATTTGAGATCATTGTTTATTACAGAATAAATGTCATTTAAAATGCAGGTTAATGCATCTGAATGTTTTAGAAATACTACTACACATGGATGGATGTAATTTCTTTCCTAGTTTCCATTTAGTTCTATGGAGATTAATATTAAGATATAAGAGATATAATTAAATATCAATACAACTATTCCAGTATGTATTGATATTTAATTTGCAAATTGTTATAATATAAAAAAAGTAATGGAAACGAAACTTTATATCTAACAGTATTGTAGAATATGCTATTCTCCTTTATAAAATGTTGCATTTCTTAATTCAATAGACAGTCTGAAAAACTGGTAATGAATGTTGGTTGATTTAAGTACAGACTGAAGTGAAACTATCATTTCATATAATTGTTACTGCATACAGCTGGTAGTATGTATTGAAATTTATTGTGAAGATGCTAATAAGTTGAGTATTCAAATTAACGTTTTATATCTAAAAGTTTATTGAAAGTGTTTACTGTCTTTCTCTAGTTAAATTAAAAGAAAATTTTAGAGGCAAAAAGTTGAAAGTAAGAGAAAGCTTGCTCTCTACCATCTTCACAAAAATTGGGCAATATTTGAGTACTTTGATTAATGTGTAAAATAATTTCTGCTGGAATTAAAATTTTGCTCTTGTACATAGTCTTGAAAAGTGCTTAATTTTCTTAAAATTGTAGAAACGTTTTGGTTTCTGTTTCCTCCAGACACTGGATACTATAAATTGAAAGCTTCATTGTAAGGCTTTGTTCATCAAATGTATGAGGGAGGGAGTAAAAATTTGGAAAATATGGAGAAGGAATTCAAAGATTTTTTTCTTCAGTTCCCTCTTTCTTATACACTGTTTATTGAAACACTAGAGTTATTATCTCAAAGAGGCAGTATGAAATATGTACCGAGTTATTCTTGCAATTCAAAAAACTTCAAAATTAAATTTTTAGTGTTTTAGATAGCAAAGAATTTATTTATTTTTGCCCGACAAATTTATGTTTAACCTTTTATGTGTTTAACATTTTTTGTTATGTGTTCTTGATATATATTTTATGATGAGAGGATGAATGAAAATTTAACATTTTCATTTTGTGTTTACTTCAAAATAAAAAAAATACTCTGTGTTATTATCTTTATAAAAATGTTTTGGAGCACTACAAGTATTCTTTTCCCACCTCCTTCAGTGATTCAGTTTCTGATTTGCTATGATGATTAAGAATTGTAAAAATTTACAAACTCTTAGTCTCATTAAAAAATCTCATTCAATTACATGATAGAAATAAATTGATTCTGGAAGTACTGATATAGAACAGATAATTTGATTCATGTGTCTAATAGAGTATTTTTATGATACGATACACACAACTGTGCTGTTCATGTGACAGAAACTTTTTGTCTAGAATTAAAAACTTATGCACAATTCTTGTATATTTTAATAGAATATAACCTATCGATACTGGCTAAATGCACTATATTTTTTGCTTGCTCTGCAGAAGTCATGTTAACTACATTTGGATAGCAATTTTTAAGTTTTGGAACATTTTATATGTAGTATAATTGCTTTTATTCTAACTTCTCATTTAATTATTGTATTTTAACCCTCATTTAATGGCTCATTACTAACTACTGTGATTCATATTACATGTTTCAAAGTCTTTTTAATCTGAATAACCATATGCACATCAAGTATACTCTGCCATGGAAATTATATAACAGCTAGAATTTTATTCTGCTGTGCTTGCATTTCAGTTTCGTTTATTTAATAGCTGCTAAGATGTCTTTTAATATTTGTCCATTTTGTTATGCCATTCGATATTAATGCACTATATATATTGTGTTATGTTTCTATTTTAGATGATGCTTTTGCTTTTCAATGGAGAAATTTCAGACATGTTTATGCATTGTACATTTATAAGTAAAAAAAACTGAATTTTACTTGAATAGTTAAAATATTCGCTTGCATTAAATATGCTTTGCCTGTAAGCTCTTTTAATGCTCATTTATTAATATAAAATTTCTTCTTGGGTATAAATATCGTGATTACAAAATTATAACATATTTTTGAACAGAGTTAAAATATTTTTTCTTCACAATTAGTTTTTTTTTTTTTTTTTTTTTTTTTTCCTTATCACCATTAGATTTCAACTTTTCACATTAAATCACAATTTTGTTTTAAAAGAAGTTTGCTTTTATGATCAGCGTCAGATTCAACTTGGGAAATATTAATTGATTTATATTTATGGAAATCTTTTATATTTGAGAATGAATTTTCTCACAGTTAAAGTGCCGGCTCTATAAATTTTTTAGCCTTAGAATATTCTTAAATACATTATGCTGGGTGTAATATACTTCGTTGATAAATAATAGATACTTTTATAAATGTTCAAGAATGGTTAATTAGTAGAATGTATTTAAAACTTTAGAGGTGATGCTGAATTTCATTTATTTTATTTTTACTTCAGTATTTTATTAAATTTTTTTTCATATAGTTTTGCTTGGTGATTTATATTTTAATTGAATCATTCTTGGTAGTAGATTGTATGAAATATGTTTTAACTGTATGTTCTAATAATTATTAAATATTGTTCTTCATTCCTTCATATGTTGACTACTGCTTAAATTATTTCACTTACTCTCACTTGAAATGAAATTGTTTGTTTTTATTATAAAATATCTCAGAATAGTTATTTTCTGTTTTATTCCTTTTTTTATTTAGCATCCACTTAATATTATCTTATAGTTTTTACGAGTTGTTTCAAATGACTTATTTATTTAATTTTCTTTAGTTTTGGGAATTTAATAAGATTGGTTTCATTCTTCTTTTTATTATTCCACTCTAATCACTCATTACCAATTATTCTAATTCATATTACATCTTTGAATTTTCTTATTAACCTGGAAAACCATATTCACATCTACGTGCTTTAAATGTCTGTCAGCCAAGGCTTTTACTTCATTATACTTAAAAATTTTATAATGTTAATTTTTTAATAGCTGCAAAGGTGGCTCTTTATTTCTCATTGTAATTTTCTCTTTTGTTGTTGATGGAAATAACATATTATAATTTTATATTTCAGATGATACTTTTGGACTTGAGTCAAGAAATTTTTGACATAATTTGAAAATTGAGCAGTGTCAAGTAATAAATTTAATTTTACCTGTTGTATTTAATGATGGAGCTTGCATTAAATTTTCTATTCTTCCAAGTTCTTTTCAAATTCAAATTTTACTTATAAATTCAAATAGTTTTTTGTTGGAAAATTATAAAATATTTTTGAACATATAAGCATTATTCTTTTAAAAAACCTTGCATAAAGGATTTACATTTAGCCTTGAGACTATTATTGGATTAATACTTATGAACTACTCTTTTATGTTTGAAAATGAATAATGTGAGTTACAAATGACATAAATCTGCTGCAACAGAAGACTTCAGAAATTTTAATTTATCATTTTTAGTAAATTCTCTATAAAGTTCTTAAACGGCTATTCTAATATGTGTTGATATTCATTTTGCAAATATTCATAATGAAAAGTAATTATTAAAAGGATAATAATGTGTCTAAATATTTTTAAAAAGTGTTATTTCATGGTGGAGGAGGTTTAATGTCTTTCTCTAGTTAAATTATTAGTTAATATTTTAGACAGATAGTTGATAATAAAAAGTAGCAACCTCTCCAGCACCTTCACAAAGATAGATCTTATCATAATTTTTGGAATCAATTCTAAACCTTTCCGATTGTCTTAAATTTTGGTCTGCCTCCTTTTTTTATTACAATGTTTAATATATTTATGTAAAAAGGTTTTGAGGAATGATTTGAAATGTTTTCTTTTTAATGACTAATTTTAAATGTTGATTTATATCATATATAGTTTTTATTGAATCATTCTTGTGAGTAAACTGCATATATAGTCACCTATGTCTTCTAATAATTGCTCTTCCAATTTTGTATAATGCACATGCTATTTTTCTTACCCTCACTCCAAATGAAATTGTGAAATTTTATTCTAAGATATATTAAAATAGTTATCTTGAGAAATTTTTGATAATCTCTATAATTTTTATATAACATGTCCTTATTGTTTAAAAATTGAATAATAATACTATCTGTTAAATGTATTTTATTGAAATGCAAACTATTTATTGTATTTGAACATTATTAGTAGTAAATTATTTTGGTATGTTTAATGCAAGTAATTTTTATATAAAAGTTTATAAACTTTTTTAACAATATGCCTTTGAATCTAAGAACTTAATTTATTGAGGACTTCAAAAGTGAATTCTGTGTATAGTTAATGGATTCAAAAGTCAAAGTAATGCAATAAACATTACAATATAATTTCTTCAACATTTCTCCATTCAAAATATTGCTTGTTTTTGGAAGAAGAGAGGACTGAAGAAATTACTGCCTGTAATATAAAGCAGAGAAAATTACAATTTGGTTTCTTGGTGTCTTTATATAAAAAGGGAATCTTTCTTAGAAAAATAAGTATTTGAACCTGAATGTAAAACTAATCCTTTCTGTCAACAAAGTGAATGATCCAAATATTTTACTTTGCTGACAAAATTTAATGTGTTGCTGAGCGTTCTTGATGAGAAAACTAAACAGTTGTAAGAATTTAATATTAAATGAAACTGAAATCTTTGTATTGTTAATAAAACATGCAGGTTTTTTATGTTTCTGATATTTTAACTTAGATCCTTAAGTTTCTTTTTTCTTACAAGGGATTAATATGTTAGTGAGTTGGTAATATATATATATAAATATAAGAACTATAGTACAACAAAATATTTTTAAGAAGGCATTAAAAGTGCATTTTCATAATAAACATGCAAATTAAAAAAATTTTGCTTTAAGATTTGTGAAAAATATTCAACAAATATTGGTAATATTCTATTTTATATTGTATAAATTTTGCTCAACATAGTGAATTTCATTGTAGCTTATAATTCTATTATCAAAACTATTATGTTATTAATTTTTGTTCTATCTTCTCAGAAGTTGCTTCTTAAAAGGTGCATATTTTTAAAAATTTGATTATTCACTCTCAAAAGTGGCAAGAATAATAGTCTTCCTTATTTGTAGGAATAAAGAAATCATGATTTATACAATTATTATTTTATCTCTATCATGTCAACAATATGATTGCTTCTTCACTATGATAAAATACTGTAATAATATTGTTTTTTATATTCTGTTCATAATTGCACTCATTATTTCTTATTTTATGGGGAAATAATATGAGATCTCCGTAAGATCTATATAAGTTTATCATTTTCATTTATTTCATACATTTTGAAACAAGACATAAATATTTAGCAAATCTATTCATATATGTGTCTTTATATTTTTCAGTTTTGTCTATTTTTAATTGCTTTGCAAATTTTACTTGTAATGTTTCTTTGTATGATGGGATTTGAGTTTTTGCTGTGGAACTGCCTTTCATAAGTGTTTCTGTTTCAGGATTATTCTTCTCGTCTCCTTTTACTGAATTTAGGTTTTTCACTTGCATCGTATATATTTGATGCTGAAAACGTCTCTCAACTCAGCTTTTCTCCTAAGGGATACTGAATCTGAAGAATAAATGTTTTTTGAACCCAAAGAATATCCTCCAATTTTAACAGCAAGATGATCCACTCATTTGTGGAGACAATTATTTATTTGCTCCACATCTGCAGTAGATTTTCTTGAATATCTTTGATTTAAGGATTTTTTTTTTTTTTTTTTTTTTTACCATACAGGAACCTTTTAATATAAAATATTTAAAAATGTTTGTATTTTGGAATTTGGTTTCATGTCTTATTTAGCCCTTAAAAACTTGACTTATTAAAATATGTCATATTCATATTAATATGCAATTTCTAGAATTTCTGTTGCAGCTGTTTAATTTATGAGTATATTTATTTATTATATAATTTACAACAATTTGATGTTGCGACTTTGTAAATTATTATTTTTTCAATAATTTAAGGTTAGAAATTTTTCTCTTATTTTATGCTGTTTTTGTGTTTTATAAATTGTGAAAATATTGAACTAATCAAGAATTATTTTCTTTTAAAAAATATTATTTGAAACTATTTTATCACTTTAGATGGTAGTCTAATTCATTCTGAATTCAAATGCAATTACTTCACAAGAATTATTCTTTTGACTTTTAGTATGTTTTTATTTATTTATTTACTTGAAAAATTTAGATAATGAAATAAAATTTGTATTCTTAAGGGCCTTTTTAAAGTTTAATCTTTTTATAAAATATTTATATATATTAGATTTGTAATGTAGAAGAAAAATTTCTTTCTCTATTCGTCTTTCTTTCAAAACTAAGTTTATTAAAAACAGTATCCAGAGCATTCTACTACTAATGACTCTTCATTGTTTCAAAAATGGACACTACTAAAATGATATTTCTGAGAAAAGTACAATTAAAAAATCGGCTTGATGTCTGTATCATTCAAAATTTGTGATTGTAATTTTCTGTTTTGTATCTTAAAGATTTACTGATGTATCATTTTTTTGGTGAGTGACTTTTAACAAAATGGGGAAAAAGAATCAAATGAGAAATAAAAAAAGTGAAGGTGGATCTTTATTTGATTCATGGGAGGGAGGATACAAATATCAAATGTTCTTCTCATGATGTGTCACTCAGCAGAGCTCAATTCAGGAATTTTTATGCTTTCAAAAACTATTCATAACTGATAATGAGTACGTGATTTTATTTGTAATTGACAAGTCAATCATTAATTCAGATCTTACGCACTCTGCAGCCATTGCAGCTTCGTCAGTCTAGATATATCATTGTCCTCTTCAGTTATATCCCCAGAAAATAGGAGACTTTTCTCTAGGCTCAGAGAAGAATAAGAATGAGAAAAAACTAGAAGCAAAATCAAAGATTATAACACAGAGTTCCGAAAAATATCCTTACAAGTATTCAAATCATATAATAAATTAGCTATAAAAACAAAATTACACCCACCCACAAAAAAAAAACATAGAAAAGGATCAAAAAGAATTTTTATTCAAACTACGAAATTTCGTAATATGTTAATAAATAGTAGCATAGTGAATATATTTTGAAAGGAACTGGCCTTTTAAAAAAAGCTACAAACTCTTGCAAATAACTTATTTTCATGCATAAACACTTGAGATTTAATCAAAAATAACAAGCATATTAATTTATGTGAATAAATCTACTTTTCCTTTTAAAGACTCCATTTGTCAGAATTATCAGAACCTTAAATTCATTCATGTGACCTATTGGCATATTAGCGTCTCGAACTATAAATGAGTTAATGAAGTCTGTTTGTCATCTTATTACCTACTACAAGACTGCTACCATCTACTGGCTAATACTACCTACTTTGCTATATTCAGCTTCAAAAGAAACACAAATAATAATAATAATTCGCTTTTAAAATTTTCATAAATTTGAAGCAGGATGAAAGCAGCATTCTGATTTTAACTTATATGTATAGAAATTTTTGAGCTATCAATCAAAAATTATATAAAATGTCTATATTATCAAAATATTTTCAACGGGCATTGTAATCGGAAGTGCTGGTAAATTGATAAGCCACAAACTGATAAATGCATTGATACAGTCGTTCAAAAGCATTCTGAGAACTGAAATTTAAAGAAACCATTTTTTTGGAATATAAGCATTTCTTTTTTTTTCGAAACTGAAAGTAAATTTTATGTCCCAGCTAACAATATCTATACGATTGAAATAAATCTTTCACAAAAGAAAATCCGATATTTAATGTAGAAAATAAGGAATGAATGTATTTGTAATACATATCATTGAAGCAAATGAAACAGATATATGACTAAAAGAGAAACTATTCTGCATTATCATTAAAATACCATTTGCCATTTATAAAGTTCTGATCTATTATTATTTTCAATGCTGATAATATTTGCAGAGGGAAGTTAATTCTATGATGGCAGCTCCATATGATATTCAAATTAAAGCTATTTTGGATAGTTATTCATATAATAAAATTACAATTATTCGAATGAAACAGAAATAGACCAATCCGGATATGCGAAAATTCAAAATGATTGTATTAAGTTCAGAAATTGAGTGAAAAGTAAGGCACTTATAGAAAAACTTCATCATCTCAAAAAATGAAAGAAGAGTGGAACCACAAATTTGAAATATCATAGCATAATGATGGTTTCGGCCTGCTTCGCTTATCTTTATTTTCTTTTTAATATTTATTCTGAATTATGTAGCAGTGATAACGCGTATGGAAACATGAATCGAACTGCCTCTACGCGCATATCTATGAATACAGCTGGCAAAATAATTAAAAATTCTGTTATAATATATAATTAAAAATATTTATATAAACTTTTCAAAATAAAAGAATAATTATATGAAACTAAAATTGATATCATAGAACAACTAATTTTCTGAATTTGAAATTAGAGTAAAGAGACTCTTGGTATACTCCGCAATTATTGAATGGAAGAAAAAAACATAAACATTTCGATTAATTTGTAATTAAATGTCCGATAAAAATTTTGAGAAATCTTTTCTTAATGAGCACTTGCAACAGTTAATTACATTTCAAATATGATAGCTCTAGTTCCAACGATTTGTTTTGTAGAGCATTTTCAATTTTTTTTTTTTTTTTTTTTTTTTTTTTTTCTCATCTTGCTTCTCTGGAATATTCGTGTTTTGGTAACCAATAACAATTTACGGTGAGGTTTGCAGTTAGTTTTAAGAAATGCTATAAAGGACAAACCAGAAATTTTGAATGTAATAAATGATTTTCCTATTAAATGTCATTTCATTAAATTTATTCCTCCTAATTTATTGTATTTTTTCTCTAGGGAAGAAGGAAAAGATAATAAGAGGATTTTTATAAATGTAAAAATCAATTAATAAATATATAGTGCGAAAACTGACGCGTATTAGATTTTGGAGTAGCGAAGTGAACTGAAAATTTAAGAAAGGTATTTTTGCTGAAAAGGAAATGAAGATATTTCATTTCTTTTATTTTTAAAAATTTATTTTCTTAAATATATTTTCTTTTCCCATGAAGAAATTGTATGAATATATCATTTGTGTATATTTTTAAATGTAAGTAATTTTTATTTCTCAATAAGAAGTGCATGATACATTTACGACATATATATATGTTTTACCTTCTTTAATTTCACTGTGATATTAAAATTAGATTTATTTAATAGTTCCTTAAAAATGGGCTACGTCAAAGTAATTGTAAATAATCATACTTACTGATGCGGAGTTCTTCGATTGTGGCTTCTATTTAACGTTTGTAAAACGATAAATCAAACCATATTCCTAAACCTTGCCTAAATTTGGTTTTGGAATGGCATGTGAATGCGTACATCATTTTCCTATCTTTTATTTAATTTTCATTATCAGTTTTAAATGTGCACAAATGTATTTTCTTTTTTGTTGACATAAATAAGCCTGATTTGTAAAAGATTATTAATCCCTTTCATTTATATCGCGAACATTCTTGCGAAAAGACAGATCAGTTTTAAAGGAATTAATGAGGTTTTATTCGTTAAGTTTTTGTTTTAATAATATGACTTTATACCACTATCAGAAACAATGTTAATTGATTTTTAAATTTGACTTTTGTTTCACCTGTCATATAAGCCTTCAATTGTATATTTCATGCTGGTGAGTTGGAAATATCCCCCTCCCCCCCCCATTTTTGTTTGAGCTATTGTTTACTATTCAGCACATTCTCTCTTTTCGATTAATTTTGTTTAATTTCATATAGTGTTGAACTTTGGAGAAAATGGTGCAAATGCATTCTTGTATGCATTTAATTTAATAGCATATTCAACTTAAAATTTTTTTATTGGCTGTGTTCTTTATTTTATTTACTACACTGTAATATACATTTTTCTCTCATTGTTACTATCTATGTGCTGTATGTACTTAAACTTTCTAAAATAATTTTTTTTTTCATTTAAAATTTTCTGTAACTTTGATGTGATATTTAAGTTGGTTCTGTCTCTCTTTTTCATTATACATACCCACTAATATTGTTCTCCAGTCATTAGTAGAACTTCCTACCAATATTTTGTATATGACATAGTATTATAAATTCTTAAAGAGTAGTTATTTCCAAAGAATAATTATTAATTAAAACAAATATTTTCAAACATAATTCAAAATTATTTAACATGCATTTATTATTGATAAATATAAAAATGTAATAACTTTTTAAAATCACACAACATATTTTTGTTCATCAAACTAATCTACACAATTTGTTAGACATTTAAAAAAAAAGTTTCCATTACATAGCAAACATTTTTGCTTTTTATAATTATTGCTCAGTTTAACATCAAACAAAGTCCCATATACATTTTTTATTATGAGGAGTGACTGCAAAGTTTTTCATTCATGCTGGAATACTAGCATTACTGATGCTAACAAAGATTTGGGAAGAGGGCATTTTCAGCAATTTTTATAGTTTTTTTGTAATTTTTTATAATATATCTATAACTCTGTAGTTGTCTCTTAATTTCCATAGCAACTACAGATAATAATTTATTCACTAAAATGTTTTTTTAACCTGGATCTAGAAAATTTTGACTTCAGTATTTTGTTTTGCATGTATCTATATATTTATAATCTTTGATTTAATTTTTTTAATGGCAATTTACACACAACAGTGGATAAAAACTATTAAAATATATACATTTTGTTACCTTATTCTGTATAGCCATCAAGAATTTTTTGTGTTACTATACATATATGTATAATTTTGTCTCTCTTGGTAGTTTTAAAGATATTTTTAATATGTTTTTTTTAAAAATTTGCTCTTTAGTCCAGAAAGTAAATAATTCGAATGAGTTTAAAATTTGAAAAATGCCTGTCTTGTGTTCATTTTTTATATTCTATATTTTGAAATGGGCTTTGATAATTTTATTTTGTATCATTATTTTGTGTTACGATTGATATTTGTTTGTATATTTTCCTTTCATGAAATTCTTCGTAATATGAGAGCTCCTTTAGAAGGAAAAGGTTTTGAATCTCTGATAAATATGACTAGTAGAAACCTTTATTCTATTACTAACAGGAAGGCATTATTACCACTATTTTACTTTTTGCTTGTTTTAGCCAAATTTTCAAACAAATTAAGTAAATTGTTTGTTGTAATACAAGGCACTTCTCATTTTTGCCTTATTTATTTCTTATATGATATTAAAATTTGGTTTATGTCAAATTTTTGAAATTTTTCTGCTGATTTAGCAGGCCTTACAAAAAGATCTTTTGCTCCATCTTTCAATGTCTTAATATCTGATTTTTAATTTCTGCTAAAAGTTGAAATTTGTGTCCTTTTCAAAAATTCTTCACCCAACAAAAGATTTTATTAAATTATATCAGAGAAATAAATTGATTGAGGAAATATTGGAATATAGCATTATACAACTAATTTGATTCTGAGAACAGACTGTGATTTAGTTTGGGGAGAATAAGTATCAGGATTTTAAACTTTATATTTATCAAGCAATTCAATATTGTCTAATAAAATTTTCAGTTGATTTCATTATGTTCATTTGAGTATGGTTAAGTCACTTTAAATTCATCTAAGATTCTTATAATAGGCAACCTCAGACACTCATGTATTAAAGAAAGAACAACAGAGCCTGCATTTAAATAATAATAATAATAAGCATTTATATAACAAGAAAACATTATTTAATAAAATCGGATCATTCTAGGTCATCGTCATATTCGTATAACATTATTTGAATAGCCAATTATTCAGTTATATCATTGGGATTGTTTCAAAGTTAACACAAAAGAGAAACATTTTAAGAAGAAAAACATTTTAATCTTAATGTTAATATTAGGGTTAAGCAAATATCCTGGACAAATTCATACTTTAAATTTCAATTACATACATTCCTAGAAATCATTAATCAATTGATCATATAAAGATGATTATTAATGAAATCAAAATATTCATTCCACGTAGGAGATTACATTTTATGAAACTTTCAAAGTGCAATTTAAACACTTTTTGTACAGGCTGTCTCAACAGTTCTACAAATCAAATAAATTAGATATCAATTAACAAAAGAGCTAGGTTATTATATATATTTGATTTATCATGCACAATTGAAATGCTTAGATTTCGGAACATCTGCATTCTGGTAGCAAATAAACATTGAGCAGAGAAAAGATTAACATAAATATTCTGTCACTTTTTAAAATTAAATAAAATTGATTAGGTTATTCAAAAATCAAGACTTATTCTTGTACTAGGGAAATCTTGAACTGGGTTCCTAGCTTAAACTGCAGGATAATCTGTCGGAAAGTGGGACAAAAATTAGTATAATAATTGGCTGGAAATCTCCTTTTTACTTATTGGTCTCAACAGCAGTATTAGTTTGTAATAGATTCAGAAACAAAATAATACATAAAATGAGGTTCATAAGTGACTTTTGATTTGAAATTCCACCTTACAATAAATTTATCAATTAAAAGCACAGAATATGTATTAAAAAAAGATTTATATTGTGTAAAGAATTTATAATCTATCAACCAGGACACAAAATGTTGTTTTATTAACAACTCTTAAAATAGGGTATCCACAACTTCACTCCTCTTTGAGCAAGAAGATTGACTGCCTAGAAATGCAAGATGCGTATATTTGAAATGAATGAAATGTATCCTGACTAAACAGTTGCACCAAACTATTTGCTTTCTGTGCAGCAGAAGTCTTAATACTATTTGCTTGCTATGCATCAGAAGTCTTAATTACTTATACAGAGTAATTTTGAATGTTGTAGGATTGCTTTCATTTTGTATTTTCTTTTAATTATTGCATTTTCACACTAATTATGTGGCTCATTACTAATTAGTATAATGTATATTATATTGTTGGAATTCTTAAATTTGAATAGCAATATGCACATCATGTGCATGAAAATATTGCAATAGCTAGAGGTTTATTCCATCCTGCATAAAAGTGTTTGCATAATGTTATTTAATAGCTGCTATGCAATTTTTGATAATTCTCATCCTGACTTTTGCTTTTTGATGTTGATGCAACTAAATATGTTTCTGTTTCTGGTGGTGTTTTTGTATTTGAAAAATTGCTTTTATGTATTGAATATTGAGCACTGACTTGTAATAATTTGCATCGGTAGATTTTTACCACATGCTGATGGATATAATATACTTTAATTGATAAATAATACATGCTTCTGGGTAATGTTTAAAAACAATGATTGACGTGTATTGAAATTTATTGTGGAAATCATCATGATGCAAATTAAGTATTTAAATCAATATTTTATGTCTAAAAGTTTTTCAAAAAGTACTATTTTTTCGTTGTAGGATGCTAAATGCCTTTCTCTAGGTAAAGATAAAGGTAAATTTTATAGGCAGAGAGTAAAAAGTATGAAAATATGTCTTCTTTACCATGCTCAGAAAGTTGTATTTTCTGCACTTTTCTTTCATTAGGATGTAAAATTGTATCTGCCTATGATGAAAATCTTATTCTGCTATTCATCGATTTGTTGAATTAGTTCAGAATTTTTTAAATAATTGTGAAATGATTTTTTACTGATTTTTTTTTATTTTTTACAATAAATATCAGTGCACCATAAACATGCAACAAAATCATATAATAAATTTTTAGTAATTTTTTGATTGATTTGAAGATTTTTTCCCCTTTTAATCACATATTTTGCTTGAAATAGAAAGTTTTTCTTTTTAATGATTTGTGCAAGTAAATTGCATTAAGTATATTTTACGTCTATTTTCTAATAAATCTAGAGTTTTTTTTTTTTAGATCTTGCCATATTTTATAAACTACACATATATTACTTCAGATGAAATTATTTATTTTTATTCTAAGATATATTGAAATTGTTATCTTTAGATAGTTTCTATTTTCTTGTTTCACATGTATATAGTATTTAATTTTTAAAAAATTTTTAATAACAATAGTGTCTATTAAATGTATTTTTAGAAGATGTGACTTAAAATATTGCAACTTTTATTGGAATCGCCATATGATAAGATCTGGTATTTATTTTAATGCGACTGAATGCATTTAATGCAACGGATCATTTTTGTCTGGTATTGCTTTCAAGATATATAAATGCACTGTGGATTAAATTTATAAAGATGAAAATGGGGATTACAGAGCTTCTTTTGTCACCTTTTTGGTAAATTAGTATCCAATTTCTCTTGAAAATTGAGATTTGTATTCTTTTTAAACATTCTTCATCTGAGAAAAAAAATCTCATTGGGTTAGATAGGTCAAATAAATAGTTTGAGGAAGTACTGAAATGGGTCATTGTAACAAATAATTTCAGTCCAGAAGGGGCCTGTGAACTAAAGGTTTATTGTGATTGCACTCTCTTGATTTTGCTGTTCATGTAATGGGAAGTTTTCCCTTCCTGGATTTGCAAAGTATATTTTTGTGCTGTGTGTATTGTATTTTCCCTGAATTAAACTTGCACTGAATAGTTGATGTATAGTTGTTTGAATTCATATTACATCACTGAAAATCTTATTAATCTGACACTCCATATAAATGTTAAGTACACAGTGTGCATGTAATTGTAATAGCTAAAGGTTTATTCTAATCTGTCTAAAAGTATCATAATATAGGTTATTCAATAGCTGTTATGATGGCTCTTGATGTTTCTCATAATCATTTTGCTCTTTGATGTTGATTCAACTCTTATATATATTATAATATCTTTCTATTTCATATAGTACTTTTGGATTTGACTGGAGAATATTCTAAACACGTTTTGAGTACTAAGCAATGGTTAATGATAAATTAAATTTTATTTCAAATATTCAAAATGGTTGCTTTTATTTAATGTGCTGTGTCTCTCTATTCTTTTAAACCCAGTTAACTGAATGCAAATTCTTACTAAATGTATCTGTTTGCTATATTATGAAATTTTGGTTTGATCATTCTCTTCTCTTTGAATGGCATATTTTCGATATTGGTTAGGGAATATAAAATGTAGTTTTGTTATGCCTAATGTTTTGAGGTAAATTGCTTTAAATACTTATATATTCTAACACTTTTTATATTTCATACTCCTTATGATAATTTTGTTCTTTCATATTGATTGTAATGTTTCTATTTCAGATGGTTACTTTTGGATTTCACTTGAGAATATTCTGATGTATTTTGTATGTTGAACAGTGGTAAGTAATAAATTATTTTTTGTCTGAAATATTAAAAATGGTATTTTGCATTGAATTACTGTGTATCCATATTCTTTTAAAGCCCCAAATATTATGCCCAAATTTTTACTGGACATATGCTTCTTGGTGGCAAAATTATAAAATATTTTTAAACACAATTAAATCTAGACTTTTCACATTTAAATACAATTTTGTGCAATTTAAATAAGTGATCTTTGTGCTTTGAATAAATTAATACTATAATGTATATAAATATTATTATTTTGAGATCATTTTATATTAGAGAATGAATAATGTCAGATTTAAAATACAGGTTAAGTAAATTTAATGCATCAGAATGTTTTAAAAATACCACAGGTGGATGGATGTAATTTATTTCCTAGTGGGTTATATATGATTCTCCATTTAGCTCATAAACAACCATTCCAGTACGTATTGATATTTAATTTGCAAATTATTATAATCTAAAAAAGTAATGAAACTAAAAGTTTATATCTAAGACTATTATAGAATATACTATTTTTCAGTGGAAAATGTTGCATACCTTAATATAATAGAAAAAGTCTCAAAAACTGATAATGAACGTTTATAAGATTTAATTACGGATTTCAATAAGACTATTGCTTCAGTTCATTGTTACTATATACAGTTGATAGCATGTGTTGAAATTTATTGTGCAGACACTAGTAAATTGCTTTTTCAAATCAATGTTTCTGTCTAAAAATTCTTCAGAAGTGTTTTTTGAGATCCTTTATAGCCAAGAACTCTTGGTATTTATTTTATGATAAATATCAAGAATCAAAAATTAACATTTTCTTTTTGTGTTTACTTTTTTAAAAAAATACACTGTGCTATTATCTTTATAGAGATGTTTTGGAGCACTAAAAGTCTTCGTTTTCCACCTCCTTCAGTGATTTAGTTTCTGATTTGCTTTGAGGATTGATAATAATTTACAAATTCTTCATCTCAGGAAAAAATCTCTTGCAATTAAATGATGGAAATAAATTGATTCAGGAAGTACTGAAATAGACAGTAATTTGATTCATGTGACAGAAAGTATTTGTCTAGAATTAGAAGTATTGTGCATAAGTTTTGTATATTTGAACAGAATATAACCTATCAATACTGGACAAATGCACTATATTTTTCACTTGCTCTGCAGAAGTCATATTAATTACATTTGGAAAGCAATTTTTAAGTTCCGAAACATTTTATATGTAGTTGAATGGCTTTTATTCTAAAATCAACAACTCTCAAAATAGGGTATCCACAACTTCACTCCTCTTGGAGCAAGAAGATTGACTGCCTAGAAATGCAAGATGCGTATATTTGAAATGAATGAAATGTATCCTGACTAAACAGTTGCACCAAACTATTTGCTTTCTGTGCAGCAGAAGTCTTAATACTATTTGCTTGCTATGCATCAGAAGTCTTAATTACTTATACAGAGTAATTTTGAATGTTGTAGGATTGCTTTCATTTTGTATTTTCTTTTAATTATTGCATTTTCACACTAAATATGTGGCTCATTACTAATTAGTATAATGTATATTATATTGTTGGAATTCTTAAATTTGAATAGCAATATGCACATCATGTGCATGAAAATATTGCAATAGCTAGAGGTTTATTCCATCCTGCATAAAAGTGTTTGCATAATGTTATTTAATAGCTGCTATGCAATTTTTGATAATTCTCATCCTGACTTTTGCTTTTTGATGTTGATGCAACTAAATATGTTTCTGTTTCTGGTGGTGTTTTTGTATTTGAAAAATTGCTTTTATGTATTGAATATTGAGCACTGACTTGTAATAATTTGCATCGGTAGATTTTTACCACATGCTGATGGATATAATATACTTTAATTGATAAATAATACATGCTTCTGGGTAATGTTTAAAAACAATGATTGACGTGTATTGAAATTTATTGTGGAAATCATCATGATGCAAATTAAGTATTTAAATCAATATTTTATGTCTAAAAGTTTTTCAAAAAGTACTATTTTTTCGTTGTAGGATGCTAAATGCCTTTCTCTAGGTAAAGATAAAGGTAAATTTTATAGGCAGAGAGTAAAAAGTATGAAAATATGTCTTCTTTACCATGCTCAGAAAGTTGTATTTTCTGCACTTTTCTTTCATTAGGATGTAAAATTGTATCTGCCTATGATGAAAATCTTATTCTGCTATTCATCAATTTGTTGAATTAGTTCAGAATTTTTTAAATAATTGTGAAATGATTTTTTACTGATTTTTTTTTATTTTTTACAATAAATATCAGTGCACCATAAACATGCAACAAAATCATATAATAAATTTTTAGTAATTTTTTGATTGATTTGAAGATTTTTTCCCCTTTTAATCACATATTTTGCTTGAAATAGAAAGTTTTTCTTTTTAATGATTTGTGCAAGTAAATTGCATTAAGTATATTTTACGTCTATTTTCTAATAAATCTAGAGTTTTTTTTTTTTAGATCTTGCCATATTTTATAAACTACACATATATTACTTCAGATGAAATTATTTATTTTTATTCTAAGATATATTGAAATTGTTATCTTTAGATAGTTTCTATTTTCTTGTTTCACATGTATATAGTATTTAATTTTTAAAAAATTTTTAATAACAATAGTGCCTATTAAATGTATTTTTAGAAGATGTGACTTAAAATATTGCAACTTTTATTGGAATCGCCATATGATAAGATCTGGTATTTATTTTAATGCGACTGAATGCATTTAATGCAACGCATCATTTTTGTCTGGTATTGCTTTCAAGATATATAAATGCACTGTGGATTAAATTTATAAAGATGAAAATGGGGATTACAGAGCTTCTTTTGTCACCTTTTTAGTAAATTAGTATCCAATTTCTCTTGAAAATTGAGATTTGTATTCTTTTTAAACATTCTTCATCTGAGAAAAAAAATCTCATCGGGTTAGATAGGTCAAATAAATAGTTTGAGGAAGTACTGAAATGGGTCATTGTAACAAATAATTTCAGTCCAGAAGGGGCCTGTGAACTAAAGGTTTATTGTGATTGCACTCTCTTGATTTTGCTGTTCATGTAATGGGAAGTTTTCCCTTCCTGGATTTGCAAAGTATATTTTTGTGCTGTGTGTATTGTATTTTCCCTGAATTAAACTTGCACTGAATAGTTGATGTATAGTTGTTTGAATTCATATTACATCACTGAAAATCTTATTAATCTGACACTCCATATAAATGTTAAGTACACAATGTGCATGTAATTGTAATAGCTAAAGGTTTATTCTAATCTGTCTAAAAGTATCATAATATAGGTTATTCAATAGCTGTTATGATGGCTCTTGATGTTTCTCATAATCATTTTGCTCTTTGATGTTGATTCAACTCTATATATATTATAATATCTTTCTATTTCATATAGTACTTTTGGATTTGACTGGAGAATATTCTAAACACGTTTTGAGTACTAAGCAATGGTTAATGATAAATTTTATTTCAAATATTCAAAATGGTTGCTTTTATTTAATGTGCTGTGTCTCTCTATTCTTTTAAACCCAGTTAACTGAATGCAAATTCTTACTAAATGTATCTGTTTGCTATATTATGAAATTTTGGTTTGATTATTCTCTTCTCTTTGAATGGCATATTTTCGATATTGGTTAGGGAATATAAAATGTAGTTTTGTTATGCATATAGTTTTGAGGTAAATTGCTTTAAATACTTATATATTCTAACACTTTTTATATTTCATGCTCCTTATGATAATTTTGTTCTTTCATATTGATTGTAATGTTTCTATTTCAGACGGTTACTTTTGGATTTCACTTGAGAATATTCTGATGTATTTTGTATGTTGAACAGTGGTAAGTAGTAAATTATTTTTTGTCTGAAATATTAAAAATGGTATTTTGCATTGTTTTACTGTGTATCCATATTCTTTTAAAGCCCCAAATATTATGCCCAAATTTTTACTGGACATTTGCTTCTTGGTGGCAAAATTATAAAATATTTTTAAACACAATTAAATCTAGACTTTTCACATTTAAATACAATTTTGTGCAATTTAAATAAGTGATATTTGTGCTCTCAATAAATTAATACTATAATGTATATAAATATTATTATTTTGAGATCATTTTATATTAGAGAATGAATAATGTCAGATTTAAAATACAGGTTAAGTAAATTTAATGCATCAGAATGTTTTAAAAATACCACAGGTGGATGGATGTAATTTATTTCCTAGTGGGTTATATATGATTCTCCATTTAGCTCATAAACAACCATTCCAGTACGTATTGATATTTAATTTGCAAATTATTATAATCTAAAAAAGTAATGAAACTAAAAGTTTATATCTAAGACTATTATAGAATATACTATTTTTCAGTGGAAAATGTTGCATACCTTAATATAATAGAAAAAGTCTCAAAAACTGATAATGAACGTTTATAAGATTTAATTACGGATTTCAATAAGACTATTGCTTCAGTTCATTGTTACTATATACAGTTGATAGCATGTGTTGAAATTTATTGTGCAGACACTAGTAAATTGCTTTTTCAAATCAATGTTTCTGTCTAAAAATTCTTCAGAAGTGTTTTTTGAGATCCTTTATAGCCAAGAACTCTTGGTATTTATTTTATGATAAATATCAAGAATCAAAAATTAACATTTTCTTTTTGTGTTTACTTTTTTAAAAAAATACACTGTGCTATTATCTTTATAGAGATGTTTTGGAGCACTAAAAGTCTTCGTTTTCCTCCTCCTTCAGTGATTTAGTTTCTGATTTGCTTTGAGGATTGATAATAATTTACAAATTCTTCATCTCAGGAAAAAATCTCATGCAATTAAATGATGGAAATAAATTGATTCAGGAAGTACTGAAATAGACAGTAATTTGATTCATGTGACAGAAAGTATTTGTCTAGAATTAGAAGAATTGTGCATAAGTTTTGTATATTTGAACAGAATATAACCTATCGATACTGGACAAATGCACTATATTTTTCACTTGCTCTGCAGAAGTCATATTAATTACATTTGGAAAGCAATTTTTAAGTTCCGAAACATTTTATATGTAGTTGAATGGCTTTTATTCTAAAATTAACAACTCTCAAAATAGGGTATCCACAACTTCACTCCTCTTGGAGCAAGAAGATTGACTGCCTAGAAATGCAAGATGCGTATATTTGAAATGAATGAAATGTATCCTGACTAAACAGTTGCACCAAACTATTTGCTTGCTGTGCAGCAGAAGTCTTAATACTATTTGCTTGCTATGCAGCAGAAGTCTTAATTACTTATACAGAGTAATTTTGAATGTTGTAGGATTGCTTTCATTTTGTATTTTCTTTTAATTATTGCATTTTCACACTAATTATGTGGCTCATTACTAATTAGTATAATGTATATTATATTGTTGGAATTCTTAAATTTGAATAGCAATATGCACATCATGTGCATGAAAATATTGCAATAGCTAGAGGTTTATTCCATCCTGCATAAAAGTGTTTGCATAATGTTATTTAATAGCTGCTATGCAATTTTTGATAATTCTCATCCTGACTTTTGCTTTTTGATGTTGATGCAACTAAATATGTTTCTGTTTCTGGTGGTGTTTTTGTATTTGAAAAATTGCTTTTATGTATTGAATATTGAGCACTGACTTGTAATAATTTGCATCGGTAGATTTTTACCACATGCTGATGGATATAATATACTTTAATTGATAAATAATACATGCTTCTGGGTAATGTTTAAAAACAATGATTGACGTGTATTGAAATTTATTGTGGAAATCATCATGATGCAAATTAAGTATTTAAATCAATATTTTATGTCTAAAAGTTTTTCAAAAAGTACTATTTTTTCGTTGTAGGATGCTAAATGCCTTTCTCTAGGTAAAGATAAAGGTAAATTTTATAGGCAGAGAGTTAAAATTATGAAAATATGTCTTCTTTACCATGCTCAGAAAGTTGTATTTTCTGCACTTTTCTTTCATTAGGATGTAAAATTGTATCTGCCTATGATGAAAATCTTATTCTGCTATTCATCGATTTGTTGAATTAGTTCAGAATTTTTTAAATAATTGTGAAATGATTTTTTACTGATTTTTTTTTTATTTTTTACAATAAATATCAGTGCACCATAAACATGCAACAAAATCATATAATAAATTTTTAGTAATTTTTTGATTGATTTGAAGATTTTTTCCCCTTTTAATCACATATTTTGCTTGAAATAGAAAGTTTTTCTTTTTAATGATTTGTGCAAGTAAATTGCATTAAGTATATTTTATGCCTATTTTCTAATAATTCTAGAGTTTTTTTGTTGTTGCTTTTTTTTTAGATCTTGCCATATTTTATAAACTACACATATATTACTTCAGATGAAATTATTTATTTTTATTCTAAGATATATTGAAATTGTTATCTTTAGATAGTTTCTATTTTCTTGTTTCACATGTATATAGTATTTAATTTTTAAAAAATTTTTAATAACAATAGTGCCTATTAAATGTATTTTTAGAAGATGTGACTTAAAATATTGCAACTTTTATTGGAATCGCCATATGATAAGATCTGGTATTTATTTTAATGCGACTGAAAGCATTTAATGCAACGCATCATTTTTGTCTGGTATTGCTTTCAAGATATATAAATGCACTGTGGATTAAATTTATAAAGATGAAAATGGGGATTACAGAGCTTCTTTTGTCACCTTTTTAGTAAATTAGTATCCAATTTCTCTTGAAAATTGAGATTTGTATTCTTTTTAAACATTCTTCATCTGAGAAAAAAAATCTCATCGGGTTAGATAGGTCAAATAAATAGTTTGAGGAAGTACTGAAATGGGTCATTGTAACAAATAATTTCAGTCCAGAAGGGGCCTGTGAACTAAAGGTTTATTGTGATTGCACTCTCTTGATTTTGCTGTTCATGTAATGGGAAGTTTTCCCTTCCTGGATTTGCAAAGTATATTTTTGTGCTGTGTGTATTGTATTTTCCCTGAATTAAACTTGCACTGAATAGTTGATGTATAGTTGTTTGAATTCATATTACATCACTGAAAATCTTATTAATCTGACACTCCATATAAATGTTAAGTACACAATGTGCATGTAATTGTA
This sequence comes from Argiope bruennichi, assembly GCF_947563725.1. Lineage (NCBI taxonomy): Eukaryota > Metazoa > Arthropoda > Arachnida > Araneae > Araneidae > Argiope > Argiope bruennichi. The sequence continues at coordinate 122,830,817 of NC_079162.1, forward strand.
ATAGCTAAAGGTTTATTCTAATCTGTCTAAAAGTATCATAATATAGGTTATTCAATAGCTGTTATGATGGCTCTTGATGTTTCTCATAATCATTTTGCTCTTTGATGTTGATTCAACTCTATATATATTATAATATCTTTCTATTTCATATAGTACTTTTGGATTTGACTGGAGAATATTCTAAACACGTTTTGAGTACTAAGCAATGGTTAATGATAAATTTTATTTCAAATATTCAAAATGGTTGCTTTTATTTAATGTGCTGTGTCTCTCTATTCTTTTAAACCCAGTTAACTGAATGCAAATTCTTACTAAATGTATCTGTTTGCTATATTATGAAATTTTGGTTTGATTATTCTCTTCTCTTTGAATGGCATATTTTCGATATTGGTTAGGGAATATAAAATGTAGTTTTGTTATGCATATAGTTTTGAGGTAAATTGCTTTAAATACTTATATATTCTAACACTTTTTATATTTCATGCTCCTTATGATAATTTTGTTCTTTCATATTGATTGTAATGTTTCTATTTCAGACGGTTACTTTTGGATTTCACTTGAGAATATTCTGATGTATTTTGTATGTTGAACAGTGGTAAGTAGTAAATTATTTTTTGTCTGAAATATTAAAAATGGTATTTTGCATTGTTTTACTGTGTATCCATATTCTTTTAAAGCCCCAAATATTATGCCCAAATTTTTACTGGACATTTGCTTCTTGGTGGCAAAATTATAAAATATTTTTAAACACAATTAAATCTAGACTTTTCACATTTAAATACAATTTTGTGCAATTTAAATAAGTGATATTTGTGCTTTGAATAAATTAATACTATAATGTATATAAATATTATTATTTTGAGATCATTTTATATTAGAGAATGAATAATGTCAGATTTAAAATACAGGTTAAGTAAATTTAATGCATCAGAATGTTTTAAAAATACCACAGGTGGATGGATGTAATTTATTTCCTAGTGGGTTATATATGATTCTCCATTTAGCTCATAAACAACCATTCCAGTACGTATTGATATTTAATTTGCAAATTATTATAATCTAAAAAAGTAATGAAACTAAAAGTTTATATCTAAGACTATTATAGAATATACTATTTTTCAGTGGAAAATGTTGCATACCTTAATATAATAGAAAAAGTCTCAAAAACTGATAATGAACGTTTATAAGATTTAATTACGGATTTCAATAAGACTATTGCTTCAGTTCATTGTTACTATATACAGTTGATAGCATGTGTTGAAATTTATTGTGCAGACACTAGTAAATTGCTTTTTCAAATCAATGTTTCTGTCTAAAAATTCTTCAGAAGTGTTTTTTGAGATCCTTTATAGCCAAGAACTCTTGGTATTTATTTTATGATAAATATCAAGAATCAAAAATTAACATTTTCTTTTTGTGTTTACTTTTTTAAAAAAATACACTGTGCTATTATCTTTATAGAGATGTTTTGGAGCACTAAAAGTCTTCGTTTTCCTCCTCCTTCAGTGATTTAGTTTCTGATTTGCTTTGAGGATTGATAATAATTTACAAATTCTTCATCTCAGGAAAAAATCTCATGCAATTAAATGATGGAAATAAATTGATTCAGGAAGTACTGAAATAGACAGTAATTTGATTCATGTGACAGAAAGTATTTGTCTAGAATTAGAAGAATTGTGCATAAGTTTTGTATATTTGAACAGAATATAACCTATCGATACTGGACAAATGCACTATATTTTTCACTTGCTCTGCAGAAGTCATATTAATTACATTTGGAAAGCAATTTTTAAGTTCCGAAACATTTTATATGTAGTTGAATGGCTTTTATTCTAAAATCAACAACTCTCAAAATAGGGTATCCACAACTTCACTCCTCTTGGAGCAAGAAGATTGACTGCCTAGAAATGCAAGATGCGTATATTTGAAATGAATGAAATGTATCCTGACTAAACAGTTGCACCAAACTATTTGCTTGCTGTGCAGCAGAAGTCTTAATACTATTTGCTTGCTATGCATCAGAAGTCTTAATTACTTATACAGAGTAATTTTGAATGTTGTAGGATTGCTTTCATTTTGTATTTTCTTTTAATTATTGCATTTTCACACTAATTATGTGGCTCATTACTAATTTGTATAATGTATATTATATTGTTGGAATTCTTAAATTTGAATAGCAATATGCACATCATGTGCATGAAAATATTGCAATAGCTAGAGGTTTATTCCATCCTGCATAAAAGTGTTTGCATAATGTTATTTAATAGCTGCTATGCAATTTTTGATAATTCTCATCCTGACTTTTGCTTTTTGATGTTGATGCAACTAAATATGTTTCTGTTTCTGGTGGTGTTTTTGTATTTGAAAAATTGCTTTTATGTATTGAATATTGAGCACTGACTTGTAATAATTTGCATCGGTAGATTTTTACCACATGCTGATGGATATAATATACTTTAATTGATAAATAATACATGCTTCTGGGTAATGTTTAAAAACAATGATTGACGTGTATTGAAATTTATTGTGGAAATCATCATGATGCAAATTAAGTATTTAAATCAATATTTTATGTCTAAAAGTTTTCCAAAAAGTACTATTTTTTCGTTGTAGGATGCTAAATGCCTTTCTCTAGGTAAAGATAAAGGTAAATTTTATAGGCAGAGAGTAAAAAGTATGAAAATATGTCTTCTTTACCATGCTCAGAAAGTTGTATTTTCTGCACTTTTCTTTCATTAGGATGTAAAATTGTATCTGCCTATGATGAAAATCTTATTCTGCTATTCATCGATTTGTTGAATTAGTTCAGAATTTTTTAAATAATTGTGAAATGATTTTTTACTGATTTTTTTTTATTTTTTACAATAAATATCAGTGCACCATAAACATGCAACAAAATCATATAATAAATTTTTAGTAATTTTTTGATTGATTTGAAGATTTTTTCCCCTTTTAATCACATATTTTGCTTGAAATAGAAAGTTTTTCTTTTTAATGATTTGTGCAAGTAAATTGCATTAAGTATATTTTACGTCTATTTTCTAATAAATCTAGAGTTTTTTTTTTTTTTTTTTTTTTATATCTTGCCATATTTTATAAACTACACATATATTACTTCAGATGAAATTATTTATTTTTATTCTAAGATATATTGAAATTGTTATCTTTAGATAGTTTCTATTTTCTTGTTTCACATGTATATAGTATTTAATTTTTAAAAAATTTTTAATAACAATAGTGTCTATTAAATGTATTTTTAGAAGATGTGACTTAAAATATTGCAACTTTTATTGGAATCGCCATATGATAAGATCTGGTATTTATTTTAATGCGACTGAATGCATTTAATGCAACGGATCATTTTTGTCTGGTATTGCTTTCAAGATATATAAATGCACTGTGGATTAAATTTATAAAGATGAAAATGGGGATTACAGAGCTTCTTTTGTCACCTTTTTAGTAAATTAGTATCCAATTTCTCTTGAAAATTGAGATTTGTAATAGCTAATTGTAATTGTAATAGCTAAAGGTTTATTCTAATCTGTCTAAAAGTATCATAATATAGGTTATTCAATAGCTGTTATGATGGCTCTTGATGTTTCTCATAATCATTTTGCTCTTTGATGTTGATTCAACTCTTATATATATTATAATATCTTTCTATTTCATATAGTACTTTTGGATTTGACTGGAGAATATTCTAAACACGTTTTGAGTACTAAGCAATGGTTAATGATAAATTAAATTTTATTTCAAATATTCAAAATGGTTGCTTTTATTTAATGTGCTGTGTCTCTCTATTCTTTTAAACCCAGTTAACTGAATGCAAATTCTTACTAAATGTATCTGTTTGCTATATTATGAAATTTTGGTTTGATCATTCTCTTCTCTTTGAATGGCATATTTTCGATATTGGTTAGGGAATATAAAATGTAGTTTTGTTATGCCTAATGTTTTGAGGTAAATTGCTTTAAATACTTATATATTCTAACACTTTTTATATTTCATACTCCTTATGATAATTTTGTTCTTTCATATTGATTGTAATGTTTCTATTTCAGATGGTTACTTTTGGATTTCACTTGAGAATATTCTGATGTATTTTGTATGTTGAACAGTGGTAAGTAATAAATTATTTTTTGTCTGAAATATTAAAAATGGTATTTTGCATTGAATTACTGTGTATCCATATTCTTTTAAAGCCCCAAATATTATGCCCAAATTTTTACTGGACATATGCTTCTTGGTGGCAAAATTATAAAATATTTTTAAACACAATTAAATCTAGACTTTTCACATTTAAATACAATTTTGTGCAATTTAAATAAGTGATCTTTGTGCTTTGAATAAATTAATACTATAATGTATATAAATATTATTATTTTGAGATCATTTTATATTAGAGAATGAATAATGTCAGATTTAAAATACAGGTTAAGTAAATTTAATGCATCAGAATGTTTTAAAAATACCACAGGTGGATGGATGTAATTTATTTCCTAGTGGGTTATATATGATTCTCCATTTAGCTCATAAACAACCATTCCAGTACGTATTGATATTTAATTTGCAAATTATTATAATCTAAAAAAGTAATGAAACTAAAAGTTTATATCTAAGACTATTATAGAATATACTATTTTTCAGTGGAAAATGTTGCATACCTTAATATAATAGAAAAAGTCTCAAAAACTGATAATGAACGTTTATAAGATTTAATTACGGATTTCAATAAGACTATTGCTTCAGTTCATTGTTACTATATACAGTTGATAGCATGTGTTGAAATTTATTGTGCAGACACTAGTAAATTGCTTTTTCAAATCAATGTTTCTGTCTAAAAATTCTTCAGAAGTGTTTTTTGAGATCCTTTATAGCCAAGAACTCTTGGTATTTATTTTATGATAAATATCAAGAATCAAAAATTAACATTTTCTTTTTGTGTTTACTTTTTTAAAAAAATACACTGTGCTATTATCTTTATAGAGATGTTTTGGAGCACTAAAAGTCTTCGTTTTCCTCCTCCTTCAGTGATTTAGTTTCTGATTTGCTTTGAGGATTGATAATAATTTACAAATTCTTCATCTCAGGAAAAAATCTCATGCAATTAAATGATGGAAATAAATTGATTCAGGAAGTACTGAAATAGACAGTAATTTGATTCATGTGACAGAAAGTATTTGTCTAGAATTAGAAGAATTGTGCATAAGTTTTGTATATTTGAACAGAATATAACCTATCGATACTGGACAAATGCACTATATTTTTCACTTGCTCTGCAGAAGTCATATTAATTACATTTGGAAAGCAATTTTTAAGTTCCGAAACATTTTATATGTAGTTGAATGGCTTTTATTCTAAAATTAACAACTCTCAAAATAGGGTATCCACAACTTCACTCCTCTTGGAGCAAGAAGATTGACTGCCTAGAAATGCAAGATGCGTATATTTGAAATGAATGAAATGTATCCTGACTAAACAGTTGCACCAAACTATTTGCTTGCTATGCATCAGAAGTCTTAATTACTTATACAGAGTAATTTTGAATGTTGTAGGATTGCTTTCATTTTGTATTTTCTTTTAATTATTGCATTTTCACACTAATTATGTGGCTCATTACTAATTAGTATAATGTATATTATATTGTTGGAATTCTTAAATTTGAATAGCAATATGCACATCATGTGCATGAAAATATTGCAATAGCTAGAGGTTTATTCCATCCTGCATAAAAGTGTTTGCATAATGTTATTTAATAGCTGCTATGCAATTTTTGATAATTCTCATCCTGACTTTTGCTTTTTGATGTTGATGCAACTAAATATGTTTCTGTTTCTGGTGGTGTTTTTGTATTTGAAAAATTGCTTTTATGTATTGAATATTGAGCACTGACTTGTAATAATTTGCATCGGTAGATTTTTACCACATGCTGATGGATATAATATACTTTAATTGATAAATAATACATGCTTCTGGGTAATGTTTAAAAACAATGATTGACGTGTATTGAAATTTATTGTGGAAATCATCATGATGCAAATTAAGTATTTAAATCAATATTTTATGTCTAAAAGTTTTTCAAAAAGTACTATTTTTTCGTTGTAGGATGCTAAATGCCTTTCTCTAGGTAAAGATAAAGGTAAATTTTATAGGCAGAGAGTAAAAAGTATGAAAATATGTCTTCTTTACCATGCTCAGAAAGTTGTATTTTCTGCACTTTTCTTTCATTAGGATGTAAAATTGTATCTGCCTATGATGAAAATCTTATTCTGCTATTCATCGATTTGTTGAATTAGTTCAGAATTTTTTAAATAATTGTGAAATGATTTTTTACTGATTTTTTTTTATTTTTTACAATAAATATCAGTGCACCATAAACATGCAACAAAATCATATAATAAATTTTTAGTAATTTTTTGATTGATTTGAAGATTTTTTCCCCTTTTAATCACATATTTTGCTTGAAATAGAAAGTTTTTCTTTTTAATGATTTGTGCAAGTAAATTGCATTAAGTATATTTTACGTCTATTTTCTAATAAATCTAGAGTTTTTTTTTTTTTTTTTTTTTTTTTTTTTTAGATCTTGCCATATTTTATAAACTACACATATATTACTTCAGATGAAATTATTTATTTTTATTCTAAGATATATTGAAATTGTTATCTTTAGATAGTTTCTATTTTCTTGTTTCACATGTATATAGTATTTAATTTTTAAAAAATTTTTAATAACAATAGTGTCTATTAAATGTATTTTTAGAAGATGTGACTTAAAATATTGCAACTTTTATTGGAATCGCCATATGATAAGATCTGGTATTTATTTTAATGCGACTGAATGCATTTAATGCAACGGATCATTTTTGTCTGGTATTGCTTTCAAGATATATAAATGCACTGTGGATTAAATTTATAAAGATGAAAATGGGGATTACAGAGCTTCTTTTGTCACCTTTTTAGTAAATTAGTATCCAATTTCTCTTGAAAATTGAGATTTGTATTCTTTTTAAACATTCTTCATCTGAGAAAAAAAATCTCATCGGGTTAGATAGGTCAAATAAATAGTTTGAGGAAGTACTGAAATGGGTCATTGTAACAAATAATTTCAGTCCAGAAGGGGCCTGTGAACTATAGGTTTATTGTGATTGCACTCTCTTGATTTTGCTGTTCATGTAATGGGAAGTTTTCCCTTCCTGGATTTGCAAAGTATATTTTTGTGCTGTGTGTATTGTATTTTCGCTGAATTAAACCAGCTCTGAATAGTTGATGTATAGTTGTTTGAATTCATATTACATCACTGAAAATCTTATTAATCTGACACTCCATATAAATGTTAAGTACACAATGTGCATGTAATTGTAATAGCTAAAGGTTTATTCTAATCTGTCTAAAAGTATCATAATATAGGTTATTCAATAGCTGTTATGATGGCTCTTGATGTTTCTCATAATCATTTTGCTCTTTGATGTTGATTCAACTCTTATATATATTATAATATCTTTCTATTTCATATAGTACTTTTGGATTTGACTGGAGAATATTCTAAACACGTTTTGAGTACTAAGCAATGGTTAATGATAAATTAAATTTTATTTCAAATATTCAAAATGGTTGCTTTTATTTAATGTGCTGTGTCTCTCTATTCTTTTAAACCCAGTTAACTGAATGCAAATTCTTACTAAATGTATCTGTTTGCTATATTATGAAATTTTGGTTTGATCATTCTCTTCTCTTTGAATGGCATATTTTCGATATTGGTTAGGGAATATAAAATGTAGTTTTGTTATGCCTAATGTTTTGAGGTAAATTGCTTTAAATACTTATATATTCTAACACTTTTTATATTTCATACTCCTTATGATAATTTTGTTCTTTCATATTGATTGTAATGTTTCTATTTCAGATGGTTACTTTTGGATTTCACTTGAGAATATTCTGATGTATTTTGTATGTTGAACAGTGGTAAGTAATAAATTATTTTTTGTCTGAAATATTAAAAATGGTATTTTGCATTGAATTACTGTGTATCCATATTCTTTTAAAGCCCCAAATATTATGCCCAAATTTTTACTGGACATATGCTTCTTGGTGGCAAAATTATAAAATATTTTTAAACACAATTAAATCTAGACTTTTCACATTTAAATACAATTTTGTGCAATTTAAATAAGTGATCTTTGTGCTTTGAATAAATTAATACTATAATGTATATAAATATTATTATTTTGAGATCATTTTATATTAGAGAATGAATAATGTCAGATTTAAAATACAGGTTAAGTAAATTTAATGCATCAGAATGTTTTAAAAATACCACAGGTGGATGGATGTAATTTATTTCCTAGTGGGTTATATATGATTCTCCATTTAGCTCATAAACAACCATTCCAGTACGTATTGATATTTAATTTGCAAATTATTATAATCTAAAAAAGTAATGAAACTAAAAGTTTATATCTAAGACTATTATAGAATATACTATTTTTCAGTGGAAAATGTTGCATACCTTAATATAATAGAAAAAGTCTCAAAAACTGATAATGAACGTTTATAAGATTTAATTACGGATTTCAATAAGACTATTGCTTCAGTTCATTGTTACTATATACAGTTGATAGCATGTGTTGAAATTTATTGTGCAGACACTAGTAAATTGCTTTTTCAAATCAATGTTTCTGTCTAAAAATTCTTCAGAAGTGTTTTTTGAGATCCTTTATAGCCAAGAACTCTTGGTATTTATTTTATGATAAATATCAAGAATCAAAAATTAACATTTTCTTTTTGTGTTTACTTTTTTAAAAAAATACACTGTGCTATTATCTTTATAGAGATGTTTTGGAGCACTAAAAGTCTTCGTTTTCCTCCTCCTTCAGTGATTTAGTTTCTGATTTGCTTTGAGGATTGATAATAATTTACAAATTCTTCATCTCAGGAAAAAATCTCTTGCAATTAAATGATGGAAATAAATTGATTCAGGAAGTACTGAAATAGACAGTAATTTGATTCATGTGACAGAAAGTATTTGTCTAGAATTAGAAGTATTGTGCATAAGTTTTGTATATTTGAACAGAATATAACCTATCAATACTGGACAAATGCACTATATTTTTCACTTGCTCTGCAGAAGTCATATTAATTACATTTGGAAAGCAATTTTTAAGTTCCGAAACATTTTATATGTAGTTGAATGGCTTTTATTCTAAAATCAACAACTCTCAAAATAGGGTATCCACAACTTCACTCCTCTTGGAGCAAGAAGATTGACTGCCTAGAAATGCAAGATGCGTATATTTGAAATGAATGAAATGTATCCTGACTAAACAGTTGCACCAAACTATTTGCTTTCTGTGCACCAGAAGTCTTAATACTATTTGCTTGCTATGCATCAGAAGTCTTAATTACTTATACAGAGTAATTTTGAATGTTGTAGGATTGCTTTCATTTTGTATTTTCTTTTAATTATTGCATTTTCACACTAATTATGTGGCTCATTACTAATTAGTATAATGTATATTATATTGTTGGAATTCTTAAATTTGAATAGCAATATGCACATCATGTGCATGAAAATATTGCAATAGCTAGAGGTTTATTCCATCCTGCATAAAAGTGTTTGCATAATGTTATTTAATAGCTGCTATGCAATTTTTGATAATTCTCATCCTGACTTTTGCTTTTTGATGTTGATGCAACTAAATATGTTTCTGTTTCTGGTGGTGTTTTTGTATTTGAAAAATTGCTTTTATGTATTGAATATTGAGCACTGACTTGTAATAATTTGCATCGGTAGATTTTTACCACATGCTGATGGATATAATATACTTTAATTGATAAATAATACATGCTTCTGGGTAATGTTTAAAAACAATGATTGACGTGTATTGAAATTTATTGTGGAAATCATCATGATGCAAATTAAGTATTTAAATCAATATTTTATGTCTAAAAGTTTTTCAAAAAGTACTATTTTTTCGTTGTAGGATGCTAAATGCCTTTCTCTAGGTAAAGATAAAGGTAAATTTTATAGGCAGAGAGTAAAAAGTATGAAAATATGTCTTCTTTACCATGCTCAGAAAGTTGTATTTTCTGCACTTTTCTTTCATTAGGATGTAAAATTGTATCTGCCTATGATGAAAATCTTATTCTGCTATTCATCGATTTGTTGAATTAGTTCAGAATTTTTTAAATAATTGTGAAATGATTTTTTACTGATTTTTTTTTTATTTTTTACAATAAATATCAGTGCACCATAAACATGCAACAAAATCATATAATAAATTTTTAGTAATTTTTTGATTGATTTGAAGATTTTTTCCCCTTTTAATCACATATTTTGCTTGAAATAGAAAGTTTTTCTTTTTAATGATTTGTGCAAGTAAATTGCATTAAGTATATTTTACGTCTATTTTCTAATAAATCTAGAGTTTTTTTTTTTTTTTTTTTTTTTTTTTTAGATCTTGCCATATTTTATAAACTACACATATATTACTTCAGATGAAATTATTTATTTTTATTCTAAGATATATTGAAATTGTTATCTTTAGATAGTTTCTATTTTCTTGTTTCACATGTATATAGTATTTAATTTTTAAAAAATTTTTAATAACAATAGTGTCTATTAAATGTATTTTTAGAAGATGTGACTTAAAATATTGCAACTTTTATTGGAATCGCCATATGATAAGATCTGGTATTTATTTTAATGCGACTGAAAGCATTTAATGCAACGCATCATTTTTGTCTGGTATTGCTTTCAAGATATATAAATGCACTGTGGATTAAATTTATAAAGATGAAAATGGGGATTACAGAGCTTCTTTTGTCACCTTTTTAGTAAATTAGTATCCAATTTCTCTTGAAAATTGAGATTTGTATTCTTTTTAAACATTCTTCATCTGAGAAAAAAAATCTCATCGGGTTAGATAGGTCAAATAAATAGTTTGAGGAAGTACTGAAATGGGTCATTGTAACAAATAATTTCAGTCCAGAAGGGGCCTGTGAACTATAGGTTTATTGTGATTGCACTCTCTTGATTTTGCTGTTCATGTAATGGGAAGTTTTCCCTTCCTGGATTTGCAAAGTATATTTTTGTGCTGTGTGTATTGTATTTTCGCTGAATTAAACTTGCACTGAATAGTTGATGTATAGTTGTTTGAATTCATATTACATCACTGAAAATCTTATTAATCTGACACTCCATATAAATGTTAAGTACACAATGTGCATGTAATTGTAATAGCTAAAGGTTTATTCTAATCTGTCTAAAAGTATCATAATATAGGTTATTCAATAGCTGTTATGATGGCTCTTGATGTTTCTCATAATCATTTTGCTCTTTGATGTTGATTCAACTCTTATATATATTATAATATCTTTCTATTTCATATAGTACTTTTGGATTTGACTGGAGAATATTCTAAACACGTTTTGAGTACTAAGCAATGGTTAATGATAAATTAAATTTTATTTCAAATATTCAAAATGGTTGCTTTTATTTAATGTGCTGTGTCTCTCTATTCTTTTAAACCCAGTTAACTGAATGCAAATTCTTACTAAATGTATCTGTTTGCTATATTATGAAATTTTGGTTTGATCATTCTCTTCTCTTTGAATGGCATATTTTCGATATTGGTTAGGGAATATAAAATGTAGTTTTGTTATGCCTAATGTTTTGAGGTAAATTGCTTTAAATACTTATATATTCTAACACTTTTTATATTTCATACTCCTTATGATAATTTTGTTCTTTCATATTGATTGTAATGTTTCTATTTCAGATGGTTACTTTTGGATTTCACTTGAGAATATTCTGATGTATTTTGTATGTTGAACAGTGGTAAGTAATAAATTATTTTTTGTCTGAAATATTAAAAATGGTATTTTGCATTGAATTACTGTGTATCCATATTCTTTTAAAGCCCCAAATATTATGCCCAAATTTTTACTGGACATATGCTTCTTGGTGGCAAAATTATAAAATATTTTTAAACACAATTAAATCTAGACTTTTCACATTTAAATACAATTTTGTGCAATTTAAATAAGTGATCTTTGTGCTTTGAATAAATTAATACTATAATGTATATAAATATTATTTTGAGATCATTTTATATTAGAGAATGAATAATGTCAGATTTAAAATACAGGTTAAGTAAATTTAATGCATCAGAATGTTTTAAAAATACCACAGGTGGATGGATGTAATTTATTTCCTAGTGGGTTATATATGATTCTCCATTTAGCTCATAAACAACCATTCCAGTACGTATTGATATTTAATTTGCAAATTATTATAATATAAAAAAGTAATGAAACTAAAAGTTTATATCTAAGACTATTATAGAATATACTATTTTTCAGTGGAAAATGTTGCATATCTTAATATAATAGAAAAAGTCTCAAAAACTGATAATGAACGTTTATAAGATTTAATTACGGATTTCAATAAGACTATTGCTTCAGTTCATTGTTACTATATACAGTTGATAGCATGTGTTGAAATTTATTGTGCAGACACTAGTAAATTGCTTTTTCAAATCAATGTTTCTGTCTAAAAATTCTTCAGAAGTGTTTTTTGAGATCCTTTATAGCCAAGAACTCTTGGTATTTATTTTATGATAAATATCAAGAATCAAAAATTAACATTTTCTTTTTGTGTTTACTTTTTTAAAAAAATACACTGTGCTATTATCTTTATAGAGATGTTTTGGAGCACTAAAAGTCTTCGTTTTCCACCTCCTTCAGTGATTTAGTTTCTGATTTGCTTTGAGGATTGATAATAATTTACAAATTCTTCATCTCAGGAAAAAATCTCTTGCAATTAAATGATGGAAATAAATTGATTCAGGAAGTACTGAAATAGACAGTAATTTGATTCATGTGACAGAAAGTATTTGTCTAGAATTAGAAGTATTGTGCATAAGTTTTGTATATTTGAACAGAATATAACCTATCGATACTGGACAAATGCACTATATTTTTCACTTGCTCTGCAGAAGTCATATTAATTACATTTGGAAAGCAATTTTTAAGTTCCGAAACATTTTATATGTAGTTGAATGGCTTTTATTCTAAAATCAACAACTCTCAAAATAGGGTATCCACAACTTCACTCCTCTTGGAGCAAGAAGATTGACTGCCTAGAAATGCAAGATGCGTATATTTGAAATGAATGAAATGTATCCTGACTAAACAGTTGCACCAAACTATTTGCTTTCTGTGCAGCAGAAGTCTTAATACTATTTGCTTGCTATGCATCAGAAGTCTTAATTACATATACAGAGTAATTTTGAATGTTGTAGGATTGCTTTCATTTTGTATTTTCTTTTAATTATTGCATTTTCACACTAATTATGTGGCTCATTACTAATTTGTATAATGTATATTATATTGTTGGAATTCTTAAATTTGAATAGCAATATGCACATCATGTGCATGAAAATATTGCAATAGCTAGAGGTTTATTCCATCCTGCATAAAAGTGTTTGCATAATGTTATTTAATAGCTGCTATGCAATTTTTGATAATTCTCATCCTGACTTTTGCTTTTTGATGTTGATGCAACTAAATATGTTTCTGTTTCTGGTGGTGTTTTTGTATTTGAAAAATTGCTTTTATGTATTGAATATTGAGCACTGACTTGTAATAATTTGCATCGGTAGATTTTTACCACATGCTGATGGATATAATATACTTTAATTGATAAATAATACATGCTTCTGGGTAATGTTTAAAAACAATGATTGACGTGTATTGAAATTTATTGTGGAAATCATCATGATGCAAATTAAGTATTTAAATCAATATTTTATGTCTAAAAGTTTTTCAAAAAGTACTATTTTTTCGTTGTAGGATGCTAAATGCCTTTCTCTAGGTAAAGATAAAGGTAAATTTTATAGGCAGAGAGTAAAAAGTATGAAAATATGTCTTCTTTACCATGCTCAGAAAGTTGTATTTTCTGCACTTTTCTTTCATTAGGATGTAAAATTGTATCTGCCTATGATGAAAATCTTATTCTGCTATTCATCGATTTGTTGAATTAGTTCAGAATTTTTTAAATAATTGTGAAATGATTTTTTACTGATTTTTTTTTATTTTTTACAATAAATATCAGTGCACCATAAACATGCAACAAAATCATATAATAAATTTTAAGTAATTTTTTGATTGATTTGAAGATTTTTTCCCCTTTTAATCACATATTTTGCTTGAAATAGAAAGTTTTTCTTTTTAATGATTTGTGCAAGTAAATTGCATTAAGTATATTTTATGCCTATTTTCTAATAATTCTAGAGTTTTTTTGTTGTTTTTTTTTTTTTTTTTTTTTTTTAGATCTTGCCATATTTTATAAACTACACATATATTACTTCAGATGAAATTATTTATTTTTATTCTAAGATATATTGAAATTGTTATCTTTAGATAGTTTCTATTTTCTTGTTTCACATGTATATAGTATTTAATTTTTAAAAAATTTTTAATAACAATAGTGTCTATTAAATGTATTTTTAGAAGATGTGACTTAAAATATTGCAACTTTTATTGGAATCGCCATATGATAAGATCTGGTATTTATTTTAATGCGACTGAATGCATTTAATGCAACGGATCATTTTTGTCTGGTATTGCTTTCAAGATATATAAATGCACTGTGGATTAAATTTATAAAGATGAAAATGGGGATTACAGAGCTTCTTTTGTCACCTTTTTGGTAAATTAGTATCCAATTTCTCTTGAAAATTGAGATTTGTATTCTTTTTAAACATTCTTCATCTGAGAAAAAAAATCTCATTGGGTTAGATAGGTCAAATAAATAGTTTGAGGAAGTACTGAAATGGGTCATTGTAACAAATAATTTCAGTCCAGAAGGGGCCTGTGAACTAAAGGTTTATTGTGATTGCACTCTCTTGATTTTGCTGTTCATGTAATGGGAAGTTTTCCCTTCCTGGATTTGCAAAGTATATTTTTGTGCTGTGTGTATTGTATTTTCCCTGAATTAAACTTGCACTGAATAGTTGATGTATAGTTGTTTGAATTCATATTACATCACTGAAAATCTTATTAATCTGACACTCCATATAAATGTTAAGTACACAGTGTGCATGTAATTGTAATAGCTAAAGGTTTATTCTAATCTGTCTAAAAGTATCATAATATAGGTTATTCAATAGCTGTTATGATGGCCCTTGATGTTTCTCATAATCATTTTGCTCTTTGATGTTGATTCAACTCTTATATATATTATAATATCTTTCTATTTCATATAGTACTTTTGGATTTGACTGGAGAATATTCTAAACACGTTTTGAGTACTAAGCAATGGTTAATGATAAATTAAATTTTATTTCAAATATTCAAAATGGTTGCTTTTATTTAATGTGCTGTGTCTCTCTATTCTTTTAAACCCAGTTAACTGAATGCAAATTCTTACTAAATGTATCTGTTTGCTATATTATGAAATTTTGGTTTGATCATTCTCTTCTCTTTGAATGGCATATTTTCGATATTGGTTAGGGAATATAAAATGTAGTTTTGTTATGCCTAATGTTTTGAGGTAAATTGCTTTAAATACTTATATATTCTAACACTTTTTATATTTCATACTCCTTATGATAATTTTGTTCTTTCATATTGATTGTAATGTTTCTATTTCAGATGGTTACTTTTGGATTTCACTTGAGAATATTCTGATGTATTTTGTATGTTGAACAGTGGTAAGTAATAAATTATTTTTTGTCTGAAATATTAAAAATGGTATTTTGCATTGAATTACTGTGTATCCATATTCTTTTAAAGCCCCAAATATTATGCCCAAATTTTTACTGGACATATGCTTCTTGGTGGCAAAATTATAAAATATTTTTAAACACAATTAAATCTAGACTTTTCACATTTAAATACAATTTTGTGCAATTTAAATAAGTGATCTTTGTGCTTTGAATAAATTAATACTATAATGTATATAAATATTATTATTTTGAGATCATTTTATATTAGAGAATGAATAATGTCAGATTTAAAATACAGGTTAAGTAAATTTAATGCATCAGAATGTTTTAAAAATACCACAGGTGGATGGATGTAATTTATTTCCTAGTGGGTTATATATGATTCTCCATTTAGCTCATAAACAACCATTCCAGTACGTATTGATATTTAATTTGCAAATTATTATAATATAAAAAAGTAATGAAACTAAAAGTTTATATCTAAGACTATTATAGAATATACTATTTTTCAGTGGAAAATGTTGCATATCTTAATATAATAGAAAAAGTCTCAAAAACTGATAATGAACGTTTATAAGATTTAATTACGGATTTCAATAAGACTATTGCTTCAGTTCATTGTTACTATATACAGTTGATAGCATGTGTTGAAATTTATTGTGCAGACACTAGTAAATTGCTTTTTCAAATCAATGTTTCTGTCTAAAAATTCTTCAGAAGTGTTTTTTGAGATCCTTTATAGCCAAGAACTCTTGGTATTTATTTTATGATAAATATCAAGAATCAAAAATTAACATTTTCTTTTTGTGTTTACTTTTTTAAAAAAATACACTGTGCTATTATCTTTATAGAGATGTTTTGGAGCACTAAAAGTCTTCGTTTTCCACCTCCTTCAGTGATTTAGTTTCTGATTTGCTTTGAGGATTGATAATAATTTACAAATTCTTCATCTCAGGAAAAAATCTCTTGCAATTAAATGATGGAAATAAATTGATTCAGGAAGTACTGAAATAGACAGTAATTTGATTCATGTGACAGAAAGTATTTGTCTAGAATTAGAAGTATTGTGCATAAGTTTTGTATATTTGAACAGAATATAACCTATCGATACTGGACAAATGCACTATATTTTTCACTTGCTCTGCAGAAGTCATATTAATTACATTTGGAAAGCAATTTTTAAGTTCCGAAACATTTTATATGTAGTTGAATGGCTTTTATTCTAAAATCAACAACTCTCAAAATAGGGTATCCACAACTTCACTCCTCTTGGAGCAAGAAGATTGACTGCCTAGAAATGCAAGATGCGTATATTTGAAATGAATGAAATGTATCCTGACTAAACAGTTGCACCAAACTATTTGCTTTCTGTGCAGCAGAAGTCTTAATACTATTTGCTTGCTATGCATCAGAAGTCTTAATTACTTATACAGAGTAATTTTGAATGTTGTAGGATTGCTTTCATTTTGTATTTTCTTTTAATTATTGCATTTTCACACTAATTATGTGGCTCATTACTAATTTGTATAATGTATATTATATTGTTGGAATTCTTAAATTTGAATAGCAATATGCACATCATGTGCATGAAAATATTGCAATAGCTAGAGGTTTATTCCATCCTGCATAAAAGTGTTTGCATAATGTTATTTAATAGCTGCTATGCAATTTTTGATAATTCTCATCCTGACTTTTGCTTTTTGATGTTGATGCAACTAAATATGTTTCTGTTTCTGGTGGTGTTTTTGTATTTGAAAAATTGCTTTTATGTATTGAATATTGAGCACTGACTTGTAATAATTTGCATCGGTAGATTTTTACCACATGCTGATGGATATAATATACTTTAATTGATAAATAATACATGCTTCTGGGTAATGTTTAAAAACAATGATTGACGTGTATTGAAATTTATTGTGGAAATCATCATGATGCAAATTAAGTATTTAAATCAATATTTTATGTCTAAAAGTTTTTCAAAAAGTACTATTTTTTCGTTGTAGGATGCTAAATGCCTTTCTCTAGGTAAAGATAAAGGTAAATTTTATAGGCAGAGAGTAAAAAGTATGAAAATATGTCTTCTTTACCATGCTCAGAAAGTTGTATTTTCTGCACTTTTCTTTCATTAGGATGTAAAATTGTATCTGCCTATGATGAAAATCTTATTCTGCTATTCATCGATTTGTTGAATTAGTTCAGAATTTTTTAAATAATTGTGAAATGATTTTTTACTGATTTTTTTTTATTTTTTACAATAAATATCAGTGCACCATAAACATGCAACAAAATCATATAATAAATTTTAAGTAATTTTTTGATTGATTTGAAGATTTTTTCCCCTTTTAATCACATATTTTGCTTGAAATAGAAAGTTTTTCTTTTTAATGATTTGTGCAAGTAAATTGCATTAAGTATATTTTATGCCTATTTTCTAATAATTCTAGAGTTTTTTTGTTGTTTTTTTTTTTTTTTTTTTTTTTTTTTTTTAGATCTTGCCATATTTTATAAACTACACATATATTACTTCAGATGAAATTATTTATTTTTATTCTAAGATATATTGAAATTGTTATCTTTAGATAGTTTCTATTTTCTTGTTTCACATGTATATAGTATTTAATTTTTAAAAAATTTTTAATAACAATAGTGTCTATTAAATGTATTTTTAGAAGATGTGACTTAAAATATTGCAACTTTTATTGGAATCGCCATATGATAAGATCTGGTATTTATTTTAATGCGACTGAATGCATTTAATGCAACGGATCATTTTTGTCTGGTATTGCTTTCAAGATATATAAATGCACTGTGGATTAAATTTATAAAGATGAAAATGGGGATTACAGAGCTTCTTTTGTCACCTTTTTGGTAAATTAGTATCCAATTTCTCTTGAAAATTGAGATTTGTATTCTTTTTAAACATTCTTCATCTGAGAAAAAAAATCTCATTGGGTTAGATAGGTCAAATAAATAGTTTGAGGAAGTACTGAAATGGGTCATTGTAACAAATAATTTCAGTCCAGAAGGGGCCTGTGAACTAAAGGTTTATTGTGATTGCACTCTCTTGATTTTGCTGTTCATGTAATGGGAAGTTTTCCCTTCCTGGATTTGCAAAGTATATTTTTGTGCTGTGTGTATTGTATTTTCCCTGAATTAAACTTGCACTGAATAGTTGATGTATAGTTGTTTGAATTCATATTACATCACTGAAAATCTTATTAATCTGACACTCCATATAAATGTTAAGTACACAGTGTGCATGTAATTGTAATAGCTAAAGGTTTATTCTAATCTGTCTAAAAGTATCATAATATAGGTTATTCAATAGCTGTTATGATGGCTCTTGATGTTTCTCATAATCATTTTGCTCTTTGATGTTGATTCAACTCTTATATATATTATAATATCTTTCTATTTCATATAGTACTTTTGGATTTGACTGGAGAATATTCTAAACACGTTTTGAGTACTAAGCAATGGTTAATGATAAATTAAATTTTATTTCAAATATTCAAAATGGTTGCTTTTATTTAATGTGCTGTGTCTCTCTATTCTTTTAAACCCAGTTAACTGAATGCAAATTCTTACTAAATGTATCTGTTTGCTATATTATGAAATTTTGGTTTGATCATTCTCTTCTCTTTGAATGGCATATTTTCGATATTGGTTAGGGAATATAAAATGTAGTTTTGTTATGCCTAATGTTTTGAGGTAAATTGCTTTAAATACTTATATATTCTAACACTTTTTATATTTCATACTCCTTATGATAATTTTGTTCTTTCATATTGATTGTAATGTTTCTATTTCAGATGGTTACTTTTGGATTTCACTTGAGAATATTCTGATGTATTTTGTATGTTGAACAGTGGTAAGTAATAAATTATTTTTTGTCTGAAATATTAAAAATGGTATTTTGCATTGAATTACTGTGTATCCATATTCTTTTAAAGCCCCAAATATTATGCCCAAATTTTTACTGGACATATGCTTCTTGGTGGCAAAATTATAAAATATTTTTAAACACAATTAAATCTAGACTTTTCACATTTAAATACAATTTTGTGCAATTTAAATAAGTGATATTTGTGCTCTCAATAAATTAATACTATAATGTATATAAATATTATTATTTTGAGATCATTTTATATTAGAGAATGAATAATGTCAGATTTAAAATACAGGTTAAGTAAATTTAATGCATCAGAATGTTTTAAAAATACCACAGGTGGATGGATGTAATTTATTTCCTAGTGGGTTATATATGATTCTCCATTTAGCTCATAAACAACCATTCCAGTACGTATTGATATTTAATTTGCAAATTATTATAATATAAAAAAGTAATGAAACTAAAAGTTTATATCTAAGACTATTATAGAATATACTATTTTTCAGTGGAAAATGTTGCATATCTTAATATAATAGAAAAAGTCTCAAAAACTGATAATGAACGTTTATAAGATTTAATTACGGATTTCAATAAGACTATTGCTTCAGTTCATTGTTACTATATACAGTTGATAGCATGTGTTGAAATTTATTGTGCAGACACTAGTAAATTGCTTTTTCAAATCAATGTTTCTGTCTAAAAATTCTTCAGAAGTGTTTTTTGAGATCCTTTATAGCCAAGAACTCTTGGTATTTATTTTATGATAAATATCAAGAATCAAAAATTAACATTTTCTTTTTGTGTTTACTTTTTTAAAAAAATACACTGTGCTATTATCTTTTGATTTAGTTTCTGATTTGCTTTGAGGATTGATAATAATTTACAAATTCTTCATCTCAGGAAAAAATCTCTTGCAATTAAATGATGGAAATAAATTGATTCAGGAAGTACTGAAATAGACAGTAATTTGATTCATGTGACAGAAAGTATTTGTCTAGAATTAGAAGTATTGTGCATAAGTTTTGTATATTTGAACAGAATATAACCTATCGATACTGGACAAATGCACTATATTTTTCACTTCCTCTGCAGAAGTCATATTAATTACATTTGGAAAGCAATTTTTAAGTTCCGAAACATTTTATATGTAGTTGAATGGCTTTTATTCTAAAATCAACAACTCTCAAAATAGGGTATCCACAACTTCACTCCTCTTGGAGCAAGAAGATTGACTGCCTAGAAATGCAAGATGCGTATATTTGAAATGAATGAAATGTATCCTGACTAAACAGTTGCACCAAACTATTTGCTTTCTGTGCAGCAGAAGTCTTAATACTATTTGCTTGCTATGCATCAGAAGTCTTAATTACTTATACAGAGTAATTTTGAATGTTGTAGGATTGCTTTCATTTTGTATTTTCTTTTAATTATTGCATTTTCACACTAATTATGTGGCTCATTACTAATTAGTATAATGTATATTATATTGTTGGAATTCTTAAATTTGAATAGCAATATGCACATCATGTGCATGAAAATATTGCAATAGCTAGAGGTTTATTCCATCCTGCATAAAAGTGTTTGCATAATGTTATTTAATAGCTGCTATGCAATTTTTGATAATTCTCATCCTGACTTTTGCTTTTTGATGTTGATGCAACTAAATATGTTTCTGTTTCTGGTGGTGTTTTTGTATTTGAAAAATTGCTTTTATGTATTGAATATTGAGCACTGACTTGTAATAATTTGCATCGGTAGATTTTTACCACATGCTGATGGATATAATATACTTTAATTGATAAATAATACATGCTTCTGGGTAATGTTTAAAAACAATGATTGACGTGTATTGAAATTTATTGTGGAAATCATCATGATGCAAATTAAGTATTTAAATCAATATTTTATGTCTAAAAGTTTTTCAAAAAGTACTATTTTTTCGTTGTAGGATGCTAAATGCCTTTCTCTAGGTAAAGATAAAGGTAAATTTTATAGGCAGAGAGTAAAAAGTATGAAAATATGTCTTCTTTACCATGCTCAGAAAGTTGTATTTTCTGCACTTTTCTTTCATTAGGATGTAAAATTGTATCTGCCTATGATGAAAATCTTATTCTGCTATTCATCGATTTGTTGAATTAGTTCAGAATTTTTTAAATAATTGTGAAATGATTTTTTACTGATTTTTTTTTATTTTTTACAATAAATATCAGTGCACCATAAACATGCAACAAAATCATATAATAAATTTTAAGTAATTTTTTGATTGATTTGAAGATTTTTTCCCCTTTTAATCACATATTTTGCTTGAAATAGAAAGTTTTTCTTTTTAATGATTTGTGCAAGTAAATTGCATTAAGTATATTTTATGCCTATTTTCTAATAATTCTAGAGTTTTTTTGTTGTTTTTTTTTTTTTTTTTTTTTTTTTTAGATCTTGCCATATTTTATAAACTACACATATATTACTTCAGATGAAATTATTTATTTTTATTCTAAGATATATTGAAATTGTTATCTTTAGATAGTTTCTATTTTCTTGTTTCACATGTATATAGTATTTAATTTTTAAAAAATTTTTAATAACAATAGTGTCTATTAAATGTATTTTTAGAAGATGTGACTTAAAATATTGCAACTTTTATTGGAATCGCCATATGATAAGATCTGGTATTTATTTTAATGCGACTGAATGCATTTAATGCAACGGATCATTTTTGTCTGGTATTGCTTTCAAGATATATAAATGCACTGTGGATTAAATTTATAAAGATGAAAATGGGGATTACAGAGCTTCTTTTGTCACCTTTTTGGTAAATTAGTATCCAATTTCTCTTGAAAATTGAGATTTGTATTCTTTTTAAACATTCTTCATCTGAGAAAAAAAATCTCATTGGGTTAGATAGGTCAAATAAATAGTTTGAGGAAGTACTGAAATGGGTCATTGTAACAAATAATTTCAGTCCAGAAGGGGCCTGTGAACTAAAGGTTTATTGTGATTGCACTCTCTTGATTTTGCTGTTCATGTAATGGGAAGTTTTCCCTTCCTGGATTTGCAAAGTATATTTTTGTGCTGTGTGTATTGTATTTTCCCTGAATTAAACTTGCACTGAATAGTTGATGTATAGTTGTTTGAATTCATATTACATCACTGAAAATCTTATTAATCTGACACTCCATATAAATGTTAAGTACACAGTGTGCATGTAATTGTAATAGCTAAAGGTTTATTCTAATCTGTCTAAAAGTATCATAATATAGGTTATTCAATAGCTGTTATGATGGCTCTTGATGTTTCTCATAATCATTTTGCTCTTTGATGTTGATTCAACTCTTATATATATTATAATATCTTTCTATTTCATATAGTACTTTTGGATTTGACTGGAGAATATTCTAAACACGTTTTGAGTACTAAGCAATGGTTAATGATAAATTAAATTTTATTTCAAATATTCAAAATGGTTGCTTTTATTTAATGTGCTGTGTCTCTCTATTCTTTTAAACCCAGTTAACTGAATGCAAATTCTTACTAAATGTATCTGTTTGC
This sequence comes from Argiope bruennichi, assembly GCF_947563725.1. Taxonomy (NCBI): domain Eukaryota; kingdom Metazoa; phylum Arthropoda; class Arachnida; order Araneae; family Araneidae; genus Argiope; species Argiope bruennichi. The sequence continues at coordinate 122,853,983 of NC_079162.1, forward strand.
TATATTATGAAATTTTGGTTTGATCATTCTCTTCTCTTTGAATGGCATATTTTCGATATTGGTTAGGGAATATAAAATGTAGTTTTGTTATGCCTAATGTTTTGAGGTAAATTGCTTTAAATACTTATATATTCTAACACTTTTTATATTTCATACTCCTTATGATAATTTTGTTCTTTCATATTGATTGTAATGTTTCTATTTCAGATGGTTACTTTTGGATTTCACTTGAGAATATTCTGATGTATTTTGTATGTTGAACAGTGGTAAGTAATAAATTATTTTTTGTCTGAAATATTAAAAATGGTATTTTGCATTGAATTACTGTGTATCCATATTCTTTTAAAGCCCCAAATATTATGCCCAAATTTTTACTGGACATATGCTTCTTGGTGGCAAAATTATAAAATATTTTTAAACACAATTAAATCTAGACTTTTCACATTTAAATACAATTTTGTGCAATTTAAATAAGTGATATTTGTGCTCTCAATAAATTAATACTATAATGTATATAAATATTATTATTTTGAGATCATTTTATATTAGAGAATGAATAATGTCAGATTTAAAATACAGGTTAAGTAAATTTAATGCATCAGAATGTTTTAAAAATACCACAGGTGGATGGATGTAATTTATTTCCTAGTGGGTTATATATGATTCTCCATTTAGCTCATAAACAACCATTCCAGTACGTATTGATATTTAATTTGCAAATTATTATAATATAAAAAAGTAATGAAACTAAAAGTTTATATCTAAGACTATTATAGAATATACTATTTTTCAGTGGAAAATGTTGCATATCTTAATATAATAGAAAAAGTCTCAAAAACTGATAATGAACGTTTATAAGATTTAATTACGGATTTCAATAAGACTATTGCTTCAGTTCATTGTTACTATATACAGTTGATAGCATGTGTTGAAATTTATTGTGCAGACACTAGTAAATTGCTTTTTCAAATCAATGTTTCTGTCTAAAAATTCTTCAGAAGTGTTTTTTGAGATCCTTTATAGCCAAGAACTCTTGGTATTTATTTTATGATAAATATCAAGAATCAAAAATTAACATTTTCTTTTTGTGTTTACTTTTTTAAAAAAATACACTGTGCTATTATCTTTATAGAGATGTTTTGGAGCACTAAAAGTCTTCGTTTTCCACCTCCTTCAGTGATTTAGTTTCTGATTTGCTTTGAGGATTGATAATAATTTACAAATTCTTCATCTCAGGAAAAAATCTCTTGCAATTAAATGATGGAAATAAATTGATTCAGGAAGTACTGAAATAGACAGTAATTTGATTCATGTGACAGAAAGTATTTGTCTAGAATTAGAAGTATTGTGCATAAGTTTTGTATATTTGAACAGAATATAACCTATCGATACTGGACAAATGCACTATATTTTTCACTTGCTCTGCAGAAGTCATATTAATTACATTTGGAAAGCAATTTTTAAGTTCCGAAACATTTTATATGTAGTTGAATGGCTTTTATTCTAAAATCAACAACTCTCAAAATAGGGTATCCACAACTTCACTCCTCTTGGAGCAAGAAGATTGACTGCCTAGAAATGCAAGATGCGTATATTTGAAATGAATGAAATGTATCCTGACTAAACAGTTGCACCAAACTATTTGCTTTCTGTGCAGCAGAAGTCTTAATACTATTTGCTTGCTATGCATCAGAAGTCTTAATTACTTATACAGAGTAATTTTGAATGTTGTAGGATTGCTTTCATTTTGTATTTTCTTTTAATTATTGCATTTTCACACTAATTATGTGGCTCATTACTAATTAGTATAATGTATATTATATTGTTGGAATTCTTAAATTTGAATAGCAATATGCACATCATGTGCATGAAAATATTGCAATAGCTAGAGGTTTATTCCATCCTGCATAAAAGTGTTTGCATAATGTTATTTAATAGCTGCTATGCAATTTTTGATAATTCTCATCCTGACTTTTGCTTTTTGATGTTGATGCAACTAAATATGTTTCTGTTTCTGGTGGTGTTTTTGTATTTGAAAAATTGCTTTTATGTATTGAATATTGAGCACTGACTTGTAATAATTTGCATCGGTAGATTTTTACCACATGCTGATGGATATAATATACTTTAATTTATAAATAATACATGCTTCTGGGTAATGTTTAAAAACAATGATTGACGTGTATTGAAATTTATTGTGGAAATCATCATGATGCAAATTAAGTATTTAAATCAATATTTTATGTCTAAAAGTTTTTCAAAAAGTACTATTTTTTCGTTGTAGGATGCTAAATGCCTTTCTCTAGGTAAAGATAAAGGTAAATTTTATAGGCAGAGAGTAAAAAGTATGAAAATATGTCTTCTTTACCATGCTCAGAAAGTTGTATTTTCTGCACTTTTCTTTCATTAGGATGTAAAATTGTATCTGCCTATGATGAAAATCTTATTCTGCTATTCATCGATTTGTTGAATTAGTTCAGAATTTTTTAAATAATTGTGAAATGATTTTTTACTGATTTTTTTTTATTTTTTACAATAAATATCAGTGCACCATAAACATGCAACAAAATCATATAATAAATTTTAAGTAATTTTTTGATTGATTTGAAGATTTTTTCCCCTTTTAATCACATATTTTGCTTGAAATAGAAAGTTTTTCTTTTTAATGATTTGTGCAAGTAAATTGCATTAAGTATATTTTATGCCTATTTTCTAATAATTCTAGAGTTTTTTTGTTGTTTTTTTTTTTTTTTTTTTTTTTTTTTAGATCTTGCCATATTTTATAAACTACACATATATTACTTCAGATGAAATTATTTATTTTTATTCTAAGATATATTGAAATTGTTATCTTTAGATAGTTTCTATTTTCTTGTTTCACATGTATATAGTATTTAATTTTTAAAAAATTTTTAATAACAATAGTGTCTATTAAATGTATTTTTAGAAGATGTGACTTAAAATATTGCAACTTTTATTGGAATCGCCATATGATAAGATCTGGTATTTATTTTAATGCGACTGAATGCATTTAATGCAACGGATCATTTTTGTCTGGTATTGCTTTCAAGATATATAAATGCACTGTGGATTAAATTTATAAAGATGAAAATGGGGATTACAGAGCTTCTTTTGTCACCTTTTTGGTAAATTAGTATCCAATTTCTCTTGAAAATTGAGATTTGTATTCTTTTTAAACATTCTTCATCTGAGAAAAAAAATCTCATTGGGTTAGATAGGTCAAATAAATAGTTTGAGGAAGTACTGAAATGGGTCATTGTAACAAATAATTTCAGTCCAGAAGGGGCCTGTGAACTAAAGGTTTATTGTGATTGCACTCTCTTGATTTTGCTGTTCATGTAATGGGAAGTTTTCCCTTCCTGGATTTGCAAAGTATATTTTTGTGCTGTGTGTATTGTATTTTCCCTGAATTAAACTTGCACTGAATAGTTGATGTATAGTTGTTTGAATTCATATTACATCACTGAAAATCTTATTAATCTGACACTCCATATAAATGTTAAGTACACAGTGTGCATGTAATTGTAATAGCTAAAGGTTTATTCTAATCTGTCTAAAAGTATCATAATATAGGTTATTCAATAGCTGTTATGATGGCTCTTGATGTTTCTCATAATCATTTTGCTCTTTGATGTTGATTCAACTCTTATATATATTATAATATCTTTCTATTTCATATAGTACTTTTGGATTTGACTGGAGAATATTCTAAACACGTTTTGAGTACTAAGCAATGGTTAATGATAAATTAAATTTTATTTCAAATATTCAAAATGGTTGCTTTTATTTAATGTGCTGTGTCTCTCTATTCTTTTAAACCCAGTTAACTGAATGCAAATTCTTACTAAATGTATCTGTTTGCTATATTATGAAATTTTGGTTTGATCATTCTCTTCTCTTTGAATGGCATATTTTCGATATTGGTTAGGGAATATAAAATGTAGTTTTGTTATGCCTAATGTTTTGAGGTAAATTGCTTTAAATACTTATATATTCTAACACTTTTTATATTTCATACTCCTTATGATAATTTTGTTCTTTCATATTGATTGTAATGTTTCTATTTCAGATGGTTACTTTTGGATTTCACTTGAGAATATTCTGATGTATTTTGTATGTTGAACAGTGGTAAGTAATAAATTATTTTTTGTCTGAAATATTAAAAATGGTATTTTGCATTGAATTACTGTGTATCCATATTCTTTTAAAGCCCCAAATATTATGCCCAAATTTTTACTGGACATATGCTTCTTGGTGGCAAAATTATAAAATATTTTTAAACACAATTAAATCTAGACTTTTCACATTTAAATACAATTTTGTGCAATTTAAATAAGTGATCTTTGTGCTTTGAATAAATTAATACTATAATGTATATAAATATTATTATTTTGAGATCATTTTATATTAGAGAATGAATAATGTCAGATTTAAAATACAGGTTAAGTAAATTTAATGCATCAGAATGTTTTAAAAATACCACAGGTGGATGGATGTAATTTATTTCCTAGTGGGTTATATATGATTCTCCATTTAGCTCATAAACAACCATTCCAGTACGTATTGATATTTAATTTGCAAATTATTATAATATAAAAAAGTAATGAAACTAAAAGTTTATATCTAAGACTATTATAGAATATACTATTTTTCAGTGGAAAATGTTGCATATCTTAATATAATAGAAAAAGTCTCAAAAACTGATAATGAACGTTTATAAGATTTAATTACGGATTTCAATAAGACTATTGCTTCAGTTCATTGTTACTATATACAGTTGATAGCATGTGTTGAAATTTATTGTGCAGACACTAGTAAATTGCTTTTTCAAATCAATGTTTCTGTCTAAAAATTCTTCAGAAGTGTTTTTTGAGATCCTTTATAGCCAAGAACTCTTGGTATTTATTTTATGATAAATATCAAGAATCAAAAATTAACATTTTCTTTTTGTGTTTACTTTTTTAAAAAAATACACTGTGCTATTATCTTTATAGAGATGTTTTGGAGCACTAAAAGTCTTCGTTTTCCACCTCCTTCAGTGATTTAGTTTCTGATTTGCTTTGAGGATTGATAATAATTTACAAATTCTTCATCTCAGGAAAAAATCTCATGCAATTAAATGATGGAAGTAAATTGATTCAGGAAGTACTGAAATAGACAGTAATTTGATTCATGTGACAGAAAGTATTTGTCTAGATTTAGAAGAATTGTGCATAAGTTTTGTATATTTGAACAGAATATAACCTATCGATACCGGACAAATGCACTATATTTTTCACTTGCTCTGCAGAAGTCATATTAATTACATTTGGAAAGCAATTTTTAATTTCCGAAACATTTTATATGTAGTTGAATGGCTTTTATTCTAACTTATCATTTAATTATTGTATTTTAACCCTCATTTAATGGCTCGTTACTAATTACTGTGATTCATGTTTCAAAGTCTTATGTTATGTTTATCTGAATAACCATATGCACATCAAGTATACTATGCCCATGGAAATTATGTAACAGCTAGAATTTTATTCTGCTGTGCTTGCATTTCAATGTCATTTATGTAATAGCTGCTAAGATGTCTTTTAATATTTGTCCATTTTGTTATGCCATTCGATATTAATGCACTATATATATTGTGTTATGTTTCTATTTTAGTTGATGCTTTTGCTTTTCGCTGGATAAATTTCAGACATGTTTATGCATTGTACATTTATAAGTAAAAAAACTGAATTTTACTTGAATAGTTAAAATATTCGCTTGCATTAAATATGTTTTGCCTTCAAGCTCTTTTAATGCTCATTTATTAATATAAAAATTCTTTTTGGGGATAAATATCTTGATTACAAAATTATAACATATGTTTGAACACAATTAAATTAACATAGTTAGATTTCTACTTTTTCACGTTAAACCACAATTGTATTTTTAAAAAAAAAAGTTGAAATTCATGATCAGCGTCAGATATAACTTAGGAAATATTAATAGATTGATATTTGTGAAAATCTGTTTTTAAATTTGAGAATGTGTTTTAACTGTGACAAAATTCAAACTCTTGCTTTGGAATATTCACAAATACATACTGCTGGATATAATATACTTTTTTGAAAAATACAGATACTTTTAAAAAATGTTTAAAATATATTTTTATTTGATGAGAATTAAAATATTGTAACTTAATTCTAATCTCCATATGGTTTTTAAAGAGTTCTGGTATTAGTGAGTGAATCAATTCAGATTGAACTTTTTTGTCTGGTGTTTATTTCAAAAAAGTAAATAAATGTATTGTATAATTAACTATCCATAAGAGGGTGTAAATTAGGATTACAAGCCTTCTTTTGTTAAATCTTTTGCTGGCTTAGTTCTGACTGGCTTATTATTGATATTTCTCATTATTTATATTTCACTGGGGAAGATTTTTTCCTCTTTAAAGATTTTATGTGTGAGGGGAAATTCTCATCAGGTTAGATAAGTCAGAAAAAATGTGTAGAAAAATATTAGAAATTGATGCTGTAACTGATCATGTGGGGTCTGTGAACTACAGTCTTATCGTGATAAAACTTTCAGGACTTTGCTACTCATTCGATAGGAAGTTTTCTCTTCCTGAAAATGCACAGCATAATGTATGTGATGTGTGTATTTAAACTGACACGCCAGTCACATATTATTTGCCTACTTTGTGGAAATTGTTTTAATTAGATTTGGGAAGAGATTATAAATGTTTCCAAAATTTTGTCTGTTTAAAATTAATATTAGTCTGTTATAAATAATAATATGATTGCATGTGCGGTCTGTGAACTAGTTTTATCGTGACAAAACTCTCTTGACTTTGCTACTCATTTGACAGGAAGTGTTCCCTTCCTGACAACACACAGTATAATATATGTGATGTGTGTATTTAAACTGACTAGCCAGTTTGATCATATTATTTGTCTACTTTGTAGAAATTGTTTTAATTAGATTTGGGAAGAGATTTTTGAAATTTCCAAAATTTTGAATGTGAAAGGATTGCTTTCATTCTAATTTCTCTGTTTATCATTGCATCATAATACTCATTCTGTGACTCTTTACTAATTTTTTGAATTCATGTTACATCCTTTAAAATCTTTTTAACTTGAAAACTATATGCACATCAAGTATACTGTGTGCATGAAAGTTTTATATCAACTAGAATTCTGTTTCATTCTGCATAGAATGCTGTATATTTATAGCTGTTGGGGAGGTCTTTTGATATTTCTTATTATTATTTTGTTCCTTGATGCTAATGGAATTAAATATATTATTTTTGTATCAAGTGATGTTTTTGGACTTTGCTCAAAGAATTTTCGATGTATTTTGAATATTAAGCAAGTGGTAATTAATAAATAAAATTTTACTTAATTATTAACAATGATAGCTTGCTTTAAATGTGCTATGGCTCTATGTGCTATAAAAACCAAATATATTTTTTTTTTAAATTCTTTCTAGGCATAAAAGTTTTGTTTCAAAACTCTGAAATGATTTTGAACACATTTAAAACTCAATTCTCTTAAGAATGCTTGCATCGTTGATCATTGTAACATTCAATTTCTTAAATATTATAAGATTAATACTCATGAACATCTCTTTTATGTTTGAGAATGATGGCAAAGTTACGATACTTATGAATTAAATTTACTGGGTCAGGAGATTTTAGAACTAGTAGATGTTGCTTTATATAATTTTTTGTATTATTTAGTAAGTGTTAATTCTCCATAATATTCAAAGCAGCTGTTCCAATATGTGCAGAAATGTGTTGTGTGAATGTTCATGTTGTAAAGTACTGAAATAAAAAAATAATTATGTCTAAAAATATTTGAAAGTGTTACTTTCTACTAGGAAATGGTCAATGTCTTTCTCTAAATAATTAAAATTAAATTTTTTTAAGCCTGGAGTTAAAAATAAGAAAATGCAAAATCTCGACAATCTTTACCACGATACATCAGTAATTGAGTATTTTCTTTTATGAATATATAAAATCATTTCTGTTGATAATGAAAATTATATTTTGTTATTCTTTGAAAAGTTGTGTGATAATTATTGAAATGAATTTCAGTCTTTTGGGATGTTACTAAATTTTACTCATAACTTTTTTTTATTGCAATATTTAATAAATTTGTTATTTCAAATATTTCTTTTCAATGGTTTATTAAATCTCTTCTCTTTGAATGGCATATTTTCATTATTAGTTAGTCAATATAGTTTTGTTATTCATCATTTTTTGAAGTAAATTGCTTTAAATACTTCTGTATTCAACACTTTTTATGTTTCATAATCCTTATGATAATTTGTTCTTTGATATTGATTTTTATGTTTCTATTTCAGATAGTTACTTTTTGATTTCACATGGGAATATTCTGATAGGTTTTGTATATTGAGGAGTGGTAAGTTGTAAATTCTTTTAACTGAAATATTAAAAAGGGGAGCTTGCATTTTATTTACTGTGTATCCATATTCTTTTAAAGCCCAAATATTGTATGCAAATTCTTACTGGGCATATACTTCTTGGTTGCAAAATTATGAAATATTTTTAAACACAGTTAAAACTATACTTTTCATATTGAAATAAAAAATTTTGTAAATTAAATAAGTGATATTTGTAATATTCTGCTCTGAATATATTAATACTATAATGTATATAAATATTAATTTGAGATCATTGTTTATTACAGAATGAATGTCATTTAAAATGCAGGTTAATGCATCGGAATGTTTTAGAAATACTACTACACATGAATGGATGTAATTTCTTTCCTAGTTTCCATTTAGTTCTATGGAGATTAATATTAAGATATAAGAGATATAATTAAATATCAATACAACTATTCCAGTATGTATTGATATTTAATTTGCAAATTGTTATAATATAAAAAAAGTAATTTAAACGAAACTTTATATCTAACAGTATTGTAGAATATGCTATTCTCCTTTATTAAAATGTTGCATTTCTTAATTCAATAGACAGTCTCGAAAACTGGTAATGAATGTTGGTTGATTTAAGTACAGACTGAAGTGAAACTATCATTTCATATAATTGTTACTGCATACAGCTGGTAGTATGTGTTGAAATTTATTGTGAAGATGCTAATAAGTTGAGTATTCAAATTAACGTTTTATATCTAAAAGTTTATTGAAAGTGTTTACTGTCTTTCTCTAGTTAAATTAAAAGAAAATTTTAGTGGCAAAATGTTGAAAGTAAGAGAAAGCTTGCTCTCTACCATCTTCACAAAAATTGGGCAATATTTGAGTACTTTGATTAATGTGTAAAATAATTTCTGCTGAAATTAAAATTTTGCTCTTGTACGTAGTCTTGAAAAGAGCTTAATTTTCTTAAAATTGTAGAAACGTTCTGGTTTCTGTTTCCTCCAGACACTGGATACTATAAATTGAAAGCTTCATTGTAAGGCTTTGTTCATCAAATGTATGAGGGAGGGAGTAAAAATTTGGAAAATATGGAGAAGGAATTCAAAGATTTTTTTTTTTCAGTTCCCTCTTTCTTATACACTGTTTATTGAAACACTAGAGTTATTATCTCAAAGAGGCAGTATGAAATATGTACTGAGTTATTCTTGCAATTCAAAAAACTTCAAAATTAAATTTTTAGTGTTTTAGATAGCAAAGAATTTATTTATTTTTGCCCGACAAATTTATGTTTAACATTTTATGTGTTTAACATTTTTTGTTATGTGTTCTTGATATTTATTTTATGATGAGAGGATGAATGAAAATTTAACATTTTCATTTTGTGTTTACTTCAAAATAAAAAAAATACTCTGTGTTATTATCTTTATAAAAATGTTTTGGAGCACTACAAGTATTCTTTTCCCACCTCCTTCAGTGATTCAGTTTCTGATTTGCTATGATGATTAAGAATTGTAAAAATTTACAAACTCTTAGTCTCAGGAAAAAATCTCATTCAATTACATGATAGAAATAAATTGATTCTGGAAGTACTGAAATAGAACAGATAATTTGATTCATGTGTCTAATAAAGTATTTTAATGATACGATACACACAACTGTGCTGTTCATGTGACAAAAACTATTTGTCTAGAATTAAAAACTTACTGGCCAAATGCACTATATTTTTTGCTTGCTCTGCAGAAGTCATGTTAACTACATTTGGATAGCAATTTTTAAGTTTAAGAGCTAGAATTTTATTCTGATGTGCTTGCATTTCAGTGTCATTTATTTAATAGCTGCTAAGATGTCTTTTAATATTTGTCCATTTTGTTATGTCATTCGATATTAATGCACTAAATATATTGTGTTATGTTTCTATTTTAGATGATGCTTTTGCTTTTCAATAGAGAAATTTCAGACATGTTTATGTGTTGAACATTTATAAGTAAAAAAAACTGAATTTTACTTGAATAGTTAAAATATTTGCTTGCATTAAATATGCTTTGCCTGTAAGCTCTTTTCATGCTCATTTATTAATATAAAAATTTTTAATCGGGATAAATATCTTGATTACAAAATTATAACATTTTTGAACAGAGTTTAAAAAAAACAAAAATTCGCAATTAGTATTTTTTTTTTATTATAATTAGTTTCTAATTTTTCACATTAAATCACAATTTTGTTTGAAAAGAAATTTGCTTTTATGATCAACGTCAGATTCAACTTGGGAAATATTAATTGATTTATATTTATGGGAATCTTTTATATTTGAGAATGAATTTTGTCACAGTTAAAGTGCCGGCTCTATAAATTTTTTAGCCTTAGAATATTCTTAAATACATTATGCTGGGTGTAATATACTTCGTTGTTAAATAACAGATACTTTTATAAATTTTCAAGAATGGTTAATTACTAGAATGTATTTGAAATTTTAGAAGTGATGCTGAATTTCATTTATTTTATTTTTACTTCAGTATTTTATTAAATTTTTTTTCATATGGTTTTGCTTGGTGATTTAAATTTTAATTGAATCATTCTTGGTAGTAAATTGTATGCAATACATTTTAACTGTATGTTCTAATAATTATTAAATATTGTTCTTCATTCCTTCATATGTTGAATACTGCATAAATTATTTCATTAATCAAACAATTTCATTTCAAATGAAATTGTTTGATTTTATTACAAAATATCTCAGAATAGTTATTTTCTTAATTTTCTGTTTTATTCCTTTTTTTATTTAACATCCACTTAATATTATTTTATAGTTTTTACTAGTTGTTTCGAATGACTGATTTTATTTTCTTTAGTTTTTGGAATTTAGTAAGATTAGTTTCATTCTTCTTTTTATTATTCCACTCTAATCACTCATTATCAATTATTCTAATTCATATTACATCTTTGAATTTTCCTATTAACCTTTTAAAACCATATTCACATCTACATGCTTTAAATGTCTGTCAGCCAAGGCTTTTACTCCTTTATACTTAAAAATTTTATAATGTTAATTTTTTAATAGCTGCAAAGGTGGCTCTTGATACTTTTCATTGTAATTTGGTCTTTTGTTGTTGATGGAACTAACATATTATAATAAGTTCCTATTTCAGATGATACTTATGGACTTAACTCAAGAAATTTTTGACATATTTTGAAAATTGAGCAAGTCAAGTAATAAATTTAATTTTACCTGTTGTATTTAATGATGGAGCTTGCATTAAATTTTCTATTTTTCCCAGTTCTTTTCAAATTCAAATATTTCTTATAAATTCAAATAGTTTTTTGTTTGAAAATTATAAAATATTTTTCAATATATAAGCACTATTCTTTGTAAAAAACCTTGCATAAATGATTTACATTTAGCGTTGAGACGATTATTGATTTAATACTTATGAACATCTCTTTTATGTTTGAAAATGAATAATGTGAGTTACAAATGACATAAGTCTGCTGCATCAGAAGACTTCAGAAATTTTAAACACTGCTAGATATAATATTTATCATTTTTATTTAATTCTCCATAAAGTTCTTAAACAAATATTCCATTATGTGTTGATATTGATTTTGCAAATATTCGTAATGAAAAGTAATTATTAAAATGATAATAATGTGTCGAAATATTTTTAAAAAGTATTATTTCTTAGTGGAAGAGGTATAATGTATTTCTCTAGTTAAATTATTTGTTAATATTTTAAACAGATAGTTAATAAAAAAAAAAAAGTAGCAACCTCTCTGCCGCTTTCACAAGGATAAATCTTATCATAATTGTTAGAATAAATTCTAAAATTTTCGGATGGTCTTAAATTTTTTAAATGACTAATTTTAAATATTAATTTATAAAATATAAAGTTTAGTTTTTCTTGAATCATTCGTGTGAATAGACTGCATATATATTCACCTGAGTCTTCTAATAATTACTCTTCCAATTTTGTATAATGCACATGATATTTTACTTACCCTCACTTCAAATGAAATTGGAAAATTTTATTCTAAGATATATTAAAATAGTTATCTTGAGAAATTTTTGATAATCTCTATACTTTTTATTTAACATGTGCTTATTTTTTTCAAAAATTGTATAACAATATTATCTGTTAAATGTATTTTATTGAAATGCAAACTATTTATTGTATTTGAACATTATTAGTAGTAAATTATTTTGGTATGTTTAATGCAAGTAATTTTTATATAAAAGTTTATAAACTTTTTTAACAATATGCCTTTGAATCTAAGAACTTAATTTATTGAGGACTTCAAAAGTGAATTCTGTGTATAGTTAATGGATTCAAAAGTCAAAGTAATGCAATAAACATTACAATATAATTTCTTCAACATTTCTCCATTCAAAATATTGCTTGTTTTTGGAAGAAGAGTGGACTGAAGAAATTACCGCCTGTAATATAAAGCAGAGAAAATTACAATTTGGATTCTTGGTGTCTTTATATAAAAAGGGAATCTTTCTTAGAAAAATAAGTATTTGAACCTGAATGTAAAACTAATCCTTTCTGTCAACAAAGTGAATGATCCAAATATTTTACTTTGCTGACAAAATTTAATGTGTTGCTGAGCGTTCTTGATGAGAAAACTAAACAGTTGTAAGAATTTAATATTAAATGAAACTGAAATCTTTGTTTGTATTGTTAATAAAACATGCGGGTTTTTTATGTTTCTGATATTTTAACTTAGATCCTTAAGTTTCTTTTTTCTTACAAGGGATTAATATGTTAGTGAGTTGGTAATATATATATATAAATATAAGAACTATAGTACAACAAAATATTTTTAGAAGGCATTGAAAGTGCATTTTCATAATCAACATTCAAATTAAAAATTTTTGCTTTTATATTTGTGAAAAATATTCAACAAACATTGGTAATATGCTATTTTATATTGTATAAATTTTGCTCAACTTAATGAATTTCATTGTAGCTTATAATTCTATTATCAAAACTATTATATTATTAATGTTTGTTCTTCAATCTTCTCAGAAGTTGCTTATTGAAAGGTGCTTTTATTTTAAATTTGATTATTTACTCTCAAAAGTGGCAAGAATAATAGTCTTCATTAATTGTAGGAATGCTGAAATCATGATTTACACAATTATTATTTTATCTATATCATGTCCACAGTATGATTGGTTCTACACTATGATAAAATACTCTAATAATATTGTTTTTTATATTCTGTTCATAATTGCATTCATTATTTCTTATTTTATGGGGATTGATATGAGATCTAAGTAAGATTTATATAAGTTTTTCATTTTAATTTATTTCATATATTTTGAAACAAGACATTAATATATAGCAAATCTATTCTTATATGTGTCATTATATTTTTCAGTTTTGTCATTAAATATTATTTTGTTTATTTTTAATTGCTTTGCAAATTTTACTTGTCATGTGTCTTTATATGATGCCATTTGAGTTTTTGCTGTGTTTGTGCCTTTCATAACAATTTCTGTTTCAGGATTATTCTTCAAATCTCCTTTTGCTGGACTTGTGTTTTTCACTTGCATCTTATATATTTGATGCAAAAAATGTCTCTCAACTTAACTTTTCTCCTAATGGTTACTGAATCTGAAGAATAAATATTTTTAGAACCCAAAGAATCCCTGCTTAAATTCCATCAGCAAGATGATCCACTCATTTGTGGAGACAATTATTTATTTGCTCCACATCTGTAGTAAATTTTCTTGAATATCTTTGATTTAAGAAATTTTTTTAACCATACAGGAACCTTTTAATTTAAATTATTTAAAAATGTTTGTATTTTGAAATTTGGTTTCATGTCTTATTTAGCACTTAAAAACTTGACTTATTAAAATATATGTAGTATTCGTATAAATGTGCAATTTCTAGAATTTGTATTGCAGCTGTTTAACTTTGGTGAATATTTATTTATTATATAATTTATAACAATTTGATGTTGGGACTGTGTAAATTTTTATGTCTTCAATAATATAAGATTAGAAATATTTCTCATTTTATGCTGTTTCTGTGTTTTATAAATTGTGAAAATATTGAACTAATCAATTATTATTTTCTTTTAAAAAATATTACTATTCACAAGAATTATTCTGCTCACTTTTAGTATGTTTATTTTTATTTTTTACTTGTAAATTTTAAATAATGAAGTAGAATTTGTAGTCCTAATGACATTTTAAAGTTTAATCTTTCTATAAAATATTTATATATATTAGTTTTATAATGAAGAAAAAAAATTCTCTTTCTTTCTCCATGCTATGCAAAGCCATTTCTATTAAACACAGTATCTAGAGCATTCTATTACTAATGACTCTTCATTGACTAAAAAATAAACATTACTTAAATCTCAAAAAAGTACAGTTAAAAAATTGGCTTAATGTCTGTATTATTCAAAATTTGTGATTGTAATTATCTGTTTTGTATATCAAAGATTTGCCGATGTAACATTTTTTTTTTTTTTTTTTTTTTTTTGATGAGCGACTCCTAACAAAATGAAAAAAAAAAAAAATCAGAATAAAAAAAATAAGTGAAGGTGAACCTTTTATTTGATTGATGGGAGGAAGAATACAAAAATCAGTTGGTTGTTAATTGCTTGTTTTTCTTCTCCTCATGTTTCATTCAGCTGAGCTCAATTAAGGAATTTTTATACTTTGAAAAACTATTCATTGTTGAGCCATACTGTCTGTTTCTCCTACCTTTTGATTTTTTTTTAAACATGTCTTGAGTTTCTTTTCCCATGTTCAGATTTAACTCGAGAAAACTAGTAACATGCATTCTGTTGCTTAATTAGAAGTAGAGATATATGAATGGGGATTCCAGTTAGATTTATTATCATGGGGAAGATTTTTTTTTTCGCATTTGGGAATAGAAGATGGCACAGAAGATCTTAAGAATTTTAATGAAAGACTTTAGTAATTTTACTATTTACTATAAGAAATCAAAGATTTTGCAAATAGTTTCTTAAGCTCTTCCAACTCACTTGAAATCAAAATGTTTGATTTTTCAACCAATCTTTTAAATGAATTTTTAATAAATGTTTTATAGCTAAAATTTTATTAGCTAATTTAAAATTCAAACTTTAAAAATAAAGTTTGAATTTTGATTTTTTTAAATGTACTTTCAGATTCAGTGGAACTACTAAAAAAATGGCTGTAAAATTAATGTGTCTTTGTTACTCTATATTAAGAATATAAGTTATGGATGTATGTTTACGTTTCCTCTATATTTTTTTAAAGTGAAACAAAGACAAACCTTAATTTTTTATTTAAATGTCTTATTTCAAATAAAAATGTTAGTAATTAGTTTTAAAATACTCTAAATGCAACCAAAAACATAAAAATCTTGCAATTTATATAGAAATTTTCTTAGAAAAGACACTTTAAATGTTTTTAAACATTTCCAACATTTTGAGCAATTATATTTTGTAATACTACATTTTCAGGTATTATGTGGTCTTGTATCCAAGTAATATATAACCACCATTTTTTGATGAACTACTCCTAACAAAATGAAACGAAAATACAGTCAAATGAGAAATCAAAAGAGTGAAGGTGAACCTTTTATTTGATTGGTTGGAGGGAGAATACAAGAATCAATTCGTTAATTGCTTGTTCTTCTTTTCCTGATGTGTCGCTCAGCTGAGCTCAATTCATGAATTTGTAGGCTTTCAAGAACTATTCATTGTGCAGCCACATCGTCTGTCTCTCCTATCTATTGATTTTCTTTTTCTGTGTTAAATTTCTCTGCCCACACTCATATTTAACTCGAGAAAACTATATGCATGCATCCTATTGCTTAATTAGAATTAGAGATGTATGAATGTTGATTCTAGTTAGGACTGTTATCATGGGGAAGATATTTTTGCATTTCGGAATACAAAATGTCACAGAATATTTTAAGAAATTTAACATCAGATTTTAGTAATTTTACTATTTACTATAAGAATTCAAAGATTTTGAAAATAGTTTCTTAAGCGCTTTCAAAAGTTTGATTTTTCAATTAATCTCTTAAATGAATTTTTTTTAATGTTGTTTTTAAAGTTAAAAACAGTTTTATAATCCAAACTTTAAAATTAGGGTTTAAATTTTGATTTTTTAAAAAGTACTTTCAGATTCAGTGGAACTTTAAAAAAATTGGCAGTAATATTAATATGTCTTAGTTACTATATTAAGAATATAAGTTAAGGGAATAAGGTTATGTTTCCTCTAATTTGTTTAAGTGAAACAAAAGCAAACCTTATTTTTTTTTCAATTTAAATGTCTTATTTGAAAAAATATATATATATTAGTAATTAGTTTTAAAATACTATAAATGCAACTAAGAAATTTTCTTAAAAAAAGCATTGGAAATATTTTTTTTTTAAACTTGCAACATTTTGTGCAATTATGCTGGTTTATATTCAGCAAGCTTTAAAATCACCATATTGCTTGAAGTTGCTTCTTTTATGTGTATATTTTCTCTTGGCATGTATTTTATTTATGATTTTTTTTTAATTAAAGGATAAACTAATTAAAAAAAATAAAATCTGGATCATATTTTTGTAACTATTTGAAGTGTTTCTCTGTAGAAATCCATTTCTTCTGGTGAAGTGGTGTGGAGGATGGGGCAGAAGAGTAAAGACCCCCTCCCCCACTCAGATTTTTTTTTTTTTTTTTGAATTGGCAAAATATTATTTTATTTCTCGAGTCAGTGACTTTTTTTCCAAATATTTATTGAAATTAAGTTGAGGTAATTTAGTTATTGATGGTAAAACGTCTTGTCCCAACGAAGTCATCAAAACTATTTTTGTTGCTCGAAGAAACTGTTGCTTCTGCTTCATGTGATCATAATACTTGCATTTGTCAAAATCGACGTTTTACTCAGATTCAAATTTTAGTTATTCATGGTAGATAAGCAGATAGTTCATTTTACTATTTTAAATATGTATCGATGCTTTTGAGTGCCATAGTATATTAAATCACTTATTCAATTAGCCAATAACTTATTCATTTAGCCGCTTGATTAGCCATGAAACGAATTTGATGTTAAAAACACAGAAATAATGGGAGTTGTTGTTATTATAAATTATAAATAGTATAGTTTGACATACTGACTAATCAGAACGACTCCAAATAAAAGGACTTTTCATTTTATCTAATAATGTCCCTGATTTTTTTCAATAAGATTAATTAGAAATTTATTGTGGTAAAATTCCTTCAGTAAAATGTGGCAATGCCAAAGCAATGTCTACATTTTACAGCTTACCATATTCCGTTTTTTAAAGAACTTAATGATTTTTTAAATTTTACCTTTACTGCTGATTTGCAAATCGTCATTTACTTTCATTCTTCATAATCATCAAAAAAAAAAAAAAATGAAAACGACATAATAATGTTTTTAACAAGTGAAATTAAGTAGTTTTAATAAAACAGAAATTCCAATCTGAAATTTAATGTTTTGAAAAACTAATTCTGTGTATGAATAATATGAATATTTATTCTTATACTTTATATATTGATTCTTTATTTTATAATGGAAATATATTTACACTATCTTGTCCTACCTGATATATCAATTAGAGTTTCTTAATAGTAAATAAGATTGTTCTGTAATCCAATATATTGTTTTGTCATACTTTTATTATTTCCAAAAATTTAAATTATTTCTTTGGCCTATTATTCTACTGCTTTGTTTCATACTTTTTTTAAAATTTATTGTCATTATAAGTAAATATTTATAAATAATCGAATATTTAATACTGTTATAATTCTCATCACTATATAATATTAGATATTTTTAAGCCGCGTTTTCTATGTAGCTTTGAAGTTAATCAATCTTAATGAGTTCTGTTTGCTTTCATATAATCTATTTCTAGTAATAGAGAGTATTCTTCCTTTATATCATTTTATCACTTCTGTTTGTGATGGCAACAGGTAACAAAATTGGAAAGTTTTTGTGTTCAGTACAAAGATTAATCACCGATTCATTAATTATTTAACTTATTTCTACTTTGAAAGGAAGAAAAATGGTTACTTTGATGAATAAAAATATTTATCTAATTTCACTGCAAGATATAATATATTACAAACAGCATTTTTCCTCAAAGCATGTTTTAGATAATTAAGTAATGATATTAGTGCATGTATACTATAGACATACTAATACTTTTGTTTTGTGCAATTCTGATTTTTCCTTTCCAAACCAAAACAAAAAAAAAGTTATAGAGATGTTAATGTAAAAGTATATTATACTACATTTGGCCATGTTGGATGTTCGATATTTCTTATTTAAAAAAAAAAAAACTAGTGATATGTCATCCTAAAACGTTTTTGCCGAATCTGAGGAATATGGCATTTATGGTACACCTTTATACTATTTGACCTTTGATTATAAGGCCTATAGCATTTTTCTTTTTGTAACCATCGTAATGGTGGGAATTAAATAGTTTTTGGGGAGTCGGAAGTAAATTTCCTCTTTTCATTTCTCTTTGGATTGGAAGTTTATTCTTGAGCCAAAGATTAATTAAAATATTTCTGAGTTGTATGTATACTTCAAACTATTATCTGATATACGATTTTGCATATATGCGATTACGCAATTTAATCTTTAGATTATTTTTAGTTTAAGTTTCTTCTTTTACGAAATTATTCTTTGACTATTAGATTACTTTACAAGACCGTTCTTCAATTATTTCAGCTCCTTTTCGATCATATCCGACCACGCCCTTTAA
This sequence comes from Argiope bruennichi, assembly GCF_947563725.1. NCBI lineage: Eukaryota > Metazoa > Arthropoda > Arachnida > Araneae > Araneidae > Argiope > Argiope bruennichi. The sequence continues at coordinate 122,873,111 of NC_079162.1, forward strand.
AACCTATAATTTCGTCTTTGATAAACACGAAACTCTCGTAACCATTAATATTATTACAATGACAAAAGAAATGGTATGATTCTCATGATCTTTCATCCTCGCGGCAAGTTTTGAATGCATTCGTTTGACAGAAATATATTTGGACCACTTAAATTTTATTGCAATCAACTGGACAATGAACAACTGCATAACACCAAATAATAGTAATAATTATGTTACCATGCATGATGTGGCTAAGCTGCCCCCATATAATATTGATGTTAGATGTTTTCAATGTTATATGTTTTCATTTCTTTCAATAAGTTTACTGATAATGAGTACGTGATTTTATTTGTAATTGACAAGTCAATCATTAATTCAGATCTTACGCAATATGCAGCCGTTGCAGCTTCGTCAGTCTAGATATATCACTGTCCTCTTCAGTTATATCCCCTGAAAATATGAGTCTTTTCTCTAAGTCTCAGTGAAGAATAAGAATAAGAAAAAACCAGAAGTAAAATCAAAGATTATAACACAGAGTTCTGGAAAATAGCCTTACAAGTATTCAAATCATATAATAAATTATCTATAAAAACCAAATTACACCCACCCACATACATACATACACACACACACACACACACACACACACACACACACACACACACAACATAGAAAAGGATCAAAAAGAATTTTTTTCAAACTACGAAATTCGGTAAATATTTTTTCCCGTTAACAAATAGTAACGTAGTGAATATATTTTGAAAGGAACTGGCCTTTTAAAAAATGCTACAAACTCTTGCAAATAACTTATTTTCATGCATAAACACTTGAGATTTAATCAAAAGTAATAACCATATCAATTTATGCGAATAATTTTCCTTTTCTCGTTTTTTTTTTTTTTTTTTTTTTTTATAATAAGCTCAGTTCAAAGATACAAAACTATGATTTCTGATCACCATGAAAGGTTTTCTAAAAATAATGAAAATTATAAAAATCGATTTTCTCTCTTTTAAAATATGTAATAAATGCATAATTGAGTAGAGTTGAAGTCAGCATTCAAAACAGTTCATACATTGAGAATAAAAAATTAATTTTCAAAGTCGATCAAAGGTATAATAGTCTCCTTTACTCCCCTCCCCCCCCCCGAATTTGTTTGGCTAACATTGCAGGAACATTCTGATTCTTGCTATTTTTTTTACGAAAAACCATGTTCTAATACAACACATGCAACAACTATAGTAGTAACATCGATCGGTCTGAATTGTCACAAATTTCCGTTTGTCTTTAAAAATGCTTATATGTTATAGCATTGTAAAAAGTATATTACGTAGAAGATGATTCTTAAGAAGTTGAATCTTTTTAATTATATCTTAAATTAACAAGAATTCAGGATAAAAAGTAAAAAATTGGGACTGTCAAAGCTATTCTGGAAAGTCTGTTCATTTAATTTATAAGCTCAATTGTCACTCTAGTTATTTCCTATCTTTCATGGGACGTCATAATTCGAATTTTGAGCTCCGAGTTTAAGAAAGATCCTTTTTATACATCTCACGCAATGTTGAACAATATGCTTTTGAACACTGCTTGATTGCTGAAACCGCAACACTGCTGCTTTGAACACAGCAATGATATAATTTGGGAAAGGCAAACGGTGTAGGGACGTCCAGGTCGCAAATCTTAGGAGATGCCTTAGGCAGAATATTAATGCATTTTAGTTACTTGTTAAAGTTAAATATAATGAGGGGGACGAAAAATTGTCACTGTGATCCGGGTGTCACCGCTCTTTGGTACACCACTGAACATATTATACATATGAATAATTTTCACAATTCTCAGAAAAAAAGTAAAAAATTTTTCTTGCCATAAACTGCCAAAGTGAAAAATAAAATATATTTTCGCACGCCAAAACAGATTATTTCACAGAAAATGACTGTTTGTTTTAAAGACTGCATTTGTTAGAATTATCAGAACCGTAAATTCATTCATGTGACCTTTTGGCATATTAGCGTCTCAAACTATAAAAGAATTAATGAAGTCTGTTTGGCATCTTATTACCTACTAGCCGCCTTTGGCGACCAGCCGATTCGCCAATCTTAATGTTCGTTAAAATTTTAATAATTAAATATTTTATGCAATTCCTACTTTAATAGCTTCTTCATCAAAATATTTTAAAACTTCAAATTTTGATAGGCATATAATTCACTCATAATATTATAAACGCCTTCAGTCATAACGTAATATGTATCTCTCTAATTTTCAGTTGGCTCCCATAGAATTTATACTTTAAATTAAAATGGAAAAGATTAATCTGCAATTAATATAATAATATTTTTTACTGAAACAAAGTATTATTTTTTTTGTAATATGATTATTGAAAACAGTCACTGAGCGTTTAAACTTTATGGGCACTAAAGAATATCTTTCTTAATTTATGTAATATTTCAAGAATTTGTCAACAAAATTTTCTCAGATTCATCATGACCAGATCGATTCATTAACAATGTTTAATTTTAAATGCATCAAACACTAAAAAAAATAAAATGAATCGTTTAAAATAATCGGTTGAAAACAGGTTAAAAAAAACTACTTAAAAGACGATGGTCTTAAAACTATAAGCATATACAAAAAATATATAACTAATATAAATACACTTTAATTACAAAAGCATGCAACTAATCTAAAAATAATTTAAATTGTCCGTTGATATTGATTGTCATGTCAACAATCAGAACACAATTCGCATGCGTGAATTTACAATGCTAGTTACGGTAAAGCAAGTGCGTGAGTTTTTCTGAGCCAGTTGGGGTAACGCTATGCAGATTAGAAATTTTTATTTCCTTTATTCTGTTTTATTTTAATTCAAAAGTACTTCAGAATGAATCTGAAAGATCGATTCATTAACAATGTTTAATTTTAAATGCATCAAACATTACGAAAATAAACAGAATCGTTTGAAATAATCAGCCGAAAAATCTTAAGCCTAGTATCATTACTGTTGGGGAAAAAAACTGAACTCTTACTCATTTGGCGGTAGGGAAAATGAATATTTTTTTGTCGAGAAAGTTAACTTTTAATAAATAATTAAAATTCTAATTAAAAATTAAAAAAAGGGACCCCAGGAGCACATTCCCAACCTCTAAGGCATACATGTACCAAATTTGGTAGCTGTAGGTCAAATGGTCTTTTCTGTGGAGCGCCAACACACACCACACACATTGAACTTTATATATAAGTATAGATGTTTTTTTAAAGCAAGCGAAGAAGGGAAGAAATAATTCTAAAAAATTGGGTAAAGCAGGTGTTCTTACTAAATAAGTAATTTTTTTAAAAAAATGAAACGAAAAAGGGGAAAAGTTATTCTATAAAATTGGGTAAAGCAGATGTTCTGTCTTAGAAATTTCTTTTCCCTTTCCAGCTGTGTTGCCATAGAAACCGGCGCACAACTGTTTACACGTTTATGTTTATCTATTCAGATTTTGTAATATCTAATCAGAGTAACGGTGAATATCAGTGTGTTTGTGTTCGTCAATAAATGTTAATTTTTTAATAACATGATTAACGAAAACCGAGTCACTGAGCATTTAAACCTTATAGGAACTAAAAAATATCTTTCTTAATTTATGTAATATCTCAAGAATTTGTCGACCAGCCGGTTCGCCAATCTTAATGTTCGTTAAAATTTTTATATTTAAATATTTTATGCAATTCCTACTTTAATAGCTTCTTCATCAAAATATTTTAAAACTTCAAATTTTGATTGCCATATAATTCATTCATAATATTATAAAGGCCTTCAGTCATAACGTAATATGTACCTCTCTAATTTTCTGTTAGCACCCGTAGAATTTATGCTTTAAATTAAAGTGGAAAGAATTAATCTGCAATTAATAGAATAATATTTTTTACTGAAACAAAGCATTTTTTTTATAAACTGATTAATGAAAATAGAGTCTCTCAGCGTTTAAACTTTATGGGCACTAAAGAATATCTTTTTTAATTTACGTAATATCTCAAGAATTTGTCAACAAAATTTTCTTAGATTAATCATGAGAAGATCGATTCATTAACAATGTTTAACTTTAAATGCATCAAACACTAAGAAAATAAAATAAATCATTTAAAATAATCGGTCTAAAACAGGTTTAAAAAAATTACTTAAAAAACGATGTACTTAAAATTAAAAGCATATACAAAAAATATATAACTAACATAAATACACTTTAATTACAAAAGCATGCAACTAACCTAAAAATAATTTAAATCATCTGCTGATAATGGTTGTCATGACAACAGTCAGAACAGAATGAGCGTACGTGAATTTTCTTCGCCAGTTACGTAACGCAAATACGTGATTTTTTTTCTACGCGAGTTCGGGTAACGCTATGCGGATTAGAAATTTTTAATTTCCTTTATTCTGTTTTATTTTAATTCAAAAGTACTTCAGAATGAATCTGAAGGATCGATTAATTAACAATGTTTAATTTTAAATGCATCAAACATTAAGAAAATAAACAGAATCGTTTGAAATAATCCGCCGAAAAATGTTAACCCTAGCCTCATTACTGTTGGGAGAAAAAAAAAGACTGAAAACTTACTCATTTGGCGGTGGCGAAAATGGAAGATTTTTTTGGCGGGAAAGTTAGTTTTTAATTAATAATTAAAATTTCAAAAAACGGAACCCCAGGTGCACATTCCCGACCTCTAAGGTATACATGTACCAAATTTGATAGCTGTATGTCGAATGACCTGGCCTGTAGAGCGCCAACACACACACACATTGAGCTTTATTATAAGTATAGACTACAAGACTGCTACCATCTACTGGCTACTACTACCTACTTCGCTATATTCAGCTTCAAAAGAAACACAAATAATAATAATTAGCTTTTAAAATTTTCATAAATTTGAAGCAGGATGAAAGCAGCATTCTGATTTTAACTTATATTTATTGAAATTTTTGAGCTATCAATCAAAATTTATAAAAAATGTCTATATTATCAAAATATTTTCGCCAGGCATTGTAATCAAAAATGCTGGTAAATTGAAAACCCACATACTAAAAAATGTGATGATAAAGTCGTTCAAAAGCATTCTAAGAACCGAAATTTTAAGAAAACATTTTTTTGGAATCAAAGCAATTTTTTTTTTTTTTTTTTTTTTTCGTACCGGAAAGTAAATTTGATGTCCCAGCTAACAATATCTATACAATTGAAATAAATCTTACAGAAAAGAAAATCCGATATTTAATGTAGAAAATAAGAAATGAATATATATGTAATACATATCATTGAAGCAAATGAAACGGATATATGACTGAAAGAAAAATTATTCTGCATTATAATTAAAATTCTATTTGCCATTTATAAAGTTCTGATCTATTATTATTTTCAATGCTGATAATATTTGCAGAGGGAAGTTAATTCTATTATGGCGGCTCCATATGATGTTCAGATTAAAATTATTTTGGATAGTTATTAATATAATAAAATTACAATTATTCGAATGAAACGGAAATAGACTAATCCGGATACGAGATAACTCAAAATGATTATATTATGTTAAGAAATTGAGTGAAAAGTAGGGCAGTTATAGAAAAACTTCATCGTCTCAAAAAATGAAAGAAGAGTGGAACCACAAATTTGAAATATCATAGCATAATGATGGTTTCGGCTTGCTTCGCTTATCTTTATTTTCTTTTTAATATATATTCTGAATTATGTAGCAGTGATAACGTGTATGGAAACATGAATCGAACTGTCGCTACGCGCATATCTATGAATACAGCCGGTAAAATAATTAAAAATTGAGTAGTAAAATATAATTAAAAATATTTATATAATTTTTTCAAAATTAAAGAGTAATTATATGAAACTAAAATTGATATCATTGAACAACTCATTTTCTGAATTTGAAATTAGAGTAAAGAGACTCTTGGTATACTCCGCAATTATTGAATGGAAGAAAAAAACATAAACATTTCGATTAATTTGTAATTAAATGCCCGATAAAAATTTTGAGAAATCTTTTCTTAATGAGCACCTGCAACCAAAGAAGTTAATTACATTTCAATTATGATAGCTCTAGTTACAACGATTTGTTTTGTAGAGCATTTTCAGTTTTTTTTTTTTTTTTTTTTTTTTTTTTTTTTTCATCTTGCTTCTTTGGAATATTCGTTTTTTTGTAACCAATAACATTTCACGGTGATATTTGCAGTTAATTTTAAGAAATGCTATCGACCGTATTCACCAACCGCAGTGAAACATCAACTGATGATTAAGCGCTGCTGAGCGGTCAAATCGGTATTCTCCAGACCAAACCAGTTGTCGATTTCCCCCTGTTTTGCCACATTTTTTTTGATCATCCGACAACGGATGATCACATTCTAATCAACTGTTTTTCGGTTGCAATTGCCGACTTCTGATGATTTCGAGATGGAGAAGTTAGTAATGTTTAGACTAATGAAAAATCTAATATCATTGCTTTCCTGTATTTAAACTGAAATTGATCGTTTTTGTTCATTAGAAGAAAAGTATTTTGAAGAAAATAAAAGTTATGTTTGCTATGTTTAGATTTTATCTAAGGTAATCTATTAAACATTCTTGCTTTGAAGTGAAATCCTCAATTTTATTATCTGTATATTGTAAATTATAGCATGATTTTTTTAAAAGTAAGATTGTTACAAAAAATGCTTAAAAGTTTTGTTCAATTTTACAAAATTTGCTCTTAGGTTTATTCAAAATTAATCTAATTATCTATGACTAATGTAGAGTTTGATGTTTTTGAATTATATAAGTAATTGGTCATAAATTTCAGACTTATATACCGTCATTAAAAATTGATATACATGAAATGTTTGTGTTGTAAAGCTGTTATATAAAAAGAAATCATCAATTGCTATATATAAACAAAACATGAAATCATATTTATTTATTCAAAACTTTTTAAAATAACATTTTGTATTACTGTATACTTCAGCTATGAAATTTAGTAAATATTTATATTGCTTTCAGTATAATTTTTAGTTTATCAATAGCAAATTTTGTGGATTTTCATTATTTTGTAAGTGATAAATGAATTTTTCTGGTGATGTGCTTACAGGATTGATTTTTGCACTATAAAAACTTTCCTGTATGATCTGTTTCCATGGCTAATTATAATTTTCCTGACATTGATGAATAAGTTCTTTAAATTAAATATTATGTAAACAGCATTGTGCATTTTATTGATTAGTGGTTTTAAAAATTATATAGTTGATTTTATTTAAAACCAATTTCTATATCAGCTTTATTATGTCTTTTTCATTTCCAGTTCTTATAAAATTGAGAGATTTTTTTATTTTCAACTTTTGGGCCACATGGATATTTTATCAAAGCTTTTTTCTGGGATGTATTACTAAGTTTATAAACTGTATCATCATATATTAAGTATATTGTATTGGTTATGCTCTTTTTTTTGTGGGAATTAATTAGGCTTATTAATAATTGCTTCAGAGGAAAAAATATGCTTATTATTTATATTTATAAAAATTTGAATATGCGAAAAAAATGCAAAAGATAAATCAGCTATTCAAGAATACAGATCACATAATTAAAGGCTTCTACAGTGGGATGATGGACCAATTGAAATTTAGTGAATCAAAAAGATAAAAATACAACTCAAGAAAATGTACAATCATTTACAGTTGAAGAAGATAGCATAGGAAAAGTTAATTCTTATGTCATCTGAAATTCAAACTCTTGACCCTTGATTGTGAAATGTGAATTTCATTCAGATTAATGTTTAAACCATAATCTAAGAACCCCAAAAGAATTGTGAGCAATTCTTTATTTTTAGTTTTCAATATCAGCTCTTTTACTAACCAAACTCAACATTTACTTTTTTAATTTTGTTAAAATGATTCATTTCTTTACAACATTATTATTCATTTACTCTTTGTAAACTAAAAGGATTAATATTTAAATTAAATTTTGTATGAAAAATATATATTTGCATTTATTTTTTTTCTGTTTAATTTTGTAAAAATTTTCATAAAATTAAAAATGTACAATTGCTTATTTTTCCTTACCTCATTTTTTTTGCTCATTGTACATAAGAATATTATATTATAAACCAATACAGACATTTTATATAATAAATTGAAAAATAAACTCATTACAAATCAATATCAAAGTATATCACTATTACTATTGTTTTTAAAACAATTATTTTTTACAGTATTTCATTTTCAATCTAAGAAACTTATATTGATATTTTAAATCATTCATTACTAATTTTCCATTGTTATAATACGTGAACCATTCACAAAATATTTTTTTTTTTTTGTCTTAGGGTTGGAAAAATTTAGTAAAAATTAAAATTTATGTTATGATTCTGTTGATATGCTTAAATGTAAATTTTTTAATCAATAAGCTCTGGTAAATTTATTTTTAATAAAACTGAATTACAAACAGATTTGCATTTGGATTAAAAAATTCAGACAGAAATAGTACTCATATAATCCAAATTTTCATAACTATTCTATGGAATCCATCCGTGATCATTTGTTGTCTCTTGGAACATAATAATTGGGATCAGAATTTGATTCATAATTTTAATTGTTCAAAGATATATTTCAAAGTTTATCAAAAAAATATGAAAAGATAGTTTTTCATTATGAAATTTAACAAATACATGTTTTTTATATATATTTTTAATTGTATATACCTTTTTAAAAATACTTAATAAATTTCCATACAGCTTAGTTACAAAATACAAATGCATGTGCAAAAGTTTTCAACGACAAATAATATTCCCTATAATATTAATTAACAGTAATTTAAATTACAAATGAGAAAATAAATACTTCCAACACATACATAAAGTAACAGGATTTGAAATATAATTGTTTTATTTGTGCAAAGTCATATGAAATAAAACGCGTTCCTTTGAAACAAATAAATAAAAATTATATTAGAAAACTGACAGGAGAAAAATTTTGAGATAGTTTTTGTCAAAACAATTTACTATCAGAAAAGTTGGCTTAATTTACAAACAAGTTTTCTTTTCCTCGAATATTTTAAATGCAGGTTTCTAATGCATTGTCAAGTGCAAAAACATTCTAAGCTATTTTCTAAATATTTTAAAAATTTGTTTGTAAAACTAATAAAATCAGTTAACTTAACAGTTTGGAAGAAAAATTCTAATGCTTCCAAAAAAAGAAATGCTAGAATTTCACATGCAAGCATGCAATAAAGCATGTTTTAAATGTCGTTTTTTTTTTTAGCAATAATTTTTTATGAAATTCGTATCTTTTTTATCGCAATTATTGTTTAAGAATTGCATTATTTGAGTAAATATAGAACTAATAATATTTCAAAGAAAGAAGAAATTCAGTGCCGTACTCCTGATGTTGATTCAGAAAATAAGTTGCTGAAGCTAGGATTGAATAAGATGTACACTAAAAAATATCCAGCGCCATGTATATATATATATAACTACAGAAAAATTAATAATTGTCAGTAATTTATAACTTTAACATGTTATTGAAAAGAAAATAAATATTTTATTTAAAAATAAAATTAAAAAAATTACTATTTATTGAATTCGTAGCTTTATTAATTTAATTTTTAACATAGAAAGATATTGAATAATATTCACAATACTGTGCAATATTGAAAAGTACTGTGCTATCTATGATAAGAAATCCTTATTTACGCAAATTGCAAAGCTGGATTAAACTTCGTTTTCAGAAAACTGAGCATTTAACCTATAAGTGGAGTATGGCCATTTCAATCCCTGAATCACTTTGTAAAGATGCAATTATCGTATAATGAGTACATGCTGATGGTCAATGTTTGAAAAACAAGCATGCTTTTTAACTAGATTTGAACATATGCCGATTTTAATTTTTTTAATTCTAGTAATGTTTCAAAATTTTCAATTTTATAACCATTTTTTAGTACAATTTAAAATTTCATCATTTCATAGTGGCCTGGTTTTATTTTCTAGTAAAACAAAAATCAATTTCAAAACTAAAAACAGGAAATTTTGATATCTGCTTAGTTTAAAAGAAATGGATTTATTTTAAATTTGCACAAAAATAAATAATTTTTTATTTGTAACGATTCTTATCTATAAAATCTACATAATCCACATATCTACAAAAAATTACTCACAGAATTAAAAATTAGTATAAAATTTTATTAAAAGAAGGAAATAATTTAAAAATATAATTTATTAAACTAAACTAAAATCTGATGGGTATATCCTCAGAACTATGACTTAAGAAATATTTCCCCAATACAACCTATAAATTTTCAGTTTGTTTTTCCTGAAAGAGGATTATAAAACTGTAAGATCTTCATTGGAATACATATGTTATATGAGTAGCATTAACTAAATTTTCAGTTACCATAAGTTTATAAAAAATATTCCGTAATTTATATTTAGATAATAAAGTTCTCTAAAAGTAGTGAAAATGTAGGTTAATTCATGTCGTTATTTATTTAGAATTGCTTTCTGGAGTGAATTTTTAAAATCCCTTTTACAAAATTGATGCCAATGCCAACAACAGCCATTGCTTCCTGGGCATCTATAAAATGCTTGGAACTCTATTAAATGCTCTCTCTTATACTCTCCATTAAAAGCTTGGAAACTCGAATACATTTCTCTCTTGGCAACAACAAATAAAAATACAATAATTCTTCACACTAAAAATTCAGCAATAAATGAAATATGAATCATCATATGCAGGTGTTTACATTTGCACATTATTATATAATCAGAAGAAGGAACGGATAAATTAGGAATAAAACAAGCTTATAAAAATATTTGATTTGATTGTAAAGAAGCGTACCTTATTCTTGTTTGACCACATCAGCGAATTTCGCTTCAAGGCTATAACTTTAAATGAAATAGTAGCTACTATTTAGTAGCTAGCCTTCATACCAAGCGTCTCTTCTTGTCTTGTTCAATTCCTACACTACACCAGCAGCTCAATTACAACACATTTGTGGATTGGATGGGCGAATCGACTTTATTCGTAAGTAAGTAGTTATTGTGAAAGTCAAATGGGTTTTTATCAGACGCACCCATGTTGCTTGTTTCTTTCGCAGACACTATGTTGTTGGATAAGCGCAAAAGTCAAATTGAGGATTTAAGGTATCTGACTGCTTTAAAATGGCAGATCGAGTTAAAATTAAGAATATTTTGGATTGCTTTGTTTTATAGCCTATTTATTTGGATCTCCAAATCTGTGTTTGCTTTATTTTTACGAATAATATTATCCGAGTTATGTAATTTTTTTTAAAAAGAAACACTGTATCCTAAAACGAAACAGGATATTTTCCATCACCTTATCAAATAAACGCTACTCAAAATTATAAATTAATTTACAATTTGCTCTACCAGTTAATTTTTATCTGTATTTTGATATTAGTTAACGATGAAAGAACCTAAACTTCCCGAATGAAACACACCAAAGTGCGCCAATCTATAAGCGCGCTTCTAGCATACGAGAAGAAAACAAGGAAATGTTTATGCTTTTTATACAAAAAATCGTATTATCGCCAACGAATCGCTATCGTTCACTTTTAATTAATAAGTAACACATTTTTTGTTCCTATAATGGAACTCAAGCTTTATCTATTGTTTATTCAAATATATGTTCTCTTGTTTTCGTTAATTTACTTAAATATATGTCAAGATGTTTTTTTTTTATTTATTTATTTTGCATTCCTTTAAATGAAATAACGGAAAAATTAAATTAATAACTAGGCTGTCCTTGTAAATTTATGAAAATTTCAAATAAAAAAATAGAAATACTTTATTTATATGCAAGCTCAAAAGAAAAAAAAGATACACATTTATACATAAGTATACATTTTCCTAAAATTCCACTAAACTTTCTCAAGTACTAATATTTTTAATATAATTTAAAGTAACATTGAACTTAAATGCAATGAAATTGCTGGAAAAGAAAAAAAAATGACAAAGAAAAATATTTGGTTTATAGATATGGTCTGAAACTAATTGATTTAAAAAAAAATTGTTACGGATGATTTGGCTTTGTTGATTTTTTTCTTTTTTACTATAAATTTACTGTGTTTACTAATATGTTTGTTTGGTGGCGATTTGAATTTCCTTTTGTTTTTGAGAACAACTAGTCAAACCAGCTTCAGTCTAAAAACTTGCTTTTATAGGTCTGATTTTTTCTTCCACGTCTGGAAGAGGATGTAATGCATCCCATTCTAGTATTGTTGATTAATTTTTTTAAATGTTGAATTATTCTCCTTTTCTAATATTTGTCTTCAATGCAGGCGACCTGGACTAAGGATAGCGCGTCTTCCTCCTAATCTGGTCGTCCCGTGTCCGAACGTGTTCGAATCTTGGTTCGGACATGGTTGTTTCCTACCTTGTGTTCCATCTGTGAGGTGTGTGAATGAGCCTCCTATAAATTAGTAGAACTGTAATCCCTTGCACAACTCCAGAATATCCTTGCTTTTTTGTACCCTGGACATTCTAAATTAGCTTAGTTTTTGAATTCTAAAATTAATTATATTTTAAGTAATAAATTAAAATTATTTTATAAAAGAAATAAATCGTAAATTTTGCATATGGATATTTTTTATCTCTTTCCAGTGGTACAATTAATGGATTTATAAATAAAGATACCAGAGTAATAAGGTTTCCTTTCCCTCTCTCCATGGGTTGTCCATGGGAGTGTATTTACGAATAGCAAGAACTGCTTCATTATCGGGAGAATCAAGATTCTTAAAAAATTTAGTGGCAAGTTTTTTAATAAATTTCTTAAGTGGTGAATAATCAAGAGCTTTTATACATGTTTGTGTTAGGCATGTACTAGTGACAATTGCATAATCTTCTAATACGATTATTTTGTTAAATTTCAATAATTCTAAGTTTGAAGTTATTGGTTAAGTTTAAGTTATTGCCAGCATATCCCCAAACCGGACATGCATGCGTTAGAACTGGACGCAAATAAGCAATGTAGATAAGTATTTTGTTGTCCCAATTCATTTTAGAGTTTCGAGAAATTAGGGGATAAAATTTACGAGTTAGGTCTCGAAACTTATTTTTAACATAAATAAAGTGGAGTTTCCATGTAAGTTTATTGTCTAAAATAAGCCTAAATATTTACATTCCTTAAACCACGGTATAATTTGATTTTTAATTTTAACGTGGCGAATATTCTTGTAAACCTGATTTTTGGTGAACATAATTGCTTCAGTCTTATTCGAATTAATTTCAATTTTAAATTTAGTGAACCAATCTTCAAGGGTTTTAAGATGTCTTGTAAGAGCTATTGAGATGAAATTTGGATTTTTATTTCTGGCTAGTATTCCAATGTCGTCGGTATACATGCAAAGTTTAGCATTAAATTGTTTTGGAATATCGTTAATGCAGTTTGAAAAAAGGATAGGACCAATTTTGGAAAATTGCGCAACGCCTGCTTTAATATGTTTGATGTCTGAAAGATTTTTGTTAACGCGGACGTAAAAGAATCTTTTGTTTAAATAGGAGATAATAATTTTAATAGTGTAATGAAGGATATTATAAATAATAAGCTTGTAAACAAGGCCTTCTTGCCAAACTCTGTCAAAGGCTTTCTGAATATCTAGGAAAACAGCGGCAGACTTTTGATTATTAGCAAATCCCTCTTCGACATATTCAACTACCCTGACAAGTTGATGTGTCGTCGAGAGGTTATTCCTAAACCCAAATTGTTCCGGGCAAAGGATGTTGTTGTCATTGAGAAATTTATTTAGCATGTTTAAAATGATGTGCTCAGCAATTTTACTAATGGAAGGAAGTAGCGAAATTGGTCTATAACTGACCAGTTCTGTGGGATCTTTGCCCGGTTTGAGAATGGGAGCGACAACAGTTGTTTTCCATTTTGTAGGGAAGTAACCAATGACCATGATTTTAAAAATGATAAATTGAAGCATAGAAATTAAATTTGGAGGGATATTACGAATAACTTTGTTATTAATTCCATCTAATCCAGGGGCTTTGTTGATATTAAGATTCTTAATGCAGTCGTTAATTTCAGTGATAGATGGTGGAATATAGGGATGACAAATATTTTCAGAGCGGTTATTACGTAACCAATATCAAAAGGTCACGAATACAAGTGATCAATACTTTTCAAAGAGGGGTGTGATTCAAATCCTTCATACGATCTTACTGATGATATTTCGATTACAGGTTTTGGATCACGATAGAAACTAACAATCGATACGATATCACTGAAATTTGCCGGAGCGGTGACGATACGATCTGTCCAATGGAAGCTCTCGAAAGAAATCTGTGATTGGATTGAAAAGTGAACGGACCGGTTATTGGAATTATCGTATAGTATCATTGAATTGCATATCACTGAAATTTATCGGAGCGGTGATTTCACCGGAAAGTGTGAGGCTTCACTGGAAAGTGCGAAGTCACCGCTCCACTTTACGGGAGTGCCCGATATTCGTATTTGATGATGCACTATTCCATACAGATCATTTTTAATTGCTCGTGACATGATTGACTTTGATTACATGTATTCTGTTTACTGCTGGCGCCATCTATTGGTAGAATATAGGACTAAAGTAAACATTTTAAAGAAATGACATATATTTTTAACTCATCTTTTCCAGAAAATGGTTCACTCTAATAAATAAATTAAATAAATAGTTTTGAGAAAAAAATGAAATTTAAGAAGTAAGCTGAAACAGATAAATTAATTCAATCACACGTTAATTAAATTAGTAAATTAAGTATTAATTACAATTAATAAATTTTATATTTAATATTAAGTAATAATATTTAATTAATAATATGATTGAAATAACATATATTTGGAACGCATATTTAAAAATAACAATAGCAATATTATTTGTTATTCAAAAAATCGTGAATTATGCATCTCTAGTGGAATAACATCATGAAAGTAATTAGGAAGAGTATTCTGAAAGTCTTTGTGTTATTTACAAGTGTATCTGTTTCGTCATGTTTAAGATTATTTAATTGAAACTGAGTCTCAAGGTTGTTAGCCAAGCAGTTTGCTTTATCAATGTCTGTATTAACAATACTAGCCGAGCCTTTAAAGGCGGACATTTTTTGTGTTTTCTTTTTAAAAGATGAAACAATATATCAGAAAGTGCTCTCATAGGTATTAGCGTTAACAAGTTTATTAATAAATTCATTTTGCTCAGTTTTTTCGTTAAGTATTTGGTTAGTTTTGTTGAGTTTATTCATAATTCTCTTGAAGACTGGGTTTCTAGGGTTTTGAAAGACCTTTCTGTCATAATTTCTTTTTTTTTTTTCGTAGATTACGAATTTTTGGGTCTATATAATTTTGATTAAATTTCAGTGGTTTCGAGGCAGCGACTTTAGCATCAATAATTACTTTTCCAAAGAAGCTCAGGAGTTTGTGGATCTAAATTATGATCGAAATTAGCAGTAAACAGTATTTATCTAAAATTAGTCCAATTAGTAGCAACTTTTCTATTGCTGTCTGGTAGTGAGTATTTAAGAAGAAAGCTAAGAAGAACTGGGTTATGATCTGAGTTGAGTTCGGGGATAGAAACAATTTCGTATGGGAAAGGAAAGTCTTTAACAGTTGCAAGATCTATTGAACTGGCAGAATAGACACCATATCTAGTGAGGGAGCAAGGAGCTAAAATATCTAGACCTGCATGCAGTGCAAAAGAATATAATGAGTTGCCACGTGCATTATTATTTTGACAACCCCAACTAATATGATGGGCGTTAAAATCGCCACAAATAACTTGGTTAGAACTTATTTGTAACAAGTCTTCAATATCAAAAGTAAAGAGAGCATTATCAGAACTAGGGAAGATGTAAATAGAGGTAAGAGTAATTGGATCATTTTTAATATCCAGGGCAACCACCGTGGCTTCAACATAGTGTAACGTAGGAAGAATAATCTCATGATGGGAGATACCATTTTTAATCAGAATTGCAGTACCGAACCAGTTTTCTCAGTCCTCTAACTATAGTACAAGTGGTAATTTGCCAGAAAAATCTTTCCTTGTGGTCTAAGATTAGTTTCTTGAATAAGAATAGCATCGAGGTTATACTTATTTACAAAAGAGCGAAAATCATTAATTTTGTTTGTAATGCCATTTGCATTCCAAAAAACAATATGCAGGCTGTTACACTTGAATGTTATTTATCAGAGGGATTGAAGACACTATCAAAAATTTCGGAAAGAATTAAGACTTTGTCGACTGATGTTTTGGCGTTTTTAAGTTTTCTAATTTCAATTAAAAGGTTAGGGAACTCATTCAGAAGCTGTTTAATTTTCTTCATGCCCTCAATGAATTCCTTAAAATCATTAGAGTTCATAAAATTGAAGGTACAATATTTGGTTTGTCGCGTAGTGCCATCTGCCGTGATTCAGCTGGTTTGAAAAGATCAGCGAAAGATGTGTTTTCACGAATATTATTATCCTGGTTATTATTGAAAGTAGCTCTGCGCTGGTTAGTTATATTGTTACGATTTTGTTGATGGGTATTCGTATTGGGGAACGCCTCGCATCCTCTGTATGAGGCAACATGCCCACTCTTACTACAATTGATGCACTTAGGGATTTCAATGCGCTCCTTGATATCGCAAGCATTGGTCTCGTGAGAAGCACCGCATTTGAGACATCATGGCTAGATGCTACAGCACTCTGCACTGTAGTGGAAATATATGCATTTGAAACATCGCCTTGTAATATTGCGAGCACATTATGGCTGAATGGTAACACGAAGATAATTAATGCTTTTGATTTTATATATACTATTAATTTCATCGTTACGTTCCAGTTCGAACTAAAAAGAAAGGCAGCGCCCTCTTTGTTCTCGTTTGTGTTAGCTGAACTACTTTGGTGACTGGATAACCGAGTTCATTTCTAATATATGCAAAAATTCCTTCTGATTCATGCTCAATCTGGAGATCTTTGATGACAACCTTAACTAGATGTTTGCTCTTTGGTTAAATAATATAATAGTCATAGCCCTGAGTGGTTGCGAATGATTGAATTTTTTGATGCTGTTCGATAGTGGTAGGGAAAATTTTGATAAATCCGTTATTAAATTTCTTTTCTGTAGGGCCACTAACTTTTTCAATATCACCTAAAATAGCTTGATATTTGTCAGCATATCTAAGCATCATGGGTGGGACCTTAGTGGGCGGGGCTTCGGTTTCGGGCTCTTTGATGTTTTCGATCGGTGAAAGTGATTCTTAGTGACAATTTCATGGTTGGAAATTTGAGTAGGATTGTTCCGTGCCATTTTACGTTTGATAGGGAATTGGAATTATTCATTAACTTGCACTTTTTAGAAATTTAGGGGATTCAGAGCTTTGTTACATTTTGCATCCTGAACAGTTATAGAGAGAAAGATTACCTTTAGCTTCCTCCTGCTTTGAAATGACATCAGCTCTCTCGGCGTCCATGTCAAGGATGATCCTGGGGCAAATTCGTGTTCTTTGTCCAGTTTTCCATTGCCTTGTTCAACCCATCAAGTTCCATTTGAATATCGTAAATGACCATTTCTGTAAAACTTTTCTGTGCGCATGTCTGGCAGGCAGGAGCATCCGGAATATTTAAATCTCTTGATGTCTATTTGCATACTAGCGTCTCAATCGCAACGTTTATCCCTATGGGAAGGACGAATCCATCGCAAACCGTACTTTTCATAGGTAGGACCGTTTGAGTGAGAGGGGCACCAGAGATAAGCGTTTTCATTTATATGTTGAGTTGTATCACAAAGCCACAACGCTTTTCCCTGTGGTTTGGGAAGGAATGGTATTTTTTTCCAAACGATGTGTCGACATGTTAGCTCGAAACATGTTTTTCAGTAATCTTTCTACTTATTTGATGGATATTTAATACAAATTCCTTTGCATCTTTTATAAGTGTTCCTTTGTATAATATTTCACTACAGCGAATGCAGGAGAAAAATGACAACGTACAAACGAAAAATTTTAGACTATTTATTTTCTTTAGGTTTCTTTTACTTGTTTTCCACCTTTTTTTTATTACTTCTATTGCTGTTTTTAGATGGTTCTGAATTTCCTGATATTAATGAATCTTGAAATTATTTAAAAGTATTTTTTGCCTACCGAATGTTCTCATTGATACATCTTCAAAGCAGGTGATTTACTGATTTAAAAAAAAATTAACATTAATATCTTAACTTATATTTCTTTACAGAAGATTTCTAAATAATATGGAGAGATGTTTTTCATTAACATCTAATGTGCACTGTTTCTGCAAAAAAAAAAAGGGAGGGGGACTTTTAAGACTTTATATGATTGTATGAATGCAGTATTTTTGTAGTCAGAGAGAAATATTCTGCTAATGATTACATTTCTCTTGAGACTCCCAGAACAGATTATGTCTTTTTTTTTTTATATATATAATTTCTAACCTCAACATTTCTATTTGTCTTTATATGTTACCATCAACTGAAAAAATAAATAATATTCTGCTATTGCTAATTTTAAGTTATGATAATTATAATTATTTTTTATTATAAAAAGGAAGAGACTATAATTTGTGAGAATATATAATATACTTAGTTATTATATATTCTCACAAAGGTCAATAATAATGTTCAAACTACTTAGATAAATAATTCCTTGTTGCATCTTTCTGTATTTTATTGATTTTTGATTCTCAGATTGTGATTATGGTAGTTATATTTTATATTTTTTAATTGAAATATCTTTTTATATTATCTATTGTCTTATTCTTCATGAAGTATACAATTTTGCGTAGCACTTTTGTAAGTAGTTTGTTCATTTAATATGTATCTTTATTCATTGCTCTTGATAGTATAAATTCCATTCATTAACATTTTGCACCCTACATATTATCTATTTTTATCTTATCTATTGTCTTATTCTTCATGAAGTATACAATTTTACGTAGCATTTTCGTAGGTAGTTTGTTCATTTAATATGCATCTTTATTCATTGCTCTTGATAGTATTAATTCCATTCATTAACATTTTGCACCCTAAATTATAACAATTCAAGAGACATAAAAAATTCATATTAGTATTTCAATTTAGTTACGTGCTAAGCAATTTGATTTTTGAAAGTTATTTAGTAAAATCTACATCCAAGAGATCTTATATTATGCAGTGTCAATGTTTGTTGGACTAACTCAGTGAAATATTCATATGTAAATGTTTTACATTGTTATTTTCATAAATTATGAGACTTATATATAATTCAGCAAATAAACAGCAGATTGTAGTTGCTATTTTTGTTTTAATTGCTAACCATTTATCAAATCTTTAGTAAGCATTCAGCTAAGTGCAGTCCTAAGGATACCAATCTGTAAATATTCTTATTCTGTTCTTTAACACTGTAACATCCCTATATTTTATGTGAATAAATATTTATCCTATATCTATAGGTCAGCATGCGCAATGGTTCCTTAGTTAACTGACAGTATGTTACAATTTCTTTACTTAACAGCCATTCATACCTTGATTTTGGTAATGATTTCCAAGCATACCGAATGAAAATAAATGTATAATTTTCTTAACCATCTCACAAAAAATCAACTGGTATATAAATATTTAAAACAAGTTTTAATCAAAATACTTTCATTCGCATTTACTTTGTTTCCTTCATTTTTCAGATTTGCTACAACTTTGTGTTCATCCAAACTTACTATGTGTTCATTTTTTTTAATCAAGTAATAATATAAAATTATATAAGTATATTTTTGTTCATAGAAAACAACATATTTTTGTATATATACTAATTAAAACAATTGTAATAACTATTTTCATTGTAGTCTTTTAATATATTTTATTATATAAGTTTATTAGTCTGAAAATGTCAAATATAACAAATAAGTTTATGAAATGCTGAAATGTATTATATGCTTTGTTTCTAATATAGCTACAGTGCTAAATTTTTTATTAATTAGATACAGTAAGCCGTTAAAAAATTAAATTGCTATCAAATCCAAAAAAAATCTCTGAAAAATTAAGATTTTTGTATAAATTAAGTTAAAAAAGTATTTTATTTCTTCTCCATAATGATAATAAAAAAAGTGGATTGCAATAGATACTTTATAGAACATCATTATTATTAAAGTTTTCTAAAAATATCTATTAACTATCATTGATCTAATACCAAGTTCTCAATTCTTGAAAGAGGTAATTCTACAGATTCATTAGATTATTTGATGTAATTTTAATACACGAGCTAAAATACGGTATGCAGTATTTAACCAAATAATGCGTATAGTTGTGTAAATATCTTTGTATTATCTAATCCATACAACAGAACTATAAAAAAAAAACTCGTTTATTGCATAATTTTTTTATTTATTTCTTTATTTAACTGGAGTTCAAATTAAAAGAAATATTCATTAATTTGGGAAGAAAAATACACAGAAGTCTTTAAACATTTTTTTTTAATAATCATGCAATAATTTTTAGTTGAACATAATTAAAAAATGAATAAATATTCATTGATTCATTACCTGTTAGTGATACCTTAATTCTTATATTTATACTATTGTTGAAATATAAATTATACAATGCATTAAATCTTCTGTAAATAATCATGCAAGAATATATTGTTGAAACCGAGAAATTTTATTAATGCACATATAAACATACTAAATATCGATGATACTTATGACATATTTCTGTATAAATTTCAGTAAGAAATAAATTCATTATATTGTAATTATTTTGGTTTTGTACTCTTCTTTTTTATTGTGAATTTTCTTTGTTCAACGATATTTTTGTTAGCTGGCAATTTGGATGTTTCAGGTTATACATTTCGTAAATATGCAGCACTATGACAAAGTAAAATCTGTTCTCTTGATAAAGAATATATATATATATTCTCTCTATTTATTTTTATGACACAATGAAATCAACCAAATTAATCAATATTTCAATTATTCACAAGAGGAAGAAGACAGCATTACTTTATTCTCAAACACTGCAAATATAATTATGTGAAACAACAGCAATCTGAAAGAAATTACCATGGACACATTTATTTACATTTTATAATTATATAAAGCTGACAATTGATGAATTTTATTTTCATCACTCTAAACTGCCTAGTTATGATGTGAACTTATTAAAATTTAATCTAAAAATTATTTATTTTCTTTAATTACTATTTTATATGTTGTTCACCATTTAATTATTTATATTACATTGTCAAACCAATAAGAATTTGGCACTTTGGTTGGATATTTGGTTACATTTTTATTTTCCCAAGTGTTATTGCTTCATTCAAAATCCAGCATTAGTTTGTTACTTAACTATAGACTTATATTCATTCTCCTTGACATGAGGGAAAAAAAAACTGCTGAATGAGTTAGCAAGTAAAATTAATTCTTCCCAAACTATAATTTATTTGCTCTAATTTTTATTTTCTTATATGAATTCTTAGAACTTTATTTCAAAAAAATTATATAATGAAACTATAGGGTGACTATAAAATAACTTGCCTATTTAGAGGCATTTACAATTAAAACTAATAAATAGAATGAAACCAAATTCCATTAGACAAAAAAAAAATTATATAGAGACATATTATTTCTACTGGAACCAAAACATTAGAATCCCAAGGCTCATGTGGAACATTTTCAATATGGCCCTTTTCCATTTATACAATATATTGTACTGTCAACTTTTTTGTGTTAAATTTTGTTCCCTTTGTCTTCCAGTCTATATATGCAATTTGGTTCCATTCTGTTCATTAGTCACAGTTGTCTCCAAACAAGGAAATTTACTTTATTGCCTTTCTTGTTAAGGGTTGATTGATTCAACAACCATGTTTAGCTATGATGCAAAAAATATATTATTCAATTGAAAAATGGCACAGTTTATATATATACATATAATATTGAAATTACAAACATGCTGAACAGTCAAGTTTTCTATAGTTGTATAATATATTAGTTCAATGTGCAACATTTTATTTTAACCAGTGTCATTTCTGTTTAAATTATTAATTGGAAAATCTAGTAATTTTATTTTTTTAAAGTAGATGTTTATTTCTTTCCTATATTCAGAGTGTCTATATGACTGGCTTCAATGTTATAAATATTCTAAACTTTTAATCAACAAAACCATTATTATTAATCTTTCATTATTTTTTTATATTTTGAAACATACTGAGAAAGCTTCAAGTATGGACATGAAATTCTTCATAATATGACTTACCAGCTAGAAAAACACTATTAAAAAACTTACATCCTCTGAGAAATTAGCAGGAAATTACAGTTAAATAATTTTATGTAACTGAATATAGCCTTGTATGAATTGTCACTAGAAAATTAGATTTAAATAGTTCTATTTTTAAAAAAAATGATTATAAAATACAATTCTTTGCAACTTTAAATCATTAACAGCTGCATCTTATTTTCAAATAACACTGATTAGGCTGATAAAGAACTTTATCAAAAATGGAAACTTTTTATGTATATTTACAATTATGTTATAATTTATAAATGATTAATTTGTCACAAAAAACAGTGCAGTAATAAATTTTTGCAATAACAAAAATTTTATTCAAAAACTTTTAAAATTTATAATATATTACACTATATTGGAATATAGTAAGGTAAATCTCAATCAAACATTAATTTTAAATTAATTAAAATAATAAATCTCAAAATACTTTCAATAAAATCAGAATACATGACCAGAAAACTGATTCTTCAATAATGGCTTGCCTTGATATACAAAGAAAATTACAATATATACTTACTTATTCAACATGCTATGTTTATTATACCACTGATATGAATGCTATTGCTTAGCTTTTATGTTTTATTTAGTCAGATTTATTTAAGTTAAATATAAATTGAAGACTGGATAATTGAAATAAAAAGAGGGGAAGATCTAAATACTTTCCTTGAATAGTTAATTGTAATATCAAGTTGTTTTTACAGTGAGCACTTAAAAAAAAATTCTAAATTATTATTTTTCTAAATTTATGTTAATGTTTTTTTACTCATTTTTTTAAAAATAAAGGTGACTTGGATCACTAACTTTTGGTTATATGTCTTCCACTCATAAAATGTGTTATTTAATTATGACTACAGTTGTGAATTCCTGTTAGTTTATCACCTTAAATTATTTAGAAGTTACAAGAATTTAACATGCATTTGCTTAAAACTACAAAGCACAAGAGTAATATAATGACCAAATAAAAAAGCAGCATATATGGAATGGATAATGATTTGTTTTATTTTCATTTTAGATACATGGATCATTATATTATCCATGTATCTAATATCAATATCACATTACCTTTTCAGTTACAATGTAATTTATACATTTCTAAAAATTTTATATGATCTGTTTATGAAATGCATCACAAGGACAAATTTGTAAACAGCAAAAACATCAATTACAAGGATAAGAAATGGCGATTTAATAATAGAAATTGATTAAGTTAAGAAAAAATTTGTAAACAGCAAAAAAATCAATTACAAAGATAAGAAATTGCGATTTAAAATTAGGCATTAATTAAGGAAAATTTATGATTAATTATTCACACTCGATAAAAAATCCGATATCCACATTCACGTACAAAAGCACATTTCCCTCATGCTCATCGAAAAACGATTCTGTTGTACCAGCATTTAGTAACACACAAACCAAAACTAACTTCAAATTACTAAAAAACCACTGGATCATCAAATTCTTTTGACTCGTAAAATAAGATAGGATCTTTTATCAGAAGTGAACACGTTTAAATTAAGGGTAAATAATATCTTAATTACTTCAAAGATACTTTTACTCTTTCAAATGAAAAACTCGCATTTTGTATAACGAACACTTTTTATTCACATTATTTACAAGTAAGAATTAGAAGTTGTAGTTGTTCTTTTAGGACAAGAAACTCTGGAGTTGAGTTGTATAGAATTTCGCTCGCGTACGCGACAGATTCAACTGAACCGGGAAAAGTGTTGAGCTACAACTGAACATTTAAAAGACAACGCTTATCTCTGGCTTACCTCTCACTCAAATGTACCTACCTGTGAAAAATACTGTTTATGATGGATTCGCCCATCCCATAGGGATAAACGTTGCGATTGAGACGTTAGTGTGATAGAGCCAGCAGGCCTTTTCTCTCGGAGGTCACGTCTTAGAGGACCCCTGGAGGTACTTTTAATTGAAAACTCCATGTCTCTAACATATATACTGTTCAGCAACGGATTGTAAAACCCTCCGCGTTTTTGCGCATGTGTAAGGATGGGTTTAATTCGTCAAAATAGGGGTGAAAAGAAAGATGAAAAGATGAGGTTTACATTTACTAGTATCTAATATGGGAAATCCAAGGTCAAAAGGAATACCGGAAATGCACTCATCGTTCCGCGTCTCATCCCTAAATGAGATGGAGTCGTCGAAATGTGGTCATCTCAGAATACGTTGACGAATAGTAGTTTACGAGATATAACGAAAACCATCTGCGCATGCGCAGTAGATAACTCCATAGGGGATCTTCTATAGCCCCATAGAATTACTATGGTGAAAACCCATTGTTGTCTAACACATATAGTTTACGAGATATAACGAAAACCATCTGCGCATGTGCAGTAGATAACTGCATTCGAAGGGCTTCTATAGTGCCGTATGATTACTATGGCGAAAACCCATTTTCTTTAACAGAAGGTAAACCTTTTAAAAACGCATCTGCTTTCAAAGAAGCATACATAATAATAATGCAGTTCTGTTAGAAGCAGATGAAGATGAAAATTAGAATGTATGCTTTATTCATTGCCTACGCGATTTCAAGCTTCAATTATTCGTTGAATGCGCGAGCTTCAAAGCTCCCTAATCAAAAACAATATCATGTTCTCACATGATAATAAATAATTCTTGCTCAACTTAAACAATAGAGCAGAATAACTTTTTTATTACATATTTCGCAAACTAACTAAAGGGATTCTTAGTGTTCAGTATATATGAGATAAATTTTTAACAGTCCAGCGGATAGTATCATACCATACAATTGTTATATAAGAGTTTTCTTTATAAAAATGCATTTAACAAGAACCCATGATTGTTTTTGTACAATTTATAACAGAAAATATAATGCACAGCATTGATTCCTAGATCTAATTTATCAATAATGCAATACCCTATTAAAACCCTTACGCAGTGTTTTACATTCAGAGACCACTACAATGTTCTGTAAATACGATGGCGCCATCCCACTTTTAATTGACTCATCTGAGGAAATTTTTTTATTATTATACTCATTGTTTCATTAAACAGCGGTACTAAAATATGCGAGGTTTCCACATTCAACGTCTACGAACGTTTGGATCGGTAAATTTATATGGAGCTTTCATTTTATTATAGCAGTTGTTACAAACTAATCCTCGAAGGAAATAGATGCTGGCGTTCCTCCAGAGTTATTTCTATACCCTGTAACTTTCTTGAGTCACATGAATCACACCCCTAAACCTTCTGACGCCCAATGCGGCCGAGACGGCTGTACATTCAGACATCCACAGAACGGCCGAGCGGCCGAAATGGCACCTATTCATTTTCTTCCCCTTTTCTCAGCAGGGTCGTAAAACGGTGCGGGGCGATTTTGTCTTTGTAACAGTGGTTGCTTCCGTTCCCGCTGTCACTGTTGATTTGTGTCTCCAGAAAGTGTTCGAGGGCAGATGCTTAATTTACAGTACGCTTTCTGCTCGCCAAATATTAAAATATCTTGCTAAAATGCCGGGTTATCGGAAAGTTTTAACTCAAAAAGAAATTAATAAAATACTCTTTGAAGATTCAGATGAATAGGATTTGATATATGTGATGAGGAAGATGCTGGATTCGACACTTCAAACTCTTTCAAGAAGAAAATGATTCTTTGTTAGAAAATTTCTGTTAACGAAGCGAATATTGAAGTTTCCGAAAATAGATAACTCGGGACAGATTATTGAATGGATATCAAATTTGATAGTAAATAAAATTATTTCCATTCCAAAATTTGACCAACTTTTCGGTCCAATCCGTAATTTACGATTATCGAAAAGTATGTAAAATAATAAATTTTTATAAAAGTAAATGAATTAAAATGTTTATTGTTTCAGGAAACTGTGTTTAAAACAGTATTAATTATTTTTCAAAGCTCAATCTCCCCCATACCAGTTCTTGAAATAGTTTTAATTATAAAATAACAAATTAAATATTCTTTCCTCAAAGAATTCTGAAAATTGGCTGATATTTCATATTTTGTGCATTGCTTAAATCAAAGAACATAATTTTAAAAAAAAGGTAGCAAACGTTCTCTTTGGTTAGAAATGCGGAGTTTCATTGCTGTATTCATAAAATCGGACATTTTTTCGTAGTATGCATATTTTAGTATTTAACAGCTTTTGTGGGTATGCAGATACGTTTGGAAGAGAAAGGAGAGGTTTTGATTTGGATAATTTTGGCATACACCTGCAAAATTTTAATTGGTATATATCGACCAGAAAAATAATATTTTTTCCATAAAATAATATGTGCCCTGTGTTACTATTCTGTCATTTTAAATTAATAAATTTTAAAAATTTACATTGTTAATGAAGTTATTTCTTAGATATGTATCTACATATATATTAATAAATTTTCTACATCAGAACGTTATTCTCTTTATATTCTAATAAATATATTTAAGCAATTCCTATGGGATTTAATTAACACATAATTAAAATGTATAAGAATTTTTAAGTACTTACAGTAAGTTATTTATATCAATAACTCTTAAAATAAAGAGAATAAAAAAAAAAGACGAAAAAAAAAGGAGGAGAGAGAGAGAGAGAACTCCCGAATGATTAAATTTTCTGATGCAGCAATTTTAACGAATATGCAATTTCAATATCAAGCGCGTTTTTCCGTAATTAATAAATTATAATCAAACACAGCGGTAAAAAAACGGAACATCTGGAAAATCTTGAGGTGAAATTATAAAGTGTTATTAAGTTTTGCATACAACCCCTTTTTCTTCAGCAGTAATTTGACTACAGGAATAGGGCGTCACGAATACTCTCCCCGCGCTGCTAATGAACTTTTGACCGCAAGAAGGAGTAGGGAAATGCCACAACCCCCGATAGACAAGGCCTCTGCGGCTTTCCGTGACGTCACAACGAGACGGTACACTCCACTCCATTCCCTCAAGTCTCTGCGCGCTAGAGAGTGAAGAGAAATTACTTTTCACTTGTTAATATCATTTCATATACTTCCATACCATGCAATTCAACACACATATATTATAGAATTCATTAATAATTAAAATGCAGCCACTTTCCACATCACCCTGGAGGTACGGTGCTTGGTATGCATTACCTTTTTTGCATTAAGTGCAGGGCAGGTTTCCCAATAGGTGTATCTCCCCTAGATTTAAAACTCTTATCTTCATTCACTACATCATTAAAAATTATATCTGTTGCAAAATATTTTTGATTAGAAAATTTCAAAATTTCTTCTCCATATATGGTTCATATGGTTCATAAATTATAATATAAAAAATACATTTGCAATGCTCTTGTTGATTAATTTCAAAACAATTCCATACAATAAGGGTTTTATGAATATTTGCCGTGGCGTCAACTCCAAGAAAGCAATAAAAACAATATTTCACGAAACAGTATTCTATTCGAAAAAATATCCAATAAATCTTTGAAACATTAGAAGAGCTTTCTTATTTAACTATATATTTTATCATTACTTTGTTAGAAATATCTTTACTAAATTTATCAAATTTTCTTTCCTTTCCGGTTTTAGAAGAGCTTTTCAAACTATCATGTAATTATTCACTAATGCATTGACTGCAGACCAGATTGCCAATCTATAAACATTTTCCGGTTTATGCCCTGAAATGCCTTTGCCATAATCATGTACTTCTTCTTCATTCACTACATCATTCAAAATTATATCTGTTGCAAAATATTTTTGATTAGGAAATTTCAAAATTTCTTATTCACATAAGGTACAGGAGTTCTGAATTATAATCAGAGCCAGCCTTAAATATAAAGGAGATTGGGTGCAAGATACCATTTGGAGCCGCAATTTTTTTTTAAAGTAAAAAAAAATAAAAATTACAAACATTATATATAATGCTATTGCGTGTATATTTGTTAAATGAATTTGTTTTTGCTTTTAATTACTTTAGAAAAATCACCATTTTTTTTCGATGATTTGTATAGGAAATGCTTGTAAGCTTCTTCACGCCTTGACCAACTACACTTCTTCCTTACTTTTAATTTGCTGAATTTAATTTGAAATTTTTTATATTAGTGATTAAATTGACACATTTTTAAATCTACCTTCTCTCTGTACAATGACAGTATCAATTGCTGTGATATTTTTAATACCCAAATTCTTTAACTTCATCTTCTTTTATTTCGGAATATGATCTTTTTCTTTTTCAAATTCGTGTTTTAAGAAAATTTTCAGAATTCATCAAATTGCATTCTGTCACTTTGGATTCGTCTAAAAATGTGTTGAATTTTGTACTTAAATTTTGAACTTCAGTTTTAATTTTACTGATCAATTTAAAAGCCGAATAAAAAACAACTGTTTTTAGTTGAAATACTTCATTGGTAGTGTTAATTTTGGGCGATATTGAAAACTATAGTATTAAGTATAAAATAAATGGCATTTCTTTTATTGATTCCAATATTTTTACTTCGCATACCGCTGTACTATCTCTATTTACCTCAATAAATTCTTCTAGGACATTACAATTTTTTTCAAACTGTGTATACATTGCATTAACTGAATCCATTCTGGCTTCCCAAAGGGTATAAAAAAGCATATAGAAGTTGTAATATCCAAAAAAAAATTTACAATATATACTGCTGGAAATGGTATCACAAATTAATAAATTTAAAAAGTATGATGTGCAAGACATATAAATTGCATGTGGATTTAGAGCAACTATTCTAAATTACAAAACTTTGTACTTCCGTTTCGTGTTGCTATCTTTGCCTTACGCCTATCCTCTTCAATTCATAATATTTAAATCCAGCTCACTTAATCTTTTCAACAGAGGTTTTGCTAGTCCTTCTCCAGTCACAATGATTACTTTAATAAACCCTATAAACGACGCATTTATATTTAATCTTTTCTCTGCAATATTTTCATACCTAATAATGACTGAAGTGCGTTTGTTCTTAATGGGGAAAATCAAGATTATATTCCATTTGGTTACTGCTGTACTTGGATGATTTTGAATAGACTTTAATTTTGCTAAGGATTTCATTTCATAATGCAGGAATATTTTGTTCATTTGATCGCAGTGCTAAATGATGCCCAATTCTAATTTTCGAATTTTTAATTCTGTTTATATGATTTATTAGCACAATTTGTATTTACTGAATTATTCGATTAAACATACAAAAATTTCCATTATTAGGAGTTTCTATTATTTTCATGGTTTCCACGAAATGAAAGGTTATTACATGATAAATATAGAATCATAAAAACAATTCTTTAAAACAGTAATTCAAGTCGTTCCCTTTTTTTTTTATTTGCTTGTTTTGTTTTCATCCACAGTAAAACATAATTTTAGTCTAATCAGTAATTCTTTCCAACCAATAAAGGAATTAAAGTGACAAATAAAACATTCATGATTTTGAATTACAATTTCAGCTTTCTCCAGCTATTACAGCTACCTATAAATAGTGTAGATTGTTCATTTCCTTTTTTTTTTTTTTGAAAATAGTATACAAAAAAAATGTCGAGTCTTGCGTTTTCAAATAAATTAACCAATTTTCACTATTTGGCATATTTTTTAGTAGTGTGTGGTGGAAAATGATCTACCTTCAGCACTCTTAACAAAAACTTCTTTCTATTGTACAAGTCCGTTTTTAACATATTCTAAACTTATCAGTTATAATATTTGTTCATAAACCTGGATAACTTATATTTATTTGATCATATTTGCTATTGTCATTATCGTTGTTATTTTCTGATTCAATCATATTTATAAAAATATACAGTTTTTCAATAAATTTCGGTTTCTACGTTTTCATTTCAAGATTATGCAGTTTTTGTGGAGCTTCCTTCTCCTGTTGGAACTGTAATTATAACTTCTGAAGTCGAAACAATATCATTACCATAATTATCTCATAGACAAGAAAACATGTCTAGTTGAAATTTAGCTTTTATACTTTTACCTTTTCTGCTATATATTTTTTTTTAGAAACAACTTTACTAAATTTATCTAGTTTTCTTTTCTTTCCAGTTTTAGAAGAGCTTCTCAAACTATCATTTAATTTTTTACAATAATTATTCAGTAATGAATTGACTGCAGACCAAATTATCATTCTATAGACATTTTCTGGTTTATGTCCTGAAATGCATTCACCATAATCATGTATTTGTTCCTCATTCACTAAACTATTGAAAATTATCTCTGCTGCTAAATACTTTTGATTGGAAAATTTCAAAAATTCTTCTTCATGTATGGTACATAATTTCTGAATTATAATGTAAGAATATAAAATTACATTTACAATGCATTTTTTGGGGTATAAAAGTTTTCCTCGACTTAAATTCTGAATTAAAGAAGTTGAGCAGTCCAGTTCTTTTTCATTTGTTAAAAACTTTTTGCAAATGCTGCATTTCAACTTTTTAAGGACTGTGTGGACACAGTAACCTCCTAAATAAACTAACACTGGTAAAACATCTTCTGATTTTTTAAAATCTTCTTCTGTAAGCAAAATGTTAAATACAGGTAATTTTTCAAATTCTTCCCAATTTTCGCCAACTGCTTCCTGAAAAAGTTCGAGATTTCCATGTTTGTTTGATTTTAAACAAATTTTTAAAATACTATGCATTCTTAGTTTGTTTTCACTTTCAAATACCTGTCTGAGTGAAACATGATATTGTGCTCCTGCCATTTGTCTATATAAACCAAAGCGTGCCTCTAAATTGTCGGTCTGAAATTTTCCTGGGAGAATGTACTTCATTTCGAATTCTTCCTGACAATATTTAGTTATTTCTTTTAAAGCATATGTAGTCATGAAAAGAGCAGAATAAGTTTCTTTTGTTAGCATGCCGGTATCACATTTCATATTTTTCCAGTCTTCCAACCAGTTCAAAAATACATCTAAAAACTTGTATCTTTTGTCGGTTTCAGATGATGTCAGTGGTTTTTTATATACATTATTTTCACGGATTCCTGTGAATGGAGTTTTTACATTAACAATATCCCACCACCTATTTATTATTCTTATATATTCTGCTGTTTCTTTGTAGTGTGGAAACTCATATTTCTCTCCCAAATTCATGAGACTTTCAGGTATAAATTTATTGAAAATTTTGAGTACTAATTTGACATTTTGTTTTTCTAAATTATTGGGTTCCAATGCTTTTAAAGATAAATTGTATGCATATTTTACGATGTTATTCTTTTCAGTTTCATACAATAATTTTAATGTTTTGAAGGATGCTGTATTAAAATCTACTTTATTGTCAGATTTACTACTAGAACTCTGAATTATTTCACCATTAGAGTGAATAACATTATCATTAGTTTCCAGAGAATTTTTAATACAATTTTGTTGTGAATTTTTTTCTGAGGTTGTTTCTTTAAAATTAGGGTAAAACATACATTTATCAACATTCTTTTGATTGATCCAGTTATTACGAATATTCTTCAATAAATGGACAGTATCGATCATGAAAAAAAGAGGTCGTTCTTTATTTACCGGATGAGGATAAAGAATTGAATATGACTGTGAAGGAGAAGCGAACTGAGACATTGCTTTTTGATTGACTGAATTGTTGTCTGTTACTACACATATCACTTTAAAACCAATGTTTTCTAATCCAATAATAATTTTTTTAATGAATGCATGTAAAACGTCTGCTGCTATTTTATTTACAGGAAGAATGTGAACAACATCTTTATATGACGATGAAATACTATTTATCATGAAAGTCACAACACTTGTGGCGGCATTTTCTGAATTGTAACTGAAACCTGATATATTTCCCCCTTTGTAATCAAAGTAGGGTTTGACGTGCATCTCATCTATTTGAAGAATCACATTTTTATCTGCAGATACTATGAATTGTAATTTCTGCTTAATGTACCTTAAGAAATGCAATTCGGTCTGCTCTGACTGAGGGCAAGTGTTGATAGGTATGCATATATTTCTCAAAGTTACAGGATGAGGTAACAAAATATAGCCAGACTTTCTGACAAATTTATATGCATGCGGAGCCATTGAATAAAATAATGAGCAGAATATAATCATTTCAGTGGAGTACCTTTTACTGTGCTCATTTTGAATAATCAAGGCAGATTGCTCTTTAATAAATGCTACAACATTGGTTAAATTTTCTTGGGTTATATTTAAATTATCCATGAAACTATGAATCTGGGAAACAATATCAGAATTCAGCAATGATTTATTTCTCTTCATTTCTGGCAGATGCTCTAATACTTCATTTAAAGTGTTGATGTTATTGATTTTTATAGGTAAAGAAGAAATGTTTGGAATATTTGACAAGCTTGTTTTTCCAACAAAAGCTGACACCTCTAATACATCATTTATTACAACAGACAAGGCAATTTCAGGACCAGAACTTACTTCAATATTCACGAATAAAATTTTGTTTTCTTTATGAATGACATTCCAGAAATTTTTCAAATTTACTAAAGAAATGCGCTGTTTTAGTTCTTCCAAATTTTTAAATTCTCTTGTCTCATCGTATTTCTTTTTTTCTGTTATGCTTTCCTGGAGAGCTTTCTCTACATATTGTTGTTCCAATTTCATCTTTTTTATTTCTGGATTTTCCCTATGAAATGTTGAAGATGACATGTAAGCGGCACAATTTGGCATCTGAGATGGAATTGCTCCAATCACTAGTCTCGGATATTTAAGAGGGGCACTTAATAATTTTCCTGACTTCGAATCAAATAGACTCGTTTCTCTTTCAATATCATTTTTTTTTAAAATGTAATTCACAGACCTACAGTAAAGGAAATTATTCGTAACTATTGACTTCCTTTAATGTTTAATTTAAATACAGTAAGAAATATACAACATAAAACAATATATAATTATTATTGTTTACTCTCATGCTTTTATCGTTATGTTATATAATAAAATTTAACTATATAAACGTAATTATAGATATAATAGTAAATAAAACATGTAAACATAATTACGGCAAATATTATAATTATTATTGACAATAATTACAGACATTATTACCTGTATTACAGCATTTTATAAAATAATTCTTTTCATAATGCACTTGATTAAAAGCACGAATAATAGATATTACTGAGCTGTATTACTGTTAAATTTCTAATGTGAGAATAAATGATTTTTCATTTAGAAACGTTAAGCATTAGTTTAAAATAATTAAATAAGCTTACCCTACTATGCTGCGTCGGATAAAATCCTTCACGATGTATGGCACTTAACCACTTCTTTTTAAGCTCTTCATTTTTAGGAAAGGCAAAAACACTTACTCTTGGGCCATTCCTGTAATTCCCATTACAGTTTGGAACACAACAGATCAAAGGCATTTCTATTCCTTATTTTTAGTAATCCAAATGATTTTTTTTGCAAGTAAGAAATGGCGCTTCCTGTCTACTCAAACACAGGAGGGCCACTGGCTAAAACATGGCGTGGGTGGAAAAGAGTTCGTTTCTTATCAGTAAACTTGAAGAGGGTGAAATTCCTCCCTCGGTCCCCCAATTCGCACCCACTCGTGTAACCTCTCGGAGCTACGTCATCACTTTCTGTGACGTAAGTTTTCCGGCCTTCTCTAACGGGGGTCGTGACATAACGCGATGCTATCAGATGCGACAGTGTTACTGAAGTCAGCGAACGAATTCCCTAATGTTTAAATATTGTGCAAGCCAAACAGGCAGTCTTACCTTACCACCTGCTAGCTTGCACTTCAAAAGTCGATCGCATAAATTAATTATGGAGTAATGACTGAATGTAGAGGATAAAATTAAAATAAAATTTTTTAATATATTAGTGGTATGAGTGAACAACTTTTTTAATATTTATTGCCTGTTATGAAAGTCAAGTTGAATCGGTTAAAAATACAAAATTATTTCATACAACGACTCGAAATTTTATTTCGTCACATATTTTAAACAATAAGACTTCTGGACCTTGTAAGGACCCAAGTAGATGTTAGGAATTCGTTAAAATTCTGTCTGATACGCTTTGCGGTTAGTGGAATCTCAGTATTTTATATTATAAAAAACAAAAGCAGCAACTTTGATGTATATCACAGAAGAAATAAAAATGTACAGAAATGGTTTTCATCCAAATAATAAGTCCACTTGATATGTTAAAAAACTTGTGGTTTTTTTTCTCTTCGGAATTTTTTAAGCGATTACAGCGCCCCACGTTTCATCGATCACAGCGCCACCTATGCAATAAACCGTCACTTTAACTAATTACCAAAACCTAAAAAATGGTTAAATAATGTCTTATATATTGTTCTTACTAATTTTTAGTGAAGAGTAATTATTCGGCAAATGAAATCGTAACTTTAACGAATTTTCCTAAACCTATGTAATGGAGCGACATCGTACTGCTTGTTCTTGCTAATTTTTAATCATAATTTCGTGGATCACACAAGAATACAAATTATTTCAAAAATTCAAATAAATATCTAAACATGCGAAGCTGAATACAACCACAGCAAAATACTATTTGCAAAAAGGATAAGAGATTAGCATCAAACCTTAAACATCAATAAGTTTGAAAATCAAGAATAAATGCAATGGAAGCATATCAGTTGAATATAAATATCTACCATTAGGATTTGAACTAAACTACAAGAAAAAAAACTATATTTGTTCTTTAAGACAGGTGGAACTATTAAATTAAAAACTTTCTCGTACCTAAAGCTAAACTAGCTTACAACGTTTGGTTAAAACACTTTGTCATCATATGAATTGATTCGAAGTGTCTCTGCAACATACAAATAAAATCCAAAGAGAATAAACCATATCCTCTGTTATAAAAATATTGGTACATAGATAAATCCTCCTTATTAAAACTTTTATACTGCAATAGCCATCAGACGATACAAATTTTATTTCTATCTTCAGTATGGACACAGACTGGACAATTCTTTTTTCTTTTTTTCTCTCCTTTTCCTTCTACTTTCTGGCCAAATCAAAATGCCTGGACTTCCACACTCTGGTGAGATATTTTATAACTGTACTCGGACATTTTGCAGATTTTATTACTTTCATTGCGGCTGTTTATTCTATATGTTAATATTTGTAAATGCAGATTTATTTCAAAATCTTCCTTGCAATTTTAAATTTAATCAATCATCAACCATCAATTTTCAGTAGATGTATAATGTTTTTCTTCATTTAAAAGTAGAAATATTTACAAAAAATATCCTTATTAAAATAACATTAGATCCTTAATCTTCCTTATATTTAAAAAAATTATTCCGAGAAATTTTTTTTTTTTCTTTCTATAATTTTTACTCACTTGTAAAATATTTTTGTATCTTTAGAATTAAATTTAAAACATAAGGAAATGAAATAAAAAGAAGTAATATTGTTACTAATTTTCGGATACTATTATACTTATACAAAAAACCGTTTGTTAATTGTCACCTCAGAAATAAATAGAATTGATAATTAATTAAAAATTGTCTGGCATTAGAGAGTGTTACTATTGTCATTTCTAGATTCTCGAAAGTAGATTTTTTTTTTTTTTTTACGACTTCTTTCTTCAAGTAAGTTCATAAGAAAAAGTATGGATTTACCAAAATGTCATTTTCGGTATTTAGCTTGTAGCAGCTCTATCTTTACATTATTATCTTCGTTTTCGCAAGTTTGTCATTCCTTATTTATTCGTTTGTCTTTAGTGCTGCAGTGTGTGTGTTGAACTGATGCAAGCTTATCATCTCTATTAAATACAATCTATAACTATAAACTAATGGAATATACTGGGGCCAAGAAAATTGAAAATTTTGTTTTCTGACTTTACTACTTCATGGAATGACTTTTCTAGATAGTAAAATTTGGAGGTGTTTGAAATCAACCTCAGCACTAACTTTGCCTCCCCCATCATTAAAACAGCAAAATTCATGAACGAGAAAGATTCTGGAAATTTATATACAACAACATCTCTGGAGCTCCAAAATAAAATCAATCGAGGACATAGATGAGGCCATCCATATATTCAGTTGCTTCATATATAACAAAGCAACTAGTCAACTTTTCGTAAATTTAATACAAATGAAATAAAAAAAATATGGCAGAAGAGGTGTTTTCTAAAACGTGGACTGTATAATAATGCATAACATAAAGCACTGTTTTAATTTCATAGCTTTATTTCTTATGCGACAGTTTGGCGCTCCTCGAGTTTCACCAAAGCAATGAGTTTGATTTAAAGTAATTACCATTCTATTTTAAACTCTAAAATTTTCAACAACTAGGTTTTCTCGCAAATAAACAGGATTTAAAAATTTTGTAAGAAAATTTATATAATGAGGCAATAATATTATTAAAAATTTTCTTTTAATGATTTTTCTAAAAGCTATTGTGATATAGAAATTTTAAAAAGGAGGATATATCTATGTAATAATATTATTACAATTGAGTATATGGTTTATTCTCTTTGAATTTTATTTATCTGCTGCTAAGACACTTCGATATAATTCATCTGATGACAAAGCGTTTTAATGAAATGTTGTGAGCTAGTTTAGCTTTAAGTGAGGAAAAGTTTTAAATTAATAGTTCTTCCTGTCTTCAAGAATAAGTTTAGTTTTTTCCTTCTAATTTAATACAAATCCTCTTGGAAGATACTTGCATTCAACTGGTATGTTTTCATTGCATTTATTCTTGCTTTCCAAACTTATTGATGTTTATGGTTTGATGTTAACCTCTTGTCATTTTGCATATAGTATTTTGCTGTGGTTGTATTCAGCTTCACACGTTTAGATTTGGATTTGAATTTTTGAAATAATTTGTATTCTTGTGTGATCCACGGTACTATGATTAAAAATTTGCAAGAACAATCTACAGGATGTCGTTCTGTTACATGGGTTTAGGAAAATTCGTTAAAGTAACGATTTTATTTGCCAAATAATTACTGTTCACTAAAATTAGTAAGAATGATTTATAAGACATTATTTAACCATTATTTAGGTTTTGGTAATTAGTAAAAGAAACAGTTTAATTCATGTGTAGCGCTGTAATCGACTAACAAAAGGGGCGCTGTGATCGCTTAAGAAATTCCGAAGGAAAAATAGCGTAAGTTTTTTATCATATCAAGTGGACTTATTATTTGAATGAAAACAAATTCTGTGTAATTTTTTTTCTGTTATATACATCAAAGTTGCTGCTTTTGGTTTTTATTCTTTTTTTATAAAATAAAATACTGAGATTCCGCTAACCGCATAGCTTATAAGACAGAATTTTAACGATTTCCTAACATCTACTTGTGTCCTTACAATATGTGAAGAAATAAAATTTTGAGTTGTATGAAATAATTTTGTATGGTTAAATGATTGAACTTGACTTTTATAAGAACCTTACAATAACAAGAAAGGTGGTAAAAATTTACCACTAATGTATTAAAAAAATTTAATTTTACATTGTCCTCGACAGAATGAACAATTTATCTGTTTTCGTACGGAATCCATCTAGGAAGCAGAAGATAGCAGGTCGTCTGTGCGGCTATCTGTTTTGTTTACGCAATATTCATATGTTAGTGTGGTTCCATTGTATGGAGGTGTGATTAAAGAATAAGATTTCAATTCAAAGCGCCGATGGCTCAGTCGGCTGAACTAAGCGCATCTTATAGCGGAGTGGAAGGTTACGGGTTCGAATACAAGCGAAGCGAACTGTCAAAAATTTCTTTAACCATTTCCAGGAGACGTACACAGCTCAGGTCAAATTACCTTAAGGCGGCAGGTACTCTCATCTGCAATGTTGGAGGTAGCCCTATGCTGGGCGGGTACTCCGTAATTATAAGCTCAATTGTCACTCTAGTTATTTCCTATCTTTCGTGGGACGTCATAATTCAAATTTTGAGCTCTGAGTTTAAGAAAGATCTTCAAAATTTTTAAAATTATTATTATTTTTTTTTTTCAATTTTCTATTACTTTCCTTTTTATACATCTCACACAATGTTGAACAATATACTTTTGAACACTGCTTGATTGCTGAAACCGCAACACTGCTGCTTTGAACACAGTAATGATATAATTTGGGAAAGACAAAGGGTGTAGGGACCAGAGTCGGCGTTAGCAGGGGGGGGCAATTGCCCCCCTGTCGACAACCGCTTGCCCCCCCCCCCCGTGGGCGAGATATTGAGAGTTTCGTCGGCAAAATTTTTCACTACTTCAAAAGGGTTGTGGAAAAGCACACATTCTCGATTATGAAAATTTAAAAAGCATATTAAAATTAATATGTTGTAAACAATTAAGTAGCTGTTAAAGCGGTTTGATTATGTTTGGTAAAATAATCAATAGGGTGGCAGGTCAATAAGATGCCGCATTTTGAGGACGATTTTTGAACGCCTGACTATGAACGTAATTTGATAAATGTAGAAGCTGAATTCACAGATTTGCAGGCTTTTGATTGAAATGTCGTTCTTCAAGCTTCTAATTAGCATTACTTTTGGCAGTATATCCGACAGGGTGAATAAGTTATATCATTCTGCCGACTATGAACTGAATACGATGGAAGTTCACTAATTTTCAGACATTTTGTGTAAATGTTCATTCGGCTAATAATTTGCATTACTTTTGGCAGAATAACCGACAACGTGTCAAATGAGTAAGAAGTCACATTTTTGCCGATTTATATTAGCCTTTCGGCTAAGATGTTATCATAAGTTATGAGAAAAAAAATTTTTGTCGAGTACTTCGATTATTTGCAAGTGGAATTATTAGGGAAAAATACTTTTATATTTCACAAGATATAGGGCTGGCGTCATGGCATAGGGGTAGCGCGTCTTCCCCGTGACCTGGGCGTCCTGGGTTCGAGTCCTGGATCGGGCATGGTTATTCTTCATTTGTTCTAGCTGTGAGATGTATGAATGTGCCCCCTTCTAAAAAGGGGTTGTACAAGCGAATGTGATGCGTGAGTAGCTAAGACATACTCTTGGACCTAGTTAGCGCTACTAAAACAAGAGACGCACCCTTGGCTTAAAAATCGCTGACTTCGTTAGCGAACTTGTTCATGGCAAGTGCCATTATAAACATGAATAGGGCGATAGTTTTCTCTAATTCGGACTTCAATGAATCTTTTTATGAGATTTTAGATTATAAAATGAATAATTTTTTTATCTAATTGTTATTTCTTCGGTGATAAATTGGTAAATTTATTTTATTTTACTTCACTGAGAATTCTCTGATTAAAATCTAGTTTATGGTTAAACTAAATTTAATAAACACTCTTTTCTCTCGATACTCTTGTGTTTTATGCATGCTAAGAAGAGTTAGGTTGCTGTAACCAGGTTATGTGAATTCATTATAAATTACTGGAATAAGTAAATTTTATTATAGTAAATTATTTAACAGTAAAATATCTTTTTTATGCGATCTAATTTACTGGCTACAATTATTAAAGAAATATTACCGATTGAAAATGACGACAAAAAATAAATATATATGTTATGGTAGCTTTTTAGCTACGCTAAGAGCTTATCCAAGTATGTACTAAATTTGTTAAATAAATTACTACCTAAATTCTTAAGATTCTGCATTCAGTATTATAACTATGTAATCGGAAAAAGTATTTTTAAAAAACTTCTTTTACATTTTTTAATAAATACTCTTTACAGTAAAATCTATATAATTTCTGGTGCTTCTAAATTTTTAATAGACTTTAAATAAAGATATCTTGATAAAATGATAATGTCTTGATTAAAATATTTATTCATAGAATATTCATATATGATATATTAATACCTTGACATACGAATTTACTTAACTGGTACATCTTATTAAGGACAATTATTATTATTTTAATTCCTAAAATAATATAAAGTCATTTGAGGCACTGATGAGTTTTCAAGTGATTTTTGCATTTTAAATTACTCAATACTTTCACTTAATTGTAGATTAAAAATTTAGTAATTCGATTCTCGATCCAGACTCGTCATTGTATACGAAGTGGTTAAGAAAAACCAATGCATGCAACTGAGGGGATAAAAATAATTTTTTTAGAGGTATATTAGCTTGCAATAGTTTCGAGATAAACAAGTACTTACCACAAGAACACGTGCTTAAAAATGAAGATAGAGGAGTTCATATTCTAGATCTAAATGTTTTTTAATAAAACCCTTTGTCTTTTAAAGTCTGATAGTTTTTTAGCATATACATAATACATGGGACACCTAATGCTTATGCCGCTCATTTTTCAATCTTACATAAAATAGTTAAGTTTGTACATATCTTTACAAAATATCTTCCCAAACTTTCTTAAGAAACATCATTGTATCTTTTCAGCCTTCTATATCGTTCGTGTCCGAATTATATTAAATTTTTGTTGTATGCTCTCGCTTATTCGCCTCGGTTTCGAAATATATCTGAATTCCCTCTCGTTGTTGCAATTCTTATAAAAATTATTTTAGGTAGGAGACAATACAAAGGAGGGGAGAAAAATCGGTTTTTGGCGAAAGCACTTAATACTCCATTTTATTTATCATGCTGGATTTCTAAAAAAATTCTTTTATAAAACTTTTTGAATATAATTTCTACATTCATTTTAAATAGCTTCCATGATGAGAACATGTATTTGTGTAATTTACAATGACACCGCATTCTACCTCAGCCTGTGTTTCTATCTATATACTACAATCTAGAATAAATATAATTTTATTTTTTCTAAAATTAGATCTTAGTGCAAATAAATGTCAAAAATCTCATAAAAATATAGATTCAAATATTGACAATTTTTTTAAAGGTCAGGAAAAAAAAAAAAAAAAAAAAAAAAAACTAAAAGCATTTTTTTTGCAAATATCTTTGTAAATTTTTATCAATGAAAGAAAGGTCAGTATCTCAATAAAAAAGAAGCTAAAAAATACTTAATTTCCTTTAATTAAATGCAAAAATTAATTATTATGAGTTATTTTCTAACCAAATTCGGGAAATTGTGATTGCCCCATTGTCGGATATGTCTTCCCCCCCCCGTCGGCAAGATTCTATCGCCGCCTCTGGTAGGGACGTCCAGGTCGCAAATCTTAGGAGATGCCTTGGACAGAATATTAATGAATTTTAGTTACTTGTTAAAGTTAAATATAATGAGGGGGGCGAAAAATTGTCACTGTGATCCGGGTGTCACCGCTCTTTGGTACACCACTGAACATATTATACATATGGATAATTTTCACAATTCTCAGAAAAAAAGTAAAAAAATTTTCTTGCCATTAACTGAAAGAGTGAAAAAAATATATATATTTTCGCACGCCAAAACAGATTATTTCACAGAAATTATTTATTTTCACAGAAAATGACTGTTTGTTTTAAAGACTGCATTTGTCAGAATTATCAGAACCTTAAATTCATTCATGTGACCTATTGGCATATTAGCGTCTCAAACTATAAAAGAATTAATGACGTCTGTTTGGCATCTTATTACCTACTGCAAGACTGCTACCATCTACTGGCTACTACTACCTACTTCGCTATATTCAGCTTCAAAAGAAACACAAATAATAATAATAATAATTAGCTTTTAAAATTTTCATAAATTTGAAGCAGGATGAAAGCAGCATTCTGATTTTAACTTATATTTATAGAAATTTTTGAGCTATCAATCAAAAATTATAAAAAATGTCTATATTATCAAAATATTTTCGCCAGGCATTGTAATCAAAAATGCTGGTAAATTGAAAACCTACATACTAAAAAATGTAATGATACAGTCGTTCAAAAGCATTCTAAGAACCGAAATTTTAAGAAAACATTTTTTTGGAATCAAAGCAATTTTTTTTTTTTTTTTTTTTTTTTTTTTTTTTTTTTTTTCGTACCGGAAAGTAAATTTGATGTCCCAGCTAACAATATCTATACAATTGAAATAAATCTTACAGAAAAGAAAATCCGATATTTAATGTAGAAAATAAGAAATGAATATATATGTAATACATATCATTGAAGCAAATGAAACGGATATATGACTGAAAGAAAAATTATTCTGCATTATAATTAAAATTCTATTTGCCATTTATAAAGTTCTGATCTATTATTATTTTCAATGCTGATAATATTTGCAGAGGGAAGTTAATTCTATTATGGCGGCTCCATATGATGTTCAGATTAAAATTATTTTGGATATTTATTAATATAATAAAACTACAATTATTCGAATGAAACGGAAATAGACTAATCCGGATATGAGGAAACACAAAATGATTATATTATGTTAAGAAATTAAGTGAAAAGTAGGGCAGTTATAGAAAAACTTCATCATCTCAAAAAATGAAAAAAGAGTGGAACCACAAATTTGAAATATCATAGCATAATGATGGTTTCGGCTTGCTTCGCTTATCTTTATTTTCTTTTTAATATTTATTCTGAATTATGTAGCAGTGATAACGTGTAT
Organism: Argiope bruennichi; assembly: GCF_947563725.1. Classification (NCBI taxonomy): domain Eukaryota; kingdom Metazoa; phylum Arthropoda; class Arachnida; order Araneae; family Araneidae; genus Argiope; species Argiope bruennichi. The sequence continues at coordinate 122,915,648 of NC_079162.1, forward strand.
GGAAACACGAATCGAACTAAAAATTGTGTAATAAAATATAATTAAAAATATTTATATAATTTTTTCAAAATTAAAGAGTAATTATATGAAAATAAAATTGATATCATTGAACAACTAATTTTCTGAATTTGAAATTAGAGTAAAAAGGCTCTTGGTATACTCAGCAATTATTGAAGGGAAAAAGAAAAAAAAAACGATTTCGATTGATTTGTAATAAAAAGTCCAATAAAAATTTTGAGAAATCTTTTCTTAATGAGCACCTGCAACCAAAGAAGTTACTTACATTTCAAATATGATAGCTGTAGTTACAACGATTTGTTTTGTAGAGCGTTTTCAGTTTTTTTTTCTTTTTTTCTTTTTTTCATCTTGCTTCTTTGGAATATTTGTTTTTTTTTGTAACCAATAACATTTCACGGTGAGATTTGCAGTTAATTTTAAGAAATGCTATCGGCCGTATTCACCAACCGCAGTGAAACTATCAGCTAATGATTCAGCGCTGCTGATCGTTTAGATTTTATGTTTGCTATGTTTAGATTTTATCTAAGGTAATCTATTAAACATTCTTGCTTTGAAGTGAAATCCACAATTTTATTATCTGTATATTGTAAATTATAGCATGATTTTTTAAAAAGTAAGATTGTTACAAAAAATGCTTGAAAGTTTTGTTCAGTTTTACAAAATTTGCTCTTAGGTTTATTCAAAATTAATTTAATTATCTATTACGAATGTAGAGTTTGATGCTTTTGAATTATATAAGTAATTGGTCATAAATTTCAGAGTTATATACCATCATTAAAAATTGATATGCATGAAATGTTTGTGTTATAAAGCTGTTATATAAAAAGAAATCATCAATTGCTATATATAAACAAAACATGAAATCATATTTATTTATTCAAAACTTTTTAAAATAACATTTTGTAATACTGTATACTTCAGATATGAAATTTAGTAAATATTTATATTGCTTTCAGTATAATTTTTAGTTTATCAATAGCAAATTTTGTGGATTTTCATTATTTTGTAAGCGATAAATGGATTTGTCTCGTGATGTGCTTACAGGATTGATTTTTGCACTATAAAAACTTTCCTGTATGATCTGTTTCCATGGCTAATTATAATTTTTCTGACATTGATGAATAAGTTCTTTAAATGAAATATTATGTAAACAGCATTGTGCATTTTATTGATTACTGTTTTTAAAAATTATATAGGTCATTTTATGGAAAACCAATTTCTATATCAGCTTTGTTATGTCTTTTTCATTTCCAGTTCTTATAAAATTGAGAAATTTTTTTTATTTTCAACTTTTGGGCCACATGGATATTTTATCAAAGATTTTTTTCTCGGATGTATTACTAAGTTTATAAACTGTATCATCATATATTAAGTATATTGTATTGGTTATGCTCTTTTTTTGCGGGAATTAATTAGGCTTATTAATAATTTCTTCAGAGGAAAAAATATGCTTATTATTTATATTTATAAAAATTTGAATATGCGAAAAAAATGCAAAAGATAAATTAGCTATTCAAGAATACAGATCACATAATTAAAGGCTTCTGCAATGGGACGATGGACCAAATGGAAAAAAGAAATTGAAATTTAGTGAACCAAAAAGATAAAAATACAACTCAAGAAAATGTACAATCATTTACAGTTGAAGAAGGTAGCATAGGAAAAGTTAATTCATATGTCATCTGAAATTCAAACTCTTGACCCTTGATTGTGAAACGTGAATTTCATTCAATGTTTAAACCATAATCTAAGAACTCCAAAAGAATTGTGAGCAATTCTTTATATTTCGTTTTCATTATCAGCTCTTTTACTAACCAAACTCAACATCTTCTTTTTTAATTTTGTTAAAATGATTCATTTCTTTACAACATTATTATTCATTTACTCTTTGTAAATTAAAATGATTAATATTTAAATTAAATTTTGTATGAAAAATATATATTTGCATGTATTTTTTTCTGTTTAATTTTGTAAAAATTTTCATAAAATTTAAAATGTACAACTGCTTATTTTTCCTTACCTCATTTTTTTTCCTTAGTGTATGTACATAAGAATATTATATTATAGACCAATACAGGTATTCTATATAATAAATTGAAAAATAAACTCATTACATATAAATATCAAAGTACATCACTATTACTATTGTTTTTAAAACAATTATTTTTACTGTATTTCATTTTCAATCTAAGAAACTTATATTGATATTTTAAATCCTTCATTACTAATGTTCCATTGTTATGATACGTGAACCATTCACAAAATATTTTCATTTGTATTAGGGTTGGAAAAACTTAGTAAAAATTAAATTTTATGTGATGATTCTGTTGATATGCTTAATTGTAAATTTTTTAATCAACAAGCTCCGATAAATTTATTTTTAATAAAACTGAAATACAAACAGATTTGCATTTGGATTAAAACATTCAGACAGAAATAGTACTCATATAATCCAAATTTTCATAACTATTCTATGGAATCCATCCATGATCATTTGTTGTCTCTTGGAACATAATAATTGGGATCAGAATTTGATTCATAATTTTTATTGTTCAAAGATATATTTCAAAGTTTATCAAAAAATATGAAAAGATAGTTTTTCATTATGAAATTTAACAAATACATGTTTTTTATATATATTTTTAATTGTATGTACCTTTTTAAAAATACGTAATAAATTTCCATACAGCTTAGTTACAAAATACAAATGCATGTGCAAAAGTTTTCAACGACAAATAATATTCCCTATAATATTAATTAACAGTAATTTAAATTACAAATGAGAAAATAAATACTCCCAACACATTCATGAAGTAACAGGATTTGAAATATAATTGTTTTATTTGTGCAAAGTCATATGAAATAAAACACGTTCCTTTGAAACAAATAAATAAAAATTATATTAGAAAACTGACAGGAGAAAAATTTTGAGATAGTTTTTGTCAAAACAATTTACTATCATAAAAGTTGGCGTAATTTACAAACAAGTTTTCTTTTCCTCGAATATTTTAAATGCAGGTTTCTAATGCATTGTTAAGTGCAAAAACATTCTAAACCATTTTCTAAATATTTTAAAAATTTGTTTGTAAAACGAATAAAATCAGATAACTTAACAGTTTGGAAGAAAAATTCTAATGCTTCCAAAAAAAGAAATGCTAGAATTTCACATGCAAGCATGCAGTAAAGCATGTTTTTAATTTTTTTTTTTTTTTTTTTTGCAATAATTTTTTATAAATTTGTATCTTTCTTTTCACAATTATTTTTTAAAAATTGTATTATTTGAGTAAATATAGAACTAATAATATTTCAAAGAAAGAAGAAATTCAGTGCCGTGCTCCTCATGTTGATTCAGAAAATAAGTTGCTGAAGCTAGGATTGAATAAGATGTACACTAAAAAATATCCAACGCCAGGTATATATATATATACCTGGCGTATACAGAAAAATTAATAATTGTCAGTAATTTATAACTTTAACATGTTATTGGAAAGAAAATAAATATTTTATTTAAAAATAAAATTAAAAAAATTACCATTTATTGAATTCGTAGCTTTATTAATTTAATTTTTAACATAGAAAGATATTGAATAATATTCACAATACTGTGCAATATTGAAAAGTACTGTGCTATCTATGATAAGAAATCCTTATTTACACAAATTGCAAAGCTGGATTAAACTTCGTTTTCAGAAAACTGAGCATTTAACCTATAAGTGGAGTATGGCCATTTCAATCCCGGAATCACTTTGTAAAGATGCAATGATCGTATAATGAGTACATGCTGATGGTCAATGTTTGAAAAACAAGCATGCTTTTTAACTAGATTTGAACATATGCCGATTTTAATTTTTTAAATTCCAGTAATGTTTCAAAATTTTCAATTTTATAACCATTTATTAGTACAATTTAAAATTTTATCATTTCATAGTGACCTGGTTTTATTTTCTAGTAATATAAAAATCAATTTCAAAACAAAAAACAGGAAATATTGATATCTGCTTAGTTTAAAAGAAATGGATTTGTTTTAAATTTGCACAAAAATAAATAATTTTTTATTTGTAACGATTCTTATCTATAAAATCTACATAATCCACATATCTACAAAAAATTACTCACAGAATTAAAAATTAGTATAAAATTTTATTAAAAGAAGGAAATAATTTAAATATATAATTTATTAAACTAAACTAATATCTGATGGGTATATCCTCAGAACTATCAGTTAAGAAATATTTGCCAAATACAACCTATAAATTTTCAGTTTCTTTTTCCTGAAAGAGGATTAAAAAAACTGTAAGATCTTCATTGGAATACATATGTTATATGAGTAGCATTAACTAAATTTTCAGTTACCATAAGTTTATAAAAAATATTCCGTAATTTATATTCAGATAATAAAGTTATCTAAAAGTATTGAAAATGCAGTTTAATTCATGTCGTTATTTATTTAGAATTGCTTTCTCGTTATAGGAACAAAAAATGTGTTACTTATCAATTAACAGTGAACGATGGCGATAATGCGATTTTTTGTATAAAAAGCATAAACATTTCCTTGTTTTCTTCTCGTATGCTAGAAGCGCGCTTATAGATTGGCTCACTTTGGTGTTTCATTCGGGAAATTTAGGTTCTTTCATCGTTAATTAATATCAAACAGATAAAAATTAACTGGTAGAGAAAAAAGGAAATTAATTTATAATTTTGAGTAGCGTTTATTTGATAAGGTGATGGAAAATATCCTGTTTCGTTTTAGGACACAGTGTTTCTTTTTAAAAAAATTACATAACTCGGATTATATTATTCGTAAAAATAAAGCAAACACAGATTTGGAGATCCAAATAAATAGGCTATAAAACAAAGCAATCCAAAATATTCTTAATTTTAACTCAATTTGCCTTTTTAATGCAGTCAGATACCTTAAATCCTCAATTTGACTTTTGCGCTTATCCAACAACATACTGACTGCGAAAGAAACAAGCAACATGGTTGCGTCTGATAAGAACCCATTTGACTTTCACAATAACTACTTACTTACGAATAAAGTCGATTCGCCCATCCAATCCACAAATGTGTTGTAATTGAGCTGCTAGTGTAGTGTAGGAATTGAACAAGACAAGAAGAGACGCTTGGTATGAAGGCTAGCTACTAAATTGTAGCTACTATTTCATTTAAAGTTTTAGCCTTGAAACGAAATTCGTTGATGTGGTCAAACAAGATTAAGGTACGCTTTTTTACAATCAAATCAAATATTTTTATAAGCTTGTCTTATTCCTAATTTATCTGTTCCTTTTTCTGATTATATAATAATGTTCAAATGTAAACACCTGCATATGATGATTCATATTTCATTCATTGCTGAATTTTTAGTATGAAGAATTATTGTATTTTTATTTGTTGTTGACAAGAGAGAGATGTATTCGAGTTTCCAAGCTTTTAATGGAGAGTATAAGAGAGAGCATTTAATAGAGTTCCAAGCATTTTATAGATGCCCAGGAAGCAATGGCGGTTGTTGGCATTGGCATCAATTTTGTAAAAGGGATTTTAAAAATTCACAATTACATTTAAAAAATTCACGTTATTTATTTAGAATTCTTTCACAAGGGATTCAGTAGAACTGTAATCCCTTGCACAACTCCAGAATATCCTTGCTTTTTTGTACCCTGGACATTCTAAATTAGCTTAGTTTTTGAATTCTAAAATTAATTATATTTTAAGTAATAAATTAAAATTATTTTATAAAAGAAATAAATCGTACATTTTGCATATGGATATTTTTTATCTCTTTCCAGTGGTACAATTAATGGATTTATAAATAAAGATACCAGAGTAATAAGGTTTCCTTTCCCTCTCTCCATGGGTTGTCCATGGGAGTGTATTTACGAATAGCAAGAACTGCTTCATTATCGGGAGAATCAAGATTCTTAAAAAATTTAGTGGCAAGTTTTTTAATAAATTTCTTAAGTGGTGAATAATCAAGAGCTTTTATACATGTTTGTGTTAGGCATGTACTAGTGACAATTGCATAATCTTCTAATACGATTATTTTGTTAAATTTCAATAATTCTAAGTTTGAAGTTATTGGTTAAGTTTAAGTTATTGCCAGCATATCCCCAAACCGGACATGCATGCGTTAGAACTGGACGCAAATAAGCAATGTAGATAAGTATTTTGTTGTCCCAATTCATTTTAGAGTTTCGAGAAATTAGGGGATAAAATTTACGAGTTAGGTCTCGAAACTTATTTTTAACATAAATAAAGTGGAGTTTCCATGTAAGTTTATTGTCTAAAATAAGCCTAAATATTTACATTCCTTAAACCACGGTATAATTTGATTTTTAATTTTAACGTGGCGAATATTCTTGTAAACCTGATTTTTGGTGAACATAATTGCTTCAGTCTTATTCGAATTAATTTCAATTTTAAATTTAGTGAACCAATCTTCAAGGGTTTTAAGATGTCTTGTAAGAGCTATTGAGATGAAATTTGGATTTTTATTTCTGGCTAGTATTCCAATGTCGTCGGTATACATGCAAAGTTTAGCATTAAATTGTTTTGGAATATCGTTAATGCAGTTTGAAAAAAGGATAGGACCAATTTTGGAAAATTGCGCAACGCCTGCTTTAATATGTTTGATGTCTGAAAGATTATTGTTAACGCGAACGTAAAAGAATCTGTTGTTTAAATAGGAGATAATAATTTTAATAATGTAATGAAGGATATCATAAATAATAAGCTTGTAAACAAGGCCTTCTTGCCAAACTCTGTCAAAGGCTTTCTGAATATCTAGGAAAACAGCGGCAGACTTTTGATTATTAGCAAATCCCTCTTCGACATATTCAACTACCCTGACAAGTTGATGTGTCGTCGAGAGGTTATTCCTAAACCCAAACTGTTCCGGGCAAAGGATGTTGCTGTCATCGAGAAATTTATTTAGCATGTTTAAAATGATGTGCTCAGCAATTTTACTAATGGAAGGAAGTAGCGAAATTGGTCTATAACTGACCAGTTCTGTGGGATCTTTGCCCGGTTTGAGAATGGGACCGACAACAGCTGTTTTCCATTTTGTAGGGAAGTGACCAATGGCCATGATTTTAAAAATGATAAATTGAAGCATAGAAATTAAATTTGGAGGAATATTACGAGTAACTTTGTTATTAATTCCATCTAAGCCAGGGGCTTTGTTGATATTAAGATTCTTAATGCAGTCCTTAATTTCAGTAATAGATGGTCGAATAACATCATGAAAGTAATTAAGAAGAGTATTCTGAAAGTCTTTGTGTTATTTACAAGCGTCTCTGTTTCGTCATGTTTAAGATTATTTAATTGAAACTGAGTCTCAAGGTTGTTAGCCAAGCAGTTTACTTTATCAATGTCTATATTAACAATACTAACCGGGCCTTTAATGGCGGAAATTTTTTGTGTTTTCTTTTTAAAAGGTGAAACAAAATTTCAGAAAGTGCCCTCATAGGTATTAGCGTTAACAAGTTTATTAATAAATTCATTTTTCTCAGTTTTTTCGTTAAGTATTTGGGTAGTTTTGTTGAGTTTATTCATGATTGTCTTGAAGACTGGGTTTCTAGTGTTTTGAAAGACCTTTCTGTCATAATTTCTTCTTTTTTTTTCGTAGATTACGAATTTTTGGGTCTATATAATTTTGATTAAATTTCAGTGGTTTCGAGGCAGCGACTTTAGCATCAATAATTACTTTTCCAAAGAAGCTCAGGAGTTTGTGGATCTAAATTATGATCGAAATTAGCAGTAAACAGTATTTATCTAAAATTAGTCCAATTAGTAGCAACTTTTCTATTGCTGTCTGGCAGTGAGTATTTAAGAAGAAAGCTAAGAAGAACTGGGTTATGATCTGAGTTGAGTTCGGGGATAGAAACAATTTCGTATGGGAAAGGAAAGTCTTTAACAGTTGCAAGATCTATTGAACTGGCAGAATAGACACCATATCTAGTGAGGGAGCAAGGAGCTAAAATATCTAGACCTGCATGCAGTGCAAAAGAATATAATGAGTTGCCACGTGCATTATTATTTTGACAACCCCAACTAATATGATGGGCGTTAAAATCGCCACAAATAACTTGGTTAGAACTTATTTGTAACAAGTTTTCAATATCAAAAGTAAAGAGAGCATTATCAGAACTAGGGAAGATGTAAATAGAAGTAAGAGTAATTGGATCATTTTTAATAACCAGGGCAACCACCGTGGCTTCAACATAGTGTAACGTAAGAGGAATAATCTCATGATGGGGGATACCATTTTTAATCAGAATAGCAGTACCGAACCAGTTTTCTCAGTCCTGTAACTATAGTACGATTGGTAATTTGCCAGAAAAATCTTTCCTTGTGGTCTAAGGTCAGTTTCTTGAATAAGAATAGCATCGAGGTTATACTTATTTACAAAGAAGCGAATATCATTAATTTTGTTTGTAATGCCATTTGCATTCCAGAAAACAATATGCAGGCTGTTACACTTGAATGTTATTTATCAGAGGGATTGACCACACTATCAAAAATTTCAGAAAGAATTAAGACTTTGTCGACTGACGTTTTGGCGTTTTTAAGTTTTCTAATTTCAATTAAAAGGTTAGGAAACTCATTCAGAAGCTTTTTCATTTTCTTCATGCCCTCAATGAATTCCTTAAAATCATTAGAGTTCATAAAATTGAAGGTACAACATTTGGTTTGTCGCGTGGCGCCATCTTCCTTGCTTCAGCTGGTTTGAAAAGATCAGCTAAAGATGTGTTTTCACGAATATTAGCCTGGTTATTATTGAAAGTAGCTCTGCGCTGGTTAGTTATATTGTTACGATTTTGTTGAGGGGTATTCGTCTTGGGGAACGCCTCGCTTCCTCTGTATGAGGCAACATGCCCACTCTTACCACAATTGATGCACTTAGGGATTTCAATGCGCTCCTTGATATCGCAAGCATTGGTCTCGTGAGAAGCACCGCATTTGAGACATCATGGCTTGATGCTACAGCACTCTGGTGGAAATAATTACATTTGAAACATTGCCTTGTAATATTGCGAGCACAGTATGGCTGAATGGTAACACGAAGATAATTAATGCTTTTGATTTTATATATACTATTGATTTCATCGTTACGTTCCAGTTCGAACTAAAAAGAAAGGCAGCGCCCTCTTTGTTCTCGTTTGTGTTAGCTGAACTACTTTGGTGACTGGATAACCAAGTTCGTTTCTAATATATGCAAAAATTTTCTTCTGGTTCATGCTCAATCGGGAGATCTTTGATGACAACCATAACTGGGTGTTTGCTCTTTGGTTAAATAATATAATAGTCATAGCCCTGAGTGGTTGCGAATGATTAAATTTTTTGATGTTGTTCGATAGTGGTAGGGAAAATTTTGATAAATCCGTTATTAAATTTCTTTTCTGTAGGGCCACAAACTTTTTCAATATCAGCTAACATAGCTTGATATTTGTCAGCATATCTAAACATCATGGGTGGGACTTTAGTGGGCGGGGCTTCGGTTTCGGGCTCTTTGATGTTTTCGATCGATGAAAAGCGATTCTTAGGGACAATTTCTTGGTTGGAAATTTGAGTAGGATTGTTCCGTGCCATTTTCCGTTTGGTAGGGAATTGGAATTATTCATTAACTTGCACTTTTTAGAAATTTAGGGGATTCAGAGCTTTGTTACATTTTGCATCCTGAACAGTTATAGAGAGAAAGATTACCTTTAGCTTCCTCCAGCTTTGAAACGACATCATCTCTCTTGGTGTCCATGTCAAGGATGATCCTGGGGCAAATTCGGGTTCTTTGTCCAGTTTTCCATTGCCTTGTTCAACCCATCAAGTTCCATTTGAATACCGTAAATGACCATTTCTGTAAAACTCTTCCGTGCGCATGTCTGGCAGGCAGGAGCATCCGGAATATTTAAATCTCTTGATGTCTATTTGCATACTAGCGTCTCAATCGCAACGTTTATCCCTATGGGAAGGACGAATCCATCGCAAACCGTACTTTTCATAGGTAGGACCGTTTGAGTGAGAAGAGCACCAGAGATAAGCGTTTTCATTTATATGTTGATTTGTATGACAATGCCACAACGCTTTCCCCTGTGGTTTGGGAAGGAATGGTATTTTTTTCCAAACGATGTGTCGACATGTTAGCTTAAAATATATTTTTCAGTAATCTTTCTACTTATTTAATGGATAATTAATACAAATTCCTTTACATCGTTTATAAGTGTTCCTTCGCATAATATTTCACTACAGCGAATACTGGAGAAAAATAACATAGTGTTAATCGTTCAGTACAAACGAAAAATTTTAGACTATTTAGGTTCTAGCAGGTGGCTTTTACTTGTTTTCCACTTTTTTTTTATTACTTCTATTGCTGTTTTTAGATGGTTCTGAATTTCCTGGTATTAATGAATCTTGAAATTATTTAAAAGTATTTTTTGCCTACCGAATGTTCTCATTGATAATCTTCAAAGCAGGTGATTTACTGATTTAAAAAAAATTAACATTAATATCTTAACTTATATTTCTTTACAGAAGATTTCTAAATAATATGGAGACATGTTTTTCATTAATATCTAATGTGCACTGTTTCTGCAAAAAAAAAAAAAAAAAAAAAAAAATGGGAGGGAGGCTTTTAAGACTTTATATGATTGTATGAATGTAGTATTTTTGTAGTCAGAGAGAAATATTCTGCTAATGATTACATTTCTTTTGAGACTCCCAGAACAGCTTATGTCTATTTTTATTTTATAATTTCTAAGCTCTACATTTCTATTTGTCTTTATATGTTACCATCAACTGAAAAAATAAATTATATTCTGCTATTGCTAATTTTAAGTTATGATAATTATAATGATTTTTTATTATAAAAAGGAACAGACTATGATTTGTGAGAATATATAATAATGTTCAAACTATTTAGATAAATAAGTCCTTCTTGCATCTTTCTGTATTTTATTGATTTTTGATTCTCAGATTGTGATTATGGTAGTCATATTTTTCAATTGAAATATTTTTTTATATTATCTATTGGCTTATTCTTCATGAAGTATACAATTTTGAGTAGCATTTTTGTAGGTAGTTTGTTCATTTAGAATGCATCTTTATTCATTGCTCTTGATAGTATTAATTCCATTCATTAACATTTTGCACCCTAAATTATAACAATTCAACAGACATATAAAAAATTCATATTAGTATTTCAATTTAGTTACATGCTAAGCAATTTGATTTTTGAAAGTTATTTAGTAAAATCTACATCCATGACATCTCATATTAAGCAGTGTCAATGTTTGTTGGACTAACTCAGTGAAATATTCATATGTAAATGTTTTACATTGTTATATTTATAAATTATGAGACTTATATATAATTCAGTAAATAAACAGCAGATTGTAGTTGCTATTTTTGTTTTAATTGCTAACCATTTATCAAAAGAAATGTTTAGTAAGCATTCAGCTAAGTGCAGTCCTAAGGATACCAATCTGTAAATATTCTTATTCTGTTCTTTAACAATGTAACATTCGTATATTTTATGTGAATAAATATTTATCCTATATCTATAGGTAAGCATGCGCAATGGTTCCTTAGTTAACTGAGAGTATGTTACAATTTCTTTACTTAACAGCCATTCATACCTTGATTTTGGTAATGATTTCCAAGCATACCGAATGAAAATAAATGTATAATTTTCTTAACCATCTCACAAAAAATCAACTGGTATATAAATATTTAAAACAAGTTTTAATCAAAATACTTTCATTCGCATTTACTTTGTTTCCTTCAATTTTCAGATTTGCTACAACTTTGTGTTCATCCAAACTTACTATGTGTTCATTTTTTTAATCAAGTAATAATATAAAATTATAGAAGTATATTTCTGTTAATAGAAAACAACATATTTTTGTATATATACTAATTAAAACAATTGTAATAACTATTTTCATTGTAGTCTTTTAATATATTTTATTACATAAGTTTATAAGTCTCAAAATGTCAAATATAACAAATAAGTTAATGAAATGCTGAAATGTATTATATGCTTTGTTTCTAATATAGCTACAAAGCTAAATTTTTTATTAATTAGATACAGTAAGCCATTAAAAAATTAAATTGCTATCGAATCCACAAAAAAAAATCCCTGAAAAATTAAGATTTTTGTATAAATTAAGTTAAAAAAGTATTTTATTTCTTCTCCATAATGATAATAAAAAAAGTGGATTGCAATAGATACTTTATAGAACATCATTATTATTAAAGTTTTCTAAAAATATCTATTAACTATCATTGATCTAATACCAAGTTCTCAATTCTTGAAAGATGTAATTCTACAGATTCATTAGATTATTTGATGTAATTTTAATACACGAGCTAAAATACGGTATGCAGTATTTAACCAAATAATGCGTATAGTTGTGTAAATATCTTTGTATTATCTAATCCATACAACAGAACTATAAAGAAAAAACTCGTTTATAGCATAATTTTTTTAGTTATTTCTTTATTTAACTGGAGTTCAAATTAAAAGAAATATTCATTAATTTGGGAAGAAAAATACACAGAAGTCTTTAAACATTTTTTTTTAATAATCATGCAATAATTTTTAGTTGAACATAATTAAAAAATGAATAAATATTCATTGATTCATTACCTGTTAGTGATACATTAATTCTTATATTTATACTATTGTTGAAATATAAATTATACAATGCATTAAATCTTCTGTAAATAATCATGCAAGAATATATTGTTGAAACCGAGAAATTTTATTAATGTACAAATAAACATATTAAATATCGATGATACATACATACATATTTCTCTGATAAATTTCAGTAAGAAATAAGTTCATTATATTGTAATTATTTTGGTTTTGTACTCTTCTTTTTTATTGTGAATTTTCTTTGTTCAACGATATTTTTATATTTTTGTTAGCTGGCATTTTGGATGTTTCAGGTTATACATTTCGTAAATATGCAGCACTATGACAAAGTAAAATCTGTTTTCTTGATAAAGAATATATATATATATATATTCTCTCTATTTATTTTTATGACACAATGAAATCAACCAAATTAATAAATATTTCAATTATTCACAAGAGGAAGAAGACAGCATTACTTTATTCTGAAACACTGCAAATTGTAATGATTCAGCTTCTTCCCTGGGTGACCACTGTGACATTCTTTTTTCCCACACTCGATAATTTACATTCCGGGCCATTCTTCATCAACGAAACTCCCACAGTGTTAAGTGCCTCCAGATATCCAAATGGAAGACCCTCCTTTTAAGTACGGTCGTCTGGCCAATTAGTGCTAATCCAGATAAGGAACCACACGTGCGTTTCCCAGGGAAATAAATCGTGTCTTCGAAAGACGAGAGTGTCAAACACTCCAGATGTCCTTCATTTTGCCCATTGTGGAGTGTGGATCATCAATGGACATTTCCCACGGGCGACCAGAGACGATTCAGGTTGTTCTGAACGCTGATTGGGTAACAGGGAGTGGACAGGAAAGGTGGAGTCTGAGAGAAATATAAAAGGTGAGATTTTTCGGAAGAAGAGGGAGAGAGAGGAGCTTGGTGTGAAGTGGACTTCTGAAAAAAATTCCACACGAAGGAGATTCGGTGGAATCCGAGAGGTACCCTGCATTAGCCTGAGACGCCAACCGCCTGTTAGCTGTTCTGGTGAAGGCGTTTTCTCCAAATTTGTTCGAGGAACTATTCTTGTTTAAATTTCGTGCTATAAATAGCATCATTCATTTAATCTAGATGAGAAAGAGTTGTTTTTATGTAATAAAGCTGTAAATAAAGAATTTGATCATAACGCTACCTGTTATTGGATCGAGACTTTACAGCTTTAATATTTGGTGGCAGCGGTGTTGATAGTACTTTGCGCGGTAAGCTATCATTAGCTAACTGTACTTGCGTTTCGAACTCAGAGATTTCTAGTCTGAGAAAACTTACAATATCTAGGTTAAAATTACTTTTAAAAAGTTGCGTGGTAATTGCCAACTACAAGATCGACGAGTGGAACTCAAAGCGAGGAAGAATCGCTCAGCTGCAAGAGCGTACTGACCCAAGTTAGAAAGGAATTCTCCAGCTACAAGTTCGACGAGTGGACTCAACTTCGATTGGAATTCCCTCTACCTCCAACCTGGTATCAACCAACCGACGAAGTGTTCCGAGTCTCCTGCACACCGGTGAGTGCTTCCTAACTTTCCTTTCTCTAGAGGCAGTAAATTTATTATAAAAGTAACTGTCGATTACTGAAGTAAAATTTGAAATTTCAGTGTAGCATTTTAGAATTGGCTATTAAAGCAATTCAGTAAAGAAATTTTTAATTAGTTGGGACTAATTGTAAAGATTAAAATTTTGGTGTACAAGTTCTGTTAATAATATAGAAGTAATGTTAAATTGTAGATGCTAATTAACTTGTAAATGCTAAATGTAACCACAGGTTTCAGTGGCTGAACCAAATGCATTCGATGAATGATAACTTTGACTTTTATCGAATGTGTATTAGATGAAAAATTGTGTGACAGTTTTGCAGTAATTAGTTGAATAGAAATCTGATGATTTCAGTAAATTATTCAAAACTGGTGAAATATTTAATAGAATTTATTTTGTGTGTTGTATAAATCAACTGTGTTTTATGTGTATTGTTAATACATAAAGGAGTTCCTTGTGTTTAAAATCAGTTGAGTTTTTGTGTAGCTTAAAATATTTTTTTTGAGAGTAAGATAGCTAATCAGTTTGTAAGTAGAATTAAATTAAGAAATGGCTTTCTTAAACAGAGCGTTAAAAATAGATTTATTCTCCCTGACGGAAGAATTAGGGATCGAGACTGACCCCTCAAATAAAGTAGTAGATCTGATCAGGAAAATTAAAGAGTTCCCAGATATTGACTTAGACTTCGTAAAAGATAGATATGAAGTTATAGTGGAAGAACGAAAAACAGAGAAAGAGCGCGTAGAGGCAGAATTACAAGCTGAAAGGCAGCGAGAACGGGAATTTGAGTTGGAGCGTTTAAGAATATCTAATTCCTCGGAAATTAATAGCTCACATTCAAGCCGAAATGAAAATTCTAGACCGCGAAGAGATATTAAGCATTTAATGCCTAAGTTTGATAGTAACCAAACTGATATGTCAATTTATCTTACGTTACTAGAGAGGCAATTAAAAACCGCCGAGATTGACGAGGCTGAATGGGTCTCTCAACTACTGTCATTATTGCCGTTAGATTTGGCTCATATCATAGCGAAAGAACCGGAAGACAAGGCTCAGGATTACGAGCATATTAAACAAGTTTTGCTGGAACGATTTAAGATAAAAACTGAGACATATAGGCAGCGTTTCGTGAGCCATCAGAAAAAACCGAACGCATTGTGGAAGGAATTAATTTTTGATCTGGAACATTTCTTAGATGGTTGGCTTTCGGGATCGGGTGTAACGGATTTTACCGGGCTAAAGAAATTGCTAATCACCGACCAGATAAAAAAACGCGTCCCGAGCCAGATAAGAGACCATTTTCTAGACGTATGGTCGGAGTTCGTGGATCCTTTTGTTCTAGCCGAGAAACTGGACCACTACGAATCGGTGCGGACGAAATCCAACTTTGTAAAATTCCCCGAAAGAAAAATGGTTGAGAGAAACAGACCGTTTTCGCCTAAGAAAGAAGAGAAGTATAAAGCTACGGAAAGAATGGCAAACGCTAAACCCAATGAGAATAAATCGTGGAGGAATTTAGCCCCACAAAGGAATTGGAGGGGAGACAATTTTGATCAGCGGAAACAATTACAATGTTATGAATGTCTGTCTACGACGCATTTAAGGCCAAACTGCCCTCAATTAAAAAGGAATCAACCGACAGAGCAGATAAATCACGTAGGAAGCGCACACGAAAATGAATTATTTGCTCCCTATATAAGTGAAGGATCCGTTAATGGATCGGAAATTAAAATTCTCTGGGATTCAGGCGCCAGCGTAGATATCGTTACACGAAATTACGTCAGTAATGCAGATTTTACCGGTGAGGTAATTTGGGTCAAACAACCATTGGACTTAGATTTGAGGTGTTTGCCTCTGGCACGTGTAAAGCTCACTAGCCCAGAGTTCGGGGAGGTCGTCACAAAGGCCGCTATTGTCGATTCATCTCTCGATCAAGGAATTTACCTTCTTAGTAACGCAACGGCCGAGTTACTTAACAAACGTATCAGTATTGCCACTGTGAATGCTGTCACTACTCGTTCACAAAAGAAGGGGGAAAACGCGAAAGGGGATGGAAAAGCAAGGAGAATAGAAAGCGGGACAGGAGGGAAGAATGAGATAGAACCTGAAATGCAACTGAGAGAAGAATCGTTACCACCCATTGAGATAGGGGAAGGAGCTGAAGATTTATTCACTCCGTTCAAGATAACTCCAGAAGAATTTTCAAAGGCTCAAATGGACTGCGGGACCTTGGAAGAATGTAGGGAACGCGTTAACAAAGGACATGATGGATTTAAAAAGGAAAAGGGATTGTTTTTTAGGGTAACAAAAGATCATTTAGGGAACCCGAGATCTCAATTAATTGTGCCGAAAAAATTCAGACCGGCAATATTAGAGATGTGCCACGAGTCGACGTCGGCACATCTGGGGGTAACTAAAACGAAAGATAGGGCCCTAAAATATTATTTTTGGCCAAATTGTGTAAAGGATATCGAGAATTACGTTCGCTCGTGTGATCCTTGTCAACGAATCGGTAAACCGAGGGAGAAGACAAAGGCCCCTCTCAAATTAGTTCCCGTTATATCGGAAATTTTTAGCAAATTAAATATTGATTGCGTAGGACCATTACCCATTAGTGAGAAAAACAATCGATATTTGTTAACGGCGATGTGTATGTCTTCAAAATATCCGGATGCAATCCCTATAGAAGACCTTACGTCAATCACAGTGATAAATGCTATGTTAAACGTTTTTAGTAGAATGGTGTTTCCCCGTGAGATACAGTGTGATTGGGGTACGTCGTTCACTAGCTATTTAACCACAGAATTTTTTGATAAGTTCGGAATAAAAGTCACTCATTCATCTGTGCGGCATCCCCAGACAAACCCGGTAGAGCGTTTCCACAAAACCATTAAGCGACTTCTAAAGGTACTATGTTTAGATTCCGGAAAGGATTGGGAGAAAAATCTTCCAGCAACTCTGTTAGCTTTGAGAACGGTTACTCACGAGAGCACAGGATTTAGCCCCGCTGAGTTGGTTCATGGAAAAAAACCTAAGGACTCCAGAAGTGCTGTTATACGAGCACTGGGTAGCACCGAAAGAAAACGAAACGGCGGTAGCCAAATACATGTACGACTTAATAAACTGCATGAGACGTTGTCAGGATATAGCAGTAACCAGGATGTTGGAGACGTGAGATAAGAGAAAATTATGGTATGACAAAAATGCTGTCCATCGCCAATATAAATCCGGTGATCAAGTGTTGGTGCTCGCAGCATCTATGCCGAATAAACTATCAGTACAGTGGATAAGGCCAGGCGAAATTCAATCTCAATTGTCGGAAACGAACTATATAGTGAAAATGACAGGAAAGGAGGCCAAGCCCCAAATTTTTCACGTTAATCTGTTGAAACCTTACCATAAAAGATTGGCGGAGGTGAATCTAGTGTTCCACGAGGAAAAAGTGAATGTGGAGACGGAAAATGATTTAGAGATCGCATACCCGACGGGAGACGTAAACGTGTACGATTTCGACGAAATATCTCGAAGTAGCAACTTAGAAGAGAGGTTAACGATGGAGCAGATTGGGGAACTCAAAGAGTTGTTACATAAACATAAAACAGTTTTTCCAAATAAGCCGGGAAAAACACATCTAGTTGAGCACGATATAGAACTGATCAGTAATCAGCCTGTTCGGTCGAAGCCATATCGCACATCGCAACGCCAAGCCGAAATTTTGAAATCGGAAATAAAGCAGATGTTAGATCTCAAAATAATTGAAATGGGACAATCAGACTATACATCACCAATGCTGTTAGTAGAGGCACCGGGAAAAGCCCCAAGACCTTGTATTGATTACCGCAAATTAAATAGTATAATTAAAACTGAGTACTTCCCCTTGCCAGATTTAGAAGAACGAGTAGAAAGAGTCTCCGCCGCAAAATTTATTACGGTACTAGATCTAGCGAAGGGCTACTGGCAAATTCCAATGACGAAGAACGCAAGTCGGTTAGCAGCGTTCGTAACTAATTTCGGGACGTATCTCCCTCTAAGAATGCCATTTGGATTGGTGAATGCGCCATATTTTTTTAGTAAGATGATGGCTGAGATATTAGGGAATTGTGAGAGGTATGCAGTACCTTACTTAGACGATATTGCGATCTATTCCGAAACATGGGAAGAACACTTGGAACATGTTGACGAGGTTCTTAAAAGAATAGGAGCGGCAAATCTAACCGTGAAACCATCAAAATGTCAGCTAGCACAGAGCCGGACGAAATATTTAGGACATATGGTAGGAGATGGCGTTCGAACACCAGCCGAAGCAAAAATCAAAGCAGTGATAGATTTTCCTACCCCCAAAACAAAAACTCAGATACGAGCTTTCCTTGGGCTAGCGGGTTATTACGCACACTATGTGGAAAAATTTTCTGTCATAGCCGCACCTTTAACCAACTCATTGAAAGGTAGGATGACGAAAGAGCAGATTAGATGGACGCCCGAATGCGAACAAGCATTCCAAGAATTAAAAATGAGTTTGACAAAAAAAAACCCGTTTTGCATGCCCCTGATTATACAAAAAAATTTATAGTCCAAACTGATGCGTCGGATGTAGGGATGGGAGTTGTAATGCCTCAATTAGATTCCGAAGGCAAGGAACATCCTATTTTATATCTAAGTAAGAAATTTTCAGACGCAGAAAAGAAATATAGCACTACTGAAAAAGAGTATGCTAGTATAGTATACGCCATAAAGAAGCTTAAATTTTACTTGGATGGCCAGCACTTCACTATTGTCACGGACCACAATCCGTTAGTTTGGCTAAAAACCAATGCGGGTAACAACACTAGATTGATGAGATGGTCATTGACTTTACAACCATACAACTATACTGTCACACATAAACCGGGCAGTAAGCACCAGAATGCTGATGGTTTGAGCCGCTGTGACCTTTAAAAAAAGGAAAATCTAGTGATAAATTTTAATGTGTAAGCGGTATTTTAATGTGTAAATAGTGTTTTAATGTAAATTGTTTTTTAAATGTATTTGTATTGTATAATTGCCTCTAAGAACGGATAGTTGGTTCCACGACCCGGTAGTGACTTTCGTCCAAGACTGGACAAAAGTCCCCTTTCAAAGGGGGGGGGGAGAGTTGTAATGATTCAGCTTCTTCCCTGGGTGACCACTGTGACATTCCTTTTTCCCGCACTCGATAATTTAGATTCCGGGCCATTCTTCATCAACGAAACTCCCACAGTGTTAAGGGCTTCCAGATTTCCAAATGGAAGACCCTCCTTTTAAGTACGGTCGTCTGGCCAATTAGTGCTAATCCAGATAAGGAACCACACGTGCGTTTCCCAGGGAAATAAATCGTGTCTTCGAAAGGCGAGAGTGTCAAACACTCCAGATGTCCTTCATTTTTCCCATTGTGGAGTGTGGATCATCAATGGACATTTCCCACGGGCGACCAGAGACGATTCAGGTTGTTCTGAACGCTGATTGGGTAACTGGGAGTGGACAGGAAAGGTGGAGTCTGAGAGAAATATAAAAGGTGAGATTTTTCGGAAGAAGAGGGAGAGAGAGGAGCTTGGTGTGAAGTGGACTTCTGAAAAAAATTCCACCCGAAGGAAATTCGGTGGAATATGACAGGTTCTCCAAATTTGTTCGAGGAACTATTCTTGTTTAAATTTCGTGCTATAAATAGCATCATTCATTTAACCTAGATGAGAAAGAGTTGTTTTTATGTAATAAAGCTGTAAATAAAGAATTTGATCATAACGCTACCTGTTATTAGATCGAGACTTTACAAAGTATAATTATGTGAAACAACAGCAATCTGAAAGAAATTACCATGAACACATTTATTTACATTTTATAATTATATAAAGCTGACAATTGATGAATTTTATTTTCATCACACTAAACTACCTAGTTATGATGTGAACTTATTAAAATTTAATCTAAAAATTGTGAAGTAATATAGTGCTATGTATTATTTATTTTCTTTAATTACTATTTTATATGTTGTTCACCATTTAATTATTTATATTACATTGTCAAACCAATAAGAATTTGGCACTTTGGTTGTATATTTGGTTACATTTTTATTTTCCCAAGTGTTATTGCTTCATTCAAAATCCAGCATTAGTTTGTTACTTAACTATAGACTTATATTCATTCTCCTTGACATGAGGGGAAAAAAAACTGCTGAATGAGTTAGCAAGTAAAATTAATTCTTCATAAACTATAATTTATTTGCTCTAATTTTTATTTTCTTATATGAATTCTTAGAACTTTATTTCAAAAAATTTATATAATGAAACTATTGGGTGACTATAAAATAACTTGCCTATTTAGAGGCATTTGCAATTAAAACTAATAAATAGAATGAAGCCAAATTCCATTAGAAAAAAAAAATTATATAGACACATATTAGTTCTACTGGAACCAAAACATTAGAATCCCAAGGCTCATGTGGAACATTTTCAATATGGCCCTTTTCCATTTATACATTATATTGTACTGCTAACTTTTTTGTGTGAAATTTTGTTTCCTTTGTCTTCCAGTCTATGTATGCAATTTGGTTCCATTCTGTTCATTAGTCACAGTTGTCTCCAAACAAGGAAATTTACTTTATTGCCTTTCTTGTTAAGGATTGATTGATTCAACAACCATGTTTAGCTATGGTGCAAAAAATATATTATTCAATTGAAAAATGACACAGTTTATATATATATATATATATATATATATATATATATATATATATATATATATATATATATATATATATATATATATATATATATATTAGTTCAATGTGTAACATTTAATTTAATCAGTGTCATTTCTGTTTAAATTATTAATTGGAAAATCTAGTAATTTTTTTTTTAAGTAGATGTTTATTTCTTTCCTATTTTCAGAGTGTCAATGACTGGCTTCAATGTTATGAATATTCTAAACTTTTAATCAACAAAACCATTATTATTAATCTTTCATTATTTTTTTTTATTTTGAAACATACTTAGAAAACTTCAAGTATGACATGAAATTCTTCATAATATGACTTACCAGCTAGAAAACACTATTAAAAAAACTTGCATCCTCCGATAAATTAGCAGGAAATTACAGTTAAATAATTTTATGTAACTGAATATAGCCTTGTATGAATTGTCACTAGAAAATTAGATTTAAATAGTTCTATGTTTAAAAGAAACGACTATAAAATACAATTCTTTGCAACTTTAGATCATTAACAGCTGCATCTTATTTTCAAATAACCCTAATTAGGCTGATAAATAACTTTATAAAAAATGGAAACATTTTATGTATATTTACAATTATGTTATAATTTATAAATGATTAATTTGTCACAAAAAAAAAAAAACAGTGCAGTAACAAATTTTTGCAATAAAAAAAATTTATTCCAAAACTTTTGAAATTTATAATATATTAACCTATATTGGAATATAGTAATGTAAATCTCAATCAAACATTAATTTTAAATTAATTAAAATAATAAATCTCAAAGTACTTTCAATAAAATCAGAATACATGATCAGAAAACTGATTCTTGATTAATGGCTTGCCTTGATATACAATGAAAATTACAATATATACTTACTTATTCAACATGCCATGTTTATCATACCATTATGATATGAATGCTATTGATTAGCTTTTATATTTTGTTTAGTCAGCTTTATTTAAGTTAGATATAAATTGAAGACTGGATAATTGAAATAAAGAGAGGGGAAAATCTAAATACTTTCCTTGAATAGTTAATTGTAATATCAAGTTGTTTTTACAGTGAGCACTTAAAAAAAAATTCTAAATTATTATTTTTCTAAATTTATGTTAATGTTATTTTACTCATTTTTTAAAAAATAAAGATGACTTAGATCACTAACTTTTGGTTATATGTCTTCCACTTATAAAGTGTGTTATTTAATTATGACTACAGATGTGAATTCCTGTTAGTTTATCCCCCTGAATTATTTAGAAGTTACAAGAATTTAACATGCATTTGCTTAAAACTAGAAAGCACAAGAGTAATATAATGACCAAATAAAAAAGCAGCATACATGGAATGGATAATGATTTGTTTTATTTTCATATTAGATACATGGATATAAACAGATCATATAGTGTGATATCAATATCACATTACCTTTTCATTTACAATGTAATTTATACATTTCTAAAAATTTTATATGATCTGTTTATGAAATGCATCACAAGAATAAATTTGTAAACAGCAAAAACATCAATTACAAAGATAAGAAATTGCGATTAAAAAATAGGCATTAATTAAGGAAAATTTATGATTAATTATTCACGCTCACTAGATAAAAAATCCGATATCCACATTCACATACAAAAGCAATGACAATGTTTTCCCTCATGCTCATCGAAAAACGATCCTGTTGTGCCAGCATTTAGTGACACACAAACCGAAACTAACTTCAAATTACTAAAAAACACTGGATCATCAGATTTTTTTGACTCATAAAATAAGATAGGATCTTTTATCAGAAGTGAACACGTTTAAATTAAGGGTAAATAATATCTTAATTTCTTCAAAAATACTTTTACTCTTTCAAATGAAAAACTCGCATTTTGTATAACGAACACTTTTTATTCACATTATTTACAAGTAAGAATTAGAAGTTGTAGTTGTTCTTTTAGGACAAGAAACTCCCGAGTTGAGTTGTATAGAATTTCGCTCGCGTACGCGACAGATTCAACTGAACCGGGAAAAGTGTTGAGCTACAACTCAACATTTAAAAGACAACGCTTATCTCTGGTGCCCCTCTCACTCAAATGTACCTACCTGTGAAAAATACGGTTTATGATGGATTCGCCCATGCCATAGGGATAAACGTTGCGATTGAGACGTTAGGTGATAGAGCCAGCAGGCCTTTTCTCTCGGAGGTCACGTCTTAGAGGACCCCTGGAGGTACTTTTAATTGAAAACTCCATGTCTCTAACATATGTACTGTTCAGCAACGGATTGTAAAACCCTCCGCGTTTTTGCGCATGTGTAAGGATGGGTTTAATTCGTCAAAATAGGGGTGAAAGGAAAGATGAAAGGAGGAGGTTTACATTTACTAGTATCTAATAGGGGAAATCCAAGGTCAAAGGGAATACCGGAAATGTGATCGCTCATCGTTCCACGTCTCATCCCTAAATGAGATGGAGTCCTCGAAATGTGGTCATCTCAGAATACGTTGACGAACAGTAGTGTACGAGATATAACGAAAACAATCTGCACATGCGCAGTAAATGACTCCATGGGGGATCTTCTATATCCACATAGAATTACTACGGTGAAAACCTATTTTCTCTAACACATACAGTTTACGAGATATAACTAAAACCATCTGCGCATGCGCAGTAGATAACTGCATGGGAAGGGCTGTTATAGTGCCGTAAAAGTATTTAGGCGAAAACCCATTTTCTTTAACAACAAGTAAACCTTTCAAAAACGCATCTGCTTTCAAAGAAGCATGCATAATAATAATGCAGTTCTGGTAGAAGCAGATGCAGATGAAAATTGGAATGTATGCTTTATTCATTGCCTACGCGATTTCAAGCTTCAATTATTCGTTGAGTAAGCGAGCTTCAAAACTACCTAACCAAAAACAATATCATGTTCTCACATGATAATAAATAATTCTTACTGAACTTAAACAATAGAGCAGAATAACTTTTTTATTACATATTTCGCAAACTAACTAAAAGGATTCTTAGTGTTCAGTATATATGAGATAAATTTTTAACAGTCCAGCGGATAGTATCATAACATACAATTGTTATATAAGAGTTTTCATTAATAAAAATGCATTTAACAAGAACACATGATTTTTTTTGCACAATTCATAACAGAAAATATAATTACAGCATTGATTCCTAGATCTAATTTATCATTGAGCAATACCTTATTAAAACCCTTACGCAGTGTTTTACATTCAGAGACCACTACAATGTTCTGTAAATACGATGGCGCCATCCCACTTTTAATTGACTCATCTGAGGAAATTTTTTTATTATTATACTCATTGTTTCATTAAACAGCGGTACTAAAATATGCGAGGTTTCCACATTCAACGTCTACGAACGTTTGGATCGGTAAATTTATATGGAGCTTTCATTTTATTATAGCAGTTGTTACAAACTCATCCTCGAAAGAAATAGATGCTGGCGTTCCTCCAGAGTTATTTCTATACCCTGTAACTTTCTTGAGTCACATGAATCACACCCCCTTAACCTTCTGACGCCCAATGCGGCCGAGACGGCTGTACATTCAAACATCCACAGAACGGCCGAGCGGCCGAAATGGCACCCATTTATTTTCTTCCCCTTTTCTCAGCAGGGTCGTAAAACGGTGCGGGGCTATTTTGTCTTTGTAACAGTGGTTGCTTCCGTTCCCGCTGTCACTGTTGATTTGTGTCTCCAGAAAGTGTTCGAGGGCAGATGCTTAATTTACAGTACGCTTTCTGCTCGCCAAATATTAAAATATCTTGCTAAAATGCCGGGTTATCGGAAAGTTTTAACTCAAAAAGAAATTAATAAAATACTCTTTGAAGATTCAGATGAATAGGATTTGATATATGTGATGAGGAAGATGCTGGATTCGACACTTCAAACTCTTTCAAGAAGAAAATGATTCTTTGTTTGAAAATTTCTGTTAACGAAGCGAATATTGATGTTTCCGAAAATAGATAACTCGGGACAGATTATTGAATGGATATCAAATTTGATAGTAAATAAAATTATTTCCATTCCGAAATTTAACCAACTTTTAGGTCCAATCCGTAATTTACTATTATCGAAAAGTATGTAAAAATAATAAATTTTTATAAATGTAAATAAATTAAAATGTTTATTGTTTCAGAAAACTGTGTTTAAAACAGTATTAATTATTTTTCAAAGCTCAATCTCCCCCATACCAGTTCTTGAAACAGTTTTAATTATAAAATAACAAATTAAATATTCTTTCCTCAAAGAATTCTGCAAATCGTTTGAAAATTGGCTGATATTACATATTTTGTGCATTGCTTAAATAAAAGAACATAATTTTTTTAAAAATGCTAGCAAACGTTCTCTTTGGTTAGAAATGCGGAGTTTGATTGCCGTATTCATTAAATCGGATATTGTTTCGTAGTATGCATATTTTAGTATTTAACAGCTATTGTGGGTCTGCAGATGCGTTTGGAAGAGAAAGGAGAGGTTTTGATTTGGATAATCTTGGCATACACCTGCAAACTTTTACTTGGTATATATCGACCAGAAAAATAATATTTTTTCCATAAAATAATATGTGCCCTGTGTTACTATTCTGTCATTTTAAATTAATAAATTTTAAAAATTTACATTGTTAATGAAGTTATTTCTTAGATATGAATCTACTTATATATTAATAAATTTTCAACATCAGAACGTTATTCTCTTTATATTCTAATAAATATATGCAAGCAATTCCTATGGGATTTAATTAACACATAATTAAAATTTATAAGAATTTTTAAGTACTTACAGTAAGTTATTTATATCAGTAACTCTTAAAATGAAGAGAATAAAAAAAAAAAAAAAGACGAAAAGGAGAAGAAAAAAAAAAAAGGAGAGAGAACTCCTGAATGATTAAATTTTCTGATGCAGCAATTTTAACGAATATGCAATTTCAATATCAAGCGCGTTTTTCCGTAATGAATAAATTATAATCAAACACAGCGGTAAAAAAACGGAACATCTGGAAAATCTTGAGGTGAAATTATAAAGTGTTATTAAGTTTTGTATACAACCCCTTTTTCTTCAGCAGTAATTTGACTACCGGAATAGGGCGTCACGAATACTCTCCCCGCGCTGCTAATGAACTTTTGATCTTAGGAAGGAGTAGGGAAATGTTCGTCTTCTACTGTTTATACTTTCAGCCGTTTGGGAATTTAAAAGAACTGCATTTCAGACAGCAAAGGAATTCAGAGTGACATAACGCGATGCTATCAAATGCGACAGTGTTACTGAAGTCGGCGAACAAATTCCCTAATGTTTAAATATTGTGCAAGCCAAACAGGCAGTCTTACCATCCCACCTGATAGCTTGCACTTCATAAGAAGATCGCATAAATTAATTATGGAGTGGAAACAGTATGTAGAGGATAATATTGAAATAAAATTTTTTAATATATTAGTGGTATAAGTTTACAACTTTTTTTTTCATATTTAATGCCTGTTATGAAAGTCAAGTTGAATCGGTTAAGCATACAAAATTATTTCATACAACGACTCGAAATTTTATTTCCTCACATATTATAAACAATCAGACTTCTGGACCCTGTAAGGACCCAAGTAGATGTTAGGAACTCGTTAAAATTCTGTCTGATAAGCTTTGCGGTTAGTGGAATCTCAGTATTTTATATTATAAAAAACAAATAAAAAACAAAAGCAGCAACTTTGATGTATATCACAGAAGAAAAAAAATGTACAGAAATGGTTTTCATCCAAATAATAAGTCCACTTGATATGTTAAAAAACTTGTGGTTTTTTTTACCTTCGGAATTTTTAAGCGATCACAGCGCCCCACATTTCATCGATCACAGCGCCACCTATGCAATAAACCGTCACTTTAACTAATTACCAAAACCTAAAAAATTGTTTAATAATGTCTTATAAATTGATCTTACTAATTTTTAGTGAAGAGTAATTATTCGGCAAATGAAATCGTTACTTTAACGAATTTTCCTAAACCTATGTAAAGGAGCGACATCGTATTGATTGTTCTTGCTAATTTTTAATCATAATTTCGTGGATCACATAAGAATACAAATTATTTCAAAAATTCAATTAAATATCTAAACATGCGAAGCTGAATACAACCACAGCAAAATACTATTTGCAAAAAGGACAAGAGATTAGCATCAAACCTTAAATATCAATAAGTTTGAAAATCAAGAATGAATGCAATGAAAACATACCAGTTGAACGTAAATATCTTCCAATAGGATTTGAACTAAACTACAAGAAAAAAACTATATTTGTTCTTGAAGACAGGTAGAACTATTAAATTAAAAACTTTCTCGTACTTAAAGCTAAACTATCTTACAAAGTTTGGTTAAAACGCTTTGTCATCATATGAATTAATTCGAAGTGCCTCTGTAACATACAAATAAAATCCAAAGAGAATAAACTATATCCTCTATTATAAAAATATTGGTACATAGATAAATCCTCCTTATTAAAACTTCTATACTGCAATAGCCATCAGACGATACAAATTTTATTTCTATCTTCAGTATGGACACAGACGGGACAATTCTTTTTTTTTTTTTTTTTTTTTTTTCCTTTTCCTTCTACTTTCTGGAAAAATCAAAATGGCTGGAGTTCCACACTCTGGTGAGATATTTTATAACTGCACTAGGACATTTTGCAGATTTTATTACTTTCATCGCTACTGCTTATTCTATATGTTAATATTTGTAAATGCAGATTTATTTCAAAATTTTCCTTGCAATTTTAAATTTAATCAATCATCAAAAATTGATTTTCAGTAGATGTATAATGTTTTTCTTCATTTAAAAGTAGAAATGTTTATAAAAAATATCCTTAGTAAAATAACGCTAGATTTTTAATCTTCCTTATATTTAAAAAAAGTATTCCGATAATTTTTTTTTTCTTTCTATAATTCTTATTCACTTGTAAAATATTTTTTTAATAATTAAGTTAAAAACATAAGGAAACGAAATAAAAAGAAGTAATATTGTTACTAATTTTCGCATAATATTATAATTTTACAAAAAACCGTTTGTTAATAGTCACCTCAGAAATAAATAGAATTGATAATTAAATAAGAATTGTCTGGCACTAGAGAGTGTTACTATTGTCATTTCTAGATTCTCGAAATTAGATTTTTTTTTTTTTTTTTTTTTTTACGACTTCTTCTTTCTTCAAGTAAGTTTATAAGAAAAAGTATGGATTTACCAAAATGTCATTATCGGTATTTAGCTTGTAGCAGCTGTATCTTTACATTATTATCTTTGTTTTCACAAGTTTGTCCTTCCTTATTTATTCTTTTGTCTTCAGTGCTGCAGTGTGTGTGTTGAACTGATGCAAGCTCATCATCTCTATTAACTACAATGTATAACTATAAACTAATGGAATATACTAGGGCCAAAAAAAAAAAAAAAATGAAAATTTTGTTTTCTGACGTTGCTACTTCATGGAATGACTTTTCTAGATAGTAAAATTTGGAGGTGTTTGAAATCAACCTCAGCACTAACTTTGCCTCCCCCATCATTAAAACAGCAAAATTCATGAGCGAGAAAGATTCTGGAAATTTATATACAACAACATCCCTGGAGATCCAAAAAAAAATCAATCGAGGACATAGATGAGGCCATCCATGTATTCAGTTGCTTCATATATAACAAAGCAACTAGTCAACTTTTCGTAAATTTAAAACAAATGAAATAAAAAAATATGGCAGAAGAGGTGCTTTCTAAAACGTGGACTGTATAATAATGCATAACATAAAGCACTGTTTTAATTTCATAGCTTTATATCTTATGCGACAGTTTGACGCTCCTCAAGTTTTGCCAAAGCAATCAGTTTGACTTTAAAGTAATTACCATTCTAATTTAAACTCTGAAATTTACAAATAGGTTTTCTCGCAAATGAACAGGATTTAAAAATTTTGTAAGAAAATTTATATAATGAGGCTATAATATTATTAAAAATTTTCTTTTAATGATTTTTCTAAAAGCTATTGTGATACAGAAATTTTAAAAAGGAGGATATATCTATGTAATAATATTATTACAATTGAGTATATGGTTTATTCTCTTTGAATTTTATTTATGTACTGATAAGACACTTTGATTTAATTCATCTGATGACAAAGCGTTTTAATGAAATATTGTGAGCTAGTTTAGCTTTAAGCGAGGGAAAGTTTTAAATTAATAGTTCTACCTGTCTTCAAGAATAAGTTTAGTTTTTTCCTAGTAATTTAATACAAATCCTCTTGGAAGATATTTGCATTCAACGGGTATGTTTTCATTGCATTTTTTCTTGCTTTCCAAACTTATTGATGTTTGTGGTTTGATGTTTACCTCTTGTCATTTTGCATATAGTATTTTGCTGTGCTTGTATTCAGCTTCGCACGTTTAGATTTGGATTTGAATTTTTGAAATAATTTGTATTCTTGTGTGATCCACGTTACTATGATTAAAAATTTGCAAGAACAATCTACACGATGTCGTTCCGTATATGGGTTTAGGAAAATTCGTTAAAGTAATGATTTAATTTGCCAAATAATTACTGTTCACTAAAATTAGTAAGAATGATTTATAAGACATTATTTAACCATTATTTAGGTTTTGGTAATTAGTAAAAGAAACAGTTTAATTCATGTGTGGCGCTGTAATCGACTAACAAAAGGGGCGCTGTGATCGCTAAAGAAATTCCGAAGGAAAAATATCTTAAGTTTTTTATCATATCAAGTGGACTTACTATTTGAATGAAAACAAATTCTGTATAATGTTTTTTCTGTGATATACATCAAAGTTGCTGCTTTTGGATTTTATTCTTTTTTTATAAAATAAAATTCCGCTAACCGCATAGCTTATAAGACAGAATTTTAACGATTTTCAATCACACCCCCTTAAGTTATTCTGCTCTATTGTTTAAGTTGAGCAAGAATTATTTATTATCATGTGAGAAAATGATATAGTTTTTGGTTAGGTAGTTTTGAAGCTCGCGTACTCAACGAATAATTGAAGCTTGAAATCGCGTAGGCAATGAATAAAACATAAATTGCAATTTTCATCTGCATCTGCTTCTACCAGTACTGCATTATTATTATGTATGCTTCTTTGAAAGCAGATGCGTTTTTGAAAGGTTTACTTGTTGTTAAAGAAAATGGGTTTTCGCCTAAATACTTTTACGGCACTATAACAGCCCTTCCCATGCAGTTATCTACTGCGCATGCGCAGATGGTTTTAGTTATATCTCGTAAACTCTATGTGTTAGAGAAAATAGGTTTTCACCGTAGTAATTCTATGTGGATATAGAAGATCCCCCATGGAGTCATCTACTGCGCATGTGCAGATTGTTTTCGTTATATCTCGTACACTACTGTTCGTCAACGTATTCTGAGATGACCACATTTCGAGGACTCCATCTCATTTAGGGATGAGACGTGGAACGATGAGCGATCACATTTCCGGTATTCCCTTTGACCTTGGATTTCCCCTATTAGATACTAGTAAATGTAAACCTCCTCCTTTCATCTTTCCTTTCACCCCTATTTTGACGAATTAAACCCATCCTTACACATGCGCAAAAACGCGGAGGGTTTTACAATCCGTTGCTGAACAGTACATATGTTAGAGACATGGAGTTTTCAATTAAAAGTACCTCCAGGGGTCCTCTAAGACGTGACCTCCGAGAGAAAAGGCCTGCTGGCTCTATCACCTAACGTCTCAATCGCAACGTTTATCCCTATGGCATGGGCGAATCCATCATAAACCGTATTTTTCACAGGTAGGTACATTTGAGTGAGAGGGGCACCAGAGATAAGCGTTGTCTTTTAAATGTTGAGTTGTAGCTCAACACTTTTCCCGGTTCAGTTGAATCTGTCGCGTACGCGAGCGAAATTCTATACAACTCAACTCGGGAGTTTCTTGTCCTAAAAGAACAACTACAACTTCTAATTCTTACTTGTAAATAATGTGAATAAAAAGTGTTCGTTATACAAAATGCGAGTTTTTCATTTGAAAGAGTAAAAGTATTTTTGAAGAAATTAAGATATTATTTACCCTTAATTTAAACGTGTTCACTTCTGATAAAAGATCCTATCTTATTTTATGAGTCAAAAAAATCTGATGATCCAGTGTTTTTTAGTAATTTGAAGTTAGTTTCGGTTTGTGTGTCACTAAATGCTGGCACAACAGGATCGTTTTTCGATGAGCATGAGGGAAAACATTGTCATTGCTTTTGTATGTGAATGTGGATATCGGATTTTTTATCTAGTGAGCGTGAATAATTAATCATAAATTTTCCTTAATTAATGCCTATTTTTTAATCGCAATTTCTTGTCTTTGTAATTGATGTTTTTGCTGTTTACAAATTTATTCTTGTGATGCATTTCATAAACAGATCATATAAAATTTTTAGAAATGTATAAATTACATTGTAAATGAAAAGGTAATGTGATATTGATATCACACTATATGATCTGTTTATATCCATGTATCTAATATGAAAATAAAACAAATCATTATCCATTCCATGTATGCTACTTTTTTATTTGGTCATTATATTACTCTTGTGCTTTGTAGTTTTAAGCAAACGCATGTTAAATTCTTGTAACTTCTAAATAATTTAGGGGGATAAACTAACAGGAATTCACATCTGTAGTCATAATTAAATAACACACTTTATGAGTGGAAGACATATAACCAAAAGTTAGTGATCTAAGTCATCTTTATTTTTTTAAAAATGAGTAAAATAACATTAACATAAATTTAGAAAAATAATAATTTAGAATTTTTTTTTAAGTGCTCACTGTAAAAACAACTTGATATTACAATTAACTATTCAAGGAAAGTATTTAGATTTTCCCCTCTCTTTATTTCAATTATCCAGTCTTCAATTTATATCTAACTTAAATAAAGCTGACTAAACAAAATATAAAAGCTAATCAATAGCATTCATATCATAATGGTATGATAAACATGGCATGTTGAATAAGTAAGTATATATTGCAATTTTCATTGTATATCAAGGCAAGCCATTAATCAAGAATCAGTTTTCTGATCATGTATTCTGATTTTATTGAAAGTATTTTGAGATTTATTAGTTTAATTAATTTAAAATTTATGTTTGATTGAGATTTTCATTACTATATTCCAATATAGGTTAATATATTATAAATTTCAAAAGTTTTGGAATAATTTTTTTTTATTGCAAAAATTTGTTACTGCGCTGTTTTTTTTGTGACAAATTAATCATTTATAAATTATAACATAATTGTAAATATACATAAAATGTTTCCATTTTTTATAAAGTTATTTATCAGCCTAATTAGGGTTATTTGAAAATAAGATGCAGCTGTTAATGATCTAAAGTTGCAAAGAATTGTATTTTATAGTCGTTTTTTTTTAAACATAGAACTATTTAAATCTAATTTTCTAGTGACAATTCATACAAGGCTATATTCAGTTACATAAAATTATTTATCTGTAATTTCCTGCTAATTTATCGGAGGATGCAAGTTTTTTTAATAGTGTTTTCTAGCTGGTAAGTCATATTATGAAGAATTTCATGTCATACTTGAAGCTTTCTAAGTATGTTTCAAAATATAAAAAAATAATGAAAGATTAATTATAATATATTTTTTGCATCATAGCTAAACATGGTTGTTGAATCAATCAATCCTTAACAAGAAAGGCAATAAAGTAAATTTCCTTGTTTGGACACACAAAAAAGTTGACATTACAATATAATGTATAAATGGAAAAGGGTCATATTGAAAATGTTCCACATGAGCCTTGGGATTCTAATGTTTTGGTTCCAGTAGAACTAATATGTGTCTATATAATTTTTTTTTTCTAATGGAATTTGGCTTCATTCTATTTATTAGTTTTAATTGTAAATGCCTCTAAATAGGCAAGTTATTTTATAGTCACCCAATAGTTTCATTATATAAATTTTTTGAAATAAAGTTCTAAGAATTCATATAAGAAAATAAAAATTAGAGCAAATAAATTATAGTTTGGGAAGAATTAATTTTACTTGCTAAC
This sequence comes from Argiope bruennichi, assembly GCF_947563725.1. Taxonomy (NCBI): domain Eukaryota; kingdom Metazoa; phylum Arthropoda; class Arachnida; order Araneae; family Araneidae; genus Argiope; species Argiope bruennichi. The sequence continues at coordinate 122,948,658 of NC_079162.1, forward strand.
TCATTCAGCAGTTTTTTTTTCCCCTCATGTCAAGGAGAATGAATATAAGTCTATAGTTAAGTAACAAACTAATGCTGGATTTTGAATGAAGCAATAACACTTGGGAAAATAAAAATGTAACCAAATATACAACCAAAGTGCCAAATTCTTATTGGTTTGACAATGTAATATAAATAATTAAATGGTGAACAACATATAAAATAGTAATTAAAGAAAATAAATAATACATAGCACTATATTACTTCACAATTTTTAGATTAAATTTTAATAAGTTCACATCATAACTAGGTAGTTTAGAGTGATGAAAATAAAATTCATCAATTGTCAGCTTTATATAATTATAAAATGTAAATAAATGTGTCCATGGTAATTTCTTTCAGATTGCTGTTGTTTCACATAATTATATTTGCAGTGTTTCAGAATAAAGTAATGCTGTCTTCTTCCTCTTGTGAATAATGGAAATATTTATTAATTTGGTTGATTTCATTGTGTCATAAAAATAAATAGAGAGAATATATATATATATATTCTTTATCAAGAGAACAGATTTTACTTTGTCATAGTGCTGCATATTTACGAAATGTATTACCTGAAACATCCAAATTGCCAGCTAACAAAAATATCGTTGAAGAAAGAAAATTCACAATAAAAAAGAAGAGTACAAAACCAAAATAATTACAATATAATGAATTTATTTCTTACTGAAATTTATACAGAAATATGTCATAAGTATCATCGATATTTAGTATGTTTATATGTTTATTAATAAAATTTCTCGGTTTCAACAATATATTCTTGCATGATTATTTACAGAAGATTTAATTCATTGTATAATTTATATTTCAACAATAGTATAAATATAAGAATTAAGGTATCACTAACAGGTAATGAATCAATGAATATTTATTCATTTTTTAATTATGTTCAACTAAAAATTATTGCATGATTATTAAAAAAAAATGTTTAAAGACTTCTGTGTATTTTTCTTCCCAAATTAATGAATATTTCTTTTAATTTGAACTCCAGTTAAATAAAGAAATAACTAAAAAAATTATGCTATAAACGAGTTTTTTTTTATAGTTCTGTTGTATGGATTAGATAATACAAAGATATTTACACAAGTATACGCATTATTTGGTTAAATACTGCATACCGTATTTTAGCTCGTGTATTAAAATTACATCAAATAATCTAATGAATCTGTAGAATTACATCTTTCAAGAATTGAGAACTTGGTATTAGATCAATGATAGTTAATAGATATTTTTAGAAAACTTTAATAATAATGATGTTCTATAAAGTATCTATTGCAATCCACTTTTTTTATTATCATTATGGAGAAGAAATAAAATACTTTTTTATATTTATACAAAAATCGTAATTTTTCGGGGATTTTTTTTGGATTCGATAGCAATTTAATTTTTTAATGGCTTACTGTATCTAATTAATAAAAAATTTAGCACTGTAGCTATATTAGAAACAAAGCAAATAATACATTTCAATATTTCATAAACTTATTTGTTATATTTGACATTTTGAGACTTATAAACTTATGTAATAAAATATATTAAAAGACTACAATGAAAATAGTTATTACAATTGTTTTAATTAGTATATATACAAAAATATGTTGTTTTCTATTAACAGAAATATACTTCTATAATTTTATATTATTACTTGATTAAAAAAAATGAACACATATTAAGTTTGGATGAACACAAAGTTGTAGCATATCTGAAAATTGAAGGAAACAAAGTAAATGCGAATGAAAGTATTTTGATTAAAACTTGTTTTAAATATTTATATACCAGTTGATTTTTTGTGAGATGGTTAAGAAAATTATACATTTGTTTTCATTCGGTATGCTTGGAAATCATTACCAAAATCAAGGTATGAATGGCTGTTAAGCAAAGAAATTGTAACATACTCTCAGTTAACTAAGGAACCATTGCGCATGCTTACCTATAGATATAGGATAAATATTTATTCACATAAAATATACGAATGTTACAGTGTTAAAGAACAGAATAAGAATATTTACAGATTGGTATCCTTAGGACTGCACTTAGCTGAATGCTTACTAAACATTTCTTTTGATAAATGGTTAGCAATTAAAACAAAAATAGCAACTACAATCTGCTGTTTATTTACTGAATTATATATAAGTCTCATAATTTATAAATATAACAATGTAAAACATTTACATATGAATATTTCACTGAGTTAGTCCAACAAACATTGACACTGCATAATATGAGATGTCATGGATGTAGATTTTACTAAATAACTTTCAAAAATCAAATTGCTTAGCATGTAACTAAATTGAAATACTAATATGAATTTTTTATATGTCTGTTGAATTGTTATAATTTAGGGTGCAAAATGTTAATGAATGGAATTAATACTATCAAGAGCAATGAATAAAGATGCATTCTAAATGAACAAACTACCTACAAAAATGCTACTCAAAATTGTATACTTCATGAAGAATAAGCCAATAGATAATATAAAAAAATATTTCAATTGAAAAATATGACTACCATAATCACAATCTGAGAATCAAAAATCAATAAAATACAGAAAGATGCAAGAAGGACTTATTTATCTAAATAGTTTGAACATTATTATATATTCTCACAAATCATAGTCTGTTACTTTTTATAATAAAAAATCATTATAATTATCATAACTTAAAATTAGCAATAGCAGAATATAATTTATTTTTTCAGTTGATGGTAACATATAAAGACAAATAGAAATGTTGAGCTTAGAAATTATAAAATAAAAATAGACATAAGCTGTTCTGGGAGTCTCAAAAGAAATGTAATCATTAGCAGAATATTTCTCTCTGACTACAAAAATACTGCATTCATACAATCATATAAAGTCTTAAAAGCCTCCCTCCCATTTTTTTTGCAGAAACAGTGCTCATTAGATGTTAATGAAAAACATGTCTCCATATTATTTAGAAATCTTCTGTAAAGAAATATAAGTTAAGATATTAATGTTAATTTTTTTTAATCAGTAAATCACCTGCTTTGAAGATTATCAATGAGAACATTCGGTAGGCAAAAAATACTTTCAAGTAATTTCAAGATTCTTTAATATCAGAAAATTCAGAACCATCTAAAAACAGCAATAGAAGTAATAAAAAAAAGTGGAAAACAAGTAAAAGCCACCTGAAGAAAATAAATAGTCTAAAATTTTTTGTTTGTACTGAACGATTAACACTATGTTATTTTTCTCCAGCATGAAATATTATTCAAAGGAACACTTATAAAAGATGTAAAGGAATTTGTATTAAATATCCATTAAATAAGTAGAAAGATTACTGAAAAATATGTTTTAAGCTAACATGTCGACACATTGTTTGGAAAAAAATACCATTCCTTCCCAAACCACAGGGGAAAGCGTTATGGCATTGTCATACAAATCAACATATAAATGAAAACGCTTATCTCTGGTGCCCTTCTTGTTAAAAGAGACTGAACTGGTAATACCAGGAACGAAACATTGTCTTACTTTCTTGTAGTACTTTCACTTTTTGAAAGTGGCAGCATGTAAAAGTCAGAGTCAAAATAAATGGATAGAACGAAGTTGCTCTCAATTTAGATGTCTGATTATTTTTACTTTTAAAAGCTTTATTAGGAGAAAGGGAAACATTTTGTTTCTGCAAATCTCAACATTTGGTGACCTCGGTACGTGATTTATGAAAATAAGCAAGAAAGATACAGGTCAGAAAGTTTATTTATCTTCTGGTAACGGATGCTTTGACCGTTCAAGGTCAGACGATCTATTACTTTTGCTTTCGTGTTTTGTTTTAAGTTTATGGAAAGGGAAGCACTAATTCAGAGACTAAAACCTATTAGAGCATCTTTTACGATAATATGTAACGGAATTAAACTGGAAATAGAAAAAGAAAACCCGGACGAAGAATTCATAAGATCAAAATTAACAACTTTAGAACGTTTATCGGACGAACTTCGCTCTTATGATATTCAAATTTTAGATTCAGAATATTCTTCTGAAGAGCAATTTAACAGTGAATGGGAAAGCGTCGAAGAATACAAAGAAAAATTAGATTTGATTAAAGTTAAAGTTGAAATGTTCTTTTCCCGCCAAATTGCGCAATCCGTCGCCAGTGTGTCTCCAAACTTAAACAAACGAAAACTCAAGCTGCCTGAAATAGTATTAAAACAATTCGGTGGGGACATTAAAGATTGGTTGCCATTTTGGGGGCAATTCCAACGAATTCATGATGATAAAAAAAATTCAAAATGAAGACAAATTTCATTACTTAATCCAAGCTACTATACCTGGTACTAGACCACGTGAGATTGTCAATAGCTTCCCGGCAACCACGGAAAATTATCTCAAAGTCATAGAAAGCTTGAAAAATAGATTCGGACGGGAAGAACTTTTAGTCGAATTTTATATACGGGAATTGTTAAGTCTAATTATTAAAAATGTAACTGAGCAAAGAAAAAGGTGCAGTGTGTCCGAGCTGTACGACAAATTAGAATCCTATTTGCGTTCGTTAGAATCAATTGGAATGACAAGCGACAAATACTCTGCCATGTTATTTCCACTCGTTGAATCGTGTATTCCTGAGGAGTTATTAAGAGTTTGGCTGAGAAATCATGCATCAATAATCACAGAAGAAAATACTTATTCCGAAAAATTAAAATAATTATTGTTATTTTTGAGAAATGAAGTTGAGGGAGAGCAGAGAATTTCTTTGGCAAAAGCTGGGTTTAAATTTGATTTTGGTGCACGAAACGAAGTTAGAAGGGATAAAAGGTTCCAAAATGAAGATTCTGTGCCTACTGCGAATGAATTATTCTCGGGACATAAGAAAACATTTAATCTTGGGGAAACGAACTCTTGCATTTTTTGTGAGAAACAACATGAAAGCCAAAATTGTTTTGTGGCTCAAAAAATGACTTTAACTCAAAGGAATGATGAAATTAAGAAGAGGAATGGATGTTTCATCTGCCTAAAAATTGGACATAGGGCCAAGCAATGTAGGTCAACTGTTCGATGCTTGATATGCTTAAGAAGACATTGGGCTGTAATGTGTCCAGACTTACAAACATGTAAAAAGAAAGATGATGATAAAATTAAGGAGGAGGATGCACAAAAAATATCTTTAGCAAGTACCAGTTTTAATTATCCAGATGAAGTGTATTTTCAAACTTTATTAGTGAATATCGAATCTAATAAAAGGCAGAAAACGGTAAGGGCACTTATTGACACTGGATCACAGCGTTCATATATATTAAAAGGAACGGCTGAAGAAATTGGGTGCCATTCAAATGGAACAGAAACTTTGATTCATGCTCTTTTTGGAGGAGCCACAACAAAGAGAGAAACCCACAAACGTTATGAAGTGTTTCTTAGTAGCCTATATGGCAATTATTCTAGAAGATTAAACCTTTTGGAACAATTAAAGATTTGTGGACCAGTGACCAGTTTGCAGCCTGGACCATGGATAGAAGAAATGAAACAAAAAGGTATCACTGTCTCTGATGTTGGGAGAAAAGATTTGAAAATAGAAATCCTTATTGGAGCAGACGTCGCAGGTGCATTGTTAACGGGAAAAGTTCACAAATTAGAAAACGGATTGGTTGCTGTTGAATCTTTGCTCGGATGGACAGTTATGGGTAGAATAAATTATTACACTTCAGAAAGTAATGTGTCTATGTCTTCCCTGATAACGTCCATGTTGGTTCACAGTAGCGACATAGAAAACTTGTGGAAACTAGAGGCATTGGGAATTACAGATTCCAAAGAAAATAGAAGCGATGTCGAATTACAAGAAGCAGTATGGGATCATTTTCACAAGACCCTAAAAAGATCAGAGGATAGATATGAAATCTCTTTACCTTGGATCAATGAGAAAGACAAATTACCCAGTAACAGAGAAGTAGCTAAAAAAGACTAATTTCCACGACAAAGAAACTCATGTTGAAAGATAAAACAGAAGCTTACAATGCAGTGTTCGAAGAATGGGTTAAATCTGGAATAATCGAAGAAGTACCAGAAGAGGAGAAAAGTGTGCACAGCCATTACCTTCCACACAGGCCGATATTCAAAGAGAACTCTACAACATCCATAAGACCAGTTTTTGACGCTTCGTGTAAGCAGAAAAAGTTTCTTTCCCTTAACGACTGTCTCGCAAAAGGTGAAAATTTAATTGAATTAATACCAAGCTTGCTTCTTGATTTCAGAGGAGGAAAAATAGGAGTTATTTCAGATATCAAAAAAGCTTTTCTTCAGATATCTATTCAAAAAAATGATCGTGATTTTCTGAGATTCCTGTGGTGGAAAGACTCTGAACAAAAGGAAATAAGAGAATTTCGACACTGCAGAGTAGTTTTTGGATTAAAATGCAGCCCATTTTTATTAGGTGCAGTGATTAATTCGCATTTGGATCAGTGTGATATTTCTCTAAAAGAAACAGCTTCAAAATTGAAATCTTCATTTTATGTTGATAACTGTGTCACCTCAGTCAATTCGAATGAAGAAGCAGAAGATTTTATTACAAAGTCAACTCGATTGATGGCAAGTGGTAACTTCGACTTGAGAGGGTGGGAGCAGACAGAGAAGAGCAATGTGAAATCGACAATAAGTGAACCACTAAAAGTTCTTGGTCTTATGTGGGATAAGTTTGAAGATTCACTGTTTTGTGACATACCTAATATCGACTTAGATGACATCATAGTGACAAGACGAAACGTGTTATCAATTGCACAGAGAATCTTCGACCCAATCGGTTTTAGCTGCCCTTTCACGCTTCGACCAAAGATATACTTGCAAAATAGTTGGGAAACTAAATTAAGCTGGGATGCAGAGCTGCCTGAGGAAATCCAAAGAAAATTCTTGAAATGGGTTAAAGAATTGCCCTTGTTAGCATCAGTAAAGATTCCTAGGCAAGCTACTCAGACCGATGGGCAGTCTTTTAGCCTCCATATATTTTCCGATGCTTCACAGGGATCTTATGCGAGTGTAGTATTTTTAAGAAGCCAAAAATCAGATGAAGTTAAAGTGACATTATTGCAAGCTAAAGCCAGAGTAGCTCCGTTGAAGAAAATAACTATACCAAGACTTGAATTGCTTGCTTGTCTTATTGGAGCAAGATTGGCTTCATTCATTAAGAAGAACCTCAAGATCGTAATTTCAAAAGAGTATTACTGGACCGACTCTTCAACAGCACCTTCTGGATAAAGAATGTAGAAGCTTGGGGAACGTTTGTGAATAATAGAGTTTCAGAAATTAGGAATCTGACAGACTTTAGAAATTGGCACCATATACCTGGTATAGAAAATCCTGCCGACATGCCATCAAGAGGATGCTCAATGAAGAAACTTATTGAATCCAGATGGTGGGAGGGTCCTCATTGGCTGGCATTGTCGGAAGAAGAATGGCCTCATTCTGCGGCAATCGATGACAAAGTGGAGGCTAACAAAGAAAAACGTAGAGAAGTAATGACGTCATTAAACCATGTCGATGATTTTTCTTCAAGAGTCTTCAATTACTTTTCAAAATACACTAAAATCCTAAGAATGATGGGTTGGATACACAGATTTATAGGAAATTGCCAGAAGACAAAAGTAGAAAGAGAAGATGGCGAGTTAAAGGTCAATGAGCTAAAAATGGCAGAGAAATATATCGTAAAGATTATTCAACATGATTCATTTTCTTCAGAAGACATAAAAAAGCTGAAGTCACTTAGTGTGTTTAAAGATGAGGAAGACATTCTACGTGTTAAGACCAGATTAACTGAAAGAAAGGACCATCACAATTTTATTTTCCCCATGTTGCTTCCGAAGAAGCATGCAGTTGTGGAGAAGTTGATACTTCATAAACATCTATCTTTGTCTCATGCCGGGATACATATATTAATCTCCAAACTTCGAGAAAACTTTTGGATTATCAAAAGCAGATCAACTATCCGAGGAGCTTTATCTCGATGTGTTAGATGCAGAAGGCATGAAGCTAAAGGACTGCAGACAGTGCCAGCTACTCTGCCCGAAAATAGAGTTAGAGATGCTAAGATTTTCGAAATTGTGGGAGTAGATTTAGGAGGCCCACTAATTTTGAAGAACAAGAGTAAAGCCTGGATCATACTTTTCATCTGTGCTGTTTTCAGAGCGGTTCATTTGGAACTGATTTTGACCCTCTCTACTCAGGGATTTTTACTTGGATTTAGAAGATTTATTGCGCGTAGAGGGTGGCCATCGATAATTTACAGCGACAATGGTAGTAATTTTGTCGGATCCAACAATCTCTTTGAGTCAATTGATTGGAATATTGTTGGAAGGGACGCTGCCATACTTAAGATAGACTGGAAGTTTAGTCCACCAGCAACACCATGGTGGGGCGGTTTTGGGGAACGACTTGTGCAAATGATTAAGAAACTTTTACGTCGTATCTTGGGCCAAGCGTCTTTAAACTACGAAGAGTTAATGAGTGTATTGTGTGACTGCGAATCAACTGTGAATTCCAGACCCCTCACATATGTGACAGAGGACTCGGACGATCTCATTCCTTTGACACCGTCCTTGTTTTTAGGCGAAATTCCAGAGTTTGGTGTACCTGATTTGGATCACCTATATCGAATTGATTTCAACAAGAGACTTAGACATCTTCAAAATGTGCGAGAACTTCTGAGAAGAAGATTTAGGTTGGAATATCTCAGCTTATTGGTTCAACGTCCATCAACAATGTTAATTTCTAGACAGATAAAAATTGGGGATATAGTTCTCGTCGAGTGTGACAACAAGTGCAAAGTGCTATGGCCTCCAGCCAAAGTGACTGAGATATATCCAGGAAAAGACGGCAATGTTCGTGTTGTTCGAGTCAAAACCGCTTCCGGAGAATTAGTTAGACCAATAAAGAAAATATTCCCCCTCAAAATACCTTCATCTATGGAGTCAGATGAGAAAAATGAAACTGAAACACTTGAAAAGGAAAATATAATTTCAGAATCACCGATGAACAATTCTGTTCCAGAGTTGTCCCAGAAGTGTAGAACTATCGTGACTAGATCTTGAAGACAAATTAAACTCCCATCCAGATTTATTACTTGAACTCTAATTAAGTAACTTTAAAGTTTTTATACTAAGAATTGAAATTTTAACTATTTAACTTTATTTAGTTTCATAATTGTTTCATTAGAGTTTTGATTAATTTATGTGTCATTAATCAAAAGGTGGGAGGATTGTTAAAAGAGACTGAACTGGTAAAACCAGGAACGAAACATTGTCTTACTTTCTTGTAGTACTTTCACTTTTTGAAAGTGGCAACATGTAAAAATCAGAGTCAAAATAAATGGATAGAACGAAGTTGCTCTCAATTTCGATGTCTGATTATTTTTACTTTTAAAAGCTTTATTGGGAGAAAGGGAAACAGTTTGTTTCTGCAAATCTCAACACTTCTCACTCAAACGGTCCTACCTATGAAAAGTACGGTTTGCGATGGATTCGTCCTTCCCATAGGGATAAACGTTGCGACTGAGACGCTAGTATGCAAATAGATGTCAGGAAAGTGATTTAAATATTCCGGATGCTCCTGCCTGCCAGACATGCGCACAGAAGAGTTTTACAGAAATGGTCATTTACGGTATTCAAATGGAACTTGATGGGTTGAACAAGGCAATGGAAAACTGGACAAAGAACCCGAATTTGCCCCAGGATCATCCTTGACATGGACGCCAAGAGAGCTGATGTCATTTCAAAGCTGGAGGAAGCTAAAGGTAATCTTTCTCTCTATAACTGTTCAGGATGCAAAATGTAACAAAGCTCTGAATCCCCTAAATTTCTAAAAAGTTCAAATTAATGAATAATTCCAATCCCCTACCAAACGTAAAATGGCACGGAACAATCCTACTCAAATTTCCAACCAAGAAATTGTCACTAAGAATTGCTTTTCCCCCGATCGAAAACATCAAAGGGCCCGCAACCGAAGCCCCGCCCACTAAAGTCCCACCCATGATGCTTAGATATGCTGACAAATATCAAGCTATGTTAGCTGATATTGAAAAAGTTAGTGGTCCTACAAAAAAGAAATTCAATTACGGATTTATCAAAATTTTCGCTACCACTATCGACCAACATCAAAAAATTCAATCCTTCGCAACCACTCAGGGCTATGACTATTATATTATTTAACCAAAGAGCAAACGCCCAGTTAAAATAGTCATCAATGATCTCCCGATTGAGCATGAATCAGAAGCAATTTTTGCATATATTAGAAACGAACTCGGTTATCCAGTCACCAAAGTAGTTCAGCTAACACAAACGAGAACAAAGAGGGCGCTGCCTCTCTTTTTAGTTCGAACCGGAACGTAACGATGAAATCAATAGTATATATAGCATCAAAAGCATTAATTATCTTCGTGTTACCATTTAGCCATACTGTGCTCGCAATATTACAAGGCGATGTTTCAAATGCATATATTTCCACTACAGTGCAGAGTGCTGTAGCATCAAGCCATGATGTCTCAAATGCGGTGCTTCTCACGAGACCAATGCTTGCGATATCAAGGAGCGCATTGAAATCCCTAAGTGCATCAATTGTGGTAAGAGTGGGCATGTTGCCTCATACAGAGGAAGCGAGGCATTCCCCAAGACGAATACCCCTCAACAAAATCGTAACAATATAACTAACCAGCGCAGAGCTACTTTCAATAATAACCAGGATAATAATATTCGTGAAAACACATCTTTTGCTGATATTTTCAAACCAGCTGAAGCACGGCAGATGGCGCCACGCGACAAACCAAATGTTGTACCTTCAATTTCATGAACTCTAATGATTTTAAGGAATTCATTGAGGGCATGAAGAAAATGAAAAAGCTTCTGAATGAGTTTCCTAACCTTTTAATTGAAATTAGAAAACTTAAAAACGCCAAAACATCAGTCAACGTACTCTTAATTCTTTCTGAAATTTTTGATAGTGTGGTCAATCCCTCTGATAAATAACATTCAAGTATAACAGCCTGCATATTGTTTTCTGGAATGCAAATGGCATTAAAAACAAAATTAATGATTTTCGCTCCTTTGTAAATAAGTATAACCTCGATGCTATTCTTATTCAAGAAACTCACCTTAGACCACAAAAAAAGATTTTTCTGGCAAATTACCACTCGTACTATAGTTACAGGACTGACAAAACTGGTTAGGTACTGCAATTCTGATTAAACATTCGGTCTCTAACAATGGAAGGAGACGGTGGCTCAGAGGACTCGAGCAGTTGCGTGAGCAAGGATAGTCCTAGAAGTATCTATCCAGGGAGTTGCTCCGAGACTTCTGAATTTATGCAGGAAATTAAAAATCATTGCGAATTTTTAAAAAAGACGGACAAGTGCTTGCAACACTATATTAAGCACTATGCAGATCAAACCAGTAAAAATCGTTCTGAATTAGAATGGGAAAAGGAATATAGAGAACAAGTTCCTCTTCTTGAGGAAAAGTTAAAGAAAGCAAAACCCTGCATCAGGAGAAACTGCAGAGCACATGAAGGGGATAAGAACCTTTGCTTTCATATCGGCAATCTACAGGCCAGATGCAAGAGACTAAATTCCATTGCTTTAACATTCATTGAAACTTTAGAGCAGATGAGGCGAAACAAACTTGACCACATTACCCAATATCTTGATGATAAATCCAAACTACAGGAAATTCAAACTGATATCTGTGATATCGAAGGAGATTTAGGGAAACTGGGCCCTTGCCCTTTCTGGAACTGTGACAAACATACCCAGGAAGACGAAAAACAGCCCGTTTATATTGAAGATACACATGGCATAAGCAACAAGAGTAATGAAAATTTTCAAACAGTAAATCTTAGAAAAGCTGCTAAAATACGAAAAACTGAAGAAAAACAAGAAAGTATGGACACTTCAAACAGATTTGAGGTACTGAGCCAAATCCAGGACACCCAAGAAAAAATCAAATCTTCACCAGCAACCATAAATCTTAAACTATCAAGCACTTACAACATCACACTGCAAGAAATCCATAGAAAATTCCCCCAAACAGTAAACAGGCTCATCAGGAATATGATCGCTATACAACCAGCAACTGAAGAGGAACGAAGTAAAATTATTGAATTATTAGCAGAAAAGAAGGAAGAATTTGTTCTCTCAGAAAATTTTGAAGAAAGACCAATTAAAGTAATACTTAAAGGACTCCCCCTGAATGCAGACAAGGATGAAATTATCAAAGAGTTAGAAGAAAGAAACTACAAGATCAATAGAATATCTCAGCTAAGAAACTTTAAGATGCAAACCCTGTATCCAATATTCCTCCTAGAAATCAAGAAGTCTGGTAATGCCCAAAATATCTTCAATGAAAAATCCCTCCTTCATCTCAGAATTAAAATAGAAAACTACAGAAGAAAAAATGCTGCTACCATGTGCTACAACTGTGCAGGCTTTTTCCATGCAGCAAGGAATTGCAGAATGACACCGAAATGCATCAGATGTGGTGGTACGCACGCAACCAGGGACTGCAACATCACTGAAAAAATCAAGGATCCAGTGTGCGTAAATTGTAATGAAACTGGACACACAGCTGCCTGGAAAGGATGTTCCAAATTCCCCAAACTTACAACAATAAAGGGAAGACCCACTTACGCTGAAATTGCAAGAGAAAAACAAGGAAATCAAGACCCAAAACCCATCTCCCCACCTAGCAAACAGAACATGGAGCCCACTTTAACGGTTAATGAAGAAATCCCCTCACTGCAAGAAACCATGCAAATCATCAAGGAACTTAGAGAAATATTTCAGGAATTCCCCAAATTTATGGAAGCAGTTAAACTCTCAAGGAAAAGAAACAATAAAGAAGAGAAAAAGCTGATTATCCTAAATGCGCTTATCGGCTAAGTCCCTACAAAAGTAAAGACATCACTCACCAATAATCCAGCTTTCTGATTGGTCGCCCAGGTACAATAGTTTATCCGCTTCCGGACCCTCTTCAAGACCAAAATGCTCCATGCTTCACCCTCTCCTACTCACTTGACCGGCTGCTTTGCTATTGGCTGAGACATCTCACCTACTCTCCCTCACCTGCCATGCGATGTTTTCCTCAGAGGACTCTTCCTCATTTCTTCTTCTTCCACCTAACACCAAGGACCATAGAAAGGCAATGGAATTCATGTAAAGCCATGTTACTTTACTGCAACTTCTAGACATTTACAGGAGATAGTTTCTTAGGAAGCGGGCTCTCCTTTAACCACCACCACTCTTTCAATTCTGATTAAAAATGGTATCTCCCATCATAAGATTATTCCTCCTACGTTACACTATGTTGAAGAAACGGTGGTTGTCCTGGTTATTAAAAATGATCCAATTACTCTTACTTCTATTTACATCTTCTTTAGTTCTGATAATGCTCTCTTTACTTTTGATATTGAAAACTTGTTACAAATAAGTTCTAAACAAGTTATTTGTGGCGATTTTAACGCCCATAATATTAGTTGGGGTTGTCAAAATAATAATGCACTTGGCAACTCATTATATTCTTTTGCACTGCATGCAGGTCTAGATATTTTAGCTCCTTGCTCCCTCACTAGATATGGTGTCTATTCTGCCAGTACAATAGATCTTGCAACTGTTAAAGACTTTCCTTTCCCATACGAAATTGTTTCTATCACCGAACTCAACTCAGATCATAACCCAGGTCTTCTTAGCTTTTTTCTTAAATACTCACTGCCAGACAGCAATAGAAAAGTTGCTACTAATTGGACCAATTTCAAACAAATACTGTTTACTGCTAATTCCGATCATAATTTAGATCCACAAACTCCTGAGCTACTTTGAAAAAGTAATTATTGATGCTAAAGTCGCTGCCTCGAAACCACTGAAATTTAATCAAAATTATATAGACCCAAAAATTCGTAATCTACGAAAAAAAAAGAAATTATGACAGAAAGGTCTTTCAAAACACTAGAAACCCAGTCTTCAAGACAATCATGAATAAACTCAACAAAACTACCCAAATACTTAACGAAAAAACTGAGAAAAAAGAATTTATTAATAAACTTGTTAACGCTAATACCTATGAGGGCACTTTCTGAAATTTTGTTTCACCTTTTAAAAAGAAAACACAAAAAATTTCCGCCATTAAAGGCCCGGCTAGTATTGTTAATATAGACATTGATAAAGTAAACTGCTTGGCTAACAACCTTGAGACTCAGTTTCAATTAAATAATCTTAAACATGACGAAACAGAGACGCTTGTAAATAACACAAAGACTTTCAGAATACTCTTCTTAATTACTTTCATGATGTTATTCGACCATCTATTACTGAAATTAATGACTGCATTAAGAATCTTAATATCAACAAAGCCCCTGGCTTGGATGGAATTAATAACAAAGTTACTCGTAATATCCCTCCAAATTTAATTTCTATGCTTCAATTTATCATTTTTAAAATCATGGCCATTGGTCACTTCCCTACAAAATGGAAAACAGCTGTTGTCGGTCCCATTCTCAAACCGGGCAAAGATCCCACAGAACTGGTCAGTTATAGACCAATTTCGCTACTTCCTTCCATTAGTAAAATTGCTGAGCACATCATTTTAAACATGCTAAATAAATTTCTCGATGACAGCAACATCCTTTGCCCGGAACAGTTTGGGTTTAGGAATAACCTCTCGACGACACATCAACTTGTCAGGGTAGTTGAATATGTCGAAGAGGGATTTGCTAATAATCAAAAGTCTGCCGCTGTTTTCCTAGATATTCAGAAAGCCTTTGACAGAGTTTGGCAAGAAGGCCTTGTTTACAAGCTTATTATTTATAATATCCTTCATTACATTATCAAAATTATTATCTCCTATTTAAACAACAGATTCTTTTACGTTCGCGTTAACAATAATCTTTCAGACATCAAACATATTAAAGCAGGCGTTGCGCAAGGTTCCAAAATTAGTCCTATCCTTTTTTCAAACTGCATTAACGATATTCCAAAACAATTTAATGCTAATCTTTGCATGTATACCAGCGACATTGCAATACTAGCCAGAAATAAAAATCCAAATTTCATCTCAATAGCTCTTACAAGACATCTTAAAACCCTTGAAGACTGGTTCACTAAATGGAAAATTGAAATTAATCCGAATAAGACTGAAGCAATTATGTTCACCAAAAATCAGGTTTACAAGAATTTTCGTCCCGTTAAAATTAAAAATCAAATTATACCGTGGTCTAAGGAATGTAAATATTTAGGCATTATTTTAGACAATAAATTTACATGGTAACCCCACTTTATTTATGTTGAAAATAAGTTTCGAGACCTAACTCGTAAATTTTATCCCCTAATTTCTCGAAACTCTAAAATGAATTCGGACAACAAAATACTTATTTACATTGCTTATTTGCATCCATTTCTAACGCATGCATGTCCGGCTTGGGGATATGCTGCCAATAACTTAAACTTAACCAATAACTTCAAACTTAGAATTATTGAAATTCAACAAAATAATCGTATTAGAAGATTATGCAATTGTCACTAGTACATGCCTAACACAAACATGTATAAAAGCTCTTGATAATTCACCACTTAAGATATTTATTAAAAAACTTGCCACTAAATTTTTTTAAGAATTCTGATTCTCTCGATAATGAAGCAGTCCTTGCTATTCGTAAACACACTCCCATGGACAACCCATGGAGAGAGGGAAAGGAAACCTTATTACTCTGGTATCTTTATTTATAAATCCATTAATTGTACCACTGGAAAGAGATAAAAAATATCCATATGCAAAATTTACGAATTATTTCTTTTATAAAATAATTTTAATTTATTACTTAAAATATAATTAATTTTAGAATTCAAAAACTATGCTAATTTAGAATGTCCAGGGTACAGAAAAGCAAGGATATTCTGGAGTTGAGCAAGGGATTACAGTTCTATTGAATCCCTTGTGGAAGAATTTTAAATAAATAACGTGAATTTTTTAAATGTAATTGTGAATTTTTAAAATCTCTTTTACAAAATTGATGCCAATGCCAACAACCGCCATTGCTTCCTGGGCATCTTTAAAATGCTTGCAACTCTATTAAATGCTCTCTCTTATATTCTCCATTAAAAGCTTGGAAACTCAAATACATTTCTCTCTTGGCAACAACAAATAAAAATACAATAATTCTTCATATTAAAAATTCAGCAATGAATGAAATATGAATCATCATATGCAGGTGTTTACATTTGCACATTATTATATAATCAGAAAAAGGAACAGATAAATTAGGAATAAAACAAGCTTATAAAAATATTTGTTTTTATTGTAAAGAAGCGTATTTTAATCTTGTTTGACCACAAAAACGAATTTCGCTTCAAGGCTATAACTTTAAATGAAATAGTAGCCTTCATACCAAACGTCTCTTCTTGTCTTGTTCAATTCCTACACTACACCAGCAGCTCAATTACAACACATTTGTGGATTGGATGGGCGAATCGACTTTATTCGTAAGTAAGAAGTTATTGTGAAAGTCAAATGGGTTTTTATCAGACGCAACCATGTTGCTTGTTTCTTTCGTACCTATGTTGATGGATAAGCGCAAAAGTCAAATCGAGGATTTAAGGTATCTGACTGCATTAAAAAGGCAGATTGAGTTAAAATTAAGAATATTTTGGATTGCTTTGTTTTATAGTCTATTTATTTGGATCTCCAAATCTGTGTTTGCTTTATTTTTACGAATAATATAATCCGAGTTATGTAATTTTTTTAAAAAGAAACACTGTGTCCTAAAACGAAACAGGATATTTTCCATCACCTTATCAAATAAACGCTACTCAAAATTATAAATTAATTTCCTTTTTTCTCTACCAGTTAATTTTTATCTGTATTTTGATATTAATTAACGATGAAAGAACCTAAATTTCCCGAATGAAACACCAAAGTGAGCCAATCTATATGCGCGCTTCTAGCATACGAGAAGAAAACAAGGAAATGTTTATGCTTTTTATACAAAAAATCCCATAATCGCCATCGTTCACTGTTAATTAAAAAGTAACACATTTTTTGTTCCTATAACGAGAAAGCAATTCTAAATAAATAACGACATGAATTAAACTGCATTTTCACTACTTTTAGATAACTTTATTATCTGAATATAAATTACGGAATATTTTTTATAAACTTATGGTAACTGAAAATTTAGTTAATGCTACTCATATAACATATGTATTCCAATGAAGATCTTACATTTTTTTTAATCCTCTTTCAGGAAAAAGAAACTGAAAATTTATAGGTTGTATTTGGCAAATATTTCTTAACTGATAGTTCTGAGGATATACCCATCAGATATTAGTTTAGTTTAATAAATTATATATTTAAATTATTTCCTTCATTTAATAAAATTTTATACTAATTTTTAATTCTGTGAGTAATTTTTTGTAGATATGTGGATTATGTAGATTTTATAGATAAGAATCGTTACAAATAAAAAATTATTTATTTTTGTGCAAATTTAAAACAAATCCATTTCTTTTAAACTAAGCAGATATCAAAATTTCCTGTTTTTTGTTTTGAAATTGATTTTTATATTACTAGAAAATAAAACCAGGTCACTATGAAATGATAAAATTTTAAATTGTACTAATAAATGGTTATAAAATTGAAAATTTTGAAACATTACTGGAATTTAAAAAATTAAAATCGGCATATGTTCAAATCTAGTTAAAAAGCATGCTTGTTTTTCAAACATTGACCATCAGCATGTACTCATTATACGATCATTGCATCTTTACAAAGTGATTCAGGGATTGAAATGGCCATACTCCACTTATAGGTTAAATGCTCAGTTTTCTGAAAACGAAGTTTAATCCAGCTTTGCAATTTGTGTAAATAAGGATTTCTTATCATAGATAGCACAGTACTTTTCAATATTGCACAGTATTGTGAATATTATTCAATATCTTTCTATGTTAAAAATTAAATTAATAAAGCTACGAATTCAATAAATGGTAATTTTTTTAATTTTATTTTTAAATAAAATATTTATTTTCTTTCCAATAACATGTTAAAGTTATAAATTACTGACAATTATTAATTTTTCTGTATACGCCAGGTATATATATATATATATATATATATATATATATATATATACCTGGCGTTGGATATTTTTTAGTGTACATCTTATTCAATCCTAGCTTCAGCAACTTATTTTCTGAATCAACATGAGGAGCACGGCACTGAATTTCTTCTTTCTTTGAAATATTATTAGTTCTATATTTACTCAAATAATACAATTTTTAAAAAATAATTGTGAAAAGAAAGATACAAATTTATAAAAAATTATTGCAAAAAAAAAATTAAAAACATGCTTTACTGCATGCTTGCATG
This sequence comes from Argiope bruennichi, assembly GCF_947563725.1. Lineage (NCBI taxonomy): Eukaryota > Metazoa > Arthropoda > Arachnida > Araneae > Araneidae > Argiope > Argiope bruennichi. Next base: position 122,967,023 of record NC_079162.1, read on the forward strand.
TGAAATTCTAGCATTTCTTTTTTTGGAAGCATTAGAATTTTTCTTCCAAACTGTTAAGTTATCTGATTTTATTCGTTTTACAAACAAATTTTTAAAATATTTAGAAAATGGTTTAGAATGTTTTTGCACTTAACAATGCATTAGAAACCTGCATTTAAAATATTCGAGGAAAAGAAAACTTGTTTGTAAATTACGCCAACTTTTATGATAGTAAATTGTTTTGACAAAAACTGTCTCAAAATTTTTCTCCTGTCAGTTTTCTAATATAATTTTTATTTATTTGTTTCAAAGGAACGTGTTTTATTTCATATGACTTTGCACAAATAAAACAATTATATTTCAAATCCTGTTACTTCATGAATGTGTTGGGAGTATTTATTTTCTCATTTGTAATTTAAATTACTGTTAATTAATATTATAGGGAATATTATTTGTCGTTGAAAACTTTTGCACATGCATTTGTATTTTGTAACTAAGCTGTATGGAAATTTATTACGTATTTTTAAAAAGGTACATACAATTAAAAATATATATAAAAAAAACATGTATTTGTTAAATTTCATAATGAAAAACTATCTTTTCATATTTTTTGATAAACTTTGAAATATATCTTTGAACAATAAAAATTATGAATCAAATTCTGATCCCAATTATTATGTTCCAAGAGACAACAAATGATCATGGATGGATTCCATAGAATAGTTATGAAAATTTGGATTATATGAGTACTATTTCTGTCTGAATGTTTTAATCCAAATGCAAATCTGTTTGTATTTCAGTTTTATTAAAAATAAATTTATCGGAGCTTGTTGATTAAAAAATTTACAATTAAGCATATCAACAGAATCATCACATAAAATTTAATTTTTACTAAGTTTTTCCAACCCTAATACAAATGAAAATATTTTGTGAATGGTTCACGTATCATAACAATGGAACATTAGTAATGAAGGATTTAAAATATCAATATAAGTTTCTTAGATTGAAAATGAAATACAGTAAAAATAATTGTTTTAAAAACAATAGTAATAGTGATGTACTTTGATATTTATATGTAATGAGTTTATTTTTCAATTTATTATATAGAATACCTGTATTGGTCTATAATATAATATTCTTATGTACATACACTAAGGAAAAAAAATGAGGTAAGGAAAAATAAGCAGTTGTACATTTTAAATTTTATGAAAATTTTTACAAAATTAAACAGAAAAAAATACATGCAAATATATATTTTTCATACAAAATTTAATTTAAATATTAATCATTTTAATTTACAAAGAGTAAATGAATAATAATGTTGTAAAGAAATGAATCATTTTAACAAAATTAAAAAAGAAGATGTTGAGTTTGGTTAGTAAAAGAGCTGATAATGAAAACGAAATATAAAGAATTGCTCACAATTCTTTTGGAGTTCTTAGATTATGGTTTAAACATTGAATGAAATTCACGTTTCACAATCAAGGGTCAAGAGTTTGAATTTCAGATGACATATGAATTAACTTTTCCTATGCTATCTTCTTCAACTGTAAATGATTGTACATTTACTTGAGTTGTATTTTTATCTTTTTGGTTTGGTTGGCATGCGCAAAAATATTTTTTTTTTTCACTTTGGCAGTTAATGGCAAGAAAATTTTTTTACTTTTTTTCTGAGAATTGTGAAAATTATTCATATGTATAATATGTTCAGTGGTGTACCAAAGAGCGGTGACACCCGGATCACAGTGACAATTTTTCGCACATCTCATTATATTAAACTTTAACAAGTAACTAAAATGCATTAATATTCTGCCCAAGGCATCTCCTAAGATTTGCGACCTGGACGTCCCTACACCGTTTGCCTTTCCCAAATTATATCATTGCTGTGTTCAAAGCAGCAGTGTTGCAGTTTCAGCAATCAAGCAGTGTTCAAAAGCATATTGTTCAACATTGCGTGAGATGTATAAAAAAGAAAGTAATAGAAAAAAATTAATTTCAAAAATTTTGAAGATCTTTCTTAAACTCGGAGCTCAAAATTTGAATTATGACGTCCCATGAAAGATAGGAAATAACTAGAGTCACAATTGAGCTTATAATTACGGAGTGCCCGACCAGCACAGGGCTACCTCCAACATTGCAAATGAGAAGACCTGGCTTAAGGTAATTTGACCTGAGATGCGTACGTCTCCTACAGATGATTAAATCAATTTTTGACAGTTCGCCTCGCTTGTATTCGAACCCGAAACCTTATACTCCGCTATGATATGCTCTTAGTTCAGCCGACTGAGCCATCGGCGCTTTGATAGAAATTTTATTTTTTAGTCACAGCTCCATACAATGGAACCACACAAGTATATGAATAATGAGTAAACCAAACAGATAGCCGCACAGACCACCTGCTACCTTCCGCTTCCTAGATGGATTCCGTAAGAAAACAAATGTATTGATTATTTTGTCGAGTACAATGTAAAATTAAATTTTTTTAATACATTAGTGGTAAATTTTTACCACCTTTTTTGTTATCGTAAGGCTCTTATGAAAGTCAAGTTCAATCATTTAACCATACAAAATTATTTCATACAACAACTCAAAATTTTATTTCTTCACATATTGTAAGGACACAAGTAGATTTTAGGAAATCGTTAAAATTCTGTCTTATAAGCTATGCGGTTAGCGGAATCTCAGTATTTTATTTTATAAAAAAAGAATAAAAACCAAAAGCAGCAACTTTGATGTATATCACAGAAAAAAAAATTACACAGAATTTGTTTTCATTCAAATAATAAGTCCACTAGATATGATAAAAAACTTACGCTATTTTTCCTTCGGAATTTCTTAAGCGATCACAGCGCTCCACGTTTCATCGATCATAGCGCCACTCATGCAATAAACCGTCACTTTAACTAATTACCAAAACCTAAATAATGGTTAAATAATTCTTATAAATCATTCTTACTAATTTTAGTGAACAGTAATTATTTGGCAAATTAAATCGTTACTTTAACGAATTTTCCTAAACCCATGTAACGGAACGACATCGTGTAGATTGTTCTTGCAAATTTTTTATCATAGTACCGTGGATTACACAAGAATACAAATTATTTCAAAAATTCAAATCCAAATCTAAACGTGCGAAGCTGAATACAAGCACAGCAAAATACTATATGCAAAATGACAAGAGGTTAACATCAAACCACAAACATTAATATGTTTGGAAAGCAAGAATAAATGCAATGAAAACATACCCTTTGCATGCAAGTATCTTCAGAAGGAATGCAAGGTTCAGAAGTCTGATTGTTTAAAATTTGTGACGAAATAAAATTTCGAGTCGTTGTATGAAATAATGTTGTATATTTAACCGATTCAACTTGACTTTCATAACAGGCATTAAATATAAAAAAAGTTGTAAACTTATACCACTAATATATTAAAAAAATTTATTTTAATATTAGCCTCTGCATTCAGGTTGACACTCTGCTATTCATTTATGCGATCGTTTTTTGAAGTGCAAACTATCAGGTGGGAAGGTAAGACTGCCTGTTTGGCTTGCACAATATATAAACATTAGAGAATCTGTTCGCCGACTTCAGTAACACTGTCGCATCTGATAACATCCCGTTATGTCTCTCTGAATTCCTTTGCTGATTGAAATGCATTTCTTTAAAATTCCCAAACGGCAGAAGACGAGCATTTCCTTGCTCCTCATGCGTTCAAAAGTTCATTAGCAGCGCGGGGAGAGTACTCGTTACGCCCTATTCCTGTAGTCAAATTACTGCTGAAGAAAAAGAGGCTGTATACAAAATTTAATAACACTTTATAATTTCATCTCAAGATTTTCCATATGTTCCGTTTTTTTACCGCTGTGTTTGAATATAATTTATTAATTACGTAAAAACGCGTTTGATATTGAAATTGCATATTCGTTAAAATTGCTGCATCAGAAAATTTAATCATTCAGAAGTTCTCTCTCTCTCTTTCTTTGTCTTTTTTTTTTTCATCCTTTTCGTCTTTTTTTTATTTTTATTTTCTTCATTTTAAGAGTTATTGATATAAATAACTTACTGTAAGTACTTAAAAGTCTTATAAATTTTAATTATGTGTTAATTAAATCCGATAGGAATTGCTTGCAAATATTTATTAGAATATAAAGAGAATAACGTTCTAATGTTGAAAATTTAATAATATATATGTAGATTCATATCTAAGAAATAACTTCATCAACAATGTAAATTTTTAAAATTTATTAATTTAAAATGACAGAATAGTAACACAGGGCAAATATTATTTTATGATAAAAATATTATTTTTCTGGTCGATATATAAGCAATTAAAATTTGCAGGTGTATGCCAAAATTATCCAAATCATAACCTCTCCTTTCTCTTCAAACGAATCTGCATACCCACAATAGCTGTTAAATACTAAAATATGCATACTACGAAAAAATGTCCGATTTTATGAATACGGCAATCAAACTCCGCATTTCTAACCAAAGAGAACATTTGCTAGCATTTTTTTGTTTGAAATTATGTTCTTTTATTTAAGCAATGCACAAAATATGTAATATCAGCCAATTTTCAAACGATTTGCAGAATTCTTTGAGGAAAGAATATTTAATTTGTTATTTTATAATTAAAACTGTTTCAAGAACTGGTATGGGGGACATTGAGCTTAGAAAAATAATTAACACTGTTTTAAACACAGTTTTCTGAAACAATAAACATTTTATTTCATTTACTTTTTTTTAAATTTATTATTTTTACATACTTTTCGATAATAGTAAATTACGGATTGGACCTAAAAGTTGGTTAAATTTCGGAATGGAAATAATTTTATTTACTATCAAATTTGATATCCATTCAATAATCTGTCCCGAGTTATCTATTTTCGGAAACTTCAATATCGTCTTCGTTAACAGAAATGTTCTAACAAAGAGTTATTTTCTTCTTGAAAAGAGTTTGAAGTGTCGAATCCAGCATCTTCCTCATCACTGATATCAAATCCTATTCATCTGAATCTTCAAAGAGTATTTTATTAATTTCTTTTTGAGTTAAAACTTTCCGATAACCCGTCATTTTAGCAAGATATTTTAATGGCGAGCAGAATGCGTACTGTAAATTAAGCATCTGCACTCGAACACTTTCTGGAGACAGAAATCAACAGTGACAGCGGGAACGGAAGCAACCACTGTTACAAAGACAAAATCGCCCCGCACCGTTTTACGACCCTGCTGAGAAAAGGGGAAGAAAATAAATAGGTGCCATTTCGGCCGTTCTGTGGATGTCTGAATGTACAGCCTTCTCGGCCGCATTTGGCGTCAGAAGGTTAAATGTCATAATATTCATTCAGCATATAATTTATACTATGTTTAGCTGAATAGTCAATAATCTGACAAATTAACACGACGTCACATTTTTTCCGACTAATCTTTATCCTTGGGCTAAGATTTTATCATAGATTATGAAAAAAAAAATGTTTTCATCGGGCACTTCGATTACCTGCCAGTGAAATTAGAGAAATTGAAGCTTTTATATTATTCATGAATAGGACGATAGTTGTTTTCCATAATTCATAATTCAAATTCAAGTTCTAAAATTAATCATCGTCTTATTCATATAATTGTTACTTCCTCGGTAACGAATTGATAAATTTATTTTATTCATTTCACTAGGAGAATTTCCTGACTAAAATCTAGTTAATGGTTAAACTAAATTTTTTAAAAAAAGTGTTTTCTTTTAACACTCTTGTGAGTTTGCATGCTAAGAAGAGCTATTTTGCTGTATCCAAATTATGTGAATTCATTATAAATCACTGGAATAAGTAAATTGTATAGTTGTAAATTAAATCCATTTAACAATAAAATATCTGTTTTCTTTTGCAATCTAATTTATCATGTTACAATTATTACGCTAAAGAAATATTACCGACTGCAGCTGACGACAAAAAAAATATTTTTGGTATGGCAGCTTTTTAGCTACACTAAAAAATGTATCCAGGTATGCACTAATTTTTTAAAAATAAATTATTACCTAAATGCTTAACACTCTGCATTCAATATTATGACTATGTAATCGGAGAACGTATCATTTATATATACTTTTCTTTCACTTACTATTATCGGCAAAAAGTATATAATTGCAGATGCTCCTAAATTTTTAATAGACTTTGAATAAAGATATCTTGATAAAAAGATGATTAAAATAGTTATTCTTAGAATATTCGTAAATAACACATTAACCCCTTGATATATGAATTTACTTAATTTCCTGATTAGATGGCAGATCTTATTTGGGACAATTATCGTTATCTTAATTCCCAGAAAAATATAAGGGCATATGAGGTAATGATGCGTTTTCAAGTGATTTTAGCTTTTTAAATTACTTAATACTTTCACTTAATTACAGATTTAAAATTAAAAATTAAATAATTCCATACGCGAGTTGGACTCGCCATTGTATATGAAGGGTTTAAAAAAAGCCCATGCATGCAACTAAGGGGATAAAACTTACGTTTTGGTAGGAATATTAGCTTGTAATAACTTCGAATTAAGGAAGTACTTAATAGTACATAGAATAGTCAGTAAGTGCATAAATAAAAATGAAGATAGGTGAATTCATGCTCAAGATCTAATTTTTTTTTTTTTCAAATAAAATGCATTCGTATGATAGGCTTTAAATGCATTTAAAGCCTAAATATATATAGAAAAATAAATACAAGGGGGATCTAACGTTTAAGCAGTCCATTTTTCATAAGAATATTTTTCATATCTTACATAAAATAGTAAGTTTGTACATATATTTACAAAATATTTTCTCCGGTCTTCTTAAAAAACATGTTGTATCTTTTCTGCATTCTATATTGTTCGTGTCCGAACTATAGTAAATTTTTGTAGAGTACGCACAGTTATTTTCCTCGGAATCGAAACACATCTTAATTTTTGCTGGTTGTTGCAATCCTCACTAAACAAATATTTTAGGTAGGGGACTAAGCAGAAAAATCGGTTTTTGGAGAAAACATCGAATAATTTTTATTTATTATTCTGGATTTCTAAAACAATTACTTTTATAAAACTTCTTGTTTCAACATTCATTTTATATAGCTTCTGATATAAAATAGTAAGAGTATGCATTTGTTCACTTAGCATGACACGTCATTCTAGTACAATCTGTGTTTCTATCTATATACTACAATCTATAATGGAATATGACTATATTTTTTCTAAAATTAGATCGCAGAGAAATTAAATCTCAAGAGTCTGGGAAGAAACTGAGTCCTGTTTTTTTACAAATACTTTTATAAAGTTTTGACAATGAAAAAAAGGATCAGCATTTGAATAAAAAAGAATTAAATAATACTTGATTTTCTTTAATTAAATGTAAAATTAATTATTATGAGTTATTTTGAAGCCAAATTAGAGATATTGTGCTTGTCCACCTGTCGGATTTGTTTTGCCCCCCCCCGTCGGCAAATCTCTACCGCCACCTCTGGCCAAAAGGAGGGATGAGATGGATCATGAATCGTAGTTTTATTAGGATTTAATAGGAATTTAAATTATGGGATTGGAGGGTTAGAAAGGGTTAAGGTTTTTATTATAATAGTTTTACTTTGGGTCTTCTGGAATTTGGGTTTGGGATGTAGGTTTCGATTTCTTTTATTGCTGGGTTGTCGATATTTTCTAGGTCTGAGAAAAATTTGCTTGCAATCTTTTTGATGAAATCTTTAATTGATGGTAGGTTTAGGGCATGTCTGATATCCTCGTTTTTCATGAACCATCTCGCTTTTGTGATTTGTCTGAGAATAATGTTTTGGCACCTGTCTATTAGATTGAAATTTTTTGGAGCTGTATAAGCCCAAATTGGGCATGCATAAGTTAAGACAGGTCTGAGCATCGCAGTATAAATAAGCACTTTATTGTCCCTACACATTTCGGAATTCCGAGCAATTAGGGGATATAGTTTTCGCGAATTATCTCGGAATTTAGTTCTAGTGTAATTTATGTGGGATTTCCATGTTAAACTTTTATCCATGATAACACCTAGGTATTTTGCTTCCTGAGACCAGGGGATTGTAGTGTTTTTTTATTTTGATATTGAATTTAGGTTTTTTGTTTTTCTTAGTGAAAAATACAGCTTCAGTTTTCGAGGTGTTTATGGCAATTTTCCACTCGTGGAACCAGTTATCAAGGTCTTTTAGGTGCTTGTTGAGTGCGTGTGTAATGTATCTTATGTTTTTGTTTTTGGCCAGTATCGCGGTGTCATCTGCAAAAATGCAGAGTTTAGTATTTAAATTCTGTGGAATGTCGTTTATGTAAATAGAGTATAGGGTGGGGGACAGTTTTGCCCCTTGTGGTACGCCTGCTTGTATGGAGCGAAGTTTGGAGAGTATGGCATTTACTCTTACAGTGAATTTCCTGTTAAAAAGGAAAGAGCTAATGATCTGGATTAGTTGGGGGGGGGTATGTTATATTTAATTAATTTGTATATTAGTCTTTCTAGCCACACTCTGTCAAAAGCTTTTTGGATGTCTAGGAAAACAGCACCTGTGTGTTCTCTTTTCTCAAATCCTGAGGAGATAAATTCAACTGCTCTGAGGAGCTGGTGAGTTGTTGACAGTTTGGGTTTAAAACCAAATTGGAAGGGGATAAGAATATTATTATCATTTAGGTGGTTGTTTAATTTTTCGAGTATAAAATGTTCAGTAATTTTACTAAAATTTGGAAGAAGAGATATTGGCCTGTAGTTGGAGGGGATAGTTGGATCTTTGCCAGGTTTGAGAATTGGGGTCACAACTGCTGTTTTCAATGCAGTGGGAAAATATTTAAATTTAAAAATTAATGACATTATATGGTAGAATTTAATTAAGGAGACTAATGGTAGGTTTCTGATAATTAAGTTGGAGATACCATCAATTCCTGGTTCTTTTTTAATATTTAATTTTTTAATGTACTTTATGAAGTCTATGATGTTGGGGGGTTCTAATTCTGTTGTGTTTTGTGTTGAATAGAATTTTTGGAGTGTTGTTTCAACTGTGTATTCTGTGTTTGTGCTGTGCATGTCATTTAGTGTAAATTGTTGCTCCAAGATTTGCGCTAAAGTTTCTGCTTTGTCTGTGTTGGAAATTGCTTTACCGGCCGGGCCATTAAGGGCTGATATTTTAGTGTGTTGTTTTCTCATGTGCTTTGCTGTGTTCCAAAGTGAGTTGTCGTTTGGTTGAAGAATTATGAGTTTTTTATTCCAATCTTCTTGGATAGCCTGTTTTTTTGGTTTTATCTGTCAATCTATTTAATTTGTTGTATTCTTTTTTAACTGCTGGGTCCCGAGTGGTTTGCCATTTTTTTCTCGCAGCATTCCTTAGTTTATAAAGGTCTTTTACTTTGTTGTTGATATATTGGGAGTCTGGGTCTATTGTTTGGGAAATTGTGTTGAAGGTGATTATTATTGTGTTAGAGAATTCTTCTACTAGTGTGTCTAATTCTTGTGTGTAGTTTGCTGTGGAATTTAGATTAGTGTTGTTTAAGATGTCTTTTTTAAATTTAATCCAGTTTGTTTTTATTTTATTGCTATTTTTAGGGGTTTTAAATTTAAAATAATAGTTTAGTATTACTGGATTGTGATCTGAACTGAGCTCCGGGACTGAGGAGATGTCGTAAGGGTATATAATGTTTTTTGTTACGGCAAGATCAATAAATGATGCAGAATATATGCCATATCTTGTGGGGGTGGGTGGGGCGGTAATTTCATAGTTACTTTTTTTAGTAAATTCGTATAAATTTTTACCTCTTGTTGTATTTTTGTTTGAGCCCCAGCTAACGTGATGTGCGTTAAAATCTCCACCTAGAATGCATAGGTTTTCTAAATGCATTATATTTTTTAAGTCCAGTGTGAATGTTTTGTTGTCTGAGGAGGGGGGGGGGATGTAAATAGATGCTATTAGAATTGGGTTTGAATTAATTAAGTTGAGTGAAATTATAGTAGCTTCTATCTGATTTAATTGAGGAGATAGTATATCATGGTGAGGTAGATTGTTTTTAATTAAAATGGCAGTTTCTCCGCTAGGTTGGATGGGGTCTTGATTTGATCTATAGTTTATGTGGGTAGTGAAGTTTGAAATTTTGATAGTTTGAGGAGGTCTTAGGCGGGTTTCTTGAATTAAAATAATGTCGGGGCTGTGCTTATTTATAAAGTCTCTTAACTCATAAGAGCGGGAGTTGATGCCGTTTGCATTCCAGAACACTATTCTGAGACTGTTAGGAGCGAATTATTATTTAATGACTACTTCCAGAAGGTTTTCAACTTGAAGTTGCGGGGTTTGAGCATTTTTTAAATTTCTTATTGCTTCTAGGAATTGTGGGTTAGCTTTAAAAATATTTCTCAGGGTTATCATTGTCTGGAGAAGTTCGAGAGTTTCTTTCAGTGATAATTCCTCTTGGGATTCTCGGACGGCCTGCAGTAGTGGCGCCATCTGTTGGAGTGGGGGGAAGACTGAAGTAGGTTCTGGAGTTGTCCGGGGGGCTTGTTGTCGGTTATTAATCACGTTCGCATAGGATCTATTATCAGTGTAGTTACTATTGAAGGTTGAAGGGGCTGGGCGTGGAAGGGGGGCTTGCATCTTTGGGAACTTTTCGCATCCTCTCCATGAGGCGACGTGGCCTTCTTTGCCGCAATTGATGCACTTGGGTTTTTCTAGTTTGGTTGTGATTTCGCATTCTCTAGTTTTGTGATTTTTCCAGCATTTAAGACATCTTGGTAATCCTCCGCATATTGTAAAACTATGGTGAAAGCAGTGACAGTTCCAACACTGCGTAAACACTGAGCGTTTTTGGAAGCTTTCTATATTTATTGAGATATAACATTGCGTTTGAATCAAAATGTCGCTGACAATGTAAATTTAAATTTTTTTAACACATTAGTGGTAAATTTTTACCACCTTTTTTGTTATTGTAAGGCTCTTATGAAAGTCAAGTTCAATTATTTAACCATACAAAATGCAAAAAACTCATGCCACTCAAAAACAAAATGCCACTCCTGCAAAAAACCGTCACTTTAACTAATTACCAAAACCTAAATAATGGTTAAATAATGTCTTATAAATCATTCTTACTAATTTTAGTGAACAGTAATTATTTGGCAAATTAAATCGTTACTTTAACGAATTTTCCTAAACCCATGTAACGGAACGACATCGTGTAGATTGTTCTTGCAAATTTTTAATCATAGTACCGTGGATCACACAAGAATGGAAATTATTTCAAAAATTCAAATCCAAATCTAAACGTGCGAAGCTGAATACAAGCACAGCAAAATACTATATGCAAAATGACAAGAGGTTAACATCAAACCACAAACATCAATAAGTTTGGAAAGCAAGAATAAATGCAATGAAAACATACCCGTTGAATGCAAGTATCTTCCAAGAGGATTTGTATTAAATTACTAGGAAAAAACTAAACTTATTCTTGAAGACAGGTAGAACTATTAATTTAAAACTTTCCCTCGCTTAAAGCTAAACTAGCTCACAACATTTCATTAAAACGCTTTGTCATCAGATGAATTAAATCGAAGTGTCTTAGCAGCAGATAAATAAAATTCAAAGAGAATAAACCATATACTCAATTGCAATAATATTATTACATAGATATATCCTCCTTTTTAAAATTTCTGTATCACAATAGCTTTTAGAAAAATCATTAAAAGAAAATTGTTAATAATATTATAGCCTCATTATATAAATTTTCTTACAAAATTTTTAAATCCTGTTCATTTGCGAGAAAACCTAGTTGTTGAAAATTTTAGAGTTTAAATTAGAATGGTAATTACTTTAAAGTCACTCATTGCTTTGGTGAAACTTGATTAGCGCCAAAATGTCGCATAAGAAATAAAGCTATGAAATTAAAACAGTGCTTTATGTTATGCATTATTATACAGTCCACGTTTTAGAAAGCACCTCTTCTGCCATATTTTTTTATTTCATTTGTATTAAATTTACGAAAAGTTGACTAGTTGCTTTGTTATATATGAAGCAACTGAATGCATGGATGGCCTCATGTATGTCCTCGATTGATTTTATTTTGGATCTCCAGAGATGTTGTTGTATATAAATTTCCAGAATCTTTCTCGTTCTTCAATTTTGCTGTTTTAATGATGGGGGAGGCAAAGTTAGTGCTGAGGTTGATTTCAAACATCTCCAAATTTTACTATCTAGAAAAGTCATTCCATGAAGTAGCAACGTCAGAAAACAAAATTTTCATTTTCCTTGGCCCCAGTATATTCCATTAGTTTATAGTTATACATTGTAGTTAATAGAGATGATGAGCTTGCATCAGTTCAACACACACACTGCAGCACTGAAGATAAACAAATAAATAAGGAATGACAAACTTACGAAAACAAAGATAATAATGTAAAGATATAGCTGCTACAAGCTAAATACCGATAATGACGTTTTGGTAAATCTATACTTTTTCTTATAAACTTACTTGAAGAAAGAGGAAGTCGTAAAAAAAAAAAAAATTGTCCCGTCTGTGTCCATACTGAAGATAGAAATAAAATTTGTATCGTCTGATGGCTATTGCAGTATAGAAGTTTTAATAAGGAGGATTTATCTATGTACCAATATTTTTATAACAGAAGATATGGTTTATTCTCTTTGGATTTTAATTGCATGTTGCAGAGACGCTTCGAATCAATTCATATGATGACAAAGTGTTTTAACCAAACGTTGTAAGCTAGTTTAGCTTTAGGTACGAGAAAGTTTTTAATTTAATAGTTCCACCTGTCTTCAAGAACAAATGTAGTTGTTTTTCTTGTAATTTAGTTCAAATCCTAATGGAAGATATTTACATTCAACTGGTATGTTTTCATTGCATTTTTTCTTGCTTTCCAAACTTATTGATGTTTATGGTTTGATGTTAACCTCTTGTCATTTTGCATATAGTATTTTGCTGTGGTTGTATTCAGCTTCGCACGTTTAGATTTGGATTTGAATTTTTGAAATAATTTGTATTCTTGTGTGATCTACGAAATTATGATTAAAAATTAGCAAGAACAATCAATACAATGTCGCTCCATTACATAGGTTTAGGAAAATTCGTTAAAGTAACGATTTCATTTGCCGAATAATTACTTTTCACTAAAAATTAGTAAGAACAATTTATAAGACATTATTCAACCATCTTTTAGGTTTTGGTAATTAGCTAAAGTGACGGTTTATTGCATCAGTGGCGCTGTGATCGATGAAACGTGGGGCGCTGTGATCGCTTAAAAATTCCGAAGGTAAAAAAAACCACAAGTTTTTTAACATATCAAGTGGACTTATTATTTGGATGAAAACCATTTCTGTACATTTTTTTTCTTCTGTGATATACATCAAAGTTGCTGCTTTTGTTTTTTATAATATAAAATACTGAGATTCCTCTAACCGCAAAGCTTATCAGACAGAATTTTAACGAATTCCTAACATCTACTTGGCTCCTTACAAGGTCCAGAAGTCTGACTGTTTAAAATATGTGACGAAATAAAATTTCGAGTAGTTGTATGGAATAATTTTGTATGTTTTACCGATTCAACTTGACTTTCATAACAGGCAACAAATATAAAAAAAGTTGTAAACATATACCACTAATATATTTAAAAAATTTATTTTAATATTTTCCTCTACAGTAACATAATAAGTTCATTTTCAGTATATGATCTTTTAAAGCGCAAACTATCAGGTCGTAAGGCTTGTTTGGCTTGTGCAATGTTGATATATCAGGGGGTTTGTTCGCCGTCTTTATTGACACTGTCGGAAAAGTCCCGAACGGCTGAAAGTATAAACGGTTGAAGACGAGCATATCCCTACTCCTTTTTGCTTTCAAAAGTTCATTAGCAGCGCGAGGAGAGTACTCTTGACGCCCTCTTCCTGTGGTCAAATTACTGCTGAAAAAAAAGAGGCTGTATATAAAATTTAATAACACTTTTTAATTTCACCTCAAGATTTTCCAGATGTTCCGTTTTTTTACCGCTGTGTTTGATTATAATTTATTAATTACGGATAAACGCGTTTGATATTGAAATTGCATATTCGTTAAAATTGCTGCATCAGAAAATTTAGTCATTCAGAAGTTCTCTCATTTTTTTTCTTCTTCATTTTAAGAGTTATTAATATAAGTAACTTACTGTAAGTACTTAAAAATTCTTATAAATTTTAATTATGTGTTAATTATATCCCATAGGAATTGCTTGCATATATTTATTAGAATATAAAGAGAATGACGTTCTAATGTTGAAAATTTATTAATATATATGTAAATTCATATCTAAGAAATAACTTCATTAACACTGCAAATTTTTAAATTTATTAATTTAAAATGACAGAATAGTAACACAGGGCAAATATTATTTTATGGTAAAAAATATTATTTTTCTGTTCGATATATACCAATTAAAATTTTGCAGGTGTATGCCAAAATTATATAAATCAAAACCTCTCCTTTCTCTTCCAAACGAATCTGCATATCCACAATAGCTGTTAAATACTAAAATATGCATACTACGAAAAAATGTCCGATTTTATGAATACGGCAATCAAACTCCGCATTTCTAACCAAAGAGAACGTTTGCTAGCATTTTTTTAAAATTATGTTCTTTGATTTTAGCAATGCACAAAATATGTAATATCAGCCAATTTTCAAACGATTTGCAGAATTCTTTGAGGAAAGAATATTTAATTTGTTATTTTATAATTAAAACTGTTTCAAGAACTGGTATGGGGGAGATTGAGCTTTGAAAAATAATTAATACTGTTTTAAACACAGTTTTCTGAAACAATAAACATTTTAATTCATTTATTTTTTAAAAAAATTTATTATTTTTACATACTTTTCGATAATTGTAAATTACGGATTGGACCTAAAAGTTGGTCAAATTTCGGAATGGAAATAATTTTATTTACTATCAAATTTGATATCCATTCAATAATCTGTCCCGAGTTATCCATTTTCGGAAACTTCAATATCGTCTTCGTTAACAGAAATGTTCTAACAAAGAATTATTTTCTTCTTGAAAAGAGTTTGAAGTGTCGAATCCAGCATCTTCCTCATCACTGATATCAAATCCTATTCATCTGAATCTTCAAAGAGTATTTTATTAATTTCTTTTTGAGTTAAAACTTTCCGATAACTTGTCATTTTAGCAAGATATTTTAATGGCGAGCAGAATGCGTACTGTAAATTAAGCATCTGCCCTCGAACACTTTCTGGAGACAGAAATCAACAGTGACAGCGGGAACGGAAGCAACCACTGTTACAAGGACAAAATTGCCCCCCCCACCGTTTTACGACCCTGCTGAGAAAAGGGGAAGAAAATAAATAGGTGACATTTCGGCCGCTCGGCCGTTCTGTGGATGTCTGAATGTACAGTCATCTCGGCCGCATTGGGTGTCAGAAGGTTAAATAAAATGTCTGTGAATTTGAACTCGTCAACATCCCTTCACATTGAATTCTTAGTCAACTGATCAAAATTTTTTGACATAATGCGCCATGTCATGTTTTATACACATGTCATCTTGTTGGTTATATTGCCAAAAGTAGTGCAAATTATAAGCTTAATGACAGACATTTGAATGAGATGTCTGAAAATCTGCGAACTCAACGTCTTCGACATCCATTGCATTCAGTTCTTAGTTTGGTCCATCAAAAATTGTCCTCAAAATATGGCATATTATTGGCCAACCTCCTTATCGATTATTGACCTACCCCCACTTGATTTTGCCAAATATAGCCAAACCACTTTAATATTTCGATTGTTTACAATATATTAACTTTAAGGTGAATTTCAAATAATCATATTCGATAATGCTCAACTCTCTGCAATCATTATGAAATGGTAACACTTTTGCCGATGAAGTTCTAAATTTCTCGGCGACGGGGAGGCAAGAGGATGCCGACAGGGGAGCAATTACCCCCCTGCTACCGCCGCCTCTGCTTTTGACAGTCACAAGTTAAACCTTACCCCATCCCCCACACAACCACTCTACGGGGCATTTAGTGTTTTTCGCTCACCTAGCATCCCAGAATGCACATCTGCCATAGCCCAACCCTCCAGCCGATCCAAGACGACCTCGCCGACAGAAGCAAGCCTCCCATTGGACGAGAGACGATAGAAGGCAGAACTATTTAAGCCAAAGTTCTCCTACATCCAACACCAGTCCAGATTCGAGATTCGAGATTTTCGCAGATTCGAGATTCGAGGAGATTCGATTTCGCAGGATTCGAGGATCTCGATTGTGGATACAACATGGATCCAATTGCTAAAAACGACGATATAAAGTGTTGCAAAGATGCTATATTTTATGGGAAGAAGAAAGTAGCAGAAGTCCGCCGCATGTTGCGTAGGGACCCCAATAGCCGTGTTCTGGCCGCCCTAGCGGAAAAATCCCAACAAGAGCTCAATAAACTCTATGAAAAGCTTCAAATCTTGACAAAAAATCAACAGCAAGGACAAAGGAATGACCCTGTTCAGCCTGTTCCTAGACCAACAACCAAACCCGTCGTTTCCGTGGACTCATCACCCGAAAAAACTTCACAGAAGAGCACAGTTGCCACACAACCTGATGAAGATATGAATGTTGATGACTTCATACCAGTATCCCCTAGGAAAACAGCGAAGAGAACTCTCTCTACAACTAATGAACCTGACATTGAGACTGCGAATAAATACGCCCTCCTGGAAGACGATAAAAAGCAAGAAGTCACACACTCTGATGATCCCAAAAAGTTAAAAATCCCAGCCATCAATCTGAAATTATCTGAAAACTACAGCATTATACTGCAAGAAATCTGCAGACAATACCCAAGAACCGTCAACACCTTCAGAAATAACTTTATCCAAATTTCCCCATATGCCAAAGAAGAAAGAGATAAGATTCTCACCCTCTTAGATGAAAAGAATCAAGAATATGTTCTCTCTGAATCTCTTGAAGACCGCCCACTTAAAATCATCATCAAGGGTCTCCCAGTAAACATGGAAAGCAGTGTAATTAATGAAGAACTTAGGGAAAGGAACTTCCACCCATTAAGAATCTCCCAGCTGAGAAACTATCGTCAGAAAACCCTCTACCCAATTTTCATGGTCGAACTAAAAAGGACTGAATTTGTTCAAGATATATACAACCTGAAATCACTTGCCTTTTTAAAGATCAGAGTTGAAACTTACAGGAAAAGAAACAAAGCCACGATGTGCTACAACTGTGCTGGTTTTTACCATAGTGCAAGAAACTGTAAATGCACCCCTAGATGCATCAAATGCAATGGCAAGCACCCTACAAATAGATGTGACATAAAAGAAAAGTTAGAAGAACCTGTCTGTATCAATTGCCACCAAGCGGGACACCTCGCCTCTTGGCGAGGATGTAAATCCTACCCAGTGATCAAAATTAATCCGGAGCTAAGAAAATCCTATGCAGATGCTGCAAAAAACAAGTTCAGCAATCATCTTTCGATCGCTCCTGACCCACCCAAACATGGAAATCCCATCACCCCTGAAAACATGCCTATTCAAGATCTCCTGGTTTCACTAAGAGAAATCAAGTCTATGCTGGCGGAATTTCCAGGCCTTCTCAATGCAGCGAAAAAGATCAAATTGGCCAAGACAAAAGAAGAAAAGAAACTCATATTAATTAATGCTCTGTTAGAATAATCACCCAACTCCTCTTTTGCAGCGCTGTTACGCCTTCCTCAACCTTGCCGTCTCCTGATTGGTCCTGACAAGTTTCTCCCATTATCCTGCACCTCATTGGCTCCTGGCTACTAATCTGATCCCTGAAAACCAGTGCCCCCTTCTCCTGGCCTCACTCCTGTGGTGTCATCTCAATAATCTTCAATCTTTCATCATCTATCAGTACCTTGAACTAATAAGAACATTTTTATTCACCGCTAAGTTTTACTTCTTGCTAGATTTACGGATGGTGGGGCCTGCGGCCCCAATGAGCCGTAATCCCGCTCTCAACAATCCAACACCAGTCCAGACCCTCTCCTACTCATGACTAGACGATGTAGCTATATCCAAAAAGTTTAGTCGATCGGAGATGGCGCCCTAACGATATTCCTTGTGTGATTAATATATCTGTTTTCCTACGGAATCCATCCAGGAAGCGGAAGGTAGCAGGTGGTCTGTACGGCTATCTGTTTGGTTTACGCAATATTCATATATTAGTATATTAAGCCTCTATATGCAATATTCATTAGCCGTATAGAGGTGTCATTCGTTAGGCCTTTGTTTGCCCCCGTAACAGTGTGCTAAAGGCAGAACTGAGCATTCTCAAGCTTCGAGGGTGCCAAGTTGTTTTTTTGCATACAAGATAATGCGCTATTGAGCCAAATGTAGAAACATCTAGAGGCTGCTCCGAGGGGAAAAGTTGAATTCCTTTTTCGATTAATTTTAAATATGACTGTTGTTTCTGTTGCAAATATTTTGAATGTAGTTTCGATTATTTATAAGCATGACGGAAATGTGAATGTAAATGATTAATTTAAAATCGGAAACTACCTGGTAGCCTTCGTTATTTTCGATTTATCTTAAATGCGATAGCCTTTCTTTTGGAAATATTTTGAATGTACTTTCGATTATTTTTAAGCATAACAGAAATGTATATGATTAATTAAAAATGTGTTTTTATTGTGTGTTCACATTTATATTTTGTAAATGCATAAAATCCAGCATCAAAAGCATTAATAATTTACTATAAGCGATTTGAAATATTTTCAGTTATTTATAAATGCAATTTATAAATAACTGAAATTTGAAAAACTATTCTCTTTCAATCAATTACAAATATAATTATTTTGTGAATTAATGTTTAAAATGGATGGTGAAATGGAAAGTGAAAATGTTTATTAAAAATTGAATGATAATGCATGTTTTAAATTATGGATCTTATATTCTGTAATAGTTATGATTCCATAATATGCTGAAAACAAAAGTACTGCAGACGTTTTTATAAATTCAGGAAGAAAATATTTATATGATAAAATACCTTGTATATTTCATCAAATCTGAGAATTTTTTAAAGATAAATCTTACTTCATTAATATAAATATTTATATTTAATGATTATTAATGATTTTTTTACAAAATCTTGAATCAAGAATTTGTCAAAGGTTCAATAGCTTGCATTTTCTTTTATAAACACACACACACACACACACACACACACACACACACACACACACACACACACACACACACACACACACAAGTAAGATACTGAAAAAATGTAAAACTTTTAGATAGTATCATGTTCAATGAAGTAATCATACTTCTGGTGTGAGCAAATTGATTAAAAGCCAGTGATTTTTTAAACTAAACATCTTTGTATAAATATCCTGCTTTGCATAAATACCCTGAATTATTCAAAATTAGTTTAAATTTTTAAAGCATATTCAATTTTAGAATTGAGAAATGGAGTTCTTATAACTCTTTGCTGTAATCTGTCTACTAAATTTTTTTTTTTAAATAAATTAGTATCTGACCATGAACCCTATATAACAAATATTTTTCTATGTCATTTATAAGCTTTTTTTCCAGCAATTTCATTGCATTTAAGTTAAAGGTCACTTTAAATTATATTAAAAATATTAGAACTTGAGAGAGTTTAGTGGGATTTTAGGAAAATGTATACTTTTGTATAAATGTGTATCTTTTTTTTCTTTTGTGCTTGCATATAAATAAAGTATTTCTATTTTTTTATTTGAAATTTTCATAAATTTACAAGGACTGCCTGGTTATTAATTTAATTTTTCGGTTATTTGATTTAAGGGAATGCAAAATAAATACATAAAAAAAACATCTTGACATATATTTAAGTAATTTAATGAAAACAAGAGAACATATATTTGAATAAACAATAGATAAAGCACGAGTTCCATTATAGTAACAAAAAAGGTGTTACTTATTAATTAACAGTGAACGATGGCGATAATACGATTTTTTTGTATAAAAAGCATAAACATTTCCTTGTTTTCTTCTCGTATGCTAGAAGCGTGCTTATAGATTGGCGCACTTTGGTGTTTCATTCGGGAAGTTTAGGTTCTTTCATCGTTAATTAATATCAAAATACAGATAAAAATTAACTGGTAGAGCAAATTGTAAATTAATTTATAATTTTGAGTAGCATTTATTTGATAAGGTGATGGAAAATATCCTGTTTCGTTTTAGGATACAGTGTTTCTTTTTTAAAAAATTACATAACTCGGATTATATGATTCGTAAAAATAAAGCAAACACAGATTTGGAGATCCATATAAATAGACTATAAAACAAAACAATCCAAAATATTCTTAATTTTAACTCAATCTGCCTTTTTAATGCAGTCAGATACCTTAAATCCTCGATTTGACTTTTGCGCTTATCCATCAACATAGGTACGAAAGAAACAAGCAACATGGTTGCGTCTGATAAAAACCCATTTGACTTTCACAATAACTTCTTACTTACGAATAAAGTCGATTCGCATATCCAATCCACAAATGTGTTGTAATTGAGCTGCTGGTGTAGTATAGGAATTGAACTTGATAAGAAGAGACGTTTGGTATGAAGGCTATTATTTCATTTAAGGTTATAGCCTTGAAGCGAAATTCGTTTTTGTGGTCAAACAAGATTAAGGTACGCTTCTTTACAATAAAATCAAATATTTTTATAAGCTTGTTTTATTCTTAATTTATCTGTTCCTTTTTCTGATTATATAATAATGTGCAAATGTAAACACCTGCATATGATGATTCATATTTCCTTCATTGCTGAAATTTTAGTGTGAACAATTATTGTATTTTTATTTGCTGTTGCTAAGTGAGAAATGTATTCGAGTTTCCACGCTTTTAATGGAGAGTATAAGAGAGAGCATTTAATAGAGTTCCAAGCATCTTACAGATGCCCAGGAAGCAATGGCGGTTGTTGGCATTGGCTTCAATTTTGTAAAAGGGATTTTAAAAATTCACTCCAGAAAACAATTCTAAATAAATAACGGCATGGAATAACCTGCATTTTCACTACTTTTAGCGAACTTTATTATCTGAATATACATTACGGAATATTTTTTATAAACTTATGGTAATTGAAAATTTAGTTAATGCTACTAATATAACATATGTATTCTAATGAAGATCTTACAGTTTTATAATCCTCTTTCAGGAAAAAGAAACTGAAAATCTATAGGTTGTATTTGGCAAATATTTCTTAAGTCATAGTTCTGAGGATATACCCATCAGAATTTAGTTTAGTTTAATAAATGATATTTTAAAATTATTTCCTTCTTTTAATAAAATTTTATACTAATTTTTAAATTTAATTCTGTGAGTAATTTTTATGTAGATATGTGGATTATGTAGATTTTATAGATAAAAATCGCTACAAATAAAAAATTATCTATTTTTGTGCAAATTTAAAAGAAATCCATTTCTTTTAAACTAAGCAGATATCAAAATTTCCTGTTTTAGTTTTGAAATTGATTTTTATTTTACTAGAAAATAAAACCAGGCCACTATGAAATGATGAAATTTTAAATTGTACTAAAAAATGGTTATAAAATTGAAAATGTTGAAACATCACTAGAATTTGAAAAATTAAAATCGGCATATGTTCAAATCTAGTTAAAAAGCATGCTTGTTTTTCAAACATTGGCCATCAACATGTACTCTTTATACGATACTTGCATCTTTACATATTTTTTTAAGTGATTCAGGGATTGAAATGGCCATACTCCCCTTATAGGTTAAATGCTCAGTTTTCTGAAAACGAAGTTTAATGCAGCTTTGCAATTTGCGTAAATAAGGATTTCTTATCATAGATAGCACAGTACTTTTCAATATTGCACAGTATTGTGAATATTATTCAATATCTTTCTATGTTAAAAATGAAATTAACAGGGCTACGAATTCAATAAATAGAAATTTTTTTATTTTATTTCTAAATAAAATATTTGTTATTTTCTTTTTCTTTTCAGTGTTAAAGTTATAAATTACTGTCAATAATATTTCCTGTATATATATATATATATATATATACCTGGCGGTGGATATTTTTTAGTGTACATCTTATTCAATCCAACCTTTAGCAACTTGTTTTCTGAATCAACATCAGGAGAACGACACTGAATTTCTTCTTTCTTTGAAATATTATTAGCTCTATATTTACTCAAATAATGCAATTCTTAAACAATAATTGCGATAAAAAAGATACGAATTTCATAAAAAATTATTGCAAAAAAAAAGAAAACCCCGACATTTAAAACATGCTTTATTGCATGCTTGCATGTGAAATTCTAGCATTTCTTTTTTTGGAAGCATTAGAATTTTTCTTCCAAACTGTTAAGTTAACTGATTTTATTGGTTTTACAAACAAATTTTTAAAATATTTAGAAAATAGTTTAGAATGTTTTTGCACTTAACAATGCATTAGAAACCTGCATTTAAAATATTCGAGGAAAAGAAAACTTGTTTGTAAATTAAGCCAACTTTTATGATAGTAAATTGTTTTGACAAAAACTATCTCAAAATTTTTCTCCTGTCAGTTTTCTAATATAATTTTTATTTATTTGTTTCAAAGGAACGCGTTTTATTTCATATGACTTTGCACAAATAAAACAATTATATTTCAAATCCTGTTACTTTATGTATGTGTTGGAAGTATTTATTTTCTCATTTGTAATTTAAATTACTGTTAATTAATATTATAGGGAGAATTTTCTGTTTTTGAAAACTTTTGCACATGCATTTATATTTTATAACTAAGCTCTATGAAAATTTATTACGTCCTTTTGAAAAGGTATATACAATTAAAAATATATATATAAAAAAACATGCATTTGTTAAATTTCATAATTATAAACTATCTTTTGATATTTTTTGACAAACTTTGAAACATATCTTTGTACGCTTAAAATTATGAATCAAATTCTGATCTCAATGGGGTCAATTCACGGTCACGTGTCAGGTACCAAACAAACCGCTTCTGCTCAATTTTCAACCGTTCTGCGCATGTTGGGATGTCTGCCGATAACGTTGATGAAACCATAGTTCAGTAAATGTTACGTTAGCCGATCTTTTATTAAAAACTTTTCATTTAAAAAAAATTAATATTTTGAATTTTTTTCTCCAAATTTTTGTAATAATGTAATTTTATTTCCTATACTAAAATTTTAATTAGTATTTTCAATGGAATTATTGTTTTTGCATAATTAATTAACAACACTTTTTAATTCGTTTGGGGCCGTTTTATTTTTTCCTTTCCCATATCATTTTCTTTTTCCTTTTTTATCCAAAGGATACATTTTGACAAATGACTATGGCAGTGTTTTTGAATAATTACATATGTTCTTTTTTATATATTATTTAAATATTGTTGAATATTGAATCTTATGAATATAGTTCTTTTAAAAAATAATTATTACTTTTAGATAAGTTAATATTTTAAAGCTTACTAATAAAATTATTACATTTTTTTTCTTATGTAATGATTTTTACTAATATTGAGACTTTGATGTTTTCAGTTTGCTCAGAGGAAAGAACATGAAACTCAAATTAGTATATATTGAATATATTATGTTTACAATTTCAAATTATGAAATATAAAAGGTATAGATACCTTTTTTTAAACTATGCAACTTATTATCAGTTATTTCATTTTAATTTGTAGAAATCACTAAAAGAAAACAAACAAAATTACGCTTTCATAATTTTTATTTACACATTACAAAAAATATAGATAAAATATATATGATAATTATTTGAAAAAATATTATCAAATGGATGTTTCAATGTACTCACTTATTCAAAAAACTCAAAAACTATTTACTATTTATCAACATTTATTTTTCTAGACACGTAGGAAGAATATAAACATAGCTTGACAAGAATGTAAATGATAAAATCAATTTTATTCAACAGAAACATCCTGGATACTAAACAATTTTTTTAATCACCAATAAAAACATAATGTTGAACAACGTACTTTTAAAGCAGAACATTTATGAGATTTATTTTAAATGCAAAGTTATATTGATAAAAATTACGTTGAATGAATATTATAAAATAAAACAAAAACATATAATACAGTAAATTTAATAAACAAGAATAAGGTCATGATATATATATATATATATATATATATATATATATATATATATATATATATATATATATATATATATATATATATATATATATATATATATATATATATAGAGAGAGAGAGAGAGAGAGAGAGAGAAAATTTCAACAGGACATAAAGAAGAGTTGGAAGAAACACTTTTATGCTTTTACAGAATTTTATAATTCAAAATTGATATGTTAAAGAAATAGAAAAAAAAAAAGAGTTAAACATCCATGTAGCAATCATATTGAGAATAAAAATTATATAATAAATGCTGATATGGAAATTGATTTTCAATGAAAAAACTTGTATTTATTAAAACATAAATCACTGAGGTGCACAATGGTATAGCAGGATATTATGATAACAGTCAATTTCAGTTTCAATACAATAAACTATTGACATTTCATTTTTAACGATAGAAAAGTTGTTTGACATAAATTCACTTTGAATCCATCAGCAAATGTAATTAGAAAACTAGTAATAATGCTTCCTGGAGCCATCCAATTTGCTCTTTTGTTATTAGGCATAATTATCCAGCAATACTAAATAACATGAATTACTAAAAGATTAAGACCGGGATAGCCTGGTTGGTAGAACGTCGGATTGGCGTCCCTCAGGTTGCGAGTTCGAACCCCGCCGCCCGGAGATTTCCCGCGTGCTTGGTGGCTGACGCGCGTTAAATCTGTCGTGGTCACAAAGTCCTCCATGTCGAGAGTAATACCACTGGGGTACTGGATCAGGGGTGATCGTTCTCTGATTCAGGTCTAAATTACGATCTCTGTTTGAGTGAAATGCGTGAATGAAGACCGCCCCGTAAAAAGGGTTGTGACGTGTGTGTAGCTAAGTCATTCTCTTGGCCCTAAATGGCGCTGCTATTGAAACAAGAGGCGCTCCCCCCCCCCCAGTCTTAAATCCACTGTCTTTGAACAGCGGACTTGCCTATGACAAGTGCCATAAGAAACAACAACACTAAAAGATAAAGAAAACTTTAAGGTTCATAATAAAAAAGTAAAACCTCATAATGCAATTTATTATAATACCAAAAATTATTTGAAGTTAATGAATGGTTTTTGAAAGTTACATAATATGCAAGTAATAAAAAAATTCAGAATTGACATTGTATAACCATGTATAAGTGAGAGCCCCTGCAAACAAAATATGCAAGTAAACATTTGTACTTTCATTGTTATTTTGTCGAAAATGCATTCTGTGAATCCAAAATAATTATTATTTTTATGATAAGCAACATCATTAAAATAGTAATTGAAATTTCATTGTTATTTGTTATATATCCTCAATACAAAAACTAGACTAAGCAATTTCCCTATAATACTAATATAAATGTTACATCTGATTTCGTTTCAGAAATGTTTCGATATATCAGGTCCTTTAAATCTTCCCGATTTCTTCTTTAATTCTGTGAATTACTCATTAAGATGAAAAAATCCACCAGCAAATACAGTTACTTGCATTTTAAAACATTTATTTGATTTAGATGCAACATATTTTTATCAATTGACACTCAAAGCACGGCTATGTACAATGCTTATATACAATCAGTTGCGAAAAATATTTTATATTGATGGAACAAAAACGAAACACAATCTAGAAATCGACTCTCTGTATGTCAACCTTTTTGAGTCCAATCATAGGCTTTCTTTCTAAGTCTATGTGGTTTGTTGCTTACTGTA
Source organism: Argiope bruennichi (assembly GCF_947563725.1). NCBI lineage: Eukaryota > Metazoa > Arthropoda > Arachnida > Araneae > Araneidae > Argiope > Argiope bruennichi. The sequence goes on from NC_079162.1 coordinate 122,992,816, forward strand.
TTGTGATTGGTTAGAAAATTACATGTTTATTTACATTATAGATGGAAGTCAAAGAGCGGGATTTGTATTAAATTATTGTTTATCCAGATAAGTGTGAAATGAAACGAAAATGTTTTTTCTCTCATACTTTCAATCTCATAACAAGCATTTAAAAAATTATTTCCATGTCTATGACATTTTTAGAAATTTTAGTGAAGATAAACTGCAGTAAGGTCAGAATAAGTATTGAAAGCTATTGTATTCCTGGCTTTCAAGAAGGCTTTAAGAAAACAATTACAATTATTTATTAAGTAATATTTAATACTGTGTAGTAATTTAAAATTCTTCCATTAAATTTGTGCCTGTCTTAAAGAGTTATTTAATTTATGAATTTTTTCACAAACAGTTCACTCTTTTTAATTCTCTTAACTTCTTTTTGACAAACACAAATTGTTTTTAGCATTTTTGTTATTTTATCTGAATTAATATTCATATAATTCTTAGTATTTAATTTAGATATAATTAGCTAATAATTTTAATTAGTGCTAAGAAACAGAATTATTGAATTTTTTAAGAGTTCATAGAATTATATTTTAAAGATTTTTAATTTTAAAATTCTTAAAACAGAAAAAGAAATTCAACATACAAAAAGAGAAGATAATTGCTGTAATTTCTAAATATTCATAATTCTCATGAAATATGCATTGGACAGTAGAATATAGAAATAGTAGTTCTTGTTTCATACCAATCTTTAAAAAAATTAACTAAAATTCGTAGAAATATCCTGCACTGTTTATCAGATTTATTACTTTTGAAGTTTGCTTCATAATACTGTTAGTGTGTGAATATAATTATTATTTAAATAGTTTTTTTAAATAGGGGATCTTTTTTCATGAAATTCAGTTGACAATGCATTCAGATATTGAGTGTTTAGCCTTTTTCTCAGTGCTTTGAAAATTTTTAAAAATCTGATATTAGAAACGATAATTGAATATTATATATTTTTTTAGTATTTTTATATGGTTATATTTTATTATTATGAATATGAATGTTACTGAAATATGTTGGTTATATTAAATAGAGTGCCTTTATAAACTGTCTTGCTAAATAATCATTTGAACAAATATCGAAAAAAAAAATTGCATACTATACATAAAAGAAAATTGCTGCATTTAGAGATATTTGAAAATAACATCACAGTATTTAGGATTTGTGTAGAATAGTACTTGTGATATTAAATCAGAATAGAAATCAACTTTCTACTTTCTTTTTGTTTCTTATATTCATTCCTTTAAGTAGATTAAGAAAATTAATGTATCAGATTAATTTTTTGAACACTTCAAATGTAGAGTTTGTACTCTAATAATTCTTAGTATTTTAGATAGGTTTCCTATTCTTTCTTTTATTGACTAATTCTCTGTTTAATTTTAAAATATTATAGAATTTATTTCAAGTCATTTCTTATTTGTGATTAAATTGGCTGATGATCTATGTTGCCTTGAAGCAAATATTTCATATTGAATAGAATGTCTATACTTTTTTAAAATATTATAGAATTTATTTCAAGTCATTTCTTATTTGTGATTAAATTGGCTGATGATCTATGTTGCCTTGAAGCAAATATTTCATATTGAATAGAATGTCTATACTTTTTTTAAATACATTTTATGAATAATAAATATGTGTATTTGCAAAAAGATTTGTATTATAAGTTATACTTATGAATTAAAGTGGCCTTTCCAAATATCCAGATAAAGTTCTGGCAAATTTTAAACAAATGTTTTCAAGTGAATTACTGATAGAAATTCTTACATTGGTATTGTTTTAAACAAAATCATTGGTCCTTCAAATAGAAATAAAGTTCTTCCTTTAGTCAATAGCTTATGCATTAAAATAATTTTAATAAAAATTATAAATATGCAATAACTTTTCCTTATATAAAAGATGAGATTGTATTTTCGATAACATTGTCATTTCTCAAAAGAATTGGTGATATTCCTTAAGTCGTATATTATAGTATTTAAAACTATTGTCTATTAATAATATAGTTTTATTAATTAAATTACGAGTTATTCAATGTTATTTTTAAGTGTTTCTGTAACTAACTGAAATGAATAAAAAATGTTGTATTGCAGAGGAATTTAGATAAACATTTCATTCAGCAGTTATTTTCAAATATAATACCATTGCTTGAAATTTGATAAAATAAATTACACTTCTTCAATTATTGTACACCTTAAAAAGTCCCCCCCCCCACACACACACACACGAAGTAGATTTAAGTTTTCATTTTGAAAGGAATTTCTCACACTTATATTGTTTCACTGAAATTTCTTTTTCATGTTTGTTAATAATTATAAATCTCAAGATCATCTAAACAATATGCATGTTAAAAATTAACTTTTTTCATCATATATTTTGATGATAATTTTTAAAAAGAATTTGTGTCCTCTTTATTGAATAAAAACATTTGTAGTCATTTGAAAAGGAAGAAGAGAAATGAATGGCATTTGAAACCCTCATAATGTGTATTAATTTTATTTCATGTATTATTTTATTTGATTTAATTTTAACCAGTGAATTTTAAAATGCATAAAGCATTATTTTACAATAGTGAGTTATGAAATGTAAGGAAATTTTATGTAGACATTTTTTATAAAAATTAATATAAATTAGCTATTTACAGAGAAGTGTAAATAATGAAATAAAGTATGCCTAATGATTTAGTGGATTAAGGCACTTTTTCTTTCTTTAGAAATACCATACAAAATCATACAACAGAATTTATAAAAACAAAAATAGCTAAATAAAAAACAAGCTTCAATGAAATAATAAGATTAGATAAATTTTATTTCTACTAGCTGGAATTAAGGGTTGCTATAAAGTAAATATTTTATGAAACTGTCTTAATGAGTTCCTTAATCAAATAATTTTACATTACTAAACATTTACGACATGAAATTTACACATACCATTCTGAGGTCCATTTCTTGTTAACTGTATATTTCTGCTATTTATTATTCTTTATTAATTATTTCTTAAAACATTTAATTAAATAATGGAACTATATGTCAAGTTTTAGTACTTTTGCTTGACTTTAAGCTTACTTCATCTTTCAACTTCTGAAATAATTACAGCGAAAAAAAAAAAAAAAAAACAGTATCATATATGCCAGTTTAAAGTGTAAATACTTATCTGCATGATTTTGTAATTTAGATCCATTATATCAAATAAAGGCATTATTAAATCATTTCATTTTTCTTCAGAGGTTTTGGTTTAAATATTATAGGATTATTGTTGGTATAAGGTCACTTAACATTACTCAGTCCTTTTCTTACCAATGAAGAAGATATCAACTAGCAGGTTCGCCAGCGATATTTTCTATATTTAATTTCAGTTAAATTGTTAGCCATAATTTCATCTTTATAATTCCCTCTTCTGTATTGCTGAGTGATTCATCAACAAAAGAAAGAAAACTAAGCATTTTGAATATGCATTTATGTTGCAGTAAATAAGTTCACCTGTGAATTCTGATATATATTTGAGATATTTACAAATTAGTATAAAATATTTTGATAAAATACTATATTGTATCCATTAATTGTATTTTTAATTTTGGAAATTTGCCATTGTCTTTCATTTGCCTACACTATCTTTCAGTTGTTATATTATCTTGTTATTAAATAACAGGCCTCCCAATGGTTCGGCTTAAGTGACTGTCGAGAGGTTTCTGGCTGACTCTGAAGCTATGAACTTTTATTGAATTTATTTAATAGCTTTTCAACATCACCAGTGATGCAACTGAAGGAATCACTGCAACATCTATCTGAGAAAGCAAACTGGGATTTCTAAAAGTTGAGCAACGTTTGAAAACTGTGTTTCTTTTTAAATTCATGTGAAATGAATAATATCATTTTTTCATTTCACATGAATTAATGAATGCTATAATTTTTTCCTAAGTATCCCAGAATCATCAACGGATGAAAAATGTAATGTTTTCATGAATAATGAAAGATAAAATATCAAGTGTAAATAGTTTTATTGTATAAATGCATATTTTATTACTTTTACATTATTGTATTATTTATAAATAAAGAGTGGTTTATTTCATATTTTTAATAACATTATGTAACCATTTTTTTTTTTTTTTTGTTTCAAAAGAAAAGAGTCTTCCGAATCTGAGATTCAGAGTCTTTGCCAAAGGGAAAAAAACCTCAGTTGTTTTTTGTGTCTTATTTGTTTTTGCTCTTGTATTATTAAGAAAATTGATGTAGCATCAAAATTCCAAATTGAATTATGATTTCCTCCATCAGATTTTGAAAAATATTTTATACAAATAAATAATTCGTAAATGCTAACTCATTTGAAGAAAATTTATGGAATTAAAAAAAAGCATCTCTGTCATGCTATTCAGTTATTGTACATTAAATATCCATTTTTACTAATGACATTATTTTATATAAATTATTAAAACAATAATAGCAATATTTTTTCTGACCCTGATTAATACTGATGAATGGAAATTTAGTTTGTTGTATTATTTTTATAAAAGTTTTTGATTTTGCTAAAAATTAAATTCATTTGATAAGAATTTAGTGATTAAGTTTTTGGAATCAACTTTTAAAATAATTTCAAAAATTTCTTTAACATACCTTCTGTGTTTTCAGCTTAGTATTCGGGTGATTAATATTACTATTGATATATATATTTGAACAATACTTTGATTGAATTATCTTGTTTCCAAATAATTTGATAAAGTGTTCATTTTGATAGATTTCATCTTCTAAATGTTCTTGTGGTGCATTCATTGCTATATATGTATTTAAAAGTTATAAATAACTGTGTATAAAATACAATTTTTGGCGAAATGTTTCTGAGACATTCTGTACCCAACTAGAACTATATTGTTACGGAACTTCCTCCACTAAGTCCTGAAGTCAACGTTTTAGCTAGTAATGGATGTATGGTGTAAAACAATCAACCGGCCTAAATAACAAACGACGACTTTTATTAATACGACGACATGAATACACAGACGACAAAACACAGCCGAGACGTACACAAGCAACACACAGCAGCAAACTTAGAACAAATAGCCCACAAGTAGTAATCGGTAGTAAACAAAAACCACAACACAGAAAGGGGACAGACATAACTAAGCAGGAGGAGGGAATTTACGTAGCTATTCTTTATGATCTCTCCAAACGCCTGCTGTTCTATACTGTCTTCTCGCTTTAGCTGTATCCACCTGCCGACTCTACTTTACGACTGCCTACTCCACACAAAACGATGCTGCTTCTATAATAAACTCCAAGATTTATAACAGAACACAGCTCAATTCACTAATCGCTTGAGCTCTACTCAATCCTTACGTTTCACTGGACTGATCCAACTAATTCGCCGTTCACTCGCTATACGACTCTATACCAAATACACGACTCTCTTCTGCTTGGATTGCTGGCCTTCTATAGTTCCCTGAGCAAGGCAGAGAAAGTTCTCGAACAATCAAGCATATCTTAGCTCCTATTGGTTCGATCGCCAAAATTCTTGACGATTCTAGTATCACCCAGTTTTCGCCAAAGTTGCCAAATTCGTCACCAAGTCACTAAAGGATCGCCAAGACTGGGGTTCACAGATCCAGCATCCGATCAGTATCCAATAGAGCTGAACGTAAAACGCTCTTTCCTACAATGGAACTAACCGTGCTGGGAAGCAATATTACAGATTAGTAACAATATACTTTTTCACAAATGTATCCCGCAAATCAATTTGTTTGACTTTAATATGAACAAAATGCTTTTAATGCATCTTTTATTGCATTTTGAATTGAGGTAAGAGCAAACAATATCCTGACCTTAATTACATTCACAGTCTCCTCTTCCTCCAAATTCTTTCTATTCTAAAATTGTTTCTCTGAAATCTTCTAAGCTATTTAAAATCGAGTTTCCTTTTGTTTATTAGGAAATCATACATAGTTTTGATTTGTAGGCTGTTTTTAAAATCATGAGACAAATTATAAGAACATTTAAGGCATAAAAAAAGAGTCATTTTTACAATAGAACTTGATTTTGATGACTCTGGTTTCCTGGATTACACATTCACATTGTAACGCATTGATTCAATTACATAAATAACATGCACAGATTGTATTGTTTCAGACTTCAAGCTCTCTGAACACTTACTTTTAATACGTCAAAAGCTTGTTGATGATTCTGTACGTACTTCTGTACTTCCTAGCATGCTACATACGGTTTGTAAAAGTTGATTTTTAATAATGTAACTTAGTTGTTTTGCTATTACGAATTTGTGTTTCATTAAACATTTATTGCAATGGAAATTTAAGCAAATGTTTAAATTTCAACCCATTTTTTTAGTTAATCAGTTCTTTTTTTTTAATTGTATTTTTATTTGTATATATTTTTGCATTTTTTTTTATTGTGTATATTATTTCTCCAGCTGTTTGAATTAATGAAAAATCTATTTGATGAGATGATGTATAACTACATTTAAATATTTATCATCTCTCTTCTCCGTTAACTTGGAGACAAGTATCAGAAATTTTATTCTCTTTTTCTTGAACATGCGACCTTAGAACCTTTTCCAATATGACAGAAGTTCATTTGGGAAGTCTTATTTTGTAGTATTTAAATGTTATAATGCCAGAAAATCAGTTAATAGTAATAGATGAACCGAATGGTTTTCTTGAAAGAGTGAAATATTGTCAAGAAATTAATTCATTTCTCACATCAGAAAAAATTACACTCTAGTTTGATTGTCGAAAAGATGAAGCAATAAGTAAAGAAATTGTAAATGGTCATGGCAAGAAGAACACATACCTTTGTTTGAAGTACAAGATTCAATATGTTTTGAACATGCAACCCCAGAAAATGATTCCAGAAAAGGCATAATATCATCAGTACTAAAATTTATGGGAAAAAAAAAAACCTTGATGGGAAAAAGTAAAAGTTCGTGGTTGATGGTATCTCAACAAATATTGGAGCCTCCTATAAATCAATTTCGGGGCTACTATGGCTTGATGGTAAGGTTTTGGCTTTGGAACCGGTGGGCCTCAGGTTCGAGACCCGATTACACCGAAGATCCGTGGTGTGAGCGGGTCTGGTGCTTGCGAAATCCGTCGGGGCCAAACGTCCTCCTTGCGGTGCGGAACTTGGAGAAGTGGGTGAAAGCTGAGATCCCATTATCTGACTGCGGTTCAAAATTACGAGGCCTGTCCCAAAATAACCCTAGTGTTGCTTTAAAACAGGACATTAATATAACTAAACTAAACTATGGATTAATTTCATTGCTCGAAAGTACTTTAAAAACCCCACTACAAACAGCGGTTTGTTAGCCTCGTTAAAATGAATTTCGTCTTAGGTAAGTCATGGTTGCCCACGATGGACCAATTTCTGCACTTACCTTTTTTAGTGATAGAATAAAAAACATGCTTAAGAATTTGTCAAAATTTACTTGCTGTTGAGTACAATAAAATAAATAGCAGCACATCAGTAAATAGATGAACTGAGCATAGACCGAAATGTCTCTAGGATTTATTTTATGCTGTACGCTAGTATGCATAACATATATCCTAGACGAATGACCCCTAAAGCTGGCAAGCAGAAACTCTGGAAATATTTCCCATTCAAGATGGCTGGTAATGGCATATCGAATTTTATGTTTATATCTCGCATTACTCGAACCAACACTCCAGAGTTGAAAAAACGAGCTAGATTTATGTTTTCTCATGACTTTCTGTAAAATAGTATCCAAGAATTATTTATGTAATACAATACTTTTTTAATATAGTAAAATACTTCAAGTGTTTAAAAGATGAACTTGAGCCTATTGTTCAATCAATTTGATAAAAAAAAATTTATGGTATATCCAAAAAAATTTGTTTGTGCATATTGTTTGATTTATGAAAAATTATAAAATTTTTGGCAAGCAAAAAGCACAAAAAACTCAACAAACAGGTTGGTCTAGAAAGACAAGAAGCAATTATCATAAGTTAATTTTGAGGTAGAGAGCGACATGGATCTTATTAATTGGCACTTTACAGCAATTATGAAACCTTCACTGTTTGTTAGAGTAAACAAACAGTGAAGGTAGGAGGTAAGAGGTAGAACTGATTGTTGAAACAGGGAGTAGTAATATAAAGGCATTAAAAATTCTTTCGCTCTCACGAGTAGGAGAAATAATTCTAGAATAGATAACAGAAGCTTAAGCACGGTTAGGATTTCAAAGAATGATAAGTGTTTCTTAGATGCGGATTGCTGGGGGGGGGGAACTTTCCAAAGTTTGAAAGGAAACATCATTTCACATCTGCAACTACAGATTGCACTTACATATTTTTAGAACGATTTCAATAACAAGTTTTTTTAAAGCAAATGTTTTGGAATAAGAATTTTTGTCAACAGCTTATCATTTGAAAGGAAAAATATTGTCTATATTGTCTGCTACTTTTAAATTTATTCTTCCTTCAAAATTTCGCATGTAAACAAACGTTATATTTTGAAAGATATATTTTTGCGCTTTCGGAAGAAAAATATTCTTTTCCATAATACAGAAATGTGAAATGCCTGGCATTAAAATTTTTAAGGGTAAAATAACCAGCATTATTAATTGGAAAAGGAGGGACCGTTACTTATTACTTCTACATGGAAACATGTTTCCAAACGAATACCCGAAAAAGATAGTACTCTTTCAAATATTTTTAGCGAAATCGCTGGTAACAAGAGAAAATCTGTCTACGCAGAAATCAATTGCAAAGAAAGTAAATACATCTATAGCAGTAAATAACAATAATAAACTAAGATTTACTAATTTTGAAACCAAAACTATAACTTACGCCAACTTTTGCTGAGGCATGTGGTTTAACGCAAAATAGTTTGTAGAATCCTGCATGTAAACTACTTAACTCGATGGCTAGCTCTGGAAGATTTTCTGAGTTTGAAGTATTTGTTTGTTTAATCGTCTTTTCATAAAGCGTTTGCGGCCTTGTTTTGCGCGGTTAGGCTCAAAAATATTTATGAGTTATTTTTTTTTTTTTCATTTCAATATTAGATTTTGTTTTTCAATAGTGTCTGAATGCTTTTCTTTGAGAAATTGAAGTGAAATGTACGTTTATTTTTAGCTAAGCAAAGCAGAATTCCTATATTTAAAGAAAAGGTTAAAATTCTATCCCCAACCATTTATTCCTTTTTATTTTTAAAGTTTTTTTGATTGAATATTTTTAATGAAATAATATGAGAATTTTTCGGAGATGCGACATGCATCATCCATAAATAGTGCGGCCATAATGCATAAAAATTAGGATCAGAATTGCAATTTAGCTTTTTTTTAAATTAAAAAACTGCTTTAGTCGATTGTTAACAGATGGCAGCACGAGGCTTAGACTTCGGTTTCCCAAAGTATTAAGTTTCCAGGCTGTAGATGGCAGCACAATTCTTGTTTATTTATCCCTTCTTGTCAAGTTTACTGTATAGAAAATATAACACAACTACTGAATTAATGTGCATTCAATAACGGATCACATTAAAGCAAAGGGAACTAAGGTGTTGATTATAGAAAAATATTAAATAAATGCAGGAACATTGCCCTTATTTTTCTTGACTCTATTGTCATATTTAACTTTTAGAACAACACTAAATTCCTTCTTACTATTTTATCTAGGACCGAATTATCAAACAGAGAAAATAGGAAACTGCTTAAGGTTCTGTCAGCTTCCCTAAGGCTTCGATACTTTTAATGATATTTATAGGCTATTTGATTTTTTTTTTTCCTTTCTTTTAATTTATAAAGGCCGTGTACTTGAAGTTAATCAATTTAGAGTCAAGTAGCTTTCAAATTTCAGAGCATTGTGCCCAGGAACTTTTCATGTTTTTAAATACTTTTAAAAATCAAACGAATGTGAAATTGTGGTCAATAGTTCTACAAAGTTTGGTAGAACTATTGGCTAAAGAATAATTTTGCCTATTGAGAAAAAAAAATTTTTGAACTACAATTTCAAATTCTTTTAAAAATCAAACGAATTTGAAATTGCGGTCCAATTGCAATTTTTTAATCTTTTTTAATTCAAATTTACCATTAATTAAAAAAATGCAATGAAAAATGGAACCAACCTTCTAGAAATTGACTCGCAATAAAATATTTTATTTCAGTTTATCGTAACTTCTATCATTTAAAACTACTTTTATAGAGATCAAATTAAAAATTAAAAAATTAGCTTTAGAAATTCAGAGGGGTGGAAAGAGGCATTTTATCCGACCCCCCACCCCAAATCAGGCACTCCTTCACCTCCAATATATTTCCTCATCGCAATACTAGTAGTTCTAATAAAAAGTATTGTTTAGATATATTTTTTAATCTATGTTTTTTCACTCTTTGTTCATTAAAAATGGTAATCTCTTTTTCGAACCTTCTAACGTACGCGCATGAAAAGATTCATTTAAAATTCAATAGATGGAGCTTTTGCTGTTATCTATTCTTCGCTTCATTATTTGTCTGTAGAAGATACAGATACTTCTTAACTTTTTCAGAACTTAATGTCTGTATTAAATTCATACAACTAAACATAATTAAATGTGCGATCCAGTTACATTCTGAAATTTTATTTATTTGCCATTTGTACAGATCATTTGAAAAGTTTGTGAAATCGAGATTTTTATAGCTGATCATATTATAAGAATACGAGAAAAAAAAAAATCCAGATTTGAGATGCCATCTCTAATTCCATCTATAACTTGATTTACTCTTTTCCTGTTTTTATTTGCTATAAGTATCGATCTATCGATTTACTAGTTTTATTTGCTATAATTTCGCTCAATCGAAATCACGATCATGAATAATCACTATAAATCGGGATACAATAAATCGATTTTCACAATTCATTTATGTTTTCGATTTCGGTTTCGTTACAGGTTAGTGTTTATTTTTGTTGTTCTTCATTTTTATTGTCCTTCATACAGAATTTTTGTTAATATTTCTATAAATACTGTCGTATTCTAATGCATAAAAATACTCGTTTTAAATGCGATGTTATAAATTGTAACATGCAGACATTGCTTCGGCATTGATACGCTTTATGAAAGAGGTTTTAACAAAATTATTTTCTAACTATTTTTATTCAAAAGAAAAGAAATATTTTTATTTTATAAATTGAAACTTCCTTTTATTTTGAGTCGTTCTGATCAGTCAATATGATAAGAAATGCTATTTATAACTTATAATAGCTATAAATAAATAATGATGTCACGATATATCGAAAAGTGTCGATATGTGTTGGACGTTATGTCGTGATGATGAAGTTCTGTCATCGCCCAGCCCTACTAAGAAGCCAATTATATTTTCAAATTCTTCAATAATTTTCCATTGGTTTGCACCACACATTAGTCAGATTTAAGTAACAGCTGATAAGATTTTGAAATTTCTTTGTTTTTTGCTTTGATTTATTTTTTAAGTAATTCAAGAGATTCGAAAATAATCTTTATTTTTTGGTATTTTACTATATTTAGAAATTTTTTCAATACTTCTTTGTAAAATGCATTTTACCAATTTTTTTAGTAAATGTTAAAAAAAGGGTAATAGATAAAAATAAATGAAAGGCTGAAATATTTTTCTAAATTTAAATTTATTTCATAATCAACTTGATGTGTTTTTTTTGTGAGGAGGAAGATTATTTTTTGTTTCAATTGCAATTTATTTAACTTCCTTTAAAATGCATATGAATGTCCGAAATGGGACAAAAAACAAACAAAAAAAGCACATATATCGATATTCAACTAATTTTTATGCTTGTTTTACTTTAGTTTTCTTTATTTGACTTAATTTCACTCTACAACTATGAATTAAGAAAGGTATTTCTTAAAAATCCGAAAAAACGACTATGTCCTGTAAATTAACAGCTTATTAAGTTCCTTTCAGAGGAATTGAATTTCCTTTTTTGAATTGAAAATTAATAGAATAAATATTTTTTTTTCTTTAACAGAAAAGAATATTTGTATTTATGTTATTTGTCTATATTATTTTAACAAATTCCTTCAAGAACGTCAGAACCACCACAAAGGAGTTTTCATTTCTTTTCAGAAAAGATTCATCGAGATGAATTCTTTCTAAAAAATCGACAGCAGATCGGATCACGAAGAACACTGAAGAAGCTCCGATATTCAAATGTTAAAATAAGTTAGAAAATCCATGTAGATTTCAAACAGATTTAAATGTTTCATGGTATGTTCTTTAAAAAAGTTGAAAAAATAAATAAATAAAATATTAATTGATTTTCCATTAACGGAAACAATTTTCCTACTCGGTTAATTTATAATTTATTAAGGATTTATTTTTTCGGAACGTTTGTTTCGGAATCGGGCGGTTTCAAGTTCGTGGTCCGATCCCACCGAAGAACCGTCGTGTAAGCGGGTCAGTTGCACGCTAAATCCGTCGGAGCCAAACGTCCGCCCGCTGGTGTGGTGCAGATGTTTGCAGAGGTGGATGCCAGCTTAGGTGTCGTCCTCGTCATCTGACCGCGGTTCAAAATTACGATGTCCGTCCCAAAATAGCCCTATTGTTGCTTTAATATGGGACGTTAATATAACTAAAAACTAAACTTCGGAACGTTTGAATCTTTTTCAATGACTGATATTTTATTTTACGAAATGCCTTAATCTATTTATTATTAACAGTTATTGGTTTTTCAACCAATAATCTATTATTTTCTCGACCGTATTGGATTGAAAGTACCAAATAAAGTTGAAGAATATATTTCATACACTCTGAAGCTAATCCTTTATAAGCATTTCACGCAGCACAAACCTGACCACTCCATATTAAAACCAACCGTCATTGTGGAGACTTGTCAGATTTGGTGAAGGAGGTTTAGTTTAGTTATATTAACGTCCCGTTTTTAAAGCAACACTGGGGTTATTTTGGGACGGACCTCATCATCTTGAACCGCAGTCAAATGACGAGGACGACGCTTGAACTGGTACCTCCTTTCTAAACTTCTACACTACACCAGTGGAAGGACCTTTGGCCCTGTCGGATTTAACATGCACCAAACCCTCTTACATGACGATTTTTCGGTGGAATCGGGTCTCGAATCTGAAACCTAAGAGTAAATAAATTATTTCTTATAAGATTTAATAAAATTAATTCCAGTTACTAAATTTTTATATGGGTTAATTATTTATATCTGTGGCTAAAGGACAAGATTAATATTTTTTGGGGTATTTTAGCTAATGATAATTAATTAAATCCTACAAATCACATGAGGAATCCGTTACTAAAATACAATTTTTGCTTTTATAATAAAATTAAAATATATGTTAGCTTATAAAATCAATTATGTGTTTCCTTCACATTAAAGAACATGTTTATGCCATTTTGTTTTTAAATTGTCTTGATTTTTTTATGGTTTATCTTAAGTCCGACGACACATAATTATTAAATAATGTTTGATACATAATTTACAAATTAAAATCAAAGGGCCATTCTTAAAAAAATTTTAACACCAGTGTGCATTTTTTAGAAGGTTTTAATAAATGCAATAATTTATTTAAGACCAAAAATTAAAATTTAAATAAAGGTTTATTTGTAGTGAGAAAAAGTTTTTTTCTAATGTAAGATTTAAGCTGATTGCTGTTTTTGAATTCCTTTTACTTTGAAATTGCTTGGAATATTTTATTTGAAGTAAGCTTTCACGAGAAACTTTAAGGTACATTGCTTATCAAAGGAAACATTCAGTACGAACTCAATGATTTTCAGCAGAATTATTGTATTATTTTTATTAAATCTATGGGAATAATTTAATAATTGAAGAATGCCACAAGCATTCATAAAATAAGAAAAATGAGAATGAAAAATAGATTAAAACTTTTATTCTTAATGCAAAAAATAAACAGTGAGAATTTTATTGAACTGAGATGATTTTAGCAAAAGATGTTGAGATGTAGGTCAGTCGACCAACTACAGAAAAAAAATAGATCACATCATAGGCGAATTCATAAACAAGAATTAAAAATCTTAAGAAAACACTTCTGAAATTTGAACTATGTATATTAGATTTTGTTTTGAATGAATGCGAATACAAAATTAAACGACCCTAAAAACTGTTCGAAAAAAATTATCTTCCTCCTCCTTAAGTTTCGAGGAGAGGGGGGGGGGTCATAGATGCTAAGTTTTTGTCTTTGATCCATTTCGAGTAATAAATGTATAAATAAAACAGTCAATTCATTGGTGATACATTAAACATTTCCTTGAAATAAGAACGGGAAAGTTGTTTTAAATTTACAAGAGGTAAAATTTATTTCGTATGTAAAAAGAAAATTGGATTCTCTTGTTAAGTTGTCTGATGAAATGTATTTATAAAAAGCTAATTATTTATTCAAGAAAAGCGGTTGAGAATAATAAAGTAGATTTTCAAAAACTGACTTTACAGTAATAAGTGACATCTAAATATTTTGAATTCTAAATATTTTTATCTAAATTAATTATTTATTATATCTTATATTATCTTATTTAATATATCTAAATATTTTTGAGCTTTTTTATATTTCAATATTAATATGCAAAAAATTATTTTAAAACAATTCATTATGATATAAAAATTATTTAGAAAAGATTCTTTACATAAAAGTATAGAAATGAAAATTTTCGACCAAAACAAAATCTCTCTTTGACTACGATACGTTATTTAGATTTCTTTTTAGAGCGATGAGAGGATTCTATAAGTAATAATAATAAAACTACTGAAATTAATACTTTATATTGTAAGGAATTGAATTTCTCATATTGGTTATATTTAAACTTTTATTGTACGGTCAGACGTGCAAAAGAAGAAAATTGATTGGAAATGAATGGATGATTTGCTTCTTTTTCCATCCATAAGGAATTATGAGGGGAATCTTGAAATCTTTTTGAACACTAGTCTCATTTAGATACCAAAATATAAAAAAAAATCTTTTTTGAACAACAGCAAAAAAATTCTTTTGAAAAAAAAAATGATAGTGCAAAATTATAGATCTTTTTTAAATTATTTCACCTATTTGTAATTCTTTCAATTAAAATTCATTCATATTTTCATTCATTTCGCCGTTTTCTCGATTGGATATCATAATTACCGAGGGAGTACTATCTTTTTGAACACCAGTCTCATCTAGACACCAAAATATATATATAAATTTTTTTAAACAATAACAAAAAAATGTTTTTGAAAAAAAAATGATAGCGCAAAATTATATTCCATTTTTAAAATTATTTCGCCTATTCGTCATTTTGTTCATTTAAAATTCATTCATATTTTCATTTATTTTGTCGTTTTCTCAAATGAATATCATCATTTTTGTGGGAGTACTTGCCATATTCATTGAGCTATGGTGAACAAATATATAATTCGATCCAGAGTGAGACTTCCTCGCACACGCGTGTCGAAAAGAGGGCATCGAGTGGAAGGATGCGCCAGTAAAGACGGAAGGAAGCAGTGAAAAGGAAGCAAGCCCGTGAGAACTTCCTGGCTCCGGCGTTCACTGCTGCTAGGAGCGCACGCACCAACAACTTTGGCAGACTCGATGGCAAGACTAAAATTTGACTCGCTATCATAAACTGAATAATTTTATTCTGCAGAAAAAGCTAAGAAATAACTTTCATTATTACAAATTTAATATTATTAATGCAAATTCATTTAACAGTAATCAAAATTATTATTTAAAAATAAATTGGCGTATTTGTATATCATTGTATATTAGTGAAAACAATAATTAGATTTTAAAATTAAAAAATTATCATAAAACTGAATAAAATTGTACCTTTATTACATATCAAGAGCATAAATGATGGATTTCATATTTTATCGGATTTATGTGTATGCATTTGAGCATTTAATTAAAAGAATTTTTAATCGTCATCCGTTTATCTGCAAGTATTAAATACTGCATTACGAATCGGAGTCCATTGCGTCTTTAAAAATAAAGGGATAATTTCTCATTCATCATCATCGTTTAAATCATTATCAGATAATTTATCATCTAATTATCCATGAACTGTAAAGAATTTCGAAAGTCTCTCTCTCTCTCTAATGTACTGTTATAGCATTTACATGGACATCTATACTATCGAAGTCTAGAATTTTAAAACTGAACTCCACCTTAAGTAAAAACAAATCCTTCTTTTCTGAGAAATGTAATTTGGACTATTAATTTATTTGTTTCTTTGATTTCGACTGGGCTCAAAATATTTCAAACATCTTGAAATTTACGAATATGTTTGAGTTTTTACTAAAATTTTAATTCAAACTGCAAATTTGCTCTACTTATTACAACTGACGAATAAACTCATCACAACGCAAAATATTCTACATTTTCTATGACAAGTATACTCGTCAAAAAATAGTTAATCGGTTAATGAAAAATCTGCATAGAAAATATTCATTAAATAATTAAACAAAAAAAAATAAACCTTAGGCCAAACTTATGATTTTTAAATGATTGTTAAGCTATAACAATCATTTATGAATTGTTAAAATATAACATTCATAACAATAGTAACAATTAAAAAGTTAATTTAAATATTAAATATATCATTAATCTTAAATAAAAAGGGACCGTGTTTTTCTGTGTTTTGATGTAGGACGACCAAATACGCAGTTAATTGTAAGAGCGGATATTTGAATTCCTACAACGTTTTTCAAAAAAACTAGATTTGTAGTATTTTAAAGGATGCTATGTCCGTGTTATAATCAACAAAGCAGAATAATTGCATACGCATATGCAATTTTTTATCGTAACATATCCATTTCTATTTCGTGAAAGGGCCCACGTAGTACACAGATGACGACACGATAGGATTGAATTTTGCTGCATCAGGTCCGTTTTCATGAGCTCGTCCCCCCCCCCCCGATATGTCATTTTAGTTTTAGTTTCAAAAACTAAGAATATTGTTCTCAAACTGATTATTCGTTTTAGTAATAAAACTAAAAAGAGGGATGATCAGAGACAGGCGATGCTATATTTTATTTAACAGAACATGTGTGAAATGCTGTAAATTTTCTTAAAAAACAATGTTTTTTTTTAACCCGTTAGCTGCCCTGATCCCATTTGGGGATTTTGGAATTTTACGTAAACCACTCGGCGCCAAAAATACATTTGGTACGTTTAACACTAATTTCTTTCTATATGTATCTGTCAATATTGTGTGTATTCTTCGTTTCTTTACAACAAGCGAACAAACGTGAAATTCGTTTGTAAGTTGAACGGAACAGAGTTGTCATATTTGAAGCATTATATTTTTTTGTTTGGTTTTTATATTATGTAATACAGTACATAAATATGTAATTTAGAGTTTATAGTAAGGATCTGTCACTCAGTCATTTTTTTTTTTTATTGAAATGAATTTATTGATCATATTATAACGATACCCATTTTGGATTTTTTTCAAAAATATCATATATTTCCAAAATAATATTTAATTTGGATATAATTATACTGTTACATAACTTTTTGTGCATATATAACTTATCCGGCCAAAAAGTTTTATAAAAATTGACAGTTAACCGTTTAAATAAGGAATTTGACTGCAAACATATAGTTCTGAATATTTAAAGTAATATAACTGCAAAACAACACTATCTTATCTAATCACAACAAATTCCTTAGGTTAAATTGTTGCATTGAAACATAGTAAGATAAATGTGCCTTATAATTGTAGTTATTATTTATTGATTCTTTTCCTTAAATACACATTTTTATTACTACTTAACTTTTCCTTTACTAATGTTTACTATTGTTATTAATCTCAGCAGGAAGAATTTCACCTTTCACGCCGCATTTGTTGTTTAAGTATTCTGTGAATAGGTTTTTTCCGTTGTCCTAAGGACTGCATTGAGTATAGGAATTGTAAAACCACAGCACTCTCAAGCGTTTTCCGTGAAAGTATAATTTTAACGTATTTATTTAATTTTGCACACAATATTTAAATCTATGTCACCAATCTAGAGTAATTTTCTTTCTGACACTTTTTATGTAGGGTGGTTGATAACATTCGTTCTGAATATTTATTGGAAATTCCGCTGGTGTGGTTTGGAAGTTCGGAAAGTGGATGCAAAATAAGGTGTCGTCGTGTTCCTCTGACTGCGGTTCAAGATTATGAGGTCCGTCCCAAAATAGCACTAGAGTTACTTTAAAATGGGGCGTTAATGTAACTAAACTAAACTTAGTTGCTGGTACTATACAAATGAATTAACATGTTATTTGCAGATCTTGCCAAATTTATTATCGCTTCAGTAGGGGTTTAGAAATTCTATATAAATAAATATGGAAACAATTTTCCTATTTGTATATCGGGGCCACGGTGGATTAGTGGTAAGGTCGGGACCGGATTTCTCCGGGTTCGAAACCCTATTCCATTAAAAATCTCTCGTGCATGAGGCCTGGTGCACATTAGATCTGACGTCATGGATCATATGCCCTCCTATTGGTGTGCAGTGGAAGTTTTGAGATGGGGTACCAGCTCAGGTGTGACCGGGACTCAGAATGACGACCATCTGACCGGGACTCAGAATGACGAGATCTGTCCCAAAATAGCCCTAGAATTGTTTTTAAACGGGACGTTCATATAACTAAACCAAACCTATAAGTGCATTTACTTGTAAATTACATTTCATAATCTTTATATTTATATTTAATTGTACTTGTATTAATCTTTTTATAAGTGGGTTATGAAAAAAGGGAAGTGAAGATGGATAAAAGGATTTGAAAGGAAGGTAAAATGGATAAAACTGGTTCTGAACTTTAATTTTTGATTAACAAGCCATCTTCGGTGATAACTTGGATTGCCTGCCTGATTTTGGAACGTAATTTAAATAAGTAAAATACAAAAAAAAAAAAAAAAAAACCCTCAAATTTTTTTACCTGCTTAAATTTTTTTATATTGCATTTATGCTAATTATTTTGAATTAATGCCATCCAACGAAAGAATTTCAAACTGAAATCACTGAATATAAAACATATAAACACCTTTCCTTCAAAACATATTTTTAAAATCAACGATTATCATAACTCAGTTAAATATTTTTTTTAAGCCATCTGAAATTTTATATGATTTTAAATGCAACAATGCACCTCAACAGATAAAGTCAAAAATAATTTCAATTAAAACCAAATTCTTATCGACAGGTAGAAGTGGATCAAATTTGTTTGGGGCTCATCAACTGTTACTTAATTGAACATTTCTACTTCACAATTATCACGTTTCAGGTTTACTTTTGCTTATTTCAATTATATTAATATCCTGTTTTAAAACAACACTAGCGCTATTTCGAGGCGGACCTAGTAATTCTGTACCGCGGTGAGATGACGAGGATAACACGTGATCTGGCACCCACCTCTCCAAATATCCACATCACACTAGCGGGAGGACGTTTGACCTCGACGTATTTAGCGTACACCTGAGATCAGGTCTCTAACATGAAGCCCTCCGGTTCCAAAGCCGAGACCTTACCACCACGGCCCTCACTACGATTCAAAATAACATTATGTACATAAATATGACTTCATCCTTTATCGAAAACAATATATATATATATATATAGTTGAAGAATATTTAAAAGAATTAAACTATCATAGATATTTATTTTTAAAAATATAAGACAACCTGTCTTTTAAAATACCGTTTTTGTAGAAATTTCAGACTTCTGTTGTCAAATTTTCATTTTTCATCTGCATGCTCCATCTTTTATTGAGTTGAACTTCATTAAATGTTTAAAAAATTCCGTTTAGAGATTATATTCACTATTAGAAATTTGAAATCATGTTGAATCTAAAGCATAAATCTCTCTTCAAGTTAGATGAAGCCTTTATGGAGCAAAATTTAGTTTAGTTCTGTTACATTAACGTCCCGTTTTAAAGCAACCCTAGGGCTATTTTGGGATTGACATCGCAATTTCGAGCAACAGTCAGATGACGAAGACGACACCTGAACTGGCATCCCCCTTTTCACATTTCCACACCACACTAGCTGGAGGACGTTTTTCCCCGACGAATTTTATGAGCACCAGACCCGCTTATACGACGCTTAGTTGTAATTTTTTGAGAAATTTTGTTACTATATAAGTAAATTTTATTTGATATACAGAAATTATTTTTCTATCGAAAATCTAAGATTCCTGGAAAATTTCGGTGTAGAGAAATTTTCGAAGTACAGATGTTCGATATACAAGATTTCGATATATATGTTTCTTTTTCAAAAATGAAAGAAATATTATTTAAAATATTTTTAACAACCTTATTAACATTATTTTGTCATCTGTCAGTCAAGAAACGAATTCCACTATGAACGAAATAGGGTTCCTTTGAAGTAATTCGATCATCAAACCAATTTCTTATTTTTGGTATAAATACTGAACAGCTCCACTAAACTGAATGCTGTCATGTTGATAAAACAATTTTGTTGCCCCTTTCAACATATTCTAGCCGTTTCTACTTCACTTTTCCATGCTAACGTATTAATTATTAATTGTAATTCTCACTACTCTTTGCTCCCACATTTCCAGCAGTTTATGGTTGACGGCTGAGTTTGGTTCCCATCAGATTAACAGCATGAATGCTCTGTTTCGGCATTGATGCGCATGGTTTCTAAACTCATCCTCGTCATTAATTGTCGAAGTGTATCAATTTTCACCTTCCGCAATAATTCGGTGCAAAAGCTTTTTTTTTTTTTTTTTTCATTTTTGTTTTTGATTTAGTCATTTGCATGTAGCGTTTCGACGCTCCACTCCCCTTTCTCAATTCATGCGCGATTCGTTTTCCTTTTTGAATCTTGCTCGTTGCATGGTTATACAACATTTAGCCAACTGCGTTTGTATTTGGCCAAAATTTTCACCCAGCAATGCTTTTAGTTATTAATTTAACTTTTTTTGCTGTTTTCCTGTTCCTTTTTTTATGTATTATTGGAAGCATTATTATAAACCTCCGAGTTACAGGGATTTAACATAAATGTTTCAAAAACAAATGGAACCGGGTTTTTTTTTTCACTGCAAAATAATGAAATAAAACTTCCTAGAAATATGGTTTTTGTTGGCTCACACTCGGCATATTATGAGGCAAAAATAATTATTGCTCATATTTTAAATGAATTTTACAATTATATTTTTAAAGCCTGATGCCAAACCATAAGAAAAGATAAATATTTCGAGATTTGGTAGCATTCAAGCAGCATTTGAATGGTATTTTCTTCAGAAGAGCCGTGTTATATTTATTCATCTATTATAACATACTTATAACGATATTTTTTCCTTAATAATTATATTTTAAATTATAGAACTTCTTTTATTAGTGTAATGTATCTTTGTTGTTTTTTATGCGCTTTTAATTCTGCAATTTTATATTTGCATTTTAAATTCACGAAAAGAAATAATTACTTAAATATGTATTACTGAAAAAAATTGTCTTGGAAAAATATGCTGTTAAAAATTTCTAAACAAAATTTCTTTGAATATTATAATTCAATAGATAATATTATTTTCTAAGAATTCAAGAGAAGAATATATATATATATCTATATATATATATATAAATATATATATACAGGGTGTTTCATAAATGATGGGACTAACTTTAAGGGGTGATAGTACGCATCAAGACGAGTAATAGTAAATAGGAAACCAAGTGTCCCAAACGTCTTCCGAAGGAGATAGGCGCCATCAAAGTTTAGGGCCCTAAATTTCAAATGATGATAAAAAACGGAAAAATGGATCGATTCATTTGTGGTTTTCGCTAAAATCATTCTTTAAATTAGTATTTTCTTAAAAAAAATTTTTTTTAAGACAAAGTTTAAAGTTATTAAAGCCTCGCTTCTAATGCTCAGTGTTTCGAACAGCTATTGTAATCATTTATAATTAATCTTTTTTTATAACGTAAATGTTCTTTGTTTTCTTTTTGTCTCTTAAAACAAAATCTCTTTCAGCGCCTTCTATCACCTTCGGGTTAAAATTACGACTATGATTTCTTTGAATGTTGTTTGTTTTGGTGTTTTACTATCACCTATTAAAGTTTGCTTCATCATTTATTATTTTGCTAATTAGATAGAAGCGCTTAAAATTTAACCCCCTGAACGCGGTTAAATTTGCGCCACTTAACCGCTCCCGATGGTTTCAATTTTGCGCTCAAAATTTAAGTTAAAGTCTAAGCTTTAGTAAACATTTAACAAAATAAAAAAAAATACTGGTAAAAAGTAGTTGTTCGGTACTCCAAAGTCTAGAGCGCCCTCTATCGGCATTTTTTAAACTTTGTCTTTTAAAAATTTTTTTTAAAAAAATACTAATTTAAAGAATGATTTTAGTGAAAACCGCAAATGAATCGATCCTTTTTTCCGTTTTTTATCGTCATTTGAAATTTAGGGCCCTAAACTTTGATGGCGCCTATCTCCTTCGGAAGACGTTTGGGACACTTGGTTTCCTATTTATTATTACTCGTCTTGATGTGTACTATCACCCCTTAAAGTTACTCCCATCATTTATGAAACACCCTGTATATATATATATATATATATATATATATATATATATATATATATATATATATATATATATATATATATATATATATATATTAGTCTGCAATCAATTGCAGAGAAATATACAAATGACAAAAAATATGATTATGTATAAAATTGACAACTAAGGCCCGAAATAAAAGTAAGAAATGTAATATTTTTAACCCTCTGCACATCTGTGTGGAGTATGACTCATCATTCTAAAGGATGCATCGTTTTCACATTCTTGTTAGATATTGATTATCACAAAAGCCGTATAATAGCAAAAACTCTCAGATTAATTTTTAAGAACTATAGCAAACTTATAAGTATTTTTAAGCGTCCTAACCACTAAAAGGAAAATTGCACTAGCTTATGTGTAATTATGCATTTTATTACTTTTCGAATTTCAAATAGTTAAATAATCATATTAATGTGATCGATGTATCTTTTTATTTTTCTTCTTTCATCTTTCCTCTTATATGATTATTTTTCAAGATACACCTTCATCCTTTTTATGTTTCAAATTTTAAAAAAAAGTTTTAAAGTTTTCTGAGATAAAGATATATGTATAAAGGAAAAGGTTTGCGAAAAATTGTTTAACTTTTTAATTAAAGATCGACATCAAATTGGAGTCATTGTGAAGTTTTTTCAGATTTTTTACCATTATGGAACATTCGAATAAATTCAATTATAATATTAGTAATTCATGATGAATTAAAAATAATTTTTCTTAAAATATCACTCATTTCAAGAAGTTTCAGATTACAACAAACCAGTTAACTGCTTTTGACGAGTATACTCGTCATGGAAATAGTACAACATTTTGCGTTATGAAAAGTTATTCGTCAGGAGTAATAAGTAGTGACAATTTGCAGTTTGAATTACAATTTTAGTAAAAAGTCAAACATATTCGTAAATTTCGAGATGTTTAAAATATTTTGAAGCCAAGTCGAAATGAAAGGAACAAATAAATATAAATAATTATTATAAAAAAAAACGATATAATATGAATTGCTTTTCTTAAATGTATCTCTGTGTTGTGTTAGTCATCCTAGGAGCAATTAAGGAACCATTAATTGTTTTAGACTATTCAATAAGCGGCGCGCCTCGTAATAAAAACCAGGATGAGGATCCACTTATATCCTTTTTACGTGTTTTTAAGAGGCGGCTTTTTTTATGGATCATATGCAAAAAATGTATGTTAGTTCAAGTAAATAAATAAATGTGATTATTGAAATAAAAAAATAAAAGTAATTTCATTCAATATAATTTCATATTACACTTACTCTGTGTTTGCCGAGTACACTCGTCATCGCTAAATTTTTGGTACACAATTTAGATTCCGAAGAGGTCGTGTTAAGGTTTCGGTCTCGGGACCGGAAGGTTTAATGTTCGAGACCCGATTACACCGAAGAATCGTGGTGTAAACGGGTCTGGTGCACTTTAAATGCGTAGAGGCCAAACGTCCTCCCACTGATGTGGTGTGGAAGTTTGGAGAGGGGGTGATAGCCCAGGTGTAGTCCTCGTCATCTGACAGCAGTTCAGAATGACGAGATCCATCCCAAAATAGCCCTAGTGTTGCTTTAAAACGCGACCTTAATATAACTAAACTAAATTAAACTCACCGATAAGGATATGTAAAGAAATAAATTTTTGAAAATGCAAAAATATAACTTTAAAACCAAATGAAGACAGTGATATCAAAATATCGCATTTTGTTCATTAAAATTTGGAAAATAGCCTTAAACAATATATTTTTCGGTTTTTACTCGATTATTCGATCGTTTTTGTCAAATTTATAGGATTTCATTCCTTTCTGGCGTTCAGAAATTTTATATATTAGTAGGAAAATTGTTTGATAAAATATTATGAATCAGTAAGTAATTTATTGAGTAAAACTTATCTTGCTGATTATTTACAACTCTGGAAAGTGAACCAATTTGTCCGAGAGAGTTGTATCCATTCTCAAACGAAAGAGAATTCATACCCGAATAATTATTTTACCCCTTGACATACGAATTATTTAACTTCCTAACATCCTATCTTGAACATTTATTGTTATTTTAATTCCTATAATAATGTAACAAGATTTTATTGAAGAGTTCTTGAATGATTTTAAATCACTTAATACTTTCACTTAATTGCAGATTTAAAACTAAGCATTCAATAATTCGATGCGCGTGTCAGACACGTCATTGCATGCTAAGAGATTCAAGATGAAATTTTCTTTTTTATAAAAAATGCATTTTTAATATCTGCCAAGGTTTATTTTTTCTTAGTTTTGAAATTCTAACAGTTTCGAATAGGATTTCTGAAATATGTTCAAACTTTTAGTAAGTATTTCACTTCTCCACTTCAATATAACAAAGAAGTATTATTATAAATAATTTTAATCAAATTTATTAAGATCGGGAAATTATCTTGATGACCTAATTGTGATAAGGAAGAAACTGTGGGAAAACAACAATGAACAGTGCTTTTAAATGGTATTTATAGGCTTTTAACGAAAGTGCCAGAGGACAGTGGATAAGAACTGGGAATGACCGATTCCCCTCTCCAAATTTGTTTGCAAAAGCTAAATGAATGCACATGTCTATCTCGCGATAGATTAACCCTTTGCATTCGGATGGCTCCTCTCAGGCACCATTCAACACGGTGCATCATTTTGAAGATTTTTTTTTTTTTTTTTTGAAGTTTCATTTTTAGAAATACCTACCAATTGGTAAGAAAATGTAAATTAATTTTTCGGAGAAATTGAGATTAAAACAATTTATATATATATATATATATATATATATATATAAACGTAATTTTCGAAGCAGAATCGTGTTACAGGGAAGAAACTTTTCTGTTTATTTCATCCCCTGAGGCATGATTTATGCACAAGAGGCGCGGACAAAGCACGTCCCTTCATATCGCTGCACAAAAGCAGATTAGTGTAAAAGAGGCAAGAGAGAGAAAATAATTTTCCCAATGCTTACATACTATAAGATTTTGATAGGAATTTCCTACACGTGTCGAATTAGGTAAGGGAATTATAGTGATCCTTTAAAAGAATTTGTTTAGGTCAGCAATGTTTTATCACTTCACTCGGAGCGTGGGAACTGCTGACGAAAGCATTTTTACAGAGCTTTCTGTTGCATTAATTCAATAGAAAAAGTGGAATGGGACCAGGAAATAAAAGAATATTTTAGAATGAACACACACACACATATATGTATGTATATAATGATATCTTTAAATTAAATCCTAGATAATTTCCTAAATTTTTATCTGAATGCTACAGAATGCTTAATGAATGCTACAGAAGCTCTGTAAAAATGCTTTAATCAGCTGTTGTCACACTCCGAGTGAAAGGATAAAAATTTGTCGATCTAAACAAATATCGTTTAAAAGATATAATTTCAATACCTAAATCGGCGAGTGTAAAGAAATTCCTATCAGAATATAGTATATAATGACAGGGAAAAATATTTCTTTTACTTTACGATATTTTTTCTCTTGTATTGTGATGTAGATTGACGTATCTTGTCGCTTCTTGATTGGGCATAAATTATGCCTCCGGGGACGGAATAAAGCGAAGTTAAAAAATTCAAAAAAGTGTCTTCTCTCTATATCTTCGGCCACGACTATATATATATATATATATATATATATATATATATGCAAACATATTTTAGTAGTTGCGTGCCGAATAGAAAAAACTTTTGATATTCAAAAATTTTGACTTATTTCTCTGTGGGAGGCCTTTTATGTGCACTATATACAAGAAGTGATTAAAAAACTGACGTCCGTTTATATTGCTATACAAGAGCAGAGGAGACCGAAATTTTCCCTTCAATGGTTTTTACAATGCGATTTTGATAGGGATTTCTTTGACATGTGTCTATTTATGATAGAGAAATTTAGGTATCATTAAAGGAATGTGCTAATCATTAAGGATTTTTATCTCTTCTCTCGGAGCGTGCGAAAATGCAGAAGTAAGCATTTTTATATAGCGCGTGTTGAAACTTAAATAAAAGATGGAATTGGATCAGGAAATAAGAGAACATTTTAGAATGAAGTTAATATAGATTAAATTAAGATAAAAAAAATTAGGAAATTAATTAGGATTTAATTTAGATTAAGAGATATCATTACGTATATTGAAATAAAATGCCCTTGCATTTAGTGAATAATTATGAATCGAATTACTTTTCCGAGTGCAAAAGGTTAATTTTATATATTAAAGAAATCTATCATTACTAATATTTGCACACGAATATGATGATCGTTGCAAATGAAAATTCGTGATACGCTATGAACACTAAAACGGTACCTTAGCAATTTTTTTTTCTTTTTTAGTGTGAATAGGCTTCTTAATAAAGACCAGAAAGGTAAATATATAGACAATTTGAATAAACTAATTACAAGTTCATCAGAATAACATTTCTACTGGTTACTTGGAAATGAGTTTCAGGGTCAAAGCGCTATTTAAAAACTTTTTCCTTTCGAGGGCCTCTAACAGCCCTCACTTTGCTGTTAATCCGGGCCGCGGTGGCGTCGTAGTAAGGTCTTGGCTTCGAACCTTGAGGGTTTCAGGTTTGATACCCGATTCCACAGAAGAACTGCCGGGTAAGCTGGTCTGGTGTACGTTAAATCCTTCGGGGCCAAGCGTCCTTCCGCTGCTATGGTGTGGAAGCTTGGAGAGGGGTTGCAAGCTCAGGTGTCGTTCTGATCATCTGATTAGGGTTCAAAATTACGAGGACCGTCCCAAAATAGCCCTAGCGTTGCTTTAAAATGGGACGTTAGTATAACTGTTGTTGTTTCTGATGGCACTTGCCATGGACAAGTCCGCTGTTTCGAAGTCAGCGATTTAAGCCGATAGGGAGCTTCTCTTGTTTTAGTAGCTGCAACTAGGGCCAAGAGTACAGTTTTTTTACTCACGCATCATTCATTCGCTTGCACAACCCCTTTTTACAGGGGTTTCACACACCTCACAGATAGAATAGATAAAGAAGAGCCATGCCCAAATCGGGACTCGAACCCAAGATGGCCAGATCACGGGGGAAGATGCGCTACCCCTATGCCAGGACGCCGGCGTTCCTGGTCATATTTTAAAGAAAACACCTTTTCTTGTGATAAAATTTTCTGATATAATATGCATTAAGAAAATGATAACGTTTCATTAATATTTTTGTTGATTATTGTTGTGTGTAATTCTAGCACAGGCTTTCAGAGAAATGATGAAATGATGGCTTCGCCGATAAGTTCTTGGCGATTTCCCGCTGGCTTGGCATGGCGTGGCGTGGAAGTTTAGAGAGGGGGTCCAGCTCAGGTATCTTCCTCGTCATCTGACCATGGTTTAAAATGACTAGGTCCGTCCCAAAATAGTTCTAGTGTTGCTTTAAAACGGGACGTTAATATAACTAAAACTAAAAAAATCTTGGCGATTTAATGTAAATTGACGTTGTTACGAAGAATTGATTTTGATAATTAATGAGCTGAAATCTATTTTAATTGCTTCTACTGTTACTTTAATAATTTTAATGCTTGACTTTTTCTTTGAAATTTTATTTTTTGGAAATTGATACATCCTCTGATTTTTGGAAACAAAATTATTTCTGCCTTTGAAAAAAGATAATGTAGGAGACTGTAAAATTTCTATATCCATTACATTGTCCTTTTTCTAAAATATTTGAAATTGCTATGTATAAAAAGCTTTTCCGCAGGGTTAAAGGGAATTACTTGAGCTTAACGTCGATTTATCCCCAAAGGATCTGCAGGTATTAATTTATTTTCCTCACCAAATAAAATTATTTTTGTATTTGGAAATGGCAGTGAACTTATTATTGTTTAAAGGGGTTTTCTTCAAGCTTTTTCAGTCACTTTCTTTCGGTTTTCTTTAAAAGAGATGGAGTAATAATTACTTCCATATAAATCTTATTTTGCGTTTTCTTCCATTTTTTAAGTAACTAAAGACTATTTGTTAATTATTAAAATATCGTTTCTAATTAATTTACAAATACTTCAGCAGTTCCACAAACTTTTAGTTTTGGACTTTTAGCCAGTGAACTGTTTCGACCTCTTCTGAAAATGTGTATCTAAATGTGTCAAAAAATAAATCTCCTGATTAATTATTTATTAATTGTTATTCCTGTGTAAAATATACTTGTGTCTCCTGATTAATTATTTATTAATTGTTATTCCTGTGTAAAATATACTTGTGCCTCCTGATTAATTATTTATTAATTGTTATTCCTGTGTAAAATATACTTGTGTCTCCTGATTAATTATTTATTAATCGTTATTCCTGTGTAAAATATACTTGTGTCTCCTGATTAATTATTTATTAATTGTTATTCCTGTGTAAAATATACTTGTGCCTCCTGATTAATTATTTATTAATTGTTATTCCTGTGTAAAATATACTTGTGTCTCCTGATTAATTATTTATTAATTGTTATTCCTGTGTAAAATATACTTGTGTCTCCTGATTAATTATTATTCCTGACGAATAAACTCGTCATAACGCAAAAAATGTTGTACTTCTTCCATGACGAGTATACTCAACGAAAACAGCTAACTGTTTTATATTTATTGGATTTATTATAGTTTAATTGCATGTTAAATTTTTTTTTGTCTATCTTTTGTTTGATGATGATTTGAAACTGTTTAGTTTGCTATTATTCTATTTAGACCCTTCTCTTTTGAAAAAAAAAAAAGAAAAGAAAAGTCTTTTAAAATTTGTATTAGTGATGCATGCCCAGCAAAGTACTTCTTAATATTATCAAGTGTAGTACTTATCGTTTACACAAATAACAACAAAAAACTTTTAATTTATTTTTAGGTAGCAATCATTTCACTTGATTCATTTTGATTTAGTTATAAATGCCATTTTTTTCTCACAGCCTATTGAAGGTATAGATTTGAAATTTCATAAGAAGTTTATATTTTTCAAGCTTAGAGCTCAGAATTTCGCTGATGTGTAAGCTCTTTAAGTTTTATATTTCAATATTGCCGGATCAGGTTTGAATACTATTTTTTTATTTATGATCTGTATCTAGACATAAAATTAAAATTCTAGGGAATTTACAAACTAAATTCATGTAGTTTTTATTTTTTAAAACAAATCACATTTTAATAAGAAAATTTTTTCATCTTATCTGCGTCTTCTTGATATTCTTTATTTGAAGCGCCGATATTTCTTATATCTATTTTTTATTAAATCATATGTTTGATCATGCTGATATATTTAACTGCATTCAGACCAATAATTTCAAAAATAAGAGCTTGTTTGAAAATGCTTTTGTTGAATTTAATTAATTCCTTGGCTAATTTGTCTGCCTATAAATTTTATTATAAAAGTTTGTAAAATTTTAAGACTTCGATAATCTTAGTATCTTTTGGTATTATAAATTAACAGCTGCTAAATTCTTTGACTGATTTTTGATCTATGCAATACTATTATTCAAGTTTCTGTTATTTGCAGTTTATAAATAAATCTAATATATAAAAATGAATTTTTGTTTGTTTATATTTTATGTGCTGCCGTACCATTCATCCGATGGCGATAAAACTTTGCCTTATTGCTTGCACTTGCGCGAAGGTAATAGGCATAGTACTATATCTAATATTTAAAAAAGAATTTTTGTTTGTTCGTATTTTATGCGCTGCCGTACCATTCATCCGATGGCGATAAAACTTTGCCTTATTGCTTGCACTTGCGCGAAGGTAATAGGCATAGTACTATATCTAATATTTAAAAAAGAATTTTTGTTTGTTCGTATTTTATGCGCTGCCGTACCATTCATCCGATGGCGATAAAACTTTGCCTTATTGCTTGCACTTGCGCGAAGGTAATAGGCATAGTACTATATCTAATATTTAAAAAAGAATTTTTGTTTGTTCGTATTTTATGCGCTGCCGTACCATTCATCCGATAGCGATAAAACTTGGCCTTCTTGCTTGCACTTGCGCGAAGGTAATAGGCACAGTACTATATAATATTTAAAAATGAATTTTTGTTTGTTCGTATTTTATGCACTGCCGTACCATTCATCCGATGGCGATAAAACTTTGCTAACTTATTGTTTTGAAGCTAGAAAAATCCATGTTTCTCACATGGCCAATTGTATTTTGGATGCTCACATTCTGAACAGCCAAGCAATTTGTTTTTGCTGAAGAAGGAAAAAAATATTTTGTACCTTAAAGTATACTTGAATAATAAAGTAAAAAAAAAAAAGAATAAATATTATTTATACTTCCTCTTTATATATCATTAAATTTCAATGAATGTATTCATTGTCGACAAGAAAATAAATATCATTCTTTCTATCATTCCTAATTAAACAAGATGGTTTCAAACGATATTTCCAAAATTATTTCTTCTGTGGGTAGCAACGCTCCGGGTACCAGCAAGTAATATATCAATAAAAATATTTTCTAGAAGTTATAACAAAATTGATTTCGCCATTTTTGGGGGGAAAAACAAGAGATTTTGCCATTTCACTTTGTTGGTTACCAAAGTTGTCATGTTAATACAAAGGCAATTATGCGAGAATTTTAGCAAAACATTTTTAACGCGTTCATTTCTGGACAGAAGAGTTATAAATTTAAGAACCTTGTGACAGGTCGTTTTAGCAAACTTCATAAAAGATGAGTCACGCTATTTTGTTGTGTGAAGGGAAATGCCGCCTCATCATCTGACAATTCCGAAATCCATCCCAAAATAACCCACCTGTAGTTGCCAAATAGCTCGTTGATCTAAAGAAACAATTAAGGATCAAAATAAATTCTAATGTTAGAGCCAATTACATTTGTAATATTGCTACCTTTTTTTAGCCATACCTTATCAAGTTTACCAAAGGTGGGAAAAGCGTTAATGGAAGATGGAGATGTAAAGGACGAACCAGCTCTCAATTCTGGAGAATCAACGTCATCAGTTGCGAGTCTAAAATATGATGCAATGACTTTCACAGCAGCAATAAAAACTATTATATTTTAATGTCACCTTTAATCTATCGTTTGTTTACCATTCATTCTGTTATTTGTTTCCAAACTCTGGAATTGAGAAAAATACTTTCCATCTTCAAACATTAATGAAACCCGCTTCTAACATTTCTGGAGCTGTTATTTTCTACAACCTATTATTTAGTTGCAAGCCGCCGTGAAAAATAAAGTGGGCATGTACAACAGAAGGAAACAGAGACTGAAGGAAATTGCAGCCTTTCAAGGAAATTATTTCTTCGAAGAGGCAGGCTGAACGGAAATCGCTAAAAGGTAATTGTTTCATGTTGTTGATGGATTTATATATTATTTGCAAAGTTAAATAAATAAGCTAAAAAGTTTATTTACTGAAAAAAGTGTGGGTGCTTTCAGTTATTTCTTTTTTTGTGTGTGTGTTTCGTGTTTATATTCTTTTTGTGTTACTTTTATAATACCTTATGCTTTTTGTATATATATTGCTGTGTTGTTTTTTACTATATGTTCTGTGTATATATCATTATTATTATTATTTGCTTTTAATCCGTTTTTTCGTGTACATTCAATACTATCCTTTATTGCAATTACTTCTCATACACCAGGCCTTTAAACCAATCAGGGATTTCAATGATTTCAAGAGTACGGGGAATCATTGAACGGAGTGGTGTTCTGTTCTGCAATTCCACGATACCTATAGGACTGCAGTGGCTTGGTGATAAGACCTGGGCTTCGAAATCGGAGGATTTCAGATTCGAGACCCGATTCCACCGAGAAACCGTTGTGTAAGCATGTCTGGTGCACACTAAACCCATCAGGGCCAAACGTGCTCTTGCTTGTGTGGCGTGGAAGTTTGGAGAGTGGGGCGCCAGCTCAGGTGTCGTCCTGGTCATCTGACCGCGGTTCAACATTACGAGGTCCGTCCCAAGATAGCCTTAGTGTTGCTTTAAAACGGGACATTAATATTACTAAACCAAACCAAATCAAATGATACCTATACATCATACGCCGATCCCAATTTTTACTTGATTGAATATTTGCAAATCGCAGTTTTTAAATGATTGAATAATACTTCATGATAATTGAAAACTTTTTCTACAATAATTTCCTAAAGTAAAAACACATGTACATATTTCTTCTTTGAATTTTCATTTTAGAATATATAAAAAATAAAATATAATTCTGATTGTTGCATACGTAATTTAGAAAAGTTTATTACAACAATTAGGAATTGAAATGACTTCTTTATCTTAATAATCCTATTTTGATTTGTGTGTGTGTGTGTTTTGATGCGTTTACAACTAAATGTTTAAATTTGGTTCGAATCCGGGAAAAAAAATGGATTAGTTTCGATTGTTTTGCCAGTTGATTTTAGAATTTTAATTAAATAATTATAAATTGAACTTATAGTTAAAAAAAAAATTTCCTTGTTTTGTCAACAAATGCAGTAGCTTTCAATGTTCGATGATTTAATAAATCTTGAAAATATGGCCCCATGAATTTTACATTATTTTCACTGTCTTCATTTTTGTAAGCAGAGCTTACTCAATTAAATCTTGAGACGCTGCTCATAATGAACTTTCATAAGATTACAGTAACTTTTGGCTTTCAGAGATGGCTCGAAATAAATATATATTTATAAACACTAAATTTTAAATGTTATTTGCTACGATTTCTATCCATTTCACTCACCAATCAGCTACTGACAACTTTATGCAATAGAAAAAAAGAAAAGAAAAACTCTAGTTTCCTGATATCAGAATCCACACTTTGGCTAGCTGTCGGAAAAAGAGATTAGAACATTTTTTTATTTGAAATCAAAAAGGTAAAATCGATATGTTGTAATTTCGGAGTTAGCCAGGCACTATTAAATACTTGTGACTATAAAAATGAAAAAAAAAAAAACATTGAAATGATGAGAAATGATAATGAAGAACCAAGGTATGACGCACTAACTAGAACGATGTATTAAGAGCGACATAAGTTTCACTGCATTATGAAATGCTTTTGAAGTGTAAAAGACATCAAAATATATTAATCCAGGCAAAAAGAGTGAAAATAATTCAAATAAATCTCTTAATCTAACGGTAAAAATTCCATATGTGTTCTTTGTGAAATCCAAGCTGAATGAATACCAATCATTTTCCAAAAAGATAATGAAATAAAACGAAAAAAAAAGTTATACATTTTTTCGTTAATTTCTATTCAAAGAACTTCCTCCTGTATGATTAATTTAGTAACGTTTACCGATAATGATGATAATGAGGTGTAATTCATCAAAAAGTTGCTTCCCGAGATTTCGTAATGGAATGTATTAAAAACAATAATTATCGGAGATAATAATCTTTATTTATGAGAATTGTCATTTTTAAATATGTTTTTGTAATGCGTATAAAAATATACACATGGGAGTATATCTATACATATTGTCAACAAATTATTTTATTATTTATTTATTATATACAAGATTATTTATTACATACCAGATGGGAAATAGCCCAGAAATATTGAAACGCATTGGTCATAGCAAAGGTACAAAAATAAAATCGTTTTTGTTAAAAATGATCATGAATTATGGAAAAAAGAAATTTTATAATACGCATTTTTCTAAATGATGGTTAGAAACAGAAATGAATAACTGTGTAAAATAAATTTTACTATCAAACTTCTTTTGATCCTTTTTTAAAATGGACTGCAAAATGGATCCAAAATTTGATTTCGAAAATTTTCCATCTACTTAATTGTACGGTTTCTCGGAGTTTTACGAAATCGTATTCTGTGGTATGCAATTACAGGCATCGTATTCAAATTATTTCCCGAACGTCTTATACTTGTGTTTTTATCTAATCTAAGATAAATTATTCCGCGCAGCAGACGATTTTCTTCTTTCCGAATCCACCCCCTCCTTCGCTCGAAGGTTGTCAAAGTGTTTATCAAATGAAAGGGTTGAAACTGACCTTGGAGCGTTTTATCTGAGATATCAGTTCGCTTCCGGTGTGTCTTCTTGACCTTCTCGAGAAGATTCAAGAAAAACGATCATTTTACAAATCGTTTCCTGCCTTCTATTACACTTCGCGAGAAGATATTGGTACATAGGCACGGGCCTACGCCTCAAACTATCTCCGCCAGCTACTTTATTTAGATTGCAAAGCAAATTCGAAGGTAGAGGTAACACTTGGCTTTGGCTGAAAATATGTATTTATTATTCTTCTGTAGATGCGTGCAGATAATATTCGGGTACTTGAATAGCTTAATAATTATGTGGAGGGAATTTAAATTTATTACGTTATGAAATAAATTTATGTGGTTTGAATCTTAAAATTTTGTGATTCCTCCCTCCGCTCCCCCATTCCATACATGTCCATCGTTCTGTGTTCGTAAATCGTTTACAAAGTTCTGTTTCATGAAATTTTTATATATATATATTTTTTAGATCTTCAAAATTCACATTTTTGTTTACATGCATTTTCTTTTTCTTCTTCTGTCGTTTCCTACATTTATCTAAAGTTTTAATTAAAAACATTTTAATAAATCTGTGAAATAAATCTCGCTATTTTCTTTTCTCATAGTTCTAAAATCTTTTATATTTTGTTTTGTTTATTCTTTGTCTTTGAAATTCTAATTGAAAAATATTTTTATTAAATACATACACTTTTTTTAACTTCCCATTTTCACTTTTTGGTGTACAGACATTTTTATAAATAAATGGAATGCCAGTTCGGTTCATTCAAAATTTCAAGTAAAAATTACCATTATCTGAGAAAGGCTTTATATTTAGAAGCTCATGGGGTTTGGGATCTGTCAAGCGTGTAGGCAATGAGATTTGTGGACGACCAATGTTATGGAAGTGGAGTGAAAACCCGGCAAATTTGTTGTAAATCTAAGTTGTTTTCTCTTCCCACACTATTAACCCTTTGCAGTCGGAAAGATAATTCGATGCATAATTTCTCATTTAATACGTGGACCTGTTTATTACACCAAAAACTAAATACACGCAACTGCTTTGAGTTTCCCTAAAGAATGAGTTTACATTCTATAGGTATTTTTAACAACTAAAATTAAAAATATGAATAAATAAAATGTCAAAATGATGCACTGTCTTGAATCGTGGCTGAGAGTAGACATTCGACTGCAAAATTTAGCTATATTAACGTCTCGTTTTAAAGCAACAGTAGGGCTATTTTGGGATGGACCTCGTAATGTTGAACCGCGGTCAGATGAGTACGACAAATGAGCTGGCACCCCGTCTCCAAACTTCCACACCACACCAGCGAGAGGACGTTTGGCCCTGACGGATTTAACGCGCACCAGTCCCGCTTACACGATGTTTCTTCGGTGGAATCGGGGCTCGAACCTGAAACCCTCTGGCTCCGAAGTCGGGACCTTACCACCAGGCCACCGCTGTCCCCATTCGACTGCAAGGGGTTAATTTGCAATCAAAATGTAGAAATCCGTATAAATAACTTTGAAGAAAGTCTCTTGTAGTTTCAAAAGAAGAATGTCAAGAAAAAAAAATTCCTATTTCCTGATATTATTTATTTCTATTGATTGTTTGGTGCTACAGTATTAAGCAGTCCCCCTTCCCCCCCTCTTTCCATCACGTTATTCTACTGTACTGTTTTTCCGCTGCATACTTCATTTTTTAAGAAATGTTTACTCTTCTCTTGCACAAGTTTTTTTTTTTTTTAATGAATTTGCAGATAAATCTTGGCATGTGTTACCTCCGATAAGACCTCTCTGAAAAATGTCCAGATAAGGGAACATTTTTTTTTTTTTTCATTAAATGTAATCTTGTCTAGCTATATGTCTCACCTAGATGTAAAAAAAATTATTCTATTCTATACATTACTTTATATAATTATATAGTTTTGATGATCTTTTTATAAGGACATAAGTTCAATTTGAGGGATTACTCTCGAAATAAGTTGTTAAACTATTTTGATTTACCGCATTATCACGCAGTCAGCTGAGTACCAATTAATAATTTGACTGATTAAAATTTAGATAATTAAGAATTAAATAATTATAGATCAATAATGTGAAATAAATAAAGTGCAAGAACTATCCTCCCCCCACCCTCCCGTACTTGTAGTCGGTTCTCACCACCTTGATGCGCGTGGAGATGAGATGTGGAGATGAGTTATCCTCCACCGATGACGATACGTACCGCCTTCCGGAGGGGTTATAGCATGGCTGATGATGGCTATTACGAATTTACAATAGTTCCTGTTTCATGTTGTCGTGGCACCCAGATAATTCAATTAATACTGTCAGTCGGGGCGGATAAATTGCAATATATTGTTCAATGAAGTAATTATTTTTTAAACGATTATGGAACGAGCATCACATGTTTTCTGACGAAATCAGGCAAACAAAAAAAAAACCCCATGGTTTCTTTCCTTTTTTTTTTTTTTTTTCTTTCAGTTTTAAAGATTTCGAATACAGTACATTCCCGAATATCCGGTTCGCGACTATCCGGCCTCGTTTTCTTTTATCATAATTAAATGAGGAAGGCAAGGCGTTGGTTGCATTGACAATTTTGCCAAGCCATTGGAAGAGAACGTCTGCTACGATCCTCCTAAGTGTCGTGTGTAAAATATTAAT
Organism: Argiope bruennichi; assembly: GCF_947563725.1. Lineage (NCBI taxonomy): Eukaryota > Metazoa > Arthropoda > Arachnida > Araneae > Araneidae > Argiope > Argiope bruennichi. Next base: position 123,029,878 of record NC_079162.1, read on the forward strand.
TGTGACAGGAAAAGAGCAGCGTTCTGCTCATTGTTTATTGTTTCGTCAGTATGTAACGGACCTCAATTGTTACTGCTGCCTCTGACTATAACTGCACAGTACGTACAGTATTCACAAATTGTTCTTGGGGTATGCTTATTTTTTTTTAAGTGTACCACAATGAAGATTTCGAAATGTGTGATAAACGAAAAAAAGTTGTAGTGACTGTGGCGGAGAAATGAAACTCTATACAGCGAATAGACTCTGGTGTAACAGAAAAAGAAAAAAATGTAACTTGGGAGTTAAGAGTTGGGAAAAGTACAGTGGGGAACTGGTAAATTGAAAATTAGCGTGTTGCACAAGCTAGTGAAAGTGGAGTAAAAAAAAAAAAAAACGTTGACATTCTACGTGGCTTTAGAAAAAAGGAGAGCTTAGTACTTAATAAGAAGTGAGAAAATACGTATTATAGCAGCGTGTTTTGGTATAAAAGGGAGATAAATGAGCTGATAGAAATCCGGCACATCCGGTTTTTTTGTTATCCAGCCTATCCTTCCGCCACATTAAGCCGGATACTCGGGAGTGTACTGTAGTTTTAATTTTCAACTGTATACTTTCAGGAAGCAGTAAACTTTCCCATCGGAGCGCGGTCTAGAAGCATTAAGATCATTTAATTCTTTACCCATATTACTTCTTTTCAGGTACCCATGTAATAGTAAAACGATGAATTACAAAGCTCATGAGAGTATTCTCAATCGATTTTGAATGGGCCTAAGACGTATGAAGGGAAGATTGAAGGATTAGAGGATTTTCAAATACCGAAGTAGCCAATATAAGAGAAAAGAATCTTATCGATTGAACTGATTCTTTACTATTACCGATATTCACTGGAAAAAACAACTCATCGTTTATCGCTCATTCCAATATATGAAATAACAGTTTCGTGAGAAAATGTTTTCTTTCCTAGCATGGGAAAATACATATCTGGTAATCTTTGTAAACAGACTTATATATTTGTTTTGTTGGAAATAACGAATTGTTTATATTATTAGGATTCAAATATAATAAAATATAATGGAATTTATTAAAAATTATAAACAACAACTTCATTTCAGAACAGGGAGTCCTTCTCCCACTGCGCTTTGTCTCTGATCCTTGTCTGTAGAATCAATTTAAAAATTCTGCCTTTCATGTACTTGGTGAAGAAATAAACATTAAAATAAATATATCTATGCATCGTCTTTTACGTGTAAAAGTAGTCAAAGATTTTTTTTTCTTCTATATTAATATTTCGCAGCTTTGCATAATTATATCTGTAGAATTTTTTTCTTGTATTTCAACATTTATTCATCTAAATTTTCCAACATTTATTCATTTATTCATCTAAACATTTATTCATCTATTTCAACATTTATTCATCAAACTGCAATGCTAAAGAATTTTACAGGAATTTTTACATAGCTGCATCAGCTGGGACTTTTCTGATTTTCATGAAGAAAATTCGAGCGGAATGCTCATAATGAATGAAAAGTATTATGTAGTTGGTATTATGTATTTTTTTATAAAATCTATTAGGTGTTTTTTGAGTTTCTCAATATTTTGAAAGATTCCTAAATTTCAAAATTAATATTTAAAGTATTCATCGTTTATTATTAAATAAAATATTCGAATTATTATTATCGAATAATGAAACAGAAAAGAAAAAAATCTTAACTTCTCTAACGGTAAATATTTTTATATTTTACTTTAGAAATATGTTTATATTTTACTTTAGAAATCATAATTAATGTCGATATTCTAAACGTAGCACATTCAATCAGATAAATTAAAACTCCCAATTAATTTTTATAACTTGGACTAGCAACAATCTTTCCATAAAGTTAAAATATCACATAAGTTTCGATCCAATACATGATGAATGTTTGAACAATAATAAAAAAAACTGAGGAATTTTCGTTTTTTAAATATTCCTTCGAGAGAATGTTTTAACGAAACTCTACACTTTCTTATTTTGAGATTCGATGGAATGATGTGAATCAAGAGTTCTTCGTTGACAACATTCTCTCAGATCATTCCTGCTTGAAAGTCCTCTTGAACTTATTTATTCTTGTTGAAAGTCTTTTGAACAAAGTCATCTTGTTCAATTCATTTTTATTGTTTCCATTCGACTCCTGGCATGGAAAAATAAATTGCTTTAAAATTGTCATTGGATTTTTGGAATTTTCAGAACTGCCAAACATCACAGCTTCGGCTGCAGGTGATGAGGTAGGTGATGACATCTCAAAACATCATGGTTCTGATAGTAGATGGCGAGACAGGCGTCAATATGCACTTGACGTTTCTGGAAAAAAAAACAGTCCAGTTTTATCAAACAAGAGAAATCCATCCATTCCATCTTCCCAACATCTATCTGAACTTCTTGTAGGCTGTGAGAAATGTGCAATCACCTCTTATGGCAAACAAATCGTCGCCCTTTTGGTGTCTATATTTTCCACTCCTTTTAAATGTTTACCCCTGCTTTCTAGGCTTTTTCTTGTTTTGTGTTGTTGTTGTTTTCAACTTTGCCCTAGTTATATCCACCGCAATCCACTGGAGATGCATGCTCCCCTAGATACCAAGCTGTAGGACATCCTTTTGGAACTTTTTTCTTAAAGCTCAGCGGCCAACCAGGCACGCGATCGTCTGGTAACTGCTACTAAGATTCCATTTAGCTAACTTTGAGCACATAGGGGCCGCGGTGGCCTTGTGGTAAGATCTCGGCTTCAGAACCGGAGGGTTTCAGATTCGAGACTCGATTCTATTGAAAAATCGTCGTGTAAGCGGGTCTGGTGCACGTTAAATCCGTCGGGGTCAAACATCCTTCCGCTGGTGGGGTGTGAAAGTTGGGATAAGGGGCTACCAGCTCAGGTGCCGTCCTCGTCATCTAACCGTGGTACAAAATTACAAGGTCCGTCCCAAAATATCTCTAGTGTTGCATTAAAAACGGGCTGTTAACACAACTAAACTAAACTTGAGCACATAGAGTTGACAGTTTATGCATTAAAACCTAATTTTCAGAGTCTCGATTTCAGGTTCGAGACACAGTGACATAGAGAAGCTATCGTTTATGTGGACGTCATTTGATGTGGTTTATATAGTGCTTAATTAAAATGAATAGCATCAAAGTCACCATGCTTCATGGATGCTAATATCTCTGAATACTAAAAAAAGAGTATCTGAATTGTGGTTCTAAAGAAAACTACCCATTTTTCATATTTAAATATTTTCTTTTCAATGAATTTGTTGTCATAACCGCATTTCTAACTATTCTGATGAAATCACAGCAAACAGAATTTGAGTGCTAGAATACACATTTACAAAGAAAATTTGAATGGTATCATGAACTTGTCAAATTACTTAAAAGTTGTAATTGGTTTAAATGCTACTAAAGATATCATAAAAGGTTAATGACCCTCAAATCCTTGGCATAACTGAGTGACTAATTGGTTGTTCCCACCCCCATTACCATTGAAGATATGGAAAACGAAGAGGAGACCGAACGAATGAGTAATTTTCACACGGAATAGTTATTATTCGAAGAAAGGGACATGAAAACTTTCAGGAAGGTCGACTGGAAGAGCTATCAAGCGTAATTCCTTTGTAATGGGGACAGTCTCGTCTCAGAAATGACACTTCATCAACCCCATCTCTTATGAACTTGAAGATAAAAAGTGCAGAGTTTCATTAAAACATGCATTCGAAGGAATTATTTAAAAAACGAAAACTCTTCAGATTAGAGATTATTGTACATCTGAATCAGCCCTTTACAGTCGGAAAAATAATTCGATGTATAATAATTTCCTTAATACATGGACATGGATTCACTTAATACATTTATTACCAAAAAAAAATAAATACATGCAACTGCTTTGAGTTTGCCTGAAAAATGAATCTACATCATTTAACATTCTGTGGGTATTTTTAACAATTAAAATTTTAAAAAATAAATAAAATGTCAAAATAATGCACCGTCTTGAATGGTGGCTGAGAGAAGACTTCGACTGCAAAGGGTTAAATCGAAACGTATGTAATATTTTATGGAAAGATAGTTGCTATTATTCTAAGCTATAAAAATGAATTGGACAATTTAATTATCTGATTGATTGCACATTGATTGTTTAAAATATCCACGTTAATTATGATTCCTAAAGTAAAGAGTAAAAATATTTGCAGTTAGAGGTCATTACTTTAATCATGATATGTAAGTTTTTTTTTTTTTTTTCTGTTTCATTATTCCGTAATAACAATTCAAGGTAAAAAGTACTTCAGACATCAGTTTTGAAATATAGGAATTTTTCAAAACATATCCCTATGCTGGAGCTCTAAATTCCACACTTTTAATATAGTTAAACCCCTCCGCAGCGGGGACCATCTATTCCTAATAAAATCAAGGGTTTGCTGCTCACAAGCCTTTTTATTTTTTGAAGATAAAATAGTTATTCAAATAAAAAGGAAGTTAAAGAAATTGTACAGATTGAAAAGCAAATGGCGGCAAAGGAGTTTCACCTATGGAAGAAGAATGAATCGAGAAATGAAGAATTGAGACTTGAATATCATGTAACACCAGGCCAAGCGTTGGTTGCTCTAAACTCTATAGGCGAGTTGATTGGTCTGAGTTAGGTAAGCTTACAGTGAAAGCAGCGATAATGAAGGAGAAAATAAAGGTTTTTAACTGATAAGAAGTTAAACCTACTGTTTAAAAAAGAGCCAGAAAATATCAGGCTGATTCAAATTAAGAGAGATATTTAAAATTCTGCACTTCTGTCAGTATCACTTTTTTTTTTTTAAATATTTCATCATTTGCGTCAATCATTGTCTTAGGCCACCAGCTTTTTAAAAACGATTCAATATCATCTCTCTCTCTCTCTCTCTCTCTCTCTCTCATTTTCTTCAAAATTCAGAAAGAGAAGAAAAATTCAGAAAGAGAGATTTTTCTTCAAAATTCAGAAAGAGAAGAAAAATTCAGAAAGAGAGATTTTTCTTCAAAATCAGAAAGTTATCGTTAACAGACCTTTGATTTTTGTTTAGATATTTCACATTATGACATGAGAATGAAAGAAGAATTATACAAATGATATATGCCGTTTAAAATTAATCTCTTAGCATGGTTATCATATTGATCTAAGAAATACTTATTTCGAACAATATCATAAGAAAATTGATTGCCTTTTCTATACCTTTTAAAGAATTTGAATACTAATGAATGACTGATTAATGAATGATTTGAAATTAAACTTCTCGAAAGTAAATTCCAATGGCTAATTAACCCTTTAAAGGGCCATTTTTTTCTAGTCATATTATGTTAAAATATTTTTAGGCTTGAAATTAGAATAAGAAAAAGGATTCATTTAGCTTATTAGATAAATTTAATTTGATTAATTAATTAATTTGGTTAATTAATAATTAAGTAACAAATCAAGACACATCATTTTGCCTGGGATAAAGAACTGAAGCATCTAAGTTTCTGACTTACTAAAAATATTTGTCAGAACTTAAGTCAACCTACATAATTTCATACAAAGATTGATAAATTTGGTGGGAAGAATACTTCCCACGGCCCTAGAAAGGGTTAAAATGAAAGAATATTTTTCATCGGCGTTTTCATCTGATACGGATCATTTATCAAAAATTAAATGACATACGTGTCATGGTTTAAAATTATGGTGCATCATTCCCTGTCCTCGGGGCAGTTTAGTTATATTAATGTTCCGTTTTTAATGAAAAACAAGGGCTATTTTGGGACCTACTTCGTACTGTTGAACCGCGTTCAGATGACGAGAGCGACATCTGAGCTGGCATGTGCCTCTCCAAACTTCTACACTACACCAGCGGGAGGACTTTAGGCCCCTACGGATTTAACGTGCACCAGACGCGCTTACACAATGGTTCTTCGGTAGAATCGGGTCTCGAACTTGAAACCATCAGGTTCCAAAGCCGAGACCCTCTATCCTCAGGGTAAGGACGGATTAAAGGCAAGAGGCCAGGGCTGAAAGTGGACACCAAACGCTAATAATTTTTATAGCGACAGATTACTCCATTCGAAATTTCTTAAATTAATTCCGAAATTAAACTTTGCATAAAGCTATTGTTTCAGTCATTTGATTGACTTATGAATCATCCATTTTCGATGAATTTGAATATCACGGGTAATTATTAAATGATTGAGTTTTGAAACGATATAACTTTGAAAATTATTGCTATAATATTTCAGGTTAACTGGATAATATGTATATGTCCAGTTCTATGTATATAAATAATATATTATTTTTAGCATAATAAAAACTAAATAAAAAATTTGACCACCACACGAAATTATAATTTTCAGCTTGGCAATGAACGTGTTAATTACAGTTTCAATATTTGCACGCATCAACATCAAATTTTAAGAAATAAAATGAGGACTGCATTTAAAAAAAAAAAGGAAAGATCGCCAATTTTTGACATTTTATCCGGGCGCTATTTTATACATATACAATTTCCAACAGATGGTATATTAATGGAAGAAAGTAAAAAATGATGATGGTTTAAAACTTCTGATTGTGCTAATATTCTTAAAAATTGTTCTTGACCATCTTCCAGGTTGGATGGAAATAGCAGCGAAACCTCCTAGATTAGTGAGTGTCTTGATGAGATACTGTTTTTGAACTGGTGCTTACTTCCGTTCTTACATAATCAAGTTCGTTGACATTGGTATGGCTGTTCCAGATTGACAATTCTCTTTTGACCTTATCCTATATTGACATTTTTAATATAAAATCATAAATTAATTGTTAACAAATTTTTAAATTTTGCTTTCATTGAGGTTTTAAGTAGACAACCAGATAAGAATAATTTACAATTTGTTCTTTAAATTTCTTTTTTCTCTTTCAAAATCAACATCCTATTATTACTTATCCTATGAATATAAGGATATTCATAGGATAATTATGAAACAAAAATTGTATTATTATTAAACGAAAATAATGCCTACAATCATGCATAAAAGAACAGGAAAATGGAGGTAAGATGCAATAACTCTCTAATAATCCATCAGAGATGATTGTAAGGCTTATATAATTTTATACATTAATTCTCTATTATTCTTATATAACGGATAAGCTTATAAAAATATCAGTATGTTTCTGTCAAAGTTGCGTTATTAAATTATTTTGACACTAATGAATAAAATTATTGGACATAATACAAGATTGAAAGTTCAATTATAAGCAATTTTCGCTTGTTAATATTAAATTTGCACATAAACTATAACAAAGTATTTGCTTTGTTAAGTTTTTTTTCGGTGTTTTGCTTCTTTTCTTGGAAAAATAGGAGAAACATGCCAATAATTGCTGTTGCACAGTCAGTGTCAAAACAACATTAGGCTCTTTGAAGTATCACCAGTCAGTTATTACGGGAAGAAGCCATTATCAATTTTATAGCGCATTATTTTATCTTGTTTCAGTTGGATTGAAAACACTTCCCTTGCTTTAATTGCCAAACGTGCTTGAAATAAATCGCGCAAAACAGCACTTTCAAAAGAGATGTAGAATTGAGTGGATACGCGAAGCTTCCATGGATCATGTTATCTTGCCACTCTAATGGTTCCCCAAAATGACTTGCCTCTCCCAGAATTACCATGAGCTGCCACATGCTTCCATTCCGCAGTGATTCATCGATAAATTCCCCATCGATACATTACGGATAAGAGTTCATACACCTCTCGCATCTCTTATCTCAAAGATAATTGCAACATTAGCCGCCCCATCGTAAAACTCCAGGCCCCTCTCTGAATCTACAATAACCTACCTAATGTTAGCTTTTCTTGGCGTACCGACGATAATTTTGGAATTGGGACAGAAGTCACAAACAGAGATAGTAAAAGCTCTCTCTATCAAAACTGATAGCAGCAGTCTTCCGTAGAGCGATTATCGGTATCGGGAGACCAGTAGTGGCGCCACGTCGAAAATATATTTGACTGTACTGATAGACAGAAGCTGTGATAATGGCTCGATTTGATTGCAGAATTCTCGACAAATTTCGTATCGGCATCGCTCTCACGAGTGTCAATATCTTCAGAGATATCATCAAGAGGTTGTGACCCCCCAAAATTTGGATGCGATCTTTGAATTGATTCGTTTTCACAATAGCTACCACTATTTACCGTTTTTAAGTGGTTTCCCGACAAAGAAATACTTCGATTTCCTCAAAGTAAGAGATCTCTGTCAGAACAGAACAATGATTTCTCCTCGTATCTGGCGCAATCAAAGACATAAAATCGACCCTCGAAATGAATGCTTCCGGTATCAAAAGAAATGCAGATTTGTTAGAACTAGTAAGCACTTCGATTGAGCGTATAAAAGTATATAACTATATTCGGGAGGAATTTTTTGAAAAAGGTTTGAAAATTGTTATGTTTTTGAATATTTGCATAAAAAGCATTGAAAAAAACCAAAATATACCAGTGAAGTAGCAAACGTTTCTTAAAATTAGAAGAAAAAGCATTTTTGCTGAAAAGAAGTATAAAGCAAAAATCTCCTAATTTAGACATTCATCAAATGATTTGCTAAAAATTTGACAGATAGCTTAAAAAATATATTATATCGTTCGTGAACTAAAAAAATAAGTTGTATATCTATCCATTCTATAAATATTGAGTTTCGACTGATAAATAACACTAATTTTTCAATTTTTTTTCACATTGGGAAGCACTAAAACAGCTATAAAATATTATCAAATGAATAGATAGCTTATTCTCTAGTTCAGCAACTTCAGAACATATTCAGAAATTATTATACCAGATTTGAACAAAAAATATGCGTTAATTTTAATTTTTAAGGTTTTTCGTAAAAAAAAAGTTTCATAAAACAGTACCTAAAGATATAAAATAGCATTTAAATATATGATCAGTGTAACTTCCCAAAAAATAGATTTACAAGCAAAATTCTAAGAGTTTTATACAGAAACTTGTTTAAACATTAAAATTATCAAATAAAAAGTTCCATAACTCCATAAAAAATTAGATTTTTCAACATAATCAATAACCTTATTGACGGGGTTGAAACGTACAAAACGTACAAATGTACAAAGTGAGCTATATTAAAACAGTAGTTAATTTACATCATTTTTTTTTCTCGAGCTCCGAAAAAAAGATATCTCAAAGTACATACTTTGAACACAATAAAGAAAACACTGAAATCTAACATCTACTTCATTTCAGCTTAGACATTTCCTTATTAATACACATAAAATGTAAGAAACGTATAAAAAGATAGTACTAAATTATGTTTAGACTTCAAAAATTAATTATTCTTGAGAAAAAAAAATGATTTTTCTCCCCGTTCTTTCTGAAATGCAATGAAATACTGCTAAAAATAAATAATTAAAAGCAATTGATAGAAAAATGATGTATCGATATTTCTAACAGTTAAAAAGCATTTGGTTTAACCTAATGTACCATATGTGTATCGAATTATAATATCTTTAGATTTATAAGGTGAATTTAAGTCATTTGTAGAGTTTGTAGTTTTATACAAAAGTGACATGGATTCCATATAAGCCTCATATCTTCTACAGTACTACAGCGCATACAGTACAGGACAGCACATTCTCAAGACAGAGGTTTTCATTTCATTAGAAAGTTAACTAAACAAGAAAATATGAATTTATAATTTTTTTTTAAAAAAAGAAAGAAAATTTGGATTCATTATTCAGTAAAGATGCTATGAACTTCAAAACAAAATTCTAGCAAATGCCTATCGAATAGTGCTATTTTAGCTATTATAACGTTCTATACATCATTTTATAGATCTTTTTATATTCTGCAACTTTTTACCTTGATCATTTCCTCTCAGATGAATAGAATTTTATTTAAAAATGAAAAATCAGTGCTCAAACTTCCCTCCATTAACATAATCAGATGTAAGGTTAGATGTCTATTTTGATTAGGCAACTCAACAATTGAAACCAGTAAAACTGCTATGAAATTTTTTCGCACTTTTCGATACTTTTCATAATAATTTGACTGGATTGGTAAGTTCGTAATGTTCTTTTGTGAATATAGATTGATCAATATAAGTAACATTAAGGAATGTTCTGAACTTTAAGAAATGAAACGCTCATTTTAATGTACAATACTTATATATATTTTTATAACAAACAGAGGATCATTGATATATATATATATCAATGACTCTCTGGAGTCTGGATAATAGGTAAACGAAAGAAATGCAGAATGGTAGCGGAATGATTTGAGATCAGATAAGTTTTAGGTTTCTCGAACTAATGTGTTATCCTTATACAACTAACACAATAGTTTGCTTAAATATTTACCACGTTGGAGCAGTAAATACTTTAAAAATGCCATTTCATCCCTTATTTTAACCCTTTGCACTCGGATGTCTCCTCTCTGGCACCATTCAAGACTGTGCATCATTTTGACGTTTTATTTATTTTGTTTAATTAAAAATACCTCCCGATAGTCAGAAGACGTATATTAATTTTTTGGGAAAATTCAACTTAAAACATTTATATGTATTTATTTTTCAGAGTTATAAACAAGTTCCTGTATTAGGTGAATAATCATTCATCCAATTACTTTTCCAATTGCAAAGGGTTAATAGGGTTTTATATATAAAGGGGTATTACGTAATATCATCTTTTGAATAGTTAGCTATTTATGTGCCATTAGTAACCAAGGTGTTGAAACGAAGTTTAATATTTTGAGATGAATTAAAATAATGTCATTTATTTTATCTTTGTTTCATAAAGCGACTCTTTCTGTATTAATCTATCAGATTTGTGCAAATTATACTTCTGTGGAAGTCAAAACCTAAAATTTTGCAAGAAAAATCAAATATTTTGTTACATTACAAATTGATAAGGCTCTATATACATTAATCCATATATTTTCTCCATATTGTTTAATCAGATGTATTAACATTTTGAAGCAACACGAGGAATATTTCGGGAGATAAGAATAGGGATAAATTTCGAGAGCAGATACTTGAAGCGGCAATCTTATCTCCAAAATCCCACACCAAACCAAAGAAAGGACCATTTATTCAATTTGCGCCGCTCATATTTAATGACCGGCCTCCATGTCATGCCGGGATCACATATAAGGTAAGAATGCTTAAGTAGAATCCTGAAACTAGGTAATAAGTCTTGAGGCTTTTCCATTAGGTCCCCTTAGCTATTAACATTATATGGTTGAAATTTTTCTCAATCATTACCTGCTTGAGACACGCGATTTTAAAGAAAATAAAAACTCCAATTGCATAGATTTTTTTAGTATATATAATAATTTTAAAAAAACATTCATTTCGATTATTTAACATAAAACATTACTCAAAATAAGAAAAAAAAATGATAACATTTCAATAAATACTTTTTTACAGGGTGGGGCATATATAATCTCACCACTTCGCAGCTTCAAAATTAGTATAAAACACCATATAACACGTTTTCTTTTAATATAAAACAATTTCTTCACCGTTAGAACGGTAAAAATTCACAAAAACACACACCTTACTAATGCTGTTTGATGTGAACAATTTTTTTTTCATTTGTTTAAACATTTCAATTGGGTACATAGCTTTATCAACTGAGTAAGACACTTCAACTAAAATATTAAACTATATAACAATGAGAAATTTTAACATTTCGAGGTGGATTAAAATAAATCCCACCACGCATAAAAAGCTAAGCAAAAGGTGGGGCAGTTTTCATCAAACCTCGTTCTGAAGAGTTAATGCTCTGTTCATTGTTCTTGTCTATATGAAAATAAAAAAATAAAAAAATTAAAAAAACATCTTTTTTACTCTCTTAAGAAGGCGCGCTATTTAATGGCATATTAGCTCAAATACTACTTAGATTCAACAGCATTTCACACGAGAATAAATTTCTGCCAATGTCGATATATCATTGCTTGAAAGATAGATTCAATTAATTTTGCAATTTTTTAAATTGTTTCATTCGGCGCCGCAGTGGCCTGGTGGTAAGGTCTCGGCTTTGGAACTAGAAGGCCTCAAGCTCGAAACCCGATTCCACTGGAGAGCCGGCATGTAAGAGGACCTGGTGCACATTAAATAACGTCGGGCCAAACACCCTCCCGCTGGTGCGGTGTGGAAGGTTGGAGAGGGGGATGCCAGCTCAGGTGTCTCCTTGTCATCAGACCGCAGTTCAAAATTACAAAGTGCACCACAAAATAGCCCTACTGTTTCTTTTTTTTAAAAAACGGAACTTTAATATAACTAATTGCTTCTTTCAGTAACAGATTTTCAAGATATTCAATAGCTTGCTTTTGACCAAATTTAATACGACTCATATGCTGCCAATAACTAAAAGCTCGACATAGCAATGTTTTTCTCTTTCCCAGAATTTTTAAAAATACTTCCTTCATTTTTCTTGGGAGGAGAGGGGGGGGGGTAAAAATAAAAAATTCCACTTCGAACGAAAAAAAAAAAATGTTTAGAGATTTTACAGCTCAAATATTAAAAAAAAAAGAAAAAAAAAGAAATGAAACACTAATTAATCGTAACTAAAAGGAATATGAATTAAAATAACTGTTTAATAAAATTTTATGAAATTTCTCAAATCCAATTAATCTTTATGATTATTTTTTTCGGAAGAATTAAAGAGATTTGTAAGAACTCTTAATCCACTAGGGATAAAGGTTTACGGTTTATTAGATCAAACTATATACAAATTAATTACTAAATCATACTTTAGTTGACCTGAATCTTGTACCCATTCATTCAGAGAAAACTCAGATCAGTGTATAGTTTCATATACGCTTTCTTATTACTACGATGGCGTCATTTATTCAAATAATTCGTACCTAATGGCTGATATGTGCATCATTCCAAAAGTAAAGTTACACGTAGCCCTGTTTGTTCAATTACATTGTTATAGTAATGTGAATTCTGCAGTCATTCACAACTCACTTAACTTACGTAAAATAGATGTCGTCAACGTCCAAGTTACACCTACGCCGTTTTCTTCAAACCTCAACTGATCTTCAATTTACTAAAACATTTCAAGAGAATAACCAATTTAGCTGTGCCTTCAACAAATTTCTCTGCTGAGGTTATAAAACGCATCCGTTCTTTTATTTATAAATTTGTTTTTTGTCTTAACTCTTTTAGAGGCGTCACTGCTACAAAATGACCTGTACGGTTCATTCGCTGAAAATATGACGAGATGCATTTGCGGTTTTACTCAGTTCCTTGCTGTTTTATTCCTAATGCAAATGAGTGCAACAGGGGAATTCCAAGAACATCATTTTGATTTTGATATTTATCTAAAAGAAAACTTTAGCTTCAAACCGTCATTCGCCAGTAATTACAACAATAACTCGTGACATCAAATTGTCGGTGAATAATGTGAGGGTAATGAATGCTTATATGCTAGAAGCGTTTTTCGTCATGAATGTACAAATAATGAAGTCGAAGCCGTAGTATATTATTTTTTAAGTTCACTCAATTGTAAGAATTTTTTCATGATACTATCATCTTATGAATAATCTTATTAATCTTATGAATAACAATCTTTTATAGTAGAAGATAACCATGATCCAATAATTAATTAATTTTCTGATTCTTTGTGTCGATATGTATTCAATCCATTCACAAAGAAAATGGTGTAAATGCTATCTTTATAATAGTAGAGTGGCTTTTCTGAGCAGGCATGAACAAGTTGATTTTTCTTGTCATATTTTTGATACAACTTTTATATTTTTAGAAGTCATAAATCTGTCATGCATCTTTTCATTAAATACCATCGGATATATAGTTTTCTTTCTTTCACATATGCTTTTGCTGTGAGCGAACATTCATCTCTAATTCCTTTGTTCGTTTGTAGTTGTTGTTTTTGGTTTATAACACAAAGAAGCAAAAATAAAAGCAAGTATTTTTATGTTTCTCATAGTTTCGATGTTTCCGTCCTCACACTCGGTGGCACTATTGATACTATGCAGCACTGTATATGCACTGTACAGCAAGTACTATGCGAAAAGAAATCTAATGACATTCACTAAGGATGCCATCATTCAAATCAGACACAGTTGGTAGATTCGATGCACAATCTGATGCTGATTCCCTTAGCCAGAAATCAAGTGAGGTAAGATTGGGTAACTTGATGGCCATGGGAATATAAAACAGGGGTAGATAATTCTATCCTCAAGGTATTGTATTAACAAACATTTCGCAAAAGATGCTACATCTGAGACAGCACTTTTTTCCATCAACATGATGTCAGATGGAACATTTTGCTGTTGTAATTGGGGAATAACGTTAATAAGTGTTGATTCGTAATGAGCACTTAGTAGCGTACAATTTCGTAAACCTTGAGCATAATCTCTTCCGAAAAATAAAGACCGAGGATGGAGATGCTTGTTATCTCAAATCAGTTAATTCCAGGTCAAATTCAGAGCAAATGGTGCGCGGGACTGTGATTTCAATGGAAAAGCATTGCATGCTCTGGTCAGCACCACAATTGTTTCCACTCTTTTTTGTTTTTACCTAATGTCGTCATTTGTTGTGCTAAAAATACCGTTCCAACTTGATTTTCAATTTTTTACTGTAAAGATCAAACTGTAAATGCTGCAATTTGAATTGAAATCTTGTCACAGTAAATGTAAGCGTAAGAGCTGAACTATTGGTTTTCACATCATTCTTAGACACATGCCTAATAAATCGGCATTAAAACTTTTATTCCATTCCGTCGAATGATATACTTGCCAGGAAAGGAGTCATATAGTCCAGGAGGGGTCATTTTTTTTAAAAATCAATCTGTATATACATAAAATGGAAGTTCCAATTGTGTAGTGACAACTCTTTTAAAAGAGTTCCAACAGCTTAAAAAAAATAAAATAAAATAAAGAATCGTTTATTGTTTGCTTGAAATATTAATAGAAAGAGTTAAACGGTTATTAGATAGGAACTTCAAATGGCATGTAAGATGGATCGGAATTATAGCCATTTTTATAGAGAAAGAACGCTCTGCTTCGCCTGAAAATGGAAATTGTAGAAAGAAGGTAGTTGGTAAAGCATTCACAGCTTTTATCCACTTAAAAAGGGAGCTCTCCTTGTTTGGAAAGTGAAACTTAATAATTACTAAATCAGCTGTTTAAATTTTGAAAGTCAGAGTTAAAATAAAATTATTTTAAAGGTGAGTATAAAGAGAATAAGATTTTAAAATAATAAACAATAGTATCAGAAAGATCGAATAGTATAAAAATAATGGTTAACTTGGTAGAGTTCCAAAAAGAATGCCTTAAAACTGATGTTTTCTATTCCAATGTCAAGCATTAACGAAAAAACTCTGACTTCTTATAACACTTTTAAAAGCAGAAAGAGACAAAATTTGAATGAATTCAATCATTTATCTCAAGATCTCAGCTTGTTTTCTAAAGAAACTGGGATGACTTGCGCAAATTGTCAATTTCGTCTTGTATGAGAAGTTTAGTATTAACTTTAAAGCAATACTATGGCTATTTTGGGACGGACCTCGTCATTCTGAACCGTGGTCAGATGACGAGGGCCACCCACCTGTCCAAGCTTCCGCACCGCACAAGCGAGAGAGCGTTTGACCCCGACAGATTTAAAGTGTAACAAACTCACTTACACGACGGTTCTTCATCGGAATCGGATCTCGAATCTGAAACTCTTTGATTCCGAAGCCGAAACATCACCGTCTCGGCCACCGTAGCCCTCTTTTATGAGAAGATCATCCATGTAAAAAACAAGATGACTTTATAAACATTATGCGGCAAATCATTGGAAAACACTGGGCTTGTTTGATACCTCGAATGGAAAACTCAAAAATTCGTACAGTTCTTCATGGGACACAAAAGAAGTATATTTTGTGCTGTACTGTTTATTAGGAGTATGAAGAAATTTATTTTTAAGGTCGAATGAAGTGGAAACTTCAGATTTCTCGAGCTTATCCAAAATCTCTCGTATCAGTTGTAAGGAGAGTTTATCCTTTATCGTTTTTCAGTTAATTTTGCGGTTATCAATAGAAAATCTATAATCTCCCTGATTTTTTTTTCTCTAACTATCGATTTGCAGCGTAATCAGATTAGCTCGGTTTAATATTTCCATCGTTCACCATTTTTGATTTTCGTTCTCAACAATTTTTTTTTTCAGCAAAAGGGAGACGACGTAAATATTGTTTAACTGGAATGCCATCGTTTAAAAACAGAGTCGTTTTAAGTTCATTGCCCTTAACTTTATGGGATTTGTAAGAAGTTGCAAAATGTTGGACATCTTGACAAATTTCAAATGCGTGAGAACATTGGTAATGTTTACTAAAATGTCATCATCATAACTGTTGCACACTCGAATTCCATCCTTTCCGAATATACGCTGAGTTAGTTGCAAAACGTTAATGCTAATAGTTGCATCAAGGAAATAAAATAAGTGTTTGCTCAGCCATATTTCGATGAAAGCCTTTTCTCGAAACTATATAATATCTTAATGCAATTTCACATCTTTTTTTTTCCCTCATTTCTGCCATGCTTTGCGCTGTTTATCATTTAATACTGGTCATAGTATTGGCAAAAGATTGTGGTTGCAATCTTTAAGGCATTTAAAATGCAAATTGGAATAGAAGTGTTAGAAGCATTTAGGCCTTATTCGTTATCGTCATGGAAAAAAAAATAAGTAAATAAAATTCATCGCATACTATTTATTTTATGAAGCTTTATTTATATACTCTGTTTGTACACTATATATACGGATACAATGTAATTAAAAGTATCCGGATACTTTTACACATTTTTCCGAATTTCACCAGGAACCAGGATGAATTTCGATCATATTAAGAAAGTACTTGAACTCGCGTTTTACAGAGATTTCTTCATGGCGGCATAGAGTGGATTGATCAGAAATGGATGAAGGACAAAGCATATTTACTCATTCTGTTTAAGAGAAAGCAGATGTTAAGTTTAAATTTTTAATAACGGTTGTATATGCTTTTAGTAATACATAAATGTATTTTCATAAATATAACAGGCAAATTCGGAAAAATATGAAGGATTTTATGAAAATCCCAATTTTTTTCGCTAGTTTTTTGCTTATAAAATTCAGAATTTTTATTCAAAATTTGCATACTATATGAGAAATTATTATGAAAACAACACATTAAAACCGGAAGTGAATTCTTTAAGTATTGAGAAGCTATAACTATTTATAGTAAATGAATTTTAATTTGCCTGGGTGAAAATATAGTTTCCTTTCATAATTTCAAAACCAGATATATAGAGCAACTTATGTAAAAGTTCTAGTTGAATTTCATTAAGATTCAGAAAGATATGCTGTGACCCGAATGATAGTTGTTCTCTACGAGAAAACAGACGAGAATCATCGAATAGTTGTACCGGATGACATGAAAACTTAATAATATATTAAATCCCCTTTAATACTTATAAATTAAATACGTAAAATAAATCACAGTAAATCAGTATCATATATAATAAATAATTTTATTATGTTATTTATTATTATTTGCACAAAAATTAGACTTCTAACATTACGTAACTTGAGTTACAATATAATTAAAAACATCCAGACATTTTTATGCTTTGCTAGCTCAGCATATGTATCAATTACTAATATGAGATGACGCCACTTTTTTGCTTTGGAATGACAGCTATGAGGAAGGCTATCCACTAGTTTTCGGAATATTTTTGATTAGAAATAGCTCTGAACAAGACGATTAAATTTCTCAGCTTCTGTGGGATGAAATGAAGCTTCGAGTTGGATCTAAATCACAGAGCCCCACATAGTGACAATTCTTCCAGATTTATATTTATATTATAAATTTTTAAATTACTAAATAATATACATAACCAGAAAGAGAAACTTTAAGAAATGATATGCTCCTGTAAACTGTGTTTCGGCAAACAATCTTCGTAGGGTCGCGAACATCCTTTTTACATTTGTGACAATTCCCTGCTGACATGTGTAACACGTTGTTGCGAATCTGTGACAAAAGCATCCAGACGTGTATGGTACGTCCTTCCACCACCAGTGCTTAAAACGACTACGAAAACATGTTACAGAATAAAAAATATGGAAAAACAAGGGATCTCTGTGAGCATTTATTTAATCAATAAAAACGAAAATCCTCTCATAATGCAAAGCATACAATAATCAACGTGACTTAAGATTTTTGCTAGATAAATAAAAAAGAACAATAATACAATTAGTTTTAGAAAATAGAAATAAGATTTTCAGAGGATATTTGCATAGATTTTGAATTGAATTTTGACTTTAAATGGGTCAGGTTTAGCATAAAATATATGCCTTTTAAATATTCTTTTTGATAGTTTTTGCTCGTAATTATCATTCCGCATTGCTATTTTTCTGATAATAAAGCTATTTGTAAAATTACCATAAGTAGTTTCTTCCTATTCTTCTTCCGCGATTGCAGATCTACAATTGTTCATTACTCTTTTTAGTAGTCCAAACGCGCAAAATTTCCCATATGATAGATACATGTGGCGATTTAGTAGGAATGCGACTGAAATGTTTTTGGTTTATACCGTTTCTTGTTTCACTTTTTCCAAGAATTTAATAGTGCATGTAGATTTATGGCTGCTTGTTTGTCTTGATGGAGTTCCTCTGCTCGATGGGTGTGTAGGTGTAGAGATGTTTTTTTAAATTTTGGCAAAAATATTGTTTTGTTGATATGAGGATTTGAATTTTACATTTTTTTCTTTTGTCATTACTATTAGTTTCTCATTATATACAACATCGGCAACGTTAATCTCTTATTTTCCCTTTACACTATGAAAGGTAATTCGGTGCATAAATAATAACCTAATACAAGGATGTTTGTTGCTCCGAAAAACAAACATATATAATTGCTTTAAGTTCAATTTCCCTGAAAAATGAATCAACATATTTTTAACAATCAAAATAAAAAAAAAGAAAGAAAGAATCGAAATGATGCTCAGTCTTGAATGATGCTTGAGAGGAGACATACGAGTGTAAAGGGTTAAAAGTTTCTTTAAAATAGCCGCCTTTGGTGACCAGTTTGTTCATCTAAGTTATTGACTTTTTAAACAGTTAAACGATTATTACGGAATGCATTTTTTAAAAATTTCACTTTATTTGATACGACGCAAAAAAAAAAAAAGAATTTAATTGAATTAATATGCAACAAATCATTTTGGGTACAAATTAAAAGTTTATATTCTATGAAATAAAAACGGAAGTGAAAATCCTATTTCGGTATTAATGTCCAAAGAAAATCACATTTTTAAATCTTAATTTTAACATTGGCAAAAGCATGTGATTGAATATTTTGGTAGATTAAATTTCATCAGAAAATTAAAAGCACTGAAACATTGTTAATTAAACTAGAAAAGTTTATTTAAATTAAAGAAAAAAATGTACAGAAAGGAAATCCATATCATGAAAAAGGATCATTTTTGAGTTTTAAGATAATGCAAAAATTATTTTTTTGTATATTAATAGTCTTGGAAGGTATGGTCATCTATCTCCATAAGTAAGTCATAGCGATTATCCGTCTAGTGTCTGTTAAACTTAACTTCGCGCTCGATTAAGCTTTCTGCTTGACTTATTGATTTTTTAAAAAAAAATTTTCACATTTTCTTTTTTTCTGACTGAAGGAAGCGTTTGACATAGCGAATAGCATTTATATCTTTTAAATCCATTAATTAGCAAAGTGTTGAATTAAATGCAGCTGCAAAAACGCTGGATGAATAGTTTGAAACGTTCGTAATCTATACTTATAATAAAGCTCAATGTGTGTGTGTGTGTGTGTGTGTGTGTGTGTTGGCGCTCTACAGGCAAGGTCATTTGACATACAGCTATCAAATTTGGTACATGTACACCTTAGAGGTCGGGAATGTGCACCTGGGGTCCCTTTTTTTGAAATTTTAATTAGAATTTTAATTATTAATTAAAAACTAACTTTCCCGCCAAAAAAATCTTCCATTTTCCCCACCGCCAACTTTTTCGCCAAAAAATTCTTCTATTTTTCCCACCGCCAACTTCAATTTTTTTTTCTCCCAACAGAAATGAGGCTAGGGTTAACATTTTTCGGCGGATTTTTTCAAACGATTCTGTTTATTTTCTTAATGTTTTATGCATTTAAAATTAAACATTGTTAATTAATCCATGTTTCAGATTCATTCTGAAGTACTTTTGAATTAAAATAACACAGAATAAAGGAAATTAAAAATGTATAATCTGCATAGCGTTACCCCAACTGGCGTAGAAAAATTCACGCATCTGTGTTACCGGAGCTGGCGAAGAAAATTCACGCATGCGCATTTTGATTGTTGCCATGACAACCGTTATCAATGGTTGATTTAAATTATTTTTAGGTTAGTTGCATGCTTTTGTAAGTAAATTGTATTTATGTTAGTTATATATTTTTTGTATATGCTTATAGTTTTAAGTACATCGTTTTTTAAGTAGATTTTTTTAACCTGTTTTCAATGATTTAAATTATTTTTAGGTTAGTTGCATGCTTTTGTAATTAAATTGTATTTATGTTAGTTATATATTTTTTTGTATATGCTTATAGTTTTAAGTACATCGTTTTTAAAGTAGTTTTTTAAACCTGTTTTCGACCGATTATTTTAAACGATTCATTTTATTTTCTTAAAGTTTGATGCATTTAAAATTAAACATTATTAATGAATCGATCTGTTCATGATGAATCTGATAAAATTTTGTTGACAAATTCTTGAGATATTACATAACTTAAGAAAGATATTCTTTAGTGCCCATAAAGTTTAAACGCTCAGTGACTCTATTATCAGTATTCATATTATTAAAAAAAATGCTTTTTTCAGTAAAAAATATTATATTAATTGCAGTTTAGTCATTTCCATTTTAATTTTAAGCATAAATTCTACCGGAACTAACAGAAAATTAGAGAGATACATATTATGTTATGGCTGAAGGACTTTATATTATTATGAGTGAATTACATGACTATCAAAATTTGAAGCTTTAAAATATTTGATGAAGAAGCTATTAAAGTAGGAATTACATAAAATATTTAATTATTAAAATTTAACGAGCATTAAGATTGGCGAACCGGCTGGTCGCCAAAGGCGGCTAGTAGGTAATAAGAGCAATTTCTGTGGAACGTATTTCAGAGTTTTAAATATATAGATTCTTTGAATCAAATTTTCAAATTTACTTCCTCTCCTTTTTTACAGTGGCGTAGTGGGGACAAGAAGTACACAGGGCATAATATAATTTTTCTCCGCCACTTATAATCAGAGGTTTAGTAAATACTGACACTTGGGGCATGGCATTCGCTATTTTCCCCTTTTCATTTTTTCACCCCTTCAAGATACTTCGTTTCAAAAAATGATATACACACTCTAATGTTTTGATGGCGCCCCATAAGACTAATGCCCAGGATATCAATATCCCCTTTGCCCCCACCCCCGATCACTTTATAATAATAAATATAATCTTTTTTCCTTTACTGTCGCTTAAATACAACTATATATTCATAACATAGTGTATTATTTTCCTTTAAAAAAAGCAGATAAATGTTTCTCATTTTGAATTCTATATTCAACCCCATGTCTAAGAGAAAGATAATGAAAATTATATATATATATATATTTTTTTTTTAAATTCAAATCATTATTAATTATTTTACTTACAATTGACACCAAGAAATTTAAGGGATTTGCCATATTTATTTGAATTGTTAGATTTTATTTTTAAATTAATCATCTTACATGGCAAAATTTGTAAAAATTCGCTTCAATTTAGATTGATTTTGGAACTCTTTTTTCAGTAGTTTCTTTGCATTATTATTAGCAATTATTCTATCAAATATTATAAAATATTCTGATATCAAAAATTCTTTTGTAGCATTTTTGAATAACAAAATCAGAATAATTCTGTCTTGAAAAAACAGATGCATGGCTTTCTATTTATTAATTATTTTTTTAAAAAAACATTGTTTTATTATTAATTAAAACTCTAATATTGGATAACAATTTAAAGTCTAAGAAAACAGTTGCTGAAAAAATAAAAATTATTTTAAGACGATTATCGCTCATATAATCTATTAAAAACATTAAAAAAATATGCAAGCAATCTCTGTATTAAACTATTTTCAGCACTTCCCAGAAATAAAAATTTTAAGTCTAAGCTTTAAAAAAGCCATTCCTACAAGGGTTTTCATTTTACGGTGTTTATTATTATTATTATTATTATTCCGATTCATATCTGAGTCGGATTTTCAAAAAGCCAGTTAGTGCGCAACTTAAAAGAGAATATAAATATTGAAAATTTAGAAAAATTTGTTGCCATCAATAGATGGCGCACCTAATCCAAGTTCAAGTGAAAGCCGGTTCATAGTCGAGTGCAAGCCGGCAATGAAGGAGGGATAATTTTCCGTTTGTATAGGTTTCTTTTATGAAAACTTATCCTAAACATAAAATTTACAGCCCAATTCGCTTAATGTAGATTTTTAAGGTTAATATTGAATGAATAGATTCCTGTTTTACTTTAATCTTGACAATCTTTCTTAGTGAGAAAATCAAAAATATCTTTATAATAAAAAACGAATCAACTATTTTTGAAAGTATTCTTAAATCTAATTTATAATTTTGAATAAACATGAACCAAAATAGCATATTTTTTACTTATTTACTTTCATTGCACAATTTTCAGTTGAATTATGCATGTATATATGTATCATATACATAAATATTGCATATTTTTTCAGTTTCAAAATTCTCGACCGATGTGATAATCAATATTTACACTATATATAAATGATTGCAAAAACGATTGTTTATATTTTAAACAGAATAATTTTTAGCAAAATGTATGTACCTTTGATTGAGACAAAAATGTAATCTCATTTTAGAAAGCTGACAGTATAATGTATTCCTTTTTTAAAAAAAAATGTTTTTTAACTGTCTTTTTTTAATTTCCTTTCTGATTGATTAATTGGAATTGATTATTTGGATTATTTGGGTAAAGTAAATAGTATGAGAATACTCAGGGATAATTTTCATTAAAAGTAAAAATACTTAAAATGGAATTTATACATAATAAAAAATATTTTCGCGAGTTACAAAGGATGAAGATGTAATAACGGACCATTAATCGAGTATTTTTGCCATTTCTATCAAGTAAAATAAATTTATTTCCTTAATTTAAAACCGCATGAAATAACGAAGAATTTCTTGATCTGAACCAAAGCGATCAATTGCTCCGAAATCTGCTACGTATCGCGTTCGCAAACCCCTAACCCCTCCGCTACTCATTCCCCAAACTTCCGAGTAAAAATTGTCAATAAACCGAAAGTGCATCCAGCTCATAGAAAGAGTGAATCTTCGGTTTTGAATACATGATTTTCCATTATCGAAGCCGAGACCAAGCTACCGAGTACTTTGCTATTAATAACTAATCCCGAAACAAAGCTATTATCTCCTGAAGATCTGCTTTTCTTTTTTCTTTTTTTTTTTTTTCTTTTTTTTATAGATTTAGTAATAGAGTTTTCTGTCATGTGAGCAGCATGATTCGAGGATTCTAGTCCTCGAGTGAAAGCGGAAAGTTGAAATTAAAATAGCCGGCACAGCGTACCTTTAAAACTTTTCATCATTCCATTCGAGTCACTAATTCTCATTTCACAGACATTCAGTTAAATTATGTTTCTTCATCTGAAAAGGTTTGAAGAAAGTGCAACAGTTTTTACTATCAAATTACTACAAAGAAGACTTAAAGATATATCTGTACAAAATTGTCGATTTTTAAAAAATACTACTGAAGATAAAATTTACCATACAAGGCACGATGAATGCCGATAAAAACGAATTTCGTGCAAGTAGCTATTCAAAATTCTCTTAATGTCTGTTGGTATAAGAAAAAATAAATATGAAATGGTGAATAGTGGCAGAAATATAAAATTCGATGATTTAATAAAATTCACAATACACTGCACGATGAATGCTGATAAAAATGAAAAATTGAAATGATGAATAGTGGCAGAAATATAAAATTCAATGATTTGATAAAATTCACAATACACTGCACGATGAAAACTGATAAAAAGGATTTTCGGGCAAGTAACTGCTCTACATTTTCTTAATGTCTGTTGGTACCAGAATATATATATATATATATAAACTGAACGGTAAATAGTGGCAGAAATATAAAATTCGATGGTTTAATAAAATTCACAATACACTGCACGATGAATGCTGATAAAAATGAAAAATTGAAATGATGAATAGTGGCAGAAATATAAAATTCAATGATTTAATAAAATTCACAATACACTGCACGATAAAAACTGATAAAAAGGATTTTCGGGCAAGTAACTGCTCTACATTTTCTTAATGTCTGTTGGTACCAGAATATATATATATATATATAAACTGAACGGTAAATAGTGGCAGAAATATAAAATTCGATGGTTTAATAAAATTCACAATACACTGCACGATGAAAACTGATAAAAAGGATTTTCGGGCAAGTAACTGCTCTACATTTTCTTAATGTCTGTTGGTACCAGAATATATATATATATATATAAACTGAACGGTAAATAGTGGCAGAAATATAAAATTCGATGGTTTAATAAAATTCACAATACACTGCACGATGAATGCTGATAAAAATGAAAAATTGAAATGATGAATAGTGGCAGAAATATAAAATTCAATGATTTAATAAAATTCACAATACACTGCACGATAAAAACTGATAAAAAGGATTTTCGGGCAAGTAACTGCTCTACATTTTCTTAATGTCTGTTGGTACCAGAATATATATATATATATATAAACTGAACAGTAAATAGTGGCAGAAATATAAAATTCGATGGTTTAAAAAAAAAAATCGAAATTTTAAATTCAGAAGAAAAAGTCCTAAAGGCAATCATGTAAAACCCATACAGGAATTTCTGTATTCGGTTGAATAAGTAGCCGGACATTAAAAAAAAAATTCCTGTTTTGAATGAAATGATCAGCTGGTAATTTATAAATATAGCGTTTAATGTAAATTTTTAAATTTTTGCATTTTTTCCCCTCTGAATATAATTCATTTCCTTTATGTGTAAACTCATACTATCATTAGCAAAGAATTATTCATTATCACTTCAAAGATTCATTATCGTTCAGAAAGTATCCTTTTATTAGCTTCATCTATCAAATAATTCTCACTTAACAGTGCCATTACTCTTAAATATTATCACTCAAGGACACATTTTCTTTCGACGTGATGGGGTTCAAGACCCCGAAAATAACTTAGTGGTCTTCTCTCCCTTCAGTTTTATCATCCTTTCCGGTGACTTTTGACATTTCTTCTTCGTACCTTCATTGACTCGGGAGACAAAGGTGGATTCAGATATTTTGTAACCCTAGACAATGCACTTCATGAGACCATTTTTAAATAACTGATCAATTTTATTTAACACATGACTGCATTTTTAGCCAAATCATACATAGTAAGTGTTTATTTAGGTTAATGTTTTAAATATTTAACACATTTCTAGTTAAGCTGATTGTTCTCAAATTGGATTGCTGCAGATTGCATTCATTTGCAGACATCACTGGTTGCACAGTATCAAATCGTGAAATGGATGAAACTGTTTATCACATTACTATCATATTCATTGAAAATTTAAATGCTTCCATTTTTCGAACATCAATTGAAGCAAAAAGATAAAGTAAATCCTTGGCTAAAGTCGAATGCCAGGAAGCAACGAAAAATCGGGGGCATTTTTTTGACAACATTCAAATACTAAGTGCCCAATAAACTTAGAGTCCAAAGCAACCTGTAGATGCATTTAAAGACATAATACATACATCCAACATATTAGTAGCTTTAAACATTCAATCTCTTGCAGACAGTTAGTGGGCAAAAACAAAAAAAAGAGTCAAGAATTTTGTCCGACCACAAAACTGCAATCTTGCGCAACAATGATCATATGTTATCTTCTCAAAAATTAATCAGTCATAATCTTGTAGTGACACTTCTTAAAACATCCAGCAACAAAAATTATCTTTCATCTTTCATTCAACCTAAAAGTAAAACAGAGGGGGGGGGTCATAATTTCAACACAGATTCTGAGAAAATTTAATTCTCAACTTTAAGCTTAAAAAAGCTTTGCCTATGTCCATAAAACTTCCTCAAGACCCTATGATATTGGTGGTTAAGGATGATTAAAATCTCAAAATAACTGATAAATCTACATTTTTATATACAATAGAAAACTGACACAAACAATATTCCCGCCATGCATGACAACAAGACGTCATTCCTGTTTTTAAGGATCTTGCTAAATCATCATACTTTTGCTTTATAACATTGATAATCTGTATATGTAAATTAAGAGAGAGAATGATTAAAAGTAGACTTATATTTTCCTTAGAGAGAATGATTAAAAGTAGACTTATATTTTCCTTAGAGAGAATGATTAAAAGTAGACTTATATTTTCCTTAGAGAGAATGATTAAAAGTAGACTTATATTTTCCTTAGAGAGAATGATTAAAAGTAGACTTATATTTTCCTTAGAGAGAATGATTAAAAGTAGACTTATATTTTCCTTAGAGAGGAATCAGTTTTTTTTATGTCCTTTTTATTGTGGGTTCAGAAAAATTGCGGTCTACGTTAAACAATTTACATTCGATTTTTTAAAAAAAGAAAGAAAAAGTTCTTTTCTTAGACATTGAAAAAAATCCATGACAGGATTCGGAAACATGAAAGTCTTTTTACTATGTCTTTGGAGCACTATAATTGAATTCAGTAGTTTCAAGTAGATTTGACACGTTAAATGAGAATGACGTTGTGAAAACAGAGTCATCTCGTCATTTTTTTTGAGCAGAGAATAGTTTAGTATGTATTATGTAGACAACTAAATTTTCAAAGATTGATAATAATTTATATAAAGCCGATAAAAATTAATTGCTATTCAGCAATAATTTGAACATCAATATGTCTTAAAATAAATTATGAATATAAGCTTTTCGAATTATTATTAAGCACGTGGCATTTCGAACCATTTTTGAAAGAATTTCTAAATCTTAAAGACGTAAAGAAATATAAAATACATAAATTTCAGAACCGATTTTTTTTTTTTTTATTTCTAAAAGTGCAGAACATGAATTTTTTATTATTATTTTTTGAAACAAATTCATTTTGTTTGTTTTTCTAGAGTACCGAATTTCTCCTTTATAAAAATAAATTGGTACCAGTCAATCCATTTTTTTCCCTCTGTCATTTTTATTAAAATATTATCGACATGCTAGCAGTTTAAGCGAAAAATAAAATTCCACTCTTCTGCGACTAAAGCAAAATAGTGACTGCCCTGAGGAAGGTCCACCAATCAATGGATGACTCTTGTTCTCGGCAGCCATTGATTAGCTTAAATTAGGAAATTGAAAGTTTCATAATTGTGTCAAATTCAAGCATAAAAGAGTGGAACGTTTTCGTTTAAAATGCTAGTGTATCAAGAATCTTTTACTAAATGCAATGAATAGAAGTGAGAAACTGTATACAACGTATTTTTTCAGCAGTCCATTGATTGACTCTCATAGCATAAAATATATTTCTTTATGTCATTTAGGGGCACTTTTCTAAATAGAAATGTACACCCATATCTTATAATTTAGAAATTGAGGACACTTTCAGAATGGGTATCTTCTCTGCAGAAGCTCCATCACATAATGGAAATTTAGTATCAAGAACCAATGTAGTAAATCACTTGATAGACTCCTCGCTAAAATATAATTAATGCTGATAAATATCCAGAAAGAAACCTCCCTTGAATCCCAAAAGATAAATTTCCCTTTTTCTTATGGCCATAAAACGTTCCCTCTTTTGCCATTAACCTAAAAAGGAGGAACCATCTTTTCCGAAACTAATTATCTATCACGAAATACCCTTCATCTCTTCCATAAAGAGAGAAATACTTGATTTATCTTTCTCAAGGCCCTGGAAGGGTATTTAGAGGTGAATGCTTCATTACTTAAGGATGATATAGTTAATTGTTTTCATTATTATATCATTATTTTTTTTATTTATTTAACCGTCAGTCTAAAATTTGGTAATAAACTGAAAAATCATCGATGTAGTTGTGACAAAAGGTATGTTAACCGTCGTTCACGTACTCAACGTTTTTTCCTTAAAATCAATAATTTTTCAATGTGGATCCAGAGTAACGTTTGCATTATCTAAAAAAGGAACATAGAAGAATATTATGAGCAACAAGTTTTTGAAAACGCGTACTTCCGTTCAAATCTACAAAACTAATTGGCAAACTCTGTAAAATCTCTTGAAAGCACCATTCAAGGGACTGCTGGAATGCGAAATATGAAGGAGATTTGAATATTCGTTCGTAATCCGACAATGTATTACTTTAACCTTATATATTGAAGAATGACATCCATTTTACTGACAAACACAAATAGCACTTCCGCTGAATCTCGAAATGACATGCAGATATGCATAAAAAAACGACTCTTGTTTATGTCTCAAAATATCTTCAGGAATTTTCTTCCGAATATTTTAAGGATATATTTTGTTAACCGTTGCTTTATAAAGAAGGGAAAACAATTTCGTATAACTTTGTCAAAACTCTATTATCGATGATATCAAATGACGTTTCTAGTTTGCTCCAGAATGAATGAGGGTCGCGGTGGCCTGGTGGTAAGGTCTCGGCTTCGAAACAGGAGGGTATCAGGCTTGAGACCCGATTCCACCGAACAACCGTCGTGTACACATAAAATCCGTCGGGGTTAAACGTCCTTCCGCTGTTGTGGTGTGGAAGTTTGGAGAGGGGGTGCCAGCTGAGGCATCGTTCTCGTCATCTGGCCGTGGTTCAAAATTATGAGGCCCTTCCCAAAATACCCCTAGTGTTGCTTTAAAATGGGGTGTTAATATAACTAAACTGAATCCAGGATGAATGAAACAGCTTTTGAAAGTGAAAATTATTGTTTTTCTTTAAATCTAGTAGGGAATGCTGTCAGTTCACTGGAATTAACTATCAACACGTTTTTCATGATAATAATTCTGTAATAAATTGCCGACTGTAGCTAAATTATCTTTATTAAAGGAATTTTTGAGGATTTTTTATCTTAAAACACTGAGCCCTTTGCTCAGCATGCTTCGCATACTTCTGTGTCGTCATTTAAGTTGTTATAGTAAATCTTTAGGATTCCTTTTTAGACCGAGTGTCTTGTTATTTCCTTCTACCTCATAAAAAAAGAATAACAAGTTATCGCGGGCAAGATTTCTTGTGTTCGGAGACCATTTAAGGCTATTTATAAACTTTCCTTGTACTTCAACTACCTATATCTCATCTTTTACTCTTGTCACTATATCGTCAACATATATATCTATTTTTACTAATGATGCAGTTTTTCTCATTCGCCAAATCCAATTTACTTGAGTGTCTTGGTAGCCAGATATACTGCAATCGTCGTTTATTTGGTAGCATTATTTCTCTTCCTAGCCTTAATTTGCTGTTATGAGTTACTTTCTGATAATATTATCCGTAAATCGCTTTTTTGGGAGGCTTATTAAAGAAAGGTATTCGATATATTTTCTCGATGTCTGCTATAAGGGAAATTGCAAAGTTTTGTCTTTTGCTATTTATTGCGAACCTGCAATAAATCAAAGCGACATTTTTTCTTTCTTTGCCCTATTCCTCCATTTATTTGCAAAGAGTTCTGGGAAATTCTATTTCGCAATGGCGCTGAGGAATCATATTCCACCTGGAGCTTGTTATTACCCTTCTCAGGTCTATATATGCATTAGTGAGGAATGCAATATGAAATTTCGCATTCTTTACTCATCTTCTCCATATATCCCATTTCTTTGTATTCTCGCATAAACTGTCCATATAGTTGGCTCATTTTCGGATTTCCAGAAAGTTGGTTCCAAAGTGAAATCAATTTTCTGCATATTAATTCGTTAGATTTCCTTAAAATTTTAGAATTACTTTTCAGATGTACATCAATAATATATCTGCCTGATACATTATTGTACATCTCCATATCTAAGTACATCCTTTTTGTGTGTACATAGATATGGTTTTCACATAAGAATTTATCTTCAGTTTTTCTCTTGCGAATTTCCTCGACATCCACTAATTTCCAAAATTTGTCTCCAAATTTACAAAGTTGGCTAGTTGAAATCAGGGCGATTTTTATAAAATGATGTAACTGAACGCAGTTTTTTACAATGTCAAGGAATCATCATTTTTAATTTTACTACCCTTGATAATTTTAAAACATAGTTTAACTCTAGAACTACCACGACCGTCATTTTGACGGTTTTCAAATTTCATGTTTAGAAATTTTTATATAATTTAGGTATTGTTCTAGAACTTTATGACGACTTTTAATGAAATATAAGAACAATTACACATTCACATTCCAATTTCCATTCGGCCATTTTAAATTTCATAGTCAGTATGATCCATACCTATTTTTACTAAAACCCGTCAAAATGACAGATTTAGCAATTTCAAAGTTTATAATATTTTTTGGATTATCTATCCAATAATGGGCATCAATACGTATTTACATTCATTTATACATCGCTTTCATTTCCTGGAAAAATTTGAATTACATTTTTCATATGAAATTATATTGATTGATCCAAAATGCTCGGTAGCCGTTATAATGGGATCCATCTTATTCCAATTACGATTCAATTTAGAACTAAAAGTTCTAACTGGATATCCTATAAATGCAAATACAAACTGTTTTTCTTAATTTTTTTATTAATAATCACTGAATTATTATATTGAATGTTGTTTTTGTTACATTATATTCTTTTATTTACATAAAGTAAGCCAAAAGTTACAATGAAAGTCAGAATGATCGAAAGTGATATAGTTAATTGTTTCCATTATTATACCATTATTTTTTATTTATTTAAACGTTAGTCCAAAATTTGGAGATAAACTGAAGAGTCATTGATGTAGTTGAAACACAAGATACATTAATCGTCTTTAACGCACTCAACGTCTTTTCCTTATAATCAATGTAAGAATTGTGTATATTTAACATCGGTAGTTCAAGCGTCAATTCCTAAAAACAATTCAACTTTACATCGTTTGAAAAACTCGTAATGAGATAATTAATACCTTGTGGCAGGTCCAAGTTTGAAACATCTAAAGTATTTAATGAAAACCTGTCAATTATTTTCGAAATTAGAAGGAATTAATTATTTTTTATACTACCATCTATATGCATTTGAAATTATTCCATTAATTTTTTTATCGATTTGTCAGAACAAAATTCTACCATTTATTCCAGAAATAGGAAAATTTGTTTTCTCAACCTTAGAACGTTAGAGCATAATCAGAGACCATTCAATTTATTTTATTCTTAGTATCTAAAATATCTCTAGTCCCTTTTCCCATCCATCTTAGTTTTCTATGTTAACATTTGCTGTAAGCGATAGATTGCGTTTCTTTCCCTATCTAGAATTACCTTTAC
Organism: Argiope bruennichi; assembly: GCF_947563725.1. Taxonomy (NCBI): domain Eukaryota; kingdom Metazoa; phylum Arthropoda; class Arachnida; order Araneae; family Araneidae; genus Argiope; species Argiope bruennichi. The sequence continues at coordinate 123,061,347 of NC_079162.1, forward strand.
AAAAAGATGTCCCTGCAACAGGAGAGCGAGACAAGCCATCTCCCTCCCTTCCCTGAAGGACAAAAGACCCGAAGTGATACCTTCCAAAACAGATACCGCAGGGGGATGTTCGAGCGACAGCCGAAGGCCACGTGCTGTTCCTCCAAGACGAAAGTTTATAATTTCAGTGTATTAAGTAACGTTTTGTCATATTCAGCGAAATCAAAGAGTTATTTCCGGTCAAACTGGGGTAACCCTAAATAACATAGCTCCCTAGTGTCTCAGGAAGTTAGTTTTCAGTCATTGGCTGCATTTTTTTATTTGCGGGGGGTGGGGGAAGGATGGACTGCATTTTTTGTATTAAATATTCGTCTATCTAAATTTCGTGTTTCTAATATGCTCAAAATGTCATCCAGTTTCAGGCCATCCGCTTTTCCTAGTAGAGTTTGAACTAATTTTCAGAATTATCTATCCAATTGAGGTACCAGTATATTCTAATAATTTGAAGATTCTTAATTTTTTTTTTTTTTTTTTTTTTTTTTTAATATTGTCCAAAAAATATCCAATGCTTTTAGCAGATTTATTATTAATGACTATATATTTAATAACTACAGTCGCGTAAGTATAAATAATGAATTTCTTATTTTTAACCCCCTCTTTAAAAGCTTTAGATTAGAGAAGCAAAAATATCCATTTCAGTTTGAATTTATTTTGCTTCTATTTTTAAACTAAAGTATAAATAATATTTTTCATTATCTGAGAGATCTATTATTTACAATTAAATTCAAAAACTAGTTTTAAAAATTATTCCATTCTGCATATATGGTATCAAATATATGCTATAAAGTTATATAATAGTAAGAAAGGAATTTAATAAAAGGTCAAAGGTTACCACATAATAACTTTTATCTTTGGATGTAAGATTTGGCGATTTTACAATGTACGACGCCATATGGTAATCAATCCCTGTTAGAGTGAGAATTCCCTGATAACGAAACGAAGCTTCCGTGAGAAAAATGCTGATGACCCTTACCGCGTTTCAGACAAGTGTTGAAAATAAATAAAATGTGGGAAATTTGCCTTAAAAATTTATTATAAAGGAACGCGTTTATAATTTTCTCACACAGAAGACGTTTACAAAAATTATAATTTGGAAGTGCATAATACAAATTTAATCTAATAAAGTGAAGTACAATTTTCAGTTTTATGAGGATTTAATCTTTATATCTCTTACGATTTAACTTTATTTAACAAAATGAAAAAAATACATAGAAAGTGCTTTAAATTCAAATTTAAATGGATATCAATAATGTTTAGTTCTTTTAATATATAGTATGTATGCATGTATGTATATATATTCCACAAGCTGATACTTGAAATGAGCTAATGTATTTTTTACTTTAAAGTTTTTCAAATAAGTTGCGGGTTTTTTTTTTTTTTGTTTTTTTTTTTGTTTTTTTTTTTTGCAAAATAATAAGCCCTTTGGTTAAAATAAATAAGATAGGAATTATATTAATAATTTTAAAAATAACTGCTGGTTAATTCTCATCGGGGCAAACATATTTTCAACAAGAAAATGATGATAATTACTGAAATTCCTTTAATTATTACCTTATTTTCTAGCGTATTTAAATGTATTACTGAAATATATTACCTCATTTTCTAGCTTATTTACTGTCAAATTTAAATATATATAATCCAATGTACCTGCAATCGACATGTAAATGCAACATCTATACGCACTACATTAAAACGCTTAATTTTCAGATACAGTATCATGAGCTAAAGTTTTATTCGCAGGTAATGTAGAACCAAATTTCTGCCTATTTCCTTAAAAGCGCTGCCACTGATTTAATACTAATTTTCAATTTGTTCTAAATCTATGGACGAAAGAAAGCTAGAAATAAAATATACTATTTTATATTTTATTCTTTCGGTTCTGCCCCCTCTGAATTTCTTGCCAAAAGTATAAATTCATATAGATTGGATATCGTAATCAAAATTGAAATTACAATAGTAAATATTTAAATGTTAGGTCGTAAGATAATTACACAGCTATATAAACATGGTTTCTGAAATATTTTTTTTTCTTTCTAAAACGCATTAAATGGTTGCACTAAGGAACAAGTTCTTGTTTTTTAAATACTGCATAGACATATTTCCAATTATAAAAATTCACTAAATAAAGTAGGCAATTATACAAAAATTGCAAAAATTAAATTTCTATACGTCTATTATAATTTCAAGTGTTAATTAGTATAATTTTTCTCTTATTTTCATCTATACGTACAAAATTTCATATTTCTATTTAGAAAATTTGTAGAGATATGCTTAGTTTTAAATTTCGAAGGATTGGTCACACATGTGGAAGAAAGCATTTATTTTAGAATGCAAGTAGTACACCATCCAATCATTATGGCTTCAAAAAAATTTAGTAATCAAGCATAACGTTGTTCGCTTTCATTGTTCGGTAGTTGCAGCATTGTCTTTATAAAGAAGGGAAGAGAAACTTGAGGAACGGAACATTTAAGACATCCCAGAGATTTACTGGAATACTCAGCAAGAAAAGAATTTTTTTTTTAAATCGAACTTATCCAGAGAGAAATGAGGAGAATGAAGTGTCATATAAGTGATGAAAAAAATTGACATTTTGCTCTATTTTCTAGTGAACCCGTTTGCTGGATTAGCGACAATCAATTAATTAATGCAATATCGGGTAATTTTTTTAAGAAATTAATGAAAGTTAATAAATAGGTTTTATGCTTTAGTAAAAGAAAGAAAGAATTTAAACCGCTTGAAATTAAGTGAAAAAATATGTTATATCCTTTGAGAGTAAATTTTATTGACCACAGTTTAGTACTTATCACAGTATAATTTTATTCAAATACTTTAAAGATAAGGTTAGGTTATTCTTTGGGGGTTTTTTTTTGGGGGGGGGGAGGAGGAGTTCCTCCAAAAGGGGCTTAAATTGGAATTAAAATTATTTCCTGAATTTGATGTTGAGATCAAGAGGTCTATCGTAGCTCTCAGAAAGCAGTTATAATCATTATCATTAATTGGAATGGGAAAATACGAAAGCAAAATAATAATAATTAATATAAAAGGACAGCAAACAATAAAAAAAACTAAGGCTGTATGCTTTTATATCTTGAGGAACAAACGAATAAAAAAGGAAATGCTATTCATGAAATATCAAACTTGAGTTCAGATTTTATGTGCTGATATGAACTTGAAAATCAAAACTTATTTGCATTATTGAGCTTAAAGAAATTAGTGATGTCATTTGAGGCACCATTCTGTCAGTTTTCACTAAAAAGTATTTATATGATTCAAATGTGACAGACTTTCCTTTTTTCTGCAATTTTAAAAATAACTCCTTTTAAAGTAAGCAACAACAAGCTAATTTTCTTCTTAATGCAGCAAATATAATTGCGAAGGAAACAAAATCTGTAGAATTATAATTGTGTGGAACGCGCTAATCATTCTATTTACATTAGATTACATTAGATTTTGTTTACATTAGATTTTACATTAGACCAATTACATTAGATTTTGTTTACATTAGATTTTACATTAGACCAATTACATTAGATTTTGTTTTCTTAATTTATATAATTGTACCACTGAAACCTGAGTTTGAAACCAAAACTTAAGTCTTGTCATAGCCTTAAAATTCAATTACCTATAATTTTCAAATTTCGTATGTGAAAATGTCCATTTTAAACATCTATTTTCACTACCTTTTTTGTAAAATATGCATTCTCTATCAGACATCTTAAGACATTTCTCTGTATAAAAGCAATATTGATTATGTAAATAGAATTCACATGATTTAAAATATTTTTTTAAAGAATATATGACATAAATGTGTGTGTATTGAAATAAATAAAGTCGCTTCTTTTTGTCTAATTAATGTATTGCATAAAAAAGACAGAAGAATTCTTGAAATCTATTATTTATCTGCTGCGAATATATATATATATAATGATATTTTAAACTTTCTACTTCAATTTAATTAATTTCCAAGTTTTTATCTTAATTTAACCCATAGTAACTTCATTCTAAAATATTCTCTTATTTCGTGATCCAATTCCACTTTCTCTATTTAATTAATTCAAGATAAGCTTTATAAAATTGCTGACTCGGCTAAACGCCGATACTTTCACACGCTCGGCATGAAGGGGTAAAAAATGTCCAGTAAGCACATTCTTTTTTAAAAGATCCCTGTGTTTCCCTTACATGTGATTGACAGGCGTCAGAAATCCCTATCAGAATCTTATTAATATATTAGCACAATGAAGAAATATTTTCGCTATCAAAATCTAAGGTTATATAAGGCGAGGGATAATTTATTTCGGCCTTTCTTCCCTTACTTCTGCTTTTGCAACGCTTTGTGACGGACGTGCGATGTCCGCGCCTTGTTGTAAATAATCATGCTTGCCTCCCGGAGAGAATAAATAGAACTTTAAAAATTACTAAGTCTCTTCCCTGTCTTCAAACTGCATTCTGCTTCACAACAAATAATGTTACATATTAAAGAGCCGACGGATTCCGAAAAGTATTATATATATATATAATTCTTCATAACATAAAGAATCCATTCATTGTTCTTTGAAAGAAAAAAAGTTTATTTTGCTTCTTAATGCTACTTAGTTAAATATCAAATAGACTTTCGATATAATTGAAGCTTTGACTGTCAGTATTTTTTAACTTTGATTATGACCATATTTCGTCAATATATTTTAAGTAACAAAAAATGTAGCATTCAATAATTTAAATAATAATTTAAAACTGGCAGATAATTGGCAGAATCCTATGATCGAAGTAATCCACTTATGCACATTTTTTTTTACTTCAATTTCTTTTCCATTACGAATCTGATTTAAATAAATGTTAAGACAATTTTACTCCTACTAAAATGATGCATTGAAAACTTAATATTAACAGTTTTTGATACTTTTATATCTACAGCAATTATTATAGAAATTTCTTTGTCTAAAATGTGATATATCTATAGTTTTTAGTGCCAATTTTTCAAAGATTATTTCAAATTCTTTTAGACTAGATTACAATCAGGATAGTAATTAAATTAATTTTTTTCAATATTTAGTATAAATTATAGCTTTGCGTGGCATAATACCCAAACAAATCAAGTAGTTTGAAAAGAAAGGTTATAAATGTAATAATTATTTTAATTTCATTGTTAAAAAATTCGAATATTAATGATAATTGGACATTTCCAATACTGTTGATAATCTCGAACTCTAATTTTAATTTTACTAAATGTATATTGATGTCAGTTTGAGCTTCATCCGGCTTACAAATATGGGGCATTTCAGAGAGAACAAAGTTGTCTTTTGTTTTCAGCATCCCTTTACGCTTTTTGGTAATGCAGCGCCATGTTATCACATTTTCAAGGAAGGTTACAACGATATTGCCGATATTGATATCCATTCTACACAGCTGATAGATTTCCTTTTGATATTTCAAAAATATTCCAATACTGTTATTCATATTTTAAAATCAGATTAAAATAACGGAGAGGGAAAAAAAGCAAACACACCGGGCACCAAATCTAAAATAAACTTTCAAAAATGTTCCTAGTATTCTTAAAGAGAAATTATCAATTTTACTGTGAGAAAAAAATGTGCTTATTTGAAGGAAAAAACCCTCAATTCAGCAATAATTTTCTTATCAATACAAGAAATATGCATTCTGTATAGCCCCTCGAGATGCACGCCAAGTTTTCCTGCCAAAGATAATTAAATTCTAGTAAACCTACAATGCGAGCGCAAATGACACTATTTAATGAGTGAGCGCATATGCGACTGAGCGCAAGTTCCACAATCCCGTTCATAAAATCATTGAAAGCTGTCATATAGCATGGATTAGTGAAACAAGGAGCAGATTTTTTTATTCGCCCCTTTCGTTATAATTGACATCGGGAGGGGGGGAGGACCAGTGTCGTTTTATTTCCGTTATGCCCCGAAGTATGCTTTCTCCTTATATCTCTCTTCCTCGTCAATGTGCATCATACAAATCTACAAGTTTGGATTTGACAGTTATAATGGGGTTAAACATCTCTGTGAAAATTCATATAACAATCTTCAGTTGCAAGATAGAATCTGGCACAAACAGCACTTCTCTGTTTTTTGGCTATAAGCAATCACCATACATAATGGCTGGAAGTAGAACTGTACTGGGCACCACCATTAACATTCGCAAAACTGAGTTTTCACAATCCGATAAACTATAGAAAGACAATAAACCCCACAGCGTCTCACACAGGATACAATTTTAAACAATATTTGGAATTCCTAGAGATGAAAAAATTTATTCCGATTACTTTAAAATGAAGTGTGCCTTTTAATTTACTGATTTTCTTTTCCAAGCCAATACGAACCATGCGCGTTCATTGTTTATCTGAAACCAATATACATTGTCGACGGTAAGCAATTTTATGAATTAACTAGCAACTCTCAGTTTATGGGTTAGTATGATATATCAAAAGCCGAAGTGAAAAAAAAAAAAATGGTAAAACAGAATACTCAAAAGAAGTAAGAAAATTCATAATTTATTAATGCAAATGCAGTATTTTGCTTTAAAAATATATAAATGCAAATTTGGTATTTGCATTGGTATAATTTAAAATTCAAATTCATTTTAAGAAGAGTTATAAAGATTTCATTTTAGGCTCAAAATAGATGGGAAACTGAGTAAAGATAACTAATATGAAAAGTTGAATAATGAAACTAAAAAGGAAACTCCGCATTAAAAAGAATTTAGATGATTTTTTGTACACATTTTATGACACGCAAAGCTTTTGAAATTGCTCTGCTTTAGATCTAAAATTTTTTCAACTGTAAATTATTTGAGCAAATTTTGTGCTTGCATCATAATCCTTTTTTTTTATGTAACCTTTTTTTTTTTTTTACTTTTTTTTATGTAACCTTTTTTTTTTATGTAAAGCCTATAACAACTTTTCTGCAGTGTATAAAAGAAAATAATGAATCAAATAAATGGTATTTGATATAAATATTCTTGATATATAATTAATCTCTTTGTTTAGTTTTATTATGTATTTAGGATATTATTTGTTGCATTTATGTTTACTCTATTTATCTTTGTTCATGTGTAGTAGTTTGAAAGTGTCATCAGTGAAGACAAGTAATCCACCATTAACAATGAATTATCACGTGGTCATCATTCATCTAGCTTCAAATGACTCAATCTCTTTTCATTTTCAGTAACAAGATAGCACATGCTGCTTATAATTTAATTTAATCGAAACAAACTTTAATGCCAAAACATATTCACAGAATAAAAATAAATATAAAAAAGTATAACTGAGCCTGCAGTAAGCGAAACGAAATATCATTAGTACTAAAGATATCATTCATATTTCAGCGGTGAAATTCTTGTGCGTCTGTATTTTGGAGTCGAGCAATGGTTGCTAATAAAGTAGTCATGGCATTATTCCCTCCAATCCGGAAGGTGGAATTAGGAAACTTTGTTAGACACTGCTAATCATTCTATAATGCAAGAGTCATTCGTGTGGGGCCCATCTGGAGCTAAGAAGTAGTGCTCACATAAACAGAAGGAGCTTCAATCTGTGCGCCAGATAGAACATAATTAGGCTTTAATTTGTCTAGAAAAACTGCAGGCTTATACCCGCTGATAGTGATGAAAAATTTTTCTTCTCTACGAACGACTCTGAATGGACTTCGACAATATTGGTCAGGAGTTATTGGATGTTCAAAAACGTACATAGATCCAGGTGGACAAAAGGCTCAGCTGATGAATTGGGGAAGCTCTGCACAGGATGGAGCTTTTATTTGTAGAGACGTTATCTCTGATTTCATTGGATGATTCTTAGCAGGATGAAGAAGGAATCCTAAACAATTCAGGCACAAATACAAACCATAAAACGTTTTAGCAGGTGAAGCTCTAATATCTCCTTTAAAACAAAAACGCATTCTCAGTTGGACGGTTGACAAGATTTCTGGTCAATTTCAAATAGGATAGCAGATGGCAGATGCGTTAAGCTGCCTTTGTGTCCCTTCAACAATGCCGTTAGAAGGTAGGTAGAAAGCACTCATCTTCGTCTTGAGGACGACAAAGAATCAGAGATTGGAAAAATTCACTTTCTTCCTTCTCTATTTAGAAACTATTTCAGGCACTCAGAGTGGGTAGTCAACCATCTGACTCTCCGACCCGCCACGAAGGCACACGGATTTAAACCATAAGACTGAATGACCGGCAACACTGGCTGGAACTGTGGTTCAGTCCTAAGGGCCATCACCGGCTACAGTACAACCCTCCCCGAAGGAAGTACATCCCGTCATCGATGGAGGAGTCAGATCCCCCGCCTATTTGTGTACCCTCCAGGGTGGCGAGATCCAACCACCATGCCGGAATCATCTCATCCTCATTTCGAGGTGTCCCCCCCCCTGGGGTTACTCTAGAGTGGGAAATCTAACCAGCATGCAGCATTTATGCGACTGTTTCAGCTATTTGGTCAAACACTGGAAACGCTTCTGACCATCTGAGAAAAAAAACTCTCAATGAAACACAATATAACCTTTGGTCATCGGTAAAGCTCCAACTACATCAATATCAAAGCAGCTAAGTTTAAATTCTGGCAGATTTAATAAGTCAAGTGGTGTAGTAATAAATTTTCCATTTTTGACTTGGAATGCAAGATTTGCCCTATGTCTAAGCATCTTCGTTCAAAGATTTCCAGAAAAAAAAATGTTACTTTATTAGATTAATAAGACAATGGAACAGAATGATACAGCTAATTTTAAAAGCAGTCAAAAAAGGTTTATTCACCCATTTCAGAAATGAAACAATCCTTAAGAAGCATTTTATGCATATCCAAAAGACAAAGATCAGCAAATGAATAAAAATTACTTATATTAACACTGCAGGGAAATGGCAAAAAAAGGAATGCAACATTCCCTCTCCCCCCCCCCCTCTTTGTTTCCTAAGTCAGTATTTTAGTCAAAACAATCAGCAAATTTTGAAATAAACATTGATTGTATTATTTTATTATGTACATCGACGACTATTGGATTTAAAAAAAAAAAACATATAATTGCAATATTTAAAAAAAAAAATTTTTTTTAAAACCTTGAAATTTTATTTTTCAAGTCGTTATTCTTGCAAAATATTTACTTATGTTTAGTTCAAACATTTTATTTATCGAAAGAAAAAAATTTGTTGATTCTGCAAAATCTGCAAAACTATGTTTGCCGCTCGGGGAAAATGTCGATTCTGCTCGATGTGGACGTAAATACTGGTATTCGTCAAAATCGACTTTTGACTACTTCAAAAATAGGTTATTTTTATATTGAAGAGCAGATATCTCATGTTGCTGTTTTATATATCTATAAATTCTCTAGATTCGATATGAACCAGATTATATAATCAATATGTCTAATCGCCAAATGGTTATAGTGCGAGAGAAGAACAACAGTTCAGCAATCAGCTGCATAAAATTTCGCATTTTAGGTGAAAACATACAGTGATAGAAAAAAAAAAAAAACTTTAGAAAGATTTAAAGTATACCACATTTAGTATCTACTTTTGACAAAAGCGAAAGTGTGTGTTTCTTCAGTTGACGCTTTACTGAACGGAACATTTGATTTTCTAAATTTGGCACAAATTTGCTTTGGAAATCCCAGAAATGAAATGCGTACCTAGGAGTAATTTTTCTAAATTGTCATTAAATTTTAATTAATTAAAATGTTAGCACAAAATTGATGCATTTTGGAGACAATTTTGAAAAATATTATCGCATAAAAACTATTTTTTAAGCCTTAAAAAATTAAAAATTTGGGTTTTCAATTGCACTAATATATTCTCTCAATTTCCACCTAATTTTTACAAATTTTTAATAGTAACTTATGCTTAATTTGCTCCAATACTTTTCATTCCTGCAATGAAATTCAAATCTCTTTCATTGTTTGCACATTTATTTAATGAAATTATTTAATTTACCTCTGTTAAAAGTTAAGAAAAAAAGATTCTGCTTATTTTTTGTTAATATATTAATGAATCTTGCATTCTTTTTTTCATTGACCCGTATCTGTGCTGAAGCGCTTGTTTGAAGATGACCAATATATTCTATATAAAAGAAGTTTCAGCCGGATACCGAAGTCGAATGCGACTCCTGAGAAGTTTGAGCACTTGCTTGCGGGGTCTTAATCTAACGAGATTTTGTCTCTGGTTAAGATTATGGGGTTAAGGTGGATAGCAACAACATCTATGAGATGGAAGAAGAACATAGCCGGAACTACCAAAATGCTTATGGATGTGCATTCTGTGTCACAGCAACAAACTACGGAGGAGATTAGGTCAGGAGAGGGCGATATAATAGACACAACAGAGCAACAATCTTCAAGTGAAATAAGATAGATGCTGAATTCATGGGAAATTATTGCATCTTATGTTAAGAAACATTACCTTGATAACGCAGTTGGTATGCGCGTTAAAATTCCTTTAACAATAATGCTGACTCATTCTCGAAAAATTTTAAAGCGCAACCAAAGATAAATATCTTTAGACAATCTTCTAGTTAAAGAAGGATGCATTATAAATAATACATTATTATGAATTCGTTTGAGTATTTTTTTTCTTCGGAATGTTATATAAGAAGAAGAACATAGCCACAACTACCAAAATGCTTATGGATGTGCATTCTGTGTCACAGAAACAAACTACGGAGGAGATTAGGTCAGGAGAGGGCCCTATTTTATATGGATTCCTATGGAAAAAAAATTGTTTCTCTTAAAGAGCGCTTCACATTAAGAGTAACATTCGAGAACGAATTATGCTCGTTGAATGATGTTCCAATATATATTTGATTCATTCAGTGTTAGTAAATATAAATTGTATTTGTTTCTGAACTGTTTTCGTTATTTAAATATTCCGTTCCTTGTGCCTTCAGTAATCGTAAGAGAGTAATTTTTCCCCCAATGCCTTTAATTCACTTAAAAGATCGAATATAGTTTTGACAGACAGAATTTAACGGCGGCAATGGCCTGGTGGTGATGTTTTGGCTCCGAACTCAGAGGACTTCAGGTTCGAGACCGGAGTCCACCGAAGAGCTGTCGTGTAAGCGAGTATTGTGTACGTTAAATCCGTTGGGGCCAAACATCCTCCTCCAGGTGGGGTGTGGAAGCTTGTTGAGTGGGTGCCAGCTCAGGTGTCGTCCTCGTCGTCTGACCGCAGTTCAAAATTATGAGGTCCTTCCCAAAATAGCCCTAGTGTTGTTTTAAAAAACGGGACTTAACGGGATATAACTAAACTAAGCAGAAAAATCTTTAATTGTGATGTAAATTTCTCTAATTTTCATTCACCTAATGTTGCACTTTTGAATTAACGTTCTCCAAGAACGACAAACAATCAGAATTCCAGAAAATGGTTTTTCGGATGCAGGTCTATATATGGAGATTCATTAAAATCTCCAGATTGAATATTTTGAGAATTATCATACTGACTCTTATTTGACTTCGTATGATAGAAAGTAAAAACGACAAGACAGAAAACAGAAACATTCTGCTTTCGTCAATATGCAAAATATGAGCTGTTCATTTACTGAATACCGTCTTCTTGAGATGACGAAAAAACTTTTCGAATAAAAATAGTGTGTGAAGATTGGAAAATTGGATTACGTATGAAACTAGTAATAAAAACTCTTGCTCTCTCCTGGGAAACAATAAGTTTAGTCTTCTTTTCTTGTTAAAGTCAGAATCAGCCAGAAAATATTAGCCAGCGAATTTAATCCCAGATATTGCAACTTTTCTAAAAAATGAAAAAAAGTAAAATATATTTTTGCCTTTTTACAGTGTAACATTATCAGATATTGCAACCTTTTCAATTCATTCGGCAGTAGCATTAGGTTATTATATAAATAATTATAATAACGATTTCGGTTTTCGCAGCTCTTGTTTCAATTATTATCTTAAAAAATTTGATGTCCTTGAAAAGTTTGTAAGAGAGGTTTAGGACAACATTTACGGCATTGAAATATTTCACATAATTAAAAATTTCTGGGGGGGGGAAATGAAATGATGCAAAAAATATTTTTTATTTTTTTGAAACTTACATATATCATTGCGTTAATGTTTACCATAAACGATCACTGCCTTGTAGAATAGAATATTAAAAATTGAGCTTGGAAGCGATCACGTAGCAAGCATAAATAGCATCGAGGGATGAGGCTTATCTTCTCCCTCCTTTGCTTTAAGAAGTGAAATAAACTTCTTACGGGTTTAATCACGTAGCAGTCCTCAAAGTTGCAATCTATGCCTCCTTTACTGCTTCGCCATTGCTGGTCCTGTCTACTTATTTATTTAACTATCCTAGTTTAAAGGATTAATAGACCAAAAATCACTACCTTATTGGCATTTCTTTTATAGTTTATTTTCACCATAAGCCTCTACCTTTTTTATAGAATTGATCTGGGAATGTATTTCCCGCCAATGTAGTAGGAATTTCTTCACGCACAAAATGATGAATGTTGCTTTGCGCTTGTTTGTACTTTTTATTGGAATGGAAATGGGCGTGATTATATAGCTTAAAAACTGCTACGGGTACCGCTTTTGCTATATTTTTTAAGGATTTTTTTCCCTAACTGATTCTCAAAATCACTATATTCTGTTTTTCGAAAGTAAAAAGCTTCGACAATTTTATCTAACAAAATAAATTCATCTCCTCTACATAATTCATTGGATGTTATTTTTTCATCTCGTCTACTTTGCACCGCAATTATTACGTTTTTCAGTGTCTTTTATTAAGAGTATATATGTAACGCTTTGGATGCTGAGTCTTAATAATTCGTATTCCTGCTTTATTTCGTGTAAGCGTGTCTGGCGCACGTTAAATCCGTAGAGGCTAAACGTCGTCCCTCTAGTGTGGCGTGGAAGTTTGGGGAGGGTGTGCCAGCTCAGGTGTCGTCCTCGTCATCTGACCACGGTTCAAAATGACGAGGTCCATCCCAAAATAGTCCTATTGTTGCTTTAAAACAGGACGTTAATATATCTAAACTAAAATAGACCTGCTTTTTTTATTTTGCTTAATTGTTAATTCCAGAAGTAGTTAAATAGTTTTACTTTTATTTTCTTTTTGCAGAAATTCATAGTTTTAACGGAAAGTTTGCCTTCTTAAAGCGGAAAAAAAGGAAGGAAACTGAATGATATTTTGAAAAAAGAAAACCAGGAGAAAGGTGAGAAAGAAAGAAACTGAAATTCAAGTATAAGAGTAATGAATTTCGAAGCCATTACTTGGCGGTTCTTTTTCGCACTGGCGAAGTAAAATGAGCATGCTGGCAAGTTTAAAAGTATGGTCTTAGTCAATTAGAAAGTAAAATAAAACTTCAGCTGCATTCTCTTGACAGGTGAATTTTTTACTTGCCGTTTTAGTCCCCCCCCCCACTTCCAAAATTTGCATTACAGAAGATGCTTTGAAGCGTTATTAGTTTCGTAAAGTTTCTTGCTGAAAATAATTGTTGTGGTATGAATTACAGGAAAGTAGAAAAGCTCGTAACTACAGAAGGCCGCTTTTTTTTCTTCCAAGAAAGAAGGGGAAAAAAGTTTTTTCTCTCTTATTTCAAAACGAATTCCTTGCTGTAAATATTTTCGGAAGTTTTTGCTGTAAATTCTCAACAAATAGAATATGTCGGCAGGATGAAAGTCCGTTCTAAAGTAGTCCAAGGCTTGATTCCTTTTTTTGCATGAGGCTGAAGAATCAGAATTTAAATTGTTTTCTACTTCATGACAAAGATCAGAGTGTATCCAAAAATTGTTTTCTACTTCATGAGAAAGATCAGAGTGTATCCAGAATAACCGAAAAACCCAAAACATTGGAAACCCTCAATGACTTAGTGTTGATAGAAATGACTTTAACTGATTCTTAAGAAGTCCACAGAATTGTATACACACATTTTTTTTCTTAGATTTTTGTCAATATAACTACTTTATTTTTAAATATATACATTTAAAGAGAAATATTTTTTCAGCTCTATAAAAAGAACGTAAACAAAACGGAGCGTGATTATGAAGCTTGAGAAGCTGTTAAATCTTTTCTAGCACTTTTTTTTCAAATAACATTAATATTTTTTCCCGGAAGAAAATTTTTAACAATTATATTGACGAATATGTACTTCGAAATCACGTTAAACGTAAACGGTTTAAATAGTTAATGATAAATGAAAAGTATACCCACCGACATCATAAAATTCATCATTGATTTTAGCTCTTTGCTTTTCGAGTTTCTTTAAATATTTAGAGTAAACTGTAAGAATTTAAAATCCTAATGCCCTTTAAAGTTAGAACCATCTTTTATCTTCTTGTATACAAAGTGAAGGCATTGTAATCGCCAAAAATTTCAACCTTGAGATTTGGACGAATCTCCACGTTTCAGACTAAAAACACGTTTTTGGTATTATGTCTGCTTGTATGTGATAATTCCAAAAGCTCTTTAAGCTAGATGGATGAAAATTGGTATATGTTACTTCAAATTTTTAGATTTTTTTTATAAAGCTTCGAACAAAAAAAAAAAGAAAAAAGGAAGACGTTTGTCTCTCCGTCCTAGTTCAAGTGAACATAACTAGTATATAAAATAATTAAACAATGAAAATTGAATGAAAACAAATAAAATAATTAAACGAACCTTGTTGCCGTGTATATTCGCATTAATGAATACGCGATAACTCAAAAATGGAACGATTTTGGTCATTGAAAATTGGTATGTGATCTTGTCACTAAAATTATAGTTCTGTGTCAAATTTTGGCCTGAGTCGGTCGACAAAAAAGTGTCCCAACTGCATACTCATTTTTCTTTACTATACTACAAATCATAAAATGCTCATATTCTATCTACAGTTTTCAGATTTACTCGTGGCGCTTACGGTCTTGCTTCTTGCTCAAGGTTTACTTTTACGCTGGGGGATTCAAGGGGGATAACATCTTTATTAGGGAATATGCGAAAACGTTGCGAAGGGGTAACTCCAGCTCGTTTAAGTCAGTGAGTTACCCCCCCCCCCATGTAGTGCCTCATGCGGATTAAGAAATGCGCAGCTGAAACCTCCTGAGTTGCTTCGAAAAAAATGATCTTTATCAAACGCATGACCTTTTAACTGCTGTTTTCCTTTATAATTCAGGATGCTATATTGGTATAAATATCATGTTCTAAAGTCATAGCCTACGATGGCTGTAGTTCTTAAGAAAAATCCTGATCTTTTTTATATAAATGCAAATATAGATGTTTTTGCAATTGTGCATTATATTAAAATAATTCTTTTTCTATGCTAGGTGCCCAAAAATGTAGCTATAACTCTCTTCGCTACTAGCTTTTGAAAAAACAGAAAATGTATAATCAATATTATCGTCAGATTTTCAACTTATTATTAAGTTATTAAAAATCCTCCCACCTCCTTAAATAAATTTTACAGATATTTTGATTAGAAAAACGATTGCTTCAATAGAAAAAAGCATAGAATTCAAAAATATTTGTATCTCTTAAAAAGTCTGAAATTATTCAAGATGGAGCATAGTGCTAGATAATGTATATTTCTACATTCATACAAACTTTCAATATTCATTTGCGAAATAAATACATTTATTGTTACTTAAATTAATATCCATGAAAGAAAATTACTCTGCATTTTAAAATTTCAAAACTTTGTCCTCTACCTCGGAGCTTAGTATGATTTTGTGGAGGCCGTGGTGGCCTGGTAATCTGGTCATGACTTCGGAACCGGAGGCTTCAAGTTCGAGACCCGATTTCACCGAAGAACCGGTGTGTAAGCGGGCCTGGTGCACGCTAAATCCGTAGGGGCCAAACGTCCTCCTGCTAGTGTGGTGCGGAAGCTTGGAGAGGTAAGTGCCAGCCTAGGTGTCATCTTCGTCATCTGACAGAGGTTCAAAATTACGAGGTCTGCCACAAAATAGTTCTAGTGTTGTTTTAAAAATAGGTCGTTAATATAATTTAAATAAACTAAACTAAATTGGCATGAATGTGTACATTCCGGAATAAAAAAAGAGTGTTTCATAAAATACATACTTAAAAATATGCTTCATTACAAAAATTAATAATTGAGATATTTGCTAATCTCTCTTTTGAAGCTATTATAGTCATATAAAAATATTAACCCATCTTACATCTCATTTTGTGACCTCTTCTTGACTTCAACACCACACATAACTTCCATTAACCCAAGGCAATTTAGAAAAAACAATTTATGAAATAAATGAATTAATTAAAAAGAATGATTTTATTAATAAATACAAGTCTAATATTGGTATTTTTTATCACATTAACATATTTAAAATAATAACAATACAGTGGATGAATTTTTAAAATGACATTTAAGCTAGGCTAGTTTTTATACTTTCCTTTTTATCACGTTTCGGAATTCTTTCAAATTTGAAATCGTCTGCAATTATCAAAATGAATATCCTTAACTAAAATGTTTTCTCTTCCGCCAGAAAATTTTGCAAAAGTCCTTTCATTTACATTTTCTTCCACAAATGTCGGGTAGTTTTCATTTAATTTCAATTTTTGATATGACATCGAAGTAGCAACATCAGCTTCCATTTTGCATGTCTTGGGCAGAAAACTAGAGGGAAATGTTACTTCACTATAATTGTGGTAGCTAAATTCTAAATTTTAAAATAAGCACATTATCTTTTTTTGCGATGTTAATCTCAGTTTAGAACGCTCACATTATTTCATCATCTCAAAAAAAAAAAAAAAAAATCACTATTTCTTTCAATACAATTTAGCGATTTAAACTGGACAAAACGAAATTTTATTTGGAGGCATCATCTCGAAAGACAGACAGACACACACACACACACACACACACAATAAATAAAAATGAAAATACAAAAAAATATTATTTTTTGATACAGTTTAATATTTCATTTTCTTTTATATTCTATTTCCATTTGAAATGAATTAAGTTCGCTGTCAATTATAAAACATCTTCATTGAAATGGTTTCTAAGATATTCTATATTCATTCTATGCTGTGTTAACAAGAAAAAGAAAGAAAAATCGCCCCTCTTAGACTTTTCCTTTGTCTCGACGTTATTATCATAATGAAGTGATTCAAATTTCACTTAATTTTTAACTCCCTAGCGCGAAAGAGGACGAATATGATCGATGCAATGCAATTATCTAAAGGGACTTCGTCCCGATCACTTTCTTTTCCCATAAAACTCAATATCGGGGATAATTTTGATTAGTTTTCGATATTCTCACTCATGTGTTCGTTATTTTATACACAAAGTGAGAATCATATGCTCAATTTGATACATATATATATATATATAATAAAAACTAAAACATTCTAATATTCTTAATCAATTACCTTTTTGAAATTTTATATTGCGTTATTTAAAAACTGAAAAAAAAATATATATTGCTTTATATTTAAAAAATGTCCGATTCAATTTTTAAATAGTATTTAAATAATATTAAATCTTAACATAATGTGTCTGTTAAATGACTAAAATATCTTTAAAAATCTTTTCTTGTATTTTTTAATTCATTTTAATTTTTCCGTTCATTTTCCAAGCAAGAACAAAAGATAAATATGAACTTTAAATGTAATCTAAAAACAATAAAAAAAAATCCATGATAGTCGCCAGGAGTATTAGAAAAGATATAGTATAAAACGCATCTGAAGATATAATCATTAAATGAATAAGCAACGTTCTAACAGTAAAAAATAAATAACACAGTATTTTCACAAAAAAAAAAAAAAAAAAAAAAAAAAAAACAGAATTTAAAGAAAATTGAAATGATTTGAGAAAAATATTTTAACAATAATAATCGATTAGTAATGCATTTTCTTGTTATTAAAAACGAGGGGAAAAAAAAGAAAAAAAACCCGTAAAGACACGAATGAGTTTTCCGAAGTTAAATTCGAGTCGAGTGGCAACAGGTCCGCCATTATTTATTTAAACAACAAGACAGAATTTTCTACCATTGCTTTCAGTTTCTAAAACTTCTATCGATTGTTTCTTAAAAATAGTTTTCAAACGGAAGACATGAAAATATGATCCTTTGTTGTCATGACAACCGACTGCCCTGGGCAAAGGTTAACTTACGTATGTGATTCCCAAGCCAAAATAAAAAATTTCATAAAATAATCTGCATGGATTCGACGACGTCCAGCGCCCACTTCCAGTTAAATTTGGTTTTATGACGTAATTGAATATCAGATTTTATCGATTTAATTTTAAGTTATTTTCAAGGGCAGACTGGATCTAAAAGTATTTAGTATCAGAACGCAATGGTTTCTCCCTCGCCTCCATATTGCCATCATTCGTTTATTATAATTTTCAAAAGATACCCGAATTGAAACAAAAAGATACTTGACTTGAAATAAAAAGATACTCATATGATTTTTGAGATTATACATCAATTTAAAATTTAATTATACGATTAAAAGTGATTCAAATAGCTTACAAGTTATAAAAATCCATTTTGTCACACGGATCGCAAGTAGTATGAAGCGTGAGAAAGGTTTCTGTCAGTGCTTTGTAACAACTAATGAATGAAAATATTGTATATATTTTTAGTCATTTTATTTATTTACTCAGAGATATTTCCCGCAATGTTCAAAATAATTTTGTATTATTCTTTTAAAATTACTAATAACTTAAAAGAAAAATTAGCTTTTGACAGTTTTTGAAAAATTTTTGTTACTCTCTGTAATTTTTCTTCAAATCTATGATATTTAAAAAAAATTTGGTACAAATAACATTCGTATTTTAATTAATATGATAATAGGATTTTGTATAATTATAATTTAATTTTAAATTATTATTTTGTATCATAACATTTTTCAGATTAAAAGAAATATTATATGTTTTTAAAAATACATTTACTTGCTTTTGAGTTTGTATTCCGACAGATATTATTAAAAACATTTTTTTTTTTTATTTTCTTGTATAAAACATTTTTATCGTATCCTCACCTAACATAGAGTTATTGAAAAATCAGAGAGGTTTAAGTGAAACGTTTAGAATAATTATATAGTTAATTTTTATTAATAAACTAGTCACTTTTAGCGAGAGTTGTTGTGTTTAATTCCAATTAAATCTTTTATGCGTAACTTGAGGTTTACGACTCCTTTAATATATAATTTTTTTAATCATCAAGTTATATCTCAATTTGGTAATTAAACCCAAACGGTATGTGAAACTGTGTTATTTTAATAGTTTTATGCCTTGTCTGTTTATTTTGTGCATGAACCTTGTTAATGGAATCGAGCAACATGACATTATAATGCCATTAAAAGCTTAAGTTTATGGGCTTAAAAAAGTAAATCTATGCCAAACTAGTCGTCGTCTTTTGCGAAATTATGAATTTTGGCAATTATATGGATTATTTAAAAATTACCAAAACTCAAGAGAAATCTGCACAAAAATTATGTTGGTATCATTAAAAGGACATTTTTTAATGGTGCAAAAATTAGTATTATTAATATTAATGGTGCAATATAAATCTTTAATATTTTCTAGAGTCACTTTAGATACACGTTAAAATCTCACTTAATTTTTTATTCATTGAAATTCCAAATAATAATAATAATAATCGCTAAATGATGCACATTTCCATTCTTAGGGTAGTAATTTTGGATCATCCACCATCAGGTAGAGCATACATACCTGACGTACCACAGACATACATTATCCTTTAATATTATTAGAGAAAGTATTTTTAAACGCGATCATTGTCAGATGTTTCAATTAATAAGTAATACGGCAAATGAAAATTAATGTCAAATATAATGTAATCTATTCTTAAACTAAAAATCTTTATCTATATTAATATTTACAGTTTACGCCTATTATTCGAAAGTAAGAAATACCAAATACAGTTTTTACGATAGAATAATAAATATTTGATGAGTATATAGCACATTGTTATTTCAAGAATTTTTACCAAAGTGCAATCTATTTATGGGTCCCTTTATATTAAAAAAAAGATCTTATTGTAAAATATTAGCTATAGAAGTGTATTGTATGTAGCTATCTATAAAAAAGAAACAAAAACAAAATTGAATCTAAAAATGTCGCACCGTAGCATAATATACAAATTGTGAACTAACAACTGTTGAATGACACGAAAAAGAGGATAACCATGCAAAGAATTTGACATTTAGAAACTGATTCGGTACATTACATTTTTTTAAAGAAATTTATTCATTAATAGTATCGTATCTCAAAAATGGATTTCAATATCTCTGATGATAAGTTTTTTTCCCCCGTCAGTTGATACAAGTCTTATAAAGATCTGTCAGGACAGCATGAATAATGGAAATTCTGAATAAAAGATAAAAAACAAGCATAGCAATTGATGATACAAAATCCACCTCAAACATGATTAAGACTAATAACTGAATTAAATTATATATGAAGAAATACTTCGTGGTTATCAAAGATATATATCAAGGATAAATAAATATTTATGAGCAATCAAATGTTTTATTTTCATCATTGATCAAATAACTCCTCACAAGGGGCAAGAATGTATTCAACATTTATTGAATTTCTGACGAATACGTTCTTTAAAAATCCTTTTAATAAAAAAAAATTAAATAAATAAAAGGACTGAAATGTATGATTTTTAACCACATATCAAATTTTTTCCTCTCGTTGGCATTCTCATCGAAATAGTTTATCAGATCATTCCCTAAATTTTCAGAATGTCTTTTCATTCATTTGACACTGACAAGACTTTGGACACAAAAAAAAAAAAATTATTTTTGACAATTATATCAAATACAAATTTCGATTTGGTTGAAACATATTTTGATACTCGTATGGAGGGCAAACTGTCTTTGCAAATTTTAATTTTGACACTCATTCTTCGTAGTCCACCTTATTGCAAAATTAAAATCTGATTGGAAATCGTCTAAATTAAAGGTCAAACCATTGTTTTATTATTTCCATATCGATGTAACCATGATCAAACATGCACCTCGAGACCCATAAATCAAACATAAACCCTGAATGGTAATAGTTCCCTTTCTCGCAGCTTTTTCCCTTTGCTAACCTTTGCTTTTGATTGTTAAATTACATAATATTTTTCCACTTTGCAACCCCAGACTTGCACGGTAGTCTTTTGAATTTATCATAATTTTTTTCTATTTTTTTTATTATTATTATTTTAAGCTATTTTGTTTATTGGATTGAGAAAAAGCACAAGAAAATTGCATGAAAATGCTCCTGCTTTTCTCTTACACACACGCCCATCTTGAGGCCCTCATTATCATATATGTAAGGGCCGGTCCGGGCCGGATTGAGTTTGATAGACGACTTTAAAAAGTAGAAGTCTGTAATTTCCATGTAAGAAATTTTAAAGGGCAAATTTTGTCAAAATGAAATAGGAATGCATTAAATTGCAATCATTGCTATCAATATTAATTGCAATCACATGAAATTGCAAACGTTGCAATTAACATTAATTTCAATCACATGAAATTGCAAACATTACAGCATTAATTACATCAACAGCCATTTATGAAAAAATTATGAAGTATCTTATTGTTATTATTATCATTTTAGAATTACAAAGTAATACTATGTAAAATTTACAAAAGATGATTAAACAGGAAAACTGTTAGAATAATGCTCCAAAATTTAAATGATACTTGATTTCAATTTGAGTCAGTTCGAGTTACATCCTTCATAAATTCAATACAAGTCCAAAGTTACATTATTCTAATTACACTGCAAAAAATCTCGAGGCTTCTGGACCGCGGAAAATTGCAGTTTCCTACTTCGCAAATATAATATTCCAGCTTTGGTTAAGATTTACCCTGACAACTTAACTTCAAATATAGAAATCAAAGAATCGGAATTAATTCATTTTTAAAAATTATTAAAAATCATAAGTCACTGATGACTCATTATGCAGACATGCTTGAAATTGAAATATGATTAAAGGATTCAGATTTTTGTTCTTAAAAATGGAGCAAATGAAAAAAATAAAAGCAAAAAGGAAACTCGTTATTTCATGTTGTTTTGACAAGTAATGAGAATAATTGAAAGATTCACTAACCAGTATGCCTTGTTGCAAGTCTCTACAGGCCGTTAAAAGTTTGTAGGGACCAAGGAATCCCAATGTCTTATATGCTAATGTTAGGAACCTACTAGACGAAAGATGCACTAGGCACCAGCAATGTATCATTATCCGTTTAGAAATTCACAACCTAAGACCAAACACGTGGGGTTTTTTACTACCCCAGAACAAGAATCTAGTAGGAAACTCAGAAGAAGGAAACAGAGCAGTAATAACTGCTGAAATGAATTTTTCGTTTGTCATCCAGGAAAGGAAGGAAAAAAATTTAATAAATGGATGACGGAGGGGTAAGTCTGATACGAGACTAGATCACAAACACATTTCAAGGTCGTGATGCCCATTACACCTAAAGAAGGCTCAGCTTTGTGTGCTCTAGGGTTGATAATAGATTGAAATGTCATTTGAAAAATCATTTCAACACGCAACGAGTCGCCAAAGAATTAATATCTAAACAAAGATCTCCACTTGATAAATATTAACCCTCTGGCTGAGCAATTCTTTAAAATCACTATTTAGATGCGATGTTTGCAAATAAGTTCAAATATTTTTCAAAGAAAGTGAACTGATACTATATGTTACACGATAATAATACAATGTAATAAAAATCTATAATCGTAAAAGTAAACACTCTAAATTGCGATAAACGCGGGATGCAACAGAAAATGGACTGATTGCTAACCCGCGGAAATCGCTAGATGCACAGCTGGAGGGTTAAAAACAGCAATAAATGATTAACTACTAGTAATAAATTGTTAGATTTTTCTTATTATGTTCTAGATATATCAAAGAAATCTGCAAAAAAAAATTTAAAAATCGTATGACAATGATGGTAAATTTCTTTTTATTCTATCCATTTTGGATCATACGAACTGTGAAAATGCGAAACAATTGATGCCATAAATTTCTTTTTCTTTTTAATAAGTTCTTGATTTTACTTTTAACAACATTTAAGTTTACTAAAGCAAATTTAAAAGTTGTTGGTACTTTCTTACTCAAGAGAGAATGGAATACGGGTAAAACTGTCATGAAAATATCATTCCATGATATTTTCCGGTAATTTCTCTAGGTCGACTTTGGAATAGTAGTTAATGATGACAGTACATTGAAATAAAGGTAAAAAAAAGTCTAACAAATGGTTCCTATTTTTTTAACGAATTTGTGAAGAATTAAACTCATTTAAGTTATAAAAATAGGGCTAATTCCTCAAGATTTATTTCTTGTTTAAATTTTTAACAATGCAACATTTTATTCGATACTTATATCCAGGATTTTTAAATTCGAATATGTCATTTATTTATTAATGTTTTAACCTTAATAAACAAAGGCGAAAACAGAATTTCTGAAAAGTTTATTCTGTGGGTTGTTGGACAGAAATCAATGATTTGACCAAAAGAATCCGCTTTAATATCGATGAATGCTGTTAATAATTTTCGAAATATATTACTTTAAAACGCTTTAAGTGAAATACAATGGTTGTAAGAAAAAAAAAATATTGTAACATATTTTACAATTAAATTTTGATACGAAAAAAAATGCATTGCCTTGACATCAACACAGCTTCCACTTATTTATTTTAATTTGGCAGCTTTATTTGTATAAGTTTTTGTTTGTGATCAGACACATTGTCACCATTTGTTCGAGGTCGAAGCTGTTTCCAGACGATAGGACATGCATCAAGTTAATTGGAAAACGGGTTCAGTCCAACATCATCAAATTTATATTATTAACGTTTAATTTTAACTTCATGGCAGATAAGGTCGTTGCAAACTTGTTTACATTCTTTTAGATATTCCAGCTCGGATGCAACGAGTACTTCCTGGGTTTTAGAGGGGATTTTTTTTCTACATCTTAAAGATATTTCTTTGCTTTCAATGCCGTAGTCTTTGAAATGATAATCGATTCGACTCTACACATGGTCTACTGGGTATCTGTGCATACGTTTGAAATCAATGTGGCCATTTCTAAAATATCAAAAATTTATAAACAGTATTTCATGCTTGGAATCAGTGCCATGTTAAGATTCATGGTAGAATATACGAGTAAAATATTTTACATTTGTGTGTATTTAAATATTGCATTTTGTTTCATTATGTATAAATGCATAATTTTTCCATAACAGCTACAGTGGTTTCATGGTCATTGTGTGTAGTGATGAGGCCGCAGAGTTCCATGCTTGGAACCCGTTCCTCCAAAGATCAGTCGTGCATGCCTACATGGTGCCCATTAAATCTTATATTATGGGCCAAACATCCTCCCATATAATGCGGAAGTTTAAAGAGGGAGGGAAGTGCCAGCTCAGATGACATACTCGTCATCTGACCAAGGTGTAGAATTATGAGATAGATCCCTGGTATTGCTTCTAAAATGGATGTCAATCTGACTAATAAATAATCCAACGAATCACAATTTTTTGGTCCCAGAAGAATTTATATACTTTCTTATTATCACTTATTTCTATATTTACAATTTCTCAGATATTTTTTAAAAATTTCTTTATCATATCACCTGTTGTTCATTACTTATTGTTCCATTTAAGTGACTAGGATTCGTTATGTACTCAGTGGTAAGATACCACATACAGGTGTGGACGAGGGTTTTTTTTTTTTTTTTTTTTTTTTTTGTAACCAGAAATTTTAAGCCATTAGATTAAAAAATATGAATTTAATGAAAACCATAATTTATTTAAAAATAAATTGTTTTTATACTTCTTTTCGATATACATTTCGGTAGGAAATATTTTGGACTAAATGTCAGCGTATAGCCTCATTTAACATGCAAAAATTAACGAAATTTATATACAATTCGAAAATGAAAAAGTAACAAAATATCTATATCGTTAAACATATTGAATGGAAGGACAATATAATACGTAGAAAAACTAAGCCCTATAACCTCATAAAAAATGTATTTAAAAAATAATAATATTTAAAATAATGCAATTGCCAAAATTTTCTACAAAATAAATTTTGTGAATAATAAAAGTTCATATTTTTTTCTTAATCAAAATGTTTAAATGAAAAGAAACTTAGTTATAATGATTGCGAAATCAGAATAAAACTTAAAATCTGTAATTAGAAAACAAAGCAAAAAACTGCTATCGTATTATAAAAAGGACCCATTTGAAGCTGGTATTTCACTATATGAAAATCATTAAATGAATTAAATATCACTTCATTCAAAAAAACTCTAATTGTGAAACGTATTTTTAAAATTTGTATAATATCAAAATATGGGCAGATGAAATTCGACTTTAGAATTAATGTAATAATGCCTCAAAGAAAGTAAACTTTATTAAACGTTGCTTTAACGTCTTGGAAAATAATGCGATCAAGTATTTTGATGAAATTAATTTAATGAAGCATTGAAATTAGTTTGATATTCATAACATCAATGAAAATTATTATGGACAATAACAAAATGATATGATAGCTTATTTGATGTCATTTAAAAAAAAATTTTATGTGCTGTAAAAGTAATTTTTGCGACGTACTATTTTCGGAAGATATGGGGGATAATATCGCATAATCGAGAAATTTCCGCGATGGAATACGCGCCTGTGATTGACAACCGATGATTGATGGTTCGCCTGTTTCCCATAATTCCTTGCGAAAGTAATTTCTTCGAATGGCTTGCAAGTGATTCGCGAATATTCGGCCTACAAGTGTCTCGCCATTACTACAAGTCTCATCTTTAAAATATAAGACATGTTTATAGTCTTTCGTAACCATATTTTTTGTCGCATTGACTGACTTAATGATTTCTCCTCTAGGATAAATCCTTTATATCTAATAACTCAATTGATCTATTTCTCCCAATCTGGTCAGAAAATTCATTACCTTCCAATAAAATGTCATACTGAATCGGATATATATATTTTAAAATTCTTTTGTATAACTCTAATTATGTTTAGTTTATAGTGACAAAGTAGCACTCTGAATGTCTAGATTTTTAACTGCTTTACATTTTTAGATAATTATAACAATCCATAATATGCAGAACAAGTGGCATCTGCTTCTTGACAATATCTGCGAAACTTTACCCAAGAAATACATCATACTTTACTGGGCAATTAGTTCCTATATCATTTTATTTATTTCCAATTTATTGATGTTAAAAAATTCATAAGAATCTTAAGTTTTAAATAAAAATAATTTTAATTCCAAATTTCTAAATCAATCATGCGGTGAAAATTCTAACTGAGAATAGTTTGTTACGATGTCAAAAGAATCTTTTATCTAGTTTGGCGAGATTTTCTGGGAGTTGCATCCATTAATTATTTCTGATTTTCTTAAAACGGTTCTCTAAAATGATGAGACTAAAATGGGTGAGTATTTATAATTTAAAAATACTTTGCATAATTAATTCCAACAGAGTACCACATATATTCAAATATTAAAAAATATATTTTTAGAATTAGGAAATTTATCCAAAGTTTACATCATCTTACGGAGACATTTTGTATATGTTTGCATTTCTTATATTAGGAGAGTTTGAAATGAAAGAAGTAGCCTAACCTATTTCAAATATTTTATCAGATAATAAACTTTTCTCTCTGGAATAGTTATGATTTTTTCCGGATACTTTCGAGAATGTACCGAAATAATTGATGTCAAATATCGTGTTAATCTTAGGAAAATTAAGCCCAAGAATTACATTTAATTTCGGAACTCTATATGAACTGTATTTGAGGCTAAAAACCTCAAATACAGGAAGACTGGTCGAATCTAAAATATATCTGTTAGTTTTTATTTTGTTATTATCATATTTGAAAAATGAATACAAGAACAAAAATAATTTATATCAAATATCGTGCTAATCTTAGGAAAGTAAAACCAGAGAATTCCATTAAATTTTATAACTCTAAAAATTTTTGAGGCTGAAAACAATTCCCTGCTGGGGACTAGTCAAGTCCGAAGAATGTATGTTACTTCTTATTTTTCTGTTATTTTTCCCAATAAGTATCAGAAGGACCTATAAATGAAACTAAATAATTTATATCGAATATTGTGCTGATCTTAAGAAATTAAAACCCAAGAATTCCATTTAATTTCGGAACTTAATATGAAATATGTTTGAGGCTGAAAAAAATCTCGTCTGGGGAATCATCGAGTCCAAAGAATATCTGTTAGTTCTTATTTTGATATTTTTTCTGATCCGCATCGGAGGGACGAATAAATGAACCAAAATAATTGATGTAAAATATCGTGCTAATCTTAGGGAAGTAAAACGCAAGAATTTCATTTAATTTTGAAACTATTTGAACTCATTTGAAGTTGAAAGCAAATGTCTTCTGTGGACTGGTCGAGTCCAAAGAATATCTGTTAGTTCTTACTTTGTAGTTATTTTTCCCGATGTGCATCGGAGGGACGAATACAAGACGGTCCAGCCTGGGAAACGACGGGTTGAATCACGGACGAGCAATCCGTTTCTGTACCAATGAGCACGCTTTTAATCTTGGGGCCATCGCCAGAAGAGCTTCGGAGGCGTTCCAAGACAGCAAGCAGAACCCGAAGGCCGCTCTGCGTGGGAATCCACAAAAAAACGCATCCGCACACTCACCCAGATGGTTCTACAGGATGCGCGCCTCAACTGCCAAATAAACAGCACGAATAGAAGAGACACTGCAACTAATTGGTAACAAAAATGGGCCATGCGATTGCTGATCAATTGGGATTGACCAAGCGACTCTTTAGACTTTTTTTTCCTCTTCGTATACTTGTATCTTTTTTTTTTTATTGCATTAAAACAAGACATTTAAAATTCTTTCAATTCCCTTCCGGTTTTTTTCCCGCTTAAAAAGATGACTCACCCCCACTGGAAAAAATGCAAATTCATTCGATTTGTTTAAATTAGGCTTAATTAACCATCACTATTAACCAATTGCTTCTATCAATATAATTAATCAGTTTTTCAAAATATTTCAAATCGGAAATTTTTTGCTTTTTGCTTGTTTTTTTTTTTTTTTTTTTTTTTTTTTTTTTTGCTCTCACGTTTTGTAAAATGAACGGACGATTTCAAAGATTTTAGGAATCTATTTCTCTTTCCATTTCTTAACCCCTTCGCATACAATGACGAGTCTAACTCGCGATCATATTATTGAATTTTTAAGGTGTAAATATTATGTAATTTAAAATGCAAAATAACTTAAAAAAACTACAATAATGCATTGCATCTATATTATTATAGGAGTTAAAATAATAATAACTGTCCCAAATAGAATGTGTCATCTTATTAGGAAGTATTAGTAAAGGTAGCAGGTCAAAGGGTTAAAACTAAATTTAGGAATGAAATTCAACATTTAAGAAACTCCGTTTTGATGAAAAACATGTTCTCACTCTGTTAATAAATGTCAAGCTACAAACATTTCTGCATTCAGCCTCCTTTAACTCTTTTTAATGGAATTCTTTTGGTGATCGAGTTTGAAAGTCGTTTCCTAACACCTTAACCTATGAATTTACTTAACTTCCAAATTAAATGACACATCCTATTTGGGGACATTTATTATTCCTATAATAAATGATTATTATAAGATTGATTCCTATAATATTTGAGCATTTGAGATATTTAAACGCTTTTAACTGATTTTTGCATTTTAAATTACTTAATACTTCCATTAACTATATTTACTTATACTTCCATTTTCTATTATTACTTATACTTCTAATTAAAAATTCAGTCATTCGATGTGCGAGTCAGACTCGTCATTGTATGCGAAAAGGTTAAAAAGCATTGTGCAACTGGACCTGGTGCGTATTATAAATCCGTTAAGATAGACCGTCTTCCTGTACTTAGAAAAAGGGTAAGTCGTCATCTTGAGACAATTCAAAATTAGAAAGTCCATCTACAAAAATTAGTTTCAAAAAATTTTATTTAATTTTTTTAATCGACAATATCGATGCATAATAATAATAATAATAAAAAAGATAAGCTGTATTTTTTGTGACGTTATCGAATTAACTTATCTTTAAATAATGGATTTGGTCAGATAGCAAATAGGAGGAGACAACAATAAAATTGAAACTTATAGTGTGTTTTTTTTTTTCACTTTCTTTAATAATTCTACCTAACAGTTATCAATAAAAGTTATCCACATAAAAATATTCGATTATAAAAGAATTCTGATTTAAAAAAAAAAAAAAAAAAAAAACTTCTGTTTCTGGGAATATGCAACATGTATAATAAATGTAATAATACATCTCAAAACTATTTTTTCTTTGTAATTTTGAGCATAGTGTATTTAAATCTAAAAATTATGCTACTGATATCCAATTAGAGGATAGTTAATTTTTTGAAGGCACAGTAATCCAATACAATTTTTAAAAAATTCAAACACATAAAAAAAAATTCCTTTCCAAAAAAGTGGGTTTTTTTTTTTCCTTACAATTTTAATACCTTAGACAAAATTTCTTAGATTTTAATATTAGATTATATTCATTATGCCTGAAAAAACTAGTTTTAGACATTTTATCAAGTTGACAGACAAGATAGAAGACCCGTTTCTCTTTCAAGATGCTTGTTTCATTTTAAATAGAACAAAAATGAATAATCGGGGAGCATTGCATTTCTACCGGAAGCAGACATTTTCAAAAATGCTATTCCATAATGGAAGCTAAAAGTAGAAATTCATAGGGAGCTTCTTTTCATTAGTGTACACGAAAAGAATTATCTAAAATTTTTATCCACTCCAATCCATATCTTAATGCAATAAATTTTAAAAAATTCAAATTCTTTGATTATTGCAAAAATTATTTATAAAAAGCAACTAATTTTAAGAAAGCATTTTAAAGTACATATTGATTGGGCTGCGGAAACAAAATAATAATAAATGAAGAGAAAGACTTTGTTTTCCATAATAGCATTAACATTAATAAATTATTTTGAAAAAGGGTTTCGACTGATAATTTTCAGTAAATGTCGTCTCATTTCCAGCAGTTTTTTAAAAATTTTGTGGTAATATTATTATTGTTCTGAATTCAGTGTGCATTTGGCCTTCCATTAAAACATTTTCCCAGATTTAACCCTCTCTAAACTGGCTAATTATTTTTTGATTTTCTGTGATATAAAAATATATCTTTGATGTACATTTGAAAATATAAAATATTAGCTATAATTCCTATTAAAATTTGTTAATAAAACATATTGGGAATAAATGTATTATATTGGGACTTCCACTACTTTAACTCTTTATCCCAATTTACGTAGTTGAGCCATTATCAGTAGTTTCATTATTAGAGCGAAAACAAACAAGTTTTGATTTGAGAAATTGGATTAAAATTTTACAAATAACTGCTCTATGCTATTAATGAGTGCTTTTTTGGGCTATTTTACTTTCCTAATTGCATAACAAAGAAGAGTGTTTTTCAGTATTTTCCAACTGCCTTTCTCGAATACTTAAGCAGAATGGCACCATCTTCTTATTTCTCCTTAAAAGGCATGCATTATAAGGAGTGCATAATAAGATATGCAATCTGAACGTATCACGAGGGGTGATATGAATGTCACAATGATGTCCATAAGCGGGAATGTCCCCGACCCCTCCCTCGACTTCTGCGTGTGGAGATATCGTTTCATGTTTCGTAGTAAATATAGAAAACTGAGTATGAATATCTTCATTTCGATAGGTTAAATGCAAATTTTAATGCACAATTGTGGTCACAAACGGCATACCAAATTTCATTCATCTAAGCCATTGTGCGTTTACATACGATTGTGATGTACATTCATATATAATTCAACGAATTGTCTCATTCGCAGATAGATTTGTCTAAAATTTAATTCACACCTGCATTTCTGATGATAAAAATATGTTCCAAATTTCATCCACCTAGTTCTTCGCGTTTCTGAGTTATCGAGCTCATGGACATTCAGAGAGATTTTCGTCCAAAATTTAATAGAAATCTATAAATTTGGTTGGAGGTTCACAAACCACATTCTTCTATCGGATGAAAGAGTTCAGTTTAGTTACATTAATATCCCGTTTTAAGACAACACTAGGGCTCATTTGGGATGGATCTCGTAATTTTGAGCTGCAGTCAGATAACGAGGACGACAACTGAGCTTGCAACCCCTTTCCTAAGCTTCCGCACCACACCAGCAGGAAGACGTTTGACTCCGACGGATTTAGCGTGCACTAGACCCGCTTACACGATGGTTCTTCGGTGAACTCGGGTCTCGAACCTTAAGCCCTCCGGTTTCGAAGCCGAGACCTTACTATCAGGCCACCGCGACCCTGGCTGGTAGCATAAATTGTTGATGTCAAAATTAGTGATAGAAAATCACTTTTCAGCCCTTAACTTCTAAGATATTACAGTAATCGAAAAATTTTAAAAACAAAAATTGCTCATCTTATTGAGGCGTTCATTTGGGTAATTGGATTTATTTTTCTATCTTCAATATTAAGAAAGTTATAGCGAAATGAAAATTTCACCCCACCACCACCACCATTTCCAATCTCTATGAGCTAGACGGGCCATTAATGAACTCGTCCGAGATTTTTATATTTCTAACAACATATTCCAAGCTAGTTAAAATCCAAACAAAAGTACTCTAGTTATTCTGTTCGCATGGGCAAAGCGTTATACGCGCATATATATAAACTTATGAACAAAGGGTGATTTTGAATTCTAGGGACCATGATCGGTAAAGAACTGAAGAAATTTTTCCGAAATGAGAATCATAGCAATAGGTAGTCTTATAGGAATCTACCTAATACACAACTAAACTTCTGCAGAAAAACATTGATTTCATTGAGGTTTTTCTTTAAAGAGGAAAATAAATAAAAAAAGAAATTTCAGGGAAATAAATGATTTTTCATTAAATTTTAAAACCAGTCTTATCGGGTGGGAGAAGTTTTTCCCAACATACGTTTTGAAAACATTTTGCTTCATTTTAATAATTTGCATGGTTAAAACAAGAAAAAAAGGGCCTGAATTTAAAATCTCCAATGATGGAAATTCTTCTCCGGGTCCTGACCACCTTGCACGGAACTGCCAAACTTCAGTATATATTACCAACAAACGCTCAACTATTATCACAGATTTATTTCATTCTACAACGTAGAAATCACAAATTTCTCATCAGAATCATACATTTTTCCCTTATTTTTTTAAAAAAAAGGTTCGTTATGTCATGGTTTCCTTTATGAAGCGACTACAATATTTGCCAGAAATATGTGTATATCGTTACGATTTCCCTTGGGAGAAATGAGTTAATTCGATGTGCTGTGAGACAGATTTCTGGTAGACGAATTATGCGGAAACACGGAGTCGGAAGACTTTCGCATGCACTACTCTGGGGAGTACTGGACCATTCAGTTTAGAATTTATGGCGGTGGGCCATTTTTTTTTTCTTTTTTTTTTTTTTTCCTCGGGATCATTATTTACCCGAACGGTCTTGTTTCATGACAACTTCTAGAACATGGCAAAAGTTTCTTGCACTGGATTCTTTGAGTAAAATCTGGAAATTTTACCGAGACCAAAAAACGTGCTTAAAAGTGGAGCTGCGCCGCTCATTTCCCAGCGATGAGAGATGAATGATCTTTTCAAGGTGGTGGGATCTGTTCTTTGTAATAAAAGAAAAAGTGGAAATGAGCTGTTCTTGAAACTAATAGATGAGGGGCGTTAATCAAACTTCTTGAATATTTCTCAAAAGAAAATTTATTAAGGGAAAACCTGCGTTCATCAGGTTCTTTGGATGAAACTTTACTCACATTCATATTCATTATCTTGATGAATTGCTCTTCTTCTCGGTTCTTTTCAGGGATTCCAGTAATATTTAAAGTGAAAGGTAGAAATTAATTTTCTGGGTTTCAAGAATTATTAATCACAATAAAATCCCTTCATAAGGTCCACAATGCAATTGTTCCAACGAAAAAAAAAACTGTTTTAGCTGATTTCAAAATGGGGAGAGAAATTCTTTGATATTTTCTTACTGAATAAATATAATATTCTGTGTCTGTTACATCAATATAATACGATGACATATATTAATATTTAATCATTTGTTTTCTGTTTATTTTTTGCGTGAGATATATTTTGCGCATTCTTCCAGTTATTGGCTTAAACTTTTAATAACTCTTTCTTAACGAACTTGCTCATTTAACGTAAATCTAAAATGTGTAATATAAACATACTAAAAGAAAATGAGAAACCGTCATACAGTTTTCGACTTCTAATAAAGAAAATTTTTCCGAACTGCTTCCCAAGTGTTGAAAATATAGCCCAGATTTTAAAAGAAATTATTAGATAGAGCTAAGAGCTCAAAGATATGTAAACTGTATCATTTCATTCAGTACATAGAAAGGATTTCTAAGCCTTTCAGAAATATAAAGTTCCACGAAATTGAATATTACGAATTCTGTAAAGTGTTTTATGACACAGAATATAGATAAATGTTGTTTAAAATGAATTTTTTTTTTTTTTAATTTTTAGGTATTTTTACGTATGTGAAGACAATTGAACTGATTGATTTTCATGATCATTTTTTTCCATCGAGGAAAAAAGTGGGATTGAAGATTTTTTTTTTTCACTCTTTTCTGAGGGAATCTTCATGACAGAACTAATTTCGTAATGAATCTTCAAAAACAAATCTTTTTAATCATATTTCACTGCAGTTTCCGTTTGTACTATTATTTAGTGAATTTTAGAAGGAAAAGCTTGACCTAGAGATGCCAATTGGAGGTGGAAGAATTTCCTTAATTCATCTTCTAAATGCGGCATTAATATGAAATGATTGCCAAATTGAGGATTTCCTTCTTCGTCGTCCATATGTTTGGAATTCAGGCCGTAATTGATGTAAAAACAAAGAGGGAAAACTGCTCTTCAGTTTGAAGATATGAATTGGAGCTTCCTTTTTTCTCCACTGACATAGCAAAACATTACATCTTGATTTTTCATAAAAGGAAATTGAAACCAATTGGGTGATAAATACTGGCCGCCTTCAGCGACCAGCAGATTCGCACATCATCTTAATAAAAACATATTTATCCCAACCGATATTAAAACGAGCAACTTATTCAATTTCCTGTGGCAGACAAACGCCAGAAATCTTTTCTTTATAATATTAATAATTTCCTTTGGTGGGTTTTTTTTTCCGCTTTTAATTCCGGGAATAGAGGATTTTTGTTTAATTTTTACATGAAGTTATTAATGAGTTACATTATTTATTAATGAGTTTCATTTATTTCACATTTGTGTTTTTTGAAAATTAATTACTCATGAAAGAAGAGCGTAGTTAATCAAGCAAAGATTTATAACGGATTATGATTTATACATGAAATCCAGGATTAATTTTTTTTATCATAATTATTATGAACTCATTAGAAAACTATCAAACCTGATCAGATTTTCCCATCAGAATGAGCCTTTTTTTTTTCTTTGTACATTTAACAGGAAACCAATTCACAATATTATAGGATTTATAAGTGAAATTCCAGGATTAATTTTTTAATCATAATTATTATGAACTCATCAGAAAACTATCAAACCAGATCAAATTTTCTCATCTGAATGACGCTTTCTTTCAGTACATTTAAAAGGAAAACAATTTTTTTTAAAGTAAATATCCTAACTGTTAGTCAACATTATATTTGTCATCACTACTCGTTGCTTCTTTTAACGAGAATGCCTTCAAAACTTCGTAATGAGGGAACAATGATGACTGATGGCGAAATCATGCATTCAGTGATCTAAAAACACGAGGATTTCTTTTTGAAAGATTGTTCAGAGAATTTCATTCTCGAAGTCTCTTAACTCGAGCGCTTCAAAATTCAATTAAGATTTCCTGTGAGAGTAGTGAGGCGAATTTTTCACTTCCCTTTCCTGATAAATTGTTGGGTACTTCCGCTTCATCTGTTCAATGACCATCTTACCCAGTCAGCTCACATCCTTTTTCGACTACATTTCTGCTAATTGCTGCGGCATTAACTACCGGAAGACAATTAGATACATTATTAGTTCACTGATGTCTCTCCTCTTGCGTTCAAAGGTCATTCCAGACAATTTAGGAAAAGAAGCTGGTTTTAGGAAAGTTTCTCACATACAAATGAGAACCTGAAATCAGGATTTTGTGTTTGAATACGGAGATAGGAAACTTCATTTGTTTGATTAAAAGAGCAGTTCTTTTTCTATATCTATACTAGTAATAAAGATGAACATTTGTATGAGTTGGAACTCTACAGCTAACAAATTTGGCACGTGTATACTTTGGAGGGTAAGAATGTGCACTCGGTACGATTTTTTAAAAATTTTAAACAGAATTTTATTTGATTTAAAATCCAGCTGAATTTTGACGTTTCCCCACATAATTTCCAAAAATATTATTGCGCTAAAGTAAATTTTACACCGTTTCAAAATTTAAAAAATTACCTTTTGATGGTATCAATTTAATAGTCGTGAAAAATTTTGCTGAATTTTGAGGATTTTTTAAAAATATTTTTTTTCTAATTTCCATCAATAGATTACATTATTGCTTTGAAATTCAAATCATCTTCATTGTTTCCTCAAATACATAAGAGCGTAACTTTCTACTATTGTTTAAAGCTAAAGAAGAAAGATTCTCTTTAATATCTGTGCAGTTTATAAAAAAGTGAAAAGTGATTGCGAAATTTATAAGTTAAATGGACCAGATAGTTACATTTTCAGAATTTCTATGATATTATGGAACTGTCCCCATTAAAAAGGTTCATACGCACGATAAACAGAACTTGAAAATAATGAAAGATAATTAAAATAATATGACTTTAATGTTAGGCAATACGGTGGAATCACAAACATGGAGTTATAAAAAACGATTTATTTGAAATGAAATATAGCAAATACCTCAGGCGAACCAGCTGGTCACCTGAGGCAGTTACTAATTAATAAATCATCCTTAAAATAATAAACACAGAAATTTCATTTGATTTTGAAATTTTAAAATTGTTACAATATTGAAGGCAGTAAGTACTTCAATTATTATTCTCATGAATCCTTGATATATTTTTTACACGAGTTACAATATATAATAGTTATTCTAGTATGCATATCAATACTACGAATCTTGCTTAAAAGAACCGGACATATAGTAATAAATGCTGCAGATCCGGATTCGAAACTTTATTATGCCCTTTTAAACTTTCTGGACCGTGATTAAATGGATTGCTCCTGACTCAGAAATGCTTCCACAAACTGAATCTTCTCACCAACAGGAAGATGTTTGTAACCCAGTAAATTTATTCTGTATTGGGCCAGGAGTGAGTTAGGGGAAACCAAGTCTCGAACCTGTGGCTCTTGGCTGTTTCTTGATGACCAAATTTCAGCCATTAAGCTACCGAGGACTGCAGCAGACTACGGACCTGAGAATATTGTCAGCGATTAGAGTCCTAGATCTCATTTTTTTATACTGTCACTTAGAAAAAAAATTATCCTTTTTGTCAAAATTGGACGTATGAGGAATTTAAA
This sequence comes from Argiope bruennichi, assembly GCF_947563725.1. Lineage (NCBI taxonomy): Eukaryota > Metazoa > Arthropoda > Arachnida > Araneae > Araneidae > Argiope > Argiope bruennichi. The sequence continues at coordinate 123,097,870 of NC_079162.1, forward strand.
TTCATGCAACAAAAATGTGGACCAACCTCTCTCAGAACACACACACATTAAAGCATCTTAAATACGTTCTGAAACTAACACAACCTTCACTTATATAGTATGCAAAGCCTATGCAATTTAACAAAATCTCTCCTCTTCCTTCAGATATTTGAATTCATTATTTATCTGGATATTGATTAAATTAGATAACTGAAAATTGACGGCAAATACAAAACCAGAATGCAAATTTAGTTGGAAAGCAATAAATTATACAAAGTATCTTTATAATAAGTTACTTTGTATCAGTATGATGATACAAAGTATAAGCTAGTGTGTATCATTATAATGATATAAAGTATGTTATAAGATATATTGTATCATTATAATGATACAAAATATGTTATAAGATAATTTGTATTATTATAATGATACAAAATATCTCATAAAAAAAACTTAAATAAGTTCGTAAAGTAACAATAGAAATTGACTTTTATTTCATCAAAAACAAGGTTTAAGTTTTCATAAAATGCAGAGGATGAGTGCCTTCAATTTAATACTATAAAACACATCATTATCGACATCTTCATAAGACACTTTATTGAGTAAAAATAAATATACAAATAATATAATTAGTTCAAATGATACGAGATTCTTATTCTCTCAATTTCATTACTATGTCTTCTTCCGATTTCTGTCTAAAAATAACTTACATTAGCTTCAAAATAGCTATTTTTTTTTTTTCTAATAATGGATTATTAGCAAAGAAAAGAGTTGACATAGGTTTAAGAAAAGAATTTAGGAAAATGGCTTATTAGATAAAATTAGCAAGACCAATTAATTAAATTGATTAATATTTAATTAAGAAATCATAACACTTTATTATAGTTTGAGATAAGAAAGATTTTTATTTCATAAAAAATTTGCCAGGAACTTATAACAACTTTCTTTTCGGCTTAAGATATTAACACGTTACTATCTCTAAATAATAAAAGCAATTTATTTGATTGCGAAGATTATATTATGTCGTCAAAGTGTTTATTAAAATTTGTGAAGTTTTTATTTTTTTTATTTATGAAATAATATCAACTCTAATGAGAGATGATAAAACAGCTTACAATGAACATTTACAAAATAATTTGTTGGTAATTATATTTCGTGATGCCTTAGAAATGATAAAGTGACCCCAAATTTTATCAGGTTCGAAAAAGAGCATTTCTGTTAAATTCATTTGCATAATTTGATTACATCTAATTACGTTTCTTTTATTAACATAACTTAATCACTTAAGTTTTATATATTTACTAACCGCCTTTGGCGACCAGCCGATTCGCCAGTATTAATGCTCGCTACAATTTTCAATTAAATATTTTAAGTAACTGGTCTCTTAATAGATTCTCAAACAAAACATTTTTAATCTTCAAATTTTGATAGTCATACCAAACTTATACTGTTGTTTAGATTGTTTCGTTCAATTTACTATATATATTTTGCTAATTTGTTGTCATTTCCGGTAAAACTTCAACTTTAATTTAAAGTGGAAATGATGAAATTGCAATTAATATAAAAATATTTTTTAATAAAACCAAGCGTTTTATTTTATTTATCATCTTTATTGTTATTTATTTATTTATTATTATTATTGAATATGAGTATTGCAAACATCATCGCTCGGTATTTAAGTCTTATGTGAACTACAAAATATTTTTAATAATTCATATTATATCTCAAACAATAATTCAACAAAAATTTATCAGATTCAGCATAAAATTCAGTTTTTAGTTTTGCTTTCAAAAGGATTGAAATGAAATCAATAAAAATATTTTGTTCCGGCCTATAAATATATTTCAAAAATTATGAAGTCTAAATTTAAGGCAGTAAGGTATCAGATTCTGAGAAATATTCTGGACACACCAAATTTTAAATAAATGAATGAATGTTTCTATTTTCCACGATCAACTACGACTTATTTATGAAGTTTTGAATGTTAAAAATTTAGAAAAACTCAACATTTTCATAATCTTAAGCCAATTAATCTTGAGAAACCTGCGCGCTGATTGGCGTATTTTCTTTGAAATGATCGATGGAAAATCTAAAATTATCCTTTTTTTATTGAATAGTGATATTCAAATTTTCATAAATCAGTCAGTTTAAGTGATTGATTTAGTTGATTGGAAATTAACTCTTTTTATTTAAAATATTAGTGTTTCAAGAACATTTTGTTATTCGTGATTTCTACAGCAGAAGCTTTATGTAAAATCAAAATTATAATCATTTTCTATTTAGACCATTTTAGCAGATCTGTGTCTTACTAAAGGTTTACAAATTAGCTGTGTGGCCCTGATTTGAATGGATATCCTGTTCCTATTAAACAAAACTTGTTTTTAGAAAAAATAAGTTTTTTGAAAAAATAATATTTCATATTTGTTTTATTTCCTACAGACACGTGCCGAAAACCATATATTTGCAGATTTCATTTCCTAAAAGATTTAATTTATTTTTAATTGGAGCTTTAATCACTGTGATGGAAACACTTTGAAAAAAGCTAATTTTTTCCCATGAATGCGAAACGTGCTCGTGCAGCTTAAATTTTATTTTTATTTTGTACGAAAAAAATTGTTGAAAAATATAATTAAAATATTTATTTAAAAATTCATTAAAAATAGAAAATTAATTTTAAGGTTAAAACATTGGTATCATTTAAAAGATAAATTTTTGATCTTTAACTTCATGTAAAAATATTTTTTGTGCGGTAATATTTTCGGAAGTTATAGCAGAAACACGCCAAAATTTCGCTTAATTTTTAAATAAATAAAATTCTAATTAAAAATTCGAAAAAATAACCCCCAGGTGCACATTCCCGGCCTCCAAGGTATACACGTGCCAAATTTGGTAGCTGTAGGTTGAATGGTCTGGCCTGTAGAGCGCCAACACACACACACACACATTGAGCTTTATTATAAGTACTAGCCGCCTTTGGCGACCAGCCGGTTCGCCAATCTTAATGCTCGTTAAAATTTTAATAATTAAATATTTTATGTAATTCCTACTTTAATAGCTTCTTCATCAAATATTTTAAAGCTTCAAATTTTGATAGTCATGTAATTCACTCATAATAATATAAAGTCCTTCATCCATAACATAATATGTATCTCTCTAATTTTCTGTTAGTTCCGGTAGAATTTATGCTTAAAATTAAAATGGAAATGACTAAACTGCAATTATTATAATAATATTTTTCACTGAAACAAAGCATTTTTTTTAAATAATATGATTACTGATAATAGAGTCACTGAGCGTTTAAACTTTATGGGCACTAAAGAATATCTTTCTTAAGTTATGTAATATCTCAAGAATTTGTCAACAAAATTTTCTCAGATTCATCATGAACAGATCGATTCACTAACAATGTTTTATTTTAAATGCATCAAACTTTAAGAAAATAAAATGAATAGTTTAAAATAATCGGTCGAAAACAGGTTTAAAAAACTACTTAAAAAACGATGTACTTAAAACTATAAGCATATACAAAAAAATATATAGCTAACATAAATACAATTTAATTACAAAAGCATGCAACTAACCTAAAAATAATTTAAATAATTGAAAACAGGTTAAATAAATCTACTTAAAAAACGATGTACTTAAAACTATAAGCATATACAAAAAATTAATTACTAACATAAATACAATTTACTTACAAAAGCATGCAACTAACCTAAAAATAATTTAAATCATCCGTTGGTAACGGTTGTCATAGCGCCAATCAGAATGCGCATGCGTGAATTTTCTTCGCCAGCTCCGGTAACGCAAATGCGTGAATTTTTCTACGCCAGTTGGGGTAACGCTATGCAGATCATACATTTTTAATTTCCTTTATTCTGTGTTATTTTAATTCAAAAGTACTTCAGAATGAATCTGAAACATGGATTAATTAAAAATGTTTCATTTTAAATGCATCAAACATTAAGAAAATAAACAGAATCGTTTGAAATAATCCGCCGAAAAATATTATCCCTAGCCTCATAACTGTTGGGAGAAAAAAAAACGGAAGCCTTAGTCATTTGGCGGTGGAGAAAATGGAAGATTTTTTTGGCGAAAAAGTTGGCGGTGGGGAAAATGGAAGATTTTTTTGGCGGGAAAGTTAGTTTTTAATTAATAATTAAAACTCTAATTAAAAATTCGAAAAAAGGAACCCCAGGTGCACATTCCCGACCTCCAAGGTATACATGTACCAAATTTGGTAGCTGTAGGTCAAACGGTCTGGCCTGTAGAGCGCCAACACACACACACACACACACATTGAGCTTTATTATAAGTATAGATAGTATAGATTAACCAAGATTTCGTTGATTTTTTAAAATCTCATGTGTCACTTCAAGATTATTTTTATTTTAACTACGTTAATGGCCAAACACCCTTGGAAAATTCTGAATTTCCATACACGCTTTATTTAAGTAGTACCGTTTTGAAAATGTATTTGACTTTAAGAAAGTAAGAGTAAGTAAGTTAACTGAATTATCTTTTTTCCCACATGAAAAAGGAATTTTCAAAGTTTCTGATATTAGAACACAGAAAAGATATTTAAACCACGTAAATTCAAATTTATGAATCATCAGGCAAAGAAGTAACTGTTTAAGAATTAAATAATCAATACATTTTTTTAAAAAATGAAGATCAAGTGAAGTAAAATAGATATTTGACTGATTAAAAGGAAACTCAATTTTAGTTTGAAAGTCGAAAATGAATTTTAGTTTTTTACTTTGTCTTATAGTAAATATAGAGGAAGTACTGTAATCGTCAAAAAATTCAAATTCGAGACGATGAATCTCCACGTTTCAAACCTCTCTGAGTCTGAAAAACACATTTTTATCATTATGTCTGTCTATCTGTTAGTCAGTCCGTCTATCTGTGAACACAACTCAGAAACGCTTTGAGTTAGATGTCTAAAATTTGTTATATGAAATTAAGACCAAATTTTTAGATTCCCGGCAAAACTTTTAACTGAATCCATTCGTAGGAAGTATGTCTATCTGGTTGTTCGAGCACAAATGGACTCTATAACTACAAAACCCAAAACGAGGTCGACAAAATTTGGTACATAGGCTTAGTATCTAAAACTTAGATACTAAACTAATTTTGAAAGAAATCTATCAAGCTATCAGTCTGTACTTGTGTATGCATGTAAACGCAAAAACTTAAGGTGTACGTACACACTAGAAGTTTTTTTTTTTATTTTAATTTTAAAAATCCTGTTTTTCACAGTAGGTCATTAATATATGTTTAAACTCATTTCAGTGAGAAGAAACCATATTACACTAATTATTAATTATTAAAATAATATTTAATGAGCTAATTAGCATATTTTTTGAAACATGATATCTTAAATTCTAATTTGTACAGGCAGGCAATTCTAGTTGGAAACTCTGCCTAATATTAATCTTCATGTTGTCTGCCTCAATCAAGTTATAAAAATATATTGTTTTTTTAAAGAATTTTTTTTATCAACGATGAATAGAAAAAGCGAGATTTTTTCTGTCATTTTAACTTTTAAATAGCTATTAAAAATTTATTTCTATAAATATAACCTTGATTGAGGCACAAAATATCCATTGTTTCATACAGAATATTTTGATATATAAATAATTGTATTTGGTTCATTTCTTGTTTGAATGAAGCAACATGATGGAAAAATATCTTTCTTCATAAAATCAGTTTTAAAAAACCGGAAACTAGAATTTTTAGTACTAAGTACATCAAGAAAAATAATTATAACTCGAGAAATATTTCGAATATTGACAACATCTTGGTATCGTTTGAAAGCTAAAGGATCGGAGAACATTTTGAAGTAATAAAAAAATATTCGATTTTTTGAACGATTTTCTAAGTTTCAAGTGTGTACGTACACCTTAAATCAATGCAATTCGTTACGTTATATAGTGACAACAATTATGATTTCGTGTTCAATTTTGATGTCAATCAGCAAGCAAAGAGGCGACCAAAATGCATATTCTCGTTATAGATTCAGTAAAATTCACGCCAAATATTTATATTTCGCAACTCTTGTTCGCTAATACCATGCAAGTATTCGGGGCCTTCACCGAGGCCCCATTTTATGCGGAGAAAGGGGCATAAGAACTTCATCGGAGAGTATGCGAGTACTACTCTCACTGGTTTATTTATTATTTTGAAGCGTCGATCAGTTTAGCCAAATAAGATTCCAAAAATAAAATCCTAAAAGGGAAAACAAGAGTGAAGCCAAAATATAAAATATTTAATCTTTAGTCTTTTTGATTCAGTGTATGCTTCGATAGGGTCATCATTCATAAAAAAAAGGAGCCAAATCAGCGCTAGTAGAGAATGATTCATTCCAAAACATTCGCCACAAGCTGTAAAAGGGAAATTATATTTCGCATTTACCTAACCTATTCTATTTGAAGAGTTAAATGTATGAACAGTGGCTACTTAACGCAATTGTCTATTCTTTGCTTTAGTAGCAGGTGATGGAGGCAGGATGCGGTTCACTGGGGAAGAAGTGAAACGGAAGGCTTAAAAAATCAATGTGTAAAATGATCACACAATAAGATATTAGAAAGAAGAGTTTTCTTGGCATATCTTCTTCTTGGAATGATGCGCACAAATCTAATAAAAGAAAATCATATTTTTACAAGAAATGAAGTGGAATTCTGAAAAATTTATTTTGTAATGATGGCAGTCTCATTGAAAAAAATATAATGTTTAATTTTGAAGTTTCGACCTTAAAAGATTTCATTCTAAACTTTCTGATTTTGATTACTCTAGAGCACTATTCAAAGGTGGACTTTCTTTTCCATTCAGTACCGTACTAAAAGAGGATAAAATATAAATTATGTGCAGACATTTGCAAACACTTCTTTCTGTTACTTTGGTAGTATATTGGTATGATAATAAATATTCTTTCAAATAAGATAACTTATTCTACGTTTTTTTTCTAACATCAGGATCCACATTCATCGGCATTTCTTTATTTTCCATAATCATTACTGCAAATAGGAAAGAATTAAAATTTATTGAACCCACTAGGGCTGTCATTTTTCCAGCTCTTCTGAAAATATCATATTTATATGTTCTGTTTCATCTTAAATTGCCAATCATTAAGTTTTAAAAAACGTTTCATGCATTCCTAATTAAGTAATGGCATTATTATTATTTATAATTTTGTTTCGAAGCTATTATAAAAATATTTTTAATAAAATGTTTACATAAGTATTAATAATTCGATTTGAGGGTGGAGGTCCCTAGATGCGAAACTATCGAATCACTAAAGATCTACCATGTATGTGGGTCAGGTGTGCGTCAAATCTGACTTAAAGAATCAAATGTCCTCCGCTAATGCGGTGCGGCATTTCGGAGGCTGGGGAGCTAGTTCAGGTATTTTCCTCATCATCTAATAGTGGCCCAAAATTACATCCGTCCCAATACAGCTCTCCTTTTGCTTTAAAATGGGATGTTAGTATAATTATATCCAATAAATTTTAAATTTATAGAATAGAGTTATTTTCAGCTATGTACCTGCGAATAAAACGTTATTTAAAAACATTTGACGAAAAAAAATCACGAAGGATATTTACGAATATTGCACAGTTATTGTACTCAAGGATTATAAGATATTTGAAAATATTCTAGCAACGGATGAAGCATGATTTACAGGTATTTTCCATTTCGTTTCTTTGTACAGTTGTGTCTTTCAGATAACAGTACACTATCTTAATATTTTTAAAGTTTTAATCGGTTAATTTAATCAAATTTATTTCAAATCTTATTCGACCAACTTGATAGCCAATTTCAGTGAAAGAAAATTATAATTTTTTTTTACCTCTTAGTTCTTGATTTATAGTTCATTTTATTACAATACTGCATTATAAATTAAAGATTGAAAAGTGGAAAAAAATACAAAAATCTTAATTTCAATTTTTAGTACATTAATCATATTTTTAAAAACTAGTTTTTTTTTTTTTTTTTTTTTTTTTTCGTTTTAATTTTGTATATTCAAGAGTAGGATGGAAGGCGAAAAAATGTAGTAATTTAGTAAAATAAATGTTGTAAAATATTTAAAGCATAACATTTTTTGTATCTACTTTCAATAATCGCTGTAAGATAACTTTTTCTATACGTTATTAATAATTTTAAAGAATCATACAAAATTTGATTAAACAACGAGAGTAACAATTCAGAAACGAATAAATACGAAATACTTTTCATTCCAATTTAAGTTAAAAACTTGACTTTAATACATAGGAAAATCTCAGAACAACAAGACATGACGGAAAGTAACATAGACGGCATTTATACAAGATTTTTTTTATAAATATGGAACAATTTATTAATAGGAATTCTTTTGATATAATGGACTGTAGATAAATATGGAACAATTTATTAATATGAATTTTTTTGATATAATGGACTATGGATAAATATGGAACAATTTATTAATATGAATTCTTTTGATATAATGGACTATGGATAAATATGGAGCAAATTTATAAATATGAATTCTTTTGATATAATGGACTATGGATAAATATGGAACAAATTTATAAATATAGAATTATGGAACAACCTAGCTGAAAGTTATCGAGATAGGTTAAAGGAAAGTGGAACACGGGCCAATGTTTGAAAAGAAAACAGGGACATGGAATAACGAGAAGTATGATAAAGGAAAAAAGAAATTAAACATGTTTTGCATTTGTTTATTTTTTTATCACTTACTCTAGTCTAATGATTTCCTTCCAGGAAAAGATAAGATGCAAAATATTGTTAAATTCTTGGTATAAAAGCCCTTAACTATAATTCGTTTGGCGAGGCACATTGCCAGCATCAGAGACAAAGTAATCAGCCAATCTGTTTCTTGAACTGATTACTTTGCGACTCTTGATAGCACTCGAAATAATTTATGTCACTCAATAAAACCTTCTATATTCTGGAATTTTGCTTGCTAACCCGCTTCTATCTCTTTCAAAATTATGGAGACGACAACAAGTCATTAATTCCGATAAATCTAAATTTACGCTGTTTTTTTAACAAAGAAAAAAAGAAAAAGAAATAAAAGAAAGAAAGAAAGCTTTATTCCAAATATACTTTCGATATCTCCGAACGGGTGACCATTTATGATAATTTTTTATGTGACATCATTATCTACAGAAAAATCTCATTATATGTGGCTAGAAAGCTAATCCCTTATAGTCACTAAAGGCAAAAGCCACCTGTTTGTGTATTTGTGGAACTGGAAAAGACTGGAATGTTTAAGTCATTGTTTAGAAGCTACTTATGAAAAGGAGTTCTTTCAAATACACTATTGGGCTCTTTTCTAAAAGTTATGACATGATTGTAAATGAGTTCGCAATTTTCATCTACTATAATTAGTAATATTATTGAGAAATAGTTTATAGTTATAAAAGAGAGAACAATTCATCCTTGGTTATCTGATTCTGGCATACTTTTCATCAATTGCAACTAAGCAACACGGAAATAGGCTAGCATTTGAATACTTTCAGCAAATTCCTTCCATCTTTCTTGTATCGACTCAAGAAAAGATCCTGGGCTTCATTAAAGAAATGGGCTAGCATTTTGAATCAGCAAATTCCTTCCATCTTTCTTCTATCAACTCAAGACAAGATCCTGGGCTTCATTAAAGAAATGGGCTAGCATTTTGAATACTTTCAGCAAATCCCTTCCATCTTTTTTCTATCAACTCAAGAAAAGATCCTGGGCTTAATTAAAGAAATGGGCTAGCATTTTGAATACTTTCAGAAAATTCCTTCCATCTTTCTTGTATCAATTCAAGAAAAGATCCTGGGCTTAAATAAAGAAATGTGCTAGCATTTTGAATATTTTCAGCAAATTCCTTCTATCTATCTTCTATCAATTCAAGAAAAGATCCTGGGCAGAAGCATTCCCCTATAGCACTAAACTCTTCTCAAAATGTTTCTGATTGTCATAAGTCCGATTCTGTACATTAGATATAAAGTAATCTGATCACATCCATTCTCCAAGTATCTACAGCACAAAAGGAAAAACACATCTATGATTATATCCAAGTATCTACAACACAAAAGGAAAAACACATCTATGAAAAATCTATGAAAACACTATCATATGAAAAATTAATAGTCGAATAAAAGGATGACTTTCCTTATTGACTAAATAAGTAAGATACTGTGTCTAATTTACATTTTTTCAGAAACTGTTTGATATTGGCCTTAACGACACAGAAAATAACATTTATTTATTTTTAAGCAACAAAATAAATAGAAGTAGTATAGAATAAAATTGCCAAATATTAAAGGCACTTATATCAGAAGTTAAAAGAAAATAATAAATTTTGGACAGGTTGCTGACCATGGAAGATATATTTACATCATGCAATTATCATTTTTGAATTCCGCAGATGCTGAAAGAGATACCCAAATCTAGTTCCGAAATAACAGCAAGATGATATAAAGCTGTGATATGACCAAGAACACGAAAGTGCAATGAGCAAAACTCAACAAGTAAATCGAAAAATGAAGTAAAGTAAAAAGTTTTGTGTCCTTTTTAATCGAATTCACGAAGATATCGATTCTTTTCCATTTGTAGCATCCATCCAATGACAGTTCGTTTATTTGCGAGAATATTCCCATATGTCAAGGATTTTACAGAAGACCAGAAGTTAGAGTTCGCTGTGAAATCCGTCGCATAATTAACCGAATGAGGATATCCTCAAGGTCATAAAATAATGGGTATTCACCAAATAACTCTAGACATCCTTCTTTAACTGCATCCTCTTTTTATCCGCATGCCCCCCTCTTCAAATTACTTATCTCAATTTCATTGATCCTTCTCATAGTACATACCAGTACCTCACAGTTTTAAATTTTTTCGTTCTATCAAGCTTACCAAAAAGTATCATGGGTACTGAACACTTCTTACTGTTTGCCCAGAAAAGAATGAATTATGACAAGCTTTCAAAATATCCTTATCCTCAAACAACAATTTCTGGTATGTGTTCAAAATCCATGTTTCCATCCAAAGTCTTGAAAAATTTGGACAAATAAATAAGTTACTTGATATGTATATATTAAATAAATATATACCCTATTAATATAAAAAAAATATTCTGCATTTTATTTAGTTTATATAATTGTATGCACTTAAATTTTGTATTGCCTATGTTTTTAATAAATAATACTTCAATAGTTTTTTTAATAAGCTCTTTGAGATGTCTGCCAACCTAATTTTATAATTCTGTTTCCAAGACAAATGTCATTAAAAAAATTATTATGAAAAAGGGAATAAAAATAAATCTATACAAATAAATGTGAAACCATATATAGTTTATATCGAACAGATTTTCTTCATATTTTCTCATAAAATCTTTGAAGTAATGTATACGTATATACAAAATATAAATGCTTTTCTTTAGTGTTGTTAAACAATTCTCATTCCAAAAAGTGTTAACGTTTTGAGTAGAGGCAGAAGAAACCTCATTCAGGTACCTTGTGATAAAGTCTAATAAGGTGTTTCCCTCCCCACCCCCTTTTTACGCTAGCTTATCAGATTACTTCAGATCCATCCAAAAGTAATTGAAAAACTTATTGCGATGCTTTCGTTGAATTAAACGTACCCCTAATAAATCAGCACACTGGTGCAATCAAATCATATATTTTTTCTTAAATATATTTTGTAAGGTAAGGTAAGTAAACGCAATAAGCATTCTTCGATGGGTATCATGTTGACATTCGAACACATACTAGCTTCATTTGTTGAACATAAGTGCATGATCTTTTCCGCCATTACTGTACTTACATAAGCGAAAGTCTACTATCTGCTGTGGTCATTTGTTTCTAGCAACATACCATCTAGACCATTTGCATGTTTTGGATCCTTGATCTATTTTTTAGTTTAAATTCTGCTCTAATATTTCTATTTTACCAATAAATTATAAAAATCAGATTTAATCTTTGAAATTCATGTGAGTACTTAAGACGCTTTATTTCTCTTTATTAGCAATATTTTACGAGTTTTAATTTTTTGATATCAAATAAATATTAAAAACTTTATTGTCATTAGACTACTAGCCTAATTATGTTAGCACTGGGCTATTTTCATTAACTGCATAGCTCAAACTTGCGATTTTGCGTTGTTATTATATTACTGTTTTTTGTTAACCGTAATTTTGTTTGACTTGACTTTTTATGAAAAAAAAATTGACCGTTGGCCTTACGTTTTTTTTTTTTTTTTCTACGTGCGCGCGCTGAAATTGGAAATAATTCCGAGTATAATTCGAAAAATACTGATAATAAAGAGGCGGCCTAAAGGAGTAATCTCTTTAATGATTATGATGCCCTATAACATATGGTAAGGATATGACTATATTTCTTTAAAAAATATTAAGCTTTCACCAGAATTTCATGACAACAAATAAGCCATGTTTAAAATGGAAGCAATTTTCTATAATTGAAAAGCATATCAAACTGAAGAAGTATACTTTTATAAAATAGTTTAGATTTTAAAAAAATCCTGTAAAATTAAAAATAAAGTTAGGGTGCAAAAAATGAAAGGTTAACAAACAAAATTAATTCCCACATCATTTGATAGAGGAAAAATCATTGTAAACGCTTAACAGCATGCCATTTTAAATATATCTCATTTACAGGAACACTAATGCACGATTATAAAAGGGCTTAAAATTCAACCAATAAAAGTAGGCTTTTTTTTTCTTTTCCTTTTAGTTTTGCCCTGAGAATTTTATATTTGCCCAGAGTTGCCCTGTTCGGACAAGTAAAGGTAGTAGAGAGAGGCTTGTGATTGCCACTGGACAACAACAACAGGCGTTTCTTCCATTATTTCATGTAAATTGTAATTTATTGCCTCTTCGATTCCATGTTATCCAGTACTTTTGCAATTAATATTAGTGGAGAGAAAATGAAGTGACATGGCTTGAGGATTTGAGTTATAGAATAAGCAACTATCCAAAATAGCGACAGTTTTTACTGCTTGTGTAAAAAGCAAAGCTTCAATAACATGCGTTTGAAAGATATTTTAAAAATTGTAGGAGAAAAGTAATACAATATTAAGATTTTTATAGTACAGGCTCTTCACTGTTATTACTTCTTTCTGGATTAGATTAATTTTTAGACTTTTTCTTATTTTTTATCACTTTGTAAAACTCGTAAGATCCAATGAATCAAGTGAGGCGGGGATTATGAGAATAGCAGAAAATGATTCAGAAAATCTGAATCAGTTTCTGCAAAACTGATTCTAGCTTTTGAACTAAATTCTTACAGTCATTTTTCGGGTTTTTTTTTTTTTCTTTTTTTTTTTTTTTCTTTTTTTTTTAATGCAGACATGTAGGTATTACTGGACGTAGATTTCTGAGATTTGGCGAGCTTTCTGCTTCTAAGATAAAAAAAAATGTTTTTTTTTAAATCCCTTTTTTAATTTTTGTAGAAATGATTTATTTTCCCTTTTCCAGGCAAAAAAGTTTCGATAATGTGAAGTGTGTTCCTCCTTGCAGTTAATACACTTCTCTTTTAATATATTTAGTCTTTTATGTGCGATTTCTGCGCAATAAGAGTAAGGAACCATGACAAGAAATTTTGGAATGCCCAAAATGTTGGCACTTTAAATAGCAGAATAGGTTTTGTACATACACCTTAACAGAAAGGCATATACAATTTAGAAAATCGAAAACTTATATTAGATACTTTGTATTCAGGAACTGGCCACCTTTCTCTAATACAACAGGCTAAAATTACGCCTTAACTTTTTAGTTTTTCAGTAATTGAATGGTTGTTTGCAGAAATCAAATGAGTATTTTTTTTTTTTTTTTTCCAAATTTGCGTTAAGGCTTTTTTTCCATTTTAAAGAGATATTTATATAATGTGAAAAAATGGCTTGTATCTAGTTGTTATAAACGGTCATGGCCAACATGTGCAAGAATTTGAACCAAACAACTGCCTATTTCAAGTTGTTTCGGTACCAAACACTGTAATGATAACCCTGAAAGATAGGCTTTGCATTTATTCTGTTTAGCTTTTTTTTTTTTTTTTTTTTTTTTTGGCGTTGCTTGATTTTGTGACTGTATAAATATTATAATTATTTGAGATTCTTTTCACAAAAACGCTCATGATATCAAGTGTAAATGATCAACCGCAGAGTAAAAGAAGAAAAAAAAAAATCCTGACGTGCATAGAAGAAACATAATCAACACTACAAATGTTTAAGGAGGGGGGGGGGAGATCACCAATTGGAAAAATAATAAAATTGAAGAAAGAAAGATTAGCAAAATTTCCAAGTAAATTATAGTACATTTTCTTTCTTAAAAATTTTAATTTTTTTTTTATTGAAGTCAATAGCTTTAAAATTGGATGTTGCATTTCCTTTCTAGATTATTTCAGGTGTCGAATAGATTAATTTTCAAATTTATTAATTTAGATATATTTGCAATAATTGTCATTTTTAATAAATTAACGTACACAAAGGGAAACAGGATATGTTCTTCTAATAGTTTATTAAATCAGCGGATAGGAGACTCTAGATAAAAAGTTCTTATTAAGTATGCAGTTTGGGTAGTAGGTCAAAGTATTAATAAAATAAAGCTTTCGTTTCAGGAAATTCCTAACAGAAAGAGTATAGTTACCAGAAAATAAAACCTACCTTACAAAAAATGTTTCGTTAGCATTAAAAAAAATTAAAACAGTTAAAAATTTAGGTGAACAAGATCACATCAATTTTTACAACACGTGTTTCGCATGCCTAGCGTCAGAAAAAGTAAAAATGTATGAGAATTGTTTTAAATTTATATTATTATATATTATTAACATTGCATTATTATGATTATTTTATTTGTTGATTGATAAATTTTAGTTCTTTAATTTTTAAGTATCGAATTGGCTTTTTTATATATATTAACCCTTTAAAGGGCCATTTTTTTTTCTAATCATATTATGTTAAAATATTTTTAGGCTTGAAATTAGAATAAGAAAAGGGATTCATTTAGCTTATTAGATAAATTTAATTTGATTAATTAATTAATTTGGTTAATTAATAATTAAGTAACAAATCAAGACACATCATTTTGTCTGAGATAAAGAACTGAAGCATCTAAGTTTCTGATTTACTAAAAAAATTTGTCAGAACTTATGCCAATTTACATAATTTCATACAAAGATTGATAAATTTGGTGGGAAGCATACATCCCACGGCCCTAGAAAGGGTTAAGACAGTTTTGAGTTTACCAAAAATTGATGTTGATTGCTATTATCATCTGGTTGATTCCATCTTTAAAATTAGAATGATACACAAGAGATAAACAGATCATAATTCAAACCAAGGATGGAGAAACCAAGCCATTCAATGCATGTTTATTAGGTTCCTTACTTCCTGAGGACTAATTTGTATGGTCATATAGAATAATCAGATAAAATGGCAAAATAAGTAGATAAAACATTACTTTCAAGATATTTGTTAAATTCACTATCATCTGTTGCTGATGATAATTCCTCAAATTAGTTAATACGAGGCAGAGTGATTTCCTGCTTATTTAGATACATCTGTGAATTTTTCAAAGACCTTAAAACTGCGGGTTTGACGTGACTTCCGAAAATTTTCTCAGTTTTTAAGATTTCTTATCGCCAGTTTGAAAGGAAAACTAACAATTACACCCTCCTACTTTAAGACATGAAGCAAACTTCCAAAATCAGATCGAAAACGGTGAATTACACAAAATAAACCCCATTCCTAGCACCGAACCTCCACAAAGAGGTATATCCTATCATCGGCGATGAGCCGTTACCCTTTACTATATCTATCACCAAGGGAACCGAAAACCTATTTACTTATATGGTAACTTTTCAGCATCGTAATGGAAGTGGCCTTTAAAGGAAGGATAGTTCAGAATCTATTATATCATATTCAGACTCATGATCTCGAAGGAAATATGGAAAAATAAATAATAAATGAAAATCAGTATAAACTCTTCTATGTATTATTCACTAAAAAATCTAAGATGTCTTCCAATCTCCAGAAACAAAAGTTATACATTTTTCAATCGAAACTTCCAACTGACAATTTAATAGCGCGAGTTTAACTCTTTGAAAATAAAATCGTGTAACCAGTTTTCCGTTTTGTAAGATAAGCAAAATACATGGATGATGAAAGAACTGATGAGGTCAATGTATTCCGATCCATTACAATTTTATGGAAAATCAGTGCCTATCTCCATCAAAAACCATGTGTGTCAGAGTTCTGAAAGACCTGTTAATCGCATTGCTTTGAAAAGAGTCTTTCTTCCTTTCCATTTTTTAAATGATAAATGAAACTTATATATGGTGGTAATCAAAGAGATTTCAAAGCGTTCAGATGCACTAGGCCTTTCCATGCTCGAATTGAAAAAATACATCAAGCATTACGTAATGTAATTTACTTAACAGCTCCAAAACACTCTGGGAATGGAAAGTGGATAGTAAGATGGGCTCTGAAGTCACCTTTTAGCTTTAGATGATAGAGGTCCTTGAAGGTGGACCGACGGAAATACACGCCTTTGAAATCCAAAACGGAAGACAAGGGGGGAGAAGGTTTCATTGTTTACTCCGTTTAAAATGTCATTCAGGTCCGAAGAGGACCCCCACTTCCTGATTCAGTTAATCACTGCCCCTTTCTTTGAGTTTGAGGTGGGGGTTGCAGTCTCCGGTCTGTTTATCCAGGTGTTGTGCTGCCCCTCCCCCTCGCCTTTGTGCTGCCTCCGGTCACGTGACACAAACAGCTGTCTCCCGGGTCGACGCCAGGGTGCGCTCGTGTGTGCACACTTTAAAAGGGGGGGGGGAGTCGATAGGAATTGAGTAACTCTTGAGTTGCTAATAGTGAAGTAGTGCTTTAGAACCCCGAAACAGTCCCCTCATTCTAGTTCGGGAATAGTGTTGAGCTGTAGTTCCGATTTCCGAGAAGAAAAAACTCCAGGGATTGAACTGTTAGAATATTGAGATAAGGCTGGAGAAATGTGAAGGAAAAATTTTGGACCAAGATCATCATTAGAAAAAGGTGTTACTCTCCGTGTGCCAACTAATTTCAAATGACACTCATTTTTCAAAAATTAAAATTCCATGACATCGTGATAATGCTATCGAAAATAAGTATGCTAAACTTCGAATTTCCTATAATTAGCTTTAAGAGAACTTTAAACATTTTTTTCTAAGTATTCTTAAATTGAAAATAGGCAAAAACTCAAATAAAAGCATGGCGCTCATATTTATCTGCCGAATTGTTTTTATTTTTTTTACAAATTAATTTTGTTATGAAACAGTCAACTCTGAATTGAAAACAGAACTTTTTAAATTGCGAGATAGGCGATGAAAAAAATCGAGGTTCATGAGAATCTCACTAGGTTTACCAGATTCTGTATAGATTGTAGTAAAAAAAATTATTGGCATTGGTTTTTATTTTTCCAAGCAACACTCTCTGGACCCAACAATTATGTAGACGAGCAGTTCAACTCATTAATTAACGACAGAGTAAACTGCAAGTTAGATTAGTTTAAAAACAATTTGGCAGTAAATTCAACTTTCAATTTATTTTGCTAACAAATTTGAAACAGTAATAGTCAGCAAAGAAGAACTGACGAAGACTGTGTTTTAACGTATAACAAAAAAGAATAGCCCTGTGTTCAAGAAGTAGGAGGCTTAATTATTAGTCTTTTTCTAATAATTCAACTACATACCCACTTCGTTGTTTTTTGAGCAGCCAAACAAACTTGCCATTTCAACCTGCGCTGAAATGGCAAGCGCAGTTGATCATAATTGGCAGCATATGTTAACATTTCTTAGAAACTGTAATAAAGGAAATCTGCTTGGCTTGAATAATTTCATAAAAAGTTTAACTAATTTAAATTCCTTTTTATATGTGATTATTATTTCTTAATTCTTTTTTATTTGGTTTATAACTGTGACATCACAGCAAAGTTTCTCCCTCAAAAAAAAAAAAAAATCTCTCCCTTATATCTCATTCCCGAATTTTCTCTTATAAGCTATAATTAATACAAATATTACGAATTAAACAGCAAAATCCCTAGTATTCTATGGATTCTTAATTGAATCAGTAGGACAACAAATTTCTAAAGACAAAGTGTCATTTTATAATATAAGACACTAAAACAAAACATTTAAGGAATTAAAGAAGTTTCAAGATAAGATTCTTCGATCCGCCTCAGAAAATATTTTGTTACTCCCAAATAGAAAAGTAAAATAAAAATATGGTGGAGTTATGAAGAATAAATAAAAAGAATTTCGACTGAGTATAATTATTCGCTAAATTTTCAAAAAAAAAAAAAAAAATGTAACTATTGCTGATATTATTTTATTCATCCTTTAAAAGAATCTGACTAAACGAATATATGCAAGAGCTTTCTCCATCTCATTTAAGGTCTCAATTTAAAGTTTAAGTTATTTAACAAAGATGGGAAAATCCAACTTAGCTTGCAATGTATATAATGTTTCTAAAAATGATGGTCAAATTGCCTATTGGGAAAAATATTTAAAATATAATTTTTACATCTGACAAAAGTAAACCAAGTCACATCCTTTAATATCCAGTTCAAGTTTTTCCCAAATTCTTGTCTAACATGTAATCATCCCAAATTCTCGTGTAGCTTTTCAGATCAATGGCCAGTTCCGATTTGAATCTAGTAAATGAATATTTTCTGTAACTGATCGGCCCGTAACTAAGCTCTTAGTATGAGTTTCATTGTATTGCCGTTGAAAGCGTCTCATTCGACTATAGTAAAAATCATCCCAGCCTAAGATATCCAGTAAGCTTAAATAACCTGGGTCGGCTCTGTTAACTATATAAAATAGACCCATTTACAAGGATTAAAAGCCTTGTATGTGTCATCATCAACGATGGAATCGTTGACTAAACACAACTCCAATATTACGCCATCTGAAAAACCTGCATACTTATTCAGGAATTATTTGATTCTCATAGTTTTAAGACCCAGCGGATGTCTCACTTGGTTGTCAAATACTAAAGTGTGCCTGCAAAAATCATTAGAATTATATTCTCCGTTTTTTTTTTTTTCCTTATAATCTTAGAAAGATGTCAGTTGTCGAGATTAGGGAAAGTAAATCAAGCTATGTTTTTGAATTAAGAATAAATTCATAACAACAGATTAATTAAGAAAATAAAATTTAAATGAAATGGAAATTCCATTGGTAGGAAGCAATATTTTATATAGAAGCTGTTGTCAGTTTTCACCGATTACCTTTATTTTTGTAATGTGGATGCCAAGAATTATTTCCAATTAAGGATCAAATTCGTTTTAACTGCAGTGTGTACATTTATTAAGTAAAGCGATTTAATTCATGTTATGTCTTTAAGTTGTTATGGCACAGGACAAATCATATGAGATAAGAAACGAGTAGGTGGTTATTTCAGAGAGAAACATGAGATAATTTTTTTAAAAAAATTGCTTTATATGGAACAATATAAGTATGCAGTAAAATTTTAATAAATTTTTCGCCTTTGTGCATGAACGGAAACGTCTATTAAAATAGTCAGTCATAATAAAAGACATTAATTTATATTCAATCAAATGCTCATTACTTAAAAAAAAAAAACGAAATCTTTGTAAAAATAACAGATTTTTTCATAATTTTTCCTTAAATTTTACAAACTATAATCTACATCATTTAAAACTACAACATCGCTGTATGTTTTTTTTAATAATGATATTAAAAAGAACACAAATTATTGTTAAGATTCTTTTGTTAATCACCCACCATAACTGGCCTTTAGTTTCCAGTTACGAGATGACAAATTTTCTTCTCGATTGCATTCACACATTTCGAGCAGTTGATAGTTTCCAGTGTTATTGAACTCATTCATAAAGCTCTCTTATCCGTAACCATGACAATATGATTAGCAGATGACTTACTTGAAAGCCTTATCTGCACTCAATTACAAATTACTTTCCATTCTTTTTCTAGAAATTTGTGGCGTTTTCAAAAAAAAAAGAGTTTCAAATAGATTTTTAAAACCCACATTTCTCAAATATTTCTAAACCTCCCCCTCCCCTCCCGCCAAAAAAAATGGCAGTTACGCCTGAAAAACTTTTTCATGATCTCAAACTGTGCATTTGTATACCAAACCAAAACAAGCTGCCGAAATGATAATTATAAAAGAAAAAAAGAATGAATTTATAACAATTATTTCATGAATAAAATATTTCATTAAATATACAACGCATTACTTTTTTTTCCTAAATGGCATTGAAGATGGAAGAATAAGCCCAAACAGCCTTGAAACTTAACTATGAGTGATCAGAACTTATATTTAAAGAAACCTTGTTTGACAACACACTATTCCACCTATAGATGATATTGCAGTTTTCAAAGCAGAATAGGACAAATATTAGGGTACTTGATTAGAATTTACGAAATTATGGGAGACAAATTTTTATGTTTCAGTCCATAACTTTTTTTTTTTTTTTTTAACAAAAGTCTTGTCTAAAGTCTAAATTGCGGAGATTCGTTAAATCTGGAGTGTGAATGTTTTTGATGATTCCAAGACTTTCTCTATACTTCACATATAAGAAAGTAAAAAACAGGTTGCCAATTCAAGTATCACTGTCGTCGCTAAACAAGGATTCGAAATCATGAGGTCCATTTCTAATTGCTTTCGTATAGCTTGAAACGGAAATGTTAATCTAACATGTGATGTATATTTTTGCGCCAGATAATGTAGTCTGAAAACAGAAAAATTAAGTAAATCTAGAACGAGACAGAGAACTGCAGTTTCAAATAAATAGTTATCAGCGGCTCATTTGTAAAGTATTAAATAATTAAAATCAAAATCATTTTTCTTTATTGCGTATACAGGCTTCTTTATAAAAATGGCATTCATAAGGAATTACCTTTACTTATATTATACATTTCTGAATGAAATTTCTTATAGGAGGATTCACACTACTTCTTACATTCGCGCCCCATTACAGGGCGGTGAAAATTTTCAATACGTTACAGCTTAATCAATAATCCGTAGATTAAACCCTCAATTTAAAAAAAAAACAGCATCTTGCTTTTATGATAGACAGTGAAAAAAATGAATCGATTTCATTGAATTTCTAAATTTCTGAAGAGATCTATTTAGTATATCGCTGCATAACTATTTTTTTTTTTTCTTCGTTTACAATTCTGAAGTTCTCCAAATGAATTTCTACCTGTTTCGAAGCACTCCCTATTTATCAGTGATGCAACTGAAGTGTTAATATCTCAAGTCCACAAGTAGTAGCAGAGTACGTTGTCTTCTTATCGCTTTTATGATAACAGGCACTTTCTTCATCTCAAGGATATTCATAAGGTCTTCCAAAGCTAGCAACTTGTCGGTTACTACTAGGAAAGAGATTGAGTACAGATGGCGCGCAATTAGCATTAATCCCTCCACATTACGTTAAACAATCAAATAGATTGAAAAGAGTTAACCCTTAGCCCACAAAAGAAGCGGGAATTCGAATTTTTTCAACTTCGCATGGAGAGATAATTTTAGAATTCATTCCATCGAATATATATATAATATTATTTTGATATGAAACATCAGTTTTAAATTGTAATCTCTTTTGAATATTTTAAAGAATATTATTTTATTGATTATTGAATTATTATTTTATTGATTTTTGTAGTGATTATGAAATAGAAACGAAAAAATCCAGAACTATAATATTAACATTAAGTAATTATTATCCAATATACATCCCAGTTTTCTAATTTAAAACTTGAATAATGCATGCGCAGAAGCGAAGAGGCAGTGCCCGAATTCTATTAATTTTTTAAAAAATAAAATATTAAATTTATAGTTTTCAAAACTCACCTTGAATTTAGTTTGATTAATTGGCGAGAAAAAAACGTCAACAACTAATAACTTAAAATTCGTTTCATTACTTCAATTTTGTAAATAAAAATGAACCAAAAATGGAAGCTCATTCATTAAATGAATGAGTCAAAAACTTAATGAAAGCCTTAAGCTTAGTTTAAAGCTGAAAACTTGTAATTTGGCTTAGCATTATGGAGGATACAACGCCAAAAGCTTAAGCATTGTGGAGGCTCAATGAATAATATTTTTTTACCAGGGGTGGATTTTGTAATTTTATGATTCTAAGCAATGGGCATTATCAGGTCCCTCCTTTAACAAACTAGTGAATTTAATTTCACATTTCAACACATATTTGACTTAATCAACGGGTTACTGATTTATTTCAGGTAATTTTTTTGAATTTTTGATGTTGTGTTAAAATGCATTTATTGTTACATCTTTTCACTTCCTCGTGTGCGAAGTATTACAATCGTCAAAAAATTGAAACTCGAGATTTTGATGAATCCTCTTGTTTCAGGCTTCCCTGAGTTGGAAAAACACTTTTGACATTGTGTCTATCTGTCTGTCTGTTAACGATATTACTCAAAAAGTCTTTTCACTTACTACTCAAGCTAAATGGCTAAACTTTTCACTCAAAGCTAAATGGCTGAAATTTGTTATATGGAATCACGACCAAATTTTTAGATTTCTATTAGATTTTAAAGGAAATCCATTCAAAAGACGTCTGTCTGTCTGGCTGTTCGATTATAAGTGAATTCGATAACTCCAAAGCCCAGCAGCTAGGTAGATAATACTTGGTTCACAGGTTTAGCATCTAAAATGTAGATTCTTATCAAATTTTCAATCAAATCTATCAAATGGTTGACCGTCTGTCGGTCTGTTCTTTCATATGCATGTAAACGCAATAACTCGTAAAGGGAATGATTTAAATCAATGAAATTTGGTATGTTATATGTGATTGCAACTGTAGTTCCGCGTCAAATTTTGGTTTCGGTCGATTGGAAAGAATGCATCTATAATTCGGTCGTCAAAGAGGCATTCAAATACATATTTGCAATATATATTCATTAAAAATGGTAAATTGACGCCCTATATTTCGTAACTCTTGTTCGATAATGCCAAGTAAAATACGAGTATATGAGACATTACCCAAGTATATAATTTTAAGCATGGGGGAGAAAGTTTAGGGCAGACCTCTCCTCTGGCTATGATTCATGATTGCAAGGAATCCACATTTGCATACAATACTATTTTAGGAGACGAAGGGTGTTTAGAATTCTGTAATTAAAAAAAAATTAGCGTATTGAAACAGATAGGAATTTAACTAATTATACATATAAAAGGGTTAATATTATCCTAATGTTTCATAATTCATAGAATTTGTATTTTTGTACAGATTTATGTATTTAGCAGTTGGTTAATAATATTGTTTTTAACTGACTGACTTGCGGTTCTCCTCAGGCCAGTGGTCATAGTAAGCTGCCTAGTCGGAAATCTGCTATTATTTGCTGTAAAGGGATATTTTCTACTCGTAAAGAGGAAATAATGAAAACTACAACAATTTTAAGTGATTTTTTTAAAAAAAATTTTAAGTAATTTTTTATTTTTTTATTTTGTCGTTTCATTTGAGATTTTTCAGGACAATTAACTTGTTCTATTGGATTTTTTCTTACTCTCAAGTACGACAAAGGTTGAAATGTTTGGTTTTACTTAATTTTTTTTATTTTATTTCAATTCATTTTAACGTAGATTTTGCTTTTTGCCATTTTGATTGAACGAAATTCCTATTATTTTTTCCTAAGCAAGCATAGCAATGCTTAGAAGCATTCTCTTTTTTCAATCTCAATGAATATTTTTCATCGATTGCCTGCACTTTTTAGCAAGAAACAGAAGCATACTTGATGGTAATTCTATATCACATTAGTATGAAAATATTCCATACAAATTCCATACAAAAATTAATATAAAATAATAAATTGACTGAAATGCAGATTCTGTATTCCTAACATTGAATTAAAAATTGAGGATAAGATTGTAGGAAAATTTTTTTCAAAACTCGAATCAGACATTCTTATTGCCTGTTAACAATCAGTAAGTATTTTTCAGCTATCCTCTACTCGTTATTTAAAAATCAGAAAACAAAACTATATGTTGAATGGATTTCAATGATCCTGTTGTTAGATGGATGCAAATATTTCAAATTCTATTGGCCTAGTCTCGTTAGTTGTTTTATTTTGCCATTTAAAAAAAACGATACTTCGAAATTGAAACTTACAGACAGCAAATTTCTTTTCAGTCACTTCACTTCATACTAACCGAATGAAAGAATCATTTTCTTTTACCCATCTGTACAAAAATATGAATAAAATTCAGTTTATAAAACAAAAATGTGTCTAAAATTCTGTTCATTGAAATTCCATTTTTCATTTCGTATTCTATTTATAAAGTCAAATTGCAAACTTAATAAAAAATTAATAATAATAATAAATAAAAAAAACACAAGGATTTCAAGGAAAAGATCTTTCGATTGTTCCTACTCGATAATTTCCTTTTAGCATGAACAAGGTTAAATCTTTTCCCTTTTAACACTAATATGTGTTAAATTGGAAACATCTGTTCATAAAAATTCATAACTGCGATCGTATTCCTTTGACAAGCGGATTTCAACTTCGAAAAGAAATCTATTTAATGATTAAATTCCGTTTACATGTTCATTCTTCCAAAATAGGAATATGTAAAAGCATGAACCGCCGTGAACGTCTTTAAAATCAAAGTTTTTCCTCACTCATAAACATGAAACTATGCGGATTCGTTCAACAAGTTTTGCCTAGAACCGGTAAACTCTCAAGGTCAAGATCTTACACCAACTTCATCGTAATCAGTATCCCCATTCATAATTGTAAACATTTTCATTGTTTTAGTAATGAATGAAACTTTTCCTTTATCAATTTACTCATTGATAATGAACCAATGACGTTGGTTTTCTTTGAGGAAATCGCTCAATAGTTTTTTTTAATCAATAGTAATATCACCGAAATGAATGATTTTTATTTTTTATCATTCATGCTCAAACTCTTGAACCAATAAATCAGCAGCAACTGTTTCTGTAAGAATAAAATAACCAACGTCCTTACTGGCACGCTCATCATTTCGTTCACGTTACAATCCCCCTCCCCCTCCATACCTTTTTACTTCACGTTTTCCTTTCTAAGCGCAATGAATATTCTACGCAATGTATGAAACTTGTCCTTTCGGTCCAGGATAAATCGTGGCACGAGTGGCCGAATCAAGGCTACTTACTTAGGATGTTAAGTACATGTTTTGGAGGGAAGATTAGGGTAACATAAGTGATTTTTTTTAAATTTTAATTTGAACACTCACAAAGAAAAAGAGAAGGCACCTACTAATATTTTATAGAATATATTCTTTACTCCGATTTTTGCACTTTATTTTAATTCTTAACTTCAAAACTTATTGTGAAATCAATTTCAGTTCTACTAAAAGCCGCCATTTAATCGAACTGATTAAAAAAAAAAAAAAGTGGAAAATATAATACTCTGTATCACAGCAGAAAGGTTTTTCTTTTCTTCTGATTTTTCAAAATGTATTATACTTTAATTTTTAGAATAGAGCAGTTCTAATATTAAAATAATGTATTTCAACCCCTTGACTTACGATTTTCATTAGCATCCTAATCAGATGACCCATTCATTTTGAGTCAGTTATTATTATTTTAAATGCAATAATAAATAAGAGCATGTGAAATATTGTAGTGTTTTCAAGTGATTTTTGCATTTTAAATTGCTCAATACTTCATTGAATTTTAGATTTAAAATTAAACATGCAGTAGCTTGATGTGCGAGTCAGACTCGTCATTGCATATGAAAGGGTTAATATTCATTCTGCTTCTATTTTACCTTTATCAAAAATTTAAACAGTCTTCAGATTATGAAGAGTGGTAAAGTATTGGAATGAACTTAAAATGTGAATAAAAATGGACACTAATGGTCATCTGAAATATAATTAATAATGGTCAGTTCAAAATGCGCCCACCTCTATCCATTCTCTTAAATTCATGAAACAATTCTTAGTTTGTGCTCTATGTGCAACGCATATATTCAAACCATATGGAACCAAGTTAAAAATGAAAGGAGAATCAAGAGAAATCATTGTAATGCGTCTTGAAAATCACTGAAATCTCAATACGCTTAATTTTATTTGAAGATATCATGTATCTATGTTTTTAATTCACCGTTTTTATATCATTTTGACTTATTGTTAAAACGCTTTTATTTGTAAGAAAATGAGTTTATCTAAGCAGCAAAGGAAAAGCAAGAAAGATATCGATGTCCGAAGACAAAAGCAGGGCCAAAGAGGGCGAAAAAATAATACTGTGTTCTAAATGTGCCATTTTATTTTGTTATATCCCTGAATTGAATGTCAGTTTAATAGAATTTTCTTTTCTTTTTTTGTTGTAGAATTTTGCAACATTATCCAAACGTTCATGCCTCATTGTACATTGGTAAATCGTGGTACGAGTTTTTGAGATTTTTCTCAATTGCTCAAAACACGTTCTTCGAATTCTTGAATTGATCAGTTTCATTGACTACTCTTCGCTCATTTTCAAATATTTTAATATTCTCTAATATCTATTTAAATTTATGATCAGAATAATTTTTTGCACGCTATTCAGAAGCGCATAAGTGAAAATCGCTTGTTTCAAATCGTACTTGTGTGTCCTCTCCACCCTGCAATAGTACGTGGTTTCTTTCATAAGCAGAATTCAGCTCAGATGATTAACCTTAAAGTTTATTTTAGTTATATTAACGTCCCGTTTTAAAGCAACACTAGATCTGTTTTGGAACGAACCTCGTCATTTTGAACTGAGGTCAGATGACGAGGACGACACTTGAGCTAGCACCCGTCTTCAAGCTTCCACACCACACCAGCCGGAGGACGTTTGGCCCCGATGGATTTAGCGTGCACTAGACCCGTTTACACGACGGTTCTTCGGTGGAATCGGATTAACCTTAAAAAAATGTTTACAGAGTATTCATTCTTGCCGATAGCAATATACTATTCAGAACTAAATGTAATAAGGTAATGTTTCCACTACCAGGGCTTCTGAAACTTTTCCTAAATCATTGAGGTAGATAAACTCCAAAAACAAAAAAAAAAAAACGAGTAAGACTTCAAGGCAGGGAGGGAAAATTTTAATTAATTTATGGAACATAAAAAGTTCGATTTAAAGTATTTATACTGAAAATTTCAATGAAATACTTTAGGTGAAGAAGATTTTCTTACTAAAGTTTTCTCATGTGTACTGAAGAATTCTGAAATGGATGAACATTTTAACAAGCTTAGTACTTCTCTGTGAAACCTATTTAGAGTTACGAGCAACATTTTAGGAAGTCTTTTTGCATGTAAAGTTCTTGACTCGTTTTTGTTGAAGTAACTTATTTATGTCAAGTTAGTATCATTGCTATTAAGGCATTGCAAATTCAAGTTTCAGCTACAACCATCAGTATAAAATGTTCAATTGGCTTTTCAATTCACCACTCAATAAATATTTCAGATATTATTTCATGTCTGTTTAAAGTTATGTTGCCTCATTAAATGATTAAAATACCAACTATTTTCCCATTTTAGTAATAGTTTGTAAAAAAAATATGGTATGTTATTTTAAGTTTCTTATTTAAATGAAACTACCTCACATGAATTTCAATTAATAAATATAACATGAGGAAAATTTTAGTTTCACTTCATTTTGTATTAACATTTTGTTTATATTAAATATATAAATGGATATAAGGTGAGAAAAAAACACCTTTGGTTTGTTATAATCGATTTTAGAACTCAACATCACTCACTCATCCAACACTAGATATCACCGATGTCGTTGCAATATCATTAATGTGATGTTGGTGTGATGTCTTATACGAGATCTTCCGATGCAGCGGTAACATCATCTGAATATCAGTTCGTACGATTTAAATAATACGAGGTTTTTTTTAATAAAGGCCGACAAATTTTGCTATTCATTTTAATTAAAAACATTGCATTTTCAAATATGCAAAGCTTGCAGCATCACTTAAAACTCAATATCACAAAACAATTACACATTAATATCGTACACAGGGTAATAACAAATTCAAGGTACAAACGTGAAGGAGGGGTAAAGAGGATATTCACATTGGAAACCCAGGTCATAAACTATTTCATTAATCATAAATACAGAGTGTCTTAATTCATTTGCAACAAGATGATTAGATTCTAAATTCTACACTAGAGAAGATATGTTATTGAAATTTTATTTAATGAAATGGCTACCATCATCTCCCGGGCATCGATTACTTTGAAGGGTTTTTTTTTTTTTTAATCAGTTTACTCCAGTTGAGTCAACTGAGGATCTCGTTACTCGAATATCAGTAGACGTAGCATATGTCGAGAAATACTTGGCATGTTTGAAAGAGTACGCCAGTTGCTCTATTGACGCGATCAAGCATGCATCCCAATTAGTGGATGCAATTTTGAACAGTTCTTGTAAACATTGCACTGTCAACGACGCAGCCATTAAACATTTAGTCTTATTTTTTTATCTCTTATTTGTGTCACTTGTTCCCATACATTTCTATGTAATAAATCATTGTTTTAAATAAATGTATCACTGTTAAAATTTCATTATTCGCACCCTAGTTCTCTACTACCCGTCCAAATTTGCATTATGAATTTGGAATCACTCTGTATTACCTAAGTTAACATAAATAAGAGTATGTGGTCTCTTTTGAAATAAATAGTTTCAGTATATGCAAGAAACCGTTTCTGACTAAATAAAACAGTTTGTCTATGGAATTCCTTTCTTTGTATTGATTATAACTCATTCTATTAGGCTCTTTTATTTATTTTTTTTTTAGACCGAAAATGTTATTTGTTGGAACAGTCCACAACCAAGTGGCTGAAACAGCTAATACAACATGTAATGGGTACTAAAATGTAATAGATCATTGAATAATCTTATTACCTAAATGATGGCAGATAAAATAAAGATATGTGACCAATTAAATAAACTTCTATATCATCGGACATCAAAACTTGAAAAATAAAAAAATAAACCTCTTATCCGGGAATTTTACTATAACATCTTATTAACAGTAAACAGCTAAATGAAATAGCACATAGGTATTTCATTTAACTGTACAAACTTTAGATGCAAAATAGATTAATTGCACAAAATTGGTTAGAGAGAAACTATCCAAATTTAAGATGAAATAGATTTTGATCTTTGATCTCACCTCGATCTGTTAAACACACAGCAAGTACTTGCATTTTATATTCAGTGCAGATTCCCATAGAAGTACACTTTACATAAAAGTTGCTATTACTGGATAAATAATGTCAAATACGGTTCTGATTTAACGACTAGAAATTTCTAGTATGTATAGTGGAGAGATTTATTCAAAACTAGAGACGTAACCCAGAAGTGAAATAATTTGTTTACGCTAATGCGTGTGGAAAAGGAATAGTTAAAGGTTTTCAACAAATAGAAGCTGAATGAATTTAGAAGTTTTACAAGGAAAGTAAATTATTTATCATCTGGAAGCTTCGTATTTTCTAAAAGTAATAGAAAAATAATAGCGCTGCAATTGCAATCACGAAATAAAGTCACAGAAAGGGAACAGTATGATTCTTTCATTGTCAAGCAATCGTTTGCGTGACTCTAACAAAGTGTTCGAACGCATCATATTGTAACTCGTTTGTGAACTGCGTGAGTCTGTTTATTAACACATTTTTTGATGGAAAGCAACATCTAGGAAATGACGCATCACCCTCATCTTACGGAAAGCGGTCAAGGTGAAGTACATTGCTGTTAAAAAGAACATCCCTGTGCATTTGTTAAAGAGATGAAAAGGAAACTTTTAAAAAAAATCCTTCCATAATCGAATATACATTAAATGGCTCATATGTTAACATATTGCGTACGGCGCTCTACGCAGTCCCAGGGCCCGCACATTTTTAAACGCTCTAGAAGCATGCTTGGCAAAAAATAGAATGCATTTATGAACATTTTTAATTGCATATATGCATGTCTCTGGTTGCTTATGTATTAATCTAGCCGAAAAAACTTGAAAAAGAGAGATTTCGTGACCAGGCAGCAGTGTTCTTCCTGCTAAAAACGAGAAATCTCGAGACCCGTATCAATGTGTTAAAGTCAGTTAATTGTGCATCGGTCCTTTCCAATGCTAGTTTCAATGTGAGTAGTGGCGGGAAAAAAATCAAAATACTGAGCGATTATGCTTTTCTTCTTATGGGCTCCAAATTCTTATTTTACTGCACTTTATTTTATTCTTACATTTTCACCATTTTAAATTCTTTATAATTTGATAAAATTCAGATGATTTATTGAGAAATCTCTTGTGACTTTAAATTGATATAGAATTTTATTGCTAAGTAAATTATCTGAGTAATTGTTATACTAAAAATGATATTATATTAAACTGGATGTTATATATAACATTTTAGCATGAAAGTCTTTCTGAAAACCTTGAACACCGAATAAATGTGTTTAAAATCTCTTGAAAGTGAATCAAAACGAATTCTTACTTGAGATGAAATGAGGAATGAAGTTTATGTTGAATATAGAGATAATGTTGCATATAACATCACAAAACAAATTGGGAATCTCAAAAAAAGGTCGCCATGATGGCATAAAAGTTGTGAAATTATCACTTAAAAGGATCAAAGTGACCGGTTGTGACATAATGGTGACATCTTTTTGATTTGTTCCAGTAGTCTTTGAAGATCGAATGAAATATATTCAAGTATCTGCCGAAATTTTATATAAAGCGATTTATTTGTGGATTTGCAAATTTGAAAATACTAAAAACTATGGCAGCGATAGAACGAAAAAATGTATCCATTATCAGCACTAAATGACATACATTTTCACCTTGAACCAAAAGCAATTATGAAATTACAAAATGGTTTGTGAGCGGCAGCTTATCTGCATCAAAGAGAAAAATTTGTGGCTTTCGGTGGCGTGTGAATACAAGCATATATTCAAAATTTTTACATCTCTGTTGGTAAGATACAGTATTTTTCATCATAGAACAAAAAACAAAATTCCGAAAAGTGTATTTTGAAAGAAAACATATGTTTGGGGCTAGGCCAAGTTGAACTAAAAGTAATTTTTCAAAATTTTGCTAGGCTGTAAAAGTTCTGCTCTATTTACATTCATGCCGTTTAACTGTAATTGTATCTTACTTTCAAAACTCAATACTTAATAAGTCAACGCTATATTTCAAGTCGAAATGACATAACGGACAAGATTACCGTATTTTGGAATCCCTGTTCTGTTGTTAAGTTCTGCTCTAAATAATCGATAGCGTGCAAGAAAAAGAGAGGGAAAAAAGTCTTTCTGCGAAGGAACAAGTCAAAAACCTAAACTCAGACTAAAAATAACTCTTGAAGGCTTCACAACACTCTAAAAAAGAACCTACTAGAACGAAAACCGTTCTTCCTTCATTATTTTTCTCAGATGTACAAGTAAGTTTCAAGAAAGATAAATTTTTGTTTCAAATATACATAAATTTATAACAATAACAAGAATTTACATCTAATGAGGCCGATTTAGAAACTTATCGATGGATTGTTTCTAAAGAGAAAGCACACGAGTAAGTAAGGTAAACAAGATTTCTAACATGCATTTAACACTAAAAAGTCAATTTGATTTAACTGCTGATAACATTGACTGAATTTTTATTTTCTCTGAAACCTCCAGAAATAAACACTAAAAACTTCAAAGCTAATTAGCAAAATATAAATTCTTAATTATTTAGTTTTCTTTGATTTGTAGTGTTGTTTGATTTAACTTGTTAGATTAGCCATTTTTAAAATGCATATAATATAATTGACCCGTTTTAAAATGTAAATATTCTGTTTTTCAGTTCAAAAGACCATGATTTATTGAAGTGGACAAGTCAAAAATCCATTAGGGGAATGAGTAATAATGTAATATTTTAAGAAATCTAGATTTAAATCCTCCCATTGAGATCGTGATGGGAATCTAAAATTGCGGCCTTAACAATTCTAGACTGATGTCTTATCAAACGGTATTTTTATACTTTTTCAATTATTATTTGTTTTTACTTTCAACCTTTAGTCATCTTTTCAGGCGCACTAAGCTTTGATTCATGACGCCAGAAGAAATGTTAAACACACGATGCATATTTATATCATCCGTGTTTTTGTTATTCAATTTTATGATTAGCCTTCATAATTACAGCGGGTTTTTTTTTTCGTTGTCAACTATGAAGAAGACACTAAGTTGAATTAAAACATTTTGACACGTGTATATTAGCAAATAAAATGTCTGGAGACTATAGCAGTGTTTAAAAGTTTTTGCCCATAAGTTATTCCATTTCATCAAAATATATCAATTCTTAAGAGCATGATGTGACATATGCAAATCAAGTACTGTTTATTGAAAAATATTCACTTAAGTTAAAAATAAATATTTCAGATTATTTTCTATATATCCGTTACATTCATTAATAATAATAATAATAACTGTGGAAATCAGCGTTTGTTTTCAAAAATGACTGTATCAGCTATTGAAGGACTTTCCTACTTGAGAAGTATTACTGCAAATGATTTGAGTGATAATGAACCTTTTTTTATCCGCCAGTGGAGAGAAAATTTCGCTTCGGATTATCAAAATGTATCAAATTTGAAACCAATTTATTAAATTAAATGAATTATTATCTCGTAAATAATATTTTAATAATGTAACATAATTGATTCGAAGAATCAATTATATGAAAGCACTTCATTGTGCTTACCGTAAATAAATCAAGAAATGTGTCAGACAACATAACTATTAGGTGCTTGCATGTATTTTGATTATTTTTTCACTTTAAAGGGGCATTTATTGAGAAAAATTATTGCAATATATATAAATCAAAATATTTAGCTCATTTTCGTCCAATAAGTCTTGCAACTGATTGTCTTCCAATTTTTTTTGGTCCTCCAGGCCGTTCTTTGTCATTGACATCGAAATCACTACTCTTAAACAGTTGAAACCAAAACCGACAATTGGGATAGTACGAAGCAGACCACCATAAGTTTCTAAAAGTGTCTACGGCAGGAGATTTCTTCAAATCAAACAAAATAAGCAATGAAGTCGAAAATGCAATTTGGAGTGTTCCATGATTGAGGTCTTTATACACTGAATAACTCAATAATACAGAATGGAAAACTTCCAAAATGATAACAATAAAGTAATAGTAAATTGGTAAAACCCAAAACCATTGCCATTTATATATTTACTTCGCATGTTTACCAATAGATGCCGCTGATTAAAATACATGCAACCACCTAATAACTAGTGTAATAAATCAGTCCATTGTTATGTTTGATCATTATTATTAACAATTAGAATGAACCGATGCTATTCTTGAATTAAGAGTTTGCGAAATGAAAATTTTGTGCGCTTTTTTGTCAAGTCTTATATTTACCATTTCATATTAAATAGGTTCTCACTGAAGAAGGAATCAATTTCTGTTATTATGGTGTGAATATTTGGAGAGAGACAAGGGTGACTGACATTCATCTAAACACGGATGAAAATTCAATTTCTTTCCAAGATAACCTTTGTGTGATTCAAAACGGACCGTTCATTTAATCAATCTGGAGAACATATAATTTTTCTACCTCTCAAATTCTTTTTTATTGTCTTTTTGTTTTGATTTTGTGTTATTAAGATACTAAATGAATAAGTTTATTGTACTTGTTATTATACTACATTTTGCGATAAAACTTTGCTAATAATAAACATTAACATGCCAACATTTCAAAAAAAGAATCTCTTTTTTTTATATTGTCTTTTCTTTGCAGGGTTTAAATAATATTACGATTCTTCTAACCAAAATGAAATTAGAAATAGAATACTTTAAACCTTTTCTATTAGTTTTCTTTTTCCCATCTAAACCAGCCCAGGTTCATCTAAAAAATGCCTTAATAATTTGAAGAATTTATGCATTGGGGAAAATAAAATAAACTACAGAACCATTGATAAAAGGAAAACTAAAAGAAGATGAACTCTAGAAAACTATTTGATTAGTTTAATAACAATGTTGGAAATTAAAATAATTATTTTTATCATTTTAGCATGCTAAAACGGCAGAATTTCCTATAATCAGCTGCTGGATTCTTCATCATTCAAAAATTCTCTAGCATAACCTCATAGAGGACTGATCCATCATTTATGAATTGATTTGTGTATCTTTTGAATTTAATCCCGTCGTATATATTGACGAATTTGGCTCGTGCTTCAAATGACTGAAATTTTAATTTTAAATATGCATTTAAGTGAAAATATCAAGTAATTCAAAATGCAAAAAAAAAAAAAAAAAAAAAACCTTCTAAAAAAGCTTCAGTATCCAAATGCCCTTATACTGTTATAGGAAATAAAATAGTAATAAATATCCCATATAGTATGTGTCATCTAATAAGGAAATGAAGTAAAGTCGTAGCTGCTTTTAATTATTTCCTTCGATCGCAGGATAGTTTCAAAAATATTACCTTTTACAGTTCGATCTCTGATTGTTTTGATTCGATACACAGCAGAAATATTTCTTAAATTGTGTTTTTCCCATGTCAATCAGCAAACGAATATGTGAACCGCCCTAGAAAATCGAGATTTTGTCGTGTCAATTTCTGAATTTCCTGTCGTGAGGCTCAGGTTTCCTTTTGACTCATTTAATCTAGATTAGCTCGCCGGGTGACGCATATCGTTAGCATATTAGGCTCTCCTCTTGCACATCTGTATCATCACAACACACTCGAAGTGTGTCAGTGACACACCTTTCACAGCGGCGTTTACTCATCCAAAAGATGCGTGGTTATTAAGGACAAAATATTCATCTTGAATTTTCAGAAAGGAAGTTTCTTGTAGAAAAACAATGTATAAATATTTGATATTTAAGGCAAATAAAATAACCGAAAAAGAATTATTTTCATGGAAGATATGAATAGACTGTGATGGTGAACGGTTTGATCATATGAAGTTTTGAAACAACTTAAAATCTTAATTGCCTTTTTCGACAAATAAGAGTTGGTAGTTAGCAATGTTAATAAAACAGTAAATAAACAAAAATTGACTGTTTCAGTTCTAATGCCATGAATAAAAGAACTGTTTCAAAGAAAGAAGAATTCAAACATTTACTTAAAACCCTTATCATTTTAACTCATCAGGTGAGCAAAAACACCGGATGAACTTTGACTGAGAATGAACTAAAATAACTGAGTGAACTAAAATAACTAAGAATAAATAAAATTCTTCATTCATATCTTCTAAGAAAGAACTAAAATAACTAAAATACAATTTGAAAATAACTGAAAATGAGCTTTTTTCATAGAAGATATGAATTGACTGTGATGTTATAGAATACCACAGTGAACGGTTTGACCATATGTGGTTTTGAAACAACTTAAAATCTTAATTGCCTTTTTCGACAAATAAGAGTTGGTAGTTAGCAATATTAATAAAACAGTAAATAAGCAAAAATTGACTGTTACAGTTCTAATACCATGAATGAAAGAACTGTTTCAAAGAAAGAAGAATTCAAACATTTACTTAAAACCCTTATTTCAACTCGCCAGGTGATCAAAAACACCGGATGAGCTTTGACTGAGAATGAACTAAAATAACTGAGTGAACTAAAATAACTAAGAATAAATAAAATTCTTCATTCATATCTACTAAGAATGAACTAAAATAACTAAAATACAATTTGAAAATAACTGAAAATGAACTTTTTTCTTAGAAGATATGAATTGACTGTGATGTTATAGAATACCATGGTGAACGGTGATGGCTTTTCTCGATCCCCACCCTTAGGACAGAGTCGGTAGTTAGCATTTTTAATACCACATTAAATAAACAAAAATTGACTGTTACAATTCTAATGTCACGAATTTTTCATAGCGGCGTTTACTCATCCAGAAGATGACAGATGTCAAAATATTCAACCGGAATTTTCAGAAAAAAAGTGTCTTCTAGAAAAACATCGCTTAAATATTTTATATTTAGGCAAATAAAATAACTGAAAAAGATCTATTTTCTTAGAAGTTATGAACTGACTGTGATGTTACAGAATACTATGGTGAACGGTATGATCATATGTGGTTTTGAAACGATTTAAAACCACAATGGCTTTTTTCGAAACCACTACCACCACCATATAACCGAGTCGGTAGTTAGCATTTTTCATGCAACAGTAAATAAACAAAAATTGACTGAGAAAAAAGAATTTACACATTTACTTCAAAACCCTTATCATTTCAGCTCATCAGGTGAGCAAAAACATCGGATGAGCTTTGACTGAGAATGAACTAAAATAACTAAAATACAATTTGAAAATAACTGAGAATGAACTAAAATAACTAAAATACAATTTGAAAATAACTGAGAATGAACTAAAATAACTAAAATACAATTTGAAAATAACTGAGAATGAACTTTTTTCTTAGAAGATATGAGTTGACTGTGATGTTAGAGAATACCACAGTGGACGATTTGACCATATGAGATTTTGAAACGATTTTAAACCCTAATAACCTTTTTCCAACCCCCCTCCCCCATATAATAGTCGGTAGTTAGCATTTTTAATGAAATAGTAAATAAACCAAAATTGACTGTTACAGTTCTAATGCAATGAATTAAAGAACTGTTTCTAATTTAAACCCTTTTTCGGTGATATATAATGAATGATTAAGTAAAATAAGCTGAAAACCGCCATTTATCGTTTTGTTTTTGCGTCATTTGTAAAATATAATAGTAAGATAATTCAATTTTTTTTTAATACTATGGATTACCAACAAGCACCACCACATAACCTCACATCGATCATGCAAAATTGCTGGAATCAAGTGACCTTAGGGATAGTTTTTATTAAGAACACTGGAATGAAAGGGTATGGATTGTGTGTGTGTGTGGGGGGGGTGTTGTGTATTCAGATGAGACATCCCTACTGTGAGCCCCTCAGGCATGGGATGAGAAACTTCCGAAATGGTGGTTGGTTCTCTCCGCTCTAGTAGTACAGAAAAGGTGTGACGTCAGCTACTCCTGTCGATGATCGGACATTCCTCCTTGGGGAGGGGTTGTACAATGGCCTGTGATCGTCCTTGTAGTATAACAATAAAAAATCATACATTCCATGCTTTAGATATCTTGTTCTAGTAGTCTTTATACTCAAACAAATTGTTTCTTTAGTTCATTTTGCAGACTTGAAATCAGCCGATAGAAATTCTATTCGATAAGACTTAAAAAGTGTTTAAAAGCTAACGTAAATGGGTCGTTTAAATAAATAATTTACAAACGAAACAAAAACCTCAAAATTCGTTAAACAGTCATTTGTTACGAATCTGCCCATTGGAAATAGTTCAAATAAAGGGCTGATTAAAAAAATGCTGAAATTTTTCCTTAGAGACGCAGCATGCAGTGATAAATAAATGAGGTTAACATAAAATTAAGAATGAAATGAAATACAACAATATAACTAAGAATCACTCTTACTGAATGTTTGTATTTATTCTCTCTCAAAATACTAAACTTCTGTAGTTAGGCTTTGAATTCATTTAAAATCTACTCGAAAGTCTGGTATTTCATCTTGAACATTTGTGGGGGAAGAGGGAAATAAAAATGTATAGATACTCAAAACTGTTATCTTGAGAGACATAACTAGATAATTACATTTATGTGAAAAATTTTAATGAAAAGATACAATTTAAAGATTGAATTCATTTCTTTTGTTTATATTGAAAAAATCTGTTAGAAAAGGGGGGAGGGAGAGTGTGTGTGTGTTTCAAAAATTACGTAGAAGAATACTGAAAAAGTAAATTCTTCGCATACGCTTTATATTCCTGACAATCTTGGACTTATTTAGATTGAAAAGTTTCGATTGTAATCGCACAAATTCATAAAATGATAGATCAAAATTTACCTCAAACTATATAGTAGAATTTTTAAAATTCAATAATCCTTTGAAAACATAATTTGTTTGATTTACAATTGGCAACTGAAATTCGAATACACATAAGGTATAAAAGGTAAAGGTTGTATTTAGGATTAAAAATAAATCTTAAAACTATGTAAATTTTGAAAGTATATAAACCACCTTAGCTACAAGATAACGCAAGAATTACGAAAATGAATGATTCATTTAAAGCCAAACAAATATAAGTAAGTTCATTAAATCTTCAATGTTTTTTATCGCGTTTTCTATTCAGAGAAAACATATATCAGTTTTTTACCAAAGCAATTAAAAAAATCCTGGAATTTTTACAGCAGGTAAAAAGATTTTAAACGAGCACCATCAAAATTCGCAAAAAGAGGGAGTGAAAGAAATTAAGAAACGCGCCGCAAACTATTGCGGTAAGTATGTGGGAAATTGACTATCTCTCAAAGTGCTATACGTTAGCTCATTAGTTAAGTTCCCGCTCTATATCCTTGGTAAACGGAGCTCCATGGACACTAGTGCAAGGATGAAGAATATCTTCACATGGGCATAAGATTCAGTTTCATTTTTTTTAAAAAAAGAAAGTTGACAAAAAAATAAGATAGGAAAGACGGTCTAAATTCTTTCCGCTGCTGACTGCTTTTCATTCTTATTATTTTCTCCTCGTCTTTTTACGTAGGCTAGACGAAACAGTTGTGTGCATTTGGAGATGACCTTAATTTTGCGTAATGTCTCCTCACATACAGCCACCACGGAGGTGACGCAACGCTAAGTCGCCCGCGTATTTCCTGTTTTGTGTGCCTTTGTCATTTTTTTCGCTCTCTCACTCGGCTTGCCTTTCCCTTCTTTCTTTTTTCTTTCCTCTCTTACGTGGTGGAGGCCACCAATAGAAAAGATTTCTACGCAGGCGTCAGTTTTGGGACATCCGTCGTATACCTCTCTCTCTCGTGCACGCTTCCTTCGAGACCCATTCATTCCTTCACTCGTTCATTCATAAATTTTGCCTCGAGCACGGCGAATCTCATATAAAAATATAACCAATGAAAAAGCTGTCCTCTCTTTCAACCTGAAATCGGAAAGCTTTGGCACATTCTGATCCTTTTCGTCTCCCCCCTTCCCCTCTATTACAATACACTCCCTTTCATAAACTGTTTACGATCGGAAAGGAAATTATCGTTTATTATATTTGCTACTTATGTGATTTCCACTGCACCCGTTATTATTTCCGACACCACCAACTACGGAAGTGGCACCAACCATCTGCTACTTTTAGAGTTTATTTTTTTAACAACTCACATTGGAAATCGCCGGTTCTTTGGTGCAGAAATGTTTTTTACTCTTAATCTTTTCCACACACGTGCCTTTCCGATTCGAGGGGGAAAGGGACACGGTCATCGCTTTTTTTTTTTTTTTAATCGATTTCCCCTCGTGTCGCTCTTTTTTTTTCTTTTGATGTCTGAGAATATAAAGCAGTCTGATGAAGCGTCATTTAGTAATGAATGGATGATAATTCCACTTCATTAAGTTAAGTGCTTTTTAAAGCCAAACTTTTCAGATCTTTTCATTTTCTGTTAAACATCGAATTCTTGTAACTTTCGGAGTCGAGGCATCCTCAATTAAGCCAACTTGTTCCAAATTTTCTATCAGCATGAACGGAAATTCTGTTCAAAAAAATTCGAGGAGCATTCTGCGTGCCAAATTACACCTTGGTTAACTTTACTTTTTCTTATACGAAGTACGGAGAAAGTATTGTAATTCTCCAAAAATTCGGACTCGAGATTTTGACGAATGTCCACGTTTTAGACCTTCCTAAATCGGCAAAACACCTTTTGAAATTATGTCTGTCTATCTCTTTAAGTATGAACATAACTCAAAAACACTCTGAGCTAGACGTATGATGTTTGGTATATATCTTTACTCTAAATTTGCAGATATTTATCAGATATTATTATGCAAAATCCATTCTAGGAAAACCTGTCTGTCCGAATATAAGTTAACATGATAACTACAAACTGGAAAGAACTAAATGGTTAAATTTTGATGCACAGATTTAACATCTAAAGTGTTAAGCATCAGTTATCAAATTTGGAACCAAATCCGTCAAGGGATGGACCATTTGTCGATCTGTACTTTCACAAGGATGTAACACGATAATTCAAAAACACAATAACTTAAACATATCAAATTTGTTACCTGATTTTGTGACTACAATTGAAATTTCATGAAAAATTTTGAATTCAATCACCAGAAAAAAAAACGCGTCTAAAGCAAAAATTTGATTTTCGGCTACTATTAACCGCATGACAGGTTTTAATCGATAAAGATCACACCATAGATTCAGTAAAAATGTTAAATTCATGCCAAAGGTCACAATCTTTGGAACGGAAAGTTCTCGAGATTTATTTATTTGGAACTCCTCTTTTATTAGTTCTTTTTCTTAAGAAAAAATTAAAATATTTCTACCATCCGAGTACTTGTCACTCGAATGATTTACGCAACATTCAATTATAATTTCGGTAATAAGTAATTTTTTATACTCGCTGAAAATACTTAGTTGTTTTGGAAAGTCCTTTCTTTATATATCATCACTTCATTCATAAAACTTTTCCGAACTTTATTTTCAAATTAGAAAACATTTCACAGATCATGAACTTGTTCGGAATATCTGGTACAGAAACTTATTCTTTAGCAAATTTTATTCATTAAAAACCTATTTTATTCATTAAAAAAATAATTCAGTCAGTCAGTATTCATCAAGCGGGATTTTCTTAATAATTGATGTCTCCTACACATTATATAATATAAATTTCATTCTTTAAACAAATGTTTTTGATTTATACTTTAACAACATAATTTAAAATAGAGCATTTTTAATTCTTACGCTCATTGAATTAACTGTGGTTAGATTTAAGTTTAATATTAATCACAAACGTTAGTTTGACTTAATTTTGAAGTGGAAGCTTTTTCAATAACGTTTCATTGACTTTTTGTTCCTTTTCGTAGAAATAGGCGGACACATACTGAACAGAAAGAAAATTCCCCCATGAAGATAGCCAAGTTATAATTTAAATTGTAATTCTCAGAACTTTTATCTTTGATTAAACTCACAGGAAATGAAACTTCCATCCATGTTATTAAATAAGACGGAAATCATCAGTTCTGAACACGCATGGACTTTAATGTTTGCTTTCACAAAAACCCCTCAATTACATGACCAGAGCAAACAAACTCGAAGAACTTTAAAAATAAAGTGTATATAACTTCTGAAGAATCTTAGAGTTAAATTTGATTTATTCTGGTTTTGAAGTCAGGTATGACGTGTTGAAATTTGGTCTGGAATGCTGGAAGGCTGTAATTCTGATTTCTTCATTTCTTAAAATAAAACCTGTTTAGTTTTGATCGATTTTTAAAGTGTGTCGGCAGGTACAAAAGGGACATTTCCCCTGAGTTCAATGCGCTAACTAAAGCGGCGCCACTATTTAAGTACAACATTTGTAAGTTTTTTTCGTTGAAACAACGCATTTCATTGAAATTTATCTCTTGTGTCGGTTCTAATTCCAGATACTTGCCTCCTTCCACGATCCGAAATGCGTAGTGGAATGGAGACCAAAATTTATGATGTTTTTGGTTCAATGCGTTAAACGTGTCGTAAGTAAGATTTAAATGCAGTGGATGGGGAACAAGATGTGTCAGACTTCTTGTAAATTTTGAAACTGTTTGCATATGCATTTTCTTAAAGATAAATAAAATATGTAAATGAAAATTCAAATGAATAACGATAGTTTTCATATTTTCCTCGATGTCTGTTATTGCATTAAAAATGGCTATTAATATTAAAAACAACAGTCCGCATTTCTCTGTTCTCAATTCAATGCTTGAAAAAATATTACCTGTTCAAGAGCTATACATAGATATAGCTAGAATCGTTAATGCGCTAACTAAACCACTTTAACCTTATATTATGGCATAGCTGGATTCCTAAAAATCAAAGAATTCAGCATTGTCATAATATTAGAAGACAATCGGGCATAATATGATACCACAATAAACAGATTTATTATCAATGTAAAATCTTAGTAGTGTATATATTATCATGAATAAAAAAAGTTGTCTTCTTTATTTTAAATGCAGATTTTATGGGAGCAACTAAAGCAATCTAGTTATATTTTTTTTACTTGATGTTTTCATGCATTTGCACCACAATTCACTCAACAATAAATGATAACCACTAATATACTTGCTTTTGAAATCACAAATAGACTTGAATGAAAAGCAAAGTTGAAATGAAACCAGCACAACGTAATTTTGGCCCAAAAGTAGAATATAACATTATTAAATTAAAACATTGTTTTAATATCTTTATTAAAGAATATTTAAAAAAAATTATGAGTTATCAAAAGTAGGATAAGCACAATGAGATACGAGAGGAAGTTCTCGAATTGATTTATTAATGCCACATTTAACTGGTTAGTTGATATATTAATAGATTATTTATACTACTTAATGCGCCATGTGGTTCATATATCATTACAAATATTATTACATCTTTCTTTTTATAAGTTAATTAACAAAACATTGGTATAAATAAAACGAGCATACTTATTAACGAATGAACTTTTGAGCGGCTTCATCAACAAAGGTTCTGGTTTTAGGTAATTGAACCTGGATTCCAGAATGGTTGTTGTAGGTTTAATAAGAAAAACATTATAGTTGAAATTCACTAGTATACCACAAGAATCAAATTTTCACTAAGACCACAAAATTGTTGCGAAGGTGTCATAACAGGATTCTGAGAAGGATATGATAAGACCAAAAGAATAGTTTTGCAGTCAGAAAGAACAATCATCTGGGTGTGGCGGATGATTCCTGAATTACTTCTTAAAACGTTTCCATCAAGCGCAATAACAAGTGACATCGGAAAGTATCTGAAATAGATGAAACGGCAATCCAGTTTTTATGTGTTGTTTTCAGTTTAACGATGTCACCTTTTACAAATAATGGAGAAGTATTTGGAGAAGTTATGACATTTAATTATTGCTCTTTAATTTTTTGCAAAGTAGTCATTTAAATAATTAATTACAGCAAAGGAGCTTGAGTGTTTGAATCGGTTAAAGTCAAAATATCTATAACATCTATGAACTATTAAATATTAGCTGTTGCTATTAAATTTGAAAAAAAAAAAAATCTATAGAAACTCTTTACCAGGAGAAAAGAGGAATTGGTTTCATTAACGAAAGTTCTGTATTGGCATAACTAAAAAATTTTTGACGCAATGAATTTTGTTGAACACTATCTGCAATGGCTTTAGCCATTATATATGCCAAAAAATGATTTCGCGATCTCCATGTAAAGAGAGATTAGTTCTAAAAAAATGTAACTGTAAATGTAACTAAGAAATGTTCTGTAAATGATGAATAAGTTTCAGATAATTACTGTATAGAATTTTATAAGCTATAAGCGTTTTGCTTTGAATAAAAATTTATCGTACACTGAGAATTCTATAGAATTCCAATACTTTCGAAGCTGAAGAAAAATTTTCTGTATCATAGC
This sequence comes from Argiope bruennichi, assembly GCF_947563725.1. Classification (NCBI taxonomy): domain Eukaryota; kingdom Metazoa; phylum Arthropoda; class Arachnida; order Araneae; family Araneidae; genus Argiope; species Argiope bruennichi. The sequence goes on from NC_079162.1 coordinate 123,141,291, forward strand.
TTTACTTGCTACAATACTGTATCCTCAATCATTGCAGTCAAGAGTTCAGGATAAACTTTTATAGAAAGTAGTAGATCTAAAATAATTCTTTCCATTTGCAATTGGAAAGACGTGCGAAACACGTCGAAATGCTTTTGTCACAAACTCGCCAATGATTTGTACACGTCGGCAGGCAGTTATCACAGAAGTAAAAATGATGTTCGCTACCCGTCAACTGGGATTGCTTGCCGAAACGCAGTATTAGGTTAAAAATTAATTCATTTAAAAATATCGGATAGTTTTGGTGCCTCGCTCCAAGTTACAATGGACTATGTCGGCACGCACATCTGTGAATCTTTTGCCATAGCAAGTGGTTAAAAGTTTCTAACTCTTCGACGGATGTGTCTAAAGCTTAACTTTGCAATTAAGATTTCATTGACTGATTGACATATCTGAGCCCCGGTTGTAGATAATTTTTATGTGAATGCATTAGTGTATCGGCATGTGGCTTTGCTGACATGTCGTCTTGCTGGTGTGTACTGGAAGTTTGGAATGGAGGGGCCATTTCAGGTGTTATCTTCATCATATGACGATGGTTCAAAATTGCGAGGTCGGTCCCAAAATAACCTTCGTGCTGCTTCGAAATGAAAAGTAAATACAGCTAATTTAAATGAAAGACTACTGATTAGTTTCGATTACTATTGATCTGCGTTAAATATAATCATATTTAACGCATATTTATAATCATATGATATTCATTTACTCTACGCAAGAACAAGATTTTGTGGTCTGCCTTCTTGAAAAAAAAAAAACAAAAAAAAAAAAAAAACAGTTCCTGTATCACCTAGAAGTTGTTTCATTGCTAAATTAAATACGTCGATCTAGACATAACTTGAAATTAATTATAGAACGGAGATTTTTTGATCAGCTGATTATTCCCAAATCACATTTTTTTCTGAAGAAATCTATGCAGAGGTTCGGAAAATGCTTAATAATACAGAATAAATCACTTAATAGGCCAATAAATCTTTGTCATTTGGTAACACATGTTGGAGTTTTCAAATTTTTAATATTCGCATTTTTTATAGGTGTCCTTCAATACAACATATGTTCTAGAAAATTTATTTTACTCTTGCCAAAAAGACCTCTACTCTTATTTAGGCATAGTCTGAACTTAAACAGTCTTTTTATATCACTTTCAGTCAATCTTTTTCACTCATATTTTAGCCTAAATAAAAAAAAAAAAATCATCCACTGAACATTCCACATTTTTGAAACATATTGCTTCATTTTTTGAGATATTTCTAGGCCAGAGGCTATGTCAAAAAAGGTATGACGAAGGAGTGATGATCCTAAGGTGTAATGGCAATCGGAAAATCGGATTTTTTTTTTTTTTTTTTTTTTTTGAAAATACGAAATTACCAAAAACCTCGCTTAGTATCAAGTAAAATGAAATATTTAGTAGTTCCACACGTGCAGCGATATCCTCGACTGTTTTGAAAGGAGAATCATATCGTTTAATAGCTTTATTTATATTCATTGTATCCATATATTTATGAACTTTTTTACCTTTTTTAACGATGACAAATGGTTTTATTGCAAGAATAGCACCTGTAACCGAGTTTAAGCTGACCTTCTTAGCCATGGAATCACTTTCAGTTCCATTTCTCTCAAGGCATATAGTCTTCTTCGAAGAGGGCGGATAGTAAATTTTACATCTTCAGTGTCATATACTAAATTTTAATGCATCCTATAATAATCAAGATACATCCTATATTATTAATACATCCTATAAAATTATTCTATGTTATATCTATATTATCAATTTAAGAATATTAATTTTAATTTTATATAATTGTTTTGGCACACGATTTCGATAAAGTCAAATAGCTCATACATGTATGTTTTAGAGTCCAATTAAATTCTTCGTTTATCTTACAATTAGTTCATTTATTTTCCATAATATTGTTCGTAAGTATTTCATCACTAGTATATAACTACTATTATATTATCTCAAATGTCACATGGGAGATTTTTGAAACCTTTTTTTATCCGTCTCTGACTTTGTAATAAACATCACCAACTTCGGCAACAGTATCGAATTTAACAATATTTCTATTACCAACTTTTACAACTGTAAACCACAGATCTTCATTAAATATTTTGGGGGTTTTATTTAGTAATTCACTTATATAAAGAATATCATAAATTAAATCTTCACAATCAAAAATAGGTATCTATATTTAATGCACTTTTTCTTCACGTGAAAGATTATTCTTCAAATTAAATTTGGCTCTGCTTGTGAAGTGTTCTTATTACAGTTCCAACATGAAATATTTACTCTTTGCGCTCGGATGTCTCCTCTCAGGCTTCGTTCAAGATGATGCATCATTTGATATTTTATTCATTTTGATTGTTAAAAATACCAACACGGTGGTAAGAAGACGTAGATGAATTTTTCAGGGAAATTCAACTTACAATTTTAAAGAGTTAATATAAGGAAGATACGCACAATGAGATACGTGAGCAAAATCTACAACTACTTTATTAACGGCGTATATTAGTGGCTGTTGCCTGATGTTATTACTTGAAATATCAATAATATTAAATGGAGAAGTGCGGCTCATAGCTAATTACAAATTTTGCGATAATAGGTATATTTAATATTAATTTATAAAAATTCTCTTAATTTTCCTATTGAAATTGCTTTGCTGCCAGTAACAAAAAAAGTTGAAAACAACGGTATACAAAACAGTTACAATAATTATGTTACAGTAAAACTGTCTCATAAATATAGGCTCTAATAAAATCAAAACATCCGAAAATGCTTTTTATAGAAATAAATAGCTGAATAAGACCACTTAATAAGAGATAAATTTCTCATTTAAGAAGCCTTTCACCAAACTCTGTATGAAATTAAAAAATAAATAAGATCTGAAACTACAGAAAATCTGTCACAAAGATATAAGAAAAATTTCTATTACGTCTTTTAAACGCGATTTAAAAAAATAAAAAACGCCCATTTACTTAATCAAAACAATAATTTACGAACAAGTGCGGAGGAAAATAATTCAGTTATTCCATCCAAAAAAAATTTTAAAAATCGACCACTTATTACCAGAGAGATACGTACAAAGCTCACCCCCGAAGTTTGTGAAAGTGAGAGGCGTATGCGAGGGATCTGCTAAAATAAGCAGAAATGGGGAGGTAGGAGAAATCCGAGTAATTTTCGTCTGGTTATGCAAGCAATGCCTAATTGGCAGCGGGCGAGCAGTTGATGAGTGGAAGAGGAAGTCCGTGAGCATAAACAAATAAACTGGAAATCCATCCCCGCTCTCTTGAAAAATGTTTTCCGTTCCTCGCAGAGCCACGTGCTTCCCATGCTAGAAGGGCACAATGCCACAGTTGGGATAAACTTCACACTTTTGCGCAATGAAATCTCATTAGTACGTTGCTCGTTCGTTAGAACGTGGTTTTGTTTTGTCTCGCTTCATTCCATATCATTTTTTCAATGTCAATATATATATATATATATATATATATATATATATATATATATATCTTAATTGCATCGTAAGTATTCGATAGCAAATCCCTAATTTTGCACTTAAGACACATAAATCTTTCTTTTTTGGGGAATCTTTCTTTTACAAATAGAACAGTTGTGTCCTTTTCATATAACTGTTCAGCTAGTTAAGGGCAAACTCTTATTTCTCCCTCTGGTAAATGAAAATTATTGGAAAAATTTTAGAGCAAACATTGACTCAAGATGACATGAATTAAATTAGATCTGAATTGTGCCCAATTGAAGAATTGGTGGAGGATGCTTTGCCTGGAAAAGAAAGTGTGAAAATATGAAGAAATCTTTCAAACATCTGTTGATGATGTCTTGAAAAATATCGAGACTTTTATAAATTTTCCGTTGCCATGTCAATGCAGAAAAAAAAAAAAAAATTACGGATACTAATTTAATTCACTGTTTATTATTAATTCGATTCACTGTGATTTTTCATTAGAATCCAAACGGCAGAGCAATTAATACTAAAAAATTGTATCGCGGTAAATTAAAATGTGAGAATTAATTGTGCTTTATTTAATGCTTCCCGAAAAAAAGAAGAAAAGCTATTCCAGTGAATGTAGTCAATTTAATTCCCTTATATAGCAACAGATTTATCTAAAATAATGCGATGAATCTAGCACTGAGAACTGCATTTTATTATTACATATTCTGGAATAAAAATTCCAGAACAAAGAAATGTGAATGTATGGTTTTTTAAGAAGAAATATAATCATCATTTATCGTCATTCATTTCATAATAAATTTTGATTGTAATTAATGAAGTAATAAAACCTTAGTTTAGTTTCGTGACAATGAAAAATACCAGGCAATTCAAAACGATTCCATGATTATAAATATACATAACTTCATTGCGAACATTGATCGAAAGAAAATTTTGAACACAGTATAGAAGTAATCCAGTAATCGAGTTTCTTAATGAGGGAGGGCAATATGCAAACAGCCCTCACTGCTATGAAAATACAGTACACTCCCGAGTATCTGACCTAATGTGGACAGGCCGGATAACAAATAGGCCAGGATTCTATGAATTCATTTCTTGGCCCACCAATATCAAAAGACAAAGTTTTTATACAATAACTCACTGTTATAATACGTATTTCCTCACTTCTTATTGAGTACTAAGCCCTCCAATTATCTCAAGCCATGTAGAATGTGAACGCGGCCGCAGCCTGGTGAATCATAGAAGCAGTTGTCGATAACGTGTCAAATAAAAATAGAAGGCTCTATACTGGTAATTTATATATGTTTATATACTTCACTGCACGTTTCAAGAATTTATTAGAGAAAAAGTAAGTTAAAGGATATAAACCGTTCGCATTTTATCATAAATTCTGTATTCTTCACTGTGGTACACTTAAAAAAATATTGAGAATACCCCCAAGAACCATTTACGAATACTGTACGTACAGTGCAGTTATAATCAGGAACAGCGGCAACAAATGAGGTCCGTTATACACTGACGAAACAATGAACAACGAGCAGAACGCTACTCTTTTCCTGTCACAACTTGTATTTTGCAGATGAAACGTCGGAGAATGGCAGCAGACACCCGCTTCTAATGCCTTATCAATGTTGGCACTGCAATGCCTTGCCTTCTTTATTTAATTACGATAAAGGGAAACAAGGCCGGATAATACAGAAGCCGAATAGTCGCGAACCGGATATTGTACTTCATACGATTTTGAAATGAAGTGTTTGTGAAGGGAAATTTAATCGCTATTGCAAGCAAAGCAGGCATTAAGAGGAACTTCGGCTTATCCTCATAAAATGAACTTACTACAATTAACGTCTAAAGATTTAGATAGCCACATGTAAAACTGCTGAGTTCGCGCATTTTACGTAGTAAAGTTTATCTACTTGTTGATTTTAAATTATACATGTACACCGCATAAGCCAGTAATGATAAAAAAAAAAATAATAAATAAAATAAAAATTACTGAAGACACACCCAGAGAATGCACTGGCAACTATATCTGTGAGCATGTTTCTCATTATGCAAATGATTAAATATTTTGAAGGAATTTTTAATGGCTTATTTATATCTATATACAGGGTTACAAAGATAATTTTTCGATATATCTGTCTCTAGTGTTTGCACCGGCCACCCAATCGAAATGATTTATGCATGCTCTTAGATTGCGGTGAACAAACACAATAGAATTTGTATGGTTACGGTTATAATGAAATTTTCAAAGGGCCACTTTGCCTTATTTCAAAATGATCAGGGCATTGCAAAACCATAAAGGGAGTTCGAATGGCACATGTAGCACGAAACAAGGCGCCATAGGATACACGGAAAAAGCAACATTATAAACAGCAAAGACGGGGAATATCGATGCATTTTTCATTACTCAGAGTACAAGGACAGTAGAACAGGAAACGCAGAAAATAATTCAAAAATCATCATTTGTAGAAAATATTTAAAATTCACTTAAAAAGTAGTGTGGGAAAGTCGTTTAGTCAGCCGACTATTCTCGCATCTTATATGATGATACTTACAGCGAAGAATTGTTAAAGCTTTTAGAGAAAGATGTTGCGGAAGCAGTGCATGTTTATCCTCAAAACCATTAACTAAAACAAGATCCATGTTTCTATAAATAGTATTTGACTTAAGGAAAAAGCTTGAAGAAACTGTTTTCACATGTGATTGGCCACCATCCATAGATCCTTTCCTGTTGAAGTTGCTGCATAATACAATTACTGCAGATCACATAAAAGTTCTAGAAGAGTTGCTTGCATTTTGGACGCATAGAAAATCCGTCTTCAACATTCTGCGCACTGCAATTCGCACGCTCCTGATCTATTCCAGTTTTCTATTAATGACATCACATGGGTGCAAGATGATGCTCCTCCATATGTAGAGACACGCATTCGAAAAGTGCTACAACAGCAGTTTGATGATAGAATCATCTGTGACAGCTATTTCCATGACCTGTATGATCATCCGACCTAATTTCGAGGATTTTTGATTCTGGAGATATCTAAAATCTTAGGCGTAATTGCCGAATTCGCGAAATTCGCTTGATTTGAAAAACACCATTAAACTTGAAGTTATTCAGATTCCTTTTGGCATGTTATATTTATCATCGTTGTCAACATTCTCTCGCATGTAATGCATCATCGCCAGTGAAGATGGTCACATGGAACACTTGTAATCTCAGTAAAAGTTTACTCGTTTTATCTTGCCTCTCTGTGTCTGTTGTTTGTTTACAACGATGTTCTTTCTTAATTTTGATTGCTTGTTCGCTAAAACTCTTAAACAATGGTATTCGCACGCACGATAAATACGCTTATGGCGGGTTCGCATCCGATCTACTCAGTTAAACAGCATCGAACAGTCTGCATTTGGAGGGTGAACGCGTGTGAATGTCATGCTGGTGGTATATTTTTTGATTCATGATCTCGGTTATTCACATTAAACAATATAAAATTAATAAAAAAAGATTAAAAAAATATAACTCTCAATAATATTTTTCATTGTTTAGATTTAAACAGTTTGCATTGTTCCACAAATACCTCATTGTTTGTTTTCAATTTATTGTTAAAAAGAATGATATGGAGAAACTTTGTTTTTGGATAATATCTTTTTGCAGATTCTGCTCTTTTGTATAAAATATTACTTACAGATACTACACTTTCCATTCAGTTAAATTTTTCTTGTATAGAAATGAGTTAAAAAATCCCGAAAAGATCCGTGATATATTTGGTTAGGGAATAAAGTAAAAATAGGGTTACTTTAAATATGTCTCAAAATCGGAAAGAACAACAAAAACGAATAAAATATTGAATGTTACTGGCCCCACTTCTAAAAATGATTAGCTAAAACTCAGATTCTTATACAAGTTGCTCATGTCCCAGCTAAAAGAAAAAAAGGCCAAACGTATTGAAGAATTCGAATCTATGCTCTTTAGGTGAATAAGCCGGTACCACTTGATCATCATACCGATATGCAAATTTCCTAATGAACACGGGATTATGTAGTGTTTTTTTTATTAAAACTATACAGTCTATCAAACATTTTCCAATGAAAATTTGCATGTTCTCAATGGCTTTATGCTCAGATTCAAATTATCGACCTCAGATTTCCAACAGATGTAAAGAGTTGTATAAAGTTTCTTCCGGTATGTTTTGGACTTATGGAACTCAAAAGATTGGAAATCTGAATTTTATCTTTAACTTACCCAGAAAATGAATTTTATTTCGTAAATATGTTGTAAATTAAATCAAGTAAAGACTAGTTCTCAAAACCAAAATATGTGGAATCCTTAAAATATCACGCATCTCTTATGAAACACTGAAAACTCTAGCGTATTAATATTAATTTTTTTAAAAAAAATCTCGAAAGATTATTTCAAAATTTCTTCGAAAGCATTTTGAATTCGACAAAACCTGCTACTAGCATGTCACAGTATACCTCCGTAAAACGTTGTAATTTTACAAATTAAAACGCAACACGTAAACCCATATTATCAAGCAGCGTTCACAGGATGCCAATTATTGCGCGCAATGGAAGGCCATGCCTACCTCAGGAACATCAGGTGACCCCAACAGGACAATGGCAAATGATTGTCTCATCATGATATCTATTAGCCATACTCCAATTGTGGTCCCGTGATCTTCTTGAAAGAGGTGTGACCGTCAATTGCGCACAATAGTTGGTCTCGTATGAACGCTGCATTATGCTTTACTTCTGATAAGGCCATGCAGAATTAAAACATAATCAGTGATTGTAGAGGGAAAAGGAGAGGCGTTGCGACTCGAAATCATTTATTGCACGTATGCGTATTTGTAACACTTAAAATTATTTACCTGCTTTTCATTATTGCGAATAGTTTAATATTTAATGAATAAACTCATAGTATTTTGGACTTCAAATAGATATACATTTTAACCTATCAATTTCAATAAACGCTTTAAACTTCTAAATGCTAAAGCGCATTTCAAAATGTGTTAAGTGAAGGTTTCGAAATTATTAATTAGACACTAAACATAATTAAATATCTTAATTGATTGCTAAATCTACTAAAAGCTGAGGAAGAAAATAGTGAATGCCCCCCCCAAAAAAAATGTACATGCATTAAAGGATAAGCAAATAATGGAAAAAGCTGAATAACAACAACAAAAACAATAAAATGCAGTTTCAGCATGGAGCGATTGTTCAAAGAAATCTAGAATTCTAAAATGAATTTTGAAGCCTTCCTTCATGATATATAACTCTTTAACTAGATAACTGCAACATAAATTTTTTTGAAAAGTCTACAATCATGCCTAGATAATCTACAATCGTGCTAAGGAAAGTACTTAAAATGCATTTCAATTTATCAGCAATAATTTGATGCGCAAAGTCTTATAAATATCACCATTTCAAAATGTACATATTCATATAGAAGGCACATTATTAAAAATTTTTGTTACAAAACTATGCATTCAAAAAAATGCTAAGCTTTCAAATAATAGGTGTGTATTCATACGTTTTACAGGATTTCCAGAATCAAGTTTGATTCAAGAACAATTTCTTTTAGAAAAGTGATCCAATTCGGTAAAAGTCCGCACGCTTCCATTTAAACAGATCCCCAATAGTAACAGGTAGGGCAAAGTCAAATTTACCATAAAATCTACAAAAAAAAAAAAGCATGGTTGAACTGAAAATATCAATAACTAAATGGAAAGCCTTTCAGTCAATACATCCCCTTCATAAAATCAATAAGAATGGGTGAGTTTCCTGGAGAAACGATCTATCACAAGCAATATTGTTGGACAGGATAGGTGGGGAGGTTTACAATAGACTTCCTTCCTGCTGCTATTGTCAGAAAGCCTCACGCCTTTGTAAAAGGAAAGGGAGAGGGGTCGAAACTCTTGGTTAAATTGAGGTAATTAAATTCAATGCCGTCAGTGGTGGCATAGTTCTGTGTCCTTGTTTAAAAATTAAATAAAATTTGTATATCATTCCACTTTTGCATATCAAGAAGTCCTTTGAAAAAGAAAGAACAATATTATTCCAAAATTCTTAATCAGAAATATAATGAAATTGTAATTTGAGCATGTACTGTTCTTATGCACTCATTCGGATTTAATGCATATTCTTGCCAGTTGTCTACATTCAGTTCCACTTCATTTTACTCAATAACACGTTGATAACCATAGACAATAAATCATGTATGAAAGAAAAAATACTTTCGATATTACTTTTGGTGGATAAGTTTATATATATATATATATTTGAATGTGGTGGATGATGAAGTTCAGTGTGTTACTTGAAGAGACAGTTTCTATTGTCAAGTTCCCTATAAAGGAGTAATTTATCTAATCTAATTGCTAAAAAATTACTTCTCATCTGTTGTCAGGTAAGCTATCAATGTTTCATGTTGTATTTGAAAATTGTATTAGATACAAGCTAGATTTTTGGGAAATACTGTACGTTGCCAAAAGTCTACATACAACTTTTCTGAAAATAAATATACCATATTATTAAATGGATTTTTTAATTTATTTTTTACGTGACCTATGACTATTTTCCTATAATAAACGATTTTTTAAAATTCAAAACAAATAACCAGGAATTTAAGAATTAAAATATGCTAGGAATCAGTAAAGGAAGGTCTTGCGCTCAATGTTAATCCACATTTATCGAACTGATTCATAAACAAAGATGGAATGTTCATTTTTACTGCATATAGTTTTGATTAACTAAGTTCTAAAGAAAATTGCTCAATGAATTGATGCAAATTCATCAATGATCATTTTACCCCTCCCTTCATGAACAATAATCGCTCTCATTGGAAACCAAGCAATTAATTCGACCACAGACCAATCCTGTTGTATAAAAATTGTCCTGATGTTGACTCAGCTCGGAGATCATCATGAGATTACAATCTAAAGTCATAAGGACATTCTTTTGAAATTGTAGAATAATTTTATTTAATAAACTGATAAAAAAATCTTATTTTGAAAAACTAAATGTGAGATTTATTGTAAAGATCTAAAACGGGTGCTCTAGTCCGAAAAAGCTGGGGGAAAAAAGTTGTTTAAGTTTTTGATTATTATTTTTATTTATTTATTCGTTAAAACACCGGATCCTTTGATACCCAGAATGATTGCAGATATCTAATGGAGGATAATTCAGTTTGTACCACCGCTAAATTATATGTACATTGTAAGACGAAGAGTAAAGGATAAATTACAGCTCATGCTCCATGCTGTGGAATATTTTCACACGCGGAAAATGAACAATAGACTGAATTATATCGTTGAAACATTTTTGCGAGAGACCGCTCTTAAATCTCAAATAATGGAATTTTGTCTCCAAATTCATTAAATTATATATCTACATCAACCATTCAATATAATAATATACTTTTAAATAAAATTTAACAATAATTTTATCCTATTTTTACTGACAGCGTAGTGCAGGATTAAAATGTAAGCATTGGCGACATTTCAAATGCAATTATTGGGGTGTTGTATCTTAATTTTTTACAGCACAATGATAAATATGTATTCCTCTTATCTTTTTCGCGATAGTTTTGAATTGTTTCGTATAATTAGTTAATATATTTAGAATATTTTTTCTTAAAATAGATTAAATATTTTAACTAATTAATTTTAATAAAATAATTAGTCCGAAATTATTTTTTTTTGTAATTTTTTTCCTACATTTATAAAGATTTTCACAGCTGTGACTGAAGAAAAAAACATGAGAGTTTTATGCAGGATTAAAATAATTTTCATATCAATCCTGAAAAAAATTTGGAGATTAATTTTTGTAAAAATAAACAGAATCGAATCTTACTTATTTGTATTAAGAAAAATTGCTAAAAAATAAAGTCCATTGTTTAGATGGAATTCATCTTTCACTGAACTAGATTCAACAGTCTCTATTCATACAGTACGCCTCCGAAAATATCAAAAATATATCATTCAAACAAAACTATGATAAAAAAAAAAATTCTTTCAATTTTATTCATTTATCAATAATTATTCATCGTTTTCTTTTTTTAAAAGAATTTAAGGCTCGCGGAAAAAATTTCGTAGTGAAAAAAATGTTTAAAACTTTAAAGTGCCTGATACTGTACTATTAGACACTATTGGATTCCGTTTAAAAATATGGATTTGAAAAAATTCCGAATATTTTAGACCAATATATTCAGAGCAACAATAAAAATAAATCAATAAAGAGGATCAATCAAATCAATAACAATTACAAGAAACATTACTTCGAAACAAATCATTCTAGAGCGGAATTTTTTTCAATTTACACGGGATTTTCAAATTTTATTTCTAATTGTTTTTGTGAAGTTAAAATAATCTAAATCAGGGTCAAATTTTTTGAAAGAGCAAATTTTGAAAAATTATTTTTATTATTATTAATAATAAGTTAATTATTAACTATTTATATTTTTAATATTTAATATTCAGAAAAGTAATTTTAATAATCGCTGAAAAATGCCCGTGAATTCCGTTGTACCTGTACGAATTCGCATTATTAAGTTAGCATTTTATCCCAACTATTATTCTTGAATGCGTTTTTATTATGTCTCAGTGCGTTCAATTATTTAAATTTTTACCAGCCATATCCTCCTGTATAATATGTACTATCGGAGAACTGCAAAAACTTCACTCAAATTTTAGAAGAAAAAAAAGAAAAAAAAAAGGAAGTTTACCTTTTTTTTTTTTTTTCTTTTCTTCTTCTTCTTTTTTATTTATTTCTGACTTTTCAACTATCCAACTAAACGTTTCAGCAGTCAACTTTTTTTTTTTATATCTACAACATTTTTATTAAACATTTCTTTTCAGATTAATAGTGCTTTGTTTAAACGCGAAAATTTCAACTTCTAACATTCCTTCTTTCAGAGCCTGACTAAGGCAAGGGCATACGGGGCTGTTGCCCCTAGCCCCCATATCAGAGGAGGCCCTCAATTTCCAAATTTTTCATTAAAAAATGCACTAATATTTAGTTTAAGTGATTTAGAACTTTATCTTATAGACAGATGCTTAAGATAGTTGTAGAAAGCATTCTAATATAAATTTTGCCTTAGCATTTTGTTAGTGCATTTTAAATTCAATGGTTGAATGTGGTACTTCGAGTTAAGATTAAGAGTGTTTTTAGTTTTAAGTTTAAATAGCATTTTGAATTAATTAACGAAAAATACCATAGACAAGTTCTATGTACTTCTATGTACGGTTCTTCATTACTTAAGTATTGAAGCCGAGGGGGCCCCCAAAGAAGTTTTTGCCCCGGGCCCCAACTAGGCTAAGCCGGACCCTGCCGTCTTTCACTTATACAGTTCAATATTCGGGCATAGATAAAGTAGTTTATTTGGGATGGCCAGCCCAACAACTTACAACAATAAAAATACTTTTACTTACTTTTTCTATATTTTGAAACTTTTGATGACGATTCGACTGGAGTATAGATGTGGAATTATATTAGACAAACCGAGAATAAGCGAGCTGTTATATACATGTAGCTTTGTAACGTGTACCTAATAGCTCGGTACAGCTGTAACAGTACAGACATGCATGTAAAATATACTTTTCTTCGAATAACAGGATTTTTTGGGGATTGCATCACAGAGTAATCAGTAATCAGTATAGCAAATTTTAGTAACAGCTGATGATAATTATACATATTCAATGTTTTGTATAGTCTGATAAATACCTGGACAATTGCCAAAATTCTGTATATGATAATATAGAATAAAGAAAGTTTTATCTTTCTTTTGCAAACGAATAAAAAAAATATTACAGATCATTTCAATGGCAGCTAAATGCATGAAAATCCAAATCTTTTGATATATAAAGGACCTTTTATGCTATGGTTGCCACTACTCTTATCTGATAATTTTCTTAGAAGATAAAAACTATCAGTTTGCAATGTACTGTAAAAGTTTGTTATAGCAGGTAAAATTTTGAATGATAATCCCTAATATAGTAATCCGTATTTACAGTTTACTAATTTAATGTATTTAATTTTGCTAATATACTAATCTCTATTTACAATTTTTAATGATAATTCCTATTTACAGTCTTTTGATGATTTAATGATATTCATTTGCGCTTCAAAAAATTTCATTCAAGCGAAACTCTATCTTGGCGATTAATCGCTGGCATATAATTAATACATATGTACTCGAGTGGTTTAACGCGTCTTCTACGAATTAATATTCCAGGTAACCAACGGAAGCAATCTTCCCGGAACTTCCGCGCATGCTCTTTAATAAATGTACTTGTGTATTATTGATTGTATGCCATTGGTGAACAATAGCTGTGAAAGAACTTATTAGGGTGCGAATTTTGAAGATTTGATAAGGCGATTAATCGCTAGCATGAATTTAATACGCAAATACTAGAAAATCGAATATATATATTGGACGCTTTTTGGGACCAATTAGAACCAAAATTTGACACAGAACTACAATTGTAGTTATAAATTCCCAAAACAAAATTGTATATATATATATATATATATATATATATATATATATATATATATATATATATATATTGCAATTTTAAATTATCGGTTTAGATGCTTGTGAAAGTACAGAAAGACAGACGGTCAGTCCTTTGACGGATTTGGTTCCAAAATTGATAATTACCGAATTCCAATTGCTCTCTTCATGTTGTAATCATCGTGTTAACTTATGTTCGGATAGACAGACAGACAAACTTACTGTGAATGATTTTCGTTTAAAATATGATTGAAATCTACTAATGTGTTGTAGAAACCATGCACCAAATTTCATTAGTTTAGCTCAAAGCTTTTTTTTTGTTTGTTTGTTTGTTTAGCTATCATTTTCACAGATTGACAGGTAGAATTCCTGTAAATGGACTCAGAGAGGTCTGAAAAGTGGAAATTCGTCACAATCTCGAACTCGAATTTGTTGATGATTACAATACTTTCTCTTTGACTTCGTACACGAGAAAGTAAAAATGCTTGTCTTTAGGTGAAGTAAAAAGTTAGTCAGATTTTACTCTAACACTGATATAACGTTGCTATAACAGGCCGGATTTTTTCATCCTTTCTTTTCAATAATTTAAAAGAAAAGGCTGTAACGGCAATTTTCACCGCAACTATGCGTCGTTGTAATGATGAACGTTTTCTGTAATAGTAAGCTTCACACTTTCGCTGCCGCGTGACTCACCTGTGGTTTACACCGCTATCTAATTGTACCAAACCACCTGTCTAATTAGATGACTCCTCCTCTACTATAGTTAAGATATAGCAAAGAAGGGGTCATCTAATTAGACAGTAACCCGAAAAATCGGTCGTGATTCGTGGAAGTAGATGTGTTAAGGAATTTTTCCTTATAGTTTCTATGTGCTCTTATATATTATTCATTATGTATTCTTTTCAACACAGTGTATTTACCATCTTTCGCCTTTCATTTGCAGCGTGGTACTCTATCTAAAATGTACTATTTACTATTGTACTATTTCTTTGTTTTTAAATGTACTGTTTCTTTGCAGCATAAAATTAAATATCAACTATTATATATTTACAGGATATTTCACTACTGGAAAATGGCATATAGGGACCCTACAGGAATGTAAAGTTGGAAAGGCCATCATCTTGTGTGTGAGGGCTGCGGTGGCCTGGTGGAAAGGTCTCGACTTCAAAACCAGAGGGTTTCAGTTGGAAAACCCGATTCCACTGAAGAACCGACGTGTAAGCGGGTCTGGTGCAATCCGTTGGGACCAAACGTATTTCCACTGGTGTGGAGTTTGGAGAAGGGGTGCCAGATCAGGTGTCGTTCTCGTCTCCTGACCGGGGCTCAAAATGACGAGGTCCGTTTCAAAATAACCCTGGTGTTGCGTTAGAACGGGACGTTAATATAACTAAACTAAACAAACTAAGCCATCATCTTGTGGTGCCGTGCAGAAGACACGAGAAATAAACACACGGACTAAAAAGAACAGCGTGCGTTCTATTAATGATTTTTCTTTTACAAAAGGCATAGAAGCTGCAAAAGATGATCGAAGTAGTTACAGCGTTAAAGTAAGCTGAAAAAAGAAATCAAAAGTTTATTTTTCAAAATGCTCTACCACAGAAAATTAGTGAGAAATAAAAAAAAATAACTTCTATCTTCCGTTATTTCACGATCCTTAAAAGTCGTAAAAAAAAAAAAAAAAAAAAAAAAAAAAAAAGAAGAGGGAGAGAGAAAATCGACTGTTTTTCATTTGTTTTTAAAATTTTTCTCAATCTGTTTATTTTAGCATTAATTTTTAAGTACCTTAAAAATACTTTTAAAAAATCAAATTAGCTCTGTAGCCTTCGATCGCTCATTTCTTCCGAAGTTAATAAAACTTGCGTGATAATACTTCACTATGTAATTTTTAGTTCCTAATCATCACCATTATCTTCACGCATCGTCCTTGTCGATGAATTACAGCAGTTGAATGCATATGCATAGCAAAAGGCTATTTAGGTCTAAGAACATCGACTTCGGATCTTTATTTTATTTATGAAAACAAATTAACTCTTAAACTTAAAAAAACTTAACTCCAAGACTAGAATATTATTTATTAGCAAGTAACAAATGGAAAGCAACCTATAAAGAAATATTTTAATTGTTAAAACATTAAATTTATGTCGCTTAAATTGTTTACATGGCTTTTTATTTTTTCTTCTCCTCAAGCGAAACTTGGAAATCTGATTCACGGGGGGAATTTTTTTTCTTTTTTTTGGTTTGGTTTGGTTGCAAAGAATTTCAATTCCAATCTGAAAAAATATTTTAATGATTGGTAGGTAAATATGTTTTGGAAGTCCAAAGTAAATTTTCCTTTCTTCAATCTTCTGTAGATAGAAATAAGGCCGAATTAAAATATTTCGAACTTTTAAGCATGCTTAAATTTATAATTTAATAGACGAAATTTTTTAATATCTTAATCCTTTGCACTCGGAAAAGTAATTCGATGCAAAATTATTCAGAACACAAGGACTTGCTTATTGCTATGAAAAAAAATTATTTATTATAGTGTTTCAGTTGAACTTTACCGAAAAGTTAATCTAAATCTTCTTTTCCTTCTTTAGGTATTTTTTAAAATTCAAAGTTAAAAATAAATAGAACGTCAAAATGATGTACCGTCTTGAATGGTGAGTGACAGGCACCATGCAAGAGCAAAGGATTAATTACAAGTTTTTAAATCTTACGATGATTCAGAAAAGTCAAGTTTGACTTCAGTTAGTTAAAAATATTTGAACCTAGTATAAGAACTTCATAAAACAAGAACTTATGTAGGCAGGTACGTTTTAATATTTAATTGCTGCTTGTTCAGCATACGTTTGGTTATGAGTTTGCTATTACCAATAATAATAATAAATGTAAATCCATCTTGATTGACTAAAATGCAGTGAAAAAAATCAGTACCTACGGGCATACTGATAATTCTCTGAAAAATAACAATTTCGAAAATGATGACTGATTTCTTTCAAGCTATATAATTGACCAAACATTATCCTCATTCATTTAATAGTAGAATAATGAACATGGCGGCGTTTAGGCATAGGGGTAGTGCGTCTTCCCCGTGATCTGGGCGTCCTGGGTTCGAGTCCCGGTTCGGGCATGGTTGTTCTTCACCTATTCTATCAGTGAGATGTGTAAATGTGCCCCTCTGTAAAAAGGGGTTGTGCAAGCGAATGTGATGCGTGAGTAACTAAGACGTACTCTTGGCCCTAGTTGGCGCTACTAAAACAAGAGACGCTCCCTTGGCTTAAAATTGCTGACTCAGTCAGCGAGCTTGTCCATGGCAAGTGCCATTAGAAACAACGACAACAATAATGAACATATTTTAAGGGGAACGAATCTTTTGAAATTTATGGAAAGTTTGCAAACTTGCTCTTTTGCCTAAAAATCTGAGTTTCAATTTAAAAAAATAATTATTTTATTGTGTTATATGATTGGAAGTCATTTTTTTCATTTATTTTTGTTTTCATAATAAATTCAAGTCAAAGGTACAACACTCCCCGATCAAATTAGCTGTGAAATTGTAATACAATTCTACACCGTGAAAGTTTATTTTTAATCCTAAAAAGAATTAAAACGGAAAATGTCATGATAGCAGCATATTTGTGAACTTATAAATGAAGTCAATAAAAAATGAATATCTAGAATAGATCAAAGATACAACACTTTCATCTACTCATTTTTCAAGAACTGTGAAACGATAGAATTTGTCGAAAATAGGAGCGGCAAAGGCAAAGAAAACAAATGTGAGAAAAGACTATGATGGCGGCAGAAAAAAACAACGATATATGATCAGAGAGATTGGGTTAGATTTAAAACTGAATGTGTCAGCTTTAACAGCTTACTGTCGAATCAAGAAATCAAGATTGATATTTTGCATTTAAAGAAAATAAAAAGCATATGCTGTCAAAATAAAACATCTAAAAGTGCTCGACCGCTGTAGAGAAGTATTTTTCAAAGGATTTGATATACTAGGACAGTGTTTAATGCTTAGAGAAAAGCAAATACTGTAAGATCTTTGGATCAAAAAAGATCAGAAGAGAGTGGGACGATGAATGAAGGAAGACGCTTAGACAGACGTAAAAAATGTCGGGCGAAATGTGAACGTATTAGGATATTTTGCTTCTAAAAGTGATCGTGAGGATTGAACGTATATACACTGATATCTTAACCAAAATTTAAAACAAAATCAGGTGTCAATTTGTGTATGGATCGACAGTATATCTTTCAATAAAATAATGATCTAGAATACGCATCAAAGATTGCTTAGTACTTTTCCTTTGCCTTCTTCGGTTTTTTTTTTTTTTTTTTTTTTGATGTTTGAATAATTTTGAGCCTAACACATTTTCGTGTAACTTAAAACAGTCCCATTCTGTGTTGGAATTAACCGAGACGTTTCGTAATCAATCAGATTGAGTTAATAATAAAAATTAGTATATTTCAGATATAAACAAATAAGTTTATTTTCTATAGGGGAAAAAAAAATAAGATTATCATTGGCATTCTAAAAATTTTTAATACTGCATTTTCGGAATACATTTATCATTCTGTCGCTCAAAGAATGAAAAATGTTATTCCTATTCATTTATTATAAAAAATCTAAATTTCTGTATTTACTGCTTTCTTAAAACTTGAATTTTTCGATGCGCTTACCTATCTAAGATAAGAGAACAAAAATATTTAAAACTACTTTAGGAGAAAAAAAAAACAAAAAAACCCCTACTATTTGCATAATTGATAGTAATTGCATTTGGTAGATTACATTGCATATTAACCAGCTAATCGTTTCGATGTCTTTGGAAAATGCGTATCTAAATTGTGTTGCAAAAATTTAGCGATGACGTGTATACTCGTCAAATCAGAGTATATATAATATAGGTTGTAATGAAATGACTTTTATTTATTTTTTTATTTCAATAATCACGTTTATTTATTTACTTAAACTAACATACATTTTTTGCATATGAACGAAGAGAAACATAAAAAATTAATTTATTATTTTGATTTGCTGTTAGAGAATGGTATTTGACAAAGCATGGTACAACGCATAATAATCTTTTATTTGTTCCTTTGATTTTGGCTTGGCCTCAAAATATTTTAAACATCTTGAAATTTATGAATATCTTTGAGTTTTTACTAAAAATATTTAAAACTGCAAATTGTCACTACTTATTACTTCTGACGAATAAACTCGTCATAACACAAATTATTGTACTTTTTCCATGACGAATATACTCGTCAAAAATAGTTAACTGGTTAAAGAATTTAAAACAAAACTCATAGAAATTTTGAATGAGATCATTTGCATTCTAGTGGATTAATTAATTTTTTCTATTGTTTATTGTTGTTGTGCATGTATATATGTTTTACAATGTGATATTTTTAACTTATGCTTCTTCTTTATGTTTTTTAGGTTTTCTGTTCTATTCGGTAACTTGAACTCTCATTTGAAAGGGCAAAAAAATAAATAAACGAATAATATCATATTCTATCTTCGTTTAATCTGAACTAAATGTGTCTTGAAGAACAAGATGAGAACTTGGACGATACCTTAACGATTACCATTTATGGTCATTGTCATCCAGGACCTTTGATACCTCTAGCTAAAGATACAAACATTAAATTCGAAAATCTTTCCTCGGGCATTTATGAAGCGCACCTGCTTACCATCAACACAAAACGCTCTGCTGTCACATTCTATATCTTCACTTAATCTGAACCGCAAATTACAAAACAAGATCAGGACTTGAATTCTAAGTCCACTCCTAGCTGTAGTAAATTCCTCTGCTCAAGCAAAAGAGACGAAACAGGTCACAATAATTCATTTTTAGAATTTCGCGGGGGCGAAGCCTTGCGTGTCGCCCTTCGAATGAAAAAGGAAATATTCACCCGGAAAAGAAAAATAAAAGCTCTGCAACACAAACACGCATTCCTCGCCAAATGGGTTGGTGAGATCCAGTCCACAAAAGAAAGGCACCAGGAACCAGTTCCACTCATCCCATCGAAAACGCCCATTGGAAAAAGATGGTTTGGAGGGGCGTGTTTCTTGGAAAAATTGTTGTTTCCGGTTGCCAAGGGGTTTCTTAACCCTTTTCAACCCAACAAGCCCCATAAAGAACTAACCTCCTGCTGTTTCCGGACGATCTCTGCATATTCCTGGAAAGGATGACTTCGAGAAACCGCAGCTTCATAAAACATCAAGGATCTGCATCTGTTGGCTAAAAATGTCCTTGGAATGAGTTAATATTTTAAGAAGAAAGGAATTTTTTGTGAATGAAATTGATTCGTCACTGTAACTAAGATTATTTCCTACATAATATTTCAAAATCTAAATTAATTTTTGAAAAAATGAATAGGAATATGAAAATTAATGAGACCTCATTCGTCAATGTCATCCATAAACCAATGGTTTCTCTTGTACATCTAGTGAAACATAGTAAAATATTGAATGGGCTGTAATTTTGAACAAAATAATCCACCAGTCCTTTCGGATTAGTCTGAAATATTTTTAAAACAATAATGCGGTTAGTAAGTAGTATCTTTCGTCGTTTATGTTGATCCCATAGAAAAAATAGAAAGAAGATGTAAAAATAGATTAACGAAAAATATAATAATTGTCACAATATATCTATAGAACTCGGAAGATTACAATAACTCTTGAAGTTTAAAAGCTGAATATGGTGCATCTTAGTAGAATACTGATTCAAGCCCAATATATTTTTAATATCAGGCTATCACGGCATTTAAATATCGGTAATGGATGAGACTGCTTTTATTTGAATTACTAGAACTAAAGCGTCTAATAATGTTTAAATGTGATTTTTATCTCCATGGATATTCTCGTCTTGCAGACAATATTTTTTAGAGGTCCTTGTCTTATTAATGGTGAACTAGATTAAATGAGAAAGTTCAATGCTTTGAGTCTGAGTTGGAACCAGAATTAAGACGAAATGTTTTCATTAAAAAGAAACAACCAAAATGGAATCATATGGAGAGCCTTAAAAAATCGAATTTCTCATAAGTTTCTTTGATGAATCAGACTATGATAGGATGTTTTTATATATATAACTAAATTTTATTTCCTCCCTATTTTCACAAAGAACTGAGAATTAAAAAAAATATTTCAGTCTAGAAAAAATGTTATCAAACAAGCCTGAAAACTAGACTATCTCGCAGTATGAGATACGTTATTCGTGGTTCAAGTTGGTCTAGAAATAGCATTCTTGATAGAATTGAAGAATATGGTAATTTTCAGATTTCACCTTCTTCAATCTGTTATGTTTCCGCAAAGGAATTCGTTTAAAAAATAAAACGAAACGGGCTTTAAAAATGCTTTGCCATTTCTTATTATTTTAACGCCACTCATCAGTGAAGACATCGTCGCAACTTTTCAGTTTCATAATCATAAAATAGAGTTCGAGCTGATTTTTTCTATTAAACTATATATAGGATAGAAATACGAGGTATCATAAATAAATACTGGCTGCCTTTGACGACCAATTTGTTCGCCCACATTATTGACTTTTTAGAATTAAATTTTGACTTTTAGAATTATATTTGTGGAATGCAACTGAAAAACGCGAATTCAATTTAAATTAACTTATTCAAAATTAAAAATATATATATTACTAAATAAAAGCGGAAATGAAATTCCTGCTACGAAATTAATGACTAGAAAAAC
This sequence comes from Argiope bruennichi, assembly GCF_947563725.1. NCBI lineage: Eukaryota > Metazoa > Arthropoda > Arachnida > Araneae > Araneidae > Argiope > Argiope bruennichi. Next base: position 123,162,997 of record NC_079162.1, read on the forward strand.
CACGCGATTGAATGTTTTGATGGACGAGTTTGAATTCCGTCATAGCATTTAAAAACGTTGTTACATATAGTATATCAAATTAAAAAAAAATATTATTAAAACTAAGAGGGAAATTTGAATAAATTAAATTGATATCATTAAAAAGGTAATTTTTTTAATCTTATGATAATGCAAAAACTATTTTTGTAAGATTACCGTTTTGGAAGATGTGGATATCAGTTTTCGTAGACAAGTCATTACTATTACCTATATGGCGACGATTAAATCCATTTTTGTGTTCGATTAAACTTTTTGTTGTAAGCCTACTTCTTGATTTTTTTATTAATTTTTTTTTCTCTGACTGAATATATTTTGTAGTGATCCGACGAATCATCTCCAGAACATTTTTAGTAATATTTTGCTGCTCCATTACCTAACTACGCAAAGATTTGAATTCAACGCAGCTGTAAAAACGTTCACTGAAGCAGCCTGAAATTCATATGATGGTGGTTTCTTTACATTTGATTGTTGCCATTCGATGATAAGTAATAAGAGCGATTTCTGTATCACGTACGTAAGCGTTATATATATATATAGAGAGAGAGAGATACAGTGAGGCTAATCTCTCTCACATAAAAGCCCTGACTAAATTTGTAGAATTTAGTATACCAGCAGGATATAATATTCATTAACTAGTTGCAATTTAAAAGCAAAAGGTTGATCCTTAGCAATCAACATATATTAAAAAAGAATTAATATAACAAATTAATTGGTTCGAATTATAATAATTAATCATGAATTCTAAAACTTAAAAAATAAGTTAACTACTCTTTAAATAATTAGATATTTAATTTATTGTTTTTCAAATTTTAGAATGTTTACACATTTTTTAACTGATTTAAAATGGCCATGAAATTGAAAATAATAATAAAATTTAAAGAAACAAATTTCTAACAAAATTATTTGTAACTTTTTCTCTGTGATTAATTTTCTCTAAACGAATTCTTCCCGGGGCTTTTTTTCTGAACTATATAGGACAAATGATGATTATTGTTTAACTTTTACATAAAAATGAGCACGTATTTTAAAAAAAATATTCTTATAAAAATTCATTAACAGGAATTAGTTGAATAAATATTAAAATACATATGGTAGAATAATATTCCAAAAAAAAATTTAATGTTTTTTTTTTTTTAATTCTCAAGATAAAATACTTATGATTTTCTTTAAAAAATGACATAGACAGATAAATAATACGCCATTGTTTCAGGAAATCCATCAAAGATGTATGCAAATTGAATGATTTGATGAATTTTACTCAAAGAAAAACATAAAAAAGTTTCAAACGGAGAAGGGAAAATCTAATTGCAAACTCACAAAAAGCATCGAGGCACAGAAGCTTTAAAAAGCGCCACTACAATTTAATTTGCAAGCGCAATTTAAGGTTTAGATTTGCCTTATAATTGACGTAAGAAAATCCAAAAATATTGGATAAGAATATAAAATTTTATGAGACTAAATAGTTTAATTAAAATTAAAAGATATAAACCCTGGTATCGAATAATTTCTTAGGAAACCCAACCGGTCACTACATATGTTGACACTGAGGTAGTAAAAATAAGAATTCTCAACCCACGGACAGAAACAAGTGATTCGGGCCGAGTGTCCGACCACCAGTGAGGCAACTTTCATCAACTATTCCTGCGTCTATTCAAATTATTTCGGAGTGAAAGAGTTCTCTGCCAACTGCAAGTATTCCAGGTGGCAGATGCATTGAGCAGCTGTTTCCGCTGTCCAAAGCACTTCCTCTGACGGTGGCGCCTCGTTTCCGTTCGCGCCACCTGCCCCTCCCCCCGGATGCTTACAACATTTTGCCACAATCCGGAAATGCCGCCCCAAACACCTCTCTGCTGAATGAACGCGCTGTTTGGGCAGAACTCATTAGCAGTAGCATAAACCACCCGATTGGCAGCAAATATTTATCTCTTGTTTTCAGGGTTTATGCTATGTTTTTCGAGAAAATAATGCCTTTGCTAGAATCGTTCATTTGTGAGAAAACGCAACTCAGTGGCAAATCATTGATTGTTTAGATGATGCGAGGTGCAGTATCTTGGTTAGTTTTGCGTGGAATCGGGAATTAAATTCTAAAAACTGATGATCCTCGCCCTATAGTTGAATTTTGTTTTCCTTTGCCTCCAGTTATTAAAAAATAATTTTCATCAGCACTCAAAGGCTAAAAATTCATATTACCAAAATAAATTGCAAGACATCCTTGAGTGTCTAGATCTGGATTCTTTGAGTTGGTTCAACCTTTTCCCTCCCTGTTCTTCAATATCCAGAATGTTCGAGGTTGAAGAAAAAACTTATTCTATCAACGTATTAAAAAGGAAAAATAACTTTTCCATAAAAGAATCTGGAGGTTTGTGGCGCAGATGCTCTAAGAAAATTGAAAAAGCAATAATATTATAAATATATTTTAATTTTTATATAATGAATGGTTACATTGGTTTCTTTTTATTTCTTATGGTATTTATTGTATTCTTCTCTCTTTGCTCCTGAGCCTCATGTTTTTACGATTTTTGTTTTGGCTTTAGATTCATGATTTTAATTTTTTTTTTTTTTTTTTCATTTTTAATACTCTGATAGAACAGTTTCTTTGAAAAAGTTTTTATATTTTCTACTTTATAATATATCCACCAAAGTTGATGCTGCTTTCTTTTTTGTCTCTATTTAAAAGTAGAAGTCAGTATTTCATACTCAGACTTGACCCAGAATCAAACCCAAACATCCTGATGTGGTAACTTGGTGAACAAACTGCCGTATCAAATCGGCTTATCCTAAGTTTATATCCGAATCCTTATTTCTTCTTGCACCTCTTGATTAATCTTTTTACTTCTGATTACTCCTAACTGTAATACTCCCTTAACCATTCCTTTGTATAAAAAATTTTTATTGATAAAGTTTAGGGCTTATTTAAGCTTAAAATTCAAACGGCTTGTATAAGGTTAACACTTTCAACGCTACCGACGAGATATCTTGTTTTTCAGATACTTCCAATGACAGGTTTCTGTGGGCTAAAATTTGTCTCTTATGCCAGTTTAGATAGGTTGAACTTTCTAATACATATATGAAGAATACCTTTACATTTTTCATTTATTTTTTGTATAAAAAATGCCAACAGCGGGAAGAATTGTGTCTTTTCATGGAATTTTTATCTAATTCATCCTTAGCAATGACTGTGTTAAAAACCTTTGTATATTTTTTTAACATTTTATTCCATTGTCACAATAGTATAAACTCCACGTCTTAACATATGAAAACAGAACTGAAATAATTTCAAATTAACTTATGATGGAAGCTCAAAATAACTCACTCTTATAACCGACTCTTCTTCAAGTTTCCAATATAAATTTTAAGCATTGACAATGTAATGAGAAAACGATACCAACAATTTATACTGCAAAAACCTTAAACTATGTTAGAAATAAAAATCGTATTTGATTTCTGTGCGCGCAATATATTAGTATTAAAATACTCAAAGATGTTTTTAATCTACAAAATAGCAGAAGATTGTGATCTGTGTCATGCACAAAAAGATGTGAATATTTTTAAAAAGAAAATATAAACTTTTAGGATCTTTAATACACTATATAAAAATTGCTACATTTTATCAAAACCGATGAATTAGAACTATAACAATAAAATATAAAACTATAACAATACAACTATAACAATCCTTGAGCTTGTTATATAGAACCGAGTTTTGTTAAATGATGTTCAAATGAAGACAGACAGATTTCATCTCTGTCTGTTTTTCAAACTTACTGCAATATTTATATGGACATATTCTTTCGGAAAGTTCTGTGCATGTTACAGGTATTAAATATTTCATTGCTTATACTGAAGCAAGACATACATTTATTGTACAAAATATTACAAATTATGTAAAATTATACTACATAATTACAAAATCTGTGCAAAGAACTGCCAGATTATGGAGATTGTGTGCAATGCATTTAAATAGCGAAACATATGTTTATTGTGCAGAATATTACAAAGTATGGAAAATTATACTATATAATAAGTATTACAAAATCTGTGAAGAGAAGTGCCGGATTAATGAGATGGCATGCAATGCATTAAAATTCCAAAACGTAAGTTTACTACATAAAATATTACAATGTATGCAAAATTATATTATATAATAAGTATTACAAAATCTGTGCAACAGCCTGTTTCTTATGACCCACTTTTCTGAAAACACTGAACTATTGAAGGACCCAATTATAAGAGGAGCAATGTGCGTGATTATTCAAAAAAAGTTTTCCTGATAAATATTTTCCATAATTATCTCATCATTTGATTCATTTTTACATCGAACCAATTTCTTATTTGAATTTAAGGAAATACAATTTCTTGATTCAATATCATAGCATTTAAAAATTTGAAATCTTTTTTAGATTATTAATAAGCTACTATACTAAGCATGAGCTACTATGTATATTAAAATAATTCCGAAATCTTATTAAAAATATACCTAAACCATTAAATTGTCTGAGTAAAATTAATAATCGCATTTTGAACCAAAATTCGGTAATATGTTGTTTATAAGTGGTCTCTTAAATGATTTACAAATATGATTTTACTTATTTTAAGTTTAATCCATTTTAAAGGGTTTTATAATCATTTTAATAATTTTTTACCATGTAAGAAAAAATAGATGCGTCTGAAAAAAAAATTCATAAAATTAATATTTCTCTTAAGTAACTAAGTGGGTAAATGGAATAAAAGTAGATATAAATTTCAAATATTTGTTGCATGGGAGCTAAAATATATATTCCATACATTTTGATCATTGGTCATTTCTAAAAGGCATTGGTGTTGCAAATGTATAGATTTTCAGGACTTAACTTGCTAATAATTCTTTATTCTATAGAAATATACTTTATCGAAACAATAAAGGAAGTTAAAAGCTGTTATATCGTTAGATATTAGTTTCTATGATTACATTATGACTGTGCAGCTATGACTGTCTAGAAAAATGACTCTAAGAATTGCACATGGGCTGGATATCATTTTCTGTATGGCTTAAGGAGTGGGTGACAGAATACTTTTTTACTTCATCATTTTTTTTTTTCCTGCAACCTACTAGATTGTTTATTCCCAAAACAAAACTCTAAATTCTTGAGCCGGTAAAACTGTGTTTTAACGCAGCAGGTGGTCTAGATAAGACGGCAGAAGCATTTGGCGGCTGATAACGGCTAAAGAACGGTTATTGTCATAGTTTCTTTATAAAAGAACAACAAACTAATATAAATACATTCGATCACATTACGAAAAACTGGTCCAAGATAAATATTTATCTAAAGTTTTCCTAGGTTTGCTTCTTGGTGGAGAACTTTGAATCTTTTACGGCTGGTGTTTTTAATCTACCAATTCGTTTTAGAAATGTAATAATGGTACCTTCAATATGGGCCGGTCATTTTCCATCTTTGCCAGATTAAGCGTTTGGATTGCAGACATTTTTAATCATTAAAATTTCTCTAAAATATAGCATCTAAACAGAAAATATTTAGGTTACTTTGTTATCTAAATATCTTTGTTTAGGATACCAAATATTTTGTTATCTGTTCAAGCTTTAATGGGTTTATTAGGTAGCAATAATTTCTGGTACCGATAGATATTTGAGTAGCACTCATGAAAGAAAGAGAAATTTTCTCTTTATTGATGAAAGTAATAATCCCTGAACTTTATAGGACAGGATTAAAGATTCAAAGAATAATAAATGAATTGATGTGTATTCTCTCTCGAAACAATTCGAAGGCTATCGGAGACGAGTCTTATAATTTTGAATTTGCATCAAATTTAGTAAACATTTAAGCCAATATTTGCAAATGCATATTTATTGTATTGCAGAGACAAATCGTGGATAGAGGCAATGAAAAAAAATTATTAATAAACTTGAACGAATTAAAAAACGAAGATAGTATAAATGTTAATAAATTAATGAGTCACAATGAGATATCAGAAACATGAAGGAAATGGAACCGTGTTAGATTTTTTCAATTCTATAGGCTCAACAAAGCACATTTTGCATTCAATTTTTCCAATGTTTAAACTCCCAGTGTTTAATATTATGTATAGATAATGTATATATTTCTAAAACTAGTCTATTTCCCACAATTTCCAATCCAGCCCAAACATATCAATATTCACCAGCCTGGTCTAATCTTTTATTTATTTATTTATTTTTTATTTTAACTGGCCTAAAAAACTGATTCTTTCTTGCTTTCCTATATAGTATATCTCTACAAACAATGGCAACTCAAGTAGTCAGTTCATATAAAACAATGAATGTCCAAACAACACATGAATGTCTATTTTCTACATGTCTCAGGGTTATAGAAAGGGTCAGAAAATGAAACAATTTTCATTTTAAATAGAGAATTCTGTAATACCGAATGTAGCATTTAAAATTAAATTTTGGTCAAAAGCATCAATTACTTCTCTATATATTGCAGTTATTTTATTGAGTATAACCCTAGTTTCACTTTGGGCGGTGACTGGCTAATCATAAAACTCGATAATTTAGAAATTTAGGGTGATAAAATTATGGATTTATCAAGTTCTTCAGTTTTAGTAAACTAAAACAATCAATAATTTATCTCGATTGAAAGCTTCATTCATTTTTTTTTATTTATTACAAAATGATATTTATTTTTCACACTTAATTTTTCCAGGATTTATATATTTTTCAAAGCTTAAAAAAAATGGTTGGGATTTTTTTCTATTTCATTAATTCTTTAAAAGAATCATAAGTTATTTTTTATAAGTTATATGTTATTCTAATAGAGAATTCAAGAATGAGAATAAAAGTCTTCAAAATGGCAATTCTTTTAATGAGACCAGAGGTCATTTCTTCCGGATTTTTGAGCTAAATTTGTCCAGTTGCCAACTTCTTTCCATTGTATTTCCCCGAAGCTTGATATGGAACGCAATCAAGTCAACGGACGTGCTTCCTGAGTGTGCGGCCTTCAATTCATTCGATGTCACTTGCAACCAATCAGAGGCCATTTCCAGGGAAGCGGCGAAGGGGAGGAGGTGAAACCCCTTCCCTAGAATTTTCCCAAGTTCGCATTTAGGTCCTACCAAATGAAAAATTCTGAAATAATAATCAAATATATCATTTTACACTGCACTTCGACAACATTCTGATTAATATATTTATTTATAATAACATTCGGATAAATATATTTATAATATTTAGGGTTTTATTTTTGAAATATTTTATTTAGTTGGAATATATAAACTCGTCGTATATAGATTCGTTCCAAAATAGTTCATGCGTTGCTTCGAAACGAGACGTAAATGTAATAAAATTAATATTCATGGGAATGTAATTCGAGTATTCGTTAAAATCGACTTTTTCGCCCTCATAAATTCAAAAATATGTTATTCTTGTATTAATCAATTCTGCTTCAAGTACCTATCGATTCTTTAAAGTCTGCATCTTTCATCAATCAATGCGATAAAAGGCAAATAATGATGATGCTGCATGAATTACTTATTTTACATGGAATTAATATGATTGAAGAGTTAAAAAAAATAACGTGAAATTTTATTTCTTAAATTCGAATATTTCTGAAATATTTTGTTAAGTTGAAACATATAAACTTGCTGATTCGTCGAAATCGGCAAAAGTATGGTTTATAATAGAAAGGGTTAAAATAACGAGGCCCGTTCCAAAACGGTCCCTTTGTTGCATCGAAACGTCACGTAAATGTAACAAAATGAAACTTCACGAGAAAGTAATTCGGGTATTCTTTAAAATCGACTTTTTTTTTCCTCGTAGATTCAAAAATTTCTTATTCTTATATTAATCAACTCTGTTTCAAGTACCTATCAGTTCTCTAGAGTCGGCATGTTTCAAGTTACATAATCAATACAATAAAAGCCAAATAATAATGATGCTAAAGGCAAACAATTATATGAAACTCATTGCATGAAATTCATATCTCCCATGGAAATATATATGGACTGAAAAAATAATTAACCAAGAATTTTTTCATTATATCAAATGTCATTTTTACTAAACAAATGTCGATTTTATTGTATACAGACTATAAATTTTTTCGAATTAATATTACTCTTCAAATTTTTATCGTTCAAAGCAATTTATTCGAATAATAGATTAATAAACTAAGCATTGATAATAACAAAACAAAGCAGAGTGCACAGTTGCAGTAGAAATTATGTATACAATGAAAATACCCATCCTTGAGTTAACAGAAGTAGGTTACAACTGCGCGGGTATCCCAACCAGGTGGGAGAGAGCAAGGGGATGGAGACCCATCTTATCCAACGAGGAACCGCTTATCAAAGGGCGCCTAAGAATTAACTTTTATTTTTTAATTTGAACAAAAAATTTTAATATGTTAAGAGTAAAAATATTACTCGAGTTTGCAGCCATTTTGTAATGATAAATGTATATCAACTCAAAGAATATTCATTCAACCAAATGATGGATATTTTTTTTATATTTATAATATAGCCATTCAAATGAATCATGCATATGATCAGGGGCAGCGAAAGCTGGCGTGCAAAATCTTATTTTGAAAAGGGTCGATTTCCAAAATTGCAAGGAGCTAATCGGCGAACATATGCTTCATTTTTATTTATGGCTGTTTAATTATTTTAATAGATAAGTATCTTCGTTGAATCATAGATATGCTTCATTTCCTAATTACGCTTATGAAAAGGCGTCAAATGACTCTAGCCCAGTGCGCTCCGCTGTACTGTTTGCCCTATTGAACTTGAAAGGAAGTGTTTTTTTTTTTTCCCTTTAATTTTTTCAAAACCTGAAAAAAAATGTCAATTTGCTTTCAGATTCTTAAAAATTACGCAGATATTTTTAAAACTTTTGGAAATTACCGAAGTATCCATCTACAGTATAACTTGGCCAAAAGAAACATTTATGCCTCGAATGCACTAGTATACAGAATTTTTTCCTGGTCCCATGAAATGACTGTTAACATAATGTTAGTATATAGTATGTGATTTGAATATATTTTAATTAATCGAAGTCAAAACTGAAAAAAGAAGTACTTGTTTCTTGATTGTTTTCATTATTCAAATACATCCTAAGTTATGATTTCAGTGGTAGCAAGAGAATAATTTTTAACTACTTTAACTCAATCATAAAAAATTTTGAAAATGAACTCAGGTAAAAGCTACCAAAGTGTTTTGACTTTAAAATGGAAGACAGGAAAGTCTTTTTTTTTTCTTTAAATTTATTTCCTTCAAACAACTAGTGAAAACAAATTTAATGATTGAAAATCTGGGTGCCATGGAATTTCAAAGGAATTTTTCCCCTTAGCCTGAAGTTAGTTTCCAATTATCACTTCTAAATTTTAGTATTCAAAATTCGAGTCTGCGAAACCAGTGTAAAAATAAAATTTTGGCAGTCGTTTTCTCATATCTAACTAATTTGTCCGATACTTGTTTAAATATTTCCCTATACTTGTTTAGTTTACATTGTTGGATGTTTCTTAAAACGAGATTTTTGAAAAATTCCAAATTGCTTTACAACTTGAATAAAATTAATTATAAAAATTTTTAATGATTTGGAATTAAAAAATTTTTTTAAAGATTTTAATGATTATTTTAAAATGATTTGGAATTATCTTTCTTTTTAATGTAAAAGCGTTTTCATAAAAATTTTCAAGTTTTTTTCAAATTTTCAAGTTAAATTTTCTTGTAACAATAATAAACTTATCTTACACTTTTACTGCTAAGTTTAAAAAATAAAAAATAAAAAATTCAGATAGAGTAGTGATCTCAGTTTGTACGCACAGTCATCTAGGTAATGCAAAAATCAATTTTGAACTCCTACTATCGAATTTCTTTTCATTATTAATTCTTTCTGTGACATTATCAAGTGCAATTATGAAATTCTTCCGGATATGTGGGTCACGAAAAAAAAAAGATGAAAAAAGAAAGGATACAAAAAAGAGGACAAAAAAAAAAAGAAGAAAGAAGACGAAAAAGAAGATATTATAATATTGATACAATTAAAAAAAAACTGTAATAGTGAAGAAACAGTTGGAATCTTACTATGATTCGATCAAATTTAAGCTAGAATTTCTTATTTATTTCTTTATTTTATTCAAATAAAATGCTTCAGAAATTTTAATATATAGTTTGCATAGCGCAAAATGAACATTACTCAAACAGAAATTAGATCTTCACACTTGAACGCTTTCAAAAAAATATTTATTTCCAGGAAAGAGCAATCATTATTCGATTGAATCAATAAAATCAATATTAGAATATCATTCCGAACATTACTCAAACATAGAATTTAGATCCTTTTGAGACCTTTCCGAGTTTGAACCTTACAAAAAATATTTACCGTTTCCAGGAAAGAGCAATCATTGTTCATTAAAATCAATAAAGTCAATATAGGAATGTCATTCCAAATTTTTTTCAGAAAAATTATAATGTTTATGCGTTGAATTATAAATGTTTTTAGATTCAAGTAAAAAGGGCTTATATTTTGTAAATATATTAAATAAAGCATTAGTAAAGATAGTAAATTGCAAAATTTACTATCTCCATCTTTTAACTTAGTTCGTTTTATTCTGCCATCACCTTCAGCATCTTATGAAAGATAATTAGTACATTCAGAATTTTGCTTACATTCAAACGAACATGAGCGATGACCTTTTTGGTAAATGCTGCTCTCTAATATTTGTAAGGATAGACTCGATATTCGTAATATAAAGAAATGGTGTCTATTAAAACTCGGCAGTAAAAAGGCAAAGACTGAAGTGTTTTTTAAAGAAAAAATTACATATATTTCATTATTATTAAAAAATTAATTTGATACAATTTTTTTGTATCCTCTTTTCTTAATGATATTCGTTTTATTTATACGTACTTCATTTTACTGAATATGTTTTATGTTCTTCATTCTCCGTATTCCTTCAATGTTTTTTATACTCTTTAATGGTATATGGTTACAAATAATTCCTAAACGAAATACTATCTTCAAATCTTCAACTGAAAATAATCGATAATAAATACTTGGAAAATAAAATTATATTTCACAGTACGAGCTCGCGATACAGTAAGATATACTGGACAAAATTAAAAGTATTTGATTTTAAATCGGCGAAGTTCACCAAAAGCAATTTTAGTATCTCATACCCCTCCAGAATCAAGATTCTCTGAATGCTCCTGGCCGCAACTGGACTTCATTCGGGGGATTGGAATATATTCAGGGGAAAAAACCCCAGTTTGAATGAATTATTTAAGCTTTTCTTAGCTTTATAAATACTTCTCTTTTTCATTATATCGAAATCATGAATATTGAAATAACTTTTAGTTACTTATATGGATTGAATTATTTTACCACCACCTATTTCAGTTTTTTGAACAATCTTTTATTGTTTCGGTTGCAATAATTAGTGATTTCCAAGTCTAGATACAGCTCAGTATTATTAATTTTTACCAGTATTGAATGATCTGAAACTGCTTTTGCTTAACTTCTTAATGCTGTTCTGCTTGAACCACTTTAAGTTGTGAAGAAGACTTGCTTCCGAACGTGAGACATTATACAAAATTTTAAAGCAGATTTTCTTTCTTCACATTTAATTAATAATAAAATTACGGCAAAATGTTGCATTGTGTGAAAAATGAGACATTATATGGAAACTCGGAAGGTATTAATTAATGAACTATTTATTTAATGATTTAGTTTGGTTGTAGTTATTTTAACATCCCGCTTTTAAACCAACACTAGGGTTATTTTGGGATGGACCTCGTAATTTTGAGCCGTGTTCAGATGACGAGCACGACACCTGGGTTAGCACTCCTTCTCCAGGCCTCCACACCACACCAGTGGGAGTACATTTTACCCCGATGGATTTGCCGTGCACCAGGCCCACTTACACAGCAGTTCGTCGGGGGAATCGGGTCTCGAGCCTGAAATCCTTCGATTCCGAAGCTGAAACCTTACCACCAAGCCACCGCGGCCCTAATTATTTAGAGAAATATTTATTAAATGCATTTATTTTAATATGCGTTTGGAGCTGTCAAACTGCTATGATCCCCCCCCCCAACGTTTTTCAGCTTATAAACAATTTCGAGCTTTTCGAAGCTTTCACAGCCGAACAGCAGGAGAAAATGAGATTATATATATATCTATTTACATTCAAAAACTTTTTTTTTCGACAGTTTATACTAACAAATTGTAAGAAGTCTGAAAAGAAGTTTCTTCAAAATTTTTACATCCCTGATATTATTCTGTAGGATCCTATTTAGGATTATGAAGAAGAATTTTTAACTCAGATTTGTAGCCATTAACATAGATAGCTTGAAGAAATGCAGCTTCTTAGAGAATATCAAATGCAGCCATTTTAATGACTCATATATTATGTTATTCACTGAAAATAAAGGTAGGAAATTTAAATGAATACAGCTCCTTAAATGCATTCTGGCTCCTTAAATATTTGAATGCATCAGTAAGTGCATTCAAACTAAAATGCCACACATAGCTTGATATAATACCATAAACAAATGTTTTTTTTTTCTTTTTTTTCTTTCTTTCTTTCTCGAATTCTTTGAATAGAGAAAGAAGATACTGTATTGCAGAAGTTTTCATACAAGCATTTTTGATGGAAATTTTGAGGAAATTCTGTCTGTCTGTCCGTCCGTGTGCATCTTAGTGTGATTCGATTGGCGTAAAAGCATTAATGAAAAAATTAGAAGATAAGATTTCTTATTAGAAAAAATTTATTGACATCAATAAATAGTATTATCTCTGTCCTACACATGTATTTATTTCAACTTACCATTTTCATTTGATTTTTTTAATATTCAATCGCAATTTTCAAAATCTCGATAAACGAAAGAAAGAGATATAGCAAAAATAATTGCGAAAATTCATTTTAAATTTTTAATAAAACTATTTAAAAATTAACAATTCCTTTATTAAAAGTAAGCTCCATCTAGTCAAAAATCTAATTATAATTGCTTATTAAATAATTATTTAACGAGTTAAAAATAATTGAACAGGGACTCATTTAAATTATGCAGAAATCATCACTAGACACTGTAAAATTTTAAATGATAGAGCCTAGACAATGGTTTAGCACGAACTGTCACTGGTTAGTTACTCTACAAAAAGAAAGGAAGATTTTTCAACAATTCAGTCACGTGTCAACTTTTATCCTTGTTGCTGTAATTATAGAATTTGAAAATCGGTATACAAATGGATAATTATTAAAATAATAATAATAATTCATTTTTTGCCCTGCCTGAATAAATAAAAATCGTAACGAAAGCTATTTCAATTTTATTGATTTGACTTTTCAATTTAATACTATTCATTGCCGTAGAATAGAGAGAATCAAGCGCGTGAAGAAAATTCTATGTCTGAATTTATTCCCCAGAAGTCTCTCGAGAGTTTATTCCTGAAAGGCAATCTCCTGATAAAGATTTATTCTTCCAGCTATCAGGCTCTATAATTAGTAAAATCAGACATAATATATAAAAATGAAGTTACTATAATAAAAAACATATCCCACTGTACTGTTTTTTCCTTGCTTTTTAATTCCTCAGTTTGTGAAAAAAAAATCTCTTATAAATGATTAAGATGACATTCAAGTAACTTTTAGAAATCATTCATCTAGAATAAAAGAAATTTATTCGACTCAAAAAGGTTTTCAATAGAATAAAAAATGAGAAGGAGTGGTCAGTTTTTCGGCCATTAAACTCCAAATTCCTGCTTCATGATCCTTCACCCTCGCATTCTTTCTGGCAAGTTATAAATAACCAAACTGACCCACAGTTCAACAATAACTGCCTTAATTCGCAAAAAGTAACCATTCATTTCTTTAAATAAGAAATGGAAAACAAATATCAGAGATACAAAATAGATGAACGATGTCTCAAGGTGAAAAAATATTTCTTAAGTTGGATGGGGGGGGGGGAATGCAATTTCTGGGTGTCTGAAAAAAAAATGACCTTTGATTTGTTTTATGGGAAATCTGAAACTGTAATTTCATAAATAATAATTTTGCTTATAATATTTTTCTATATTATTATTTTTATGGGCATATATATTTTTTTCAAATCCACTATGAATAATTTGATAATTATATATATATATATAAGAACTGAGGTAAAATAATTTTGCTTGGTTAAATTTTGGAAGGTCTGAAATCAACTAATTACTAGATATCATTTAATTAACGGATTTCAATTTAGAAAAAAATATAAACTTTGTACAATTCCAAGCGAAATTTTAATACGAAATGGATTTATTTGAATGCATATAAATACTTTAAAAATTACTATTCAGATTTGATACAGGTATTAATATTTGAAGAAAATTAAATTTGATTAATCTGCATAATGTGTTAAAAATGCTTTACATACATTACAAGTTTCAAAATGAAACAAAACAATGCAGCATTTTGCGTAGTTTTAATTATTTTCAGGTGGTTACTTTTTTTTCCCTCGTCCGATTCTCTAAATATATGAAAACTTTTTAAAATTATCTTTAATCCATATAAAAATAAATATACAAATTTCTTTGAAAAAATATTCCAAACACATCATACGTTCAAATAAATGTCATACATGCTATTACTGTGTCGGAGCACTGCCGTTTGGGATATGAAAGTCAGTTGGAATTACAATAGAATCCATGAATTCTAAGTAATCCCAGTAGAAATTAACTGGGAAGAAAAAAGTCCTGAAATATTTAGCATGTATTTTCTTATACTTTTCATTTTTAACTATCTTTAATGAATATTAGTAAAATAGGTCAGTATCTATGATTCGGCAAAAAAAAATTTCGAATTGTTATATTTTTTAGAAAAGTTATTTTTGAAATTAACAAATAGCATTGAAAAAGCAATTCTCACGGCATTTATGAATTTCAAATTATTATTTTTTCAAAAGAAAATATTTTTGAAAACAACAAATAGCATTGAAAAGGCAATTTCACGGCATTTATAATGTATAAAAAGTCGACAGCTTCTGTCAACATAATTTTCATATATTTTCACACCACAACGCCATTTATGTTTAATTTTGCCTTTAATGAAAAGACTAGAGTGCGCCTTTTAGAACTAGACTTCTTTCCATCTGCCTATTTTATAAAAATAACTGATATAAAATTTCTATTTTGATATCAAAACCACTTACCAAATTTAATTCGTCTAGTTCTTACAGTTTTGAGTTACCGTGCTCAAAAGCATAAAGATAGTCAGATGTGTAATTTTTGATTTAATTGCTTTTTCTGAAGTCTAATTAAACAATCTTTGATGCATCGCAGCTTTTTTAATACACGGGGCCTTCTTCTATGGGTTTCATGTATTTTCCTCTCTCTTTCACGCAGTTCTTTATTTCTTCACTTTAATTTATATTTCAACTTTTCATTTCAATTTTTAGTGAAATTTTATATTATTTATATAAAGTGTAAAATGGTTTACAAAATGCCTTATAACTTAAATATACTTAATTTCGGTTAATTTAACTAATAGTATAACTCATTTTTATATAATAAATGATAGTATATAACTAATAACATAACTCATTTTTATATAGTAAATGATAGTATATAACTAATAGCATAACTCATTTTTATATAGTAATTGAATGATTAAGTGCGTAAAATATTACAATAATTATCATGTGCATAGTGTACATAGTATGTATAGATGCATAGTATACTTGAACGTAAGAAAAGCTTGTATACATAGTATTTCCAGACAAATTACAAACAATAATATAGTGAAATTGAAATAAATTATCAAAATTTTTCATAATTTTTAAATTTAAAAATGAAAAGCTTGCTTCTTAGCAACTTTGTTGCATTTTGAAATAAATAAATGCGCAACACTGAACATAAATATCGTTTATTTCCAAAATGAAAAAAAAGAAGATATCACCTAAAAGACGACTAGTCAGAAAACTCTTCTTAATTCAAAAATTGACTTTAAAACTACTATCCACAAAAATGAAGCAGACAGATTCTCCCAGTTTTTGAACGATGTTTTATGAAATGGCAGAAACAGTCCTATATAAAGAAAGATAGTCTCTCAGTCTTTCTCTTACTTAATACAAATGAAAGAAACAAAATTTGAATGAGTGGAGAGTTAAAAAAATTACCAACCAAAAATTAAAATTTAAAGCAATTTATATGAAACTAACTTAAAAGTGAATATTTCCTCAGTCAAAACTGTTAAAGGAAATTTATTTATTCTAATTTGGAGTTTATTTATTTTTAATTTGGAGATTTAAAGAGTAACTCCAAATAATTATGTTGAATTTATTATTTCTGATGAGTGCGATTTTAACTTCTTTGAACTCAAGGTTTCTTTAAGTTATTATATGGAACTGTTAGTGTTTCCAGTACTTTTTAACGTGAAATTCAAACTTTTTACGAAATTACATCAATTTTGGAAGAAAAAAAAAAAGGACTATAGTTTAAAAGTTATGGAGGTTATAAAATTCAGTTTTACAGAACTAATGCAAATAAATAAATAAAGAATTTTCTTTTAAAATAATTTGTATACCAAAAGCATGTATCTTTCTTTCAATGAGATTATAGGTATTATTTTTAAGGAAGACCGCATAAATCTGTTGAAACATCGGTTGTTTAATCCGCAAGAAAGAGACTCAACCATTTTTATTCCATACTGAAAGAAATGAAAGTAATATTAGACAAAAAATTGTAATCTGCGTCTAACTAATTAGGTTATGGCCACTGTTGATACTCCGCTAAAACATTTCAAAAGAGTTTTAAAGACTGGCTCCGGACTGCTGAATACCACGTTTCTTAACTGATTCTATCTCTTATCTACTCGTGTGAATCCTTCCTTGGAAAGCCTTTCCTATAATGAAGAAATGAAAAAAAAAAAAAAAAGTCTGTGGGATGGCGCATTTGTAAGGGTGAGAAAAGGCGTTCTGTAAAGTGGGCTCTGCTTCAAAACTTTTATTTAACCGGAAACGGAAATACCGCTTCACAGCCCTCTAACTGAAGTCCGCTTCCTCTCACCACAGACGTTCCATCCTGGTCTCACAGACTTTTTCCTTTCAGTTTCTGTTTTTCTCAGAAATTCATTGTAATGGCTATTTTTAAGATCATTAATAACTCGTAATGACCTTATTTTGTAAACAGCTTGATTCACTTAAATGCCTAACATACTTCAATGATATTTTTAAGCAATTTTCCAAATATACGATAATTATAAATAAATTTCCTGACATAAAGGACACTCTAAGCAGCAGTGCAATTCTAGAGAAATTTGATCAAATAAACAGCAAACTTATAATATAAGCTTAAGATGAAATATTAATATAAAATTAAAGAACTTCAACGATTTCGCTAATTTTAGATTTTTACGAGCATTTGTTTTTCTCTTTCTAAAATGGCAAAAGATTACTGAATGTGGATTGGAATGATTGGTTCATTCGAAATATATATTCAACTATGCAAAATATAACGATCGTCTTTTGTACCAATAATCATTCAAACATCGAAATCAAATGTTGCTGTTGGAAAAATGCCACATGACCGACACTTGGATTTCTGATCTAGATATCTATTTCCCTTCAGGATATTTGACAAGAGCTTAAGCAAATGTGAGCAACTGGGATTTCATCAAAACTAAAAAGGAAATGTTACTCTGCAGGTAAGTTGTTTAGGTCAGATTTGACTGCGCGACAGAATGAAAAGCAGTATTATTTTTATATATGAAAGGTAGAATTAAATATCTTTAAAGTAAAAGAAATACAAATATTCTCAATTTTTATTAATTTAATTCAATTTCCATCAACCAATTTTTGTATCGTTTTTTTTTTTTCAATCTTTCTTAGCTCTTAATATATTAGAATGTGAAAATACCATAATTAGTCTTAAACAGTAAATCTGAAATCTCTACAAGTATTTTTAAGAAACATATTTTGTTTAAATGTTTTATTGACCCCACTTGCTATTCTTAAGCGTCTGATTTTAAATAAAAAAAAATATTGTTTTTAAAATATGTAAAAAGTTCATGAAAGGTAATATGATAAAATAATTTTTTTACAATTGAATTGCATGTTTTCTTTGTATAGACAAACGACTTCGGGAATTCGCATGATACCTACACTGTTGAATACTTAAAATTTATTTTTAAGATACACATAGGAGCAACCTTTCAATCGCTGAAACACGGATACACTTTATTACCATTGTCCCAAGACCTTGGGGCTAAACCTTATTTCCATAGTCCATCTTGTTCATGCAACTATGTATGTATATATAATGGAAATAGCAATTTTATACAAAATAAATTCGATTCTTTTGTTACACTGTGATAAATTTTCTTGCTACGTTTCATCATCAAGATTCTTTGAGTCTCTCTGTATGTTACAACACCCAGTATTAGGCGTCAGGACAATAATCAGTGAACTTTTGTTTGACACTTGACATCAACGTTACAATGTTATCATAAAATGTAAAGTAAGAACTTATTGAGGCGTATTTCTCAATCAGTACTATCAGTCCACGGTAAGCATACTGAAGGCTCATACGTTACATGTTTAATCTGTTCTCGACTTCCTGAATTTATCACAGATATCTTTATTTGAGGTTCCAGGCTCTTGTGGACCTTATGGAGACATGCATATCTTTTATCGTCTTTGAACTTTCAACTACCCAATTTCTTATTTATAAAGCCATTTGAAGTTAGAACGTATTTTCCCCGCCAATCTGACATCTTGGTTCAATTTTACTGGTCCATTGGTAAAGAGATTAAACAGAGGAAACACAAGTCTTACTACGATACATAATAAACAACGCTTCTTTTCTCATAGAATATCGTATATGCTTTCTAGAAAAATTCACAGATATTCATCTGTTCGAAAGGATTTCAGGGATGTATGTATATATATATATATATATTATTTGGCACTGAAAATATTGAAGGGATTCACCATGTTCACCATAATATTATTGATTTGATACAAAAGTAAATATTGAATAGCTCTACCGTTATTGAGTTCGATAGCACAAATGCCGAAAACCGTTGGACCAATACTTGAACTTTGAGCTTGCTCCCTGACGATATAGAAAAATAAGATGGATATCCATGAGTTATTTGTGTTAGGGACATTAGATTTCACAGTCAATTGACTGATATACACAGGAAATGAATTTATTTCCTATAGTCCTTCTCTAAACAGGAAAGTCATTGTCATCATCAAATGGTTGTAGTTTTACCCTAAAAAACCAGTCTTTCCATGTTTTCAGAAGTCTGGTAAAACAAAACAGAGTTCCAAAAACATGGTAACTCTGGTTAGCCAAGTAAAACTACAACAGTTTAAGGTAAAAATGGCAGGAGTAAAATTAAGTGTAATTTTGAGGAATTGAATTATTTACATATGGCAATATTTTAATTATTCAATTAATATTAAATATTTCTTCAAGAAAGATTTTATAACAATTGGTAATTTTTTTATTCTAAAATTAACTGCTGCAAAATTACAAATATTATACATTTAAAAAAAAAAAAAAAAAAGAAGAAAAAAAACAGCAGAAACAGATTCTAAATTTTCAAGTATCAAGTTATTCAACTATATAATGCGAAATAGTTGAAATTCCTCAAAAGCTTTTCTTGTTTTGTAAATATGAATATAGGTGAAATCAACAATGCCATGAAAACACAATCAAGACTGAAAAAAAAAACTTGTATGAGGTCGCTAAATTTCTTTATAAGTTATAATGCACAGCAGATTCTTTTGCTCCTGTCCATAATAAACGTTTGTATTATGGAAATAATTTTATGCATTCAAAACTAGTAAATAAATTGGAATCAAGGACTGTAAAGTAATGATGTAATTATAAAGTGGGAATCATAAAGTAAAACTGCAATAAATTATGAAAGATATCAGTTAATATGAAATATTCGGACAATATTTTAAACACCTCTACAGTTTAAACTTAGTCATGGATACTTTCATTAACGAAACTACTTTTTATATGCCTGGTATTTTGCTTACTAAATGTACTCAGCATTGCGATTCAAAATTTTAAGCTTAATACGAAAATAAAAATTACTTACTGATAAATAAAAAATGATTTAAACAGCTATTCATTTTAATCATATTTGAATGATTTTTTTTTCAACAATTTTTACTTACTTTCAAATGCAGAAGTCTGATATTTTTGATATCCGCGAAAATTGCTCTGTTATATCATAAATGGAGTCACAGTTTAAAAGTTCAAGGTTTGGAATTAAAATTTTGAAATAATAAACATTTAAACAATATAATAAAAACTATACTCACATACAAAAACATCACAAAACTCACTAATATAGATTAAATACCATGAATAAATAATTTATTTTTCATCTTGGTAATTGCTGTGACAACATTAGAGCCTGAATGAGCCACGAATTTATATTTTTTTATCTGAAAAATAAAAGAATAAAAAAATTCTTTGAGACACACTATGATTCAGAATAGTTGCACGTATTTACAATGATTTCAAAGGATTAAATATGTTATTAACAATCACCAGAACATCAAAGCATATAAATCTTTATTTCTTCTATTTTTCAGCTAGAAAAAAAATAAAAAGGGTGGATTTGATTTTTAAGTGTTGTCCTATTATCTCATTTATACTTTACAGAAACAGCATAAAATGTTTCAAGTAAATGACTAAGAAAATAATCATAATACGAAAAATATTTATTATTATTTTTTATAAATAATAATAAATCTAAGTATGCATTTATTTTAACTTTTCATTGTATGATTTATTTTATTTTTCAGTCGCAATTGTATAAGTAATTTTAAGTACAAGAAAATTCAATTTTTAATTAAAAATCAAATTTTAATTTCAAATAAAATGTAAAGAGTTAACTATTTTATTAATTAAGTATTGAAATATTGAAAATTAATTAAATACAAATATGTAAGTGATTCAAATATGTATTACTATACAGGGTAGAATCAAAAGCAAAAGTAGTCCCTCCCTCAATTAGCTAAGTATAATTTGGATAGTAACTGGAAGATTCGACGAAGAAAAATGCATCTGCAATTGCACTTTTTTATTTTGCAGCAAAAACTTTTCGTTTCTTTACCTGACATTTCCAAAAGCGGGAGGAAACTGAAATCACAAGAAATAGAACTTTTACATTCAAACATAGATCTGTGTGAAATGACTCATTTTGTGGAGTGACACTATCAATGAGAAAGTCTACTAGCAGTAGATACTGACTGACAGGAGATTTGGCTGCGAAACGTATGCTATTTTATCATCTCGATATCGAATGGAGATGCTTTAAACCTTTCTCTATGTACATAAATATACATATATGTATTTCCACTTCTCTAAAGGGAGGATAATTCTGTATTTCCTGTGGAGATCAAAAATCGTGCCATCCACGCACTAATGAAAACGTGTGTGGACGGCATAATTATGTGTTGTGTAGCACACACGTGTCTACTGCACGGCAATGTAGCAGAAAATGTCAATAAATAATTGAGGACCGTTCTTCTTATGAAATATCCTTTAATTTTTATTCAAATCTATTGAGAATACCGAGATATACGAAAACTAAAAAAGAATGCGCCATTTCCTTTAAGTCTGAAGAAAGATTTATTTCAAATTTTAACATATGTTATTTACCTGAGCTTCATGGAAAAAGCAAAAAGCAGGAAGGTATTTGTATTTGATTGGAACAACACTGCCCCACATTAACAAATGTTATCAGACAGGGGATGGAACCCTTGCAGGTAGAATCCATTTCTATTTTATATATATATATATATATATATATATATATATAGCATCTCCATTTTCATGCTATAATGTCATACAATAGTTAATGTCTTCTTATGAAAAGTGCAAGTACTGAATCGAATAAAAGAAGGAAGATAATATGAAAGAAGGAAACGATCACCGCTTCGTCGATTATGGTGATGATCTTAGATTGACAAATTGCTATAAGATGACAGTGGAAAATTCTTGGCTAAGGCGTTCCCCTTATCCAAAAAAGAAAAGCGGAAGTCAAGTGTTTCAATTCTTACTCACTTGTCTAAATGGATACTTTTCTACAGTTATCTTGAAATAAAATACGTATTTATATACTCGCTTTCATAGATCTGGGCTTATGGACATAAAAAGATAACTTTTTTAAATTTTATTTTGTCACTAAATTTAGAACTCTTTTAGGGGCAATAAAAGAAACCGATTTAAAAATAAAATTGCTCAGAATGAAAGATCTCTTCAATTGGTATTTCAAAGATGAAGTGTCATTTTCACTATTTGAATGTCAAGGAGTGTTCTCATTGCCTCTTACATAATACAATGGAGTGAAGTTGAAATCTTTTGCTGATTTTGAGTGGCTTTTCTTTGCTATATTATTTTTATTTAGTTGGCTTTATACTGTACGTTCAATAATTTTGGTGCTTATTAATTCATACTGATTTTTCCATACTTGATCTTTAAATAATAATGAGAAGATCTTCATTTATCATTCCTACATAGTTTTGAAAAAAGAGAAAAATGTTCAGAATTGAAGAAACTTTATGTTTAGGTAATGTTTATTCGAAGAGAAATACGTAGCAATTTAGTAGCTTTTTTTTATTTTTGGTTTACAAAAATTAAAAAATCTTAGGTGTTTTAATTCTCACGTGTAAGACTTACTTGTCGTTCACTTCTATGAAACAAAGTTATAGATATCTGATAAAAATTAATTTCATAAAAATATTTTCAAAAAATGATTCGTTATTAATGTTACTTGACATCAATTTCATGTGTAATATTTAATTTCTATTTTCACGTTGTTCTTTTAACTTTGCACTGCTGATTTTAATGATTTTTTTTTTTTTTTTTTGTATTTTTGTATTTTAAGTTAAAACGAGTTCGGCACAATTTGGTGAGTATTGGCCTTTACGCCAGAAAAAAATCAACCAATCAATGTTATTTATCTGTATGTATTCATTCACTTTTGTAATAGTAATTCATTCTCTTTCAAAATAATAATAATAATAGAATTCCCTTTTAATAATCCAAACCGTCCTTCACAGAGACGTAAGTAGGATAATGTAAGTTCCTTTAAAACATGGGGAAAGATTCCACAGGAACTGGCTTTTAACTTTGGCAGATTAATTTCCAAGTAAAAATGTCTATAAATGCTTAGCGCAAGTGTACGAAATTGTTTTTAAATTCATTGGATTCATTCATAAAGTGAAGCACGTAAGGAGATTGTTTTACTTCTCAAATCTAGCTAGGATCAAAAAAAGAAGCAGGGTACAAAAGAATTTTACTCATCATATTGCATTTTTTTAAAAAAAAATTAAAGCCATCTCATTCTCTTTTGTTTTTGCAAAGAAATGTGCTTAATGATATGCTTGCAATATTTTGGATCTGTCCTGAATTTAAACTTAAGGCTCTTACTATGGGTACAAGTGCAAGGCCTCCAGTCATTTAGAAGGAGGATCTGTCTGATGTCTATAATGTTTCCCTTAAAGAATTCCATGTATTGATGACCGGTTGGAATATTAAAGTCAAGGGAATATACATGTTTCTGTGCAACCAGAAGGTATATAGATGACAGATACTTCGATGATACTGTCACGAGACCGATTTGGATGCATAAAATTTTGATTAGTGTCAGTGACCTAGAATGCTACCAGAGGCTGAAACTGGTATGATGATGTAATGTGTGTTCTTACACGTCGAAGAAAGAGTTCCATGAAATGAAACAATTTTTATTTAAAACATGCAATTTGACCCCACAGATGATCGATCACTATTTTTTAAAACTAAAATCAGTACTAATATCAGTCGAATTCAGTTTGAAATTCTTGAAAATGCAAAGTGATGCATAGCTCTTTTTGAATGGAGTGAAAAAAAAAAAAGGCAAACAGAACTCTCTGGAAATATAACAATATTTTTTTTTAATTTAAAAAAATGTTTTGGATCTAAGAAACAGAAGAGATGTTCCATGTCCTCTAAATTCTGTGAGAAATGAGCAATCGCTTTCTTTTCACATATTTTCAACACATGTCATAGCAAATTTTTAATTTTAGTTAAACCTGATTTCGCATTCTCAACAATTTTTTAAACCTATATTCTCTTTTATCCAATTTTATATCCTCAATCTTGTAACGCCTTGCATTTGTTTTTTCTTTATTACTTTTGCATCACTAGAAAATAAAATAAATAAATCTCTATACAGCTGATGAATTATGTTAGCTTCAGTTATTAATTTGGTAAAATATTATTTATTTTTATTTAATGATATTAATTTATGAATGTGTTTTTAATGGAATTATTAATATTTTGATGAGTATAGAATTAATTTTGGTGGCTATTACTTTTTTGTACTTTTGTATTAGCATTTTTTTTGTACTTGCTTCTAAGATCTTGTGCTAAGTTTCATTAAAAATTCGTGGTAACTCTAAACAATTAATCAATCTTACAACTGAATTAGAAATTTATCAGTGTTTTAAAAATTATCAACGTTCCAAAGCAGCTTCAAATTTCTCTTGATTATAAAAATATTTCATTAGCATATCTTATGATGCTAAAACAGATAATTTAGTCCAATATGTTACTATAACTTCCCCTTACATTTGATTAGATATTCCAAAATAATGCCCAGATCTAGCGAAAGAATGCGAATTTTACCATATTGTCTTTTCCACACTACAATGGAATGTTTGCCAAACGATAGATATACACAGTTTACTTAATTTTGACAGCATATTGTGAAGCTAAAAAATAATGTTTTAAAAAAAGATGAGAAAAAAGAAAAATCACATCTCTAGGGAAAGATAAAAAACTGCCTTCACAATTTCTTTTTTTTTTTTTTTTTTAATCAGTAAAAGGCAGATTCCTAGAAATATTGCAAAGAAACTCCAGATCATGAGAATTTTTTTATTCTCTCAAAAATAATTGTTTTTTTGTTACTATTTGACTTCAAAATTTAGTATTTTTCACAAGTTTCATATAAAAGCAATGTATCACAAAATGCGAAATTTATTAAACAAAAATTTCAAGATCATCGCAACCACAGATTTCCTGAACCATGTCGTAAATTTTGTTTTTGTCATTTTGTTTCCGCATTTCGGCTAATTTATCAAAGTAACAAAACTAAAAGAGGTCCCTGTGACTAAATTAAACTGTTGAAAGTCGAGTCTCTCTTTTTATTTCACCCATACATATGATGTTCACTTTATTCGTAGGTCGTAGACCAACCTCTAATTTCTAAACCATTGGAGGTAGTCATATACTTCGGAGAAAAATTTTTTTCCAATTATGTAAAAAATTTTATTTCAAGTTGTAGAAGCGAATAAAATCTAGATTTTTCTAATTATAATTTTTATAGAGGTTTCCAGTTCTATTAGCACGTAGAAAAAAATCTTGACGCTCTAGAACATTCATTAAAGAAAACTCCAAAGTTTTACGACTAAAGCTGTCCGAGTAATAGATGTTTAAAGTAAATGGAGGCCGTATACAAATTTATTTCAAGAAATAATTACCAAAATTTGAAAAAAATAAATAGTTTGGACGAAATCAAAAATACTGTTGCAACTTCATTTATTTGTCTAAATATTAAATAGAAAATCTTATAATACGATATTCTGCTTTTAAGTAAATAAATAAATGAAAGCTAGCAATCAGCACAGCTTGTACACTAAACAACATGATGAAAAAACCTAAATCATTTCATTATAAAGTGAAATAATAAATTTTTTAAAACTTGAAATAAAAGTTACATTACCATAATATTAAATCGGGATGGTTTTCTTCGATTGAAATACAGAAATGCATCTACGAAATTAATTCTTCTTGCACATAATGCAGCATTGTGAGTATATCAAGTCATAATAATACGGTTATCAAATCGGCTCTATTCGTAGATTCTTTTCAAACGATTTTATAATTTAAGAATCCGAAATGGCGTAATCTAATGGACTGAAATCTGGGAATTACTGGAGTCACTGAAAAAGATCTCCGTATACAGTAATGCTATTTGCATATGTATTAGTCAAGAAAGCAGGTGGCTCAAAAGATTCTTGAGCTAGAGACCCATCAAGCTGAAGCCAAGATCCCATAGCAAAAGAGATATCTCCAAGTAATCAGATAATGGTCCAGATAATAGTTGTAATGCTTTAGCAAACGTTGAAGCGTCATCGAAAAAGTATGTTTCTATTAACATACTTTTCCGTATCTTGTTCCAAACTTTCACAGACTTTTAAGCATTTGATGCGTGGTTATGTTTTAACAGGATTTTCTAATGATTGCTGTTTGTTTTTAGATTTCGAGTTTAGAAGGTTTTTCAAATGCGAAACATGTTTTACATCCGAATTATTTTTTTCAGTATTTTTAATGATATAGATTGAACTTATATTCAGTTTTAACTTCTGTAACACGATAAATATCATTGATGAGATAACGTTTTCTTCAGATACATATTTTTATTTCATTTTAAGTGTATCGAATACTTCAAAATGATAGTTTTTGATTTTTAGTATGTTTCTCTACAAAAAAAAAAAAAAAATGGATAAAGATTACGAATAAAATAATATAAGACATTAAATCATATAAATAATAAATAGGACTTTTTTGTAGCGTAACACTTCGTGTAGTTATCAAATTAAATGTTAAATAGAGTTCAAAATTTAATTCAGTTAAACATCTGTTTTCACTTGTTAGAAATTCTATAGCTTCATGGTAAAAATCCTAGTAAATTGTTATGGTAGTAATCTCATTTTCCTAAAATTAAGAATGAAACAGAGAGTGAATCCTCAATGAATTCTCAGAAGAGAATTTTCTGAGATATAAAAAAAATTAAATACATAGTACTTAACGTAAAGTGGTGGTAGAAGTATCGCTTTAAACATTTTTGTGATTAATAAACTTCAAAATTATACTGGCGTATATTTGCTTGATTGAAAGTACTTCAACTGTAGTGAAATATCATTATTTAGTTCTAAAAAAAACATAATTTTTTTTCTTCTAAGAATGTTTTCATCGTCACTAAAAAACGAAAATATATATGAATTTGAAAAGTCAGAAAGTTACAGCCTTTAGACGTGCACAAAACAAAATATTTCCATGGGTATTGCTTTAATTCAATTTCAGACCTGATTCTTCCTACACATATTTAAAGAATAATGAATCATGGGCAGGCTTTCGCTATTTTCTTCAAAACTCTCAGCAAAATCATGTCACAAATGCAAGTGTCTTCCATATATTTTTTCTTATCTGCATTAAATAAATATAATTAAAAATTTCCAATTAGAACAACTTTTACTCAAATCTACAGCAATTATTATTCGAAAAATTGCTATCAGTCACAAAAATAAAAGGGAATGAAATCTTTATTAGTTTTGATGATTATATTAAATTAATAACATTTTATTTTGTTTACCAGCAGTAAAAATATAAAATATTGTTGTGTTTGCTGATCTAAACAGACGGGTCATTCGAAGATTTTGCATACCTTCTCCTCTTTTTTTTTCTGGTGACAATTTCTAACAGGGTGTCAAATCCGATCACAGTTTATAGCCTAAATGATTTTCAATGCTGCCATACTGCGCAAATTAAATTATATAAATTTCGAATCGTTGTTGCTCGTCAAAATGTTGTCGAATTCCAAGATTGCTTTATGCGCGTAACACGAATGGTGAAATAAAAAACATGAACACCGAAAGCATCATATATTTTCCCCTTTTTAATCGTACATTTTATTATCGTCTTCATGACCTCATCCAATCGACAAATATATTGGAGGCGGGGTCCCTTCCCTCGTGACCTTCCAAGGTCGTTGTCTTCCTACTTCAGTAAACAATAGCTCTCTCGATCTGCTTCTATTACTACAAGCAAACACAGGCGCTCATACATAGCTTTCATTAAGCTCGTGAAAAACAGAATTAAAAACAAAGAAAGAAAGAGAAACGCAAAAATAAAGGAATAAAAAACAAATTATGCTCCTTGAGCTTATAAAGTGCTTAACTGATTTGGCGAGTTATCGCTTTCACTGATATCCTGCGGAATATATAAAGCAGATGGGTAACGGACTTGTTTTCAAATTATATTCAGAATGCTTTAATTAAGATTCGACTCTTTTGTTCTAGAATAGAATACATAAATGAGTCGATTGAATGTAATAATTATTATTTTTTTAATTTCCTTTCTAAACATCTTCCTAAAAGTTAAATTATTCTATAATCTAAAAGTTGTTGGGACCATTTCAATTATATTAGGATTGTGTAATAATTCATAAAACCTTGACTGAACAGAATATTTTAATTCAAATCCTCTGAAACTATGCGTTGGAACTTCTAAAACTAGCAGGCTAAAGAATTTGAAAACCACAAGATAACACGTACAATAAATTTTATGCATCACTTTTTTTCGTTTTGAAAACATTTTATTTGTCACTTTATCACTGCTTTTTTTTAATGCATCGCCAAAATAAAAAATAAAAAAGAAGGATTCCTTTAAAAAAACAAAAGGAATTTCAATGAGATGACTTAGCTAAATAATAATAATAATAATAATCTTCTCTCAGCTGAGGATGCTTTGATCTGACATTATATGTAACCAGTGTCAGTGTGAAAATGATATGAATGTTTAGATGGTCATTGGGCCATTTGGCACGCCTCTGCCATGCATGCGGCACTCACAAGTTCCGAAGAGTACATTCGGAAATTAAAACATTTCTTACATTAAGCTATATAATTTTTTAAAGTATTCAGTTGTAAATAATAAAGGAGTGAAATGGGGAATGTAGCCATTGGAGCTTGCAAAACAGGCGTGGATTATGATTTTTATCACACTTAGTCAATAGAAATAATTTTCATTTAAGATTTTTAAATAATTTAAAGATTTTTAAATAATAATTGTAATTGTTATTTATGAATAGCCCATTTTTTAAATCAATTTCAAAGCATGATTATGGTCACAGAAATGAAGTCCTAAAAAGTTTCTACTCAAAATGCCATCAAAAGTGGAAAAAGTTTAAAAAAAATAATATTAAAACAAAAAACTTTGATCTAGAGTGAAACTGTTTGATGAAACATTTAGATATTTTCAGATATATCCTACATTTAAATATATTTGGAATGAATATGATTAGATCCTCTTCTATTTCTCTCTTTTTTTGCACACCATGTATACTTAAATGTGTGTGAAAAAAAATCAAGCGTTGAAGAATGATTAATAAAAAGATATTTAATCCAATAAGCTTTTATGATTCATCTTCCTCATTTAAAGAAATTCAAACATTTTGATTCATTGGTATTTAATTTTAATTTTAAAATCGAAAATTCAAGCCGTGAGTTGCATGATCTCCATAAAGATAGCCGCGTATACTTTAAAATTGTCCTATTTATGTAGAAAAAAAGAACTTCATTACTCGAAACTTATTGGTTTCCCTTATATCCATTCCTTATATCCATTCCCTTATATCCATTTCCCTTATATCCATGGGAATAAGGAATAAATATTTCCTTATTCCCATGTATATCCCTTAAACATGTGAGGATCGAAAAGCCGTCTTTAAATAAGATGAATACAAATCAAGAGCATTTTAACAAAAACCAAGATACAGAAAACATAAAAAGTAAGAAATGGAATCCAAAGGTAAAATTCAGATCCCTCCCCCTCCCCCTTTTGGGAATAATTTTGCGAACAAATAATTCTGGTCATTATTTCATCTTGAGACTCCATTTGAGATTTTTTTTATGTATATATATTTCCCAGCTGAATGTCCATCGTATAATAATAGAGTTAAAAACTGAAATAAATACAATCAAATGAAAGTTTTTTCTTATATATTTATAAAATGTGTTCCCTTTTGCATTTGTTTATCAGTTTTGAAAAATCTAACGAAAACGCACGTTCTCCAAACAATTCTTTTTTATGAGATACTATTTTGAATCTTACTGAGGAAAAGAAGAGGAAATTAATAATTAAGATGTTGGAAATCTATTCTCGGATTCTTGAACATTTCTAGAAAGATCATAATATTAAAAAAAGTGCTTATTTAAGCACTTTATTTAAAATCACAAAACTGTATTGAATTAAACGTATTTTCATTTATCAATTATTATTCATAATTTATAATCGATTGCAAATTTCTGTTTACCTCTATGATCTAAGAAAGGGAAATTCCAAAGACGTTATTTAGCTGAACACTGATTCCTAATCTCCGCAAAATATTTTTATTTTCAATGCTTAAAAAATTCCGTCCATTTTATCTCAATATATGTATAAAAGTCAATGTTCGCATGTATGCTCCTTGTGGACAAAAAGTGTCTGCGCATCGATAATGATGCAGACTGAAAGGGAGGGGATATTTTTAATTCCGCCCAGCGTTACAGACAACGGTGAACGATTATATATAATGATGTGTAAAGACACCTCAAGGTGCTGATTTCCAAATTCGGATAAATTCTATAACTATAGCTACTAATCATGATTTAAATTCGTATAAAAGGGACTTAGGGTACCAAAATAAGGCTATCAAAGCAGCATATTCTTTTTGAAAATGATTCATTTTTCATCAATATATTATAATCATGTTTTACATGAAGTTCAGATTTCCAAAAATATCGATTGTGATCTCGGACACATCATTGAAATGAGCCTTCATCTTTGCATTTTCTAGAAATTTCTTGAAAAAAATTTTAAATTCTCTTAGTGCCTTGCCATTGCTGTATTCTTAGTCCATCTTTTCATCCTTTTTATGTAAAATAATAGCATAGATAAACAAAAGAAATAAAAAAAAACTCTTCCGAACAAGAACTTTTAAAGACTTGAAATGAAATCCGTTTTTCACACTCGGATTTATTTAATTAAATGAAAGTGTTGCTTTGAAGCTACTCGTCGGCTATTTTGGGATGTATTTCATACTTCTAAACTATGGTCAGATGACGAGGCCGGTATCCATCTCTCCAAACTTTTTCACCATACCAGAGGTATAGCATAACATAATGTTCTCGACGAATTTATCAAGCATTTAGCTCCTATACATCGAGAATCTTTCGGGAAATCAGGTTTTGAGCCAACAATTCTGTTACAGGTTTACCAGATCCCCTTTTCATACCTGAAAAAAAAAAAAAGCAATGGAAGTTTCATGAATGATTTAAGTATAACATCAAGAAAATTAAAAATTATTACAAATATTTTGAATTATAATAATATTTTTCATATCAGACATTAAGACTTACCAAAGAATTTAAATAAATTTTGAATATAATTTTGCATGTAAAATTATATTCACAATTGTAAAATATGTCTCCACTTTTTTCAAATTCAGTTTTCAAGAATCGCTATTTAATACTCTTCTTTGTTTTGATAATATAATATTATATCTGTATTGAATAACCCTTCTTTTACGAAATCCATGCTTTGGTCCCCTACAGGCGAAAGAAATGAATGTCTCCGCTATTTCGGTCAATTGAATATCAACAGAAATGGCGAAGCTCTTCCGTCGTTACACGTCATTTAACATATTTGATAGAAAGTTTCCCCGCTGAAAACTATTCATGCGTGTTCATGCATTAATAGACAATTAGAGTTGCTGACGTACATCGCTTTTAACTATTATGTCGCTCGACTGAAATGTGAAATACATTTTACTAGCCCACATTTTCGTGGAATAAAAATACACTCTATGATGTTGTTTCTCCTAAAAAATTATTTTGTTTTGCAATGGGTTACTTAGTTTGCAAAATGTTACTTAGTTTTCTTTGAGAACAAAGCTCGTATGATTTACCTTAGCTAACATAACATAAGTTATAAATTAAATTAGAGAGCTCTAAAATATAAAGTTCTCTTGAATTTTTAGTTCTAGAAATAAAGCTAGTTAATAAACAAAGTGAGGCTCGATTATTTAATAAAATGGTATGGGATCATTTTTCTTCTTTTTATTTATTTTAGTTAACATTGTCGTCATCTTTATATAAACAAAGGGGTATTTTTAAAAATTCTCCATTTTCAAAAATACTAAGAATGGTAGTACAAGAAGTATCAACTAGGGAGACCTAAAATTAAAATTTCAAATCTAGCTGATTGCTGAAGCGATTTCAGGAGTAAAAAAGATATCCGAGTTTTTCAATATGGGTGCAATGCAGATAGTGTCAAATTAATTTCAGGTCCAGAATTCTTCTCTTGTTATTTCTTTTATTTCTTCTTGTTATTTCTTTTATCGGATGAAAGAGTTTAGTTTAGTTACATTAATATCCCGTTTTAAGACAACACTAGGGCTCATTTGGGATGGATCTCGTAATTGTGAGCCACGGTCAGATAACGAGGACGACAACTGAGCTTGCAACCCCTTTTCTAAGCTTCCGCACCCCATCAGTGGGAGGGCATTTGCCCCGACGGGTTTAGCGTGCACCAGACTCGGTTATACGACGATTCTTCGGTGAAATCGGGTTACAAAATTGAAAGTCTCCGGATCCAAAGCCAAGACCTTACCATCAGGCCACAGCAGTCCCAGATGGAAGCGAGAGGGAGAATTATAAGTAATATAGCAGAGTAAATAACTTCTTTGATACGGCTTTATATATATATATATATATATATACACATACAGAAGAATCGATGTTGTCCGAAATATCATCCAATAACCTATACTTATATATAAAGCTCAATGTGTGTGTGTGTGTGTGTTGGCGCTCTACAGAAAAGACCATTTGACCTACAGCTACCAAATTTGGTACATGTATACCTTAGAGGTCGGGAATGTGCACCTGGGGTCCCTTTTTTGAATTTTTAATTAGAATTTTAATTATTAATTAAAAACTAATTTTCCCGCCAAAAATTCTTTTCATTTTCCCCAACTCCAAAAGAGTGAGGCTTCAGTTTTTTTTTTTTTTTTTCCAACAGTAATGAGGCTAGGGTTAACATTTTTCGGCCGATTATTTCAAATGATTCTGTTTATTTTTTTAATGTTTTATGCAATTAAAATTAAACATTGTTAATTAATCGATCTTTCAGATTCATTCTGAAGTACTTTTGAATTAAAATAACACCGAATAAAGGAAATTAAAGATGTCTAATCTGCATAGCGTTACCCCAACTGGCGTAGAAAAATTCACGCATTTGCGTTATCGTAACTGGCGTTGAAAATTCACGCATGCGCATTGTGTTCTGATTGTTGACAAGATTATCAACGGATGATTCTTGATTTAAATTATTTTTAGGTTAGTTGCATGCTTTTGTAATTAAATTGTATTTATGTTAGTTATATATTTTTTGTATATGCTTATAGTTTTAAGTACATCGTTTTTTAAGTAGTTTTTTAAAACCTGTTTTCGACCGATTATTTTAAACGATTCGTTTTATTTTCTTAGTGTTTGATGCATTTAAACATAACATTGTTAATTAATCGATTAATTAATAGCATTGTTAATTAATCGATCTGTTCATGATGAATCTGAGAAAATTTTGTTGACAAATTCTTGAGAAATTAAGAAAGATATTCTTCAGTGCCCATAAAGTTTAAACGCTCAGTGACTCTGTTATCAGTAATCAAATTATAAAAAAAATGCTTTGTTTCAGTAAAAAATACTATATTAGTTGCAGATTAATTCTTTCCACTTTAATTTAAAGCATAAATTCTACGAGAGCTAACAGAAAATTAGAGAAATACATATTACGTTATGACTGAAGGCCTTTATAATATTTTGAGTGAATTATATGACTATCAAAATTTGAAGTTTTAAAATATTTTGATGAAGAATCTATTAAAGTAGGAATTGCGTCAAATATTTAATTATTAAAATTTAAACGAACATTAAGATAAGCGTACCAACTGGTCGCCAGAGGCGGCTAGTAAATAATAAACTGCTCAAAAGTAGAAAAAGTATTACTGAATTCAAAAATATGTATTCAACAGTTTTTCACAACATCTCAACTTAGTTATGAATAAAACCAAATCTATAATATTTTATTATATAATATAAAATATATTTTATATTATATAATTTTTTATTATATATATTTTATTATATAGCCCACCCCCTCCCAAAAAGATGAAAATGAAAACGCACAAGGAAAAAACAAGACATAAATGTAATCAGGGTGTAACATATTTTCGGCTAAATCTATCAAAAAAGTATCAAAAGTTTGTTACATAGTTGTAACAAAAATAGTTGTAACATTTTAAATATTGTTTAGCTAAAAAAAAAAAAAAAAAAAAAAAAATCCGTTTATCTAAAAAGGACTTGTAAACGTAAAGGAAGAATGAATGATCTTCGAAATCTGATTATTTCTACCATAATAGTGTTAAATCAGATCAAAATTTTTCTAAATTTGTAAATTTATCGTATTGAACTGATTATTCCGTGATAAAAACGCTTGGAAATGAAAACAGGATCGAAAACAAAACAAGTTGTGGTTGTCCGCTAAACCACACTAGACATGATCAGATTTTACTCAAAAAAAAATTGTGAACAATTCATGATTTAGTGTTGCAAAAATTTCTAGATTATTTTATTATTTTCTTTTTACCAGAATACGACGATCAGCTGGCTTACACAAACATTCGGTTAAAATAAGTTTTTTTTTTTTTTTTTTTTTTTTTTTGCAGTGCGAAGAACTGGAAGGTTAGATTGGTGTGGGGGGAAAAAAACAAGCAACTTTAAGAATTTAGTTGAAAAAAAGAAAAGTGCCGTTAGAAGGGGGGGAAGGGGTTGAGGGGGAGGGGCCTGTCAGCTTCAGGACTAGATAATTTGGTTTTTATTTATGGTATAATCGATCATTGTCTTTATCTAAATATTTAAAACGCGAATTTAAGATTATTAGCATAACTTTATTAAAATTATGAGCATATTGAAAAGAATGTTTTTATCAAGATAAGCGATCCTTTGCACCATTGCTTACAATATCCATCTCTGGCGTGACAACAAAGGTTACAATAT
This sequence comes from Argiope bruennichi, assembly GCF_947563725.1. Taxonomy (NCBI): domain Eukaryota; kingdom Metazoa; phylum Arthropoda; class Arachnida; order Araneae; family Araneidae; genus Argiope; species Argiope bruennichi. The sequence goes on from NC_079162.1 coordinate 123,197,932, forward strand.
ACATCTCTCTTTCTCTACTTGATCGGAAGTTTTAAAAAATATCATTGGACTTAAACCCGATTGCGCACATTTTAAAAGAACAGGAGATTACTATTAAAAAATTCGGCACTAAATTGAATTAAAAACGGTACTGTCGCCCAAATAATGTTAAAGCTAAAATTAAAAAAAAAAAAAAAAAATACTCTAATGTACTCCAAGACCAGACTTTGAAAGTTGTTGAAGAGCTAAAGGATATCCATTCAAGTACTAAAATTGCAAAATGTCAACATATTTACTGATTTGTAACGTTTATTATTGAAATGACTTTTATGAGGTAATTTTTTTTTGTTACACTTTGATTCTTGATTATCAAAAATAGTATATGTTTTGCATTGCATTTAAAATGCTTAGCGTAGTTTTTCTAAGAATTTATTAGAGATATTATTAAAAATTAGTTTTGTGAAACATCAAGTTTTATTAATAGATAAAACTTCGTTTCAATCTATTTCGAAAGTGCCCGTCTGCTTTTGGAAAAATATATACATAAGTACAAAGAATTATATTAAATCTATCTTATTTGTATTCAGATATCCTAAATAGTGAGATCTAAACCTTATTAAGTAAAATATGTTGCTTTTCGTACCTCGCATTAAGTTTTATTTTATCTTAAGTTGGTTGCAGTGCCTTAATAGCAGAATTTTGGATGGATTACAGCGGACTCCTATCAGGGAAAAATGCGATTCAAACCCTGTTCTACCCTTACAACACAAGAGCCATGATTCGTTTTTTAATTTAAAAATTGTATGCTTCCACAAAAAATATAATTAAGCAGGAAAAATAATAAAACTTTTTTATATATTAGTTTTCAGTTAGTGTTTCCCTCAATATTGACTACCTCTCTCTCTCTCTAGAAATATATCGCTAGAAATGTCAAAATATTGAAAGAAAAGTTTGTTTTATACAAAGAAACATTTTAGAATTTTTTTTCCAAAATAATTTCGAACTGCTCATTTTTGAAAACTAAAAGTTTCAATGACGAATACTGAATACCTCCCTATTCACAGCTCAAACTTATATGTTGTATTATTTTACTAAAAAATACTACTATGGAATTTTTGGAAGTATTAAACAAGGTTTTCAAACCGAATTTTGCATTATTTCTTGTACAGTGAAATAAACAAAATAAAAAAATACGCATGAATTAATAAATTAGCTGCCATTGTGGACCCATATAATGCAAGTAAATAGACACCTTTTAAACCAGATTCCAGAAAAATGGCCACTATGAAGAATTAAATAAATAATTGAATTTAATAAATAAGTGTGAATAATTACGCATAAATTAATAAAAATAATTAAATAAATGAATTAAATAGTGAATAAGTACGCATAAATTAATAAAAATAATTAAATAAATGAATTAAATAGTGAATAAGTACGCATAAATTAATAAAAATAATTAAATAATTGCGAATAATTATGTATAAATTAAAGAAATAGCTGTCGTAGGCGATTCATATAATGCAGTAAATCGACACTTTTAAAACCAGATTCCTGAAAAATGGTCCCTATAAATAATTAAATTAATAAAAATAATTAAATAAAGAATTGTGTATAGTTACGCATAAATTAATAAGAAATAATTAAACAAAGAATTATGAATAATTACACCTAAATTAATAAAAATATTTAAATAATTGAATTAAATAAATAATTGCGTATAATTATGCATAAATTAATAAAATAGCTGCCGTAGACAATCCATATAATGCAATAAATCGGCATCTTTAAAAGCAGATTTCTGAAAAATAGCCACTATGAAGTCGAAAAATAGTAAACTACAGTAGTACAAAGCTGTAATAGAATCCGAAAAGAGCAATGTGCTGTGATACAGTAACAACAGTGTGTTGTTGTTTTGAGAGTCATACCTCCAAGTTTAAAAGCATTTATTCATTGGAAATCAAATCTTAGAGAGCTAATAGATGAGCAGAATTTGATGAAAAGTTGATACTTTTTGTTATTAGATATACCATCAGAGTATTTACGCGACGAGAGATTTGTGTATCGTAGTTGCCGACAGACGCGCCACGTGCTCTATCAAAGACATCTGGAAAGAGGAGTTATCGTGATTTTCTCCTCCAGGACATACTTAGCTTCTTTCATGCGATAGTTCTCCCGGCATTAAACTGATGAGTGCTTTAGAATTTCGAATGGACAGATAGCACTCTTTCATTAATGTCCAGCAATCGAAGAGATAGGATATCATCCGCTCATTAGAATATGACCTAAAAGAAAGAAAATAGGCCTCCAGGTAGAAATGGCAGAGAAAAAAAAAGTTTTCCAAACGCTTATCAGAAGTGTTTTCTTTTTGGGGATTCTCTAATAATTGCAATTTTCGATCCTTCATTTTGGTTAACTCTTAGTTTAATATGCAAATTCCTTCTTCATCACTTTTAAGACTTCCCCTAATCGCAAACCCATGCCGACAGGAAAATTTTTTGTAGTTTTCCATATTCCTGTTTTAAGTGAGTGGAAAGTGCATATACGCCTCTTTTCTAACCGTAGTTTACAATTTAAATCTGCAGCCATCTTTATGAAACCATAGATACGGGCTGAAAATGTGAATTTGAATTATATTTTTTAAAAGACAGAAAAACAGCTAAGAAGATTTTTATAATTTGCAACGAATCGGAATAGTTCGGTTTCCAAAAGTTTATATTCATCTCCCAAGCGTGCTCGGTCAATAATCATTTATCCTGAATCTGTTGGATTATGTCCTTCGCGCAAGTTTTTTTTATTATAAAAATTCTAAACAAATGTTTTTCATATTTATTTTATAAATAATGATTCTTTTCATTAGAAAACTATTTTTCTGCACTCCCAAATAACATGTATTTATATAAACAGATTAATGATAATGTTCCACACATATATATCTCTTCTTTTGAATCATAAGTAAAAGAATAAAACATGAATACGTTTCGGTATGCTTAAATTGTTTTAGATAAGATGTCCTGATTTTCCTGCGTTGTTACTACAAATGTAACAAATACACGATAAAATAAATCCCAACAATAGATTAAAATAGATATATAATAGTCTAATGACAAAATGTGGAAAATAATCATCATTTGAAACATATCCAAATGAAAAGCAGCATGTTTTATAAGGTATCCGACTATGTTGTAAAGATACCTTTTCCCGAAAAATTTGAAATTTTTTTATTATCTGAAAATAATGTCTAAATTTCGTAGATTCTAAAATAGACTTTGCTTTAAATATATGCAAAATAGAACTATAGATACAGTAGTTTCAATAACACACAATAAAAAAAAAAAATGAAATCGGAAACAGTGGTATTTTTAACCAAAAATGAATAATTTATTTTATTTTTACCATAAAATTCTTCAAAATAATATTTGATATGCTTATATTGATTCTCTACCTACTCAGCCATAGTTTGCTTATTTTTGGCGTTTCTATTAAAAAAGTGTGAAAACTACATTTGTTTCCAGCACATTTGGATGAACTAATTTACAAGTATAATATATAATACCACTGTAATTGATCCACGAAAAACATGATATCTGAAAATGAAATCAATAAAATTTCATGAAATTTTGTATGCATGTATCAAAACCTTTGAGAGTATGATAGACCGCGGATTTTAAGATAGCTTCATTTAGATATGTTTTACAGACTCTTGAAGTTCAAAACATAGGTAACTATTGATAAAAAATCATTAACAGCAACTTCAAATGCTCATAAAACTTTTATTTATTGTTACGTTTTATCTTGCTGTCTGTTATATTTTATGTAATTTGAATTATATATAGGTGAAATGAAAATTAAATAGTTACATTATTTTTTAACTTATTCTGCTTTTCTTAACATTGAAAATTTTGCTAAATTTTCGTTAAATAAGCATTTTTTTTTTTTCAAAAACTAAAGGCAAAGAGTGTATTTTTCCCCCCTTCTAATAGTGGCCTTTCAAGTATGTTTTAGCTATCTGGTGCAATAAAAAAATTTTATATATCATTTTTTAAAAAATTCGTCTCCGAACCTAGTCGGATATACTTAATTGCCACTGTATTTTTTTAATGTAAGTGGTGAAATAATGCCCGCTTTTAGACAAAATTTCCTATGGTAATCTCAGGTACTGTTATCACACTGAAAACTCCACCTGGCAGCTGAAATACCGCTTAGTCTTTTACGTTCACTAAGTGGTCTGACAGTTTTATATGTATCCGATACCGAAGAACTACATTCGCGAATGTCGTTGCGGCATAAACAATCAAATGGATCCCGCCAGATAACAAAGAATCCATTTGAGTAACCTAAATAAGTTTCTAATTCTAACCAAGAATCTTTTTTTCCTTTCTTTCTTTCTTTTAGCAGACGGTGTACTTGAGTGGGTCTGAATGAATAATCATATGCGACACATATACTTTTTTTTTTTTTTTTGCAAAGAATCTCCGAAGAATGCTTCAGGATAACTAATGTCCTCTTCCGAACAGATAAGAACGACATTATTTACGGAGACAGATATTCCCCGCATTAAGTTTTTCCAGCACCTCGGCTGGAGCACACTATCCGCCTATCTTCAACCGCCTCCACAATTTTTGTCGCCCAAAGCCATGGCCTAACCGGCGTGATGAGGAACCAGCCTCTTTGAGAACAGGTAGTCACTGTATATATATCTATATACATTTGCAGGAAATGGTGGCGAGTTTTGGCAAGGTTTGGTAACCCTACTGGTTGGCACGTAGTTCGGCACGCGCCTCGTCCGGATGGTCTAGGCTACCTTTCCTTCTCTACTTTTTAAGGGAGAGAAACCAGTTTCAGAGGGAGTGTCACCTGTTCTTGAACTTGCGAATACCGGAGAGGAGCTTGTTTCTTGGACAAAGATGCTCTCGTTTATAAAAAATCTATATAAGATCACTACTCGAGAAATTTCTTTCTTTCATCTTGCTGGTTTAAAAGAACGATATTTACTTAAAAACAATAGCCAAGGAAAAAATAAAGGTACTAATAAAATTAATCAGTTATGATTATAAAATAATTCATTATGACATGCAATATAAATGTAACATGAAGAATTTGGAAATTTCCCAAAATTTCATAATATTGAGTTTAGTTTATATCCCCCCCTCTAAAGCTCAGTTTTGTATACAGCGTTAAGTAACTACTATTGAATGCATGAAATGAAAGCTGTTTATTGAAAACGATGCATCGCAGGCATGTTTTGGAGTTTGAAAGCGTAGAAAAATGTATTTAACCATATTTTATAACTAATGACTGAAACAAATGACTAATGACCTGTCTGGTTCCAAAAACATTAAGAAAATTAACATCATTCGTTTACAGAGGTTGCGAATACACTGATTTGTAACATTCAGCATCACAAAAAATTAGAACTTTATTTGAGTTTATAAAAACGCTCAATCTTTATTCGTGGGTATCTCTTGCGTCCATTTCAAAACAGTTGAGGAGCAATGCACTGGGAGATTATTGGGGATTCCTCCTACAAAAACATAGGTTAGATGCATTATAGTCTGATTTCCGTTAGATGCAGTAAAGGGATTCTCCCTTGCAAGTGATTCTCCTTTGCAAATATGCCATTGAGAGTCAAATTTAACTAAACAATAGATAAGGGCGAATTTCCTTTACTGACTTTTATCTTTACTTTTTGCTTTCACTCTTCTTATTTCTGAAATAATAATTTATCATTTTGGAACCTGTTAACTTTGAATAAATTATAGTTAATTCAGCGAAAACGAACAGTAAAAGTTACAGATAGCAACAGTCCACCATATAGAAAAAAACAACAAATTTTTCGTTCTTAAAGCCTTCTAGATAAGCATAATTTAGTTTCAGAAGTTACCTACATCAATAAATTATTTTCAGTCGTCATTCATAATTCGTTTATTCATTTCATAAATCACAGTTAGCGTCGTTTATAAAAAAAGAAAAGGAAAGAAAGGAAGAAAAGCTTACATATTTCTAAAATAAACTATCTTACTTTAAGAGATACAAAACTGCGAAGAATTTACTCAAAATCTTTACTGCTGTAAACGTCTTTTTCACCAAGTGTTGTCCATCTTACATGCCGGTCAAGCATCCTCTCACTGTTGTTAGTAATGTACTAGTGCACATATTTAACCCCATCTCAAAATCCCGTCAGAAAGCCTTGCTAATGTCAAATTGAATCTAACAAATCAATTAAACTGAATATAACTGTCTGGTAAAATTCTAATCTCATTTTTGAGATAAAAATGATAAAATCGTCACTTATTTAATTAATCAAATTTTGAAAATGTTTAAATACCTCCAAGAAATGTGGGGATAAAGCTTAAAAACGTTTTTGTTTTAAGAGCCTATTTATTCCTCAGTAGAAATGTGTTGTATATGCAGATGACAGAATGACAATTTTCTACAATAATTGCTTATTTAAAAACTTTTCTGCTTTTTCAAAAATTGTTTCTCAAACTTTAACTTATAATTTGATTTTATATTTTCTTTGATTGTAAAATGGCAAAAATAAATAAACATTAAATATAAAGCTATGTTTCTCTTTTATGCACTTTTATTTAACTTGACTGGCCTGTCGTTTATAAATTGCAATTTGTGACAGATTCTAGAAACATTTCCTAATAGGTTACAGTTTTGAAATGCTGTATATTTATATGTTCTTGATGACAATACATCATTTTAATGTTTTCAGACTTAATTATCAGATGATTCATTAAATTTTATTTCCATAGAATTCCACCTCCTGGATGGGAATAATTGACTTCGAAATTCCGTAATATTTATAAGGATGAATTATAAATTAAAGATAAAGATGTAGAAAATAATTAAGATATAAAAATCTTACTTTCTAGTTCACTAGTTATAAGTGTTAACTGTTTTAAAATTAAAACTGTTTTTAAAATTTTCTTGTATCAGAAGTAAAATATTCCTACTCTGTAAAATGCTATTCTATTAAAGCTACAAGATCAATATACATACAAGCAGAATAAGTATAATTGTTAATGATAAAGGGGAAATATGCACGAATTTGCAATGTACTAAAAAACTTCTAAAAACAAATTTTAAAAAAACCGAATTTCTCAGTGCATTTTTTAAGATAATATCCTTGATTTTATAATAAAATCAAACAACTCAAACATTATTGTAAATCATTCAATTGCTCAAATTCAGTTATAAATAAAACAATAAATAATTATTTGTGTCTTTAGAAATCCTATTAATATAATTTTCATCATATTTCTCAGGTCACATTCCATCGTTTTCCAAGTTTCACAAAAAAAAAAAAAAAAAAAAAAAAAAAGACCATTATCATAGAAAGAAAGATATCGAATTTTTATTAAGAACAAGGGCAATAAATTAGACAATTAAAACGCAAAACAATTATGTTTAAACTCAATTTATGTAATGTCAAAAGCATTCAAAGAATGAGCGAATGGTAGTATTGGGTGAGTCGGAAAGTTTCCACCATTTTGGAATAGATAGTTTTAATTACAGTAAATTGCACATTTAAAACTGGCAACGTTCCAGTAGAACATCTGTGGCCGATTTCGAACAAATTAAGGTACTAATCATAAATAATCAGCCTATCACCACTCATAAAACAACAGAATCTCTAAATCCATATTTTTGTGTCTTAGCGCAGAAATTAGGGCACTCAACAAATTAAATGAAAATTTTAAATAACCTTACTGCGACGAGTAATTTATTACTAATAAGCAACGAAAACGATTTATTTTTGAAAGGGATAACAACGAGCAATGAGAATTGGAATATCTGTGATCATTTTGAGTGAAAACGATTATGAGATTATTCTAATGAGCTTCCATCAAACACCCCAAAGACCACTATCAGTTCATACAATGTTACCGGTGATGCTGGAATGGCATTGTCCAATTCTAGTTTCCGGCGCTTAACGAAGCAATTAATTCGTTTAAAAAAACTGAATAGTTGAAAAGTATGATAGTAAGCCATCGACCAAAGAGGATGAAACTGGCTAATTGTAAAACGTGTATTTTTTCACGAAGATTCTCCTACATATCTTTTAGCCAACTTGCAAAAGTTTATGTAGCTTGGCTAGTCCAGATTTGACCTCTTTGGTCTACCGATCATTTCGCTCATAAAAAAAAACTCTCTAAAGGGGGGAAATTTAATTAACTGGGGGATTGTAAACAGAACCTTGAACAATTTTTAAAGTTAAGCCAGGACTTTCAATGAAAATAGGTTAACGAAACTTTCCAAAAGATGAAGGATCATTATCTAATGAAACAGTGAACATATTGAATAAACATTATTTGTATAAGAATAGATCTTTTAATTTTATCCTAAAATTCAATGAAAGCTTTCCGAATGATCTAAAATTTCCTAATGCATGATTACTGTACATGCGATAAATAATTCATGCAAAAAATAGTTTGACAAGAACAAACATGCAGCTTCCATACATGGACATCCTTTTAAATGTACATGCTCTCCTCAGAATATTTAAGAAAGCTCCAGTTAAATATATGGAAATTTCACGGCGTTCATGACCAGCTCCGTTATCTTGAATTCACCATTTCCTAGTATTAAGAGATACATGAAGAGTGTAAAAATTCTTACTATAGTGTCATAACCACTCACCGTTTACTTTTAATTCAGACAAAATATTAGCCACCGTAGTTGCAGGAGAAAATTCAGTTAATAGTTATAAAGTTCTACAGATAGAACAATCTTGCATTAAAAAAAATGTTTAGAAGGAATTTTAGTGATGTTAATTTGGAGAGTAAAAACCAATAACTTTAATCAGCTTTAGCGAATAGTTCACACAAAGGACTACCAATTAATCCTCTGTTAATTTTTTAAGGAATCGATGTTATGAAAGAAAATGAATTAGGCTTGGAAAAGCTTTTCCAATATAAAAAAGTTTCGTATCCCATATCACTTTTCAGAGAGTTAAAAATGCTAAAGAACTAATCGGGAAAAGTATGGGAACAACGATTGCACTTTTGTTTGTAATGATTATAAAAGTGCCAACAATACGAAACTTGAGAAACAATTTCGACACTCATGATTGAAAAAAAAATTGGCATAAGATTTACCAGTAATTATGGCAGTCACTATATCGCAAGAGAACTTCTTGTCCAATTATCAATACAAAACTATATTGATAAAGATATTTTCTGTTGAGGTAAAGGTAAGTGTGTAATGGTGACGTTAACAGTCGGCCACCAATTTTAGAAAAATCGGCATTGTGATCATAATTGATGATGTCAAATCCAATAACCTTGATTCTAAAGGATAAAAATGGAATCAGGCATTGGCAATATAGCAATCAGCGTCGTGATCATAATTGATGGAAAAGATAAAAATGGAATCAGGCATTGACAATATAGCAATTACAAAAGAAGAGCATCTCATAAGAACTACAGAAATGTAAACTCAAAGATCAAATCCCGTTCTATGGGTGCAACATTGCAACGACTAGCTATAACAACAGCCAAGTTAAATTCAATGAGGTGCTACACCAAACATATTCCAGAAGTATTTATCAGTTTATTTCAATTCAAAAATAGGTGAACGAAATTAGTAAGACAATTTTCTGGTAGCACATCCAGCTACCTTAAAAACAAACTTCCTCAAAATTTTATTTCACTATTTTAGTTACTTTTGAAATTCGAATTAAAATGAACAAGAATTCTACGCTCTTTAATACGTTACAGGTTGATACTTCTGGAAAAACAGATATTTTCGAGATATTCAAGATGTATTAAAAAAAAAAGACTTATATAAGATGGTGAAGTGAGAGAATCCTCCAGCACAGGGTACTTATAGTCATGTATGGCTCCTCATGCGTATAAATCACTATAATTCTCATCGCGAATTACTACGATTCTCAGTAATCCGACAGATATCAAACAGAGAACTGCCGGATAAGTATAAGCTTCTTTTAATAATAGAAACTATATTTATAGCAGAAAATATTATAAAATGCACTAACAGAAAATTATGCTATGTATTATAAATATCACAAAATGAAATCCCATTTTCCCCTTATCACGAATAAATTCCTATGATTCTCAGTAATTCGACAGATATCAAACAGAGGACTTCCGGTTAAGTAGAAATTCCTTTTAATAATGAAAACAATGTTTATTTTTAAAAAAATATTACAAAATGATCTAATAATACAGAAAATTATATTATGTAAAATAAATATTACAAAATATAATTCAAAATCAAATTGTTTATGTCGCGACTTGGTCATAGACATCTGTATATAATGACTTGTTTTCCCTTCAAACACTCCACACTCAACTTTCCGAAACCCCAGGTCTTTTAAAAGAAGCCAGAATATCAAGTCTTAAGTACATGTATACAAATTTTAAAAACTATGCATTTAATCATTTTTTTCACCCCCATCTTGAAATCACCTTCGACAATTAGATGAAAAAAGAATAATACAATAAATAAAATTTTTCCTTTTCTTTTTTGCTAAAAACTTTTATTTATATGATGATTGGCATTCTTTATGAATGGAAACGGTGATCCATTTCAAACAAATCACTGTAGAAATCATTATCATTCAAACATTTTGAAACGTCTGTCGAAATTTTTCCTTGAGATTCTTGTTTTTATTGCTTAATTCTTTTAGATAAACGATTAATTTGACTGGTGCTCTCTAGAAAGAAATTGACATGAAAGTAAAGAAAGAAGAAAGTTAATTCATACTTTCAAATTAGATTCATAACACCATAAGAAAAATTTAAGAATGTCATCAATTCGGCGAGTTTTTCAATTTTATGATTAGAAATGACGCAAAAATAGCTTTACTAGATTTGCCAAACGTTCATATATAAAATTTAATTTATTATTTAGGTAACACAGCTGTATTTTTAAACATCATTTTAATTTAAAGTTGAACAAATTTAATAAAGTGGAAAACATTAGAAAAATTACACCCAGAACAAGTGTAAAATGTTTGTTTTTTTTTTAAATTTCCAATTACTAAAAATAAATACGCATACATTAAGCACCCTTTATTTTGAAACAACATTCATTAACACTCAAATTTAAGCAAAACAGCAATAAATCTATTGAAATGAAATTAACGCATACCGCACTTCTGATCATATTCAAACTTTCCAATATTTCTTAATGAATTTCGTTTCTAAATCCAGTCAAAAGTTAAAGCCAAGAAACAGCAACTGAAATAAAAATATGCGATCTTCAAAAAGAGAGAGAGCATAATATTTTCTTGCAGAATATTTCAAACAGACTTTCGCTATTATTCACTCATTTATTAGAAACAACCAACAAAAGGCTGGATTAAGAAAATGTAACATAAAAAAAACTGTTTTCTTGATACGTTGCTCAGATAGCACAAAAATAAATAAATTATAAAAAGGTTCACAGGAAGTCTTCATTAACTGGCTGAAAGAGAGAGAAAAGTAACATATCTCTTCATTCAGCCTCTCACTGCCCAGCGACTCAACGCGGAAGTTATCAAACATATTTATTTTCTTTCGCAGTTATGCGATTGAAATCGTATAAACCGTGTCGCCTCCATCAGTATGCCTAACCAGTGGTCCGTGAGATTCCAACGAGACAATGCAGTAGATCTCAGTTTTCGTTCAAAAAATAGATCCCTTCAGTTATTCAAACGTGACGAGCTCTTTGTTTTGTTAACCGATTGCAAAAAAATAAAAAACAAAGGAAGAAAGCGTAATACGGAATAAAATAGATTTATTTGGGATAATTCTGGATTATCTAACAAATTGATTACCCACATTTTGTTAAGCAATATTTATAAGCATTATGGTTATAAAATAGAAAATCTTATCCTAAAATTGAGCATGCATTTATCGAAGGATAAATGTAAAGACATGGTTATGTTTTAACTAACTCCCTATGGATTTTATAAAACACACACACGTTGAATTTCTAATTTTGTATAAGAAATGCCTTTTCTAGTAAAATAGCAGATCTGAGTTCCTGATTAATAATGATGAGAATATGATTATGACAACACATTTCAAATAGAAAGGCAGAAAGCACGGGAAAGAGTGTCGAGATGTATTTAGAGCTTATATAGCTTCCAAAGGTAATTTTTCCGTATATTTAACCGAGATAGTATTTATTTTCCGTCCGTCAAGAATGAAGAATTGAAATGAAAAACAAAACGCCCACAACTTAAAAGTGAAAGTGAAGTTTCAATTCTCTTGATTAGAAAGTAATTATTTTAAGAACAATGATAAATTGAAATTATTACACACACACATGTCAATTTTAGTTCAATGTGTTTTGTCTACACAACCTTTCCACCTGATTTGTCACGATTCTTGAGTCTTTTACATAAATCAAAATTTTCAAATTTTAAAACAATAGAAATAATAGTCTTGCTTTACTTCTTTGGAATGTTTCTTGACTCTTAATTCACGAATATTTTTATCTTATCTAATAAAGTCCACTGTTCTGGAAATGCATTGATATTTCCGTTCTTAAAAGAATCTAATGGATATTTGAGATGTTTTAATGAGCTAGTGCAATTTTCTAATATATAAGAGAATTTATGAATTGTAAACTGTCGTAAGAGACATAATTACAGTAAAATTAAAATCAGATATGTGCAAGACGTGTTCTAAGGACAAATTTTGACTTCTAGTCATTCCTAATAATTTATTTTAAAGTCGTTTTTTGATAGTCAAACTTTACCATTTACATTTGCTTATTTATGAAATAAGAAACAGAATACCCTCTGAAATTATACTTCAAAATATGTAAAAATTATTGTACACCGAATATTTGCAAAAATAAATCAGTGAAATGACGTTTCTAGACACCGAATGGGCTCGTCAATTGTGAGATAACTGAGAAAATATGTATTTGTCGCATTCTTATTTCAGAAAATAAAATTGATTTAGGAAACCACTACCGCTTTGGATTGTAATTAAATCATTGTCAACCCTGAAAATACTTTTGTCCAATGTTTGAAGGTTTTTCTTTGCATATTGAAAAAACAGCGGAATGATTTCTTCATTTTCTTTACTACTACAAAATGTCTTAAACGAAATTGTGCTCATTTCATATATATTTTAATTTACGTAAGATGGAGAAGATCTCGAGTTTTCTGAAGTAAGAAGCCCTTTGACTTTTCATTTTATTTTTATTATTATTATTTTATTTTTATTATTTAACCTCAGATAGTAAAAAATCGATGTTCTGGAAGTGAAGAGACGCATTTTCAGTTAAAAGTTGAACTCATGAAAAGTTAATTGTTAAGAATAGGAATGAGTTGATACCAAATCAAAACAATACAGAAAGCAAACATTTTCTTTAAAGGTTACATTGTGCTATTTAAAATTTTCTCTCTAGAAAATATCGGTGAAAGTGAATAAATGTCCTCCCGAAGGAAAAAAAAAAGGAGCGAAAATTAAATTGTCTAAAAAAAGAGTATCAATTGTAATGAATATCTTACCTTAACAGCAACCAGAATATCATGACTCGCATCTTGTAAATGGTTTGATGTTGAGTCAGATGACTTCCTAAAGAATTCGAACACTGTGAACAGGGAATTCTTGAACGCTCTAAGACTAGCAGGTGTTTTTAAGTTAAGTACATATTCTTTGATGTCAAACGATTATGCTGCTATGCACAGCTGCCAAAACAAAAATGGTTTAGGCAATTTTAACTTTGGCGGGAAGAATTCATTGGAGTAGAAATCGTTTGCGCTAGTAGTTGAGAATCTCTCTTGTGACTTTCTTTTAGGAGCAAAGGAAAAATTAAAATTAACATTTCCATCTCAAGAGCCTTTTTTCTCAGATCGCAACAGAACATACCTGTGGCATAATGTGTAGATTATCTTAGCATGTTATGTGTGATCTATGATAAATATTCCTTCTTTATGTTTGTATCATTTGCGTGTGTATGTGTGAGGGAGAGAAAGAGAGAAATAAAGATTTAATAATGGAAAAGGCAATTTGAAATCGAATCTATAACATATATGTCGAGTGTCGCGTGTGACATTATTAGATAAATAAGCTCAGATCCGCATAATTTAAAGAGATAATAATATAATGATAATTATGATCTTTTTTATAAACGTTGTTATTTTCCCTTTCTTTCTTTCTTTTTTTTTTAAATTTGTATCCTCCCATCTAACTCTGCATGAAAATCTATGTATACCAGTAAATTTTCTTGAAATTTTACATAAATATTCAACAAGTGGCGGATCAAAAACAAGACTAATGAACACAATGTCACTACTTTGCTAATTTGTGTGTGTGTGTGTGTGTGTGTGTGTGTGTGTGTTTTCGATTTCAGGAATATTTTTAATGAGAGGATAATTTAAAGAGACATCCATAATGTATGTTTGAATACATCTCTAGCCATCAAATTGAGACAGTTATTTAATTTTAGAACTCTCAAATGTTTTTATTTATTTCGCGCAACAGTTTGAAAAGAAAAACGTATTCCGGCTTTCGAATATACTATGATGCCTACAAGGATCTCTCCTCCATATAATTCATTTATGATATTTCATTTTCTCTGTAATTATTTATTATTGAATTTGCTTCTATAGTGAAAAATGTATATCACTTTGTTCTAGTCATAATTCTTTTCTATTGATTTTGTTGTTTATATATATAGCATTACCTAAATAAAACTTTCAATACATTGATCTTTGTTTTTGGAACTGAATTGTATTTTTCCTCTCTTTCCTCAAAACAAAAAAACAAAAAAAATCTGGTAAATGGGAGCATTCTTATTCTATACAAAAATGTATGGAAATATGTGAATAAAAAAAAGTACTACTGTTGATGATTTTGTAAATTACTTACTTCTGAAATAAGCACAATTAAAGATTTTGTGGAGGATACTTTGCAAATCGAAAATGCACGCGGCGGTGATAATGAAGAAATTATTCCATTTTTGAAGATGTCTTGTAATAACTGCGAAACATTGAAGAGTTTCTTAACATGTCGCCATGACACTGAAGGAAAAGCTTTTAAGAATATGAAATCAATCAACGGAGTTTTAATTAGAAAAGATAGATCAAAGAAAAAAATCAAATGTCCGGCAAGCAAAACTAAAAAAAAAATTTCGAAATTAAATTAAAAGTTCAGCATTTCTTTGAAATCTTTTTTAAAACCAACCAAATAAGCACAGAAAAAGGGGAGGGGAAGAATATTCTCTAAAGGGTACTAAGAAGATTAAAATTTGTTGCTATTTAAATTTTTATCTCTCATCTTAAATTTTTCAAAAAATAGCATAATATAAACATCAATAAAATACCATTTTATTGTTATACGCTCAGGTGTTTCATTCTTCAGTTTTTATTGAAGAATGAAAAGAAATATATATATGGTTATTACTGTAAAAGGGACATTTCAATAAAAGCGCTTTAATGATGCGATAATGTAATTATTTCAGAGTAATGCTTAATATCCTACTTGTAATGAATGGAATAATAATTCCTGAATTCAATTTCATCATATAGAAATTTTAAAAATATTTCACAAATTATTAATATTATGTCAGTTTGGAAATAATAATATAGTGAAAATAATTCTGAAACCTTACTGAAAAGTAGGTATATCATTATATGCAGAGGCTCCAATGATTAATCTAATCTAGAGGATCCTCTGCAATGTAATTAATCCAATGCAGAGGATCCAATGTTTAACCATTATTTAATTGGACTTAGTTCTCGTTGGTAAGTTGCCTTGGAATGGTTCCTTGAACTGGTTAGTAAACGACATACCACAATGAAAGCGTTCGCTTATTGCGACAGGAAAAAAGAAAGGTGCAATCCGAACATCCTTAAAAAAAATTTGTCAATTTAAAAAAGCCCATATACATTACTCCACATAAGTTTGAAATAATAAGTTATCTGAATATAAAATAAGTTATACTTAATTTTTCAAAAACATTATTTCAGTCGTAATTGGAAATATATTGGACTTTATTTCATTTAAGATTTATAAGGCTTATGATGAAATTTATGAGTTAAAAAGGGGAGATATACAGAAACCTTTCCATTTATGTAGGAATTCTGATTCACTGGATTTTTCAAATTCATCCTGCAAAGAATAAAATTGAAAGAATGCAGAGGCAAAATGTGTGTTATGATATTAAATTTAGCTTAAATATGCATTCAGAAGGAAATCAGTCCTTCACTCTATGTACTAAACTTGCTTCGGTTTTTAATTGCTTTGTGGAAGGCAGAGAGATTTTTCACATTTTCGAACGAATAGTGGGTAAAATCAGTTATTCCAAGCAGCTCCAACTATTGTAATTCTTTATCCAAGATCAATCGTCCGCCTGAAAAGAGAAAATAGTTCATTTATATATATATATTGGTTTTATCATAAAGTTAGCAGTGATGTTTTAAAAATAAATTTCTCCTCTACAGTTGCATGATTCATTTTTCTGGTGTGATTAATTATGACACCAGAAAGAGGAATTAATGTATTTGTTCTCTTAAAACTTTAATGTTTAAGATTTCAAAAAGTGGTGAGGCCACTTTTTGAAACCACCACAAAAGGCGGATAAAACAACGTGGAATTGCTATATGTAGAGCAAAAACAATGAAATTTAATTGTTTTATCCGAAACTAAAAAATTTATCATGAATGGCTAGTAAAATCATTTTGGCTCAACAACTAGTGTGAAAGCTGATAGCTGAACTAGCAGCTAATGTGTAGGCTGAAATAATTTGTAAAAGTTTTAGAATGATCCAAACTTGGCATCAATCTTCAGTTTGAAAATATTTATTGGAAAAACACTTTCCTTTCGTACTTGGGTGCAAATTTGCAATTTCTTTTTTAAAAAATCATTAAATGGTTGAGTCATTTATAACAGACTGATTCTGTAAAGAAAAGAAATATTTGTTGTAGACAAATATTTCCTTTCTTCACAGAATATTTGTAAGGAAAGATTTGTTTCTTTACAGAATTTTTGTATATATAAAAATTATTATTTATTATTTGTTGTAGACTTATATTTGTTGGAAACAAAAAAGTTGATACATCGAGAATGTATTGGTAATATTAAATCACACGGTTCTCATTTATACTTTATTATATTTCAAAATTTAAAATAAAATTGATTCTCTTTTGGAGAATTATGACTCATTGAATGTTTTGTTATTTATTCCTTTGTGATAATCAAACATAGTGGAAAAATCCCAATCGTATTTTCTATCATATCAAAATCTTTATTTAACAACATTTATGCATTATCTGTGTAAGAATTAATTGAAACGGACATAAATTTTAAATTACTTATTTAAGCATCTTAATATTTACGAAATATTAATTAAGATAATGAAAAAAATTAAATAATTTAGCAATTCAAAACACATATATTTTATTAATAAAATATTTAAAAATGATTCAAATTATACAAATAATTTTTTAACTATTGTTGAAATATAAAATTTTTTATGTGGAATGCTTTTAGACGGCGTTTAAGAATTTCAGCGCCAGAGGCCCCAACAATCCTTACCCGCCTCTGCCTGAACGCTTAACAGCCTTTCAGATATAATTACTGGACTCCGTAACCGATCTGGAATAATTCAGTTACCTCTATTACAAAAAGTGAGAAAATCATTGATAAATATTATTTAGCTCTGTATAATTACGAGATATTATTTGCTTAGATTTATATTTCAAATGTAATGTAAGCAGTCTTCGCAATCTAAAAAATCCACATAAAATCACGGAAATAAATGTAAAAAAACATGAAAATCGTTAACACCTATTTTCTTTCAACATCATTGTACAATTCAAGAGAGTTCAACGTTACAAATTTACCATGCATTTGATTGCGTTACAGATGACATCAATATCATATTTCTGCTAAATATTCTTTATTTTTGAGAAGGAAACCTATTTTTAAAAAAAATTTGTTTCTTCTATATTCCAATTTTTTTAAACTTCCCCAGCTGTTTCTCTTTTTCATTTCAGAACTTTGAAACCTTTGGATTTCAAATCCTTTAATTAAAATGAAAAATCGTTGGAGCTTTCAAAAACTCTACAGTTTATATTACTTCAGATACCTTTGTCATTATTTTCTTTTAGAGATAAAAGACAAATGTTATCTTTATTATTAATTTTTGCAACTTCGCCTTGCAATTTTCTTCTCAGAATTGCTTCTAACAGATGCCTTTCTGGCCTGAAAATTTTAATTTGCGCAGTGGGAAAGTTATTATAATGTAGCCTTTCATTTTGAAAATAAAGAGACCGAAAAAAATAGTTTTTTTCACCTTTGCAGTTGTTAAAACAATAGCGTGCGAAAGGACGTCTAGGACATCTATAAATTGCAATGGAGCAAGTCTCAGTGTAAACATGTAATCATTCAGCAGATAATAGAGAAAGGTTCTTGATATTTAAATTCAAATTAAATTACAGAGCGAACGTGCATAAAAAAGTAAGTAAATAAATAGAACTTCCGTTGGATCGCAGAAACAGAGCCCGCCTACAAATTGTGTAACTTCTGATGTACCGACGATGACACAAAGAGTAGAACGAAGGTAGGATTTAAAATGCAATCAGCTAACGGAGGTCCTGGAAATGATTCACGTTTTCCACGCCTTACGTTTCATTTCCTATCGCATTGATTTTTTAATCATGTACACTTAGGAAAGAAAAAATGAATAAGCTAGTAGTGTTTGAACAGAAGACATTTCCTCATCGAAAGGCGGTGATGCGAGAAATTCCAGGACATCCTAGGAGTCCGTTACTGCCTTTCTTCAGAGGCATATTTAATTGCCCTGCTTCGAAACACATTAGAAATACGAAATTACAATTGACTCCATAAAGTAATTACATTCTTCAAGAGGATTTTTCTAAAAAACTTCAGTTTGATTTTTTTGAAAGGCAAGATAAAGCTAGCGAGATTTGAGAGCGAGTTGGGTATCCTTCACGCCTTATTCAATTTGGAATTAAATTTTTATCCTAGAGCAACGGCTTTTTTTTTTCTATAAATTACAACAATTCATTTTTAAACTAATCATCTTTCATTAGAGACCAAATCGACTGAACGATAAAGATCACATGCCTATAAATTGTCTACCGTTTATACTTTATTAAATTTGTCTATATAATGAATACTGAATGCATGCGTTATTTGATTTTTGATATTATTAAGAAGTTTAACTTCAACACAAGTTGCAATGCTAAATAATAAAACTTATTTTTAATCTCAAGATTATTTTCTATTCATAGAATAATTTAATAAGCTTCGAAATATCAAAAGATCATTGATAATATTTATTTCGAATACAAAAAATTCAGAAACCTGTTTGAGTTTCCTTTCCCATACCGAAGCATTTTTAGACTGTCCTTTATTCTCTTACAAAAAAATAGTCGCCTGCATCCCCTCCATATCTCCGGAAACTAAAAGCCATATACGTTATCAGTCTCCTAAATATATTCAAGATAGGTCTAACTTCTTAGACATCAGGTTAAAAAAAGTTTCCTTTCAGAAAGACAGCGGGAGACTGTGTAATATATCGCCAGGTACATTCAAGAAATTACGAGCAGGTATCCTTGTCAGATCAGTGAGCCAAGCAGACCGGAGGCGATGTGGGGGGAAGATCCCTTGTAGTAGAAGGCTCTGAGCCCTCAAGGCAATTCACTCACTGACAGCACCGGATGTTCTAATCTCTTCCCAATTACAGTTTTCTTTGGAACGAGCCAGCTTTCGGGGGAGGGGGGGACGGAAAAAATTGCAATTAAAACTCATTAACCCAAAGTTGTTCTCCATGTACATACAGTAATTTTTAATGGAAATGAAAAATTTTATAGAATGAAGCATGTCATTTGATATCACTTCAAATTTAAAAATGACATCAAATTACAGATTTAAATAATTAAACCATTTTTGAAAGCTTATGTATAAACTCGGTTCAAGCGCAGGCTTTGTTTTTTTATTGCATTTCACCGTTCGTGAATGTAATTCAGCAGTTTTGAGCTTTGTTTTGGGCTCTTTGTTTCGACTTGGATAGTTACTACGGACCAGAAAACGAATGCGAGTCTCTAGATTTAAATCAATAAAATAAGACCTCATACTTTTGCTTTGCATTTTAGGCCCTGTCAGAAATTTTTTTGTTGGAATCTCAGCTACCTTTACAGAAAATTCTTTGGTTTACCAAGATAATCACTATATTCAAACATAACGCTTAAACAAGATTAAATAATTATTACGAGGTAAAATATATATCTTCTTGAAAGCGTTTCATATATGAAAGAGTTTTGCTATTATTAATTTTGATTGATGTAATTAAGCCGGTTATTTATCAGCATCTGAATCTATTATCAATTTCAGAGCTCAGTAAGAAAAGCCGATAATTGTCAACGATAATAGTCAAAATTTAGAGGAAGAGAATGAGATGACGAATGTATATTCGGGTGGGCAAACTTAGAGAGTATTAAGTGTAAACGGAACCTTTGTACAATCATAGCCCATGTAGCAAATTGTATTCCAAGTTGAATTCTCCATTTTATGATATATCCAGTTTATTACTGACATTGTTAACAATATCTTTCTAAAATGTGTAGCAAATTGTATTCTATGTCGAATTCTTCATTTTATCATATATCCCGTTCATTACTAACATTGTTAACTATATCTTTCTAAAATGTGTAGCAAATTGTATTCTATGTTGAATTTTCCATTTTATCATATATCCTGTTTATTATGGACACTGTTGACCATATCTTTCTAAAATAACTGGAAGTTCTAGTATAAAATCCCTTTTTGAATTAGCTGATCTGAGTTTTTTCACATTTATCCCATCGAAAATTACTAAAATATGTAAAATTAAAAATAAGCAAGATGGGTGCCATTCGATTTTCACTACGATAGTGCAGAAAAAAAGTTTGTGCTACAGATTCATGTACATTGCATAGAAAGAATAAAAGTTATAATTCTTTATAAACAAATCCTATACAAAACTTAAGTAACATTTTTCAGATTTTACGCTAAGAAATTATTTAATTATTTCAGATATATCAAAAATAATACATAATTATTTTATTCCATTAATAATAATACCATACAATTTAACCAATTTATCCGCACTAAATATATTAAGGATAGTTTCATACATATATATATAGAAAGATTGCAGAATGTTTTACCTATGTATTTTGGTAAAAAAACTATATCAATTTTATATTGACATTAAAAATAATACAAATGAAAGCGATCTCTCATATGTTTAGTGATAATTCATACTAAAAATATACGTGATGAAAAAAAAGTGAAATTCTGTTTAGTTTTGAAGTATTTTCTTTCTACACTGTGACGCTGGTTGATGACCCAATGATTTTCAATGATAACAAACACATTGTGATTTGTTTATACAACCAAATCATTAAAAATTCAAGGTATCCGCCAACGCCAAAAACTTAATAGTTTGTTGAACTGTCAAGTTAACTATTAGAAGAACTTAGTTGAATTTAACAGCTGAAAAGGGAATAGTAAACAATATGACAAGGAAGTATTCTTGATTGTTTTTATCTATATAAAGTTTAATGCCCATTTTTGCTTCGTGCTATTTCCAATATACTATATATTAATATGAAATATTTTCAGTATGAATGTCTTTATTTTTCATGGCATTATTGAAAATTAAGGTAATTTTGAATCATTACAGTATTTTGGTTTTCTATTGAAGCTATAACATTTGACAATAGACGTATGGAAAATCATATAAATGATATTTCTACCAAATAATAATCGTTAAATATAGCGTTAAGTCAGCTAATATGTATTTTCAAATTTGTTAAATGAAATATTTAAAACTGTGGATACAAATTGAATGGCGAATCAAAATAAAGACTTATCAAAGTAAAAAAAAAAATGAAAATTGCTAAATAAATAAATAAAATAAATTAAGTTGAGGAAAAAAAGCCTAAAAAATTGAGAATAATGAAGAAAAATTCCCCCCCCCCTCCCCCTTATAAATTATAATTAAATTTGAAACTCGTGTTTCTAGAAATATAATGCTTTCCTAGATTTTCACTTCTTTGAACACGATAATGGAAATTCTGTTTAAAATATCTGTCCAAAATTTAGTATAGGCCTTATTTATAATCTTGTGAAAGGAACGAGCGAAATATCTGTATGAATATAATACGCTATGAAGTTATACTGCTTTTAGAAATTATTGAATGCCTAAAATTTAATGAAAAAGTTTTTTAAGTAAAAACTCCTATATTTTGCAAATATTTTGAAATATTGTCAAACTTTTGGCTCAGCTCTTAAACTATGATTTAATGATTAAATGCACTTGAAGATATCTAAACATTTCTTATTGACCGAGAGTAGTTGAAAAAGGTTAAATTCAATGAGAAAAATTCTAAGCTTTCTAAAATATTTGTTAAAAATTTTTAAATAATAAATATTAACTTTTCTGCATTAATGATTAAGTTTTCATCTATATATCATTTAAAAATACAAAAATATTGCTTCAAAAACATTATAAAAAACTTCTTACGAAATTTAGAGATGTGTGCTAATTAAAGAATTAAATTTCTTTAGGTTAAAATAATGACTCATTTATGGCAATAATTTCATTTGTGTTTGTGTATAATTCTTATGTATAGTACACGTATTTATGTGCTAAATTATTGCATATGTTTTGAACTGAGATCTTTTTGAAAAAATTGAAATTGGTTTCTAATTAAATGAATTTCCTGTTTAGTAATTCGATAAAATAAATCTTAAAATAACAGACAGACAGACTTAAAATAACAGACAATCTTAAAAACACATGACAGTAATTTTTGACTTAGCAAACTTTTCTACAAGAATTTAGATTAAAAATGTGAATCCATGAAAAGAAGAGTTTTTAATTCAAAATTATCCCAAATATCCCATCTTTCTGTAAAATACTCATTAATGACAAAATGAACACTCGTCTGAAATCGACGAGTGTGCAAACAACACATTGCCGACAAATTGTCGACCAACATTCTGTAAGACCAATTAAGTCGGCATATCTTTTATAAACGACGCGTGAACTCAACACTTCTTTGTCCTCACGCAATTCGAAATTTGTAGTGTTTACGTAATGTTATCCTATTACTTATCTTTTTTTTTTCAAACAAAAAGACTCGTATTTCGCAATGAAACCATTTTCATGTTAATTCATCTCATATACTTACCATCTTTATCAAATAAACATTATTTCCACTGAATGATTAAACAAATTTATTCGCTTTTTGGTTAAGTTTTAATGCCCAGGAACACGCAAGGAAGACTGAAGTCCCCTGAGA
Organism: Argiope bruennichi; assembly: GCF_947563725.1. Taxonomy (NCBI): domain Eukaryota; kingdom Metazoa; phylum Arthropoda; class Arachnida; order Araneae; family Araneidae; genus Argiope; species Argiope bruennichi. The sequence continues at coordinate 123,221,207 of NC_079162.1, forward strand.
CCAACCACCTGTGGTGAATATTTGCAATTCTTTGTAGTTACTCCTAATAGTTTCCACGCAAACCAAGGATTAAAAAAAAAACCAGGGACAAGTAAATAAATAAATTAAAAATAAATAGATGACATACAGCTATTTTCGAAAAGTGTTAATGCATGTACTCACTATTTATGATTTCCCATTCAGAATATAAATGGATGGCTAATAGCGAAATTTATATATTATTTCTCTAACTTTAGGCCATTTCGAGCAATAACTCTTTATCTACAATTAGGTAGAATATACAAGCTGTATACGGAGATGCCTTTTGCTTAGGATGGGATCTATTTGTTAGCGGGTGAGCACTGTGATATCGTAAGAAGTTCTTTGCTTTAAACTGTATTATTTAATACAGAATATTCTTTAGAGATCAAAAAGATCTGAAACGAGAGCCATAAACAGAAAAAGAGTCGACATGACATTACATTAAACAAAGCAAGAAAAGTTTGCAGTATCGAAGCAGTAATCCCAAAAACAAAATTGAGTATTTACTATTTTGCATTGTTGTTTTTTTTAAACATAAGCCTATTTGCTAAAATATCTTAGAAAGGCACTATAAAAATTTAGCATCATTTCTTTCAAGGATTACTTTGCACCAAATTTTCACTGAACATATACATAAAAAAAAGTATATTTGAAATTTTTATACGATTTTCGACACTGCCATAAAGAGACTTCTCATTTCTTAGGGAACTGTAAGAAAAAATGGCCACACAAGAAATTAAAAGAAAGAAAATTTCTCCAGAGATGAACTTAAAATTTTACTTTAGTGGATTGATATTTAGGAATGAGAATCAGTTGAGAATAAAAAATGCCTGTTGTATTTTAGTGAATTTTGCGGTCATACATATCACAGAATTATTAACATGAACAAAAATATGCTGTTAATTTCTAATGCATTTTTATTTAACTTGACATGCTTCGCGCTTATAAAGATGCAATTTCATAATCGATTTTTTCTTCTTTTCCTGATGAGCCAGAATTCTAAAATTTTGTACTGTTGTGTGTTCTGTATAAAAATACACAACTATAATATTTTCAGAATTTAATTATGAACAGTTCACTGATTAATTTAATTAAACTTTAATTCCATACAAGTGATGACACTAAATAATGAATTACTGAAATTAATTAGAATAAAAAATTCTTTTATTTAGCGCACTGATAAAGATGTATTTTTTTAAAAATTATTTTATTTCTATTACGCTTTTTTTTTTAAGAAAGAAAATGTTTTTCAATAAAATTTTCATTTATGTGCTCTCAATTCTATATACTGGGTTAGTGAAACTTTCTCAATTTTGGACAACCATGCGCTTCCGTAGACCCTTTATTTTTAAATTTAAACTTTTTAATGGTTCCTAATTTAAAAGAGTAAAAAATACATTCCCAGATCAAATACATGAGAAAATATCTTTAGTTAATAATAAATTTAAAAACAAAATGAAAAATTATTGGAACTTCTATTTGTTGAAAACTTAATTATGTACATGATATGAATTCAGAAGAAAAATTTTTTTAAAGAAAAAAAAAATTGAACATTTTTAAACGAGCAAGCAAGGGAGAACATTTCCAAATAAACATTTATGTTGTTTTATAGATTTTTAAAAACACTTTATGAATGTAACGTGTTGCATATGGCATTACGACGTCGATTAATGATGAGAAAAAGTTAAAAAAATAAAAAAATTACCCATTCATGCAATTTTTATTTTTGGATTCATGTGATTTTTTATCAAGTAAATGACACAGCTCCTGTGAGAATAAAATAGAAATAAAATAAATAATAGCTCCTGTGTGTAAATGATAGTAAATTTCCGTGGGATTCAAATAAGTATAAAAAGTAGAATTTTCAGAAAAATAAAAACATAAATACCAAACACAGTACGTAACTGCATGGATGAATGACGGTTTAAATCCAGCTTTCGTGAGAAAATAAGCATATGAAGGAACTCTTATTGCTAAAACTTCTATAGCGGCTTTTGTTTTTATCCAGTTCAGAAAACTGTAATTAGAAACCGCTGCAACTCTGGAGCACATGAAAATACACTGGTTAGAAAGTTTAGTTTGGCAATTAAAGGATCGGATAGGAATTTAATATTTGTATATTATTATAACTTCTCGCTTAATATTCCTTCATTTAATTGCTTCATTAACTTGTCATACATTACGTGCAGCTATCAATTAACTTTCCCTCTCGTTTCAATGTAAAAGCCACTCGTCTCCCCAAAAACTTTCACGCATACTCTCAAATGAAGGTGTTATTCACCATCCCTAGCAAAAAATTATGGACCTTGGATAAGACAGTGAACGCCTTCCATGGCATTGGTGTAAAATAGTTACGAAATATTGGATAGATAAATACAGTAGGACAATAGTTACGAATATTCAGCAAGGGAATAATAAAAACTGATTTTCTTCTTTTGATTAAATTTTCAGCTATCTATATCACATTGTCTCGAAAGAAAAAAAAATGATTAATATTTAAAATGAAGCATAATCAAATCCACGATTTACATATAACCTACATCTTTAAGGCATTATAAAAGAAAAATTGTACGCTAGTAGCAGCAAAATTATTGTGTATGTATGATTATGTATTGATTTTCTATCCAATATTAAAACTTCTGAGCCTACGTGTCATTATCCCACTTGCAGTTCGCTGAAAAATACAATGGGATATTGAAGAGATGGGGCTTCTTTCAGATTCTTGTGAGCAAAAGTGTTTATATGATGTTATAAATTGTGCATGTAACGTTTTCGATATTTGTAAGCAAAAATTAAGATAATCAGAATGACAGAACATATATTAGTTATCTTTTTAAATAATTTTTAAACAATGTCATTTTATTTTTCATTAATTAATACTATATATATATTTCTATTTTAGGGTTGCGGTACAGTTTAATAATAATACAAGCGTCAATAGAAAATGTTTGTTATATAAGTTCCAAAAAGAGAGAGAGAGAGGAATAGCATTAAAAATTATTGTGGCTTTATAAATAATCGCAGAACAAAGATAAAAATCAGAGAAATTAACTAGTTTGTTCATCACTTGATTGTCTATCACGCAATTTATCAATCAGCTTGACAATAAAATACTTTTATCAAAGTTTCGTTCCAAAAAATTCTCCTTAAACCAATGGCTTTTACCAAAAACTTTAAAATACCCAACATTAAATTTAATATTAATACTATCTCACAAAATAGTTTTTTTTCCCATACTAATATACGATTTAAATCCCATCAGTTCGATTGTATGTATGACAAGCAACACAATTCTAAAAGTCATTATTGTTTCACAAAGACAGATTTATTATTGTATTCTCATATGCTAAATGTTTCCCAACCTAAAAGTTACTTTTCAGGATGGAAATTCTCCTTCCTGTCGTGGAAATTCTTCTTCCATTTGCTTTCAGTTGATGTACCGAAGATAAGCGGTACTCAGTCATTTTTCTTTTATAGATTTAGCATCAGACAACTCTTATCTAGGCTTTTCTTTTACCTCTCCGTTAAAGACGCCATAGTCTCTATTGAGCGCCAGACTCGGTACATTTAAGGGGCGCCATACGAACGCAAGAATTATTTTGTCGTCCACGGACGGTTTTAAACTATCCCTGCAGATCATAAGAATTAGGGGAGTTCTTCCGGGTCGCTTCATTCCCGGTTAGCTCACTACAGATAAAAGGATTTTTAGCCGCCGATAACTTGCAATTAAGCATCGAACTAAAAGCAAAAGCACACTGACCACAATGACGGAAGAATGCTTTTATCGCAAATATCTGAAAGGTATTTTATGGCTTAGATGCAGGCAGAGGGTGACTAAATGACACAGAGTTCTTATCTGTCGAAATTCGTAGACCACAGAATGGGCCAGACACGGTGTGTGTGGCCTTTGTGTTGTTTTTCGGTTAAGAAAGACACTAAAGCTGTGTAGATTTATGAATGGTGAAAACGTAGTAAGCTTTGAGAAGCCACTACTTTTAAAGCCAAAGCTAGATATTTTTCATTAATTTATTTTTGTTCAAGGCATCTTTACCGGAAGAAGGACTAAAAGTGTTTCCGATTTTTTTTTCCCTCGTTTTCTTTGCAGCATTATCAACTTCCTATTTTCTGTTTTCTAAATATATTATGGTAATGAAAAATAAATATTAGTTGTTCTAATGTGTTGTACCAGGAAAAGGTGTGTGTAGCCCGAATATATCATTTTTTTTTATGTCAAAAGGATTTTAAATGAGAAAATGTACAGAAAGTTTACGAATAATTATTTGTTAAATTTAAGAGATTGATTCATGGACAAGAAAAATGCATTTTCCTTCAAGGATTATTTCCTGAAACATAAAAGTTGCATTAATTTATGAAAAACAAATCATTCTATACTTCGAATGAGAGATGTATTTAGCTAAATAAATGAAAGTGGGATTCTCTCTTTAGAAGAAAAATCTAAAAGATTTTTTTTTTTAATTTAAAAAACTAATTATTTTCAACTATCATATCTACAGTAGAACGTCCCAATAAGAGTTGTGATGCATTAAAAAAAACAACTCATATAAATGTTTTATATATGAATGGATATTCGATTTCTTGTATATGAATGGAAAGGCATTGACTTAAAAATTATATGGCACAGGTAAATTAAACCGAATGAAATGCAAAACAAGTTTGAAAATAATTAGCATAAATTATTTGAAATTAAATCTTAACAATATTTATTCTACTGATTTGGTAGTGCATTATGTTGTTGATCTTTTAGTTTGTCGTAGTTAGTTGACATTACTAAATCAACTGGATTTCTTTTTGGAGCTAAACGGTTATGCCATGTATGTATGTATTTATACGTATATAAATCGAAAAAGTTAACTTACCAATTTTGTATTTACAATATTATATATATATTGAATAATTGAGGTGACAGACTTTTTTCATGATTTTCAAACATTTCGAAATTCATGGTCTAGATTTTTTTTAAAAAAATTTCCAATGAGAAAGCAGATACTCTCGAAAAATGCATACATAAAAATGCCTCCAAGCCATTTAGGTACAGAGATTATGATACTTGTCAGAAGAGATCTGAAAATCAGAATCCCGCACAAATCTCACCTTAAGCAAAAATAAAAGACAGAAAAAATTAATAATATAATATTTATTGAGTCATTCAAAACGGAATTCAGCGATGCTTTACAGTTCAGGACATTGATTCTAAAAATAGTAAGTCAAGTGATAAGTTTATTAATATTGTTTATTAATATAAGTTTATTAATATATACAGACATAGCAATACTTTAGATCAGATTGATTACAGTTTTTCCAAAAGCATAATTTATTTACAATAAAAATCTGGAATATGAAAATCAAAAATTTCATGACACAGTTTTAGACGGGAAAAGCTGGTTCACTTATTCTTCGATTTAGGAAAATTTTTTGTTATATCTTATACCATGTCTGTTCTTAAATTGAAGATTTTCACACATTCCAAAAAATCAGACAAAGAAAATGTTTAAAGGCAAACACAAAAAGAAGGCAAAATGAAATTAACTCTTTAATTGCAAAGAACATTCTAGTGTAAAAGAAGTCATTTAAAAAGTATTTTTCACACAAAGCAAAGGTCAAAAACCTTCATGCTTTCCGTAATGCCCGTTTAGATATGATTAAGAATGTAGTTTATCCTACAATTCTTTCCCACGATTTTAAGTTTATTTCTTTATCAGTGAACGGTGATAAAGAAATCAACTTAAAAAAAAAAGATATCTTAGTGCATAGCCAGAATCGCGATAACACTCATTCAGTGAATCATGGTAACTATGTTTTCCGTCTAAACTGTATTAAGAATCTCCCGCAAATGATCTGTCTGAACTGACAAAAATAGTATGAATCAATCTTTCAACCTCTTCATTGAATCGGGACATTTTACTGGTAACATATCTTTTCAAACAGTGATCTCCGTGCGCACATGAGGGGTAAACCAAATATTATGATCTTTTCCAATCCTAATGTTAGGGTCGATATTTGGGTGATGGAGTGAATTGTTAAGTGATCCATTTCAACACTCGGATCTGGACTAAAGAAAGTTGATTTAGAAATGGCTGATGTTTAGAGGAAGAAAGTCAGTCATTGGATGCTCTTTTTAAAAAAGTATTTTCTTATAATGATGTGTGTAAAAGAAAAGCTTTCTGCGTCAGCAGTTGGTTACAGAATAATTACATGATTCAGATAAAAGAGTATCAATAGTAATGGATATATTATACAGTATGTTTTAGGATACACGGTGCAGAGATTATTTCATCAACTAGAAAAACATTTTCAGCACAGACAGAACAAAAGAATTAAAATTATCTGCAGCTTTTATACGCTAACGTCCAAGTTGCAATGCTTACTTAAATTTTATTTCGTTCTTTATAAGTTATTAATAACTTATGGAGAAAACTTGCTTTCGGCTGGTGTTCGGCATTATGTTGGTGCAGCTGATGCTCTCTATTTAATTAAAATGATTTTTCTGTAGATAGGAGGATTGTATGAATTGTAGTGTTTTATATAAGAATATTTTATTTTAAAAATACCTACAAATTTTCATCCAAAACAACGCAAAACATATAAGCTAATAACAAATTAAAATGCAAATAAAAGAGTTTTTTTTTTTTTTTTTTTTTTTTTTTTTTTTCAAATTCATTGCTGCATTTAATAAAAATAGGCACACAGTAAGTGCAAAAATCTTTTGTTTTTTCCACAGAAAATAATGTGGAACTGCCTCGACTTCTTATCCTCATAGTAACAATTATTACGTTAGATTTTATGATATTTTTTTTCATTTTGATTAATAATTAAGAAATTCTGAAACAATTTCAAATTTATTTACGAAATTCGGTCTCATAATATTTACATAAGAATCACAACGTAAAAAGGAAAATGCAAATAACTTTTTCGCTCAAAATGACATTGGATATTATTCATGAATAAATACAATATTAGCACAGAGTTCAATGAATAATAAAACTGAAAAAGAGAATTATTTTTATAAATAGGAAAATTACAGTTTAATGCCAGAAATTTAACTAAAGGGATTTGAATCGTATTTACTAATACATAAAAATCTTTTCTATGGAACATGAATCTTTTTGTATTAAAAATAAAAACATTAAAAACGGTAAAAAATACACAAATTCAATATAAAAAAAGTTTTTTTGGTGTAAATATAAAATATGTATATATTATCAAATTAAAATCACTTGCTGATAGCATAAAACTTTAAACCATTTAGTACCAGTTTTCGCTTTAAAATTGCGGGAAGATATTACTTGATGAATGCCATTATAAAAGAAAATACGTTTCATGGATTCATTACTTCCATTTTAATTAAATTAAATGTACAGAAATAATTTAGTAATGGAATGCCATAAATATTGCAAACACAACAAATAAGAGCAGAGCACGTTTGAAACTTATATTATTTATATTTAATAATTAATATTTCATGAATTTAAACATAAAAAAGATATATTACTTTAAATGGAAATTAAAAGAAATTAGAATATTGTGTTTTATGTAATAATATTATTAAAGTAATGTTGACAACGATAAGTAAAAACGATACAACAACAACAACAACGGTAAGTAGTGTGGCACACCACATTTTAAAAATTTGTTAAAACTAGAAAAGAAATTGAACAACAGATAATTTTATATTATTGGAAAGATACTTGTAGAATTTTAAAACGCAAAAATTATTTTTGGTAATAATATTTTTGCAAATCATTGTGGTAAAATGCTAAAATTTTGTTTCATAAAAATTCAAATGGTTCAAAAGTTTAAAGAATCGCTCAAAGGTACAAATTCCTACTTTCCAAAGTATGTTGACGCCAAATTTGGTAGCTCTAAAGCTAACAGTCCGGCGTAGAGCATCAACAGTCAGACAAAAAAGTATATACTTGCTTTTTATCAGCAGTTAGTAGAGACGATTAATATAATATTAAAGTGAGAACTATGTGAGAAAAACAGGTCTTTACTGTGAGTGGATTTCTTTCTGAAATCGATGAAAGTGAATATCTGATCACCTGAAATCTATTATACACGTATCCATTTGAATTCATTTTTCACATCTGATTTGCAGGTAATAAATTTGGAGTGTTTCTAGAATTACTAAATCTATTATGATTATACATACTTTCATTTCGGGAACTTTGATCACGCCTTTCATTCTTCCCTATTCATACCTCACCACTTGATAGGAAAAAGGACTTAGGTATAGCAAAGATAATAGAACGCAAGAAATAGCAAATATAATAAACACACTGATCCACAGTTCTGAAGATTTTATTGTACGATTATCCATTTAAAAATAAAGCAAATTTAAAAATTCATAAGAAAAAAATAATGATATACTTTTATTGGAAGAGCTTCGTTTCTTCCGATATGAAAAAAAAAAAAAAAAAAATGACAACATTCTTCAAAAAACTGAAAAACAACAAAAAAAAAGTAATGCTAAATTTATTTGTAAGAAGTTCACGCACTAATCGCTTAAACAGTATGTCAACTCTTTTTCGTCGATCAGAAAAGAGAGAAAGAGAGAGAATTGATCATTACTTTCAACAAAAAGAGTTCAAAATAGCTTTAATCTGCGGCTCTTAAGAAACATCATTCATGATCTGTAAATATAAAATTCAAATTCAAATTCAAAAAGAACATGTTTGAACTTTCAAGAAACAAATAATAATTCAACAAATATCGTAAATCAGACTTCAAAAGGTCAGAACTAGGCCCTGCTACTGTTGGTTTTTATTTTAAATACCTTATGAATAAGAAATATTAATGAGTTGAGGTTAAAATCATTTCGACCACTTGCGTTCTTAAACTACAGAATATTATCTTCAATTTTAAGCCTTTCCGAGATTCTAAAAATATTAGATCCAGACCTGGCCCCTTCAGTTTTCCTAAAGCAAGTATGTCAAAGGCAGACATATTAACCCCTTGAACTCCGAAAAGTAATAAGATGCTTACAATAATTATTATCAAAAAGAATGTGAATGCGATGCATGTTTTAGAGTGACGAACCAAATTCAAATGTGGACGCAAAAGGTTAAGTCATGACGGAAAAGATGGTAATTATTTTTAAAAAACGAATTTGATTTTAAATATAAACTCTGATTTCAATAAATGTGGCTGCTTCCAAAGATGTCTTGAGTCAAACTTTAAAACTATTTAGAAAACTATTAGAAACTATAAGAAAGAAAATGAGAGCAATTTTTCAGTAGTTTGACCAATATTAGATAAAGATTAATATGCAAATGCAAATGCAAATGCAAATTTAGATTTTAAAACAAGATTAGCGATGTTATTTCAGTATCGCGTCATAAAACGTCGTCTAAGATTTTCTCATCATAATAATGAATGGGTTTAAATATTTCGTGTCCATAATATTAACACTAAAAAAATTTTCTGTTAATTTAGAAAGCATCTTAATAGGAATGTCAGTATTAATTTTTCAGGAAAATTTTTCAACTCCGATAAAGCAATGCAAGCAATTTGAATTTATTTTTATTTTCAAAATTGTATTGTTTCTTTGATATCATTAGCGATTTTGGCAGTGGTCGTCAGTCAACGACTGGTCCACAATGTTCCAGGAAATGCGAGCAGTTTTTCACTCGAGCCATCCTTCAGCGCGTTCGTCTTTGAAAGCAGGAACTATGCTCGACTAGCCTTCGTCGAAAGCGCCAAAGAAGTCACGCCAAGAAACAGGTTCGGTTGGAAGCAGCCAAAAGAAAGAGGCGGGAAAAGGTCGCTACACTCATTCATGTTCGGAGAGGGTTGTTAGAAATTGTACGTTTACTAACATTTCTCGCTTACCTTGCGAGACTCATTCATTAAACACAAATAGTCTCGAAGAGAGTTGTAAAAAGAACCGTTCATTATTTATGAGATTTTGAATAATACGAAAACAGAAAGAGAGAATTTTGTGGTCATTTACCAGTAATTTACTTATTACGTTGCAAAAATCATGAAAATCTATAAAAGAACGGATTGAACAGGACATCATCATCAATGAGAAGATGTGTTTATACATAAGGCATAGGACGTTTCATTCACAGTTCAACCTAACTATTTATTTTCTACGTACATTCTTCTGGAAAGAGCCAGGGACATGCTAACTATTCTTTAATACCTGAATAAGAGCATTATAATCAGGGGAGGTTTGATTCCCTGATCAGGGGTACAGAACTCCATTTGGAGTGACTGCTATCAAGTACAGGAATATCTTCGAACCCTATGTTCGCATTTTCAAGAGTGCTGTTTGCTGTTGGCCCTGATTTTATTTTAATTGGGGACAATGCTCATCCTCTGGTTCGACGAATTTTTGAAAGTGATAATACTTGTTGGATGGATTGGTTACCCAGTCCTTGTGACATAAACCTATGCTTAGGTATAGCCGGCCACCCCGTTACCACGGAACATAGCAGCATCAAAAGGATTTGTTGCACAAACCCACGCTGTTGAGAACACAACTGCAACTTTCTTTCCCCCTTCCAGAGTGAAGTGAAAATGAAAGTGTTCACTTGACAGTCAGTGTGTTAGCCTCACTCCCTCAACACTGAAAACAGAGTTCAGGGTGTAGGACTAACTGTTAAACAGGTAATTCACGAGCACTTCAAGCCAGTTTCACTCCAATTCCCTCAATAAACCGCTTGTTAAAGTACAAAAAAAAAAAAAAAAAAAAAAAAAAATCCCCCCCTCCGTTTGCAGTCCAAGCTTCTGTCTCTCTAGTTACATTTGGCGAGAGTTCAATCCAAATGGCGCTATAAAAATAGACTGAGAGAAAATTAAAATGGGTTGGATATCTTACCTTCCAGTACAAGCCATACCCTGACCAATTTCAAATATTGATGATAGATTCTGAAGTGCCACCATTGTTTAAGCAAGGTCTTTAGTGATCGTGAATGATTCGTTTATAGACATTGAAGAATCGCTTCGTTTACGGTATAAATTCGTTTTTGCATTTTTGATTATTCAATTTTGATATATTTTTTGTTTCATACGGGGGATTTTTTTTTATTGTTGTTATTGAGCGCTATTCAATCTCATTCGCTTTTTAAAATCACTCATTTTTATCATTACAATGAATTCAGCGGACTAGAAAAAAAATGTTGTCTGCAAGCCGGAATGTGAAGGTAAATACCTTTTTGCTTAAGTTAAGTGTAGATATATAATTCGTATGCACGATCGAATTTCCTTAGGTTCCAGTTTTGAAGCAGAAATTCTCCTAACAGTGAATTAATAACAACAAAATTGAAACATATACAGCCATTTTTTAAGTACTAGCAAGTCTACCAAGTCGAAGGGGAGGCAGATAAAAAAATTTTTAATATGAAAGATGTTCATTATAGTGAGACAATTAATAGCTAATTCGTATAATTTATCCTTAATAGTAAAGAAGTTATAGGGAAATGAAAATTTCAACCCTCACCATTACCTCTTCCTTGAGCTGGATGACCCATCTATGAAGTCATCCGAGATTTTCTCCTTCCCTTCAACATATACCTCGCTGATTCAAATCCAAACAAATTATTACAGTTATCGTGTTTGCAAGACAATACGGTATAACGTTATACGTATATATAGCTTTTGAACGATTTTTTTTTTTTTTAATTCTAGGGACCATGATAAAGAGAGATAAACAAAAATTTTCGGGCAGCCGTAATCTGAGAACCATTACAACAGACAAACTTATTTAATGTTATCTGCCTAAACAAGGATGTTAAGAAACGCCAAAATTGGTACCAGATTTTTGAAACAAATATTTCATTACAAAATTTTAACATAGTTATTCACATTTAGGTAGAATACATTATACAACTGCACACTTTCAGACATCACGTATTTTCGATTTTTTTTTAAAGCCTTAATTTGGCCCTTTTTTTCCAAATGACAAATGATTGAATTCGTTGAAAAACATTTCAATGACAATTTTTTTGAAAAAAGCCAATTTTAACCACAGCTTGAGCAACGAGGCTTTTTGAAGCAACGATCTTTTTTATGCCTTATTTGACGTTTTTTCAAATTCAAAATGACTGAATTCGTTGAAAAACATTTCAAAAACAATTAAAAAAAGCCAAATTGCAACCGCAGTCTGAGCAGCGAAATTTCCTGAAGCATCGTATTCATCAATCAGCCCCCACCGATCAAAAGCGATGTATATACGCTCACATTATGAGACATAAAATAAATTAGTTGATTTCAATTCATCCTGTAGCATTTCTGGAATGTCTCCGAATACGCTTTTCCCGTTCTTGAATCCAAAACATAATTTAAAAAAATTATTGAATAATTTATATTTATTATCCATTTATCTAACTTCTTCCCTCTTTTCATTTCGAAGCTTACAATGAACACGAGTCACATTATTCCAATCAACGCTGCAATCAGATTCCACAAATAATTAGAATCGCAGCGATATGGCATAAAACTTCACTACGTGCACTTTTAAGTTTAGAACATTAATTATTACTAATAATTATAGACGGAGGTCGTCTTAAAAAATTATTGATAGTGTTAGGAGTACCTAAAGTAAGTGACTACATAAAAAAGTCAATTTTTTGAGAAAATGTGAATTTTCTAATAATGTTTGAGCAGTCTTCTTTATAAAACCGTTTGAATTTTTCTTCTAAATCCATTTTTTTGGGAGGTTCCACAGATTTTTATATTTAGATTTGCATACATTTTAATGCTATTTTATATCTTTAAATGAGATTTTCTCAAATTCTAATCTTCGTAGAATTTTCTTACGAAAAACCTCATAAATTAAAATCGAATGCATATTTTCTGTTCTTATTTGGTTTAATAATCTCTAGTTCTGTAGTCCCTGAATTAGAGAATAAGTAATCAGCATATTTAGAAATATTCTATAGTTGTTTTAATCCTTCGTAATGCGAAAGAAATAGAAAATTTCATGTTAATTATCATTCAAAAACCAGAATTTAAAGAGTGGATAGAAATAAGGTTTATTTCTTTAGTTTAGGAACTAGGTAAGATATTTTAAAAGTTATCTGCAATATTTTAAGAAAATTAGTTGATAAATTTCAAAGCTAACTTTTTTTGCTTGAACCTCTTTTTAGCAAAAACTTTTTTCCCCCCTTCTATTTTTTTAAAAAAGTGTTGGCATTTAACTGGTATATTTTGGTTTCAAAGATATTTTTTCAATCTTTTTTATGCAAAAATTCAAGAATATAATTGCTTTAGATCGCTTTTCAAAAAATTCATCCCGAACGTAGCCACATACCTTAACAGAGTGGATAAAAAAAAAAGTTTTTTTTTTAAGAGCATTTTTACGATCTTGTTTCCCAACCTCATAATTTAAAGTGAGTTTCGAACGGAAAGTGAAGTTTTTCATTAGCATCTGGGAAAAAACAATCGAAATTTGGCCAATTATTTCTCCGCCGAGCGCTGCTGGGTGGCAGAGGAAATGCACTTAGAGGGAGGCCTTGAGGAGATGGTGTCCATGTGTGGATGTATGATGCTTCCGGTGTTTTTCTGCCTCCTGCGATTCAGGACGACGGGAAGGAGGCATCTTGAATTGCAGCTAAGATCTCAGAGAGCTTGGCAAAGAGTGTCACATTCACTTTTTAGAAACGAACTCTGGGAGATTTCAAAACGTGTTTGATGAGCATTTTTTTTTCTCTTGTTTATCGTCAAGTTTATTTTTCTTAAAGGAAATTTCTTTCTTTTTTTATGACTGGTGTGTTTTCATTACAAAGAAGTCCACGGGGGATCAACATTTCTTTCTTATTGCGTATAATTTTGTTATGCTGATACTCGGTGTACGAATACATTTATTTCCATGGATATAGCGTTGCAACTTTTAACTATCCCATCAAAATTTAAAAACGTTCAAGGATTCGTATTTTTTAAATATTATTTTGCTTTCCGTAAAGAAACACATTTTCTTACAAAATTATAAAATGTTATTTATATTTACTTTTAAATTATGAGTAATAAAGACATTTTACGTGGACATATAGCATAACTTAAAACGTAATGAAATGAATTATTACAACGCGCTGCGAATGCGCATCAAAAGAATTTTATGCTATGTAATATAGCCATCTGAGAGATGTTACCCAATAACCTAGATAAAATTTATTCGTTTTAAAAAGTTCGATCCATAGGAAGGCTTTTTAATTATAACCGTCAGCCTTTAAAAAAATTCTCACTCTCAAGACCCAGAAAGGAAAATAAAATAAATGACAGAAAACTTAAGTAATGTTTAACAAATAAGATAATTATAGCAACAGAGAAGCTGCAATGAAAATTTTTAAATCAAAAAAGTTTCCAGGATTCTTGATAGATACTTTTTCATTCGTGGTCTACTGTTTATTATTTCACATAATAATTACCAAATAATTACTTAGTTTCACTAGTTTCATGTTTGTAAAAAGGGAATTGTACAGTTGGTTTTTCACACTTCCTAATGCGGTAAAATTTTGGAATCTTATTCACTTATATGTTCCTGATGGCAATACGCTATTCTAATATTTTCAGAATTATCAGTTAATCGATTCATTTAACTAAATTTTGATTCAATGTCGATGGCAGAGCCTAGCACTGAATAGAACCTATTTAATATTACATAATTCTTAAAATAAAATAAAATTCTACTTTTTAGCAGGCTAATAACAGTTTATTTTCAGAAAATGTTTTTATGAAATTGACTTTTAATCTTTTCTTGCACTTCACTAAATAACTTTTCATAGTTTATCTCTGAAAAAACTTTTTCCCTTGAAAATAAAATTTGTGACTTTTACTTAAATATTCTATTAATTAGGGATTAACTAAAATTTTGTCATTTTTTCCTTATAATATCGGAATAAATTATTTTGCAAGAAATATTTTTAGACCTTGTAAAAATTCAAAATTTTGCATTTTCAATTATATCAATTTCCTTTCCGTGCAATTTTTCCTTCAAATTGTAATAACTTTCCGAAATAATTGAGAACAAGCTGGTGACTTTGAAACAAGAAAATTAATAGATATTCCGCTGCTGTGCATCCGTGAAATTTTGAACTACTCTATTTTTTTTTTTTTTTTTTTTTTTTTTGCAAAGTCTTTCAAAGGTTTTAAAGGAAATCTACAGAATAATTATTACCATTACATTAAAAAAAATATTACAGTTAAAATCTCGGGACATCTTTTCCGGCGAAGTAATAAAATAGTAATACTGTAATTGAGAAATGTATAGAACTTTGAATAATGTGAAAATATACAAATTTACAATCTCGAAGAAATCTCACACACGTGGACTTCGAAGATTACTGTAAACTTTTCAAAGCCTCTCTATAAATTAAAAATTAAGCAAGAGTTTGGCGTTTTTCCCGCAATGCCTTTAAAAATATTTCACAAAGCCTATTTATAAATCTGTTTAAGTTTTTAAAAAATTAGCTTTTCATACCTTTTATTCTTCTAATCTTTTCTTTATAATGAGTTCAATTTCTCAAGATTTCGTTGTCAGAACCGTGATCAAGCTGCGAAAGCAGCACGAATAGAAAAGCCGGGAAAAGGACGTGGCAATTCATTGCATTCAGAGCATACATAGCTTTCAAAAGGAAATTTATCGCGATTTTATTTGAGTTTGCATGTAACTATTAAGTTCATCCAAGGCAGTTTCCATTTCATTTCTATAAATGAGCTTATAACGTTTTGGTCCATATGATCTTGGGAACACGACAATTAGAATAATTTTGACTGGATTTGAAACAGCGAGGGAAATGTTGTAGGGAAGGTAAAAATCTCAGGCGAGTTTGTAAAAAGATCATCAGCCCTAAGGGAAAAGAAATGGTGATGGGTTTAAATTTAAATTTCTTGTAATTGTTTATCTATTAAAAGTAGAAAGATTATTCAAATCAGGCGAATAATTGGCTCATCATAATACATTTTTTAATAGAAATTTTTTTGATATCTACCACTCCTTAGACTTTAAGAGTCGATAAAATATAGCAGTATATGAGCTTTTTAGCCGCTCGTGCGCTTAATTTTTGTTGTTCTTAATTCGCCGAAGGTAGAGCGAGCTTGTTGTATTAGTAGTTTTCGCATTTTGACCCGAGGGTTCAGGGTTAGAGACTTGATTCCAGGGACGATTCGTCATGCATATGTGTAGTTAGTATACGTGCACTTAATACCGGCGACACCACGTTGGTGTCCCGCAGAAACTATCTGATCTAATGATAACTAAAATGATCTGAGCCAGTTCTACCGGCGCCGAACAAAAGAATCCCTGGTAGACATGCGGACTAAGCTAGATTAAAAAGGAATCTACCTTATCTACCTGTTTTCGGAAGCTTTTCGGCTTGCCGACAAGAAATTTCGAAAATGTTATGTCCTTAATGTTTAGAATAAAGATAATAAAGGACAGTAAAAGTATATTTGCCTTTGCTGTTACCTCCATTCTATAAAATGTTTGGGACATAACACAGTCAACTTATATTGAAACGATGTAAATGAGGTTTGTGGATTGCTTTTTATGAAAAAGTGCTACGCGACTACAATAACTAATGTTTATATTTAGATATCATTAATTAAATATTTTAATAAAAAGACTAATGGTCCTTACATTGTTTTCAAGTAAATAGCATAAACTGAATTAAATTATCAGACAGGAAACCTGTTTGGTTACAATTTATATTGATAATTTTATAAAATAGGTTTATGCGATATTTTTTTTTTTTTGTTGTTGTTGTCGCTGTCTAAATTTTGTTCCGACTGGACAACAAACAGTCCAATCAAGGGAACAATAATTTCGAACTGGAGGAATAGGCCAGAAAGCAGATATAATAACCAACAGTTCTTAGAAATTGAAAATGACAATATTAACCCTTTGCAGTCGAATATCTTCTCTCAGCCACCATTCAAGACGGTGCATTTTATTTATTTAATTATTTATTGTTAAAAATACCTACAGAATGTTAAAATGATGTAGATTCATTTTTCAGGGAAACTCAACTTAAAGCAGTTGCATGTATTTATTTTTTGGTGTAATGAACAGGTCCCTGTATTAAGTGAATAATTATATATCGAATTATCTTTCCGACTGCAAAAGGTTAAAGATATCATATTTTTGTTCAGAAGAAACAAAAACGTTGGTTACGTTGTTTTGTATGATATGTGAGGGAAAAAAGAAGGAAGAAATGATGCAGCAGATAGAATGTCTATCTTTGATTCATAAATGTTGATGTGAAATTATATATATATATATATATATATATAAGTGCTTAAAGAGGTAGGTGATCCAATATGGTCAATCAATTTTTTTAATTACACCGAAGATGCAATTTTAAGTTTTTACTCTACTTTAAAGTGTGTGTTTTTTTTAAATTAGTTATATCTTTTGCAACACTGCGAGAAAAATTCTACTGCCTGTCTTTTTATTAAAATTACTTCCCTATTACTGAATATTAAAAAATATATAGGTAGTTCAAATAAGACTATCTTTTCTAAGTGTGTGCATCTTTGTATCTATATGTATACATCTTTTGTAATTCGAAGATATTTGAAGTTTCTTTTATAAAGCTAATATCGAGAAAAATATAAATTTTAAAGTCGCTTTTAAAAGTTTCAGTACATTACAGAAAATTTGCAGGATTTAAGTGTGACCTAAATACCAGAGCCTTAAATATTTTTAAAAATTTACATGTATCAAGGTGTGTTATTTTAAATTTGTTGGTACAAAATTAAGCAGAATGTTTCTTTTCCTATAATTTGAAGAAAGTAGGGGCGATTCTCTGATCTACTTCAGTTTTTCACTTAGAGTACGACTCAGCGATTGAAGAATTTACTATTATGCTTCGTCAAATGCTATTGTGTGCTTTATAGGCAACTAAATTTACTTTTATGGTCTATAGAATTTGTGCTGTCTCACTGCATCGCTCATTTTAAATCGATTTTTTTCCCTCTCTTTTTGATTATCACATCTGACATACCTATGTTTGAGTATTGACTGGAAGATGCAGAAAGCTTTCATAGGCATATTTGTTACAAATATTAGTGAGGCGTTTAATGCGTCTCACTGAGTTATTTATTAGAGGAAGACCTTTTTCTGTGTGCGGGCGTTATATGAAAGTTGAATTAATTTACGTAACAAGCATAGATTTTATTTCTCCTGTCAGTTATTTTAACTGCAGTAGTTTACGTTACAATGAAAATAAGAAAACGAACTCTAATTCGTATCTTAAGATCTTGAAATTAGAAGGAAATTTTTATGTGCCGAAATATAAGTTAACAACTAAAACCGTTTTGAAAGTGTTCATTATTACTTTTCAACGAAAAGCTTAGAGGTGATAATTCAGCGATAAACTAGAGTTAAAGACTAAGAATTATTACCAGATGTAGTCTATTGTATTGATAAATTTTCTGTCAAGATTGTTGAAGTTGATATTGCTGAGAATTCTAATTGTCGATTTCTTTCTTACATCATAATTTGTTTCTTTACAAAAAATAAAAGTCTAATATTTCCCAAAATATTCGATGTAATAAATCAATACCAACAACCACTTTTATTTCCTATATTTTTTTTTTCTATACTACAATGGTATTTATTGTTATAGAATAGAATTTATTGGGAAACGAACTACAAACAGTATAATGTTAACACTGTTACAATTTATTATGAATAGCACTCTATTAAATCTTTAATAATTTTATTCATAAAATCTACCATATTTTAAAATGAAATTATAAATTAAAAAAGATATAGTGAAATGGGATTAAAGCACTATATATTAATTTTTCATCGATGCCAAAAATCTGTAAAATTTCAAAACGCTTTATTATGTTTCGCTAACTTTTTGTGATTGTACTGAATAGTAATAATCTTGCTTATTGCGGGAATTTAAAAACTTATTACAACAATAGAAATGCAGAGCTTATAATGCGGTTGTGAGAATTTATTACAGAAAAGTAACTACAACCTTCAACTAGTATAGGAACACAAGTCTTCAGTAATCAAATGCAGATTAGACAATGAATTTCGAGTTAAAAAAGACAAAGAGCATGCCCCTCCCCCCTCTTCGGCATTTGTGGCCTGATTCATTGCAAATGTGTTTATCATAGTGAAACCATCGATAGAAGGTCGAACTGCTTCGTTTGAGGCAAAATATTCGGCCACGAATATCGGAACTATGGTGTGAGGATTCTTGTACCCTGTTAGCGAGCACTTTCTTGTCGTTTCTCACAAAATCATAACATGTTATTGATTCTACACCCACTCTGGTCGCCAGATTTAGCACCTTACACTTCCTTCCTTCGAAAACGATGAAATTGAATAACCGTCATTTCCTCACTGGATCTAGAGTGAATTGCAGAAAGTTGTGGACTTGGATATATTCAGGCCGGGTTTCAACAATGATATCGATGAATTGTTTTACAAGGTCACTATTTCCAGGTATTCAAACTTAAGTAACTAATGGAATTTTTTATTCGACGATAAATTTTTTGTTATACCAGCACAATTACAAAAAAAAAAAAAAAAAGTATTTAAGAACTACAGTAGTACATTTTTCATTTCACTCTATGATGGTTAAACTTAATTAAACTATTCTACAAAACAGGACATTTTTTTGACAATAATATAATTTATTTCTCTTCATAAGTTAAAAAAAATATTGTTAAATTATAAAAAATATATAAAGAACCTTTTAAACAAGCTTTACAACTAAATATCTTAAATAAAGTACAATAAATCCTTTATTTTTGTAAGATTAAATGTAAAATTGATAAATTCATACTATTTTACAAGTAATTTCTACAGTTAAAATGTAGATTGATTCTTAACTATTTATCTAAACAAGCGATGGGTAAACTACACCAGCTAAGAGGTTTTATCCGGCCCGTCGCAGATTTTAAAACTATACTATTTTACAAATTATTTCTTCAGTTAAAATGTAGATTGTTTCTTAACTATGGATCTAAACAAAACAAGAGTAAGCTACACCCAGCTTAGAGGTTTTATCCGACCAGTCGCAGATTTTAAAACAATGGCGTAATAGAATAATTAGTAATTACCAGTTTGAGGTAGATTATGTGAAATTTTTAGAAATGCAGCCTCAACCGTATTCATTGTACTAAGGATTCTTTTAAAATAATATTCTTTATTTCCCAAATTTTGTTTGTTCCAAAACTTTTTTTGGTTTCTCTTATTACATATCTCTGCTCGAAATAAAATTGTACCAACTTTGAAAGTGATAGCACAAATCTGTATATACCAAAAGCAAATAAAAAAATAAAGGTATTGAACTGTCACTAGTAGATTGTATTGACGCATAGTGAAGAAATCGTTCAAAAGCTCTTTTTTAAAATTTAAATCTAGTTCACTTAAAAAAATCCATGTAAAATATGAATTATCTACTTAGAAATAAAAAGGTAAATAAATCAAAATATTCCGTTCTTTTAAAAAAAAAGCCAAATTTACATTAAACAGATTTCGCACAAAGAAAATTGAAAGAAACGGCTGTGAAATAAGGAGGAAACAATAAATAAATAAATAAATAAATGATAGCGCATAAATTTAGAACATTGGAAAAATTTTGAAAAGTTTTCCGCGTTCATCTGACGTAAAATGAAAAAATGAATCAAAAGTTGAAATAATGCCAATAGGGATCTACTGAATTAAGAAAGAAAATTAATTTCGACGAATTCTATTAGAAAGATGGGGAGTTTAAACAATACGAAATTCAAAATCAGTCAACCGAATCATAATTCTTAAGGGAAAAATATAATAAATAGACTAAACTTCCGCTTTCTGAACAAAATCTATGAATGAGTGAAATATAGGGAAAAATTCGTAAAAGAAAATTCGTTCCGAGTCATTAAACAATCTATAAACTCCTCGTATTAAACAATGACATACATCTGGAGAATGTAAAAATCGAAAGTTTAAACTCCCCATCGCAGTAGTTTTAAACAATATTTTAGAGAAAATATTTGGATAAAATTTAATTTCAAGTCCGTAATTTCCAAATGAAAACTCAGAACAAATCCAAATGATTGGTGATGATTTTATTATTGACTGATATTATGATGATGTTAAAAATTCAGTGACACATTTAGTTTTTCTCACCCACTCACTCATCTACCATTTAATCTCTTGCAAAATCATGATCTTAAATCTTAAGCAACTCATATAAATTCAGCAGTTACGTGGAAATTTAATAATTTTGCAACAAGCTATTTCTTTTAAAACCATTTATACAGCAATGACCGATTTCATTTTAACTAATTTAAATAAGAGATTTTTAAAAAATTCAACACTTAAAGTATTATTTCACCTTTTGTCTTCTGCCTTAAATCAAAGTTTTTATTTTTTAAAAAAAATGCAAACTCAAAGCAGATTTTAGTCTCAAAACTTTCAGACCGCGAGCAAGCAAGAAATATCTTTTATGAAATCCGATTCATCTGTTTTCTGAAGCAGATGCAATTCAATATAAATAGTCAAACAATTCAATTTCATTCAAAGTTTCTGCATCATTAATTAATGCTCGATTTACTACATGATTAATCTAGCAAGAATGAGGTCGTGAATTTTTATCCAAATGGACCGAAGAAGGATTTTTTTTAGAAGTATTGTTTGAGATAGTACAACCGCCTATTCAGGGCATCGTTTAATCCCCTTTTGCATTTCTTTCTAACATCTTATTCATCATTTGATGAAATGTCAAAAAATGGAGAAAGAAAGTAAATAACTTGACTAAAACCAGCTGTTATATAACAGAAACTAGTTCGACGAAAGCTTGCTATGAGAGTTGCTATTAAAAGCAACTATTATTCTAACTAGTTGAAAAAGATTGAAACCCTTTCGAAAGATTCAGTCATTTCATATCTTAACTAGTAAGTGTCCAGAACCTGTTAATACAACAATCTATTTCAATCCGGAAATCCACTGTTTCACAGACTCGCAAAGAATCAGCAGGTAGGTAATATACAAGCTTTTCTTTTCCACGAAATGTTCAGTTTCAAAGCAAATTCTATGAACGGATTCTGAGCGATTTCAAATCATCCATCGCTGCTGACAAGACACACAAACTGTTCCTTAACGTTAAAACTTGGGAAACGACACCCTTTACTTCAAAAGGGAAGTTTCTGAAGCAAATAGATAAAAAGTAATAATATCTCGTTTGTTATGACACGCTTTCTTTAAATAAATAAATTTTCTATTGAAAAATCAGACAAAAATATGTACTATAAAAATTTTCGAGATATATTTATTTGTTTTTATATCTAACCTGAGGTTGCATTGTTCAGTTTAAGATGATCTAGCTTATGATAAATCCAGTCAGTTCGTAATTTATACTCGAACATATTCAAATTAAAATCATGTATTTTTTTTAATTTTAGATCACATTTATTCAAATTCTCTTACAAATTATTGAGGTCTAACTTCCCCCCCCCCCATTTAGCAGAACGACTAACAACAACAGTCCTGGCTAACTATTCGCAATTCGTTAAAAGTTATTTTTTTAAAAAACCATTTCATTTGAACTACTTTTAAAATTTTAATACACCCATATAGAAGCCAACTTTCATGAAGGCAAATTTGTTACTTTGAATTTTCATAATATTTGCTACTTAAAAAAAGTTTATATAGATATTAAAACCAATAATGAAAAGGAAAAAAAAAATCCGATTTTTTCAAGTTCAAAGAGCGTCTACAGCGCTTAATCTGGCTTTGAGGGAAATGTGATGTTTTCATTTTTCTGGGATCATATCATAGATAAAAGGATTACATGCAATAGTAATTGAAAGAAAAAAATCATTTAGAATTAATGCTTAAATAATTCGGGAGACTATTCAAAATTCTTCTATACATGAAGCAGAAAAAATAAATCTTATTGAGAGAAAGTCAGCGCAGATTAAAAGGAAGATTATTACATTATCTCTGATCTTCAAAATAAATTCAGGCAAGAAAAAAAAAATCTATTTTATGAATTTGTCATTTTTGAAATTATTATAATATCAAAAACGTAACATAGGCTTAAAAGCATACGTTTTTACAGCTCTAATTTCCAAACGCTTAAAAAAGCATTTCTTATATATGAAATTAATTTAGTTTGATTCAAATCGAAAGAAAAATGACATCCGAATTTGAATGTTTTATTGTGCATCCGGCTTATTTTTAGCCCAGCCAGCAAGCACCAAGCGTTTTCACACTTAATAATTTCAAGGCCGGTCGCCAGGTAATACGCCAAATGATCGCCAAAAAGAGCGCCGTTTGGCGTCGCGTGGCAGGAAACACTTTTATCATTGATAGGATGTGGATGCATGCGTCCGAAAAGGATGGATACCCCACACACACAGCCAACCAAGGCTCCGAGCGTCATAAAGTCATTCAAGGTCATTCAGAACCAGTACTGAGTAGTAGAGTACTGGTTCTCTTTTTTTTATTTCCTCTCCACTCATTCGGAGAGGCTTTACTACGTATGTGTCCGCTTTGCGTCATTTCACTCGGTCACATCGCACGTTTTGCGTTCATTACCCAAAATCACAATCCATCCTGCTTCAAGCATGGATTAAAACAGCGCGCAATTATTTCGCAGTGGACTTGGGATTTCTTCAAAGACGCATTTCTGCTGAAGCTGAAATAATTTCAATCATCTTTTGAAATTGAAAAGCATCGGAGTCTACGGCTGAAACAAAACTTAGTAGCAAGTAGCAAATGCATTCATTTTTTTAGAAGATGGGGAGTTGTGAATCGACGCTAATTTCGGAATGTATCAATTTAAAATTCATCCTATGTATATGAATTTTAAACAATTAATGCCAAATATTTTGTGTAAACCTGGCTACTTTTTAAAGCATGGCATTTTTGTACTTTTGATTATTTTTAGATCTAATAATTAGTTTTTCAAATTTATCTTTCTTCATATTAAACGTTAAAGATCATTTCCGTGGATTCGACAATTCTTGCCAAATCTGCCATGAATAAAACGACCGCACTGTATTTGAAATAGCAATCTTTTGAGACCGCTAAATTTATGAATATGACTAAATGATAGGCCACCTGTCTTATTTTCTCAATTATGCAAAATGTTGAGGAGAAAACTTTGAAACATTAAAGTGATCAGAATCCTGGATTACATATTGTCCTATAGTTCATTTACAAGTAAAAGATTCTATTTAGTTTAAAAAAAAATATTTACTAAGGATTTTCCCCTCTGTTATGGAAGACAAGAATAACTTCTTGTATTGTATTCTCTTTGAACTTTTTTTTCTGTCATGCATAGTTTTGTACAAAAAATGATGAGACATTCTCATTATACAGAGTGTTTAAGATCATTTTAGTTTTTTATTTAGGAGAGCAATGCTCTATATTGCTCTCCTAAATGAATAATATTTTTTTTTCAACATTTCATATTGTTTCTCTTTCCGACCATGCCCGAAAATTAACAGCCAGTATGTATGAAATGTGAACATATTCCCAGCCTATATTTCAATGAGGTTGCTCAATTACGCAAAAGGATGGTAGGAGGGGAAAAAAGGGGAGATGCAAGCTGCCCACCTAGCGGATGTCAGTTGAAGAATCCACCCATTTTAAGCTACGGTTGCGGTTATTTTAGTAGCACGACTTCCGGTGAAGTGTTGTTTTAGGAAATTGGGTAAAAGAGCGCGTCTTTTGCAGAACTCTGCATTTCGAGAAATTTTCACGTAAAATTAAGAAACTGTAATGAAATCCTTTGAAAAATAACAGAAATGTGAAGTGGTTGTTATAATACAATTATTTTTTTTAAAGAATAAATATCTGATTATCGTCATTCCGTTTACAGTAATTAATTCATGCTACAGATGGCATTTAAAATTCTCTTTCAAGAGCAAGATTCGCAATTGTCCCGTCTTCCAAAAATTTTGGCTGGTTCAAACGAGTTTTCAAAAAAAGAATTATCATCAAGTACGACATAAAAACTACCATTAAACTTTAAATGGTTTACATTAAATAAAAATTTAATCTGAATTTTTTTTTCCTTGTAAATCGTACTTATTTATTATTTTTACTTGACATAAACTTGAACTCAGTCACTCTTTTTTTTTTTTTTTTTTTTTTTTTTTTTTATTTCTTTGAACTACTGAATAAATGCTGCAAATGCAATCAGACGTTTAAACTAAATTTATACATACAGCAAAAAATTTCATTTCAAAATCGAGGTTGAATTAATTATCTGCCGAACCAGACTATTTTTAAGATTCATCATAAGTTCTTTGAGCTAAAATGACCAGATTTTCCGAATTTCAATCACGGATACTCAGAAACCCAGTGCAATTTCCGAGAAGCTAGTTAAATGAAGTTCAAGCTTCGTCTTCTTATTTGACCGCGATTTAAAATTACACGAGGTCCGTCCCCAAATAGTTTCTTTAAAGCGGTATATTAAATAACTAAACTGTTTGAAAATGAGTATTCAATATTTATTAAAATGTCGTTATATTTAATATAAGTCAGTTTCTAGAAGTCGGCTGAATTCCTTAGAGGAAAATAATTGACTTCAAATGAACTGGTACTGCGCAGAATTTCTTCAAACACTATTAATGCGAAAAGAAATAAAATAATTTGCAAACATGTTGCAGTTAGTTCACTATTTATTAACTTTATTTGTCTATATTTAGATATAAATATTATCTTCTTGGAAGCCGTTTTGAATTTCACAGGAAATAACACAAAGAACTCCTCCACTCACAAAAATACAGCGATCATTTACATTTCAGGAATGGATTTTAAAAACAAACATACATAATTTGAAAATTGATGTTGCGGTCTTATTTAGCTAAGCAACTTACCATTGCGCGACATTACGGTCAATTGTAACTGATGGCGTAGATTTCATCTACGAGTTGTATGAAAATATTTGATAATGCGTCTTCCCAAATCGATCATAATATAGAGCAGTGGGGAATAATTTTACAGATCATTATAACGGATGTTTCACTTTCCAACAGTAGCTCCGCGACAAAACTTTTCATACCAGTTGTATTTGTAACTGAAAGACGTACATAGTATTTTTAGAATCAGAGGCAAAGAATTCAATGAGTTCTATTTTCGTAAAATTAGATTTAAGAAAACGATATCTCTACGCCCCTGTTGCTCTACTGATCGTCTATTTGCAAACGCTATAGCATGTCTTTAATATTAAGTTATACGATCGATAACACTGAAGTAGCTGCCTCGGAAAAAAATAGCAGTACATTTATATCCATAAATAATGACTATATTCAGAGCGCCACTGCGCCAATCACTTACACGTTTTATTTTTCTGAGATAGGTAACTATACTATCGAGTCTAACTGTAATATTAAGTGATGTTTTGATAGATGAAGTGAATTTAAATCATTGTGGAAAATACCCCGGCAACAACTATGACGAAAGAAAGTTTCGTTATCAATAATGGTGCTCACAGCTATTCTTTTCCCCTTGTGCAAACACCACTGCTACTTCGTAATCTAATTTGGCATTATATTTACGAGAAAATTCGCCCGACGCCGCAGAGTCGGAAAGTTTTATCTCATCAATCGGGCTGTACGCTAACGCCACTGCAAGGAAATGTCACATATTCAGGCCCGAAACATAAATCAGCCGACCCTGAGAGCTCAGTAATAATATCTCCCAACGAGGAAGTACGCCGAGGAAAACCCTTCCACCAACTCTGGCAGACGACTGTTCTAGTTCAAGCGATCTGCAAGAGTGGTCGGAAATGACCAGTCTAATGAACAAAGCCAAGAGTCACGTCAACAGGATGTAGTTAAAAGGACAGTTTTGAGACCGAACTAACAATGAATACGGCCGGCCGAAATCTGTCACTTCTCCGTTGGTAAGGCCAACGACCTAAATTACTGGCTCCATCTACGGCAACTCAACTAATGAATGAACACAGAATCAAGGTCATTTGCTCTCTCTTTTCTCCCTCTCGTTCGCAATCAAAAATTCCAATTCAAGACATTTCGCTTTCGGATTAAGCTTTCTTTAAATTAAAGGACATCTCCATTCAGTAAGTGGAATGTAGATCCAAATTTGGCGGCATTGGCAGTTCCAAATGTTCAGAACAGACCGATTCCGCTAAGAAGATTGCTTTGTGGGAATCTCGATTTTATTTATTCTGTATCCTTATCCTTTTCCAGGAAAATTTGGATTTTTGCTTGCTTTTCCTTTTTCTCAACTGGTCAGTCATCCACGTTTGACCGCTAAGGAGGGGAAAGCACTTTCTTAAGCAAAATCTCCAAAGTAAAAGGGGTTTTGAGTATTGATCAGGTCCGTAATCCAAAATATCCAAATTTGGAGGCATTGGCAGTTCCGAATGTTCTACTCGAGTCAGTCTCTATTACAATTCATCCGAGAAGCTTATTTTAAGGAGATTTCGATTTTATTTACTCTGTATACAATAAATTAAAGCTAACGATAAATTTAAAATGCCGCAATTGTTATGCTTTCAGAAAAAGGTACAATAATTGATTGTCTCTTGCTCCCCCCCCCCCCAAAAAAAAATATCTCACTATCAAATTTTCGAGAAAATCGACGAGAAAATTTTCAAAAGGTTAATTTCTTTTGCCACCACCAAACAAACCCATTTGGAAATGAAAAACATGGACATCCCAAATTACGATTGCTATTCAAATTTAAAAACAATGTAATACTTTTGAAAATGTATAGATTTGGAGAAACAATGAGAAGAAAATATTTTAATGCCATACAATGATTTTACGCTGTTTTTTCAAAAGAGAATGCAATTAATCATTGCCAGGCACGGATTTGCAGAAAGCGATTTCGCACAGACGTTTCACTTGAATTATTTCCATTTTAATTTATTTTTAATTTATCCAATGCAAGGATTGTATTCATAAGCAGTATGATGCAGTTTGTCGGTCGTGTTATCACATCTATATACTTATAATAAAGCTCAATGTGTGTGTGTGTGTTGGCGCTCTACAGGCCAGACCGTTTGACCCACAACTACCAAATTTGGTACATGTATATCTTGGAGGTTGGGAATGTGCACCTGGGGTTCCTTTTTTCGAATTTTTAATTAGAATTTTAATTATTAATTAAAAACTAACTTTCCCGCCAAAAAAATCTTCCATTTTCCCCACCGCCAACTTTTCCGCCAAAAAAATCTTCCATTTTCCCCACCGCCAAATGAGTAAGGCTTCAGTTTTTTTTTCTCCCAACAGTAATGAGGCTAGGGTTAATATTTTTCGGCGGATTATTTCAAACGATTCTGTTTATTTTCTTAATGTTTGATGCATTTAAAATTAAACATTGTTAATGAATCGATCTGTTCATGATGAATCTGAGAAAAGTTTGCTGACAAATTCTTGAGATATTACATAAATTAAAAAAGATATTCTTTAGTGCCCATAAAGTTTAAACGCTGAGTGACTCTATTTTCAGTAATCAGATTATAAAAAAAATGCTTTGTTTCAGTAAAAAACATTATTATATTAATTGAAGATTAATTCTTTCCACTTTAATTTAAAGCATAAATTCTACGGGTGCTAACAGAAAATTAGAGAGATACATATTACGTTATAACTGAAGGTCTTTATAATATTATGAATGAATTATATGACAATCAAAATTTGAAGTTTTAAAATATTTTGATGAAGAAGCTATTAAAGTAGGAATTGCATAAAATATTTAATTATTAAAATGTTAACGAACATTAAGATTGGCGAACCGGCTGGTCGCCAAAGGCGGCTAGTTGAAAATAAACCTGAAGAAATCGTATGTGCATGTGCTTACTTATCAAGCAGTAATAAAGTCTTTTCTATTAACTTTTATTTCATTCTCCCTTTTATTAAAAATAATATTCAGGTTTGCTTACATTATACAAACTTTCATTTCAATAAAAAATATGTTGGGCATAGTTCAGATTATGAAGGTTACTTTGTAGAAAGCGATTTCGTCATGTGTGCATGCATTAATGGCGCATCCCAGCGGTTGTTGAAGCCTTATAATATAACAAATAAACTTGGGGGAAAATGTTGAACCTCCCCCCCTTTAGCTTATCTTTCAACATCAGATTTTTGCAGAATTTAATTTTGCTATGCAAGCAGCATTAAAATCTAAAACAGGCCAAAGAAAGAAACTTTGAATTTTCGAAATTGAAACTCTTCAAAAGTTTACGTGAAAATTTAGCCCAATAATTATATATTACCTGGATGTAAAGAGTCCATTTCACATTTATGCATTCGTATTTTTCAGTATCGTTACACTCTAAAACAGGGGTGGGCATTAAGTTGATCGCGATCGACCACCAAGACATTTTAGGGTGACCGCCTTTACTAAGACCTAAGACGCGCATACTAAAAAAAAAAAAAAAACTCAATTATTACCCATTTGACAATGTTGATGCGGAAAAAATAACTGAAAATAAAATTATATATTCTCTTTATCTCATGAGGAAAACGAAGTTTTTCTCCTTTAAAATGACAAAATTTTAAAAGCACGTAGTTCAGAACTTAAGAATATTTTTTGGAATCTAATGGCCGAAGTAAAATATCTTAATTTAAAAAAAAGTTCCATATCATTTTTAACATCGTTCTTTGGCTCTATCTACATGTGTGAATCTGCATTTTCAATGATGAATGTAATTAAGACAACCTATTGTTCCCGTCTCACAGACAACCACTTACAATCCACAGCAAGATTACCAATTAGTAATTATATACTAAGATATTCAAGATTGGCGGACAGTATGCCATCTCAGTCTTTTTCTATAACTACGAGAACTAACTTTAGATAAAAATGATTTATTTTTTAATGTATTTTGAAATGTTTGATATTAAATGCGTCCTTTGATATTATTATATTGGTGGCTATTATTATTATGTTTGTAGTTATGCAAGTAAGTACATATTCCGTATTTATTATTAAGTAGTAATAAATATCATAGACCTTTTTTTTTTTTTTAGCTCACCACACTTAAGCCACTCGAGGGACCGCAACACCTTGAAAAAATTATAAGTAGCCCATACCCTGGAAAAGCCTGCGCACCCTTGCTCTGAAAGATCAGTAAACTCGAGCAAGGAAAGCGAATACGCAATTCCTCTCTCCGTTAAATCACGAAAAAAACCATAAAAGTGTTTATCGACTCCGCCGACATCTAATTAAAAGCTCAATTGATTCGTTATGTATTAATATGAAAAACAGGATACTACTAATTCCCACTTTAGTAGAGATTTATAACTCTCATCCTTTCATTAAAGTGTTGCAACCATCTTCTGGAATGTTTAAGATTTGCTTCGCTTCTTATCAAAACTAACGCTCTTTTGCAAAAATTATTCCTACCAAGATATATTACTTCCCTCTTTGACAAGGAACTTGAACCTTCGGACTCGCGAGTAGAATCTTATCTTGATACATGGATAGATTCAAAAATCACCCGAGACAAATAATTCCGGCAACCTGTCGGAATAATTTCCATACATACTTACAGGAAACTTCAAGAAGTCAATGAAATCTGAATCATGCATATAAATGAATGACATATCTTATTTCAAGAGACTATCTTGTATCCTGGGACTTTTTTTTTTCTAATGAAGTACGGTGTATGCTTCAAAAGCCAGTCTTCTCTCCTGTACCCACCCCCCTTTTCCCCACACCCGATTCATTTCGAAAGAATAGTTGGAAACAACGATTTTTGATCTATTGCAGATATGTCACAACGAAGTTCCAAGCAGTTTCAATTTATGGGAAACAATATTTAACACATTTCATGGCAGTTTCTGAAATCTATTAGGAAGGGAAAAATTCCACTCGACTTGCTCGGATATATCCAAAATGTCGTTAGTTTTGGATTTAGTTTCGTTATATAGAAAAGAAATGAGCATGCAGTTTGGAACGATAATAATTTCTGTTGTCCGATTGGATCTGACATTTGATCTACTTTTGTTGTAAAAACAATTCATTCCACTAGTATAGCCCATTCCGTTTTCGATTTATTGTAATTTTATTTGCACAAAAAGATGGGCAATATATCAGCTGTCCAATTTCATATAAAATTTGACAAAGACCTGAAGTTTGGTGTAAAGATATCATAATAATTAGAGAAGCTTGTTTTGTAATCATGTCCCCCATACACGTGGACAAAATTCCAAAATTCTATTTTTTTTTAGAGGGGGGAGATTCACAAAAGCGATCGTTCAGATAAATAAACTTTTCGAAATCTCGAAGTCAACATTTTTCGACGAGTTTTCTTTGGATAGATTGTATACAAGAACGTAATAAATTACCATCACCCTATTAATTATATAATTAAATACTAAGTATAATTACACAAAATTTAAGTTATTTAATTTATATTTTTGATCCCGTTTAAATAATTAATTTTTTATGATGATTTAGAGCTGTATTTTTCGATGAATTTCATTTCCAGAAGTATTTCATATATAAGAGTTTCCGCATAACAGGTGTATTGAAAAATTTTCAAAAAGGGAAAGATTCTTCTCAAAATCTTATCTAAAAATACCGACTTGGGAAGGGGTTAAGAAATTTAGGAAACAACTTTTTTTTTAATTATTTATTCATTTTTTATTTTTTTTTTAGAAAGTTGAGATTTTTATCTTCCTGGACGGAAAAGAAGTTTCATTCGAAATGCAAGTTGTGATTATTATTTCAGATGCCATTTTTATGACAACAGAGTCAATAGAACAAACGTTTTTTTTTTTTTTTTAAATAAAACTGCAACCCCAAAGCAATTTAGTACGCACAGCAGAAAACGCTCATGCAGAACTATCCAGAATAACACAAGAATTTCGTCATTCAAAATATTAATTACTCAGAGAATTCGCATTAAAAGCAGCGAAAGAAGTCTTCTCCAAACTTTCCCCCGTACTCACTAATAAAGATGTCATCCTCCGCATAAAATTGTGGGCCTTGGGCAACGTCGTGAAAGTCAAGAGTGTTCATATTTTATTTTCATACACGAGAATTATGTGCTTCATAATATAGTTAAGAAAACGATACTTCTGTATTAACGACATGCTGTTGTCGAACAATAGTTATGAAAAACTGATTTTTGGTCTGAATCTAGCGTTTTAACCGAACCTAATAGGCGATCATTAGTGATTTTTGGGCGATTCATCGCTGACATTGTGGTTAATAACACAACTACCAGAATCATCGAATCATTTTTGAGCGCCATTTTTCCAACTGACTGAAACCAAATTTGACTTAGAACTGTCATTGATATCATCAAGATCGCATACAATTACAGATAATTTATTTCAATCGTCGCGGTCTTAAGTTAGCGCGTTTACATGCATGAGAAAGTACACACCAGCAGTTCGATAAAAATCTACACTATAGATGGTAAATCACTCAATCCAGTTACATTTACCAAAGTTGTTACGTTTTTTTAATTATCGCGTTTACATGCATACACAAGTACAGACCGACAGTCAGTCAATCTCTTGACAGATTTGGTTCAAAATTTGAGAGGAACGATTTAATTTTAGATGGAAAATCTACTTACTAATCTAGCTAGCTCTTTACGGTTTGCAGTTATCCGATTTACTCTGCTCGGATAGACAGACTTCGTTCAAATTTGACAGGAATCTACAAATTAGGTGTAAAGGACCCTATACCAAATTTCATTTGTCAAGCTAAAGTAATATGTTTTTCGGACTCGGGGAAGTCTGAAATATGGAAATTCATCAAAATCTCGAGGTCGAATGTTTTGAAAATTACAATACTTTCTCTTTGCATACTTCGCATACGAGAAAGTGATGACAATGAAAGCTATTATTTTGATTTGTCAGATTAGCAACATATCGACGGCCGTAAGAAACAAATACGATTCGCATTACAATTGTTCTGCGACCAACTTGATGAATGTTCTACCAAGCACACAAGATTATTAAACCAATCTAATATTTAGAAATAACATACAATTCATTTACAAATCTTCCTTAAAAAAAAAAACAAGCTTCCATTTGATTGCTAATTTGTTTTTTGACACGCACACTTTTTGAAGTAGCACGATTCCCATTCCTTCCTTCCCTTCCCATTTTAAATGAAGATTCTTTTGTGAAATTCGAATACTTTTGGTCTAACATGTTGAACAAAATTTACGATGTTGTTTTTTCTTCTTCATAAATATTGATTAGTCTTTAAATCAGCTCACTCGACCTGAAAAATATGAAAAGTTTTGTAACAGCAGTTTTGTAACAGTGAGAGAAGAAGTGCATCTGCTTTTCTTGAACAGTGCCATGACGGCGAAATATAAAACTATATAAAATTTCAAATATAAAGGAAAAGGTAAAACTATGCTGTTGATCTTAGGTAGCCCATTATTTTCAAATAATATTTTATACTATAAAGAATGTTGAAATAAATTAACATCAACTGCAATGAATGAACCAGAATTTCCTTTGTAGAGTTTAAAATTTCATCAACAGGGAAAAAAGGGATGGTCACAAACGAGCATTTCATTTTTACTTATTTATTTCAGCAATATACTACGTTTGATTTTAGTTAATTTCCCCGTTTCACAGAGAAATATTCTCAAATTTCATGCCAATTTGAGTTAAACCTAGGTAATCATTCACAGGGGAAGGTATGGGATTCCCATTTCACAGATCTTGACTATGAAATTTATATGAAACGATTTGAAACAAATCTTAATTCTTTTTCAAGTTCAAAATAAATTATTGAACCGACACTAAAAACACTAAATTCTTTAGTTCAAAAAATACTTGAATATACCAACAGATCATAGTAAAAGTAACACAATTCACTTCAAGTAGGGCGATTATATAGTTAGGTTGATATACAGATCGACTAATATTGCCTGGTCAGCCCAACTTTCAAGGCTATAACTTTCTAATTACCGTATACTGATTGATATACACACACCGTACATTTCTTTCATTAATTGCAGAATTAATATCAGTATTTAAAAATTTAATTTCAAGCATATCGATTAATTTTCAAAGAAAAATGACGTAAGATAAGAAGCCATAAAATATGAATTTCTCTCCTTATATAACAAGTATTAATTTCCACAAATAATTTAGAATGAGGTTACTCATGGTTTTAATAAAAAGCCATACCGTACATAACTGTTTTGTATAATGCATGTACAATGACTGTTCTTATAACTAACCAATCAAAATATTATATAATAAGAAAGAAACGATGAAACTATATTGGCAAATTTTCGGTTTCGAGATCAAAGGGTTCGAATTGTATTCATCTAAGATTCCACGAGCAGTTGCCTAAGTGGATATTTAATCACATCAAGCATCAAAAGCTCTTCAATGAGTATTGGAGAAAACGGGAGGTGCCATTATAGAGTCGTTCACATCTACGAAAGTATCTTAAGTAGCAAATCAAATAATTCATATTAGTGAACATGTCCGCAGTTCGTCTAAATCAGAAGATACTTTGTAACAGCTCCTCGTGCGTTTAAAAATGACATGCAGCTTTCTGAGGCTTGAACCTGCGAGTCCGAACATTAGACCATTCCAGCCCTCGTTAATTAAGATTATGGTGAATACTCCCATTAAGATATTGCTCGTATAGCATTTGGAGTTAGTTATAAGTCAAGAATGAATGACCATGAGCATTTCACAGAATGGCATAAAGCAGAAATTCATCTCAAACGCCTGAAAAACACTATTTGAAGTAAAACAACAAATATTCCATGCAAGATTCTACAGGATGAAGAAAAGCATATATGTAGTAGAAAGACAAATTGCAACTCGACGGGGAAAGGAGGGGAAACTTTTAAGGACAAAGCAGTCGTTTAAAACTTACCTGCATGTTTGCTTTAAAAATATCCTTACGCGAAACTAGGGGGAAGATTTTGGCTCGATAATATTATTCGGTTACTCGTAATATACTTGTGACACTTAAACGATATGGACTGTATGAAGAATGGTACTTTATATGTTTGGCTATGGTTATTTTTACATCGATTAACATTTTGGTTTGAAACAAAAGCTGGAGTGAAACAGCTAGTGATTCTCAACTGTAGCGAGATGACAATATTCCAGCCACACGTTAAATGGGATGAATCACCCATATATTCACTGACCATCACACCACTGACTTTGCAGTTTTTTAATCAAAAAGGACTATGAAATTTTAATTAGATTTAAATATACTAAAACCCAGAAGTAACTCGCGCAGAAAATCATAAATTGTATTTATGATAACAATGCACGATAAGTTGTTCCTTCTAAAGTATTAAATTAATTTTAAATGCATAAATTACTACTTAAATGACGTAATATACACAATTTTTAGAGTAGCCTGATCAAGTTCCCTTTTTCATACAACTAAGATAAGTAGTTAACAGTATGGATTTAAAAAAAACAAAAACCGATAATTAATTTTTTTTTATTTTATTCTTTAATCTTTCAGGCAGAATAAAGCCTTCCCTGTGATCAAGGATTGATTTGGTCTTTAATTACTCTAGGGAAATTGGTGATAAAAAGTAAAATGGGGCATTATTTTTTTCGAATTTGTCCCTTGATCTTATTTTAAATGTGAAAAGCTTCAGTTACAGATAATTTTACAGTAAGTTACAAATTCTTCGGTGCATTAATTTTAGAAATCCAGTAATTAAGCGGATTCTCCAATTTTAAAACAAAACTTTTAGAATATTGATTGGTTTCTTTTTTTTATAATTAAATTTATGTGCAGGATGGCTGGTGACAAGCACGATTAGTGAATTGCAGATATTTAATTGATATAAAAAATTCTACAGTTAGGATATGAAATAAAAATAAAGTTAAAAGGTTAGAGAATAAAAATACAGTAAGTTATCGTAATCAAAAGTTAAGACCACCTGCTCTTCGCCGCTCATGGTCTTGTATCGTGTCCAGCGTGCAATTCTAACTCTGGTCGAGTCCGTCATGACCCCAAAAAATTATTCATCGCTCATTGTTCATTAAGCAGAAATTAACAATGTTAAACAAAGAGAAATGCAGTTAAAAATGTTATTTTCCGAACATTTTAATACGTTTCCAATTTTTAAAAAATTACTTTTGCTTACCAATATTAACGAATGCTATAGGAACGACCCATTTTTCTAACTTACCACCATTTGAAGTTAGAATCCATAATATAAGAAACCCCCGTTTCAAAGTTCTGGTCGATTGATAACAAATGAAGCACCTCTAATTTTGAAAAAAATATTGACAACCTTGCGAGAGCCCGATTAAAGCAAAGGGCAAGGCATTTATACAAATGTTGTCAAGCGACTCCAGCTTGTAACAATAGTGCAAAAAAGGCGACCTTGCAGTTCCACTTTGGACAGGAAGTTGGAATTGACCTCTCTCACCTACTGCTCACAATGGAGAGGACTTTGGCCAGTCCGCTCTTCCGCTCCGCCTAATCTCTTACAGAGGAAGAGTTAACTCAGCCACAATCACACGCTCATTAGGACAATCATTTCGCCCAATCGACGGATTACAATGGAATTGCACTCGCAAGTTCAATGGAGGGGACGCAGGTTAATGTGAAAGTACGGCCGAATGTTTCAGAATACTTTCCAGAATTCTCAAGAATGGTTTCACTAATTGGCCCAACGTCATTTTAATAAAATGGATTGTAAAGAATAATTTTGCTTTCTAAATACTGAAATCTAACAGACAAGACCGAAAGAACATTGAGACCGAAATATATAAAAACAAAAAGTAGGGAAAAGGAAAATATAATAAAAATGACTGTCGTTAACTACAGATGCATTTTTTGGATATTCTGAAATTGATTTTTAAAAAAAATGATCTCTCAGTAGGTAGTTCAACTTGGTAGGATGGCAGACCAGCTCGATTCGATAGTAACGGCCTAAACAAACAATCAACAACCTGGGAGATGGCAGAAAATGTTACTTCACTTTAAAGACGATTTTATTAAAGAAATATCAAAAACCGATTCAAACTAGGATTTCAAAACTTTTTTAAAAAATGAAAAAGCATCGATAAGTATATGATAGCTGAAATAAATAAATAAAAAAAAAATGGCTCAAGTAAAATATAAATTATTTCATGCTACCAATTAATAATTCCACGACTAAGTTTAGAAATGGTGCCAACTCTGTCTATTAAATATTTCTGAATGACGCAATATATATATTACTGCAAATAACTTAAATGATATAAGCATTGAAAACTGGACAGAGTTAACAGAAATCAAATTTGAAATAATGCAATACCATTTACACGTCACAAATCTTTTTTTGAAAGCACTTAAATTAAATTAAATTTCATTATTCATTTAAAAAAATTGTTTCTAATTAACTGACTTGTTTCTAAATAATTTGAGAAATGAAAAAAAAAATTCAAGCAGTTTTACTTATTTAACTTTTATTCTGAAATAGAAATAAAATAAAAGAAATCATAGAAAAATAAAAATTAATTAAAAAGACTGATTAATATTTACAATCAACCACTTTAGCTTGCATACTTTCAAAGTATATAAAATTCTTTACGAAATCGAAGATAAAAAAGTAATAACAATAAAAAATGTTTATAGATATAATAAAGCATTCACTAATGAAAAGGTTCTATAATTTATCCACTTCTCACTAACTAAATCGATTTAAAAATCTGACATAAAATGAAAGCTTGGTTATTATAGAATGAGCCCTTAAATAATTCCTTAACGGCAGAAACACATGCAAGCATTACAAAACATAAGACTGACAAACACGATAATTGATTTTCATCCAAGATTTTTCGGCCTACACTGCATGAAGTGGTTAAGAATACAACATTTGAACTGATGAAGAGGAACAATTGAAAATGCGATAGGTAAAAGCTTATATTAGAATGAAATATCCGAGACAATATTGGTGAGAAATAAGAGGATATCGGTTACGTTTATATTTACTTGGCACTATTCAAAGGTATGCTTACATAGGCCAAGAATAAAACAAAGAAGAATAAGTTTAAAAGAGAAAGAAAGTGCAAAATGAATTCATTTAGCATATTACGGATAAAGAGGAATACGTGCTGCTTTAGAAACAATTCAAAATACGAGAGGAATATTAATTTCGGTCATTAATCTTCGGTTTTTCAACAATTATATCTTAATACTTGTAGTTTGAAGTCAATGCAAGTAAGAAATGTTTACAATTAAAATAGCATTTGTCCTTAAGGAATGTTAATTAATGTACAATCAGGTGTAATAATTTCATATAAAATACTACCTATGTGAAACGCTGTTTACAAATTAGCTTTAAAAAATGCTGTTTGGATTAAAGTAATCAGTTTAATATTTTTAAAACTTTTCAATTGCTTTTCCATTGGTTGAAAACCTTATTCAAAACTATCCCAAACTATTTTGTTTAATATACCAAATATCCGAACAATGTATGTATGAAAAACAGAATACATTTTTAATATTAAGATTAGAATAATTATAATTAAAATTACGATATTATTTTAACTTTTGAATATACGTAATGGCTAATTACACTCATAAAACGTATGCAACTTGTAATTTTAATCATCTGGTGAATCTCTTGTGTCATGAAGCAATGAATTAAAGAACAACGAGTAGAAATATCAGACAAAATTCAATAGAAATAAAAACATAAGACAACTAAAATAGCATGCTGAAAACGGATCAATAGATGCAATGGCCTGTAAATGGCTGGAGAGTTTTTCAGATGAAAATTATAATATACAAGATTAAAAACATATTTTGTGCCAGATAGAATCCAGTAACAATTAAGACGTATTCATATTATAGATTTAAAAAAAAAACAAAAAAAACTGAAATCTTATCCCAAAGAATTTGTTTGATTCGTTTCGATTTTTAAACTACTAAAATGAGACACTCATCGTAAAAATGAAATGTAAAAGTTTTTCAATAAAGGAACCTCAACACCTGGGTGTTTTGGCGATCGCCAAACGAAGCATTTGGGCTTTGCTGAGATGTTAAGTAGAAGTTAATTTTAGAAAGAAGGGAAACAGCCCGCCTTGGCAAAGATGATTTGGAAATGCAGAAGTCGACACAAAAAGCCACCTCCCCCGCAAGACGAATTTTCTTTGTTTGGAAACTTTCATATCCTCTTCAACGATCTGATTCGTGACACAAAATCAGGACACCAGTAAAAGCCGTCGACAAGTTCATAGTCGTATCTCAAAACGACAAAATGCAAGCAGTTTGGGTGTTATTTCTGAAAAAGAAGAAACTCGAGATGAAAAATCAGTTGAAAAAACTTCAACGAAAAATTAAAAACTTTGTTGGTTACAATAAATGTCCGGTTTCAAGAATAAATGTTTAGAAATTTACCATATGTCCGAAAACCAACCACCTTTCACTGTTAGAGGTGTTCTCACACTATAAAATTTATTAAAAAAATGTTAGCAACAGACCATCTACTTCTACCTTACTATACTTATATACGAAGTACATAGAAATATCATAATTGTCAAAAAATACACCCCACCCCCCTGCGATCGGAAATCTCAGGGATACATCTGTCAGGAACCATGATAATTATGAAAGGGAACGAGCTAGCCCGTTGAGAATTGGCATACAGCCTTCACGCCAAATTTGTATATTTCTATGAAATTTGAGAGAAAATCCATCAAAGGGATGTCATTTGTTCATTATTAAGAATCTGAATGCAATAATTAATAATAGATTAAAATTTGGTACATAATTTTATCAGCATTGTCTCAACTCCTGGACCAAATCTGTCAATAGGTTGAATGTTTATCGGTCTGTATATTCGCGTGCATGAAAACATGAAAAACTTAAAAATTGATCTGGAAATTTATTATGTGATCTTGTGATCAAAATTATATATCTGTATTACATTTTGGATCAAATTTATAGAGATAAATAAGGATTTTCCTTTTTTTTTTCATCATAAAATTTGAGAAAAACATGAAATTATATCAATAATTTGCCAAAGATATTTCTATTTTGATAAATAGAAATATTGCTACAAAGATCTTGCTTTTTGTTAATTTTAAACACGCAAAAGAGAAGGCCTCAAACCATTCAAGAAGCATTTAGTTAGTTTTAAATCTGTCAGTTGAGGCATCCTCAAACTGACAGATTTAAGGTATTTTAAGGAACCAAAAGAATGTTGAAATATTTGTGGATTCAAAATTCTTAAATTAATTATCATTATCTAGAAAAACATATTGAAATTATTGAGGAATATCTGCATGCAAATGTCTTTTGTATAAAATCCGAGACAGCATTTCTTGTAAGATTTACATTAACACCTTGCTGATAAACTAGAAATTGGGTGCAGGCAGCTCCAAAACTACAAAACACTTTCATGTATATTCATGCATAAAAGTCAAGAATATACAAAAAAACTGGGGGCGGATCACGAAACAATTCATGTTTCCGTGAGTATTTTTTGTTCAGCAATATGCATTCATTTATATTTTTAAGGCATTCAGATATTTACAACTTGAACTGTTAGGCAACTTTTTCCAAAGAATAGCTATATCCGGAGGTTAAGAAACATCAAGTTTAAGCACTCATTGAACCCTTTAGTACTGGTTAATATAACATAAACAAATTTTTCTAAATAATCTGAATCCTAAGTGTCTTATGAAGAATGTTACAAGTCCTCATCAGACAACATTCTTAGTTATTTTTGATCATTCATAAATCAGCTAGCGAATGCAACTAAGAAATGAACTTATAATAAAACTACTTTAAAAATGAGCATTTGTAACTACAGATAAGGTTGACATAATAGATTTACGCATGCCTAAATTAGTTTCCATTTTATAGTTTTTGTTTTAAAAAAATTCACAGTTTTGTTACTTTAACAGTCCGTTGAAGCATCACGAGGGTTATTTTGGGAAGTATCTCGCGAATCGAAGTCCAATGACGTTCACATAAAAGCATTCCGATCATTTATAAGATGTAACGGCAATGATCACCTACCTGCCTTCGAACTGAAAAGAGATGCCTATTAAATTTGAAGGGGGCATGAAAACCCTATGAGAACGGTAAATAACTTCAAGAGCTAAATTTGAGCTTTCACAAAGTGGCAATGAGGTCAATTGCTTCTCAAACTTTATTTCTCAATGATTCTTTTGAATGGGCCTTTTTTTCATCACCTTTCAATCAGTGTCAAACACTGACACTGTG
This sequence comes from Argiope bruennichi, assembly GCF_947563725.1. Classification (NCBI taxonomy): domain Eukaryota; kingdom Metazoa; phylum Arthropoda; class Arachnida; order Araneae; family Araneidae; genus Argiope; species Argiope bruennichi. The sequence continues at coordinate 123,262,326 of NC_079162.1, forward strand.
CATAGATAATCCTCCATTATAAACCAAACATAAGGGAAAATAAATACTTAAGAATGAGGTAGCGAAAGAGTTGAATTACTTTATGTGGAATTTGCGCACGCCTATTCAAACTAAGCTTTCTGAAGTTTCGAATCTTGTTGTAGTACTACGGTGACCATGATATCATATCAGAAGGTTTTATCATTCATATTTCGAATTTGTAATATATTTACAAAACGGAAACTAGTCGGGCTTTCTATAACTCGTTGAATTCTGGGGGTGGGCGAGAGGATGCAAGTAATAGCTTAGTAGCACCTTCAGCTACAAAGTAGCAAAAAGCTCCCTAATCGTTATTTGGTTAAAAGACCGCTAGTGAAATAATTTTTTTGAATTCCAAAAACGCACAAATTTAGATGAAGCGCAAAGAAATATCATTATGGCCAGCAGAAATTAAAAGTAAACCAGTGAGAGTGGTGGTCTCCACAAAATTTTCTCGCATGCTCTCTAATAAAGGTGATACCCCAGAGAACATCTTGCATGGCATTCGCGTACAATAGATACGAAATATTAACCTTTGGCGTAAATTTAGCATTTTTACTGAAACTATCGTTAATTCTTGGCAAGATTTTTGGAATTAATCCCTGGCATGCGGTAAGTAACATCTGAAAATTAAATTTGTGTTTTAGACGCATTCTTCCCAAATGATTGAAACAAAAATTTGATATAAACAAATCTACACTTTTAGACACAAAACCATGTTCCGAATTTGATACATTTCAGTCATTTTATTTACATGTTTCTGAAATGACAGATCCAGATAGTCAACCTCTAGTTGGATTTGGCTCAAAATTGGATACATGTCAACAATATAGATATCAAATTCGGGTACCGAATTTTATTCATCTAACCCTCTTTGTTTTGTAGTTACCGTGTTAACTTGTACCTGTACAGCCAGCAAACAGACTTCCTCAAAAAAAAAAAAAAAAAAAAAAAAAGATAGAAATCTATAAATTTGGTGTAAAGACCGTTACCAATTTTCATCCATCTACTCAGTTTTTGAGTTATCTTTGTCACAAACAAACATAATGCCAAAAGTGTGTTTTTCGAGCCCAGAGAGGTCTAAAAACATGAAGAATCGTCAAAATCTCGAGTTCGAATTTTTTTTTTGACGGTTACAATATTTTATCTATACTTTACATGCGAGAAAGTAAAAGGATTGCAAGCTGGAAGTAATAATAAATACACTGGTGTGTAATATAAAATCACAGATCGATTGAAACAAATGAAACAGTAAAATTCAACAAAGATACACACACACAAAACTAAACATCACCGTCAAGTTTCACTATCTACAAAGTATACGACAATAAATAGAATAGTTAAGAAAAGTACAATTCAAGCCATGCTTAATAAAATTTTCTGCAAAAAAAAATTCAAGAAATATTCTTATCTGTACTGTCAGATTCGAATGAATTAAAGTGAAGTTCGAAATTCGTTCTTCAGAAATTTCTCCACCGCTTTCGAACTTTCAACAAAATTAGAAGTTCAAAATCTAAGATTTTCTATTCAATTAATCACAATTTAGGATGCTATTATACTTTGCGTCAGGGTAAACAATTTAAAATTCTCAGAGAATGGAGAAATATATCACTTTCAGCTTCTTCTAAGATCAAAAAAAATTCAAAGTCCTTTTTGGAAGCAGAGAAAAACTAAAAAAAACTTGATGTTGTAACTAGGCACAGGTCAACATATTAATTCAGAATAGATTTAAACACTGGCACCTTAAAAATCAACACCTAAAAAAAGTTTTACCTTTCTACAAAGACAAAGAAAAATTTTGAGAGGAAAACTAAAGGAAAATAAAAGCGCATAAAAGTGAAAATATTTTTATTTACTTTAAATTATTTTTATCAATTGAAATCTAACACAGTGCCAATCGACACATTTGTCTTTCACACACGGCAAGCATATCCTGCCATAAATTACATGACTTATTTACATAGTGCAGATATTTACAACTTTTACATTTTCTACATATTTACATAGTGGTATCACACAACATCTTTTAATAAATTCATAACATGACTCTGTATTCAAACATAAATAAATAGGATACGTATTAAAACCTCAAACAACAAAGTCTGATTTAAAGGGGGAAAAAAACTAAAATCAAAATCTTCAGTTTTTTATGATATAGAAACACTATTTAAGTAGTGGCACTCTAAGTGAATTTTAAGCATTCAAAGTAAAATCATGTGCCCGGGGGGGATATACATATTCAGTACAGAAAACAGACTTTGTGTGAAAGAGGTTTTATTACATTTTACAATCTCTATAAAGAAACAATTTGCTGATTACTTAGAAATGTTAAAAAATTATAACAAATTAATCAAAAAAATTTTTTGTTCCAAAAAATCTAAAGAGGTATTAAAAATCAATTAAAAACAAATGTTGCAAGATTTTTTTTAGTACACAAAATTAGATATACATTTAAGCATTAAGCATTACATCAGTAAATTCGGTAGCATTTAAAGTTATTTTATAATTTATGTTTAGATTTATGGGTTTTAAGTTATCTTATGAAGATGTTATATAATTCGATTATTTATTACACATATAAAACAGACACTTGCATATTTACCTGAATTCGAAATTTTTTTTAAAGCTGGCTGGGAAAATTTTATTTTGTGGATACGGAAAAACAATACATACATCACATACATGTTCACAAACGACTAGACTAAGCTTTTCATAATACAATTAAATTTCTTTGATTTGTACTCAAGCTCGAAGAGAGTTTGAAAACCTTCCGTCTCGTGCCTTTTACGTAGAAAACAATTAAAAGGTTTTACGCTATACATTTTAGAAGGGAGAGATTTAAGTCAATGTACCATAACAATCGACTCATTAACCTAAATATGTGTGCTTTCTTAAACATGGGTAAAAGCTATTACGTGTAAGTATTTGGCGCAAACTGACTGGATTTGATCAATTAACAAATTTAAATGTTCAGTCTAAACAAGTGGTTTGAAAGGAAACAGAATATTCAATACTGGGTGACGCGGAATGAGTTTACAAATTCCTCTTAAGATATTCAAAGAATCCAAGAAGAGGAAAATGGTGTTAAAATGGGAAAAGTTTCCTGAAAAGTTCATTCATTTATGAGGGCAAGAACCGACAGTAGGGTCAAGTGCTCCATAGCAAATCTAAACGAAATCTTTTAAAACCTCACATTAAAAGCAGTTCTTAAAAGAAATAAATATTAAAAACGAAATCGCATTTTATTGTTATAAACTTTAGATTCTATCAAAAATCTATTATCCAACTTTAAAAAAAAAAAAAAAAAAAAAAAACGAGAATAGTAGTATTCGAGTTCATAAGAAAAAAAAAAGAAAGAAAGAAAAAGGTTATTTATTTCTCTATTTGGAACGACCGCAATTTTATTTGAATGAAAGCCGAAGGTCTCGCGAAAAATCATGCGAAAGTTTTTTAAAAGGACTTGAGGGAGTGAAAAAGTACGCGAAAAGGTCAGTATCATGATAGCGAGAGACAAAGAAAGACAGTGCAAAAGGAAGTCCCATTTTGTAATTGACGACAGGAAGATCCAATCTAAGATTTGAGTCGGCCCCCGCAACCCACGCAGCTGTACGCCATATTGGCGTGAGAGAACTTTCAATGCAGCCTAATTGCAGTACGGCTCATCAGGACTTCCTGTGCAGATCACAGTTGCCTGCGACGCAGAGAGCCTACGCACGACTTCCAAAAGGATTCGCTTCGAAAATACCTGGCTTCACTGCAGTTGGTCGAAATTTTTTCACGAGAAAAAGGGAAACTTCTGCTCGGGATTCTCAGTAAAAGACACACAGAAAACTGAAAAATTAAAAATCACTTACCAAAACCGCTAGTAATTTTTACATCATTCCGATTATACTTCCGGTATCAAAACATGCAAGAGGAATATCTGTTAAAAATAAACTAACGTTTTTCAGATTAATCCACTACCAACGAATGTTTTCACTTAACTATATTAAAATTCAATAACACTGAAATAAATTTATTATGCCTGTTACATTCCATGATTTTAGTAACCATGAATGGCCGATTAGAAATGCAAATTTTAATTCGGTAAGTGGGGGAAAAGAGAAAAAGGGGGGAAAATAAAATTTCATCCTTAGTCATGAATAATGGAGAAAATTAATAGTTAATTTTTTTTTCAAAATAGAAAAATTTGATTAAAGCAAAAATAACATGGGGAAATAAACAAAATATGTACAAATTTTGCGTAAATTAAACGAATTATCATTATTAAGTACTAAAGACCTCGCCATACAATTAAAAAGAAAGAAAATAAAATAAAATACTTACACAACTTGAAATAGCAGCAACCATCCGAAGCAAAACGGAATTCCAATTTTTATTAATTTCGCACTTACCTGTTATCCTTGATTTCTTCAGTCAGCACCCGAGCTCTCAAAAGACAAATCATCTTGCAACGGAATCATTTAACAACGTAAAGCCATCAATGAATAAAATAGTAAAGCAAGCATTCAAGATTTGAGTCAGTTTTTAAAATATTCAATAGAGTAATTTTTTTCTCCCTTTTACCTGAAATAATATTCGCATCCTAAATAAGACCGATTTGAATTGTACTTAAAAGCGACGTTGTGTAATATGAAGCGATTATGGAAATATTTTGAATTTTTGCATTGATAGCATTTTTTAAAATTACTTCCCCATTAAAGTTCACATGAGAAGAATATCCGAGTACAGTGCAGCGAAGAGGAAGATTCTTGCAATAGAAAACTAAGCAAATTGAAATTATTATTAAATATTCTTTTTGGCGCATTGAATCTATTTGTAATATAAGTTCACAAGTTAAAAAAATTTAAAATGTAATTAAAAACTACTTATCTAGTGCAATGTTTACACACTGCATACAATATACTATTACGATTATCGTTTCTGTCACTAAGCATACGTTTTTTACGAAATTTTTTTTCCCCTTTATTTTCTTTTCTTCCTATATTTATTGAGGTAGTTCGATATTGCATTTGCAGTATTTTTACATAACAAAATTTTCAAATAATTGTATTAAGGTTAGCATGATTTTTATAAAATTTATTCGCAGATTATAATTTTTATAAATAATAATGAGAAAATTCACTTACCTATAATTGTTGATAGAGCCAAGAATATCAAACAGAAGTCAGATTAGCAAGTAAATAAAATTTCTTGTATTAAACAGGCTGACCCATGCGGATTATAAACATGGGAATGGTGTAACATTCATCTAGTATTAGTTATAAATATAGAGTTATGTATTCAGAAATCTTGCGACTTTCTTAAACCAATGTTAAATATATTTTTATTTAGCAATCGAGTATATATACTGCGAGTTTCTCTCTTGTACATGGACTGAAATGGTAATTTTACAATTTAACATATATCAAGTTTTTTTGTTTTTTGTCTACAGTCAATTTTTTTAATATATTAACATTAAAATAACAATATGTTGTCTGTGACCTTAAGCTATCATAAGTTCTTGCCCACATATTTAGTATTTTTTAGCATTTTTTTTTTTTTTCAAAATTTGGTTTTTACCAAAACAAAATAGCAAAATACTAAGTATAATGACTTTTAAAATCTAAATGTCATTTTTCTATTGTTTAAATGTAATAAATCAAAAATTACTTTCATGAAATAATTTTAAATTGAATTAACTGAAACTGAAGATAATAAAACAATGTTAATCATTAAAAGACACTTCATTATATTTATGGAAACTAAACTTTTAAAATAATTACAAAACGTTTAATAAGGTTAATTTTTCAAAGAAGTCTTTTCAAACTCTGTAAGCATAACAATGATTTTAACATAAAAGCAAGTGTTCACACATTGCAGGAAAAGTGTTATATACAGTAAACTCTTCATTAAACGCTTCAAAAACACATTGTTATGGTATTAAATAGTACTTTTATAAAATAAACAAAAATTCAAAAATGGCTGCTATTCATGGGACATATTTTAAACAAAACATCATAAAAACAGAAAATATCCAAAATACACAACCAAAAATAGCTTTAAAATATATATGAAAAAGCTCACTTTATATCAGATTTACTAATTTACATATACCTGAAAAATACAGGTTTCATTTATACTATAAATGCATTTTTTTAGAACGGCGATTAATCAAGGGTTTACTGCATGTTAATTTTTTTGGAATAAAAACTTTTTTTTTGTAATAGGAGACAAAAGAAAAATGCATACACTTAGTTAAGACTACAGTGGATTTTATTGACAATTCAAGCCCATCAGGCAACATTTGTACCGACTGGAAATAAATATAACATTTTTTTAATATAAAATAGTTCTGCAATATAGCGCAAATATTACACAATAAATATCATTTGACAAGATGTTTTTGCTCTGTTCAATAACATATATACAGATTTTTAGAGTGCAGCCACTTAGTCGTAGTTATTGGAAAGAAAAAAAGAATACATATAAGTTTACATCAACTGATCAGCATGCATAAGACAAAGACTTGATCTATTTTAATCTACAATGAACATCAAGGGACAAGGAGGGATACTAAACAGTATTGTGTTAAAATGAGTTAAAGATGAGTTTAAAAGAATTATATAATTTTCTTTTCTTTCTCCATATTGAATAATTTCAAGTCATCACTGAATGGTTTGAAACTAAAATCCACTGATTATTAAAAAAAAAAGTTCAACGTAAAAAGAGCATAAGGTTCAGCAAATATTTTCACTTTCTTCCAAATAATTTTTTTCCAGAAATATGTAGAATGACTTTATACAAAAATATATTTGCACTAAAATTGAAGTTTTTTTTTTTCATCCTTTCTAAAAGAAATACAATTTTCATAGCTTTGTATAATGAGTATCAATAAATAATTACAATGGTGCTTCTTAATAGAATATCTTGTGAAATCACACTCTATAAAAATATAATTCAATTTAGTTAATATATACAATTAAATAATGTATTAACACATTCATTGACTACATTTCGACATAGCTTCGATGCTATCATTTCATTTTTATTTGGTTTTCTCATTAAACTGATTTAGAACCATGACTTACAACATTTTGATTACATACAATGGGGGTTCTGCATCAGCATTCTAACACTCAATTTACAAGACATACTTTTTCACATGGCATGCAGGTTTTATTTCTCTATCTGGGATGTATCAACATGTTTGAGGGAAAAGATTAATTATATATGTTCTTAAAAATAATTTCTCTCATTGGGATTTAAAAAGGTCTTATTTACATTTGAAAAATAGAAATTAGTAAGTTTACTCTAGAAGTTAGTCACGAAGTTAGAACAAATTTGTAAAATAGTACTCTGAAATTAGAAAAATAATTGAAGTTTCTCTGTTCTATATTCCTACAATTAGAGCTGTTTTCTCATTCATATTTCCAGCATTTTCAAAAATAGTTTGAAAACATTAGTAAAGAAGTAAGTAGCAAGGTACTCTATATGGATAATTAAGAATGTTAATAATCACATGTTATAGAGGCAATTTTTTGGCATGTTGTACAAGACTTGGAAGCTGAGTTCAAAGTATACAAATACCATTGACTGTCACCATTTTTTTTTAAATTTCAAATCTAAATTATGTAATAGTTAACACATGTTAGCTGCTTGAATGAGGTTTATATTCAAAATGAATGATTAGTGAACATCAATGATCATGAGATGACGGTGAGCATGATGAAACAATGAAAAGAAATGTCAATGAATATTTTGAGACACTACAAATGAAAAATATATGCTCACATTTCAGTCAAAAAACTTCACAAGCTCAATACACAGTTTGGAAAGTATCCACATTTTCAAAAATAGTTCATAAAATTAAATCTATAAAAGGAAAGCATCTACAGAAACAAACTGGAATGAAAGCTTCAAACCAGAGTTCAACACAAGTCTCTCTAATAAAAGAATTACTGTCAATCTAAAAAACACAGAAATTAATATTGAAAATACAAGAAAATTATTTTAAAAAAACTAAAGTCAAGACTAAAGTAATTAAGTCTATTGATTTTAACATTCATTTCTTAAAATCACAGTTATATTAAAAAGAAAGGAGGAGGGGGATCCTAATTTCTAACAAGAACTTGTGTCATTTGTTCATACACAAGTCATCAAATATTTGACATATTTTGAAGATTTCAAAAAAGATTTAAATAGTCTATTTCTGCTGTAATGATTAAGAAAAGGAACTTTGAAGCAAATTACAATGTCTTCGCCGAGTTTTTCAAATGTTGGCACACCGTCCTGGAGTGTGCTCACTTAACCCAAGTTGTGCCCTTTCAACTGATAACCAGTCACTTGAGATTTATGCCCACTGCTGATAGCGCAGAGACTAGAAGAAAAAACAAGTATACCTAGATAAGAAGACACCATAAGGAGACCTCCAATCTACCTTTTTTGAAGAAGTGATGGCAAAATACACAGAAACAGTCTCCAAAAAAGTTTCTGATTTGAAGAGCAAATAATCGAAAATTTCGTTGTCGTCAATGTGACAGTGTCGCATTTAATCTGATCAAATTTTTTAAGTTCACATCTAAAATGTACTTGCTTACCAATTATGTGTAAAGTAGAACTTCAGAGGGAAAACATCTGCTTCTAAAAAAATTTCATGATGTTAAAAAAAAAAAAAAACACAAAAAAAAATGCTTATAAAAAATCAAATATTTTGACTAGTTCACATAAACGACTGAATCGCATTCAGTCAGTCTCATAATAGCAAATAAAATCAAAAATAAATTATGCACAAAAATATTTTATTCGTAGCATGACTGATATGAAATAGAGCTATATTAATTATGATTTTATCATAAAATTAAAAAGAAATTATTTTCCTGTATGAACACCAAATAAAAAAACTTTTATATGAAATCAATTATTTTATTTATTTACAGGGATAAGAGTAAATAAGAGCTTAAATTTTGTACTGGCATAGTTGAACGTTCTACATTTCTTATATATATGAAACACTGCTTTATACTAAACAAAAAAATATCATTCCCAAAAAATTCGAATACAATATCAAATACATAGCGAATATAAATAAATTTTGTAGCGATTTAGCCTCATGTTTAGAAGAGTCTTGGATACATTACTCAGGGAATAGATTGCTGCACGGAGGGAAAATGTTTACACAGAATGAGAATACTGAGCAATACAAAATAAAATCGTATTTCGCTTCTCGATAACAAAATCAAAACATCATACTTTTCCAAAACTACTGCATAAGAAGGGGCCAATTTCAGCATTCACCCCTCCCCCCAAACAGACACATTTGCTTAAGGATCAACAAATTAAAATACTACGAATTAAATATTGAAATAATGCTTTAATATTGCGAGATTATTCAATCACACTTCATCTACAATTTCAGAATAGAGATTTCATCATACAAAATTTAAAATAAATGTCTCCTACATTAAATACAGTTAGTAAACTAACTCAACAAAACAATACGGATAAGGCGATGTGTTATTTTTAAGGGTATGTAAACACATTTTAAATGGTTATTTAGAAGGCCAGAAAACATATTACAATTTTTTACGGTTAAGTGAAAAATAGTATAATTGCCACATTTTCAATCCGATGTAATCTAAAAGTAAACGATATGAAACCTCCCCTCCTTCTATAACACCAAAAAAAGTTAGAAATTGTAGAAATTGTTAATCGTTATGTTTGCCCAAATTTTATGCAAAAAAATTGAAAAAGAAAAAACATTTTACATACTACAGTGAAATAGACGAATGTATTGTATTTGCACATTGTATAGCAACGATTATATTAATTTTCTGTAATAAAAGACTATCTTCTTTATATTGAAAAAACTGTGACATATTTGATTGGGGGGCGGAAACGATAATGTGAACAAGGCATCTTTTTAAACTATGTAAATTTTATTAGCAATTATACAGCTGAGATTTCTTTAAGTTAATAACCATTCACAATCGATGGTAAGATTTATTAAGAAATATGTACAGAGGTATGAAAGAGGAAAACATAATAATTTTAGGGAGGTATTTGTTTGAAGTCATTAGGGGATCTTTCCAAAATCACACTTATGTTACGTGATCTCTAATTGAAAATAAATGTACGTGCAGTCCATCTTTTCATGATGAAATATTATTCAAAAATTAAAATAATTACAGAAATGCGAGTGAATTTTAAAAATTGCAGCAAAAAAGAATTTTTAAATTATCCATTAAAAATAAATAGCGCGTATTTCGTCTAAACAGTGAAAATTAATGAAAAACGCATCACTGCCAGTCCGAAGTCAACAAATTTTATTTGAATCTTCGTTAAAAAAACAAATCAAACGCATTAAAGTAAAAGTTTCATCAGTGTGAATGGTTTGCTTATATGCATGACGATTATTAAACTTTATGATGCATATTAATATTATTTGCAAACTATAAGCATGCTAAGTATTTGCACATCGCTGTCAATAATATTCAGGATTAAGCTGTATTTAATATTATTGCGAAATTATATTTTTAGTTTCTATTTTAAACGAAGCATTTTCCTTTGGCATCTTACAACGCGCTACATTCCTCATTTAAACACTGAACACAAACGAGGATATTTAAAAACAACGTTAACAAAAAAAAAAAAAAAAAAAAAAAGGCAAGTGGAAGAAGGTCGGAGAAAAATTAATGTTGAGAAATGTAACATAAGTTTAATTCGAAATTTTGAAATGGCACACATCATAATCTGAAGAAAAAATATTACATTCTTTGCTTTGAAATACTTCATATATCTGTAATTTCTATCAAATAAAAAATTAGATATTTTAACATAATTATTGAAAATTTTTCCACAATACAATATACGAATTGATTAAATGATTTGATACGGATCAAACTGCCACCACTTCGCGCATCTGAATAAGTCTTAGTGATAAAATTCTTACAAACTACAATAAGAAATAAAAATCCGTCTAATGAAAGTGTAGTAACTAGAAAACGCACGAAGAACCACCTCTGCACGAACGATCATAAACTGCCATGTTTTAAACCCGCAATCAGCCAAAAAAGAAAGCCAACCAACTCTCCTCTTAAAGAAAAAACTAGGACTTCGAGTCGAAGCGTACGTGTAGTAGTAAGCGTATTCATTAATGAAAGTTGAGAAATCCGTCACAATGAAAATGCGATCAGAGTAAAAATGTTCATAACAAACAGAAAGCCCATTTGTGAGCATCAGCACAGATTGCAATGATCGCTACTGCAGTGGATACAATTAAACTTTGAATAATTCACATGGCTCTTAACATCAGGTCAGACCATTTGACAAAGTTACGCAAACAACCTTCGGCCGCACTGTATTTGAGCGGATGTGGATTTTTGCGTGGGAATGATGTTGGGTGTTTTCGAAACTATTACGAAAAGGTACGCATTTAACGAAAATCGGTTCTGACAGAACAGCTGAACGCATTTGTTTCACCTCCGCGTTTTTGTCATTTGCAGTCAAAGAACTGAAGTAGTCTAGATTTACGGTTCTTGCAAGCCAGATGCTCAATATTCTGCGACGGAATTGCGAGCCATCAGGAAAGCATGAAGGTTTCCATGACTGTTTTTTCAGCGGCATTCGCAGACGGCGCGCGCGCGCACTCAAACCGTCAAAAATTTTTTGTTCAAATTAAATGCTATGACATGAACTAATGTTAAAAAAAATTACATTATGCAATTAAAAGCAAACTCAAATGGAACATAAGATGCTTTTATGTTCAATTCAATAAGGGTTAGCCCCTTACAATCAATGATTTAGAGGAGATAACAGAAGTGAGGTAAGGTCGTGATCATGAAATAGGGAGAAAAAAAAAAAAAAAAAAAGGCCAAGAAAAGTACACATATGGAATTTCACAATTTATGGATTATAGTCATGATTCAAATTTGATGTAAAAATTGCCTAGTGTCAATAACTAATGAATAAACAATATGCCTACAAAATTGGAAAACCCAAGGTCCGAATCCTGGTCAGAGCATTTATTATTAAACTAAATACGTTTCGCACACTTAATAGAAAAGTCGAGTTAAGAAAACGCATGGTATAATAAAAATTCTTAACCATTTATTCATATAAAATAAATCTATATTACCATATTATGTTATTAAATTTTAAGTTTTTCATAGTAAATATATTTTAAACTCTAAAACAGAAAAAAATGACATATGTTAAAACGAAAATTAATGAATAAAATAAGATTTTATAAACACATACAATTTTCAATCTACTGGTTATTTTTTTATCGCTCAGAAATAAAATTATTAGTATTAAAATCGAAATAATTCCTATTTGATGAACACACGGATGTCTATTGTTTTCAATGAGTGATTGAAGATCAAAGAACAACAAAAAATATTTCATATATTTTAATATTCATTTATGAAATTCCAACTGATGGTAGGAAGAATTGGTTCTAAAACAATGTTTAAAATATGAGACATATAACAATTCCTCGCTATACCGCAATAATCCAAACATGCTTAGCCGATTACAACATTGATAATTTTTACACATTGCTACATGCCAAATACCGAAAAGAAAGAAAAAAAAAATTGTTTTAAAGCACGTAAATATTTTTTTTTAATATTCAATAACTAGCTAACTATTCTATTGGACAGTTGTGTTTATATTAGGGTGTAGTAAAAAAAAATCTCTATAAATGAAAATGTGGTAATTAAACGATAGAAGCAAAACAACATCCCTTAAATAAACACTACTTCAATAACAAGTAATATAACATTTTAAGATCTAATAATTGCGAAAATGATATCAATTAGAAACCAATATGCAGTTTATTCATTGAACAATCCTGTTATTGAATTACTGAATAAAGATTCAAAGCATGATGAAATGAAGATATTTAATTATGGATAATGAATATGAGGGAGGGTGAATGCCAAATCTGCCCAATACAACAGACTAAATAAAAACATTTCTATGCATTTGGAAAGCTGCCAAAGTTGATGAAACTTTTTTTATATGTAATCTCTATTACTTTTTAAAATAATCATTTACTTTTAAAACAAGTGGAGTCAAAGCTTTCAAGTTAGATAATATGAATAATGAAGTATAACTAGCTTAATTCTGAAAATACATTTTCATAAGAAAAAAATTCACAAATATATTCATAAATGTATAAATAATGTCTATCTCCCCCCCCCCATAATAATGTTTAAAGTAGCCCAAATCATTTCAAATTAAGAGATAATTGGACATAAAAATTTATTGTTATTAAAGTTAAAAATTTATTTAAGTTATCTATTTGAAAGTGTCTACAATTAAAATTATTACTATAACTTAAAATGAAAAAATATGGCTAAAAATATTAAGAAATATCAAAATACACATTGTTTTTATTTTGGTTATAGTTGCAGTTTATTTTGGTGGTTTTTATTAACAGTTTATTTAAACTATAAATAAAAGCCAAATTATCACAGAATTACTTTAAAAGAAAATTCAGCTAAGCACAAAATTAAAAGCAATAAATGCTTTGATAAATATTTTTTTTAAACAAACTCCTAAATTTACTTATATAAGTGGGCATGATAATCACAGAAAAATTGCATAAATTCAATATTAGAAAAATTATTCTGCAATTTAACAATTTTCAACTAAATTAACATGTTTAAAATTATCTATAATCAATTCCTTCTACAAAGATATAAAAAACACTTTAATGTTTAAAATTAAAATGTAACCTATCATGAAATAAGCATCCTAGTGAAAACACAGGCTTAAAATTAATTTGATGCTGAATAGTCTAATATATGTGCAAGTAACTTGTTTTAGTTCATCTTTTCCCCACTTAAAATTCAGTAGTCAAAATTATTTGCAAACAACTACATTACAAGGTATGTTCAGAGAATATATTTCTTGTGCATGCCACACAAATATCGATCATTAAATTTTAACGCGATTTAAAATTTTGACTTGTAATTTTACGATAATTACCATGTTCCTACCAAAAAGATATTCAAATAAAGACATTTAACACCATACTTTGTAATTAATTGGCAAATAATGGCACAGAATAAACAATTTTAATTTTTTATTTCTCAAGAGAGATAGAGGAAAATTATCTGCATTAATGGATTTGAGAAAATTGAATACAGCAGAAACAGTTTTGTAACTATATTTTAAACTAGCTGCAAGACATTTTCCTACTTATTACACAACACAGGAAGCTTTGCTTATCTTCAAGTAATTAGAGAGTAATCATATATACAAGTAAAGAACTGAATAAACATTTAGTTAGGAACTTCAGTCATTCAGTTAATTTAAAAAAAAAAAGAATGATGGATACAAATTAGAACTTGATATCAATAATAATAAATAAATTAGGTCAAGACAAAAAAAATATTTGTAGCATCAAAAACTTTCCGAATTATTCTGAATGAAAAGGAATTAGTAACTAATTAATATCTTTTTTATAAAATTCCAATATTTGTCGAGCCAGTTATCTAGTTTTATCTTTACAAAACAACGCACTATTTGAATGATGAAAATTAGCCATAATAAATGCACAATTATGCCAGTTCAAAATTGAATAGCAATTGTCAAGATATTTCCTTTTAACACGCAATTCTTATCTACTTAAGAAATGAAGGGAAATTCATTTTAAAAATAACTGAATTGCATTTACACCAAAATCAACTATCAAACAATTTTCTAAAATGTAAAATTTTTAAATCAAAGTAGGAAACTGTTTGATAGCTATACTGTTATTTTTAAAGAAATAGATTAAATGTATTCTCTAGATATTCTTATACATATATTTGCAGATAAATATTTTGGCACATACCAGAGATATTCTCATTAAAAAATTATTCGATTACAAAAACTGAAGGAAAATTATGCTTATTAAACAATGAATTGTAGCACAATATTTCTTGAAAATTCATTTAGTAATGCATTTTATTTGCTATTATTTCAAGTTACGAGAAATTTCATTGAAAATTATTCTCTCATTTTACACTTTTATGCACATAGTACATAAAAGCGAAAGAAAGTAGGATCAAATTTGCTATTTAAGAAGTTCTACCATTCACATTCAATAGGAAACAAAGCAAAATTCAAATTGTAGATTTTGCCACCACTTCAATTTTGTTCCCAAGTTAAATTATGTATGAAAAAAGGACAAAATACATGCTCAACAGAAATAGACTATTAAGAAACTTGAACATGTAATAATCAAGTAAAATTTCAATCCTAAAATGATTACTGTGTATATGAATAGAATTGATATCACTATATCTAACATTTATACACTACACTAGTTATTTCTAATACTAGATATTAGAGAAAAAGAGAGAAGGTATTACTTCGAGGATAATGCAATCCCATGACTTTTTCTAGCTGATCCAGACATAAAACACACTTTTCTTCAGAAATGTTTACTAACAAAAAATAAACTGTTACTTGAAACATTTTTAAATGGACGAATTTTCCGAATAGCTGTCAATTATATTTTGAAAAGAAGAACATTGGCATTTAATGATTCTCAGCTGCCAATTCTGAATCAAAATTTGGAAATAAATTAGAAGGTTTCCTCTATGAATGAAGAAGCAATGAGAAGAGATTTGAATGCTGACTTACGCTTTCCCACTCATCCAGATGCACTGACTCGCACACGAACAAAAGCACACGAAACATAACGACACCGGTCGTTTGCGAGGCAAAACTCTTTGGTACGAAGCTGTTAAAAATGAGTCAACAGTCCGAGTTGGAGTCTAGGAGCCTTTTTTCGGGCGCCTGCTCAGTCCTGTGCGGTGGGGCACATCGGCACCCATGGCCAGTGCACTTCGAGTAGCAGCCTTCGCATGCTTTCAGGCAGCCTCGTAAGGGCCAGTAACAACAGAGACACGGTAGCGGCAAGGCGAGCAAGCCGAGACAGCCCCACCTAAGGAGCCTCTTGTGTGGCGAGCAGGAACACGGCTGGTCGGCACACGACACATCGGTATCCATCTCATAGTCTTTGGCCCAATGGTAAAACAGACCTCGGACACAGCACATGCACGAACAGTAATCCACAACGTTGGGAGCCGAACACAAGCACTTGTTATTGCAAATCCACTTGGAAGGGAAGTGCCTGGGGTTACGGCAGGCCTCGCATTTGCAGCGACGGCACTGCCGGCAGATAATAGAGTCGTTGTGGTCAGCAACGTCCGCCGCTCCGTCACTGACCACCGTACTGTCCTTCTTGACCGTCGGTTGGGCAGTGATGGCCTGCGGTTGACGGGTCTTGGGCGGCCTGCCACGGCACAGGTCATTCTCATCTTTCAATCTTATCTTGACGGTCACTGCCGGAAGTTCGGGCCGGAGCGGTGTTTCAATGTATTCATTTTGCCTGCGAGCCGTCCCGGGCCTTGGCTGCGCAAGAGTTATGAAATCGCGCTGGCCGGCCACAATATTGTCAGTCTCTCCGCCATCTTGTTCCATGTAGCCAACGACGTGCTAATTCGCTCGCGTGCCGTCTTATTTACATGGTGTCGGAGCTCAGAATAGCCATCCGAATGACCCACGCAATGAGACTCGACATCGGTTAGTCCTGCATCTTAACCGGGGCACTCAAAATTTCGTACACTTTATCCATGCGACGAAAACAGGAGCACGAGCAATCGACGCAACCACCACGGAGCACAGCACTGACTCGAATGAGATTGCAACTAGCAGCGCCCCTAGTGCTTACGCTCCACTCACGAATCGACCAACGGGAAGCCGTCTCGCTTGCTGACGTTTTTATGAATGGATGACATGGGCACTCGCTGTGTGAATGAAACTCGCTGCCAACCTCATTAATATGAAACGTAAAAAAACGCCGTTTTTTACTCTATTTTAATAAGACTGCCCATCCGGGTTTACCTTTGTCGTGGATTCCCATTGCTCGAGAGTTGCGCTCAAAGAGTCCGATATGGAAATGGAACTCGAGCCAGCTTTAGTAGTTTTATCAATGGAGTCAGAAGTGGCTTGATTTTCGCAAGGAAATTTCCGATTGTAGAATGGGCGCACGACATCTAGTGGCTTGGAATTGAATCATCAGAAAACTATTTTTGGTTTCTTTTATAATTTACGTTTCCCGTTTAGTCTGATAGGAATTTAACAATGGGTAGCGCGTTTCTCGTACACTTTGGAATAGAAACCTCGTGTGGAAGCGTCTCCTCAGTCATTCATGGGGAGCATTTAGCCGTTTCCGTCTTAATGTGCTTCCGAAAAGTTTTTCTGGAGAAAACGAACTTTTCTATTGGTCTCTTTTGATTGTTTTACAATTTGCCGCTATTTAAATAGCAAGAATATTTTAAAGTAAAGTCACTTTTTCATGCAAAATCAATAGCATTATTAAACATCCGTTTATGATTTTCCGAAACAATTTTTTTCTTCTTAAGTATAGATGTATGAAACGGAATTTTTACTTTTAGAAATTTTGTGCTATTTATTTGTTAGACTATGGGACTCTTTTCAGTTTATCTATTAGAAAATATCATGCTACAAAAATAATGTTTCTTATTAACTCACGGAATAATCAAGACAACGATTCAACATAAATCTGCTTCAGTGAATATCGTATACTTTACCAAAAATACTTTTGCCTTTGCATAATTGTTTCTGAATAGAAAAAAAAAAATGAAATTTCGAACAGTAATGGTTTATTTCTTCATGATAAGAAATGATTTCACAAATATTAAACCTGACAAGGCGGAAACGGTCTTCATTATTTATTATTTATTAGAAATTCTGTTTTTCATTTTAATAAGAAACTGATTTTTTCTCCTACGCTACAAACAGCTGTTCATTGCTCGATGAATACGGTCACTAAAAAATATCAATAAGTTTAATAAAAAAGTTTTTGAAAACAGATTTTTATTATTGCAATAAAAAAATAGAATGTTTTATTTTATTTATTTATTTCTGATTTTTAGTTTACAATTCATCATTATAAATATATTATGAATGAATATTGAAATCAATTAGTTCCCGATTTCACAACAAAGAAATGTCAAAATTTAATTAAATTAATGGACTATACTCTGAAAAATATTAAAATAGAGGATTATCATCGAAAGCATACAAATCACAAAATTTCAAAACTCTAAAACATCAGAAATGAGTGGGAAAAAAATCGATTATAAAATTCAAGCTTTACAAATATGAAATATGTGAAGTTAAATAAAATAATGTAAAGACAGACCAAAAGTCACCATTTTATAATAAAACAAAATATCTAAAAGATGTTTTTTCTCTTCATATCAATACGTTTAAGTTTTTTTTATGTTAATTTTTCCCTTGATAAATCCGTTGGTGTGACACGAAAATTTGAATGGAGAACGGATCAGGAGTCTCCTCGTCGTCTGATCCCAGTTGAAAACTACACAGTCCGTTCCAAAACAATTATCCTGTTTCTTTCGAACGGGGCTTTAGTATAACTAAACACAACTAAGCGCTTAGTGTTTCATTGAAAAAAATTGCATGCAAAGTTTAAAATGAAAAAAAAAAATGTAAGCGCCATTCCCTTTATTTTAATATTATAGGTTAAAAGTCGCGAACAAAACAAGCAAGTGGCTTTTTTAAAAATTATTTTTATGCAATGATATTTTTTTTATCTCCATAAAAATCAAAATTAAGCAATAAAAATATAAGAAAATCAATCTAGAAATTATCGTTACAATCATTCTTCACCATGTTATTTATATGTCACGAAAGGTAGAAAGTAAGGTTCAGGTGCTATCTTCTCCCAATTGTGCGGCACCCATGTCCAATAAATTCAACCATTAATCAACTTCAGGAAAAAAGCATTTTCGCGTGACATTTCTTAAATAATTTGATTTATTTTCATTTTATAAAACTATATTTCCCTATCTCACATTTCCTCTTGGCCTGTATTTATTATACTCTCGACCAGAATAGTCAATTTTTATCCTTATGTCTAATACAAACATCGCCTTTCAAAATGTTGTCGGCAATGTATTCAGCCCTTATATTTCCGGGATGTTTAGATTCTCCGAATCTATTCCTTCGTTGTTATAAATATTTTGCACGCGAGCTAAGCTTAAATATACTTTAGGAAAGTCTTTATTCTAAAATAGGCATTCAAATCCATTTGATTTCCATAAAAAAAATGTGCTATGAGTAGTGGAATAAAACGGTACTTCAACGTTTCTGAAAATAAATATAAAGGCACTGAATTACATTTGAATTTCTTAGTATTTATTGTTAGGGCATCCGTTTTCAATTAGAAGATGGTGGTATGATTTCTTTACTTTCTCGTCATCTTCCCCAAGCCAAGTATTTCAAATCTTCAGGTATGAAAAATATGAATTAATTAATTTTTCATTGCAATTCAAGTATTCATGAATAGTTCTGAAGTACTTTCAAATAGTTTCAAACTTTATGATGGATATAAAAACTTACCCTTTGGCATACGCTGTAGTAAGTTTAATTTAGTTATATAAATGTCCCGTTTTAAAGCAACACTAGGGCTATTTCGGGACGGACCTCATAATTCTGAGCCTCGGTCAGATGATGAGGACGACACCTGAGCTGGCACCCCTTTTCCAAGCTTCCACACCACATCAATGGGAAGGCGTTTGGTCCCGGGATTTAACGTGCACCGGGTCCACTTACGCGATGGTTCTTCGGTGGAATCGGGTCTCGAACCTGAAGCTGTAGACCGCCGAGACCCTACTCTGTAGTAAGAGGAAAAAGAGAACAATAGAACTGTTTTCATTTGATATCAAAAAGAAAAATAGTTTGTATTGGAATTGTAGACACTCTATGGAATATTTGTGACATTATGACTAATTTTTTTCTTTAAAATTAAAATTAATATTATTAAATGCTTTGGAAAGGGTTCGCCGTATCATTAAAAGATTCGTTTAATCAGAGGAAAGAAGCACTAAAAGAAATCAAGAAATGAACTTCAAACAATGTTTAATCGAGCGCAAAAATAGGCTTAAACATCACCAGATGGTAATGGATGACTTGTCTATGGAAATGAGTGTTCTTATCTTCTGAAACAACTATCTTACAAAAATTGTCTTTGTATCAATTTAAGATTAAAAAAATTACCTATTTAATGAAATCCATTTCATTTCCGTAAAATATTTTCTCTTCATTTTAATAATATTGTTTAATTTAATTTGATACGCGATGTTTTTAAATGTTATACTGGAATTCAAACTCCTCCAACAAAACACTAAATCGTGTGTTTTGTCAATCTTTAACTCCGTAGTAGGATTTTTGCCCCAGCTTTTATTTCATAATATATATACTTTTTAATTTGCAATAAATTAATTCAATTGAATTCATGTTTTTAAATCGTATTAAATAAGAAGGTTAATTTTTAAAAATAAAAAATGCGTTTTAAATGAATCATTTCCAGTCTAAAAAGTTAGTCATTTTGGTCTAACGTTAGGTCTAGGAACCATCTGGTCGCTAAAGGTGGCTAATATTACTAAACGCAGAATCCGCCGTCGTTCCCCTATACATGCACAGATTGGAGGCACTATCTTTTATGGACTTCATCGTGACCTTCCAGGGGTTTCCGTTTCCGTCCCACCCTTTGCAGTATATTCAGGGGATGTAAAGCAGGATAGAAAGAGAACCGGAAAAGAAGTGTTATATTGTCTAAGTATACGGGAGAATCCCGAGAAGAGCACTTCCCCCGGTTTTTATTAACCATTTCCCATACAACGACGCGTTTGACTCGAATGACTGAATTTTTTACTTTTAAATCTGCAATAAAGTGAAAGTATTAAAGAGTTTAAAATGCAAACATCCATTATAAAGGCTTCAATATCTCAAATGCCCTTAATAGAAATTAAAATAATAATAAATATACCAAATAGGATGTTTCATCTCATTAAGAATCTAAATTAATTTGTAGATCAAAGGGTTAAATAAGTTATATAATAATAAATTATAAATGCGCAATTCGGGAAAATTAACCCAAGTTCGGGACAATACCACACACAAAAAAAAAAAAAAAAAAAAAAAAACGAAGAATGAGACTGTTTCATCTAATCTGGGACGCTCTTCCCTTTGCTTCACATTTCAAATATCGTCACTCTCCCATCTACCTTTGGTGGGTGGATATGAAACGAATAAAAATCAGAAAAGATAATGTACAGTGTGTATATTAATTTCACCGTAAAGATAATATTTTGCTCTTTCAGATGAATCTAAAAATTATATTTATGTTCCAGTAATTTTCGAAATGAGTGAAGAAAAACAGAGAGAAAAAATGTGAGAAATGTGTTCAATTTTTTAATTAGTAACAGTTTCATTAAAATGTGGAAATACTGCCCCCGAAGTACATATATTCGACATCTAAAGTAAACGTGCCAAATTCGTTAATTATGAATTCAGTGGTCTATTTTATAGAGTGCTGAAAGACAGGCAGCCATACTTTCGTTTTTTGCTGTTAATAAAGAAGTTTAAAATAAAATTTGAAATGAAGAGATTTAAACAAAATAATTATATTTCGGAATATTTTGGTATAAAGCTTTACATGTTTTGTTCTCATTTTTTTTCTTAATTTTTCTCGCTTTCTCTTTTTATTTTCAATCAAAAGTCGCCGAATAATTGAAACCGAAAATCTGTCTTTTCTAAGAAATTTTCTAGAAAATTGAACTTGGAGCGAGATTTTTCCATTAGGCAGAGAAAAAAAATAAATAAGAAAATGTAACATTTCAGAAAATAAATGAGAAGATGTGCAAGTGTTTAAATAAATAATAAGTGCTACATTTATATTTGAGCAGGCTAAGATGACAAAAATAAAAATAAAAAAAAAATAATATAAAGAAGAAGAAAGAAAATTTCCTTCTCAAAGGGAGGGAGAGGGAAAAAAGAGCCTTAAAATAAAGATCTCAGGTTTGGAAATACTCAAATAAGAATCAAGTTTCAAGCGCACCTAAAAACTAGTTCTATATTTGAACGGTGAATTAAAGGAGAATTGTTCAAATGCATTGTATCAACTGCTAATTGTGCTACACAATTACAGCGAGGAACGAAAGTGACGTTGATGAAAAGAGGCTATTTCAAAGTCATTGCAATGATTTATTAATATGTGTATAAAAAAAAGAGTTTTAATGTATTTGTAACCGTGTATTGTCATGGGTTATAAGCAGAAGAATCAGACCAATCAAACGATTCCCAACTTTTTTGTATGATTTTCAGCTTTTAGCAAATCAAAAAAATTACAATATATTTATAAATAAAAAGAATTGAAGCATTAGAAACTTGCAGTGATTCAGGTTATTAGGCATGAAAATTAGATATAAAAAAATATGTGTGGAAACTATCTCGCATACTCTCTAATACTCTCTAATAAAGGTGAATTTGTGTTTCAGACGCGTTTTTCCTCCAACCGATTAAAACCAAAATTGGATAAAATTTGGTTCCAAATTTGGTATGTGATTTTATGACAATTGCAATCATAAAATCACACGCCAAATATGATATATTATCGTGAGTTATCGTGTTTACATGCTTCTGAAAGTACTGGCCAACAGATCTTCAATCCTTTGTTGGAAGAAAACTTTTGGCTCAAAATGCGATAGGTATTTGCAATATAAGTGTTAAATATGAGTATAGAATTTTATCCATCTAATTCTCTTCGATTTGTAGTTACCGTGTTAACTTATATTCGAACAGCCGGACAAACAGACTCTGTAAAGTTAGGGTAAAGGCATATACCAATTTTTATCCGTTCAATTCAAGGCATTTTTGAGTTATCTTTGTCGCAGACAAATAGACATTTTCCAAAAACGTATTTTTTTCAACTCAGAGAGATCTAAAGCGTGGAGATTCGTCAAAAACTCGATTTCGAATTTTTGACAATTTGAGTACTTTCTCTATTATTTCGTAAAGTAAAAAGGGGGAGAATATTACCTTCGAAGTCGAGAACGTTTCTTCCGCGGGGAAAAAGAAACAATCATCGGGATATTTGTATTCATTTTAATCCTTTTGAGGAATGAAGAATTTCCAAGTAGAGCTTAGGTCAATAAACAAAAGCTTTTGAATGAGTTAGTGAAGGAAGAAGAGCTTCCGGTTGCCCTTTCTCGAGGTCGAGTTTTTGAAATTGCCTCTCCTCCACGGGGTCTGCCCCTCCCAGGAGGCCCCACTGCTTTTCCTTTCTACTTCCTTTCGATCGGTGATGAGAGAAAAAGTTTGCGACTCTTATGAAGTAAACTAATCTGGGAAGCGTGTCTCTTTCCATTCAGGACGGAAATGAATCGATGTAAAAATGGTCTGGCTTTACTACTGACTTTCAGTCTCATAGGAATGTCTGCAAATCAGCCGAACTCTGTTTTAATCTTTTGCTTGGCTTTTGTGATTTCGCTTGTGTTCACTGTCAAGTGGAAAAACTGAAATGGATATGACATGATTCGTGAATTTACTATTTAATGGCACTCTTCTTTTTCTTGTGTACAGCCGACCATCCCAACACCACTGAACATAGCAGTATCGACAGAATTTGTTGTGGCAGACAGCTATCTTTAGCATATTCCTTCCATAACATTGACCGATTCGCCAAAGTGACATTCTCTTCGAGACAATTAGCCTCTAGCCTCAAAGTGATCAATCACTGATCTTATCCTAATCTTCCCGTCCACTTATCTTCCTATTAAACAAGGAATATACCATTACATAAAGAAAATCTCGAAATTCTCAATAATCCTTCAAATTCTCGTTTCACAACAATAGAAATCCAAACACTTTCAAATAGTTGGTAAAAAAACTGACATTTTTTAACATCATGTCCTTCAGAGTTTTAAGATTATCTGGTACCATCAGTACTATACTTAAGTCATCATTTTCAGCTTTCAGATTCTTTCTTAATTCCGAGATCTCTATGCATTCCTTTCAATAATGGTAAACAGTGCTGATTCCTCCACAGATGCATTTATTTTCCTGCATTCTTCCAAATATTTGGAAATATGCGGGAAATCTCCTATGCCCTGATATAATTTGGACTCCCAGTGGATGGTATCTTCTTAGTTTTATTTCTGGATTAGGAATAAAGTCATAAGTTGCTCTTCCTTTTTGGACATATACCATCTGTCAAACCATTATAACTTTATTTTTTCTCTTAATTCCCATTTTAAGAAACTATTTGATTTGGTGTATTTACTGGTACTATCGGAATTATAACTCTTTTAAAGGATTTGACCAGAATTATCGCATTGTTATTTATTAATAAATAATTTATAATGTTATTTATTCATAAAAGAAAGGTTTCGATGATTTTTTTAAAAGTTATCTTCCTGAGAATTATTTTTCCCAATTTTTACTATCGTAGAATGTGATGATTCTTGTATTATTATCGATTTTGATGAATTAACCAGAAATAAAAATTGTAAACATGTAATAAAATCTGAATTATCCGATATAAATAGGAAATGCCAATGTCCCATTAGCGAAAATATTAGATAATAGAAAAATTTGTTTTTGCAAATTACCTTGTAAAATATATTTCATGATATTTTGTATTGCAAGGAACCAAGAGAAAAAATAATCAATTCACTCTATTATTAAAAATTAAATGAATAAAACCGTATTAAAATGAATTTATAAAGAGAAAACAACTTGTTTTTTTTTTTTGCTGAGATTTTAAATTTCTCATTTGCAGATCAACGTTTTTTTTTTTTTTTTTGTTGTTGTTGTTGTTACTTCTATTCATTCTCATGCTGTTCAATATACTTTTAAGGTTGCTTTAATAGCATTTAGCCCATTCTTATGAGCCCTTCCAACAGGACTTAGCTTTTCTACAAACGTATTTTACAATTGTTTACATGCTGAACGATTTCACCTTCCGTCACTATGCATCTGCAATCATTCATTCACAAACATCTTTCATTGAAGCGTCCTTCAATTGAAAAATCCAGTTATATAGGAAAACACAAAAACTGCGCATAAAATTATCGACCGATTAACAACGCCAGTCACTGCCACCGGTATTTCATCGGAATGAAGTCTCCAACTGTTCAGTCATCCGGAGGTCACAGATTTGCTGACCTTGATGCTCAACAAATTGCAAACAAATTACTTATTAATAATAAACACACATTTAATGTTCGATCCACCACACGGTAATGAAATCTACGGAGCACATATTTTGTATTTTTTTAATTTTTATTTATATGGGTAAAAAAGGAATGTACTGTTCGACAACGAATTTTGAGACGACCACATTTCGACGATTCCATCTCATTAAGGGTAAGACGCGGAACGATGAGAGCATTTCCGGTATTCACCTTTGACCTTGGATTTCCCCCATTAGATACTTTTTAGTTCACTTTTTTTTCACGTGTGTGTGAGTGTTGTGTCATTTCTGACTACATTTTGTTTTAACTCAAAATTTCGTATTGACATGGCTAGTTCAAGTGGTAAAAAAAGCTTTCAGGAGTGGTGAGAAGAAAATTTTATATAATATCATTAAATACTGTGACCAAGAAGCAGAAAACGGGAAATTATTTATTCCTGTCCTATTTAAAATATATAAAATATCATATATTTTAAAAATAATATTTATAATATTTTTAAGACGTTCTATATTTACAGCAATTCCTTAAATGAAAATGAAATGTTTTAAAATATAATAAACTCTCGATTATCTATTGTTGCTAATCTTAAAATATTGCCAAAAAAATTCTATGTGAAAAAA
Organism: Argiope bruennichi; assembly: GCF_947563725.1. Lineage (NCBI taxonomy): Eukaryota > Metazoa > Arthropoda > Arachnida > Araneae > Araneidae > Argiope > Argiope bruennichi. The sequence continues at coordinate 123,288,028 of NC_079162.1, forward strand.
GAAACATTTTAATATAAAAAAGATCGTCATTATTTTGAAAAAAGTAATTACCAAATCTTAAGAGCATAAATTTTTTATTTATTCTTCATAATTTAATGTTTATGCCCCTTACATTAAATAAAAATTGCTCTGAAATATTTTACTGTGTATTAGTACCTTTTTTCTTCGTATTACTATTTATCTGTAATGTTTACGTCACATAAAACCTCAAGTAATCTGTTTATTTCATTGTTAAATGTAAACATCTCCTCCTTTCATCTTCCCTCTCACCCCTATCCCCCCCCCATGTGTTTCCATTACAGAATGCCATATATAACTTGGGACCAAATATCATTTTATCTAGATGATAAGCAATATTTCCGATCTCATCTCACACTTATCTCATAAAAAGTATCCAAAATTGCATCTTATTTTAACAAATTGTATCTAAAATTCGACCATTTTGTGTAAACGCAATGTGTCAAAATCTTATCCATCTAGCTCTTTGCATTTCGAAGTAAACGTACAAATGCACGCGTTCAGATAGATGTACATTATTCTAAAATACTTTTTATACTTGTTTTTTCTGATGGACTCAGGAAAGTCAAAAATGTAGAGATTTATCTAAATTTTGAAGTCGAATTTTTCGACGATTATAATATTTTCTTGTCGCACACTTCATATTCGAAAAAGCAGAGAGAACATCAGTACATATCAGGAAGACAAACTGGAAAGCACTTTATATAAACTTCCTCCAAAGAAATCACAAATTGCATTGCACAATTGAAAGATATAGTTGCTTTTATCGACAATTATCTGCTTCTCTGCATAAAAAGATAAGCCAAAATCTGTTATGTTTTTATAAAACTAAGAATACAGAGCTTATTTTAAATCTACACATAAGTGTTAACGTATTATTCATTTCTAATGCATTTTTCGTAGAATTTTAAGATTTACTGAGTTTTAAATTATAAAATAAAAATTATAAACTATAAGCTGATTTCATTTACTCATTAATAGATTATCGATGAGAATGATTATTAATTTCATTTTTATTTTTTCCTCTTTGCTGCAAAATTTTTCTAGGTTAGTAGGCGCTTGATGAGGTGGAGAACTCAGCCGATTAAGGCAGCTGCCCGGAGAGGTTTGGCTGCCTTAGGTAGAAAAAAAAGTCCCAAGGGGGGCGTCTCGTAATGGAGGATGAGAAGCTTCCGACATGGTGGTTGGTTCTCACCACCTTGGTGGGTACACAGAAAGGTGGGTGTCTGGCTCCTTCTAGCGATGGTAGGACGTACAGGGTAGTATCATGTCCGGTGAGGGCTCTTAGGACTCAATCAAAGGTTCGCCAGTGTTGCTGTTGCGGCGGTCCGGTCATTCAGTTTTCCGTGTGCCTTCCGGTTGGTTCGAGTAATCAGTTTGTGATTAGGCAGAAAAGGAGGGGACCGGAATCCCGAATATCATTATAAAATTTTATGGTTTCTCTTTCTTTGTTCTATTTTCCATTTATTAGCCGCAATTTATAATTTTTATAATTAACATCATATATTTGCTCCTCCACTTGGACCGGAAGTTCAGATCCACAGATGGAAGTATAAAATGTTGAATTCAGCTGTTCCTCGTTTAGCAATCACAATGATGGATTGGTGCCGGATTTCCTGATGACTGATTGCATTTCCGGATGGAAGGACTTGCTCTAAGTATAATTAATCAGCAATTTTTATTGTAAGCGTGGCATAATGATTATTAATCTTTGTTTTAAAGTAGGATCGATTCTAAATGCTAGTATATTCCACGTGTTCTAACCATGTGACATATACACACATGCCACATAGGTAGAATATATACATAACATAATGGCTTGAGGATTTTTCAGATAATAGATTCATTTGCATATTACTACATAATTTACAGATTTGCAAGAAATTCAACGTACTCATGCAAATAATCATCGATTCTTAAACAACTGATGCAGGAAAGAAATCATATCCTTCTGCGGTAAAATGACACCAGACAGACCCAAAATTCGATGCTCGGTTACGGCAAATTCTTTAAAGCAAAGGCTTTTTTTTTAAAAAAATAACCATATCTTCTAAAATCGATTTCAAATTTTGTTAAAAATTAAATTTTTAACAACAATTAATAAAAATTAAGACCATCAGTATTCTTGGGGGTTAAGGAAAGTTCTGAATGGTGAATTTGAATCTGAAGAATAGAGTCATGTGCTCTATCCAGCAGTACTTTTAACTAGTATTGCTCGAAAATTAGGTGTAGTAGACCAATATGCGCTTCAGGTGCGCATTGCTCGCTGCGTTTCGGTTGACTATTGGAGATTTTCATCCAAACGAAACCCAAATTTAGGCATTTTTCCCTTGAAACTCCTTCAGAAAGGCAGAATACTTTCATATATAGGAGCTAAGACAGACTTTTTTATCAGGTGATCCGGACCATTTTGACGAACGTAGGCTATCATATTTCCTCTTCATCATGAGTCCTTGGTGCACTGACTTGTCTAATTATGCTAAAGTAGGATTAATCAACAAAACTAGAATTATAAATAAATTAAAATGAAAGCTGAAAATGCTGAATTAAATTCTCATCTGTTCAGTGACCGCAAAATGGATTTGTGCTGATCTTCCTGATGGCTAGTCGTAACCTGATTTATGCTCTCACCTCACTCATGATGTGGTAAAGGTAATAATTGTTTCCGTGTTAATTCTTATTGATTAAATTTTTTATTAAGTATTTAGGTAATTGAAGAATCAAATAATTTCCGAAAAATTGGCTTGGAAACTATTTTCCTGTTGAAAATAAGCCGACACATTGGAAGTTCCATAGTTTGAATTCTGATACCTCACAAACTCAGAACTATATTATTGACGACGATTTCATAAATATTTATCATTTTACTGTGACTGGAGAGTTTGTATCTTTCTACGACTCAACTAAGTTTTTCAAGACATTCCGATTTTTTTTTTGTGCCAATTGATTTTGTTTATCACTGCGGATTAATGTTTAATATCTAATATTAATTCTCTAAAAATTATAATTAACTCTACTTATGGATGCAATAACATGCAGCTCTTTATTTGTTTTTATCTTTTTCATTTTCATTCGTTTCTCATGCAGCTCATCTTCATTAGTTAAAAATTACAAGTCTTTCTTAAAACTATTTTTTTTTCTTTAATTAACATAGGTATTGCTAAACATCTCATTTCCCCTGAGATATTAATACTTGCATTCCCAGAACCTTTAACCACCAACTATATTAATAGTATTGATTTAATTTCCTCGATGATAAAAGATTCGAGCACGTCATTACTGCAACAATTCTCGGAAAACTAATTATTCACTTCCCTAAAACTAATTATGAAATTCTTGCACATCATTTATCAAAACTTCCATCATGCAGTATATGACTGAAACTTAATGTGTTTTCAATTCCTTTCAGATATGTAATGTTACTATAGTATAGTAGCTGATACTAGCTTTTGACCTAATTTGAGATTAATATCCTCGCATCCTGATTAATAACAATTCATGAAACAATTTGGCTGTCCAAAATCAGAGTGATAAACTTATTGAACAGCGCCATTAAACTTTTTTTCTGATTCGGCCACAGTGACTTGTGGTAAGATCTCAAAAAGTCATAGATTCGAAACCTAATTCCACTACAAATCTGCCGTGTATGTTGGTGAGTACAAGCTAAATTCATTTACGAGTTACAAATTTCCTTTTGCTGTCATGACATGGAAGCTGAGAGGTGGGACGCTGGCTCAGATCCCTTTCTCGTCCTCTGACCATGTTTTAAAATTTCGAAAGCCGACCCAAAATAACCCTTGTAATGACTCAAAATTAGGCGTTAATATAATTAAAGCAGATTTTTTATCGAAATTATGCGCATTACAGCATAAATTCATTTGAGAAACATCCTTTTAAACAGCTACAAAACTCTTCGACTTTGAGCAACACAAATATTCAATGTTGCAATGCTATTGAGTTGAATTGAATTCATCATCAGTGTCACAATTTCTGAAGCAATCAATACTATCAAACCGTTTATCTATATTTTATCAATCTGAAAAAATCTATTTTTACTTTAAAGTTTCATTTGGGAAAGAAAGTTAAAGTTGCAACAGATTACACTAATTGTGATTCACAAACATTTAACTTCGATTATGATAATCGATTTCACCTTACGTATTATTACAACATGGAAAGAAATTATTTTTTTTCCTTTCATTTTTTTTTCCAGATAAATGTTTCAAAATGTTTCCCAATTTTTTCATCTTGTTAAATATATATCTTATATCTCGAATTCTTTTAATTTTACCGAGCGAAAGTAATTTAAACTTTCTTATAGCAGTTAATAAACATAATGACTGAAGAGACAAGTCTGTTCAAATTTTATCCTCGGGTTCTGTTTAAGTAATTTTAGATACAAAAATTGGCCGAGTAAAAAGTATGAAAAAATTTATTTACTACTGGATTAATAACATTTAAAAAATGAACCATTAACAGAGTGCATTAAATTTCTTTCAATTAATATTAATATAACTGTAATTCTTATTATAATCGGTTTCAAAAGTCTCCGTTAAAATTTGCTTGTCGCTTCTTAACTGTCTGATTAGACCTAGACCTCGAGTAAACTCACCGTTTTTCGTTGCAACCTGAAATGAATGCAATGTTCCACCTTATCTCTACACTCCATATTAACTTTCTGTCTGATAATCAAAGGGACTTGTTTATCATAATATTGATTTCCGGAGCAATGTAGCTCCCCAATGCAGCCCCCCAGCCACCTGTGTTCCAGATCGAGCAAGGAGATTGACAAGCGATAGGGAAACTGGATTACAGCCACTCGCGTTGAGAGCTTCATTTAAACTTCTCTACAAAAACAGTCGCAAAAGTCAACTGCCTTATCCATCCTAAAGATAAACGCGCCGTCTACTTCAAGTTATCATCAGCAGGATAAGAGAACAGCACGAAAGTTGTAATCAAAGAAATTTTGAGTCGCTTCTACGAATGACGTTTGCGAGGTTGAACTTTGTAGTCCTGGATACAAAGTTATAAAAGTGCATGGCGGTTTTTCAGTACATCTTGTTTCATCAAATGAAAAATAGTGCAATTGCTAGAATCTCACAAACAGTGCATAAATTTCCATTCTATAGAAGCTGTGAAAATTTCTGTCATTTTTCATTGACTCAACGAAAGATGAATTTTTAGTGCAACAGACGTCACTTAGGGAACTTTCAAGGCCGAAATATATACGACTGCATTTTAAATTATTAAACTTCATATTTTAAAGTAAGCATGATGACCTTCCTTTACCAAATGACAAATAAGGTCCCTTTCACAAAATCTTATTTGATGTGCAATATATTTACACTTAAAAAGTAATGTTTGACAGGAATTTGTCAAAACTTGTCTTATTAATAACCGTATTCTCTCAGATGTTGAAAAAGTTTTTCTTATTTTCTAGAACTAATTAATTCATCAAGGAAATTTGGATATTAAATATAAATGTTTAAGCATGAAATAAAACATGCTTTATACCACGAATGCCTGTCTCCGTTGAATGAAAGCTCCGGAAATATTCAGAATGTTTCAAAGTCGGGAAAAGCACTCTTTAAGATTACTTGAAACAAAAGAAGCACACTGAAACACAGAATTTTATTCCAAAAGTATTAAATGCATGTTGCATGTAACTAAATAATTTTATTAGGACTGCATATAAGAGTACTTTCATGTAAATGTAAAACGTAAATGTAATGTCAAAATGAATGAAAGATTTATTTAAAGAATTTTCCACCAGGGGCTATTACGTTCACCAAGCTGTCAGTAAGTAAATGGATTCTGTGAAGAAAGGAATATGTTTGATTTAGAACAAATCAATTATCTTACCAATATGTAATATCTTCAAAAGAATTGAGCCATTTTCCAGAAAGAATGCTTTGTATGATGCGCGATAAATGGTAATAAGAAGGAATAATATCTGGTACATACGGCAAGTTGGACAACACATTCCAGTGAAATGTTTCTAGAGTTTTATGAAATGGTCTTGCAACACATTAAGAACCATAATCATGTTGGAAACAACCTTGTCGTGTCTTTAGATATTTTCGCTTCAATGCTACTTTCAAATTGATTGATGGCACAATGTACCTAAATATGACTCTTGCGCCAATGAACAAAATAAAATCCAATCAAGTTGCTTTTTCTTGCTTGTAATAATCACCACTCATTCGTTAACGATTTTAACAGTTAACATTAAATTACAACTTTTTAATGCGATTGGATACACAGTATAACCTTATTACAGTAACTATTCTGCTTCGGCATTGATGAATCTGATCCATAAGGATGCACCCATGCCTTTAACCGTTTAGGATTGTCGTAACGAGTATGTTTCCATAGGCCATAAGACTGGGGGAGGCACTTTTTTGGTTAGGGGTGAGAGGAACATTGGCGTAATAATTCACCTGTGACTTTTCGAGATTTCTTGTCCCTTTCAATACTCACTCTCTCTTTCACACACACGCGCGCGCGCGCGTATATTAACCCACGTAGATCTAACTTAACTTAACCATGAACAGCTACTCGACTCGCCCGAAGGCAGAAAAAAATATTGAATGGTTGGAACTCTACGACAGCATAGGGGGAACTATGGATGAGTCCTAACCGACCACGGCACAATCTCCTCCATAAGAGGCACGTTCCAATATCCCACACCATTTCTGCACCCACTAGAGTGGCGAGAACCAACCATCATACCGGAAGCTTCTTATTCCCATTTCTGAGGTTCTCCCCCACTCTGAGGGATACCTAACCTAGCATAAGAAGGTAAGACTTAAAATGATTCGACGGTAAAAAGGTAAAAAATTTATAAAACTTTTTTGAATCTTTTGAAAAGAATGTACAACAATAATCCTACTAGAAAAAAAAATCACTAAGAAGCAAGGATAAACAGTATGGGAATGTGTAAAAACACAGAATGCAGATAAAATTACATTAATTAGGCACATTTCGACCCTCTCTTTCCATGCATAAAGTAATAACTGGACAACGCAGTTTTGCACAGTATAGTGAATTATCTATTTATACAAAACTGATAGCTGAAAAATAAGGCCTATAAATACAAAATTGACTTGTAAGTATTTTTTTTTTTTTTTTTTTTTTTTATGATTTTTTTTTCTTTCAGGTAAAATCGAGGAGTTTTGCTTTTTCGGCTTGCCCTTGCAGTGTTAGAACAGTCTGAAAATAATTTATTGGACAAAAACAAGTGATTTAAAATATGCAAGCTAAAATAAGTATTAGATATAAATCATTTATACAAATATGGTAGTGGCAATTAAAATCGCACATTCTATCTTTATTAAAACCAAATTTTGCAGAGCAAAAGACATAATTATAAATTGGAAATTTTATTATACTTAGCACATCAAAATATTGACGGACGATTATAGAAATAGTTTAAAAACAAGGAAAAGTGTAGTTATAAAAACGTAGTTTAATTTAGAAAAATTGTTCGGTCACCATTTTCTGTGAAGTCCTCCACAAATCTTGTCACGGAGTTTAGTTGATTTATACCTTTATAAAATTGGCCTCTTTATTATTAAGATATTTTTTTTTTGTATTTAGAAACTGATATATTTAAATTATATGATATATTAAATTACGTAGCCAAAAATATAATCTTTATTTCTTTTGCAAATGCACAGTGGAATTCAAGCGCCTTTAAAGCGATGAAAAAATAAAGCCAGTTAAGTGCATAATTTTAATTTATTATTGATTAAAAATATAAAATTCATACATGAAGCGAAGCATCTGATCTGTGTCGAAGAAGTTGAAATAATCTTGCCAATGGGGTCAATTCACGGTCACGGGGAGGCCGCGGTGGCCTAGTGGTAAGATTTCGATTTCAAGGCCGGAGGGCTCCAGGATGAAAACCGATTCCATTGAAAATCCGTTGTGTATGCAGGTTTGATTCAAATTAAAGCTGGCTTCAAAGGCCAAACATCCCTCCCTCTGAGGAAGGTTGTGTGGTGAGGAAGTTTGGAATGGGGAAGCCAGTTCAGTTGTCACCCTCGTCATTCAACCGGAGCTCAAAATGACGAGATCGATCCCAAATACCCTGTTACTTCCAAGCAGGAAAATAATATAATTAAACTCACGATCATGTGATGATTACTAAATACCCTCTCCCCCCCCCAAATATCGACGCTTTTGCGCGTTTCGGAATAACTGTTCGTAACATTAAGACTACAAGTTTTGTTTACTTCACTGATTATAAAAATAAGGTGTTTTCAGCTGACCCCCCTTTTCTATAGAGAATAATAAAAGTATTATTTTTTCATTCATTCTGAACTTTTAGTTCCGAAATATTCATTTCTACTTGATATATCTGTTTCGAATGCATTTAAGATCTCATTCTCTGCAGTATAAAAAAATAAAATCAGCATTTTTGTTCATTTGTATCATTGAACTTTGTATTATTTATATTGCATTAACGTTTTACAAACTAATGATAAATATTATTTTATTATATAATTAATTTTTAAAGTGAGCTTTATTATTATTAATTTATTATTTATACAAATATACGATAGTGTTTTTGAAAAATTTTCGTGAATGCCACTTGAAAATTTTACCAGATCGGAAGAGGAACATATGCTGATGAAAAAAATTTGCATATTTAATTCCACTTATATAACCCTAGAAAAATTGCATAGTCAGAACACCATATGCCATAGGTCGTACAGTAATTATCGTACAGTTATAATAAATTATTTAACCGTCTGCCGCGTATAATTTCAAATATTCTGTAATTCCGTAGTATGTTAACAAATACGCGCCGAAAAATGTGAATAAAGTCCAATCCTCATCTCAAATGCGCATGCATCTTCAAATGACATGCGCCGGCGTATGTGTCATGTGACTTTTACATCACGTGAATGGACCCCCTTATCCAAGACATAATTTTTATTTTGTAATTTATGAATGAGTAAAAGGATGTTAGTCAGCTAATTGTTTGATTCACAAGCAAGATCATTCAAGCAAAATAAAAAAATAAAATAAAATAAAAACGATTCTTTCGAGAAATAAATTTTGATTTGCATTCCTTAGAGCTTCTGTTGAAGATAAGCCTTAGGTAAGAATGTTCATCCCCCCCCCGTCTCAAGCAAGGAGCTATAATTTATTAATTTTAAATAAAAATTAATACATATTTTTTCATGTATATCTACATGTGTTTCATTTTTATCATTATCAGTCTTGGATCCATCCGTGATGCCATCATCGTCATCATTGTGTTTTAAAGTAATTATTCATTGAAAAGGAGGTCATTTGGGTACTTTGGCAAAGTTATCAGGATTATCTGGTTTAATAATTTTAGGATAATGCTCGGAACTTTCGAGAGTTGAAACTTTGTGTTTAAAAAACTTGCTTGTAAATGCAAAAAAGAAATATTTGTCATGCGAGACATGTTTTGTAAATTTTATTGTATTTTAGAAGAAAAACTCTTTGAATTGAGTAGAATGTTATTAGCTCTACGGTGAGAGTGTAAGTTCGAAAGTAATAAGTTTTCATTTATTGTTGAACTTCAAATTGTGATGAATATTTTATTAAGGTTCCGATTGTGATAATTTTGTTAATGTTATTTGTATCTAAATTTAAAAGATTTATAATGTGAGGATAAAATATGGGTGGGTAAATTAGATTGTTTTCTGCATAGGTCAACAGATGTTTAATGTTGTCAGTAGTTCCGATTATAATGGTATTAAATTTTAAAATTTGTTTTCTAGTAATTTTTTTCTGTTTACTTAAAAAGAATTTAAAGTTCAGAAGGATCTAAACATTGATGGTTCGAAGATGTCTATGGAGAATTCTAATTTACAAAAGTAATTTCTTATAACATTTTGTTTGCATTTCCTTCTTATTATTTTCAAGCATATCTTGAATTCTTTCAAAATGAATAAGAAGTAAGCCGTCTGCAAGAACATAAATAAAATATAAATTTTTATAAAAATTAAAATAATATTTAAATATATTCCAGATAATAAATACAATAACTGATCTCTGCTGTTAATTTTAGATACAATTAATGGGTGGACAAGTATTTTAATATTTATCTTCCGAAATAAAAAAAAAATCATCCTTATAAAACATTATTCTGTTATTGAAATAGTAAAAGATAAAATTTACAAGAGATGTCGATGTATTAATATTTTTAAAAAAATCCTACAAGCATAAGTGGTCAAAGGCTGCTTTAATATCGAAGAAAAAAAAAGAGATAAGTAAATAGGATATGTGGAGGTAAGTAATAGGATAGGAATCTATACTATGTGTTCATGGTAGAATTAAAACAAAAGAATAAATTAAGAATTATAAATAGAGAATAAACGCTTTGGTTTCAGTTGAAATTCTAACTACATATTGAACTAATGAAACAAATATTTTTTTTTCCCACGGCTTTTCTTAGAATTTTCTGATTAAAAAAAATTCATACATCCTTATAATGATTTCATATGATATTAAATTTTCTACATCCAACAATTAGGTAAAATAAAAAAAAATCATAAAGGGTGTTTTAAAAAAAATTGGCTGAATATTCCTTGAGCCTTCAGAAAAAGTAAAACATTTCTTGCACTCCCCCCCACCCCACCCCCCGAAAGTTCAAAAATGTTGAACCTTATAAAGATTATATTTTGATAATAAAGTAAGATATTATAACTATGGTTATTTTTTAAATACAGCTCATTAAATTTTCTAGAAATTATGAAATTAGATTTAAGTTAGTATCTAGCATCATTTTCTTCTAATCGAACATTTTCTAAAAAATAAAAATTCCAGGAAAAGATATAATTTTTTTTCTATTATAATTTTGCTTTCATTAAAGCGAATCAAATGAATGTTTTATTAATCAACTAACGTTTCAACAACCACATGCTATTTTCGTGTATTTCCTTTTGGAAGAGAAAGAATGTAATACATTTTAAAAGACAAGCATTATTTAGCACCATCAACTATAAACATGCCAAGGATTTTTTTTGGGTCCTTCAGCCCGGAAATTAAAGAAAATAAACAAATCTTTGACTCCCATAAAAAGGACAAGCGACAGTTAAAATATTGTTTCTAAATATCTGTGGATCAATTGAGGTTGTGGAGAGAAATTCAAGTTTATGACAGTAAACTTGCATTATCTTATGACATGTAAGAACTGCCGAGGCAATACTGATCATAGAAAAAGAAAAGAATCATCATATTATATTGTAATACAATATTGTTACAATATTCTGCATTATCTAGATAGAAATAATTCGAATGTCTATAGATTTGAAAGATAAAATAATTTATATTGAAATGAAGTCTAAATAATATTTTTGAACCTAAAATTCCTTATAATTTTTAATTTATTAGTATGTTCTAAATTTTCAATTAGAGAAGTTTATGTTTTATATGGGTTTAGTAAAGTTTGGTTTTTAAACTGTATAATGAATGATACTGTTTTTTGCTTTGTATTAGTGCTGTTCTTAAAAGTCTGGACTCGGCCACTTTGGTTTTTAAGAACAACACTGGCAAAATATAATATAAAACAGTACGATATTTTGAATGTATAACTAAGCACTATTATTTTTTACATTTCAAGTATGGTTATTTAAAAAAGCATTTATTTCGACCATTTTCACACACACACAAAAAAAGTTCTGATCGAAAATGTTTAGTTTTACTGGTATTTTAAGAATATAGTTATAGCTTGCTTTACGAGCAAGATGCAATCCTTTTAAGATTTTACTTTTTCGAAATTTCAGGGGGTAACTGTTCTGTTTTCATATCCTGGAGACCTATGGAATGTTTAACCAAATTTGAAAATTTTATAAACCTCTTCAGCAACTATAAATGAAATACTTCTTATGTAAACATTTTAATAATAACAAAACATTTTTTTTTCTTATAAATATAAAAAATTCAAGTTCTCGTAAAATTTTTCGAAGCTTTACGAGGTTTTATGATCTACTAAGGTTTTATGTCCTAATAGCCTGTGCTATGTTCTAAAATTGCCAGATAAAAAAAACTGAAGTGTAAGTGACTGATGAATAAGGTAACATTTGGTTTTAAAAAACTCTTCAGCAACTTTAAATGAAATATTTCTTATCAAAATATTTTAATAATAATTTTAAAAAAATCCCTTTTTTCTTATAAAAAACTGAAGTCCTTGTGAAATTTTTCGAAGCTTTACAAGGTTTTATGATTTACATTTAAAAACGTCCTACCATGTATAAATAGGTATTTGAGATAACAGAAAATTCAGTTGGGAAAATTAAAATGGCATTTTCTTTATATTCAGTACATTTAGTAATATTAATATATTAATAAATGTATTTGTCAGTACATGTGCAAAATGTATTTGCCATTTGTATTATGTACATTGTCATGAGCTTTTTTTTTTTTTCTGTAGCTCAAACCGGGGTAATATATATATATAATTTCCTTGAGTAGAAAGGCATGTGGATCGGAAGCACTGACAGAGTGTTCGACGAAGTGTGAGGAAAAGGAAACGCTGGCAGGAAGTGCGCCCAAATGATGCACTGATTGATTTCACCTTCGGCGCGAATCATTTGGAATTTATAGATGCATTGGAGTGAAGATAAAGCTATGAAAAAGTAGTGATGTCAGGCATTTCACTAACCCCCCTTTGACTTCCATTCATAGCAGGAATTGGAAAATAAATTAGAAAATGAAACATTAATAGTAATTTAAAAGAAATTTAATTATAAATAGATGTTTATTTCGCAAATTTTAATGAGATATGTTAAATAGAGGTAGCTTTTTTGAGGAATCCAGAAAAAGAAAGCCATGAAGCAGTTTTCAAAGCCTTATTATTTTTCTATGCTATCCCATTAGGGATCGCTCTGAAAATTTAAGATATTCTGTTTTGTGTTTAATATTTTTTTTCTCACCAACATAAAAGCATCAAGCATTGGCTATCCAAGCCTTTTTGTTCGCATTCATAGCAATCATTTAACTAAATTCGTAAGTAAATGCGAATGGAGACATTCCGGAGACAGTTTTAAACTTGGAGACAAAGCGCAAGCGCGTTTATACTTTTTTAAACGAAAAAATAGACGCGAAGAAAATGTATCAAGTAATTACAAAAAACATTGGCTTTTCTGAGTAAATCTGAATAATGCTTAAAAAAATAAAACGGTAAAATTTAGTCAGAATTAAGGATATTCAGGCAACTTTAGAATCCTGGATTCTAATTAGCAATCTCCAGCAACAACTATATCATGGCATTCAAAATATCTACATTAATTTTTATGTAAGGAGTATAGTCTCTTCGTTTATTGTCCTCAGAAAATTGTCTTGTTTATGTCCAAACAAAGAGATAAATCGACATTAATTGAAAGTACTATACACTCTCGAGTATCCGGCCTAAAGTGGCGGACTGCTAGTCCTGATAACAAAAAAGCCGGATAGACCGGAGTTCTATCAACTCATTTCTTTGCCCATCAATACCAGAAAACAAAGTTTTTTTATACCGAAACTCTATTATAATGTGTATTTTCTCAGTTCTTATTGAGTACTAAGCCCTCCATTTATCTCAAGCTACGTAGAATGTGAACGCGTCCTCATCCCGGTGAATCATGAAGCAGTTGCCAGTAACGTGGCGAGTTAAAATAGGAGGCTCTGTACTGGTAGTTTATATACTGCACTGCACGTTTTAAGAATTTATTAGAGAGAAACTAAGTTATAAGATGTAAACTCTTCACATTGCAACATAAATTCTATAATGCCTAACTTGAAAGCAGGAAACATAAGCAAAACATTTACGCACATCGTAGGCCTGATTGTTAAGAAAATTAACTCAAAGTGATTTTATTTTTCACTGATAAATGATTACACAGATATTAAAAGGTAACCCTGAGTCAAAACTTACAGCTTTTAATTTTTGAAAAAGTCTTTAATAGATTACTGCATTTTAGTCATTGCTTCCACTGCCGCTTCCATTGTCTTGTCAATATTGCCAATGCAATGTCTTGCCTTCCTGATTTAATTACGAAAAAAAAAAAAAAAACTAGACCGGAGAGTGGCAAACCGGATACTCGGGAATGTATTGTATATAAAAAAACTACTTTCATGCAGTTTTTGAATCCCCCAAGAATAGATAATAATTTTAATTTAATCTATTAGAATCGATTTCTCATAATTGTTATTCATTAGTTGTGCATTTTATTGAAAAATATAATGGCCTCTGAAAAATATTATGTTATTAAACCATTCTAATGAATAAGTATCTTAAGATTCCATAAAAGAGCTCAAAGGGCGCCCTTTGCTCCAAGCCCTTGAAAGTTGAAAGGTTATTAGTTTTCAAGGGATTTACCTGCTTCGAACTGAGACAGAAGTAGTAGCCACAAAAATGTTTGTTATCACTGTTGATAAGGCACGTAAAATGGAAATGCACTTGAATAGAATCATCGCTTATCGCACTTGAGAGACAGGGAAGGAAGTTGACTATCCTTTTCCGCTCAAAAATGCTCTTTCCCAATTATCGTGACTCCGATTCTCACCAAAGATTTCCGCAAATTACTTCGCGTTTCAGGAAACGAGATTACTCTCGGACTGATATGGCAAAGAGGAATCAAGTAGGGGACTTAGTTGTACGAAGCTTGTGTCAATAAAAATGAAATAGAAAATTGCAAAATGCATACCAAGAGCAGATATCTATACCAAGAACAGATACCTGAGGTGTTTTTCTTTCTATTGGAATTTCCTACAAGCCATCTTTAACTGCCTTTGGTACCTCTCCTTTATAGAAAGATGTGTATGTTTCGAAGTTCAACTTGATTTCCTGAATTGTGCATTCTTTACCATGCTATATTGATTTTAATCTTTTCGTTGCTTTGGGACAAACGATGGCATTTCGAATGTCCAAGCAAATCACAAAGGCCGGCTTTACCATTAAGGAGTTGGGGATGGCAGTTTATTCAATTACATTATACGCTTGATTGTCACAACAATAGAGCGACACCCTCTGCTAAGTAAAACTATCGCTAATTGCTGCTTGCACCATACCACAGCTTCATTAAAAATATGTGTTCTCCAACCAATTTCTAACGATGTACTTCGTACCGCATCTCTTTTGTTGGAGAAGTAATTATAAAATGATAGAAATTCGTATATATGCAACGAGTCTTACTGATAGATCTAGCAACCCTTTAAACCACATTTGATCATGTTTAAAACAATTTTTTAACACATGAGTATGAGATAAATTTTACATATGAGATAATATTTACATAACGTATGAGATAAATTTTACATTGAAATCTCTCAAGTACAATATCTCTGAAATGCGTTTCTCGAATTAAAAAATGTATTTGTGAACACGTGTCGCTAAATGATTCAATCGCTGTTACAAACCCATATTAAATAAATTTATAATAAAATAAGATATTAATTCCTTGTGACATTATAGTCATAGCTAATTTTCAATCCAATAATAAACATTCTATTATTTGTAAAGGAACTCATTCAAATTATAAACTATTGGTACTGAATTGTTAAAAGTTGCATTTTGCTTTTTGTGTAATGTTCAGAATCTTCAGAAATCAATTCTCAGTATTGTTTGGAATCAAATTATGATTCGTCCCGACCACTTTTTATTTATTTATTTTTTTTAATTTGCATTCCTGTTCTGACTATCGGACGAAAATGCTAATTGAAAGAAATATAAAACTTTCGAAAGCTGAATTCAGGTCAACACCAGCAGTTGTTCTCTCTACGACTAGCTGAAATTATCTTTAAAAAAAAGGATTTTTAATTCATATTCTCTTCTGTTACGAATTTCTTTTCAAGCAGAATCATTGATAATTGTTTTTATGGTAGTTTTCAACATCCTTGTAAAGTGATTTTAGATTGAAAATGCCATTATTTCCGTAAGAAACTTTTAAAACGTATTTCAACCCGGAACCTTTAGATGAGGTGTATTTTTGATAGGTAAGATAAATTTCTTATAGTTTCAGACGATCTCATACACTAAATCATTTATAAGCGATAAAAAGAATAATATATAAGATTTCTGTCTCAAAAATTTACGTTTACTTTACTTCTTAAGCTCAACACACTTAAATATTTTTTCTTTGTTTTAATTTCTAATTAAAGACTGAAATAGATGCATAATTAACCGAATAACAACCGAAGTCATGTGAAAGTGGATTTTTTACATTGTCTAAATTTAACTGGTGTAGTTATTTTCAGAACAAAATTAAGACATGTGAGTGCTTATAGACAATGGACCTTCTTTCACCGTCGCCAGCTTTCAAAACAAGATTTTTTTTTATTGATTTTAATTTGATTCCTGTAGGGTTTCAGTATCTTGAGAACAAAAAAAATTTAATTTACTCGTGATTGTTAACAAGATGGTAAACGAAATTCCAAACTTTTTTTAAAAACACAATTTAAATACTTAGTTTAAAATTTTGTCATTGCTATTGACTTCTAAGTCAGTAAGAAAACACATTCATTTGCAAGTAAAAAAAAAAAAAAAAAAAAAAAAAAAAAATCTAAGGATAATGTATTACAAATTAAATTATATATATTTTTTAAATTTAAATAAATTTTAGCAGATGGTCCTTATAAGGCAAATCAATGCATAAAATTAAGTTACTCTGAAAATAATGCCAGAAAATCTGGAGGTCTTGGAACAACTATAACTGTAGGACACTTAGTAATTGCCTGCTTTGTCTATTTAATAATCCAGTCCTGATCATTCCTTCTTTTTTTAGTAATGATCCACCTTTTTCAAAATTTTCAAATTTTCATTACTCCAGAGCCACGGCAGCCAGGTTTGAACTTTGGATGTGAAAAGATTTAAAAACAAAAATAAGCGACATTTTCGTATTTCCTAGATTAAGCTTTCAACATCACTAATACTGGATGTCCTTTCACTAAAATGGATCATTTTGAAGTTTTCATTTTCCTTTTTCTATATGAAATCTGAATATTCCGTGTCGATCTTCCTTTCCAAAAAATAAATTCTTTGAATTGAAAACTTTTACTTCGTATTTGCTTGAGTATATTTAAAAAAAATGCCCTATATATTTTGAGCAAACACTTTATATCTTCATACTTAGACAGAGTCTTTTCGATATATACTTTAAAGTCCTTTCGATTTATACTGATATTAGTTTTATATTTCCTTAAAACAAAACTAATTTTTGGCTGCAATGCACTACTTTGTCTTAATTATTATATATCTTCAAAATCACTTCTTCTTGAAGTTTCTTTTATGGATGGCTTGGTATTTTGCAATGCTAATTTCTTATTTTATTTTTTTATAAAATATTTGTTTGTCTTTTCAAGCTACTTGATTTTTCTCATGACTTATTTTCAAGTTTAGTTCGGCTCATTCCCAGAACCAAAACAACAACAACAACAAAAAGGAATAAAAAAGAATATATTTTTTATACCCTCGCTCTTTTTTTCTTTTTTTTTTTTTCTTTCTTTATATATATATCCAAATATTTTCTTCTTCATAACGGTTAAAAATATGAAAATAAGGGGGATGGAATGAAAAAAGATAAATGATTCCCGACGACTATGGAAATATTCACAAAAAACATTCATTTCTTGAATTCGTCTTGCATCAAATAATCCTTAAAAAGAAAAATTCTATGTTATGTATCTTTTGGTTCTTACAAATCTTTATTTATGGAATCAAATATAAACACAGACACAATTTACCGAAGTTTATTTATCTGTTGCAGACTTCATTTGCTCAGTCGCCTTACTACTGAATCGTCAGCTTTCCCTTTTATGTCACTCGCAGAGTCTTACTCGTGTGCGTGTCCACAGTTTCTTTCGAATTCCATTTTGAGCTGCGACCGGAAAGGGTTAGGCAATTGCTGTCCCACTGTGTTATCGCATACTTTCTTTGGACGGAGCGTCTCAATGAAAGCGGGGCTGACCATTCAGCTTGTTGACTCGTCTGGAACGATCAATGGAACTATTGAGAACAATTGGTGGCGCTCTCGGCATTGTAAGGGACCGCTAGTCGTGACATTTTATGAGATGGATCTTTATTTTAGTTAGCTTTTTTTTTTATTCGTATTCATTGTACAATTGGGGGCTCTGACGAATGAGATCGCAATTACGGGGAGTTCAAGGGGTTCGTTTGTCTGTGACCCTTAAATGGAGTCTGTGGCGCTTTTTCATTCATAAAGGGTCAGGATCCCCCATTCTATTGAATTATTAAACTATACTCGGGTTATATTAATTTGAGGAGGTCCCTCTGAGTCATTTGCTGTTCACTTTCTCTGTGTGAACTAGGGTCTCTTCAGTGCTATTGACTTTTTGCCTTTGATAGACAGTCAAATTTTTGGAACCTCATTGAAGTGTAAAGGGAATATTGGTTCAGTTAAAGGAACATTTCTTATGTTTTACTTCTATATAGAAAATGCGTTAAAGATTTATAATATTTCAAGGGCTCTAGAAGTCGATGATGTCAATGATGAACTATCAAAACATCTGATCCTTGAATCACGATAAATAAATAAATTTTTGTTAACACCAGGGCCATTTTATTCAGTGGACTAATGGACTGGAGTGCAGGGACGCTCTGATCCAAGAGACATTGATCCTAAAAATTTAATTAAAAGGTTGATTTAATTATAGTTTTAAATATGTTAAAAGTAAAAATATGGTTGGGGATGGCAATTAGAAAGCCACATAGATTTTGCCTTAAAATAGACAAAGTTATGGTATAAGAAAAATAAAATTGGATTCTTTTTTTTTTTCTCCTTTTTCTCCTTTTTTTTTTTTTTTTTTTTTTTTTTTTTTTTTTTTTTCTTCTTTGTCCCAGGAAAGGAAAAAGGCAGAAAGTTGCAACTTATTCAGTTTAAAGGAAATTAGTTTTAATTGTTATATCTCATGGAATTTTTACGTTCTTCTTGATATCTTTGGATTTGCAGTAATTTTTTAACTCCTTATCATTGCTTAGTATGGAAGAAACTCATCGATGTAAAAATCATAAATAAGTTTCCACCGTAATTCTCTATAGATCTAGAAAAATTATCCCCCCCCCAAAAAAAAGAAAATAGACTAAAAGCATTTTTTGTGAAATTTTCCTAAATTCTAGCAAGAATCTTTTTATAACTAACATTTCAAATACCTGCCCAACAAAATATTCTTTGAGATATAAAGAATTCAAAGGAATGCGGTTCATCAACATAATTGTCTTGTGTCTACATATACATTGTTTTGTGTTCATCCACATAATTGTCTATTGACTTTAAGCAGACCTATTACAAAAACTTAAATTCCATAATTATCACCACAACAATACGAGAATTCGATTTTGATACAGATTCTTTATGGAAGCATTCAAAAGCATCATCTGTTAAGAAAAATAATTGAAAAAACTTTTCCGAAAGCAATGAAAGCAGATGATTCGTCCATGCTGCAAATGCTGTGAATTGATAGCCCCATTGATTCACGACTCACGCTGGCTCATGCCTCGAAGATTTAATATTTATTGGAAGGAAATATAGGTGCCAGAGTAGAGATCCTAGGTCTCAAGAACAGCATTTATTAAAAAGTCATAAAGGGAATTAGATACAAATAACTCCTGGATGGATAAATAACTCCGTCCAGGAATAATATATTTGCCAAAGTGATTCGGGATTCTTCGCAATTTCTTTTAAATGACTGTTATATATATTTTTTAATTGAATACATTTTAGATTGCATTCCAACCTATTTAAACTCTATATTTAATTTGATGAAATTTTACAGATTATCTTTCAACTTAAACTGAGCAAGTTAATTTTATAAAGCGTTTTTTTTTCGATATGGAGATTAATTTTTATATTACAAAGTTCTTGACTTTGTAATGATAATAATATAGATTGAGATAATAATAGAGATGATCTTAAAGAAATAGTAATAATAAAACAAATACGGGTTTTTTCAACGCTTATTTTTTAAAATGTTGAAAACAATTTAAAAAAAAAACTATAAAATAATTTGAAAAACGTACAACATCTTAATATTCTCGTTAAATCTGAAAATGAGATGAAAAAATTAACGTTAAAATAGAACAAAAAATATCTAAAAATAATAAAATATTTAATAAAAATATTATCATTTGTTTAATCGAAAGTACGTAAAAGTGAAAAAAAAAAATGCAATTAAACCAAAAAAATGTGTTTTTTTCAAACGAAAAAACGGTAAAAACTCTGAAGTCAGAGACATGGTTAGATGTAACGGAGCTCTCTGATTTGAAACGAGAGAAGCTAGAGGCGAAACTGCTAAAGACATTCTTAATTTCACAACTTACTACTCCCTCTTAGCTCGAATGTTCATATAAAACAATTCATGACATTCAGAACAATTTTGTACAGAGCACGAATTAAAAGGATTAAAATTGCTGACCTCGAATTTTTGTTTTTGCTAGTGTTAGAAAGCGAAACTAGTCCAATGTTCGTCTTACGTTTAACTTGTAAGCTACTTTGTAATACAATCAGTGCACTTTTTTTTCTCGCTTGTCCTTTCACTTGTGTTCCCTTTACACACAATGGGTTTTACTTACATCGATTAGTTTGTAGTCCATTATCGAAAAGGTTGCAAAATTGTTAGTTTTAACAATGCTTTTATGATTTTGGGCAGCTTGACGCATTGTACACCTACTTCAAAATGTAACGAACGGTGTCTTTGACAGCAGCAAATCAATTCAGATAATGACGATTCCATCATGAATATTAAAGATATGAATTATTGTACTTTTGAAATCAATGACTTTAGAAAAACCGTGAAGCGTTTTTAAAGTTTTAGAAGAGGTCTAGTTTGGAGATGTGAACAGTTACGTATTGCTTCTACTTTTTATACAAAATAGCATTTCAAATACGAATATTATTTTCGAGCATATATTTTTATCGCATTTTAATGACACATTTCGTTCCTATATGTATTTACCCAGATTTCGGCTTCCTGGCATAGGGGGAGCACGTCTTCCCCATGATCTAGTTGCCCCGGGTTCGAGTCCCGGTTCGGGCATGCTTGTTCTTTATCTGTGAGGAGTGTGAAAGCGCCCCCCTGTAAAACGAGGTTGTGCACGCGAATGTGACGCATAAAGTAGCTAAGTCGTACTTTTGGCCCTAGTTGGCACTACTAAAAAAACAAGAGACGTTCACTCGGCTTAAATCGCTGACAGATAACTGTCAGCTGGCTTGTAAAGGCCCCTAAGTCACAAAATTAATTTAAAAAAATGTTCAAAACTATGCGATGGAGCAAATTGTAACAAAACCTCGGGCAAGTTGTAACATAGTATAACTCGTGAAATTTATCTTCATTTGCGTTTGCTTCATGTTAAAATTTTATTGCGTTTGCTCAAAAATCAAATCTCTCTCTAACGAATCATACCTCTGAAGAAGTTTTAATAGAGGGCCACTTAATTTTTATTTATTTATTTATTTTAATTAACTTACCCACCTATAGAAAAAGCAATGAAAAATGAAAATGGCAACTTACTTAATTTAGAAATGAAAACAAGAAGAAAGAATAAATAGAAAAGGAAAGGCCAAAGAAAAAATATCCAAAAGATAAAACAAAGGACAAAAGGATGAAGATGAGGATTTTGGAATAGCATATGGATTCTGAAAATAGGAATGATTTTCTTTGGCTTATGAGGATGCGTACATCTATTCTGACGATTTATTATAGTATATTATTTTAATATCCCGTTATGAAGCAAAGTTAGAATTATTTTGGGACAGACCACGTAATTTTGAGCAACGGTCAAATGACAGGGATAACGCCTGAACTGGCACACCCTTTCCGTGCCGCACCAGGGAGGAAGCGTAGAGCAATGGCCTATAGCAAAGGGGTGTTTGTAACAAGTTCTGAATAGGGTTCAGAAAAACGACTTTAAAACATCTTTCAGTGTTTAAGAATCTGCATTCGAGTGAATGCATTGGAGTTAAAGAGGTTTCCTTTGAAAATTATATAACTAATATTTTGAGTCCTCGTCTTTTATATGAAATTATACGGAATTGATCCATCTTAATTTTTTTTTTACTACTATAGTATACATTTGCTACTTTTAAATAAGTAATATTAAAGAAAAAAACTATTTCACATTTATTTAGTATTCCACTTCACTTTTGTCGATTATTTTATGTTTAGTTTAAACCTTATTAGTTTATCACCAGTTGGTTTAAATTTAATTTAGTGATTACTTCAGAGCTAAATCTGAACCAATCTGTAATTGAAGGTTATTTAAGTTGAATCAAATATTAAATTTCGATAAAAGTAACAAAATTGGAATTTCTTATCCTCAATATAAGACCACACACACACACACACACACACACACACACACACACACACACACACACACACACACACACACACACACACACACACACACACACACACACACACACACACACACACAATGTAAGTACGGGAAATTCAGAATTAATATTCTTTTTATAAAAATTAAAAGATGCGAAAATGCTATGACATTGTGAGGGACATTTGTTTAAGAAATTGGCGCATTTGGCGAGCTTTTCTAAAAGGGGAAACCTTTGTTTAAAAAAATTATTTTGTTAGCCCTATGCATAGATAAGCTAAAATACTTCAATGAAACATTGATAGAAGGTAAAAAATAATGCATTCCTCAAATTCCCTTTTGGCATAGAAACTGCGAGTGCGTTTTAAACTGAAATTATTTTCTCGACAATTTTTGATCACTCGTTGTTTAAGGTAAGTAAAGGTTAAGGTAAGTAACTAGGTTTGGGGAGGACTTGTAGAAGAAAGCTGTAAGATTATATTATTTTTTGAATTTTTGCATAAAACAGATTGAAAAAATATCAATGAAATCCAAATATATATAAAAAAAGACAATTAAAAAGAAAATTGGGGGCGGGGGGAATGCAGATTTTTGGGCTAGAAAGAGGTAAAAAGCAAAAACTTTCCAGTTCAAAAGTTTATAAAATGACTTGCTCAAAAATTTGCAGATATCTTAATAAATATATTTCCTATCTCCTTCTGTTCCCAATTTTCAGATATGGAGGTTCGATTCATAAATAGCATGAAATTTTCATTTTTTCCCAGCATTGTAAAGCATTAAAACAGTTATAGAATATTTCTGAATGAACATGTTTCTTATTCTCTAGTTCAGGAGCTGCTGAATGTATTGAGAAATTATTATATTAAATTTGAACCAAAAATATGCTTTAGATTTTATTTTATAATTTTTTTTCGTAGGAAAATTCTATTAAAATTTAGAATTTTAGAAAACCACATTTAAAGATGTTAAAGAGCATTAAAACATGTATTAAAATCAATATAGCTTCCCAAAGAATAAACTTAGAAAGAAAATTCAAACGGATTTAGCAAGAAGACCGTTCAGAAATTAAAAATATTAAATAAAAAATATATATATTCGTCATTTTTGCACAAAATTGACGTTTTAAAGTAGTTATCTACCTTGAAATTTTCCTAAAATCAAAAGACCTTACTTTATTTCTTTTACCATAAATATTAATAAATGTAACTCTCAGCATTTAGATAAACATGTTTGAGAAAACAAAGAAATGATACTTTCGTAAAACCGCACACACACACACACGCAAAAAAAAAAAAAAAACCCTGATTACACTATTTCTCAAGAAATGTTGATGACATAACAAAAGGACAATTCACATACGGTGTAGTCTTCTCTGTAAGCTAAATAACAGTTTAAGAACTGGAATGGAATAGATTACTCTTTAACTCTAGCTCTTCATTTTAGAACAATTAACTCCGAAGTCAACTTTACATTGAAGCAGTGCAGCTAAACACGTGATATTGCAGAAAGCATTGGTTTCAAAGAGAAGAAAGATTTTTAAATTTTTATAATAGAAGCAAACAGAAATATGGTAGGAATCGATCCAATCGTATATTACTTTAAATTTGTTATTGCTTGATAGAAAAGATTGTCTTGAAGTCAATCATTCAAAATGCCAGAATTCCCTTAGAAAGAAAAAATGACTATTAGCGATCAGAATTAAGAAGTGCGATTTAGTTATAACGTAAAAGTAAAGATTTATAATTGAAACGCAAGTATTTTCCTTATGTGATTTTTCTTTATATCTCAAAGCTATTGAGCTAAATTTTATTCATTTTACTATACCTTTCTAGCTTATTCTTTTACACTGATATTCCTATATTGTTTTTTTTTTTCTTGAAATATTGCTTTCAAATCTAATGAATATCGTTGTACATCCCAAAAGGAAGCATTGCAATGAGAAAGAGGGTCATCTTCCAGACAGTGCGAAGACAAAAGGTCGTCATTCCGCAAACCTTTCTTCCTTGTAATTTTTCTTTTTTCTCATATTTTCATTCCATTTCAATGATAGGCAAATTTTTTCTAATGAAGCACACAATTTCGAAATAAAAGATAATATTAAATAAAGAAGAAATATTGAAATTAAATTTTACGAAAGATTTCCTCAAAAATCTCGGATAGATGTACATGTGAGTTTTGCAAAAAAAAAAAAAAAAGAATATATTCGAAATTATCTATTAAAATTATTTTATTGCCATTAACCTGAAGTATGGCAAATGGAGCGTTGCCAGTGTTCACTTAAGACAAATTATTACGGAGCAACAGAAGGCCACGCCTACCTCAGGAAGATTACGTGACACCCATGGAACATTGACAAATATTTTTCTCGATGGGACAATTATTTGCCATTGTCTTAATCAAGTTGTCCTTACTATTCACATCAGGAAAATACCAGGACAGAAGACAACTATTGCGCGCAGTGGTTGGCCCCGTGTAAATGCATCTTAATGCAGGGAAGGAACGTGAACAAGTGACCTATGGGAGCAATGCACCTTAATGCATTATTCCCAATAGACTTGTAGAGATTGAGGAGCTGCTACACGCTTCTCCCCGTTTTTTCAATGTAACCACTAATTTATTTAATTTTGCATGCAGTCTTTGAATTCCTCAGCATCTAGACCTCCCCGTCTTCTCAGAAGAATTTTCCGTCTTCAGAGAAATGGCGGGGAGGGGTGGGGGAGACGATGTACCTCCCTACTTATTTCTTTCTGAAAGAAAAGGGGTTTCTTCTTCTAAGAAAAACCTTTTCAAGCCCCTTGCGCGGCACGCGGAATTTAGCCGGTTGACCAAATTCCTTTAGGAGCATACAAAAGATAGGAAGCTTGCAGACTTGCCGACCCCGATAAAATGCCGACCGGCTGTCGTTGCTTGCCTCTGTCTTTCGCCGACCCCGGAAAATCAAAAATGGTCGGCCTTTCTAGCGGCATATGCAATTCAATGGCCCCTTGCCCACACATCGATTCCTGTCCAGCGATCTTCTGTCTAACTATTATATGCGTCGGTGGTTCCAAAGCTGCGTGTAATTCAATGGTTCCTTATACACTCACCGCTTTCGGTAGGCAGTCGATCTAGTGGCTGCTTATTATGGAAGTAGAATGGATTTATTGGATATTTTTAAAGCAATGTATTTTAATAAGAATATTAGTTTTTTTTAAAAGCAAAAGCAAGTATTTTTAATCATTTCAATTGAACTCTTAAAATTCTTTATTGATTTAATAATGATGAGGTTACGTACAAGGAAATATATTTTTAAACCTGTCGTTCGGAGTTATACTCATTCAGTCTCAGTAGCAGATAAAACTTTTTGAAACCCTATTGCGCTGAAACATTTTGGGACCTCTGAATATGTGTGTATTATGTATGAATTATTTATTTGTGTATGTATTATTGTGTTGTATGCGTATTTTGTGTGTGTATATTATACGTGTATATTATTTATTTTGCTTTGCAAATATTTTGAGATACTGACAATTTTTGTTTCAGTCTTTATCCAATACTTTAATAATTATAAGTACTAAAGACTATATCAAAAGTTCTCAAAAACTTTTTTCTAAGCTATAGCTTACAGATTCCTAAGCTATGGTTTAAACGCCATTTAAAAATACACACAAAAAATTTTAAATACTATTTTTTTAATCCGATACTATAACCACAAATAATTAAATAGGGCAATCATTTGTACTTATATGTGTACGTGCAATTCTTATGTTCCGCATGTGTATAAGCCCTTTAGTAATAAATTATTGTGTATGCTTTAAAATGAGATCTTTTGGAGAAAATTGAAATTATTTTTTAGCTTCGTGTTTGGGGAATTGCGTCCTATAAAAAAAAAAATCTTAAAATGATATATAATTAATCATAAAGAAATATTTTTGAAACAATTTTCATT
Organism: Argiope bruennichi; assembly: GCF_947563725.1. NCBI lineage: Eukaryota > Metazoa > Arthropoda > Arachnida > Araneae > Araneidae > Argiope > Argiope bruennichi. The sequence continues at coordinate 123,314,283 of NC_079162.1, forward strand.
AAAAAAAGATTTTTTGAAATAAGAATTAACATTTAAAGTGTAAAAGGATTAGGAAGGTAATATTTAAATCGAAATTTCACCCAGATATTTTCCTTTCTTTTTTACGAACTCGTTGCATTTGGAAAAACGCAACTCGGACAACATGTCGGCCACTATTACATCGATCGACCGAAATGAGCATATATGCAACAACCTAAAAGTATCTATGCCCCTTTAACTCATTACTGAATTCTAATAAGTAAGAAGTTCCGTTTCTTTCGTATAGTTTCTCAAAAGGAAGAGGGTAATGTAGACATAATAGTTTCAGGGTGGAAGCGGTGCAGGGTTGAAATATTTCCGTAAATTTAAAAAAAAACTAGTGGAAGTAATCTCGCCAAAATTTCTCGTATTCTCTCTAATAAGGGTATTATCCCGCAGAATGTCTTGCATGGCATTGGCGCTCAGTAGTTACGAAATATTAAACTATGAGTTTGCCATTTTTACTGAATCTAGTGTGTGATCCTTGGCGAATGATTTGGCAATTATTAACCGCATGCCAGGGATTAATATCCGAAAATCGAATTTGTATTTTAGACGTATTTTTCCCAACCGATTGAAAAAAAAAAACTATACAGAACTACACTTGCAATCACAAAATCACATATCAAATTTGATATATTTCAGTCATTGCATTTTTGAGATCGCCTTTGCATATTTGTGAAAATACAGACTGACAAACGGTGAATTCCTTATTGGATTTGGCTCAAAGTCTGAAAGGAGTCTACACTATAGATGTTAAATTTGTGCACAGAATATTACCCATCTAGCTGTTTTTGAAATTATCCTGTTATTGTCATAGGCAGACAAAATGGCAAAAATATGTTTTTCGAACTCCGAGGGGTCTAAAACTTGAAGTTTCGTCAAAATCTTGGGCTCAATTTTTTTTTTTTTTTTTTTTGACGATTACAGTTACAATGCTTTTTCTATATTTCGTATACGAGAAAATAAAAAAAAAATGAAGAATAATGGAAGATTAATAAAAATTGATAAAATGTATTGTATAAAATTTTTTCTCACATCAATAAATGCGAAAAGAATATATGTAGTTGTTTCAAATTTGCACTTTCAAGATTTTTTCTTTTTCAACCAAAGTAGGGTAAATTTTTATTAACGGTAATAGGGGCTGCAAGAAAAATATTTTTCTGTTTTTAATAAAAATTATTTAAAAATTGTAAAGACTTATTTATCATTTCATTTTAAAACTTACCTATACGAAGTTAAAAAATTAAATATTAAAAAAAAACTAATCGTCAAATTATTCTAAATGAATTCACAAAGGACAACATTTGTTATGCAGAAACGCATCACTGCGCATTATAGTACAAGTTACAGCATTCCCAAGGTTACAATACAATACACGAGCCCCCACTGATTATACCAATCCATGAAATTGTATATAAAATTGTATATATAAGTTGCAGCACTTCCAAGGCTAGAATACAATGCATGTACCACCATTGGTTGCAACAATCCATGAAGTCGTATATATAAGTTGCAGCACTCCCAAGGTTACAATAAAATGTACGAGTCACTACTGGTTTTATACCAATCATGAAGTTATATATAGAGTTTAAAACCTCGCTATAAGTTTCATACAGATCATATAGCTTTTGCCACTCGAGTGTATTTACAACATTTCGCCTTCCTTTATAAATTATAAAAAGATTATAAATCTCAAAATAAAAATAAAATGAGAAAATTATTTTATTTGTAAGGTAAAAAAAACACAACTTAAAATGGGATTTTCTTGCTTTTTTTTAAGCAAAATCTTTAATATCATTAAAAACTGTTCACGAAGTAATTAACGTTCAGGAGATAATATTTTGAACCCATTGCAACATTTACAGCCATTGTTATATGCATTCTTAAAATTAAAACAATATTTGAAGCGCAGATATCACTCTGACACAGAATGCGTTCATCAATTTCCCGAAAAATAAACAACTGAAAAAAAAAAAAAAAAAAAAAATTCAAATATTTGAAACATGGCCTGATACAATGCAAAATATTTGCCAGATTCCTTAACTGAGAATTAGAGCACAGCAAATCTAAAGCAAATTTTTTGTGTTAAAAAAGTCGAAACATTTTATTGAGCTTGGAATAAAGGAAGTAATGAACAGGTTTTAACTCTGCATTCAAATTTATTTTCACGCAATGTAAGCTCACAATGACTAGCATATATTCAAAAAGAAATAATTGGCAAACAAAAATCTATCATAAAGAAAAACCGCATGCAAGGACATTTTAGATCGACGTTTAATAATAATGTATGGAATTTTTTGAACTAGAATTTTATACTTTTTCTTTGAATGCTCGTGCAAGAATGTGTAATTTCCAAAAATTAAAAACTAGCTTTCTCCAGTGATTCACTTTTTCATTCAAATAAACTAATAGATAATGTGATTAAGAAGACATGGCACGAAACAAGTCGCAAGAGACGGCAAATGAGACAGGAAGTCTTCGAAAAGTAAAGTTTAGGTCTCTGGCGCCATCTATCTTTCAAATGAATAACAATTCAATTATTATTTAAAATGCCAGAATGCGTTCAAGTGCTCGTAATTTTAAAATTCTATTTGTATCCTGATATTTTTACGATTGAGAGTATACACTTTTTTAAAATTCTAAACCCTTTTAATATTCATTCATAAATTTTAAATTTGCTTTTAACTATAAATGTTTTTAGTATTTACGATAATTATCCTTTACTTCTTTCATACATCACTGCAACTGAGATTTTTTTTTCTACAGAGTATTTTCTTTAATCAATAAAATATTGAAGAGTATTTCCGGCATTTCAATGTATTCTGTCACCAAATCTCAACAATGAAGAAAAGGAAAATGATACTCGTATCTGGCAGATGCAAACCACTGAGTGTTTTTTTTTTTTTTTGTAGTTGTTTATTTTTTGTCCTGCATTGGAAACACGACAGGAAGCATTGATTGCAGTACAACGCTGCAAATGATACACAAACACTGCCGTATCAAACATTAATTAATGACCTTTTTCCCCCCAAAGCGGGTCCCTCCAGTGTCGGACAAGTAATAATAAGCGACCATTTGACCAGTTGACCAGAAAAATATCGGTCGGCGATGAGTTGCTTTCAGCGATGTTTCTCCGTGTCGGGATCGTTTAAATTTTGTAAAAATTCAAACATCATATACATAGGGTTAATTTTATATTCATAGTTTTTTGTAATCAGTTAGACAAGAAAAGAAAACATCTGCAGAAAATTAAAGTTATGAATCATGTGATAATTTTTTTCTATTCATAAAATAGAATTTAAAAAAATTAGTAAATTAACGGTAACATATGCAGAAAAAAAAAAAAAAAAACTCAAAAATTCTGTCATTAACATGTTTAGATACATGAAAACAGAATAAAATAGCATGATATTGTTATATGTGGAAAAAAAATAGTTATACATTATTATTAATCTAAAATCATTGAAGAATTTTCTAAAGATAAACCAAAGAAAATTTTCTTACATTATTGTTTTATATAATATTCGTTTATAAACATTATAATTATTTTCTTAGGATGCATGGTTCATGCATTGCTCACAGTAAATACAGAGTTTTTAAATAATTAAAAAGTAATTGTCAATTATTTAAAGTAATCTTAATTATTCTTATTTCTTTAAAAAATTAAGTCAAATAAATTCGTTAGAAAATTATGTTAAATTTATAATTTAAAACGTTGCAATTATTCAAAAAAGATTGATTAAACTAATTAAAATATAAATAATATAAATTATTAATGTACAGAGAATATCTGAAATCAATAATATTTTTTAAACAGAAACATTTGTATGTTTTCGATAGCCTTTTAATGTTTCAGCAATAGGGACTTGAAAAAAAAATTTAATCTTTCACTAAAAATAATATTTTTAACTATCGGTTAAAAAAATATATCTGTTTATAAACAACCTCTTCATGATTAAATTAACAATTTCAAGAAATAATTTGAAGGGTTTAGATGAAATGTATAATATTATTATTGATAAGTATTGCTTACTAAATTTTTAAAAATATACAATAAAATTGCACTAGTTTTACAAAAATGAATGAATGGATGGAGTCAGCAGCCGATTGAAGTTGGTGAGTCATCAAATACCAAATTAGAAAACTGCGAAAGAGCTGCACAACTTTAATGAGCCCAGAGATTCCCTCCCCACTTTTATCATTAAGGAAAATTAATTTTATTCTTTCATTCGATCTACAAGAGCCAAAAACTCGAATTTGCTGAAATTAAAATAAAATTTCATTTAAATTTCAGAACATTATTCTAACAATGTTCCTAATTAATTATCTTGTGCAAGTTTCATATTGTTTTATAATTTAAAAGAAAAACACATACAATGTCGTAATGAAATAATATTTAGAATATATTGAAAAGATCTTTTTCACGTTTCCGAAAACGTTAGCAAATCAGTGGGGTCCAAATTTTGGCAGTTAAATTTCAAATTAAAGTACTTAGATTGTATCAAACAAAATTTGCTATTTTTACCATTTTTTAAATTTTATTTTAAATGTAAAGTTTTACTTTTTTTCATATACGAGACACTGAAGTCAACTTTTTTAAACGTGACCAGCAGTTGATTGTTTCTTTATCGGATTTTGCAGTATTATTTCTTGCTTAAAAACTGTTTATGTACTTTTTAAAATATAAAATGAAAAAAAAAAAAAAATGAAAGTTTTGATCTCAGTAAAAAAGCATTACCTAAGGATCTTTGTAGAGATTAATCTAGCAACGCGAGTAGTTATTCGGTTTGGTTTCATCATTAATTAATTCAAAATTATTTTAAACGTCTTTTTTTTTTGTTAGTATATGAAACTAATACTTTTATATTCTAGAATAAAACATACCATCAAAAATAAATCCTACAAATGTTATTAAGTCAATTCTACTCATTTGATTCTAAAACTGACTTAAGCCCTTAACGATATTAATAAAAACTTTTTGCCCGAAGAAGTGGTTGAGGAAGGGAATAAAGATATATAAAAAACATGCAATATATATTGAAAAATTAAGGAGTATGTAAAGATATGAAAGTTGTGACAGGAATTGGACCGCTCGATATTTTGGCGGCAGACAGAAAACGGCGATAGGCCTAGTATTTTCCTCAAATATCAGAACAAAACATGACCTGTAATGACTTTTAGTACAGGCAGAGTCTCTAATAGTTTGGCAGATAATAATCAGTTGTGAATCAGGTGTAAGAAACATTAAATGAAACTTTCATAACATAACTGCCAAACTTTAACGAATTCAAAATGGTAGACTCATGGCGCCATCTATCCTTTAAATGAATAACAATTCGGATTTCATTGAATATTGCAGTTGATTTTTGGTTCTCACTCCGAGTCATTCGGCGCTTAATTCACCCTAAAGACAGATATCCCGGCATATATTACTGTTCTCCCACATTCTCGTTATGCCATTCCAAAACTTATTTGCTGATTTTAGTAATACAGAATAAAATAATGCCATGAGTTTTATCAAAGGGATGTTTTCTTTGCACTCTTAGGAAATTTCAGCTTCTGTTGCGAGTAGGCCAAATTTCTTCTTATCCCTTCATCTCTTTGTACACTTGTAATGATTATAGGGAGGGGGGAATGAGAATAATATTAAAAAAAATTCCATAGTGATTGAGATAAATCTTGTTATTGAAACAAAAATTTCGATGCGAGGTTCTCAGCCTTTGTCACAACGAATGAAATAAAACAAATATGAGAAACTGCCCTATGAAGTCAGATTCAATTAATCAGTAAAAATAAAATAAAAATTAATTTTTGATCGTTAAAGAGAATTTCTAAATTCTAAAAAAAGAACAATTAATAGTCAGTATTCCATTCATAGAAAAGATAAATTCTTTATAAGCAGATGTTAATTGATCAAGATTTTTATTTTTTCATGTTATGCGAAAGATATGCGCAATCACAGGAACAATAAATTTTTCAAGTGCTTGAAATAAAGAATTCCCTAAAAGTGTAATTCCATTAACTGAAATACTCATGATATGAAAAGAAAAAAAATGATGATAAATACTATCTAATTTGTCGTAATTGTTATATAGATGAAATATTGTCAGTCTTTCAAAATTATATAAAGGAGTAAAGATGAAATGTAAAATTTTCCAGAAAACTTTTTATATTATATTTACGTAAACTTCTTGAAAATTAAATTTCAGAAGAAATTAGACGCGAAGGGGAGGGAAAAAAAATCCGCAGTCGGTAGGATTCGAACCTACGCGGGAAAATCCCAATGGATTTCTAGTCCATCGCCTTAACCACTCGGCCACGACTGCTTACGAGGTCCAAGAATAGTGAAGTTTAAGTGGCAATAATTTTCTTTTTAAAAATATTGGAAACGTTTTCATGTTTAATTTAGTTTAGGTTTGGATGCGTTCATATGAAGTTTCCAAACACTGCTTTCATGCTTTCATTATAATTGTGATACGAGAGAAAATGTGATCAAAGTATGCGTAATTTAAAAGAGAAAATAATATAATTTGAACAGTGATAAAGCGATGAAAAATGGGTGTTATTTGATATCATCGTCTTTCTTTTAGAAGCAAATTGTCAAGTAGGTAATGTTAAGGGTTCTGCAACATTTTGGGCCCTAAACATTCCGAAATTTTTTGCAATTTTTTCGAATATAATAATTTTATTCTTTTGTTTAATTTACAAGAACCGAGCCCTCGAACTGATTCATATAAAAGTCATGGATTGATTAAATACTAGAACATTATTCTAATACTTTTAATTAATTATCTTTTACAAGTTTTATATTATCTTGTTATAAACTCTATAAAAAATATATTGTTTTACATTTAAAAAATATGTCCAATTCTATAATTAAACAGCTTTAAAATTGAGTTCAAAAGGTGGTGTTTTTTTCCCCCCTTTTATTTTTTTCCTTCGTTTTTTTTTTATTATTCTGTTTAAAATTATTTTGAAAGAGTCTTGAAATTTTTTATATGCAAAATACTGAAACAGACACTCTCGAAAAAAGATCTGTATTTAAATGTTTTGTCAATTTATTAATTTTGTCAATTTACTACATATACATCTTATACAAATGATTGAGACCAATAAAAAAATATTTGATGTTGGAAATAGAAGAAGAGAAAAAGAATTTTTTTCAGTATCCGAGAAGACGTTGGACGCAATTTTCTCGTGCTTCAAGATTTACAGGTTCTCAAAATCTTAATAACGTTTATCGCACTTTTCAGTTGACGGGAAATTTTCTACATTGCAACCTTGTTCACAAAATTTTTTATTTACTTTACTTTATCTTTAATAAAAAAAAAAAAAAAAGAATGAATGAAAAGAGAGAAATAGAATTTAGGGAAAAGTGTGAATTAACGAAAATTCAAAGAAAAAAAATCAGATTAATAAATAATTTCAGAGTGATAATTATAATTAATAAATAAAAATGTAAAAAAAAAAAAAAAAAAACCGGTGTTATTAAATTACTGTTCAGCAACGGATTGTAAAACCCTCCGCTGTTTTTACGCGTGCGTTAAGATGGGTTTAATTTTTCAAAATAGGGGTGAAAGGAAAGATGAAAGGAGGAGATATTTACATTTACTAATATCTAATAGGCGATGTCCAAGATCAAAGGGAATACCGAAAATGCACTCATCGTTCCGCGTCTCACCCCTTAATGAGATGGAGTCATCGAAATGTGGTCGTCTCAGAATCCGTTGACGAACAGTAGTAATATTCTTTAAGCGAAAAGTTTAAAAAGAATTGCTATTAGTATCTTGTTTATCGAATGAAAAGAGTAAATTTGGAGAAGAGTCGTTTACCTCAATGCTCAATTTCCAGTATTTGTAATGCGTTAGTGTTTTTCACTAAAATTTGTGTTGTCAGTATTGAAGAGATTCTCTGTTTCTGTGTTTGTAAAATTTAATGTCCACCATTTCATTGCTTTTTTTTAACTTTTAAAAATATCGTTTCAATGCTACTTATTCTTCCCTAGATGAAAAATAAATACATTTGTAATAAAAAAAAATCTTTAAGAATTATAAAATATTAACACGGTGTAAGTATAATTGGTCAGGTATCATCTGTTTTATTACCTTCATTTTGTTATTACAGTCTTTATAGAAACCAAACACTTGCTTAAATAAAATCTATACAGATGTGGATACAGCAATAAATCATAATCAATAAAACCATGTGTATTTCCATAAAGTTACTAAAAGAAAAATATTATCTATAATAAGTTCTTAAATATGTGTAACCCTAATATGTTTAAATTAACTTTAACTATGTTTATTAAATTAAAAATGTGTTGTAATTTGTAACTAAATCGTCCAATTCATTAAAAAAGGGACCAAATATGAGCCCTGCTTAAGGCTTAAATCCGCAATGATTAAAAAATAACAGGAATGATTCCATTAAAAAAAAAAAAAAACGTTATTTCAATTTTTTTATTTAATATGCATTTTAAAACTAATAGCCTCTTCTAAAACTTTATTTAATTTCTTGTTATTATTTAGCATTATAATTTCTATTATTATGGTTTATAAATATTTATTTAATTTTACTTCTTTTTATCAGAAAACATGTTAAAAGATTGAATTTAGGATACAAATGTATTTCATGGTATACTTCTGTTTAAAAATATTATGTATATTATGTTCGAGCTCAATGTTTTGTTTTACAATTTATATTAGAATATAATAACATTATATTACATTATTAATGAGGGAAAAAGGGCAAAAGTCATCTTAGAAGTGATTGAAAAAAGGCTACAAAACTTCTTCCTTAATTAATTGAAAAGTAGGAAGATGTCTCCCTACCCTTCTGGTTCTTGGGCCAGATGCTCATCTTAAAAAGATATTTGAGATTTTGATTAGCCGTAATCTGAAATATTAATCATTATTTATTCTGTAATAGAAGATTTCATAAAGAACTATTGTGATTCGAAACAGTGACGGAGTTTCGATTAGGCAGGTACTTAGGACCACTGATTTTGAAGGGGTGGGTATTAAAAAGAGTATTAGCCTAGATGAAATATAATTACAATAGTAATAAATAAATTCTAACAATTATAAAATATTAAGACTGTATAAGTATAACTAGTCAAGTATAATCTGTTTTATCAATTTCATCGTATTATTACAGTAATTATAGATACCTAGAATCTGCTTAAATTTAATCATGTACAGACGTGGGTACAGCCATAAGTCATAATTAATAAAACCATATGCATTTCTATAAAGAAGCCTAAAATAAATCTTTAAATGTGTTTAACCCTATTAAGTTTAAATTAACCCTAAATAAGTTTATTAAATTAAACACGTGTTATAAAGTGTAACTAAGTCGACCCATTTATTAAAAGAGGGGCCAAATATGTACACTGCATAAGGCACTGATTCAAAAATAACAGAAATGAATTCATACAAAACTGTTATTTTAATTTGCTGTTCAATATGCATCAAAATTTCCCTTCAAAGAAGTATCAAGCAGCCTTTAACCACAAAGCATACTCGGGCCTGTGTTTCGAAATTCGAACATTTAAGCTATAGAAAATTAATATCTGAGTAATATCGATTTTTCTAATATAGTGCATGGAGTAAGAAGGCATTTTAAACTTTTCAGAAGCTCTGTACTGAAGATTTTCACATTTTCATATGCGAAATGGAAGTACTAGAATCATCAAAAAATTCTATCATGAAATTTTCACCAAGTTTCAGGCCAGCCATTTGCAGAACGCGCATGTCTGTGACAACGACAAGCTGGATGATATGAAATTTGGCATCAATCTTTATTTCAAAGTTGCAAATTTATATCAAACTTTAGACAAAATCTGTCAACGGGCAACCTGTTAACCTTCCACCATATGAGAACGAAAACTCGAAAAAGCTTATTAACTAATAAAAGTTTGAAATTTTGATACATGATTTTATCATCAGACTTTTTTTTATTTGAAAGAATTTTTTCCAATTCCACTTCAATACATGTTATATAGGAGCGAATATCAAATAAAAATTCCATATCGATATCCACATTTTTTTCGAAAATTCAAGGAAAGATGGGCTTGCCGAAAAATGACTATAAATTCTTTTCTATCTATCAAAGGAATTACAACGCGAATGCAAAATAACAATATATTACCGTCATAAGAGCTGTAAAAAGAACTCGTAGTGATTTATGTCACAGATGACGTAAGAAAAGAACATTAATGAGGAAGTTTGAAAATCTGCATGTTCTGTATCAATTTAAAGTAGTTAATATGCGCTCGGGACATTGGTGCTTCCTTTCTTTCCCTTCTTTCATCTATACATATGTCCTTTCTTTTCCTTCCTTGGTTAATATGCATCCGGGATATTGTGCTTAACTTATGATAGCATAAATTAATTTATAAGTCAACAAAACTTAAATGAAAATATATAGAGGAGACTGTGTACTCTGGGCATAATGACCCAGGATTACTAATGTTTATTTCGGTATCGGTCGCCATCTTGTAGCAGACAACTGAAAAATCTCAAACAATGCTCAACAGATCTTACCAGGAAATCCATTCTTATTTATGAAGTGGTTTTTTTTTCTAAATAAAAAGTAAAATTTCTTAAGAATTATATTTCTTTATTTAAAGATTTTAAAATAATGTAAGGACTTCGATTATATTCTAGTTTGTGAGGCGTGATTTAGTAAGCAAACTTATATTGCGTTTATAAGTTCCATCTTAACCAGTAAAGATCACCACATGTTAGGACTGTAAACTATGACCTTTTGTTCCACGGATTATCGACCTGAAATACAGTAAATATCGTAATATTTTTCAGGTTATTAAAGAAGGCAGGGCGGGAGGGGGAGACGTAGAACTATTGATAAATAATCAAATGAATCTGTAATAATCTGGTCAATAATGGAATTCGACCTCTCAAGTGGAAGGAAGAAAAAAACAACTTGAAAAGAATACTTGAGACTATTTATAAGGTACACTGCAAAATTATCCATTATAAAGCCAGAAAAAACAAAGATTTCCATATATTTATGTTGAAACTTTCTTAAAAAACCACGAAGAGACACAGTTGAAATTAGGTCTCTTTCCTCCTTAATGCATCTGAGATCAGGACGAAACAGGACTAACAATAATACAGATAACAGTAAGTTTGGTTTGGTTATATTAACGTCCCGTTTGAAGCAACACTAGGGCTATTTTGGGACGGACCTCGTAATTTTGAACCGCGGTCAGATGACAAGGACGGCACCTGAGCTGGCACCTCCCTCTCCACACCACACCAGCGGGAGGACGTTTGGTCATGACGGATTTAACGTGCAACAGACCCCCTTACACGACGGTTCTTCGGTGGAATCGGGTCTCGAACCTGAAAACGTCCGGTTCCAAAGCCGAAATCTTACCACCAGGCCACCACGGCCCAGATAACAGTAAGGTACAAGGTACAAGACAATGTCATTCAGAGTACCAGACCATCTTGTATCATAAAATACTTTGTATGCAATTATCATATTTTTTTTTCAATTAACGTTATTATCTTACTGCTTATAAATCGTGAAAACTAAGTTGAATAGATGTTACATAAAATAGGATTCATTAAATTAAAATAAAAAAAATAGTTAGTGTTTAGTCATATAAGAAAAAATGATTCAAGATATCAGTGTCTGCTAAAGGCAATAAAAGATAAATGGTTTCGTACAGTAGAAGCTTATTGAAAAAAATACAATCGTGATGAAAAGTCACAGATAAATTCATTTTAAGACTTGAAGCTTATAGGATTAAAAATTCAAATTTTTATCAGATATTATTACAATGAGCTCTAGCGAAGGCCAGCGGAGAGAGATGCGACGAAACTTGTCAGTAATAATTTCAAGATAAAGAAGAAGGAGAGAGAGAGAGAGACTTGTTGGAAGTGATACAGGAGCTAAAATAAAAGAATTGTTAGCGCAGCGGTTTAGACAGTTTAAAATTACAACTACACGCATTTGAGAATAAGAATTAAATTCGAGTAAGAATTAGTACTTGATCGTGGGTCGCGTGATTAATAAGTAAATTCGCTGTTTGGTGAGTATGTTCATGAAGTCCCGATTAACAAGTCAAAATTGTGATAAAAGGAAACAGAGACGGCAAACATAACAGAAGGAAATCAACAAATAGGTGAAACACACGATGGGACAACATGCCGAATAGACTTGGAAAGCATCATGATTGCTCACAGTACGTAGTTAAGTTATAACGAAAAGCAAAACTTTCTCTTCTGAAACTCAACGAAAAACTTAGCTGAAAATTTTGTAACTCTAGTTTGACGCTTGGCCAACTGCTGTTTTTCCATCATCTTCTTCCTACCAAAAGCTCATTTTCGTTAATTTGATATCTTTTTCTTTGTTTTTTCTTATCCGCTATTCAGTGGTTTCGGTTTCGCTTTTATGCTGGTCCGAAGGGAACACATCTGGTTTAATACAAATTAGTTTTCTTTTGTTAAAAGACACTAATAAAAAATATATTTAGATAATCTTTTAAAATAAAAACTAAATAACTATAATTAAAAATTCTGGAAATGTAAAATGCTTTTTTAATGCATTTTCATTGTATGCTCTTGTGATATATCTTTCATAACACTGTTCGGTATTAACACACCACTGATTCTAATATAATAGCAGAAGTCTCATTCCGAATTTCTTATTTTGATAACGCAAATTTAATGTGCACTGTTACGAAACTTTTTTTAATATGCAGACAATAAAAATGAAATTTATTCATTGAAAAGTATGTAAAACATATTTTTCAAAAACTCCTCGACTAATGTTTTTAACCAGCACATGCTTACGTACAGGATTATGAACTTCCACACTAATTATTTCCTTAAATTTCCTTGCCATTAACATCGATATCGTCGATGTAGTTGTTGACTAATTATTTTGGTTATAATCTGTTACACTGGAGGGGAAAAAAAAAAACAACAACCTCCCAATACCAAGAAATACTTGTGTTAGATAAACAAAATTTGGTAGGCGTGTTTATACATCTGAAAGATGACATCGATTCAAATTTCGCGCTTCCTGCACAAGTGTGACGCTAGTAGCGCCACTTAGAATTTGCATGTCAGGTTGCTTTAAATGCTTGCTGTAAAGCTCGTGAGATTTATTTATCTTTGAAATTTGGTGTATTGAGTTGATGATAGCCAAGAATGCCTTTAAGAAGACGAAGAAGCCACTATCAACTGCTCACCGAATTTGAACGAGGTCGTGTAATAGCGCTACAAGAAAGTAGATCCCCCCCCCCGTGATATTGCAGAAAGACTTGGCCAGAATGTATCCACTGTACATGATTGTTGGAAGCAGTGGTCAAGGAATGGTACTGCCTCAGGAAGATCGGGTTCTGGGCGGCCACGCAGCACTACTGAGAGGGAAGACCGCAGTATTCGGCGTACAGCGAGCGCATCGTACTGCGTCTGCGGCAGAAATTCGAGCTGTAGTTGGTACCACAGTGACACAACGAACTGTTAGAAATTGGATACTTCAAGGACAGCTCCGAGCCAGGCACCCTGTAGCGTGCATTCCGCTGACTGCAAGTCATTGCCGTTTGCGACGCCAGTGGTGTCAAGCCAGAGCTCATTGGAGAACGGAGTGGATATCTGTTGTGTTTTCTGATGAAAGCAGGTTCTGCCTTGGTGACAGTGATGGCCGTGTGTTGGTCAGAATGAGGTCAGGGGAACGCCTGCAACCAAACTGTTTGCGGCCTAGACATACTGGACCTACAAATGGTGTCATGGTCTGGAAAGCAATTTCCTATGACAGCAGGAGCACTCTCATGGTTATCCCAAACACACTAACTGCAAACTTGTACGTCAGTCTGGTAATTCAACCTGTAGTGCTGCCATTCATGAACAGCATTGAAGAGAGAGTTTTCCAACAGGATAACGCTCGCTCTCATACCGCTGTTGTAAGGCAACGTGTTCTACAGAGTGTCGATATGTTACCTTGGCCTGCGGGATCACCAGATCTGTATCCAATTGAGCACGTATGGAATATCATTGGGCGGCAACTCCAGTATTATCCACAGCCAGCACTTACCTTCTCAGTATGCACAGAACAAGTACAACAAGCATGAAATACCATACCACATAGAGACATTCGACACCTGTATGATACAATGCATGCACGATTGCAGACTTGCATTCAAAATTCTGGAGGATTCATCGACTATTAATGTAACAGCATTTCACATTTTATATGCATTTTCATGAGCTTAAATTAACTTGTGATCTTGAAAATTAAATCAATTAAACATGTTAACTAGACAAATGCATTGTCCAAATTTCATTACTCTACAAAAAAAAAAAAAAAAAAAAAAAAATTCCCCATCTATGTACATCAGATGGACTTGTATCTAGGAACAAAAAGTCAATTTCGATTTACACGAGTATTGCATCCATATGAATAAGAATCAATATTTTTCCGTAGTTACAAACGTACTTTTATTGATTCCGCTAAAGGAATAAGCAGTTTGCTTTGAAAAATGAGATGTTTCAACTAAATTTTTTAATGAATATTCAACAAAATTATCTAGTTGGGAAATAATATTTCACAATTTTTTTGACAGTAATATTTCTCTAAATATTATTGATGTTGATATATAAAGTATTACGTTCGATTATTTTTAATTTTTAATTTGATTAGATTATTTTTAATTATTTGATTTATTCGGTTATATTCGATTTTTGCTGACTGAATTGACCAAAATAACCTGGGGTATGTGCGTATCACGCTTCAAATCGCTACGTTCTTAACTATATATTCCATTATTCATCTAAGAATTTTCTAACAAGGCACATTTGCAAAACGTTTCCCATATTTTAGGGAAAACATTATTGCCATTACACTGTTGGAAATGCAGTTACTTAAATAAAATGATTTTTATTTTTTAAAAAATTCTTTACCATCAGGAGAAATATTAAGCTAAGGAAATATGGAACAAAAAAAATTCATTTTGATTTTAAATATTTTTTTATTATTTATTACCTTTAATTAAAATTATTATTGAAAATCTTTTAATATTTATTCTCTTATCCAATTAATAATCTGTTAATTAATTATATTTTAAGGGTTTATGCCATCCCTCAATAATATCATTTCAGAAGCGACGACTTGAAATGAAGATGAACAGTCTTCTTTATTCTTCGAAAACTTTCTACTTTTTAACTGAAATGAAGATGACCAGTCTTCTTTATTCTTAGAAAACTTTCTACTTTTTAACTGAAATGAAGATGACCAGTCTTCTTTATTCTTAGAAAACTTTCTACTTTTTAACTGAAATGAAGATGACCAGTCTTCTTTATTCTTAGAAAACTTTCTACTTTTTAACTGGAGAGCTGTCGGTACAAGTTCCTGGGTTTATATTTACTATGAAAATGTTGTACAAGGATTGAGTTCATAAATTAGCTACAACTTTTTCTGTTACCTTGACAGAATCCTCTGGTTTTGTGTAAACTCATATAATTTTTATCTATATAATTAATTAATGTTTCTTCCATACTAATTCCGAATTTAGAGATCTTTTATTTAAGTACAAGTGCCAGTTTTCGAGGTTTAAATATTTATTTAATCAATTGGTTTTTGAAAATCTCCCAATTATATGAACCAGTAATAGTTAACCATTTTACATTGTTAGAAAGCCAAATCTGATCTACTATCCTCAAACACAATGTTACAATTTTTTTTTTTTTTTTTTTTTTTTTTGGTTTTAGAAAAGCAGAATGATTTTTCTGCCAGTGATTATGGATTTTCCCCCTTCGTTTTCCATTATTATGATCACATGGAAAATCGTTATTGTGTATTATTTTATAGAGATATGTCTCATTTTATTATTTTTCAAATAATAAAAACTAATCTAATGAATTAATCTAATTTATTTTATTTTCTGTATTTTGAAGCTCTCTAAAGTAAATGCACAGAACAGTGCAATACATTTATCTTTACATTTTACATTCGAAAATCGACAACTATATTCTATTTTCAAAACTAAATTTAGAAGAGTAAAAAGCAGAAATGTTCTGTAGAGAGCCTAAAGAGATATTTAAATTGAAGAGATTTTTTTTTCGGATGAAAAAAGGAAAAAGTTAATAAATATGAATAGAAGCATTATAATATTTGTTGGTAAATGCTAGGTTAATCTTGCATTAACCAATAAATTCATAAATTGGACCTTCCTTCTTTAAAAAAACCCCCAAAACAACAACAACAACAAAAAAACGTTTGTCGGACATACAACAACTAATGGATAATTGTATCTTTATGTTCATTTTATTATATTATTAAAAAATGCATCTTGTCTGCTTTCCGAAGGTATTTTTAATTTCAGTAATTTACTCATTTTTTTTTTTTTTTTTTTTTTTTGCCTTCGTAAAATTCAGTGTATTTTCGAACTGAAGCTAATTTTATATACTTACATGAATTTCAAAGATTTAGAAAATTTCCACTTATATTAGCGCCGAAAAATTCCTTTCCTTGTTATAAGTGAGCCTATACTGGTCTTAAACCAATTTCTATACATTTAAAATAATATTTATATTTTCGATTTGAATAAACGAATCAAGTAATCGTAAACGATTCGACAGATGTATTATTTAAAGTGTACCTATTTCTATTTCAATAAACGAATCATGTAACTGAACATTACGAATCGAAAACGATTCGGCAGATATATCATTTAAAGTGCACCTATTTCTATTGGAATAAACGAATCATGTAACTGAACATTACGAATTGAAAACGATTCGACAGATATATCATTTAAAGTGCACGTATGCAAATCCTCTCCTATTTATTTATATCTTCCGATCTGGATCGGAATTTCAGTAATGCAAACAATCTTAATTCAAATCATCAGAAGACTCTAATGAAAACTAATTAAATTTTTCGGTTCAAATACCAGCTTGATAAATTTTTTAGAAAAATAACATATACTTTTAATTGAAAAAACAAAACAAAAAAACTTCAATTTTTGAATAATTTTAGCTGGATATCTTCGTCAAATTAATAAGATTTTCAGAAGATCTTAGTTTTATTCATTTGAAAAGATATTAATCTTGTTCTAAGTCTTTGCACTTGTCTTAGTTCCCTCATTTCTCAAATTCATTTCACTTAAAATTTTGTCTCCCATTTTCATAATATGATAATTCAGTAAATTGAGGTGATATTTCCTCAGTTTATTTTGTAAATCAAGAGCAGTTCTGACACTCATTGTTTTATAACTATTTATTAGAATAGAGTATAGCTGAATTTTAACTGAAAATTCTTTGAAATTTTAAAAATTATCTATCAATAAATAAATTAGTACAAATATCAGAAAGGCTTCATGGGATTTTTTGAGCAAATATGCAACTACATATATGTAGTTGCATATTTGCTGAAACATTTGCAATAAGAATTCATTATTGCAAATATAGCATTGAAAACCTAGGATGTAATCATTTGCAACAGGAATCTACTTTAACCCTTCTCTTTTCTAATGAACGAAAAATGAAAATTTAATCACGAAATGGTGATTACATTAGATTCTAAATGTTCTAATTATTCATATTTATTACTGCTGCAATTCTCTGTAATTAAAAAGGCTTTTAACGTATCAATTATATTTACCGGTAACATAAGAAAAAAGTTTTTCGTTTTAAAAATCTACTTCTGTCAATATTTTGTTTCTAATTTATTTGACTTTTGTTGCTCATCAAAGACAAATTAAATTAAAATAGTCACAAGACTGATTTGTCGGAAGTAGCACAATTCCTTTTTCGGCCTTTTATAAAATTTTATAGTTATAGATTAGTGCCCTACCTATAAAAGCTTTCTAGTTGCAATTTTTTAACCAGTCAATCTAGGGTTGTAGGGATTCAAATGATGGATAGAGTAGAAGGTGATGGTCGAAGGAGTTCTTTCCGGTGTTGATGGCAGGAGATGCGGCTACATGATCTTGAAAGAGAAAGGAAATCACTCGCGCTCGCCATTGTGAAACTATCAATTTCCGACATCTCGTTTTCTTCAGGAGGACACAATAGGAAAATCTCTTTTCATTTAGGTTGCTCTTGAAGGCCCTTTTCCGGTGACGGGAATCGCGCCCAGGTGGGATTACAGAATGCTCAATGCTATTTGCCTATTCATATTAGACATGAAGGAATGTAACAAAAAGGTGAAGAAAGAAATGTTTTCTAATGGCAAGAGCTTGTTCAAGGTGAAGGATGAGTAGAGGTGAAGGTGTGGTCAAGATCGCCCCTTTTTGCAACATCCTCTCGGATGGGAAAATCTTTCTTCTGTTTGAATTGAATTGATTTCAAAGTAAAAGACACATAACGGGGTGAGTCGCTTCCTTTGGTATTCACTATCGAACACCGTGCTTCCGGGTTAATGCCAGGTAGTTAAACAAGTAAGTAGGGAAAGTTATATGAATGCATTAAATAGTCAGAGATTAATAATACGCTAATCCAAATAACTCAATGAGTCAGAATAAAATTAATAAATAATCATAACCCGTGATTAAATCATTATTAAAAATGATTAATTATATATGGTGATTTCAAAAACAAATAAGTTTCTAGCAATGATCTCACCTTCCAACTATTGATTATATCTTGCATAAATTAAAAAAAAATTTGATGTCATTATTTAACAAAAATTATTGTGGATTTCGATTTCTAATTTGTTATTGAAAGTGGTTAAATATGCAAACTAATTTTGATCATCAGAAACCTACATGCAATCAAAAGGCAGGAATTACTAAGCAGCGATGTCAAAGCCTATTCATTCGCATGATATAAGAATCGAGCGGCATGTGATGTCTTCAGGTTTATTTACAGTAAAACATGGTAAAGAATTATTATTTTGGCTTATCATACACAATGTCTTGCTTGTTGTCCAAAGGTTGATCATACTAAATTAAGGAGTGAAAAACATGTACCGATTTTAAACATCTCATGTTAATTCTAAACTTTAAGTTTTCTCCTTGCTATAACTTTACTCCTTTATACTATTATAACATATCAAAATACTCAGTAGACTTTATCTTTTAAATTGATGCATGAAACTTCTAAAACTGATCACTTGTTCAAATGTAGATATTAATTTATAATTATGCTATCAACAGGTCTGAATGAAGCCCTATAGAGTCCTTTAGGCAATGCAAGGAGCACTCTTCCCCCTAATGTCCCAAACCAATTAGTTTTTATTGATTTTATTGCAATCGTTTTATCAGCAGTTTTCAAGTTTGGAAAACTGAATTAATTTAACAGTTTATTGTGAAACATTATCAAGACAGCTGGTTTTCAGTATTTTGCATATAAAAAAGTTTAAAAGTTATTTTGAATAAAATGATAAAAATTTATAAAACTATTTAACAGAATCTAAATGCGCTAATACGAAATTCGTAAATTCTATGGATTTACGAGCAGTTACAGTTACAGTTAACAGCAATATAAATTAACTACATTAATTTACAAAATTTCGGGAAAACATTAAAAAAAAAAAAAAAACGAATATTGCTCTGAAACTTAAAAAATACTTAATTTTCTTTTGAATACATGGCTCTTGTTAATCATATTGAAGCACCATACTTTAATAATAAAGAAAGGAGGCCCGATAAAGTTGAAGACCAATAGACAGTTGCCTACTTTGCTATTTGATAATTTAGCCTTGCTAACTATCACTGGTAATCAGTTTCCCATCTTGTAGATGCATGTGAATATCCTGCTTCACAAACTCAGAAAAAATTCATTATATGAGATATTCTTTTATTATTTAACAATATTTAAATGCTGATTTGATGATAAAAAATAAACCATTTACGATCATTTTTGTTGTTGCAAGTTAGTGGGACACCCTCTACTTCAACACTGAATAGAGAAATCCTTAGACGCTCTAAGATGACTTATAGTGAGGCATTCATTTTATATAATCCTTTTTCAATTAATGTATGTGCGTGCACATAGGTACAATCATTAACAAAAATAATATGACACCTCTGTAACTTCGTTATATATTATCTTTATAAAACTGGTGTTGATGGAAATGACTTATGGGGACAGGTTTGTTTAGATAGATGTATTGATTAATTAGATTAATCAACGTAAGTAATTAATTAAGTTTCTCAAAATTTTCCCATTATTCCAATCATCTTTTTTAGCTCAGACAATTGCTTCTCATGAAATTAGCCACCAGACTCGAAGAAAATTTCGAGAATTATTAAGTTTTGAATACGGCGTCCAGTGTTAAAGGAATCAAAGTTTTTGGCAATATATTAGAAATTATATTTCTAATTTTTTTGGTTTATTTAAAGAACATAATTCTACTACACATATGGATAAAGTAAATTTATAAATTAAATTTTTTAAAATAAATTTTTAAGCACGACTGTGATAAAAAAAAAAGTGAATTGTAATATAGTAAATTTTTACATGATAGCAAAACTAGTATACTAAAGCATTTGAAACCTAAAAACTACGAGCATATCTGCAATAGTTTTTGAAATATTTACAAAAAACTGCAAAATTCCCATTGTCGATTGGTAACGCCTTGAAATTCCTACTTGCTGAAGGACTGTTTATTATTTCTAATTGTTTCTATCTATCTGCTTTTCGTGATACAAAAGTTTTAACTAATCTTTTAAAATCGCCATTGGGTAATTTCCAGATTAAATAGTTTTTATATAAAGTAGAATTTTATTTCTTTATATTTAATCAGTTGATATAAAAGATATAGAATATTAAGACTTTCTTATTAGAAGAAAGAATACTTATATTGCTGGATTACGATTTGATGAATGATTTATATCTTACTATTTTTCTTTCCAAGATTTAATGCTCAGTGACTAGTGGTACAAGTAATGAATATTCATAGTTCATATTTGATACATTACTTCTTGTTGTATTCTCACATTTTTTTCAACTGTTTTTGATGTATGTGGTTAGATTTAAATGAGAAACTGCAATATCGCAAAGTTCATTGCAAATTAATGATCACTTGAATATTTTTTATTGCTTTTTTACTGTGATTACCCTCAGTGCTGAACGCATTTTATGTTTGCATTGCAGATTAATACTGTAACGGAAAATGCCAATTGATGTTTTAGTTACTTTATTGTAATAAAAACTCGTCTTTTGGGCATTAACTGTTTGAATCGAACATTCAATACATGAGTACAATTTTAGTGTCAAAATTACATAACAAATTTCATATATATATACTTTGTTGCATTTTTGAGCAATTTCGTTTGAACACTCTGGAATCGACAGACTAACAGACAGTCAACCGTTTGATAGAGATGGTCCAAAATTTGATACAGATTTTTAAATCTTATAGTAAAACCTTATACCCAGTACCTTATACCTCCCTTTTTCGATATTTAATTAGAAAACATATAAATTGACCTATCTATTATGAAGTTAAAGCAGAAAAAAACTTTTATATTTTCAATATATTTGTAGTGGTGTGGTGTGATGAAAAGGCAGTTCCTCTGTGTTTATTTACTAAAAAAAGTGTTCTAATCTAAATCTTCAAGAGACCATCTATTCTTTTACCATCATCTTCTGTCAAAACATTGACTCACACGTCTTCTTACTAACCACTTATAATAGCTTCTATCTGACTGACTTACGGCCTCGTCTTCTTGCTTCTTATATACACACATTTTACAAACTCATACTTATTTCTATATTTATACCTATATTTATGTGCGTCCCTATCAAGCCGTTACATATTTAAATGTAAATGCATGTATTCTCAATAATATTTATTCGAATGGTCAAAATGACGCCTTCGGTAAAAGTAGGTATACTATATACATTCCTCCGAAACTAAAAAAAGAAAAGAAAAAGATAATATTTGCGATTATATATCTTATAAATGTAGGTAAAAATTAATTAAAATATTCACATAAAATACGACAATAATTTTCTTGAAGAAAATGAACGAAAAGTTTTCTCATAGGAGTTAAAATGACCCCTTGGTAAACCTAGTGTTAAACTTTATACATGTATTTAGCTTTTTTTGAGCTACCGTATTCGCATACACGTGGTCGAATAAACAGACATACTAACTTCCCTTATTTTGATTTAGTTAAAACTTGGTGCAATACTACATTTTTGGTGTAAAGGCCATATACAAAATTTCATCGTTTTAATTCGTCCACTGAAAAAATTTCATCACAGACAGGCGAACATAATTCCATTTTTTAAAAATAAGGGATGTATAAAACATGAAGTTTCAGTAAATTCACATGATTAAATTATTAGAAAATCACAGATTTTTCTCTTGCCTACTTTAAATACAAGAAAAAATAAAAAATAAAGAAAAGTGTCAATTCTGATGATTAATTGTTTCATCATCAGTTCATATAGTTAAAATAATCGCATATGAGCGATATTTATGGTGAAATATAACTCATATGCGATTATTTTAACTATATGACCAATTAAATTTTCTTCTATGAATCAATCCTCATTTCTGTTATTTAATATCCTAAACTTACTTATTTTATTAATCCGATAAAAATATTATTGAAACCTGTTTAAAATCAAAGTGTTAAAACCAAGTACATGTTATAAACAACAAGTACTCCTTATCTTAAAGAATTTTCTAACTGATTAACAATATATTCAACCTGAAAATAAAACTACCTCCCTTAAAATAAAGGCTGATGAATTCATTTGCTTAAAATGCCATTATGCGAATTAGTTTCTAACCAATGAAATAAAATTTCACTTAAAAACATTGGAATCAATACATTTCATTGACAAGAAAAATTTCAGGATCAACTATTGGTGGATTTAAAAATATTTTGAAAAGTAATGAAATGCTTAAATTTATTTTTAAAAAGCCCATATATTAATTTGAATTTGAAAATGAATGCCCATGCTAAAAGTCAGTCTTAGTCACGTTTTGTTAATTCTTTGGAATCACATTGAAATAAAAAGAAAGAATTACATTTTTTACCTTTAGCAATCTGAGATTAATTTAATATATGGTCTTTAGTGGGTTAGCTCTTTTCAGGCGGGGTTTCAGGCAAACAAAATTAATTATATATCAGAAACTACTGCAAATTTTGAAACGAAATTTTATACATATATAGAAAAAAGCATATTAGATCGAATTTTTTAAAAATCTCGATTTCCGTAATGAGAAAATTCAGAGATTCTAATTAATTAACTATTTTGATTAACTCGGTTAATCAGCTTTTCGATCAAAATAAATCAGCCATTTTGAGAATTTCCATCGATACCAATTTTGTGAAGATGCGATAGCAAATAACAAAGTTACAGAGGTATCCCGTTAATTTTATTGATGATTGTTCAATGCTTTCAATATTGTAATAATTTAATATTGTTCTTATTCTACGCCCAAATGATGGTGTATAAGAAGGTTTGTTTGCAGACAAATATGGATTGCAATACCGGTATTTTGAGCCATTTGTACAGTTTTGTAATACCGGTATTCACAAGTTAAAATACCGTTTTTTCGGTATTTACTCGAAATTTTTAAAATTGTCTCCACTATATGTTCAGGAATAGCCTACATTGCAAAATAGTTTTTGTTTTTGTCTCCCTAACGGGCGAAATTAATTAGACTGTGAATACAAAGTTGCATCGTCGAATCAAGAAAAGTGATAAAATATTGTTTGACAACGGATTGTAAAACCCACCGCGCTTTTGCGAATGCGTTAGGATGGCTTTAATTCGACAAAATAGGAGTGAGAGGAAAGATTAAAGGTGGAGAGGTTTACATTTAACAATGAAGACTCGCGGTTTTATGAGACGTAAACATTACAGATAATTAGTAATACAAAAGGAAAAAAGTACAAATGCACAGTAAAATATTTCAGAACAATTTTTATTTAATAAAAGTGACATAAACATTAAATTATGAAGAATAAATGAAAAAATTAAATGCTGTTAGAAATAAAACAACACTCACATACATGTGAAAAAAAATGAACAAAAAAGTATCTAATTGGGGAATGGAAGACGAGGGATTTAGAGGTAAATACTTGGAAAAAGTATATCGCGTATTGTTAACAGTACCACCAATTAGCGTAGATGCCGAATGAGCGTTTTTGATAGCTGGTAATTTTTGCACAAAATTACGTTCCAGGCTTAATGACAATACAATTGATGCATTATGCTTTTTAAGATCACATTTCAAAAATTTCTAATAGTACCACAGACTGAATAGTCATATTTACACTTTTTTTTTGTGTTTTAAATAAATAAGATGTTCCTTTACTTTTTTGTGATTCTTTATATACTGTTATAATTTATGAGTTACAAATTATTTTTTGTGATATTTACAGTCTCTAATAAAGCTGACAAATAAAACAAAGAAACATTTGTGTTTTCTTTCTTTTCTAAAATTTCTACTACCGGTATTAAAACCAGTATCAAGATCTAAAACTATTGGTATTGAACTTTTGGTCCGATATTACAATCCCTACAGACAATGAAACAAAAAACAGATTGCAATGGAAACTCTATATTTCATTCATGTCTTTGTAATGAAAATTCACTTCTTATAGCATAAAACTCTAAACAAAGGTTGCACGAAATGCCTTTCAAAGTATAACGAAGGCATTGATGATGCATAATGTTTTAGCACCACTGCTGCTAAATTAGTATTAAAAAAAAAACTACAATACTAACTTAACAGCAGAGCCAAAAACTGCAATTTAAAAATCTATTTTTAACAGAAAAAAGTAGTTATATATTTTTTGAAGAGAATGGTAATCATTTTCTCATGATTTGCTAGAGATAAATTTCAAAAGTTTCAACGCCTTATTACATTTCTTTTTGAAGTTGCAGCTTGAATGTTTTTAAATCAAGCAACAATCTTTGAAACTTCTCCTCTGATACGACAGAAATAATATTTTCATAGAGTAAAATATCCGGATTTGGTTGGAGATTTCATTATCTTCAGAAATGCATGCATTTTATCCTATCAACAAAAAATACAAACACATTCTTATTGGTCCGTTCTATTATCTTTCTGACAGCAGTTAAAAGTTGCGTTTCTACAAATGACATATAAGATGCTATACAATGAATCTAGAAATAATTAAGAAGGCAAGCCAAACTCGTATGGAAACAACTACTTGATAATGTCATTAATTATATTGATCAATAAAATGATACTCCATCCGGACACAATCTCATCCTGAGCTCTTTGAATTCCCCCTACTCTGGGCGACGCATTTTATAACAATATCTTTGAGGATACGTTCGAAATGAAAAATTTCATTCATCAGAATATCGCCAATGCAAATTTTAAGGATTTTGTCTAAATAACGTTTTTGATGAAAATAGGTAGCTTCATATGGAATCCCCTGGTGTAAAGTTCTTTTAAAATACCACTTCGTCATCACAGGGTTTCTCCATATCAAAAGTACCAAAACCAGATAATTCTTGGTCATGAAAGCATCTCATATTTGTGTTTCTAATTGCAAAACCTTGTCTTAGGTACCATGACTGCGACTAAAATCCCTCTGAAAAATAAAAAGGATGTTCTTTAACTTCAAAATGAAAACCAAATGTTTTTTCACCATTTTTTTCCATGGATTTACAGACTGTTAGTCAGTGACATGGGTCCCTAATCCGGTTTTCTCTACAGAAGAATTCTTTATTGATGAAATACTGGTACCAGATCTAGTTAAATAGATTTATTTTTTCAAAAAATAAACAAAATTATTTTCCATGCCTTTTTTACCGAAACAAATCGAGTCGCAAACCAATCACGAATAGCTGTAGTCTAGTGACATGGCACACTGTCATTCATAAAAATCCCATCGTCGTTTGGGTACATGAAGTTGATGATTGGCTGCAAGCGATCTCTAAGTAGCTGAACATAACGGGTGATCGGTTCAGTTGGACCAGACGAACCAGTCCATTTGATGTAAAAAAAGCTCCTACCATTATAAAACCACCACCAGCCTGCACAGTGGCTTTTTAACAACTTGTCCAAAGTTTCTCGGGGTCTGCGCCATACCACCATCAGCTCTAACCAACTGAAATCATGGCTCATCTGACCAAGCCACGGCTTTCCCGTCGTCTAGGGTCCAACCAATATGGTCACGAGCACATAAGAGGAGCTGCAGGCGATGTCTTACTGTTAGTAAAAGCACGCACTCGAATCGGTCATCTGCTATCGTAGCCCATTAAAGCTAACTTTTGCCACACTATCATAACGAACACGTCCGTCGTACATCCTACATTGATTCCTGCGGTTGTTTCACGCAGTGTTGCTTGCCTATTAACACTGACAACTGTACCCACACGTTACTTGTCTCGGTCATGAAGTGCAGGCGGTCGGCCACTGCATTATCCATGATAGGAGGTTATGCCTGAAATTAGATATTCTCGGCACATTCTTGACAATGATGTTGAATTTCCAAAAGATTTCCGAAATAGAATGCCCCATACATCTAGCTCCAACTATTCTGCGTTCAATGTCTGTTAATTCTCGTAGAGCGGCCATAATGACATCAGAAACCTTTTTACATGAATCACTTGAATACAAATGAAAGCTCAGCCAATGCACTATCTATTTATACATTTTGTATGTGATACTACTGCTACCTATATATCTACATATTGCTATCCCACTATTTTTGTCACAGTGTAAATGCAAACATAATTTTTAATCAATGTTTAAAAATCTCTTTCATTTTCTTTCTTTTTTCATCTATTTCTTATATGCTCAACATACTTTTAGATTTGAATGAAAAAGAGAGAATTTGAAAGACAGATAAATGAGAAAATTCTATTAAAGTTCAACCATAACAGGAGTCGGCTTTGAATTTAGGCCTAAGAAATATTGATGATTCATTAATAAATTCCTAATAATAATAAATATATAGGAAATCATTCATTAAATATCAAGATAAAGTAAAAATAACATTTCAAAAATGAAATATTTTCACTGAAACATCTTGTGCATTAAATACACAACACATTAAGAAAGCATTTTATACAATATAAGAAATTAACTAAAAATAGAAGAGGATGAAATCTTCAAAAATTATTCATCAGATTAGTCAAAATTTATTTTCATTTGAAATTAAAAAAAGTAAGATGTAAATTTGATTATCCAGTGTTATATTGTTGTTAAACTCCATAGGAGGTGATTCATTATTTTCATTTCATTTAAATTCTGATCCCATACACAAATAAGAACAAAACGAGAGTAAATAAATTAATGTCATATTCTACTTATATCTATGACAAAACACCGTTAGAATCAAAGAAACAATTAAGACATGACAAAATTTGTATATTTATTCACTATAAAAATTGTACTGATTTAGTTTAAATAAAAATCCATTCAATAAATAAAAATTACTTCATCAATCAGCATTTCATATATTATAAAAACAGATTAATAATTTTGAACTCAAACAAGAAAGAAAAAAAAATCAACAAACGGTAAAATACATAAAAATACTTTCAATTGAGGTAAAAATGACTATATATACACGATAGAGTACTACAATTTGAAAATAATTACAGTACTAGTAGATCAAAATCAATCACGAAAGACTACATTATAAAGCATGAAGGGATAGGACTCATCAGATGACATTACTCAGTAGATTGCTCAAGCTTACTGAGGAAATGTTTGGTACAATACAGCATTGTTTTCTCTGAGTAAAGGCTGATGAACCATGTCGCGTTCAGGTGAAAGATATACTAAACTCCCTCTATTCCTTGCTAGTGAGTATGTAAAGTAACCTGAGTTAGCTCTGGTAATTCCATACACAGTTGTTTGACGCTTCCTGAGCCACACAATCATAGCGATAATTGAAAGGACAACCCATATAGTGCTCATAATTATATCTATACAAAAAGAAAAAAAAGAACAAAATGTGAAAATAGTGAATACAATAAAATATTTCAAAGAACATAGATAATTAAGAAAAGACAATAATGGAGTAGCATTTCACAAATTTAATTAAGCAGTGGCATAACTAAGGTAGGCAAGGCTGATGCCATGGATGCTATTTTGAAGAGTGAACATATTTAAAGGCCAAAGCACGGGGAAAAAATAAGAATTAAAATTTCTTACTTTTGTGCAGAATATCTTGATTATTTCATTGATATTTGTTATATTTCCGAGCCGAAAATGATAATTATAACAAATGTACAAAGGAGTTTAATTCGATTCGAAATATCAAGCACCTTCACGTCTATTTTTGAACAATATTTTTAATTATATTAGTTTTTTAATAGTTTCAAGAATTCAACTCGCAGATAAAGAGAAGGCGCATTTCCCTCGTATTAAAGATTTGCTATTGGATAAATTATAGAAATCAGGTTCAGAACCAAATGCTTTTAAAAATAAGGGCCATTAAGAAAGTTATTATTCTTCCAAAACCATTTACTACTTTTTTGGGTTTCATTTATAAAAATTTCAACAATAGAAATAGAATTACATGTAAGACGTGGGTTGAACGTCTTAACTCTTGATTATTTGCTTAAAAAGAATAATTTTATTTTATTCCATACATAGTTAAAGAAGTTATTGAAAGCAATTTTTTTTAAACATATCATTTGTTTTTTTTTAAAAAAAAATAAACATTAATTTATTTAACTTTAAATAAAGGATAACCATTAGTTAGCATGGGCTAATACTCCTTCTCCATGGTTCGAGGACCAAGTAATATCCATGCCTACAAGAATACCTACTCTTATCAAAGCCAAAGAGATTCTACACATTTTAAACGGCACAGTAGGTCATTCCTAACAATTTGGTCTATCAGAATAAAATTATTCTAATATATTTATACACATTACTTTTATATTTAGTTTATTTGAGAAACATAAAAAATAAATATGGAAAAGATAAATACAAAATTCTGCTTGACTATTTCAACAACATATACTCACTATGCACCTAATTTCATTGCTGTCCTTAGTTTTTGACAATATTTTTAGGGATGAATGAATTAATATTAAACAGAAAACGAAAAGTTTAATCTAATGGATGATAACACTAATTAAATAAAATGCTAGTTATGAAAATTTTCCTATGTGTATTCAGACGACTATATTATAAAATTTTTTGCATCTACGAAGTAATTTCTCGGCGAGTTTGGATTTCTAGTTCATTTCAGAAACTTCGCCTCTTTCGACATGTCTACAGCTAGCATATATTTGGAAACAGATAAATTTTGATCCCCCGATTTGAAAATTCCATCTAGACTTCAATAATTGAATTTTTGGTTATTAAAAGATTTTCAAGATAGATTTCGAGTATCTACATAATGCAAAGGCCTGCTACGATAAGACGGATTAAAAAATGTGAATATCACGGTACAATGCCAAATAAACTAATGTGAGCTTTTAAAATCCCCGAATGATACGATAAATACTTTAAAAAATATTATTTTCTATATCATGAAAATATTATCCTCCTGAATATTTTACAAATATCATGATTCTTACAAATACGGTATATTTCAATGCGAAGATCATTTATGGACTAAATTTCATTGTTATATCTTACTATAGTTCAGAAACAATATTTAAATATGTTGACAAAATTTAACATCATATATAATTTTGTTTGAGTGAAGAATAAATAATGGATATATTTTAATCATTTATTCATTCTGAATGAGCAAAAGTACCTGTATTACTACAGTGATTGTTGAAACAATAATGGACAGCATGGAAAAACCCAAATGAAATTTCAGGTATAAGTGTTTCAGATTAAGCATTAGAGTGCAAGAAGACTGAAAATTGCTTCCATTGCTTAAAAAGTGCTCATGGTTACTATAACAATGATGACATTTTCAAAAAGCAAATTCTAAAAGTTACTACGATCAAAAATGGAGTTAAACACTCTCAGCTAAAATACTAACCATAATTGAAGAGACACAAGATAATCTATTGTAAATATACAGAATTATCGTAAATTATTTTACAGTATCTTTGCACTAGGAAAGAATTATACTTCATGTTAACTGATAAAGGTATTTCAAATATCATAAAAGATGGAATTAGTGTATGTGTTGTAACTTCAGTATATGTCATGAGAACCAGTTTCTGCAATTACGCACTTGCAATTAAAATCAGTTTTTACAAACAAGGAATTAATAATAATTTTTTACTTATATGGGAGCCAAAATAAAAAAAATAAAAATCAGACCAAATCAGTACAACTGATGGATAACTATACTGTATTTCTGCTTACTTCTGATTAGCTGATACACACCTGCCTCAATACAACATAAAAAGTAATAATAGTTTGCTAAAAATATGATATTTTGTCAGGCGACATATAGACATAAAATCAAGAATAAAATAGCATATTTATGATTGTAAACATACTGCAAGTACATTAAATATGATATATCTTAAAAAATATTTAAATTCTGTGCTAAGAACACAAAATAAAATACACCAGATGTAGCAATGATTTTTACAATCTTTTGAATTAAGTTTAAAAGGATGGCAAGATAAAATACTTCCAAGAAATTTAATATTTAAGATATATATTTTTAAAAAAATTAAATTTACACAATGTTTACAATATCTCACTCATCTTATTTAAATGATGCATGAAGCATATATTTAAAATTAACCAGGGAGAAAGCCAAAATTGATTTTAGAAATTTCCAAAAACTATGCTTAAAGATTTTCATTTGGCTAATTCAGAAAAAGCTATTATAGATAATTAATCCTCTAATAAATAATGTAATGTTTCCAATATTATTTTAACCACATGCTATAATTAACAAAAAGTTTTAAAAGTTCAACGAATCACAATTATAAAAACGTACTTTTATTAGTGCATTATCAAGTAGCAATTGAAAGTTAATTGAAATATTTTCTTATTTTAAATTAATTAATATTAATATTGTGGAATCTTGAAACAATTTCCCCCAAATTTACTACTAGGATTACTCATACGGAATGAAAATTTAGATTAATAAATTAGTTAATAATTAAGTACTAAAAATATTTAAATAATATGCTGTCAAAGAAAACACACAAGTATACAAAATTTCAAAATTCTGGCAATCAGGAATTGAGTGAAAAGTTGATTATTGAATGAGTAAGTAAATATTTTTATAACTACGAAACAATGAAATAAAAATGTATTAAAATACAAGGGTCATACATATGATGTTAACAATTCCCCAGTGATTAAAATTTAAATTCAATATTAAAATAAATATATAATAATTCAACTGTTACAACCAACTGTTGTTGTTGTTTGCCAACACAGTGGTAAATCGTGAAATATGTGAATCTAATAAAAATACTTATTAATATCAGATTATATAAGTTCATGTATTATATCTATTCAAGGGTGGTGAGAAATTTATACTACATGTTAGACATAACAGCGATAGATGCTTAATACAATTCTTTCATTAGCATACTTTAGAAGAATACAACAATTTTTTTTTTACCTCAGTGATATTGACAGCACACATAATTATCAGATTTAAGATAATGAAACCTTAATTCATTTTAACAGATATTTTTAATCCATTGAAAGTGTAATGGTGTTTTACTGCTAAATTCAGAATTGATTTGCATTATTTTGAATGCTACAACAACAAAATAAATAATTTATTTTAACATTGTAGCTTGAATTTTGTTATTCTACATCTCCACAAGTGCAGATGTTAACCAAATATCTTGATTATGCAAGATGGAGCATTTCCTCATATGTGATTTGTCATAAGGCAATTACTATAGTTGCCACTTTCTTACAAACATGTTTTTAGAAAATCACAAAAATCATACAGGTTTCAACATTATTATTAATTAAATTTTTTATTCCAGTTTCAAACTTTGCCACTTTAAATTTACAGATACGTGTACCTACAATGCATATTTCCCCACTGACGCGAAATTCTGACATGCATATTTCAAATGACAATAATACTATGTGCTTATAAAATTTTTTTAAATGAAGAGCAAATTTTTATTATTAGAAAATCTGAGATTTATTAGTAAGCTATAAATTTTTAAGAATTATAGAAATCTGTAATTATAAAAACAAAGCAAAATTAAAACAACAAGCCTTACATTTTAAAAATTAAATATCATCATAACCGGATTCTTACCATTTGCTTGGAATGGTAAATCGTTAGCTGCAAAAATGCGAGTCTTCGACACAGCTCTTTTAATTATGTTTAATATAATATAAGACAATCTTGTTCCAACAAAATCATCATAGAACAATAGCATAACATAGCAGCCAACAACAGATGAACCGATTGCAGTCATCTGAAAAGTGAATAACAATACACAGATTAAATCCTATGTCAATTAATAAATCAGTATAGCTTAACAGCAACAAAAGAATACGCAGAATTTAACAAAACACATAAATTAAACTTGACTAGAGCATTGCTTACATATTTCTCAGTTATATGTCATTAAATAACACGTTTGGTTGTAATCCGATCATATTTGTAACCACTGTAATGATAAAATAATTTGTTTATACTATCAAATCATCAGTCATATGACATTTTCGGTATTAAAAAAGACTGGAATCTCCTTCATACAATCACTTTAGAGGATTGTATGAATTGCACTAACGGTAATGATTACGGAATTATTCTTTCTTGATGGATTAATAAAAGAAAAATTGTCGGAAAGAGAACGTGAAGATGTTATTCCATCACAAAAAGACACAACTGAATCCATAGAAAAGTGTTGAGCTTATTTTGTTTGTCAAAGACAATAGAAAAACATTTAATTGATTGTTCCATTCATAATACTGCATTTATTTTCAGAGATAATCAGCCCATCATTAACTTTTAAAAAACTTTTTTGAAAAAAAGTTAAAGTCTATCTACATACGCATATATAGTATAAATAAGAAATGTGTAATTTGAGCTCAAGATATGTAAAAAAGCATGATTCTGATTTTATGATAACTGTTTAATTTCAGAATTTTATTACTACTTTTAAAACTAAACAGTAATATATTAACACTATTTTAAAATGATTTCCATATAAATTTAAGTTCACTTGCTTACCAAAAGGCACATCTGTTTATTTAAATTTCAACTATACGACTTTCACATCAATTCCTTAAAAGATGTATAAAAGGTGCCTTATTGAATTAAAAATACTGAAAACTGATTTAGACACAAAATACCAAAAA
The DNA here is from genome assembly GCF_947563725.1 of Argiope bruennichi. NCBI lineage: Eukaryota > Metazoa > Arthropoda > Arachnida > Araneae > Araneidae > Argiope > Argiope bruennichi. Next base: position 123,347,463 of record NC_079162.1, read on the forward strand.
CTGATTTAGTAAATTAATATAAAATCAAATCGTAATATTCACAATATGCATATAAAGGCTAAGTTTCAACCAACTTTCAATTAAATAAGAATTTAATAAAAAATTTAATAATACTAGGAAAAAATTTATTATTTGGCGCATGGGATATTGGTTACGCATGTATGAAGTAAAATGCTTAATTCCTTTTTAAATAGAAAAATATACAATAACAAATTAAAATTTAACAAAAAAAGAAAAAAAAAATGTGCTTTAAAACTGTAATAAAAATGTGATATATAGATTGATTTTGTAAAAATCACCAGTTTCCTCCACTTGACATTAATTCAATAAAATTGAATTTGTAAACAATATTTATAAGCAACTTGTAGTAAACAATCAGTATTAAACCTGATGGTAACTAAAATTGTTCATTAATGACGCTAAAGCTATAAAAAAATTAAAATTTTGAATACGGAACATTAAATACTGAATAGATATTTCTAAAATAGATATTCCATTATATTGTTAAGGATTTCCTCTTCCGTCTTGGGTTCGCTTTGATAGTGGTAGTGATGGTGAAGAGAACACAATCAGCAGGATTCAGTAGAAAACAACGACGTTTATTTACACGAAGAGACGAACACAAAGAAAACGAATACACAGACGACAATTATTTACAGCAGAAACGAACAAAGGACAGCATACAGAAGCACACTACAGACGACACTAGCCCACAAGTAGTAATCGTCCATAGCACACGAAGCGGCTAGACAGAATCCAGCAGGAGAGGGGATCCTCGGAGCTTCGCTCTACGGTCTCTCCAACGGCTGAACTTCTCACCGCTCTTCTTGCTTTAGCTACCGACTCACTACTTCTTACAACTGACTACACACAATATACGACGCTGCCTCCACAGTAGACAACAGGATTCGGCACACTGCAGTTCAGTACTCACGCCACACAACGCTGGTAATTCGCCGTTGCTTCGCTATTCTCTGGAAGGCTCGTTACGTGTCGGCGACTATGATTACTTGGCACACGATGATGCACATCTTGAGAGTGCCGGCTTTATATAGTTCCAGGAGGCAGGGCTAGAATCTTCTAGACCAATCAGGCGTAACTCGGTTCCTAATGGACGGATCGACAAAATTCTCGAAGTTTTGAGTATTATCCATTTTGTCGCCAAATTCGTCGCCAAGCTCTGAGATCACTGGCTTGGCATCCGACAGCATCCAATAAGGATGACTGTAAAACGGTCTTTCTTATGATGACACTATATGTGCTGGGAAGGAAAATTACACGTTTGTAACAATATACTTAAAAATAATGATTACAGTTTACTGTTAATAATTTAGCACTGTTCAAAAAGCCCCTCAACAGATAATTAATTTTTCAATACCGTAAGTTTTTACAACCTTTCCACGCGTGCTTGAGAATTTTTAAATAAATGACATCAAAAAACAGTTTGAACAGCAGTTCCAATCATTAGTCATTCTGTACAACTATTTCACTACCCTATCAACTTGAAATAAGATAGCATACGATTTTCATATCAATTCATATAAAATTTACTGAATGTATTCATCAGCATTTATCATGATTGAAATACATATAGGTAAAATCTATTCATGATAATTTTGAGAGGGAAAATGTTACACAAATGATATCTTACCAAAAATGGCACGGCAATTGCGAACACAGCAACAAATAAAGTTCCAACAGAGAGTAAAGACCAAAAATTTTTGTTGTTTATAAAAATTTCCATATTTCCTATGAAAATAGAGGTAATCAGTTATAAAAAAAAGGATGTTTAAAGATGAATAAAAATATAGTATGTTTATGTCTGTATTTTGCACACTGGGAAATATATATATAAAATTTCCTTAATTATTTTATTATTGGATTTATCTGAATAATTTTTTTTCAAGTTAATTACAGCAAACACTCAATATAACTAAAATGGGAATTTACATCAATGCTTTAAAATTTTTTAACAACAGTCAGTTCAAGACTAATAATTCGCAAGAAATGACTTATTTAAAAGCCATTTGAATTTGAAATGCTCAGATGAGATCCGGTGCATAAAAATTTTACAAAAATATGCTAGCTTCTTTTAGACACTATAAGTTTCTCCGAAAGCAAAACACAAGAGTACTTCATATCAAAAATGAAAAAAAAAAAAAAAAAAAAAAAAAAAATGTGACTTACATCGTTTTACTATCTAGGCTCAATAAAAAGGGGAAAAGATATAGAAAGTATTTATACACATACTAAAATACTTTTCCAATAAAAACTGCTATGATTCATCATCACTAATTACTTCAAGATAAAAAGGTAAGTGCAATTTTCAATTAAGATTATGATCTACGAATTCGCTTATTTAAAACACAGCAGACTTAGACAAACTTATCAAAAATGAATCCATTTAATTAAATTTGTACTTAATTTTTTTTGATAAAAAAGATGAATTTCATTATTAATTATATATATTAACATGGAATACATCAGTAATAAAATTTTTTTAAACAAAAATACCATATTAAATTGAAAAGCCAGCCAGCCAGCTAAGAGGTGAGGACAGAATACGAAGAAAAGACAATGGTTTCTTTCCAATTCTATTTTCTATCCTGCTTCTTTAGGTGTATTTTTATTGTTTTTAGATGTATTGTATGAAATTTCTGAGAAAAGCAAACTGTACTTGTTATAATTTTGGAAAAAAAATATGAACGGCAGAATTTCACACTTCAAAAAAGATCATCATCAACAACAAAAAATTTATTATTAAATTTTTCTTCCGATAAAATATGGCATCGAAAGGGGCTCAAAAAATTTTAGAAATCGAGAAAATTTGAAACAATAGGCAATTAACAATATATTGAATCCAAACGAATTAAGCATGACTATTGTGACAATCGAATATTAACATGTGTAAGAATAAAATATATATTAATAAGACAAAGATACTTTTATATTTGTTTTCATATAAGCATATTAAAAACAAATAATATTAGAATCTCATACTGAAAAATTATATAGAGATGAAATAATCAATATTCACAGATATTGTAACAAATTACAGAAAACAAAAATATCAATATTTCATCACACAAAGTTTCAATTATTGTTCAGATAATATTTTTTTCAGATGCAAACAAATAAAAAAAATACTAAAAATCATATTTCATCAATATAACTTACCCAGAGGCGTATAAATAATAGTAGCTGATATCAAAAATCCAAAGACGAATCCATTGAGAAGAAACAATATTATAGGATGTCGCAGCCACAACCACATAAATAAGAAAAATAAACCACCTAAAATTCCAATTACCATTGACAGCTCAGCTGTACCTAAAAAATATTCCCAGAAAACAATTTACTTGATTACAGCAGATTTAAATCGAATTTATTAACTTAGGTTGATACAATAAAACAATGGAATTACATTCATTCAAATTATAATTTCTCTCGATCAGGACTAGTCAGAGAGAAATTTATTGAAGATGCAAGATGATTTGGGTACTCCTATTCCGAAGATACGCTGAATACGGTTATACACCATTCTCCTTTTTACTTGTTACAATGATACCTTAATTTACATTTCTAATTTGATATATGATCCCTATCACGATGGTCAGTTTTAAGGTAACCTAGACGTTTTTATAGATGTAAGTAGACACTTTTTAGCGTAAGGATTTAGTAACAAATGGAACAATAATAATAATTAAAAAAAAAACAATTTTGTCACAAGTGTTCTTACAAAATTAAAATATCTTTTATCTACTGTGAAAAATTTTAATTTTTTAACTACCTTATTTTGGGAGTCATATGTAATATACAGGGCCTTCTTATCACAAACAAGAAGTCAGTTTCAGCTTTCTTGACACATAGTATATTTGAAAGCACAGCAATTTTAGAGCCTACTTATCTCCAAAAGGCCCAGTTTTAGCCTTTTTGGAATACACTGTATATTTCAAACAACAACAATTAAAATAGAAAAATGGATATGCAATAAATGTTCCCAGGTCCAATATTCCAAATATACAATTAGTCTTTATTTATTAAATATAATGCATCACATGCAGATTTCTTTAAAATAATGGATTAAATATATTAAGAGTAAAAGAAACTACGTACTTTCTTTTGAGAAAGACAAATATTTTCCAGTAAGTATGAAACCAGTCAAAAACGACATCAAAAGTCCAAAGAAGAGAATAACTAAAAATTGAAACATTTTATAATTAAATAGTACAAATGGAAAATAAACAGAAATCGTTAATTAAAGGAGCATGACAATCTTCTCCAAACTTTGTTTTAAATACATTACTTTTAGTCAAAAGTTTTTTTTTTCTCATATAATTTCAACTTCTATAATTTAATATTTTAAATAATGAAGATTGAAATTAAATAAGGAAAAAATAATCAATGTACAAAAACCAGGTATACTAATGTCCAAAAGTTAACTTACAAATAAATTTCCAAAATTATCAAAACAGATATAAGGCACAGTGACCCAACATAACTTTAATAATGGTGCAATGAAAAAATTATGATGAACCCCTTACAACAAATGTATTTTTATAAAATTCTTATAATATCAGTATTCTAAATGTCAAATAAATTTTAACTTAGAAATATGCATATTTTATCTGAAAATATGGCTTGGTAATATTAATGTGAACGTTTTTAAATTCCATATATATTTATGATTATATAGTGGTCTTAACGAAACCAAAGAAATATATTCGACAAATTAATTTTTTGAAACATACATCATTTAAACATAATATTATAAATTCGGTTCAATATTCACTTTTCTTTTTATCATCAGAATTTTTCTTTTATCTCTCGAACTTCAACGTTCTACAAAAGATCCCGTTCAAATGACATGAGGTGCCAAATCAATTTTTCATTCCTGAGGCTTCGTGGTTCGCATTTACATTTGTGTAAAGCTTCTGTTTAGAAAACTTCTTTTATCATCAGCAATACTTACTGTTAGAGAAAGGGGGGGGGGATCCTGAACATCCCTGCGAAAGGTTTGGAAAGTTTCCAGCAAGTTTATACTTCAAGTAAGTTAGAATATCCAATGGGCTGGTCACTAGGTCTAGCAGAGGTTAATATATTTCTTGATGCCATTTAAAAAAATAACATAATTATGATTACAGACACTTAAATCAAATAAAAGTCCTTCGCACACGCCTATGATTTTATTCTGTTTTGCTTTCTTGTAGCTAGATAAAAATTCAAACTTTGTATTTGCAGTGTTTAATTGTCCAAAGCTTTTTGCATAGAGTTGATTGTGAAATCTAAAATATAAAAAGCCCAGTTAAAAAAATATTAAGAAAGAGCTTCTTCTTGAAATTTATAATTAAATCGCCCATTTTTCTATCTTTCTGAAGTCGATTTTCTGGTTTTTATTGAAAGAAAATTTTTTTTTTCAAAGCAAGAAATATTTATCGTTTTTCCGGAGCTGTTAGGTCTATTTAAATATTCATCCTTTCCTTCATGCTTCCAATTATCCAGGCCGCTCCTGTACATAATATTAGAAAATGTGATGTTATGTGTAACGTGGAAAATAGTCGATGCAAAGTAATAGTCTATATTAAATGCCTTTTATAGGATTAGAAAAAAAATTAAAAAAAGAAAACGCGAAACTGATTGATTTTTCCTATTTGGGATTTTCGTCCATAAAAGTGTGTTTTTATAGAGTAAAATCTCATGCCTTATTGATAAGAGTAAAAATGAATCGTCGTAATCATTGAAATTATGACTTTTGAAGAAGAGCAATCTGCAGGTTTGAAGGCAGCAAGTTTCAAAAATAGTACCAGAACCAAGAAGACTATCCGATATCATCCAAGAGGAGTGACACCAGCAAATGATGGATATGTGGCATTAAATGCATGCATTTTTAGAGAGTTAATGGCTGGAGAATTTTCTTGGACCTCACAGTTACAGTTAAAGCACGCAACTATACGCAAATTGCTTACAGACGCTAAGATGAGATGGATCTTTAGGACTTTTCCTTAGAACAAACTCAAACATGCTGTATGAGATTGGATTTGTTAATCTGGCTTGTCACACCATTCAGTGAAAATTCTCTTCTTCCAGAAAAATATCTATATGCTGAGCTCTATGTGTGCTTGTAGTATTGTTATTAAAATTAAAATCGTTCGCTCCTGGAAAAGTCTAACATAAGAAGCAATGGAATCACTTGTATAGTGCTGAGTGACCACAGAACCCACATCAAAGACATACAGAGGTATAAGCATGGCCAACATTATTCAATCTCACACAAGGATTTCAATTTAACCGAAAGTGATTGATTTCACTCACATCGGAGCATCTGTTCCTCTCAACACACTGCAGGAAAAAACATTTTTTATTTGGGAAAGAGCAAGATTTTCATTGATGAATCGAAATTCAGCACACAGAGTGCCTGTTGACGAATCTTCATCTGGGGAAAGTTTAGTACCTGTTACTATCTTTGCAATATAAGTGAAAACAATCACGTCGGTAGTAGTGGAATCCTTGCATGGGTAAAAATAATGCTGAACAATCTTACAATATGCATATTCTTGATGTAGATTGAGTGATTATACATTATTATAGAGATAAGGTTCTTGACCCTTAAGTTAGCCTTTTCCATGGAGGTGCTAGAGGTTTTTATAGATGACAATAGGAGGTACTTCTCTTCCAGGATTTAAGATCTTCACTGCTACAAGAATAAGATTTGTTGCAATAAGCTTTCCTTAACAACCTCACTTTCAGCACGGAGTTTACTATAAGAATGTGTAATGATCACACTCTTTATAAGCAGGATAATTCTTAAAATATCAGATGTCAGATTTTGGACACTTTTAATCTTACTCGAGTACTCGGAAAATTTGTGCTCTTTTTAATATGCCCTTTTACATTTGTGGGTCACCAGCTGAATGCCAGTCGATTTCGCTACCATTCGCCATAAACGTCAGACATTAAGCTGCGTAGAAGAACAGACATAAAGAGACATCGAGCAGCGACGGTCAAAACCAGACATGATGAACGTTAGAAAATGACGGCATATTATGTTAAAAACGCGGCACCCCAATCTTATAATGAACAAGAACTATTTAATTGAATATAACTTCTGTTGTAAATATTACTTAATAAATAATGTAATGCTTATCCCGCATAATATAGTCCTTTAGAAAAAAGAATTTCTATTTCATATATGGAATCTATAACACCTATTATAACATATTACTCAATTATAACATATTATAATTGAGTAAGCAAAATTGTTTTGTAACTAACCAATTATTATTCTAATCATATATAATCCAGGTTTGCAACCCAACGTTTAGACACCAGAGTTTATAATACATTTTTTTTACGAAGGTTTTAATCTATCTTTTGACGATGAAATTCGTCAGTAATGAAATATATTTATGTGACATGTTGGGGTCTTAAATAATTCTTGAGTGATTTTAATTTGAAAAGATTTATTTGCAGAAACAATAAGAAATAGGGAAAATTAATAAAATTTACAAAAACGCTTACAGTCGAATTTTCAAAAATTTACTATTGATTATATCATAAGTTTGATGAGAAACCTTCTTCTGGTGAACTTGAAACTAAGGTAGCAAGTGTTTTAAATCCTTCATTAATTTTATTTCTTCAAAAAGCCTGTATTTATAAATATTTTATTTCATTAGATGAAAGAAAAACTGGGAATTTTGTTTTAGTTCCTCTACAAAAGAATTTATAATATTTAATTTAAGCAAAATATTAAAATCTTCATAATGTGAATTTATTAGGAGAAATCAAATTTTTAATGAGCTTAAAATTATATGCAATACTGCAAAACAAAATATAACCTTAAATTGAATCTTTTTTTAAAAATTTAATTTGGTTTCTTCTTCTTTTTTTTATTATAAAAATAGAGTTCTTAATTTATACTTCCTTACATTGCAATAAATTCTGTATAAGGCCAAGATGTCTAATTTTTATGTAAGAGATATCGCATCATTCACAAAACTATTGATTTATTAAAACATCATTTGCACTCTCTTTTATGAATCTAATGTGAAAGATCAAGGTGTCTATAAAAGATATTGCGATTCATTTTGCAGCATTTTACTGACAGATTTAGGCACTGATGATCTAACACCATGTGATTAAAGTTGAATTTCATCAAATATAAAGTCAAAACATAGCGCTAAATTCAGCTTTATTGTAAAATACTGCATATTTTACTCATTTCAGTTAAAGCATTAAAAATGCATATGCTATTACTTACAAAAGGATTCAAGATATCTACTCCTGTGGATTATCAAGTATCACATAAAGGTTTTAATATTTATGTGAGATTACATTTAAGAAATAAAGTATAATTCTTTTGAACATTGGAAAAAAATAAATAAATAACAGACTTCAGTTACTACAGCCTGCATCATAGACGGTTAGATTTTATGAATGCAAAGTATAACATGATAAAATTCTCAAGGATTCATTTTCAAAAAGTATCTTGGAATTCAATCTTCAATTACTTTCACATTCAAGTTTTAATCATAATATTTAGAACTTTGCTTGCAAATTTTCCAAACATATATTAATTAATCATTTCTGAATAGTGTCAGAAACATGAAATATGCCTCAAAAGCTTTCATTCACTTTAATATCAACTTTAATTACAGTGACGTACCAAACAATCACAGATAACTGTTCATGCTGAATTATATTCAGAATATGAGCAAGGATTGTAAAGTAATATTTGAATGTTTTTATATTATTGACTGTATGGGAAGAAATTAAATGAATAAAGTTATTTGTTTAAAATGGTTCCATAATATATTTCATTTTCCAAATATCTTATTTAAATGAAAACTGAATTTTTTGCATTGTTACAATTTAACAATAAGAAATTTAATTATTGTATTACTTGTGCTATAAAGCACAGGATGTAAACAAGCACATTATCACACTCTTCTTAAATTTATAAAAGCTTTACATAAGATACCAGCAATAGTAACAATAATTTTAATACAGAAAAGGACTTTTGATAATAAAAATCTTACAATCATTTATACATACCTACACTAATGAACGAATGTCCAAAAAAAGCCACCATAAATCCATATATAGAAAGAAGAAACAAAAATAATTTGCCTTTAAATGAATCTGAAAATAAATGTATAATAGTAATTTATATTAATACATAAGTAATTTACATAAACCAATTACTAGAAAGAAATACATTGTTCATTAGAAAACATCAAATTAAAATGGAAAAATAAAGGCCTAAAAATAATACAATTATTCAGATTGAGAGAAAGTGAATTATAATTGAAAGGATTTTTTAAAAAATGAGATGAACAAGAAATATATTTTTAATTCTGAAAAACAATACTGCACTAATCGAGCATTCAATAAAATAAATTAATGAATACAAGTGACTGATAAACGCTTAGTTGTTAATTAAAAGTTGGTACATAGTTTTATAATAAAAATTAAACCCAACAAAGGTATTTATGTCATGTGTATTATAGTAAATGAATCTAAGCAATATTTTGTAAAATGTAGGAATAATGTATTAAAATACAACAATAAATGAATGGATGCCTAAAAATGTATGTCAAAGGTTTAGAAAAGTAAGCCTTGATTACAATTTAACTACTTGTTAAAAAAAAAAAAGACTTACATTTTATTCGACAACCACTCTCCGTGAAATCAAAAGAGGGACATCCATAGGAAACAACAGGTACATAAGCAGCTTCTTTTATTTCATTATTTAAAGTAAATTTAGCTATCACATTATAAACAACACCAAGATTTGGATACAACAAGAATGAAAACCTTGTATCAGGGTGTAAGGAATAAGATTTTGCCTGAAACAATTGTAAAAGAAATTGTTAAAGATTAAGAAGAAATTAAAATACCAAAGAAGAAGTAAAAAAATACTTCCACTATATATTTCATAACAATATTTTTTTTGAAAATGCTACAAGCAGTTTCTCATAATAAAGACTTTTTTATTATAATTCTCAATTAGTCACTGTGAATTTAATTTTTTTCTAATAAGGACAATTTTTACATAAAACTTCAATTTTCACATAACTGCGCACACCATAAATACAGGGGGAAAATGCCAGAATACTGGATAGTGATGATATGTTTATAAGTTAACTGCGCACACCATAAATACAGGGGGAAAATGCCAGAATACTGGATAGTGATGATATGTTTATAAGTTGTTACATTTATCCACTTTGATACTAATCTTAAAATGAATCAAGTTTAATTGAGTTTCGTGGAATTAACGTCCAGTTTGGAAGCAACACTAGAGCTATTTCGGGACAGACCTTATAATTTTGAGTCCCCGTCAGATGACGAGGGCGACAATTGAGCAGCTGTGTCTCAGTAAAATAAAAAAGGAAATTAGTACAATAACTAGCATCTTGATTCGGACAAATTTAAGCTGAGTTTTTTCCCCACAGAAGCCTTAAAAAATGAAATTTCAAGAGTCCACGCCATTCTGCTGCGTTTACTATGCCTTTTTTTTGGGGGGGGGGGTCACAAAACTTTTTCTTAGTAATCCATTTTTTTTATCAGAGTAAATATTATAGCTGAATTACCAAATATATTGCACTAATAAGGAAATGGATTTCCTTGTAATATTTACAACATCATCTTTCCATTTTTTCTTCTTCTCGAAATTAAGAAAAGGGAACTTTACCGAAATTCTCTTCAAATGTTCTTAATGTTTGAAAAACGCTCTTTTATTTCTTCAGGGTGTCAGTGATTATGGTATGACCTACTTAATTTTCAGGCAAGGAAAATTTAAACGGATCCTTTATGATGAAATATTTTCGAACATCCTTCAGATTTCCAAGAACAACAACGAGACAAGGATGATAACACCTTGAATGGCTTAAGATTTCCCTTGTTTGCAAATCATTTGGGAAAGTCAATTTCAATCGGATTTTACAACCTCAAACGCTGGAAGTAACACTCAGCATTGAAGATATCGGCAAGCTTAAATTCGGTTAGTCAAGGAGATGAATTTGGATTAGTAAACTACCAAACATGATCTAGCTCCAATTACCACAACTAAAGACTTTTCTAAACAGTTTCTTTTGACAGCTATATTTTGAAAATTCGCCAGGGACGTACTACATTTACATAAAATCGGGGATTACGAGCTCGTAGATTTACGCGAACTGCAAAAGGCTTTCATGCACTATCGCTTCTCCTACTAGTAGTACTAGTACAAGAGACGGTGATCATATCAATGAGCAAATGCTTCAGCTGAGAGAAGGAGATGTAGATGACGCTTAAAAAAGCTAAAAGTGACATAATCACGCAGTGATGCACGATTGCATTAATAGTTAAAAGCAGCTGTTTTCTTTCCCAGATTAAACTTACTCTAATTTACTTAATTCGCCCTTACTTAATTTACTCTTTCTCTAATTTTTATCACGCTTTCGTGCAAATTTTTGTCTATACTATACAATTATAATGCCTAGTTAACGTGAGCCCTCTTGTGGAAAGATTTCACTAGATGTAAAAGAATTTCATTATAGATTTAAGACCTCGGAACGATGACACCTTTTTCCTTTCTTGTATTTCTCTTACATGTATGGACTTATTTTTTTACACGCTTGTAATTATCATACCTATTGAAGGTAGCGTTTCATGTGCATACACTTTATACTTTCTCCTTTCCTCTTTTACGATTTAACGTGAAAAACCGTAGTGAATTCGCTAAGTCTGATATTAATTTAGAATAGTTAGATTAAAATCCTGTTTTAGAATTACATAGAATATATGGCATGAAACTCATAATTTTGAATTGAATTTTTTTTATTTATAATCTAGAAACTCAATTTTTTAAAAAGAGGTAATCTTAACTGGAACATCCATACCACACTAGCGTTGAGATATAGATGTCTCAACATACCTATAAGCATATTAAAATTAATATTGCTGCATAAATATTTACTTAGCATTTTGCATACAATATGTTTTTCTTTTTTGCATACGTTAATGTGTTTTGTTTGTACGATTTGTTTGAAAATTGGAAAAATACCGGAACTTTAATAACAGGTAGTATTAGATATTTCTGCAACAAAATATTCAATATTAGTATACGTTGCACATTTCTGATCCACAAATTTTATGCTAACCCATTACATAGGGGGAAAAAAAAAGAAAAAAAAACTACTTCTTTTTATTTCATCTTTTTCTCACCAAACAACCATAACTCACATCGCAGATGAACTTGGCCAAACATGGAATAGTCATACTGAACCCAAACTGAAGTTATTAAAGCAATTAATGGTTAAGCAAACCTTAACCATTAATTTTTTTAAATTAATATCAATGGTCGTTGGCAAATGCCCAGCCTATGAATTTGCAGCTTTTGCGAACTCTTTAAAGCATGGACAGCGTGCAGCAGAATGTCTTGAATTTATGAGATTTCATTTATAAAGACATACATAAAGTTTATACGAAAAAACAACAACAACAACAACAAAAAAACCTTGGCTAAAGAGTTTTCTGAAAACGCATCTATATTTTGGCTAAAGGCAATGGGCTAATTAGTATTTGAAACATTGAGAGAACTGGCTTGAATCAATAAATTTTCTGTTTAAGTTTATAGATGAAAATTTGCAGAAGAGCTTAGAAGAAACAACAAACCAAAGGCAAATGATAGAATTCAATAAATTTTATTGGACTGCAATATACACACTCACAAAATCAAAACTTTTTTCAATTTACACCCTACACAGAGAAGTTTGATCTTACTAATTGATGTAAACAGTAGAGTTTATAGAAGACAAAACTCTCTCATAGTTCATTGAGACAAATCCATTTTTTAAAATAAAAAAATGGAGGTCACAATGGCTTATATTTTGTCAAACCTGCAAAATGCAGGTGTTATCCATTGCTAGTTCATTTAATAATCCAGTGATTTATCTATTTCTATACCTTTACGGCACCCAAGGATGGGAAAGTGGAATCACATAATGCTTGTCACATTAATGTAAGTACAAAAGAATGGAAGAAAATTACAAAATATCACTACTAGTAATATCACTTGACAATCCGTGGAAAAACTTCCACCTTCATTGTAAAAGCATTGAACTCTTCAAACAGTATTTTGGCAGTGCTGTTTTAAAAGTTGGACAGTATTATTTAAACATTAAATTTGCAACTATTTTTTTTATAAGACTTTAAATTTGCACACCAAACAATGAGCCAATCTAGTTATGCCAGAATTTATATACTAAATTTGATCAGATTTCTGAAATTTTCTGATAAAAAATCATCACATACAGAATTTTTTTTTGATGTTTTTAGTAGTTGAAGAACAATTAGATGCTTATAGCAAATGTATTTCAGACTATAAACTAGAAAAGGCTTATAAAATTGAAATTGGTTAGCAGTAAATTCATTATCGAAAAATTCTTAAAAGAAACTTAGTTGTAATTTGAATAACTCTCCAAAAATAAAAAGAAACTTAAAATATTTAGTAACATTATTTTAAATTAAAAATATAGATGAAACATACAATTAAATGACAAGAAAATAAATACTACTAATTTCTAAAAAATTGAATCAACAGTTTTTGAATTTTTGATACAGCTTTCTTTGAGCATAAATTTTATTGCATGCTTAAAGCCAAAACCATACAGAATGTCGATACTATTTTTTAATTGCATTTATTTTAAAATTAATCACCAAATTTTCTCATTTACAATTCTTTTCAACAAACTGTAATTTTGAATAAAATGGAGATAAAAATCCTGATGGCCTACCCAGTAAATTTGTTTGTTTGTTTGTTTCTTATGGCACTTGCCACTGACAAGCCCGCTGTTATGAAGACAGCGATTTAAGCCTGAGGGGGAACGTCTCTTATTTTTTATAGCAGCGCCAACTAGGGCCAAGAGTACGACTTTCCCACTCACGCATCATTCATTCGCTTGCACAACCCCTTTTTACAGGAGGGCACATTCACACATCTCACAGATAGAACAACAGAAGAACAACCATGCCCAAACCGGGACGCCCAGATCACGGGGAAGACGCGCTACCCCTATGCCAGGACGCCGGTAGTAAATTTGTAAAAGTGGCAAAAGGTATGGAAAGCAGCCACATTTTAATCATTATTTAATTCTAACAAATTTCTAGAATATTATTTTCTACCAATATGCAATTCGTTTTTAATTAGTGGAAAGTTATTTCTTCTAACAATTGAGTAATGGCAGAATTCATATAGAAGGGACAAAGCACAGCCATTCATAGAGTCTACATAACAGCAGAATTACATTAAAATTGCTAGCTACTTGAATGATATCACATAAAATAAAACAAACATGTTAAACACTAACAAAAAATATTCAGAAATAAAAATACTTTTAGTTTTCACTAAAATTTATCAAAATACATTTGAATTATTGTAAATATTTTAAAATTATATTAATAGGGAATTCAAAAAAATTAGAGAAAAAATTAATTACTGAGAAATTTCAATCAAAAAAGTTTGAATTGGCTAAGTTTTTCTATATCAATAATTAAGAAAAATTCTGAGAATAATACAACAATTATCTTAACAGCATCACAATTTAGCTCAAAGTGAATTCATCTCTGCTTGAAAGTTTGAGATGCAGAGAGAATTCACATTAAAATTGATATTCATAAGTTAGACAACTTAAAATATTTAGAAAAAGTTACAAGAAATGGCTTCCTTTATAATATTTATAGATTCATTTTACCTTAGAAGAATGTTCTTTAATTGATGACACATCACTCATGTATTCAACTTTTTTAAAGAACTCAGATTCTCCAAAATCATTTTCCTCAAGATACAGGACATAAATGTCATAAGTTATATATGGTAGTGAAAAACTGCATTTTGTGAATGGCTCATCTCTGCGAGATCCAAAACTCGCATGTTGAAATTCTAAGTAAACTTTTAGAGAATCACTCTTTAATCTTAAATATGGTGCTATTTCAGTAGGGAATTCCATATTACATCCACCTGGTACTGGACCTAAAATGATATTACCTAGATTAAATCAATCTGAAAAATCCACAATTATCTATAATAGAAAATATATGTTTATAATATGTTTGTTTCTGCGATGTTACTAACTTTATTAAAGTTCATTATCCATGATACATGAAGAAATTCAATGTATAAGAAAGAACAAAATGGCAGAATTTAAAATACTTAATAAAACTAAAATTATAATTTATATTATTATTAGGTAGTTTAGAAAGTCTTTGCCGATTTTTGTGGCTAAGTAAAAGCTTTTTGTACTATAGTGGATGCCACTTAATGTGATCACTTTTAATGATATCATTCACTTTATGATATAAAAACATTCTTTGGTCCTAAGGCAATTATATTGTACACAAAAATAGTTAATGTGATCATTACATCATTTAATATATCAGTTTTGAAGTAAATAATTGACTAATCCTTCATTTTCAACCAGTATTAATGAGCAACATTCATGAAATTCCTCATTCCACTTGCAAGGAAACATCTGGATTCCAAGGAATGGAATTCATATTCTTTTATTTGAACTAGAGCAGTTTGGATTGGTTTGAAAGGACAGCTATGCTGCAAAGCTCGGATAGAAATCAGAACAGCCATACACCACCAATATAAGAGATTTAATTATGAATGTAAAATGTATGTATATAAAAAATATTGATTAAAAAGTTAGAGACAAAACAGAAATTTTTAGCAGGTATGAAAGTTTACTTAAAAGGAGTAAACATAATGCTGTGGCAAGCTGAAAACTTAACAGCCTTTTTTTTGCCAAAATTTTTAGCTTTTTGTGAACAAGACCAAGTAAAAAAAGTTGATGATTGCAGTGAAGAAGAAGGTGCTAAAGAATGCCCTCCAATGAATGTCAATATGAGCCAAGCTCTTGATATTTTGAAATGTTGCATGTAGTATCTATTGCTCAACAAATTTTAAAAAAACAATAAAATTACAAACAACTAAAAATGAACTTTTAAGAAATAATTGTCTACAACTAACAGCTAATGAATTTTTAAATAAATTATAAATAGCCCTGATATAAGTGTTTTTTATATAATAAAAATATTGTCGATTTTACACAATTTGTTTATTATTATCTATCAGTCAATATTATCAAAATTCTTAAATGTGATCATATTAAGTGGCAGCAACATTAATACAGAATTTTATTTAATAGTAAATGCACTACTTCATTTGATAATGATTTACCATATTTTAGAATGTTTCATTCCCTACTTTCGGGCATAGTTACAATCTCATCACTAAAAACATTCAAGATGTTGTTCCCAATCCACCAGAGAACTGAAAGTATTTGCCTAAGAAAATTTTGCAATGATCAGAAGCAGATGGTAGTTTGGAGGTGCTAAGAACAAAAACATTTGAAGCAACAACTTCTGTTGGGTGGCTAAATGTTAAAGCAGTATCCAAGTGAAAGACTTTTCCCCCCTTTTTATGACCAGTCACTCCTAAATGCTTTTGGATAACTGCCCACTATAAACAGTCTATTTAACGACCATATTTAATCTAATCTAATTTACTGTTTAGCCAAGCAACAGCAGCTCATAATAGTCAATGCCTTTAAAATCTCGTTATGAACAGATCATAACATTCTGGGGATCAACATTAGATTTTGGGGTGGTTGATGGCAAAGTACATGATGACAACATTACCATTTTCATACAATGCTACTGCATAGGACCATTATTATTAGAACCTAGCCATTATTATTTTCATCATAACAGAGCAATAAATTGCATGTAGAAACATGGTCCACGTTAAGTTTTCTCTTTTAGCTTTAGTAGTCACTTGATGTTTGAGTACTTACTCCCTAATTTAGCCATTTATAATAGACTGAATTAGGGACTCTGAGAATCTCTGCAATTTCATTTGTGATAGCATGTTAACTATTTGTAATTAGCACCTTAATTTGATCACTAACTATCATTAGCATTACTGATCTAACATGAAAAATTCCAAGTAAATTTGCACAGTTTGCTGACATATAGCACTATTTCAATAAATAGGGCACAACATTTTTATAACAGAAAAATATTCTTATATTTATAGTCACAGAAAAGTATTAAATATTGAAAATACATTTCTTTATTCTCCAGATTTATACTAACAGCAAACAAATACAACTAAGCCAAAGCTGATAGTAAACAAACACAAATAGTGGCAAAATAAATAAAAAAAACACATCACATATAAGAAAATATACATGTGCATAACAGTAATTCAGCCATTAATAGCAATCAATGCAAGCTACTTGAAAACAGCCTAAAATTTAAGAACAATACATTATATACAACACTTTCATTATTCATACATACTTAAAGAAGAATCAAGCAACAAATTATTAGAAATTAGATGTAATCTAACACTGAAATAAAATATAAAGTGTACAGCTAACATATTTTTAAAATTTAAACTTTAAGGAAAAGAAAAATATACATAGAAGCATATGTAAAATCTAATATATATATATATATATATTCTTTTAGAAATATGGGATTTAAGATAAAAAAAATGAATAAAATTTTACCAAATGAGTCTAAAGCTGTGATAACTATCAATACAGGCACATCTTCTTGATTCAAATTTGACAGCCATATTTGCTTCTCATATTCAGAATCATGCAATTTGACAACCAAACCAATGTTTTTCCCAGTAATACTGTTGTGCACAAAAGCTTTAGGTTGTTCAGATAAAGTTAAATTTTCTGTGTGGGCATGAACTTGACAGGTAATTGCAGATATATTAATAGGAACATCAACTATATTAATAACCAAAGTCCTATTCTTAGGCAATGTATAAAGTTTTTTATTTCCATTAGGTTTCAAACTCAGTGTTATGCTATCTTCAGATCTAGTCAGACCTAAAAATGAAATAAAAAGAATAATATATAAAACTATATTAAACAGGTTATTCATTTACAGAATAATAAATATCTTTATAAACTGAACAAGAGAACTATTTCGCGAAATCATGATCCATATTCAATTAGAATAAATTTTACATAGATCGAAAATAATATAAATTAGGACCAAGAAAAAAAAAAGTGCAGGTCTAACAAAAGCATATGGCATCAATACTTTTTGTGACAAACTGTAATTTTTCATGGTGATAGATAGTCAAATGCAATAACTCAATTGTGCTCTTTACTTTTAATGTTTGGCATGGTTTGTCAAACAATCTGCTCTGTATTCTTTAGCTTTAGCAAATAACATTCAAATTAGTAGATGCTGTGTTCAATATACATTATTTTAGAAAAGCATGCCCAAATCTGGCTATTAAAGGGAGAAGTTTAACATACAATCATACAGGAACTTATAGATCGGGAGAGAAACTGCATTATATTGTTGGTGGATTTAAATACTATGCATAAATTTAATTAATTAATTACTTTTCTTGTTGCTTATCCCCTTTGGATTGATCACCAATTCAAGCCACTTCCAAAAGATAGATTCACATGATAAGATTGTAAACTGACTTCCCCTCATTCACCAGCTGCCTCACAGAGGTGTCAATACGGTCAATGATACGAGGGGAAGAAACATAGACCGAGCAGTGGCAAGGAGTATACATCTTTTGGCCTCTGATGAAGAAAAGAATTTTTATATGGCCAGACCTTAGCCTAGATAAGAGCGTTTGAACACTCCTTGGAATAAATCAATTACTGAAATAATAAACTGAAATAAAATGATGTGCTTGATTCTGCAAAGCCAATACATGTGCCACCACTATATATAATGTAGTAATGTAATGGTGATCAAATGCTACCACATTATAATACCAAGAATTTGTATAAATTTATTAAGTCCCCAGGAACCAAGCCACCAGTAACTATGATATTATATCACTTTTATCTCTCTCTTTTTTTAATGAACTATTACATAAAATGCTAGTAATTTGGAAGCGAGTAAAGATAAAGAACAAAAACAGACTCCTTGATTCCTTCTTTAGATCACTGATTTCAAAACTATGGATGATCTATATTTTATGGTCAGATTTTAAAAAATTCTATTTTATTTTAATAATTATTTGTAAATAATAACAATACAAAATACTGTAAAATAATTTCATTTGTTTGAAAATGAAATTTCCTGCAATGCTAAATGAAGAAATGATTCTTAAATATTGGAAGCAAATTGCTAAATAAAGAACATTGCACACCTTTTATTGAAAAGTGAATAGATATTGATAAAATTCTGTGAACGAATATTTCTGCTTAAGACGAATTTAAAAGTCCAAAACAAACGCCATATCCTTTTTTATTCAAAAAAAGATAAAAAAATATATTTTAATGCATTTCTGTTTCTATGATTACTAACATTTTATACTTTACCACAGAAATATTTTAAAATATCATAAAGAATAGATAAAAATATTTTTTAAAAATTAATCTTTCACAATATATGGTGAAATTACAAATTGAAATATCTTTGATATACAAGAAATTATTTTTATTAATAAAATTATTTCCCCCACTAATCAATAAACGTATTTTTAAAATTTCAATGCATAAGTTTCCACTAATTCCTATTGTAATCTTTAATGTGATGTTCATCCCATCGTTAAATTTAACTATCGTGCATTTTATTTTATACAATAACGAATATTAAAACGCATCAGTTTTCAAATATAATGACATGAAACAGTACATACCTGGAGAAACACTGAAAAAGCAAATAATAATGAAAAAACCGCTAAAGCTTTTTGACAACATCGGGATTTGTTTATTTACATTTTCAAGTTCATATATCTAAAGGAGAGAATTTAACTGCGGCTACAGTGAAACTAGATTCTAAGACACGTGATGTTATTCATCTGATTTTTAAAAAATATTCAAATAAAAATGTAATTATTTTATAAATATTAATAAGTTATTTTTTAATAAATTTGAAAAAATATTTCTAGAATATAATGCCATTAAAGTAACTATAATAAGGCTTCCAGATATGAAAAATTATTTTCCATTTTATTGAGTTAATATCCCACAATATCATCTGTCGATTTGACCAAGGCCTTATCACACGGGCAAATACAGTCTACTCTTTCATGGAACAGTTTTCCGTTCATGCCTGCAGGCAACCGGTAAGCAAGATTTTCAACCAGCTTGAAAATGTAGACAATAGTGACAGGACAGATCTATTGCAAATGTTCAACCAATCATGTGAGACTCTACAGTGATGTAGTTTGCCAAGAATTGCGCGATTAACGCCAACTAATTTGTAAAATGTATTTTGTATATTTTCTGAGTCACTCCTTCCGTGTTTCTTAATAATAATAATAATAATAATAAAAAAAAAAAATAGCGGAAAAAAAAATTGTATGGTCGTTTGATAAAGAGTCTGCTCTGATTGACTTTGTTCATAAGAAACCTTCTCTTTGGAATCCTTTAGATGTCCGCTATGGTAAAAAACATGCAAAAGAACGTTGTATGAAGCTATAAGAATTGAAATGATTCGAAAACGGCCTGAAGTTGAAGAGTTTTTAACATCAAGTAGGTGAAATATTCTATGTTTCTGGGTATGATCTAGTGATCAAGATACATTTTATGCGAATACAGTTTATGATCGAACTTTTTAATGCATAAAGAGGGGATTTAACCAATTTAAAATTCTTTTAAATACGTACAAAAAAATCCTCATAAAAATTTCTGTTTGTATATATATTATAAGCATCTCATCTTCTAAGCATATAATAAACATCTCATACATTTTGCTGAATTATTTTATATTGCATTTCTTTTAATCCTAGCTAAAATATTTGAAAAATATGAAACACATGAAGAAGGTTGTAAATTATTTAAAAAATTATAATGCAATTTATTAATTCTATTTTTAGCCATACACAGGTTATATAATTACATAATTTATTAGATTAGACAAGAAGATAATGTGGTCAATTAGCTCCTAACTTATTACTTCCTTATTCATTATTTATTTTCATTTGTGATTATTGTTTCACTTATGTAAATATGTATTAACATGCAGAAATACTTTTTCTTACAAATATAGCCAATTATTCATGAATTTAAAAGCAAGATTGTAAGAATTTTATTCCATATTCACTTACAAGTCAAATTATACAAAATTAAATTTGGTATTGCGTAAAATAATTTTTTGAGTTAAGGTTATTTGGTTACTTAAAATTACATGATTATGACACACACACACACACACACACACACACACACACACACACACACACACACACACACACACACACACACACACACATATTTCTTATTATTAAATTTTTTTTGATTTTTCCAGAAATACTTCGTAAGAAATTCTGTGGGTTGAGGTCGTATTTCCAATGGGAAGAAAGAAATATAAGTTACCTTCAGGCTCAGCAGGTCTTGATATTGCACCAAAATGGGCGCATTATAAAAGGCTGCTGTTTCTGAAGGATACTATTTTTGTAAACTCCTCTGAGTCGAATTTAGATTACTCCTTTAAGACCGAAGCAGGTTGCTCAAAATTAATGATAAATATTGCAAAAACGTTTTTAATTCCTATATCATGCTTTTATTATTTAATTAATGAATAACTTGTATGTTAAGAATATATGTATATTTAGTTGCAATTAGGTTTAATCATTAACCTTTAATTATTCAAATTGAATGATAAAAATCTGGCCAAGAAAGTGAATATAGAAGTTAATTGAAATAAAATGTACAACCAAATAACACCTAATGTGATTGAATTTTATTTAATAATCATTAGTGATCATATTAGCATTAATTGACCATGTATCATCAATCGATTAATATTAGAGAACGGTTCAGTCAGAAAGGAAAGAAATAATGTATCTAGTCTCTTGAAGGAGTGGCGTGGTACTTTTATTCTTAGCATAGGCATTTTTTATCTATCTATTAAAAAATATATATTTAATATATCTATTGATTATTAAATAGATATATAAATTTTCTATTAAAATATATCTATTGATTAATAATATTTCATTGTATAGTGAAAGTATAATTATTTTTAGATTACTGTGGAGGAAAAGGAAGACAGCTTGGGACTTGAATCTTTGGGCAATTTTGTTCCAGAATCTTCTGCAAATTTTGTTCCAAAGTTTTCGGCAAGCTTCATAGTTGAATATGCCAAAAGAACCGCTGCACCAGAAATTTCTAATTAAGTCCTCCCCCCCCAAAAGCGGCGACAAGCAAATGTGAGGGAGGACATATTAAAAATAGTGTCCGCGGAATTAAAGAAAAGAAGTGAAGCTTTTGAATCTTTTCCCAATGCTGTGGGAAACTTGTTGTAAGCATATTAAAAAAATTGTTACCGATGTATGGGGAACAATTTACGTGAAGAACTTTTGAATTAGTCATGGATTTTGAAGAAATCCAACAAGATATATTTTTTAATAAAAAAAATATTTTTTAATGTTGATGTGAATTGTTTTCTTTTTGGGGAATATGTTTGATCAGATTGAATCTTTAATTTTAAAAAAATAATGGTAGGATCTTTTGATGATGGTAATTTCTTAAATATTTCAGTAACAGATTGTATCTAACTTAAAATTTTTAATTAATATGTTAAGTTAATAAGGACCAATTCCACTTTCTAACCATGAAATATTTATTATATAGTTCATTTGAGGAAATCGTAAAATATGAATGATTCTGTTGCTGTTTAATCCTTTTAATGTAAAAAATACTTGTGTAGTTTTTACTTTTTCTATTTAAGCTTAATTACATGCACACTCACAAAATCGAATTTTTTCAATATATTTTAGTTTAAATTTAATATTGATAGGATAGGAATTAATATGTTTGAATTTATAAAATACCAATACAGATGCAGTACATTTTTTTTTCTTTTTAACTTGTACTTGTTACTGCAGAAATTAATAATTTATTTCAGGATTAGTAACAAAGCTGTTACTAAAAATAGCAAATAATAGCTTTATTATTTTACAGAATACATTGTTAAAAGTTTTAATAAATAAACATTACAACCAGTCGAATGGTACAATAAGTATTTACAATAATAGACAATAAGATCGACACTATTTAGAATGAAAGACATTCAAAGGAAAAATTACAGTAAAAGCATTTTCAAACTTTCATAAATGTACGGCTTGCCTCATTTTACTATCCTTATTATATACATTGTACTAAGTACACCCTAAAAATTTAATTTTGAGCAGAAGTGACTTCTAACTAATTCAAATTCTAATTAATTCAATAATTTTTTAGCTGAAACTAAATATGTCAGTTGAAAGTAGCAATTTATTAATGCAATGGAATTTATTTGTGCTGGATTCATAATTTATCTACAAATTCCAAGATAGCTATTCATAGCAATAATAGTTGTAATTTTTCAATTCAAGCTACAATGGGCTTTTGTATACTTTGAAAGCTAATGGTATCACTTGTAAAGTAGGCTTGCATTAGTCAGTTTTTTTGAAAGAAATATTTTTTCTACTTTATTTACAAATGTTTGTTTCAAATCCATCCTATTTCAAGCACTCGTCATTTTTTAAAAACAATTTAGTAAGGGTTATTGATGTTCTAAAAAACTAAAAATTTTCATTCCCTCATACAATAATTTCTTCAATATTTGTGATTCAGGTTCTATATACTTGCATCAGCTAACCTTGCAGTAAAATATATTTTGGGTTGAAGAATTAGAAACCGTTAATATAGAAATTGACTTAGGAGTACAACTCTCCATGGTATATTCCAGGGAATAACATCATATTACAGCGACGTACGGTTTCGAATGATTATAGAGATTCTGTAATTCAAAAGCTAAAATGAAGAACCGCTGCCTTCACTTTTCACCTCATTTATCGTTACCTTTGATCAAAGTTTGTCTCTTCGAATAGCATGCTGAGCTCATTTCCTTTTTGCTCGTGGTAAACTGATTGTTAATTTGAAATATGAACTCATTTTCTTGTGCTCGGAAGATTTTATGTTAACTTTTTATCTCTTCAGGAATAGTTGTATATGATTATTGGATGTCACTGGAATCTTTTGGAAGATTATTCTGGAAGATTTATTTCAAAGCAAATCAGTAAAGGTTCAATGTTGAAAGGCAATGAAACCCAAAGCATCGATCGATTTTTATTCTTGATGTTGATCGGACTGGACAGAACAAATTGTTTTCGATTTAATTTTGGTTTCAAGGCAGTATTAGAAAAAGTCACCATTAGCCTTACCTCATTGCTTTAATCACACCTCTTTGCCTCCAATGGAAAAATTTCTGTATAATATTATGAATATCAAAGAAATCGAATATTGTTTGAAACTTGTATAATATGAAGCAATGTTTTCGAGATTCTAAATCCTCAAAAACATTGTAAAAGTAAGTGAACATAAAAATATTTATTCAGGAGTTATTATTTTTAAAAGCTATTTGACAATTATTCTTTAAGATGTTGAGCAATTATTCTTAATGATATTGATGTTGAATAAGATGTTTTTTTAAGATGAAGAAATTAAAATGTTAAGATATGTAATAATATTAAATACAAGGATTAGATTTTCAGCATAGCAAAAATATAAATATTAAAGTCGTCTCAGAATTTCGTGAAAAAGGCAAGCATTAAAACTTTAAACATGTAATTCTTGTATATATAAAAATTTATTTCGTGTATCTCGGAAACGGCTTGTGGTGGTTTGGATCAAATTTTATGTTTAAATAAGATTTTGCTGTTTGAGTTTATCTATATAAGTGTCTTTTCTGAAGAAAAGTGATTTCAATTATAAAAACACTTTTTATAACTAAATATTGACATGCGGCTATACATAAGATGCATAAAAGTATCAGAGATGGTGAAATGGGTAGGGCTTCGGACTCCTATGTATTTTATCATGTGCGATCAAGCTTTTGCAGTTTAATTTGATTTCGCTTATAACTTTAATTGAGCTATAGAATAGGATTTTATTTACAATTTTACAAAAAAAAAAAAAAAAAATGAGCAAAGCGCGGCCTTCTAGATATTTTAAACAAAGCAACAGTTCTTTGAAATAGAATCGAAAATTCCTTTTTAAAAAGTAAAATTATAATTGGCATCAACATATCATTATATGCAATAGAATGAGCATGGTATTATAAAGTCTATGTCTATCGACTTAATTTAGTATGAGTTTCACATAATGTGAAACAGTTACGGAACAAAACTGGTAACTGAGTTTGATTTTCAATGATGTAAAAACATTATAAATGTCAGAAGTGCCGCGCAATACATTGAAAAAGGAATAAAAAAAGTAACCCTCATCTTAAATTATTATGTTTATTCTGCTATTCAATATTAAATTATTAAACCCTTCACGAAATTATTCTGTTTAGACAGCTATTAAGAGCTATTATGAGTAACACACGTTTTACATACAACTATAAGTGTTTCAACTATTAATAAATGTTGAATTTTTTTTGGTCATAAATAAAAACCAACCAAAAAATAAACGGTTTCGTTACCTGTACTACCTATGAACCTAATTCTCTTAATTTATTCCAATAGCAAATCCTTATTATGAATGGAATTCCCTCCGTTTTTGACTTTAAATAAGTAAACATAAAAAAAATTTCTATTTAAAATTAGGTGTAATAACTGCTTTGTACTTTATACAAGAACAGAATTTTTTAAGTAACACTCCTTTATCATAATTAATCGCCCGCGTTGTCAATATCACAGCAGCTCAGTGGATAAGCCACTAGACAAACAGTTAGTCATACAAATGATCTTGCGTTCGAAGCTTGAAGATAGGATTGTTGAGTAAAATTATCAAGGAGTACTACATAAAGTTATTTAAAGTTTATTGTTTCGCTATATTTAGAGCTTCATTATAATACAAGACGAGATAATTTTGTACAATATCATACAATACTTTTAACTTCTTCCAATACTGTATAGTATTGAACAAAATTGCACAATATCATGAAAAAATATAATATGTGTAATATTGTAAAGTTCTTAAATTTTATACTGTTTCAATAATGGAGAAAATATTATATAATTTTACTTTTGCAAAGTTTAGGATATGGGGCGATGTATTTCATATATATCTGCTGTATCCATTTAGGTGCCAATATTTCGTTGATGACACAAAGCGATGAACTGCTTCGTTCAGTGGTGGTGGTGTGGTCAGTTGTCTACAACAACAAGAAGAAGACACAAAGCGATGAGAATCTCTTTTAATTTTAATTATTAAGATGCAAAATTTATACAATTATCAACAGATATCAACTTCTAAGATACTGATATCTGCGCAATTTTGTCGAAACAACTGATATCAAGGGGCTACTAAATGAACTCATCTTTAAAAGCGAGGGCTTGGTATAGTAGAATAGAATTCTTAAAAGATTGAAATCAAAATTACTTTGATCTTTCATCAAACGAAAGAAGATATAATGGAAGTTTTAAAAATGATCAGCTGCGATTTTGAATATTTCACGGTGATGATGAAAGAAAAAAAAAAGGGGGGGGGGTAATGTGAAGAAGACATACCGATTGGAAACTCATATAGAAGAATTTTTTCCATAGTACTCAAAAAAAAAAAATTTTTTTTTTGAAAAAAGAATTACTTTTAAGATTAGTAACGCTTTCACAGAACAAAATTTTGGCAAACGTTTATCGTTATTTGGTTCAGAAACATCCGTCCTACCATCTTTCATTTAAAGCATGATGACAAATGATCACAAGAAATTTTTAGCAAAATAATTTGACATTCACATTACAAATTTTTATAAGTTGCAACAAATTGTTACACCTTCTTTTAAATGGAATTAAAGAAGTTAAAAAGTCTCTTTCAGTATCATGGAAGACAAAATTCAACTATTTTTATTGAAAATAAATGGTTAAAAAACAACAGAAAAATATTTATTCAATTAAGCCTCCGAATTCATTAAAAATTGAGTAAAAACCATTAAAATTTTATTTAAAGTAAGTAAGTAATATTTAAAGTATTTATTTAAAGTAAAAAAAAAGTTAAGATTATTTAAGAAAAAGTTAAGTATAGTTATCAAAAGTTTGCTTTCGAAAAATTCTTCATTTGAATATTTACGATATATCTAACATGTTGGAATTATTCTGTTTAAATATATTATCAATAATTACAAAAATCCGTCTGCGTTTTATTGAGAAGTCTATTCCACCTTTTTCTAAATACTGAAATTTTACCAAAAAGCTGAAAATAGTTTCGGGAAAATAATGTCAGTCTTGATGTCTCAATTACTTTTAATTGCTTTTAAATCTAATTTTCAATTTATTCAAAAAGTAAATTCTTAGTTACGAGCGGAAATCGCTTTCTTTTTAATTTCAAATTATATTTTTAACTCGCAATTGTAAAAAAGTAATTTAATTAAAGTGGCAATCAAAATGAGAGGTCGAGGTGCATGATTGTATTGAGGCAAATTCCCAAGCAGCCACTCCTTTATCGTAATATATGATCTTTCACTAATCCAATGGATACATGCTGAATATATAGTTAAAGATCCGGCACCGAACCTCGCGATAAGCCACAAATGTTAATAATAGGAAAGATAAGATGTATGAAAATGTAACACATGCTGAGCAAATATATTATGCACAAGTGAAAAGTATTAATTTCCTCCTTTTACTTTTAATTTTAATCTAATGTTAAAATATTGGGGAAATATTTTAGGAATTACGTTTCTGAAGATTTGTACAATATCAGAAACTATATTGTGCATACAATATCGAGAAGCCTATTTTGCAACACTGGAATTCAATATTGAACAATATGAAAACAGTCTTATATTTTACATATTCTCAGTATTGTAAAGAAATATTATATATTATTTTTCCAATTTTACAAACCTATAAAATTTAGTGCTTTGCTTCGGACATACAAATATGATTGTAAAAATAATTTAACTTTTCAAGAAGTATTTTAAGTGAATCGGAACTATGAGAGAAATGCCTCATAACTTTACCTGTGAATACTCAAAACGGAAAGACAATCTGAGAACGCAATACTCATTTTATGTATTCAAAACCGAAATTTTCTTTAAAAAAAAAAGCTGACTCGGCACATTTTTTAGACTTTGATGTTCATATGATACGGCAGATTGATGTCAGACAATCAAAATTACGGCAATTAGATTCTAGAAGGCGCGAGGAAGCCAAAAGGTTAGTGCGACTGTGGCGAGAAAAGAAATAAATTTGAAAACCCTGAAAAAATGACCCGCATAAGACTCATGTGACATATATATATATATAGCCGAAGAGAAAAGACACTTTTGTAATTTTAAAACTTCTCTTTATCCATCCCGGGAGGCATACTTTATATACAAGCAAGAAGTGACGAGACACGTCAATCTACAGCACGGCACAAGAGCGGAAAGAGAAAAAAACGAACGAAATATTTATTCCCATGATTATAGACTGTAAGATTCTGATAGGGATTTCTTTACACGCGTCGATTTAGGTAAAGGAATTATAGGGATCTTTAAAAAGAATGTGTTAGATCGATACATTTTTATCATTTCACTCAGAGTGTGGGAACTTGTCGATCTCAACAATTTTACAGAGCTTTTATTTCATTAATTAAATAAAATAGGTGGAATTGGATCAGGAAATAAGAGAACATTTTAAAAAGAAGTTAATATGGCTGAATTAAGATGAAACTTTGCAAATTAATTAGGGTTTAATTTAGGTTTTAAAATATCATTGCACACACACACACACACACACACACACACACACACACACACACACACACACACACACACACACACACACACACACACACACACACACACACTTATATATACTGAAAATCAATATAAAAACAGAATGGGAATCTTAGCAAATAACGCATGAATTTGATCATTGTGTTTTAATATATGTTTAGAGAGTGAAATAAAATATTTTTTACAAAAAAGAAATTCAGCCATGAAGCGTCGTCACAATGAAAAATTTCATTCTATTTTTCTTCCTGGTGGGCATTAAAAAATTCAGAGCTTATACCTGTTTTTGATCTTTTCTAACATAGTTTTTCTATAAAGAGAAAAGCTTTTAAGCTCAGATGATACAAATGCTTTTTGCCTTTTCCACTTCGTTTGAAATTCAAATCTTAGATGCTTTCTGTTGGAAGTTTCAAGCTTTGTGATCGTAAATATTTATATATTCACAACCAGATAGTACTAAGAAATCTTGTAGCCTTTTTGTGTTTGGTATTTGCTACTAATATGAATTAAAATGAAAAAGTGTTTCTTTTTTTCAAAATGTGTATTTCAAAACCAAATAGTAAAAGAGAAATGTGTTGATAGATGACTATAAGAAAAATGGAATTTTACTTACATTTTTAATAAAATCGATGATATTCCCGCGCTCCCCGGAAGTAAAGCCCCTTCATGTGTAATTTTTTTTTTATGTAAAAACTACTTTTCTATAAAATATTATTATCCTTCTATTGTTTAAAATCCTTTTTTTGTAGTAATTTATCTATCTATTTGCAATACTAACATAAAAAAAAATAATGTTATTAAATGAAATGTTTTTTAAACTAAATTAAAAGATCTATTGAAGTTGACGATTATAAAATCTCTCCGATAACTGCTTTACTCCATAAGTTTGAAATATTTGTGATGTTAGTCCTACAAATTTTGTTTCAAATAAAAGAAAGATTTAAAGATAATTTTGTGGGCCAATTATTTAAATTACGTTAATTTTTTATTCATAAAAAAAATTGGAAAATACACTGTATCAATAGTTTTCCTGACATAAACTGTTAATCCTTTCCACTTCTAAAGATTTCTCTTAGAATTTTGCTCAAGTGCTTTGGCATTAGTTCTTCAAACATATTAATGTTCATCAACAATAAAAAAAATATTTCATTTGCTCACAAAAGTTTTGCTTTCCGAGCCTTCGTTTGAACTGAAACGGAGTACATATTTTTATTTGGACATTGTTA
Source organism: Argiope bruennichi (assembly GCF_947563725.1). Lineage (NCBI taxonomy): Eukaryota > Metazoa > Arthropoda > Arachnida > Araneae > Araneidae > Argiope > Argiope bruennichi. The sequence continues at coordinate 123,377,384 of NC_079162.1, forward strand.
AATCACTACTTTAAAACAAGCAAAAAACATCGTCAACAAATATGTATTAGTATAAAAGAAAATCTTGAAAAAAATGTTAGAGAAGTTTGAAGTCTTAACGTTCCCTAACAAAGGAGTACTTAAATAAATTAATATTAATTGAATTAATTGCACAGATAGGAAAATGATATTGTTCAAAAAGATAAAATTTTGAATTTTACGATGGTGTAACAATAAATTTTTTGGGATAATTTTCACCGAATTTACTAAAGAAAACAAGAACAATTTTGGTTCCTTCTCACAGGCTGTAGCCACGGCTGTCTTTGAAATCTGTATCATTTGTTCATGATACTTTTACTGTTTCCGTCTGAGCGATTGACCTACATTTGCTTTGAAGCCACATTAAATCATTATTTCAGTGACATCAAATATGATGTCAAAATAAAGGAAACTTTTAAAAAATAGTGGTAGAGTGACTCAAAGTCTTCAGTAAAGGAGTACCTACAAATTTCTTTAATTCAAGATCGTCTGAGTCAAATATTCTAAAGAATTAATAATAATTGAAAGAAAATCGCACAAAAATGAAACTGGTATTGTTAAAATAGAAAAATCTTTAATTTCATGATGGCATAATTTTTTTCCGATAATTTCCCCCTAAGCTATTGTGAAAAAAAAAAACCCGACAAAGTTTGGGCTAATTTCTCATAGCCCGAAGATTCTGATAGGGATTTCTGTACACGTGTCGATTTAGGATAAGGAAATATAGGTATCTTTTAAATAGAATTCGCTTAATTTTTTATCCCTTCACTTGGAGCTTGGAAACTGCTGATTTAAGCATTTTTATAGAGCTTTTGTTGAATTAATTATGCAAAAAAAGGTAGAATTGGATCAGGAAATAAGAGAACATTTTAGAATAGACTGAACTAAGATAAAGCTTTGGAAATTAATTAAGGTTAAAATTTAGATTTAAAAAATATTATTACACATATATAGACACACACAATGTGTTTTTACTTATATTAAGATTTTAATTCTTAATGAATACTTAGGAATATTCTTTTATGTCATATTCTTTGTGGTTTAGTTTCTTCATTGCACTGCTTTCAATGATTCACACTTTTAGGATTTTTTTCTAACTTTCATACTTTGATGAAAAAAAGGGCATATTCAATTTTCTATACACTAATATAAGCCCATCTTTGCAACTATTTTACTTTTGTTATTTATTTTTTAGTATTTAATGTATTTTAGAACTCATTATTATGAATATAATGGAATCGTAAATTCCATTTCTCTATTTTTCCTCAAATTCACTAACAGATGGAGCCTATCATATAGAATCAAAATATAAGTGAAATTAATAGGTTAAATGATAATTAAGCTCTAAAATTAAAATATTGTAATGACTTGGAAACAGACCGCTGCGTAGAAATTCAAAACTCTAGTTCATATAGAAATGAATGAAAAATATGTTATAAAACTACAACTTTACAAATATGAAATAAGTCGAGTAAAATTGATTCATTTACACAATTTAATTAACTAGGAAACTTTTCCAATCAATCGAAGTTTGATTTAATTGGATGATAGAATAATGAGAAAACAGATAATACTTCTGAAGTAAACATGCTAACAAAGTGAAACAGAAAACTTTAAGAATCTTCTTGGCTTGCGGTTCAAAATATTATGTTGTTTCACTAGTTACTTGGTATTTTAAAATAAGAAACATTTTCTTATAAGCATTTGTTCGAACTCATTAATATTAACAAAGCGATTTTCCATCGAGATAGGAAGCTAAAATTTTAAAGCTATATTGACGAAATTAATCCTTGAGATTTCATTAAAATCTTTATAGTAAAATGAAATTCTTGTGTAACTGCAAACAATCTTCTGTTCCAGATGATTACAGAAATACTTGTATTATTCAGATTTTAGTTATTAGAAGCTGCCAGTGAGAAGAAATGAAGTGAGTTAAACTATAATTTTAAATCTCTACCGTGAAACTGCAGAAAAATACATTTTCCATCGGAAAAAAAGAACTAAATAAATAAATAAAAAGAGCTACAGTTCTTGAGACAAAGAGCTTAAATTCTTGTTGGAAAATAAGACAAAATAATTCTCCCCGTAACTCGTAATCGAGAGTCTTATCGTAAGGTTCTATGAAAAAAAAAAAATCTCCCCAAACTTTAACTCCAGTCTTAATCGTAGATAGAGAAAGAAGACAAGGAAAGATGTTGCTGCGTTTGTACCACTTGTGAAATGTAAAAAGAAGACGGAAGAGAAAAAAGCGCCCTTCTCGTCTCTTTGTAATCTAAGTTTTTAACTTATCCTTTTTGATGGATGGTCTTACTTTTGTATTTTAGGATTTCTGAGCCGTCTTCTGTTGTCTCGAAATTCTTTGTTTAGATATGAAAAAGAACTTTCTTGAAGGCCTGATGGTGTTCTCCTTTCAGGAACAGTGATAAATAAAAAGCTCTGTTTTGTTTTTCAGAATAAAAAACTGTATTTTAGTTCCACCTAGTGAGAAAGAGATTTATTGTATTTTTACCACGCCTTCTTTGAGTCTTATAACTTTAATGAGGAATGCTCCAAGAATGATGAAGATGAAACGATCTCAGACTGTCTCTTTTTGTCTCGAGTTACCGTTTTGTAAATCTAACTATCGTTCTCATTTGTAACCAATGTTTTGCTCTATTTAATGTTTTCTCTTCCTCTCTTTTTTACATTTTAAATGATACTGTGTGCTTTAAACTCAGAGTAACTTAAGCGTTTAATCAAATGGTCTCACTAAAAAAAAGGAAGAAGACTTTCTGAGGAATGGTATCTGCCATTTTGGTTAAATGGTTAAGCAAGATAGAGATTATAGCTCGATTGAAAAAGAAAACTTTTTGTAGTTCACAATGTTACAATTAAATTATAGGCCTTAGCTAAAAGGACGAAGAAAAAAAATTATACAGATGCTAATTATTAGATTTTATAGGTCTACAAAAAAAGCACTTTTTGAAAATTGTTTTAGTTTTGATAATTCATTTTTATATTAATTCAATATTGATACGAAACATGAAATTCATTTTCTTTTAATATACAAGTTTTTTTTTTCACAAAACGCTCTCATATTTTGATAGAAATAAATCTAAATAATTGGGCATTTTTATTTTAATTTATCACATTAAAAATTCATACTTTATACTTGAGTTTTCTAACACTTTGAGGGCTAAACGAGTTAATGAGAAAGGTTACAAATCCTTATAGAAACGTATTCTCCTTTTCTGGAAACTTTCTCATTTTCTTTTCTTTTAGTGCACTTGTCGGGAATTATTTCCTTTCAAAATCCAACGTTAGTCGGTTATCATACTGACATTGCACTTTTCTTCATCCGCCTTTCCATTTCCTTTATGTCTTGGTGAAATTTTAAACCTTACCTCTCTCCGAACGTACTTTAATTTTCAGGAAAATAATTTGTGTATGAATAGAGAAAATGAATTTTGAAACTCACATTAAACCCTAATATTTGGACATTTGTCAATATCTTATAACTTTAAATGAACAATTCTTCTTGTATATATAAAAATTTATTTCGTGTATCTCAGAAATGGCTCTAACGATTTGGATCAAATTTTATTTATATAAGTTTTTTCTTTTAAAGTTTATCTATACAGGTATTTTTCAAAAAAAAAAACCCCTTTCAATTTTACACTCAGTTTTTTATAATTAACCATTAGAATAAGTTTATTCAACTTTCACTTCCACGAAGTGTGAACACACACACACACACACACACACACACACACACACACACACACACACACACACACACACACACACACACACACACACACACACACACACACACACACACACACACACACACACACACACACACACACACACACACACAACAAGTCATTGCCGAAAGAATTTTGGTCTTTCAGATATTCTCTCTTAACCATTGTTAACCATTGATTTGTAGTTTTGGTTTCTTCAGTTTACAGAAAACTAACTACGGCTAATTTAAAAGATGTACAGGCTTTTCCCTCATTTGTTCTCCTTTTGAACTAAATTTTTATTTTTTATTTTTCATCAGTTTTCTGATGTCAGGTCGGACTAATTTCACTTCCTTAAGTTTTACTTTGAATAAACCCGAAAATCATTCAAGATTTGAGTTTATGGTACTCTTTTAATTGCAAAATTAAATTGTAAGGTATCAAAAAGCACAGATTTCCCAATCACAATATTTGTGAGCCGAACCATTTACAGTATAAAGTGTCCTAGAACGATTCAAAATAATTATAAAAAACAGATGTCTGGAAATATAGGATCTTGGAGGTATTTACAATAGATTTTACACTTTGATACTCTCCCCGCTGATCTAATCAAAAGAGGTTTGACAATTAAACAATTAATAAATTGAACTTATGTAGTATGGAGGAATAAATCCAGTTAGATGGTAGCAAATGAAACTGTAGCTTCAATGCTCTAAAATTGATAATCATTTAAATATTATGAAAGTTATAAAATAAGAGTTTCATAATAAAATGAATTACTGTAGCAGAGGATCACCTAGAAGATAATCTCATTAATAGATATCCGTTCTTAGCAAACTAAGTAACGTTACTGTATAATATTTAGAATTCCTGAATAATAGAAAATTTGCCTCAAAGATATAGATAATTTTGGTATTTCTGAAACTCATGGTGAAAAGACTTATTCATCAAAGGTGTTCAGTCGAGCGTATTACGAAATGAAGTAAAATATTTAAAAGGGAAATAACATCTCCCAGAAAATGATGAACTTTTGAATTTATATCTTGATAAAGTTTGAGTTTTAACAGCTGGTATAGAATTACTATTTATAAAAGCATACAGTTTCATATACCTTGTTATAGATTACTACCATTAGGAATTTCATCACTAAGGTGTTCTAACTACACTTTTTCTAATTAGACAACTGTATTGCATATCATCCTATCTAACTAGATTTAAGGTGTAATCAAAAGGTGCGCGAATTGTTTAAAACACAGATTATTTGTCAAATGATGAATGATTTATATAGAAACAGAATTGTGCCATCTAGACCCTTTGATAAGGTAGATATTGAATTTGCTAATTAAATGACCTCTAGCAAAAACACCTAGTCAGTCACTGGCTGGGACTTCATTATTATATCATTCTGAGCAAAATACTGCTAATGGTTCTTTATATTTCACCTTTAGCTGAACTTAGAGAGCCGACACCTCATATACAAAAAGCCCCAGGGAGGACTTTCACTGTCAATACTGGTTGGATTTTCTTGCAGGAGCCCTTTATTTCCTCAAAAAAGGAGTAAATGGAAAGATGAAAGGAGATGGGTTAGTTTTTCAAGTATTTAAAAACAAGTATCGTCCTACCGTTCAGCCAGTTTTAAAATTTTTAAGGTATCATTGCATTACGGAAAAGTTGGCTCTCACTGTTTTGTAGTAATTAAAATTTTCACAATTAACCTTAATTTATCTTTCATTTGTATTTCTGCTCATGTATCTTGTACCTTAATTTTGTATTTGCTTTTTAAAGGAAATAACATTGTTTGAAAATTTTAATTTAATAAACGAAAGCTTTGATATGAAATAAATTTCTTAATTGTCACTCGCATTAAATATTGCATATGTAGCTTTATTATGCATATTATTTCAGGGTATTCAGGTATCTTTTGGATGATCTCTTGTCTGTTTCAAAATTTTAATTTATTATATCTTCTGTCGATACATATACAACGTTTTTTATATCGAATTAATTTTGAACTTGGTCAAAATTCTTTTATACTCATATTTTTTGCGTGATAATTTTGTATTTGAAATATATTTCGTAGATTAATAATCTTCATATGTTGCCGGTAATCCAAAACCAGTAGTTTTGAAACATCGCTAATATTAGGTGCTTTCATATATTTTAATCAGCGACATCTATTGATAAACTTGCGAAGTATCTATATAAACGACAATAGTTTTCAGTTTTACCAATTTATTATTACTTTATTGTTATCATTTTGAAAGTTTTCCAATATGTATTATTGAGTTATTCAGTGTATAAAGACCTTAATCATGGAACACTCCAAATTACATTTTCGATATTCATTGCTTTTTTTTGTTTGATTTGAAGAAATCTGCTGCCGAAGCCCATCAGACACTTTTAGAAACTTATGGTGGTCTGCTCCGTCCTATCCCAATTGTCGGTTTTGGTTTCAACGGTTTAAGAGTGGTGATTTCGATGTCAATGGCAAAGAACGGTCTGGAGGACAAAAAAAAAAAAAAATTGAAGACAATCTGTTGCAAAACTTATTGGACGAAAATGAGAAAAATATTTTGATTTATATATATTGCAATAATTTTTCTCAATAAATGCCCTTTTAAAGCGAAAAAATAATCAAAATACATGCAAGCACCTAATAGTTATGTTGTCTAACACATTTCTTGATTTATTTACGGTAAGCAGAATTAAATCTGCTGCCAAAGCCCATCAGACACTTTTAGAAACATATGATGATGTTGCTCCGTCATATCCCAATTGTCGGTTTCAACGATTTAAGAGTGGTGATTTCGATTTCAAAGGCCTGGAGGACCAAAAAAATTTGAAGGCAATCAATTGCAAGACTTATTGGAGGAAAATGGGGAAAAGTTGTAGAAAATGATGAATAATATTTTGATTGATATATATTGTACCAATTTTTCTCAATAAATGTCTTTTTAAAGTGAAAAAATGATAAAAATACGTGCAAGCACCTAATAAATTAGATAATGTCTAATAAAATGTAATATATAATTAATAAAGTGTTATCAATTATGTATTGGCATTGTTGGGAATAAAAATTGATTGAAAGCAAACGCCAGCATAAATTAAACAGCTTTTTTTCTCGTCAGATTCGCGGTAAAGGTAATTGCCGCTCCTAATTGTTTTCAGATAAACTCTTTCCATCCAACAAATTAGCAATGGGGTGATAACCACACCATGGCGAACATTCATCTAACTTTCCCGATCCGAAATCTCAAGCTAGACGGAATCCTTCTAAATTCATCTTCTTAGTTTATGGATTCCAGCCTCTAATGAATTTAGAAAATCAAGAATAGAATCGATCGCAAGCGCGGGTTACGTTTAGAAATTCCATTCTTTCCCTTAATTAGCGAGGGATTAGTTTTCCCAATGGGGAGTGATGTTAAGATCGTAAAGTGAGAGCGCTTAAGGAAAATATTCGCAATTATTTGCTGAAAACATTTCATTTAACATGCCGTGGTTCCCAATACAACTTGGGATAAAAATTTTAAATCCTAAAGCAGACATAAAGGATGCGGGGGTGGAGGTAGGGGAAGGAGTAATCGCCGTGTCATTTATTAGCCCTTATGGAATGAATGGAGGGTTGCTGGGCTTTACGTAAGGCAACAGATGGTCTACATTAAGCCCAGCAGTGCGTCAAGATTGCCGATTGGTTGTTATTGTTGCTGTTTTTAGCTGGAGTATTAGGAATTACTGGTAATGTGCTTTGGGGTTATGTCCGACTATGAAAAGTGTCTACTCGGTAAAGAAGGAAACTGGCGTAAGATGTATATTAGAAATGGGAATTTTAAGGAAAGTATTTTCAGTAATTTATTTTGTTTAAACATTTCTAATTCTAAACAAGAAATGCTTCTGAGTGATATCCTTAAAGATGATTCTTAATTCCAAGGCTTAATAAATATTATAGACTAGTCACCTCAGACGACTAGCTGGTTCGCTAGAAATTTTGCTTATATTTGTTTTCAGATAAATGGTTTAGATATAACTCCATGTCCATGATTTTGCAAAATTATTTTATATTAAAGTCGTATTACTTTAAGTGTCTTACTTTAGTTCCATTTATTGTGTACACGAATCTTTCTCGTGAAAATAGTTCCATATCGTCACAGGGCTATTAAAAAAAATAAATGCTCGGTTCATCTATCCTCTAAGTTTCGCGATGTTGTGACTTCATTTTTTAAATTTGTTTTGTAAACGTAACTTGTTTTAAACTTTAAAACCTGAATCCTCCTTCTTTAACTTTTAACAATGGAAGAAAATCATGTGATTCAATGTTTTCTGAAACAATGAAAACGGTTTGAATTTCAGGGCAACAATGTAATCCATTGCTAGAAATTAAGTAAAGAAATATATTTAAAAAATTGCTAAAATTCAGCAAAATTTTTCACGTTTATTAATTGGCATCAGTAAAAAGACAATTATTTTTTATATTTTAAAACGGTATGAAAGTTATTTTTATGCAGTAATATTTTCAAGAGTTAAACTTTAAAATTCAACTTGATTTTTAATTAATTAAAATTTCAAAAAAAATTACACCAAAGTGTATATCCCTATCCCCCAAGGTAAATAGGGTTTAAATGTCGTAGTTGTAACGATCTGGCCTGTAAAGCGCAAACACACACACACACACACACACACACACACACACACACACACACACACACACACACACACACACACACACACACACACACACACACACACACACACACACACACACACACACACACACACACACACACACACACACACACACACACACACACACACACCTCTATTATTAATTTAGAAGACTATATATACAATTCTATAATTCTATATGTAAGATTATTTATTTCAAGACTTAATATATACAATTTCATTTGGAAGGTTTTACCCTGCCACGTCTCGCCTGTTGTAATCGCAGAAATGCAGCAAACCTTTATATTATGATAAGAATTCACATTTTTTCTGACATTTTTCCATAATATGAATTCGATTATATGGTTTTAGCAATTAAAATGCCTATAGTTTGCAAAACTCCTATAAACTTAATTACAGTGGAAAAGTTGTTAGTACTCCTATAAAACATCTAAATCACAAAAGACATAAATAATAAGTTCTTGGATTGCAAAAGGATCAATACAATAATGTACACAAAATTATTTTGCGCACATAGAACAAGAGAATAAACAGAGTTCCTTCTCTTGCAAATTGACATTTCTGAACATCTTGTTGTGCTGCAAAATGCACATCATCATTTAACAAATGATTATAATCTAGGATAATCTTCCGCTCTTTCTTTCCATTTCATTCATTTTCCGATTTTATTTTAATTCTCATGATTTTAATATTTACGTGAAATTAGCATTTCAAGCTAAATTTATAACATTCAATTAAGCATTTAATATTAATATTATTTTTTTTACTAAGAAACACTTATTCAATTGATGAGTGAATACTAATCTAAAAATCTAGCAATGGAACTGAGAATTTGAATTCTAAAAGGATAAAATACTTTTTTTTGTTAAATAAGTATTTTTCAACTAGGAATAAAAATGTCGTGCAACAGATTTCTTTTATGAATTGATAAACAGCGAATGTGCTTAATTTTGAAGGGAAAAAATCATAATACTTTGATTTAGCCGGACTTGTTTCATAGTTATAAAGATGAGATTTTGTAATCGTTTCTGCAATTTTTTTCGTTTCTTTTTTCCCAATATTCAAGGGCTTTGAAATTTCATAAACTAGTCTTTTTCAGAGAAAACACTATTTGATTATTTTTAGAAAATAATTATAAGCTAATCGAAGTGAATTAAATTTTGTATTAGTAGCCTTACATAGCTGTGAAATAGTGAAAAAAACTTACTGGAAATGTGCCCTGTAATTATTATAACGAATTACAAATTAAAGACAAAAAAAGTTGAAAATAGATAAAACAAAAATATTATATGTTTTTAAGTACAATAATAAAAATGTGCTCTTAAATATTCTTTTTTTTATTTATTTTTAAAATACTCTTATATTGAAATATTTTTAAATGAATAAATATTGAAAATCAATTATTCATCATTTAAATCGTATGAATTCTTTAAATATTTAACAATTTTTTCTAATTTTCCAAAGTTAATTTATGGATAAATTTGTTAAGCCTGAGAAGGTTATATTATTATTATTATTATCTAAAAGAATACATGACACAGTGCAGCAAAGAAATTATGCTATTGTTTTTAATGCAAACGAATATTGTTGATGATCTCAGAGAATATTGAAGAATAGTTTGACAAAGGAGCCATTTATTTATAGCGATACACTAAAGGCTCCAAAAGATTATTAAAAACATAAGAGGAACGGATTCCGCATTTCTCTCTATTTACGCAGCATTAACGGAATCCAGATAAATTAAATGAGGTATTTATTAGAACAATAGCATCACTTTAACGTATGCGATTTAATAGCCAATGGACACTTACAGAGTAGGAAGAAACCATTTTAGAGAATATTTTGAGGGGAGAGAAATGAGAATTGAATTTCAACACATACGTTATAAAATTATTTTAATGGTTTATATTAACTGGTTTCATTTTTATAAAATTATTTTAATGGTTTATATTAACTGGTTTCATTTTTATAAAATTATTTTAATGGTTTATATTAACTGGTTTCATTTTTATAAAATTATTTTAATGGTTTATATTAACTGGTTTCATTTTTATAAAATTATGTTTTGAATTTACATTTTCGGAAACGGAGGAATGAAGTGGTAAATTGTAAAAGATATAATGATGTGACCTTTGAAAAAAGGATAATTGAAGAATTTTTCAGTTTTCAACACGAATATAATTACAAAAAAAAAAAAAAAAAAAAAAAAAAAACTGTTGTTGGTTCAATCTATCAGTAATGGAACTAAATCTTTCTTGTTGTTCAAAATCTAAAAATGTTAAAATTAAAGAAAATTTATTACATGATCTAGTAACATGTCGCTCTTCAATCATGTGGGGATCTTACTGGAGCAAACTTTCTTTATATACATTTAATTCCATATCATCTTCAAAAATGTTTTTTAATAACAACTGTAATTTTTATCTCTTACTAGCTTTTAGACATTCAAAATCCTTTTAATATCAAATTTTACATGTATATATGCATGCGTATTGTCTTTGAATTTCCCAATTGCATGAAACCTTGATCCCCCGAGATTATTGATTCATTCACCATGCTGCAGGTGTATATCTTTATTAATGCCCATTAAAGCAAACATTTTAATAATATGATTTCTCTACATTTCTCGAATATTCTACGTGGGATATTTCTAGGCCAACTTAATGTAGCAGCCAAACCGAATGAGATCCAACGAACACCAAATTCAAGAAAATTATTTTGCTACTTTAAAAGGATTTGTTACTATATTACAATTCTTTTCAGAGTTTTTTAAGAGTAAGACTAAATTCCTCTTTCAGAAATAATTTTAATTATAAAAATAAATATTATTAATACCATAAATGGAAGAGTTTTATATCAATATATCTTTAATAAATATAAGAAAAATAAAAATTAAAATTATGTATACTCATTTGAATTTCTCTATTTTCAATTTTCTAATTGTAAAAATCAGGTTTGAAAAACCTGATAATTTATCTGTTCATTGAGTATTTCGCTTCATATTTAGATTTAAAAAATAAAATCCGAGAAAACTCAAATTCTTAATGCAAAATAAAAGAATATTCTATGAAATCTGTTTTTCTGAAGATTTGAAAATTTTTAATTTGTAGATTATTTTTAGTCTTCTTCACAAATGTTTAGCTTTGTGTAGAGTATCGAGTATGCATTTTGGGCTTCATCCTAATGACGGATTGAATCTAAAATTTTAAAATTTGGTACCTGATCTTGGGGCCAAAATCGTAGATATATGTCATAAATGTTATGCTTTTCAGTTATTGTGATCGTAAATTCACGAATAGAGATTAACTGATATTCAATCCATACATGGGTTCATTTCAAAATGCAGTAAAGATCTATAATTATAATGGCAAAACTTATATGCCTAGTCCCATTTTATAGTTTTCTGCATTTTTTTTATCATGTTCACATGTTCACGGACGGGCGGACAGACACTCAGATTTCTTCTCCTAGACTGATTCCATTTAAATATCAATAGAAATTTACAATTTTAGTATAAAGCCATCAGACCCACATGAATTTCTAGCTCATAAACAGACAAATAGAGATAATTAAAAATATTTTTGGAATCAGAAAGTTCAAAAGCGTAAAGATTTATGAAAATCTTTTGGTCAAAATTTTTTTGTAATACTTTATTTTCGTATAATTTAATTAAAAAAAGGAAAGCAGTAAGTTGTGTAGCAATCAAAACAGCAATAAGTAGCAAATAGTAGTAGTAAAGGAAAACAGCAATAAGTAGCAAATCAAAGCAATTAATAGAAAATGAGTAATACCTCATATTAATAACGCAAAACTCCATCGCGAGGAAGGATTATTAGCAAATATAACTTGTGTCTAGAAATTGCAATACTGAAATCTACTGAAATTGCAATTTCTATTTAATGTATAGCAAATGATCGGACAAAAATAATTTAAAAATATGTATCATATTTACGGACGGAGGGAGTATAAGAGAAAAACAATCCTCTGAAATGAAATGGGTGCCATTGCAAAACTGATTTTTTTGAAATTTATGACGATGAAAAAATAATTTTTGTGCATACGTAGGTTTTGCTGCTATTGTTGGGAAATATAAAGTTTTTGTTACTTTTCCTTTCGTTAAATCTTTAACAAAAAGTTTTGGAAAAACCTTTCTTAATTAGCGCCTGTTATTCAGTAGGAACTGCCACATTTCAAGCTTTTAGGTGCAATGACTTGGCAGATTTCTTGAAGAGTAAATCAATCAATCAATGATATTAATCTTTTATTTAAATAAATAATTCTTGTTCATCTTTGAAAGGAACTTTGAGGCAATTTTTCCAACTCAAACAGCATCAGCACAATTTCTATAGGCATCTCCTGTAAAATCAGTTTTCTTGCCCAGAGGAAAATTTTAGCAATTTTTATATTTTCCTTACAAGGTAAAAAAAATTATCATGCGAGGTTTAATGTTATTCGCATTAAGCTGACAGTATTTTGATGCTGACTGAGCTAAATTATCCACCCAGACATCAAAAATTAGTCTTCAAGACTATGAAGTCCTCTCTTTGATAACCAATACCCGAATCTCAACCTTCATTCCTAAAATTTTGAAATATCTTTGATCCAGCGCTAAGGAATTTAAATTCTTATGCAAAACGTTTTTGATATCACAAATTTTCTCTATTCAAATAATATTTTTGTAACAAAACTGTCCTTCTGTTTCTAAGTCCGTTTCTGAATGTAATTTTGAAAATAATCCAATTTATTGAAATGTGTCCCACAGAATCATAAAAGTTATTGCTGTTATTTCTGATCCCAGGTATGAAACCAAAGAGTTCTAAGAAGTCCAAAAACAATAGCGGACCCCTTAAAATCTCAAAAATCGTAAAATTTAAACATTTAAGAATATGATTGGGGGAGGCGTGATCTGCCTCCCCCAATCTGCCTCACCAAGGACATTCAGCAAAGATCCTCCGTCCGTGTTGGAAGGTGAGGGATTTGGTGTGTCCACTAAAAAAACGAGAGACATCCGCTTGCTGTTTTCTAGAGATATTCAGACGGTGACACCAACCGGGACTCTTAGCAAAGTACCAAGGGTGAGCAAGTGGGACTCTCCAAAGTGCACTCGACTCCATCTTTTTGATAGAGGAGATTTGAAAATAAGTTTATGTTGCATCACCATGAAATATGTTAGCTGAGACAGTCTTAGCTAAGTTATCAGCTATCTCATTACCATTTAAACCAACATGTGAGGGGACCCATTGAAAGTGCATAGAGTGTTCAGCGGAGAGCCTGGCAATAAGGTCTAAGATATTCAAACTAATCTTGTCCCCTACTTTCGTCCAATGAAAAAGGTGCTGTATAGAGGTACGACTGTCCGTTAAAATCCAAATGTCCCATTCAATAATCCAGTTTATTGAAATGTGTCCCACAGAATCATAAAAGGATTTACGTTTATATTGTATAGCTTAAGAAAAGAGTGTATTTATTTTCTGCTTTATTTAATTATTATTAGTCGAATCTCGAATTATTAGAATTGCTTTCCTCAATGGATGTCCTTTTTATCATATATATTATTTTAAATTAAATTTCAGCCATTTGTATGTGCATGAAGGAGGAAGAAAGCACTACAATCCTGCTTATACTTTCCATCATCTTTAAAAAGAAACCCTGAAAACAAAGCATTACAAAATTTTATAAACATGAAATAAAATTTTGATACTTTGATGTTAAAATAAAACAAAGAGCCTTTTTTCATTCCTTTTTGGAGATTTTTCTTACAACAATACGAAATATCTCCTCATAATATATAGATGCATTTGATTTTAAAATGATTTTTAACATGTGCTAATGCTAATATTTAATATGTTTTAATAAGACTGATACTACCTTTTTCTGACTTGTAACATTCACGAATTTTAACAAAAATCTACCGAGAAAGTTATTTTATATAGCCATGAAAAATAAATACCGTTTCCGTAAGTATTTCGTTATTTAGAGTAAATTGTGTGTTTTACCGTAATACGATGCAGAAAGAGACATATCCAAAATTACAAAAGGAAATAATTTTCATGACAGGGCAATTGAAACATGTATTGAGTAGTGTTCGGCATTTCTATGATGTGACGTTATCTTCAGATAGTGTAACTAAATTATCGTTTTTTTTTTTTTTTTTTTTTTTACTTTTGATTCATCAAGGCTTACAAATGGCGCAACTGATTTATCGTTTGATTTCTGACTTTTAATTAATTAATATCGCGCCACAAAGAATTACGAAAATATCGTTTAGTGTTTTTGAACTTTTCCTCAGTTTTAATTACCGCATTCTTATAATACGCAACTTATGTTTATTCTTCAGCGTTTATTATTTCTTTATAACCAACCGCACTTTTAAGATTTTAACAGCACTCTTACGAATTGTAAATGTTTCTCAAAGAATCTGTACCGTAAAGCATCAAAAACAAATGAGAGACAGATATTTTAATTCAATAAATATATGCTTCTACTTAGCTTTTATTTGAAAACGTATCAAAAGTATTGCAAAAAATTTTCTTCATTCGCATAACAGATACCACTGTTCAGGCATTTCATATAAGAGGAAAAATTATTTCCTAATATTTCCATGTTGAAATAGCGCAGCATGTCTAAAATTCCATTTCAAGGAATGAAACTCCAAACAACCAGTTTTCGCAGACAAAATCTGAAAAGAAAATTTTTATAAATTATGTAATGTTTTAACATTTTATTTTTTCAGCATTTTCATTCCGCCGAGAAGAAAAACCGAAATTACAAATACGACATTTTTAGATTCAAATGAATATTAATTACAATAGAAATAAAAATATCATTTATACAATAATAAATTAAATTTAATAGCTTTGTACAGTCATTGCCATTTTTTTGAAAATCATAAATAAGAAAATTATAAATATTTATAATCTAATAATTTTAAAATTCACATGATTATCGGCGCATAGAACGTTCTAAGAATGCATCATTGTAATATAATTTGGTGGTGAACGACTATTTATTTATTTTCATTTTTTATCATTGATATATCTTCTTGTTTCTTTTGTTTTATAATACTTTTATCAGAATAATTTTGTACATTTCGATCTCGTTCTACGCACTTCTTAGTAACGTTTTCGAAAAAAGTCAATAGAATAACTTTCCAAAATTTGAAATTTTTGTTCCTTTTTGAAGCATTAGTAATATGATGAATAAGTAGCCCTTATTGGCACATCTTCTAAACAGTAAGAAAGTATTAAGATAATGAAAACTTAAGTTCATGAAGAAACGACTATATACTTACATTCGAAAAAAAAAATAATTCTTCAAAATTGCTATGAACTTATATTCATTCTTAAAATGCCTTAATATTTAAAAAATAAATTATGAAAAAAAATGTGAATGCTATAGTAGTGGAGTATCATCGATTCAACAGGAAAGGACATTTTTTAAATACATTAATCAGTATATACAATTTTCCATCGATTTCTGTAACGTTATTTTTCTATCTAGCGATTCAGACAGTTTTTTATGTATACAAATGAATAACATTTAGTTTCGGAATCCTAAACTTCATGTTTTATTCACAATTTTTATTCTGGATTGTAGCAAAGATTTATGAGCTGAGGTCTACAGTTTTTATTGTGTAAGTTTGCATTTTATCTCGATTAGAACCCGAAAGTGTTTATGAGAGTTCTATTAAGTATAATAAAGGGCTTAATTAAAGGTAGGTAAGAAAATTCCTAATAGGTAAGAATGTTATTAGATTGCAGTTTCATATCATAATTCATTATATCCTCGCTTCATGGGACAGGTGGAAATTATTTCTGTTATTTTCGTTCAATATTATTTTTTACGTTGTATTTGGCAATGTATTTTTTTTCCTGTTGATCTCTATTTGCTTCAATCTGACTTTAATGATTAATTTTAATTTGAGTGTTCATGAGCATTATGGAGTATGGAAAAAATCCCATCCAAGGAAGCAAAATACTTTTTTTTTGATACATTGTTGCAAGGTTTAGTGAAATAAGGTCTGCTGATTCATAATATTCTCACTTCATTTGGAGGTCATTGTTATTATTTTCTTTCAGTTTTCTTTCTATTTTGTATTTTGCATTGCAATTTTTTTGTTAGTGAATCACTATTTGTTTCAAACCGATTTTGGTGATTAGTTTTTCGTGAGCATCACTGAAAGGAAGCAAAACTTTTAATGTAGTAACATAATATTTTCAACTAAAGTGTACTGCAGATAAAGATTTTTTTTTTGAAAATTTCTTAAGCAATTTGCCAATGTACATTATATTTTCTACTTAAAATAATCTGTGACAATCGCACCTGAGATATAACACACAGTTGATATGGATTTTTCTCTTCTTTTTTTCATGACGTTGATATGGGACGCGTATAGGTGTGAATTAGATTTGTGAAATCTTAAACTGAGCTCTAGATTACTGCAGCCGATCCTTCTACAATTCGACGAAATGATGATATTGGTGAGGAAGACTACGAAAATTTAAGAATTGGAAAATTGTCAGAATATAAAGAAGTAAAAGATGTCGAAAAAAATGTCAAAACTTGCAAGATTGCATTCTGAGCAATACATTAAAATATAAAATACCATTGAATGGAAAGAAAAGCGATAGACAATCTAAAAAAATTCTTTGTGTTAACTAGAAACTTGCAATATTTATTTTGTAGCATAATAATGAATTACTAATTAAGAGTCGGAGAATCCATTCTCCTTTCTTATAAAGGATCGAGTGAACCCTGAGTGAACTGTCGTGGAAAGTGACGCATTTGTTGAGGAGTCGTTATCTGCACAATGCATAGTAATGTGAAGTCCATTTCTGTAAACCTAGTTTAGAAATGATATTCGATTGTTGAGCAATTCTGTAAAAATTTTTTTTTCAATATATTTGTACTTCTAGGGTTAAGCTGCTAAATCCATATTTGACAAAGATCTCGACTGAGCAATTTAAAGATTTTGTTGGAAATTGGAAAAACAACAAGTCATAGAAAAACACTGAATTTTTTTCTTTTGTTTAAAATAAAGCATCAACTGCTTACACAATTCTAATTTTCAATTAAAATTTTTTTTATTTAAATTCCTTATTTATAAATTTCATCTCTATATTTTTTATAAACATCAAAGGCTTTCTTTAATCTTTCATTTCAGCTAAATACATTTTATTGAGAGAATTTCATATTTGATTGACAAGTAATTATATCTTCTTTAAATTCTTCAAGTAATTATATCTTCTTAAACGAAATATTATTTCTATTAACAGAGCAAACATTTTAATACTTTTAGAAAATGCAATGAAAATGTGCTTTCTAAAATGAGTAAGTGATGCTGAGAATCGTTATTGTTATTATCTTTTATTTATGATGTTGGAGAATTTCATTGAGATTATTGGAATCTTTTATTTATGATCGACATATTACGAGAACCGATTTACTTGTACTGATTTGAGGATAGAACTCATAGCAATAACGTGTGAAGATACATATGAGTTAGATAAACTCATGGCGCCCTCTATTATCGTAAATTGAAACAAAAATCAACTAGAAATTTGTTTGATGATTATTTAATTTTTTGTTTTGTACTAAAAAGGTATCACCGAGAAGATATAATATTTTAAAGTTATATTTTATAATAGTATGTTAATTGTTTTAAAAGCAGATAAATTATTTATTTTTTCTTTAAAATTATTTTAATAAAATAAAATATGTTTAGCATCCATTCTATGTCTCTTCGCATTTTCGAAGGAGTATATGAAAAAAGTCTGAAAAAATGAAATGCTTTTAAAGCATTATACAATAATACAAAAAATTAAGTACATTATTAAAGGTGTACAATGGACGCATAATTTTAGTAAAAAACAAATTTTGTATTCTTCGGAAAAATTTTATTTATTATAAAGATATTTTAAATAATTATTACATAAAAAAATCATTGCCAATTAAAGAGAAGATATCTTGCTCATAATTTCTTAGTTGTTAAATTGAATTAAATTGATTAAAATTAACATTAATAGAAGCATGTTTAATAATAGAAGCATGTTAAATATAATAATAATAGAAGCATGTTAAATATAATAATAATAGAAGCATGTTAAATTAATAGGTATATTATTGTTGCAAAATATCGACTCATTTTTAATTTTTCCGAATGATCTGTTGGTGTGATGTCTGAATATTTTTATTCAAGTAGTAAGTAGTATATATATATATATATATATATATATATATATATATATATATATATATATATATATATATATATATATATATATATATATATATATATATATATATATATATATATATATATATATATATATATATCGTGTAGTTAGGGTCGGATTAAACCTTCTAGAGGACCTAAGGAGTTGCATGTCTCGGCCCTCTTTCTCTCCTAATTTCCACACCAGATATATTTTTATTGATTTTAACTCTCTATATAAGACGTTTTATATAGCAAATTATGATAAACTGACGAAGCATTTAAATACGGGTCCTTTTCGAAAGAATTGATTTCAGAATTTCTCAAATTTAAAAAGAAATCGATTCAATTTTAAAAGTAATTTAAAATATAATATAAATAAAGACTTTTGAACATAATCAAAATGTTATTTAATTTTAGAGTCAAGTATTTTTTAAATTATAAAGCAACATATTATTTAGACTTTTTCAGCATTATATTGTAAAGCTTGTAAAAGATAATTAATTAATAAGTTATATTAAAATTACATTCCATCATTTAAATGACACTTGATTTTAAATATCATCAATTTGAATACAAGGTTTTTATAAATTAAATGAAAGCATAAAATTTATATACTCAAAATATCAAATTCTCGGGGCTTTTAATTTTATAGGGCCCTTAGACAGTTGCCAACTTTTCCTATTTGATTATACCGCCCTGCTTGAAGTAATTATAGGTATTTTGAATGTTTACACCTTTTACGGATTTCTATGAAATAAAGTTGTATCACCACATGAAAAAGCCTTATCAGCATTCTTCATGGCTCATATAGTAAAGCAAACTGAACTGATTCTATTCTCGTCTCTGGTTGATTCTCAACGTGCTTGATGTCTTAGTAGTCTAAGCTACGGTATTTTAATTCAAGATATTATACATTTTTTGTCAATGCTCTAAGTATTTTCAGACTTTTATTTAAAATTCTGTATAACTATTCTATAATATTCTTTAAATATATAAATTCAGAATCACACAAATCGTGGACAAGTTCTTTGTTAGCTGATGCGAAGAGTTGCTTTCAGCTAATAAATCTGTTTTATTGTCAAATTGTGTCTTGCGATTCTTTCCATTCAACATTTTTAGTGGTGCCGGTAGAAATCCTTCAAATGGTATATCATAGTGATGGCCACCGCAAAAATCCTTCGTTTTTAAGAGGAGTATATTTCCTGATTTTGGACTCCTGATTTCCTCTTGATACCTCCTGATTTTCCTTCTCTTAAGGAGGGAAAGAGAACAAAGATGACGAAAGGAACCTGGATTGTTATATTATCGTCCATATATCAACAAGCAAGGAGTCCATTAATATTCCGAGAAGAGGTTGGAGAAGACACTAACAAAGGGCTCAAAAAAAGGATAGAATGCCTACATTCTACAAGTGGGACGTCATGATGTGCTTAGTCATTGTATGTTTCTTCCTCGATGTTACCGCAAAGCAGGTGTACAATACGAAGATGCCTTAAATTCATGGAAAACGATTCAATCTGAACTACATGGATTTTCTCTCCATATTGTGGAGAAGGAAGACATGAAACTTTGATTTTAGCTCCATTGAATACTTTGCGGGGGGTTGCTTCCCGTTGATCGTTGAAACGATCTGTATCCACTAGGTGAATGAATCGGTGTGGGTTCACTTCATTTCATTCATTGTTCCTAATTTAGGTATTTCGATATTCCCTCTGGCTTTCCGAAGTATGGATTCAGAATCTACCCAAAATAACCATTTTTAAAAAAATTTAAAATGCGTATATTAAAAAAAATATAATATAATATAAAAAATATAATTAAAAATATAATATATTATAAAAATATAATATAAAAATATAATTAAAAAATTTTTTGTTGCCGGCTACTTTTCCCGTGCACGTATCCCGTACAAATTTTCTTACTATTTCAAGTTGTTTCTTTCGTAGAAAACGATAATTTTTCCTTTTTTTTCTTCTCTTTTTTATTAAATTGGACGCCAGTGTACAATTAACTAATTTTTTTTTCACATTTTGATGTGCTGAATCACTCTTTTTAATACTGTTAGCTGATTTTAAATTGTTTTGTGAGAAATAAGATAACAACTGGATATTTATTTAACAACTTTTCCATTTTTTTTGTAAATTGACAATATTTTACAATTAAATATAAAATTTTGTATATTGAATTTTTATTCCAGTCGAAGAATCTATTACTGCCACAAAATACACCTTTAATATCAAAGGACGCTGAAATGACTTTATTACTAGAGTATTCAAACTCTTTTTTCACGGAATTACTTAATAGGATATTTTTAATTTTAATTTCAAAAATGATCACTTGTTGGGAAGCCACGATGAGAGAAATGGATAAAAATAGTATCAAGGCAGTACACATTTCAGAAAAACATGATGACACAAGATTATTTTTGTAATAGGTATATCTGCAAACTTTTTACTTAACAAAGATTTTTCTATTTTAAATTTAAATGTTTACGCAAACCTAAAATATTTCTTTTGTAAGTAGGGTTATTTTTTTAATTCTTTTTCTTATATTTCTTTTAGGGTATATCAGGATACTCTTAGAATGTTTTCTCTTGTCCTTTTGCCCTTCCTGCCACTGTACAGTCTCATCATGGGGTATATGCTAAAACTTGAGTGAAAGATTTCGAATTAGAGTTTTTAGTTATGATTGAGAATACCATTTTTTCCATAAATTATCATGTACAGAATATAAATATTTTAAAGAAGATACTAGTACAATACATTATCATGTATTGAATATAAATATTTTAAAGAAGATACCAGTGCAATATTCAGGGCTGCTTTTTCCTTGGAATAGAAACAGGAGCTTCCGATTCTGAAATCAGAGAATGGAGCTTCGATAACACGAAAATATGTCCTGTCCGTATTAAAAGAAGAAGAAATAAATGATGAAATTATGTTACCAATACCTCACGATCTAAATTTGAAAAAACTATGCATGAATTATCGTTTTTAACTGATTTTTTATTTTTGAATAGCCATGTTAATCAATTGATAAAGTTTCATTTTTTTATCGAAAGATCACGAAAATGAGATATGATCACAGAATGATCATAAAAAAGAGATTCACAGAAAGAACGCAAAAATGAGATTCACAGAAAGATCACAAAAATGAGATTCACAGAAAGATTACAAAAATGAGATTCACAGGATGATCACAAAAATGATATTCACAGAAAGATCACAAAAATGAGAAGGATTTTCATTTAATAAATGATCTGCCATCATCTGATAAATTAGTGCATATTGTTTAATCCGAGGGGATTAGCGTGGCTTAAAATTTTTACGAAGTTGGCGGCGGCATCATCTAATTATTTTCAATATTCTTCCTTATGCTCAAAACGAGACACTGTACTATTCTTTCTAGTCAAGGGAAAAGCGTCCTATCAACCAGAATATAGTGAATTCCACTTTATAAATCTCCATCCGATCTCCCATCGAAAAGATCACATGTGGGCTATCAGTTACCAACAGAGGAGCTCTTTTGTTTAACCTCAGACCGAGCAATCCGTTGAGAATTTTACTTTTTTCCCCCTTTCTCTCGCGGGAAGAATGTGCCTCAGGATTAAAAATGTCACAAACGGGTGACATTTTCTGTGAGTCAGGCTTAGCATTGAAATTTATTTTTCTCCCTTTTAAATGCGGCGTCGCTTCCTTTCATTGAGAAGGAAAGGGAATTCCCTAACTTGTGAAAGGAATGTTTTCTAAAAGGAATTTGAGGCTAAAAACAGTGGCTGAAGTTTCTCTTCGATTGTTCATTTCATAAAAAATATTTTTTTTTCAACTCTAAAAATCAAATGTACGCAGAAACGTAAGTAAATTTTTATAAATCATCGTGTGCTTTGTTTCTTTATTTCCAGAAATTAGAAAAATATCGCACCATTTTTTCGAAGTTTACTTCCAGAATACTTTTTAAAACAAAAATTCTTTACAAAACTATTTTCGGGTTTTCCTTAAAAGGTGACATGCAGGAGTCATTTGTTTTGAATTGGCAATTAGCACCATATTTTGGAGATTTGTAGCATTAGGAAGCAGTCAGTATATATATATATATATATATATATATATATATATATATATATATATATATATATATATATATATATATATATATATATATATATATATATATATATTTACTCCCTTTTATATATATATAACAGTTATTATATATATATAAAACCGTTTATATATATATAAACGGTTTCTACTCGGCTGATTATAAAATCGAATAATATTTAATTATCGGTCAACGTAGCGATATTGAGTTCGACAAACAATTGTTATGGCTAAAAAAATACAGGTGGTTATTAAAATAATGAAAACACCTGTGAATAAAAGTGACATTTTTGAACGCGCTTTGTAAGCATTAAAATATAATAATAGTCACCAGTTTATTTTATAAATAGCAATGTATATATTCTGGTAGTATTTGCAAGCTTTATTGAAGTTCTGTAATATCACATTAACGTATTAAAAGGGTGGAATCAGAAAATAATGATGCATTCATTAATTCTTAATGGTTGACAATCAAATAATACATCCGTTGAAGTGTATATAACGCTTGTTGAAAACGAATTTCTTCAACATCTGTGCGAAGGTACACTGTTCTAACAGTATTTGCATATTATAAGATCTGCGCTATGATTAAATACAACATAAAGCATCAACATTTCAAAACGTTCATCGTCATAGAAACACGTCATTTTTTTTTTATGAAAACCTTAATATAACGAATAACATTGCAATTAATTTTTTTTTCTTGTTCGAAACTACACTTCTCTGAGATACTTTAAGTCTTCAATTTTTTAAAGTTTCTCTAAGTAGAAGTTGCAAATATTGATCTATCTATGTAAACAAGAGTATTTATTATTAGCATATTTCTTTCAAAACTGAGTGATTAAATGATGCACATCTAGACAAATATTTGCATATGGCATTTTTTTTATATCGAATAAATTTGCATTTCTTAAAAAATGCTTCTGTCTAAATTTGTGATAAACCTCTCTAAATTTAGAAATGAAAATGCCTCCAAATTTCGTAGATATTTGGAGGCATTTTCATTGTGGGCGCAGAGATAAATGAAGATCAACATTTTCCCATTTGATAATTTTATTATTTGAAAATCGCATAAAAATGTATTTAAAAACTAACCACCTCAAAAATAAAATTATTTCCACGAAGTTGCCGCTACTCCCTTCTATATCTATACTTATAATAAAGCTCAATGTGTGTGTGTGTGTGTGTGTGTTGGCGCTCTACAGGCAAAGTCATTTGACATACAGCTATCAAATTTGGTACATGTATACCTTAGAGGTCGGGAATGTGCACCTGGGGTCCCTTTTTTTGAAATTTTAATTAGAATTTTAATTATTAATTAAAAACTAACTTTCCCGCCAAAAAATCTTCCATTTTCCCCACCGCCAACTTTTCCGCCAAAAAAATCTTCCATTTTCCCCTCCGCTAAATGAGTAAGGCTTCAGTATTTTTTTTCTCCCAACAGTAATGAGGCTAGGGTTAACGTTTTTCGGCGGATTATTTCAAACGATTCTGTTTATTTTCTTAATGTTTTATTCATTTAAAATGAAACATTGTTAATTAATCCATGTTTCAGATTCACTCTGAAGTACTTTTGAATTAAAATAACACAGAATAAAGGAAATTAAATTGTATAATCTGCATAGCGTTACCCCAACTGGCGTAGAAAAATTCACGCATTTGCGTTACCGTAATTGGCGAAGAAAATTCACGCATGCGCACTGTGTTCCGATTGTTGCCATGACAACCATTATCAACGGACGATTTAAATTATTTTTAGGTTAGTTGCATGCTTTTGTAAGTAAATTGTATTTATGTTAGTTATATATTTTTTGTATATGCTTATAGTTTTAAGTACATCGTTTTTTAAGTAGTTTTTTAAACCTGTTTTCGACTGATTATTTTAAACGATTCATTTTATTTTCTTAGTGTTTGATGCATTTAAAATTAAACATTGTTAATGAATCGATCTGTTCATGATGAATCTGAGAAAATTTTGTTGACAAATTCTTGAGATATTACATAAATTAAGAAAGATATTCTTCAGTGCCCATAAAGTTTGAACGCTCAGTGACTCTATTATCAGCAATCATATTACTAAAAAAAATACTTTGTTTCAGTAAAAAATATTATTATATTAATTGCAGATTAATCATTTACACTTTAATTTAATGCATAAATTCTACGAGGGGTAACAGAAAATTAGAGAGATACATATCACGTTATGACTGAAGGACTTTATAATATTATGAGTGAATTATATGACTATCAAAATTTGAAGTTTTAAAATATTTTGCTGAAGAATCTATTTAAGTTGGAATTGCGTAAAATATTTAATGGTACGACCGGAGTTTAACCCCCTGCTTGGCACAATTTTTAAAAATCGCCAACAACGGCCTAGCGAAATGTTCAAAAGCAAAAGAGCAGATGTTCAATTATAGTGCATAATAAAGATTGCCAGCATTGGCGCGTTATAGCAACTTGGCGAAGAAGGGGGTTAAACTCCGGTTCAACCTATTTAATTATTAAAATTTAAACGAACATTAGGATTGGCGAACCGGCTGGTCGCCAAAGGCGGCTAGTATTTAATAAAGCTTTGTGATTGAAAGCATACGTTCAGAGTCAATATTCGAAATACATGCTTGGTCTACTTTTTTGGGACACCTTGTATAAAGTACTTTAAAGTACTCATGCTGAGTGAGTAAGCTAAGGTAACGTGTTTTTACTTAAATTTGAACTCCATTGATACTCCTCAAAAATTGATTTAACTCTAATAAGTTACAAAAAGCTCCGTTTTGAATTCGTTCTTTTAACATGTGTTATGATTTTAGATGAGCAAATTCCTTTAAAATGACGCATGAGATTTTATAAATAATTTATTCAGGAAAATCGTCTCTGAATCATTTATTCAGGAACGATTGGATAAAAAAATTTACTCAGACGATGACTGAATCGCGTTGGTATTTTATTAATGCAATATTCAACATGAATTCAACTTTTTGCAATATTCAAAATATTCCAGAATTGCTTTTAACAAGTAGGAAGATTCGGATTGCGTCTCTTTTGAATCTTCAAATGACAATTGAAATCTCAACAAATCGCTTTTCAATGGGGAAAATGGGAAGAACTATTCTTGCTTCTCGAAGATTAAAGCAGTGGACTTTCAAAAATTATATAACAATAAAAATGAAATATTACATTAAATATATGAAATTTAAAACAGGTTTAGATTATTTCAATTAATATAAATGTAATTTTTTCTAAATCTAGGCACTTTATACTTATTATAAATGTATGGAACTAACTAACTGAATTCATGTTAAAGGTTTTCTTTAAACATAAATGTTTCCTTTAAACATCATATACGTAATATAACACATTTTAAGATTGTTTATACTAGCTTATATTTCAACATTAAGGCCATTAGTATATTCTAAATGCCCCAAAACTGAAATTATGGAAAAAAAATCCCATTTTTTTCACGAATATTATATTATTATTAACAATATAAATTAATATTGCCATTAAACATATATTATTACTTGGTTTATATTAGAAAAAAATATCAATAAACATACAAGATATTTGATATGTATACAGTGGGTTTCCGTACGGAAGATTAAAATAAAAATAAAATTTCGAATCTTTGCTTTTTATCCTTATAAATTACTTAGATATTGTTAATAGGAGTCTTTGAAAGGGAGTTTCATCAAAAATTTCTCTTTTTTACAAAACTCAGGAAGTCCGTTGGCAATTTTTAAGATAAATGACGAAGTATCATGCAAAAAAAGTTTCCGTACGCAATATGCAATTTCCTCCTGACGTGCTCTACAACTAATCCATAGGAAATATTCGAAGTTTGATGGCTTGTCAGAGTGAAGAATACCACATAACAACAGTTGTTTAATTCCAACGTTTCGTCGATCGTCTTAAAATGGAAATTCAGAAATCCATTCGAGAGTTAGTGATTCGGTTGCGAAAAAATGGATTATTTATGAAAAAAAAAATCAGTGAAATGACAAACCAAAGTCTACAGTGCAGTATATTATTGAAAGATACCGTGATGTGCAAACATTTGAGGATAGAGATCGATCCGAAAGAACTCCGAAGTTAAATAGTTTCCATAAAAGAAATATCATGTGTAAGATGAAAGATAATCCCTCGGATGAGTGCACCTCAACTTTCAACTGATTTAATGGTTAATTACAACATTAAATTCGCATCTTAAATTATGAGAAATGTCATTTAAAAAAAGGTTATAATGGATATGGTGCCCGTAAGAAGCCTATTATAAGTCTCTGCTACAGAAAAAGCGTCTCGAGTTTACAAAGAAACATATAAGCAAGCCTCTATCTTTTTGGGAATCAGTCCTTTTTAGTGATGAATCAAAATTTAATATCCGTGGGTCAGATGGTCGAGTTATGATCTGGAGGGAATTAAAACAACATATGTTACTTAAGAATTTATGCGGAACTCTGAAGCACGGTGATGGTGGGAACATGGTATGGGGGGGTATAAGTGCTGCTGTTGTCGGATACTTATGCTTTATAAATGGAAATATGGATAGGTACATACATCTTGACATTCTAAAACAAAATGTTTTAACCAATGCTGATAAACTGTCCCTTGGAATGGACTTTACTTTTCAACAGGACAACGATTCTAAGCACACCTCCAAGATTTGTCAAGAGTAATGTCTCTATAATGTTAAAAAACAGCTTCATAGCCCTCCCCAGGCTCTCGATTTAATCCTTATAGGACATTTATAGGAAGAAATCGGTCGTCAACTAAAAACATATGACACAAAGAACAAGGTTGAACTCAAAAGGGTCATTCAAGACAGCTGGGAGTAGTATTTCTCCAGAAACAACAAAAAAACTGATGGGGGTTATGCCACCACATTTGAGAGAAGTGACAAAGGCCAAAGGAAGGCCTACTGATCATTAAATGCAAGTTGGTCAGAATGAAAAAGGTTTTTCATGTATTATGTAAATACCGTACCGAAACTTTTTTGTTCCTTATTAGTGGCATTTTTTTATTCTTTCAATTTAAGTATTTAATTTTCTTCATATTTTTTCCTTTATAATATTCATAAATAACAAATGGAATTGTGTTAAACCAATTTTAAAATTTTCATTTTCCTAGCAAAATATTTTGTGCCAAAAATTAAACTTTTATTAACAGTCATTGCTGCGTACGGAAACTTTTTTTACCCACTGTATATATATATATATATATATATATCAAATAGGTTTAAAACGTGAAAATTACAAATAGGTAAGAAATTAAATGATGGATAAAAATAACAAAATTAAATGATATCTACCAGCCTCAAATGGGTGTTAAATATCATAAAAAAGTGACAGAAACAGACTATTTTTTCAAGGACTTTCGGAATTTTAAATTATTTCTTTATGGGTTTATACATCAATATTTAAGAACTAAATATAATTAAAAAACCGAATTTTTATAAAATCCTAAATCGATCTATACTTTTCATCCGGGAATCGGTTATGAAATTGACAAAAATATGTGAACTAATTTTGAAATGTACTTTTAGTCTCTATTTATCATCATGATCATTTTTTCATTTTCATGAAATTTTTTGTCAATGAATATCATCCAACAAATGAATATAGTACGTATATGGCAAAACGCTATAAACGTCTAAAAATATCAGCTTCGTTTATTTTCTTTTTTTAAAACTAAGTTTCAAAACTACAATATTTTTTGTTATTTAAGAGCAAATGTAAAAATTTAGAAGACAAGAAAATTTACTGATGTTTTAGAAAGCGCTTCAGATAATAAATCACGTCTCCCGTATTTTTTTGCAGAGAAATTTACTCATTCTTCTCACTAGATGGCGTTGCGATATCCGAATTTTGAGAAAACTCGGAGTGAACGGAGTTTGAGTCCAATGAATGAAAAGTTTTTTTTTTTTTTTTTTCGTTTGGTGAATGTTATTTCTCCATGAGGAAAATAAATCAGGATATCAACTTATGAATCATCCTTCCTATCGGAGAAAATTATTTATTATACGTTCATTAAACCTCTTGTAAATAGAAGAAAATAGCAAATGCGCTTAACTTTATACCAAATGATTAAATGCACAATGCATAATTTTTCATGTTCAAATCTATTGTTATAACTTTGTATTATTTTTTAAGGCAAGCAGCTATACTTATACTTCATTTTTTATTGCTTCTTTGATTTTTTCTTTTTTCTATTCTTTTCTATTTTTTGAGAGCTTGAGAGTGCATGAAACGAATTTGGCAAGATTTCATGATGTTATAATAGTTTTTGAGCTATGTAAAAATGGCTCGGTTTAGGGTACCACGTTAGCTGACTTTAGGAACACTGCAGATTCTGAGATTAGTTTGACACTTCACTCCATTGCCTATGCATGACATGAGAATCTTTTGAATACTGCACCAAACCAAACTGTAAATTTCATAATCCTTATAAATTGCAAGCAGAGAATTTTTTCATATACTACGTAGCTTCAAAATTCAGTTTAGTAGCATAAAACTTCAAGATGTATTTTTTTTCTTTGCGACTCATTGGTTAGCCTTTAAAGTCTGTTTAAGATCTGTTTAACAGTTAGCATTAAATTTTCAATATGGCCAAAAAAAAAAAAAAAAAAAAAATTTACTGTCTTCTATTACAGATGTCAATTTATGTTATATAATTTAATTTATATAATTTATGTTATATCATATTTTTAATTACTTTTAATTAAATTACTTTTAACACGTGATATAGGCTACACATAGAGTATTGTTTCGTTTAAATATTGAATCATTGCCGACTCTGTAGTTTCAAAGCTACTTCTTTTAGTTTAAGATTTTTCCCCACTTGTACAATTTGAGGGTCCTTCTGTACAATTTCCCGATTTCATAACAATAGAAATTTAGAAAAGATACTAGTGATATTTATTGTCTTTTGATTAATAACGGAGATAAATCATTAATGGAAGTTGGATTCTCACATTAATCAAACTTCCGATATCATAAAGACCGAAGAAAGAATAAAATGTTAAGAAAAAAATTTAAGAGATGTGAGAACATATTAGGTGTTAAATTCTGTTGCTTTTTGTGCTCATTCCATTTGTTCTATCCCAAAAAAATAATTATGTAATTTAGAAATATATTACTAGAAAAAAAATGTTGATATTTTTTTAGACCTAATTAACCTTTTTTTAGGTATGACCTGCTGCTATTCATTGACGGAATGATGTATGATTATGGTATTTACGATTAAGAACAAACTGTACAAAAATATTCGCTTGGCATTTTTTTTTTTTGAAAAATCGTATTTTTTCGGAGAAAATATTTAGATACGAATCACATAATGATGACATATGAATATTTTTCAATCTTAACCTCATCTCACATCCATCAGCGCCATCTCACAACATTTTGAGGTACCAGTAGGTTATCATCCTGTGGCAACAATGCAAGTACCACAAATATTTACGAGATGGCGCTATATGGCATTTGTCAGTGAGGAAAACAGATAAAAGAAAGGTTCTAAAAGTTAGTTATAAAAATGTTTTTACTTTTTTTTTTTGAAAAATCGTATTTTTTTGGAGAAAATATTTAGATACGAATCACATAATGATGACATATGAATATTTTTCAATCTTAACCTCATCTCACATCCATCAGCGCCATCTCACAACATTTTGAGGTACCAGTAGGTTATCATCCTGTGGCAACAATGCAAGTACCACAAATATTTACGAGATGGCGCTATATGGCATTTGTCAGTGAGGAAAACAGATAAAAGAAAGGTTCTAAAAGTTAGTTATAAAAATGTTTTTACTTTTTTTTTTTTTGAAAAATCGTATTTTTTTGGAGAAAATATTTAGATACGAATCACATAATGATGACATATGAATATTTTTCAATCTTAACCTCATCTCACATCCATCAGCGCCATCTCACAACATTTTGAGGTACCAGTAGGTTATCATCCTGTGGCAACAATGCAAGTACCACAAATATTTACGAGATGGCGCTATATGGCATTTGTCAGTGAGGAAAACAGATAAAAGAAAGGTTCTAAAAGTTAGTTATAAAAATGTTTTTACTTTTTTTTTTTTTTTTTGAAAAATCGTATTTTTTCGGAGAAAATATTTAGATACGAATCACATAATGATGACATATGAATATTTTTCAATCTTAACCTCATCTCACATCCATCAGCGCCATCTCACAACATTTTGAGGTACCAGTAGGTTATCATCCTGTGGCAACAATGCAAGTACCACAAATATTTACGAGATGGCGCTATATGGCATTTGTCAGTGAGGAAAACAGATAAAAGAAAGGTTCTAAAAGTTAGTTATAAAAATGTTTTTACTTTTTTTTTTTTTTTTGAAAAATCGTATTTTTTCGGAGAAAATATTTAGATACGAATCACATAATGATGACATATGAATATTTTTCAATCTTAACCTCATCTCACATCCATCAGCGCCATCTCACAACATTTTGAGGTACCAGTAGGTTATCATCCTGTGGCAACAATGCAAGTACCACAAATATTTACGAGATGGCGCTATATGGCATTTGTCAGTGAGGAAAACAGATAAAAGAAAGGTTCTAAAAGTTAGTTATAAAAATGTTTTTACTTTTTTTTTTTTTTTGTAAAATTGCGTTTTTCCAGGAAAGACACCTGTATAGATAAACTTAAAAAGCAAAT
Source organism: Argiope bruennichi (assembly GCF_947563725.1). NCBI lineage: Eukaryota > Metazoa > Arthropoda > Arachnida > Araneae > Araneidae > Argiope > Argiope bruennichi. The sequence goes on from NC_079162.1 coordinate 123,408,808, forward strand.
CCTTATGTAAATATAAAAATTTGGTCCAAATCGTTAGAGCCTATTTCCAAAATATATGAAATAAATTTATGTATACATACAAGAATTGCTCATTGAAAGTTATAAGATTAATGTCATGTCACATATTTTTTGTACTATATAACCGCAGAGTATAAATAGATGACTGAATTACCAGAAAGCATTAAACGATTTTAGCACATTTTATTTATTATTCTTAAGAAATTATTAAACAGGAAATATTATTATAGTAAACATATAGATCCAAATATCGATCAAAAACATTCGCTTTTTGTCATTTTTCACGCCATTTAAAGGCCATGTAAGAACGGAAACTATCGATCAATAATATTTTTTTATCCTCGTTTATTTTCTTATCCATTCGTAGCTTTTCCTAAATGTAGACACTTGAAAATATCCTTGAATTTTTAGACCCATCTTAAAGCGCAATGAATAAAGTTAAAAATCATAATGAGTTATGATTAGATTTAATTTCTGAAAACGAGTTCTACACTAGAGTTTAGAATTTCCTTTAAATTCCATTTGAAAATTCAGAATCTTTTTATAAGTACACTTCATTTTACTGAAAATGAATAATGAGAGGCAATACGCCTCATTAGTTTTTGGATTTTCTAAGATATATTGCAAAGCCATCGTCGTAAATTATGAATGTTACGTTGACGAGTGGTGCAAAATATTTCATTCAATTCCCACTTTGTGTCAGCATAGGATTTAATAGTGTAAGAGCCAAGTACAGTTGAATTGAAATAAAATAAGGTAAAATAAAATTTAAGAGATTAAAATTGCGGTCGTTATTTTAAGACATCCAGATACTAAAGCAACTTGTAAGCTGAAAAGCGTTCGAAATAATTTAGATTATTTCTCAAAAATGCGTTAAATAGTTAAGAAGATGTTAAGCTATTGGATTAGCTAAATTTAACTATTCAATAGTTTCACTTGGTGAATGTATGCCAAAACTCATGGCAAATACCAATTTTAAATCCACATGATAAGTTGAAGATAAAGCATCTGTAAAATTCCAAAGACGCTTTTCAAAACGCTTTTAATTGTATTGCAACATTTAAGAATAAACATTTACAAATCTTTGTGAGTCGAAATTTTCAGTTCCGTTTAAATATTCTTTTCGTTGGGGTTAGAAAATACGTTAAAAATACCTTTGATTTCGGGAAGATACAAGGGAAAAGAGAAATTCTACTGTGTGAAATGTTACATTATGTATATAGGGCTAAGACAAGGTTTTAGGTATCATTTCTTTTATTTAATTCTGTGTAATAAGATATACCATACTAATAAATATTACTAAACTAGCCGCCTTTGGCGACCAGCCGGTTCGCCAATCTTAATGTTCGTTTAAATTTTAATAATTAAATAGGTTGAACCGGAGTTTAACCCCCTTCTTCGCCAAGTTGCGATAACTCTCCAAAGCTGGCAATCTTTATTATGCACTATAATTGAACATCTGCTCCTCTGCTTTTGAACATTTCGCAAGGTCGTTGTTGGCGATTTTTAAAAATTGCTCCAAGCAGGAGGTTAAACTCCGGTCGTACCGTTAAATATTTTACGCAATTCCAACTTTAATAGATTCTTCGGCAAAATATTTTAAAACTTCAAATTTTGATAGTCATATAATTCACTCATAATATTATAAGGGCCTTCAGTCATAGCCTGATATGTATCTCTCTAATTTTCTGTTACCCCTCGTAGAAATTATGCTTTAAATTAAAGTGTAAATGATTAATCTGCAATTAATATAATAATATTTTTTACTGAAACAAAGCATTTTTTTAATACTATGATTACTGATAATAGAGTCACTGAGCGTTTACACTTTATGGGCACTAAAGAATATCTTTCTTAAGTTATGCAATATCTCAAGAGTTTGTCAACAAAAATTTCTCAGATTCATCATGAACAGATCGATTCATTAACAATGTTTCATTTTAAATGCATCAAATACTAAAAAAATAAAATGAATCGTTTAATATAATCGGTCGAAAACAGGTTTAAAAAAATACTTAAAAAACGATGTACTTAAAACTATAAGCATATACAAAAAAGTATATAACTAACATAAATACAATTTAATTACAAAAGCATCCAATTAACCTAAAAATAATTTAAATCATTGAAAATAGGTTAAAAAAAACTACTTAAAAAACGATGTACTTAAAACTATAAGCATATACAAAAAATATATAACTAACATAAATACAATTTACTTACAAAAGCATGCAACTAACCTAAAAATAATTTAAATCATCCGTTGGTTGCCATGTCAACAGTCAGAAAACAATGCGCATGCGTGAATTTTCTTCGCCAGTTACGTTAACGCAAGTGCGTGAATTTTTCTACGCCAGTTGAGGTAACGCTATGCAGATTATATATTTTTAATTTCCTTTATTCTGTGTTATTTTAATTCAAAAGTACTTCAGAATGAATGTAAAACATGGATTAATTAACAATGTTTAATTTTAAATGCATAAAACATTAAGAAAATAAACAGAATCGTTTGAAATAATCCGCCGAAAAATGTTAACCCTAGCCTCAATTCTGTTGGGAGAAAAAAATAACTGAAAGTCTGCGGTGGGGAAAATGGAAGATTTTTTTGGCGGAAAAGTTGGCAGTGGGGAAAATGGAAGATTTTTTTGGCGGAAAAGTTGGCGGTGGGGAAAATGGAAGATTTTTTTGGCGGGAAAGTTAGTTTTTAACTAATAATTAAAATTCTAATTAAAATTTCAAAAAAAGGGACCCCAGGTGCACATTCCCGACCTCTAAGGTATACATGTACCAAATTTGATAGCTGTATGTCAAATGACCTGACCTGTAGAGCGCCAACACACACACACACACACACACACACACACACACACACACACACACACACACACACACACACACACACACACACACACACACACACACACACACACACACACACACACACACACACATTGAGCTTTATTATAAGTATAGATTAGTTCAAGTACACTACTCATCTGCTTCTAAGCCGAAGGTGCGGGTCGCGGTGGCCTTATGCAAGGTTTCAGATTCAAGATCCAATTCAACCGAAGAACCGTTGTGTAAGCGGGACTAAAGCTCGTTAAATCCGTCAGGGTAAAACGTTCACCCACTGGTGTGGTGCGGAAGCTTGGAAAGGAGGGTGCCGTTTCAGATGTCGTCATCGTCATCTGGCAGCTGTTAAAAATGAAGAGGTCAGTCCCAAAATAGCCCTAACGTTGCTTTAAAACGGGACGTTAACATAACTAAACTGAAACTAAATCTAAGTTTTTCGGATTTCAAGATGTGAATAAAATGTTTGATATGTGACCTTGTTAACGATTTTACATCACAACGAATTTTAATTCTTACAATTTGAAAAATCATATCCATATACATTATATGATTCATTCTGAAAAATGTCCATCTTAATTTTTTAGATGGTGGGAGCATTTTGTTTATTTCTCTCTGAAATAATGCAGCTACTGTTCATTTCAGTATCTCGAGGCTACCACTTTTCGATGATTCTACCTCGATAAGAGGTGATATGCAGATTGATGAGAGCATTTCCGGAATTCTTCTTCATGGCATTATTGTTATCTATGAGAATTCAGACCCGTTATCTAAGAAAGTCGAGAAAAATCTTAATTTTCAGAACTACATATATTGCAATTAACGCCGATCGAAAGAAAAAGTAGTAACTCTGGTTCTTTATTTTCAGTGCAATGATAGCAATGGATCTCTTTGTATAATAAGGATCCTATTAACTGTGATTCCTACGTATATTATTTTTACTTTCATCAGTAATAATCTATATTATTTTCTAGCGATGCTACTGCTGGTTTCTAAAGTCATCTGTCTAAAGCAGAGGTTCCCAAACTTTTTTTTTCTCGTGGACCACTTTCAAAGTTTTACTATTTTCGGTAGACCCCCTGCTGCTACATTTCTACTGTATTCCCAAAACTCTTAAAAATTATCACCCTAAATTGGGGGTGTTAAGAAGAAAAAAAAAGTAGCACATTTTCTTGTGTCCTATTTATTAAAATAATACTTGTGGTTATACAAAATTATAAACATTTATTATTACAAACAATCGACAATTGACAAAAAAACAACAATGAAATGTAAATCAACAACAAAAAATAGTCCTATTTTTAATGAGACGGATGTACTTGATGAATTGACAGCAAATTATCAATATTTGGCTTCAGTTTTGTAAGAAGTAATCTCAAATCTCCCCGTTCTGTGATGTTCAATCTGCTCCTTTTTTTGTTAACACTAAACGGCACTAAAACTTCTTTCGAAAAGATATGACGAGAGAAACGCTATCAAAAATTTGGTGGTGGTGTCCATTTGTACTATTATCTGTTGTTCTATTCAATTCTGTGTTTGAACTGAGTCTCGAATATTTTTGAGTACCTACCTAGTGAATGATGCTACCTGCCTGCGTTGATAAGTAAATCCAAGACAAAACTTTTGTTCTTTATTATGAAAAACAGAAAATTTTTCGTGGACCACCACTTACAACTTGTGAACCCCTGTTTTCTTTTCACGTCTACGTGAACCCCCGTGTGGTCTCCTATGGACCCCTGGTGGTCCACCTGGACCACTTTGGGAACCTATGGTCTAAAGAATTCAAGGTGCCGAGATTTTTCATTTGTTGAATGCAGTAGATTTCCATGGAAGAAGCGAATGTGCATATTATCTGGTCGCAAAAGGTAATATTCAATGCAAAAAGGTTTAATTACATAAGAAAATTCTTTATTCTTTAGGTTTAATTAGAGAAGATATTCTTTAGGTTTAATTACAGAAGAAAATTCTTTATTCTATAGGTTTAATTACGGAAGAAAATTCTTTATTTTTTAGGTTTAATTACAGGAGAAAATTCTTTATTCTTTAGGTTTAATTACAGAAGAACATTCTTTATTCTTTAGGTTTAATTACAGGAGAAAATTCTTTATTCTTTAGGTTTAACTACAGAAGAAACTTCTATATTCTTTAGATTTAATTACAGAAGAAAATTCTTTATTCTTTAGGTTTAATCACAGAAGAAAATTCTTTATTCTTTAGGTTTAATTACAGAAGAAAATTCTTTATTCTTTAGGTTTAATTACAGAAGAAAATTCTTTATTCTTTAGGTTTAATTACAGAAGAAAATTCTTTATTATAAGCATGTTTTATTATGCTACCTCTTTTTACTTTCTCATGAAGTAAACAATGAGAAAGCATTGCAACCGTCAAAAACTTCGAACTCGAAATTTCGACTAATCTCCACGTTTTAAACCTTCCAGGATCTGAAAAACATATTTTTAGAATTATATCTATTGATCTGTCTGTCTGTGAACGCGATAAAGCAAAAAGATTTGGAGCTAGAAGGATGGACTTAACTCTACAATTTTAGATTTCTATTAAATTTTGAACGAAATCCATTTATAAGAAGTTTGTCTGGCTGATTGTCTGAGCACAAGCGAATTCGATGACTATAAAACTTAGAGATATAGAAAGACAAAATTTGGTATACAGATTTAGCATCTATAATGCGGATTCTTATCAAATTTTCAACTAAATTTGTCAAAGGGTTGACCGTCTGTTGGCCTGTACTTTGCTATGCACATAAAAGCAACAAAACGCAAAGACTTAAATAAATGAGGTTTGCTATGTGATCTTATGAATACAATTGCAGTTCTTTGTCAAAATTTGATTTAATCGGTCAAAAATAAAAAGGAGCCCAAAACACATAGAAGACTTTCGGATATTTGTAATTAACCGCATGTCAGGAAATAATTGCTCCCCCCCAAATAAAAATCCCATCAAAATAGATTATATACTAGATTCAGTAAAAGTACGGTGCTACACTCACGCCAAGTTTAGTCACATTAAAGTGCCTTTTTTTAAAGCAACACTAGGGCTATTTTGGAACGTACCTCTTAATTTTGAACCATCGTCAGACGACGAGGACGACACCTGAATTGACACTCCATCTCCTAACTTCCACACCACACCAGCGGAAGGGCGTTTGGTCCCAACTGATTTAACGTGCACCGGACTCGCTTACACGAGTTATTCGGTGTAATTTAGTCTTGAACCTGAAGACCTCGTGTTCCAAAGTCAAAACTGTTCCACCAGGCCACCACGGCCCGTTGCACTGACCCCAAAAATCTACATATCGTAACTATTGTGCTTTAATGCACTGCAATGCCATCCGCAATCTTACCAAAGGTCCAGAATTTTATATTGGAGCGGGGATGGGGGACAGTACCTTTGTCAGAGCACACACGAGGAAGCTATGGGAAGATCATTTCCGCTGGTTAGCTTTTAATTACCTCTCCCCACCAGGTATTTGCGATTTTTGTCACTCATTTTTCATAATTATCCAAAGTATTTCGTAAGAGCGGTATATCTACTTTGTATTATAGACTGAATCAGCCTTATAAAATTATTATTATTATTTTTAAAATTATTTATGCACTAATTCTTTGAAACATAAGCATATAAACATGATGTTTCAAACATAATTCTTCAAAAATTAATTCTTTCAAACATCAGCGTTCAGACATAAAATTTACAAGATTGTGCAAATATTAATAAAATTTGATGTATTAAAATATTTCATTAGTGATTATATGATTCATAACATTTTTGACTAAAGCATATTTCTAAAATTTCTGTTATAAAAACAAATAAAAACAGCATTGACTTTTGAAAAGGTAAAATGAAATGAATGATAATGAAAATTAAGTATATGTACATGCTTTACATGTAAATATAAATGAATAGTTATAAATATAAATGAATAAAAAATTCATATCTTCCTTCCTATGATTATGCTTAATAATGATAAATCACCATTATCATGTTCTTTTGGCCACATATGAATCTAAAATCTTATTGAATGAAAATACAGAGTTATATTTACATTTCTGAGTATAATGCTTCCTGTTTAGAGCTTCATAAACAGTCCAGACATGTTCCGAAAAATTAACAAGTTTTAAAATTTGTAAAAAATCCAATTATGACGAAAATCCAATTATGACGAAAATTTCTTAACTGAAACAAACATTTATAAGACCACAAATTTATATTTGAATTAAAAAAAGAAAAACCCTTGAAAAGAAGTTGTTGTAGAAGTCTTGAAGTAAAAAAAACAAAAACAAATATTTAAGTCTTTTGTGTATTCTTGAAAGCTAATTAACGGGTATGCGGTTACCATTAAAGTTAAAAGGAATTCGAATAATGGTGTGTAACGTACATAAGAACATCTAAAGTGCTACTTAATAGTATTTTTACGGATTTCGTACTTACAGAAAACAAAATTAAATAGCTCTTGAAGTAGAACGTTAAGTGCTTTGCATAAAAAGAGTTCATTACATTTTCTCGAATTATTCGTTCCGCTTTTAAATGCGCTGTTTTCCCCTGTTGTTCGGCAGTGGTCAAAACAGAATTTTTAGCAATAGTTACCATTAACACTAGATGAACCCTTAAAAATTCATTGCATTCAACTATAGGACCTTTAAATAAAGAAGTGTTTTTGAAGTTGCAGATGGAAAGCACGCAGTTTCTTCCATTGTTCTGAAACATAACAAAGATAAAAAACCTTCTGACTTTTCAGTTTATATTTTCTTCTTTCTTTTTCTTTAACATTTTCTGCTTACAATTATATTCGAAACCATAAATATTTGAATACAAAAGTTTCAGCCCATCTTAAATTGATTATTTGACAAATAATAGTTCTTTGAAAACTTTAATGAATTAATATTAAAAATGCGCAGTGAGGATTTAAATTTTTTTATGATATGAATTTTGAACTGAGCCAATCTTTGATACTGCAGACGAAAATTTATCAATGAATAAAAAACTCAGTTATTTGCACTTGATTCCATTTATATTTACAATTCATACCTATTGACATTTTATTCTATCGAATGCACCTTTTATTCACCAGATTTTATGCTCTTAACTTTTATCCGTCAAGGAAAATAATGAATATGGAATACTATTTTGTTTCATGGAAATAACTTAGTGAATTATGTTACGAATTAAAATATTTTATTATGAGTGTAAAGAAAGTTTCACTGCTCATGCTTTCTACACAAACGTAATACTTTAAAGACTTTAAGAGAAAGTATAAAGTGTTCGTATAGAATCTATCTTGGAACTCATCCATTCAATCAATCGAAATGTGAAACGAGATATAGTTATTTGAAGATTCGATCTCAAAATTCGGGGAACAATATATATCTCAAAATTCGGCAAAGAAAGTTTCACTGCTCATGCTTTCTACACGAACGTAATACTTTAAAGACGTTAAGGGAAAGTATAAAGTGTTCATATAGAGACTATCTTGGAACTCATCCATCGAATTAATCGAAATGTTAATCGAGATATGGTTATTTGAAGATTCGATCTCAAAATTTGGTGAACAATAATAAAGGAGTTTCTACAGTAACAGTTACAGTGAAAAAAAATTCGGAATCTTTGAATGGCAACATCTACTTTCTCTCATCTCAAAATAAGCAGCTTATTAAAAAAATCAAAATGGTGCTGGAACGGGACATGTTATATGAAAATCGAAGGCTTGTAAAGAACAGCATTCTAGACAATCATTAGCAAGTAGCAATTACTTAATACCAATCCTACATTACTCAGTTCTTCCAGTATGACTAATTATATTAGCAAATCATTGGAGAATAGTAAATGTACATCACTTTAATTTGAAATAAGAATAAGTGTTAAAAAAATGAAAATGGCACTGGAACGGTACATGTTATATGAAAATGGAAGGCTTGTAAAGAACAGCATTCTAGACAATCATTAGCAAGTAAGAATTACTTAATACCAATCCTACATTACCCAGTTCTTCCAGTATGGCTAAAAATATTAGCAAATCATTGGAGAATAAATAGTAAATGTACTTCACTTTAATTTGAAATAAGAATAAGTGTTAAAAAAATGAAAATGGCACTGGAACGGTACATGTTATATGAAAATTGAAGGCTTGCGAAGAATAACATTGCAGACAAAACCTTAGCAACTAACAATTCTTTACTATCAATCCTACATTTCCAAGTTCTTCCAGCATGGTTAAAAATATCAACTAATCAAAGGAGAATAGTAATCGAATTTCACTTTAATTTGAAACAGGAATAAGTCTAACTTATTCAGCAAATTTAGATAAGTCAGAACAATAGATCAACGCATTAAAAATATAAAATCGTGAAAGAAAAGTAGCTCCACATACCAGTTCTATGTTATGCAGATACAAAAGAATGGGAACTTATGTCTGAAATGTAATATAAGTCAGCTAATATAATATTTTATTATGTAAATAATAAAACGTAACAGCTGCTGATAAAAACAGAGTGCAGAATAACTAGTATATAGTTTATATCCTACAGTTGCTGGAGCATTGCCATCCCTTTAAATGATTTATGTGATGCACTTTCTTTTTTTAATTAAAAAAGTCTTACTGTTGGATTAGGTGAAATTGGCCACGAAATTGAAGCATACAATAATACGAATAAAAATTTTAAAATAGCGGAATAGTAGAAATAACAAATACAATGATAAGCCATTTAAACACATTCATATCATACCTTTCATGTTCAAGATAAATTATGATATGTAAGTAAACAGCGCTGTAGGCTTTCATAATGGTAGATAAATGTCTGCTTAAAATGCAGTAACTGAGAAGGGAATTCTTATTTTTATTAACATGGACATTGTTTTAATGATATTCATCATGAAATAGGATGTTTTACTGATATTCATAAAAAATGGGATTTCCAAGCTTGCAGTATATGATGAATAGGAAGATTCATTATAAAAAATTTATAGTATTGGTAAAAATTGCCATATATTTATTACAACGAATAGGAGATGATGAAAATAAAGCGATCAATTAGCAGTTACCAATCTCTGTATATTTTCTGTTAAAAAGTGTGTTAAAAACATCCAGGGTACAATATAGTTCCTTTTATATTAGCTTTTTTATATTAGGGACGAAAACAACCAGTCTACCTGAAAAATATGAAAATTCAGTTATATTTTCAAAATTTTTATTTTCTTTTTTGTTTTTCTTTATTTTATATGATAAGAACTTGATTTTTTTAAAAAAAATGTTGTAATTATTTTTAAAGATAAATACTGTAGAAAAAATATACCATTAGCATAAAAATAACATATTTATGACTCCGAAATTCAATATCAAAAGAAGAAAGAAAATTTCAAAAGTCTCATATTTCAGATTTTAAAAAATATGGCCTTCAAATGCATGTAACATTACATTATCCGAAATTGCTCCTAACCATAAATCGCACTTTATGGATATCGGAAAACCCATAAGGAATCATACATGCGTCAAAGATCACCAGAAAATTATCAATTGCGCATATAGTAATAACTTTAACAGACATGTTAAGGGCAATATCAAGCATTTCAAAACCCTTTGAATTTTCAGTAACAGTCATTCACTTTTCTTGTTTCAATTTATTTAAATAATAATGTTTTAATATATAATAAAAATACTCAGTCTACAGTACAAGACAGGAAAATAAACATTCTCACTTCAGAAGTTCTGGAGAGCGTTTTAGAGAGAACAAGTAAATAGAGAGAGAATTAAGTAAAGCAAAATTTGTTTTACTGAAGATGAAAACAATGCACTTGTTACTTATGAAATTTAAAGAGTGCAACTATCCACAGATAATTGATGAAGTTACAAACATATTAATGTTTAATATGCTTATATACATGAATGTGAAATTTATTTCTCATTGTTTTCAACAATGTATTCTAGTCGTAAAGAAAATAATTTACATCTTTGAAGCAATATGTTGGTCGGAAAATTTAGAACATTGTGATGAATTTTTTTCCTGATCCAGAACTGATGCAGATCTTGTATGATAGATATTTTCTATTAAGGAAGAAAATGACCAAAAATGGCATGGGGAGATTTTAATGAAGTGTGGTGGTCAAGATATAAGAAAATTATGGCTGATTACTCGCGAATTTATTAAAGGAGGCCTCAATGATCGTTGACCAAAAGTTGCATGGTGAAATATTAGGGAAGCATAAAGATCAAGATATTGGAAAATTACGGCTAATCACTCGTGAATTTATAAAAGAAGACCTTAACAATAGTTGTACAAAGTGAACAATGTGAAGAAGTGCGTTCTCCGCCATAAAAGTGATTTTCCATAGGTATTACTGCTGTTAAATCTCTGGGCTTACAAAATCCTTTAACATATCAGAATATCCTTAGTCTCTGATCTAACAAGTTCAGATTCCAGCTGCATTTATCTCTTAAAAAACTCATCCAAAGATAATTTTGGCCGTAAGACTGATTCTTTTGAAGATTTTTTCTTTCCCAGAATACAAAGTTTCTGCGTGGATCACAAAAGGGTATTCTTTTGCACAGATTCGACAATTCTATGAATTAACTTGACCATTGAAGCAAAAGTATGCTTCGTCAACTGTTCTTCGGTTAAAGAAAATTGCAAAATATTTATGAATCTTTTGAATAAATGGCAAACATACTTGCGTTTGTAAAATTATATAAAAAAAATCAGTCACATGATTTTTTGTTCGGTAGTATATGGGATATTAAAAACACATAAAACAGCTGGAACACTCATATTATCATGTGGTGAATAATTTATAGCTTCCATGACCACTATAGCCACATCATTTACACAAGTAGACTCGAATCATTATCTGCCTCTACTTGGCAGAATATCAAGTTGCTCAGTTCTTTCCCTTTCGCCATTATATTGTAAAGAATAAAAACAAATTTGACCTTTTCGGCAAGTTTTGTTGTTTCTCATAGAACTATTTTTTCTTGTAATGCAGGCATGATGTTCAGATAATTAAATAATGTTCCTACTCTACGTGACTTTTTTTATACAAAGAATACTGCCAATAGGTATATGCTGTAACACGAAAGATATTTTATATTTGATCACTTTTGCAAATAAATACCGTTTTCGTAGTTACGATGTCTGCTGAACATTTCGGGTACTAAAAATTTTATTTAATTAATGTCATATTCATCATTCGAAAAAGCTGTTGTTTAAATTTTATATTATTTATAGAAGCTTTTTTTTATTTAGCACCACTCCAGAACAGTCTGAAACTATAAAATAATTCCTCGCTAACCTTGCATTATTTTAAATTATTTAGGATAAAATTCTGAAAAAGTCTAAGATGACTCATTACAAGGTCCAATAATGCTTTGAATTCTAAATTTTGGAAATAACAACATTCTTCCATTTCGATGCAAATGAATACAATAAACGTACTTGGAAAACTTCAAAAGTTGAAATAGGTAACAGAAGAAGCAAATAAATGTTTAATATAGCTCCTTCGTCAAGTTCGTAATAATTGTGTATTCATTTCCAAAACGAAATGAAAATAGTTAAGAATCATGTTATTCAGTTCTGAAACCATTCTTTACGATTTTACGTTGAATGTAATTCTAATTTTAAAAATGTTGATAATATAATGACCCATATATTAACTTGAACTACTAAAAGTTGAAGTTAACAAGTTCTATTGTACTTCCGAAATGCATTTCGAAACAGCGATAAATATGTTCCGGAAACTTCATCTGATAGAATAGATAAGAGAAGAACAAACTAGCAGTGAATTAAACAGCTGTGGTTCTCAATATTAGTTAAAACATCAGACACTCTTTATATTTCACTTCCAATGTAAAATGAAAATAGTTAAGAATCATATTATACAGTACTGAAATCATTCTCAACAATCTTATGTTAAGTGGAATTGTTAAAATATTGATGATATGATGCCTCATATATTAACTCGAACTACTAAAAGTTGAAGTCAACAAGTTCTGTTATACTTTCGAAGTGCAATTCTAACCAGTGACAAAATAGCATGTTCCGGAAACTTCATCTGACAGAATAGATAAGAGGAGTGACTCAATCATTCGGCAGCCGCTGTACTCAGAACCAGTCAAAACAACAAGCACTCCTTATCCAAGTAGTTAGTTAGGCCCGGAATTTTCCGACTGGACCAACCTGACTGTCGTTTATCACGTGCCGAGTGCTCCAATTAAGGTAGCAAGTCCCGAATCATAAGCCCTGTCGAGACGGCTTCCGAAATATCTAGTTTTCCTCGGCATTTGTCAATATCCGACTGTCAAACTGAATATTCACAAAGCCACACACGCGGATGGCTTTAAGTGTTGAATAAATAGGAGTGCTCTGCTTAACGATCAGCCACTGGGTTTGTTACTCCCGGCTCGCTACAGATGGACACAATATCATTCATCTGGATCGTTTCGAAGGCAGAGCTGAATTTCCGAATGTTTCAGCTCTGCAATCAATAATGCTTAGAGCTCGAGATCGGTATAATGACTTTGAATCGGATTGTAAAACTTGCTGACTCTGTTTATTTGTAAACCCATGGGAATGCGAGGTGGGAAGAATTTTGGGGCGAAGAGTAGAACTCTCACATTTAATGGATTATGAATAGCCTGAAATCCCTATAGGATTCTTCAGTCAAGAATTTAATTGCCACTTGTATATACTCATCTCTTGTTTTAATAATAATCTTCATATAATTATATCAATGATTGATACAGGCAACTTTCGATTAAAATATTATATAATTTTTTTTAAAAAAAGACGTGCTATTCCGTAATGCTAGTCAAGAATTTGGAATTCATTTCAAATTTTTCAATGAAATAAAACATATGCTTTTAAATTTTTTTTTTGCCAATTACCCTTCTGCTTAGATTTCTCTCGAACTGACTGGAATCGACCATAATTAGTAATTAAAAATTGTTTATTATTTTTCAAGAATAAAAATGATTAAAAAATTACGATTACTGTCAACGAATACCTTAAAGGCCCATTAAGAACTATAATTCATTAATCCATTAATTACTGATAGTATTTGATTAACATTAAAAAATTCTAGAGGTTGGGCATTATTCAGCCAAATTTTTACAAGGAAATTACAATGTGATGAAAAGAAAATTTAGCTAAAACGTTTCCGTTTTTCTTTTATTTTAACGCATTTTGCACCGCCCGGGCAAAAGTACGTTCTTCTCATACTGTTACTTAACTGCATATATTTAAAATGCAGTTATAAATAATAGTGTAAAAATGATCATCAATTGATTTCTAATTTTTCAATGAAATAAAACCTATACTTCTTAATTTTTTTCTTATCATTTACACGTTTGATTCCCTCGAATTGACTGGAAACGATCATAATTAGTAATTAAAAGTAGTTTATTATTTTTCAAGAACAGATTCAAGAAAAATCGGAAAAAATTACGATTATTGTCAAGGAATACCTTAAAGGTGTATCAGGAACTGATGTTTCATCATAATTCATTCACCCATTAGCTAATGATAATATTTGGTTAACATAAATTTTTTTAGAGATACGACATTATTCAGCCAAATTTTTAGAAGGAAACTGCGATATAATTGAAAAAAAATTTAGCTTAATTCTTTTTTTTAAAAATTTTAACGCATTTTGCGCCAGCCAGTCAAAAAAGTATGTCATTCTCATACTGTTACTTAACTACAGGCTAAGCAAAAATATGTTTAAAAGGCAGTTATAAACAATCTTCATAGTATAAGAATATCACTAACGATTAAGCAGACACCGTAGATAGCAAATCGGTGAAAAATTATATAAAATGTATTAAGAAAATAATATCTTTTCATTCTTGTGTATTTCTTTTCAAAAGTTCTATAATTTCTATTTAAAATGCATTCTCTGATTACACAATAATTATCATCGGCGATTAAGCTGGTCCTGTCGATAGCAGATGTGGTGAAAAATGGGATAATATTTATTACGAAAATAATATGGTTTTTATACTTGTGTATTTCTTTTCAAAAGTTCTACAATTTTTATTAAACACTGCATCCTCTCACTGGGTGTCTTCCCATACACCACAACACAATTTTCGTACAATAGTTTTCAAACAAAAACTTTTCAATTGCCAGAAAAGCCCTCTAACCCTAAAAGCAATTTTTCAATGTAAAAAAAGGAGTTAACAACAAATAAAGCGCAAAACAATCCCAAAATATATATGTTTAAATCAAAGCAAGTGCAAAACCAATTTATAATAATTTATGTAATATATTCCAACTTTGAAAAGAATGGAATACACAATAGTAAATAAGATTTTCTTTGCTTAGAAATAAAGCAAAATAGCTGATTCATGTCTCGAGGCAAGAGAATATATTTATAATTTATAATAAATACTAAGTCACTAAGTTCTATTGGAGAATTTTTTCGTCTATACAATAAAGAGCACTATCAGATGTTGTTTGAACAATACAGAATAGAGAGAATTTCCAAGAATTATCCTGATTCCCTATTATTCTTACAGAAATATTTTTGAAGCTTGAAAATATGTGATCGATAACAGCATCTCCACATCATATTTAATGTATAAATTCTGGAAGATGATGTATTTTCTTTCGATATTGCTAGATAAAATACCGCTGAATTCTTTACTACAATAAGGTCAAAAAGGGTAAGTTGCTCTTTTATATGCTGGAGGAGGCCATAACAGTAGTTGTTTAGCCTCAGGAACTTGTCATGTGAACGATTACTCCAACCAATACACATCAGGAGCATTCTTTCTTTTGTTGACTATTATTATATTTTTGTTATAAGTAATAAAAGTACTTTATAACAAGTACAACAAAAGACAACGTAAAAGATATTTTTACGAAAATGGCTTAAACACAATAAAACGTTTTCACTCCATGCCTTTACACAGCATGATGAAAAACCTCAATTCGGGATGTATAGATTGAAAGGAATGTGGTACCTAAAGAGAAAAGATTTCCTTTTGGAAAGCATGGTGTACTCCCTTAATAAAAACTTTTCCCACAGAAGCACATATTCGTCAGATGTGCTGGGAGTTACGATCATGATGTACGCTTGTGATGTGGTTCATTTATAGTTTAGCCTTTCCTCATGCTTTTTTGTTTCTCTTGTTTTTCATAGACATCTATAAACCCCATGCTGTTTACCCAAGTGGTAAACTTTTAAACAGATATTGCACTGTGGTCCCTTGTGTATCAATTGACTGATGTTCTAGTGGTTAACCTGATAGAAGTCAAGCAAAAATTATCAACTCCTCAGCCTCAAATTTCAGAGTGGTTGACCTACCCGAACGTGGTCCTTACCTAGGTTATAGTATGGCCTCAAGCGGGGAATTCCCAGACCCGGTAACTGCCATCCCTTGTTGCGTTCTATGGTGGGCAGAGCCTTCTGAGTTCGAATCTTAATCTATATTGTAAGCTGTTCCAAAACTAGATAATATGAGAATCCTGATAAATGCTTAAATTAAGATGGATCCCTTATAATTAAAAATAATTTGGTAAATTAAATTACAGAGGACAGTAGTAATAGTTATGCACCCTGTAGTAGTATTTACGTATTCCAATTGTAAAATATCGATCGGAACCACCCAAGATCATAGGCCATTACATTTTGTTAATCCTGCTATCCTATATTTAAGATCGGTTGTATGAACTCTAAAAAGAAGCCTCTCAAGTCTCTATAGCATCATTTGAACTTTATCGCGTTAATAATGTTTTGTTTGGTATGCGTTAATAATTACCAATTAATGCTATGTTTCTCTTATCATAATTTTCCTGTAACAAAGAAAATGGTCTATATTTATCATTTTTTTCCTATCCGATAAAAGGGCTACATAGGAGATCTTTGATTCAAATATTTTTTGCTATCTAAATGAAATAATATTTGTTCGACATAACTTTTGTGAATATAACTATCGTCGTTGAGTCACAGAAGAATTTAAATTCTTGCTATGGTTCAATTCAACTTCACCCCATTTGAAGTTGAACTGCCAAAACACCTGAAAATGAAATCATTGACAGCCTGCTCTATAAAAATCTTACACAAGCTCGAATAATTATACTTATGAAAGATTCAGATTCCATTCCGGTTCATCAATTGATTCTTACTTTAAATGGTACATAGTTACACGATAGCAAAAAAGGAGCATATGGACATTGCAAGTTTTAATCGTATATAGTGTCATCTATTTGATATCTTAAATGCCAAAAATTTACTTATTCAAAAGTTTTTTAATGCAGATTTTCAAATGAAATACCTTTCCCTTCTAATCTATTCGACACTAAGTAAATGATCAGAAACTAATAATGGATTCAATTAACAAAAATAATACCGAAAGTGCCGCATTCGAAAAATTTGAAGGCATTTTAAATCAAAAAAATAATCTGGAAAAAAATAGGACATGGTGGCAGGTTTCGCGAGCGGAGGGTTCCAGATATGAAACCAAATTCCACCGAAGAACCGAAATGTAAGTAGGTCTGGTGTAAGTAAAATCCATCGAAGTCAAATGTACTGCTGCTGATGTAGCGTGGAAGTTTGGAGAAGAATGCCAGCACAGGGGTTATCCCCGTAATCTGACCACGGCTCACAGTTACCAGATTTGTCCCAAAATATCGTCTGTGTTAGATAGAAACGTAAAATGTAACTAAACTACATATAACTAAACCAGAAAAATAAACTTTTACTTTAATTTTGATCTCTTTTGCACAACAATGGCTCTGCAGCTATTTCAATATTTAGGAGCTGCCATATATTTCACAAAAAAATTTGCATTTTCTTTTCTATCCAGGCAGCCATGATATTTTCTTCTTCTTTCATAATAGAATACTATTTTATTGTATTTTCCAAATTGTGTTTCGACTTGTACCACTGTATGTTAAAATATGTCCAACCTGGCGCTTAAGCCATAAAAGTAAGCTAAAAATCCAGAATCGATGAAAAATCGTCATGGCTGTAATATTTAATAAGGAAGGCTTAAGTTTGTCAAAAATTTCATGCAAACGAATAACCAATATCTTACCAAAGATGTGTACATATGTTCTCCAGGCGAACCATCTTATTTTACGCTAATTTTTTTGTATAAATAGTTAAAGTCATTTAAATTAATTGATCAGATTCTACATAAAGAATCATTCGCAGTCCAATGGAAATTTTAAATTCGAATTGATTTTAACAAAATTTCTGAAGCCCTTTATCTAGACCAAAATTCATCTTTCCTCCAGATTTAAACCAGATATAATCTAAAAGATGAAAACTATCAAGTCACTCTCGAATTTATTCAAATTTCTTCAAATAGACTGCCCCAGTTGCCCCTAACTCATATCAAGTAAGGCGTCTGTCTGAATTCATATTTTATAGAGAAGATGCATTCTGGAAAGCATTTAAAGTATGAAAATATTGTTGGTAATGAAAAGGATTTAGGCTCATTTTATTTCAAAGAAATCTAATAATGATTTACAACTTTTATCATTGGGTTTATTTGTTATGAGAACTTTTTACGTACGTTTTCGTATTAATAGTACATGTATTTTGGAAGATTAAAAGTTTTTTTTCTCTAAATCAGATTTTTTAGCATGGTCTCGCTT
Source organism: Argiope bruennichi (assembly GCF_947563725.1). NCBI lineage: Eukaryota > Metazoa > Arthropoda > Arachnida > Araneae > Araneidae > Argiope > Argiope bruennichi. The sequence continues at coordinate 123,427,284 of NC_079162.1, forward strand.
TTATCATGCCGAGTTTTTATCCAAATTATTTGTTACTTACAGAAACAAGGAAATATGTCAGCAAAACGGTGTATTAAATTTCAAGAAAATACTTGGAAAGTTCGAGGGAAAATAAATATTTCTATTACGCAAATCTTAGTTGTGAATGTGCAAGACATCGTACATTTCTTTTCTGTCTTATTTTCAAAGTCATATATACATATATAAAGCATCTTATATAAAATTCCAATTCAACATTATGTTGAACTTAATATGTTATGCAACATAATATAATTATAAGAAGATTCGAGATTGAAAAAATACCAATTTCTGAAAAGACATTCATCGTTTCCCTTTTCATAAAGAATAATTAATGTTCAATTAGCTGCTATGCCGGTGTCTTTCTGAATCTTAATGGTATTGAAATGGAATTTTTATATAAACTGCACTATATATCTAACTTCGAAACTGATGGAAAAAAAGTGTTATTTTTTGCATGCTTGCATTTAAAAAAATTAATTACAAAGGCTTACATTTCCTCGAACATTTTATGTGTAAACTTTGAATGTTATAATAAACATGTTAAAAATGACCATGATATTTTTATCTTCCGAAATATGCATGCTATTTTTACTATATGCGCATAAAAGGCGCACAGAGTAATTGAAACTATTAATGAAATTTGCCTGTCGAGATCAGTTTTCTGTGCAATTGGGTGACCCCACACCTTTCTCTTCCTTATAATTTTCTAGTTGATGCTCTGAATTCCATTTTGGCTAAATCTTTTCTATAAAATGTGAGTTCAGGCGTATTCTGTACTTGATCGAACACAAAGGATACTTCGTGTCACCTTTCTAGTAAATTTCGAAAAGAATGTATTAATCCGAAAGTCTCTGGATGCGTTTGATACTGTATATTGAGTAGTTCTATCCATTTACTCTAGTGAATCATTATTTCTTTGTATCGAAGCTGATAAACATGCTATTGTAAAAAAAAGGTTAATTTGGTATGCATTTTCGGTTTTTTTAGATCATTTATGAGGAGTACGTTGCTTCATTCTCTGTTTATAACCTAAAGCATATATTTTAAAATTTTAGCTGTCTGAAAATTTTATGTTGATTCTCTGTATTATCAAAGCTCGAATAGTAGTGAGATTGAATGCAAATTTCCAAAAGTGCTAATAAGTGATGCTTTGGCATTTTTGTTGAAATATAACAAATCTTTAGGCCCACATTGCAATAATTATGCAGATATATAAATTTTAGACTAAAAAGATATCATGGATCTTCCGACTGAATTAAATGCCATTATAATTGTGAAAAGTTTTGCATAGGAAACTTGCACTACTCAATTTAGGGCACTATTTTAGTTTTAAAACCTACTAATTTATTAAATTTTGCACAATAATTCAAAGATAGGAGGTGAGTCATTGTTAAAATATTCATTGTGACGTTGCAACAGTCTATCAAGGGTCAAGAAATAAGTAATTTTGGAATAACTTTCATAGGCCTTTCTTATCGTATTTTCCGAAAGGATTTTTGTAAAATATTAATTCAACCTACTAATTTAACCTGCTAGTTAAACTTTCTAATATATTAATTTTTGCACAATAATTCAAAGATAGGAGACGAGAAATTGTTGAAATATTTGTTGTGATATTGCAGCAATATATTAACGATAAAAAAATAAGTAATTTTGGTTTTACTTTCATAGTCTTTTCTTATTGTATTTTCCGAAAGGACTTTTGTAAAATATTAACCCAATCTATTAACATACCAACTAATTTAACTTACTAGTTTAACCTACTAATATATTAAATTTTGTACTAGAATTCAGAGATAAGAGGGGAGTAATTATTTTCATTATGACTTTGCAGAAATCGATTAACAGTCAAGAAATAAATAATTTTGGATTTACTTTTGTGGTCTTTTCGCATTGCATTTTCAAAGGTATTTTTTAAAACGTTAATTAATTTATTTATTAAAACTAAATATAATGAAAGAAAGACTATTTTTGCATTATTTATGATAACATGAATGCTAAAATGTTTAAAAGTTTCTTATAGTTTATCTTTCGAAGAAACATTAATCAACTGCATAGTACTGACAAGCACTTCATTATATTAAAATAATTTACCGCACTTACATTTTTATCATATTAAAAGATGAGTAACACATCTGAAATGCATCTATATTTGTATCTATCAGAGTAGAGTTAAAAATGATTTATGATTCATTTCCAAAATGGTTGAATGCTAATGAATCAGTGCAGAGCTGAATGCGGACACTTTTATAAGATTACCTGCACGAATTGAAAGAAATCAGATTCAAACGTGACAAAAGAAGAAGAAAAATTTCTAACTATCCCTGGAGAGAAATAAATTGCTGTGCGGTTCGCATCGGAAGAAAGTAAAGCAAGAAAAGCTTCTACTTCTATTCTGTTGGCGAGGAGGAGATAGATAAAATAGGATTTGGATCGGAGATTTCAACAGGAGAAATAAATAGAAAGTGTAAACACTAGGCCTTCATTTGCAAGTAAAAACCTCAAAATCTCTTCTATATACTTTTCAACGTCTCTATTTATAAGGATTCCTCTTCAGAATCGATAGAAAACGAAAAACGGTTTTAAAAGTAAAACCTTTTTAAGTCCCATTCGCCTAATTACGCCGACCCCTTCATTCACCCGTGCTTCGATCCGTTTTTCATTTGATTTAAGACAGTTTTCTCCTCATTTCTTTCTTAATAAAATTTGCACTTATTTTGTATTTCACTCTTACATGTTTATCTTTAAAATTCTATTCACTTTAAATTTACTTTTGAAATTTTCCAGTTCGTTATGATTTATTTTGATTTTTAATCCATCCGCGATTAATTTTAAGAAGATTCTTTATTAAATTTTAATTGGATTTCTCGATTAACAGTTTTTGTTTTAAATTTAAATTTAGTCGTTGCTACAGTTAAATCTTCTTATATTTTACTTTTTAAAATTTTTAAAATACTCTATCTACTTATTTAATTTAGTGTCGTCATTTTATTTGTATGGTATCCGAAAATGGCTTTTAGAGATTCTTTTTTCACCACAATATTTTATTATTTATTATTTTAATGCCTTTATTTCTCGAATGAATGACTTTAATACAACTGTTTTTGATTATTTTTCTAAAGATGATCGATTTCGCAAATGACAGTCTATTTGAATTGCTTGAGTTTTGATTTTGACTTTAGTTTATTTTTATTTCATTCTGAAAAATTTTCATTGCTTTAATTATTAATCTAATCTATTTTGAAGCTGGTAACAAAATGACTATTCGTAAATTTATTAATTTACATTTGAGTTCTTACATTCGGTTACATTGCGTTGAATTTATTCATTTACATTGAATTACATTATATTCATTGACATAGTTTTTTAAAAAAGTAAATAAGGTTTGGTTTTTGTTTCCAAATAGATATTATATACAGGGTGTTTCAGTGAACCGTTTCAGAACTTCTAAGAGGGGTAGGGTACATCCTGACGAACCAAAATCATATACACATGGGCAGTCAGAAATGCTTTCCTAACGCGGTAGATGGCGTTTTGCGAAAAGTCCGAGCTTTCGTGCAGGGAATCTTCATTTCGCACAAGAACGCCAAGTTAGTAGGATGGATGATAACACGATTGCAGAATTACACGTCGTGCAGCGCAGAATCGATTTTCGGTCAATGTATGGGCCGTATTGTGGGAGATCACCTCATCGGACCTTACCTGTTACCGGGTCGTCTAAACAGACCTACGTACTTGCTCTTTCTGCAGAGCCCATTTTGCCACAACTTTTGAGAGATGAACAGATTTCTGTATCGACGCAACAGACAATGTGGTTCCAACACGATGGAGCCCCTGCCCATTATAGCGGAGATGTTCGTAACTACCTGGATGTCCATGCGTCGGAGACGTGAGGCGTGCATTGTAGCCCATGGAAGAAACTTCGAACATTTACTTTAATCCATGTACCTTTTGCTTCTTTTCATGTATTATTAAAACGATTTCTCATTTATGGTCTCTGTTCTTTATGGTGCTTCTGTATACAACACCGCTTCAGGAAAGCATTTCCGACCCCACATTGCTATATGATTTCGAGTTGTCAGGATGTACCCTATCCCTCTTAGAAGTTCAGAAACGGTTCACTGAAACACCCTGTATACATATCCAGCGAGCTTCCATTTATAAATAATGATCTTTACATTTATTCTGCATATTTTTCAACATTTTGATTGTCATGTTTCTTCTATGATAGATGGAAAAGGTAAAAAGTTTTAGAAGTGAAATAATTTGATTGATTAATTATGAGATTAGCGATCCATTTCAAAGCTACGTTGGAGTTATAAAGGGAAGATACTTTGAATCATAATCAAATTAAGGAGAACACCTTCAGAACCAGCTACCTTTCTTTAACTTCCGCAGAATCGATATACCTGCATACATGGAATCTGGTTGCTGCCTTTAATAAAATCATGTTTTGTTCCTGACATTTTCCTATCAGATCCTGCAGTCCTAAAACTTTTTGGAATTCAAACTTCTAACAGCATTTTATGCTACATATTATTTTTTAGAATGTTTAATAAAATGTTAAAAGATCACCTTAAATAGATATTATAACATTTTTAATAAGAAAAAATTATTGATTGAATAAAAAGCGCATTTCAAAGTCAATTCTTATAATACATCTTAAAATTAATAGTTAGCTGTTCAATCAAGTTAATTTAACTCTCTTCGAACTATATTTTGTCTACTTTCTTTTTGTTTTAATTTTTTATAGCGGATTGTTAGTTAAAATTTGTTTTGAATCAGCGTTATGAAGTACGTCATAGACATTTTTTTTGTATTATCATGCCTTTGAATTATTTTGGCTAATATACAGATTAGAAATTTCAGAAATAATAGTTAGAGTTCAGTTAGTTTGTTAGTTCAGTAACAGTTAGTTTCAAGGCGGGATTTTATTAGTTAGTCCCATCGTGGAATTGAATTAGAAGTTAGAACAGAATAAACCTATGCGATAATCTAAATTAATGCTTAAGTCAGACTATTAAGCACCGTGAAAATTACACATGCTCTTTGTTTAATTTACAAGGCACAAAAAAGTAGCAAATCGAAGGAATGAACTTCTAAGTTTGATTTGAAAACTAGTTACATTTCTTTATAATAAGAATAATTTTTGGGTATTTAATTTTTTTTCGATAAATTTTCCCAGTTTTCCTTTTTTCCTCACTGTCTACTAGAAAATGCAGAACAATTTTGATGAGCTACAAGTTTACTAAATATAACATTGATTACTGCTCAACGATCTATATAAAACAAGAACAAAATTAGTTTTGATATGAAAATTTTTCATTTTAATTGCAGAATTTTGCATTAATCGTTTTGTATTTAAAAAAATTTGTGGATTCTTTTATGTTTCAGCAAAAAATATTTTTATTTTTCATTTTCACGAATAACAGATTTTAATTTTTTTCATTTTGCCGAAGTCTGGTTAACAGAATGAAATATTGAATGCTTTATTTTAGTATCTTTTAAATTTTTTAAATTTTACTATAGATTCTAGCTGTTAAAACGTCCTTTCCGTTGAAAGTTGTTAATGTTTTTTTTATTAGTCTTATCAATTTTAAATGGGAATCTAAAACAATACATGTTTAGACATTTTATACTTAGTTATCAGGCTTCTCACTTAAATATGATCACTTATCATCTAATATTTTATTCAACCGATAAAACATCTTAACTAATATTCAAACATATTTTCATGCTTCCAGTGACACAACTTTACATCAGCACTCTTTTCGAATTTATCTCATATTACAAATTCTTAAACGAGTTTTTAAAAAATAATTATTTATACCTTACTTCTTTACTTAAAAATCTAGTTTAAGTAGTAAATGTGGCCTTCGTCCTATAGACTAACATTTTGTTTAAAAGTTATGAATGAGTTTTTACTTGTTTTGAAAATTTTCTTCTAAGAATAATGATTTAAAGACATAAAATTCTTAGAAACAATATTTATATTTCTTTGCTGAAAAAAGTTGTTTATCTGCTAAATTATTTCCATAAAACAAAATTTATTTTTCAGTATTATAAGTAATAAAAAATACACTTATATTTTCTAAATTCATTTTTGTGGGAAATAATACTAATTAAACTTGGTACTTTTTCATGTACGAGGAAATCATAAATTCATAATTTGTTTTTATCAAATTATCAGGTTTATCTATATGCCAAAAACACAAGCTTTTTTATTATGATTTATGGTACTGAGATTTCGAGTCTAGGCTTCATTTCTTACAAATGGTTTAATATGTACAAGTAGTTAACAAATGAAAATTCCAGATTTTTTGGACTCTGCAATGTATAAATATGTAAGTAATTTTGAAAAAGGATAGAATTGGGGAAACTTAATAACTCAAAAAACTGTCAATGGACAAAATTATAATTTGATGGAAATGGGAAAAATTCGAAAAAAAAAAAAAAAAAAATCAAGAATTCAGTATATTGTTATTGCTTTGTATAAAAATATATCAAATAAAACTGGAAATTTACTAGTGTCGAAAAATTCCAAAGCATGTGATACGTATTATTCCTTATACATTCCTTATTATTCCTTTAAGTCGCTTATAGAAATTCAAGATTAAAAGATGTATTTGCAGCAGAATATTTCTTTCATGATTAGGAGAACTTTTTAGTTGGCGAGATCAATATATGTGGCTTCCTGGAAGATCAAACTCATAAGCTTTTCCGATATTTTTTCCATTTTCATGTATTATTTTATCAAGGCCATGAAGCCAGTCGGTACGGTTTTGAACTGTTTACTTTTCTAATGGAATTTTTCTTTTGTCTGCGAATCGAACTTATTGTTACAAGAATTTGAAAAATGGCACGAAACGTCTTTTCTCAGAAATACGTTTTCTCTGAATGAAATTGAGCAAACATTTTTGGAAGATGAGAACATTTTTTAGAAGCGATAATCAACAAAATAAAACTAAATAGGCTAAAAGTTTAATAAAGCAAGCTTATTAAGTCATTTATCAAGAAATCGATTTTTTTCCATTCATTTTCTCATAAATTAAAAAAAAATTCTTTTAATTTCAACAAATTTAAAAATGATGACGACATTTAATATTTTATGGTTCGAATGAAAAATAAAAATCTACTGGAATTTGTACTTCTTGCAGTGGTTGATTCGCTTTCCAGGAAAGGCGTAAAATCGAGAGATGCAGACATTTCCTTCTTTACAGAAAACATTCTATTGCAGTAAATTTGACATTTCCTTCTTTACAGAAAAAATTCTATTGCAGTAAATTTGACATTTCTTTAGTAATGAAAAGAATTATTAACATTTTTTTTTGAAATATTGATTTGACGAGATTAAAATCAGATGTCAGTTTTAGCAATTTTAAATTGGTTTGAATCGAATGTTTTTTCATCTTCTTATTTGTCTTCACAACATGTTCTTAGTTTGGTTTTGACAACTCAAACTAGATAATTAAACAAAGCTACATTAATCAGTTTACTATTTTTGACGAGTATACTCGTCATAGAAAAAGTACAACATTTTGCATTATGACGAGTTTATTTAATAACAATTATTATATTTATATAATAATTGTTTAATTATATTTATATAATAATTATTTAATTATATTTATATAATAATTGTTTAATTATTATATTTATATAATATATATATGTTTATGACAATTTAAATACGCATATTTCGAAGAGATCGAAGCAGTTAACTTTTTAATACAAATATCTGATTAACTTGCTTTCACTATTTCTACCATCATTAATTTTAATTCTATATCATTAATTTTTGATATCGCATATTCTTATCCCTTTTGATATGCAAATAAAGAGAAACGGTGGTCTGCTAGAAAGGTCTCAATTTCTGGAGTAGAAATCCAAGTTCTCCGAAGACACCTCAAGCAAGCTGTTTCGACATACTCCAATACTTTCGGGGTATGTCTCTTGTGCTTCGACTCGAATGAATGACTCTTGTGCTTCGGGTTCAAGTTGCGCTTTTTGCCTTATTATGCTACTTATATATTTATATCTATTATTCTTGATTTTTAAGTTTATCTATATAGATGTCTTTAGTAGTAGAAATAGTAGAATAGTAGAAAGAATACCCGATTTTTAATACATTTTTTTTTCTTCTTTTAACTAATTATTAGATCCTTTTTCTATCTGCAGTTATGCTGACAATATCATATAGCGCCATATGGGACCCAATTTCATCGTAGTAAAACTGAGTGTAAGTTCAAAAATATAAGTAATAATAAATGAACTGTAAAATGAATACTATAATATAGCAGATTGTTTCGAATAACATGTTAAACTAAGTGCATTCATGATTTTTTTTTATTTAAATGATCAGTTCATATATAGGTAAGATTGAAAAATATTCATATGTAATCAGTATGTGATTCGTATCTAAATATTTTCTCTGAAAAATATTCATATGTAATCAGTATGTGATTAGTATCTAAATATATTCTTCTCAAAAACAATATGATTTTAGAAAAAGAGAGAAAAAAATGCCGAACGAAGCTCGGTCTCCCAGATATTAATTTATTTATCTCTGAAATACATAACAAATGGAATTAGGAAAATAAATATTAAATAAAAGTTAAGTCATGATTTTAAATAATAATATTTTTTTCCCTATTCCATTCATTATGATGTATCTGCTTTTCACAGATTGATAAATTATTCGATTTTCATTTAATAAAAATTTAATAGCGAATATTTTGTGATTTAAAACCTTGTAATTGAATTTCAGCAATATATGCTTAAATTTTTAATTTTCAACATAATTAAAAGGAGAGAAAGAAAGCGCTACGCATTAAATGCCTGAAAAATTCCTTCCATTTTCCTCAAAAATTCTTTATTGATCTAATCAACATTCTGCTAATTCTTCTAATATAACATTCTGCATGAATTGAAAGTAATCTCATTAGAAGATTTCCTAATAAACACAGGTAATTTGTTTACGTAGTGACTATCATTAACACTTACTTAGGAAAGTAACTCATTTTCTAATAGGCTGTTCGTATAAGTAACGGTTAAAAAAGATTCGGTAACAAATTTAAACAGCATCTTCGAGATCCATCATTATTCTCTAGTTACCTCAGTCCATAATATGTAGGACTAGCAGCACTTTAAAGAAACCGCTACAAGCTGGCAATTTATTGATCTTTTGCTTGCTTTTCCCTCTTACACATTCCGGTGGTCGAGAAAATTACTACCGAATGACTCCGGTAATCGCGCTTTTAGGATTACCATGAAGATTCTGCCACATGTTGCAAAATTCAATTAGCGATCCGATTAGTGGATATGCCTCGCTGCGGGGATAATGTTTAAAGATGCTCGACCTATTTTTAGGGTTTGGGAAGAAAATGCGAATTAGCTTCGACCAAGATAATTGCGACTCACTCCTTCCACAAAAATACTCCCGTAATTGATGTCTACTAGAGGGAATCCTCTCGAGATTCGTTTCTCATTTCCTAGTTCTCTTCCCTCCATAGGATAAAAATGATAATTCCTGATCCGTTTCAGCAGTTGTGATCGGCTCACGTCAGCGAGCTCCCTGCGGAATAGAATCCTTCGGTCTTATTCCTAAACTTGTTAGAATAATCAAACCACTTTGACTTTCGTTTGTTAACTCTTACAAGTTCACACGTAATTGAGAATTACGAAAACATAATATGAGTAACTGTAAATTAGAATACAATCGCTCTGTAATTATAAGGTTTTGATACCACTGCCGGTACAAAGATACTATATATTCAATTTCATCAATTATTCTAATGGAAATTTTAACTTCTTCCAAGAATTTTATTGTTAATGTATGAGTCAGCCAAATGTATGCTTGACTCTTGGGTGTGAGACAAGAGGATTATTAGCCAATACTTCAATAGCATTCAGAAATACAACTAGACTCTTGTAGAGCATTTATAACATTATGGTAAACACTCGAAAAATATACATAACTATTAAGCTCTTGACCTACAAATCTACTTAATTTCCTAATTAGATAACACATCCTAATTAGGGAATTTATTATTATTTTAATATCTATAATAATATAAGGAAATTTGAGATACTAAGCGTTTTTAAGTGGTTTTTGAATTTTAAATTACTTAATATTTTCATTTAATTGCAAATTAAAAATTAAAAATGCAGTAATTCGATGAGCGAAATAGACTCGTCATTGTATGTGAAGGGGTTAATGTTAATCCCTCATGGGGTGTTATATAATACTTTGCAACCTGCGTAAACCAAGTGACATGTATTGCCAAATATAGATAAAAAAAAACTTTCTCTTTCGTTTCCCATCTATAAAGATCAAGTGTTATATCCAACAGGAAATGAATTGCTTGTTTGTGTACTTGAAGTTTACCTTGTTAGACTCCCACGTTGATGTAGGAGAAAGAATTTTATTTTGCTTATAAAGTATTCAGAATGGAGATTTCATTAGACAACATCCGATAAAAAATCGGTCCCTAAAAATCCACTCCTCGAAAATTAAAGTTGCTACAAAATGGTGGCTTGGAACACCTTTCTGCAATTTCAAAATCAGATCTGTTTACAATAATTCTCTTGAAAACCCGAAATCATAATTTATCTTATAAATTCAGTCTTAATTTTTAGATTATGTGATATTAAATTGTTAACACATTGTGTACGGGTCACGAGATTTCTCGTTTTTATCAGGCCGAATTTTTTTGGTCGGGTCACGAGATTCTCGTTTTCATGTTTCTTCTATTAAATCGATGCATAACCAACTAGAGGCAAATATTCAATACATTAAGGACAGCAAAGAAATCTCTAAGACATACGAATGGGACATCATGTTTCAGGGCAAACTTGTACGTTCTAAAATCATCATAACTTTGTTTTTTATGAAGCAATAACAGACTGGACACATAATAGGAGAAAATTCTTGAGCGATCCGTAACAGATGGGACGCGAAAAGCGAGAAAATTCGTGAGCGGTCCTTAATGTCTTAAAACAAGATACTGCTGCAAATCGTACGAACACCATTGCACAAGGGAATATGTTTTCCAAATATAACACTCGAAAGCATTATTCAAGTCTGTGAAATAAAAAATAGTTAAAATGTAAAAAATCTTACATAATAAATACATGTATAGAATATATAGTAATATTTAAGAATACTTTATGTAAATATAATAATACCAAATGCAAATTAAAAAAGTGCATATATGCCTCCTATTGCTTGCCAAGCATGCTTCTAGAGCGTTCAAAAATGTGCAAGCCCTGGGAGCGAATTGAACGCGCCGAGCGCCGTACGCGATGTGTTAATATAAATTAACTGCCACAAAATGAATAGCATCAAATATTTATTTCTAATTCAGAGAATATGAAAAGAAGATGATTTAATTCTTTATATTATAAAAACCATTTTATCGACTATTTATCGTTTTTTAAAGCTTACATTTCATTTGATTGCGAAACTTCTATTTTAAATTATGGAATAGATTCTATACGGCTGAACTATTTCTAGTAACTTTCGAATGAAAATGCAACATATTTTGGATTAAAACAGTTTCAAATTATACATGCAATAAAATATTTCGTATTAGCTTGAGGTTATCAACCCTATTTCTCTACTTTAGGGAATGACGATAACCATAAAAATGTTAATTCTTGAATTGTTTAATATATTGTAATCTGTTAAGGTTAGTGAATTTATAAATTAAATGATTCCCCTAAGCTATCACTCTAAAGATAACGACGCAATACTAAACACGTTTAAATAATCAAACAACTATGGTTGATACAAAGAGCTCCGATATTCCTTTGTTGACTTGCATTAGTTTAATTTATAACCTATTGTTATAAAAATATGAACTAAATGTCGCTTTAATGTTGCGTAACTGTAGAAATTCAAATTTAAAATTCTAATTACCTTTCCCTGTCTGGATTTATTAAATGCATAAAATGAATGCTTTGTAAAAGCCTTTAAAATACTTTTGAATGATTCGGAGTTTAGGATGGTTTAAATATGATTTGTGTCAAAAGTGAATTGAATTCAAATAAATGTTTCATATTTTTTTACAAGTTCGGCAATAGAAGCTTTATGAGGTGAAAGTTTTTTTGGAATTGTGTTTGTTATAAAATAGACTCTGTATCGAATGTTCATTACAGATTATATTGATAAAATAAAAAAGGAAATATTTTTTTATAAGTGCTTTAGATATGATTGCGCTTCAGTGTTTGAATGTTATAGAATATTTAATTTTATTATTCAAATTTGAATCTCAGTTAATTTTTAAAATGAATCAATCATTCAAAATACTTGATTCTCTAAAAGAAAATACAATCATTTCAGAATTTATAAGTAAGTTTATAAAAAAGAATCACCATTCCTTTAACTTATAGATGAAAATTTGAATAGCTTTCAATTGGGAAAGCATTCTAAATAACGATAGACAATTCTATGTAATGCAGCTTTGTATTGAGGTTTAGTAGAAAATAATTAAGTTTTTGAAAGATTTTTTTACCTGATATCTGTTTTTTAAAATTAAATTTCAAGAAGTTTAGCCTTGATTTAATTTTATTGTAAGAAGCAATTTGCAGTATAGTATATATGCAGAAACGAAAATTAGAATAATAACAAATGAATAAATAAAAGTCTGTTTCTTTGCTATTAAAGCTTCAACTGAAACCTAACATTTTATTTAATTTTCATTTCAAATAATATTAAATTTTATGGTTACTCCATAATTTTATTTCATTCAATTTTATTACGTGATTGAATATGATACAAATGGATACCTTTATTTTAATATTTACTTGAAAGCCCTTCATTATTTATACTTTTTTAAATTTCAAAGACTTTCCTAAGAAAAAACCTTAAATATTATTTCAATAAATATATAAGAATATAATCCAAATTTATTAGATGAGAAAACGTTATAAAAATTTGAAAGTTTGTAGATTGGATTAAATTACAAGTATCTTTTTATCTAATTATATAACATTCTTTATGAATTGGTGTAATCGCATAGAGGATTCGCATTTTCTAATTCTTTTCTCTGTTATGGGATAAAAATGGTATTTACTGATCCATTTCATTAGTTGCGATTACTTCACTTCAGTAAGATACCAGTAGAATCAAGTGCATCGATATAATACAACCAATGACTGATTATTAAACTTGTTACAATAATCGAATTACTCTGACATTCGTCATCTAATTCTTATGAGTTCATCTGTAATTTAGAACTGTGAAAACATAAGCAACTGTTTGGAAATAAATATATATTTCCGAAATAGAAATATTCCCAGCTTCTATTTCATAAAATTTCGATAATCACTTTGAACGATATATAAGTTGGTAACTAAAAAAATATCCAATAACTTGAATGTCGCATAAAAATTACTTCTGATAAATATACAACAAACTCAAATAAAAATAAATATCAAAAATTCAGACCATGCACCATTTTTCTTTTAAAAGTTATTTAAAATAGCCAAAAAAGTTAAAATATTTAAATTTGTGAATTAGCTTAATGTTTCTATCTGAAGAGTCGAGAAAATGCCACAACGGTAGATACCACACATATATCAAAACAATGAATACTCATGGGTATTGTGTAGCAAATATAATTCAGTGAATCTCTCATGAATTTTCCCCACCTGGCTACATATTATTTGTCACGGGGCATAATATTAATGAATCCTGTAGTAATAAATATCGAGCGCAGTGGTTTTATTTTCCTCCAAAACTGCTAAATAATAGTCCAGGATCATAAAATAAGGTAATGTTATTGCTTATACAGCCGTAATATACAGAGCAATAATTTTACAATATTACATATTTAGTCAAATAAATATGAGAAAAGATTTATTTTATAAAATTAAAGGTGCATAAATCTTTTCTCCTTCAAAATTTGTTATTAATGTTCCCTTTCGGAGTAACGTATTTGTTCCATATACTTTTCTATTATTCAAATCATTCCTGTAAATCCTTAGAAGCCAGATTCTTAGACTGCCTCGTCGCATTCTATCACCTACACATTGTCCCAGTACAGCTCCCAGATTTTGCATTGAAAGAACAAAAGGTAGGAAATAGATGTGACAAATAGGCAGAGTAATATAGCGTACAGATGAATTTATGGTGAAAACCTTACTGCAAATGACTGATGAAATTTTATGAAAATCGAACTACTTTATCATCCAATTTTCTCTAAATGATTTGTCAGAATCATAACTACAGATGATTGATTTTTTGGAATTTAGTTCATCAGCAATCATCCGTGCACTGATTGGCAATCGAAAAGAAGAAAGACAATGCACGTTTGATCATCAATATATGAAGGCGATTGTCATTTTTTCTTCATCCTTTACATTTTCGCAGCTTTCACTAAAATGCTTCATCCACTTGAAGAGTTGTCTTTATCAGTGCCCTACCTTTTAAAAGAGCCCTCAATATTTTATATATTTCACGAGAGTTTTCATATTTCTCCTCAAAAATTAGATGTTGAGTCTTTGCTTCATCTGTTCATCCATTTTCATCGTCAGTGAGAATATCAATAGAAATCACTAAAATAGTTACTAGAAAAAAAACCTTCCTTTTCACTCTGCCTCGATGATTTGATGATAGGAATTCTCACTAAGAAAACAAGCGTGTTACAGTTCTAACATCATCTCAAGGCCGTCTCTCAAAGGGTTTAGTTCACTTATTTATTGAATAGATTACCTATGTCAAATGAATGTAACTATAGCTGTAAAGGCATGTTTGATTAGTGATTTGTTATGCAAGCATTCTTCCTTTTGATGTTACACAAGGTCAATTCGGAAGGGACTTTGTAATTTTGAACAGCGATAATATAGTGCATTCAACGCCTTTGATATAAACCCCCTCCACACTATTGTAAGGACGTTTGGACTTCCACTTATCAACATCTTCAGGAATCTTTTTGTGAACCTGTTGCCTAAATTCGTTGCATCGAGGTCATGAAACAAAATAAGTGGTTACAGAAACTATATATTAGAGTCCATCTATAATTTAAGCGGAATTATAGAGAGATTAAATCGCTAAAACTCTTTAATTACGTAAACAACGCATAATCACTATTTAAAATTTGGTTTTTTCTTTGGTTTGGTTTAAGATTTGGTTTTGTTTGATATTTTGATGTTATCTTTCCTTACTACCATGATAAGAAGAATTTTGAGAAGTCGTAGGCTTGCATCGTAAAATGTTTTCTTTTGAATTTATAAAGGGAGCTAACTAGCTAGGATGTCATCTGATATTACGAGGATCGTTTATGATAAATGTTGTGTAGCTTCAAAATAGGATGTTAATCTGTCATATTAAACCAATTATAAGAACATTTCTGAATATTAGTAGTTAGTTTTATTCATCGAAATATACAATTTATCACAAAATTACGAAATATGACATGCTAGTTGAACTGAAAACATATTTCCTTTAAGAATTTCTGCTATATTTCAAAATTTACTTTTTATAAGAATAAATTTTGAAATTGGAAGAAAACTTTCGAAATAATTCGTTGTTAGTAACAACAAGCCTGCTGGCATCATTTAAAAAATGCTCATTCGAATCTTATAAAATGTAAAATCAGATAGGTCAATTTAGAGCTGTGACTACTGTACGCATTGATGAGGCCTTGGCGAACTAATAAGCATGTACTTTATTTAAGACTTACCTCAGAAAAAAGAATATTTTTGCGCTTTTTGCAATGTTATTTTCTAAAGTTTATTTAACTTAGTTGCTATTGTATACAAATTGTAAGTTACAAATTACATACATTACATAACCGTGACCAGATATCTTTAATTTTCGTCTTTGGATTGCCTTCTGAGAAGCAGGTTGATATTTTCAATTATTTTTGACAATAGGAAAAAGACTTTGAATGTAATAAAAATTATATTTGTAGTTGGAATAATTTATAATATGATATGAAGTATACTAATATTAAATATAAGAACAGGATAGCATTCTGTCCCATTTTATTTAGTGCTTTTTTTTTTTGCAAAATTGCAGGAATTATATAAATTTTATTTTATTTTTTAAAGTTCATCTTTAGGGTCTGATCTTTAAAAAAAATTATCATATGGTAAATACATTATTATTTTTTACGAATGAGGGTTGGTGTTTCATAATGATACGAAGTCTTTGACGTCAAGTGTGGAAGAAAATAAAATAACGAGAAAAAAGAAAATGTGATGAGAGAGAGATCTGAAGATGATGATTTTGATTCCCTTTAACAAGAAACAGAAATTATAAAGAAGGAATAAGTAATTTATGTTGAGTTTCTCTAATTTTACAATAATATATATTTTGTTAGAAACGTCGTCGGCCATTGAACGAAAATCGGCTTTCTTACTATTGCAGGATGGATGTAGTTGACGGTGGTGAACTAATTATGGCTGGTCTAAAGAGAACTTATTTGGCTAAATTAAAATTTGCTTTGATGGTTAGTTGCAATCTGAGATTTACGAGAGGTAGATATAAATTATATTTCCTGATCCTATCGTTGGAGTAGATTTTTTCAGATAATTAAATGCTTTTTTCAAGTATTGTCAATACTAAAGAAAATGATTTAAATAATAGATTGAGCATTCTAGTTGGAGTGGAAGTTATAGTTTCTGCTAATATAACTATCTGCTATTACCCTTTCCAGTGTCATATAATTCAGTCATACCTGGTTTTATAAAAGTTAATTGTCCCATTTTTTCCTACAAAAACGGAGATAGAAAGATTCTAAATTAACCGAATTGAAAACGTTAATTAATTATGATAGCTTATATGCGATACTTTAGTTAAATAGTAATTTAGTATAATTGGGCAGATGCTTTAAAATGCATTCTAAGGCAATATACAACAGTTTTTCATCTTTCCAAATATATTCTCTTCAAACAAATTCGCCACTATGATCCGCAGAAGAAAAACGAATATTCTTAATTACATTAATTAGTCTCTAGGGATAACTTGAACCACACCAGATAATTAGAAGCTTTCCGTTAAGTGAGGTTGCTTAATTAATGAATTATTTTGGATAAAAATATATTGTTTAATGATCCCTGCAGAACATGATTATGAACTCATAAGATATAGACAATTCCCCTCTTTCATATGATCGCTTTAAATTTAAAAGAATGACAAAGTCAACAAAATTCTTTTCCAATTACACCAACTGACCCTAATTACAATCATTTGGCGTCGATTGCTTGCATTTGCATAGTTTAGAAGCTCATACCGTGAAGTTCTTGTAGCTTTTTGATTTCTTTTCAGAGACCTGTCATGCAACGAAATTTATTTTATGGCTGCCCTATCTATGCTTTTTATGATTTAATTGCTAGAGTCAGCACTCAAATTACATATTCAGAAACAAAAATGAGCAACAGAAAATAAAACATTGAGAATAGAATATATTAGGAATAAGAAATTAATTTAGCCTCTCCGTTCCCGAAAGAACTAATGTACCTAAAATAACAAAAAGGTTTCCAACAATAATGAAAGTGGATTAAAAATATTAATTGATTTTCATAGTTCGTTAATTAAGGCTCTGCCTAATTTGAAATACTTCGAATCCTTTTCTACAGGGAGAATCCGAATCCTTCCTAATAATGTAAAGAAGAAATTTAAAGAACTAATGAGTGGAAATGCGGTTGAAATTATAAGCACAATTGGCGCGTAAAGGCTGTTAAATTCGATTCTTTTGTGAATAAAATGAAAAGCAGAGCAAAAGAAATTTGAAAAGAAAACTTAAGTGATTACATGCCGATTAAATTCCAACCACCTTGGAAAGGGGCGATCTGGAAATTCCATTAGTGTCTGATCTATTGTAAGGAATGCAATATTATAATGTCCAATTTAAAGAGATTTCGGTATTCACACATTTAATGAAACAAAGAAAAAAAAAGGATTTCGGTATTCACATATTTAATGAAACAAAGGAAAAAATCGATTTATAATAATATTGGTTGATAATGAAATTAATGGTTGTATTGTAAATTAGATTGTATAAAAAGTGCTTGTTTGTTTAAGTTAATTACATTCAAAGAAAAATTGCATGGATTAATATCGCACAGTTATATATTCTGCCTTTAAAGAAAGCATATTTTTTTTTTAACATTATGTCTGTATACATTTGTCACAAATAAATGTGTTTTCTTTAAATTAAAAATTTTTATGTGCAAAATTATCATCTGTGTTTAATCAATTATAATAAAATTTAATTAATCATTTAATATGTTAACTTTTGGAGCTATGATTTAACACCGATGTTAAAGCTTATGGATATTAACCAGTTAGTTTGGTATTTCTTTTTTTTTTGCTAATTTAAAGGCAAAATTTACAGTGATGGACAAAATTGCGAACACTTTTTAAAATTTAAATACTAATGAAAAATTTTACACTTCACACAAAGCAGTGAGTAGCATGTTTATATAAAGGAAATTTAATGAATGCTCAATAATTCAGCACGCACGCACGCACGCACGCACGCACGCACGCACGCACGCACGCACGCACGCACGCACGCACGCACGCACGCACGCACGCACGCACGCACACACACACACACACACACACACACACACACACACACACACACACACACACACACACACACACACACACAATTATGATATTAGTCATATAAGGCAAGTGAAGAGGTAAAAATACCATTTATGATGAAAAATATGTGAAAATTATCATTGTGGAATTCTATCATTATTCGACTAGCTATTTCTTACTTTTCAACATAAAAGAACGGCGACGTTTTATTGATCCTTCCAATGCTTGTTGCTCTTCATTTTCTATTAAGTAATGTCATGATGCAATTGTAGCTTCAATTAATTCTTTTTTTATTTAATAAACACCTCATTGGCAAAAGTGTTTTCAAATGGCAGCACAAATGTTCATGAGATGTAGATCGTAGATATTTACTTTCAGTCTAAACAATTCTATGTCTTTTAATGTGAATCAATTTGTCAAATCAGTGTTATGTAACAAAGGATTGAATTCTGTTGATATAGAAATAGCACATTATCTGGAAATAGATCTTTGATGGAAGGGAGAAGTTTTGGTTTTAAGGTAGTGCCAATGTACTTTCTAGCGTTTAGTTCATCATCTGTAACATCGCATCATTTACTGACTTACGAGTACAGATCAAAACTCTTATAGGATACTTTGTTGTCATTTTAACGTTGCCTGGGTAATCCTCTTTACCTACTAGATACCTCATATTTTCTCCCATCACTCGAAGTATTGATATCCTAGTTTCCTCACTCTCTATATGGATATCCTAGTTTCACCGATCCATATGACTTGTTTCCATTGTCCTTCTATCCATTGAATGCATTTTTTCCCTCTGCAGTATCTTTTCTACCGTTGTTTTTTTACCCAAAAAATAGTTTTTTTGGGGAATTGTGTCTTTCAGTCCAAGTTAAAATAATCTTTTGCGTATTGTTCAGAAATTGAATAAATAAATAAATAAAAACATCTTTTTCTTTCGATTTATTTCTCATTGTCTCGAGTGACATCTTTTTGCCCATGATGCACATTTTATTCCAGTCATCAAATGCCTTTGCTGTTTTTCGATATCTTTTCTTAATTTGTTTTGTATGAAGTTTGCTTTTGTATTTGTCCTGATAACGTAAACTAAGCTTTAGTGTCCTTCATGCAGTCACATTCCTACCAATTTTCTAACAATTTGTGCATAAGAAAAACCATTTCTACAATAAAACAATCCAGGATCTTTTCATGGGCGACAAGTCCTGGGTGATATTAATTTTTTTAAAAAATTCTCTTACAATGTCAATTGATCTGAACATTACAGACACTAGTTAAATCTGTAATGGCACAGCAATAACAAAAGGAAACATCTTTAAATTTCCAAAGAATCAGCCAAGCTGATTTTTCCCATCTTTGAACTTGAACTTCAATACTTGCTGCTATTTCTTTGTCTTCAGAACGAAGATAACGGGAATTGGCTGTAACCATCTCATTCTGAAAATCGCTCTTTCACTTCTTTACATCAACGTTTCGTTGTCTGACAAAAATTAACATAAGTATTTTTGTAATACAAATATTTCATTTGTCTTTTTTCACTGAAAACAGCCTTAAATCCCTTTTAAATAGATACTCAATTAATTTTTGTCAATTCTATTAATTTTTGTAAAAATTCAAGTTTGAGAAACACTCGGATTTGAAAAGAGTCTGCAATCTTAACCGCTATTGTTAAATGAAAATCACAATGAAATCTTTGTCTATGATTTTTCTCGAGGATTTTCGATTGGCGTGGCACAACCTGATAGTTAGATTGGCATGAATCAGTTCAGCTACAATGAATTACAGGGTTATAGTTTACGTGGTTACGTGATATACGAGTAGTCACATGGTTATAATCGGATCACGTCATATGACGTGGATGACATCTGAGTCGCCAACCCCTCTCCAAAATATCACGCCTCGCCAGCAAAAGAACATTTGATCCTAATCGTAGATATATTAATATAACAATGAACTCTGGTTTCAAATCTGAAACCCTCTGGCTTCACTGTCGAAAAATTAAAACCATGCCACTATTGCCCTTGAAGTTAGTTTTGGAAGCCGAAATCAAAATACATACTCAAAGATGCTCATTTTGAGTAAAATTTAATGTAAGTCTGAATGCATTATTTTTGGGATTAATTAAAAACATCTTTCAAAATGCCGATCAGTATATTAAACAGTCGGCCAAAGTTAAAGAAGCTGTATAAAAGCTATTATGCTAACGATGGCATTTCTTTATGCTAGAGAAAGAAAGTGAATCCTATTCTTCAAAAGATTTTCACCTCGAGACTCAAAAAATCAACCAACTCAGGGCTTAAGTATAATCGGATTCCTCTTGTAATTTTCTTAATCGTTCTCAGCCACTCCTCGAGAAAGTAGCGCGAGGCTTCTTTCTTCCCATTTCAGCAGAGGATCAATTCCAGAGGAGAAAATGGTACAGCTATTTAGGAAGCTGAATTCATTAAACGAGAAACAAAGAGTTGGATTTTGGTTATCAGATTCTTAGATGAAATGTATTTGAAATAGATCTTGATATATCAATAGCTTGAGGAAGTTTCTATAAGTAATTCATTGCATTCT
Source organism: Argiope bruennichi (assembly GCF_947563725.1). Lineage (NCBI taxonomy): Eukaryota > Metazoa > Arthropoda > Arachnida > Araneae > Araneidae > Argiope > Argiope bruennichi. The sequence continues at coordinate 123,448,426 of NC_079162.1, forward strand.
TATAATAAGCAGCTACTGTGTGATTTGAATATATTTATCACTGATATCAAAATTTATTTAAAAATATGATATGTTCTGTTTATAACGGCATATTTTGAAATAAGATATAACGAATATTTTTTTCTCATTTGATAGAACGGAGTATATTATATATATATATATATATATATATATATATATATATATATATATATATATATATATATATATATATATATATATATATATATATATATATTAAATATCAAAAAGGTAATTAATTATTTATACTGACAATAAGCTTTCCTTTGATGCAATAAATAACTACCTACATATAAACTAGCTAAGTACTTAGGTAAATGTAATAAACTGGTAGTTATGTATAAATTACCAGTGATTATTCGTAATCACCAATGGTGTTTATGTATAATTACCAGTTATCATTCATAATCACCAATGGTGTTTATGTATAATTACCGGCGATTATTCATAACCACCAATGGTGTTTGTGTATAATTACAGGCGATTATTCATAATCACCAACAAATTTAGTAGTGTTTATGAAGAGTCACCTGATTAATCACATTTACTGTAACATATGCAATTAAAAAATTGTGGTTAATTGTCCTGAATTAGAATACACACTAATAACCAGGAAAATAAAGAGCCTGATCATTCTATAAAACTGGTTTGTATCGCCTAGCAGGAGCCTTTTCGCCTGTCTCCACGTTCATAAAAAAAAAAAAAAATGAAATATTTGCGAAATGCATTCCGACTAGGATACAGAGAATATATCGATAAATTACAAATGAACTTTTTAGTAAATTTCTTACCGTTTTTCCAACTGAACATTGATAGATTTGACCTAATTTGTTTTAAAATCTGAGACTCATTACTATTAATCTAAAGCTATTTATCTGTGCCAAACTTTCTGCTTTTGAAAGCACTCGCATTCAAAAACAAACATCTTAAAAAAATGTAAGGATCAGTAGATAGACATTTTAAGTAAAAACAATAGGGCAATGGCGGAAATCTGGGAAGTCGACAGAACTATTAACAACTAAGTGGCTCTAATTCAATAATTGTTTTAAATACTTTTTTTGTTATTAATATTTTAATATTTAGCCATGCATTTCATCTTATTAGAGATAATATTATATTACTGTGGCGAGTTTTAAAAATGTTTCAACGTTATTACATTCTCACAATTTTCTTGCTATTTTATTCTTTTTATGGATAATCTGGCTTATCAAATTTTTTAATTAAATTTCAATTGGTTCTACTAAGAGTCGGTCCTATAAATAAATATTACTGTGTCCCAACATTTTAAGTACATTTTTGGATTTAAATTTCAAATTGGTAGGTTTTGATTATATTTTATCACATGAATAGTTCCTTACGTCTGCACACCGAATAGATTGTTGGGGATAAAATCATTTTTGTACTGCGCTACAATGAGAAGCTACAGTGAAAAGAATATATCTTTGGCAGACGTAAATTTCCTCCTTTTGTACAAATGAAAACCTTTCTCTCATTCATCCGATCCTTTCATCGTTGTGGGGGAATTCAGAATTTGAATAAGTTTATAATACATTTTAAATAATTCCATATTTTAAATAAAAAATGAAACTCGGTAATAAGGTTTTCTGAGCATTTTTAAATCACAAATCCTAATTTAATGGATTATTTTATTTTTTGAAAATACTTTGACTCCTTTTAATTAGATTTTATTTAAATAATGAAAATCGATCTTTTAAATATTTATATAAAATGTAGTGAATATTTTAGATTTCTTAAAATTTTTTTAAAGAGATATCGAGACCGTTTTCTCGATATCTACGCTATGATTTTTATTTTATTTTTTTATTAAGTTAAGATATTTCTTCTCATTTCGGAGTACAGGCTTCTGTACTTTTAATCAATTCATGGAATTTTTAATCGGAAATTTGAATTTTGAATTTGAAATTTTTCATTTCAGTGGATGGATGAACAGTTGTAAAATACAACTGACTGTTATTAAAATCCATCCCCTGTTATGAGTGATGCCTGTAACAACTTTATTTGACTTTGGTGAACTGTTTTCCCTTTCACGCTGGCTTATATTTGGTTTTATATACGTCTTGGTTGGGAAGGTTGACAATGTTTTTTTTTAAAAATATTTCTACATTATATATATGTTTACAAATTTCTTTATAATGAAATAAATTATTTTTGGAATAAAATTGAGAAACGTAACAACTAGTGATAATGTCCCTGTTGCTTCTTCAGTTGGGAAAACTGGAATGAACAATATCCATTTCGGTGTTTCCTACTGAAGCGAAACAAATACTGTCCATTCTCATTTTCAGAAACCCTTCGCTTTTTTGCGCATATGAAGGGAGGCGTTTATTTCCTCAAAAGAGGAGTAAGAGGAACGATGAATGGAGGGGAAGCCTTCATTTAGCAGTAGGGTGAACTTAATTATTCGTTTAATTAGGAGATGAAATAACCGCATCTTTCTTCCTGCCGCTCCTTTACGAAGTACATTCGCCCGAAAAGTTCTAATCTCGGATCCTGAAATGATCTGTACAAAAAAAAGTTTCTACCCATTGAACATTTTGATGAATAAAACATAAATGAAAATAGAAGTTCAATAAAAGCTATAATAAAGCCAATGCAAGCTTATTTACTAAATAATTGAAAATAAGCCATATATAAAAAATAATGTAAGAAATTGAAAGATAGAATAATCATCAAACTTCATCGATAAATCCACTGATGTCGTTTGCCGTGCTTTCTCATATTTTATCTTTGCGAGGTTAGCATTTAAATGCATGAAAAGTGGTTAACAATTAGTATATTTTTGAATAATTATGTTTGTTTAATCTAATTTTCCTCGAAAGTTAAGAAAAAATTGGCTTATCAAAATTAATTACTGAAAGAATTTTTACAAACCCTAAAAATACAATATTATTTTCTAATCCAGATTATACCAATTACCTAATAGCTAAAGACAATCTTAGCTCAAATAAAATTTTATTAGTTTGGGTGGCTTTCTTAATGTTTTTTTTAATTATTAATTTACGGTAAGTAATAAAAGTGCATGTATCTCCGAATTTAAGCAGAGAGTAAAGTAATTAGTTCTAAAAAGTAGTAAAATGTAGAAAAACCCAGAGCGTTTTTAGAACGTTCAACGAAGAAAAATAAAGTTTATTACAATTCCCTCTCCCCTTTTCGCAAGGCTTATGTGACATCAAATTTTTCCAGGAGCAAAGTTTCTTGCTATTTTCAACTATTGAATATGCAAAAAGATATCAAGGAGATTTCAAATGCAATTCACAAAATAAAAATATAAATACAATAAGATGCATAAAAATTAAAAAAAAATTAATAAATAAAGATAATAATTAAAAAGAATAAATAATGATAAAAATATATTTAAGTATCAAAATCTGTTCAAACAGAGTACGTTCAAAAATTGTTAATTGTTAATGAGTTATTCCTACTAAAATATACATCCATGAAGCACGTTTGTACACCGTTTGTAAATAAGACTTCACACTTTGCAGGTAGATAAAGTTCTTGATAGATAGAAAACACACTAAATGCAAATAGATGAAAAATGTGACTTATTACATGCAATTCTAAATTATATCAAAGAATATTTTTACAAAGGAGACACCAGTATGTCCACTCCCCTACTCTTTCCCTAAAAAAAGGAGATATACTCGATAACAAAAGATACATACAAATACTAGATGTCAGTGACATATTTTCATCATGACACCAGTGACAAATTGTACTGTTTACTGTAGAAGATACTTGTTCATAGAACTGGAAGTGTCAACAAGTCTGGACTAAAGAAGACGTGTGTATTGTGATCCGCCTCAGACATTCTCCCAGAGAAAGACAATGTACAAAGCAAAATACAGCAGTACAATGGGTCATAATATGTTTTATAAGTTTCATCATCATTAGTTTTTCTTTGGCCAACGAACACCAAAGAAGAAAACAATGCAAATATCAAACCTCCACGGAGAAGTAATTCTGAAAGAGCCGACTTTCACAAAAGGGAAAAATCATAGTAGTAGGACTTAGTTCTTTTTTGCTGAAGTTAACTAGTTGTTCATGATTTAATTTCAGTTTTTAGGGTCAATGGAAAGACTTTAATTTAAAAACATGTAAAATTGTATGTACTATTTTGTCAAAGAATTTGGTTTATTAATTTGATAAGTTGCTACAGATTATTGATTAATAATTTCATATGGGCAAGGAAGAAAAAAGACTTAATTTTCAAGCATTAGGATAATGAAATTCTTCATAAAGAACAAAATCACTTGGATTAAATTTTTTCTCAATAAAATGAGCATTATATATTATTTTGTTTTTGTTACTAAAATATATTGTTCTTTATAAAGTTAAATTACGAGTTTCATTGAAAAGTTCATATTAGTTATTTTGACCTATAGGAGAATAGCAAATTAAGGTACAAAAGGAAATTTGTTGGAGGAAATTTCGTTACTGAATTAGGATTTAAATTTTATTCATTAAGGAGATCGCCTACGTTGGAAACGGCATTTTTCAACTATGTAACCTAAAAAATGTTTCTTGCAAAAATCTTTTAATTCAAACATTTTTCTTTCTAAAACCGTTTTTCTTTTCATTTTATGTCATTTAGAAGTCGATATATAGCTAATTAAAAAATTACTGTCTGCTGTTAATTGGATGTCTCTGTCTACAACCGAAAGTTATAAAGTCCAATTTTTAAATTATTTTTACCATTCTTTTGATTTTAAATTACATAATAATGTTTTTATGATGTTGCTTGCGCACTGCCGTAAATGTTTGAACCTAGTTTCTTAGTTTATCGATATTAGTTAGAAATATCTTTACTTTCTCGAGCTGTATTACTTTTTTATTAAACCAGTTCATAATAATATCTCAATCTCATTCCTTTTTAATTGCTCTTTAACAGGAGAAATTCTAACTATAAAGTATAAGCTTCGTCCTGACCTCATCCGAGGAAACTGAATGACCGAGCCACAGTGAAAAATAATACTGTAACAATAACAAAATAACAATCAATAATACTGTAATAATAACAAAATAACAATCAATAACACTGTAATAATAACAAAATAACAATCAATAACACTGTAATAATAACAATCAATAACACTGTAATAATAACAATCAATAACACTGTAACAATAACAGTCAATAACACTGTAATAATAATAATCAGTATCATTATAACAATAACAGTCATGCATTGTAGCCGAAGTATGATTGATTTTGTTTCGAAAAACACCTGTGTCGGCCCTTCTTATAGAGGTATGACCCGTCATCAGTGATGTTCCCAGACAGCGACACGCTATTATTGTCCTCCCTATGAGTGAGAAATTTTCTTGTTCCCCATAAATGAGGTACCTCTCGGTGGGACGGAGAACTAAGATACTTTCTCAGAATAGCTGCCAAGTTAGAATTGAGCACTATTCCTGGAGGATCAATCCTAAGTTTCCTTTATAAAAATAGTCATGTTTTTTCTTATTTCTTTTAACTCCTTCTTTAACTCGTTTATTCTCTGTGATAGGATAAGGAATAAAATCCTGTCCCTTGTTTCTCAAGCTGAATTCACTTTTTGAGAAATATGTAATGGATATTTTCAATAATGTTTTATTCAGTGCTTTCCCATTTTGAAAGGTATTTTGATGATTGCAGTCTATAGTATGATGGAATTTTAACAATTTTGTATGATATAAGCAGAAATATGATTTTAAATAAAGAGAGTCATACTTTTAGGAATGGCAATTCTTAAAGGTAATGAATATACCCATTGCAGTTTAAATGTACCCTGAGTTTACTATGCAGTCATACCTTGCGCAGTTGTAGTTTTTAAGTGTTATTTTACCACGAAATGATCTGATATGACAGAAATTATCGAGCCGGCATTCAGAACAAATGGTAAGGATTCTTCCTATAGTATACGGATACCTTTATTAATTGCCATCAAGAATTTTTTCCATTTGGAGAACCAAAGTTGAGTGGAGACAAGCTGGAACAAACAGTTGTTCCGTAGGAAGCCAGAAAGGGAAAATATGAATATAATAATGAGCATCCTGAATTACCAAATCTGGACAAAGCCAACAGGAAGAATGTGGTAATATATTTTGAAAATGCAAATAAGGATTATTAAAGAATATGAAGCTCAATCTTGTTGGAGATCCTGATTTGAAGTTATTTGGCCTGAAATTTTTGAGTTGTTAATATTTAAAATTAATTGAATTTGAACCAAAGTTTTGACCTATAGTACGAATACAATTTCGCCTTTTTTGAATTTTACCAGTTTTGTGGATGTTATTATCCATCTTGTCTGATTATTAACTATATATATAGAAAGTGGCTATCTACCAGCCTTTATATCGGCCTGTTAAGCAGATTTACAGAGAGAATTTGTTTAAAACCACTAACAAACCATTCGTCAATCCCCCAAGAATCATGGTTGTCGATAAACCTAATTATCTGTCTATATTTAATTTTTCGGGAAAGAATCGATCAATATTTTCCCCATCATTAAGAGAATTCAGAATAAAATCATTTAAATTAGTTACAATTGGTGTAATACATTTTTTAGTGTAAATCAAGAGAATTTCTAACAAATTTTAATGGCAAAAGAAGTAACATACTCAATTTAGATAAAAAAATTTTAACTATAAATCATAGCTATCCCAAGAATTATTCAAATCAAGTTCTTGATATGTATACTATTTCAATTATGATCTCAAATTCATGAATGAATTCGAATGAAATTAATGAAATAAAATTACTTGCCAAATTCGTAGAATTTTTATTCTGCAATTACAGTATAAAAACACTAGAATCATTGTATTTTACAACACTAGAATAATTTAATTTGAAAGTATTTTTTCCCCATCGCCCCATTTTTTCCCCATCCCCAATACGATTTCCTTATTATACGTAATTTCATGAAGAAAAAAATCTTTTCAGTCATATAGAAATTAGACGCAAATTAACTTTATGAAACTTCTGAAAAAAAAAAGATAAAATAAATATAAATTTAATTTGTATTACTCATAATTTAAAGAATTTTTTAAAAGATAAATAGACCTTCTTAATACTACCAAAAATGAAATTTATACTTTCAAAATTATTCAGGGATTTCAACCTCAAAATAAAGAAGTGAAAAGCAATTTTATATTTATAAAATTTTCAACTTAAGCTATTTTAAATTTCAAAGATATAAAGCTATCAGCGAAACTACTTTCAAAATTAAAATACGTCTTTCTTTATATCTCTTTGTGCATAGCATTTTAAATTTTCAAATGCAGATATTTAAATCAATAAATATCAAATGGAAATCAGCTCAAATTGCTAAAACAAATGAACTCCGATCAATTTTTTACAGTAAAAACTCGATTATTTACTATAATTATAAGGACACAAATGAATTTAAATACTAGCAAGCTGAAGACATCATTATTTTTCTTAATATTCCTCGCAGATGCATCATTTTCCTCCTTTTGTGCATATCACAATTCACGAAACTTCATTATCTTTGGTCCTTAATACCAGTCGAAACGGAAAATTGAAGCACATTTTTGAGAACACTTTTAAATTCTTGAAACATACCCAGCATGAGGAGGACAAAGGATATGTATAACCATCAAGAAGCCCACAAGATAATAAATTTTTAAAATCCACTTTTAATAAAGCAATTCTTACTCTGTTTCCATTGTTGAGAGCAAGTCCTTTAGATTATCGAGGAAAACACTTTTCAATACGAAGCTTTCTCTTTGTCTCCTAACGAATTTGAACCGTCCCTTGGGGTTCACATGTGGCAGAGAGCTTACCTTTTGGGTCTATGTTATTGTGCACATATATCTTGAAGAAATAAAGATTCATAATAAAATCCAAACCCTTTTCACTGAAAATGAAATATTTCATTTGGAAACACAAATATAACTCAACATTTCAAAGAAGTTGAGGGATCATCAACAGAGCACCAAGTCATTTTATACTCTGGAAAGGTGTTTGAAATGTGAACTGCTACCACCGACTAATCCCAAAACGATAACATGTTTACTCCTACATTACCTCTTGTGATTTACACCTACTATCTAATTGGTTCACACCTACTATCTAATTGGTTCACACCTACTATCTAATTGGTTCACACCTACTATCTAATTGGTTCACACCTACTATCTAATTAGATGACCCATTCTCTACTACTATTAAGAGATAGCAAAGAAAGGGGAATCTAATTAGATCGATGATCCGAGTCAAATGTGGCAACGAACTTATCTTACAGAGCCTAGTCTCCGTGAAGTTCGAGAAAGACCAAAAGTCCAAAAATGTTGAATTCTGAATTTTTTTAGAGTTCAACATAAAAGTGCTTCTTCGAATTTAAGGAGAGAAAAAAACTAATAAACCTTAAAAAAACCCGAAAAATTCAATTTATTACAGATATATTTTATGTATATCATAAATCCAAAAGGAGATACAAACAGAATCGCTTCCAAACAGAATTCTGAAAAGGATAAGTGAAAGAGGCGTTTGCTTGTTACAAAAGTGTAAAAACATATTCCTGTTTTGCCCAAAAATCAGTGTTAAGATGGCTGACTCGAGAGGAATAAATGGTTTCTTTAAAAATTAACCAAAATCAATACCCCTTAATTTTTAAGTGAATTTAAAGAAAATGAAAATATGGAATAGATACAGTGAGAGTCAAAAGAAAGTAAACACCCGTGATTGATTTAGAAAATGTGTTATTTCAAATATATTATTGACTTATAATATAAAGTAGATATATTTAATTATTAACTTATTTAAACAGAATCGCACAACTTGTAAATATTTAATTAAAATAAATTACATAAAGAAATAATTCAACTTGAACCTAAGATCATCCAATTTTATGCGTCAAAAAATAACATTCATAACTTTTTCTTTCAAATGTTTTAATTTTATAGATATCATTATGTTTCTTCTTAGAGGATCTTGATATAAGTAAAGGTCTTATATTCTGTCTGAATTTAAGGTCTTATTGTCTGCCTGAATTAATTATTTCTAGAAAAATCTGATAGATTTTTCAAAAAATTTACATAATCTGTGATGAGGTAACACACAACACTAGAAATGAAAAAAAATGATAATTGAAGGATAACTTGAAGGAAAATGGTAAATCTTTACGTGAAATAGAAAAGATTATTGATTGAAGTCACTGCACACTGAAGAAAATTCTTGACAAATATTCTAAATGCAGATAGAGTAAAGATTTTTGGAGAACAGCTAGATCAAGAAGACTTACTGATATAGAAGGGATAGCAGTAATATGAGAGAACAATGCTAATCCAGCTTGAAGTGCTGTTAAAATATTTCAAAGCATCTCGCAATAATCAACGAAAACAGTAAGGCAAGCATGTAAGGAAGACTCTTCATGAACATGGGTCACATGGCAGGATTACATGTAAGAAACCATTCATGACGAAATCGAACCAGGAAAAGCGTCTGCTGTTTGCCAAAAAATACCTTAATAAGGATTTAGATTTTTGGAATAATATTTTATTTAGTGATGAGAAAGAAATTGAATTGTTTGGAGCATAGAAGTTCGCAAAAATATGGAGACCAAAGATTGAAGAATCCAGTAATAAGTATTCAGTTAAGACAATTAAACATGGGGGTGGATCTGTTATGATCTGGGGGTGTATGGCTACAGCAGAAGTGGGTAATTTGGTATTTGTTGTATCTGAAATGAAAAAAAATTGACTATCTAAATATTTTAAAAGTTAATGTTGCTTCTGGTGTAGAAAATTTGGCTTGTCACTAAGTTGGATCTTCCGACATGATAACGTTCCCAAACACACATCAAAGATTGTGAAAGAATGTTTACTCTCTCATGTTGCGAAGAATTGGACCATTCTCCACAGTCACTAGATTTAAATCCCGTTGAAAATTTATGGATATATGTTGAGAAAAAATTCCCTCCAAAGAACCATTCTTAGTAAGGAATTGAAACAAATTGTCACAGAAGAATGGCAAAAACTTCCTCCCGAACTTACAAAAAACAAACAAACAAACCTGGTCCCATCTATGCCTAGACGATTAAAGGCAGTGATAAAATTTAAGGACTGCAGAGAAAATATTAATATTACAGCTTTCATTGTATTTGTCTATATCAATGTTCTCGGTTTACTTTTTTTGAAGCATGAAATTTGATGCTTTTCTGTTTTAGTTGAATTATTTCTTTTTGTATTGTGATTTAATTAAACGTTTACAAGTAGTTGCATCTTACATGAATAAATTAACAATTATATACATCTACTTTATTTTATAAATCAATAATATATTTGGAATAAAACATTTTGTATATCAATCATGGATGTTTACTTACTTTTGACGCTCGCTGTATATTACTACGAGTTGCCCAATTTTTACAAGAGCATATGTTGATTTTAAAGAGCAATTAGATACAAATTTAAACATGAAATACAAAATTTCATGAAACCTATTAATATTTCCCCAGTATATATGCATCCACATATGAAGTTTTAAGTGCAAATAAAATGTCGAATCTTAAATACTTTAAGTAGAACAATAGAATATTGGTTGAATCCACGACAACTATTTATATTTAAATCATCAATTATTCTAGTAATGAAAGTTGTTGAATAACAGAAGTTGTTTTAAAAATAAAAGAAGTCAATTTTTTATTTTAAACATTAATTGACAATATTAGCTATAGGTATAATCAACTGCGACAACTTTTGATTTATACGTTTCTTTTGTGTGTGTATATATATATATATATATATATATATATATATATATATATATATATATATATATATATAGGCTATTCTAAAAAAGTGGAGCAAGCTTTTGTTTCTTTAAATACTGCACTTAGGCATATACTTCTAATTACAAAATTTCATTAATTAAAGTGGGATATTGTATAATTTTTTCAATTCTGCAGAAATAAAAAAAAGTAAAAAAATTAATTTTTAAACATTCCCCATAGTGAAAGTTGGTAAAATGTTTCTTTTACATTCATCTTTACACACACAAAGTTTCATTTTATTTATTAACAAAATTTGTAAATGTATGCTTATTTTTAAATTTCGAGGGACTAATCACAAATTTAGATAGAAACATTTATTTCAGAAAGGCAAGTTTATTCAATACAGAGAAACTATCGTATGTAAATAATTTTCTAGTAGTATATCATATAATCATCTGACTTAAAAACAAATTCAGCTATCATTCATAATTTTGTTCACTTTCATAAGTGAAGAACTGCAACTTCGATTTTATAAAGGAAGAGAAGAGAAACATTTAAGATAGAAATTAACATTTAAGATATTATTAAATTGAGAAAATAATTAATTAAATATTGAGAAATTAACATTTAAGATATTATTAATAACTTTCATGGAATTTTATAAATATGGAAACTCCGAACGAACGCAAAAATTCGGTGTTTCCTGCCGTGTTCGAAAAGTTTGTTTTTCTAGAATATAAACAAAGAAAAATACAATGGACAATGCACAAAATGAAATAAGGTTGTCAATAACAGTCATCATTAAAGTAAGAAAACAAGATCATTAAACCAAGAAAAATGAAGAAAAACAATGATTAGAGCAAGGGAAAAAAAATGGATTGTCGGGAAAAGAATCGCTATCACTTACCAAAACTCCACTAATGCATCCCACTGATAGTTCTAACCTCCAGGTCAAGCTTTCTTGTGTTTTAATATGCGCAGCAGATAACATTTAATGATGTAAGAAGCGGTTAAAAGTTAACTTACCTCTTTACCATTAAATATTTTTCGATGGTAGCTGTCAAAAAATTAGCTTATAATTAAAATTGGCCCGTTCATTATTAACAATAGGGAAAAATAAAAAAATAAAAATGAATCTTTAAAATTATTTTTACAAAACTTTGTACACAAAAGTGTTATTGAAAAAAGCACTATTATATAATTAATAAAAAAATTATATTTTAAGATTCCCAAGCATCCTTATTTTCTTCGATGGCTCTTCTGTTGTATTAATTACTAAGCAGAGATGGCGGCAGAAAGTTTTTGACAAGGGACTACCAAATATCTTTAATTTCACACTAATAATTATTTTCATATTCATATCGAGATAATTAAGTATTAAATAGATAATTTAATTAAATTAAGTAATTATTTGCACTAATTAATTATTTGAATGTTGTTTGAGAATAAGAATTTAATGACCGAATGACGAGGAATAATAGAAAATGAAGAATAAATGTCAATTTTAAATGAAATATATTGCACTGATGTTAGAAATAAATTTCATATTATTGTTCAAATTTATAAATAAATAAAATAATAACCTAAACAAATAAAGATAATTATTAATTAAATATTAAACTTGATCATTGAATGATATATTACTCTTATTTAATTAAACTAATTTTAATTAAATGGGAGTTATATGAAATAAATGACTCAAATGAAATATTAACCCTTTAAAGGGCCATTTTTTTCTAGTCATATTATGTTAAAATATTTTTAGGCTTGAAATTAGAATAAGAAAAGGGATTCACTTAGCTTATTAGATAAATTTAATTTGATTAATTAATTAATTTGATTAATTAATAATTAAGTAACAAATCAAGACACACCATTTTGATTGAGATAAAGAACTGAAGCATCTAAATTTCTGTCTTTCTAAAAAAATTATCAGAACTTATGTCAACCTATAAAATTTCATACAAAGATTGATAAATTTGGTGGGAAGCATACTTCCCACAGCCCTAGAAAGGGTTAAAGAACTTTCCAAAATCAAATTTGGAATGTCCATTGAAGTTTTAATAATAATTATTGTTGTAAGCTTTGGTGAAGTATTTAAAATAAAATTACTGTTATTAAAAAAAAATAGAGCATTAGCAACAAAAAACTTTATTATTATTTTTTTAAATTAAAAAGTTGTTTCCGAAAAGTATATTTTCTGTTAAATTTCCAAATATAAAATTAAAACTTTTTAAACTAATAGTCCATATATTTCAATTTCCAGACTAATTTTTTTAAAGTAAAAATTATAGTGAATCAAACGGATTAATACTGATACGCTATGAAATTCACGCGAATCTCTTAGATATTCCAATTGTTTTAAAAATATTTTTTCATACGTCTGACGCGTTAAAAGGTAACAGTACAAAAAATTGTTTAAAAACGGAAACGACAGCGCTAAAATTAAACTATAAAATAAAAAAATAATTCAAGTTAGAATTTCTATATAGAAAAGTTAAAAACAAACAATTTTAGCTATAAAAGTTTTATTAATATTACTACCTCTCACTATAATAATCTTTCACATCCAGCCCTTTAACAATTCTTCATATATTTTATAAATCATTCCAATAATTTTCATATGTAGTTTCTAAAAAAATAACAAAAGTTTCTAAATAAAAAAGCATTTTAAAATGAAAAATGCCTTTTGTAAAAGAATAGAAAGCAAAAACTGTCATTTGTTAAAGAACATTCTTTTATCAGAAATAATTAAGAACAACAAAAGTATTGAGATACAAAGAGAGAGCAAACTACATTGCTTTTGGTATATTTTTTTAAAAAAAACTGATAACCTATTAGAATATTTGTATAATTTTTCATTGGGAGTATTAGAAGAAAGGTTGTTTATTAAATAAATATAAAAAAAGAGAGGGAAAAAAAAAGCATATCTGAATACTGTCTCCAAGAACAAATGCAGAATATTTTATTTTTCTGCAAGGCTAATGCTTCGAAATATCCCTTTTAAGGAAAAAGTAAGCTTCTGGGAAAGCTCTTTGGTTTTTTTTGTTGTGTTCATACAATCCAATATCTTAGGTAAATTTTTATTGGTTAAACACTGAGGGACATATGTAGCAGACTACCATTTAATATGCACTTATTCATAGACATTAATTATTTTTTTCTTAAATTTAAACATAGTTCTTTCCCCCTTAATTTAGTAGATATGAATATTCTTTCAACATTTTTTTTTTGTTTAAACATTATCTTAACAAAGCTCGCTTATCTATACACCATTAAAAGAAGCATCTGAAATATTACAGTTTTTGTTGTAAAATAATTGGCAGATGAGAAAAATTCACATTCCGAATTCGTACCTGTAATAACGAATAAGGTATCTGAATAATTTACTTATGAGTGTATTCAACAAGTTTAGTGCGATCTTGAATATATACATTAATCGGGGATAATAGTCTATTATATCATGTATACGTTTTGCATCAAATGCTGTAATTAATTTAATCAGTAATATTTTATTAGTGAAATAATTAATATTTTATTAGTGAAATAATTAATATTTTATTAGTGAAATAATTGTAGCTTAATGAACTAAATCGTAAAAGCAGATATTTTGCGTCTAAGAAAATCTAATTTCCATTTTCACATTTTATTTACGTTGAATTCACATAATTTGACTACAGTAAAGAAACTCTTCGAAAGCCTATATTGCAAAAGGATAGAGACATCAGCTGTCGATGTTTTTACTAGATTGGTTTTAACTATTAATTAAACAAGAAATTATCACAAAGAAGTAAAAAAAAAAAAAATGAGAAAAGATTGAAAATTTATTGAAGCAAAACAGAAATTTATTAGATAAAATGACACTTCTCTTCTAAAGTGCCCAATAAAAATTGAATATGGGAAAGCAAAATGAAATGTAGCCTCGAGTCAGCTTATAACTTGCGACTTAAAACCAACGAATGCATATCCCTGCATGCGTTCGCTACATTATCCTAATTCTCCAGTCTCGTATACTACTGATAAACTCAATTTTCCATAATAATTGAGGGGCCTGCAGATTTATATGAAGACAATGATAGTTATAGTCATAATATTTTGAGAGGCCTTTAAAAGCCTACTTTACCTTACAAATTTGGCACGCTTGTAAGGTAAAGTAGGTAAAATTAGAAGTGGGCATATTTTTGAAAAGCAAATGGAGTTGATTGTTGTGAGGCGCAGAGAAAGTCACACACACACACACACACACACACACACACACACACACACACACACACACACACACACACACACACACACACACACACACACACACAAGCGAACTGGAGTTATATATGTATGACAATAAAAATATATGAAAATAGTATTATATAATTGAAAAACATCTATTGGGCAAAATATCTGTTAATATTTGTCAAATAAGAAGTCATAAATTCCTTAGAAACTCCATTGAAATCTAGAGTTAAGCCCAAACGAGTTATTTGCACTTAATTCTTATTGAGGCTGTTTGAGTCAGATCTCCTCATTTAGCTCTAATTTTAATCCAGTGTAAAGTATCAATAGAAGTAGATAGCTTGTCTGCTTTATCTCAGGTCAGATTTGATGCACCATGCGGGCATTGTTCTTTTTGCAGAGATATCAGTTAAAGTACTCTAAATTAGTTCTTTGGAATCTATGTTTATCTTCAGTGGCTTTCAGCTTTACAGTTAAATATGATTAGTTTACTATTGGTTGGCATCCATTTTCAAAGCAAGTTTCTTTTCTCATTCAACTGGGCTGTTGAAAGTCTAATCGTATTATCAGAAGAATTTAAAGGAAGAAAAAGTAGAAGAAGAAATTTTTGTCGAACAATAATTTTCTGGGGATTTTAATTTCGATTTCGAATTTCGATTAATACCAAAGAAACAACAAGAGAATAACAGAAAAGGACACATAATAAGAAATATTAAACTTGAAGGATAAATCCGACTGAAATTTCATATTTTTGTCAGTTTCTTCTTTAAATCTAAATCAGGCATTATTGTTTATAATTATACATATTACATTTAATTACTTAATTTTTTCTTTAAAAAAATGTATAATCTAAAATAACAATCTGGAATTAAAGGAGTAAAATTGGTAATTTTTTTTGAAAGATGAAATTTTTTATTTCTTAATTTACTTCCCCTTTCTCTTTCTTCGAATAAATTCCGAGAGCATCGAACATAGGTAGAATCAATTATTTCGGTAGGATAAAGTTGCCTTCTCAGGAATTGAATAGATTTTTTAAGTGAAAACACGCACAAAATTAATAAGCATATTTTGACAGTTGTCCATTTTTCTTTTTGAAAATTAAGTAAGTATGAGTTGTAATGAACACACTGCTATCCTTTTCTAACTTACTAAACTAACTGGTCTCTAAAGATAATAAACATCCCCCTCAAATTTTTTCCAGCTACTCTCTGAAGTTTTCCTTTTGCCGCTCTTCTCTCACGTTTCATTATAATTCAGTCACTATTATCAAAATGCAATAACATGACATAATTGACGCAACTTGAAGCCTTTTTAAGCCATCCTTTTTTCGCTTTGTTGAATCTCTTTCTTCCAATCTGAGCGACGTTCAAAATTTAGTTCCCAGCTGGTTAACTTCAACCGCATCTTTTCTAGCTCGACGCCGATCATTCTCGAAACAAATAACTATCCACTTACGCCCCAACTGGTGTATAATAAATTTTTACCTATCTAGGCATACTATCTACCACCATTTCATCTAACGTTACTCTATCACCCCAGCAGAGCAAAATTAATTAAAACCGCTCTGTAATTTAATTAATATTCAACCTTTGCTAGAGCTACGGCGTATCCGTTTAATAACATTCACAGGGTAGAGATGCGTGTATATGTACGGCCTTTGTCGCGGTGATTCTAACGCGCTTTACTAAGATGCACGCCTAATTTCAGAGAACCCAAGCCGGCTTCGCAAGCTCTGGATCAACACGAAAGGGGGGAGGGTTAAAGTCTGTGGAGTCCGTTTATGTTGATATCTACGTGTGCTGGACCCAAGAGTGAACAGAGAAGCGGAGCGTTTATTTAGTAAGGGACTGTCTTGAAATTACAAAGTGTTCTCGTCGATCGATTCAAGAAGTCATTTCCTCTTAATATGTGAACTTTCTGGTAGATAGATGCATTCATTATATAGAGTTAACATTGGTGACTACGTTGAAAAGGACTGACAAGAGTTTTAGCGAAAATATGAAATTTCTGCTTAAATTTAATATTCTTAATGTTTGAACAGTTTTCTAGATAAAATCGTTTGAATTTTGTTTCTAAGTCTATGCTTGGTAAGTTACACTGATTTTGACATTTGCATTTATTTAAGTTTTGATGCTATTCTGAATCTTTAAATGAGATTAAGATACTTCACAAATTCTAATCTTTGTTGGAATTTTCTTAAGAAAAAACCTTATAAATTAAAATCTGAAGCATGTTTTTTGTTCAAATTTGGAATAATAATTTCTCAATATTTTTTGCAGTTCCTGAACGAAAGAATAAATAATCGATTCACTTAGAAATATTCTGTAATTGTTTTAATACTTCACAATGCAAAGAAAAAAAAACAAAAAATACGAAAATGTCATGCCATTTATCAGTTGAACCCCTACACATTTAAAGAGCGGAGATAAATATAGCTTGCTTTTTGGTTTAGGAACTAGACAATATATTTTTTAAGCTATCTGCAAAATCTTAAGTAAAGAATGTGTTAAACATCTAAACTAAAAGATTTTTGCTTAATGCCTTTTTTTAGCCAAAAATGCCCTTTCTTTTCAAATTTTAAAAATAACTTTTGTTATTTAAATGGTATATTTTAATTTCATAAATGTTTTTTTTTCCAATTTTTTTTACTCAAACATTCAAAACTGTAACTTTTTCAGAGCGTTTCTTAAAAAATTCATCCTAGTCACATATCTTGGCTGATGCATACCAAAATATTTAGCAATTAACTGGATTTTGTAATGCGAAAACAAAGTTTTGCCAGATTATTTTATTAAAAATAGGTAATAAAATACGCTGATATATTCATGCAAATACTTAGGGCTTTCTCTGAAAGATGATATCTTAAATCATATTTACAACATAAGTTGTCTGATGCAAATACTTAGGGCTTTCTCTGAAAGATGATATCTTAAATCATATTTACAACATAAGTTGTCTGATGCAAATACTTAGGGCTTTCTCTGAAAGATGATATCTTAAATCATATTTACATACTTACAACATAAGTTGTCTGATGACTCAGATACAATATAGATATGTATTTTTCAGCACATGTCTCTTATAATTTTTTTTAAATTTTTTATAATTTTTTTAAATATTTTTTTTAATTTTTTATAATTTTTTAATAACTTTTTTATAATTACAGCTTCGGAGGTCAGTACATAAGACTCAAATCAACAATATCGAAATATATAAAAGTGTACGTTTAGTATACGCAATATTGAAATATATAAAAGTGTACGTTTAGTATACGCAATATCGAAATATATAAAAGTGTACGTTTAGTATACGCAATATCGAAATATATAAAAGTGTACGTTTAGTATACGCAATATCGAAATATATAAAAGTGTACGTACCATAGGTTGTACTCTCGAGAAATCCAAACAATTGAACAAATTTTCTTCATATTTTTTGCTCACTTATGCTCTAAAAATATGAAAGGTTTTAGCGAAGGTTTTATAACAATTAATTTAACAGCTAATTTTTTATGCATTTAAAATCATGTTCACGGCATAGGAAAGATTATTTTATCACCATTGTTGCCGTTCATATTGAATGAAAATGTTACAGATATTTTAAATCATTTTATTTAATTTTCTGTTGTTTTTATCATCGGTCTCCAGGGAAATATTTCTAAGGAAGTTCAGTGTTACAGAAATGCTGTGTTTTTATTGTGAAAGATTGATTTTTCTGATTTAGATGAGTGAAATGTTGCGAGGCCACAGAAAATCATTTATTAATAAAAATAATGAAATGGCAGTTTTCATTTCAAACCCTTAACACGTGGACTGATAATTGATTCAGACTTCTTGTGCGATTTCTGAAATAAGCAAAAACTCGGGCTCTTTAGAAAAAAGATGTAGCTTTAGCTATAGAAGAGATTTTTTTTGGCCTTATTTTCAAAATAAATAAATAAATGAGAAAAAATAAAAACAAATAAATAAATGAAAAATAAATAAGTAAATAAGTGAAATATAAATAAAAAAGCAAAATAAACAAAAAAAACCATAAATAAATAAAAAAATATAAATAAAATAAAAAAAAACTAAAAATAAATAAACAAGCCTAATAAATAAATACATAAATACTATAAAATAAAATAAAAAATGAAAATAAGTAAATAAATAAAATAAAGTAAATAAAAAATTAAAAAATAAATAAATAAAAATAGAAAATTACAATATTTAAATTGACTTCGGCAAATAGTATATATAAAAATTGTCTTGAAACTGGAAGATAGAAGTGAATAAAATAATGAATTTGCTTTATTACAAATGTTATATTATCATAATTTGCAAATTATATTACTTATTGATAGAGGAGGATTTTCCCTTATTGATAGTAAACCGCTGTACTGATAAGGGCAAAATTGTTTTCCCTTTCCAGTACAATTTTTTACTTAAATTGTAAAAACGCAGCCAGTCATCCATCAACCATCAACCAACCTGTAGAAAATAAATAAATTAAAAATAAATAAATAAATATAAATAAACAAATAAATGCATAAATACAATAAAATAAGAGAAAATAAATAAAAAATGAAATATAAATAAATAAAAAAGGAAAAATAAATAAATAAATGAATAAACAAATCAAATGAAAAATAAAATTAAAAATGTTGCAATACTTAAAATTGCTTTATCTAATAGTATGCATAAAAAATTGTCTTGAAACTGGAAGACGTAAATGAATTAAAAAATAATGAATTTGTGTTAATACAAAGGTTAATCTACCATAATATACAAATTATATTACTTATTGATTGATGATGGGTTTTTCCTTACTGCTAGCTGTACCGCTGTACTGGTAAAGGAAAACCTGTTTACCCTTAAAGTACATTTTTTTACTTAAATACCAAAAACCCCACTCCTATTTATTTGATGCACTAAAATAGTTTTATGATTAAAATTATATGTTTTATTTTCCATTTCGAATGGAAATAATTATGCTTTATTAGTGCGAATACTTCTTTTCATTTCCACAAACAGTATAAGCTTTCATATAGATTCTGTTATATTCTAGGAAATTATTTGCTCCCATTTTGCTTTTCTCACTTAATAAAGAGTGATAAAAATAATTCCGATGAGAATAATTGAATTCCGAATTGAATCTTTTGAGTCTTTGTTTTCCCTACAATATAGTCATTTCAAACTCTGACTATAATTATGAAAGGAATAAAACTCTATGTGTAGGCATAATTCTTTTCAATAAATTAATTTCTGTTGTCATTTTCAATAAATTCATATCTGTTTTTAAATTGCTTTGGTTGTCAATAATTAAATCTAAAAAGAACAGCTCTTTATAATTACTGATTATTTGAATTTATCTGGGTGAATAGCATTACTAATGGAAATTGAATTCTTAAAGGTCAAATATAATGAAATCATCAATACATCAGAAGATGGAATTAAAATAGAAATCATTTCCAAGAAGCGCAGAAATGAGATTTGATTAGATATGAATTGATAGTTCTCTGTGACATGCCTTTTATTTATTGGAAAATTTCAATTGAAAATAAATTTATCGTATGATATTATTTCCACCCTTTTAATTTATTTGTTCGATGCTGTTTCCCAGAAAATGCTATAATTCCTTTTGCAGTCTTGATGAACAATTAATGCGTCGATCACCTTGATTCGAATTTTATTTTACATTTTATTTCCACTTTTACTATTTATTTGCGATTAATTTCCACTGTGTTCCCTGAAATGCAGCTTTTTGTTGTTCTTTCCGCATGAGTTCTTTTTATCTTTTCTTTCCTTTCTTTTCATATGTTTTAGGCACTTTTTTTCTTTACTCTGGTTTACTTTTGGTTTCCGCTTTATTTTTTTATTATTGTATTTTTATTTATATTTTTCTTTTATTTGTATATATATATATATATATATATATATATATATATATATATATATATATATATATATATATATATATATATATATATATGAAAAAGAAATTTTAGAAAACAATAATATGATTACAGCTATAAAAACATACCGTAACAAATGAAAATAACATATTTCTGTTTCGTGCATATATATAATTTAAATCCTTATTATTTTCCTAGTTTTTATCTTAATTTAGCTCATATTAACTACATTCTCTTATTTCCTGATCCAATCCCCATATTTTTTTATTTAATTAAATCTATACGTGCTCTATAAAAGGGTTGATCTCAGCATTTTCTCACCCTAAGAGTAAAGGGATAAAAATCCTTAATGCTTACAACATTTTTTCAAAGATACCTAAAATTCCCTTGTCTAAATCGACTCGTGTCAAAGAAATAACTATGAAAATCTCATAGTAAAATAATTGAAGGGAAAAGTTCTGTTCTTGTGTCACGATGTAAACCGACTTATTTCTTACCACTTTGTACTTAAATTATGCCTCTGGTAGTGAAATAAATCAAAGTTTTAAAATTTCAAAAGTTTCATCTATTCGGCTACAGAACTGCTAAAATTTGTTTACACATATATATAAATAAATAAAATTAAATTAAATACATTTTGCATGTTGGATTACAGAAATATTGATAGAATATCAAGAAATGTTATTCTTAGGGTGGAGACATATCCGCTTGATATTCATGCATAACAGTTAAAGATCAATTGCTAAAATATAGGCTGTATCCTCTAAAAAAGCCACAGCAAACAAAAAAATTGAGTAAAAGTAAAAATTATGAAAAAAATTTCCAAATTTATATATGAAATTTGATATATCTGATAGAAATGAAAAGAAAGGGCAAAAGAAAAATCTCTTTAATCCACATGGATTGAAGAGAGAAAAATGGTCTTCTAATAAATGATCCTATGAGGGTTCAAATTTTGTATTAAAATTCGTATACATAATTTCCATAATTCTCTCAATAGAAATCTCCGATTTTCAACAATAATAACAACAACAACAAAAAACAATTTTTGTAGGGAGATTAAAATTTCTATATATCGAGCTAAGACTTTTGCATAATAATTGTATATATGTCTATTGCAGTAAAAAATATGACCATTTCAAATCTTTCATTCACAGAAAGGAATACAAATTAAATAGGAAACGATTTGAACAGCGATAGAAATCATGAGAAAGCAAGCAGAAAAAGTAACAAACACTTATAAATTATTCTTAGGTATTATTCTGCTAACTTTTTTTCTATCTTGGAGCAAGAATTTTATTTTAAATTCAGGCTTAACTTCATATTTCGTAAGTCTTAAGCAGAATGCTATTGGAATTTCAGAATTTAATTTAATAACGGCTTTTATTAATAATTGCCTCATATTCTTTTACTATCCCTTATCTGTTAAGGAATGGTAATAAGTTATTATTTTGGAAGACTTGGAGAATTATTGTTTATTGTCCCTTAATTAATCTCATCATTAAATATGAATATCTTAATAATTACCTTATTACAAAGTAGGCAAACATCATTCACTTATATTTGAAACTTTGATTACTTATTATTAAATCTCTAGAGCAATTGAGCCATCGCTTGACATTATTTAATTAATTAGCGCCAAAAACTTTAGTTTTAAGATTAGGAGTTACTCATCAGTGCAGCTTGGAGTGCGGATGATGTGCTGGCTGAAATTTTAATTATCAAACGATAACGAATCTAATTTATTTTTGAGCGTGAAATTAATTTAAAATTTCAATTTACTGATGTAAATTTGAGTAAAATTTTACTGCGTATAGTACAGAGATTTTTTTAAAAAAAATCTTAGAATAGAAGATTTCTTTCATTAAAGATTGCTGAACTAATATATATATATATATATATATATATATATATATATATATAAAAGAAATTATTAAATACTCTCTGTTTTCACTTTATATATTTTTTGAAACGAAACACGAAGCTTTGACAATCAAACTTTCAGGGTTAATGTTTAAGGATTACAAAGATTTACACTAAAGCCTCTTTATTTCATAATTTTGATGCATTTCTCTGATAAACTCGGAACGAACAGCTTTCGCTATTAATTTGAAATACAATTAAATTTCTTTATACCAAATATCTTCCATTCCAAGCAAAATTGGGAGGAGGGGAACGTTGAGAGCCCCCCTGCTCTTAAGGGTTTTTTATTTCTGAAGAAAAAAATACGTATTAAAATAAGCCCTAACTCAATATTTCTGATACAGTGAATTTCGAGACGTATCTGAAGAGAAAAGTACTTTAATTGAAAATATCTAATTTTTTTTTGAAAAACGATACAACTATTTTTGATAGGATCTTTCAGTTCTTTTTCTGTGGTAACTTTTTTTTTCAATTCAGTTGTTTTAATTGAAAAAGTAAATCCTTAATCCATTCGCTGGTAGTTGTTGGGCAATAATGCAATTTTGTCGACATCTACAACTTTAGCGTATAATGATTAAACTTGATATTTTTTTTTATCCAGCCATCTATTGCTAAGGAAATTTCGAGAGACTAAGTATTTGAAGTTTTCTTTGCCGTATGTTCAAGCATCGATCCACTAACTTGATTTTTTTTTAACTGTAGCGTATTCGAATCATTCTAAAGCAATTTCGTTTATATGAGTACAACTTTCTTTACTTTTTTGAAATCGCATCTTTTTAGCAAAAGTTTTTTAATTTGCTTTTTTACTCAAATGAACAATTCATCTAATTTTTTCCCCCCCGATTTTCTTGAAATGTATCGGTTGTAAACTTCTATACGATGACCTGATTTCAGAAAGTTCGCTTGAGCATTATTCAGCTAACAAAACGCAAGGCGTATGACGAAAATGAATTGCTGTTACCTATTTAGTAATAACGGCAGCTTAAAAACCTCATTCCAGAGAGAAAGGAGTTTACTTTTATCTCTACGCTAAAAAATGACTTCAGTTCGCTGCTATTTTTGAGCAGTTCAATTTTTTGTTCTCCTTTCTCTAAATGAAATACTTGGGTTATTTTAGTTTATTTACATTGACGTCCCGCTTTTAAACTAACAGTAGGGCCATTTTGTGAAATATATTGTAATTTTGAACCACCCTCAGTTGACAAGGACACCTGAGGACGTTTGGCCCCAACGGATTTAGCGTGTACCAGACTAGCTTATAAAACGGTTCGTCGGTGAAAGCGGGTCTCGAACCTGAGCCCTTCGGTTCTGAAACCGAGACCTTACCACCAGGACTCCGTGGCTCTTGAAGCACGTGGAGTGAGAGGATTATATTTCTATGAAGTTGAATGGATGACCACCCTCTATTATTTGGTCATGCGGTCAACACAGTGTTTTATTTTAATATTATGTTTATGGACCAAAAATTTAGTACCAAACAAAGGTAAGCATTGAGAGGGATCGCAGCTATCTAGGGGTTCGATTAAAATCATCTTTAATTATTTGGTCATGCGGTCAACATAGTGTTTTATTTTAATATTATGTTTATGGACCAAAAATTTAGTACCAAACAAAGGTAAGCATTGAGAGGGATCGCAGCTATCTAGGGGTTCGATTAAATTCATCTTTAATTATTTGGTCATGCGGTCAACACATTGTTTTATTTTAATATTATGTTTATGGACCAAAAATTTAGTACCAAACAAAGGTAAGCATTGAGAGGGATCGCAGCTATCTAGGGGTTCGATTAAATTCATCTTTAATTATTTGGTCATGCGGTCAACACAGTGTTTTATTTTAATATTATGTTTATGGACCAAAAATTTAGTACCAAACAAAGGTAAGCATTGAGAGGGATCGCAGCTATCTAGGGGCTCGATTAAATTCATCTTTAATTATTTGGTCATGCGGTCAACACAGTGTTTTATTTTAATATTATGTTTATGGACCAAAAATTTAGTACCAAACAAAGGTAAGCATTGAGAGGGATCGCAGCTATCTAGGGGTTCGATTAAATTCATCTTTAATTATTTGGTCATGCGGTCAACATAGTGTTTTATTTTAATATTATGTTTATGGACCAAAAATTTAGTACCAAACAAAGGTAAGCATTGAGAGGGATCGCAGCTATCTAGGGGTTCGATTAAATTCATCTTTAATTATTTGGTCATGCGGTCAACACAGTGTTTTATTTTAATATTATGTTTATGGACCAAAAATTTAGTACCAAACAAAGGTAAGCATTGAGAGGGATCGCAGCTATCTAGGGGTTCGATTAAATTCATCTTTAATTATTTGGTCATGTGGTCAACATAGTGTTTTATTTTAATATTATGTTTATGGACCAAAAATTTAGTACCAAACAAAGGTAAGCATTGAGAGGGATCGCAGCTATCTAGGGGTTCGATTAAATTCATCTTTAATTATTTGGTCATGCGGTCAACACAGTGTTTTATTTTAATATTATGTTTATGGACCAAAAATTTAGTACCAAACAAAGGTAAGCATTGAGAGGGATCGCAGCTATCTAGGGGTTCGATTAAATTCATCTTTAATTATCTGGTCATGCGGTCAACACATTGTTTTATTTTAATATTATGTTTACGGACCAAAAATTTAGTACCAAACAAAGGTAAACTTTGAGAGGGATCGCATCTATCTAGGGGTTCGATTCAATTCATCTTTAATTATTTGGTCATGCGATCAACACAATGTTTTATTTTAATATTATGTTTATGGACCAAAAATTTAGTACCAAACAAAGGTAAACATTGAGAGGGATCGCAGCTATCTAGGGGTTCGATTCAATTCATCTTTAATAAATTTCAAGACCAAATGCAAAGTGCAACCAAGGGAACACCAAATGCATTTATTATTATCACTGAGCCAGGTACTAACGTACATTTAAGTAAACGCAATAACTAAATATATGTATGATTTCGGCTATTTTTGGTTTATAGTTTTAATAAAATTATTTTGAAATTCCGTTAAAATCAGATTCAGGGTCAACACATTAAAATATACGTGATCCTAAATTCCTATTTATAGGATTTAAAATAATTCTGGATAAAGCATTTCATAAAAGATTTTGACAGAGACTACTTTTTTATATATTGGTAGCATTTAAAAAAATATTATTATTCTTGGCACTTTCTTGATTAAATTTTTGAAAAAAAACTTATAAATAATAAGATAACGTTTTACTGTGTTTAACGTTATAAAATATTTTTAACTTATTATTATTTACGAATGTAACACTCATCCTGACACATTTAACATTACACTAATAACTCATCCAAAGTTCTGAGGTTTAGAATTGTCACAACTCTTAATCTGCTTTTCATTAAACTCGAAGGCATACATAAAGTAATTAAAAGTTTTAAATATTCTCTAACATTTCGGGTAACTTAGTAATTAATTCAAGTAGGTAACACTTTGAGTGCAATTTCCACCTCGTCTCTCAGCTGCCGCTCTCATCTCATACATATAAATTCTTTATACTCCTGACTTCCTGACTTTGCATTTGCGGCAGTGCTTACTGAATTCCACTTTTATATATTCTATTCATGAGTGTAGTATTTAAAGAAATTGAATGCCTCTCTGAAATTTCCATGGAGCTCCCCTCAAATGAGCGCTAATGTTGAAACTGTAATGCAGCGCTCAGACAGCAGTATTACACTATTCTCTGAGTAGCATATTGCGATGCGAAAGATAATCATTGCTATGCTTTTGTAATATATGGTCATATCTGACTGTGAAGGGTCTTCGCGCGATATCATGAATAAGTTATGTGGGGAGAGGAGTATTTGTGTTGGAGAGGCTCATCGATTGGGAATCTTTGACGGACGATCGAAATACTGCAAAGTTTGTATCGCAGCAACTCTCATTTCAGATTTTCAGGAATGATGTAGAATCCTAATTGAACCTGCAAGATGCTGCTGTGAAGTGCTAAGTGCGGCGGGGCTTTCGCTTGGAGTCCATTTCGAAATATCCATATCACTTCACAGCATGTAGAACCTTTGTTTTCATTTCAGTTATATTAGAAATCTTGTTTATTCAGTTCTTGGTAAAAGGACTGAATAAGCACAAGAAAGAGAGTGAGAAAATTTGCTTATCTTTAAGATCTCTCATCGGAGATGGCAGTGGGTAGAATTTGAATTTCAATGAAATCGTTGACGGATTTAGTCATTTTGGCAGTCCTATGTAGTAAAGCAGTACAAACTAATCCTTCTTTTAATAAACTGGCCAGTATGATTTCACATTTTATTACATTTTTACCATAATATGTTAATGAATCATTTTAAGATATTTTTTTATTTTAGCAAATTTGTGAGAATGTATGTATTTTTGTTTATATATTCACGATAACTCTTTGTGAGGCATCCATAAATACAGTCATGAGTCATCACATCACAATTTATCCGTTTTTATCACATACATCACATTTGAATTTAATCAATATATTAATAGTTCATTTTAGGTTAATTTATTTTTTATTTTAATAAATTTCAGAGAATGCATTTCTTCTTATTTATATACTCATAATGATTCATGACTGTGTTGCATCCACGTTTGTACACATTATTATTTAAGCAGATCCATATAAATATTGTAACAACTAAGTAAATGTTTTAGTTTATGCTAAGTAAATGCTTTAGTAAATGATATCGTTTGGATCCTGATATTTATATTTGACAAAGCATTGATCTTATTCTAACATTTTGTAATATTTAGAGCCTGCATATTTTACAAATTTATTTATTTTTTATTATGTTAATAACACCTTTTTAATCGACTTGCCTGCGGCCCTAGAGAGCAGCCGAGTTTGTCTTGTTGAAAATACACTTCAGATTGAAATTGTTCTTTTTGGATATTCTGTTTATCTTTCAGTCACGTGATTGAATGGGGAATTCGATCTTTAGATAGATTTTGAGAGGCAATGTGTGAGTTAATTTATTTGAGGTACAGCTACATTGGGTTTCCAACAAAAAGGATAGGATGTATTCATATTTTGATTCAAATAATCCTAGGTAAACATTATTATTTTAAATCAGTTTCTTAGGTTCATATTTTTAAATAGAAATTGAATAAGTATTGTAATATTATTTATTGTCAGTGATTGTCATAAAAGTTGAAAATATTTAAAATGTTTTCCTTTTTGTGGTATAAACGTTGCGAATTTTCAAAGGCTGATATAACGTATTAAATTTATGCAACTTATTCTTTTCTTAAACAAATTAAACCTACTTTCTTGGTAAAATATTAAAAAATAATTTTAAATTTAAAAAAAATTTAAAAACATTTTTAGCGTTGAAAATTGTATGTTCTTCTTAAAAAAAATAATTACCATTCTTAAATTTTTAAATTTTATGAGCACGGATTCTGGTGTCTTTTAAAAAAAATTGGAGTTACATACGTATAAATTCTCTTTTAATTAACATAATGTTTTGAAGTTTACGAGGATTATTTTGTCAATTTCTCATTTTGGCCACAGTCTGATCATTGTATTTTCATTAATAGAGGGCAACACCTGAGCTAATACCCCTTTTTTAAACTTCCACATTTCATGAATGGGGAGAAGTTTCTAATTCTAAAGTAAACGGGCTCGATTAATCATTTGATGAAATCGATTATCTAACCTATCCGACTTCAAGACTCTGACCTAGATGAGTAAAATGTAGTATTTCAATAGTAGAATTTAAATGTGCATATACTTTTGAGTAAGTAGCACAAGTTTCTCAAGTTCATTTCATAGACAGTTCTTCAGTTAGAATTGTTTCCAACTGAAACATAATTCAAGAGATAAGTCGATTAACTTAAAACTTATTTAAAAATATTTATATTTAAAAATGTTTTCAGTTGAATTCGAAAGGAATTTTTGAATTACGATAATTTTTTTTTTCAATTTAGTTTTTTCTTAAGTAACATAGATTTTTTATGACATTTAGAAATTAAAGATTCAAAGCATAAAAATTAATCATATTTCTTTTTATCATATCTTATTAACTAAAGGATAGTATTGCAACGTTCATGCAAAAAGTTTTACGTTAGTAATAGAAAAAAAAATAATTTTAAATGATGTGATTAAATATTGAATTGCTTGATCAAATTTAGATGTCAAATATAATCCTGCAAAATTTGATTAAGTTTATGATTTTGATGTTTAATTGGTTTCATACTGAACTTTAAGCTATGATCAGCGGATAAACATTAACTTGAAAAAAATTTATGTCTTCTGTGAATTCGTAACAATTGTTTCATTTATATTCCTTGCTGTTCAGTGATGGCGGCAAATAGCATGTGAATGTCCCTTAACAAGTCCAGTTCTACAATTCTTCGTAGTAAATCTGGGAAAAGATATTGGATTACTGTGAAAAGAGTATCATCTACAAGCTTTGCTAATTGTTTTTCTCATGTCTGTGGTATCTCCGATTGCTTGTTTTTCGAAAAGGTAATGTTGTAACTTGATGTAACTTTGAGCTGTATGGTGACAGAGAGTATTCTCCATGAGTTTGAATAATATTTACAAAATTTACTATCCAGTAAACGGAGACTATTTCTGCAAATTCATTTAGTTAAGAGTAGTTAATGTGACATTTTGCATATGAAACTAAGAACTAACGCAACAATGACCAAATATCTATAATATTTGTATTTTTCTTTTTTTTAATCTTTATGCTGTCTTATAAATAACGGGACATATAATTTATAAATTTTCATACAGTTTCAGATAGTAAATAGTATCAGTATTAGTAGTATTTAGAGAATATGCTTTTGTTGCATTCTCAGCATTATTCGAATACTTGAATTCCTTTGTACAGCTATAAAGACAACCAAATTACGTGTTATCTAAGACGTTCGTGAGAACTTAATGGGCAATCTACAAATCAAGTCACGTTTGATTTGGCAAGGTTGTTTCAATACGTATATTATGCTTAATAGATCTTTTGAGATAGGATAGTCTATTCAAAAGAATAGTACGAGTCTCAAGAATCTTGATCATTTCTTGAATGAAAGTTGCATTCATTTAAGAAAACGTTATTTATATTCATCTTATTGCTATATATCTTGCAACAATAAGAATATTTTCTAGCAAACAAGGACAATATATATTTTCTAAATGCGATAATAATACACAATAAAAATGTATTATGCCTTATTGTCTCAAAATTATAACATTTGGGTGTAAAATGCACCAATGCGGTACTGTCCCTTCACACACACATGGTGATGGAATGAAATGATATATGGAAGAATAGAATCAGTTTCTTTCACATAACAAATTTTCATATTTTAAGCTTGATAGAAGTTTTATGATTTAGAATGAGGATATCTTCTTATTGGAACTTAATTTTACTTACTATCTTATAATCTATAATTGCGCAGAAATAAAATGCTAATGAGTCATTAAAGTACCTTATTATAAGAAATATCAAATCAGCAACTTTTAAATGTTATTAGCTTTAGTTGATCTAATAATTGGAAAAATGCAGAGAACATGAATTTTGTATCAAATTCAGCAATATCCATTTCTCGTAGATAGGAAATAAATATTCTCCAGCACTCTGCAATTGATAAAATCTTATTAAATTAGATAATAGCGGCTAATGATAAAACGATGTCAAACAGTAGAACTAATTATTTAAAGCCCCAAGTTTCCACAAAAATCCAAACGGCTGCTCCTTCACCTCGGAAAAGATAAGAAATTACACCCGAAACGACCATTTACGTCGATTAGAGAAAAATAATTCGTAGCTCAATGAAATTTGGTTGAAAAGATTGAAACGCCACAGTAGGGAGAACAAAACTTCTCAAGAATCAAGAGAAACGAGCATTAAAAAACTTCTTTTTTTTTTTTAAAAAAAAAGGACTTTTTCTTTGATCCCGAGAGATTTACTTTTTAAGACCAATAAAATCTATAGGCTAGTCTTAAACACACATTTGGAAAAGGGATCAGAAATTTGGAAGAAAACCGAGTTGATAGGCTAAAAATGGTCTTATCCTGTCTGTTAAATTTCGAAGCGAGGCAATGTCACTATTGGGAATATCTGAGCACCGTTTTTAGCGTAAAAGGAATCGGGGCTCATGCACTAATGGCATTGTATTAAAACTTGATGTAGCATTGTGTAATGGATTCAAATCCGTGGATATCGCTTATAAGAATGTGTTCCTTTCTTCTTTAAAAATGCTGAAATTTCTTTAGGAGCTCTTTAAGTGAGAAGTGCAAAGAGTTTGTAAAGTTAGATGTTTATTTTTTAACTTGTACGCGAGAAATGATTTAACTTTCCGTATCGTTAAGTAGATTTTAGTAGAACCTTGAGACATAATGTAAATCCTTGCTTTGCTCGAAAAGCGCAGAGTGCCCTCTTTTTTTCCCTTTTTGAAATATCTTGCAACGAAGAGAAATTTCAAAAAAAGTACTTTAGTATCTATTATCTGCACGAAAATAAAAATTCAAAACAAAAAGTGATCATATTTTGGACAAATCTTAAGGGCAATTTTTGTACTTTGTATTTAAGACAGAGGAAAAAATAACAAATTATGCTTTATGTAAAAGTTGTTTTTCGAAACCTTCGAAGTCAATGGCATCTTTTTTTTTTTATATTGATCAGTTTTGAGTTTACTTGCGCTGTTTTCTTTTAGTTATTGATTCAAAAATATTTGTAAAACTTTGATGTACATTAAAATGGGGAGGCTACCTAAGAATGTGGACTTCTTTTCTTTTTCAGGTATGTTATTGCACATTATATATTACTATCCTATTCCCGCCGTTTGCTTAGCTATATATTTTTTGTATCACCATCGCTCTAATCATTGCATTTATTTTACCAAATGTATTGTTGTGATAAGAATGCATATTTTTCAATTACAATCTTTTCTGTAATGTTAGATAGTTCTGTCTAATACTTATATAGGATATTACGATAACTATTAGGCTTCGTTCGTTATTGTTGCAAATTAAATTTTCAATTTCCATCTATTCGCTTCATAAATATAAAAATTTAATTAATAACTTCACAGTTGAGATAAATAGTAATCACAGGATTTATCTGTTTTGCTTTGCCATTTCTTGTTGCTGAAAATACTGGTATCCCCACTTTTTCCCATCTGAGTCAAATAGACAACTTTCCTCTTCACTTTATAACAACTTCATTTTTCCTCTTAAAAGCCGTTATGCAATTAAAAAAATATGAGCATTAATCTAGTTTCACTTTATAATAAATGAATGAGATTTATTTATTATAAATTAATGCGACTTATGCTTGGAAAAAACATGCATGCAGCCTGTGTTTCATTAAAAATTCGCTTAGGCTTAGAATGTGGAATTTATTCAGAAGTATTAGTTGATGGAAATAACTCTAATAGCCTGTTGTTATTTATATTATTTAGAATAATTTTTCTAACTGGAAGAATATGTTTCTATCTAAAGATTTAGAAATTAGCCATTAGATTACGATGAGAGGGGACCTACTTATGATCTGTAAGACATATTCCAGACTGAAAAAATTTTTAAGAATGATTATATTTAAAGAAAAATATATTTCTGATACATAGTTTATTTTAGTTGGCTACAGCAGCTAAAATTTCGAAACATTGACGCAAAATGTTTTGTTGTGCCGGAGGACTGTACTCTACAACATCGCGTTTGATTGAAATCTTTCTGACAAAGCGGATGCTATTTGGCTACAAACCAAGTCTAGTATGTCTGAAACAATTCCAGGACTTTTCTTTCGATTGTTCGGCACACTTTTCCGTGGGATCGGAATTTAAAGACTGTAAGTTTAATTTTGATGAAAATCGATTGTTGGGAAACAACCCGGAGAAAAATGCCACATTTTGGAGCCTTTAGTGCTTTGTTGTTTATCAGATTGTAACGATTTCACTTTACAGGACTCGCCTCTTCCATCATCGTTACAAGGCTGAAGTTGATGGACCTTTTATTTTTCTAAACATTTGCGGCAGGACTACGCTTTGCCTATTTCAGCAAAAGCACCTTGTTAGTTTAGAAGATATAGTGGTTGTCATAAAGTTATTGTGTTGGATAGGAAAATAATGTCGACGAAAAATTATTACAATGCGAGTTTTGTAAATACTTATGTATTCCTTTTCTGTTATTTGTTGGGGTTACTGCTTTTACTAAGGAAATCATTTTTTAGAATGTTTTTACATCCTGTTTTTTTATATTTTTAATAAAACAGATTGGGTAACTTATGATAGTGGATAATCAATAAACCTGAGATTTCTTTTAATGGTTTTTACGAGACGAATTGTATTGAATAGGCTTTAAAAGATTACGTCTATTTTGGATTTGAAACAGTTTGAAATTTTTATATTAAGTTTGCTGTGATAAAAAAAAAGAAATTCTTCATGGCTTGTTCTCATATCTGTGGTTTTATAGAATTATTTTCGATCTATTACTTTAAGTAATTACAGATAAATATAAAATTTTCTGGTTTTATTTGAATTCCAGAGCAGTCATTGTTATTTCGATCAGTTGAATAATTTACATTATTAGCGTGTAGTTATTGAAGAAATTTCCTGCACTGTTGAATTTATTACGAATTTCAGTGGTGAATTTCAATTGTAAAGTTCAATTGACACCCAATTGTAAAGAAATAAGATCTTTGATGAAAACAATACTTGCAAGCTATTATTCTTTTAAAAATTATGAATTATTTTTGTTTTTGGTATTCTGCATTTCCTTTTAAGTTTCTTAACAACCAGTTAAGCCTGTCAACAACAACAATAACAAAATAAATAAATAAATAAAAAATAAAAAACAGAGGATTAAATTGAATTAGAATATGAGATTACCAACTAGTCTATATTTTTTGATGCAGAAAATAAGCTTTTCCGTTTTGTTGCAGCCAAAACATACGACATGTTAAGAAACACATTACGTATTACGTACACACATTACGCATATAAACAAAACTGTCAAGATTCTGATAGACAGGAAATGAGTCTTGAGCGCACAGCAGAAATCTGAATTGCTTGAAAGAATGTTTCGACTTGTGCGTTCTGATGTCGGATATCCTATTACATCTAACATTATCAGTATGATCGTGCTTTTTAAGACTGTAAAGATAATATTAAAAACATCTTCGCCAATAACTCTTAGGGAAGATATTAACTCAAAGGACTTTGGACACGACATTCAGTAGATAGAAAAGAGAGTCAGAGAATAATTCCTGGTCGGGCATTTCCTACTACCCTATGCTCCTTATCAGCAAACTGACTCACAAGCTAAGTGAATGTTGAGTATTACAATTAATAAAAATATTATAAGGAATAGGAATACTTTCATATTCTGTCAAGTTGAAAGAGTTTTTTACTAGTTCATATTTTAATGTATTAAACTACTAAGGTGTCTCGAAAATGTGGCAAAAGCGTCCTTAATTTCGAAATAAGCTAATATATATACTGCATAACTGCATATATGAGCTACGGAGTTTCTTTCATTTGATAGCTATTATATTGATTTTCTAGAATGCAATATTCTTATTTTTAATCCGAATTAATTAATGACTTGATCTTGTGAAAAAAGATCAAATAAATCTATATCAACAATAATTAACTACATTAATATGTTTGAAAGATTATATATATTTGTTTAGAGCAAAGCTAAAAAAGCAAGGAAATATTATGGATACTGTGTGCATAATGAATTTTTTTTGAGAGAAATTGTTTCAGTGTAAATTTTGCTCTCTTTGTCTATAGTTAAATAATAAATTTAATACATTTTATTTCTATTGAATAATGAACTTTTACCACTATATTATTATGGTAGGGAATTATAGAGAAAATTGTTATAGTGTTTAGCAAAGAAGAAAACTAACGCAGATGGTATCCAGACGTTTTTAGTTGAATATTGTAAAAATTACTGGAAAGTGAGTGAAACCCGTTTAGGAAAAAAAAAAGTTACTCAATTGTGTAAATATAAAGATGCGTGAGAAAACGACAATCTATAGTAACAACAGAAAGTCTACATTTCAACTACGCAAATTTATCAATTCCTTCTTTGAAATGACACATTTTTATATGCATTCAAGCCAATTGAACTTGCAAAATTTGAATTTGTGTTCCATCCTCGGTACTATCATTAAAATATTGTTTTAGTGCAAATTTTATAATAACGATGAAAGTTTTCATATAAAACACAAACTTTTAGAAAACAATTTTCCAGTTCAACAGACATTTTTGATTTTAATTCGAAATAATTCCTAAGTAACGAGCAGTATTCGGATACTTTTTTTGGCAGTATGTACTATAAATAGACTAATATTATTGCAAAATGTGTTACAATGAATCCGTGGTCAGTAAATAAAGTTCTTGAGAATTAGGTGTATTATCTATTTCTTATAATTATCCCATAAAATTCATCTTGATATTTGCCACTAAAGTATAAACAAAATATATCTGTAATTTAAAAAAATTGCCTTCTGTATTACATATTGTTTATAAAG
The DNA here is from genome assembly GCF_947563725.1 of Argiope bruennichi. NCBI lineage: Eukaryota > Metazoa > Arthropoda > Arachnida > Araneae > Araneidae > Argiope > Argiope bruennichi. Next base: position 123,483,737 of record NC_079162.1, read on the forward strand.
CTTAACGCAGTATTGTTGAATGCGTGACGCACTAGCACAATGCGCCAGTTTGTTACAGAAATGATGATGTATGGTAATGTGCATTGCAATTAGTCATTGAAGGTATTAGCTATACATAGCAATAGATATAATCTATCTAGTGAGAGTGACCACACAGATACTGGTCAAGACGCGAATATTCCTGGTCATTGATAATCCCTACTGATCCCCAAATCATTTCCATGATTTCCTTATCCTAGTTGCAAGTACTCTTAGGTTCCCATTTGAGATGCCTTTTGTAAGATGAAATGGAGTATGTGAATAAAAACAAGGCATTTGTCAAATCAATATAAAAGAAGCTTTAATAAAACTATATAAAAATATAAATTTGTTATCTACTTTTGATTACTTAGTCAGATATTGATATTTAAATCTCTTAAATGAGAGATTAAATTGCCCATATTTATCAGGAATTAGATAAGGACTTAGAAAAATATTATGACAGCTAATCAAAAGTTTCAAATGTAAAAATAAGAAATTCCGATTTAAGACTTGTTTCAAAAAGTTTTTTCAAAGAGAGAACGTTGAAGTTTACTAGCAACCAACGGAAACTGCTTCTTCTTATTTATTTTTTTCTAGCCAACTGAAGATGAATAGTATTTCCTGGCATTGGGAATTTTTCTTTCAGATGGATATTATTTTTGCGTTTGTATAAACTGGGAAAAATTGTCTGAATTGCTTACGTCTCAAAGTCTACAGACTTAAGAAAAAACACGCATGATAAATTTGTTATTTACCCCTTTTCTTCTCATTTTGGCACATGGACACCCGTTTCCTTCTCATATGTGGAAAAATTAATCTTTTCTCCTATTGTAAATTATATAGTTCCCTTTATAAAGAATTCGCTATACATTGTATTTGCTTATGCATTTTTAAATTCAAATCCAAACGGAATGTAAATTATTCTTTACCTTGTTCATAAGAATTGAATACAAATGCATATAAGGAAAAAAAAAATACCAGCCGAATTTTTAAAATGCCCGAATTTACACTATCCAATAAGCAACGGTTATTTGCAGTAGATTAACAGTTATCTAATTTTGAATTAAAATATTCACAGTAAAGACATAATAAGGATAATATACTTCCCATTTCTTAAATATCACACATTTATCTTATCAATGTGATGGCAGTTGTAAAATATTATGATATGTACCTAATAATTCAGATACAGAAGAACTATCGTTATCATTTTTTATCTAACCTTTATTTATGACTTTTTAAAGTTTTGTTTTAGCTTTTGAAAACTGAGCTCAGTAATATTTAAATCCTAATAAAACTGTACCGGTTTCAGACTTTTCGCTTACTAATGTAATGCAATAATTAATTAAAAAAGCAATGTAGTATCAAAATTTATTTTTGAAATATTTTTTGAAATCATCTATATCTCAAAACGAACATTTTGGAATTAATTCTTAACTGCTTAGTTTCATCTAAATATGTGTAGTATGTCTCTCTGTTGCTTAAGGTGTTAGCTATTGCGTTGAATTAAAAATATCAAAAGTAAGAATGCTGAAGTGATTTTATTCATTTTTAAAATATCATTTTGATAGTAGAAAATATGTTTTTTTTAAAATTCTAATCCGTGAAAATTTAAATAATGCAAGAAGAATTAAGGATGGCATTTATAAAATATTTGGTTGATAAATTAGGATGATTTTTTTATTAAAGAAACGAAAGAATAAATCATTTGCATAAAGGAAGTCGATTGATAAAAATATAAACAAAATGTTTTTTATAGATTTTTTTATATAGATTCCTCTACATTTGTAGAGGAATCCATATAATGGTCCTATAACACACTATTATGGTGCTATTTCATGTGTAATAAAAGTTGAAAAGCAAGAATTTTAAGAATCTTATTTAAAAAAAATAATTCCGTCCAAAAAACGTGTTTTGATATGAATAATTTACAAACTAGAAATCTTTTCAGAGATTTCAGAGAATTTTTTCAGACAGATTCAAATAAAGAGTCAGGAATCGAAAACTAAGCCCCTTTAAATTTATGCTGCACTCTCAGAATTCATATTTTAACTTCATAATGACCTTGGCGGAATTGATAATTCTGATCAAAAATGGGAGAATATCAATAAAAATTTATTTCTCAGTAAAAATTAACTACATTGCTACACGCTTCAGATTGATTCATGAGTCACTTTTCCCATAAACTTTCCTTGAAGAATTTGATCCATGTAAATGAGAATAACACAAGAATGCAAGGAAATCTAATAGGAAATAAATTCACTTTTCAGGTTCATAATGAACAGAGAAAAGTTTTTTCTTTTTAAAATATTAGATGACCATTTGATAATTTACTATTGGATCAAAATGTAAATCAATAAATGGTTAGTGCCTATACAGAGTGTCCCAAAATTCATGTTCCAAATGTTAAGAGATACCAAACCACATTTTATATAAAGATATTCGGCGTACAACCTGTACTATCATAAATGCAGCCAAATTAAGAAAATACACAATTATGTTCTTAGTTGAAACACCTTAAGTCACCGAAAATTAGTTGTTGGGAAATCAAAGAGAACTGCTTTCCTACTACTATTTTCCCCCTGGAAAATATTTTATTTAAGATAAGTCTCATTTGGATATCTAATTAATCTTAACTCCTGCAAGCTTCCCATATCTGCTAATAAATGAAGTAGTTCAAGGTGGTTTAATGGATCGTATGGGAGTTCTACATAACTTACGAATTAAAAATTAATTACGAATCTGTGAAGGTGAAATTATAGTAAAACAACTATTTAGAATGACAAGAAACTTTTTAAATTTAATTTTAAAAAACAAAATGAAGATTTCAGGTACCAATAATTTATAAAATGAATATTTTTATTAATAACCTTGGTCTCCTTAAATGGAACGTTGGACGTCTTAGGAAGTTAATAATATTGCTGAAAAAAATCTTAAATTCAACTGGAATGTAATATAATATCTTCTGGACATCATTACTTTATTTTTGTTTACTGTAAGAATGTAGGCAGACGGACAGAGTAGCTTAATAGCTTTTTTTTCATTTCTTTTGAGTTTGAACTTGTTCATTGATAAACGCAGTCTTTAACGAATGATACGCGCTTACCTGACTCAAAGGATTTTTGCTTCATACTGTGCATTTATCTTTAAAGAATCACTGAAGCAAATGATCCATTCTCGAAAAACAATAATTTACAATGCTTCTGAAATAACTAATTCAATGTAATCAGAAAGATAAAAGGCGTCCAAAATAAAATCAGGAGATGGTAGAATGCACCGAATCTAACAATTTTTTACATAGAACAGCACTTTGCAAATGCAGAAAAGAACCGGAAATCAGTCGCAAATATATTATTAAATACTGTCGCTATGATAGCATCTCTGGTATTTTGGTATATCCTACATATCTATGACTGCATCCAATAGAAAGATTATATCTGATTTCCAACTATTGGCTGCGTTTTCTACTACTTATTCTACATAGAATATAACTAGATATGGTCCATTCCGCCATCATCTAGCATTTGGGCCACGAAGTCTGGAATACCCAGTATATTTGACCCATTCGATGAAATAAACTTTAATGAAAATCTACGAAGGCTCGGATGCCTATTCAAATGACAACTATTATCTATCCAGACAATATATTCAAAACCGAACCCTACGAATATGTGACATCCTAGTGTACTCTGATACCAGTCACATGTCGAAAAGCCGAAAACAGTTTGGTTTGCAAATTTGAGAGAGTAAAGTCGGTTCACACATCGACTTTGTCATCTGCATCTGTTAGGTCATTCTAATATAGTCCGTCACTTTGAAATTTATCGTTAATCCAGGAACTCAAATTATTTAAATGCACTACTGTTTCAGCTGCGCTAGATCGATACTTTTTTTAATATCAAGAACATAATTCTGTGTATCATTTGACAAATTAAATCGTTATTAATTTTTAAAGTAGCGAAAATAATAATTTGAAATAAGATAAATAATCTAAGAGCATTAAATTTATGGAAGTCTGTCGTTAAAACATAATCTATAACAATTCTTTTTCCGGTCTGTATAAATATATTTTGTTGTAACATAAAATATGTCTGCGTCGAAAAGAATAGTTTTAGTTTTCCTTATTTAATTACGCCCCTTTCTATACTAGGAAATATGCGTTTATCTAGTCCAGTCTCTAAATGATATAATTAACATTTCCAGTATTATTAATACATTTTTGAAAAATAAAATTATTGTTTCTGCGAATCCTTTTCAAAATTAAATGATCTAGAAATTATTGCTTTCGAATTTAACAGTGGCGTAGACGCCATTTTTTATAACTAAAGCATAGAATTTGTATTTTTTTCTCTAAATGCTTTAAATTCTTACGTTCGTCACCCACAATGTTTCATATTGATTTTATCTATACACTTAAAATATATCAAAAATAAAACAGAGCATAAAAATTTACATGTGCTTTTCGGAATGTATTGTATATATATTTTAAAGAAAAAACGGTACAAAATTGGCGGAAAAGAGCCTATAGAAATGTTTTAATTTCTATAGTTTTATTTCTAATTAAAATTTTGAAATTATTTTTTAATTTCTAAATAAAATTTTGCAGTTGGATAAATCATTAATTAAAAATTTTGTAACGTAGCACTACTTAATAAGACATTTCATAGCTCGAAAATTTTTAATCATCGATACATTTGTGCTCGCTTCCAATTTATTAATTATTTCCATCCTTTGTTATTTCTTCTGAAACAAAAGGAAATGAACAAATCCTTCTTTTCCACGGTTAAGTCTTGGTTGCTACATTTAAACGAAAACTGCCAGCATATTATAATTTTATTTCGAACCCTAATCACCAGAAAAAGGTATGTTATCAATAGCGAAAAGTTGGAGAAATATGGTATTGTTTTCAATATAATGCAATATTTAATCTGTTTTTAATTCCAATGAATAATTATAACTGAAAAAGAATACTGTAATAAGTTGTAAAATTTTTCTCACCAAAATTATGTTAGAAAACAGTAATGCCATTATGCTGGATAGAAAACAGTAATGCCATTATGTTAGATAGAAAACAGTAATGCCATCAATAGTGTTTTCTAACTAAGGATATGTTTGTCTTTTATACCTTTGTACTTTGAGAAGAAAGAACACAAACTGTATATTTATTTCCGCCTTCTTAAAATTCTTATTCACAAAGGCTTTCAATATAATATTTTTGATTTAATTTTCTAAAATAAAGGAATATTTAATTTAATTCTGTACAGCTCCTTCGAATAATGTAATTTATTTTATTTTACCGTATGTATGAATTATTTCGAATATTTTTCTTAAAACTCGCAAATTATTTTCATTGTCTTGATAGTGTCTTTTGTGTTAAACCAACCGCAAGACTAAATAGAACGTAAAATTTCAATTAAATGGCGTATAAGGGCATCTGAAATATTTTTAATTAATAATTTGCTATTTATGCAGAACTTCAACGCACGAACGCGAACGGAAAAAAATGCAGTTTATAAATATTTATAAAAAAATTTAAATTTTAAATCTAATACCGCTCCAACTTTTATGAAAAATAATAAAAAGAAGAAAAAAGTTGAAGCTATATAATATTATAAATAAATACTCTTTTCTATCATACTTACTAAAAAATGAAAAATCTAAAAACGAAATGTTCTTTAAAGAGAATTCCCTTAACAACTATCAGCAGAATAGTATAATCACAAAACTTTACATTTATGACGTATTAAGAGAAAATGTACAGTATTTCCTTCAACTCGTTGATAATTTAGTATCTATGGAATATAAACATTTATTTAACTGAGTATGGTTTTATGATGTGAGAATTTGGGATTTGGCCGCGTTAGATGAATCACAATACGCCGCTTTTGAAATTTAAATTGCTTCACCTTATATTAAACGCACATCTGTTATCTCTGGTATACGGTTGAAATCAATCCTTCCTTAAATTAATTATAGGTCAGGGAACTAAGTTCAAAAATGAACTGTATCACTGTTTAATTCGTGCAAATCTGAAGGCTGCTTTAATCTCTGTTTACATGTAAAAGAATTATTTGAAGTTTGCACTAACTTTCTGCTGGCGCTTTAAATGGGTTGTAAACATTTCACAATTTTTGGAATGTTTTGCAGTAATTACATACAGGGTGGTTATAATTCAAATGCAAGTGTTTGAAGGACTGTAAAAGAAAAACTACTTGGAGTATGTTGAAGAAATTTGGTATATGTTATATTTACAACATGGGGAAGTGAATTGCACAATAAAATTTTTTAGTTCGTTTTTTTGGCAATAGATGGAGCTGTAGATGATTAAAACGTTATTTTTGCTCTGTACTATGTCAAAATGAATACCACTTCAATTTTAAAATTATTATGATGATAAAAGTCATGCATCTTTGATCTATAGCCATGATGTTGTTAAAGGTAGAACGTGCTCTGTACGTAAAATGTTATTACCAAATGCTTTGAAAGAATATCGCTGTCTTAAAAAGGACCGATGTCTGTGAAGGGCCTAAAGAAAATGGTTAATAAATTTGAAGTTACAGGAGATCACGGAGTGCTCCCTGGAATTAGAGGAAGATGATCTGTGAATCAGGAAGTTGTGGAAGAGATTAGAGAAGCAATTGATTCAGGGTTAATGGATCTGTAAGCGTTAGAAATGTAGCAAGAACTTTATCAAAACAATGGGCGACCGTACGCAAAGTCTTGCTCTACATTTTAAGACGCTATCTGTATAAAATTAAAATCTTACTGCACTTGCAACCAGGCGATCCACAACAAAGAATTGATTTTGCAAACTTCATTCTTGCCAAAATGGATGAAGACGAATCATGGATTCGAAAGATTTTGTGGACTGATGAAGCGCATTTTACTTTATCTGGAAAAGTCAACACCCATAACTGTAGGATATGGGGCTCATCCAACCAGTATACTGTTTTTGGGAAACCATTGCATTTAACGTTTGTTACATTTTGGCGGGGTATGACTGCTGACTTCATTATTGTTCCATTTTTTTTTCGAAAATTTTACACCAACAGGGCTAGTTCGCTGCACCGTAACAGGCACTAGTTACATTCAAATTTTAGAAAATAATATGATCCCTGCTTTGAAGACAGAAACTGCCTCGATCCAACAATATTAGTGCAAGATGGAGCACCACCTCACATTGCTCATGGTGTTACACAACTACTTCACCGAACTTTTGGTGAGGATCGTATAGTTAGTAGATGTTTCCAAAAGGCGTGGATACCTCGTTCACCTGATTTGAATCCTTGCGCTTTCTGACTGTGGGGGTATTTAAAAGATTGCAAAAAGGACAAACCTGACTCTGTTGTTGCTTTAAAAAGCAGCATTACTAGACATTTCCTAGAAATTCAGCAGCAAACATTAGGTGCTGCTGTAACTGTATCACCAAATAACATTACTTTTAATTGAGGGGTCTAATATGTTGTAAAATTATATCTTTGTAGATAAACGAGTCTCTTCAAAAAGCCTTAAAAAAGAGTGGAACCAAGAGAGTCCCCTGATTGCTGCTATTTTCTCCGGAGGTGATTTTATTTGACGTTTCATTGCAATTCTACTACGTACAATTTGATTCTGATTGAGGACTTTTACCATTTGTTTTCATATAGACTTTGCAATCTCTGACTAAATACGTAATAGCTCGGTTAAGCTAAATAGTCTTTACAATATCTCAAGTAATAGGTAATTAATGACTCGGTTAAGCTAAATAGTCTTAATAATTTCTCGAGTAATAGGTATTTAATGACTCATGTAAGCTAAATAGTCTTTACAATTTCTCGAGTAATAGATATTTAATGGCTCGGTTAAGCTAAATAGTCTTTACAATTTCTCGAGTAATAGGTAATTAATGGCTCAGTTGAAAAGCTAGTTCATAAATATTTCTTTTGATTTTGTAAAGATCCTTGAGATAATCTCTGTCATATTTTATGCGTCTGGGTTTGCATTTATAATTTCTCACACTGTGATAAAAGTAATTTGTAGCACACAGTTTCTTTTGATTTTCTTCTTAAAATATCGATTTCTATTATTAGGCTATATAAAATTTGATCATTTATAATTTTTTGGATACCGATCATATGGAAAAGATATGCTCGTTCTTCTCGAGAATTTTCAAGCACACTAATTCTGCTTATTTCGAAATTATTTGATTCAATTTCTGAGGTTTTTTATTCTTTATCCATATATTTATGGTGTTTTTAAATTGCTTCTTACAAGAACCTGTCTTCGGAAAATTCTTAGGGAATAAATTTCTTTTTATCTGAGTCTAGAATCAATTATTTAAATCCTGCCTCCAGCAGTTGTCAGTGAAATTTCATAATCCGTTGAAAATCCGCTTTTCAAACTTAAGGAAATTTCTTTTCATATGTTTCCAGCCAAGTGTAAATCGTAATCATTAATTATTTTAAATTAAATGCGGAAATATTTTATACTGAATCAATACCGGTGTTTTCTGCTTAAGAAGTTTTAAATTTATTTTCGTCATTTATTTTGAAGTTTCCTTCAGCTTTTTGCCTTCAGGGTTTCTCTATCTTGAATATCAAATTTATCGAATCAAAGCAAAAACAATAAAAGCTTGAATCGTCGATGTAAATGAATCGAAATCTTAATCACAGTTTTAATATATTCTAATTTTTCCCAAACCTTTGATGAATTTCCGTCCTTTTTATGTTCATATCCTTATTTGTTCACTTATCGTATTGTTACGGAACTTTAATGCCTTTACTAAGTCCGTAAAGTCACCGGGTTCACTAGTAGTGGGTATATGTTGTGAAAACAATCAGCAGACCACAATACCGAAAGACGACGGCGTTTATTTAACGCGAAGACACTAATACAAAGACGAGAAATACACAGCCGAGACGAACATAGGACAGCACACAGCAACACACTACATCAAACAGTAGCCCACAAGTAGTAATAGATCACAGCACACAAAGGGGCCAGACAAAATTCAGCAGAAGGAGGGATTTCATGTAGATTCACTCTACGACCTCTCAAAACATCTGTAATTCTCTAATGTCTCCTCGCTTTAGCTGTATCCAACTGCCGTCTCACTACTACACGACTGGCTACTCCACACACAACACGATACTGCTTCTACAATAAAAACCAGGGGTCAGCGCACAACCCAGTTCAGCAATCGCTTGAGCTCCAGACAACGCTGGACTATTCTGCCGTTGCTTCGTTATCCTCTCAACGACTCGATTCACGAATACAACTGACTTCAGCTTGAAATTGCCGACCTTTTATAGTTCCAGAGTGGCGGGTCGAGAAGGTTCTGGACCAATCAAGCGTATTTCTATTTCTATTGATTCAATTACTAAAATTCTCTGTTTTCCAGTAATATCTATTTTGTCGTCAAAGTCGCCAAATTCGTCACCAAATCGCTAAATGATCGCCAAGTTTGTCATCAAGCTCTGAGATCACTGACGTGGCAATCGATCAGCACCAACAGAGCTGATCGTAAAACGGCCTTTCCAGTAATTGAACAAACCGTGCTTGGAAGCAACATTCCAGGTTTGTAACGTTATTATATCGTATCGTATTTTAATCTTATTATATCACACCTATACACGTTTTCTTTTGATCTTCAAATTTATTTCCTATATATAAGAAATTGAATATAAAAATCACACTTTTAAAAATTAAAATCCATCATAAGAACATTAAAAAAATATTATTTATCTGTTTTCTATTTATATTATTTATTTTTTCCCTTTATATTCTTCTTCTATCTATTATATTTGTATTAATTATATATATTACTTTTCCATTTCTATAAACATGAAACAAGCCAAGTAAAATAAAAGCGTGTAAATACTGTGACTTCTACGTATCACTTACATATAATTGCTTCTCCAAGCTTTATATTGTATAGTTTACTAATGAATAACTTGATCATTAAAATTTATAAGATGTTGAAAATGTAAAATTTCTTTTTTCGTTTTTATATTTTTAATAAAACTATGCGAGTAAATTATATCAGTATTTTGCATCGACTTATTCATACGTTCAAATATCACTTTATGACAGAAACAAAGATAACTCAGTAATAATAAATATTAATAATTATTTAAAATTTTTTTTACTTTAATTGTTGAATTTATTAATAGATGTCAGCACTAGTATTGTTATGACGGCGCTCTGAAGCTGAATTTTCCTTTAGAGCTTCCATTGTTTAAGAAAACACTATGATGAAATGTTTTCATTTTATAAACTTTAATGGGACGGTTTGATGCTATTAGACTATAATCAGAATATACTTTTTATATTTATGTGCTTTATTTCGTTTCTCAATGCATTACCATAATTGAGAAACCATTTCGCCTTTAATGAAAAGAATATATTTTAAAACGTTTTTTTTTCATCGATTCATTAGGCCTGAGCTGATTCGTTTCGTTTTTTTTGGTGATAGAAATCAAAATAAGCACATATATTCTTGCAGTTTATAATCGTTATTTCTTCGTGTATTATAAGAATGCTTATAATGCATTCTTAAATAGAAATCATATTTGAAATTTTTTCGTTTGTAGTTACTATAATTTTGTTCAAACATTTCATAATTTTACTTTTATATATTGATATACTTTATTCGTTAGTTCTTATCCTTTTCATACACTGTAATAAATGATAAAAATTGTTAAAAATACATATTAATTAATTAATTACTGCTAAAATAATGAAACATTTCATTTCTATTTTAAAAATAGTGTACTTGAATTTAGTTTTCTTTGGGAAGTAGATTTAGTTGAAGAAGATTTATAAGAAATTTAGAAGTCGAGTGATCTTGAGTAAGAATTCTATTATAAGACGAATAAGGTTTTTATATTTAAAACTATTTTTTGTTTACATATGTCTCTTTGATGTTGAGATTTTAACCTTCAATTTTTATTTATGAGTGTATCGAAACAAAAACAGCAATTGATAAACTAATATTTCGATCATGTTACATTTAAAAACTTTTTAACAAATTTTATGAAATAAAGGATAATAAAAGATGTATTCATGCTAAAGTTCTTACAGTAATTTCATGTAAAAATCTGAGAAAAAAGATTTTTAAAGTCTTGAAAGTATTTCTTTTTGATCGTAGAAATTAGAAAAAGAAAATAATTATTATATTAGTTTAACATTTTACAGAAATTATAAAATTTAAAATATGTGACTGCCCTGGGGGAATATTTCATAAATTCAACAAATTTTAATGAAACACATTTTTTTCATTTCACTGAAGTATAAATCTATGAATTTCAATGAAAATTTTATCATTTTGAAATTATAGACACTTTTTATCAAAATGTTAGAGAAATTATGCATTTTCACAAAACCTCCATAGTAAATTTTTATTAATGTAATATTTAAAACTATGTTTTAAGCTAAAAGATTGAAGTTTTTTTAAACTTTTGAAAATATTTCATCTTTGAGCAAAAACTCAACATTTTTATGAAGAATTATTCTTTTTTTTTCGTGAAGGGGCCATTAAAATAAAAATATGCACAGAAATGTTAAATTTTAGTTTATATAAGGCAGTTGGAAACAAATAAAATATTTTTGCTAGATTTTATTTGAATACATTAGAAGTATTTTCCGAAATGATGTTAATCGCAAAGGAAATAAGAAAAAACAGTTTTTCAGGAAAACGCATTTAAAGATTTTAATGCTAAAAAAATTTTCATACTTAAAAATCTTAAAATTCTTCATATTTGTAGCTTTTGAATTTAAACTAATTTTGTTTTACTCTAGTGTTTTACATTTTTTCTGTATAATTTTCTAGTTGTAGTTGGTAGAGATTGACGTCTCGATATCTATCTGAATTCTTTCTGCAAATCTCTAAGTAGTCTTTTAAGCGTCAGTGGATTCATTGATATTTCTAGATAGTTTAGATATTATAACAGATTTAAATAGCCGGAACTAAATAAAGATATTACAACAACCTTTTCAAATTTAAAAACCTTTTTCATGAGGCCTAAAAGCTGTTTTCGGAAAAATAATCCATAAGAAGTTTGCTAAGCTTTCGCTATTATTCTGTCAAGTATCATAAGCATCTTTGAGCAAATTTTATTGAAAACTGTAGCGAAAGTTGTCTGTATTGCTTTTATAATTGATTCTAGAAGGGCTTGTGATATTTTTGAAAACCATTTGACATCGTATTTATAATGGTTTATATTTACGCAAGCTTTTCCATTCTGGTATACAGGATTTTGATTGCATCTTCGTCATCATCATCAACAACAAAAAAGCTGCTGTTATTTCAGACTGCATGTTTTTTTAGGTTTTAACCAGCATAATGGCTATAGTCATATGATAATTCTTCCCTGTTATTTGTTTATAAAGTTATCACTGATACGTTTTCTTTTGAATATTCTTATTTAATCCTATTAGCCCTAATCTATTCTCTTTTTTGCGTATTTGCAATTATATATTCTTTGTAGATTTAAGATAAATATCTATTATTGTCATGAATGCTTTGGAATCCCCATCACCAGAATATGCACTGTAACGCAGCTCTCTCTTCTCTCTGATCTTTCAAAAATTCTAAATGTCTGAACAGTTTTCATGCTTCGTGACGAATCTTTGATTGAACATAAAATTGCAAATAGTTGCTTATAATGGTCATGTCACATATTTTGCACCATTAAATCATTGTTTCTAATCGTTCGGAATATCAATACAAATATTTAAGTATCTCTGTTCAAAACTCAAATTTAAATAAATAAGAAAAAATAATAGGAATAAGAAGCAAATAAGCAGTAACAAAATACAAAAAGAAAGCTTAAAATGTCTTTTATTTTAAAATACAATATAATTTCAGATTAATAAAATATTTGTTTAAAATAATCACTTTCATTTTTACAGCACATTAAATTGCCTTTTACAACCCCACTAATTTAACTTCCATATATTATTTATATTACAAATTTATTTCTAGTTATTGATAAAACAGAAATAAAGCATCTTTGGATACTTAAATGTATTGTATAGAAAGGAAGCAAGTAAAATAAGCTTTACGAATTTTCACCAAACCGATTCTATATCGGATTTATATAGAATAATAATCACATCGAATATAAATGAATTGTTCATAATGATAATCACACTTAAGCCATCTGAAAATTAAAAAGAAATTTTTATCAGATTATTTATTGTATTATGAAATATTTCATAATACAATAAATAATTATTTATGGTAGTATTCTTCTTTAGGTGAACTCAAATTGCTTTCTTTATTACTTGAAGACAATTCTGTCAAAGCTCGTCATTTTTTTCATTTTCAGTATGAAATGCTGAGATTATTATTAAATATTTATATTAAATAAATTTAATGTTTAATTAAGCATCCAAATTACTTAATAAGATAGCATTTGAATGAATAAATTATTTAGTTCAATATATTAATTATCTATAATTTTGGATTTCAACATATAAACATTACTCTGAATTATAACCGGGAACCTGTGACTATTTTAGATTTCAAGGCAACTATTTCTGCGTTATGTAGTTAATTATGTATAATTTTTTATTCTTTCCAAAGTTATGGAATTAATTATTTATATTCACTTGATTGTTTCTACCGTTCTTATTAATAATAATGAGCGTCACATTCGTTTCTTAGATGATCAAATAATGGAATTATCTGTTGCAAATAATGGGCATCCTATTTTAATTAGTATATTTAATTTCAGTGCAATAAATATAGCTAAATGTAGCGATTCATTAAGAAAAAATTATTACTGAAAATTGTCTACTAGCTCTAGTTGCTTTATATTTTGAAGAAAAATGATTATAAAACTTTCAATATATCCTATACATTACTTAAAATCTTCTGAATTATTAAATTACATAACACTTTAATAAATATTGTAATGAAATTCAAGTATTCAAATAAAAATTAAATGTTGAAATTTTGGAGTTCTTGATAGTCAAATGCTTTAATAATTATTTGGTATTAAAATGTTGCTATTATCTACTTCAGGGCTTGAGCGAAAATGATTACATGTACAGGCAATATGGAGCTATGCATATAAAATAATCGGTGTAACATTTCATATTTTAATACAGATTCAAAACTTAATACATATTTCTAAACATTTGGAATTTCTAGTAATACATACTTATCACCATCAAAGCCATTTTTATGTCACACCATTCCATCATGAGAAAATGATTCGCATTGCTTGTCAAATGTTGATGTAATTATCCTATTCCTAACTTTTTGACTAATTTTGCTTTCAGACTCTGCACGAAAGTGGGTAAATTGTTTCGTAAAGGGAAACCCGTTTTCTTTTAATAGTGGGATAATTTGAGCACATCATTAACAGCTGCTTCTGATTAGGGTAGTTAATTCTATGCTCTTACAAGATCGGAAATTAAAATAAAAATTCGAATGAAAATTAATAAAATTTTCTTAATGTTCTGTACCTACGAAGCTGTAATGAGACGTTTAAAATAAATACCGTCATTAAAAATACATTCTCTACCTTTAACAAATGCAGCGTAGCTAAAGTTTAATAAATGTATTTCAAGGGCGATGCAAGTCATTAGTTCCTCTAATGATTCAACCGAAAATATTCAAAAGTTATAATTAATAGCTTCGTAAGATCTCGATTTGGTGTCATTTTTCGCTTCGAAGTGCCTATCTTTATTGCATATGGGGAACTGCAATTGCATTTTTCTGCTAGCAGAGCTTTTTAAAAAAGGGCGGCAGGTGGAAATAAATCGATTATAGGTGTCGATACTGACAAATACGAGAATTGGGATTTGATACGTTACTTTTATTATTTATTTGAATTCATTTGCAGAATTCGAAAGATAATTCTCATAAATGAGATATGTTTGACAAATTCTTTCAACGTATAGAACATGAAATTATGGGGCCAAGAAATTTTAAAAGATTTTTTGATAACGGACATTTGGATAAGGTAACTGGAGAATTTCAAAACATTGGAAAATATGCTGTCCCTTTATTTAACTCTTTGCAATTGTTTTCACTGAAAATTTATGAAATTATTACATGAATAGATTATAAGAATAAAGCTATCGATAAGGTGATTAGAGAAGAGATATATTATGCTAGGTAATGAAATGTTACAGAGCTTGTATGTATAAAAAACCATTCTTGTGGATAGTGCCTTAAAGCAAACCTTCCAGTTCTTCAAAGTGCCAAATTGTAGCCTCTTATAACTTTACGTAGGTTTTATTTCTTTAAGAAGTGAAGTTAAAATGGTGTCTCTGAAAGGTTCTATTTGTGAAATTCAAAAATCAGAAACATGTTAAAGTATTCAAAACTAGAACTGACTTGAGCATGGAAAGTTGTTTTCAGACAATTGCATTCCTCGAATTTCTATATTTGAATGAATTTGGAATTTAAACTTACATAATTTTATGATGTGGAGAGAAATTAAAAGTTTTGATTTATGAAGACAGTTTCAAGATTCAACCTGCTTTGCAACCGTTGATAGCGAGTTCTAAATATTACTTTCAAAAACGTTCCTTGAATCAAAATTGGAAATTAGCAGACATGATGTAACTATATGAAATTCGGCAAATTTACGACTATCCTTCAAAGAAACAACAGAAATATTGAAGAAAAAAATAATCAAGAGCAATTGATTTACTTTAGCTTTTGAAGACGTTATTCCATATTTATAACAATAATAATGTTACTTTTTACATTCTTTGAATCGTGTTAGTAAGGACGGTTTCATGAAAGGGTGTTAGTGTGATGTTTTAAAATAGTTTCTGTATTAAATATACTAAAACTAGTTTCTACATCCTCTTTAATTTAAATTATAATTTGTTTTTTATTCTGAGAAATATACCGGAAATTCTCATTTTTCAAGCATAGAAATTTGATATCATTCGGTCAGAAGCCCTAATGCAGTGCTAGGCATTTTGCGACAAATGTTTCCTTTGGGAGATTTCTTTATTAGATTTTACCTGTTGACTTTCCAAAGCCAGTAGCAACTATATGATGATCCTGGTCCACTTATTTCCCCAACTTTTGAATACGAAGGCTTCCAGTACGGTGATTGTTACCTTCCTTATAGGTTTAGCAGAATGAGTCCGCTCATTTTAGCTATTTTATTGTTAATTAATAGTAACATTTCGCCAACAGTGTATCAGGGATTGTGTTTCGATGCACTGGTTGCTCGATCATGCCTTCATTGCGTCTTCTAGGGGTGTATCACGGCACTGATGCCAGCATCTTCATTAAAAGCACAGTGGCGATGTTCTGGAAATGCAGCAGCAGATGAGTAAATTCCTGACATGACCGGAATCTTCAAGAATATTTGGAAATTCCTGACACGATCGGAATCTTCCAGAATATTTGGAAATCATGCATTGGAGATGCGAAGACCAATTACATTTCGTCATTAATCAAACGTTAATGATAGAATGACCTGACTGTTACAAAGGTCATCTTCTGTCTTGTAGTTCTGCATTTTCAGCTTGAAGTTTGCTATTGTATGACGTATTTATTATTCTCATTTATTCAGTTCGCTTCATTTTCTCAAAAAAAGTTTCAATTTCAGTTTAGGAGATTTATACGTAGGCAATTATAATCTTATAGATGTATTGAATAATGGCTAATTTTTTTTTGAAGATTTTTTTTTTTTTTCAATTTCGTGGATGTCAGGAAGATTTTGGTTGACTCTTCATAAATGCTTGAAGAGCTACAAAAGTTATCCGTTTTTACTTTTATCATTCGGCTTATTTTTTCCCCTCTAATTCATTACTGTTTTCTTAGGCCGAGAAGAAATTAGAAATGAAAAAAAGAACATTTGCAATTCCTTTGTTATTTCCTTCGTTTAAAATATGTAACTGTATTTGGGATGAATATTTTGAGAAACTTAGTAAAATAGTTACAATTTTGAATTTTTGAATAAAAATGATGAAAAACGAATCGGAACACCTACGGAAACAAAATATATCATCAAATACCAAAAGTTTTTCAGAAAGGGGAAACAGAAATTTTTCCCACTGGGATTTTTTTTCTTTTTGGCTAAAAAGAGAGGTATAACGTAAAAAACTTTTAGTTTAAAAGTTAATGAAATGACCTGTTCAAAATATTTTACGTAGCTTAAGAAATATATTACCTAATTCCTGAATTAAAAATGAATCCAAATTAAAATTTAATACAGAATATTTTTAATTGAACAGAATTTTGAATTGAATTGAATTTGTTTATTCTCAAGCTCAGGAGCTGCAGAACATATTGAAAAGCTATTTTATTAAATTTGAATAAAATATATTCATTAAATTTTAATTTATAAGATTTTTCGCAAGAACATTCTACCGAAATTTGGAATTTGAGAAAACAGCATTTAAAGTAAAATAATGTTAAAATGTGTATTATTCGAATATAAAACTCAATGGAACTTCAGAAAGAATGGACTTAGAAACAAAATTCAAACAGTTTTATAGTTAAGGTTGTTAAAAAATTAAGATATTTTCAGATATATCAGAAAATGAAGATAAGATATTCAGAATGAAATTTATTTCATATTTCAGAAAAAAATAGACTTTTCAACATAGTCTCCTACCATAGTGAAGCAAACCAAATACCAAAATAAATTTCAGAATATATTACCTAACCACAAATTGGCAATTGAGTGGTAAACCAACAAATTTTCATCCAAATTTGAAAGAGTAACACACACAAAGAATGAACTTAGAAACAAAATTCAAACAATTTTATAATTAAGGTTGTTTAAAAATTAAGATATTTTCAGATATATCAGAAAATTAAAATAAGATATTCAGAATAAAAACTATTTGATATTTTAGCAAAAAAAAAAAAAACTTTTCAACATAGTTTCCTCCGTAGTGAAGCAAACCAAATACCAAAATAAATTTCAGAAAATATTACCTAACCACAAACTGGCAATTGAGTGGTAAACCAACAAATTTTCATCCAAATTTGAAAGAGTAAGACTAATGAATTTGGTTGCTTAACTCACCTAATTAAACCACGGGTCTAATTATACTGAGAGTGACAAGCATGTATCAGGCATAATGCTTAACACTGTTAGGAGATCTCCCCTGGTCTAACTAATTAAATGAGTGTTTGAAATCGGTTTCTAACTCGTCAGTTTGACATGAACTTTGAATGAAGGCTCTTCATTAAGTTTGCGCCTGACTAGCGTGTAGATTGCATATGTATGAACATCAACTGCAACAGGGAAACGATGATTTTGAATATTTTAAAGTGAACTGCGAGATCTATGAAGGGGAATATTCAGAATTTCACTCTGAATAATGGAGGGAAGAAATATTTGAAGTAGATTTATTTAGCTGCGAATGTTCTCATATGCAAAGCTTTCCTATTCCATTGTTTATTCTTCATTTTTAAAATTATAAAATTCCCTGTAAACAATTAGGGGAGAATTAAACTTGTTGGGGGCCCTTCGTGCAAAAATTCTTGCGAGTTCTATGAAAGCCCGAAACATATAAGATTATAAATTTCATCTTATAGGTTATAATTTTCTAAAATTACATGATTTCATATACTTTTATTCAAAACAGCTATATTCTTTTTAAAAATAATTGCTTTTAGTATTTGCTTTATTATTATATTCGAACGACCTAATTGGTTTAATTAATTGTTATTTAGGATTAATACGTTTTGAATTTAATGAATGGAGTTACAAAAATTATAAATATAATTCGAGAATATAAATAATTACGTTATTATCGAAATAACTTACGACGATTCATTGTAATAAAGAAAAAATAATTCCTAAAAGTAGTTTTAAAATCACTTCAATTACAACTATCGAATAAATAATTATTTTAATCAGGGAGTTATAAAGTTCAAAACGAAATTCTGAATGTTGAATGTTCTGAATGTGGAAATATAATAAAGTGAGAATGACGAAAACACGTAATTCATTATATAACTCTTCATATCAGTACAATCGATGCATCTTTTCTTTTTCATCGGTGTTCCTTTTACTTTTCTCTTTGATGAACCATAATCAGTTATAAACTATTTTCTTTTCCATTTTCTTAAGATTCGGAAGATTTAAAATTGTAAAATCACGTACCAAAGCAGAGTTTTTTTAAAAAAAGAATTCTTTACTTTAAAATATAAGATATTTTAAAGTAAAAAACAGATTTATATCAAATTTACATCTTTTTGAAATTTGGCAGACGATTTCATAATACCGTCGGAAAAAATGATTTTAGATTATATCGATCGAATTATTTATAATAAATTAATGGATTTTCATGCCCCATATGTATTGCTTTTTGAAAAGGCTCAGATAATTTTTTTAATAAAACATGATTTTAAGAAAATTGTATGAAGTCGGAAATGGAAGCACTTAATTAAAAAAAATGATCATTGTAATTACTAAATAACTTGATATATTAACTTAGAAAAATTAAAATGATTAATTAAGTATAATTAGTGAAAAATAACTTTTCTATTTTCGAAATACCCTGTAAGAAGTGAAGTAAAATAATAAATTAAAAATAATAAAAAAACTATTACAAAATGTTTCAAAGGGAAAACTATTATGATTGTTTATAAACTAATCATAAATAAGGAAAAAAAAAATTGCTCAATTTTCCCTTTTGAAAATACTTTATCATATTCGATGTAGCTATTTAATTATGTCTCTAAACAATAGCGCCTTCTGCTGACATTAAACGCCTATATAGTTCTTGACACTACAATACTTTCAAGATATTTCCCCGGTTTTAATCATTTCAATTACATTACTGAATTTTTTTGTAAGCTATAAAACTGTCTTAAGTAATCAAGTACTCTAATTTTATATAACTTATCCAGATTTGAATTTTTCCGAACAAGTTTTCCCTCCAAGATACATTAAAATAAAATAAAATATATCTGAATTTTGCTCATACTATTTTTTTCAGAAAGTTCTTGGATTACATTATCACAAATAACATTACAAGTTTTATAACTGAACTTTTCTGAAGAAAAAGAAGGCCGCAATGGACTGTTCTAGCAATCACGGCATGACCAATGAAAAGTACATAGCGGAGTCCAAGATTTGTTTAGCAAATTATATTTCAAATGATCAAAAAGCATGAAAGAGATCTATTTGAATAAGATTTATTTACATAATTAGTTGTGAAAAATGTTTCTTTAAATTAAAAATGAAGGTGAATTTTAGTGATTTTCCCTGATAATTTCCTAAAATTTTGCTGCACAAAAGTGAATTTTTATCTTCTCAATGATACCAGTTTAACAAACATACAAATTCTTCCAGAATTTTGGCAATTTTTTTAAAAAAAATAATATTTTCCTTATTTCCAACAATAAGTTACAGTATTTCCCTTAAATTCAAACCGTTTTCATCAGATATATCTCTTATATTTTCAAATATTTTCTTATATTTTCAAATATTTTCTTATATTTTAAATATTTTCTTTCACTGTTGAAAGCTAAAGAAGAAGGATTCGATATAATATCTGGTAGTTTGTAAGCCGAATAAAAAATAAAGTTACAATAAAGAGAGAATTAGAAGATAAATATATTTACATTTATATATTAATTTTTTTAATATATAAATGTATATTAAATATTTACATTTCTTATATTAAAGATAATTCAATGTAGATTCCTCTATCTAGAAATAAAAATATTTAGATATATGGCTGAATTCAGGCATATTAAAATCATAAATTTCTGACATATTAAAATCATAAAATATATGCATCGAAATACTTTCAGCATTTTAATAAAACATAGCGGAGTATCTACAAAATCTTTAAGGCATTTATGAATTGCAATCAAACATTGTCAATACTTAAATGAAGTTATATTCTTGGCAATCTCACGGCAGAGTGTTATCATTATGATCCGCTTTCAAAATAGATCCGCTATGAATACGGGCCTGGTGAATTTTAAAGCCTCTGAGAGTTATTGGTCCTGTCGCTGCTGTGGAGCGGAAGAAGGGAGGGAAAGCTCTGGAGACATCTGATCACAGAGTTCGAAATTATGAGGACCAACCCAAAACAGTCTCCGAATAGCTTAAAAATGGAACTTTGGCATTAAAAGTAAATAAATCAAAACGGTTGAAGCTTCAATATTGCCTAATAAAATAATTTCATTAATTTTCTTACTGTGGAGAATTTTAGTAATCGATAAATATGCAAAAGAATGCAATTTTGAAATTGCCAATTTGTAATGAAGTTTCTAAATCATGTAATGCATATTTCTCATGGCAATTATTATTTTATACTAGTCGCCTTTGGTGGTCAACTGGCTCTCCAGGATTTAAGGGTCGCTTAAATTTTTAATTAAATATTTTATGTCATTTGATCTTAATGGTTTCTTTAACAAGATATTTTTAACTTCAAATTTTGGTAGATATATAATTCATGCTTAGAAACCTTGGGTCACTCTGTTCCTTTTATTATGCTTTTCCCTTATTTTTTTCAGCTGCCCCAATAATTCATTAAAGAAATCTATACTCCTTAACAATGTAGTCTAAATTCTAATAAAAAACAATGTAAAATTTGACACCCCCTCCTCATTTTCCTAATATGAATGTAAAACTTTTACAGATTCTACCGAGATTTAAGTAAATGTATCGCATGAAATCTGTTTTACCAGAACAGGTTAGAAACACGGATTGTAAAAAAAAAAAAAAAAAGAACATTAGTGACTTTTATCAGCAATTTTAGTTTCCTTCCGGAATTCTTAGTTTATTTTGTAATTTGTAAAAGAAAAAAAAATATTTTAAATATTTTTTTGCATTATTGTTTATGAGAACGTTTAATATTCCTTCAGAATTCTTCCGATTCTTGTTAAAAAATATGGTTACAATACTTTTTAAAAAATGATTAAATGCAGGGAAAATATTTTAATGGTAAGAAATTTGGTATCCTTGAAAGAATAATTTTTTTTTAAATTTTAAAATGATCTAAAAATTAATTTTTACTTAATATTTATTACAATTACTTAATATATTTTACTGTAAATAACT
This sequence comes from Argiope bruennichi, assembly GCF_947563725.1. Taxonomy (NCBI): domain Eukaryota; kingdom Metazoa; phylum Arthropoda; class Arachnida; order Araneae; family Araneidae; genus Argiope; species Argiope bruennichi. Next base: position 123,505,756 of record NC_079162.1, read on the forward strand.
GGTTTATGCTTAAAAAAATTTCAATGTGTCGAACTCTTCTGAAAAAAAAATGTTACTCAAAAACGTGCTTTTGTCTAGATTTTACTGAAACTTTTAAAGCTATCCTGTATTTTGATTAATAGCTTGCTGAAAGAGAGAAATATATATCACCTGATAATTTTCCTGTTATCATCATTATGTATAATCGTCCACCTCCGTCTCTAACATTGGGTGAGTTCTATAATTTCTTTTTATCTGCATCATTATCGGATGCTCAAATCCCAACGTATGACTTCAAGCAACTGAGGGAAAATTTTTCTTTATGCTTAAGGCGACTGACTTACCGGTGTGAGAATAAACCTAAGCATGAAGAATTAATATTTATTCTCATTCATTATATTCTCCATTTACGCTACAAGCTGAAGGTTTTTCCTAATATTTTTCCTTTCGTATTTTATTTTGATTTTGTATTCAGCATCGAATTTTTTCCCTATTAGGAGATCACAATTAATTTCAATCCGATTTGAATGATTAGTTTTGATTTGAATTTTTGTGAATATTATGGATAGATAAGATTGCATTGCAAGGAAACAAAACTTCTAATGATATTATATATTTACATCTAAAGTGTACAGATAATAATAATTTTTATTTAATTCTTAAGCTCTCTACTAATGTGCATGAGATTTTCTACTGCAACTTTCGTTAGTCAACCTGTAACAATCAGTGATCTGGTATATAGATAAAAGAACAGTAACCCGTCTAGATGGACACATCTTCTAGTTACAAAATATGCTTTTATTAAGACACTTAAGGAACCCTACGCCACTTTATTTTATAAGTATTTAAATAAATTAAAAGTAAATGAGTTTTCACGCCAAAATTATTGTTATTTTCATGTTGCAAATGCATTTTTTTCAAATGCCTCTGCTTTCATACTATAGAGATGGAAATCAAGGATAATTTCAGGCTACAGACGTGGGACACAAATTCCAGAGTTTATGCTCGAGTTTATCATTAAAAAATAATGATTTAAATGTTTCCAAAGAAATAACTCTACATTTTTATCCATTTATTTTATATTTTCGTGATTTGAGTAGTTCTATGAAAGATATCAATTTATAATATATTTTACTATTTCTCATATGCGTAAAAATTTGAAATGACGCAGAATTATTCAACAAGATGTTTTTCAAAAATTATCAGCTAACTAATTGAAACGTTTTAATTAAATTGACCTAATTGAATGGAACTAACTTAATTGAATAAGAACGACTAAAGAACAAAACTTTTACCAAGAAAATACATCAATTCTGATAATTAAATTTATTAAAAAATTAAAAAGATGCAATTCCAAAAGAATTTTGCCAAGCAATAAACTGCGTGATACTTACAAATTTAAAAATGGAAATAAGTTCTTTGTGTTTTTGTTCTAAATTATTGGATTGTTTGTATTCTAAATTATTGGATTTTCTTTGTGTTCGTCTTAAAAGCTTGAAATTCAGTTTATAAAGACCTGATACTAACTCTTAAATCTAGAATGTTTCTTCAAATAACAATTGTCTATTTCAATCAAATGTAGCTTTATTGAATAAAAAGTAATCATGGATATTTTAAGCAAGGAAAAGTCACTTGCAATTCCCTAAGAATTTTTGTCTTATCTGCAAATAACTTATTTTATAAAAAAAAATAGCTTAAAAATGAATAATATTTGCAATTCGAGTTGAAGGAGGATTTAGATATATTGTTTTGTAATAAAAATATTTGCATATCTACTTAAAAACCTCTAACAAAATCTCCCTATCCAAATAATTTATGAATCACGACGTTCGGATAAATTTGAAAGCATTATTTCAAATCTCATTTAATCTGTTTTTGTTTCCTATCTAGAATGTAAAGGAAGGTATACGCAATTTTGAACAGATCAAAACACTGGTATCTGAAAAGTCGGGTTAACGACTTTGTGTGTGGATTGAATTAATATTTATTTTATTTTGCAACAGAAAGAAATAATGTTGATTCCTCAATCTAATACAACTAAGCTCGATTAATTTTAATATATTTCAGGTTTTTTAAAATGGAACTTTTAAAATAACAATCAATAAATGCTGAATAAGTGGAATTGATTTCCTCGTTTCTACAAGAATATAAAATTTATTTTGCAGCAATTATATAAATAGAAATGATTTGACCTGTTTATCTACATATTCATAAATGCAGTTACACAGAGTAATTAAAAGTAATTTCAATTTCTGTCAATGATTTCTTTTATTCTGTGAGTGATATTCTATGAAACAGATGAGCAGAAATTAAAACTTTTAGCCAGATTTAAAAGAAAGAATTATTAAAAACTGAAAAGTCCCAAATTACAGTTTGATGCGAAATGGGATGGATGTATCGAGGTCATGATCAACATTTAATGGAATATGAAACCATTCTTCTTGTAGAGCAGTCTTTAATTCTGAAAGCGTAGTTGGTGGAGGAAATCGAGCACGGTGTTGACGCCAAACATCTCCACAAATGTTCAGTACTGTTGAAATCAAGGGACTGAAGGTACTGGCATTATGTCCTCTTCCTTCTTATGCTCTTCAAATCTTTTTTGGATGATTTTAGCAGTGTAAATAAAAGCGTAGTCGTCGTGATAAAGTGGACACTTTTGGGGAAATAAACTGCAAATAAAAGGTTGCACCTGATCTCCCAGAATATCGACATAGTTAGCAACTGTGACCTTCCCATGAAAAGAAACAAGCAGCTCAAGACCATGCTATGATATTCCACCCTATACCATAAGGGAACCCCCTCAATCCCTCACAATCAGCAAGAGGTATTCATGGGAAAATGCTTCTGTGGGGATTCTCCTTATATAAACGCGTCCAGTGGTCTGAAATATGGTGAAAGTTGATTCATCAGATCAGATGACTTGTTGCCACTGTTGTGGAGTCCAGGTTTTGTGTGTTTTACACCACTGACATCGTTGAAAAGCATAACGTGATGTTAATAGTGGTCTACGAATTTCAACTCTTCCATAAACGTACGAAGTGTGAAGTTCCTTTTGGGCAGTTTCTACTGAAATGGGGTTCCGGAGACGGCTATTTATCTCAGTTTTCATCTGGGATAAAGATTACTTACGCTTTCGGGCCACTTTGCGAACCAACACTCTTTTATCCCTTCCAGTAAGCTTTGTTCCATCCAATATTGTGCGTTTCAGATGCCCCATTTACTTATTTCGTGTACACTGTAACATTGGTTGATACAGTACTCTTTACATGCTCCAAATAATTGGATGTTTCCGTTACCGAGCAGCCAGCACATCGCATTCCTATAATCATGCCCTTTTTTTTAGCTCTAACTGGTTAATCATTATTGAATTTTTCAAAGAGTATAGAAGACGCGTACAGAACCTATGTTTGATGTTGAGCGACTGATACCTTACATTTTATAACCAATTATATTATTAAAACAGATCTACTATTAATTTTCAAAATGATAGACGTTTTAAATTGTAATACGACTTTCGTAGACGAGACTGACCAAATAATAAATTTTTTCTTTCATTTCGACTAGATAATTTCAAAACACTACACAATTATACCGTTAAAATTGATTGAATTATAATGAAGATAAAATGACGTGTTATAACACTTTTCTTTGCAATTTAAAATGCTATTTTATATTTGAAGGATAGGGAAAAATGAAAAATCTACATACTGACGATGACTTTTATGAAGTTAAAATATGTGTACAAATATGAAAAAGTCTGTATCACAAATACATTTTAATAAAGCATTAGCACAGACAAAGTTCATGGGAAGTGATAAATCAAATTTTAAAAAAATAGAAATTCGATTAGTAGAAAATTAAATGACAAGTAGAAAATGAAATGCGATAAGTAATTATAAAAATATTCTCAAAATAATTTCGCCGAATTCTATTGTATGAACAAGATCCTCGAATAATCGATTATCCTTTCCTTACGATGAGTCATATTTTGTGGAAGAATAGTATAAACCAGCCTTCAATCCCCCGACCTCATAAGAAAAAGTCAAAAAGGGTGGAATAAGGAGATCAGAGGGATGATTCTATGACTCACTTCAAACAATCTTGATGCTTATTAAAGCTCTTGTTCAGCACTACTTTGTTACATTTATACCTTGATGTACAGATGCGCCATCGTTTTGATTATCCATATTTCTAAAAAAAATACAATATAGTTCCTTCAAACATCCATTGCAAAACCAATTTATTATAAGATTTATAAATTCATAGAATTTTCTTATTAATGTTTGAATCTGTATCTAATCAACTTAACAAGCATTTCCAGAATTCCATGCTTCTGAAACAAAAGAATTGGCTGAAGTTTTAAAATACGAATATGTAATTATAGCATGAGAGAAAATTTAAAGAATTATTTGAACCAATGTCAAATTTTCTTGACATTTTTATGAGTATAGATGAGTAGATATTTATCAGTAGATACACGGCGCTCATTATATTCGAAATGTGAAAGGGCTTTTAAGATTTTTTATGTGAGTATGAATTGACCTTATTACGTTTAAAAATAGAATTTTTCTTGAGAAATTCCTTAAAAATTTACCTAAGTGAAATTGAGACGATTTTAATGACCAAACTCAAAAATGTCCTCTTTCCCAATTAAAATAAGATGAAATGACTTACTGTCAAATATATATATAAAATACTTCCATGCATTATCTAGATAGAGTTTTTGAAACTTTTCATTATGAATTATCTACTTCGATGCCAATTATTAAATTAATTCAATTTATGTTATTAATTTGATTTACAATTCACATTCAACAATTATCAATTTTCAATTCAAACAAATTTAAAAATACAAATATCCCTTTTTTAATATATATGTTTCGAGTCGTACATAAATTTTAAGAAGTGTAAGTAGTTGAAAATTAATGATAAGAGTATTACTTTATTTTATTCGCCATTTTAATTTGATTATTTTTGAAATTTACACCATTGATTTACATTCAACATGAGTAAAGTTAAAACGTGTTTCAGCGTTTTTGAGACAACCAGTTAAACAATGACTTAGAAAAGAATGGTTCATATATTAAAAGAAGTTTCTTTATACATTTCAGAGCCAAATACAGGAAGTTGTTGATTCTTTAAAAATATTCAATGTATATCTTTTACAGATAATAGAGAAAATTTTTATGTAGCGAAAAAAGTACTGATAATAATGAAATAAAAATGTAAGATCATTTCCATTATATAAATTTATTATATAGCTAAAATTATGCTTCCACTGCCATATAAATGGCATTTTCCATTGAATTCTTTTGAAATTAAACAGTGCCGATATTTAAAAACTTTAAAAATTAATTTTGATAAATTATATCAAAAAACTTATCTTTAAATGAAAATTGTGTGTGAAATATCTGTAAATTGCTTCATATTATTATAACAAAAGGTTTTCAAGTCAATAATTAAATTTATTTTAAAGTACGATAAAAATCGGTACATTTATTTTAACATAAAGATTCAAAATACTATTAGATCTAAATTTCGAAAAATATAAATCTATCTTGATAATATCTGACAGTAACATTTGATGTAGGTTTTATATTAAGGTGATAAAGATGGGTGTTGCCATTGGAAAGGATAAGTATTTATTTTAATGAAGACACCACAGTGCAAGTATCAATGGAAAAGATCCGAGCGGACAGGTTTATTCTTATCAACATGCTGATTAACTAATTAATTAACAATCTATTATTTTGGAATTTGGATACCAAGCATTTCTAGATACAGCCTACATCTTTATATGCACGTATCAAATTTCTTTACAAAATTTGCAACAGTTTTGGAGATGAAATTAATCTTGGTTGCAAAAATCTTCGCTTAAATAGAGCTAATCTACTAAGAAATGCATATTAAGAAAATTTTAATAGCAAAAAGATGTTTCTCTTTTTATTCAATGAAAGTTTCGAAATTATTCAAATATTATTTAGATTGTTCATCAATATGGACGTTCTTTCACAAATTCTACACATTTTATGATTATGTAAATAAAAATATCAGCATTTTGCTACTTTTTATAATATTTTATAATGCAGCCTCTTTAATTAATACATCCCTAAGAAATTCATTAACAACAAGAACGTTTTACTATAAGTGAGATGCATTGATTTTATTATTTTTAATTGAAGTTTTAGCTCTTTAGTGAAAATGAATTATGCCATTGTAAGCCAATGAGCCGTAATGTCATAATTTATCAAGCTTTATTAAAAGGACATTATATTTTTAGGCGGAAACGATTGTTAATCGGATTGGAAATTCATTCAGCTATATAGTTTTTTTGTTAAAAGATATTATACATTTGGTTTATAAATTCATTGAGACATTACTGGTTTAGGGTTTGGAAACATTTTAATCAGATAACTAGAATAAGTCAGTGTTAATTATTTAAAGATTTTTATAGTAAAATTATAACAATATGATTTTGAATTACGAAAATTAAAGTTAATTTCCAGGAGAAGATTCATTTGATGGCATATGCTTAATTGAAAAAATTGCGTATGGAGATATTTGTGGTAATGAAAAAAAAAATTTATAAATATTACCTTAGTTACGTTCATGCAATGATACCGAATGATAGTGATGGAGAATCCGGTAATTGTTTTAAAAGGGTTCCCATTTTGGTTTTCAAAATATAACAGAAAAATAACAACCGTCATTTCCAACTTAAAAATTTACAAATAATGGAATCTTTGAAAAGAATGAGAAGAAACTCTAGATTATTGTGACAAGATTTGGGATTATGGAGCACCCGCCCAGCGAAGCCGGGCTATCTCCTTCCTAGTAGCATGTAGACTTGGCAGCGGATGTGCCTTGGACTGCGGCAATCTGGTGAGTATCTAGATTATTGTGATGAAATCAACTGTTTAAATCACTCTTCTCAAGAAAGAACGTTTTTGTTAATGGAATAGGACCATGCAGGGAATATTAATATTTGTTAATGGAATAGGAACAGAATAAATCATATGAAAAATAATGCAATTGATTATAATAGTATATATATATATATATATATATATATATATATATATATATATATATATATATATATATATATATATACATACATACATACATACATACATACATACATACATACATACATACATATATATATATATATATATATATATATATATATACATACATACATACATACATACATACATACATACATACATATATATATATATATATATATATATATATATATATGTCATTTATAGGATTTAATGGAAGTTGAAAAAGATTTGAAGATTTGGAAAAAAATTCTGTTTTAAATACAAAACCTGTTTGTTTAGGATCTGAATACATAATCTACATATGTAGGGATACACCGTTTCTTGCAGCGTCATGCCCTTTTCTGACAAAAAAGTGACGCCTTTTAAAATATCTAAATATGATTACTTTTGAATAAACAATTCCATATCCGGTTAATGTTTCTAATCATACCTAATATACGTTAGAAGAGAAGGAATTAAAAAGTACTTTCTGTTTAATCACATAAAATGTAAGACACAGCAAGCTTTGTTGGCTGAATGGAACGCAGAAGGGACATAAATAGAAATACATTCGAAAAAAAATGGAAATAATATTATCGTTGCAAGAGAGGAAAATTAGGAAAATCCTTACGTAACATTTGGTGCTAGTGTTACAATTTTATAAAATCCAGCTCCAATGTCCGATGCATCTGATATAAAATTAGTAAAAATTTATCTGTTAAAATAAAAGTAATCTTTCATTATAGTTGAAAACGTTAAAGCATTGGCTGCAAACTGCTTCTGCAAAGCGGCTTCAAATAAAATTGCAAATTTTATTTAAACGCATGAAAAAAAAAAAAAAAAAAACTGAAAAGACCTAGCAGAAAATAATTCTTATTTTTATTAAGTTCAAAAACATTAAATTTTGTTTATTTTCAAATTTGGTACACTATTTTATCACTAGACTTCCAGACAGTGTAAATGTACCGAATTATAGCTGATAATATTTGTTATGAGTGTCGTACTTTCACATTACTATAAAGAGTGAAATAAGAATGAAACTGCGTTGTTTGTCAACTGACTACGGCAAAATACTTCTGCAGAGGCATCAAATAAAATTTCAGATTTTCTTTGAGCATATAAAAAAAAAGAGACTGAAAAAACCTAGTAGAAAATAATAATTATTTTAAGTCCAAAAACATTAACTTCTGCTTATATGCAAATTAGGTACATAATTTTATCACTAGACATTCTGATAGTGTAAATGTGCCGAATTATAGTTGATAATATTTGTTATGAGTATCCTACTCAGAACAGATATTTGAATGTGTGAAAAAAAAGGCTGAAAAGACTTAGCAGAAAATGATACTTAATTTCAAAAACGTTAACTTGGTTGTTTATATGCAAATTTGGTACATTATTTTATCACTAGACTTATAAATAGTCTACATGTACCGAATAAAAGTTGTAATATCTGTTATGAGTGTCCTATTTTCACATTGATATAAAAAGTGAAATAAGAATGAAACTGTGTTGTTTGTGAACTGTCTACGGCAAAATGCTTCAAATAAAATTGCAGATTTGAACGTATGAAAAAAAAAGACTAAAAAAACCTAGCAGAAAACAATACCTTATTTCAAAAGCATTAATTTTTGTTTACATGCAAATTAGGTACACAATTTTATCACTAGACTTACAGACAGTGTAAATGTGCCGAATTATAGCTGGTAATATTTGTTATGAGTGTCCTACTTTCACATTACTATAAAGAGTGAAATAAGAGTGAAACTGCCTTGTTTGTCAACTGTCTATGGCAATGTATTAGTACTTCAAGTATAGAAATAGAACTCGTTATAAACTTTTCTTCCTCTCATCATTGTCAGCCGGGCGAGGAGGGGGATGCGAATTTAATGGTTCTTTTTGAAGTTGTTAAGTGGGGAAAAAAATGGAAGGCAGAAAAGCCTCCCCGAACCACTGACGGAAGCAGAGTTCCAGCTTTATACTAATCGGATTTTCCATTTTCACTTTCTATATTTTTTCTTCCCTTTAGTCTGACTCTGAATCTCACTCTCTTTCCACTAATGAATGCTACAGAGGAATTCCGTCGTCGGCAATAGAAAATGAAGTTTTCTTTTCAACTGTTACGAAATAAAAACTATTTTCACACTAAGTAATGTCGATCATCGCACCTGAAACTCCCAGAGAAATAAGAGTAAGTGGCAACGCGAACACCGGAACTAGTTCGGTTACTTGTTAATGGCTTCCGTTCAATTTATCATTCTTTCGTTTTGCCTTCTGAGAGGTTTTAGAGAAAGGCTCGCACACCTGGCTTGAAAACTGGAAATATATTTGTGTTTACTTTCTTGCACACGTCTCTGAAACGGAATCACGAAAAAAATTGTGCTTTCATTAAAATTTTGAATCGAAATACTATAAAAAGTTTGAACAACTTTGTAAATATATGTTTTGAGATGCTAAAGGACAAGTGGAGAATTTGTTTTTGATGTAAAAACATGGAAATGAAGGATTTTCTGAATACCACTGAAAGTTCGAAACATGCTTCAACGAAGAAGTTGTGCTGTTAAAATCAGAATCTACTCAAAATTTGCAAAATAATCGGATATATATTTTAAATGAATGTTTAATGAAGTTTTTGAAATGGAATTTTAACTACGTTTGCTGTTGCACTGTAGGGACAAAAATTAATTGCATATGGTATATGATTGAGATGCGATAATCGGGAGCTGGTTTCCTCAAATTGTCACATGCATCCTATAAAATGTCCTTAATATTCCATCAACATGTGTCATTCAGATGATAAAGTCTGCTCATTTGCTTATAATTTAGATACATTGATGCTTTCCTTGCCATCTAAGAAACGTCTGCAGATTCCACAAACAACAAGCAGTTATTTTTTATATATTACTAAAAGTTTCTTTTGAGAATGTACAGAGAGTGTTTACACGTTTTTAGAACGATTTTGGGTCCTTTAGTTTAATGTTTAAAATACAAAGATTATTTTTTAAAATATTCGATGAGGTAAAAATGTTTCTGGACTATAGATTTGCATCGTGATTTCCGTGATAGATTTTCGTAAAATTTCTAGGGGAATTGATTTCCAACTTTCTTCTACTACTTTCAAGAAACTATTAATTGTAATGAGTTTGCATTTAGAAAGAACTCTTTTTCCAACAGACTAAAAGCACATTAGTCTATAGATGAAATGCTAAGGAATGTGTTGATGGAAGGAATGTGTTGAAAAGGTATCTAAGCAATACCTAAATTAATCTTCATTTATTCAAGGAAAGCAGTAATAATTTTTGAAGCATGATTCGCATCTTTTTTTGATGACATTTAATTCTTCAAAATTCATTTGGATAAAGAAATAGAATTTCTTTTATTAATATCGTACGTAAAACATTCTTTTGTCAATTTTGTTCTAATTTTAACTTCCATTTTTTTGGTTTTTGTTTTGTTTTTACTTCCCACTGTAGGCGAATTCTGCGACAATCATAAACTTTTCTGAAACTTTCCTTCCATTGATGCAATAGTTTTGTACATTTTTTCTCTTCATTTTCGACAGTAAATAGACCTATTTTTGTTGCAATTACATACTGAGTCCATTCTTCATCAAGTGTCACAATGCATTTCCATTTATTTCTTGTTAAATAGTTTTCACATCGGGTTCTTACTACAAACTGTTCTGCAATAAGCCACTTGCCAGGGCAAAAGTTGGTTAGCATTTTTTTTGTTTGCCTTTTTCATGTCGCAAATCTTGATTTATTATTTTATATATTGTTGCTACAAATATATTTAAAGAGTTTGCAATTTGTTTGAGCATGAACAGACTTTTCTCTTGTTATCGGCGATTTTACTTTAGAAATATTTGAAACAATATATATCCTTTTTGGTTATAATTTTTGGAGGCATCTTTCCATGCAGAAATAACGATTGGCAGTTTTTCCCTTTCCCATTAATAATTTTGCTTTTTTTTGTACTTAGAAATCTTAATACCCCACATTTCACAACGTTTTTGAAATATGGGATAGAAATATTTCTCTTTGTAAAATTGAAAAAGATATTCTTCAATAAACAGCTTGTTTACATGCGATATTTTGTAAGAAGAATAAATTTAAAAGTAGCAGACGATATTTGTCGTTTCAAATAGTAAGCTGTTGCCAGAAATTTATATTCCAAAACATTTGCTTTTTTAAAATTCTTTACCGAAATCGCTATAAAAATGTCTAAATATCCTCTGTAACTGTCTGTAAAATTTTTGTTGTGATCTAGTTTTCCCAAAGTCACATTCGTCATGTATGTAGATTTTGTAGAGAACAATTTTTTCACCGAATCTTATTATATTTTAGTTTGTTCCTTATGTTTTGAGTACAGTTTTTAAATAATGAAGTTTTTATCGTTTTTGGAAATAAATTATATGATGCAACAAAAATAAATTCATCTGGAGGTGGCAACAAGAGTTTTAATCGTTAGTTTTATAAAGCTGTGGGATCTGAATTTAAAAGTTGCATCACACGCAACATGATTCTTTGTAAACTGTGTGTCGGCTTGAAAGGAATCGAATCTATCAATTTCAAGTAAAATCCGAAATTTGGCGGCATTCATTTTTCAGAGCAGACAGAGTTGAGTATCACACTTTGTGTTTTCAACTACACAATTCATTTGCTTTGAAATTGTTAAGAGTTCAGTTAACCCCGTGGTCTTCTTGGGCGGAACCAGCTGTCAATCATGTAAATACCGTTGTAATCATGTATACTGTTATACCGTAAATATGTTATGTTTCTATTACCAATAAACCACAAAAAGACAAACCTGTGTCCTCAAGTTATTTAAAACCCAGGTACCAATCTTAACTATTAAATTAATTATTGCGAATCGCGAAATCAATAATTTTCAGAAACTAAGCCTTTCAAAGATCCGACCTTTCCACACTGGTTTTAAATCACGAAATTAAATCGCGATTTCAGTATTTTGAACTCTATTAAGTCGAAAATTTTCCGCTTGTACGAATATGTTTCAGTGAAAAGCTCTTGCAGCCATTCCTTTTTTGATATGATGCAACTTTGATACATGATTGACAGCTATAAATCTATATCACAATTCGTTTTGATTTGTTGAAGTGAGTAGCCGCTACGAATTCATTTATTGGCACAGTTTCTTTATGACCTTTCTGTATTTATATAGCACTTTATGAATATTTTTAGATTGGTTACACTCAAAAAACACTCATGAAACACTCATGGTTACACTCATGAAAATATTCACTTAATTCTCTTAACTAAAATATCTTTTGGTTGGAGGGGAAAAAATCTGAAAGACCCGATTATTTCTATATTCTAATTTAAATTCTAAACAAATATTCTTATATTTTTAATACTTTTGATTTCTTATACATATGTGTTGAATGAGTTATCAGTACTAAGAAAAAATTTGATTCACTTCATGCTTTTTCCGGGTAAAGAACTTTAGTTCCTCAGAAGTTACGCATCGCTTTACGAATATTTTACTATGAGAGCTTGATAAGTAAACTATTCCTCATTTTTTGTGTTGATAATTTTGGATAAATTTTAATGAAGCAAAAAGTAATCAGATTTTTCATATATTGTGGCTTTATTCCCTTAAAATCTTCTGTTAGATCTGGAATCTTTAAAAGTGAAGAATAATGTTTAAGAGATATTTCGTCAGAAAGAGTATCTGTTACTTATTATTTAATCGTTTTCTAGCGAGGTGAATAATAAGTACCACTTAGATAACCCATTAACTGCTTCAAGTTCTCCTTCCTTTGGAATTCTTCAAGCATTCTAGACCTCCTCTATGACAGCTAGAATTCCATCTGAAATGAATGCGTCCTTGATGTTAAGAAGGAATTCTCTGAATACATACAGACAGGTAAAATGAATGCCAACAACTAATTAATCTAATAGTGCCGTGTGATCCCGACAGAACTGAATAAAACACGAAAAGTAAAACGTTCTTCCTAGTCGCCAAGCAAACATATTTTAACATCACAAGTGGTAGAGCTCTGTTTAATTACTTAGAAAATAACGCTGAAGTTTATTGTAAGAATCAGAATGAATCTTCAAAGTGTGGAGATTATTCATTTATCGTTATAATGCCACAGATTTGGCATGGTATAAATAATCGTGTACTTTGTATATTTTTATATTGAAAAATTGAATATTTTATAAAATTTTATATAAAGAATCTTGTATTTTTGAGTGAGAATAAGTTAACTAGGTGCATAAAGTGCGAAAATAACAAATATATTATCCATATAACTTTATGGATTTGTTTATTTGCTTTATTTTTGTTGCAGCATAACTAAGCAGGATTCTTGCGACAATAAAACTCGAAAAAGCAATCAAATAATCATCACTTTTTTTTATATGTTGATTAAAAACCCCTTATATGATTATTTAAAATGATACTGATCATATGCCCAAACGGGGTGCTGTTATTATTAGAATATATATATATATATATATATATATATATAAAGCCTTCCACGGATTGGCGTACAATAATGACGAAATATCAATATTTGGCGTGAATTTAGCATTTTTACTGAATATGTCATATGATCTTTGGGTAGATTTTTGGCGATTAATGCCTGGCATGCGGTAAATGGTATCTTAAGATAGAATTTGTATTTCAGAGTGCTGTACGAGTTTGTACGAGTGTTTCCAAACCGAATGAAATAAAAATTTGATATAGAATTACAATTGTAGTCATAAAATAACATAACAAATTTGATATATTTCAGTCATTGTGTTTTTGAATTATCGCGTTTACATGCTTCTGAAAGAACAGACTGGCAGACATTCACCTCCTACTTGATTCTGGCTCAAAATTTGATTGTGCTTATATTATAGACGTTAAATCTGTATCTGCATTTTATCCATCCAACTCTTTTCGTTTTCTAGTTATCATGTTAGCTTATATTCGAACAGTCGGACAGACAGACTACCATTGAATAGATTTTGCTTAAAATTTGACAGAAATCTACAAATTTAGTGTAAAGACCCTATACCAAATTTCACCCGTCTAGCTTAAAACGCTTCTGAGTTATCTTTGTGACAGGCAGAAAGACATGCGATAAACATCGATTTTCTAAAAATGTATTTTTCGAACTCAAGGAGGTATAAAACGTGGATTTTCATCGAAATGTTGAGTTTGACAATTGAAATATTTACTTTATGCTTCGTACACGAGAAAGTAAAAGAAAGAAAATACGTGCACACTGATAGAGAATATTGCATGGAAATATGACATGCTGCACAATTGTGTTAAGCGGTTCATGCTCATATATTTCCTTATCTTTCTATTTAAATTCATCATGTTAAAAAATTACAATATTTGAAGCTGCGCTGTTATTGATTTACGTCACTTTGTAACATCTACATCATTATTCTGTTACAAAAAGTAAAGATTAAAAGGTAACAATAATTAATTACTTTTGCCATTAAAATAATAGAGTACGAAATAAAACACACAAAAATCAGGAGTTAAAAAAAGATTTATTGTAACGGACATAACGTTAAAACAACGGAATGGCAGGATCGAGTATTGTGAATAGAAAATGAAAATAAAAGTTTAAAATTTTGGAAAGAGAGACACAAAACCATTAATTTCTTTTTTTAGTCTCCTACATCTGAAAATAATGATTTTAATACTTTCAAATAACAGATAAAAAGAAGCGCTAAAAATATTAAAAATTAATTACATTTTTAAATCACTGATTATTACATCGAAATGATTTTGTAGGAAAAATATGAAATATCCATAGATTAAGTTCTAAATAAGTTCTGCACGAATTCTCTTACAGCTAACGGTTGATGAATTAAAATATTCTGTGTGTTCAGAATTTATATTGCTTAATAAACTGAACATGCAAGTCATTCGTTTATTCCTCCAGTAAGATAATGATACACTTTGATATTCTAAGTCGTGAGGAACACTAAAAGAATAATTACTGGATGTATCGTAATCATACAGAAGGAATTTTGGCCCTGATATGACGAAATTTATTTTCTAAAAAAAACAACAACAACTTGGGAACGATTTTCAATATTCTTTCCTTCATAACAAATAGGAAAGGCAGTACTCTGGATAGAGTGCTTCTTTGTGAAGTTAAGTCTTAAAATGTATTTTATTAGCATTGAAAGTCACAAATTAGACATAGTGATATTTTCTTACTCGTGAAATAGTAGTATATAGTGAATAGTAGTATATAGCATATATAGTAGTATATAGTGAATAGTAGTATATAGCATATATAGTAGTAAATAGTGAATAATAGTATATAGCATATATAGTAGTATATAGCATATATAGTAGTAAATAGTGAATAATAGTATATAGCATATATAGTAGTATATAGCATATATAGTAGTATATAGCATATATAGTAGTATATAGCATATATAGTAGTAAATAGTGAATAATAGTATATAGCATATATAGTAGTATATAGTGAATAGTAGTATATATTGAATTGTATGTCATCGTGTCACGATTCACATTTCAAATTTTGAGGTAATATTGTGAATTATTATGTCCACCTGAACATTACTATTTATAAATTATAATAAAATTTTTACTATCCTAAATTATCCTAAGGATTTTTTTATTGCTTTGTAAGCATTTTATTGTCAAAGAAAAATTGGATATTTGTGACCGGCTGTTACAACGGACACTTAATGGCATTGTATTTGTATTCATTTGATTATTAAAATGACCACACGGATGCATTTTACATGGCTTGATGAAAATGAAATTTTGTCGAAAATTTATATAGCGGTGAAGTGATATTATTTTAATGAACAGTGCTTTGAATTAAGGTAGGTAGGTGACTACGTTAAAAAGTCGATCCTTTGAAAAACTATAAATTTTTTAAAATTTACATTCTGAACAAGTTTCTTTATAAAGCCTTTAGAATTTTGTTTCTAAGTCTATTTTTTGGGAAGTTACACTGATTTTTATAGTTGCATTTACATCGTTTTAATATTATTTTGCATCTTTGAATGCTATTTTCTCAAATTATAATCTTTGAGAGGATTTTCTGACTGAAAAACTCATAAATCAAAATCTAATACACATTTTTTGTTCAAATTTGGTATAATGATTTTTCATTATATTTTACAGTTCCTGAATTAGAGAATAAGCAATGTATTCATTTAGAAATATTTTATAGTTGTTTTCGGGCTTAACAATGTGAAAAAAAGGAAATTTTATGTTATTTATAAGTTGAATCCTAATATTTAAAGAATCGATACAAATACAGATTATTTCTTAATTCAGGAATTAGATTATATATTTCTTAAGCTATCTGTAAAATTTTAATTAAATCATTTGATAAACTTATTAACTAGAATATTTTTGCTTTATACCTCTTTTTAACAGAATAACGCCCTTTTTCCCAGGTTTTTTTTTAATATCCACCTATTTTGGTTTCATAGATATTTTTTTTAAAATCTTTTCTATGCAAATTCTCAAAAATATAACTATTTTCGAACGTTTTAGAAAAAAAAAAAATTTCCCTACCGCAGTCACATACCTTATGGTCGAATGTGTATCTATCTATATATGAAAGACAAGCTGATGCCATATTATGTTCCATACCGTTTACTGTAGGATGGTTAAATATTCATCGTTAAAATATTTAAAACAAAATGCCGCATTTTATTTCTCTTTCAAATAACTGAATAAAGTATTGTACTGAAATGATTGCTGAATTCAATGCTACAATTTTTCTCCCCGCAGTCTATCAAATTTATTCGGAAGCAGGGGAAAGTCTGGAATCCTATAATTCAGAAGCGTCCCGACTCATACCATAATTCCTAAAACCAAAAACTTCCGAGCTGAAATTAAATTCTCTCCAACCAGGTTTTTAATCCGAAGCTTTAAGTCCCCGTAGCGGAATTGCAAATCCTTTGTTTTCTATCCCATTATTTAACAGAGCGGTTGCATGTGCGAAAGGAGAGTTCCAAACAAAATAACTTTTCTATTCACACCTTTCATCTTTAAGTGCATTTAGTGTATAATATAAACAGCAGAGAATTTAAAGTATGCGTCGAGTTCGTAGCAAAACAATATAAAAAATATGAATAATGATGAAAATATTTTCTGTAGCAGACTTCCTTTTGTTGGGTTGTAATTATTTTACAAGGTGCTAGAAAAAGGGCCTTGACTGCTGAAACTTTGATGGTTGATGCTAAGTAGATTACAGAATGCAAAACTTGGAGTTTAGCTTTGTCCTTGCTAAGGAAATTGATGTTTGCGAACTGGAAGAAAAGGAGTTGTGGACACAATTTTGCCTTAACATTTCTGTGAGAAATTAAAGAGAAACATTGTTTTGATTTCTGTAACAAAGAATATAATGAAAAATTGTAACTAGCAGATCTGTAAACATGCATCATTTTGAATCGGAATTTAAGTAATTTTCCCTAGAGAGTAATTATCCCTTTCTTTTCAAATCGATTATCATGAAAACATGTTTCAACTACAGAGTTTCAATATTATTATAGTAATTTAATATAATATATAACTTTAAATACTAGTAAAATAAGTTGAAAAATCTATCCATGAGAATATTATTATAAAAATAAAAAAAATATCAAAACAAATGCTATTTTACTTTATATAAATAATTCTATGTTTAAGAAAAAATAGAGTAGATCACACTTTCTTTTCAAATCGATTATTGTGAAAACATGTTTCAACTACAGAGTTTTAATATTGCAACAGTAATTCAATATTATGAATAAATTTAAATACTAATAAAATGAGTGAAGAAATCTATCTATGAGTATTTAATTACAAAAATAAAAAAAAATATTAAAACGAAAGCTGTTTTATTTCGTATAATGAATTCAAAAACATACTTATAAATTGAAATTGAATTTATTTATAAATGCCATTGATCATGATTATAAAAGTTATTGAAATACAAGAAATTTTGACATTTTCTTTTGAGGCATTTGTTACTTCTACAATAACATCAAAAAGCAAGTTGTAGAACTAATTAAATTGAAAAAAGATGGATTCAAACTTTTGACTTAGTGTAGATGCAAGTGACAAGCTGAACGCAAAAGAAATGGGAAGACGCAAGTTAACTATCAATCTTGTTGTTAAAGGTGGATATGGGGGCGAAATGCTGGAGGCCACCTAAAGCCTTGTCACTCAGAGATGAAAGGAGTGTTTTTAATTCAACTTTTAACTGAAAATTCTCGAGTATAGAAATTATACGAGTGACAAGCTTAAAAATTCGGAATAGCAGCAACTGTGATTTAGTTAACTGGTTTCAGAAACTGACCGAACAAAGCAAAGTTGGGTAAACCTTTCTCAATGATCAGATAAAGGAAAAGGGCATAGCAGCTGCGATGACGCAAAGTGATGACGTAGGAAATCCATAGGCTACAGGTTACCTCCTTTGATGAAAATAAATGAAACTCGGACAGCTGTGAAAGGCATTTTTAGCAATCTTTTTCTTAAAATGTCAGTTAAGAAGTGAATCTGATAAAGCAGTGTACCGATTTTTATTTGGGGACAAGGGCTTATTTCTGGAAGAAGGAATTAGAAGTATACAGTAGAATTATTTTTAACATCTTTTACCTGTTTGAACTTTTCAGGATGGAAGAAAGAGGAACCTACAAAAAATAATGGATATTATCCTTAAATATTCGTTTTTGTCGAATAATGGGCTGCAGTGGCCCGGTGATATGGTCTCGGCGTCGGAAACAGAGTTTCAGGTTAGGGACCCGTTTCCACAGAAGCATCGTTGTTCAAGTGAGTTCGGTGGACGATAAATCTGTCAACGACTTCCTTCTGGTGTAGTGCGGAAGCTAGGAGAAAGGGCTGCCATCCTCGTCGTCTGACTGTGCCTCAAAATTACGATATCCGTCCCAAAATAACCCTAATGATGCTTTGAAATGGGTCGATAATATAACTGAAATGAACTTCCGGCTAATAATATTGAATACATCGATTAATAATATTGGAATCCTATTAGCCATTTACAGAACGAGGATCATCCAGAAAATAAAAGTATCAGCATGTCAAACATTTATCCCATACTTCACTAGTGAAGATGAATGGCCGAAAACTATTCCTGAAATGATTCAAAAATTGGTTCTGTTCATGAAAATTCGGATATTTGAATCATGTTTATAACTGATTACTGCTCGCCGAGATTATATGATTCTGTATTGTTAAGCGGCTCTTATTTTCATGGCTTTTAACAATTTTATACGAGATAGAGTTTGAGGTTTCATTGTATGGTATTAGTAGAAGATTGGCTAGAGATATATTTTCTGACCATTTCAAATTTGTAATTGTATTTAAAACACAATTTCTCGTTTCTGGTATAATCAATAATTTGAAAAATTAAGGCGGTCTGAAAGTTTTTCCCCTCACCATATCTTAATATGTCAGTTTAGACTCATAGAAGACATCGAAGAATTACATAACGCAAATGAGTGTCTCATGTGAAGATACGAATAAAATTTCGTAAATTGGATTGACTGAATAAATTAACCTCACATTTCGAAGTCACTTTTTGGCTTATTAGGAATAAATCTACTCATTTTGAAGCGAGAGAAGATGACGAGGATGACCTCAACCTTCAAATTTCGACCCTTCTATAGTAAATGCATATTTGGCAGCAAGAGATGTGATGTACAATAGATCCAGGTAACCATTAGATGCATAGCAGAATCGGATCGGAATCACCCTTTTTCTGCACAGGCTACTGCACCCGATATACAGGGTGTCTCAAAAACCTTGACCGCGGCTTTTATTCCTGAAATATTAATCGTAGGCATATACTGTAAATTACAAAGCTGCGTAAAGAAAGGTGCAAATTGCTATGAAATCAATTAAAGTTTTCTGGGGATTAAACTTTAAAAAATACAATATTTAAATTTTTATACGGACCCTGTACAAAAAAATTCCCAGTGAGTAAAATGTGCCACATCCTCTAATAAAGTCATGAACGAAATTCCAGCCTTTTATCACAAAAAGTCTCAAAGATATGAAACTACATAAATGCTGACTTAAACCACTTTTCGATGCCTGGATATGAGTTCGCAAAGAGAAAAAATCATGTCGGATGTTCGTGTTTTAGGAGTCGTACACGAATTAACAAAGAAAGTAATGATTGAATAAATAAATAGTAATTTTACTATTTATTGGTTCAAAAGTATTAAAATTTTGTAGAAATAATAACTTAAAGGAAAGATTACTTTAATGAAAGATTACATAAGATTTTTTACAAGTTCACTGACTGTGCTATTTTTAAATTATATTCTGTAATTCATGATATAAAATTTTAAAGTATTTTTCAGGAAGCATAGATTTTAAAATTTGTATTTAAAACTAAAGATATGAAGCATATTTAATTTTCTTATGATGCATTCGTGCGTCGCGTCATCTGCACTGAAGCAGTAAACATTTATATTTTAATTTGTGATTGATCTTTCTCCAATTTTGTTTTAACATATCTTTGAGAATTTTCATGATAAAATCCTGAAATTTTATACATGACCTTATTAGAGAATGGGGCACATTTTACTCACTGGGAATTTTTTTTTACGGGGTCCGTATAAAAATTAAAATTTCGTATTTTTTTAAAGTTTAACCCCTTGAAAATTTTAATCGATTCCATAACATTTTGCACCTTTTTTTACGCGACTTTGTAATTTACAATATATGTCTACGATCAATATTTAAGGAATAAAAGCCACGGTCAAGATTTTTGTGACACCCTGTATAACTTGAAGATGAAAAAGGGAGCCTCAAATCTTTTGTGGTCTACTGTCCAGTACCACTAAACATTAAATTTTGATTGAACAGGTTCACTGTCCAGTACCACTGGACATTACATATTGCTTGAACAGGTTCACTTTCCATTACCGCTGGGCATAAAATTCCTAATTTAGTTTTTCTAAAATTAATGGTGTATTTTTTTTCTATTTATTCAAATTGATTTATTTCTTTTTATAAATTAAATTGAATCTTGTTCATAAGTACTCTAATAAAATAAACAGACCGCGAAGAGTTAAATATATTATACTCTGCAGCATTAAAATAATGGTATAACTTGGTAAGTTATAGAAATGCAGATTTTTTTTTCGTGTTGAAATTTTGCTTATTCTTGGCACCTTTCAAAGCTACCGATGAGATACCTCGTCTTTCAGATACTTTCATTGATGTTTGATATTTGTCTTTTCATGGAGTTTTTATGTAATTCATCCCTAGCGATGAATGTGGTAAGATTTAAAAAATAATCTTTTTATTGGTACCAATTTAATTTCCAATTTCTTCCAATTTAATTGGAAGTATCTGAAAGACGAGATATCTCGTCGGTATCGTTGAAAGCGTTAAGGTACAACATGTAGTTTAGATAATGAAAAAGGAAACATATTTCAATTAAGCCATAAAACAGTTTTAAATTCTTGAAAAAAATATTGAGCGGGAATAGATGTAAGAATGAAAAGAAGGTGAAAAGATGATTTGGAAGATAAAATCAAGAATGAAAAGGGGGCAGACAATAAAATTTTAATCTCTTTGAAAAGGACAGTAAAAGCAGAAGTTGAATTACTTCTTATGATACAGCACTTCTATGGGAACTGATACAAAAGAATGTTGTTACATAAAAGAAATAACATTAAAATTACAAATACGGCTGCAAAATAAAAATTAATATAAGATGTATGATAATATATGAATTTAAAAAAAGAGTTGAAAAATTGTAACTAGGAAACTGACGTTTAATAAACGTGTACCTACAAACTCTTTCAAAAGTCAAGGAATAACATATTTTTCAAGGGGGACTAACTATAATTATGGCTTATAAAATAAGACTTAGTTGCGCTTATTAAATCAGATATGAAATATAAAATCAATTTATTTTTAATACCATCAATCAACTATATCTCTAAACTTGATATCAGGTTCTTGTCACATTGAATGTTTGTTAATAATATTGGCTGACCTTTAGTTTTAGATGTGAAATTTTGGTTTGGTTCATATAATATCGTGTGTTTTTATTTTATTGTGTTTCTCTTATTATCTTGTCATATTGTGTGAAATTTTGGTTTAATTCTTGTCATATTGACTGTTTTTTAATAATATTTGCTAACCTTTAGTTTTGGATTTGGAATTGCGGTTAGCAGATATGTTTTGTTCTTGACGCAAAACATAATTTTCAAAGCACAAAAAATACCTAAATTAATGCGAACCCGCATCTACGATGAAGCTATACTTGAACTGCCTTTAAAAAATCTTATTTAAATTTGTTTTTTGAATTAAGTAACTCCTGTTGGGAAAGCTTAAAATGTTTATGCTTTCGCTATTTCCTCGCGATTAGTCAAGAAAGCGCAAAGCGAAAGATGTTTTTCGATCCAAATTTTTTTCTTTTTTGTCACCGAAAAGAAAATGACTTTATAATTATAGCCTCTAAGCTTGCGACTTCAATGAAATGTGTGATCATCTTTAAAAACAACGACGTGATAATGTAACACGCTTTAATAAATCTAATGACGTTGCGAAAATTGCTCCAGGTCTTCATTCCATTCTCTTACTCAACAAAATGAACATTTTTTTTCGAGACACTGATTTAAGAAACAGGTGTAAACAACTTCCTAATTAAAACTAGCTCAACATAGTCGACAACTTTGGTACTTGCTTAATTAACCCTCATTAAATGCTGCCTGATGTATACGTTAGGGTATAACAGAAGAATAAAAAAAATCATGTATTTAGTTTTAAAAATTTATCCAGATTCAGCTAATTTATGACAATTAATTTCTGATGAAAGTCAAATTTTTTATAGAATAATGTTTCTGAAAATAGTCGATTTTGTGAAAAAGTAGTTTGGAAATACATTTTGAGAGCAATTTTAATTTAAGAATGACTCAATTAGGATTCTGAAAACACATCTGCAGAATAGACTGTGTTAGTTGCTAAAAAGAAATTCGATTTTTTTCTAGTTTTAAAGTTAATTACGCATTTTAGTTTGATTTTCAATTCCGGAAGCACTTTCCCTTAACTGTTACTCGTTTGAGTAATTAAAAAGAAAGAGCTGATTTTTATGATGAAAAATATGCATCCTGTAATTAAGAGATGCATGCGGGCTCGTTAATTTTCGTGGCGTCAAAAATGATTGGTTTTTGCAAACATATTTCACAGAAATTGGTTTTTGTTCACATTTGAAGCAACAAGACATCATATTAGATCCTGAAAAAACTTGGGTAAAAATATTACTTTTTTTTCTTCTTTATTTTCAAATCTGAATATAAATTTTTTTTTTGATGCGTTATAAAATTATTTAAAAGGCGGACAGTTAATTAAGTGAAAGATGTCTTGCTCTGGATTTACATTTTAGTCTTGAACCCTTATTAGTTTTCAAACAGTCTTTTCATTTCTTTCACACATATATAGTATCAGGATCCTTCAAACATCCAAAGTCAAGAAAAGACACTAAATATGGAAATCTGAATATTAACCCAATCTTTAGTATAATTCGCATAAAATCTTCTATTCATTTCAGGAAAATGCAATCTGTGAATGCTTGTAGATTATTACGTATCTGAACATATTGAGTCAAATCAAATCAAAGGGGACCTTGCAAGATAATATATCTTATTAAACTATGAAAACAATGCTGAAGGATCCAAGAATCAGAAGCCTGGTACACGTCCAAAAATACATGATGTTTGGTTTTTAATAATGACTAATGACTACTTTGAAATATGACTGTCCTTAATTGTTGAATTCGGATTAAGAATATACATGGAGTTACTGTAGCTCCTGTACACAGCGACAATCCAGTTTTTCAATATTTTTTGCATTTAATATTAATTTATCACTTCATAGCCATGTTATGTGAGATATTTTATGTATGTTTTACAACATACGTTTTCATAGAAAACCATTTATAAAGCAGTTGGATGCTTTAACTCTTTCGCCGTCTTCTCGCTGTCCACGAAAATTTCTGTTTTTCTCTGTTTCCCACAGCGTTAGAACAAACAAAAATAAAAACTCAAACAAGTGAACACTTACAAAGCGTTTTAAACGTTGAAAACTTTTAAAATATAGAAGAACGCTTGACCCTGCAGAAGTTTCACTTGAATGCGCTAGACGCATTACGGACGACGAAGAGGTTAATAATAAACAATAGAAAACTGTATCTTGCATACTTTTGGTATAAAATCGACATTTCTTAAACTTTCTCAAATTCTAAGAAATCTCATTTAAATCCTAGCTTCAATTGCAATTGCAAAATTCTAATATTACCAATTACTATTATTTCCAGCATCAATGAACAAAACGAAAAATTCTTCACTTTTTCTAATCTTGAAATGAATAAATTTTGAATTCTAATTCTTTTTGTAGGGAAAATAGCTCAAAAGTAAAAAAAAAAGGTAACTTTCAAGCCAAAGAAGTTCTCTTTTGTTAAAGTATTCAAAGAAAAGAAAACAGGCTTGAAAACTCTGTTGATTCTGAGCTTGTGAATTAACTTTTATTGATGCCATTTTAAAAGATAATTTCCCCGAGGAGTCTTAAGACCTCACCTTGACAACAGCTCTGAAAGATAAATTGAGAGACAGTTGAGAGAAATTTCTGTTGAAACTGCACTTAAAAATGGTGCTACATGGACCATATCATATTTTGCGCTTGCTGTTCAATTTTGAATGAGGCAAAGGAAGCAATCATTATGATTCACGGCGTTTAGAGCGCATGCTATCTGTCATAGTAATGATTTTTCATGTCATCCACTTTATTTTGAATCCAATTTATATTCTAGCCTTTTCCGAATAAATAATTTATCTTTGGAATGTTTACTAGCCACTTTACATTTCAAAGAGCATATTCTTCAAAACTATTCCCAAAGGCATTATTGTTTATCATCGTCTGATTCCTTTTTGTGAAGAGTCCATTTTCTTAATCAATATTGTTTCGAAGACTTGGGGATGGGAAACGAGAATTTTTAAGAAGTAATACTTTCTACGTCAGTATTTAATGTTAGATCATGAATCATTGCTTGGGAGGCAAAACGAGCAACTGAGCTAAAAAATGTCGTCGAAATACTTAGTTTAATACACAAATTGATTCAAATATAATAAAAAACTTACATTTGTTATGGAAATTGAAAAAAAAATTTCTTTATTCTAAATAAAAGTACTTTGTCGTTTACTCTTAATAGCAGCTATACTTAAGTTCTGTTCTCTGTTTCTTAATATTTATGAATACATTTGGAAGAAGAGAGAATATTTATATCAATATTTGATACTTAAAAAGACGTTTACTAAAATATTAAAGAATATTTTAATGTAAAGCATAAATGCTTGGAGTCAAGAATGCCATTCTAAATAGCCTATTTAAAATAGATAGCTAGGGTAGTAAAACATTTAGGATTTATTGAAAAGAATTGCGATTCATTTCATGTGGTGATATTTCATTAATGAAAAATAATTGAACGAAAAATTTTCATAACAAGCATAATTTAGTATATGTAGGATTTTACACTTTATTTATTCTGCAGATGATTCAAATACTAATATGAGGTATAGCCATCTTTTGTAGAAATAACGGCTGTCAGAAAGTTCATGAAATAGGTTACGAAATATTTCTTCAAGAGTTGCATACCATAATGCCTATAAATTAGTAAACACTATCATCGATGTTGGCGTTGCTGTCTAGATCAAATCCTCAGTTCCAATTTATTCCACAGATGAGTTGAAGAATTGGACTGGCCAGTTCAAAGTCTGGATCTCCGTCTTAGAATTCCAATTTTTATGCAATTAATGTGAATAACGTAATAAATTGATATTTTACTCTTATTGATGATATCAGTTTTACTAAAATTTAAAATTACATGCTTAATTTATAAGTATGTTGGAGAGTTTAGCATGTCTTTGATATTAATTGAATTCTGTATAATTAATCAAGATTAAAAATATCAATTTGCAGAAAATTCCACATCATTTAAATTCTCTTGCAGAGTAAATGAAATGTAACTCATTTCAGTGCCGATATCTTTCTGTATCTTAACGTATTTATTTGGAATTTTTATAAAAACAGAATTATATGTCTGGATTTGAAATTATTCGAGAAAAATATGCTATGCTTCACATATTTGCAAATCAAAATTATTTAATAAAAACACTCATATTTGCACGAATATATATATATATATATATATATATATATATATATATATATATATATATATATATATATATATATATATATATATATATATATATACATATATATAACCAACTTAGTAAAAATAAAAAGGAATAAAAATAAAATCAAAAGGACAATTAAAATAAAAAAAAAGAATCCGGCCTGAAGACTTTCTCAAGGTTCACCTTCAGGCAGGGATTCAAAAGAAGGGATTTTTTCTGTGAGGGGTCTGACCTTTTGTCCAACAATATTGACCCCTCGTGACCCGAAAATCCCCTGAAATTTAGGCCTAAGAGATCTCTTAGACCCTTGAGAAAGTCTTCAGGCCGGATTCTTTTAGCGAAAAAGCGTACAGAGAGAGATATTTTTTCTCGGTCATTACATACTATGAGATTCTGAAAGGGATTTCTTTACACGTATCGATTTAGGTAAAGGAATTATATATATCTTTTAAAAGAATTTGTTTGGCTTGACAGTTTTTTATTCCTTCCCTCGGTGCGTGTGAAAGTGCAGATTTAGGCATTTTTACAGAGCTCGTGGCGCTTTAATTAAATAAAAAAAGGTGGAATTGGATCAGGAAATAAGAGAACATTTTAGAATTAAGTTAATAGGGTTAAATTAAGATAAAACTTTGAAATTAATTAGGGTTTAATTTAGATTTAAAAAATATCATTAGTTATATATAATCTTTTCATCAGTTTTTGGCCAATAATTTGAAGGTTTTAGGTTATTGAGACCCAGTCTTCACAGAAAAATACAGGTTCAAGGATCTTTTTTGCAAGGTCAAAATTTATATAGTCCAATCTTTCTCGTGAAACTTTCTGGTCCAATCTTTTGATCATATTATGTAACTCTTGTTTTTCATTTGGTAGTATGGTGATGATTAGGATATAAAAATTGCACGTTGAATTAATTTCACAATTTCATGTTAGGCTTGGAAGGAATGCGCTATGAGGAGTTTTTGATTGACTCACTGATAAAGACACGTTTGTTAATGTTAAAAAGTTAAGTATTTAACAGTTAAACAGCCTATTTACGGCATTTAACTATACTGAAGTCTCCTGCGGGATTGGAAATTATCAGACAATTTTATTACTTTTTACTCGTAAAAAAAAATCAATCAATTCTACTATACATAGTGCACATAGTTTGTATAGCACAAATCTATTTTCATAACAACGGCACAATTCACAGTTAAGGCGAACTGATCATAGTAGCGGTGAATGGATTAGGGAGCCATTTTAAAAGTACCTGGCATTTCATGGATATTTCCTGCAGGAACGAGAGAGTATCCTGCAATGAGTTCGATTGCAGGATTTACAGAGACGGGAGAATAAATCCAAAATGAATAAATATATGTGAGTGTCATGGATTAGGGAGTACCAAGAGTCCTAATCTATCGAGTTCCAAATATTCTGTTCAAATAATCAACCGAAACAAAATGTGGAACACCATCACACAGGAACTGCATTATACGACCAACCAGCTGAGCAAAAGTGATGGATAATTCCGGCAGTATGTCCTCCAAAAATCTGCTGTATGTCTGGCCCTTCATTTGGATGGTAACATGTAAAAGCCGATTAAATAATCGCCAACAATATCCTCCTATATATTTGGTGAGAACTGTTTTGGACAGAAAATGGTCGAGTACTCCGTATGATTTCAAAACCAGGGGAAGAAAGCATTTCAGCAATTCATTAAAAAAATAATAAAATTTATTATAAAATAATTAGAATCAAATCTGCTCATACTGAAAGACATATATTAAAAAATACACCTCACAATTTCACATTTGAATACACTGAAAAATTGGAGATACAAATTATGAAAAAAAAATTTACAATTTCAGACAATAGAGATAAAAAAAACGGTTTTGGAAAAATCAACATTTAAGACATTATTGTGTATAGAAATTCAAAGGTACTTGCTGTACCTTCGTAAAATATAATATTAAATGCATAAAAATAAAGGAATAAATATCTTCTTTCAATTTAATACACTAAAACAACAACTTTTCCATCGTAAGTGGAAAAGGGGAAAAGGTAATTTAATTGAAATTCGTTATGAAACAATAATACTGTTTTGAACAGCAAAAGAAACAATAATACTGTTTTGAACAGCAAAAGAAACAATTAAAATTGTGTTGAAAATAAACGTTGAAAAATGTAGAAAAGTAAAAGAAAAATTTGCGTTTTAATAATGTTGGTGTCATTAAAAAAATAATTTTCTGAACTTTTTGGGAAGTGTAAAGGCAGTTTTAATGCCTTTTCCGGAATTAAAGAAAAACGTTAATTTATTATTTCCATGATTGATAAACTATTAATGAAAATAAATTAATAAATCATTAATTTTTATTTAATTAAAGTTCAATAAAAGTTTTGAAGAATTTAACCAATATGTAACTAACTTCCTGTTAAATTTAAAGTTCCGAGATATCGTGATGTGGGAAATTTCACAATAAGTTAATCAATTAGTCAGTGCTGTTTGCATCATATATTTTACGGTTAAAATAATAAATTTGGTTTAGTATAAAAATGGTCGGTTATTATTTATACTAATCCCAGTAATCAGTCATATAACTAAATTTGAAAATTCAGTTAATATGAATAATTACCGGAAATTTTTAACAGTTACCAATCAGTTTACTTAATATATATAATTTTAGACAGCCTTTATATGAGTTGAGTTTTGTTGTTTTGCAAGCAAGGTTTTCTGCTCGTTAGCTTTTGTACTACTTTTTAATAAAATTTAAATAAAATGATAACCTTGTATAAAATTTGTGGGAAAGATGAATATAATTTAATAATAGAAAAAGGTGTAATTATTTAAAAAGATGCATCTGACGTCTATCAGCTTGATAATTAAAAGAAGATTAATTATTTATGTGAGAGAAAAACTGCTTAATGCCTTCCAGATATTTACCATTATCTTTTTGCTTTAATATAAGCTAATGTTGATTGCCTTCATTATTGTTTAAAATGCATAAATAATTAAGGTTAGTTCAAGTGATGTCAATCAAGTCAAAAATAAAGAGAGGAGGTACTGTTTGATCTGAAGACTATTTATGAAGCATTCTAAAAAATTTGATAGATTTTGATTGTTCCTCATTTTTGTTTAGTTTAATATATTAATCGAAGTCTTCTTCTTTGCTTAATTAATTGTCTGCATATTTTATTTCCATAATTAATTGTCAGACCCTGGGCGCATGTGTTTAACCTGCTTTCTATAAAAAACATTATTTCTTTAAAACGACCATTGTCTAAATCATGGCAAAGACATATTCGTAATAAATCGTGGTAAATCGGTAAGACATAATAGAAATAAAGACATGTATATTAAAATTAGCTATTGGAATCTAAAAAATGTATTATTAAGAAACATTGTAAATTTAGGAATACTAATCACAGCTAAACTTGTGTATGCTAGGAAAACTGAATTTTAAGTACTGTGCATTTGGGGAAGAGAAAAAAAAAAACCAAAATCATGAATTTGAAATAGCTTTATAAGGAAAAGTTGCTTATTCAAAGGTTATTCATTTTACGAAAACTCGGTTAAAGCAAATGAAATGTTTGATTCGGTAAAAACAGTATTCTGTTGTTTTGCCTAATCTGTCACAAAATTAGTAAAAGAAGATTCATAAATTATAATAGCTGTGATTTATAACCATGAATAGTTTAAATCAAATTGTCAGAGAAATCAAGAATTTGACTTGGAGGTGGGGATTGAACAACTTGTTCTTCAAGAGCTTGTGCTCTTTTTTCTGAATAGGCTCCACCCTCTTACCAAGTATGACTAATGACCTCTGACTGGACAATATCAATACAATTGAATGGGTTGTCTTTCTATTATTAGTGTGAATTTCATTTAATTTTTGTTTATTTTGCATTTTACTTGTCATTATATTTCAATTACTGATCTTCGTGGTCAGACGATTTTTGCCTATGTTTCGGGCGCCTGAAACCTTTAAAGATATACCGGCACATGCTGGTATATCTTTAAGGTATAAATTATTATTTGGCAAGGGATTTTTAGAGAAAATAAATTTTAACTTGGGTTGACTGACTCGTTTTCGTCTTGAATATAAGATTACTAGCGGTTGTTAGAAAATGTTCCTTTTCTAATATAAGGGACAAGGAAATATTACAAAAGACAAGGAAATACTATAACTGATTACTAGTGACGGCCTGTTCACATATAGGGTACCGAGGTACTGAACGGCAGATGGGGACGAGTTCGCATCAACCTCCTTTTAAAAAGCTTACAGAGTGCAATCATATTTTTAGAAAAAATCTACATTACTTCCAAATAATACACAATGCCATAAAATTCATAATATTACACAATAAATAATAAGTAATTAACTTGTCACAGATATATAAAAAAACTATCTATTATGTGCGAAACAAACGACAAAAAAGCCAAAAACCTGCAAAGAAAGTACCCACAGAAATATAAATAAACCAATGCAATTTAGTTCACAAATCTCAGATGATAGCAAATTTAATAACAAAATTCTATAATTTTAAACAATTCATCCAAAAGAAAATAATTTTTTACTGAGAGTTTTTATCCTTATAGATTTGAGAGCAATTAGAGGAGAAAGGAGAAGGAAAAAATTCCTCGTGAGATTACAATGAAAAATAAGATTCATTCTCAAACCTTCCCATGAAAAGAGCAATTTTTACACAATGATCAGCTCTCGCATTTTGTGGGTCATTACAATTTCACTCAATCTAGATCATTTGCTTTAAGAATATTTTCCTTTAGAATAAAAAAGGGGCCTTGATTTAACAAAAATTGATGACAAAATATCGATGGAAGACAAACTTTAGAAAATTTTGGCAAAATTAACTGTTGAAAAACTCGTCCTATAAAATTGAATTATAATATCTAAATTTAAACAAACAAACAAACAAACAAAAAAAAAAGACACGAGGACTGTCACTACCCCTCAAACCTATATATCTACCTAGGGAAGGATTCTATTTTCTAGACTAATCAGAATACTTTCGGGTTTTTTTCTGTAAAGAGAAAAGAAATAATGGACAAGTTTACTAAACAGGGAAAGTTTCTGAATTTCACAATATATTTTTCCTATCTTGAAGGTTAATTATTATTAAATGCTTTGTTACCTTCAGTACGTTAAAATATTTGATATTTAAAAGCTACTTACATAGAGATCCTTAATCTGGCTGTGTGAGCATGCGGACAATTTCCATTTCTGATTCAATAAAAAAATGCTTAGATTACTTGTCTGTACTACATTAAAACAGAGGACAACTGAATTGATACCGATATTGATTGAAAATTTAGCTTTTGCGTTTAGTTTAGTGAAACAAATGATAGGGTAAAATAAAATTTTCAACAGTTTTCCTTACGGATATAAAGCAGCCCCGGGAGGCACCTCGAAAAGAGGATGAGATGCTTCCGGTATGGTGCTTGGATCTCGCCACCCTGGAGGGTACACAAAAAGCTGAGGGATTTGGCTCCTCCAATCGATGAAGGGGCGTACTTCCTTAGGGAAGAGTTGTACCGTTGCCGGTGATGGCCCTTAGGACTCAACCACAGTTCCCGCCAGTGTTGCTGTTGCGGCGGTCCAGGCATTCAGTTTTCTTTATCCGTGTGCCTTCGGGCGGGTCGGAGAGTCAGTGATATGACTTACAGATATGAAGCTTGCACTTTACAAACTGTTTATCACGTTTTTTTTTTTATCATTTTATTACATTAGTTCCGTCTTGAAATATCCAAGAAAACTTTTCTTTATTTTGTATCATTTATTTATCAAGAAAATTTTCGAGTAAACTAGATTATTTGTTGAACAACAATTTTGTGAAGATAAACACAATATACAGCTATTATAAATCCAGAAGGGTATTCTCATAATCATTACATGAAACAATTGCACTATTCATTATGCAATATCTAATTTAATTTGCTTTAGAAATATGCGGAATTCTTTTATTAGTGGATAATTAGTTGACACAACTCTTCATTAATCCATAGCGGTTCTAAAATATGTTAAAGACTCTTACTGACAAATTTGAAATAGGAAAACCCTTTCTACACTTCCATTAGTTTTCAGTAAATCAATAAACTTCAAGTGCTTGTTTTCTTAAGTGTAGTAATTTGTGTCTGGCGAGGAGGACTAGCATGTGTTTGTGCGGTATTACCGAACTCTGTCTACAATGCCAGAACTTCTGTTCAATAGGGCCTTTGTCAATAGAGGAATTAAAGTGTTGTTATTTCTTATGAACACTGTGGTCTGTTTAATACCCGAATAATCTTTTCAAATTAGTGAGGATGTTTATTAACTAATAGGACATAAGAGAGTAAAAGGACTATTGTCACATTATATTGCTGCTTGAGATGAATACGATGAATCTCCTAATCCATCTGATGCATGTAATGTTGTTTTAAAATTACGAAGTCTTATTTTAATCAGAAATTATGTATTTTGTAATTTAAAAAGCTCAAACAGATGACAAAAATACAAATGAGTATACATTTTCATCAGAAAAATGTTGTAAAATATTTTCCTGAGAGTAACAAGCGCAAAAACCATGCAATGTTAGAAGTGGCGTGATGTAGATAATATACTGTGATTTATTGAGTATGAGACG
This sequence comes from Argiope bruennichi, assembly GCF_947563725.1. Taxonomy (NCBI): domain Eukaryota; kingdom Metazoa; phylum Arthropoda; class Arachnida; order Araneae; family Araneidae; genus Argiope; species Argiope bruennichi. Next base: position 123,538,595 of record NC_079162.1, read on the forward strand.
AATATTATGCATCTCCTTTTACTATTTCTTCTTCTCCTTTTATCATCAAAACATGTCTTAATTTAAAAGAAACCTCTCTGAGGTGGGAAATGGTATCAAAAATTTGTGGATGAGAAGCCGCTCGAATCAATTAGCGGGTCAGGCCCCTCCCCCTAGAATATAATAATGGGAGGGCCTGGCTAATGGATTCCTCACCGATGACTGGATGTACCTCCTAGGGAGAGGATAGGTTGCATTGGCTGTTCTTAATGAGACCCCTTTTGTACAGATGACAGCAGTCGTACTATTGTGTGTAGAAATCAGTCATTCAATGTACCTGAATGTTAAGGCAGGAATACTTTATTTGCTCTTAAGAAGAATCTTTTTCCCGTTTACATGTTAATTTACTTAGTGTTAAGGATTATAAATATTAATTACAGTTTATATTATTGTTATTTTTAATTATTGATTTCAATCATATAAACTGTGTCTATTGAATTCGATATCAATGTTTCAATTTTATAATACATTATGTTCATAATCTGTTGCAAAGAACCTTATGAATGCATTTATTTGGATAAGAATCTAAGGATATACATATTTTTGGGAGGTTAGGTTTTTATTATGTTTTATATTCGTTGAATTAGATTATAGATGCAAATATGATAATTCTAAATGTATAGACTGTATGCGACGTAGTATGACCCCAACAACCACTATGAATATCGTTAAAAAAATCAGTATAAACAACCGTCCACCACCGTTTGTAACGCTGGATTAAGTTGGAAGAATTTGCCTGTTTCATTATTCAGATGCGATATCTCAACTTCTCCTTCAGCGTCTCACAAATGAAGCAGGTTTTTTTATGTTTAAATTAAGTGACTTAACGTCTTGCGAATAAATCTAAGCATGGATTTATAACAAAGAACTGTGATCTGAATTTTTTTTTTGTATTTATGCTGACATGAACCAAAATGAAAGTTATTGTTAACATTTTATTTCAGCGTTTTTAAAATTCTGTATTTGGCATTTTGTTTTTTCTGTCAGCAAATCGCTATTTGTTTCAATCCAATTTTAGTGATTAGTTTTAATCTGAGTGTTCCCGAGCATTATGAATCGAGAAGATTCCGTTGTAAAGAAACAAAACTTATAATTTTATTATGAATTTATTTCTAAAGTGTACTGTAAAAATATTTATTCTTTAGATTTTTAAGCATTTTCCTAATATGTATGATATTTTCTGCTAGAATTTTTCATTAGTTAATTTGTAACATTCAGATCTGACATATTGTTAACAGTACAACGTCACATCTAGACGGTCGCATCTTTTGTTAAAAAAATAATCATGTAACGCAATAAAATATCAATTTTTAACAAAGCATTTGTTTTGGAGATTTAAAAGATGATAAATATACATGTCATTATTCTTTCTGGAAGGCTATAGGCCATAATATATATATATTAGTATTAATAACTGTTGCTTTCATTTAATAACATCTTTCATTATTCATGCATTTATCTTTCAGCTTAATCATTTAAAATTTTTATTTATTTCTACATTCTTTATTATTTTATTTTAAATTTAATGCATTTCCAGACAACTACTTTTTGCCATCATGTTTGTATACTAGTTAGAATGTAACATATGAATTTATGAAAGTCATAAATGTGTGTCAAATGTTTTTAGATTGATGGACATTTTAATCAATAGTGATGAGGAAGATGAGTGCATCGAACTTTATTTTTTCAGATCGAGGAATGTCTTTTGATGCTCTTGATGTCCGACTTATCGCGAAAGTTTCTCTTCCAATGGGGAGGCAGATTTTGCAGTTTCACGATTGATAAGAAAAGATCAACCCTTTTTGCAGCCCTTTTGGAATGTTCATAACAGTAGACATATTTCTGATTGTGAATTTTCTGTACGTGATGTATGATGAATGTCTCCTGAGATCAACGTGATCCCAGGAGATTCACAGAATAGCTTTTAAAAAGTAAAGCTTGTAATGTTTGCTGTTTCAAAAATTTTGGGTAAAAGACTGCCTAGCATTTTGTTGATAAACTTGCTCAATAAAATGGAGTATGTAGTTTGATATCTTCGTACAAACGAAAAAGAAGAAACCCTTTTCTACTCAAACGAGCTCGATAAAGTTTTACTGAACATACAATATATCGGGAAAACAATTGAACCTCCTTACAACGAAAACGGAAAAAAAATTATAATCCTAACAAAATTGCAAAATAATAATAATAATGCATTGAAGCTTGTGAGTTTTAAACATTTCAATTTTTTATGTTTTTATACATTTTTGCATATATTTCTTTATAATAAAGAGTTAATATTAATATATAAAGTATTTTCATACTCTAAAAATTTTTTCTTATGCTTTTTGAAGATTTTGTCTGATTTTAACACATTTGGCAAAGTTGTTCCTTTTCCAGGTAATTTTGCCAATACTGGTTTTTTCCAACATATAAATGCTGCATTAAATTGTCATAAATAATTTAATTAAATGTTTTAATTTAATGAGATTATATTATTTAAATGTTTTATTATCTAATTAATGTTTAATTAAACTGTTTTTAAAGAATTCAAAACTAACAATCGAAGCTAATGGCTTCGAAGTGTTTTTATGCATTATAGTTCAGAAAGGAATTGAAAGAAAGAGAAAATACTGCAAAGTTATCTCGGTTTATTACACTCTTTAAGTGACGTATAAAAATTATTGAAACTAATCAATCTTTAATTAATTACAAATATTAGGTTATTATAAGTATGCAATCACAAATAGCTAGTTCCAAACTTGTCGGGAGGATGGCATTATACCTTTTTAAAATTTAGAAATGATAGAATAAAACTGTTTGATTCTGAAGTATTTTTTAATGATTTCACAATGTTTTTTTGGTGGTTTCGGTGGTTTCATAGCTTTCAATAAAAATAGTAAAAACTAAAACTTTTACTATTTTAATTGAAACAATAAGTGAAAGGAGCATTGTCCTCCATCTAAGTAGCAGAACTTTTAAATAATTTATAGTAAAGCAGTTAGTAAATGAAATAAAATTATTCTTCAACTAATGTGAGAGCGTGAACATGAAAGATTATGATGTATTAATGCGATGTATGTATTAACGCATGCATGCATTAATGTATGCAATGCATTAATGTATGTAATGTATGCAATGCATTAATGTATGTAATGTATTCATGCATTAATGCATGAAATAGTAAATGTATAATAACTTTTGATGATAACTTCAGCAAAAAATGCGTATTTACTGAAACCTAATATTAGTGTATAAAATCTTTAGAGAAACTGCCGGCAAGTATAAGTTGTTATATATGTTAGCTAAATTTAATTAAATAAAAATTAAACTCATTAAAAATATTTTAAAAGAGTATTTTAAGCTAAATTAAACAGCAAAGCCCTTGAAATAACTTATTCAAGCATGAAAAATGTTAATTAACTTCAATAAATGATGTGCTATAAAAAGAAAATTCTACTTTATGCCCGAAGATTGAATATTGCAATATTAAGCATGCCCCAAGAAAGTGAAACATGAAAATAAATTTAAAAAATCTAACTTATTGATCAGACGAGATTAATTAACTGCCTTTTTTTAGTAAAGGTAAATCAGAATCCTCATACATTATATGTTTATTATTCTATTTAGAAAGTCGGCTAATCTCAGCTCTATCCAAATCATTACAGAAAAAAAAAGTATTTTCTTAATGGTCAGTTCCAACAATTTTTATCATAACCGTGCAACTGATTTTTACTTCATTGGTTGGAATTTAAATAACTTTCACATGATATTTCTGGTCCTTATATTAAAATCCATGCATAATTGTTTGGGTATGCTGTACTTTTTAACTTGGTACTACCGTACCAGATTATAAAAATAATCACAAAGATTCAAAATGTTTAACATTCCTTCATCATAAATTCCTAAGTTGTGATCACTCACAAAGTTCGAACTAGAATGCTTTTTTTTATTTTATTTAATCATTTTTTTGTTTTCATAATGTTCCTTATTCTTTGAGGCATCTTCTTCGATTTTTAGAAATGCTTTCTCATCATTTTTAAATCCTTCTTTCTGTCTTAATTAATTGTGAAAATTGTTGTACTTATGTAGAAAATATCGAAATTTTGTCTGTTTACGGTTTCCCTATTAAAAAATGCCACTTGAATGTTATGGAATTTTTCTCTTTGCACACACACACACACACACACACACACACACACACACACACACACACACACACACACACACACACACACACACACACACACACACACACACACACACACACACACGTAGAGTTTGTATGATTATCTTTTACTTATTCAATTCTTTGTAGCTTAATGGTAAGTTGTATTTTCGTTTGAAAATTATAAACCTATCAATCCATTCCTTCCTTCTGGAAACTGTTTTTTTCAGTGGATTACCTTTAAAATAAACTTTTCAGCATTTCGTTTAAATGAAGAATATTAGTGACATTCAATCTCATGCAGCTGATAGCTTTAATAATTAATCTTGGACAAATGTATTTTCTGATAGCTTTACTAGTTAGACAATAAAGTTCGACATTTAGTGTAATGACTAGTTTTCCAAAAAAATTTAAACGATAAAATTGAAATTTCTTAATGGTTTGAGATTTTACAATTATTTTTCGTTTAGGAAAATAATAAGAGAACCACGAATTTAGATTCAAGAATATTTTTATTCTACCAGTTGAAACTAAATTTCTTGTTTCGGTTTCTTACTATATTTTATAGTTTTATTCGTTCTTATATATTTTATATCATTTAAAAGATGGAAAAATTCTAGCTTGAATAAGAAAAAAAGAAAAGAAAATATTTGTGGAGTACGAGTTTATTTATGTATTTCGAAAATTTTTCCTTTTGTTTTCCAGCCGCATAACATATCACCTTTATTTTCCCTCCTTGTGTGTTTTTATACTTCCTTCCGATCGAAAACGTTCTTTAGATAAGCAGAATAAAACCTCTTTGGACTTTAATGTCCCTTAGATCACCGTCCCCTTGCTATTTTTCATCGAAAAGGCCATCTAGTAGATTTTGTCGAAATGTAGAGTAGCTGTAAAATCCTTTGAAAACCATGAACGTATCTACTGGAAAGGAAAATAATAAACTTTATACATTACTCTTGTTCGATTTTAAGTACGGTTTTGAATTTCCGTCTATTTTTGCAAATGCAGCTACTGGCATGGAAGAACTTCCCCATAGACCGAGATCTGATAACCATTCCGGTCCGAATTTTTGGAATTGAGGAATCATCTTTTTTTCATATCGAGCGCAAAATGGCAGCTATCAAGTCTTGCGTTTATAGGATATCAATAATCAATGCTGAAAGCCTTTGAGAGAATTTGATGGAAAAATCAAACGTTAAAATGTCTCTGTCGACATTCTAACTCCTCTTATCTTTTTGCGTTTTTTGGGAGCAGCTATCGAGCGAATTGAACTCAAGAATGAGAGCAGGGTTAAGCTCCTAGTTCTCCAACTTTAAACTTGTTACTGATGCGTGTTTCATATCCCAATATATTCAGAATGAAGCCATTTCCGATTGTTGTAGCGCATAGAAATAGCACTGGAGTAAGAAAATCAAGTCATTTTTCCTTTATGTAACCGTACAAAACAGTTTAGTCGTTTCTTCAATTTTTTTTCTGGTGCGGAAAAATGCCGGAGTCGTCATTGGGTATTCAAAACTATTCAAGTTTTGATATGCGATATTAATACATTGGATACCTAAATTCAGAACATGCAACACAAAGATCCATTCTCAGTGGATGGGCACTTTACAAGATAGATCCTTCGAAACAAAATACAATTTTATTTTTCACTGTATTTGCGGGAATGTGTTTATCGCTTTCAGTGTCTTTGCCAACTTAATATATAAAATTAATAAATTAAATATAATTACAAGAAAAGACATAAATTTATTAAATTTCTTTGTGAATTGATGATTTATTTTTAGTTTCTATAGAACACACATTAGAAAAAATACACCTAACTATAAAAAATAGTTAGATTGTATTTCAAAAAATATGTGAAAAATGTACATCGCGGGAAGAAAGTCTTTTTTTCATTATGTTACACGAACCAACATTCTTAAGAAATCAGTGCCTCTTTAAAGATATATTATTATAATCCGTTTGATGGTTTTTTCGCCTTCTCCACGAGTCGTTGTAACATGATATGGCGACAAGGACTAAAGAATTTCTTAAAAATTTTTTAAATCGAGACTTTATGTATCATTTTTTAAATTTAGATGAGCCCCAAAATTCTTGGACAGAGAATTTCTCAAATTTCTTGGCAATATATTATTAGCTTGATAATTGGATAACTGAACACGAAAAAGAAATTACTTCGTCCTTTGTCACATATTTTGAAAATTTTAGATTAACATTTAAGAAATATATAACAAGAAATAAATTAAGACATATATATCTTTTTTTGAGTTACTTAATAAAAGATAATTCAATAAGCATAAGGAACAAGCAAATCCAAATATGTTCGTCTCTCATAAGCTTATCAACAAAAATATTTAGATATGTAATTATCGGTTAAGAGACGTACGTTTTCGTAAATAATTATCTATCAGAATTATTAAAACATATTTTGCCGATCTAGTAAACATGTATTATTCATATATCAATGCGAGAGCGAATATCAGTCATTTTTGATTAAAAATCAGAAGATTAGTGCTATTTGACGGTACTACTTTCGGTGTTTCATTGGGAGTGGTCTCCCGAAAATTTTCCAGCAGATACTCTAATAATGGTATTATTCTAGAGAATGCTTTACATGGCATTGGCATACAGTAGTTACTAAATAATAAGTTTTGGTGTAAATTTATTATTTTTAGTGAATCTATCATGTAATCCTTGGCAATTTTTCTGGCGATTCATCAATGGTATTTAGCAATAGATACAGAAAATCGAATTTGTGTTTTAGACACGTTGTTTCCAACGAATTAAAACTAACATTTCACACTGATCTATAATTTTAATTGTAAAATCACATACCAAATTTTTTATAATTAAGTCATTGCTTCGTTTTTGAGCTATCGCGTTTACATGTTTCTGAAAGTACAGATTGACAGACTGTCGACCCCTAGTTCAATTTGACACAAAATTTGGTAATTATCAAATCGACACATTTCAAATAGATAGATGATAATAATAATGTTTTAGATAGATAACAATAGATGTTAAACTTGTGTACAGAATTTTATCCATCTAACTCTCTTCGCTTTTTATTGATCTTGTTTAACAGACATTCGAACAGCTGGAGAGACAGACTTCCTCCAAATGTAGTTTCATCAAAATTGGATAGTTATTTACAAATTTCGTATAAATACCGTATACCAAATTTCATCCGTGTAGCTTAAAGCGTTTTTGAGTTATCATTTTTACAGATAAGCAGAAATATATCATGCCAAAAATGTGTTTTTCGAATTAAGGGAGATCTGAAACAGGGAGATTCGTCAAAATGTCGCATTCCAATTTTTTAACGATTACTATACTTTTATTGTATAAAATTCGAAAAAGACATTTTTGTCATGATGTATGTCTTTCTCTATACTTCATATGCGAGAAAGTAAAAAAGTGTACAATCTTTTCAACCCTCCTACGCAATTGCCATTGTTGCATGAAAATTTTCAAGGGTCTGTATTAATATCGAATTAATAACTTTACCATCAAAAAATAAGGATACAGTTTTCATAGATAAGTCTTATTGAATCATGAAAAGTACGGAAATTACATTCAGTATTCAGCTCTGAATCTGGCTTAAGACAGATTTGTCTGTGCTATGTTAATTGTTTTGCATACTGCAAGAAGAAATACAGCTCAAGACATTTTAAATTAGGTTTAGTAACTGAAAAATTTGCTGAGGGTAAAATAGTAGCAAATGTTTTAATCCGGTCTGATTCGTGATCCCGAATATTTCGCATGAATTATTAAAACATATTTTGCCTATCTAGTGAACATTTTTTGATTATAAAAGTGATTTAAAATTACGTATTTGTTATCCTTATTTAGTTAATTTTTGACATTTTTCAAAAACTTCTTCTCTGTTGCAATCCACAGAAGTTATAGAATTTTTAAAAGAGTAGAGACAGTGAAAAATATTTTCCTATTTATTGATTTCACAGAAATAACTACTTTAATGACTTCTTATTCGTATCGCTCGTGTATATTACATAAATAATGTCAGCACGTGTATAATATGATTGTCACATCATTATCGATAAGAAATAGTAACTCTTGACTCTGGGACAAGGGTAATAAATATTTATTTTTGTATACGGAAGAATATTTGTGCTTATTTTTATGCAATTACATAAAAACAGAATTTCTCAATGAATCCAATTTCTATTAGATAATTAACAACCATTTAACAGACATAAACCTTTAAAAATTCGAAGCCATGCTTTCTTGACCTTATTATATATTATATATTAATATATAAATGTTTTTTTGTATTCTTATCTTGTGCCCGTATATTAAATTTTTAGAACACCATCAGTTTCACTATTCTCATCAATTATTCTTCATTTTTATGTAACTTCTCAATCATAAAGTGAAAAAAACAAACAGTTGGCATATGACTAGTCTTTTTAACTTTTAAAAGCAAATTTACTAACGTGTCTTCTTTAAAGAAGCAGTTCAGAAATATTTCGGAAATATATTTCAGAGAATTCAGCTAAAAATCAAAGCATTTTCTGGTAAATTAAAAGCCGAAACACTTATTATCACCACAACCTTTGAAAATATTTCCTGCTTCCAAAACTTATAGTTTTCATAAATACAAATAAAGTCTTTATTGAAAGAGTTATTACAAATCCGCTATTCTCATATCATTCAAACATAAGCTGCAAATTTAGAACAATATTTAACATAAATTAAAGACTTTCATAATTGTTTATTGTAGTTGTGTCGTATACGCAAAATATTTGTGCTATTATTTCGATATATATTAATTTTTTTGCTTGTACGATAAAATTTTATCCTTATTTTGATCAATTAGACTAATGTTCTCTTTTTTCAACTACACGAGGGTTATTTGGGGTGGAAACATGCAATCTTTGTTCAATATCTGACCTGGTATCCCAACCACAAAATTCCACACTACCACAACTGGAAAACATTTTATTCCAATGAATTAAATGTACATTCGTTATTCGTAATTGCACCACTGGAATTGGTTTGAAGACGTAACTTTTGTGGCAATCACATCTCTTTTATAAGCTGGACAAACAAAAAAAAAAAAAATTCAATTTCATCGTTGTTGACTACTACACCCCATAACTGGTAAACAAAATTTCCGTGCGTTCCTTTCATAATACAGAAATATAATGAATTTATGTGGCACTTAAATAAATATGTTTATCTTACATTTAAGTTTATATTTTGTTTTAATATTTCACATAGGTATAACCCAACTTTGAAGAATTGACGAGTATGATGTAAGGATTGCAAAACACCAGGCTTGTCTGGTATGTTGCAATTCTCACCAGACTAGACTTGTCTGTTCTTGTAAAGGCGGATTTGAATCAAAGTTTAAGAGATCAGTCCGTGTTTCTCCAAGCGATTGATGAAATATCAATAATAACAAGAAGGGGGAAAAAACTACCTGGTATTCAACATAATTATGTTTATTAAAGTTCTATTATTTCTCGAAGATCCACCATCCAATTCAAACTTTTTTCCATTTCTATAAATGCACTCCTCTGTTTGAAATCAGGGTGCAGACATTAATGTATCAGAACGACATCATATTTATTCGATTGCTTCTGATTTACGTAATCGTTTCGTTGTTGTATTATTACTTGCAAAACGATAAATCCTAGAAAAGCATCAATAAGAGAAAACATATTTAATAACGAATTGAATAGGGAAATCTTGTGTTCAGTTTTGTTGTATAATGACACTTTAAAATAAAGTCTAATAAATTATACCTTAAAATGGCTTTACGTTTAAAAAAAACCATGAATTATTTTTCAGGAGCATTAAAGGAATGTTTAAGTTATGCGACTAGGTTCAATACATGAATTCGGATAAAAATTTGCATCTTCATTTTTTTACATTTTCAAAAATAAATATGTTTCTGTTTCCAGTGATATCTTTACTTTGTCTCTATATCAATTAGAAGCCAAGTTATAGCAAAATATTGACATGTAAGTGATGCTTATTTTTATGCATTAAAAATCTGTAAATGCGTTTTCTGGAGAAGGAGTTTTTTTCATAATTCTACTATACGAGTATCGTCATATCTCAAAAAATAATCAAGATATTTTAATGAAATTTATCATTAGTGCTCGTTATTTTATGCAGAATATAATAAACTATGAATTTAATGCTGAATTCTCTAGAAGGGGATTTATGATTGTTTAATGTAAATATACTTGAAACAAATTCTAAAGCTTCATAGATAACTTCATATATTATACCCAAAATATTATTTTTGTATATAACTCTTAGATAATAGTTAATTACACTCTACAATAAGTAACACATGTAATTTTATGAAAAAAAAAATAAAAAACTGCAACAATTTTTTTTCCTCTAGAACAATCCTAGTTTTTGTAAATAAATGCTAAAATTTGCATCAAAATAGGCTTTTTCTTAAAATGCTACATATATTTTAAATAATTTCAGTTTCAGTCATCATTTTATCCTTATATTAATAAAAAATATTATATAAACATTAAAATATTTGTTTTTTGGAAAATTCCCTCCCAAAATCCCATTACCTTAAAGAAACTTAGTCGGGTACCTAAAGCCGAAAATGACGATAAAAGAGGCTCACAAAATGTTACATTTCACTATTGCATGAAAACCACTTCAAGACATTTTGTCCTCTTCAAATTAGAAGTTTAGAATGCAGGAAACCAGAACATTATAAAATTAATATGGAAACTGAAAACTTAAGACAACAAGTTAAGTGCGCTTACCTACACATTTAAACTTAAAAGCTTTTAAAAAAAATAATTATTTTTTAGGGGAATCGCAGGAATGTTTAAGCCACAAATTATGGTAAAAAAGGCTCACTAAACGTTACATTTCACCATTTAATGACCTGATAACACTGTATCAGGTCATTAAAGACAATCATAATTAATAATAATAATAATAATAATAATAAGGTCATAATTGTCATAGCTTAAAATGCAGGAAACCAGAACGTTATAAACTTAATACAGATACTGAAAGCTTAAGTTGTTGAGTGCGCTTAGCCACAAATTTAAACTTAAAAACGCTTTTAAGTTAAAAAAAAATTGAATTATTTTTCAGCTTAATTAAAGGAATGTTTAAGCTACAGATTATAGTAAAAGGGGCTCACAAAACACTACATTTCACTATTGCATGAACTGAGAACACTGTAAGGCATTTTGCGGTCTTCAAATTAGAAGCTTAGAATGCATGAAACCAGAAGGTTATAACCTTAATATGGATACTAAAAACTTAAGAAAACAAGTGGAGTGCGTTTAGTCGCACATTTAAACATAACATAAATTCGAAATAACTGTAATATCTTCGACTAACAGACAAAAGAGTGCTCTCTTTAAATCAGATTTTTATTGGAAAATTCCGAAGCGACCATCTTTCCTTTCTGTTATCTGTATCTAAATCTAACGACATCTTAAAGAACATTTACATTTAAAAAATGCCTTACATGAATTATTTTTCAGGCGAATTAAAGAAATGTTTAAGCCAAAAATTGCAATAAAAGAGACTCACAAAACGCTACATTTCACTATTGCATGAACTGAGAAGACTGTGAGGCATTTTGTCGTCTTCAAACTGGAAGCTTAGAATGCAGGAAACCAGAACGTCATAAACTTAATATGGATGTTGAAAACTTAAGAAAACAAGTTGAGTGCGCTTAGCCGCACATTTAAACACAGCATAAATTCGAAATAACTGTAATATCTTCGACTAACAAACTAAAGAGTGCTCTCTTTAAATCAGATAATTTTTATCGGAAAATTCCGGAGCGACCATCTCTCTTTTCTGTTATCTGTATCTAAATCTAACGATGTATTTGGAAGATCATAAAATCAATAGCAAGCAACGACGGTTAAAGGCAACCAATAAGTTTTAACGCGAGAACTGAGTAAAGCAATGACCATGAGATAAACATACTCTCTGAGCCTTATCTTAAGGATTAAAATAATTGCCTCCGTAACTTACTCCAAAGATAAAATGTCTCGTCGGAAAGCTAAAACTGATATCTAAGGAATTCTGCTTCAACCTCCTTTTTCAAAGACTTCGAGAGATAGTTCAAGTTTTCCGAAAATTTGAGATTTTATAGATACATTTCTCCAGGAAATGTGATCCTCTTCTCCCGAATTTAAGCCGCTAACGGGACCAGAAGCTCCAAGGAGAACTGGAGTTGGTCTTTCTAAAGTATTATGCAAATTAAACCAAAAAGATTGCAATGGCACGGATCAAAAAAAGTTTCTTCTGTGGATTATAAGCATGTTGGTATTGGAAGAAAAATTTTACTCCTGCTGGAAAGAAAGATGCCCGCAAGAAAAATCGATTCAAGTTTTATGACAAGATACTGATTTTTTTATTTTTTATTTTTGAAGATACATTTGTGTAGAACTTTGATGTTACTAGATCCAGTCGTCTTTCTGATGCCGATTTCAAATGGAATTTAGTATTGGTTTTACAACAGTCAATTTAACTTGATGTTTAAAAGCTCAAATCAAGCTTCTGGAGATAACATTAAAAGTATTTGAATGTTTGCATCCATTTAATATCTAAATTTTTCCAAATATATATAGTGAATATTTTCTAGGCAAAAAAACTATGCCGATAACAAATATCAATTCTTGGGATTCATTTCCCTAATTAATTTATTTAAAATAACTCTGTATATCACTTTTTATTTGACTACAGTTTAACATGAATGGTCAACATTCATTATGAAGGAAAGATAAACAGAAAATCTTCAAAATTGTTGATTAGATAGAATAACTGTTATATCTATCCATGAGAAAATTATGCGCTCTAAAGAGATTCACGTATTAGCTCGAGGAAATACATTATGTGAAATAGAAAACTTAAAATTAAAGAAATCGCCATTTCTGCCTCACAAAAAGATCTCAAAGGGTTTAAATAATATCTTGAGAGTTAGTTCTTCATGACAAGAATTTCAGAGTCAAGTCTATCCATGGGAAATATTCTCATAGATAGACCTGACACAGAATGAGTCAAGTCTATCCATGAGAACCTAACTTGAAAGATTTCTCATTCTATCTGAAAAATATTTTGTCAAATTAAATAAATAATGAGATAAATAATTTATTTAATCGTATTTTACTTTTTGTAGATATTTTTCACAGATTTTTATTTAAATTTCAATAAAAACGATTTTTTTAATGAACTGAGTTTTTAAAATCAGAATGAGTTCAAAAGTGTGATGTAGGATGACGTATAAGCATACACATTTAGAACAGAAAACTGCCACAATGAATATAAACACTGCTAGAGAATCATTTCTTATTGCGTGATTCATTGATTAATTGTAAATAGAGCAACAGGGTTTGATGTCTCATATTAAATTAGTACTTTTATATGAAATAAAAATAAAAAAATTTAATTAACAAATTAAATTTCGCTTTAAAAATTAAATTTCTAACTTCCTAAATTTATCGGAGCTTAATGAGACATTCTGATAATTAATTATTTTGTAATTATTAATGTTAGATTAACGTCTAATCTTAAAGTTTTATATACAGGGTGATCAAGAAATAATAGGAGGTGCTCAGAGCCCTATAGCGTGTTATGTACTGGACGAAATATAACAAAATTTGGCTAACATACACATTAAAGTATCAAGAAAAATATTGGTACCACAAAACGCCGATAGGGGAAATCCTAGCTCTGCGATCGAAAACTTTATAATGTAACTGACTTATACGTGTACTTTGTGACATGACATCGAAGATAAAAGGAAGGGTTGCGGGAATTTAAGTCATTCTGCAAGAATTCGTTGTCACCATGTGAATGCGTCTTATTAGGCAAGCTGTTTTATCAATGAGATGAAAATGCCAGTGCTGCTCTTCGTGAATCCGGCGGTTACGTAGAAGGTCGATGACCATAAATAACTTACGAAGAATGGCTGAAAAATTTTAAATAACTGGAATTCTTGGTGTGCAACCAGGCAGGAGACGAAAAGGTATCAAGCATGGACAAGTTGAAGTTCCAACTGCCGTTATGGATCAGGCGGGAACTAATAAGCAGTGCACGTTCAACACCACAGAACAGATATCCCGTTCTCAACGGTGCAGAAGATATTGCGTAAGATCCTGAAATTGTATCCGTATAAGATAACACCCATTCAGTGATCACACTGATCTGAATCTTGGTAATTTCTGGTTCACTTGAAAGGCATTGTGTATCAAGGACATGTTCCTGACATTCCTACTTTAATAGATCAAATAACATTACATGTCAAACGAATAAATGCCGATATGCTGCGAGCCACCATTGAAAACCTCGTGTACCACATGCAATTATGGAATGCCATAATTTATGCAATTATGCCGATGTTCCATAACTGCCAATGGGACATCAAGTTGGTGGTCACCTTGAGCCAAATTTGTCAGTTGCTATAATGAGTTTTTTTCATTGGTATTTGGTGTGTTGCTATTTAGTGTTTCCATTGGCAGTTATGTATTCTTTTTCCACTCATTATGCGTTTGCAGCGCCAGGATTTCTCCTATCGACGTTTTTTGGTACTAATTTTTTTTTCTTGATAAATTGAAACCGCATACTTTAATGTGTATGGTGGCCCACATTTTTTATATTTCGTTCAGTACATAACACGCTACAGGGAACCGAACACCTCCTGTTATTTCTTGATCACCCTGTACAAGGGCTTTAACAACTAATGTTATCAAAATGAACCTGGTCAGATGCATCTGCCATCACTTTCAAACATCCCTTCCCCATGAAAAGTAGGATGTTTGACCTCTAAATGACTAATCACTTTGCCATAAAGCTATTGGAGGTTAATCCTTGGAGTACAAAATATTCATACAGCTATAGAATTAGAATCATCACTTTATTCTACATTTTAAATCAAAATATTACTTCACAAACTTATTCTTTGACTGGTTGTTTGCTTTGATTTCATATGCTTCACTATAAATAGTTAAAAGTCATTAATATTTAAATGTATGTTCTAGTAACCAATTGGAATATAAAAAAAAGGAATATTTCTTGTATCAGCTAAAAATTCTTAAATATATTATATTTATAAGCAGCTAGCATGCGCTGCAGAAGAAACTAAATAACGAAAGTAGACTTTCTTCCCCAATAATAGGAATATAATGATTTAAATATAAATGAAAATGAAACTCAAATACTAATGCTTTTTTAATTTATATTAAATTTTGCTCAAGAATCGGTTTAGTTCAAAACCCATTTGCATTAAAAATTCTAGATTTTTTTTAAGTCTGAGGTAGCAAATAGTAATAAAAAAAGTACATAACTCTTATATTTGACAGGAAATCAGCGAATTATTCTAAGTTGATCTCAAGCGTCCCATTTCTTTGCACAGTTTTGATTCTTTTACATTTATTATATTTAGAAATATTAGTGAAATAACAGTATTTCTAGCTACAATGTTAATATAATAATTAACAATTACTCAGATTAAGATGGAAATTTAACAAAATAAACAATGATTAAAATTTAAAGCAATCAATCCTAAGGAATAATAAACAATAAATAAAATTTTGAAAAGTGGTTTTTGATTTTACTTTAAAGGAAGAATAAATAATAATTTTAGTTAATTATTCATATAAATTAAAATTGTTTTTTAAACATTATTTAACTTATAAAGTAGGAAAAAACAGTTCTTAAAAATTATTTTATTGCATTTTATGATATTTAATATCAAACGTAAACGAACAGCAGTTAAATCTTACAAAAAAAATCAACTTTATCTACATTAGAATTGTGCCGTCATATATCTCTCAAGAAAATCTCTTAAAATTTACTTCGAATATAATCAGTAAACATATCATAGGATTCTACAAAGCTCATGAATTTATTGTGACAGCTTCATAGCTATCTTATTTCTCGGAACATACTTTCTACAATGTTCCTAATACGGCACAGCTGGAAAGTTATTTGTGAGACGAAGTACTGTTTACTTCTAAATGACTTATATTGGCCAATAACCGTTTTTCAAATACAAGTTCAATTTCTACTAACTCTGATTTCAGGTGGATTTCGAATGAAAAAAACATACGAGCTACAAAGCTACCGGTTTCTCATTGGTTGCTCTGTTTTCCAGCAAATCATTCTAAATACAAGTCTGCAATGTATAGTACCATTAAAAACTTCGAGATCCATCGATTGGTGATATAACGCGGCAATAGACAGCATTCTTCTTCTGCTGTCTCTTTTATGAGGGCCGTTCAAGCGTTTGCCTCTATTCTAATCAATAACAGTTGACTAGGAATTGCATTCACATCAGTATTGTAAAAAGAATCTTTTCAAATCTAAGAACTAAAATAAGTTGTTTGAAAAAATAAAGTGAGTATAATTTTGATATTTTTTGATTAATATTAGAGTTGGTAATTAATCACTGTATCTTGCTGCTTTTGATGTCATAAAAAAGAATCAGATGCTGAACTCGAGTTAAACAGTTTCTTACAGATTTAAATCAACATTTTTTGAAATTTAAATTCATTTAGTATATTGAACTAAGGTATAATAGCCATTTTTAAATGATGAGAATAATCATTTTTATAAGAGGGAACCGATTTCATATTGAATTGTAAAATGTATCAATAAAGCAAATTGGAAAGGATAAAAGTGAACATTATTTCCTATTTCTCTACTAGTTTCTTTTTTGATGGTTCTGTACTTGTTATTGAAAACTTCGGAGTCATGTCGCTCTTTAATAGTGATGGGTTTTATTTTATATAATAGGGGCATGTTATCTACTATATAAAAGTGAATTTTAGTTTGTTCGTATTTTATGCGCTGCTGTACCGTTCATCCGATTGCGATAAAACTTTGTCAACTAGTACAAAGGTTATAGGCATAGTACAATTATTATATATAATATATAAAAATGAATTTTTGTTTGTTCGTACTTTATGCACTGCCATACCATTCATCTGATAGCGATAAAACTTTGCCAACTTATTGCTTTGAGCCTAGAAAATCCATGTTTTTCACATGGGCAGTTGTATGTTGGATGCCAACAAGTCGGAAAGCCAAGAAATTTATTTGTTTTTGCTAAAAATGGAAAAACAAAAAAATATTGTCTACCCTAAAGTATTCTCGACTAATAAACTCAAAAAATAGAATAAATATTATTTATACTTCTCCTTCATATATCATTCTGTTTCAATGAATGTATTCATTGCCGACAAGAAAATAAATATCATTCTTTCTATCAATTCTAATTAAAAAAGATGATCATTTCAAATTTCAACCGATCGGCAGCAACGCGTCGGTTACCAGCTAGTACAAATATAAATTTACAAGAAAAAATCCTATTACTTTACCATCTCTTATATTACAGACAGCAATACACATCCATCTATACATGCTTAAAAAATTAGTAATAATCTTTAACTAATTAATAATAACAGCATTCATATCCATTTTGCTTTTATAATTTTTAAACTATCTTCTTTTCAATATAAGGCTCTTAAATTCTCAATTTTTTCACCTTATCTGCTTATAAATTTTTAATTGTTTTTCTTATCCAGCATTAATTTATACTCCAGCTCCATCATCTTCTAACTCCAACATTAATTTATAAAAGTCCTGATAAGATATTCAAAAAAAAATTCTTTACTTTTATAAATTAGTTTTCCTTGGATTATATCTCCTAATAGTTAATGAATACTTTATATAGTTTGTTAAGAATATTGTATAGTTTAAGACAAAAAGTTTAGGAACAAAGTTAAAAAAAATTGTTTGGAGGATTAAAATGTCGCTGCCTTCTCCTTCAACTTATTTTAATAACCTTACTTAGGGTAATTGGGATAATAAAACTACATACCAAGTAACAAATAAATTTCAATAATGAGCAAACGTTCTGTCATGCTGTTACATTGGAAAACTTTTCTGAAGGATTATTACAATCTAACGTTACTTCATACTACTTCATAGATTCTTTTTTGTTATACTACTTCATAGATTCTTTTGTGTTATACTACTTCCAGCATCACTATTGTCTATCTCCCAACTATATGGAACAATTCGGTTGTTAATAATGCAAATTTTCTTTAAAATAAAAATAGCCTTTTTTTTTTCATTTACAGGAAAGAAGGTAAATGACTGCAAGTTTTAGTTTAGGTTTTTTTTTAATTCAATGAAAAATTGACACATCATTACACGGAATTTTTGGAATGTTAATTAGATCTCTTATTAACGGTACTTCTACAATTGGACATATTTTATTTAATAAAAACTTACTCTTAAAAATAAATGTTCGTTGCTTAGATTTCAAACCGAAATTTCCCTAGAAAAAAATATTAAAGTAAGTGAAACTTTCAAAATTCTTAAGGATTAAAAAAATTTACGAAATCATCAAATGTGAGACTTGAAACATAATAATTCTTTTTACAAATAAATAACTTGTATTTCTACATAATACGTTAAAAAATTTTGATTTATTTAAACCTAATTATATATAATATTTAATTATCACGAATAAATGTTTCTAATTATAAAAGGTCAAAATAAAGAGGTAAATAAAATAAATATTAATCATAAAAAATAAGTTGCTTATTCATTTATTGGGAATATTTTCATTCTATATTCCCATTCATACGCAAAAGCTTACATAAAAATAAGTAAAAAATGAGATAAATTCCCTTAATATCCAATAAACGCTAATGGATAAATTCTTCTCATACGAATTAAGATCCGTTGACATGGTGATAACTAATTCTGTGATATAACGTAATGCACTATTATGCTGCATTAGATCAAGTATTATATTAAATATAAATAATTTGCAGTATTTTATTAATTATATACTAGCGAATGTGTGAGTGTCATCTTCATATGAGCTAGAAGTCAGACTTCTGCTCAGGGGTCCTTACCCTCAGAAGCTACTGCATCCCCTTTCCATGGTAACGCGGACACGACATCATCATACTAGAAGCTTGATGTTTTTTTTGTTTTTTTTGTTTTGGAGAGATATTTGTGCATAATTAAAATTAAGTGCATGATTAAAATAATATTTTATAATGGAAGATATAGTACTTCTTTGTTTGCGTAATATGGTTTATATGTTTAATAATTTGCGGCATAATATGCTTTGTTCTAGCCGAGTTGATAACATATTATGTGAATTGAAAATGCAGCCTTGAAAATTTGTGCACAAGTCTACCTCATGAGAAATTCACAAATATCTGTATTTTTTTTTATTTATGACGAATACTTAAATAGAGATTTTATTACAAAAAAGTAACTGACTTGGATTATGCAAATTTAATATTTCCTAAAATTATGTTTTTTAACGGGATAAATTTTTAAAAATAAGTGAAGAGAATGTGAAGAGTTTTTTCAAGTGCTTTAGTTAATACTAGCCGCCTTTGGCGACCAGCCGGTTCGCCAATCTTAATGTTCGTTAAAAATTTTAATAATTAAATATTTTATGCAATTTCTACTTTAATAGCTTCTTCATCAAAATATTTTAAAACTTCAAATTTTGATTATCATATAATTCATTCATAATATTATAAAGGCCTTCAGTCATAACGTAATATGTATCTCTCTCATTTCCTGTTAGCACCCGTAGAATTTATGCTTTAAATTAAAGTGGAAAGAATTTATCTTCAATTAATATAATAATATCTTTTACTGAAACAAAGCATTTTTTTATAATCTGATTACTGAAAATAGAGTCACTCAGCGTTTAAACTTTATGGGCACTAAAGAATATCTTTTTAAATTTATGTAATATCTCAAGAGTTGGTCAACAAAATTTTCTTAGATTCATTATGAGCAGATCGATTAATTAACAATGTTTAAATTTAAATGCATCAAACACTAAGAAAATAAAACGAATCGTTTAAAATAAACGGTTGAAAACGGTAGAATTTATGCTTTAAATTAAAGTGGAAAGAATTTATCTTCAATTAATATAATAATATTTTTTACTGAAACAAAGCATTTTTTTATAATCTGATTACTGAAAATAGAGTCACTCAGCGTTTAAACTTTATGGGCACTAAAGAATATCTTTTTAAATTTATGTAATATCTCAAGAGTTGGTCAACAAAATTTTCTTAGATTCATTATGAGCAGATCGATTAATTAACAATGTTTAAATTTAAATGCATCAAACACTAAGAAAATAAAACGAATCGTTTAAAATAAACGGTTGAAAACGGTAGAATTTATGCTTTAAATTAAAGTGGAAAGAATTTATCTTCAATATTATATTTTTTACTGAAACAAAGCATTTTTTTATAATCTGATTACTGAAAATAGAGTCACTCAGCGTTTAAACTTTATGGGCACTAAAGAATATCTTTTTAAATTTATGTAATATCTCAAGAGTTGGTCAACAAAATTTTCTTAGATTCATTATGAGCAGATCGATTAATTAACAATGTTTAAATTTAAATGCATCAAACACTAAGAAAATAAAACGAATCGTTTAAAATAAACGGTTGAAAACGGTAGAATTTATGCTTTAAATTAAAGTGGAAAGAATTTATCTTCAATTAATATAATATTTTTTACTGAAACAAAGCATTTTTTTATAATCTGATTACTGAAAATAGAGTCACTCAGCGTTTAAACTTTATGGGCACTAAAGAATATCTTTTTAAATTTATGTAATATCTCAAGAGTTGGTCAACAAAATTTTCTTAGATTCATTATGAGCAGATCGATTAATTAACAATGTTTAAATTTAAATGCATCAAACACTAAGAAAATAAAACGAATCGTTTAAAATAAACGGTTGAAAACAGGTTTTAAAAAAACTACTTAAAAAATGATGTACTTAAAACTATAAGCATATACAAAAAATATAAAACTAACATAAATACAATTTACTTACAAAAGCATGCAACTAACCCAAAAATAATTTAAATCATCCATTGATAACGTTGTCATGGCAACAATCAGAACAGAATGCGCATGCGTGAATTTTCTTCGCCGGTTACGTAACGCAAATACGTGATTTTTTCTACGCCAGTTGGGGTAACGCTATGCGGATTAGAAGTTTTTAATTTCCTTTATTCTGTTTTATTTTAATTCAAAAGTACTTCAGAATGAATCTGAAAGATTGATTCATTAACAATGTTTAATTTTAAATGCATCAAACATTAAGAAAATAAACAGAACCGATTGAAATAATCCGCCGAAAAATTTTAACCCTAGCCTCATTACTGTTGGGAGAAAAAAAAAACTGAAGCCTTTCTCGTTTGGCGCTGGGGATAATGGAAGATTTTTTTGGCGGAAAAGTTGGCGGTGGAGAAAATGGAAGATTTTTTTGGCGGGAAAGTTAGTTTTTAATTAATAATTAAAATTCTAATTAAAAATTCGAAAAAAGAAACCCCAGGTGCACATTCCCAACCTCCAAGGTATACATGTACCAAATTTGGTAGCTGTATGTCAAACGGTCTGGCCTGTAGAGCGCCAACACACACACACACACACACACACACACACACACACACACACACACACACACACACACACACATTGAGGTTTATTATAAGTACTAGCCGCCTTTGGCGACCAGCCAGTTCGCCAATCTTAATGTTCATTAAAATTTTAATAATTAAATATTTTATGCAATTCCAACTTTAATAGATTCTTCAGCAAAATATTTTAAAACTTCAAATTTTGATAGTCATATAATTCACTCATAATATTATAAAGGCCTTCAGTCATAACGTGATATGTATCTCTCTAATTTTCTGTTACCCCTCGTAGAATTTATGCTTTAAATTAAAGTGTAAAGGATTAATCTGCAATTAATATAATAATATTTTTTACTGAAACAAAGCATTTTTTTTAATAATCTGATTACTGATAATAGAGTCACTGAGCGTTTAAACTTCATGGGCACTAAAGAATATCTTTCTTAATTTATATAATATCTCAAGAATTTGTCAACAAAATTTTCTCAGATTCATGATAAACGGATCGATTCATTAACAATGTTTCATTTTAAATGCATCAAACACTAAGAAAATAAAATGAATCGTTTAAAATAATCGGTCGAAAACAGGTTTAAAAAAACTACTTAAAAAACGATGTACTTAAAACTATAAGCATATATCAAAAAATATATAACTAACATAAATACAATTTAATTACAAAAGCATGCAATAAGCCTAAAAATAATTTAAATCATTGAAAACAGGTTAAAAAAAAACTATTTAAAACACGATGTACTTAAAACTATAAGCATATACAAAAAAATATATAACTAACATAAATACAATTTACTTACAAAAGCATACAACTAACCTAAAAGTAATTTAAATCGTCCGTTGTTCATGGTTGCCATGCCAACAATCAGAACACAGTGCGCATGCGTGAATTTTCTTCGTCTTTTACGGTAACGCAAATGCGTGAATTTTTCTACGCCAGTTGGGGTAACGCTATGCAGATTATACATTTTTAATTTCCTTTATTCTGTGTTATTTTAATTCAAAAGTACTTCAGAATGAATCTGAAACATGGATTAATTAACAATGTTTCATTTTAAATGCATAAAACATTAAGAAAATAAACAGAATCGTTTGAAATAATCCGTCGAAAAATCTTAACCCTAGCCTCATTACTGTTGGGAGAAAAAAAGAACTAAAGCCTAAATCATTTGGCGTTGGGTAAAATGGAAGATTATTTTGGCGGAAAAGTTGGCGGTGGGGAAAATGGAATATTTTTTTGGCGGGAAAGTTAGTTTTTAATTAATAATTAAAATTCTAATTAAAATTTCAAAAAAGGGACCCCAGGTGCACATTCCCGACCTCTAAGGTATACATGTACCAAATTTGGTAGCTGTATGTCAAATGACCTGGCCTGTAGAGCGCCAACACACACACACACACACACACACACACACACACACACACACACACACACACACACATTGAGCTTTATTATAAGTATAGATTATGTACGTATGTATATATTATACATTACTATGAGAAAAAAATAACGAAACATAATTTAATAAATTGTTGGGTATATATTGATGGTTTACTTTTGTTAAGGGGGTCTGGGACACAAAAATCGTCAAATTTTCGAAATTATTTTTTTTAGCTGAAAAAATTCTGCATGCTTTTCTGCTTAAAATAACATTTAAATCATGTTTCTGTCTTAATTAGAACGAGAGATATCATAATTTTTGTTGACCACTGCTTTGAAATTCCAACTGTCAAACAGGCGTTGCCATGGCAACTTCATCTCTTTAAATGTAAACAGACATTTCCCGGCACTGTTTTAGCTTAATTTTTAATTTTTTTTGAAATAAATTTTTAAAGAATTTATTTGAAATCCTAGATTTAGTTTGTATACAACTCAACTCCTTCAATAATGAAGTGAAACGAAGAGATTCAGTGTTTATTAGAACCTCTGTGTTTACATTTCATGAGACAACGTGCTTTTTAATTTTCTGCTCTAAAGTTTGTTTTCTTAATTGTAAATGTAAAATTAAATTAAAACAAACACTTGTGAGGAAGGGAGGCGTCTCTTATGCATCTGGAAGCTTTTAAATGTATTTAAATAGTTTTAATTCTTATAAATTTTATTTTTAAACTTTAAACGCATTTTTAACCATGTTGCGTTTTTTCATTATTTGTTGTGATCAAATTGATATAAGTCCAGATCATATAAAGATAGAGGTCTGAAATTTGAAGCACATACTTTTCAAACTGTTTGTCTTAATTTTGATTCAGCAAATTAAAAAAAAATTTACTTTTCAAGATATGAATTTTTTAAAAAAAAGTACCCAAGATTTTTTCAAAATTTTCATTCAAATGTTTTTAATTTTTTTAAAAATTAATATTTTTTAAATTGCCGAATCAAAGTGAAAGAATATATATTTGTGTTTGATTTAATGAAAAAATTTTGAAAATTGATCAAAGATATTTTGAGTTATATCGATTTAAAACAACGTCACTTTTTTTTAAATTTAAATTTTAAGTTTAAAACATTTTTTTGAAAACTTTTGTGTTGTGATTTTGCTTATTAATAAGATGGTTGATCAGTACAAAAAATTTCAAAATTTTAAATTAATTAATAAAATTTTTTTCAAAATGTGTCCCGGACCCCCTTAAGCATAGATAATGCTAATGTTGTTATTTATTGTTAACCAAAAGTGGTAAGTTTTACTCAAATGGACGAAAATCAACACAAAGCTAAAACGGACAAAAATCAACGCAAAACTACCCATTTGGATTCAAAAATAGAAATTTCTAATGCAAAAATCTTGATGGGTATTTACGATAAAAAGGATGAATTTAACTTGAAGGAAAAAAAACTTACTAATTACAATTCTAATTTAAATTCTAAGCTTTTCGAAAATTTGGTTTTCTCATAATTTAACAGGATTAAAAAAAAATGTAATAACAATATTTCTTACATTAAAGCAACAAAAATCTCATTAAAAACTGAACTTTTAATGATTTTTCCAAAAACTGTTGCAATATAGAAGTTTTAATAAGAAGAGGCTTATCGAGTTTCTAACCTATATTCTAATGTTTTCACAACTAAAGATATGCTTTGTAGTTTCTTTTCCTTTTTCTTTTTTTCAGCTCAATAAATGGCGCTGTGATCGTTCAATTTATTTCATATGATGGTGAGACACTTGACCAAGTGTTGTGGGTGTATTCAGCTTTAAGAGCGGCAAAGTCGAATTTAATTTAATATAATTGTCTGTAGTGATAAGTTTAATTTTCTGTATAATTTCTTTTGGAGTATTTTAATATTCAACTGGTAAGTTCTTTGCTCCTCTATCCTATTGATGTTTTTTGCTTTATAGTTTGATAGTGGTCTTATAGTGGTTTGGTTTGATTCAATTTTGCTGTTGTCTTGCTTAGATTTGAATTTTGAAATAATATTTTTCTTATTATTGTTATTGTGTAATTTATTATCATTGCTTTATGGATATTAATTCTTGACTTCAAAAACCACAATTTTTGGGGATTTTTGGGTCACGATGGTTCAATACTTAGACGACAGTCAGAACCCTCATAGAAAAATATCTCTGGTTTGAATCCCTGCCTGAGGTTGGTTGACCCTTGATAAGGCCTTCAGGCCGGTTTCTATATTTCTCCTTTTTTATTTCGTTTAATTCATTTTTGCTTTTAAACTTAATATTTAGTTCTAATTTGAATCAATTTATTGGTTGGAATTTTTTTTAGAAACTAGCTAATTATCCAAAAGCACCAAGGAGGCCGCGGTGACCTGGTGGTAAGGTCTCTTTTTCGGAACCGGAGGGTCACAGGTTCGAGACCTTATTTCACCGAACAACCGTCGTGTAAGCAAGTCAGGTGCACGTTAAATCTGTCGGGGCCAAACATCCTTCCTTTGGTGTGGTGTTGAAGTTTGGAGAGGGGGTACCAGCTCATGTGTTGCCCTCGTCTTCTGAATGCTGTTGAAAATTACGAGGTCCATCCCAAAATAGCCGTAGTGTTGCTTTAAAAACGGGCCGTTGATATAACCAAATTAAACCAAAGCCCCATAGATGTTGAACAACAATTTAATAATGCATATGTGTTTTCTTCGGTTCTTTTATTTTAATGTAAGTAATTAAATAAAAGTGATCATTTCACGTTATAATGAAATGTTAGCATTTTGTTATATTTAAAAATTTATTGATTTATTATGACTTTTCCGTTTGCTCACTTTTTTTATTTACTTTTTTTTGTCAGCTATTGGTTCTGGATAATCTAAACATTCGAATATGAATAAACTTTGCGAAGTACGATACCACATTATTTTATAAAAATTTAAATGTTTTAAAAGTAAACTAGCTTTCAGACTTTCATTTATTGGCAACTTAATAGTCTATAATATTGCATGTAAGTTAAATGTTGTAGTTTCAAAGTATATGCACAATTACTCATTTTCTATACTCTTCAAGAACCAAAGGAATAACGTTGGGAAATACAAACAGTGGGGACTTTTTGCATAGATAAAAAATATGAAAGGAAAAATTTGCAAATATGAAAAGACATAGAAAAAAAAAGTGTTTTGAAAGGAGAAGAAGAAACTTCAAAACGGGAATGTAAATCCGATGCAATACTTTATACTAGGTTGCTAGATATTTGTTTGCTTCAAAAACGAAACGTAAATTATATAGCATTTTTGAAGTTTCTACGTTTCAAAATCTGATTTTATAGGTGTCATTTCCAAAAGTATGATTTAAAATTTTGACAGATATGCTCAAATTTGTTGTTAATTTCTTTATAGTTGTACATTTTCATCAATTTATTGTAAATATGTTTGAATTACTAATTCAGACACAAGGGGGAATTTGAAATCCCATTGAATCAGTATTTGAGCGAGAACAGAAAGTAGAATTATTTTGATTGAAATATGGCCAAATTAATTGAATAAGAGATTTATAAAGGAGCATTTATCAAGCTTTGTAGCAATTGTAAAAATTAATTTGGTAATTAAAATAATACAAAATATAATATAATGAATCTACAATATTTAACAACAAGAACAATATTATACATGTAAGAATGGTATTAGTTTCTATTTGTGTTGATTTTTAAAAATGGGAGATGTAAAAATAAGAAATGCGAAATCAAGAATTAAATTTTATTTGAAGAATATTTCCTCAAATGATAAAGTTTTTATTTGCATCAAATTTAATTTTGTAATATGAAAGACCAAAATCTGATGAAATCGTATGTAACAATATTTATGATAACTTGTTCGCAAAATTCTTAAAAACAGCATTTTTTCATTTCATCCATTGATGAAATTTAAAAAAAAATTTCAATTTTTCTGTAAAGTAATCCATATTCATATTAAACTTTTACGATCTTTTTTATTAATATTTTGATTTTCTTCCTATTTTGAGGCTGTTTTTTTCTCACTTAGGGCCGCGATGGCCTGTGGAAAGGTTTGGGGTTTGGAACTGGAGGGTTTCAAGTTCGAGACTCGACTCCACCGAAAAACTGCCGTGTAAGCACGCCTAGTGCACGTTAAATCCGTCGGGGCCAAACGTCCTCCTGCTGGTATGATGTGGAAATTTGGACAGGGGGTGTCAGCTCAGTGTCGTCCTCGTTATCTGACCTCTGTTCAAAATTACGAGGTCCGTCCCAAAATGTCACTAGTGTTGTTTTAAAATGGAACATTAATGTTACTAAACTTCTATTTTTGCACTTATTTTGACCTCCTCCAAACTACGTCCACCCAGGTTACCCCATAAATTTTATCGATACGAAATTTCCGATAAAATATCTTTAAATATAAAATGTATATTTTCATTTATTAAAATTACTTCATCTTATCTAAACCTTGTAACATATCACACTATACATAGTTCATTCAGTTCCAATTGGTTAAATCCAGACATTTGAGAGGTTAGAATAATTGTCATTTTTCTTTCAGCAATATCAATGGTGACAGTTGGAAGACAATGTGGGTAAGTGTTTCAAATGGTTTGTAGTTTTAAAATCTATTTCAGCGGAACTTTTATGATGTAAAGAAATAGTTAGGAAAATTATGAACTGCGAAAAGTAAACAAAAGTGCATGATATACTTGAACTGAAAGTTAAATTACTCATTTTTTCGTAGAATAAAGTTTAAAATTGTTTGTTTCGCTGTACTGGTTGAATTTGATTTCGTTTGCAATCTAGAAAATAATGCTAAATTCGGTGTTACTTGACATTGCATTACCAAGACAAGAAAGAAATGTGGATGTCCTTCTAAATGCATTGTTTTGCATGAAAAAATAAACTGAAATTTTGCTTGGTCTTAGAATGCAATCCATTTAATTGCTGCCAAAATTTACCAATATTGTTGTTAAAAATTTTTAAGCATCGAATTTACCACAAATTTTATATGCTAAGAATTATTTTAAAGCCAAATATGTAGAATGTGTTGAATACTTCATATTATTTAAAAAGTTTAAGGCTGATAACTATGTTATTTCTGAAAAGTATTAAAAAAAAAAAAAAACTCAAAATTTTATTGCACATGAGAGATTGAAATATAATTTACTCATAATTTCTGAATGAAAAGATTTATAATGATGAATTATAACACCGGAACATAAATTTGATACTGAATTGAAATTAGCCAACTAAAATAAGTATTGCTGGAAACTGTGAAGTTATTCCAGTTACAAGTACGTAGAAAATGCCTCATTAAATATTTTAGACATGGAATCTTATAGCAGAAAAAAATTCCTATACAATAGTATATCTTATTTTAATATATGATGAGTAATGACAGATTAATGCTGGGTACTTTTTTCCCTCACTATTACTCTTATCGCGGCCATGAACATTAATGTTTTGACTACAGTGTTTGAAATAAATCATTTTACTACTTATCAGTTAGTTTATATCAAGAAGAATTTACCTCATTTTCAAAAAAAAAAAAAAAAAAAAAAAAAGGAGGGTGGGGGGGTTAATTGTGTTTGATATTCTCATATTAATTGTGAAATACTTTTTGGGTATAATTGTTTTAGTTTATGATGTATGTCCTTTGATTGAATTAATTTACAAAGAATTAGATAGTATTTGAGTTCTATTACAAATTTATTATTTCTTTTTACCCTTCAAGGTGATAGAAGGTAAATTGCATTATCATCTGCTTTTCGTTTTCTAGACCCGATTCCACCGAAGAACCGTTGTGCAAGCGAGTTTGCTGCACGTTAAATCAGTCATGGCCAAACGCCCCCCTGCTGATGTGGTGCAAAAGTTTGGAGAGGGAGTGCAGCTCAGAAGCCGTCCTCGTCATCTGACCGAGGATCCAAATTATTAGGTCGTTCCTAAAATAGCCCTAGAGTTGCTTTAAAACGGGGCTTTAATAAAACTAAACTAAGCGTAACTCATTGGGTCATCATTTACTTTTCGATTTTACTATCTGTTTTATTACTCTTTCTATTTTTAATACAATTCTGAATGATCAAAAATCTGTATCATGCATTCTTATGGTATATTTTTGAAAGTTAACTTGATCACATTGAATGTCAATCAAAATCATAGTGAATTTAATAAAGTTTTTTTTTCGTTATTTATAGAAATTAGATGCTTAATAAAAAAATTCGCACTTTCTAAAATAGTTAGGTCTTGTATTCTTTCCTTGCATATCGATGATCATCGCCGTCAATTCATGACTTGTTCAGACTATAGAAGTCTCAATCAATACAAGAACGAAACAAGTTTATGCAGTTTTTTCACTGAACGGTATTATAAGATATCGTTGATTCTGTTAATTTATTTTTGTTATAGACTGATCAGTCTACAAAAGGGTTTAAGGAATTATGACAGCAGGAGCATGAAATTACACTATGCATAACACGGTAAATCAAAAAGCTAACTTTGTGAGATCGATTTTATGTAACTTAAAATGCTGTTGTATATCGACTAAAGGTATTGTGTGCGACGTAAGATGGAGTTTTATTGAAAAGCATTATTTAATATCTCAAAAGTTTCAATAGTTTTTAGTAAGAAAATTCAAGATGTTGTTTTAGTATCTATTTATCGATCTATTTACTTATTGCGAATTCTGTAGGAGGCGGACTTAATTACAGCATGTACAGGATCTTTGGATTATGGAGAAAAATAACTCTATAGAATTTAATATTAGATGCACATATAAGAACTTATCTGTAGCTTATACCACTAATATTAATTTTATTTAAATATCCCACCAAATAATAATAATAATAAATATTAATGATAAAGCAAGCTGAAATAAAATAAATTAGTCATTTAATTATTGTCTGTTTTAGGATACCGAGATAAGCTGTTTTGTATGATTTTACTCAACAATGGGGGTGATGCTTAGTAAAATAAATGCTTTTGTTGTCACTCAACCGTACAAAGCAAATGGTTACATGAATTTGCAGGATGCTTATTCCAATTTACTTGATTGTCGAGCACAGCTGAAACACGGGTTATACAGCTGGATATTCAAGAAAAGCTGGAAGCAAACAAAGCTTCGTTAGCATCTCCAGGAATTTCCATCGCCTTACATAGGAAGATGCCAAAGATCAGGACTTGAAGAGGAATGTATATGAGAAAAATACCGCATGATTTTGATACAAGGGATCATGAAGCCGGTCAAATACAAAGACGATGAGCTCTGGGAAATCCCATTGGAATGTTAATACATATTTTGAAAGATCAGATATCCCAAATTGAAAGACTATGATAATAATTTCCTTACTAAAAATTTTTCTGATTTTTGAAATCATAATTCCTAATGAGCAATTCATAAATGCTTTATATTGCATTTCTTTTTACTGTTACATTTGATGGCATTTCTTCATTGCATAGCACATTAATTAATATACTCGACTTTGCTTTGGATTAAAATCCTTTCATTGATAATATTTTTAAAATAAATACTTGTGTATAAAAATTATAATAAACTAAATTATTTTTAAGGCATATGTATTTGTCCCCGGCAACCTTCAAAGTCTTACACCCTTTCAGGTAGGCGGTTGTCGTGAGGAAGACCAAGGTCAAGGTTAAAACAAAAGAAAATTAAAAAAATATATTGAATATTGAAATATTGAAACAAAAGGAATATTGAAACAAATGAAAATAAAAAAAATATTGAATATTGAAATATTGAAACAAAAGAAAATTAAAAAAAAATAGTGGTACAGTAGTTCAAAACCACAACACTACCATCATTAAGAAAACCTATACATTTTCTTGTTTCAAAATCATTTGCATTTAATTTTCTAAAAAAATTAAGAACAAAGGAAACTTCTCGGAAATTAACTAACTTGAGAAAAGATGAACTCCAGATTTTTGAAGTAGAAAATTTGGTAGAATTTGATATATAATATGGAGGCTACAAGGCGATTAGAGGAGATTCAAGTTAAGTAGAGAATTGTGAATAGAAAGTGATTTAGTAAAATGGATCGAAAAATCAATTAATAGCTATTTATTTTGAATGTTTTGCTAGATTTTCTTGTGTGAGATTATGTTTATTTGTTTGCGTAGATATAAGTTGTTTTCTGTCTCTTTCTCCTAAACATTTTTTTAAATTATATTATCCTTCCTTTGATACTCTGGAAGTTACTTGATTTTCATATAATTTTACAGAAATTGAAGTTCTGTGATTTAAGAAAAGCCCTCTCAATACAGTACCATTTATCCTACATTTTTTATGATTATGTATTAATTTGGTTGTAAGTAATAAATAAAAATGACAAATAATATCTTCAAAATTAGTAAATAAAACGATAAGTAATAGTCTTTCAAATTAGTAAAGGAAATAATAAGTAATAGCCTTTCACATTAGTAAATGAAATAATAAGTAATAGTCTTTCAAATTAGTAAATGAAATAATAAGTAATAATCTTTCACATTAATAAATGAAATAATAAGTAATAGTCTTTCAAATTAGTAAATAAAATGATAAGTAATAGTCTTGCAAATTAGTAAATGAAATAATAAGTAATAGTCTTTCAAATTTGTAAATGAAATAATAAGTAATAGTCTTTCAAATTAGTAAATGAAATGATAAGTAATAATCTTTCAAATTAGTAAATGAAATAATAAGTAATAGTCTTTCAAATTAGTAAAGGAAATAATAAGTAATAGTCTTTCAAATTAGTAAATGAAATGATAAGTAATAATCTTTCACATTAGTAAATGAAATAATAAGTAATAGTCTTTCAAATTAGTAAATGAAATGATAAGTAATAGTCTTTCACATTAATAAATGAAATAATAAGTAATAATCTTTCACATTAATAAATGAAATAATAAGTAATAGTTTTTCAAATTAGTAAATGAAATGATAAGTAATAGTCTTTCAAATTAGAAAATGAAATGATAATAGTCTTTCAAATTAGTAAATGAAATAATAAGTAATAGTCTTTCAAATTTGTAAATGAAATAATAAGTAATAGTCTTTCACATTAGTAAATGAAATAATAAGTAATAGCCTTTCAAATTAAAAGAATAAGGCAAATATTATTTATTTTGTGCTTTTACTATTTAGAGTCTATTTTTGAAATTTTTAATGAAATGACTCGGGGGGGGGATAGGAAGCTTAACATATTTCCTTTAGCAGCCTGAAAACCGATGAAGGAAGCCGCAGATATTCCGTTTGTCAGTTTACGATCAATCCTTCTTTGCCATGTTTCATTGTTAATGAAGATTATTCCGGTCATATCTTGACTCTACAGGAATATTGGACTCAATCCGAATATTTATCTGCAGCCATAATTCACCAACAATACAGGCCAAAGCAAGCTGCACATACAAATAGTTGGGAGACATCCGGAGATAAGCCATACGTACTATCAGCATCTGTGGATATCTGTCCTGTTTTCGCGCTAGGATACAGCTGTATTATATAGGGAAATTATAAACTAGATTTAGATATAGGCGAGTATAGCCACTACTGGTGGTATCAATTTCTAATTAAGTCTCGAAATGCTAATCGCACAACCAGGAAAGGGAAAATGGGTTCTAGAAAATATGTTTGCAGATATATTGTGTGACCGGTGATGGAAATTTGAGGTAATATAGTTTGTGAATAAGCTTAAAGTTATGCATTAGAATAGTTATAGAAGCAGATTCTTTAAACTAAGGTTTACAGTAGAGTTTTCATCTTAATTATATTTTTTAAAAATAAATCGATTTCTTATCATTCAGTGTAAGAAATAATCATATATTTAAAACAACTTCCTTCAATGGTCTAAGGCAGAGATTTACTTTAATTTCATAAATTTGTTAATATCAGCAACTATTAATAAATTGAAAATAGATATGAGACTTCATTCAGATATATGAATGTTTTTAGAAAGGATTGACACATTTAATAAGAACTTATATTTTTTCAGCTAAATATGCTCAATATTTCAATTAAACATTTCAACATTGATTCAGAAATTCAAATTCTAAGTTATAAAAGAAGATAAGATAGTTTTACTGTTAGGATTTATTTCCTACGGAGAGGCATGGTTCGTATACTGGAAGAAAAATGAAACGCATCTGTGTACATTGCGATACAAGAGGAAAGTGTGAGAAATTTTCCCGTTAGAGCTTTTATTAAGATATTCCTTTAGGGATTTATTTGAGTCGTGACAATTTAGGAAAGGGAATCTTATATGTCTTTGAAATAAATGCATGGGCGTTAAGGATTTTTATTCTTTTTCTCGAAGTGTGAGAAGTGCACTTGTCGTCAGATTTTAGAGCACGTGTTAGAAAAAGTGGGAATAGGATCAAGAAATAAGAGAAAATTATAAAAATAAGCAACATGAACTAATTTAAGATTAAAAAAATTAGAAACTGAATAAGATATAAATTAAATTAATAGATATCATCGCATTAATATGTATAGGGGCTCAAGCGATAGTTTTACCCTATTTTGGAAAATATGTTTTAGATTCCTGAAATAATTTTTTTAACTTTATTTTCTCCATTTCTAGAAAATAATTCATTCATACATTCTAATTTGTCGTGCAAAACTTAAATTCTGGACTATTCTTTCACCAATTACTTGAAAAGAAATTTCAGTTTTTCACGTATAGACTTCTATTTCTATTTCCATGTTATATTTTCTCACATATCCAATTCCTTGTAAAACAATCCACCCAGACTCTTGAACGTTTCAAAATATTTGTTCGTGATTTTCCTGAAAATAAAGAGAGCTTTGAAAATGTACAAAATAAGCCAGACACCGAGAACCGCAGTTTCCCAAAAAACGAACCAGGAAAGACAATGTTGCGAAACCTAGATGCCACTGGAGAACAAAGAGAATAAAATTGGAAAGACTTGAATTCCAGCTTTCCTTGCCACTCAGCGTAAAACAGCCGTATTGCAATTCCCTGTAAATGATTCGCCAAACCCTTACTTTATTTTTTTACGGTTTTTTTGGGTTCCAAAGTTCCTTGAGCGTATTTCGTGTTTTATTTGTATTATCTCACTCCCGACTTGTAAAAGTTACAATTCTTGAAGTGCGTGTGTTGGACGTTTGGCGGGCTGTAAAACCAAATTTAGTAGCCTTGTACATGGGCGTTAAAGGAAGGGATGTCTTCGGTCCAGTAGGCCATATAGGATCGATTTCGCGCCGTATTGCTTCTAACAGTATTTTGATTTTTCAGTGCGCCAAGGCTTTTTCGAAAAAATATCTTTTTGTGTAGTAAGCGGATCATTCTTCATGCAGAAAGGCTTATCGTATCTGCTTTTAAAAAAAATATGCTTTTTTTTATTTTTTTTAACATTATTCCGCTTTTTTGTCTTTATTTCTTACTTTTGCCATATATTAAACCGTATAACACAGAGTGGAACTCACTAATAATTTGCGTGCTATAGAAATACAAATTATTCAAAAGATTTTCTTCAAATTTTGCTATTTTTTCTTCCAAAAAAACCCCCATAAAGAAGTGAAACATAACCAAGGCTTTAGCCACTTTTAGATAAATATCTAAATTTTTAATAAATTAAAAATTATGTTTCTATTTTGTTGAAACATACTTAAAGTAAGCGCAAGTAAGTAGTGCCATTTTTAGGCTCAAACTGTGTGGGTTTAAAACAAATTCAAAAAGGGGGGGGATTCAGTGGCTTATCTTTCTGATGCTATTGTAAGCTATCAGTATTTTGTGTGTATGTATTAGATATCCTTATATTTTAAAACATGTCAAGATTATAAAAGTTAGCGGATGTCTAGATGTCTGTTCTTAGATTGATCAGAACCTTTAACCGGCTACTCCGATACATCGGAATGCACACGGAAAAATCTGAATAACCGGACTGCCGCAACAGTAACACTGGCGAGAACTGTGGTTGAGTTCTGAGGGCCATCACCGGCCACGGTACAACCCTTCCCTTGGGAAATATATCCCATCATCGATGGGAGGAGTCAGACACCTACCTTTTTCTATTCTTTAGATTGATCATAAATGAAAGACAATAAACTGAAACAGATTTGTTTGCCAAATTATTTGAGATTTACACATTGACAGAAAACATAATTTCGTCTTCATTGAAACCATTCCTATTGAATGAAAGAATTACATGTTCATTTAAATAATTTTTGTTTGTTATGTTCAATGTTTATTTAACTGTGAACCATTCTTCAAAATGATACATAACTTGTCGAATAAATAAACTTCCTGCGGTTTTAAAAGATTGTCTGGTGCAGTCTGTAAATTTTCAAGAAATGACGGGACTTCAAAATTGTTTGGCACAATTGATATTTTCATTTGTACTATAATATTTTATAAAAGTTTTTTTTTTCATTTGGCACAAGGCTGCATTTATCAGTTAGTTTAGAAATAAATATAAAAGATATAATTAAATTTCTTCAGTATTTCGAAGCTACTTTAAGATTCATACATACAAGCTCCGCTGATTTCAACACTAACCACATGATGAGGACTGAACTTGAATAAGCACTCCGTTTTTCACACCTTTATTCCAAATCAACGTGGAAAGCTTCTGAGCCCCCATATTTAGCATCACAAGTAAAAAAAAAAAAAAAAAAAAAAAATGACGATTCAATCTAGTTGTTTCCGAATCCCGAATCGACCAGCAGGTGCCTTAGATAAGGGTACAATCAGATTTTAAAAGAATTTATTTTGAAAGAGCTTGCCTCCAAAACTTTCATTTTCAGTATTCTGGAAAAAACCAGTTATGTGAAATGCTTAAAATTATTCTTAGTGTTAAAATTATATTGTTTTACCCTGACAAGCTACTAAGCAGAGAACTGGTAACGTAAAATCGTAATAATTTTAGAATCATAGAATCAAATGTAGTAGAATAAATTCAATGCACTGATACATACAAGGCGCCCAAAACATGTGAAATAAGTGCCTTTTTTTCAAATACCCTAATTAGAGATATACTCCCAGCTACAAAATTTTATTAAATAATTTATGCAGTTGTACGCCGAATAACCTAAAAGTTAGACTTCTGAATAGAGTTTCCTCAAAATTTGACAGAAATCTACAAATTTTGTGTGTAAAGACTATATACCAAATGACATCCGTTCATCTCAAAGCCCTTTTGAATTATCTTACTCACAGACAGGCAGGCAGCGTATCCAAAAATGGGTTTTTTGAGCTCAGACAGGTCTAAAACGGAGAGGTTCGTCAAAATCCACTGTTCGAATCTTTTCACGATTACAATAATTTCTCTATACTCTATATATGAGAAATAAAAAGGGACATTAATGCTTTGTGCTTTTTCTTTGCAGTGAATGAATAAGAGTTAATGACTTCAACCAACTTCATTGATTGTTAATTTTAAATGATAATTCAACTGACCATTTGTAAATATTCCTGCTAAATATTTCATCATAGATTATGATTTATTCATAATTTTAATTGATTTTGTTTTCTAAAGACAGTGTACAATTCAACAATTAATATTAAATTTCAATTTCAGACTTAATAATGAATTAAAATTTTATTCCAAATTTTTACAATCTCATTTCCGCGAATTGACCGACCTGTATAAAGGATCGGTCAATTCACGGAATCCATCGACTGAATAAACAGCTGCACCTTTCAATAATTAATGGTGGAATTATTTTAAAATTACTAGGAGTATTTTGGATGGCTTTCTTTCGAAATCCATGTTGAAATTGAATGCAGTTTTAGATGAAAAGGCAAAACAAACCATCCATAATGAAATAACGAATTGTTTTAATAATATACTGTTATTGCTCAAATGTTGAAGTTTGCTGGATTAGAAAATAATAATTTTTTATTACCCTATTCTAGTTGGAATTTAAATTTTCCTTCTTTGAAACCCCACAAAAATGTATATACTTATTAATTCAAAAAAGTTGTTTGAATTTTATAAAGAAAACGTTTTGTAGATGAAGATTATTTAGTTATTTTAATATTTGTTTTCAAAGATAAGATCGCAAAGTGCAAATTTTAAACCTTGCAATTCTTTAGAAATCAAATCTCAGTGCATATTGATTCATTTAAAATTATTATTAACGCAGATGTTCTTTATTTAAATTTTACTTCCTTATCTTCTAATTTTAGGAATACGCTATTTCAATTGCATTTGTCATAATTCGTTTTTATCCCTTTAAATGTGTTTTCTTTACTTTTATATTTATGTTAATGTAAAAAATAAACACCTGTCATATCTTAACGAAATGCACATGTAGTTTTAAATGCTTTAAAAATTATTCAAGTGATTCAAATCTGTATAAGAAAATTTTTTTTGAACTAATATCATTTCAAAGAACTTGTTGGTGAATATTCACCTTGATCTAAATTTTGGACTAGTTTCTGATATAGTTTTACAGAAAAGCATCCTTAAAAGAGCCAATACAGTCATTTTTGTAAGAAATTACATTTAAACGCATATAAAAGAAATATAATAAAAATACCAAAATAATACAAGAGAACGCATATACATGCTTATTCTGCTATCCCTTAAACGAAACGCTTAACGAAATTTCTATAATTATCCTCACAAAAAAGAAATTACATAAAAAACGTAATTGCTCGGTTTATTGCGAAAAAATTAAATACATGTCTTTTGTATCTTCAGACCATTTAGCGAATTTTTAAGATTTCAGAAGAAATTCACAAAAGGCAATAAAACTTGTAATTATCTTCAGTACTCTGGATTTCTATGATCGAAGAAGTAATTTTAAACTCATAACAGTAAAAAGAAATCTTCTCAGAAAGATCAACGGAGCCAATACTTTAAGTTGGATGGTCCCCAAATTAATTAACAATTTTGCCAGTCTTTGATATTTGGTGTAATTAGATTGTTAACTTCAGACCTCTAGAGGTTAACAAGAATTTTCAAGACTTGACTTAGCATTAAAGTCTAAACCACGAGAAAGTTAAATTACCCATTAAATTATCTTTAAAGCATTAAATTGTTTGGCACAATGAATTCATTGCTGAAGAGAGTAATTAGTAGAATGCTGAAATGCAGTTTCATATTGGAGATCTAATGTATTAAAGACTCCTTAATTACCATACAAGGTTTCTCTAATGATGCTCCCACTATTGAATTGTTTTAAACTTTTTTTGTTAAGTTTTCATTTTTTTTTTCTTTAGTTTAGTATTATATTCGCATAACTGAATATCTGCTTCCATGAGTTGAACTAACGTTTTGTTTCATATCTTTGCGACGGCTATTGGGGGAGTAATTTGTGATATTTTTAGGCATGGCCTGAAAGGGAAGAGGATACCTGATACTGCAATTTATTCTATAAATTTCTCGATCTCACTAATATAAAGACATTTGATCTTTGAGCAAATTAACATCTACTAACTATTCAGGTTTTTATCTTTAAAAACACTTCAGTACACGACTCAATGGAACAAATTCCAAATTAATTAGGTTTGGTTTGATTTTGTTTGGAATAGTATCTCTTTCTGATGACGCACGAGGGTTGTTTTGGGATATAATTTTGAACCATTTATATTTGAACCATGGTTACAAAAGTGAAAGATTCCTATTCTACCAAATTAAAATTAAAAATAAACATTAAGTTAACAGCCAAAGAATCAAAAAGAAAGATTAAACGAATCCGGCCCTAAGACTTTTTCAAGGGTCACCCTCAGGCAAGGATTCAAACCAGGGATTTTTTTCTGTGAGGGGTCTGACTTTCGTCCAACAAACTGACCCCTCGTGACCCGAAAATCCCAAAGAATTAAGGGTTTGGAGATAAAATTAGTATTACAAGATTAAAACAAGTAAAAACATTTGCAAAAAAAAAAACCCAAATAAGACCACAGCAAATCAAACCACAAAATACATGAAAATAGAACCAAAAAGTAATATAAACAAAAGGCAAAATACTCACAAATTGAAAGTATAATTCCGAAGAAAACTACTTGAGGTTAAAACTTGCTATTGTAGATGCACTTCGTTAAACTAAACTAAAACGTGATAGACGTATATAGCTTTAAACGTGGAAAAATTAAAATTAAGTTTAGTTTAACAAAGTGCATCTACAATAGCAAGTTTTAACCTCAAGTAGTTTTCTTCGGAATTATACTTTCAATTTGTGAGTATTTTGCCTTTTGTTTATATTACTTTTTGGTTCTATTTTCATGTATTTGGTGGTTTAATTTGCTGTGGTCTTATTTGGATTGTTTTTTTGCAAATGTTTTTACTTGTTTTAATCTTATCTCCAAACCTGTAAACCTTGTACTAATTTCATCTCCAAAACCTCAATTTTCTGGGATTTTCGGGTCACGAGGGGTCAGTTTGTTGGACGAAAGTCAGACCCCTCACAGAAAAAATCCCTGATTTGAATCCTTGCCTGAGGGTGACCCTTGAGAAAGTCTTCGGGCCGGATTCATTTAATCTTTCTTTTTGATTCTTTGGCTGTTAACTTAATATTTATTTCTAATTTTAATTTGGTTAAGTACATTTGTGTTTTAGTTGTAGCAGCATTAGCGCTCTCTAAATACAATTTATATTTTATTATATAGATTCAGAAAATTTATATAGGTTTTTTTGCACATTGTTTATTTATGGATTGATAGTTTCTTATTCCTATTCTACGTGTTTTTGATTCTCATGTTAGCTT
Organism: Argiope bruennichi; assembly: GCF_947563725.1. Taxonomy (NCBI): domain Eukaryota; kingdom Metazoa; phylum Arthropoda; class Arachnida; order Araneae; family Araneidae; genus Argiope; species Argiope bruennichi. The sequence continues at coordinate 123,578,298 of NC_079162.1, forward strand.
TATTCATACTGCATTAAATCCGAGGTTGAAAGCAGTGATAGAAACAAAAGTCTAAACCAACATTCTATGTCGTCCAACCAGTGAAGACGTTTGTATCTTTACGACAATTTAAATGTGCACCATACCCATAAACATGGCGGAGTTTCTGGAGAATGGTATTTCAAACTCACCGTTCTCTGATCTCAAAACAAACGCTCTCATTCACAATTCAATATTAGAATTTATAACATTATTAATCCAGCAGTTCTCAACCATAAGTATGAACTCGACACTGCGTACACATTACCAACGTATAAGTTCGTACATACAATGCATATATTCATTTATGAGAAGTTCATGAATAATGCTAGCATTAACGCCGTTTTATTATATTTGAAAGAATAAAGGAGTTTGGATAAACTAAAGAATTCAATACAGGAGCGGTGGTTTTCATGAAATCATATGTTTGAATGCTCTACAAGGTTGAAAATTTTAGCCTAATGAAACTATTTTATTGTTGCAGGAAACTTATTCGACATTTTGCCATGATGTTTCCGTTAGATGATTTGTTTTTGGTTCTTGAAGCAGAGTGTGGGCTAATACAGAGTTGACTAATTCAAAATTATTTGAGTTTTTCAAATTACCAAGCTTTTTAGAGTTTGTAGTAGCATGGGGATAGAATCTCAGCTATAGGAGATGTTAAGTCGTTAAATTTCGTTACCAAATATATATATTAATATATATAATATATATAAATATATATGTCCATACGCACGGCACGGACAAATGTTTTCCAATTATCGTAAATTAGTTCAGTTCATGTGGTTTGACGTGGCTATCGAGTTTCACATATTCCAGTAAAATTCTAAAAACAATATAATGTAACAAATGAATCAATTACCGAACATCTTGAATGAAAAAAGACCCCAAATATTATTTTAATTGGTAATGATTGATTTTTTTGAGAATAAACTAGAAAATAAAGCTTCTTAAATATAAATAGATGTTGCTCCTTAAGAATCCTAAAAATATTTAGTTATTTCTACATTTAGGGATTTTCAATGTTATTATTTAATAGTCCTATGTTTCTTTTGAAAGGTAACTATAAGCTTATGCTTTAATTATTTATTTAATAAAAAATTAGTTTTATTTTGTTTCAAAATACTTTATGCAAGTTTAATAAGAATAGCATAAAGATATTACTAAAAAAATTCAGTTGCGAAACATGAAATTTTATAGGTAGATGAAACCCAATTCAAAGAATATTGAAAGCATTTAATTACTTTTGGGAGACACTATATGTTTTTCAAAAACCACACTTAACACATGCATGTATATAAAATGGAAAGTCCTCTTTAGAGAATGCAAAGGGAAATGTAAAAAGAAATATCACTGAAATATGCTCAGAATCAGTAGTGTAATCTGAAGATTTAGAGTAAAATGTCTATTGTAACGAAAATCTGGAAAAGTCACAAAAGTAATAGGGAAGCAAAAAACATTTTGAATGGAAGACGGTATTTCTTGAAGAAGCAATTACGAAACAAAGTCAGAAATAAAATTCCGATTCTTCAGTTTGCGCAAAATATTGGTCTCGACAAAAGATTCGGTCGCAACAGATATTGCTTGCGTCAAGTATTAATAATAGAAATTCCTCGCATTTTATCGTCATGAAATTGGAAACTTAAAGTGGGATTTGTTACATGGAGGACCAGACATCAAATATGTCCTTTACCATTATATTTTATTAAGAACAATAGATTACTGATTATTTATTTGCAGTCAATTAGATAAGAAGCCAATATAATCTAATAAGAAATATTTTATAAATAAGGTGCTTGCGCTAAATTTATTTGTAGGAATAGCATAACTATTCTTAAGCTTCTGGAGGCCAGTAATTTTGAAATATGATCAAAAGAAAAAGACGTTTGAGCTGGCATATTTACTCCTAACTTTTGTGACTCATTTATGTGATGACTCTTTTATTGATATAGAGCTTAAACCAAAGCCGCTTTGATATCCTTATTTATTCATATTTTTTTTTTTGATTAACTGAGGTATTCCTTTTGGACTATCTGATATTGTATTTGAAATAAAGGAAAGGCCTTTTTGAGAAATTAAAAGTTTTGAAAAGTAAATGTAGCTGAGAATCTGCTCATTTTTTTCGCTACGACGGGGTGTATTACGCTTTAATCCTGCTTGAAAAAAACTGAAATAGATTGTGAGGTGTTCTGTTTTAAGGAAGAATGAAAGCTGTTTTGGGAAATAACAGTTCCAAAGCGATGAAGCAAGCATCTGAGGCCATTACAATTTATAGAACAAGACTCAAATGGGGAGTAACGTATATTTATGGATTCCAAATCTACATTAATGGAGCTGGAACCAATCATATGGGACTTTAAACTTATGTTAAGTTTGAAAAAAAATGATCTCTAAACTATGAATGAAAATCTTCAGGATCAAAACTCACGCTTTCTTTGAGGGAAATGAGCCTGCACATGTACTTGCAAAAAAAAAAAAAAAAAAAAAAAACGAAAATGAAAACAAGATGACAAATCGACATTCTTTTGAGAATTTCTGATTCTTGGCTAGAACTGCTTTAGAAACAAGTTTCATAGCAGGTATGCAACAAAGATAGATATTTTCCGACAAAGCTTGAGCCTTAAATAGGCTTACGCCGTAAGTAAGCTTAAAACGAAATCAGGGATATCCATCTGAATCAAAAGTTTTAAACAAATGGCTTGCTGTCCAGAGCACAAAGAAAAATTGTTTGATAAATCATCGGTTGATTTTGAGAGACTAGCTGCATACCTGTTTAACATTTTCTATTTCTCTGTCATGTTTATAATTGATAGAGACTTAAATACTGGCCATGGAATTTCTTTTTTATCGAACTTTTCGAACTTAGAAAATAATAAAATTGTCCAAATCGATAAAAAAAACTTATTATCAAGAATGTGTTAAAAAATACCTTGAATATTGATTATCTTAATGAATAGTGTTCGTTATTCTTGTTGAAGCTTATATTTTTGAAATTATTTTGTGTTGTAAATGTTGTAATACGAATTGCATGAATGAAATTGTATTCATTCTGTTTTTGTTTGGGTTAATCTAATATAGAAGAAATGTTATGCATATTTTGTTATAAAGTTGACAGTTAAAAGGTTCGGAACTCTATACGACTAAGGTTGAAGCCCATCTAGTAAAAATTAAAAACACCCCTCAAAATTTGAAAGATGGATGATGGAGGAATTTTTCTTGCAGACGTCTTAGAAACAGTTCCACTGTCTTCATGGTAGAAGTTGTCGCAATTCAGATGACAATTGAATTGATCCTATCTATTGAAGTACGAAGCCTTAGTATTGTCTCTAATTTAAGATCCCCGTTATGGCACTCATCTTCACGGAAAAAAAGATTGATAACAGCCTAAGAAATCTAGCAATCTCAAATGATGTAAACACAGCTTACGCTGGATTGATCCCCATTATGGCCATGAAGAAAATGACAGAGAAGACTAGTTAGCAAATCAAAAGATTCAGGTTCACTTTATAATTGAAATGCAAAACTAAGAATGAATAATAAAAGGGATATTAACTCCATATGGTAATAATAGTGGTTCAACTCCAAAATTTGCCCTTATTTCTCTTAATTTCACCACCCAATTCAGCCTCCATATCATTCAAGGGGTCTTGTGTAGCAATCAGTTTTCGACGGTCATGAAAGTTTTAGAAAGCACCAGGCTAGTTTTTTTTTTCGATAAAAATCCAAATTGTTTCCGAGAAAAAAGACAGAGCATAGTTAAGTACACCCTTCTTGAGTGACCACTACAGGAGGAGGAAGTGACTAATCGAGTGGAGAAGCATAAAATTTAGTCAACTGTGGCAACAGAAGTATTTTAAGGAGTCTTGCTAAAGAATAGTTGCTGGATTATTTAGAATAGAATTCGATTTGCAATTCATCTTTTGATGTTCTGTTTTCACGCTTTTAAGAAGAGAATATTCTTCAATGATGTTTTGTTGACTTCTTTTATAGGATACAGAAATTTATATCGGAAAAATGAAGAAAAATGTCAATCCCTCTCTTTTATATATGAACAAACGAGAGCCTTTTTATTTTAAAGCTTCGATGGACCATAAACAAGACAGATGAAGAGAGCAAAATGAATTTATTACATAAGTTATGAACAAACATGGTTCCTTTTTGACATAATCGCCATGGAGACTCGGAGATTTGTGATATCGGTGGACCTGGTTTCCTATCCCGTTTTTCAAAGATCGTTGCCTTCAGTGTTGTGAAAGGGACTTTAATGTTCCTTTCCAAAAACATTCCCTATGCTCAAATAAAGTAGATCTTCTAAAATACTCACATTTTATTTACTATGAATAAATACTTGTTTTATTTTAAAATAACATTTCATAATTTACTGAGATCTTTTTTGATCAATGAACAGGATTTTGAGCTACTATGGGTTTTCAAATATTTTAATAGTTACATTTGAATAAAATGATGATTAACACTTTTTTCTGTTTAAATAAGAATCTTCAAATATCATTTTGAAACTCTTTTTAAATTATTTACATTGTTTTGCTTAGCGTTGAGCCGCATATGTCAGTTTAATATTTATTTTATTAATGAATTTATAATTTCCATTCTGATGTTTTACATAGTATTCAATAATATCTTTTGCGTCGTTTTAAATGCGCCTTAACATTTTCTATTGTTAATTCTAGGACCAGGATGATCAAGTTTTAAGATTTCGATTTCTAAGTTGGAGAATTTCCCTGATAGATGTTCGTTACCGCAGAAAAATCACTTTGTTGGGCTAATAAATTTTAAATCTGGCATAGTGGATCAAAATATTCCTGCTGGCTTGTTAAAAAGCTTGTAAAGAAAGTGCCAGGTATCGTCCTCGTCTTTCAGCCAGAGTTCAAAATTAAGAAGTCCATCCGAAAATAATCTTCATGTTGCCTCAAAATGGGACGTTAGTAGAACTGAACTAAACAAATCTAGGTTCTATACTTTTTTTGTTAGAAATGCTGTTTAATAATATATTTACACACATGATTTCTAATTGACAATTTATGTTTGATGATACATGTTTAACCGTTTTGTGTGTGTGGGTGTCGTGGAAATATCTTTGAATTATATTTAGATGGATTTTATTTTTAATTTCCATTTGAAGAAGAGAATTTTTATACATCTTGAGCATTTTTTTACTTCATGAACTCCTTATGAAGAAAGTATTAGCAATATGCATGAAAACAACAATGCCAAACTCTACCATTTTGCTGCATATATTGTACAGTTTTGACACATAATGCACATTTAACTAAAAAAAACAGATAAAATGAGGAATATATTTGTAATTCAAATATTCGTAAAAAAATTTGAAAAGCAAAGACAATTAGATAGCATCCATTTATATGCAATGAAAATATTACATCTAAAGAATTATAGATGTTCTAGTATTATAGAAATTTACAGAAAAACATTCGGTTTTGAACCAAAATAATTTTATTATCAAAATCATTTTTAACTGAGGAGAAATTTTTCCAATAAAATGCAATATTTTCTTATTAATACGGCATTTTAACTAAATTATCAAGGAAGTTTTATAGAAGAGACAAAATTATTTATTTCAGAAACGTAAATATTTACTTTTTCATTATATTTTCAGAGTGTGATTTTAAACCATGGAAATAATTTTATTACTTGAAATTGCCTCTTCAAAATGATATGTAAATTTATTTGAAGTTCTATGATTACATTTGGAAATCTTGGTATTTGTCAAAATTTTATTTGCTAAGAAGTGCGTGATGATATATATTGCTACTCAAATTATTATGGCATTTGCATTTGAATATATATATAAAAAAAATTGTTTGAGACCCAAAAAATTTACAATTTTGAATCTGCCTTAGTAGAAATTGAGTGATTACTAAAAGTAGATTTAGAAGTTAACTTGAGATACGATAAACACGAGTTTCAAATTTCATTTATCTCTGTTTAGATGATTTTAAAACATCAATAAAATGCAGTTCCAAGTTGAAAAGCTCCAAGCTATAAAATTACACTATGTATGTGTAAGATTTGCCACATATTGTAATATAAGATAACAAATGTCATATAAAATAAAATTCCAGACTATTTTACAGTTAAATATTATTTATTTCCCTGTAAGTTCAATAGATTTTATGGAAACTCATACATTTTATGAAATAATGAGCAAAGATAATGCAACAATTTTTACCTTTCTGTAACTTGATTTCTAGTCTCAAATGTCATAATATTAACCAGATTATATGTAATATTTTATCTCATAATATTAAACAGATGGAGAAGAATTAAAAAAAGAAAAGAAAATCTTTTTTTAATGAAACAAAAGACTACAATTTCAAAAGAAAAAAAAATCGAACGATAAAGAGTTGTATAGTATTTTGTTTCTGATGTGATTGTTTCTCTGATTTTCCCTGATTCTTTTTATAGAGTATGGCATGTTGGAAATTTTCTCAAGTAATACTGATAAATCTAACATCTATTCCTAATAGGAAGGAGTGCGCTAATATACTGCTCATTAAAGCCATTTTATGGGCTAGCTGTCGAAACCCTTAAACGGTAAGTATAAGTTAACGATGACGCATTAGGTCGTTCTTAATGTGTACACGCAACTTGTTTTGAGGACAAAATCCCTATAGTACTTCCGTCCACTTACTTATGTGGTCGAAACCTATAATCCACTAGGACTAAGTGGATTTTCTTGTACAGAAGAAACTGATAAAACTAGAATGAACCGATAGTCCCGTTTCCGAATCGATGTAATTGGATCGAACGCTAAACAATGACTCAGATAGCAAGAAGATGAAGCATGGGATTAATCAAGATGTCCTCAAAATAGCTTACCTGCCATTTATTAGTTGAAATGTAGAGCAGAAATTAAAGGGAAACACATAATTGAAATATATATTTGCTTATATTTTTGAAATAAAGATCTTATGTGTACATTTTTCAATGGTAGCAAAACATACCGATATTTAAAAGGAATTAGAATAAAGCAAATTCATATCAATTCACTGTTTTTTTTTCATTTTTAATAATCCAGTAACATTTAGCAGAACCCTTAATGAAGTTTATCTTTTAGGCTAAAGCAATAGGTCCACTCATTGGGTACCAGTAAAATGCAAAACAACTTGCCTCATTAGGGTAATTTCAAGAAAGTCTTTCGAATTTTCATTCATTACTGCTTCGCAATGTCATTGAGTTACAAATAAATATACATATAAAGGCATCTCCTAACATCATTGAATGTTAATTGTGAATGAATCGCACTTTCAGGGTGAAACTTTATTCATTAACCAACAGAAATGGTCCCCGTAAAACTTTCTCACTTATTCTCTAATAAAAGAAAATTTGTGTTTTAGACGCGTTTTTTCTCAACCGATTGAAGCCATAATTCGACACAAAGCAACTGTAGTCACAAAATCATACATCAAATTTGATATATTTAAGTAACTCGTTTTTGAGTTATCAGTACAAACTAACAGAGGTTCATCCTCTACTGAAATTCAGCTCAAAATTTGAAAGGTGTCTATATAGATGCTACATCTGTGCACCGAATTTTATCTGTCTCTTTCTTTATTTTGTAGATATTCGAACAGCTAGACAGACGCACTTCCCCTGAATAGATTTTGCTCAACATTTTGCATAAGTTTACAAATTCTGTATAAAGACCATATACCAAATTTCATCGGTATAGATTGAAACGTTTTTGTATTATCTTTGTCACAGATAGACAGAGATTTTCCAAAAATGTATTTTTCGAACTCAGACAGGTCTAAACCATCGAGGTTCATTAAAATCTCGAGTTCGGATTTTTGACGATTACAGCACTTTCTCTTCATGTCGTATAAAAGAAATTAAAAAGTTCTTTTGGTTGCCTGTATAGGTTTCTACAACAATGACATAATATTATTTTCCTCCTAGCTCCTTTCTTTGCCATAACTCTCTAACGGGAACCTTTTTGAATATCCGTTTGCTTAACATTCACTTGAAAAGTCATAATGACTCATATTCCCTTTAGAGCGTTAAACAAAATTTATGAAGTAAGCCTCTTAACTACACGATGGCCATTATCGTCTGTTTCCAATTTTTTATTTAATTGGAAAAAATAGAAACAAATTACGAGAACATTGAAATACTTATTAGAAAATAGGAATCAAACTTAGAATCAACTGCATATTTAAAATTTCTAGCAACTTAAAATCCAGGAAGGAAATTTTAAATGAATGAAACGATTTTAATAACCACACATTGGGGAAAAATATTTCAATCAATGTTTTACTGTTCTTTACAATGCTTCCATTTAGTTCAAAGAAACGCGGTGGATGGTAGTAAGGTCACGGTTTCAGAACCGGAGGGTTCGAGACCCGATTCCATCAAAGAACCGTCGTGTAAGCGGGTCTGGGGCACATTAAATCTGTCGGGGCTAAATGCCCTCCAGCTGGTGAGGCGTGGAAGTTTAGAGAGGAAGTGCCAGCTTAGGTGTCTTCCTCGTCATCTGACTGCGGTTCAAAATAACGAGGTCCGTCCCTAAGTAGCCCTAATGTTGCTTTAAAAGGGGATGTTAATATAACTAAACTAAACTGAACTTTACTTAGTTCGAAAATTTATTTTTCGAATTCAAAGCTTTTAATTTCAGCGCCTGAAGTTTTGATAATAACTGTTTTAGAAATTATAATTCTAATTCATTTCAGAATTTCAACAAATATCTTTTTTTTCATTTTGAAAAGAAATTGCTGCACTTGTAAAGAATATGCATCTGTCAGAGACAATTTGTGGCCTATTGTATAAAAAATAAACAAATTACGAATTGTACAAAATTAAAGAAATATTTGTAATAATACATCGATTGCATTGAAAAGTTGTAAATTAAAAATATTCATATAGAGCAAACATTACCTTACTAAATAGAAGCCAAATCCTTCATTTTAGTCATTAAGTATGATGTAGTTGTTTTTTGAAATAATTAATATACTATCTTATTTAAAATTAATAAGCTACCTCATTATCTAATTTCCTAGAATTAAAAACTCTATTGATTGGGTGTATTCACTTATCATTTAGAATCCCATTTTTTAGAGAAAGGACGAGATTTCATCCAAACATATTCATTCAAATTACCCTCAGGGCTCAAATGCTGAAGATTCAGCGGACAAATTAGTTTTGTGAATTATTGATTCCATATTAATTAATTTCTATGAAATCGATACTTGTTTCAGAGTCTTAAGGCCAGTTGAAGACAAATGCTGTCTTAAAATCCTTTGAAATTTACTTCGTCATAAATCAAAAGAAAATTTAATTAAAAATATTTTGAAATAATTCTATTAATTTATACTTTTTTAATTTGTTGTAATTAAATAAATTCTTCGAGAAGTAACCGAAAATAAATTAATTAATAACACTATTTAAAATGTCATGGCAAAGAAAATAACTTAGTCTCAAGGTTGAAATTTTCTGTTTCATTTGAAATGGGATGTTAGAAAAAATTGTTCTATAACAAATGCACTAAATTGAAGCTAATCTAATTATCATTGATGGAAAATTCTGATTTTTCAGAATAAAATTCGAAATTATTGAAAGCAAAAATGTTGAAAGATAGGTTGCTTATATTCGCTTTATTATTTCTACAGGGTGTTTATAAAGTACCGGACCCATTTTGATGTTTAATAGCTAATAAAATAATGAAGATATAAACAAACTTATGGCATTTATTGATGGAATAACTCATATATTTTCCTTTTCAGGTTTGAATATTTTTACTTTTGTAAATATCGTCTGCGCGTGTGGTTAATTTCCGATAATTTCATTTTCCAGTCTAAATATCTGTACTTTTCTAAATATCGTCTGCTTATTAATTGCATTTTTCTCTCTTTTGTTTTTGGCAACTATTGCAATGTTATGTTTACTTTTGATGAGTTTGTTCTATGTAGTATTTTTGTATATGATGTTTTATTCGAGCGGAAATTAAGGAGAATGCATACACCACAAGAGAAAGCACAGATTTTATGGTGGTTCATAGAAACGAAATTGATAATGCAAGCACAGAGAAATTTCAGAAGAATTTACCAAAAAGATTTCCATCCCAAAACAGCATCTTGCGGTGGAAAAAGAATTTTCGAGAAATTGGAAGAATCGCAGATAAGAAACGTTCCGGACGTCCTTGCACAAGTGATTTTGATGTTGAACGTGTCAGAGAGACATTTTTACACAATCCTAGAATATCTGTGAGATCAGCGACAACAGAATTGGATATGCCAAATTCGACTGTGTACAAGGTTATTAAGAAAAAATTAAGATTGCATGCATACAAAGTTCAAATTGTTCAAGTTTTGGAACCGAACGATAGGCCTAGGAGGATGGCCTTTGCAACAGATATGCTAAGGAGGATAGAAGATGCTGCTGATTTTCTGAAGCGCATAATGTTCGCCGATGAAGCATCCTTTCATGTTTCTGGCATTGTTAATCGCCATAATGTGCGCATATGGGGATCTGAAAACCCCCATGAATACCGTGAGGCACAAAGGGATTCCCCAAAGGATAATGTGTGGTGCGGACTAATGCACGACCGTGTCATTGGGCCTTTCTTTTTTACAGAAAAGACGGTCTCATCAGACGTATACTTAGACATGTTAAAAAACTTCGTATTTCCACAACTACAAAAACTTCAGCTACATGTCTTTTTTCAACAAGATGGTGCGCCACCTCATTGGGGTACCATTGTTCGTACTTCTTTGAATGACCATTTTCCAGGAAGATGGATTGGGCGAGGAGGTCCAATTCCTTGGCCACCCTAATCACATGACATAACGCCGCTGGACTTTTTCCTTTGGGGGTTTGTAAAAGACAACGTTTTTCAGGAGGAGAGTGTCGAACATTGATGACCTAAAAGCCAGAATTACAACCGCAATAGGCTCTGTGGATGCCGACATGCTTGCCGCTACCTGGCGTGAAATTGACTATCGACTTGATATTCTCCGTGCGACGAAGGGAGCACACGTGGAAGTTCATTGACAAGGGTCATGAAACTTTTTGAGTCTATTTAACCATTTATGTTATTAATTTTAATCTATCTTTATTATTTTATGAGTCATTAAACATCAAAATGGGTCCGGGACTTTATAAACACCCTGTATATTAAAGTAAAAATAAGCCATCTTTCGTACTGTTTTTTAAATAAAATTAAATAATTTTGGGCAAAGTAATGTGATTTTAATAGGAACTCTGCTGTAATTTCTTTTGAAAGCAGCGTGCTGTTTATAAACAAAATAAAGAAAAAAAATATAAATTCCAAATAGTTCCCTCTCCAAGTTAAAAAAAAAATGTCAAACAATATTTATAAGATATGATTTGTAAAATCATTTTGAAAAAGTAAATTCTAACTAATGAAGCTGAACGATATGATATGATCAGAAAAATATGCAAGCTATCAATTCACACTTGAAACTTCACATTCATATCATTTTGATGATGGATATATAAGAAGGTTTAATTTGGATATGAAAGTAGAAAATATACATCTTTGTTATTTCTGATGAAAATTGGCTAAATGATTTCTTATATATCCAAACTTTGCAATCTTTCATTGACATATAAATGTGCATCATGGTTATTTAGAAAGTAGAATTCATTATTAGTGAAACATTTTCTTGTGGCATTTAAACGTAAGCTTTATTTTAATTTGTAAGAGAACAAAAGTATGGCGCATTCACTAAGAACAAATGTTACTTTATCACAAGATACAAATCAGTTTATTTCAAGAATGTGATGGGCTGTTATGAGGATCTATAACTACGAAAGAATTTTTTACACAAAAGAAATGAAGTAGACATTTTTCTAGAAAATGTATTATTAAAAAGCGGAATGACCCTTTGGGTTTGTTTCCTTTTGATACCATTTGATGCATTTTCTACACTAGCATGCAAAGCTTGTGGACAGACTGGTTTCTGTTCTATAAATCTACAATAAATTACCTTTAGGGCGTTTTTCTATAGCTAGCCACCTTATTATGTATCCAAAAATTTAAAAAAAAAACAGCCCAGGAATAATAAGACCAAATATTGTTCAAGAAACATTATCTGTTTTCTTATATTTCTTTGAAATGTGCTGAATTATTTTGAAGTATATTATGAAAACATAGTACCTAGAGAAGTTAAACTTTCGAATGTAGCAACATCCTATTTTACAATTTTCTTTTGAATAACAGTTTTGAATTTGTTGTTTGGAATTGGTTTAATATACTTATATTAACATCTTGTTTAGGACTAAAGGGGATACAATTTCGTATGGACCTTATGATTTTGAGCTGATATTAATATTTAATTAATCTTAGCTAGAACACCACAGTAATTCTCTGTTATTAGCTCATAAACATACATATTTTTTGAAAATAAAAAAAAACCCACGGAACTTTAAAATGAGATAGTACTCATACAACAGTAGGAAAATACACAATGCCATTATGTTTATTATGTAGATTTTTATGCTCTACAAATTTTTATGCAAAATATTTTCAGAATTTAATGTTTCGGTTTTGAGGAAGAAAAATTGAATAAATATCTAATATCACTTCACCTTTTTCCACTTTGCAATCAAAGCTCACTTCACCGGAAAGGGAACGATCATAACTGGGCTTTAACTGAATTGATTAACGCCATGAAAAGTTAACCATAATTTCTTTTTTCTGATTTAACCTTCCTGGTCATTACCTACTTCCAGATTCCTAAGATGTGATTTTTGCCAACCCTATCCTTCCCAGAATATAAGAAGCATACAGCTCTGTATCGGAGACAATTGAGATTTAATTTATAATGACATTCATAAGGTTTCTGAGGTAAAGAAACTTTGGCTTAAAATTTTTCCGGAGAAACAGGCATTATTAACGGTACTTGTAAGGCTTTCAACAAAAGAGGACTGAAAAATGGTTCTAAAACTACAAAAAATGTAACGCAAAGAGAATGAATAAAAAAATAGACGCTCCTTAATAAGAGATATGTTCTCTTTGAGCTACTGTGGTTGAAGAGCTATTTTTGGGAATGTTTTGTTTAAATAATTCAATTCATTTTGCTTCATTCATTTGCTGTAAGAAAAACTATTCCGAGGTCGTACAGCTAATTTTGGGAGTTTTTTTTGTATAAATAATGAAATTCATATGCAGTAAGAAAGGTTGTCCTATAGAGTGATAGCTGGCTATAAAAATAATCTAAATTTAATATAATGAGCATTCAGTTCTTTACTGAATAAATTAGGATTAAAGCGCGTATATAAGCTATATGTTGACTATTTTAAATATCTTTTAGTAAAGGTTTCAAATAAAATGTTTGGTTTATAAGTGCAGATCCTAAACGAATCCCATCAGATGTATACTTTTAATCACAGATGCATGAAACAAATATCAAATAAAAAAGACATTCTCAAGTAACTATTGTCAAGGATTATTTTACGCAATTTTTTCCGTCTAATATTTTGATTGCACGAATAAAGTATATTGGGACTAAAATACTCCCGAATGCATCATCCTCTCTTTTAATTATTCTTTGGTTTGTGAAAAGGTTTCTAGTCACAGGTCAGATGTTCATCAATTCATGAATGGGTCTTTAAATATAATAAGAAACTTTGTTAAAAGAATAAATGGCAATATTTGCCTTCCAATCGGAAATATTTCCGTTTCCATATATTTTATTTTTTTAAATCGTCTGTTGCAGCATTCTATATTAAATGAAATGCTTTGTGAGAAAATTTCTCCTAAGTATATTCATTAACGTTGATATATAAAGGACGAGGATAAAAAATATTCACTGAAGAAAATGACATCACTATCTCAATTATGATAATCATTAAAGTCGCAAATTTAAAAAGTAATAAAGACTTAAATTAAGAACTATTGGTAAGAATGATCTGAAAACACTTGAAATATTGAGATACTGTTGATAATTTACTGAAAAATATTTAGTGATAAATAACCTCGTTTTAGAGTGAAATGCGCCATATGACCTCGTAAAGATGGCGATGTTCTCACCCAAAGGAAAGTCATAGATTACTCGGGGGAAATGATAAATTTACCAAAAAATAATTATTGGAGAGAGAGAGTTGTTCATTTGAACGATTTTACTTTTGACCATTTCAGTGCTGTAGTCCAGTGGTAAGAAAACTTGGAAGTTTGCACATTTAGTACAAAGATCAATCTCCAATGGATTAATTTAGCTTGTGCTGTTTGCAAGATTTGCTTACTTTACAGAATAAAAAATATATTTAACTTTTTTCACTACTTAAATGTAAGTGGTATAAAAATTACTTTTTGATTCACAGCATTTTTTTTACTATTAAGTAATGATATTAGTGTATGCATACCATAGATTCGATTCCTAACCAAAAATGAGAAATAGAGGTTTAAATCTGAAACTGTATCATGTTATACCTCTAAACAACACGAAGTGTTTTTGATCATGCCATTGGTACTGTGCTTCTGATTTTGAAGAAACAAGGAATACTCGATACAAGACGATTTTCGGGAGATTCCACGAGATTGGGAGATAGTTGGTAAGTAGTATGTGTACATATTTGATCTTAAGTCATATGATGTATCGCAAGGGATTTCCATTTTAATAGGAAAAACCATTGCAATCGTGGGTTTCTAAACACATTTTGAACCTTCAAAATAAATCTCCGCCCCCTATCACTCTTCTATAGAAAAGAAATTTGACCTTAAAAGAAAGTTGAATTAAAATAATTCAGTGTTTTTAGTATACTTCAGTTTATAATTTGATATACAATATTATGCCGTATTTAATTCTAAGGGGTTTATTCTTTAGATTATTTCAAAAACGACAAATTATGCTCACTTAAACCTTCCAGAAATATATAGTCAGTACCTTTTGATATTTATGGCAGTTACTACATTCATAGCTGACTGAAATATACAGGGTGTTTATAAAGTCCCGGACCCATTTTGATGTTTAATAACTCGTAAAATAATAAAGATATAAACAAACTTATGGCATTTATTGATGGAATAACTCATATATTTTCCTTTTCAGGTTTGAATATTTTTACTTTTGTAAATATCGTCTGCACGTGTGGTTATTTTCAGATAATTTCATTTTCCAGTCTAAATATCTGTACTTTTCTAAATATTGTCTGCTTATTAATTGCATTTTTCTCTCTTTTGTTTTTGGCAACTATTGCAATGTTATGTTTACTTTTGATGTGTTTGTTCTATGTAATACTTTTGTATGTGATGTTTTATTCGAGTGGATATTAATGAGAATGCGTACACCACAAGAGAAAGCACAGATTTTATGGTGGTTCATAGAAATGAAATCGATAGTGCAAGCACAGAGAAATTTCAGAAGAATTTACCAAAAAGATCCTCCATCCAAAAACAGCATCTTGCGGTGGAAAAAGAATTTTCTAGAAATTGGAAGTATCTAAGATAAGAAACGTTCCAGACGTCCTTGCACAAGTGATTTTGATGTTGAGCGTGTCAGAGAGACATTTTTACACAATTCTAGAATATCTGTGAGATCAGCGGCAACAGAATTGGATATGCCAATTTCGACGGTGTACAAGGTTATTAAGAAAAAATTAAGACCGCATGCATACAAAGTTCAAATTGTTCAAGTTTTGGAACCGAATGATAGGCCTAGGAGGATGGCCTTTGCAACAGATATGCTAAGGAGGATAGAAGATGCTGCTGATTTTCTGAAGAGCATAATGTTCTCCGATGAAGCATCCTTTCATGTTTCTGGCATTGTTAATCGCCATAATGTGCGCAAATGGCTCTGTGGATGCCGACATGCTTGTCGCTACCTGGCGTGAAATTGACTATCGACTTGATATTCTCCGTGCGACGAAGGGGGCACACGTGGAAGTTCATTGACAAGGGTCATGAAACTTTTTGAGTCTATTTAACCATTTATGTTATTAATTTTAATCTATCTTTATTATTTTATGAGTTATTAAACATCAAAATGGGTCCGGGACTTTATAAACACCCTGTATTGTGGGGTTGGGATCTTCTTTCTAGTAAGGTAGAACTTATCGCCAATTTGGCAACTTAAATGATCAGTGTAAATAGCTGTATTAGCAATCTTTCATCTTGATAACAGTCTTTGGTAATTGAGTTTTTCGCGAAAATAATTATTTAACAACAGTTATAAAAAATTATTTAAAGAATAAAATTTCCTTTTAATGAAAATATTTCAGATAATACTTAGAAGGATTATAAAAAAAGTTTCAAAAAGAAACGAATTTTATTTATTCCATTTTTTTCCTTGCTTGCAACCAAAAGATTTCTATGCGTTTATTATTTTAATAAAAATCTTTTGTTCGAACTGTTTGTCATCATTTGATTTTATTTAACTTTTCGCTGTTTCTTCTGAGTTCGCCTGTTTGTTGTTCCGAATTTTCTCGCTCAATATATTTTTCTTCTTTTGCTTTTGTTTTCATTAAATATTAAGAGAATCGTGTAAGTCCATTAAGAATTTCCAATTTCTTGCTTTGTGAAACTTTTTTTTAGATTCTTTTGTTTTCATTTTGATGCTATTTTGTTCGATTTTAATCTTCCCAAATCGGCATTTCTTCAATGAAGTATAGAAGTTACTAGTTTTTCAGTTCCACTGGTGTAATTTTTATCATTTCATTAATTCAATATTTTTATAAATTGCTTACTTTCAAACCAATATAACTAAGTTTAATAATCAAGTTTAATTTAATTGTTAGGCTTTTATTAATAGCAATTGAATCTTATAGTTGCATTTTTATTTAAATTTTATTATGAATTTTTAAATTTTGGGATATAAAAAACATTTCATTTCAGTTATTTTAACCTATATCTGGATTTCACTTACATAAAAAATTATATGAAGCAAAAACAGCAACAACAACATAAAAAATAAAAAAAAAAAAACTTAAGTATTCTTTGCATGCCAAATTAATAATCCTTAAGATAATGTATCTCTAAGGTTAAAGATATTTGTCCTTAAGGGATTTCATAAAATATATTTATTTTAAGGTTATTTAGATATCAACTTAAGATAAATATATTTCTCATTCTCACAAACAAACCCTTTTATGATACTTTCAATCAAAATATTCAACAAAATATAGGAAAAGTTTAAAATTACGAACAAGTTTACTCTTCTGTTTTTAATTTATCAGGCTGGTTGCCACTGATGCCATTTGGCTCACGACACTTGTAATCAATCTATATGACCTTTTCTATGTTTTAGTTAAAAGAAAATTGAGAAAGGTGAGTCTATTTTAATAGAATGTCTGAATCAAAAGCAAGTAATCTGTGTGAACATGTTAATGAGAAGAATTTTAAGTGTTAAGTAAAATTTATAATCTTGGCATAGATTTAAATAAGTTGCATTACTGAATATAAATTAGCCAAGGCTAAATCAAGGTTTCAGAATTAAAAAAAAATGTTATATCTCTATTATCTTATCGGAAAAAATGCTCTATCGTTTTCCCTTAAAAATCTGTGCAAAATAAATCTATATTAATGATATATTTTAAAATTATTGAAGGCTTTCGTCATCAAAAAAAATTGGAGCAAGAAGAAAAAAGAATCACGAAAGAAGGCATGGAAATTGCAATTAAAGTTATGAAAGAAAAAAAAAATTGCCTCTGATAATTGAGATAAAGAAGACATTATCTCAAGAAGAATTAATTATTAAAGAAAGATACTTTACTTCAAAACATTTTGAGATAAAGAAATCAATTTCAGTCTTTTATTTAAACAGAATGTAACAATGAGGTATGCAATATTTACAATGCTCTTATTGAATGTTCCTCGAATAATTCAACTACTTGCAGATCCATCAGCAGAGATTCTGACCCAAGCTCAGTTTAGCTTAGCTTAGTTATATTAACGCCCCATTTTAAAGCAACACTAGATCTATTGTGGGACGAAATTCGTAATTTTGAACCGTGTCCAGATGGCGAGGGCGATACATAATCTGGCACTCTTCTCCAAACTTCCACAACACACCAGAGGGAGGACGTTTGGCACCGATGCTCCAGATCCGCTTATACGACGGTTCTTTGGTGGAATCGTGTCTAAAGTCCTATTCCGTTCCAAAGTCCTATCTGTCTCAATATACTATTGACTTCTTCAGATTTATTCCTTGAAAATTTGAGGCTCCTTTCTATAGCCGAGTAAAATAAAGAAAGATCAACAGGCAAATCAAATGTTACCACAGATATACCGGAAGAAATAGTCTTACAGGATTGAAAATCATATTTTTAGCCAAATTAATTTTATGAAATTCGGTGGATTGTTTGAAAATATAAAGCTCAGTAAACATTTCCCTCATTCATTAAACAGTAACATAATGAAGAAATATTAAAAGAAAAAGGCTTTTAAAAAACTATGAAATCTGGTAAGTAATTTGTCCTTATGGATGAAAACGAGTTTTAATCAAAAATTACTATCTTAATTTTTATTTAAATTAAAAGTCATTTTCTTTTTTATGTTTCCTTTTGTAATAAGTCCAGATCGTGGATACACTCGCCTGAGTCACAAAAATAAAATAAAGTTGTTCCATTGATCACTGAGTGAGACTTTATTAAAAAGCAATTAAACATGTTAAAGTTGAAAATTTTGGTTTTTTAAAATATATAATATTTGCCAAACCAAGCAGAGTTAAGTCAGTCAACAGAACAGTCAACTTAGCAAATGAAGCTGATAAAAATATTAGATACAAAAATCGGTCAAAGATACAACACTCCTCTCTGTTTGCAAACCACATTTTCCCTGATAATATCAAACAACGTCCCACATTCTCAAACAACGTTCTATAACTTTCTCAAGAAATGTTTAATATACTTTCCAACTTTTAAAATTTTTTCCCAACCAAACGCATTTCCATTGTTTCAGGATTATTCTGGTCTTTCTGAATCAGTACAGTGTTTTAAAATTTTAAATAAATGTAACAATATTTGCCTTGCATTTTAATTTAGGAAAAGTATCAACATTCAGTTGAGCTAATTTTTTATTATGACATTGGCTCCAATGCCTTTCTTCTTGAGTTATTTTATTTATACTTAATTCGAATCCGTTGCTTTTCACCGATTTTTTTTCACCGTTATTTTTAAAGAAAAATTTCTTTCCATGTATGGTTCCATAAAATGTAAATCTTTTAAAGTTTTTTTAAAAAAAATTTGTAATACGTATGGCTTTTATAATTTAATTAAAACAGTGGAAATTTTTTTGCTTTTTAATTTTTATTCTTAAGTTGTATGATTATTCAAACTTGACATATAAAAGTTTGATATTAATTACTTAATGTTAAATATCAGAATAAAACGACAGGTATACATAATACATTTTGAAATGCCCTTTTATAATGATAATTATTTAATTCAAATGCCATTATATACTCATCACATTCATTTATTTAAATGATCACTCTGTATCAAATGATGTTAATATGAATTTAAATGGCGACAGTGAAATGATGAATTAAACATGCATTAAGATCATTTGTCATCATGAAGATTATGCAATCCTTTGCTTTAGAAAGTTATTTAAAAGTACTTAATATGAAATAATGACACTAACATTTTTTAATGTTGAGGATTTATTCCTTCGCTCTTTACAAACTTACTGCTTACTTAATGTGAGACATGATTTTAATGACAGAAATAATTAATATAAAATTAGTGATGACATAATTATAAAATTAAATTTTAAAAGCATATTTTATTTAATTACTTAATGTTTAAACTAATGCTTCTAGGCTTTAATTAGTTTGTTTAGTTTAGTTATATTAACGCTTCGTTTTAAAGCAACACTAGGGCTATTTTGAGACGGACCTAGTAATTTTAAATCATGATCAGATGACGAGGACGACACCTAAGCTGATACCCAATCTCCAAACTTCCACACCAGACCAACGAGACTAAATTTAAAGATTTTCGTCAAATTTTGAACGAAATCCATTCACATGAAGTCAATCTGCCTGGCTGTGAATGAATTCGATGATTCCCAAACACAAAAAACTTGGTAGATAAAATTTGGTGCATAGATTTAGAATCTAAAATATTGATTGTTACAAAATTTTGAACCAATCTGCCAAAAGGTCGACCGTCTGTCTGTCTGTACTTCTGTATGCATGTAAGTAAACGAATAACTTATACATGGAATGACTCAATGAAATAAATCAATGAAATTGGATATGTTGTCTTGTGATTACAATTGTTGTTTACGAAACAAACGTTCAAAGTACATATTCGAATGATAGGCTCAGTAAAAATATTACATTCATTCCAAAGATATATATTTCTTAACTATTGTTCGCTAATTCCATACAAGACGTTTGCGATCTTTCCCAAGGTCCAAAATTTTCTACGGAAGGAGGGGAAGGGGTATGATCTTAGTTCGAAAGTATACAAGAAAATTTCGGGGAGACTTATCTTACTGGCTTCTAATAGTAATGATGCCATTTTTCCAATAAAAACGTTGTTGCTCTTGAATTTTTGGAATCCATTGTATATTTCTTTAGTTAATTGAATGGATGATAAAGGCATCATTACTATTGCTAAAATTTGTGTGCAGAAAAATAATTTTAGATGATCATATTATATGCTTTATTACTGGATAATTAATTTTAAACTGTAAATCCAGTGTGACAAACCAATGAATTTGGGAATACATTAAACATCATATAAGAGAAAAATGGACATCACATGGCCATACAACGTGACAACGTAGAATGGGTTATGCTACTCATGCCATTGCCATTCTATATGAACTGTTGTTTATTGATGTTTTTGTTGATGACCATTTTTTGTTTTATTGATGAAAATTTTTTTGTACTTTGTAGAAATCTCTAACACTCGATAAATTTTTTTGAATTGTTTGTGGATTATATAAGATATATTTGAAATCCTAATAATAAACAAGAGATTTTATATCAATTTTAATATGGTGTTACTTTAATGAAAAATGCTGGCATTTTTTTTCAAATTTCTGCACTTTCTAACACCAATAATTCTTATTATTAATTCTCAAGCAACAGTATCCTACAGTTTTTTTTGAGTTGAAGCATAGCTAGAATCTGTCTATCCTTTTTTAAGGAGTTATTCGTTATATTTTCTTCGATTAAGTCTGAAAATACACTAATGCTTTGTAGACAGATTAAAAACATATTTCAAGCAGACAATAAAAATAGCATTCAACACTCAAGGAAAACTAAGTTTTTAAAGCATATTTTTCTCCTTTACACTATGATGCAAATAGCACTGTCAGCTTCCTTAAAAAAGTCTGTCCCCCGAGGGAAAAAAATTCTATCTTTCAAAACACTGTCTTTCTGAATGTTTTACTTTAAGTTCATTTTTGTTTTTTTTTTTCAAAAAAGAAAGGGAAAAAAAAAAAAAAAAACCTTCATCACGAAAGGACAGCAGAAAGTATTGAATGCGAAAAGAAAACAAATTTTTTTCTCGTTTAGTCAGGTTTAATAAACATTAATCTCGCAAAAAGCAGTGTAGTTTACGGCGGAATAAGAAAAGGAATTTCTTTAAAAGCAGCTGCTGTGTGTCTAAATAATAATGCAAAGTGTGCCCGGATCAAGTAAAGGGAAAGTTCGGGATCGGTACAAAAATATTAGCACTGTAACACCACTCACTCTATTCCGGCAAACTGGGACGCCGCTTTATTTTTCAAATTTCATCCAAAACAAGCAATAAAAAAAGAAGAGAGAAAATTCTTAAAAACTTAAAAAGCTCTCGCGAGGTTTAAAGGACGCTGAAACACAAATGGGAAAATAACCGAGGAGACCTTTTACGATACTTTTTTTTAACGATATTTTATTGGACATTTCTTTTTCTTCATTTATCTACTTCTCCAACTCACATTACTTTTCAAATGCTCCACTTTAGGGATGTAGTGATCTAAGTCTGGTAGTTTAATTGTAAAGGTTCACAGCTCTTTCATTGGAAAGTTCAAGATATCTTATTGGAAAGTTCAAGATATCTTATGCTTTTAAATAAGCAAATACTGACTGAAATTCAATTCTCTTATGAATTTACTTATACTTAATTAATATATGATTTAGTTAATTCATATATGAATTTACTTAAAACATGATTTTGCTTTTCGTATATAATTTACTTAATTTATAATTACTTTACTTAATTCATATATGAATTTACTTAAAACATGATTTTACTTTTCGTATATAATTTACTTAATTTATAATTACTTTACTTAATTCATATTTGAATTTTTGGCTTCTTTCTCTAAAATTTGAAAAAACTCTGATTAACAAAGTAATAATATCTTTGGATTTTTTTAAAAATTGAAATTTTTTATTGAATTGTCCGAGTGAAGGAAGGAAAAGGCTAGGTAAAATATTTGATGTATTTATGCGGTGTAAAATTTACTAAATTATTGTAATAACTTCAATAAAATAGCCGTGAAGTGTATTGAAATAAGTAGCTGGTGTGTCTATTTTAAGTAGTTTAGTTTTCAATTTGTGAAAAAAGCGTGAAGCTTTCTGAAAATTTAATTGAAATCTGAAATAAGTAGGCAGTGCCAATTTCTACTGCAAGCTTTCGGTTTCAATGGCTTGTTTCATTCAATATTTGTTGTTGTTTTTATCGAGTCAAAAGTTTATTTTGAATAAGTAAAACAAAGGAAAAATAGATTCTTTTATAAAAGCAATATTAGTTCCTTGTGTCTAATATTATACGCTTTTAAATAAGCAAATATTAACTGAAATTCAATATATGAATTTATTTTAATTATTGACTTCATTTTCTAAAATTTGGAAAAAAATCTGATTAAAATAGTAATGATATGTTTCGAATTTTTCTTTTAATTGAAATTTTCTCTTAAATTGACTGAAGGAAGAAAGAAAAATGTTAGGTAAAATATCTGATGTATTTATGAGGTATAAAATTACTAAATTATTAAAACACAGAAATAAAATATTCATAAAGTTTATTGAAATAAGTAACTGGTGTATCCTAATTTTGTGAAGAAAGCTTGAAGCTTTCTGAAAATGTAATTGAGATATGAAATAAGCAGGGAATGTAAACTTCTACTGCAGGCTTTCAATTTCAAGGTCTTGTTTTATTCAGCATTTTTTTTATCAAATCAAAAACAAAGGAAAAATATATATAATGAATATTAGTTCCTTGTGTCTAATATCATACACTTTTAAATAAGCAAATATTAACTGAAATTCAATTCATCTATAAATTTACTTTAATCATTCACTTCATTTTCTAAAATTTGGAAAAGTTATAATTAAGAAAGTAATGATAGCTTAGAATTTTTTTAAATTGAAATTTTCTTTTAAATTGTCTGAGAGGAAATGAAAAATGTTAGATAAAATATCTGACCTATATATGCGATATAAAACTTGCAAAATTATTACAACACAGCAATAAAATATTCATGAAGTCCATTGAAAATAAGTAATTAGTATATTTTCATTTCTTGAAGAAAGCGGGTTTCTAAAAATTTAATTGAAATATGAAATAAGTAGGGAATGTAAATTTCTACTGCAGGCCTTTAGTTTCAATGGCTTGTTCTATTCAACATTTGTTAGTGCTTTTTTATCGAGTTAAAAGTTTACTTAGAAAAACTAAAATAATGGAAAAATAGATTTTTTTTAATAAAATGAATATTAGTTCCTATCATCTGCTTCGTTCAGCCAATCGAAAGGAAATGCGAGAAACTGTTATTTGAAGTTACGCTGTCAAGATTGTGATTAAAACAGTAATGGAAAACCGCTCGGTAAGGACTGCAGTGAAAAACAACAACAACAACAACAGAAAGCCAAAATGCAATTTCTTCCATTAGAAAAGGATCAGCGCATGGGATAAACACAAACTGAGATCGAACGGTTCATGTAGTACAAAAAATGTTTTTCACATCCGCAATAAACATCATTCTATTCAACCAACAACAGCAGAAGACATGAAGAGTTTTTGGATAAATAAAAATCTCTAAAGGTCACCTTCAAAATTTTTGAAGAAAACAAACATTTGAGAAAACTGGATATTTGTCTCTAGAATCAATAGTAAATTTTAAAAATAAGAAATCTTCCAATCGAAAGAATGAAAATTTCATCATAAAGAATGAAAAATTTTCATTCTTTATGAAAGAAACACGCTAACAGTTCTGATTAATTAGATTTTTCTTAGAAGGAATAGAATAAGCAATAAAAATAAAACTACTTAAAAACAAGCTTCTAGCGGTGTATTAAAGTGAAAAATATTATTCTTTTTATCAGAAATTTGGAGATGAAAGTAAAAACCACAAAAGCACTAGACGCTAATATAAAGAAAATCCAAGAAATTGGAATTTTAATCATATTTATAATATACTTTATTCTTAATGCATGGCTATTGAATTACCTGTCATTCGATTCTCATTTTAATTTGATTTCTAATTTAAGTGTCTTAGTCTTTTACAATTTTTCCTTTGACATCCATATTTTTGATTAAAAACTGTTTTCTACTTTTTTGTACAAAACACAACCCTGTTTCCTAGATTTTCTAGATTGTGATTTTATTCTATTATTTAGTCTTTTATGTATTTCTGAATTCATTATTAATCTTTTTCTGGAATCTTTTTATAAGTTTTCTCCAATTCAATATCAGATGTATATGTCCTATTATGTATAATTCAAATAAAATTTAAAGTAAGCGATTAATTGGTAATTAAATCCTGAAAGAACAGAATTATTATTTTCTCCTCAATAATTTCAGAACTACCGCAAATAAAAAATTAATTACAAAATTCAATCTTGCAAAGATGTAAGAATATAAATAAATTGCCTCGATTTAATCTGTATAAAAAAGCAGTTTCTAATATTCGCATTGTGAGTGAGAGATTCTTACATTCAATAAAATTTTTAATCATTTAATCTTTTCGATAAGAATTGCCTAATTTTTTGCATTACCGATTGAATTCATTTTTTTTTTTTGTAATTCTCGATTTTAGTTTAGTTATATTAACGCCTCATTTTTTAAAGCAAAACTAGGGCTATTTTGGGACGGACGTCGTAACTGTGAGCCTCGGTCAGATGAAGAGGACGACACCTGATCTGGCACCTCCTCTCCAAAATTCCGCACCACACCAGCTGGAGGATGTCTGGCCCCGACGGATTTAACGCGCACCAGACCCGCTTACACGACAGTTTTTCGGTGGAATCGGGCCATGAAATTGAAACCCTCCAGTTCCGAAGGCGAGACTTTCCCCTAGGCCACCGCAGCTCCTTCTAATTCTTGATAAGTAGGCTTGGAATTTCAATTATTTTTTAATACTACTTCGATTAAGAACTGTACAAGGACCACCTGGAAGAATTTTAAATTTTAAATAAAGCTCACTTGTTACAATTCTTGAACGAGCACTTCACTCACCAAACTTCCAAATAATAGAAACGAGAGGAATTTCATCAGCTTTTAGATTTATCATATGCAAGTTCCACATAGACAACTTGTTACAATTCTTGAACGAGCACTTCACTCACCAAACTTCCAAATAATAGAAACGAGATGAATTTCATCAGCTTTTAGATTTATCATATGCAAATTCCACATAGACAACAACAGACAATTAGCATGAACTGATTGGCATAAACTTGTAGTCAGCGTGCCGAAGAAATAGTTATCAACCCACAATGGCTTTAGAAAAAATATGGCCACGGTGACCTGGTGGTAAGATCTCGGCTTCAAATTCATGACCCGATTCCACATAAGCGTCGTGCACGTTAAATCCGTTGGGGCCAAATGTCCTCCCGCTGGTGTTGTGTGGAAGTTTCGGGAGGAGCGTACCAGCCCAGGTGTCACCCACGTCACTTGACCACGGTTCAAAATCTGTTGAGGTCTGTCCTAAAATAGCCGTAGTGCTGCTTAAAAAAACGGGACATTAATATAACTAAACTAAACTAAAACTAAATTCAACTAAAAATAATCTTGTTTATATGTAATGATGATTATTTCAGTTTGCCGTAGCGAGAAATTGATTATTTAATCTTCCATCGAGTATTAAGTATTTTATAGGCATAAATATTTTGTATTATTTTCTTATTTCCTTCCTACAATGCATATAAATTTTTTTTAGATTTTTAACAAATTTTAAATGAAAAGATCGAAACAGTCAAATCTGGTCTATCTAGTCTAATAAAAGGGACCAGCAAGATCTATGCGATAATATTTTTTTATGAAAATAAAATATTTATTTAAAAAATTTGCTATTTCATTTTGTATAAATATAGGTTACTATAGGTCAATTATAGGTCAATGCTAAAAATTTAAGGAATTTATAATTAAAAATAGTATTTATTACGGTTGTTAAAGGTATTGGCATTTCCTGTTGAGGTACTTGAACAGTAATTCCAAAAGCGACAAAATTAACTGTGCATGGACAAGTTCTATCTTTTGTTTTATTAAAGGCGGAGTAACTTGTTTAATGGATAAGAAATGTTAAGATCCTAATCAATTATCGAAATATTTTTGATATTAACGTAGATTATGAGGGGAAAATCTTTAGAGAAAGACTTAAAGCTTCCTGTTTGAAACTGTTTTGAAATTACTGTCTACTAGAAAATATTCAAGTTTAGTTTTGAAATTATATGAACGAGTTTCAAGTTTCGAGTATGAACAAGTTTCAAATTATATGAACGACTGGTTTGAATGCATGCTCCCAAGGAAATAATCTTTAATTTTATGAATCGATAGAGAATTTTCCTATACAAAGTTGCTTAAACCGTCTTGCTGAATTATATTTGCAAGTCACGTCTATGTATATGGTATGTCGAATCTGTCTAGGGTATTGTCTGACATGGTTTGGGCAGGTACATTTTTGTCCTGTAAACATCATTTAGAAAGTGAATATGTTATGATTCGCTTATCTTTTGACGAAGTGAGGTCTCTTCTACTTTTTTCCTTAAAAAAATGGAATTGGAGGCTTACAGATGTGCTATTTATGAAAATTTTTTGTTCCGTTAAAACTTTTCAAGGAAGAGAAAGGATCTATCTTCAAACAAAATGATATATCCATCCCCACGAGCCATTGAGTGCCCCTCCTGTCCCACACTTAAAATTCTGGAATATTTAGACTAATTATATTAGAATCCTAATGAGTTTGTAGATTGATATTGATAAATTTGTTTTACAATATGAGAGAAAATGTCCTAATCTACTTAATGTAATTTACTGTGAAAAGGAAAGGTAAAAAAAAAAAAAAAATGAGTGTTAAACTGAGTTAAAGATTTGTATTATTCGTGTTCAAAGTGCAGGTATTTGAAGTCAATATAAATTTTTGTCAGAAAGTATATAAATTTAAATTTCTGGATAATTATTGATTTTATTTTGATGTCCTTAAAATATTTAATTCAGGCTAAAATAGTGCTTTCAGTACAATCATTTTATTTTTATAAAAAAATGCCCACAGATATATTTTTTAACGCTTTTTCATTATTTTTCCCAAAATTATAATTATCTAACCTAAATTATACAGGGTCAATTAGTGTAATTGGGAGAGAATTTTGCAGGTGTTGTTATCTTCTTCGACTTAAAACGTATTTTGAAGGAAAATAAGTCTATGATTTATGTGAGTACATAATTATGTTTTAGATGGATCATCAAACAATGTCCCGGATCGCTAATTGACAATACGTATTTTATCTTCTGATCGCAGTAATGAACTGATTTGAAATGAGATATAATTGAAATTTTAAGAAACGACTGTTTCTTACCTAGAAAGTACATAACCACCCGCCTTCAACTATCTGAAATTACTACATTTTTTACCGTTTTTCAATAATCATGATATATTGGATAAAAACTGTCATTGCTATATAATATCTGCAATTAGCAGTAATTTGAAGTCATTATGTTTACAATTTTGTCGGACAATGATTTTTTATGAAATAGAAATGGCTAAACATTCAGAGATAGAATAATATATATATATATATATATATATATATATATATACATAATATTTAAAAATTACCTCAAATTTAAAATTATTTTAACAATTAGAGTGTTTCTAAGGAAAAAATACTGTTATCCCGAAGTATTGTTTATTTATAACAAACATTCTTATGACACTGACTTATTTGACAACTCATCCATGCCATGCATAATCATTTATATGTTTTTACAATTAAAAGGAGTTTTAATCTCTATAAAAATTTATTTTCCAACTTAGAAAGAAAATTATTTTAAGCTAGAATTAGAAAAAAATTACAGCGAAATGTTTAGTTTGGAATATAATTACTTATAATCAGAAGTTAGAGTATAAATAAAAAAAAATCACGATATTTTAAAGTTTATTGACTTATATTTATTGATATTGAGCTTGCCTAGAATGAAGTATGGGAAAAATATATTCTATAAACTATTTACTTTACTGTCTAACTTGTTATAAAAGAAATTAAATTCATCGTTTGAGCGTTATGAAATTAATATAGATGAATTTCTTAATAAGAATATGCAAATGTAGATTTTATTTTTTTAAATCATTAATTTTCTAGATAAGGTTGATTCTAAATGAGTTTATCATTTAAAATTGCGGCTATAGGATATTTCCAATGACACAATATTTTACAATCTTCCGCTTGCGTGGAACCGTTAAATGAACAATCATGAAGGTTACATCACCCGAATCTCTTTAAAAATAGAATAATATTTTATTCCAATCTCATTTTAAGTTGATTTACAATGTAATGTTCATTTTTAAGACGAAAGAGACAAATGAGCAAAGTCTGCATATTCACTTTATGATTTAAATCTTTCATTGTATTATTATTTTTATGATTTTAATCTTCAATCACAGCTGTAATGAAGCGAAAAATTTAATCAGTTTCTGTTGCAAAATGTCAAATTTTAATATATTTATTTGTCTTATGTTGTAAACGAAATTTTATACCTTGAAGCTTAAAATCATTAGTAGAAAATAATTACATTTACATTTAAAATGAATGCAGAATCGAAGCAATAATTGTACGAAAAGAGAATATAATAATGTCTCAATTTTTTGTGCAACTGAATGATTATAAATATATAACAGAAATGTTTTTTTTTTGCTTCATTATTTTCTACGAAGTTATGAAAATGTAATTGTCAGAAATCATAATACTTTCTTTTCTGTCATAATACTTTCTTTATTTATCGCATCAATTTTTGATAATTTTTGAATGCACTTTTAATTATCTCTAACAAATGATTTTAGGCTTCAATTCTTTTATAGTGACATATCTAAGCATATGAAGAATATATAACTGAAAATATAAAATGAATTTCTTGTTTTTATTTTTATTTGATTTGATAGAAAAATGCTATTATTTTTTTAAATAATCCGTTTTATTTAATGCTATTTGTGCATTTGTGATGAGTGCATTCGAACAAAACAATGAAAATGTAGTTTTTCGTTTATTGCTCGCTTTTTCTGAGAATTTTAAGTCGAAAAATAATGCAAAAAAAATTATAATTTATCATTATTTTAAAAAAGGAAGCTCCCTTTGAAACATAAGCAGTAAGGAAAAAATTCGATTTCTTCAAAATTAAAGTTTAATTAATTTTTGTTCAAATTCCATTAAAGTATCTAAAATTTGATGTTTATACGAAAACAGATCTACAGATAAAATAAATGTCTTTGTGTCGTCATTTAAAAAAAATGTTTGCTTTTTAATTTTTCCCCTTTCTCTCGTCTCATCCTAAACCATTAACTAAGGATTCCTGTAAGAAATGCATTGCAACAATGAATGCAAAAAGGCGTTTCAACTTTTTTCTCATTAAATTAAGCTAGCGTGTTAAAGTACAGTAAGCGCTTATGTCCTCCGTTTTATTAATTGAGGTTTTCTTAGCGCAATGATACTAGGGAGCATTATAAAGGTTTAATTATACTTTGGTGTCCTGTCAAGGACACGCCCTGGAAAAATGGACTAAAGTAGATGTCATTCATTAATCCTGCAGCTTCGAACAATTATTTTTCAAAGTTAAAAGAAAGTATCATTAGTACCTTAATTGAATTTTTGCTTCGCTTTATTTATTTTCTTGCAAAACAAAATGGGAAGCTCAGTTTTCTTTCGTGCTTTGGAATGTAGCTTGTAATTTCGCTTCCCTGCATTTGGAAGCGGAATATTTTACTTTTGCGATTACATCTAAATAAATGAGCTATTTCGAAACGTAAATGTAGGATTTTTAAAGTCTTCCAGAATTGATGGGGAAAAGGTTGTTAAGAGCTCATTAATATAGATTAAAGAGAGTCAAAAAGAAAGTGAAGAATCAAACATTCGATAATCATATTTTTAGATAACTGTTGCTTTCTTTCAGGAGTACATTTATATTCATTCAGTTTTACAACATGTATTATATAAGAATAAAAAATACGATTTCTTTAATTTTTTGATTGAATTGCAATAGTCTTCTGCAGGCGGAAAATCAGTTGTTTTGACTAATGGATTGAGGGTTTGAGTCTCGTGTCCGCAAAAGAGGGGCAGTAAATGTGGGCCTAGTTGATATTAATGCTTTGAACTCGGAAAAGTAATTCGATGCAAAATTATTCACCTAATACAAAGGCTTGTTTATTGTTCCGAAAAATAAATATATATAACTGTTTCAAGTTGAATTTCCCCGAAAAGTTAATTTACATATTTGTACTATTCTGTAGGTATTTTTAACAATCAAAATTGAAAAATAAATAACTAAAACGTCAAAATGATGCACCGTCTTGAGTGGTGACAATGACTGTCGAGTGCAAAGGGTTCATTCTGGCCTGGTATCAGATGATTTCAATGTTTTGTGGTATCCAGTATATTCCGGTTCATATAGGTATCATTGTGGGTATCATTGTGTGGTATCATCCGGTTCATATAGGTATCATTGTGTTTCCGGTTCATTGTGGTATCCAGCATATTCCGGTTCTTCTTGCATGTTTTGGATCAGAAATATACGCTCCAAAATGTACAAGACATTTTAATAAATGATAACATTTCAATAAAATCCTAATTAAAACTTATAATCGCTTCTAGGAAATTTTTACATCATAAAAATAAATAATATTAACATTGTAGTTAATTTAAATTACTTTTCTTGAATATCAAATAAAAGAATAGCAGATTTTGGAAGGGGAAAATGGAATTACTCAAATTAAACTTTTAAAATTTCATCAAACAACGCAAATAAATGTTATGAAAACTAACAACTATTCATTTTCTAATTTCACAATTCTACTCTAAACTTTCTTTTTTTATCTCTTTTTCTCTTCCAGTTATCTAAAGAAAATCAAGTAAATATATATCAATAAAAAATCTAATAAAAATTCCATTATTCATAATTTAAAAATGAAATTCATAATAGGATTGGAAAAAATTAATACTTTCCTCACTTTCGACTTAATATCATTGAAATGTCATTTAAACTGTGTGATTACTTAAATTGTACTCAAAGCATCTTCTTTCTAGAGTAAAAATTTCGAAGAAATGGGGAATTCTAAAGCTGTATATAGGTTTTCCGAAGAGATATACAGTAAAATTATTTATCTTTCATTACAGGAAAGAAAATTTGAATTTCCTGTTTTGAGAAAACTAAAAGAATGATAACTAGGAAACGAAACCAATAATAAAACATTTTTGTGAATAATTACCACAAATTGCTATCAAGAGCACAAAAATTATTCTTTGGGTATTTTGCTTTCATCAGTCCTGGTGCTAATTGACATCATTTAATGTTGGATATTTCTTAACATTGGAAATCTAAATCAACATTATCGTAATTGTTTTATGTGTAGAATTTTTTCATATATAAATAATTAATATTTAAGAACCCCTTGATCATTTCCTATTGATCCACTGGCAAACATCTGAAAATGGTTCCCTGGAAGTTACGTGACTGAAATGAAAAATTTCTGCATCAGGAATCAACAGCTTCTCTCAGATAAGAGAGGATCATCGCAAAAAATTGTTTAGATATTTTGAAGCGAATCATTTCTGATTATTTTATTAAATAAAGAAGGCTTATTACACAGTGATTATACAGATTATAAAAAGGGTAAACTGCTTATAAAAGGAACATTTGTCCATTCGTTTATCACACATTTAACAAATTCGGAGACAAACCAATTGGCTATCATGAGAAATTTACTTTAGTTTATCTTTTATGTAAATTTTTAAAATAAAATTTGTGGAATAATTTTCTCCAAATACCTATGAATTGAGTTTAAACTCTGCAAAAAATAGTGCAGGATTCATTTTGTTTAAAATAATCGCCATAACTGGAATGATATATCAATTCATCAAATTCAAACAACCACCCAATTAAAATAGGAATGTATTCAAATGGTGCGTCAAAGAATAAAAAAAAAATGACAGAAAAATGACTGAATAACCAGCGGAATGGTCTCTCCCACATTCTCTAATAAATTGTGAATCTTGATTTGGCAGAGAACACCCTCACATTGCACTGACGTACAATAGTTACGAAATAGTAACCCTTGGCGTGAATTCAGCACTTTCACCGAGCCTATTATGTAATCTTTGGCGAGCATTTTGGTGATTAATCCCTGGCATGTGGTTAATAGTATCCGAAAATCGAATTTGTATTTTAGATGTTTTTTCCCAACTGATTGAAACCAAAATTTTGTAATAGCCACACTTGTGGTCCACACTTGATATATTTAAATCATTCATTTTCGAATTATAGCGTTTGCTTGTTTCTGAAAGTATAGACCGAGAGACAGACAATCTCCAGTTGGGTTTGGGTTAAACTTTGATAGGTGTTTATACTATCGATAACAAATCTGTGTACTGAATTTTATCTATCTAGCTCACTTTGTTTAGTAATTATCATATTAACTTATATTAGAGCAGCTGGACAGACATACTTCCTCTGAATATATTTTGTTAAAAGTATGATAGAAATCTAAAAATGTGGTGTAAGGACCCTATACCAAATTTCATTCGTCTAGCTCTATGATGGGTTTTTCGAACTCAGGAGGTCTAAATCACGTCGATTCATCAAAATCTCGAGTTCGAAATGTTTGACGAATACTGTTCTCTATACTTCCTAAAAGGGAGAGTATCGAAGGTTTCAGAGTCTATTTGGTAAAACAGAGAAGTTTCCATATCATTCATTATGTATATGATTTAAATTTATTTGAAATAATTTATCATCTCCATTTTATAGATCGTATTTCATTTATTGCTTAAAATAAGTAATAATTGAAATAAACATGAGATGTTTCTCCATTTCGAGTGAATTCTTTAGTTCAACGTGTTGAAATCTTGAGAAACATCCTGAGAGTTTCTCAATGATGAGCTCAAGGGCTGGGATTTCAGAAAGTAAAGCACTTTACTATGAACACAAAAGAGGATTTCCCTTCGGAGAGTTTTCTAAAGACTTTTGACGCTGTTTATGGGAAGGAATTCTGTCAGTCGGAAAATACAATGCTACTTATTTCCCCTCTAGGAACAACTTTTAATGTACTTTTACTTTATGTTCGGTTTGAAATGGGTAAAACATTTAAATTCGATCTTTAAATTACTAACAGAGAGAATTACCTGGTACTTACTAAAGAATGAGATCTTATTTCTTAAAGAATGGAGAAGAAAAAATAAAAGGGAAATAATTTATTTGCTATTTGCATTATTTTAATTTTGATAGAAATTTAAACTATTATAAAAAATATTATATTTATAATTAATTATTTATTGTATTTATGTAAAATATATATGTTTATGATATTTTAGATACGCATTTTCCGAAGAGGTCGACCCGTTAACTGGCTAACGCACTTTTATCTAAACCGGCTTCTTTTTTTGGATTTTTTTTTACAGCCTCCATGCGGCTCAAAATATTTCTATTACTTCAGTTTTATTTGATAAATTTTCTCATCACTCCAATATTTTCGAGATATAATATTAAAATGAATGAATGTGACAGTAATAAAATCAGGGAAAGTCAAATTCGGATTCTTAGAATTTTTTAAAGGAATTTTAATACAGTTTTCTTTGCTTGTTGAAATTAAAGAAGCTGACAGGAACCTGTACTCTTAATAGTTTTAAGAAAGCAAGATGTTTCTTCTCGATCACAAACTTATTTAAGATTCAACAGAACGTGCGTTATTCTATATGATCGCCTTTTTCTCTAAAAAATATCTTTGGCCAAAATTGGCTCTTGCATCAAAAACTCCAACAACGACAAGCAAAAAATATTTTATAGCTTTTTAAAAAGTAAAATGGGTCACTCTGAAACAAGCCAACTTCTTCCTGTTTGCCTCCGAATTTCGCCTTGTATTGAACTATTATGTTGAAATTTTATACCTTGATTGAAAAAAATTATTTCAGTGAAGTATTTTTCTTCGGAAGCTTATTATCAAAAAGTATTTCAATTATGTTATATAGAATATCAGTCATGAATTATGCTCAGGTGAAGCGATGTAATACATAATTACTTTAAGAAAAATGGAAATAGGAAAGGAGAATAATAATTTGAAGTGCTCATTATTTCTTCTTTTAAAGCTGAAATTCACTCAATTAAGTTTTTGAGAAATAAAAATAAATCTATATCTATACTTATAATAAAGCTCAATGTGTGTGTGTGTGTGTTGGCGCTCTACAGGCCAGACCGTTTGACATACAGCTTCCAAATTTGGTACATGTATACCTTGGAGGTTGGGAATGTGCACCTGGGGTTACTTTTTTCGAATTTTTAATTAGAATTTTAATTATTAATGAAAAACTAACTTTCCCGCTAAAAAAATCTTCCATTTTCCCCACCGCCAACTTTTCCGCCAAAAAAATCTTCCATTTTCCCCACCGCCAAACGAGAAAGGCTTCAGTTTTTTTTTCTCCCAACAGTAATGAGGCTAGGGTTAAAATTTTTCGGCGGATTATTTCAATCGATTCTGTTTATTTTCTTAATGTTTGATGTATTTAAAATTAAACATTGTTAATGAATCGATCTTTCAGATTCATTCTGAAGTACTTCTGAATTAAAATAAAACAGAATAAAGGAAATTAAAAATTTCTAATCCGCATAGCGTTACCCCAACTGGCGTAGAAAAAATCACGTGTTTGCGTTACGTAACCGGCGAAGAAAATTCACGCATGCGCATTCTGTTCTGATTGTTGCCATGACAACCGTTATCAATGGATGATTTAAATTATTTTTGGGTTAGTTGCATGCTTTTGTAAGTAAAATGTATTTATGTTAGTTATATATTTTTTGTATATGCTTATAGTTTTAAGTACATCGTTTTTTAAGTAGTTTTTTTAAAACATGTTTTCAACCGTTTATTTTAAACGATTCGTTTTATTTTCTTAGTGTTTGATGCATTTAAATTTAAACATTGTTAATGAATCGATCTGCTCATAATGAATCTAAGAAAATTTTGTTGACCAACTCTTGAGATATTACATAAATTAAAAAAGATATTCTTTAGTGCCCATAAAGTTTAAACGCTGAGTGACTCTATTTTCAGTAATCAGATTATAAAAAAAATGCTTTGTTTCAGTAAAAAATATTATTATATTAATTGAAGATTAATTCTTTCCACTTTAATTTAAAGCATAAATTCTACGGGTGCTAACAGAAAATGAGAGAGATACATATTACGTTATGACTGAAGGCCTTTATAATATTATGAATGAATTATATGATAATCAAAATTTGAAGTTTTAAAATATTTTGATGAAGAAGCTATTAAAGTAGAAATTGCATAAAATATTTAATTATTAAAATTTTAACGAACATTAAGATTGGCGAACCGGCTGGTCGCCAAAGGCGGCTAGTAAGTAATAAAGTAAGTTTCCAGTAAA
Organism: Argiope bruennichi; assembly: GCF_947563725.1. Classification (NCBI taxonomy): domain Eukaryota; kingdom Metazoa; phylum Arthropoda; class Arachnida; order Araneae; family Araneidae; genus Argiope; species Argiope bruennichi. The sequence continues at coordinate 123,614,111 of NC_079162.1, forward strand.
ATGACTCTTCTCACTAAAAATGTTTTATTTCTAAAAGCTTGTAGGTTGCAATAACTGTGACTTCATGGGAGTTATTATTGTGTATAAATAAGATATATTTGAATGTTTTTAAATCTGCAAGGCTCTGGTTGGGTCACATATTATATTATTTGAGTTAAGATTATAATGGAAATTTAAAGAAATTCTAAGGTATATATATAAAATGTATCTTGTGTGCTTCGGAAACAGCAGTAACGATTTGATCATTATATTTAGATAAATATTTGATTTTTAGGTGTATCTATATAGGTGTCTTTCCTGAAAAAAAGCGATTTTACACACGCACACACACAAACATTTTTTATTACTATAAGAGCCTTTTCTACCCCCTTTCATGCTGACAATGTCATTAGCGTCATCTTGTAAATTTTTGTGGTACTTGCATTGTTGTCATTGGATGATAACTCATTGGTACCTCAAACTTTTGTGGTACCAGTGACGCCGATGGATGTGAGATGAGGTAAGATTGAAATATATTTATATGTAATTATTATGTGATTCGTATCTAAATATTTTCTCCAAAAAAAACACATTTTTACAAAAAAAAAAAAAAAAAAAAAAAAAATCTGCCGAGTGAAGTCCGGTTTTCCAGATATTAATGAGCTGGAGGAGACAGGAGATATTACTTTTTACATTATTATTTCCTATTTTGCCCGTAAACTATTATGAGTTGTCCTTTAGTTTTATTATCATTGAAATGAGAGAAAAACAGCTATAATTAGGAAAATCAATCCATTCGATATCAATTCAGTAACGCCGATGAAAAGATTTCTTGCATTCAATGCCAAATTCATTAAAGACTCCTCTTCAATTACCTGCTGATTACAATGCATCCATTAAAATTACCTTCTCCCAATATCTTATCTCCAATATCTACTAAAAATAACAATAATAAAGTAACAGATAATCATTGTCATAAAGTGAAATGACTCCTTTTTCAATGCATCTGTCTCGCAGCCAGTTTGCTCCTCTTAAGAATGTACTTCTTTTCTCGGCATTACTTCTTCAGAAGTTTATTTTTGCACGGTTTTATGTACAGCGAGTTGGAAAGTCTTTTGTTTCAAAGCAATTTTGATTTTGTGAATGCATTTGAAAACCGTCAAGGATTCCATTGTTTGAGGAATGTGACATTCTCATAGCCTGGTTCCACTGTTACTTTCTGTCGCCCCATTTTTTCCGAACAAAAGATTTCATTAGCTTATTTGTAACTTCTGATATCCTACAAAAAGTTTTTTTCCTTTCATCGTTGTAAAAAAAAAGGCAATGCTATTATAGTTTCGAAGTAGGAATACGACTGCGGAACATAAGCCGATTTTTTCTGTCGGGGAATTTTAAATGTGAGCTTCCAGGGCTTCCTTAGCTGCTTCGGTCGCTATTACACATTTTCTTTTTTTGTTTGTTTCAAAGCTCGTCATTTATTTCAAAGAATATTCCGAAAGTATTTTTATGCATCCCTTCAGGGTTACTTAATAATATTTGCCTATGTATTAATAGGTAGGTAAAGATGCTTTTCTCTTTAAACTTATGGGCAGATTTCGAAAAATATCTGCTAAAAAGTTTGAAATATAAATAATACATTATTTCATTACATATAAGATTCAGAAGTTCTAAAATGATTACCTTGTTAAAGAAGAATAAAAAGTAAGTTGGACGCTGTAAATTCATTTTTTTATATTATGCTCCAATCATAGCGACCATTTTACATTTCTTGGAAAGCGATATGACCTAGACTATTTTTACGACTCATTCGTAACTTTTGCATACAATAATAGGATTAATAATAATAATGTGTAATAAATATGATTATAATCGCATTTACATTTTACAATGAGACGAAAAAATGAATGAATATGAATTATGTATTTCTCGGATTCTTTTCGGTAACTTTTATGTATGATCTTCGATACTGCTAAATAATTTGTCATCTCTTAATAAAAATTTTTCAAATTTTCTAAACTTCCATTCAGTTTGCAGAGATCTGAAATCTTTTCTTATCACATAAATTAGCCGTAACAGAAAAGGCATCGATTTTACTGGAATATTCATAAGCTAAAAGATATCTATGAAATCCAGAAATCTTCTACTGTTTATTAATTAAAGTATTTTCCCTGTAATTACTGTGTAGTTTGTGTAAATATTTCACATGTACTAGAAGCAAGCATTAAAATTTGTCATTCGAAGTAAATAAATAAAAACGGATTATTTTTCGAAAAATCACTTTTTTATCTTTTGAGTGATGAAAATAGAAATGTCTGCTGAATGGATTTCAGCCTAGATATATTTACAAACAAAAGAATAATGAATTTGATCAGTAACGCAGATGCTCGCTCAGAAAGGAGTTCTTTGTAGAATGAAACAGCCTCTTTTATGATTGAAGAACATTAAAGATGACAAAGTTCTAGGTTATGTATTCTATAAGGATATATCTAGAAATCTATATATAACATAGATATATCTACTAATAATAGAGTAACGAATTTGTTCAGTAACGCAGAAGCTTGTTCAAAAAGGGGATTTTTGTAGAATGAAACAGCCTCTTTTATGATTGAAGAACATTAAATATGACAAAGTTCTAGGTTATATATAATATTAGGATATATCTACAAATCTATATATAACATAGATATATCTACTAATAATAGAGTAACGAATTTGTTCAGTAACGCAGAAGCTTGTTCAAAAAGAGGATTTTTGTAGAATGAAATAGTCTTTTTTATGATTGAAGAACATTAAATATGACAAAGTTCTAGATTATGTATAATATTACGATATATCTATAAATCTATATATAAAATAGATATATCTACAAATAAGGGAATAACGTATTTGTTCAGTAATACAGATGCTTGTTCAAAAAGGGGATTTTTGTAGAATGAAACAGCTTTTTTATGATTGAAAAATATTATACATGATAAAGTTCTAGATTATGTATAATATTAAGGTATTTGGAGCAAAAAGAGTTAGTAATATTCTGTAAAGTTCAATACAATGTCAACTCGCGCATCGAATTGCTGAGTTTTTAATTGTAAAACTGCAATTAAGTGAAAGTATTAAGTAATTTAAAATGCAAAAATGTAATTTAAATAAAAGTAAGTAATTTAAATGAAAACGCTTCATTATCTCAGATGCCCTTATAATATTATAGGAATTAAAATAATAATAAATGTACCAAATAGGACTTGTCATCTAATTAGGAATTTAAGTAAATTCGTATGTCAAAGGGTTAATATTACTTAATATCATCTTACTATGAAAAAAATATGAAAGCTACTTGATAACTATTATTTCCTTGATAATATATATCTCAGAATGAGATCCAAGAGTAAGTGTCTAAAAATTCTAGTCTGTAGCCTCACTTACAGACAGTGATGAGATAAAAAAAAAAGAAAGCTTAAGTCATTTGGAAGATCTCATAGATATCTGTCAAATAGTCTGTAATTTACAACTATAGAGAAGAACAAAATACGTCTACCTCATATCTAGTTGGGTAATGAATTAGACACGATAAAAGGCTGTTGTACTTCAAGTATACACCTGTTTGAGTGGAAATAATAAAGCAAAAGCACCCACAGAGTTAAAAGTTAACAACTATTCATTATGAAACATATGCTCATTGATAACTAATCTACTCTTTTATTATCTAAATGATCGTTATCAGATACAAAAAAATTTACGAGCAATAAAATGGAAAGTACTTAATGAAATAAGAATGTAATTAAGTAGAATAGCTGATAACATTTTTGCCATAAATAGATACAATGGATATTCCACGTAAGTCATATTTTGTATTTATAATTTACGTTAAAACTTCAATTCCTTATGTTAAGCATCGGAGAGCAAGTGGAAAGGGGATTGAAAAAGCAAAAGAAGTGATTTATTAGATTTCTAGATCTGTATCGTTAGCAATATTACTGATGTGTAAAAAAACCTGAAAGCCTTTGCAACATAGATAATTCATATACTCCTGGTTGCGTCTACGCCCTGTTATGAAAGGCTGACAAAAGAAAACTATGACCAAGTGGCTACGCCTCGTCCCACCTATTTCAGCCCATTCTTCATGTTATTGTTGGTCAAGATTCCCCCATTATTTATGACTCGTTTCTATAGATGATCCGTAAGTTATTCACCGGTATCAAAACTGATTCACCAGACTCTCGAAAAGTGGCTGGAAATGGTAAAAAAAAATGATCCGATTGTTTAATGTCTGATCCTTCTTCAAAGGTATATCAAACAGGCTTATGGGTTGCCGGTGATTGATTCTTATATTAAAGTGCTTATTTCGATAAAATATTGATTTTCAAATGTATTTACAGATGGATTTCGGATTAGCCTCAATTACTATTGTCATAATTAGTTAACAATTTACTATTAGTCATTTTTTTAACTTTCTCCAGGGCTTTATTTATAATAAACATTATTTAAATTCAGTTCTTCCTTTTTCATTCATTTTCTTTGGGATTGTACACAAGCGTCTTTTTTAAACAATTCTTTCCAAGGAATTTTAATTTTTTTCCTTTCCATTAGTATTATACATATCCTTTTGATTTTAAATTTGATGGCATTAATGTATTATAAATTCAAGAATCTATTTAGGCGTTGCCATACCCTAAGGCAAAACATTAAAAAAATATTACACCTTCGGTTGTTTATTCTAATAAACTGCTATGCCAACTCCAGCCGCTACTCCAGACTGCTATAAAACTATGGAAAAGCGTAAGATGCTATTGCTCTAAAGGTATTGAGTTAAGCATTTAAACAGTTGTCAAATTGGCGAACTCGATAGTTGTATTGTTGAAAAAGCGTTGAGTAGTTTGTGATGACAAAGATTTAATTTTTTTAATTTTTAAGCATAATATAAAATTTAATTTTAGTATGTCTCCTATACATGTTTACAGTTTTTAAAAATTCTTTTTATTGAATATACCACATATCTTTTAAACTAATAATAAAGATGAATGTGGGTGTTGGAGTTCCACAGGTCAGATAGTTTGACCTACAGATACTAAATTTGGCACACGTATACCTTGGAGGGTAGGAATGTGCAATTCGGAACGACTCTTTTAAAATTTCAATTAATTAAAAATTAAGCGAAATTTTGGAGTTTTTTCGCGTTAACTTGAACCCAAAAATGTATTTGACAGATTTGTAAATTTTTTTTAAATGTCATTTTAATTATATCATTATGCTTATTTACAGTTTAATGGTCAACTGAATTGTTTACGAATTTTGGGAATTAAAAAAAAATTCGTTTCAAATTTTGGGAATTAAAAAAGTTTCCACCGTTTAATCTGATCAAGTAATTTTCTTCCATTGTTGGAGGCTAAAAAGGAAGGATTTTGTTTAATATTTGTGTAGTTTACAGGATGAATGATAAAAAAATCGAATTTACAAAGCGTGAAATATAAATTATAGATGAACCGAACATTTATTTTTTCAATAGTGCTGTTATTCATAGGATTAATCTTCATTAGAAAGGTTCATGCACACAATAAACAAAGCGTATGTAAAACAATTAAAATAACCGGCTTTAATGATTGATAATTTTGAGGGGAATTAAGACTATGAAGTTATGTATATACGATTTAAATAAAATTAAATAAAACTGTTATACCCGAAAACTCGTCAGGTCACCAAAGACGACAAGATTAATCTGTTGTTATTTTATAAATTTAGATGAATATTAGATAGATTTACTTATTTTAGATAGATTAAATGGATATTTACTTTCTTAGTAGAACTATGAAGTAATAGGACTGGTCTCCATTAAAAAGTTTCATGCATTTAGTTATCAAAGCATATTTAAATAGGACAATTAAAATAAAACAGCTTTAACCGCTTAACTGTTTAGCCCGAGTGCCATACGTGCATCAATTTCTCGAATTTTGATAGTTAAAAGCAAAAAATAAACCATTCGTAACGATTATAATTCAATATTAAAATTACTTCGAATACATAGATAAGTCAAGTACTCAATGGATTTCCATTTTAATCAAAATAAAAAATAAAAAAAAATCCCAAAATAGAAGGTGTCATCTTATTAAATAGTAAAGAAAATAAAACAGTTAAGGTGTACGTACACACTTGAAGATTTTTTTTTTAATTTTAACTTTAAAAATCCAGTTTTTTCGCAGTAGGTTATTAATATATGTTTAAACTCATTTCTGCGAGAAAAAAACCACATTACACTAATTATTAATTAATTAAATAATATTTAATGAGCTAATTAGCCTATTTTTTGAAATATGATATCTTAAATTCTAATTTGTACAGACACACAATTCTAGTTGGAAATTATGCCTAATATTAGTCTTCATGTTGTCTGCCTCAAGCAAGTTATAAAAATGTATAGTTTTTTTAAACGATTTTTTCATCAACGATGAATAGAAAAAGCGAGATTTTTTCTGTAATTTTAACTTTTAAACAGCTATAAAAAATTTATTTCTATCAATATAACTTTGATTGAAACACAAAACATCCGCTATTTCATACAGATTATTTTGATATATAATTAACTGTATTTGGTTAATTTCTTGTTGAGTTATGATTGTTTAAATGAAGCAACATAGTGGAAAAATATCATTCTTCATAAAATGAGTTTTAAGAACACCGTAATTAGAGTTTTTAATGAAAGCACCTCAAGAAAAATAATTATAACTCGAGTGATATTTCGAATATTGACAACATCTTGGTATCATCTGAAAGCTAAAGGATCAGAGAATATTATTAAGCAATAAAAAAATATTCGATATTTTTTTAACGATTTTCGAAGTTTCAAGTGTGTACATACACCTTAAGTGGTTAATGCCTGACAATTGGGAGAATCAAAGACATGAAAATATATCTATCCGAGCTAAAATTAAATAAAATCAATACCCCTGCGAACCAGCTGGTGGCCAAAGAAGACTATTATTTATTGAAAAAGCCAATGAAAGGTAATATTCTTTATAGAACGACATCACATGTACATATCATATTTATCATTTCATTCATTTCGAAATTAAATTTATGATAAAAAAGGACTGGTGTTTTAGTTGAACAAAAAGGATTATTCTTAGATTCCCTAGCAGAGAAATTTTTCAAATATAGGGTTTCTCAATGTGATGAAATGTCTTTAAACGTACTTTTTCATTATAAAGAACATAAAAGGGTGAAAATAAAGCATTCCTCTGAAGCAGACAAAAGAAGTTGTTTATGAAAATCTTTTAAAAATGAGCTTTGAAAATAATTATATTTTTTACGAAATTAACCTTTACTTTCACCTCAACACTTTGGCTTCCGTTTTAATGAAAACTTATGATATTTTCTTTCAAAAGATAGTAAAGTGTCTAAAGCAAATTTATCTATGATCATTTAAGATACGGTTCTATCTATATTCGATGCTAAAACACAGTGTTCCTTTCTGCGAAATTTTCTATAAACACTTTTTTGGCTTCATACTTTTACCGTCTTTGTTATTAAAATGCATTTTTTCATAACATGAATGAGATGTATTCTTATTTAATGTATATGCCAATCAAAGTGCTTCTTTTGTAGAAAACATTGCGTCGAAGTGCAAAATTAGCGAAAGAAAAAAAAAGTCCTTTTCAAAAAATATATTAAAGTGAGAGCATTAATTATCGGCCCCTCTCAATCTAATCTTAAATGTATGATCAAGCAATAAAATTCGGCTGAGCTATCCATTTCGTATTAATGAAATAAAATGACATGAGTATCGCGCAGCAAAGCGAAAAATTAGATTAAATGCAGAAAATGAAGGCATAATTGTGACGCATATTTCGGCACAAACATATTTCGCTTTATAATTACGTTAAGGAAGCTCTCCTCAACCCTCCCGACTTTAAATAAAAGTGAAATTCATAACAGCAGATTCGACAGTGGCCTAATCTAATTATAGCGCCGAGAATGTGATTAAAAATTTGTTACCCTACTTCGAAATCGAAAGAAAACCTCAGCGTCGGAGAAGAAAATTTAATCTAGCGTATAAGATTTTGAATTAAAAGTTTCAGATTGAAGAACGTGCATTCTTCGTGTTATGACATTTTTCAAATGCCCTAACTTGTACGAAAAGATCAGGTGAAGGCCTCGAGTCAATAATTTTGCTTCGAAAACTTTCTGTGTCAGGAAATATAATCGTGTTTCCAGTGTGGATAAATTCCTTTTCAAACCTGCTGGAAGAAACGAATTAGAACAGTTCATTGCATTCGGATAGTTTGAAGTGGATAAGACTCGTAAAACAAAACTCAGTCGTGATAAATTAAAACAAGAACTCTCAAGATACTCTGCGTTTTAAAAATAGAGGAGAATATAAATGAGTCTAACATACTATATTCTCGCCATTGAATTTTTGATGAGTAATGATCATGTTCGTACTCTAGAGAATTTTCACTATTTATTTTTATAAATGGTGGTCAAGCAATAGTACCTTGTGAGGGACAAAATAATGAAAACTTATGATATTTTCTTTCAAAAGATAGTAGATTGTGTCCAGTCTAACGCAAATTTATCTATGATAATTTAATATACTGTTCTATCTATATTCGATGCTAAAGCACAGTGTTAATTTTATTTTAGCCATTTTTTATAAACACTAGAAGAGAAGAGAGGAGAATAGAAGAAATATAAATTAGTCTCACAGACTATATTCTCGCCATTGAATTTTTGATGAGTCATGATCATGTTCGTAATCTAGAGAATTTTCACTATTTATTTTTATAAATGGTGGTCAAGCAATAGTACCTTGTGAGGGACAAAATAATGAAAACTTATGATATTTTCTTTCAAAAGATAGTAGATTGTGTCCAGTCTAACGCAAATTTATCTATGATAATTTAATATACGGTTCTATCTATATTCGATGCTAAAGCACAGTGTTAATTTTATTTTAGCCATTTTCTATAAACACTAGAAGAGAAGAGAGGAGAATAGAAGAAATATAAATTAGTCTCACAGACTATATTCTCGCCATTGAATTTTTGATGAGTAATGATCATGTTCTTACTCTAGAAAATGTGCACTTTCTTATTTATAAATGGAAGACATGCAGTATTACCTTGTGGAGGACAATATATATATATATATATATATATATATATATATATATATATATATATATATATATATATATATATATATATATGATAATTTTTTTCAAGAAATAGTAGATTATGTCAAATTTAACACAAGTTTCTCTATCATAATTTAAAACATGGTTTTATCTAAATTCGATGCTAAAACACGGAGATAGTTTTATTTTAGCGATCGCAATTTTCTATAAGCACTAGAAGAGAATAGAAGAAATAGATGTGAATATAAATGAGTCTCACAGACTATATTCTTGCCATTAAATTTTTGTTGAGTAATGATCACGTTCTTACTCGACAAAATGTGCTCTTTTTTAATTTTTTATTTATAAATGGTAGACATGCAGTATTACTTCGTGAGGGACAAAATAATGAAAGCTTATGATATTTTTTTGCAAGAGATAGTAGACTCTGACAATTCTATTGCCAATTTCTCTATGATAATTTAAAACATTGTTTTATCACAATTCATTGCTAAAACATAACGATAGTTTTATTTTAGAGATAGTTCGAAATTTTCTTTAAATACTGGCAGAGAAAAATTAGCACACTGCAACATGATGTCGGAGATTTTGGAAATTCCTTTTGGTTAATGGTTTTATTTCACAGGAAATTTTCCACTGTCGAGAATTTATTTCCAGTATAATTTTGAATTGAGAGAAATAGCATTTATATAGGGACTGATTGCTTATGTAAAAGAAAATGTTTTACTATAAGAAAAAGGACCCCCTGGGGCACCTCGAAAAGAGGACGAGATGCTTCCGGTATGGTGGTTGGATCTCTCCACCCTGGAAGATGCACAAAAAGTTGGGGGATCTGGCTCTTCTCATCGATGACGGGACGTACTTCCTTCGGGAAGGATTTTACCGTACCCGGCGATGGCCCTTATGACTCAACGACTGTTATCGCCAGTTTGCTGTTGCCGCGGTCCGGTCATTCAGTTTTCTTTATCCGTGCTCCTTGAGGCTGGTAGGAGAGTCAGTGATATGACTTACTATAAGAAAGAATTTATATAACTATACAAATAAGAGAAAAATTCAAAAAAGTTTTCATGCAACAGAATTTCTTGAGATTTGCTAGCAAGTACTATTAAGCAGAAAGAAGGTTTCCTGATAATTAGTTAAATAGCTAATTTTTAACTAAACATTTTTTTTTCTGTATATAGACAATATTATTTTATCTTTAATAATTAGTGATAAAATAGATATTTTTAATTAAAATTTTTATTAAAATAGAAAATGTTATTTTACCTTTTAATGCTGTCATTCATTATTAAATGAATATATTGTGGAAATTTTAAATAATTTTAGTTATTTGCTTCCTAATTGCTACTAGTAATGCTTAGTTAAATTTTATATCGTTTTATAAAAATCAATAACTTATGGTGAAAATTGGCCTACACAGCTTATAAAAATCGATAATGCAACTAATATTCTCATTTTAATTAAAAAATTACTAAAATGATTTTGAATATTGAAATATTTTATGCTGATGAATGTTTTACAGTAAAATTATTTTATATATTTATTAAAAAAAAATCGTTTATTTACATAAAGGTGGCATTTTGTCTAGCGTTAATTTTAAATACATTTCTATTCTCTCGTTTATGACGTTTATATCATAAAGTCATCAACTGTTGTACTAATATTTGATAACTGTAACTTTTCATTTTGTGTTACGTTATACTTTAAATCTAGCACGACAATATTAAAGCATAAAGAAAGTTGCAAAGAAATTTTCTTGCTAATTATTAAACAGTTTATTTTAATTAACAAAAGGAATGAAAATATTTTCGCTCCGAGAAATGCCCGTTATCCAAGTTGCATATAAAAAACACATAAAGCATGGAAAGCACTAAAAAGAAATGACGAATCTATATATTGTTCAAACTTCTGTTCTTCGTATGCTTTAATTGCTTTCTCTTACAGGCTACATAATTATTATATTGTAATTGATTCATAACTTTCATGTACCTGTATCTTAATTTTTTAAAGAGATTACGAAATGCTATATTATTTGCATTATTACAATGAAAAAACCATTGCTTGTATGCTTGCATTTCGTTCTAAAATAAAAGAGAATTCAATAATTTATATTGATGTTGCATTCATTTAACAAAATAAAACTTAAGAAAAGTAAAATTTTATTAAATGTTCAGATTAGTAATCATAACCTAAATGTTTTTAATTAATAATTTGATTATAAGGATGGCAAAATCATCAAAAGTTTGGGGAGTTTTTAGCTAGAACAAAAAAGTATTATTAGATATTAATACAGTAGATTTGTTCTAACTCTTTAGGTGGCATGACTTTTAAATTGCATGTGATTTTCTCATTCCAATTAAATTTTATGTGTCGTTTAATAACTTTTTTTGGTACCAATTCTTGAATGTCAGTTTTGAAAAAAGAATGGAATGTAACATTTTGAATAAAAATTCCAGAAGAAAAATTCCAGGGAAATATTAGAAAGTCGTCATCGGTATCTATTATGTTTCCATTTTAATAAAAAGATTCTGAGAATTTATGATTAAGAGAGACTTAGCTGACACATCAATAAAGTACATAAATTTAGTACTGCTGTCACGCCGATGAAAACCCAATATTTTTCTGAGTAAAATGTTTAGAAAAAAGTCGATTAATATTTAGAAAATTTGGTATTTCTAAAAACCCTAGGTTTTCGGAATATGGGAAAAAATTAAATTAAAGGATATTATGAGCCGGTGCTGGTGAATAAGCTTAAGAAAAAAGATTTCTTTATAGCTAAAGGCTCGGAATAATTCTGTTTATTACTGAAAATTCATATTTTATTCTAATATATCATATTTTCATACCTTTAATTTAAATGACTTATCGTTGTTGAAGAAAGAAAGAAAAATATTTAAAGGCAAATCAGAGATATAATTTTATTTTGAAATACATTTATGCTCTCTAAAATTATAAATTCTTACTAAAGTTCTTCACTATTCAAAATAGTTTGTCATTTTAAATCATTTTTCTGTAAATTTAGATTTCAAAGTGTGTAAACATTAGTAATATATGAAATGAACTTTGCTATAATTTCAACGTAAAGCAAACATGGCTAAAGGCAATATCTTTCATTAAAAAAAAATATTGCAAAGAAAACAATCTGGGTTTTATTCATATATTTATTAAGTTAAAAGAATGAATTAAAATCAGAAAGAAAGAAAAAAAAATGCTCTCTTTTTTCTTTTGCTCTGCTAATGCTCAAAATGGCTCGACTCACAGATTGCTTTTCGGAAAGTCCATGGAAACAACTTTCATTTTAAATTTCATTCCGCCTATGTTATTCCCGCTAGACAAAATTTATTTTGACTTTTGTGTTTTATTCATCTTAAACTGTATTATTTCTGTATTATTGTATTATTTCATCATTTATTGATCTTAAATTGTATTATTTTTGTATTCTTGAATTATTTCATTAATAATTTATCTTAAATTTTATTATTTCTTTATCTTAAATTTTATTATTTCTTTATCTTAAATTTTATTATTTCTTTATCTTAAATAAGTATTATTTCTGTAAGCGTAAAAATGTTTCACAATTAGTTACTAAACGATTAAAATTCCTCGTATTTGGAGTGATTTGCATTTGTTTTTCGTTATAAAATTTACTTGAATGAAAAAATTAGAATATTTAATTTACATGCCCAAAAGTGGGGGCAAACGCTGCAGAAATTCATTTGCTTAGTGTAGCAGAAGTTTTCTAAATAAAGAAAAGTTGAAAATCGCCACTGCATACAAATGGACACAAAATGTCTTCTATAAAATAAAATAAACTTTTAGGACACAACACAGATAGGCCAGAAAATACTATTTTGAAATAACGATGCCTTTTCTACCGTGAAGCCAACTTCAACGAATTGGAGTGGAGCCAACTAACACCACTCCCGCACCAATTTAATTTTCGAATCCATTGCGCTTCCTGCAAGACGAAAATGAAAAAAAATTAAAAATAAAAATGTCATCACAGCACAATGTCCGTCTCAGTTGCAGTTGCCATCTGAGTGCTCGAATTGATTTTTTTTTCCATTTTGCATTAAGAAAACAATAAAACGCATTTTGAATTCATGTGTTTTAAAACTCTGTCATTCTTAAAATTCATCATATGCCATGCATCAAAGACTCTCGATTATATTATTTATTTTAATTTCATGTTTTGTTGTTTTACTGAATTTTTTTTTTTTCATTTGAACGATAGAAAAGAAAAAAAAAATTACTCTGTAATATGATTTGCTCATTTGGATATTTAATCCGGACGATAAATAGCAGTTATACTTTTAAAAACATTTTACAATAGCAGTCTTTAAATTTTAATATGTGGAAGACCAAGATTCGCTCAGCAGTGTTTTTGTGAAATCGTGTTTTTTTTGGATAAAATATTTATATACGAATCACATACTGATTATATCTGAATATTTTCTATCTTACCTACATTTTCTATCTTACCTACATATTTTTCTATCTTACTTACATTTTCTATCTTACCTTCATATGAATTGGTCATTTAAATAAATAAATAAAAACATGAATGCATTTAATTTAACATGTTATTCTACTGCTATGTTACAATATTTATTTTACAGTTTATCTATCATTAATTATATTTTTGAACTTACACTCCATTTCACCAGGATGAAATCAGATCCTAGATGGCGGTATATGACATTATCAGCATGAGAGCAGATAGACAAAGGCACTAATAATAAGTTATAAAACAGCTTTTTTGGGGGGGTGTAAAATCGCTTTTTTTTCAAGAAAGGCACCTATATAAATAAAATTAAAAAACAAAAATATTAAATATAAATACATAAGTAAAAAAAAAAAAAAAAAAAAAAAGCGCGACTCGAAAAGAGGACCGGATCCGCGAAGCAGGCGTCATTTATGTTGTTATAACCCTTCTACTGCACTGTCTACACTTCGAAGTAAATCTACTTATTCTAATAGTTGGTTCTAGAAAAAAAAAATGTGTGTGTAAAATCGCATTTTTTCAGGAAAGAATCTATATAGATAAACTTAAAAGGCAAAACCTTATATAAATATAAAATTTGATCCAAATCTTTAGAGCAGTTTTTGAGATACGCGAAATCAGTCAATCAATCAATAAACATATACACAAGAATTGCTCATTTAAAGATATAAGATTCTAAAAGTATAAATCTATTTCAGTTATTCTCTCTCCTGATTCAATTCCTTTCCTAAAGTTTCTATCAGAATATAAGAAATAAACCAACAGAAGAAGAAAAAAACCAACGTTCAAAATGATTTAAAAGAATCTCTCACGCCATTAGCCCAATTTTCATTATTAATTAAGAGAAAAGAAAACATAAATAAACTGCGAGTCGTTCTAATATTTTTAATTACACCAACCTATTTCTCCTTTCTCTCGCCATATGTCCTGACCCCTCCGACTGGCCATCCTATAATAATGCCCATCATTCTTAATAAACGGGGCTTCTGGAAACATTTCACCCTGGCGAAACTAGATCCATATTTTTCGTTAATTCCCGGGAAAGGACAAAGACTGGAACGTGTTGGTAGGGAACTTTTTAAAATAATGAGGGGAAACCCCCTTCGGGGTGAGGGACTTGCTTCGGAGGCTAAGCGAGGGGTTTGCTAATTGTATTTGTAGGCCTGGAATCTACCCATTGTGAGGAAATGTATAGCAGCATTGTGGGATCGCTAACATACCACTTCGTAGTGTGTTATGTGAGAGGGTGTCTTTCAGAGAAGGGTGCCCTATTCTTTGACGGAAGGAAGTGAAGTGAACGTCATACGTGGCTGGCATATATATTTCCTCAGTACTTTCCTCTTAAATGAATTAGTAATAATGCAATGGATGAATTTGACTTTATTAAATCATTTGATAATATCAAATAAATAAGAAATCGGATATAATTCTGAAAGTTAATGAATTCAGTTTTACATTTATTCCATGAGATCTAAAATCTAATAAAAAGAAATGCTCACTTAGAGTCTTCAAATAATCCTTCTTTTACAAAAATTTGAAAATGAAACA
Source organism: Argiope bruennichi (assembly GCF_947563725.1). NCBI lineage: Eukaryota > Metazoa > Arthropoda > Arachnida > Araneae > Araneidae > Argiope > Argiope bruennichi. Next base: position 123,629,266 of record NC_079162.1, read on the forward strand.
GTTTTTAAAATCTTAGATTTACCTGTTGGTGATGCACTTGAAAAAATGTGCTGATTTTGTTATTTTGTATAAGTCTCTAACATAAAATACTTCGAAAAAAAAATTCTATATTTTTTCTTACGTTCTATGTTTTCATATTTTATTTCTCTTTATGCTGCAATTGAGCATTGAAGAAGAATTTCAATATTAAAGCAATTTCGGAAAAATTACAATAAATAAAATCATTTTTAGTTCAGTGTTCGCTAGACTTATCAGTTCCGCAACTTAGAATAATTTATCTTAACTTGTTTGTACTATTTTAGAAATTACGATGTAATTGCTCTAAAGTGGAATGGAAAATTCTTACAACAACAAAATATAATAGTTCCTTATTTTGGGTTTGGTCACAAATATATAACGATTATTTTAATTTCGTTATTCCCATCATTGTCCCATTATCAATTCCCCTCACTATCAAATTAAACAGATGGATTTACAAATTAAAATTTATATATATATATAGGATTTAACGTGCTATTTTTTTGTTTTTCTCTCCAATTTTCCATAAAGAAGTTTTTATGTTTCTATCTTCCGTTAAAAAAAACCATGAAAAGTATTACGACAAAAATAAATTTCTCAAAAATTAAATATTCGAAACATTAAACATAAAAAACACTCCACGTGTTTCCTTTTAAAGTTTCATTTTTTTATAAATTGGTTACTTATTATATACTTTGATCGTGTATACTGAAATAGAAAGTGTATTTTATGATTGTAAAATATCTAAGTTAATAATTCACTCCAATTTACTTTCAACTTAGATACATACCTGGAATGTAAATTACTACACAATTCTATTTTATCCATATTACTTAACCTAACTAATCCTTTATTTGTAACAAGCCGAAAAGGTTTCCCAGAAACTTTCTCGCATACATAATATCCCCCTGCACAAAACTTTGGACTTCGGGCAAGGATGTGCACACCCCGAATTTTCGGATTTTTATTTTCACACATGATAATCATTTGCTTCGTACTATAGAAAAGAAAATCTGCACATGTGCATTATTAACCATTGTGGAACAACAGTTACAAAAACCAATTTCGGCAATTTGGCAATAATCGCTGCGATGCGATAATTTACGCAAGTATCAGAGAACCAGATATGTATGTTGGGCTCTTTCGTTTAGATTGCTTAAAAACAAAGTTTCACACAGAACTACAGTTGTATTCACACAATCATATATCAAATTTAATTTATTGAAATCATTGCATTTTTGAGTTATCGTGTTTATATTCATTAGAAAATTCGGACAGACAAAGGGTCATTAAGTTGACAGACACATTTGATATGGATCGACATTATAGATGGAAAACTTGTGTAATGAATTTCATCTTTACGTTTTGTAGGTATCGAGATCCCTTGTAACAAGACAGCCAGACAGCCAGACTTCTGATTTTGAGTGAATTTCATTCAAAATCAGAAATCTACAAATTGTGTGTGAAGACTTTATACCAAATTTCATGCATCTAACTTAAAGCCTTTTTGAGTCATAATGTTCCCAGACAGACATACAGACTTTTGTGTTTAGGAAGGTCGCAAACGTGTGGAGATTCTTCAAAAATATGAGTTCGAATTTTTTGACGATTGCAATGCCTTCTTTTTGTTTATTTTCCATGCGAGAAAGTAATAAATAACCTTAAGCCTTTGCAAATAAGTTCTTTAAGGTTGTTGTCAGCCCACTTCTATTTACAATGCGATCAATCTATTTTGATAACAAAAGGGTAAAACTTAAAAAAAAATACATAAGCTGAAACCAAGAGAAGTTAATGCAATGTTTGTAAGCTGAAAATCTATTTACATATAAACAAATAAATCTCATAAATAGTTTATACACTATAGAAATCCGAACTATTGAACGTAATTTTTTAATAGTTTCACACAAACGTTATAAAGCGTAAAGGAAATTTTAGTGAACGTTTTGGGAAAATTAATTAAATAGTTAATCCTTTAAAAATTAAAAACCATGTTTTCCTACATAAAACAGATTATCTTTATTTTAACGCTGTTATTCCTTTGAATGAAATTGTTTTATTTATTTTTCTATGTGTTGTAATGTTTATTTAAGTTTTACCTTCCGTTTTAAAATTGTTATTATTTCATGAAAAAAATTAGCTCTCGGGGATTTTTATAAATCGTTCGTTAATGTCTGTAATTTTTTTTAAAAGCTATGATATTTAAAAATTTCTTACTGTAAATGACATTCACTTTTTAAGAATAATGATTCGTACGACAAAATGATGTTGTCTAGTAAAATGTGGTTTTATTAAAAGCTATTATTATTTTGAAAACAGTATGGCTGCATAAACGCATTTTGAAGGCTTTAAAAAAATCGTTGTTTTCACGTGCGGTGTCAATTTGCTAATTAGACTTGTTACGATATCAATATTATTCTAAATCTTAACAGTAATTAGCTCGGACTTTTGTATAAGTTAACTTATAAGTCTAGCTTTAAAACTACGAATGAAAATTATGTTATGTTTAACGCATGCGCAGTTCAAAATTATTTGCTACAAATTCTCGAACTTTCTTGAATATTCGAAATATTTATTTTTAATTTTATTATAATATCTACATAGCACATTTCAGATATTCTATAAGTTTCATATGTTTTAACTGTAAACTGTACATATTATAAACAAAAAATATGCGGAAAAAATACTATTTTTTAATAAATCCATTATATTTCTCGATAATGAACAAAACTACCTAGGAAAGTTGCAAATCATTATCAACTTTCTGAAAAAATGAGTAATCATTCTCTTTTCATCAATTTCTAGTTGATCCTATTGATTGGAGGGACTTATGACGAAATTTTCAGTTAATATGTGAGGTTATGCTTATTCTTTACGTGGTAAAATTCAAGGACAATTTCTGCGGAAATGCGAAGAAAAAAATGTGTAAACTTGAAGGTGTTTCAATACTTTTTTCAGAAATTGTCTTAAAACGGTATCAAACTCTTTAAAAATAATTTATTTTTAATTTCCAATTTCCCAATTTATACAATTCTAATTAGTATCTGCCGAAGTGTGGAAATAGAAGTTCTGAATAAAAGAGTGAACTCAAGATGGTAATCGGCTTAATGGTAATGAGGCTTAATAGAACACAAGATGGTAATTGTTTTACGCAGGCACTGCATAAAACGAAATTAGGACTAATAACTAAATTAAATCTACTTATTTATGAATAATACTTATCAAAGGCAAGTAAATGTGAAGGTTATATTAATCGGTTACCTTTATCATTAAGCACATAATCCCTCATACCCTTTTCAAAGAAACAATGGGTTCAACATTGATTGAATTTCTGACGAGCAAATTAATTAAAATTCTTTTTGATAAAAGAATAAGAGACTGAAGTTTTTTATACTTGACCACATTCTTCGGAAATTTCCTCAACGTTGTCAACCAGCTCCTTTCCTACGTATTGGAAATACACTTTGAGAACAATCTACAATCAAACCTGAGGAGATTAGATTTTTGACATGAATATCTAATACATTTTTTTTTATCATGGCACTTTTTAATATTCGTATAGGAAGCAAACTGCCTTTCAAAATTTTTATTCCAACCCATTTCTCCAAAATCGACTCAGCTGTAAAATCAATGTCAAATTGGACTTGACTAGCTTTATAATCTGGAGTTAAGCCATTGCGGAAACCTTTCTATAACGATATAATCATAATCAAATAAGCACATTGAAATATATAATTCGAAGAAAAGCGTGATCATCCTAGCTATCCTTTTTTCTGCCTTTACCTTTTGCCATCGAATTACATGATTTTTTTTCGTCCCAACTTTTTAACTTTAGAAAAAAAGTAAGTTCATTTGTTATGAGACCGGTCAATTCATTGCTTACCAGTAAAATGTTGCTGCAAAGAAGAAAGAAAAATCAGTGATTATCTGTAAGAGCCAATATTTATACAAAGATTGATGTCATCTCTTCTGCCTTGATAAGACCAACCGAAAGCAATAAATATTAGAGTACTCGCGAAAATCTCGTATTTGCTCAGTAGAAATTGTACGTATTTAACATAAGACTACTTCTTATTTTCCTTATTTTCTGGAGGAAATGCGTGGGAAACTTGGTTGTGCTCTTTCCATCTCCTAAGGGCCTATTTGCCATTTGACAAGTAAGAAACCTGGCTGGTCCATCACTTCTCTTATAGAAATTCTAATAACGATTAAATACTCGTTTTAAAGTAAATTCAATGTCATGGATTATTGGCTTGGTAATATTAGACTGCCTAGAAATAAGTAGAAATTATTATCAAATTATTTTTATTCCCTTTTAACAGTAATCCACGTATTTCTTTATAATTTGTCTTTTCTGCAATCCGTCTTTCTTTCCTTGGCTGCTACCGCATAATGAAACAAAGAACAATTTTTAAATGATTCAAATGAATGAATTATGAAAAGTAGCGTAAATAAGCTCCTCCTAAGATATAATTTATATTCAAAGCACTCAATTAATTGAAACAACGCATCAATGGAAAAGTAATCATCTCCTCTACATGGGTTTCTAACAATGCAGTCTGAACTTTCAACAAGCGAATCCATAAAGTACTTGAAGAATTATTCTGTAGTTGCCTCTGTCCAAATCAATGGAGCGAAGTCTAAAGCGCAGTGCTTACAGACTGCTTTTCAATTCTTTATGCGGTTGAAATCTTTCGCGCACATACTTCATCCCAGAGCTTCTTAACATCTTTGCTGATCCCTCTCGCTTGGGGATAAAATGATGGGCGAATTTATCTCCCCGACGACTCCCCAGAGCCAGTAGAGCTGCCATGATACAATACAAAAACTTATCATCCATCAAGGAGTTTAGGGAAAGTATTATAAAGAAGGTGTGCTTGGAACTCTGAAAAAACATTAGCTTCTATCAACTGTTATTGTCCAGGTGATTGTAAAGAATTGTACACAGCCTGAGGCGACTACAGGAAAGATAACAAAAACAGGAGTTATTTTTTTCTAAGAAACGTAATATACATGAAAGGATTTTGGAACACTTGCGTGCACGAGGAAAAGATCATATTTTGATATGGTCCGTATAGAATTTGACACATTTTTTCTTAAAACTAATCGATCCGAGGCAATAAGATACCAGCTCGAGCACTTGACTTTATTCCTCTCATTTTCGATTAGAATTCCATAATGAATTTCGAATTTTTTATGTAATTTTGGATTTTTAAGTGAATTTTTTCAATTTAACATGAATTACGATTTTTTATAGTACAATATATTCTCTTTTTTCTCAATATATATATTATCACTATATAAAGGGGAGCTAGGGGCTTGTTGTAACAGTGGTAAGTTATAACAAGTCCTTTAAGCAGTGATTTTTATAATTTTTGATCAGAAATTTTATTAAATATGAGCTTTATGACTGAACCTATTAAATAAGCACAGTTAGTGTCCTGCCGAAACGGTAGTGAACATAATCCATTTAATCTTATAAATGGAAAAAAAATTAATGGATCTCGTAAAAAAGTTTTTATTTATTTATTTGTCTTTGTATCAGGTTATATAATACAGTTTAAAATTTTTAATTAGCGCAATATTAATTTATAAATCCATATAAATGTCCAAAACCATAAGATGGGGCAAGTTGTAATACGTGTTATCCTCGTGTTTCGATTTGTGTTGTTAGACTTTTTGCTTTAATTGATATCATGTCAATTACTTAATTTTTATTAAAGTAATTTGTGAACAGTTTCTGATTGAAAGAAGGAACAAAATATTATTTACAAAAAGATGACAGAGTGGAAAGGAAGCACACATATACATACATATCAAGCAGATATTATCCAAACACATTAAACCGCACTAAAGCAAAATACATAGCTGCATCACACTTCGGAGAAAATAGTGGAGGAAATGAAAGCGATTACAGAACAGAGGAATGAATTGCAGAAAAAATTATAAATCTAAACGGTTCTATCCATTTATTTTCTTGTTTTAGAATGAGGAACTACAAAAGGGAATCTGAACTATAAAGGGAAGCCTTCATTGGTATACTATATATGATTAGCTTCAATCGAAGTATTAGAAAAGAAAATATTAAGTATTAGAGATGAAGCTCAGTTATTCAATATTTGTAAGAAAATAAAGTCTATACAAAATCTTGTAGCCTTATATCATTAATCCTTTAATCATTGCATTTACCAATATTAAGATGTAAAACTGATTAAGACCACTCTCTGAAATTAATCTAAACGAAAAGAAAGTGTGATGTTTACTTTTATTGAATCTAATAAAAAATTTGAAAATGGAAATGATATACCGGGTGTCCCATAAATTTGTAAATACTTTTAAAATTCATAAAAATTGAAGGAATGAGTATATTTTAATGCGGTTTGCGAAACTGTTATTCTCATAAAGAGAGATTTTTTTCCCTACAAAAAAAAAAAAAAGTTCAAAAATTTGTCGATAGAGGGCGCTAAACCCAAGCAAAACATACAATTCTACGGGAAAAATATTTTTATTTGCATGCAAACAATTGTTTACATGCGTATCACACCAGTACTACAGTACTTGTTCTATGTGTCCGCCATCACCACAAATAACAGTTTGGAAGCGGGAGACAACACTGGTAACTGCATCATACAGCATATCCGGATGAATGCATGAGATTTCGTGGCGAATGGTTCCTTTAGCTGCACTAACGAAGCTGGCCAACGGCGGTACACCCAAGACTTAAGGTAACCCCATAGCCAAAAATCAAGGGGTGTTAAATCTGGTGAGCGCGGGGGCCATTCATGTGTAAAGTGACGGCTGATTATCTGTTTTTCAGTAAAAGTTCTTCTCAAAAATGCCTTCACTTCGGTGTTGATGTGAGAAGGTGCCCCGTCTTGCATGAATGTCACTGTGTCAAGGACATCGTGTTCCAATAACGACGGTATCACTTCCTTCTGTAACATTTCCAAGTAACTTGTTCCATTAACTGAACATGTCTTCCATCCTGCTTTTTTACAGGGCTTTTCAAAGAAAAAAGGGTCTACAATAATGGATGCAGTGAAACCACACCAAACAATAACCCGTGGTTAATGCAGGGGCTTCTCAGTGTAAGCATGTGGATTCTCATGTGCCCATATTCTAGAGTTATGGGTATTAACTGCTCCATGCAAAGCAAAATGAGTCTCATCTGTCCACAATATTTTCAGCAGCTATCGCGGATCATCTTCAATTTTCGCCAAAGCCCAATTTGAGAATTCCAATCTCTTAGCTGTATCATTTGGTAAGAGCTGATGTAGCGATTGCAATTTGTATGGGTACAATTGCAATACACCATGAAGGATACGTTACACCGAAGTCTTTGGTATACCAGTTATTCGTGCCACTTCTCGTGCGCTACTGACTGCACTTGTAGACTGTTCCCTTAGCGTGTCCATTTGCGAAGAGACATCGGGGGTACGGACTGTTGTTAAACGAGGTGCACCACTGCGTAGCCGATGACACAAACTTCCAGTTTCTTCGAAACGGGGTACTAGGGAAACAAGTCCAGCAGGAGTGATCGGGCCTGAACCTTTCTTCAATCTTTTCTGGGTCCTAAACTTTCGTAAGGCTTCAGCCGCCGATTCGTTGCTGACATAAAACAACTTTACCAATAGTGCTTTATCCATCAGTGTCAACATCTTAATACAAACCTTATGCAAACCTTTAGAAATGATGTGTCAATCGCTCACTCTGCCTTTCATAAGACTTTAATTTGCATATTTCCACTGATTTGCTTGTTTGCAGGGCCCTCTAATGACAAATTTTTAAATTATTTTTTTTTCTGTATCAAAAAAAAAATCCCCCTTCATGAGAATAATAGTTTTGCAAACCGCATTCAAATATGCCCAGTCCTTCAATTTTTATGAATTTTTAAAGTATTTACAAACTTATAGGACACCCGGTACTATCATAACAAAATCATTGCTTAAATATTGTATCTCAAATTTTTATAGAGTTATTTAATGGGGGAAAGTAGACAAAAAATCCAGAGAAAAAAACATTTTAAAATGTTTGTTGCTATGGTTTACGCCTGTGACTCAGATAATCAATCTAATTAGATAATTGCTTCTTTGCTATTCCTTAAGTGCATTAGATAAGGAGTCATCTAATTAGATAGGAGGTATGAACTAAGTAGGTAAGTAGGTGCTTATTATAGAATAGTCACACAGAAACTATCCAATTGAAACGTTACAGCCACAACTCTCACCTGATATTCGAACATATATCTAATTAGATGACCCTTTCTTTACCATCTCTTAACTTTAGTAGAGAAGAGGGGCATCTAATTAGATAGATTGTTCCGTACCATTAGATAGCAAGTGTGAACTACAGGTGAGTCTTCCGTGAAATTAGACAGTAAGTGTGAACTACAGGTAAGTCACGTGGTAGTCATCATGTTAAAATTCTTATAAACAAGTACATATTCTTTAGTACTTTTGGCTAATTTTGTTATTTAAAAAAGGATGATATAGTAAAATTGTGGCTAATTGGAAAATATCATTTTTCAAGAAAATAGGAATTTATTTAAAAACTGCATTTCACAATTTTTATTAAAATTAATTAAAGAAAGATAAAATCCGGAAAAAATCAGTTGAAAGAAATATTTTCTTTAAATTTTAAACTACGCCAAGTTTTTTCTGGCGCAGAAATTATTTTAATAGTTATACATATAACATACAGAACATTGTAAAATATTCAAACGTACAGAAATATGTAAAATTTGTAACACAGGCAAACAAAATGACACACAGGTAACAAAATTTCTTTGATTTCAAAAACTACAAAAAAATGAATAAAAAAAATTTAAAAAGTCTACAATATCCAATAAATAAAAATTTTCGTAAAACAAATAAAATCACCGCTTTCAAACGATTTTTTAAAACTCTTTTTGACTCTAATGGTGTGAGTGGAATTTTCATGTATCCTTGAAGGTTATATTCAAATGCTTTTTCTGATTAATTTACCTTGCTGACATTTCATGTTTTCGGTGTGTCTCTCATAAAAACAAACAAGCTCTGCGTGAAACCACAAACAATCGTAAGCGATCCATCATAAAGTTGTCCTAAGGGAATGCGGAATACCGGTAAAAGTGTTGACGAAAAATCATAAATGCGAAAGCAAGGCCTCAAGTGACAGGAATATTGGCGTCTCTTGCGGAATCACTGTGGGAGTTCTGTGACTTCTAATTAACTTTTATTTTGCGTTATGATGATTTCTGTATAACTTAAACTAAACAATTTTGAATTACTTTTGAATCTACCTTACTTTATGAATAGTTAACAAACAGTTATAATTTGTTTTTTCACTTGATTTACTAAGGAAATTTTAATTCAGAAATCATTCATTTTAAATAATTTTACGTAGAATTTTCTCATTCATTTTTATTACGTTCCTTATAATAATAAGGATAAGAAAAATAATAAGGATTAGTTATTATAATAATAAGGATAAGAAAAATAATAAGGATTAATTATTATAATAATAAGATAAGGATAATAATAAGGATTAATTATTATAATAATAAGGATTAGTTATTATAATAATAAGGATAAGAATAATAATAAGGATTAATTATTATAATAATAAGATAAGGATAATAATAAGGATTAATTATTATAATAATAAGGATAAGGATAATAATAATAAGGCTTATAAGGATTTAGATTACTGCGATTGAGAATTAAAAAATAATATGCTGAATGCCATAAGGTGAAATAAATACATATGAAGGAATACAGGAAATAACTTTTATTAGTATTAATGATATCTCTTCTGTTTTTATTACGAATAGATTTTCCTTAAATTTCATATGACTATAAATTACACAAATATGAACATATACTGATAAATAAAATTCTATTCTACGGATTTCATCTAAAACGATATTAATCCACAATTTTGGTGTTAAGACCCCTTACCAAATTTATTCTACTAACAATTTCGATTTTTAAGTTATTGTGTTCAGATACTCACTGAGAGACAGATATAATTTTTATCGTTTTTAGGAAAAGAGGCAAGGGGAATTTCGGGATCTTTAAAATGTGTAAATTTCGATCAATAATTTTAGCAATTTTAAATTTTAAAAATGATAGCAATTACAAATTTCAAAACTGTTAGCAGTTTCCAATTTTAGTCAAATTTTCTGCAACTGCAATCCTTTTTCTTTGGGTATTCTAAATTGGATCATTAAAAATGAATTATTTATTGTTTTATATTTATTTATTCGCGTGCTGTAGTCCGAATCAATGCGAATGTATTTGCTAATGTTCTTTAAGCTATTTTATTTATTTGAGCACTCTAAATTTTATGCATAGCCCGACATATAAATTACACTACTTGATATTTAAAAAAAGTAAATAAATAAATTCATAAGAATTTTTTTTTAATAGAGATTCTTCTTCGTCACATTATTTAATGTCTAATTAATTAATGTCATGATTTAATGTCTAATAGCACTGAATAATATTGGGCTAGTAGAAAATTTTAAATGTGCGTATTCCTTCCAGACTTTCCAACTTTTTAAAGAATTTCCATAAAATTGATTTTACATGAAAAAATCTTTCGAATTTATCTAAAATCATTTTTAAATAAAAAATTTCTGATTTGTTATTAATTTTTCATTTGTAATTTATTTCTAAATTTCATCTTCAAAAAAACTTGTAAAGCATAGCTTCTCAATTACTTTTTTTTATTGATTTAAGTGCCTTATTAAGGAAAAAAGAAAGAACGAGATTGCTTTGTTTATGCACATAATTCAACAGAAGGAACTAAGAAAAAGGAATTCACAGAAACAAAAGAGGAATTAAGATTCTGGATAGATAGTGGATAGGAAATATTTTTATCCTGTTTATCGCTGAAGGTGAAAGTATCGGAAGCTTATATTATTGATGGAATTAAATATTGTATCTAAAACCAGACTTAAGGGAGAGGGAGATTAAATGATTTTGATTCTAAGCTAATGTCAAGTTTCGGAGGCCTGGTGGCAAGGTCTCGTTTTCGGCATCGGAAAGTTTCAGGTTCGATATCCGATCTGATTCATGTTAAATACGTCGTGGCCAAATGTCTGCAGCTCTGGCGCAGAAGTTTGGAGAGGAGGTGACGGTTCAAATGTCGTCCTCGTTATCTGATCGTAGCTCAAAATTGTGGTGCTCGTCCTAAAATAGCCCTGGGGTTGCTTTAAAAAATACACCTAAATGTATTTACAAATGTAATGATATGTTAATGTAATGGTAACTAATTTAATCAGAAATCGTATGGAATTCCTCTTGCCCTATTTTTCTTTAGTTTTTTGAAACAATCAAATGAATCCGAAGTAAAATCGAAGTATTTCCGTACTCTTTCAAATCAATTTGAAAATACCAAGAGCACGCGTCAGAATCGCTTTTCTAATTTTTTTTCTTTCTTACTTAATGAGCTAATTTGTTCTGATATAAATAAGTGACGATTCGTTTATGTAGTATTGTAATATCTGATGTTCTGTCCTTGAATGCAAAATCGAGACTTTAACTTTAGAATAAACTTTAGAGTAAATTCGCTAACCATGAAGATCTTTTTTATTATTTTTATTATTACAAATAAATGAATCGCTATAGTCTCTTTGAAGTTTTTAACATTGGCCAGCAGCGGAGGAAGTGGAATTCATTTCTGAAGCATTTGAGGGAAAAAAAAAATCTGAAATTGCGCACACTATTCTACTTAGATATAGATTGATGAAGAATGTATTAGGCAAACTAAATGCTTTTGGGATTTCATCATAGATTGCAGCTGCTTAAAGGTAATTCTTAAAAGCAATAGTAGATTTTCGCATCTGCACATAGTGTTCTCAAACGCTATTTTTAAACAATTGAGTCCATTATTGATTTCACAATGCATCATTTTTTTAATTAATGTTATTTTCTAGTTTTTTTTTTTTTTTTGTAATTAACCCCTTACCTGTCGCGGATAACTTGCGAGATTCGGTCCCCAGTGCCACGTATATATACGTATATAGTTGCGAGATGTATATATACGCCAGTTGCAGTTACCACATTGACTTAGGGAGACGTATATACACGCCCGCGGCAGGCAAGGGGTTAATACATTCGTCAGTTATTAAAATTAATAAAAATGAGGCCATTTTCATTTTTCGACTATTTAGAAGCAAGAGTCCGATATTTATACACTCAAGGTGTAAATTAAACCCCTTATCTTTGACACTGCAGTACCATACGTAAACCCCTTACCAAAACAGTCGATATCTTTGAAATTTACGCTTATATCCTAACCAGTTATATAAAATTTTCTTCTAACATTGTCTCTTAAAATTCTAAATTTACTAAATTATAAATAAATATTCGTGTATAATTTATATATTTGACATTCTTCGGCGAAATTAAATATTCTAGTTCACGTGATCAATTTTCTTTGTAAAAAAAAGAATAAGAGTATATATCACTATTTCTTACAATTAGTTATTTCTTGATCAAAAATATGGATGCTAAAACTAAATCGTAAAATCCTGCCATTTTGATAGAAATATTATAATTAAGCTAGAATTATATTCACATTTATAATATATTTCAATTTTTTATGAATGTTTGGAATTTCTTTCTTCCTTTTTCAATACGTTTTAATTTCTTATAATATTTCTAGGTTTTCGATAAAAACTTTTATTTCTTGCTTTTTACCATACTAATAAAAGTGCGTTAATTTTATTTTGTTTTTATAATTTCCTATTTTATAATTTTTAATATTTTTCACAATGCTCATCATAATGGTTTCATAATTTCAATGGAATCTAAAAATTAATATTTTTCTAATTAATTTCTTGATAGTATCAATTCTGTAAAATTAATTTTTAGCTAATCTAATACATAAACTGCTGACGAAGAGCTCTAAATTATTAAAATATTCTACTGATATATGATTCCAACAACTATAAAGAGTTTCAGAACTCTAGTACATAAGGAAGTGAAGGAAAAATTTCTATCCTTACAAGAATGACATGTTCGAAGTAAAAAGTGCTTAAAAAGATTCAAATGAAAATAGTTAAGTTACCTAAAAAAAATTAAATCTCATAGAAAGAGTACATAGTTGGTGGTGCAGTCATTTTAAAACGCCTTCATGTATTAAGTAGCCAGAAAGGATATCAAATTTATTTATTATAGATTTTTATTCTTCTTGAAACATTTCATATTACTTAGGTAAAATTTGGATTTGGCATTGATGAAAAACTTCTAACGAAGAACAACGCAGAGCATGCTGTTTGCTATTTCTGTTCACAGGGTGAAAAATAAATAAAATTTTTCACTATCAGGAAAATCAAAAGAAGGAACAAAAGAACTATTTAGCATTCACGACAAATGCGCAATGTCAATTTTATTTTGATATTTGGAACTTCACAATTTTATACAGGGTGGTTATAATTAAACTTCCCCTATAAGCAGCATCCTACAACGCAAACGGGGGAGTGGATTGCAACGAAATTGGGTATACAGACTATACACGAGATGCGCTCACGGAATTTCGGAAAAAAAATAATCCAAAATGTCCACCAGAGCACAATAAACGACTAAAAGCAATACAGAAACAATATTAACAATCCAGAATAAGAATTATGAGTAATAAAATGTAAAACCGGGAAAAGTAGTCAGTTCTAGGAAAAAAATGTCAAGATTTGCATGCTTGCGAAGAGAAGGAACCTTTATGGAAACCCGGTTAGGTTAAGAAACGTGAGGCCGGGATAGCTTGGTTGGAAGAGCGTTGGATTCGCGCCCCTTAGGTTGCGAATTCCCCGCGTTCTTGGTGGCTGACGCGCGCATAAATCTGCCGTGGTCAAAAAGTTTTCCATGTCGAGAGTAATACCATTGGGGGTACTGGATCAGGGGTGATCGTTCTCTCATTCAGGTCTAAATTACGATCTGCAAATGAGGTCCACCCCGTAAAAAGGGTTGTGACGTGTGTGTAGCTAAGTCGTTCTCTTGGCCCTAGATGGCGCTGCTATAAAAACAAGAGACGCTCCCCCACCGGCTTAAAATCGCTGTCTTCGTAACAGCAGGCTTGTCTATGGCAAGTGCCATAAGAAACAACAACAAGAAACGTTTGCAGTCGTTGTCATGCTTTTTGTCGATGTTTCCGGCTGTAATGATGATGGTATCTTGTTGCGACGGTGTTGTGACGTTGACTGACTTAAAGAACTCCATAACCCTTCATGTGCGAAGCATCACAACTAATCAGTGACGATCTGCTGTTGAACATACTGTTCATCGACTTGACATTTTGTAGGCGAATGAGGGTGGTCACATGGAGCACTTTTCCCTACATCCTTCCTGGACACAATTAATAACTGCTCCTCTTGTGCATTTTTGTCCTAATCTGTTCTTTTTTCTAAGAACTTTTTTTTTCTCAAGCAACGTACTGTTATTTTTTTCCTTACCATTACTGAATGCAGTCCAATGACAAGGCGATCAGGTATTATTCAATAAATGTTAATGTTGTTTCTGTATTCCGTTTTGGTCGCTTATTGTGTTAAAATTAAAAAAGAAAAAGCGCCGTCTAGTGGACAATTTGGAACTAAACTTTTTTTTCGAAATTCCGTGAGCGCATCTCGTGTATAGTCTAGATACCAAATTTCGTTATAATCCGTTCATCCGTTTGCGTTGAATGATGCTGTATATAGGGGAAGTTTAATTATAACCACCCTATACTTTTATAAAGGAAATGACATGACATCACAACACATAGAATGAATAAATCAGATGGCATTCGAAGGTGCATTTGCGATATGGCTATGAAGTAAAAGGATTTAACTTTATGTTATATTGTTAAAGTTCAAAACTATTTACTCCATCCTTATCGTAGCATTAGGGGTAAATGAACGACAGTCCACACAGCAGCAATGAGGCGGGAACTATGGTTGATTTGAAATGGTCATCAATGGCCATTGTACAATTTTTTTCCGTAGGCGATATGTCGCGTTATCAGAGTGGAGGTGACTCGACTTCTCACCTTATTTTATTTACCAAGAAAGTGAGAAAAGACCGCAATAATATGAAGCTACTCATTCTCATATTTGTGGTACCGCCAATAAGGTATGACTAGTTTTAAATAAAATGTCGATTTTCGAACAAAAGTTCTTCATTTCTTTAAAATAAAAGCTGTTCATATTTTGCGAGTTATATGTTACAACTAGGAAGTCTTGATGTCTTATAAATACTATAATAGCATATAAATTTTTTAAGAATTTTAAAAAGTTTCTGATAAATAATTTCATATGGGTGAATATGATAATTTTTTTTCTAATGCATGTGGAACTAATTGTGAACTTCAACATGTGAAACTGATTATATAACCATCATGTATTCAGAAATGTAAAACACGGGGATAAAAGTTTTACCCGGAATTGATACGATGATATCATTTTATTCGTATTACATTCTGATGCAAATTTGCATCTTGAAGCTCAAATTTTATCTAGAATTGAGGTTTATTAACAGAAAATATAAGAGGAAAAAATATTAAAAAAAATCTACATTGTCAAAACAGTATCAGAATGTGTTGCAAAAATATAATAAGAAAGAGTATAATCGAATTATTTAACAGTATTTAAAGTAATGAAATCATAAAATTTCATTACTTTAAAATGATGCTCTCTGCAAGGGAGCATCATTTTAAAGTAATGAAATTTTTATGAAAGCTTAATTCTTACAATATCTTACTTGGTACGAAATTTAAAAATAAATATAGAAAAATTTTCTTTTTTATATAGATTTCACAGTATTTAAAGAACAGTTTCTTATTTATCAGCATCAATCAAACATTTAGATCCGAGTGCCAGCTTCAGTAATGCCAAGGTGGTTCACTCGAGAAAACAACAAATGATTAATAACGAAATCTTTCACCTGGTTTAGAAGGATTTCGAGTCATTTAAGCATTTCCTTCATGAATTTTGGCAGAGTTGATGAATTTAGAATGATCCCCTAACTCTAGAATAAATTATTAGACTTTCTATTTTGTTGATTTTTAATTATAATGCCGTATATCTGCAGGAATGTTTTGAAATCCAGTCCGGTAAGACATAACATCTTAAATTAATTTGAACGCTTACAAGTGTTAACCTGTTTGATTAAAATAAAAGATTTTGTCCTAAGATTGTAAAGAAAACTACACATGACGAAAGTAGGTCTTTTTTTTTTTGAAACTATAATCAGAAATTTTGAGGTGCTCTGTAAGCAAAATGTTCTCAGTTAATAAATGCACATTCATAATTACAGCGCATAATTGTGAATTTATTATTGAAAAAAATTCTTTAAAAGAAAAAAAATGACCTGTAAATATTTCTAATTATCGTTCAAATATGTTATTTAATTTATACCCTCGAACGAATTATTACAATTGATATAAAAAGCCAAATTTGATTTATTTTTTTATAGTCATTTAAATTTAATGTACTTAGGTTTCTATAACTCAAGTTTGTTGTTAGAAATCGGGTAGAGGGCTGTTTCCTGAAAACAATGCAGGAATATTATCTTTTTACTGTATAAATCTACAATTTTCGTTTTAGAATGGAGAAATTAGGTTATTTATCTACAGTACTTCAATTTACATTATAAATTCACTGTGAATTAACTAGAAGCAATCCCTGTTATTTAGTACCTCCTTCTAGAGATCTAACTGTTTCAGAAAGTCTAAGTATACTATGTTGTTATTTATTGTGCTCGATTTCTATTTGAGTTTCGAGCAGATGATTTGTTTGTCTACTTGAAAAGTATCTTCACGCCATTGTATAGCCGATAATTGGTCAATGTTCTGATTTATTTCTTAGGAAAATCCTTATTAGGAGAGTATTTGCACAGAATTTCTTAGCCATTAAATAGTCAACTCAAAGATATGAGATTTTAAGTTGACTCAAACCACTGTCGTAGTTTTTTTCTATTGGAATTCTCTAGGAATTTAATTCTCTCTAATTCTCTAGGGAAAAAAATTCAAGAACTTTTTTCCCAGAGAAAACTAATTACAAATTTTCTTGAGCAGAAAAATAAACTATTGTCCGAGATTATCTTATTCTTTATTTTATCTTTGTGACCTTCACTTACTTGAACTCTAAAAATTCTGCTTTCATATAAATACATTGAAAAATAACTATAAAGATGCCTATAACTGCTTTTGTTCATTGGATCAACACATTTTACTGTTACAATTTTTTTGAGGCATACATCTATGCATCTTCTTTATAATGTGGAAATCTGAAGTTTATAATGTGGAAATCTGAGTTTTTGATGAATATACATTTTTTCAATGAAACTCAAACAATCAAAAATTTAGAGTAAAGACGATCTGAATTATTCTATTACAGTCATTTAACTTTGATAATGCTTTAAACGAGACAGAACTACTATTAATCTAATTCAGTATGCATTCACAAAATATAATAATGAATGGATGAGTTAGAATTATACTGGTATAAGTCACATTTTTTTTTTCGCAGAAATTTACATAATTCAAGAAAGACTGCTGTAGATTCGTAAGCAAAAATGCTATGTTAACATTATATATGTTGCACTTCTAATGAAGCGTAGAGGCTTGATTTGAAGTTGTGGATGATTCATTCCAATATGTTTGTGATAAAAATGGATAAAACTGATAACTTAAAAACTTTAAAAAAATCATTCTTAGTTTAAAAAAAAAGCAATTGTTATTCCAAATGAACAAAATTCATCAACTAAATAAATATTAATTCCTTATTTTATTCTGGATCTGAATCTACAGTATCCACGATTAACCATGGATTAAATCGTCAGGTGGAGCCTTCGCATTCAGGAGTCGATCGAAGGGTAAGGAAAAATCATGTTTCATTTGTGGAAAGCGTTCCTGAAGATTCATCATGCTCTCTTCTGTATCCTATCTTCTTCTTGGATGCAGTTCAACCAAAGATGGTAATCTATCACTCCTTGCTCATCATAGATTAAGCACAGATAATGGCATGTCATCGTTGAATGTTTCATTATACGGCATAGAATAAGAAACGAGCTTTCAAATTCCTAATCCTCTGATTCTTCACCCAGTTAACGGAGATAAAATTATCAATATTATGTCTACGTGTATTACAGTATTCCTCCTCAGACATATGCTTATAGTTTCTAACAAAAATACAGCTTTATTATCTACTATTATATTAAAAGAATTATGTAAAACTTACGCTTTATTCGCTTTGTGATTGGTAGATAGTGAGTCACCAGACATTTGATGTTTGTTTTTCCAGTATCGTTTGAAATATTTAATAAAAATTATTATTACTTCATATTAAATATTTATATTGCACTTGATGGTGAAATGGCGACAAAAAGAAAAAAAGTAAAGCTTTAATTAACAGAAACTGTGATTTAAAAATAATATTTATTATTTCTACTTTTAGACATTCTGTTTTTGGCAACAGTGATGAATAATTTTCCGTTTTGTTTATCCTTTTTGAGTAATGTAACTTTTTCTTCTTTTGGCTAGTAATCGTCTGAATATTTAATCAATATATGTGTTAACCCTGCATTGTTTTTGTAAAATAGTAATGGAGCTTCCAGAAATATCAGATGAAGAAAAAATGCGAAGACCGGGCGATAATTTATCAATTTGAAGAGAAAAGCTGATTGTAAAGCTGCTAAGTAGCGGCAGAATGCGAAAAATTGATTCAATATTTAGGTTACTTAACTTCCCGTTTTAAAGCAACACTAGGGATATTTTGGGACGGACGTCATAATTCTGAACCGTTGTCAGATGACGAGGACTACACCTTATCTAGCACTCCCCTCTCCAAGCTTCCACATCACACCAGCGGGAGGACGTTTGACCCCGACTGTTTTGGTATGCACCAGAACCGCTTACACGACGTTTCTTCGGTGGAATCTGGTCTCGAACCTGAAATCCCCTGGTTCCGAGGTAGACACTTTACCACCAGGTCACCGCGGTCGTCTTTAGTTTTTAGATATCGGAGATATATGCAAAGAATAATCTCATTATAGGGTTTTGAGTTTTGAATTGAAAGTAAGCCAATCGGAAAATGTATGTTCTCATCATGGAAATATTAAGCTTCCAACATTGAACGAATGTTCAATCGGAAAATGTATGTTCTCATCATGGAAAGATTAAGCTTCCAACATTGAACGAATGTTCAATCGGAAAATGTATGTTCTCATCATGGAAAGATTAAGCTTGCAACATTGAACGAATGTTCAATCGGAAAATGTATGTTCTCATCATGGAAAGATTAAGCTTCCAACATTGAACGAATGTTCAATCGGAAAATGTATGTTCTGATCATGGAAAGATTAAGCTTGCAACATTGAACGAATATCCCAAAATCTAGCTAACTGGAATGAACGAACATCGCGTACAATATCGGACGTGGGCGATCGGGGTTTGCGAGTGAAAACAAGCAGGTGGCTAAGGCTCCTAGTTATTATTATTATTGTTAACCCGAGATG
Source organism: Argiope bruennichi (assembly GCF_947563725.1). Lineage (NCBI taxonomy): Eukaryota > Metazoa > Arthropoda > Arachnida > Araneae > Araneidae > Argiope > Argiope bruennichi. The sequence goes on from NC_079162.1 coordinate 123,648,753, forward strand.
TCTTTTAAATTTTAATGTTTATTTACGTTCTTGTTTTGAACAAATAATAAGAACTATAATATTTATAAATTCATTTAAAATTGTTTTTTAATAAAGTAAGGAAGTAACGATCTTAAATTTTCAGTATATTTTTTATAACACAACTCTTATATACCAAACATTGATATAAAGGAAAGCATATCTTCTATTTCTTACGAACTTTCTTCTAAATATGGCTTTCATTCACCGCTGATCTTAAAATTGTGTAATGCATATTGAAAGCTTTCTTTAGAATCCATTGTTTTGTACAGGAATCTTTCTCAGAAGCACGTGGTAACATTTTGGAAGCGTTAGCAAGGACAGTGGCTTAAGTCTGACTTACATCACTTTGTTAATAAAAAAAAAATAGTTGTTTCTTTTATCATTAGAACTTCCAATGCCATTTTTTAGCAGTTGAATAGAGCTCTGACCTCATTCCTGTCTTCTTTTAACAGCTTGGCATGACGAAATAAAATACTTATGTTTAAGTCTTTTTTAAAAGTTGATTTCCTTCATTGTAATTTAAATCCCCCATATAATAAATAAACTCTACTTTTAAATTTTATTCAGATATTTGTATATTGTCCATATTTATTCTTTTGGGTCGCTTCAGCTATTCCATCTATTTTTTGCTTTATTGATTCCATAATTCGGTTATTTTGTTTATCAGTTCGATCACTCCCATCAGGAGCACCTCAGAATTGAGGATGAGAAGCTTCTGGTATGGTGGTTGGTTCTCGCTACTTTTCTGGGTACAGAAATGGCGTATTTCGGCTGCCTCCTATCGAAGACGGAACGTGCTTTCCGCTGGAAGGGTTGTACCGCGCCTGGTGATTGCCTTAGGACTCATCCTTAGTTCCAGCAAAATTCTGTCACGGCGGTCCGGTCATTCAAATTTAATCCTACTTCCTTTAATTAGGCGAGATGGAGTAGCCTTGTGAGATTTTTAATTCAATTAATAAAAATCTTTGTTTACTGCTCCAAAAGTTTGTTTAAAACTTACATTCAATCAATAAATATGATCATAATATGAGAACATATGATGATAAAACATAATTGTATATATAGCGCATAATTGTCTCTTTTACTCGATTATAAAATGGTCAAAAGATATGGGGTTATCAAATTAATTTATCAAACAAGATGATAAATATAATAGATTCTCGTATAAAGTACTTTTATGTATCATGATTTCTTGTAACTAGATACAAAAATTATGTTCACATGTACAGCTTTAAAGAGTCCTATGTAAATCATAAAAAATATGTAACTTTTTATAGCCTTTTTTTTTGCAGAAGTTTTTTTTATCCGTTGTTTATATATGGAAATTGAAACTGACAGCTTAAAAAAAGTAACATCTTACTAGTACTATGAGTAGTTATAAATTAGAGACATAATTTTAAACTTGAATAAATTTGTCTGATAATACAAGCCCCGCTAAAGGGAATTAATGGTTATATGAAAGTGCTACCCTCTTTGTACGAGAAGCCTTTAAATATTGTTTTAATAACAGTTAAAGACAGTAAATAGCTAAATGGTTTTCAAGTAGTGAAAAAATTTATATAAAACTATCTTTAAGAATATTCCATATTAATATTTAGTGAATAAAATTGCAGTAGAAGATTTCATTCACAATTCTAATATTCCTAAAATATTATATTAAACGATAATATATGGTTATTCTTATGGCTATTGTCATATTAGTTATTCTAATAGAATTATAAATTAATTAGTAGGAAAATTTCTGAAATATGAGTTGAAGAATGTAATAAATAAAAATTTCCCATCTCAAATTCTTTTTTATATAGAACTTTTACATAAAAAGTAAGTCTAAATATTTATTTACATGCAACCAATACTCATAATTTAATTTTCCTTCAAAATTAGACTTTTCATTCCTCAATGATCTAATTTGTTTGCTTTATAACAAAAGTTTCCATACTCTCTTATTTTCGAATAACGTTCAATCATTATCCATTTATTTAAGATCTGAAAACAACAAACGTTCCTTAGTTAAATAACGCGCTGAGATAATTAATAGTCTGTTTAAATAGAGATACAGGATGCAAACAAAAACGAAGTAATCTGATTTCTTTTGTCTGTTTCGAGGAATTATCGTGGAAAGACACAATGTTTCGTCGGATCTGTTTCTTTGTTACTCATGCGCGTAAAAACAAGACATTTGTATTTTGTGTGTCATTGCAACAAAGCCTTCCGAAACAAAGGCGGTCTTTTTTCCCCATTAATCAAAGTCATTATGGAAAAGGAGAGCAATAATCGAGAAATAAGGTACTGACTATTATTTACTGAAATCCATTCATTTGAGAAGATTGGGAGCTTTAATTAATATATTTTTCATGTAATAGAAAATTTTGCGCATTTAATCATTTTTCTTCCATTAAGGCTTGAAAACCGACATACAGATTGTTCATTCTAACCTTGGTCAATGTGTAATTTCAAACTATGAGAGATAAACATATGCTTCAATTTGGAAAAATGTTTTAAATAATGTAAATCATTGTATTTTATTATTTCGTCAAAGATATTAGATATGATATTATATCAATCTCTTTTTAAAATATTCCCTTGGTCCTATTAGCCATATTTAGTAAAACATTTTTGAAACTATAACATTTTAAACAAAGGAAATTTCATTCTGCTAAGATAAATAATGACCAAGTTATGAATCATTGAATATCACTGTTTTTGACAATTTTAAGAGCTGAATTTTTATATATTGAAAAACACTGCTAAAGGGTCATCTGAAAATGGAAATTATGCATTAATTTGTAATTACGTTTATATTTCTTCGGTTAGTTGCCCTCTCAAAAGCTTTTGATGTTTAATCATTTACTCGAAGAGACAAAATATATCTCAATTTTTAGTCAATTTACTCATGCCTTTATAAAGCCTTTGTAACCCTTTATATAGTCAATTAACTTACCTTTATAACCTATATAAACGCTGGGATAACTCCAAAAACATCCGGTGAAGGAGGGAATAATATGATAAACTGATTTTTTAAAAACCAAAATTTTGCCAATTAATCAATTTATTTATGAAAAAAGAGATAATAAATACATGTACCGGTGATCATTCAATTCAATTTGAAAGCATAACAACGATTAAGCATTAAAGGTAAAAGCCTCTTAGAATGTTTAATAGTACATATAATACTTGCTTCTTGATTGTAGACTTATTTTAGTAAAAAGCAGTAGAAATTTTTAGAGACAAGAATAAATTTTTAGTTAAATTAAATTTGAACAACATTTGAAGGGATGAACGCATTGAAAGTTACATTGCAGAAAATAAATAAAATTTAGTAATCTAATATAAATTAATTAATATCACCTTATCCATTTATAGTGTTAATAAACAAATTAAGACTCAAAAACTGCTATCTTTATATATTCAATATATTTAAAATGAAGACAACATATGCTTAAAATTTCGCTAAAGGAAGGCTTCGAGTTTGAAGGAAGTTTAATGCATCAAAAGTATGTGTCATGTTCCGAACATTAAAACTGAATTTAAATTAAATATATTCCATCCAAAATACTGAAAAGATGCAAGAATATTTCCGATGTAAGGAAACCAGTGCAAGCTTGCTTTCTACTGAGGAAAATTTCAAGATCTGAAGAATTTTAAGACAAACTTTAGTCCCAGAAAACCCTCATAATATGCGGCCAAGTGCATTGAATATTTGGTGCGGAATATGGAAGATGGCATGAATGGGCCATTATTCTTCGATGATGCTTTAATTTTTGCTAAGCATTACGGCTACATTATCTGCAACATTATCTGATTATTTGGAGGAGTCTGTTTCGCTGTGGGAAATGTTAAGAATGCAGTTTCAGCATGATGGGATTCCCAGCTCAGAAATTTTTTGACACGTACTTTTCTGATCAATGCATAGAGAATTGACATTAATGGATGCAGAGATGCTTATTTGGGGGTTGCTTAAAAGATAGAGTCTAATAAAAGGGATTATTTTTGTAGTAGAAGAATTTTCATCAACTGCATTATTATGACATGATTATCTTTTATTTCAACAGTTTCGCATACTCACAAGAAGAATTTGTTCCATGGATAAATTTCTGTATATTTGCCAAAGAAAATGACTATAAAGTATCCTTTATTTCGATTTTATGAAAATGTTTTATAATTATTTCCAGGTTATAATTATTTAATATAATCGTATTTCAAATATTATACTTCTTTATAATAAAATGGTTAATTCATTTGATCTCATCACTTATTGCTCAACCGTTTTTTTTTACTATTATTTTCAGCGTACAAAATGAACATCCGTTTTTCAGCTTTTTGATGAACAAGATGAACATATCTTTTTTTTAACATTCAAACCAATAAAAATGTTGCAATGCTATATTTGAGTTCGTCCAAACCTTTTACTTTTTTAAAAAAACTGAGAATTATTCCCAGAAATAACTTTGTATTCAACTCACATTTATTTTAAACAGCTGTTACTCGATCACTTTTAGTTATAAAACAATATAACTGCTTGTATTTTATGTGTTATAGTATCAAGATTTTTATTATGTTAGACAAATAAGATATGTCGACTATACAAAATTTTAAATTTCAATTTTTTTAACGATTATATTGACTTAAGCAGTTATAAATATAATACTTTTCCTCTTTTAAAGCATTTTTGAATGTGCAAGCATATACCTATCTGTAATGGTTTAGAAAATTGAGTCACCACCAGAATAGACAACCTGTATATCAAAGTACTATAGTTTGAAATCATAAAGTTTGACAAGAAATATTGTTTAATAACATATATGTAGGCTCTTCCCAAATGAAAACAAATGAAACTTCCCAAATGAAAACAAACTTTAAACGAAAGTATTTATGTATTTGATATTTAGTTTTTTTTAAAGATATCGTCATTTTTTATCCTATTTTTTATTGACTTTATTACTTTTAAAATTCTTAACTACACGTTAATTTTGTTGTTGTTGTTTCTTATGGCACTTGCCATGGACAAGCCCGCTGTTCGAAGACAGCCGATTTTAGCCTGAGGGGGAGCGCCTCTTGTTTCTGTAGTAGCGCCATCTAGGGCCAAGAGAACGACTTAGCTACGCACACGTCACAACCCTTTTTACGGGGTGGACTTCATTCACACATACCATTTACTCACACATCGTAATTTAGACCTGAATCAGAAAACGATCACCCCTGATCCAGTAACCCCAGTGGTATTACTCTCGACATGGAGGACTTTGTGACCACGACAGATTTAACACGCGTCAGCCACCAAGCACGCGGGGAATCTTCGGCCGGCGCGGTTCGAACTCGCAACCTAAGTGACGCGAATCCGAAGCTCTATCAACCAGGCTATCCCGTCCTTTTACACGTTAATTTTAACTATATATATTGTGACATTTATGTGCACTCATGATTTTGTCTTGCTATTGTGCTTGTGTGTTTTTTACCTTTTGACCCTTGCTAATTGCCTTATTTTATCCATATATGGTTTAGAACTTTGTAATTCTTTATTATTTGCTTTTTCTTTTTTATATGTATTTTAATTTTCCTTTGTGGCTAGTGTTTGGATTAATGCAATCTGTAAATGGAGTCAGTTTCCGTAGTATGCTTATTTCAAATAAAGAAATAAACTTTGGAAGAATCTGATTTATTGGAAATGTAATATTATATCATTGTATTCATATTATATGTATTTCTTTTAATTAGTGAAGCATACATTTATATAAAATTTTACAATTTCTTAAGAATTTAAAAAAATAATGAATACCGACTTTATTTGATCGACTTAAACAAAAAATAATGTTGTTGCTTTGATAGATATAAATTTTAAAGATTACACACACACACACACACACACACACACACACACACACACACACACACACACACACACACACACACACACACACACACACACACACACAAATGAATTTTTGTTTCTTCTTATCTTATGCTTTGACGTGCAATTCAACCGATTCTGATGAAACTTTGCCAACTTATTGCTTGCACTTGAGCGAAGGTTATATTTTAAAATTGATCATTGTCAAAAGACAAACAATAAGCAGCAAACGACACATGTCATTCGGAGTTAATAGCACATATATCAAACAAAATAACATTATAGTGATTGATGCCAATCAATGTGAGTGAAATAAAATCGCAAATATTTAGTCAAATGCCTCATTTTTTTCTTCTCATTAATGAATAGTCATCTACACAGGATTTGGTCATTCAGCATGCACAATATTTTGTCTACTGCAAACCGCACTTATTATTCAGAGTTTATCTCACACACAAAATAGAATTATTATTATCGATGCCGATCAAGTGAACTTATATATAATGGAAATTTTCCCGTGCAAACAGTAATTTTTCTATTTATTCAGTGAATCGACGAACGATATTTCGGTTATACAAGCATATATCGTGTTGATAGCTTCTACAAAAAATATGTCCCCAAACGTTTGTCATTTAATAGATCTGCCAGCGCAGCACGTAGAAATAAGCCAATTCGAGCTTCTCAAACAAACGAGAAACAACAAGTGAACAACAAAGCAGATTGTTCACGAAGTACAAATTCACGTCCCTCGGAATCTCAAGATCGACATGCGGCAATAATCGAAATACAACATTTACATGCTGCCTGATCACGCGCATCAGAATCAAAAGACCAATATGCGGCAAGAAGCGAGGAAACTATTCTTAACGGGAAGTCGATTGGAGAAGACGTGCTCATTCCACACATTCCCATTTTACCTACCGACATGCCTTTTGATTTTAGACGACTGCATTTCCCTATTCGACTTGAATTCTCGATAACCATTAACAAAGCGCAAGGTCAGTCACTTCAAGTGTGCTGATTAGAGCTAGAAAATCCATGTTTTTCACATGGCCAGTTGTATGATGGATACTCACGAGTCGGACAGCCAAGAAATTTATTTGTTTTTGCTGAAGACGGAAAATCCTATTTTCTACTCTAAAGCACTTGAATAATAAAGTAAAAAAATAGATTAAATATTATTTGTATTTCTTTAATATGATTAAATTTCACTGAATATATTCATTGCCGATAAGAAAATAAATATCTTTCTTTCCATTTCCTAATTAAACATGTCATGATTTTAAATCGTTATTTTTACTATAAATTTGTAGTCACTACATTTCTACGATTAGCAAAAAAATATATTTTTGTTTTATAGAATATTTTCAAATGATGTTTACAGAATTAAAATGCGAACGGTAATTATAATCATCATGGTATGGAATTCAATGATTCTGTCAAGTATGCTACAAATGGTAGCAAAATTCTAAAGAAAGTAGGACAAGCGAGTTCATAATTTTCAATAATCGTAATGGAATTGAAACTCGCTAGCTTGAAATGAGAGACGAGTGGAGTGTTTTCTAAATGAAATTCATTTGTATCGCTCAAATTGTCGCTTGGATGTGTAATAATAAGTTTTCAATTCTCTTTACTTTTATAAGCCTGAAAAGTGAATGCATTCCTGTATTATATTAAATGATGAAGAAGGTCATCTTTATGGCAGAAGTGTACATATTTTCTTCTTTTTTTTACTTAATTCGAATATGATTATTGGCTTGCAAGCAAAGCAAAAAAAGAATCGTCATGAGGCTTATGAGTATTTTGAACTATAAAAGACCTTTAAAGAAATGGTTATCTCTGGCTAGAATGATATACCTAAATGCAAAGTAGAGAAGAGGACCTTTTTCATCTCTTTCTAGATGTTTAATTGCTAATTATTGCTCATTTTAAGTTAATCCAGTTTCTAACTTGCCATGGAAAAATTAAAGCCCATTTGGACAGCTTCAATACATTCCTTACTGAGCTATTTTCTTTCTGTAATGACGAAATTGAAGATGTCAGTATTTTGAATCATTCAGTATTGTCACATTCGACTGTGAAGGAAGAGAAACCTTTAATAATTACAGAGGAAAGGCGCAGCGCAGAAAAATATTTTTGTTTTAGTTTGGTGCTTGGAAAATGACTAATTTGACTTTCTTTGACATACAGATTTCAAATGTGAAAACAATCTTTCTTTATGAGCTCTATACTTTTCCTCTCTATTTTAAAGAGCAACTATTTCTTTGAACAGAAGAATTGAATATAGAAAAAACAAAAGAAGAGTATTTGTGCTAGAGTATTTACGCAAAATATTCTGTGATATATAAAATACAATAAGATACCACAGCTTTGGTCATAGAGAAAGTTAAGCTTATGAACATCATTGAGCAATATGCTTAGACTTAATAATGGTTAACTATCCACTTTGTCAGCAAGAAACATGAAATATAATTTCTTTGTATGCCTGTAGGACAGCAAAGCCAAACAATATCATTAAATAAGAAAAGATCGACCTACCAGAGAGAACATGATTGGTAGAGAAAGAAATAACATTTAAGAACCAATCCTTGGATGACGTAGAATCATCTTACCTTCGCTACATATAAAACTGGGGTTAATGAAACAGCTTCATGAAAACTCTTATTCATTTTCCTTTTTTTGCATACATAGGGAGAAAAGGCCTGGACTAAGTAGAAAAAACGTAAAACTAGAAATTTTTATGGTAGCCACACCAGACAGTTTACAAACAATCCCCATCGCTTAGATCCCATTAATGAGAGAGAAAGGAATGGATCGTATATGCCCTTGTTGTCAAGACATTTTTGGACAGCCATAAGAATGAAAATTATCTTGATTTTGTTAACAACAAATTTAATTTTCAAAAACTTTGGTTTTAAAATAGATATATTCATTATTTTCACAGCTTTTAAACAGTACTAAGAACAATACCAATAAATGATTACCATAGACACTAATGTAAAGGATTTTACCAGGACATAAAGACAATGGATAAAATAATCAAATATCAATTAATCAAATATTTTACTTCTATCCAGAAAAAGATCATTTTCGCAAATTTTATATATTTCCTGTCTATGATACCATTTTTATAATGAGAGCAACTAAATCTATTGCATCATTGTAATATAAAATGTTGAAACTTTAAAGCTTTTGTAATATAAATCGTGATCCCTCTTCAGCAATTAAGCATTTAGTCTACATTTTCCGTAATATTCAACCAACTTTTATTCCTTTCACGAATCATTAACCATTTGCATGCAAAGCATTAGAAAGTTTTTTAAAGGGGCTAAGATAATAGTCCATGTCCCGAAAAATGATTTCCTAAAGGCCATTATCTAAATCTAAGTATGTTCTTTCAAAAGTCATTTGTTACGAAAAAAATGTTCTGACTCAAGCTAGCCGGTGAGAGAATATTTTTTTTTTTTTTTTGTGCGGAGATAAAAATGAATTGAAAATTTCATTTCCTCCTCCGCCATGCTCTCCTCTCACACCTTCAGTCAAATTCTACTAAATTTTATAATCCTCTATAGGAAATATTGAGACCTACCTGAGTTTAATAAGCAATAATATTTACAATCTCTCGGAAATGAAATTCTAAATTCAAGCACTCTGTTAATCTAACGTATATACCAGGCTTGTAAACTCCCAATATATGGAGCTAGGAGAATGAAAGATAGAAGAAATGTATGCAACTGTTCAAAAATTTCAGACAAGGTATCATAAGCTGAGGCTAAAGAGCAATCGAAGTTGGGATTCCAAAATTACTTTTTATTTCCTTGTTTCTAATTCGCCCATTTTTTGATGATCTTTCAGTCTTTAGTCGTAAGGCAGCAATGCGAATTGAAAATTTCAATTTCACACCTTTTCCAATTTCTTTGAGCTGAAATACACATCATCTAGTATGGTGGTGATTTTAAATTTCTCTACAACATATATCTCGCCAATTAAACAAATACAATATTTCACAACTAAACATATACAATATCTCTCTACAATATACCTTGCCAGCTAAACATATACAGTATCTCGCTGCAACATATCTTACGAGCTAAACATATACAATATCTCGCTACAACACATCTCGCCATCTAAACATATACAATATCTCGCTACAACTATCTCGCCAGTTACACAAATACAATATCTAGCTACAACATATCTCGCCAGTTAAACATGTACAATTTCTCACTATAGCATATCTCGCCAGTTAGAATTCCAATTTTTGTATATCAGAAAATGAATGAATCGTAGACATAATTTGAAGAAAAGTATCTTCATTAACAACCAACGCCGCTTAATTTTTAATTGAATTTAGAGAAAATTAAAAAGTAGAATTTGTATATATTGGGACATGTTGTCTAATTTTTACAAGAATATATATTAAAGTGCATTAGGATTCATATTTAAATATGCCATAGAAAAACTTCATGAAATATATAAATATTACGCCTATCTATATACAAATATAGAAGAACTTTTAAATATACGAATGAAAACGTTAACTAAAAATATATTAAATAGAATTATAGAGTTTTGGGAACATTTAACATTTCAAGTTAATATTTCAAAACATGTACATAACCGAAATTTTGACGATTTGGTGAATAAAATAGTGTTAAAGAAATAGAAAATCAACTTTAAAAAATAGATGTTTTCAAATCTCGTTGAACCCACAAATTTTTCAAAATTGATTGTTGATACAAATCATAAACTTTTGGAAAGAAAATTGTATGTACATGTATTCACCCTTAGTAATAAGAGTTTTTGAATAACTAAGATTATTTTTTTTTCAAAAAATTCAGAATCAAATTAAAAAAACATATGAGTTCAAATATTCATTTAAATTATTAAGAATTGTTAAAGGGCAACGATTGCTTTAAAAATGCAATGAATTAAAATTTAAAAAATATATGTAACTTTTAAACATTAATTTGATGTAACAATACGACTTAAAGTATCAACTTGTATTTATTCAATATAATTGATTGAAAATGGGATTTCTACATATTTCATCCGAAATATTGGATGGCCAGAATATAAAACAAGTGACAGTAAAATTAATGTCCTTTCTTTTATCACAAATGTAATTGCATAAAGCTCGAATTTTTAAATTTAAGAGATCTGATTGAAATTGATTATTATTTGTTTTTTAAGATGTGACCCTGGAAAGAAATGCCTTTCCGTCAAATGCTCCGTGATTAAATGCATTAAAAGATCATCAACATACCTGAAAACCAGAGAGTGTATAAATAATTAATTTTTTTAATGGATGAGAAAAAATTTTGCTGTAACAGAAGAAAATACTTTGTATGCTTCGTTTATATACAAGCATTTACAAAAAAAAAAAAAAAAAAAAAAAAAAATACATAAATTTTATTCTTTGATGAAGCATCAATGCGATTTAATCGCAATATTTTCATCTTTGTATTTAAATTTGATATTGATATATAATTCTGTATATTTGTGTGTGAATTTAAAAAACATAGAAATCCACCTTAATCATATCAAAATGAATATACAACAAAACCAGTTGTAGTCTCCCCGACGCTTTCCAACATACTCTCCAATTAAGGTTTCATCTGCCACCTCTGTACTTCCTCTGCATAAAAATTTGAACCTTGGGTAAGATCGCATTTGCATTGGATGACAATGGTGAACAATAAAGCAGCTTTCACACGAAGCCAACTACTGCACGCAATAAAAAGTCGCGCCTACCTCAGGAAGATCATGTGACCTGAAAGGAATAATGGCAGATAATTTTCCGGTAAAGTAGGGTTCATACGAGGGCAACTATGGCGCGCAATGGAAGGCCATGCCTACCTCAGGAACATCACGTGACCCAACGGGACAATGACAGATGGTTGTCTCATCATAGTTCTTCAGTATGTGAATCTTACTGTCTTAGATGCTGCCTCATTGCAAATGGAAGAATAAGTCTCAGTATGTGAATTTAGTCTCCCCGATGCTTTCCTCCATACTCTCCAATTAAGGTCCCATCTGCATAAAAATTTGAATCTTGGGTAAGATCGCATTGGCATTGGATGACAATGGTAAACAATAAAGCATTGTTCACACGAGGCTAACTATTGCGCGCAATAAAAGATCACGCCTACCTCAGGAAGATCATGTGACCTCAACGGGACAATGACAAATAATTACCCGGTAAAGTAGGATTCACACGAGGCCAACTATTGCGCGCAATGGAAGGCCATGCCTACCTCAGGAACATCACGTGACCCAACGAGACAATGGCTGACGGTTGTCTCATCAGGACAACTATTTCTCACTGTTCCATTCGCATGATCTTCCTCAAGTAGGCGTGACCTTCTATTGCGTGCAATAATTGGCCTCGTGTGAACCCTGCTTGGTTGAGAAACCTAGATTTTTGGGGCGAATCTACCATTTTTACTAAATCTAATGTGCGAGTATGTATTTTCGATTGAAACAAAATCGATTGAAGCAAATCGAAACCAATCGATTGAAACAAAAATTTGATACGGAGCTGTACTGTAGTCACAAGATAGCATACTGAATGCCACTGATTTGTCATTGCAATTTTGCTTTATTTCGTTTCCTAATACATGCGAAAGTGCAGACCGGCAAATGATTAACCATTTGAAAGATTTCATTCAAACTTTGATTAGTATCTATTATAGATGCTAAACTGTGTACCAGATTTTATCTACCTAACTGTTTTGTTATTATGGATTTCATTTACACTCGAAAGGCCAGGCAGGCAAATTTCTTGTGAATGGATTTCGTTCAAAATTTGTTAGAAGTATGCTAATTAGGTCGTTAGCTCACATGTTAAGTTTCATCTGTCTAGCTCAACATATTTTTGAATTATCGTGTTCAAAGACAGATAGACATAACGCCAAAAATATGTTTTTCGAACTTAGGAAGACGTGAAACGTGGAAATTCTTCAAAATATCAGGTTCGAATTGTTTGACGATTAAAACATTTCCACTATACTTTGCATACGAGAAAATAATAAAAATAAACAAATAAAATACCGAAAGTAATCCGATGTAAGAAACAAAAAAACGAATATATATTTATCTATCTAAACATATATTCAAGAAGTGGTTTTGGGTTCTATTAGCCATGATAGAAAAAAAGATTCGGATATTTTCCAGAGATCATGTCTGAGAACTATTGCAATAGATAATATTCCTATAAAGAATCTAGCTAAAATATTTGGAAATATTTTACTTGAATTTTGAAATAGCACAACAGTTTTGCTCTTATCAAATAAATTCTTTTAGAAGTAGAATAAATACTGCTTTGCTGTATTAAAGCGCAATTTTTTAATAAATTCATATATTCTAATTATTTTTGTACAATATTAGAACAGATGATTCTATGTAGTTCTTTTAACATCTGATGACAGGTAATTTGTGTAAAAACATTATTTTATTCTTTTTGAAAAATAAAGGATATAGCAAAAAGATAGAAAAGATAAATTTTTTTATTTCTCATACCATTCTCTAATACCAATTACTTTAACTCAAGTATTTTAACTTAAAGTGATTTGCTTGCTCACTTTTTTTGATAAATATTAAAGATTATAACAGATCATTAAGTATCAAATATGGAGAGCCATAAAATCATGTGAGATCGCGACTTCTAGTTGGAAGGAACTCAGTCTTTAATGACATAAATCTAATTTGATATGTTAGATTATATGTTAAATTTAGATTATATGTTAGATTTGATATGTACGTTGAAACTACCATTTTGACAGAAAAAGGATTTTTAATTCAAATAACTAGAATGGCACCCGAGTCAACTCCTCATTTTCTGAATTACTAGAATCACACTGATGTACGAGTTCCACAGATTTAGAATGTAATTTTCATTTACTTAGAAGTAACCCAAGGCTTATCAAAATTCAAATCTTTGATTCTCGATATGACCAGAAAAAATTGTTACAAAGAAGCTACAGATAATCACTGGATATTGCCTCAGGCTAGCATTAATTATAGAATGCATCAGATCGTTGTTGTTTTTATTAATGATATGAAATGGATCGTAGAATCGGCATCAAAAATTTGTAAAAAAAAAAAAATCAGTTTAGTATCATGGTGCTAGATATTTTTTTTTATGAGCTATTGTTTTTTCCCCTCGGTTGGAAATTGAAGCCACATTTTGATTTTTTTTTTTGAAGCGTGGAAAGTAATGGAATAATCCCACAAAATTGGGACGAATCAATTATTTTATAACGATTTAAATCGCTAAAAAATTAGTTTAGTATCATGGTGCTAGATATTTTTTTTTCATGAGCTACGGTTTTCCCCACGGTTGGAAATTGAAGCCACATTTTGATTTTTTTGAAGCTTGGAAAGTAATGGAATAATCCTCCAAAATTGCGACGAATCAATTATTTTATAATGATTTAATGCGATAAGCTGTCTGATTTGATTGGAGTGAATAAATAAATAAGCAAATAATAAGAAATTTATCAGTCAAACTTTAGTGATAGCTAAACCGTATTCATTTCAAAATAACAAATAACATGAGGGAAACAACATTTGCGGAGATATAAAGAAAAAGAGAGAGCGAAAAACACAAAAGAAAGAAAGCAGTCTCTTAGGTGTCGTTGCTCAGGCTGCGTTGAATGCAGAGGCCCTGAATGGATTCACCAAGGCATACGAAAGGAAATCCTCGTAAATTTATGAGAATAGTCTAAGTTTCGTAAGATGGTACCATAGAAAAATAGATGCCAAAAATCTTAAATATAAATTTTACTCTATTTTTTACAGTGCTTACTAACATTTAAATACACATATCTATTCAAGTACTAAAAACAATTATTTCCTTAAGAAGTTCAGTGAGAAAATAAGGTATTTCTTTTTTCATTAAAATAAGTCACAAGAATTTACGTATTAAGGTTAGAAAAAAATTCGTTAAGAACTTCGATGCTTGTAATAAGAAAGTAAAATATATTTATAATGTGATAAACATTTAAAAAAATGCTAATTTGGTTGATTTGCAATATCTATGGATGTTGGGTTATACAATATTTTGTAACAGTTGTAATTTTTGTAAACTATAGTCATTTTGGAAGCACAGTATTTCATTTGGAATGCCATCCACCAAAATCCAAAGAAACTCCAAACTAAAAATCACGCAGTAGCTTATATACAAGAGTATCTTCAGTAGCTATATTTTTTTGTCCCAAAACAATAGCTATCATAAACTTATCCCTGCTCATTATTATTGTTTTTTTAAGAATATAAGATTTTTCTAAATATTTTTATAGCAAATATATAAAGACTTTCTATGAATAGAGTTTGCTGAAAATTTGACAGCAATCTCCAAATTTGATGCAAAGATCATATACAAAATATCTTCGTCTAGCTCAAAGCACTTTTGAGTTATCTTTGTTACAAACAGACAGACGTTTTCCAAAAATGTTAAAGGAGGAGATTCATCAAAAAGTAGATTTCGAATTTTTTTTAAGATTACGATTCTTTCTCTATACTTCGTTTACGAGAAAGCAAAAATGTATATATTACTGAAATATTGCTGGAAAGTGTTATCAGAAGAAATACAAGGCATTTTGACTTTCCATCTCATTACAAATAACGATGTGCTCAGTTTCGTCAACGAAACATTATTTATTTAATTCAGAAGCTAGATATTTTACTATATAATTAAAAACTAAATTACTGCTTTTAGGAAACTTTTTACCATTTAAATTTATATTTTGTTTCTAATTGTAGATTTCGATTCAATTCGAATTCGAATAATAATTTGCAGATATTATAGTTACAGACAAAATATTAATTGCAAACAAAGTATCTTTGAATTAAAATATGATTTATAGCGTTCGTCTAATCCTATATAATTCTGTAAGGATCTCGAAATGCTCCTATTGTACATGGGATTAGTTATGAGAATTTTAAGATATAAATGAATGTTACTTTGTCAGGAGATAAGCGATGCTTTCGGCTCCAATTAAATTTGGATTTGAGAACTGGTCTTATATTCATTTGATTTAATTTGCTGGAGACAATATATTTGGGAAATATTCTAGTGACAAAATTGTACCTCTTGGCAAATTGCAGTAAAATTTCTAATTCTGACATGCCGTATATATTCAAAGGATGTCTAAATGAATTTTAAACAACTGTTTACAGCCACCAAAACAGTAATGTTAACAGTTTAAATCTGCTTATAACTCTTTAAATAAATGACAGAATTATCTGCCGATAAAAATTTTAACAAGCGAGGAAACCAAAAAGAAGCAATAACTCAGTAGGAGTGGAATTCAAGGCGTGATCAATAAAAGACCTGCTTGTTAACCTTAAGGTCATTGATTCGATTCCAGCCAGAATTGTGAATGTCCTTTTCTTTTTCGTAGCTACGTGATTAATCTTTTTTTAGATTTTGAATTTTGGTTGATAATTTTCAAATGTTATGCCTGTAAATTTCCATATTATATTCAATTTGTCCTTCTTTTTAAAATCTGGCTAATTTTCACACAAAATAAAAATAACTTCAATTTTTACGTTCAATTCTATTTCCAATATTTACAAACATTTTCAAGTTTAGGAAAGACATACAAAGTATTTTCTTCTTTCTCTTATAGAAGAAATATTAAAGAAATGAAGAATGAAATGACTTGGCCTTACTCTCTCAAAGAAAGCTGATATTGACTTGTAATTTTTATCAACAATATTGTTTAAGGTGCGTTAATATTTATATGCATTTTCGTAAAAGTTGCTCCTACATTTGGAAAAATATAGACAAATTAGTAAAAAATCCAAAATTTTCCTTTCATACTTTTTCGCATATGAAGTACAGAGGAAGAATCATAATCTTCGTGAAATTCGAACTCTAGATTTTGACGAATCTCCTCTTTTCAGACTTCTCTAAATCTAAGAAACCTACTTTTGGTATTATATCTGTCTGTCTGAGAGTCTGTCTTTCTCTATTTTTCTTTGAAAATGCGAACTCAAAAGTGTCTTGCGTTAGGCATATGAAATTTGATATACGGACTTAAGACGAAATTTGTAGATTTCTATCGCATGAAATCCATTCACTGAGAGTCTATCGTTCTGGCTGTTGAAGTAGAAGTGAACTCAATAACTACAAAACGCAATGAGCTAGGTAGGTAAAATTTGGTACGAAGGTTTAGTGTCTAAAATATGAATTTTTATTAAATTTTAAACCAAATCCATCGAGTGGTTGACTATCTATAGATATGTATTTTCCATGCATATAAACGCAAAAATTCATAAATGTAGTGACCTAAATCAATTAATGAAATTCGGCGTGTTATCTTGTGACTGCAACTGTAGTTCCGCGTGAAATTTTGATGTCAATCGGTTGGCAAAAAAGCCCAAAATACGTGTTTTCGCGATAGATTGAATAAAAATACTTGATTCACACTAAAGATCTATGTTTCGTAATTATTGTTCACCAATGCCATGCAAGATATTCGCGGTCTTATCCTAAGGTCACAATTTTATGCGGGAGGACTGGATAAAAAAATATTGGAGAGTATGCGCGAAATGTTTAAGGAGATCGCTCTTGTTAGTTTTTTCTGTGTCATGCATCGTTTTCAACTGAATTATAAAAAAATTGCAGAATATTTCACAATATACATCATATTATCATAATAAAATTAAAAAATATACACTAGTTCGAATATTCTATATAATATGAGTATCTGTAATAAATAATTTTTATATGCGCATATGCGAAACACTGAACACACATTATCATATTTTGGCTTGTAATCTCAAAGTCAGATACATAAGGAAATTTATATCAACATTCCAGTTGCATACAGCTAAGATTCAGAAAGATACCGGCATTGAAGCGTGCAGAATTTCTGTTACTCTCAAACAGAATCTAAATGATGAGGGGTTTTCCACAAATAATAATCTTTAAAGTTTGAGTAGTTGTTCCCTTATTTAAACTAACATTAAAATGTTAACATCACTGTAAAATTGAAAACATCCAGGAACCTTTATGTTTTATTTATCCTGTTGCCAATATAAAATGGAAATTGCTAATATGCAGTGGATATCATAAATACTTGTGGAATGAATTGGAGTCTAAATCTCTATACCTAATTTTATCTCCAAAATTTATCAGTTTGCTTTTACAAGAAAGGCCTGCAATTTCTTCAGAAATGTTTCAAAAAATAGAGAATAGCTATCCTAATAACAATAGCAGATTTCACTACAATTATAGATGGATACGTTTCGTATTAGTAATTGATACATATATGGGTAAAAAATAATAAAAGTTCTTTAAATTTATTTAATTCAAGTAGAATTGTGCAAGGTTTTCATAAGATCAACTAAAGCCGCAAATTTAATTCCGTGTTCCACTGTTTAAAGAGGTTTCTGAATGCTTTAGACTTTATAATTAATACTGAGTGTAATTAATTTTTTATGTAATTAATGTATGGATTAATGTAATTATAATTTATGATATTTAATTTGCGGAAATTTAAATTATATATATATATATATATATATATATATATATATATATATATATATATATATATATATATGCATACACACATATGATAAGGGATTCTGCACAAATTGATGTTTTTTTAAATTTGAATATTCAAATGGTTTGCCTGAATTCTATAAAAATCAGAAATATGTTATTTAACTGTCTCTCTCTCTGTATATGTATTATATATGTACAGAATTATTCGAATATTCAAATTTAAAAAAAAACATCAATTTGTGGAAACTTCCTTATCATTTAGTTTCTTTTAGACAATAATTAAAATTGAAGTCGCTTCAATGCAAATATCTTTCTAAGTCTTGAAATATTCAACTGGAATCTTCACACATTTGTCATACACATCTAGTTTTAAAATTATGGAAAAAAACATATACATAGGATATTTAAATGGAATATATTCATATATTTTTAATTTTAATATATGTAGTGATTGTGTATTGTTACATATTTTGTGAGTTTCGTATGATTTGGTTATAACCATACATTTTAAAATAAAAAAAGAGAAGAAAGATATATCCAGGTAACATTTTTTAATGAATCTTATTTTTTTCCATACAGCATATGGAATTAATAGTATTTAGTAAATAAAAATGGATTTTTTTTTCGTACGTTCTATACCAGCAAATAATGCTATCTATAATTTTTGTCTGAAGTTAGACTTCCTATTTAAGAAATCATTCCTAGTACTTCAACAACTAAGTTCTGTCTGACAACATGATGCCTCTTATTTCCACGCACCAACAGCAAATAAGGTTATTTCCGTTTTCCAAATCGAAAAACTTAAGTATAACTCGGTCGATGACTAGAGGACCGAATGGAAGCTAGAAGACGTTTTGCTTTCATCCGGTTGATATATTTCGTAATAATTAATTTCAATTACTTTCAATTTCAAAGCCTTGATTTTTTTTCCTTTCTCTTGACTCAGCTTTACTTGCAGAAAGCAGAGTCTCATTTGCTATTCACTTTTGATTCTATATTAAAAAGAAAGTCCTCTTGGGGTAGTCCTCTTGGAAAGTCCTCACCCTATTTCGATCGTATTCAAATTCCTTTTAGTGTGGCTCATTTTATTCTGTTTCACTCTGTTATATTTTGTTTAGTAAAATGCATGCAAGGTGGTCACTTTAGTACCTGACCCCCTTTAAAATTACAATTGTGACAGCTATAGTCTTAAGAGACATAAAGGCTATGCGGTCCTCAATGAGACTCTTACTAGAGTCTTATTTATGATACTCGATACCTAGAAGTAAAATTTGGTTTATTCTTTCCTTTCTTTAAAACGTTATGAGATATTGAGCAATGTCAAATAAAAAAAATATTGTGCCAGCCAAAAAAGTATTTTTTGACATTTGATTTAGTTCACTCCACAAAAAATGCTATTCTATGTCACTAGTTCACTGAATTAAAAGAAAATTCGGTCAGAGTTTTGAGATGCCCCAAATGGGTTGAATTTTGACTTCCAGATGTCTAATGAGCGAATCTTAAAGACAAAAACACACTAAATTTATAGCGTGTTTGTCTATTAGATGTAGCGTGAATTAAAAGGGTATAAGTAATGAATAATTTAGATCTTATTGATGTTGACGAACATTAACAGCTACCATTACAAACAATGCCTGAACGTTTGGTAAACCTTCAGAATAAGCCAACATTTTATATAGGGCTTTTAATTCAGACGAGTATAGCTAGCTACATACAAACAGAATGGCAGAATTACACAATTTATAGAAACCGCATGCAAAAATTAGAAAATGTACAAATACCATTTCAAGAAACGATTTCTTTAAATACATCAGCAATTAAATCAGATTTGAAAGGAATGCGTACTACAATGTTTTTAAGAATCCTACAAGATCTATATTTGTAAGAATTATATAAAATAATAGCAAATTGTGTATATAAAAAACAATTTATCTAACAAAAATCAAAACAAAGTTTAAAATTAAAAATTCTTTTTTGGCCAACTGAGCCCATGTGCCAGTTAATAATATATAATAACATATCAATAAATGCTTCATTGCATTGAAATTGTGCAAAAAGGTCACATTCAATTTAATTTTTCGATAAATAGAAAGAAATTCTAGCTAAAATCAATATACCAGGGCTCATAATAATAATTTTAATAAATTCTTGTCAGTTCTCAGAATATATATTTCTTTGGTTTGTATTTCATTCGTCTGCGTTTTGCAATAATACAGTTTCTGAAATTTGAGTAAAGAAACAATCTTTAATGTAGGATTAATTAATCTAATTAGGTACAAATTTCGCAGACTTTGCCATTTTTTTCTATTTGAAATGAACTTACGTAGAAGTGAAATAAGTCTATAATTTATGTGAGAACATAATCATATTCTATAGGACTCATTTAACAATGTCAATTTTTTCAAATTAATTAGTTAATTAACTCGTCTCAGTTACTGCGACTTTCATAATTAATTCGGCTCGTTTCCAAATATCTCAGAGACAATAAGGAAATTGAGAATTGCGTTTTATTCTTCTCAACACACTAATGAAATGATTTGAAGAGAATACATTTTGAATGAAATATAATTGAAATTATAAAAAACTACTACTTCTTACCTTAAAATTTATTTCAGAGTCCGTTTCTAACTAGTATAAATTACTGCTTTTTTTCTTACTGTTTTTCATTAAAAATATATTCCATTTTATGAGACATCGGCTATAAACTGACATAACTATTTAATAATTTCAAATTGAATCATTTTGCTAATATAAGAATGATTATAACTTCATTTCTAATCATCCTATTCTCATTTTGTCGGGAAATGAATCATCATGAAACAAAAATGGCTGAACATCGTGAGAAACAAGAAGAAAATATATAGGATTTATAAAATTCAAGAAGAAGAAGAATATTTCAAAATTAACATATTTTTTTAAACATCAATCTTGTATTAATCGAGATGTTGTTTTCTTCATCTCCACAACCTGCATTTCTTATTGAAGAGAGTTAAAAACATCATCTTTAGATTCTTCTTTCAGCGCCATGTTTTTTCTTGCTTAACGTCAGTTTTCTTGGGGTTTTTTTCCTATATTCGACGTCAGTCAATAACAAACCATTATTATTAACCATATTTCATATTTAAAAAGCATTATATATGTAATCCACTTGTTAGATTTTTTAAAATTATCAGTTGTTAATTTGGCATAAAATAATAAATATCATTGTTGATACAAAACACTACCATATTCCTACAATTAATACTGCTTCCTATCATATAATAAATTATTCAAAATTCATGAAAAATGTAGGTTTTTATTATATTAAAAACCTATTCCTAATTTCCCAATTATGGAAATTGTCAAAGGTACTAAAAACACTATTCCGTTTTTCAGAAGGAAGTCCAGAAAACTGAATCTTATTCGTAACCGTTTATATACATCAGATCCAAGAAATACATATCTTTGCAACCTATCTTGCAAATAATGAATAATAAATGTAAAATAGAAATAATTGTAGAAAATGAATAATAAAACTTAAAAATTTTGTTTTTCACGGAAATGATATTGAAAAAAACGAGAAAGTTTTGTTGGTCTTCCTCTAGGATGTCTTAAACACAGTAGATTTTTCATAGCTTTCTAAAACGTCACCAGTGCGTACTACAGTCACTGTTCCCAATCACCCTAACTTACTCTACTCCATATTACGCTAATGTAGACAAGAATGCTTTCTTACTAAATTAGTGATGTTTAATATCTTTGAAATTTATATTTTTCTCTATATCTTTTACTGTTTGCCAGATAAAAGCGCTAACACCAAATTTTGCAGTTAGGTAATGCTGAAAATGGTTTCATCGCGTAACTATAAATGCATTATTATTTTTGTTATATCTGAACCCAGCTTTTACACCTATAGCTGCAAGGATAAACAGCAATTTGATGTGTGTCCTGTTGCTATATATATTTCAAATAAATCATGTTTCTGTCAAGAACATGGCCTATTGTATGGTTCGTCTTTTCTACATTCTACCTTTCGTTTGATTTGATTTCCGGTCATTCAGTATTTTTATTCAGATTATTTCTATGTAATTTTTTTCCAATGCATGCTCTGCTTGTTCTTACTGACATACGAAGGCCATTTCAAACTCCGACGGCCATTAAAAAAACATGTGCCGAAATTTTCGTATTAATACATTTTTTTCTCCGAACTTGTCTTTCATTTTATGATCCACTTGAGATGGGGGGGGGTGATCATCGGAAACAGCGCAATTACAAGAAGCTATCCACCCCATTTTGCGGGGAATGCAAAGCAACATTGAACCAACGTTTTTCCTCAGAAGGTTTAATCAGGGACACAGATTAAGACGAACTTTTTCATGGATGATATGTCACTTTAAGCAAGAGTAAAATGATCGTGATTGCTTATCATATTCTTTCAAGGAAATTTCATATGATAGAAATTTGTATTCATCTCATCAAGTTTTTTTAAAACAAGTTCTTAAAAATTCTATTTTACTATGCACTACATTATTATGTTATATTATTGTTGCACAGTTAATTTTTCAATAGCATTTTTAGGGAGCGGAGATTATAGGCTAATCGCCCAGGCTCTCCATCAAAATCTACTATTCTCTTCAAGTTTTTTTAAAAGAAAATTCTTTTTTTATGGAATCTGAAATTCATATTAAAGATAAAACAACCCCGAATCTAACTAAGCAAGTAATCTAACAAACATAAATCTAACGAATGTTTACGTCTGGATTTTCAGGCGTGTTAAAATAAGAGTAAATATTTGATTATATTTAAATAGGGGTAATTAGCTATTTCATCAGTTTTACAAAATTATGTCAGTCATCTTCTAGATTTGTGCCATCCGAAAATTTGTCAATTTTTTCCGAGTCAAACTTGTGTACTGTGCGAAATGCACCAAAAAAAAATTAAATAATTACTAAAGAAGTTGCAATTGACACAAAGTCTAGACATCGACTTCGTCTGCATTTGATTAAATATATATAAGTTTATATTTACAAGTCTACTCAAGATAAATAAGGCATTTTCCATCGTCTTTTATTTAGGTACCGTATATTTCAATCAGTATTTTGATTCAGTTTGAAATAGTAAAAGATTTCAAATATTTAGAGGAAAAAGAATGACGTAACACTCATTCAAGTTCATATTCATAACAATCGACTAACAAGTATTATAATATAATTATAGAAAAGATGCAATAATAAGTAACATTTAATTTCTCCAAAGACCATCTCTTCTTAAATTTTATAATATTATTATAAGAAAAGTTGTGATAATAAGTATCATTTAATTTCTCCGAAGTCAGTTCACCTATTAAGCTCAACGTTAAAATACTAATAAAATGAAGAAACATGCCAGATAACGGAAGGAATTGATTACAAAAAACGTTACCAAACGATAAAAATATTGCTTGCATGTTAACTAAATAACAAATTCCTTAAAAAATTAACAGTTTTGATCCAATTTGACGTTATTTTCAAATTTAGAAAATTATCGATGCAGTCTTCTCTGTAGCATTAGAAAATTAAGTCACGGTATTCCGTGGATAAAAAACTTGATTAAAAATAAATTTACCTAATTTTATTTTAGTTTTATGTAATGAGTATTACATATATTTATCAGTTTTCGATTAATTATAAAATTCTGCCAATAGTAACACTTTAAACATTTCTTAATTTATTACAGAAAATGTGTCATGTATGAATTGTAGAATAAGAATGTGCAAGCAGATATAGTATTAATCAGTTTTCGATTAATTATAAAATTCTGCCAATAGTAACACTTTAAACATTTCTTAATTTATTACAGAAAATGTGTCATGTATGAATTGTAGAATAAGAATGTGCAAGCAGATATAGTAATAACTAAAATATTTACCACTGAGGTTGAAAAAACATTTTTCTGAACTGTATTGCTCTTAAAAATTCAAAAATAGTTATAGGTAGTTTTGGAATCTTGAGATTTTGAAAGCGATGAATCTTCGACTCAAAATGCACTGCACAGTGTAATTTGGGATATTTTTAATTTGAAGATTAGATGTGTATAAAGAAAATGTTTATTGATAAACATTAAGATTTAAAATGTAACTGTTTGACAAAGAAAGCATAAATTTAAGTCAGAATCGCATATAAATATTTGACAAGAGATACCAATAGCATAAACTAAAGGATACTGAAGACGCAGAAAAAAATCTATAGCAGATGAAAGCTTTTTATTTTGCAATATTAAGTATTTGGAAAGCACACACATATATCCAATTTCGCAATTGCTCAAAGCACTTGCTGTTTATATTTATAGATGTTTTATTTTGGTGTCGCATGTAGTGGCGAGTTCTTTCGAAAATACACAGCATTTCGCAGGCATTTGCAGCTGCGATGGATATTTCTGCGATAAGGTTGGCATGTCTTTTATCTAAGCATTCGTAAATTGTTGCATGTTTTTCACACACCCAGTCACAACTTTACATGACATTCACTGAAATACAACTACAGTGCTGATGAACAGAGCTCTCTAACTGTTCTGTTGCCGTTTCTGTCTATGCTTTCCAAGAGGATTTTTCTGTTTTCTACCACTTCTAAAACTTCTGTCGAAAATTTCCTAAAAAGAATTTTTATAAGAGGTATACTTTTTCACACATGAGACACATGGAGAAAGAGGTTAATAGAGGAATAGGTTTTTATTTCTCTCTATTGTAGAAAAACAGTTTTCGGGTGATGAATTATTTCTGGTTGGGCAGCTTAGCACATTCAAACACATTCAGTTGGTTTTATGATTGGGGATATGCTCATTAATTCATCGTTATCAAAAATAAAAGTCATCTCCCATCTGAGCACGATACGGATGCGTCTGATATTACTACGCATGAAAATAAATCGTCACTACTCGACTATTGTAGCAATAGAGACGATGTAGGTCAAAAGATCTTACCTTTCTACCTTTCTGCGGCCACTATATCATTCCATACAGAAGTTATCACTTTTATGTAAAGTTAAAGTCTTGGTTATCATCTCATCTTCTTTAAAATAGATTCATTCTATCGGAAAAGTTGTATAATTCCGCATACATTATATCGTATTTTGTCCAAAGGGCAATTCAGTAATTGTGAAGTTGTACCCTGAAGCGAGACTTTTCTGACAATGACTAAAGCCATTCATTACTGTTCCATCTGAAATGTTTGTCTTTGCAGAGAGCGGTTCGATGTTGTAAAAGCACAAGCCTAAGGTTGCGAGCATACAAATCATCATCACTAATTAATTTGTCTTAAACAGCTAGAGTTAAAATGGTTATGCCAGTGTCCATTGGTTAGCATTTGAAAAAAAAAAATAGAATTCCTTTTAGAGGTCTATTTTGGCCGTTAATATTGAAATACAACTACGATTCACATTTTGTATTGATGAATTTTGACACATTTTGTATTGTATTCAAAAATATTTCCAGTTAATCTTATTCTGTTCTCTATAAATTGTACTTAAGAACATTCTTAGGCTTTCAATAAGCCGATACAAGAGATTGCATTTGAGCACTTCAAATCTATTGGCAACATAACGGATTGCAAATTAGTGATGTTTAAATACTATATTCTTTGCTAAGATGTAATCCGAGAATGCTAATTTATTATGATCTCTTCCTATATTACGTACTAAAGTATTGTTATAGTACGATTGTATTCAAATACTATTATTTAAAAAATATTCACTGGGTATTTGAAGTAATCAGCATTTTGAGGTAATCGGCATCCTATAGGGTTTCAAATTTCCAGTTTTTTTTTTTTTTTTTTTTTAACTTGCTTTGCTGTACATCATTGAATCAGCAAAAAGATTTTATGAAACCGTGTGAAGATTTTGTCAGTTCAAGCGTAATGTGCCAAAATGGGCCGGATAGTCATTTGTTCTAAGGTAAATATTATCCTTGAAGGATATAGAGTGAGAGGTTAAAAAAAATGTCCTAGTTTCTTTTTCTCCTCATTATATTTGTATTTTTGAAAGATAAGTGAAAATGGATCGAATGAGAAATCCCTCTCTAAATATATAAATCACATAAAAAACAAACCATGAAACTCGAAAAAATGTGCCATATAGTTAGTTTTAAAAAGAAATTTACCGAATCACTAAGATATTTTTAATGAAGACAATATCCTTATTTATGGAGAAAATCCTTAAGTGGAAAATGTTTGTTCATTTGTTTGAGTCCTGGTATCCCAGCAATTGAGGAACGGCCCCTTGGTTCTCCATCCAACTGGCAGAAACGATTCGCGAGCCGTTATGAAGCCATCAGAGCGCCGAAACAAGGCATAGATCTCCTTGCTAACGGTCCTTACCTTATTGGCTGAAAGCAGGACCGAATCGCTGGGGAATTGCACCTTCTACACCGAAGCGGTAGGTATTTCGGAAACATGGTGTAATATGGCTGGCTGGCTGCCCTGTCGGAGTCATAAAACGCTGCAGAAAACACTCGCTCCACGCGTACACCACAGAGAAGACGGAAAAAATGATGTACACCGACATTTCGCTGCTATTTAGGGTTTCTATTTTATTTAGGAATGGGGGCTTAATATTGTTTTTCAGGGTATTCCTCAAGGAAATAAAAATAGTAGGAATTGATAATTAGATAATAAATTATATGAAAATTTATATTTGATTATAAGGATATTAAACGGTGAAATATGCATGGAAATGTCTGAACCGTGCTTGACTTGAATTTAAAGTAGTTAAACTTCATATACATTACAATCTGCAATTTAGCCCTCTAAAATTATACATTATTTAAATACTAAGAGCATCAGAAAATTTATCATTTACATAAAAAAAATAAATGCAATAAAAGAGCTTTTATATAAGAAAAGCTTACAAGCTTTATTAATAATTTCTGATTCATCCTACGAAAACTGTTCATAATATATTAATTAGATACATATAAAAGGTAAATATGCTTAGAGATAAATATAAATGATACATTAATTCTAATTATATTATGTTGGTCAAAAGAGTATAAGGTATAATATATATGCAGCATAGATGACATTTCAAATTTCTATTGGGCCGCGGTGGCCTGGTGGTAAGGTCTCGGCTTCGGAACCGGAGGGTTTCAGGTTTGTGACACGATTCCACCGAAGAACCGTCGTGTAAGGGAGTCTGTTGCACGTTAAATCCGTCATGACCAAACGTTCTCCAGGTGGTGTGGAGAGGGGGGTGCCAGCTCAGGTGTCGTCCTCATCATCTAACCGCGGTTCAAAATGACGAGGTCCGTCCCAAAATAGCCTTAGTGTTGCTTCAAACGGGACGTTAATATAACCAAAATCAAATTTCTATTACTAGTTTGTTAAGCACGTTTTTATTCATCTCAATTATTTTTAATAAAACCCTATTCTCCACAGTTTAGTATATTTTATGAAATTTAAGCTCATTTTATCAAAATAATCTATTTGTAAAACGCTAACGTACGTGGCACAAAAATTGCTCTTATTACTTTTAATGAATGGCAACAATCAAATGTAAAAAAAGTGTCATTCAGTCTACTGACTGCTTCATTGAACGTTATTGCAGATGCGCGTAATTCAACACTTAACTAATGGAGCTGCAAAATATTATTATAAATTCTCACTTATAGGCTTACTGTGCCCTTCCTTTCAGTCAGAGGGAAGAAAATGTCAAAAAAAAAAAAAAAATCAAGATTATGAAAATAGGCGCCAAACAAATTTTCGGGAGCAAAAATAAGCTTAACCGTTGCCAAATGGGTAATCGCTATGACTTTATTATGGAAATTAATTATAATTCACAGAAAGGAATTTTGCATCATTTTAAAATTCCAAAAAATACCTTTTTCATAATAACGATTTCCTTTCTGTACACTTTTTTCTTTGCTTTTAATATTTTCTGTTCATTTTACTTTGGTTTCAGTCTGAAACAATGTTGTGATGAAATTCAAATTCATCTAAGCACATTCAATTCAAAGCATTCGATCACGTGCCTTTTCCATTGTTAAAAATAAGATTGAAAAAATGTCTTCTTGGGACATTACATCTGAATTAGGATTTTTTCTTCAGCTTTTATTTGCAGCATATATACCAGCACCCCAGTTATTTATTGTAAATTGATTCAATTAAATTCCTGTCTTTTA
Organism: Argiope bruennichi; assembly: GCF_947563725.1. NCBI lineage: Eukaryota > Metazoa > Arthropoda > Arachnida > Araneae > Araneidae > Argiope > Argiope bruennichi. Next base: position 123,677,270 of record NC_079162.1, read on the forward strand.
TATATATATATATATATATATATATATATATATAATTGCTTCACTGGCTAAAATGTCAACGATTAGGTCGAACAAACTAGTCGCTAGAGGCGGCTAGTTTTAAAGAAAGCGTTAATTTACCAAACATTCTAAAATGCATTCTAAACATTCTACAACATTCTAAAAAAATTATTTTCCAGAAAAATATAGAAAACATGATCTCATTTCAACAGAAGTCTTTAGAATTATCTTGGAATTACCCGAATCAGTTGAAACTGCAAACGTATGTCATTTGACATCTACCTGCATGTTATCTAATGCTATGTTATGATCTCGTGTTACTTATTCACTTACAAGAGGCTTAGCGAATAATAAAATAAAATAAAATTTGTGATAATTTGGCGTGTATCACACGAGCATGCACCAATTCCATTGAGTAAAATACAACAATTACATTCGCAACTTGCAAATGAAATTGTATTCATTCAAAGATGTGAAGTTCCACGTAGCAAAAGTTCACTTTAGTTTTTTTCCCATCCGTTAATGGAGATTCCTTGAAAAGTAGACATGTCTCAGATGTTTCAAAAATTCTTAAAAGAAAATATTACAGATTTAATATGACATTATAATGTTAATTTCGAATACATTTCTCTGTCTTCCGCATTTTGTTTGTAATAAATATCTAAAAGAAAATATTAATCTAGTTCTAAAAATAAACTCTCAACAATTCAAATGCTATGGGCAATAAAATTTGCATATTGGAGGGGTAGAGAAAATATAAACTTCACTATAAGAGTTTGAGTTACAACTTTTATAACGCAAATAATGACATTCAAATATTCAACGGAGATAAATGTCCTAATGCATATACGATGCATATTATCTAAAATGTATCATTACTAACGACGAATGCTGACAAGAGTGGTAATTACCCTCTTTGGAGGAAGTAGTACGTCCATTCTTCAAGAAGGACGCATTATTTACTTGGAAAGAACATGGTAGTCAATGACCTTTTGAGAATATCGTTCATATTTGTTTATATTATATTAGATAAAGTTAAAGTATACAGTTGATGAGAATTACGAGTAATGTGTTACCTCTTTTAAAGTTAATAAATTTTTTTGAAATTTTGAAAGTGATGAAATTTCTGGGAGAAATGTATCATATTAAAATTCTAAATGTCTTCAAAATTTATTAATAATTTGATATGAGTTCATGAAGTTCGCAAAATGTTTGAAGCTTTAATGAAAGTTTCATCAGGTTTCCTTTTATATAAAGAATTCTATTCATTTTCATACGGAATGGAAGCTCATGTTTAATCAGCGTTATTAAAATATTTACAAAAAATATTTTGGAAATTCTGAGTCCTTTCAGATATTGTACAGTCTATAAGATTGATAGATTTTTTAGTACTTGAAATGTTGTCGAATATTTACAAAATTTATTGCAAGAAATTATTCCAAAATTGTCAAATTCAGAAAATTCCAAATACATAAAAAGGAAAAATAAATAAAGCATATAGTTTTTTTTTAAAAAAAGCGATGAATATATATATACAGGGTGTTCATTAATTATTGTAGGGGTTTCCGTATCTCATAACTTTCGAATAAAAAATATTACGCAAAAACCGATTACGTGTAAAGCAAATGCGCTAAGATCGCATTGTTGCCAAGTAAAATTCTTTGAGTTGTAATTTACGAATACATAACCGCCTTCAGCTGAATGCCTACAAAGTGCAAATTGTGCAAGCTTTACACTTTAATATCATTAATAAAATTCTTTGAGTTGTAATTTACGAATACGTAATCGGTTTTTGCGTAATATTTTTTATTCGAAAGTTATGAGGTACGGAAACCCCGACAATAATTAATGAACACCCTGTATATATATATATATATATATATATATATATATATATATATATATATATATATATATATATATATATATATATATATATATATATATATATATATATATATATATATATATATATATATATATTATAATAATCACTAAAAAAGGAAAGGTTGATAACGATTTATTTCAACTTCTCATTCTTATAAAATTAATTTAAATTTCATTGCTTAATTTGCTACCATGTGAATTAATGTTTGGTAAACATACGTAAGAAGCCTAATTTTGATGATAACTTTTATAGTAGAAACCTAGTTTAATGCATGAAGATTAGTCTTATATACGAACTTAATCATTGGAAACAAGGCTTAAGTATTAACTTACCTGAATGAATAGTCCCATCCGTTCAAGGAACGAGGGGCATAGAAAACTCCTTAATTTACTTATAAACAGTATATTTAGAGCTCCAGTGAATTAAATATCTTCCATTGAATTCATCTACCATCAGCTTCTCCGTAAGATAATGAGGTTCAGCTAAATATCTTTTCTAAGCGATTTGCGCTGCAGCGAAACTGACCAATGGGTCATGTATCTGGTTACTTCGGACGATGAATTTAGTGCAGGCAACGTGACCCAGCAGTGCGGAAATAGCGAAGCTATTATTTGGATATTCGAAAATTAGAATTGGTCCGCTACAAATCCTATAACTGATAACGCAGTTGGACTATTAAAGGGGGAAACAGCTTTTGACCGTGGTTGACATTTATCCTCAGTTTCAGCTCTTCCGCAACAGAAATAATTCAAACCATCATTTGATAGGCTCTTTCTACTCTTTTTCATACTAAGAGCAATTCTATTTTACAAATCAAGATATCCATTGGCAAGAGGTATCTGTCACTTTTCTTATAACATTTACGCGTTAGTATAATTCATAGCCAAATTGTTTTATTTTACTGTTCCAGAAATTGCGCTGATTTATGCTGCTAAACATACATCATAGTGCTTTTAGCACTCTTTTTTTTCTTCTGAATCTTCTGAATCAAGTGATTGGTGAACAGACTTCTTTGGGAGAATCATTTGCATATTACTCATTTTCTTTGCAAAACCAAATATCATTTTTTTTTGTTATCACTGTCTAGTGTGCATCAGTTCTCAATTCAGATATTTCTTTAATTTAAAAGTATTTGTATTGCTCTCATTAAGCATAAAATGAAACTGAAGATGAATTAAGATGTTGTTCTTATATATTTTTAGTAGAGTTCGAAGTATTTAATTGAAATATTCTCATCACTCTCTTTCTCTTTTCTTGTGCGTTTGATTACTAATGTGAAAAAAATATATAAATAAATTATCAATTTTATACTGACATTTTTCTTCGTGAATTTGAAAACTTATTTCCAAAGCGTATAGATCCTAAGCTGAATTTTCTTTGAAATTCATTATTTGCTGTTTGTAATAAGAATAGGCTTATTTTGCTAATCTTTCTAACAAATAATAGTGATATTTTTCGGATTTTAAGTGCAAAATTTAGCCTATTTAGGTTAAAGAACTGACTGTATAAAATGCTCTTTAGCTCTTTATGTTAATTTCCTGTTCTAAAACTACATGAGGGAATCTGATACCAACTATGTGACTAGAAATAATAGTTAAATGACAAAACAGTATAATAAAATCTACTGATACTATTATTGAAAACTCGTGTTAATGATTTGTTTCCAATTTAGGAGCCGCGGTGGTCCGGTTGTAAAGTCTTAGTTCCACAGCCGTAAGGTTTCAAGTTCGTGTAAGGGGGTCTGTTGCACGTTTAGTTCGTCAGGGCGAAATGTACTCCCGCTGGTGTGTTTTGGTGTGGAGGGGTGTGTGCCTCCTCAGGTGTCACCCTCATCGTCTGATCGCTGTTTAAACTTACGAGGTCCGTCCCAAAATAGCCTTAGTGTTACTTTAATTTTAAAAATTTTACAGTACTCTCTCTCTTTTACTTCATTGTTGCAAATGTGAAACTTTTAATTTTTAAAAGCTTATATATGTAACTGCATTTTTATCGCATTCAAATCTGTACATGTTCTGAAATTACAGCCCTCTGTTACATGAGAGATGCCAATTTGTTAACTTAAAAATGAAATTTCAATGCCTACCCACTTAAATAATGGTAATTGGAGTCGTTTGAAAAAAATTTTTGTAAGCATATTAAATTCACTTTTCTTTGTTTACTAATATGGATGAAATTTGAAGCGAAAGATGAATCATAAATTTCGCAATTAATAAATCAAAGATCGTTTATTTTAAATCGTATCTAAGTTAAAAATTCGAAATTTAAAACTGTTAAATACTAAATCGAATTAAAATTTTTCCAATCCCTGCTTTACACTTTCGGAAATATAATTCTTTCGATTTCCTCAAGTGTATTTCGCTATGAGTCGATGAAATAGCAAAATCTTAAGTGTTCAGATTTGTGCAAGGGAAAATATTTTTCATTTAAATACGTTTATTTGTAGATATTTCATTTTAGCCGAATATTTCTAGAATTATGCATTTATTACTGTTTCCATAATGTTACAAATTTGCAGTGGATGTATTCTTTTCAGCAGATTAGAAAGGGTTTGCTATATTTCTAGAAATAAAAAATAAACTTCAATGTCTTTAGAGTTTTTCGAATTTCCATTTGCTAAAATTTCATTAATAAAGAAATAATATATTTCAAAGTAGATTTTGAATTTGGTATGGTTCATATTAGAAGAGAATGAGTATTTGGAATTTAAATATCATGAAAGCATTGCTCTACCAACCACTTTATTTAGAAAATTTTTGAAGATCTAATTATTTCAACTTTATGTCAATATTAGGTATAAAATTAAAAATAAAATATTTTTCAACAATTTTTAATATATTGTGCTTGCCAAAGAAATATCTCAGTTATAATATAGACTGAATATAGTTTTGAATATAAAAATAGTATGTAAATCATATTGTAAATGGAGTGTAAATAGTTTTTAAACTTGTTATAGCCAATGTGAACTAATTTAAACATCATTGATATATGTGTTTGTAAATGTAAAGTGAATTATGTCAAAACTGATTTCGAATTAATAATTGATGTGAGTTATGTCTTCGCTAAAACATTCAGCACTGAATATTAGGCTTCTTGAATAAAAAGAAATAATATGTAAATAGTATATAATATTTTAAATTAAGTATAAAGAGTTTTTAGACATTTTATAGTCAATTGAACGAATTTAAACTTCACTGATATATGCATTTATAAATGCAAAATGAGTTATGTCAAAACTGATTTCGAATTCAGGAATGATGTGAATTATGTCTTAGCTAAAACATTCAACACTGAATATTAAGTTTCTTGAATATAAAAATTGTATGTAAATAGTATATAATAATTGAAAATAGAGTATGAAGAGTTTTTAGACATGTTATAGTCAATTGAACTAGTTTAAACATCACTGATATGATGTATTTATAAATGCAAAATGAGTTATGTCAAAATTGATTTTGAATTAATAATTGATGCGAGTTATGTCTTAGCTAAAACATTCAGCATTGAATGTTAGTTTTTTTTCAGTTGATTTTATTTTGTATCCGTAGTTAATGAACTAATGTGAACAATCTTAACATCAATTAAATTACAGAATTAACATGAACATAAGGTTAATTTTCTAGAAAAACTGGCAACAAAATGAAGTAACATTGGCGGGAATCAAATTTATAAATATGATTATAAATAAATAAATGTCAGTTCTTTACTTTCTTCATTAAAAATGATTGTCATGTCACATAAATGATTCAAAAATTTCCGCCATTTTAGACAGCAAAGAAGAGCAGGGAGTGTATGCAAATAAGATTTTCCCTTTCCATATTCTGCATAATTCTGTAAAATTTCCAGGCTTTTACAACGCTTAATTACATTACTCGAAAGCCTTTTCGTTCAATTTGCATTTGCAGTGCTATTTAAAATAAAATATTCAGATTTTTTTCCCTTCATTGATTTATTCAGTTCCCCCTGACTTTGAGAAGAAAAAAAACATCATTCATATTTATTTTAGTGATTCTCTATTTAATCATTTATCTTTAAATTGATATAATATATAAAAAAACTATTATTGGGCAAGTGATAATTTTGTTAAACTATATTTTGTTCTTAAAATTTAGAAAAAGATGTTAAGGTAAAACTGATTTTGCCATCGAACTGAGAAGACATAAAATATCAAAGAAGGATTCATAGAATTATTACTCTAAAAAAAGCCTTATTATCTTAGATGTTCTGAGCGAAACTGCAAATTATTAAAGTAATCATGAATTTAATTAAATATCAGGTGATGAAAGCTATTTTTATACAACAGTGAATCAGAAAATACTCATTCAAGATAAAGATAGGCATTTTTTAATTGCTCCTCATTGATTTTTATTTTATTAGATCATAATTGATTTATATTTTGATTTTCATACATTTCTAGAATATTTAAAGACAAGAATGTTATATTGATTTATTAAATTTGCTTCACAATTTTCATTGCCTTAAAAAGAATTTTGGATATTTTCTGGAGAATTCCAGACTTCAGTCCCATCCAAACGTCCAATATTTATATATACCCACTTTCTTTGCTTTGCATCAGACATATTTTCACGCATATTTCGTAATCGGTGCTAATGACGAACGATACTGATAGTATAACTTATTAGTATTATTAGATATTTAAAAATTATTTTATGTTCAAACTTAGATCAAAGGAAATAAAATCTTTTTGAATATATCGAGCATAAATCGAAATCGGTGCTAGTGACGAACGACACTGATAGCATAACTTATTAGTATTATTAGATATTTAAAAATTGTTTCATGTTCAAAAATAGTTCAAAGGAAATAAAATTGTTTGAATCGCAATAATTTAGATGAGAAATATTCTAAAAGTTAATAGATGTTATAGAAAATTATGGAACTATAGGGCACGAATTATAGAATTCCTTCCCAAAAATAATAGAAATTTATTTTTAAAGTTCTACAATTTTCACTTTATTTGGATTTTTAAGTTTATATTTTGGTAAAGTTCAGATTTTGGAAAATAATTTTTAATGAATTTCCATTCTTGTTCATCAATTATTCTGTGTAACACCTGATAAATGTCCATCCTCAGAAAGTTATTGTTGTCTATTTGCTAACGAAAACTTTATGAACCGTCACTAACTCACAAGGGAAGCATGGAAACGAGTATCTTCCTCTACAAACTTCCATACGATAGCAACGTAAGGTCATTTGACCCACAACATTACTTCGTTACCGGGGAGCAAGGCGCTTTATCAGTGAAATTCGAGACCTCGATACTTCGGAGCGAATTCTGTCATCATATCGCCATGAACAGTGTTTCAAATCAAAATTGCCCTTCAGCACGACAGTCTCCTTCATTTCGAATTATTAGAGTTAAATAAAAAATGACATCACGCAAAATCTTAAAATGTTAAAATCATCTCGATTACATCTTAAAGCAACATCTTAAAATTCCTCGAGTTAGGAATGCTTTTGTGAAGAGAATTTGAAAACTGGCACGGAAATATAATTCATTTTAATAAGTTTCTTATTCTAAAATTAAAATTATCTTTTTATTTATCAACTCATGAAGAATAAAAGGTTTTAGAGTACGAAAAAAGTCTTGTGTAGTAAAAAAGCATGGAAATGAAAAGGAAAAAGGAATTATCAGGAAAATAATTGTTTAAAGATTTAAAATAGTTTCATATATTCTGGTTGGTAGAATTCTCTATTAAATAGGTTTTAAGTGAATCCATAAAAATCTGAGATAAATTTCGGTAAAATAAATGTATGGAATCACTCTTATCAATTTTAAAAAAATCAGATTTCGTAAGTGCTATTAAATATTTCTTATTCTGATAAATATTATTTAATACTAAACAGAGAAATGGAATACTTATCATTTGAATTTTATTCCCAATTTAAGTATCAGTGAATAAAATATTTTTCTTATATCCATTTATGCACACACAGTTTCAAGTTTATATTTACAAAATTTGCACACACACACACACACACACACACACACACACACACACACACACACACACACACACACACACACACACACACACACACACACACACACACACACACACACACACATTTTGTATGAAGATCATATAACGAAGAAGTCATTTCAACAGATACTCCACTTTCGAATTGTCATACCCCTAAAATGAACTGCATTCAAGCATCGTGTTTCATGAGTTCATCATGTTAATATTCACAGAGGGAACTCAGTTGACAAACATGCAATTCTCTCACTCAAAGCCGTATTCCTGCAAAATATGTTGGGATATTTACAATGTTCATGGACGATAAAATATATTTAAACCTTAAAACACTCCGGGACTATTTTACATGTTAATGATATAATATCACGAGTGATATAAATGAACCTATATTGTTTTCAATTTATTTCGTCAAACATGAAACATGACGGTAACAAGAATAAATGTGGTTTAATAATTTGACAATTCATTTTTGATAGGGTATTATTATTATTATTTATGTATGATATAATATTACGAGTGATATAAACTAATCTACATTATTTTCTATTTATTCTATCAAACATGAAACATGATGATAACAGAAAAAAGCTTGGTTTAATAATTTGACAAACAATTTTTGATAGGTTATTATTATCATTTTTATATAAGACTGATGCAAAATAAATACAATATATATTCGGAATTTTTACTATAAAAATAATTATTTATTGAAATTGAATCTAAATGTAAGCATATTTAATAGCTAAAACGGCTACAAATGCATATCATTGATTTATCCAATATTATTGTCATCATATCCAGAAATGGAACTTTGTCAAATTCGATATGTTTCTGAAGGGGCCATTAAATGTATAGTTCATCTGAAATTAAAGTTTTACCAACCGCAAATAACTAAACTTTACTCTGATCCGATTCGAATCTGTTAATTTTGAGAATCACGGAAAACACAAAAATAAGGAAGTATCTTTTACTTGAATTTAGGTTTTTTTTTTTTTCATACTTATGAAATTCATTTTTTTTTTGGAGTCCTGAGATTCAATGCTGTTTAAATTCATTTCTCTTTCGTCAGGGATATCAGATTTTATAGGCTTAAAATAATATTTCCCTAGCGTCATTTTATCGCGGATACGCAATTATTTATATGGTAAGATAATTATTAGATAATGTAAAGATAATGCTTATGTATTCTTTTGTCATAAAAGTCATATTAGCTTTTGAGTACATTTAATAAAATATCATTCATATTATTAACTGCGAATGATTTTAATTAAAATCCAGAGATAGTAGTACGAAATTTTAGAAATTAATAAAAAATATAGTGTTATCATTATTATTCTTTAAAAAAAAGAACATACATATGGAAGAAAAATTAATGTATATTCTTTACATTTTTATTGCTATAGAGGATATATGAATATGTATTTTATTATAATATGCCTGTTCAAAATTACATTATTTCTAAGAAGAATTCGCGTGAGTGAATTGAAATGACTTCCAAACGTTCAACTCCTCTAATTATATTTCAATAATAAAAATCTTGCCTTTGACCATAATGGTTAAATCAAAAGAATTTAGCATTCCATATCTACTTCCAACATTGCACAGTCGGAGGCAAGCCCAGGAGGTCCGAAAGTATCCTGGGCTTAGATCGATAGGGGGTATCTGAGATCCGATATGTTACAGGCATTTTGACACTGCAGTTTGATTTGTGCTATACATTTACATGGCACTAGCTTTAAAATTAAGAGTGCGAATTCTTGTAAGCACGTAATTCATTCCAAATGATTCCATCGATGGACCTCCCGCGGAGGAAGAGAAGTGAACGAATTTCTTGTTCTCGAGCTTTCTTTGGAACCAAATAGCAAAATCTTCGACAGAAAATATGACGATTCTTTATGATCCACAACAGAGGTTTTTTTGTAAAAAAATCACTGCAAAACTTATTATTTAATATTTTGACTTGTGGGATATGCATTTCTAAAAAGTGGTTCTCCAAATTACTTTTCTTATATCACACAGCCAAGATCTTTTATGTATGTGCATATTTTAGCAATTTTTTTTCTAACAGACGCCATTTCTGTTTTAAAATCAGATTAAAAGGATTTATGAACTACTTTTCTCATTTAAATAGCATGTTATATAATCCTAAGAAAGAGGATTTAATTTTCTTGTTATTTTATTTTACATTTTTTCAATATTTTATTAGAGAAAATAAATGTTTTTAGTTTTAAAATTGTTATTTCTAATATACAGTAAATAGGAGATATTTATGCACCTCGAAACTATGTATGCTCTATAATTTTGGTGAAACTCGTTCATAGATAATTGTGTTAAATAATCTACTTAAACGAAAAAAGCTAAAATCTTAATGTTGTTTCGAACCTTAAGGAACGTATATTATAACGTTCCTTAAGGTTCATAACACATAACATAACGTTAGGTCAGTAATACGAGGCATCTCACGTATACATTTATATATATCGGGTTTTAAAATTGTGAGCTGCTTTAATGGCAAATAATCGTTAAATTTATCTTGGAATTTAATTGCAATTTATAATAAGAAGGTCTTCTGGATAGATACTATATGAAAATATGTTTTACGACATTGAACATCAAGATATGATACACAAAATATATCTCAGGGGAGGAGGGTGTTTTTAAATAATTAAATATTTAATTATTAAAATTATTAAATAAAGAATGTTACTGCCATTCATATATTAATGCTATACTGTTTACAAATGACAAGTTCAAAAGCTAGAAAAATGAGTTAATGTGACCTTGTTCTGATAATGTGTCCAAATTAGTATATGGTACAAATCAAATATTTTCTCCTTACACAGTAAAAGAATATATATATATTTCAATTTTTGTGTCGTAATAAAATTTTAAGAATGCGAAGTAATAACAAATTTCCTAAACAGTTCAAAACGGCTAAATATACGTGGCCATTTTCATTTCATACTTCTATTTATGTTTAATCACTTTTACTGATAAATAATAGTTGGATTACTGTAGATAATTATAGCATTGATATTTTTCTTGAGTTTTGATCCTTTAAAGGTGGCAACAAAACTAATGGCAACTATATTGTTGATCAACTGAAAACTTTCAAAAAGATTCATTAAGGGCAAATCACAGAAGAATAAAAGGAAAAAAGTTAGCTGATTTAAAATTAAAACCTTTTAAAGAAAGCCTAGGTTTAATTCTTAAATTCTATGACCACGATGATCCAAAATATTCAAATTAAAGCCCATAGTCTCCCTTCATTAATAACGACAGTTTAAAAAAGTTCTACAACTTTTTAATTGTAAGAAACACATACAACAATGTAAGCTGTGTAGTCCCTGAAAAAAATGCATAAAATGGAAATGGACCAAAAATGATAGACTTTGCTTCCAGTTTTTGATTCTGATTATTGGAATGAATGGGAAATGCAAACGCCTGAGTCGCTCGGATATCCCAGCCAAATTCATACCCCTTTCGTTAAGTGTGATTGATTGAATACCCATGGTGCTTGCTTTATTCGATAGAAACGCTTTTCTAAATGGGTGGGGAGGGGGGGCAGGGAGTTTTTCTAAGAACACTCAACGAAAATCTAAGCTTACATTTGCTTAATAGCTATCAGCTAAACGGAGATCTCTTTTGCATAACAACACCTTAATAACAACGGCTGCCATTGTGGTTTTTTTTAGAGCGAGGGCGAATTTTTTTTTTAATGTCTGAAAAAGAAACTAGAGCGTTCCAGTATTCTGAGGTACTTGAACTAAAATAATCTTAGGAAAGACAATTAAATCGATTTCTATATAGCATTAAAAAATAATCCTGGCATTTATACTTTTGATTTCATTTTCATTAAATTTTAATTCCTTTGTTTTTAGTTTCTTGCTTCTATTTCTCTTTTGCTTTCATTAAAACCGAAATAGCAGTTATAATTTAAATTACTTATGCTGTTCGGATTATAAAACTCTGGGCCTTTGCGTATGCATTAAGACGTGTTTATTTAGACAAAAAAGGGGTGAGAGGAAAGATGAAAGGAAATGTTTACAATTAACAATAAAGTGAACTCGGATTATACTCTGACTTCGGAGGTGTAAACACTGCGGGTAACTCATTATATTGTCAGAAAAAAACATTAATTCACAATAAAATACTTTAGAGAAATTTTTATTTATTGTGAGGGGTCTAAAATATTAAATTCTGATGAATAAATGAAAGATTTCTGTTCTTAAAATTTGATAATTAACCTTTTTACAAAATAAATTATAATTTTTAGGTTAAAACACTTTTTTAAAAAATTTATTATTGTATTTTTGATAGCATTTTGAGATTTACAGCGGTAGATAATCTCAATCACATTTAATGATATTGTATAAAATATGTTTTGTGTCAGCTCTGAAAGTTTTTTTGCAACTTGAGTTAGCTTTAAAATAAATGACCAATTTTTAATTGCCATAAAATAAGAAACTGAATGATGCTCACATACATGTTGAAAACAACAACAACAACAGAAAAGTATTTAATGGGGTGGAAATCAAGGTCACAAAATGAATAAGAACTCAACATTCCCCATCTCACCTCTTAGCAAAGTAGAATCGTTGAAAAGTGGTAATCTCGGGATACTGAAACGAACAGTACTAATTTGTTATTAAACTGTAGTCTGCATAAGAAATATAGCTTTATTTTTTGGTGCACCTGTTTGTTGAATATAATAAAAATCGAAGTGTTCTCTTTTCGGCATTTTCACAGGCTTTGTTAATATTCCCTGTTTTGTCCAAAATCTAATGCATGCTTACGGTTGTGCTTTTAAATCCGCTTACCAAATTTCCTCCTTTTAATTCCTTCATTTTTTAAGCTACCGCGTCTAGAAACAAACAGAAATGATTCCAAAAATATTTTTATCAGGCTTGGAGAGATCTAAAACATATAGACCCATCAAAATCTCGACGTGAAATGCGATTATTACAATGCTTTGAATTTATAATCTGAATATAGAAGAAAGGAAAAAGAGACCAAGTTACTTTTCATTCAAAGTACATTAGTAACCTAGTCAAAGCTTCCCCAGTTCTTTAAAATCCATTTACCACGCAAAAAAGATTAATTAAACTTCAAAAATAAAAATTCCGGAGAAAAGGAAAAAAACTGTAAAAAAAAGGGGGGGACTACAGAATGATACTGTTTCTGAAAACTGGAGACGCACAAATTACGTTTTTTGACTTGGTTAAGTTTGAAAGTACACCAACAATATGGTGATGTAACATCTGTATGTCATCGGTTTACAATTGGGGTGATATTAGTGTCCTTTATATAAGATTGACATGGCATTTGATGTGCAAAAACAGATATATAATTCTCAATAAATACAGAAACTACGCTCCTAGAGAGTTCTTAATCATAGCTGACTATTCTGACCTTCCTTGAGGCATACTGAAAAACCTGAATGACCGGGTGTCTCGACAGCATTGGTGGAAACTGTAGTTGAGTCCTAAAGGCTATTTACCGGCCACGGTATAACTCCTCCCGTAGGAGGCACATCCCGTTATAGGTAGAAGGTAGTCACCCCGCACGATTTCTGTACCCACCAGGGCGGCAAGAATCAGCCACCATTCCGGAAGCTTCTTATCTCCATATTTGAAAAGCTCGCCAGGGTTCTAGGGAGTTCCTAAGATGATTATTGTTCATATATATAAATCTGCAACTGTGATTGTGGCACCATTCTTTTTGCTCTCGACGACGATGGAGATTAATGAACGGAGATTAAGTTTCTTTTTGGATAAAATTATGAAATTTTTCATAAAATTTAATGTCGCTCCTGATCATTTGGAATTGATATGATTGAAAGGGCAAGATAAAATTTTTTTAAAAAATTTATTAGGCAATGAGAGATGTTTTTAAAATTATATGAAATAAAATTTAGGAGTTGTTTGCAGTAAAAATATTGAAGAAAACAGTTTTTTTCAAGTGGATCCAGTATTATAGTTATTAAAGATCGTGAAAACTGCAAGGGCGGTAGAAAAAAACGTTAGGTAATTTCATGTGTTAATGAAAACAATATATATATACATATTTTATTTCTGATAGTGATTTTTGATTCGTAATCTAAATGATCGCTCGTAGATTGAATTTGAAACAATTGTCCGTGAACCTGATTAACATTTGGGAATTAGTAAATTTTGAGCGGAAATCCTTCCTAAGTTACTACACATCCAGCTGCTATTGACAGCAAGTATCTGTTCGATCACTAGACTTTTTCATTATTTATTAGACCTAGTCTCTATGATATCTTTTTGTCCTTGAAACGCAAAAATTGTACAGTTGGGCCCGTACAGAGGCAATGTGGAGCTGATGTAATTTGAAACGACGAGGAGCTGAAGAGTGTAACCTCTGAGAACTTCCAAGGATATTGTTACGGATCACCGAATTCGCTTGTAGTGGGTGTGTGGTGTGGAAACACAATCAGCAGGCCTCAGTAGAAAAACAACAACGACGTTTATTAAACACAAAGACACAGACGACGAATACAAAGGCGACAACTATATGCAGCCGAAACGTACACAATGGACAGCACACAGCAGTACACTACAGCAAACAGTAGCCCACAAGTAGTAATCGATCACAGAACACAAAGCGGCCAGACAGAATCCAGCAGGAGAGTGGATCCTCGGAGCTTTGTTCTACGGTCACTCCAAACGGCTAAAGTTCTAATTATCTCCTCGCTTTAGCTGCATCCAACTTCCGACTCACTACCACACAACTGGCTACTACACACGCAACTTGATGCTGCTTCCACAATAGACAACAGGACTCACCACACAGCCAATTGCAGCAGTAGCTTGGGCTCCACACAACGCTGATCCGATCTGGTTCAATTCACCCATTCGGCTTGAGAATGTCGGTCTTTTATAGTTCCCGGGAGGTGGGCCTAGAAATTTATGGGCGTATCTCAGTTCCTATTGGTCGGATCGTTAAAATTCTTGAAGTTTCCAGCATTATCCATTTTGTCGCCAAAGTCGCAGAATTCGACTTCAAATGGTCGGCAAGTTTATAGCCAAGCTCTGAGATGATTGACACGGCACCCGATCAACACCCACGGGGCTGATCGTAAAAAGGTATTTCATACGATGACAATATTCGTGATGGGAAGCAAAATCACAGGTTTGTAACAATATTTTGTGCAATGAAAATTTAAGTGGAAAATGTTTATCGCTCCAAACTGGAGGTGTTTTGATGGCAAAAAAATTATTATATATTAAATTTGATAAAATAAACAAATAATCGAACATTATGTTTGATAAAATGTAGATTCTGTTAAAAATGTACTTAAATAATACTTTTATATTATTTGATATCAGACAAGCAAATTAATGAAGAAAACGTAGCGTCCGTTAGGCACAGAGACTCAGACAATTTCTTTATTTTTTAAATAGTTTCATGCTAGAAGAAGCGAAGTTATTTTCCTAAGCAATTAACATCTTAAATCAAATATTTTATTATTATAAGTTGAATAAATATAAATAACTGAGTGCTAGAATAAAATAGTAATAATAATATCTTTCCATTATAAAAAAATATAGGCACTTATTTGTAAACAGTCATTTTCCCAAGATATTTTGAAATTAATTATTTTTTTTAATTAAATAACTATATGAACACTGAAATTTAAAATTCAATCTTTGTAAAATAATTTTGTAAAATTCAGAATTAAGAACTTTCAAGTGAGATTTGATCACTAATTCCGGAATTGATTTCACTGTTTTGTTAATTTTCCTTATACTTTTTAATTATAATTTTTTTCTAATATTTATAAATAGAAATTTTGTCTAATATTGTTTCAAGAAAATATTTTTAGAACTATGAATAATCTTTAGCATGTCAATGTCTCAGATGAAATAAAGTTATCGAAACCAAAATTGGATTGTGACATTTTAATGGTGAAATGACAGTGGAAATATTTTTTTGTTTTGTCCTCAAGGCGCTCCCCTACCAGACACACACGAATTACGGAGTCGAGATTAAATTATAATGCTCTTGTCTTAGTATGTACGAACCGTCTTAGCTAAATAAAACTTTCATAAGAGGGTTTTTAACTCTTCTTTGAAGGAAATAACAGCAACTACAACAAAAAAAAGGCATTCTAGTGTCTACAGTTGTAGTTGGAAAATATAAAAGCAAAACACAGTAATAGATTTATTCGGATGAGGTTTTTATGCAAAGGGAATCGAAAAAGAAATAAAATATAAAAAGTAATTTTTTAAAAAATGTAAAAGAAAAAAGCAAGAATTTGTTCAAAACGGTTTCAAAAGTCAACTGAAATGCGTTAAAATATCTCATTGAAGCGAAATATATTCTAGAAATTTTCTTTATTATAGAATATTCCCGAGCCCATTTTGATTTGTCAAAAGAAATGCGCATCACAATTTAGCAGTTTACTTATTCGAAGCTTGCAGAACCGTTTACATCCAAATGACTTTGTGGTTAACAGAAAAATGAGATAAATTAAGGAAATGGTCATAAGAAAAGAAATGACGAAACTAGTGAGATACGCCATACGAGAGAGAAAAGAATTTTAAATTTTATGCGGTTCTTTATTGTCCCGTATCTCCGATTGGAAAGAAATAAATGAAAAGAATTCAATTTACATTCGATTCGTTTCGTCAAACCCAATTTTCATTCGGCAGAACATGAAAAATAAAATGCCATCGAAAATTTGCAAGTGCAAAATAAGGAAAGATTGCACTTTCCTCCTAACTGCTTCATGGCTTTGACATGGTTGTCCATATATCAGAAAAACATGCGAAGCAAGAGGGACGTCAAAAAATTCAGATGGTAAAAATGATTTTTCATGAAAGGCTCGTTCGTAACTTCTTCCACGTGTATTTTCTCCTTCCTTAATTGGTGATGGGTAGAAACGTTAATTAAATGGGGATTGGAAGCGGAAAGGGTTCTAAAAGTATGCAATTCTAACTAGTTTTTCAAAGAGCCTTCAAAATTATTCTCATTTATATCAAATTTTATCTGTGCTGTTGAACTCACTTTGATTTTTCTAATTTCATTTCATCTATTTAATTCAAATGCCCAAGAAAATCCCTTTTTTCATCTCGAAAACACTAGTTATAATTTTGAGTGGTGGCAATGATTGGTAAAAATGATTTTAGAAGTTTGATACATGTAGTGATATTTCTTATATTCTTTCATAAGCATAATGAACACAAATGTTATATTTTTTTAAAAAAAGGGAACACAAATTAGTTATATTTAAAACATAAAGGAATCTAGCAAAAATCGGCAGAGTGTCCAAAAAAAGTGGAATAAATGACTTTTTTCCTTAAATACTGCCCCTGAATGTATAGGTCTAAATATAAAAGTTAACTCTTTCTAAGGCCGTGGGAAGTATGCTTCCCACCAAATTTATCAATCTTTGTATGAAAGTATGTAGGTTGGCATAAGTTCTGACAATTTTTTTTAGAAAGACAGAAACTTAGATGCTTCAGTTCTTTATCTCACACAAAATGATATATCTTGATTTGTTACTTAATTGTTAATTAACCAAATTAATTAATTAATCAAATTAAATTTATCTTATAAGCTAAATGAATCCCTTTCCTTATTCTAATTTCAAGCCTAAAAATATTTTAACATAATATGACTAGAAAAAAATGGCCCTTTAAAGTGTTAATTAAATATGGTGGGGAAATGTATTCATATTCTTTGACTTCTCTAAAAATTGATTATAAACAGTTAAAAAAAATTAATTTTTATACGGTCCCTACTATGTAAAAGTGCAGTTTAACAAAATATTTTTCTTATATTCTTTTATGCAGACACAAAGTTTCACCCTTATAACAAAAATTTCATATATATTAAAATGCAAATATTTTGACATAAACCACTTTTTCATGCTACAGATTGGCGTTTGAACGAGTCTTTCGTTGTACAGGTCAAGGATAATACATATACTACAATGATTTATTTAAAAAGTGGAATAAGGAAGTAGTAATGTGTTTATTAACTTTTTAAAATTTGAAACAAATGGTGAAATAAGATAATGATTGAAGTGTTCTTATCAAAAGGAATATCTTCGATATCCAAATAAAGTTGGATTCTTCTAACAATATTTGTATACACTTGCAACTACATTACGATTATATTCAAAATAAATCGTCAGCCTTTCAAAGCGTTTCTCATTAATGAAATTACCTTAGAGAAACTTAATATCTTACATATATTTGGGAGCAATTACTTATAGTAAGTACCCTAAATCTCCAGTTTCTCAAGTTTCTCTTCCCATCTTTATTAAATCGAAGTTACCACTATCGACTCATCAAAATGATCAACAATATGTGTGATTAGAAAGTTTATTTCAAATATTGATGATTGGATGATTTATTAATAGACAATTATTTCCTTATATCAATTTCCATGCATTAAATAAATGTGCAGTTCTGAAATAAATGTTTCTATGTAAATGTGTGATAAGCTTTCCTATAATAAACGTTTTCTGTGAATTTTGTAGATAGAAGCGTAAGATTATGTGTATGCTTAGATAAATGTAAGTGAAATATTTTATTAACTAATTTTTTACTTATTTGAGCTATATAAATTTTTAAAAACTTTATATCATCCATTAGCATAGAAGCCAAATGGTATTCATTCAATAGTCCACCTTTATTAAATGAAACTGTCATTAAAATCGTATATCTGGGAGTAGTAATTGGGAAAATGAACCTTCGTTCCACTTTTTTGGGTCACCTTGTATATTTTCACTAATAAGAAAAATGACTTCCCTACTTAAAGCAAACCAAGTTATTTTCACAATGACATTAAAGCTTTTATTTTGATATTGGAACTAATTTAAATGTTATCAAAATTATTTTTTAAAACAACAACGCATTTGCGGATGATTACGAATCTTTTTAAATTGGAAGTTGAATCTTGGTACATGACTGCAAAATCGCATAATTTGCAGTTGTTAATTGTTTTTATTATTCAGCAACGTATTTGAGGATTAACATGAATCGTTTTAAATCAAAAGTTGAATTTTGGTACATGACTGCAAAATCGCATAATTCCTTTCCAATTACGCTGAGAAAATAACGTTTCATCTGATATGACGGTGTTTAAATCTCATCAAATGTTCTCATCAATGGCTTATGTTAGTGTGCCATGTTGAAAATGCTTTATCTTTCTTCACATCAATGAGCCTCTTATCAGTAGTCACCACTAACTGTAGCTAAAAGGTCTTTAGGAAATCGATCTTATTTCCTACAGATATTTGTCAGATAATAAAAAATCCTTGATAATTCGAGTGATTCTGGATATAATGACTTGTGCGTTCTAGCGAAAGAAAAACATTATTGTTGAGAATGCTATCCTGCAAATAGGATATATATTGACTGGCTTATATTTGTTGGTCGTGAAGAGTCTCTTATCAGAACGGTTGATGGTTTTTGGCCTTTGATATTAAACATAAAAGATTTTTTTATAAAGATTACACAAGTTATTTTTCTGTCAAGGATTCAGAAAGGCTGTTTCTAATTTATTTCTTTGGATTTTTCCCATTTTTTTCAGGTAATATTTTCAAAACTTTTTATTTTGCATGAAAACAACATAAGTCATTGATGAAATCAGATTTTATTGCGTGAGAATAATGGCTCATGCTAGCATGTTGAGCTAATTCGAGTATTTGCAATGTCGTAAAGATATATATATATATATATATATATATATATATATATATATATATATATATTGCATTTGAAAATCCACATTTAATGAACATTAATATCTTTCAGAAATATGAGACAAGAAATAGTTTTACTCTTCCATTTTCGAACTGCCGAATAATCAAAAACAATGCAAGCAGAAATTGTATTAATTTAAAATCTTTCTGGAGAGCCATATATTTAGAACAGAAATAAAGCAATTTCTCAACAAAATGAAATGGCTATTTACAAACCATTTCTGAAACGTGGCCGCGGTGGCATAATTGTAAGGTATCGGTTCCGAATTGGAAGTTCAATTCCATTAGCAGTTTAGTAATTTTAGCAAAAAAAGAAAGGAAAAAGGATTTTTCAGGAATATTTTAAGCCAAAGTTTTTTTTTTAGATACTATATTTATAACGTTTTAAATGATATTTCAAACTTCCCTGACATTCTTCTATATTCATCTTCTTACTTTTTTGAGGGGGGGGGGAAGGGATAAGACTATTTTGTGTTAGTAGTCTGACATTGACTAATGATGGGGGAATTTAAATCTGCAAAAAATTATGACTGAAGTTTCATTTTTCATTATGAGTACAGTTTGACTGCCTCAAGTTTTCTTCAAAAGCGAAGTAAAATCAGGTGCTTTTTTCACTTTTTTTTTTTAGATTACTGTGAAACTACACGTACATTTTTAAATATGCATCGAAAAGCCTGTAGTGTCTTAAAATCTGCTTAAAATGGATACAAGTATTATATACTTTACAATAGATATATGAAGACTAGATTTTAATAAATTATAATATTTTTTTTCAATTATCAAAAAAAAAAGTGATTATCTTTTGAAAGACGACGCATACAGCCAAGTAAATTGCATAATAAAGATTCTACTCAAAAAATACACAGGGTGGTTATAATTTAACTTCCCCTATAAACAGCATCATACAACGCAAACGAGTGAACGGATTGCAACGAAATTTCGTATGTTGACTATACACGAGATGCGCCCATGGAATTTCTTTAAAAAAAATTAGATCCAAATTTCCACCAGAGGGCGCTTTTTCTTGAAAAACATTAATTTTAATACAATAAACGACCAAAACGGAATACAGAAACAATATTAACATTTATTGACTAGTTTCTGATCACCTTGTCATTGGACCACATTAAGTAAAGGTAAGGAAAAAATAACAGTATGCTGCTTGCTTGAGGGAAAAAAAATTCAGCTTGCAGAAACAAGAAAAGATTAATTCGAAATTGCACAAGAGGAGCAGTAGTTAATCGCGTCCACGAAGGATGTAGGGAAAGGTACTCCAAGTGACCACCCTCATGCAAAATTTCAATTCGATGGACAGTGTGTTCAACAACAGATTGTAACTGATAAGCTGTGATGCTTCGCACATGAAGCGTTATGGAGTTCTTTAAGTCATTCAACCTCACAAGAAGATAACGTCAAATGTTTCTTACCCTAACCGGGTTTGCATAAAGCTTCCTCTTCTTCGCAAGCATGCAAATCTTGACATTTTTTCCTAGAACTGACAATTTTTTCCAGTTATACATTTTATTACTCATAATTCTTGTTCTGGATTGTTAATATTGTTTTTGTATTCCGTTTTAGTCGTTTATTACGCTAAATTTAATGTTTTTCTAGAAAAGGTGCCCTCTGGTGGACATGTTGGAACTAAATTGTGTTTTTTTTTTTTTTTTTTTTTTTTCGAAATTCGGTGATCGCATCTCGTCTGTAGTCTATATACCAAATTTCGTTGCAATCCGTTCTTCCGTTTGCGTTGTAGGATGCGGTTTATAGGGAAAGTTTAATTATAACCACCTTGTATTTTTTATTATTGCCTTATATATCGTAATTAATGATCAGGTTTTCCAAAACTATTTTTCCACTAAAATGTTTTTTGCGTTATTTTAAAACTTAAAACTCAAACTTTTTATGATATCCATTACTTTTTTGTGCACTTTTTCTTTATTTAAATTATTTTAAATTTAATTTGACACACAGTATTATGAAAGTTATGAAGAATTTAAAATTAATCCATCACAGTATTCAGTTGCATGCTTTTGTCAATATGAATATTAAAATAAAAAGAAATTGCTTCATTTAGACAATAACTCCGGAGTAGGATTTTCACTTCCGCTTTTATTTCACATTACACTTATTTTAGAATTTGCACGAGCAGTAATTTCAGTAAACTGATACAATTAAAGTTTTTCAGTCTTATCAAGTAGAACGATAAAATTAAAAAAAAAAAAAAAAAAAAAAACTGCATTTCATATTAGTAATTTAACTGTCAAAAAATTCAATAATCGGAGCGAACCAGTTGGTCGTCAAAATTTGCTAGTTTGTTGAACTCTTATTTGGTGCCATTTGAGAATATCTTTACAAACCACTCTTTTATTATTATAATCTGAGTAGAAAAAATGTTGTTAACATTTTTAACATCCTAATGCTTCTAAATCTCTGTAAAGTAAAAAAACAAACAAAAAAACATATATATTTGAGAAATGACACTATTCAAAGCAGTTAGAACCTCCGAAAGGCAAAGAAAACATTCTGACAAGCCCAATTTCGTAAAAAAAATAGTGTGAAATATTCTTAACATAATTGCTTAAAACTGAATTCTTTTGCCTTTAGGGAATGTAAGATCAGCTTTATTTAATGCTCCGTAACAGAGTTGGATAATATTTAACATTAATTTTCTAACAGAGTTACTTCTCTTCATTCTTCTTACTGAGCTCCAGACAAGAAGTGAAATATTACTAAAATTTTTATATATTTTCTTATTTAAAATTGTAACGATATACCTCACAATTTTATTAAATATAAAAATATTAAATATTCTTGTCTTCTTCATTTAATTTCAGAGTCAAATTTTCAATTCAAAAAAATTTCTTTAAGTTAAATAATTGGTTTTATTATTTAGGATAAAATGTAAAAATTTTGCATAGTGCTTTATTCTCCTTTTTTTTTTCCAAGCGATATGACATAAGATTTCAAGAATATAAGTCAATAAATAATGCTGAATCCATGAAATATATTTCCTTTGATAAACAATGAAACCCTAAATTTTCTGCGAAGATATATACCAATTTCATACATTTTTAAATTAAAAAGAAATCAAAATCAACAATCAATTCAATTTTCACTTTACTTAAAGCTGAATAAAATTTGAGGACAAACTCTCTATAGTTTTTCAATTGTTTATTATTTTAAAAATATAGTCTTGAAATTGATTTCAGTATTTTTACATATATAATTAAAATCAAAGATTTATCTGCTCTGATTTGTTTGAAAGGTTATCTAACTTAGATTTACGACAAACATTTCTGGATTTCAATTTCAATATCTAATATTAAACTGAAATTTTTCCATTTAAAAAAATAATAAATATGTGTTATAATCAGAATATTATTTAAAAATGGCATGGTCTAGAACTTATCCTTTGAAACTTTAATGTAAATCATTAAAAAAATATCGCAGCGAGCACAAACACGATCGTTTAAAATAAATTTAAAAAATTTAATATAAAAATAATAAATTTTGTATATCAAAGTGAAGTAGCTAATATATTAGGTGAGACGAATTAGAGTAATTGTTATTTCTTATAAAAGACCATCAAGAAAAATTTAGCAAATTAATTGCGATGTATGCTAATATGCTAAATCAGCTTTTGTTAGTGTTTAATTAATTTTGTTCATTCTGTCCATAATTTATACATTGACAAGAGAGTAATTTTCCATTTTGAAAGGAATCAAACAATACTGTAAAAATTTAATGTTGGAAGACATATTAAATAGCACACTGCAGTAATAAATGAAATAATCAAATATATCAAATTCTACTGTAGGAATTCAGTATACTAGTACAATATCAAATCAACTAGTACAATATTGCTATATATGGAACATGATAAATTAAATAGTATTAATACGTCTAAAGTAACTTTAGAATTTCCAAGAGAGAACTCCTAGAAAAATTTTATTTCTATTTTTATTTTATTATAATTAATTTATAAAGTAATAATAATTTTATTTGGAAGTATTATGTTTGTCTTTTATATAATTTTAAAATTTATTACGTGAGTTTAAACAAATATGGAATATTTGTTTAAAGTCGCGTTTAAAGTAAATAAACAATAAATAATAATATTAAAGTAAATAAACAATATTTTTTATTGTTTGGATATTGCTTTATTTTTTTCCTTTCCACATTAGAATATCAAGCTACTTAGTAAAGAAAATGGTCAGATGTTTTTAACCCATTCACTGCCAGAGAAATTGAGAAACGCTTAATTTTGCAGCAGTTTCCTACGAAATATCTCGTAAATGGCTTTGAATGGGTTAATTTATGTACTTGTATTTCAGAATTTACTGGATTTTCTTAAAATCGTGTTCCATTCTTCTTTTTTTTTTTTTTTTTTAGTCTTTTTAAATGGCAATATCTTAGATAACTGAAGAAGCATTCATTTGCCTTGATTCACTCAATCAAAGTATCATTTATATCGCGATTTAAAAATTTAACATGATGAAAGGGTGCAAAAATCATGCCCCGGGCGCCATTTGCTCTTGTTAAATCTTTAGTGACAGCGAGAGGAGGGAAGGTTGAAAACATTTTGCTCAAGGACATTCTTACCCTCGTTACACCAATATTTATGAAATAATTTCTCACAATATTTTTCTTTTATGCACAATTTCGCTCCTGAAAAACTTCTAAATGATCTAAAAAAGAGGGGTAGTGGAGATAAAATGGTTTATAATAGACTGTGATCGTCCCAGATAAGAACGTGCAGGAAATGAAAAAAAATGATTATATTTGCATGAAGAATATTGGATTGATTATAATGCAATTAATTAATTACATCGCTATATATTAAATTTTATGTTTTTCTCATTCTTACTTATATATCATATTTCAGTATTTAATCAATTAACCATAATTCTGAATCAAATTAACTATCAGTTGAAATAAATAACTTGCTTATCGATGTATTTACCCAGAGTAATTTAACTAAGAAAAAATTAATTACTTTTTCTTTTTCACTATTGATTCTAAAGTTTTTTTTCCGAAAATACTTATTAAAAATGTACAGGGTGGTTATAATTAAATTTCCCCTATAAACAGCACCATACAACCCAAACGGGTGAACAGATTGTAAAGAAATTTGGTGTATAGACTATACACCAGATGCGCTCACGAATTTTCGTAAAAATAATTTTAGTTCAAAAATGTCCACCAGAGGGCACTTTTTCTTGAAAAACATTAATTTTAATACAATAAACGACCAAAACGGAATACAGAAACAATATTAACATTTATTGACTAGTTTCTAATCACCTTGTCATTGGACCACTTTAAGTAAAGGTAAGGGAAAAAAACAAACAAAAAAAAACACAATACTCTGCTTGAGAAAAAAAAGTTCAGTTTGCAGAAATAAGAACAGATTAGGACGAAATTGCACAAGAGGAGCAGTTGTTTATCGTGTCCAGAAAGGATGTAAGGAAATGTGCATTATGTTCAACAGCAGATCGTAACTGATCAGTTGTGATGCATTGCACATGAAGCGTTATGCAGTTCTTTAAGTCATTCAACGTCGCAACAAGATACCATCATCATTACAGCTGGAAACATCGACAGAAAATATGATAACGACTGCAAATGTTTCTTACCCTAACTGAGTTTTGCATAAAGCTTCCTCTTCTTCGCAAGCATGCAAATCTTGCCATTTTTTCCTAGAACTGACAATTTTTTTTCCGGTTTTACATTTTATTACTCATAATTCTTGTTCTGGATTGTTAATATTGTTTCTGTATTCTGTTTTGGTCTTTTATTGTGTTAAATTTAATGTTTTCCGGAAAATGCGTCCTCTGGTGGATATTGGCCACGGTGGCCTGGTGGTAAGGTAAGGAACCGGAGGGTTTCATGTTCGAGACCCGATTCCACCGAAGAACCGTCGTGTAAGCGGGTTTAGAGGTTTGGAGAGGGGGGTGCCAGCTCAGGTGTCGTCCTTGTCATCTGACCACGGTTCAAAATTACGAGGTTGTTCCCAAAATAGCCCTAGTATTGCTTTAAAACGGGACGTTAATATAACTAAACTAAACTAAAAAATCTGGTGGACATTTTGGAATTAATTTTTTTCCAAGCGCATCTCGTGTATTGTCTATATAACAAATTTTATTGCAATCCGTTCACCCGTTTGAGTTGTAGGATGCTGTTTATAAGGGAAGTTTTATAACCACCCTGTATATAATCACGAATTACGAATATAAATTTTAAATGATTGGATTTAAAACTTATTGCTGTCAATTAAGATTCATTATACTAAATAATTAACTGATTAAAATCAAAAAATTTAGATATCATTACACGGAATCACTATTAATGAAAATAGTTTCTATAATTAAAAGTATACCAGATTTTTTTAAATCATCCTAACGTTTTAAATCATCCTAACGTATTTTAAATCATCCTAACGTTTTAAATCATCCTAACGTAATGTGTGCTTAAGTATGAAGCGCTCAAAATGTCCACAAGAACTGCAACACTAGGGAGCTCGAAAAAGGATACGAAAAGGATCGAAAAGGATACCAATTAATTTTCTAAGATGATTTAAAAGGTTCTTCTTTCTGATTTGCATCATTAACAGAAGCGGTGTCCGTCCTTTGTTTATGCGGAGTTTATTAACATCCATCAAGGCCTCATTTAGATATTACTAGAAGATATTTTCGCCCTTCATTAACTGATATCTTTGCCACATCCTTCCTATGCTCTGCAAATCAGAACAGTGCGGTCAAGAAGGTTAAAGATTAATTTCAGCAGGTTTTTATCATCTTTCCCTGTGGTCTGTTTCCTTTTTATTTGACGATAATTTTATTTGTTCTGTTATTCTCAAAATGCATAATATAACTTACTGCAACGGTCTTGGCAAAATTTTTTATAATCGGATTTATTAATAATTAGTAATAATTAATAAATTATAGTTTCAGAATGCTAACTATAGTTAAAATATAGTTATTAATGAAGTATCGTAAAATACCTTTTCCGTGTTTTCGACTACTATATTTAAAAAGGCAACCCATAGTTCATCTGTGGTATATTCTAGGAATAAAATATTTTCAATTTGTGTTTATAACACTGTAGTGCTTTTTTTGGTACAGAAACGGAAGCCTAGAAAGCCTTGGAAATGCAACTTTCTTTTCAGAAAAAACTTACATAAAGCTGCACGCTCTCATTTGACTGCATATTTTGAAACATATATTTTCAGAAAGATACGATTATAAAAATATTGGCAAGAAATAATTTCTAACTAGTAACAGTTATAAAAATTTACTGGATGCGCAAATGTAAAGATTAGATTAAAAGTTGGATATTACAACTACTTGTATACATCGTTTAGTAAATATAATCATCTTAAACTTTCTAAATTTTGAATTTTGTATACTCTTTACTTTGAAGTTCTCTATTATGTGAACTTCAACTATAACTGAAGGTATACTTCAAGTTATAGTTGATCTGAATAATATGCGAGTTGAACTTTGTACAGAAGTTAAAGGGGCAGGAGTACGATACACAGACGTGCTTTTATTTGTCCCTGATTTATTTCTGGCTTCGATATAACCTAAACCCTCCGATTATTTTCTAGAATCTCTTCGAAAATAATAAATTTAATTGCATCATTATTATTTTTCATATAAATGCACAATTTCTGAACATATGAGAAGATATTTTTGCATCTTTAATAAAGATGGCGTTTTCAATTAAGATTTAAGAACTTATTTAAACAATGGATAATTAAACTAAAACTTAAAACTATGGATAATTAATTTAGACGGCAATTCTCTTTGATGAATCATCAAATATCATCTCCCTTCTAAGTGCCATTGCAGTAAAATTTCACTTAACGTGTATAATTCGTTACCGAGTCTTACTTGTGATATGAATCACTCGTTAAAGAGAAACTATTTTTTTCTGTAGGAATCCCTGTAAAATAGGACAATGCTTTTTCTTCTGAAAAAAATACTTAAACAAATTTATAATAATATAATTTATTATTTGTAATGAATGCTTTTTATTTACCAGAAAATTGTTTAAAAATATTTATCTTTGGTTATTCTTATTCTTCAAAATTTAGTGGAAATTAGACACAGCATAACATAGCTCAATGGATTTGTAACATGAACTGCAACTACCTTATTAGAACGATTTTTTTCGATTCTAATCCAATAATTCCCATGCTTTCAACTAGCAGGGAGGAGCTATTTCACTGGGAGGTTGTTGGTTTGTTGAGTCTATTAAGTCTATTATTTTCGCCTCCTTTGATCAAATCTCATCCGCAGCTTTCTGCTGTTACACAAAATGCATGTCTATAAGTACTTCGATAGTTCTGGCTATTTTCTTCTTTCAGCTCATCAGTGTCGTTACAATCCTTCTCTGTCCCCGTAATCTTGACCATAGATAGAAATTTCGTTGATTAAAGACTCACAGGCATTTGTTCAGACTGCTCGAAGTAACATTCGACAGCATTATCCAGTTAAAATCTCTTCCATGTACAAATAAGAGTTCGCTTCAAACTAGTGCCTCAGTACAGACTGATATAGACCAAGCCAGCATGTAATGTCATGGTATCTCTTCGCCATTCGTTCTTCGAAACACCGCTCACTAACTTACTACTCTTCGACATTATGCTTTGCTTCTTATACGAAACACATGTTATGAGAGGTACTCGCTAAGCGATGTTTGAATTCACCGTGAAATAAAATTTATACGACTAATCCTCAAAGTTTGATATTATTTTGTTTTTAGTATTATTGCTAATTAATTCAGGCTCGTTAAAATTGAGTAAAACCTCTACCATATTCGAATATTACTATTCAGCTGCAAATTCCAAGCTGATGATACCATAATATGATACATTTTATTTTCCATCAGTTAATTGGGAATCCGTTAAAGTAGCACAGTGTTCCAAATGTGGGCTTTAATGAAAGAGTAAAGAGGCTTTCGCAAATTGTTCTCTGAATTAAGTCCTCAAAGTGAAAATTCATTCTTCACATCTCTCATTGATTCTTATGACTCCTGGGAGAGAAACGAAAAGGTGACATTCAAAAGTTTCTCAAAATCTTTCCTTGTTGCGTGCAATTAGGGTTTAAGAGCATTCATCTTTACACCAAATAACGAATGTTCGGGAAATGCATTTCTAGTATTAAATTAATTTTGTATTCTTTAATAATTTTGAATTCAGCATTTCTACATTTAAGATTTTACGTTAGAAAATTGTAACAAGCATTAACACCTGATACATCACAGAAAATGTACAAATCATTCGTTTTATCAGACAAATAAGTTTTAGTCCTTACATACAAGGTATCTATAATGAAACGGCCCTATTTAAAAGTCGTCTACAGACGAAACTATTGCTCAGAAAATTCTGAAATGTTCTGTAGGACATAATGAAGAGATGGGAATTTATTTGAGGGAATAAAAACAGTAGTTTGTAATTTCGATGCCAAAGGGCATTTTTAAAATTAATTATACATGTAGCATATATTCAAGTAGTTTAAAAATTTTATTACAACAAAGTATGTTAAACGTGACGGCCATTATTTTAAACTACCCTCTGGATTCGTATACGACGGCATGTTCCACAGTTGACTGTAGTGTGCTCCAGGAAATGCTTGGACTTTGTCGTGTAATACTGTCTGTAAGATCAGGTAAAGCTCTTAAATTATCATTACTTACAAGGTGTTTCAAATGCCTCCAATGTCAAAAGATATATGGATCAATATCTAGGGATGGGGGAGGCTAAAGATCACGAAAGAAGCGGTTTATGACACATTCTTTTATGAACTTGGTTTACATTCTGCCCAAAGCTCTTCATAGTGATTTTGAAAAATGTCTGCTTTTCATGGATTGATTTTTAACAATTCTCAGTTGAAAAAATATTATCATTAGAGAAGTTTAACTATATTTTATGAAATGCTCTACATATATTGTTATGAACAGATTTCGTTTTCTTTAAAAAGTAGAATAAATTGCTCGCTTTTATTCAAATTCTTTATATTAAGTCTACCTGAATATTTTACCATTTTAGAAATAGCTCGAAAAGAGAAAAATAAATTATCGTTAGCGATTGTGATCAAATGTTTATATTTTTGAAAATTTTATCTCAAAAATCCCTCAATCATTTACACGATTCCTTCTTTATCCATAAAGTTTTGGAGGAAAATTAAATTTATAGCTCCACTTTTTGAAGAACTTTTAGCAGTTTATTAAATTGAACTGATCAGGTGCCGTAGGCTAACACTCATGTATTTATGGATTGGGAACATTTTCGGTGAAATGACTGCGTATCTTAAATCCACAGAGAATTATATGTGAAAAAAGAAATTACCATAAATCAATGAAATGATAGATACTATCTGAAGTCAAAAGGAAAAAAAATATTTTAAAGATGATGAAAGACTTTAAAGGGTAAAAAGAAAATATCGTTTTACATTATTTGGAAAGCATTATATGTTTGAGGAATAGAAATGGAAAACTTAGCAGATGCCATTTTTTCTTTTCTTTTTTCGAATCACAACATAGTAAATACCATATTGTCAATCTAAGGAACAATGCTAGTGCCCATCATAGTCTAAAAGTTCGGTATTAATGATCACTCCACACCACGCCAATGGAGTGTGTCACTCTAAAATCCTCTGCCAATCATAAATGGCAAGGCATGGAGTGGAAGGTTGGATATCCACTCAGTCCATTTTTTTTTTTTTTTATCTCGCCATTTGTTTTGGGAACTCATTTAATGCCGTTGGGGAGGCAGAAGCTTTGGATGCGTGGAGAAGGGGATACTTGTTCAAGCAAAGCGTTCATCGAGGGGCATGAAGTGGAATTTACATGAAGTATTCGTGAATAACCGGCTTAAGTGGTTGAACGAAAAAAAATGGAACGGAGTAAAGTGTCTCTTCTCCATTGGATGTGGAGTGATCGAAAGTGACAAGCTTAAGTAGTTGACAGACTCGTTATAGATGCCTCCAGTGATATAAAGTGGATTAACGAGATTCTCAACTATCTAATAACATGAGTACCTCCATGAGTGACCTTGAGGTCTAGTTAGTGATTATTGCGATTTCAATTTCGAATCTGCATTTATCAATTATTCAATGTCTTTGCCACAAATTCTACTTTTAGAAGAGTGCATGATACTGTAGAATTCCATATGCTACGATTTTTGCAAAATTCAAAATTTTTTAGTGAGGGATTGAAACATCTTGGGATCAAAAGATTGCGGGTTAAATATCACATTACAATTGAGATCTTCAGAGCATAGGTCTGTCTTCTGTCTGATGTCTTCATCTTGACATGCTGAAGAAGTCTGGAGAGATATTCCCAACTCACGGTTCGAATTGACGATGTCCACTCCCTAAATACTCGTCCTTTTCGTGCTTTTTATCTTCGTGCCCCCCCTTCTGACTCGCAAAATTGAATCTTATATTTGAATAACCAAATCTCCTTAAAGAATTTATTTCATCCTTGAAAAGGCTTTTTAAATTGAATTCATCAAATAATTTTCGAACAGCTCGATGCACTTCCAATAAAATATCAACAACTTAAACTTTTTAAAATTAATCACCTACTTCTTTCAATCTGTTTTATTTGTATTTACAGGAAGATAATTCTTTAAAACGGATTTGATTGTAACATTTTATTTAAATGAAGACACATCAATTTTCGTATGTAACATTCTATTTTTTATTATTCTGTTTAGTTACAAAATACTTTGATTTTTTGGAACATTTTGATTATTTCTAGGTATTGCGAAATTCTCTCTTTGCAAATCTTAGAACTTTATAAAAATGTATTATTTATAAATACGATAATTATTTACACTTTATTTTTTATTTCATTTTCAGATTTATTAATACTTAACGGATGGATCGAATCTGCTCTCCCTTTATCGGTTTTGGGGCATTTTTTTGGACACTGGAGGAACGAAGTAAAAGCTGTGCATACATTAATTTGTCTTGAGGTTCCCGTTCATCTGTATTTAAGACACTACTGTCAAATTCACTTTCTGAATGCAGTAACCTTCACAAAATATTTTCTTGGGAGAAACAATTTCATTCTCATAACTAGAAATATAATTTTTTTCAACAAAGTTCTCTAATTCATTATCGTTTCCTATATGGAGTAAGTTGTTCGCATAAATTTCCTCATCTTTCCCAGGAAACTCTTCCGCGCTTGCCATTTTTACTGTTGTGATATTACTTAAAAATACTTATAAAAAGCTAAACTGAGCAGTAGAATCATCAAAGAGACAATACAATAACTAATGGCACAAGAAAACATAATGTGCATGAAAAGAAAAACTAACGCAGTGCACTTAAAATTCAAACAAATGTAAATTTCCATGACTCGTCCTAGGAAGTCAGATTGGAAAAAAGCAGATTTATGTGACTCGTAGGTTAAGTGTTAAATGAGTTGAAGTTTTAATTTAGAGATTAATACAATCTCCTCGTCGAACTTATTTCCTAATTGTCTACCGAAATGGAAAATGGAGAGGTAAAACTATCTCCAAAGGAAACCATTTAATTATTGTCTATGTTTAATTTATTATATTAACATTGCATTCGAATATATTTCAGGGAACTGGGAAGAAATCAGATTATTTCAAACTGAGGTCAGAAGACAGCACTTAAAATCTTTGATATCCACTTGGTCGAACAAATACATCACTATCTTGAAACAGCTTTCCACTCACATCTGGTATTTAAAAGGCAAATCTCTGATCCAGATGCCTTCTGCAAAGTATGGTTCAATTCAATTCATTGTTTAGATTAAAATGTCTCATAAAATGTCGCTTTTCTTCCTAATTCAGTTTCAAAAACTATTTGACTTTTATCACTGGATGTTATAATGGCAAGAATGTTGCAAGTCAATGCTCTTGAAACTAATGGTATGTCTGATTTTAAATAATTTATTTAAGATATCGGTTTAAGTTTTGCAGTTTCTTTAATAAAATGTTAAGAATTTGACCACTAACAGATTTTCGGAAGGAGAAAATACAGTTATCTTAGTCAATGATGCTTACTTAAAAATCATAAGTACAACGAACATTAACATAAAGCAATTTATGTTTGGCACGATGCCGAAAGCTCTCTCATTAATTAAACGTTGCACTGTGTTGAAATGCCAATCACTTTCTTCTATTCTGTGATTGGACTATGCATTGAATACAAAGTTGATACCATTTTTAAGTGGAAAAGTCTTAATTGTTATACACGGATAAATGTTGCATTTATTTTATACATTGTGGTTCATATAGAATTAACTGATTGGGTTTAAGAGATTATTTGCAAAATATAATAACAAAAAGGAACTATTCTCCCCACTTTATATTTTGCTAAAATCCAAATAATTTATTATGACTTGGTAGTATAGCATTTCAGTTTCATTAAAGCATTCGCAAGCCTTATCTATGCAAAAAAGATTTCCACCTACATTAGCCAGCTGTTTCAATACTCTTTTTAGGAATAAAAACCATCAAAATCTCAAGAAGATAAAGTGAGATAATTAGCTAAAATTCTATTTCAAATATCTTACAGTAGAAAAGATAAAGTGAAATTTATCCAAAATTTTCACCTTTCAAAATAAATTCGGCCATACATCAGAAACTGGAGAAACTACCATTGTTATCAAAGATATTTAGACGTTGGAAATCTCTTTGTATTGCACTATTCTAGCTTGTTTCTTTAAAATTTTAGAAGGAAAATAATATAGGCATGTTCATAACACCTAATGAAATAATTGCAACACTTTAAGAAGTTTCTATCTTCTGCTTTATTAAAATTATTATATTTTAATATTTTTTTAACATACGAATACGGAAAAATACGAAAATTCTTAAACCACATCAATGTATTTTATCCAATATTTTCACCTTTCAAAATAAATTCGGCCATACATCAGAAACTGGAGAAACTACCATTGTTATCAAAGAGATTTAGACGTTGGAAATCTCTTTGTATTGCACTATTCTAGCTTGTTTCTTTAAAATTTTAGAAGGAAAATAATATAGGCATGTTCATAACACCTAATGAAATAATTGCAACACTTTAAGAAGTTTCTATCTTCTGCTTTATCAAAATTATTATATTTTAATATTTTTTTAACATACGAATACGAATTTTAACATAAAAATACGAAAATTCTTAAACCACATCAATGTATTTCAGGTATTCGGATTGAATTGAAAAAAAACAACAACAACAACAGACAATACTTTTTGATAATATTTTCTTGAAATCATACATATTAGATTTAAATAAAAGGGTCGTTTTCATTTTTGAAGAGTTTAAAATATTGATTGGATAATAGCCCTTTACGAAGACGAAGGGGTGGGGGGGGACACTAAGTGCATATTTTTTTTTTCCTTCCAGAAACATCGTCTTAAGAGTAACTTTAAAAAAAACATCTCTTTCTTCGTCTTAATTTATTTCCTTCTATACTTGTCAAATAGGTCGATGATGGATGAAACTGGCGATTTATTCCTCTCATTTTGTTATCACTTTCGCTAATAGCTCTAATTTATGATGAAACAAAACGGTTAAAGAAAATGAGAGATAATGGCATGTTAAAAACGTTTCTTATTAAATGCATTACGCTAATATTATTGATTTTAAGGCACCAGTC
Organism: Argiope bruennichi; assembly: GCF_947563725.1. Classification (NCBI taxonomy): domain Eukaryota; kingdom Metazoa; phylum Arthropoda; class Arachnida; order Araneae; family Araneidae; genus Argiope; species Argiope bruennichi. The sequence continues at coordinate 123,711,546 of NC_079162.1, forward strand.
CTGCTGTTAGTATGAAATAAATTTTATCTGTAAAGGTAATATATTTAAATGCTTTAAAATTGGGTAGGGCTTATAAGGCTAGTAATTTCAGTAATTCAATCAAATTATTCTGTATTTGAGTTTGACAGCATATCTTATTGATTCAATTATTTGAGATGTTTCTTCAATAAGGATGATCATATGCAACATTAAGAGATCACATGCAAAATCTTTCTAAAATGTGAACTAGAAGCTCTGGAATAAATTAGGATAGATTTATAAGTAGGTATGGAATTTTTGTTTAAAATGTAAAAAATAGATAAAAAGTTGCAATTAGAAATAGAAGAGGCTTTTTTTATTTGCGATATCGATATATAACATAAATTTTATGTGATAGACAAACAACTAAATGTTCCACATGCTCTATGTCATTTTCTTCAACATGTTTAAAAATCACGATAGGTAAGGTAGAGAAACTAGGAGGGGAGACCAGGGCAAGTATATGATTGGAGCTAGATAAAACATGATTTAGTTTTTGCTCCTGTTACTTTAACTTCACCACATTATTGATACTATTAGGGCTGCCCAATACTAGACGCGGAAAATTTTCTCAGTGAATTCACTGCATTCATTTTGTTGTTTGTTAGATGATGTTTGTGTACTTTGACTGATGCGTTGTAATTTCAAGGTTTGAAAGGTAAGAACTCGGTGACTAGCTGAAAATATATATGGTTACTTTTTGTAATGCATGACTACTTCAAACAATATACAGATTTTATAATTACTAGTTATTCATATCTTATTCTTGTTAATCTTAAAAAAATAACTAATGCATTTTAACGTTTCTTGTCGAGGTAAGTTGATGATTTGGTCATCGGTCATCTTGCCTCGCTTTTTAATGTTTTCTTTTTTTACGTTTATATGCATTTATTACTTATTTTGTGCTATTTTCTTAATCATCAAGATCCACAAACTGTTTCCAACCATTCAGGAAATCGCCCAGACATGTGGATAATATTTTAACAGTCTCCCTTTTCGAAGATATGCTAATTCAAAAGAAAATACATAAAGCATAAGAAGAACATTTAATGCAATAAACCCAAGTGACTCTGAAAAAAGTCACTTGCTTTTGAAGTGACTCTTTTCAGAGTCACTTCAAAAAGAGGATTTGGCTACTAAGGAATTGAAATATATTATTTACTTCCTGACACTCAGGACATTAATTGAAACATCCTAAAACGGTACAGTGCATTTCCTGTATACTGTCAGTTCTATTTAGACCCACTATCAGAGGTCAAGAGCTACCCATGTAAAGCTACCAAGTTGTAAGGTAGTCAGGAGTCAAAAGCTACCCAAGTTGTAACAGCTACCCATGGTGGCATATTGGATGCGGAAACTTAGGAGAGAAATTTGTATTAAACTTTTGATAGTAAAAAAACCCCCCAGTTGAGTTATAATAATTTGACATAAACTAGAATTTAAAATATAATAATTCTTTCATTGCATTTCATTTCTGTATAACATTTTTCTTTATTTTTTATAAAATTTTTTAATGCAATACATAATCTCTTAATATGATAATTTAATTTTTAATTTGATAAATAAATTTACAGGCATATGCTGCTTACAAAACAAATAGGAAATCCAGTTTCCGTATCTTTCGTCCAAAATTATGCTATTTGAACAAAACATCAAACATGGCTGCCAAGAGCACCTGTTAATATGTTGTTAATGCTGTAATGAAATTCAATTATTCACATATCATAACATTCAATTGCGTTCCTTTAACACTGTTTAAATGAACATTTAAAAAATTGTTCTTTGGATATTAACTTCGAAATAAGATTTTCACTTCCGTTTTTTTTAAATAGTATATACACTTTTTAATTTGCCTTCAAAATAATTAAAGCAGACTGATTTAATTAAATTCATTTTTTTTCAATCATGTCTGATAGTAAGAAGAATTTTTTAAAGCATTATATTCATGGTTTAGCATCATTAAAAGGCAATAATCCAAGCAAACAAGCTTGTTGCAAAATACGGCTAATAATTTAAATGACTCTTAATATATCTTGTGCAAATAATTGTGCTCATTTAATCTGTTGAGACTGAAACATCTTTGTATCAACGTGACAAGTCATTTCGATGAATGGCACATTATTGTTCTCATAATTTAATCATGAGTCTGAATTGTTCCTCACCTAGGAATTTACATCGGCTTTAAAATGGATGTGAATATAATAAATAAATAACAAGTGTACCAAAAGAACAATATTAAGGTGTCTCTACAATTATTTTGTTTCTGTATTAATAAATAAGACATCTTACGATTTATACTACTTGTTATTACCATTTTTTTATTTTATGGTTTTTAATACTGAAAAGAGAATAAAACGATTCAAAACCATATATTTCTATAAAATCTATTAATATTTTATTATTCAATTATATAATAATAGATTTATTTTTCGTTTGCATGCCAATCCTAGAAAAATCACCTCCAAAGCATTCCAGAAACTCATGACAATAAACGACATTTCTTTCTAAATGTAGTTATAAAATTTCTGTTTCGAGAATTCAGAATAGGAAAGAAAATAGAAATCTCGCATACCAGAGGAAGGAATTTTTTTTTGTGACATTTGTAGAAGATAATAAAACAACACTATCAGTTCCTGGCGCATAAAAAAGTATCAGTTCTTACTAAACACACAATGTCCATGTACGTTTTCCCCCTTATAGGATGGATGCCCGAAGCATTAGTGTTTCTGTGGGCAGCATTTGAATTGGGAGTGTTGCGCGAGTGACATTCTCGACTTCAGGCTGAAAGGCAAAAAATGTTGAATGGTAATATCTAAAATGGGTGTCATAGATATGTCTTTAGAAACGAATTCCGCCTCTACCCGTCATGGGGATGCGTGTTTGCTCTACAGGCAATGTACAAAAATAGCTGGAATATTCTATTTAGATTTCAGGGGACATAAAAAAAAGGAGAACCATTTTCCCAGCTATTCATAAAACGACGTTCGAGATGGAGTTGATTTTTTTTTTCATGCGAATATATATAGGAAGTAAAGTGCATCTTTTTAATGGAAGCATCTCCTAAAACTAATGTTTATCTGAATAAAGCGTACAATAATAGGAACGTTGAAGAGTTTGGGATCGCATGGATAAATAGCAATTTTATTCAACAAGTGCCTTTTGAATCGTAGTTCATTTGACTTTTATTTAATCGTTTTTTATTGTAGTACAGCATATAATAAAATTAACCCTTAACTGGGGAGGTGAAATTTTAGGATTGAACTGGGGAGGTATGGTCTACTATACCGCATTTTCTTTACACTCAAATTCTAATGAATGTATTCCTATGAAAATCTGCCAATATATTCTGCAAATATTTTATTTGTATATATAAATATGTCTTAGAAATTTTTCAAAATATATTATCATTGAAAAAAGTAATTGCGTTGGAACATACATTTTCTTCACAAATTACATGTTACAATAAATAATATTCTCGAAAAAAAACATATAACTTTTTACTTTTTAAATCATATTTATTTTTACATTATACAAAGGTATATAGAAAACAATTTAATGGAAAATTCAACAATTAAATTTAAAAAAAATTGACCCTTTTTCTTATGGGCTTGCGTGACTTTCGTAGCACGCTTTTCGAGGGCATTTTAAATATACAGGTTAAGTACTAGAATAAAAATCAATCTATAAATTCTGTATACATTTTTTGATATATTAATATATTTTATAAATTTTTCAAAATACATTATCACTAGAAAAATGAATTCTGTTTGAACATACATATCAGAATCAGTTGAATGCGAACTTTCATCGAAAAATTTTTCTGTAGAATTATCCTCATCACTAAAATCCCTTTCTGCTTCTAGATTTGCTTAATACTGGATATTAGATAAATTGTCCAAAAATTTACAGCGAATATTACAGGGTAACCACAAATAATTATACAAGTATTTCATTAATTAAAATAAAATTCCCCCAGCAGACAATAAATAATATGATTTTGAGCGTGAGATCTTACGGAATAAACGTGAGGTTTCAAAATGGCTATTTGAAATTTTGGAGCTTTTAAACAAACCAACTTGAACAGCAGATTGCATACTCCAACTTGTTTGAATTCTTAATGTTTTGTTTCCATCTTTTAGGCCTTTTCTAATATTCTTCTTCCTAATTGTAATAATCTATCACGTTTTGCTGTTCACTAGATTCTTAAATATAACAGTTTTGGAATCATTCTATTATTATCTTACAGAAAACCATCAGAATAATTGCCGATATAACTTAGAATCTTGCCAAGGAAACTTTATGGACAAATAATGTATCGAAACTGTTCCAGAGAAAAGCTCTGAAGCATTTTCTACTTCCTTTACTTATTTACCTTGCAATATGCATTCATAATAATTTTTCTTTCTCTTTTTAAAGCTTCAACATTTTCAAAAGTAACTAATCTTTTTTTATGATTAATAAGGATGATTTTCATTTATAAAAGCAGTCATTATACTACTGTGTGAAGTTTTAAATTTGAATGCGAAGAAAATCTTATATCCAACTCAACTTTTTTACGATTCGTTTGGAAAGAAAAAGAGAAAATAAATAATCCTCAGTTCTAATGTGAATGCTACTTGAATTTTTTTCTAAATTCATTCTTTTATTCGATAATTTGATATGAATTAATGAATTACTAAAAAAAGAAGAATATCTTTTCTTTTCTTATCCCCTCCCTGAAACATTTCCAAGCTTGTGTTCTGCAATGGCTAGTAAATATGTAAATTTTATCTAGATGGATTAAACATTTCACAATTTCATATTCTTAAAAATTCTTAGTTGAAAATGTGTAGAATGAAATGCTGAAATGACTCAATAATTTTTTATCAACAATATTTATTTTACTATATATTAAAATTGCAAAGTAGAAAAACAAGCTCATATTTTGGGGGGAAGGGCATTGCATAATTAAGTGCAGATTTTTGAAAAGTTTTTTTCTAAAAAAGAGTTTTAATCTGCTTGAAAATTGAATCATGTTTGTAGAGAACATATATCATTTTACCATGATTTCAATATATTTAAAATATATCATTTTACCGGAAAAGTATAAGAACCGAAACTGATTGTTGATGCAATCGACTACATGGATTTGAAAGATTATGAAAAGACAAAATTGACTACAAAGATTGAATTCATAGAGATAAAAAGGCATCAGGCGGAAAGAGATCAATCAAAGGTTCTAGAATGTTACTAAATCTGTATGAATCTTTTCTATAAGTAATATAAGAGTATATAGTCCAAAGGATTATAAATAAGTTTTTTGGCTCTATTTTTTATAATCTTATTTCTAATTAATGTTAATTGCTTTACATAAGAATTACATTCATTTTCTTTTATGAAGCCATATGAAGCTATTTTCAGATAGACCTCTTAATTCAGAAACATAGTCAGATCAAGAACATATCTGAATGGATACCATTCTTTAAACGTCTATATCACATAGCGGAAAGACGTTTAACCCTTGATGTTTTTACGTCTTCGAAGCTCTAAATAATACAAATCAACCTTGAAAATGAGCCTCGAACTCACTGCGACAGCATTTAGCATTCCAGGATAATAAATAAGTTTTCAATACTATACTATTCACAAAGGTATGAGACGATGTTCTATCTCCAGTATTTTTGTGAATGAGCAATTTAAATAATTTAGCATATTAATTTTCAGTAGTGTTTTGGAAATTTACTGTTTATCAAATCTAATCAAACGACTAAATCAGACGACTTGTGAATGAAATTACAGCTTCTGGCTTAATGGTTTCATGGAATAGAAATAGAGAAAATATGCATGGAATCCAAAAAAGTTCAATGATATAGCATTAAAATTTAATTTCTTTCAAAATTTCGATTGAAAATTTCGACGTATTGAAATATAAAGTTTTGTTGTGATCCTGTTTTAATCAAGATGAAGTCGCAGTTTAAGCTGCGTGCTCGTGCAAGCAGATTATTCATGCAATGCACGAGCCAACTGTATTTTCCTTCTTTTTTTCGGGATTTATATGTATTCCATTAACTATCAAAAACTTCTTCTTAATGCTTCCTTAAATAAAAACACCACTTTTTTACACCGCTTATTGAATTGGATATTATGGACAACATACACATTGGTGACCCGGACGTGATTTGAACGCTCAACCTTCTAATATTATGGACATTATTAATTATTATGATTATTATGGACAACATCCACAGTTTCATTTTTCAAGTCCATCATAAATTATCTGGCCAGTTCAAAGAAAAGATTACAATGCAATCCATTCCACAGGTTTCTGGTTTGAAAAATGATTTCCGTATAACACCTTTTGTCAAGAGGCTCACCTCAAAGTGTGACAGACTTTCCTTTTACCTCGATACAGTGGCGTCCCAGATCAACAACTGAATTTTTCCGATAGCAGTCGGCAAGTCTGAGCGCAGGAACAGTGGAAGCGTAAAGTTTTGACGGATCTATCTCTCACCAGGCGTTGTCGGTGAAATAGAGAAAGGAGAGTGGCTTTATGACATACTACATCCTTATCGGTCATGCGGTATGAGTTCGTGACATTGATTTTCCCCAGCCTTTACAAATATATCGTCCCGTGCCCGTGGAGGTATTTTTCGATTATAGTGAAAGAATTTTTTTCCCTCTGATCTTGCTTTTCCTATTTTTTAAATTCCTCCCGTGTTTTTTCTCTCTTCCCCTAAAGTTCTACCCTTTCTTTTATTCCTCGAGATATTGATCGGTTTTCCTCTTTCCAGAGAATGTTTTTGTGGGTTTTTGAGATGTGGGAGAGAAAAAGTCGACCAAACTGTAAGAGTTGATCCCCTTATCGTAGATCCGCAGGCGATTATTCGCGAAGTTTAACGGCTTTAGACACAGTGAAGAGCAAAATGATGTTCAGTTACGGATGTGAAAGACATCAAAGTAACAAAAATAGCAGATTGACTCAGCCTTTCTTCCGTCCAAACATTTCCTTTTCGCATTTTTTTCACTTGCAGAGATAAAGGGAAAAAATACGCATCTGTTTATGGAATTCTTTTCTCTTTGTTTCTGGCTTCCCATCAAAGAAGCATCTTTTGATTGAACAATATCTGTGATCCTTATCTGAGAATCAAAGCTTCAAACCAAGAGAATTTTAGTGCAGAAATCACAGCAGCAAGAGACTAATTATAGAAGTAAAAAATAAACTGATATCTTCTACCTTTGAGAAATTCATAGGACATACCTTTCGATTTATTACAGAAATTCAGAAATGTCCTGTATGCCATTTACAAATCTAAGAAACTCTTGAAGAAAATTAATAAATCATCATTATTAATTGAAGTGCTCTTATAATCTAACTAAAAATATAAAACTCTGCATGTACAAGAATAACTTTTATGACTGATAAGAAGAAGAAAAGAAATGAACTAGATTGAAAAGTACAGTCCTTGTCATGTCCTAAGTCATGTTCAAGTCATATTCTTTCTTTATGTCTGTACCTAAAAATCTGCATACTCATAAATGGAAACTTATTGTTACATAGTTATGTTTATAACATACAGTAGAATCTCACTTATTCTCACTGAAGGTTATTTAGTCTATGCTGAATAACATATTTTACTTGTGAGGTATTTATATGTGAATGGTGCCTATTAATCTGCCTGAAAATATTAAAGTCTGAGTGTTTTATAGCAACTTTTAAAGTTGAAAAGATTCCAATAATTCAGAAATGAACAAGATTGAAAAGTGCAGACTTCGTTTGACTAAATCATATTAAAGTCAATTATTTCTTGCCCTGGTCCTTTGAAATGAGAAATCTCATAAAATGGCAACTCATTGCTCACACAAATGGGTTTATAATATACAGTAGAATCTCACTTATCTGGCAATAAAGGTATTTAGTCTACGCTGAATAATAGATTTTACTTATGATATATTCGTACGTGAATGCTGATTTCTTCAGTAATTTTTACTTTGATAAAGGATTACTAGAGGAGAGATTCATTGATTTTTTAACGTTGTAAAATTGCAGTTTTCTGGATTACACATTACAACAATTAAAGCATTCATTTTACCTCTTAAAGCAAATTAAAGGTATAAGTCATACACAACAGAGCAGAGAATAAAAAAATATGATATATGTCTTCTAAATTAGAACTTTAAGAATCTTTTCAATTTGTTAAATTCCACAACCAAAAATATTTGCAAAAAAAAAATAAATTGCATTTTTATAGTAAGCATAAGCCATATGTTTCATTTTATAAATTAAGATCTTCTCAAAAAATATCGATTTTTAGTCTCAAAAGTTTCCACGTGTTTCAGTCTTTTTTGTTTGCTTGCTGTCCCTTTTTGAAACCAGTAAACAATAAAGAAAAATTCCACGGATTTGTAATCAGCAGTAGATTCATAAGACTGGTGTTCTCAGTTTCAGAAACGCACAAGAGTAAAGAAAAAAAACTTCAATAAATAAATAAATAAATAAATAAAACTTGGTAATACATCTTTCGATAATGACCGAGAAAACACCCTCCAGTGATAATGCTCGCTTTCAATTTTTTCCCTCTCACTTTCTCTCGCATTCTCTCTCCAAGAATATCTTTTACAATTCTCTTTGATGAGGCGCTGCATATTCTTGGGAGTTTCAAATCCTGTTCTTTGAACCATTGTTCGAGAGGTCCAAAGTAATCTTTGGAGCTTTTCATTAAAAAACTCGAAGAAGAGAGAAACTATTCTAAATGATTTTTATATTATTCGTAGGAAAAAGTTATTCATTATCAAATGATAAAAAGAAGAAAAAAAGCTTGTAATCTTTTGTTCTGTGTCTGAGTCGAAAGAAGAAACATTTTCTTCTGGGACGCAGAAAGAAGTTTTTCTCCCAGAAAAACGGAGGCAAAGCTTAGGACTGAAAAGAGGAAAAAGTGATGAATTAATAGTTATTCAGTAGATCTGTAATATCAGCCACTGCACCCTTTTTGTGAGGAGTGACACAATGCTATTTTTAATGACGACGGATTCATTAATCATAGTTTTCTTTGAAAATACTGTCACAATTCATGGTCACGACGGAGAGAGATTTTGAAAATGCTTTGAATTAATTGGATGTTCCGACGCCCTTTAAGCTAATATTCCTAGCTGTGGAATTTTTGCTTAGAATCAGGAACATGTTATGATTATGTTCTTATATAAATAAGTCTTTAAATTAGGGATCAGATTATTAGGAAAAAAATTAGCTCTATAACACATAATATTTCTATTTCGAACATCTTTTATTATTTTAACATATAATACTACAATATATATTAAAATGTATAACATTTATATTAAAATATAAAATATATATTAAATGCACAATAATACTATATACATATTATAAATAATACTATGTATTTTATATAAATTATAAATAATAATTATAATTTGTATACAATATAAATATATAATATATATTAAAATGTGCAATATATATTAAAATATATTTTAATAATGTTTAGTATTCATTAATTTTTTTAGATTGTGTAACTTTAAACAATTATCAGTTTTTGCTAAAAGCGTTTTAAAATTTGAAATGGAAGTTATTTTAACCTTTTCAAATATTTATATAGTTTCACAGATATTCAATCCGCACTAAAATTCATAAATTATAATTATCTATGTATTTATGTACATGTGACTATCAGAAAAATACTACCGCATTGAAACTTTATACTGCTTTTTTTTTTTTTTTTTTTTTTGCATTCTGTCATTATTAATTAGATATGTCGTCATTTGAGAAGAATTGTAAAAGATTATAGCAGTCTATATTGGAAATATTCCTTCATTAAAATCATTTTGAAATAAATATTATTTTATTGTTCATTTATATTTTCCTTTTAATTATTGTCTATTTAAATAGAATTTTCATTATATTTCCTACATGTTTTGTTCATTTATGTTCCATATGGGATTAGGACATTTGCGTTGAAAGCTTGTGCAAGAGACTATATAATTATATGGGGAGTTTTTTATTCCAAGGTTATAGAGGGTTGATAAATTATCAAAATGTAAGCCGTTCTAATTATACGGCAGTAGGAAATTTCTTCGTTACAAACATCTGGGTTTTAAAAAAACGTGTTTTAATAAGGATTATCTATGTTGTTTTTGATGGCACTTGTCATAGACAAGCCCCACTGACTAAGTTTAGCGAATTTAAGTCGGAATTTTTGCGTCTCTTGTTTTTCAGTAGCGCGATTTAGTTCCAAGAATACGACTTAGCTACTCACGCGTCACAACCCTTTTTAAGAGGCGGACTTCATTCATGAATTCATTCTTTCATCCACAGATCGTTATTTAGACCTGATCCAGAGGTCAATCACCTCTGATCCAGTACCCCCAGTGGTATTACTCTCGGCATGGAGAACTTTGTGACCAACGTAGATTTATACGTGCGCCAGCCACCACTACACACGGAGAGTCTTCGGCTAGTGGATTTGAACTCACAACACAGCAGATGCGAATCCAAAGACCTACCACCCAGGCTATCCCGGCCAGGGTTGTTAAAAAAACTCATTATTCTAAATTGAGTTAAGCACAACACGATCTGTCATGTTCCAATCAAGTAAAGCAACTCAGTCGATCTAACATGTTTCGATTCTCTATAATTCTGAACACTTTTAACATTTTGAAGAACAACAAAAAGGAAGGTCATTTAAAAACGAAAGAAAAAAAAAAAGAAACTGTTTGGTTTAACTACCCTTTAATAAAGACATTTTGCCATGACATATCATTAAAGCACAGATAGCGTGGACTTTCCTCTTTATGATAAGTTACATGTAGGAATTACATTAAACTTTTTCATTCATGAAATTAAATCTTACATTTTATTTCTGGTTTAGAAGAAATGCCTATTTCAGAAAAAATTAAAAATAGGATTGAAAAAATTATTTTAGTTGGGAGAAATAATTTCAAAAAATAAAAAAACTGAGTACATAGTATAAGTGCACCTCATTTTTTAATTGAACAAATGATTTATTGGAATTTTAATCGAAACATGTGAGCTATTACATGAGATATTAATAGTTTACATTATATATACTATATAAGATATAAATGGAAGTTTCACTCTATAACATTTTAATTCCGTATCATTTACAGTGTGTAATTTGGTAAACTTCCAACTTATTTTAACGACACATCTATACATTGTCCCGAAACTTAATTTAAAGCATAAGTTTCGGCAAATTTCTTTTTAATTAGGTTGGAAACACCATTGTGAAAGTAACTATGATGAAACATTAGTCATAGTTATTTTTATTTAATTCTTCTAATTCTTTAAAAAAAATTGCAGCAATATCCTCAAAATTCCTTTTAAAAACGTTTTTATGGATGAATATTAAACATATGGAATAGAAATAATTGGAACAGAAATAATGGAAGGTATCTGGTTTAGAAGGTATCAGATACGAAAGTAAAATGTAAATGTCTATAAATAGAATTCTAGTCGTAAATGGTGAATTAGTATAATTACGATACACTATCCAATTGTTTTTTTACATCCGCTGTATTTTTCTAATCACTAGATTTTTTTTATCTCCAAATTTCTCGGAAATAAAAAAAAATGCTCTCAATCCCCTTAAGATTTTTTTAAAACTTCAAACAAAAATGTTTTAGGCATCAAGAATTATTAAATTATTCAAAATGATATTTAAAAATAAAAACGGAATAACATATATTTGTATGACTATGTTAGTAGAAAAATGTTTACTATTGTAGCGATGTACAGTAAGTGAATAAAATAATGGAAAGATCTATCAATATCCACATGTTTGCGAAAGGGTTTTATAAAAATGACATAAATTAATTGCTAGTATTTTTATTATAATTAATAAATATATTTGTCTACCCTGAACAACCAGTTATAAAGATACAATGTAGTTTTTTTATTTCAGTGCAGCATGAACATATGAGTTTCAACCCTCATAGATTGAAAAAGGACAGATTGTTGGGGCTCGAATGGTTAGTGCATCGATAAGTGTAGGCGTTTCTGGATTTACAATATGGAATGCCATGATTGTATATTTTATGCAAAAGAAAAGCAAATTCAACCAAGAATAATTGTCGATGAAAGTAAAAACTAAATGATAGAAATCGCTGTGAGTTAAAAGTGGATTGTATGTTTTAAAAAGTAGACAATAGAAGCTGACATGACTACGGAACTCAATCAGCATCTACCAATATCAACAACCAGCACCAGCAATTAACATCAACCACCAGCATTGAGTGAAATATTATCGAATTGTTTTGTTATCTTATAAATCTTAACCTTTATCTTAAAACCTTAAATTATTATTATTTTTTTTACATTTCAAAAGGCCAATTGCGTTAATTTTTTAAATATATTAAAATATATTTTAAATATATCTATCCTATTTTTCTCAATGGCTTTAATTTTTATTTATTCATTCATTCATTGCCTTTATGCCTCTTTTACAGCAAAATTAAAGGTGAATATGTTTCAAATATAGTAATCATAATATTTTCTGTTTTGGCTTATTCTTTTCACGTTTGTTTAAATAACAAGCGAAATGAAAATGAAATCGTAAATGAATCCTTATTATATTTTGTGGCTCAACTTCATGGCACAGAATGTGATATGAAAATAATTTTAAAAAGTTTCAGATCAGTAGACACAGAGTAATCTATTTAAGAATTAAAGGTGAATATGTTTCAAATATAGTAATCATAATATTTTCTGTTTTGGCTTATTCTTTTCACGTTTATTTAAATAACAAGCGAAATGAAAATGAAATCGTAAATGAATCCTTATTATATTTTGTGGCTCAACTTCATGGCACAGAATGTGATATGAAAATAATTTTAAAAAGTTTCAGATCAGTAGACACAGAGTAATCTATTTAAGAATTAAAGGTGAATATGTTTCAAATATAGTAATCATAATATTTTCTGTTTTGGCTTATTCTTTTCACGTTTATTTAAATAACAAGCGAAATGAAAATGAAATCGTAAATGAATCCTTATTATATTTTGTGGCTCAACTTCATGGCACAGAATGTGATATGAAAATAATTTTAAAAAGTTTCAGATCAGTAGACACAGAGTAATCTATTTAAGAATTAAAGGTGAATATGTTTCAAATATAGTAATCATAATATTTTCTGTTTTGGCTTATTCTTTTCACGTTTATTTAAATAACAAGCGAAATGAAAATGAAATCGTAAATGAATCCTTATTATATTTTGTGGCTCAACTTCATGGCACAGAATGTGATATGAAAATAATTTTAAAAAGTTTCAGATCAGTAGACACAGAGTAATCTATTTAAGAATTAAAGGTGAATATGTTTCAAATATAGTAATCATAATATTTTCTGTTTTGGCTTATTCTTTTCACGTTTATTTAAATAACAAGCGAAATGAAAATGAAATCGTAAATGAATCCTTATTATATTTTGTGGCTCAACTTCATGGCACAGAATGTGATATGAAAATAATTTTAAAAAGTTTCAGATCAGTAGACACAGAGTAATCTATTTAAGAATTAAAGGTGAATATGTTTCAAATATAGTAATCATAATATTTTCTGTTTTGGCTTATTCTTTTCACGTTTATTTAAATAACAAGCGAAATGAAAATGAAATCGTAAATGAATCCTTATTATATTTTGTGGCTCAACTTCATGGCACAGAATGTGATATGAAAATAATTTTAAAAAGTTTCAGATCAGTAGACACAGAGTAATCTATTTAAGAATTAAAGGTGAATATGTTTCAAATATAGTAATCATAATATTTTCTGTTTTGGCTTATTCTTTTCACGTTTATTTAAATAACAAGCGAAATGAAAATGAAATCGTAAATGAATCCTTATTATATTTTGTGGCTCAACTTCATGGCACAGAATGTGATATGAAAATAATTTTAAAAAGTTTCAGATCAGTAGACACAGAGTAATCTATTTAAGAATTAAAGGTGAATATGTTTCAAATATAGTAATCATAATATTTTCTGTTTTGGCTTATTCTTTTCACGTTTATTTAAATAACAAGCGAAATGAAAATGAAATCGTAAATGAATCCTTATTATATTTTGTGGCTCAACTTCATGGCACAGAATGTGATATGAAAATAATTTTAAAAAGTTTCAGATCAGTAGACACAGAGTAATCTATTTAAGAATTAAAGGTGAATATGTTTCAAATATAGTAATCATAATATTTTCTGTTTTGGCTTATTCTTTTCACGTTTATTTAAATAACAAGCGAAATGAAAATGAAATCGTAAATGAATCCTTATTATATTTTGTGGCTCAACTTCATGGCACAGAATGTGATATGAAAATAATTTTAAAAAGTTTCAGATCAGTAGACACAGAGTAATCTATTTTTGTCTTAATATTCTTGTAATATAATATAATACTCTATATTATCAAGAAGTGAGAGGCGTGTTTTTAAATATCTGTGCCCTATTACTTCTATCTTAAAGAAAAAAAAATTTACAATTCTTTTTGAAATATTTATTAAAAAAGCAATTTCAGCACGCCATAAGGATGTAAAAGCTCACAAAAAACGCGCTGATGTATGCTAATGCGATGTGAAAATCCAACATGCCATTCGACCCACGCGTTAGCAATGCATTAAATCTGTGCTTCAAGTCTGAAAGAGATGGGGAACATCAATTGAAAAATCAAGGAAGCAGCGACGTATTCTGGGAAGAGAGGATGGCATTCAATTTCCTTTTGACCCCTCTCTGTCAGTCAAGAAGAGATAGCCGACAGCTATCTTCTGCTTACAAAAACCTTTTTGTTAATTCAGATTATCACTTCATCTCCAAGTCAATCTTCAGATTTTTAGAGATTCATGATGGATGATTTTGACATATTTGAAACCAAAATTTGTTTCTGTCGGAGCAGTCCGTTATAATTTATAAAGTTAAAAGATGTTGAGAAATATGTGTTTCCCCCAAAATATATTTTATTGTATGGACGATTTTAATACGTTTTTATCTTCCATCAAATGATCCTTTTAGGTCCAAAGTTTTGGGAGTGTATGTTTTGTGTTGTTTAATCAATGATTTTTAATATTTATTTAAAAAGGACATTTTCTTTTGAGCTTCGACTGTACTCAAAGTAACAAGACAGAACTTTCTTCTACTATTGAAAAATTTTAGATGAAAAAGTTCTTAAGAATGATCAGTGTAATCATAAATTTATGAAAATATGAAAAAAAAAATAATAAGTAAAAGATTTTTTAACGATATAAATAAAATGGTTTCCACCAATATCTTGTATTCAGTCCCTTCTTCATTTCTTATCTCTAAAGACGTTGAATGAGATCAAAGAAAGGGAAGTATTTGCAATTGAAGTGAATGTATCCACTTTTAGAAAATGCTGATTGCATCGTATAATTATTAAGGAGGAAGTATTAGGGTAAGTGGGCCTCGGCTGAAGCTAAATTTAACTGCAATATGTTTTTGCAATAGTCAAGAAGTCGAAAGTTTATGGAATTCACATATTCTAAGCACTAGAAATCTTAGATCAGTATTGTACAAAATCTATAATGTTATTGAATATTGATAACAAGAGGGAAATCTAGAACTACACAAGATTGATTAAAAAAAAATCTGTTCTTTAATAGAACTTTCAGTATGTTATAGTATTTTCATTTGAGATTTATTAAAGAATAAATTGCTGTAACTATGATAACCTGACTTTGTCATTTTTTTCGTACACATAGAATTTTGTCATGTTTTTACTTACAACGGAAACATACTGCTACTCATAAGCTTGGCAAGTCGTTCATTTAGATGAATTTCTTTGGGTTTAAGGACAAAGTCACCTTTATAATTATACTATGGAAAACAAACGATATAAAATTAGACAATGCAGAGTATTAGAACAATTTTACTCTTTTAATACTTATAAAGTGTTGAAGTATCGTAATTAAATAGTTCAAATGTACAATAACTTAAAAAAAAAATTAATTCGAGGTTTAAAACTTTGTAAAAGTAAATTTTCTATTCAATATCTTTCGGGACTTTTTGCATGCTTGAAACAGTATATACAAGCTTAAAATAAATCTGAAATACATATAGAGATTGAGAGAGCGTATGGCTAGGTGTGTGCTGTATCTTTAAATCAGAAGGCACCGCTGGATAACAATGACTAAAACATTTATTTACAGCAATCAAAATTTTAATTAAAACATAATTACAGGCAATACTGCCAGTGTGTGAGAGAGAAGGCCCTTTTCCGCAATGATGTTCAAAATTTATACTTCTCGCTGGCGTTGTCAACAGAAGATCCAAAGCTGTCAAATACCAAGATGAAGGTGACAGAAGATGGCAGAATGTTTGATGACCAGCAGGTTCAAAATACATGTTCAGGATCAAGAACCGCTACATATTGGCAAATTAAAATTATCAGTGGATAGTTTCTGATTAATTATAACCTAAAACATTGTTAAAGTGTGAATTTTGATCAGTTCATTCGTCAGACAGCACTATCTTTCAATTACATGAAGCAGGGAACAGAAGTATTAATTTCTTAGGTTTCTGAAAATATTGTCTACTCTCAAGGGAAGCTGAAGATGTTTTTTCACCTTTGATGTAACAGCTGTTTCACAAGTTTGATTCTTTGCATCTTCTTTCTTGAATTTGAGACATATGAGACTTTTACTGTAATTATTTCCAGCAGAAAATAGCTAACGTTCAGAATTTATGCTCAGTTTTTTTGAGAATAACTGCAGAAATTATTATTAGCTAAAACTTATTGATATGCCCTTTTTCCATCGAAGGTAGAGAGACCTAGGGACAAAGACGAAAGAACACTATCCAGTGCTGTTCTATTGGGAATAGAAACAACAAAGAGAAAGGAATGATATCTCAAATCACGACAATAAAAACCTTAATATGAACTTCTGCTGCGGTCATAGCAGCAATGGAGCAGGGAAAATTGAATTTCAAGGATTTCCAGAATCGTGCCAAGTGATTTAAAATAAAACTAGGTAGTTCGGAGACAAAAGAAGAAAGGGGTTTATCTGTCGGAATAAAGGGGAAATCATAAGGACCATTTTCACCCCAATCAATTCTTGGCATACCAGCTTTTAAAATTATGGATTAAGTTATAATATTTTCAAGTAAAGGAATCGAAGGTTTCAGGATCAAGTGTCTGAAACACATTTTATAAAGTGCCTATTAGCAAAATATTCCTAAAGTAAAATTCAATTAGATAAATCTTTATGTGATACTGGAGAAGCCTTATTATTTATGATAATTTTATTTCTTATATTAATTATGGAGAGTGATTTATAAAGGATCTTTAATTCTAGTTTTTAGTTTGATGTACGTATCTATTACGATTTTTTATGAACGAATTACCTTAGCCACTTAATATGTCCAGCGTTCATTAAAAATCTAATTTTCAAAGCCCTATTTATTATTTTAGAATAAATTTTGGCTATTTAGAAATATTTTAGAATAAATTATGGCTATTTAGAATATTGGGTGAGATATCAAAATAGGCGCCGAAGTCCTGTCATTTCCACTTTTAACCCTTCTTCCCTCCCTCCTTGATTAAAGCAATAAAATATAGAAATAGAAATGGATTGAAAATAAAAATTATTATTTTCCCTGATTTGTCAAGGAAAGTTTTTGAAAACACAATATTTGAGCCATTCCCATAATATAACATTAGCATTAGCGAATATTGGAATGTTCTTTGTTAAATTTTAATACCGTTGGTTGATTTTCAGTCAATCGTGGAACATGATTATCCCTTTATAATAAAGTCTATTTTTATAACTGTCTCCTAAAAGAATTCTTTTTTATCTATTGTTTAAAAAATTATCTTGTTGTCTGTCAATAGCCTAATTTGATAAATAAAACTTTTAAAAAATTTAGCTCAGAATACAGAAAGTAGTAAACCTGAGAGTTTATTTAATTTTATTTAGAACTTAGTGTTTTGTAAGCTAACAGAGTTTTTTCTAGCCGTATTAGGCTTTAAATGTCTTTGAGTTCTCTAATCAACTTTGAGCTGTTGTATATATATATATATATATATATATAATTAAAAATATTTGCACTATTATATAAAACGAACATTAACAAAACTGAAAATAAGGAGAAGGAAACTCCGTGCAGCTCTAAGTAAAAATTGCAAACGCTACTACAGTTTTAAAAAAAAAGTGAAAGAAAACCCCTAAAACTTAGCATAGTAACTGTTGGTCATTTGCAAGAACTCTGACCTTCCCAAACACTATTCTTTGAACTGAATTCATTTTCCACGAAAAAAGAACAGAAATTGAAGACACAGGTGTTCTGTTTCCGCCATAGCGTGCCGTCCAGTAACACGATTGGCGCAGTGTTCCAGCTGATGGGACACCTCATTTTATCCAACTATTATACGCATGCTTTCTCTATGAAAAATTTAAAAATAGACAGAATAAATAGTTTACGATACAGCCAATAAAATAACATTGTAATTATTTTTCTGCAAATTATTTTTTACTAGAAAAAAATTAACAAACTTCCTTGAAAAAAAAAATCGGCTTTTACAAAGCGTGCTTTATATTGAAAATTACAGATCGAACGACACTGCGCTCCGGGTGTTCGAACACTGCGCGGAAAAGGGTTAAAATCGTCGTAATTCGTGGATTAATTTATCTATTATTGATTTGAATCTAGAGACGCTAGAGTACCATAAATTCTCTTTGAGTCCATGAGACTGCACTCGAACATATTCAAACTAATTTAAGCTAGGCAGTCTGCGATTCAAAATAAAAGTGGACCTATAAAAGGATTCTCCAGCCAGGCGAACAGTTTGTCGAGAACCCAAAACGGCTGCTGTATTCAACAAAGACAGATTGGGCCAGTGGAAGGAGTGAAGAGTAAAACCAAGCGAATGGGTCTGTCGACGAGATTCGAACAAGCTCTTTAGAATATACAGACCGCTGAAATTGATCTCTTTGGCATAATTTTTAGGTTACAGATGGTAGGAGAACATTTTCCAGAATATTTTCCGCCCGAGCTCTTTCAGTTACGAGTTGAATAGAAAAGCAATGTTTTTTCAATTAGGTATAACATGACCGTTGACATGTGCTTTCAAAAAAGTGTTTTAATCTGTTACAGATCGAGCGTATTTCTAAGCATCGATCGCATTAAAAACGAGAATGCAAAGTCAGTGTATTTTTGGCCATCTATCTTTTCTGTTGGTCGTAAAACACGTTTGAACAGTCATTGTGGTATTTTATTTATCCTATCTTCAAGAATCAAAAACGTGATATGTATTTTATTTATCCTATCTTCAAGAATCATAAACGTGATATGTATTTTATTTATCCTATCTTCAAAAATCATAAACATGGTCTGTATTTTATTTACCCTATCTTCAAGAATCATAACCGTGGTCTGTATTATTTTATATTATCTTCAAGAATCATAACTAATTAACATTTTCTTTATTTCTATCAATGTATAAATGCTATTTTAATTAAATATTTTTGAGAATTTTATTTCATAGCTTGCTTTTCCTTTTCACAGACGTTGAATAAAACATATAACTTTATACTATTTATAATGAAAGTTTTTATTTAGGAAGGTGCCATTCTGTGCTTTTGAACGATCGGTTTTTATATAATTACTAGCTGGTACCCGGAGTGTTGTTGCCGCAGAAGAAATAATTTTGGAAATATCGTTTGAAATTTGAAATACCTGTCTTGTTTAATTAGAAATGATACTTATTTTCTTATCGACAATGAGTACATTCATTGAAATTGAATGATATATAGAGAAGCAGTATAAATAATATTCTATTTTTTGACGTTATTATTCAAATGCTTTAGGGTAGACAATATTTTTTTTCGGCTTTCACCAAAAACAAATTTCTTGGCTGTCCGACTCGTGACCATCCAACATACAATGGGCCATGTGAAAAACATGGATTTTCTAGATTCAAAGCAATAAATTGACAAACAATAAATTTATCGCCATCGGATGAACGGTACGGCGGCGCATAAAATACGAACAAACAGAAATTCATTTTTATATATTAAATGATGCTCTGGTTAAAATCATGCTTTTATGAAGCTTATTAAAAAAGTTACATGAACTTTTGCTTAAGTCCTACCAAGTACGATTTAAGGATTTTCTGCAAATTTAAAAACAATATTATTTGCGAAAATAAAAAAAAAATATATGAATGGAACACTAGAAATACTTTGCCCAAGATAAATTTCTCAGATTGTGAGATAGTTCGTAATTTGTATGAACCATCCCTATTTGACTTTGGGTCATATGGGAGGAATTTCTATTCCATTCTGAGAATCCATTCTAATGGTGTATAGGTAAATATATTTGGGGGATTTCAAAATACATTTTTAGTTTTTTTTTTATACCACTTAGAATTGTTACATTACTTATGAAGACCAGATGAATTAAAGTATTCTTGAATTTTAATCAGATTAATTAGGGTTATAATTTCATATTAGATGCTGTAAAATATCTTAATTTTAAGTAGTTTAATTTTGCAATTATTTAGAACGACATGATTAAGCAATTATGCTGATAGCTACTGGTATAAAGGCGAGTGTTTTTGATAGTTCGGTTTTATACGGAAGTAATTATTTTTAAAAAATGTGTAAATAATTATTTAAAGAAAATAATTTCTTTTCAATGGGATTGTTGTAAATAATTCTAAGAATCTCCCAGAAACTGTCTCGCACACTCTTCAATAAAGTCTTATTTTATTCCTCCGTATAAAATTGTGGACCATGGGCAAGGCCACGAATGCTTTGCATAGCATTATTGAAAAGAAAAGATAATTATGAAATATAGATCTTTGGCATTAATCTAGTATTTTTCTAAATCTATCTCGGAAATACTTATTTTGGTCACCTTTTTACCGGCCGATTGACACCAAAATTTGGCACGAAGCTATAGTTGTAATTACAAGATAACATAACTTCATTCTTTTTACGAATTATTGCTTTTACAAGCATGTGAAAGAGCAGACAAACAGACAGTTAACAATTTGACAGATTTAGCTCAAAATTTGATAAGAATCCAAATTTTTGATGCTAAACTTGTGTACCAAATTATCTCTACCTGGCTTATCACGTTTTGTAGTTATCTAGTTCACTTGTATTCGAACAGAGAGAGACTTCCTGTGAATAGATTTCATTAAAACTTGATTAGAATCTACCAATTTGGGCTTTATTCCCTGTACCAAATTTGAGAATCCACCTCAAAGCATTTTCGAGTTATCATGTTCAGACAGACAGACATAATGTCAAAAATTTATTTTTGAGAACTCAGGGAAGTCTGTAGAGTGGAGAATCGTCCAAATCTCGAGTTCGAATTTTTTGACGATTACAGTAATTTCTTTATACTTCGAATACGCGAAAATAAAAAGAATTGGTAAACATATGAATGCTGAATTTATACTCCATGCTTAACATTATAATGAGTTCCACGGGGAAGCTCGTCATAATTGAGAATGAGAAGCTTCTGACATGGCGATTGGTTCTCGCCACCTTGGTGAGTACACAAAAAGTGGGGGTCTGGCTCTTCCCATCGATGACGGGACGTACTTCCCAAGGGGAGGGTTGTACCGTGACCGGTGATGGCTCTTAGGGCTCAACCACAGTTCCCGTCAGTGTTGCTGTTGCGGCGGTCCAGTCATTTAGATTTTTCCGTGTGCCTCTTAAGAGCTGCTACCAAAAAGTGTTATCAACTTTTTATAAGCAAATTTTTGATGGCAACTGTTCATATGGAGCTCAATGTATTTCAATTTTAAAGAATGTAGTCTTGTAACAGATTTTTTTAAAAGATGTTTTGCTGTTATTTTAGATTTTGAAATCTTTTTAGAACTAACACAAACGGTGAGAAGGATGGTAAAAAAGGAAATCTAAAAAAGGTAGAACTAACACAAACTTTGCCAAGGGTGAGATAAATAGAAACTTCACTCAAGGAAAAAAAACCACTCAAAACCGCATTTTTGAGGTTGGTCTAATCGAAGAACACCTGAACAATGGAGGAACTAGCACGCCTATGCCAGCAACCTCATCACCGTAACCACAGAACAAGAAAATACAATTAAATATGTTATTGCCTATCCCATCATCTCTACTTTTCAAATACCAATCAACAAATTCACAGAGTTAAAACTTTATCCATAGAAATAACATTTAATTTTCATTAAAAGGTGCTGGAAACTTCTGCAAATAAAAATACCTGCTGAGTTACAAAAATGATGCAAAGAAGCAAAAAAATCAAGAAAAGAAGTTCTTTTTTTAATATTTACAAAGAAGGGTATGTATGAATTGCAAAACATGGGATTCGTAATATATCCTCTGGAGTGAGTTAAAGAACTAAAAGATGTGTGGGCGATTCCTGTAATTACTGCATATAATTATTTATAAAGTAGTTTATTCAAAGAATGGTAATTTAATACATTTTTGCTCAATTTCCTTCTTAAGTACTACTTAAAATACAAGACGACAAAGGACACTGGTTTCTTTAACCTTAACGATATTATTACTTTAAGATTTGTTGATTTCCTTCAAAAGAGTGCTTTATTTTGAACGTTCTTGAAATAAATAACTGCAATATTCAAAGAAGTTGCAAATAACGCCATAGTTTGACCTTCATTTAATAAAACCTGCAATTTGCAGTTTTTCTTTTTATATGGTATAACTTAATTATCTTATCCTAATTAAGAAAAAAATATGAAATTAGAGGCAAGAAAAATTACAGAAAGAAGACAATTTTACAGAAAAAAGACATTGTGACTTAGTGTCTGATTTTCAACTTTGTGAATGGAAGGTATCAGGATAGTTATTGACAACTGACTGATCTGTTATCTTTAAGCAGCAAGCGCTTCTCCTAAAGCTCGACTGATTTCATATTATTGCGGCATGAAAATTTATGATAATGAAGTTCTATCTCATTTGCTTCCGTCAACTGGTTAAGGTGCAGAATTAAGAGACCCATTTAAATTCAAAGCAAGATATTCGTCAAACAGAATCTCCAGGAAAAAGAAAAAAATCACATCAAATAACGTCCGTAAACTAAATTACTTCATTACGAAGTCTAATATTACACATTTATATCCCGAAACCGTGAGAAAATTATGCAGCATATTCCTTCTTAGTCTAAAGAAATAAAATAAGAAAAGCTGAAAAGTTCGGAATTTTCTTTTTTATCTTGCTAACTTGGATTAACATGGCTACTTATCCAACAAGCATAATATTTTGTTGAACAAAGGAAAGTAAAAGGTATTCGAAATGATTGCTCTTTGAAAAAAAAAAAGGGAAGGAGAATGTAAAAGGAGGGAACTAAAAACGACGAAGCTAATTGCAACCTTTTTTCGCTTCAAGTGGATGGTGGAAGTAAGTTCCTATTTTCCACTTTTTAATTCCTTTCTTTCTTATTCTGTTTGCACTCTTTGTTTTTTACTCTGAAGTGTATCACATTCAACCTCTTTTAAAAGTGCAAAAACGGAAACTACAGCTTCTTGAACATGTTAAATGGAATTTTGTCTCTAAAAATGCATTTCCATCAGCACCCTCGACAGAAAATGTGTTGTCCAAGTTGCATTTTTCTCATTTAATCGGGTTTTTTTTAACCTTTTTTTGTGCCTAGGGAAAAACAACTGCATGCTCCTTGAGTTACGTGGAAAAAAGCGCCATTCTGTAAACAGGAGTGTTGCTGAAATGCTGTGCTCGGCAACATGAAAAAATAATAAAAAAAGCGTGTCTTTTTTTTAGGTCTTTTTAAGTGCTGTACTATAAAAGTTCTTTTCTATGCTTCAGTTTTGTGCTTATTGAAGAAATTTATATCAAAGATACAAACTTAGAAAAATTTATATTTCTTCAGTTATACAATATTATCAATGTTCTCGCATTGCGTTAAGAAGAAACTTCGATAGAAGAAATAAAATAGACAGCCTAGAAGAAATAAAAGATAGATATTTATTAGGGTGGAACAAAAAAATCGATCTTTTTATGAGTATCCGATTTTATTAGGGCTAAAAAGCTGCATCTTTTTATACTAATCAACAAAAAAATATTATATTAAAAAAATTACGTCCTGAATTTTCATTTAGCTCATAGGATCTTATTTTTTAGAGAAAAAAAATGACAAAAAACTCCTCCAAAATTTACCTTTACGCTAAAATTATATAGGCAAATAATTTTTATTTTCATACGTCTAAATTCTTCCTCTGATATGTCTGTCAGAAAAAGTTAAATTTAAAAACCATTCGCTATATTTTTTTAGAAATAAGTCTAAAGTTTTAGAGTTTAAATGAAAAATTGAGGGTTTTACAGTTTTAGATACAGGCATGCTTTGGTATTTTGACCATAGAAAGCAATCTCTCTAGATAAATTGCTTATACGCGTGATCTTGCACTTTTGAGTTTGATAACAGTATATCGTTTTCCTGCTTTTGGGTTTGTTCTCCAGTTAATTAAGGTGCATTGAATTATGCTTATTTAGCTAAAGATATTCTCTTAAAACATTTAATCAAATTTTGACATTTTGATTTTTGAGAGCAGAGTTGATCTAATACAACCATATCTGTTCCTATATTTGTGCACTTGTTTAACAGAATCTATAATTAGTTTAACATATCTTCAACAGGTAGGATATGGAACCGTAAACTTAAAAATATCAAACTCAAGCAGATTTTTTTTTCCGAATTGAGGAAACTATATCCTTTATCAAGCTTTCTATGATTCAAGATGTCGACAAATTATATGGTATCCTATCTGCTAGCTCAGCGGAATTTGTTGTATTTTGTTTTGAGATAGTCTTAAAAGATCAAACAGATTTAAAATCTTGGATATAGATTCAGATCTTGGAGATCTTCTATAATCCGAATCTTATATACAGTCACTCAAAAAAGTATCGGGGCACTTGGAAGAATAACTATCTACTATTTATAAAACTATTTATCACATTAAAATAAAAACAAGATGAATCAAAAATATTTTAACATTTGGTGTACAGTTTGTAAGGAAAAATTTTATTCTTATTTTAGAATTAAAATTTGATCTAGCTTTTCAAATATAATTCAAAGATAAAAGGAGTCAAAAAAGTATTGGGACACTTTTGAAATGAAAAATTCAACAAATATATAGCACATCGATAGAATTGAATTTACTACCACTTTTTTGGACTATAATTTTAAACATAAAAATTTCAATGTGTAAGATTATTTATAGAAAAATGGTAAAAAAATTAAGATATATCGAATGATATGCGAAAACTTGTAATAAGGCATTGGAAAAAAGGAAAATAAGTTCACTGTTTGGGACAAATCATAAAAGTTAGTAAGTTTACTGCTTTTAATTCACAGGATCAAGAAAACAAGCAAAGATCAGGGTATCCAAGGACATTTAATGAATGTGAAAAGAGGTGAATTATGAAACAAGCTTATTTTAATCCAAAAAATAGTGCAGTAAAATTGACTCTGAAATATAAAAGTAAGTTCGGAAAATCTGTAAGTCCTAAAACTGTTAGAAATAATTTAAGAAAACATAGTTATCATGACAGAGTACCTGAAAGAAATCCATACATACGCACACCAAATCGATAAGCTAGACTGGTATTTTCCAAATTGTATGTAAAGCAGCCAAAAGAATTTTGGAAAATTGTTGATGAAAGCTAACATAACGTTTTCGGAATTGGATGGCAAGCAAAAACGTTTGGTGGAAAACAAATATATCAATGCATGTCAAAAATTTACGGTCTAATGTTAAATATGGAGGTGTCAATCAAATAGTGTGGGGTTGTTTGGCAAGCATTGATGTTGGGAATTTAAATTTATTGATGGTAGAATTAATAAATATGTCTATCTGGATATTCTCAAGCGATATTTACAAGAAAGTGCGAGCAAGCTGGAAATCTCAAGAATTTTAAATTGCACAACGATAATGCCCGAAACGATCTGCTAATATTTGGAAGTTATGGGTCCTTTACTGTCCTAGTTTTATTAAAACTCCCGCACAAAGTCCAGACCATAAACCCATTAAACATATGTGGAATTATCTGCAGCAAAAATTATATGAACATCAAATTTCTAACAAGCAGGATTTAAGAAAACCTTTGGTCGAAGAATGGGCCACACTCGATTTAAAAAAAATTGATAATTCGCAAACAATTGGTCCAATCCATGCCAAATAGAATATGAGAGGTCAAAGAAAGCAAGGATGGCCCAACAAGAGATTAACTTTCAAGTTTTCATTGTTTTTCTTAATTTATTGGGAAGTACTTTTTTGAGCTCGTTTTCTTGTTTTATTTCTTTAATTTTTAATTATAACTATAATTACATTAATTTGAGATTTTTTAAAAAATTATTATGATTTGTATATATCAAAATTATATTTAATTCTTAGTTTTGGTTTCATTTGTATATTTAAATTAAATATTATGATAAAAATCTGTGAACTTATAGTGTGTCCCAATACTTTTTTGGCACATTATATATTGTCTCTCTTTCATTACCACAATTAACATCTTTATTTGATGACAGAAGAACGCGTTTCATCCGATTCCAAGAACAGTGATTCTTTTAATGTCGTTTGGCTAATGTCTCGTTACTAGAACAGCTTATAAAATATAATTAAGGCTTTATTTTGCAGATTTATATCTCTTAATGTGAAATTATATAGAAGTGCAAGTGCAACAAAATTTTGAGCTTCGACATGCTTTGGAAATTAACAACCGTTAAAGCAGGTTTCATGTGTCAGCTATTAAAAATGACTGGAAAGTCCAAGGTCTTTTGAAGTCAGATTAAAAGCATATATTTTTTTTTTGTTTAGATTTTTCGAACAGAATCCAGAAGGTACTGTTGGTCTTTAATAATATCAACTGTATTTATGTTGATTTCGCTTAACGCAACTACTTCTGATTTATATAGGCCGCGGTGGCCTGGTGGTAAGGCCTCGGCTTCGGAACCGGAGGGTTTCAGTTTCGAGATCCGATTCCACCGAAGAACCGTCGTGTAAGCGGGTCTGGTGCACGTTAAACCGTCCGGGCCAAACGTCCTCTTGCTGGTATAGTGTAGAGAGGGAGGTGACAGCTCAGGTATCGTCCTCGTCATCTGATCGAGGTTCAAAATTACGAGGTCCATCCCAAAATAGCCCTAGTGTTGCTTTAAAACGGACGTTAATGTAACTAAATTAAACAAATTATTATTTATATTAGTAGTTTCTCCCGATTGGCCAATTGTGGCCAGAGTTGAAAAAAATGACGATGCCCTTTAATTTTTAAAAATTTAATTTTTCCATTGAATTTTAATAATTTTTCGTGATATTATAACTTAAAATAATACTGACTGTGACATTGTATCCTAATTACATTGATTTCAGTGTAATTTCGGTGATTCAAAATATGATAAAAATTGTGTTTTAATTTTTAAAAAATGAATTAAAATATAGGAAACATTAGCTTCTATTAAATCGATTTCTATCTTGTGATTTGAAGTGGATATTCAATTCAAGTTGCAGATAATTTAAAGTTCTCAGATTGAAAAATAAAAATTGAAGTCAGGAGTTCTTTTACGTCTTTATCTAATAAACAATAAATTAACGCTTTTCTTAAATTAAAAGGCTTTAAATTGCAATAGAGTGTTAAGAGAATTTATAAGCAATAGCAGAGCATACAAATTTTTACAAAGTGCAATTACGCTCGACAGAAGAATCCTAGAGTTGCAAAAGCAATGACTATTATCCCTTTACAGTCGAATGTTTTCTCCCGACCACCATTCAAGACGGTGCATTATTTTGACTTTTGATTTATTTATTTTTTAAATTTTAATTGTTAAAAATACCTACAGAATGTAAAAATGATGTAGATTCATTTTTCAGGGAAACTCAACTTAATTAGTTAAATAGTCAAAGGACATCTAAATAGTCAAATTGCGGTCCACATGACATATTTAACTACATCGGTAACGAATCACTCTACTTCTCAACTAATGCCGTGAATGCGGTCCAAATCAATTTCTCTGTTCTGAATTCGTTCGCCGAGTGCATCTACGAAGCAGTTCTCAGTGCTTGTCATTCAATACCGCAACAAAGACTTCTCGCCTTGTTCGCGCAAATTTACCCAAGTAATTTAAACTCAATTCGGATAACAAATTACTGAGAATGCAAGGAATCGGTATTATTATTGCCGGTGTCTTTCAGGTGCCAACTGTAATCAGATTTTTCATTTAACGACAGCATACACCAGATCTCGTGGAAAATTAATTATTTCAATTCCACTGGCTTTCTAATGAATAGGTTACAAACATAGGAATTTGTATAAAATTCTTGAATAACTGCGATGTATGTTATTCATTGCCAGTTTTATTTAATATGTGAATTTTAGTTCTTGGGCAGTTTTGAACAGATATAGGGTTTTGCTTTTTTTTATATTAGCTCAATTTATGCTTAAATTATAATTGTATTCGAATAGGAGTGTTTATATTAGTAAAGTTAAATCTCATTTCAAAATGATGTTGAATTAAGGTTTTCGGTAAGGACACCAGCATCATGGGAGACAAAGGTTTTCCATATCAATCGATAATTCAATTTTCTGACATGTCATTAGCCAAGCAGTTTTTAAAGTACATCCAAATGTGCGTTTTCATAATACACCATCAGCGCTAGTCAGTCGTATATATTAATATTGGTTATCTTTACCGCCCCTGGTTATGTATCTTTATTCTACAAAATGTATGCTTTATTTCAAATGTAAAGCGCTCATCGTAAATTATGATGTAAATGTTGCTTTCCCTTAATTTTCATTTATTAGTAAAGTCTGTTGATTCTTTTCCGTATCGAAAAATATTGCTCAAGTTCTATTGATAAAGACAGATTTCGAAGATTTTATTCATAGTTAAATGGGGGAAAGAACTTAAGCGGCTACGTCATATTCTTCAAACTCCTACATCACGTAAATGAACGGTTTAGCTTGAACCAGATGGCATGAATTTACTTTTTCTCTACACACAAAGTGCTCACTAAAGTCTTTCTAACTCACCTTAACTTGAGAAAGGCTACAACTATTGCTACAAACTCGGTGTATAGATATAGTTAAGTGACCATTCGCTACACGATAAGATGAGTTGCAGCGCCATTTGACGACCAGTAACAGAAGTTCCAATCGCGAAAATGATAGAAAATACGGGAAATCAGTTACAAAAGTTTTTGAGCTCCAGCTAAAAGAGACTTCGAGGGCAATAATGCTGAGAATAAAATGTATAAAACTAGCGTTAGTTATATGTCACGATTTTCCAAATCTGTGACATATCAATTCACGGTAACAGGAAGAAATATTGTATTTTGAATAATAAACGCCAAGCTGATGGTATGGCCGTTAGCGCAGGCCGAAAATAAAAGTATCCGTTGTTAACTCATTATTCTGCTTTATTTCTAACGCTTTTCTGGCATAAGAGTGTTTGCAGCACCGAAGTTGTATTTCAGTACTAGCAAAAAATACCTTAACAGTATACTATATTTCTTAAATATTTTTACATTTTACATTTGAGAATAATCCAGCATATCCCACATTATTGTGACTTGTCAATATTTTATAAACTGACAACTAAATCCTTGAAGCCAATTTGAAGTTAAAGCAATAAACATCGAAGAAATATTTGGTTCCCAAAATATTTTAGATTTTAAGAGTACATTAATTGACGTAATAGTCATACTGGCTACTCCACCCCACCTAATTAAAGGCATTCGGATAAAATTGAATGACCGGTTCGCCTCTACAACATTGGCGGGACCTAAGGTTGAGTCCTAAGGGCCATCACCGGCCACGCTACAACTCTTCCAGCGAGAAGCACATCCCCTTATTGATAGGAGGTATCCAACACCTACTATCTCTGTACCTACGAGGGTGACGAGAACCAACAACCATACCGGAAGTTTCTCATCTTCATTTCTGAGGCGCCCCAGATTGGATTTAATTTATGTAATAAGAATACTTTCGAAACTTTGACAGAAAAATTTATTTTAGCTGTATATTGATTCTATTTGATGTTTTTGTCTATACGACAATAATTTCTTTTTTTTAATTCTATAAATATTGATGCATTCATTGTAGACACCTGATCATCCAGAACTATCAGAACTATTAACTTCAGAACTTCTCTTTGTAACATTCTTGGATTGATCTGAAGCTAGTATGAATAAAAGCACGAAAAAGACAACTGTAGAAATTCGAGGAGAGAGGTATTATGATTTCGTGAACAGGAAATGATTGTTCTTCGATGCAGGCTCAATTATTTTGTCAAACCTTTCTGAAAATGCTCAAAAAATTCTTTAGTTTTATAGCATGTTAGAACATTTTACCAAAACTCTTTCATAAGTATTATACAACTAGTATTGGCCGATAGTGTCAATGAAATTGTTAATGGTTTTTGATAATTCCTTTAATTTTAAAATTGGGAATCAGAAGTCTATGAAACCAGTGGAATTAAAGAAAGATAAATTAAAGCTATCTCTTAAGGTTTTTGTTTAACATAGTGAAGGATGATCTCAGATAATATCAGTCGGTCGGAATTGGCGATCCGGATTTCCATTGTTAGTATTATTTTTATACGATATAATGATTTTTCAAATATTTGTAGTAAGGTCTCGGCTTCAGGGCTTGAGGGTTCCAGGTTCGACACCCGATTCCACCGAAGATTCGTCGTGTAAGCGTGTCTGGTGTACGTTAAATCCATTGGGGCCAAATGTCCTCTCGTTGGTGTGGTGAGCGTTTGGAGAGAGGGCTGCCAGCTCAGGTGACGTTCTCGTCATCTGACCAAGGTTCAAAATTTCGAAGACCGTCCCAAAATAGCCCCAGTGTTGCTTTAAAATGGAACGACGGTAATATAACTAAACTATATCTAAACTATCCCAATATTTATAATGCACTATGGATGTGTTTCTGTATGTTGGACATTTTTCGCTCTACATTAAAAGACGTTTTTTTTAGACAATCTTTAACATCGAGATGTATCCTTATACATAAAATTGAAAATGTAAAGCTCGAAATTATGACAATTAGTAATAAAATTTTTAAACATGATAAAATAATTGGCAGTACTTGTAGAACTCCACTCGGAGCTTTATTAAAGAATTGCTTCATAATATTTTTTTTAAAAAATTCTATTATTTACTCTTAAACATCTAACCTTACATAACTTTTTAGATTTTAGGTAAATATTTTGAGCGAAGTCTGTTAATGATTTCTTTTTTTTTTTATTTCAACATTTTAAAATAATTTACAGATCTTCAATTGCCAACAATTCCGTTAAAAAAAACCCAGCTAAAACTATCTTTATTATCCTAAATCACACGTTTCAACAGATAGATTTTTCTGTTCGATACCAAAATATAAACAGAGAAACGAAATATTTAAATCTTTTGTAAATCCCACTATTTTTATCTGCTTAAAATGGAAGCATCAATAATTCTAAATAATTTTCAAAGCTAAACAACAAAGAGTTTCACACATAAAACGGAGCAGAGAATTCCCACTTCTGAGTCCAACACTCTCTTGAGAAATTATTCAATTTTGATGATCAAACATTCATTCGCTCAGCAACAAATTTCTCATTTTTACATTAAAAATAACCAGATATCACAATTAAATACGAAGCATTTATTTCTATTATTTTTGAGAGTTTGAAAGGTTTGATTCCAAGTATTCTGATTAATTTACTGAAATTAACTGAAGCACAAAGAATATCTCGGAATAAAACAAGAAACCAACTTCCGATTCTAATTTGCGCGCTCTCTTGTTCAAGAATTAGCTCTCTGCTTTTGATCGTTAAGAGGCTCTATTTCAAGGCCTTTTGAATTGAACAGAAACCTTTACTGATCCCATTAAATCTAACATGACTCTCCATCTTTGAAACTTGCAATATCTTAATTAAAACCCTTCGACTCGAATACTGCAAGGAGCAAGATGATTGGATATCGCGCACTAATTATGGCTTCAACCAATCTAATTTTAGGAATTATGAGCAATACCAAATTCACAGAGAAAACATCTGTTTGCCTTTATTTAATATTTTCGGAATGTTGGAGACTGATATCGAAGAATTTACCGCAAGACTGATATCGAAGAATTTACATAAATATTAATGCAACAAATGTCAATCAACATCAATCATTTTACATGAAACTCTACTGATGCTTCAAGATGTTCAGTGCGTAGAAAAGACGGTGCTTTTAATACTTAAATTGTCAAATAAAAGTTACATTATTAATAATAAACAATTAATTTTGAGATATCATTAAATATAATTATATTTCAAAAGAAAAAAATATCCTTAATTAAATAACTCCAAATGTACCAGATTTTATTAGTGTTACATAAAAATAATTTGTTAAATTAAAGCTGATTTTTTTTAAAATTCACATATTTAAAAAAATGTAAATATGACAAGGTTAATGAATCAAAATTAGATTGATAGATTTTACTCTTTTATAAAGATTCATATCTTAATAGTAATCGCTGTATAATCTTTTCTTCGTCTTGCATTGGCGCAGTTTAGCCAAATATGGCTCTTGTGCCAAAAAAAAAAATCTTTGACTTGCACACTTTAATAATTTGCTTAAATTAGCAATAAATGCTTGCAAGCAACATCTACGGAGTAATGCAAGAAAAACAATTTGGGTAACATTGTAAATATATATAGTAAATTCACCTTCAAATGATTAGTGTGAAACAACTTTATATTTGAATAATATTTGTATCTATCTTAAACTCAGGTTTTCCTTCGAGGTTTCAGTATTTCTCTTTAAATGTAAGAATATTATTTGTCTAGCAATGGATTACCGTTCCTATGTCGGTTCCTTTCTATTATTACGCTTCATTAACGTAAAATAATCTGAGCTTCAAATAAGTGGCGCAGATATGCTCATTATCTGTAAATCTGCATTGATAATTGGCCCTTGTGTAACAAGACATGAAGCCTAACAGAGAAATATGAATTTGATTAGATTTTATCATAGGAATCACCAAGGTACTTTTGTACTTTATTTAATAAAAGATAGCTTATGGTACTTATATGTGCAAATACAATTTTTCTCAGTCATATTAAAATAAACGTAAAATAAAGTGTTAATATAAATTTATTTAATTTTTCTTTTACAAAATTCAAATAGATTGTTTGATCGAATTTTCTTTTGGAAATACTCTGATTCGAAACGGTATTTTTCCACTATTATCTACATATAAGTTAATATATTACTTCAACATTCCCAAATTTGGGTAATATACTGGGAGTCCAGTTAAGTTCTTTTACTATTTACAATTAAGATTCCGTGCACAGACATGAATAATATCTATGAATGCTGAAAGGGTGGACATACATTTCATATCTACGACTGTATGCGGATTGTTTTATTTTAGTTACATAAACGTCTTGTTTGGAACTAACACGAGGTCTATTTTGGAACGGACTTCATAATTTTGAATTTTGGCTGCACAACGAGGACGATCCTGAGCTGGCAATCTTCTCTCCAAACTTTTGTGATACTCCAGTAACAGGAGGTTTGGCCAACGATATCAGATTCAACATGCATCAGCCTCGTATACAAAACGGATCTTTAGTGGAACCAAATCGCGAATTTGGTGTCCTCCAATCTCGAGGTCGAAACCTTGCCAAAAGGTCACTGTGGCGTCAATTGCATGCGAAATACGTAGTAACCTAACAGACATTTACCGCAATGCAAATAATTGGGGAAATTTGTAAACTATTTTGAATTATGAGAATCGATCTTGGTTTCAATAAGGAATATTCTGGAGCAAACAGGCATGATACAGTTCGGTCAGGGTTGATCGCTTTTATGTCTTTCAAAAGAAGATATTGCCTTATGTGGAACAAAATCAGCATATAAACACAGAAGTTAATGTCAATGATATTGTAGCTTCACAATCCAGCGTGTGCTACAATTTACCCAAGATGCATTTGTTTCTATTATTTTTGAAACTGTTGTTGTTGTTTCTTATGACACTTGCCATGGACAAACCCGCTGCTACAAAGACAGCGATTTAAACCAATGGGGGAGAGTCTTTTTTTTTTTTTTTTTTTTTTTTTTTTTAGTAGCGCCAACTAGAGCCAAGAGTACGTCTTGGCTACTCACGTATCACTCATTCGCTTGCACAACCGCTTTTTATAGGAGGGCACATTCACACATCTCACAGTTAGAACAACGGGAGAACAACCATGCCCAAGCCAGGACTCGAACCAAGGACGTCCAGATCACGGGGAAGACACACTACCCCTATGCCAGGACGCCGGCTTTTGAAACTGTTCCAATGCGAGAACTGGGATTTTCAATCTTTATTCTGTTCACATATGTACCCTATTCACTAATGGAAAAAAAAAAAAACAGTGCTCATGTGAGGTTTCACAACAATTAAACACTGTCTAACAATAGTTCGCAGTAAATGTATACTACTTGAAAAAAGTATAAGGACAGCCATATTTTGTAAATTATGCTTTGTATTTTGACAGTATCGATTTAAATTTTTTCATTACGTTATTTGACTATATTTTCTTCTATTTGAAATAAGTAAATTTATATATTCTTAATAAAAAAAAAAAAACAGTAATTAACGAAATAGGATTTTCACTTCCATTTTTATTTCGTAATATATGCACAACTTAATTTGCAAGCGCAGTAAGTATAGTAGACTTATTGATTTAGTTCATTTTTTTTCAGCCTTATCAAATAAGTTAAAATGTTAAAATTGTTAATAGTTTAAAAACCTAAAAAGTCAACAATATGCGCTAACAAGTTGGTTATCAAAGTCGGCTAGGATATTGTACAATCTATATTGATCGGAAGTTATTCATTGTACATTAATAAAAACAAGCAAAATTTCTATAACAAAATTCCATTGAGTATTTAAATAAAGTATCCAGATAAATATAAAGGGGGAATACTCCTTCATAAAATAATAATTTTTTCCAAGTTTTCTTCTTGTTACAGAAATGGTTCATCGCGCTTTAGCATAAGCCTTTAACTTTTTTTCTTTGAATAAACAAACTAAAGATCTAAATTAAATTGCTCTGCAAGAAATATCATATTGACTTTTACAGGCCTTTTTCCAGAGTATGTACTCTTTGCGCGGATGGCCAGACATTTTCCAAACAAAGATGTATATAACATGTACATAACTTCTTCAAACAGAACCCTAAGAACCCATTCCTTAAACCAGAATTAATGTATAAATAGTAACATGTTCGTAGACTTGCTCATATTAAATATAAAATAAATAAAGATCCAATAGCTCAACGCCATCAATATGAGAACTTCTATATCAGCAGACCAAATAGACATTGATATAAATAGCTCTAATCGAGGAAAAATGATCAAAATGGAGAAATCAATTGTAAAGCTGAAACTACAGATAAGCCCGTCTAGACGGGTTGTTATTCTTTTAACAGTATCCGCAGATTAACTAACGGAAGTAGTAGTAAACAATCTCAGGCACATTGGCTGAGTGCTTAAGGTATCCGACTAGGCTGTAAAGTTGCATTTTCTTCAAAAAATGGAATTTTTTATGAACTGAAAATAAAGTCCAAACTCCGTAGATTTTAAAACAGACCTTGTTTTTAATCTATGTAAGTTAAAACTATAGATACAGTAGTTTCAATAGTACACAACAAATAAAAATGAAATCGGAAACATTGGTATTTTAAACGAAAATGATTGGTTATTTTATTTTTACCGTAAAACTCTCCAAAATAATATTTGATATGTTTATATAAACTCTCTACCCACTCAGCCGTAATTTGCTTATTTTTGGCATTTCTGTTAAAAAGCGTGAAAACAACATCTGTTTTCAGTGCATGTGGATGAACTAATTTACAAGTATGATATTTAACCCTTAACTGGGAACGTGCGGTCTGTGAGACCGCTAGCGATGGATTTTCGGTCACCCCTATTCTATTTTTAGCTCAATTGAATGGATTGAACCTGTAGATTCCTGTTCTGTGACCTTCAATACACGTGCTCTTTTTCGACCGATTTCAGCGGATGCTTTTTAAAATAATTCAGTTATTTCTTTAAGCGCGGTCTCTAAGACCTCACCTCCCTGTTAGTGTCCCAGTGATGAACAAGGCTTAGCAGATGGCGCTAGAACTTGGGTCCCGAAATATCATCCAATTTACTAATCCTTTTATGAAGCAGTGCTCCAGACACTTTTAAATGAAGCAGAAAGTGATTTTAGTGATAAGTATAACTGTACAGAAGTTTTTTTCGATGAAAGTTCGCATTCAACTGATTCTGATATACATGTTCAAACATAATTAATTTTTCCAGTGATAATGTATTTTGAAAAATGTATAAAATATATTGATATACCAAGAGATATATATACAGAATTTATAGGTTGATTTTTATACTAGTTCTTAACCTCTATGTTTAAAATGCCCTTGAAAACCGTGCTATGAAAGTCATACAAGGCGATAAAAAAAGGGCCAATTTTACCCATTGTCAATTTTTTTATTTTTCATATAATTGTTGAGTTTTACATTATATTGTCTTCTATATACCTTCATATGCTGTAAAAATAAATATGATTTAAAAAGTAAAAAGTAATATGTTTTTTCAAGAATATTATTTATTGTAACATGTAATTTGAGAAGAAAACGTACGTTCCAACGCATTTACTTTTTTCATTGATAATATATTTTGAAAAATTTCTAAAACATATCTATATATCAAGAAAAATATGTGCAAAATATATTAGCAGTTTTTCATACTAATACATTCATTAGAAAATTTAATTTGAGTGTAAATGAAATGCGGTCTCGTAGACCGCACCTCCCCAGTTAAGTACTAAAATTTGACCTCCCCAGTTAAGGGTTAAATGCGTTTTCTGAAGAATGAATATTTCACTTTGATCTCAAAATCAATTCGATGAAATTTCATGAAATTTGGTATGCATGTATCCAAAACCTTTGAGAGTGTGATAGACCGCGGATCTTAAGATAGCTTCATTAAGACTTTTAAGAACACTTGAAATTCAAAACATAGATAAATTTTGACAAAACAACATTAAAAGTTCATTGCTTTATTATAAGAATTACAACATTAAACTCATATTCGTTTAATCTTACTTCAGTCATTTCTGATATTCGCGATTTTAAAATTATTACCAGCTAATGAGAAATTTGATCATGTGTTAAACTATTGCTGGACTTGATGAAATTTCCTTTAACTATTAATATTGCTATCTAGCATTTGAGTAGTTTTAATTAGAATCATCATCATATGCTAATTTTGAAAATAATTTATTGCAAAGAGAATGGTGCTTTGAGGAAACTGAATGCCCAAATTAATTTTCTATAGAGCACAGATTTAATCATTAAATTTGTTGACATTTAATTACTATTAGATAACAGTATATAATCTATATATTTTATTTATTTTTGTGACTACTTCTGCAGAAATATTACTACTAGATGTAAAAACAGTGTGTTAGGTATCTTTCAGGTTAGATGAGTCAAACATTTTGTACATTGAGTAAGTATTGTTGAAATTTCTTATTGAACAACTGGCCTTCAAGATAACTGGCCTTCAAGATTCTACCTCCATGTTTATTTAAAATGCATATATAATTCAGATTTATTTACTCTCTCTCTCTCACACACACACACATATATATATATAGGGTTAGCAAGAAATAAGTTACCTACTTCAGAGGGCTCAAAAATGTGTTCTATTGATCCAAATTAGATAAAATTTGAACAAAAGATTATTGAGATGATGTGCTTTACATTTAATAAATAAAAAAATTAGTCCAAAAATTCACCGTTATGTGTCGTTGTAAAACCCTTTAATATGATTTATAATTGTTAAATAAAGTAACATTAAAATTGTTTAATATGCCCTCCTTCATTTTCAACAATATGCTCTAATTGGAGAACCATATTTTCAATAGATGACTGGAGTGAGTCTGCCGGAATATTAAGAATATGGCGCCGAATGTTGTCCTTCAGATCTGGTAGATATGAAGGCCTTTGACGGTAGATAATGTCCTTCAAATAACCCCACAACCAAAAGTCGCAAGGGGTAATGTCCGGCGAGTGAGGAGGCCATGCAATTGAGAAATGAAGGCTGATAACTCATGCTTCTGTGAAACGCTGTATTAACAATCGCTATACACGACGATCAATATGAGGTGGTGCACACCATCCTGCATAAAAATGATGTCTTGAAGGCATCCACGCTGTAGAAGATTTGGGATTACTAAATCCCTCAGCGTGTCATGGTACCATGACACGCGGTCCATTTTAAGTTATCTCTTCAAAGAAATACTGATTAATGTAAGGTAAATGTAACAATGTACTGATAAATGTAACTGTAAACCCACACCATACTGTCACTTTTTCAGGATGAAAGAGTTCTTCCTGGATAATGTGAGTGTTTTCCTCTGCTCAAATTCGACAGTTGTAGGGGTTAACTTGTCCATTGAAGCAAAAGTGGGCCTCATCACTCCACAGAATGTTCCATGGTCAAGTTGTGTCAACCACCATTCGAGCAAGGAACTGAAGCGCAAAAGCTTTACGGACCTCTAAGTCCCCGTCATGCAACAGGTGCACAGACTTGATTTTGTATGGATAAAAATGCAAAATCTGCTTACGATTTTTCGTGCAGTTGAATACAGCTTATACAGAACGCGGGAAACAACTGGCAAACTCACACAATTATCCGGCGACTGATTGCTGGTTTCAACGAGCGCAGTCGCAACAATTTCGATGTTGGAAGACGGAACTTTTTTTCGTCCTCTACCTGGAAGAATGCCAAGTTGCCCTGATTTTTTTTTCTTTTAAATCTCTGCATCATCTTGCGTAGGACACCTGGATACATTGGATCTTTTCTAATCTGCTTCATACGAGGACATTTCTTTTAGAGCTGCAACAGAGTTTTGTTGGTTCTGGTAGAACAATTTCACCAGTAACTCTTGCAACGTAGGTATGACGAAGAAATTAATGTTTGTGCAGAATCCGCCTTCTTTTTATCCAAAGAAAAATGGTAATAGACATGTGCTGTAACACAAATTATGTTTCACATTTTCAATATAGGCAAATAAATGCCATTTGTGTTACAGCACCATATATTAGTTAAATTGCGTACTATTTTTTAAATTAATAAATGTAAATCGCATCATCTGAATAATCTGCATTTCAAGTTTTATCTTATTTGGACCAATAGAACGGGTTTTAGAGCCCTCTGAAGGGAGTAAATTATTTCTTGCTTGTATATATATATATATATATATATATATATATATATATATATATATATATATATATATATATATATATATATATATATATATATTTAAAAAAAGCTGTATTAAAAATATCAAATAAATTTTTTAAAAAATACATCAAAAATATATGTGTTTTTATCTATCAATTTAGTCTAATTTCCTGTAGAGCTCGAAATACATATTCTTTATGTAAATGATTGTAAATATTATGGAGAGTCAAATGTTTTCTTATAAATGATAAAATTTTACGATCATTTAGAGCTGGAAATTTAGTAGCTAAAATAATTTACATTCGATTAGCATATGTTTTTTGCTTATGAATTAAATGTACTATTTCATTTAAAGAATATAGCAAATGTTGTAGATAAAAAGTAAAATTCACATATATGTCATACATTCAAGCAATAATCATGTCTGTTTTGCACTGAAATCCATAGTTTCGGGAAAAAATTTAAGAACTCTCTTTGAAAATCAAAAATGAGAGAAAAACATTAAAATATTTAAAAAGTTACTCGATTCCGAATATTTCATTGCATAGTTTTAGCTTATATGAAAATCATCAAAACTTTACGAAAATACTTAAAAACGAGAGTAAGTTATAATAACGTCCTGTTTAGAGGCAACATCAAAGTTCATTTGAGGCGGACGTCATAATTTTGAACTGTGGTCAGATGACGAGGGTGATATTGAAACTTTAGGGGCCCTCCCCAAACTACCGTACCTCACCAGTGGGAGAACGTTCGATCCTCGACGGAAGATTTAGCATGCAGGAGATTCGTCTACACGGTGGATTTTCAGTGATATCGAATTTCAATCTTGGAAACCTCGAACCCAGAGTTCCAGGCCTTACTATTAAACCACCGTGTCCTTTGAAAACAAGATGGAAGTTAGTATCAACAAGCAAGCAAATAGATTTAAAATGTTACACTTACACTGGAAATATTTCAATGGAAACAAGTCTTTTTTGGATGTTCTGCAACAATCGGACGAACCATGAATTTTAATGAAGGGAAAATGGATCAATGAATATTTTGAGATGACGCATATATTAAGAGTGCATCAATCTCTGCTATTTAATCTTTAACATATCATCTAAGTGAACTTTTACGAATAGTACAGATAAATAAAGAGCGAGACAGGAAACGAATTTCCCATTTTCCTCAGAAATGATATGTCCTAAGATATATTGATCAAAGTATAATCGATAAGACATGCTCCCCTTTCACAAATAAAATTTTAATAAACATTCTGAAGCTGGAATAATGTATAATATTTCTGTACGGAGTATGTACCATTATATTATGCCGGTCTTTAATATTTGGTCCTTAGTAATTAGTCCTTTGTCCCGGTTTTGGGTAATTTGCACTTCGGAAGGAAAGTTTTATATAAATTCTATGCAAAGAGAAATATTTTGGATAGAATTTATATAAAGAACTAATATTATATAAGAATCAATCCGGGGCAAACAACAACAACAGCAACAAAAAAAAAAATCAGGTCAATCTGGGTTCCAAATAAATTTCTTATGTATATTAAAACTGAAGAATGTTTCGTCTGCCATTGATTTCATAAAAGATCTTTGGGCAGACACAGATTGAGAACTCTTTAGTCAACCTAATGAAAAGTCTGTACTAAGACAGATTGCACTAATAACCCTAATTTTTCCACGTCATTCGATTTGCTTTATGAATTTGCATGCGTGTTACCATAGAGAAAAGTAATTCCATTACTTTACTTTGATTACTGTAATGGATGTGGGTTATTTTTTAGCATAATCTATATTATAATAAAGATGAGATTGTATGTGTGTACACTCTGCGGGCAAAACTGTTCGATCTACAGCTACCAAATATGGTACATGTATACCTTAGAAGTCGAAAATGTGCCCTTTGGAGCACTTTTTTTCAGAATTTTTAATTGGAATTTTAATTAATTAAAAATTAAGCGGAATTTCAGAGTTTTTTTCGTGATAACTTCTGAAAATATTATCGCACAAAAATTATTTTCGCATCAAAATAAAGTTTAAAACATTATCTTTTTAATGATACCAATGTTTAAAACTGTAAATTAGGTATTTTGAATGAATTTTTAAAAAGTATTTTAACCATATTTTTCACCAATTTATTTTGCAAAAAATAAAACTAATTAACCTGCACGAGCACATTAAGCATCATTTCCACA
Source organism: Argiope bruennichi (assembly GCF_947563725.1). Taxonomy (NCBI): domain Eukaryota; kingdom Metazoa; phylum Arthropoda; class Arachnida; order Araneae; family Araneidae; genus Argiope; species Argiope bruennichi. The sequence goes on from NC_079162.1 coordinate 123,753,008, forward strand.
TTAATTTAAAGTTGAAATTCTCCGGGAGCTGACAGAAAGTTAGAGCGATACATAGTACATTATGGCTTAAGACCTTTATAATAATATGATTGAATTATATGAATGTCAAAATTTGATGCTTAAAAATATTTTGATGATGAAACAAATAATCAAGCAACAGACGAGTTACATAAAATATTTAATTGAAAATTAAAACGAGCATTAAGATTGGCGAACCAGGTGGTCGCCTAAGGCAGCTAGTATTCTATAAAATTGAAAATAAATTTTAAATCACTTTATATGATACATTATTAATTCAGATACATAATTTAAATGAACATTATAAGCTAAGTGAGAATACATATAAGCAGGTTTCAAAATGCATGACTCTAAGTTGGAAATGCTTAATGAAGACACTTGTCAGAATTAAATCTAAATAAATGTTCAGAACTTAATGAGACAGAAGACCGCCGTTCTACGAAGAGCAAATGGAATTTCTTCATAGAATCGACTACCAAATTAGTTGAGCATTAATTTACTGCGCAAAATTTCAGGAATCTCCGCTTCATTCTTTCGTATCATACACCTTCCAATCTCTGCAATAGAAAAAGATAATCCCATAATGCTTTTTTCTTTATCTTAATGCGCAGTAATGAATTTTTATGGATAACATATGCGATAAAAAATGAAAGGAAAATGTTCCTCCTGTCACTTTTAATCGGTTACTTGATGGCGGAATTCATTAATACTTAACTTGGAAGCAATCTTTGTTTCATCAATGAAATGGTCCCGGGAAAGGGAATGACGGACTGTAAGACGGGCTTAACGGTATGTGGCAGTACATTTGAAGTTGAAGGACGAGAACCGAGAACTACCCCTGGAGGCTCCTCAGCAATGTGGAGCACTCTAAATAAAATGAAACGATAATGAGAGAGCCATAGAAATTACCTTGATGGCCGCATTAATTCTCGAATGTTACTCCTTTGTTACATTGTTTTGGACTAGTCCCGGGGAAGTTTTTATTAGAGAAAGACTTCGGTACATTTGGAATAGACTTCAGTCCTTTATTCACCGATGCCAATCTCTATTTATGGAATATTATTTTTTTCTAACGAAAAATATATTAGTTCCTTGACCCCTTGTAAGTATGAATTATGAGATGTGTTTATATGTATAGTATAAAAAGAAACAAGATATAGTTTACATAATAATAAATTTTCATTCATCACTCGATAAAATGTTATAATCTTTAATATTTCTCACTGTCTTTCTTGTGTATATGTATAGTATAAAGAAAGGAGATATACTAAGTCTAATAATAAATGTTCAATCATCACCCGATAAAAATGTCATAATTATCAATATTTTTCAATGGCTTTCTTGTTTATATGTGCAGTATGGAAAAGGAAGATATTGTTAGTTTAACAATGAATTTTCGTTCATCATTCGATAAAAAGTGATAATCTTCAGTATTTTTCAATGGCTTTCAAATTTCTTCTGAAATGGAAATTTGTGGATATTATAGATTTCAATTTTTCTGGGATATGTTTCTGCAATAAATTTTTTCCAGTCGGTTTATTTTCATTGAAATTTTTTACAAAATAAATCACTTAGTACTGTATGTAGGATATATCTTTTTTTCAAAATATAGATAATTTTAAAAGAAATAATTCATCATAAAGATTTTCGTGTCCCTATGTAAAATGAATGATTCTATGTCATTCATTATTTATAATGTTTATTTATTTCGTAGTTACCCCGAAGCATTCTTCAAAAATTATTAGTTTTTATTGATTCTTATTGGCGGAATGTGCAAATTTCTCCAATGAAGTCGTTTATAGGCTTCTTGTCTTATCCTAATACAAATACAAAGATGTTAACTAATGACTCTTACTAAACACAGCATAACTTCATAACCCTGAGATGAAGAATTAATACTTTGATCCTTTCTTTCGTCACTAACCGCTGACACCTTCTTAAAATCTACACGTTGTATTTATCAACACAAAGAAGACTTGATTTCAAACCCTTTTATTCTTTTCGTTTTTGAGATAGCAAAAAATTCGTTCAGCCACTATTTGAACAATGCTTAATGTCCAGCTCTCAGGATAGCCGCTCATCATATTAATATTCAGTGCAACGTAATGATTGTAGTCTATCACTTCTTCTTGTGTACAGCCGACCACCCTGCCACAACTGAACGGAGCAGTATTGACAGAATTTGTAGTGGCCGACTGCTATCTTTAACATAATCTACCCATAACACCGGCCGATTAACCGAACTGTCCTCCTTTTCAAGGCGGTTGGCCGCCAACCACAAAGTGGTCAACTCTGACTTTTCTCATCATCCTCCCATACACCTATCATCCTGTTAAACAAGGAACAAGCCACCGCTACTCAAAATTCTCAATATTCCCCCAAATTCTCTTTCGACAACAAAAAGAAATCCAAACTCTTTAAAACCTTCATATAGCTGGTAAAAAACTGACAATTTTTAACATCAGGTCCTTCATTGTTGTAGTCTTTTACTATCAGCATATAGAATGCAATTGGGATAAAAATATTTGAGGTTAAAAATTCTTTTGAAAGATAAAAAAAATTGTTCCTTTCCTTCAGGATGCCTTGTTCTATCCCGACCAAACTCCACAAATTTAAATGATGGTTTTTCGTAAAACGTGTAGATGGGATCAATAACTAGAACTTAAAAGATTTTTCTTGTGAAAATAAACTTCGATAGTTACAAATGTTTCAATAGAGGTCATATTTTTGAAAATGAATCAGTAGAAAAGCAAACGATAACGTCGAGTATCGCAAGAGAGACTTCTTAAAATGGAGCACAGATAAAGTTTTTCTTAAGACACTTCATTAAATATTTATCGTGTAAGATCATCATAGCCTGCTGTTGTGTCAAGTCATAATATATTAAAAGGGAATCAAAAACCGTCGTTTATTATTGGACCCAAACATTGAGTAAAATTATAGTTGGGATTATGTATAGTTCGCTTTCTGCAATAAATTTCTTAAACAGCGTATTCTTTTTCTTTACTAAATTAAATATATTTCAATAGAAAAAATTCAAGCTCAGTTTTATTTTAGCTACACTAGACGAAGATGCTAAGTTTTGTCGAATCAGACAGTACCTCAAAACCCTGTCATCCTCTGTCCAATATTCTTTGTAAGACACCACCATATATTTATCGCAATATAGCCAAATATGGCTCTTGCGCCAATTAATTCCACCATCCAATCCGTATGTTCCTTAGATGCAACGGTTCCAACAATGCAACGGTTTGTTGTAACCATAAATACCCATTAATTCTCTCATATGCTTTCAATCCTCAAGGGTGCCACTAACGAACACTGAATTATCAACGCAAAAAGACCGATTGAAGTATCAAACAACAGGCTTTTAGTCGTGATTTAAAAGTTTGATTTTATTTAATTAATTAAATGCGTTTAATGTGTAAACACGTTAATCCAACTCTCCATTTTGGCGCGGTGGATGTATAATTTTTTACCTAATAAAAATTGAATCGTATTCGCTTTATTGTGAATTTTTGCAAAATTTATTTATGCATCCATTAGCATTTCTTTTGTTATAACTTGACTTTAATACTTAAAAAAGGGACACTTGAGAGACTTTAAAAAATAAATATCTCAATTAACTGGTTAAATTCCTTTCAAACCTATTTAACAATCTTCAAATAACAACTACAAGCATTTTCGTAAAGGAAAAAAAAAAGAATTTCTTTTGACAAGAATTTAGCTATAATTCAGACGACCATTAGCATTGCTAATTGGTCGTCTGGTGCACTTTTTGTCTCTTAAAAATCGCCCTTTCGGATTTTCTTGAGTTATTGTTTATGGTATATGATATTATAAATCTAATACGCTGGTTTACAACTATACTTTATCATAGCCATGATTCCTTTTATATACTCAATCAACTGTTCTGTCTCCTCTGTGCAGTCTAATAGTTCATTTAAATATGAAGCATAACCAATATATTTCTGGATATATGTACTGTTCTATTGTAACAGAAATTTACGCCTTAGTGAGGACTGAAATTTTCGTCTTTGCCTTGAGAATCTTAATATCTCAATTTTACTTTATTTTATGTAATATCCCTAATCAAAACTGATCATTTGAATTCATATGGTATTTGATTTGGTACGATCATAATACAGACCAAAACAAATGGTTCTTTGTGATTCTTTTTTATTTCCGAAATAAAAACAAACAAACAAATGAATTTATATTAAAAAGAAATACCTTGAAAGTTACAAAATTCCTTGAAACTTCTAGTCAACTTCATATTTGAGAGAAAAGATATCAACATTGAAGCTTAAATTAAATTTGTTTTTAACTTAAAAGTAGCATTTCATTTTTTGTAAACTAAAGAAAAAGATACCCATATCTGTTTCAAAATGTTTGATGAAGTTATACATTAGGTGATGCAGGGTCATATTCTCAGCTTATAAAATATATATATTTCGAAAAGTTTGTTTGAGTTTATATTTAATCACTCTCAATTTATGGTAAATTAGTTAAATTTGGTGATCATCCTGGCAGGGCCAAGAATATTAACTTTCTTGGTTCTTACACTGCGAATATGGAATACAAAAATATTTAACATTTTACTTTTGTTGTCTGATAAGACTAAAAAATCTGAATTTAATGAAAAATAAATTTGTGCGAAAATGAATGACCTATTTCTAATCATGTTTTAAAAATGAAACAATTTAATATAAGGAAAATTGAATTAAATATATGCTCACGATCACATTTAATATAAAAAAGTCAACAGAAATGAAAAGTTGAAAAATATTTACATCACCATGTGTATTTGATAAAAAAATAATATAGTCCTTTGAAAGACAAAGAAAAATTTAATTAACTTTCAAAAACACAATCAAACAAAATACTAAAATTTACTCAATTCTAAATGTCAGCATTTTCAAAATATTAAACTTTTGAAGGAATAAAAGCTTTTTTTTTTTCATAATTTTTTAATCAAAATATCCAGGAAAAACCTGATTACAATAATTCGAAGGTAACGATAAAAATCCGAAACCTATCATTAGTAAAGAAAGCAAAAATGTCATTTATCACATTTTTTGGTGCAAGAAAATATTTCAATGGGCATTATTGAAAGGGAATAAAATTCCCTTTATTCAATAAGTTTGAATTGAAAAATGTATTTAAAAAATTTCATAGCATTCAGTAGCATTAAAATAAAAGTATACTTAAGAGATAACATGCATCAAAGAAGACAAACTGTATTATCATTGATTTAAGGATGGTAAAAATAATGTGATTAAGAAATTATTGAAAAATGAAATCTGTTTTAATTTTATTAAAATAAGAAATTTCATTTTACACCATGAAATTTTTTAAAGAATTGGTTAAAATTAAGTAAAAGAATTGAGTGACGATATAATTTATCTCATTAAAAAAATATATATTTTTTAAAATTTTAATAATAATTTTGCTGTAAATCTCCCAAATCTCGCTTACTTTTTAATTAACTAAATTTTCAAAATAAGAAGTCGCTAAGAAGGATATATTCTCATCTTTTAAAGTAAATTTGGGCCACTTGAGATAGCTCTAAGTACATCAGTACTTCTTTTAAAGAGCCAAAAGACGTGTGCATATTAATTTTTTTTATTTAGTAGAGATAAATCTTCATCTTTGCAAAATGGCTAAGTCGCTGATAACCTATGATGAAATTCCAAAAAAGAATAAAGATAAAGAAAACAGCAGGAGTGGTTCTCCGGAACTTTTTTCTCTTGGTCTCCTAGGTCTTAATTTAGTTATACTAACGTCCCTCCTCTATTTTGGGACGGACCTCTTAATTTTGAACAGCGGTCAGATGACGAGGACAACACCTGAGCTGACACCCTCTCTTCAAATTTCCGCACCACACCAGACAAGGTCTTCCTCCGCTTAAAATTTTAGACCTTGGTTAAGACCATTAACAACTTGCATGTCATTGGTGAATGATAGTTACGAATAGATCTTTGGTGCGAATCTGACATTCTTACTGAATCTATCCTGTGAATATGTACTTTGGACGCCTTTTTACCCACCGATTAACACAAAATTAATGTAATAGTCACAGGTTAACATATCGAATTTCATTGATTTAAGTCACTGCCTTTATATGCTTACGAAAGTTTAGATCGACAGACGGTCGATCGTATAACGGATTTGGATCAAAATCTAATAAGTAAATGCCAAACCTGTTTGCCAAATTTTATTTACCTAGTTCTTTGTATTTTGTAGTTTTCGAAATCACTTGTACTCGAATAGCTAGACAGTGTCCATGGGTTTCGTTCGAATTTTGACAGATATATAAGAATTTGAACATAATCTCGTATACCAAATTCCAGCCATCTAGCTCAAAGCGTTTTTGAGTTACAGTGTTCACAGATAGACATAAATAATGGCAAAATTGTGCTTTTCTGTCTCAGGAGGTCTAAAACTTGGAGATTCGCTAAAATCTCGAGTTCGAATTTTTTCACGATTATTACAACACTTCCTTTAATAAAGGGTGTTCCAAAATTAAAACAAGATTTGAATTTGCCACTATCCGTGCAGTAAAGTGATTGCAACTCTATTTAAAAAACCATTTGATAGCTGATAGTTGGTTAGTAAATATGGAGATTTTTACGATAGAATAAAATGTTTTCATTGTTGAAACAATATTTCAAAACTAACGAAAATCTGGCGGCCCTAGTTCGAAAATTTGAGAATTGGCTCCCTAGATCGTGTGATTTAACACCATTGGATTTCTTTTTATGGGGCTATTTGAAGTCAGATATCTATGCCAATAAGCCCACAAGCATGCGTGCATTGAAGGAGGAAATTCAAAGCTGCATCAACGAAATTCAGCCCAATTTATGCACGAAGATTGTAGAAAATTTCGACAACAGAGTGCGTATGTGCCAGTAAAGCCGTACAGGTCATTTGCCCTATGTTTTATTCCATGCATAACCATATCCTGTGTATTTTAAGGTTCAATAACAATTTAAAGAAAAAAGGTGTGTTTTTTATTTAATTCAAATCTTGAGTTAACACGTTGTTCTATCGTGTAATGCTCCATTTTTATTAACTCTAAACTATCACGTGTCAAATGGTATTTTTAATAAAATTGCCAACACTTTACTGCACGAATGGTGGCAAATTCAAATGTTGCGTTAATTTTGAGACACCCTTTATTTCGTATATAAGAAATTAAAATTATGTTATTTAATCATGTTATAGATTTCAAATATCAGTTCCCCTTGAATAATAACAGAATCGATCCCGTAAAACAATATCAAGGTAAAAATGATGAACATTTTATAAAAGAAGCATCCGAACAATTAACCTTTAATTATTTATTAAATAATTCCTACAGTATATTTCGAAAGGAATTTGATTTTGGCGTTGTGTGACGTCCTCGGGCTTAAAATTGACTTTTCTCGCACTTTTTGATCTTTCTTCCGTTTTCGTGTAAACAGAGAAATCCGAAATTTCCTTCGCTTTTTATCATCAGATCCTCTGGCAGGTTTTAAGTCCCTTACTTGCTTTAGGGCCACTCTTCAATTGCGAAAGTCGCACGGAAAGATATCAGCTAAGATTCTAATCCTCTTACTATCCATGATACTCTATCTCATCGCTTTCAAAAAGCGGAAAACCCACAAGGGGAGAATTGGATCCGTTTCTCCCACTATTTCCACATCGAAAATTGGATTTCTGTTATCAACAATGCAGGAGTTTTTGCCATTATTTATTTAACCAATGAACTATATAGAATAAAAAAACGCAGGTGCCATTCAGTTTTCTCTTACCAATTCTATTTTTCTTCCACCTGAACCTGGCTGAAATATAAGATTAATTTTCTTCCACATTTAAAACACATATAGCACCAAAAATCACAAACAGCACATGACGTTTAAGTGCTCACATCACGAATGATTTCCATCATTTAAATCGATTTTTGACAGTGACACTGATATCTTTTGATATTACCTTAAAAAAGGCATTAGCTTTAATATTCTAAATTTCTATCATACCTCTGTTATCTGTTAAATAAAATATGAAATGTAACACTGCAATGAGCTGGAGTTAAAACTCGGAAGTAGTTTTTAACATAGGCAGAAATTGAAATCGGTTTTCTTTTCGAATTTTACTTTTCTTCCATCTGAAACTGTCTGAAATATAAGACTGATTTTCTTACACATTTAAAACGTATAAAGCACCAAAAATTACAAACAGCACATGATGTTAAAGAGCTCACATCACGAATGATTTCCATCATATAAATCGGTTTTCGACAGTGACACTGATATCTTTTGACCTTACTATAAAAAGATAATATTCTAAATTTCTATCATGTCTGTCGTTATTTCATGTTATATTGTATATAGTCTTTTGCGATTTCATGTAGCGTTTATTGTATGTTATAATGTATTTCAAAATAAAATCTGTAACTCAATATAATGTATTGCAATTTACAATATAATGTGCGATGCTCAAAATTAGAATTCGCAAGTAATTATTAATATATCCATAAAGAGAAATAGGCTATTGTTGCTATATTGCTGAAGTATGTCACATAAATGTAGCTATTATTTTGCAATTATGCATATCAAAATAGAGACACATAGTAGCGAAGCAGTGAACGTTTATAGCGTAATTTTAAATCTTCCCGGAAAAATAATGTTTGAGATATTTTATCAATAAAGAATTTCTCTTATAGAATTGGAATAGTAAACTTCAGATGAAGTTAAGCAGCAATTTTGTGTAGGTCTAAACATATCTTGAAATAATTCTCATCGATGAGTTCTGATTAGTTTTTTTAAAGCATTCTAATTCATCTTTGAACAAAGCTTTAAGGATGTTTCTCATCATCAATTCACTTTTACAAATCAAAAGATGGAAGTCTGAAAGGAAAATGCTGACCTCGTTAAAAATTCTTTTTCAGAAAAAAGTTACAAAATTCCCGTTTCTAAATTCTTCGATTAATTATAGGCCTTTTGGGGAAAATGAAAGGCCGAATTTATTTCTAAACATTAACATTAAATTTTAAATATAAATTCGGCTGTTCATGTTATTTTACAGTTCATATTATTTCTACACACTTTTATTTAACTTAATTCATTTCGTGGATTCACTTGTAAAGTTGGAATTTTGAAATTGAATTTTCACTTCTTGTTATGCTAGAAATTAGAAGTTTTGCATACTTCATTTTCGATGACATTTCTTTAATATTTTCAGAACTCAAAGACTAATCAACAAATTTTATTAAATTTTATTCCATAAGAATGGCGCCACCAGTTAGTAAGAGAAAAATGATATTAACTATTTCTTTTTCAGCAATTAATAATGAAATAAATTAAGGATTAAAAAGAAACAAATGAAGTAAAGTAAAGTAAAAGTTTTCTATTATTTAAATCACTAATAAAAGTATGTTTTGAATTTTATTTTATTTAATTTATTTAAAATCTTCGAATGAAAGTGCTTTTTTCTGAGAAATAGATGTAGCAATTTTTTTATATAATAAAGATTTTATATAATAAAGATTTTATATAATAAAGATTTTAAATATTATAATTACTCATCACTTCAAAAAGAACTACTTTTCTAAAGTTTATTCCATGGAAATTCGTAGTGAATAGTAATAAAGTAAAAATAGTAGAAATTGCTTTAAAAATTGACTGCCATTTCTGTATTTACATTTTCAGTTATATTTTAGCATTTCCTTTCTTTCGTTTTAGAAATAAAAGCAATATAAAATTTAGTTAAGTATAAACTGCAGTCAGCGATTTTATTTCAAAAGTTTGCTGAATGCAGCTGAAATTTTCCATATTCATAATTTACTATATGAATAAATATTTATAGTTTATTATTATAGTTGAATTTTTCATATTCATAGTTTGTTATCTCTTCTACGAAAACACGCTTTACATTTAATTCAGCTAGGAGAATAAAGAATGCATACTTAATGATTCACCATCTCAGCCAGTTTCTAAACACATAATGTTTATATTTTGGAACTTATATATCCATTTTATAAGCATTATTTCAAGGATTTAATATAATGTATTTATTTCAGTATGTATATTTTAGATATCTGCTTCAACTAATTTAATAACCGATTTTCTGTATTACCATAGAGCCTTGAATTCTCAATAGAATTTAATCCCGAATCGCCAAATAAAGTTCAAAATTATAATTCTCTATTCAGAAGATTGTATCCAAACTAAATAATTAAATGATGATTGTGGATTCAAATAAGAAAATATTTAATCTAAAATGTGTGTGTGTGTTTTTTTGTTATTGTTGTTGTCCCAACTTTATGAAAAGAAGCATTGCAATCATGAAAGCTATAAGATTTTTTTTCTCTTCATATATGCATTTCTAAGCATATATTTCTTTGTATAATATTTTTTATAATTTTAAGAGTTTATTATAAAATTGTTGTAAGAGTATTTGATTACCGTACTGTCATAATTTCGCCACTTTTCTGGGAAGTAATGTGGAAAATGCTTACGCTGTAGACATTTCAGTTTCCTTTTAAAATCACATGTTTTTATTTTCTTATTTGTGAATTCTTTTCAAATGCAGAACGATACATTTTGGACAAATCAGAGGCGAAAAAAACTCAACAAACTTCAAATGTTTTATTCGTCTTGGCTTCGTTAACTTTATTTTCGGAATGTTCAAAAATTTTAATTTCGCTTCCAAATTAGCTTTTTAAATGTTCTAACACCCACTTATAATTAATTCACTTTTCTTATTTTTTAGAGGTTATTTTAAACATGAAAGTTTTTTACAAGGCATTTTTCAAAAAGCATAATTGAAAATCTATTATTTTATTATTTATAATTCTCAATGTACTAAGTAGTTCTCCGAAACAAATTTTCTAAAGCTTTAAGAATCGCTAACAATGCTATGATAAAGATTTTGAGTTTTTAATTATTTCTTTAATTCAAAATTATCTTTTTATACATAAATGCAACATAGCTATTGCAATAAACATCCTTCATAACAGCAACATCTAACTGCTAACTGAAGGGGAAAAAAAGGTTCTTTCAATAGTTTTCTCTTTAGAATTAAATCATAACAGAATAAAGCATCTGGTATAGGGGTAGCGCGTCTTGGGTGATCTGGGCGTCCCCGTTCGGGCATGGTTGTTCTTCTTCTGTGTTCTGTCTGTGAGGTGTGTGAATGCCCCCCCCCCCTGTAAAAAGGGGTTGTGCAAGCGAATGTGACGCATGAAGTAGCTAAGTCATATTCTTGACTCTAGTTGGCGCTACTGAAAAAATAAGAGACGCTCACTAGACTTAAATCGCTGACAGATAACTATCAGCGGGCTTGTAAAGTGGCATAAGTCAAAACACATAAAGCATAAATGTCAAAAATGCAACAAGCAAATTATATTTTATTATTTAGAAGTTGTTCCATCTGCTTTTATTGATCGAAGTACATTGTATTTACTTGCACATGTTTAATTGAATATCAGACTTTTTGGAATGTGTTGGAAGGCTAGAATGCTAAAACCTTATCACTGTTTATGATCCATTCTTGAAAATAATTTACTTGGTACTATCACTAAGTTAATCGAATTTCTTAGACCCATGCATTTTATTATGCTTTGTATTTTATTTTTTAAAATTAATTTTTGATTTTGGTAATTACTAATGAGTAAGTCGCTGCATTTATTAATCGATTTTTTTCTTCTGTTTTTTTTGGGGGGGGGATGATCTGTGTAGCTGTGTATTCGTTTATTTATATTGATATCGTTATTAATATTGATATTATTTTATGTTTGCTATCAATCACAATAGGGCTTTGAGTTTTCTTTCTTTTCCTGTAACGAAAGTGTTATGTTGTGATAAAATTATGTTTGAGCAGACTTGATTTTGTACTTTGCATTTTATAACATTTTATTTTATATTTCTTGCCCTATTTAGCTTTGTATTTTATAATTTTTTAAAATTTATTTTTCATATTGTTAATTACTAATTAGTATGGCACTGCATTTGTTAATTTATTTTTTCCTTCTGTTTCTTTTGGATGGACTTGGATAGTTTTTTAATACTGATAATATTTTATGTTTTCTGCTTATCACAATAGGGTTTTGAATTTTATTTCTTTACTGTAATGAGAGTGTTATGTAGTGATACTATTATGCTTGCGTAGATTTGATTTTGTACTTTGTATTTTATAATTTTTATTTCTTGTGCTATTTTGCTTTGTATTTTATAATTTTTTTTTTTTTTTTTTTTCATATTGGTCATTACTAATTAGTATGTCGCTGCATTTGTTAGTCGATTTTTTCCTTCATTTTCTTCAGGATGATCTGTATAGCATGCTAATATTTTTTCTTTGCTGTCTATCATAATAGGGTTTTGAATTTTTTTTCTTTTCCTATAATGAGTGTGTTTTGCTTAGATTTTTTAAGCTGTTTTGTTTTGTATTTTATAATTTTTTATTTATTTTATATTGGTAATGACTAATGAGTATGCCGCTGCATTTGTTAATCGATTTTTTTTCTTTCTGTTTTTTTGGGTTGATCTGTGTAGGTGTGTGGTTTATTAATATTGATAATATTTTATGTTTGCTGTTTATCACAATAGGGTTTTAAGTTTTATTTCTTTTCCTGTAAGGAGAGTGTTTTGTAGTGACACTATTATTTTTGCATAGACTTGATTTCCTTATTTAATTTTAGAATGATAGGATTCAATATATATTTAGATATTTACGAGATATTTCAGCATTAAATACCTTCTTTTTCCTCTTCTCTCTCTCGCTTTTTTCCATCTATCTTTGATAATACGAGATGTGATTATCCTTTTCTTTCCAGCGTAGTCGGGGCTATCGTTGAGAGAAAAGTATAAGAAATGGAGATGGAACCCGACTGAACCGAAAAATAAAATCCAAACTACTTGTAGAAATATTTACAGTATAAAAATTGATTCTGTTAAAAGGGTAAGGCACTCTTCATAAGTCATTACATCTTTTAAGATGAAAAGCATGCCACTTCCTTCATTGACAGTCAGCAAAGCAGACATCCACTTTCGAAAGTCTAGTCTTCTTTGCTCGAAACACCGGTTCGGAAGTAATGCTGCGAGCTACAACGTTCTCTACTCGGACAGATTGTCGAATTTATCACTAATGAACTGTGATGCCCTTGTCAAATTGGTAGGTCTGAGCTGAGAAAAGCGATTTGCTAACGATCTTAGAAACAATACGCCCGAGCACAATCATCGTATCCTTGTCTCGATGGTGTCTATCAATGTACAAGAAGTTGAGGAGGTGTCTTTGGAAGCTGTTATCCAACGTAGATTACACCTGGTGCGTTTTCTTCCCCCTCATTTATATGGAGAACCATGACGGGATTCCTGACGAGAGACTTTGATTGAATTTCATCTCTTGCATGTTTAACTATTCTTCGTAAAAATTTGCCTTATCCATATACTTGCATGTTTATAGAAGAGTGATTAGGTTACGAAAATTGATGATGAGATGTAAACATAGGATTGTAAAAGTTTAGATGCCATATCTTTTTTTTTTTTTTTTTTGCTTTCAATTTGTGTATTTGTTATTTTACATACGAAAATTAGAGATAGCATCTTCTTTTTTTAATGAGATGCAAACATAAGATTGTAGAAGTTTAGATGCAATTTTTTTATTGTTTTCAATCCGTGCATTTATTATTTTTACATACGAAAATAAGAGATAATGTCACTTTTTTAATGAGATATAAGCATGAGATTGTGGAAGTTCAGATGCAATTTTTTTTATTGTTTTCCAATGTGCATTTATTATTTTTAATAGTGCAAATGGTTAAACATAAACGATAAAAAAAGTACATAAAGGGATACACTACACTTTTGTTACCCAATACAGTTATGTGATTTATCTTTGAGATTCATTTAAGCGTGTCAGGCTATTTTAGATTATTTTAGCTTTATTGAAGAAATCCTTAAATTTTTTAATGCTCTGTTTGAAATCATTCAGAAAAGAACTTTTTTTTCTCTGGACACAACTCCAATATTTTCTCCTCTTGTTTTGTTTGCACTAATACTTTCTAATTAGCATGTCAGAGAATCATTAAAAATGTATCCATATTGATGTCTTACGAAATCCCATCAACATTAATGGCTTCATTTACATTAATATTAATATCGATTGGGCGATGAATAATGTGCATTTATTTGCTAATATGACCAATCCCCATTCGATACAAAGCTGTTATCTTGACAGCCTGCATTTATAGATTTTTTGATGCCAATTTCCTTGAAGGATATATTTTATGACATTTTCAGTCAAGCTTCATTAGACAGAAAAATTCAGGACAATGGAACATTAGATACTGGCTATGACCGGCTTGAAGTTTATTGGTAAATTTGTTTGTTTAGCGTGATTGTCACCATTGATTCTTTTCAGTAGCTAAAATGTCAACTTAAATAAATCGAAAATAATAATATATACATCAGCCATTAATATAATAGAAAATAATTCTTAAAATATTCGCTCCCTGACCTTACGGTTTTATAATTGAAATCAATTATAAAACCGTGTGGATACCGAAATTATAATTGCAATCAATAGCGTTTGCAATCAATTACCTTCCCCCTAAGCAATGAGGAAATTTTTCCTTTTTTTTCTGATTAATCTTTCATGCATTCTTATTTCGTCACTTACAAAATAACTGTATATATATTTTCAATAATAGAAGAAGACGTTGAGTGATCAATGAAGAATTCAGTGTGTAATGTGTTAATTAAATTTCCTGTCGCTAAATACTACAAACAATATATTTCATTAATTAATTATTTTAATTGATATTAAATATATTTCATCACACTTCATGGTTTGAGTAAAAAGTACCTATCTACTGAAAGAATGTACGATATCGAATCCAATTCCCGTAATTAATGCTTTTTGATTACTGATGCTTTTCCTCTATGTTTCAAACAAAGATGAAGCATGGAAAATAGTGTGAATCCTAAATGATGCACCTTTATACACGCCATTCAACAATTATAAAATTCACTAATGAAAATAAACAGAATTTGCATTCAATTAAATATAAATGTAATAAAAAATATTTTATTTGTGTTGACAAATTCATTCAGTTGCTTTTGTTGTTAGCTTTAAAGCAACTCTTCAGCCTTTTAAGTAATCTGTTTTAGTGACAAATTAGAATAATTTTTCTTTATTTGTCATAATGCATATTACTCTCAAGGATCAGATACATTTTAAATTTCTGTTACCGTCTAAATAAATCAGAATAGCAATAAAGATTTTTGAAATATTAGTGTTTAATTTTCTGTACTGCATCCCTTTCAAAATTTTTTACGAAGTAATGAGTATTTCATAATTATTGCGGGATATGTTTCAAGATAAAAGGTACACGAAGATGGAATAATAGAAAAGACAACTTCTAGAAAGAATGAAGCAGGAAGAAAGCAGGAAATCGTAAGTAGATCATAAAAAAATCTTTTTTTTTCAAGTGGTTTACGAGCAAAGAAAATAAGCACTCAGTCAAACTTTGCATTATAATAACAACGACTTTCAGCTGCCCCTGCGCAGCATCTCGAGTTATGCTAATGCGTTCCAAAGGTACGGAATTTAGATTTTTTAGAGACATTTTTTCTTTTTTTTAAATGAGCAAATTTAGAGCAACAAACTCAAAAAGTATTGTAGAACCCAGATGAAATAATTTTGGCATTACACTTGCCACATATCAAAAATAAATAAATAAAACCAAATGACAAGCTTCCTTCTCTGATTCAATCCATGTAACTTATCCATAAATACGAAAATCTGAATCTTACTTCGTGCCAGAGTACTTTCATATTAACTTTATTCTCTGTTAAAAGTGCTCGCCAATAGCATCAGCCATGTCGCTCACCATCAATAACACAGTTATATGAATAAGATCAAGATTTAGCAATGTCTTTTCTTAATCATTAAAATTAATGGATGATTGCATCCTGTAAAAAATTAACATTCACCTTAAAATTGCTGCTAGTTTTTCTACTGCACAGTCCCGCTTTATTATATTATTTATTCTAATTGCATTTTCAGCCTTAAATAATAATGTTTCAAATAAAGATATGGACATTGTACAAAATTAAAATATATATAGCGAGGTATCTTTTCAGATCATCATAAAAAGCGTAAATTTTCCATTTACTGCTCTGACTTTTGCAACAGGATGTACTCAGTACCAAATATGATGACGTCAATGAACATTTAATAAAGAATTTAAAGCATAAACAGTGTTTTTATTTCTTGAAAAAGGATTCATGTTGGAAATGCATGACTGATCTCATATTAAAAAACAAACAGGTGTAACTGGCTGAAGTGAGATTTTCAAGTGAAAAAAATGCTGCGTTCACAGTATGAAAAGTGCCCACGTATCTTTACTCTTATTGTTAGATGTAGAATATGTATTTGGACCAAACAACACTTTGCCAGCAAATCGATTTAAAGAATTAGATGGTAAGTAGAATAAAAACTGATTAGTAGTAGAATAAAACTGATCATTAAAAGGTTTAACATTTATTTTATTCAATTTTGGATGTTAAGAAACAAAAACAACAAAAAAAATGAATGTTATTTTTCTGAAAAGGTAAAATCCAACAGGTTAAGAAGATCCGAGCTCAGGAACTTCATTTTCCTGTCACAGTTGTTAAATTGTAGAAAAGAATATTAACATAGGAAAAAGAGCAAACCTACAGAAGTAACAGTACAAACAAACCATGCCACATTTGTATTGTGTTTTGGAATGGAGAAATTTAACAATGGAACGATTAATCAAGAACTTTTCTCCTATGCTTATTTGCGGTAATGCCTGCACCCGATGCTATAAAAGCTTGCAATTTTTGCCACGATTTTTGCAGCGGCAGATGTTGTCGGGTGCCCCAGAAATTTGCCAAAAATGGCTTTGCCTCATTAGCACATCAGAGCGGGTCGCATCCCTTCGGGAAGTCAAAACCCCCACCAATTCTCTCTCCCCATCAGTGCTGATAGCGAACTCAACACACGAAACCCAAGAAATCATCGCCTTCTGGATCAGCAACTAGGGGGAATCGCAAAGCTACAAGCCCCCAACCTAAAATCCATCACTCAACTTCAAAACGAGAATTCACTGACCAACCAAGAATACTAAAAGACTTAAAATTCCTCGGGGGGAGATTCACAATCCCCTAAAGCAAGTCACAAGTTTGAAAAAAATAATAATAAATATCTCTGTATGATTTTACTCGTATTGAATACGCAATGAATATTTGATGACAAATGAGCTGTTGGTGTCACATGTGTCACTTACCCTTCAAATGGGGCCCCGCATCGTTTGACAGAGGGTTCCCCGCACTTTGTCACACCTATAATTATAGGAGTAAAGACCCAAGCGTCATGAGAAATGGAAATTATAGGAATCTGTTCTTGCGTAGCATGATATTTAAATGCCAAATGGAAGGTAAATATTTTTCTTTTTCCTTTTTTCTTTTTACGTTGATATGCGTGATTTTGTGGTTTCTGCTTAACACTGATTTATTCCGACGTTTCATTCTTGTTGATGTTATTGATGATAGCTTGCAGGAAGAATATTAATTTCTTGTTGACGTGCTGAGAGGATGGACTCTCAAAGGAGGCCGCGAAGGAAATGGATCGAAGCACTTATATTTTAAATTTGAAGCAGTCACTTGATCGCTCTGTTTCTGAGAAATTTTGATATTTTTCACTATTTTCGAATTTTGATTTGATTTTCAAGTTGTTGGAAAATTGTTTAATATTAAAAAATAGAGATAATTTTAATTTTGAATTATATTATACACGTGTCATGGATTTTAACATATGCATTTAAAAAATTCTTAAGAGGACAGTGGACTTTGAAATAAGCAAAAATGGATAGACACATGAAATTTTATTTTTATCGATTCCTCACAAAATATATGTTTACATTCAACTTAAATAGCATTTTAAGATATATTTCTCAATGAAATGAATATTTCAAAGGCCTAGAGAATAAAATCACATTTTAATGACTTTCCTCAAAATGATATTGTAATTAGATTGAAATATCTTTTAAATGCTTCAGGCGTCTTAATTTTTGAAGAAATTGAATAGAATTGAACATAAAAATTTCGGTTAAACATTGAAAGAAAATAGGATATGCATTTTATATTTCGAGTTTTGTTAAATAATTCAAAGTCAATTTTAGTTCCGAAAAGCATAAAATTCTTATGAAAATTCAATAAATGTGCATAAAAATATTTCTAAAACTTAGCATTTAATTAGAATTACAAAATCACACCCAGTTTTATTCCAAATAAATTTGTTATGGGTAATAAGGAAAAAATAATAGAAAAATTAAAAATGAGTCGCCTGGAATATTTCGAACTTTTAAAAAACTATACATCCTTTAATTTTTCAAAAAATAATTTTTCTTTATAGAAAGTTATTTTAAAGAAATTTAGCATAATTATATTTTAATACAAATGTATCAAAAATTTCAAACCTCTAAGTGAATAATTCGCAAAATTGCCTCATTGAGTCTACAATCCTCTTAAACTTTTGAAATATAGTGAGAATGTTTGTGGATATGTGGGACAAAAGATCATGTTAATGTTGCAACGTTAAAGATCAAGATATATAATATGATTAATTGTTATATATAATTGATTAATCAGACTAATTTTTATGAGAAATGCCACATATTGAAATATTTTGTGATTAGTTTACCTTTTACGGTGAATGCCTACTATCATTTTCTGCCATTTATTTATTACTTATATATATATATATATATATATATAAGTAATATATATATATAAGTAATAGTTATATATATATATATATATATATATATATATATATATATTGTAAGTGTTTATTAATATTGGCCTTTTGCTCATTTTCATTGAAGCAATTTATGTCCAAGAGACATATAAGTTTACTTTTCTTTTTTTTAATAGTGTGTGAATTTTTTTGTAAAGTAGGGAGGGTAAGCGGGAACCAATTTTTATGCAATAAAAAATTGAGTTGAACTAGATCAATTTTTCTATATTTGATCATTCTTTTTTTATACTGTTATATTATATCGAAGGGTTCAACAGTCATTAAACTTTGAATATGTTAATGAAAGTTTTTAAAACTAAATGTCTGATAAAGTTACAATTAATTTATCAATATGTAGTCTTATCATCAGTACCTATTTTCCCATCTTGGTGGCCATCTCTCCTCTAAAAAGAAGAACTAAAGAGGAACAATATTTAGCATCTGGGTTTCATGTTTAAAATCCTACAATTTTATAGTATCTGTACAAGAAAGGGAAACGGATCTCCACTTCACCATTATACAGTTCAAATAATCTCAACTTATAATGAGGCAATTATTTAATCTACTATAATTATTTTTCAATTATTCTATGCGTAGACACTTTAGGATATGACGAAATCAACATTTCCCCCTCAGGTTACTATATTTAGGGAAAGTTACAAATTAGTAATGATATAAAAAAAGGGAGAAAAGTAATGAAATGTATCGATATCTTCAGATTCCGTATCAGCCATATATATTCGCTAAAAAGTGATAAAAACATATTGTTTTCGATTAATATTTGAATTTTAATATTGTATTTTCTCGCTTTATTACGACTCTAGTTTTTGAATACTAAAAATATTTCGCTAATAAGTAGTAAAAGCACATTGTTTCTTATTAATTTTGGAATTTTAATGTTTCGTTTTCTTTGTTTATTACAGCTGAATATTCGGCTTTTTAAGAGTATTAATACATAAGTTTCAGACAAGCATTTACTCAACCATCGACAGAATATTTGTGAAATTACCTACGCAGACCAATTAATTACTATGAATTTTGCAATTACTCATTATGAATTACTATAAAAAGTTATTTAGATTTCAGAAATATCAATTTCATTTATTCATCTTGCTTTATGGTAACATATTTCAAAACTAGCTTGTTATTTTGTAATTAAGAAAGGATTCATGGACAGAACGAAAATAACAAACCTTTAAGAAAACACATGAGCCTTTAAAATATAATGATATTTCTTAGCATTTTCGAATAACATTTTACTCTTTCGTCTATTAAATGTTATTTGGAAGCTTTTGACAGGATTCGGCCTTGACACACATTAATAAGAATGTCGTACTGATGAAACCGTCTCTGGACTTCTTGTGGTGCTTCTATTTAGCACAGCTCTTTCCGTTTTGAGCCCCACTTGCTTCAAACAGGAGTAAGACGTACCAAGTTTTTTATCGTTTGATAAAGGTTAATTCTTAATGAAAAATATGAAATAGTGATATTAGTGCAGAGTAATCATTCTTTCAGTGAGAGAATATTATTTATTACATTAAGAAAACAAACCTTTTGTAAAAAAGATGAGAATATATGAGTTCAAATTTATTTGCAATCAGAATATTTCAAAGAATTAAGTATACAGCATAGAACTTTCCATGTTGTAATCTTCTGCTATAATAACTTAGAATTTGTTTTTAATACAAACAATTACAAATTTTTGTAGTTTTTGCTGTCTAATAATACTGTATATAAGCGCATGGGGATAAGATACAAATTTATATAGATTTTGTAATCATAATATTTTCTGATCTAAGCATAAGGAAGCTTGATGTGGAGCTTAAAGTGTCGAGGTCTAAATGACCGATCTTAACGATATTGAGATGGCTTGTGAGTGCAACGTATTGCTCAACTACCTGGTATGATATCGGAAAATCTATTCCTTTTCATGTCCTATTCAGATCTTGCATCAGACTAATTTAACACGCTGATTGTCGTGGGAGTTGCCGGCCACCTGTAGGACCGTTGAATAACATTGTGAGAAATTCAAGCGACTGTCAACGTGTTAATCATCTCTTTTGTGATATAGAGTTGAAAGACTTAAATGGTAAGTACTTCAATGGACAATTTCCTTAAATTAAGCCGATTTAAATTTGGATTTTAGTGATCTGAAGCTTAACTGACAGAATTCAAATTAAAATGTGTGCAAGAATTAACTAATGTGTTTTCTCTTATATATTGTAACAACCAGCATCAAATTTTCACAGGCATTAAGTTCATTCAAGAAGATGAAAAACGCATTGTTTCGATCACATCAGTACGCTCAAATAAGTTTTTAAGAATGCAATGAGATGATTTGTATCGTCAGTAAAGAGCTTTCTAATTTTAATGCTGTACTATTGAAATATATACGATTTCAAACCAAAGAAAAAAAAATCCATGCTGTTTCCTGCTCACGTTCAAGCTGGCTTCTTTATATAATATTGTCTGTAAAGTGACAAATGGCCAGAATCCTAACAGTCATCTCCTCAATGTAGTTTCCCGATTTTATGGCAATTGATATATTGAGGACATAATATTGATCTTAACTGAGTGTCTTTTGGTCAGCATTGGGGATAAGCCCGTAATGATCAAGTGCAGCCTTATGTCAGACTTCTTGTATCATCTGGCGAAGAGAAAGAGTATAAATGCCATGTAAAGATTTAAGATATAAAGAGGAGTTTTAATAGTTGAAATGTTTTTGGAATGGTCTTTTAATTTTTGCTGTTTTCTGCATTTTTTCATTTGATTCTATATTCCCGAATGAAAACATCCAATTTAATGTCCATCTAGAAATTAAATTTCATTCAGAACTGATTTGACTAAATATTTTTTATAACCTAAAGGCAGTTTTTTTTTCGTACTTAAAATGGACGAAGCTCCAGAATTCATAAATATGCAGTTTCTTATGTTTTAAATTGTGTGCAACATAAAACTTCTGAGAACAATAAGATATAGTTATTAAAATAAGAAATGCATTCGAAATAATTCATTAAACTTCCATGTTCCCAATAGGGAACAATGACTAGCAGTCATTGTTCAATTAAAGAATATGCAATGAAAGAAAATGGTATTTCCTTTATTGCAAATTTCCATTTAAAATGAAAAGGAAAGCATTTCAGGACGGGTTATCCTCTTAAGTTGTTAAAAAGAAAATATCGTTATGTTGAAGAAAGAGATTTTTTAAATTTGTTGAAAGAAAATTACATTTTAATTTGAAAAAATTACATTATCAAATTAATCATTAAATTACATCATCATTAAATTACATTATCAAATTAATCATTAAATTACATCATCATTAAATTACATTATCAAATTAATCATTAAATTACATCATCAAATTTTTGTGCTAATATTCTTTAGTTTCTGAAGGATCGTAACATGTAGAATTGTTTTAAAATTATAAATGCAACTCTAAAAATTGCAATAATACTGCACTATTGGATATCCACTAGTGCATTATATTAGTGCAGTGAACTAAAGAACGATAAACATGGCATTTTTCAGCATCCTTCGAACAGAAATAATCGCATTTCTGAGGAAGAAAATATAGATGGAAATGCTTTGCGTTTCCTGATACCAGTGAATATGCTAGCTTTTAATTTACTGTTTAATAATCAACAAGAACAATTCCAAAGAGCAAGCTATATAAATAACTGAAAAAATAACTAAAGAAGCAAAAATAATTTATCTTTCTTTTAGAATAAAAAAGTGAAACTATTTACACGAAAATGGATAGTAAGATGTCCGTTTAATAAAAACTTCAGAAGTGGGCCAATAACAAGTACAAAATGAATGAAAGGTTTTCAGATATTATAGAAGCAATATCTAAGGATATATTATTTGTACTTATTTTTTTATTCGATTTGTGAAAATAAAGAATTATTTGACTAGTTATTTCAATAGATCTAAAGACTGTTCCTATTTTGTTAGAATGATGTCAAAGAATCTGATGACAATTTTGACAAATTATGATGAATTGGATGAAAAATTATTTCATTCTGAATTTTTTCCGAATAAAAGCACAGAAGAATAAGTGGTGCCAAATTACAATTACCAATCTTTTAAAATGTTACATTTTTTGTCTTTCTGTATTTATTCCTCAAAACTAAATTTTTATTCATTCAAATTATAAAACCTCATAAGTTCATATCTGTAAAGTTTAATAAAGACTTTTTATTATTTTTTTATTGTGCAATATACAAATATTATATTCCACTTTTATACTTAGAGTAATGAGCTTATATGGAAGAGCAAATGTTACCAGTTGGAAAAATAACAAAACTCGTATATAAAAATTCTTTCCTCATATTTTAGAGATTAATATCTTTCGCTGACGAATTAGAAGGCCAAATATGCAAGAAAGCAATTAAAAATAAACCTGCATCTGCATTAGGATTTGAAAGATTAAATTTATAAACGGTTTTATACATTTGAAGCTTAACTTTTTAATTTATTATCATAAGCAAAGAAAAAAATCATACATTTTTTAGACTTAATGAACCTTTTACTATGTATATATTTATTGATCTGTTTTTATTCATCGACAAGAAAATGTGTAATAGTTTTTTATTGGATCATAAAATATACCTTTTTTTGCAACCTTTGAAGAAAATGGATGACCTTATTTAACCTTGAGGAGCTTTCTGGAATATATGCAGGGTGGTTATAATTAAACCTTCTCCTACAAACAGTATCCTACAACGCAAGTGAGAGAACGGATTGCAGTGAAAATTTGTATATAGGCTATACACGAGATGCGCTCACGGAATTTCGAAAAAAAATTTTTTAGAGGGCACCTTTTCCAGAAAAACATTAAGTTTAACACAATAAACGGACAAAACGGAATACAGAAATAATATTAACAATCCAGAACAAGAATTAGGAGTAATAACATGTAAAACCTTGAAAGGCTGTCAATTCTAGGAAAAGAATGTCAAAATTTGCATGCCTGCGAAGTAGAGGACGCTTTATGCAAAACAGGTTAGGAAAAGAAACATTTACAGTCATGTTTTATGTCGACGTTTCCGGCTATAATGGAATCATCTTACTGTAATACTTCGTATCTTGTTGTAACATTGGATGACTTAAAGAACTCCATAACGCTTCATGTGCGAAGCATCACAACTGATCAGTTACGATCTGCTGTTGAACACACTGTCCATCGAAATTTTGCAGGTGAATGAGGATGGTCACATGGAGCTCCTTTCCCTGTCTTGTTCTAGACACGATTAACAACTGCTCCTCTTGTGCAATTTCGTCCTAACCTGTTCTAGTTTCTGCAAACTGAACAGTCCCCCCCCCCCAAACAGCGTATTGTTATTTTTTCCTTACATTTACTTAATATGGTTCGATGACAAGGTGATCGGAAACTAGTTTATAAATGTTAATATTGTTTCTGTATTCCGTTTTGGTCTTTTTTTTTTGTGTGTGTGTGTGTGTTAAAATTAATGTTTTCCGGAAAAGGCGCCCTCTGGTGGACAATTTGGAATTTTTTTGGATTTTTTTTTCGAAAATCCTTGAGCGCATCTCGTGTATAGTCTATATACCAAATTTCGTTGCAATTCGTTCACCTATTGCGTTGTAGGATGCTATTTATAGGGGAAGTTTAATTATAACCACCCTGTATATAACGCCAACATCGCTCTAATAGACAGTTGTTTATTTTCTTCTTAAATTCCATAAATGGGGGTTCTCAGAGTGAGCCTGGAATTTTATTTAATTATAAAATTATTTTTTAGCTGCGTTATTCAATTTTGGGCAGAAATTTTATGGTTGCATATTTAATTAATTGAATTAATTAATTTGAAATTTTTTTAGACAATTTATTAGTTATTAGGTTTGTAAGTTGTTATATTAGAATACCAGTAAATACATTTATAAAAGTTAAAGATAAATTCATTTCTTTTGATATAAATATCTTTGCTTTCACTGCCTATAACTAATAAAATTGCTTTACTGCCTATATATAACTAAATTGCTTTGACTGTCTACAACTAATTCTAAAAAGTGCTGGATTTTAATAGTTACTGTTTTTGATAGTTTGAATTCATCTAGATCAGTAATAGAAATAAAGTCTTTAAATACAACGAAATTCAAATACAATGTATTGGAAAGCGGGATTAAAATTTAAAACCAAAGTCCTTTTAAAGAAGCGCAGAAATAGGTTTCCCAGTAGAGATTAGTAGCTACTTCTTTGTGGAAAATCTTTATTTTATTTGAACTTTTTTTCTTTTTCTTTTTTTTAATGAAATCAGTTTTGAAGAAGTAATTGATAAAGCCTTTCCAATAAGTAAGCGAGATGTTTAAATGCATTTTAGATCATAAAAGTAGTTCACTAAAACTTTTTACAAGTTATCTAAATGGATACTTATTAAATGAGATTGTAAGTAATATGTTTCCTTTCAGTTTTATTATATATAAGGAATTAAGTAAAAATTATTTTTTTCTCCCAGATATAATTTTTTTGTTCTCTACAGTTGTGAACTTTATTTTTGGTTTCAAGTTTTGCTGTTTAAACTGATTTTTAAGTAATATATTCTTATGAAGTATTCAAAATTGAAATATAAATATGACTAATACCCATTTTTTCAAATATAAGATATATAGGATGAGTAAAATTAAAATATAAATTTAGTTGCAAATTGTAGGCATAAACTGTCTAAGATTAAAGAAGTTTTTAAAAAAGCTTTTCATGAAAATCTTGAAAATTGAAATTTAATGACTTTAATCAATTATTTCTTTAAATGTTTATTAACAATAACTGCAAGTTATCAGTTAAAAAAAAGAGTTTACGCCAAGGATAAATGTAGCTACTGTTTTCTTTCCTATTTCAAAAGCATTCAACGTTACATCTGTAGCTCGTATACTTTTGCAAAAGGAATTATAATTGAAGATCCTTTTTTTCAAAAGTTGTGTTATATTTGCATTTTTATATTTCCACATTTTTGATTCGGAATAAATATGAAGCTACTTTAAAAGCCGAGCAGAAATTAAATTTGTCGCGGAGTGGATTTTTAAAGCTAATGATCGCTGCATGCCGGATTTTTGCTATGCATCTTTTTAATCCCCCCATAGAAGAGATCATTTATGAGAATTCGGAAATGTTCGTTTTCCATTTTATATTTATGTAAAATGTATTGAAAAAGGACAGAATTTATTTTTAAACGAGAATATACAATTTTTAAGAATCTGTATATTGAAATCTTCTTTAATTCTTTTTAGATCTTGCGAAGTAATAACAAACTTCGGCTTTAGGTGGTTTATTGAAATGTTGTGCCATTTATCCATTGCTAATTTTAATATTAATGTATTGTAATTAATATTAATCATTCTATTTTACATGTCATTAAATACATATGGAGTAAATCTTTTGGCGGCGTCCTGGCCTAGAGGTAGCGCGTCTTCCCCGTGATCTGGGCGTCCCGGTTCGGGCATGGTTGTTCGTCTTTTGCGTTCCATCTGTGAAGAATGTGAATGTGCCCCCCTGTAAAAAGGGGTTGTGCAAGCGAATGCGGAGCATGAAGTAACTAAGTCGTACTCTTAGCCCTAGTTGGCGCTTCCTGAAAAACAAGAGACGTTCACTCGGCTTAAATCGCTGACAGATAACTGTCAGCGGGCTTGTAAAGTGACATAAGTCCCAACACATTTTTCTTTTTTTTTTCTTTTTAACATGAAGAAATTTTCCTTCAAGAGTCTTTTTTTTAATAATGTCTAGAATATAAAAAGGGAATTGAATTTATTAAAATAGTTCTTTGGAAAATTTAAATATAAATTAAAGATTAAATTTCTTTGTGTCATCATATTGTTTAACTCTGGATCGGTGTAAAATAACCTTTAAGTTAAGAGAATTCCTCAGTAGCACACGAATAAGTAGTACTGATATGCCTTACTTATCTTTTGCAGCATGTTATTAATTTAAATAATATATTAAATCTTTTTCTTCCAAAATTTATTATAATATCAGAAAAAAGGTTTTGAACAAAATAAAAAATTTTTCGCCTGGAATCATTGAATCGTTTTAAGTGTTTTTAATTTATACCATTATCTGCATCATATTTCTCTGTGTTATCAACATTTCCTACCGGCGTCTTTATAATTTTCCTTTTCTACTTTAAACGATTCACTTTTGATATGCGCACTGCGTTTTTCGTAAAAACGGGCAAAACTCGGAACCACGGCTATGTTATACCATCCAGTGAATATTATCTAATGATTTTAAATTTATATTTCATTACTTAAGAAAATATGCTTCAAGGTTAAAATAAAATAAATTTTGGATCAGGAACGACTGCTATCGTTTTTTTAAATACCTTGCACAACTAAATCTCATTGCATTATATATAGATACACATTCGAAACAAATTAGGCTTTCAGAAAATCCAATTATAAGAAAGATTATTTCTCTAAACTTTATCTATCGTTATTTGAGACTCTGAATTTCATAATCTTTCTGCTTTTCTCTCGGAAACCAAAGATCCTTATTAGTTGGAAATATTTGTCAAACTAGTATGTTAGGCTCGTTAAATTATTTTTGTGGCATATTTTGTTTCTCCACAGTCGTTATGAGCAATTAAGGATGCGTTTTCTCAGCCCTGCTAATTTTGAGCTATATCCACTTTTGTATTTTTATCTTATACATACTTCCATACATATGTCTTTCTTTTAATCTTGGCATATTCTATTTCATTCGATCTCTTATTTCCTTTATTTAAAGTTACTTCATTAGCCATCAGAAAAATCACCTCATCGGTCATAAATTTACTTCAACAGAAAAATAATCTTTTAGAATAACATCGGGATATTTCCCTTTTTGACGATTAATAATCTATCGCTCAATAATATAATATACTCTAAACAATATCGTCCTTCTAGTTTCTTTCACTTCGTTTCGTTCACATCAAGTATTTCAACACCAGATTCACAGTCTTCTAGAAGGTGCAAAGTATATCTAGAAGACTTAAATTCCCCAGTAATGTAAGGCCGAAAATGGTATATGAAAATATTGTGCACATATAAAATTAGCCTAATAATGAAAATGCGTGAATGCAATTAATGCATGTCAGATAAGGTGTTTTAAATGTCATCCAAGATATGTTATATGATGCTCACATTTCCGGTGCATGAAGTTTCAAATATTCCGAGAAAAACTGTGCACGTGTTGGATTTCCCCAGCTGCTGCTGTGATCCTCGTCTTTAGTTTTTCTGCGCTTTCAGTGGGGGTGTCGACTCACTCATTAACCAAATTCAATTTCCCTACGATAATAAGAGACCAGACAAAGGAAGCATTTTAAAACTTCACCAGCTATGTGATATTGCGTCGTCTAGGCATACTCTACCCTTCCTGGCTATTTGAAGGTCTTGGGCTGAAACACCCTATATATATGTGTGAGTATCTGAGAAAGAAGCATCCTTTTCTAATTGCTACAGCTCAATATTCAAATGAAATCCATTTTACTTTCAGTTTCTTTTATTATTCCTGCTTTGCGTGTATTAACAGCGTAATTTTGTAATCCCTCTCAAAGCCTCATTTTAAAAATGTATTAAAGCAGCAGTTTGGAAGCAATCATGCATTCCACTAGATTTTTCTCTGGAATTTCTAATATTAGCACCACACCCAATTTTCCATAGATTTTAATAACACCGCGATTCATTTCCCCCTCCTTTGGAATGGTTAGATTTTAAAGTATTATATGCTATACACCCTTATCACATACGTAAACATTATATTTCCTATTTTTAAAGGCTTTCGATCATTTCATTTTTTAACCAATATCAAAAGTAACTTGGAAAAAGAGAGGTTCATTGATTGGCGAATTGTTGACAATTTTCTAAAATACTGATAATAGATTCATAATTTCTCCAGAAGAGAACTTTCTTTGCTTAAAATGTTAGTGTGCCGAGAATATTTTGAAATATATTATTAATAGTATTACCGTAGAACTGTATAAAAATTTA
This sequence comes from Argiope bruennichi, assembly GCF_947563725.1. NCBI lineage: Eukaryota > Metazoa > Arthropoda > Arachnida > Araneae > Araneidae > Argiope > Argiope bruennichi. Next base: position 123,781,814 of record NC_079162.1, read on the forward strand.
AATTTCGTAATTTTTTAAAAAGTACATTTATTGATTAATGGCATAAAATATAATTCTTTATGCCATTTAAAGGATTTTGTAAATTCTAAATATATAACTATCACTAATGGTAAGAAATTAGCTATTAGAACGCAGTTTGTGTGAGTGTAATTAAAATAAATAATTAGCATGCCAGAAAAAAATTCTTTTTTCTTCATGTTGTTATACAGTGAAGAAGTTGCTAATTCTTGTAAAGAAACAAGGAAAAAAAATCAATGAAATTGATTAATATATTCCGCTCCAGCGTGCACTGAAAAATTGTAAACTGTTGTGAAAATCTACAGTTTTTATTATTTTTTAAATTTTAGAATTTTCTTTGTCTTTCTATTACAGCATTAGTTGTTCAATACTTAATCTCTTAAGTGTAATATAATTTATTTTCATACTTAGTCTATAACTTGCAGCCACGTATTCTCTCCAAAATAAGTAAAAAATGCGAAATTATCTCACTATAAATATGAAATAATCTTTCTAATGATAATCAAAATTTTCATACATCATCTTACCAATGGATTACAATAGTTCGATTCATATCCATGGGAAAAAGATTATTCTAATCTATAAAGTATTTATTGTATTTATTTTCTTTACTTATGCTTGATCAATTGCATACTAATCTCCAAAGAATGTTGTTTGCTAGCAAAAAATTAATGGCAAAAATACAGAAAGAAACAATAATTTACAGATATTTAAGAAAACACTGCAGCTAACAAACATATGTATGCTCTTTCTATTTCTCACTCTTTCTTTTGTGGGAGATTTCAGGGATTAAAAGCAATAAAATCATTTTTGAACGCAAACTTTTCGCGATGCTTCTTATCAACACTGCAGTTTGGATTTTCAGGCCTAGACACAAATAAAAAAGGGAGCTTTCCCCCTATCCCAATATGAATCAGCCTTCCAGTTAGACAAAACATTAAACTTTAAACGAACAAAAAAATTCTTTTTAAAATATAAATGGGTTCAACTTTATTTGCAACCGGGATATTCTTAATGATTATGGCTTGAATCGTCTGGTTGTTTTTTTTCTTTGCGACTCACTTTCTTTTCTTTGAAAATTGTGTAATGCTCAGTTATCTAATATATTTTGTTTTATTCAGTATCACAATCGATATTATATTTGCAGCATGTGTAAAAAAATCGTTGCATTCGTTCACAATTCTGATAGTTTTGAATAAGTTTTCTGAAAGATAACGATCTATTTCAGTTGCTTTAAACACGTGTTTGGGCTCTGTAAGTATTTTTTGATTTTGATACAAAATCACTGTGTCACAGACGACTTGAAAATAAGATTTTTTTTTATTATTTAAGTAACATCTGAATATTAAGTTTGCCTGTAATTCATCATCAAAATTAATTAATTAACCTAGATCGATTCTTCAATTTATTTTATCAATTTTATATCAAGTGTAAATTTAAAAAGATATACTGATATGAATTGAGAATTTTTATGTTAATATAGAGAGTTAGATATGTAATTCTCAAATTCTTCCATAAATGGAACTTTCAAGTATCACCCGATGAGAAAAAAACAGTTAACTGACATGCAAAAAAAAAAAATTAAAAAAATAAATAATTAATTAAAAAATAATTGTAATTAATTAATGAAAAATAAAAAATCAAAATTAGTTAAAAAATCAAAATTAATTAAAAAATTAAAAATTTAATTTAAAAAATTAAAAATTTAATTAAAAATTAATTAACTTAATTAATTAATTAATTAAATTGAATTAATTGTATAAAGACGCTTTAATAGTTGAATATTTTATTAAATGTCTCATAATAATTCTTACTTTTTGCGTTCTTGCTATTCGTTCTTTGCTAACAAATAAAATACTAGTTTTATAATTTTGCTATATATTACTATAAACAAAGAAAATAAATGAAGACTATAACTTTTAAGTTTAAATAATATTCTATGAATATCTTGTAACTTTAAACGAGCATTTCTTGCATATATAAATTTATTTCGTGTGTCTCAGAAACGGCTCTAACGATTTGGATCAAATTTTATATTTAGATAGGGTTTTGCTTTTATCTATATAGGTATCCTTCTTGAAGAAACGCAATTTTTCACACATTTTTTATAGCTAAATATTAGAATAAGTATATTTAACTTCCTCTTCGAAGAGTGGACAGTGCAATATGGGGTCAGAACAACATGAATGATGGTGTGTTGCGCGTCCTCTGTTCGAGTCGCGCTTTTTGCATTATTTTTTTACTTATGTATTTATATTTAATATTCTTTTGAAGTTTATCTATATTGGTGTCTTTCCTGAAAAAAACACGCGAATTTACACCCACACAAAGCATTAGGGGCTAAACAAACTAACTATTAGAGGCTTTTTCTACCTGCTCTCATGCTGACAATATCATATAGTGCCGTCTCGGACCCGATTTCACCGCGGTAAAACTGCGTGTAAGCTCAAAAATGTAAATAATGATAGATAAGCTGTAAAGTGACTACCTTAATATAGCAGATTGTTTCAAATAACATGTTAAATTAAGTTCATTCATGTTTTTGACCAGTTTATATGTATAATATCATATTAAATTACCAGTTTATATATAGGTAAGATTAAAAAATATTCATATGTAATCAGTATGTGACTCGTATTTAAATATTTTCTCCGAAAAAACACGATTTTGAAAAAAAAAAAAAAAAAAAAAGTCGAGCGAAACTTGATTTCCTAGATATTACACCTTAATTCTACAGTTAATAATAATAATACGAAATATACGATTAGAGCGCAATTTATTAGAACGAATTTAAAAATTACAAAATGAATTCCACCGAAAATAATTCGATAACAAAAAAAAAAAAAAACAAAAAAAAAAAATCGATTGAAAATGGTCTATTCTCTCCCTCAGAAAAATAAAAAAAGTCTAATATAATACTGAAATGGTAATCAATCGGTGTATTATAAGCATAATGCTTTGTTAGTTTGCCGAGAAAATTCTTATTAAATTCATGTGCAGCCCATGAAAAATGCAATGTACTTTGAAAACACTTCTCCAGTCAACATCAGGTATTGAACAAACTTCAGAGCCAATATTAGCTCGCCGTGAGTGATAAAAACATGATCATCCATCATAAGTGTTGTTGACATGATTGCTCGCGAAAAAAGTGGATTCTCAGCTTAACATAAATTTAATAATCTTTTCGAATGTGAGATTATAGCTATTAAAAAGAAAAGATTTTATTTTGAAATTACTTTTAGATCGCTTAAATTCTTGTTGCCTGTAAAGGAAACCAACATACTCAGAATTATCTTAAGTTGGTCTTTGAGAAGAAATATAAATATAATGGCATATTTTGCATCGTGTAAGGTTCGGCAAATGAACAATTATTTTTAATTTAGGAGCTTTTTCAAAGTCATCTTAAGATATTTATTTCTAAGAATTCTATAAATTCAATTCATTTCAATAATTCATTGTAATGCATTGAGATTATCATGCGCAGTTTCATCATAAAATTAAAGAGTCACAGACATGACGAAAAAATTACCATTTATGGAAACACAAAATAGTTACATGAGAATCTCCTGAAGAAATTTTATTCCCTCTCAAATTTTTACAAATTTTTTTATTTTGAAAATGTCTCGAATATTTAAAATCAATACGTATTTTATTATATTTTTGGATCTTGGTACTATGACTGGACCGAATGCCGACATTTTGGTTAATTATAAGCAACACTTTCATTTATATGAAATAGTTTATACTTATCAAAGTATTGCGTGCTTATTTAAATGTGTCTAAACCATGTATTGTTTTAATATAACAGAGAAATGAATATGATGTATCGAATTTAAGATAATATCAGTTAATCTCTTGAAAATATTTAGATAAAATGGAAAATTTAGACAATCAATCAAAATTATAATTAAGAGTCTTGTTTTACAAACAAAATCTAATGCAGCAATCACAGTACTTTAAGAGCGAATTTTGAAAAAATTTTGTTACATTGCAAACTCCTATTTTTTATGCAGATGTTCACCTAAAAGAATAAACAATAATATTCGATGTAAAGTAGTATTATGACCAACTTTTCAAGTTATTATAACATCGCATTAACCACTTGCGGTGGAAAGAAATTCAAAAGTGCGCGTATCAAAACAGTCCATTGTAATTTGCAGCGAGGTCATACAAAATATCCGATACCTTGCAGAAATCCGAAATAGAGTCATACCTTCCATTTTCGACTTAAGACTGTGTTCCGGTGAACTGTTTTAGTCGACGGGATGCGAACATCATTTTTGCTTCATATGACAATTGCCTGTTAACGTGTTTAGCACGTCTTCGACAATCCTGTGACAAAAGCATTTCACGTCCTTCCACAAATGGTTAAAATAAGGATGAAGTTTTACTTATTAAACAAGAAAAATCTAATGAGGTCACAGAAAGAAATACAGTTAAATTTTACAAATGCAAAACACTAAAAATCTGAAAATCGAAACTTCACACCGATATATTATAATTATAAATGTATGAAGAATTCAAGAGAAAGGCAATTAAATTATCTTTTACATAGAAGATTATGACAAATAAGTTTATGAGATAAATGGTATAAACCGCAATAAAAGCAACATATATTAATACTCTAAAGGAAACGCCAGTCTAACTTAGAAAATAAATTAACGATATCTTTATATCTGTGTATACATCCTTAAGATTTATTTGTTACCATTTCGACCTAAAGATAATAAATTGGAATGTATCATTAGAAATAATACTGTTTATATTATTACATATAATACGAAGTTTGAAGAAAGCAAATAACTGATACTTCAATGACTACTAAATAGGTTTTATTTTTCATTTTAGGAGGGGGGGGGAGAAAATAAGGCCGTAATATTAGAGCTTATCGCGATAGACCACATCAAGAGGAAATTTGATAAAACTCATGATTTATGAGGTAGTGGATCGTCAGAAATTACCAATGCTGAAAATATAAATTTATCAAGAAATTTTATTTAAAAGAAATGCTATTTGACTAATAAGCAGCCAAAATTTTTAAATCTTCCAACCAGATATGAAATTTTCTGTTATCAATCATAGTTATATCTATTACATTTCTCAAATGTATTTCAGAATTTTCTAAATTTTTATTTTTTTAGGTATATGACATCAATTATTCACAACGTCAGCAGTCCATACATCATTGTCACCATAAAATAAAAATTAGGCCATCCAGGATTAAATTCGACTATGTAATTTTCTGTACTGGAGTTTTCTGATTGGAGACTTTTGAATAATGTTCAAATCTGACATAAACGCTCTGTATCTTTTATATCCAAAGTTTCACTCAATTAAAAAAAAATACAAATACAATTGTAGATACAAAAATACAAATTTTTGAAGATCTACAACGTTTATGGTATTTTATATACAATAATTATCAACAATCAAACTTTCTATATAAGAAGTTTCATCCGAATAACATTTTAGAAAATTCTCTTCTTACCTTTCTTTCGAAGAATGACTTCGAAGAACAGAAAATGAATATTCAATAGACCATATATGTTTCTGTTTAGGTAATAACAACATGAAAGTCAAAAGTACAAAGAGAAGAGAAAGAAAGACACATTTGAGAGAAATAAGATGAATTTTGGATTAGATCTAAAAAAAAAAAAAAAAAAAGGAACAGCTACACTCTCTTCAAGTTGGGTCTAATTTAACTGCAGCTCCTATACCTCTAAATTCTAAAGAAGAAGGGCTTGCTTTTAGTCGTCAATTCAATCAATCAATTGAAGACGCAATGACTGCCCGACAACCCGCTCCGACTTGCGTTTCCTTGTTTATCGATATATTTTCTGTCTCTTCTTCGGGTTTTTATTGCCCCCTCCCCCATTTTCATAGATAATCGGTCTCTCAGAGTGAAAAAGTTAGCACAGAGTATCGAACTTTCTATGGGAAAAAGTAAATGAATTACCTCCCCCCCCCCCAAAAAAAAAGGCAAAATCATAAAACTTCAGGGGGTGTTGCAAATCTACAACCCTGATGGACGATTGTCATCGGATCTATGAGGATTTGAACTATATTTTATTAAGTTTACAACCTATGAATATGTTGTACATGTAATTTCATTTAATAAGCATGTTATTTTTTGTGAAGATGAAAAAATTATAATGGGACACTTGAAATAATAGATAACAACATAATTGTTTTACAAAAGTCAATTGAATAATGATTGAAAAAAACCTAAAGAAGAATACCTCAAGCATCTACATTTTTCTACCAATTTCATTTTAAGAATGACATGAAGATAACAAAATGCATTCACATCAGCTCCTTTATACATAATTGGAAAAAGCAGAGGAAGAGGCTTTAAAAAATTCTTTCTTTACTGTTATCCATTATTTTGCACCGATTTTAATGATATCAAAATGAATTTCAAGATTAGATGCACGCATTTCTCTCAATGGCGGACTTTTCTGAATTTTTTTTCCTCGTTAGGTGATTTTTAGAAAACCGTTTCGCTTCAAGGTTTGAATTATACAGTAATTTAATAAGGATATTTTTTTATAAATTTTGATAAAAATTTACAACATAAATGAATTTTTTTCTTTCACTGGATTGTTTTTCGTTGCATTTCAATTATAAATTCAATATGATGAAATGTTGCACATATTTGTAGAAAACCTCGATGGAAATATATGATTTTTTATATCTGATTATAACAATCAATTATAAGACTCTGTATTTGATAAAATCAGGATGGTATTTTAGAAATTATTTTAAGGGGCTGCGGTGACCTGGTGGTAAGGTCATGGCTTTGGAACAGGAGGGTTGCAGGTTCGAGATCCGAAGAACCGTCACGTAAGCAGGCCGGGTGCGCGCCAAATCCACCGGAACCAAACGCCCTCCCGCTGGTGTGGTGCGGAAGCTTGGAGGGGGGGGACTCCAGCTCAGACGCCCTCCACGTCATCTGATCATGGCTCAAAATTACTTGGCGACTCTCGAAATAACCCTAGTGTTACTTTGAAACGGAACAGAACTAAACTAGAAATTATTTTATTCCGTCATTGCCTTATGTGTTTATAATAGATTTATCTAATACCAAATTTTCCTTAGCTGGGTAAGTCGTTATTATTATTTTAAAGGCTGCACTATCGACAAGAACTGATTATATAAGCTGCAATTCCATATTTTTGCAATATTTTCCGAAACAGGGGACTTCTAGGTCCCCTTGTATAAAATCGCTTTCCTCCGTAACAAATATTTCGCATGAAGATACTAAAAGTAGTTTCTGCCTTTATAAAAGTGCACTGACTATAAGAAAATGTGTTACGGTAATCTTCTAGGATTTCGGGAGAATAATCCATACATTTACGAACCAATACCTTACGAAACCCTCCTTTTGTATTTCCTGCGCATATCTGAAGCAAATATAAACATTGTTATCATTATTGATTAATATAAATATGGCAAAAATGGACCAAATAAACTGACTTTGGCTTATTTTACATCGATAAATTTTATAGAAGATTATCCCGCATCAGAAAGAATTAATTACAAACTCATATAATTTATATTCAAAGCATTAAAATGAAGACCAAGTTTATTTTCTTTCCCAATGAAATGCACTTAGATACAATGCAGTCGTTGTATTTTTCTTCACCAGGCCTTTTCATCACTAAAATGTCCTCTGCAAAGCTAATTTTTTTCTGTAGTGTAGTTTAGTTAAGTTTAGTTATATTATCGTATTTTAAAGTAACAAAACGGCTGTTTTCCGACGGAACTCGTAATTTTGAACTGCGGTCAGATGACGAGGATGACACCTGAGCTGGTACCCTCTCTCAAAACTTCCAAGCTACATCAGCGTAAATTTTTTCTATAGCATCTTGAATCAGTTTTATACATTTACATTGGAATTCATGTAGTGTATTGTATTGGAAACCAATGAAATAAACTGTACTATTTACATGCAGAAGCAGATTTCCAAATAGGTTGACCCGGCAGCTGCCTGGGGCCACTAGGCTGATAGGGGACTGCAAATAGACCGATTAAAAAACTTTATTTTGCTATTTGCCAAAAAATATATATATAAATTATGTAAATAATAAATTCTATAATAATATTAACATTTATCAAGTATAATTGGCCTGACTCTCATATGTTCCATTCTAAGAGTTTGTTTTTAGTATTTTTATAATACCCTACATGTGCTGTCAATAATATTGTTTATAAACGTGGATGCAGGGCAGTCTGGAGCCATGATAGATAAATAAAAACAAATTGAACAAGAAGATTACGAAACAAAAAAGGCTCATATAATAAAAAAAACTATTAACCTAAAACAATCACTGACATGTTAAAAACATGCTGAAATGTGGAATTTTATTGAAAGAGTAACTTTGTAATGTGAATTATCCCTATATCCGCCACTATATACCTTTACCCGCCATTATATATATATATATATATATATATATATATATATATATATATATATATATATATATATATATATATATATATATATATATACCCGCAACTGTCTACATACTACAATGTTACTAAAAAAATAATCTACAAATTTCTACCAAAATTAGATCTATCTATTTAACTTTTCAGTATAGTCATATTAGTAGTGCAAAGTTTATTCCGCTGATACAAAATAAACCAAGATTTTAGTAGCTCCCATTTAGGAAAAATGATCCGAAACCCACAACATGCCATGAAGTCAAAGCGTATTATTTTGTAAAATTAATATGATGTTAAGAGATAAAAAAAAAAAAAAAAAAAAAACTTAAATGTTCTGTACCCGCAACTGTCTACATACTACAATGTTACTAAAAAAATAATCTACAAATTTCTACCAAAATTAGTTCTATCTATTTAACTTTTCAGTATAGTCATATTAGTAGTGCAAAGTTTCTTCCGCTGATACAAAATAAACCAAGATTTTAGTAGCTCCCATTTAGGAAAAATGATCCGAAACCCACAACATGCCATGAAGTCAAAGCGTATTATTTTGTAAAATTAATATGATGTTAAGAAATAAATAAAAAAAAAAAAAACTTAAATGTTCTGTTGCGACTACGAAACGTTTTACTTATTCATAATTATCAAAAGGTTAAAAGTTAACTATCAATAGTTTTCATATTATTTATACCACCCATGTCAATTTTGAAAGGAAATTACCTGATCTAATCGACAGTTCATATGATTTGTCAGGAATTCAAGAATAAATATTCAATTTATCGTGAGAAAAAACAAGCAAATCCTAGTCAAATTAAGCCTTTCCTTGTAGTAACAAATCCTTAACATGTTTTTTTACATGATTCTAGGTACAATCAGGGTGATGTCAATTATTTATACTTACCCAAAAGCATGCAATTAATCTTGCAACACTTGGCTTGCGATCTGACGAGAAATATCTAGAATTAATCTATTTAATGCTGTATGTTATGTCTACCACATCAATTTCGAGACAGACACAACATGAGCCAAAGCAGCAAAACAAAAATTTAGCTAGTCTGCCCTACCCTACCCTACCCTGTACCTACCACTCTTAGCAAAATCTAATACATACTATATTACATTAGATACGCCTTTCAATTTCGAACCTCAAGGGCGGGAGGCCAGGCTTCCACCCCCACGAATAATTCTTTGACCAAACAAGTCACATCGGCTTTTTGTGTGTGTAAATTTTTTTTTTTCTAAACCTACAGGGGGAAGTGGGCGCTTTCGATGTCTTATTTGTTATAGCAGCTACGTTCAACTAACAATATAAACACTTAAGGAGAGGGAAAATTGTCTCTTTTCATTTTCACACTTCAAGCGCTGTGTGAGGGTGGAATACTAAGCGGAAAGTACTTTTTTTCATCAAAAGAATTTCTTAATGCATAAGAAAGACGCTCCCCCTCTCTTCCCCCACCCGCAGTTGCGAGTACTTGCTAGAAATGGGTTGCAGGCAAAAAAAGGCAACTATGTTGTTTATACGAGAAGGAAAGAAATGAGACGAAAAAGCAGTTTTTTTTTCTCTGTCTGCTTTCTAAAGTGGTGCGCCATAGCATAAAGAAAGTAATTTTTAAATTGCCATGGAACGTTTATTGTTCGCGAGCAGCAATCAAACGGTCTCTAAAAAGTTTTGTAAACGAGAGTAATTGAAGAGTATCATAAGAGATCTCTCAGTGTCTTTCTTGAAAATTTACATTTGGGTGACTCGTTTATTTTATTTAAATTTTAAACTAATATTGCATTATTTTTAACTATATTATTAACTATTAAATATTTATTAAATATTGAAATAATTCTGCAAGTTGAGCTTATTTTTTTCGAACTATAAACCTAAACTAAAGTATCAACATTAAGGTTTACTACCCTTACAAGTTTTTGACTATTTTTACTATACCCTGTAAATTGATACTTTTTATCAAAACTTACAAGAATAAGATTAAATTATTGATTATGCAAATATGCTGACATAAATTACCTGAAAGTTTAAAAAATAATAACTCATATAATTGCCATGCATTGTTTCATTCGCTAATTGTTTTTTCTTCAATGGATTGGAAAATCAATTTATCACTAAAAAAAGTCATTTATCAATCAGTTTATTTCCTGATATAAAAAATGATTTAAAAAAAGTACAACATTTTTCACGTTTGTATTGTTTTTGAAGAATTAATTATTTTCATTTAATACATATATAATAGATGCGAGTTCATGAATTGTCACATTTTGATTTCTCTTAAATTAGAATAAAAGGCCAAAATTATACTTACCTGTTTATACAGTATATACTTACAGTAAGAAATAGTGAATTTTTAAAAAATTTTACATAGAAATATACACCAATTATCTGAAAAAGAAAATTACTTTATTAAAGGAATTAGAAAATTATTTTCTTTTCCTCAATTATTTTCGATGCTTCGACACAGCAGATGAAAGGAAAACACCTTCATAAAATTAGGAAACAATTTAATATGAATGAAGGGAAATAGTTCATTTTTTAAAATGCTGTTCATTGTTTTGGTTATTACAACCTAAAAGTATATTATAAAAAATAATTATAAATTTAATAAATAAATGTACACTTTCACTTTTAAGAATTAAATCCTCAAAATTACTTTATGTAAATGAATTTACACATTTGAATTGATTTTTAAAGTAAGAAATTTCAAATAATTAATTTTGTAAAATAATAATTAATTTCCAATAAAAATGTAATAGGTTGATTAAAAAACTGCTTACAAAGCTATTTTGATCGAAGCATTTTGCTGCTAAAACAGAAAATGTTAAAATTAAATAAAAATTACAAATAATACACAGCAATAATTGAAAAAATTAGTTATTTTCCATTATTTTCCTCAAAATGTATTCTCTGCAGCTCAAGGAATAATTGAGTTTAAAATTCCAAAGAAATTTTAATAGAAAACTTTCATGATTTTGGAATTATAAATAAAAATTAGAGGTAGAATAAAAAATAAAAATATATTGTTTTCGGAATCGAATAGGAAAATTAATGAGATAGATTTTTATTTCTCAATTATGTTTTGAGCAAAATCAAAGTTACTATTAAACTATAATATAAAGGCTACCTTAATGTAAACCCTTGTTATTTATTCTTAATATTCCAAGAATACAAAATAATATTAAATAAATTTTCCATTTAATGTGGTTTTTGCCGTTGTATATATGTTCTCGAAATACTAGTATGATTGATTCATAAGCACACTAAATTTACATTCCATACTAGTTATTTAGTTCAGAATATAATGAACAATAAATATCCATTTTCATTTTTGAAAAGGCCCTCTACCAATTATATTAATGATGTGTTTTCGAAAAAAACAGCTATGCAAAAGCTTCTATTTTCATAACAAAAGGCAAAGCGTTTGTTCTTTATCCCTTGGATTCCATGTTTCACTAAAATTTCTAATATTTGATCAAAATGGGTTATCATTAAAGATAAATCATTTAGTGAATGAGTTCTTATCTATAAAAGAATGGAGTTGTGTTCTGTTTGAAGTTTAAAGATGCAATTAATTATTCTGTTCATAAACTGAACACAGGGTAGAAAGATGTGTCATAGGGGATTATTTTATTCCACTCGTTGAGTTTTAATATTGAAAAAGTATTTAAAAAATTGAGAGAGAGAGGAACTGGTTATTTTAATAAAGGATTTGAGGATTGAAATGTTGTAAAGTGTTACTTAGCATTCATTATAAAATTATAAATTAACTATAAACGTAAGTAAGAACTAAAATAGTGTACTTTGTTTAGAAAGAGTATCACTATTTTGATAAATTAATCAACAAGTTAATAAATTACTAAATATAAAACTCTTATTTTAAATTTAAATAAATTTGTTATTTTAATAAATAGGCTAAAAAAATCCAACAATCCAAGATTTAAAACACTGGCATTTTTCAAGTAAATTTCGAAACTTCATATTATGAAATAGAATATTAAATGAAAAAATGAAGCAAAATTTGGTATATATTTCACAAAAGCACAATAAATAAGGTTCAGTTCAATATTCAGCATTAAAAAAAATATTCAGCATGAAAATATCCAGCATAAAGAAAAATCAACATAAAAAAATCCAATATATAAAGAAGAATCAGAAAAACATCAAAATGCAATGATGATGAGAATAAACTTTTTCATAAAATTATTTCTGCTGATTTTCTAACACATCATATCATGAGAAATCTGGTAATAAATGCAAAATAGTTTTATAATTTGAAAACGCTAAATACTCATATCTCTCTACATATTCAAGTTTCAAAAGCATACATTAAATGCATTATCTAATAATGTACTTTTATATTGTTTTGAGTTAAATTATTTAAAGTTTGCCGAAATGTTTAATTAACTGTTATAAAGATATTTTGAATGGTATTAATAATATTTTAATTACAACATTATTTAAATAACTAGCTACGTTTCGTTTTCGACTTATTTGCTGGAATTATTGGTTGTGTTTAATTTCAATTAAATCTGTTGTGGATACCTTGTTGTTCATAATTCCCCTAAAAATGTATCTTTAAGAAACAATTTATTGTTTGTTATCATCCTTTCAATTGCTCAGTTTATTTTGTAAATAAACTTTCATAATGAAGTCAGATGACGTCATTATGACGTCATTTAAAACTTAACTGATCACGTAATCTTCTATCTGCGTGTTATTCTTCTTGATACTGTAACCTTAAGGTTATATGTAACTTACAAATTATGTATCTTTTTACAAAAGAAAGAATTACAAAAAGAAAGTATCATTCTTTTTGTAAACTGTGCAAAGAAAAAAAATATCTTGTTCTTCTAACAATTTTTTTTTAAATTGTCAAATTTTTTTTAAAAAAAAAAGAGTTTTGACATCTGAATTTTTATAATAAAAGGGGGAATTTTTTGTTAAAAAAATTTAACGGTGTAAGATTAATTTTTGTATAATAATACTTTCGAAAGTTATGACGGGAAAACATGAAAATCTCGCTGAATTTTTCCTTGATTCAAATTCAAATTAAAAAAAAAAACGAAAGAAATTACTTCGAGGGGCTTCCCCCCCCAAAAAAAAATGGTATTTGTATCAAATTTGATAGCTTATGATCAAAGTGCCCTGCTCTGACAACACACATATTCTCCTTTATTAGCAGCAGACATTCGAAGCCTTTTCTATAATTTCTCAAAAGCTCTCCATGAGATTTTTCAAATTTTAGCTGATTGCTTAGTCTCTGCTAGTTTAAAAGGAATGTAACTAATCTAGTGGATAATAGGTTGAAATATTTTTATTGGTTTATTCATCCAAAGTCACTGAAATTTATTCGGAGCATCTGGTATTAAATCATGCTGAAAATCATTACTTAACGGAATTATTAATTACGTGCTTAATTAAAATCTCAACCCTTTGTCCTCCGAAGTACTTATACCATTTTAGTTTATTGATGCTTTACTCTTCGATCCGTTAAGATTAATGCTAAATATAAGATTGAGTCGAAATAGATTAAGAAAACATTTTGCTGTCTCACAACTATCAACTCACTTTTTTGTTCTGTGTCTTATCACTTCTATATTCCATTCATGAAAATTAATCATAAAGTTAAATATCATGAAAATTTGTACCATTCCCACTGAAATTTCCTCAGTCTGCAAAGTTAGAATAAATGTTAGCTAACGGTGTCAAAAATATGCTAATTCACTACGTTTAATCTTCTTAAATTTTTAGACTATTTTATTTCTCTCTTTTATTGTAACTACTTTATTTAAATATCTTGTATTAAATTTTTCGGTGAATTAATATAAGTGGATGATAATCGTCACTAAAATAGGAATATAAAAATTTATTTGTATAACCAAAATAAGTGGCTTTTGATTGAATAATATTTCAGTTTCCTAATTGTACCATTTAAATATTTCTATCAATTTTTTACTGATTTGAAACTTTATTAGTTATATAAAAACTTATGTTTCTTAATCGTTAGTAAGATTTGAAAGTATTACTTAATTGCTATCACTTTTTAAAACAAAACTTTGAGAGGCAACAACATATCGATAATAATTTCTATTTTGTTTGAAAAGTATTTGTAAAACCAATTTTTTGTGAAAGGAATATTTGTCAAATATTTTATTAAGATTCTTTCCAATTTCTAAAATGCTATTTATCAGAATAAATGAGATTCTAAAATTGTATTTTATCTTTCATTAATCAAGAGATTAGTTATTTTTGGAATTATATCTTAAAGAAAAGCTAGAATAAGGTTTTGCATCTTTCTTGTATGATAGCAATAGTATGGGGAAAGTTAAGTTCATTTTCCAAGCAGAAGATGGACTCTAAGGAAAGTATCTTCAAAGTTTGAGAAGAGGTCAAATGACGAGAAAGACACCTGAATCAGCATGTAGTTGCCCAAAGTGATGCTTTTTATCTCCTGACCAAGCTTAATATGCAACGTGTTTTCATATACAACTTGTAGAATACAACTTGCAATGCAATTTGGAGAATACAACTTGCAATGCAATTTGGAGAATACAACTTGCAATGCAATTTGGAGAATACAACTTGCAATGCAATTTGGAGAATACAACTTGCAATGCAATTTGGAGAATACAACTTGCAATGCAATTTGGAGAATACAACTTGCAATGCCATTTGGAGAATACAACTTGCAATGCAATTTGGAGAATACAACTTGTGATGCAACTTGGAGAATTTCGACAATTAAAAAGAGATTCTCAATTCCCAGAATCCGGATTCGCCATCGATATTTCACCAACAAAAGTACAATTTATATTGTTTTGTTTATTTGATGAATTTATGTTTCAAACAACTTACTTTTCTATCGGAATATTTAATCTGCAAGATTTTAAAAATGTTATCTTCCAATCGTGTTTCTATCTCAAATTTAATTATCTCATGTTCAAATTAATATGCTCCTTCAGACGCAGATACTCGAAATTAATTTCAGCCTCTGTAATACCACGCCTTTAAAAATTATTCATTGCAATGTAATTCGTCATGTACAGCACGAGTACAATTCGTCATGTACAGGACGAGTACAATTCGTCATGTACAGGACGAGTCTGATTCCACTAATACATCAAAGCATTACATTGTTATATATAATCTAATGTTTAAACTTTCATGCATTCAATTCATTTCCTTCACTTTGCTTGGATTTAATTTTAGGTTTGTTAGAATTATATGCCCCATTTGCCAAATCTCTACAGTTCAAATTTAATTTTAATGAGTATTTTAAGTTTAATTCATATGCGATTGTTATCTGAATGTGTAGGTTTATTATTTTTTCTCTTCATTAAAATTTTTTTATCGAATTTTTTTTCTTCTAAATCGATGAACAGAAGATTTTTTAGTAATAAATGAATCGCTCTTTATAATATAATAAACAGAAATTAATTGCATGAAAGACATCTAGAAATTTTTTGCTCTTTTTACTT
The DNA here is from genome assembly GCF_947563725.1 of Argiope bruennichi. Lineage (NCBI taxonomy): Eukaryota > Metazoa > Arthropoda > Arachnida > Araneae > Araneidae > Argiope > Argiope bruennichi. The sequence goes on from NC_079162.1 coordinate 123,797,759, forward strand.
TCTAGTATTAAAAGCAGAAACTCATAAAAGACTTTGAAAATTTCTGATCATTATAAGTTGAAAATAACAGAAATGAACCATCTTAGGAATTGTATTTTATGATGACTTTTTGTGAAATTTGATACATTCACCGTTTTTTTTTAAATCCAAGAACTAATGATTATTCTTTTAATGAGTGCAAAAAGAAATTTAATCAGTAACTCTGAAAATGGCAAATATGCAAAATGCATTTCGTAAGGTAATGCTTAAAACACGTAATCTTCACTTATGTAAATTTGAAAGTGGCCTACTTTTTTAAATAATTATTCTTAACACACGCTTTAAAAGTTGTTAACCATTGTAATCTCTCCCGCTCAGAGCGAAGGGACAAAAATCGCTAACACCTAAGCATTCCTTTCAAAGATAATTAAAATTCCCTTTCTTAAGTCAACACAATTCGAAGAAATCCCTATCAGAATCTCTTAGTAATATCGCTAAAGGAAAACGTTTCTGTCACTTTGTTCTTGTGTTCTGATGCAAAAAGTCGTGTTCAGCCTTTCGTCCCCATTGTGCCCTCTCTCGCTGGAATAAATTGAAGTTTATTCCGAAAACACCACCTTCTCGGCGACGTATCTACTAAAATTATACTACATTGCATATATATATAATGCAGCATATAATTCTACATCGTACGGTTAATTAATGTCAAAAGCAAGTAAAAACTGTGATAACTAAAAATTTAGAATGAGAATTAGAATTTAAACTCAACATTTTAAAATAAACTTTCCTCACTCTTTTTATTCCTTTTTTAGTGGAAACAGCTCTTGAAATGTCAAAATTGGAAAATAAGTAATAAAAAAGTGAAAAGAAATTCAATTAAAAATATTTAATAAAAATTTTCAAAGCCAGTATTTTTTAAAAAAAAAATACTTTTATTTACAGCTATTAAAAGAAATTAATATTGTCAACAAATATTCTTCTCTGCAATTTACAGTTACAAACAGCCTGATATATATCAATTTATAATCTTGGGATCATTTAAAAAGAGCTTAATACCATCTGATAATGTCTGAAGCTTTAATTGTCACCATTCTCCATCTTAATATATAAAACTTTTGAAATCTCATTTTTAACAATGTATAAATATCTAATAAATTAAACTTTTAGAAAGTTCAATTGTTAAGACACTGTAAGAAATTTTTTTCTTGCGATAGAAAATCCTGCAATATTTGAATCATCTGATTTGTTTCTCCACCGTATTAATGATGGCTGTGAGAGAATCCTAAGGATCCATCAGTCACACCAACTGTAGGAAATTCCCCCAGAAATCTATCTCCCGCACTCAGACAACACCCATGTCTTTTTGGAATCCATCACCGAATGTTGTTTTGTTTTCTAGAGACAAGATCTAATTTATGACCATCCTTGCTCACTTCGGTTGCTTTCATGGCGGTTACGGTCGCCGTAAATCACTGACCACCCTCCCTTTTCGTCCACTGGCCTTATTCCATGGAGGGGATCAAGCCTGATTTCTTCTTTGAGAGCTTCCAAGCCTTTTTCATCCATGGAATATCTCAGGAGATCAGCTCCTTGTTGATGTTATGATGCCTCTTATATGCATTTAGTCTTCGTTTAACACTGCATGTCAGAAGATTCCCGAAAGGTGATTTATTTATTTTCTAAGAGGCTGAGAAGATAGACTGAGATTTATTCATCTGGTTTAATCCTTCAAGAAATGTTGATATTTAATGATGGATAAAGTATTATATAGATCCCGAATCTTAGTACGAAGGGATATTCGTTTATCATTAAAAGGAAGAAAGGAAATATGGAGTTGATTGATTCTGATGATACAAGTGTTTGACCAAGATGCAGTCTCGGGCTTGAAAAACTTAGACAAATTTTTAATTCAGACAAATCTGCAATTCTGAAACTGAGATCCGCTGATTTATGAATCTCCAATGTATTCTCTTCCAAAGTCATGCCCCATTTTCAATGGATTAAAAACTTAATAGAAAAATGCATTTCGTGTCAATAAATATTTTTAATTATTTTTAAGAATTACGCATGATTTTTTGCAAATGCATTAGTTAATACTCAGCATCGCACAGGTTTAGTTTAGTTTTTATATTAAGTCCCGTTTTAAAGCAAAATTAGGGTTCATTTGGGATGGTCCTCTTTTTATTGAACAGCGGTCAGATGAAGAGGACGACACCTGACCTGGCATCCCCCTTCCAAATGTCCACACCCCAACATCGGGACCAGCATCGCTCAGGATGAAAATAATTAATAATCATGCCTGATTATTTTAATTTCAAAACTACTTTTGTTTGTAATACAATAATGCTCGAAATCATTTATCATCTTAAATTTTGTAATTAAAATAAGAATATCGATTGATCCAGGCGATTTTTAAAAACAGCTGATAGCTAATTTTCTCCTTATCTATAAACCGAATTGACAGTTGTATCTGATATAAATTGTTAATCATCTATTTTTAAACGTTTCTTTTAGAGATCGCGTTGAATTCTACTTAATCTTATGTATGGGGAAGTATGATCAACTATGGTTTTTGTGCCAATACACATTACAGAATAAAATCTAGAATTCTATTAATGTATTCTGGTATCCGTAAATGTTATTATTCTTATTTTTTAACAGCCAAAAATAGTGTTACAAATGTTGTCCAATTTTTCTTATTAAAGCCATTTAAAATGCGTTGCAAAAAGTTATTTAAAAAATAAAATCGAAATAACAAAAAATAAAGGTAGAATACTTCAAAGCCTCATCGTTGTCTAGAAACGGACTATCTACAAATTTCTTTATTTGAAAAGAAAATGCATGTATTAAATTATTTATCTAATTTGGAAAAAGTAATAAAATTATAAACCTGGGAATGAAATACATATCATTAAAAAGATAAAATTTTGAATTTTAAGATCAAATAAAAATATTTTTTGTGGAATTATTTGCTTCGAAGTTCCTTTGAGAAAAACACCAATATTTCTCTTAATTTCTAATTAACTGAATACTTAATTATTTTTCATTAATTGAATATTTAATTAATTTTTTTAACGTTTTATTGAATATTAGATTACTTATTCCTTCTCATCTTAAGCAAGAAGTGCGCAAAATTTCGCTGATTTCAGAACGGTTTTTAAAAGATATCTGAAACCTACATGCATTTATACATGCGACTTTTGTTTATATTAAGATAGTTCTCAGTTTGACTGAAAATTAATTTTCTCGAAATTTTAGGTTTTACTTTTATGTTCTTCTTCCTTGACCCATTTTTTTTCATTTGTTTTTTCATGTCCTATGAGGAAGCCCGCTGTTTTCTACCCCCCCCATTGGAAAATAAGAATCACGGAGTAAAACAATCCTTTTTTACAGTGTTATTTTTCTATTTTAAGGAAATCTAATAATTTAATTATTTATTTACCTTTTAATTTTAAAGTAAAAGTTTTTTTTTTTTTTTTTTTTTTTTTTTAGAGAGAAAGACAAAGAGAAAACGCTTTGTTCGACAAATTAGAAAAAATCATTTTCATCCTTTTGAAAAAAATGTGACTTTTTTTCTCATAGTTAGAAATAGTATACTTTACAACTCTCTTGCATACAGCATATGAATTTAACATATAGTTCATTCTTAAAGAAAAAAGGAATTGGGGCTTTCAAACTGGTATTCTTATCACATTTGCTTAACTTTAAAAATACATATTACTTTTCACTAGCTTAAATTCATAACATGACGGCTGAATAATTCACAATTCACCTTGTATTCCTGAAAACTTTTAATTATTTTATGATAAATAGAGACATTTTAACGACGAATAAACACTGAAAAAAGTTTTTTTAAGCTGAACATAGCGCATATAAAAAAAAATGTTAACATGTACTTAAAAATTAATATAATGAAAAAAATACATTTTTATCCCTATAGAAGAAATATCACTATCTGTAAACTTTGCTTTGATTATTTTTTTCAAGTTTCTGTAATCTATTTTCTACCCACTCTTTCGAGTTTGTATATTGTAATATATCTGGCTTTCAGTCTATTAGAATACTTGCTCCCCGTATTTATACCTTCTAATGAAAAAAGGATCAGGGTATCAACAAAGAAGGAAAAGAATATTACAAGCTTGGGTAAGCAACTCTCATGTATTATTGGCAACTACTTTAGAGCAACTGGAAATTTGGATGTCATCAATCCCAATTTTAAAGGTATGAACATGATGATTATTTTCAAAGAAAAATTTGTTTCCTTTGTAGGTTTTTTTTTTTTTTTTGCTTTATAGTTATATCTGTCATTTTAATAATACCATTCATTCATAATTTAAAAAAAAAATTATAAGCAAATTTGTTTCCAAAATAACCCTGTAGCTTTATACAGACATGCAGTTATTTTCTATTATCTTTCTTCTATTTTCTCAATGATAAAGATAACATCTCGCCTTTCGTTGTGAAAAAAAAAATGATTATAATTTTTTCTAGCTTTCTTTGTAATTTTATTAATAATCCAGGGATAGTATTTAGCATTGACTTTTAAAAAACTCTGTTTAAAAAAAAGAGTCGATGCATTTCTCTGCAATAAAAGAACCTTTAAAATCAGGCTTTATAAAGTTATAAATTAATTTTTATGACAAGAACTATATAAAAATAGGAAAACACAATATTTCAACTATAAAATTATGCTTAGTTCATTTTTATGTCTAACTCTTGTTTAAATTTGTCGTACTATTAAAGACTGTAATTTTGGTTGAAAATATGCTTATATATTCAATATATTGGCGAATAGGTTATTAGTAATATTTAGTAATATTCACATCAAAGAAGTTTGTTTTCTGTGCCTTTATTGTTAGTTAAATGCACATGTGAAACAAAATCATGTCACAATCTTACATCTTTCTACGATAGCAATTATTTTGGAAAAAAATTCATCAATATTTTGCAAAACAAAAATCAATTTAAGTTTATTAACGACCTACCTTATTCTGAAAAATAAAATTCTTTCGAAGATATATGCTCTTCGAATAATTTTTATCCAGGAAATATTTCACTCAAGTTCTTTCCTTCATTTCAAAATGTTACCAGTTTTTGCCCCAAATTATTTTAAGACCAGTGATATTAATATTTAATTTATCATTGTTTCGTTTTAGCAGTTTACCTTCATAGATTGAATCTATTTTTTTTTAAATAAAATAAAAATAACCACCTATATTAAAAGAATTTAGAACAGGTTCTCCATATTACAAAAAAAAAGTGTTCCTGAATACATTTTTGTATTGAAAAATTATTACCTGCATCTACTTCGTTTTATGAAAAGAGTTTCTATGAAAATAAGATAAAGAGTTTCTAAGTAATCGGCTTACGTAAAACTATTTTCGGAACATTACCCGGAACTCTAAAAAAAAAAAAATTAATATACACAAGAAGAGAAACTAATACCCTCATTTTTATTTTTTTAAAGGTGACAATTTCCATTCTTTGGGCTCAGACAATGGACTAAAGTGGATATAACGAAGAAAAAGAAAACTCAATCTATTATAACATGTGAAAGAATTTAATAACATCCTTCCTGCAAAAGAAAAAATCATTCAACCGGTGTGAGTTGTCCCTACATCAACATTGTCACGAAGCTAAAAAGAATGAAAAAAGAAGAGAACAAAAAAAAAAAAAAGAAAAGAAAAGAAAATGAATAGATTCTCATCTCTCTCGAAACAACTTGAATCACCTTTTAATTTCTATTTATAATCACTCTATTGTGAAACTTCATCTTCTCAATGCTCGAATTGAATCCATAGCAAGAGAGGCAACCCTTGTTGGATTGGGGGTAGAGGAGTAAAATCTCCCCTCATCCGTGAATTTCAAAGCTGTCTCTAATCTCCCTGGAGTCTGATCCTGGAGTACACAATCGTCCTCATCGGGGAAGGATGTAAGTCCCAAAGATATAGGGAACGCTTGACTTGCCAAAGAGAGTCAAGTTCCCCCCAGTGGTGTCTGCCCCCCTCCAGTCGTAAAAGGGGTGGGAGCATAAATGAATCCGGAGAATTTAAAGGTGACTGGGATTCAAAAGCTGAGGAATGTTTTCGACGGCGCGCTGAACGTGTATCACTAGTGTCGGACGCTTTTATGTCTCCTCGAGTCCTTTGATTTGGAATGGCCTTAATACCCAAGTGAACTGAATCGGGTTGGGAGTCGACGAAGGCTCAAAAGGAAACCAGCAATGGCTATTTTCTGTGTTCGATTCGAGCTTCGAAGCAATTCAGGTAGTCCAAAGTAACAGGCAAGATGAGGAATGCTGTTTCCGGATCGCCGTATTTATTACATGGCGATATGGAAATAGTAATTTTATTTTTTTTAAAAATTAAACTGGTTAACAAGTAGCAACCGTTTATTATTTTCAACAAAAGTTTATGAGCTATCATTTGCATACTTTATGCGAATGGATTTGTGAAATAAAAATATTTTCGTTTGTGATTTCAACTAAAAAAATGCATTTGAAATGAAAAAAAAAATTTTTTTTCGGTGCTTTTTAATTTGTCTAGGTGATAAAAATCGTCTGAAAAAGAAAAGTGTTGCATGAAGTGACTTTATAAATAAATTTCCTGCTGGAAACTGCCAAGCATCATTTAAATTTACTCATAGTAAGAAGAGGATTTTAATTCACCTAAAAGCTGTTTTAATCGTTTAAAAGTAAACAAATAAAAATCGATTTCTTTACCTTACCTCCTTGATATAATTCATTTTTCCCCTCTTATGCAATAAAAATCCACATCAGAGAAAAGAACTGAAAAACACAGTATGGGTGGATTTTTAAAATAATAAAACTACTCTTTTAAAGATTTATATTATTGTTTTTCTAACTTTTTTTATTACATCTTTCTTTTTTAATTTAGTAAGTATTTAATAATTTTAAAAATGAAAAGATTTTTTAAGTAAAAGATTAATATATTTAAATTTTTTATTAAGTAAAAGATTTTATATTATATCACCAAAATGACGGTCACTAAAACTTATTCATGTTGAAAACGCGTAACTTTTAGAGCATGGTGCTTCAATTTATATTTATTCATTCAAACATTTTGATAGGTTAGTTAGATAGATAGTCAACATAGCTTTAAAAAAGCAAAATAAAAGAATTCCATAAATAATATTTGATTATAAAAAAGAATTTTTATCATTCCAATTAATCATAACATGTTTCTGTTATTCCCAGTAGAAAATTTTCCCCCCATTTATTTGCAAATACTGTATTTTTTAATGCCAAGATCACCTGTTTTTTAAAACCAAGAGATTCATCGGTTTTCCCACATTTTATCTTATTTGTTTCCTTTATCGTGTTTGACTAGAAATATGATGAAATAAAATCTATAGAATTCGACTTTTCTTCCACTTTAATCATAATATTAATTAAGTTTCATTCTCTATTAGGATTTTATCTTTGAATTTATTCAATTATCATTTTTATCTAATTCAGATATTTTCTGCTCAGTATTTGTTCTCTTCAACAAATACCTTCACGAGGTACAAATTTGTTTCTTAGTTTGCTCTTGATTTGAAAAGCGAACATTTATCATTTTATTCAAAATATTTAAATCAATTCTGAGATTTATAAACAAATTGGTTTAATGCCTATAATTAAATGAGGCATTTTTTTTATTGTCATTCATCTTCAACATGTTTAAGCTTAACTTTTGAATAATTTATGGAATAAGAAATATTGGATATGTGTAGACGATGATAATCTTAAACTTACATTCCATGATTTAGCAATCAAATTGCTTTCTGGAATATTTAATTTAGAAATATACCTGATTTTTAATCAAAAGCCCTAGATGAAACTAACAATGCTGACATCTTTGTTTCCCTTTTCTAGGAAATAAGGATTAAGTTTAACAATGCATGTATTTACACATAAGCATAGAACGTCAGTTCTTTCATACAGACATTCATTTTTCTATACTTTGCATGCACATTCTATGCATGATATTCATACTTGCAATATGAGAAATGTAATTATTTACACAGAAAAATAACAAATTAAATCTTTTAATGTTAGACATATTAATGCTACACGTAAGATATAATAATGGATGCATGAAATAAGAACTGGTTAGATAATTAATGATAAAAAGTTAACAAAACTAGAAATAAGTATAAAGTTTAAACACAAAAAGGAATTAAATGGAATAAAAAAGAAATGATGAATCCGGCCAGAAGACTTTAACAAGGGTCAACCTCAATCAGGGATTCATACAAGGGATTTTTTTCTGTGAGGAGTCTGATTTTCGTCCACATGTTGACCCCTCGTGACCCAAAAATCCCAAGAAATTAAGGTTTATGAAAATAATAATTAATATCAATAAAGCAAAGACATTCAATTACACAATAATAAAAAACAAAATATTATTTCAAAATTCAAGTCTAAGCAATACCACTGCACAATTGAATCTAACCAAACTATTATTAAACCATTATCAAATCATAAAAAACATCATTAAGATATAAAAGTGAAGAACATGCCACTTAAAAGTTAAAAGTAAAGTATCCAAAAGCTTTTATGAAGAAACATTCAACCTTTTAGAGGAGACCATTATATTAAACTAAATTCAACTTTCCCGCGTTTAAAGCTGAATACGCCTACTACGCTTGGTCAAAGTGCCTCATATTACTATATATATATTTACTTTTAAGTTACTTTCATAAAGATTGCTTTATTTTTTGGTTGATTATTTCTGAAGATAAAAAGTGTTATTTAGAAAAAGTATAATAATAATGCCACAATAAAAATACATAATTATGCTACAAGCTATAAAAGAAAGAAACTGTGGAATATAAACAGTAAAAGAAAGAGAAAACTGCAAAATTCATGTTTCATAGTTCTCTTCGCATTCGCGAAGAGAATTGTGACTTTAATAAATAAATTATAAGAAAAATTGTGATTTACTTTCAACTTTAAATAAATTATGCTTTGATCCTATTTACTTTGAAATGATATGGATTGTGTGACTTGCCAAGTATTTATTCAATTTTTATATACTAAAAAGCATAATTTAGAATGAATAGTTAATTTTAAATGTAGAAAATAGTAAGTTTTATAGGATATTTTTTTTACTGTATTACAATGAAGGATACATTCCAAACATAATGTTTTTTTTATCGGAAATTGTCAGACATAAAGCTTTTTACTTACACTTTAGAAACTGCTGCTTCGTGATACTCGAAGTCATTCGATAGCAGTGAAATTTTCGAGATAACTCTTATGTGATCGAGTTTTACATTGGTTAGTACTTTACAGAAATTGAATTACAACAACTGTTTCTTTCAGGAAGCAATTCTCTCAGGAGATAGAAAATAGAGCTGGTTTCCGAGCTCGATCCCTTGCAATACGATCCTTTTCAGAGCTTCAAATCATTTGCTTCTATTGCTAAGGTGATAAAAAATAAATTGGGGTTGATATGAGGTTAGTGATAACCTCACCCTCATGAAAAAAAAATTATTTTTAAAAAAAATTATTCAAAAGTTGCACGAAGAAGGCAGAAAAAATCAAGCACAAACGAAATATTTTAGCTATAACTTTTTTTCAAACTTATTTGGCCATACTGGCTACATTCACAAAGCTAGATAAAAACTATAAATTTGTGTTAAGATGTTTTGCTTCGTTAAAACAAATCTACAACATTCGATGAAACTCTAAACGTGATTAATATTGATAATAACAAATATCTTTAGAAAGAAAGAGAGGCTTCCATGTTAGTCTCAGTTTTCTCAGATTTTGATATAAAATATATTCAAAGACCAAGAGACATTAATTGCAAACTACAAACAATCAAAAATTGCTCTTATAAGAAATCAAAATACATAGATTATACAATTCTATGAAAATGTTTTTAGATATATTTCACCATCTTCCATTTATTGAGAAAAAAATGCATCATAAGCTTATTTTGTCAAAAGTTAATTTAGTTACTCTTCATTTTTCATTTTTTGAATACTAATCAGTTAGCTAGAAATTGTTAAATCCAGTTTCTGAAATTTCAGAGCTAATCCAAAGCGTTCTTATCTCTTTATTGTATGTAAAATCCGAATACAACACTTGTGAGCAACAAATGCAATAATAAAGACACAGAATATGTACCCCGACGCCTTCTGTATCAGTTCCTTAAAGACATTACTCCACTTTAAGCAATTCCGTGACAAAGTTTCGTGACGACTTCTGTCGTTCCTAATGTAACGTGTTGGTATAGTTTTGCTAATAGTTCCACTTGATTATTATCAGTGAAACTATGCAAATGAAGGCTTGAAAGTTTACACAATTTTCTGTTTGAAGTATTTGGCATTTCTAAAGTCCATTCATTTCATAAAAACATCGATGAAGAATATTTGTAATGTCCCTAATTTTATTTCGTATATAATTATGCAATAAATGGACATTTTAATAAAAATATAATATTTAATAAAATGTCTCAATTACCGAGCTCCAGTATTACTTTTGTCTTATTAATTTCTTCTTATAATTTATTTCATTTAAATAAATATTCTACTTATGAGCTTGAAGAATTTGCTGCTTTAGTTCATGAAAGGTATTATTCTATTTCTGTATTCTGCATAAGTGAAATAAAAACAACTGCTATACAAGAGTACATAAACAAATGCATTTCCGAAACATTTGATAAGAATAATTTCACATATTTGGTATATTTGCTAAAAGAGTGACTCAGTTTAGGAGTTTTATTGAGGAATTATCATTGAGTTTTAATTATACAAAGAAATAAAGTAGTTTAGTGAGGAAAAGAAAGTAATCAATGTTAAATAAACAGTTATTTTCTCTCCAGTGGGCTGGCACCTCAGACCTTTGGATGAGATGCCTCCGGAATGATGGTTGGTTCTCGCTGCCCGTTTGGGTATAGAAGTGGTGTGGGGTAACTACCCCTTACAGATGAAGGGACATGTCTCCTATGGGAGGGATTGTTCCGTGGCCGGTGATGACCATTGGGACTCAACCATTGTTCCTGCCTATGCTATCGCGGAGTCCGATCATTCAAATTTTTCCGTATGCCTTTGGGAGGATCATAGTAGTCAGCTATGATGATTTCCATGTAGTACTTTCTAATATTCATCCTTTTTTATGTTTGTACATGATATATATGATGACACAGCGAAAACGGACGATTTTAAAATGTTATCCGAAGTATAAATTTATCTTCACCTATATAAAGTACACATAAATTGAATGCAAAGCACCTTACATTTTTATGAGTGCTTAGAAATGTATGTAAAACTATATAATCCTTTTTAACGAAGACTAGTAAAAATGTGTGGTAAACGCTCGCTTTCTCACCGTAGCTTCTCTTTTTCATAACATTTTTTTTGTTTTCTTAACACTATAGTTTGCAAGAATAAATCGAATTAAATTCTTATGTAAAAGATAAAAATGGAAAAAAAATAAAGTTCCCCATGGAGGACACTAAAATGAAAAACCATTTAAAATAAAATTTTATTCAGATTGTTTTGAATTTTTTTAAAATTTATTATTGAAAGATAGCTTGAGCTTTTGGACACAGAAGTCATGTTTCACTCATAACGTAGGTGATCTTCAGAAACTCAGACTTTTTTTTTACATTTTAATTTGTCGGAGCATAAAATTTCAAATAAAAATTTTAAAAACATATTGAAAATTTTTCAAAATTCTTTAGATTTAATTGAAGAGTTAATAATAACGTTACTAATAATACTTAACGATATAATGATATAAATAGGTATAGGAATAGGTTTGGTATAATTTATTAAAGTTCTAATTTCCAAATTTGTAACAACGGTCACTTGCCCTTTTCTGTGAAAAAATGATTCTTTATTACTGTGTCCTTTCATTGAAAATGAAATCGAAAGGAGAATCCCTTGTATTTCAAGAAGTTCTTTTTGAATCCTAAAACACATTAAAGCACTTAATCGACATTGCTGTAGCATAACAGAAGTATCACACAAGTAAAACCATTGATGTTTGGTTATTTTGTTCATAAAATTTAACAGAAATTATATCTTCTTCATTCAAACAATATTTTCTTTTCTAAATGTTCAAGTTTAAAATATATTTGATATCTTTAGTTTACTCTAAGTGAAAAAGAAGATGCATTGCGTGTAAAATATCAAACATTTTGATACATTTTCAATTCTCCTTGAATTCTATTGATGATGATGATGTCGAGTCCGCGTTACCACGGAAAGAGGGGTGCAGTAGCTTCTGAGGGTAAAAATCCCTGAGATCCGAGGGCAGAAGTTTGACTTCTAGCTCATATGAACACTCGCTTGCACAACCCCTTTTTACAAGGTGGCTCTTTCACACACCTCACAGCTAGAACACAGAGTGAAGAACAACCATGCCCGAACCAGGACTCGAACCCGGGAAGCCGAGATCACGGGCATCTAGGCCAGGACGCCGGCTTAAATTCTATTCATTTACGGAATATCGAAGAACAAAACGATTTTTATATACGAATTCTGGCATTTGAAACTAAGATAAGGAAAGAAATGACGAATTTCCCAAACTATCTAATATAATGACTGGTATTATAATTCTTTGCATTCATTTTTTTATATTTAAAGACCGGATACTTTGTTACGTAAATGAATTACACTTTGGTTATAACACCAAAGAACAATAATTCCATTCATTTACTAAATATCAAAGACCAAACGACTTTTACTATACGAATTCCGGCACTTGAAACTAAAACACGGCAAGAAATGAGTTGGAATTTGCCAAATTATCTTATAAAATGACATTTAATATAATTATGTATACTTATTTGATATATTTAACAACTGGACATTTTATTATAGAATTGAATTACACATTGGTTATAATACTAAATGCAATCAAGTGATGAATTTTGGAAGAATATTTTATTTTGATGAATTTTATGATATAAATATATTACATAAAGTTCAAATATAGGAAGGGTTTAGCTTAAACCTTAAAAAAATGTAAAAGTAATTATGTCTTGACTTTAAAAAATTTTTCAAATTGTTTTTAAAGAGAATTTGGAAATTACAGGATCATCGATTTCAAAGATACAAAGTTCATCTAATCATAAAATCGATAAAGTTTTATTATTTTGTGTTATTGAAAAATTTATTTGACTCATACAAGACTTCGTTTCAATCGAAATTAGTTTAAGAAGTATACTTAACTTTATTGATCTTTATGAAAATATTCAAAAATTAATAACAATAAAATGTCGGAGAAAATACATAAACATCTGATAACAATTGATTAATTTCAAAGATAGTTAAACATTCTAGCTCAATAGCTATCGATGCAAAAGAGCGCAAAATAATAATTTCTATGGAACGCAATACAGAAAATAGTATTCTTGAGAAACGCAGAATGTTGTTCCTTAATTTCAAAGACAGTTTTGAATTCTAGCTTAGTAACAACTATGGAAGCAAAAGAGCGCGAAAATAATAATTTCTATGTGACGCAATACAGAAAATAGTATTCTTGAAAAACTATTAATGTTGTTTAAAAAAGCCTCCTTAATTTCAAAGACAGTTTTGAATTCTTGCTCAGTAACTATCGATGCAAAAGAGCGCAAAATAAAAATTTCCAGGGAACGCAATGCAGAAAATAGTATTCCTGAGAAACACATAATGTTGTTTAAAAAACCTCCTAAATTATAGAACTAAGAAAATATAGATATTTAAAAGATTGTAAATCTGTTCCGGATTTCCAAAATTACTAGATGAAAACACTACTTTCAGAAAACTTTTGTGAATAGACCACAATTTTTTGTTGCTGAGCCTCACACAGCCAAAATAAAGATTTTTATCAGAAAATATTCACTTTTTTAAAGAAGTTGAATTTTAAAAACATCGGATAAAAGTAGAGTGATCAGATGTTTACAAAAATACATTAATTCAATGCGCAATTCTGATTTGGTTTTGACTGAAGTTCATACTTTTTAAAACTATTGGCATTTATTAGTTATAACATAGAAAGGAAGCTTAAAAAAAACTTTGTTATTTATGGAAAATTCAGAATGAATTGAATAATTGAAAGCTTTTAAAAATAATTAAGAATTCGTTACAAAAATTCTTTTTCCCAATAATAATTTAGTAGTTGCTTTATAAATGCTATGGACATTTTGGATTTGTACTTTTTTTATTGTAAATGCTTAATTTTACTCCATTGGTAGACATTTGTATTTAATGAAAGTTACTGTGTCAATAGAAATTAAATCACACACAATTAATAAGAAAGTTTTTATTCTTCTAATTCACATAATCCACATCACGTTTTTACGAAATAATTTAAAGCACTGCTTTTTCGTTATTATTATGCATTATTTATATAGATATATATTTTTTTAATTGACTCATCTTTCTTCTAAATATTTGAAAATATGCTTCTAATTTTCTTCCCGAAATGTGTAATTATCTAAAAACTATACAAAGAGCTTTTTTTTAAAAATCGCAATCCAATTTTATTAATAAAAATAATTCATCATCTTGGGAATTTTACCAGAACGGAAAATGTGTATATAGTGATTGCAAAATATGAAATATTTGTTTGAAACCAAATTAGAATTATTCAGTAGCATTTGCATATTTGAAATACCGAGAGAGATGAAATCAAACTAAATTTAAATACTCTATAGTGATTCCCAAAAGAATTCTGCATTCCATTCGGAAGATTAGAAACAGCAATAAGGCACATGTCAAATCACACTCTCCTCTGTTCGAGAGACATGTCTAAATCCTCTGTTATCGGACAAAACGTAGGATGGGAACGCTGGGCTTGTAATCTGTGGTTTTCTGCTCCTTTGAAGAATGAATAGCCGTAGTTCTGAAATCGCTCCTATACATCAAAGTTCCCCACCCCACACAACAGATAATAATCTCATGACGGCACATCTCCCTCCAAAAGATAGGGGCTTATCGATAAGCTGTGAGGAGAGGGAGAATAAGATGGAATGTCCTTGAAGTGGGGTGTTATTAGTTTGGATGATCATAATTGGTTCTATAACGTCATGTCTTTAAATCATCTAGTTCCAAGAATGGTCCGGAAGGCAAAGAAAATGAAACAATAATGCGTCCCTTTTGACCTGAAGGAGAGACTGCAGAAATGCATCACTTACATCTCCAAGAGTTGACAAAGAATGTTACAAATAACGTTATTTCCCAAATACCACTTGGATTCGGCATGTCTAAATTTTTAATATCCTTTATGTCGCGTCAAATGGATTTAATGTAATTTTTTCATACAATTTATTGCATGAATAACTTTAAATTTTCTATTTAAGAAAGACCCAGAAAAGAATTTTCCTATCTCGATGGTATGCTTATTCTTAAGTGTCATGTTTTTGTTTATTTTTGGAATCTGCTGAAGAATATAGCACAGAGAAAATAGTTTTCTTTCAAAATATTGTAAGAAGTTTAATCCTGCGGTTCTATTCGCATTTACTGTGAGTACTTAATATTTGGGTCACTGTGATTCGATTTAACTCTGCAGGAGAATTTAAGTTTCCAAAATGACATTATGTTTATCTCTAAACAATAAGAACTGTTGTAACTGAATGAATTTAGTATAGAAGAAAAAATGATCCAGCGATTATCAAAATAAAAAGTTATATGTTTATTTAAGAAGTGAATTAAAACATTTTTTTTAATATTTCTTTCTTTTTATCTGATATGTGGAGAAAATATGTTGCATGGTATCCAATAAATGGGTCACTGTGACCCTAACTAACCCTGCAGGAGAATTCAAGTCTTCAAAATGACATTATGTTTAGAGATAAGTAAGAACTGTTATAATGGAATAAATTTAGTATAGTAGAAAAATAATCCATCGAATATCAGAATAGAAACTTATACATCTATTTAAAAATTATTTAAAACACATATTTTTTTTTAATATTGCCTTCTTTTTATCTGTTATGTGTTGAAAAATATGCAGCATGGAATCCAATAAATTATATTTATTATCACTGCTTGATGGATAGAACCTACATAGGGCGCTTTTGTAATCTAGTTGAAAATTAACAGCGGAAATTGGTAAATAGTTTTATCTTTTTCCATATGATGTTTCGACTATACTTGGCGAACTCTTCATTTCTAAAAATGATCTTCCTTTTATTAATTTATTTTAAATGACAATATTCCAAAGAATCCGTTCAAAAGAATGATTATTCATTTAGTTAATGTCATAATTTTGCTAAATGTGAAGTTGAAAAAGAAATTAATTAGGCAGTGTATAAGTTACAAAAGTATTCGATAAAAGTAACAAATTTAATGAAAAATGTAAAGTTGGAAAACACTACAAAAAGGTTTGAAAACAAGCAAAACGGTATCTTAATCAGTCGACTATTTGACACATACATAAAACCACAGCCTGACCTGCATTCTTTTAAATATCAGTCATGTACAGAATAATGTAAAGTGTTTAAAAACTGACTGGCCAAAGATTGTTGTTTATTCATAATGAAGAGGTTGTTCTATAGTACAGGGTGCCAAAAAAGTATCCAAACACTCGTTTTTGCTCGTAATTTATAAAAGTTAAAGGTAAAAATGTCCTTCTATTTGGGAGAATATCTTCTTTAAAAATATGTAAATGCATATGAGTGGACATATACTTATTTATTTTTGCATTATCTTCAAATTTTCTAATTTTAACCTCTAATATTTCGTCTTTTAACTGATTCTGAATGTTGAGAATGTTTATGTTTGAGTAAATCTAAATTTGAAAACGATACCTTATATCTAAATTTATTTCATATTCTTATCGAGGACATATTTTAGAAGCGATAGACATTTATAGTTGTATAGAGCTATTATTATTTTAGGATTAAACAGCAGTGATTGAATACTTTCTGGGGGAATTGTACCAGCAGGAAAATGCATATAGTATATTTTTATCGCACTTATTGGCTTATGAAAATACGGTAGACAGTCAATCGTTGGATAATCAAACCATCGTCAACCTTTTAACATATGGGGATCAAAATTTAATACTAACCTATACTTCAGATGCTAAAACTGTGACTAAATTCCATTTACTTAAGCTGCTGCGCTTTTGCTTATCACTTATGCATTATCGCGTTTATATGCACAAGAAAAAAACAGACCGACACATGGTCAACTCCTTGTTCAGATTTATTTTTAAATCTGATACATATCTTCATTAGAGATTTAAAATCTGTGTACCAAATTTTATCCACTTTTCGTTTGTAGCTAACGTATAAATTCATATTCGGACAGCCTGACAGACTTCCTCTAAAGGTATTTCATTCAAAATTTGATAGAAATCCATATATTTAATGTAAAAATCCACATTTCTTCCATCTAGCTCGAAGACGTTTTGAGTTATCTTGTTCCCGACGGAGAGACTAACACACGTAATTCTAAAATGTGGTTTTAGACACAAGTCGGTCTGAATCCTGGATATTCGTTAAAACCTTGATTATTTTTTTTTTATGATTACAGTACTTTCTCTTTGTAGACTTCGGACACGTGGTAGTAAAATTACATTCAACAAATTCAATTTACATTCAAACAATTCAAATTACATTCAAACAATTCAAATTACATGTGTTTTTACTCTTAATAATAAAAACATGTATTTTCAAAATTATTTTTATTTTTTGTTTCTATATAATTTTTCTGGCAGTTTACAAAAAAGTTTTTAAAAAAATATTTGTCTTAAATTAACTATCGCATCAAATTCAGTTAAAAATTTTATTAGGAAACTTGAAATATTTTGAAAAGAACATCTTTGAAAGAGAATTAAAATTATATTATAAATACTACTTAATAAAATTTCAGTTATCGAGGAAAAACAAAATAAAGAAGGTATAGAAGACATTCACTTAAAAACGAAGAATTAAACACCTGTGAAACGAAGGTATGTTTGATACAAAAAATTGCAAGTTTCCATTAGGTCATTGCCGTAAACATGCAAACATTTAATTGCAATTAAATGAAGGAAATGGAAGTAAAATGTTATACTGTAGATCCCGATAAGATTTGGTACGAAATGATTGTCCATAAAATGAATCAAATGAAATGGAATACGTAGCATTTTGTTTATTGTTCTTTGCATTTTCAATGATATGTAGAATTAACACGGAACTCATTTGCCATTGCTTTTGGGATACTTTAATTGAAGGACGATTTTTGAACCGTTAAAATTTAATTCGGCGTATTTTGAAATTCAATGATACAATTTTATTTCTACTCAAACTGTTCCGAGTTTCATCTATTAAATGAAGTCACATTTATTTCAATTTCTTTTGAATTCGGAGGGGGGTTCCCATTTGTTCTCAAGTCATATTAACCCTGCATGCTTTAAATATCAAAAAAATATTTTTAAATATCTTAAAACATTTTTATACACAAAATGGGTTTGATAATTGTGTACAGTTTCACTTTATATTTCTTTATTTCTACATTCAGTTTTCATTGGAATATAAGGTAAACCATATTTCCCGATTGCCATTTTCAAAAACTAAACAAAAGAATAGAGTTGTGGCATATTTTTATGATTATTGATTTTATTGTGAATATTATGATTAATTATGAATAATAAGAATTATGGATTCATTAAAAAGTTAATTCAGTAGCTTGATGAATTATTTTCAATTGTTTTTAAAATAAAAGCCCTTAATTTTAGTTTAGGTAATTAATGACTTAGTTAACATTTTGATGATTATTGGTTTTATTATGACTGAATGCTACTAATTATTAATTCGTTAAAAGGGTAATTCAGAAGCTCAATGAATTATTTTCAATTGTTTTTAAAATAAAAGCCCTTAATTTTAGTTTAGGTAATGATTTAGTTAACATTTTGATGATTATTAGTTTTATTATGACTGAACATTACTAATTATTAATTAATTGAAAGGGTAATTCTGTAGCTCAATGAATTATTTTCAACTGTTTTTAAAATTAAAGCCCTTAATTTTAGTTTAGGTAATGATTTGGTCAACATTTCTTACCGTATTGGAGCTATTTAATAGGTCTTGAAAGATAAATGAAGGTTCGTAACTTTAAGTATGCATGAATTTTTTGTATTTATGTAGTGACGAGCGCCATCTGCTGGTTGTTAGACGGAGTTGACGCTGGTTAGACGGAGAGCAGATCAGACGGATCTGGAGGAAAGTAAAGACGTGGCAGATCAGACGGATCTGGACGAGAGTAAAGACGTGTCAGATCAGACGGATCTGGACGAGAGTAAAGACGTGTCAGATCAGACGGATCTGGACGAAAGACGAGACGCGACGTATTCGACGAAATCTACTGAATGTTCAATTCTTTTATGTTAATGTATATATATCCTAAATGTCCTAATCGTCCTAAATGTAATTAAATGTGCGTTCTAAAATAGTAGTGATTTCTGAGTCCTACAAAATATGGGGGTTCGGCCGAGATATTAATGAAGAGCCAAACAGGAGTGAAATTTGACGTAGAGCAATTTGACGTGCTACAATAAACCTTTTGGATACCAACTCCTTGTGGACTGACGCAGTGTGGATCGACGTTGAAGAAATTGTGAGTACAATTTTGATTTATTCTCAAGTATGGCATTTCTTACACGAGCACGAAAGAGCGACTTACTAACTTTAGTAGACGAATTAGAACTAACGGCACCACAGGATGCCAAAGTGCGACAGTTAGTTACAATGATAACAGAGTCGAAAGACTATGACGAAGAGTTCGTAAAAAACTTACTTTTAACTATCACTCAGGAGCGCGAAAGGTTAGATGCTGAAAAGGCCAAAGCCGAAAAGGCTAAGGCAGAAGCCGAAAAGAATGAGCGTGAATATACTTTGAAAAAGTTAGAACTTGAGTTAAAAAGTAGAGAAAATACTTTAACTGCATCAGATATGCCTAAGACTGATATATTAAAATTGCTAAAAAATTATGATAATAGCGGAGACATAAGTGTTTACCTTTCGTTATTTGAGAAACAAATAAGTAGGGCTAACATTGCAAAAGAAAACTGGATTTCTTATTTACTCGGGTTATTACCATTGGATATAGTCAATTTAATTGTTCGCGAACCTGATCCATCAGCTAATGACTATGATTACATAAAAAAAACTGTTGCTTAAAAGATTTAAATTAACTTCCGAACAACTCAGGCAGAAGTTCTTTACTCACAAACGAGATTCTTCTTCATCATGGCGGGATTTCGGTTTTGAACTGAATAACTTTTTTGAGGAATGGATAAATTGTTTAGAAATAACCGATTTTGAAGATTTAAAGCAGCTAATGGTCGTTGACCAGTTAAAGAGTAAAATACCAAATGACGTACGCGATCATTTTCTCGACGATTTGCCCAAAATAAAGAAAGTAGAAGATTTGGTTAATAAACTGGACGAATATGAAGCTGCACGAAGTCACCTTAAAAAGGAAACAAACAGAAATTGGCGTGTTTCCGAAAACAGAAGTAAATTTGATATCGCGAAAGAAGCTAAAAATTCACCATTGCCGTTCGTTCGTGCTCAAAAGAATTATGTTGATGATAATTACTATAACAAGAGTAATAATAAATGTTTTAATTGTAATGAGACTGGCCATAAATCAACTAATTGCAAGTTTAAAAACAAAGGATTGAAATGTTTCCAATGTGGTAACTTTGGCCACAAAGCCAGTAACTGCCCGCAAAGAGATTTTAAAGTGTCTCTCTCTAATAAAGTATATACTCGTAACTCTCCAAAAACTGTAAATAAGCTTAGTAAAAATGTTGAAATAAATGGTGTAAATTGTGATGCATTAATTGATACTGGAAGTGATATTACTATGATTAATTATGATTTTTATTTGAAAATTGGTAAACCTAATTTAATGACTGATAATGTGAAATTAGCTGGTATAAGTGGAGATAGCATTACTCCTCTAGGTTTTTTTTATTGTGATATATTAATTGATGAATATGTAATATCAACTAATGTGTATGTGTTAGAAATAATGCCGAACGAAATAATCATCGGCATGGACGTATTAAATAACCTAAGCTTTTCATTCCAAGAAAATCAAATTATCATTCATGAAAAAAGAGCCCAAATAAATTACACCCGGCTGGTGAGAAACGAGGTCAAGGTCGTATCACTACGTTCCTCGGAGCTGAAAAGAGACAGTCAGGCACCTATTTTTGCTGAGACTGGCAATAAAATAAATACACATCCTCTCCCATACTTCATTCATTTAGCGGATTCGATAAACTATGATGAAATCGACATGAGTCATGTAAAAAAACCGTTGAGACAGGAAATAAATCGTCTTTTAAATAAGTATTCGCCAAACAAAACAAAAAGTACGGATTTGCAAATGAAAATAATATTGAGCGATGATATTCCGATTAGTCATAACCCTCGAAGGCTGCCTTTTAAAGAACAAAAATTCGTTGAAACTCAGATTGATAAATGGTTACAGGAAGGGATAATAAAACCCAGTTGTTCAAATTTTTCTTCACCTGTGGTTTTGTGTAAGAAGAAGGATGACAGTTATAGGTTATGCATTGATTATCGTAAGCTAAATAAAAAGATGATTAAAGATCGGTACCCTTTACCCCTCATAGAAGATTTGCTCGACAAACTTGAGCAATCAAAAATATTTACTACTTTGGACTTGAAAAACGGATTTTTTCATGTAGACGTAGAGAAAGATAGCACAAAATTTACGTCTTTTGTAACACATCATGGCCAGTGGGAATTTCTTAAAGTACCATTTGGACTTTCCAATAGTCCGAGTGTATTTCAGCGTTACATTAATGTGATATTCAGGAATTTGATGCTAGATGGAACTGTACTGATTTATATGGATGACATTATTATTCCATCCAAAACCGAGGAAGAAGGGCTAGAAAAATTACAACGTGTTCTAAAGGTTGCATCAGAGTACGGTTTGGAGTTTAATTTTAAGAAGTGTCAGTTTTTAAAACCACAAATAGAATTTTTAGGCTATAGAATCCAAAACGGAACTATACAACCCTCTGTATCTAAAACGGTAGCTGTACAAAAATTTCCACAACCACAAACTGTTAAACAAGTACAAAGCTTTTTAGGCCTTACTAGTTATTTTCGGAAATTCATACCCCACTATTCAAAAATCGCAAAACCGCTTAGTGATCTACTAAGAAAAGACGTTGCATTTAAGTTTGAATCTGAACAAAAGGAAGCTTTTCAAAAACTTAAAGATATTTTAACTCAAGAGCCAGTTTTGCATCTCTATCAACAGGGATCAGTTTTAGAACTTCATACAGATGCTAGCAGTCAGGGGTTCGGAGCAGTGCTGCTGCAACAGGGAACCGACAATAAGTTTTATCCTATTCATTATTTTAGTCGAAAAACATCTCCACAACAAGAAAAATATAGTAGCTATGAATTAGAAGTTTTGGCTGTAATCGAAGCGTTAAAAATATTTAGACATTATTTACTGGGTTCTAAATTTAAAATTGTGACTGATTGTTCCGCTTTTCAACAAACTATGAGTAAAAGAGATCTTACACCAAAAGTTGCAAGATGGGCTTTACAATTAGAGGAATTTGATCACCAAATTGTTCACAGATCAGGAAAACAAATGGCACACGTAGATTCTCTTAGTCGAAACGCAGTACTTGTTGTTACTCGTTCATATAGTGAAGTGACCACTAAAATAGCCAATGCTCAAAATCAGGACGAATTCCTTAAGAAATTGAAAGCTTTGATAGATAAACAAGAAGACGGTGAACACATTGTGAGAAATGGAGTTTTATACAAATACGATAATGGTAGAGAATTGCTCATAGTCCCAGAAGCCTTACAAAGAGAAATTATTCGAGAAATTCACAATAAAGGACATTACGCTGTGGCTAAGACGGAAGAAATTTTAAAGCAAGAATTTTACATACCAAAGTTGAGGTCAAAAATAGAAAGTGTGATTGCCAATTGCGTGGAGTGTATTCTTTGTAATAAGAAACGTGGGAAAGGTGAAGGTTTCCTTAACCCCATCCCAAAAGAAAATTTGCCTTTAAGTACATATCACATAGATTTCATTGGCCCTATGCCTTCTACAAATAAGAACTATCAGCATATTTTTTCAATAGTCGACGCTTTTACAAAATTTGTCTGGTTGTACCCGGTTAAATCAACATCTACTCAGGATGCAATAACTAAACTTAAGCTTCAACAATCTACTTTTGGAAATCCGACAAGAATAATAACAGACAGAGGTTCAGCTTTTACCTCAAAAGAATTTGAAACATACTGTCAGGATGAAAATATTGAACATTTCAAAATTAGCACTGGAATTCCTCGCGGAAATGGGCAAATTGAAGTAATGCATAAAATTTTAATACCCATTCTATCAAAACTCTCAATAACAGACCCTACCAAATGGTATAAACATGTTGCATCAGTGCAAAAAATAATCAATAGTACTGTTTCGAGGAGTACAAAGTTTACCCCGTTTGAGCTTTTAACTGGTGTAAAATTAAAAGATACAACTGATTTACATTTAAAGGAAATATTGGAAGAAGAATACACAAAAGCAATGATGGAAGATCGAAATAATATGAGAGAAGAAGCAAGGGAAAACATTTTGAAGATGCAAGAAGAGAATCGGAAAAGTTTCAACAAACGAAGAAAAGTGGCGCGCATCTACAAACTTGGTAAATTAGTGGCCATACAACGGACGCAGTTTGGAACTGGACTCAAACTAAGACCAAAGTTTCATGGACCATATCGGATTGTTAAGGTTAAACCTAAAGATCGGTATGACGTTGAAAAAGTTGGATGTCATGACGGACCAAATACAACTTCCACAGCAGCCGATTTTATGAAAGCATGGTCTTCAGACTAAAAGAAAAAAAAAATGTTTATTGTTTTATCCAGATACTGTTTTCTTTTTTTTATTCTTTCAGATTTCTCTACTTTCATATAACTTTCGAGGACGAAAGAGACGTCAGGATCGCCGAATGTAGTGACGAGCGCCATCTGCTGGTTGTTAGACGGAGTTGACGCTGGTTAGACGGAGAGCAGATCAGACGGATCTGGAGGAAAGTAAAGACGTGGCAGATCAGACGGATCTGGACGAGAGTAAAGACGTGTCAGATCAGACGGATCTGGACGAGAGTAAAGACGTGTCAGATCAGACGGATCTGGACGAAAGACGAGACGCGACGTATTCGACGAAATCTACTGAATGTTCAATTCTTTTATGTTAATGTATATATATCCTAAATGTCCTAATCGTCCTAAATGTAATTAAATGTGCGTTCTAAAATAGTAGTGATTTCTGAGTCCTACATTTATATTATGTTTTATTTTATAAGTCTCTGTTTGTTTATTCTATTCTATTATGTTTCATTTTTCTAAAGCAACTTTCTATTATTAATTATTAACCCTTTGTACTCGGATGGTGCCTCTCACTTACCATTCAAGCCGGTACATCATTTTGACGTTTTACTTATTTATTTTTCAAATTTGATTGCCTAAAACGCCTACAGAATGGCAAAAAAAATGTAGATTAATATTTCAAAGAAATTCGATTTAAAACGATTACGTATATTTATTTTTCAAATCAATAAATAAATCTTTGCATTAGGTGAATAATTAAGCATCGAATTACTTTACCGAGTGCAAAGGGTTAAAAATAAATTTCAAACAATAACATTAGATTTCAGTTACATTTATTGATTTACATGAAATGAATTCAAAAATTGACATACATTTATTGTCTGTTAACAGGTGCATTCGGCAAATCAGATTTTGCTTAAACAATAGAGTAACCACTTTCCCAACACGGAATTCATTCTCTCTCAGAATACTGAAAAATGTATGATACCAAATTGAATTCTCTCTGATCGAATATAAATTAGGAGCGGGCCTCTTAAAGATTCGAGTTATCTCGCGTTTTGCGATAACTCTCGAGTCGAGAAATTCCCTTTAAAGGTACAATGATACTCCGTTTCTCGACATCTCTTCCTGTCGTCTTATTTCGAAAGCCCGTTAAACATTCAGAACCCAATCTTGACCGGATATAAGTCTGCCATTCCCTACGGAGCCGGGATCTGACCATCAGATTCAGTGACAAGTACCGGATTAGAGTGATGATGCATCAGGATCCGGCAGATGCTTCTCTGTTGATGCTTTCGAAAGGTTAATCATCTCATGAAACCAAGATTAGACGCTGCCTACATTGCCTATTTATACAGATGAAAATGTTTTTAGGAGCGAAAGGAAAACGAGTAGTTACCAGGGAGAATTTCAAGCAAAAGGATTAGTTGGGGAGAAAGAGTTGGCAGAGTATACTTCTTACTGATTTACTTTGGTTTAGTTTAGTTGGTTATTTAATGAAGGAAATGAAAGCTTAATCATTTTCCCCAACTTTATTAACTGGATTAGCTTTATTAACTACAAGGCCGTGATTTCTTTACACTGAAATTAAATTTACTAATGAAAGTATTACTATGAAAATCAGCCAATATATTCTGCAGATATTTTTCTTGAGATATAAATATGTTTTCGAAATTTTTCAAAATATATTATCATTGAAAAAAAGTAATTGCGTTTGAATATACATTTTTTCTCAAATTACATGTAACAACAAATAATATTCTTGGGAAAACATATTACTTTTTACTTTTTTAAATCACATTTATTTTTCCTGCATACAAATTTATATAGGAAACAATATAATGGAAAACTCAAAAATTATATGAAAAACAAAAAATAAAATACAAAATGAGAATCCATAAAATTGATCCTTTTTTTTTTATCTGCATCATTTTTACGCACAAACTTGTGCTCATTCGTAGCACGATTTTCGAGAGCATTTTAAATATACAGGATAAGTGCTGGTATAAAAATCAGCCCGTAAATTCTGTATATATTTTTCTTGGTATATTAATATACTTTAGAAGTTTTCAAAATACATTATCACTAGAAAAATTAAATATATTTGAACATACATATCAGAATCAGTCAAATGCGAACTTTCATCGAAAAAATCTTCTGTACCATTATCCTCATCACTAAAATCACTTCATTTAAAAGTCTCTGGAGCTTTGTTTCATAAGAAGATCAGTAGGCTGGATGATATTTCGAAGACAAAGCTTTAGAGGCCTCTTCTAAGCCGTGTATAATTTTAGAACCTTAAAAGAGAAGTGCGGTCTCACAAACGTCGCGTAAAGAAATAACTGAAATATTTTTTAAAAAAGCATCTGCTGAAACCAGTTGAAAAAGTGCGCTTGCAGTAAATTTCATAAAACAAGAAGCTACAGGGTCAATCCATTCGACTGAGCAAAAAATAGAATAAGAGTGACTGAAAGTCCATTATTAGCGGTCTGAGGTACCGCACCTCCCAAGGTAAGGGTTAATAAAGAGTAAAAGGTGGAAATATAAAATTGTGTGACATTCCATAAATTCCCAATACATATATTTATCATCCATTACAAAATCTAAAAATATATATATTTTTTAAATTTATAGTCCCAGCTCCATAAAAATATAGACATTTTACTAAAAGTTCTTTTCGCGCCTTTTTATTTAACTATTGTGTTATGTCTGACTATTGTGTTATAAGAGGTGGAAATACAAACATTGTGTGACATTCTATAAATTTCCAATACATATTTTATCATCCATAACAAAATCTAAAAAGATTTTTTAAATTCCTTGTTTCAAATCCATAATATTATACACATTTTACTAAAAGATTGTTTGATTTCTTTCTATTTAATTATTGTGTTATGTGTAACTATTATGTTATAAAAGATAGAAATATAACCATTGTGTGGCATTCTATAAATTTCCATTACATATATTTAGCATCCATAACAAGATATAAAAATATTATTATTTTTTTTAATTTCTAGTCCCAGATCCGTATAAATATAGACATTTTAGAAAAATTCGTTTGACATCTTTTTATTTAATTGTCGTATTATTACTTATAAAGCAATAAATGCAATGTTAAATCATAAACCATAAAATATGATTACTTAAAATCTGGTATTTAAGGTATTAACGTGGACAAATATATATATATATATATATATATATATATATATATATATATATTTAAAATTGCTAATTTAAAGGAGTGAAAATTGTTCAACATTTTTCCAAAAGGTAGCACTTTAATTAGCACTGAGGCGATAAACTATGTCTTGCTCTTATCGTCTGTTTCTTGTTTTATTATTTTGAGATGAAAAACACGAATTTCTTTACCTGATGGCTTTTAACTTTAGATATTTCATACTGGAATTATAGAGAAGGTGAAGAAAAACTATGTACATTCTATACATAGCTCTTAACAAACTTACAATAGCTTTATCTATATAAAGAACAATTCAAGCAGTAAAACTTATTTGTAACGAAAAAGGTATTAATAAACTTAAAATGTTATAACTTACACCTAGTCGGAAAATAAATTTTTCACTGCAAAAAAAAAAAAAAAAAAAAAAAAACTGATATTAGTACCACGGGTTATTTTTTTCATTTGATGGTTTTGACTTTATTTCTAGTCATTCAATAGCAGTTCTGAAGCAAAAAGTTCCACAAAATTTCAAGAGCTCTTCTCGAAGAACATATATGGATCATACATACAACTGAAAAGTAAATTTAAACACTTTATGGTTACTAGAAATGTATCAGAGAGACACATAACTGGGGTATTGTTGATTAAATGACACCTTCCAAAAAGGCTTGGAAATGGCTTCGAGAAGTGGAAATTTTGTTCTACAAGTGTTGTAATATAAAATGGATTATTAATCCACCAGTTCTAATAAAAAGGAAATTATCTTCAGATATAATGTAAAATAATTTTTTCATAAATTATTGTCACCTTTTAGAATTAGACAAAATGTTCTAAACTGTTTCATTTATCTTCGTAGAGTTTATGAACAGAAACATAGTGGTAAGTAAAATATATCTAAGTATTTTAATTCCATATCCTATATTTTATTTGTGTATATTATCTATATCAGTTGCTTACGTAATGCTAAATAATATCAGAAGTCTACGTAATCTCAATCTGGTGGTTACTGGAAATGAAATTTGATTATTTTATTAATATGAAATATTGGTTTGAAACAAACTTGGTCTTAGAAAACATATGAATAGTAGTAAAAATTAAGTTATTAGCTGAATTAACTTTTTTAAGACTGTAGTTAAGTAAGAAATGAAAAAATAAGGATTCTTTTTTAAGATCCAAGCAACCCTGCTTACGGTTTTAATTACACAAGTAATGATTGAATTTGACATGAATTTTATTTTAATGCATATCATTAAGGAGAGCTGTAGTGGTCTGATGGCAAGATTTTCGATTTAGTATTGGAGGGCTGTAGGACTGAAACCAGATTTCCTCGATGGTGCAAATGTATGTACACCTGATACTGCAAACCTCCCATTACGTGCCAAATATCCACATTAGATATAGCTTGAAAATTGTAATTCAAATTAGGGCATTGAGTGTTATCTCATCATGGTTTATACCGGCCAGTTCTTATACAAGAACTACCTTCGCCTAGCCTCCAAACGGATTACTAAACTAAGAATATTGATAAAAGTTAAGGCCAAAGTGGAATATTATTACATATCTAAATACTAATACTTGCCATTAAATTATTAATATAATTATAAAAGATTTATTTAATATAAATTTATTTTTCTTTCTTTAGACCTTCTCTCTCTCTCTCTCTCTCTTATTTAGTCTTTTTCAATTACTTTATCTTGTTTTCGTCTATCTCTTTCGTTTCAAAACAGTCCTTAAATTACTGACGTAAACAGATAGTATAGAACATCCAGAAATTGTTCAGGGTATCTTCCCCCATTTTTCAGACTTGGAGAAGAAGAACAGTAGCACCGTCTGTGTACCTTTCTAATAGTAGTATTTAGATTGGGGACTCTCTAAGACGATGGACCCCAGGTGCTTTGTAACTCTGTTCTCCCTATAATTACGCCACTGCCAAAGATGTTATTAATTCAGCACGGATGGCTTGATGACTGATGAATACAAATTATTTTGCTTTTGCATTTGGGCTAAATAAAATAGTCCTGTACTGATTTTCCCAAGCACTGAGTTTTGGATATTCTGAGTTAGCACTTAGAATATCCAAAATCAGTTTCTGAAATGGAACATTGGATACCACTCTATAATTCTTTTCTATACTAAAAAAGGAAACAAAAACTTTAAAAATTACACGAAGTAACCATAATCAAATGGAAATTAAAATTGTTTCGTGTAATTTTTGAAATTATTGGGTTATATTTATTGCAATTATAAAATTTCAGCCTTAAGATAATTTTGAATTGAGTAGTATCTCATATTGCAAGCAGCAAGATGTCTGTCTTTCACAAAAAGCCTCTATATTCACCTGCTCTAGTGAGACCGGCGATCGTTGTTTTAAGAGAAATACATATCAAATATTACCATTCAATCATCTGAAAATTTCCATATACCATATTTTTAAAAAATACCAAATGATATCCACATATCTTGTGTATTCATTTACAACTTTTTACTATACTATCTACAATAAAAAAGCCTGGATCATATTTGTGAAAATAGTATTAATTTATTAAAATGCAGAATAAAATGTTCTGGTTTGTGGTAATTCTTTTCAAAGTATTTTTTAATCAAAAATCAGATTACGGCTATATGAGCAGATCACTTATCTAAACTTTTCAACAATAAATCCTTCCAACAGAACACAGATATTTGCGTGACATGTTCCAATTTCATATTTTCATAACATCAAATGTACGCTTGGAACATAAAATTATAATCTAAAAACTGTGAAAATGATAATCTATGAATATCATCGTTAGTGGTAATGTTTCAAAATATTTTTTTAATCAAAAGTCAGATAACGACTATATGAGCACACCACTTATCTAAACTTTTCAACAATAAATCCATCAAAACAGAACACAGATATTTGCGTGACATGTTCCAATTTCATATTTTCATAACATCAAATATACGCTTGGAACATAAAATTATAATCGAAAAACTATGAAAATAATAATCTATGAATATCATCATACGAATCTCCTTCTTTCGTTCGCTTTCGAAATGAAATATTCTCTCGTCGATTCTAACTGGTGCAAGAAATAATGCTATTCAAATAGCACATTTTAAAATCAGCCGAAAATAAAAATGTTTATTTCCGTGATATTAAAGGAGAAAACTCGGAAGTCATTTATTTCGCTCGAAGCAAGAGAATATTTTTACATGAAAAAACAATTTAAGATACGTATCCAAACTCAAATTTCAAAGTAGATTTATTATTTATTAGAAGCGAATATTTTATTTTGCATTTTGCCAAA
This sequence comes from Argiope bruennichi, assembly GCF_947563725.1. Lineage (NCBI taxonomy): Eukaryota > Metazoa > Arthropoda > Arachnida > Araneae > Araneidae > Argiope > Argiope bruennichi. The sequence goes on from NC_079162.1 coordinate 123,828,049, forward strand.
TGATTTTTCTTATGGTCATTTATGAAAACGGAAGACAATAATGGGCCATCGGAACAACAAATGTAGGTTTCTTCGGTTTCTCATTCGGAATAAAATGGTGCATCAATCCAGCTGAAGTGGAGGGGAGAAAAAACGTTTAACATTTTGCGAGTCATTTTACGCACCACTGACATAAAAGCAAACATATATTACAGATAAATAAAAAGAAACATCTTTTTCATTATTAATTTATTTAAATACCCTTAAGATAATGACATCAATTTGCAGGTAGCTCCGTTAATGTAGCTTTTTATTCCAATTTATATTCTAAACAAGATTATCTAAAACTAAATGCTTAAAAACTTATATCCTAGTAAATTGATACTATGAGATAGGAACTCTCGCCGTTATAAGATCACATTTATAAGGTCAAGCCTTTTCATATCTTTAAATAGCATTGTTTTAAAAACTAGCGCATAAACCGCTAGTCAGTTGCCCATGCAGTCTTCTCGGAAGCACAAAATTAAAATGAGATATATGTTGTACATTATTTAATTCACTGTCCTTATTTTATCCATGTTATGACATTATTTCTTCCAATGTATCCTTATTTTTATCCGATTTATGTCCTTATTTAATTCAATTTATCCTTATTGTATCCAATTTATCCTTATTTCATTCCAATTCTTGCCCAATTTAATCCAGTTTACGCTTTCCAAAGAGGCAATGTCTTATTTATTTACTAGCCGCTGTATTAGCTCCTCCACCTACGTTTATATATAAGAAAATGTAAAATACATATCACCCTTGTGGGTATACGAAAGGGGGGGAGTGGTTACCTCCCATCAAATGACGGAACATTCTACCTAGGGGAAAGGTTATATCGTGGTCGGTGATGGCTCTTAGGACTCAACCACAGTTTCTGCCAGAGTTCATGCCGGTTGTTGAAGTGTTTCTCTGGCCCTTCGGTTGGGTCGGAGAGTTAGTGTATGACTTAACTAAACCAATGATCTATTAATGTAGGGAAATGTACCATAAATAGGGTGGTTAAGTGACTGAATGCTAAAAATGTAAAATAATTTATTTCATACTCATTTTAAAAAATTTGTTAAGTAAAAAAAATTTTAAAGAATAATTATCAAGCATTTGTCATATTTATAGAACATCGATTCAATTAATATAACAAATCAGAAATGATATAAAAATTAGTTGATAGCAGAAAGTTCCAACGAATTCGAAACCATTATCAGATGAACCAATTTTCTCAATGCTGTCCTGTTTTTTCAAATTCTAAAAATGAAGCATTTTCTGTGACCTCGAAACAGTTTTGTAACAAAAACCTGGCTGGCATCGAACTTTTCGAAAGATAAAGGGAAAAAAATAAGTTAAGTGCGAGCAAAAGAATTAAAAATATGTTCTTAGGGAAAAGAAACCGAGAGAAATGTTTCATAAAAGGGAAAAACTGAAGATTGCCAAGCAGTATCGAAAACCTATATTGCTAGAAACTTCGATGGAAAAAAGCAAGTTTTAAGTAAGATAAGGATATGTGAAAAATAAAAGAAATTTCTAGCTTAGTTTTAAGTATTTATAAATCACAAAGAAGAGTTTGTAAGAAGAGAATTACGAAATGCATTAAACAATACGAAAAAAAAATCATAAAACTCTTCGCTGAAAATCCAGAAATATTTCCTTTGTTTTATTCCATTTTTTTAAAAAAAATTAGCAAGAAATATTCTTTTCTATTCGTTACTTTTACATTTTAACTTCTGCTTCAGAAGATGCATTCGGTAAAGAGTTAGTTAAGTAGCTTAATTTTTTGTAACTTTACTTTAATTATTGAAATTTTATTTTAAAAAATAGCTTTGGATTAAAAAGCGCTAATTTAGATTTCTGTGTGACAATTTATTTTTTCTATTTAATTAGGGATGCTTGATAATTATTCCCTTAAAAAGTAAATTTAGAAAAGGTTTAAAAAAGAATATGAAATAAATTATTATACATTTTTAACACTCAAACTGTGCTTAGCGCCATATTTATCGAACATTTTTGCATAATTGGAATGTAATTTATACATAGATTCCCGTATTATGGGTAGACAAAGTATTTGAAAGAAATAAGATATATACGTCTAGACAAAAGGTAAAGATAAGAATTTTTCAAAAAGGGATAATTTTATATGGATTAAGTTTTAAAATTCTCTATGTTTCTACGCATATTTGAATGGGCTTCCTTTTCTAACATTAACATTTCTAACTTTCCTTTTCTAGTGGCTTCCTTTTCTAACATTATAATATGTTTCTTCCGAAAATAAATCACTATGGCCCAGTGGGAAAGTCTCACTCACAGAAGAAAGGATCGCGAACATGAGACTTCAAAGATCGTAGTAGTTTAATTCTGTCAGATGTTAATATCCTACTTTATATATCATATGTAAATTTGGAGGAAGGAGTGTTCGCCCAAGTATCGCTTTCGTCATCTGATCGCTGATCAAATAGGCAAACTTTGTTTCGAATAGAAACTTACTTAGAAACTTTAGATAGAAATCAGACATTTTTCACACAGTTAAGTAATAGAACATTTTTCATACTGTTTTTCTTTCAGATAGTTCATTTTTACTATTTAAAAGGAAGGATTTGCATCCTCTCGCTGAAGTGTGAAGAAATTAGGAGAGGGACTGAAATATCTTTCTCGTGATATGAGCACATTTTAAAATTCGCAACACAACGGGCAATTATCAAGCTACAAACCGGATGGTAATCGTTGTCCACCAGTGCTCAAATGTGGGAGAGGAGAAGCTTTTTATTTTAGTTTCTTAAAATTTTGGAAATAAACTTCTTTCGCTAATTAAAAAGTGACAAAAGAAATATTGCATTTTGAAATTAAGAAAAGCATAGACAAAATAAAAAAGCAAATATTACAATATAAAATCGATAATTTTTTAATTAAATTCTTACAGTTTCCTAATAAACCGAAATCTGTTTCATATGATAAAAATTTTATCGTTTTACCCTCAATGATTTTTAATTTCTATCATAGATGTCCTTCGATTAATAATATTTAAAACAAACTATGAATAACCGTATTTTATACCTCATAGACACTGAAAATAAAATTGTTTATTTCGAATGAAGAATATATTTCAAAAATTTTTGTTCTATTCCAACGATTTTTTCATCTATTTTCAGCAAACTGAAATATAAATAGTAAAAGATGCCTAAACAAAAGGAACATCGAAAGACAACCCATTTCAACTTTTTTTTCAGATTTTAAGCAAAACGTGACGAATTTTTTTCCAGTAAATCTACCAATTTCAATCTACCTAAATCTTTAAATTTTAACATTTGTTATTCATAAGTATTTGACAAGTTTTTGTAACCAAACTCTTAAATCATGCATTAAAATATTTTCTAGAAATTATTCCGTACTTAAAGTATAGTATAGAACTATAACTTCCGTACTTGAGCATAGTATTGTTACGGAGTTTCTTCAACTCCGGGTTCTTTTTTTGATAGTGGGTGTATGGGGTGAGATCACACAATCAGTAGGCCTGAGAAGAACACAACGACGACGTTTATCTACACGAAGACACGATTACACAAAGACGACGTTTATCTACACGAAGACACGATTACACAAAGATGACGTTTATCTACACGAAGACACGATTACACAACGACGACGTTTATCTACACGAAGACACGATTACACAAAGACGACGTTTATCTACACGAAGACACGATTACACAAAGACGACGAACACACAAATATTTACAGCTGAGACGAACACAGGACAGCACACTACAGACGACTGTAGCCCACAAGTAGTAATCGTCCATAGCACACGAAGCGGCTAGACAGAATCCAGCCGGAGTGGGGATCCTCGGAGCTTCACTCTCGGGTCTCTCCAACGGCTGAATTTCTCGCTTTAGCTGCCGACTCACTACTTCCCACAACTGGCTACTAAACACAATATACGACGCTGCCTCCAAAGTAGACAACAGGATTAGGCACACAGCAGATCAGTACTCGCTCCACACAGCGCTGGTAATTCGCCGTTGCTTTGCTATCCTCTCGAAGATTCGTACATGTCGACGACTCCAACTTCTCACTCTTCAGCTTGAGAGTGCCGGTCTTTTATAGTTCCGGGAGGTGGGGCTTCTAGACCAATCATGCGTATATCGGTTCCTAATGGACGGATCGACAAAATTCTCGAAGTTTCGAACATTATCCATTTTGTCGCCAAATTCGTAGCCAAGTTTGTCGACAAGCTCTGGGATCATTGGCTTGGCATCCGGCAGCATCCAATACGGATGACTGTAAAACGGTCTTTCTTAGGATGACACTATTCGACGTGGGAAGCAAAATTACAAGTTTGTAACAGTATTATAAAATTAGTTAAAAAAATTTCCTAAGCAGAAGCTAATCAAACAATTGTTTTTAGATTAAATAATTCGTATGCTATTGTTTTTTTTTGTCCGAAATAAATCTGTAGAAAGGAAAATGTTAAATAAAAGAAAATTGAACAAAAAATTTAAACATTCACCATATTTTCACTTAGGTTTATGGTTACGATCATCTGAATAAAAGCAGCAATAGGAATAAAATCGAAAAAAGTTAATGAAAATCTACAGCTACAAGTTGATCCTGCTTGCCGTAAAGTTTCCTAATTGCTTAATCGAAAAGTATCTCGTCGCATTCTAATCTAATTTCACTTACTTAATACCAGTCGAAAATGCTCTTCGCAAAGCATTTAGTACCGATTCGGGAGAAACGCATTCACCGAGAGGAAATGAAGTCTTTTCATTCTCAAACAATCGAAAACCTGGTCCAATACTCTGATCAATGTACATTGGCGTTCAAACACAAATTGGGACAAACAATTTGACTGCCCCATTAATCTTAATTTAGGGATCTTCGAGCAGTCAAAAGGTAGGGGTGTTTTCACATTATTTACCATCTGCGATACGTTAGGTCGCCCTAGAGAGGAAGAACCCCTCTAGGCCTAAGGGGTTCCCTTTCCCTCGGAAGGAAACAAGATACCTGCATTAGGAGAGAGTCTAATCCGATCGAAATATTCGACACTAATCTTTAGGGGAGGATAAGAAGAGGGATTTCTTTTAAGATTCTTCCGGGAACTGGTGCAGGAATTCCTTTAAAATGGGAAACATTTATCAGGAGTGCATGAAGAAGAGATTTTAATTCCTCTGGAGAGTAAAACTCTCTTGCTGATTTGTTGGGACGGCAATAAAGATTTTACTCCATTTGAAGTGTCATAATTCTTGAGAAGATTATTTATAAATTAATATTTTTCTGTGAAGACGATTTGATGTATCAGGAAAACTCTTTCCTAACTACTGCAATGGTTTTGTTTTTAATATCATGCAAAAATTTAATGGGTCGATATTATCTTAAATGAGCTTTTGCACTAAATATTAAAAATGATTCCCAAAAATGTGCAGTTATTTAATATCTGAGCATTCAGAGGGAAATAGGAAATAATTATTTGAGAATTACATTTCTTATATAAATGATTTTTCTCAGAAATACTTTGTATGAGAAACACTTAAATAGATTATTTTAAACCAAAAGAATTTTTTTTTAAGTAAAGGTAGATAAATGTTGCAGACAATTAAGATATAAATTACTTTATTTATCAGAAATGCAACTAATATTAAAATGTGCCATCTTCTCAAAAAAAAAAAAAAAAAAAAAAAAAACTAAATTTATTTCCAAGAAAAATAACGTTTCACATTTATATCAACTATGTTACAAAAACCAATTATCTTAAAAATTTATTATTAATGCAATTTTAAACGCGTTATTTAAATATTATCACAAACACTCTGTTTCAATATTTACATTTAGATGTTTTGATTTTTAGAGTGAATTTTTTTTCTTCCTTTCACCCATATTTTTTTCATTCAAGATTCCATAAATTTCTTGTAAACGTTTTAGGTACACAAATATGGCAGGAAATATCTATAATGTTGTTTTAAATATTTATTTTTACTACCCAATGAATTTCAGACTGCTGAATCGTCCGTCTCCCCATAACAGCAGGATGTCTTCACATTGTCTCCCCATAACGACAATGTGAACACATGGCGACTCTCACAAAGAGAAAGAAATGCTAATGTCTTTGTTGCTGAAGAGTTATTCATCTGTACTTATTCACAAATGTTAATACGAAGAGATTTTACATGTGAAATTAAGTGAAACATATCTTAATATATCATTGATCAAAAATCATTATGTCTCATAAAAGATTTTTAATGTGGAGAATAAGGTCGTTCCGGCTTCGGAACCTGAAGGTTTCAAGTTCAAGACCCGATTCCACCGAAGAACAGCCGTGTAAGCAGGTGTAGTACACGTTAAATCCTTCGGAGCAAATGTCCTCCTGCTGCTGTGATGTGGAAGTTTGGAGATGGGTTTGCCAGCTCAGGTTGGTCGTCCTCGTCATCTGACAACAGTTCAAAATCACGAAGTCCATCCCAAAATACCCTTAGTGTTGCTTTAAAACAGGACGTTAATATAACTAAACCCAACCAAGCATTAGAAAAAAATTACAGGGCGAGTCACAGAATTTAAAATTGATAATTTTTTTAAAAAGTTCTAAAGAAAGATAATTTTTTAAGAAGTTCTAATATAAATACTAACATACAATTTTTTGGGTTTGATAAACAGAATTTCTTCTCAAATATTGATTTGGGTCAGCCAGAATATTTCATTAAGAAGTATGATTTCCCTTTGTTCTTTTTATGTCTTAAAAATTAGTATCCGACCTACGAAACTAAACAAATAATACTATAATGTTTCACCAGCATTAAATATTATTAAAAATAGAGAAAAACTTCAAAGAAAATGAAAATTTCAGTAAAAGTTTGTAGATGTTGCATTCAAAATTTAAAATAGAGTTAAGTTACATTATGAACGAAATATATCAATATAAAAACGCCATTAAAATTTTCAGTGCTTTCAAAGCCGAGGTTTTCTATTTTGTAAACAACGAAATAAAATTTTCTTTACATTTTCTTTATTAATGACAAAGGCATATGATGCTTTAATTTGTAGAATTACGATACAAAAATGTATAATTTTTGCACCCTATAATAACAATATTAATTATTAATTATTATTGTTATTATAGGGTAATAAAAATATTAATTATTATTTATATTTTTGATAATTACTATTTGATAATAATAATTATCAAACGAGATATTATTTTGCTCCAGATAAGCAGATAAAATAACTAACTTTGTCGTACTTATTTTAATGGATTTAAAAATTATAAATATATAATATGTACAAAATTCCCAATGGTAACTGGAAACAAGGATGTCTTTTAGAAGTATTTACTGATTAAAGCTAAACTTTTATTCCAATTAATTTATGACTATTTATTGAAGCTATATATTCCTTTTGTATTGAATTTAAAATTAATTATTAACTCTCAAAAATACTAAATAGAAAACCGTCTTTTCCATCGATTGCTTAATAAAGGAATTCAATTTGCTGAAATATTTAAACTGCATTTGTTCAAATATTTATTCCAGTATCAAATGTTCGAAATTTTACATTTGTTCAGATGAAGAAATAGTCCTCAATTATTTTCAAATACACAGAAGAGTTCATCTTTTTATATGATTTCTCAAATATCTTCCTACGCAGTTCATTAAATTTTTAAATCATTAAAATTCTACTGGATGTTTCAAATTTCAAAGGATTCTCGTAATAATTTTGAACACAAAAGTTTATCCTAAAGAAAAATAACACAATGAAAAGAGATAATGATTTTCAACATAAAAGACTAAAAAGGGCATGAAGAAAGTCTATTTTATATCCCCACCCCTCTTTACTTTTCATGAAGCAGGGTAACGCAGTTAGTCAAACAAAACTCTTCGTCGTATGATGTCTTTCTTCCAGTTCAATTGCAACATATTCAGTTAGAAGATGAAAAGAAAACTCTCTTGGGGGATTTTTTTTTCTAGATTACAGGCCTTTCAATTTCTATTTTAAGCCTATTTTTATTTGAAACTTCTTAGAATAATGTTTACTTTCGTTATTAATAAAAAGCAATCAAAATATGTCTTGCTCGGTTTAAATTATGGTTTTAACTAATTATCAGATCACTTATCAGAAAAATGAAGTTCTATACTTGATATCAACTTGGGAAACTTGATATCAAAACAGTTTGGGAAACATGATATCAATCATAAACTTTGAAATCACGATGTTTTTGAATGCTCTACCGCTCGAAGTATGCCAAAAATAATTTTTAAATGAATGGAAGTAATTTAAAATTTCAGGGTTTTGATCCGAGAAGTTTCCGATGCTAATTCGAGAGAATGAAACCTGAACTTATTTGCATGTTTCAAAAACTGTACCTTAAACAACGGATTGCTTCAAATAAATGAACAAAATGGCGAAGATGGTAGAAGGAAATTAAGGGCACCCTATTTTTTTCATAATTCTAGAATTTAGAATATATTTTAATAATTAATCAGATATAACATTTTCATGTTTGATTTCTTTTCCTAGAGAGGATTTAACACTAGGTTTACCAAGAGTTGGTACATATTTATTTCTACCAAAGGGGTCAAAATGATCCCTTTCGGTATTTAATTAGAAAAAAATATATAAATTGGCCTATTTATTATGAAGTTAAAGTAGAACAAACTTTTATCTTTTCAATATATTTGTTGAGGCGTGGTGTGATGAAAAGGCCGTTCCTCAATGTTTATTTACTAAACAAAGTTTTTATTTTCTAATCTAGGTCTTCAAGACCCTCTATTCTTCTACTAAAACATTGACTCACACGTCTTCTAAATAACAACCTATAATAGCTTCTATCTGATTGACTTTCGGCTTCGGCTTCTTGCTTCTTATATACACACATTTTACTAACACATACTTATTTCTATATTTATATCCATATCTATGTGCGTCACTATCAAGCCGTTACATATTTAAATATAAATGTATATACTCTCAACAATATTTATTCGAATGGTCAAAAAGGATCCCTTCGGTAAAAGTAGGTATCTATATACATTCCTCCGAAACTGAAAAAAGAAAAAGATAAGATTTGCGAATATATATATCTTATAAATACAAATAATAATAATAATTAAAAAAAAATATTCTCATAAAATAGGGCAATAATTTTCTTGAAGAAAATTAATGAAAATTTTTCTCAGATGGGTCAAAATGACCCCTTGGTAAACCTAGTGTTAAAATAGAAAAGAAAGTAGCTTACAAATAATTTGCTGCATTTTTCAAGTTGGGAGTTTATGTCGATAAAAAAACAGATGATCTACCGCACGAAACTGCACATTCAACTTCTTCCAATTTCTTTCTACTCTTTGAAAACTAACTCATCTCCAGCTTTAAGGCGTATAGATTCATGATCTTTGTGCGTTTCCAAAGGCAGGTTTTATCATTTGAAAGATATGTTAATAGAATTATTGTTATAATTTCCAGAACTAAGAAATAAGATTCTGTGCTAAAAATTGGCGGAAGCGACCAACACTTTCTATTTACAACTCTTATGCAAAACGCACTTTAGAAGAGATTTAAGAGAAGGACATGAGAGGATAAGACTGGAACTTGTGGCAATGGTCTCCCTAAATTTTTCTCTTAAACTCTCTAATAAAGGTTTTATCCCAGAATACGCTGTGTTTGGTACTGACGTGCAATAGTTATGAAATATTAAAATTTCATGAAAACTTTTATGAACTAAACTTTTATGAAATATTAAACGTACGTGAATTTAGCATTTTTACTGAATTTATCACTTGATGCTTGGAGATTAATGCAGATAATAACATCCGAAAATCGAATTTTGGTTTTTGACACGTTTTTCCAAACTGATTGAAACCAAATTTGAACACAGAATGACACTTGTAATCACAAAATCACATACTAAATTTGATCTATTTAAGCATTTGCCTTTTTGAATAATCACATTTACATGTTTCTGAAAGTCCAAACCTTAATAGGTTCGGTTCGAAATTTGATAGGTGTGTACACTATTGATGATACATCTGTGTACCAAATTTTATCCAACTAGCTCTCTTCGTTTTTTAGTTATCATGCGGATTTATATTCGAAAAGCCGGACAGATCGATTTCCTTTGAGCAGATTTTGCTCAACATTTAATTTTAAAAAATCTAAAAATTTTCGTATTCAAGATAGTAAAAAAAAAAAAAAAAAACAGGACTTAGGATATACTTTTAAAAAACCGAGCTAATCACTTGAAATTAAAAAAAGGAACATTTTGGAAAAAAAAGGATCTCATTCAGATTCCTGTAATTTGATCACAGCGGAGGCTTATAAACATTCAAAAACCATGTTAAACATTCGAAAATACGGCTGTTTTTGAAAACCAATTATTAGTCTCTTTGAGGTCATTCTATTGGGCATAATCCCGGTTTTTTCATAAGATCTTTCACCCAGTTACCTTATGCATGATCATATGTACTGCTATAATGTTACGGAAGCAAGCCATATTCATTTCTTGGGATTTCAAATCTATAAATATTTAGATAGAGAAAAAATAAAAATAAATTGTTGTTGCTTGCATTAAAAATATATGTTAATATAATCGTAATAGTTTCAAAATCTAAAATTCATAAATGTGTATTATTTAATCATTTGAAATATTTCAAATGATACGAATGATGCTGACAGCATTCATTTTTATCTTTTTACAAGAATTTTTGTTTTCACTGTGCAGGTAAAACACATAATCAATTCTTGCAGGAAGATGATTAATACATTCATATCTAGATTTTTATGCTTGATCAATATTCACCAAACGATAAAAAATAAATTAATGAAAATAAAGTTAGATTATTTTTATTAAAATTAATGTACTCAATTTCAAGTATTACAATTTAAATTTGAGAATGTTTAATATGTTCGATTCTTGCATTAGAAGAATATTTTTTTTTAAATTTACCTGGTACCCGTCTCTGTATCTCTTCTTTCAAGGCTAAAAAATAATTGGTCGTGCTGAAATTAATTAGAATAGTGTAAGACAACTATATATTGGCTTTTTATGATCATTAAAGATATCCTAAGAAAGTTTTGAAAATCGTTAATGATAAATTTTAATTCATTTTTACATCTAGGAGTAAGATATGTTGGATAAGTGTAACAGATGCAAGAGAAAGAAGAATATAAATATTCTAAAATTATTAAATGAATTTTAAAGAATAAAATTATTAAATGAAGATTCTGAAATTGTTAAATGATTATATGAAGATTCTGAAATTGTAAAAATCATCCTGTCTTTCAAGGAAAAAACACGAAAGATGTATAAAGCTCCTGATTAATTTTTATTATTAAGTCTATTGTTAACTTATGACGAGTAAATTAAATTTTCTAAATAGTGTTCACGCTTAACTTATTTAAAAGATTTTAGCATTGTTTTGTTTAATCATCGAACATTAAATATAATGTATTGTACTATTCATTATAATTATTTAATATTTAATTATCTATAGTAAGTAACTTTTTAGAAATGAATTTAAATTAATATTTTCAAGTCATTCAAATTGTTTTAATTGTCTCTTTACTTTAGACTGAAAATTTTCTTAGAATTTGTTAATAAGTTTAATTTTGAAAAAAATATGTACTTACATATATGAAAACTTACATTTGCTAATAGTTTCAAAAAATAGTGTGATATTTTAAAATTTTTGTAAAAGGTTATAATGAAAAGTTTTTATATTTTCTGCGGATTTATACACATGCATACACTTAAGTGTCTGTAAGCGAAATATTTGAAAATGGATTATCTAAGATTACAAAAAACTGCATCATTAAAAGTCATCAGGACTGTTTCTTTTTAAATTCATCATTAAAATTTCAGGGCTATAAAAAGAAACAAGTCTAGAAAGCAAAATGAATTTATTACCAAAAGTTATATACAACATGATGCTTTTTCGCTCTAATCAGAGTGAAGACTGGCATTTGTCATATCATTGACACCAGTTTCCAATCCTTGTTTCGTAGAACGTTGCCACCAACGATGTGAGATAGGCCTTAGCTTATCTTTGAAATTCCTCATAAATCTAGAATTTCTTTGAGCTTTTAAAGGCCGTGGTGGCCTGGTGGTAAGGTCTCGGCTTGTGAGCCGCAGGGTTTCAGGTTCGAGACCCGATTCCACCGAAGAACTGTCGTGTAAGGGGGTCTGTTGCACGTTAAATCCGCCATGCCAAACGTCCTCCAGCTGGTGTGGTGTGGTTTGGAGAGGGGGCCGCCAGCTCAGGTGTCGTCCTCGTCATCTGACCGCGATTCAAAATTACGAGGTCCGTGCCAAAATAGCCCTAGTGTTGCTTTACAACGGGACGTTAATATAACTAAACTTGAGCTTTTAAAGAGGGAATATGAACCTACCCTCCAAAGTCGTAATAATGCCGCGCTGGTCGGCCAACTCGTTGTCTAGGATTCTAGTATCCTCCGTTTCTTTCGAACGACTTGGTCCTCTCCTTGAACATCACCGAGAACGTGATTTAGAACAGAACGATTTTCAACTTTTTTTTTAAAATGAAGAGCTGAATAGGATGACAAAATAATAATTCCAGATTAATGGGAAACTTCAAAGGAAACTTAAGGCACATCACTTATGTTAATGGGTTTCGGAATCTGATCCATCAATATGACAAAGGCCTGAATCTTCATGACGATTATGTCGAAAAATAATCATGCTTGTACATAATTAATTTTTGGCATTGAAATAATTTTGTTTTCTACTCTTGTCTTTTTCTGTAGCCCATAGGAGCTTAAAGTGAAAAAAAAAAAAAAAAAAAAGGAAGGCCTCTTATATCTTAAGCATTTTGGTTCGAGAGGTCGAGACCAACACTCCATATATTAAAAAAATCTTTTATCGTTGTTTCGGAATTTTAGAAGGGGTACATACTGACTCCAATGAAACTGGGTACATGTGACCACAAATTTATAAATAAACTTTACATTGAAGTAAGTGATTCGATACATTACAATATAATATACAGGGACAATTATAGCTAGTAAATGCGTTTAAGCTGAGACGGATTGTCGTGTTATTATTACATGAGTAAGCTGAACATCAATTTGTCATGTTAGTTAAGTCATAAAAGAACACTCCATATACAAAAAAAAAAAAAAATGTCATAGCTGTTTTTAAATTTTAGAGGTGATACATATTTACTCTAATGAAACTGGGTACACGTGACCTCAAATTTAAAAGTTTATTTTACACTGAAGCAAGTGTTATGCTACAATATGGTTCATACACCAATTTTTCCACTGAGCATTTTGATACATTACAATAGAATGCAAGAAGATAATTATAGCTAGCAAAAGCGTATAAGCTGAGAACCAATTTGTCATGTTATTACAAGAGTAAACTGAGCATCAATTTGTTATGTTATTACAAGAATGGTACCCACTTAGCTTATTCGAATATATTACTAAACAACATCCAATTTATCTCTGATAACAAAATGTATCCTTTATTATATTAAGAATAAGTTAATTTATCCTTCAATGCATGTGCTTTACGTAAATGTGCTTTACAAATACCATCCGTAGTTAAATAGCTAAGTAATAATATAAACATCTTTACCGATTTAAACTACAGGAGTTTATACTACACTTCTGTTACAAATTCATAATGCAAGAAATTCTACTTAAAATGTAAATTATATTTCTGACTTTTACTCAAGTTATTAGTGGTTACTTATTATAAACTTATAGATAAACCTTGCGTAATAAGATCCCACGTTACCAAAAATATTTCAAAACAGATACCCTTAATTAAAGATATCTACAAAAAAAACTATGTTACATTTGGAAAGTTATCTTTTTGAGATGAGATTCAAATTAGATACACTATTTCGAAAGCGTCCGTCTAGACGGAGATATATCTTTACTTAGTTCTCCAATTTTCTCTATGCTTATATTCTGGGAATTCAGAAGAGACTTATTTGTATGCAGTGATGCAATTATATTTGGGAACCGAACTGTGATTTGAATGCAGGCCAATCAAATTACTTTCCCACTTTCGTGGAAGAATTCACACATATGTTTCGAAACGCATCTAGGGATAATCTAGTTCATATATGAGAAAGAAGATTTGTTGTTTACTAGCTCTGTGTTATCCACTTATAAATTCTTTAATTTACTACTACATGAATATCATTAGTTAAAAACTAGAGCATAAAAAATTATATAGAAAAAAATACTTAAATATTTCAAAGTAATAAGACTTTAGATTATTTTTCAAGCGAATTTCAGCTTTTAAAGAATGATTTTTTATTATTTTTTTAGAATATTTTCTAAAGAAATTTATTTAAAAGCCTTTGATATCTAGATACAATTATATTATTTTTTTTAATTCCCTGATGAAGTCGTGAAATGTAAAATATGAATACAAATAACGAATTATAATATATTACATTACACTGTCGTTTTAAGAAGTCAAGCATTAAAGTGTTTTTATATCAATCTAAAATAATAATTTTCTTTTAGGATCAGGATCGCTATATATTGGGAGATATTTCATAAATGACTATGATTCTTACACTTTAAAAACCATTATCGAAGCTGATTATATTATTAACCCCTTCACATATAAGGACGAATTTGACTTACGCATCAAATTACTGAATTTTTAATTTGAAATCGGCAATTAAGTAAAAATATTAAGTAACATAAGATTCAAAAATAATTTAAAAAGGCTTCAATATATGAATTATATTATTGTAGGAATTAAAAATCATAATACGTGTCACAAATAGGATCTGTCATCTAATAAAGAAGTAACTTCGTAGGTCAAGGAGTTAAAATTAAGAGTTAATTAAATTTCTACTATTTTCTATGCGTGTAGTATGGATTTAGAAAGGGGATGTGCTCCTAGCGATTTGCCCATGATTCAAATTCGCAAAACCCTACACAAAATAACCCTATTATATCTGCAAAATAGGACATTTAATGAATTTAACTACTTATCTATCATTTAGAGAATACTAGTTTCTCTGGATTGCCACCACACGCATAAGAGCAATTTAGAAATTTATTTAATGAGATTTACTGCGATACAATAAAATGACATTTTTAGGAGTGCTTGAATAATTTTGAATTCATTGTTCTTGTATTCATTTCAAAATGCAACCACGCGAGGGTAAGTCAAGCAGAGCAAGGGTACAAGAGGATAACTCTTCTGGCAATTACTAAGTATAAAATCTGCATGGCTCCAATGTACTGCTTAAACAGGATTTCAAGACAATGTTTAAAATATTCAAGCGTACTTGGAGTCGATGTTATAGCTAATAATCTAGTTGAGTTTTTAAAAAATCAGTTGCTGTAAATAATGAGAGAGTGCATCTTGTGGAAAATTTTAATAATCTGTGAATTGTAGTTTCAGTTTGAGAGGGTTTGAGGGGTATAAATTCAAGGACATATTTACTGCTGTGCATAACGATGATTTTATTAAGGCTCTAGAAATTCACCATCAGGCGACCATTTTGTTTAGTCGATTTCATATGCTGGTAATAGATTAATAATTTTCATGCCTGGTTTTGGAAGACAGTGAATTAATACTTTTACACTGCAATGGATACATTTTTCTAGACAGCTTAAAACTGAATTTCAAAGTTTCAAATTTGATATTTTATCTATGAAATGATTCCATTTTTCGTTAGATCTGTAGCTCAAAATTTTCAGCTGAATATTTTAATATATCGATAATACAATGTCCGAAAGTTCCATGTATATTTTTAAATTACATATAAAATCAATTAATTGGCTTAGATAATTGAAGTTTGACCTAAAATTCGTTTCATGATGTTTAATTTTTATTAAAATCAATAAATGTGTTTCAAATTATACATCAATAATGCTGTATCTTAAAATCAACACAACTTAAAATAAGCATAGAAATTGCAGAGAATATACTTCGTCACAAGGATATACAAAGCATTAATCTTGTATAATCTTCAATTTGTGTATTTTTTTAGCACAAATTACATTTAAAAGGTAGGTCATTTCAAGTCATGAGTCCACTAACATTAGCTTTTAGTTAAGCTATATTAACATCCCTTTTTAAAGTGAAACAAGCTCTATTTTGGGACGAATTTCGTTATTTTGAGCTGCGGTCAGATGACCAGGACGACATCTGACTTTTCACTTCATCTCTATATTTCTGCACCTCACCAGTGGGAGGAAATTTGTCCTGTTGATTGTAGAAGGAAATGGATTACGTGTGTAATTATATATATCTGATTCTGAAAAAGAACTATTGCTTGTAATGTCCGAGTTAATATCATCTGGCGAGGAGAAAGGGTAAAATGCCATTAAAAATATTCCAAACATTTGAAGATTTATTAACACGTTGACTGCCACGTGACTCTATTGAGATTCCCATCTGCTATCTAATTGCACCGAGCTATCTATCTAATTAAATGGCTACCTTTAATACTATAGTAAGAGATAGCAAAGAAGGGGTCATTTAATTAGATAGAAAGTCCGAATATCAATCATGATTCGTGGCAATGAGCATGTTAATAAGTGAAGGGTTTTCTTAAAGCTCTTTAAATATCTTTCGTTCTTTATTCTCGCCATTTGACTTTGTTAACAAATGATATTTTAAATTTGGAGCTTAAATTGGAAATATGTTCTCATAAATGGAAATAAATAGAGAAGGTTAATACGTTTTTTTAAATCTAAATAACAATTTATTTATATATGTCGAAATCATCGACAATACGATACTTGAAAATCATGGTGATGTTTAGTAATTAAAATTTGCATATTGAAGTAATTTTGCATATTTTTTATTTGCTTAGGAAGAAATTTGCTGCCCGAACTTAGAACTATTTTGTTAAAAGCACATTTTTTTTTTGCACTTAAAAGGTTAATTCTTTTACATATAAAGTTATAATAAGCAAAAGAAGAGATATTTTTATCTTATAAATACTTTTAAGACTTATACGAGTGCAGAAGACATGAATCAATTATATTTTTTTTCATCGTTATAGTTTTCACCCATTGACAACGTTCTCGCGATATGTTCACTTGAAAAGTAAAATTTTGATTTTTTTTAATCCGCTCTAACATATACGATCAAAGATGCCCTAAAATAGATCCATTCATTGGCAAAGCTAAGGAAAAACAAAAAGACTTTTAAAAAGTAAATGTTATTTGAGATTTTTTTATGAAATTAAAAGGAATAAGATAAAATTTAAACGTAATGAAATTACAAATATTATTTAAAAATAAAATTAATAATTGTTTAATGCTCATGAGTTTTCGATTAAAAATATATTAGCTACTAAGGAATAAATGGTCTTACTAAATTATAATGTTAAAAGCCATATGATAAAATGAAAGAAAAAATATTATGACTATGTAAAAAATATTGAAAATAATACAAAAGAAGAATTTGGAGCCAATCGTTTAACATTCAATAACAATTTTCTAACATTTTATTAGTTTTTATACACACTTTTTTATCATCAGATTGTTTAAAATTGTCTACACTTTAGACGCAGAATTGCATTAATGTTTCAAAACCAAAATTTGGTTTAAGAGAGAATGCTATTCTTCAAAAGGTGTCATTTTTCTAGCAAAAATGAACAAATTTAAGAAAAATGATAGATTTTTTAGTCAAGCAAATAGAACGGCTATAGATAGAAAGTTGAAGAAAGCATTCCTATTATTTGCTACTCATCTGAATCCTCTTAGAGCTGCGGTGGCCTGGGGGTAAGGTCTCGCCTTCGGAACAGCGGGCCTGATGCGCGGTAAATCCGTCGGAGATAAACGTCTTCCGTGGTGCGGTGTGGAAGCTCGGAGAGAGGAGCCAGCTCAGGTGTCATCCTCGTCATCTGACTGCGATTCAAAATTACGAAGTACGTCCTAAAATAGTCTTGCGGTTTTAAAACGGGACATTAATATAACTAAACTAAACCACCCTGTATTTAAATTATAGTAATTAAGAAATGTAAAATTTTTCATCTTTCTGGATAAAGAATAAATGTTTGTAATAGAAAATATTTTAGAATGACATTTTTTGACTTTAATACCTCCCTTGATCTCATCTATATTACAAAATATTTGTATAGATAAAATTTATTCTTTGAGAAAAAAAGTGACGTCGTACCTGTTGACAACTGACATGCTTAGAGAAATAAATAACATTTCATAGATGTATTCTATGCCTTAGTAAATATGGAGCTATACAATTTAACAAACATAATTGCTCGGGAAAGCATCTAATTCGAAACTGAGGTTTCAATTCACACAGCTGAGAGACAACCAATTAACTGTTTCTGACGAGTATACTCGTCATGGAAAAAGTGCAACATTTTGCCTTATGACGAGTTTATTCATCAGGACTAATAAAAAGTTACAATTTGTAGTTTGAATTACAATGTTAGTAAAAACTCAAACAAATTCGTAAATTTCAAAATGTTTAAAATATTTTGAGGCCAAATTGAAATCAAAGGAATCAATAAAAGATTATTATGCGTTGTACCATGCTTTGTTCAATACCATTCTCTAACAGCAAATTAAAATAATAAATTATTTTTTTTATGTTTCTTTTCGTTCATATGCTAAAAATGTATGTTAGCTTAAATAAATAAATAAATGTGATTATTGAAATAAAAAAATAAAAGTCATTTCAATATAACTCTCTTCGTTTCATGTTACACATAGTCTGTATTTGTCGAGTATACCCGTCATCGTTAAATTTTTGTGATGCAATTTAGATACTCAACTTCCGAAGTGGTCGAAACAGTTAATTGGTTAAAGTCTGCTTGAATTGAAGCATTCTTTAAAAAAGAAAACCTCCATAAGAATTAGGCTACAAAACCACGATCCATGTTTAAGATAAATAATTCTGATAGGATATTTATCCCTTGACCTACGAATTTACTTAACTTCCTAATTAGATGATACCTTTTATTTGGGACATTTATTATTATTTTGATTCCTATAATAATATAAGAGCATTTGAGATATTGAAGCGTTTGTAAGACATATTTCCATTTTAAATTGCTTAACCATTTAACTGCTTCGACCTCTTCTGAAAATGCGTATCTAAATTGTGTTGCAAAAATTTAGCGATGACGAGTATAGTCAAGCACAGAGTATGTGTAATATGAAATGATGACGTAAAGAAATGACTTTTATTTTTTATTTCAATAATCACATTCATTTATTTACTTAAAATTTTTTGCATAAACACATTCACTGATTAACATAAATTTTTTGAATATGAATGAAAAGAAACATAAAAAATTAGTTTATTATCTTAATTTGCTGTTAGAGAATGGTATTGAGCAAAGCATGGAACAACGCATAATAATCTTTTATTGATTCCTTTGATTTCGATTTGGCCTCAGAATATTTTAAACATCTTGAAATTTACGAATATGTTAGAGATTTTACTAAAATTATAATTCAAATTGCAAATTGTTACTAATTATTACTCCTGACGAATAAACTCGTCATAACGCAAAGTATACTTTTTCTGTGACGAGTATATTCGTCAAAAATAGTTAACTGGTTGATACTTCCACTTAATTTCATATTTAAAATTTAGAATTTAATTCGATGTGCGAGTCAAACTCATCATTGTATGTGAAGGGATTAAAGAGATAATTGTACAATTTTCTTGCTCGACAGATAGCCGCAGTCGAAAACAAAGCATCAAAAATAAATATATTTAACAAATGTTAAAGGCGAAACAAAAAGTAAATTTTCACTTACTTAACAACACTTAACACTTATATAAGAGCTCTATTTCGATCGAAAAAAGATTCTTTAGAACACATCATACAAGATACAAAACATCTGGACTTAAAAAGATTTAACAACTTTTTAAAGTTTTCTGGGAATAAGAAATATTGTCCATTTCGGAGAATTTCTTAAGTAGTTTTGAAGAAAAAATTATTTTTTTTCGAAAATTTAATATCTTGTTTGTTCAAAATAAATAAATCCTTTCCAAGAAATCTTAAACTAAGTGACTTAAATATAAAGAAATCGTGATTTCCTAGATCTCCCAAAGTGGGTAGGGATTTAATGAAACGTGATTTCACAATAGATTTCTACGAATGCTCTCTTCTGTTACCTTTAAAACGCAGTAGTTAAGAAGTTCCTCGTACTGAAGAGCCTCGTTATCGGATTTGTTGGGGATTTCATTTTGATCGCTTTGGAACAACTTCTGTTTCATCTTTCTTCAAAGTTTTATATATAGATATAAAAACTTGATCTTGTCACTTTATCCCTAAAATTATTTTAAAAGATACTCGATTGTTTCTTCTTTTTTCTTTGAAAATGCAGTATCATTGAAAATTATAATGTCTTAAAAATAATTTTAAACTCGTGTCTTTTCAGGTAATGAAATTAATTGTTTTTTTAAATTCGTATTAAAAGAAAATTGATTTTTTGAATAAACGTTTGCCACAAAAGAAATCTTTAGGATTCAGTGAATCCATTCTAAACAAAAGCAATTTCCTAATCAGTCATTAAAATTGAAAAGCGAGGACACGAGGAAGGTAAGATTTTACTGACAACTAAATCCAATTTTGTTCTGAAACTTTTAAACAGAACAATTTCCAACAAAGTACTATAAAAGATTGTCGGAGTTGTGGGCTAATTGTGGGAAAATTTTTCTGTTACAAATACGCCTAATTTCGAAGCATTTATAGAAAAGGAAAAAAGTAATCAATTTTATGCTGCTGATATAAATGAACGATGACAATCACGGAATGGTTCAGTTCAATTCAATTTATTTCAGTTCGCTTGTATTGACGTCTCATTTTAAAGCAACACTAGGGCGATACTGAGACGATATCGTACTTTTAAACCGTGGTCAGATGACGAGTACTACACCTGAGAGCTGACATCCCTCCACCCCAATTTACGCACCACACTAGTGGGAGGATGTTTGGCCCCGACGGATTTAACGTGCACCACACCAGCTTACACAACTTATGAATTTCTCTGCACCGCATGTGATTAAGAGAAGCTATCATCTAATTAGATTAATGATCCGAACCACAAGTTTCAATCATGGTAAAGAACGTGT
This sequence comes from Argiope bruennichi, assembly GCF_947563725.1. Classification (NCBI taxonomy): domain Eukaryota; kingdom Metazoa; phylum Arthropoda; class Arachnida; order Araneae; family Araneidae; genus Argiope; species Argiope bruennichi. The sequence continues at coordinate 123,849,110 of NC_079162.1, forward strand.
TAAGTAACCGAAATGCTACAATTGCAGGCGTATGAAGTGCTGTAATATACGCGTTACACTTTACATAATACATGTTAGACGTCCACATAAATCCTTATAGCAATGAAGTTTGTTATGTAGTTCTAACCATTTTTTTTTAATTTAATCAAAACTTTGGACGAGATCCGACTAAGAGAAATATGTCATACGGTTACTGATACTAAGGACATACAGTTACTGATATTTGGATTGCAGACAACCAAAATTGTAGATCTGTGCAAAATTTTGAATCCAATCGGTGGAAAAGATTAAAAAAAGGTACATATTCAGCTTTCTTCATTATATCACGAAGCACGAAACGCATCATACTTCATTACTATACGCATAAGTCAGACTGCTGTGACTTTCGAGGATTTGAAGCCCTGCCGATACTATTTCACCCCCTTTGAGCATGCACAAGAGAATGTAAGGTGAAAAGGGAAAAAAAATTTAGATTATCTAAATAGCCGAAAAAGTGTAGGGGAAAGATTCCCAATGGTTTGATGCACAAAAAAGGTTTTTCTTAACTCTATAACTATCTTAATAAACGACACAGGATACAATGGATTCAATCTAAAAAAATAAATTACATTTTTTATTTTTATTGTAAAATTAAAATTTAATTATTAAAATTCAATTCTACTTTTCTATAAATCTTTAATTGTCAAAAAAAATGAATTTACTCTGAAATGGGTTTTCCATGTCTACTAAAATTTCTAAGTCTTTCTAAATTGTTTCTTCTTTAATCATTCTAAAAATTTTCAGTCGAAAAATGAAAATGAATCTGTTGACATTTCTGTCGCCTATAAACAGATAAATAAAGATAAAAGAATGTGTGGTTGCAAACCAAACTAATGTTAAAAAATGTTTTACTGAAATAATACGATTGATTCAAATAAATATTGATATATGTGAAGCAATACAAAAAAATTAAATATCAATTTTCGATGATAATCAGAGCCAATTCAATGAAATGTGGAATTCTAATTTATTTGGAGAAGCTGATTACATTTTCAATCTAGAATAAGTTAAAATACGAGTGAATGAAATGAACTATATGCTTAACCCGTTAACTGGCTTAGCCTTTGAAAATTAATTTAACATGTATTTTACCTATCATAATAACAGATATTCTGGACATAGGATTCTGGCTTTTCTTAATTTTGTGATAATATGGATCACATGTTGTCAAGCTTCTTCCTCATTATGCTGATTGTTCCTCACTTGATTAGCTATATTGATAGTAACTATATATCTGGGTACTCTAAAAGCGATAATAATAGAAATATAGATGAAAATATTATATTCGTTCATCATATATCTTTCCGCAGGTTTGGAAGTTTGCAGAGGATGGGGTGTCTGCTCAGGTGTCGTCCTCGTCATCTGACGGCGGTTCAAAATGACGAGGTCCATTCCAAAATAGCCCTAGTGTTGCTTTAAAATGGGACGTTAATACAACTAAAACTAAACTAAAAAGCTCTCGTTCATCACCAGAATTATAGAAATAAATTTCAAATGTCAATGATCCTAAAATTGTTTCAGTTTCAATAGGAAGGAAAAACTCCCATTTATTCGAAATTCTATGTCCTGCAAACAAAAAGCAGATGCTCTTGCAAAAATTCAGATTCGCAGGGTAATAAGACACTGATATATCCTTGTCTCTACACAAAAACGCGCCCGTCCCATTTGGATTTCAAAATGCTAAAAAAAAAAAAAAAAAAAAAAAAAAGGAACGGTCGAAAGTCAGCGAAATTTTCCTGCATAGCTGGGAAATAAAACTACATTTCCCAAATCCCAGAAATGCGGAAATAAAATTCAGAGTTTCAAGTAACCAAGTGGCACTGGTCACTTCACCATTTCTATCGATATTCCCTTTTTTTCCCTTTCTTCTGCTTTCTTCCGGTCGTATTGAAATATCTCGGGAAAAAGCCACTCGAGTTGCATCTACTTACAAGGGCTATTGGAAGTCCACTTTCTACAGCAATCAAATTCTTGTCATATCTGTCCGAGAGTGGGATATTTGCTCCTCATTTTGGAGTCAAAAGGTATCATTCTTGGAATTGCTGCGCTTCGTTTTTATTCTTCTCGATGGATAGCATCCTGTAAACATCTTTTGACTTCACATGATTCAATATATGATATGAAAATTGTCTTTTTGAAAGTTAAGGTTCTGAAAATCTTGCTTGCAAAATATTACAACTCCTGCAATTATGCTTTCTTTACTTTTTGAAACATTTTAGCGTGATTCTGTAAACATCTTCAAAACATCTTTTGACTCACATGATTCAATTACAATATGAAAATTGTCTGTCTTTTACCCTTTTCGAAAGCTATGTTTCTTAAAATTTTTCTTGGAAAATATTACAGCTCCTGCAATTATGTTTTCTTTACTTTTTGAAATATTTTAGCGTGATTCTGTAAACATCCTCAAAACATCTTTTGACTCATTACGATATGAAAATTATCTGTCTTTTACCCTTTTCGAAAGCTATGTTTCTTAAAATTTTTCTTGGAAAATATTACAACTCCTGCAATTATGCTTTCTTTACTTTTTGAAACATTTTAGCGTGATTCTGTAAACATCCTCATAACATCTTTTGACTCACATGATTCAATTACGATATGAAAATTGTCCGTCTTTTACGCTTTTCGAAAGCTATGTTTCTTAAAATTTTTCTTGGAAAATATTACAACTCCTGCAATTATGCTTTTTTTACTTTTGAAACTTTTTATCGTTATTAATTTTAACGTTTAGCACACACTCCGTTTCAAAGTAAGGTTTCGCAAATTCTTTATTACAACAAAGCAACTATAAAAGAGAAATATCATTTTATCTTTATTTCTAGAAATTTTATGTATGGGAATTTAATCTTCATTGCTTATTATCTCAAAGAATGTTTTTCATATATAATGAGAATTAAAATCAAACATCACTTTAGCCCAACAACATCCATTTATCGATATCAAAGCAAGGATGTGTTTTAAGGAATATCTTGATTACTATGCACAATTAGAAATACTGTTTCATAATTTATTAGATGTTTTTATTGCAATGAGTTTGTCGTTTAATACTGTTCATGTAATGTATAGCCCTATGGCAGAATCTCAACTTCGTGACCAGAAGATTGAGGTTTCCACTTTTGGACCTAGTAAAGGTTATATCTTTTAGGATGAAATAGTAGGATAGATTTCCAAGGGCGTCGAATCGGGTGTCTCCCTCGTCATCTGCCTTTGGCCTCCGTTTTAAACTAAACTGTATAACTTCAAAACTGGACAGTAATTTAATCATTTGACCGACGAATTTCTTTAACTTCCTGATTAAATGACACATCCTATTTGGGACATTTATTATTATTGCTAAAATAATATAGGATGCACTTGAGATACTGAAGCGTTTCTAAGTGATTTTTGGATTTTAGATTATTTAATACTTCCATTTAATTACAGATTTAAAACTATTAATTCAGTCATTCGATGCGCATATCTGACACGCGATTATATCTGAAGGGATTATTTAAACTATGCAAAATGCGTTGCATAATCTTTCCATTTCTAGTTAAATGAGTAATTAATTTTTATTTTTAGAAAAGGTTAAAATTAAAACACTAGATGAATGAGAAACATTTTAAAAATAAATTATTAATAAAATATAAGGGAAATATATATTACATCATAAGTAAGGAATCAATTTGCATAACAATCGGATGAAAGCATTATTTCAAAAGGTGTATACAGTGGCTCAAACAATTGAGGGTACACCTTACTTTTACTTGATAAATCCGATTTTCAATATAAATAGCACATTACCGGGAAGTGCAAGCATGTTTTTATTTTTACACATAATAAATGGTTTAATTTAGAGTAAAAATAAAGAAAAACCAACGGAAAACTTCTAACTTGAAAATTTTCAGAAGCAATTTAAATAAACATACACAGAATTTTGCCTCAAAAAATTGAGAATACACCAATGAAATTTTTGCAATATCACGCATAGAAACAAAGCGTAACTATTAAGTTGCATGTCTTTTGGCTCTTATAATGGCCTCTAAATGTCATGGTACCGATTCAACCAATTTTTGATGGTATCTGATGATATTTTACCCCATTCTTCTTGCACCACTTGTTTTAAATAGGTTTTGTTTCTAATTTTGTGTTTTTGAACCACTTTTTCGAGTATGGTCCAAGAATATTCAATGGCATTGATGTCGGGGTACTGTGCTGATGTGTGTAACTGCTGTTTACAATGAAAAAGGCACCATATTTTGAAGTTACGTGCATTCTGTTTGGGGTCGTTGTCCTGCTGGAAAATGGAATTTCCATCTAAACAGAAATTTTTAACACTTTCCTTTAGATTGCTGCGACCATATGGTTCCTCCAACTTGTTGCAGAAACTTTTCAAATCATAGGCAGAAGTGTAAGTGCTGAAACTGTGCGAAATGCCATTAGACAAGCTGGATATAAATGTAGCATTGTTAGAGAGAAACCGTTCATCAGCTTGTAAATTCAAAAAAGGCATCTGAAGTTTGCAAAACCCCATCTATTGAAGACCAATAATTTTTGGAAGAAAGCTGTATTTAGTAATGGAAGAAAACTGAATATTTTTGGCAGTGACATCCATCATACTATATGGAGAAAGCCTAATACTGCTCTGGATGCAAAAAATTTATGCCCTACAGTTAAACATGATGGTGACTCCGTCGTGATTTAAGGTTGCATGGCTTCATCCGGGGTAGGAAATTTAATTTTTATATATGGCATTATGAATCATATGGTTTACATGGATATACTTCACAGCAATCTAAAGAAAAGTGCTAAAAGTTGGATTTGGATGGAATTTCATTTTCCAGTAGGATAACGACTCCAAACAGAATGCACGTAACGTTAAAATATGGTGTCTTTCATTGTAAACAGCAGTTACACACACCAGCACAGTACCTCAACATCAATACCATTTAATATTTGTGGGAAACACTCGAAGTAGTTGTCCAAAAACACAAAATTAGAAACAAAACCCATTTAAAACAAGTGGTGCAAGAAGAATGGGGTAAAAGATCTTCAGATACCACGAAAAATTGGTCGAATCGGTACCACGACGTTTAGAGGCCATTATAAAAGCCAAAAGACATGCAATTAAATACCGATACGTTCTTTCCATGCGAGATATTACAAGAATTTCATTAGTGTATTCTCAATTTTTTGAGGCAAAATTCTGTGTATGTTTATTTTAATTGCTTCTGAAAATTTTCAATTTAGAAGTTTTTCGTTGATTTTTCTTTATTTTTACTCTAAATTAAACCATTTATTATGTGTAAAAATAAAAACATGCTTGCACTTCCCGGTAATGTGCTATTTATATTGAAAGTCGGATTTATCAAGTAAAAGTAAGGTGTACTCTCAATTTTTTGAGTCACTGTATAGGGTTACGAATACGTTCGAGTTTAAAAGTTACGGATTAGAGTTTTGTTTTCGCCTTGTATTGGTGTTTGATATCTATTAAATTTAATCTCTGAAGGTTAACGTTGGTATTGAATGGAATGACGAGTCAATTTTCAAACATGCGTTTGCTTTATACTGTAGGTATAAGCAGCCTAGAATGGTTTCTGAACAGTAACTGAAACCGCCTGTAAAAAAGTACAAAGTTAGTCATATGTGACTGATGAGGAACGAAAAGTTCAACTCTTTCACCGGTGACTGACATGTCGCTTAACGTATTAAATTAACAGTTAGAATAATATAATTTGAATTGAAGGAATTTTTTTGTTCTTTAAAAGCTAAAAGTTCCAAGGGTACCAGACAAAAAAATTATGGGACATTATAATTGAGCTTTTTAAAATTCACTGCGTGCCTTTTCCTAGTATAACTTAGTTATATTATGTTATGCCCCATTTAAAAGCAGCAGTAGGGCTATTTTGGGACGGACCTCGTCATTTTGAACCGCGGTCAGATGACAAGGACGACACTACCCACCCGCCTCTCCAAGCTTCCGCACCACATCAGCGGGAGGGCGTTTGTCCCTACGGATTTAAAGTGCACCAGACCTGCTTACACGACGGTTCTTCGATGGAATCGGGTCTCAAACCTGAAACCCTCCGGTTTCGAAGCCGATACCTTACCATCAGGGCACCGTGGCCTTTGCTGTCACGCGAGTGTTCGTGACACAGCAATCACCATTTTAAAATTCACTGCCTGCCTTTTATTAGTGTAGCTCAACATCGTGAAGAATTACAACTACTTACTTATTAGCAGAAGCTATTTTATTTTCAAAATTTGAATACGGATTTGAAATTTTTATTACAAATAAAATATTTGTGGCATTTCGTTATAGATTTTTTTTAAATGCATATTCAAAGAGTAAGTATGACGCTCACATCAATACTGATTTCATAATCTTTTAAAGATTCAACCCGTTCTCAAGAACATTAAACCCATTAAAAGAATACAAAAAGAAAATGGCAACAAACTTACTCGAGTTCATTACCAATTGTACAATTCTCTGACTTCAGATCACTGTCGTGAAAAAGAAAAAAATTTTTAAAAAAATATCCATGCCATCTTTTCCCCAGTTTTAAACTACCACGTTTGAAAGAATTGAATCTCGGCTTTTAGAATAAACAAATTCTGCAGCGTGGAATCCTTCCCACAAAAAACAAAGCTGGGAATTCACTTTTTTTTAAAAAAGCGGACATTAATTCGACGTTTCTGTTCAGATAATTCAACCCACTCCTTCATATACATATTCATTAGAACGGGGTAAATCATTAATATAATCCAACTGTGTTCTTGTCGAAGAAGGATGGAAACACTCTTAGTTCATTAATTTCTGCAGCATCCATTAGTCAGAATTTAATTTTTTACGCGCTTCGCAACTCTATCGAAAGAAAATTATTTATATTAATGATCTCTCTTAGCTGGTAATGTTTAAAGCCGTCTTGTTGAATGATATGAGTGATTTTTTCGTAATGAATAATGAGAGAGGGAAAGATTTCTTTTAAAATTTCACTCCCCCCATTGCTTTTCATAATCATATTTCTGAACAAGCCTACTTTTGTAATCTGGTAAGCGAAAACTGATCAAGGATGACAAAATACGTCTGTGGAATCGCACAATAAAGTCTTTGTGGAAATTGATAGGCGTTTTTTTTTATTCCCCCCCCCCCCTTTTTTTTTTTCCATGAGAAGACATACGATTAAATGGAATCTGAATTCAGGACTAATATGTGCACCCATTTCATGCCTAGAGTGACACTTTTTTTTGGAAGTATGAAAAATAAAACAAAAAAAGATGCTTGTGGGTCTTCATAAAAACGTAATGTGCTCCATATATTTTTTGCCACAAATTTAATGATTTTAAATTAATATATTAAAAAAGTGTATTTATCATATCAAAACTAATTTTTCTGATATTACGTAAACATAATAATGGCCAGAACAGTAATGATAATATTTGTATACGTTTGCTCAATACCCATATTGAGACAATCTAAGCATATTCTAAAACATATTTTTATTTTTATAAACATTTATTTTACGCATTTATTGATTGATTGATTAATTTTGATAAATTAATTTCTCACTTATTTCCTGATGTGCAAGAGTTATGGAATTTTATACACACATATGATAAAGGTGACAATCTGTTTAATACTTTTAGAACGCAATCATGAGAGAATCGATGAATTTAATTTTGTTACATTATGGATGGTACCCTCTGTTAGTGAATTCAAAAAAATATTTTTGATAATGATTTATTAATTAAAGACTAAATCTTGCAAAATAATTAAGATTAATAAATCAAATTCTTAGTATACAAATAAAAGTATACTTTTAAAATTTGTTTTTGATAAATTGATTGAAAACTCTGTTGATTTTTTAAAACTTTTGTATCAAAAGACCACAAAAACTTTACAATTTCAATATATGCAGAATCTATTACTTGTAAAGAAATAAATCACCACTCTAAAAATATTAAAAATGCTCATACATTAGTCCCATGACGAATGAATTTATTTAACATATTTTATTTACTTTATATTACTTATTTTAAATTACTTAATATTTTCACTTTATTGGAAATTAAAAATTAAAAATTCAGCAATTCGATGCATGAATCAAATTTGACATTTATGTTTAAGGAATAATTTGAATTATAAAAAAAGCAAGACCTAGTTATTAGTATTACTCTGAATAATTTTGCAGCGTCTAAAGATGTAGCACTATTTTATTAGTAGATTGAACCAGAAACATTCTACATAAGAAATATTCTATACATTACATCTACGTTATGGTGCCTACAATATTTAGAGTGGTAATGTTATTGAATTATTGAAAACTGCATCTAACCCTTAGGCTAACATTTTTATTAGGTTGGCTCTTCCATTAAACATTTTCTAAATCAGATGTTTTTAAACTGTGAGTCGCGATTCCAGTGGAAGGTTATGAAGAAAAATCTCTGATTTTCTTGCTGCAGATTCTTCAACATTTATAAGCAAAAACGACTCAGAGAATCGTCTTAATTTAAAAATAAAAATCTCAGATTCTCTTAATTCAAATTCTTCAAAATTAATAAACAAACTTGATTGTCTCAATTTAAATGTTTCATTGAAATTTACGAATGAACTATTTTTGATTAATTTCCTTTTAGTTATCATTAATTGATATTTCTTTTTCTTTTTTATTCTCTTACAAAGTCGAAACAAACATTTTCAGCTGAAACTGACTTGCGTTGAAAGGTTTATGTAAAAAAAAAGTTGGAAAAATTCTGTTAAGTTTCAAAATGTAAATGTTCCATCATAGATTCACTTTTGTACTTTTATACTTTTACACTTGAGACTAATTTAATGAACAAAGTCTAACACGAATGAATAATCAACGGGTGGTTTAACTGTACATATACAATATTTTCACTAGTTAAAAGGTGAACATTTTTGACATGTTAAAATTCAGAACTTTTAAATCTGAGAGGGTTTTGCTTCACGTAATCATTGACCGAGACATTGTTATGCTTAGGATGGGAAGCGACCTGCTGTGCTTTGACCTGAGCATTTTCTTTGCTAAGGGATTCTTAAAATAATAAGTACTGCGAAATAAAATAGCTCTCTACAAGAAAAATTTGCGAATACCTGCTGCGAATAAAATTGAAGAAACATTTGTTCTGTCTAAGCAAGACATTCTTTTATTAGTTTTAGCAGGGTGGCAAACAGCGTGAAAGTTCAAGGATGATGAAAGGAAATTTTTCATTTTGGAAATCAAAATGAGGCTAAGAGAGTAATATTTATGATGGATTTTGATATGAAGTCACTTTTCTAATAGTGCATTGCAGACGATAATACCTTAGTCATCTTTGATTTTAATACAAAATATCAGGAAATCTATTTATAAATGGAATTTTAAAAACATAATTGAAAATTCATATTTTAGTAATATTTTCAAGAAAGAATTACCTACACACACAAATTACATCTTTGATAAAATCATTAGTTTCTCTTTGTTTTATAATGCGAATTTGTTGAAGAATGCAAGATTATGGCAGCAAGTTAAAAATACATTGATGTTCCTTAGAACAAGTTTTAAATTATTTAGAGCTTCTAAATGCGATTAAAAATATTCTGCCCAATTGCAGCTAGTGAGATAATTTTGTCTTGAACTATCCAGTGTTTATTTTCTAAACTTTTAAATATTAAAAAAATGAAAGATTGAAGGACTTTTTTATCGAATAGTTTTAATAATTTTCCAGATTGGTATAGGTGGCATTGATTCTCTAATAATAACTGAACTTAGGCTTTAGATTCCTAATTCAAAATATTTGCACATTCTCCAAATGGTGTAGTGTGGAAATTTGGAGAGGACGGGGCAGCTCAGGTGTCTTCCTCGTCATCGGACCGCAGTTCGAAATTACGAGGTCTTTCTCAAAATAGCCCTAGTGTTGTTTTAAAAAACTAAACTAAATAATAAATAAAAAAACTAACCTAATGTGTTAATAAAAAAAGTCTACTAAACTAAACTCAAAATATCTGCAGTTTTTTTTTTATCAAGTAATCTTGATTAAAAAATAAACACAAATTATCGAAAAGGAATATCAAAAAGCGTATTTTTATCTAATTCGCTGCAAAATATTCATTATAAAGAGCTTCATATGACAATGAAACTGGCATTGGCAATGGAAATGACTTATTGGATTACAATTAAAATGACTAACAATCAATCAAAACACTCTCTTTGAAAAAAATACGCGAGTTTCTATTTAATATTTTTTTTGAAACATATTTCCATATAAGTTCGCAAAGAATTTTTGAAAATTAATTTTCAAGGGTTTTTTTTTTCTAATTACCTTCTTTTATTAATTTTGCTCATTATTCACTTATTAGTTGAATTTCCAACTAAACTAAACCAATCATAGATGATTGGTTTAGTTTAGTTGGTTTATCTTAGTTATATTAACGTCCCGTTTTTGAAGCAACACTAGGACTATTTTGGGACGTACCTCGTAATTTTGAACCGCTGTTAGATGACGAGGACGACACCTGAGCTGGCATTCCCCTCTCCACACCACACCAGCGGGAGGGAGTTTGGACCGGATGGATTAACATGCATCAGACCCGCTTACAAGACGGTTCTTCGGTGGAATCGGGTCACAAACCTGCAACTTTACGGTTCCGGAGCCGAAGTTTCCGAGATCTTACCACCAGGTCACCGTGGCCCATAATATAAATGTCTTGGGTTCCAGTTATTAATATATCCTCCAAAATTTATCAACAAAGAATAATTAATGCAAATACACGTATTTGTAAAACTTGCGGTGATGAATACTTTAATTGTCTATTTTCTGATACAGCAAAATCGGTTGGTTTCCAAAACACATCTGGGTTTTAATAACTAACGCTATTAATTAAACTGCTTATTATTAATTAAGAAAAATGAGTTTAGTAATCGTCCTTCTAAAGTAAATTTTTTCTTAATTTTTTACTATGACTTGTCCTATCAAATTTACTTTAAGCCAGATTCGTAGAAACGCATGGGCTTTCATTTTTATTCATTACTAGCCGCCTTTGGCGACCAGCCGGTTCGCCAATCTTAATGTTCGTTAAAATTTTAATAATTAAATATTTTATGCAATTCCTACTTTAATAGCTTCTTCATCAAAATATTTTAAAACTTCAAATTTTGATTGTCATATAATTCATTCATAATATTAGAAAGGCCTTCAGTTATAACGTAATATGTATCTCTCTAATTTTCTGTTAGCACCCGTAGAATTTATGCTTTAAATTAAAGTGGAAAGAATTGATCTTCAATTAATATAATAATATTTTTTACTGAAACAAAGCATTTTTTTTATAATCTGATTACTGAAAATGGAGTCACTCAGCGTTTAAACTGTATGAGCACTAAAGAATATCTTTAATTTATGTAATATCTCAAGACTTTGGCAACAAAATTTTCTTAGATTCATCATGAACAGATCGATTCATTAACGATGTTTAATTTTAAATGCATCAAACACTAAGAAAATAAAACGAATCGTTTAAAATAAACGGTTGAAAACAGGTTTTAAAAAAACTACTTAAAAAACAATGTACTTAAAACTATAAGCATATACAAAAAATATATAACTAACATAAATACATTTTAATTACAAAAGCATACAACGAACCTAAAAATAATTTAAATCCAGTCCGCATCTGTTGATAATAATTGTCAACAGAATGCGGAATTCAGAACAAAATGTGCATGCATGAATTTTCAACTCCAGTTACGTAACTCAAATACGTGATTTTTTCTACGCCAGTTGGGGTAACGCTATGCGGATTAGACATTTTTAATTTCCTTTATTCTGTTTTATTTTAATTCAAAAGTACTTCAGAATGAATCTGAAAGATCGATTAATTAACAATGTTTAATTTTAAATGCATCAAACATTAAGAAAATAAACAGAATCGTTTGAAATAATCCGCCGAAAAATATTAACCCTAGCCTCATTACTGTTGGAAGAAAAAAAAACTGAAGCCTTACTCATTTGGCGGTGGGGAAAATGGAAGATTTTTTGGCGGGAAAGTTAGTTTTTAATTAATAATTAAAATTCTAATTAAAAATTCGGGAAAAAGAACCCCGGGTGCACATTCCCAACCTCCAAGGTATACATGTACCAAATTTGGTAGCTGTAGGTCAAACGGTCTGGCCTGTAGAGCACCAACACACTCTCTCACACACACACACACACACACACACACACACACACACACACACACACACACACACACACACACACACACACACACACACACATATTGAGCTTTATTATAAGTATAGATTACAGACGAAATAATTGTAAAATACTGAGAAAACTTTTGGCCATATGAGTTCCTATAAACCCTAATAAGCAGGAAAAACCTGTTTGAAGTACATATTATATTATCTTTTGAAGGAAAAAAAAACGGTTTGTTTGAAAACTCGTTTTGATATGAGTAATACTTTTTGAATATATTCTTATCCTATACATTTATTCTAGACTATATTAATTAGAAAGTAATAAGAAATGAGTGAGATGATTGCAAATTGTATTCTTTAGTACTTAAATTTAAGTCACAAAGTTATAATCAAGTTATATTTAAATCATTTATATTTTAGCCAAGTTTTCTAATGATAAGTAACCTCAAATGTTTGAGTATTAAATAACTAAAAATTCAATTAATCTTTGAAAGTGTTACTATTCTAGTGATAATTAGACGAATTTTTGGAAGTCGGTACTTCAAAAATCCTTTTAAGGTGTGAAATTTTTACACATTTGTGCTTTTATAGATAGATTTTTGATATTTAATATTGTGGGACAAATCGTTAACTTTCATGCTGTAGCTTTAAAGTGGATGCTTATCTTTAAAAAATTCTATTGAATGTTTAAAATTTGAATTATTTTGTAAATTGCCATATCTATTAAAGAGATATGACTTGAGGGCAGCTACGGGGGAACTCTATTGAACTCGCTTTAGCACAAATGCACTGATAGTGAGAATATTTGTACTTTTATAATAATTCATTTTTTATAAGATAAAGATTATTAATTTATAAGAAATAACATAAATTTCATAAACTAAAGAATACAATCAAAAATAAAAAAAATATTTCAATTCTTGAAATAAAACTTAATATTTATAAATGACAATAAAGTTTATATTAATAATAAAATAAGTTTTAATAATAATGTCAAATAATTAATTTTACCAATTTTTAATAATAATGTGCATAATAATAATAATAAAATAACTTTTAATAATAATAAATGACGATGGTATTTTTAAATGACAATAATAAATCATCAATAACGATTGAAGTAGCTTCTTTATATGAGAAGCATGTTTTTTAAATTTAACTTTTTATTTAAAATAAACGATATGTTTTGAAATATTAAAAGACCTGAATTATTTCATAATTCCCAAGCATAAAAAAAGGAAGTCAATCTACATAAAATGCTTAACGCATTAAATGCGATTTTTAAATTAATGTTGGATACAATTTCAATGACTAATGAATAAATAATGGAGGCCAGAAGAGATCATGTACTCCCACTCCCATACATAACAACAACAGCAACAAAAAATGCTATTACAGTTAAGCGATTTTCGTCTGTTATGTCGTTAGAAGATGTTAGTTTCGTTTTAAGACGTTACTAAATTGTCGCGTGCATGGCGAATTTTTTTTTAATACTCTGTAGACTGGACTTTGAATTTTTTTTCTTTTTACATCTACTGCTAAACTAGTTTCCTAATGTATTTATAATTACGCCGCTTTGTAAAAGCACGTAAGAGGGTCTTTGGAATGGAGATTACTTTTTAAAAATATTCAAAAATTTGATAAATGCGAAGTTAGTTTTCGAATAAAATTTTGCTCTTTATTTTAAGTTGATAATGACCTTAAAGAAATGATCGCCTTCATAAAGTGTTAGGATGCGCGTCAGTATTTAGCACTTCGTTTAGATGCCTCATCCTGTTTTAACGTTTTTTAGGTTAGGTCCCCAGTGGAAACGACTGCAAGAAGAATGGATTCGACGATGTTCAAATTGAAAAGCTGTTTGCTAAAATTTTTGAATGTTTTCAGGGTACGTTTCTTCTATTTTGGCATAATGTTAAGGTATTTCTTCGATTGTGACGTAATGTTAAAGGATTTCTTCGATTTGGTGCAAAGTTGTACATCTTCTGCTTCCAATCATGGTTTGTAATCCCAACTTTTTTTATTTATATTTTTGGTTCCCTAGCTTCCATAGTTAGGAATAGATTTATTCTACTATCTTCAGTTCACACTCTATCTTAATGAACAAAAATAGGATTGGGTTGGTTCTTGATATATGGCGATCCGTAAAGATAAACCATCTAATCATCTTTCACTTATAAAGAGTTCATTGCAAAATTCGTATCATACAACAGCAGAATTCGTGTAACTTTTCGTGTAATTAGACCGAAAGTCAATCTAATAAACGAACCAGGAGATTCTTCATTTCAATGACTAATGACACAGAAAATCGGAATAGAAATGGAGACAAAGGCTGAAAAATCATGACGAAAACAACGCCTACCTCGAAACATCGACAGAAACACACTTTGTATGACAGACAAAAATAATAATAGGGAAGGAATAATTATTAACTTCATATGAGGAATATTATTATTTCATTAAAAGATCGTTTTCCTTGATATGCTTTACATTTGATATTTTACCATTTAAGGGTACCATTTTTTTTTTTACCATTTTACCTTTAATGGTGAATAACCTTTACTGATCACACACACACACACACACACACACACACACACACACACATATATGTGATATGTTATTACATATGTGTGTGTGTGTAATGATGTCTCTTAATATAATTTAAATCTTAATTACTTTTAATTTCCTAGTTTTTATTTTAATTTAGCTCATATTAACTTCATTCTAAAAAGGTCCCTTATTTCCTGATCTAATTACGCTTTTTATTTAATTAAATTTAACACGCGCTCTAGAAAACTGATGAATTCAGCAAGTTCTCACGCTCCGAGTGAAGGGATAAAAATCCTTAATGTTTACCACATTCTTTTAAAGATACCTAAATTTCCCTTTCCTAAGACTACACGTCTCAAAAAAATCCTATCAAAATCCCATAGTAAAAGGATCGAAGAAAAAAATTTCGTCCTCTTTTGCTCTTGCATCGCAATGGAGGCTGACGTATCTCGTCGCTTTTTTCTTGTACAGAATGTGCATCCTGTGAATAAATAAATCGAAGTTAAAATTTCAAAAGTTACCTCTATTCGGTGACGCAACTGCATATATATATATACTACAAACAATCACAAAATAACTATTATAAATCTGTTAATAAAGCTCCTAATTTGCTGAGAATAAATTTTATCTAAATGTACTTATAATTTATTGTTTATGTAAAAATTTATCTATACTAATATTAGAATATTATACTGTATTTTTATGGCCGATATAAAATTACTAAATAGTATCCAGAAGTTGCTTATGAAATGAATAAACCAAATTCTACACAAAAAAATTGACACAAACTGTACATTTTTCCAAATTCAGATATATATTTGTTACACTCTAGGGCCGGAAACTTTATTAACGATGGAGGAAAATGTTTCAGTGTTGAATAAAAATTTTACTGGTTGTTTCAATTTAACTATTTCTAACTATTTCGTATGGAGTTTCATTTTAATCAAAAATTGCTTCACCAAAAAAATGTCAGATTTAAAGTCCTTTGTCCATCAGTCATTATAAATCAAATTTATGCATCCTTTTTGTTATGAATTTAAAGCATTTCTAAAGGGTATTCTTCATTATTTGGGAAGATAAAATACAAAATACATCAAAAATTGTCGATAAATTCCAGAGGTAGAAAAAAGCCTAATTTCAATCAGACATTTTTCTACCAAAAAGATGTCAAATTTAAAACCCTTGTCCATCAGTCATTAAAATTCAGAATTTAAGAAAATTCTTCTAGAAATTTACGTGTCTTTTAAAAGCTGTAGTTTCCATTATTTGCTTTCATAAAATACAAAATACATCAAAAATTGTCAATAAGTTCCATAGGTAGAAATAAAATCTGATAAAAAATCTTCTGCCAACAAAGCAGCTTACGTTTTATTTGAAAACAAAATTTCTCAATAATTGATTTTAACTATCTATTATTTTGGACGTCAAACTACTGAAACGCAGTGACACGTATTGTTACGAAGTTTAGAGATCTTTTTGATAGATCGTTTCAATCGAGAGGATAGCTTTTTCATACATTTTTTGTTCGCTTTTTAAATATAACAAGTAAGGAAAAAATAAACCTCGTGTCGCACTTTTTGTCTGAAAAAAAATTCCCTTTCAGAATGTTACCTTCCACAACTCATCTTTCAGATGTAAAATACGTGATTTTACTGAAATATTTATTAGAAAATGGGTCAAAGCAAAATTAGGGAAAGGGGGTGTCAAATTTTGCACCGAAAGTATTAATATTTGGGATTTTTTAGTATATATTTACTACTAATTGAAATTATTATATAATTTAGAATGTTTCAATAAAATGAATAACCATCCAAAATAATAATTAAAAGAAAAAAAAACTGTAGCAAAAACACGTACGTAAATGGAATATGAAATTGAGAATTTTGTTCTGCTATTTTGGAAATTGATTGGTGCATGTCCATCAAAAGGTCATCAAAGGCAGTTTATTGTATATACCACATACCTTATATCTTCTTTCTTTTGATTCAATAGGTGAATAATATATTTACTTATATTTTCTTTAATTAGACATAGGGCAGCATCTTTTTAATCTTGCAAGTTTCAGATATTAAAATCTATTGTCAGTCATTCATTAGAAGTCAATATCATCCACCGTATGTGCCAAGGACGTCACTGCATTTCAATAGATAAACTTATAGATAAAATTAAAAACCATCCTTTTCCAAAAATTTGATAATTTTAAAGAAATTTCTTCGGATTTCCCAATATTCCAGGCATAAATTCCACTATAAAGTAAAATTTATATTTCATGCTACTTCATTTAATAATTTATCTTTAATACCTTTAAAAAATTAATAACTTGAATAGGGTTGGAATAGAACAAGCATTAAACATGCTGTTTAATTACATATTGTTTAGTAAAATTTGGAAAATTTTAACTGAAATGTATCTTATATTTAAAAAAAAATGAGCAGCTTTAAAGATAGAAAGATAGATAGAGAAATTTCACATAATGTGTATCATTAAAATGTCCTCTACGTAAGCCTTACTTTTCAATTTGTGTGAACATTAAAAATGACTTTGAAAAGATGTTATAATGTTAATATTAGTATTTTGAGTCATTATTTTGATCTCACTATCTCTCTATACACACGCACACATACACATGCGCGCGCGCGCACACACACACACACGCACGCACATATATATATATATATATATATATATATATATATATAAGCCAGCAAAAACTAAATAAATGGGTGTAAGTGATTACAAAGTTAGAAATCTTACTTCCGTATGGGTAATTCAGTTATATAAACACCACTAAAATATATTCCTTCCACTAAATAGATTCCTCCAAGATTCCATCACACCATAACAGATCGAATTTGATGAATGTTCAACGATAAATAACCATCTCCTACACATTGTCATGGCCTATAGTTAAGAGAAAAGAAATGACTACATTTTGTCATGACCTATGATGAATAAGATCTTGGAGATCATCCCTTTTTTCATATCAGTATTTTAAACAGTCACTCTAAGGAAAAAGAATAAGCATTATCAGTGACTTGTTCTGGATGCAATTGGACTTTAAAAGTGTAACAATCTATTTTGATTCAAAATACATACTCTAGGTCTAGAAGGGTGGATGAAAGCCCTCAATGACAAGGCTCATGACTCAACCAAATCTAAGTCACATGGTCCCTTTTTTAAATTTTATATGTAGTAAGAATACACTTTTTTTTTCTTGCATACCTTTGTTCGAAGTGAATAAATACAATGTGGAAAGTTTAATAATGAAATACTTGTGAAATTGTGATCTAAATTTATTTTAGAATTTCATCATCGTGATGACTCGAGGAGAATATTTTTTTTTTCATTTTTTTTATAATACTAAATCATAAATTAAGATAAAGTTTTTTTAAAACATTTTTATCCTGATATGATATATTTTTTATTGAATTTATCCTTGCTTTCTACTTGTTGCACCATAATATTCCGATGCTGTGCAATTCGAAATATTTAAGCATCATAATAATTATATATCACAACCATTCTCTAATACTGTCATGACTTGTAGTTAAAGGAAAAGAAATGACTGCGTTTTGTCATGAATAATCAAGAATAAAATTGTAGAAATCATCTATTTTTTTTTTCAAATCAGTATTTTAAACAGTCACTCTAAGGAAAAAGGATCCTTTTTTTTTCATTTTCGTTTGTAGTTAATTATAAGTTAATGGAATGTTTTTTTAAAAATGTTTTATTGTGATGTGACATATTTTTCATTGAATTTATCATTGCTTTCAATTCGTTGCACTATAATATTCTAATGCTATGCATTTCGAAATATTTATGCTGACAGAATCATATATCATAAGTTACATTAAGAAATGCCATTTCTCTCTAATTGTGTAGTGCTTGTAATGTATATCTATACTTATATAAAGCTCAATGTGTGTGTGTGTGTGTTGGCGCTCTACAAGCCAGGTCATTTGACCTACAGCACCAAATTTGGTACATGTATACCTTAGAGGTCGGGAATGTGCACCTGGGTCCCTTTTTTGAATTTTTAATTAGAATTTTAATTATTAATTAAAAACTAACTTTCCCGCCAAAAAATCTTCAATTTTCCCCATCGCCAAATGAGTAAAACTTCAGTTTTTTTTTCCCAACAGTAACGAGGCTAGGGTTAACATTTTTCGGCTGATTATTTCAAACGATTCGTTTTATTTTCTTAGTGTTTGATGCCTTTAAACATAACATTGTTAATTAATCGATTAATTAATAGCATTGTTAATTAATCGATATGTTCATGATGAATCTAAGAAAATTTTGTTGACAAATTCTTGAGAAATTAAGAAAGATATTCTTTAGTGCCCATAAAGTTTAAACGCTCAGTGACTTTGTTATCAGTAATCATATTATAAAAAAATGCTTTGTTTCAGTAAAAAATATTATATTAATTTCAGATTAATTCTTTCCACTTTAATTTAAAGCATAAATTCTACGAGAGCTAACAGAAAATTAGAGAAATACATATCACGTTATGACTGAAGGCCTTTATAATATTATGAGTGAATTATAGGACTATCAAAATTTGAAGTTTTAAAATATTTTGATGAAGAATATTAAAGTAGGAATTGCGTAAAATATTTAATTATTAAAATTTAAACGAACATTAAGATTGGCGAACCAGCTGGTTGCCAAAGGCGGCTAGTTTTTAAATAAAATCTTCCACTCTACAGCATGGCAAGGAATCCAAACCAACATTTAAATATATCTAAATACATCGCGTTCATATTCTACCTTGTATTGTAAAAAAATTGATTGATTATCAAAATATTTAATTCACCTTTTATTGAGAATCATATTTTTACAAAATCCTATTTCAGAAAAAAAGGAAATTAATGGATTCAATGGAAAAATGTAAAATAAAATAAATAAAATTCGAACAGAATAATAAATTAGCATTTTTGTTCCAACAAGTAGTAAATTATAAGTGATTAAAAAATTAAAACATCTTCGAATATTTTAATGAGAAAAAAACAATAATAATGATATACAATTATTTTTAAATGAATGCTCCTACAAATTAATAAATGAAAGTACAAAATATGTTATCGAAAAGAAATGGAACTGGTAATTATTTTATGAGAAAGAATCGCACATGAAGCAATAGAATGAAAGAAACTAGGAATTAAATTTGGATCAAAATATTTGTTATTAAATAATATAAAAGGGGAAATACGATTACATAAGACATAATTAACTTAAACTCAGAAAAAAGAAAACTAATTTATTTTCCCATTTCAAATCTTCTCATTTTTATACGATATTATTTTATATTTTATTCAGTACATATATTTTTGAAAGCGAACTATAGGATTCACCATGTAATAATAAATGAACTAGGTATATTACATTTTTTTTCGCTATAATTATCTATTTGAATTTAGAAAAATGAATAGAAATCCTTGTTTATTAACATTAATATTCGGTCTTTTTTTAGTGAGCTATCAGTAATTTTTAAACTACATAAAGTAATTATGAATTGCATTGATGGTCTGAAACTCAATTTTTTTGGGCATATTGAAATTTTCATTAAAAAATTAATTTTAAAACTTATACAAATAATCATTTTTCATCTGTCTGAATTGATATATCCTTTGGGAATTTTAATTTTAGTAATATGCAATCTG
This sequence comes from Argiope bruennichi, assembly GCF_947563725.1. Lineage (NCBI taxonomy): Eukaryota > Metazoa > Arthropoda > Arachnida > Araneae > Araneidae > Argiope > Argiope bruennichi. The sequence continues at coordinate 123,869,547 of NC_079162.1, forward strand.
CAAACATCCGGGGCTTTTATTTCAGATTCTTATTTTATAAATATTAAAAACATACACAACATTAAAAACATAGACAGCCAATAATTTCAAATATTTTTATGGTTTCTAGTTCAAAGTTTCTTCAAGAAAGCACTAGAACAATGCTTTTAATGAGAAATTTATTCCGTATATATCATTTCCGTATACTAAAATTACCCGAATAATTGTAAATTTCATTATATTTTTTTCAGTAAGTGAAAAGTTAAACGAAAACGCATTCCAAACATTTAAAAAAAAATTTCGTTACTTATTTATTTAAAGCAAATTTTCTTTCAAAGTTTAGTTTAGTTATATTAACGTCCCGTTTTTGAGCAACACTAGGGCTATTTTGCGACGGACCTCGTCATTTTGAATCGCAGTCAGATAACGAGGATGATATCTGAGCTGGCACTCCCCTCTCCAAACCTCCACACCACACCACCGAGTGGACGTTTGGCCCCGACGTATTTAACGTGCACTAGATCTGCTTACACAACGGTTCTTTGATGGAATCGGGTCTCGAACCTGAATACCCTCCTAAAGGAAACAATTACTTCCTCTTTTTTCAGAAAAAAATGTTATGCATTTCAGTCACAAATTTAATCTCTTCAAATAGGAATGCAATCCTTCAAACTGCAGTCTAAGTTATAAATTAAATTATTGTTTCAGTTTTCACCAACTATTTTAGGTAATGTAAAATGAATAATTTTTTTTTAAATTCTTTTAATTAAGAAAATAGAAAATCTTTTGGTTTGATTTTGCAGAGATTCTTTGTTCTTGATTCCATTGTCTTTGTTCTGCTGTCTTTGTTGTTCGGTCTCAAACATCCCCTGTGGCAGGGTATGTGTGTGGACTTCTATCATTCAAAAACATTTTCAACATCTGACTAGAAATAAAATTACGAAATCCGTGTTTCTGCATTTTTAGAGGGACAGCGGTGGCGTGACGGTAAAGTCTCCGCTTCAGATCCGCAGGTTTCAGTTCAGAGACCCGATTCCACCGAAGACTTACCATGTCAGCAAGTCTTGTGTACGCCATATCCGTCGGAGTCAAACGTCCTTCTGCTGGTGTGATGCCGAAGCTTGGAGATGGGGTACCAGCCGAGGTATCATCCTCATCATCTCACCACAGCTCAAAATTACGAGGTCCGTCCCAAAATAGCCATAGTCTTGCTTTAAAACAGGACATTAATACAACTAAACTGAATTTTTAGTATTAGGTTAATCTAAGCTAACAACCACTCTAAAAATATCATGTCTTTACAATGCAATATATTTTTTATTTTCGTTTATTCAAATTGTCATAAAATTTTATGATTTATCCAACTCTGTGTCACATTTGTATTTTTATTATATTTATCTTTTTGTGAATGCAAAAAATAAACTTTTTAAGATAATGACTTCTGAATGATCGTTCAACATTTTCAAAAGGACGTGGCTATCGTTTTATCCGCACTCCAATCTTCTAAGGTGGCGGTGAGGCATTCATTATCCGTATAACTACCTGAAATATGCTTCTTTTAAAACAGACGTTAATAAGCTGATTCCTTCCCAAGACGTATTAATTACCTCTCTTGAGATATTTAATTAAAAATTCATTATCCAGCAGTATGTTTTGATGACGCAAATTGTTATCTTCAAGTACTTGATTTGGTTTGTTTTTGAAAGAACAACCTCTTATCATATGTTATTGAATTAATCCTTAAGGATACGCTTTTTTTTTTACTTGACTCTTATCAGACACTAATGCAGAGACAGTCTTCATAAACAATGCGTTACGTCATTAATGTTAGTCATCATTTCAAGAATGTAAAGAAAAGGAAGTGCACGACATAAAATCAAATATTTAGACTGTATACAAAAATATATTTTTTAGAATTATTAAATTAATAATGTACTTTATATTATTAATTAATAATCGATTTTATAAAAAAAAATAATTTTTAGTTTTCAAAAAATTGTATCTGGACCATTTTTTGATTTTTCATGAAACACAGAGACACCCTTTGCTCCTAAACACATTGCAGAACATTAATTGTCCACAAACTTACGACGTACGAAACCAAGTGACAAAGGGCTTTTATTGAAATGAGATTCGAATTTGAGGCATTCCACTTTAGATTTCTGCTTAACTTTTGCAATAGTTGCTTTCATTCTCTTCCATGAACTTATTTTCGGTGGCGGTGGCAAGGTCTCGGCTTCGGAACCGGAGGTTTTTAGATTCGATACCCGATTCCTTTGTAGAACCGTCATATAAGCGGGTCGGGTGAGAGCTAAATCCCTCGGAGACAAACGTCCTCCTGCTTGTGTAGTGTGGAATTTAGAAGAGTGTACGCCAGATCAGGTGTAGTTTTCGTTATCTGATCATGGTTCAAGTCACGAGGTCCATTCCAAAATACCCCAAGTTTTGTTTTAAAACGGGACTTTAATATAACTGAAATTAAACTAAACTTCCATCAATTTTGAACGATCAACTTAAATAAGCAGATATGTTGAACTCAACTGTTTCAAAAAGATTTTTGAATACAATTACATTTCCTAATAGATATCTTCGAAATAAGTAAACAGAAAGCTCAGAACCGTAGCTTACTATGCGATGAAAAGCAAACTATTTTCGAATTTAAGGATGCCGGATTAACAAGTTTTGTTTTATGCAAATGAGTCTTGTGGTCACACCTGCGTCTCGATAGCTCCAGTAATCCATTCTGCTATTTTGCTTTGTTTTGATAATAGTAAAAAATATATTATTAATGGAATCAATTGATAGCTTCGAGATATACATCAAATTCAAAGCATCAATTGGACTTTCCATACAAACATATTGAACATGATATCACTGCCTAACGGAAGATCACGAGCTGTTATATTTTTCATATAAATGTGAAATCTAATGTATTGACTCCATTGGTTAAGTAAAAAAAAACATTAATTTTATTTCTGTAAAAAATATCGATTTATTCATCTAAACTAAAACTAAACATCAACCTTTTCATCAAACTAAACGAGATGCTATCCCTCATAATGCTTTCACAATGAAAAGTACGAATGTTTTAATAAACGAACTTTACAGTACTATACTAACTTGATTTATCTATTCAATACGATTAGGAGAAAATCTGTAACTGAATTGCAGTTTTGTATCATTTCAAAAAGTTAGTTATAAAGTTCAAAATCCTTAAAAATTGGAAATGATTTTATTTATATGTGAAAAAAAAATCGTTATTTTATCATTAGAATAAAATAATTCATAAAAATGACAAATTGATAAAACTGACAAATTCGAAGCAATGAATCAACATCACACACCAAAGATCTTCTTTCATCAAATAAGTATCCGAAACATGTAATAATTTTCAGACACAATTCTCACATTTTCATTTGATTTTAATCACCTAGGTAATATTTTGAGAAGCAGAAACATTTCAAAATATAAATTAAATTCTTCATACACAGCAAAATCGAATAGTTAAATTTCTGTAGTTCACAAATTTGAACGTTTTGTAAGCCTTGGAAAGTAAGTGTTCAAATGAATACAAATTTTGGCATGCAAATTGAAAGCAACAATGAAAATTTTCAATTAACGATTAGTTACCAGTTATATAAACTATCATTAACCAAAAATACAAACATACATGAGATGAAATACAAGCTACTTGCTGCTCAGAAAGTGTCAAAATATTCTTCTAATTATGAAACAGAAATCGAGTCTGTTTTAAACACTATAACGCAATGCCCTCCCCCCCCCCTTTTTTATGAATATACAGATAATGTACCAGAAGTAATCTTCGAAGGTAACCTCTGCATATTAGAGAGGTATTAATGACAGCATTCATCATACTGGTCGTTTTTCAAAGCCGCAGTTGCCAGGGTGCAGTAAGTCTATAAGAGTTGTAAATGGAATGTATTTTTAATGACCAAATTTCATGAGCTTTCCACTCCTTTCTGATGAGAAAGGGAAAAAATTAAATATTTTAACCACATTTGTTTAAGATATAATATTCGTTTTTTTAATAAATAATTATAAAAGATTTTAAATCTTAATATAAATGGAACCCATTGTGACTATGTATATATACATATATGAATGAATGAATCTCTAAATTTCCCCCTAGCAACTTTGCTGAATTCAATGAAATTGTGCAGACTTATTATTGGGTGAGTACAAAAGTTTTACCTGGTTTTATTACCTATAAATAAGAGCAAATAAACGCAAAATGAACAGTACCTATCATTGTGCATAATCCCCATTGCTATCTATGACCTCTTGTCTTCTTTCTGGTAGGAATCCCACGGCGGTAAAATTCCAGCGGTTTCGTGTCAAAAAAGTCTTGGATGGTAGTTTTACAGCATCAAGATCACAGATTTTCTGATGGAAGGAATTGCTCAAATCATGGAATAGGTGATAGTCAGTTGGTGCCAAGTCAGGAGAATAGAGTGGGCGGGGTAAAATCTCCCAACCAAAGCCGAGTAACTTTGGATAGTGATGACAACAGTATGTGGCCTGGCGTTATCATGATGAAGGATAACACCCCGAAGATTGAGGTGACCTGGCCACTTTGCTGCCAAATTTGAATGCAGTCTGTCTAACTGTAAACAGTAGAAGGCAGCATTGATGGTTTGGTTGAGTGGTAAGACCTCCCAGTGAATTATACCTGCACAACCTACCAAACACTCAATACCACCTTCTTGGAATGAAGTTCAACCTTCGAAGTCGATGCAGGCGGATCACAAAGGCGACACACAGTCCTATGGCGCTTTACGTTACGGTGCACAACTCACTTCTCATCTCCGTCATAATTCGTATCAAGAATAGGTCGTTTTTGTACCGGGAAAGCAAGGAAACAAAAGGTGGCGATTCGATCATCCCGTTGATTAGTTGTCTGGTTATGTGGAACACAACTATCAGACTTTCTCGTAAAACCCAACTTAACTAGCCGTCTCTCCACCGTTGTCCGGTGCACGTTGAAAGTCTCCGCTAATTCTTGCGTGGTTGGGTTCGGGTTGTACCTTATGGCTTGGTCAATATTGTCTTCTCCAACGTGGCAGCTTCTATCTCCTCCTCTAAATTTAGGAAACCACGGAGGACATGTGCTTTCGTGTATTGCATCCTTTCCATAAACTTGACAAATATTGCGACATGCTGCGTCTGCCGTATTCTTTTTATCGAACTCGTTTAACAAATAATGTCTTATATGCTCCTTCTCGTTTTTCATGTTACACATTCTAAATTTTTTTTTTTTTTTTGAGATTATTAACGTTGTGAGATTCGATGCATTTATATGCGACACATTCATACGTTTGATTGGCAACGATCTGTGTCATTACAATGTGTGACGTCATTTCCATTGCAAATTTGCATATCCAAAAACGGGTAGAGCTTTTGCACTCACCCAATATTTAAGACATTAGAAAGTTCACTGCCAATTTTTCAAAATCAAAAATTAGTAAACATCCAGTTAATTAGAAATTAACCAAAATTTTACTTTTTTTTCCTGCAGTAAATTCAAGGCAAATAATTCCAGAAGAAATATTTAAAAATCATCTTGAAACTCAACATTTCACCAATTCAATAACATTCATTTCATTTATGCAGAATATTTCTTTCAATTGTTTTAAAATTTAAGAAAAAAATCAATGTCAACTTTGAATTCCTTTAACATTATTTTTAAATCTCTATTTTATTTAAATACTTATCTTTTTCCAGTTTTTCATTTATTTCAAAGTAGCGATTTAACAATGCATAAAAGCAAGCACGAGTCAATCTTTCCAACGGAAGAAAGGAAATTGAAGTTCTTGTAAGTAAATGAAATAGATGTTCCGCCACAGCAGTAGTTGCAGGATATGAGAATTTTAATCAATATTTTTCCTTTTATCCACGAGGATTTCAGATTCGAAACTCGATTCCTCTGAAGAAGCGCTGTGTAAGTGGGTCTGGTCCATCCTAGTCTGGAGAGGGGGAGGCCAACTCAGTTATCGTCTTCATCATCTGACCGCGGTTCAAAATTATGGAGTCAGATACTCTATTCTTGCTTTAAAATGGGACTTTATTGTAATCAAACTAATCCATTTTATTCACAGAAGCTTCAAAGGAGATTATTTCGAAAAACTTTTAGGCCACCTTGCAATTAATTTTAATTTTTCAACGATACCAATTTTATTTTTGTGCAATTTTTGTTTCAATTATAATTAATTCTTCAGAAAAGGCATTGTACATGGTTTCAAAATAAGGAAATTAATAGGAATTCCTTTGCTGAGTTGTATAAATAATTTGAGCTACTCTACTACTATTTTTTTTTTTAATTTCTCTTTTATTTTAATGCATATGTTTTGAAACAGATTTTATATATTATTACATTTTATGCATAAGAAACTTACACGTTAAAAAAATATTATATATGAAAAAATTTTAATCCCAAGTAACACCGGATATATCAACTTGTCATATATAAGCCCACTTTTTAAAGATAATCTTTAAAATCTTGATCTCACAAAATTGAAAGTACAGACAGCTGTATAAAAATAAACAAGGAACTAATATTCAGTAGCATATCATTTTGCTCTTTAATGGCTGCTTTTTATCTTTTTGATATCGATTTCAGTAGTTTCTACAAAAAATTTCTCTTATTCTTTCAGAAATTAATGTTTTAAGTGATTTTTACTAATGATCTGATGTTTTAGCTCAACTTTTTCATGATAGGTCTACAAATTCTCTTTAATATTAAGGTTTTTAAAAAAATGCATGTAAATTTTTTTCAATTATTTCTGGAATTGATACAAAATCCCTACTTTTGTTACCAATGCTTTATGTTTAGAATTGTTATCTAGCTTAAAGGTGAAATTTCTTCAATCCCAACTTAGCAACACTCTCTGTTAAATTATTTTAAATTATTTTTCAGATTATTAAAGATCATCCTTTTGTCCATGATTCCTCTCACAAATACTGATACCATACAACCCCCTCCCCCGAAACCATTCTCTTCTATACCTCTGCTGCCACACATCTCCAAACTATTGATGATCTTGTAAACTAAGCATTTTTCTTTTGGACTTTGAACTGAATTTAGCTTATGTCACTCTATATGACAACCGTCATCTAATGTATGAAAACAATTTCCAAAATTATTAAACTTACTCTCATATGTAAAAACAACTTTATCTCAAAACTATTTGAGCTTTAGAATGTAGTACTCAGCAAACTGTAATCACTTGGCTGTATTTTTTTTATTAACAGAGAGTTATTATCGAGCTTTCCTGTCCTTACAGACTACTTTTCTTAGGACTTTTCGCGCAGTCTTCACAGAAATAGATGGGCTCAAAGTTCCAGAAATAATTGAAGCAATTTCTGGAACACTTATTTTGGAATCAATCTTTATTTGATGCATAATTTTCCGCTATGTTGTTTAGTTTAGTTTTTTTCTTTCGAATTCTGTCTACTTTATTTTCTAATGTGCCATTTAAAAAAAATCTTTGAATGCTTTTTTGAACGTAATTCCACTCAGTCCCACTATTCTTGCAATTTTTCAAGGCGAATTTTCTTTTTTGTATTTGATAATTTAGTGGACATTTTTAGTTTTTCAGTCGTAATTTCCTACCGATCACCCATTTTTCAATGTAAACAGCTAAAAACTCTATAATCTTTTCTAATGAAAAGTTTCTAATTCAGTGTTTTTCTTTTAGATATGATTTTTAAAATTCAGCGAAGCTTTATAAATGAGTTTAAAAATAAGTTTATAACTAATTTTTTTTTTTTTTTTTTTTTTTTTTTTTTTTTTTTTTTTTTACCAAATCAACTATAATTTGTTCGAACCTATTCTTATTTTTTAAAGTTTCATGAAATTTAGAAGAAAAGCTTAAAAGTTTTAATGACACAAAAATAAGAAAGCATGCTTGATTTCTTCTCTTAATTGGCAAACGCTTAAATAGGAATCAAATGTATTCTCAATTTTCAGAGCCACTACATTTTTGGGGACAACTTTACTGATTTGCAAGCTTTCAATTGGAGTATAATTCCATCAAATATATATAATTGTAAAGTTATTAGAAATGGAGTAGTATTTCACTTCTGCAAAGCAAACGTGTATTCTTCACAAATGTAACAAAAATTGTCAATGTCGTTCATGACTTTCGTAGCATTTTATCCCAAATTCTATATTTATCCACTCACTTATTGTGAAATTGAAGAACACAACAAGAGAACAGCTTTTATTTCTCTATAATCCCCCGGAGGGGGTACCTCGAAATGAGGATGAGTAGCTTCCGGCATAGTGGTTGGCTCTCGCCACCCTGGAGGGAACACGAAAGGGGGGGGTGTTCCTTCCATCGATGACGGGACGTACTTAATTAGGGAAGGGTTGTACTGTGGCCGGTGATGGCTCTTAGGACACAGCCACAGTTCCCACCAGTGTTGCTATAACGGCGGTTCAGTTTTTTATCCGTGTGCCTTAGAAGCGGGTAGGAGAGTCAGTGATATGACTTTACTTCTAATGTCAGATTTCATAGCGCATATTCATGCAATCTCTGATTGGTATTGAAATCTGATGCTTGCCGTTAGACATATAAAAGTTTGGGAGAAGAATTCTCGATTAATATTAAGATTAATGAATTGGAATTGAAAGAAAAGCAAAGTAAATTCATATATATCATAAATTCATAAATAATAAAGCAAAATAAAAACAGGCTGAGTCATTTATAGAGAATATTCTTTTTTGAAATTTGAAATTAGTACTAAATTGTCATTTTAATAATATGATCTTTTTTAGCACTCTCAAATCAATACTGTTTAGTTATTTTTTCTGAGCGGTTTTGCTATAAAATAGCATAATGTACCGTGCTTTAAAGAAAATATGTATAAATTAAATTATAAAATCTTCAACTTTCTTCAATTTTTCTATCGTCATCGGTGAAATATTCAATATAGTTATAAAAAATGTCCCTATAGTGAATAAAAAAGTTATATATTATCATTATAAAGATAAGATTATTAGATATGTTTTAATCTATGATAAAATTATGAAAAAAAATTTCTTGCCAGTGAATATTTGAAAAATGCTAATTTGTTAACAAAGTGACCATTCACTTGAATAACCTCGGTGTTATTTCCTTAAATTAAATACAATGAAAATGTTTTATTATTTTATATGGCTACTTTGTGTTTTATCACTTCGAAATTTTTGGTAAATATGAAATCATGTAAAGTGATTTCTAAAGGAATATCTCCTTCCATGTTTTTTACCGAGTATGTATCATATTCTTGTGGCTGTCGTGTTCGCTGAAAATCAAGGGAAAACATCATGAGAAGGGAAAATTCATATCTTACTTATTCTTATCTTATTATTTCGTATTCTTATTAATTATTCTTATTAACCATATTTTAACGATATTTGTGGTACGTATCGTCGCATTATCCTGCAAAAAAAAAGTATTCTGATTAAATGCAAATTCAAAGTTGTTTTGTAATATTATAAAATAAATTTATTTTACCTTATGATGAAAAATTAATAAATATATAAAGATAAATGTCTTCTTTTTTCTTTTTTTTATTAATCTTTTTATCGTTTAAATGAAAATACAGAAGACAACAATTGAGGTAATCGCTTTCCATACGATGTAGATGCAAGAAAGGAATGTCGACGTGATAAAATTGTTTCGACCTTTTTTTTTAAATTGTGGTAATAATGGGAGAATCTGTTGTTATCACCCATATTGAGCTTTTTCCATCAGCAAAAATTGTCGAATACATATAATCTTTATTAAGGAGAAGCCGTTGTATTTTATGCTTAGACTCTAGCTGTGGTTCGCGCCTTAGTTTTAATCATTTTATATTGCTTAATTATTCTAGCAATGGCTGAAATCGAAGCTTTAACACCTGTTTTCTGTAGCAAATCTTGTGACTGATAGGATATATTAGATGCAAACCGAAGAGTCAAACGGTTTTATTTTTTACTGTTGTAGCTATAGCATCCTTCCTACATTTCTCGTATTGTATTGATACACATTCTTCAGATGATAAAGATTGCTGAAAGCTTTAGTACTAAGATTAATTTCTTGGCAATGTCTATTTAAATAAATCTGAAGATTTTCAGATATTAATTTGCACAGTTTTTTCTTTATGAGGCCGAGAAGCTCACACCTTTTGACAAAAGAATTAACTATATTTAATTTGAGTTTCCTCACTGATAACCCCAAGTAATTAGGAAATTTCTGCTTTAGAATTCTGGATTTTCTCATAAAAACTTATGAAGCTGAGAATGATGCGGTGTTTACGTGGTACTTGTTGTTTCATAAAACAGAAAAAATTATTTTTAAATTTTAAATGTTTAATTATATTAAAAAAAATTATTATTATTTATATTTATTTTTTTATATCAAATGGATTATAAAAGCTTTATTACTACTTCTACAATTTATTTGGACTGTAATTCAATAAGTTAATGACGAATTACAGATCAAAAATTTAAAAGAAGTATTAAAACTTCATTAATTAGTATCTTCAGAAATTTAAAAGAAGTATTAAAACTTCATTAATTAGTATCTTCAGAAATTTAAAAGAAGTATTTAAACTTTTCTAACTTCTTGATTTTTTTTTTTTTTTTTTTTTTTTTGCATTTTTTACGTCCAGTTTCATTAATTTCAGTATTTAACCCGTTGCCGCAAATGACAACTTTAGCTGTCCGATTTTTGGCGACATGTAGGCAAATGACGGCTAGAGCTGTGATTTGCTCTTGGAGGAGAAAAAAAAATGTCGTGATGAGCAAATGAAGGTTACAGCCGTCAAGAGTTTTCATGGAAATCTGTGACAAAATGTGATAATTTTCACTTCTAAGCACACGACTGACAAATTCATATGGCAATCATAAACAATTGAAAAAAATATATATGTTTCTGAGCACGATCGTCAAATTAAAAGTGTGCAGCAACATATTAAAATGGAACCTTCGTTTCAGAGAATAAACAGACAAAAAAATAAAGCATCATTTCTCTATCTAATATAATAATAAATTTATTTTTCTTTTAATAAGTCTCATTAATATAAGCTCGAAAGTCATTGAAAAAACTTTTAATCTTTAGTTATTCATGCAAGTAAAAGATGCATACGTTTCTCAAACTTTCAATTACACTGATGGTTATTCTAATGGCTACATTTTACACTCCTTTCTACGGACACCTTCTAAAACACACAATTTCGAAAGCAAAATGTTCTGATGAAAGACATTAAGAAAAGGATATAGAATCTTTGTGGGGTTTGGGGGGTGTATCATTATATTAATAAACATCAAGAAATTAAAGAAAAAGATAATCATCGCAATAAGCGATGCTTCAGCTTATGCCTTCCACATCCCACCCCGGTTCCGCCATACTTCTCTTGTTCTTTTGCCTGGCGGGATCGAAAAATGAAGCGATCGCGTGTTGCAAAAAGAAGAATCTCTGTTTAAACAAAGCCAAAAGCTCGCTTGGGAAAGCCTAGGGGTGATTCGATTCGAGGAAAAGTCGTCTGTTGGTAGGAAAAATCGTCTGCCTGCCGCCAATCAGTAAAACATCTCGGGATGGGGATTGGAAAGGTAAAGGGGGTTAGGGGAAGCCTCCAAGCAGACATACCCCCCGTCAAAATTGGCTCTTGATTGCTAGGTAGGTAGACGCTATCTTTAAATTACGACACAAAGCGCCAACTTTTTGAACCAGGTGCGAACGTATCGTTTGCACATCTTTACCACCTTTGCCTCACGCATTTTCACCACCAGTTGGTGCTTTTTGACAGCGCTGATTAGATCCAATCACTTTTTATTTTTTATTACTCAAGGGTATTTCTTTTTTTAATGGAATATAACCAGATTTTTTTTTCTTTTTTTCGTTTTATTTCGGACGCCGGTCTCTACTGGAAGGTCTTTGTTTAATAACATATCCCCTCTACCCTCGTTCATTAAATGGAAATAAGCAGACGGAAGAATATTTTTTTTTTTCCTTCTTTATGTTAGACACGTCGATGAAGTCAATTATTATAAAGGGTGACAATATTATTTATCGTCCGTACCGGAACGCTTTGGGAGTTAAAAAAGGAGGTTAACTGTATAAATGACTATAACTACGCTATTTTTAATACATTTATTTATTGAGTTAATGATACTTATCGCGTACAAAGTCCTTATAATGAAATGAATGGGTGTTCATTTGTGAATTCAACCACCCAGTCTAAAGTTGGAACTAAAAATCGATCGCAAAACTAATATTATATACCCATGATCTTATAAAAAAAAAGTAATGATTACAAGAAAAAAAATTAAAGAATTTATTTCTGCATTTCTATTGAAAAATTTGATCCTAAAGATATTTTAAAACTTTATTAGTAACATTTAATAAATAATTATTATACAATGTCAAAAAACAATGAAACATTATACTGTTGCTTCGGATGATCTAGGAATTGTATCTACAATAGATCTAGATAGAAAAAAGAGCCTTACTTCGTTGAAAAAGCATTTAATCGGTTGTTGCATATAAATAAAAATAGAAGACAGCCTGCGATTTTATTGAAAAAATTAAATAATATCACTTGAATTCTATTAACAAGCTCGAATATTCCATTTAATCACATTAACATTTTTCTTAAAGGTACATCTTATTTATTTATTTTTTTAAAAAAAGATGAGAAACTTATTTCATTTATTAGATTAATGTGTTGTTTGAAAAAGTAAAATGTAAAAGTAATCAAGGCATGCGTCATATAACATACCATAATCATATAAACCAACAAATCAAATCAATAGATAGATATCTTTGTGAAATGTCTAAATGAATATACTTCGAGATATTGAAATAACTTTTCATAAAAAAAAAGAGTTCAATTTTTGGTGAAAAGTATTAAATAAGTACAATCGAGGAGCAAACACTCAAGAATGTATTTAATATTTATTTTCATAAAAGTAGATAGTTTCTACATATTGGATATTTTTGTAATAAAAAGTAGAAAAACGAAGTTAAATAATTAACAAAATGACCCTCTCCTCTAGAGCTTTAGAGTTGTATTTTTAAAGCCAAAAGTAGAAATAAACACTTCAAGTGAATCTACATCCGGGTTCTTATTCATGCGCCTCTTCACACGAGTCCTTGTCATGTGAAGTGACTCACAGCCAGACTAATAAATTGTAAGCGGCAATTGAGATGACTTTTTTTCAACCTGAAAGAGGACGACTTTGATAAATGCATTCAAATTAAATGAACTTGAAACAAGAGTGTTTATTGAAATGCTATAAATTACCTCCGTTGTTTACGTTGATCATTTAATGACCAATAAATACTGCTGAATTGAATAAAGAACATTTATGATTTATAATTATTTGTGATTTGTTTCCTAATAGGATAATTTATCTTCAAAATTTATTAAGAGTTTATCGCTGCACATACATTAATCTTTGAAGTTTTGACATTTTATAATGATTTAACTGTGTATTGTCATCGTTTAACTCATTTCATAGGTTTTTTTTTTTTTTTCATTTTAGCTTAGTTGCTTTAAGGATATAAAAATCTCAAAGAATTCCAGTAATTACTTATGGGAATACATTTCTATCTATTTTACTCTTTTTTTTTTTTTTTTTTCAAAAATTCCGGAAATTTAGTGAAAACAACAATTTATCACACTTAAAAACAGCCTGTAAGGAGCGGAATTTCGATTCAATGGAAAAAAATAAACACACTCAGAAGAACTTTAAAGATTATCATTCATTCTTTCTTTTATTTGAAATATCACCCTTGGTTTTTCCTTTAATCAGAAATAACGTGTATAAATTTATTGTTTTTTTCTCATCTCAGTCTCAAAATATATTATTATCTTGAAATTACTTCTGCTATCCGTGTTTATTTAATTAGAAATTACATTAAAAGATTAGATATTAAAGAGATTGAAATATTAGATATTAAAATTAATTATATTTTAAAAGGATTTTTAATTAAATTTATTGTTTATTTTATTTCGAGATCCGTTTTCTCCAATCTTACTGCTGCTGATTTTATTTTACATGTATCAACATAATTGTTAAAGATAATAGAGTTTTCCCTCGGAAATTTAATATTCGTGGGTTTTGATTTAAAAGCTAAGTACATTAAAATTTAATTCGTCTAACAACACACTGGCAATTAACAGACACTCCTAAAACAAAAATCACGCAACTATATTGAGCGATAACTTAGAATAATTATATTTCAATGAGGAATAAATTCCGTCAGGGTTTCATTCCATCATGCTTTTGTCATAAATATTTTAATGGTTTAGTTTAGTTATATTAACGTCCCACTTTTTAAGGCAATACCAAGGCTATTTTGGGACAAACCTCGTAATTATGAACCGCGGTCAGATGACGAAGACGACACCTGAGCTGGCACCCCCCTATCAACATCACGCCACACCAGCGGGAGGACGTTTGGCCCGGAAGGTATTAACGTGCACCAGACCCCCTACACGACGGTTCTTCGGTGAGAGCGGGTCACGAACCTGAAACCCTCCGATTTCGAGGAGGGTTTCAGTTTTTACCACTAGGTCAGTTTTTACCACTAGACCTTACCACTAGGCCACCGCGGCCCTAAGAATTTTAATGGAAAAAAATTTTTTCCATATATTTATATACATCCAATCGCTTTGACATTTTTTTAATTGCTTTCTCGGTAGCAATAAAAGGACAATCCAAATAATTCTTGTAAGCTGCAATTAACTTTATGAGCCCGGCTTACCTGAGAATTCCAGTGCCTCAAAGTCCTGAGCCGTTTTTCGAGGGCGAAAACAGACTGGAATCGTCTTTTCCTTCAAGAGATAACAGGAGGGGGACACCTAGTGAGCTATAACTGAAATGCGTGGTCAGTTTCTACCTCCATGGGATTGTCGTTTACGGTTTGAAGGAAGGGTTTGCTTAATTTGTGGTTGCTGAATTTATACTCACACGTGTTTCGACGATTTTGGGTGCATTATTTTTGTTTGCATTTTATCGTTGCTATAAAATTAATAGTAAATTTTGAAAATAAAATAAGGATAAATTAATTAAACATAAAATATTATTATCTTCGAATCTCCTTCAGATTTCTTTTTTTTTTTTTTTTTCCCAAAAGTGTATTTTTTTACTTATGAAGCATGAAAACATATGATGATAAAAATAAAGTTGGGAATTTAAGTTTGTATTTTAGAATGAGTGTTTTTTTAAATTATTTTCTTAACATTTAAAAAGCATATGAAAATTATAATGCAGTTTTCAAAGAATGGGAAATTATTTTTGCAACAAAAAATCTTAAAAATTCAAGCTTTTTTTAAAATTTTATAATTATTAATAAAATAATTTAAATTTATTATTAAAGTAAAATTAGGCATGCTTTTATTTGCTTTTTAACTTACCAAAAATATTTTTACAAACTTTGTAGATATAGTGCAATATTAAATAAGGTGTTGGTGACTCGAAAAACTGAAAGGAATCTAATGAAAAGGTTAAAAAAAAATATATCTTTAAAATTTATTATTTTGCCAATATGAAATTTAAAACATCTTTAATTACCAAATATCAGCAGTAATATAGAATGCAGTCTCTAAAAACCTCTTCATTTCTGTATTGTATATTTAATTCCCTGAAAAACTAATTCAATAAAGATGATCGCGAAGATTATCTTAACACAATTCTACTTTCTTTTGCTTCTTCAAAAAAAATCTATTTTCATATTAGTACATAAAGTACATAATTGGGCGGTGGGAGGGGGGGATTGCTTTGGCGATATTTCACAGAAAAACAAAAATTATCGTTATCGGCTCCTCAAATGATTATTTTATTTATTCTCATAAAAAATTCTAGTACATGTAGAATTTTTACAGCAATTCAAATTAGACTATTTACAGCAGACAAATTAGACAAATTAATTTTTATTTAATTTCAAAATTAAAACATAATAAATTTTATTTCAAACAACAAGATTTTTGTATTTTTATAAAACTGAGAAGTTTTGGCAAATAAGGTAATAAATATGTTAAGATTATTTGTACTTTTCCCACGCATGTAAACATTTATCAATCGGTTCATGATTTTTTCAATTATTTTCACAGAAGTTCCTTTAAAATTGAAACTGAGCGCATCAAATTTTACTTCATTTCTAAATTTTATACAACAGTTGATTTTAATTAGCAGTCACCAAATTTTTTCTAAAATATACTAATTGTAAAAAAGTGAAGAAAGAAACAGTAATTGTGGAAATTTTTATTTAATATCTAACTGACGATGACTGATTTTTATTTAATGTCTAACTAATTTTGAAAAATCGATATGTAATTATAGTCCGTGTATTTTCTGTAGGCGGTTCAAGGTCACATTTTCTACCTCGTTATTGGTTGTTTGGTACCAGTAGCGTGGTAGAAAATGTGACATTGAACCGCCTACAGAAAATACATGATGATGATGTCGTGTCCACGTTACCACGGAAAGAGGGTGCAGTAGCTTCTGAGGGTAAAGACCCCTGAGCACCCGAGGGCAGAAGTCTGACTTCTAGCTCATATGAAGATGCAACTCGCACAATCGCTTGCACAACCCCTTTTTACAGGGAGATAGAACGCAGATAGAACGCACATGAAGAACGCAGATGAAGAACAACTATGCCCGAACCGGGATTCGAACCCGGCACCATTATAGCGGGTTCGAACTTGTCGTTCCGTTTTTTTGTTGTCGTTGGAAGAAACGTGCGATTTCTTAAATATTTTTTTATAACTAATCTGAGATTTTTTTGCTAATAAAAGCGATAATGATTATATAAATTTAGAAGAGAGGAACATTGAAGATTTTGTATTGAGCTTAACCTATAAATATGCATGATGATGGATATTTTCATCATACTGTTTTTTTTTTATTATTTTTTTTATATTATATATTTATACTAAATTTTTTAAAAACATTTTTCCTTTAATGTAGAGCTAATGAGTTATATCACCCTGATTTATTTCACAAAAAAAAAGAGAGAAAATCATGCAAAGAAGAGTTAATTTATTCTCACATCATTTCGTTATACGTTCCTCTTGAATTTTGCAAGCATCATTTTTATTTTGTTTTTATGAGCATTTGGCCAAGCACTTTAAAATTCTTCAAATTGGTCGGACATTCTTAGCATAGGTGTGATAATTTCGATCGGTTCTAAAGCGGTTTAATGCGAGACACATCGCATTTAGATATTTAGTCCATGTAAGTTGTTTGAATAACTCAAAGAATAAAGGTCCAGTTAATACAGATGTTGATTAATCGAAGATGCATTTAACTCTTTACTCTCGGAAAAGTAATTCGATGCATAATTATTCATCTAATACTGAGGACTTATTTATTGCTCCGAAAAATAAATATGTTTTAAGTCGATTTTTTTTTGAAAAATTAATCTACATTTTTTTTACCATTCTGTAGGTACTTTTAACAATCAAAGTTGAAAAATAAATAAATAAAACGTCAAAATGATGCACCGTCTGGAATGGTACACTGAGACGCCCTCTCCGAGTGCAAAGTGTTAAAATATAATAAGTTTACAATGTATAAGAATTTCACAAAATATAATTGCTCTTTGCTAAATATAATTGCTCTTATTCATCAATTATGACGCTTGATTGTTGAAAGAGTGTTGAATGAATGCAAAAGTGATAAATTATCATATGAATTAATTTGATCTATGAAGCTCCTAATAATTGAGAATATTCTACATTTGAATTAACTAAATGATGTTAAGAAACCTTACCAATTATTCAAAGCATTTCGGTTCTAGTCAATGTAGTTAAATCATTGCCTTTGACTGGATAAAGCATTTTAACGAATTATGATTTACTATGAATTATTGGACGTTATATTAAATTCATCGTAATTTACAGTATTGAAGAGGTCAAGGATGTACTAGAGGTTTATCTCAAACTATCCAGGTGAGTTAATTTCTTCCCTTATGGCACTGAATATATTCTATTGTTGATATTGTTACGAAATTTTACCGGGGTTCGTTTGGATAGTGGGAGTTGTATTGTGTGGAGAACGCTCAATCACCACGCGGCAGTAGAAAATAAAACAACGACGTTTATTTACACGAAGACACACAGGACAGCACAAAGACGACAACTATATACAGCACAGAAGACGATTATCTTCAGCCGAGACGTGCAGCAACAACAGCATACACAGCAGCCTACAACAGTATATACAGCAGCATACAACAGTATACACAGTAGCTCTACTCCATCGCTGCTCCGCTAGTCCCTGGAAGACGAGTTCTTCACCGTCGCTTCCAACTACTCTTCGACTCAACTGTTTCACGACTTCCCAATTCACCGTCGGTTCACAACTACTCTCTTCGACTACTGGTTCGCCACTCGACTCACCACTGGTTCACAACTACGACTCCGATCTGGTTCACCACGACGACTACTCTTTGACTCCGCTGGTTCGCAACCCAATTCACCCCACCCCGGCAGCTGCGGGTGCTTCCTTTTATAGGTCTCAGGAGGCGGGGCTAGACGCCTCTCAACCAATCAGGAACGTTCGAGGCGTATCTCCGTTCCTACTGGACGGATCGGGAAAATTCTCGATGTTTCGGGTATAATCTATTTTGGCGCCAAAGTCGCCAAATGGTCGCCAAGTTTGTTGCCAAGCTCTAAGGACCCTCCGACGCGACACCGGACTCCGCCCAATACCGATGACTGTAAAACATTTTTTCCGATGGTGGAACCAACTATGCTGGGAAGCAGCATTACAGATTCGTAACAATATATTTATTTTAATACTGGTTGATTTTCAAACAACTAATGTCTCTTTAGACACAGATACGAAGAGATACTTGAGCGATAAATACATCTTTCCTTTTTTTAAAAAAGTTTCGCTTTGCTTTTTTTAGTATAAAAATCATTAGTTTTCATCCATCTTCCTCTTTTGTTTCACCCAAACCTAAGAAGTTCTGATTTTTTTAGAGTGGAAAAATATAATTTTAGAAAAAAATTACAGGGGTCCAATCAGTGCCCTATTTATTTGGCAGATCCATTCAGCTAAGAGAAATAAAAGACTTTTCCAAAGCATTGCATGGTTTCAATGCAAAATGTCATCGGCTGTAATTAATCTAAAGGAATAGTACAGAATTCTTCCAAAAATCTAGTTTTTATTTTTAATTCATTTGTTACTATAGTTTCTTTTACAACGCATTTCCTTTAATCTAGAAGAAAATACTGCTTCAAAATAAATGGAAAAGGGCGCTGCATTTGAGAAAAAGAATACAAGAAACACAGAAAGTGAATTAATGCTGAAGTTGCAATTCTTTCATAAAAGTCTCTCTCTCTTTTACTTTAACATGATAATATTTTTTGTCTAGTATATTATTTGTAAACTATGTGATACAAAAATCCTTACACGCAGAGTACAATGTTCCAATGGGCTTCGAGCCATGAAATGTGTCACATAGTTACATTTTGATTAAGAGGTAATCACTAAGAAAGATGTTTTCATAATTATAATTAGATTGTTGGTAAACTAAATTGTTGAAAATGAGAGTTATTTTTACAGCTCTTAAAAAATCGTTTCTGTCGATAGCAATTCTATTTCCGTGCAATTTTATTTTAATCATAATAATTTTTTGAAATTAAATACAATTTTTAACAATGTTTTTATTGTTATAATGAAATTTAAAATATTTTTTTTTGTTTATTAAGACTTTCACTCACAAGTTTTTACTAATATTAACGTTAGGATTAAAAATGGCCTTTTAGGCCATTCAAAGCAGAATTTTCACTTATGCATTTATCTACATACAAGGTAATGTTTTTAAGCATTCGTTTTATAAATTGCTTGATGTAAATAATCACACGGCGACAATGCAATGGCTCATATAAACAAGATAGATGAGGGGAAGTCAAAAGAATCAAACCTAAAAATGTTATCATAGTGGACTTCGGTCAGCTTTCAGCTTCGGACTAGAGGTTTGAAATTGCTGCTATATTTGTTCATGAATTTTTGACAAAAAAACATCAAATGGGGCCTCAAAGCGTCCTATTCACATGATATATAATAGCACCGTATGACTTTTTCCACGGTTCAAATTGTTTCTTCGTGAACACCATTTTGAGTTCATTAATAAGATTTAAGAAATTCGCAATGAGCTCTGAAGGGGTTTAACTGGAATGACTGTAAGGCATATTTTGATGATTTGAAAAATGTTTTTGTCAGAAGTGCATTATAGTTGAAGGAGATTGCTTTGTAAGCAATGCAATAAATTTTGGCTAATTCAATTCCTACTATTAGTTCACACTCACCCTATATATATTTATATATCTTGTTCAAATTTTCAATCGTTAATAAAATACTTTTTATTCATCCTCTCAAGTTCAAATACATTTTTTTAAAACTTGTAGTGGATGGCACTTGATGTTAATACAGTTCTTTCAAATATTAATTCATTAATTAAATTTAATGAATGAAAATAATAAACTAAACAAACAAACTGGATTAGAATCGAGCCAATATCAATGCAATTCCCCGCCAAACGCAGCTACGGAACTGCTGAACGAAGAATGCACCATTAATACTATCATGGGCATCAACAGTACATAAGATGCAAGGTAGCACTGTAGATTATGCAGTAATATATCTAGGACGAAAACTCTTCGCAACAGGTCAAACATATGTCTCCTTGAGTCATGTGAAATCATTGGATGGACTATTCATTGAAGAACTGGATTGCTCGAAACTCACAGGAAAGGTTCCTTGCAATAATGAAGCATTACAAGAGATAGATAGAATGAGAAAATATAAACCACCATCAGCTTCATAAATTAGAAACGAAAACAAATAGAAAGCGAATAAATAGTAACAAACAAAAACAGTCCAACACCATATATAGAAAGGAAAATGGACAATTGCAAGTAAATTCGCTTTCTCTTTTGCCACTTAATATTGTGATTCTGTCATATGTATATACATACTTATATTAATTGTAATTATTTAATAAAAGGTAACTAAAATAAAAATTTTCTTTGTTGACCTAAGTAGGAAGTGACTTAATTTTTTTTATATTACTTGTTAAATTGATAACTTTTATTTTATACCATCATTTCGGGGAATTTTTTGATAACAGTAGTATTCATTTTACTGATTAATTTCCTGTCTCAAATATTTAAATTTTGTATTGTAAATATTTTTTGTTTGAACTATTTGTAGTATTTTGAACTTATTAGCATTAATTGAAATTTATCTTGATACTCTAGAATGCATGTAATCAGCTGCAGTAAGATTGGAGAAAGCGGATCTCGATTTTTTGTTTGAACTATTTGTAGTATTTTGAACTTATTAACATTAATTGAAATTTATCTTGATACTCTAGAATGCATGTAATCAGCTGCAGTAAGATTGGAGAAAGCGGATCTCGATTTTTTGTTTGAACTATTTGTAGTATTTTGAACTTATTAACATTAATTGAAATTTATCTTGATACTCTAGAATGCATGTAATCAGCTGCAGTAAGATTGGAGAAAGCGGATCTCGATTTTTTGTTTGAACTATTTGTAGTATTTTGAACTTATTAACATTAAATGAAATTTATCTTGATACTCTAGAATGCATGTAATCAGCTGCAGTAAGATTGGAGAAAGCGGATCTCGATTTTTTTGTTTGAACTATTTGTAGTATTTTGAACTTATTAACATTAATTGAAATTTATCTTGATACTCTAGAATGCATGTAATCAGCTGCAGTAAGATTGGAGAAAGCGGATCTCGATTTTTTGTTTGAACTATTTGTAGTATTTTGAACTTATTAACATTAATTGAAATTTATCTTGATACTCTAGAACGCATGTAATCAGCGGGAGTAAGATTGGAGAAAGCTGATCTCGAAACAACATAAACAATAAATTTAATTAAAAATCCTTTTAAAATATAAGCTAATTTTAATATCTAATATTTCAACCCTTTTATGTTATCAACACAATCAAGACGCACTTTCTTTGCTTTAAATAAAAGCTTAGCAAACCTTTAAGACTAATTGATTTCTACTACACATGATAAAAATAGATAATTTAAACTCAGGAATTGGACTGGTTAATTCAAATCCAATTACAATAATTGTAAATTATATTCTAATTAAAATCAGATATGAACTTTTAATTAATTTCATTTAATTAAAAGTTCATTCATTACATTAAATTAATTAATTTCTTCTTGTTACCGGAGTAACAAAATTCTGTAAAAGCAGGCCTAGAATTTTCTTAACAAAATAATAAAATTATGCTATAATTTTTAAATGAAAATGCTGAAACGTTGAAGTTATATGTTTTTACGAATAACAAAAACTTTTTCAGTGTAAATACTCTTCTAAAATATGATTTCAAAGTATAGTAGATAAGCTACAATTTAAAGATTAAAATTTAATAAAGAATGCGGAAAATCGCATTCTTACTTCTAATTTTTTTTTTTTTTTTTTAAGAATAAAGCAGAATAATAAAGAACAATTTGAGTGGACATATTTACCATTGGTCAAAGAATAAAGAACAATGGAAAACTTTAACCCTATGAGCCCTAACTCGCCCGAGATCGCCCCGTCCAACAGGGGCCTGACTCAGGCGATTTGAGGCGTTTAGGTGAATTCAAAGGGTGAAAGATATTTCGCAACCAGCACACCATATGCTCACTATGGGGGGTCCGCTAACCTTGACGTTGATTGATGAGAGGCTTTTCTAGTCTGTTATGCTTGCAAAGGAAAAGGACACGTCCCTTATTTACTATCGTATTCATTCCCTTAGTTACTGTCGTAACTATGGGAATGAAACATTTATCAGTTAAATAAAACAAAATCAATGATTGGATTTTTTTAAACATTTTATTACGATTGCCACAAGTTTTTCAGTTTTTTTTTAAATCTATTTTATTACTCTTTACTTATTTTTATTGACACTGATTATTCAAATATTTTTTCGAAATTTATTTCCTCGTGTTTTTTTTTTTTTTTTTTTTTTTTTTTTTTTCTTTTTCTGATACCTTATTTATAGTCTATGTATTTTCTGAACGGCGTCCTTGCATATGGGTAGCGCATCTTCCCCGTGATCTGGGGACTTAGGCTTCCTTCCTTGGCCAGAGCATCTGCATTTTCATTTCCGTGGATGTCCACATGAGAAGGGATCCATTGTATGCTCACTGACCCGGTCCTTGCGAATGTAGTTAATTTGGAGATAATGTCTTGCCCAACTTGTCAAGAATGCGTGGCCAGTCCTTTAAGTATTAATGTCTGTGAAGATCCAAATGTGGGAATTATCAGTCTCCAAGGCGAGGCATAAATGTTTGGGAACTAAGAATGTTACTCGAAGATTTACCACTTATTTCTTACTATTGCGATGTAAGATCGTATCTTTGTGGAATATGTATGTATATGCTGTATATAGATGATTAAGGCGAAAAGCTAAAATTGCGATACAAAGATACACAACGTACCTCACACCAAAGAATTTGTTTTTATAGAAATACACAAAACGTGCTGTTCGTTTCAGCATTCAGACACTAGTATTTTTTGACACTTGCACTTAGCTAAGGGATGGTAAACAGAAAGATGAGAGGTGATCATGCCTCCTATATTCACAAATAATCCGAATTCACCTTATTGCTAAATGTAAACATCTCCTTTCATCTTTCCATCACCCCTTTTTAGATGAAATATAAAAAAAATCCTGACGCATGAGCAAAAACGCGGGGCGTTTCGGAATCCGAGAGTGAACAGCAGTGCTTGTTGCTCAACATCAATATAATCAGTACTTGAGCAACTAGTGAAAAGGAATGGATCCAAATACCAATTTATACACTTGAGACACTTGCAGTTCCTTTGTTCAGTTTTACAGTAGTACTTCGTCAAATACTGAACTACAATTCGAATATTTCCGGTTACTGACAGAATTCTGTTGTCAGTAACTCTGAATTATGGGATTTCGATGCATGCTATTAACAGATTATGTAACATTTACTCTAAGGGAGTACAAATGTGTGATGATACTCTGCATTCACATCAAATAAAAAAAATGATCTAATAATTAGCAATAGCAGCTTTAAACAAGGAAATCTGATTTTAAACCTGCTGAAAAGTATGAACTATTAATTACTTAACTGGCATTGCTCGTTCTGAATTTTACAATAAAGTCTTGTTTTTTATTTGAACCTTTTTGTGTCAATTACTCTATAAATATCGGTCATTCGCATTTTAATTTTGATGCTGAAGCAAATTTACATATATTAATTTTGCAAATTTACTTATGGTGAAATGAATTCCTTTTACTAGAAACATTTTTCATGTTCCCTTTTGAATATTTCGCAAATTAAAGTCTTTTCTGATTTATGTGTCATTACACAAGAAAATTTCCAGAGTCAAAAAGCTAAAATTTCGAAAATCTTAATTGTTATGTAATAGAAAATCTCCTCTTCGATATTGGAACCCGATTAAAATTTCTGTGTAATAATGATGAGTTAATTGTATCCATTAAGTTAGATATTAATGGAGGGCGAGTTTATTTCCATCAACTACTGAAAACCTTCGTTACAAATATTAATTAGATTACAAATATTTCAATACACAATGTAATTAGTTTCCAAAAGTTTATTATCTAGGTAATGAACATGTGAGATTGATTTTTAAAACCTAATCTAAAAATCAGAAGAATTTTGTAAGAGAAACGCTATGGGGGAATTTGAAATCAATTAATCCATTCATTTATAATGTTAGATGAAATGGTTGCAATTGGTACCGTTTTGACGTGATCGTATATGAGTGGCAGTATTTATAGCGTAAATATACAGGGTGGCCCTCTACTCAGTACTCCTATTTGGATGCATTTGCAACCAAAACTAATGAACAGAATGAAGCCAGTTTCATACGCAGACTGTGAAAGCCGTAAATTTTTTTTTATTACTCGAATATACGTAACTGGAAATTTGCAAAATCCATTTTCTGCGCGTTCGTTGTAATTATTGATTTCCGACTCAACCGAAATGTTTTTAACGGTAACATTCTTGCACGTTTTTGTTGCCATTTTGTATTTTATCACTAATTATATGATAGTGAAAATATTACATACCAAAGAATTTTAATATTGGGGAAAGAGTGTGAATTGATACAAATCAAATCACTGAAAGTCAAGTTTCTAGATGAATCACTGAGAAAACATCTTTCCACTAACTATTTTAGTTACAATGTCTCAGTATCTTATCTCAGTATTTTTAAACGAGCAATTCTTGTACATCATATATATATATATATATATAATATGTTACCGTTAAAGTATATAATGCAATTATTTCATAGAACACCTAGTTATTCCATGAAATAACTGATCGTGTCCGTTAAAGTGTGTAATATGTTATTAATTTGACACTTTAACTAGTTATTCTATGAAATAACTAGGTATTCTATAAATTAACTAATGAGAGACAGTTAAAGTGTAAAATAAACAATTTATCTAGAAATTAAACTAATGATAGACAATTAAAATGAAAAAGAAGCAATTTATCTAATTTATGCAGCCTATAAATGGTATTTATGGAAACGTACCATAAAATCATTTGTTACAACAAGGATTACTAAAATGACACTTGGAATTATAAAGAACATTATTTCTAAAACAAAAACATTTTTTATTTCTAAAACAAACAAAAACATCAATGCAGTACGGGTGGAAGGTAAATGTATTTGTCGTGCGAGATATATGATATAGATTATTTTACACTTTAACGGGCTGCAGATCGTTATTCTATGAAATAACTAGTTAAACCATGAAATACAAGAGAGTTTTACACTTTAACGGACACGATCAGTTATTTCATGGAATAACTAGGTATTCTATAAAATAATGGATTTCATACTTTAACGGTAACATTATATATATATATATATATATATCGGAAACGATTATGATTAAATTGTATATTTAGATAAGGTTTTGCTTTTTTTATCTCTATAGGTATCTTTTCTTAATAAAACCCCACAATTTTACACCAAAAAATAGTATAACTAACTATTAGAATAAGTATATTGAACTCCCCCTTCGAAAGGTTGGCAATGTAGTATGGTGGTCAGAGGAACGTGAAATACTCGTCTGTTGGTTCGAGTCGCGCTTTTTGCTTTTTTTTTTTACTTGTATATTTATATTTAATATTTTTGCTTTTTAAGTTTATCTATATTGGTGAATCCTGAAAAACGTAATATTATACAAACAAAAAACATTTTTTTCATAACTAACTATTAGAGACTTTTTCTATCTGCTCTCATGCTGATAATGCCATTTATCTGGTATCCGATTTCACCATGGTAAAACTGAGTGTAAGTTCGAAAATATAAACAATGATACATGAATTGTAAAAGGAATACAATAATATGGCAGATTGTTTCGAATAACATGTTAAATTAAGTGCATTCATGTTTTTTTTATTTAAATGACCAGTTCGTATGTGTGTAAGATTGAAAAATATTCATATGTAATCAGTATGCGACTCGTATCTACATAATATCTCCTTAAAAACACTATTTTACAAAAAAAAAAAAAAAAAAATGCTGTGCAAAGTTTGGTCTTCAAAATATTCCTAATAAATAATGGAGGTTTCAGAACTGGATTCTTCATAATCTCAACATACACGCATAAACGGAAGAAAACATTTTTATTGGCATTCTTTATAGTATATAAATAGTTTATCTTCTACTCATATATTTTTACTTTTAAATACTTTTAAAATCTTCTATCACACCCTCTGCGTTCACTTTCAAACTTTTAACTTCTGTCAAATATTTCACCACATCTCTTCCATCATCAACGTAAATGTTTACTTATAACAAACCAAAACTTTTCGAACGAAATAAAATTCATTTCACTCACCCGTGAGCCATCCAATATTAAATTTCAAATCGTACGATCTTAAAAGAAACAGAAAAATGCCAAACCAATTCTGTTTTAAACAGACGGTTAAAGCGTAGTCGTAAAATTAATACCCCTTTAAAGCCTCCAAACTTCCGAGGAAATCCCAGAAATGTCGCTTTGCCCCTTTTCCGATGTTGGATGCGGGATTTCGACGCACAGTTAATTGCAGAACTAAAAGATCCTAAGCTGCCTATTCCTTTCTAAAGTCAAATTAAAAGCATAGTTTGGATTTTCTAAAGTTGAAGCCTGACAGAGGCTATTAGCAATTGAGCCGGAGGTAAATTGAACAAAGGTTCACCGCGTCAAATGCTTAATCAAACGAACCTTTTGTATTAGACATGCATACCTACATGGCCTCTAAAGTGAGTGTTCGCGTAACCAGACAGCAGGTTCACTGTTTGTTTTCGATGCACTGACCGCGATGGACTGCCAGTTTTGGTATTGATTTCTAAGCAATTTATATAAATTGCTAGGGAGAAAGAGAATGAGTTCTAGGTAGTGGATGAAGGAGTCATTTTCATTCCAACTTTGGTTTCAGGGGTTGTTTGGTTTTTAAGCGCATGAATTAGTGGTGTTTTAATTAACTGATAATAAAAGGAATGGCAGACAATGTTAATTTCTTAATTCAACAATCGTGACCGCTTTTCCACCTTATCTGTAGAAACATCCTTCGCTAATTTGAATTACTATTTAAATGCATTACTACAGAATAAGTTTTAGTACCTGCACAAAGAAATGAATTGCAATTTATATGTTAAACTGTACAGAATACACACTTCATGAAACAATAAGGTTCAAATATGTTTCGTATTTTCAAGTACGTTTTTATATTTTTAAAGTCTGTAAGGTATGTATGAAATAAATGTAGGAATGCTTAGGGAAAAATTATCACAGAGTTAAAATAATCAACATATTTAGTCCAATAAATATATAAGCACAAACGGCCACTCCGCCCACCTGTAGGCATTGGGATAAACTGAATGATCGAAAGCCTGCGACAGCATAGGATGGAACTGGATTCTTCCCAAGGACCATCACTGGCCACGACACAACCTGTTCCATAGGATCTAATACCCAACATTGACAGGGGATTAACCAATCCCAGACTTTTCTGTACCCACCAGGGCAGAAATTACCAACCACCATATTGGAAGCTTCTCATTGCCATATCTGAGGTGGCCCTCTGGAAGATTCAATAAATAATAAGTAAAAATGTTCTAGAATCTAATTGAAATATGATTGTAAAAATACGATTGCCGTTATAGTGAGAAACGCTTGAAGCAGAAATTATTATAATCTAAATGAATTAGAGTACGATTACGCAATTAAATGATTGAGAGACTGAGTAAAAAAGAAATTAGATTGGTAAGAGAATGAATGAGATACTGCCTAAATAGCGAAACTAGCTTATGATGAATATGACAATTTTTTTACGCATTTTTGAATTTTGATTTAAATTAACACAAAAATAATAAAGATAAACTGATTTCTGGCACTGTTTTAAAATGAGCAGGAATATCGAATACGTTACATTTTTTCATTGTGCAAAGAAAAAGGAATGTTATGAGATTTAACACGAACTATTTTAAGAGCAAAAACCACTGGGTAAGAGTTGGATGCAAATCCAAATTTAAACAGATATTTTAACGTTGAAGATACTTTTCTAGTTTGCAACTCATTAGCAATGGTGACTCATGTCATGATATAATTATACAAAGAAGTCAAACAATCTACCTGGTGATAAGAGTTCACTTAGATTAGTTCTGCGAAGCGAATACATGATTATGAGTTGCTAGTTTTACAGTTGTCCAGATCAGACGCAGAAGAAAAAATACATCTAGATTAATACAGTAAAATCTGTTTTCGTGTTTTCATGTTTCTAAAATATTAAATGTTACTTGATTCGGAAAGTATAAAAGCGAATTTCGATAATTCTTGCTGAATATCATTCCATCAAGCTTTTAGGTAAAAAGAACGAAATATATAATCTTTCGTTTTCTTTAGTAACTTTTCACTGCTGACATATTTTTTTTTAAAGACTACATCCAGTATTTTAGATTTTTCTTACATTAAAAGCCATCGCATTATTAAGCTTTTTCCTACATTTCTCACATAAAGTTGCTAAAAGTGAATGATAAATTATTTCAATTAAGACAATAAAAACCACTAACAAGGATAAAAAAACCCAATCTGGAAAAGATGACAGCCAATCAGTGACCAAGGAAAGAATCAACCAACCATAAAAAGTTCGAAAAACGTAGTGAGAAAAAAATGCGAAAAGAAAACGCCCTTTGGTAAGCGTAATTGAGTGAAGAAAAGCTGAAAGTCAACCAAAGAGTGGTCATTTTGTTGAAAGAGTCTCAATGGATATCAAACGTCAAAATTTATCCAATTCACTTAGTACAGCTGTTACATAGGTCAAAAAGAAAGGCTTACAGAAAAGGGACCGTCTTCAAATTAAAAATATGCTCTTGCTAAAAGGTAATTTATTTCAATTGTTTAACACAAATTGTATACAAGTTGTAGCTCGTATAGTTATTGAAAATATATTACCATAGAAAACAATGGACAGACGTAACTTAAGGGATATTAACACCCTTAAGGGATACCTACGATTTATGCAATTTCTAAGAGCCCGAAAGAAATAATGGGTTTTAGATTCATATTCTGTGCTGCAGTGCTATATCGCAGAAAGACTTTATATTTGAAATATAGTCACTTGATATGACATTATACTTCCTATTTCAAATATTTTCAAAATTTAAAAACTGCTCAAAAGGAATATAGTTATTAAAAGTATTTTGTAATATAAAATAGTAGTAAAAGTTACTTATCTCCCAATAAATTTAATATGATTAAAGTGCATGAATTAAATCTTTGATAATGTGAATTATAGTAAAGCAATTTGCTTTAAATGGCTTAAAGCTTCTTTCAGATATGTAAAGTATGTTTTTTTGCAATAACATAACTTTAAGCTTAACCGGTTACTCAGACTCGCCACTGAGGCGCACGGATTTATCTGATTGACCGGAACAGCTGTGTCAGCAACACTGGCGAGAACTATGGTTGAGTCCTAAGGGATATCACCGGTCACAGTATAACCCTTTCCGTGGGAAGCAAGTCCCGTCATCGATGGGAGGTAACCGATGTCTACCATTTCTGTATCCACCAGGGTGGCGAGAGCCAACCAGCATATCGGAAGCTTCTCATCTTTATCACTGAGGTGCCCCATGGGGAGTACAATAATTTTTAGCAGTTCTTAGATAAGAGATTTCTTTGCTTTCGATTACAGAATTGTTCATATAGCTTAGCAAAAACAAATTAAAACAAATATTATTAATTTTTCAGAAGAATTCATTTTTATAAAATTCAATGTCTGCTGGTCATTCTCATTTCAAACATATAAAATACGGTATTAACATTAATGTCATTTAAATTAACGATATTAACATTGAAATTAGAGACAAATATTAACATAGCTAACTTTTTGCCCAATTCTTTTTTGTTTGAAATAGAAATATTTTCACCGGATGTCAACGTGTTGGTGCTAAACAATTTTGATTATAATGGTTTCGTATATGCTGTAACTAATTATTTCATCTTATGATGTAAAGTGTAAGTTCTAAAAATAAGAGCAGATGGAAATGCTGGGTGATTATAAAAACAGTATCCCTATATACGACCGTAACTATCATGCCGTTCACAGGAATGGAGTAAAATTTTGTCTCCAGGTATTTTGAGGTATGAACTCAAGAATGATATGAAACACAACAGTTCTAACAATTACGGTTACAGCTACAAAATTTTAAAATGGTCCTAACTTCTTTTTAATTGGAATGCGTTCTCCATTGCAAAATAGTATAATGAACGTTGGAACGGTACATGTAGCACTTAGATCACCAGAGCTAGACAGACTCAGAAGAAAAGAGAAAATGACCAATAACAGCAAAGAAACAACAACAACAAAAAACCATTTTATTGTGTTTCACAAATTTTCTGTTCTACCTACTTCAACCGCGATGACACTTTGCATGCTGCAGATGGTGCCTAGAACCAAAACACGTGCCATGCCAAAAGGAATCCGTTGAATTTCACGTCTCTGTTAGAAACAAAACAGATGATTTCTTTTTTCTTCTTAGACTGCCTAGCGCTGCTTATTTTCGTTCTGCAGATACAGTTCCAAAGCTATTTATTGTTTTTTTTTTTTTTTTTTTTTTGCTATGGAGAGCGCATTCCAATAAAAAAATAGTTGGTGTTGCTATTTGAAAATTTTGTAATTTTGTTCACTATAACCGTATCTGTTATAGCTTAACTATTGTTTTTACATGATTCTTGAGCGCAAAATACCTTGAACCAGAATTTTATTCCGTTTCTGTGAACGTCATGATAGTTACGGTATCATATATCGGTATAGATTTTTATAATCACCCTGGATATAAAAGTAAAAATTAGTCTTGATACTCATAAAAATGAGATCCATTAGTTAAAGGTTGGCATCTTTCTTTAAATGATGTTGCCTTTATTGTTTTATTCCCCTTCATTTACAGAGTCCTATCATAATTCATGACTGAATACTATTATTTTTATATCATCTTATAGTTAGCTCAGCAAAACGAACAACAATAGTAGAGACACATTAATCCATGTTAGGACATCTAACGAATTTATCATTTTACAAGTTACAATGTTGTCAGTAACATTTCTAAATATCCAGCTTTAATTTATGAATGCATTGACTTAAGCAAAATGATTAATAGGTTTGTCTATTGCGAAATCGAAATTAATAAGTAAGAATCTGAGACGTTCTGGAATGGGAATGTGAAATAGCACTGAAAATATTGAACTTAAACAGCTGAAAGTGGCGTAGTGATTAGACATCCAATATCTTGAGCGAAATTACTTTTAAGAAGGGAACCCCTGGTAATTGCAATGGGTCCGGTGAGTTATTTTTAGATACCACATTCGGTCTTTCTACATTAATGCTGATGCAGGTAATGACGATACCCAACCCTTACCTCTGTACTTTTATTGCAGAAAATTATTGATCTTAGGGGTAGCATCGGAAAAGATGAAAATTATACTTCACATTATGAGGGAACCTTCACGTTTCCCATTTACTTGTGATAAGGACAGAAGTTATGGCACGAAGATGGAAGAAATTGTCCTCGGAACTGAAGGCAACTCACCTTAATGTACCAAAGAGCAAGACATTTCAAAAATTTTATTTAAATTTTTTTCTTCTGATAAGTTTAAATTTAAGATAACTAAAGGAAATTATTTTTTTTTCTTCCTTCTGAAAAAAAGATACTCTTTCATCAGCTGAAGCCTTTGCACTCAGTATCGGTCTTTAAACATTTCCTCATTTCTTCTATATATCATATTAAATGAATTAAATTCATTTTTAAAACTCAGAAGATGCTTGCGAAAATATTTACATTAAAATGAATATCAAAGTTTAAATTAGATAGCGCTATAGTGTTTTGTTGATGCAGTATATATTGATTAGTTATTCGTGAATTGGGAATACAGTTACTGATAAATAACTGCAATTAATAAAAATAGTTTCGTAGAAAAATTATTTTTAATGAGGTTAGTAGATTTTGACAACTTTGCTAGGGGAAATTTTATCAACTGTCTTAAAGTCAGTCTAAATCTCCCCCAAACAAAAAAATTAACCATGAAAACTCTTTACACATTCGTATGAACTCTTTATTGCAAAGAAAGATTTACAAAATATTCAAAATATAAAATCTTGTCTCGTTGGAAATATCATAAAAAGAGTACATAAACATACTATCAAAATAGTTTATTTAACACTTTAACATCACAGCTCCATCTATATCCCCTTCATGTGGACCCCATACAATTTAGCATAGATGTAAATGGGCTCTAGTAAAAATGAAAATTATT
The DNA here is from genome assembly GCF_947563725.1 of Argiope bruennichi. Lineage (NCBI taxonomy): Eukaryota > Metazoa > Arthropoda > Arachnida > Araneae > Araneidae > Argiope > Argiope bruennichi. Next base: position 123,902,375 of record NC_079162.1, read on the forward strand.
ATCAGCTGTATAGAGACAGACAAATAACAAAGAATAAGTTTATGGATAAAATCGACAAAAAAATAAAATAAAAAGGAAAATCTGAAAGCATTTTAAGTGTAAGTATACTAAAAGAATGAATATTTAAATATGAATAAAAACGTAGAATATGGCACCATTTCTTTTATAAAGTACAAATGAAGTTTCATTGCGCTATACGTCGAATTCAAAGGGTAGGGAGAATGCAATTATATAAAATTGAGATTCTAAAGAAGGATTAAGGAAATATTATGAACAAAATGCAGGAGATATTAAAATTATAATACAAAAAAGTCGGAATGATTATTCTAGTTGGAGTACTTCTACATTATGGATTAAATCATGTTTATTATTATTATTATTGAAGACGGAATCTTAAAAACTCATACCAAATATTTTTTAGTAAGGTTGAAAGTTTTCTGAGGTTTCAAAAAAGAGTAAAAAGGCAAGAAGTTCCAAGTTGCATAGTGGATGGAATCGCCGACTTATGTGTAAGCACAACCATCGGATAGGTGGAAACGGTGAAGGAAAGAAGGAAAAGGACCCTGTCCGTGACAACAAAATTTCCTCATGAGCCCAGAAGACTGGTTTTAGTTTAACAGTTTGAGGGAATTTATGAATAGATTGGCCAGTGTTTCCAATGTCTGAAAGGTTTTACCATTTCCTTGAAAATGTTGCTTGTAGATACTGTTAAAATTCACATTGAGACTTCAGAACTTCCACTGAAATGCTTTTTCTTAATGACTTCTTTGGCGAGACAGTCCATTTCTTTTTTACTCCAATAACTTACAAACGCTTTGATCCATCATAAAAGAATGTTTTATGGATGAGAAAGTATTGGATATCCTTGGGAAGCTGATGACGGATTTTCGGATCTTGCACAGCCAATAAATTCGAGAGAATATCTATCCAATTTTTAATTGCTTTCTTTTCTTCCCTTGCTTGATTAACCTCTTCAGTCAATCTTAAAAATTTGACCTAAAATGATATGAAATTTTTTCAGTTTTCCTTTTCATTCCAATACTTGAATGTCATTTTGAAATGTACAATAGGAGCAGTGCTCCTATTTCTAGTTTTGAATTATAAGGATAGAATGTCAAGGCGTTATCTTTCTCGTAGGACTCTGATAATCTGATTTATTTTTCTATGACATACTGAAGGATGGATATTGACACTTTTAATGTTTTTCTACAATTTCCCTTGGTTTATAGAGAAAAAAAATCTTAAAATTCAATTTCTTAATTTAAATGTATGACTTTGATGCGTGATTAGTTTCTTGTTTGGCTCCTAAATATGGTGGCATATCTGCTGTAACTTACGAAGCTTCTGTTCGAATTATTCGATAAGAGCCAGTGATGCCAAAGAGAAAGATCCTTTGCATATAAGCCAATTTTTTCCAGTCTGGGAGAGAGCATGCAGTGTAACCATACAGGAAGATCCTTTCCGTGACTGTTTGGTAAAGAATCCTTTTGCATTTTTGTTGTAGTCCCAACCAGGATCTTCAATGCACAGAATTGCCGATATTGATTGACAGCCTTAGCACTTTGCTATTGTTCTTTTTCTTTTCTTCAGCTTAAACATTCGCAAGTATTTCTAATCAAGAATTCTTAAGTCCTTATAGTTTCCTTTAAAGTTTGTAACCTTTAAGCATTTGAACTGATAATTTTTTTAAATGTCCTGTAAGGGGTGCAAAAATGACAGGAGATCTCAAAGGTTCCGAAGTCAGTCTCCCTAAAATCTCTTAAAATCATTGTTATATAAGAAGGGGGGGGAATTAACCAATCAATCATTCAATACTAAATGCCGGTCTTATTAAATGCTGTACATTACATCACAGTGAAGCAAAAGAAGCGTGGGCATTTATCTTCCACTCTTAACCTGCTTATTTCCAAAAATTCTCTCGTTATCTCCCTCGGGAATTTTATGAGAAAGACATCCTGTCAGCATGGTATATTTCTTTCCTAAAGTTTTCTAACTCTGCATAATAACATAGCAACACTATAACTAAATAATAGCGTTTTATAATTATTATTTTCTTGCGAAGCATAAAAATGTTGTTGAAAAATTATGAAAGGGAATAAGGGGGTCTTTTCACGAGCCATGTAAATATCAATCTTAATTATTCTTTGCTTTGAGAAATGCTTAAACCTAACCATTACTTTCCAGAGAAATCGTAAACTCTTTTAATGTAAGAATTCTTGGCAAGCAGTTAAATTCCTTCAGACGTGACAACCAGCTCTGAGACATCTATAATGCATGGAAAGTAGCAGCTGACACACTGGAGCAATTAATCCTTCCCTTACTTTACTCCAATATAGTGTTTACGAGCAACTTGTTAGGTATGTACTTAATCACTACCGCGTGACACTTTGTGACATTTAACAGTGTCCTTTACTTAGTTTGTGTGCCTGTAGACGAAGAAAGAGACCCATTAAAGACGAGTTTAATCGGATAAAGTTTCGTCTTTGATTGTGTTAATTTCGTGGTTGCTTAGTAATAGTATTATGGTGACATCTCGTATCTTTTGCCATCATGTGTAACAAATCTGTTACAAATAAAAGCAGTAAGGTGATCAAAGTGCTATAAAGAAAAAGAAAGCATATCACAAAATATTCATAGACTATCTTTAAAGGATCATTTTCCGTAGTCATGAATAAAAAGTCAAGACACAGCTTGAACCGAATTAGCTTAGTTCTATTTGATTTGATTCGGTACAACATGGAAGCTATAGTTGGGATGAAACTTATCAGTTTGAGCAGTGAGCAAATGATAAGGATGACACCTGAGCTAGCAACTTTTTTAAATTTCTCTACAATACCAGTGGAAGGAGGTTATGATTTTACATGCACTGAACACCGAAGAAAGATAAAACTTTGATTGATGGAATCGGATATTAAACCCGCTACTCCACCTCCAAACGAGATGGCTTGTAGAAATCACTCTACAAATAATTATCAAATTTTGTTCGAAGTTAATTTTCAATTTTATTAAAAATAGACATATATGAATAAAATCTTCTCAGAATACTAAACAGGTTTTTTTTTTAATGTAAGACAACTCAGGTATCAAACATTAAAAATGAATTTTCGACTGTAATGATAAAAACCCAATTTCGCATCTTGGGCATAGTTTTTAAATGTTCCTGGTTATAGTTTTTATTTTTATGAAGTTTATTTTAATCCGATTGGAAGCAAAATGGTGCATTCGGTTTCTACAAAAGTAATATTTTTAATATCTTTAATTAAACACCGCTTTTATGCTAAACATTTGAAATATAAAATGTGACGAGCTCCGGAAGTGCACTAAATAATTGTGAGAATGCAGTTTAAAAATCGTTTATAATTGAACTTGAAAATTCAAAGTAGATAGTATCACTCGATGCATATTAAATCAAACATCCTTTCGCGGGTCTGGTATGAAAGTTTAGAGAAGTTGCCAGCTCGGGTATCCTCCTCGTCACCTGGTGACTGCTTAAAATCAGTTTAGTCAAACTATATGTATGAACTCCATAAACGGAGTTCGTGTAAACCACTTATTTATTTAAAGCGTTTGATATTGTGAAGTGTGAAACTAAATTAAAAATTGATTTTTTTAAAATTAAATAATATTTTTTGGTGTACCTTTAAAGAAGTCAAGACTTACTAGGACACCATCGCACATACTTAAGAGCCCACAGAAAGTTAAATGCGAGACATAGATTATATTTTTGTTACTTAATTTAACCATTTGGAACATGCATCCTGTGAGGTCCCACTTCTTATTTTCCCCATATGCCTTTTCAGCCGATGATACTTTTGAAAATATAATACTAGCTATAAAAGATATCAAGTGCAAATAAAAATAAATAATTAACGGTATCCTAACATACTTAAAAAATGAAGTTCTTTTCATTTAAAAAATTGGCTTGAGTAAAATATTTTAAACACACATCAAAATAAATTGTTACTTTATTATAGGAATATTTACTCTGATTCTTTCACTTACATTAGTTTTCGCCATCAGTTTAGCAATCCTATGCAGTAAGAATTTGTTGAGGTTCCAACTAAAATTGTTCAATTTGAAATTAATAAGTGTAATGAATGAAAACAAATTTAATTTCCCTCATATTTAATAAATTAAAAATTAATTAATTAAAACATTAATTATTTTATTATAATTTTTTTACTAAATTCTCTTTTTCCTCAAATCAGAATTGTAATATATAATATTCCATTAACCCTCTAAGTCCGTACTTTTTAAAAATCACTATTTAGATGCCTTGTTTGAATATGTTTGAATATTTTTCACATAAAGTGAACTTATACTATATGTTACACGATAATAATATGGTATAATAAAAATCTATAATCGTAAAAAACTCTAAACTGCGAAAAACGCGGGATGCAATAGTAAATGGACTGATTGCCAACCCGCGGGAATCGTGGGATAAGCAGCTGGAGGGTTAATATATTAACTCGTTATTCACAGCTTATAGAAAAAGTCAAAGATGTTCGTGCGATATTTTGCATAATGATTAAATGAAATGCTATGTTAAAATAAAAGTAAATCATTATATAATGTAAAGGTAACTTATTTGCCTTTATGTACATTTTAAAACATTTTTTTTTTCCATTTCTCTTTATGAGTTCCTTCATTCTTATAGAAAATTCAGGCTATTCAAATAAACCTGCATTCCTTTAAAAAACGTCCTTAGCTCATCGTAAAGACAGAGATGAACAGAGTTTCCTGATCTTGAACAACCAATTCAAGATCAGGAAACTTTCACTTACGGATACTTCGAAAGTCATCAAAAATATGCGATCTCGAAAGGGTTTTTCAAAGAAATAAAAGACATGAAAAGCCCTGATTTGCAGGATGTTAAAATTTGATTTGCGCGCCTTCTCATTCATCCTCCAGAATGTGGTTTTTGTTCGTAAATCTTACTTTTTAATGCTGATTTTTCAACGAAGAGAAAAAGAAAAAAAAAAAAAAAGAAAAGAAAAGGTATTCGAAGCAACAATTGTAAGAGGCTTTTTTCCCCTTTCGATTTCATGCTGATAAACCAAGCATCCAAGGATTTAGTTCTCAACAATGCAGTGAAAAATGGCTCTTGAGATCCAATGTCAGAAGCAGCATCGATTTTAATTATTCAGCAACTGCAAAACTTAGCCAGAATTCAAAGAGTGAATTGGATAGAGAGTACAAAATCCTAACTCTCTCAGAAGACCCCTGCCTCAAAAAAAAAAAAAAGAGCAAATCTGAAACCACGTGTTTAAAATTTAACGAAGGCTGAGGAATATAAAAAGTGCTTTAGCATTTTCTGTATTTAAAGAAAATTTATGCATCAATAAATCAATTGAAATGATTAAGTCTTTTCATCAACGTTTCTTCAAAATCAAAAATGAATAAAGAAAAAATCATTTTACTCTTATACTGTCTTATTATTTTTGTTGCATTGAGGGCTGTTTTTGAAACCATACTAAGTGAATTGGATGTAACATTTTCAATCACGGTCATATACAGGAAATAAAAGTAGAGATGATATCTTTTTTTACCCTATTTTTACACCACGACAGAATAAAATCGTATATGTAGCATGCACACTAGTCGGCTTTTCTAAACGGATCTTTGACTACGGAACATGGATCTCAAAGTCCAAAATGTGCACGGTGAACTTGCAGATATCAGATACATTTTCTGGAAATACTATAGTGTCATTTTAAACCTTTTATAATTTAAAAACTGAAGCAAATAAACCTAAATAACAAAAGCAAGACATCTTTGGGATTGACTTTCCACACGTTGATTTAGGCAGACAGTGAATATTTCAATTTTGGCAACAAAATTCTTCACAGCATTTCGTATAAAAGTAAGCAAGATAGTTAATATACATAATTATGGATCTAGAAATTCATGCCATGCATTTTAATCAGTTAAACTGCTCATAGCACTTATTTGACCTTTGAAAGGGGTTTTTAGCGTCTTCTAGAATTTTTTTTTTTTTTTTTTTTTTTTTTGTAATTGCATAAAATTACACATAACATTTTCAGAATTTTTTTCCCCACTGGTGGTAGAGATTTCTATATTAAATATTTTGTCGTTAAATATATGTGAACTATAAATACTCTCAGAGGCAGTTGATCTCTTTGTTATTAATAAATTTCTGAACACATCATTATGATTAATTTACAGATAAAAATTGTTATTCGTTATCGTTTCGAGGGCTGATGTTTTTGAAATTTATGCCATTGTCATTCAGTATCTGATACATTTTAGAAATTAGCATAACTTAGAAAGTGCATCTCCCAAACAATGAAACTCATAAATGAATAAATAAATAACAATGAATAACAATAAATAAATAACAATGAAACTCATAAATGAATAAATAAATAACAATGAATAACAATAAATAAATAACAATGAAACTCATAAATAAATAACAATGAAACTCATAAATGAATAAATAAATAACAATGAATAACAATAAATAAATAACAATGAATAACAATAAATAAATAACAATGAAACTCATAAATAAATAACAATGAAACTCATAAATAAATAACAATGAAACTCATAAATAAATAACAATGAAACTCATAAATAAATAACAATGAATAAATGAATAAAAGTATAGGGCATATCGCTTAATAAATATTTCAAAGAACTTTAATGCTTTTATCACTGAATTGCTAATATTGAAATTTTTTCTAATTTAAAGTAAGTCTTTTTATTTGCATTATTTTATTTGCTTTTTATTACATGATTATATGATTAACTTTTTTATTTATTTTAAAATACAGGAATTCAGGAGGATGAGAAGCTTCCGGCATGGTGGTTGGTTTTCCCCACCCTGGAGGGGACACGAAAAGGTGGGAGTCTGGCTCCTTCCATCAATGACAGGACGTACTTCCTTCGGGAAGGGTTGTACTGTGGCCGGTGATGGCCCTTAGGGACTCAACCACAGTTCTAGCCAGTGTTGCCGTAGCGGCTGTCCGGTCATTCAATTTTTTATCCGTGTGCTTTCTAGGCGGGTCGGAGAGTCAGTGATATGACTTTAAAATACAGGATCCAAAAAGGTTTTCATGAACTGGCAATGGCTTAGAATCTCGGTGAATTTTATTTTCTATTTTCTAAGTTTAATAACATTTTTTGATGATTATATCTCAAATAATTTTGATTTATTTATTTGAAAAGTAATTATTTTCCATATGTAACATATCTAGAATTTCGTTAAATTAAGTAAATATACATGTCGAGCAATTTTTTTTCTCCTATATCTAATTTTTTCTAAAATTTCAATAGGAATACAAGGAATATATACAAGGAAAAATATGACATTTTTGAAGGGATTTTCTTAAATTTGGTTGTCAGTTATTATTATGAATGGTGATGGAAGATTTTAAAATCATTTATTGTATTTCCTGGACAGGCCTAACGAGATGAGTTCATTATAATTGGAATTTATAATAAAAATTAGTTAAATACATTTTTAGAATAAAAGTAATAAGAGTATGACATTTTTTTAATAATTCTTTTCTTCTTTCTCCATATTAACTTGGATTATATGTAGCATATAAGTCCAAATTCAAAATTTGCTATGTTTAGTCTTACTACTCAGATCTAGAAAGTCGATTTCATAAACGTAGAGAATAAACATTTAAATCAGGCATAGCAAAGAAAAGACAGATTGTTCGTTTGGAAATAAATGACTTTGAGTCCCGAAGCCTCCAAACTGTCAAAACCCTTATTCTGTTTCTAACATTTTAGAAAATCCACTTTTAGTAAAGAAAGAAATTTTGGCTTCATCCATGGATAATGATCACGACGGTAAAAAAGCAACAAAACTAAAAGAAGAGTTAACAAACTTCTTCAAAATGAACTGGAAAAGTATGCGCCTTACCTGATGCATTCAGGACGTGAGATCATGCTGATAAAGGTAATAAAAATACGAAAACAGCAAGACTCGACTTTGCTTGGAAGACGTGCTCTTCCATACGTGATGTTATTTTACTATTGAACTATGCTCACGCAGAAGTTGCAACTTGTTAAATATTCGTGATTTCCAGCTCGTTGATAGGGAACTAACTGCTGCTCTAAAGTTCGAAAGACGTTGTTTTCTTTAATAAACCGCTTCTTTCTGCATAAATTAACGAAATCTGACGAATAATTTTACGGCAGGTAATCTTCATGTTATGAACGTGTCTTAAATTCAATCGGCTTCGGAGAGTGCCTCAGCACCGAAGGCGCTAAAATTTGATTTTAATCAGGCGTTTCTGTTAGAGTTGGATTAGCATGACTTATTGGCTATTAACGTGGATCTGCTGTGGTAGGATAAGCATGATAAGAGAAGATGATTAAATCTTGGCGGAATTAATTACCTTCAAGCTGGAACAATGTTTCTTTTAAGCAATCTTTCAGGAATCTCATTTTTCGCTAGTCATTATCTAAAGGAACTTATACTAGGTATAATGAGCACTAAAATGTTGTTGCTATAAAGTTGAGGAAAAAGTAATGCAGTTCTACAGGGAATTTGAATGAATCAGAATTTCCAAATTCTAATCTGTTCTAAATTCTAATCTATTCCAAATTTTAAAATTGGAAATGGTGTTCAATAAAGGTAATGAAATAAATATCTATATCAAATAGTTTAAAAGATAACTATGTTTTAAAAGATGAAGTTTAAAAGATAACTATAACATACTAAGAAAAACTTTTATGAAAAAAGGACACAAAGTGATATTCCGATATATTTAAAATAATTAGATGTTATTTCAATCAAATTTTATCCTTACAAGTGTAATAAAATAAAACGTTCAATTCATATCAAAAGAGTGCAGAAAACTGAAAATGAGAAAATGCGAATTATTTAATAACTAATTACTCTATTTAATTATTGTTATTCTTACTTAAAAACTACATTTTTTTTACAACAATACTGAATATATACCTCTTAGAAAATATTACTTACAACGCATTTTGAATCCTTATATTTTGAAAATGAATCAGTGTAATATTTTTGTTACTTTGGTGTTTAGATCGTTGATTTTCATGAAAAAAAAATAGATCCATTAAATAATATTTTGAACAGAGATGAGTTTGTATATTCAAAAATTAGCTAGTTAAATTGCTGCATGCAATTGAAAAATATCAACGTGGCTATGAATTTGCTTAAAATGACACTGAAATAAAACTCATCAAAATATTGATAAATCTATTAGAGAGAAAAAGGACAATTCAGTTAGAGAAATTTCTGAAAGTGATGATTTTTGCCAAATGGATTGGACTTCTTATGCACAGCCGACCACCCTGCCACCACCGAACGTAGCAGTATCGACAAAATGGATTAGACTGCCAGATTTCTGAGCTTAAACGCGTATCCGGAATACTCTTGGAAAAGCGATTACCATTCTATCCAAAATTATCCAAGACAAGAGAACAACATTGTTGGAGAATCAGGACCTCCTTTTGAAGAAAATCATATATAGCCTTATTACCAATATAAATTAACTTCCCAAGAGTCGTATATAAAAGGGAATACACTCTGTACCAACACGATTGCTTATTCGATATTGTAGATTTTGTTTCAGCCCTACTTGCATTTTTGAGTTTTGCTGACAATTTTGCAGGTGTACTTCAACTATTGTACCGCTATTGATTATTGTATACCAATCTGAAAATATATGGTTTTATTAAAATTTAGTACAGGAACTTTCCTGTCAATTGAGAATTCTATGTGGAACATGAGATGGAACAATAAAGAATACAGGAAGCTAAAATAAATGCTAGTATGCTTGTTTATACTCAGAGAAACATAGAAATAGTTTTTCATTTTTAAAAACAAAAGAAATGAGGGCAGACATTCAAGAAAATCACACTATAAATCTTTCAGGAAATCTGGAAAAGAAATATTTGAAAATATTCTTAAGCGGCTAATGTTGACCTTTTGACAAAATTCGTTATCATCATTTACATTCTCTAAATATAGTGAAGCAAATGAATAAAAAAAATCTAATTTTGTTTTGGATATATAAAATGAGAACAAAACCTTAGACCCCTTGATGTATGAAAGAATTTTCATAAATAGAATGATTTTGTTTAAGATATCACGATTTTATAGAGAATATCTTCAATGTTATTTAATTTCAGTAAAATCACATGTAAATGTTACAAGATTAAATTCGATGACGACTTACAAATTCGAATAATGTTTCATTTTCTTTTCGGATCTCTAGTAAATCTCCAAACCAGCTTCCCAACAAATACAGCTCTTTAATACAAGATGTCAGGGGTAAAATATTTCAGATCCTCTGCTTTTCTTTGATATTGTCTTTCAAATGAATTCAAACATTGATACGCATAATGCATGCAAAACTTTTATGATTGGAGTAACTTTTGTTTGTAGTCGTCGTCTTTTTGTTTATCTTTGGTATGGGGCAGAGGGATTTTTTTCCCTTCCTTTTTCCATTTCAAAAAATCTTTTATTCATAACCGTACGTAGAAGTCGGCGCTGGATAGCCAATATCCCATTCCGATTATGATCATGTCATTTGCCATTTGTAAACTCAGTATGTTGAATAGGTTTTGCTCCAAGCCAATAAGAATAAGGGGGGAAAAATTGAAATCAATGATGTCCCTTTTTGTAGTAAAAGTGTCTTCGTTCTCTTATTTTAGTAAAAACTACAGCATTTTTTTCTTTGACTATGATATTCGTGAGCCAATTTTGAAAAATATGCATGATTTCTGACCAATAAGCTAAGAAATTTAGTAGAATAATTTAAAATCCGGGATTTGAAAAATAAATGGGTTCTTTCAAAATACTAGGAGGAAAAAAATAACTAAGTAACTACTCAGATGTACGATGAATGCTAAAATATTATTACTTTATCTACATAGAATTAATTTTCACTTAATTTGAGTTGTAAGTTGAATCTTATTAATAGTAATAATTTTTCAGTGCAAAAATGAAGTAAAAAAACTCATAAATATTAAATATGTAAAAATTCATGAATATATTCTGAAAACAGGAAATGAACTTTAAAATATTTCATTTCGATTTAATAATTATATAGAGATTCCAGAAAATGGAATGTTAGATCCTTTTTTTATGTTTAGAAATAGTAAGATTTTATCGTTTCTATTAAATTTTAAAAATTGAATTCAAGAGGTTTTTTTTTCTCTACTAAGAACATAATTTTAACTTTTTCTCTTTGCATAAATTCCTTTTATAATTTTTTAGTTCATTTTAAAAGCATAAAGAGATTAAAGTTCGTCAAAACAATATTGGAACTCTGATCTTTATTTGAAAACTAATTATCGAACAATGAAATCTTAAATGTTTTTCGCCGTATAAATCTGCGCTCTATAAGTGCATAAAATAATTTCTTTATTTTTAGATTTTCACAAACTCTATTTTTTCAAACAGTAATACCCAATTTTGAGTGAAAGTCTAAATTTTTTTATATTAAAATAGCTCAAATACATATAGTTAATGTTTATAGGGTTTAGTAAAATGTTGATGATTTAATAACAAAGAAATTCAGAACTCCTCAGGGTAAATGAGGTATTCGTTTTATCAAGGTATTTCGAGATATGTTGAACTTTTAACATCAATTCTGATTTTATATTCATTCAATAAATGATAGAAATTACTGAGTAGATAAAACTGTAAATGAGATAAAAGTATTGAATATTTAAAATTTTTTTAATATATTTTATAATTTTTATTAATTTCTGAATTAATAAGTTGAAAGTGTTTTAAAAAGTTGAAAATATTAATAAATTAAAAGTGTTTCATATTTTTACTTTACTAACATTCTGAAGCTACTCAATAAAGCCAGACTTGGAACATCATTGTTCCAAACTTTATCCGATTTTGTCAGGCAAATTTTAAAATATGTAGCAATAACCAAAAGTCTTCAGAATAGCAGAATTTTTCTTTTCTTTGGGACATATCTCAACTTAACTAAAGGATTCGCTTGTAGAAAGAAATTTCGTTGAAATGGAACTGAAAGCATATTATATCTACCAACGCTCCTTTAGATTACGAATTCAATTGTTTAATTTTTTTTTAAATGTAAGGGAGGAGGGGGAATTCACACATGTAACAGACTCTACTCAGCTTAAATTTAAGGGAAATTATATTTCAATTTCTAAAACGATACATAGAAACCTTTTACAAATGTAGAAATATTTTAATAAATCAATGAAAAAATGAAGCTCAAAATTTTGACTAATAATAAAACTTTTTGTCAAAACCTTATGTCACCTTTTGTCACCTTATAAATAGTCTCCCAAAATTAACCCAATTGAATTTGCTACCATTCGTGTAATAAAATATTGGCAGCAACCCTATTAGAATAATCCATTTGACAGCTGATAGCTTAGGGTTAATATAAATGGAGCGTTACAAGATAGAACTACATATAAATGGAAAATGTGAATGAAATAAAAAAACACAGTTTTTTCTTTGAATTATTATATTTTTATTGAATCGTAAAGTACACAGAATAGTTATGTATGAAATAACACCTAGGGCAAATAGCCTCCAAAGCTTTGCTGGCACATACACACTCTTCTGTCAAAATTTCACATGGATATTCTGCATAAATGTGGCTGAATTTCATTAATGCAGCGTTGAATTTCTTCCTTCAATGTACGCGTGCTTGTGGGCTTATTGGCATAGGCCTTTGACTCCAAATAATCCTCTAAAAAGAGATCCAATATGTTAAATCACACGATCTAGGAGGCCAATTTTCAAATTTTTGAACTGTGGCCTTCAGACTTCATTGTTCAACAATAAAAACACCTTGTTCTATCGTATAACGCTCCATTTTTGCTAACCCTAAAGTATCAGCATTCAAATGGGTTTTTTAATAGGGTTTCCAATACTTTACTGCACGAATGATGGCAAATTCAAACCTTGCATTAATTTTGGGACACCCTTTACCAAATTCAGAAAATATTTGAAAGAGCCAGATGTCCATGTACATCAAAGACAAAAGCTATTTCGAGAGAGGATATCGAAACCAAAACAGGCCAATGGGTAATAGATCAATTAATTCCCAAATCCTAATATAGGATTAATTTTATTTCAAACCAGAGAACATTTCTTTTACGTAAGTAGATTTTTATAGCAGTAAACTACTAGATATTTGTTTAAAAATATTGCTCAGTGAGATTTATAACAAAGAAATAAAAACACATTTTCGATCGACTTAAAGAAGAAAATTTTGAAAGATATGATAACACGAAAATTCATTTTTTCCCACCGCTACCTAGAGCAAAAAGAGGTCGCGTAATCTGCATCTAATTTATCTTTACAAGAACTCAAATATTTGCTGATGAGTTCGTTTTCTTTCTTAAAGAAGTCTTTAAAACTGAGAGCACTAATTGTGCTACGAATAAAATGAGCTACCTAGCTTAAATACCGACTAGAGGAAGATTGTGTTAACGGAAGGTGACAAATTTTAATTTCCGCTAACAGTAAAAATTTATCGTTTTGTGATGCACAACTCACTGAACGCAAAAACATCGGAAATCAAATCATCATAAGTTGTCCAATGAAACGATACTTTGCTTCAAATTTAAAGAATGATAATCTACCCTTTTCATTAATTAAGAATGTAGGTGGGGTCGGTATCCTAGCCTAGGGGTAGCGTGTCTTCCCCGTGATCTGTACGTCTCGGGCTCGAGTCCTGATTCGGGCATAGCTGTTCTTTACTCTGTGTTCTATCTGTGAAGTGTGTCCTCCCTCCCCCCTGTAAAGGGATTGTGCAAGCGAGTGTGTGAATGTCATCTTCATATGAACTAGAAGTGAGACTCCTGCCCTCGGGTGCTCAGGGGCCTTAATCCTCAGAAGCTATTGCACAAACTCGGCTTAAATCGCTAACTTAGTGGGCTTGTATAAGACAAGTGCCATAAGTAACAAAAACAACATGCAGAGGGGTGTCAGCTCAAGTGTTGTCCTCGTCACCTGAAAACTGCTTAAGGAAAGCAAGTCCATCTCTAAATAGACTTGCTGTTGCTTCAAAGCGAGATGTAAATCTAAATAGACTAAATTAAACTAAACTATTCGAACCATCAAATGTAATAATTTCTAATTTGTTTGCGATCAGAATTCGGAATAAAAGTCATTAAATTCTGTTAAGATTGCTAAAAAGCTATATTTAAAAAAAATTTAAAGGTAACTCTTCAAATAAATAAAAATATTCGAACTGAGGAGTTATTAGCGTTCTTCTGAATCAGTATAAGACTGTTGGGTCACAGATTGTTGATAATCCGATAGTAGACTCTTGGGACATTCAGTAACTTGTATCATTCGCGTGCACTTGTCTAGAACTTAATTCTTTTTGCAGGGTAATTTGGGGAATATCCAATAGGTCAATGGAGAGCATGTATTTCTTGTTTCAGCTAAGAAAGCTAATAAACTGTGTCCTAGTTACCTTTCATGTAAAAATAATGCAATGAGATTTTTCCAGTACAACATCGATGCAAGGATTTTAATTTTAATGCATGGATATATTACTTGAATATTTAAATTTTAAATAATATAAAATCATATTATTTAAAACTAAAAAGTAATAGTTTGATCATTTTAATAACTGAGTAATATAAGAATGGGAAAGGATGTCGAGTAGGCCTTGCAGTGAAATTCCACCCTGCCGTTCCTGGACTTGGATGCCCCCAGCCTCGAATCCGACATTATACCACTTGGTCACCGTGGTCCAAGATAATTGCATTCATTTCAAATGTGGGAGAACCAAATTATTTCGTTATACCTGACAGATTAGTTTTATTAATGCGCCGTTTCACATTAACACTAGGGTTTTCTTGGAATGGACCTCTAAATTTGAACCGCGGTCAGATGACGAGGACGGCATATGAGCTGGCAGTCCCTCTCCAAGATTCCGCACTACACCAACAAGAGGGCATTTGGTCCCGACAGATTTAAAGTGCACCAGTCCCATTTAGAAGGTAGTTCCTTTGTTGAACTGTGTCTTGAACCCGCAATCCTCTAGCCGAGATCTTACCATTAGGCTCATGAGAATTCCAATACAAATTGCGTTAACTTCTTTAAGTACTGTGTATATTGTTACAAATCAATATATCTTTCATAAAATGTTATCATTTTCTACTGTCATTAAAATGTTATCACTTTAGATTTTGAGCATGTCAAATAGCTGAATATTACCAGAATATGTAAACACAAATTCTGTACATTTCATTTTATTCTCGTAAAGATACGAAGAAAAAAAAAACTGAGAATTAATTAAATTGAAATTGAAATTTAATCATGCTATAACGCGTAAATATTGTCACCTACACCTAAATTATAGCATTACCATCTATCATTCGAAACATGAAAAACCTCATTTATAAATGAATTCCTCTACCAGCATATGTATGTTACTTATTTATTGTCTCTAAATTCTTTAATAATCTAATAAATGCACTAGATTTTATTAAATAACTAATTTAAATAAATTGAGTTTTCATTGTGATATTATTTCAATCAAATATTTAAAAAGATTAAAATGGGAACATAAAATAATTAATTATTATATTTTCTTATCTTCAATTCATAACAACAAATCAAGTACACTAACAGGAAATATATTTATAAGATTATAATGTTTACTAATTGTACGAAAAAAATATGATTAATCAATTTTGTATAGCGATATATAAAAACGAGAGCTCAGACGACCCTTATTCAGTTTTCTTTGTTAAATACCATATTTATTTTATTGTTATGTTATATTGAAAAGAATGCAAATTTTGAATTCAACAGATTAACAATGAATTAAAAGTCTAAAATAACAATTTTTCGAAGAAAATTCTAAAGATTACGAAAATATCCAAATCAAAGTGATTATAGAGCGCTCAATTTTTTTAATTTTTTTTTTATTGCTTGGTCTTAAAACTGATATTGTACACAGCCGAGAAATTGTTCAACCATATTTTAAGACCGAAATCATTGCTAAAATGACTTCTTTTGAGTTGATTAGTAAATAAAAAGGTAATGATTTTCTTTCATATGGCGAGAAAAACCCAAAACTTTTAGAAATCTTGAGAAAAATTTGTTCGACTTAACAGAAGCACAGGACTTTCATTGTGTGCGTCGAATACAAAAAAACTGACAGAACAAGCTAGTGTGTATAGCTGCCAAATAACGAAGAAGACTCTGAGTCGAAAAAATTCGACTCCTCGAATTTCAAAAATGTATCGACGTCTGGATGCTTGTCTCTAGGTGACTGTTAAACATGCTTAACACCATCTAGAAGGTGGTCTTTAGTGGAATCTAGTCTAAGACCAGAACAAACCAATCTCTGACTGCGCAACCTTGATAACCAGGTGTCAATATTGTTCCCAAAGCTATCACTGTCTTTGAATCCTATCGTGAATCTAAGTTTAGTTTACTAACGACCCGTTTCAAAGCAACACTAGGACTATTTGGGGACGGGCCTCGTAATTTCCAACCACGGTCAGACGACGAGGACGACCCCTTCTCCAAACTTCCAGGCGACACCAACGGGAGGGCGTTTTGGCCCCGACGGAAATTCAAAGAAATTTCTTAACAAAAGAAAAATTATAAATAAAAAACATTATTCACTTTCAGATCAATTTACATTAAAATAATTGACGGAGAAGACGCTTTTAAAATTCTATTTATATTTTGATGATTCAGAGATTTTCAATTTTCTGCATCATTAAAATGATGTTGTGTCAATTTGGGTTTTAGGGATTTCGATCGTTTTTCTTTAGACACTCTACAGTAAGAAAAACGAAATATATATATTTTTCTGTATATCTTAAGCATTAAAATTTTCTCTTGGCCACAATTTGTTAAATTCTTTACTTTACTTTGAAGAGAATAATAAATTGATTGCTCGATTAAACTATCAAATTGGTTTCCACTACCACAAGTATACTAAAGATAGTGTATGTTATTCATTAAGTTCGAGACATAAAAGCATTACAACAAAATTATTTTTTTCTTTTTTGCATGTTAGATACGCGTCTTTGCAAGAACGTCGTAGAATATTGTAATAGATGTCATAGGAAGTTAGCGACAGCCCTGGTATTTCTCCTTCCGATATTCTTTCTCACTCACATTTCGGAAGGCTTTTACGGGCATGACGTACAGCAGCCCAACAACTTTGCAATGGAATTGGAACTCCAATCAGGAAATTGCTATCAGTCTCCGATTATCTAAGATGATATTTATTTGTAGAAACGTTTCTTTTATTTCTATATTTATCTCAAAGAAAAAGTGAAATACAATTTAAACAATCCACTTATTTTTATAGTGCTGCATTCCATAAAGAACCGCGAAAGTTTAATTTTGGAAACTATTGCGTATACTGCAGGTAGAAAATGCATTTGACTTCACTCTAAAGTGCAAGAAAAGCTCTTGGTGATTAGGTGGTGATATTTTGGTTTCAGGACAAGAGGGTTCCCCGTTCGAGACCCGATTCTACTAAAAACCGCCAAGTAAGCGGCTATTATGCACGTTAAATCTGTCGGGGCCAAACGACCACTCGTTGTTGTGATGGAAAGTTTAGAGATGGGGTGCCAGATCAGATGTCTTCCTTGCTATCTGACCGCTGTTCAAAATACATAGATCTAGACCAAAATACCACTAGTGTTATTTTAAAAAACGGGAACTGAACCAGAAGGCAAGAAAATGTTCAATTAGGTATGCGAACGTATTAACTTCATTAATCCAAAATGTATTATTCTTTCGATTTTGGAACTAGATGTTTACTACTGTTTTCTTAATTTTTCAAAAGCATAGTATAAAAAACAATGTGTATTTTGTAGTGTATAGTTTATAGTTTCTATATGAATCGCAGTTATGAAGTTTTGTGTTATCATTAATACAATCTGAAAGAGATGAGAATAAGTAAAGAGTATTTTATCTTTTACTGCCATGTTGGAATTTGAAATAAATGAAAGATTTGTTAAACAGCTTATTAAATCCATTCTCTTTGATTAATTCTATATAATTTATAAAAATTAAAACAAATAAAGTGTTTTCTTACAGTACTTGACCTTTTTTCTTCATGATACAATTAAACTTGAGATTTCGGAAGTAATAAAGTGATTCGGAAAACCAATTATAGGTGAAAATTGATTTATCCCCTCAAAAATGATTGATTCATTCATTATTGATATCCAAATATGGAATAAACTATGGCAGGTTAACTTAACCCCTTCACATACAATGACGAATTCTGTCTCGCACATCGGATAACTGAATTTTTAATTTTAAATCTCCAATTAAGTAAAAGTATTAAATAATTTTCGATGCAAAAAAAGAAAACACTTGAAACTGCATCATTGTTTGAAATATCCTTGTATTGTTAGAATAATTCAAAAAATAATTGTTTCCAAATAGGATGTGTCATTTATTTAGAAAATTAAGTAAATTTGTATGTCAAGGAGTTCACAGTATAGAAAAGGCTATGACGGACCCCCTCACTTAGTATAGTATTACACCTTATTCCCTATTAGTGGCAACAATTAGCTCCATGCTTTCTTGAACTCCGTGGTATGCCAATTACATAATGCTACGTTTCACTGCCAAAACAGAAACAGAAATTTCCCCTCCGGATTACTTCATTTTTTTTATTTTGCTTTTAAGCACATATCTTATTTATTATCTGTTTAAAAAAATTGAAGTTTAAGAATGATTTAAACAAAAGGGAGAAATAATATTTAAAGTTTTACACGGCTGAAAATTGTGTGCAAAAAGAAGTAGTATTGACTATATTAGACTTTCTTTCATGCTTTAAACTGAAATAAATTATGCATGAAATGTTTCAATAATTAAAAAATAATTATAAATTTAAATATTTATAAAGAATAAAGGTAAAAAAATTTAAACTATGATATTACATAACTTAATAAAATTATGATAAATATCAAACTGCAACACAATTTATGAACTATAATTATAGAATTGCCTTTTTTTCACTTTACGATACACAAATATCAGGAATTTTTTCTAATTAATATTTTAGGTACATTAAATATTTTCAATTTACATATACAATACAACTGCAAATTTTATTTTCTGTTTAAAATATTTTCATGGAATAATTTCTGATTTTAAAGATAAAATTTCCCCCTATAAGTTTCTCAGTATATTAGACAGAAAGCAAGCTCAGTTTTGCCAATCGTGAAACTAATATTCTACTGGCTAATTCGAACAAAGCGATCTAGTCTTTTTTTATCAAATATCGGTAACTTGTTTCAAGGAAAAACGGGCAATTCACAACATATGAATTGTAGTAGCTCAAGTACAAAACACATCAATGAAAAGTTTTTATAGTATTCAGTGTTTCGTTTCAGTGACTGTATTTCTATGGTATTTAGATGTAATTTAATAATAAATGCTTACTTTTAGATTTAAAAAGTAAGTTTTTAATCCAAACACTTAATGCATATAAATATATTATTTTATTATAAATAATATAATGTAATGTATAGTAAAATAATTCTTCATAAGTGAGTTGTGAAGAAATAGACATTTGCTCCTCATATTTGTGATAATATGCGGAGACATTCTGTTGTTGTTTTTTAAAAATAAAGTCTACAACAGACATGAGCCCTCATATTGAGGATTCTATTGAGGAATTAATTAAACTAAGTCTACAATAGGCACGAACCCTCACATTCAGGAATGAATTTAATTTATTTTTGCTTCATTAAACGCATAAGTCAAGTAATTATTTTTGAACAATAAAGACATTTTTATTACTTATTTGCTTTTCATTTGCTTGTTTGACGTTAAGGAAGAATTTTATATCCACTGGTTTAAAAAAACGAGAAAAGACGAGTGTTGGATTGAAGTTAAATGACACGTTAGCAGATTAGTTTCTAAAACCCGACTCGATAGAAAGAAATAGAAATTTGCTGTCAGTGCATGTGCTTGCGTTTGCGCAACTTAGATAGAGAAATAATTGCCTTAAAAAACTCAAAATTGGACTCTGAATTTCCCCGAAAAGCACAGCTGTAAAGAGCTTATACTAATTAGAGGGCGAAAAAACGCTGCGCAGACATGTATTATTCGTCTAAACAGCTTCGTTGAATATATTCCCTTAAAAATTTGTAAAGACCTGTTTTGTTTTGAATTTGTTTATTCAATTTTAAAGATTTCTTATGCATCATGCATTCACTCTGATAATCATTTTGTTACTCTACAAATCAAAAAGAATTGCACTATCAAAAAAAGTATTATTATAAAATTGTTTTTAAGAAATTTCACTTACTTTCCATCGTACTGCAATTACAAAAAGTAAATTAGAAACATTCGAATATTCATTAAAGCAGTTTTTTTCAGTAATTAACTGCTTGTAAGGTAACGAAAACAAATACTTAAAGAATATTGAATAAAACTACCCTAAGCGCCATACACATTGGACCAGATCACAAATTTACCACTTGAAAATGAAAAAAAGATCACGCATAAAAACAATTCGATCTTTAGTGAAATAAAATCCTACATTCTGAAACCGATAATAGGTAACAATCACTATCTAATAAGCTCTTCTCACTTATCAAAAATTTCTTCATGTTTTTTTAATATTAAAAAATTATTTAAAATTGGAGAAAATCAGTAAAGAAAACTTTGATTTTTATTTTATCCTTAAAATTTTGCATTTCATCTCATTCTTTCTCTTCTTTATTTTTATTTTTTATTTCTTTCGACTTTTTTGAGTAATTTCAAAATTAAATTGAATTGTTTGGGAATTTTCAAACATGTTTTTGCTGTATTTTCTGAGTATAATTAGTCATATATACATATAAAAACATTGATAGAAATGCAGAAAAAGAAAATAATTTCAAAAGCGTAGCATTCACTAAATTGCTACAATATAATAATGACAAAGATAATAAAAGGAAAATAAGAAATTAAGCTTCATGTTGTACGTACGAGTAAATTATTCAAATGATTAGAAACAAGCTGACAAATCCTATTATTCGAGAATACGAACCTAATTCCTTTTTTCTCCCTGGAACATTCCAAGTTAAATTTCGATTCACTTGGCATCAGACAGAAGGGGGGGGGGGGGTCGGGGATGGGGAGCTGTATGAAATTAAGCTATTTTGTGCTTTGAAAATATATTTTTTTTTAATACAGAAAATATCGAATATTGGTATTTAAAATAAAATTCTATTCAAATGCATTAATTACTTTCAAAGAACTTTTAAGATCATTTGATGTCTAGTTGATTTATCCGGGATGACACACCTTGTAGCTGTTTTCGTACCGTCCAGTTAACTTGACTTAAAATACTGTAAAAACTCCAATTAGATATACTTTGATAAATGAATGAAAGTAAGAATAAAGAATTAGAATTGAAGAACGAATTATATTCATAAAGAGTTCCGGAAATGTTAAAAACAATGTTGTAGCTTTTAATGAAAAGGATAATATGCCTGATTCAACAATATTTTCGTCTAAAATCATCGAATTTTTTTAAATTAGAAGAATTTTTTTCTGAAATAAAAGACACATAAGAGTTTCTTATTTAAGTTTATGGCAATTCCCTATTGAGGTGACTATTTTTAAATTAAGATAACATTTTAAAGAAATACTTTAAAAAGTGAAACTGCTTTGTCTTTCACTGGTATTTTGCTTAATTTATACTTATATTAACGGATGTATAATGCTATAAGCAAACGATGCAAACTGAGGAAAAACAAAAATCGATAAATCATCGAAAATCAAGAAAAACAAACATCGATAAATTAGCATAATGGACTGAGCATATATATTGTACATTGCTTAGATGTAAGACCCAAACTTTTTTTGCTAAAAAGTATAAAAGCAATTTAGAATTGTTCTACAATTAGAAATAAACATTTCAAAACATCCATTGGATAGCAAGCACTTTTGCTTCTTTTGTAAGTGAAAGTTAACTCAAGTAAAAGATTAAGTCATCAACGATTAAATGACCTAGCACCTTCAAATTATTTATCACCCATTACAAAGCATAAATAAAGAATGTAGACTCTGAAGAAAAGATCCATCATCTATGCTTTTAAGTGTCGCTCTTTTTAAGTGCTTGTTTTGCTTTCTTTGGAGGGAAAGATTTTCCGATAAATTTTTCTTCCTCACTTTTCGATTATTCTGCTTGTTTTCTGTTATTTCTTAAGTTGATACATTCTTTTTGATTTTTTTAAAAAAAATGTTTTTTGGAATCATCGGGAATGTTTAAGTTGGATGAAAACTGGAGTTAAAACGAGTTAAACTTAAGAGATTTAAAATTAAAAAAAACTCAATATTTAAATACAAAAATGTAGAACAAGTTCACTTTGATATTTAACGAATGTTTGAAAATACAAATAATTTATTTACTATTAGTATTAACTTTTAAAACGATTTCTCATGAGATGTTAATTTCATTTTTCTTCTGGGAATATAGAAAAATTCCGTTATTACCAATAAATATTATCCGAGTTTAAATAGAATTTGTAAGCTTCGAAAGCTTCAATTTTTTTAAATCTCTCTTTTATAAATCAATAGATAGGTATCATATGAATTTAACAAATAAATACTATCTTTCATTTATTTAGTTTTTAATTGAAATCCAATATTTCATCACTTTAATTACATGATGAATCTAAAACATTCTCTATATGGGGGCATGTAGATGATTGGTTTAGTTTAGTTAGTTTATCTTAGTTATATTAACGTCCCGTTTTAAAGCTGCACTATGGCTATTTTGGGACGGACCTCGTCATTTTGAACCTCGGTCAGATGACTAGGACGACACCTGAGCTGGCACCCCTCTCTCCGCACCACGCCACGCTAGCTGGAGGACGTTTGGACAGGACATTTAACCCGCGAAGACGCGCGCTTCTGTTGTGACTCGAAGACGCGCATCGGGCTTCGCAGGCCCGGAAACGTTTTTCGTGAGAAAAACGCAAATAAAATTACATTTACGTTACCGAAAATCTAAGTTTCACAAAAGCATACTACTGAAAATATAAAATAATGTTTTTCAGATAAATGCCACTTTCAATTTACACAATTACAACTAGTTTAAGTACAAAATATTTAAAATTGTTTAAAGGTTCTTTTCTCTTTAAAACTGAAAATTATAAAACATACATGAGACATAAATTATTACTAGTATTTATTAATAAAAATTATTTCTACATTAGTAAATTAAAATAAAACTTACATTTTAGAGACATTTGCAGCAAACAACGCTGCTATGTTCCCCGCATACATTTTTTTTACACGCGGAACAACACATTTGGGATTTTCTGTCCTTTGTACTGGGACATACATGGCATCTTTTTCTAGAAAATTTTTGCTTTTTTTGCGGGGGAGTATCACAATTTTCACTGCGGTTACAATTCAATTGGTCACGCAATTGACGGGGAAGAGTAGCCTGCATACTTCTTTCTTGAAGGTGGTCCTTCAATAATTCTAAAGAAAGATCTTTTATAAATAAACTTCTTTTCTTATACTGAACGGGTGGCGTATTTGATGACAGTAATATGATACGAGAATTTACAGTAGCAATATTCAGCATACTGAAAAATATGACCATAGGCCATCTTTTACTTATCCTCGCAGTAGAATATGTAGCTGACATTTCATCCACTACATCAACTGCGCCCTTTGTAAGGTTATAAAATGTTATAATCTCTGGTTTCTTTGCTTCTCCTGTAGAAGCGTCAATTGTACCACCATTATGCATTGAGGATAAAAGAACAACACATTTGTTTTTTTTCGGTACGTAAGAAACCAGTGTCAAATTTTTTTGGAATCCAAATAATGTTGAATATTGTTCTCGTTTTTTTCCAGAAATGAATTCCTTTGGAAGCTCCCTTTTATTTTTTCGGACTGTTCCCACAAGTGTAATTTTTTTCTTCAAGAGGTCTTTTGCTAAATCATAGCTAGTGTACCAATTGTCAACAGTTAGGTTGCGTCCTGAATTGAAAATAGGTTCTAGTAATCTCTTTACAATTTTGTCTGGGCCATTTTCAACGTTATATGGTCCTGCTGGTTGAGTTCCTGCATAAATCTCTAGGTTCCATGTATAAAATGTTCTCGCATCTACCAAGGCAAAAATTTTTATTCCACACTTGGCTGGTTTATTTGGCATATACTGTCGAAATGAACACCTTCCTCTGAACGGTTCTAATTTTTCGTCGATTGTCACATATTCTCCAAGAGTTTGAACTTTTTGACAATTTGCGACGAACATTTCAAAAATATTTCTGATGGGAGCAAGTTTATCCACTTCTCTTCTAGAAGAACGATCTCTTATATCAACAAATCTGACACACCTCATCAGAAATAAAAAACGTTTATATGACATAGTACGGTGGAATATGTCAATTCCTGTTCCATCAGTAGCCCAGAGGTCCTTTACATTTACATGGGAAGATTTGTGCAGTCCACCAAAATAGAGAAGTCCTATAAATGCCTTTATTTCAGAAATTTTTGTAGGATGAGCGTCTCTTTCTCTTCCAAATTTACATGCAATTGATCGAATAAAAATATTCGTGCACTCGACAATAATTGATATACTTTCATCAATCAGAAATGTCCAAGAATTTATTGGCGAGGATACATTTTTTGTTTCGCCAATATTTCCAGGCAGTTTTGAAATGATATTGTGAGCAGGAGTTCTCACATTTTTCCTTGGCTCCTTTTTATGCCATATCGTTTTACCGTCTTTCCCAACGTAATCATCGGTGGATTCACAAACGTACACTTCACTGTCTGAATCTAGCTCCTCTTCTGAATTCGATTTATGATCACTAATTAATTCTTCATCAACAATTTCTTCATCTTCCTCATTAAGAGATTCTTCATCTGTTGAAACTTCCGCTAATAATTTTTGTAATCTTTCGCATTCCTCTTTATAACTCAAGTATCGAGACATTATTGCGACCGTCTCCACTGCTTACAAAAATAGCTATGCGAACGCTCGCATCGGGCTTTCGAGGCCCGCGCAGCTGTTTCTGACAGCAGGTGTTCCATTTTCCAAGAAACGAGAGGGGTGAAATTCCTAGAATGACTATGGTCAGGTGGCAAATGACCTTGGACGCAGCTACTGGGGAACTTGAGTTTCTACGCTGAAAAACCGATTTTCTGCAGAATTGTTTTCAAGCGCTCGGGCCTCTGAGGCCCGACGCGCGCGCTCGTGGGTTAACGTGCATCAGACTCGCTTACACGACGGTTGTTCGGTGGAATCGGGTCTTGAGTCTAAAACCCTCCCGTTCCGAAGTCGAGACCCTACCACCAGGCCACCGCGGCCCTTAATAGATGACTGGAGAATCGTGTTTTGATTTTGGTGATTTCGTCACATGACTATGATTTCAAAATTCCCATTAGACATCTCATACATTCAAAATATAAAAAAAATACTAAAAACTAAACCTTTGGCTATTTTTTCAAGATATTTCTCTCATTCTTTATTCCCAGTTATATAAAATTTTCTCCCAGGTAACATTAAAAGTATTTTGTAATAAGATCAAACAATATTTTTTATTTTCTTGTATTATGCTTTAAAAATAAAAATAAAAGTTTTGCAGATCCTTTGGTAAATAAAAAGATCTATTTCAATGCAGTACCTTGATTTCTAAGAAGAAATTGAAATATTCGCTCCTAGATAAGGATATTATATCGGAATAGACAGTCCGTTGACATGAATGAATTTGTCTTTTCCAATATAATATCCTTATCTAGGAGCGAATATCTATTCAAATTGGCCAATATTTGTTTCCATAATTTCGCGTTCGTGAAAAACGACAAGAGTTCCAGCTTCTATGTGTACAGAGACATTTGAGTACTATGAACTGGGTGAGCGGCTCGTTTGACGAACACCTGTGAGCTAGCTATCTCTTTGTAAACAGCCCCTTATCAAGTTTCTTGGGAAATGGATACGGCAGAAAGCCAGGTTATTTGCATAGGCACCAAGGCGGCAACTTTATGAAAAGCGGGCACATCTAGAGAAAATGAGAAAATACTTTCCACGTAAAAGATTATACGTCACGAAGTCGTCCGTTTTCTTATTTTCGGATTTTAACGAAGGAATTTTGTATATTGCAGATAGAATGTCATTTGGAAATAAAGAAACTCTAGCAAATATTAGGAGTTTTGTAATTGGAAATTATTTGTAAAGTGTTCGTAGAAGTATAGACATGGTTGACAGCAACTGGAAGACATTCGATAGTTTAGATTCATAGTCTAGTTCTTTATTCAAATATCATTTTAGAAAGTTACATTTTTATTCATTACAAAGTTTCAGATTTAATTAGGATCATAAAATATTAGTTACTATATTTTTATAATGTTCGTAGAAGTATAGACATGGTAGACACCAATTGGAAGAAACTCGATAGTTCAAATTCATAATCAAGTTCTTCATTGAAATATAATTTTAAAAAGTTCCATTCTTATTCATTAAAAAGTTTCAGATTAAATTATGCTTATAAAATGTTAGGTAATGTATTTTTATAATGTTCGTAGAAGTATAGATATGGCAGACATCAAATGGAAAAAACTCGATCGTTCATATTCACAATCATACTCTTTATTAATATAAAGTTGCAGATTTAATTATGCTTATAAAATATTAGCTAATTTATTTTTATATGTTCGTAGAAGTATAGAACATGGTAGATAGCAGTTGGAAGAAGCTCGATAACTCAGATTCATAATCAAGTTTTTTATTGAAATATCATTTTACAAAGTTCCATTTTTATTCATTATAACGTTTCAGATTTAATTATGCTAATAAAATGTTATTTTAATGTTATAAGTATAAAATTGTATTTCTATCTTGCGTAGTAAGCAAATTAAAAGCTTTTAAAAGCAAGATTTTTTTTTTTAATTACATAGTGGCTAAAGGGAAAGGGAAATCTCCCCAGGTAGGATGGAGATAATTTCCCGTCAAATACCATTATTCAATTTCAACAATTTAGGAGAGTATGGTAGGTTTACTTTGATTTCAAATAGCTTCACAAACAGGGATAAACTGATTTCAAATCGAGATACTTAGCTGGTCACTTGGTCATATTTCTGCTTACTTACCTCTTTAATTTTATTCATTTTTAAATTATTATTATGACAGAAAACTTAAGGTGGATAAACGCAATTCATTTTAAATACCGAATGGGAATAAATACTGGACTCGTTCGATATGCGCAATAAATGCCGTGACTCTTATAAGAAACTAAGGAGTTCTGTAAGAATGATCAAATAACTGTTTGGTACTCGTATTGATTTTATCGCAAATGTTTCTCTACTTTGCATACCTGTGCAAATTATTTATTATTTTCGACAGCTGGTCGTTAATGCTTTTGGCATTAATGATACAGGGATTGATAAAAGAACATGTTTTGAGTATTAGAAAGGTGAAGATGGGAACAGGATTATTTTATGTTCGATGATCCAATAGAAAATTCGAAACAAAATGGAAGAGGATGGTGAAAAGTAAGTTATGTTTGAAGACTACTGTTCCAGAGAAACAAAAACAACAGAAAATGATGACATCGGTTGAGAAGGAAAGTTTTAAAGAAATTCGCCAAATATTTCCAATAATAGTCACCCCCTTATTGAATGCCGAAAGGATCGTCAAAATTATAAAAAAGGAATATCAGGAAAAAGGAATGGTATTATACTGTTAGTTAGTATATTATAAGATTTTTTCCAGATTTAACCACCTTTTTGTCTAAGTATTACAACAAAACTTTGTATAAGTAATGTTTTTTAAGGAAAAAATGTAGCTGGGAATTAAAAAAAGGGCTTTGGTATCTCTCAATATCGTGATCTGATTATCGCAGACGAAAACCACTGTGACAGTATAATATAATGTTAATATTAATGGCTTTACGTTGCATTTAGTCTCAGAAATACCGAAACAAACCGGAAACCAAGGTATATCAGTCGAAAATTCTTAGTAATTTTCCGAAAATAAATGACCATGAGAATACTTTGATTTACATATCCAGATCATGTTACTTTCTAGATTTCTATAAAACTAAATATCGATGTAAATGAAAAATGGGATACATCTGAGAAAACAGCATAACATTTATTTCTACATGTTCTGCTTCATATGTGCAGGATGTTTCAAAACTCAAGAGTTAGTTTCAAAATCAGTAATTCACAAACGAATGAATAAAGAGTGATTTAGTACTTTTAAAGAAAGATGCATAAAAATTATGACAGTAAAATTGAATTTTTTTGTCATAAAATCATAATTTATTGGTAACCTAGCTTGTAATTAAAATCTTCACATGGTTTCTGTAGTCGTTAGATTAATCAATTGCATACAATAAGGCAATATTCAAAATAAGGTTTACAAAAAATAAATGTGCTGCCTTTCATTTTGAAGCCCATCAGTCTGAAGAGGAATCACACTTTTAGCAGAATTAAGCACTGTTTCTGATTTTATGATTAAGCATTCTTTTTTCGTCGTTTGATTATTATTCACTTTAAAAGTATTCTGGACTTTTAAACTAGCCTTCATAAAACTTTTTTAACTTGTTTCAATGAGAGCGTTTGATCATTAAGAGTCTTTTTTCTATTGAAATCTTAATGTATTAAATTTTACAGCATTTGAAATACTATACTATACATAAAAAATAAATACTATACATAATTTAACACATTGCTCTGTGCGCTCAATGCCCTACCAGGGCTCGCCTATTTTTGAACGCTCTAGAAGTATGTTTAGCAAGCAATAGAATGCATATATGCACATTTTTTATTTGCATTTGTTATTATATTTATGTAAAGTATTCTTAATTATTACTACAAAAGTAAACAGAGGTTGTAAACAGAGGTTTACATAATTTACCGTTAACTTTTTTAAAAACAGGAAATCACAATCGATTGTTTAAAGTTTCCTTGACTGTTGGATGGTATGTTCTGGCCTTTTCATTTTTAATTTTAATTTTAATTTTAATGCTGTTTTTGTTTTTATTGTTATTGTTTTTATTGTATTTTTACTTTGTTGTGGTTATTTTTTTCTAATTTGTTATTTTGTATTTCCTTTCTGTTAAAATGGTATATCTCTTGAGCATAATTTCAGGGGATTTTCGGGTCACGAGGAATCATTATTAGACAATGTCTGTATGTCCTCACAGAAAAAATCCCTTTATTTGAATCCCTGCCTGAGGGTGACCCTTGAAAAAGTCTTCAGGCCGGATTCTTTTTTTAATATTTTTTTAATAATTTTTTTGGTTTAATTTTTATTTGATTTTTGTTTTTCCTATTAACTTGATTCTAATACTTTTGTATCAATTCATCTGTGTTTTAGAAGTAGCTGCAATTGCGCTCTCTAAATACTATGAAGTTCCTTTTTGGTTTTAGTTTAAATAGGTAATAAATTTTAGTTGCGATTGCGAAACTGTTTTGTTTCGTTTTCATTTTAGTTTCGTTTTCAAACTTTTTCTTACTTTAGATTGGTTACTCTTAATTATTACTATATATTTATGCATGTACCTATTATATAATATTTTTTACATTTTAACTATTATTTATTTCACAGACTTGAATAATGCTTTAGAGTGTGATATTTGGTAAAGCGTATTCCCTTCTGCAATGGTGTTCAGCCTGATTTGCAGCAGTATCTTGATTTAAGACATTAAGGACCGCTCGCGAATTGTCTCGTGTTTCGCGTCCCATCTGTGACAGACACGCTCATCAAGTTTCTCGTGTTGCATGTCCCGTCTGTTATTGTTTCATAAATAACAAAGTTAAGATGATTTTAGAACAAGAAGTTTGCCCAATACGTGCTATCCCAGGCGTATGTCTTACAGGTTTCTTTGCGGTCCTTAATGTGTTAAATATTTACCTCTGGTTGGTAATGCATCGGCTTAGCAAAAAAAAAAACAAAAAAAAAAACGAGATATTTCGTGACCTGCCCACAACGCTTGGCATACTAAAAACGAGAAATCTCGTGACCCGTACGCAATGTGTTAAAATTCACCTTCAATACGTATGGATAATGAAATTGAATTTCAATAAAAACCCATGTAGATAGAAAATTACGGGTGGTCTTGAATACTGATAGGAAGCTGCTCTATTTTCGAACGCATATATTCTCCTTTTGCTGTTCCTTGCAGGGAAAGGAGGTGGCAATGTAATGAGTAAAAGACACAAAAATGGGAAACAAAACGAATTCTACCGTCACCTGTTTTTGATGAGCGTTTCTGAAAGTAATAACTCGACGGGTGTCCCCCTGTAATTAATCTTCGCCCGCTGTAATATGTCAGGTTAAAACTGTCGACAAAATGAATTTCCCATCGCATCCCTACAACTTTTATACGACAGACATTTTTTCCGCGCTTTATAGCAAAAGTGACATCTATTGATATTATTCTTTTACGGAATCTTAATAAAGTTGCGACAAAGTAGCAAGCTAAACAGCAATTCCGACAGAAGCAAGTTTATTCCTACGGAAAGTAATTTATAGTAGTTTATTTTTACGAATCGTACATAATTTGTATGCTTATGCGCCTCAGAGCGGAATGAAAAAGGCTAGCTTTAATTTTACACACCACGAACATTGTACCTAATTTATAAACACAGATAAAACACAAATAAAGAGACCCATAAAATATAATTATACTCTCAACGATTCTTGGAAGCTTTAAAGTCATGCAGATTTATGTTCAGAAACTCTGAGAACAGTATCAAGGCATGGAGTACCTAAGATTAGATTAAATGCATTAAAAAGAAATTCAGAATTTCCCTTAAGATTTATAATTTTGCTTATATGATAATTCTATTAGAGTAGAAGTGCTCAATAAAACATAGTTAGAGTTCAAAATTTTTTCTGAAAACGAAAATGAATGTTGGAAAATTCTAGTAGCGAGGATGGAAACTATGACAGATGTTCTCTTTAAAAAGCGAATAAGAATATCAGCCAAAGATTTAAATAGAATATTTGTGCTTCAGTGCGAAAACTTAAGAATTTAAACATTCTAAACAGGAAATGAATTAAATTGAGATAAATAGAAAGAAAATACAAGATTAAAATGTGAGAAATCCAATTGCAACACATGTATAATAAGGTGCATCAAAAATATACTTTTGTCGAAATTCGATTCGACTCAGGGAAAAAGATCCCTCTCTGTACCAATAATTCACTATATTTTTCACTGTACTAATGCTTCAATGTATGAAATAAAAATAATTTTAATAGCTAGCAAAATTATAGGCATTTATATGTATAGAACATATAAATGCCTTTGATGTATAGAACTTTTGATGAAACGTAATTATTGTAAACAATGCGATTTAATGATTTTTAAGAATATTTCAGTGTTTATTTTATTCTGGTCTAATATAATTTATTCTCCTACCAATTAAACGAAATTAAATTCCTATTTTCAAATTTTTGTTTGCATTCTCTAACTCTATTCATTCACTTACCTCAGGAATATTTTAATTCGATTTAAAAAAAAACAGTGTAAACGAAGAAAACTGCACATTTCGAAGTCGGTTTGGGGTTGTTTCGGAAAATCTTCACAAAAACTAGGTATTTATGGCTTGCAAAAATTTTTGCCAATAGAATCTGAATCAACAGTGAGAAAATAATCTCGAAAACATCGTTTTTGCCGTTATTTTTTAAATGTGATAAACCTTTGACAAAACAAATTCTACAACTCATTTAATTGCTGGCACCGAGTGATAACTTCTGTACACTGATTCTAATTTCGATAAAGTATTTTCTTTCGACTCATTCCAACGAGCATTCAAATAAGACAAAAAATTGTTCTAGAAAATAAAATTTGTCAGAAGTGTTCCAAACAAATTTTTATTAATAATATTAAAACAGAGTAAAATTATAGGCAGAAAATTTTAATACTTCGGTATAAAAGTGCAAAAATAACCTTCTGAAAAATAACATTTCTGAATTCAACACTCATTTGCTATGAGAAATCAATAATAACAAGTTGTTCAAAATGTATATCATTTTAAAATTATAATAGTCCATTTCAAATATTCATTTTAATCTTTACGTGATAAATATTTTTTAGGCATAGTTGTTCAATGTTCATTCATTAGTTTACTTTTCTCTTTATTTTTTTTTAGCTGTTTGGAGCGCACTTTTCAAATAGTTTCGTGAACTACATTTTATAAATTTATTGATTATTACATTTGCAATTTTTATATTTAATATTATTTACTACATTTTGTAAATTTACTGATTAAACAAGTGATAAGCAATTATGTATTCAATAAAAGTTTTTCTCATGAACTCTGTGAGTAAGTCGGTATTCTTTCCTTTTGAATCATCAATAGACCATTTTATGCCATCTTATTGTTTATTGTTTACTGAAAATATCCAAGGTAGAAATCTTGGTCACTGACATAATTAAAATATTGAAAATATCCTATTAAAGAGAGTAGAGAAACGGAAATTAAAAAGAGCATTATTTAAAATTTGACGAAAAATTACTATTCCACATATAAACGAAATATTTTCAAATCGTTTCAATTTTTACAAATATTGTGAGAAATAGATTTTTGAAAATCTGTAATTTCATCTTGTTCCCCAATTGTAATTAATAGCTTGAGTTTAGTTCAGTTTAGTTATATTAACGTCTCATTTTTTTTAAATTGATGGCTCAAAGACACGCTTTGACGCAGAATTCAGTTAAAGGGATACATTATCTTTCTTTTCTTTCAAAAAAGTTTTCATTTTCGATCTCACGTGTTTAAACGAAAGGAAAGGTAGGAAATGACTCCTAAATAATCGTTTCTTCTGTCTGCCTCTTAGCTACGCGCGATTACCACATATCGAAAAGGGTCTTGATAAGCCATGGGTGGAGGATTCTTCCCTTTTTCCATAGATTGAATTCAATATTTTTTCATCACAAGAAGTTTGTTTCCCAAATTTCCCCGTTTGATTTGGAAGGCACGCCTGTTTTATTGATTGACTCTCTGTTTTTAATAAATGACGTGATGAAACGTGCATTAATGCTGCGTCCCTGATGTATTTTTTGAACAAGTAAACAAACAAAAAGTACTTTCTGCAAATAGGGGAATTTTTTTTTCATTCCTCTTCCCTATCCTTTTTTCTTGCGTATTATCGCACGAATCGTTTCATCCCCGAACATTTGGAGAAGAGCAAACGCAAATAAATTACACGTGGCTGAAAAACACTTCGGGAAAAAGTGCAGAAGAAAAATTCTCTTAAAGTGTAAATCGAAAAGTATCAACACGCTTTGGTGCTGGTGGGAAAGAGAGCGATTTTTCATTTTACACCCCACCCCTCTCCCACTTGCTGCTTCTTGCCACATATTAGACGGACGGATTTCTCCTTTTCATGCATTGTTTGTTCGTTCTAGATACTTGTAAAACGGAAACCTGGCTGAAAATTTCGCTAGGGTTACATAAGTAATGAAAGTTAGAATAAGGTTTGGATAAAAGGGTTTTTTAAATCTGAAGTACCTTAATAATGGCTCATAATTACTTAAATTATTAATTTCGGGTTCTTCTATATAATTATGAATCAAATAAATAAGAATATTGCTTTATAATCCGGTAATAATTTTTTACATTCTTTTAAAAAAAGAAAACTTTATTATATCTAGTAGCATTATCATATAATAGAGAAAATCTCAGAGTTTTTCAGCAGAAGAAGTGAGATGAATCAGATAACTAAATTTATAAAATAACAGCATAAAAAATGGAAGAATGCTAGTATTATTCTAATAAGCTTGAATGAAATGAGCGAGTATCTTTTTTTCCATGTAAAATAAGTAAAAGTTCATTTTTCTTTCAAAAGTCACCCAAAAAATTATATGTCGTTTAATAACCATTCTTTTTTTATGGCAAGCTAAATGGTAAATTATTAAAAACATGTATAGTTTTATGCTCAATAGAATCATTTTGCCTCGTCATTTGAAAGGAATGAACATTATCTAAGCAGATAGAGTAACATGGTTCTATTTAACAGCAGGGAAATATCAAGAATAATATATGTAATTTTTAAACATATGTCTTGATTTCTGCCTCATAGAAACATTTGCCCCGTCATTTGCAGTGAATGAATATTATGTACGCAGCTTTAGCAACATGGTTCTATTTAATAGTAGGAAAATATCAAGAATAATCTTTTTGAAAAACTTTTTCGCTTTTCAACTGCAAATAATTGAGAAAAGGATTTTATTTTATTTTATAAATATGGTTAAATCACCATTTTGTATATTCGCATGTAGATAAGTAGTATCAAAGCAGCCATTTAAAGTAATTTTTCTGCTATAACAAGTCAGTTTCAGTGGAAATAACACTTTCAGTTAATTTTAAAAAAAATTATTTTTGCTTTATCCCGTATCAAATTTTTCCTGAAAAAACTGATTTTGTTGGCATATTAGTTTTCTCAGGAAATGCAAAAATATTACTCATATATTTTTATATGGGATATATATATATATATATATATATATATATATGTGTGTGTGTGTGTGTGTGTGTGTGTGTGTGTGTGTGTGTGTGTGTGTCACAGAAAATGAAGTAAGTGTTAAATCATTGATTCATCATTATTCATCGTATTTCAGGAATTGCTGCCAATTTTGAATAAATAATCCTATCATTATACATTTACCCATTACTATTTATGAGGTATCTCGTAGAAAATTGCTGTAAAATTAAGCGTCTATATATTTCTCTGGTAGTGAATGGGTTAAACATTCGAATTTTTGTGATGTAAGGAAAAAAATATTTAAAATAGTTTATGAAAAAGAGAATAATGCAGAACTTGTCCGTTCAAAAATAAACTTCCTTTTGTTTAAAATCCATTACACAATCGATTCATTTTAGTATAACACTAAATAAGAATGCAGATAAATTGCATTGATTACAAAAATGCATAACACAAAACATCTTTAACATAGTTTATAAGTTTTGCAATAAACAAACTTTCTTTATTGAAACCAAATTTGACTGCATTTTTGCATGTTCACTTTCATAAGGACTTTCATTTTTGTATTCAAGAAAATCTCATTTTTATTTTCAAGCGTCCTTTATAGAGGCTCTAGAGGGAAAAAAACAAAAAAAAAGATCGATTAGCATGAAGAAAAAGAGTGGATATTTTTTTATTCATGGCGGCAAACATAGTTTCTTGGGAAAATTGAAAAACCAAAATACTAAGTGCAGAAGGATCTGAAGAGAGCGACTTTCGGAAAATGCGCGACACGTGAATAACCCAGAACAGGGCGAAAACTGAATTTATTTGGAGCCTTAAACCGGATTCAAATCCCTTGGTTAAATCATTGAAAGAAGTATCTAGTTCTCTACTATTTTCAGGCGGCTTCGTTTTCGTTTTGCAGCTGGTCCGAGAAAATTCCATAAATTTTATATAATACTACCAGCCTTCAGCTGGAAAATATCTGCTGTTTCTCTGCACTCAATTTCAGAGAGAAAATAAATGTTTTTTTTCCCGTGGCATATTGCCCCGCATACATACGGGCTTCAGAGTTGACTCACGGATTGTCGAAAAATGCAAAATATATGGCAGAAATATACGAGCGAAATTATTTTTTAGTACTGGGAACACGAGTTGAGTAGACTTCCAAATCCGTAAATTTAGTTCCGTTCTTTTAGAGCTTAATGTTTTGTTTATAATGTTCCAGAGGGGTGTGAGAATGAAAGATTTTTGACAGACACGCTTTATTTCAGAATTTGTGTGAACTGGTGCTTGCATTTTTAAAAAAAATATTGTTGAAATATTGCTACAGAATTTTCCTTTCTTTTAGGAAAAATTTCGTTGAATACGATTCTAAACGAAGTACGTTTTGACATGGCTCATATCCAGGGAGGAGTCGATAGTCCTGAAATCAAATATCCTGGCTCTCAAAGATTTGAATGAATTAAATAGTAACTTATAGATATGTTTATTATGTTTCTAAATATATAAAGAGTAGCTCAGGCAGAGCTAAAAAAATTGTCTGATTTGTTTCATTCATTTATTCATTTTACTTTTCTCTTAATTTCTAAAGGTCGCAGTAGTCTCTTAATCGGCTACAACTTTCACCAATATAGGATTCTTTACTCTATATAGGTATAGCTCATATTAAATACGTGATAGGTCAAACTGTCTTAATGAAACTAATTCATTTATAAATAAGATCAGACAAAGCAAATTATTTGTAACAAAATTAATATAGATTAAAAATAATATAAATATATTTGTAATAAAATCAATATAGTTTCTAGAGATAATGGAAAATAAAACTTTGACTCTAGCCTAAACAACCGGACGCCTTTCGCCATTAGGCACGTAATTGTGCATGTATTTAAATAATTAGGCTGGTTACACACACACACAGCTGATTTTTCGGACACGGTAAATTTACCGTCGCCGCCATAACAACAGCAGTGACATTGAAGTTAGAAGGAAGTGTGCTGTAGCAATTGCAATGATCTCTTGTATACCTTAATGTATGTGATATAGCTAGAGAATAATGTGATTTGCAGAAAGATAATCTTTATGCAGCAATATGAAGCACCAGATTTTGCTTTATTATGAATATAAAGCACCAGATTTTGCTTTATTATGAATATAAAGCACCAGATTTTGCTTTATTATGAATATAAAGCACTATATTTTGCTTGATTATGAATATAAAGCACCAGATTTTGCTTGATTATGAATATAAAGCACCAGATTTTGCTTGATTATGAATATAAAGCACCAGATTCTGCTTTATTATGCATATAAAACACCTAATTCTGTTTTACCAGTAATATGAAACATCATATTCGGTTTTACCAATAGTATGAAGCACCAGATTCTGTTTTACTAATAATATGAAGCACCTGATTCTATTCTGTAGAATCAAGATTTACGCGTTGGGAAGCGCTTTCAGACTAAAAGAACTGGAATAGGGAAATTTTTTACAAACTTATCTTAAAACGAAATAAAAACAATACTTGTCATAAGTTTGATAATTTGAGATGATTATAAGTTGAAATTAGCATCGAATGTTTGTATTCAACTTTCGAATTTTTGCGAAATCAATGGTATCTAAAATAACATTTGAAAACCTTTATAAACGAAGAAAGTTCTGAAAGCAGTAGTTCGTTTCGATCTATATAGAACTAAAGAGCTTTTTCTGCTGCAAGTATATTTACAATTCAGTATAAATACAATCCTATCTTGAAGCGTTTGGCGAAAGACTATTTTCCTACAATTCTCAGATGATGAAAATGTATCTTACTACGATAAAGTTCAAAAGTTCCACATCACATCAACAGATTGCCCTACATGCGCGATGGATATTCAAAGCAATCTGACCTAAAGTCGAGATCTTGCCATTGGTGCCATGGGCCTGGGTGGCCTGATGGTAGGGTCACAGGTTGGAGGATATGAGGTTCGAATCCTGATTCCACTGAAAATTTGTCATGAGAGTATGCGCCTGATGAAGCTAATTCTGAAGTCGTGGGGTTTTTGGGGACCATCGATTTCGTGTAGAAGTTTAGAGAGGGTAGTGCTGGCTAAGGCGTCTCCCTCGTTCGATCGCGACCAAAATTATGGGGTCCCCAAAATATTCTTGTATTGATTCGAAGACAAAGTTTGTTTAGTATCAGTATGAAAATTTTTGATCTATACAAATGAAATTGCATTTTTAACTTATCTGCAATAATTTAAAATGATAAAATCTACTGCTGATATATGGAGATTGTATAACACCAGTGGCTCATCCTTAACTTGAAAGTATTTGACTAGAAGAATGCAAAAGTTCATCGTGAATTTTATTCATCAGACAAAAATGTCAATTGATACAAAATGGAATAAAACTTTTCATGATAAAGAGCTAACACACTACAGATAAATCAATTTGTATCGCATCAAATTTGAATAATGCCATGAACATTTTTTCGCATATTTAATACTTTTTTATTTGATATAAAAATATTAATAATTCGTTTTTGTTTTTTCTTGTATCTAGTCTCATCATCAACTGCACATAAAAGGATAGCTTTCTTTTGAGACACACATTTTTACGCATTGTCGAGTTCATAAAACATAAACCAAATTTATCTCATTCAAATCCTAATACTTGAAAACACTTTGCACGGACCCAAAGGAATTTCACAACAGCGACTTATGAGAGAAAATTCTATAAATTTCCGTGTTTCAATATTTATTCGCGAAGTTCTTTACATTTAAAAAAAAGCTCTCGGAGCTATTCTTCAATCCCAAGGCAATATTTTGCTCTTGATTAGGTATTATTGCATATCTTTTACCTCTTTTTTTTAGTTTTCTCGAAGCGCCTAATTTTTTTCTCTCGACAATGAATCGCTTCTCGCGCTTGCAAATTTGATTTTGATACAAAGGCAGGATTCTAAAGCGCATGATTTCGGATTTTATTTTGAGCTCTTCATTTTTTTTCTTTCACCTTTTCTTTCTTCTTTTAGTTTTTCTTCGTTTTATTGAAAGAAGATATCGAAAAGATTTTTTTTCTAGAAAGCTAAAACGACTTCTTAACTTCATTAACTTTTCAATGGAAAAGTAACGGCAAAATAGAAGGGTGTGAAACGCTTTCTTAAGTTTCTCAATAATTTCTTGAATTCTTTTTAGATATTGTATCAAACAATACGTTTATTAAATTCAAAAATACAGCATAACCTCACATATTACATTTTAAGATACTTTTCTCTCATCAGTTATTCTAAAAACTGTTTCACAGGTGTTTGAATGGAAATCGAAAACAAAATAAATGTAACTTTTTATAATCATTATCTGAATTGCATTTTGAAAATATTCTGCGAAAGCATTTTCACTCAGAAGGTGAAATGTTTATTTTAAATACTATTTAAAAATTTATCAGAAACATAAATATATCGAATATTCTTTTGATAATGACGCAATACATCGATTTGATTTTTAAATAACGTTCATCTTCCATCATTTCAAAAGGTTCTTTTATAGATTTTAGTGCATTGATTGTTCAATTAAATATAGATGTTAGTTCTCTTCCTTCTAATTAATATGTGTTATCCATCTGCTTGAGAAATATTTCATTTATTTTAAAGAAGAAGAAATGTGCATAAAATTATTTAGTATAACAATGTAGGAGATTCTTAGGAGCTTTAACTTTCATTATCAGTTCCATATTTGACATGATAGAATGAGCAAATTATTGCAGCTTCTTAGCCAAATTGTTGTTAATTCATTATTTCAATGAATCTAAAGAAAGCAGAGTACGGCATTTGTTTTGATCTGATTTTATATGTATGTGAAAATTTATTGACACATCACAATTTTGCCTCCAGAAATCGAACATGTAAGAAATTTCAAACTTCATGATTGGTTTTTGATTTCTAAATGATGTGGCAAAACTTATATAAGAGTAATATAACCAAATCGTACGTTCATGCCTCTCATCATATAGGCAAGTTTAGAACATTCGGACTGGCAAACATGTTCGTGTTCCTATTGTCTAATACAATACACTGATGATGATGAATGGGAGTATTTTCCTAGATTTTCCGGGGTATGGTGGATTTCCACTGAGTTCAATTACTAGTGCTTACGTGCCCTTCATCTCTAACGCACGGAAATATCTGATTGGATCATGGAGTACAATGCATTGAGAACTCAATATAGTTCAATAGGCGTTCACGAGAGCAAGCACAGGCTTCCTCCACGTATGCGTGGAACCGCCTGTTTCTATGCATTCGATGAGATATGAGCACCTTCGTAGGCAGTTGGGGAGTCAATTAGACTGGGGACGTTTAGAGCAGATGAGCTACAGAAAGCTCGCAGTTGAGGCTGGCCGGACTGCTTAGGGCCAAATTGAAACACAGAGGGACACTTCATTAAGCCTTTTCATGACATATTGAGGGAGATTGATAAAGAAAGCTACCTGATTGTAGTTTAAAAATTTGTGAAATTCAAAGGATTTTTGACCTTTTATATCTCAAGGTCATTGCAAATGAAAACCACAAATCCTACACTCCTTGACAGAAATTTTATTAAAATTTTACATTTTTTAAATTCGCTAGTCTTTTTGTCTCCTCTGAATTATGTAACTAAATCACAAATCTGAATTCCATACTTCATATAGACATATATGAACTTCATATATGTCTATATGAAGTATCCTCATTTAAGCTGTTAGAGATTCTTGCATCAACTTGTCAGCGACAAAAGTAAAAATAAACCGGGATCAAAATTAGTATCTAAAATTAGAAATTCGTTTAACTGATGGAGAAAGAAAGAGGAAACTTAAGATTTTTTAATCGATCATCAGAATTAAGTTTCGATATGTTAGACGCATGTTACTGTTATTTTATGCGTTTTAGAATCAAACTATTAAACTGTAACTTAGTAAGACATAAGAATGTTTCTTTTAATGATCTTCCAGAATTTTTAATTACAAATTTTTCCACATTTATTTATACTAATTATTTTAAAGATTAAAAATTTCAATTATAATGATTTTCATCGTCTAACGTGAAGAATGGTCAAGTCCTTTAATCTGTTAAAAATTCCAGTGAGAGATTAACTAAATATTAGTAAATAAATTTGCCAGAGCAACCAAATCACGATAGCTCATAATTCATGAAGATGTCAGAAGTTTTAGAGGAATTTATCTTCGTCAGGTTTGATAATTAATAACAGATTCCAAAACGCTTCGTGAACCGCGGTGGCTTGGTAGTGGTAGCAAAATGAATGGTCTCTAGGAACTAGTCATTATGCTACTTGAAACCGTGGTGGCTAGAGTCTTGCATGCGGAACTGGAGGGTTTCAGGTTCGCAACCCGATTCCACCTAAGAATCATCGTGTAAGCGGCTGTAGTGCACGCTAAATCCGTCAGGGCCAAACGTCCTCCCGCTGGTGTGGTGTGGACGTTTGGAGAGGGGCTGACAGCTCAGGTGTCGTCCACGTCATTTGACTGCCTTTCAAAATTACGGTCCATAGGACTATTTCGGAGGTCCATCCCGAAATAGTCCTAGTGTTTCTTTAAAACGGGTCATTAATATAACTAAACCGAACCGAAAATTTTTGAAGACAGACGAAATTCTAAGAAGCAAAAATTAAATAATGAATACACTCTGTGTTACGATAAATGGACTTAACAGAAGCAGCAGAAGATTCAAACGCGTAAAATTCTTCATCATGCTGATCGTAACTCATCTTATCTTCTTTATATAATAGAAAAATCATTAAGAATATTCTAAAAAGGTATCCTCGTTTCTTATTTATCATCGTCTGATATTTATCATTTATTTATCATCTGATAAAATCATCATACTGCGTTATAAAATAATAATCAAAATTTACCACTGTTTTATGGTAATGGAAAAATGCACTAGAGTATATCTTCAGTTTTTCCTTTTTTATTCAATAATAAATACAAATTTAAAATTAACAAAGTAGAAATGGATAGAATATAGTTATTTGTATATGCGTTATGTAAAAATAATGTCATTATTTAGGAAATGTATATCAGAATATCCTTTCAGTTTCCTTTTTAATTTAAGAGTAAGTACAGATTTAAAATTAATAAAGTAGAATTGGATACAATATAGGCATTCGTATATGCATTATGTAAAAGCAATGTCATTATTTACGGAATTGTGTACCAGAATATCCCTACAGTTTCATTTTTAATTTATAAGTAAGTACAAATTTAAAATTAATAAAGTAGAAATGGATCGAATATAGGCATTCGTATATGCGTTATGTAAAAATAATGTCATCACGTCAATGTCATTACATTAATTCATGCCACATTTTCTTAAAATATGCATTTTTCATGGTATATAAAACAGAAAAAGAAAACAGCCTTCTTATCGTTTTTCAAGATTTTTGGTACAGGAATCTGAGAATGTTTACAATTATCACGAATATTCATATTTGATTTCTTTTTTTTTCCAAAACTATTTTTAAGATTCGTATTTCATTTTCTTTCCAATCTAAACGAAATGCGCTTTTCAGTTCTCATATTGCACGACTGTCATAAAAAATTCAAAATGTATTTTATGGTGTTAACATTCTACTTTATTCTAGGAATAAAATGGAAAAGAATTTCTCTGAAACTTTTGACTCAGCTCCATATATTTATTTTTTTTATTATACCAAGAAAATCTGAACACTTTTCCAATCATTTCCTTAGTAACTTTTCTTCGATTCAGAATAAATAAAATAGTTCAACTCAGTGTCTAAGAAACAAAGTATCGTATAAAATTGTGCATTCAAATTTCATTTGAACACATTTATGCTATTCTTGGGGAAAAGGCGAAAGCTGTTTCCATGGAAATGTTTCAAATGCATGAAATCTGAATGATCAAAGAATTATTTTTTCTTCTCGGAAAAATGGCATGTAGAGAAATGCTGTC
The DNA here is from genome assembly GCF_947563725.1 of Argiope bruennichi. NCBI lineage: Eukaryota > Metazoa > Arthropoda > Arachnida > Araneae > Araneidae > Argiope > Argiope bruennichi. The sequence continues at coordinate 123,944,727 of NC_079162.1, forward strand.
TAGTTCCAAACTGCCATCGTTTCGGAAATACTAACCAAGTATCTGAAAGTGGAAGGTATAAATGTATTGTTCAATTTGTAATATGGTTAGATTTATATACGCATGTTTGAAAACTAAACTTCTGAGACAGGAGATGAGTTATTTCCAAAAATTAGGATTTGATCTATTAGAATTTAAGTGAGAGCAGTTTCAAAATCTTATAACTTTAAACTATCAATTCCGATCCTTGTGCGAGTGTGTATATATATATATATATATATACACACACACACACATATATATACATATGTGTGTATTGGTGTACTGTGCTTTTTGTTTTCGCGCTTTTTGTTTTTTAGGTTTATCTATATAGGTATCGTTCCTGAAAAAACGCGACAGTTTTTTATAATTAATTATTAGATACTTTATCTATCTGCTCTTATGCTGGCAATATCATGATATATATATATAATATATATTGACATAGCGGAAAACCAGTTTCACCATGGTAATACTGAGTTAAGTTCAAAAATATAAGTAATGATAGATAACCTGTAAAATGAATAATGTAATATGGCAGATTGTTTCGAATAACATGTTAAACTAATTGCATTCATGATTTTTTTTGTTTAAATGACAAAAAAAAAGAGAGAGAGAGAGAGAGAATGCATGAGAATGAAAAATACTCATATGTAATATGTATCTGATTCGTCTCTAAATATTTAATCCGAAAAAACACGATTTTACAGGTCTTCCAGATATTGAACGGTCTTCCAGATATTGAAATTTTAAATACATGAATGTTAATAATAAAATTTTACAAACAATAAGCAGGCCATTTGTTATCTTGTTGAAAAAATTAGAAGAAACAGCTGTAAAGTAACATAAGGAAATATATTAAATGAATGGAATTCATTGACAGAAAAAAAAATCATTTATCCATTTCCAATTGTTTGTATTTTTTGATACTGAGAGTAACCCAGAAGATCAAAAATTGGTCTTACAAGGAGAGAACAGGTTGGAAAATTGTGTTCGATATGATATTTAATATAATTGCAGCATATCTTTAAGATGTATATTCATTAAAACCTTAAAACGGAATAGCCAGCCAATTTCGAGAAAATGGTCTCCAAACTTTCAGTATAGCTTATATACTAACAATGTTATTAACATCGAACGTCTAGTTAGGGCAGGCGGAAAAACATTAGTTTTTAACATTCTCGAGTTCGGTCCTGGGTTTGAGTTTTCTGTCTTTTTCATCATTTTTTTTTTCTTTCAAAATTTTTTTTCAAATTAGTTTAGCAATTTACAAATACCACTAATTAATATGTTTTTCCTTTTCTTATGCAAAAATAAATATTTATTCTCCTCATTCTTGAATCAGAATTTATTTCTTAGAAGAAAAATAATTATAAATTTACTGGATTTTTTTTAATATTCATAATTATTATTAATATTAATTATTAAAGATGGATTAATTTATATTTTACTCATTTCGGTAAGCAGAAACAAATTCTTTGTGCCAATTATAATTCAATTTATAAAAAAAAAAGTTATACAGTTGTATTTTTCAAAACATATTTAAAAATTATTTAAATTAAATTAGCAATATGCAGATATTTTCAATTTATATGTTATTAATTTTTAGTGTAAAAATTATTTCATTCATACAGTACCTGAATTATAATTATCCTTTAAAATTATATTTATAATTATTTTAATACTTAAATATTAACGATGAAAAAATTTAAATTACTATTATTGCCTTATAATAATTCAAAGTTTTAATTTTTTTTTTTTTTGTATTTTTAATGAAAAATTATTTCAACGAAGCCGTATTTATATCAAAAATTCAAGAAAGCAGCTGATAATTTTCTCAATATTAGTAATCGAAAAGCAAATGTAGACATGTTTAGTTATGGAATGCGAAGGCAGATGATTCAAAATTTTTACGTTATTATGATACGATTTGTCTCATAAGCTATCTAATTTTCGGAAGAAGGACGAACATTTTTTGAAAGTAAATGAAGTTTACTTTCCAATCGATTCCTTTAATGTTTCTCTTGCGGGTAATCATTATTTATCAATTGCGCAAAATGTTGAAATGTATCTTATTTCCAATGTTTTCACGCTAATTATCATTCAGGTTCTTGCATGTAATATAAAATTAATGAAATATTTTTATGGTGTCAGCACTTATAATTAATATTTATCATCATTTAAATTATGTCCGTAATTATTTTTCTTGCTTAAAAATAAAATCATAATTCAAGTATTAGGTGAATGAACATTTAATTTTGCATTATACAGGAGTTCTTAATTTAAACTGTCTGTAAGTTGTTAATTTTATTGAAATAATTTGTGTAATTTTTTTTGCAAAATTCATTTGTTTTCATAAATATTGTTCTTTTATAAATTCGTTTTTTGTAATTCTTTTGAGAAATGCGTTTGTATTTATAATTTTTCTTCTTTTATGAATTCAATTTTTATAATGTTTTTGAAAAATGCATTTGTATTTATAATTCTTCTTCTTTTATAATTCAATCTTAATTTAAATATTAAGAGGCAACATCGATTTTTGACCTTTTCCCTTTAATTAAATGAGCGCAAGATTAGATACAGACCTATAATTGCGCTGTCAAAACCACGTACCAATTATCATTTATCTAGTTCTCTATGATTTTCAATTATTGTATTAATTCAATAGACTTTCTATCCTTAGGCCAATTGAGTGCTAAATTAGGCACGAATACACAGTTTTGATAAAAAGGTTATATACTAAAATTCAGATATTTAGGTTGTAACGTTTTTGAGTTATAACGTTCATATACGCATACAAAATAGATAGATGAATGGTCAACACGTTGACGGATTTGGTCCGAAATTCGTTGCGGATTGATGATTCTGGAATAAAAACATATTCCACACTTCCTCCACTGAGCGCATTGCGTTTTTGAATGGCTTAGTTATATTAACTTCCCTAGGACTATTTCGGAGCGGACTCGTAACTTTGAACGGCACCCAGATGACAAGGATAACACCTGATCTGGCACCGCACTCTCCAAACTTCTATACCATGCCAGCAGAGGTAGTGGCCCCGATGAATTTAACGTGCTCTAGACTCGATTATACGACGGTTCTTCGGTGGAATCAAATTTCGAACCTAAAACCTCTCGGTTCCGATGCCGAGACCTTACCACCTGGCCACTGCGGCCCAGTGATTTTGAGTAATCATTTTCATTTGTATATATGTACAGACAAATAGAAAGTTTTCCATCGTACGGATTTCATCCAGAATTCAATTGAAATCATTAATTGTTGTTTTGTTAAAAATTACTCAGGAAGTAATTGTTGAAAACTGTTTTCTTCATTATATTTTAGAATTATCGTGTTAATAATATTAAAAATTATTTTTTCTAACTGATTGAATTATTTGATTCAGTTGTCTCAAATGAAAAATTCATCAACTCGCGAAGCTAAATCGTTTGACGGTTACAGTACCTTTTCTTTTAAGTATTTCATTTCAGATAAAACAAAACAAAAAATAATTTGTAGATAATGCAGTTTTATGTAAAGATTGTTCAAAATAGTCCTCGTATTTCTTTAAAATGAGGCGCTAAAATAAACAAGGAAATCCAGTGTTATACGCAAGTCATTCAAAACAAGACCGCTTCTGGTTGCTCCTAGTTGTAGCATGAATAGCAACACTGAGATTGTTGTTTACATAGTAATCAGTCATTCAGATAGTAGTGGAATGCTTATCCATCAGGAACTTTCGTGATCACTATAGGCTAGCTAGTAATCTATAATTATTTGTTTATAATTGAACCTTAACTAATCTTCACACATGATAAACACACAATACGTGACATACAAAAAGAATTATAATTAAAAAAATCAAACCTAGGTCTGAAACAATTTATTAATAAAAGTTTTTGAAATCAATACAAGAGATGTCGACTGAAGGGAGAAAATATTATACAGATTCATAGATACACATACAAATACATATATAAATACACATATCAAATGCCTAAATAGAGAAACGCATATGCTATTACACAAAAAATTCTACCGAAAATCAAAAGTAAAAATGTCAATTTTAACCCTTTGCATTTGGATGGAGTCTCTCACTCCACATTCAAGGACGATTTTGATGCTTTATTTATTTATTTTTTAATTTTAATTCTTAAAAAATACCTAAAGGATAGTAAGAAGATATAGATTAATTTTTTAGTAAAATTCAGCTTGAAACTATAGTAAATATTTTTTTCATATCAATAAGCAAATCCTTGTTTTAGATGAATAACTTTGCATCGAATTATTTTTCTGAATGCAAAGAGTTAAAAATATCATTTTATAGAAGTAAATATATAAAGGGAAAGCTATCACAAAGAAAAATATATAAGAGAAAAGTGATAAAAGTTAATAAAAATAGGAAACAATAAATAAAAGACTAATGAATAGAAGAAAAAGAAAAAATAAATAAATAAATAAATAATATTGTGCAAATTAGTTTTATATTAGCCTTCACTTAACTTATCTATTTGGATGATTTTAGATTGATAAAAGCTACCTTATTATTTGTTCTAATAAGGTTAATAGCGAATTCAAGAATATACCATTAATTTGCATTAGAGTTTACGATGAAAACTACTAAAATGATTCAATTATACTGGAACTGTTACTTAGAACGAAGAAATTCCATGTTACAGAATTTATTTTCTGTTTCCGAACAGGTACAGGCCCTGCCATGAAGATTTCAGTCGCACCAGAGGGACTAATCTTTCAAGTTTCTAATCACAGAGTTTTATCACCTTATCCAATAAATCATTTCGTGTGATGGTTGGATTTATTGCTAATGCGTGAACAGATACCCCCATTTTTAATTGAAAGAGTTCTTACCTTTCATTGGCAAGAGCAAGAGATAGCTCTACTCTGATTAAAATTTAAAAAAAAATATTTTCAGATTTTATTTTTTTGTTATTTCAATATTAAATAATGGTTACATCTCATTCAGGACATGGAAAGTATGTTTTCAAAAAAAAAAAAATGAACACATCTTTACTATTAAAATGTGATACACAAAATTGAAAGTGGAAGTACATTATAAAGTAGACTGATAGCTAAAATGTGATGAATATTTGAAATTTCAGATTGACATTAAATTCAATGATGAACTGAAAATCGACATAATAGCAATGAACAGTGATATTAATTGTAAATATTATTTTGGAAAGATAATTTTTAGGAATGAAATAACGCAATAAAGAACAAAATTCGTGATAGATTTCTACAGAGATCTTTGAACGAAACTTTCATAATACTTTTTTTACAATATTCTTTCAAATTAAATACGCAATTTAAAAAGAACTGGATAATTAGTTTTTTACCTAATTCATTTAGGGCAAAAAGAAAAACATATTATCCGAATTTAATAGTTTCTTTTTTTTTTATTAACTCCGTATTTAGACTAAAGCAACAATGAGATAAGAATTCATTTTTTTTCCAAGTGCAGTTTTATGTAATTAATCTTTTTCCAATTATAAAATATCCCTGTGTTCCATTTCTGTTTTAGATTTTTTTTCCTATGCACTTATTTAGCTTGATTAAGTCACATTCATGTTTACATGAATGTTCTTTGTTATTCTACGACGAGACTCGCAATATTTAAGAGTGGAATGGATAAAATGATTTATGAAGTGATTCTTCTTTCATCAAAGTTCCGGAATTCTTGGTGAAATATAACTTATATAAATTTAAACTATGCTACTTTCTGAACGGATCTTTAAGAACATGAATCCGCGTTTTCTTGGTTACTAATCCAGTTTTTGCCACAAAATAGCAGAAGCTATTCACAAACTCTCATAAAAAAATATCTATCAGTGTTAACACCAACCAACTACCAGCCTCAGTGTTAGGAAAATTTCAAGCAAATGCTTTAAATTTTACCTCTACAAACAGCCAATCAGCAATAACTTTATTGAGAAGTTTAAAAAATCTCTATATCTGATTTAAAAAAAAGATACTTGGAAACAAAATTTTCCTCTTTACTGCAAATAAGTTATTTCAAACAGTTTGCTCACTTCATAAGGGCAAAAATTGCTTGCTGGCAATGTCTTGGCATCGATATAAGATGATTTACTGAATACAAAAACAGCGCATATTCACTCTGTCGTAGGCACTCACTTTCCCATTGGTCCAGTCCCACTGGGGGGGGGGCACCTCGTAATTGAGGATGAGAAACTTCCGGCATGATCCCTTGTGGGGAACAAAAAGTTGGAGAGCTTGCTCCTTCCATCGATGACAGGAAGTACTTCCTTAGGGAAAGGTTTCACCATTGCCGGTGATGGCCGTTAGGGCTCAATCATAGATCCCTCCAGTATTGCTGTTGCAGCGGTCCGGTCATTCAAGTTTTTCAGTGTTCCTTCGGATGAGTCGGAGCAGACAGTTTATGATTCCCATTGGTCTAAAGTGGAAATTTGAAGATGTTGCCCCCGGCACAAATTGAGCACGTTCAAATTAATGACGAGATATGTCTCTAAAAAAACTCAATAGCGATTTCAAAATGGGGTTTTAATTTAACTAAACCAAACCAAATTACTTTTTTGAAATACAGAACGTTTTAATAAAATTTATAGGTAGCATAAAAAATCCTCCAAAATTAATAAAAATTATCTCTTCGATCAACAAATGTTCCACGATTTTTAGTAAAATAATATTTCTAAAATGCTCAATATATAATTTAAATACGCATGATTTTTTAAAAATTTAATTCTTGAGTATTGCAGTTATATTTCGTTAAAATAAATGCAAATTTATAATATTTATCGGATGTAAAAATTAAGAATGATTTATTGTTCATCAGTTTGAATCATTTGCGTATCATTTACCGAACAAAGAAAACTTTAATAATGAAGAAATCTTTCAAACATTTCGTCTAAACGGAGAAATTTTTATTAAATTAATAAAAGTCCTCAAACTTGCCTTTAATTCGGATTTCAGCTGACCTTCCTTCAATTTCGATGTAATTTGCTCAAAGCCACACACTATCACCTAAGTCAAATAAAACTTCCGAAAAATGTCTGAAATGGGTTTTTTTCCCTTCTAAAAATTGATATTGTACAAACGAGGGAAATCCCTCCCAAATATCATATTTCGGAAGTCATATCGACGTAAACTACACTTTCTTCCCTCAGATACTTGTAGGTAAGAAAGCAGAAAATATCAACGGAAGTTTCCGGCAAATCCTATAAAGGAAAAACATGTTGCAAACTGCCAACATCAGTGATCTTCTGCCATCAGCTTCCACGACTGCGAACAGTGTAAACAGCTCTGGAGCATGTTGGCCGTTGATTGGATGATTTTTTTCATCGATGTCATGGAGTTATACTCGTGCTTTTCTGTACAGAAAAGGAGGAAACCTAGATTTTATATTTTTCTTTCATAGGAAAGAAATAAACATTCATACAAATGTTTGATATCATCAAAAATAGGAGATACCACTAAATTCTTTCGGTTGTCTACATTCATTGAGAAATGTCATTTTGTTTGTTGACATCTGCAAGCCTCAAAATTCTTGAAATAATATTGTAGGAAAAAAAAAACCAAGAGAAGAAAACAATTTCAAAATATCAGTGATCTACAACCATAAAATTAAAAATTTTGCAAGTAACAAAATTTTATGAGGTACAATCGATATTAATTTATAGAAAATTGGAAACTACGATGACGTGGTGTCAAAAATTTAGTTTCATGGTCAGAAAAACACATGTTGGAATCCTAATTCTTCTGATGATTTAACATCTATGGTTGTCCACTGTGGATTTTATCAAGCCAATGGTCTATCGTCATCACGTTGTTGTGATCTGGAATTAGCTTTGAATTTGTCCTGGATGTTTAAAAAGGATAAAACTGCTTTGAGCTAGAAGCATGAAATTTGATATAGGGTCTTTACACCAAATTTGTAGATTTCTATCAAATTTTGAGCAAATCCTACTTAAAGGAAGTCTGTCAGCCCGACTCTTTGAATATAAGTTAACACGATAATTATTAAACGAAGAAAACTATATGGATACAATTTAGTACACGTTTTTAACATCTATATTTCAGGCACCTATCAAATTTTGAGCCAAATCCAAGAAAGAGTTGAATGTTTGTCGTCTTTTATATTCAAAAGGATGTAAATTCGATTATTCAAAAGCACAAGGACTTAAATATATCAAATTTGGTATGTGCTTTGGTAACTACAATTGTAGTTATGTGCCAAGTTTCGCTTTCAATCAGATGGCAAAAACCCGTCTAAAACACAAATTTACCTTTATTAGAGAATATGCGAGAAAGTTTAGGGGAGACCTCTCCAGCTGGTTAATGTTACATTTAATTAACTAAATGTAATATTAATTACAGGGAGAAGCTATTAAATATTGTTGCAGATATAAGAACTCCTAGTGGCTCCAACGATCAATGAATTCGAATGAAATAGGAAATATCTATATTGTAAAATATTTTCTCGAAGTAAGAAGAACAACTAAAGAACATTCATAGTTATAGTGATAGAGTTAAAAGAAAAATTCTAATAGCAAAAATCGTTTTTCCTAAACAGCTAATGGACCGATGAAGTCGGAAAACGTGACGTTGGGGCGATATTTGTAGCACTAAAAAAACCGGAGTAAGAAATAAACAAATGAAGAAAAAAGACAATACAATTTTTAAAAAATGCGCCTTTATAAAAAAAAAAGTTTTAAAAATATCAAAAATCTAGAGACAGAGTAAAATCTCATGTCACTTTCCAAAGGCTGTTCTTTTCCTTCTTGAGTAATTGGAATTTAATTACATTCATTATATATATATTAATTTTCCAGGAATTTTTCCCTTGTAATATTCATTATAATTTAATTTCATTATCGTATGTTCTCTGAGCCTCATGCCTTTATGATTTTTACTATGGCTTCCAGATTTTTTGTCAACAATTTTCTACTTTTATACTCAGCTAACAGCAACTTTCTAACCATATTAGTAACTCAAGGTTACAAATCTTTCGTGCTCACAGTGGCTGTTCTGGCCATTGTTTTCCTAAAGAAAAGGCATCAGAAATTTGAGATTACCTTAATATTGATTTAAAAGGTCTATAAAAAATGTTTTAGTGACACATAAGCATTTCCATATTCTGTCATTTAATTTCCGAGTTGTTCCCTGAAAACAAAAGAAAAAATAAAATTCTATTTAAGGTTCGAGATGAAGTTTTTGAAAAATGTTTTAAAATAATTATCTTTTGAATTTTTTCTTAAAAAAATTGAAAAAAGTTTGAAACGATAATATACCAATTAATTAAAAAGTTTTTTATAATTAATAAAATGGCTTTATGTGGCTAAAATGAGGTATAAAACAAAAATCTTTTAGTTAAGAGGTTATGAAATGTTTTGCTTAAAATTTTGAGATAGCTTAAGAAATATATTTCATAGTTCCTGAACTAAAAAATAATCTGTGTTTCTGTCTACTTTTTAAATATTGGGGTTCGACTTAAAAATAACATAAAATTTTCAGTTATTTTGGCATTGTGAAGCATTAAAACAACTACAGAATATTTCTAAAGGAATACATTCCTCATTTTCTAATTCAGGAATTACAGAACGTATTGAAAAATTATCATAGCAAATTTGAACAAAAAATATGCATTAGAAATTGTTTTAAAAGGTTTTCCGTAAGAAAATTCTACCGAAGATAAGAATTTGAGATAATAACTTTTAAAGATGTAAAACAGCATTAAAAAATATATAAATGCAAAATGCAAATATAAAAGTCAGTGTAACTTTTCCAAAAATGGACTTAGAAAGAAAATTTAAATAGCTTTATAAAGAAAATTGTTCAAACATTCGAAACGTTAGGAAATTAAATATTTCATATTTTCTAAAAAAAGAAGAGGAAAATAAAAGACTTTTCACCGTAGTCGCCTACCTTATGCTAATAAGGGGCTACATAGAAATCCTTCCGATTGAAGATAAATAGAAAGAGCACTCATTTTTCAATGAATTTTAATTTATATTTATAGAAAATTGCCATGTTTTTCAGAGAACACTTTTATCCTGAGCGAAAAACTGCGATGACAAATAACGGCAAGAAAAACAGAACCTCTTCAAAAACTGCGACAAAGATCTCACTTAATCTATTTCTGATTTAAGATGCTTTTATTCATTTCCTAAGAACGACTTTGAAGACTGATAAAACATTTAAGGCGAATAAAAAAAAATAATAATTTTGTCTCATGCAGGAATAAGCGGGAGATATTTTCAAAGCATCCGTTCTGCCTTACGCTGGAAGACTCTTTTATGTATTTTGTCAGCATTCCGTTTGAGGAAAGAAAGAGAGTATGATTCTAATTCCGCCAAATATTAGATTTCTTTCACAAACTGCTTCAATTCCAAATATTTATTCGCAAATTCATTTCAAACGATTGACAAACACAAACAGGACGGATGAAAAGAAAATATCTACAGTGATTCAATAGTTGTTGATATGAAAAGATTGGATTTCTAGGGTCTTCTGAAAAAGGACGGCAACAAAGGAAACAATAAAGCGAAATGGATCAATAACTTGTCGCCGCATATCATCACGAAATGGAACTTACATGGAATGTAATGATCTAACGTTATTTTAAATATCGGAAATATTTCAAGTTACATGAGTAGAGACTTTTTTTCTTATTATTATTAAAGTATTTATTTTGATCTTCCTACTTTCTCAATTTAACATATTTGTAAACACATTTCTATCAGGAATCAAGCACAGACTCACTCCTAGTATGGTATATACTGCTTTATTAAATTGTGTATTTTTAGAAAAAGCACTTTACATATACTTAAAGTTGCGAAATCGTTTAAATTGTTGGAATGTTATCTATTCAAATGCTCTTGTGTAAATGCTTTCATATTATTTAAAATTTATTTTCGTTAATGTAGCATTGCTAATGTTTTATGCTGACATAGTCAACAAAGGTCTCGTTCAGTTGGTGGTAAATTATCAAATTTGATTTAGAGGATCAAAAAGGCATGATATTGACCTACTGGTATAAATTTGCTGCAATACATGAAATGTCCCGAAGAAAAATGAACCGTCTTGAAATTTTAAACCGTATAAGACTGGTGACGGCCTCGTCTTCTGTCCAGTGTTCGAAAATTACGGATCCTTCAGTTGCTTTAAAAATGGATTGTTTATCGAAATATTAAATTATATTGAACCATATCGGACACACTCTTCCTTAACTGAAAACTAAAAAAAAGAGTAAAGAAACCTCATTAGCTGTTAAAGAATATTTATATCGCCATCCGAAGATCATTAATCTTAAAACGCAAGGTATCTCTGAAAACTTTCTTTCAATTTTACATGGTATTCATTTCGATGACAGTTGATTAAGTTGTTTTCATTCAGTCTTAAAATATCTCTATGAATTTTGTTTTATAAAACCATTACAGAATTTAATTTGAACACTAAAATTAAAGCATCATTTATAAACTAATATCACAACATCCTATATATTTTACAGAAATTTAGCATTCTCATACTGTACTCAGTTTTGTACAATATTGCACTCCATCAATAAAAAATTACTTCTTTATGAAATTCGCCCTGTAAGGGTAACATCATATTTATTAATTTAAATATTGTTTCAAACATTATATTTGTTAATTTGAGCAATTTTGGCAGCAATTTTAATAATCTTAGTACTCCAATGTGAAGATGTTTGATTCTCCATTTTTTTAGAATTTAAATGTTGTAAACAAACTGACCAGACATCAAGACTCAAATACTTTTTCTAATCATAAAACCACGCTCTATCATTTAGTTACTATACAGGTATAGTAACTAAATAATACAAGTTTTGCCAAGAATATTCAGTTTATCATATTAATCTTATGCTTATCTGCAAAATTAAATTCAGCAAAAAATCATTTTAGTAATTAAATGTCAAATGAGCAGCATTTATTATAAATGTTTTTACTCAAAGCTTGTAGCAGCAAAATCTTATCAAACCATCCCAAACTGATATAATTCATCATAAAAAAATTCAAAATATTAAAAAAATGACTCAAAATGAATTCGTAAAAACTTTTAAAGCCTTTAACAAAATGGAAAATAATAAATTAAATTGCTGAAACCTTTTTAATGCATCTTGCATAAAATTAAATAGATGTAAAAATAATCGTAATAAACAAGAAACGAAATGAGATGGTTTTTAAAAAAGATAAAAGAATATCAAAAACATCCAAAACTATGCGATCTCTGAAGTTAATATCTGTAAAAATCAAACAAGCATAAAATTTCATTTTTTTAAAATTTTGCAAATTCTATTGATTTTTTTAAATTTTGTACGTTTATTGTAAGATTTTTTTTAATATTTCACATTTTCATCTTTTATATAATTCTTTATTTGCACTGGACCGTAAGATATTGTGTATCTATCTATAAAAAGCTACATTGTATAAGATTCACCATAATAACAGACAGCGAACCATAAAAAAGCAAATTAATAAATACAATAAGAAAAGACCTTATTATACTATAAAGATTTTACAGAAAATAAACATATTATACTGAACGCTACATAAAGATAGAATGTGATCGTTTTTTTGTATGAAAAAGCAGGAGGAAATTTAAAATATTTCGATTTCTTTTTATCTCACGATTAAACGGAAAAGTGGTATAAGTTAATTTTATAACGAAATACTTTGTCGTAAATCAATAAAATCATATTTCATAGCAATATGTCTTTCCCAAAGAGCAGAGTTAAACGAATATGACAGTTATTGTATTTTCTCGTTACATTTTCATCAAAAGATATTGACTTTTAAATCGATTCATATTGTATTTTAACAAAAGTTGAAATTTCTAGACAAAATATATTATGAATTTTTTCAAAGATTCCTTATTTCATCAATATTTCCTTCAACATTTTTACTAAGAATCTTCATTTCGTTCATTGGAAAAAAACTTTTCTTTAGAATGATATTTCATTAAATCCTAAAGCATATTTCCAAAATTCAGTCAAAAGTTTTGTTAAGTTTTCGCTTAAAAATTTTTTTTCATTATTTCCCAATCTTCTTATAGAATAGAATGAATAATTTCTTCCAAGGTCAATATTATTTTCAATAAAACATTCCATTTAGTATTCACGGTGAATTTAAACGTTGTATTTTTATAAAATTAGTTGAAATCATGGACATTCCTTTATTTTCTACCTTTTCTTCACAAAAAAGTCTTTTATTACTTGAATCTTACAGACTGAATGTTAAAAAAATTAAATACAATTCTAGGAACGAAATTGCATTTTCTTTTAAAGATGGCACTCATTGCAGTGAGTGGCTTTTCCAAAAATTGTTTTCTTTCTACGTTTTGTTTAATGACTTTTTTTTCTTTTAATGACGTTTCGTGGAATTTCGTGAATGGCAAGAAAATAACGTAGCTACCATTTTATATTCGGAAATCCCGATTTGTATCTGCAGAGATAATAATAAATAACAACATTAATCTGTCTTTCAACCAATGCCAAAGCTCTCAATAAAAGTTGCAAGTTGAGTAAAATAATTTATTTAGCATAGTTGAAACCAAAATTAAATCTCAAAAGTAATAGCCATAACAATAGTTCCAAAAAGAAGCAGAAAAGAAGAGTTTCTCTATACAATATATACATTGGCGAAAGGCGATGACGATTATTATATCGATCGCCAGAAGACTACATGAAAATCGAGATTTTAAAGTTGATCTGTACTATCTTATTAAAGTTTACATACAGTAAAAAAGAGTAAATATTGCAGTTTTCCCCTACAAATGTTCATTATGAGACCTTATTGTATGTACGTAGATAATCCAAGCGACATACGAGTTTATTCCGTACTGCATTCCACTTATATCGAATAGCTGCATTGCCATTTCAGTCCTGTTCGTAAATTGAGTAAATTAGTCTATATCGAATAGCGGTATTGCCGTTTCAGTCCTGTTCGTAAATTGAGTAAATTAGTCTATATCGAATAGCTGCATTGCCATTTCAGTCCTGTTCGTAAATTGAGTAAATTAGTCTATATCGAATAGCGGTATTGCCGTTTCAGTCCTGTTCGTAAATTGAGTAAATTAGTCTATATCGAATAGCTGCATTGCCATTTCAGTCCTGTTCGTAAATTGAGTAAATTAGTCTATATCGAATAGCTGCATTGCCATTTCAGTCCTGTTCGTAAATTGAGTAAATTAGTCTATATCGAATAGCGGTATTGCCGTTTCAGTGCTGTTCGTGAATAGAGTAAATTAATGGGCATGCATATGAACATAATTATTTATAAAACCTTTCAGAAGAAAAGGACGTAGGTTGAACAAAAAGAAAAAAAAATGCAAGAAATCTTAGAGTTCAACATTCTGTTATATATTTTTAGTTACACTGTATTTACTCGTTTCTTCCCATAGGTACTTAATGATTTCTAACTGATTGTCATTTGTTCAGTTTTGTATGAAAAGTCCTTTGACATTTTTTTACAAATTTGCACAGTAAACCGCAAAACCCAAATGTTTCAGGAGCCGCCCACTTTTAAGAAACAATGCGACAGCATGAGAATGAATGCATACTTGTTTTATTATTGTAGAGATGTCACAACAAATTAATTTTGCACTTTTCTTTTATTAATAAACTGTATGTTAAGGATATTACCCTTTATGCAGAAATTTGAGGAGAAGTATAAAAGCTTAAATATTTTCCTCATCTTCGGATTCAACACTTTACAACAAATTAAACTGCTTTTAACTTTTATATAAAAGTATATTGAGTCTATCTTTGAGGTTTATTGAGTTTTAGTAGTAAAAGGCTAAATATTACAATAGGGGTTATCTTTGCGTGGGGGGGGGACTCAGATATGATAATGAGAAGTTTCCGAAATGTTGGTTGGTTCTCACTACTCTGGTAGGCACATAAATACTGTGGGATAGCTATCCTCTGCCGACGAAGACATGTACCTCCTACGGGAGGGGTTGTATCGTGGCCGGTGATGGCTCTTAGGACTCAACCTTAGTTCTCGCCAATGTTGCTGCGGTGTCCTGTCATTCATATTCTTCCGTGCGCTTCAGGGTGGATCGGTGTAGTCGTTTAGGTAATGATTTTACTTCTTCTTAGTTTAATGATTTTCTTCTGACTTAGTTTAATGATTAACTTCATAAGTTTATATAAATAGCCCAACTTTTATGTTTCGCCATGATTTCCCTGTCAAAGCCAGAATGAGCTCACTACAGCTTACTGACTACGAAGAGAGCGTGAGATTGTATGATGAAATTATATAATTTTAGAAAGAATTGGTCGGCACAGCATTTTGGTTGTTTGGGAAAATAATAAACCGCGCAACTGAGAAGTTAGAGTTACTGGAAATTTGGAGTTGGAGTGATCAGGATTGTTTTACAAAGATTCCCAGTGACAACAGTTATAAAATATCAGGAGGACATCATATCTTTTCAGCTTTAAAATTATTAATTTGGCATACAATTTGGAGAAAATAATTGTCCCTTTTATGTTACTATTACTGATTTTTATGTAATTGTGTTATTATTTTCCTTAAAGATTATAAAGAATAAATGAAATTATATATTTTAACCCTGAAATGCATGATTTTTCATTTTTAATAAGTAAAATTTGAAATCAAGCGGTGAATGGGTGTAGTAAATGGGGAAAATATAATAAAATCACATAAGAATTTTTTTTTAATTTTCAAAAACTTGATGATTTCAGTATTGATGCATTTTTACATAATCATGAACAACCACTCCTTGAATTCAACAAATCTACGGCGTACAATAACATAATATTTTTCAAACATAAATAATACTTCTTATTAGATAAGAAAACATGAAAATGCGTGAAACAATTATTTTTAACATTTAAACATAATTAATCATTATATTTGCTACATGACCACTGTCTGGTACAATTACCCATAGTGGAATTTTATACCTCAATCTGTTTTAAATTATTAATCAGTGACCAACGCCGTCTTTTCTCATCCTTTTCATTCTTTTCATTAAAGGGTCACCTCATTATTTGCCGTCCACAGACGGCAAAGCATGAGATGACCCTCTAAGTTTAGTGAACATATGGAGAACCGAATTTGCAAATTAATATATTTTTAAATCGCAAAAAAGCTACATTTTCCTTGCATAAATTTATAAGTGTATGTAAAAATATAAATTTTCTTCGTTACTTTTACCTTGTTTCTACCCGGAAAAACTTTCTTGCGTGTTTTTACTGCTTTTTATATAAATAATCGTAATTCTGAACATCCGCCGAAACGAAATTGCCCATAGAGCGTCAACGATGAAAATTGTCACAGACAAAGAAAGACAAAGAAATAAACTGTCAAAGATTCTAGTTGCATTCTGAAACGATAAAATAATTTTGGTAAAATTAAAATTAAAATAAAACACTATGCAAAGATTGCTACATACATATATATGAGCTTTTAAACATACATTGCAGATCTGCATCGCTATGTATTTTAGGGTTAAAATTCTAGTCCTGTTTGTAATCTTGTAGACAGTTTTACTTTATTATTTACATATTATTTTCTAAGGACTTTCATTTTTCAAGCTTCAATAATACTTTTCAGTTTAAGTTATAGTAAAAACTTGCCGCTTTGCTTTTTTGAAATATGGATTTGGAATATAAAAATTATTACAAAATGTCTTATCATCAATATTTTTTATATTCTAATGAAAGAATCAATGTGTCCCAAAGGTATATGGAGGTATTGGTATATTGTAAAAACTTTTTCCTCCTAATATGGAACAAATTGTTGAAAAATAATTTTTGACAAAAAAAAATGTGATAAGCATTTTACAAAGTTATTTATGATCAAATTTCAATTGAATCCTATATTAATTTTAAAAAATGTATAAATACAGTACATTGATTTTAATTACTGTTGCTGATATATGATTTTCAGCTACCCAAAAAAATTATCAATATCCCTGGACTATCCATTTTAATCTGCTGAATTTGAAATCTTAAACAACATATGGTCACTGTTACTGTTAAAATACAAGTTGTATCGCATACCCTTTATCAGAAAAATACATAGATTTGTGAATGATTTAATAAAGAGAGGTTGAACTATTTAGAGATTAAAAAGTAATTTATTCCAAATTTGACAATCAGGGGGCGTATTACCCATGGAAATTTTTCAGCGAGATTCAGTTTCTGTTACAACCTGTGAACTTGTTGCGGATATTGGAACTGATCATAATTTTTTTTAAATAAAGTCCTCTTCATGAACAGTAAGGAACCTTGTATGTTACAACTGCAGAAACTGGTTTGCTTCATCCCCCATGACGAAGACAACGACTTTGTTACTCCGAATTTCATTTCATTTTCGGCATTTCTTTAGCAGTCACTAGATAGAGAGATATATGTTCAAAACTTCCGTAAAAAAGTTGGTGTGGAATCGATATTTCAATAAAACAATCAACAAATCATGATCTCGTATACTAAAGCCCATTATCAATAGCGAGAAGACTGAAAGCAAGTTCTCAGCGAATATTTGAAAGTTTTATATCAGGTATTGTAAGACGTCGAAAAAATATATTCATATATATTATAGGTTTTCAGGGTTATAAGCCGTGTGGGGCATATATACGAAATGAATATATATTGCTTTTTTTTCACTCTTTCTATTATGTCATCCACAAAATTTATATTTTCTGAAGTATGGTAAGTATAAATAATTCGAGATAGAAGAACTAAAATGTAAACACCTCGTCTTTGTCGATTTGAGGTGGAAGTTAACGGAGTGCTTGAACTCAATGGTTCTTCACCTCCGCATCATATAATTATCGTGAAGAATAGCACAAGAAATGCAGTTAGGTGATTGAATTGATTTTATAGAAGGAAAGTGGCAAAATAAATTTCGAAAACAGGGATGATAAAAGGTGTGAAAAGAGTAAGAAAAGTGTGTAATGAAAGTCAGCCAATGAACCGTTTTTTTATTTTCGAAATGAAATGCTCATATCCAGTGATGAATTTCCAACTAGGCAGCAGGGCTGAAAGACCTTAAGTAGATGGATTAAAATGTATTATTATCATACATGCCACATAAATAAATTTGTAAAAAATACAAATTCCATGAATTATGAAATATTAGAATAATATTAACACTTTGTTAAAATTAATTATTCACTTTTCTATCTGTTTACGTGAATTTTATTATCACAGTATTTGTTGTTTCTTATGGCACTTGCCACGAACAAGCCCGCTGTTATGAAAACAGCGATTTAAGCCAGAGGGGGAGCGTCTCTTGTTTTTACAGTATCGCCAACTAGGGCCAAGAGTACTACTTTGCTACTCACGCATCACTCATTCGCTTACACAACCCCTTTTTACAGGAGGGCACATTCATACATCTCACAGATAGAACAATGGAATAGCAACCATGTCCAAACCGGGACTCGAACCCAGGACGCACAGATCACGGGGAAGACGAGCTACCCCTATGCCAGGACGCCGGCTGTCACAGTATTTAAAAACACCGAATGTTTACATAAATTATATTATGTGTAAAAAACCCGGATGTTCAGCCGTAATAAATAAATATCCCATACAATTTCGCAAAATAATGAAATATAAAATTAAATCCCTTATCATGTTGATTAAATTAAAAATGTATTTAAATATGGAGCTAAATTGGACAGTTTATAAAAAGAGGGGCCCATTAATGCTTATTTCTTGGGCTCGAAATGTCAAGTTCTGTCACTGATCGTATAACCGAAATGAGGATCCTAATTTTAATTCCTAAAGTACGAATCTATCTAAGGCTGAGCAATAATATGAAAGTCTACAGATACCGAAGTTCTTCACTTAGAAAAAAAAATTCGCATATTGAGCTCTATCGATGGGAATCAGTGGGACAATTGTGGGAATTTATAATAATAATATAGTTTATAAAGAAAATAATATTCTGTGAACACCATAATCATGATATTCTACAAAACGTTATTGTGAAATTCTAATAATTTTTCAAGTAGCTTTTCTTCTCTAAAAAAAATCTTTAATTATCTGTATTAAAAATTACTCGTTGATCTAATTATGCCCTCATTATAAAACCCCTCTTCATATATTTCTAGTCTATTTACGTAAATCATTTGAAACATAAGCTGTCTTTAAAATGTAATGAGGTCAACAAGAATCAGAAGATGCAAAGTCAATTCTTGATGCAATTTTAACCTTTCGTTATCTGCAAATTGTTTTCTGTTAGTTAATTGAAACACATGATGTAAATCTGGAACTTCTAGGAGCAGTGCTCATAAATCTGAAAGAGAACTTCTCAACGATACAGTTACTGTAATAGGCTATTAAGTGAAATCTCTTCACCCTCTTAGTGCGAAAACATCTGTACTTCCAGCAGACCGTAGCACTAAAGGCGTCACTCAACTTGATTCTATCACGTTTTTTTATTAATTGCTACCGTACAAGAATGATTTATTAATCAAAGTCTGGCTAGAAATTTTCAAATTATTAATCTACAGAATGTGTGACTAGATTAAGAAACATTTAATTAAGTTTTGTATGTTTAAAGATCAGATTGGGTTTCTGAAATTGTCTTCCAGTTCACCGAATATTTCCTAATCGTAAGCAGGACGCCACAGCCGTTTGGAATGATGTTATATTAATGGATCGATTGTTGCAAGTCAGATCAGATTTCAAGATTTTTCTAATCGAATTGTCATTCTAAGTTCATTTTAATAACGTAGATAAGGGGCGGCAAATTTGCAATGCATTGGAAATCCTATTGTAGTGATATTTTTGATAGTCCAGATAATGGCCCTCAGTTTCGTAGATTTTTCACCGAACCTATGAACCACAATGAAAATGTTTCTAAATCTTGTCATCAGGATAAATTTTAATTTTATTTATACTTGGAATGGATGACTTCTGTAATTGACATGTTTGCCCTACAGTATTCAACGTAAAATAAATCAAAACTATTTCACCTCAATCTTTTATCTGTAACTAGTATTTAAGTACTCGAATGGTATAAGTATGTAAGTATTCAAACTGTAACTACTTAATTATTCGTGTCTGGTAACAACTATGGTTTTTTATTTCCAGGTCGCTGATATTAGCCTCCTTTTGAAAATTTATATTACAGCATAAAAGTTATGTCAAAAAATGAAAGAAGAGAATATACATTAGCAGGCCCTTGAACTGAAGTTGCAGAAATCAGTTACCATACAGTTAAATAAGTGAGTAGCTAAAATAAACAGAATTTATTCATGCTGAAATTATTTTATAGTTTGAAAGATATTTTTATGCGAACTTGTCTTGGAAACTAAGAATCTGTCACAAAAATAATAAGATTTATCTGCTATTCAAGGTAAATGAAAATTAGTTATCATTTAATTTCATAAAATTAACGTACCGTTTTCAAGCAATAAGAATTTTTTTTTAAATGGATCTCACATCTTTAAGCTACAGTCAAACTATTTGTAGATTTCCTACAAGTAGTGTCTAGATTGTCGTTGATCTTGCAATAAACGAAGTTCATAAGCAGACTTCGAATGACATATCAAGGAATGATAACTAATCTATAGCGAAGAGTGATTTATAGTGAAAAGTATTTCTTTAAAAAGCATATTAGGGTTTCCACCTACAATTATTTTATGAATTAAATTCATGAAACTTTTCCTATTCCTATTAAATTTTTATTTGAATAAAATTTCTATTGAATAGAATTTGTAACATTTATTATGATTTAGCAAATTTTCTATTTTATGCCAATTAAAACTATGAATAATTGATTCAATCTTAATTTTTGTTTCCATTATTTTAAAGAAAAAATAAACACTGTTGTGTATTAGAAATACTAAATAAAATCATGAAAATACTGAGGAAAATAATTATTTTGTTAATACTAAAAGCATAAACACTTTATATGTACTTACTCGTATTGTAACTGATCCAATAACTGATTTTCAGACTAAGCAGATTTTCTAGTATTAAGTGTAGAATTAATTTTATTTCACAACTTTATCAAAAAATAAATTATATCTATAATTTAACAAAACGTATTTTGTCCATTTCGGAATTAAAGAACTTCAATGATCAGCAGATACAATTTGCAATTTTTACATATACATGTATCATCCAGGTGGGCATCTCAGATATGGGGATGAGAAGCGTTCGGCATGGTAATTGATTCCCAATACCCACACGGGTACAGAAATGGTGTGGGGTCGTCTATCCCCTACCGATGACGACCGTGCCTCCTAAGGGAGGGTTGTACCGTGGCCAGTGATGGCTCTTAGGATTTAACCTTAGGTCCTGCCAATGCTGACGCCGATTCCTGTCATTCAGATTTTTCATGGCAGATCGGACAAGGCGTTTAGTGTTATATAAGATATCTCGAACATGCATTCTCATTCAATATGTCTCCTATTTAGAATGTTTTTTAACAATATTTTATACCTTATTTTAATTTTAAGAATATTTTATAATTATGGCGCTGTTATGCTTCATAACACGATTGTCAATTATCAAGCAAACTACTTTATCAAAATATATGTTATTTTATTTCCAACTTCACTTTATTCGAAAATATGTTATATTTTGTGTGTCTTATTAGACTTAGTTCTTCCCTAAAATTGTTTTGATGAGATGCTCTTCCAGATAAAACATCTATTTATAATTTTTCCATCATTTTAAACATGCTGAGGCCTTTTTTTTGTTGTTGTTGTTGCTCTTATTCAGATCTTGAAATCAATTTTATTCTTCTCTTCCTATTTTCTCTCCTATCTTCCTTCGTCTCACTTTTTCATCATCGGCATCTAGAGATGCGCACCCCTGTCTAAATAAATAATTATTTTTTACTTGGAATTTATTTTACCTTGCAAGAAGTTCATTTTCATCAATTATCAAAATTTTTTCGCCTGCATTATTTATTTCTTCTAAAATATATTTTGATGCGTGATTTCTTATGGGATAAAGAATGGCATTAATAAAGTGGAGTGGATAGATATTTTACAAAATTTTTACTTTTTCTTATTCGAGCAGAATGGCTTTATGAGTTTGATATAATATTTTTTTTTTAATTCCAAAGCGCTGTTGTTTTTACTTTAATTCGCTAATCAACGATACTTGCAGAATTGTGTATCAAATCGATACAAGCATCAATAAATCTAAAATATATTTTGATGCGTGATTTTTTAGGGGATAAAGAATGGCATTAATGAAGTGGAGTGGATAGATATTTTACGAAATTTTTACCTTTTCTTATTCGAACTGAATGGTTTTATTAGCTTGATATAATTATTTTTGAAATTCATTCCAATGCGCTGTTATTTCTACTTTAAATCACTAATCATTGATACTTGCAGAAGTAGTATGTATCAAATCGATACAACCAATACAATATGCAACTGTATATACAATATGCAACTTGGCGAAATAGTTTACTTCTAGTTAAGCGACCGATCATAGCATTTAATAACAATCTACCCCTCTTTATCAAAACATATATAAAAATAGCATAAAATTATTAGCATACTAATTTTAATAGTAATAGTTTAAAACCTCTTATAGTCATGAACACATTATGAAAATTCTCAAGTCAAAAATTTACAGTCAGTTCTTTGATAGTCATAGAACATTCAATAAATCTTATTTTAAAAGAATAACAGTATTTTATTTTAAAAGAATAAAGAACAATACCGTTTGAAGCACCGAAATTTAATGCATGGTAAAATGCTTGCAAAGCGCAACAAAATATTCTTCTAGGTTTTATAAATTACTTAGAGAATATATTTTGTTTTAAAATTGCTCTCTTGCTTCCATAACAAAGAAGAACTTAAAAGATATGAAAAACTAGCTTTTAAAAGCACGAATTAATTGTTCCATGCATTATTTAATAAGAATAATTTGATGATACTATTTAATCTCATTAATAAGTTATTAATTTATAAACGTGATTTGTCTAAATACGTTAATGTTAGATAATTAGAAAGCCATAAAAATTAAATGCATTTATGATGTAAAATAAATTTTATTTCATTATTAATCTTTGCTCGCTGTTTATTCTTGCTAAGTTATTACTGAAAGCTTATTAATGAAATAAAATTATTAATTGAAAACAATTAATTCATTAACGAGCATGACTTGTCTAAATACATTATTTTTAGATAAATTTGAAACTCTTATGTAAGCCTACTTTGATTTTTAGCTTTTATCTCATATGAGCGTATTTTTTCGCATTTGTATAATAATATCAAATAAAAAATATAACTGAAAATAGAAATTTTTATGAAATAAAGATCTAAGTGAATAAAATTATTTTAAAACACATAAAGTAAGAATACAATCTGTTGAATTCTTTTGAACAAATTTCCACTGTGTATAACATTTTTAATTTTTTTTTAATACTTTTTTGTCGGTTCATCAGTTTTCCCATGTGAAAACAAAAACCCTGCTAGCTAAATCAATAAATAATTATTTTAAAATGTATATCTCCACCTCAGAACAAAATGCGTTTTTAATGTTCTTTTTTCAATAATTAACTCGTTAAAAACATTTTCTTTTCTATGCAATCATATTTTTTTTAATTAAACAGAATAAAAAAAGCATTAAAATTACTTTGTTAGTTTATTTCGCTGTTTAAAATGACTTTTTTTGCGTTTCGTTCTTCAAGTTTCCACATTTCTTCTCTCTCGAGAAAGAGATTCGAAGTCAGCATGGCGGTCTTTCGTTTTCCTAAGCACCCAATAACGACGGTAATGAAAATAATTGTGTTGAATTGAAACGCTTTTATGTTATCTGAGGCTCTTTATTTCAAGCCATTCACATAAATTAATAAAAAATTCAAAACATAAGCGGCATTTTCTTTTGTACCTTCCGCTGTTTTCAAGGCCAATGTAAATTTGTTAATTTCAGCATTAATTTTTGTAATTAGTTTCTATGTATTATATAGAAACTAAATTATGTATTTAATAATGTGAATACATAATTTACTGATTATAATATTATTTATTTATAAAATCAATAATAAAATATTATTGATTTTATAAATAAATAATTTCTTATGCGCTCCAAGTGAAGGCAGACTGAATCGTCTTTACCAAGTGGTTAGCAAACTCATTAGTCAACAGAGCCAATTATCAGCAGTTCAATGATTGAAATCTCCTTTGTGAGCCACATTTTTTAAACTTAAATTATGTAGGTAGGTATATTGTTATTCACTTAATTGAGGTACTCTAACGCTGGTTTTTACTAAGAACGTCCTCAATCTGATCAATCTAAGTTCGCTGTACTGACCAATGAAGGAAAGTCAAGAGCCAATATAAACTGTCAGACATATTTTGTTTGTTTGGATCAAAATCTAAATCTCAACTGATTATTACTTAAGAGTCATTTAAAATTGAAATGAGACGCATAACATAAGGTGACAAGGAGGACACCTAAGATAATACATACATTGCCGAATTTCCAAACCACTCAAAGATTATTATATTTGCCATAAAACAGGTTTCATAGCCTTAACACCTATGAGGTGGATATCCGTATTTAGCTAAGAACCGGATATCAAATTCATGATATTCAAACCTAAACAATTCTATTCTCTTTCCTATATATTAGAGTTATTCGTGCAAAAAGATATTAGATAGAAAAATATCTAGCGACGGGTCCTCTGATATACAACAGCAAATTAATTGAAATGAGTTTTCGAAATGTATGGCCACAAAAAATTTTCTCCATTAACCACCAAGAATTTGAATTTCTTTTCAAATTAAAAAGAATTTAATTTTTTATCTATAAAAATTTAAAAATATTGAAAAATAACCAAGTTTTATAAGAATCAATCAACCACGCTGCGTCAAAATCTTTATAAAATCTCCAGAAGTAAAAAAATATTTCAAATAAAATCCTACAGCCTAGCTGCATGCTTGCTCATAAAAGCAACGGGGTAATCATCTGTAATCAACATAATCATTTGTGTGTCATTTTTACAAAGTCGACCAAAAAGCAAGAAAAACCTCTCAATTGCCCGTCTCGTCCCCATTACAACTCGAATTTTAATATGCGAATATCCTGTCAAAGGAAAAATATAATTTTTTTTGTCCAGCTTCGGGTCAAAAGAAATAGAAATACACGTAATTATAAATTCGAATTCAATAACTTCTCCTTTATTACGAGATTCAACAGTTAAATTAGGAAACTTTTCAATATATTTATATATATTTCTGAGCAGGATTGTTATTACAACGCAGAGGCAAAAAGTATTTACAATGTTCATTTATATGTCACATAAATGAAGTATATTTTAATAATAACTACTCAAAAAAGAAAATATATAAATTTCATTAATTTCATATCGAAATAAATTGGAATAATTTTGCAAAATATTATACTTCTGATATGTTTGCTTTTAAAATGTTTTACCGTTTGTGAAATATATATGTATCCTTCGTACTTATAAAAGAAAGATTACACATGCATTTCAAAGTCAATACATTCTTCCTTAAAATTTATTAATATAGTTTATAAATTAGAAATAAAGAAATAGGAAAACAAAAAAAAATTTATATTTGTTCAATAATTTGAAAGTTCTATTTAATGCTTATAATCATTCAGATAACGGTTATAAATTTCATATGCATGGAAAGAAAATATAACGCAACTTTAATCTAATATTATTTAAACTATACTTTTACACATGATAAAAAATAAGCAAAAAATTTTCTCCAAATAATAACAAAGCTATATTTGAAGAAAAGGGAAACTACAAGCAAACGAGTAACAGATGTTTGATAGGACAGGTAGGCCTAAAAAAAACAGGAAGCTGTTTCATTTCATACTATTTTATATTCTCAGAATATACATAACTGGCCTAGAAAATTAAATTCTGTTCTATTATATCAATTATTTCTATAAATAGCTATAGGATAACTTAAATGAGGTATAAAATTCATAGTAAACAACGGTTTCAATTTTTTATAAAAACTGTTCAAGATACATTTATTTATGCAAGGAAAATTTAATGAACTTATAATATAATATGACTGTTAAATATGAAGGAAAATGAGAAAAAAAGCCATTTGCTTCAAACTATAACAAAGTTCTCTTCAAAGAAAAGAGAAATTGATAGTGTTACAAGCAAACGAGTAACAGATGTTTGATAGGACAGGTAGGCGTAAAAAAGCAGGAAGCTGTTTCATTTCATAAGATTTTATAATCTCAGAATGTACATAGCCGATCTTGAAAATCAAATTATGTTCCATTATACCAATTATTTCTATATATAGTTTTAGGATAACTGAATTGAGTTTTAAAATTCACAGTAAATAACAGTTTTAATTTCTTACAAAAACTGTTCATGATACAATTACCCGTCTAAAAAAAGTTTAATGAACTTATAATATAATCTTACTTTAATTACACTATTAAATATGATAAAAATGGAACAAAAGAATATAAAAAATGATTTTATATTCTCAGAATATACATTGCTGGTCTTGAAAATTCAATTCTGTTCCATTATATCAATCATTTGTATATACAGTATTAGGATAATTTTATTTAATTGGGATTAAAAATTCACAGAATGACTTTCTTTTTACAGCCAATTTCACTTTACAATGTATTCACACATTATAAAATAATACAAATTATTGTAAGTTGCTCTCTCTCTCTTTGGTGTGAGAAGTATAAATGAAACTCATATATATATATATATATATATATATATATATATATATATATATATATATATATATATGAAATCTTTTACAATGCGATTTGTACATTTTGTACAGTACGATTAAAAGAAATCAAATTCTGTATGTAATTCAATAATTGTTCCAAAAAGTTTTATTAAAAGGCCTTTGGAGATAATGTTTTGTATGAGCAAAAAATTTCACATATATTCCGTTGTTCAGTAAAAGATTAATTATGCAAATAATATTCAAGTTATTAAAATCTGTTGCATTCAACTTATTTCCCTAAATAACAAAATGTAACCAAAAAGCGTTATTAAAACGCTTTTGGAGATAATGCTTTGAATGAGTAAAATATTTCATATATATTCCATACTTCAGTGAGAGATTAATTATGCAAATAATAATCAAGTTATTAAAAGCTTTTACATTCAACTTTTTTCGCTAAATACCAAAATGTAATTAGGATTTGATTAAAATATCTAATGCAACACTTACAAGGCAATACAACGCATTTTGTCATATATATTTTTTAATTGTAGATAAAATAATATTATTACATGAGAGATAATTGCGTAGTTAAATAATTAAAATCTCATTTGAGTTTAATACTAATTGTTTCAAGAACTAAAAAGAAAAAAACAGTTTTTGAAACTCATATCCATTAATTGCTCCATCAATACTCTTTAAGCACATCAGATAGAAAAAGGAATTAATAACTCATTCAGATGCGACATCAACGAACATTTTTTGCTTTAAGAAATAACAATTTTTCTCTTGGACGCCATTTTTTTCACTAATGTCTCGAAATCGTCTATCATCGTGGTGATTCATGCAAAATATTGAGGTCAGTTCAACATTCCTAATGATGAGAGTGCCTTATTAGTTTCTCGCCGCAAACTGCTTGATCAGTTTTTATCTTTTAATTCTCATTCACCACAGCGAATCATCATTATTGAATTGAATGAACGATAAGGTGACAGCAGTTAACGTTCATTGTTGATAGAAATGTCTCCTACATTAGACTCTTCTTAACTCGATACGAAAGTAAAAGTGATTGATGTTTACATTATTGGCAATTACTTTCCTGAGGAGGGATTTTTGCTTTTATTTTTTCCCTTTTCCCCCTTTAAGAATGAGAAGAATTTTATTCTCATGTTGAATTTTACTTTTTGTTTCATCAGCTGATCTCTCGTAGATGACAAGATATTTCGGATCGGTGCGGGAGGAAATGGCGGAGTCCTCAAGAAAGCCATCCAACCATGTCCCATGGCATTAGAACCACTAATTACTTACATCAAGAAGTGACTAGTTTATACGAATCATTTCTTTTTTTTTTTTCCTACGAAATCGGACAATAATTTGTTTTATCCACATAATGCGGATGTTTTTCTCTTGTGGGAATTACAATTTTAAGTGATGGATTGCATTTTAATAATAGAAAAGACAATTTTGAGGCTTCAGAATTCTTTATAATTATGATTGGAAAAAAACTGTTTTCATGAGAGTATTTGTGAAACAAAATAGAGTTCGTATTATTGCTTCTGTTGCGAGGATGTTAGGTTTTCATAATGAAAGAGTCTGCTTTTTTCTGCTTCTTCTCTAAGAAAATGCAACGGTCTGTAACAAGGGGATAGGGAAAACCTAATAGATAAATGGTTACGGCAATATGGTAGATAGAATTTTTTTTTCATATGGTTGATTGCGAAAATGCTTAGATTTCAGCATCTTAACACAATATTTTTTTAATTATGTCCTCCTTGCAACGAACAGTATTTTTAAGTAGCATTGCAAAGTGTATTAAAAAGGAAAAATAAAATTTCGAATGAGAATTTTTAATAATTATGGCTGGAAAAAACTGTTTTGATTAGAGTATTTGTGAAACAAAATAGAGATCGCATTATTGATTCTGTTGCGAGTTTACGAGAGTTGTAGGATTCTAGGTTTTGATAATGAAAGAGAGTGCTTTTTTCTGTTGCTTCTCTAAGAAAATTCTACGGTCTGTAACAAAATGGGTAGGGAAACCTAATAGATAAATGGTTAAAGCAGTGTGGTGAATAGAATTCATTTTTCAGAAATACTTACTCAGGAAATACTTATAATTCAGCATCTTAACACAATTTTTTAATTGTGCCCTCCTTACCATAAATAGTCTTTTCAAATCGCATTGAGAAGTGTATTAAAAATGAAATATCAAATTCGTTTTAGTGACCTGAAATATGAGAATTTAAATTGTTTCGAAATATATAAGTAAAAGGACAACAGATTGTAACCTTTACTATCCGTAAAGCTTACCATCAACTAAAGGAACTATTACCAAGTAAAGGAAATTACTATTTCCATTACCAAGTAAAGGAAATATATCTGTAAAAGTACTACAGATGGATAAGTGTCACTGTTTTAAACAGCAAATAGATGATGAAAAGATTTTATCCCATTACAAAAAACGGATGAACTTCGATATGAAATGTTCCATTGAAAAAAGAACATTTGAGACGTCTATTCACCGTTCAAACATAAGTATACATGTATGTTTGAATTACAATAACAGCGAATGATCTCTCTTTTAATCCGCCTGGTTTAACCCTTCTTTGCATGATGAGAGAAATTTCCATTACAACATTCAGTGAGCAGAAAATAGTACTCTAAACAGGCTGTTACTGGCAACTTTTTTCACGACTATTGGGTAATAAGGAACGTGGCTGACACAAAAAAAATATATCACAATCATTATAGCGGGTTTGAACTTGTTATTCCGCTGTTTGTTGTGGTTGGAAGGAACATTCGATTTCTTGATTATTTTTTTATAACTAATCTGAGATTTTTTCACTATTAAAAGCGATAATGAGTGGAGAAATTTCGAAGAGAGGGACACTGAAGATTTTGAACTGAGCTTAACATGCAAATTTGCTTGATGACTGATATTTCCATCATACTAATTTTTAATTATTTCTTATTATATATTTATACTAGGATTTTTCAGAACATTTTCCCTTTAATCTAGAGCATGAAATATATCACCCTAATTTTTTTTCACAAAAAAAAAAAAAATCATGCAAAGAATTGTTAAGACTATGATAATCTGATTTAGGACTTTCAGCAGGTTTTAAAGACCACAATTTCCGTTTTATTAATGGATTAATAGGATGTAATATTGAAAACAACTCCTACTAATAGGATACAGAATCTGTATAAATAACAATTCGAAAAACATATCATAATTGTGGGATGACGACTCCTCATAACAACATTTATTTTTATGTATCCTTTTTTTTGTCAAAAGAATTTCTAAATGATTCATAAAATATATAGACCTGAAATAAATGTTTTCCCTTGCATATGGACATACTATTCTTTAAAAATAAATGTTTATGATAATAATCTTTGGTATATGTACATCGTTTTCTTTTAAATAAAATGCTATGTGTTGTCTCAAAAGGATTGAGCAAAATAAAAATTATGCCATTCAATCATATTTAAGCTTAATAAAAGGAAACATGAATGTAATTTATATCATTTCAAAGATTTTAGATAAGCTTAGAAAGTAACAGAAGGGATTCAGCCGAAACATATTTTACGAAGCCCTTCATTAAGAAAATAAATTCAAGATTTAATAACGCTTTTGATATTTATGTAAAACGGAAATTTCCATAAATAAAATGCATGAAAATTACAGATATTTCTTTAGTGACGATTTTTCGCACAGGCACGAGAGGCGCTCGTCTTGTACATCTTATTAATTATTGTCGAATGGCAACAATAGAATGAAAAGAAACTATGGTAAGAATTTCAGACGAATTACTTCATGGAAGTTTTTACAGTTGTACTGAATCCATCGATTCGCTCAATTAATTAATGGAGCTACAAAATATTATTAGAAATGTTCTGGAGAAGGTTTGCTGTATCATCAAAATCTTTATTCACTCAGAGGAAAGAAGATATAAAAGAAATCAAGAAATAAGCTTCAAGTAAAAAGTTTATTCGAACGCAAAAAGAAAGGCTTAACCGTTGGTAGATAGATGGGTAATCGCTATGACTTGCTTATGAAAACTGATGTTCATATCTTCTAAAACAATTATTTTATAAAAGTTTTCTTTGTATTATTTTAAACCTCAAAACATTTTCTTTTTAACAATATCAATTTGATTTTCATATAGCTTTCTCTTTTAATTTTAATAATATTGTTTAATTTAATTTGATACACAATTTGTTTTAAATGTGATTAAGGAATTCAAACTCATTCGTCAAAAAAATTCAATCGCGTGCTTTTGCCAGTCATTAACTTCGTAGTAGGATTTTCATTTCGAATTTTTATTTAGCAATATATATACTTTTTTAACATGCCGTATACTGATTTAATTGAATTTATGTTTTTAAGTCTTGTCGAGGTAAAATGTTCTCTGAAAATGCAATCCATATTTATCGTTTAACAGCCTAAAAAGTTAATAATCCATGCGAAAAAAGCTAATCGCCAAAGACGTCTATTTTGAAGAAATAATATAATGAAAACTTGAGTAGTATGGATTGATTGATTAGTTTTGTAGTTCATTTAAATCACATACGGTAAACACAAATTCCCAAGCAATGCGTAGATTATTGGCTGACAGTTATTTAAGGAGGAAATAAGGGGGAAGGGTAGCGGAGGTACTTGGGAATCCCGTTAATGTCCTTGTTTTTTTTATTGTAATCGAGCCATTAAAGTACATTCCTACACAAAGGAATTCTCATTAAAGAATAAAATGGACTACATCATCTAGATTTTTTTAGTGGTGGCTTGTTTACCATTTAATAAAAGTTAAGATCAACGCTGTTGGTTGAAAAACTCTGTTGGTGAAAGTTGATTGAAATTCAAACTGCTGCTAATGAAAAAAAAAAAAAAAAAAACGTTTGTTAACTTGTTTTCAGCAAATTCTTCTCAACCAATAAGATATGTCTTATTTAATACTACTATTGTTATTACTTAATTAGTATTATTATTTCATATTAAATATTTCAATGATCCATTTTCCAACAGTTCTATAAGTTAATTAGGCTTTAGAAAGAAAATGAAATCATTAGAATTTCAAAACAATGCAAAAGATTTTCCTTTGTTAATGTTTAACATCAGATTCATTCTTTTATCAAATAAAAAGTAGCAATCTAATTTCGCTTCATTTCCTTCCATTCGTTTTTTATTCTGAATGAAGAATAAGGATTTTAATCGGTTTTCTATTCTTATTTGCTACTTTTGTAGTGATTAGGGCACTAGATTACTGAATTAGTTTCATAGATTCAATTCAATTCATTGAGTATATTTTCTTCATCTTATAACTTTAGACGAACAACTCTGGTATATATAAAAAATTAATTTCGTGTATCTCGGAAACGGCTCTAACGATTTGGATCAAACTTTATATTTATATTATTTATTATATTATTTTTATATATGGAATACATTTTTAACAATAATACAATAAGTAATATTGTTTCTGATAGAATTTTATATATCCAACAAACTTAAGTAAAATATATTTTAAAATGGGTCGTTAGACAATATATCATATCGAATTGATAAGTATAGCTAAAGTTCCTAGTTTATCCTAAATTTAAAAATTGTATGAATAACTTATGTATATAACATATCTAGAGCAGAGGCTCATACACTAAATTTGAGTATTATTCTATAATCTTAATTTTCAGAGTGGTAATGTAAAATAATGCTACATTTTGAAAATGCAAGTCTGGTTTTGCGTATAGATAGAGAAACCAGACAGCACTCTCATTTAAAAAGAATATTTACAGCGGAATGTAGTCGCACGTTGTGAGTGAGTGCTTTCGAATGCTCATGCCCTACAACATAACATTTCTAGGCAATATTGGAAGAAAATAAAATCGGCTGTAATCTTCTGCTGCTACAGGAATGTAAAAACGATTGCTTCATCGCAGTTTCGGTACTTTCAGGACAGGACTACAGAGAAAGGATTCTGATTTTCAAATGATATGGAAGGTATAGAGACTCCCACTCAAATCTGACTACTTTTACGGCGAAATATGCGTTTTTATATTGCAGAAACACATTTGTAAGATTGTATTTTTTAGGGGAATCACTATCTCTAAACAATATTGTGAATTAGGTAAAATAATTCTTAGCAATATTTAATCACTAATCAAAATAAACTTTAGCCTTAAAAGATTTGATGCTAATAACTGTGTCAATTATTTTTAAATAGAATAAAGGAAACTATTTTACGTAGGGTAACTTTTATTCGATTATTCGATTAAAAACTAAAAATTCACATTTTTATTTTAGCTGTATCTATTCTATTTTATGTAACATCTATTCAACTTCAATTCCCATAAACAGAAAGATGCATAATGTGAATTTAAAAAAAAGAAAAACAATGATTAATGATTAAGTGATTCATGGTACAGGATGATTTGGTATATTTAGGATGATCATACTTTATTGTACTTTTGATCATACTGTAATCTGTATTGTTGTTAGTCCTGTTTCATCCTGATTCCAGACGCGATGAAGAGGAAAAGGACATAATTTTAACTATGCGTCTTCAGAGTTTTTAAAAAAGATTTCAACTTTGCTATGGTTGGAAATTGTTGTTCTTGACAAACTTCTCTTTTCTGCCGTTTTATTGGATAATTTTGCAGTTTGTTTTATCATATATATACTATACTGTATCTTCAATGATACTGTAGTCTGCATTGCTGCTAGTCCAGTTTTGTCCTGATTCCAGATTCGATGAGTTGAAAAAGAACCTAATCTTAACCGTATGTTTCTGAGGGTTTCTTTCCCTCTTAATTTGCAACTTTGGCTCTGCGGAAAGGTGTTGCCCTTAGCAAACTTATCTCTACGTTCTCTACGTTGTCGATTTTTGAATGCAGAGTTCTGGACTGACTGTCCATGCAATAGGATAAAGATAACTTGAAATATAAGCCAAAATGTTATTTTCTACATCACATGTCTAAAACCTTTAATTCTTGCTAGTCTCTGGGAAAATAAGGATCTTGTAGTTAGACTGTAGTTGCTAAACCGTTCAGTAGAAAATTCGCAAAATGACGTTTGCACTCTTCTAAAATACGCCAGCATTACAGCATGCATAATTTCATACAGCATGTCCAAACTTTTCTTGTAACTGAATGTGCCATTTTTTAAGAAAGCATAGAAATATAAGCAAAGAATTTTATTTTCTTTCTCGGCATTCCAGTGCTTCTTTGAGATATCATAAATATTCAGTTTCTCAGGTCTTGCTTTCCTTCTTTATTAGGTCACACTATCAACTAATTAAAGTGCATTCATTATGATTAGCAATTTTGTTTCAAGTCTTGATGATTGGATGATGTACTACTGGACAAATATTTACAAATGAAACCTCTTCTGTAATGAAAAACAACTGAGTTTCGGAAACAAAAATTTTCATCTAAATTTGTGATTAGTCTCTCTAAATTTAAAAATAAGCATATAATATCAAAATAAGCATAGATAGAAATGTGATTTTTTGTGTGTGTATAGATGAATATAAGAAAAACATACATTGCAGCTGCAAGAGACATACTGATTAATTATCGCTTCAGTCGGATCAAATGTTCTACTATTAGGTTGAAAGCAAGGGTATTCAACAGAAGGATTAGCCAGTCAGATTTCCTGGTCTAAACCCTATTGAACATGCCTTAGATATTGTTCTCTAAACATTGATTTATTGCACATTGATTAGCTACCTCGTTCTTAACACCATGTTACATAGTAAAAACTGCATGCCAATGAGGTATAGGCATATTCCATATTAAAAATGCATTATATTCGATTTTTTGAGATGGGCCTTGATCATTTCTGGGTTTATAAGTCTTAATGGCGCTCATAAATGCTCAACATGACTTTTGCCGTATATAATTCTTCTTTTATATAAGTGTGCATCCATACAATATTTTATTAATAAGTGTCCAATATATTTTAGGAATTCAATAAAATATGTAAATTCTCTTAATTTTGAATGGCAATTGAAACAAAATGCAAAACTATTAAAATCTGTAAAACTAAGAAAATCTATGGAAATGTTGTCACTTAGGAAAATTAATGGACGGATTGCGTGTTTCAAGTTAATACACGGATTTTCTTTAAAAGAAACTGGTGGAGCCAGAAGGTAGTTCAGTGTAGTTTTCGAAATTCCGAATCGATGTTAACTTCGTTTTAAAAAGTACGGAAAGTGAGTAAAAGGGAATTAAAAAAAATCAATTCCTTCCAATTAATGGAAAGAGAATTCCTCAAAACTTCAGAAATAATAAAAATATGTTTTACTGGAGACAGCGATATCATAATTTCAGAAAATAAATGTTAAAGTATTCCAAATGTTGCCTAATTTTATGAATATTTTCTTAAACTTTGATTAAATGTTAATAATCAACATTGATTAAATTTTATTAATCATAATAATACTAACTGCAAATTCAGTAAGTATTATTAATTTTTTCGTTTTAATAAATTTTAAACTCGTGAATTAATGAATGTCATTAACAGCATTATTCATTAATTCACTTTGTTTACTTGTTTTCATTTTCAGTAAAAGGTTCATTTCAGATTTTGCATAAAACATTTAAGATTTAAAAAAAATTGAAATTATGGTATTAGTAGTAATATTTTGACATCTTTAACTCATGATTTTAAATGCCTAAAGATTATTATACTTTTTTAAACTATTAAAATTTGTTTTCATTTCCTTCCAAACTGTGCCTCAGTCTAAAACCTAATAACTTGTTGGTAAAAAGGCAAAGGTTAATCATGCTGTATCAAACATAGAACAACTTTGAATCATTTCGACTTATTAGCAAATACTAATAATCTTTTACGTTTCAAATAATATGTAATAATAAATACGTTAAAATACAATAATAATAAATACGTTTTAATATAATAATAATACGATAAAATACAATAATAATAATAATAAAGACAATAATAACAAATGCGTTAAAATACAAAAATAATAATAATAAACACAATAATAATAAATACGTTAAAATACAAAAATAATAATAATAAACACAATAATAATAAATATGTTAAAATACAATAATAATAAATACGTTTTAATATAATAATAATACGATAAAATACAATAATAATAATAATAATAATAATAAAGACAATAATAATAAATACGTTAAAATACAAAAATAATAATAATAAACACAATAATAATAAATATGTTAAAATACAATAATAATAAATACGTTAAAATACGATAATAATAAATGCGTTTCAAATTTGGAAATATATTGATAAAAATTAAACTATTTATAGTCTTCACTATACAAAATAAAGATTATATCAACATGACTACGAAACATAAATTCTCATATAATTCGATAGTAGAAAGATTTGGCCTTAAAACGAATTATTTTTGCTACGTACATTTATGCACATTGTTAGTGAACTCGCTGGGATATATTATGTACATAGAAAGTTGAAAAGCTTTCCTATAGAAAAAAAAATCCCCCAATAACTCGCATACATTTGTGTCCCAAATTTTAATGAATACATATGGAACATTAATTATTATTTAATATACATGGCGAATTAATGGAACAGACTATAAGGCTGTAGTTACCTAGTGGATAGGATTACCTAATCATCTAATGGTGCCTAGTGGATACCGTCACCTAGGGGTTCCTAGAATCACGGATTTGTTATAGGAAGTTCGTGACTCCAAATCCTATTCCACGAAGGATCTTTCTCGTATTTCGAACTTGCACACCTTCAGTCCATAATGCCACATCAAAGCGACGTTAGGGTCAAATGTTCTTGATTAGATGAGGTGTGTTAATTTGGGGAGGAGGATACAGCCCGAAACAGAGCTCTTGTCATTCGAAAACAGTTCTAAAGGACATGGTCAGTATTCATACCCGTCGTATAACATCAAAACAAGGCATTAATCTATTAATTGTATTCTCAGATAATAAATGAATTCATAGCAAATAACTCTCTATTCTCAGCATATAAATCATCTTTAACTGTAAAACGATTAAGCCAATTCTAAGCTATATGGTTAATTATTCTTCACTTTTCTTATTAATATGAGAAATTTCAAAACTTTCAGTAAATAAAAGAGAAATTATTATATCTGTTTATTGCACGAACTGCTTCACAGAAATTAGCTCAGTGTTTGAAATTTGTGTTTGAAACGCAACCTGAGATTTCCTACTGGAAAGTCATACTGATGAGATCCATAACGAATTCACTTTCATAATCTCTTCTTCTTAAGTAACAAACTACTAAATTTTATAAATGAATTTTTCTATTCAAACTATTATATGGAAGGAAGTCTGGGCAGAATAAACAAAAAACTAGAATTTCCACTTTGAGAAGATTGGAAATGAATATGCTTACAATTTTTTTGATACGCTCATTCCTTATGAATAGATCATACAATTTGTGAAGTAGTTGGATAAACACCTGCACTCTTGCTTGATGACATTTCAAAAGTAAGAGTATATTGTGGTCAAAATAAGTGTATTTTAGCATGTTACTTCTATAATGAATTCCTATTTTTGAAAGAATGCACCATAAATTTTGGGGGTTTTTTCCATAACCAAAAATGACTTTTATGCGAAAAAATCTTTAAACAAAAAAGAATCCTTTATCTCTAAAATTTTTGTAATTTTCTTCAAGAGTTAAAATGTGAACTAAATTCAATCAGTTTCTAAATTGGATTCTCTAATCAGTTTCTTTTAGACTTTCGTAAAGACAAAAACGCTTTGAAATTTTCCCATATATGTCATAACATATAAGAATAAAATAGACATGGAATATATCATGTACTTCCTGTCGATTCCTGATGTTCTTATTTTTTAGAAAACAGAATTCTCGCTTCTCAGTTTCTTATTTTCGTTGAAATGTGGCCTCACAATGAATAGTGTCGACACTAAACTTAAAATTACATCCTCACAATTCAGTACCACTTTTATGACTTCTCTTTTCTATTATAACATCACAAATGCCAAGACTTTCTTTGCATTTCACGTCCTTATTGAGTACATTTTGGGATATGACGACTTACAAATGTATTTTGAGGCGTAAAATGTGTTGGAATATTCTCAAAAAATAAAGCCTGAATAGATTTGGTTTCTTTTAATATTTTTTCTAATATGTATGGTTGAAGGGATAACGCAGTTTTTATTACCTTAGATACATATAAATTAAGGTTTCTTGGCAATCAAAAGTCTTTCGAATAGTTATACTGTGCAAAAAAATGCAAAATTCACAAATATTTAGAAAAATAAATTAGGTCTTTGTTTTTTCCAATCAGAGTCTTTCGAATAGCTATGTTGTGAAAAAAATGCAAAATTCACATATATTTAGAAAGACAAATTAGTTGTGTTTTTTTTAATCAGTCTTTCGAATAGTTATGTCGTGTAAAAAAATGCAAAATTCACAAATATTTAGAAAGATAAATTAGTTTTATTCCAATGGGAGTCTTAGGAATAGTTTTGTTGTGTAAAAAATTGCAAAATTCACAAATATTTAGAAAGATAAATTAGTTTTTTTTTTAAATCAGAGTCTTTGGAATAGTTTTGTTGTGTAAAAAAAATGCAAAATTCACAAATATTTAGAAGGACAAATTAGTTTTTTTTTTTACAATCAGAGGTCCATGTTTAAGGCTAAAAGGGATGTTTCGAGGAGAAAAAATTCAATTTCTTACAACTTTCCCAACTAAACTTTGCCTAATTGCAAAAAGTGCAGAAAGGCTCTGGCATTGCAACTACTTCCAAGTAGTGTGGAAAAACTCTCTAGTCTAATTGCTTTTTTATTTGCATAAGACTTGATGTAAAATAGGAGCTACACGATTTTCAAGCAATGAAGAAAGAAACGATATAGTTTTACTCCTCCACGGAAAAGAAGAAATAAAACAAACTAGCAGATAAAACTGTCGGTCACAATAGTTTAGGTCATGTTGTCTTCGGCGCTTCCTGGCTGCCAACTAATTGCTCTTTTGTGTGACACAAAAAAATTAAGGTCTAGAAAAAGTTGCCTTTTTTTTAGGTGCCGTCTTTGCTTTTTGCTCTCGTTAAGACTGAAGATGACGCTTCTTCGTTGTAACTATTTACAAGGCGAACATTGTTTTAAAAATACGGAGCGTCATGTTGAACGTAATTAATTTAAAGATGCATTTTTTTATTCTTTTTTTTGAGATATTGTAGGTCTGTGCATTTGACGAAAAAAGTTTTTAAAAAATTCACATTTTTTTTTCTCATTTTGTTCGACGTGACGTAAAATGTGATGAAAGGAAAATTCAGAATTCCGTCTTTTGCTTATTTTCCCATTTGTGTATAGTGTTTATGCACACCGTGCGTTGAGAAATGCAAAATAAATTACTACCTTAGAGTAGTTATGTTGATAAGAAGCGTCTCCATTTGGTATAGTAAAATATGAACTTTACAAATACCCCAGACTAGAAATCTATTTAATTAAAAAAATAATGCACTGTTTTAATGTGAAAGGAATTTATATAAATTTGAAGGAAAAAACGAAGAATGCAGAAAAAAGGTAAGTGCAAAAAAAGTTTCATTGACTTTCAATGGACGTTAATTAAAATTTAATTATATCTGTTAATATTTTAAAACTGGTATCCGATTTCCTTCCTCTACTAAAAGCTATTAAAATTGATCAATATATAATAAAAAAAATAAAACAATAATTTCTTTTATTTTTTTTAATTTGCTATGTACACTCAGTTATCTACGATTGTCAAAAGTATTGATCACGCCTATTCCTAGTATGTTCTAAGAATTTTATGCATATGCATTGTGTATACATATGCAATGTTTTTTTTAATTGACACTTCTTTGAGCCATGAGTAACTTGTTCTATCTATAGAAAAAGCATCAAAAATGTTAATGGGATTAATGAGTAAAAAAAGGGGGGGGGGATTTTAGCTAAGAGCGTTTTGGCGCTGTTTTCATAAAAGGAAATCAAAATGTTAATGCATTGCTACGAGAATATAAATGGACAAATGGGCACAAATAAGAAATATTTTACTTGTAACTTTGATTTATTGAACAAATTCAATTCCTGGAAGATTACAAAATATAAATAAGTAACGAAGATAAAATGTATGTG
This sequence comes from Argiope bruennichi, assembly GCF_947563725.1. NCBI lineage: Eukaryota > Metazoa > Arthropoda > Arachnida > Araneae > Araneidae > Argiope > Argiope bruennichi. Next base: position 123,984,532 of record NC_079162.1, read on the forward strand.
CAACAAAGCAATTTATCCACCAAACTCTTTTCCCTGGCGATGAAAACGTACACTTTCAATGTAACTATAATTTTTGTTGCCCATACATTGCATCCTGTATACTGTATTCTTTACTGCCGAATAACATTCCAATAGGAATATTCTCTCAGTCCTAGGATCCTTGTGCTTTAGTGTCACCAAGTTCAGGATTTTATAATTTTAACTTTGGTCTTTATATTATCGTCTAAAAAAATTTACAAGGGGTAAAATAACAAGAGCGAGGCGGCTATAATGCAGGAAAAGATCGTTGACCATCTGTTCTGTGTAACGGATCAATGTGTGTGGCGCTCTATCGGATGTTAAATGAGCGGAAACTGACATTGCTCTTACTAAGTTTTGGGAAGAAAAACAAATCTTGATAGCTTTAAGTAGTATTGCAGGTAAGAGGCATTATCCGAATAATCTCCAAATAGACTGGTCAGCTGATGAAATATGGTTTGAAGCTATAAAAGGTAATGAGGTTTTGTAAATGCAATGAATTTTCAGGTCTACATATGAATTTTCAATTATGGTATCACCAACATAAAATTTACCACTTTCAACAGCTTTTACAAAATGTTTTTCTCTTGATGTCATCAGTCTCTCTATCAAATGTGTTGGCAATCAATTTAAAGGAGCAAGCTAAAGATTGCTCTGAGGAGTGTCAGCTTAAAAAAAATTAAAGATATCACACTTTGACTACTCCGACCCACCCTGAGGCATTCGGATAAGTCTGAAAGACCCCCACGACAGTATTGGCGAAAACTAAGGTTGAATCCTAAGGGCCATCACCTACTACGGTAAAACCCTTTCTGTGATACGGTAAAACCATCCACCAATGACGGATGTGCTTCGCACATCCCGTCATCGGTGGTTAGAAGTTGACCCCACACCATTCCTCTACCCACCCAGATGATACTAACCAGCACCCAAAGCTTCTTATCCTCATATCTGAGGTGCTCCCCGGTGGGGCAGTTAAAAAAATATTTGATTCAGAAATCGAAAATAAAAAAGGCATCAAGGTTTTAAAAATTTAGCTTAGTGATAGCTGAATGACATCTCTGAGCTCTCATGAAATGGACGTTCATTCGTTACTGCTATATTTCTTTCAGTTATTCTGCAACGCATCAAACATGTGCAATAAATAATTTCATTGCAAAAGTTCCAAGTGTTTCATGCTAAGAATGCATATTATATAGGAATTTTGAGTCATAATTTGAAATGTTGCAAATCCACAACTTTGCTATTGTAAGTCGAAACAATGTATCAGAATCGTAAAACATCGAATACAAAAAAGTATGCTCCATTAAATAGTAACAACATCCTTTTGGCTAAGCCTCACAGCTGTGATATGAATGTATCTATTTAGTTTATTAACTTGTAGTATTTATGATTTGAAGGTATATCGTCCCAACTTCCTATTTACTTCTTTTTCTAAGTAAAACAAGTTAACACACATATATTTTAAATCATAGTATTGTCCCCTAAAAGCCTGATAAAAAATTCCACCAAAAAGACCAACAATTGTTGTAACTTGTGAGTATAATGATTATTTGAAATCACTTGAATTTATCGAAAATTTATTTAACACCTCGCATAGAAACTTTGAGAAAAAGATTGAATTACTTAGAGTACATCCCATCAAAGTTTCAGATGCTCTATTGAAATTTTTAGCATATTTTCTTAGGTAAATTCACCCTAATCTACGAAAAACCAGTTTTTAATGAATAAATTTCGCATTTTCATTTCATTTTTGGGAAGTGGTTTTTTTTTTTAATTAATGGATGATAAGAACCACTGAAACTATTTCAAAATGTCATGCAAAATAATTTTTATTTAAAATATTTCTCCTAAACATGCAAGGAAGAAAAATGTATATTTTCCTCGGAAGTAGACACGAAACTTTACAATAAAAAAAAAACTCAAATTACTCGAAAGAATGTTTTCTTCGAAAAAAATTTAATACATAATGCAACTGTGCTCCAATTTTTTGCAGTTCGCTCAGGAAACACTCTCATAAATATATCTGAGCAAAAAATTATAAATTAAGCACTTCTTCTAGCGTATCTGAAAGTTGCAAATAAATATTTATAAGCTTTTTCTTACAACAATAACATGCCTAAAATTCATTTTAATTTTTAAAGCTGCATTATAAGCAGAAAATAGAAAGAAATAAGAAAAATTTTATAATATTAGTCGCAGTTGAATACATTAGAGTGGATGAAAATGGCTGCTCTGGAAGATAAGAATTATTTTAGAATATACCAAAATGAAAATCTTAGTTTATAATTTATCATCAATCTTATTTAAACTAAAGTCAGGAGAAAATAAATTCAGTAGCTATAATATAATCGAATTTTTAATTTCGTTCACGAGATTTTGAAAACAAGCATAGCTTACATGATTTTCATAAAAACATATTTGTTTTTTAAAAAAACATGATTATAATTTGCTTGTCAATGTTTACTGAAGCTTGATCCGAAGACCTGTTTTTACGTTCAAAGCAAACCAAAGCAACAGAAACTTTTCCGTGATAGTTTTAGACGGCATTACTCATAAAATATTAGAATTAACAAGTACCCGTGAGATGTTAAAAGAAATTGCCTTCTTGATTTAAATATTGAAAACTTCTAAAATATAACAACTGCTTCAAATTTGCAGTTGAACAATTGCTGCTAATAACAACAATTTATTGTTAATTATAATTGTCTTTTTTAAAACTGACACTATGTTAATAATGTTGTAAAGATATGTGAGCCTAAGAATTAGCTGTTGTTTTCAAAGCAAATGAAAATAACAGAAAATTTTCCTTGATAGATTTAGGCTACTGTGTTAGGAAATATTAGAGTTAAAGAGTGCCAGTGAGATTAAAAAAATATATTGCTTTCATGATTTAAATGTTGAACACTTCAAAAACATAACAACTGCTGTTAATAACAACAATTTATTGTTAATTATAATTGTCTTTTTAAAAACTGACACTATGTTATTAATGTTGTAAAGATATGTGAGCCTAAGTATTAGCTGTTGTTTTCAAAGCAAATCAATGTAATAGAAAATTTTCCTTGATAGATTTAGGCTACCGTGTTAGGAAATATTAGAGTTAAAGAGTGCCAATGAGATTAAAAAAATATATTGCTTTCATGATTTAAATGTTGAACACTTCAAAAACATAACAACTGCTGTTAATAACAACAATTTATTATTAATTATAATTGTCCCTTTAAAACTAGCACTATGTTTTTAATGTCTTAAATATATGTGAGCATAAGAATTAACTGTTGTTTTTAAAGTACCTGGAACTGTTCCGATTTTTATAGAAGTAAAAACCAGAAAATAATACTTTAACGATCAATAATTCTCAAAAAAAAGAGAGATGTGTTTATATAGATAGGACGGAAACTGGTTATTTTTTTTACTGAAATCAGAATTTATTGGTAGCTTATTTTACAATAATCAGAAGGCTCCAAAGAGGAGAGAATGATAAAACGATGTGTTATAAATGCTAAGAGGTTCAGTGCATCATTCTCTTTTTAGAACCTGGTTTTATACATGGGAGATTTCATGCATGCTTCCAAAGATGTGGGAAAATGCGAGAAAATAAATGCATCTATGGAGGAATTGGAACTGCTTCTCGGAATTAAGAAAAAAAATCTGAAAGTTGAAAATTATGAGTTAAGTACAGTACTGATGGTCCCAGATAATCTTAAAACACTGAAAGTTTTGATGTTAAAAATAGTCAGTTTTTTTTTTTATCAACTATTTGAAAGTTTTAAAGTGTTTGGATTTCTTTAGTTGTGTAATGAGAATTTGGAGGAATATTGAGAATTTTGAGGGGATTTTCTTTAAGTGTTAGCCTGCTCCTCGATTAACAGGTCAATAAGTGTACAGGAAGATGAGGAGGAAGGTCAGAGATTGACCTCTTTGTGGCTGGGGGCCAACCGCCTCTACGAAAATGACAGTTCGGTGAATCGGCCGATATTATGGACGAGTTATGCTAAAAATAGCAGTCGGCCACAACAAATAATGCCGATACTGCTTCTTTCCTTGGTCGGCTGTACATAAGAAGAATAACCAGGCATTTTTAAAACAGAAGCAGCAATTCTGTTTTCAACAATTCTCATATCAAAGGAAATGATGTTTAATACAGTAAAAATAAGCACTTAAGTGCAGTTTAAAACTTAATTCCAATTGATATTATATCTTTTATGCTACTTGTCTTATGTTGTAGGTATTGTGGCTTGCTTTTAGGATTCAGTTACACTAGTGAATGAAGGCTTGATTGTTCATCACGAACAAGTAAATTATCATTTCTTTCAGAAACCGTAGTAGTTTGGTGGTAAGGTCTCGGCTTCGGAACCGGCGGGTTTGAGGCTCGAGACCTGATTCCACCGAAGAACCGTCGTGTAAGCGGGTCTGGTGCACGTTAAATCAGTCGGGGCCAAACGTTCTCACGCTGGTGTGGTGCGGAAGTTTAGAGAGGGCTTTCCAGCTCAGATGTCGTCCTCGTCATCTAACCACGGTTGAAAATTACGAGGTCCGTCCCAAAATAGCTCTAGTTTTGCTTTAAAATGGGACGTTAGTATAATTAAACTAAGCCATTTCTTTTAACAAACTTTTTACCATTTAATTCATGAAATAGAATCATTTGTTCAAATTCAGTTAAAAACCGGAAAACTATCGCTACAAAAGACAGACGCAAATGTCAAAACTGAACAAGTTTAGAAATAAGATTGTGATTTGATTGTAAAAATTTTTTATTCAGTCCAGCTTAGTACCTAATTTCACGTTTAATCTAAATTTCCTGCTTTTCGTTCATCGATCTTAAATAATTAAAATAAAAACATCTCAAAAATCTTTTTCAACATTTTTAAATCCCAAATATTTTTCATTCTATTGAAATTTATATTGATCTTCATTTAATTCTAAGTGATTGGTAAAAAAAAAATTGTAAAAAATGTAATTTACAAATCCTCTCAAATTTCTTTGCAGTCCTAAAAATTTTACAAAGTACGTTCTGAGTCTCTATATTTCTTCCTAATTTCTTAAAGCAATTAAAATTATTACACAAATTTCTGAAAATAATTCCATTCGGAAAGATGAATGCAAATACTACATTCCTTACAGAATTTTAAAAATTACTTGAAAGCTGTTTATATACCAGAAGGATAGAGAGAAATTATCTACACTCTTTTGCTAACTTTCTACAAGATATATATTTAAAGCAAATTATGTTTCGCTTGTTTCCAACTAACTTGACTATTTGTTATTCTATTGAATATTTGTTTAATTCTAAGTCAAGATGGATAATTATTTTGATAACAATGCTTCCATTTTGGGTAAAGATGAAAGCAATAAAAGAATAAACTGCAAATAATCAGTATGATTGATCTTGAATTACGATTTTCTTCCATTTCTAGGAGCAGTCACATCATTTATTGGTTTCTAACAGTCACATCACACCCTATTTCATATTAGTGGCGACACAAAGATAATCTAAAACACAGGAATTAATTTGTCAACGCACTTTCTGTCGAATTATCGGAAATTAGCAGACACTTATTACCGAATCAAAGAAAAATCTTTCCAAACAAGTTGGCACAAGCGTCAAAACTTTTGTAATTGGGTGAATCCTAACTGTATGATGCTTTTACCGTTTTACTTTGACGTTTACAAAGTCGGACCATTTTTTTTCCTCTGTGTTCTTGTCGCTGACGTCACAGAAAATAAATGTTTCTCGAGAAATACTCCTTTTTCTTTATAGCAGGTTTTCTAATTGGGTAGATGTCTGCTGAGTGGGGTGAATTTTATTCTTTTTCACTGCAGATAAAGAAAAAGTCATAGCCTTTCAGTTTCAGCTGTCCGATCTATCTTAACCGAAATGATTGTTTCAACGGAAAGAAATGGTTTTCCATTGCTTTTTTTCAGATTCTTTTATATAAATATAGAAGTTAAATGGAAGAAACCATCGTTAACTATTAAAAAAACTTTATCTGGACTAAAACTACAAGAATTTAGAAGCATTCTTCTTGAAGATAATCAACAAAAAATTAACTCATGTTCATAAAAAAATCCTTTATTTTATTATAATTAAAAATTCCAACTGCAATTATCACAATTTGCATGGAAATTAATTTAAAAATTAACTTTGGAATTTTGAAAATTTTCGAGGTTACGTGGAAAAAACATGCATCAAAGTTTTGATTAAACTCTGAAAAAATAAGTGCAATAAAATAAATTAGATTATATTTTTTTAAAAATTAAAATCTTTTTTTGTACAGAGAAACCAGTTCCAGGAAATTAATTATTTAGTCAAATTATTGAAATTTTTAGTTTCTCTAGAAGAAAAACATTAAATAAAAAAAATTACTTTTAGAACAAAAATATTTTTGTTAGCTTCTGGAATTTTTAAATGGCATCTTAAAATTTTATAAAAATGAATGCTAAACATTATAAATATTTTGATTACGCCTCAGTAAAATTAAGCACCATAAAGAAGCTTCTAATTTATATGTAATATTGTAAAAATAATCTTTAAACTTCAAATCCAGTAAAATCATCTTGCGAAATACAACATTTTAAATGTTTTACCTTATTATTTAAGGTTCATAATAATCATTCAAAAAACTATTTTCTTTTTCATGAAAGGAATGATTTTTCTTTTATGTTATTTCTTTTTCATGACATTTTAGCTGACCGGTCTGAAGTTTTTAATTACCTTTTTAATGACGTTAATGGCTCTGATGTTTTTCTAATTGTTATTATGTAAAAATTGTTCTGTAAATTCATCAAATAACCTTGTAAAAACATTTCATCCTTTTGAAGCAATAATTCAACATCAAAGCATAAATACTTACCAAAAATGACTTAAACGCATTCATGAGTGTTCAACTTGATGAAGAATAATAATTAAAATGCATACATCCCTTAGGTTATGGAAAGTTGGAGATAGCCCATAATGTTTAACAGATCATATACTATTGTATTGTCAGAAAATCAATTTCGCCTTGAATTCTATCTGTAAAATTGCTTTTTAAGGTAGCTGACTATGCTGAAAAGACGATTTTTTGCGAAAATATGAATTTATATAATATTCTTAAAGTTTGAATACTTCTCTTTATAAAACTCTTTGAATGAAGCTTCCCTTTTTTAGAAGTTACTCTGATTTTTATATTTGCATTTATGTATATTTTAATTCTATTTTACAGCTGTTAAAAATTTATTTTCTCATCTTCTATACTTTGGTGGAATTTCCTTATAACATTCCTTTATTACATTAAATTAAAATTCAATGTAATATTTTCTCAATATGTTATACAGTTTCTGAACTAGAGAATTAGTAATTCGTTTATTTAGATGTATTCTTTAGTTGTTTTAATGCTTCAAAATGCGAAAAAATGAAAATTTCAAGTTATTTATCAGTTTAACCCCAATATTTAAATAATACATAGAAATATAACTTGATTTTTTTAGTTCAGGAACCTGGCTTTATATTTCTTAAGCTATCTGCAAAATATTAAGCGAATCATTTGATAACCAATAAACTAAAACTTTTCGCTTTATACTTATTTTTAACCAAAAAGCCCTATTTTCCAATTAAAAAAAAATTTTGTTATCTAACTGTTATATTATTGTTTTAGACATGTTCCTTCAATTTTTTTATGCAAAAACTCAATATTATAACTATTTAAAAACGTTTTTCAAAAATTCATCCCAAACTTTATCACATATCTTTATTTAAGATCTGTGACTACGTTATTAGTTATACGTTACTGGCATTATATGTAGGTACTGTGCCTATGGTTAAAACTTTATTTTCAGGTACTGTGCCTATGATTAAAACTTTATTTTCAGGTACTGTGCCTATGATTAAAACTTTATTTTCAGGTACTGTGCCTATGATTAAAACTTTATTTTCAGGTACTGTGCCTATGATTAAAACTTTATTTCCAGGTACTGTGCCTATGATTAAAACTTTATTTTCAGGTACTGTGCCTATGACTGAAATTTTATTTTCAGGTACTGTGCCTAGGGTTAAAACTTTATTTGCAGGAACAGTTCGGCAGTGGCCATAGAGTGATTCTCTTCCTTTGCAATGGCCACATTTAAAACCAAAGAGGCCGCCAATGGGGATTACAGAGTACTGGTGATATTTTTAAGTTCCCGACTTATGAATTCGGCAAGTTACGTTATATAAAATGAAATTGTTCAAAACAAGAGGTAAGGTATCTGTGCACGAAATGTTATTTATAGGCTAAAAATAAATAATCTGACATGAATGTATTAATATTTTCATGAAAACATTATTTACAGGGGCCATATCACAGGATAAAGCCTTTTTTGCAAGTGTTTTACATTCTGTTCGGTTTAACTTTCCTTTTTTACAGTGGTTCATGGAACCTCGAATATATTTACTGCACTCTGTTTGTTATAACTTAGCTTGTTCCATGTTAGAGAAAGGGAATTTTGTAATAGATAGCTTTTGACATTTGTATTTTCGATCACATCACTCTATTTTATCAATTTCAGAAGTTACTTATCAGTTAATTAATTAATTTAATTTAATTCATTCCATGCATCCATAAAATGCCTAAAAATAAACAGATTTAAAAGTTCTATAGTATTTAAAATAACTCATTATAAATCAAAAATTAAAAAATCAGAAAATAATTGCAATAAGAATTTTCTAGCTTTTATGCAATTAATAAAAATGTTAATATTTTATACAATTTTTAAAAATTTACAATGCTTTTAACTGGAAGAAGTAGGGAAATATAATAGGAGACATTAAATCTATTTAATAATTAAATTTGGAAAAATGAAGTAGAATTCAATAAAAGATTTTTTTTACATGCCTATCAGTTTTTTAATGTATCCAAAATCGAATTTTTAGAAAAATTGATTCATACTTTTGACTAATGTTGAACTTGTCACCTGACAAACTACTAGCTTGGTATCTTCCTGCTAGACCAAACGGTAACAATACCAGCTTGAATGGGGACATATTTTTTTATGGAAGTGTTTAATGTCAACCATTTCAGAATTTTCAATGAAAAGGCACATTCTACTTATGAAGTTATTACATATAACCTTTGAAATTACTTTTTTTTTATCTCTGCTAAATGTAAGGATTGGTTTAAAGTCTCTCAATCATAAATAAGAGGCCTTTTTGGCTATAGAACTCATCAGCATTGTAAATTTGGATTTCATTTAGAAGTTACAATTTCATCACTCATGGTTTCAGTAAATATTTTGTAACTAGAAAAACAAATCAAATCCATAACGGATCAGCACACGAAACTATATAATAGGAACAAAATCATCAGATTTATGCGTAAAAAAACTGAACAATTTCGCAAAATAACCTCTAATTTTAAAGTATATAGTTTCAAGATATCATAAAAAAATTCTATAGAATTAAAAATGATGAATTCTATAGAAAAAAAGTAGATGCAAAATAGTCTAAAAGAATATTGAATTTGACAATACTTGCAAATAGCGTCTTGTCCGTAGGTAATTTATTTGCAAATAATATTTTATCGGTAGTGCTGCTATTACAAATAATCAATTTCTTTAAATGAATATAAATTTCGGAAATTCCATTTCCAACAAAAAGTTTTAAATAAAAAAACTGCTTAAATTTTCTTTTTTGTTGAAAAAATTTTTATAAACTAGTGTCAACTGTTGAATCCTCGGAGATCTAATGTATTGAAACCAGGTACACAGCAAATGCTGAATGAAGGAAAAATTGTCTGAAATACTAAATGCATCAGAAATTGTATTGAATACGAGCATAGAAATGGCAAACAAGTTTTTAAAGCAAATTTTAAAATGCATTACTTTAAAAACATTCCTGTGAAGATGAAACATTTTTTACATGATAGTTCTAAAAGAAAAAACTTAATGCGGAAATATCATTTTCATCTTTTGTTAGAAGATATTTTATTACTGGCATATTAATCTAAAGAAAAGTACAGGATTCCTTAATAGACAACTTAGATTTTGTTTCTAAGAATTTTATAGCGATAAATTAAAGGCCAATCATGAGCAACAATGTGAAAGAAAGAAATAAGAGAAAAATTTGAAGTAGCAAACGAAGAAATTTTACTAACCTTGAAAATATAACCAGAGGATAAGTATATAGGATTCTCAATTACACAGCATTAATTGTACTAGTTAAATTTTATTTTTCATGACACAAATTGTAGTGGCAAGGTTTAGGGTTTGAATTCCAAGAATTTACTTCTTCAACTCAATTCAATTCAATTGAAATTCAAGAATAAAATTCAATTGAAATTCAAGAATAAAATTCAATTGAAATTCAAGAATAAAATTCAATTGAAATTCAAGAATAAAATTCAATTGAAATTCAGGAATTCAATTCAATTGAAATTCAAAAATTCACAAGTACATTAAGATAAAATATCTAATACTGTCTCTTAGTTGATCTCTCTGAGTTGGAATTAATTGCAGATGACCAGAATAGAGTACTTTATCCGATGTTTATTTCATTATTTGAGCATGGGGCATTTTCATTTTTCTCGTCCACAAGCCCACTTTACAATTTGAAATCCAAGTATTAATTTCACATACCCAATTAGATTGATCAGAAATGTTACAGAATTTGTTTCCCTACCCGAAAAAATGCTATTTAATCTGTATTATCATTTTAAGAATTTAGCGGTTAATACCCAAACTAGCGCATATACCTTGAAAATAAATTATTCATATATTCTTGATACTTCAGAGACTTCTTCAGCAAAATAACCACTCTAAGATAACTAAATCAGCAAAAAAGAAAAACGATAGTGTTACAAAGATGACACAAAAATTAATTTTAAAAACAAATGTTTTTATCTAAAACATACAATAAAATATTCTTTTTTTTCCCCTCCTTCTTTTCACTCAAAAATATCATAATCTACTTATGAATTTTTTAAAAGATATTTTCTTTGAAGTCATAACAGGCTTGGTCATGAGAGAATTGCATAATAACGTAAAGGCAACAGAGTCAGTAACAAAACACTTGCGGTTTCTTTCTACTTTAATTAGCGAAATTTTAATTACTGCTTTAATTACGCTAAAGTCATCAAGTGTTACTTGTTTTTCTTTTGAATCTCTCTTTTTCGTTAGAATTTGCCGCGGGAAAAAAACGAAAATACTAATGGAAGCCCGAGCACACAGAGAGTATGTTCGAGAGGAAAAGACAAACATCAACATGCTTAACTTTTAGAATAATTTATTTATATTTTAAATGAATACAGAGTCCTGTGAGTTCAACATGGAAGCTATTTAGTTGAATTCTAGATTTTATTTAATAAATTAAGGCTAGAGCTGGAAAAAATATGAGTTTAATATTTTACTGATTATTTTCATCTTCTATAAATCATTCATGTTGTTAAGTTGAATAAAAATTCCACCCATCAAGGATTTATGACACTAAACTAACGTAACCATCAAACAAAAACACTAAGCAAAAGAATAACTACAAGTTAGGCCTATTTGAATTTTATCCCATTTTTTAATGAAACTGACAAATATTTGTTATCTTTGATTTCTACAAAAACATGCTTACTATTCGTTTCAGTGTCCTGAGATGACCACTTTTCGACGATTCTATCTCACTAAGGGGTGAGACGCAGAAGGATGATACTAATTTCTGGAATTCTTCGTCATTCTTTGACCTTGATTCCTGCCCCATTATATACTTTTTCGTTCAATTTCTTCACGTACATGTGAGTATCGTGTCGTTTCTGACCTTATTATTTTAATTTAATCTGCGAGTAATCCGAGTTTACTTTATTGTTACATGTAAACAACTCCTCCTTTCGTCTTTCCTCTCCCCCCCACTTTCACGAATTAAACCTACCCTAACGCATGCGCAAAAGCGTGAAAAGTTTTAGAATTCATCGGCAAACAATACGAAAAATCTTTCCTCTTAGTGAAGACTCATTTTTTGTAATATTATCATAAATAAAGACTTTGTCGAACTTATCCAGGCACGAAATATTTCATATTATCTTGAGCTTCTGAACACGTGTAAGTTCAAATGGGTCTATACTTTGATTTCCTATCTTATGGGAATATAATATATAAATTATTCTCAATAATTCTAAAATACTTCGTATAGTGTTTAAAGTTTAATCTTAGTATTGCCTTTTTATTAAATTTGTATAATCATAGACATTTTTTTAATTTTTTAACATTCATTTTTCTTGTCTTTTACAAAAAATAATTAAAGATTTTTTTAAAGTTTTCTCTAAGGTCATTGCCAAACATTTGATAGAAAAAGCAAAAATTTACTTCGCATTTATTGAATGTTTAGTCCCTGGACAATCAAAAGATTGCTAACCAATTCGATTGGAAGTTGTGATTTTTTGGAGGAGGGTTATATCATAATCCTCAAGGGGAAAGTAGTGTTAAAATAAGGAAAAAAGCATGCCGATTCGGCTAGTATTCTTATTAACTTGCTCTTTTTATATTTTAAAATCGCCTTTTGTAATTTATTATGCGGCTTCAAATACATTCATTCAATGATTCAAAATAAAACGTATTTTTATTTAGAAGATAAATTTTTTTCCTCATTTTAAATCCTTCTTGAAAATTTTTCATATTGCTGATGTAGTCATTTCTTCGCAGCTTAACATTGCCTCATAATATTTACATCATATTTTGATGCTCAATAAATAGTTTTAGAAAATGTTTTGAAGAACCTAATATACCATTACACTAAAGAACTTTGCATTAGCTATAATTGTTACCACAAACCAACGGGATCAGTGATTTCAAAATGAAAGAAAATTTCTCCACACACAGCTGAAAATGATAACACTATCACACAGTTCAATTTAAGGAGTCCTGAATGCTGAGATCTTTAAAGAATCTAGATCTTAAATCTTGAATAGGAAATTCTGAGTGTATATTTTTGATAGGAAATGCTGTTATAGGCGAAATTAATTTTTTATCAAAACAAATAAAAGATTAGTGAAATCAAAACACCTATGAAAATTATTAGTAAGTCAGCAACTTTATCCAGGGCATCTATAGACATCTATATGGAAAAGTTTACTAATAAATTATTAGTATCTATTATTAAAATTAATACTAATAATTATTAGTATTTATTATTAAAATTAATACTAATAATTATTAGTATTTATGATTAAAATTAATACTAATAATTATTAGTATCTATTACTAAAATTAATACTAATAATTATTAGTATCTATTATTAAAATTAATACTAATAATTATTAATATCTATTATTAATAAATTATTAGTAAACTGTTCCATATAGATGACGAGTGTTTTGTGATTTTGTTATTAAATTTATTTAAAGTATCGATAAAAATTTAAATACCAAAGATTTTTTTTTCTAATTTAATTCAGTAAACATGTCTTTAAATTCAAAAAAGTGTCAAATGTTTTGAGATAAAAAAAAATTATCCACAGTAAATGAAAAAATAATTCAATTTCATTATTTGCATCTCGATTATTTAAACTAATTATGTGTCGTATTACTAGAATAATTATTGGATATTTTTATCTGTCAGTTTGTTTTCATCAGATTTATAACAAATTTAAATATCTTATTTGCCATATTGTTAAGAGAATTCAAGAAAATGAAAATCATAGAGATTTCCCCAATTTATTGATTTAATATTGCAAAAATAAATGAAAATAAAACGTATCCTTTTTAGCCGTGTTTCTGTTTAATACAAAATCGAATGTGAGACATCTTTTAAAAACATCTTTCACAAAATTTTTAGAATTTATTCTCAATTTACTTGAAAGTTCCTCGTATGAATTTTAAACGACAACAAAATCCCATTTAGTTCCTAAAAACTTCTAAAACGGCTTGAGTACTGCATTTTTATTGAATTCGTATAATTATAGCATTTTTTGAATCTTTTAGAATATTGACTTTTAGAAAAAACAATTAGGATGTCTTTTTTTTATTTCTTCGAAATGAAACATTCAAAAAAAAAAAATCAGACGCTTATCTTGAATTAAACAAATATACTTCAAAGGAATCTTCCTTTTATTACTTTTTTAAGTGACTTGAGATACGGTTCTTTATTCATTTCAAATTCCTTTGATAGCGGAGTGTCGAATTCATTCATTACTGATCATCGACAAGTTATTTTCCCATCGCTATAAAACTCAATTATTTTTTAAAGTCGCATTATTTTTTTGCACAGATGCTTTTTATATTTACTTGTTATAAAAAATGTCATAAAGAATGTAAAAGGGGAACGAGTCATCATCAGCATTTTTAAAACGAAGTTTATTCATACTAAGTTTATTTGTTTTTTTCAGTGAGCATTAAAATTTTAACAGTCGTGTTGTATTTCTTTTATCCATAATGTTATGAATGATTCTTTTTACCCTAATGCTTATTCTACGGGAGTAAATTTTTGCGCAGGTATATCAAAATTTCAAAAATTCAGACATTCCAAATTTATAAATTTAGGACTCATTTTCACATTAAATTATTGTTTTAAAATAAATAAATAATCCAGAATTTATTTATAAGGGATTTTCAGGTAAGATGTAAAATATGCTTGAATATTGACTCTCTGGATGTCCGGGGAACTATAAAATACGATTTATTTTATATTGTGGAGTTTTTAGTTGAATAAATCTTTCTGGGACTGCATTGGTAAATATTTAAGGGATAAGTTATTGAATGGTTGGAGAATGGCTGACCCACATTCTTCACATTCCACGAATCATTATCTTCCTGTTAGTAGTTCACCATCGCCGTCATTTGTTGATATGCTTATTTCTGGTTCTAATTGAGTACCTGAACTATTGAGAGAAAAGCAATAGTCTACATCAAAAAGTTTTTACTGATCATACTAAAGTCTTGATACTAAAGATAAAACTAACATACTAAAGATAAAAACTTCTTGAAATGATACATTTTTTAAAGCTGGTTCCTTTTTGTTTAGAAGAAGAATTAATTTGAAAATGCATCTATGAAAACATATTATATTATTATTCTAAATTATTTGAAATTGTATCGGATTCTTATAAAAATTAAGTTTTGAGATTTTTAAACTAGCTTTACGATTCCCTTTAAAATTTCAGTTAATGAAACTTTAATCGTCTGTAAGCTCTGGAAAATAAAAAGTGTAACTGAACAGTGGGAACGGATAAGATTTTTACATAAAGATCATAGCAGCTGTACTGTTCAACTACTACCACCGTTCCCACCAATCAATTACACTTTTTAAATTTAATATATTTAAATTACACTTATATATATATCTCAATTTCATAAAGTACAGATTAATAGTTATGATAAAAAAATAAGATTACAATTTATATGACTGCGTACTCATGTTTTTGAGGCCTCGTAAAATAATTTGGAATGCGAAATTGTTTTATGAGGTTTATAACCAGTTTCACTTACATCAACGTTAAAGAATTACTAGGGCCCGTTCCCAATTATCCAAATGGCAATGGAGTAATTGGGGACACCTGTTTTGACGTCCGATTACTGGTAATAAACTGATTTGAAGCGAATATATATTTGATTGATAAGAAACTACTACTATTTCTAACTTTAAACTTTATCCTACCTCCCGTTCCCACTTACCTCAAATTGCTGCTCTATTTACAGTTTTGCTACACAAATATTTTTCATTTCATAAATTGTCAACTGCCATGATTATATAATACCTTCAATTTGGATTAATTTATAATCTTTCTATGCCAAATTTTGTCAGCAAAATCCGGGAAACGAATTCCGGAAATTTTTTTTATGTAAAGTAACTTTGTCTTTAGCCTTTATCTTACTTTATTCACATTTTGTAATTAATTCACACATATACTTTTTATTTTAAAAATAAAAAAGACCAAATAACTAAAAATTTTTTTGTAACATATTTCTTCACCCAAATTTTTATTTATTTATTGCCAAATTGCCAAACAGGATTTTTTTATCTCAGTGTATGAAATTTTGCTGGGAATTTGCATTCTTTATAACTTATACTTTATTTTGTTATTTCCAATTATAGAAAATGTTAAATATAGAGCTTAACAAAAAAAAAGTGGTAAATAATTAAGCATTCAAAGAAAATTAGAAAATAGTTTCGTGTAGAAATTTATACACAAATGAAACGAAGATTTATTTTATAATTTTGAATTCTTACTTATTCGCAATTTCCTCAGTTAATTTAAATAAAACTTTCTTCTGAAGTAGCATGTGCAAAGGATAAAATGCATAATTCAATAGCTAATACAACATTTAAAATTATACTAGAAGACGGTAAAATATTTTATATCGAAGCTTATTGTATTTCTTTATATATTTTATATTTTCTTTGTCCGTTGGTTTTAAGGTTTTGCATTTAGAGTGTTTCTTAAAATAGAACATAAGCGTTTATACGAAGCACAAGGGTTAGTTTATACGAAAAAAATTACACAAGGTTATAATGTAAAAACTTTCTCATTGAAATAATATATTTCTTTATAAAACCGTCTGCACTTTTTTTTTCAATAATTTTATTCCATTCTTCTTTTGTACTAACAAGGGGAGGTCACAGGGTTGAAGTCTGAGATCGGGATGAGATTTATCAAAGGATTTTAGTTTATTAGCCCATCATATATGGGATAATAAACAATATAACACATATCAACCGTATTGTAATCATCTCCAAGAATGTATAATATTAAATTATAATTTAAGTATTAAAAGAATAAACTTTTATACTTGCATAAAAATAAGTAGCGTATTAATTAAAACTATCTGTAAATAGTTACTTAAATTTAAATAATTTTATTTTATTTAAAAGATCTCTCCATTTATAATTTTTTTCTTTTAAAATTTTAATTTTATTATGTATTTTGATAATAAATATTTATTTTGAAGGAAAAAATTAAAACATATTAATTAAGAGTATTTGTAAATTTGAGTTGAATAAAAGTTATTAAAAAAGAAAAAAAGTCCCAGCCAGGTTCGAACCCTGACCTTCCATAGAGGAGACGGTTACCTAGACAACCATTCCATCGGGATCATCGGAATTGTGGTCAATATATCAGTATATAAGCTGACGTATATCATTATTGACTGGCGTTTTAATATTTTCATGAATGAACATTCTAAATGTATACTATCATTATACTAAATCTCATCCCGATCTCAGATTTCAACCCCGTGGCCTCCCTTTGTAAGTTTTTATTTTTCATGTTTAACTCAAAGTTATAATGAATGGAAAAAGGAAAAAGAATATGAAAGTGGAAACAAAGATTTTTAAAAATGAAGCTTACCGTTTCAAATAATTCTTTTTCATGAGTTAGCATTCTCAAAAATAATTTATTACATTTTTTAACTATATATGAGGGAACAGAGTACATTTCTTATAAAATATGCATAATTTCTCGAGATAAAATTTTCGTTTCTTCATGAACAAATCCGAGTTCATATCTTTATTTTTGAAATTTAAAAATGGAAACTAGATTAATTAGAAGGCAAAAAAAAAAATTTTTAAGTGTTTCAAAATCCATCATATATGGTCTGATAAACAACATAATAAAATTAATATAATACATATTACACCGTATTGTAATCAATATTTTTGTAATAACTATACTTGTATCAAAGTCTCCAAGAATGTATAATATTAAATTAACATTCTTCCAGTGAATTTTTATTTAGAAATACCGTGCAAAAAATGTCAATGGCAGCTTGTGGAAAAGGCCTATATTTTTGCAGGAAAAAAAACGATAAAATATTGGGAGAAAATTCAGATGTCAGTATGTTTACATTTAATTTAGATACTCCAAGTAGAAAAAATATTTATTATTATATGCTTAAAGAAACGATATACATTTATGACAGGGCCGCGGTGATCTGGTGGTAAGGTCTCGGCTTCGGAACCGGAGGATTTTCGGTTCGAGACCCGATTCCACTCATGAACCGTCTTATAAGCGGGTCTGGTTAACGCCAAAGCCGCCGGGACCGAACGCCCTCCTGGTGTTGTGTTTTGAAAATTTGGAGAGGGGTGCCAGCTCAGGTGCCCTCGCTATCTGCCCGCGGCTCAAAATTACGAGGTACGCCTCACCACAGCCCGAGAGTTGCTTTAAACCTC
Organism: Argiope bruennichi; assembly: GCF_947563725.1. Classification (NCBI taxonomy): domain Eukaryota; kingdom Metazoa; phylum Arthropoda; class Arachnida; order Araneae; family Araneidae; genus Argiope; species Argiope bruennichi. The sequence continues at coordinate 124,002,650 of NC_079162.1, forward strand.
GACGTTAACTAAACTGAACCCATTTTACTGTGTACGTAAAATGCGAAACGAAAAAAAAAAAAAAAAAAAAAAAAAATATTGATTTTCAGTTTTTTTTTTTTTTTCCCCTTTATATATGTAGAGGGAGAACCACTGTGAGATGAAACACATTTATATTTTTTTAAGCAGAAATTCAATTATTCATTTCAATTATTTTTCAAGCAGATATCAAAGGTATATTCTCGAACCCGGACGTGCTCTCGGTGAAGAATTCAAAGTAAAAAAGAAGCAGCCTTCAACGTGATTTTGGATTTTATGCGAGGGAATATGGAATCGGAACTCATTTGATTGAAAAATTGTTGTAAGTAAAATGTAAGTCTTGCGGTGTTTGTTATTCACGTTGGTAGATCGATGACTGGAAGTTAAAGTTATAGTGGGTAATTAGACCTTGATAGGAGAGGGCGGAAACCAAAACACGCATCGCTAAGAAATTAGAATAAAATAAATATCCTTTTAAATTTATTTGGTGAACAAGAAATGTTTTGAATTTAAGTAATTAGAAAAAGAACCAATTTAATAGAACTTGATATATATATATATATATATATATATATATATAGAGAGAGAGAGAGAGAGAGGATAATTCAGGAAAAGAATAGAGGAATTATTCAGAATTGTAGAGGTTCAGAGAGAATTCAGAAGTAGAATAATTTCATGCCAATTGTAACAATTTTTGGAAAAGTGCTCATATTTTATAATATTTTTGAGATTTCTGTATTATAACTGTTTTTTTTTATTAAAACTTAATTATTCATTCCTGAAATGCATTAAAAAACATTCAAACATTTTGTTAATTCCAGCACCAAAGTATTTTTTCAAGATTTCTGGCTGTTATTTGGCTAAGATCAAAATGCCATCACTTGGTCCGGATATGGGGCAAGTTATAAAAATAAAAACAACAAAATTCGAAATAATTTTCTTGCTACCTTTCTTTTACTAGTTGAAGTAAATTACAGATCTGATAATTATTATTACTTGGCAGAACGGTAATTAATGATATGAAGTGGTTTAAGTAAAATAACGATAAAATTCTTTAGCCAATCAACAAAAAAGTCATTCTGCGTCACAATTCCAGAAAACCCAAGCAAGTGATCGACTACTTCCTATTGCACATATTTTGTACCCATATTTTTGCAAATTAGATATTGAACCTATTTTTTAAAATCATATTTGTGGGTCGCAGTGGCTTACTTGAATACCTTTCAGGGGCGGAGTGTTCCTAGTTTGAATTCCATTTTCACGAAAAAATCTCAGTGCAAGAAGACTTAGCGAGCACTAAATATTACAGGGCTGAAGGTTTCCCTCCCGCAATGAGGCGCAAAAGAGGAATGAAGGGCATCTATCCAGGCACCGTCCTCGTTATCTGAACACTGCTCAAAATTATTTTGATTGGTTTGCATAATATTATTTAAAATAATATATCGTCACAGTTACTGTACGCATTTCTGTAAACAAAACAAAAAACAACAAAAAAACTTTTTTTTTTTTTTAAGAATCTGAATGCAAGTTCAAATTTCTCTTCTTCCCCGATTTTCTTCCTTTTTTGTATTTTCCCCCCATTTTTTTTTTCTTTTAACCTCCTTCCCCACCTCTTTCCTCAATCCCTTCTTCTTGTTTTTGTTTCTTATTGAGTATGCCGTAATATACTTTCCCATTGCTCCTTATATACGGTGGGTAAATTAGGAATTTTCATACAAAATCTTTAAATTTTAATCATTACTATTTTTCATTAAATTTACTTCTGTCATACCTTTAGAGATCTGATCTTTAAAGGTGCTTGTTGATACTGAAAACAGAATGTCTAATTACGTGAATCAAATACAAATCAACATAAATCTCGCAATTTGTAATATGTTAAAACTGATAATCGCAACAAGATTTTGTTACAGCTTGCACCATCGTATAATTTCGGACATTTTGGCTGATTAAAAAAAATATTTTAATTAGTAAAATGATGAAAGCAGCCTTTTAAAGCTTAAATAGACAAAATAAATAAATGGAGACATTTTTAAAAGGATGAGCTATCTTAACTTAAAACAAAATTTACGAAATAGGTTTTTCTCCATTTACAGATTAAAACGAGGGACGCTTTCACAACTTCTCAGTTCTTCTTTCGGCGGATCACTGACTCTACTCATGGGAGAAAACCAGTCATAAAAATCGTGTTTAAATTTTAAAAATCGCGTCAAAAATTCTGATTAAAGATTTTAAAAACCTCCGTGCAGATGCGTGTTACAACTCATCCCTGTTACAACTAGCCCCTGGCACCCTTCATTTGAAACCATGACTACCGTACACATCAGTGAAGGCTTAGAAAGTTGTGAAACATGCGCCTTCTTTACAGGACTCTAGAGTAACACGAATATCATTTTCGCACTTTTTTTTAGTGTTATTTTATAACTTTACGTTTATTTGCTTTACATCGAAACGCCTTAAAAAATGAAATCCAATCTTTCTTAAGCCGTATTATTCATTCTTTGCGTCTGTTATTTGAAAGATACATTTCAAAGCTATATATTTCTTGCATCTGAAATATATACTGATTACGAATTAGATTCAATTTCCACATTTGAACTTTCTCCTCAGAAACAAGATAATTTTTCTTAATTAGCCCTGATAATCTCAAGATAGTGATTTTGATTCTTTCTAATATGAATAATATATCGAACCATCCATGATTGATTTTTTTAACAATTATGTAAATTATCTTCATTTCTACTGAAAGTGCTAGAATGAATTACCATTATTCGTCCGTCCGAAGAATTGATGGAAATGACGATGATCATTTCAATATAGCGGGTTTGAAAAACACCAATCTGACTAAATGAAAATTTGTTTGGATGGTTAATAATAATTTATGATTAATGAGATTTAGATAAATTTCTTCAGCTAGATCCTATAGCTCAATAAATTTTTCTAGGCATCGTAAATGTTATAGAAAAATGAAATGAATCGAAGTTTGAACGTTCTACTTGAAACGGTAGATTGGCTTTCTACTCTATTTTCTTTTACTAAATAGAATTACTAGATCTTATTCATTTTAAAGTAAGATTCTAAATCTTATATATCTCCTTCTCGTGTCTCATAATGTTTAGTCGTTTCTGTTTTTATAAAAATTCGTTTCCCGAACTAGGCCGTCAAAATTGGTCATAGAAAGATTATAAATAACTTTAAATGGAAAGTATAAACCACTTGTGGTGGCGAAAGATTCAAAGATGGGCGTGCCAAAACAGTTCACTGTAACTCTCAGCGGGAGTACAAAACACCCCATCCTTATAGAAATCGGAAAATGATTTACATCTTCTAAATGAATTAACTTTCAACCTAAGACTGTGCTCCGGCAAATAATTTCAGACGACGAGGACGCGAACATCATTTTTATTTCTGTGATAATTTCCTGCTGACGTGTAAAACAAATCGTTGGTGGTTTTATGACCAAAGCATTTCGTCGTGCATGACACATGTTTCCAGTGCAAGTGGTTAAATACTCATGACAGTTTTATGCGATATTTTATGTCATAAAATATATTTTTATTGGAAAAACTGTAAATAAAGCAGTGATTTGAGATAGTTGGAAACTGACAACAAAATAAGGTTTGAAGCAAGAAATGGTAGCTTCCTATTATTTAAATATATCATCTTCAAATCAGTTCATTACCAGTGATCGGTCGTCAAAACAGGTGTTCCCAACGACCCCGTTATCGTTTGGATAATTGAGAACGAGCCGTAATAATTCTTTAACGTTGCTGTAAATGAGACTCGTTCATTTGGAATGAGAAATTGTTGAATGTGACCTCAAAAACATGATTATGCAATTACATGAATTATAATCTTCGTTTCTTAAAAATAATTCTAAAAATTTCTTAAAAATCTTTTTTTTAAATTTTATGAGAATAAGAACATTTTAAATCCAAGTGAATGATAATGTTTGAAAAATTCATTTCCAGTTACTCTGTACTTTATAAAATTGAGCAGACTTGTAAATTTTTTTCGAAATTTAAAAAAAGTTCTATGCATGAATTTCAGAAAAATTATACATATATTTTTTTCAAAAAAAAAAAAAATAATAACAATAAACTATATGAAAAAGTATGGCAAATTAATTAAGAATATACGAAGTCGTAATAGGTGTTCCCATTTACCCATAGCCGCTGGAACAAATTGAAGTCCTTATGAATGTCGTTGTAATAGAGAGAGGTTAATTAATAAAATAATTTGGAAAAATAGACTTTCTTTAATGAACCTTCTTGATTCTTATTACGCATCCGCGTAAATTATGGATTTATTTCCCTTCTTAGAAATAATTTCTAAATATAATGATAAAGATAAAAGAAAGTGGTGAAAAAAGAAACAATAAACTATATGAAAAAGTATGGCAAATTAATTAAGAATATACGAAGTCGTGATAGGTGTTCCCAGTTACCCATAGCCGCTGGAACAAATTGAAGTCCTTATGAATGTCGTTGTAATAGAGAGAGGTTAATTAATAAAATAATTTGGAAAAATAGACTTTCTTTAATGAGTCTTCTTGATTCTTATTACGCATCCGCGTAAATTATGGATTTATTTCCCTTCTTAGAAATAATTTCTAAATATAATGATAAAGATAAAAGAAAGTGGTGAAAAAAGAAACAATAAACTATATGAAAAAGTATGGCAAATTAATTAAGAATATACGAAGTCGTAATAGGTGTTCCCATTTACCCATAGCCGCTGGAACAAATTGAAGTCCTTATGAATGTCGTTGTAATAGAGAGAGGTTAATTAATAAAATAATTTGGAAAAATAGACTTTCTTTAATGAACCTTCTTGATTCTTATTACGCATCCGCGTAAATTATGGATTTATTTCCCTTCTTAGAAATAATTTCTAAATATAATGATAAAGATAAAAGAAAGTGGTGAAAAAAGAAACAATATGAAAAAGTATGGCAAATTAATTAAGAATATACGAAGTCGTGATAGGTGTTCTCAGTTACCCATAGCCGCTGGAACAAATTGAAGTCCTTATGAATGTCGTTGTAATAGAGAGAGGTTAATTAATAAAATAATTTGGAAAAATAGACTTTCTTTAATGAGCCTTCTTGATTCTTATTATCCGCGTAGATTATGGATTTATTTCCCTTCTTAGAAGAAATTTCTAAATATAATGATAAAGATAAAAGAAAGTGGTGAAGTCTGCAAAATTTGTCTCGAATTACCCTAACTAGCTCTATATATGTATATATTCCATGATTAATTTTCATCTTATATTTTTTTCAGAAATTGTTTTTCAAGTATAAAATATTTAAAAATTTGTTATCTGGTAAGTAGAATAAAATTTCATCTCATACATTTTAATGTTAATATAGACGCAGATAATTTTTAAGAAATTCGTATTTTAAATATTTTTGTTGTCTAATAATATATTAATTTTTTTTCTGAAACCTCACAATTTCCTTGTACCACCCCATGTGGATAGCCCAGTCTCACAGAGCTTAGATGGTACAAAAAGACTATGCATAAAAAACTTGTCATATACTACTTTCCAACGCTTCTTTCTTTCGATACATTTTTCGAAATCTCTTTCGTTCTATTCTTGGATTTGAAATCTTTCAAAGAATATATCTTTCTAAATGGCTGATAGCCTCACCAGTTCCCTACATTGACGTAGCGACTCTTCGTTACCAGTCAAAAGGTTAATGAGAAATGAGATTCAAACTGCGACAACAAAGGACAAAGTTCTCTCCGTCTCACACATTTCCATTCGGCAACAATTCCGAATGTAGGAATTTGAAACGTTTCAACACCATAACTTCACCGTCTCGTTAGCGCATTTATGCTTGTTATCTTTTAACAAGCAGAAATATTATACACTTCTTGAAACATGAAACTCTTTTCCCAACTATTCCAATTAAGGAATTTTTCACCGAGGTTTTCTAGTGTTGAATGATAGGAAAAATAAATTTTCATAGAAAAGCTCAGAACTCTTCTTCCGTTCGTTTCCTGGCTTTCTAAAGTTTTTCAGCTATTTACATCTGTTTCAGGAAGTTGTTTAAGGAAACAATATGATATAAAATAAATTAGGTAAGTTTAAACCAGTCGACTGAAGTATATATTATATCATATCTTGAAAGTATATTATTACAGCGAAATGATTGTCTGGTTTTAAAATACCCCGTGATTTTTTTTTTGAATAGTAACACTCTATAAGAGTTCTAGAACTAATTGAGCAAACACTTCATTTAAAACTATAAAACATTCCATCAAATAACAAAAAAAAAGGAAAATATATTTCTACAACACGAATTAACAGTGTGTCTTAAAATTATCCGATTACTCCATTTGTTTTTAGAGGTTTATTAATTTCTCAGTTTCGCTTATATTTGCATGCTATCATTAAAATCTATTAACTCTTTGAGGCAAAGTAGCCTTGTTTGAGTCCATCTGACTTTCATTTTTTCTCAACATGTATGTCGCTAAAATTTGCCGCAGTGGCTTTTAATGAATTCGCCCCCTAACTTGCATGCAGATGTGCGAAAAAAAATTAATAAAATTTCATTTTCATTTCCTTTTATATATTTTATTTAATATAATCAATTTCCACTTGAAATTCGGTAATTTTATGTTCCGTTCGACGAAGGGTTAAGTGAAGCATGAAGGTTGATAATTGCATCTTTCTTTTGGGTAACTTTCAATTACTTTATTCCTCTATAAAATAGCCTATGTTAAAAAATTATTCCAATCAGTCATTTCTAGAAATCAATTTTTCTAGAAAAGATCATTAGCGATAAACGACTGCCTACAAACTGGGCAATCTATTGTATTTTAGGAATTGCGGTTCGTACAGAATAAATGAAAATCAAAAATGACAGATGATTACATTATATGTCATAATAATTCATTTACAGGTTTTCGTGGACTGATATTATGATTTAACATCTTTTATTTCATTAGTTATTTCTAACAGTTACTAAACAACTCCTTCTGAAATACATTTAATTTTAAAACACCTGCTTCCATAAATTACTTACAATTAACCAACTTGCGTGATGTAATTTTTCCAGGATATTCTATTGATTTATCATTAAATCTTAACTGGGGAGGTGCGGTCTACGAGATGACCGCATTTCATTTACACTCAAATGAAATTTTCTAATGAATGTATTAGTATGAAAAACTGCCAATATATTTTGCAGATATTTTTCTTGCTATATAGATATGTTTTAGAAATTTTTCAAAATATATTGTCATTGAAAAGAGTAAGTGCGTTGGAACATACATTTTCTTCTCAAATTACATGTTACAATAAATAATATTCTTGAAAAAACATATTACTTTTTACTTTTTAAATCATATTTATTTTTACAATAAATGAAGGTATATAGAAGACAATATAATGTAAAATTCAACAATTATATGAAAAATAAAAAAATTGACAAGGGGTAAAATTGGCCCTTTTGTTATCGTCTTGTGTGATTTTCATAGCACGGTTTTCTAGGGCATTTTAAACATACAGCTTCAGAACTAGCATAAAAATCAACCTATAAATTCTGTATATATATATATATATCTTGGTATACAAATATATTTTATAAATTTTTCAAAACACATTATCACTAGAAAAATCAATTATGTTTGATCATACATATCAGAATCAGTTAAATGCGAACCTTCATCGAAAAACTCATCTGTACAATTATCCTTATTACTAAAATCACTTTCTGCTTCATTTAAAAGTGTGTTGAGCACTGCTTCATAATAGGATCAGTAAATTGGATGATATTTTGGGGCCCAAGTTTTAGCGCTATCTGTTAAGCCTTGTTTATCACTAGGACACTAAAAGGGAGATGCGGTCTTAGAGAACGCGCTCAAAGAAATAACTGAATTATTTTAAAAAGCATTTGCTGAAATCGGTTGAAAAAGTGCACGTGTATTCAAGGTCACAAAACAGGAAGCTACAGGGTCAATCCATTCAAGTGAGCTAAGAATAGAATAGGGGTGACTGAAAATCTATCGCTAGCAGTCTTACAGACCGCACTTCCCCATTTAAGGGTTAAATGGTTTCCAATCAAATACTTCGAAGAAAGATTAAGACATTTTGTGCTATATGAAAATTCACTTTCCACCTTTTCAGTTTTATATGCTTAAATTTAGTCTTACAGAATAAATTTATACACTCACAGGATATTTTATCGATTTCAAAGATGGATTCCAATTAATGGGGTGATGATGGTTTCCAATGGTGATGGAAGATGGTTTCCAATCTAATACTTCAAGGAAAGACTGGGACATTTTGCGCAACGCGAAAAATCACTTTCCGCCTTTTCGATTTTATATATTCAAATATAGTCTTAAAGAATAAATCTATACACTCACAGGATAAGTAAGAAGTTTCTAACATGTAAATAATGATTTTATACTGAGCCCACAATGGTAAATAATTTATTCTTTTAATAGCTTTTCTGATACTAAATTTATTCATTACAATCTCAAAAACAGTCATCAAAATTCTCGACATCACCAAGTCACATTTGTCATACTGTAAAGATTTACGCAACAAAAGAGCAAAATCCAAAACGATACAAAATTTTTACCGATTACCAGCAAGCGGACACCTTGAAATAATGAATTACTCATTGCTTTGCAAGCAGGTCAAATTTCAGCAGCTACGCGAGACATATTTTGCATACATATGCCTTGATAACCGACGTGGAGCCGTCACCTTATCTCAAAGCAATATTGTTATGTATTCTTAAGTAAGAATTATCTCACTATCAATTGAATGTCCTACAAGTCGGTTAATATTTATTATGTCGTGTATCTAAAATGTGTCAGATCTAAAAAAGGATAGAGACGACATAGACATACAGGAAATGTGGCTTAAAATAAAATCCAAAAAATTTTACTGCTTCTTTATTATCCCTTTGTGCTCATATCAGATAAAAAAGTGATAAAAGAAATAAGTAATCGGTGGATGGGTGGAGGCACGTTGAAACGAGAATATTTTCGGCCCCCGTATTTTCTTCAGTTAGGAACTTGTTAAAATGAGCTGTGTGAGTTGCAACGAAATAGATGATGGGTGGATGTTGGAGAATTTCAAATGATACAGATGAAACTGATTATTTTGGCGTTTTTGTTTTCGAAGCCAATTGCAGGCTATAAATAGAATGGCCATAAAATAACTTTTCCAATTTGGAGATATCTAGAACTAAAAGAAATGAATGAAATGAAGTCAGATCTCATGTACTGGCTATAGAAGATATAGGTTATTCGGTAAATTAAAAAAAGGTTGCTATAAAATTTAATTACAGGGTAAATTTTGGCTCTTTCATGAAGGAAACGGATTGATCCGACACAACTGGTGATAGCATAATTATAATTTACTTCAAACTGAAGATATAAAATAGTTATGCTTGTTGATATATAATATTCCATAAATAGAATATTTTTTATTGAAAAACAGTAAACACCCAGTACTTAAAAGTAGTTGGGAGTGGACAGTAAAATATATTCTAAGGCAACAAGTTGTCATTTCACATGACTACAAATATATTCTCTAAAAATCAATTCTTTACTGTGATCAGAAGCCAAAACATGCATTCCCAATTATCCCATAGTCTCTAGAATATTTGGGGACATACTAGGTAATTATAAATGTCACTGTAACTGAGATCAGTGAATTAATAAATTAATATGGAAATAGGCAATGTTTAGACCTGTAGAACATGATTATCCACTCATAAACATTACATACCTATTTTCCAAATCATACGATCACTTCAAAATGAAGAAAAGGACAAAAACTGCAAAATTCATTCCCAATTACTCTTACTGATAATTCTCAATAAAAAATATTATTTATTATGGAAGCAGAGAATAAAGTTATTATTATAATTTTTGATAGTGAAATTTTTCAAACTAATTACGAATATTGAACTACAGAAATTATTGGACTAAGAAGTACTATAATCATCATAAAATTCGAGATTTTGATCGATCTCTATGCTTCAGATATCCCTAAGTCAGAAAAAAATTTCAGGAATTATATCTCTCAGACTATCTGGCTATTAATATGGTCACTCTAAAACGGACGAGCTAGGCAAATAAAATTCAATATGTGATGATCAATTCAATATGATCAATGCAACAAAATTGGTGATATTTATCAAATTGTTTCTGAGATTTGTTTGTCAGTCCTTCTCTTTGCCTCTATAACTGAAAAAGTCAATGAGCTAGACGGATGAAATTTTTCATAATGTCTTATGACAGAAACTGCAGATATCTATAAAGTTTTTGATTCTATATTTCAAGGATGAAATATGTGTCAGTCTTTCCGTTCGTACACATTGAAAGTGAGAGCTCAAAAATACATTAAGTATTACAGATAGATATACAATTTTGGATCAAATCCGTCGAAGAAATAACTATATATCTATTTGTGAATCCGTTTAAAATAAACATAAAAATTCTTGAATGTGACAGTCCAAATACATAGAATTGTATTTATAATGTTAGATTTATATCAATCTTTTTGGAACCGGATGTTCAAAGAGTAGAGATCACAAATGCATATTTGATTCTCGTGACTTTTTGCACCTACATTGCACACCGAATTGTGAAAATAAATGAGCATGTTGAGGGGAAAACATTCCTGATGATTGGGATTATATCTGTCTAATTTCAAATGTGGTTTTTGGACCAAAATTCTACAACTTTATCAATTTTCATAAAATGTTTGTACCGACTGTTAATGTATCTGCTGCTGAAAATCATCAATCAGAAAGAATGGCCCATTTCTGTCTTTCCATACTGTTCTACAGTATTATTTCAATAGACTATTAGCAATTTAAAATCATTTATAAAAGCTGCCAAGAATATGCTAAATGTATTATGAGAATAATTAAACTACTGAAAATAAAATGGAATCATAAATAAAATTGTAATTTAGAAGTAAAATAACATGGAAGTATTTTCAACCTTTTTATGCCAACAAAATTAGACAATTGTAATTATAAATGAAAAGAAAAATTTGAAAAAGTGTCAAAAATACTTCAATTAAACAAAATAGAAAATATATTTCAGCTAAGCAAAACACAAATTTATTTTTGCCAGATGATAAACAACAATAAACATAAAAAAGTGAGGGAGTGCATTTATTTTTAATGGATAGCATCATTTCATTAAAAAAAAGAAGCAATTTCTCTTTCTGAAACTAACCTTTTTTTATTCTTATTAATATTTTCCTCTTTTCCACTAAACATTAATTCTAACATTCCATAAGAATTTTTATCTCTTTTTTAAGAATAAAGGAATGTAACCTTTAATTAAATTTCTTATATAAGATTTTTTTTTGTTGTTATTTTCTGGAAGTTCCATTAATTAAATATAGGATCATCTCTTCAATGAAGTGGAAAAACTGCAACTATCCTTGCGGCAGGTTACTTTAATAGTTGAGATTTTTTTCTCTTTCTTTATATTATGTGCCATTTATTTCTAAAAATGCCATTTTTTATTTGTATTAATCGGGAATGGAATGAAAATATTTGCTTGAACTTTAAAAAATAGTACTATTCACATGTGTATTGTCTGTGGAAATTAATAACTTTTCAAATACATTTTCCTTATTACTATTTTTGAATTTAAACGACTTACCACTCATATGTATCTTTCAGTTCTGTGTATTGCTTTATGAACTTGATATGCCTGCTGTATTGGATTGCATGATCATTAAAATATTCTTATCACCATATAAGGCATATATTCGATTTTTTATCAATAGAAAATTTAGTGCTATCTAGACATAATATTTTAGTTTTATAAGCATGAATTAGATGGACTTTTGTCAATGCTGATGATTCAAGATGGAAAATATTAAGAATCGAAACGTCAGCTATTTCAGACAAAATAATCACATCATTATTTTCTACTTAACACTCAACATCAACTGTTGATATTTTCGACTGGAAACAAATATTGTTAGTTGTTTGGAGGAAATATATAAAACATACTCTAGGAAGAAACTCTATTTTATCTTCTAAACAGTTAAAATTTTACTGGCATTTTTTTTTATTTTCATTTTTAACTAGGGAAAAAATATGCCTATTATAAGAATATTATTAGAAGAAATAATAAAGTTGCTTTTTCATTATTAATGAAAATAAAGATCTCGGTGTATGCGCATAGTAACAATGAAGCCAAAGGAAATGTTTCACATTCAGTTTTCCAAAAATAAAGGCAATATTTTTTTAATTTAAAAACGTCTAACACATTTAAGGCTGTGATGGTTTTTTAACCCTAGAATGCATGACTTTTTATTTTGTTTACAAAAAAATGCATGTGTTGAATAGCTGTATATAATTTAGGAAATTTATTTAGAATTTTTAAAAAAAATTTTTCATAAAATTAAAAAAAAAATTAAATGAGCCAAATGGGTACATTATGAATTAAATAATATCCCAGTGACATAAATCACATTATAATAGTTTTACGATAAAAAATAAAAGTCTCTTTTTTACCAATATATTTTTTTACATTGCAAGAAAAAATTCATACAACAGCCATCTAGATATTTTTCCAAGTTTCCAGTTTAAATATAACTACAGTATATCTATTTCCATAGATTGGTATTTTCTACAAATGTTTTTCAAAAATAATTCAAAAGAAAGATTTCCAAACACTCAATGTTGCCCTTTAGAATAGTCATTTGAAGCTTATAAATGGAAATAAAAATGTGTTGCCAAAGGGCTACGCGATGCATTGTATGGTTAAATAATGTCTCGGCTTCAGAGCAGGAATGTTCCATGTTTATAAACAGATTCCACCAAATCTTAACCGCGATTATGGAACACGCTTAAATCCGACGTAGAGAGTCAAACGTCCCCCCCCCCCGCTCCTATGGTGCTGGAATTTGGAAGGGTATGAGGCTTAAGTACCAACCAATATCAAACAATCACAATATAGAAGGCATGATAAGTCATTAAAAGAATAAAGCACTGGGAACGTGGTTTTTGAATTTTATAATAACTTGAAATAATAAAAAAAAGTCCATGTAACTACATGAAAACTGGCCGTCAAGTTTCATAAGATCGATAGCAGCACCTCCTTCAAATGAATGCTACAAAACCCCTACCCGCAAGCTTGGTCCCTCTTATTCTATCACATTTTAATTTTATTTTAGAAAAAATAAAGTAACAGTAAAATTAAACCAAAGAGAACTTTACTGAATAACTAACATGGAACTAACTATCATTACTGAAGAAATCACCGTCATTAATTCGATGACGTGCAAAAGATTCTTAAGTTCGCTTCAAAAATTCATGACAAATAATATCCACATAAATTGAAAGAGGAATTCGAATCAACAAAATCTCCATCCTATCATTCTACTACTTGGGAGGAAAATTATTCTTGAATATATTCTTCAATAACCCATGACACATGTTACACTATGTCAAAGCATATATGGTTGTCAAATTTTATAAGAAAATTCTAAAACATTTACAAACAAGCATTGCCATTTTAAATTTTCTTAATGTTTCTGCAAATATTGAATGCTGCATTGGCATGAGAGTCTAGCTATCGGAGATATCAATCTCATTACTGCTCCCTACATTCTAGCTGAAAATTATTGAACTTCTGTCAGAGCATTTTTACAATGAAACATTAATCCAGTCTCATATTTTTTTGACACACTGTATCAAAATCAAACTCAAAATAACAAAAAGTGTATCACATCATGTATTTATGCTTCATCAGAGCGTCGGTGATAGTAAAACTGAAAGACAGAAAAACACTATATATTTCATTTAAATTATGTACTGTGTCATTATAAAAATCTTTGTTGATGGATGAATCTATAAATATTACATTTCTCAAGGAAATGAAATGCAGTTTTAAATGCAGGCATTTTGAGGTATGTGCTCAAGAAGAGCGTGAAAAGTGAGAGTTTAGTTCTCAAAGCCACGGTTGAAGTAAAAACAAATTTAATTTGATAAAGTAACATTGAATAATTTTTCATTAAAATTTCATATTGATAGTGAATATCCATAAGTGACTTTGTAATAGTAGCTGTAGTAAAAGAAATGCTGGCACTCGACAAAAGCTAAGAAAAAAGAAAAGAAAAAAAAACTGTGCCTTTCATTAGAATGTGATTTTCTCCCTTCCTGACGTCACATTCCACACTGTGTCTCAAGAAATATTTAACAGAATGTTTCACGTGGAGAGGGGGGGGGCAGTACCACCTTCCGAGATATCAAGTAGAGTATTTTGCTGCTGGAATCCAGAAAAGATGTAGTTGTTTATCATTGCTTTCCAGGGACTAACATCTACCATATACGTTCAGCAGCAACCGTTTCAAAAAATTAAAGACAGAAGATAAAAGCTCTCTCACCTTTGCTTCGTGTAGCGGAAGTGAAATCACATCATTAAGTCTTTTCTGTGATTAGTACACTCAGTGCTTCGAATTTACCATCTCTGTCAAAAAATGCACCTCGTCCGTTCACACAATGTGTAAAACTGTAAATTGTCGCCATACCGAATAAAGAATTGGTTTATAAAATTTAAAAGTAATTTGATTCCAGGCTCCTATAGTACCTGATCAAGCTGGAAGAGATACGGAAAAAAAAACAGAATATTGAGGGCAACAGGCAAATCCAACACGGGTAAAATATTTCACATTCTTACCAGACAATTAATTTTATCGCCTTTAGCACTGTCCAAGCAACCTCGATAGAAAGTGGTAGTCGATGAGGCCGAGGACATTCGGCTGCCCCACTAGTTTTTTTCAAATTTGGTGTCAAGTCATATACAGCTTGTAGAGAGTATGAGTCTCGTTGTAGCCAATGATTTCCATGATAGACACGCAGTAGCATTTTGGGTATTTGATACACATTGTAGCATTTTGAGTATTCAGACAATAAAAGCTTCACCATTTTACACTACTGTTTCATTGTTAGCTACTTCTGCAAGTCAAAGTAGAAGAAAGACAGATATGGCACAGAAATCATAGTGCCTTTTCTTTGATAAAGGGCATTGACCTCAACCATATGGTTGAAGTCAATCCTTATGGATATCTTACACCAAAACCTAAAAATATGCATACCTTGGTAATTTCTCATTTTGAAAGAAAATAAGTTAGATCTGCTGAGAGTCAAACTACGGTGCAGAATGCGTCATTAAGAGAAAAGAAATTTGCACTATGCCAAACGCCAAGGTAGCTTAAAATATTTTTTTCATAGTGTCTGCAGAGTATCAACGTTTTTTCATACTTCAGGTACAATTTAAACACCATTTATTGTTCTTAACTGGGAAGATCACATTTGAATTAAAAAAAGAGTTAGTGTTATTACTTGAAACTTTTGAAATTTTGTCAATGCAACCGTAGCTATCAAAATGGTCTTTTTTTTAATATCATTCTTCATATATTCTTGCATTTCATTTCTTTAATGTTTCTTTATTTTTATAATAGAGTTCTATGACACAGAAGACACAACGACCGACAACTGATTCAGTAGCAGAATGAAAAGCAACTGTAAAACCTTATGGCCAAAATGCATTTAAGTGATAGTAGAGTAAGATTTTTATGCGTTTCGGAGGATATTTTTCAAGGCCTTTTCCTTTTAATTCAAGTTTGTTTTTAAAAACTCTCTATTAGATATTTAATGAAAAATACAATGAACAAAAAAAATAAACCAACAAAATTAGACCTTTCATTATTTACTATGGAATTCAGAAATCACAATCATAATTAAACTCTAGATTATTACAAAGCAAAACATAAAATTTCGAAAAATTATCGGAATTGAAATTTCTTTTCAGTAACGTTTTAATGCCAAACCTGAAAGGACTGATTTACATAGATTCAAAAGCATCAAACTGAAAGATGCAGCAATTTATGCATTGAGGCAATTTTCAAGTTAGCTAGTCTTCTGATCTTTCAAAAAATGATGCCGCTTCATTCTTTCTACTAATTCAAAAATATACTGACGTGATGAGATAAAAGTTTTAAAAAATTATAATAATAAAAGAGGGAAAATCCAGATAATGAAGTCAACATGGTAGCTTTTCAAAATTCAACTCATTTGTATGCACATTGAATATTAACGAAGCTTGTTTTCTAAGAAAAAGAGTAAGAAAAAAACACGAAAAAGTATCTAATATCTGCGAGAACATGCATATTAAAGGCTTAATTAAAAAACCGTGGTCTAATCAAAATGTATAAAAACAATGAATTCCGAAAAAAAAATTTAGAATCCTTCGATATCTTCTACGATGAAATAAATTCATTAAAAAACTGATAATACCAAAAATGAAAAAAGCAACAAATTGCTGACTAAAATGACACAGGCTTTTCTTTGTTTTTAATGCAAAAATTCAAAAACGGTTTTCCATCAAGCTTATTTTTCTCTCTTCTTGCTTAGAATATCAAAAACCCTTCTATATTTTCAGCTATTTTGTTTTTATTAAGGTTCGCCCTTTGTTTGAATATGTTTTAATATTCGAAGTCTCTATGTCGAAAATAATTAATATCCTGAAAAGAATGAAGATGATATTCTTTGTTTATTACTTCGATGTGATGCTTGAAACTGAATACATATTTCATTACATACATTATTAATCTTTGCTGATGACATTCTATTCTTCGTTAGGGAACAATCTTTAATATATTTTAAAGGTCGCAGTGCATTTAATTATCTACTTCTTCACTTTACGTTATCATTGAAATTGGTTTCTGCTCCTATAATAGGAAAATCTATTAATAAATACTGAATAACTTTATTTTCATTGACTTTTCTTTGTTCAATTTATTATAAAACATGCTTTCAAATGCCTTTGTTTTTTCATAGACACAAAAATACATTTAACCGAGTCAAGAAATAATGATTTTCTTAGAGACCCGTTAGATCCGCCCTATTGGACTACGTCATGAAACTTATGAATGCCATGACTATCTCAAAGCATCGCATACTGGAACGTTACATCGATAAAATTCAGACAATGAAAAAATAAATACATTTAGCTTTTTAATTAGAACAATATTTCAGTAATTTCTTCAACGTCCCTCAAGTTTCTTCAAAATGATATTTGTATAAAAAAAAAACTAAACTAAAGACTATCACCTGCTACATAAATTTGTTTCGATACATTTACGAAAACTGGTTCCTTCTGATTCTGATTTTGATTTTTCATTTTTCTAGGCTTTTCAAATTTTTAAACCTGAGACATAAAACTTAAAGAAAAATTTACTATAATTGCTTTCGTCTAAAAAATTATATAACTGCTTATATATAAAACTGAAAAAATAATTATAATTATATTACAAATTATTTTTATAATAGAATATTTTTTAAATGCATTTCAACAACAGGGTATGTTCTATTTCAATTTCTATATAAAAAGAAAGTGACAAGAGAAGTGTTAAATTAGTGTATAATTAGTGAAACACTTTAAATCTGAATTCAATTTTATTAATTTTTTTATTATTTTAATTAACAACCAGAATTCGTAAATCATGCGGTTGGATTGGTTGGATAAGACGATGGGCAACTGTATCAATCGATCTATAAAGTTAGACATTTTCTGAAAGATGGGGCTTTCGCTAACATTTTTGTTTATTCATTACAGTGACATAACAATCGGGGGACAAGAGGGTTATTGTTGCTCCCAAGGCAACTAAATTCAAAATTAAAAAATGAAGATAAAAAAAATTTTTAATTAAAAATTAAACTAAATATTCACCCATTTTACTAAAAAGTGTAAATATCGCATGTATTGAAATCGTCTTTCCTAGTCATTTCAATCAATCTTTATTTAAAACTAAGACCTTACTTTTTTCCATTTAAGGAAGGTAATATATATAATGTTACAAATCTGTAATTTTGCTACCCGGCACGAATAGTGTCATCGTGAGAAAGACCGTTGTAAGATCTGTGCTGAGCGGCTGCCGCGTCAATGACCTGAGAGCTTGGCGACGAATTTGACGAGTTTGGCGACTAAATGGATCATACTGGAAAGTTCGAGAAGTTTCACGATTCATCCAGTAGGAATCAAGATACATTCAGATACGCCCTGATTGGTCTGAAGATTCTGGCCCCGCCACCGGAACTATAAAAGACGAGCACTCTGAAGCTGGGAAGAAGTTGTGTGGATCGTCAAAAGTTGTGTGTGAGAGGAGTCGGAGTCTCCAACAAATAAGAGAAATTAGAGGATGAGACAGCAAGCACACAAACAATATATATATATATATATATATATATATATATATATATATATATATATATATATATACATATATATATATATATATATATATATATATATATATATATATATATCATATGATACGAGTGTAATATACCACGTTAACACTTCCTTTCAAAATCCACTGCACATTCTGTAAATTCAAAAAAGAAAGGAGCAACTTGCCATTACAGCACAAAGTAAGACAATGTGCTGTTAAAAGACACGTTCAGATATTGATTTCATCTGTTGATGTTTATTATTTATGGTACAGACTGTTACTTACTCCTCCGAGAAAAGTCATCAATGTAACTTTTTAAAAAAATATGGGAAAGATACTACCGAAGCATCCTCCCTCCTCAAGATCTTTTCAAATGTTTTCTGATATCTACCTTAAATAATGTCAAAAGTGTTAAATTGTGAAATTTTTTAATGTAATGTTATTTATTCATTTTTTAAGTAATATTAATTGTGCACAAAGTAAAAACATATATAAAATTCTTTGGATCATATATACTGTGTTATAATGTAATCATGATGATCCTATTGAATATAAACCTGGATTTTTAGATATAAACATAATTATTTTTAATTTAATGAATTCTCAGATTCAAGTTCATTATCACTTTCTCTAAATTGATATAAACCTGTAGGTGATTAGTAGGACTCTTTAGGTTCTTACTGAACATGTGCCACTCTTCCGAATCTAACAAAACAAAATAAGTAAGTCCTTGCCCCTAATTCCTAATAAATCCCTTCATTCTTTATTTTGCGCGCGAAACTTGACTCTAATATAAATGTGTGAATGTTAGATAAACGGTTCAAAAATTAAAAATCGTGTCGACAAAAAAAAGAACAATTTTCGTCCATTGAAGATGTTTCGTCCATTACTCGTTGATGAAAAGTCAAATGCAGAAATAAGGTAAAAAAAAAAAAAAAAAAAACTCTTACTGTGCATGAAGGAACTGGACAAATATATTTCAATCGGTTGTGACACGTTCAATTTATTTCATTAAGTGAAATAAAAATATCCTAAGTACAAAAGAATAATAATAAGGTAAAACAATAGGAGAAAACTAGACGGTCTCGAAAGCTAATAAGTATTAAATTTTAAATATTTCTATTTAATGTGTATGTTGAATCAACTTGAAGAATGTCCTAAACTGGAGCATGTTGGTTCATTGTCTTGTTTGTAATTAAATTTATTAAATAATACGAAATAATTTTTTGTTTAAAATTATCTTATATTCTTGGATACATTAGAATAAATAAAGATTAATTTTGGAATTAGTTTATTATATCCATGTAGAATTATATCCATATCCATATCCATGTAGTAGAAAGACAAATATCTAAAGTGTAATGGCAAAATGGAAGAATCATTTTTCATCCAAAGGAGATTTGGATTTGCTTGTATTTTTCTGACGCAAGAGCAATGGTTTTGACTATGCTGAGCCAAACCAGAGTTAAAATCACTTCAGTCTGCAACTATCAAAAGCGGATAGTGCACAAGAGTACTTAAGAACAAACATGTTTAAATCCTCCAACGGGGAACTGTCTATAACTGGAACAAAACTACTGCCAGTCTTGTGTTTAGAGAAGAGATAATTTTCTTATTGTTTTTAGTAGGTTTACATGTTCTGGATTTAATTAACATAAATATTGCAAACTAGACATCATAACTTTCTATTTGGAGCGTGCAAGAGACAGAGAGAGAATGCGAAAAAGAAAGAAAAAGCACATTATTCAACTTTCTTAGTTTAAAATATTTTCATTAGTCATCTTTCAGTAATGTTTTTTCAACATGCAGAATAAACTGTAAGCAGAGTAGGGGGATTCAAGTTCTCAGTCATTTGAGTTTCTATTAGCCAGACAAAATTAAAATTTTAAAAAAATAGAATAAATCATCGCAAAAAGAATGGCTTCGTGAATACACTTTTAAAAACAGATGGAAAAATAACAACATAAATTCTGCAATTTCAATCCCTTATTTATAATGATTTATTGACCGATTTTGTTTCTGGTAAATAGTTCGTTTTCCTTTTCTAAAGAAATGGACGAAATTCTTTTCACTCAGAAGAATCGTTTTTAAAATTTTCAATCTAATAGAAGAATGAATAAAGTGATTCTACTCTCTCCAAGGATTTCAACCCATTTCCACATAAATGCACACCTGGTGACAACTTTTTTTCAATGCTTGAAGCATCGTAAAACTAAAGTGTTCTGGGCATGCCAATCTGGTACATATTTGATTTGACAGCGGGTTAAATTTGCTGCTAATAATTATAATGCACATATTTCGATACTGATATATCGCCTGACCATGACTCTTTATTTATAAAATTGGGCCTTTCCTTTTTAGAACGGGATATTAATTCAATAATTAAGTTTTAATGCATCGTCATGCCTTTATCATGAAAGCTATTTATAAGTACCGATTATTAAAGAAATAATTGCTGACAATGCATCTCTTCAGAAATCTATACATTTAATCCTCTCACTTCTTTTAAGATATAATTACTTTAATTAGATTAGAAAAATACTTCATAATATTCTTTTACAGATTATCCAGATATAAGTTTATCTTAAGATATAATTACTTTAAATGAATTAGAAAAATATTTCACAATATTCTTTTACAGATTATCCTCATATAACTTTGTCTTAAAATATAATTATTTTAATTGAATTAGAAAAATACTTCACAATATTCTTTTACAAATTATCCTGATATTTGTCTTAAAATGTAATTACTTTAATTGAATTAGAAAATACTTCACAATATTCTTTCGCAGATTATCCTGATATAACTGTGTCTTAAGATACAATTACTTTAATTAAATTCGAATAATACTTCACAATATTCTTTTACAGATTATCCTGATATGACTTTGTCTATCAGATTTTCTCAGTTATAGCAGAACCTATAAAGGGCGTAAGCAAGTTTATTGTAGTCACATCCATATAATCAGAAGCTAAGGTAGGTGCATTTCAATATTTTTTAAATATTCTGTATTTTAATCGTAATTTTTTTACAAAAACTTTTATAACGATTTTTTATAAGATTTTCCTGTTAAAAAAAATTATAATTTTCTGAACCAGCGGAATTATTTTCAGCGAAACATTTGACAGTTCTCCTCTTCACTATCCATCCACAACTATGGTATCTCCTTAATTAATTGCCCCCATCAATATTCAGCAATATTCTTTTACATATTATCCTGATATCCTTTTCTCTATTTGTTGCAATAATAGAACAACCAGAGGGCATACGTTAGTTTATACAGTCACCTCCATATAATCAGAAGCTAAGGTAGATGCATTTTAATTATTTTTAAATATTCTACAGAACTTTTATAGCAATTTTACATAATATATTCCAGTTACGAAAGTATCATTTACCAAATCAGCAGAATTATTTTGAGCGAGAAACATTTGACAGCTCTCCATTTACAACAATGATATCACGTTAACAAACTGCCCCCATCAAAAACAATTGTAATCCCGAATGCTGGGAGTAACTACACGTCTATAACACGCAGAATGAATTGCTTCCAAAAATTGACGGCATCTTCCTCACACAAAAGGCTAGACACTCCCAGAATGAATCTCATTTAATGTGTTTATTGTGACTTTAAATCACATTTTAAGTAAACTAGTCCTTTGAGCGATGGTCCTGATACTTGTGAAGTATGATCCGAAGTGGAAGGATCCAGCGCAGTAAGCTTTCCAGAGATGTAACTTTGTTAATTACTGGATTATCTGCCTGGAGATAGCATTCTTTAGGTGGGAGGGCGAGAGAGCTAATGACGTTGGGAGGACTTTAAATAAATAGTGTGGAACTTTTAATTAAATGCATAACCCCGTTTTAACAAGTTTTCATGGATAAGATGATAAAGGATAGATGAATCACTGACTTTATTCCGTGTAATGGTCTTACATTTTTTATTGTTTCACTCATGATGTGTTGTCAGTGGATAGCTTAGATTCTTTGTATTGGATTAGATAGGTAATCCTGCTTAAGACACTAGGTAATAAAATGATGGGTGGAATCGCAATGGTGTGCATACAGATACGCTTTAACATATGAATTTTGGGAATGGATATGCTATTTAAATGATACGGTAGCTAAGGAAAGATTAATCAACAGTTTTCTTTCGATCGAATGACATTCGATTTTCCATTGTTTTATTCACTATACTCTATCGACTAAAGAATGCAATCGCTATTTTTCCTATAATTTTAGTTAAATAGTAATTAATGTATGAAGACGATATGTAAATAAAATTATGTATTAATCATGTTGTTTCTAAGGGCACTTGTCTTAGACAAGCCCACTGACTTTAGAAGTCAGTGATTTTAAACCAAGGGTGCTTCTCTTGTTTTTCAGTAGAGCTATCTAGGGCCAAGAGTACGACTTAGTTATACACATGTCACTACCCTTTTTACGAAGCTGACTTCATTCATGTATTTCATTCACAGATCGTAATTTAGACCTGAATCAGAGAACGATCACCCCTGATCCAGTTGTTGATGCGAAGAATCTCAGTGTTCTCCAAAAATGTATTTTGATATTATTATTTATAAAAAAAAAAATCAACCTTTGGTGAGAAACTTTTTCAGTTTTATATAATTCGCTTCATTTCCCAATGTGTGCAAGTATTTTAGCCAAAAAAGAAATTCTGAAATACAAAATTCACTTACTATTTCCATGAAATACAAAATTCACTCACAATACCATTTCCATGAAATACAAAATTCACTCACAGTTCCATTTCCATGAAATACAAAATTCACTCACAGTTCCATTTCCATGAAATACAAAATTCACTCACAATACCATTTCCATGAAATACAAAATTCACTCACAATACCATTTCCATGAAATACAAAATTCACTCACAGTTCCATTTCCATGAAATACAAAATCCACTCACAGTTCCATTTCCATGAAATACAAAATTCACTCACAATACCATTTCCATGAAATACAAAATTCACTCTAAGTACTATTTCCATGAAAGCAAAAAGAGTGTTTTTTTTTTTCCTTCAAAAGCGATGATAGGCAGTGAATAATAATTATTCCATATTCAAAATCCTGAAAAGATAATTTAGATAGCGATGATACAAAATATCGGGTTTTCAGTGATTTGAATGTTTTGTAAATTATCAACAATTAACAGTAAATGACATTTTAAAATTAAATTTTTGCTTGTTTCAAAATAAATATAGGAAGCATCATATTAGGACAAAAGCAAATTAAAATTGAAATCATCTTTTTTAATTAAATTAAAACTTCTGAACTGATTCAAACTGTTAACAATCTGATATATTTACTATCATTAATAGTTTTAAAAGAATTTATCACTATATTTTGTTAAAACATTCTATTGTGCTCTGTGCAAAAACTTTGATTTATTTCAATTTTTGTTAGTAAGATACATAATTGGATGTCACAGGTTCGAATCTGTAACTATCGAATATTTTGAGGCATATGAGAGCCTGACTAACGTTAAATTTGTTGGACAAACCTCCGAAAGGATGTAAGGTCAGATGCCATTGTCACATCAGATCACAATTCAAAATTGTAGAAATTTGTCCTCATTTACCATAGAGGATGTTAATATACCATTAAAAAAGTCTTTACAGTTTTTACTTTTCCGCTTGCAAGAATGCCAGAACAGATGCTTGAAACAACTATACAAAATTTTTGTTGCAGTAATCACTTGAGTTCAGAAACAAAACGATTAAAAACCAGTCAGAATTGTCCCCATGAACATTTCTCGCACACCCTCTCAATAAAGATCTTATATTTCGCTCCCGTCGGGCCGCGGTGGCCTGGTGGTAAGGTCTCGGCTTCGGAACCAGAGGGTTCCAGGTTCGAGACCCGATTCCACCGAAGAACCGTCGTGTAAGGGGGTCTGTTGCACGTTAAATCCGTCCTGACCAAACGTCCTCCCGCCGGTGTGGTGTGGAGAGGGGGGTGCCAGTTCAAGCGTCGTCCTCGTCATCTGACCGTGGTTCAAAATTACGAGGTCCGTCCCAAAATAGGTTGCTTCAAACGGGACGTTAATATAACAAAAACTAAACTAAAACTTTCTCTCCCGTCAAAAAATCGTGGAACTTGGGATAAGCTTAGAAAAGCTACGAGAACTCAGATTTTTATTTTCCCACATGTCAGTGGTTCACTTCGTAGTGTGGAAAAGGCTGACTCATGTACTTGTGTATTAATTGCTTGCCATCGGCCAGCAATAGTTACAAAATATTGATTTTAGGCGTGAATGTAGCTTTTTCATTGAATTTGGCTTGCCATCTTTGGCGATTAATCAGTGAAAAATACCAGAAAATCGAATACGGGAAATCGAATCGAATCAATGTAGGGCACTTTTTTTCTACGCATTTATACAAAAAGAACTGCAACTGCCGTCACAAGATCAGATACCAAATTTCCCTCATTAAAATGATTGCGTTTTTGAATGACAGAGTTTACATGCATGAGAAAGCACAAACCGGTCAACTCTTTGACAGATTTGATTCAAAATTTAATAAGAATCTATACTTTACTTGTTAAAACTGTGAATGAAATTTCATTGACTTAAAGTATTCTGTTTTTGAATCATTGTATCTACATGTATGCAGAAAAAATAAATAGGCGTTCAACTTCTTCACGGATTTGGTTCCAAATTTGCTGCGGATATAAATTAAAGATGTTAAACCTATGCACCAAATTTTATTTACGAAACTTTCTATGCTTTATAGTTATTATTTTCACTTTTATTCTAACACACTCTGAATGGATTTCAGCTAAAATTCGATAGAAATAAACAAATTTGGTATAAAAACCGTTTACCAAATTTCATTCTTCTAGCTGAAAGCGTTGTCGAGTTATCATGTTATACCATCAGACATAATGCCAAAAATATGTTTTACGGACTCAGGGAGTGCGGAAACGAGAGATTCGACAAAATCTGAAGTTCGAATTTTTTTAACAATTACAATATTTTGTCTTTAGTCATATACAAGAAAATAAAATGTAACCTACTCTCAGGCCGTGGAGAGATACGTATCTCAAAAAAAAAAATGATTTCTTTACTTGAGATATGTATAAATGCGAATGAAATGATACGTATAAATTAATATATTAAAAAATTAATATAAGTATTGATACGTATAAATTAATATCTTGTAATATGTATAAATTCTAATACGTATAATTACAGAAATTTTTTCTTAACCTGTAGAAATCACAAAAAAAAATATTTATGAATAATTTGATCAAATATTATAGTTGTGACAATAAATGTTAACCTTGGATGAAAGAAAGATGAAAAAGATCAGAAATCCAATATTCCTGTACATAAACCTTCACTCATTCGATCCTTTTTCCTCCTGATTATATTCCTGTTTTAATGATTTATAAGCACAGATGTTCAAGTATATGTTTAGAAGTAAAAACCTTTATTTATACTTTGCTGTTTTAAATGTGTTTTTTTCACTTGATTTTTAACCTTTTTCACTTAAACAAAGCTCAGTAATTTTGAATCTAAAGATACAATATTTTTAAAATTTAGAAAGGAGGAAAATTTTGTAGAAGAGAAAGTCATTTTTAATTGTATGATACATTCTTGAAATACCTATTGAGGGAAACTGATCCTCATTTATATTATTTTAGATGAAAAGTAGAGACAGCATCATGCGCCAAACCTTACTTAACATGCTGTTAAATTCGTGCTTTCATTTTTTTAATGAAACTAGCTAGAAATGCAATACGATTTCAAATCATTTATTTTTCTATTCAGAAGTTACTTTTGATATTGCATTAAATGATTGTAGCTTCTATTATATCCCATTGATTCAACAGGACATTGAATTAATTTTTAAATTTAGTCATTGTATAAAATTGTAGGAATTACGAATTAATAAACAATGGTATCTAGTAATATAAAAAAACATTACAACTAATACATCACAAAAAAATATTCTGTAGAAAATTTATTTTTTAAACATGTCTAACTCTATCTTAAAATTTATGAAAAAGAACTTTCTACTTCCGCAAGAGTTGACTTTCATTTAAGACAAACAGAAAAAGGGAAGCACTCGGCTACGTGTAAGTTAGAAGCTGGAGGGAGCGATTTCCCAAATATGATACTCTTCGTTTCAGTGCAAATGCAAGAATTTTCTGCAATATATATTCAAACAAAGCAAAAGAAATCCAAAATTTTATGTATTTTTCTGAAGGGATGACGTTTGAGACTGCAGTGTTCTTTGCTCTTCCCTATTCCATTGTTATTTCCTTTCCTCCATCCCCTATTTAATGAAGTGACCACCTCATTTCTTTTCGCTCTAAGAAATAGAGTCCAGCTTGCATGAGATCTAAAATTCAAAAATGCGAATATAAGAAGTGTGGTCCTCCCTCAACGAAAAAGAGTAGTAAGAGAGGAGCAAAGGAATCAAAGTATTTTGAACTCTATTTCCGTCAAAAAATCAAAACGATGCTCTTCGCTTTCTTATATTTTTATCCTCCATTTTTTAATGTCTGTGACTAGTAAGGGTGGAAGAATGGGAATGGAAATGGAAAAATTCTTTTCTGAGATTCAACCAAGAAAAGGATGTTTTTATTTGTCTTGTGTTTCACGCGAAGAATGCAATAGTTTGATACAGAAGTACTGCTCCCACTTCGCTGTATATTTGTTTTACTGAGTAGGCTTTATCCAATAAAATTTAAACATAATTTTTAAAAATTACATCAGATTAATATTTTCACATAAAGTGGTGTATTTCTGTAATACTAATCTACTCTACTTCGTACATTTACTGTAGAGTTCATAGCACTGCCTTGCTTGTTGTGTATACATTTATTGCACTTAAAAAAATTAAAGAAGAGTTTATTTATATTTTAGCAATCCCACCAGGGGGGCATCTCAAGTATAAGCATGAGAAGCTTCTGGTATGGTGGTTGGTTCTCGGTTCCTAGAAAGGCAAAGAAATGATGTTTGGTCGGCTACCCCTTACCGATGATGGGACGTACCTCCCACAGGAGGTGTTATACCGTGGCCGGTGATGGCCCTTAGGTCTCAAACTCAGTTTTCGTCAATGCTGTCGTGATGATCCGGTCATTCAGATTTATCCGTGTGTCTAGGACGGGTCAGCGAAGTCAACTTGTGATTGTGATTATATTTGTAACAATGCCGATAGATTAATCGATATTCGTTCGTTTAAAGTTCCTTCGAATTAAAATAAATTAAAAGATTTATTTGCACAATTTATTTACAAAATTGAAGTTGAGTTTTGAAAGTTTTAAAAATTGCAACCCTATAAATTTCACTTGCAATTGTCTACCCATTCATTTCTTCATAATAACATCATTTTATTATAATGGAAAATCAGTAAATTTCTTAATTTTAAAAATTTCGTATCGACTTATTACAGAAAAAAAAACGCAACATTTTCAAGATGGTTTCTTCTCTGATAAAAATTTAAGATGGAATTAAAAATAAGACTTGTCAAGTCAAATGGAAGCTTCTTTATTTTTTCTTTGTGAATTTTCTTCAAACATTCTGTGTTAGAATGTATATTGATATGAAATTTTCTTTTAATTTTAACAATAGTTGAAATCTTACTAAACCAGCTTCTCGAAGAATTTAATCCAAAATGACAAACATATTTCATATTATTGTATATTTGGTGGATACCTGTAAAGAACCAGTCTTCCTTTTTTTATTTGCTAGCTGGTTAACTTTATTCGAACTTAAATAATTCAACAGCTGCTTTAAAAATAGAATATTAGAACACAAAAATTAAAAAATCTTTTTTTTTTCAATATAAAACAACATGCATTTCCTGGTTTTCGATCACAATGAAAAATTTATAGACGTAGTAAATTACTTACACATAGTATAAAAACATTTTTATGTTTTAGTTTATCCAAACATTAAAACTGTATAGAAAGTTCAAAGAATGTATAATTCTCTTTATTCTTTGAGCTTCATGCTAAATAGTTCTCATTTAAATGATATCACTACTGTTCTATAGAAAAGTTCAAAATGAACAAAGAGTATGTGTGTCTATTAATTTGGAAATTGATGGTAATATTTTTTTTCTAAAGGCTGGGCATGGAAGATGCTCAGGAATTATTTCTTTCTGGTTAGCTCAAAATATAATCAGATGCTCAAGTAATACCATAAAAAGCAAATTTTCAAATTTTGATTCTTTTATTA
The DNA here is from genome assembly GCF_947563725.1 of Argiope bruennichi. Classification (NCBI taxonomy): domain Eukaryota; kingdom Metazoa; phylum Arthropoda; class Arachnida; order Araneae; family Araneidae; genus Argiope; species Argiope bruennichi. The sequence goes on from NC_079162.1 coordinate 124,031,124, forward strand.
AATTCAAATTTTTTCGTAATATTTTAAAATTAGATTTTGTCAAACTCTCAAACATTTCATTCGTCGCAGAAGAAAGCTTTCTTAAGGCACTCTTGAATATATATCATAAATCTGATCTTTAAATGATACACCTATCTTTTTGTGAAGTAGTACTATATACATAATGAAGTATTATATGAAATTTCAACATTTATTCAGTATTAAAGTCATGAATTGGTCTAACAAATAATTTTCTAAAAATATAAAATGACGAACATACCACAATTTCAATTTCCATTGAATGTAATTTTATACTTTTCAAAGATAGGAAATCCATTTCTGTTTTATATTTAGTTCAAACTCATTCTAATAACTTAGCGGCTAACAAATCGCTATAATCTCCGCTGAACACTGCTGTAAGTGCCCCAGTGTTTCAAAATATTTGACTGTATCTACTAATCCTTTCAAAATGCATTTGCAATCCTTTCTTTTCGGATTCTAAGCATATAGAATATTTGTTGAGAAATTTGCGAGAATCCTTTAAAGCTCCAACCCTCTGAGTTAAAGAGAACCGTTTGAGTGTTCTGTAAACAAGGATTTTCGAATAGTTGGATCGCGTTAATACACATTCCCTGGCAATCAGAATAATCATTTTGTTGATGTTGCAGAAGATAAGAGTTGATAATCAAAATGGAGTAGATTCTATTATTGGCCGTTTTAAATCTATCTTACAATTGAATAATTCATTTTATGCGTAGAATGCAGAAATATTTTGCATATTTTAACAAGGCTTCCTTTTAATAATTTCTTTAGAATTCCAGTAAGGAGGTTTTAAAAACTTGCAAAATTTGCTACATCTAATAATGAAGAGGAAAGTTTAAATTGTCGCATTTCGAAATTTCTAATAAATTCTAAGAACTTTCAGAATAGAATCATTTTCAACAATCATCCTTAACTTACTGTTAATAAATACGAAAAATGGATGACACTATTCCGTTTCAAGGAAGATATAAAAAAGCAACATCGAATGAATGTTATAAATTTGCAGAAAAAAAATGGAAAAATACTTAAACAAGTCTATAAATGTACCGTAATCCCGTTAATAAATATTGAATAACATCGATTAAAGAATAAACGGGAAAAATTCAAAAGTTTTAGAATTTTATAATTTATTTGGGAAAAAAGGGCAATTTTTCTCATTCTCTTCAAATGAAAATGGATTACAAACAATTCAATATTATTCGTTACATTTTCCTCAAATTCATATTATTTATTTTGCAACGGATCCAAATGATTGATAATACTTAAGGGAAAGACAATAAGTACATAAGTCTTAAGTTCAGTTCAAAACCAACTGAACATCGAGTTATATGGTTGTGTATGGTATGATATTTGGGAAAGTCATAAAATTTTAATCATTTTTTTACTATCTCGTATAAGAAATATAAAGAACGTATTGCAATTGTCAAAAAAATCGAACTCAAGATTCTGACGAATCTCTACGTTTTAGAACTCCGTGAGTTCATATTTTTGACATTATGTCTGTCTGCTCATCCGTCTGTCTGTGATAAAAATAATTCAAAAATGCTTTGAGAAAGATTGTTAAAATTTGATCTACAGTCGTTATACTAAATTTGTAGACTTTTTAAACAAAATTTTGAGCAAAATCCATTCAAATGAAGTCTGTCTGTCCGGCTGTTCAAGTTTGCATGATAACTACAAAACGGAGTGAATTAGATGAATACAATTCGGTACACAGATTTAACATGTATAGTGTAGATAACTATCAAATTTTGAGCCAAATCCAAAGAGGGATTGACCGTCTGTTAGTCTAGACTTTCAGAAGCATGTAAAAGGGATAACTCAAAAATGCAGTCTCTTAAATATATAATATTTGGTGTAAAATTTTGGGACAAGTATGGTTTCGTGATAAGTTTTGGTTTCAATCAATTAGGAAAAACGTGTATAAAGCACAAATTCGGATACTATCAATCGCATTCCTGGGATTAATCGCCAAAAATCTCGCCAAGAATCAGACGATAGATACAGTAAAAATGCTAGATTCACACTAAGTATTAATATTTCGTAACTATTTTATATCAGTGTCATGCAAAGCATTCTCTGGATTCATACGTTTATTTGAGAATATGCGAGACAATTTTGGGGTTTCAGCTGGGTTTGTGAGCGGACGAGGTGCATTTTTCTTTGACAGGGATGGTAAATTCGAAGAACTGAGTGTACTAAACACAGAAAAGACCTGATGATGTGATTTCACTTCCACTTCAGCTGGGTGTTCAGAAACTAAATTGTACAGGGCTTTATATGAAATTAAAATGAGCTTTTCTTTCGTCTGGAAATACCGCAGTTAGGTAGTACGCGGTTTTAAGGCAGAATTAATCATCGGATGGTAGAGGTTAACTCATTTCTTGGTCACTCCTGACAAACACCACAGCGATTTACTGATATCTAATTATGAATGCATATAAATATGCTCTGCACGACATAAAATCAAAACAAATATCTTCATTCCTAGAAAATGTTCCAGACGTAACTTATTTTATTGAAAATGTATGTATATCCATGTGTCGAGAACATATTGCTAGTATTAGTGTTAATGACCCTTATCTTGTTTTACTGCAAAAATAGGGAAATTTAATAAACATTGCCTGTTATTTAACCAATCTTTAATTTCAGTTTTCAAAATACCTTTAACAACCTTTAAACTTAGTATTTTTGAACCCGTATACTTTGGGTGGAGGGGAACCAGATTTTAACAATTTTTTACAATCTGAACTCGACATTTTTCGAGTTATCTGTGCTTTTGCATTCCATTTTCGAACTAGAGCATCTGTTGAAATTCTCACGTGAGGCATTTCAGTATAAAATTTATACTTTTGTTAAAAGTGCGAAATGCACTGATACAGCAGATATGTTTTGTGAGTATTAAGTTTCTGCATTTCTTATAAAAATTTACTTATAAGAAGTGTGTTTCATTTAAGTCACGAAAATCTGAACACTTAAAAATATTTTTATACAGCATATTAATCTATGAGTAAGCAAGTGGTTTTGATTATGTATATATTGTTGCGAAGGACTAAAATTTTACTGGAAATCAGGAGAAATAAACACTTTAACATTTCTGGTTTTTCCTAATTTAGAAAATTAGAAAAAGCCAGAAGTTCAAATTTTTATAAAATTAAATGGGACATTATTTTTATGGAATGGAACATGAGTGTGGTGCGCTCCTATGTAAAAAAAGATTATTCGAGAGAAATTTGATGAAAACATGTACCAATGGATATTAGTTCAGTCATATAAAGTTTAGTTATATTAACGTCCCGTTGTAAAACAACACGCTATTTTTGGACGGGCATCGTAATTTCTAACCGCGGTCAGATAAGGAGGACGACACCGAGGACCTCTCCACGCCACACCACCAGGAGGAAGTTTGGCCCTGACGGATTTAAAGTGCAACAGACCCCCTTACACGACGGTTCTTTTGTGGAATCGGTTCTAGAACCCGAAACCCTACGTCTCACGAGCCGAGACCTTAGCACTAAGCCACCACAGTCCTTTCCGTTATAGAAAGAAATCCTCTCAATTGGAACTTTTGATTAAAAAGTCCTCTCCTCCTCCTCCCCCCCCTATAAAAAATTATTCTACGTTGAGTAATTATATATTGTAAATAAAAGCCGTCCCGTTTTTTTTATAAAGCAAACATGATTTTTTTTCCTTCCCTTGCAAATAAATTCCGAATTTTCGTCTTAAAAATTTTGAAAATACAGACGTATACACAAGAAATTTATTTTTATATTACCTATCATTTTGTAAATTGAAACTATAATTGATGAAGATAACCTGTAATCATATAAAAGAAACGGATAATATACTACTGCTATTTAGTACAATTACAAATTTCAAAGATATATATATATATAAAAGCTTCGCCTGGGGAGAAGCCCCTCGTAATTGAGGATGAGAAGCTTCCTCAAGCTCTCGCCACCCTGTTGGATACAGAAAAAGGTGTGGGTCTGGCTCCTCTCATCGATGGCGGGACGTACTTTCCAAGGGAAGGGTTGTACCGTGGTCGGTGATGGCTCTGAGGACTCACCACAGTTCCCGCAATGCTGCAGTTGCAGCGGTCCGGTTATTCAGATTTTTCCGTGCGCCTTCCGATGGGTCAGAGTAGCCAGTTTAAGGTATATATAAAAGAGTCTCATTTTTAATTAGACTATCTTAACAGTGGTTGCTATCTCTCAAAAACTGAGAGGAAACACACGTTTAAATGACGGTCATTTCAGTGTCTTTCATTTATGATTTCTTCTTAATTCTAATCTTGGTATCTAATTATTTCCAAAATGTTTCAACGCCCCCTGAATGTAAAGATTTATTCTTATTCCTCAAATGCTTTTCAGTAAATTTTGTGAATTGAAACTGTTCGAAAATCGAATAAATTTAAAAGAATATTCACTGGTGAACATTGAATGTATTTGTATTTCATTTAGATTAAGTTCGAAAGCGACAAGGAAAAATAAGTTTGCACAGGGGAATCAATCATATTTCTAAATCACTTCAAAACAAAAGACCGCCGTGAGACATTCCTTTCAACTTTAAATAAAATCCATAATACTGGTTACAAAATAGAAAAACATACTCCGATTTCATGCGCTGTAAGTGAAGCAATGTGGCATCAACGGGAAAGGGTAGAATAATTTTCCAATATTTCTCCTTTTTAATAAATTTAGCACAATCATTTATGTCACATATATCTCCTTCTTGATTAGGTGGTACTAAATTTACGTACAGTAAAAAAAGTTCGGTTTCAGACCCATTATGACTTTAGATTGTGTGTGTGTGTGTGTGTGTGTGTGTGTGTGTGTGTGTGTGTGTGTGTGTGTGTGTGTGTGTGTGTGTGTGTGTGTGTGTGTGTGTGTGTTTTAAGCAAATTTATTAACTAAAAAAAATTCAGTTTGTAAATTCATCTAGAAACCAGCTAATGGCAATGAATGAATTGTGACTTATTTTAACTTCACATCTAGCAATTTTGAAATTAAAACAGCAGTTGCGTTATTTTGCGTAATTATAGTAAAGAAATAAGAAAAGGAAATAAAAATTACATTTTAACTTAAATTATTTAATTAAAAGCTTTCAATTAGAACCTTTTTCTACTTCAATAAGAAAGTAAAATAATTGAATTAGATAATTTATAAATTACTATAAATATTAATTTTTAAAAGACAGAAATGTAAGTCATGTTATCATGCATCATTTCCTTAAGTAGAGTTAAAAACATGGCATAGTATTACATATTCCTTTATTGTAGAATTTTTCTGATTTTTCACACTTCAAGATTCAAATAAGGAAGAACCAAATGAAAATGGAATAATTATAAAAAAAAAGATTATTAATAGTAAGAGAACAATTTATCCTGTAAAGAATATTAGAACAGGAATATATAATAGGCATGTCTTTAGATAAAAATTTAATTTTAAAGATTTGTTTTCTTGTATTGGAATCACTAAAGCAATTGTTATTATTGTATCTATCTATACTTTTGTATCATTTTCAGCTTCTTATGCCTTTTTTTCCCTTCACAATTACACTTAATCTGATCAATTATTTTATGAACTCATTTGCAAATTGTTCAGGTATTTTTACTTTTTCTATGCACTTGAATTGTAATTACTATTATAATTTAATGGAATCAAATGCTGTCATGTAAAACCGTGTTAACAGCTTTTATAGACCATAAAAATTACATTAAAAAATAAGCAACTAGTATAAAAGAAAGGACCAATCAGCTATAGAATCAAGGAACCAATTGGCGGTAGCTTGATGCATTTGAGGCGGGGATTGCGCCCTTCAATACGTGTCCAACCTAAACTGGTGCGAAAGCATATTGTGATTTCAAGCATCGGGCATATTGTGGTATCAAAAACAAATTACTTTTGACATTTTAGCTGCCTTAATATGACAACAGCTTCAAAGAGATCTTTTTGTCTTTCTATTTTGAATTGCTTTGATCTATAAAATGTACTCTACCTTAAGAATGTCATTCATTGCATAAAACATGCATTTCTTTAAAGTTATTCCTGAGATATACAGAACAGAACAGAACGCCGTCTCATACCCCCGTATCCGTGACCATTCTGGTCACTGAACGGTTTGGTAGGCATGTTACGGGAATTTTATTTAATTAACAAAATATTTACAGTAGGAAAACGAAACAAAAATAACTATTTACAAAATTTACAATTATATAAGAAATTATATTATGATGAGACCGTTTACATAATTTTTCAACTTAGAAATATAATTTGTAGTAATTAGCTTAGAAATATAATGCAGATTGAGAGATAAAATTTGTAAAAATATACATATAATCTGTGTTCACATTTTTTATGTTATAGTAGATCAGGATGCAGTTAAAAAAAATCAGATGGAAAATGATTTGAGAAATGGAAATGAAGACAATCTCTGTTTGATTGAAATGTGTGACAGGAGACTGCAGTGCTTGTTTTTTCCCTTAGTCTTTTTTGGTATGAGACTTGATGTTGAGTGCTATGGAGGCGAGAATAGGTCTCTATTTCCACTTATAAATTTAATTATACTGTGGATTTTTTGTCTGGAAAGGAAGTTGTTGGCGACTCTTTTCAGCCATTCCTGTTCATGGCTTGGTGATGGTTTTTTCATATGCCAGGAGATTGTAAGGATGCATTCCGTAGCATAATGAAGTGCGGTGCCTATCCCACCACAACTGCACTGGTCACTCTCAGACAGGTTGAACCTTTTGAGGTAGGCAGGAAAAGGGCCGTGTTCTGAGAAGAAAATAATACAACAAATCTTTCGTATGACCAATAAAGTTTACTATTTAATTCAACTGAGAAATAATTTCTAATTATTAAAAGAATCAATAGATCTAACTTTAATGAATCGATCTAATCTTCTGTATGAAATTAGACGATGATATAACATAATTTTATTAAATCTAATTTCAAATTGAGAGAGATTTTTTTTTCCTATTGCAGTTTACTTCGTCTCACAATCACAGAAATCTCCCAAAACGACTTATTTCATACATCCAAGTGAAAGGTAATAATAACAAAAACATTTAATTGCTTTTTCCAAAGAATAAAATATTCCCCATTCATTAGATGATCATTTCGTTTATTTCAATCAGAAATATGTAAAGTAAGCTCTTACGATAATTGGTGCTACTTACGGTAATTATATTCCCGATAAAGGGAAAGAACTTAAGGCTTTGTCCCTTCCATTAAGAGCTGGATATGTGTATACGATATAAAGCTCCTCTTAATTTACATTAAGGGTTCGTCCATCAAAGAAATTTCGAAACCTCTTACAAGGCTCATCAACATTCTTGAGAACCGTAAAAAAAATGTTGTTTTAAGAGTATAGTTTTTCAAGTGTCATACAATTTCAGGTTAGATTTGTTTCAAATATATGACAATTACCTCTTATAAGATATTAAATTTCACAAACAAAAGGTTGGATAGAAAAAGGCATTGGTGTTATAATATTGGCAAGTTTTTGGCAACTACTTCTTACACTTAAATATTTTTTAGACATTAAATAGAATTAAAAATGATATATGTGGTATATTTTTTCAAGCAGATGTAAATAAACTATAATTTCTTTAAGAAATTCAGCCTCCTTAAAACATTTTAGTTTTAACACTTGCAGATCTAGCCATGTTTAAGGGACATGTTTTTATTTGCCTGTCCTTTTTAATGACATAATTACGTTTAGTTTAGTTTGGATCAGTTATATCTGTTAGCAAAAATAGGATGCTCGTTTCATATTGGGTTTTTCTTTCCATCCGAATGCGTGTACACAAACTGTTGATGATTCGATGTGAGTAATCGGAACACTGTGAGTTGAATTACCCCGTTCGCAACGATTTATCACATGAAATAAAATGATGCTCCCAATTATTTATGCAAGAGGTTATTTGACGGTTTTATGCAAATGTTTTTTCACTGTATATAAGAGCGGAAGCACTCGTGCGCGCATACTTAGACGTAGATTCAGATTCTTTTTTTTTTTCACTTGTGTTCGTAGTCTGTGTCGGTGTAATATGTGATATTTTTATAATGTATTAAATGTTTGTCTGTCGCAAGAAATAAAAGTCTGTATTTTTAAGAAGTCTTCTCGACCTGCAACATTTTACAAGCACCAGTCACATGCATTTTTCACTGCTATTATTTGAACATTTTACTCTGCGGGCCTTACAGACGATTGATCTTGACAATTACAGGGTTTGAACCCAAATATCTTCTGACAACTTAAGGTTATGAGCCCAGGCCCAACGAATTGCAGTATGTGACTAAACGCTGGATTATAAAAGTCGAAGAAGCTTATTTGACGAAAGACCGGATTTTTAGCCAGAAGTTTTCCCGTGCAGAAAAATTTAGACATAACGGATGCTAAGCATGAATGACGCCGGGGAGATCAACTTTAGGATACGACCTTTAGACGATTCGAATTTTCCGCAGTGGAGCAAAGAAATTAAAGTTATACTTCTTGAACGGAACTTGTGGGAGATAGTTACGGAAAAGGAGGTCGAACCGGACATAAAAGATGTAAAGTTGGTAAATGACTTTAAAATAAGGCGAAATAAGGCTTTCGCTACGATTTTTATGAACGTCAGCAACGGTCTACGCCCGATAATAGAAAATGTAGAAGACCCAGTAATAGCATGGAAAAAATTAAAAGACTACTTCCAGCCCGATTCAAGAGCCAGGATGATGGCATTTAAAAATGAATGTTATAATCTTCGCCCAGAACCACATGAAAAAATAGCCATCTATGGAAGCAAACTTGAAAGGATTTCAGAACAACTTCAAGAATGCGGACACCCCATAGACGAACAAGATAGATGTTTTCAAATCTTGCGTTTTCTGCCTGATGAAATAGAGAATGTGATACAAAACATCTACCGCTGGGAGGAAAAGGACTTTAAATTTTTTAAAGTATTGGATGAATTGATTCGGGAGGAAGGAAGACTTCATCAAAGGAAAGCTGACCAGCCAACTGCTACATACGCGACAACCACAAGAAAGCAAGGATACAAGGACAATCTCGTGTGTTTCCATTGCAATAGAAAAGGACATTTTAAAAGAGACTTCCCTTTGCGAAAGAAGGAACAGGAGAGACAACCCAGGACAGAAAGGCGAAAGAAAGAGCGAGGTAATACTGCTTCAAGGTCCCGAAGTGGGGAGAGTTTGTTAATGGAGGTGTTAACAATATCAAACTCACAGTTCGAAGCTACACAAGGGCTATTTAGGAACGGACCATTTTGAACTACCATAATTCTGAACCATAATCGGGTGACCAGGACAAAATTGGCACATCCCTTTTTAAACATCCTCATTTTGATCGAAAACGTTTGATCAAGACAACAGATTTAATGTGGACCAGCATCACATACACAATGGAATGTCTTGATCCTGACCGGTCAAATAAGAGAGTAGAGTAACAAAACAATTATTTTATTTACAGCCTAACATATACACACAAAAACAACTTGTTCTGATCTTGGTTAATATTATTTACAAATTTCACACAACATTTGAATGTTTAATCATGAAATACTTTCTCGATCAAATCGGAGAATAGACACCAATAAAACGCTAACAGGCTGTTAGCTCAAAACGGCTACTCCAAGGACCGCTCCAGAAATCCTCCGATCTTTATCGGGTGAATCCGAACACAGGAACCCGAATCACACGGGGTTTCTCACAAATCAGGAATGACTTCTACTGTCACCGACGTCTCTCCGAATTCGCCTTCGAAGCCTATCACTGCTCTGCTCCCTTCTCAAAAAAAAAAAAAAATCCGTCGGATTTCCGCCTCGATTTTCTCATAGGTGAACTTGAGTTCCTTATCACCCAATAGCTGCTCAGCAATGTTTCCTTCAACAGTCTCCAGTCGATCGTGGGAATGTCTGTTCAGGATCCATCTTTGTATGTGACCCTTCCCGAACATATGTCAATTACAATCAATTCACAGCTGACACCGGCTAAAGTCCACCTGACTTCGACACTTAATGACAACGGTTACTGGTGATTGAAGAGTCTCTTCACAAGGAAAAACATTTACATCTGGATGGTTTGACGTTCTTCTATCTTGAAGATAGAACTTATACACTTAACTATATGTGGGTATGTAACTATATCCGTAGACACTTAACTATATGTGGGAAAACGGGTGACGTTACATCTGACCAGAATGCCAATTACCAAGTGAGGGAAACGGGGAAATGTTACAACAGTGAATCTTTAGAGTAATCGCGTTTCAAAACCTCCATCTCTGAAGCCAAGATCATATTACGAGACCACTGAGGCCAAACTTTAAAGAATAGAATATAAATCTCAAAAGTAGATGACCCATCTCCAAATAATACTTCAATAGCAGGTGAAAAGTAGTATTATTCTAACAATTCGTAGTAAAATACGAGCTTAAGTTAGATGTTATCGGCACACCTTAAGGCTTCCTTCGAATGATTTTACAGCAAAAAACAAATTATGCAGTTAAATTTAATCTATAACAGATTTAATGAAAAAAACTAACATGTTAATTATTTCTTCGTTAAACGTATTCGAAACATAACTATTTCTTAAAAGTTTATTCTTTAGTCTCACAACTTTTAAACCCTAATAGGGTAAATAAACAGTTTGAGGAAAAATTGCTTCCCAAATGGATCCCGAAGTCATTTTAGCCGTGGCCAAAATTCCCATTCCACTCTTTCATGTCCGGAAAATTACACTTTTGTGTTGCTTTTCAGTCGGTCCTCTTTCTCTAAAAGATCGAAAAAAAGTCGAAGGAAGTAATTGTAAAGAGCTTAAAAGAACATTGATACTGAAGACGACAGGAAAGTTTCGCAACGTCAGAAGTAATTCCAGGAATTAAAGTTAGTTCGTTTCCATCATGTGTCATGATTCGGCCGGAAAAAGGGCTGAGATAGCAAAAATGCTTTAATCTTGTTTATTCTTATCCGACAACTTCGGCAGATGAGCGATCACGAATTCTTCAGTTTAAGAAAGTTAGGGAATCATTTTTTATCGCAAGGATAAAGTCAAAAGAAATAAATACTCGTCTCAGGTGAGATTCAACGAATTGAGAAACCTCCGATTGGATCGTCACTTGTAACAGATAATAAGTCTTAATTAAATAGATTATTGATTTTCGTTCTTTTACAGGGAAATGAAGCAAACAACATGTTCCATTCTTGCAACAAAAAGCAGCAGTTTTCAATAATTTATATCTCCTGTTCTTATGAATTTTGCTCTCCGTTTTGACTTTTTAATAATTACCAACATTTACCTAAAACGGGTTATTAATTCTTAATAATTGAGGAATGTAGTTATACTTGGATATAACGATTATATATTTATATACCTATTAAGAAAGATATTTTATTTTGAATTGAAAGAATGCTCTTTTTACTTTTTCATATACGAAGAGGAAATATTATAATCTCCAAAAACTTAGAACTTGAGATTTTGACGAATCTCCACCTTTTAGACCTCTCTTTGTCCGAAAAAAACCTCTTGATTTATTTTTGGAATAAAATCTGTCTGTCTCTTTGACTGTCTATAAAGACGGTAACAAGGATTTGAGCAAGATGGCTGAAATTTGAAGTATAAACATTGTCAAATTTACAGATTTCTATAAAATTTTGAACAAAACCCATTCTGCGGAATTTTGTCTGTTCGTCTGTCTGAGTGCAAGTGGGACCGATAACTACAAAACATAGAAGAAAAATTGATATTCAGATTTAGCATATAAAATGTAAAGCAAACACGAAAAGGGGTTTTCCGTCTGTCTGTATTTTTGGATGTACGAAAATGCTGTTATTTAAAAACATAGCATCTTAGGTATAATGGATAATCTTATTTTGAATAAAATATTTCAAAGAGTTGACCATCTGTTTGTCTATATTTTTGAATGCATGGAAAAGCAATAACAATAAAATGCAGAGCTTAATTAAATGAAATTAGGTATGTGATCTAGCGGTTACAGTTGGAGTTCTATGTCAAATTTTGATGTCAATCAGTTGGACAAAAAAAAAGACGTCTAAAATGAATATTGGATTTTCTAATTCTTACATATGAACTGCTTGATAGCGATTCATTGCTAGATTCAGTGAAAACATTATATTCACGCCAAAAATCGATATTTTGTAAACATTGTTCGCCTGTAGAATGCAGTTAATACACAAGTACAGGTTTTCTTTGCTGTACTACGAAGCACCTCTTCTCGCATAGAGAAAAATAAAAATATGACTACTTATAGTATTCACGGTCTTGCCCAAGGCCCAGTGTCCACAATTTTATGCGGGGGGAGGGTGTTTACATGTTTATTACAGACTATGCTAGAAAGATTTTTAGAAAACAGCCTATTGTTTCTTTTAGTTCCATTAAATAGTTTTCTTAAACTCTTTTTACAGCCCAATTTTCACACCTGGAACCTTATTAGGACATATATAAAGGTAAAGGGAACCTCTATTAGGACATATTAAAATGTATTCAGAATTTTTGGCAAAATTTAGTACAAACACAAATTCGAGGGTTGATTTCCAAAAATTTTGTAAGATAACCAGTCGGGAAAAAATATATCATTTTTCCTTCGTTTGAATGAGCAATCATCAATTTCAATATTTTATTTTAGTGTACTGAATACAAATTTTACAAAACTTTTTTTTGAAGAAAAACGTAGCTCATGACAAAAATGAATTAAAAAATATTCCTGTGAAACTCATTTCAAGTTTATAAAAAGATTCTGAAAAAATTCTCATAGAATCAATAGTCCGCAAAATGCAAAGTTATTATCAGCTGTAAATGAATATGTTGCCCATTTTTTTTTTTCCTTTAAATTAAGATGAATGCCTCTTTCAATGTTCTTGCAGTCATCAAAGCAGAGAAATGAAATGGCACACTCTAGTTTTAACTGTACTTTTTTATTAAGTATTTAACTAACTTACTTAAGTATTAACTGTACTTTTAGTACTTTTTTATTTATTTAAAAGCCCCAAATGCAGCCTACAAGCAAGGATAAATTTCTAAATTTCATTTGACTTTTAATAAAATTCCTTAATCTTGAACTTTGTATTATGTTTTATCTTTAAACACACAATGAGAAATTCAGTTGCTTTATAGATATTCCCTGGTATATAAATAATAAATTTAAAAAATATAACATTTTAAACAAACGTAAGTGATGAAACTGAAACATAGAAAAAATTTTAATTTTTAATCAAAATGGGAAATTTCTTATATAAAATGCTTTATTACCTTTTCTTAAGCAAAATTTAATTTTAAAAACTAAATTAATTTTTATTAACAACTTAACTATCAGTAGCAGAAACTTTTCTTCATAAAAGAAACTATATATTGATTCTCCTTATCACCAGAAATGTGTCAGCTGCCTGATTTGATAAATTCTATGTAAAGAATCTATTTGTCGATGAAAAGTTCCTATTCAATGAATATGGATTATTGAAATCCAATCTGTTCTGGGATTCATTAGGGGATGGGAACAAAAATGATTCATTTTGCTCCAACCCGATTCCCATTTTCGAAAGTGTTTAATTCTATTTCATAATCGGAAAAACATAGAAATATACGTACATATTTTTCAGCATTTTTCTAAAACTAACTCGAAATATTTATGTATTATTATATAACATACTACCCATCCTTGGAAACCAGCTTACTCACCAGGCATATTGTTTCTGTTTCGTATCAATTAAATAACTCTATGTTATCCAATTTATATCTCTAATATAATTAGAGCTCCCAATTGTGATAGACATTTAAGATGTATTATTTAAAGACATTTGCCTTGATGTAATCCTTGTTATCAATGCATTATCACAATTGCAGATTTGATATATCATGCAATCTATGAAGTTAAAATGAAAATGATTCCAATTCAATGAATCCAGCAATATGATAGCTAGATAAAAATTTACAGACAGTAAAATAGCTAACAGTTTGTTTCATTGATCTATGGGCTAGATGTTACCTAACTTAAACGTAAGGAACTTTTCTTGAACTGCAGGCCTAAAAAGAGGCCGTGTGAAAGTATTTGAAACTTTTACAGCTTTAGAATGGATAATTTTTAGTTTCAGCAAATCTTAGAGTCAATGTGGGGACTCTTGCAACTCAGAAGTAAAAGTGAATCCTAAATTACAGTAATTAGAAATTAATAATTTTTATTTTGCGGATTATTCTATATTATTACATACATGTATGCATATAAAAGTAAATAATTTTGCGCAAAATCTTGCCTGCACTAAGAGTGTCGTTCTTCGAAAAAAAGAAGCCTGTTTATGGAAAATCGGACATTTACCGGACAACAAGTTTTAATAAATTTAACAAGAATTTAATTCATATTTCTGCGTCAAAATGTATATTATGCTATTCATTGCATGCTTATTTTTATATTTTATAACTTTTAAAGCACACACACACCCTTTCGAAAAAAAAAAAACATTGGAAACGTATAGCAAAATGTCAGATATTTTTTAGATATCGTTCGTAATTTCACGAATAATGTATCTGAGATATACATCTTTGCCTTAAAATTATTTCATAGATAATAACTAAATTTTCTGAACTATTATAGAATCTATAAACGATTTCTGAAATGAAATAAGAAGTTAATAATTTTCGTTACGATATTATCAAAAATTGTGAAAAAAATAAGTATTATAAGTAAGGTTTGGGTTTCATTGCATTATTGAAAAGTATTTTTGCAAGTCATAGTTAAAAATATTGTTGATTTTTTTAATGGGAGAAAAAAATGCACGAGAAATGAAAGCAATGGAAATTCAGTTTTTATATTTCAATATCATGTAAAATTTATTTTTGATCAAAAATAATTTCAGAAAATAGTGAGGAAAAACAACAAAATGTTACTAAAATTTTTTTAATTAAAGTCAATGAAAATGTCTAATAATAGCTCCAAGCTCCACATTTCAGCTCTCCATATTTAATAATTCTAGATCCAACGTCTGTTTAGTCGACACACACACACACATACACACACACACACACACACACACACACACACACACACACACACACACACACACACACACACATTCACTCTTATTACTAGTAGAAATTTGTTATGGTATAATAATGCATAGATATTTCAAGATATTTTTGAACTTTGTTGAGAAGAGTACGGTGCTTTCTTTGATATTTCACAGATTTCAAATTCACACAAAAAAAAAAAAGTCAAAAAGTAAATATTTCTCACCTATATTCTCACGGAAATAAACAACATACTTCTCAATATGCCTATACATTTTCATTCAATATTTTCCTGTAACGTTGGAATATATGCAGAGTATGAGATATCTAAGGCAATATTTAAACCAATACTTTTATATGAAATACTTAAACCATAATAAACCATTACTTTTATATGTAATATAAGTTTGAGATGCAATTGAGAAACATTTTTTACTCATTAATGAGAAACGATGATAAAAGATGAAATTAAAGAATTCTGAATTTATTACTTTCAGCTAAAGAAAATTAAAGAACAACTTATTACATTAGGCAGTCGGTTAGAGTGGCTCACAAAATATTTAAACATTAATTTTAACTTCAAAGTTTTTAGATGCAAAGTGTTCAAACAACATTTTAGCTACATAAATTTTATGTTAACATTCTTCCACTCCTTTATAATAAAATAACTATTGAAAAGCCTGCAGTAACTAATAAAAGTTAATTAAAGTTACAGAATAGTCTACTAAATTTCTTTGTTAAATAAAGTGTAAAAATTAAATTAGGAAAGTATTCTAATGTTTCCATCGTATGAGCATAATGTATCTTTATTATAAAGATCGTTAAACACTATCATTCATTGTAAAATATTATATCACGCAAAAAAAAAAATCATAATGAAAAATTCTTTTTTATTTTATCGGCTTTTTTTTCAGATAATAATTAATTTTCTTTCTTTAATTACTGTATAGAAATAATTCTGTAGATAAATTCTGTGGGGTTTATTGTTAATTGTAATTTTTTTCACATTAAACCAATGTGATGCTCCTAAAGGTAGGATAAAGGCAGTTGATACGCATTAAGATGAAAAAGCTCAAAAAATTTAATTTAAATATGCAGTTTGTTTGATGCAAAAAGGTTTAAAACAGAGAACACCGTACGTTTATCACATAGTTAAATAAAATAAGGGAAATACTTCCTGGATAAAATGGAAAACATATCTCAGCTAGCACAAATATCTGATTTTTGTGAAGTTCATTAGAAGACTGTCATTTGCTGTCTGGGTAGGCCAAATTATCCAGTGACCTTCTTCTTGTGTACAGCCGACCCCCCCACACACACACACACACACACGCACACACCACCGCCACCACTGAATGAAGCAGTATCGATAGGATTTGTTGTAGCCGAATGCTATCTTAAGCATAACCCATCCATAACACTGGCCGATTCACCAAATTGACGTCCTCTTCGAGGCAGTTGGGCCCTCAGCTACAAAATAGTCAATCACTGACCTTCCTCCTCATCCAGTGAATTATTCAGTGACCAGATGATCTGTAGTAGGCCGCATCACTCTTGAATGAGAACTCTCACGAGCTTTGAAATAAACCTAGAAGTGGGTGATATGCTGCAATCCATTGTCCGAATATGCCCTTGCATGCTTAGTTACATTTAAAACGAGGAGCGAAATCAGCATTACTAAAGGGTGATATTTTCTGCATGAAGGCATTTGCCCACGATGATTGCAGGTTCAGGATGGATGTTGTCAATTACATGAAGATAAAATATGCACCCATTGCATCTCTAAATAGACAAGTAGGTTGTTTGATATGAATGATATTCCAGTAAGTCTGACTGTTATTGTGCAGCTTTGAACTTAACACTTAACCCCACACCACACCTCCGTTTCTAGAGCTCATTTGACCCCTTTCCGGTTTGGTATATATGTAGGTGTACTTTATTAAAAAAAATACACAGCAATCCATTTGAAAGACACAAACAAATGACAAAATACAAATACATATAACATAACAAGAATTGATAAAAACTAGAATGAGAGATATCTGGAGTACAATAAAACTGGATGAATGAACATGATAATGTACAGTATAAGTGAAAATATAAATGAATTATAAAAATAGTTACTTGAAAGGGCTTAAAGATATATTATGAATAGAATGCGATGTGCATTAAATAATTCACTAAAAAATTGATAGCTTTAATCTAATTGGGGCAGGTTCTTCATGATCAATTAAGAATCGAATCATGTTTGTTAACTTTTTTTTGGAAGTTGAATTATTAAGGACTCTTTTGTTCCAAAGACTCTAGCGAAGTTGAGGATTTTCGGAGGTGCCATGAAAGAGTAACAGGGCAAGATGTCTCAAAGTGGATGGGATCGCCGATTTCCCCACAAGAACAATAATCATCTTCTAATAAATGGAAACGGTGAAGGAAAGAAAGGAATGGACCCTGTCCTGTGACAAACCGGATTTCTTCACGAGTCCAGGAGAGTGGTTGCAATTTTACTGTTTTGCTGACTTTATAAACAGAGCGGCCAATGTTTCCACTATCCAAAAGATTTTGCCATTTTCTTATAAACATTTCCTGAAGACGCTGTTTAAGATGGCACCGGTGTTTTGCAGATGCCATTGAAACACCTTCGATCATGGTTGCTTTTGATAGAATATCAGCCTCATTATTACCCAGATAACCAGCATGGGCTTTGATCCAACTTAAGAGATTATTTGAGTTTTGGAGGTATAGGAAGTGGATGTCTCGGACAAGTTCGAAAATTCAAGATAATATCTATCTAGCGCCACTATAAAAGTAGCTTTAAAATAGATGCACTTGATTTTAAGGGTCATTGGTACTCTCCATTTAAATATAAGACGAGTATCAAATTGTAGGAATAAACTGAATTCACAAGATACGACTCATTGAAGAGATTTTTTAGGAAAGTCAGCCTGAATTTTGAAAATGCAATAATTAAACAAATTAATTCCATCGTAAATCTAAATTCGAATAAAATGACAACGCTTGAAAAAAAATATTTTCTTAAAATTGCGCATTTCAGATAGTGATTTTAAAATTGCAAACATATTTTTATCATTTTGAATAAAAAACCAAATTTATAAAAACACACATAGAAAAATGGAAGATAATTGTGTTGACGGTTACCTTAATGAATTCAGGAGCATGATCAAGACACCTTATCTTTCTATTCTTAAAAGAAAAATCATGAAATCTATAATGCGCTCCATTTTAAAAGGTTCGGATTTTCCAAAAAATGAAGCCCATAATGCACAGCACTTCGCTAATGATATGCAAATGGAAGGAAACTATTATTAAGAAAGCAAGACTTAATGAAAGATTTTGGGATCCATTAAGTAATTTTTTTGGGATTACTTCTTATTTGTGTTTCTTATGACAGAAATGAAGGTTTTTCACAAGTTACCCAGGCAAGTTTTATTTTAATCTGTTTTATTGTTAATTTTTACGAAGAAAATTTTCCTTCAGCGAGACTCTTTTTCTGAAATAGAAAAAGTGGAAATTCAAATTTCTTTGGCTGAGAATTTTTTTTTTTTGGCTTTATTTGCTTCTGCTTAAATTAGCTTAGAAATATATTTCGAGAAAATTATTAAAGATTGAAAAAAATAGCTTGATTAAATAACTCTCACAGTTGAAATTCAAAAATTCTGAATTACGTTAAAGCACAGACTAATTGTACGACTTTTTCAATTTTTCAAAGTCATTTAGACAGTGTCTATGGCACAGCATAATCCAAAATTCATAGATAGGATTATGCAGTAGAACAGAAACAATCGTAGTAAGAGATAACCTATGTGAGTACACTGAAAATCTGAAATCAAATAAGAGTAGAAAGCTTTTAAATTTCCAGTTTCATAAAAAATAATTAATTCTTTGTAAAATTTGAAAAATGATTCTGCAGGTTGAATTTATCTTTCATGAGATGGAAAATTACTTTCTAAATCATTATATAATATGTAATTTGTATTTATCTCTAATAAACAGGAAAATTTACATGATGGACCTTTTTCTGTAAATACCTGATCCATAGACTGCATGATCATCATCATTACAAAGTAAGATAACGCGTCATAAGAAATTTGGTAACTTAGTATGGTCACCTAAAGAATTTATATACAAAAAACAAAAAATTTAATATTTTTTTTTCTTTATGCCATCAATCAATTCAAGTTTCTAAAATTATACTACTACTCAAATTGTTATTTACAACTTATGTTTTAAATTTAAAGCAATAGCAAAGAAAAGATAAAAATATGCGTTTAAATCATTGATTTAAGTACTGTCTTTGAGTAAGTCAATGAATAAAATATATTTCATTTCTATTTCTTTATTAATTTCTTGCATGAAAGATTTTTCATTTATTTTTCACACTAACATAATTAAACCAATGAATAAAATATATTTCGTTTGTATTTTTGCATTCATTCCTTTCATGAAAACTCAAAATATTTCATTTATCTTTAACACTAAGTGTTTTTAAATTCCATGCTGTTTGAAGCAAAATTCAGACAACATAAGGAAACTCATAGAGCCTACTTTTATTTTTTGAAACCTTTTTAGAATGTATATTCAAAAATTATCAACAAAATCATTTAATTTTCGGTTTAAAAGATTTCATTAAAACCATTATTTCATTTGGATAAAATAACCATCTAATAATAATTTTCCTTCCATTTATCATCAATTAGTGATTCGCTTAGTCGTCGTTCTTTTCAAATTGGAAAATATTTCGATCGAGGATTTTTTTTTCCTTCTGAAAAGAGTTTTAGCCATATTAACTACAACCATATTATTTAGATTTACTTGGAAAATAATGATTTATTCGCCGAATTCCCTAGGAATGCATTTGCTTCATTACCACAGAATATATTTTAAGAAGCACGTGATCACGTATGTAACCGCTTCACACCAAAGCGCAGACCAAAGAACTTAGTGTGTACCGATTGGATTAGCAAGCGACTGCGTGTAATTGGGCGCCTTCAACGAGTTACCCTTTATTTGCTCAAGACTTCCTCGTTCTCCAAATTACTAGGAATATGAAAGAAGAAAGATAAGAGCATGGCGAATGAAGTGTTGAAGCAATACCGAATATTATGCTAATGTAAAATACTCCTCTATGTTGTTGGGTGAGATAACAAAAGCTTAATGCTTAGTTACCTTTCGACCTAAGAGCTAATTTACTAAATTAACCTGGTTTAGGGCTCTTCGCTCTCTGCCTGATTTTTTATCGGTTTTGTAATCCGCCTTTTTTGCCCTATTTACTTAGTGCTCAACACAGGTTTTCGAGAGCAAACTGCCATGTTCAGTATTAAAAAAAAAAAAATGTTATTTGTCAGACGAGCCGAGAGAGGTTTTGAAGCTTCGGTCCATTTATCTGGAATGGAATCTTAAATAGCGATAGCGAACTTTTATTTTTGAGATAAATGCCCGACGAAGTGCTTGTGGTGATGATAATTTGCCCGCGACGGTTCATTTTCCTTATCTAATATTCGAATCTCCCAATGATAGCTCGCCTTCTGATGATATAAGAGAAGGTTATGCAGGATTAGAGGGGAATTTATTTTGTATATTTCCTTTATAACAGATCATTCAATGCACATTTCAGAATATTCTACAACGTGCAATGAAATTATAGTTGTTAGCATTTTATTTTTATTATAAATATTAAGCGTTGTTTGTGGTGTTTTTAATGCTGAATTTAACTCTGCGGTTGTTCATCGACTAGATTCGATTTCTATATGTAATTATCCATAATTTGTTATCACGAACAATTTACTGCTAATTATTTTTTAAAGAAGAGATCGTTTATTCCCCATTTCCAAACCTAGTGTATTAAAGTACAGTCGGAAAAAAAAAGAAAGAAGCCACCCAGCTTTATACTGCAGTCGATTATCGTACATAAAAATGATGGTATTAATTAAATTTTACTGGTAGTAACGTATACTAAAAGAAATTATGCCTAAACTGTTTACAGGGATAATCTTAAAATTGTACAAACTTTGAAATTTCACTCGGCAACATCTCTTTTCTTGATATTATAAATGGATTTCTCATGGAAAAGTTACTCGGAGTGCAAATTTTGGTTAATATTTCATGGTTATATCCAAATACACGTTCCACTTTCTAATAAGGGATCGTTTCCACATTTAGATATATAAGATTTAGATTTTTCTGGACATCGGTATAGATTTTTTTGGGGGAGGAGAGGACAATTTAAAAGTATCTGTAAAGTTGCACTGTACATTTTATAATCGATTACTAATCCATACATGACAAAATACTTACAATGAAAGTTTTTGGTAGATGTTTGATTCTTTTCTGCAAAAAATTATCCAAGAGCATCGAACGTTTCGTCTAAATTACTTAATCGTCATTATGCTCCAAGTAACAAAATTGAAAGTTTTGTATATATATTTTACAGTTTAAAAGAAGTATTAATTTTAATATTAAAATTAATATCTTACCGATGGAGAAAGAAAAAAAAATAACTGGTTTTTATTCTTTCTACGCTTTATTCTTGCATTTCTTTATCGATATATGTTATTCGTACTATCAATGCTTACTATTCCAATATAAAAATTAAATGATACACCACTTTATTACAAGCATATAAAAATTTATTACATTTTACGAACATATAAATTCGTGAGGAGTCGCATTCACTTATAAATCAGCTTTCTTCTGCGCTTTACCGACAGCATACTGTTCTATACAAATGCTTCTTGATTACGAAAATATTCAATTTATGAAGACATGTAAACAGGACATATACGTTTTACAAATGCCGAACGAAAATCGCAGAGCATTATTCTAAATATTCATTCATTTATTCTGTGTATCACAATTTTCCAGTACTGTAATACTTCTTCTAGCCAATATTAATCACATATTTTATTACTTTTGATATGAACAGAAATATATAGTAGGTATAAATATAATAAATATTAATTTCTATTAATTACATATATCATAATAGGAACAATTATGATATATATTGTCACCTAGGTACTTTAGTATGGAACTCAATGACACACACAAGAAGTAGAGCTAAACCAATTTATTAACTGAATTCTAAACTCAGAACACAGTGACTGACAGATCTGCTTTTATACAAGCAGGGAAAGCTCCAGAATGCTTTTCTGGTTGGTTTAGTTATATTAACATCCCGTTTGAAGCAACACTTGGGCTATTTTGGGACGAACCTCGTAATTTTGAACCGGGGTCAGATGACGAGGACGACACCTGAGCTGGCACCCTCCTCTCCACACCACACCAGCGGGAGGACGTTTGGTCAGGACGGATTTAACGTGCAACAGACCCCCTTACACGACGGTTCTTTGGTGGAATCGGGTCTCGAACCTGAAACCCTCCGGTTCCAAAGCCGTGACCTTACCACCAAGCCACCGCGGCCGAATGTTTTGCTGGAGACAGTAAGAAAAGTCCAGAACACTTATCTGGTAAACTAAAGAAAGTTTCATAATCTTCTGGAACATGAAATAATTGAAAATATAAAATCAAGCAATTAAATAATTACACGGACCATGAATCGCATTGTCTCTAGCGGGATTCGAACTTACAATCTCTTGATTATGAGACCAGTGTTATGACCATTCGGCCATGGAGAGCCGACAGCATCTTTTCAATGCGGCAATATAATTAATAGAAAATATATAATATTTATAACTATGAGAATAATAAATTTTGCATATTATGTCTTTAAGAAGTAGCCAGCTTAATAGTCGAAAAATTATGTTAGAACCATTTCGATTCATCACAAAAAAACGAATTCAGTTAAAATGACATTGAAAAATATATAGTACACTAGGTGGTTCCTGACGCGTTGCTGCTGCAGACGAAATAATTTTGGAATTATCATTTGAAATAGTTGTCTTGTTTAATTGGGAATGATAGAAAGAATGATATTTATTTTCTTGTCGGCAATGAATACATTCAGTGAAAGTGAATGATGTATAAAGGAGAAGTATAATAAATATTTATTCTATTTTTTTTACCTTATTATTATTCAAGTGGTTTAAAGCAGACAATATACTGTACTATGCCTATCACTTTCACCCAAATACAAGCAATAAGTTGGCAAAGTTTTATCACAATCGGATGAACGACGGTAAGGCAGCGTGTACAATAGGAACAAACGAAAATTCATTTTTATGTATTAGATATAATAATTGTACAACGCCTATAACCTTTGTGCAAGTGCAAGCAATAAGTTGACCGATTTTCATCGTAATCGGATGAATGGTACGGCAGCGCATAAAATACGAACAGACAAAAATTCATTTTATATATTAGATATCGACGAAAAATAATAAATTTAGTCTTAAAATCAATAGAAAAAGAATTAAAAATTGTAATAATGTATCATCTCGCCAAAAACAGCATAACTGTACTTATAAGTTTC
Organism: Argiope bruennichi; assembly: GCF_947563725.1. Classification (NCBI taxonomy): domain Eukaryota; kingdom Metazoa; phylum Arthropoda; class Arachnida; order Araneae; family Araneidae; genus Argiope; species Argiope bruennichi. The sequence continues at coordinate 124,054,611 of NC_079162.1, forward strand.
TGGATAGGCATACATTTTATCTTTGCATTCGTTCTTCGTTCGGAATTCTTTTTAAAAGAATTTAAGAACAACGCTTTAATTCATAAGCAATATTATTTAACAAATCCCGATTGTTCATATAATTCCAAATAAAGAAAAAAATGAAATATTTTAAGTCACAGATAATTTGTTGCTTTCTGTCTAAGCCTCAAATCTTCGAATAGTAATTTAAAAATTAATTTATTAGTAATTAGGAGACATATTTTGTAATGAAATATTTTTGCTTATTAAAAGAAATTCTTACACAACTTTAATTTATAAGAAGTTGATTCATTTTGACATTCAAATAGATTAAAATTAATTATTTTTAAATTTTATTTGATCCGTTTCTGCCTTCCATTTAAATATAAAGTAAAAAATTCTTAATTTTACACTGACAAAAAATAGTGGTAATCAAAAATATTAATCAGTATTTCGTGCATCATTAACTTATGTGAAATTATGTGTCCATGGAACGAGAGATGTCCATGGAGATATATTTTGCATCCAAAATATTAATGCGTTATCTAATAATGTTTTGAAGCTTGAATATTTCTTGCGGTTCATGATTATATACAATGCTATAATAATTATAATTACGACAGATTAATTTTATGAAATTTGAGACTTTTCTAAAAGCGCATTAACGAACATCATTAAGTTTATCAAGCACAAAGGATTTTTTGTCATAAAATATAGAATTCATTATGCATTATGAAGATAAATAATTTAGTCAGTATGCTTCTAAAGGTTTGGTTATACTAACGTCACGCTTTAAAGCAACACTAGGGCTATTTTGGGACGGACTTCGTAATTTTGAACTGCGGTCAGATGACCAGGTCGACGTCTGAGTTGGCACCTCTCACCAAAATTCCACACCACACCAGTGGAAGGGCGTTTTGCCCCGATAGATTAACGTACACTAAACCCGCTTACACGACTGCTCCTCGGTGAAATCGGGTCTCGAACTTGAAACCCTCCAGTTCCAAAGTCGAGACCAGGCCACCGTATCCCTAGTATGTTTCTAAAATTGAATGGTTAAAATTCTACAGAGCATTTATTAGGATATAAAATTCCATTTTTCATTCATTTCTCATATTCTGTAAGTGATGCTCGACAAACAGAAAGGTAAAATTTCTTGCTTGCCATAAGGGCGGGGACTCTCCTCCAAAGTATTTAAAAGCAGTGACTATTAATAAGATATTATGCCAGTGGAAAACATTTTTTGAATTTGATTTCATATATATATATATTCTGCCGGTGACAAATTTTTTTCATGTATTCTTACATTGCAAAACGGGAAAATTATATCTGATTCTAGAAGTACATGATCAGTAGCATTGGAAGGCTACTGATGGCATATAAAACTGTCGACATTTTGAGACTTGTGAATGCCTCTCTAAATGCAACGTTTCGGAGATAATATAGAAAATGTAACATAACAGTAAAACTACACAGAGGAATAAGCTGTGATTTTGCATTCGCACTAGAAATGGACTTGCGCATTCATTCATGCCTAAATTAAAGTGTGGTGCCATTTAAAAAATTTTAACTCTAATTTTGAAAATTTGAAATTACTTTTGATGATAAATAATTCTAAAAATGTTTAGATTAGTTTATATTTCCGTAATAAAAAAGTATAGATCAATGATATTATTTTTCGAGATATCAAAGTTCAAAGTTTTATCTTAATTAGAAAGCCAAAATTTTGTTTCAGCATAATTTCAACGCGAATGGATCTAGATGAATGAAATTTTGTAAATTCGTGCAGTTTTTAAATTGAGGGGGGTTATTGGTATTGCCATCTGAAATTTTGAAATTTTTTTTCATATTTAAGTATACAGACAGCCCCTTATGCAATTTTTTTACTCTGAAATCTTTAAGATTATGTTAATTCCTTTTGAATGATATCTTTTTTAGGATTGTATAATGAACTATGTTAGGATAAAGTAGGGTGGCTCCTATTTTTAGAGACTGTACTTTAGAGAAGTCCATTTTAATGAACAGGGTAATTTATTCCGAAGTAATCTCAGTACAAAAATCAAATTCATCTGCTCGTCAGATTCATTTAATTAGAAACAAGAATGCATTCGAAAGAGTAAGTTTTTTGCTGCGATCATATTATGTAAAAATTGAGAATGTTATATGTTTGAAATCTTTTCAGACTCAAAAATATCCCTCCATTATTCTCTAATGGATCCTTAAAAAAGAAATTTTTCGGGAATAATGATTCTTATCTCTTTTCAAGAAATATCAACAAGAAACATTTATATTTTAAAAAGATATTTAAATTGAAACATTCTTAACTTTACACAGTTTTGATCAAATAAGTTTTTGTCATTGATAGATATGCTTTGCTTCATTTTTCCTGAAATACTTAAGGAAGGGAAATTAATTTATTTCTTCGTGTGCATTAATGTGTCTTAGATTTTATAAAGACATATAATCTGAACATACATTACATACATCTTTCTAATTCGGCATAAAAAAATTCTTTAGAAAGTACAAGATATAGTATCTTTTTAATTTATGAAACAATTTACCTCGAAAATTTTGAATACTCCCTTTTACAAAAGTTTAAAAAATAAATCTGTAATTTTTTCCCTTAATTCATTGATGATAGCTCTCTAGTCAACTTTATTGAATTGCAACAAATTTAGTCATTCAAATAAAAATAAGAAATAAAATGTAAAATTCAAGATAAATCGAAAATGCTTTACATGTCGAATTTATAAAAGTACATTTCAAAGTATATTCACTCATTCAAGAAAATGTGTTTTGCATTAAACTCAAAATCCGTTGCAAAAGCAAATAAACTCATCAATTCATCAAACGTTTTGAAATCGCATTAAATAAATACAAAAAAAAAGTGTTTTCTTGATAAAGATGTGATTTTCTTCCTTCTCTTTCATCAAAAATAATCTTTTTGAAGACAGTGTATTTCTTTCGAAAATACTAGGAAAAATAACATCTAACGACACCTCCTCATAGCAAGTCATTCGGAAAGTTGGATAGTAATTCTGTTCAGAAACATGTTGATAGCTATGATCAAAGGTTGAAATATATGCAAAAACATATTAAATGTTTTGAATATTCTTTAACGAATTTATAGATGGATAATTTTCTACTTAAAGTTGCTAAAAAATATTATTGAAATGAATTTGCATGCGAGACTGGAAATGAATCTTTTTATCCAGCTAACTGTTTCAATCTCTTGGGAAAATACGTATGTAAATTATGTCGGAAAAATACACTAGAATCGGACGAATATACTCGTCAAACATAGAGTATGTGTAATTTGAAATTATGTTGTCATTCAGGATCAAAATTATGTAGTTTTTCATACTTTATTTTCATAATATATTAAAGGGATTCCAATAAACAATTCAATGAAATGTTGGTGCACTACAGTTTGAAAACAAAATTCAAATTAACAAAGTGATAATACGTTAATAAAGTGATAATACGTTTTATTCATACAATTATATAGTAGGAAGGAATAGTATTGGCTGAAATGGAAAAACAAGAAATAGTTCACATCTGTTAAATTGGTACTTGGTTGGTAATTGGTAATTGGTACAAGAACGAATAAACAACTGTTGAATAGAAGTTAATGCTTCTAATGAGTGTAATTTAAAAAATATTGGGGGTAAATATTTTCAAATCCGAAAATAAAGGAGAACATCCACAACACAAAAAAATCCAGCTATTCCAGAAATATAATAGATATAACACAAATTCGTTTTTGAGTGTAAAATTCAATGATTAAAAAATATTTCCATTACTGAATGCTTATCCATAGACATGAGTTAAAATCAGAATGAAAACCGCTTTTAAATGAATGGCAAAGGAATAAAATAATTCCTATTAATGCTTAAATAATATAAAAGAATATAAATAAAATTTCGAATTAATAATAAAAATTATATAAATTTCATTGAAGCAATGAAAAGTTTTATTGTAATGCACGTTAAAAAACATTTTTTTTAAATTTTAACGTCATTTGAAAAAAAAAATTCAATTTTAAGATCGGGTAGAAGTCTTTTTAATAATATTTTGAATACTGATTATTAGAGAAAACTCCAAAATGTTTCTTAATTTTTAATTCAATAATTTCGCAATTAAAATTCCGAAGTTAAATTCCATTCTCAAAAACACATGCCCCTGAAATTTGGTAGCTCTAAATTCAAAGGTTAATCCTCTAGTGCGTTAACAGATATACATTGTACACATCAGTAGTGTACAATTATATCAGTAATGTACAGATATATATTGTACACTACTGATATAATTAATTATGTGGCAGGAAAATTAATTATATCAGCAGAGATATTCTCATAAATGTTTTTCATTTGAAATAACAGTTCTCAGTAAAAGATTTTATGATGAATTCTACTTATGGATATACTTATTTTGATGTGATTTAAATTGTATTTTGAAAATTAAATTAAATTAATGTATGAAAATCAGAAAAACAATAAAACTTTCTATATTATATTTAATTAAAGAGTATTTCAGCGAATGAAACCTTAGTTTCATATTAAGAAAATATTATCACTTAGTCTCAGCCTCATCTACTTCTTTCAACGGTAATCATATCGATTATATATTGTATTCATCTTGTAGTCTTGGTAACTTTCTGCTAGCTAAAAATGATATATGTGGCTGATATCTGTATTGTGATGGGAGAATAAAGAGAGTGGAAATTCGATATATTTTCCATTTCCAAAATTTCAAGGTCAGCCGCCAACAACCCTCTGGTAACTTGAAAATAGAATAACAACATAACCAAACAAAACAATATTTTTTATACATGCACCTTAATTATATCACTTATTTGAACTTGTGTTTGTGTTCAGAACAATATATTCTTCAGCCATAATTTTGGGGTCGTCTCCTGGTAGTATGTCGTTATCGACATTGGATGGCGGCAGGCTAAAGACAAATTTTCATCGAAAAATCTTTGTTTGCCAGTCAAATAAATTTTGAATATTCCGTTTTAATTTTAAAAACTTAACTTGAATCTAAGTGTCCAGCTGCTTGGGAAATAGGATGCTAGGCCCAGTTGCTGTCTTCATCTGACGGCTACTCAAAGCACATATATGTTTGAAGATGAGATGTTAAATCTAACAAATTAGCAAATCACATCTTGGATTAACACATTTTTGAACTTAAAACAATATTATGATGAGTAACAATATCATGAAGTTTATATTCTGACTTACATCGGGGCCGCGGTAGCCTAGTGGTAAGGTTTCGGCTTCGGAACCGGAGGGCCTCAAGTTCGAAATCAGATTATACCGAAAGACCGTCCTGTGAGCGGAACGGCGTAAGCCATATCTGTCGGGGCGAAATGCCCTCCACTGCTGTAACGTGGAAGTTTGGTGAGAGGGCTAAGGTGTTGCTCTCGTCCCCTGAACGCGGTTCAAAATTACGAGGTCTGTCCCAAAATAGCCCTAGTATTACTTTAAAACGAGACGTTAATAGAACTAAACTAGCTCATGTTATCTCGAATTATCTTATTAAAATTATTACTGAAATCAAATGTTTTTCTTTCCAGAAAAGCTATTTTAGTTTGCCGGTAATAAAGCTGAAGCAGCATACATTTTATTTTATCTAGATGAACATAACAGTTGGTTTTTTTGTTTTTTTTAGCTTCATCAAAATAATCTGTTTCTTGAATTATTGATTCGAAAACAAGAAAAACAAATACGTGTATATATATATATATATATATATATATATATATATATATATTGAGGTTAACTCTAATGAGGAAAAGAAAATGTTTTAATAACATCTGTTTTAGGATAAATCCTCTGACAGCCATCTCATCTCTAAGAATAACGGATATATATAAACGCTTTCTTGAAAGCTTTAGATACAACTTTCATCTAACAAATTAGCAAATGTTAATCTAACAAAAAACTCGAAAGAAAAAAAAATGTTTCATTAAGGTAACTCCACTGAGAAAAAGAAAATATTTTAGTAACATCTGTTTTAGGTTGTCTTCTGACAGACATCTTATCTGTTAAGAAAAATGGATATGTGCAAAAGCTTTCTTGATAGCTTTAGATACAACCTTCATCGCAGTTCTCACATTATCATTAAGGAGATTTTACTTCCTTAAACGCACCTCCCTTCCAGAATAAAAGATAAGAATCGCCATGTATTAGGCCAAAAACAAATAAGCAAGCTTCGACTTTCATTTTGTTCCTTTACTCAGTGGATTGGCATGTCATGACATTTACAAACTATGTCAATTTACAGGGTGTCTCAAAAACCCTGACCGCAGCTTTTATTCCTGAAATATTGATCGTAGACATATACTGTAAATTTAAGTTATATTCTGTAATTCATGATATAAAATTTTAATGTATTTTCAGGAAGCATAGATTTTAAAATTTGTATTCAAAACTAAAGATATAAAGCAAATTTAATTTTCTTATGACGAATTCCTGCGTCGCTTCATTTGGACTGAAGCTGTAAACATTTGCATTTTAATTTGTGATTGATTCTTCTCCAACTTTGTTTTAACATATCTTTGACAATTTTCATGATAAAATTCTGAAATTTTGTACATGACCTTATTAGAGGATGGGACACATTTTACTCATGGGAATTTTTTTGTACGGGGTAAAAATTTAAATTTTGTATTTTTTAAAGTTTAATCCCCTGAAAATTTTAATCCATTTCATAATATTTTGCGACTTTTTTTACGGAACTTTGTAATTTACAGTATATGTTTACGATCAATATTTAAGGAATAAAAGCCGCGGTCAAGGTTTTTGAGACACCCTGTATATATATGGTGAAAAGTGTAATATTTGAGAAATAGCTAATTTCTATACTTTAAGATACAGGCATAGAATTCCAACAAGAAAATTTCTATATTTTATTTTATATCATTCTATTCAACAAATGTTTTGCTGAAAAATTACAAAGTCACAATTTTCAAACAATCTTCAAGTTTGATTAGTCATATTTAGTAAATCATTCTTGTCACCCTAATATTTGAAGAAAACGTTTCCTTCTGCTTTCAAACTGACCGAGTTATGAGACTTGGAATTTCCTTATTTTAGAGGAATCGATGATCTCCTGAAAGGACATACTATGCGTTGATAAGTAGATATCTTCAAGAGGGGTAATGAAATGGTCTAAAATAGTGATATTAAAAGTTTCATAATTCGATGAGTTTCAGTTATAGAATTGTGGAATGTTTTAGTTTAAAATATTTGTGTGTCAAAAATATTTCTCTAAATATGATTAATAGCACCGGCTAAAATTATAAAAATAAAAAAAGACTGTTAATGATTGAATATTATTTATTGAGTCACGATTAAAAAAGAGCCGCAAGTGCGTGTTTATGTGCAATATTTTCCAATTAATTTACGCTCTAAAATTTTTTTCGAACTTCTTGAAATCGGTTTCACTATAACTTTAGCTTCTAACTAGAACAGATTATTATTTCCCACAGAATCAAAACACGTCGGCAAATTCTTTTCTGAAACTATATAAGGTCCGAATACTTTCTTACGCTCTCTCTTTCCTATTATTTCACCCTTCTTACCTTCCTGTTCGGTAAGCTACATAGTGCTCTTGCCGTGTCTAGGACAAAAGAATCTTGACAAAAATCTCTAAAAACTGCACTATTTTCTTAATTTGTAAAGAATAAGAAGAATTAAAGAACATCATAACTATTTTCTTATAACTTAACTTGTTCTCCTTATTGGTTCCCTCAAGTACTGTGGAAATAAAGTAGATGAGTCCCTACTCCACACACTCTCCTCGATCGGAGAGAGGGAGAGAGTCATTTAAATAATATAACAAATGTATTAATTGACGTGAAATTTTATTCGCATATTTTAACCACACAAAATAAACATTTATGTGGGTTGAAATCCTTTATAGTAAACCCCTCAAGACACTAACTAGTCCTTAGGTATGTAAAAACGCTAATTCAGAACGGCCAGAGAAGCTGTCATGAAACTTACTAAGCATATTTATCTTGATTCAACTAAAAATACAATGATAATAAAGGAGTCCTGGATGCAATGATACATTAAAAAAATTAACAAACGGAACAATTAACATAGAAAATTTATACCCAAATTGCCTGAGCAGAAAGTTGCCACAAACTGGGTCTAATATTATAAGAAAGATATGAAACTCAAATAAGATCTTTTTATCAAAAATGGAGGGAATTACAATGCTTTTAATTTCTGAATTATGTTATTAAAATATGATCAACATTAAATAATAATAAACACTATTAAAATAATAATAAACACTACTAAATAATAATAAACACTGTTTTATTTATGTAACGCTGCTGTATTCTTTTCTGCTACAAAATTATAATGAGAAAATGACCGGCTACGTAGAGTACTTAGTGAGTCAAACATACACAAGGTGCAACAACATTTTAATAAGAAAATGACCGGACTACGTAGAGTACTTGGCGAGTCAAATATACACAAGGTGCAACAACATTTTAATAAGAAAATGACAGGGCTACGTAGAGTACGTAACGAGTCAAATATACACAAGGAATAAGAAAATACCTATAACTGAATTGAATTTCCAATCATTTATATCATCTTAAATCTTAAAAAATTCGGTTAAATATGTTTTATTTATAGAGGTTTAAATAATTTTTTTAATATTAAATATTATATATATATATATATATATATATATATATCCTTTTTATTAGAAATCTTACTCTTTTAAGAATCTTTCTCAAATGCGAGAATTCGATAATCTCCTCGTTTTACACCATCATGAGTCTGAAAAACACATTTGGAGAATTGACTCAATCTGTCGGTCTGCTCATCTGTGAATTCGAGAAATCAAAAAGCAATGACAATGTGATTTTTATATCAAAATTTTACAATTGCATTAAATTGAACTAAAACTGAAAATCTATCTCACCCTCCGATTAAATATAGACATAATAACAAACTATAGAGATTAAATTTGGCCTATGGTTTAATCACAAGAATTCTAGACATGTTACAAATATTAGACAAAATTCACTGTCCGCTGATCTATGTATTCTTGTGCAAGGCAATGGACTCACTTAAAAATCAACCAGATTGAAAAACAAAATTGATCTAATCTTGTAATCTTTACATGAAAATAAAGATTTGTATTAAACTTTAGAAATAATCGATCCATGAAAAGATGGTCCAAAAGACGTACTCGATTATCTTCTTCACAGTACGACGAAATTAAACAGAAGAATTTGAAAGTTATGAGAAAATTTACGGCAGAACATCGCTGTGGGTTTCAATTTATGATAATGTTATTGAGATTTACGAATTTGTTGTTTAGATAATCTGAAATATAAATCTGTACTTGACTGTCTTATTTACATTAATTCACAGTTTTTCTGTTTAAAAAATCAATTTATATAAATACAAATAATAAATTCAAATTTTGTGATTAGTGAAGGTAAAAATTATGAGCTATTTTTTTTTTTTTTTTTTACTAAATATTATACTTTGTGACGACAAATGGATTTTATAATCCAAAGCAAAAATCTATTTAAAGTATCAACTAGGTTCGGAGACGAATTTTTAAAAAAAATGATACATGAACATTTTTTATTCTACCGAACAGCTAAAAACTATAAGAAGAAAAAATATACTCGCTGCCTTTAGTTTTTACAAAAAAAAAAAAAAAAAAAAAAAAAAAAAATTGCTAATTTAATCAAAATTTAACAACATTTTCCTTGTTAGGAAAAACAGAGTAAGTTAAAAAATAAATAGAATATTTAATTTTTATTTCGCTTCTATATAGCTCAAACTATATTATTATTTAACTATTTTAGTAAATAAAAAAATTACGAGCATTTGAAGTGGCCGTTAATGATTTTTTGTCAAAATTTGTCTATTTTTTGAAATTAAAGTGTCTGTAAAACATATCTAAATGAAGCTATCTGAAAATCCGAGGTTTATCAGACCCTCAAAGGTTTTGGATATATGCATATCAAATTTCATGAAATTTTATTAAATAGATTTTGAGATTTCATGTTTTCTGTGAATTAATCACACTGAAATATTCATTCGTCAAAAAATGCTTTTAGATATTCTATTTATAAGTTTTTTCATCTCTGGAAACAAATGTAGTTTTCAGGCTTTTTTAACAGAAATGCCAAAAAATAAGTAAACTACGACTGAGTAGTTAGAGAGTCATTATAAGCATATCAAATATTATTTTCGAGAAATTTACGGTAAAAATAAAATTATTCACTCATTTTAGGTTAAAAATACCACCGTTTCCGATTTCACTTTCATTTGTTGTCTATTATTGAAACTACTGTATCTCTAACTCTATCTGACATATATTAAAAACAAAGTCTGTTTTACAATCTACAAATTTTGGATTTTATTTTCAGATCATAAAAAAAATTTCGAATTTTTCTGAAAAAAGCATATTTACAACTTAATCGGAAACCTGAATGAAATATCTCCACGCATCTTTTTCTATATAGAAAAGTTATTATAAAAGCTTTTTACGCATCTTGAGAAAAACGAATTTAATGAAAATATTTAAAGATTTTTCGAAAAAGAAAACAAAACTTAATCCTGAAAAAGTAAAATTTAATTCTCATTTTTAAGTGTCACATTCAAATTTTATTTTAAAAATTCTAAATGAAGTCACCGGTGTTAACCCTTTGCACTCGGAAAAGTAATTGGACGCATAATTATTCACCTAATACAAGGACTTATTTATTAATCCAAAAAAAATATATGTATATAATTGTTTTAAGTTGAATTTCGCCGAAAAATCGATCTACGTTTTCTTATCCTCTCTGTAGGTATTTTTAAGGATCAAAATTTAAAAAATAAATAAATAAATAAAATGTCAAAATGATGCATTCGATAGTGACTGAGAGGAGCCATCCTAGTGCAAAAGAGTTAAATAAGAAAAAAAATATGCAAGCTAAAAAAAAAAGAAAAACTTCACGACAAGAAACAAGCCGAATTTAATTATCCCCTACCCTAATCATTGACAATCCCATTCAATTCATTTTCCCCTCAACAAGAGTGGACACCGCCTGTCGCAACTGCCATCGACTTTTCAACCAATCAACAAGCGAGACTTGAACAAAACAATGAAATATGCACGAGTATCTAAAAGCGTATTTCCCGAAGCCAGTGAAAATGTTTCGTTGGCACGCTTTCCTGTCAAGGGTGGAAATTATATTATGAGAATCCCCTGGCAATCTCGACATTTCCCCTGTTACATCTGGAATAACACACTGAAGAATGGATGCTATGATTCATCAAACAGACGAAGCGTGAAAAATCTCAAATTGTTACTTTCCTCTGCGACCCCTGGCTATCTGAACAGTAATAAATATTAATCCAATCTTGTTTACGAAAGCTAAGCTAATGTTGTTCAACATTTCTTCACCTACCATCTTAAATAGCGAACAAAAACCTGATTGCCAAATGCCTGGTAGAAGATGAGAAATGTTGCTGCTTTTTTTTTTTTTTTCCGATTGTGTTGTTTGTCTTTGATTTATATATATATATTGTTTTACTGCGATGCAGCTTTAAAGATTACGGGACCGCCTTGTCTAAGTCAACGATCGAGGGATCGAGTACAAATTGCACAAAATATTATTTTTTGGCTGTCGGGATAAAATTTACGTGAAATAATATATGTTTCGGAGGGTAATAAATAACAATAACATAATAAATAACTTTAAAAATATCATGACAATTTTAACAGGTGTCTCTTGTCCATAGTCACAAATGCATTCACTATTTGTTTAATTATAAGTGTATACAGAGTTTAATGTCTGACAAATTAAGTTTATCATAATTTCTACAATAAAGAATGGTTTAATTCTTTTAAAATTTTGCCTAAATAATTTCTGCATTTTTGTTTCTTTTTCGTTTCAATATTCAAGTTAAATGAATTTTTTTTAATTAGACCTTCTACCCTTATAAACGTCTGGAAGATATGTTACTGCTAAACCAAAACCATAAATAAATAATATTAAAAAAAAATTGAATCTAATGCGAGCTGTTAGAAATTATTAGAAAGCTTAATTTGTCTGAAATTTCTAATGAAGCAAATACTGATTACATAGCATTTATAAATCTTTGTCTTAAAATACTTTTAGAATATTTAAAAATAAGAAATAATATAACTGATTTCGATGTTTATTCAATTTAAAGCAGTATTAAAACTCGAAGGGGGAAAAACAAAAAGAGAGAAAATATATATAATTTATAATTTGTAGGAGAACTTGCTATTTGCAACAGCTATGAAATAAAAATTTGTAAATGTAATGTGAAACTTTATAATTAACTTTATAAAATAAATTTTATGAAAAGTTTATACATTTCAACTCCATCATCACATTATTTTTTTAATGGACGCGCATTAAAATTATTTAATGAAATTGAAAATTGCTTTGTTAAGATCATTACATTTGGAAGATTTTTCATCTGATTATTAAAATGTTTCATTTCTTGATAACATATATTCGTTCACTATTTTGTGTCAATTTTCTTTGTACTGTAACATTTCCTCATGTTGAGAATGTCCTACAGTGTTTCTTAATAGAACTAAGAAATTATTTGCATCCCTTCTTTTTATCTGGTCGACTATAAAAAAAAAGAATATTTACGATTACTTAGTATAGAAAGTCTCTGATTTAACTCCTAAATGTTTTCATTTGAAAAATTTGGAGCGCCGCGGTAGCATGGTGACAGAGACTCGGCTTCGGAACCGGAGGGTTTTCAGGTTCGAGACCCGATTCCACCTAAGAACCGTCTTGTATGTCTGGTACACATTAAATCCATCGGGACCAAACGTCCTTCCGCTGGTGTGGTGTGGAAACCTGGAGAGGGGCTGCCAGTTTAGGTGTCGCCCTCGTCATCTGACCGCGGTTCAAAATTACGAGATCCGTCAAAAATAGCCCTAGTGTTGCTTTAAAACGGGACGTTAATAGACCTAAAAATAAAAAGAACCTTGAAAAATTTGGTTAGGCTATTATGCCTGCTTTACCATGTCATAATTCAGTGCAACACCTCTGTCTCTAGAGTTCTTATCCAGTTTGTTGTAGAAGAAGGAAAACTTTATTTTGAAATATTTTATAAAAATATGTAAAATTTCAAACAGAAACATTGCTTTGTATATGAAATGTAAGAAGAAGGAACTACGAAATATGAAGCAGAAGAATAAAACTAAAACATTTCGCGTGAGGTACCTTTTGTGTTATTTACGAATTTCTGAAATAAATATGCTAAAAAATTCACACTATACGGAACAGAAAATAAATCGGAAATATTGTATCGTATATGGTGTAGAAAAATTCCCAACGCCTTGAGAGGAATTTCTCTATGTTGTTGATATTGCTCTTAGTTTCACTGAGTTTATCTTAATAATGAAGCACAATTTTTAAAGTCAATCTTGTCCTGTTTTCACTCAGATCGCAATGGTATTAAATATATCTTAAATTTTGCGAATACTGAGCGTTTTCCAGCGTTCTTAAAAATATCGTGAAATTTCTTCCTGTTTTCAAGAATTTTCATCTGTACAAAAAAAACACATCTTATTTAAATGAAAAAAGTGAAAACATAGACATGATGTAGAAATTCTGGATTTCTAGCGTAAAATATTCTCTCGTAGTTTATTTAAATTTTATGAAACAAAAAATAATTTCTGACAGTTTCCAAGAAAGCATCAATGGAAGAGGTTGCGTCCATCAGAAGCAGGATACATTTTCTGTCACAAAATTTAAATACAAAAAAATACTATATCTAAAAAATATTTTTAATGCTGATTTCTAATTTAAAATGTTAATAGATATTTTGTGAGTTAGCATGGATTTTATAATAATAAATGACTCATTGCTAGGTTTTAAATTATTGTATCTGATAAAAGTTTTCTTCGTTTGTTGCTTCAGTGAACGTATCCTATGTTAAAATAAATCCATTTTAGAAATATTATTCTTATGTTCAGCTTCAATGCAGTGAGTCTGCCTCTCGACATTTGGGTCTCGGGTGTGAGGTTCAAAAGAGGCTCCATTTCCCCCGCCGTTGGAAGAATTGCATGTGAAATCTATCTGTGCCAAGTGCTCCCTTACCGACATGATGCAGCTCAGGTGTCGTCTTCGTCATCTGACTGCGGTTCAAAATGACGAGGTCCGTCACAAAACAGCCTTAGTATTGCTTTTAAACGGGGCGTTAATGTAATTAAACCATATGCCGACGTGATGAAAAAATGAGGAGGGAGGGGGGAGGGGGTTACTGGAGAGAATGTTTGGAGATATGTCATCTTTGTCATTTGATCATGGCTTGAAATCTCAAAATCCTTTGTCAAAAAGCATAGTCCAACTTCAAAAACCAATTAATTTATGTTAATTGATCTAATTATTCTCAAATGATAATGCATATTAAAAATTTTATTACAAATTTTATATTTATCAATACATTATTAACAGTTAGAAATAAATTCACCAATCTACATGTTTTACAAGTTGTAATTTCGTATATTTATTTAATCATGAAATTGCAATTGTAAAGAAAAGAAAGGAACTTTGGAACAAATGATACCCAAATATCCGATAAAGCAACCTCAAAAAATTTAACAAAAAAAAGTATATAAAAATTTTATTTTTGCATGATTTTTTTTCATAGTAAGAAAACAATGATACAACTTTTAATTAACTACTCAGGTCTTGGAAAAGTTTAGAAAAAATAAGAGAGAAACATCGATAAAATATGAAACACAATATAAATTTTGAAAAAGTATTTTAAAAATTTAAATCATTCGTCACTGTTTCCATTTTCACCAAAAAAAAATCAATATTTATAAATCTTATAGAAAATAAAAACAAAGGAGAATAGAATTTGTTTTAGAAGTCTCAATCATTTGTTAGATGTCTCAACTCTAAATTTCTGGGTAAAATGCATTACAGATTTGGGTCTCTTGAGAAAATGCTTGCAGTTATAACTGAGTCACAATTCTCTTAGTGCATTTACGAGAATTCCAACGATTTCTTTTTCCTTCGTTTCGACAAAATTGAAATACTTTTTTCTGTTTATCAGTTGAATAACTTCTGGAAAAAAAAGGAAGATTTACGTTTTCGGTAACATAAAATATTCGTATCAAAAAGAGTAGTTTCTTTTACATATTTTACAGCGTATTAACTTTTTTACATTTAAAATTAATGCGAAATGATAAAATTAATTTGGGAAGAATCCGTAACAAAAAAGAAATTAATATACTAAATACATTAAAAAAATTTTTAATCTTTCTTTCCTTGGGGGGAGGGGGAGGGAAGGAAGAGGAATTATATTCATGTTCACTTTTTACTGAGAAAAAAATTGCATTACGTTCATGGTAACTTTTTTAAATAGAAACCGTCTTTCGATTAGCTCGAAAATGAGCATTTTTGAAGGACCGAACAGAAATACAATAAAAAAAAGGAAAAGAAAGCGATTAAACAGAAACGGCGTTAAGAGGTAACCTAGCATAATATGTAAGTTAATCTTCAATTTCTTTTTTCAATTTATTTACTCGTGATCAACGATGCATTAGTCCCTAGAATTTAAATGCAAAAAGTTTAGGATTGGAATGACGGAATTTACATGGCTTTTTATATAACGTTCTCTTTTCTTTTCTCTCTTCTTTTATTATAAGCATGCGTACAAAACACGAAGCAAAAATGCATTTAATGAATTTAGTTTGATAATTTGACAAAGTGCTTCGCGGTATTTACAATTATAGTTTGAAAGTTGATTAAGTTAGAAAATTTGTTTCTAAATAAAGAGACGTCTACTTATACTCAATTAACTTTAGTCTTCTGAATATTTTATAGCATTCAAAAAGGTATTCAACATCATACATCACATAACTTTAGAAATTGAATGATTTAGAGCGAAATTTTCCATTTATATCCAAAAGGCCATAATACAAAAAGAAAATCAAACATATCGCTAATGATACTTGTTATTTGATTTTCTTTTTAAAGAAGTGTGAAAAATTTGTTTTAGCAATTTTTCAGTAAGGTAATATTTATAAAATAGAATGACTACGATCTCGTATATGATTTCTTAAAGTGGTTATTGAAATATAAAATGTGACATTATCAATATGATGGCAACAACGAATGGCGTACATTTTGAGGAGGGAGTGAGTTTTTCACTATAAAAACCATACATAATTTTTTCGAAGAGGTCGGTATATTTAAAAGACAAACATTTCAAAGGTGATATTTTAAAACTGTATACAGAAGAAATTTCATTAATTGTTCCTTTTTACAACCCGACGCTGAACTGCATAGAAATAAGATTTATTTATTGATTTAAGCCAAGAATTTCTATTTTATGAAAGTCTATTTATGATAAAGCTTACGATATTTCTGTAAAGATTCATTTATAGTCTCGCATCTAAAGTATACATCAGCATGAATAACCAGAACCGTCGAGAAATTATCAATAGTGAAATGAAACCTGATGTGAATGCTTATGCTTCAACAGTTCAGAGTAGCTCGATTGTAATGGTAGAAACTAAATTACGAATTAAAACTCCCATAGAAAATGATAAGAAAAGTAATTTTAAACTCTTGATTTAATGTGCAGGACAGAAATAGAATTTGATAATGGTGAGTGAACTATCAAGTAAAAAAGTGGTTTATGTCAGGGCTCACTATGAGAGAAGTAATTAACTTTTTCATCTGCTTGAATTTAGTTTTTTTTTTTTTTTTATTTATGCCTTAGACTGAGGGCAAAATTTCAATAGTGTGCTTATTTTATATTGTTTACGAAAAGGATTTTAAAGAATTATTATATACATCGATGTGGCTTGTGGACTGTCCTGTTTCTACATTTTCAGGAAATTTCTAAACGCTCTGCTTTATCCTGAAAATATTGATGATTCTGGAACTAATAATAGGATCGCGGTGGTCTGAAGGTAAGGTCTTCAGGTAAGGTAAGGGTTCCAGGGTCGAATCCCGATTCCACCGAAGAACCATTGTGTAAACGACGTTAAATCCGGCCACATGTCCTCCAGTTGGTGAGGTGCGGATAGTTTGAAAATGGGTTTGCCAGCTCAGTCCCCTTTGTCATCTGACCGTGGTTCAAAATTATGATTTCCCTAAAGTTGCTTTAAACCGGAACGTTAATATAACTAAACTAGAACTAATAATAATCTCAAAAATTTCTAAAATGCACACATAGACTAATAAATGACTGTTTATCATTGAACAAACACAAATTATTATTATTATTATTTTCATCTCTTTGGCTACGAAAAGATCGAGATTTCTGTGCACGTGGTAGAAGAAATCTTGCTCTAAAACTGTGTTTCCCTACTTTTTAGATAAATAATCCTGAATTGAATAAAAAACATCTTTGGATGTCAATCAACATAAAATAACAGAAAAAATTGCCTTTTTTTGGTGCAATATATATATTATACTAAAATTAACTGTAAAAAATAGATTTTCCTCTTGATTAAAAAGGTTAATGTTTCATAAAAATAATGTCAGTAGTGATTTTAATTCATCTATAAACGGTAGTTTTTATAGAAATAATTATTTGAAAACAACCGCAAGACAATTATTTAATTTTATGCATCTTTATAATTTGTTTATAGTTTGAATTACGGTAACACAAATTGTAAATGTAACAACAAGCATTTAGATTTGATTTTCTCTGATATTGGTTTTATAGTTTTTCTGTCAAAATCATTGATTTCGAAAATGAATCATTATCCTGCACAATGTAATTCTCCTCATTTTATGACTGTACACTATAATAAAGGCAATGTTAATAATCCTAAATATGATTTTTTTTTAAATTTTGCTATTTTAAGCATGTAGTATTTAATCAGTGATATTGACTGGAATTTTTTGGATTCTTTAATGATATAAATACTGTAATCTCCATCTTTACAATCATTTAAAATAAGGTTTTAGTCAAACAAAACATTTAGAAACTCTTAATAAATAATTTCCTTTTTGGTGCTCAAGTGAAATGTTGTTAAAAAGAAAAACAATTAATAATGAATTAAATTTCACAGCCGGAGCTGCAAACATTTCCGAAAAATTTGGATCTTTAATATCTATTAAGAGTAAGAGGATTAAGCCAGAAGATTAAGAAGGATTATTTTAGGTTCTCGCCGATTACGGAAAATAACTTAACTGTATAATTAAAATATTTTTGCCGTATTTAAAAATTAATTATTCGACAAATGAAATATTCTACGTTAAAAATGATAAAGATATCACCAATACTTATTATTATTCTTTGTAGATAAATATGGCAAGAGCAGTAGCAGAATCATGGCATCAGCGGTTATTGCGTTCCTGGGAAGCCTGGACAAGGTCGTCCAAGCATCACGATGACCAATGAAAATGGATATAGTACATTACAGGTGTTGCATACCAGGAACGCAAATGCAGCCTAACTGTCTCGTGGTCTTCATGCGGTCACAGAAATTCATGTTTCAATAGTTATTGTTTCTAATAGATTTCATGAGAGAGATATGTTCGCAAGAAAGCCTACTGTTTGTGCCCGTTTAACAAATTATAGAGAACACTTTCTTCTTCTTGTGTACATTCCCATCGGGGAGGCACCTCAGAAATTAGGCTAAGAAGCTTCCGGTATGGTGATTGATTCTCGTCACCCGGGTGAGTACAGAAATGGTGGGGGGTCAGTTGCCTCCTACTGATAACGGGATGTGCTTCCCACGGGAAGGATTGTACCGTGGCTGGTGGTGGCCCTTAGGACTCAACCATAGTTCCCACCAGTGATGCTGTTGCGGCGGTCTGGTCTATCAGATTTATCCGTGTGCTTTAGTGGCGGGTCGGAGTAGTCGTTTATGGTTCTTCTTGTGTAGAGCCGGTCATCCCGCCACCACTGAAAGAAGCAGTACGGACAGGATTTGCATAGAGAACACCTGTGAGAAATCAGTAGAGAGGATTTTCTGTCCTCTAGTTCAGTCTAATCACTGATTCTCTGCGTTTGATATTCTGGAGAGAACCAGATTTCACTATGCATCGTCCAAATAATGAGAAAGGGACTACTAAATCAAGAAAGATTTCTGAGGGTTTAGTTTAGTTATATTAACGTCCGGAGTGTTGTATAACGTAAAAGTAAGCTGGCAATTTTATTTCACAGTGCACACAATTTATGATAAGTATTTCTTTGAGGCTGGGTGTGCCATATTCATATGTATATGTATGAATGTATGAGAATGCACATGAGTGAACGTGTGTATACAGAGATATAGCAAAAAAAAAAAAAAAAAAAAAAGCTACTAAACCCTTTTTTCCACAAATCTCCTTATGCTACTAATGAATCACTTAGCTCTTCTTTTGTTTCAAGCTCAATTTTGTTGTTGTTTTGTTTCTGCTCACACATTTTTTAGCTTAACTTCCATTATTTGAAGACTTCATCTACTGCTGCGCAATAAAGGAAAAAATATTAGCAGCTTTGCAAACATGTCATATGCCAAGTCGCTCGAATGTCTTCTTTCCGCAGAGACAGGGGAACAATACTGAGTGAATCCCTTTATAATGGGGCCCCGGTAGCATGGTGGCAAGATCTCGACTTCGCAACCGGAGCGTTTCAGGCTCGAGATCCGATTCCACCGAAGAACTGTCGTGTAAGCGGGTACGTTAAATCTGTCGGAGCCAAGCGTCCCCCCCACTGGTGTGGTGTGGAAGTTTGGAAAGGGGATGCCAACTCAGGTGTCGTCTTCATCATCTGACCGCCTTTCAAAATTACAAGGTCCGTCCCAAAATAGCCCTAGCGTTAATCTAACTAAACCAAAAAAAAAAAAAAAAAGCAGCCATCATATATGTCAAATCGCTCGAATGTCTTGTTTCCGCATAGACAGGACAATCGCCTCATTTACTGAGTGAATCCAGTTATAATGAGACAGCGGTGGCCTGGTGATAAGGTCTGGGCTTCAGAATCAGAGGATTCGAAACCCTATCCCCTCGGAAAGACCGCTATGTAAACTAGCTTTGTGCATGCGTCCGTGGCCAATCGTCCACCCGTTGGTGTGGTGTGAAAGATTGGAGAATGAGACGTCAACCTACTACATATATTATTACATCAAGAACGAATCGAGATATTAGTGAGACTCTAATATATTAATCATTCATTGTATTTAGTAAACGTAGAATTTAGTTGCAGACTCTGATATTTAGTTTTAAGAAATGAAAGCTATTTCTACTCAATTTGACATTTATTCAAGAAAAAGTAATTACTGCTTAAGAGCCTTATTATTCACATTTAAAGGTTGTTTTTTCTTTCCGTCTTTAAATCCCTTTTATCTCTATATTTTTATAGGTATTTTTAGAAAACGAATTCATTCAATTCGTTCCTAAATGCATTGATTTCGTAGAAGCCCATACTTTAAACAATGAAATTGAATTGACAATGAAATTGAAACGAATGAATTGAAACGGTGTTTTTTTATTTTTCATTTATTTATTTATTTTTTTATATATAGACAAACCAGTGTAAAAGAATTTACTAATGAAGACTTGTTGAAAATCAGTTCCAGGAAAAAATTTCTTTATTTTCTTGAAACGAAAAAAATAATTCTATCCTTTATATTCTAAAGAAATGAGGCTTAAGAGAAAAATATTTTCTTACACTTTTTCGCAGAAAACTCAAAAAGTTTTAATAACTCCTAATGGTAGGCTTTTCGATGGTATATAAACTGAACTTAAATTCAAACGGCTGTAAGATTTTCCCTTTTCAAAAACGCTTAGAGAGATAAAGAGGATTTTATTTTGAAATCACTCTTTTAGCGTTGTTTTTGATCAAACATTTTCAAAATGATCCGATATTTATCTAAGTAAATTACAAAAAGAAATTCCAGGAATATGTCGTCAGTCAACAAACTTTAATCTCGTTAAGATAAAAACTATTTTTTAAATAACGTTTTATGATTTATTTATTTTTTTCACTTAGAACAATACATTTCTATATTTTATATCGAAGTATTTTTATGAGAATAGTATTAACTGTCCCCTTTATTGAATTTTTATAAAGAGAAAAAATATTCTGCAACTTTTTTCATTGTTATTTTAATTGTTTTTGCAAGTTATACGTTTTCAACTTCGTTATCACAAAAAATGATCACATTTTATTAAATGAAACTGATACTTTTAAAATTTTAAACTAAACTATTCATTTTAAATTTGATTGTCTTCCACAACGAAGGCAATCTCATTAGCGCAAAAAGTCACAGAAAAATAAACAGATATCTGTTTATGTGGGATGAAGTCACAACATCAGAATACTTTTTTCTTTTAGTATTTATTCAGTTTCAATTTCCCTTCCAGAACAAAAAAGATTTTTCGAAAAAGAGATACCTTTGTTAATGAGTCTTTTTTAAACCAAATTTCAAATAAACAGTGAAGAATTTACTTCTAATGATTAATTATTATCCCAACGGAGAGACATTATAATCACAATTCCATATGATATCGATGTTTCACCCGGGGTTGCGACATTACATACTTACAAATTTGCAGTGAATCTCAAAATGGAGTTTACATATGACTCAAGCATAAAACGTCACTAAACTCATTGTTATTATATCTGCTCTTAATAGAAAGGATGCCATAAGAGTAAAACAATTAGTTAGACAATCAGTGTTACAACTTCTCCAACAGCAATTTATTGTACAGATCAGCAAAAGTTATATACTGTTGTATTTGGCTTAGAATATAATAAGTGTCCATATTGTGAGCTATGGATGCCTAAGCTGTGTACCCAATTATGAGAATACAATTCACTTTTTACTTATATTTTAAATAAAAAGAGAGTTGTACTCTCATAAAAATACATAATGTCATTCAGATATCGAAATCAACCAACTGGATTAGTCTTCTCAAAAATTTCTCGCATACTTTCTAATAATGGTTCATTTTTGTTTTAAATGCTATTGAAGCCAAAATTTTACACAAAACTGCATTGTAATCACTACATCACATACTAAATTCAGCATATTTAAATTACTGCGTTTTTATCGCATTTGCATGTTTCTGAAAGTACAGACCAACAGTTATGTAGTGTTGCATTTGGCTCACAATACAATAAGTGTCTATATTGTGAGCTATGGATGCTTAAGCTGTGTACCGAATTTTATCCATCTAGCTCTCTTCGTTTTGTAGTTTTATTGTTAATTTATATTTGAACACCCGGACAGACAGACTTCCTCTGAATAGATTTTACTCAACATTTGACAGAAATCTGTAAATATGGTATAAGAGCCATATACCAAATTTCATTCGACTAACTCAAGGTTTTTTTAGTTATTTTTACCGTAGACAGTAGCAGTATAGTCAACAGACAGTATAGTCAGTTCGCAAAAATGGATTTTTCGAACTAATGGAGGTCTAAAACGTAAAGATTCATCAAAATCTCGCTTTCGAATTTTTTGACGACTAGAATACTTTCTCCATACTTCGTAAACGAGAAAAAATGAGAGCTCATTTTGTATTTCTCTATTATCTACCATTGGCGTTCGAAAATAAAAAGAATTTAAGAAGTAATTTTTAAAAATCTTTTAGGACGATCGAAAAACATAATATCATTAATAAGGATTTTCATAAAATATCACTTATATGTGTACTCCTTTTTAATTTAAAATGTAGTTTTCAAAATAAATAAAATGGTACTTATAAAAATTATATCATCTAACTAATAGTGCTTCATCAAAGATATGAACATTTCTTAAAAAGGATTCATTTTACAATAACCATAAGTATACAGATTTAAGTGTATTTAAATACAGACAATACAGATAAAATATATTCAAAATGTGTATTAAATGCACTTCTAAATATATAACGTATATGCTTTTAAGAAATGAAGAGATTTCGGCCTTGAAAATGGAATTTTATCTTGAAGGGTTACTTTAGCATATATCTGACATATTAAAAATATATAAAATGCAATTTCCTGAAATAAGATGCAATTTATCTGAAAGTCTGGTACATTTCCTTAAAATCTATCCCTAAAATTTATTTACTGCTGTGAGTTGGATCAATTCAATTTTCCAACGCTATATTGCCGATCTCTATGTAGTATGTAAAATCTCCAACTATATTCGCAGCAAGAAATCATTTAAAATGATTGAAAAAAAATGAAAATGAAATTGCTCTTATTGCAGTAAATGAAGCCTTATTTCGCCATACGTGGAACATTTGAAATGTTGAGGCTTTATTTTGCTCTACGTAGAGCATTTGAAATACTTGAGGCTAGACTCTATATTTGTATTTCAAAAAAGTCCCGTAGCCTGCTGGTATTACATTAACTTTGAGTTATGGAATCGAGATCCGATTCCACCAAAGCTGCGCCTTGAATGCGAGATATTTTTAATCCATCGGGGTCAGAGAAGAGAAGCAAATGTCTGAAAAGGAGCTTCTGATTCAGGTTAGACCGCGTTATCTGGCCACTGTTCAAAAAGTCCGCTCTAAATGAAAGCATACCAATAAATTGTGACGCTAAACCAGGCTGGTTATTAGGTGAATTAAGAAAATCTAGGAGGTAAAAAGTGATAATCAGCAATCATATAATAGATAGTTAAGGAGTTGATCTGAAACCAAATACTTGGAGCAGCATAGTCATATCTGGTTTTTGCGCCATTAAAATCCAACTCTAACCAACCAGATATCAAATACTAGGAGTTTTTGAATAGAACATGATCGTTCTCACAGAAATTAATAAAATGGTTTTGAATAGAGAGAACTAAAGGTTGTCAATATCTGTATTTTCTTACCATAAATGTTGAAAAAATACGGAGTAATTTTGTTGTTGTTGCTATAACTTGTTAAAATTCCTTTTTCGATTATGAAATGCTGTACCGCAAATAAAAACATCAAATGAATAAAACGCATTAAAAACGTTTTATTGAAGCAAATTAAATACTAATACATACCTTTGTGGGATTTTTATGCAAATAAATTGAATAAATAATAGCTAAAAATGTATTTAATCAATACAATTTAATTGGAGCACTAAAAAGAAGAATTTTTTTATTTTAATTATTTTCTATTTTTATCTAAAAAATTTTTAAATGATGTTTATAAAGGTTATGAAATATTATTTTCAATTTTTCTCATTTTTTTATCAAATGGCACCTCTTGTAAGCAATCTAAATTTAATTAAAGAATTGATTAATAATTAAACTATGTAAATATTAAATGAAAATATTGTCAATAAAAATAAATAAGTGTGAATTTTTTTTAATCTAACAGAAAAGAATAATTCAATTCAAATTTCCATTTTCACACTCAAGAAACAAGTATAGTCAAATAAAAATTTGCAAAAACTTCTTAAGCAAAATTCCAGAAACTTTTGTCTTACAACTAATAATTAAAATTTTTATAAAGCTTACATATCGAAGAACTTTTCAATAAAAAAAAAAGGAATTCATTTTCCTCTGACTGTGGATTTCAAATTGAAAATTCGAATGCAGTGAATTTTAAAATTTTTAAAAAGATAATTTTTTCTTAAATATATATCTCCAAATTACGTCATTCAAAACTTTGCGAAATCATAAATGCATGACTTTAAATTCTAATACATGAAGTCATCAAAGGTGTAAAATCCAAAATCGTAGTTGCCTTTGATATACAAATCAAAACCTTTTAAATATAAAACCACATCCGGAGTATCTTTCCAGAAAATCAGTCGACCTTGACAGAGCAGAATGTTTTATATGACAACACATCTTTTGTACACCCACGTTTCTTTTACTTCAAGAGACGCAAAAACCAAATAAGCGCTGATTAAAGATAATATTGAGTGAAACTATACAAACTAACCAAAACTTCGGAGTAATTTATTACTTGTAACCTTTGTGCCCAAAAAAATAAATTATACGAGCTTAGTGGATAATCGGATAATTTAATGAAATCATAGAACCTCCTCTTTTTTGCATAAATTGATCATAATTAATGAATCTCGTTAAACTGTGGTCATTGCACCCACTTTGTAATTTTAGGGTTTGAAGTCGAAACAATAATCTTTCTTTAGCTCGCCGAAAGCGCCCCCCCCCCAATTCAGGAAAATTAACTTCAAAAATAATGGTGTCGCAATGGATTAAAGCGGTACGAGCGTGTTCTCATTGTTAACAGGCATAACTTTTCTTTACAAATATTTAAAAGCTGTGATATCACTGCTTATATGAAGAATAGATTAATATAGATTGTGAAATGGAGTTCATCAGAATTGTTTGTTTTAGAACAGTATACATAAATCTGTAGTTGTTGTTTCTTCAAAAGATTGTTTTTGTAAGTTAGTTTTATACCCTGCTTTCAGCACAGAATAGTCGTAAATACGGCATCAATGGCATAAACCACAACCGCTAATAATTTAAAAATGTAAGAATATATACGTAGAAGTAGATAGCATTAATACAGAGAAAGCCCGCCTTCATAAACTTTTAATATCCAAGATTTCTATTGGGACGAAAAAAAGCTCCGAGATCACTAATGTAAATATTCAACTGAAAGCAAAGCAATCAATTGAAATGATAACTGTGATAATAAAAATGATCCTCAGTTGTTCAGTAGAATTTTATATAAACGTTATAATCTTAACTAACTGCTTCAAAAGTTTTAAAGGGCCGCAGTGGTCTG
Organism: Argiope bruennichi; assembly: GCF_947563725.1. Lineage (NCBI taxonomy): Eukaryota > Metazoa > Arthropoda > Arachnida > Araneae > Araneidae > Argiope > Argiope bruennichi. The sequence goes on from NC_079162.1 coordinate 124,080,274, forward strand.
TTGGAAAGGTCCTGGCTTCGGGACCAGAAAGTTTCCTGGCTCAAGACCCGATTCCACCTAAGAACCGCCATGTAAGTGATTCTGGAGAATCAGTCGGGATAAATGTCCTTTCGCTGGTATGTAAAGGGAGTTTAGAAAGGGGATGTCAGCTCAGATGTTCTTGATGTGCAGAAGTCTGGAGGAGGGGTGTCAGTTCAGGTGTTATCCTCGTCATCTGACAGCGATTCAAATTTACGAGATCCGTTTCAAAATAGTTCTTCTGTTGCTTTAAAACGGAATCTTAATATAAGTAAATTAAGCTAATCAAAAGTTTGAAACTTCTTAAAGAAACAGTGGTTTACCCTTTGACTCTCCTATATGCTTTCTTCAAAAGTTGTCACTCAATTAGAAGATAACTTTTCTGATCTTTTGTCTGCTTACAAATAGGCCGCTTGCTCGTGGCTTTCGATGAACATCCATCAATCTCGTTCTGGTATTATCATTTCATGTAGAGACAGACGATCTTGTTGGGAAATGTGGCCTTGAAAAATATCTACAATTTTGATATAGTGAATACATATCAAATTTCTCCTAACAATTCTGTTGCCTTTTTTTAATTAGTGCGTTCACACAGAGAAAGAATTCCACGAATTGTTTCTGTCACGCTCAAAGAGATTGCCAGACTTAGTTTAATTATATTAATTCCGGTTTTAAAGTAACACTAGGGCTTTTGGAACCAAGTTTGTAATTTCGAAGCACGATCAAATAACAACAGCTTTTAAGCTGGCCCCTCATCTCTAAAATGCCACACCACGCCTGCCTAAAGGCATTTGCTCTCGGTTTACTTAATGTGCAGCAGAACTGCTTACATGGTGGTTTTTTGGTAATGCTTAGTATAGAATTTGAAACTCCCCGGTCCTCAAGTCGAATCCTTACCACTAGGCCACTGCGACCCCATCAAAAACGTGGAGAGTCCTCAAAATTTTTAGGTCTAATACTTTGATGATTACAATACTCTTTCTTTGTAAAAAAAATAAAGTATAAAAAGGTCTAAGTTGTCTTTCTAAAAGCTGGAAGCTAACACGTTATCACGCTGAAAGCTTATAACATGTGACTGTTATTCTACAAAGAAAATAACTGAAGTACTGTTCGTCCCCGGATTCAGTAATCCTAAGCGCTTTTGATCATGCGTCAGTATGCGTTTATTTAGTCAAAATAGGGTGGGAGGAAAGTTGACAGGAGGAGGTATTTACATTTAACAGTAAGGTGAACTCGGATTATACGTGAATTTAAGAGGCATAAAAACTGCAGATAATTCATAATATTGTTGGAAAAAGATTGTAATTCTGGATAAAATACTTTAGAGGAATTTTTATTTACTGTAAGGGATCTATATATTAAATTATGATGCATAAATGAAAAAAATTATGTTCTTATAATTTGCTAATTCCCTTTTCAAAAATAATAATAATTTTTTTAATGTTAAAGCACGCGGTGAAAACCGAGAAGACACTCACACACGCATAAAAAAATGAACGAAAAACCATCTAACAACGCGGAAATCAAGGTCAATGAATGACTAAGAATTCCGGAAATGCGCCCATCCTTCCATACTTCATCCCTTAGCGAAATAGAATCGTCGAAAAGTGGTAGTCTCTAGATACTGAAGCGAACAGTTCTAGATATTGAAAGCTACAAAAATATACTAAATAGAGAAGTTAGTCAATAAACTAAGAAATCAACGAAAATGAGTAACGTATTTTCAAAGTTTTCGTATCAATGGAAAACTCTCTTTTTTAATCATTGCTCCCTGTGTATGAATTTAAAGCTCCGAGAAATCAAAGTGCACCACGATTAGTTGATAACTGTCATTTTATTTTTTATAAAAATGTCAGTAATTCGGCTTGATACATTTTAATTGAAATAAAGAAACAAAATGCCAGAGATTAGGCACTCGTTTTTTAGGTAAATAATTTTATCTACGGAAAAGCCGAGACAAAAATTAGACTGCATTATAATACTTTACCTCACTGAATGAAGTTCGTCTAGATATTTAATTGAATTCATTTGCAATAAAAAAAATCTGTTCGAGATATATAAAAAGAAAAAAAATTGCAGGACAAAGTGTTTTTCTGAAAATAATAAGAGCCATTTCTATATTCACCACTTGGGTTTCTAACACTATGCCAATAGAAATGCTTTTACACTATTTATATCACGCATAGTTGATGATTGTTTTGAATATTTTTACTGCATCATAGTAAAAAATATCAAGGAAGGAACTACAAGTTATTGATAGAAATTTTTGACATCAGATTAATTGCGAAAAAGAGCCATAAATAAATTATATATAGAATATTAACCTCCAGGGGCCAAATTTGAACGAATTCATTTCAGTGCCATATATCATGAGAAGAATTATATGGCATTATATTTCAGCAGAACATTTTCAACACAATAACTTTCAGATAACATGAAATTCAAAAATAATTTTCTTGACTTAATACTCTTTATTTCGAGAACAATACGTAAGTAACAAATCGACCATTTTCAATCCCTTAGAACCACTCCGAACGAAACTGCCTAAAAGTGCAAATATAACAGTAAAAGTATTTGAAATATAAAGAGAAAAACAGAATAGAAAAGAGAAATAAAACCATCACTGAATCATTAGTCAATTTACACTCTTTTGTCAATAGGAATTTCAAATGAAATGAGTCCGATTCGAACAGCATATTTGATTTTACAAAAATCTAAAGCCGCAATTAAGAATGCAGACAGACGGGGAAAAGAAAAAAAAACTCTTTTGTGCATTTCCTCTTATGAGAACCTTTCAATTGCTTTCAGCTGTACGTGTCAATTTATTTTGTATGAGCGCGTTCATTGATCTTAATTGCTTCCAAACAAACAATTCACTGGAATTTTTTTCCATCTTTTCCTTTCTTTCAAACAATTCCAGTAAAAGTCTTTGCGGCAAAAATTGTATTCAGATGCTAATTGTCACTCAATGATGCTTTATTTGACTTTTTCAGCAGCAAACAGAAGTTGAATTGAATTGAAGCGTGGTGAAATCAAATCTTCATCTCACAGTCTCTCGAAAGGTGTGTTTTGTATTTAATTAAAGCATTACACATTTCTCCGACGATCCAACCATAACATATTATTTAATGCTTAGTTGGTTTTTATCCCCTTTTGCATGAAATGCTTATTCTTAATCACGCAACAATCTGTGCCGGAGCAAGCACAGCAAGTACAAAGAAGAATGGCTTCCATTCCAGCGTAATGGCAAACACACCATCAAGACGAGATATATCTGTACTTTTTAATTAAGTCCGATACTGAAGCAGGATTTTGATTCTTTTTTCCCCCTTGTGTCTTTTGGAACGTCTTATTCTTTTCTCCCTCCCTCGCACTAGCACACCTGCCAGGTTAATGTGTTTTTAATGAAACAGATATTTGAAAATTCCACCTGTATAATATTTGACTGCGGATGATGGCTTCAATTATTGTAATCTCCACTGGAAAATTATGGATTACCAAATACGAAATTCCTTTCTACACTTTTAATATTTTTGAAAAATAATTGCGTTATTTGTGTCATAAGACCTGTTTTTCTCTGAGGTGATAATCGCTTTGTCTAGCTAGTCGGAAGATAAAACAAATAAATTCAACTTTTATAATTTGTTTCGGAGTTGTAGATTTTTTTTCTTGCATCGTTCGCCCAGATAGAAACCAATGAACCGTTGCTTTGATAACTGTAGATGGAAGTTTTTTTTTCAAGAAAAGGACAAAATAAAAACTAAAACTCTGGTTAAAATAAGTGTCCCGGATCAAAGAGCAAATCTCAACTTTATTTTGAGAAAGGTATCATTATTATTGTTATCTGCTGTAGAGAGGAAAGTCTGAATCCAAGATACTTAAAAAAAAAGTAATGTTATAGGAAAACGACGTAGTTACGATGTTGCGTATCTTCGCTGCAAAGCTGTAAATCAGTCTGTCTGTTAGTTTGATCTTTTCCCAATATATGCAATCCCTTTTTAATGAAACTTTCTGGGTTTTCTAGAAAAAGAAAATAGAGTTTTATATCAATATTTCATTTTTCTTACTTCAAAAGATCTTATCCTCTTTTAATGAAACAGACACATCTTTGCAAAAAAAGAAAGAATTAATATTACTGTGCTGAATTTTGAAAATTTTTTATTAATTAATGGTAAAATCCTTGCAATTAAATATGTTATATGTACATTTCATAATTAACTTTTGTATCAAATTTAAATGAAAAAAAATTTGTGGTTAAATTTTACAGAAGAAAACAGCATTTTATATCTTATAATTTAATGAATTTGCCTCTAATTAAATTTGACAAACAGGAAATAATAGTTCGAAAAAGTTTTTAAAGATATTTCTAGATTCTGTGACAAAAAGGCAATTTTTTAAGCACAATAAAACTATGTTTCGTGCTTTGTTAAGATATACGCGAGTTCAATAACACTAATGTGGATGACGCAAAAGGATAACCGAAAAGGAGAAAGACTCAAAATGGTTTTAAAATACTAAAAAAAAATGGCTATTTACTGAAACAAATGTTTCAGAAATATTAGAATCTGTAATGTATGCATCCACATAACTTAAAATAAATAATAAGATTAAGATTCACTGCGACTTTTAATATAGTTAAAAACTGAAACAAATTATCTGTTAATCACATTCTAGCCTTGATATCATGATATCTTGATATCACAATTTTCTTTTGAAGAATTAAAAAAACAGTCTTCCGTTTCTTTTATATTCAGATTTGATACAAAAAAACCCCGATAGCCAGATATATAGTATAGAAAACAAAATAAATATCGATATTCATGCTGGCATCTTTCAACGTGCATAATTCACTGCCCTATGATAAGAAATAATTTTTTAAAAAGATTCCATACCTAAAAATGTCTTGAGAGATCTTCCACTCATTGAAATATGCATTCATTTCCATTTTCCAATAGGAATGCCCATTTTCGTCACAAAATTCCAAACTATCAACAAAATTTCTCACACTCTTGGTCTTTTTATTTCAATATTAGTAGCACTTTAAATTTCGTATCTATGATGCTGAAGACAAATCTTACAGATATCTTCGAAAACGATGATTTCTTCAACTGGAATATATATATTTTTTACTGTGGATGTAGGAATTAGTCTATTCATACTTTTTATTTTAAAATAATTTTAGCAATTAATGAAATTTACCAAAATTAATGTTTACAAATTTTTTAATAGAAACACCAACAAATTTTATCTGAAATCGACTCAAGTGACAATTATATATTCGCATACAAAAGTTCAACCCCTTGTTTTAATTTGCGTAAAATTTTCGATATTCTCCTTAATATTATATGTAAGCAATTACTAAGAAGTCATTTTATTATGGCATTTTATTATGTGGTATTGAAATGCTCATTAGATATTTATTCTGCTTGTTAGAAATTTAATTTCTGCCCAATTTTCAAACAAGAATGTGTAAAATGTACTATATTAAGTTCGAATGAGAATTATTTTTAAAAAAATTTCTAATTTAGAGAATAATATTTTAATAAGTATATGAAATTAATAAAACCTGATATACAAATTAATTATTTTATTTATGATTGTATCGTAATAAATAGAATAGAATAACGACAAACTACTATCCCTGCTGCTGAAAGTGTCTGGATATATTTTTCACTTTATCGACCACATTTGTAATAAATGTTACTTGTTTCATAAACGAAATGAAAAACGATTTCTTCAAATAGTTTTCCAATAACAAATTTAGCATTCCTTTTATAAATGAAAAAATAAATAGAATATAAATTGAATACATGTATAAAAACGAACAATTTTAAATGTGATTTTTGATTAATGAAATATTAATTTAGCTAAAAGTTTAGACAACCAATACTTGTGTCATAGTTCAGAATTTCAGTGAAATCTTCTTACAATTTAACATTTAAATAAAAAAATAATTAAATAAAATCTTAATATAAAAATAATAAATTAAAACTAATTCGAATGTCACGATGCTAAAATTACCCGAAACAGAATATTTGTATAATGTTAACCCTACATTGTATCGTGTAGCCATTTGTCTACAATCTTTTATTTCCGCTAATAAACTTCACAGGGTTGTTCTCAAGGGAAACAATGAGTGATTTTAAACTCTCTTTTTTTACATGCTTTTTGCAGAAAAGACCGATATATGGCAATAGTGGTAACAGAATAAGATTTAATCTGGAATCTTGAAAAAATACCAAGATGGTTGTTGTACGAATAATTCTACCAGTAAAAATGCTATTTTAATATTTTTGTCTTTGCATTGTGTCATATATTGGTAAAAAGGAACTTTTATTTTTATTGCAGAATTATTATAATGTTATTTGTGTCGATGAGATTTTGTTTAACCCTTTCTAGGGCCGTGGGAAGTATGCTTCTCACCAAATCTATCAATCTTTGTATGAATTTATGTAGGTTGGCATCAGTTCTGACAAATTTTTTTAGAAAGACCGAAACTTAGAGGCTTCAGTTCTTTATCTTACACAAATGATGTGTCTTGATTTGTTACTTAATTATTAATTAACCTAATTAATTAATTAGATTTATCTAATAAGCTAAATGAATCCCTTTTCTTATTCTAATTTCAAGCCTAAAAATATTTTAACATAATATGACTAGAAAAAAATGGCCCTTTAAAGGGTTAATTCATAATGTAGTAATTTGGCATATTTTAATTTTTTTTTAATTTCACAAAAAAAATAATTAAAAAAAAAATTTAATACTTTTCCTGATTTATAAGCAATTATTTAAAACACACACATTTTTTTAAAATAAAAATCATGCATTTTAGGTTTAACCTGAATATCCTTAAAATTATCTATAACAGCGCAATACAAAAATATTTTTTGGCAAATTCAGAATTTTTTTTATTAATTTATATGTTGTTATTGCTTTTTATAAAACATATATTACACAGAAAATAGTAACTCCCCAAAAAGATACAAGTGATTTTTCGGGTTCAAAATTATTTTTCATTTTTCTACGTTTCGTTTAACGTATTAAGCTCCATTTGTATCCAAAGGAATGCAAACACAAAATGTATTTTTATATGATGAGGCTTAATATATCGAATAGAAAAAACATTAATGGCATTTAATATATCGAATAGAGGAAATTTCCATTGCGAATCTAAGTATTTTTGTTGTATTTTATGAAATACATATTAAGCTTTTTGAAAATGAAAATGATTAAAAATAATCATTTATAAACTTTTAAATATAAGCTATACTTAATGTTAAATAACGACGATACATTCTATTAACTCTTTTTATTTTTAACTTAATAAATGATGCAATTTCTTTACATTAATTCTTTGTTTCAATCTTTCTCATTTTGTTAAATATGTTATTATCAATCAGTTCAATTTAGTTTGATAAGCTGTTTCACTTTTTAAAGCTAATCAATGGAATTATTTGGCAGGTTTTCAATTTCCTACTAATATCTGAAATGGCATCATTTGTGAAGAAATAATCAGTAAATTCTATAAATTTGCTCCCGAAAAAAGAAAATTACTCACATTATCATAATTTAAAAATTCGGAATAAATGGATGAGCAAATTTATAATTGTGATGAAACGATAATCGATTTGGTTTTAAACTTGCTTCGAAAAGCTTTCTCCAATCTTAGGAATTATAGGTTCAAAGTAAATATTTTAAAGAAAGATGTTTTATAAAATCAGTGACATTCTTTTTTGTTCCACCAAATAATTATCTGCATTTATACCCTTATACTTAAAAATAATTACATTTATAAGAAATTTTTAATAATCATAAGCCACCAATAAATCACGCTTAAAAAGTTATTTGCTTATAAGAAAAATTAATGCATGTAAAATAAAGTGGTTCTTCTTTCTTTAAGTTCAGTGATATATACTATATATTATACATTGATAAGGAATTACGGAAATGAAGAAAAAAATAGGAAAATTTTGAATACCAACAAGATATTAACTTTAATATTATCATTTTATAAAAACAATAAATTATTTAACTAGCTGATTATTTGTACTTAAACAACAATGCCAACAATTTTAAATTTAATCGTTTGAAATACAACTTCGATAAAACTTACAGCGATTTTAAAAACGATTTGTCAGATTAAATTATAGGACAGTAAAATTTCAGTATATAGTAAGTGATAATTGATTGTAGAATACAGATAATATTTTTTAAACTGTACAGAATTTAAAAAGTTTAAATTTTTATTTCATCAAAGTGGAGATGGCCCTTTTTAAAGCCTAATATATCTCGACTTAATCAGATATGTTTCTCGCAGCATAGCCATTTTCAGTTATTTCCTCTAAAATAATTCCTTCTGTCTGAATACACTATGGAAAATGCTCTCTGTCAGCAACTCTATGACTCTTAAGATGAGGTATCTGCCTCTTACCGTAAAAATGGTATTTAAACGATGATTGAAAATAATATGTGATCAGTTTGGTTTAAGTTTAGTTATATTAACGTCCCATTTTAAAGCAATACTATTACTACTTAGGGACGTACCTCGTAATTTGGAACCACGGTCAGATGACGAGGACGCCACCTGAGCTGGGACCCACTCTCCAAACTTCCACGCCACACCAGCTGAAGGACGTTTTGCCTCCCCTTTATTTAACATGAACCAGGCCCAATTACATGACGGTTCTTCGGTGAAATTGGGTTTCGAACCTGAAACCCTCCAGTTCTGAAGCCAAGACCTTACCATCTGGCTACCGCGGCCCCTATTATGTGATTAGCGATCTATAGTAGAAATAAAATTATTTGCAAATATTAATGAGCACGTAGGGATTTGATACCAATTAGCATGCAAATTTAAAGATTATAACACTTAAAGCAATAATACGTACATATCTATATAAAGTATGACACACAAAAAATTAGGTATCCAATTGATTTGAAGACTTGGTTTTATTGTAATCTTTCGAATTGAATTTCCGATTATGCTAATTATTTATATAACACTCTATTAACAAATTCTTTCCTTTCATTAAAAAATGCTAATATAGCAACGAAATTTGCACTGTATTTTGATGTAAAAACAAATTCGATTTGTTTCAATTTTACTCCCACAAAAATTACAAGATATTATTATTATTACTATTGTAAAAGAATCTGGAAGTTTTCAGTTTTCATTAATGTTGTCCAAAAATTAATAAATATTTTGGGAAAATTAAGGCAGTCCGGAATGATTGTGCATAAGTTAAGTTAATTTTGTCGTTCTATTTTTATTTGCTTTCTATAATGAAGCTCTAGGAATGAATTATAAATATGAAAACATATTAGAAATTAAATACGTATGATGTAGAAAACAACAATGTATGCATACTAGAAAATAATAAAATAACGCAAAACTACAGAACATCGAAGAATGTGTATTAATACGTTATTTAGAAAATATTTGTCGCAAAGTGTACAATTACAAGACTACGTTACATAATTAATTATTATATTATTTTTCTCACTGCATATTCATATTAAGTTACATAATTTATAAATTATTTACTATAGAATATTTGTCCGGTATAATCAAATAATAAATTTTGTTTTGGTAACAGGTGACGGCAATAGAAAATAAAACAAGAACAATGGATAAAAACGCTTCAAGCGATGAAGAAACGCAGTAGACGTATTCATTTTATAAGTTTATACCGCAACAGTAAAAAAATATTGTGAAAGGAGAGAAAAGGGTTATCATTACTTTCTCTCTTTTTCAAAATTAAAATTCTAAAAATGTGACATCGAAAATTAAAATGAGCCCATAGATGGAAAAATAAAATATTAATTAATAAATAGAACGAATTAGAATATTAATTAGTAATAGATAGAAAAGATCAAAAATAGAAATAGAAAAGGTATGCTTTTCTATTTCTATTTTGTTGATTTGAAATTTATTTTCAATCATTTTCTTTGTAAAAGCAGAAAAGGCATTTTGATGTTTTCAAATATTTGAAAAACTCGACCGTTTCAAAAATAGGTTATGGCAATAAAGTGAAATTTGTGTAATATTGTTTCTTAAATTTATGAATATCACAACATATAACCAAAGAAATTTTATGGCAATAATCCGGTCCCATACTGAAAGCCACAAATAACGTCTTTGCAATCATCTTTATGCTTTCAAGCTTTTAAAAAGTTATAAGAAAGTTATTAAGAGTTTATTCCATTCGCATAAAAGTTGCTTACATTCTCTGAAGAACGTAAACAAGAAATTTATTTCTTTAATGCATTAAACCTGAAAATCCGTCACGTTTTATTATGCCAATGAATAAAATAAAGCATTTCGAAATTTTCCAGATGATGAGGCCTCCGTGATTTTAGAATCTAATCGATAATATTTATTTTAATATTTGAATCAGAAAATAACCTCAGAAGGATGGGAATACTGATGTCTCCTACGTGAATGCATTAATATAACAATTGTATTTTGTTTTTCTTACAATATAATTCCTTAACTTTTTTTTTCGTTCGGATTTATCGAATCATTTATTATAGATTGAATTGAATTTATTGAAATTATCGAACCATTAATCTACTCAATATTATTTATTTTAATATTTGAATCAGAAAACAATCTCAGAAGGATGGGAATACTGATTTCTCCTACGTGAATACATTAATACAACAATTATATTTTGTTACTCTTACAATATATTTAATAATCATTATTTTTCGAATCGAAAAATATTCAAAATGAGTGATGTCTTTAGTTCACTGCGAATATTATGAAATAACCTGATAAAAACTCACTTGCTAAGAAATGTTATGGTGATAATTTTAAGCAGACGGGAAATTATTTCCCATATAAAAATATGCTATTAGCAGTGTCATTTCTGAAGAGGTATATAAAAGCACCATCAGATCATGTGACATTCTAAAAAGATCAAAAGATGGTTATTTGATGGCAATGTTGGATCGCAGATATCAGAGGACTGCAGGTCCAAGACCATGATTCCGATGATTGCGTTGTAGCATAAGACAGCAATACATGCGAAACTGGTGGCATTTAAATATGTTTTGGATCAAATGTTATCATTTTGACATGGTGCAGATGTTTAGAGAAAGGGATGGTGGCTAGGTGTTAAGACGACAATGTCCGTCTACAATTAGCTGCCAGATAGTTTCAAAATAAATTGAATAAATATTTCATAAGTTGGAAATTTTTCTAAACTGGGCTTTGAATGTAAAAGCAAGCTATTAAATGTGAGAATATCAGCTGGTTTTCATTATTGAAAATTGAAAATGTAATTATTATTCTTTACTACATTTTCTTTTTGTCTCACTTGATATGTTTCACTATGATGATGACTGCATGAGATGGGTATCCAAATGTGTTTCGACCTCGAAATGCATGTACCTAAAATGCTATTAAAGTGATCTTCAAATATAATTAATGGTGGCAATGGGCTTAGCATATGCACGTTGCTACCTATTCCATGGTTTAACATGTTTCGATAAAAGGCAGTCACAACATTACATGATTTGCATATCAGATGAAACTACTTTCGGTTTCGTCTTCCTTACACAACGTACCAATTTTTACATATTATTAGACGCAAGCCTAGGCTGGCAAACGTCGCCAGGGGCTATAAATATTTTTGAATAATTAATTTTTAAAAATATTACGTTCATTAATCATCATACAGAGTATGTGATGTCGGCTAATAACCTTCGGCGTTAGCATCACACACATGTGTGAGCAGACACTAACAGTTGTCCGGACTATCAGTGTTAGCGGATGCTAACACTTGTTCCGGCTATCACACACATGCTGTGTGATCGGACACTAACAGTTGTCTCGGCTGTCACATACATGTTGCGTTGGCGGACACTAACTGTTGTTAGGGCTATCACACACATGTTGTGTTAGTGGATACTAACTGTTGTTAGGGCTATCACACACATGTTGTGTGGGTGGTTATTAATGTGTTATGAAAACCGTTTGGAGACAGCACTGCGTCCACTGCAGATGCAACAAAAGCTTTAATCACTGTGTCGGATGCAATGATTTTATTGACTCTTTAGCGTATGAAATAGTTAATCAAAATAAAATTTTAAAAAAATCACTGTTACACAGATATTTTATTTGTTCTCATCTTCTAGAGAAATGAATTGAAACAAGAAGTAATTGCTTCGAGTTCAAAAATACAGCAAGTTAAGCTTACAGATTTTCTTCCTTTATTCGATTCTGTGTTACAAATTTTCTTTGACAAACAGAGAAAATAATATTAAAATTCCTAGCTTAGCCTTAGTAAATTATTAAATATATTATAATAAATTACTAAGGATTACTATTCTGTAATCATTTCACATTTCACAATGTTTCCTTTGTCTGAAATTTCATTTTTTTCCCGTCTCTCGGAGTGAAAGTTACTTTTCAATGACTCATTTCGAATATTTCTTTTTCATTACCGATTAACTATTTCCAGTTTTTATTTTAATAGGTTTTATAGAATTGTCTTTCTATTAATGCCTTGAATTTTCTCTTATATCCCTATGCCTTTCCTCTAAAAATGATTCAAATAAACTTTAAATCCTATTTTTAACGTTCATTTATGCGACTTCTATGATAAGGAGTCTTATTATAAGAGTAATAATATTATACTAAAAAGCAAAACATGTTTGTCCATTATTTCTACAGCAAAAAATGAAGTTTTCCTCTCAATTTTTTCGATCAGTTGACAATGCCTCGTAAATATACTTTCTCACCATGAAGAGGCTTGCATGGATTGTATAGATCGTATCTTAAATCCGCAAACAGGTTTTCTCACTCTTAACTGCATTGTCTCGACTTTTCTTTCCATAATGTTCCAGCAACTATTAACTTGAAACCAATTTGTTTGTTGACGAAGAACGAAAACACTTCTACTTAAAATAAGGTAAAATGAAGAAAAATGTTTAGTCTCAAGTAGTTTTATTTATAAATTGTAATTGTCCCCAAGGAATAATGGTCCATTGTATGAACGAATGCCTTTTATAATTGCCTTATATATTTTTTTGTACTAAAACTGTCTCAAAGTAGAAATTTAACACTCATTATTTAATACTGAGTGTAGAAGTCCTATATTCAAATTCACTAATATTTTTTTCCATAAATATGTAACTGAACTAATTATTTACTAAGATAAATAAATTGTAATCGAATTCCTGATTGATGCGGATAAGGTTTATGTAAAAATTTCACAACACAAATTAATAATTTTTCAAATAGAGCTAACTTTCTCGTCTAAATTGTTTAAAAGGCTACAGATTAATCGATTATCATCTTTAGGTTCTAAGATGAAATTTAAATTTCACTTTATTATTCATTTCTGAGATTCATATTTTCAAATTTGAGCGAGGAGATGGTAAAGGCATTATTAATTTCTTTATTAGGACTCATTTTTTAACTTTAGAGATGAAGGTATACCCTCTTTATAATTTACCACACATTACCATCATAAGAACATTTAAGACTCCACAGATTTAAATCCACTGAACTCACATAAATTAAGTGAGTTCAATGGTTGTTTTATGTGAGTTCGACCAATGCTGAAGTCACTAATCTACAGTTTCCTATAAATACAAGATATTGAACTATAGTTCCAAGATGTTTTCCTTTATTCTGATCGACCATTTTATGAAAATATCGTAAAAATTTAGGGGAGCCTTTTGCGTTGTTAGAGTTATTCTCGGAGCACAGAATCATTTCTATCCTAATCGCCTATTTCCATTACAGATTGGACCGCCGCGGTGGCTTATTGGAAAGGTTTCGGTTTCGGGACCGGAAGGTTCCAGATTCGAGACCCGATTCCACCAAATAACCACCGCATAATTGGGTCTCATGCATACTAAATGCCATCCTGCTGGTGTGGCGCTGAATCTTAAAGAGGGGGCTACCAGTACAGGTGCCGTCCTCGTCATCGAACTGCGGTTCAAAATTACAAACTCTAGTCTTAATGTTGCTTTAAAAGAAACATCAATATAACTAAATTAAACTAATCCATTACAGATAACATGAATGTCGTGGTTAGAAATAAACAAAAATATTTAAATAACGATTTTAAATTTAATTTTTGATAGGTTTGATTTAATTAATAGCTGATAAGTAATTTAATGATGGAAATTGAGAGAGAAAAATCAATAGTGCATCCAATTACATTTGTCGAAAATTATAATCTTTTTCCTTATTATTTATACATACAGGATAATTAACAAATTTCTGAAAAGTTAAATAGTTTATGAGATATATTGTCAGAGGATATGAAATTGAGCAATCAATAAAAAAGCAATAGTCAAACAAGATACCAACAGGTGGCACTGACATCAGAACACAGGAAAGTGATCCACAGTCAGGGACGTGGCGAAGTGGGAGTGAGGAGATGCGACAACCCAGTCCCCAGAATTTTTCCCGAGTCGATCTTTTCGTCATCAGGCGGCAGTATTTGAAGAGATAATTGAACAGATTTTATTTTTCATGTCGACGACATCTAATTAAATATGATAATATTACAAAGTAAATAAATAAATTTAATTAATTTTTTAATGAGACAGTGATATTTTGATATTTTTGAGAAATATATACTGATATTTTGTTGTAATAATTTAGCTATCGGAAGAAAATTGTGTTGCTTCTGAAAAATGCTTTAAACTATAGTTGTTCTATTTGTATCTTTCTTTGAAAGAATATGAATTTTTCATAAGTGCGCACTACTTATAAGCACCAAAAATTACTTTTACAATTAAAAAATTCGTATATATTCATATTCGTAAAAATATTGTATAGATAATAAAATGATTCATGTCATTTTTCTAAATATCCATCATATCTCTAGAGCCGATATAAATCAGATCGCTTAGTTTAGTTATATTAACGTCCCGTTTAAACCTAGATATTTTGGGACGGGTCAGATCACGAGGACGATGATGAGTTGGCATCCGAATCTTCCAGCTTCCACACCACATCAGCGGGAGGACATTTAGCCCCAATGGATTTGGAGTGCAAAGGACCAGCTCACACGACGGTTCTTCGGTGGAATCGGGCTCGAACCTATAATCCTCTGGCTCCGAAGCTAAAATCCTACCACAAGACCACCGCGGCCGCATAAATCAAATAAGCATAATCAATGCAATCCATCGGCAATAAGATGTTGGCGACGAAGACAATTAAATGGGAAACAATTGCATGAAAATTCGGAATCATTGCGGAGAAACAAACCCCGACAGAAAAAAAATCAGCAGATAAATTTTTTTAAACCTGTATATAAATTTTGGGTTATTACTCTGTACTTAGAAAATAACAGAAATGTGTAGATGACATGGATTTAAAACAAATTACATAATAAAACCATGAAAATAAAAAAAATAATAAAAATCATGAAAATAAAAAAAATAAAAAAAAAGCCTGCACAGCATGTTAGAGGGGTTATTAATGCCCTCGTCACCAGTCTTCGAAGGCGTCAAAATGGAATGTTTATTGAGTGCTTTTAACCTTTTATCTAATTGTCCGAACGCCATGCAAGCACTGATTTATACTTTGAAACACCATTTAAGTCCATCATAAATCTAATAATGCTACACAAAAATTACATGGAATAGATAAACATCTCAAATAATTTAAATGGATTTTCATTTAAAGCAGAACGAACGGCAAAACGTTCTCAAAAGAGAAGGTTTCATCCAGTTAGATAGTAGAGAAAATAAAACCAGTTAAAATGTTAATATCAAAAAATAAAAATGTCATTGATATAACCTTCCTCGAAATTTTAAAAATTGCTCAAGCATTTATCGTTTCCCATAAATTATTCAAAGGATTCTATTTACAGTGACATTTGGCTAATTGAAACCTTTATAACTTGGATTCTTCATAATTCGGCATTTCTCCTTTGGTCTGTTGAATTTCATACTGAAATAAAGCTAAGAAATTTCCTATAATTCGAATATTTGTTATGTAAACTAAAAATTGTGATGATACCTTAATTGCTCTAATTATTTACATATTCATAGACAATTCATCTCTGAATCTATGATTAATTAATTTTTAAAACCCTTACTTCAATCAAAAATCGCAATAAGGTTTACGAGAGATTAGTGATAACAATAACAAAAAAAAAAGAAATCAAGGTAACAATAAAAAGTTAAAAAATTCCGTCCAATTTATTTCCTACTTCATCTTAAACTTTCCTATCTGTAAAATGTATTTTTAATTGTAATTTATAAAAGAAAGAGTTGTAAGATTTTTCGTGCACTACGGAAAACATTATGCATAATAATATTCTCGTAAAAACTTTATTACCTTTGTTCACTGAAGACACTGGAATAAAATTGAATACAAATGTATCATTACAATAGTAATAAAATAATTAGAATTCAACTTTCAACTTAGGGTCATTTTAACGTCATCTTTAAATTCAAAATCTTGTGAATGATAATTTAGTAGCCTGTAGTTGGTTTTCAACTATATTCAAGTGATTTGCTTTATTATGAATGGTAAATGCTTTATATTATTTAATGCTGCTTTTTTCTTTAAAAGACATAGTCATAGACTTGTCTTTCGTTATGCTGTAAACAAATAGCTTCGATTAAAATTTGTAAAAAGAAACTTTATATTGAAATTTGATTGAAAGAAAAACTTTACAAAGTATATTATTATTCCTAAAAATAAGTTTATTTTGTAAGAATTTTTGTATTGATTACCTTTCAGACTTTACTTTTTACTTTTACATTAATAATTTTACTGAATGCATTTCGTTTTTTTTTTTTTTTTTTTTTTTGTCTCGTTACCTCCGAAGCTTTTTGGTTGTATATAATATGGTAACAGCAAAATAATCTAATCAATAATAGCAATATAATCTAAAGTGATAGTAATATAATATAGCAATATAAACTACTTATTTTCTATTAAAAATAAAGTCAATATTATACCTGACAACACGTTTATAAACTACACATCATGGAAATATTTTTTTTTCTTAAATCGGCAACGCTAATAACAAGAGTCGGCATTTTTACTGTTTCCTCCGCGAAAGGGAAATACTTGTCACATCCCTCTGCGGAGCACAAAAGTGACTAAGGATTTACATGTTTACAACAGTCATTAACAGTCAACAGTCACAATAGTCTTTAATGAAACACATTTTTCTTGTAGGTTTTTCTTTCAGAGATCGTATGTGCCTTTTGTATTTCCTTACAGTGTGTAGGAATATGAAAAAGAAACGTTTTTTTTCTTTTTTTTTAAATAATAATAAGCAGAAAAACATATGGTATAGATTGTTCATGTCTTCTTATATTATCCGAAATGAAACATACAAATTACCATGAAAAAATACTTTTAGATGAGTGGTTTGCTTTAACACTTTCAACGCTACCAACGAGATATCTCGTCTTTCAGATATTTCTAATTACAGGTTTATGTAAGCTAAAATTTGTCTTTTATGCCAGTTTAGATAGGTTCAACTTTCCAATGCATATCTGAAGAATACCTTTACTTCAGATTTTAGCCCACAGAAACCTGTAATTGGAAGTATCTGAAAGACGAGATATCTCGTCGGTAGCTTAGAAAGTGTTAATGAGTCAAAGGTTAGTTACGTTAGAATTCTTGGCCGAAAGATCCATGGGCTCAATCATTATGAAATCTATTTTGCGTCAAGATGCTCATGGTTTAGAAGTTTAAATGCAGGAATATTGGTTGAAGTGTTATCTTGTTATCCTTGTCATCTCATAATAGCTGAAAATAATGAGTGCCAATAGTCTTGTTATCTTTAAAATACAATTAAATTTCAAATGGACTAACTCATCTATCATGAACGTGAGTTTCTGGATTTTGTAGTAAAATCATTCTATCTGCTTTTCAGTGGGAAATAATTTTATATGCCCTTTAAAGTGAGATAATTTTATTTGCATTTTAAATATAACTTACAAGATACATATTTATATTTTTAATCAGAGGAATTTTCAAACAAAGAAAGCTAGAGTTCAAAAATTAGGTCCATAAACCATAAAATATTAGTTTATCATTTGAGGCTGATTTGTTACCTATAATGGTAACTCAGAAGATTTACTCAAAAGTTATAAAGTATGGAAAACCAGCCTGATTGCTTTCCTTAACCCTTAACTGGGAACGTGCTGTCTGTGAGACCGCTAGCGATGGATTTTCTGTCACTTCTATTTTTAGCTCAATCGAATGGATTGACCCTGTAGCTTCCTGTTTTATGACCTTGAATACACGTGCACTTTTTCAACCGATTTCAGCAGATGCTTTTTAAAATAATTCAGTTATTTCTTCGAGCGCGGTCCCTAAGACCGCATCTCCCTGTTAGTGTCCCAGTGATAAACAAGGCTTAGCAGATGGCGCTAAAACTTGGGCCCCGAAATATCATCCAGTTTACTGATCTTATTATGAAGCTGTGCTTCAGACACTTTTAAACGAAGCATAAAGTGTTTTTAGTGATAAGATAATTGTACAGAAGAGTTTTTCGATGAAAGTTCGTATTCAACTGATATTAATATGTATGATCAAACATAATTAATTTTTCTAGTGATAATGTATTTTGAAAAATTTATAAAATATGCTAATATACCAAGATATATATATATATACAGAATTTATAGTTTGATTTTTATACTAATTCTTAACCTGTATGTTTAAAATGCCGTAGAAAACCGTGTTATGAAAGTCCCACAAGCCGATAAAAAAAGGGTCAATTTTACCCATTGTCATTTTTTTTTTCATATAATTGCTGAATTTTACATTATATTATCTTTTATGTGCCTTCATATACTGTAAAAATAAATATGATTTAAAAAGTAAAAAATAATATGCTTTTTCGAGAATATTATTTATTGTAACATATAATTTGAGAAGAAAATGTATGTTCCAACCCATTTACTTTTTTCAATGATAATATACTTTGGAAAATTTCTAAAACATATTTATATATCAAGAAAAATATCTGCAAAATATATTGGCAGTTTTTCATACTAATACATTCATTAGAAAATTTAATTTGAGTGTAAATGAAATGCGGTCTCGTAGACCGCACCTTCCCAGTTAAGTCCTGAAATTTTACCTCCCCAGTTAAGGGTTAAAATTTTCTAGCATACCCTATAATAAAGGTGTTATCCCAGAAAACGTCTTGTATGGCGATGGCACGCAGTAGTCCCGAAATATTAATATTTGGTGTGAATTTAGCATTTTTGTTGAATCTATCGTGTATTCCTTGACGATGAATTCCTGGTATAGCATCTGAAAATCGAATTTGCATTTTAGATGCATTTTTCCGAGCATATAAAAATCAAAATTTGGCAAAATATCACGATTGTAGTCATACAATCACATACCAAATTCGATATACTTTAGTCGTGCATTTTTGTGTTATCACGTTTACTTTCTCCTGAAAGTACAAGCCGACAGACGGACAATCCCTTTTTTGAATTTGGCTCAAAATTTGATAGGTGTTGGCATTATAGATGTTGAGTCTGTGAACCAAATTTTATCCATCTAGCTGTCTTTGTTTTGTAGTTATCGTTTTAACTTATATTCGAACAGCTGGACAGACAGACTTCCTCTGAACAGATTATGCTGAAAATTTCAGGGAAATCTACAAATCTGATGTAAAGTTCATATACCAAATTTCATCCGTCCGGCGCAAAGCATTTTCGAGTTACCTTTGTGACAAGCAGAGAGACAGAAAGACATAAGGCCCAAAATGTGTTTTAATAATATGTTAGTAAAAAACTGTGCAACAATAGTTTATTATAAAGAAGAAAACATTTTAACTACGTGTCATAGCTTTCGGAGAAAAAGGATTAGCTTTGAGGATTTGGCCATAAAAAATCATAAATGTCAAGTGACAGTTTAATATCACTTTGCTAAAAGTACTTGAAAACTCTTAACTTTCTTCATCGTAACGTAGTGCCGCTGTCATAGTTGGAGATGTCACATCCAGCGACTTGTGGATAATTTTTCAGCAGAGTTCTATCAATATTTCTATGCAATTGGCATTTACAATTCAAAAATAAATTTTTCTTACCCAATTTTTTTTATTATTATTTTTATTTTTACAATCACCGTTCTATTTTTGCTATTTAGAATTTCCCATTAAAAGTACATAATTCTTCAACAGATCCTTTCTATTTTCATCTTTTTTTTCTACCAATATTTTTTGTTATTCTTTAAAGATCTAAAATTTATAGTAGTATTGTATTATGAAGCATTGAAACTACTTTGTTAACAAGGTAAAAATCGATTCAAAAATTCTAATGGTCCGATTATTACCAAATCTCGCACTTTCATTTTAAGTAGTTATAATTCACTTCTCTGTTTAATGATTCTTTTCTTCATTAGAGTCGTTAGTTTTGTTTTCAGCCTCGAAAATTACCACCCAAAGTAATGAACGTTGTTGAAAAAGTAAGTCCCCTAGATTCGATGTATCATTTCCTTTTTCTTTTATTTTTATATTCCAGGAAAAGAAGAGGAGAAAGGTAGTCATTACGAATAAATATGCTATTAAGAATTCCACTCGTCTTTGGAATTCTTTGATTCGAAATTAATATTAGAATTCATCTAAATGTCAAAGGTTAAAAAAATTATTGAAAATAAAAAAAAACATATGTAAAGAGGATGTATGGTTAGTATTTGTGGAATTCAATGAGTGTGAATCTGATTCAGTAAAAAGAATTCATGAAACAATGTTGAAGAACGAAAAAAAAGTAAAATTCTTCGTAAACAGAGAATAAATAAAAAATATTCTTGTGTTAAATAAATCTTATTTTCTGTACTTCGCAAGACAGCTGATATCAATAAACTGAAATATAAATATGTGGTGTGCAAAATAACCCTAAAATTTTAATGAAAACTAAATTTTTAATTGAATCCTTTATAAGTAAACTAGAAATGACTATTTACACAAAATTGTTCGGTATTCTGGAACTGTCGAGAATGTCAAATATTCAAAAAATAATTATTCTTAGAATTTATATGAATTTAATTTACATCAAAAAATAGTATCAAGTTGCTATGCCATTACTTTCCTTACATATAATACAATGTTCCCAGGAAAACATATTATTACCGCAAAAACATAATAAACATAATTTGAATAATAATTCAAATGAATCTAATTTACATTAAAAAACAGAGGTAATTATTGCGCCAGACATACTTCCCCTACATATGACTCAAGGTTACCACAAAAGCATAATATGCTCGCCGATTCGGCTGACTGAAAGCGAGACGGCCAACTTCACTCCAGGCACACCAATTGGAATAGCCTGCCAACGCTAATTAGGTTTGCGACCGTCACCATTGGGTTTTCCGTTCTACTGTTAACAGTCGACTTATTACCTAGTGAGACGACAGACCACAAAAATGTATGCCTTGAATGAGGAAGTAGTTATTTATCTTTGATATAAAAATCAATTAGGCCTATTTGCAGGGTCATTGATTGTCCCAGAGGCAAATACAGGGCCACCAGAAAAAGACTCATGTCTTTTAAAATAAAATTGTAGGTAAATTATACTTATTATTGAAAGTTGTTATTGAAAAAATATATGTGTGAAGATTTAAAAAAAAAATTGTTCGCTTCTTTGAGTTAGAATCAGGGTAACATAATAGCTCAAGCTTCTGTTTCAGAAGTCCCTAGTAATGACATGATGCAAATTATGTATTAAACTATAAGCGATGCCCTGCTATATCACTGATGGAATTGCTGCAAGTTATTGACTGATTATTTGCTTCAGTTCGCCCCCATGGTAGGATTGTAATATATTATTTTAGGCATTTTAGAAAAAAACTAATGTTTGAGGACAAAAAAAAATGTTCGCTTTCTTTAGGTAGTACCAGTATTACCCAAAAGTTCAGACTTCAGCTTCAGAAGCCATTATCAGTCGCTAGTAAATCTGGAAGAAATCAAACAATATTCTGGAAATATATGTCATCTCCAGTTTTGACATGATGCAAGCAAAGTATGAAACTATAAGCGATGCCCTGCTATATCACTGATGGAATTGCTGCAAGTTATTGACTGATTATTTGCTTCAGTTCGCCCCCATGGTAGGATTGTAATATATTATTTTAGGCATTTTAGAAAAAGATTAATGTTTGAGGACAAAAAAAAATGTTCGCTTTCTTTAGGTAGTACCAGTATTACCCAAAAGTTCAGACTTCAGCTTCAGAAGCCATTATCAGTCGCTAGTAAATCTGGAAGAAATCAAACAATATTCTGGAAATATATGTCATCTCCAGTTTTGACATGATGCAAGCAAAGTATGAAACTATAAGCGATGCCCTGCTATATCACTGATGGAATTGCTGCAAGTTATTGACTGATTATTTGCTTCAGTTCGCCCCCATGGTAGGATTGTAATATATTATTTTAGGCATTTTAGAAAAAGATTAATGTTTGAGGACAAAAAAAAATGTTCGCTTTCTTTAGGTAGTACCAGTATTACCCAAAAGTTCAGACTTCAGCTTCAGAAGCCATTATCAGTCGCTAGTAAATCTGGAAGAAATCAAACAATATTCTGGAAATATATGTCATCTCCAGTTTTGACATGATGCAAGCAAAGTATGAAACTATAAGCGATGCCCTGCTATATCACTGATGGAATTGCTGCAAGTTATTGACTGATTATTTGCTTCAGTTCGCCCCCATGGTAGGATTGTAATATATTATTTTAGGCATTTTAGAAAAAGATTAATGTTTGAGGACAAAAAAAAAATGTTCGCTTTCTTTAGGTAGTACCAGTATTACCCAAAAGTTCAGACTTCAGCTTCAGAAGCCATTATCAGTCGCTAGTAAATCTGGAAGAAATCAAACAATATTCTGGAAATATATGTCATCTCCAGTTTTGACATGATGCAAGCAAAGTATGGAATTATAAGCAATGCCCTGCTATATCACTGATGAAATTGCTGCAAGTTAGAGATTGGTTATTTCCTTCTGTTCGTCCCACATGGTAGGATTCTATAGACACTTCTTATTTTTAACTGTCCCTACAGAAAAAAAAAATCACTTTAATCAATATCTTTCTAATTCCTTGCATTACTAATGGTGGATGTTAATTCGGCATATATTTGCAAGAAAGTAAAAATATGATCACTTTAATGAAATTTGTAAATACCAACTTAAGTCCCGACATTACTTAAAGTCCCGACTCTAATGGTATAGAGTATGTATAGAAAATAATATACAAACCGTTTGCATGAAAGTAACATCATCAGAAAAGAAACATCCTGAAAAAAAAAAAAAAAACTGACTGAAAAGTTGACAAATGTTGACCCCAAAATATACAAATATTTAGTCAGTTCAACGCCAAGTAGATTGAAAGAAGTAATAAAAAACAAATGCCAGCCAACAAAGTATTAAAATAGTGTTTTAAAAAAAACTAACTGATAAATGGAGAAATGTTGGTCCCAATATATGCAAACAATTAGTTAATTCAACGCCAAGTGGACTGAAAGAAGTAATAAAAAGCAAATGTCTGCCACAAAATACTAAAATACTGCTTTCAAACAGTCATTTAAAAGTACTTGAATATATTTTGGATGAAAATCTATTGCAAAAGTATTTTACCGGTAGCTATATTTTAATTTGCCTTAATTTGTATTACATATGCATTTTCACACTTAGTAAGTTTTAAAAACAAGATTTATTTTGCAATATACAGTTTAATATTTTTTATTTGACGAATAAAATATTATTCATCTTAGTGACCGACTATTTTATTAGCTGACATACATAGTTATTTTTGGATACATTTTTCTTTTTCTAATTTTTGCTGACTCCCTGAATAGCAGCAAAAATAAAGTCAATCAAATTGCATCTAGCCAAGAAAAAATGAACGGAAAACACAAAACAAGACAAAAGAAAAGAAACATCCAATACAAAATAATATGAAAGGAAACTACAAGAGGCTACTGTAACAAAGAGAGTTTTTCACAAATTGTTATCCCAGGCGCACCAAACAATTTCTTTCCTCTTTTTTTTAATCCCTTTTTCCTAGACACTCTTCGTGCGGCGTCAAATATAAGTCCAGGAAATTCGCGGCCATAATGCAGCGCTTTGGTAACCCTGAAGTTGAGAAAACCACCACCTTCCAGTGTGAAACGTGACGTTTCATCATTTGTAAAGGTTGCTGTGTTAACAGCTTTCGTAGGAAAATCTCGTCATTGTGTTAGCAGTAATCAGTAAACGAGACCAGAGGTTGGTTTTTCGGCGAGCTAACTCGTGCGGGTTTTGTTTTTTTCCCCCACCTATTCTTATTTTTATAGTGATTATACTTCACCTAGTTACGGGGTGATATAACATCTGCCGTCGCTGTCTAGCAATTTCGGCGAGCAAGCATCTTATTATTTTCGCGGGTAGCAGTGACTCCAGCCCTCGTATATTTGACTCGCCGCTCAAACGAGTAATCGGAGTCAATTGTGTGACTCTGTAAAAAAGTCTGTCGACATAATGAGATGTTTAAAAAGAAACAAATTTTACAAATAAAAACTGACAGTAGAATATTTTTTTCTTATAAAAACAGTAATGCGATTAAATTCAAAATAATGCTCGAAGCTCCAAGGATTAATGTCCGGTGCCATGAAACATACTTGTAAAGAAAATAAATCAAGAAATTTAAAAAACATCTATACACCTCTAAGCAATATCAATAACAAAGCACAAAACAAAACATTGAAACATTAAATACGCAGTTTATTAGCAATGTTATATCGTTATTTGAAAATAAGCTTTCACCAATATTTTCTGTGATTAGTTTAACTTTTTTTTTTGCATTAAATACTATAAATATCGCATCTAAATTTATGCTAAGCATGTTCGTAGGCCACGTCATTTAAATGAATTGTTTAGTACTATTATAGTATTATACTTAAATAACAAATCCCTTACTACAGAAAGTACTGGGACCCCATTCCCCGTAAAAATGCTTCCTCTAAATAAAACTCTCTTAATTCTTGAATCCACATTATTACTAGATGTGGTGTTCATCTACGCAGCTACGGATTAAACAACCTGACGATAATTTTCCTAATTTATCAAGAGAATGTGGTCTTCGCTTTTTTCAAATGTATTCAATTTTATGTCCAGCTTGAGTCACATTCAGCCAATTCTTATCATATTATTCTAATTGTATATCATTTTATACCGCTACAAAAACGGCCTTTTAATCATTTGTGGTAATTTTGTTATGCGTGATTAGAAATAGCAATACTACTATCATTTCCATTCAAACTGAACAGTAAATCACTTGTTTCGCCACATTATTACACGAAAATAACTAAGATAAAATTACAAAACGACAAAAGTTATAGACTTAACACAACAGTGTAAAAATGCGATTATATATTCATAGTTCTTATTTGATAAAATTAAATACGTATATTCTCCCTCTGTGGTTTTGATGTCTGTTGTCGGCTTCAAATGAAAAGCTTCAGTATGGCAAAACTCATATGTAAATTAATAACCACTTGATCCTTTTCTTGGATTTTGTTAGTTTTACTTCTATTGTAATTGCTCTCATAGCTGCATATGATATTGTGTCTGTACTGCAACTAATTACTGTTGATTGAAATATTTTTTTAAAAAAAAGTCTTAATTATTTAATAGCAAAACACCTCGTACGTCTTTCAGACAGTATCTGATGAAATCGAAATTCAGCACACGACTATAGTTTCAGTTTCAAAACTAAATACCTAATTTCCTATATCTAGCATGCTCCTTTCCTAACTAATCGCGTTGAAACACTGAAGCAAATTGGCAGGCAACCCATTCTCAGAGCTAGCCCAACATGCCTTAATCTCAAATGCCAGATCTTTAATATGGACCGCGGTGGCCTGGTGGTAAGGTCTCGGCTCGTTAGCTGTAGGGCTTCAGGTTCGAGACTCAATTCCACCGAAGAACCGTCGTGTAAGGGTGTCTGTTGCACGTTAAATCCGTCAGGGCCAAACATCCTCCCACTGGTGTGGTGTGGAGAGGGGAGGGGCAGCTCAGGTGTCGTCCTCGTCATCTGACCGTGGTTCAAAATTACGAGGTCCGTCCCAAAATAGCCCTAGTGTTGCTTTAAAACGGAACGTTAATATGACTAAACTAAACTAAATCCAGATCTTTAATTCTTATAATAAAACCTTATACCAAATTTCAACTGTTAAGACTTTTTTGGGCTATCGTGCTCACTTACTCGCGATCGGATAAAAATGCGCAATGACTTTTCTTATTCAAATTTTGTGTAAAACTTCATTCAATACAAAATTTCTTTGTGTAAAGACCAAATAAAAAATTCCATTGCTTATACTCTTTCCACTCTTAAGTTTCCATTTACACAAACAGGTGAGAATAATTTTAAAAAAATGATATACATGAAGTTTTAGTATAATTTCGGGATCAAATTATTTGACAACTATAATAATTTGCTTCTGTATAGTAGAAAGTAAAAAGAATCGAAAGAATTAAAGTTAAAGATATTAATTCCGGTGACGATAATCTTCATGATCGTAAAATTCACCTATATTCAGTTCTTTCAGCCAGATATGTCAGTTTAAATTTGCTTCCAATAATTAATCTTTATTTCTGTGATTTAGAATCCATGTACATATTTTATTGATCTGATTAAAATATATGCAAAATCTGTTTAAAACCACTCATCTAATATCTTTAATATTAATAAAACGTACTTTCCAGTGAATTTAAAGTCCGATTAACAATCCTTTCGACTGAAAATAAGATTTGCACTTTAAAATAAATCCTGATAAATTCTTTGCTTTAAAATGCCATTAAGCGCTTTAGTTTCCCTTTTAATGAGGTTATATTTAAAAACATTAGAACCAAAGCATGCCATTCACAATAAATATTTCTGTTTCTGAAATGTCTTTAGGGATGAATCAGCTTTAGAGATGGATTCTAGGATATTTTGAAAAGTACTGAAATGCTTATATTTCCAATAAAAAAAATCATAGATTGGTTGGAGTTTGAGTGTTCAGGTTAAGAATTAACTTGTATCGGGTTTGATTAATTTTTTGAAATTCCAGAGGAAAAAGCTCGAAATAAATGTTTTTCTTTTTTAGCAGGTTGAGATTTATTTTATGTATGATCCTTAATGGAATGGCTCTAAGGTGTCGAGTTTAAATAAACAAGATTACTTAAATCTCAAGAGCTTCTGCGATTTTTGGAGAAACATATCAACACATATAGAAAAGGACATACCAAAGCGGATTATTACAGATTATCGGAGTTCATAATGGGAAAATGATGTGATACTAATTAACTCGATTGATCGGGTTTTCGTCAAAATAAATCTGTCCCCTCGAGTTATTTCCATTGACACCAATTTTGTGAAGACGCAAAAATGAATAACCAAGTTACAAAGGTGCCCTTTTTGTTGTTGCTGACGATTGTATTCCAATGGATTTAGTTTAGCGTAGTTATATTAACGTCCCGTTTTAAAGCAACACTAGGAATATTTTGGGACAGATCACGTAATTTTGCACCACGGTCAGATGATGAGGATGACATCAGAGCTGGGACACCCTCTCCAAGATTCCCGACTTCACTAGCAGGATGATATTTAACGCTCGGCAGACCCGCTTACACGATGGTTCTTCGGTGGAATCGTGTCTCGAACCTGAAGTCCTAGACTTGAGAAGTCAAAAACTTGCCACCGTGGATGTGTATGTCAATGGGATTGTTACGGACTGAACGCGGAACAAGTCCGCTTGATGGTGAATTCTTGGTGGAATTTTTAGTGCCTTTAACTCTTTGAAATCTATATTTTGTTATCAGGTCACAACATCCCTTTGTTTTATCTATACTTATAATAAAGCTCAATGTGTGTGTGTGTGTGTGTGTGTGTGTGTGTGTGTTGGCGTGTATACCTTGGAGGCCGGGAATATGCACCCGGGAGTTATTTTTTCGAATTTTTAATTAGAATTTTATTTATCTAAAAATTAAGCGAAATTTTGGCGTGTTTCTGCTATAACTTCCGGAAATATTACCGCACAAAAAAGATTTTTACATGAAAATTTATCTTTTAAATGATACCAATGTTTTAACCTTAAAATTAAATTCCTATTTTTAATGAATTTTTAAATAAATATTTTAACTATATTTTTCAACAGTTTTTTTTCGTTCAAAATAAAAATAAAATTTAAGCTGCAAGAGCACGTTTCGCATTCATGGGGAAAAATTAGCTTTTTTCAAAGTGTTACCATCACATTGATTAAAGCTCCAATTAAAAATAAATAAATCTTTTTGGAAATGAAATATGCAAAAACAGAATTTTCGGCAAGTGTCTGTAGGAAATGAAACAAATATGAAATATTATTTTTCTAAAAAATAAATTCAAGAAAAATTATTTTATGATCTTTTACACTCTCTATATTATTAATCCAGTAAATCAGTTTTATTTTAAGACAAGTTTTGTTTAATAAGAACAGGATATCCATTAAATCAGGGCCACACAGATAATTTGTAAACCTTTAGTAAGACACAGATCTCCTAAAATGGTTTAAATGGAAAATGATTATATTTTATGTAACTTGATTCAATAAATGCTCTAATAAATAACGAATTTTTTATTTTACATAAAGCTTCTGCTGTTGAAATCACGATTAACCAAATGTTCTTGAAACACTAATATTTTAAATAAAAAGAGTTAATTTCCGATCAACTAAATCAATCACTTAAACTGACTGATTTATGAAAATTTGAATATCACTATTCAATAAAAAAAAAGGATACTTTTAGATTTTCCATCGATCGTTTCAAAAAAAATACGCCAATCAGCGCGCAGGTTTCTCAAGATTAATTGGCCTAAGATTATGAAAATGTTGACTTTTTCTAACTTTTTAACATTCAAAACTTCATAAATCAGTCTTAGTTGATCTTGGAAAATAGAAACGTTTATTCATTTATTTAAAATTTGGTGTGTTCAGAATATTTCTCAGAATATGATACCTTACTGCATTAAATTTAGACTTCATAATTTTTGAAATATATTTATAGGCCGGAACAAAATATTATTATTGATTTCATTTCAATCCTTTTGAAAGCAAAACTAAAAACTGAATTTTATGCTGAATCTGAGAAATTTTTGTTGAATTATTCTTTGAGATATTACATAAATTACGAAAAATATTTTGTAGTTCACATAAGACTTAAATACCGAGAGATTCTGTTTGCAATACTCATATTCAATAATAATAATAATAAATAAATTACAATAAAGATGATAAATAAAATAAAACGCTTGGTTTTATTAAAAAATATCTTCAGATTAATTGCAATTTCATCATTTCCACTTTAAATTAAAGTTGAAGTTTCACCGGAAATGACAACAAATTAGCAAAATACATATAGTGAATTGAACGAAACGATCTAAACAACAGTATAAATTTGGTATCACTCTCAAAATTTGAAGATTAAAAATGTTTTGTTTGAGAATCTATTAAAAGACCAGTTACTTAAAATATTTAATTGAAAATTGTAGCGAGCGGTAATACTGGCGAACCGGCTGGTCGCCAAAGGCGGCTAGGACAAAATATAGAGTAGTTTGAATTTCCATAATCTTCTCTTTGTTGGAATTATTTAAGAAACAGACTTATCATTTCACTCACAGCCAAATATACATGGTATATAAAACCCGTCAGTAATAATATACTACATTCAATTTCAAACAGTTGTCTCCCCAAAACTTTCTCGCATGCTCTCTAATAAATGTGTTTTCTCAGAGAATACCTTGCATGGCAATAGTGTACAATAGTTACAAAATATTAACCTTTACTGTAAATTTTGAATTTTTATTTAATCTATCATGATAATTGGCTGGTTTCTTGGCGATTAATACCCTGACCTGCATTAATAGAATCCGAAAATTGAATTTGTATTTAGATGCATGTTTCCCAACCGACTGAAACCAAAATTTGTCACTCAATTACAACTGCAGTAACAAAATCGCATACCAAATTTGATATATTTAATGCCTTGCGTTTTTTAGTTATCACGTTTACATGCTTCTGAAAGTACAAATCAACAGACGGACAACCCCTTGCTGGATTTAGTTCAAATTTTTATAAGTGTCAACACTATAGATGTTAAATCTGTGAACCGAATTTTATCTGGCTTCAGAACCAGATGGTTCCAGGTTCGAGACCCAATTCCGCTGATGAACTGCCGTGTAAGGGTTTCTGGTGAATGTTAAATCCGTTGGAATAAATACTTACCAGCCAGTATAGTCCAGAATCATGAAAAGAGGGTGCCAGTTCATGTGGCGTCCTCATCATCATTCAGGTTCGAGACCAGATTTTACCGAAGAACTGTCGTGTAAGCGGGTTTGGTGCATGTTAATCCAACGGGACCAAACATCCTCCCGCTGGTGTGGTGTGGAAGTTTGAAACTCAGGTATCGTCCTCGTCATCTGACGGTGGTTCAAAATTACGAAGACCTTCACAAAATAGCCCTAGTATTGATTTAAAACGGGACGTAAATATAACTAAACTAAACAAAAGGTTTTAGCGAGCGAATTGAATGGTCAGTTCTCTAAATGAGTGCAGACATTCTTCTTTAGTCCCTACGCTTGAATTCACTCAATATTCAGTTTTATAAACTGGCTACACTTTATTTCAAATCTGTTAACATATTCACTGACAATTTTAGAATGTGGGTAGAACTAGCAATTTCATATTTTTATCTTTTTGTTTTGAAATATTTATAGAGGAGCAATATCCTATCGAATTAAAAAAAAAAAAAACATTTTTGTAATTTTTTTATTGATGGGTACAGACGGCATTTCTGTTTATGGACGGAATAAATATTTGACTATTATAACTGTACTATCTCCAAATGTGTTAACCCAGCAAGAATAATACAGAGAGAAAAAGTAATATGCTAATATGTCCTTTTGAATATTTTTCTATTTTCCTCGCTGCTGTAATAATATCCACAAAAAGCTCTCTATAAATAATTCCTCCAATAAATCTTCAAATTCTTGGAAAGCCTGGGATTTGTTGTTTGGTTCTAAATACGAATGGGTTTGGTTTAAATATTAATGCATCCCATTTTCTACCATTTATAATTTTTTCCCTTCATTCTAAGTTCACGGAGATGTGAATATAATAAGCTACGGGCACAGTACTGTTTGTTAAATGTTTATTTTGCATTTTAAATTAAAATATCCGTTAGAAATTTTTCACTCTTGGCGGTTTCCCTTTCTATGCCGGTTGTTTTTAATCAAATAAAGGACAGTAAGACAATATTTGTTTTGTTTGAAAAACTACACTGATATCATTCAGATTTTTATGCGAAATAAGGAACTGATGTCAAGGAACGATTTTTAGAAATGGTCAATGCAATAATTTTTACATCATGTGTCTATATTTAGACATTTATAATGAGTTTTATAATTAATAAACTAGAAGAAAATTTTCATATTCAGATCAACATATAGTACTCGACATGAAAGCATAAAAATATGTTTTTTGAAGAGTATAAGTTCTAAATACATTAGGGAGAAAATGTTCTGAGTAGCCAATTTACATATTTAACATATTATATACAAAGTCCTCTTGTAGGAAAGAATTCCTATTACAAGAGAAATTTGCTACGAAACATATATGGTAAGACGGGATTACTGAAAACATACGACATTTAGACACTTCCTTTGTATTTTTTTGTGTGTAATATTATTTGAGATACAGTACCTATGAATAAAACATTATTTGTACATACAGTGCACCAAAGGCTAATAACAACAGTTAAGCAATGTCACGCGCTGCCACATTGAAAGGTGATCTATTGGGGATTGCAAATAGGTTACCCCCTCCCCCTTTTTTTTTTTTTTTTTTTTTTTTTTGAGTTCTTGACTAGTCAACTTTATTTATTGGATTAGAGCAAGTGAGCTTCGTTAAAGCAGATACAGTGAATAGGGATAAAATGTTATTTTCAGTTGAAAAATAATGACGTGACTTATTAATTTTGATTATTTGTAAAACTTTGCACTCGATTGGCTTCTCTAAGACACCATTCCAAAGGGTGCATCATCTTGACGTTTTAATTATTTTTTCAGTTTCGATTTTTCAAAATACCTATTGAGTGATAAGAAATTGTAGATTAATTTTTCGTGGAAATTCTCCTTAAATTATATATATCATTTCGGAGCAATAAATAGGCTTAGTATTACATGAATAACTCATTGAATTGCTCTTCTAAAAGCAAAAGGTTAAAAAAGAATTTAAAAGTAAAATTCAGATTTTTTTTTTCTTTATTGGGTTTAGATTCAATCCATTCTTATTATTTTTACAAATATTTAATTGAACCTTTTTAATCCATTAATAGAAACTGTTGTATAGTCGTTCCTGTTTATTTTTGGATATTGTGATTTGCAGATACTGGACCTTTAAATTAAATGTTATTTCCAATACTTTACATTTTAATCAATTTAATGTTTTATTTTCCCTATAGAAATAACTAAAAGGTCATCGACAAAAATATTTAGATATTTTTTAAGAAATTTAAATTAGTTATTAGTGTTGGGGAGATAAAGAGAAGAAGGAATACAGTTATTTCAGCAAGCCTAAAAATTAGTTTTGAAGAAAAATGGAATAAAATACGGGATTATACAGACATCGCGCTGAAACATAATTAATTCGATTTCTTTGATAGATTAGTCATGTAGTTATAAGGAAAAAAACACCTGCTTATTTGTTGAATTTGGGCTTATAAACTTCAGATTAGTAAGCAAGCGCTTACTAAACTGAATTAACCTGATAATACAAAACTAACCAGATACCGCATTATATTACATCTCTCGGTCGTAATATAATGCTATGCGGGCTATTGAACCCTTTGCACTCGGAAAAGTAATTCGATGCATGATTATTCATCTAATACGAAGATTTGTTTATTGCTCTGAAAAATATACATAACTGTTTTAAGTCGAATTTCTTTGAAAAATTAATCTGTATATTTTTACCATTCAGTAGACATTTTTAACAAAATTGAAATATAAATAAATAAAACATCAAAATGATGTACCGTCTTGAATGGTGAGTGAGAGACCCCTTCCGAGTGCAAAGGGCTCATTTCCTTCTTGTCACTCTCTAGTTAAACGTTTTATGGCTGTTAATTGCCTGAAAATTTGTATTTTGTTGCTTGACTTATAAGCGGATTTAAGTTGTTGTCATAAAATTTCCAACCATTCCTGCCGCAAGTAATGGTTTAAAATGTCATAAGTCATCTTTTAGGCTTATAAAGTTCATCAGGATTAGAGATTCCGTTTTTATTGACAATATACCAAGATGTTCAATTTAGTCACCTAAAAATTCAGCAAATGAATTGTCTCTAGCAAATTGAATCAAATGAATTAGAATCCAACATTTAAAATCAAATTAAATGGAACCTAAAGCCATCGTATTCTTCAAGGAAACAATGAAATTTCCCGCAAAGTAATATTTATCTAGCTTTTAATAATCTCAAGTACTAAAAGGATATTTCGAAATTTCTACAGAAGCTTAATGAAATTTACTAAATCTGTTAATAGCATTTTAATTCCTATTTACAATGTGCTTGCAAATAACTTATCCGTAGATGCAGTGTACATTCAAATAATGTTTTATCCTTAATTGTAGTACCTACAAATAATCTTAATTTTTACAGCAAGGATTAAAGGCGTTTTCAAACTATGTATTGTTAACTCTTTGCTCTAGGATGTTTCCCTTTCGGGCACCATTCAAGACGGTGCATCATTTTGACATTTTATTTATTAATTTTTATCGTTAATATCTACAAAGTCGTAAGGAAATGTAGAATAATTTTTCGGGGAAATTCAAGACAATTATAAATATTTATTTTTCTGGGAAATAAGCAAGTCCTTGTATTAGGTGAATAAATATTCATCGAATTAATTATACGAGTGCAAAGAGTTAACACTCGATATATCTTTCCTGCAAAGCAACGGTCAGAGGCGAGGTCAGAGCAGTTGAGGCGAAGGAATTATTCATAAATAAAGGCATTTTGCTGCTTGGAACTTGAGATATTAATCGATTCGAGCTAGTTTACACTTATGTGATACTAATTGATTTGATACTGGTGATATTAATTGATTTGAGCAATTTTATGCTTATAATAAAAAAAGTAAGAGCACATTAAATATATTTAATTTCTATTTCTTTCCAAATTTTTTGTTCATCATCATAAATGCTAACAAAAGATTTACAGTTGCCCCGTCTCAGAAAGGGTTTGGGAGCAACCGGATACTACGATTTGGGGAAAAGGGTTAATCCTGAATTTCGAAGTTAATATATTTTGTATTTCTCGTTTTGATTCCTTCATCACTGAACTAAAAACATATATGGCGTAGTTATAAGGTATCAGGGCAAGCAAAATTTCTGAGGTTCATGATCTCAAGGGTTCTCCCATAAGTTCAGTTCAGTTCAGTTATATTAACGTTCCATTTCAATCAACACTAGGACTATTTTG
The DNA here is from genome assembly GCF_947563725.1 of Argiope bruennichi. Lineage (NCBI taxonomy): Eukaryota > Metazoa > Arthropoda > Arachnida > Araneae > Araneidae > Argiope > Argiope bruennichi. The sequence continues at coordinate 124,114,779 of NC_079162.1, forward strand.
GGATGGATCTCGTAATTGTGAGCCTCGGTCAGATGATGAGGACGACACTTGAGCTGGAACCCCCTGGCTCCCTCATAAAGATGTTACGATCATAAAAGCACGTGAATAATCCTAGCTTCCTACTCTCCAGGATTACAAAATATGGGTAAGCCTAAATGTGTAGGCAGATCACACTCCTTAGTTACTCTACTGATCTAAGAATTCTTTAGAAAGAAAAGTGTAAGAAAAGCCAACGAGGAAGGTGTTGAAAAATGAAGAATTCACGACAAAATCTTGTTAAAAAAATAAGTTGAGTGCTTATTAAACCATTCACTAGCATCCCTCAAATGTATTAGCTTTCACGTGCCCGGGGTTCAGTGTGGCCCTTCTTTGAGTTAACTTGTGCGTAGATTAGAAACTCGTATAAGATTAATCGAATCCAGCCAAATTTATTGACTGTACTTTTAATCCGGCAAAAAATGACTCAAAAAAATAAATATTAATTGTAGATAGTGCTTGTAGAAAAAAAGTAAATGAAAATTTATTTTTAAAAACAGAATAAAAAATAAAAAATAATGTGCTGTTTATGTAAGCATTTGGGATATTTCGATTGTGAATACTGCTGAACTATTAACCCTTTACATTAGGATGATGCCTCTCTCTCACTATTCAAGAAGGTTAATCATTTTGACGTTTTATTTATTTTTTAAATTTTGATTATTATAAATACCTACAGAGTGGTAAGAATATGTAAATCAATTTTTTGGGGGGATTCAACTTAAATAAAAACACATCTGCTGTCAAAGAAGCATACGCAATAATAAAGCAATACTGGTAAAAGCAGGTCAACCTTTTAAAAACGCATCTGCTTTCAAAGAAGCATACATAATAATAATGCAATACTGGTAAAAGCAGGTAAAAAAAATATATGCGATAAAAAGATGATGATGAAAATTGCCATTTATACTTTATTCATTTCGAGCTTCAAAATCCTCTAACCAAAACAACATCATGTTCTCACATGATAACAAGTATATATATATATATATATATATATATATATATATATATATATATAATAAAAGGAATAAGCAATTAAGCAATTCTTTGTATTAGGGGAATAGTTATGAATCGAATTAATTTTACGAGTGCAAAGTGTTAATTTTTCTCATTATACAAGAGTATTTCTCCACTCAGTGTAAGCTTAATAAATAGCTATTTTTCTATCTGGAAAAATTTATATAATTATGCTGCTACTTTTTTTTTATTATATAGAAATGATAATTACCAAAAAAATAAAGAATAAATTTACAGGCATTAAATAAATGGAAGTAAAATTATATTATTTTTGTCTTTTAATAATATTGTGTTAAATATTGGTTAATATTATTAAGATATGAATAAATATCTTATATTATCTATCTTTAAAATTAAAAATTTCATTTATCCATAATTTTTATTTAATTATAGTCCCACTGAATATTGTGCCTGCAGTTCAAAATACAAAAGCCCTGAAAGCAAATACATTAGTGTCAAACGTATCGGTTTTATATGAGGATTAAAAATATCCTGGGAAACGTCGAAATTGAGAGAGATCAAATAAAAGTTAATTATAGTTTCACGAGTAAGACATGTTGGAAGAGACCAGCTGGAGAAGACATCTTTTATATGAGGATTCTGAACTAGTTAAGATTATACTATCTCTTAACCAATTAAATAAATGTAGGTTGTATAAATTTCCTGGTTTACCTTTATTATAAAACATATTAGCTTATGATCAGTAAATTTAATTTTCCAAATCGAGTTGATGTTTATCTTGCTTAGGATAAGATATCTGTATAATATTGTTTAATCTTAGAACATTAAATTTTATGTTCTTGCTATAACACATTTTATATCATTGACATTAGTATTTTGATATTATTATAATTTACCTTAAATGCTTTGCTATTTAATTTAGCAGGAAAAATTATCTTAAAGAGTTTGTACATAAGACATTTTTCGTGTAAGTCTGAATTATGAGCATAAAAACTTACACTTGCTAAGTAACTGAAAATGGTTTCATGTGTTGATTTTAACATTTTCAATAAGTACAGAGTTTCTCGACATCATAATTAGAAGTTATTATATTGCCAGCTATTTCCCCATACAAACACATACACATATACCTATACTTACGTGCAACAGAATAATTGCAAAAACGCATAAAATGCACCCGTTTATGTACACAGAATAATTGAAAAAGTATTATATATAAAACATCTACCTTATAATAAGTTAAGAGAATCTGTGAGACTTATACCTATTTTAAATACCTACACTAAAATAAACTTTCTCATTGCTATTTTTAAATTTTAAATGGAAGGGGCACTTATCCTAATAAATTGGGCTAATTGTCCTTACATATTTGTATCTACCAAAGGAATTGGACTGTTTATCCCTACATATCTATACACTAAATTTTGCATTTAAGCAAATTATTAATTTCAAAGAAGTTTCACGTATCAAAATGTAAGATCATCGAACATGTTGATTTATTATAATAGTATATAAGAAAAAATAATAAAAGAAATGCTTACTAAAAAATCCATTTGTGAGATTGTAAAATCGGTACCGAATTAAACCACCTTAGTATATTTTTACATACAAAATGTTGGGCTATTTACAATTTTCACAGTGCGTAAGATCCAAACGGAAAGCCAACTAAAATGAGAAGCCAAATATTAATTCACAAAAGGGACAGCACGGAGACTCTTCAATAAAGTCATAAACAAGAACTTACCACAAATTGGGAGAAAAATTATCTATACTTATAATAAAGCTCAGTGTGTGTGTGTGTGTGTGTGTGTGTGTGTGTGTATCAAAATTTGAAGTTTTAAAATATTTTGCTGAAGAATCTATTAAAGTTGGAATTGCGTAAAATATTTAATGGTACGATCGGAGTTTACCCCCCTGCTTGGCACAATTTTTAAAAATCGCCAACAATGGCCTTGCGAAATGTTCGAAAGCAAGGAGCAGATGTTCAATTATAGTGCATAATAAAGTTTGCCAGCTTTGGCGCGTTATCGCAACTTGGCGAAGAAGGGAGTTAAACTCCGGTTCAACCTATTTAATTATTAAAATTTAAACGAACATTAAGATTGGCGAACCGGCTGGTCGCCAAAGGCGGCTAGTATAGAATAAAGTGAGAATGCGTCATAACTGTTATTTTTGCTTACATATGCAATATCCTGGCTACCATTACAAGCCAGCGGTTAATAATCATGACAAAATGGGAGACAGCCCATTGAAGCTGAGTTCAACTCCCAAGAAATGTCTTGTTGACTCACTTTTACCCCACCTATCTCTTTTCTTTTAAATGTAATGGATTGATAAAATCAGTTAAGGCTATGTAAGCAATTAGGAGAGTACATTCATTTCACATCTTCTGAATGTAACACTGAATTAATCAAATGGAATCATTTATACGACAAAATAAAAAACATTTCTAGATTTTGGTGAAAGAAGAGACTGTTGCTTCGTATCATTTTGGATATTATTCGAATAATCACAGTATTTCTAAATTCATGGTTTCTAATAAAATTTGGCACCACTTTTTCATAGATGTGTTGCCCAATGTTAAATACAAGAAGGCTGGCTAGTTTTTAAAAAAAGCGATATTTCCGAGAATTATGTTATGTAAAATAAATCTTTAATTTTATTTCTTGGTCCCGAAGTATTGAAAGCAGCATAAGAAGTCCGAATATCTGCCAGTTCACGCCTCTACCTCCTGATTTTGAATTCGCTAAGAACTCACCTTGCTCCTAACTGCCATGGATTGTTTTATTTATGCTATACCTAACACTTTTTTCGTACTTTATTCACTAAAAATAAATGCAACCAAAGGTAATTTCAAGTACTGAATGACCTTTCAGTCCTTTCTCTCAACATTTCAAAATAATTTAAAATAATCAAATTTAATAGGTATATAAAAAAGATTCGTTTGACTTCAGAATCTACATAATTTTAAGCTCACTCACTTTCCAGTAAATATACATGATGCTTTCAATTTGTACGTTGAACTCAATAGGTTATTTGTAATTTTCTGTCGGTGCTTTGCTGAAAGTGCCCACTTTCTCAATAATAATTCGCTTCAACGCAAAATTTAGGTGAGACATTGCAGTGTTTTGTCTTTAACAGCGGCGTGAAATATTGCAAAGACAAAAAATGGAGGTGGAAGTGTTTCTCAAACTAAATAACACTTCGAATGGCATTTGAATTCAAAAACAAATTCAGCAAGCTGCTTTGTCCTATAATTCCCTCGTAAATTTGCAACGTCTGCTTAAACACATTTTAAATCAGACACTCAAGAAATAATTTTTTATTTAAAAAAACTTGTTTAAAAAGTTTTCATAAATAATCATCTACATGGAATCGAAAATTTCTAAATAAAAATGTATTTATGTAAAAGTTTGACCGAGGATAGATTTTCTATATCAGCAGACCAAACAATTCACAGCGAAATCGATTGTTGATTTTAATGTCCGTGGAAAAAAGAATGATTTGTTTATGAAAAAAATGCTTGTCTAATGCCTGAGACATTATTCGTTTGAAGCAGTTTTTAAATCTTATCCAGCAATATTCATGTAAATTAGCTTTTCTACAGACTATAGGCATCAGTTTTATATACAAGATGTTCCAAAATTATTCAACGCATTACATAATTTTGTAAAAAAGAATATAAATAAAATAACTTCGCAAACTTACAAAAAAAAACCCAAAAGTTAATAGATCTTAAGATGAGTTTTCTTGGTTTGCGCAATATGTCGATTTCGCGTCATGTATTTACAGGCTTTCGAGAATATAAACTTGGTATGAATAGTAGTAAACGCTGTGATAAATTACTACAATTTCAACTAAAGCGTATCATACATTTTTACTTTTAATTTATTCTTATTTTTCATAACTTCATGAAGAAATTCAAGGGAGTAAAATTTGGAATTCGTCTTCTGGTTTAAAGATAATATGATTCTTAAATGATATTTTCTCATACTTCTCCAACAGGTTCTCGGTTCCACACCTCGCTCCATTTATCGGAGTTTGAGAATAACAACGCAATGAAACAAATTTTTAATAGTCGCTTTAATGACATGAACATCAAAAAATAAATCCTCTGTTCTCAAATATTTATTTACATGCATTTGTGATTCGTCTAATTATTCTCGAACCGTTTGTATTTTGACAATATAGGCTTCTGTCAGTAAAAGCATATATTGTCAACTGACAGTCACTAGATTGATAATTGACAGTCATTTGACTCCGATTTGGATTTCTTGCGTAATTGTCGGATAATAATACACTTAAATAATCATTTTTTTTGACAAAAGAGAGGCAATGAAGGCAATATTTTGAAACATTTGATGGATCAAATAACAAAATTGCTTTAAAGGCAGATGATATAAAACATCAAGTTTATCTTTTCACAGGTGAGAATTTTCACAATTTTTTTCAATGATTACAAATTATTTCATTCTAATAATGAAGCATTCGTAATTCTGTTAGTGCATAGAAAAACCTTCTGGTAAAAGGTACTCATTTTCCTAATGGCGATTGATTTTCGGATTCAGATTTGAATAAACTGATTGACTATAAATAGATTTTTGGGGTAATGTGCATTTTGTGCTGGATGAAAAGATACAAATTTAAGAATAGAAAGCTAATACTTATCTTTATTAATGTTTGTTATGTGTACTTCTACACTCTCCTGAGAAGCTTTCAGAGAATTATAAAGAACAGAAAAAACTTCATTTAAAAAACGAATATGGTTTTAGACAAAATGTTCTTTCCAAGAACAGTTCGAATATTTTCAATCGATAACAATTTCTCATTAGTCTTACAACGAGCTAACTAAATTACTGTGAAGTTTAGTTTATAGTTATATTAGCGTCCCGTTTTAAAGCAACGCTAAGGCTATTTTGGGACGTACCTCGTAATTTTGAACCTCGGTCAGATGATGAGGGTGACACCTGAGCTGGCACCCCCTTCTCCACACCACACCAGCTTTAGGTTTAATATGCACCAGACCCGGGATCGTATCTGGAACCTGAAACCCACCAATTTCGAAACCGAGACCTTAACACTAGGTCACCGCGGCTAAAATTACTGTCGAATTTTTAACTAACTACAATCATTTGCAAAATTTTCTAATATTTGTCTTTGCGGATTGGGTCTTTTAACAGCCCTTTGATTTATTTCATATTTTTAAAAATACAGTTTCATTATCGATTTTTCCATCCTTTCCTGATGTGCTAGAGTTTTGAAATTATATACAATTGCCTACTCATTGTCTTAGTGAAAGCCTGATACTTTAATGAAAGTAATACAAGTAAATTTTAAAACATAAAAAAGTAAAATATCAATCCATAAATAAAATGATTGCTTATTAAAGAATCAATTGCTTAAAATCTTATATGTTTGGACAAAAAAAATCACAGAAAATAATGCGAGGATTTGGAGAAACTTTTATAGTTTGAAGTTTAAAAAAATTATTATATCTCCTCTCTGTATCATACTGAAGCTGGAAATTCAGTACTCGAATTCGTGAATCTACAACTTAGAATGAACTCTAATTTCTACACTAAGATCAATTTTCCCTCAATGTCGAAAGCAAGCATCAAGATTAATTTTTATATACAATACATTACAGAAAAATTATTCAAAATATAACCAATCTTTCAAATTGTTGTGATATTCCTTTGTTTGATAAAATCCATAATGAAAAATTATAGTTTATTAATTTTAAAAAATATATACAAGATCTATAAAAGTGGTATTTTTTTCCTATGCACTTTTAGCCTTGGGTTGCTTTCTCTTAAATGAGGTTAAAAAGAGTAAGTAAAAAAAAAAGTAGGAAATACGTGAGTAGAAATAATAAACTCTAACATTAGATACTGCAAGAAAACCACATACACATTTGGGAGAACTAAATTATAAATTCGCTACACCATAGGAAAAAGAACACACACAAAAAAGATAATGGTTTCGAAATAGAAATACGAAAAATGAAATGTGTGAAGTATATTCTGCTCCTTTTGGCAGTAAGTGCGCTGAAAATGGCTATTTCCTATTTAAATATTTCCTCATGTCAGCGTTTATTACTTCCTGATATATAAATATATATGGATTGTGAGACCTTTTTGGTAATACTCCAAAATTCTTCTTTGAGTTATGCAACTATAAAAATCGATGGATGAAGATTATTTGTTTGTCTTTTAATTAATCGCTTGATCATTTGTTTCCCTTGAATTAATAACCAAATTAAACAGAAAACTTTTGATATCCTTTTTTAAAATATTTGATAATATGAAAAATAATAAATGTTCTGTGTTCAGTTTATAAAATCCTCCTTTTGCATCAAAAATAAACTGTACCAAGTATTATATGCAGAAAATAATCTTGAAAATAAAAAATATAACTAAATCGATGGTAGATTTCGTTTCGTTATATTAATATTCCGTTTTAAAGCAACATTATGGCTATTTTGGGACGGGCCTCGTAATTTTTTTTTGACGAGGACGTCATCTGACTAACTGGCACCCCTCACTCCTAACTTTCACACCACACGAGCAGGGAAAACGTTTGCCCCGACGGATTTAGTGTGCACGAACCCGCTTACACGACGGTTCTTCGATGAAATTGGGTCTCGAACCCGAAACCCTGCGGGCCCGAAGCCGAGATCATAACACCACAGGCCACAGCAGCCCAAAAGTGGCAAAAGAAGAATGGTAAAATGAAATAGATCAAATTCAGAGATTAGCTGTAGACTGAAGCTCACTTATCCCTTCAGAGATTGCTTATTAAAAAAAAACTGTTACTTTTTTTTTTTTTAAGAAAAACGCTTTATGTATACATATCCATATGAACAAATTACATTTAAAAAAATGCTATGAATATTTATCAGTCATAATGTGAGATCACCAAAATCGCAGTTTATTAATGCTACCCAAGAATATATCAAAATGATCAAAGATGAAGACACACTTTGTACTACGATTTATGAAAAGGAAGTTGCAAAATGTCGCTTACTGTTCGAAACATATTATTGATCCAAATTCCACATAAGAAAACAGCATGCATTTAAACGTTTTGAGAGATTTCATTAACCCCTTCGCATACAATGACAAATCTGATTCACGCATCGAATTACTGAATTTTTAATTTTTAATCTGCAATTAAATGATAGTATAAAGTAATTCAAAATGCCAAAATCACTTAAAAACACTTCAATATCTCAAAAGCCCCTATATTATTATAGAAATTCAAATAATAATAAATGTCCCAAATACGATGCGTCATCTATTTAGGAAGGTATACAAATCCGTAGTTCTAGGGGTAAAAAGATATTAATCATCAAAAAATACCCACTCTGCTATTGCGACTTAAACTGCTTGAGCTACCGACAAACGTATTCATAGTTATTTGCTAGCCTTACGATGAACTTAGATCAATATATAATTTAAGAGGCTAATATACTTCTTACATATTTTTCCTGTATTAAACAATTTATAAATGAGAAAAATTAATTTTTAGTTCAGTTCAGTTATATTAATGTCTAGAACAGCACTAGGGCTATTTTGGGATGGACCTCGTCATTTTGAACCTTGGTCAGATGAAGAGAACGATACCTGAGTTGGCAGTCCCTCTCCAAACATCCGCACTACACCAAGGGGGAGGACATTTTGCCACGACAGATTTAGCGTGCACCAGATCCACTTACACGATGGTTCTTCGGTGGAATTTGATCTTGCACCTGAAACCCTCCGGTTCCGAAGCCGACATTTTACTACCAGACCACCACGACTTGAATTTTTATGAACTTTAATGTGGAGACTTAGGTAATTTGACGGTATGTTCATGGGTTTGAATCACATTTTTTAAGAAAATCCTTGTTGCTCTTAATTAGGAGGCCTTTTTGAATCTGAAAGATAACATTTTCAACCAGGCATGATATGTTAACAGTTTATACTACCAGTTTAGAGTAGAGTAACAGTATATATTTAAAATATCATTCTTTTCACCAGACTGTGGTTCGAAAAACCCCAGGAAATCATAGTATAATTTCCAATCATAACAAATAAAATCGAATTTACCAAATTATACTGTAAACAGGAAAATATTAAATCTAATATTTTTATGGAATTCATTCAAAATAAGAGAGTTATATTAGAGTCAGTTGATTAATTATAGAGTTTTATTGAATTAATTATTTTTTATGTGAAAGCTTACATTAAAGCCGTATTGGCAAAGCGATTTGCAATCAACTGAAATTATGAACATAAAAATATATTTATTGAATTCGAATAAATATATTTTGTCCTTTCTGAAACAATTGAACGTTCGGAAATGGAACAGAATTATGTTTATCCTTACAGCTGCTAACAAAATGAGTAAACACACTAAAGCTAATACGTATAAGCTAATTGATAATTTTATATTTTCTTTTGGCTTTTAAGATATTAAATTTAATTCGCGTACAAAATCGTTAGGTACGAAACGAATTTAAAGGAAGAAACGAAATTAATTTTAAGAGGAAATAATGCAAATAATAGTTTATAACATATGAGGAAAATAAAGCTTATTATATTTTAAATAATATATGAGAGAGATATGTGAGATAAATATGTGCTTGGAAAAAATGCATTTTTTTTTATTTAAGCATTTTCTTTTGTGTTAAATACTTAATATACTGAAATTGTAAAAAAAAAAAAAAAAAAGATTAACCCTGGAAATTTCAGGATTATCAACTTCAGAGGATTATATATATATATATATATATATATATATATATATATATATATATATATATGCTTTCATATAAAGGATTTATAATAATCACTTTTGAAATTTTTTTGCGAACTTAATAAATCTTATTTATGCTTCAAAAGGTATTTAAAGCCAGTAATTTTTAAATTTGTATCATCATTGGAATTTTATACAATTTAAGTAACTGGCATGATTTTAAATTGACCTTTGACTTAGAAACATCAAAAATTCGTTGAAAATGACTGACTCAGTATCGAGTCAATGAAGCGGATCTCTCAACTTGTACACTGCTCAAAGACCATGATATTGTTATAATTTTAAATTGAATTCATAAATCCAAAAACTAGAAGCACAAACGAGTAAAGCCTGCTTCGTTTAGTTTATTCTGATTAATGCTTCTTTCTGAAGATACTGTAGTACAACTATGAGATGTACTTCATCATTTTGAAATAAGGTGAAATGACAAGGATACCAATGTACGCAACCCGCTGTTCAATTTTCCACGCCACACGACTGCAGGCTAAACATCCATCAGGTACATATACATAAAGGATTTTCCTTGAGATTGAATTGCTAACCTCATCTAATCCGAAACCAGTGTCGTACCATGTAGTAAGTATAAATTAAGCAAATAAAACTGGTATTATGTAGAAAGGATTTCTTAACCGAATCAGGAACCAGCGGCAGTGGTCTCGCCACAACTTTATCACATACTCTCTAATAAATACTTGCATGGCATTGACGTACAGTAGTTACGAAATAATACCCTTTGCCGTGAATTTAGCATTTTTACTGAATTACTATCATGTCATCCTTGGCGAGTTATTTGACGATTAATCCTTGGCATGCGTTAACCCGTAACTGGGGATGTGCGGTCTGTGAGACCACTAGCGATGGATTTTTGGTCACCCCTATTCTATTTTTAGTTCAATTGAATGAATTGACCCTGTAGCTTCCTGTTTTGTGACCTTCAATACACGTGCACTTTTTCAACCGATTGCAGCGGATGCTTTTCAAAATAATTCAGTTATTTCTTTGAGCGCGGTCTTTGAAAACGCACCTCCCTGTTAGTGCCCCAGATATAAACAAGACTTAGCAGATGGGGCTAAAACTTTGTCCCCGAAATATCATCCAATTTACTGATCCTATCATAAAACAGTGTACTTTGAAATGAAGCAGAAAGGGATTTTAGTGATAAGGATAATTGTACAGAAGAGTTTTTCGAAAAGTTCGCTTTGGACTGATTCTGATATGTATGTTCAAACATAATTAATTTTTCTAGTCATAATGCATTTTGAAACATTTATAAAACATATTAATATACCAAGATAAATATATACAGAATTTATAGGTTGAATTTTATACAAGTTCTTAACCTGTATGTTTAAAATGCCCTAGAAACCGTGCTATGAAAGTCATACAAGCCGATAAAAAATGGCCAATTTTCCCCATTGTCATTTATTTTTATTTTTCATATAATTGTTGAATTTTACATTATATTGTCTTCTATATACCTTCATATACTGTAAAAATAAATATGATTTAAAAAGTAAAAGGTAATATGTTTTTTCAAGAATATTATTTATTGTAACATGTCATTTGAGAAGAAAATGTATGTTCCAACGCATTTACTTTTTTCAATGATAATATATTTTGAAAAATTTCTAAAACATATCTATATATCGAGAAAAATATCTGCAAAATATATTGGCAGTTTTTCATACTAATGCATTCATTAGAAAATTTAATTTGCGTGTAAATGAAATGCGGTCTCTTAGACCGCATCTCCCCAGTTAAATCCTAAAATTTCACCTCCCCAGTTAAGGGATAATAGTATCCAAAAACTTGAATTTCTGTTTTGGACACGTTTTTTCTCTACCGATTGAAACAAAATTTTCTTAAGAAGTTACACTTGTAGTCGCAAATCTCCATATTAAATTTGATATATTTAAGTCATTGCGTTTTTGAGCTATCGTACTTATTTCTGAAAGCCCAGACCGACAGACCGTCAACCTGTCTTTGGATTTGGTTCAAAATATGATAGGTGTTTGCACTGTAGATGTTAAATCTGTATACCGAATTTTATCTACTTAGCTCTCTTCGTTTTGTAATTATCGTGTTAATTATATTCGAACAGCAGGGGCCGCGGTGGCCTGGTGGTAAGGTCTCGGCTTCGGAATCGGAGGGTTTCAGGTTGGAGACCCAATTCCACCGAAGAACCGTCGTGTAAGGGGGTCTGTTGCACGTTAAATCCGTCCTGACGAAATGTCTTCCCGCTGGTGTGGTATGATGTGGAGAGGGGGGTGCCAGTTCAGGTGCCGTCCTCGTCATCTGACCGCTGTTCAAATTTACGAGGTCCGTCCCAAAATAGCCCTAGTGTTGCTTCAAACGGGACGTTAATATAAATAAACTATACTATATTCGAACAGCCGGACAAACGAACTTCGTCTAAACAGATTTTATTCAAAATATGGTAGACATCTGCAAATTTAAAGTAAAAACTGTATACCAAATTTCAATTGTCCAGTTCAAATCGTTTTTAAGTTATCTTTATCACAGACAGACAGACGGACGGAAATTTTCATTAAAAGTGTTTACCGAACTCAGGGAAGTCTAAAACATGAAAATTCGTCAAAATCTCCATTTTGAATTTCTTGACGATTATTATACTTGCTCTACGTATAAGAGAAAGTAAAAAACCTTTATTTAACCATTATAATTTAACTTGAACCCTTATTTAGGACATTTACTATTTTAATTCTTATAATAACATAAGGACATCCGAGATAAAAATGATTTTTGTTTGTTTCTAAATGATTTTTGCATTTTAAATTACTTAATACTTTCGCTTAATTGCAGATTTAAGATGTAGTAATTCTATGCGTGAGTCAGATTCATTATTATATGTGAAAGGGTTAAAGGATTAGCTCGAGTAAATACTACTGTAGCATGAGTCTAAAAGATAGGCAAAATCAGGATTAAGTTCTTAAAAGAAACACTTTGAAATCAGGATACCAAACATCGTAGTATCACACTTTGGGCGCCTTGTAGAAAGAATCAATTATCTCACCCGCTAAACCACAAACCCATCCATCTGCAGGCATTTGGACCTACAATTAAGGGAACCCGTAAACCAGCTTCCTTTTATTTTACAACAAGGTTTACCTGCAAGACAGCTATTAAGTTTCTTGTTTTTTCATTTACCTGACCTTGGTGGTATTTCAGATAGTAACACCTTGTGGGAAGTAAATAATTCTTAACCACTTCGCATACAATGACGAGTCTGACTCACGCTTCGAATTATTAAATTTATAATTTTAAATCTATAATTAAGTGGAAGTATAAAAGAATTTAAAATACAAAATTCACTTTTCAAACGCCTTTATATTATAATAGGAATTAAAATGACAATAAATGTCCTAAACAGGATATGTCATCTAATTAAGAAGTTAAGAAAATTCGTAGGTCAAGGGGGTAGACTTGTTCGTATTCAGAGCATATTCAATAAGTTTTTTGGTCAATTATATTTGTCAACTCTACATTCGTCATATAAATCACTCTCTTTTAGTTTAAAGTATATAAACTTTTGGTTTCTGACAAAATTTTGACAAAAATTTATTCAATTCGAGATTAAAATGACTTACTTCTTGCTACCAAAGTGCTTACCATTGAGATTTCATAAATTCAAAATTTTAAAGTAATTTTCTTTCGAGGAACAAAGAACTAAAACTATTTCTTTCGTCATCCCAATTTAAATAAAGTTTGTGAAATAAAGCTATACGAAAAGGGAAACAAAATGTATTTTGAATTTTATGCTTAAAGTTGATCTGATATGACAAGGTTCTTATTTTGGAGAGTTAAAAGCTACTCTTGTGGTCTGTTACTATCTAATAAAAATACGTAATATGCTTTGTTTGAAATATGATTTAGCATTTTTTTTAAGTGCAAAAGACGCCTTAAGAAAATGTTTATGCTGCCATTTTTTTATCAAGATTTTACGAAATATTTATATTTTCTCCCAGTCCGTATGAGAAAACTCTTAGATTTCCCCTGGCGACTTGAAAAGCTTTTGTCTTGAAGATATTTCAGTTCTTTCTTTCTTTCGAAGCAATGCACCATTTTTGTCACTTTCATTGTAGAGCCCTTGTTTCCCACTGAAACTCGTTTTCTCTCGGTTTCATTATTTATTTCAGAATTTTTTGAGTCCCATATGAAAATTTTTCAAAAGCATTTTACGTTCGTAGATTGGATGTTAGGGAACAAAATGTTTTCCCCATGACAATGGAACCGCAGTCTAGGATATTCAACCATTTTATGGGTCACCTAACTAAAGAAAACTGTTGAGGAATTTTTTTACATCCGGTCATTTATTATGGATATTTGTCGATGATTTATATACAGGGAGGCTATAATTAAAGTTTCTCTATCCAGAGCTGTTCACAACCATTATCATTCCAAAAAATAGAGGGAAACTTTGAAAAACATTCAACGTCTTACATTTTTCTGATGAAAACTGTTGCTGAATTTTTTTACATCTAGTTATTGATTATTTTATATTTACTGATAGTTTATAAGCAGGGAGGCCATAATTAAAGTTTCCCTATTCAGAGCTGGGGGCCGCGGTGGCTCGAGACCCGATTTCTTCGAAGAACCGTCGTGTAAGCAGGTCCGTGCTCGCTAAATCCGTCGGATCCAAAGTCTTCCCGTTGGCGTGGTGTGGAAGTTTGGAGCGAGGGATGCGAGCTCGAGTGTCGTCCTCGTCATCTGACAGCTTTTCTAAATTACGAGGTCCGTCCCAAAATAGCCCTAGTGTTGCTTTAAAATGGGACGTTAATATAACTAAACTAAACAAACCCTATTCAGAGCTTTCCATAACCGTTATCACTCAACAGACTAGAAAGAAATGTTGAAGACCATTCAACGTTTACATTTTTCTGATGAATTCTTTTCTCTGGATAAGAAATTGGAAAAATATTCAGTGAATAAAGAAAAATTACTTCCAAATATTGCTAATGCAGGTCTTATAACCTTGAAATCTGTAGTGCAAATGTACATTGACAGGATGCAATAGTTCTTATAAAATCCAACGACAGACATTCTTGGACAACTTATTATCAGTGTACTTACCGACGATAACGGCCTTACATTTACAAGATTCTGATGTATTAATTAAACTGATTTTATCAAAGTGCTAATGGGCCGAGGTGGCCTGGCGGTAAGGTAACCTTCGGAATCCAAAGGTTTCAGGTTTGAGATTCGATTCCACCGTGTAAGCGGGTCTGGTGCACGCAAAAGCCGTCAGATTCAAACATCCTCTCGCTGGTGTGAAAGTTTGGAGAGGGAGTACCAGTTCAGGTGTCATCCTCGCACCTGACAATGTCCGTTCCAAGATATACTTAGTGTGGCTTTAAAACGGGTCGTTAATATAACTAAACTAAATTAAACTCTAAGAGCTAATTCTGCAACAATTGTTCAACGACAATGCTAGACAGGTCCAATAATGACGAAGGATATATAAAAAGATGTTGAAGAAATAAGACTTTTGTATCTATATCCATAAAGATAGAATAATCTCATTTCTTCAGAAGTATTATCTGGAGAATAATTTTTAAATCTGAGAATAACGTCAATATCAGCAGCCAGTTTTTGTATGAGGTTTCATTTCATTTACTGTATTATGTCTAAAAGGTGTGAGAATTTTTCACAATGTTATGCCATCTATTGTTTATTATTGGAATTTTTTTATTAGTTTAATTTTTTCACCTCTTCATTAAGTCATTCACAGCGTTTCCCACATTTCTAATGAGTGATTGTGATTGTAGATAGTCCTAAATAGAGAAATTATGGACATCATGTATATATAACCATTATAGTGTATTAAAAAAGAGTGATTTGAAAAAATCTACGTAGATGGGAAAATTTTGTTCACAGCCTTCGTCAGCGACCAGCTAATTGGCGCATCTGATTAGTTCTAAAATTAAAAGTTTATTTACAATTGTCATTATTGTTGTATTTTATACGAGACTATTTTTGGTTTAAATTTCTGAAATGAATAATGAACGATTATTTTTGAGCACGTAGATGGATAAAATTTATAATAAATTACCATTTTCTGAATTCAAGTTTCATTATCATTTTTCGAAATCTTTCAACAAAATTAACAGTTCATTAGGTTCTGAAAATTTATCCATCATCTTGTTCAAAATTTCACCTCGCCTCGTAAATAAATAACAACGATAAGTTAAGTAAAATGAATAAAAACTTCTTCTTTTTCTTGAAACTTATAAGTCTACCTTGAGCCTGATTTCTCAAGGACAGATCGGCATGGCTTTATCATCGACAACTTTAACAGACTTGAACATACGAAACGACTTTAACATAATATCAGTTTCTTTGATGTTATTCACCTTATAAAAAAGTCTTCTTCTTCTTCTTGAAACTTCTAATTCTACCTAAAGTATGACTTCTCACATCAATAACATGGCTTTTTGACATAACATCAGTTTCATTGATGTTTTCCACCTTTATCTTCACATTCTACCGATATTTGATCATTCTCATGTAGCTAAAATATTGGAAAAAGTTGAACTATTTTTGTTCTCAGCCTATCAATGCCAACTGGCATTTAAATGTCGAAATCTTCAAAGATTGAAATACCTTTATTTTAACAGAATCTTTGACAATCCAAATAGAAGTTCAGGAGAAGTGCTAGAAGAATACAGTGAGAGTCAAAAGAAAGTAAACACACATGATTGATATAGAAAATGTTTTATTCCAAATATATTATTGATCTATAATATAAAGTAGATATATACAATTGTTAACTTATTCATATAGGATACAAAACAACTTTTAAGCATTTAATTAAATCAGAATAAAAAAAAGAAATAATTCAACTAAAACAGAAAAACATCAAATTCCGTGCGTCAGAAAAAAGTAAACAGAGAACATTGATACAGAAAAAAAAACAAAAAACAATGTAAGCTGTAATATTAATATTTTGTCTGCACTCCTTTAGATTTTATCATTGCTTTTGATCGTCTAGGTACAGATGTGATCAGTTTTTTTTTGTGAGTTCGGGAGGAATTTTCTGCCATTGTACTCTGACAGTTTGCTTCAACTCTTCATTATTAAAAATGGTTCTTAGAAGGGCATTTTTCTCAAAATATACCCATATATTTTCAATGGGGTTTACGTCTAGTGACTAGAGGATAGTCCAAATTCTTCACATCACGATAGAGTAACCATTCTTTCACAATGTTTGATGTGTGTTTGGGATCGTTATAATTGGAAGATCCGACTTAGTGACAACCCCAAATTCGCTACATTAGGATCAACATTCTCTTTTAAAATAATTAGATAGTCCATTTTTTTTTCATTGCAGATATGACATATACCAAATTACCGACTTCTGCTGCCGCCATACAACCCCAGATCATAACCGATCCACCCACACGTTTAATTGGGTTAACTGAATACTTATTACTGGATTCTTCAATTTTTGGTCTCTATATTTTTGTGAACTTCTGTGCTCCAAACAATTCAATTTCTTTCTCATCACTAAATAAAATATTATTTCAAAAAACTTAATCCTTATTAAGGTATTTTTTGGCAAACAGCAGACGCTTTTTCTGGTTCGATTTCGAAATGAATGGTTTCTTACGTGGAATTCTGCCAAGTAACCAATGTTCATAAAGTGTCCTCCTTATAGTGCTTGCACTTATTGGCTTCGTTGATTTTTGTAAGATACTTTGAGATATTTTAACAGCATTTACAGCTAGATTAGCGCTAATCTCTCATATTACTGTTCTCCCTTGTATATCAGGAAGTCGTCTTGGTCTTCTTGCTCTCTAAAAATCTCTAATTTATCTGTATTTGGAATATTTTCAAGAATTTTCTTCACTGTTGAGGGGCTTCAATCAACAAATTTTTCTATTTCATGTAAGGATTTACCATTTTCCTTCATGTTTATTACAATTTTTTTTTCATTTCTAATGCTGTTTGTTTCCCTATCTCAGATTATGTAAATGTCTAGAAAAATCTCTCAGATTTTTCTAGACATTTACATAAATTCAGGTAGAATATTAGACCTTAACTTATATCAAGATCCTGTAAGAATAAACGTGGTGATATCTAAAATATTAAAACAATTGAAGGAGAAAGAGCTATAAGTGTTTGCTTTTTTTTTTTGACGCATAAAATTGGATAATTTGAAGTTGAGTTATTTCTTTATGTAATTTATTTTAATTGTATGTTTACAAGTTGTGCGATTTTGCTTAAATAGGCTAATAATTGTATATATCTACTTTATATTATAAGTCAATAATATATTTGACATAAAACATTTTCTAAATCAAAAATGGGTGTTTACTTTCTTTTCACTCTCACTGTACGCTTCTCAACCTTCACATTTTGGGAAGAAGTCGTGCACTTAAAAGACAAAGATCATATTATTTGAAATAATTTGTTAATTGTTTAAGATATTTTCATGTTTTCTGAAATGCTGCAAAATAACTTAACTACCGCAACCCTCTTCATAAAACGTATTCACTTTGTAGATACGTTTTATAATCACCTTGTAAAAACGTTTTATAAAGAAGGGTGCGAAAGTTCGTTTTACGAAACGAAAGGATTTAACTCATTCGTACAATTCATTCAATTTTGCTTTCACAACTTTCAAATAAAAGATAAAAATTCAAATAAAAGATTATAAACACAGTAATAAATTACAAACAAATTATTCGTAATGAAAAAAATTGTCTTAATACTAAAAATTAGTTTTAAAGTGGGAATAAGCAAAATTATTAATATTTAAGGAATTATTATTCATTTCTTTAGACGTCTCTATTTCTATATCTAACTGAAGTAATAACATACGATATATTTTGCAATGTCTTAGGAATGCTGTTTTTTTCCTTTTATTTAATTAATATTTAAGCTTTAATTCCTCTTCAAAACAATTAGCAGATAAAATCGTTCGACGAAAATGTTTTATTATTATTTGATTTTCCATCGCTTCTCACATCCAAAGCTTTTCAGTCTTTCTATAAACAATAATTTGATTGGAAATCCTGGAATACCAATCTTATGGATTAACAATTAATTCCATAAAATAAAGTGCGTTTACAGCTTCATAGAATTTTGAGCGGTTGCTTTCGGGAATTTGTTCTGAATTATTGTGGAAGAGGCTATTAAGTTTTATATGGACTTGGATTTATACTAAAAAAATGTAAATTCGAGGGATTTCGATCCTTTTTTATAATGGCTTCCAAGAAATTCGTAGAATTCCCTTTTATAAAAAATTATTCAGAAGATTATAAAGTTAGTACGAAAGGATTCTACGAATTTCATATAATTCAAAGGGTTATAACGTGAGTTTAATATATTTAAAATTTCTCCAAAATCTCTTTGAATGCATTAATCATTATAATGATGGAAATATTCTACACCATATAAGGATTTAGATAGTATATTTCTCACTTTTATGGGCACTATAAATTAAATAAATAAGATACTATTCTTGCAGTGAACATTATCATTTATTAATGAATCAGTTTTGATTTCTTTTAATTGTCTAATGCATCCCTTCAATTGTTGTCTGTAGCCATGAGTCATTTAGATGATTATAAACCAGTTTTCTGTATTATGTTCCTTAATTTTTTAACTACTTAAACTAATAAATGTAGCAATAAAAACCAACAAAAGAAATTTATATTCTCATTAACATTAGAGCTAATTGATACTTGTATTTTTAATTTTACAAATACTATAATTAAAAATCCGTCAATTAATATAACTACGTAGACGATGCTAAACTTTTAAACGGTTAGCGTGCTCATATTATGTTATCACCAAGATACATATTGATATCGCAACGATTTTCAAATATTATGGACCCTTCAGTTTTGTTACCAAAATCGCCAAACTAAGAGCTCATTGAGTTATCATCTATTTAGCAGCCATTACTAAATTATCTTTTTTTAAAAAGAAAAACTGTACAGGAAAGTAATATTACAAATTCGTAACAGTATTTAAGTGTATATGATTTTTCTTTGCTCTTTTTCAATCCTTTCAAATTAAAAAAATAACACTCATAATAAAACTCAAATAGCAATAATAATTATTATATGCCTATTTAATTAATTAAAGTTTTCAGATCAACATATAGGGGAGGAAACGTTATTTTCTATCAGCAAGTGGAGCTGAAACACCATGGGGCTCTAGTGCAGCTGTTAAGCTGAAAAAAAGTTTACTTTTGACAGAAAATATACTTTTTAAGGCTTAATTATCGTACCATTTACTGAAAGTAAAACACCCGATATCCCCAATTTTTAAAGTCCTCATTGGTCAGGAATGACGCCATTAAAATTATTTCCGGTGAAATATTTTCTCGAAATTTTGTTTTTGCCTTCGCTTATCTATCTTATGTTCTATTAAGCGATCATTATTTTATCTGAAAGGCTAAATGGACCAATTGAGAGGAAAAAATGATTTTTGCATAATATCATTGATAAGTAACAGCGTCATAAAGATGTGATAAATTGTTTTCAATTTTTGTATTAATTAAGACTGTTTTAAAACTGTGTAAGGGCAATTTTTGTTCAGACTTCTTAATTTCGAACCGTGAGCAGAAGACGAGGGCGACACGTTAGTTGGTAATTCTCACTCCAGTCTTTAATTTTATGCACCAAATTTAACGTACACTTAGATGTACATGAATGGTTGCTCATGGAAACGGTTTAAAAACTTGGAATACTCCATCTACAAAACTGAGTTCTCACCAAAAGACACAAACAGCTCTAAACCTTTATTTTCGAAGTTCGATAATTGTTTATAAATTGCATATTTCGTGTTCTATTGTATTTTGATGTATTGCTGACACAAAAAATTAGGTAAGGGACTTTCTATTTACTATAAAACAATTTGTGACGTAATATTTTGCACGATTGCCATATATGAAAACTGATTTTCTCTTTAGTGAAATTTAGAGTCGATGT
This sequence comes from Argiope bruennichi, assembly GCF_947563725.1. Taxonomy (NCBI): domain Eukaryota; kingdom Metazoa; phylum Arthropoda; class Arachnida; order Araneae; family Araneidae; genus Argiope; species Argiope bruennichi. Next base: position 124,135,556 of record NC_079162.1, read on the forward strand.
GAACAATACTGCGCTGTCAGAACTTTTCTGTCTTCAATTTGAGGCTTTTGAGCTATTAGAATACTCAAATCTGACAGCAAACATACATAAGGACACCTCATGTTGCAGTATGTCTCGGGAAGAATTTTCACTAAAAAGACTCAGCCGAGTATATACAGTTTTAGCAAGATTATGTAACCTTTCATATTCAAATAATCTACACAACAATAGATAAGACTTGGTTGTGGTCCGACACGATCGCCGAGCCTAGTTTTCCCGTTCTGCTTTATCAAAGGTCATCCGAAGGCTTTATTATGCATGGACAATGCTAGAGAATTTAACGCATGCAGGTGCAAAATTGTCGTGGTCATTCCAGGTAATACAAGAATCTTCCAGCATTTCATACACAATCGATGTCGTGAATTACTTTCTATCGTCCGGACGCATTTTTGAAATTTGCCTGCTTTTTTCAATAAAATTTATTATAATTTGAGAGCTAGAAAGAGGGAAACCTGGCCACCCTATCTCCAGTTTTTCCTTTGTCTTTAGGGAGATTCTATCTAACCATCTTTAGATAATAAATATTTTATTTGAACAACGAACGATAGAATTGAAATGATAAAGATTTGAAAGAAATCACGATAAAGAATTGTCATTAGTCACTAAAACAGAGTGGCCTTGTTATATGTAAAATAAAAATAAAAAAATTCTTTAGAAATCCTTTTTTTATTCTCTCTCTCCTTCTTTTTTTCATTTCAATTTAGCTCATTTCGAGTTCAAAATGGGACTACCCAGGCTTGTTATTTGAATGGAAAGCCTTTGGAAATAAAACAGTGACATGCTTGTTTCGATGCTTGATAGCCAAACACTTTTTTACCCAAACAAACTTTTTAAACACATGGTTGCGCTTTATTTTTTTTTATTTTTTTTTTTATTTTTTTACAAATGAACATTATAACATCGCGTGACCTCCAAATCACAGAACATGACCTGTGACGTGACGCTTCATTGTCCGTCGGAGCTAAAAGGGCAATTCTTTCCTTCTGCCAGAGCGGATCAAAGCGGCTATTTTTCATGACTTTGTTATTCAGCTGTGAATCATGGAGTGGCGTGGCGTGAGCCCGACAACTAATGGTGCGAAAATAGAAGCGCGATTTTGCGCTCTCTTCTTTTTGAATTGGGAAAATTTCCCTGCGTTTTCTCCCCTTCTTGCTTATTTCGATAATTGATATCGATGGCTTTTCCTGTTGCAGGAGGGGAGGACACGCAAGCATGCAGACGGCGAGTTACACTCAAACTCCATTGGCTGCTGTTGTTTTTAGCAAAAAGGGGAATATTTTGTTCCTAGACAGATCAATTCAATAAAGGCTTTGCGGATTGAAAGCAGTGGCGACGACTATTTGAATTCGTAGCGGAGAGGACAGAACAAAAACTTTGATTTTAAATTTTTACTTCGCATTTTGTTTTAAATTAGTTTAATTTGGAGATATCTGGTGATTATCATTCATGCTAGCAGAAGAAACAAAGAAATAAAAACTATTTGTTTCAAAACCTATTCAGAGATAGTAAAATAATGATTTGGAGTTCATTTGTTAAAGAATGGGCTTCTCAGATACTTCTTATGAGAACACGTATGAAATCTGATATGTACCAAAATATTTTGAGATTTTGTTGTTTGATTATCCGACTTTAAAACCTGATGATATCCAACCATTCTTTCGACTCAATAAATGCTTCATGCTGAAATGCTCAGATTCATTGTAAAGTGACAGGTTGGTTTAGTGCGGAAAATTTACACAAAAAGTAAGCATGATAAAGGAAAGCTATCAAATGAAACCAAGAAAATAATACCAAATAATTCTAAAAAAGAAGGAAAATAAATACTGGAAACAATAATAAAATTAATTATGAAATCAAGCAGTATTTTGGATTATATATCTGTTTTTGTCCATAAAGAATGCTTTTTTTAACGTTTTCTCCAATGCACATTGCCTGTATAAGAACTGCTGAAAAAGAATTACGTATTATAATGACATTACGTAACATTAATCTTGAGTTTGTATCTACACTTTTCTTGCATTTTGAGTTTGAATCTACACTTTTCTTGCATCTTGAGTTTGAATCTACACTTTTCTTGCATCTTGAGTTTGAATCTACACTTTTTCGTAAACATCTTATCATTTTACCTCTTCTTTATGAGTGGCACAATGAATCAGTATATTGTGCGTATATTCCTTCATGAATTTTCCGTATGGTCAGAGAGAAAGAGATAGAATATTTGAAACAGAAAGTTAAATGTTTCTATTTCTTTCCTCCTTGCATTTGTATGGTAGAAAGATGCTTAAAGGCATCTTTTGACAATTGTATTTTTTGGTCAATATTGTATATTTCAAAATATAATGCAGATATAATTCTGAAAATTTTATCAGGTAAACCTCTTTGTATAACGCGTACTTTAATATAACACACAAATTCCCTTGACTTGCTAAAAAATCAGGAAAGAAATTAGAAATAGTTTTCAAAATTTACCTTTTTTTATTTATAGCTGACATAATTAAGTTATTTTAATGATCTATGGCTCATTTTATAGATTTTTTTATATCTATAACTTTTTTAAATAAATCATTTCTCTCAGATTAGCAGCCTCTAATTTTAAAATGAAAAGCCAATATTTCTGTTTTCTCCTCCTTCTTCTGATCTGATGGCCGGATGCGTTTTAGATGTCCAACAATCTAAACAATAAAAACGTTGTTGCCCTTTTTTCCCGCATTTCAATACTTACAAAGAAAATTCGGCTGTACCAATATACTGCCACCAAAATTATTCTTGCTATCTTGTATTCATCATTAAAATACCATTTTAAAACTTCATAAAGGCTCACTAAATACTTTTAATTGAACTCGTAATTCACCTCGTTACGTAGGAATACTCAACCTAAATGTCTGACCCTCTCGAAATTTTTTACGCACACAAACATGATGGGTATTTTTTGAGCGCTGAACTTTTTTTAGTATTAACAGAAATCAGTCTCACACATCAGTGGAATCGGTAATCGAGGCCGGGATCGTTAGATCACGAAACCGAAGCTTAGTCATCAGACCTCCAACTAAAATTGCATTTTAAATGTATCAGTAAGATAGTATTCAAATCTGGCAAAATGAAAAAAGCCGGAAGTTGATAAGCTATCCTTCAACAATGTCAGTTTTAAAGATCAACATTTTAGTCTACATACAAGACTTTCTACAGGAAATAATACTCAAACAGACAATTCTTCTTCTTCCTCATTTAAATTAAATATATTTTGTCTTAGGAAACTTTCATTCATATTGAATAAAATCAAAAGCAAGACTTTCCACAGACATATCAGTAGCATATTACAATGCCCTTAAAAATCGAGACGAATACCTCCAGATCCTTTCTATTCGCAGCGCTTCATTTGCCCTATTAGCAATATAGTGCAAGTGCCTCCTCGAAGTTTATTTAAATCCCTGATCCATTTTATGAGAGCGACGTTTATGAGTGGTTCAGAGAGGGAAAGTGAACTGGCCACCAATTGCAAGAGATTAAGCGACTGCTGGAAACCATGCATCATTGAACTACTTGTCAAACTAATTTGGCGGGAGCCACTGCGAAACAGAAAGTGTAGTCTAGTGCAGTCCACGGGAAAATATCCATGTTGCATGTATAGCTTAAAGTCTATAAATGATGCCCTATTAGAATGTGTACAACTTTTAAATCTATTTTAGATTGCAAGTTTATCGACGGAACAGTATTTGCATTCATTTACCTCCGGTAGAATTCTAAATCTTAAGTTTCCGCTTTTTGTTAAGAACAACGACTTTCAATCCATTTTCCCTTGAGAAAATCGACGGCAGGCTCTAATTGTTATTATTGCGAAATTTAATTACTATTAACATAAACTTAGGCACTTATTCAGTTTGTTGTTTACCAAGTTTGAAATTGTTCTCCTATAACAATATTTTGTGCAATATCTCTCAATAGGATGAAAAATCCTTCTGGAAGCAAATGCATGATCCAATTCTAATATTATCACATAAAGAATTATTAATAGAAAAAAGAAAGATGTGAAGGCAATTAAAATTGACATCACTTACTAACTGCGATTACTAATTGCATCACTTATTAATTGCAACTGCTAGTTGCATCACTTATTAATTGCATTGCGATTATCAATTACGAGAGAAATACCAAAATTATGTTTAAAAAAAGGCGAAAAAAGACAATCAAAATTCTTCCTTATTATGGCCTCTTATAAAGCAAATTTTTCATCAATCAGTTAATTTTAAAACATAATTCGACTGCTGAAAGAAAACTTGAGGAAAGTTTCAAGATTTGTTTGAAATTCAAGTCCCTAAAGAGTATATTCTAATAACATATCAAGTTTTAATAAGGAATAAATAGTGCTATTGCGTTAAAATATTTGAGGAATTAATGTTGTTATGGGAGACTGAATAGAGATAGAGTTCATTTGGTATATCTTTCCTACCTTTAACTATCCTAGTCAACTGTGCATTTTTGCCATTATTGATAAAAAGATGAAAAAAATATATTAATTCAAATTACAGGCCGCCTTTGGCCACTTCCTCCAATGCCTTCATTGTTGTATTTCTTCGCATTTCAGAGTCGTTGCTCCTTATGCAAATTTTTCATCCTTGGAAAAAATTATAGGAGTGATCTCAGGAATAAGCTAGTTATGGAAGTATCGGAATGTGATATTTTGACCAGTCATTTGTCATCAGAAGGACCTGTAAACCGGTGCCTTGTCCTCACGAGTTGGTTTTCTTCGCGGCGGGGATTTTTGATGCCTGTAATCATGCGCACATGTGCTGTATGTTTAAACTGGATGGAACTTGTTTTGGCTAGTCAATCATATCATACTCTTCACTCGTTCTGGGTAATTGATTCATTCTAATTCATTGACATCAGCAAAATAGTTTTTAACTTTACGGAATTATTTTTCGAATGTAATAGTATTGATTATAATATTTATAAGATAGGGAATTTTAATAATTGTAGTTTTATTTCGATTATAATAACCTATTTTCATTAGGTTAATTAATAATAAATCATAAAAAATATCTTTTTAATGAATAAGACAGAATTGTGCTGCAAGGATTTTATATGAAGTTAAAAATTTATAAAGATTTCACATATTCTTTCGATTTTTTTAAATATTTATATGAAGTTGAAAACTTATAAAGATTTCACATCTTCTTTCGAATTTTTTTCAATATTTCTAAGTAAAAAAAGGTCACCAAAATCCTCTTAACCTAAAAATTTTTATTAAGGTTTGTGGAATGGGATTATCAGATAATTTTTTTCAATTGTAAAATATTTTTGAAAGCGCATATTCACGAAATGTGTATCAATCAGTAAGGATTATCATGCAAATTTAAAAAAATTATCTTAAATTCTTCAACATTGTAAATTTTGAAATCTGTTCTAATTGAAAGAGAAATACTTTCACTTGGATGAATCAAATGAATTGCTCCATATAATTTTCCAATTTAACATTTTCTTGAATCATATTACAAGATAACTGAATAAAACTTCACACGAGATAAAGATGTTAAAAATTCTATATCACATTGAAGTATTCAATATGTTATATAGAATTTTAATAATAAATGGATAATAAACTAATTGAGCACTCTTCAACAGTTAACAAGTCAATTGATAAACCGAAATTTTTTAAGAAAAAAATGTTCTGATTGAGCGATCCAAAGGAAAAAAACGATGATTTGGATTGCGTTTCTCAATTGTTTGAAACTGAAATTACATAAAAAAATAAACAGACCTGAAAATTGTCTAAAGTATACCTTATATATAAAATGATGTGCTAGAATTTTGCCCAAAACTGCTTTAAAAATTTTTAAGTTTGTGAAAAATTCCTTTAAAATTGAAAAACTTAGAACGCATTGTATTTGTTTTAGATTTTTCCAAATTGATCCCGAAAAATGATCAAGATAAGTTCCGGGGACTTTGTGTCTTGGAATAATGGCAGAACGCATTTTACTAACTGAAAACTTCATGCGATGTTTATTAATATCTATACGTCGATGCATAGGAATATCGCATGACATTCTCTTTTATGACATCTTGTTCATTTATTCTCTTTTATAAAAAATCAGCAGCTACACGCATCAGTTTCGATAAACATCCACTGCGCAACAATGAGTTAAAGGGAAACTATCGAAGTTTTTTCCTGGATGCCTGGTATTTTTTTATTAGATATTTTGTACCAGGTGTTTCTTTATATTTTTAAGAGTTCTGAAAATGCTTTTTTCTATTAAATATAAATCTCAGAAAAATAACTCTTTTTTTAATCTATATAAACTATTATTGTCCAGTCTTTCCCTTAATACCAATAAAGGGAAAAATTTAGCCATACATCAACAAAAATTTATCCAACATTATCTAAAAATGTATCCATACATCAACTATAACGATAAAGGGAAGTTGATGTATGGATAGATTTCACTTTTGTATGTAGATAAAAAATTTACCACATTCTACTTGAAAGGTTTTCTAACTATTTTCATGTTTAAAAAAATCAGTTTAGAATTAAAAATCTGAGTTGTTAAGGAACACATTTTTTTTTCAATAATTCTAAGCAAAATGGTCCCAGATTCTTTCAATACGAATTACTTCTGATATTAATGTTTACCGGTTGCGATAGCAGAAGTATGGATTTATATAGATTTAAATCTACACTATATTTACACATCTACACTATTATTTTCTAATCTTTCCCTTTATCAGGATTATATGGCCAGCATTCTTGAGTATATGTAAGGTTAAACTTCACTTTTATATGTACATAAAAAAACGTATTACATTCTACTTGAAAAGTTTTCTAGTTACTTTCATATTTAAAAAATCAATACAGAATTAAATATATGGATTCTTAAGGAACACATTTTTTTCAATAATTCTAAGCAAATTAGTCCCAGGTTCTTTAAATGCGAATTACTTCTGATATTAATGTTGACCTGTTGTGAAAGCAGAAGTATGGATTTATATAAATTTAAATCTACAGTATATTTATATCTACACTATTATTGTCGTGTCTTTCCCTTTTTCTCGATTATGTGGTCAACATTCTTGAGTATATGTAAGGTTAAACTTCACTTTTGTACTTACATAAAAAAAAATTACCACATTCTACTTCAAAGATTTTCTAGCTATTTTCATGTTTTAAAAAAAATCAATTTACAATTAAAAATATGAGTTGTTAAGAAACATTTTTTTTTTAATAATTCCAAGCAAATTGTTTCAGGTTCTTTAAATCCGAATTACTTCTGATATTAACTTTCATCTGCTGTGCAAGCCAGAGTATGGATACGCTCAATTAATTAGTGAATCGAGCTTTATTAATTAATTAATTGGACAAATTTTTTAAGAAATTCATTCATAAGAATTGTAATGAAATCTGTCTATACATATTTCAAAAATCACGATTCTTTTTAAATAATTCACCCACTTAAAAGGAAATATAGGGTAGGAAATAAAAAGAATCGATCGTACACATATGTTTGAATAAAATTCCAAGCCAAGTTTTCAGCACTCCGTAATCGCATTCTTCCATAGAAATCCCCTATATTCAGCATTTCATTTTTAAAAAATAATGCCCCATCTCAACTATTTCTTCTAAAATCTGAGTTTATAACCGTATTGAAAACAAGCGATTCAAAAGGGGCACGCGAACCAAGGGAAATATTTATCATACCAAACTCATAAATAATTCAATAAACCGCGGACATATTTTTTGGCTTTGAAAGTTTTAAAATAAAAATGCATACTCTTCTTACTTTCTAATGTTCCTTGTCACCTGGAGCTGTAATACAAATAAACTATAGTAGCGACGCATTGAGATCGGCTATTGTAGAGACGATAAGCAACATTTCACTCGATGCACATAATCTCTTGGAAATTTCCGCTATTTCAGTAGATCGCAAAACTTATTTAAGAAACGAACCGAAGTTATTCTGCGTCACTTATGCATTTATATTAGGTTGGGAATAGGGGACCCCTTGTTCCCTAAGAAACCATCTATTTATCTATCGAAGAGAAAAATTATCTTTAGTCTTTTTAGATTGATTTTTTCCCCCTCGTTTGTTTTTCCTCTTTTCATTTACTTACTGTTTTTCCCCTTGTATGCTAAGCAATGGAAGTTTTTGTTTTTTTCTTCTTTATTTTTAGGAAGTTAGCAGCGGTTGTATTTAAGTTTAAAATAAGAAAATGAAGTAGAAAAAAAAATGAATATTGAAAAGGGAACCGAATCAAATCATGGCTCCAAATTAAACGTTTTATTTTTGTACCAGAATCCCCTAAGCTGTTTTAATTGATTCTTGCCTCTGCAATTTGTTTTGTTCGGCTTAAAATAATCAATGTTATTTAGCAATTTAAAAATAAAGCAAATAATTTAATGAGTTGTCTAATGGTTTGTTTTCTGAACAAACGCTTCAAGTTATAGATTTGGTAGGCTCTTCTTAGGTCTTATTTAAAACAGCATATAAATACAGAAGTTCATCCGTATAGTCATTGACTATCTAACTGCAATGTGCTGTGTACTTATCAAAGCAATGTACTGTGTATATTATCCAATAAAATCATTATATGTGAAATTTAGTCGGTCATTCACATGGTATTTACTGTTCATTTCAGTATCCTGAGACGACCACTTTTCGACAATTCTATCTCAATAAGGGGTGATACCCAAAAGGATGTGCGCATTTCCGGAATTTATTGTTAAATGTAAGCATCTCCTCCTTTAATTTTCCTCTCGCCCCTATTTTGTCAAATTAAACCCATCCTAACGCATGCGCAAAAGCGCGGAGGGTTTTAGAGTCCTTTGGCAAACAATAATAGCTATTTACTTTTCTGTGTGCTAATCAAACTTAAAACGAACGTTTGTAAATGTAGCATAAGATGACATTATTTTAGCTGTGAGTAAATTTAGATTTTACATAATATTAATTAAAAATTGTTTAATAAATGTCTTTTGAAAAGCTATTCAAATAGGATTCGCTAGAAATTTAAAAAGTAAAAATCATTTTTTATTTTTAAATTTAAAATCTCAAAATCAAGATTTCTGTTTAAGGGCAAAAACTAGCGAAATGTGACAAAAATGTAAATATTCTTATTTTACCATAAAAAGGATTTTTAAAAAAGCTTATTTATACGTTATACACGAAATGCACGTTACACATTCTAAAAAGATTCTGTGAAGTAACTTTATATATTTACAAGAAGAAATTTTGTTCGTAGAAAAATAATAAGTAGTGGAAGAACTTGGTAGTAAAAGTAGTTGTAATTTTCCTTATAAATTAATTTAGAACTGCATTTTGTTACATAAAATTGGGCCAAAAATTATTGGGCCATTATGCCAAAAATAAATAAATAAACTATAGCTAGATGGCATTATCTAAATCAGAACGTGTCCAAGAATTTTCAGTTTGCGACTTCATTTCAAGTGCAAGGGTTTCTCCCTTTCCATAGGACCACGGTGGCCTGGTGGTAAGGTCTCAACTTCGGAACCGGAGGGCTTCAGGTTCGAGGCCCGATTCCCCCGAAGAACTGTCGTGTAAGCAGGTCTGGTGCAAGCTAAATCCGTCGGGACCAAACATCCTCGCGCTGGTGTGATGTGGAAGCTTGGAAAGAGGGGGGTGCGAACTCAGGTGTCGTCCTCGTCATCTGAACGCGCTTCAAAATTACGACGTCCATCCCAAAATAGTCCAAATGTTGCTTTAAAAGAGGACATTAATAAAAATAAAAATTAACTAAACTTCTCGCTTCCCCAACTATTAAAAATTTTTCAAGGTGTTAATTGTTCCTGGAATTTGAAAGACAAAAGAAGAAAATAGGCATTAAATACAGATAAAGAAAAAGAAATCTGGTACAATTTTTAAAATATCGTTTTTAAATTTATTTTCAATGTTTAAATTCATTACTTTTGAAATATTATTTTTACACATTTCAACTGTTCTGATATATACTCTCAATAATACATATTTTTCCGACATAAACATTCCTGAAGTGAGTGCCGTAGTTTAAGAAGTCCTGATCAAAATGAAAAATAAATAAATAAAATAAGTTAATACTTTAGTCAAGATACAGCAAATATATATTTATTTAACTTCCTGACAACTGAGTGGTTTATAGTACAGAAAGCACTGCGCGAAATGAAGTTTACATGTTTAGGCAAATTACTAACTTCTCAGAATATCTTGTAATTTCCCATCAAACAGGGTCAACATTATCTCAGAGACTCTCAAAGTTATTCAGGCAGTTTGGTTGGCCAAACAAATGTGCTAGAAGTACAATAATAGTGAAAATGCAAATATTTATCATGTCGGAAAATTATAATGGTGAAAAGAATGTTTGGGGGGTGGGGGGTGGCATAGGGGTTCGCAAAATTTCGTCAAAACATCTGCTTTAAATGCTGCGGTAGACTACTGTAAAGTGAAATTATTTTTAAGAACTTAATTGCCTATAATAAGGCTATGCAACCTTATATGAATGCAGTATAGAACGTTTCTGCATACGAAAATTTTACATTAGATGATTTTTTTGAATAAATTGAGAGGGATCGTGGACTTAACTAGTTCATCTTTTAAGGAATAGATGGAAATTTAGATTACTATTGCTAGTCCATTAAATTATGATATAAATTTATCATCATCATTCGAAAATTCCTAATTTTAAAAAAAAAATAGAAAATGATTTGCAATAAAACTTCATAAACCATCCTAATGCTAGTAATTCCTAAACTTTTCTGTCTCAAAAGATAGTGGTTTAGAGAACTCTGATTGTGCTGTTGATATTAATATGCCTTGTAATACGATATTGATTATCCAAACATTACTAATATTCTAAAGTAAAATCCACAGCTGCGGAAAAGTGGAATAATTCCGCGCACAGCAGTTTTTCGTGGTAAAAAGTGCAGAAAACAGTTTTTGACCATTTATATGAAAGGAATGTTTTAGAATATACACGGTGAAAGGTTTATATGTTAGAAGAAGCCTTCTTATCTCCTAATTTCTAATTTTTATTAGAGAATTATCGAATATTCAAAGAAATCGTTTCCCTTGCAATTTCGGATCTCTAGTTCTTAAAATAAAACATTTTCTCAAAGCAATAAAAACAACTTGGATCTACAAATGTAGTCAGACTTGGCATTTCCCGCTAGAATAAATCATTTTTAAGTCAATTTATGTATTTTTAATCGAAATAAGATCTGTTGAATGAATAAACTCTGAGTTGGGTGATTCCGCGCAGCATGGAAATTGATTCGCGATAAAATGACACCAAAAAATGTTTTACCCATTGGATATTTTGTACTTTAATAGATGCCTCGAAACTATACGCGACGTATTTAAAAAAGATATTTTCCGTAAGACATCCATATCATAAAAAATCCCCAAACCCACAATCATACACTATGTCGCTGATTTAGAGAAGAAGGAAATGGAAACCTACTTTAAAAGTTTACAAATAATTTTTGAAAATTGTAAATGAATCGAAAAATGAATTTACAGTTTAGACGGAACCGAATAAGAACCATGCAAAAGACTTGTTCGTCATTACCCTTTGTAAGGGGTAATACCACGTAAAGATACTTTTTGGAAAATTGGTTATTTTGAAAAAAAAAAGTAAACAGAATGGACAAAAAAGAATTGCCCTCATTTCGCACTTAATGGTTGTTTTAAAAGAATGCTGAAAATTGATAAGTGAAAAATCATTACTAAATTTGCTATTACAAAACTCTTTTAAGTGAGCGGAATTCTCCCCTACATCAAAATTCAGATATCTCTCCTCATGTTTTAGATACCATGCGACATGCAATGACTTCTGATTAAAACAATTTTCGATACAATGCATTAGAAAACTATTTGAATCTAACTGAAATTAATCAGCTAGATCGACAAGTTTCAATATTTTAGTCACTGATTTGGCCAAAAAGTTTTTTTAAAAAATACTATTATTTACGTAAATTTGCACAAATGCATTTTATGAGTTCCCAACTATTTAATTCTTTATAATTTCCAAAAATTTTAGAGGTAAATTAAAGTATAAACCAATTAAGCTATTCTCTCAATCTTTTACTTTCATACAATTTAGTGCCTTTGCAAAAAATAATTTCAAAACGCAAACATGCGGGAATTCAGTTACTTTCGCACTCAGCAAGGCTTCACAAACCAAAACCTAATGGCACTCCTCTCAATAGAAAATCAGCCGAATTAAGGAACTTCAAAAAAGAAACAAGAATAAATACGAATTTCATCAAATATGCGGTATCTGTACGAATGCATGACCATATAAACACTTTCATCGACACCTCTAACTAACAGGTGTGATGGCAAATCACGTCTTGCCCGCTAAGTTTACAGATCTGAAACAGCAAGTTAAAAAGCCGCACTTTCAGGTGGCACGTTTAGTTCGGCAGGCGAGAATTCCTCCTTGATCGTCAGACACGTTTTTTCCATTAAAATTGAGTAACAGGAAATTATGTAAAATTAAACAACTAATAAATTATCTTAGCAGTCAATAACATCAAACAACTTAACTTCGAATAGACACGTTAAGCAGACCACATGGCTCTGCCGATGCGTGGGTAGATATAGTAATTCTTGATGAATCGAATCACGTTGTATTTAACATACTTTCCGTTTTGGTCGGAGATCAAAAGCGACAGCTTCTCACAGTGATCAAATCCTTGACGTTTCTGGTTCAGCGAATTGGCTTTAGTGAATGATGTATCAGCTCAGTGAAGAAGAAAGATAAAACATCCTTTGTTTGGCATTTTTGATGGGCGATAGGCATCATTAATGAGAGTCATTTACCGATGTGTGCATGGAATCAGCATCAACGTATTTCAATTGTACACTTAATTTAACATAGAAAGTATTAGGTTAGACAACACGACGCCGTAATAAAAAGTCATTGTATATAGACGTGTATTGCAGAGATAAATTATTTTGTGGAAAATCGCAGTAATTCTGGAATGTAGCGTTAGAGGTAATTCAGCGGAAAATTACCTCTTTTTTGAATAAAAGAAATAAAATCAGAAGTCTAAAATTTACATTAGCTTCAGAAATTGCGTTTAACTCTAATAGATAAATTCGCCAAATGTTAACTGAAATCTTAAATAGTTCTAATAGGATTTTTACAAATAGGGCAAATAGTATTGCACGAGGTTGATCAATATAATACACATGAATCAAAGTATTTGTTAAGATTAATGGCTTTTATGTCTTAATTACATAAATTTGTTGATAGGTCTTGAGTTTAATTCTATCCTACATTTTGAAATTTTGTTAAGTGTCACTAAGCTTTGAATTTTATTATATATAGTATTTGAATTTCATTTTCGGAGATGATCAAAGTTTTTGAACGGGCTTGCTTGCATCAAGGCTAATTGGCTTTTGTTAAATCTATGAACAATATAATGATATAAACAAAGAATACTATGTAAAATAAACAACAAATACTTTCCTCATCTGTACAAATCCTGGAATAGTTCAATGAAAACATTTCAGTTCAAAACTCAATGCTTGTGTCTTACTTTTTCTAATTTATTTAACGTATGTTTTATTATTATTCGTTTGAATGTTTTTCATTACTTCAAATTCCTATGAATTCACAGAAAACAGATATTGGCTAGTATTCCGAAACTCGAGACTTGTTTGATCCTTCTATTGCTGATTTCTTTTAGTCAGGTTCAGTGTCTTCTAATTTTTATTAATTTTATTCTATAAAATTATAAAATAATTCTCAGAAGTATGGCATAGTTGCCTTACTTCTGAGAATTTCACACCAGTACATTAAATAAATAATTTCTTGAGAAGATTGGTTTAATATCATTCTAGAAAAATTCAGCAGACTATTGAGTAATCTATTCTTAAATAAATCCCCTTAAAGAATGTGGGTATGGCATATTATTGACATTTTTTTTATTTTCTACCTCTTGGTATCTATAATACAACGACATTAAAAATGATTTGACAGCAAAATAATACATGAACCAAATTAAACATACTGGATCCTTGAATCAAATTCTGGAACAATATGCATTGAAAAGAGATAAAATTTTCCAAGCATTCATTTTGTCAATTATCATTATTGATAATAGGCAAGTAAAGTAAGCTTCTAATGATATATTTTTCTTATATGATAAGAATTCTAATGCCAGTAAAAAATCAGGTAAATTCAAACTTCTGCAAGTAAATAGTATTGATTCATGTTTTACTAGCCTTCGAACTCGATTATACCGGTAAACAAAGAACTCTAAAAAACACAACAGTTGAAATGATTTCATCCCCAAAGATAGTAGGGGAAAATCAAAAATTTTATTCCCAGTTTTGGTACTTTCTCTTCGATGGATTCGCAGGTAAATTTTGACTTCCATACTGTCTTTGACCAGTGATTCATTAATGGCAACATTTGAAATTAATTAGTTTAGATAAAAATAAACTTATTTGCTTTTAAAGATACAAAAGTCAAACCGATTGCTACTTTTCTTAAATTATCTCACTTTGATCTGCTTACTTCTTCACATACCTTCACTGAGCCGGAATTCAATATATAAAGAAGTTTCGGAATACAGAGATGCTAGGCTACACACTCTAATTAAAACAGCATAGAATTCGAAATAAAAATCTCACATCTAAGCAGATTTAGTTAATTATTTTCAAAAATTCTAAAAATAAAGCATATCAACATTTTGGTTGATTAAAAAAAATTTAATCAATTCAGATTCGGTGAAACAGCAAATAAGTCGTACATATCCAAGCTAAGTGATTAAGAATCAATAAACTTAGAGCGATAATAACATCAAATGTTTAATTTCTTCAGTAAACTTTAGAATGAAATAACGCCTTTATTAGCCTGGTTCATACTCAGATTATATACTTTTAAACGCCTCGTTCAGGGGGGTAAAAATCTATTAATATTCTAACAAAAAGTACTCGTTAATGTTTGGTAATTTGTGACTTAAACCACATGGTTTCTATTCGTTTCAAGTATACAAATGATCTCTTACAGGCTTATCACCGCAAGGAAGGAAAAAAAAAAGGAACAGGAGGGGGAGAGAAAAAACAATAAGTAAAAAAAATCGCACTGAAAATAAACAAAAAAAATATTTTCGCCGAGACTAATAACGAAAAAGAGAACTGAGTAGAAACTTTTTTTTTTTTTTTTTTTGAGACTAACACTTTCGAACGCATCAAAGAGAAAAATGCAAAGATAAATGAATGAATATAAAAATCCAACCGGGAGACCAAAAAAAAAAACTCATTTTTGTGGATTGCGCTATCTTCAACTGCCTGTTTGAATATAACGTTCTTTCCGAATAATGATTCTACAGAATAACAGCGTCTAAAAATGACGTGCTCTTGCTTATGCAAGCTGGGGTATTGACGTGGAATTTTTCTACAGCTAAAACATACTTGCATTTTTCGTAGCAAAAATAAAGCGTCTCTGAAGTGATGCTTATGCACCAGACAATATTTCAGAGCTTCCTTTTATTTTACATAGCAAATTCAGGCCTTGTAAATGTGTGGAGTAGTTGAGGCAAGCATATAGGATGCACCTTGCTTTATTCGTTTTAGGGTTAGAACATAAATTTTAGGTGAAGTGTTCAAACTGGCTATAAATAAAAGAAATGCAACGAATTTATTTTATCCGACATATTTTAATAAGTTGTTGCATAGCGGGACATTGCTGCACTTATAGTAATAACTTATTTTTATGCAAACTCATTTGGGAGAACTAATGCTTAAAACTAGCATTTCTTACTGATAAGAAAGTAAAAATAAATTAATGTGTTTTCATAACGTAATCAAGTCCACAGGGAAATACAAAAAAATCTAATTACAGAGCATTTAAATAACATAATTCAAAATAAAACTTTAGAGGTATGTTATTTAACTTGCCCATTATTGCAATATTTTAAAAAATATGTATTTATATGTCACTGTTTTAAAAGCAGACCTTTTATTTTTCCCCTCAGCTTTAATCCTTAAAGAAGTTTTCAAAACTTTTCATTATGATTTAAAATTGTCAGTCAAATGCAATCTTAATCATTTATATCAATGCATCGTAAAATCTTTTTTTTTTACCCTTAATTCCATTTTCTAACTTATTTTTATTCTTTATTTATGATATTATAGCCAATTAAAATAACTTTTTATGTCTGCAGAATTTAAAAATGCATAATGAGTCTTGTAACGAATTCACTTTTTTTTTTTAAATTATGCTAGGTGAAAGAGTTTAAATTACACATCGCATAAAATTGAATAGAATTTTTTTTAAAAAACATATTTGAAAAATTATGGAGATTAATTTTTGAAATGTATTACTTTGTAGTTTTTACACAAGAAAAACATAACATAAAAAAGTCAATTTGAAATACATTAAAAAAATTAACACATACAATAATGTAACTGTTTTCTGTTTTTCCAAAAGGTTACAAATCATTGTAAAAACATTGGTTTGAAGTATTATCCATTTCACTTCTTTTTTTTTTTTTTTTTTTTTGAAATTGCCCTGATAAAAAATAAGTTTGAAGAAAATACTGAATTTAAATAAATTAGCATTTTTTATTGTCGTTTGTAACCTATTTAAACGTTTTTAGCTCCTCTTTTTAAATGGTGTTACATATAAAAGGTACAGTTTATGTCATGCTTACACAAAACAGATTTTAAAATAATGTATTTTCGTTTTTAATTTTCAATCAGGTTTTCTTTCTGAATACTATAAATTTAAACCTGCCCAATGGTTTTATCTTAAGCTTTTTTAATTTCGTAGCAGTAAATATGCGTCGTCCACGAATGTGTTTTCCATTTTTAAATTCGGCAGAAATTTTACTATCACACTCTTACACAGACAATGTCTGCAGCAAAAATTTTGTTTCCCACCGGGAGTCGATAAAGATCGACATTTGTCGTTGACAAAAAATATCAGTGTTTGTCGGTGTTGTAGACATTTCACCGATACCTCATCAGTTTATCACTTGAAGAGTCTATTTCATTCATGATCAAATATTCAAAATCGCAGCTAACCATTCTCAAAATTTCATAAAGCGTTTCATTTCACCTGCAAAGGCTCAAAGCGATCTTTGTTTTAATCTTTTAATAGCTCACTTCCGCTGTACCGAGTTTTCACTTCCATTTCGAAGAAATTAAACCGAGTTATTGGTGAAACGGTAATATCTACCACATTTGACATCTGGGCGATTAAAGTGAGAAAAGTCCGCGTCTCTTGTCGACAAAAGTTGCAAGAGTTCATTAGCATTTTCTCTGTGACGAAGAAACAATTGATGAATGTCATCGATTTAAATGTTGCAAACAAACATCCGCAATGCTCGCTGTAAATGTGGCATTAAATTGTTCAAATTAGACGGACTTGTTTTAATTTTTCGATGGAAAATAAATCGGAAATTGAAAATTATTCCACAAACCAGTTTCTTTCTTTTATTGTTTTAGCTATTCCTATTCAGCAAGTTTCTATATATTAGGTGCTTGCATGAATTTTAATCAGCGACATCTATTGGTAAACATGCGAAGTATCTATATAAAATACAGTGGTTTTGGGTTTTAACAATTTACTATTACTTTATTGTTATCATTTTGAAAGTTTTTCATTTAGTATTATTCAGTTATTCCGTGTATAAAGACCCCAATCAAGCAACGCTCCAAACTTTTCGACATTCATTGTTGTTGTTGTTGTTTCTTTAATTTGAAGAAATCTGCTGCCGAAAAGTGCATCAGACACTTTTAGAAACTTATGGTGGTGCTGCTCCGTCATATCCCAATTGTCGGTTTTGGTTTCAACGATTTTGGTTTCAAAGAGTGGTGATTTCGATGTTACTGACAAAGAACGACCTGAAAAAAAATGAAGACAATCTATTCCAAGACTTATTGGACGAAAATGGGAAAAAGTTGTAGAAAATGATGGGAAAATTTTGATTGATATACAGTGGGTAAAAAAAGTATTGGCAATTGCCTTAATTTATTCATATTAACAAATAAATAAAATGTTATGCAATTTTAGCTGCCGTAATTAAATACAAGACATTTTAGATTTATAAAAATAGTAAAACTTTTATTTTAATTTGCATTTTCTACAATTTTTTCTTTCAAAATCGAAAATTGCATATCAAAAAAATATTGACAAAGTTTTAACTGCTATGCAAATTTTGTAACATTTAAGTCACGTGTTACGACTGATAAGAAACTCTACCGGTATAAAGTCCGCAAAACTACTCCAAAAGTTTCTATGCATTATTTTGCGATTACTGCAGTAAAATGACTTCGAAATCGAAGGAGTTGGACGTTAGTGTTAAAAATATGATTATTAGGCTCAGAAATGAAGGTTTAACTTATCGTGTTATAGGAGTGCAGTTGAATATAAGTTTATTTACTGTCAGAAGTGTTGTAAAAAAGTTCAAGGAAACAGGATTAACGGAAAATAAGACTAGAAGTGGACGACCTCGAATATTTTCTACAAGAGAAAAACGTGCCATTATTAACAAGGTTAAGAAAAACCCTAAAATAAGTGCACCCCAGATAGCTAGAGACGACCTCAAACGTTTACTCTTGCAAGAGTGGCACAAAATTCCCAACAGTACAACAAAGACCTTAGTTTCCTTTATGAGAAATAGATTACAAGCTGTTATAGATGCAGAAGGTATGCATACAAAGTACTAAACATATACTGATCTTGTTTTCGCTCATAATTTTGTCAATTTCATAATTTTGCCAATACTTTTTTTTTCATGTAAATTTTGGATTTTCTTGTAGATTTTGACTAAAACAATATTTAAATGAAAATTTCATTATATTTGTTTGTCTTTTCTCCTTCTGTAATCGCTATGTTAAAATAAAATTTGTAAACATACTTTGTTAGAAAATATGATCATTTATAGGCAATTGCCAATACTTTTTTTATCCACTGTATATTGTACCAATTTTTCTCGATAAATATCTTTTTAAAGTGAAAAAACAATTTAAATACATGCAAGCACCTCATGTCTTATTAACAAAGCCTGAATTTAACAGTTAAATTTTTTTTTCTTCTGATAGGGGTGCACTGAGGTAGGAGAGCGCTCGCTTGGTACGTCAAAGGTGTTAGGATCGATACTTGTCCCTTCCATTTTTTTCTTCCTCTCACTCCTCTAGTTTTTGAAATGTTTGAACAGAATCAAATCATTATCAAAATTCTATGAAAAATAAATCACAGATTTAATTCCTCTAATCTGACGCTTGGAAAATTTTTATTTAGTAACTTTTGATTAAAAAATAAAAATAGGAACATGTATAAAATATATACATTTCTCTAAAAATATCTACATAAATATACTACTAAATATATATATCTACATAAATATACTACTAAATATATATATCTACATAAATATACTACTAAATATATCTACATAAAATATATCTACATTTCTCTGTGCCGAGACAAATGATGGCTTTCATACATTTCTGTAAATTGAACAAAAAGTGCCTAGACAAATGATGGCTTTCATACATCACGAACGTCATAACTGATGAATAAAAACTGCCACTTCCTCAACAAGAGCTCACTTTCTAACTCTAAAAAGCAATTGACTAACTTCTTAATTTTTTGATCAGTTGGTTTCATTAATAATATAAATAGTCCGAATTTCAATCCTACTATATTACACTTTACAGTCAACTTATAGATACAAAAAAAAAAAAAAAGATTAATCCAAAACAGATTTTCAGATCTTTTGGATTTTATTATCCCATAAATGCCACTTTTCACAATTCTGATAAGGTATGTACACCAGCTTCATAAAACTATTCATTTTTTTTAAAAAATGATTTTATTAAAAACTGTATTTATTTTATAAAATGAACTTCGAAATACATTATCCTTTTAAAGTTTAAATTTTTATTGCGATATAATTTACATAATTGCTCGACATTTTATATATATATAATTTCTAACTAATCTACGTTCTAAAAATAACTTCCTGGTCACCCGAATTCCAGCGAAATTGTAACTTTAATTCCTGACTTATGCGGGCTATTATTTTTCCCAGAGAACCAGAACGCTGTGTCGACTAATTCTTATCTGAAAATGTATAAGTTCAGAATGCTTTCTCATGGCCTCTCTTTCCTGTTTTATGCCTTGTTATTCGATCCACGGCAATGTGCTCATCGAGACTTTCAACAAAGAAATCTTGACAATAGTTAAATATTGGAATATTTCATTAAACGATGAAGAATAAAAATCATAATCTACGACTGTTTCTTCTAAGTATGTTTTACACGAAGAGGCACACACACACACACATATATATATATATATTAAACAAGGATATTTAAATTAAAAATTATTTATTTTTGAATAAAAAGAAAACTATCGGATAATTCAGAATGTAATTATTATGAACCAACGTTGTCCATATCGTAATCGAACGTAAAAAATCACAGAAATCTTTTTACGAGAATTAATATTTTGAGCTTCAACTTTGAAAGGAATTCATATATTATATGTTTGATAAATTCGAGACCAATAACTGTCATTTTAAATAAGAATCTATAACAAATGAAAACTGAATTCTTCTGAACAGAAGTTTAACTCAATTAGTGGATGACTGGTTAACTTCAGTGGAGGAACATTTTCAAAACTTTTTCATTAATTACTAGCCGCCGTATGTACCGCGCGCCTGCGTTTATTTGCTCAATATTTATGCAATAAAAAGAAAAATACACATAACTTCACGTCGTACAGATTTCGAATTTATATATTAAGCCACTTAAGAGACTTTAGGCTTTTAATAATAATTCATTACTTATAATTCTAAAACTTCAAAATAAATGACACTTTTAGTCTCACTTTCAGACAGTATATATTTGGATATAAGATAAATATAAAGCTTCTGACATTAGCAACTTAAAGAGATTAAATTTTAAATTAAGGAATTAGGAATTTTAAAAGTTTATAAGATTCTTTGGTCTCAGATACGTATTACATCAAATATTAACTGAAAGAATATTAATGCTTTTAGACATCTTAATGCCAATTATTATTAAAAACAGAATTGCATAATTATAAAATTCAGATAATGTTCAAATATATCCTTTTCTTGAAGCAAGGTATACTAAACGAAATAGGCCGCGGTGGCCTGGTGATAAGGTCTCGGTTTCGGAACCGGAGGTTTTCAGGTTCGAGACCCAATTCCACCGAGGAACCGCCGAGTAAGCGGGTCCGGTGGATGTTAAATCCGTCCGGGCCAAACGTCTCCCGCTGGTATGGTGTGGAAATTTGAAGAGGGGGTGCCAGCTCAGGTGTCGTCCTCTTCTTCTGACCAAGGGATAAAATTTTCCTTCCTTTCCTTCCTACCCAAAAAAAGCCCAAATTTTGCTTTAAAACGGGACGTTAATATAACTAAACTAAACGGAACGCCAACGCGAATGAAAATGACATTACATTTTTGTGAAAATATTTTTGGTTCCAAAAAGATTTCGTAATCTGTATTGTCTCACATTTTAGGTGTTGTTATTCCAAATTTTCTTTAATGTTTAATCAAATATTCAAAATATAGCCTTTCTATTTTGAGTCCTGTTGCTATGACAGTAATTGTTAGCATGAAAAAAAAAATACTTACATTCCTGAAGCTGTTTGACAGGATCCAAAAATCTGAGTTAGAAAATTCAAAACAAACTGAAAAAAAATATTCGTTGACAGTTTTTGAAAAATATGTGTTTGAAACCGATGCGATAAAATAAACAGTAATTCAGTCAAATCTGTTAAACTTGTCAAGTGGAGTAAAGTTTTATTCAATAACGCCAAGCTAAACAACAATAATTATAAAGACATATGATATGCCAAATCAACGCATTAAAAATTTGAAAGTGCTAAAATATGAGGCAACATAGTTTTAAATGACAGAATTTTAAAGATAAATATTTGCGCTGGAGTATTAATAGGTAATTATATTCAGAAAAATATAGGCAAACATGAAAATGTCCACTTTAACATTGGTAATGGAGGCTAGAGTATAAGAGATAATTAAGCAGCCAAAAAAATTGATATTTAAACAAAAAATGATTTTCTACAAATTCTGTTTTAATTTTAAAAAGTTGATAAAAATTAGATAAATAGTCTTTCGGAGATGGGATTAGCTTTACTAAAATGCTGAGTCTTTGAATTTTAAAATTGTAGTAAAAACTTCAGTACGGGTGAAAACGAATATCTTTCTTAAGTTATGGGGAGAAAACGTAAAATCATTTGACCTCTTTTTCACTCTCTTTAAAGGGATTTAAACATTTTTTAACACCAGAGGTTAAGGAACATATGCGTCAAATTTGGGTCGAATCCATCAAGGAATGTGGAATTTTTTAATGATCAAATAAATAAACGGTCATTTAATCTTATAAATATAGATTTTATATCAGTCACAATACTGAAAATCAGAAATGTTCAGTTCCTTTGTCTGAGCTATTATCCAATAAAATGTTAAAATTTTTAACACTCACAAAAAAATTTTATTTTTAATTTAAGCTAAATATTGAAACATATCAATATCCAAGAAGAATTTAAACATGTTTTATGAGCATACAGATTCAATAAATGATGTTTATGATCATATATTTAAAAAAAAACTAAAAAAATACTCAAAAATATACAAATAATCCTAATTAACATATAAATTACGTAGATAATAAAATAACAATCGGATTCGAGTCAATATTTTTTATTATTCTTTTCTTTAGATGAAGAAAGACGCTCACAAAGCTAAAAGAGATCCTCTTCTTTCCTTACACTAATTTAGCATTAATTCGTTAAATAAGATGAGGATAAAGGCATTTGCCCTTTCTTAGGACATTGTGGGATATACACGTCAACTGTAGAAAGATAGTTCGACACCGTTTTTATCTTCAGTTTTTCGAATTCCTTTTTAACTATCGTTAATATTCTATGGAAATAAATCAGAATAAATAAATTATGATTTATTTTAAGAAAAATGAAAGCAAGTTTGAAACAATAAATTTGTTCATTTCCAGCTATGATATAAAAATTGAAAATTTTGCACTTCAGTTTTTTAACTTCCTAAACATCCATTCAAATATGTTCTTATATAAACAGCCATTTCATTTTCCTAAGATTGATTTTTGATACATGTCATATTTAAGCATATAACTATACAGAATCAAAGAAAGCATCTATAAGCCTATTAAAAGATTAAACGTGATTTTTTTTTTCATTTATGCTTTCCATGAAAAAAGAGGAAAATTTTAATAAATGGTGAGAACAGAAATATAAAAATCCAAAGAAAAGGCGAAAATAACTATACATGAAATGTCATAACAGTTTACAAAAGCACAAATGAAAAGATTTTATAACCAAAACACATAATCATAAAAATTGAAAATTTTGCACTTCAGTTTTTTAACTTCCTAAACATCCATTCAAATATGTTCTTATATAAACAGCCATTTCATTTTCCTAAGATTGATTTTTGATACATGTCATATTTAAGCATATAACTATACAGAATCAAAGAAAGCATCTATAAGCCTATTAAAAGATTAAACGTGATTTTTTTTTTCATTTATGCTTTCCATGAAAAAAGAGGAAAATTTTAATAAATGGTGAGAACAGAAATATAAAAATCCAAAGAAAAGGCGAAAATAACTATACATGAAATGTCATAACAGTTTACAAAAGCACAAATGAAAAGATTTTATAACCAAAACACATAATCATAAAAATTGAAAATTTTGCACTTCAGTTTTTTAACTTCCTAAACATCCATTCAAATATGTTCTTATATAAACAGCCATTTCATTTTCCTAAGATTGATTTTTGATACATGTCATATTTAAGCATATAACTATACAGAATCAAAGAAAGCATCTATAAGCCTATTAAAAGATTAAACGTGATTTTTTTTTTCATTTATGCTTTCCATGAAAAAAGAGGAAAATTTTAATAAATGGTGAGAACAGAAATATAAAAATCCAAAGAAAAGGCGAAAATAACTATACATGAAATGTCATAACAGTTTACAAAAGCACAAATGAAAAGATTTTATAACCAAAACACATAATCATAAAAATTGAAAATTTTGCACTTCAGTTTTTTAACTTCCTAAACATCCATTCAAATATGTTCTTATATAAACAGCCATTTCATTTTCCTAAGATTGATTTTTGATACATGTCATATTTAAGCATATAACTATACAGAATCAAAGAAAGCATCTATAAGCCTATTAAAAGATTAAACGTGATTTTTTTTTTCATTTATGCTTTCCATGAAAAAAGAGGAAAATTTTAATAAATGGTGAGAACAGAAATATAAAAATCCAAAGAAAAGGCGAAAATAACTATACATGAAATGTCATAACAGTTTACAAAAGCACAAATGAAAAGATTTTATAACCAAAACACATAATCATAAAAATAAAAAAAATATACTAAACCTCTTGAAAATTTTGATACGTCGTGTCGATTTTAATGCTTATATGATAAAATTATATCCAGAAGAGAAGTACAGTTATCGTAAAAGTTAAGAAAATAATTAAAACTCAGGGCAAATATTTGTATTGCTGATAAGAGTCTAGAAATGAAATTTCTAACTAAAGTCCAGATACAAAAGATGAGAATAATTGAATTTATTATTTTAGAAATAATAAATTCAATTCAATTTTATTTGGCCTTTCTTATGAAGCGAAACTTGCTTCTTTTTTTCCGAAAATGCATCAAGGAAACAGAAGAATTACATAGTCTGGATGAAATGAACGAAGCTTTAAAAAAATAATTTAACCATTTCTAAATTTTTCTCTCTTTTCAAATAATTGGATCATGTACACCACAACTCTTTGTTAAGTTTACAAAAAAAAAAGAAAGAAAGAAAACTAGTATTTATTCAATATAATATTACAGACACTTGCAATTCTTTTTACGCGAGTGGTTAAAAGAATGATTTATAAATGACAAGTCCACTGAAAGCGCAACAACTGCAAAAACAAATGCTGCAGTTCCATACGCCAGCCCAGAAAGATGTACATTTTTTAAAATTATTATCTCCTGTAAAAATTATAAGATCTATATTTTTTATATTAGGGTGATCCATAAATTTCTTTCCCATTTCTAATATGAAACGAATACACAATATTTACTGTTTAAGATATTATTTATTTTGTTATATAAGAACCCCTTTTTCTCTATTACCTTCTTCCATCTCTCAGGAAATCTCGTTATGCCTTCTTTCCAAAATTGTTGCGTTTTGGACAAGAAATAAGTGCGCTTTTATTCCGCTGATGGATTTAAAGCGCTTATCACGAAGATAATTTTTTAAGGACCGAAAGAAGTAATAATCAGATGGAGCGAGATCTGGAGTGTATGAAGGATGCGGTAAAACATCCCAATCAAACTGTAAGAGTTTTTTTCTTACGACTAATGCAATATGTGGTTTCGCGTTGTCATGATGAAAAACAACGCCTCGTCGATTCATTAATTCTGGCCTTTATTTGTTTTGCTATGGCAGCTGTTAATTGATCCACATGATGACAGTATTTCGTAGAATTTATTGTTTCACCTTGAGGAAGGAGCTCGCAGAAGATTACGCCTTTCCAATCCCACCAAATGGACAAAAGAACTTTTGGGGGGTGTAGTCCCGGCTTTGCGGCAGTTGAAGACCTATTGTCCTTACACCAAGTGCGTTTTCTATGCACATTTTCATATAAAATCAAATCTTCTCCAAGAAAAAAATTGTATTCTATATTTTTTAGAATTGTAATCCACAATTTAAAAATTTCTGTTTCATTTCAACACCTTTCTTTAGCATTTATTCAAATCTACACTGTTATGTATAACGACAACATAAAAACAAGAAAATTCCTTTCAAAATATAATTTACCTTTAACAGTTGTTAGTCATCTCTCACGGGACAACAGTGTTTTGTCAGTAACGGTATGTATAAAGTAGGGTTTACATTCAGCCTGCTCTAGTGAATACAGTAAGATCACGCATGCGCATAAACTGTATATCAGCAGGTACTTATCCAGCCGAAACAAGCACTTGGTATTGTCTGTTCTTTCAGCGCATGCGTGATCTTACTGGAATCTTATAACTAGCTGAGTGTAAACCCACTTTTAAAATTTTGCGTCCGGTAAGGATTCATATTATTTCCATTCACAACCAGAAGTAAAATTTACCCGAAATCTTTTAAAGTACTGAAAACATTCAGCTGCTGCGGTATAAGGGCATTTTCCCATTCAGAATAAATGTTCATTAAACAAGACACAGAGAACAAGCACTTGCTATTGTTTATTCTTTCAGCGCATGCGTGATCTTACTGGAATCTTATAACTAGCTGAGTGTAAACCCACTTTTAAAATTTTGCATCCGATAAGGATTAATATTATTTCCATTCACAACCAGAAGTAAAATTTACCCGAAATCTTTTAAAGTACTGAAAGCATCCAGCTGCTGCGGTATAAGGACATTTTCCTATTCAGAATAAAAGTTCATTAAACAAGACACAGAGAACAAGCACTTGCTATTGTTTATTCTTTCAGCGCATGCGTGATCTTACTGTAATTTTATAACTGGCTGAGTGTAAACCCACTTTTAAAATTTAGCACCCGATAAGGATTAATATCATTTAATATTAGTTCCATTCACAATGAGAAGCAAAGTTTACCCGAAATCTTTTAAAGTACTGAAAGCATCCAGCTGCTGCGGTATAAGGATATTTTCCCCCTTCAGAATAAAAGTTCATTAAACAAGACCACATACATTACAAATGGAAATTACAGCTGCCAGACAAGATCTGAGGAAATAACCAGGTCAAAGAAACAAATGAGGTCCAATTGTAAATAATCGGAGTGAAGAGCATGAAATGACGGTGAACCTGTAGCATACAAGCGTCACATTTGTAGCTCCGAGGTATCATATTAGTCAAAGACTATTATTATATCTTATATCATTTAGATGAAAAATGATACAAACTGGCGAAAGTTGGCTCACCAACTATAATAACTGACTGGTTTTGGTGGGGATAGCGTTCACTTTTTCGGAGGATTTTTTCATTGTATTTAGAAGGCATGAGCTCGTGGCGTTTTCATAATCGAAATTGTCTTTCTTTTTTCGAGGTGACTGAAATGATATCTTTTTACTACGGAAGATATCTGCATGTTTTGTTTCCTCACGAACTATTCGCTGATTTTTTTTGTATTCCTTCCATATTTATATTCATCAGATCCAATTTTTGACGAATTAAACAAATAAACTGGGCATTATATATACCACGAGTTCATTAATAAATTAAATATTTTTCATTCATAAAATTTATTAAAT
Source organism: Argiope bruennichi (assembly GCF_947563725.1). Lineage (NCBI taxonomy): Eukaryota > Metazoa > Arthropoda > Arachnida > Araneae > Araneidae > Argiope > Argiope bruennichi. Next base: position 124,162,906 of record NC_079162.1, read on the forward strand.
ATTTTGTCGTAAAAAAGTTATGCAATTTTTGGTTTAAAAAACCTTTTAGAGCCTATCTTTTTATAAAAGAATATATAGCTAATAGAAAAATTATCTTTTTGTTATAATTTTTAATTCTTTGATACAATCAGACATTTTATCCTTATGAAATTAGGTTATGAAAGTCTCCTACAATGTGAAATAATTTTATATCCTGCCAAATCTTTTTTTTTCAATTAGAAAGTCACGATTTCATGTATAATACTAAGACATACGTTACACCAGGTTTGGATACATTTAAGCTTTAAATTATGAATAAAGTTTCTACATGTTTCGTTTCCTCACGAACTATTCTCAGAATTTCTTGTATTTCTTCCATTCATCAAATCCAGTTTTCCAGGTATTAAACAAATAAATTGAAAATTATCTATACCACGCGTCCATTAATAAAAATTGAATCTTTTTTCGCCAAAAAATTATACAATTTTTAGATGAAAAATAGATTTAAAAAAACTTTTAAAACATTCATTTTTATAAAAGCTAATAGAAAATTTGTCTTTTTGTTATAATTTTTAACTTTTTAATACAGTAAAACATTTTAAAACTGCCCTTATGGAATCAGCTTGTTAATATATCCTACAATCAGAAATAATTTTATATTTTTATAAATCTTTTCTTCAATTAGAAGGTCACGATTTCATGCATAAAAATATGCATTACACAAAAAATGTAATGCATATTTTTACACATTATTTTACACACATATATGCATATTTTTACGCATCATTTATTTTTAATGCATATTTTTACACGTTATTTATTTTTACGCAATATTTTTACACATAAAAGCATTTGCATATTTTTATGTATAAAAATATACAAATATACATTACAGGTCCAAATACATTTAAGCTTTAAATTATGAATAAAGTTTTATGAATTATGAATATAGCTTTATGAATAAATCATGAAAGATAAAAAGCAATTTTAGAGTATCTCGTTACAGCCTTAAAATTTTGGAAATTACTGATTAAACTATAAGTTAAAATGGTATCGGATCTTTTTAGTTAAAATTCTAGACCTACAACCAATGTACGACGAACAGTTTTTAGCAGCATCTAACATTTCGTCGTATGCTTTTTAGTCTTCGAATCTCAAAGTCAGCTTAATTAACAGTGACTGTACAAACTAAAGAGATTATTCAAGACATTTAGCTTTATCATCAGAGTTTAAGATAGAGGCCCCGAGCCAAAACAGCATCAACCCCTTGACTAAATTAAATTTTGTTTACCATTAATTAATGCAGCACTTTTATTGCAAGTACGCACTTCTATGGCAGAAGAAAAAATAAGATGACTTTTCCTTTGCCGAAATGGTGCTCCTAAGGGAATAATTCTATATTATTCTGCATTTTCTTGGAAAAGTGAAAAAAAGTATACCTGAATTTTATCAAATCTTGCAGATATTTAAGTATCTGGAGGAATTTTATGATATAAGGATACCACTGAAGTCTTTTATTATTAAAAATATATACTTGAATTCAGCGTCAGAGTAGTATAAATGAGCTCAGTCATCTTGAAAAGCTTGTTATAAACAAGCTTAGTAATCTAGAGAAGTCCATAGCATTTTTCAAATAAACGGATAATTACCACAGAAATTATTAATTTAACGGCAACAAGAAAAATTTATTTCTTCGAACTAATTATGGTGTATTTACTGTGTTGTATGCGTTTGAGGAAAACTTCATTTTATTCCTTTGTTGACATTTGTGCTCACAAATAATTAAGAAAATTTATCTTCATTTAAAGAATTCCTTCGTATTTATCAATTAACTATTTTAATTTCTTTAAATTACTTAAATGTTTAGTTTCATTGTTTATTTAGCTCTTTAGGAGAAGATATAAGCTTTATCAGATACAAATTAAATATTTTTTTTAATTCTGACGACCTTATTAAAATGATAAGTAGTGGAATTTATATATCGTTTAGAGTGAAAACTGAAAAGGAAGCAATTGTTAATGAATTCAGTATACTATTTGTCAACATTTTATATTCTCTCGAAAAATTATTTCTTTGGCGAAATGTGGTTGTTGAAATGTTCATATTCGATTCATTATTAGACCACTCACCGGCTTTAACAGCCTTCCACACTTCCCAAACTAGATATTCATCGAACAAATCCAAGCAAATCGATTGAATTCCAATCTTGAAAGAAACTAGAATGTCTACGAACTACACATGCAACAAATAAATAAAAGTTGAATATTAGAGATGTCAGATAGTATAATTACAAATTTGAGTTAATGAATGCAATTTTTTGAAATTAAAAGTATTACTCTTTAGACTTAAAAACGTATAACTCCAAATTAAACACTGTTGCAAAATTAGGCAATTGGGTTGGGATAAAATGCTTCAAAAATGTCTTTTGCAAGTTGTTTTGGAAATAACCGGTTAAGACTTCACAATTTTGAACCGATGACAAGGATTAAATATGCGACCATCCTTCCTTTGTGCAGTTTAGCCAATCATGCCGAGTTTTTTGTTGACCAGAAACAAAGATGATGAAATTCAGATACACTGTCATAAGGTCATCGCAGTCGCTCTGTCAAATATGCGTTCCTAACTTTAGCTTGTCTGAAGTCAAGTACATTATTTTCACGAATTACACCATTCTCCAAGTACTTTTCGGTTATTCTTGAAATAGCCAACACTAACAGTCACTGCGTAGTGAAATTGTAAGGCTAAACCATTTTTCAAAAATGAATTCTTATAATATGTATTGGCTTGTACTAATTTTACAGGAGATTTTAGAAGATATATAGTTTAACGAAAGAATTTTTTATATTATTTTACCATTTATTATAATCTATAAATGTCCAGAATTTGTGAGGGAGAGGGGAATAACAAAATATTCTTATGATAATGTATAATATGAAAGTTTCAATTTAATTTTCTCGTGAAGAATCCATTATAGCTTCTCACTTCATTTAATACCCGACAATCAATACCAATAAAAAATCTGGATTATGAAACCCTCATTTATAATCATTCTCTGTTATAATTTCAAAAATATTTCTTTTGTGGGGAATGAAAATGTGCCAAAATTTACCTGTTTATGAAAACATTTCAACGTAATTGCAAGAAAAAGGAAAATTAAATTGTTCATTTTCACATGATATGCTTTTAGTACATCGATATTATATCATAAACTCTTTAAAAAATACATCAGAAAATTGGGAGATGACACACATTTATTTTGGTATGTCAATTTTCAGTTTGCCTTCAATAAAGTGCTTCATTATTTTAATGCAAAAGCACAAAATTAAATAATATTTTGCTACAAGCTATCGCATTCAGTTTCGCAGAATGAACACATTACATCACTTTTTAATTGCATATAATTGAAAAGTAATTTATAATTACTCTCATTTAATTGCACTATATTTCTGTACAGATCTAGAGTTCGTTATTTGAATGAAAAATGTTTAGGAAATGTTCGGAACTTTGCGTCAAATAATAATTTGAAAAATAAAAAATAAAAAATCAGGAATGCTAAACTGATGCAATCACATCAAGAAATCAACAAATAAAAAGCATTTAAGGCCGTTTGATTGATGAAACAAGACATTCGCATTATTGTTTCGACTCTTTAGAGCCAAAGTTGCGTGACAAATTTCTGTATTAATAAATATAACGGAAGTTAGATTCTACATATAAGCAACAAGGATTTTTTTAATGGAGGAAGTCTTTAGTATCAATCATAAGGATCGTCCAATCAACTGTAAGAGGTTGTGTCAGCCTTGCTTCATTTGTCCTTCTTTCACACGTAAAGTTCTACAAATAAAATACAATGAACATAAACCTTTAAGTTATTACTTTCGTCCAATCCCCATTTCTTTCACATTGTTAATGATTTTGTTTTGTTTTACATTGGCCATGCATTCAACGGTGAAGTTTTTGTCTTCAGTTAGAACTGATGATTAAGAAATCTGTCCGTGGCTTATAAAGACATTTAAATGATGAAAGGCCACCTAGTTCCAGTTTTCTATATTTGAGATGAACCTATTTGTTTTTCTCAGTTGTGTTTAGTCTTGTTTTCACTTCGTGATGTCAAAACAGGACTAAAAAGGGACATTTATTGTAATAACATTATCTTCAAGCTGTTTGTTTTGTTTAGTTCACAAAGTCAAACAGGACTAAAAAAGAAATGTATAGTAATAAAATTATTTTCCAGCTCATTCAAATAGTTACAAAAACAAGCATGCGCACAAATGACATTTTTTTGAATAATGGGTTTTATTATACTATGTTTATGCCCGAAACGGTTTTAAGAAAATCCTATACAACTTGAATATAAACCATGTCTGAATTGAAGTTATTAGACAAAATTGACACTTTATACTACTTTTCTGATATCAAATCCACATGAAGGTGAGAATAGTAACCTCCACTAGAATACGTTTATTTCTACGAACGACAGCAAACTAAGATGTTTTTCTGAACTTAATTGTATATAGCCCAGGATATGAATAACCTGTCTTCCCATTCTGAAATTCAACATGTGCTTCCTAGGGTATAATATGACATTTAATTAAATCAAATATTTTGTGATATAAGTTATTATTTTAATTGTAAATTTTTTTCATTTCATTTATAAACCGGGCTTAAAGGCACACGAAATAGAAGGAATATATAGTTATATTCCTTTTATTAGAATCTATAGTTAGGAATCAGTTCTCCGCAAAAATTTCCATAATTCCACCCTAATATTTTGTATGTGTTTCTAATATATGTACTATATTATGTTTAATATATGTATCTATATATGTACATACCTCGAACTACTAAAATAAGTTTAAGTCAAACATAAATCTAATATAGTCTAACATATTAGAAAAATCCTATCTAACTTGAATATGAAACGTTACCATGCCTCAATTTTTATAATTTTTTTGAATCTGTTTCGTATCCATCCTTGTAATTCTATTCCAAAATGAAAGATTTACCTTTTTTAAAATAAACTATGAACTATTTTTAAAAGCTGGCCCATGAATGTTTTTCGTAGTAAAACCTAATTAAAAAGAAATAAAGTGAAATACGAGAAATGATAAATTTATTTTTGTAAACTAATCGAACCCGTCAAAGGCAGACTGTCATCATCATCACAAAACTGCTCAGAGAAATTAAAAAAATTGTGCGTAGAAAATCGAAAAGTTAAATTTACGAATCATATAAGTAAACAAGTTTCTTCAGTTAAATAAATGCGATGAAAAAAAATTCTGACAGTGTTAAAACTTATAATGAACAACACTCATAAGATGAAGTAAGGCTCCATAATGGACAACACTCATAAGATGAAGCAAGGATCCGAAAATTTCAGTTTAAAACACTCGATATCTAAAATTATTAAACGATTTCAATATCCAGTTGAGATCGCACTCATCGTATATCTCTCATTTTTGTAATTAAAGCATTTTCGGCCATTCCAATGCATATCTAATAAATTTCAAATTTATTTCTTTACACTGAAATTTTAATGATCGCAAGCTATTACGGAAGTTTAGGATTATTCATAGACTACAATTTCAATCGAAACTTCCCAACATGTTAAAAAAGAAACATAATGAATAACGCTCTATCTATTATGATAAAAGCTTTCCAGTTGGTGATTCTGTAGTTATTAATCTTTGGTCGCTATAGAATTTCTAGGAAGGGCATATCATGCCCAAGGAGCCTCTACGTGTAGCGAATTTTCCTCGTGAAAATTCATAATATAGTCATTAGCACACCTAGGTATCGAATGTACATCATCCTTAGATAAAACCCAATCGAGATCTGATGAAAGCTAATGAAAAATTAAAATTCATCTCCTTTAGAGGGGAAAAGATTGATTACAGGTTTGTCGTATCTCGTTTAAAACTCGGCATATGGTCCTTTATCTTACATCAATGACAGTCATTAAAAGATAGCCGAAACTTCGGACAGAAATTTATAACTCTAATTGCTACTTTCTGTAACATTGTCAGGTTTTAGTATCATCTCGCCTACGCTAATTGTTGCAAGATATCTGAAGATTTCTATTAAGTTAATGTAATGGAAGCGAGTTCAGAATTTCCTTACTTTTTCTATCGGTATGATTTAAAATGAGAGCAGGATGTAAATGAAATTAAATTCTCGGAACATTAAGGATGACAAACTAAGCAATAAAACAATTTTGATTGAATAATCAATTACTTATCTGCTGTAGCAGGATTTGATGATATGTAAATGTAGACTACGACGATTTCGATTATTTCATTTGGACACTGATTACTTCAATTTCACCTAGCTGTTAATTCAATTATTCAGAGCAAAAGGGAGCGAGGATAAAGTTCCTTATGGTTGCATATATAAATAACTCTCTGTCTCCTGAATTGGTTATTTGGCACAAAATTTACGAATTGCAGAGCAGAGATGGTTATACAAAATAATGTTTAATCTTGAAAAGATAAAGTATAATATTTACACTTTTTTATTTATGCGGTTTATAACAATTCGTAACATTTTATTGCAAACAAGTAAGTAAATTTATCGCAACATTCCTGGAAAACAAAAGGCCAATTTAAAATTGTGTAGTAGATAGTTGTGTTTGTTAGAAGGGTTTAAGTTCATTTACATGTAACTGGAATTCGTCATTTGGGATCCTGATAATAACCAACAATTTACTCTTCAAACTATCAGTCAAAATGAGTGCTTTTTACTCATGATTATATAATAAGCCTTTTAGCATTTTAAAGTACTTTGAAAGACGTTATTTCTACAAAAAAAATTATGATTGCTACTAAAATTGCGATTAGTGATATGAAAGGGGCAAGTTCCATCACAGAGAAAAATGATGTTGGTTTCTCACTCGAAACATTAATTTTGAACAAATCGATGAACTTTAATGGCTTTCTAGATCATCAAGAATAGTAGCGTTTTAGTATTTTCCCTAATGGTATATTTATAAGGTTTACAGGTTTCTAGTGCCTAAGTGAGTTTAAGGTAGAATACATTTGAAACTAAAAACTTTAACTGAAAAGTGTTGAAGAAAGCATAAATAATTGATTTTAATTTCGTCATATTAGAAATCAATATTGCACTGTTTTAATTTATATGTTATCTTATAGTTTTAAATAAGCAATTCCTGTGTGTATATATATAGGGTGTTCATTAATTATTGTCGGGGTTTCCGTACCTCATAACTTTCAAATAAAAAATATTACACAAAAACCGATTATGTATTCGTAAATTACAACTCAAAGAATTTTACGTGGCAACAATGCGATCTTAGCGCATTTGCAGTCTGGATAATTATGACGTCATAAATAAAAATGGCGACCGTGCAAGAAAAAGCAATGTGTGTATTGTGGTTTTTCGAAACTAAATCAGTCATAACTACTCAACGTCGCTTCAGGACCACGTACAAGAGAGATCCTCCTTCGGATAATTTTATCAGACGCTGGTTAACACAATTTCAGGAAACTGGTAGCGTTCTACACCGAAAGGGAGCGGGAAGACCGAGCACATACGACGATATGGAACGTTCTCCATAACCACCTTCAACTGAATGCCTACAAAGTGCAAATTGTGCAAGCTTTACATTTTAATATCATTAATAAAATTCTTTGAGTTGTAATTTACGAATATGTAATCGGTTTTTGCGTAATATTTTTTATTCGAAAGTTATGAGGTACGGAAACCCCGACAATAATTAATGAACACCCTATATATATATATATATATATATAAATTTATTTCGTGTATCTCAGAAACGGCTCTAGCGATTTGGATCAAATTTTATTTTTAGATAAGGTTTTGTTTTTTTAAGTTTATGTAGGTGTCTTTACTGAAAAAAAAAATGATTTTACACACAGAAGAAAAAAAAGACTTTTTTTATAACTAACTGATAGAGCCTTTTTCTATCTGCTCTCACTCTGACAATGTCATATAGTGCCATCTCGTAAATTTTTGTGTTATCTGCAGTGTTGCCATAGGATGATAACCCACTGGTACCTCAAAATTTTGTGAGATGGCGTTGATGGATGTGAGATGAGGTAAAATTGAAGAATATTCATACGTAGTCAGTATGTGATTCGTATCTAAATATTTTCTCAAAAAAAAAAAAAAAAACGATTTCACACACACACACACACAAAAATCTTTGTTGAACGGTGATTGTTTTACAGTTATTGATATAAATAATAAAAACTTTCAAAAGCTATTAACAACTTGCAATTAAAGTATTAACAGGATCTTTTAATAAAGTTGTAGTTTTCAAAACATCAAATGAAAAGAATTAATGCAAAAATGTAGAACATGAGTATAAGTTAAAAGGAATTTTCATGACCGAAATACATTAAATTCAATTGAACGGATTTATTAACTTAACATCTGTTTAACGCTATGAGAGTTTTAAAGTAATACTAAGTCATCGTATCTTTTTTTTTCTGATAATCTTGACCTGTGCCTACTTCAAACCTCTGAAAAAGGCTGACTTCATGGCATCTATGCAGTTTTAAAGTAATCTAAGTTGATTTCCTACACGAACCCTCTGCTCATGAAGGACATTTATGAAGATGCAGGCTTAAATCCAAAAACAGCATGAATTAGATGTCAAAGCAGCTATTGATCAGTTATTCTTGAGGTTATACGATTAATTATTCGAATTGAAATAATGTAATGATATTCTGGTGCCCATAAATTTAGGAATAAATCTGAAATGTTAATTTTCGAACACGAAAGTAAATGGTGAGTGACCAAAGAGAAACTGACTTAATTGCGTGATGTGAGAAACAGATTTAATAAATGAGTTCATGAATATGTAAATATTTTGAATTAAGTGACAGACATATAAGTCAGAGAAAAAAAATTAAAATTGGACAAGGTGGAGAAAAAGATATATATATGTATATATGTCATGCATTTAATGTTTTTTCTTTCGATATAGCAAATTATATATTTGTGGTTGAATTAGAATTAGAACTTGGATGTGTTCATTTAGAGATGTTGCTTATAGAATCGACTTTTCCAAAACCTTTCTGGGCAGTTGTGGAAAAAAGATGCAATGGAACTTGTCGATCGGCCAAATCTACTATAATTGAGGATAGCAATATTCAAATTACAGCTAGAAGGAACAGCAGATTCACTACTGTCAAATCTGCACAAGGGATATTGTCAAACACGGACACCAAAATATGACGCCAGAAGGTGGCCAGCAGATTAAACGATACTGGATAGTGTTGGCCATATTGTCTTTCGGTCGTGGAAGCAGGATTTAATTAGAATGCTGTTCGGTATAGTATTCAAATAGTTTTTGTGACCGTCTTATAAAGAACAGAGAAACTATGATGCGAGAGAAAATGATCAGGGAAAATGATAGGCAAGAATGATGTAGTATTATGAGTTCCGAGCCTATAAAGCATGAAGTTTCTGTATCTAGTTCTTTTTATGCTGTTTTAATAATACTATCATGATGATGGATGTTACGAATAGACTTTGCTCGTTGCCTTCAAGTGTGTCATTGTTTGAGCGATTCAGTTACTGAGCTATTTTATATTATTCTGTACTTTAAAAAAAACAATCTGTTGTCCGTAAACTAGTCCAGTTAGATGTACTCCGTCAAATATTTCTTATAAAAAGCGGTATTGAGTGGTATCGTAATTATCTTATATGTATTGATCATTTTTTTACAGTTATAAAATATTATTCACAGATAAAAGCTGAATTAATTTTTCGTTCTCTTCAAGGTACCAATATTTGTCGACGTATGACAAGAATGACGTATTTTCTAGTTCTACCCCAGTGAGTAACTTGTGAATTAACCGTGACATAGATTATGTTATGGTCTAAGGGGCGTATACAACTTTATATCTGGAAAAATTTTACTATGAATACATAAACCTATTGCCAGGGTATTATTTTTCCTTTATTATATTTTGGGTATACATAGGTTATTATATTTTGTAACACTTTTGGAAATTGTTTCATCTTTGTGGATAATGTCCAATGTCATAGTGCGACATGGACATGATCAGTTGGAGTGGCCTGCATATTCTTCCACATTTTTTTTCTATGAAGCATGTATTTTTCATGATAATTTATTCAAGATTATGAGGCTTAAATGATCATCTGTATTCGTTACAATGAGAACTGGATACATAAAGTACAGGTATTTCATTCAAGAAATTATAATCAAGTTCGTACGATCATCTTCCTTATCTCTCCAAAAACTATGAATTGGTATGAATTTTTTGCATCCTGAATTTTTTTGTACAGTTTTATAAATTTATTATTGTTTCTTTAGCTTTGTTGGCACTTTATATTTATTCCTAACATAAAACTGCTACAACTTACATTTTCTGACCCAAAGGTTGTTGTCCTTTAATAAACGGATAAAAATTTCATCAGATTCTGAATACAATAATTCTGGAGTCTCCCAATTTCAAAGAATCCTTTTTAAAGAGAAAAAAAAAAGTTTAGATCCGGTTCTTTAAATACATAATTTTTCCTTCGTAAAATTGAGTTAAACGTTAAATACATTTATTGACATCGAAGTTTCATCTAAAAGATTTATCTAAATTTTAATGTAACTAAATTCTCGTCAATGAAATCTTTAAAAAAATCAGTGTTTTTTTATTTATAAAGAGAAGGAAATCTACGATTAATATACCCGCTTTCGGTGGTAAAGATGAAATTAAATGATTCGTGAAACAATTATAAATATCTTCTCACGATTCAAAGTAAACTGCGTTGATGAAACATTCGCGTCTTTATTTTAATATTTTTATTTATTTTTGACGCGAAGCAACTGAAGGTCGGAAAACGGACGGAGTTCCTTAGATCAGCGAAACAGGTTTCTCGACTGTGTTCAGATTTTTCAGTTGATAAAGTAGAACCTCGAATCTAGTTGAGAAATGATGCATGTTCATTTTGAAAAGTTTTCTTTTCTCGATTCAGAATCATTACTATTTTCTATAATTAAATGCTCTACAATTCTCATCTTTTTTCATCCTTTAAAAATGCATACGGAATTGCTGAAACCTTTCATTAACTCGTCGTAGATAGGATTTCTTGCATACTTCGCTGTTTATTTTCCAATTTTGAAAGCAATGTAGTTTGATTTCAAGTGAATACAATTTTCAGCTGTCAATATTAGGGCAAAATTTGTGATGAACTCAATGGTTAGAATTTTCTCTGTCATTAGATAGATGATTGTCATATAACCTATATCTGAGTGTTTTTGATGGAATTCAGACGAGATTTCAAATTCTTATTAGATAAGCAATTAATTCAAAATTGCTCATTTTTTTTAATTTCATGCATAAAAGTAACTGAGCACTAGAGGTGATAAATGAAATGACTTTTGAAAAAGTCGGTTTTCAAAATTGTCTTTAAAATTTGTGCTATCAGATGCTCATTAAATATTCGACACAACGGTATAAAATAACTGCAAAAAGTTATTACAAGAAGAAAGTTAGAGTCAGTCTTAACTTTCCCAGATTCCCAATCAAAAAACAGTGTTTGAATTTTCCGCTAACATTATAAAAATAATTACTTTCAAATGACATTTTTAAGTCTTCAGTTTCAAGAGACTTAATAATCTTCAAATGATAAAAGATAATATACTTCTTTCAAGTATTTTTTCCATCATCTATGTTTAGATTTATCTACATTTTCCTTTTATCACCAGGTATAATTATGCAAATGTGTATAATTTACCTCACATATAAGAACCACTAGATATTTTTCCTTTATAGTAAACAATGAACCTATATTTGACACGTCTTCATAAATTAAATATGATTTTCTGAATATAAAAAATACTGCATAAATGATTAAATTATTGGAATTTTTCATTGTCAATGCAATAAACACTAAACAAAAATTTAAATCCTGAAATATGCGATCGTTATCTTAATTCAGCTTATGAAAAGTAAGTTGGAAAATCACCGTAAAGAGTCTTCATAAATGCATTAATCTTCACTAAAAACAATTAATTGTTCAGAGAATTCTGAGTAAGTTAAAAATATTGACGTGTTAATTTCATTTATTCAAAATTTTCTTTATAATAGAATCAATCGCATTTACGTGATAATTTTTTCACTAGCACTTTAACGTGCGAATTTAATCTACTGCTTAATTAGTTAAAGACTTTGCTATGATGATGTTTTAATTACAAGTCTTCGTATAGATGTTGATGTAACCCAAATAACTTTTGTTTCGTATATTTCTAATTATAAATTGTTCATATTCATTAGTAAATTAGATGAACGCACCTAATTCAAATAAATAGGTTGTAAAATGGATGAACAGAAATAAACGTTAGATGCACTAAATGGTAGCTATTGCATATAATGTTTCGAAACCATTAGAGATAGGCAAGTACTTCCAATTCGAAAGATGCTTTGAATAATGTAGAGAAATATTTTGTATGCTGCTAATTCAATAAATGCATCATTGAAGAAATTATGTATTTTGATTTTTAACCTGTTAACTGTTTTTGACGAGTATACTCGTCATGGAAAAAGTACAACATTTTGCATTATGACGAGTTTGTTCAGTGACAATTATTATACTTATAGAGTAATTGTTTTATTAATATATTTATAATTGATTATTTATCTTATTTATATAATGTATATATGTTTATGATAATTTAATATGCATTTTCCGAAGAGGTCAAAACAGTTAATTGGTTGAAACTGGTTTTAACCCTTTCTAGGGCCGTGGGAAGTATGCTTCCCACCAAATTTATCAATCTTTGTATGAAGTTATGTAGGTTGGCATAAGTTCTGACAAATTTTTGTTAGCAAGTGAGAAACTTAGATGCTTCAGTTCTTTATCTCACACAAAATGATGTGTCTTGATTAGTTACTTAATTATTAATTAACCAAATTAATTAATTAATCAAATTAAATTTATCTAATAAGCTAAATGAATCCCTTTTCTTATTCTAATTTCAAGCCTAAAAATATTTTAACATAATATGACTAGAAAAAAATGGCCCTTTAAAGGGTTAAGTCAATGTATATATAATAAAAAATCTCTATACCCAAATATGAATAATAAAATATCTTTTACTATTTTAGAAATAAAATTGACCGAATAATAGCTGTTTTAAATTCATAGAAACATTATTAGCTAATAAGAAATTAAAATGTATGGTTCAAATTAAACACTAGTTACTTTTCATCTGTTTAAAAATTCAACTAAAAAACTTTAACAGACATAAAACTCGTATTCAAAAATAAATGAAAAGAAACTCAGCTTCTGCGGTAAACATTGCGAAGAAAAGAGTAACTTCATTTCAGAGCAAAATGAAATATTATTTAAAATGCTTTACAACTAAAAAGAACTGAAAGAAAAACTTTAAAATCCCTTTCCTATAATGTTTCTCTCAAAGAATGTCCTTTCGTATCAAATACAGAAACGCACCCATGAAGCGAATTCTTCTCGAACATTATGTAAAATTGTTGATGTAACAGATTTACATTCCACGAGAATAAGATTTACCAAGATTATTCGTGGAATCTCTTTCGTAGAAGAAGAAATCCTGAAGAAAGTTCCCACCTTTTTAAGAATTCCTAAAGAAAGTTATTTTAAAGCCTTAATTCCGGCGATTTCGGGAGTCACTCACAAGGTCCTCCTTATCCAATAATGTTACTTCTAAAGGAATTAGTCATCAAAGCCCACGGCTAAAGAGATGAGTGTCCTGATGCCACATTATAATAAAACCACATTCTTGACAAATGCCATCGAAAATAGATTCTTTCAGTTATAAAATAATATTTGGGATAAAATAATTGCAACTGTGTGGAAGTTAAAACATAATCGATGAACAGTGTTTCAATTAAAGTATTCCATATTTCGCACAAAACATTTTTAGATCAATTCATTTGATGCCTGTTTTGTCATACTATATGAGGATTTTCTAGCAACAATAAGCGACTTGTTTAAATACTTATTTTATTTACCAACTGACACTCAGATATGCAGAGCATTTCATAGCCTACGATAGATTTTCCTTCATTCGCTCGGCTTGTTTAAGATAATCCAACATTCCGCTTCATACTTCTCTCATATTTTAAACATGCTTATGACAACAAATATAGCATTTCAAGAACATTATATTTATTTCCTCCTGTCATGTAATCGAAGGAAATCAAATCTATTATGCTTCATTTCAATTTAATACGACCCTTTGAGAGTTTCTTTAAGGAGGACTTGTTATGACTTAATTAAATGAAATTCAAAGCTTCATAACTCGGTTAATTATTTTGATCTCAAAAGAGAATATTTTTTTCGTTTAAAATCTTATCAATTCATTTTTTTTTTTTTACTAAGTATAGCTATTCGAATCGGGGGTGTTGTATAAAAACTAAAATTGAAGTAATTTTGAGCAGTATATCTATTGACTCCAAATAACTCATTCATTATTTAAAATATTTTTCAAATTGCTCATCTATAATTGTATAAACATTAGCTACTAGTCCACGATAATGCATTCCTAGTATAAATGCTGTTTTTCAAATCTCTATCGCCGAAATATATGTCGACAACAATATCTCTTATACTAAAAATGCTGCTTCGATATTTTTCATTTTCCGAGAATGAGGAACCACGCTATGCCAACATTATACAGTAATTACAAACCTCTGTATTTCAGCACAAAATTCTTAAGTTTCAACCTCAACTCCTGAATTTTTTTTATCCAAATACCACGATATTATAATTATCATTGCTTATTAGTTTCATTTGGAATTTAAATAATCTAAAATTTTCACTTCACTAACTTAGTAACTTGTGGAAGTTTGAAGTTCCAAAATTTGAGATCCATAATTGTCAAGAGCATTTAATTAAAATTCAAGCAATTTTTTAAAAATGTAGACGTTGCTTTTAACTATTTCATGGAACTAAATTTTAGGTGCAACATTATATTGTATATAAATCAAGTGCTTGTGCTATTTTTTTTTATATATTTTAGATAAATGATAAAATATCATCTGAAAATAATTCAAATATAAACCAGTTTGGAGGAAGAAAATACTAAAAATGTTTTACTTCATTTAATATGAAATGGGACCATCCATTTTAAAAACCCATTGCCTATTATTTAAATGATAAACTTTATCTCCTTTACGTACTAAATTTTTTTAAATAATTGAAATTTTAAACTCTTATTTTGTATTTCAAATTCATTATTCTATTCTGCTTTAATAATTGAGTACAGAAGCATTATTTTCGAATGTATGAGAACTCTTCCTTATTTTGCATAGAAAAGAAATAAAAGACTAATAAATCATTTAATATAACTTTAGTGATTATTCAACCTTTTATTTCTCAACAACGTAGCTATATGCACTTTTTATTCAAATAATTTAGTAATGTTCCCAGTATATATGTTTTTCAAAAATACATTATCACCTAAAACAGACAAAAGCATAAAAATACATAATACATCTTTCTATCACATTGTGAATGACTATTACATTGTCTCTTAAGGTGTGCCGTGACGACAATGACAACAAGTTTTGAGTGCTCTTTAAATTCTCTAAAATGTATATATTTTCTGTGAAAACAATTGCACGAAATATTTCAATAAATATTTGGTTATTTAATATCTTAAGTGTGCTGGTGAATTAGTAATATTTTGATGGAATATTTATTGGAATGATGATCAATTAGCAGGCATACAGAGTATTTATTACGGAAAATATCTTTTAATTGCAAAAATAATAATAATAATAATATTTTTTTTTGCTTTTAGAAATTTTTATTATTTATATTTTAATTATGCATGTATTATATTATAATTATACAAGTATTATAATTATACTCGTATAATTATAATGATGATACAAGTCCATTCTGGCTTTATTCATAAAAAAAATTAATTAATAGTTATCATAAATATAGGACGTTTCTAACTTAAATATATTTTTCTACCAGCAACATTAAGATACCAGCCATTTATTGAAACACAAATATTTTAGAAGCAGTGCATAGCGCAGAAATGTATGAACGAGTTTAGATTTAATTTAATTTAATTTTGAAAATATAGCATGAGTCTTTAAGGAATAATATCATGATCTAAAATCCATAATCTCAAGGACATCCAAATTAACACACCAATTTTTAAATTCGACGCTACATCAAAATGAGGATATGCAAGGAATCAGATTCAAGTGAAAGGTTTCATGAAACGAGATGATTTTTCTGAAGTGTCTTGATATTTTTAAAAAATGTATTAGTATTTAATAATAAAATTATAGCCTTCGGTCATTTTTGATTGCACATAAAAAATACAGCCGTGTAATGTTAATATTGTCTTATATCTTTTTTATATATTTTCTGTATTTTATAAAGCATTAGAGCAAACATTTAAAAAAATTCTTACCTACCATCCAGAAACAGAAAATACAAAACCAAATATAAATCAAGAAGATCAAATTAAATATTCGATCTCAAAAAAAAAACAAAAAAAAAAATTACTCCCTTAAAATGGAATGCGTACAAATACTGTAGCGCCAACTCATCATTTATGGATTTATTTAGTGTATTTAAAGTATATAGTATTTCCTTATACATTGATTCTTTATAGACCTCAAGAATAAAAATATTTATGGTTAAAGAGGGAACATACTATTTTTTACTATAATTAAATGCAATGTAGATTATTCTTTATAAACATCTGACAAAAATAGTGATAGTGTATAAAAAGTTACTTGAATATAACTCAAGTGCCCTTCATTTTAAATTTTAAAGTATTTTAAAAAAAGACTGAAAATTCCTAAAATTCGGTAATTTTTTTTATTTTTTTTTGTAAAAAATAATCAGAGTTCATTAAAAAAAGTTTATATTAAATTCTTTCATATTACTTAGCACACACCATCTACAATGTTAAAATTTTTAATAAAAAAAAGTCATAAAAGTTTTCCTTAAAAGGCCTGGATTTTGGTGTCTTCATAGTCTTTTAAACATGTAAAAGTATAAATATCTTCTCATAGCTTCACGTTTCTTATTTTTCGATGTTTAAATTGGAATTAAGTGAAAAGATAAATAATGCAGGTACAAGGAATATCAGGAAACTGAATTCCATATTTTGAACTAAAATTCTTACTTTAGTAACTGATGTGGGAGGATATTCAGTGGTATTTAATTGTATAAAACTTACATGACATTGCTGTTGATAAGTTTTCTGTACAATTAGATTTATGAATATTGCAATGCATTCACAGCGATGAAAATGTGACGTAGATAAAAGAAATGTTACAATTAACTTACCTCAATGAAAGCTCGTGTACGTTCAAAAATGAGTCATTACTATATTTAAAAACTAATTCAATTTCTTCTGATTTTACCTTTAAAATTGAAAAAAACTTACCGGTATTTATGTTTCTGAAAATCCAGTCGTAGGAGACTGCAAATTTTAATATTATTTGATTTTTTTAAGTATAATGTTTGCATGCTAAAGGAGTTTCAACACTGGAAAATTATTGAAATGGTATAAATATTTTCATAACAATGCGACAATTTTTATTATATAATTTTTTTCATTAAAAATTATTCTTAGATTAACATTAAAAAATAAACGATTGAAAAGCAATACCAATGATTTAATGCGTTACTTTACCGTTTCATATACCTTTAAAATTCAAGTACGAGCATCAAATAACCAACTTTTGAAAACTAAAATTTTAGAAAAGCAGAAACTAAAACCAAAATATTTTAACAAACAGCTGACTTCTGCATACATACGTTTCTTAAACAGAAGATGTTATCTGACTTGCCAATCAAGGAGTTAAATGACTAGAAATGGTGTGTATTAAATACATTGACTTACTGTATCGGCAAGTGAAATTTTCTTTCAGCATTGGTTAAAATATAAATTTTGAGCTACTTAATTTCAACTTTCCCAGTATTCAAACTCTATCACCTTTTGCTGTTTTGAATCAAAAGAATAGAGAAGAAACACAATTAAAACAGATATCATAAAGTGTTTCAGAATTTTAATAAATAAATAACTACTTACAAGTCATTAGATTCATCATGGACAGGTGAAATTTAATCTACTTAAAAAAATACAGACCATCAACGTTTTACATAATGTTTTGTGTATTCTTCGTACATTGTGTATGCTAAATAGAATATTTTGCTGTACACAGTGAGTACTAAGCTACATACACACTAAGCTACGTAATAGTGTGCAACAGAATTGAAATGGGTATGACTGAAAGATAATTCTTTACAATAAAATAAGTCTAAAATGGGTAACAGTAAATTGAACGAAAATTAGTGAAACTGAAACATGAATGACTAAAATTTTTTTAAGTATTTGAATTCATACTTCTTTGGAAATCTTCACCAAAATTAAACAGCGTTCACTATATAGCTCATTTTGAAAATAAATTTAAAGTAAACATTTGGTTTCTTTTTAAATAATAGTTTAAGCTCATAAAATTCAGTTGCATAAAAACGCCAATTAAAGAGAAAACACTGAAAATCCATTTTATTTTATAAATTGATCTGAAAACTTGAAAGAACTGCATACAAATAAACATAATAAGACATTGTATTCTGCAATCCCGAAGAAGAGTTGTTCAATTAGAAATGAAAGTTAACTTGTTTAATTTTATCGTTATTATCCACAGAAAAATTCAGTTTCATTGTGGATAATAGCTCTACGAAAATTTCTCGAAAATTTTCACCAATATTCCTTCAAATTATAATAATAAAAAGAAATAGATTAAAAGAAAGAAAAAAACCTAAAGGAAAGAAAATAGAAATCCATAACAAATGGATACCACAATGGAATCTTTATTATTTACAATAAACGTAAATAAATTATATGAGAATACAAATTGCGCAAACGAAAATGAGAGCGAAAAATTTAAAATATTTTAAATTTTATTTAACGTCTCATGTAATATTTTTCAGCGTTGGGAAAGTATTACGGCAGAGACGTTACACTAATAAAATCGAGTGGATCTACCACTATGTCTCCGTGATTTTTTTTTTTGGCTTTCTAATAATAAATTTTAAAAAAATCCATTAAAATTTAAATATGAAATATTCAACATTATTTTTGTGTTAAAAAAAATCCTGTTGAACCAAATCAAATTATAAAGCAATTAGGTTAATACTGCTCTTATCTATTCAATATATATAAAATACGCATTTATTTGCAATATTAAAATTTAGCAAACTTGCAAAGCAGAAAAAAATTAAATAAGAATTATTGAGTTTACAATAAGTATTCCTTCCGCAATAATAGTGCAACTATTCTTTCGTATTAAGATAATCAATTAAGCACCAATCTCAATGTATATTATTTGAACAATGTTTAACACATACAAAAAGGCTCTGCATATACTTATTTTGAAGACAATGCTTATAAAAATCAGTTACAGAATCAGATCAATAACAAGATCCGCAAATATGTTTAAAAAAATACTTTCACATTAATTCTAAAAGCTTGCAAAAAATTAATAAAAATTTTTATCATTGCTAATTATAATAGCATTAATCCACTCAAAATAGTGTTATCACAAAAATATTTTAAAATTTCAAATTTTCAGTAATTTAAAATAAAAAAAGGAAGCCAAAAAATTATGATTTGTTACATCCGTCTGCAGAGTAGCAGAATTGGTTCTTAAAATAGATGCTTTTCCAAATGAAAAAAATTTAAGTCATAGAAAAATCCTTTCAATCATACCCATTACAATTTTGCAATCATATAGTCAAAGAAAATTCGATATTTCAAAACAAAATTAAAATTGCTGTTAACAGTGTCATGAGAAGAAAGTGATGAAAAACAATTGATTCTAAATCTATTCACAACAATTTAGTAACACCTGTCATATACATCGATGGGATAGACAAATATCTTTAGAAAATAGTGACGGTAATGTATGGCGTGATTAGACATTAGATATAGGACAATATGCAATAACTTTTAATATGGTATATTCCTTTTTTAATAATGATCACTGGAGAAGGTTTAACTTTCTGTGCATTATTTCAACGATCCTTTCTATGAAATTATTACTTCAATATTTTTGAAGTGCATATTGTTTGACAATCAAGAAAAATATCATTTTAAAAGATATGAGAATCTTATATCAAAATGAGACCACTGCCCTAGAAGAAACTAAAATCACACTTATTTCGAAGAAACATCTATGAATATCACATATCCTTTGAAAGAAAAGCAAAATGTATTCTACGGAGTAAAAGCATTTCTACTATATGCACTCATTATACATATCTACAGGAATTGCCGTTTGAAACATATCCACTGGAACAGCACCAAACACATGACATAATAAACACAAAATATTACAACTGTACCTCTGCACAGTACAGAGGGTTTGCACTAGATTCAAGTTGCACTACTAGACTTGCACATTTTTAGTGTGCATGTGAATGCCGTTTATAAGTAACAATTTCGATCACAATGAGGGAATATATTTACAGTAGTGTTTATATATGAACAGAGACCGAATGATCATTATCGTGACATCGATCAGATCTCCTGTTTCTGATGTCAGGAAGGGCATAGCGAAGTTTTTCCCAAAACCTCCGATCGCCCCATCTGAGAAAAGTACAAGATTTTAACCACAGTCTTAGATCTGGATCCAAATCATGCTGAGACAGTGGGCCGATCAGAATCACAATAAGTTCGTTCTTGTTCGTCCTAAGGACTTCATGATGGGCCGCTTTCAAATCATAACGGCACCATTCGCTGCGGATGAAATTTTCGGACAGGACAAGAACTGTCCTGCGAGAGCTCTCCATAGCCTCAACGATGGCTTCGGTTAGGTAATTGCTGACTGGAAGATCCCTGTAATGAAGGCACAGTCGATAGTGAGGATTTCCATACTCTAATTCAGGGGCTAATACTTGCGCTACGAAAGATTCGTCTTTCTTGCTATAGGACACGAAAGCATCAAAGAGTTTATTATCCTCATTTCGAACTCTGGGATCCGTACTGAAAATACGAACTCCATATTTCGAAAAAAACCACACTCGCATTCTTTTTCGGTACACAAAAACAAGTACACAAGCTATAATTAATAATACTAAAACAGAAGCTACTATGATGAACACAGGCATGAATTCACTCACATAGAAAGACTGGATGTAGCTAGGAGATGTGACTGAGACATTGGTGCACATCGTCATGTTAAACTCGACTAATGGCAAGGTAGATGTTTCATTATATACACAGTTTACGTTGTACACATCGTGTACTAAGTCAGCTCGTGATTGCAACCAGATTGTAAAATCTCCCACAAATTGACATTCGCACGCCCATGGATTATGGGCAAGCTGTATATCGACTAGTTTTGCGTTTTGGTTTAGATTCCAAACCTGGAATTCCACTATGTAGTTATGATCTAAATGCAACACTTCAAGAGATTTTAAATGCACAAAAGTAGAATTTCCAATAGCATTAATTCGATTATACGACAAATACAAATGACGAAGATTCACAAGGCGTTCAAACTCATATCCATGTAAGGCAACTATGAGATTATGTTGCAAATATAATGTGTGCAACGATTTAAGACCATTGAATGTCCGATTGTTTATCATGTGTACATTGCTATTATTCATGTACAAAACACGCATGTTCTTTCTTCCAATAAATGTGTGACTTGAGAGTGAAGGTATATCGTTCCCATCTAGATACAGTTCTGTCACGTCCATTGGTATACGACGAGGGACAGAAATGTGATTTTGTGAGCTGCAGTCCACAATATTAGTGTTCCAACTCTGGTCATAAAAGCATGTACAGTTTTCAGGACACACCATCTCACAGTCACACGCATCGAATTCGCAGCAATGACAAAGTGCAAAACAGTGATTCTTATAACGGCAAAGGAACTGAGAGGAATGTGCGTGCACAATTTTTACAGCTGTTCGCATACGATTAAAAGTTAACTGGCAGGAAATGTCCTCAATGTCAACAATACGAGGATACTGTCGAGACTCATCCAGAGAACCTATTCTTTGTATCCATTCCATATTGCAGTCGCATAAATAGGGATTCTCTGATATTGAGAATTCAGGCAAAGGTTTTCGATTTCGTACTTCTGTAAGCCTAAAAGCATTCACTTCCAGATTTTCCAACAGATTCCTGGTTAAATCTACTCTAGTAAGATTTGGTTTTCCCATAAATGTAAAAGGATGGATAATCTTAATGCGATTATCATTCAAGAAAACTATCTCAATGCCATTAGGTAACGAAGAGGAGTCTATTTCAACGATGTGATTTTTAGATACATCTAAAGTACGGAGTTTAAGTACGCCTTCCAATTCGAAATAGTTGCCCAGCAACTCTATTTGATTGTCATGCATATCAAGCCATTGCAAACCAATAGGTACCAATGCGTAGTCAAACCATTCAATTCGATTTGCTGATATGTTAAGCATCATGAGATCATGCAGATTGCTAAATAATCCATTGACTTCAGGAAGGAAATTTGAATCTAACCTCAGTGCATGTAAGTATGTTACGTCATCAAACGTGCTTGTTTCAACATATTCAATTTCATTATTCGCCAAACTTAAAATCCGCAAAGATGGTAATTCTTCAAATACCCCTTTAGTAAGATTTCCGATTTTATTTCCGCTAAGAACTAAGCTATATAAATTTTCTAATCCAAGGTAACTAGCATTGTGAATATCCGATATTCTGTTGTTGGATAAATCAAGACTTCGAAGCAATTGAAAGGACTGGACGGCAGTTGGTACTGCAGTCAGCTTATTATTAGCCAAACTTAGTTCCATCACAGCGCTGTTATTACGAAAGGCATCTGGGTGTACATCACTGATGTCATTATGACTTAATGATAGCATGTTTAAGACATATAATCCACTGAACATTGTAGGTGTCACTCGAGTTAATCTATTATTGTTAAGGACCAAAGTATGCAGTTTATAGAGAGATGAAAATGCATGATCGGAAATAACTTCAATCTCATTATGGTCTAAATGCAGGACTTCGAGACTATATTGACTGCGAAATATAGTGGAATCAATTTGTGTGAGTCGATTATAACTAACATCCATTGTCGTCATTCGAATCAAATCAGCAAATGTATCTGATCCTAGCCAATGACTTGTTATCTCATTATGGCTCAGATCAAGTATTTGAAGCTGCTGCAAACCTGTAAACAATCCAGGAGGTAAAACACTAATGGAGTTGTTCTGAAGATAAAGTTCAACTAATTCCTCACAGTTTCTCAAAACAAGAGGAGGTAGAGCAACAATTTGATTACTGGATAAGTCGAGAAATCTAAGTTTATCCAAGCCATGAAGAGCCGACTCTTCAGCTCTGGATATTGAATTGTGATCTAAACGAAGTTCTTTTAGTTGATTGACAGCAGCAAATCCTTTACTTGTTAGCACCTTAATTCTATTATGCGACAGACGAACACGTTGCACATCCACAAGGCATAATACATTGTCACGACTGCCAGCTGATAGACCCACGCTAGATATGTCTGATAGGTTATTTAAAGTCAAATTCAAAGTTTCCAGTCGACGCAATGGGCAAAGGAGTGTTTGAGGCAAATGATTTATGTTATTTTCCCCAATATCCAAATGTTCCAGAAGTTGTAACTGAGAGAATGTTTCTGCCGATAACTGCAGTGAAGTTTTTCCATGTCGATAGTTTCTGGATCGAATGGTCAGATTCTTTAACTGCGACACGCCATTAAATGCCAATGGAGGTATAGATGTCAGTGTGCAGTCTTCTATCTCAAGCTCACGTAAGTTCTTCAGCAGCCCAAAAGTATTATTAACCAAGTCGTCGAGATCATCATTAAAGCGGGAGTTTGGTTTGCTATTGACCTGGAAAGGACGATTATCACAAATCACTTTCAACTTCACAACGCGATCTGGCTGGATTGACGAGAAATTGTCAAAAACGTCATTTAAATTCTGCACCATGCATTTCACAGACAATTCATCCTGTCCGCCTGTATTATCACTGATACAATCACTGTTCCCGTCATTCGCCAAACTCTTTGTAAGGTTAAGGATCAATAAAACCAAAAAGATTCTCCAAGGATTTGAATAGCTAGCCATGATTTTGTCACTGGATTTGAAAGACTCTCAGAAATATTTAGAAGGCACTGTCAAACCACGATTAAAAGTCCATGTCATATCCAAGATAGCGATCAAATCCGCTGAAAGGTAATAACCGGGTAAACAGTCTTCCCTCGCACATGGTAAGCGCCGGTTAGAAGGACACCAGTTTATTATGACGGCAATCACCTCTCACTGACTGGTTTTTAGCGAGACTCCGATGTACAACAGCACGTGGAATCTTACTCCGCCCACAAGGGATCCTCAACCAATGGGTGAAGAGGGGAGAAAAGCCATTCAGCTGGTAAACGATGCGGGTTCGGCTTTTTAGCTGGAGTCCTCTCCCGTGCCGACTACTCTTTGGGAAATGCTCTCGCGTTAGAGCGTCCGTAGGTTTCCTTTTCAGCAACTTCGGCACCGGATCGAATCCTGTTAAAGAAAAGAAAAGAGATATTCAATACATATCAGTAGCAGTGTGGCAATTTTTAACACTCCCATCTTCACGGTTAATTTTAACCACCTGGCGGTGCCTGCTGATTCCGCTTCTATTTACCGCGCTTAAAAGTGCGAATTTTAGGAGGAGAATTGAATAATCGTTTTACCCGAGGAAACGTAAACACAAATAAACCGCTTAGTCAACAAACAAGCGCGCGCATTAGACGTTCGATTTGGAAACTATATTCTTAAGTATGCCAACTAAACTCGAAAATTTCAGATATATTATTTTGATAATGTCTGTATAAAACTGAGAATATTTTTAAGAATTTATAAAATATTCAACGAGTGACTAATTCGTGAACATTTATTTTATAAAATATTTTTTGATTTGATGCATATATTTTTCCGAGCATATTTTCATGCCGGTGAGATTATACAATTTTTTTTAACCAACACGATTATTAACTTTTTATTTGATTAAATAAATCATTTTCTTCATACAGGTTAAAAAATTATATATTATTTTTTGAACTTTTAAAAACAGTGAGAATTATCCCATTTTAGCTTGAGTTTACTCGTAACATTCACAAATTCAAATAAAAAATTTCTAGATGATTATCATCATAACATAAATGCTTGTATATTTTTGAAAGGTGATTAAATGCTTGTATATTTTTGAAAGGTGATTAAATGCTTGTATATTTTTGAAAGGTGATTAAATGCTTGTATATTTTTGAAAGGTGATTAAATGCTTGTATATTTTTGAAAGGTGATTAAATGCTTGTATCTTTTTATTAATCATCATTACGCGATAGCTCTGATTTCGTGGATAACATGAAATGCTGCATATTTTACACCTTTAAAACAAATATCAGGTAAAATTTTGACGTGTCTCCACTGATAATAAAAACAAGTGTATAAGTAAAAGCTCATTGTGGAAGGTAGCAGGTAGCAAAATTTCTGAAATTTAAATCAAAAACCTAGGAGAAATTAAAACTTTTTTCATTAATAAATATTCTTTTAAAATATTATGCAACAAAAGTAATATTTACATCATTTAAAAAGCTTCAAAAAATATCTTTTCAATTATACCGATTTATTGGCATTACATTTTTTCTCCAATCTTAATAAATTTTCACAATATTTTTGTATGTCGTAGATTTATACATTTGTATATTATTTTTTGTGCAGTGTTGTAATGAAACTAATTGGTGTATAAAAGCATACCGCGTTTTTAGTTTGCTCTTTTCCTTTCTTATTACAGCACATTGTATGTTCAATTAAATCAGTAAAAAAAAGTGCTCCAAGATATTACAAAAGTTATGAAATATTCTATTCTATATATAAAATTTTAAAGCTGCATGAATCTACTTTCTATTGTTATATTTATTAATATATTTCAATTCAGTAAGCAAAGTTATTTGATTAACTTGTGCTTAATTATTTCCTGTTTCAAACTGAAATTGAAATATTAGACGAGATTCAAAAAAAAAAAAAAAATGAGAAAAATGCATAACGCAATGATCAGAACCATCAGGCTTCTAAATCAGCATGAGATAAATGTTTCTCAAAATTAACCTTCTGACGGCCCAATTTTTTAAAATCACTCTTTCAATGATATGTTTACAAATAAGTTCAAATATTTTTCAAACAAAGTGAATTGACACTATAGGTTACACGATAATAATACGATATAATAAAAATCTGTAATCGTAAATATAAACACTCTAAACAGTAAAAACGTAGGCTGCAATAGAAAATGGACTGATTGCCAATCCGCGGATATCGCGGAATAAGCAGCTGGAGGGTTAATACTTTAAAACTACCTTGTTGAAGAAATTATAACACCAAACGATATATAAGGAATTTAATCGAAATTTTTCTCAACCAATAATCCCTTCAAACCAACTGGTCAATGAAGGAATATAGCATTAAACAGTTAACTGCAATTTTTTTTTTTTTAAGTCAAGCGATGACATACTTTATATACGTCGAAAGCGATACAAATGGTGGAGTAGTAAATTTTGGAAAAAAATAAAACGAATAAGATTTCATTTTTATTAGATAAAATATTATACATTTACCGAGTTAAAAATGGAGATTTTGATTTGCATGCATACACATCGAATGCACCTAATTGGTTAAATGAAACTGTACATATCATACATACCCACCACTTCAAGTAAAGTGTCTAGTTCAGTTTTCCTGTAAATCATAGGATTAATTCGAACATTCTGAAATCGTACAGAGTTACGCTATTTGTCACGAAGAAAGTAGAAATATTTTTTCTAAGAGACAAATGTAAAATTCATTGTGAAGAACTGACTACTTCATGCTATCTTTGTGTTATTCAAAACAATCAATACACTGATAAATACAGTTCATACATTTTTTTTAACCATTGTATTTTAGCGTAAAAGGTTTTACGAAATGATCAAGGTTTTACATAAAATTTTCGATTTTGCATGTTAGTCACGAACAAGAACAATCAAGTATTTAACAAGTATTTCAATGTAAATTCTATGTAAAATAAATATTGGGGGGGGGGGTTCCATTCCAGTTCTACAGGTTTCCATATTCGATTAATAAACAGACATCTGCAATTGTTTACATCACTCATTTCAACAGCAAAAATACTTACCCCTTTGCACTCGGATGTTACCTCTCACTCACCATTCAAGACGGAGCATCATTTTGATGTTTTATTTATTTATTTTTCAATTTTGATTGCTAAAAACGCCT
Source organism: Argiope bruennichi (assembly GCF_947563725.1). Taxonomy (NCBI): domain Eukaryota; kingdom Metazoa; phylum Arthropoda; class Arachnida; order Araneae; family Araneidae; genus Argiope; species Argiope bruennichi. The sequence continues at coordinate 124,190,182 of NC_079162.1, forward strand.
ACAGAATAGTAAAAAGATGTAGATTCCTTTTTTCAGAGAAATTCAACTTAAAACAATTGCTTGTATTTATTTTTTTTGGTGTAGTAAACAAGTACATGTATTAAGTGAATATTTATGCATCTAATTACTTTTCGAGTGCTTAGGGTTAAAAGTTATCTGGTGATTAGTAAGAATTTGGATTAATTCCAATTTCTCGTTTTTTTTTTTTTGTTTTTTTTTTTTTGTTTTTTGAAGAATGTATGCATAAAGTCAGTTGTATTTATCTTGATAGGTAAGAGAACGAAATTTTTTCTTAAGTATAGATTTAAAAAAAGTATTATTTTGATACTAACAGGATTTGATATCTACATTTATTCCTTCTCGATTTATTTCCCATTTTGTGTCATATGTAAAACCGGCAACAAACATAAATCCTCCACTGAAAGCATCATCCAAGTTTTCAAATTATTTTTTCAGCCTTATGATATTACAAAGAAAAAATATTTTAATCCTCAAAACATTCGACCTCGAGATATCCGCAATTTTGACCTCCTGGAGTCTGAAAAACATATTTTTGGAATTATTGTGTTTACAGACAGACGGACATAACACAAAGCATCGAGAGGGAAGGATGAAATACATCCGATTTTTATGTATGAGAACACTGTACATCACAAATGCAAAAAGCTATATAAATGAAATTCGACAGATATTTGTATCATTAGAAATGAAATCAAATCCTTCAACAGTGTGATCATCTGTCGGTCTCTATATTTGCGTGTATTTGAACCGCACAAACATTTAAAAGAAAATGTACGTTAAAGATACTTTTAACATTTTAAAAGAAAATTTGAAATTGAGTGCACATCATTTGAATCTCGGAGATGACTTTTCGTTTATGCAAGGCAATGATCCTAAACACATTGTTCACAATGTGAAATTTTGATTATATAATATCAAAAATCAGTTGCATTCGCTTCCATAATCACCATACTTAAAACCTATCGAACAATCATGCGATTTATTGTACAAGAATCGCCAAAATGATATAGCCTCAAAAAAGTGCTTTAACATGATGGAATAATATTTCTTCTAAAGAAGCATCCAAACTGTTCCAATTTATGCCCAAATGATTACAAACGTAAAGGCTATCCAATTACATACTGAAGTTTAATTTGCTGTCCAACATAATCAATTTTCATAAGGTTTTTTTTTTTCTTTTTACATTTGCGCAATTTTATTCTATTTTATTTAATTTTTTAATTAATTAATTTTTTTTAAAAAAATTGTTATTAAAAACCAATGAATTGTTTAAGGAGTGTAATAAAAATGAATATTCGGTCGTATGTCTGAAAGAAGGATGTTGAAGAAACTTACATTTTTTTTTTTTTAATTCACACCATTATCATTTTATTTACAGTTAAAACTTAGTAAGATTTAGCAATAGATATTTGAATTGATAGGCATTATTTTAAAATTTAAGCCTTATATTTCCGAACACCAAAACTTTCGTAGAACTTTTTTTTATTTTAGATATATTTTTGAGTGCAAGTGCCAACATTTTTTCCATTATATTTAATAATAAATGATATTCCACCTTTATTTATTCAAAAATACAGATTCCATGAAATCAGTATAACAGTATAAGAATATTTCTCTTAAAAAAAACTGATGCATAACTTTTTTTACATAGCTTTGTCAATATAATAAAAAATAATATAAATAATACAGCTAAAAATATAATATAAATAAAAAGGAAAATTGAAACCACTTCAAACCAAACAATAGTTCACATATTTCATTGAAAATTGTCTAAAAGAGCAGCTTCTGAAGCTATTTATGTTTCGTATTTACATAAACATCAATAAATATAAAAAAATTAACCCCTTTTACCTGGACAGTAGTTAAAAAAGTCGCTTTTATCACGGTTCAGTTTCAGTTTCTTTTTCTGATGGTATTTACAAGAACGGAAAAAAATGTAGTTTAATTATATTAATGTCCTGTTTTTAAAGAAACACTTGGGCTATTTTGGGATGGACCACGTAATTTTCAACCATGGTCAGATGACAAGAACGATACCTCAGATGGCCTGCCCTCTCTAAATTTCCTCACCACACCAGTGGGAGTACATTTGGCCCCGACGGATTTAACGTGCACCAGAAACGCTTACACGACGGTTCGGTGAAATCGGGTCTCGAACCTGAAATCCTCCGGTTCCGAAGCCGAGACCTTACCACCATGCCGCCATAGTTCGCGAAAAAATGTAGTTGTTACAGCAAATAGCAGCTGGTAGACATTAAAATTTTCCAGTTTTTAATTTTGAATAAAATAACTTCATAAATTACAAGTTTTGTACTGTTTCCCAATATTGTTCTGCACGAAAAGTTATTTATTAATGCAGAAATAAGATTGGTAAGGTGATTCGGAATATAAAGGGTTCATTTACAAATATACCAAGTTTTACAAAAAACACATTCTTTTAAAATGAATGTTTCATTCTTTCTTATGGTGAAATAGGTTGCTATTATCACGTGTTTTACATGAGGTTCGAATTATATTTCTTTAAATTACTGGCGATGTTGTCTAATAATTTTTTCCCAACAAAAAACATAGAGCGATATCAAAAACTACAGCTTTTAATTAAAATAAATAAAAAATAAATATTTTTGGAAGGAAAAAATAGTTAAAATATCAAAACCAAGCAAAATTAATGATCTATAAATCATCGCTATCTTTTTTTGAAAGCCACCAAAAAATTAAATTATAATTTTTTTTTATTTTAAATAAAAATTTTAGAAAAATAAGTAATTCAACTCTAAAAATAACAATTCAACTTTTATACCAATAAAAAAAAGCTATCGGAAAAAAAAGAAGAAAAAAAAAACGCGAGAAAAATAATTTTATCTCGTATACAATGCGTTTCTATGCATTATAATATAAATCATTTATCATTTTTCAGTGAAGACAGAATAAGTTTTTTTTTTCCTCAAATGGTGAGAAAGTGATTAAATTTTTTTTTTTTTTTTGAATTCCTTTTATCTAAGAATGATTAGTGTTAAGAATGAATACGCAAATCCAAGTATCAATATGCATGCGAGTGTATATATATGTAATGATATTTCCATCTAAATTAAATCCTAACTAATTTCCTAATTTTTATCTTAATTTCACCCATATTACTTAATTTAAATATGTTGTTCTCTTATTTCCTGATCCAATTCCACTTTTTTTTTTTTTTTTTACTTAATTAATGCTACATGAGCTAAAACACCTGAAATCGGCAAGTCCCCACACTCCGAAAGAAGGGTTAAAAATCTGTCAAGCTACGCAAATTCTTTTTAAAGATATATATATATATATATAATTCTCTTTCCTAAATCGACACGTGTAAAGAAATCTCTATAGAATCTCATAGAATATAATCGGCGGGGAAAAATATTTATATCTCTCTTTCGCTGAAGATTGATACATCTCGTCATTTCTTGCTTGTGCATAAATTATGCCTCCCAGGAGAGAATAAAAGCAAAGTTTAAAAATTCAAAGTGTCTTCTCTCTCTTCGGCCATGAAACTGCTAAAAAAATAAGTTATTTCTTTACGTATATATTATATAAGCGATTACGTACATGGTACAGAAATTGCTATTATTACTTATTGGCGAGTGGCAACTTTCAAAAGTAAACAAACAGCCATACGAGAATTTTTACTGTGACATTGAATTGAGCGCTTCGCTTAATTAATGGAGCAGCAAAATGTTATTAGAAATGCTTCAGACAGGTCGCGTCATGTCAGGCAACGCCTTGCCTTCCTCATTTAATTGCGATAAAAGAAAACTAGGCCGGATAGTTGCGAACCGGATACTCGGGAGTGTACTGTACATTTCTTGTTACTAAATTGTGTTCTTCCTGTTTGCGATTCCTTATTCTCATGTCCCCTCTACGCCTGCTCTACCCACGATTTTAACTCACCCTGCAGAATCATTTCTCTCTAACAGTTTTACAGCTATATAGTTTCATGTCCCTTACTTACGTGAGATTTAAAAATTTATTTGAAATCCAAGTATCACTGGAGGAATTTTTTTTGTCACCTTTTTTTCGCATCAGTATACTTCAATAAGTGTACACAAGAGATGCTTTCAAAAAAAATCATTTAGATGTGCTTAAGAAAGGTTGAAAAGTGAACATAAACACACTGTCTCCATATTAACTTTATACTTTTTTTTCTCGTTATTTTCAAAAACTTTTTTTCAACTTGCATTACAACCAGCTTTGGAATTATTACTAAAACTCCAAACATGATCCTGAAAGTTGTCCTATGAGCCGCCATTTAATGGCGAAGCGAGTCCTTTAGCTTTCATTTCGCTAAACATCAGTAAGTCAACGATTGCAGATATCTCAAACAATTTCATTGGCGTCAATTGCACTCTGAACAATTTCTCTTTTTACAAGAGAAAGCAATAACATATTTAAATTTGTTATTAGAAAGGGTATAGTACTCTCCTTTTCCTGCTCTAACAAAATTGAAGCTGTGTCTGATTCAATGCAAAAGTTACTGAAAGAACTGAATCGAATTTGACGCTTCAGCAGTTTCAAATAATTCACCTCCAACATGTTTTGTCCCATAAAACCTTTTTATTTCGATAAACAAAGAAGTGGGAAATAACATCTATAATACCGTTATCATTTCGGTCCATCCTTGATTTTTTTTTTCAAAGAAAAGGATAATTATAGTTTTAAAATTATGTGAAATGCAAATCAGCCATGGCAATTCAGAATTTTCGTTTCATGCAATGAAAATAATATCTTCCGAATAGTAATTTTTTTAAAAACAAAGAATAGAAAATAAATTCTCGCTTCCAATTTCAAAGAAATTTTAAGCTTTAGAAATATGCTACGCATGCGAATATCGAAGATTTCCACTGAAATCATCGCAAAAATATTCTTTCAGTTTCCTTATTATAGATTTAAAACCGGCATTAAAGCTTTTTCTAATACGGGATCAGAGCTCAAAGGGTGGATATTTCATATTTTTTAATTTATGAAATGTTTTATAATTTTTTTTTCCGATTATGAAGTGAAGTTTTATTTGGGTGGATCCTAGCACAGCCCACCTCTTGGCGTCTTTTTGAATTCTCGCCAAATGAATGTCGATAACGTCGCCAATATGGCAACCTAGACGGATTTTTTAAATTTATTTTATTTTATTCTTATTTTTATTTATTTATTATTTTATTTTATTATTATTTATTTATTATTTTATTTTATTATTATTTATTTATTTTATTTATTTATTATATTTATTTTTTTATTATATTTATTATTATTTCTGACCTTCAAGTATCGTTTTTTAATTGAAAAATAATAATAATAACAAATATTCAATTAGTAATCAACTTGGCGAGATTTCAAATAAGTCGCCAAGAGGTGGGCCCATCTAGGATTTTACCTTTTATTTTCATGCTGAAACTATTAAAATGTAAAAACTAATAGGTAAAGACCATGTATATTTGAAAAGAAAGTATTAGTGTGAGTATCTGTAGTGTCTAGACTAATCCAGAGCACTTCTTGAAAGCTACTACACATAGGTAATCGTAATATTAATTCATGCACCTCAAAAACCGAATTTTAAAATGTAAATAAAGTTTTCTACATTACATGTTGTATTTTTTGGTGATTTTGGTTTTTTTTCATCTACCTGTAGTATCATTTCTGAGGATCATAGAAAAAAAAAAGTGTACCATCGAATCGAATAAATAGTTTTCTTGAATTTTAAGACACAAAAAATTAATTTTAAGAATTAAAACTAAAATTTTGTAATCGACCCATCTAATTTCCTTATTTTTTCATTTTTTACGTAATAAAATGAACATTTCGCCATTATTTAAAAAAAAAAAAAAAAAAAAAAAGAAAGAAAAAGAACACGAAATGCCATTTTTTTACTGATTTTTCATTGTTTACCTGATGAACTGAAAGAGTTTCATCACAAATCTGCGAAAACGGTGGAAAATATTTTTTCTTGAATGGCAAGGTCACGAAACGCTGCTACTCCTAGCAGTGCAGCACGAGGGTGGGGAGCGGCTGATAAGCAAGATAAATACACTTACGCTTCAGATGGAAATAAAAATGTTGCATATTCCAGACATTTCATTAATGGCAATTCAATATAATGTGAAACATGCGCATCACAGAAACTAACAGCTCTTTCATTACTAACCAAATAGTCCGGAAAGCCGATACGAAACAGCCCATTGCGATTTAGATAAATATATTTTTTTCTAGTTCATGTGTGCATTTTTACTACAATTCAACAAAGAAATGGGGAAAAAATATTAACTATATCTTTAAGAAATTATTTATACAATGTCGCTTCACAGTTTTAACCCTATCTAGGGCCGTGGGGAGTATGCTTCCCACCCAATTTATCAATCTTCGTATGAATTTTTGTAGGTTGGCATAAGTTCTGACAAATTTTTTTAGAAAGACAGAAACTTAGATGCTTTAGTTCTTTATTTTACACAAAATGATGTGTCTTGATTTGATACTTAATTATTAATTAACCAAATTATATTTATCTAATAAGCTAAATGAATCCCTTTTCTTATTCTAATTTCAAGCCTAAACATATTTTAACGTAATATGACTAGAAAAAAATGGCCCTTTAATGGGTTAACTGACAAACCTCTATATTTCATTTCCTGCGTCTTTTCGTTCTTCACCTTTTTATTCATAAAAAAAAAAAAAAAAATCATATTTATTTCATAAGAAACAGTCTTACATACTTTCCCTTCCTTTTTATTTTGTAAAAATAACGATTTATCGGAATAATAGTAAATGTCATTTGAGAATGTTTAAATGGATGGATGAAGTAGATTTTAGTTCAGTTTAGTAACATTAACGTCCCATTTTTAAAGCAACATTACTACTACTATTTTGGGACGGACCTCGTACTTTTGAACCGCGGTCAGATGACGAGGACGACACCTGGTGGACGAAGCAGAATAGAGAATTAATGTTCTAGACGACTTTGACACTCTAGAACAGCTTTCGCATTTTTTCCTTTATTTTTTTTTTCTAATTTTATTGTATAAAATAATTAAAAAGAAAAAAAATAAAATGTTAAACAATGCAAATTTTTTCAAATATTCTATATTAATTAATAAACATTTCTATAAAACTTCGTAACAAATTATAAAAAAAATTAAATTATGTTTATGTTACTCTACCTGACAATGGGGGACATTTCTAATACTTTTGTAAAATAATATTTCATACTAAAAAGAAATTAAATAGATCACTTCTAACAATCGTCTTGAAAGAGAACACGAACTAATTCAAAGCTACAAATAGCAAAAATTAAAAAAAAAAAAATTATATCCTAATTTTAAAATGAAATGCTTATAAAAACACAGCACAAGAGATAATTTGAAATTTTTTGTTATAGAATAATAGTAATCATTTTTATGTTATAACATCATATAGAATGTCTTTCTGAATGTTATATAGGAAAGTGATGACATAACGGCTTTCTCTGAAATTTTCAAAAGTATGGAAACTTCTCGAAATCCAATCATAAAAGCTATGGAAATCCACTAGGGAAACAAAACAAAAAGACTAGTTCATTAAATGCTCAAAAGATTGAAATCAGTCTAAGTTATGAATGAACAAGAAAATATTAAACACTAAATTTTAAATTAACACAATTTGCAAAAGTTAAATTCATTGCAAGAGTACGACTACATTTCTGTCAAGAAAACTTATTTAAGAAATTCGTATGTTATTTTCCATTTGGATGAATAACATATTCCAAAGTATATGTATTTCAACAGAAATTATTCTTGCATATTTATAAACTATATACTTTATTACTAAATTCCAGAAATCTAAAATTGAATGTTCCCTTCAGATTCTCAATTATTTTATTATTTCATTGCAAAAGCTTTCTAAGAAATAAAATAACTGAAAGTAGAATAAGTGTAATACTCTTCTAAATTATCTTTTATAGCAGCATAGTTACGGAGCAAAATGTAACATCCAATAACAGTATGGAACATCAAATCGTATAGTTACATTTTATTATTATTATTGTGTGAATATTTTAAATCGACCTAGATGACTTTCATTTTTTAAGAGAAACTTTCCGAGGGGTACTCCATCTTCGTAAAGGATAAAATTTCTTAAAGCCTTTTGACATGCAACAAATTATCGAATTTTTAGGCTTGAATATTGCATGAAGCCATAGGATAAGCTATTGACGTAGGAAATAAAAGTCATGTGAAAAATTCGAACATGTGTAATACCTCAGTTTTTTTTTTTTTTTTTTTTAATAGCATGAAAGGAAGCAAAACATTTCCAAAATAAAACGCTCCCAATATAGGAACGCTGCACAAAGATAAAAAAGCAATGGGAATTGGAGAAAAATTGACCTTGCTATTGAAAACAAATAAATGAAATATTAAGTTTTAGGTTAATTGTATTAACGTCCCAATTTCAAGAAGCATCAGGATTATTTTGGGACAAGCCTCGAAATTTCGTTCCGTGGTCCACTGATAACGCCGACATCTGAACCGGCACCCATCTCTCAAAACTTCCGTGTCACGCCAGTGGGGGAGGGGGGGTTGACACTGGACATGAAACCTAACGTGCACCAGACATATATGATGGAATTGGATTTCGAATCTTCCAGTCCGAATCTGACCACCAGGCCACTTCAGACCTTCATACAAGTGAAATATCGATTTTCCAACATGAATGCATCTAATACAAGCAATTTAATGCTATTCCCAAGGGAAAAAAAAAATCGTGCAATCTCAGAAGACGCTTTTTCCCACATTTTTAAGAAAAAATAAGAAAATGACCCAAACAACAAACTTATAATAAACTTTTTTTAATTATCCTTTACTAACCATTTAGTTTATTTCTCAGTGAATCGACTCATCGTATTTTTAAATTAAGTTAAAATTTATTTATTTAAAGGCATCATAATTCTATAGAAAAATTAGTTGATTAATTACTTTTACTTAATTAGTTGATTAATTAATTACTCTCAATTGAATCTAAATGACAATACCTTCCGAAAAAAGAAGCAACAATCTAATTACACAAAATAAACTACAGTTAATGGCTTACCCCCTTGACATGCGAACTAATTTGATCTTCTAATTAGAAGACGCATCTGATTCTGAACATTTGTTATGTTTAGCTTTTCTTTTTTTTTCTTTTTTTTTTTTTTTTTATCTTGATTGAGATATTTAAAGATACAAAATACCATTTTAATATTCTTAAAATAATATGGTACTTTATTGATTTAAATATCATATTCTGTAACTGCAGCTAAGCATTTAATTTTTTGTGAATGATATTTCTTTTGCAGTTTTAAAGCCGCAACAAAATTCTTCCGAAGAAAATGAATTCAAAGTAATGAAAATTAGAACAAATTTCGTTGAATCGGGATTAGATTGGGACAACTTAAATTTAAGTTCGAGATACGGTTAACAACGTTTAAAAAGTAATACTAATGTTTTAGTTAATAATGCATTTCGGTAGAAGTATACAAGCCTATATTCTGCCGTTTCAGATTAACACGTTAAGTGCTAAGTCAGTTATCAATGACTGACACTGAACTTTCCGTCTGGGCCGCGTCAGTCACCGGTGATTGACGTAAAATTTTCCGTCACGACAGTCGCCGGTGACTGACGATACATTTTCCGTACTGACCGGGACAGTCGCCGGTGACTGACATTATAAAATACGATATAAAACAAAAAATTACATTTTATTAATAAATACGCGTAAATAATCTTTATCAAACTATTTCAACAGGTTTCATTAAAACAGGGTAGGCATCTCATGTGTTTACCTCATGGTAAACACATGAGATGCCTACCCTGCATCTCACCAATGCTGCCACCAATGCATCTCATGTGTTTACCATGAGGTAAACACATGAGATGCATTGGTGGATCAGCGGACCAAGCGGAAAGAAGGGCAATACCGGCGTGTCGTTTAACATGTTAAGAAAGCAAAACATCACAAGATCTTTTAATATTTTTTTCATCAGGCTATGAAATAGATTTCTGCCACGAGATATTCTGGCTTACTAACTCATCTCTTTCAAACAACATTTCTGAAAATAATTGCAACACTGAAAATAAAGCTTTATTATATATAAATTAAATGTTAATTATATTTCACAGCGATTGCAAAAAAACCACTCAACAATTCCTCATCACACTTCAGCAATTTCAAAAACATAACGATAGTCTTCCTGAAAGCCCAGAAGCAATTGCTTACATCTAAGCATATGTAATACTTTCGTACCACTCAATCTATTAACTTAACGCTTTTGAAAACAATCATCATTTAATACTAAAGGAAGAGGATTTCTCCCCCCCCCCAAAAAAAAGATATTTCTAAAAAAAAATAATCAAATGTGACAAAATTTATGCGATAGCGTTCAAGAATAATTACGAGGTTTAAAATATCAAAAAATGAAACGTGTGAAAACAAAATCAGCATATGCTCATTGCCTGTTACTTTAAAACTTCCCGAATTACTGTTATGAAGTAATAAGTAATTAAGGGAAAATTAACGCCACAAAATTCGAAGAAAATGTGTTTTTTATCCACTGAATTGGAAAATGGGCACCAAGTTGAAACTTTGAAATTTGGATTATTTTTAAATTTTATTATATCACGTTTATTTTTCATGTATATTTAAATGAGAAATTCTCAGACATAACTTCTAGAGACTAGCAATTCAGAAGAAAGTGATCCATTCATGGCTTTTCAACGCCAAAAAGTGTTTTGCATACTAATTGCAGAATATTATGCCAAAGGCTAAATGGGTTGGTGGTTTAAGAGACTTCGTTGAAAATGTTGACAAGCACACACATTTGCATATATGCAAAAGAGTTCATTATGCACCGATAATAGGATTATTTTCACTAAAGACTTCCCTAAAGCCTTTATAATAGAAAAAGAGTTACATATTTCAATTTAAGATAATCATTAAGTCTTATAGCAAAATGGGTGTTTAAGAAAAGTGGAGATTTTCATAAAGTGTCAATAAGTTTATTTTTATTATTATTTACATCACTTGAAGATGCTTTGTTTAGAGAATTTCATTGCATCGTTTGATATTTTACTTAAACATAGAAAATATTACTTAAAATATTTCATCCTATTATCGATAAGTCATTTATGCAGAAGCTATCACACTGTACGCTCTTTCAAACAAATCTCACTTTTTATACTAAAGTTTTAACAACTGTAAGTTAATTTTGTGAACGAATATTGCTTTAATTTTCCACTTTCTTACATTATTAAGTTTCTTCACTTTAAGTTTTTGTTCTTTATTATTTTTTATATATGTCTATTTTTGTCGTGACAAGAACAAGCATATTTTTCATTATCATCTCTGTCTTATTCTGGATTGTACACATTTTGCAACGTTTCTGCAATAAAATGCGTTTGAAATATAGACTAAATATGCCAACACCTACTGACACATTTTTAAAATAAAACTAAATTATGTATTAACCAGTTAACTATTTTTGATGAGTATACTCGTCAGGGAAAAAGTACAACATTTTGAGTTATGACAAGTTTATTCTTCAGGAAAAATAATTACTCAGGAGACACAAGTATATTTTACACAAGAGTTACAATTAATAAATAATTAATCAGGAGACACAATTTAGATGGCATTTTCAGAAGAAGTCGAAACAGTTAACTGGTTAAAGTTGTATTTATTACTGATGTTGCATATAAATTCAGAATTTGACAAACATACCTGTAAAGGAATCCAGGCTAACTGTAAAAAATATTCAGAATTTTCAATTAAAAACATTTATAAAACGTTTTTACTATTATAAAGAAATGCAGATATATTTCTTCGCTGCAGTCCAATCCGGTAGCAGTAGATATATTAAATACGCATCAATGACAGAAACATTTAGATTTTATGACAATCTAAATTTTAAAGGAGGATATATAGGTCGTTCGAACATTAAATGTTCAATCAATCGTAAAATTTTTCACACATTGAAAAGATATAGAAGCCTTGCATTTTTTTTCTTCCTTTTATTGTTTTATCAAATATCCTTCCTCTCATCCTACTTCCTTTTATTTTCCTCAAAAGCGCAATGATGACGAAAAACTAAGGGGGCGGAAATGAGGGGGCCAACTTTTGACTGCATCATTGCTCGCGTTTGATAGTGCAGAACTTTTCAAAACATTGCAAAAAGTAAAGCAGAAATGGTACCTTGAACATTCCGAGGAAGTTTTTTTTTTTTTTTACTCTCTCTCTCTCTCTCTCTCTTCCTTGTAATTTCGGAACACATATTTAAAAGGCGAGGAAAACATACTAGACTCAACAGTTTTTCCATAAAATTACATCACCGTTTTAAAACATCCGTTTCAAGTTGAGTCCGTTTTTGTTTCAATCAATGTTCACACATGCGACATTTCTTTCTCAGTTCAATCAAATTGCACCCGATTCTTTCATTCGTTACTTCTGAATGGTAAATACACCGCTTAAAGCAAAAGTCAGTCTCAGTTGTAAACATAAACAAATAACAGTTTTTAAATTCTTCATGACCTTTGCTTCCTTTTTCTCAGCGTTGCAATCAATTAACTCCTATTTAATCTCGATTTTTGCACCATTGAACGAAAGTGAATTTAAAGCCTCATTTGATTCCTAAAGTTTGTTATACAATCAGAACAAACATTTGAGATTGAACTCTAAAAAAATGGAACCTAAACTGAAAGCTGATTTTTCCAAAAACTGATTGACAATAGATTACAGCTGTAGTCAAAAGATCATATACCAAGTTATATTTATTTTATTTCTTTTTTGAGTTAACGTGTTTAAATTTATTTAAAAGTACAGACCAATAGTTGGTTAACCTTCTGACGGATTTCGTTCCAAATTTGGTATAGATCTATATTATAAATACTAAATCTGCGTATTAGATTTTATCTATCTAGTATTTTACGTTTTTTAGCTGTCGTGCTCAGGACGGCGGGGCTGTCAGAATTTCTGTGTATTCATTTCATACAAAATTTAGTAAAACTCTTCACATTTGGTGTAAAGATCATATGCGAAGATTATATTGTACAGATTATACTAAATGAAAGGCTGTCAGAATTTCTATGTATTGATTTCATTCAGTATAATCTTTACAATATAATCTTCGCATATGATCTTTACACCAAATGTGAAGTACTAAATTTTGTATGAAATCAATACACAGGAATTCTGACAGCCCCGCCGTCCTCGTACAAATGAGCACGACAGCTAAAAAACGTAAAATACTAGATAGATAAAATTTAACACGCAGATTTAGTATTTATAATTTATTTCTATACCAAATGTGGAACCAATTCCGTCAAGAGGTTGACAAATTATTAGTCTGCATGGAGATTCGTCGAAAGCTAGAGTTCGAATTTTTCAACACTTTTTTTATTTTGTATTCTTCATATACGAAAAAATAAAAACACGTTATTGCCCACTGTAATTGGGTTGAGTCTTATTGTCAGAAGAGTTTCTGGTGCAACAGATAGTCAATAATTGATAACGCACATCTTATTGAAACGACTACATATTTAATCGAGAGGCTTTCAGAAAAATATTTTAAAAATTTTTTTAATCAATAATCTGGAGGTCAAAGCGAAAATCATATCAGTGTTTAGAGTGTTTATATCACAAATTCTTTACGCAAATTGAGATTTTAGAAACGCTCATATTTTAATTTTGAATGAAAGTTTCAGAAGTTTTTTTTATACTTAATATGGCTTTATTTTTTATTGCATAATTAACATTTTTACAATTTTCACTTTGACCTTCAAATTTTTTTTCGTAAAAAAAAGTTTGATATTTTAAAATATTTTATTTTAATTTATTCTTAGTTCTTAAAATATTCTTGTATTTTTATTCAATAATATATTTCATTGTTATAATTATTATGAAATTTTGTCATTTCTTTTTCAAATTCACTACCAATACAGTCTCAAATCTACGCATAAAGTCTAAACTAAATCAAATTAAGCGTATGATTATCAATTAAGTTGTGAAAGTATTAAAAAAATGTTTCGTCTTCAGGAATATACATTTTTACAGAATTTTATAAGCGCGGTGAACGAGAAAGTAGCGGAAAAAAAATAGAATGCAAAATTCCTTTTTCACCAACAGGAAACAAGTCATGTTATAGAAAAGCATGGATAAAATGGCACACGTATTGTAATCAAATTGTTATATGGTTTGAAAAGATACTGACCTGTATTTTATCTTTCAAATAATAGTTACTTCTTTAATTTCTCGTATACGAAGTATTGTAAACGTATTATCAAAAAATTCGAACTCGAGATTTTGACGTTTCAGACCTACATATTTTTGTCATTACGTCCGTCTCTCCGTCTGTTTGTCAGTGAACAAGATAACTCAAAACCAATTTGAACTAGACGGATGAAATTTGGTATATGGACTTGCAACCAAATTTGTAGATTTCGAACAAATTTTGAGCGAGATCCATTCACAGGAAGTCTGTCTGTCAGGCCATTTAAGTACAAATGAGCTCGTTAACTTCAAAACGTAAAGAGCTAAGCAGATAAAATTTGGTACAGAAATTTAATACCTAAAATAAAGACTATCAAGTTTGTCATAGGTTTAGACTTCTGTTGGCCTGTATTTTCACATACTTGTAAACAAAATGACTCAAACGCAATGATTGGAATCACTGAAATTCCGTATGTGTGTTTGAGACTAAATTTGTAGTTCGATGTCCAATTTTTCTCACAATCGGTTAGAGGAAAAGGTGTCCAAAATACATATTCGAATGATATTTATAAAAATGCTAACTTCACGCCAAAGATCTATAGTTCGTACTTATTGTTCGCCAATGCCACGCAAGATATTCGCTAATTTACAAAGGTCAACAATTTTATACGTGGGGTGGAGTGGGGGATAAGATCTTTATAGAAGAGTAAGCGAGAAAGTTTTGGGGTGACCACTGCCTCTGATTTATTAATTTAACTAACCTTATTCGTGAGACGAATATTCATCAAATTTCACAATTACCCATTCACGTTTGTAAATATCGTAAACTAAATTTTATGAATAAATAAATGTGAATGTATAGCCGATTTATCCAAGATTTGTAATAGGTTTTGGCAAATGAGAAACACACAGAATAAGGAAAAGGATGCACAAAGTTGTTTAATCATAGCCTAAAATAAAACTGCTTGCTTAATGACCAATACCACTTGTAACACGAGATGGTAAACTGAATTTGAAACAGAAAGTTTTCGAAAACATCAAATTCACAAATATGTAACAGTATGTAGTTTACGCATAAGGAGGAGTGGAGGATGCCAAGATGTAACACGAAACTTCCCTCTTCTAAAATACTTGAAAGAAATAAAAATAATAAAGCGAGAAGGGGGAAGGAAAAAAAACATAAAAATCGATCCTCATTCTTACACTCTCCTTTACAACTGCTAACACAGTTGGACTTTTTTTTACCCCTCCCTAAACTTTTTTTTTCACTTTAGCTTTCAGCTCACACTATTTTACAACGAATCCATTTGTCAGAAGGGGAGGGCGAAGGGGGAGGAAGGAACTGCAACTAACACGAAAAATGTTGGCAGCCGCGCATGAATACATGCATGAGCTATTGGGCTGCTGTCTGACACTTCACTCCGATCCGGCCAGTATCAATCATTCCACCGCTCGCTATCCGGCGTGAAAAAATAGGGCGAAGAAAAGAATAGCGAAGAACGAAAGGACCGGAAGCCAGATAACTTGGATTAGGAAACAAAACAGTTTCTGAACATTTCTTTAAACTTCTATTTATTTTTAAAACTCAAAAGAGGTTTCTACTTTTTTTTTTGGGGGGGGGTTCTCCTTGTTTTAGTTTTACGGGCTAGTCGTGCTTGAATACGTAATTTTTTTTCCCCTACTCTTTTAGTCGATTATGTGTTCGCAGTGTTTTTCATACACATGATGTTCACGTTTCGCAGTTAAAATATATATTCTCTTTCAAAAAAGAAAAATCAAAACTGGAGTAAAAAGCAAAGCAGTCTTTCTCAAGGGACCAATGGAATGACACGTGTTGTTCGACGATGTCAGTAAATTCTTAATACTGAATTCTACTTATTATAGTGACAGTGTTCTTCCCATGTATCGATAGGGCAGTTCGTCCAGATTTCAAAACAGCCATTTGCAAGTTGCTCGAAACTTTTCATGCGGACAGCAATTACGTTCAGGAAATATGATATTCGTTGCATGAAAGAAGTGAAAACTTAGAAATCCCTGGAAAAATTGTGAAAGAAATCAATAGACTTGAAAGGCAATGAAAGCTAAATTTGAAATGGAACAAATTTATATCAACAAGTGTGTAAATGTGCAATATAATCGATGGAAAAACGAACCGAAGAATGTAGAAAACTGTTATGTTAGGATTCAAAAGTAATCGTTCGTTATCTCTCATTTTTGAAAAATTTTAGAAAACATAGAATGTAATTGATGCTTTTGAATTAATCTATCGGAATGATCAAAGATTCATTCAAAAACCAGTGGAACAATTCAAAGTTTTGCACATAACATGTAAACAAGACAAGAGTTTGTTTATATTTGTTTGCAAAAGTCTCAACCTGGTGCTTGTAATTAACTATATTTCAATAATCTGTCACTGGTGATGATAACGAAAAGATAACGTCGGTTTACAACATATCTGTCTTGAAGAGCATCGGAGTAATGGAAATTAGGGTCTAAATTGAATTTCCTCCTCCATTTCAGAAATTTTATCAAATGCTTTGATTGTCGGATTTAAATAAATTAATCTTTCTTACACTACACTAATGTTATGTAAAATGACATTTATGTTTCTGAATCATTATTCACTGATGAGAACGACAAACAATAAGCTACTCTGCTCAACAAACAATGATTATTTACTCCCTACTAAAGTGAACAAGCCTCAAATTCAACAGAAGAGAGGCTGACAAGCAAATAAGTAACAAACATTTATCAAAATCAAAAATAATTTTAAAGAGATAGTATATGATGTAATACAACTCGATTACAATTTTTAAATATTAACCAGCACAAAAATTTAAATTTGCACTAAAAGCGCAAGAAAACTATTCATTGCAAATTTAAACTCACAAAGGATTGCGTTTTTTTAGTAAGATCTGTACCACCTTTTAGAGGTGCATATGGATTATCTTTGGGAAAGATCTCGCCTTTTCGAACTCTTGGTAGATGAAGATTTTGTTATCTTATCAGATACCCTAGTCTCCAAACTGCTAAGAGATATAATAATAATAATAAAAAAATAATAATAAAAAAAGGCAGTTGATTTGAATCTTGACGGCAATTTCAATGCGCAACAGATCCATATAAATGGCAGATCTAGGGTCCCGAACCACCATCCTAGGATATTAGATCATCGAGTTTCTTTACAAGAGACAAGATTGCATGAGAGTTTTGAAGCCAAATCAAATTATTTCAAATTAATTAAAATATTAGAAATGGAAGGCAGAACATTGCTACCCTTGAAAAATTATATAAGAAAAAAATGTTAAATATGATGTTAATATATGAAAAATATTGACATCGTCGTGGTTCGAATCGATTATTTGAAACCCTTCTCATAAAAAAAAAAGTGTTTAAGAAGCAAACAAAGTTATTAATCGATTTAGCTGATGATGAATTAGACTCAATACTACTGAAGACGAGTGACAACAAAGAGATCTTCGGCGCAAATTTTCCGTCAATACCGTTATGATTAATACTTCAGAAATGACAGCCCGCGTTCGAGAATGCGTTCTAAATACGGTAAATAAAATGATAGATTTGGCGAGTTATTGACAAAAAAATGACATTTCCTCCGATGCTTAATAAAAGCCAATATAGATCCTATGATGATATATTGTATCTCTTCAGGCATTTAAGAGAATTTATGATTTTCAGCAATGAGAGTGGCATTTTTCTATCTGATGGAAAGATCCAATTAAGAGCGCTCTTTCAGAAAAAACACTTTGAACAAGGTTGCTGCCCTCATAGCAGAAAAGAGAAACATGTTTATTTTAGCTTAGGTATTTGATTAAAAGTTTAACCAGTCGCTAGGATATAGAGTCAAAGGATCATTTAGGGGAATTTACAAACACAAATAACTGCTTAAAATATACCATTCTCAATCCTTTAATAGCATTTGTTTGTTTAATATTTCAATAAAAACGTAAGAATTAATGTCAAGCTTGAATTTATTGTTATGCTGTTACAGATATTACGATAAATAGAATGATTGCTCAATTACTTCGGATTTTTTTAAAATGATAAATAAAACAATGATGATTAATACAATGACGCTTTAAAGCGAAATGTTATTCCACTACAGAAAGAGATTGGTTTAAATTGTTTTTATATTAACGATTGGCTTTGAAATAACGACACAAAAGATCAGTCTCATCATTTTAAACAGTTCATCATTTAAATCATTAAAAGTCATTTTAAGAGATTTCAGGAACTAAGTCTATCTCGCTTTCAAAATTTCTCAGGATGAAATAGAATCGTTTTTAGAAATCATGATGCGGATACAAAATATCAACATTTGATGATGAGGGTATTCAAAATGACCAACATCAGAAGAGATTTTATGAAAAATTAAGTTATATTTTGTTAAATATTTTCGATTTATTGAAACGCTCATAATAGGTGGCATTGAGATTTCCTCTTAATATAATGGAATTTTAAAGACAGGAAATATTCAATAGTAGAATGAAACAAAAGCATGCTTGATGGTAAAGAATTTAGATTTTTTTTTTTTAAAGATTGAATTCCACCTTCAAAAATAAACGCTTTGTTACTTTTTAATATTATTCACAGTCAAAGGAGATAATCCGTGACGCTGTATTTTTACAGTAACGCTGTATTTTTACAGAAATGCTCGTTTTAACAATCACAAAGTCAAACAATAAATAAACAACAAAATACCGGAAAAGATGAAAAGGTCATTAAACATGTTACTTAATTAGAAAAGTAAAGAGAAAAGGCTTTAAATGTCTGCATATTAAAATGTATTTAAGTAATTCAGGTAAAAAATTTTACTATCGTTTTATTGCTAATTATAAGACAAAATTTAAAATAAATAATCTAAAACAATTTCGTAATACATCTTATAAAGTAGTAATCAATAAAACTTAAGAGTTAAAAATCTTCAGAAATAAAAAAAAAAATGGAATTTAAATATTTTAAAAATTCTATATATTTAATAACATGAATTAAGAGATCAGTGATTTTAAAAGTTTATGCTTCAAGTCGTGAAATAAAAATAATTTTTACAAAAATTACATAAAATCTGTCAGGTTCTATAGGGATCTTGCATTCATAAGTCTGAGTAGAAAATACGGTCATTTTCATACGTTAAAAGAAACCATTTAGCGGGAAATAAAATTAAAAAACGAAAAAGATTTAGTCAACAATTTTTCTACAAAAATCAGGATTTCCAGAAATGAATTCTATAAAAGCATTCTTAAGGAAGTGACAACAGAAAAGGGTTAGAATAAAAATAAAGGAAAAAGTTTAGATTTTCTCGTAAATCGTCATCGACTCATACACAAAAATGGAGAAACCAGCCAAAACGAACAACTTCCAATACTGTATACACAAGCTAATAAGCAAAATGACCTCACATTTTCTTTTAAAAAATCATAAGTATTTTCACATGAAGTTTATTATAAAATTTATTCAAACATTAGCTTATCAAGAGATCTACGGCCATCATTTTTTTTATTGATTTTTACATTTCAAAACTTGTGTTTATGTAATTGGGCGTAGCATATCATTCTCTTATTATTATCGTACCGTAATAAAAATTTTCGAATTTTAATATTGTGTTCTCTGATAAATTATTCAGTACAACAAATAGAAATTTATGATAAGTCAGCTATATCACTTTGTAGAAACGATTGAGTTTCTAAAATTTCATTTTCTTTAAAGTTCTCTTAAACTATCATTCCTCTCTGATCATAAATTCAACTTCAAAACAAATATTCTGATTTATGATTTTACTAATTTTTCATAGTTTCTTCGATCCTAATAACGATTATATCGTTGTAACTCATCCAACTTATGATACGATTACTAATGATTACAGCATCAAACTTTTGCTAATGCGCAAGAAATCTAATTATTTCCACAAACGTTAAAAGTTGGAATTCCATTTTGGAAATATCAAGTTGCCAGGAAATAAATATCACCTGCTCATATTTCCTAGGAAAACTTTTCTTTTGTAGGGTTAATGAAGTCGAAGACATCTGAAGTTGACAGCAGACGGATGAGTTGTAAAAGTTAAAGATCAGGACGAAAAATAGATTTCCTTTTAAACCCAAAGTTAGATAAAGTTTAAATGAAAAGGATTTTCTTTAAATTAGATGCACCGTTTCCAACATAATTAGGAATTTTAACTCCAACCGTGATACGTATCTCCCTGGAGGAATAGAGATGCAATTAATTACATACTGAAAGAAACTTCCAGAATTTAATTTTTAATCAAATTGATACGCACTAAGTAGCTGGGGGACCCAGGCAGGAAATTAATCATTAGGTTTCAAAATTGTACTGTTTGATTTTTAAAAAAATTGAAATAGATATTAATTAATGAGAAACTCAAACAATATTGCATTTGAAAAAGGAATCAAATCTGGATTATATTTGCATTATTGTATTTCGAAATGAATTCATTGAGCCCAAATGATTCTATTCATTTGGTTAATAACATTTATCTTTTCCCTAACTCCACTGAAAATAACCAAAAACTAGTCAATATAACTACTACATCTATGCTGTTCAATTAATTAAAGTTTAAATATTGTCTTATTTTACATCAAAATTTACCATTGGAATTAAATAAAAAAAAATTATTTGGTTACAGAGAAATATAATTGCACACGTTATCATTTTTATAATGCAAAATTCATACTTTTATAACTAATAAAATGCAAGTGAGCATAATGTTTCATTCATGGTACCTTTTTACATATTGTGAACTAAAATATATTCTAAAGAAAATGCTTTATTTTATTTATTTATTTATTTTGATAAAGAAAAATACAGCAATACTTCGTTCTACCAAAAAATACATGCGGATTTGGGTTGGTCATCATATTATTCCATGGAAAAACAAAAAAGAAGTTCCATATTATTCCGTGGAAAAGAAGGGGGAAAAAAAGTTCAAGATAAATAATACAAATGAGAAGAGCGTATGAAAAGAACTTTTTATATACTCTTTACAATACATAAAAAATAATTAAAAAATATTTAAAATTTAAATTGCAAAATTAAAGTGCACAGACAATGTAATGTAAAAACTGCTTATAAAATATTACCTTAAAAGAAGCAGAAGGGCTGTAGTCGGAATCCAGAAGCATTTTGCAGAATGGAAGTAAGTATCCGCGAAATTCAATAACTTTCACAGCCCAAAAATTATTGGCAAAAGTAGCCAAATCACGGGATGAATAAACAATAAATGGCATGCTGAGAAATCATTTTGAACGATCCAGTCAATTAGCGATGATATTCTACGTAAAGTGTACTGTTTTTCCAACGGGATAAATCTTGATAACTTCTCTTATGGCACATTTGCAAATATCACTAAGCGACATTGCAGAACCTAATTGATAAAAGTAGTAAAATCATAATTTGAAGTGGAAAAAAATAACATGCTCAATCCGACAAAATGATCCAACAGCAATCGCAGACAATCAGCAGGATGAAAACAGTTTTTCCGCCACATAACTAAACTTATTAAACAATATAGCTCCTGGATGGCCCAAGATTGCTTATAAAAGTCTATCGAAGCAGGTGTTCGAACATGCGGACCGTATTTAGAGGGTTCTGCCGGCGAATGCATCTTTTAAGCGTGAAGATGCTATCTTGCTATGAGCATTACAATACTTCACGTCGAGCTTCAGGAAGTACTAAGAATAAAAAGTTTTTCATGAAGGGCCCCAACTGCTGTGGCAAATTGGCCCTATGGGCTACAAAAGGTGAAATATTTTTTCTTTCCTCCTATGAGGGAACTGCGAAGTATGGGAGGGGGAATTGGAAAATAAAGAGAAACATCGGTAGAGTTGAAAAACAGGTTTAGAGGGTTTGGTATTCATTTTTTTTACCACTCTTTTCCTCTCTCTGATGTTATCTTAGCAGACATAACACACGCTGCGTTGCAAGTTGCCGGCTTCTGCATTTAAGGTAGGGGCTGTCTCTTCTGTTGAGGATACCTTTTTTTATCTTTAGGTACCATTCCCTAAAAAGCTTTTAAATATTTGCCGATGGTGAGGGACTTTAAGACTAAGTAACACCGCATGACTGGAATGTTTTAAGGCGTTAATTCCGTGTTACATAGTGTTAGCGACGTGCATGTGCAACTAAATAACAGAAAATAGACACATTTTTTCTAAATAAAGGCTGTATTAAAATTAGTCTTTATATGTAGTTGGATCATTAGATCGTTACTGTCACTTAAAGTATCCTTGTAGACCATTTCTTATTTGATAATTCAGCGATGGATGAAGGTACGAAAATCGATATTTTCGAAAAAAGCTTATGCAACGAATTAACATTGGTAGTAGAGATAAAAGGAAAAAAGCTATGTTCCGCTAAGATTAAGAATGCATTAAGCTAAAAGTAAAATGCATTTGCTACACATTATAGATAACTTTCAGTACAGACAAGAAGTCGTTTATTTCCAAACTGGGAAAAGCAGAAGTCTCCAAGATATTTATTGCATAGTCGGTTTATCAGGTAAAGATTTATATTTCCAGCAGAACGGTGGTGGCAATAAATGACACCTATCTTTGGAATTCCACATAGACTCATTCATCTTCGCATGTCATTTCATCATTCTTAAGACAAAAAAATTTGCAGCAGTTTTTTTTTTTTTTTTTTGTGGGGAAATTATTGTTAATACAAAAAAGGTGTAATTGTCATAATTAAGGTTATTATCAAATTACTGTTATTGGAAGAAGTTAAATGGCAGTTGATTATCTGACCTCACCAAATGAATCTCAACCAAAAATGTAATAACTTTATGAAATGATTCTTTTCTTTAAAAGATGGCGAGAGAAGTGAAGATAACACTTCCGTGTATAAGTGAAGATAACACTTCCGTTATATCAATCCGAATTAATTCTAGAAAAATTATCACTTCTTTAATGACTGTTACAAGTGGAGAAACCCTAACAACGATATCGATACTGGAATAATTTTAAATCGATGAGCTACATTAACCGGGTAAAAGGAATAAAAAGCTAACAATAAGAAATAATAGCTCAAATGATAATTATGTAAAATATAAATTCAATAAGAATTTTAATTTGAGAATTTTTAGAAAGAAACAAGACAAGAAAGTTTCTTTTTTCAAACAAAGTTTCTTTTTTCATCAAAAACAATTTTATTTTGTTAATAATAAAATATAGTAGTGCACATTATAGTTCCTTTCTCCCAATTGATACCAATAGTCTTCACTAGTCTGATGGCATTAGAAACCGGCTTTCACCCAATTACAGCAAAGTAACATACGGAAGGTAATTTTCCATGGGCGTGTATAAGTGAAGATAACACTTCCGTTATATCAATCCGAACTAATTCTAGAAAAATTATCACTTCTTTAATGACTGTTACAAGTGGAGAATTTATGTAAGTTCTACATCGTCAGTTATGATTCACAGGAAATGAATTAATAGGTTGAGTACAAAAACCCTTTCTTATTTTTGCAAATAGCTTCAATGCTCTCTTCAGTTCTTTATGGTTTTCAGTTTTATACCTAGATTATTGGGGTGGCAAGTAATTTATTGAAAATTTAAATACAAATGATGTGAATATATCTGAATCTAATTAAAAATCATACATGTATACATAAATTGTGCGGCTATCTATTTATAATGTATGTATGTTTCATGCCTCTTAAAAAAACTGTGTCAAATTCAAACCAAATTTTGCACACTTATTATTTAAACCAAGATAAATAATACTGTAAATTTTTCATAGTTCAAAAGGAAATTGAACATTTAGTTGGAAATTAACCAAAGTTTCGCCTTTTTTTTTTCCCATAGTAACTTCAGAAGAAATATTTTTGAATTATCTTTAAAAACTCAAACTTTTATCATTTCAATTATATCAGTTTCATTTCTGTGGAATATTTCTTCCAATTATTCTTAATATTTTTTATTTTAAATTTAAACGCGTTACTGCGAATTACTTTATCACAGTTTTTTTTATTACTTTTTTATTTTAACACACATTTTTTTTTTCATCTGTGTGAAAGCAGTGATTTAACGTTGACTAAAAGCAGGGATAAATCAACAGATTAAATGGAGGCAAGAAAAATAAAGCTCTTGCGAGCAAATAAAACAAATATTCGACGATAGCAGCGATTTTTTTTTTTTTTTTTTTTTGCATTATTTTGATGGTAAAATTAAATATTTTTGGTTTTCAACGAAACCAATTTCATTTTTGAGAGATTCTTATTTCATTTGTTATTAATTTTTTTAGAAAATTTGGCGTAGATTATTTTGAAGTAAGGGAATTTATAAGGTACTCCTTTGCTGGGTAACGTTAATACTTTAACTTACCACCCACTATTTTTTTTTATTTTTCATTTACATAAATACATATCTCTTGACAATATTTTTTTGTTTTATTTAAAAGAAAACATAAGTGACGACGAAGGCTCGGTAAGTAAATCTCATGAGCAAATGAAATATTTTTTTATTGGAGAGCCAGAATAAGTACGAAGAGAAACGTATAAAATTCAAAGAAAACTTTAGAAGCAGAGAGAATTAACAATTTGAACTCTCAGTAAAAACAACTGTATCGCAATTTTTAAAATTCAATACTCTCTTATTAGAACAGTTTTGTACTTCATAATATTGTATAAAAAAAGTAGTTTCTATGTTAAAAATATAATACATGAAAGGATTTTAATATGGAGCAACGCCGGATATATCAACTAGTTCTTGAATATAGACAGCAATGTTATTCAGATATTACCTACCCGATCTTAAATTTTTCGGATAAAAATTCATATTAATTTTTTTTACTCACTCCTTAACAAATAAGTAATTTTGGAAATGCGGTCAAACAATTGTTGGAAAACTGCTATTGAAACAGAAAGAATAGCTCAAACTTCTAGAGTCATTAAGCTTCAAGATATATCCTAAAAGAAAGTTCCATTACTCAGCGAACCGTGCAAAAGTTCAGCATAAAAATGGAGAAGAGAAAAAACAAATTTGGCGCTTTCTTATTTGTATACATAAAAAGCAAAAATTATTCATCATATTTACTTGATTGAAGATCCTGGAAAGCCAAAAATTTTAGATAAGAAGAAAGAAATGCAAGAAAATTACTATTCCCGAAATTTCGTAGAATTCCGATTCTAACTTATGTAAGAAACAAATAATTTCAACTTTCACATGTTTTGAATACGAAAATTAAATATTATATAGAAAATTTAATTAAATTTAACAATATTTTCATTTTCTTTCAAAAGATAAAGAAAAGGAAAATAAGAAGTCGATCGGACCTTTTCAACTAGTAAACAATATTTAATTAAACTTTTTAACCATCAGAAATGTACTCTCTGATGTAACATATAAATATACATTACTTTTTATTTGTAACTATAAGCTAATGGGCAATTTTAATACTTTCCCACTCATACGTTTAAAAACTTTTTTAAAAAAGAGTGAAAAACAAGAAAAGAATCCCTAATATTTACATACATATCATTGAAAAAAAAATACTTATTAAATTGTAACGATGAAACATCAGAATAATTAAAATAATTGTGAGCAAAATGGAGTATGTCTTTCTAAATTCAGACATTTTACACTCTTTCCCTCTTCTTTATGAAACAGACAGAAAAAATCACAACAGTAATTTTATCTATAAAAACTTTTCAGCGGTCTCAAAACAGAATAACCAAACATTAATTAGTGATAAATAAAC
Organism: Argiope bruennichi; assembly: GCF_947563725.1. NCBI lineage: Eukaryota > Metazoa > Arthropoda > Arachnida > Araneae > Araneidae > Argiope > Argiope bruennichi. The sequence continues at coordinate 124,216,165 of NC_079162.1, forward strand.
AAAAACATATTAAATTTAAAATAGTTACACAGCTTTTGTTATGCATAACAAAAATGATGAATTTCTTTGATTAAGAATTTTTTTTAATTATTTGATTTTTTTTTAATTACAAATATTGGCAAGTCTAAAGCAAAACGATGTGAAAGTTTTTGTGGCCCTATTAATTTTTTAAATAAATCAAAGTCGAGGTGACACTTTGAATTTTAAAAGTCCCATTTCAGGTTGTTATCAAAATTTCAACAAAAGCATTCCGACGTGGGAAGATCGAGATCATGTGTTCAAAAGTATTTGCTTCCAAAATTCAGAAAAATGAAGGTAAGCACCTAGTATGTATACTAAACTCACGACATGATGCAGTATGTATTTTTACATTTTTCAGCACAACTAATAACAATACCCGCCAGCTTTTGTAGCTAGACAATAGAATAAATATATGTGGAGGCAGGATTTTAAATTTTAAAAAAATTTCGTCCCGTTATACAGTGGTTCTAGTGCATGTTTACGAATAAATAAAATTTCTGCTTAGCATCTAACAGCTGGGGATGCAGAGCAGCAGGTTTCATCCAAAAATGCCTACAACAAATATAAAATTGTTTACTACAGGAAAAAGAGTCTTGTGATGTAAATCACCTGCTGATGCTAATGCACCACTATGCCAACTAATGGAACATCATCGTTGTATCTACTTCCGCAGGAATGTTCCAAGTTCCACCCCCTACTAAGAAGATTTTTTTTACCCTAAGGGTGAAAGTACGGCTTGTAAATTCATTCCGGCTCATTTTTGAGGAGAGCTACTTTCCAAAGGTAAAGAAGGGATTCGACCCCCTAACACGACTTCACCTGCCATTAGTTTCCCAGTGCCTTTGTAACACAAAAGATCCCCATGGTGTCCACAGACAGAATGAAATGGGTTGTATAATTCAAAAAAGATCCCCATGGTTGGGAAGGGAAAGACATGAAGTACATTTTCATCCATCTTGTACAATTCTTCCGTTTGGGCTTTCTTTATTTCTTCATGTTCAGAATCAAAGATATTCATTTCATAATTTCAGACTATTAATGAATTTTTTTACTAAAATTTTGAATTAGTCTGTATTGTAACTTTGAGATACAATTAATATTATTTTTATTATTCTACGAATGCGACAAAAAAAATAATAATAATAATTTTCTGGCTTTGCTATCGCTATGTAGACATTTTACTCCAAAGTTATTAATACGAAGCAGTGACACGAAAAATGGATAAAGAAGCATGTATTCGCCAAATGAAAAGCCCAATCCTTGAATGATATCTGTATCCATGTTTTGCATACAGCTTCATTTTTTCCCCAAACCAGACCCAAAAATTAATCTAATTTTCTTGAAATTATTCTTTAAATAAATAAAATGGAAAATCGCAAAAGCATCATTTGATATCAAAATTGGATTATTAAAAAAATCTATATATCTTAAAATCAAGAACAAAGGAATACTGAAAACACAATTTTTGCTATCATTTCTTCATTTCGAGCTTTCATGTTGCCACGTTTTATGGGCATTTTTTCCGATACTTCTCAGACGCTAGAAGGATTTATTTGCTTTAGGGACTTTAGATAATTCCAGTATAAGAAATAGAAAGATACAGAATACATGCTTTCATGCTCAAAAGGGTTTGACCCCGAACTTAAGAACCTCCATTAAGTACCTATTGCTGACAGAACCTTAAATTAATAGACTTGGCCTTAGCCGAGTGAAGAATTCCCCGAATTTCCTTTGTTTTAAAAAATAGATGAATCAGCTAAAATGAGCTTGCGTGTTTTGTTGCATTGACAAAATATGGTACAGCCACGATCGTCGCGGGGGTTTGAAACGTGCTAAGCTTGTGTCAGCAGATTATTTAGAATGTAAAAGCTCAAATAATAAAGCTGAATCAGGTCATTTTTTCGCTATGTGTGGGCGCCTGAAATGTTAATACTGAGTGGCTGGTTGAACTTTGCTGAACGAGTTGTTTCAGCACCTTAATGAAGGGACTCAAAAATAACGAGGAGAGTTTTTTTGTGGGGGGGGGGAAGGAAGGATTCCTGTAGCAATTACTACTTAAATCATCATACGAGAGCTATTTGCGCCATATTAGAAGGAGGCGGTGACGTAGTGGCTCAGTACAAAGGATAATGGTGATTCATTTAGATGCTAACAGCCTCTAGACGAGATAGTTAGAGTTGAATCAGGTTTTCTCTGGCGAAAATAACACGCTATTCCAATTGAAAGCACCAAATCTTTCATCATTTGTGGTTTAGGATAGGAAGCAATACCGCAAGAAGTTGCAAAGAATTGAAACCTTGACGAAACACCAATTTTCCCTGAAAACAATTTGGGAGCATGAAATAGAAATACTTACTTCTTTTCCACTGTTAAAATATCTCGGAACCGATTTTGTCATTCAATTGCAAAAAATGTTATTCTTTTTACCGTATTGGGTAAATAAGCATAAATTTAGAAACTGCTGAATATATATTACATTTTTAAAAGTATATTATGGTTTAAATATTTGGTCGAAAAACATTAAAAGATGTGATAAAATGAAATTACATGACAAATTATAGTTTTAATTAAAAGTCAGTCCGAAGCAGTTGTGTAACAATAATTTGTAAACAAGAAAATCTAGTTAAATCATTATTTAACTTAATAAAGTCATAGTTTCTTCCTCTTAAAACAAAAGTACTAAAGGATTCCAACAACACTCGTCATATTGCTTTCGTGTTGAAGACAATAAAATTACTTCATGATTTCACTTCAGCATTAGACAATCATATACTGATTTATTTTCGCAGAAATTATTATTTTATTTTTTACGTAAAAGATTACAGATTCTTCAATAGCCATTGAAATTTTAGTTATCTTGCTTCTCCATAGCGAAAAAGCCTTGAACGTTTCCAGAAAACTTCAAAATCGAAGTTTTCCTATAATGAAAAGAAAGATTTTGCAATGATGAAGGGAATTTCTTTTTATTTATTTATTTTTGGTAACAAATTATTTTAGCAATGCAGCTAGATTGCAGATTAACATAATGATAGCTGAAATTCTTCCATAATTTTTCTAGCATAAAATTACTTGCATTTCATCTTTCAACGAAAAGGGCCCCCAACCCATCAAGATTCAGATGTTGGTACCTCTACTTAAATTAGAAGCTCCCACAATGTTAGATTGGACGAGCAAATAACACTGATTTACCCTGAATCACATGACCACCAAGATTCCGGGATCTCACTTAATCGGATTTCTTATAAACATATGAGGACCTATATGGGGTCTTTGCTTTAACCCCATATAGGTCCTCATAGCCAAAATGAGTCCATGATTTTAAAGAATGCATCAATGCTGCGTTTAGTATTATTGACAGTGTAAATCTTCAAATTGTATAGAACGAATTTTACAACAGATTCAATGTTTGTCGAGTAACGAAAGGTTCACATATCGATCATTTATAATTAAAAACAAAATGGGAATTAAATATAATAGTTTTGAAAATATAAATATTTAATATATAGTCATTCATTTATTTATTTTAAGCCTGTAATTTAAATTTTAATTCTTTGGTAAAAATAAGTAGAGACTGCATACTTTTGGAGACACCTTAATAGACAGTAAAACATTAATTTAGGAATGATTTTAAAAATGCATAACTACAAAGAAGATAAATAAAAGTTATGGATACATTTCTTCTATAGTAAACGATTTTCCTCACATGCAAAGGTATTTATGGTTTTCTTTTGATTAAAGAAAAAATAAAAATGGGTTTATATGCAGATTATTGTTAAAATAAAATAAGGTTTTCAAAGAGAAAAAGCAAGATTTATTCCTGAAAACCGCAATGTTTTAGCATAAATAAAATTAAATGCAAGAACCATAAATAAGAAATTAAGCTCGCTCTTATGGTTTTGATCTGGGCATCATTACTTAGTACAAGACTAAGAAGAAGTGTATACAGTATACTAAGAACAACTGTCACATATCGCCTCTCTTGCATATTTATTTTCAAGGTTTTTATTTAAATTGGCTACACTCAACTTTCTTTTTCGAAATTTGTAAATGAAAACAACGATGTTTCTTAGCACTAGTTAAAAATCTCTTTGGAATTGCATTTTTGAAAAAGGAAAAGATTATGCATAACTTTTGCGATGTTCGACATGCGAAAAGGGCCACCACCAACGCCGCAATAAAAATTCATAATCGCATTTCCCAGACCCTTCTTCTTGCTTACACTACATAAATCAGCTCCGTTCCAACACCGCCTATCCTACCCGCGTCTCAACCGATTCGAGGCATTCAAGAGGAACTGAACATCCTCGGATTTGACGTCACCAAAACGGAAAGACACTTTCTTGCAGAAGGCTTTCTTGGGGTGGAGGTAGCTGAAGCGTAACCACAGCAGTGATAAAATCTACTAATAGCCTCTCAAGTGTAAAAAATGAATCCCTACCAATAGCACCAGAGTAGGCGGGGTATAGAAAAAGACATCCAGAGGAAATGACGAGGTTTTGTCTCCAACAGACGTCAAGACAGCAAAGAATATCTCGGAGGGGGGGGGGGGATAATTGGTGGCAGGCGATAATGCTTTTCCGATCCATTAGAAATTTAATTCAGCGCCATCCTTCGCATCTACTAATATACACCTGGTGCATGACTGCATGCTAGCTTTAAATTCTACAGGACAGTGTTTCATCAGTCATTTGCACTCACTAGATCCGAAAGTGCATTATTCTGGTATATATTGTGATAAATTTGGAGCAGCAAAAAATTATCATTTTAGTTTTGAGAAAACATCAAACCAATGAAAAGATAAAAAGGCCGCCAAATTTATTTCTTACATATTGTGAAAACACACATCCGCAGTTTCATTACTAAGCATGAGGTGTCCTATGTATCTCGAGTCATTCGAACGCAATAGCCATTTAGATTGCATTTAGACTTTTTATCTTTATATTTTTTTACATCTTCATAAAAGGACTATAATAAAACTATTAAAAAATCATATATTCTAGCCACTATAACCCTTAAGAAATTAATCTGAGTTTGGATTGGACTGGTAACTAGATTTATGCAGAATCAGTCAAAAGAGACTAGGATTCTTATAAAATATTTTTTAAATTTTATTTTACATCTATCGCATAATTTATAGGCTAACAAATCAGACAACAGGCGTGAATTGCTTATTATACACATCATATTCCACAACATCTTTCAGAAACAACCCAATAGATTGAAAAATAATGTCTTATCCGTACTTAATTGTGCATTTACAGATAAATTATTTTATGGGAACCCATTTTAAAAGATCCCACTAGTCAGTTTAAACAAGACCTTACAGATGCGGACACAAAATTCAATAGAAGTGATACGCCTACTTTAATCATATAATAATTATCAATTAAATCAGCAAGAAGAATCAGGATGTCGAAAGATGTAGGAAATGAAGTAAAATGCGTGGGAAGAGTTTATTAAGATACAGAAGAGGTATGTTTTTTTAAATAACCGCAAAGGAAAAATGTAAAACCATTTGAATTGCGTTATACTGATATAGTTTACAATATAATTTCAAAATGGCCACTTTTTAAAATTCTGTTTTATAGTTTAGGTTTTTTACTAAATGCTGCATTGCAAGTAATTTAACATACTGTGAATAATAATAACGAACTTAATTCAATGTAAGAAAATAAAAACTTCAGGATAAACTATATAGTAATTATTATAGAAATTAAAGCCAAAAACGTAAATAAAATTTGATAAATAAATTTTTAAGACGGTATTTATTTATTACTAATTGTCGGCACTGGGTCATTATTCAATGGCTCGTTAAAACTTTGGTAGCTACATTGAAAACAAAAGCTTTCATATTAAATATTTTTTAAGTTTTCTAACTGCAAAAATTCACATTTTTTAATTGCATCTATTTTAAAATTTGCTTGCAAAATTGAAAATCAATTCTGTTTAAATGCTGCAAAATATTTAATTTACATGTAAGCAGAAAAGATGCTTTTAAAAATTTAATAAGATTGGAAAGCACTGCATTAAAAAAAGTGCTGTATTTTTGGAATATGAATTCATTATTTCATGAAAATGGTTGCACCTCTTAAATGTATTCTCCCTTTCAGGCACACTTCCGAACAATCAATTATTTTTTTTTTTTCATTTATTTTGAAACATGTATTTTAAGATATACCATATTTTCTCTGTATTCGTGATACAAAACTCAGCAAACTTGTTAAAACCCAAAAAGATCAAGGAATCTAGAAAAACAGAGAATTTACAAATTATTCACGTCAGCGCTTAGACTTAACATGAACGTGAAGGAATTTATACAAAGTATTTGTCTTTAGCCTTTGCAATGCGAGTACTAGACTACATACCTAAACATCTTCCTACATCTTCAAAGCCTGTCATATTCATCAACAGTACACTATCCATAATTAACGAAGTGTTTTGACTCGCGTCACAGAAAGCTTCCAGAATTTTAAATATTCCCGGGATCTTTTGAATTCCCTGATTTTTGACATTTAATAATAAACGCTAATGCAACATTCTTAAGCTATGAAGTCAAATACCTTCCACTGACAGCAAACAAATTCGAAGCAATTAGTTTTCAGAGATTTCTTGTTGGCGTAAAGTGTTGTGAACTGTGATATATCTTTACGAAAAAGGACCGCTCGTGTTTGTAAGTGCAATTAACAACTTGTATGTCACATCTTGTCCCAAAGGCCTAATTTCTTGCGATCTATTTATTATTATCATTTGAAATGAAGCTTCACTTCAACAAATTCTACTGATCAGATAACAGTTCAGTAGATACTTAAGCCATTTTTTAAAAAAAATCTTTCTGCATATCTTAAAATTTTTAATAGTCATAAGAATATTGTTTGGTGAAATATATTTTAATCCCTAATTAAGTAAAAAAAAAAAATACTATTTAGTTTTAAACCAAGGTTTTACCTAATAAATTGTGTTCTTAAGTAAAAAGCTTTCAAACTTAGATTTTATTATGAACAAACGAACATAGCTGGCAATTGCAAGATAAAAATACTTTCAACTTCCTCAAGTATTTCTTTTCATTTATTTCCCCTAAATTATGCAATAACAAAAAAGAAAAAAAAGTGAAAGAAGATGGTTAAAATGTATATACTTTGGAAATCATCCATTCAGTTTGCTACAGAATCTGCAATATTCTATGCTTTTACGCTACAGCCTTTTTCCAGTAAAGATCTTATTGCAATCTTTACTAGTAAATGATGTTTTGACGATTTTGGCAACAGTTTAAAAAGAGTTCCAACATAAAAGAAAAAAGCGTTCAAATTCGCCGGAAAAAGCCGTGAAACCCCATGCAAATATTATATCTATTCATCTCGCCTCTTAACATAACTAATCTACTCATTCATAAAATGACTGAATCATAGCGCTCGTTGTAAGGTAATTTGCATTATTTTTCATTTATACTTTACTATCAAGCCTTCACAGAGATGGCGCTCACTTTGACATATTTTGAAATACACCCAAACATTTCAAATAACATATACACACAGACAAAAAAATGATAACAAATATTGCATAAAAGACACGCCGACTAACTGCCAGCGAGTCCAATGTTACATGGCGAAGACTGATAACTGCTCGAAAAGGAAAGCAAAAAGATAGCAGTCCTTTCACTTGTTATGTAAAGTTTGTCTAAGATGTCGGCACACCCGACAATTACTGAAGGAGGGGAACATCACCCCCTTTATATCCAATCATAGAGCATCTATCAGCACTTTCGCAATGTCAGTAGCGTAAAGAAACACGCCCCTTTTCGTGGTCAATTTTTCTATTTTGTTCTTCAGTCTGAAGACGGACATTCTAATCGAATTGGTCAAGGATGCAAAGCGAAAAGGGTGATCACACGTCTGGGTGAGAAAAAGGGGGGAAATCCCCAGACTTCGCCTTTCGTCCTCCTCCCCCTGACTCGATCATCAACTGCGGTAACTGGTTTGGACAGGAGATGACGTGCCAAAAGTTGGAACTGGCTTCAAAAGGAGGTTGATTTATAGATGGCATGTTTATCAAACATGATAATAGAACTACCGTTATTTGTTAAGGATACGTTTTCGGTCCATATTATATGAGCTGCGTTGTTTTATGTGGGTTAAAAAAACGACATGAAGCAAGCGGGTGTTTTCAGATCATTTTTCTGTAACAGAATTTTGACAATATATCTCCTTTCTTATATATTTTTCTTATTTTTTTTTTTTTCATTTTATATTCAAGTTTCAGAAGGTTATGTGGATATGCAATTAGGATGAAGCGCTTACCTCAAAAGTATAAATAAGTTTAAGATAAAACTAAATAGATTAAAGATAAATGAAAAAAATGTTTTAATTCATTGCATCCCCTGGTGCGCAAATTTTGCTTTGATCGCCTTATTATTAATTTATGAGTTTATAAGTAACAAAAAAATTAAGTAATCTGCTAGACATTCAAATAAATATTTAATTCATTCTATCCATTATCCAACTTTTATGCGACAGACGCGAAAAATGTATCGCCTTAAGAATTGAAGTAACATTATGAGCATTGTTTCGTCATGCTTATCTGCTAATAATCAGTTTCGTAAAGAAATAAAAGACAATTTAACATGAAATACAGTTTTCTCTTTTGGTTAACATATTGCATAGCAATGAATAATAAATTTTTATGCAAGTGCGCAACCCGGATTGCTATACGTTCAGATCAAATTAGTAACATTAAAATCAAACACTTTCTATAAAGATGAGATCTTACAAAGTTCCTTTACATCACAAGGAGTATTATAATGAACTATTTTGCTAAATCATTTCCAATTTGAATTGAAAGGTGCATTATAATTAGTATCCATATTAATAGTAGATTTTCTATAACATATACGAAGATCAATATCTGTTGAACACTTTCGGCATAATACAGTCTCGTTCCCAAGCCAGATCTTTACTGGAATTGGGCCTCAAACCAGAGAAGTTCTGAATCTGAAATTAAGATTTTTGCCACAAAATCATAGCGACCTCCGTTACAACGAACCAACTTGAAATTTCTAGAATTTGCAAGGAAACACCAGAGAATTCTTCTATATAGTGTACGAAGACAACATGCTGGCCAGTTGCGAGCTTGTGTTCATTTATTAATTGCAAATATCTAAATGAAATTTGAGTTGATTAAAATTGTTTGAGTTTTATTAGAATTTTCCTTATTTTTTTTATTTATATTGTAATTAATTTTTAAGGATTCGTCAAATTTACGCCGTTTACCAGAGCGTATTCTGCAAATAAAATCTTACTTTGCTTCATTTATCAATATGCTTAATGTTGACCTGTCAAACTCTTTAACGCAACCAATATTTTTTCTTAACAGCTGAAAATAAATTTATTTGCAGAGTGAATTTATTAATCGGGTGATTATTCTAAAACTTGAGTTCAAATACTCAAAAACTGAATTTCAAATGATATTCTCATTGGAGCTCAACATTTGCAGTATTCCACATTGTACTTTCAAACAAGACATCAATCTAACAAAAGGATACGGGGGAGCTATTGTATAGTTTTAGTTTTATTTCTATGTAAGCTATCATCACTCAGAAAAACAGGAACAATTAATACAACAAAAATGCCACACAAAGAATTAAAATTAGAAAAAGTAAACATACCTTTAACAAAGATTCAAATGGCAAAACAGTAAACAAACTTATTTGCATATTTGTTTTTTTTTAACTAAACTAACTGTAGGTACCCTACCAATTCTAACACCACTTACAAGTCAACCAAATAATCCTAAACACAGTTTTGTATGGCTGTTCGAATGAAACAGGTAACATCTTTCTTGACAAGCGCCCAAATTCCTAAAAGTATTTAAAGAGAACAGACAGACAAATTAAATTATATCAGTGAAGCGATTCAAACTTGTCTGTGGGGATTAGGATTTCTACCTTGAAAGCGCCTGCAAATACGACTATGTAAACTAATTAAGGAGTTTCTGTAATTTAATATCTCAGTAGGGAAGCCAATCGATACGAAACTATACATTGTGGGAAGTCACCGATATTTTTCCTCACACAAACGAAATTCACTTAACGTTTTTAAGAAACGCGGGTTTCCGCTTTAGAAGTGGAACTAAAGAAATAGCCAAATCTTGAGAAATTTCTCTGGAATGGAGAAAACAACGAAAAAAAAACAAAAACAATACTTTTCAAGTCACTAAACTCATTCTCATTGGTCATATTACAATCCCTTGAACATACTCTTAAAATTTTGATATTATTTTATCAATAAGCTTTTATTTTATGAAAGGTGTAAAAGGCAGAACTTTCATCGGACAGAATTAACTGATAATAAGGAATCATACACTGCGTAAAAAAAGTAGAAGGACACTTGATTTTGTAACAATAAACGAAAAATATTTTATTTTTACTAAAATTTTTTATTAGAAACATTTAACAAATATTTCAAAAATACAATTTTAACATCAGAATTATGATGTTCAAACATAAAATATTAATGGCAACAAAAATCGTTTCACTTTTTTGAAACTTTGTAAAAAAAGTAGAAGGACAGTATTATAATGAATGAAAAAATAGTGACTTTAATAAGGAATGGTCTTCCCATTGGCCTTTATAACTTTAAATATTCTGTTTGGAAGTGAATTGTATAGAGTTTGAATTTCAGTTTGACAAAAATTGTCCCACGAGTCATTCAATGCTTCTCGAAGCTGAGTTTGCGAATCAAATTACCTTCCATCAGCATAAACTCAACGAACTAGCATTGCCCAGATGTTTTCCACTATATTAAGGTCAGGACTTTTGGCTGGCCATGGTAAAACATCCACATTATTTGTTAGGAACCAATTTTTGACTCCAGTCGCGGTGTGAATGGAAACTCCGTCTTGCTGAAAGTTCCACTCTTCACCCCTCCCATGTCAGAGGCATAAGGAAGAGGCTCGGAATTCAGCACTTGAATGTGGTCTGTATGTTTTTACCTACCATTTAAGAAAACCAGACTTGTCCTTCCTCCGTATCCAACAGCCAACCAAACCATTAAACTCCCTCCTCCCATTTGTCGTGTTGAATAGTATTCGTCTTCAGTCCCAGTCAATGCCAGTAGTGCCGATATCCGTCTGGACCGTCTACGTTAAATTTCTTTACATCGAAAAATATCACAGAAGTCCATTCTGTAGTCCAGGACATGTGCTCCTTAACCCACGCTAAACGGTTATCAATGTGAGCTTGTTTCCACTTAGGATGATGTTTCCGTTTTTCGAAAATGAATTTTTTAGATCTTTTTATATAGTTGTAAACTGTTTGTTTCGTCACATGATTAAGTCCTGCTTGATTTCTTGCCTTTGAAACACTTCCTTTGTTCTTCTTCAGCACATGAGCAAGTTTTCTTTCATCACGTGGTGTTTAATTCTTCGGTGTACCAGTCATCTTTTTATTTCCATTTTTATAAAGATTTCTGATAAAGTTTGAAACTGTATTGGGGCTCACCTGCAACAATCGAGCAATCTCTCTAACACCTTTACCATCATTTTGATATGCGGAAATTTGCCCTTTTTGCAAATCGTTCAAAGGTATTCCTTTAGGCATTTCTGAGAACGGAGAAACAACGTAACTTTTAAACAAATTAGATTTTTTTGACAGAAAAGGATAAACAAAGTATAAAATCACTATTTAAATAAAGAGCAACTCACTAAATTAAATATATTAGCAAGTGTCCTTCTACTTTTTTTACTCATCGGAAATTATATATACTAATTTTCTTTATAATACTAGTGGTAGATGTTTAATTTTTGCCTAAAATGAAAACAAGGGTTATTAAATTAAATCTGCATAAATATCTAGTAATTGGGAGAAAATAAGAGATATTAATTGGCAAAAAGACACTGTCCTTCTACTTTTTTTACGCAGTGTATATAGGTACTATAATGACCACCAGTAACTAAAGAGATCTCATGAAAACAAGGCCACTAATATTCGATTTTGGCAATAAAAAGAATATAAGAAGACACATTTCTGATCAGAGGAAAAAGAAACCAAAAAAATAAACGGCAATTATGTTTAAAAAGAAGAAAGTAGAATTAACCCTCCGCACTCGGATGGTGCCTCTTACTCACCATTCAAGACGGTGCATCATTTTAATGTTTTATTTATTTTCCAATTTTGTCTTAAAACGCCTACAGTATCGTAAAAAGATGTAAATTAATTTTTCAGGGAAATTCAACTTAAAACAATTATATATATATATTTCGGAACAATAAACAAATATTTGTATTAGGTGAATAATTGGGCATCGAATTACTTTTCCGAATACAAAAGGTTAAGTTTTAATAATACTTGTATATATTACTTGCAGAAGAATTGAAGGAAATTAATTAGAAATATGTCAAATTTTTAAATTGCTTCTTCACAAAAATATTAAAATAAGCAATCAAAAACACTTGATCTCATACAATTCGTTTTATCACATTATTTACACTAATTTGGAATATTACTTTTTGTTTTGATATCAGTAAATTTAACAGTAGAAGTACGCCAAAGTAAAAAACATTCCCACAATGTTGAAAATTTCTCACTCGTTTGTAGCTTTCTTCCAGTCAATTAGACAGCAAGACAATATAAAAAAAATGCCCTAAAGTCAGAATCGGAGCATCAATCCAAAAACGTAAAAATAACAATAAAAGATTTTTTTTTGGTTAATGAATATACCTATTCAAAAATCATTACGTTAATTTAAAGCCACATTGATAAAATGAATAGATTTTTTTTACTACGTCTTTCTAAAGGAAGAGATAAAAATTAATAAAATCTGGAAGAAAATCCAATATTTCCAGCGTTTTTGCTTAGAAATCAATAATTTAAACAAAACAAACAAAAACAAATGCCAATACTGAATTAAATCCATATTAAGAAGGCTAGAAAATATCCAATATTTTTTCAAAACTTCATAAAGGTTTACTCAAATCACTTGATTTATCAGCTCCAAAAGACTCCAAACCACTACGAAAGCTGCTCTTATTTCTCATATACTCTTAATAACATATTCTCTAAATTAATTCACTAAAAACATGAATTCTTTCTTTATTTTTGGATGTAAAAATTAAATGTGTAAAAAAAAAAAAGAAGCATTTTTATTTTTTATTTTTTTTGTTTTAATGTTCCAAAACTAAGCATCTTCGAACCCCCCCCCCCAAACTGAAGAGCTGGTTGGTACGTGCTATCACGTTCTGTTTCAACTAATAATTGTTGAGCGTTGCTATTTTTAATGGATCCGATATCGACAATGATTTGAAACCCTTAAGAACCTGAAAGAATCTGTTCAAATAAAGCTTTATGTGCACACAATAAAACTCAATAAGATATTGTCATTAATTTTATCAGCTCCTGGATTGAGGAGGGACAGGCTTTAATAAAGGGTAAATCTTTGAACAATCCGCACTCAGTTTCAAGAGTTATTTAAAAAGATAAAGTATCTTCAACCTGCATAAAACAGGGCTTAAGCACTGAGATCATCAAAAATAAAAGTGGTCTTATTAACTTAAATGGAATTATAGAATATTAGCTTATAGAATATTTGCTTCTGCATGAGAGCAAAAATAGGAAATTTTCGATCCTTCTTGAAATGCGTAAGATGGTTTTTTTTTAAACTTCTGAGTTTAATTTACTTTTATTATGCTCCTGATCAAAATACTTTAAACAGAAAATGAATATTTTCTTATCCACATTAACCCCTTCGCATACAATGACGAGACTGACTAGGGAATCGAATTACTGAATTTTTAATTTTAAATCTACACTTAAGCATTAAGCAATTTAAAATGCAAAAGTCACTTAAAATCGCATCATTGTTTCAAATGCTCTTATTATTAAAAGAATTAAAATAATTGCTCCAAATAGCATGCGTCAACTAATTAGGAAGTTATTTAAATTCGTATGTCAAGAGGTCAAAGGGTTAACAAGCAAACCACAGTGATAATTAAGTCTCGGATCTTTCATTGAATTAAAATTTAGTAACATTAATGATGCTTTTTAAAATAACTTAAAGTAAATATAAAATATACCTCTTAGGTAAATTTGAAATAAAATGCCATAGCAAATATCGCGCGACATGAATATCATTACAAGTTTAAATTCAATAAATATAGTAATCTAAAAATGATTTTTTATCTTATAGTTTGTGGTAATCACTGAGTAAATTAAATATGGTAATTTCTTTCGTGAAATGAGACCTGCATTTCAAAATCTAAAGATCTTCAGAACTGGAAACTTAAAGGAAAAAAAATCATAGTGCTAAAGTGTTTAAGTCTTTTGAAGGATGTGCGCATCAATAAGGGAAAAATAGCGGAAGTCTCAACAGCTAAAGAACTCCAGTTGATTCTTTGGCATGTATCTAATCGTGCCTACCAGCCATAAAATTTGATAAAGAAAATGGGATTACAGCTTCAATTTCAACCGTCAGAAGGATGACTCAGAAATATAAAGCGATAGAAACTAAGACAGTAATCGTAGCTGAAGGCTCATAATATGCTTTTCTTTACAAAAGATTATTTATTGAACTTCAGTGAGGATAAATAATTTTTGTCGATAAAGAAATTTCAACACACAAATATTAAATAGGACAGATTCTCCCATTTTTACCATGATTTAAGGAAAAAAAAAATTCTATTCCTCCCGCCTTTATTTAGTTTTAACTGTATCGTGATACGGAGAGCAATTATTCCCAATAATGTCCTCGATATTATCATTTAAAACGGTAGCCGCGTTATCACAAACTTATTTATCGATGTTACAAAGCAAGAAATCAAATTTAAAGTTGCACTTCACCCAAATACTTTCATTTTTCAGCAGGATAATGTGGCGATATATACCACAAATGTCATTAACAGTGTGTAGTCGGCTTTTTGAAAATTCCCAACGTCCACTCTCTCTCGGATGAAACATAACAGAAAATGTCTGGCATATTTTATGATTTTTACTAAGATAGCTGCAATGTTTAATTCGGGCCTTGCATTAAGATTGAAAAAAAGTGGCCATCAGAATCTAAAGACTTTATATAATTCCTTATCCAATATAATTTTCGAATTATAAAGACGCTAGTTAGTCATGTAAAATACTGTAACATTGTATTTTCAGTCCTAATTTAAGGAAACAACTTCGAGGATCTGCAAGAAAATTATCATTTTGTTGATAAATCAGTGTTCAATAATTCATAAGTAAGAAATTATTTTCAAAGTAGTTTTGTTTTATAGATGGATGCCCATTTAATAAACTTATCCTTGTAATAAAAAAAATACCAATTTTATTTCATATAAATTGTTTCTTAGGCTATCGCATTTCTTTATCCTGGAAAAAAACCATAAGCCCAATTTTGATTTTAAAAAATTAATAACCAAAATGTTTTTAATTAAAGTATTTATTAATATCGAAAAATTCCACTCTGTATGTCAATTCAATGCCATATTTAAAAAAAAAAAACTAATCGGAACCACATTCTTTGCTGAAATATATATGTCTATATACGTAATAAATATGAATATATATGAAATATGTGAAAGTATAAGTTCCTATACTCAGAACAATAGAATTCAATATAATAAGGCGACGAAATAATATTCCAGAAAAGAGGAACTCCAGAATGACGTCCCAGAAAATAATTCAAATTTAATAATCGCATGATAGAACTTCCGCTCAGTATTCATAGTTATGTTTATTATAATATGGTGGATTGTTGTATTATATCTTATTAGGAAGGTAAAATAGGATGAGAATAAAAAGTTATAGTCCTTATCCTCTGCAATCCTTTAACAAACTATACAATACTTTCTTAAAGCATATTCATTAAAATTTCAAAATGATAGTAAACGGAAAATAAGTAATATATAAATATTTCTAAACTTTTGATAAAATAATGACCGTATCTGTAATGCATTCTTAGAAGTATTTTTTAATGGGCACTTTTAAATGCACTCAAATAAGTTAAAAAGATGTTGGGCTGAATAAAAATTCATAAGCGTTTGTTTCTTCTTTTAAAATTTAAAAATGCACGATGTTTTATGTTATCTGAAAGAATATTCAATCTTCTACAAGATATAGTGTATTTTGATCTTTTAATTTTATTGATTTTTGCATGTTTTCAGATCATTAAAATGGAATATTAAGTGGACAAAGTTGAGCACTTTCGTATAACTTCGTTTTTATTTCTCAGTTATAAGTTCAAATAAAATCACTTGTTTATTTTCATCATTGTTAATTATGAAAAGGTTTTGTACAAAACTACGATAGCACTACATTTTTTTCTACCCAAAAAATGGACCCAAGGGAAAGAAGTTTCAGAAAGTCTGCCTTAGAACTAAGCAATGACGCAAATGTCTAAAGCACAAAATTGTCACTTTAAAAAAAAAATCTCGCTTTTGCCAGAAACCAAGCTTTATAGAATTCCAGCAATGCTAAAAAACAGACCACAACAAACATTTTCCCACGCTGTATAGCCTTTCTACATTTTTCTCATCACCCAAAACTGTTTGAATGCAAGTAGCACGGAAGGGTTGGTTATTTGTTCCTTTATTTATCCCCTCTCCCCCTCCAAACGTCAAATCCTATTCTTTGCAAAGTTAGGTTTCGTTATAACAAACTGGTGCAGTTTGTTTCCTGAAACAACAAAAGGGCACATAACACCTGTGACAGAAATAATAATAGCCTCAAGCAATCAAAGCGCCACCAACCCTTTTTTAGCTTGTTGAAGATGAGCAGATTCCTCCTGTTCCGCGGTTGACACCTTTTGTAAATTCTTCATTTCCATTCACTGATCCAGCAGGAGGCTGATGCGGAACCCCAAAAGGCGGGGCCCATAGCGGGTCCCCCATCAAAGTTGTATACCTAATTTTTAAAACGGCATCCACTCATTTCCTCCGGTCCAGAGGTGTGACAGCAAGGGAAGATATCAAACGAGTGAGTACATTGTCCCGTAAAACGAGCCTCGGTGTTCTCCATTTATAACCAGTTAATGGGACATTTCGAGGGAATCTTTAAATGGTGTGCCTTCGGCGAAAACTGCTTTTGGTTTTTTACTTGCTTTATTTTTTTCCCCCTGAAGGGTTGGCGAAACCCTTTGGGACATTAGTCAGTAGGTAATGAGGGGAAATTTCGTCTCACGCACGACTCGAAAATTTGTATGTGATGAAAAATAGTTTCGCTTCTGTTTTTTTTTTTTGTGAGGTTGTTTTGACGGGTGAGGTGATGAAAAAGAGAATTGGGATATATACAAGATTATTTTATTTTACGCCTCGAAATGGTGAAGTAAACGATGCAATTCAGTTACTTTTCAACAAAATTGGCATTTCATTTTATAATATATTTTACTAAGGGTCAATTACCTTCCCGTTTCATAGAAGTTCAGAAAAGCAATTTTAACTAAGTAAACACAGAGTTGAACAGGCATTTTTGTGGTGGAAAAAACATGAAGTAAACGTATATTAAACCAAGTTTCTTATGTACGCCATATTTTATTTCCACATTATTTGATTTTAAAATGAATAAAACGTTTTTGCCACTTAAAAAAGCTGAAGTCTGAATGGCAGAAAAGAGTACTAGAGTTGGATATAGGTAAATTTTAAGTTAATTTAGAAAACCCAAAGCTTGTTTCCTTTTATTTTTCTGGCAAACAGGAAGTAATCTGAAACGATTATATATATGTAATGATATTTTAAACTCTTAATTTAATCAAAATTAATGTCAAAGATTTTATCTTAATTTAGCCCATCGTAACTTCATTCTAAAATATTCTCTTATTTCGTGATCCAATTCCACTTTCGGTTTAATTAATTCCTCTATAAAAATAATGCGCCTCAATACTACGTATCAAGAGAAAGTTATATCTTCGGTTGCCCTTGAAAAGGTGTCCAAGGTCACACCACGTGTATTGAATTGGCGCCTGGCCAGAAATCCTATGTTATTTAAGACCAGTGATCATTTGCTCGTCCCTTTTTGCCTTCTGTTTTTGTGCCGCGCTGCGCCTTTTTGTAAATAATCAAGTTTGCTTCCCAAGAGAGAATAATTTTATTTTATTTTTTTGTTTTTTTTTTTATTTTCGCAAGGGCCAATACTGGCCAAGCAGTGCCAAACTCGAGTTAACTTAAAATACAAAAAATATACTCGTTACAGTAAGGGGATGTAAAGTTAAAATAACAAAGTGAAAATAGAATTTTAGATATTATGCATGAAATTAATGTCAAGTAAAAATGAAAATACATTAATATGAAAAGGTTCGCCAATTATATCTTTCAAATTTGGATAATCACTGCCGAAATATTTTGCTCTTAGAAAGCGGTATTTAGGGCATTCACATAGTATATGCCGAACTGAAATTATAGCATTACATTTTGCACAAATTGGAGCTGTGTCTGAATGAAGTAAATGTTTGAGTAAAATGAGTATGACCTATGCGAAGCCTTGTTAACACAACACTCATTCTACGGCTGAGAGAGTCATTCTTAAACCCAGAAATAAATGGTTGGATGGAATGCAATTTATTATCGAGTTGCGAGTCCCAAGTACTCTGCCATATACGAAGCGAACATTGCTTTAAAATTTGATCCAAGTCTTGAAACGGAACAAAGGTTTCTTCATTTGAATTTGAGGAGACAATAAACCGGAATTATAAATACGAAGTCTCTTCACTGCTTCGAACCCGCATTCTACTTAAACCAAAAATATGTTACATATAAATGAAATCGAATTCATTTCTTCTTGAAAGCAATGATTATTACAAGTCTATGCGACATTTAGACAAAATGATCAATAAGTAAAATCTACTGCGATTCATTATCACATACACCTCTCATTCATATTTGATAGGAATATTACATATTTAGTATGCGGACAATTCGAATTTTCTCTATGAGCCGTGGCAAACTATATAATAATAAATATTTATAACAAAGAGAAAAAAAATATCAGTTGAATATTATTTTACAGCATAATAATATTAATCAATACGTGATTCAAGCTTGTAAATCCTTCAGATGTAACGCTTAAAAAAATAAAGATTTATTATCAGTAAGTGATAAATATGCCGTATCAAAATTTAAAAGGAAGCAACTGTTTCACTATATGTTCTCACACATGCTGAACAGCCTTTATTTACTACCATAGGTCATTTTAAAAAGACGTGTAGCTACCGAATTAAGTGGGAAAAAAGAAAGAATATATATCTTCCGCATTTAATTTCTTTGACATTTATTTCTAACTTTTTTTAAAGACAGAACCCTCTTCATATTGTTTAAACGACAAATGTACAGACTCCTGAATATTCAGTTTCATATCTTCGCATATAATTCAAGACAGTGAAAAGAATTCACTTAGGCTGCATAAAATCCAGAAGCAGCTTCTCCGTCGGTATATTTGAAAAAGACCGACTTTAGCTTGAACGTCAGTAGATCTGCTTCAACAAGTAAGTAGCTGCACCATTAGATAAATATCGCCACCCAGCGTGGTACTTCGGATTCTATTGTGAACAATGCGCAAGCACACAACACAAATCGGCGGAGCGTGTGCTAAAAGTACTACACTGCCATTATCCTATAACCTGTGTCATAAGCACTACATAGAAAGCTAGATAAAGCGCTACACCCTCTAAGGTTTCCAGATACGACAGGGTGCGGTCGTCTATAGGAAATATTAGAAACAGATAGCAGAATAGTTCGGCACCTTTGTCACCGTCCCTTTTTATACTACATCCAGCTCCCCTTTCCCCTATTATCAATATCTGCCTCACTCCTCTAAAAGGGTACTTACGAACCTACCCATTTTTTCTCCCTCCTTTTGCGTTTAGCTGTGTCTGCCTGAGGTGTCTCCCAGCTTCAAAATTTTCGACCATTTGCAGAGAATTTGGATGCCATTATAACCCAAATATTCTCATGATATTATTTCGGATTGCCAAAGGGCGCCTGTACAAATTCAAAACTTCGGAACTGTTTTAGCAATTCTGTACTATGAAATGTCAAATACGAAAAGGAAAAAAAGTGACTATAAAACTTTTCCTGCTATTTTTCTTATCGTTAGTGCTATTTCTACATGATGTATTCATCAGGACATGCAAGATTATGCATAACAAATGCAAGAGGATCTGGATTTTTCAAACATACAGATAATGTTTTTTTTTTAATTAAAAGCATTTTAGCAGTTCATTGAATAAACGTTGGATAAGAGAAGTATAGAATAAATACAATTAACGTTTTGATGAAATTAAATCAAAATTTTGATATAATATACATCCAGCTGCCAATTTATTTGAAGTGTTTACATTGAAAAGGCATGAAAGTGGGCCTATTCCTATATTTCATTTTTGTTTCATACTCCATATAACAATCATATAGGACAAATCCCACAATTTGTTATTAAATTAGCAATATCTAAGCATATATGCAAGCTAAAATGCCCTTTTCAATATTATCCACAAATGCACATTTTTTCCTAGAGATGAAATTCACAGTTTTATATACACAAAGCGTATAGATACTATTTCTAAGTAATATTTTATACCTGTTAATACCAGCTATTCGCCTTTTGAATTCAAAAAATGGTGATCTGGTCCGGCACGTACTAAGATACACAATACTTGTTTGGGAGCAATTCGTTGAAATAGCTCCCTTCGTCCAAAAGGGAAAACATGCTATTTTCCCTTGGATATTGCTTCATACTCCATGCGATATCCAAAAGATGCTGACTTGAAATTTTTGAAGACCATTCCTTTATTCTTGCAACACGGAGAAATTCAAATTCGTGCATTTTCTTTAGAATTTACTTGGAATGATATCTTGATCCACTCATTATTCATTTGAAATTTAGAAGAATCGTGCTTTCATTCTAATTTTGATAAAGATTTCTCCTTTGCTCATTTCTTCCTTGGAACAAATCAGGCCAATTTTACCTAGTAGAAGGAAAACTAAAATAATTGCTGGAAATTATTTGATAAGAAATTACAGCTAAGAAAAATCGGTGGAAAAGATGAACGCAAATTAAATTTGTAACTAACCTGTTCACCAACGTCAGGATAGGAGATATCTTATTATAAAAGTAATTAAATAACAAACCTTCACTGCGAAAACCATTACTCATTAACCAATTCCAATCAATTAAAGTCATCATCATTATGATAACCTGATTATTGCAAGCGATTCAAGCAAATAATGACTGAAGACGTAATGGAACTGAAGCTCAAAGATTTGTACAGACGATGTAAGAGAGGGGAAAGCACCATAAGAAATCCAAAAGAGATTTTGGAATTGAACGTTAATTTGGACGTCAGACTAAATTGATTCTTTTTCTCTTCCAAATTGCTCATCATTACAAAGAAATAAATTTACAGATTCTTAAAATTCATAAACAATAATTACAAAAATATTTTTGAGGACGTTAAATTATTAGTCTCTTGATGATTCGACGGTTTAAAATTTATTTCCAGCGACTAGTTTAATATTAAAATCCAAAATCATTTGCATTGCTTTCTTTTCTAATAAAAATATTGAATTAATGTAGCAGTACTTGTGCCTTATTTATAAAAAAATGGGACCTTCGTCATTAAAAATCCACTGATGAAGGTGATTTATTAGTGCTAGAATGGATCTATGTTAAACGATAAACATTTTCTATACCAAGCCAGGCATAAGCAGAAAATGTTTCAAGTTTAGATCGGATTTATCCATTAATAAAAAAATAATTTAGATAATTTAAAATCTTAGCTTATGAATCAGTATGCTTTTCTACAATGAGTATAGTACTATATTCGTAAAAGAGAGTGTTTAATTTCATTTAAATTAAATGGTGAAATCAAAATGCGAAAAATCTTATTTTTTAAGCTGCAGCACAACGTAATAAGTCTTTATAATGGCTTTGAGACCATAGAAACAGGGCCCGTTTTGAAAGATTTTATTGATAATTTACAATTATTTCCTTCTGAGGTCTTCTCGATTTCATTCTATTCACCGAAGAAGGCAATAAGGTATACTCGATATCTGCCCATTGGTGCGCACTAATGAAATTCCAAAGATTTTCCAGATCTTGAGGAATAAAAAGTATCATCCATACAGAAACACCTTAATGGAAGTTGCAGTAGGGGGGAAATAATGGCTCCAGGAGTTTATCACTAGTGTCCAATAATGATTGAAGAATGACAAAAGTAGATTCTAGATGATTTCTACTGATACTGTTTCACAATCCAAAATGGGAAGTCAATATGAAGCATCAGTCATATTGAATTACTGCAGTTGGTAGAACTTTTTCCGTCTCTTAAGGCTGATAAAAATAGAGATTCCTCAGACATATTAATTTTTATTTTATAGATAAAAACGAGGAAAGAAATCAGAAAGGCAGATATATCTTAAAAATGGAAGTAAAAGATGCAGCTGGCTCAGAAAAAATATAATTGGCAGTGGTATTTTGCTATGAGTATCATGTAATTACATTTGGAACAAATTCTTCGGGTAGTTAATCGTAATTCATGAAACTAATCAGCATTTAGTAAAAAAGCTGCTCTGAAAATTCATTTAGAATCCAACATCTCCAATATAAATTAATTTAGCTTCGAAGTGAAAAGAGAGTAAGAAAGAGATATGGTAACAAAAGAATGAGTGTTTTGCATAGATTACCTAACACATAAATAATTATACGCAAATTCTCAAACATCGGATTCCTTATTTCCATACGGTTTTATATACATCGGCATGACAAAACAATTCTATATGACCCTTTCAAAAATATACACAGACTATTCATTTATAGAAACCGTAATTGGATTTCATTTTGTTAAGCGGTTCATTCGAAAGAGAAAGATACATACCTTTAATACTTCCCTGTATACACAGAAGACCCAGTTTCCGTCCTTGTCATCAGTATGAAATTAATCTCTTTTACTTACGTCTAGACCAATAATAAAATGCGATCCGTTATACACAATTTGACCAATAAATGCAACGATACTGATAAGTAAATATCCTAAAAGAAAAATGCTTACTTTTCTTTAAATGTTCCAGCTGATTCAAGATTTTGTTTCATTATTATTTTAATGTTTCATCGGAAGTTATTAACCCTTTGCATTCGGGAGGTGACTCATGGTCACCATTCAAGATGGTGCATCATTTTGAGGTTATATTTATTTTTCGATTTTGATTGTTAAAAATACCTACAAAATGGTAAAAAGATGCAAATTAACTTTTAGGAGAAATTCAACTTGAAATAATTATATATATTTTTCGCAACAATAAACAAGCCCTTGTATTAGATGAACAATTTTGCATCGAATTTCTTTTCCGAGTGCAAAGGGTTAAAAATTATTGTAAATGGACAGCGTCCGTTTGAGAACTTGCGACATAGCAGCTTCATACATTAATACCCATTTGCAAACATTCACATCAGGCTAACCTAAATTGGATTTAAATCCCTTTCCGCATACAATGACATGCTTGATACGCGCGTTGAATATCTGAATATTTAGTTTTTAATTTGCAATTAAGTGAAAGTATTAAGTAATTTAAAACAAAAAATCACTTAAAAATGCTTCAAAATCTCAAATGCCCCTTATATTATTATAAGAATATAATATAAGGGGCTATAAATGTCCCAAATATGATGTGTCATCTAATTAGGAAGTTTAAATCCGTTGGTTAAGGGGTTAGTGAGAAGTAAATATTGTTGGATTTTAATATAAATAGACTAAGTTTTTTAATCTCTTAGAAAAGAACATTATTTAATTTTGTAAGCTAATTTGGTCAAAAATTTTCATTTTTTAAGACAAGAAAAAAAATCAGAAGCACTTATAATTTAAAAGCAACATAAAAAAAACTAAATAAAAAATATCAAGTAATACTGTCCATACTGTCAACAAACACACACACACACACACACACACACAAAAAAAAGAATTTTCAGTCATCTATAATCAGAGTTTCCCATTTTTATTTTGATGGTTTAAAAAATAGACTAAAACGACCATACATTAACGGAAAAATTCACACCATTTAGTAAAAATGTTCCACATTACATCATGATTGCAAAAATTGAATAGCAGACAAAATTGGTTGGTTTTGAAATAATAAAAAATAAAAGGACAAATTAATAGATTCAATGTAAAATTCGCAATACTCTCCTTAAATTCGTTCTAATGAAACGCTTCGTAGCAATGTCCTGTTTTAATACCTTATTTAATCGACTTAGTTTAAATGTCGTGTCGGAAAATTCAGCCCGATGATAAGAAAAGATGAAAAGAAAAAAATAGACTAAAACGACCATACATTAACGGAAAAATTCACACCATTTAGTAAAAATGTTCCACATTACATCATGATTGCAAAAATTGAATAGCAGACAAAATTGGTTGGTTTTGAAATAATAAAAAATAAAAGGACAAATTAATAGATTCAATGTAAAATTCGCAATACTCTCCTTAAATTCGTTCTAATGAAACGCTTCGTAGCAATGTCCTGTTTTAATACCTTATTTAATCGACTTAGTTTAAATGTCGTGTCGGAAAATTCAGCCCGATGATAAGAAAAGATCCTTTTCTTCTTGCAGCAAAGCCCAAGACACAGGATGCTAATAAATAGATAAGAAACGAAGAAAATTAATCTCTTTCCATTTATTTCGAGCGGAAATGAATGGATGTAGTTAGCACATAGATAAGAATTCAGATCTAAATAAGTACCAACAGATAAGGATAAGTAGAAATGACGCAGCTCCATCTAAATAAGGCTTGTGAAGCGTGGCGACTCATCAATCAGTATAAGATCAAACAGGGGTCAAGAAATAGCTTCCATGTTTTACTAACTGCTATTTTTGAAGCCGAACTTTATTTCATAAACAAACAACACTCCGAGTTCACAGTATTAGAAAGAATTATGCTAATCTATTTGGTAGCAGATATGAATCCATTATTTTCCGGAAATGGAAACTTTCCACTATCAAATATTTCACAAAACGAATTTTCGTTCCATCACTTATGAATAAAATGACACATATTAATAGCACGAAAACGAATTTTATTTGGATTGCGTATTAACACTTTCAACCTTATAAACACTTCGAACATTCAAGGAACTACTGTAGAGCCAGAATCACAAAAAATAATAAAAGAAAAAAATGAATGAAATTTAATACTGTCTATGAGAGGCGCTTTAAAGACGGCATTTACAAATCCTTCAAGTATTTTCGATCGAATATTCAAACTATCAAAGACATCTTAAACATATACATGTATAATACTTTAAATCTTTCAAGATATTTGATTTTTCTACAAAGCTCAAGATATTTGATTTTTCGACAAAGCTCAAGATATTTGATTTTTCGACAAAGCTCAAGATATTTGATTTTTCGACAAAGCTCAAGATATTTGATTTTTCGACAAAGCTCAAGATATTTGATTTTTCGACAAAGCTCAAGATATTTGATTTTTCGACAAAGCTCAAGATATTTGATTTTTCGACAAAGCTCAAGATATTTGATTTTTCGACAAAGCTCAAGACAGTTGATTTTTCGACAAAGCTCAAGATATTTGATTTTTCGACAAAGCTCAAGACAGTTGATTTTTCGACAAAGCTCAAGACAGTTGATTTTTCGACAAAGCTCAAGACAGTTGATTTTTCGACAAAGCTCAAGACAGTTGATTTTTCGACAAAGCTCAAGACAGTTGATTTTTCGACAAAGCTCAAGACAGTTGATTTTTCGACAAAGCTAAAGATATTTGATCTTTCGATAAAGCTAAAGATATATAATTATTGAGATGTATCATTGGTAAGTTCAAAATCTCGCACAAAAGAATTACTTGAATTATCATCATTTGTCATTGAGTTATCATTAATTGAGTCATCATTATCTACTTGAATTATTATCTCGAGTTAAAAAAAATCTATATATGAATGACAGCTGAGTGTGATATGTCCTGTGAAAAATATGAATCCAATCGTATTATTTTTAATATTATAATATAGAAATTAATAACTACAAAAAAAATTCTAAAAGTTAAAAAAAAGAAGAAAGTTTACAGATATTTTGTTGTTTACTAGCCCACTGAAAATTTACAATAAATTGAAGCAGTGCATATTGTTACATTCTCTTGCTTAATGAATAAGAATATTTTTGAAAACATAATTCTCATTTCTTTAAATAATTCCTCTTCCAAACAAACAAACAATCAGCATTTTTTAAAGAAGTAGCCACCTTTGCCGACCAGCTTGTTCGCCCAGTTTATTAACTTTTTAGGATATTAAAATATAAAATGCATTTTTTTAAAAGAAATTTTACAGATTGTGAATCAAATTATATTTCAAATATACATTAAAAATGAAAAAAAAAATGTACAGAAAAAAAAAAATTGTTAAAAAGTTTTTTTTTTTTTACTTTAAAGAAAATTTTTCAAAAATCATTTTTGTGAGATAATAGTTTTGAAAGACAAGAAAAATTTCTGTCATATTGTTCCATAGCTTACTTATCTAGAGATAAATAATCTCTGGTGTATAGGTTTTTTTTTAACATTTGACCATTGCCATTTGATATACGTAATGACAAATGATTTCTGTGGCATGAATGTTAGATTTTATATATACATAAACTGACTCAACCAGAGATAACAAAACTGAAGGTTTTCATTTTGCGACACATTTTAGCTAATTAAAAAGTAAAATTTATTTTGAAACTTCTATAATTCTGTAGCAATTTACGTCGGCATGATTTTTTTTTGTTAAGATTTCGGATAAAAAAAACACAATAAAAATAATTTTAAAAAATTAGCTTTTTAAAAAAGGAACTACTAAATTGAGTAAATATAAATCGGTTTTCACAGATGAAATTTAGCTGCATTTATTTCTATCGGCACAAATATACCGCCCAAATATTCCCCACTGTATTATTCAAGTGCAGCAAATACACAGTTTATATGTTTCTCATTTATCTATCATTTTCCATAGTTCTGGTTCATTTATAACCACTGCAGTGATAAAATATTTCATTTATACATATAAAGCTTCGCTTTTACGTTGCCCCCCCCCCCTTTCAAAATTTCTGCTTCAGTCATCGCCTTTCTTACTAAAGAGGGGATTTTCCTGGAAAGCAAAGAGGATAACATCTTTGCCAAAAAGTTTTAGACGTAATAAGTAAAATAAAAATTCCAAATGAAAAAAGCAGGAAGTATAGAACACATGGAAAAATCCCATGGCTGGAGGGTGGGAAACGGTCAAGGGCAGGGTCACTTCACCGGACTGACTGTCCTATAAACATGCATTTCTCGAATTCTTATGTTTGCGAGCACTTATGCTTTTCCTTTATTTCTATTACTATTAAAAAAAAAAAAAATGGAAAATGTAACGCATTTTCATTGAAAGATAAAATTGAAATTTTAATAGAATTTGAAAAAGAGGCCAAACAAGATTTTCTAGTTTAACTTCTGGAAGCATTGTATATGTGACAAAAAAAAAAAAAATAAAGAACAGAGCAGCAGCTAATGGCAATGCCATTTCAAAGAAACTGTTTATACAAAAAGGAAAATCTTATAACTTTAAACAAATAATTCTTGTATAAATTTATTTCGTGTATCTCAGAAACGGCTCGAACGATTTGGATGAAATTTTATATTTAGATAAAGTTTTGCTTTTTAAATTTATCTATATATGTGTCTTTCCTAAAAAATTCACATATTTTTATAATTAACTTTTAGAGCCTTTTTCTATCCGCTCTCGGGCTGGACAATGTCATATAGTGCAATCTCGTAAATTCTTGCAGTACTTGTATTGTTGCCATAGGATGATAACCTACTGGTACCACAAAATTTTCTGAAATGGCGCTATATGGTATTATCCAAATAGGAATGCGTTCCGCTCACAACCAATAGCAGTAATGCAATTATTGCTTTAACCAATTCGAATAACATGTTGAACTAAGTGCATTCATGATTTTTTTTATTTAAATGACCAGTCATATGCAAGTAAGATGGAAAATATACTTAAGTATGTGATTCGTATCTAAATATTTTCTCCGAAAAACATGATTTTACAAAAAACTGCCGAGTAAAACTCGATCTCCCAGGTACTTCTCTGAAATAGAGAACATCTTGAAGAAGTTCTTAACTGAAAGCCATGCAGCATACATTTCTGAGAGTAGATCCATGCTTATGGAAAAGTAAAAAGGCAATGAAATCGACGGTAAATGATTATTATTTTTTATCAAATGGTTGTCTTCATAAGTTTAAAATGCAGTATTTAATTTCAAGTCAAATGTCAATCAGGAGTCTAAAGATGTTCCAATGGAAAAGGATGACGAATGGTCAAAAATTTGCCAAGAAAAATTGATGGAATCCAGCTATAAGACATTTACCCTAGTTCATGTAAATGACTTCTTTTATCATTTCATGACTTTGAGAATTTTCACATTCACAGATGACAATTTCCTTGATGGAAAAAATACCTAAGATCAAATGCTTTTTTTACTTCATGCCGAAGCTAATGAAAGTCATCAAATGATTCTTTTGATACTGAGGAAACCAATATGTTATATAAAGATTAAAACATCACCATTAAATTACGAAGCAAATGAAAAAAATTGCGACTATCCGCCACAAGTTTTACTCAATGGCTGAAAAAATTGGTAATGAGGCGAAAAAAAAAAAACAACGTAAAATTATGTTTTTAATGAAACATTGTCCTGTCACTTCTCTAGAGGCTGATCTTTCGGAAAAACGATTTTCTTCCCACCGAACTAATACTAATAAACTATCAAACCTTAGGCCTAGAAATTATAAAACAGCAGAAAGCGTTTACTTCAAGTATTTCAAAGCATCCCGATAGTAAATATTTACAGGAAACTTTCTTTAATGAAACATTTAGCAATTGTTTCATTAAAGGAAGATTTCCAGATATAGAACCAGAGGAATGTGATATCAGCAAAGAAAATGTCGATTAAAGCGACGAAGAAAGTATTCTAGATGAAGATTGAGATTGTGATATCGATATCATAACTTTGGAATTATTCACAGGTGATGATTAATCCATAGAATAACTGGCAAGTGCTAATTCAATGGACGATTAAAAAACAAAGAAGAAACTATACCAATTTCCTTTAAAGATGCAATAGACTTGCAAAAGCGATGCAGTTGAAAATCTTCAAACTTATTTTGTTTGTTAAAACACTAGCGAAAAGCATTCATGGAACTTAACTCAGTTTATTATGCTGTATTTAATAATCGCAAACAATCAGCACGTCAAATGACGATTTTTACTAAGCACTTACATGCATGCACATAAATCGTATGCAATAAAAGAAAAAAATTCCTCTCGGCAACTGGAAGGCAAATATATATTCCTGTACATCTAAGTTACTATCTCCAACATAAATTGTTGATGTTAAAAACAGTCAATATTAGAGCTTGAAAATCACTTTCCAGCCACTAACTTCTGAGATATTGCAGTTATCGAAAATCTTTACATACAAATGTTGTTCACAGTAATCATACCCTATTTTGGCAAATTGGATTTAATTTCCTATCTTCAATATTAAGGAAGTTATAAGAAAAATTAAAATTTCATTTGCTATAACTTCCCCACCATTCCACTCTTTTGAACTAGATGGGCCATTTACGAACTCGTCCCACATTTTTACATTTGTAACAACATATTCCAAGCCAGCTAAAATCCAAACAAAATTACTCTAGCTATCCTGTTCACAAGAAAACATGAGCAATGCCTTCTACGTATATTATATCATATATACCTTTGAATGAAGGGTGGTTTTGTGTTCTAGGGACCATAATCGGTGAAGAAAATCTCCCGAAATCTTTTCATGATAACGCTTGCAATTGGTAGTCTTCCTATAGGAATTTATATAAAAACGTATAATTAGTATTTAAGATGTGTAATAAAGGTGATTAGCTTTTCATTTTCATAATATATATTTAATTTTAAAATTTAATTATTTCCAATACTATTAAACTAGTACTACCTTAAAAGCTTACATTTTTATTTTGAAATGAATCTGGCATTAAGAGCATTAAATCTGTAATAATCGAAAATTGTTTATTTAGTTTCGATTATATATCTTTATATTTATATTAGTTTTTATGACAGGCCCTTGAAAGCCGTATAAATGGCGCTTTGCCTTACTTAATTTTCGGCGAAGTCAGCATTTCCTAAAACCACATAGAAAAAAATACCAATTGCTTTACCTGCAATGATGCACAAAAAAATAGCTAGCTTTGACTAATGGAACGCAACAACCACATAGTCCAAATTTCTTTATCCAAGATAAATACATTTCTCCATTAGTTCGACTCGTAAATAGAAAGATGGGATCCTTTTTATTTTATCCTTTGGGAGATTAATTGCATTAACGTGTCAGTTAGTGTCTCTTAATATTGTATTAGGTGGTAATTATAATTAATGTAAAAGCTATGTCTACAGTATTTTCCGTTTATCTTGAATTAGTGACTAACACAGTGTTAGGAGATTTTCTTTATCAGCGATGTCTTTGCTTAGCAGATTGAACCGTGGAATTCCACAGATATCGAAATTTCTAATTATTATATGGAACCGCATTTAAAGTCAATTTGTAATTCTATATTTTACATATGTGCTTATTTGTATTAAAAGAAATTATTCCTTTTTCAACTTTTTTTATTAATATTCAGTTCCGATATCCACTATAAAATTTTAGTGCTAGAAATAGAATTTTTATTAATCTCCGGATTGTTAATCTAGCCAACTAAAATTTCTTTCTATATTAGAAAGAATTCAATTCACGCATGTGCACATTTAAGTCGATAGCTGGCTTATTTATAAATTGCTTTATGAGTTGCATCTGAATATGTTAACTAATAATAATTTTTTTCTTAATAATTTTAAAGAAATATCGATTTCGATTAATAAAAATAGATATCTTTTATCGATTTTGTTCACTTAAGATATATTAATGATCAACATAATTGGAATTTTACACTCCGACATCCTTACCTCCATTGGACATTACAAACATAATACACTTGTATGTTAAAAGTTCATAATGCTTACAAAAGCATGCTGTAAAATGGATTGGTTTGATTAATTTCGCTTAGATATTTAAAACTTTGAGAATAACTCCCTATTTCGGTAGCGCGTGGATTAAAGAATTTCCGAAACTGAAATAAAATATTGAAGTCGTTACAGAAAATAAATATTATGACCTTTGCTTCTTTTCTTTACATAAAATTTTTATCATATATGTCTAGCTGTTTATCTAAAAAATTTTTATTAAGTTTTGCCATTCCATACAATTTATAAAATTATTTTTAATCAAATGGACCACATGAGTGTAAATTATAAAACAAAAAAATCATTTACAATCTTGCCCTACATGCACACGAAAGTTTATAAAATAATTTTCTTCAATCATTTACACTGTCAATAACACATTTATGAAAACTAATGACACATAATACAACAGTGTCATAAAATAATTTGCATCTGAATCAGATTTTGATCTCAAAATAAGAAAAGTTTTATGTGTAATGCTTTTCAATTGTGATTCTCTTGCTACAAAGAATTGAAAAAAATGCAGTAGCGTTGTGTAGACATATCAAATATGGGCTTGTTAGTAATTTATGTTGTTGAATGAATAGTGGTGTTCAGTTTTTCGTTGACATTTGACAACGAATTCACTCATGAGGTTTTCAAGTGTCATTTTCTTATGACAGTGACTAGCTGATAACATTTAGTGAGTTTTAAAACGTTTCTTATATCTTATGTAAATAAGCAATAGCGCTATAGATGACTCACATTTAGATTCCTTTACAGAGAATATGGTTACATTTTTTTTAGTGAACTTAATATAAAATAAACATAAAATTCACCGAAGAAAAATTCTGTCACTCCCACGAACTTTCTCCGAGTATTTATATAAGGATTACATGGTATAACTCTTAGAGACACTAGAGGACCTGCAGTGGCCTGGTGGTAAAGCCCCGGCTTCGGGACAGAGGGCTCAAGTTCGAGACATGATTCCACCAAAGAACCGCCGTGCAAGCAGGTCTGGTGCACATTAAATCTGTGAGGGCCAAATGTTCTCCAGCTGGCGAGGTGCGGAAGTTTGTAGAGAGATGGTGGCTAGCTCAGGTGTCGCCCTTGTCATCTGAACGCGCTTCAAATTACGACGGACGTTCCAAAATAGACCTTTTGTTGCTTTAACTCGCGATGTTAGAAAAAAAACATATTTGGGAACTTGGACATATCCACTCAGGGGGTCTTCCTTATATTTTCGTGCTGCAATGGACATATATTTTTCTTGAAGATCTTTATGATTGATATACCGAAAATGGTTCTCTTAATAAATGTTTGAAGTATATAGAAGTTTTTATAAGGTGGTTCATTGAATAAAACATCATGCTTTAAATACATGCTTTTTCTATAAAATGGTTTAAAAATTGAGCCACTATGCATTAAATACTTTGATAGAAGGATTTAATGCATAATGCATTTAATGATACAATAATATTCCTCACTAAAAGGAATATTATTGTATTATAAATCAGCACTTTATTATATAACAAAGAAAGAAATGGTTCATTGTCTTTTTTGAAATAATGGTCACAACTGCAGCAGCCATGAAATTTGAAAAGGGCGATTTCAGCAAACAACTCAGTACAAAATGGGAGCACTCAAGTTACAAAAGTATCAGATTTTTAGAAAAAAAGTGTCCCGTCTTTTCATTTTATGTAAAGTAACAGTTAATATGAAACGAATGAAAGAATCATTGCTGATAGAAGAAAGTAAAAAATTACAGCACATAGGTAGCAAATAACACAAAGATAAAAATGAAAAAATGCATACCAAAAATACACATCGTGAAATGAAATAAAGCAGAGAAAAAGATCAAAATTCGAAAGAAATGAACATACAAAAAAAGAATATTCAATTTATTCTATAAAAACATTTAACATAAATATTAATTTCAAGAACAAATAACACCATTAACGGAAATCAATATGTCGATTACAAAATTTCGATAAGTTAAATTTGAATATTTTTTTAATATGTACCCAATTCATCAGGACAGTACCTCGCTATAGAAAATAAAAAAGATATAAAAGTTTAAAACTTGCAATAAATGACATGAATTAAAAATGAAACATCGTTAATAAATATTGAAGGAAGTGTAGCAATACCTAAAAAAAATTGATTGTTTTAAAAATGCACGAGATTTACTTGAAATATCTATGATTTCTGAAATAAGTTACTAAGTAAATTATTCATACTTTTAAAGTAATTTGAAACAAATCAACTTTAATTCGATCAGGAATTTCATACAATCTCAAATGTTTGCAAATGAAATATAAATTCTAATTAGATAAAAAATTCAATCTCGAACTTTCATTTAAAGTGAAAACGAAACTTCATTTTTCAGAATGCATTCCTCATTGAGAGTAATTAGTCTGGAAATGATGACAGCGCTAAATATAATTTGACACTTCAAAATGAGTTAAATCTCTAAGGCAACAGATTTGAAACAAACGCGACCACTAATTATAAATATAACGCAAATTCTATTTAAAAACGATAAATTATTGTTGTGTAATATTTTTTTTTCCATTCCTTTAGAATAAGTAGAATCTCAAATCAAATATTTAAAACTAAAGAGGAAAACAAATCAAACATATTTCGAATTGCGAAACAAATTAATGTTCTTTTGATAATTTTTTATCATTGTGTAGTTCAGTTAACCTAATATTATGATGATATTTATTCTAATTTAAAATACTTTCTCTTTTATTAAATCATTCATTCTCGAAAAAGAAATTCGGGATATTAGAAATCGAGTAAACATTTATTTCGGAAATGCTGCCACGGTGTGGGGGTCTCTATACTGAAATCATTGTAATGCCAGATTATATAAAAATAAATGAAATATTTCTTGACATAAGTTTTCTCGGTGGATTCTGCAAATAACCCGTGCTGCTTAAGAACTAATGATTTTTTGAAAGAGGGGGGAAAATGCAAATTGTTAAACGTAAATTATCTTTTGCTCCAAACGTCAAGAATGAACTTTTACAACGCCAAACTTTTCATCTGTTTTAAACAATTTCATCAATAACGGTGCAAAGTAATTTTCTAAGTTAAATGTATGACTCGCTTTTAGAACGAAGAAAACGGTTTTTGACTCATTGCATCCGATTAATCACAGAATCCTAATTTGCATTTTGCGTTAAACTAAAAGAAATCAACTAAATTCCCCGATTAACCAATTTATTGAGGTCTTAATGAATAACAGATGCTGCTGAATATTTCCTTCCATTCGCTTGAGCTAAGTTGTATGGTGCAATCAGTGTCAGAAAACCAAATCTATCAAACTGAACATTTTTTAAGCGAACAAGGAGAAAAGCTACCCGAATTCACTGGGACATCTGTGGGCTCCGAGCCAAAAGATAAGGAATAACTTACAAAACGGATTCTCCTTTACAAATGAAACAGCGAATAGAAAAATATATTACACAGTTGTACTTTTAATTTTTTAACCAAAATTTTTTGGCAATATTTATTTAGTTCCCCATCACCGCAAGTTAAGAGCAGTTATGAAGAAAGTTCTTTTTCCCCCTTTTGTAACAGATTTTACGACACATTTTGGGGAAATGTCGCCATTAGCAAGGAAAATTGCTAATAGTAAGCAAAAAAATATTTTTTGTTTGTGTTAATTATTTTTAAATGGAGAAAACTTTGAAATACTCGCAGTAGGTTTGATGAGGATTTTTAAAAAGAAGTTAAAAAATTGGAATGTTAACAATGCATCGAATCAGCCAGGATTTTGGGCACTTAATACATACTTTTTCGTTTAAACGCCGCAAGTAAAACTGTAGAATATTTTTCATACATCATCTGATCTTTTGAAGGAGCCTTGAACTGATCAGACAAGTTTAAAAAAATTCCTAACTGAAAACTTTTATTGTAAAGAAAAGCGTATCATTCAAAAAGTGTTAAAAAATTTTCAAGGTGATAAGGAATTATAATTTTTTTTTCTTCTTGGAAGTAATTCATAAAAGCGTGAAGAATAAAGGGTCCAGGTGTTGAACGCTGAAGAAAAGCGGGTTTATAAATAAAACCATCATTTGCTCTATTATTGTCCAACTGACTGGTGTAATTATAGGTTAAATCGCCTGCGTTGTACGCAAGCAGAAAAGAATCACAGCTCAACTCTTAACAAACTCGAAACAGCAGCTAAAAAATCTATCATTGTCAAGGCCACAGCTTCTCTAAGTATACAAACTGAAAGAAAACAAAGAAGACATTGAATGCCATTGATAAAATGAAGACAATACCCAGTCAAATAAGCTTGGACATTTCAAAACAGACTGGAATAACTGTACGATTTGGTACCATTCAGCGGCTTTTTAGTTTGTCAGATATGTTAGCTGCAATCATCCACACCATGTTTGAGGAGTGACTGGAATAATAATTGAATGGGCCTTTAACACAGAGAATTCATCACCTTTTTTATGATGCCCTTTCGTTTGTTTAATAAGCGGCACTTTTTTAAATGATGGCAGCCTTGAATGTGTTTCTTTACATGATGATTTTTTTCTTTTCCCTCATATTCTTTCACGGAATGACATAAAATGGTGTTGACAGCAGTTATCCGAAAGTAAATTGACGATTTATGCTAAAATCGGCGTGCTGCCACAAGAAAATGTTACTGACGAAAATGTCTAACTACACAGAAAGGAAAGAGAACGACGCCCTGCGGGCAGAGAAATATTTCCGCTAATCACTTGATGAAACATCTACATCGGTCATTTTTTTCCATTCTTGTAAAGAAATAAGTTGATTCGTACTTAATACATCGACTATTTATTCTGACACAATGTTGTGAAAATCTTATAAATATGCATTATTGCTTCGCAAATGGTCAAACAATGCATAATTGTGTCATTTTACAATATACTTTTTAACAATATACAAACATCGACATCGGTCATTTTTTTCTATTCTTGTAAAGAAATAAGTTGATTCGTGCGTAATGCATCGACTATTTATACTGATGCCATGTTGTGAACATCTTATAAACTGCATCATTGTTTCGTGTTTTTTTTTTTTTTTTTGTGTGTGTGTGTGTGTGTGTGTGTGTGTGTGTGTGTGTGTGCTTGTTTATTTGTACACATACAAACCATTTTTTAATAAAAGTTTATATACAGCTTTTTTTATAGCATACGTACTCACTTAACAAATTATTGGCTAAACAATATTAATGCTTTGCACTCCATAATGTAAGCAGATGCATAATTATACGTATGTAAATGTAGGAATTTCTTTTAGGAATTTAACAGTATAGGTTTATTATATAGCCAAAAATTAAAAAATAGGCAAGAGATTTTACTCTTAGAAAGATTTATAATAATCATTACTTAATTAGAATGTGAAAACGATATTTCCTTCAAAATGGAGGGCAAAGAGTTAAAAGAACGTCAAGCAAAAAACTCGTATTTAAAATAGGTTGTTTTAAAAGAAAGACCAGAAGAAATTGAAAAAAGTTAATACTGATACACGAAAAAATAGGTAAAGAAAACCCGAATTTTGTTTTAAGAGTTTAGTGTTCAGCCCTGCGATAGGACATTACTTCAGAGCTGAATGATCTCCTGCTTTCACCAGAATTGTTTCTTTTAAAAGCTTACTCTGAAGAGCACAATTTACTCCACATTTCGAGCAGCGTTAAGAGCGTTGTAAAAATTACATGGCCCTCCAAGCCGTAGTAAACCCTGATAGGAATTATTGCCCCTCCATGGAGTGTAAACTTCCGACTATTGCAGAAACTAAAGCTCTTGAAAAAGACTTTAAGGTACATAAAACTAGGAATTATAATGCCCTCTTTGAATGTAAAACGCCTATAAAAGTCGACCATACATGGCAGTATAGCTGTAGGAAGAAACTTTTTTGTCATCTAGCCATTAAAAGTCCATCTATTTCTCATGAATTCTCGATAACATCTCAACTGCTTTTTGGTTTGCCAAAAAGTGTATTTCATATGGACGATGACAGATTTAGAGCTTTAAACTAAAAATGTAATATACTCTATTTAAGTACTCTTCGGAATTTATGATAGTCAAAATTTTGACAGCATCAACAGATTTCTAAAGAATTATTTTTATCCTTTAAAATAAAAATGAAAGATTTTCTCGTACGTCATTTCACCTTTTAGATATCTTAACAACGGAAAATGCTCCTTTAGAGCTTTAAACTAGTTGAAATGCCTTCAGTTTAACCTACTTTATTAAAGCAATGAATGTTCCGATATTAGGTTTCTTTTGATTAAGTTGTTAATGCTTCAAACTAGGATATAAACTTGCAAAATATCTTTATAACGTTTCTAAATGGTTAGATGCAAAATAATTTTTATTGAAGTACTTCAACCAAT
Source organism: Argiope bruennichi (assembly GCF_947563725.1). Classification (NCBI taxonomy): domain Eukaryota; kingdom Metazoa; phylum Arthropoda; class Arachnida; order Araneae; family Araneidae; genus Argiope; species Argiope bruennichi. The sequence goes on from NC_079162.1 coordinate 124,253,588, forward strand.
AGCAAATATTTCATCTTCTCCTGAAAATTTCTAATTGTTATTTTTATTTCTAGAAATATAAATGCGAAATATTTAAAATTCTCTATAAAGAATAAATATATTTTTTCTTATTCTTTCTCAAAGATGTATTTTATTCATCTTGGTTTTTATCAAAAAGGCAAATAGTATTAACTTGTATAGTAGAAATTTAATAGATATATTAACTTTGCTTTACTTCAAAACTAACACATCACATTCATTTTAGCATTAAAAATAATTGCTTTATTTCTCAAAAAATCAAATTTTATTTGAGAACATAGGGAGTAAAAAAATAATAACAAATGAAATTATTTTCATATGTCTATTGAAGTTTATGCAATGAAAACATTTGAAATTGGGATAAAGTAACTGGTAGTGCTTTGATATCACAAATAAATGGAACAATCGAAATGATATTTTCCACATTTATGTAACAATGATAAAATCTTTAATAGATATTGAGAACAGCTCTTTAAGTTCTTTATTCTTTTAAGAATCATTCTGTATTTTAAGTTTCAAGCAAAAACCTAAAGCATGTTTTAAGAATAATACCATGATCAGTATGCACTGTAACTCCACAGAATTAATTATACGTTTAAAATAAGATTTAAAAGTAAGAAAACTATTATCATTATATTTTTCATGTAAATGCTTTTTACTTATAATTATAAGGTAAAATTAATTATCAGATTGCATTTTGAAATGCATTAAAAATGTTAGTTCCATATATCTCACATGTAAATTTTGTTACTTTCTGACTAACATACATAACAGAATAAAAGCAACGCAACACATCAGTAAGATATAACTTCGTTGAAATATTTTAAATACAAAAACTTTAATCACAAATTATTAATGGAATATATATATGAGATAAGAAACTAAATTATGTGAGTATAAAATATATGAAAGTAGTACAAATTTATGTACATTATTACTTTTGTAAGACTAAGTTAAGTATTTTAGAATCTGCCTTTAGCTACATTAGATTAAATATTTATAAAAAACTGCTAATTTATAAAAATACAAAAATTAATGATTTAATTGGTTGTAAAATAATTCCATTGGTAAAGTAAATCAAAATGCATCAATACAAAATAATAAACTTTTTGAATGAGAAAAATATAAAAATTTAAGTAGTCTCGATTCCAACTCTCTTTTCTTGAAATTTTACTTCCTATTATCTACAGTTTTTTTTTTTTTTACTTAACTAATGGAATGCAGGAGTTTGATAAAGAAGAGGAAGAAATAGTAAGAATAATAAATTGTATTTTTCGAATTGAAAACAAGGTCATTCTTTCTAGATATTAGACAAAAAAAAAATTAATAAGCATTTTCTACCAATTGTTGAAATGTTTTAAGCACTCCCAGAAATTAATTCCTTTTACAGTGTTGAAAACAGTTTACAAACTTGGATGATTGAACTTTAAAAAGTAAAAATTTTCTTCCATTCTACGGTGGAAAAAGTATTTTATGTATAAAATCTTTGGAGCCAGCTTCTAAAAACCGTTAATAACATCTGCTTTAGCAAAAAACATTAAAGAAACAAAAATGACGCAAACTGTTCCCCGAATTTTAAGGCTCATTACCTGAAACCAGCTTGCCACAAAAAAAAAATTTTAAAAACTGGCCACTTTTTTTCCTTAGCCAGATTTGCCTCTAATGGTCCATTGGGAATCCAAATATCTAGAAGATAGTTCTGCAAAAGAGCATCTATTTCCTCCACTTTTTAGATGGGAGCCTAGATACAAATTCGGGATTGCCAACCATCCTCGGGCAGTAATTGACGGGAAAAAGTCTTAGGCTTATGGCATGCATAGTCCCGCACAGAATTCAAATTAGTCTTTTTATAAGAGTGGGACCGCTGCAATAAGCCAAAACCTGGTACTTTCTTTTCAAATTATTGATTTCCAGCTTATTCGTCCCTTTAGACCTAATCAATCTTTAAATCCATTCGTCTTGATTTATGCAGTTTTATTCCTCTTTTATACAGCTATGCGTTCCGTCACCGGTAGGAATGTTTCGAGCTAGAGACAATTAAACAAATCTCATTGCGCAAGTTATCGTAAAGTAAATAAAAAGCCCCCCCCCCCCAAAAAAAAATGTAATAGCTTAGTAGAAAATACAGAAACTGGAAATGAAATGGAAAAGCTGGGTCAAAAGATATTTATTTGAAAATGTTTAAATGACTTCGATTCAATCTTTAATTTCCAAAAGATCTGTGAAGAAAGTAGTGATAAAGTAGAAATGGGTGGTTTATAATGCTAGCGATAAACATTTCGCGCATTTCAAATGTATGATTGAATGTTTAATGACTATAATGTTATGACAGTGGTTTATCACCGAATTGTTCTCACACTATCATTCATTAAATAAGTCAAATGTGTTATTTTTGGTACCGATTTTTTGAAGAGCGCGTAAAATAGAGTATTATTTTTATTCTAAAGTACATATTTTAGCATCTCCATTATTTGATTTTATATGGACCGAAAGGAAGAAAATGAGTGTTGACACAAGAAAAGATTTTCTAAGCGTTACACACACACACACATATTATAAATTATAAAATGATCAAAGTTTATTAAATAAAAGTTGTGACAAAATTGAGTCAAGGTACGGCGATATATTTAGAGTATAAGTTTATAATCTGAAGCATTTTTGTAAAGCCTCATTAGTTAACGATATGAGCAAATCCTTGCAAAAGACAATTTTAAAAAATAACATAATTACCCTTTGTATTCACAGTAGAATGATTGATGCAACAGCATACATAAAATAGTTGATTTTCTCCCTTGCATTTACAAAAAAAATGTTTGCAAGCTTCCTTTGGGAAGGGGGAAAAATCCAAAAAACTTGTTCGTTAAACGTATGCTGGCATATTTTGCTCGCCATTTCATCCTGAGACGAAGCAAATAAGAGCCTTATTTGTCAAATTCACGCTTAAGACGTCAAGATCAACACAACCTTCATGAAACGCTAGCCAAAATTGTTGCAGAACTCCATACTTTTCAATTCAGTCGTATGTGCTCTACTAATATAGAATAAAAAGAACATTTATCTAATCCAAATAATGTTTCGCTCATAGAAACATGATTAATTTTCACGGTTGTGTTTCTTATCTGAGAGAAAAAAAATACATTTATCAAAAACTGGGAAGAGTCTAGCTTATCATTGATATAAAATTCATGTTCTTCAAGATTTTTTAAACATGGAATGTGTAAGAAGATAAATGAGTAGATAGAAGACTGAAATAATGTAGATTTATCTTCAGCAATGTTAAGCAATTATTAATCCGGCCAGAAAGCTCTACAGGGCGATGTGCTTGTCATAAAGATGACAGGTCAGATCATAAGGACGATATCTCCTTGAAATTTTCACACCACACAATGCAAGATATTTGGCATTGAAGCGTTTAATATGCATTAGACCTGAACACACAGCAGATCATTGGAGGACAGAACGAACTTGGAATTCTTTTTCCCAAAAGCGAGATTTTGCCATTTCGGCATAAAATGGTTAAAGATATGCACACACATACATAGATAATCTAATTTTCCTTTTACACACATAAAGTATAGAATTCCATATTATAGAATTATGTAATTCTAAAATAATTGTAATTGGGCGTAATAGCAAAACAAAGGAGACCAATAATCCAAATTATTGAGATACAAGTTGAGAGATTTCACTTACTTCCAATGTTCTTCAAATAAATAATATAAATGCGACTTTAACGTACAAATTTCACCGACAGAATTAAGAATTTATTAAGAAATAAGGTGAACAATTGCAGCAACTTTTATTAATAATGTATCGGACTTTTATGCGCAATATTTTCACTAAAACCAATCTTTGAAGGTATTTAGAATTGCTTGTATAAAATTATAAAACTTAATATATATTATATTGTATCAATATTATCTGATTTTTTTTTATTCTTCTAATTTCTTTAAAAAAATGCTTTGCAACATTTGTATTAACACTTCCAACATAAATTAACGATTCTAAAATTTACTTCTTACAGATGTAATAGAATTATTATTAGTATGAAGTCAATGCAGAAAATGATTTTTTGAAAACATTATAACATACAAATATTGCGTGCAGCTTTTTGTCATCGAATTATTCATTTTTAAAATCGGATATGATGTCAGTTCAAAATATAAAGTTAGTTGGGTGTATTGATGCATTTCAATATTGAAAACTAACCTGAACAGGATGTTTGAAGCTTCAACTAAAAAAAATTGTTTTAATGAAAAAAATCCAAATGCTTTTCACATGCAATTTTGAATTCAAAATGAAATTATTCATTAAAAAACTTCAATGTAAAGTAATTAACAGCGGAAGTAAAGCTTCTATGTAAAGCATTGATGAAATCAATAATAAAAAACTTCAAAAGCACACTAAAATAGAATATAGACTAAAATTTCTTTTTTTTTCTCTTGAAATTATTTATTTATTAAATATACTGTACAGTATAAGAAATTATAAAAGCCTGAAAACAAAATTTCGATATAACTGTATACAATCTTTTCCTCTTTAGAGCTCACAGTAATTATTGGATTATGTCAAGAATGCTCTAAATATTACCTGGAAACGGGCAGAGTCTCGAGTTCCAATTTCGAGGAGCATATAGCTAATAACCACTCTCGAGAACTAGCACATGGACAAAGCGTAGAGCAGACAGTGACGACCGTCATCGTCATCATCATCACATTATATCCAACTATAGTAAATCAACTTGGTGGATTAACTAGTTCTGTTAATGGCAAATCCAGAGTGAATATGCTTTGACAATATGGAAGGGACAGCCCCCTTATTGTCAAAACATATTCTACTGGCTACAAACCAACTTGGTTTCGACTCATTTTTGCTGTATATTTCGTGCAATAAAATAAAATGAAACTTACCTTTCGGAAAAAAGAAGAAAGATTTCTAAATTACAGTCCTAACTTGTTTTACGGAAAATGCGGTCCGAAGATGTAGCGAAAGAATAATATTGCATTTAAAGTAAGTATTTTAGTTATTGATACTTTCCAGTACGAAACTGCCAAATTAAGTAACCAACTAATTAATGACAATATGAATCAAGATTAGTTTTTAAACTGAAAATGGTTGATGAAAAATAGCAATGAAGTAGTATCAACTTGAGATGCACTTAACCTATTCCACCTTATCACAAGTTACAAAACGACAAAATGAAAAACAGTTTTCTCCCTTCTCTTGAAAGTTTGTACTTGATTTTATGTAAATTTATGTCAATATTTTTTGCTGATTTAGGACGTGAATTTTTTTCATCATCTTGCCACAAACTTTTTTAAAGCGAGGATATGTCATAATCTAATTGAATAATTGAATTTATTAAAAAAATATGTAGGTCGAAATATACATCTAAATAGTTTTAATATAATTAATCCTTCATAAACAATTTAAATTTTTTTAAGGAAAATTCCCACGAAAAATAAAGACATGCATTACAATAGGCAATGGGAACAAGAAATATTCATCAATATACCAAAAATTCACGAAATATTCGTAATAAATTTGGGTAATGATAAATTATCACTGCGTGACAGATGAAATGTAAGAACTATTTACAGTTAATCCACCCATATATTTTTGCATACACAGTTTAGAAAGATGCATCTCAAATTGTCGTGGTTTATGCAGTCCTTGAATTAAACTATGAACCAGAATATAAATAGATCATATTTAAGATATCCAACTAGGTTCGGAGATGAATTTTTAAAAAATGACACATAAAAAAAATTTATTGTACCAAGTAGCTAAAACATACAACTATTATAAGAAAGAAAAAAAACACTGTTTCCTATAGTTTTTGAAAAAAAAAACCTGTTTATTTAATGAAAATTTTGCAAAATTTTTAATAAGAAAAACAGATTAAGTAAAAAAAGTAAAAAAATAATGGAAAATTTAATTTTTATTTCACTTATATATAGCTCAAACTATATAAAATGTAATAGACCACAAGATAAAAACTATTTTAATAAAAGTAAATAATTATGAGCATTTGAAGTTCACGTTAATGATTTTTTGTCAAAATTCGTCTATATTTTGATTTAAAGTGTCTGTAAAACATGCCTGAATGAAGCTACCTTAAAACCCATGGTCTAATCACACTCTCAAAGATTTTGAATACATGCATACCAAATTTTATGAAATATTATTGGACTAATTTTGAGATATCGTGTTTTCCGTGAAGCAATCACAGTGAAATATTCATTTTTCAGAAAATGCGTTTAGATATTCTACTTGTAAATTAGTTCATCCAAATGCGCTGGAAATAAATGTAACTTTCAGCTTTTTAAACAAAAATGTCAAAAATAAACAAACTACGGCTGAGTAAGTAGAGAGTTAATATAAACATATCAAATATGATTTTGAAGAATTTTATGGTAAGAATAAAATAAATCACTCATTTTTGGTTAAAAATATCACTGCTTCCGATTTCATTTTTATTTGTTGAGTATTGTTGAAACTACTGTATCTAGAGTTCAATCTCACCTATATTAAAAAAAAAAGAAGTTTGTTTTAGAAATCTACAAAATTTGGACTTTATTTTCAGAAGAAAAAAAAAAAATCAAAATCAAAATTTTCTGGAAAATTATCTTTAAAACCTAGTCGGATACCTTAAAATACTAATATTTTTGTTATAATTACCACAAAGTACTAATTAATTTTGAGCCACCAATGAGATAATATCTAACTTTCCAAGTTCCTATATAATATTAATGTCAAGATCTGTGTCATTCAGAATAAGGTTTATATATAAAAAAAAAAAAAATCAGTCGAATTACATTACATTACATTTTCAAGAGTCCGAAAACATTCCCCAAGCACAAAAGCAAATACTTTGAAAGCTAATATTCTCAAAAAAGTTTTAGAACGATGTTGAAAAGAACCATGCGCAATTTTATTTCAGTTTATCGGAAATTGCAGGTAATAAAGTTACTAGAAACTTTCCAAACGGAATAAGTGAGCTGAAAAAAAAGTAATGGGAAACTTAGAGGTCTAAAAATTACAAGGGAAAAAAATTCATAACTTACATTGCAGCTTTATCGAATTTCCATCCTGAATGATCTCGTATCCCTTTTTAAGTTTAAAAATTTCCGGGAGTAAAAGCCCCAGATCAAATAAAATTCATGCAAGAATGGAAAAATGAAATGAAAGTTTTAAACTACTTTGAAAAAATAAACGAAAACTTACCGATTCGGCTAAAAGATTACTAGAAGTTGCAGAATAATGGTTTGACTAGTGCCATAAATGCTGCGATGCTCTATTGCTCAGATATGCTTGACTGCTGAAGTACTGCAGACTTGGCGCTTCATGAATTTCATACCAGACCTAAATGCAATTGAAATAAAAGTCAGTCACTCGCATGAAACAATCAAATTAAAGCTATGTTCATTATTGAAGAAATCTTAGTCAAATAATTTCATCATTGACAAAGAAAATTTTTCACTGAGATCATGTATTCATACCGCTTCAGATGCTTCTTAATAAATATTCATTTAATATGACTTTGACTCTATGCATGTTCCGTTACGATAAAGCTTTCAAAGTGTATAATCCTTTTCATTTTTTTGTCCTTTCATATCTACTTTTTTTTAAATTTTCATAAATATAATTACGGTGCATTGTTAAAAATAAACGGAAAATAAAAGAATTTCTAAGTTGACTAAAGTTTACATCAAGTATGCATCTTAATAAAAATGTACTGATGAAATTCTTGAGATGGAAAAAATAGTCCATTTCAAGAATTTCTTCTGGATATTTTTATTAATGACACATACTTAAAGCCAACTTTGCATTTAGAGATTCATGCATTTTCTGCTTATAATCAACAATTCACCATGATTATAGGTATGAAGATTAGAAAAGATACAAATGGACGAAAAATTGCAAAGGATATGTAATTTTAAAACTTTATCGTAAAGGAACATGCATAGCGTCAAAATAATCATAGTTACGAAGTCAGTAAATGGATTGCGCAAATGCATATTGCAACGCAAACTTACGAATGCATAGATATCTCGTTTTAGAAAATTCTTTTAATTATAAAATATGTAATGTTATGAAATTCGATGACTTATTGACATTAAATCTTCTCCAACAGGAGTTGGTTAGTACATGATATGTAACGATATGAAACGATTTCAGGAGTTTAAAAAATATTAAGAATCTCAACGTTTTCTTACGTGGTCCTAAGTAGTCTTCTCATCAGTAAATATTTCTCTGAAATTACTATTTTTATTCAATGCCGTTCTCAGTGGACTAACCGGAATTTCACCTGAGATCTCTTAATCCATTTACTTCAGCTAATCTAATAATTTTAGAAATATTTCAAACCGATCAACCCATCCAATTTTCAGTTAGATCAACACGTTTTATCTAAGGAAGGAATTCCGTGAACAATGAAATGTATTGTTTTGCATCGCCCACCAAGAAAAAACAGAAAGAATTAGTGAGCCATTAATAAGATTAATTCACCTGTCAAAATGGAACACGCTCGAGATTTTTAGTCCATTTCAAATTGAAAATGCTCTGTTAACGCATTAAGAGGTGAAACACGAAATCGGTACCGTCTAGTTCTAACACCTGACCAATTAAAGCCCAGGTGGGGGCAAAAAGTGTCGATAAAGTAGAATCAGACAATCGATCATCTGCGTTTCAAAAAGTCAATGAACTTGTTAAACTTCATTTCATCCATCTGGTCGAAAAGACAATACATTTTTTTCCCACATTATTTTAGACTTATGTCGAAAATAGATACTACATAAACAATTAAGTGCCTTTTTTCCGATTCATTCCATGAATGCGTTTAATTTTCATGTGTGAGATTTGAAAGAAGTTTAATGAATAACACTGGCAGATTATCTTTAAATAATATATTAATAATTAATTACTTTTGAGTATAAAAAAAAACGATTTTTATAGTTTTTTTAGTTTAAGTACATATATAATAAAAAAGCACACATTTTCCATCCACAAGTCCATCCCTTCCTAGGAAATTTAATATCTCCAGTCAGTTTAGATAAAAGTTCATCTAAGTACAAACGGTTAAACTAATCAAATCAAAAGATCCCATTCGCTCCTCTGACAAAGATCAACAGATTCGATTTGATTAACGGATCTCTCCGCAAGAAAGATTGAATCTGGATTCCTAACAAACCAGCCTTTTGAAAAAGTACTCTCCATTAGACACAAAGCTTCCCCCAGTAAACAAAATTAACGATATCACGGGACAAAATCTACGTGTGCCTAATTTCCCTCATGGTAATAAAAGTTCTGAGTACTTCCATTCGAACTCTAAAGCAGTAGAATCTGAGCTTTTCCAAAAGATACTTTAATATCTCCTGAGCCTTCCTAATTATACCTTTAAAAGTCAGTCCACCATCTCTAGCTAGGCTTCTTTAAGATTTCTTAACTATCGAAATACCACTAGTCGCCCTAAATGCCGAATCGCAGCTAGTTCGGCGTGCAGCAATTCCCAATCATGTGCCATTTACGGCTACTAAACGGCTTTCTGAGCACCTCATCTTATAAATCACGGGAAGTGCGATTAACTTTCATGGCTTGGCAGCTAAAGACTGGGCTTCTAGTTAAAACATTGCGCCCAGATTTTCGTTGGCAACTCGCTTGCTTTGCCTTTTGTGCCGCGCGGCAACTCTTACTTATTGAATTACTCGGAAGAGCGATTGCGTTTAATTTACGAATGGGGCTGGAAATGAAGTTTTATTGACACAGGTGCAAATGCTCTCTTGAGCAAGAGTTCATGTTTTTAAAGAACTTGTCACCTACTGGTGAACGCTGTTCAGTGAAATGCAGACCTCTCCGCAGCTGCTGTTGTTGGGAGATACAGGGCAGGAGGCTAGAGGGATCTTCATTCCATTTTTTGTTGATTTTCCACGAAATAAACGATAAATTCGGTCATAAAATAGGGAATCTTTTTACCAACCTTTTAAAAGTAGATGCCGGTGCTTAACGCTACAAAAACTATCTTTGCTTACATGGCGTTGCATACGTTAAAATATTTTCAGAATTTTAAATATTTATGAATTCATAATTTTCACTACTTCTCAATTGTCTTATCTTTTTACTTTTACAATATAATTTATCCATTCCTGTAAGATGTCATTAAACTTTTATGTGCCATATTTTGAATGCTATTAAAATAGACATTATCTGAATGTAAAATTAATAATAATAATTTTTCAAAAACATACTGGTGGAGGAATATGCAATTGTTTTACAAAGTGAAAGAGCTGAATATTTCTTAACATTAGAGTTCATTCTAATGAAATGCGAAACGTCCGAAGTTTTAATTACCAAATATATGGGCTTATGAAAATCTTTTAAATCTCTGCTAAAACTTTGTTTGAACAGTTGCCAGTTATTTTTCTAATTGAAGTAATAAAAAAAAAGAAAGTATCATTACAAGAATTTTATTTTTCTTCATGATGACAAAATATTGGCAAGGAAAGATGGGAATATAGTCGTAATTTAAAGCGGCTTTCATGCACGAATTTCAGGATATTCTTCTCCAAAAACATTTTTACATGTTGATGCCATTTAGATACAAAAAAAATGGTGTAAAATTAAGAATTTCTAATTAATTTGGAACACAAAATGTTCGCAATATAATTTAACTTCATAAATTTGTTTAAAATCAAGAATTTCCGATGAAAATCATATCTATTTTTATTAAAAATACACATAACAATCAGCTTAATCTAGGTAATCAATCAACAGAAAAAAGAAATTTACCCATTAATTTTGTAAAAGTGATTTCCACTTTAGATAAGAGAAACTTGCATGTGTTAACTATCCTTATTGAAAAGATACTTAACATTATAAGGTCAGCCAATAGCTTGCTAAGGTTATGCAGAGAAAAAAAACAGTAACTTTATAGTAATTTTAGAAATTGATTCGATTTCACTGTACCCTTTGGACTAGTATATATCATAACAAATTATATATATATTTCGGAATGATTTAAAACAATATGATTAGAATTTCTCATTTCATACATTCTATCATTCTAATCAGAATTCAACAACATGGTTGTATCGATTTTCTTTCGTTTCCACAAACATATAAAAACAAATGAGTTCAGACAGAACAATGAAGATCAAGCTTGTAGCACGCAAAATGAAATTCTTCAAAAATAAAGTATCTTAATTACGTTGAGTCAGTACTACTGAGCTCGACTTGTAACCGTAGTACGAATTTCTATATTTTTACTAACTAAGAAGTATTTCCCGAGTACAATTGTACACTGTACATCCCATGCAAAACATTAGTAAGGATTATAATTTTCGATAAACTTATATTTGTAGCTCTTTTATTCCGCTTCAGAACAGAAACAAACATGTTGTAACTAGCCAAAAAGGAAGCAGTTAGTCATAACTATTAAATTTAAACAACTGAACATGAGAAAAAGCAGTAGTAACTAAACCTCCTTTTATAAGATTATGAATGAAAAGCTATAAAAACTCCGCCTGGCAGACAGCCAAGCAGCATTCGTTTTTTCATTCGATGACCAAATTATTTTTAACTACCTTAGAGTAAATTAGTCTATTAAAGCATTCATTCTTTTCTCTCCTGCACCATATTCTTATTGCTATGTTTTATTCTTTTTAAAAAGCTTAGAAGAGTAAAATCTCTTACAGTGTCTTATGTGAGACACTAACATAATTACTTTTTCTGAAATCGGTTGGTTCCATTTGAACCTTGACTGCTGGCTAACCAACCGTAACATAAGAATGGGATGTTTTTTTTAAAAAAGAGATAGGTTATTTATTACTGAAAACAATCCTATGGTCCATTGGGTCGGATCAGTAAGTAAAGGTCATCTTATCTGGTTCAATTTCTTTTTTTTTAACTCCAGTCACAGAGGCTGATTGCTGTTTGTATTAATGCATTTTGTAGAATAAATAAAGATTCATCAGGAAAATTAAGTTTCGACAGCTTGTAATTGGATATAAAAACAAAACAGTTCATAAAGAAAATGAAAGCTTAATAGAATGTTGATTCTGCAATGTTTGAAATCTAATTCCTTATCTATTTAACCCCTTGACCAACGAATTTACTTAACATCCTAATTAGAGATGCATCCTATTTGGGAAAATTATTTTAATTGCAATAATAACGTAAGAGTATTTGAGATTCTGAAACGATTTTAAATTAGTTAACAGTTCCACATTATTGGAGGTTTAAAAATTCAGCAATTCGATGTGCGTGTCAGATTCGTCATTGTTCGCAAAGGGGTTAATAATGTTCGCTTCCATTACAGAAAGTATTAGAAGGAAGATTACAGAGTTTCAAAGTTAATCTTAATTTTCAAGATTTTCTGTTAAGATTAAGATATGATTAAATATATTATCAAAAACTACAATAATCGATGTTTTGTTAAATTCCTAAATTGGAAATTATTGACTAAATAAGATAACAAATGTTTGCCAAATTGTATTTTTCTAATTCTTTTTAACGTTTTACGAAGATTGCCCATTTGACCTTGAAGATAAATTCAATGATAACAAAATCGTATAATTATATATTTGCAATTGATTCATTAAATGATTAATACCTTATATCTTGATAATGATTAGTACCTTATATTTTTCAATATTAATAATTTTTAAAATAGAAGAATTCGAAAAAACACCTCGAATTTTTGAAATCGTGGATGATTAAAAGATAATTATAAAAATAGATTTTTCAGATTAACATCCTTAATGATGAAATAAAAAAAAACATTATGCATCGCATCTTTGGTTGCAACACAAGATTGTAATACTTTTATTAAAATTATTAAATTTCACAATATTTTTAAGCTTTAAAACACTTTGATGGTTTTGAAATAGTTAAAAATGTCCTTCTCCCTAAATAACAAGATGCGTTAAAAATACAAGTTTAACTTATATATAAACAAAATTAAAAAGTTACAATTTTCTTAAAAGATAAATAGATAATTTTTTTTAAAGAAATGGAGATTTACAAATTATTACTTATATTGTACTGTTTTACTGTATATATTCATCTTTTCGTGAGAAAAATTTTAGGCAGTTTTTAATTATTATATTCTTCATAGAATGTACAGTTTTTAAAATTGTAAAACTTGAAATATTTTTAAACTATTCGTTTTATTGGAACATTTGCGATATATACTGGGAATTTCTGGATCCAGAAATGCCCAGCGTGCATTCAGTTTTTCCAGCGAATAAAAGTATTTACTTGTTTATGAACCCTTTTCAAAACTTCATTGTATGACCGCAAATAAGCAACAGCTATAAATCTATTATATTAATATCAATGCGCCATAAAATATAAAAACAGAAAACTTTATCCAAAAAAATATTTACGAGCAAATTTTATGATAAAATTCACTGAAGTTCGGATCCAAAAGTAAGAAATTCATTTATTTGTAAAAAATAAAGAAATCGTTCAGAAACTAAAACATATTCTTAAAGTCTAAACACTTATTTAATTTTTGCCCACTTTTCAAGTTTTAAATTACACTATGCTATTATGAAAGAGAAAATCTCCGAGTCGTTAAGACGAACTGTTTGTGGAAAGTAAAAGGAAGCTGACTTAAGTTTTCGTCAACAGGCATTCTTCTAAACTTAAATGTGAATCCATTTCATCTCTCCTTTTTTCCACTTCTTCCTTCCTTTAAGTGTTGGAAAATGCAAATGAACTTCCTTCCCTTTTCATCTTCGAATTTGTTTCCTTGTTACGGATTCTAAATGATTTAAACAAAGAATATTTTCCACACTTTTTTTTTCTTTTTTTACCGATTGAACAATTGAATAGAAAACTCAAAATGCTAAAAATGTGAATGATTAACTTGTCCGGCATCAGTATTAAACAATAAAAGAAAACTGTAATAATTTCTTCACATCTCCTAGTTTCATTTTTACATTTTTTGATTTTGAATGTTATATTATAATGTCGATGAAAACGAGTGCATATTGTTATAAATGTATTATAAAATAACATGAAGCCAGAGATGGGACTAACGGGGGGGGGGGGGGGTAAAGAGGAGAGCGACCCCCAGATTTTCCCCACTCTACATTTTGAACAAATAAGCAGGGGAGGATTAAGATTATTAGGGCCTACTGGCAGTGTAAGTTTTGAGGCCCCAGATTTTCCTTCCCCTATTCCCAAATTCAAATAATTTTTATTTGACCTGAATAAAAACGGTTTTTAAGTAACACACATAATAATAACTGAAATAGCAAAACATTTTCTTGAGAATCTTCTTCAAGAGAGTTGGTTTCAGTATTCAGAGTATTAAAAAAATCAATTCATATTTAAAAACATTTTTAATAAAATTCTAATTTTTAAAAAATTTTTTTTAACACTTTTTAAACATTTTAATACAAAATTTTTTATGACCATCGACACTTGAGTCAATCAACAACGGAGCAAAACGACGAAACTGTAAGAGATCTCCAAGTAAACAGACAATCACTTTGATGTATATCCGATTTTACAAATATGAATAAAATCCTAAAAATAATGTTTCGTAATTTAAACAATAGTTTATTATAGTCTGAATAAGTATAAGTCTCATGTGAATCAAATAAAGACACAAAATTAAATTATTCTGACGCTATAAAAAAATTAGAGGGTTTCGGGAGCCCTTTAAAGTTGTGGGTCTCTAGGCAGCTGCCTACTTTGCCTGCTTGATAATCTGATCCTGCCTAAAAGTTTGAAAGTTTTGCAATAAGAAACAAACGCAATATTTGATTCTATATTTCGACATATACGATTGAAGTGCTAAAAAAGAGCGTAAATCCCCCCACCCCTTTTTATATTTTTTGCGAAAAATTTTACAAATTTTCCACACATTTAATTGAAACATACTAATCATTAGAACAACAAAAAACCACACTGACGACTCAAAAAAACGGCAGTATTATACTGTAGAGAAAATGCATCATAGGAACGTAAGACTCGAATTCGTCAAAATCGTCTTTGAAATCAGATCCAAATTGAGTTATTTTTGTATTGAGAAGATAATTAATATCGTTATTTAAAATATCAATTAAAAATTTGGCGGCGGCGTTTACCATATTACATAATCGTTCATTGTACTTTCATTCATTTGGATAAAGCGAAGGTTAATTTAAAAACGCCTTATTATCGCAATTTTGTATCATTAATTCGCTTTCTACTTAATTATCAATTGCAATATTGAAATTCTTTTGGATACGAGATTAATAACATTCGAAAAAGAAAAAGTCGCTGTTGTCATTAATAGTTAATGAAAGATTTTATTTTGGAATTCTGGTTGTTCCTATTTCAATGTAATTAAAATTTTAATCAACGTTAGTAATATTTTAACAGAATAAAAATAACTTTTTGAAAAAGTACTTCGAAATGAAGTTTCAAATTAGTTATATTAGTTATCATTTAATTCTATTTAAAGGTACATCTTTCTGCTCAATAACTTATTTCCTTTAAAAATGTTTCAATTATTAATTTAATTAATTCAATTAATTAATGTTTCACATAATTAATATGGTACGTAATTAGAAAGTAAATTTTGGTGTTGTCACATACATGAAATAAGCAGAAATGAAACGAAAAGAAATTTGAAAACGAAAGTTGTCACTTTATAACCTTATCTTTCCCATGAGTCATATGCGATATAATATTTTAGAATCATTAGTTTCATTTTTTCTTGAGGCCGAGTTTTTACTGGCCAATACCAGAGAAAAAGTTAAACTTTTTTGAATAATGAACGTATTTTAAAGTTGAATCGTAATAATTAAAATGCGTTCTAATAATGGTAAAACACTGTGTCCCAACACTCAAAACTTTTTTTAACCGTATAGTCTTAGGAAAGAATTTTGAAATTTTCCGTACCTTACATGAGCATATTACAAAATTATACTCTCAAAAACTTTATTGCCTCACTGCATTGGTTTTTATTCGAATCAAAATCAACATGAATCATAAACTATCAGATTAATAAATGTTGCTCTTTCATTTAAAAGGCACTCTCAGTGATAAGCTTGATAATCGTGAAGTTACAACGAAATTAAGTCTATTATAGTTCAGTAAAATAAAGGTGCAGGCCAAAATTCTTGTATTTTTAAAGGGTAAAAAACTTTAATCCAATAAATCAAAAGAAATTTACTTTGATCGATTTTTTTTCTTTTATTCGTTTTTATTCAAATAATTCGTTTTATTTTTACATTATTGAAAATTTTCAAGCCTTTCGTTTGTCCGTTGTGCCATTATTTTCTAGGATCTTTGATAATAAGCGGCAAAACAATAAATCTTGCATGCAATGTAGTTTCCCAGTGTTCAGTTGAAAATAAAGTGATTTGAAAATTACTTCAAAATATGATCACATTTGAATATTAAATATTTTCAAAAATATATGTCCCCAAATTCTATCACTAATGCCAGCAAGTACCTTTAGCGATCCCCCCGCTCCCCTTTTCGTCCCATTCACAATTGCAGTTCAACAGTTAAAATATGATAATATTACTGTAATGGCACATCAAGTGCAATAAATTGAAAACTTTATAGCAAGATTAAAAAAAAAAAAAAAAAAATCAAAAATATTAGCTTTTATTTCTATAAAAGTTGCCTATAAAAACATGCCCAAGATCTTTATGATCTATTTTCAAAGGATTTATTATTATTATAATAATGCGCATAACAATAACCTATTTACCATTTTTTTTTAAGCTTGAAAAGGGAAGAATGAAAGTTCAAAAACATTTTGAAAGCGCTTTCTTAAGAATCGGTCCATTTTCTCGTATGTCAAAAATGTAGGAGTAAAACAAGCATCCAGTGACGTCTTTAATGTATCTTTTGAATTCTTCTCCCGGTTTTCACATACTGACTTTGAGTGCGGGTGTTTGTCCAAGGTTTGGGCCATCCAAAGACTTTCCGCTTCATGAATAACACCAAGAAGTTGAAGGCGGTTAACCTTTTCAAATACGCAGTTTCTGTGGAAAAAAGCCCTTACCTTTTATTTACTCTTCAACAATACTAATCCTTTAAACATCATCATGAGTGAAGTTTTTATTTTTTTCCCCCTTTAGGCCACCGCCTATTCACCAAAGACCAAAAGTTGGCAGTAGAAGTTAAAAGGCGTGATCGGTGCCAAGTCAAGTGTGAAAGTAGGCGGCCCTAGGCGACTCGGCACACCCCAAGAACCAGGTGTGCCTCTGGAGTTGTGGAAAACTCTTCAAAAGCGTTGATTGCCAAACACGAAGCTTCAGATCCGCCTTGTGAAAAAGGAGGGAAAAAAAGAGTAAAACTCGTCGCGTGTATATAAATAATTCGCAGCGAAAGATAGAATAGCGAATGCAAATGAAGATCTACCTCTTCCTGTCAACCGGTCTAGCTGCTTTCGCGTTCCTCATCTTGTCCTTTTGCAACCGAGTGCAACTTTCGGTTTGGATATGCCTCACAAAGAACGATCTCTACCAATGCTCTTCCAACGTACCATTTGGGAATTGTTTGGGAGAGCAGTTTCAAGAAATATCTCAACATTTTTCTTTAAGTCTTCTGTCAGGGCGGAGGAAAATATTTATGACAATTTCAAATATATCTGTAAATCACACTTAGTCATATTTGTCTTTCTAGTGTTGAATGAATTGCAGAAATTGCTATCATAAATTGGTAAACTTATATTAATTGAAATAAATAAAATATGATACACCACAAAACTGCACTCTATAAATATACTGAAAAAAAATTAAAGAAATATTTCAATGTAGACTATTATTTTAGTAAGTTTTCTTTCTTTTAAATTATCATTGTATCAATTTTCATTTTTCTGTTGAACTTTATTGTATAATTAAAATATTCACATTTTAAAAGGGATAAAGTTAGAGCACCGATCTTGCGCGTAGATTTCATTTAAGAATATCACCGAATGATTGAATCCCAAACCAACATTTTAGCATTTTAACTAACGAGGAATTCAATCAACTGGAAATAATGAATACCTATTACTATTTCTTAAAAAAAAAAAAAAAAAAAAAATCGGATACAAAAAATGAGCTTCTGTAAAAACGTTATTACCTAATTTTAAATATTAAAGGATATACCGGTTGATTTATTGTTTTCCGATTTATTTTCTTCAGAAAGAGCTTATCAAAACAATATTTCTAATATTTACTACAGTTACATTTCGCTTTATTCTCTGTGGTGCAGATATTAAGAGATTTTTAACTCAACACTTTCTTAAGCGAAAAACTTTTCACCATTTATTAATAACGGCTTTTGTCCACATCCGATACAGAATCGCATATAATATCGACAAAAACACTGAAAATAATTAAAAGACTTTAAATAACTATAATGCGATTATCTTTCGATTATTTTTATTTGATTGCCGATTATTTTATTTATACCACATTTAGAAAAATGGCACGGAGATACTGAATCAAATATCACGATGAATAGAAGTCTATCATCGCCATCTCTTAAAATACACACAATTTGGCTCTTAATGCCCTCTTTTAACCTTCATTTCTACACTAATAGGTACGGAGAGTTAATCTTCGCCTTTCCGAAGATCAGTTTCCGTTCTCAGAACTCGTTAAGAATTTTTTAAAGAGCTGATAATCTCTACTTTTGGTTTAAAGACATTGATTTGAAGACGCGTTGCAGCCATTTCCTTTAAAACTTTCCAAAGGTATAATGGTAATTCTAAACATTAGAGATCGCAAATGGCTAGGTTCGTTTAATGGAATACATAATTTAATCGCAGCATTTAACGATCTTGTTTGATTTTCCCACCGACCTTCAATTATTCGTTTTGAAGGTTTGCAATATAACCCGTGATCCTATACCTGTCGTAAATTTAACGGTAGTTCCATTTTCATTACCAGGTTTGGAATGGGCAAGTACCCAGAAGGAATCGTTTATGAATTCTGGACACTTTCCAACCTATTTTAGATCTTGGAAATTTCCACGGATTATACCTGGAAGAGAATAATGCACACTGAAAGATCTATGTTACACAATATGAAACTTCAGCTCTTTAGGAAATTGCTCTTTAAAATAATTTTAATATATTTTTTAAATCAATTTAATTTATCGTGAACAAGGAATTGACTTCAACTAATACTACAGTTTTACGAAAATATGCATAGTTCATTTTCTTCAGTTTCCAAACTTATAAAACTTCCATTAAGCTATTTTGTTTAAAATATTAAGGGAACTAATTATCTAATCATTACCAAATTATACTGGTCTTCAGACAAAAAGATTTAGAAACTAAAGTAGACGAATATTACTAAATCAAGTTTCTTTAATTATATTAACGGCCAATTTTGAAGTAACAAGGGTAATTTTTGAACGGTCAATTGACGAGGTGCCCTTCCTCTAGAAGTTCCAAGCCACGCCAATGGGAGAAAGTTTGACACACGACGTCAGATTTGAAATGCATCAGTCCACCATGCATGGTGGACTAATCAGTCCACCATCCATGTTGGACTGGTGCGTGGATGTAGGTTTTGAAATTAGAAACCTCCGGTTTCAAAATTAATAATTATAAATTTATTACAGATTAGACATAAAAAACCCCTCCTGCAATTCTAAGGAACTAGCATTTCTTTAACTTTTGGTTCTACAGCATGAAACTTCTACAATACCAGTAAAAAACTATTTCCTACATTAAGAATTTTGTATAAATTAGCTAAAAATTTAAGATCTAAAAACTAATTTTTTTTTTTTGTCAGATTAAAGTATTTTGACCTTAGAAAAACTCTCCGAACAGGCATTTTTTAAAGCCACATAAGCATTTTAAAAGAGGTATGAATTTTTTTTTTATATTTATAGTTAAAAATAAAAGCATGTCAAAACCAAAAACAGCTAGATTTAGCAATTATGCTTATTTGCAAATATCCACTATTTTGAGCACATTATTATATATCAAATTAAGCACAATTGTGAAGAATTTACACAAGAATTTAACCATGACCACATACCATGATAATAATAAAGCAGTAAAAAAAAGAGACCGACGAAGAAAATCCGATTTTTTTTATGTCATATTCCCTGCAAATTCAAAATATAACAGACAGATTGCAGAATAATATACTATTTACATTTTGCAAGGGATACCAGTATTCAATCATCATTTTATAACCAACAAAATGAAATAAAAATAATTCCATACCTCACAAATCTATCATATTCCAATTTTGCAACATTTTTCTGGGCTCAACAACAACAAAAAATAAATATTTTTTTTAGGTATAGATTGTTTTACTGTTGCCTTTAAGAAGTTGACTTGCATAAAAGGGATTCAAATATTTTCTATTTATCGGAAGCTTAAAAATGGAAAAAGAAAAAAAAATAAATAAAGCCACTCCTATTCGAGTCGGAATTTCTGTTCCCATCTTAAATCTTGTAGTGGTCAATCTCTTTCAATTCCCTTTAAGAAATATGCGATAGCAAAAACAGACTTTTTTTTTTTCGTTGGGCTCCTGGGTAACCCATAAAGCAATTTCGTACTTTTTTTTTGTCCCGACTTTTCTAAAGCGGCTGTATATTTTTTTTTTAATATTTTACCCGCAAACAACCAGCCTAGGAAAATATATTTCAAATTTTTCTTCAATTCCTCCGCAACTCGAGTCTGTAATCGTTACCTCCCAGATATTGTAAAGTTGCTTGAGGATAACAAGAACTTTGTGTATTTGCACCACGTGATTACTAATGCAACGGAAGAGTAGTATACAAATTATTTCAAAAACACAGGAAGATGATAAATACTATTCTTTCATGGAGATTTATATTGATTTTGAAAGAATAGAAGCTCCAATAAAAAAAAAATAATAAACGAAGTATTTTCACCTTAGATTTGCTCATAAAATAAGATTCCTTTCAATATTGAAGCATTTTCTTCGATTTCATTTCAAATTTTTTTGTGCCTAAATTTTTTAAATAGAAACTATTAAATGATAAAAGTTAGATCAAAAGCAAATAAAAAAAATAACGGAATTATGAAATGACGAAGAAATTTATTAAGTTTGATAAATGCCCAATTTCCTAAAAAGTCCTTAGCTTAAAATTTCTTCAAAAAATGAAAAAAAAAAAGCAATTATATTAAATGCAATAAATTTTAGAGTGACCGATATTAATCGTTACTTTTCTCTCCGTACACATCGTATTTTGACTACAAAATAAGATATTATGATGCTAAAAGTTTTACCTCGGAAATTTCATATATGAAAGAGACCATTTATCATCAAATATTACAATAAAACTCATAGTTTTGAAAGGCGTAGATAAACAAATAGTTATTTTAAAGGTTGCTTTTGAATGAAATATATGAAGAGCAAACAAAACAGTCAGAACTCATTAACTCAAAAAACAACGTGAAGTATTAATCTGAAAACCATCGCTACAACTTCTTTTATTAAATTCATTAATGAGTTTTAATATACAAAAAGGAAAAACAAAAAATACACCTTCCTTAATTTTTTTTTTTCATTACAATCAATAAATCAGTTTTTCAAATAACTATTATACAATGTTTGAAAGAATTGATTCATAAACAAAGGTTCATAAAAATATTTCAGTTCATCAATTTTAGCCTTCAATTCCGGAAAACGCTTTATTAACGGATGATCATAATTAAATATTGCAATACAATTCAATTATGATTATCAATTAAAAGAAGATTATTGATGTCTTAACTTTGAACTTTTTACGGAAAAATGAGTGAATAAAATAATAAAGACTTTAATAATCTTCGTTAACACTCTTTCATTTAACATACTTTATGCCAAGGATTTTATTAACTAATATCGCATTTTTAATAAGATTCTAGATTTATATAAAGTTGATTGATATCAAACATTTTTACATTTTTACTTCTAAACACATTTTTAACCCCTTAACTATTTTGCCCGAATGCCATACGTGCATCGACATCGAATTTTGATAGTTGTAAACATAAAAATAAACCATTCATAACGATTATAATACAATATTAAAATTACTTCGTATACATAGATAAGTCAGGTATTCAATGGATTTCCATTTGAATCAAAATAAGAAAATATTCCCAAAATAGAAGGCGTCATCTTATTAGATAGTAAAGAAAATAAAACAGTTAAGTGGTTAATAACAATAGTCTTTTAAAGATGTGCGTAACAAATTATGCATAAGCTATAAACGTTTTTAAATGTTTGTAAGATATAAGAGAAAAATTTCCCGAAGATTAAAAGAAAAATAACCCGGTTTAAGTTTTGTTGGTGTTATGCAATACCGTGAGGAAAAAGGGCCAACTATTCATAAATGTTTTTATGAGAAATAATTATAAAGCCCCATTTTGATATAAAGATAGAAGAGGCATTTTTTTCATACTCTTACATCAGATAAACATATATGAGCACCTTTCTTCCTTATAAATCCTAATAACTTTAATATATCCTCATAAGAGTTTTACATTTAATATTTTAGGAGCATGTTAATGCTTTGGCCTTTCAAGTAGTTTCGAAATCATTATCACTTCGCGAAATAGTATTTAAAATTAAAATCAAGGAATTGAAATTCTAGGTGTATCTTTCCTTTAATGCTGCATTTCTCACACAGGCGAAGAAATAACGAAATAATTTTTATCGCAAATTTCTGTACGAAATGCACTCCTAACAGTATTTTTAACTTCGAAGAATATACGAAAGTTTTTCAATTAAACATCCACAGCTAACCACTTTAAAAACGCAAAAATCTGTGCGGCCCTTCTAATTTGAATATATCTGAAGGGAGTGAAAAAAAAATTTAAAAAAAGGAAGAAAACCGAGAACAAAATTCCGGCAGTACACCGGATGAAATGTTCTCGTTTGAGGCCCGTAGACTGGTAATTATAACTTGAGGGCAAAAACTTCAGATGAGAGAGAGAGAGAGAGAAAAAAAAAATGCATGAGAAGGGTGTAGTTGAGAATTTTTTCCCCTCTCCCCTTCTTATACTGTTATCTGTCTTTCCCTCCCCTCCGTATTCTCTAGGCAGTTTTCAACAAAGGATTTTCGAGAGAAGAGAGGTTAATTTTATTTCTTCACAGCAGCTTATTTTCTTTTGCTTCTATTAAAAAAGTTTAAGAACTCCTGTTCTGCGATGAACAGGGCATAGATTAAGCCACCATATTTTTACCAATTTTTAAATAGGCAATTTCAGGATCACTGTCATATTTATGTATAGCCCGTTCAAATGTCATTATAATGCAACGACAATAACTAATGAAAGTTCAGAAGAAAAAAAAAGATTCAAAATATTGTTTAGAATATGCATCTCTTTGGTAAAATGCCCTTATTAGTTGAATGCTTATAAAATATTTTTCTCAATGTAAGCTAATAACGAAATTACTGTATACCACGAACTATTCAAAAACTTTATTAGGTAAAACTTTTTAAAGAGCGCAAACATTTTGTGTACATAAATTGGGATAAATTGGAAAATTTTGCGTACATAAATTGGAAAATTTTGAATCGATTTTTTGGGTACGTAAATTTTCACAAAATGGATAAACGACTTCTGTAATGATAGAAGGGTGCGGGGATAATAATTTTCAAAATATAATCCATCTTCATACCAACAAGCGCTCCTGGGAAAGACACTGTCGCTTGTCATAATTCAATGCCAGTCTTAAAATAAAATGGTCCTATCAATAGAAATCGAATTCAGAAGAATGGAGCATTTATATGGCTACTTTAAAATTATTAAATGGATGTATTAATCTGGGAGTGGTGTTTTGAATATCTACAAGCTTTCTCTAAACATGCTGCCTTATTAAATATAAATATCGTAATTTGAGCGAGACCAAGTTAAGGAAAAACGTGTTGAATGTTATGAGAAAAAAGTTCTTAATGTGCTTTCTCTATATCGCAAATTAATTGCAATCGAAACACAGTTCGATTCCAATTAAAATGTGATATCTAAATTCACTTTTAACAATTTCATCAGTAATCGAATCAAACGATATAAATTTTTTAAAAAAAATCAAATTTATTTTAATTTTATTTATTTTCAAAAAAATTCTATGGAATTTGTAATCATTTACTTACCGAAAAAAAAAATGTGGTAAATATTTATAAAAATCAAAGAAATTTATTTAGCTGACCAGCAAAAAAATTTGAAAAAAAAAAAAAAAAAAATCTAGCATCTCGAAGGAATCGGATAATGTGAAAGACATCCTACCATTTTTTTAGTTCATTTCCCAAGATGAAAAATAAATCAGAAAAATATTAGTTTTGCAATTAAAAATGAAGGAAATATTAAAAAAAAACCATATTGCAGAATGCAACGAAGTAAAAGCATTTTTCTAGTGAAAACTCATTTTTAATTAATACCAGTAAACTATTTCCTCTTTATCATTTGTTTCCTCAGTAAGCTTGATTCTAACAGTTCGAAGCTTTTGAGATCAACAGTGAATTTCGATAATTGTAGTTTAATATGAAAAAAACTCTTAATCTATATTGAAAAAAAAAAGAATAGAATGAAGTACTTTTTCTCTCACGAAATAGCAGCAACATAAACTTTCTGAAGTGATCATTTGCAGGCCCAGTCAAATTGATATTCCTTCTATAGAAGATATTCTTCTTGGATAGATTACTTTTTTTTTTCCTTGCAAGAATATTCTTTTTATGCTCGAGAAATGCATCTCCGCAAGATTTTTAAGAATTTCGGCAAATAAAGGTTATAAGCTTCTCTTATCCATTTTTGGGTCCTGGTTTTTATCAATTTAATTTGCTGAAAACAATCTGTTTACTGATGAAACTTCCATTCAAAAATCAGATTTCTAATTTTTACGAGCTTTTCTTCAATTTAAGCAAGCAAAATTAACCCAGAAAATCATCTTGAGTTTTAAAAAGTCCATGAAATTATAAGGAACCTTCAATCTTTTTTTTATATATCATTAATTAAAACTTGGTTCTCATATTTTTTTTCTTGCCCTAATGGATGAATGAATTGATATTTGTTTGACAGATGGAGTCACCGACTACTTTTGCTTTAAAATAGATCTACGATTAGAAATTTTTTTAAAAACTTTGGCATGAATCTGAAAAACTGCACGCATTAAACAATATTTCTTAAATTCCTAAATTTCTCCAAAGTTAAATATTATTTAAAATGTATTGATTATTTTTTTTAAATTTATTGATTAATATCTCCTATAAAAGAAAACGGAAAAAAAAAAAATTATGGCTCGAAATGCAAACCTCAAAATACGCGAAAAGATCTTTAAATTTAGCAAATCTTTTAGCAAACCGAATCTGCAATAAAATTATGCATAAAAGAACAGATTTTCCCTCACTTAGAATTCAATGTAAGGAAAATTAAACTTTGAAATTCGGCATTGTTTGCTGTATTATTCAGAGATAACACAACTAACAAATTATTCAAGTTCGATCTGAAACTGGAGAAACTTTTGGTTCATCTCGCAATTACTAAATTATCATTTTCAGAGAAAAGCGGAAAAATCAACCGATCCGCCAGAACTGAAATTGCGCTTATAACTTCTCTAGAATTGAAAGCGAGTAAAACTATTCTTCAACTCAATATCCAACATAATTGCTACTTCCATATATTTTATTTACTAAGCTATTAGTAAATTGGCATTTACAAACTTTTTTGCTCATTTTGAGTGAAATGACTGTTCTGTCTGGGAAAGTTGACAGGTTAGAAACTTATCCGAAAGAAAACTCGCTCAATTTATATTAATCAAACTTCTTCATCCTGAAAAGTTGCCGCGTGTTGAAAGTAAGTGAGCGACCATTTTGAAATCGAGTTACCATTGTTATGCTGCCATCGTCTGTGAAAGCATCGAGTTTTCATCCATCATTGTCAATGGACTCGTTCCCAGCTACGCGAAATTTAATGCATCACGTAATCTGACAATAATTAATTCATTAACTAATTATGTGCGGTCTGCAAAGAAACGCAAGAGATTTGGGGTGAAAATACTTTAAGAACACTCGGGTAATGTGTAGATAACCGTATATTGATGAAAAGTTCAAAAACAACAAGAAAAGGAGAGGAAAAAAAAAATAATAAACGAGTTCCAAATATGACTGATGAATTACTGATCGACTGTTATTAGAGGAGTTACGCTTGTCTGGTAATTAATGACTCTGAAAAATAATCGTCATACTCGATAGTATTGATAAATCCTTTTTTTAAACGTTTTTAATAAATTTATTCAATAAGAAGCCGCCAAGAAAGAAGGTTGACTAAGAAAATGATCCCCTAACCTTAAGTTTGGCACAGTTGACCCTCCCTTCCTTCCATGGATTGCAGGTGTGCTGTGCTCTGTTTGGACGACCCAAAAAATGTCGATGATTAATGAATTAATCAAAAATTAATCTTATGAAACATTCATGGACAGCAGAGATTTAAAAGAAGAAATTTCTAAATGCTTTAATACACAAAATAAGAAAGGGGATTCTTTCAGGACTGACTTGGTTGTTTACCTTTAAACTTTTGAAGAATGCTTTAGATAAATGCATCTTCCTACAAAACAGACATGTCGTATTAGTTTTATTTTACTGTCTCTGAAGATTTTATCGCTTGTAAATTTTGAAATATGCAGAGATATTTGCAAAGCGCTTTATGTTTTTTCATTAAAAGACACAGAGGTTAATTCAACTCCGTTGTGAATTCCCTTATTGCATGCAGTTAAGTTTGCTGATATTTATTTACAATAAGGCTAGAATAAACTTTTTGGGTTACATTTGAAAGTTCCAAATGATTTGAATACCGGCTTCATTATCATTATTCTAATTATGTTTTATAATTGAACAATTTTTCAAAATGTCACTTAAAAATATCTTTAAAATCCAGGCCCAGAAAAATTACTTTTCAACAGCAATTCCTTTTAAAAAGCGAAAATAAAAATGAAATACCTTTAAGAAAATGAATATAGTATTCATACAAATTATCTGGGATCTACTACGACGTGCCCTCCAAATGAAAATGCCATCCGAACGGACCCCCCCCCTTCCCATCAAGTTGTCGTTCACAGTAGGATGAGGTTCTACAACTTTTCATATAGCATAGCGTTCCAATGTATCGCATAAGTAAAGCACATTATGAATTTAAATTTGTAACAGAGTTGGTATAATACATTAAAAGATAGTTAAGCTATAGTTTCTTATTGTATGAATACGATCTTGATTCGCTTACATGTTCTGTAATCCTTAGAAACATTAAGTTCGCTAAGTTCGTTAAGTTGAACATTGTTATTATTTGAGTTTTGAAAAATAGTCAATTGAATACTACAACGAATTCTCCAATCTTAAAATTCTGCATCCCATTCACTTTTACAATAAAGCTATTGATAAATAAACACGAAAGCAAATAGCATTGTTAAATTTGCACATTAGAAATAATTAAATACTAATTTTTGGATAAAATTCTATAAAAATAATGATGTATACTCCATATTCAAGAACTCTTGATGAAACTGAGCAATCTCACAGAATTCAGTAAAAAAACGAATCTTCAAAAAATATCAACTACACTCTACGATTTATATTCATTAATTTAGAATAGTTTTCAAAATTTATTTCCTCCCCCTTCGAAGCGTTACATTTCATTTAATCCTATAATTCACAACTCGTCACTGAATGTTTTAAATGTTATCTCTTTGATATTCAAGCTAAACAGAGCAGCTGGTAGAATTCCCCCAGCTGGATCAGCAGCGAACCAGCGTCATGGGTATTAAATCCTTTAGATATATTTCACCTTGTTTCCCAGAATTCTGTGACGTCGAAATTGCACGGGATTGGTTGAGGATGACAAGAGATTTCTATCTGGAATTTGGAATGAACTGTAGTTCCATGTACTGGACATCAAAAATAACTCTTTGTAACTCACTTATGTGTCATCCACTCGGTTCCTCCTATTGTGGAGTAATGATCTTATCTCTTTTTATGCCATGATTACATGGCCTACTGAAGAGTGAGAAGTTTTTCATCTGCTTTTGGCACGAAACTGGATATGGTTGGATGATAAGAGGGCGTTCGGCTTCATATTCTTCACTCGCATAATTTATCTCGAGGCACATAAATTTGCCCAAGTTTTGTGATCTTTAACCTTGTTTTAAATACATTTTTTTTTAATTATATCGAAAATGTCTTTCTCCTCTACTTTCAATTAAAACAATCTTCTTTATATTCGAATATTTGAAAATTCTAACAAAGAACGTTACGATGTATTTAATTTGATTCCGATATACGCATGAGCAACATTTTTTTTTTTTTTTTCCGATTCAGTTGGTTGATTATTACGATTGGTATGGTTTGAATTCGGATTAAAATGATAAATAAAACTGCATGCAAATATTAGTAAAAAATGGCAAATTGAAATAAATTATTCTGATAAAATTGAATAAATGCAGAATTAAAAATATATCAAGAATATGAAATAGTCAATAAATCCATCATCACTGAAAAAAATTCAAAATTTTTCATTTTTTTTAAAAAAATTAAATAAAATTACGAAGAAAATCATTCTAGTGCAAGCAATTCCAATAACAATTTTCCTGTCTCTTTGTCAAGTCACTCAGTAGAGTAGAAAAGACTAGCTTGCATATAAAAATAAGCACCAATAATTCCTCTCAAAAGACCATCTGTCAGACATTTTCAATGTCATAATAACATACAACACTTCTTCCAATTGATTTCTAACTAATTTTTTATGCGTTTTTTATTCTTCATTTCCGATTTTATGGTACAGTGAATACGAAGTAATAAATAAATAAAAAGGATAAATTATTTATGTCTGTAACTGCAGATAAATATCACTTTTTCCAGGCGACTTGCATTATTAACCAGGATTGATATTGGTAATAAAAATTGACAATGGGTTTTCGCCAACAGGACGCCTTTTCGCTTTTTAGCAACTGATTGATTTAATATAAAGGAATCATGCCAATATAGTTTACCTAGGAAACAGGACTTATGAGATTAATTAGATTACTTACCGAAAATGACAAGGATTTTTTCATGTAATTAAAAAGGCAAGTTTATTTTTTAAAACATTCAGAAGTTTCATTTATTAACAAAGACGATTCTTTAACTTAGCTTTTGCCTCCAAAAAGTACTTCTGATGTAGAGATAAAGGTTCTCGCTTTTCTGGAGGATACAATAATAAAATTGTGCAGGCCGTATCTTGGACAATGAAACGTATCTCTTTCGCCAAGGATTGGTGCTCGGACAAGCGATACCCGATTTTTTGCTGACCATTTTACCCTTGTTAATGTTACCAGTTATTCAATAAATCCATGTTTAATGGCAGAATGGGGTATATGATTCATATTTCACTTTTACTTTAGAATTTTCAAACGTTTTGACGGAAAAATAAAACTATCGATTGTGACATAATTACTAAAAAGCAGTACATTGATTATTGTATGCGTATTGCGGTGAATGTATTATTACTGCATTATGTAATGTAAAGTGTTAAACAACTTCTTCATGAGGGTGCGTAAATGTTAATTAAAAGTAGGCGATTAACACCTCATTTTTTAGTTTCTATTCATGACACTACTTATAAAAGTAACAACATTTCAAAAATTCTTTCAAAATAAAAGACATTACATCCCAATAGAAAATATCAGTGATAATAAGTGGCCATACTTGTAATATAATACACATGAGAAGCATCTTAAGTTATCACATAAAATATCAATAAAAAGATTTTTTTCAAATATTAACGTAATTAAGAACTTTAAATAATATATGGCTCATATCTTAGAATTAGGTTTCAGCAAAGAGTTAAAAGGTTCTAAACATGATAAAGGCCTCCCTGAATTCCTTGAATTTCTTATTTACTATAGCATTACTTGGCAGATATAAATTAAAAATAATACTTTAATGTAATTCGAAACTTGGGCAAGAGAAAAATTGTTAGAGGGTCTTGGCGCGTTTCTTGCGCATTAACAAGATTTCTGATATCGCAATGTAAGTAGACAGGGAATTTCGAAATGCTCATTAATACCAAAGTCGACTTTCTAAGATTAATTTCGAAATTCGATTATTATCGGTAACATTTTCAACTCCAATCATTAATAACGAAATAGCTAAAACGAAAGTGCCCATCAAGAGTGAAAAATGGCGAAAAAAAGTATAAACTTCAAACTATAACGAGGAAGATGCATTTAATTTGAATAATCAACTCAATTTCAAATAAAATAAAAATAGAATTAATTTCAAAGTTTAATATAAGCTTTATAAAAAATTTAAACTTATATTAAGTTTATATAAAATTATTCACTTTCAGTTTTGAAAGATTAAGGATACTCAGAAACTAAACAGATATCATGAAAGAAATAAAGTTTGGAACACAAAATTCAATATAAATGGAAACGTTAAAATTAAATCCAGACCAATTAAAAAAACAAGAAATATGAATATAATTATAGACTAAGAAGATCTAGAATTCCTAAGACGTAGAAATCTACACCAGATGACAAACGTCATGCAATGAAATAAAACATATATAGATGCGTAATTATAATACTCATAGATTAAGATATTTATTATGAGATTAAAACAAATACAATCCAAACCGTCAGTATTTGAATATTCAGTACTATTTTTTTTTTTTGGTTGGAATAATTGTTTAACTGAATTAGTAAAATCAAGCGTAGAATCTCATTCAGGAGAATTGGAATGTTTACTCGTTGAATTATTTCAAACGAAAAATGTTCGAGTATTGCAGATATTTAAAAAAACACACATTTAATTACAAAAATTTATATTTTCGGGTTTCAAAACTATTCGTTTCATTCTGATATTTTTATTTTCATCAATTTATGAAATATAATTTAGAGCGTTGAAGTCAGTTTTCACACATATTCGAATAAGTTTGAGCAACGAACGTATGGATTAATTAGTCTCTATTATTTGAAAGATAATAAGCTTGACATTTGAAGCTGTAAAGAAATGGTCTCAGTAGAGTAAATGCGTAGCATATATATATATATTCCTTCAATTTGGAGAAAAATTATTTACTTTTACATATCAATTTTCTTTAAATCCTGAAAATTTTTCCATTCCAGAAACTCGTTTATTTTAAGATCTAGCAATTGTTTGCTTGTTCTCTCGTTACTTTTTGAGATCCTTGATCCTATATGGCATAGCAATAAATCTGATTACACTTAATAAGATGTCCCCGTTTTCAATTAAAAATTATATTAATCGAAAATATAAATATACATGTTCACAGTACGAGCACGTTTATATAGTAGAAACCATCAAAAATAATTTCCGAAGTCCATACAGCACATCATAGAGCCGACATGTTTATTATGTCAACCTCTTCCTCTCCTAAATGAAACCCTCTCCACGTTCCTGACGACTCTCCATAATAAAATAGATGAAAAGACAGCAGGTAAGGTACAACAAATACCTGTAAGGTGCCATGCAATACGCCCTTTTTACATTTTGATCTAAGTTCAAAGTTATGAAAAATCCATCTAGATTCTCCGAATACATTAGAAGAATAAAGTCAATTGCCAACATGGAAACAGTCATTCTTGTTCCTTACCGCATTTGCGCATGCATAAATGAGGTGTAGTTCCTTTCATGCTTTTGAATTTCTTTTCAGGGGTAGTTCAGATGAAGTTTCTTTTGTGCGAAAAGTGAAAGCTGAACTAATTGTCAAAAAACTGACAAAGGGTAATAAATAAACAACAACAAAAATCTACAGAAGTGTATAAAATGGCAAACTTAAGGGCTCTCAGAAATTATGGGGCAATTTTGTGCCAAAGTTCAAATATCCAGCCTTTATCAACAAAGTGTACAAATAGAAAATACGAGGCGAAATCTTGTTTTAGGAACAGAAACACTGCGTTCGCCTACAGATCTTTACTTTCTTTTCAAAAATATCATTACAAAATGTACTAGAACTGTTTTCAGGCCACACCTTACTCCTAACGTGTTTTTTACATTACTTATGAAACAGTTTTCCATATAACGCTTGCTTACATATTTGATAATTTGAGAGTAACAGTAATCGAGGTGAATACTGCTCATGATAAACACGTTGAAAGCAAATACATTTTCTTTCTTGCGCAATAAAATTCTTTGCATTCTTTTTCAGATGGTTGAGATTAACGTCACGTTTAGTTTTTAGCATATGAATCTCGAAAATCCATTAAATACAAGTAAAAAAAGACTCGATGCGTAAGACAATGCAAATTTAATAGTTTTTGTACCAGATTTTGAAGGAAATTATCCCGAATCCTGTTTCTGGCATAAACTACAAACCTCGATTCGATGTTTTAAAATTATGGAGGGAAAAGACAATTGCATAGTTTATCAAAAGCATAACATTTTATAAGGTATTAGAGTTACGTTTCATGGAATTTAAGCACTGGCTCGGAATGGAGAGATTAAGATTTTGTTACTGACCATCAATTCTTTATCAGTACAGCTTTAAACTTTTCAACTGCGTAAAAATATTCTATTCATTAAACAAGATAATTAATCATCCCTAGAGTTGATATTTTAGCTGAACTCATGAAGTTTATTGCTCTCGTATTTTCAGCTAAAATGTATAAGAGAGGGAAAACAAACTTAGTTTTAAAAGCTAAAAGAAGAAATAAACTTAAAAACTAAAAAGAAAGAAGAACTAAAAAAAAAAAAAAAAATTAGAAGGTGAAATAACTTGAAAGCTAACAGCAATCTGGCAGACATCTGAAAAAAGCATCCAGAATTTTTGAACAAAATAGGGAAAAATCAAGGTGTTTCCAGAATTACTAAATTACTTTATCTAAAAATTCTAAATTGCTACATCAAAAAATATCCAGTGACTGAAAATTTAGAAATCAAATAAGGACTGAATTTTCTTGAAGTTATCGGGTAAAAAATTAGCATAAATTGAAATTATTTAGATATGTCGAGTCATCTTTACAGGTATACTGGAAGAAGCCTTTTATTAGAAGAACTTCTTGAATATTTCTGTATATTTATCATCCAAAAATTGCGGAAAATCACAATGTCCAACAATCGCAAGCCGTTAAATGACATTCCACGTTTATCGTATTTCGGCAAAGGTAGTCCACTACTTCGGCCAATACAATCATCAGATCTATTCTACCTAGATATCTTCTGGGGTCATCTAAATCCTTACGTATAGTACATTCTCCTAGACAGCAATGAAGATACTGTTGAATACATTAATTCCATGGCCGTCCAAGACATGCCAACAAACGTATAGAACGCTTGTGACCGAAAGGTATCAACCATATGTTACATCTCGGTGAAGAAACCTGGCACCTGTGCACATTTTGCAAATAAACCTATTATTAATAAAAGGTATGTTCGTAGTTATTATTATCTTGAGACCTCTATCCTCTTATGTTGTATCTTAATTCTGTCACTATCTTGAAAATCAATGAGGATACACTATCAGTTTCCCCATTTTGAGCCTGGCGTAAAGGACCCAACTCAACTTACTGAGTATAGGTTACGAACATCCTACATCTCAAGTCGAGTATCAGAGAAAAGGCTTCAGTTTCAAAAAGTATTTCCTGTAAAACGTGTGAAGATGAACTTTATTTTCATTAGTTTCTAATGCAAAATTAATTCAGTGAATGATGGATAAGTGAAATCAGTTTAAAAATTTTCCCAAAATTCTATATGAAAAATTTTAGACAACTGTTATGCTGCAAAAATAACGAATAAATGTCAGTCGATAAAATAGCTGACATCTCAAAAACTCTGATTCTCACTCCCCATAGCTTGATTCCGGATAGAATTACTATGCTCATTATGATTTATTATGTTCTATAAAATTAAAAATTATAAACAAAAATATCCTTGTATCAAGTATGACAAAGTTTATTTTGAGGAAGCTCATCAATTATGCGGCGAAAATAAATGCGTCTTCGTCAAAAGAAGGTAATCTTTAACTATAAATACTTAAATCGAAAAACATTTAAGCTATTACTGTGCTGACTTTATAGTATCACTATAGTTAGACAATTAAATTAAATAACGTACTATTCTAAATAAAGTACCCGCCTAAGGTAGCTCTATATGTAAGATCTTACAAGAAATTCAACTTTAATATTTTAACTAATTGATGTAATTGGCATTGAAAAGAATTAAATATATTTTTATAAATATATATAATATATTCATGTAAAAATTGCTTTAGTACAAAAGTTTTAATTGAAATTATATCAACTGAAACGAATCTATGAAAAACCGCCAATAGCTAATTTTCTCCGCAATTTATTAACATTTGTTATAGTAGTAAGGCAAATTATGTTAAAATCGTCTACAACTATTTATTAAAGTTTGAATTTTTTATTTTTTATATTGAAGAAAATCTCAAAAAATATCTTCCGATTCCTCAACTCATTATGTTTTGGCACGATCTCTCATAGCCTGCAGCCGCTGCTGTTACTGAATACCTATTTCATTTAATTTGCTAAAAACATCATTTTTGCATTCGTTTGTTTTTGAGAGATTGATTTAAACTTGCTTTTGAGCATCATTAAATCACTAAATTAAAATTACAACCAAAAGTATTAAAATAAGAGAAATTTTTATAAAAAAAATGGTAATAAGAGTATTTCAAATGATTGGTTTACATTTTACAACGCTACACAACGAATCATAGAAATGTAATTTCAAAATCTAATTATTGTTTACGATGTTCACTCTTGAAATTGGTTGAACAGAAAATCTAATTTAATAATATTTCATTTCTTAAGATATCCCAATAAATCTCTCTCTCTCTCTCTCTCATATATATATATATATTAAAGAAGATTAAGAATTAACCGAAATTTTGGACTAATTACACATGGTTAAAAGTTTGCAAACAATTTAAAATAGTGTGAAATAAAAAAAATTTCGAACACTTAAATGCTAATTTGAATTGGTAATTTAAAAAATTAACTTCTTAATTACCTTTTATATAATAAGGTTGAACAAAACAGTTTTAAAAAATTACGCATTAGCACAAATTTCTGAAAAGTAGCAATATATTTACAAGTAGTGATCAACTAATAAATGTAAGAAAGAAAAGAAGAAAATAGTAATCCGCGGGATTAGATTTAAAATCCACAAGAATTAATTCAACAGATCAGCTTTTGAAGCATTACAAACCAAGCTAAAAAAAGTTAATGTTTTGTGCATTTCAACGTAAGTCTAGATTCCACGAATTGCAAAAAACATAATTGGGTCTCAAGAAAGTAATGACCGAGAACAGGATAAATAAGAAATGTAAATTTACATATCACTGATTGAAACAAATTTCCAGAAAAAAATTTTCATTTTTTTTCTTCTAAATCACACTTATCAACCAAACCTAATCAGGGTTTATCTTCTATTCAGTTTCAGTTGGTAAATAGAAGGATTGGGGAGGTAGTTGGAAATTAACTTACAAATCGAATTTTCTAGAAGATTAACAATATAATATTCTTCAGATATATCTAAGAAAGGGGAGTGATTGAACAAAACGGAAAAAGAAAGACTATTTCCTTCTGTTTATATATATGCACACACAATGTAGCATTTCCCAGTGTTTATGTCATTCTTCAATGGAGGATAAAAGCAAAGAAAAAATAATAAAACAGAAAAATAAACTTCCTTTGAGCTAGAAAACGACAACTATGTTTTCAGCTGAGACCTCCAAAAACTAACATTGAAATCTAAAAGAAAACTCTTACTGTTTTTGTTTTCATATTTTTTTTTTCCTACAATCATTCACTACCGCTGCAGCTGGTTGAAACACTTGAACTTCTGCAGAAGCTGCAGGGGAAAGAACGAAGCGCAGTTGATAGTAATATCTTTTGGGGAAATAGACGATCTTCTCCATTTTCAACCCCCATGCTCTTAGTGAAAAAGTGCAAATATTCAGTTAAGGACCAAAAGTGTATGTATAAGAGATATAAGAGTGGCCATTTTGGAAATCGCCGAAAAGAAATGATAGCGTCATATTTTGAACCATTAGCAATCATGGAGTTGTATAATAGCAATCGATTTCGCAAGTGTCATATCTTGCTTAAATCCACTGTAATCAACTGCGTGTTTTCCCATAACTAATAAAATGAAAATTAAATTTTATGATAAACAAATTTTTAAATTCTAAGAAGAAATAGCATGAAGTTTTAAGAAAAAATTTGAGATGACAAAAAGATTTGATATTGGGCAGCTTTTTTAAATTACCGATTTCCGAAATGTTATTTTCATTATATATCTGCATAAACATATGTCAAGGGATATTTCTATATCAGCAGCACAAATAAGTTTGTCAAAACCGTTATTTTTACTTTTTAGCAATCAAAATTTAATTGACCCACGTCCTTCAAATACAGATAAAGAACAGCAGACAAAAGTAAAAATATCTCATTGGAAGATTTTTTTTGAAAAACAAATTAAACAGCACGTTTCCAAGAAAATTTCTATTAAAGCTTTTTTATTTATCTAATCTATAAGAGGCGTGATCAAATAATGGAATATTTTGATTTATATTCAAAATTTGTTTTTCATTATATAACCGCCTTTCATCTTACATATTTAAATGATAAAGTCATGCAATAAAAATTATTCTACTAGTACGTCATATATCGTAAAAAAAAGAATGTCTCCAAAAAGATCGAAAATAGTCCAATAGGATCTAAAACTCCCACTGCTTACATACAGCTAAAAATACCTCACAAAAGCTTGCCGAGAAACTTTTTTGAAACCCAACACCTGTTGGCGAGTCAAGCAACTCAACTTGTCATGTCAGTTGATGTACTCGCTTCGTAAAAATTGATGGTTTCTACTAGGAGCTTTAGGAGGAAAGGAAGCTTTGAGAGCTCAAGTACTTCCTTACGCGGGAACAGTCTTCCTACTGCAAACGAAACACTTAAACCAAAAGCCGAGTAAAAATGCCAAAAATCAACCGCAACTTTTCTGCAATATATAAACACTCCAAAGTTCAGAACTTTCGTTTCAAGTGGGTCCTATCTAAACATGGTAGCCAAATGACGCTCAGAATCTTGCAATCACGATTAAATGAACGCACAACTATCACCTACATTATATGCACACACAAAAAATCATGTAGGGTGATTACGAATATGAAAAAAAAAAAAGGTTCGATGAATGTTCGAAAACAAGCTTTTAGGTTAATTGTCATTCTGAGATTATGGTTCAAATATAACTAAATTTATTGATCGAGGAAGAATTTAATTCCCCATTTCTAGCTAAATGCTAATAACCGAACACTTGTTTTAGAGATGGATTATAAATATATGAAAATACTGCATAGCGTTTCACTTTAATGTTGTCCTTCAACAGGCTAAATTTGGAGATCAAATCAGTTGATACGTAGACACGGGAATAAAAATGTTAACACAGCTTTTATTCAATATTTGCACTTAAGTTTACTTTTTAAAATTGGAATATCTGCAAACGCGAAATATATCTAAAACATTAGCGATTCTTAATATGGATTTCATTACTTAAAAAATATTAAATTCAAGAATACCTGAATTTAAAGGTAGTAGAGATTATTCAGATCGGAGGAGATTTTCAAAGACAAAGAGCAGCCTTGCAGTTCTGAAGCTTCTATCTGGAAAAAAAAAAGAAGATAATTAGAAATTACGACATATTTACATTTTAACAATACATGCAAAGATCCTTAAAATATGGCTTCCTCAATAAAATAGAATTCAAAAAAGAATTACTTCGGGGCTGTTTAAGTTTCAGTAAACATTCAAAGCGTCAATATTTAAACGTGTGTGTTTGTGTATTTAGAAGAGTATTGGCAGGATTGGGTTTCAAACAAGCCATCTTCCAATCAAGAAGTGGAGCCTTACCACGATGTCACAACGCCTTTTTTACTCACCACCAGAATGGATTTAAAATGTTGCATACTATTGTGGTAGCGAAAACATTATAAATTCACTACATCAGGGGTTTACTGCGTCCAAATTTGATTAAAATACATGATAAATAATTCCTTCTCAAGATATATTACGATACCTGTTGAATATGGAATTCACAATATCGAAGTCAAGAGCTTATATCAAAAATTAATAAATCAATCATGTTGAAAATAAGTCTAATTTAGTGTAAATATTTCAATGTCTAATACTGACAAAAGATTATTAATTTATTTAGAATTATTCAAAGGAGATGCTTAAGTTTCATTCTTTCTTGGATCAACAATTAAGTAATATTCAAGTTGATAAATTTTAAAGTATCTGATATTTTTATGGGAGGGAATTCTGTAAAAAGAGTCACAAGAATCTCGGTCTAATTTACAGTTCACTAAGCCAGTTTATTATTATTATGATTAAATCTATGCCCAGGATACGTAATTATTTTAAATTTTCATGATTTTAAATTTAGTGCTATGTAAAATCATGTTAGAAAACGCATTTCATTTTGAGCGACTTAAAATAGCAAATTTAGCACCATATACCTAAATATAGTATTACGAGAAAAATACTGATTGGTCATCAATATTTAAATCGCAGGATATTTAATTCATTTTTAATCACGAAAAGTGGTCTATTCCGAGTTTTATATCGATTCTTTAACTTTTTAAAAAATGGAAAGCAAGAAAAGCCTAATTTTGTATGTGTATACAGCACCAATTACTCTTTAAACTGCCATTTAACGTTCCTGTCAAAATAAAGGAATTAATGCTAATTGCAGATTTATTTTTAGTGTAATAATTTTTTTCCAAAAATGTTATTCTGCGTTGCTATAGCAACGGATGAAAGCTTTTTTTTCTTCTTCGTCTTAAAACAAAGAACTGCTAAAGAGGTATTAAGGCAAGATAAAAGACTGTAGATCATCGGTTAACAGCATCTCCAAATCATTAAAAGACAAAAGGATTAGCCTCTTATGTTTTCCCAATTTCTTTATTCTTGAAGCTGTACAAAATAAAGAGAGAGAGAGAGAGAGAGACCTTAGTTAGATAGATTAACAAAAAGAGGGGGGGGGGAGCAGAAAATATCCAAATGTCAACGCGAAAAGCTGTGCAGTAAAATTTTGTTTAAAACTTCAATGCAGAAATATACAAAGCCGTTGAAGATATGTTAGTGAAAAAATGTTTCAGATTCTTACACTTTGTTCTGTTTGGTCGAAAAGACTTCTTCTAACAAGCTGTTTATGAAAGGATTTCGAAAATGTTTAATATTCTCACTAATTTCAATAATTACATTAGTTCTTTTTTCTTTAGTAGAAATACGTTGGGAAAGAAAAAAAGAATAAATAATAAAGATATCAAAAATTTCGATTTATAAATTTATACGGCATTACGACATCGACAGCACATAAATGAAGAATAGAACAAATCTTTCATAAAAAAAAAAAATCGCTAGTTTCCCACTCTAAGAAATTTGTTTTGTTCAGTTTAGTTATATTTACTTTTCCCTTTCCAAGCAACCTGAGGGCAGTTTTTAGACAGATCTAGTAATTTTGAACCGAGGTTGGATGACGAGGGTGACACTTGAGCCGGCACTAAACTCTCCAAACTTCCGTTTCAAATAGGAGACCGTTTGGTCTCGACGGATTTGATATGCAATAGGTTCGCTTACACGGCAGCTCTATGGAACCGGATTTTGAATCTAGAATCCTCTGATCCCTAAGCCGAGGCCTTAACATCAAACCATCGTGACCCAAAACTTGTTTTGAATATCTGTGTAATGAAATCCGAAAAGAATAAATGCATTTTTAATTAACTTAGATAAAATTTCTAATTAGAAATCAATCTTTTATAACTCCGAAATCTCTTTATTTTTGTAAAAGGTTTTTTATTTCTGAAAAAAAAAAAAAAAGTCAATTTCTTAGTCTCATGAAATGATTGTAGCCACAGTAAAGTCAGGTCAGGGGGGAAAAATAACTGAAACCAAATAATTTAAAAACAGTTTACTGCTATTCCTACATAAAATTTCTAATTGTATTGATAAAAGTGATAAAAATCACTATTCAATTTCCTGGCAATACACCTATTTCAGATTTCTATGTATTTTAAAATCATTTTTTAATTAAATTATTACATTTATCAAACCTGAAGTTACTAATTCCGTGTGAACTAAGCAATATCAATGATGCCAAAGCCGAACTAGAACATAGGTTGGATTCACGTATTTGAGTTGGTCCGCAATTTAAATTTCTAGAATACCTTCTGAATTACATGCCGTGTCTCGTCGCCCAAAACAAAATTCAGCAAGAAACAATTTGTACTCAAAAGAATGAAGAGAAAAGGGCGTTTTGAATTCAAATTATCGTCGAAACATGACAACATGTACCGCAATAAAATTTGTTTTATTGGAAATAAATT
Organism: Argiope bruennichi; assembly: GCF_947563725.1. NCBI lineage: Eukaryota > Metazoa > Arthropoda > Arachnida > Araneae > Araneidae > Argiope > Argiope bruennichi. Next base: position 124,293,918 of record NC_079162.1, read on the forward strand.
ATTAAGAACGGACACCCAAAATTTAATGCTAGACTAAATGACATGAATCTTGATTTTTCAGAATTTCTTTGCATGTTTTTTATTATATATATATATATATGTTTTAAAAAATGTGAAAGCTAAGAATTTTAAGGAAATGTGGGGGGGGGGATACCTTCACTCGCATTTCTCAGTAAGACTCCATATAAACTCTATTAAGGAATTAAGACTAACACATAAATAAAACTCACTAACGTTTGTAAAACCATCCTCGAAGCCAGCGCATCGAATCATCTGGTTGACGCCACAACTCACCCGAAAGAATTCTGAGCAGACACTGAATTCGCAACTTCTAGGTTGTACGAGGGGGGTTTCCAAGGTGCTTCCACCAAGGTGTTTTGATTGGGAATCAGCCCCCACGTCTTGAGTTGTTACCTGACAGCTCTAAGGGTGTTACACCGTTTGGGAAAATGGGAAAGATCAAAGGACCTAGCGCTTGGGGGGGGGGGGGTAGGCAGCTCCTTTAATTGACCGCACGCTGAAAGATCGAAACACTGACCCCTTCCTCGTAAAGTACAAGTAGACTCGCTTCTGTAGTCTTTCACGATTTACAGGGGGATTACTCTTAACGTCGGCATACTTTCTTATATGCCACCAAAGGGGGGGGGGGAGACGAGCTTAAGCGCATTAAAGAACAACAGCAGCAAAAAAGAACGACGAGCCCCATCCTAGGGGGACATTTGACAAGTTGCAATGGTCTGTACAATTCTTCTAGATCTTAAATTAATTATTGGGGTGACGGTAACATAGTTTCAGAATTTACTTTTGGAAAAAGAATTGTGGTAAAGTAAGAAAAATGTTTATGGACTAACTACCCACCCTCTATTGAGAAAATAATATACTTCGATAAATAAATATTTTTTGGAAGAGAGTAAAAATTTTTTAGTAAATAAAACTTACGAAAATAGAAATAAGTACACAAACATTTTATCACTTTCATGTTAATCTGCTACATTAGTTCGCTTACACAGTTGAGTTTCAAAAAAATTCGATCGGTTTTTGTTTTTCACCCTCGGTATTTGATTTAATTGAAAAACTTATATATAGTAGAGTTTCTTGAGTTTTTGCGATTTCAGATTTATTGAATTCATGCATACAGATAAATTCATTATCATGGGCAATACTTAATTTACTTAATTCATTTCTTGAACTACATTTGTGCTGGAGAAAAATGTTTTTAGCCGCATTTGGATTGTGATTTTATATAATTTCTATATTTAAACAGTATGCCAATTGGTGTTTTTTTTTTCTGTTTTTTTGTTCGCTTCATGAAATGACCAAATTTTTTCACTATCATTACAGGACGCACTGGATGTTGGGAATATATTTTAAGAAGGTGTAGTAACAAAATACAAATACTTTTTAAAGAGTAACGTTTTTCTTTTGACAACGAAAAATTCTAATTTGCAGTAATAAAGGAAGGAAATAAAATAACATTTTGCCACTGCTAATTGCTTATCATAGTTTTATTAATTTATTGATAATTATAAATATTTACTACCAACAGCAATTTTTATGCCAATTCTATTTCAACAACATATTATATTGACAATAATGATAGTAAAAATCTACACAAAACGGAAATTAATAAGTATCCAAAAGAAGTACGATACTAAAACTCTCAATATTTTCTAAAACAGAATGATTAAATTTTATGCGCATTAAAAGCTAGCAAAGAGAATTCTTCAGTTATTTTCGTTTAAATGAAGTTAATATATTTTTATAAAAAAATTAGTATAAATTAAAAAAATGAAAAAATCTGGTAAATCCGGGGCATTTCATTCGAAATCGGCATAAGTCAAGGATATAGTCTTAAAATGGAATTATTGACCAAAACACAGATTGCCAAAATGATCGTAAACGCCTACACACTTTAGTTTAATACAAAATTTAAAAAGAATTATCCCCAATTTTTTTTTATGTATATACATTAACAAATTTTGGCAATAATATTTTGAAGCTCCTTTCCATATCCAATATCGTCAATTCACAGTTGGGTTAACTTTGCGATGCCCAATAAATAGATTTCGAAATTTTCTAGGTTTCGAGGCACGAGGAAAGAGCCTCAACCAAATATATAAAAAGCAGAAAAAAAAAAACTAATTATTCTGTATTGGGCAAGCAAACAGTTATATAACAAAACATCCAGGACTAAACAGAGTGATCATATTTTACGCCAAAAATATATACACCAAATATTTTGCAACTTAAATAAACAGTCTACTTCACCAATTTAAAATTTCATCCGATTGAAATTATAAACTGCTTTGAATTTGAGGCTTTTCTTCTGATTGCTTAGTGATAAATAAATTTTAAAACCAAAGCATGAGGAGAAAAAGGTATTCAAAAGGTAAAACGTCACACGAAAATGTTTTTCAAATTGCAGTCAACGAAAGCACACGTTCAAGAAAATAACGCTTGATTGCGTTATTTTCTCGCTGAATCGCATTTCAAAAAGTAATCAAATAAGTATTCATAATCATTCAAGCGAAGCTGAATACATAGAAGTATTTTGCAATAAACAACAAAAAATAAGCATTAAAACTGAAGCCTCTAGAAAGAACTTAGACGAAGATTTACACGAGTCAGACTTTTTGTTAATAGTTATACCAAAGTTGAATGATATGTTGCATGAATAGCATAGCACAAATAGTTTAGTTAAATAGAATTTGTCATTAGATACTATTTTTTGCTATTGTTTAAACATTTGTGCCCAAATTGATTTTAGACTACATTAAAGCACTTTTTTATTCTTGTTTTATGTCAGTTTAAATACGAATCAGAATAATTTTATTATGGAATCAATATAATATAATGAAGCTAATGGAAATATAAAAACCACAGCCATGCACGCTTGTTCCAAGGAGAGTCCCAAATAGTAAACACACAAAATAAATATAAAATTCAAATTTTTATGATTACTTTCATCCGCAACTGATTAACCCTTTTAAGTGCTGAGGTGAAAATATTTAATCCTGAATATATTCACGAGTTAGACCTTCCTATAAAACACTAATGTGAACTTTAATTTTAAGAAGTAAACTTATGACAAGTCAACTTTCTCTCTCAACAGCGCTTTTGAATGAAATATGTTTTTTCTGCCTAATGAGTTCATCATAGACTATAGATAAGACCAAAAATACGATAAAATCTTAACAAATATCAAGTATTAAAAAAAAATATGGAGACAGCTACCCAGAAAATAAAAGACGAAGAAGCGAATCTTATTCCGATGTTCAAAATGGTATAAATCAGGTTAGGGAGTTTCCTCTATTGTGTCAACCAAAGAGAGATAGCTACTGTCAAAACAGCGGAGTCGGATATCTTTCAGCGGGTACAACTTGTTAGAGAACATCCAACTGATAAAACTTGTTCAAAATGATATTCAGTTTTTAAAGAATTACTTGAAAAGACTCGTAGCTGAAGGAGTAAGATGACTCCAGATTCAACAAGCAGAAGATAAAAATAAAAGGCGTCTGCTTCAGACACAGTTTTATGATACTGAGCGTTCACAAAAGTGATAAGCGACTATCTGTCTATTGGAAATGGTGGCTTGGTGTACGTATTTTAATGGTATATGTTTTTTTTTATTTTTTTTAGTGAAAAAGTGCATAGTGGATCAATGCTGCTTTTATGACTATAAAGAGTTAAAAAGGGATGCTTAGATAATATATGTTATGATTCAATCGCCATTTCACATATGCAATCCCATTTGAGAGACTCAACCAATTAAAAAATAACGTTTTCCAATCTCTTTTCTGAAAAACATCCCAGATAAAAAGCTATACATAATAACAATTTATATTGCATAGAATATAGAAATTTTCTTGAAATAGGATTCATGATTAACTTAATGATTGTTGACTGGAACTCAATATTTGATTTTGAAAAATTAATTTGTTGAGGTTTAACAGTTTAATGACGAAAAAAGTCACTCAATTTTTGTCCACATCCGAATTAGCATTTATTACTAATTTCCTTTTATAACTCCCTTTTCCAATTGTCACTTTGACTTTTTTTCCCTTAAGGCAAGGTCATGGGCTACTGGGAATGAATTATCTAATTTCAATTCGAAGCTAAATGGCGGCAAATTAACATCTCATTCTCCAAACTTCCATATCACACTAATGCTAAGATATTTGAGCTGACAGAAATTGCAGTCTGCAACAATCCGATTTATTAAATGGCAAATAAATCGGTAACTGTTAGAAATTTTTCACTCGAATATTACCCAAGAATAATTTTGTACGATAGAACATAAGTGTGTGATCCATTTACATGGCAGTTGAGTAGTTTTGACAAAATAACCTTTTGACAAAATAAATTTTTAGAGAAAAGGATTAACTCTCAAATCTTCATGCTTTACACATAAAACTATGAAATAGATGGTGTTGAAGTTTAAAGAATCTTTTTTTGTAAATATTAAGAACTTAAATAGTATGTAATCTGGTATCAAGTAAAATAAAATACTACAACTTTATTTTATAAGCTGAAGATATTACTATAATAATTATAAGATTAATTATCAGATTTGATTGGAGTGCAAGAGTCATTGCGAACTCAATAAGATTTCTTATGCCAGTAAGGATACTTATGCGATTGATTTATTTTCAACCTTACTCTTTAATAACAATTTATGTGGTCACAAAACAACTCAGTGTTCCATTTTTATTTATGAAATCCAGCAGACATTCTTCAACGTTTGGCGCATCGGATGACAATCAAATAGCAAACAAAATGTTTATAAAAATAAAATAGAAGCAGATTATGAGAAAGTAATTTTTATAATTCATAAGAGAAGTTCAAACAATAAAAAAATAACCCCAGCAATTGCTTAAGAGTAAGAAAAATAAAAGCAAAATTTCACATGCTCATTGCTTGCCGTTAAGAAAAGAAAAAACATTTAAATTCGTTCAATGGTATATCATTTTTAAACTTAAGTATGCTCCATCTTCAAATGAAAACGACTGGAGCTTATTGCATCGGAACTAGTAACATCACGCATTTCTTTTAATTTGCAAATTCCCCCCCCCCCCATTAAAGTTGGAATATTAAAGAGTTTTCTTTTTTTTCATAATTAAATACTTAGTTTACGAAAATAAAGCACATAAGAAAACAAAAATCCATTTTCTTCGTTTCAAAACAACAAAGTCATAAAAAAAAATCGAAAAATGAACTATGGAAAAGCGTTTTCCTGGCGTTTTTATAAACATAATCTTAGTTAATGGCTTGTTCACATGCAGTTCGCACTTGGGAGTGAAAGTCAAATCGCTCACGCCAACTTCACACTTATGGAAAAGCAGGTGCGCCTACTGCGCAGTTGCAACACGCAAACAGGAGTCGTGAGTTCATCCCCCTCCCCCCCCCCTCTTCTAGCATACAATCAACTGTTTCCCAAAAATTCATTTTTGAAAATGTTTCAACTTCCACAATTTCAAAGCACAAATGCGATGCAACAGTAAAAAGAATCGTAAGGGTGCAAGATGAGGGTTTTTACTTCCCTTTCGAAATCTGTTACAAAGTTAGGAATTTTGCAAGAGCTTTATTTGAATATTTGATTGATTTATAGATTTGATAGGAAAAATTTCAACAGAATGTAACCAATAAAATTCTTCGCAACTACTTTATTGTTATTGATTAATTGAAGTTAGAATTTGCAGTAGCAAACAGCAAAGATTCAATTAAAATTTGAATGTGATTTTATAAGTGAAGGTATAACATGATAGGTTGCAATTGAATAAGCTCTGTTCTATTTACGCTTTACGGGAAAAAAATAGAAAGGAAAGAAAATTCTTATGGAATTGCACCAGAATATATATTTAATTCGGACGCGAGCGTAGAATCTTTCCAAAATTGGAATTACTTATAAAATGATAAGGTAACAATTACAGTAAAAATTTAGTGCATGTACGGGATTGCTTAGGTTAATTTATATTGATATTATTTTCAGAAACTTCTAAGCATTCATGATCCTATTAGTGATCTTCCATTGAAATAAATGAGCAAATTGTTAAAAATATTCGCAGGAAACTATAGTCATGATTTTCACCATGTTAATGTTTTCAATGCTACAGAATCTTATAAATCTTATAGCAATGATATAAATGTGCAGATTCAATTCAAATTTGAATAATAAACTCGTGTCCACATTCAGAAAAAAACAGAAAAAAATTATGGTTATCAATCTTTTAAATAAATTTGAAATAAAGTTATTTATATAATTATAACATGATTATTATGATAATAGTTTTATTACTCTCCAACTGGGCCTTAAAAATCAGTTTTGATCGTTAATTTTATACTAATTAAAAAAAATTAGAGCGAATAAAATTATAAAGATGGAAGATAAAACTGAATTTTGAAAATTTCAGTTTCATTAAAATACAATTAATTAATATTTATTAATATGCTTGAATGATTTCAAATCCATTCTGTTTTTATCATTGTTTCTACTCTTATTTCATAGATGTTAAAGTTTTAACTCAATTAGCATAGAATATTCTCAATCATTGCGTATCATGATAAATTCAATTCTTAAAACTAAACTATTCTTAAAGTTAATTTGAGTCAAGTTTTATTTGTTTCGGAATTTTTGTAAGCAATTCCTATACTAATTAGATTTGTTAGCAAGGAAATGAAATGACCTAATAATCGACGACAAATATTTTGGCATGCATATTGATAACTATCTGCATTTTAAATAATGATTTAAATTAAAAATTCGAATTTCTATGAATAAAGCTTAAAATACTAAAGTGATAAGTGAATTTATAAACAGTTTTTAAAAGAAAAGCAAGCAGCTGTAAATAAAAAAAAAGACATTAAAAAAAGAGAATGAGACAATGTTACTGTTGGTAAGGAAATATTAATATTGAATTAAATAGTAGAAATAATGTGATGCATGTGTGCATTAAAATTCATAATTATTTATTTTTAAAGTCAGTACTTATTATTCCAAATGGAATGGAAACTGAATAATAATTGTGGGGGTGCCAGTTGAAGCAATTCCAGTTGTTTTCATTACTGAAATTGTACTTCTTTCATATTCAGAAAAATTAAAAGTATCACTCAATCGATTGTTTGCTCCTCTTATGTTATAACAAAATGGCAAATATTCTTCCTGAAAATTAGGGAAAAATGACTTAAAAATAATTTAATATTTTTGTTATTTGTATCTAAAAGAATATTTTGAAAACAGTTTCAAATAAATAATGCGAGCACATTTCTGACTATAACTGAAAACTTTTTCTGAAACTACTCCAGTCTCAGACTTAAATTTTTATTTTACAACGACACTAAAATTAAATTATGAGTAGAAAAAAAAAATAGTTTACAATACAGACAGCAAGATTCTACATGTCATAAAAAAGTACAGAAAATGAATGCATTAAAAACAAGAACAGAAAGAAAAAAAAAAAAATCAAGACGATAACGATTAAAGTTTCGACTACAAATAATAATAAAAAACGGGTCTATTTAAATAATAAATAGCACATTGAAGCTAAATGTTTTAATGTTTTTGATTATCTAATAAGATGCTTACAAGACCGTATTTAGTTCAGCAATAAAAATCTAATGCGAATTGAAAGAAAAAATAACTGAGTATTACCTTTAATAGCTTCCATAAGCATGAGAAAAGCATTAATAATATTTATTTTTGAAATGCAATTATTTTGCTCACGTGCCATTTCGGAATGAATTAAAAATGCCGCCAATTATGCGAGGTAATGAAAAGTTGACGTTATTGCTACAAACGGCCATCCATGTTTCATATTTCCTACTTTATTTTCCACCTAAAGCGTTTCTTTATTAAATAAATTAATAAAGTTCCTCTAAGCAATTCTGAAAAGAAAAAAAAGCCCATCAGCTGTTGAAAATCCCACTCAATTAAGACGATTAAATTTACCTCCCTGAATCGATTTAGCAGCAAACCACCATACAATCGATTTTGAAACCCTTCATTGTACTGTTTGAGCTTCCCCACTGCTTCAAAACATGACCACCCCTGAAAGTACAAAGATCACTAGCCGAAAAAGCCACGTGTCAGCCAATTTTTCATCATCTCTCTCACTCTTATCCCCTTCCCCACCTTTTTCCTCAAAGTACCTTCCCCACCACTATCTCTCAAAAGCTTAAGGAAAGATTTCTTTGGCAAGCCAAATTACCTCACAGCAGCCATTTTGGACCCAACCGACATCTCTCTCATCATTCCATTCACGTCTTCTACACTTGAATGGAACAAAATAAATAAATAAATCTCTTTTGAAGAGTTCAAATAGAACAAGTTCGCGATTTAGTATGGACTAAAATATGGAAATGAACACGAAAGAATTTCTTGAATTTTACCATCGTCAAAAAAAAAAAAAAAAAAAAAAAAAAATGTAAACAAATATAATTTAGTCATTTTTTTTCTTTCAATTTTAGAACTTCTTTTAGATCGCTCAATCAAAATCATGCAATTTATTGCAATGAAACTAATATTTTAAAATATTAAATGCTGGTAAGATTTTTTTCCCCTCCTATGACAGACTTTCTGCTCCATTCAGATAAATTCTGACATGAATAGATTTAAGTATTCAGATTTTATTTTTGCAAATTTAATAAGGACATTATTTTTCTTTTTGATTTGCCGAATCAAAGGAAGTGGATCTTTGCTATTTAAGCCATGTAAAAAACATTCTAAGTTAAAATAATTTAGAGATATTCCTGTCTTTGTAGATCGAACCGTTTCAAAGTAACTAGCTTCTATACAAACAGTATAAATAAAGCACTTCAGACAGATGAAATAAATGCTGTTTTGTTGCTTATGTTGCTTGACATAAGCAACAAAAAGATTTGAAAGTTGCTATCCTAAGTGAAAAAGGGAGTCGCCCACAATTCTCTGTTAAAATCCGTTCGCATACAATGACTGCCGTGTCTGACACGCGCAACAAATTACTGAATTTTTAATTTTTAATCTGCACTTAAGTGAAAATATTCAGTAATTTAAAATTCAAAAATTACTAAAGAAGGCTTCAATGTCTCAAATGCCCTTTTATTATTATTTTGATTCCTATAATAATGTATGTCCCAAATAAGGATTTGCATCTAATTAGAAAGTTAAGTAAATTTGTGGGTCAGGGGATAAAGCATTTCCAAAACTTCTAATCATTATATTATTACGTTTTTATGGAAACTATTACATAAGCGAACCTCTGCACTGTAAATAAAATTTGTAAATATAGGTTAAGATGCTTCCTTTATCTTCCGCGTAACATTAACAGATATGCAATTAATTATCTTTAACTGCATTGCTATAACAATAAATTCAGTCGGCACTTGATTCAGAGTCATACTTTTCGATGCACAGAACAAGAAAGAATCAAGAATCCTGACTTTTATAAGATGTGAAACTATGACTAAAAGAAATTTCAGATAAAGAAATATATATTTGGAAATATTTTATGATCTAATCAGCTTTCCTCCTGGTAGTTGCGAGATGATATTTATGAAATGCAGTTTCAAACGAAGAAGTGCCGTAAACTTCCTAATCATACCTAATACGTTTGATTAGCTATTAGGACAGATGTAAAGTTTATTTTACTGCATGTAGAGCAAATATGTTAGTATTTGTTTTAGAAAAATTTGCACAGTTTGCGATAACAAATCTAAAAATTCTCAAGGGAAAAAATACAAACTTAAATAAGACTGAATTCATAAATATAGGTAATTTAACGAGGATATAATGACTCTAATTTTCCGAGCACCGCTGGCGAAATATCTGCCGATTCAATGTATAAAAAGAATTTAATAATTTTGGCGTGTTTCAGCATATTCAATAGACGCATTTTAATCATTTTTCTTTTTATTAAAACACTTTTTGCATCAAATAAAATCTAGAAACACCAGCAATCGAAAATAAAATTGCTCTACGATCAATTTTAAAATTATGATACAATATTTGGTTACCGACATATTTCCAAAGTATTATGTAATGCATATTTAACAATTTTCTTTATTCTTCATAGAAATCTTACTAAAACTACACTAACATTCCATGCGAATCATTTAAAATCTTAGGTATAAGATGAAAAACAAAAACTAATTTTAAATATTTCTCAAATCAAATGTATTAAAAAAGACCATGAAACATTGTTTAAATTAAGAAAATCCTACAGGAATTTGAATATCAAAAACTACTTTATTATATTTTTTTTTTTCAAACTCGGCCTTTCGCCCTATTCTGCATTTTCCAGGTTTTAATAAGTGTTTTATTTCTTTTTCAAATATTTCGGTGGATATGCAAGTGTCGTCAAAAACCTGCTTTCATTTATATCGCTTGCAAACATTTAAGAATTCCAGCTGCGGAATATTTAAAAGCCAAATATATGAAAAACTTTCTTAATGATAAAGTTAAAAAATGCATACTTAAATTTTCTTTTTCAAATATTTCAGAAAAATGTATCAGCCCTAGGATAATAATAAAATTAATATACCATCACCGTTTTCGTAGTATTAAGAATTTTAGAACAGTATTGTACATATTTTTAGTAAAGAATTACAGAGGTGGAACATTTACAGGATATGAGAATTTATGAAGTTTTAAAAATATACATTGGGATCTTACAATTTTAATAGCAATAAATTAATTCAGGAAATGATTGTCGAAATTTAAAACTTAGAGATAAATAAGAACCAATCGAATACAAATATGCAAACTTTTACAAGTTTCGGATGTAGATAATATTGATAGCAATCAGTGAAAACATATCGTAAAATATTATTTATAAAAGAAAAATAAATTTCTAAGCCTTTTTTCTGCAGAAACGACTAAATTTATTCAATGTCTTTTTAATAAATGTAGGGAAAATGCATTAAAATATTAATGATTATTTTCTTCTTATTGTTTTAATCAAATGATTAACAAAAAATTATGTTTGCAAAGTATTTATCATTAAATATTTATCTCGTATGCTTTTCTAGTTTGATTACTACGAACTCTTATGCCTAAAAATACAACTTGATTAAACTTAACCACCTTGATTACCTAATTTAACAACTTGATTGAAAATTTTTTGTTCAAAAGTAACCAAATGAGAAAAACATGGTAAAATTCTGTAACTGAGGGTTTTTTTATGCCTTCAAAACATTTTTTTTAAATAAGAGTTATATATATACTTTTTTCATATAATTTAATAAATGATATCTAGCACTCTTTATATAAGCCATATTTGTTTCCTTTATTTGTATTCATTATATGGTGAACTCCAAAAAACAAATTGCACATTTCAAAGCCAGAGTACGAAGTCCAATTTAAAATAAACCTTATTACGTATGAGAAATGTATTATTTTTTTAGCTTTTTTTATGCGATTTAAATATAGTTTCTTTCATTACCCAAACTTTTTTTGGCCCAAAAACAGTATAAATAACACGTGCAAGAAAAATTAGATCGTCTATATTCATAGTTAAAAAAGAAAGAACATTACACTTTCTCACTACAACTTTATTTAAATTGCATCTCCACTAAACAGCTACAAATGAGCCACATATCTTGATTATAATTACATTTTTATTGCTCTATAATTAAAGCTTAAGTCCTTCCACGAAATTTCTACCCTTGGCTTCGGTACATTATCTGCAAACGAAACAGTTATTGCAGTCTGGGTGAAAAGAAAACAAAAGGGGGAGAAAAAAAAAAGGACTCAAAGTAGTTGAACTACATCAAGAATAATTGCTGGATGACCTCCACTTGACGTGCTAAAACCGTAAAACGGAGTCTATTTTGCCATTAACAGTGATTAATGTAAATGAATTTTCTCATTTGAAAAATGGAAGCATATGATCATAAAAGGAAATGGATGCATCCTCCCTTAGTCAGGGTAGAACTTCTGAATAAAAGATGGGTATTAAGTTTTATGATACGCCTCAAGCATGGAGAAAACCGTCTCCATTCGAATCGATTGGCGAAGAAATTTAGGTCTTCCACCTTACAACTAGAACAGACATATACTATGTATTTAAAAATGGAATTTTATAGTCTTACCTTGTGCAACTAAGCAAATTGAAGATGACGTAATTTATAACACATTTGAAATGTACAAAAGGATAGCTGAGCGTTGATTTCAAACTTTTAGCTTATTGTCAAAGTTCAGGTTGACATCTGAGCCGACATTTTACATGATTCAATGTCCGGATGTTTTAAGCTATGACTATATTTAACATGCAAACATTACACATTCGAGGCGCATGATCTTCGCCAGAATTGAATGATTTTTCTCAGCATCATGTTGAGATTTTAGTAAGTTCCTGAAGTCCACGTTTGCTAACCAGTGACAAATTGTTTAGTCCCTTATTAATCCTTAATTCCAGATAGTTAAAGAAACCTTTTTCAAAAGCGGATTCCAAAGACTGATAGTGTGATTTAATCAGATACTACAAAAACCATATTTAAAAATAGCTCATAACCACTCTTCATTTTTTTAAAAAAATCATTAAAATTTAATCAACAATTCATTTTATTTAAGCAGCGCTTTGCTCAAATGTTTTATTTTTATTCATTATTCATAGAATTTCAGTAAGGAGCAATTTTTAAACTAATATTATTGTCGCAAAAATTTATCTGAAACAAGGCACCAATGGGATAAATTAAAAACCTCTGCATTAAAATCGCCATCTAGAATTGATGCTTTCTATTTAATTCACATCGTTAATTTATAAGAAAAATAAAAGTAAAGCATCATGAATCAAAAGAGATTATGTAGTTGAAAATATTTGCCTTCAAATATATAAGTTTTATCAAATTTTCATTACTAAGCTGAAGTTTTTTTAATGGGATTTACAACAAAGAAAAGTATTTAAAAAGAATTAAAAAAATTCTTTTAGAATAAAAAGTAAAGACATTACTATTGACACCATGAGATTCACATTTAAGAACAAGAAAATTTATAAAATATACAAATATAATATAATAAGAAAAAATATAATAACGTTTACAAATATAATAAGAAAAGAAAGAAGTTTCCTATATTATTCTTTTTATAAAATTCGATAGAGTTGATACCATTCTTAAATATGGTAATTTGTTAAGAGTAAAGGTCTAGGATTTGATACATTTGTATTCCTATTTGGAAACTAGATTACTTCAGAATTTGTATGAAATGTCATATGGTATGCCCTGAACGATCAATCATAATTAGAGTCTTTCATATGAAACAGATTTCATATGAAATTAGATTCCAAACAAGTTAATGAATTTGAATCTAATATCTGAAAAATTTTATGTAAGTGAAAAAATTAGATGATTTATCTGAAAAACACTACAAATGGTAATGTCTTCATAGAACAATAAATTCTTCAGAAATGTGCTTAAAATAATATGATAAAAAGTAGATAAGCATTTAAACAAATCAATTATATAAATAGAATATAATAACCTAAATATCACGCATTTAAAAAATGTTTTGTTTAAAGAAGCTCGGAAAACTGCCTTTTAGTTATTATGGAATTCATAAGATGAAAGCCGGATTCACATACAATAGAAATAAATTCGGAAAAAAGGGATCATTGGGTAAGCACAAAAACATTTTTGATTTTCCAGATCATCGTTGCAGAACAAATTCAGCTCGCAGATTAGAAAACGGATATGAAAGAAAAATGAATAAAGGAAGAAATACATGACCATGAGCATTGGTCTGGCGAATGAAAAGAAAAAAGTTTCATATTGTAATTCACTGGAAGCACGCAATCTGAAGAAAGGAATAAAGTTATTTTATTACATCGGTAAAATATTTTTAAAAATTCTTAGTCAACATGAGATATTTTTCTAATTCCATTAAAGTCGTAATGTTAGTAATAATACCAACTTTTTTAAAAAGATACTTGCATTAGTATTTGCATGAAAAATCTTTAAGGCAATTGATACACTTTTTATATTAAAAGAAACATGTTATTTTTTATTAGCTTGTATTGACTTTTAATAACATCAACCTTTACAATAAAACACATCTTTTCCATATATTTCCCAAAATTGAAAGCATGATACTTACACGACTTTTTAATAAAATCCATCCTTACTGAATTATTTGCACGCATTTAAAATTTGTTATGTTGAAAACAGAAATAGAGCCATTCTTTTAATGTAAAAGATCGCTTTTAGAACCGTGACATTCGATCAGCTCCATAAATGTAGGCAGATGACAAAATGCATTTATAAAAATCATATTACTTTTAAAATAGAAATCCACCCGTTTTGTAAATGGATTTAACTTATAAAACTGAGTATAAAAGTTAATAAAACTGTGCATTTTAAGTATATTTTTCTGGAAATAAGATGAAATGTAAGCTACATTTTCATTATGAAAGACATTTTCCATTAAAATGCTAAAAACATGTCACTGAGTATGGTTCACTTTTTTTTCCTTGAAATGCCAATGAAATTTAAGAATGTAAAAGCATTTTTATTTTCATTGTCTTTCAAATGCAAGCACTTCAAAAGATCAAAGGATATTTTATCATTTTACCATTACCATTTATAAGTAAATTTATACATTAAATTGACTACAACTATGCACCAATACAGATATATCTTTCTTTAAAACAATATGGATAATAATTCAAGGCTTTAATAATCAGTATCCTTTAAAATGAAGCAGTAAAATAAACTCATAATAAACACTACGCTTCACCAATTTTTAACATATTATCACTTGACAAAAATCAATGGATTTTTTTTATTAGTTAATAGGTTAATAAAATATTTTCTATTAGATTTTAGCTCTGCAAAAACTCACTCTGAACAATAAAATAAGAAAATTATCTAGCCAATTTGTAAAAATTAATATACCGAAAACATTGCTTCGATTTTCTACTCATCTCAAAAGACAACTTTAGAAATATGCCAAAACCTTCAGAAAATGGACGACAAATTCGAGAGTCTCTTGAATTCTAACTCTCCATTTACAAACTTTACCATTAAATGTGGTCAAAAATGGTGATCAACAAGTTTTACATTCTAACTTGTGCTCCAATAAAAGAAACTAGCAGGCAAACCAATTACTCCTGAATACTGAACCTGTTGCGATAATCGCGAGAAGATCCCATAAACCGAAGAAACCAGGCGCACTGAAGTAGTACGAAAAGGTCAAACGCATATGGGGGAAGACGAGACATAATGAGTGATGTATTTCCAAGGGATTAGTTAACTCGCTTAACCACCATTTTCAGAAGAAAAAAAAAATATTCTCCCTCAGAAACATCTGAAGATTGAGTTACGAATTCCTTCTTGGGAAAAAGAATCATGAAAATGAAACGAAGCCCTAAGCCTGGAGCTTAAGAATTTTAGCGAAGGCATGAATGGTATGCATATATTCCCGAAAGGTTCAAGTAGAAACTGGTAACTTAAAATGATTAACAGGCTTCACATATGTGCCAGGAGTTTAGTTGCATACTCGTGCTCTGACACGCAAAGAATTGGCAGAAGTGTAATTGGTGGATCAGATTCTCTTACTTTTCCCGACACATGAAAATGTTTTGGAGTTTGTGATATAAGAGTTTTCAGATATTTCCGTTTTCATTTTTTTCGAAAGGAAACAGCCAGTGGAAAAGATACTTCCTGGTTGGAAATTTTCCAGGGTATTCTATGCATGTGCTTAGATCTTACCTAGTTTTATGCAGAATTTTTTTAATGTCAATAAAAGTATACAACAGTCTACAACCAGCCGTTTCCGAAAATGACAGTAAAATGCAGATTGATTAGAAAGAAGCTAATAAAACTGCTGATTTTTTTTTTTTTTTTTTGCCTCTCGGTATTTTTTTCTAAAACAGGCCTATAACAAAAGCTTCAAAACAATATTCATTTGTAATGAAATTCAAATTTAATCGTTCTTGATTCTTAAGAATTGTTATTGATTAATTTTAGAGCCTATTTAATTACTAAATTTTAAGTAGATTTTTATTTATAATACTTCCTTAACATATTTAAAACAGAGAGCTCGCAAGATTTCATTTATTAAATCAGATTCCTCAAATGGAATCACTCATGTTAACTGAATACATGCCAAGAACATCGCACCCGATTTAATCTTTGAATCTACTGCACGCCCTGCATTTGTTGTAAATAGCATTACATCATAGCATAGTTAAAGACAAAAATTTATCAGATGTCATCTGATTGCCAACACGAGATTTTACTTTTTTTTAAATCAAAAATTTTAGCAAAGCAGTTCATAATCATCTTATAACGGCAAAGATTTTTAAATTATAAGTGTTAGAAACTAAATCTAATCTATTATTTTAAGATAAAATTAAACCTGATACAGATAAATACTCGACAGCAAATCAATTCAATAAGAAATAGTATAAAAATTTAGTTAAAAAATGGCCATAACAAAGTAAAAACACGAATAATACAAAACTTGAAATAGTATCGCTATTTTTTAGTTTCTAAAGATATATCTGACATTCTTTTCTTCTGAGAAATCGACAGATACGTTCCAATTAGACAGAGAGCTCTACGAAAAGACCGAAGAACACTGCTCCTTTTCTAAAGCGGAAGTTTATACATAAAGGAGCAGTAGTTTGTATAAAAGGTCCTCGTTAAGAACATAAACTGTAAGATAAATGATTATACAGGAAATGGGCTTTTTCTTGAAAGTAAGCAAAGCAACCCCATCGCACTGTTTTAAAGCAGCTGCATGTCTTCAGCAATAAGTATAAATTAGTAATTATGACGGAAGATTCACGTTTTATGATCGAAGTTTCAGAGTGAAGCGGCCCCATTCGTTTGTTTCCGCGAATTGTTTGAAAGGGAAGTCGCTTATCTTCCACTTTTTTTTTTTTTTTTTTTTTTAAATCAGTGGAATCATTTTAAAGCAGTTAGCCACACCACTCTGACTTTTATATTTGATAAAAAAAAAAAAAAAAAAAAAAAAAATTGCACTTCACCCCTTGACCTACGAATTTACCTAATTTCTTATGACAACCTATTTGGGATATTTATTATTATTTTAATTCTTATGATAATAGAAGGGTATTTGAGATACTGAAGCGTTTTTAAGTGATTTTTGCATTTTAATTACTTAATACTTTCGCTTAATTGCAGATTAAAATTCAGTAATTTAATGCGCGAGTCAGATTCGTCATTGTAAGTGAAGGGGTTAATATTTCAATTCCAGAAATATTAAATCTATTTACTTGTTCTTGCCTATTATTGTCATTAAGCCATGTTATAAAATTTGTATAGACTTGCAATAAAAATTAACAGCCTACTAGTTTCGTCATTGTTTATCTGCCCTATCATATTTTGCATAGCTTTGCGTACAGGAATATACAGATCATGAGAATCTGAAGTTTTGTTGGGTTACGAGATTTTTTAAAGGCTTTAGTCACATATTTGCTTAACAATTTTTTTTTTGTTAGAATTAATCTTAACATACACAAATGCAATGATTTCTGTTAAAAAAAACAACAATATTTCTTTTCCTTGTCAGTATCTTCTGTTATAGTAAAAAAGTAATTCTGCACGTTTTTTTTTTTTTTTTTTTTTTTAATGAAAACAGTAATTAATTCCTTTGTTATAGTTAGTGAAATGCGAATGATATCCGTTCCCTTTAGAATCCTTGAAAAAAATCTTCATTTTTAGAAAAGAGATTTCATAACTTGCCTTTAAATATTTTTTCTATTACGGAAACACGAAATCAAGTACAGATGATATAAACGTAACATTGCTATCAAAACTAATCTTTGCAGATATATTTCGTTCACTAACCTACTTTGAAAATATATTTGAGGAATTAAGCAGTGATAAGAAATACAGCAAAATCTCTGCACGCTATTTTTTTCCCCTTCGAGTTAAGATTTGCTAGAAGGGAAGTAATAGATTTTCATTAACCCGTTGACCTACGAATTTAATATCCTAATTGCAAAAATCATTATTAATTTTAAATTAATATAAGGTTAATGAGAAATTATAGCGTTTTTAAGTGATTTTTGCATTTCAAATTACTTAATACTTTAACTTAATTGCAGATGTGAAATTAAAAATTCAGTAATTTTATGCGTGAGTCAGACTTGTGATTTTATTCAAAAGGGTTAATATAGAGCAAAAATAATTTCTCAAGTAGCTTTAAAAATTATAGTTTATCTAACAAAGATAACTAAAGACATACGTTGAATTGTATTTAATTTTGAAATTATGAAAAGGTCCGATTTTTTTTTATTCGCTGAAGAATAAATACTTAGACTTCATTCATAAACAAAATTTGTCAGAATACTTAAGTAGCAACCATCAGCATTCTTCATGCTAATTGTTAAGCAATCATTCAATGCTATTATTTTTCTAAAAATTCAGGGAAATTTCATGCTGAGAGGAGTTTTTCATGAAATTTATAAGACAGAAATATTTATCATAGAAGATAATTTATAGCCAAAATTATTTTGTTTTTGTGGGACAAATATTTTTAACATCTGAGACTAAGAAAAATTTTCTAAGTCAAAAAAAAAAATTTTTTTTTTTTTTGGCTTGCACTATTACACACTTTTCTTTTCAATGTTCCTCTTGTGATAGATCTTTTTATTGCCAAATGATATTCGTCTAGTAAAATAATAATGGCACAGTTGGTAAGAAATAGGCATGTTTCATGACGAATATTTTAAAGCAAACTATTTAATTAAATTTCTTTTCTTAATAATTCTAGGCACTATATTCCAATATCTTAATGCAATATATCACCTATAGTGTCCTCAATTTTAAGTAGATAAGTTCATTTATTTTATTTATTCTCCAGCACTTAATGGTTTCTCTAAGATTCAAAGCCCAACTATTGAATAGAATGTTTTTTTTTTAATTAAAAATCAAATGGGAATAATTTATTCAGGATATTAATTTTAAAAACTCGATTAGAGACCAAATTTTTAAGGACAAGAATTAAAATTTAGCTACATCTAAAGATTTTGAGGCGCCTTACAACAAAAAGACTCGTATTGTAATACAGAAAATTTTTTAAATTGACTCTACTTAGGAAATTAGATCTATCCTCCGACACAATAATTATATAAAAGGTTAAGCAATCTCCAAACCGTAATACTAGAAGAAAAATTGTCTGGTTTTTATACCCTTGTTTTAGAAATGGCGGGAAATAAGAGATCAGTCTGCTCTATTTGGTTCCATGTAATGAAAATCGCACTCTCCTGAAAAATAAAACTGCAATGCTATCTGGTTCCCAAGACACTCTATTCAATACACTCTATTCGTTTATTATGCGAGCAAGGTCTTCCATGACGTAGTGAAGTTATTTTCTTACCAGTTATCTGTCAGATTAACAGTTGAAAGACATCGGGATGACTTCTTCCCAGATGGAAATACATTCTAAACTTAAATTTCTAGTACAATTGCTTTAAAATATCCTAATTGCTTTGAAGAGAGGCACTACCTTCCCGAACCAAATTTCCATCGCAAAGTTTCTCAATTTGAAAAGACTGCTCATTTAGGATTTATTACGCTTTACTTTTCCTTTTGTGCTCGCGTACTGTCCTTTTTGGAGCTAAATGAAGCTTTATCAACCTTCGCAATTCATTTATTCGGCATGAAAGGATAAAATGCATTCAACATGTCATGTGCGATAAATACGAACAACCCGCATGCCTCTATTTCCCCCGAAAACAGTGTTAACCTTTGCACTCGGAAAAATAATTCGATGCATAATTATTCATCTAATACAAGAACTTATTTGTTACCCAGAAAAAAAAATATATAATTGCTTTAAGTTGAATTTCTCCCAAAAAATTAGTGTGCATCTTTTTATCACTCCATTTCTATTCTTACCACTCTATTTCTATTATTCTGTAGGTATTTTAACAATCAAAATTAAAAAAATTAATAAAACGTCAAAATGATAGCACCGTCTTGAATGGTGCCCGTGATGATCCCTTCTATTGCAAAAGGTCAAATAAAGGCTAAGCTTATTTCAGACAAACTTCTAGTTAATATTAAGCTCCGCATTTAAATAGAATATTACTTGTGATTTAACAAGAAAAAATAAGAAAAATCATTCTTTAAAAAATACAAATCAAAATAATGTTTCTCAATTCACAAAAAAAAAAAAAAAAAAAAAAAATCAAAATTATCATTAAAAAAAACTATATAAAGCAAGGAATAGCATCTTGAATGCATTTAACGCGCACAAAAAAGAATCCACTCAAATATAAATATATATAAACTAATATACCCGGCATCGTAAATATCACAAATGCTTTCGGAATAGATTTTAAAAAGTAAAATCCAAATTTAAAAGAAACTGAATAGCGAGAAATTTTCTTTTTAAACAAGAATTAATTTACAAACAATGTACAAACTTATATTAATTCTTTACTAAAATATGACGGAATCCTTTAACGTTTTATAATAAATTTTGCGTGGGGTATTAATAAAAATGTTTAAAGTCATGCATGCAAATTAACTTTCACGTACAGCAGCTCGTTCTCAAGATAAAATACCTACCCATCTTCTTGCTAAGTGCCGAATGCATTTACGAAAAAGCCGAAAGAAAGTCGGATCTAAAGCAGAATCTATGGCTCGACTGCATTAAAGCTCTGAATTTTAACTAGAGCTAAGTGTTTCAGATTTAAGAACAGCGAAGGAAAAATGGAGTTGGTTGAATCTGCGAAAGTGAATTGCATGAAAAATTCTTCAACTCGAAACATCATTGCCACCTTTAATTCAACATTCGAAACAAATTGAATAAGATAAGACTCCAGGGTCATATCGAAGCGGGGAAGAGTTTCGAGCGAAAAGAGAGAACATTTTATTCGAATTCACGATTTCGAATACATTCGTAAAAAATAGGAAAAGTGAAAATCTCTCAATTGAGTCACCCGTTCCTTTAACGATGGAGACCCCATTTATCGCAGCGCTTATCGACAGTGGATAATTTAATCGCTAATGACACCTCCGATGTCATTAGCCACATTAGAAAAGACGCGGAAAACTTTTGCAGTGAAAGGGGACATTTTCTCTTCGATATAACCGCTGCATCTTCCACGTTCTTTTAGCCTCCTAATCAGGGGACAATTAATGCTCTTCAGGGGGTTTTCTGCAAATGATACGAGGGACAAAATACGCCCATAGTAAACCAATAGAAAGTCAAAAATTCGAAAAAGAATCGAAAACCCCTCAAAGCACTTCGGAAGAATCGAGTCAATTTCTTCCGATTTTTTTTTTATGTGTTCGAAACTAAGGGCTTTCAGATGTAGATCCTAAAATGATTTATAATAATCTAACTTTTGAACTCCGATGATCTTTGAAGTCCAATTCTAAGATTAAGAACACTACTAGTAAAAATGAGCGACAATGGCATGTCTCATAGTTTAGCTGATTATCAAAAATTCTACGTTCAATTTTTAGTATTAAGACTTCTAATTAAACAAAATTACTTTCAACTCTTAATTTCAACCATTTTCGGCTCTTGTATGTTTAAACTAATGGCGCAAATCTTCATTTACTGTTTGGGATATATCAGTGCATTAATAAAAATTAGGAGACTGGGGATTAAGACATTGATAGTTTACCAATAGACACTTAAGACGAATAATAAATTGACCATTCATACTTAGATCAGAAATATCTCATGGCGTTTGTCTTGACAGTAAAAGATATAAATTTACAAATTATTTTAGTAGGCTTAAGTCATTTAAAACCAGTATAAAGTTTCGGTGATATTATTCCCAAAAAAACTTAACTAGACAAAAAAAAAATGGGTTACGAATAATATAGCATAAATTTCCACCTTAAATACATCGTTTTCAAATATTAAAAAAATGCACTCGAATATTCTTGAAAACAGCAAAATTCGTTTAATTTTAATTGTGAATATTTTTTATTATCGATATGTTTAATGTGAAATTAACTATTTCTAAAATTAAAGAAGTCTATGGAAAAAAGACAACATGTAAAAAAAAAAAAACCATTTATTAACGTAACAAATTCGAAGCCATTACATTAAATGCTTGATGAATGGAATTCGTTTATTGCATTGGAACCTTAAAATACATATATCAAGAATTTTTAAATATCAGATATTATCATTAAAATTCTAATACTTCATAAATGCGAAACTTCAAACAGCGTTTTCAAAAGTGCAAATCTTGATGAAAGGGCTTGTTACTTAATATCCCATTAATACTAATACGGGGGGAAAATTAGAAAATATACAACATGATTGCACATAAAATAATTTTTATAAATTTTTGACACAAAATCTCAAGAAAATAAAATAATCACATTTAAGTTTTTCAATTTAATTGGTTTTCTTAACAATTAAATTATATTTTGAACAAATGATTCGGAGATTTTTAGAGGAATTAATCATAAGGTGTGCCAATAACTAGGGATATTTGGAGATAGTTCCCCTCTGTCGTAAAGACTCATTAAGCACCGGCATAACATTTCAAATTATAGCGTTATCATTCACATAAACAAGCTTTTAAATGGTTTATAGAACTAACGTTTGATTGATAGTGAATTAATTATGACAACAGTTGCTTTATATTTTGAAGTGAATAGACAAATTTGTAAGCGAAATGAGAATGTCGTTTGAGTCGTTTGTTCTCAAGCAACAATTGCAACGAATGCATTTAATTCAGATTCGCAAGTACCTTTACAAATCGAACATAATTAGACACGAGCGAATCATGACATCATTTATTCGATCCAATGGTAAAATGATTTGAAGCAAAGATCTGATTAACCTTATCGTCTTGAATAAGTTCAATTGATCCGATCTAAAATTAAAGTCTTCTGCTGGAAGCTATTTGCAACATTGTTCAATTTAATTTATTCATTTCCATTATTTCATTTGTAAACGATCCCTGACTGGATGGAATTCCGAAATCTTTTGGCCTAAATTATGACAACAATTTTAATCATAGTGCAAGCGATTTTACAGCTTATGTGACAAATAATGCAAGGATATTTAATCATAAACAAAAAAGCGCAAAATTTAAAGATAATATCGATATAATAGTTTATTTCCTATTAAATTCTGTTGAATAATTTAGCAAGGATTCTGTATTATTTAAACATAATTTTATAAGTAATTTGTCAGCTTAAATAGCCAGTGTGCAGTTAACACTAATGGAGTACTTAGGGATGGATAGCGTAAATTAGAATTAAATGGATAGCGTAAATTAGAATTAGTACAAGCGATATTTTAGTTCATATTCCAGCTTCCGACTCCAATGTCATACCAGTGGTATGCCATTTTATACATGAGATTTAAGACGCTCCAAAACTCCAAATAAAGCGGATATTTTCAAGGATTCGATCTACAACAACCTTCTATGCAAAACTGGGAGTTTGCTTTTGGGCCATGGCGTCTGCAGCCTTCACTTTCAAAATAAATGTGCAAAAAGTTTTAATAACATAATATAATTTTCCACAACATTAATTTAATGAATTAGTATTTTCTATTCTTTATTATCAATACATTAAGATAAAACAGGATGTCAGTTTCAAATGGCCTAGCACGAACCACAAATAACAAGCTCTGCATATTTCAATGGCATAATTTGGTTCTTAAAAATCAATGAATTAATATTATTAGAAGTAAATAATTAATGTACAAGCCAATGCAACTCTCAAGTTGACATTTTGTCGGTCTGTCTGTTTACGCCAAAGATAACTCAAACGCATTGAGCTAGACGGGTGGAATTAGGATTACAGTCTTCACACCAAATTTGTAGATTTCATAAAATTCTGACAAAATCCATTTATAAAAAGTCTGTCTACCAGACTGTTCGAATATAAGTTCAGAATAACTAAAAAACGAAGAGAGATGGATGGATAAAATTCGGTACACAGATTCGGCATATATAGAATAGCCAAATATCAAATTTCGCGTCAAATTCAACAAGGGGTTGACTGTTTGTCGGTCTGTACTTTCTGAAACATACAAACGCGATAACTTAAAAATGCAATGACTTAAATATAACAAATTTGGTATGGGAATGTATGACTATAAGTGTAGTTATATGTCAAATTTTTGTTTCAGTCAGTTAGAAAAAACTTGTCTACAACAAAAAATTTGCTTTTCAGATGCTAATAACCGCTTGCCAAGAATTAATTACTAAAAAACTAGCCAAAGGATTACATGATAGAATCAAAAATGCTAAATTCCTGCCAAAGATTAATATTTCATAACTATTATATGCCATGTATATGTATGCGAGAAAGTTGTGGGGAGACCACGCCCGCTGGTTCTTTTTAAAGCTTCTTCACTCCTCCTTCTGAAAACGCCGGAGTACTCAAGAAGCCGGTATACTGAGAATCGGCTATATTCTGAAAAGATTTCCTCATTCTCTCTGAAATAAATTTATTTAGCAATATTCAATGATTTCCGCTCACTTCTATTTACATCACTTTTAAAACAGACTTTTTACAGTCTCTTAGGCTAATTACTGCACTGTATAAATAATTATTAATTTACCATCTCTTCCCAGTGCAATCGCAGAGCTCTCAAACTTATTTTCACAGGAAATCTAGAGAGAAGTTCCAAATATATCAAAGCGAATATTTTAAATTCATTTTTCTAACTAAATACCTCAGCATTATCCATATCAAAGAACATTCGACTGCAAATTTCAAACAGATCCGCCGGCATCAAGGAGTTCTTCAATCTAGTTGGCCGATGGACTCAAAAGAAACCTATTCCCTAATCAGATTCTTCAAGTGTGTTCCCCAAAGTTTTATAATAAGTTTCGTGAAACCGCCCGCCTTTGAACTGACGTATTGGTGAAGAGAAGCCGGCTTTATCCAAGTACGTTACGATAGCGTTGATTTATCACAGCGCTTTACCGACTGATTTACGTCGTGTTTAAGGCTAGTAGCATGCATTTCCGAAATTGGTAGGTTCCACTGATGTTTGGCGACGTGTTGGCTTTCAATGAGTTAAAGCTCTAGGTTATCCGCTAAATGACGCTCATTCAACTAACAGCGGCTCATAGAATAACTTTGATTACGCTGAACTATTTTTGTTAGTCTTCTGATCAGATCAGTAAAGTAATAGTAATAGTAAATAAAGGAAGAAAAATCATCCTTTTCAGTTCGTGTTTTTTTAAATCAAATTTTTCATCAAGCTAATGGAACATTTGTGTTTAAGGTTTTATATACATTATAACATCTTTCTTCTTCATAAACAATTGCGATTAAATTTTGTTTCTCTATTTGATACAAAAAGGTACACAATAAAACAATGATGCAAGACAAAATTTTGTAATAAAATAAAAGAATCATTTCATTACATAAACCTTTAAATCTACTGCCACATAATCAAATACTTTGGCGAGAAATTTTACTTTCTTCTCTTCTTTTGATTATGGTTTTGGTTGGAAAAAGTATGTGATGGTCTTTGGACTGAGTGCGTAGTTAAACTTCTGTATACATAAAAACATCTTTATAAAAATGCCAATAAAACTTATCAAAATATTAGATCCCTTTTCATAGAGTATGTATTTTATATGAATTCAGGCAATCAAATTTCGTCACTATGATAAACAATTTAAAAACAATCGAATGAATCTAAATTGTGTAAAAAACAGTCAAATGAATCTAAATTGTGTAAAAAACAGTCAAATGAATCTAAATTGTGTAAAAAACAGTCAAATGAATCTAAATTGTGTAAAAAACAGTCAAAGGAATCTAAATTGTGTAAAAAACAGTCAAAGGAATCTAAATTGTGTAAAAAACAGTCAAAGGAATCTAAATTGTGTAAAAAACAGTAAAATGAATCTAAATTGTGTAAAAAACAGTCAAATGAATCTAAATTGTGTAAAAAACAGTCAAATGAATCTAAATTGTGTAAAAAACAGTCAAATGAATCTAAATTGTGTAAAAAACAGTCAAATGAATCTAAATTGTGTAAAAAACGGTTAAATGAATCTAAATTGTATAAAAAACGGTCAAATGAATCTAAATTGTGTAAAAAACGGTCAAATGAATCTAAATTGTGTAAAAAACGGTCAAATGAATCTAAATTGTGTAAAAAACGGTCAAATGAATCTAAATTGTGTAAAAAACGGTCAAATGAATCTAAATTGTGTAAAAAACAGTCAAATGAATCTAAATTGTGTAAATAATAGTCAAATGAATCTAAATTGTGTAAAAAACAGTCAAATGAATCTAAATTGTGTAAATAATAGTCAAATGAATCTAAATTGTGTAAAAAACAGTCAAATGAATCTAAATGGACTCCTCAAATTTTTCTCAAGAGTGTGGAAGTTCCATTTCAATCTTTAAGATAATCTTAAGATAATGCAACTAAAATATATATATTTACCTTTTTTTAATGTGTTCGATTTGAGAAAAATATATTCAATATTTAATATGGGCTATTCCACACAAATTTCACTCAAAGTGACTTGGAAATGACCACAAGTTTTTTTTAAATAATAATTTACTTAAAATCTCCAAAATTCCTCACTTTGACCCAGATGGCTTAAGATTACATTTGACATTAGAATGGAATCGATATACTTTTAAAAAGTTATTGGTCACTTGTGTTCTCTTGAACAATTCAAACAATTTGTTTTTATACCAACCTTAAAACCTGACAAAGAATCGATTGGAAATTTTTTTACAGGCTCTTCCAATGTTCATTCTTTTAGACATTTTATTTGGTCCCTCTGGTATTGGAAAGGTTACTCAGGTCTTTTAATTAAGTGGGACAAATCTTTTTATGGGTAATAAAAACTTTCAAGTTGAGTACTTCAAAAAGGAACTAATTGGTGTACTTAGACGAAGGGGGATTCAATCTCAAGATGCATTTTAAGAGAATGAATATGTGGGAGGTTTTTCCAATGACGCTGTCTGTGTACGATCTAATTTTAAACACTTTCCACTGACAAGTCATTTAAGGATGGAAAAAAGACATTGTGATTTTATTTTCGTTCGGGAATTTTATCTTCGCCCTCTAAAGTGGAATTAAAATGAATTGTAAACTCAGGACAAGAAATAAATTCAATTTATATTCATTTAAATAAATATTTCAAGTCAAGATTTTTTCTTATGCATGTTAACAAATAGTGAAGGATTTATAAAAAAAATGCCTTGAAAGTTTTCGCATAATTTAATTACATTAACATCTCATTTAGAAGCAGCACGACTATTTTAAAATGGATCTTTTAGTTTCTGAACAGTGGTCAAATGAGGAGGAGGATATCAGAGCCAGCATCCTCTCTCCTAACTTCTATGTCACATGAGCTAGAATACGTTTTCTCCGATCATTTGAGCACTTTAATGGACGCACGTCTATGAAGTCAAACGTCGTCAGGGACCTTCAATACTTCTAAAGAATAAATTTTAAAAAAAAGCATGTTTATTTTTATCAATCATTGCACAGTGTGGTAACCATCAATAACCTTCGGCAGCGGCATCACACACGTTGTGTGAGTGGCCATTAAAGTGCTAATGTATGTCTGACGTATAGCATTCTAATGAAACAAGCCCGGCTCTCTGTAACAAGATGCTTTTCTGGCAATTTTGATTTAAAGACAATTTTTTTTTGTAGTATTCTTGTATGATATATTACCAATGATTTTGTTTTAAAAAAATGTAGAAAGATTTAGTATATTATGGTTTGTGAGCCGAAAGGTTTGAAACAATGTTACGTAGTCATTACTTAAAGATTTTGGAGGAAAAATGATTTTTCTTATACCTTCACCATCTAATTAACTAAAACGAACGTTACCTCTAAAATCCAAGTTTAAGGTTCAAAATTTAGCTAATGATTTTGCGGTAATTAATACTTAAAGGTACTATAGCATTCTTTATCGCAAAAAAAAAAAATCTTAATAACCCATGAGATAAGTTTAGATTTTAAATTATCGCTAATTAGAATCTAAGAACTCAAATTTCAAGTACATAGAAAGTTTTGTAAACAATACTTCGAAAAATTTCTAATTAGTGAATGAATCCATTTACAAGATTAATTTACTAAAAGCAGTTTGTAGATATTTTCTTTCCCAGTTATTGAAAAAAATTAACCAATCTTAAAACGTGTAGGAGTGTTGGATATGGGAAATTAATCCCAGGTATTTATTGAAGGTTCCAATTCAAATAATTTTAAGTTCATATGACACATGCCCCCTCTTCTAAGTCACTTAAAAATTTAGAAGCTCATTAAACATACTAAAGAAAGATCTTTTAATTTCTCCAGAAGCTCTTTGTTTTGTTTTTTTTCATTCGCGAGAAAAACCGCAATTGTGGAGACTGTCATTAAAAGCAGTCTTATTACTGAAGAAGTCTCATGCTACAAAAAATTAAACCGAATCATCATAGTCATAGTTCAAAGAATCGGGATAATGCAATTCCTTCTTTTACATTCAGAAATCAATTAAATTTCAAGAGGAAAAAAGGAAGACTGCATGGGAATTCTGAACTCGAAAATAGAAATCCAATTTAGAGAGTCGTTTCAATATTTGCAACAGAAAGTGCCATTAGCCGCATTGACCATCCCCCCCCCTTTTTTTAAAAATAAATTAGGTATTAATTTGCAATGAGACCAGTATTATATGGTAGTAATATGCAATTAGCAATATCCAGTTATTTCCATATTAGCCTCCTGTTTTGAACTTACGGTTCCACTTGAAATTACGATTAGAAATCCGTTATTCAGTATAATTGTTAAATGACGTATATTTGAGACGGCACTTCACATTCCTAACTTTCACACCGTATTTAATAACGATCCTGCTGCTAGATCGAACCAAGGCCCACATATATCGTGAGAAAGAACCTCTTGCATAGGATGAACATTCAGCGAAAACAAGATTCACAATTGTACGTCAAACCACCATGTAAAAGGCTTGTAGAAAATTGCATATAATCAAACATTTAATTTATTTTATTCTTTATTAATTGTATTTATTCTATATATTCAATATTCTCCACCTGTTCAGACTTTTTTTTTAAAGTTCGTAAAACATTCTTTTAAATGATGTTCCGGTGATCAATTTAAAGAATTTCGAAAATATTCACCGTTTTATGACACTGATGTATTGACATAACCAGGTGTTGATTTATTATGGGGCTTTGAAGCAATTCTTTCTAGTATAACAAAGAACATCAGTTAGTATACTCTCCAAAAATGTACAATAGATAGGAAAATTATCTTTCATCTCATTTTAAGCGAGAAAAATGTGCGATTTTTTCTTCTTTCCCTAAAGCTATTGCTCGCCTTTCTTTCCGAACGCAACGTAGATATTATCAACATCACGCAATACTATAGAACATAGATTTGAAACTTTGAAAAGAACTACAGAAGATGAATGTCAGCAATTAGAATGTAAGACAGGAACAGGAACTCAAAGATAATATGCAAGATCAAAAGAATGTTAAAAAAATTCAAAAGAGGAAAAAAACCAATACCAAAACCGAGCAAAGAGTTATGTTCCATTCAATTATAAAGCTTCTTTATTGTTTCTGATTTTTAAACTATTAAAACTTGCATTGGAAAGTTTCCATGAAGTTTGAAAGTTTTTTTGAGGTTTAGTTGGAAAAAATGCGTTCATACGTACAATAACAGGGTTAACATTGCTTTCTGAATATGTTAGCAATGATGGCAACATTATTACAAAAAAACCAATGAAAAGAAACTAAGAAAAATACGAAGAGCTTGAAAATTGTTATTTAAAAGACCTGGGATTATATGAAAATTCGGAGCAATTCGAAATGAATAAACAAGATATATTCATGAAGATGGAATAAAAAAGGGGGGGATTCTAGTGAAATATAACATATTTACAAAATATAAATCGAATTTAAATAAGCATGCAGCTATATGTAAAGAAATATATACACATAATATTCTAAATCTTACTGGCAACTCGTGAGCTGTCTAATATTTCTTTCAAAAGCAAAAAAGCTTTCCATTCATCTGATTTTTAAAATTGTATTATTATTATATCCATTAGCATAATTGTGTGATTCCATGTGAGCCCGAGACATACACCGAAATGTGGAAATAAATTTTTATCACCAGATTTGGAGGTAAACTGACCAAACATCAGCAATCTATTCATGTAATTTTCCCAATTTTCTATCATTCATGTACTGCTAGATATCTTATCTGTGGTTTATGGCAGAAATAGAGTTAATTTTCAATTAAAAGCATTTAAAAACTTTAAAGAAAAAGACATTTGTAACTTAAAGAAACTGCCAACTAAAATGAAAAGAAGCATTTTTTGATTAATTCTAACATTTATAACGTTTTCCAAATTTCCATAAATAACTGTTTATTTATGACATTCATTAGCTAGAAAATATATTAAAAGGCTTTATTTTAAAACTAAAATTTGCTACTCAAAGTCAAATTCGGCATAAAGCTGCAATAGCTCTAAAATAGTATTCGAGTAGTTCTTTTCTTTAAGCAGAAAACTTAAATCCAGCCAAAACCTAACATTCCATCCTCCTTAAATAAAATCCAAAGAGCATTGCAGCAAACCATAGAATTTTACTTTGACTTTTTACAAAGCGTCTTAGATGCTATCTTAAGCCCTTGTCTCTCGCTATTACTTTCTTAGCGTTTCCCAGTTAATACTCTGTTTCTGCCTGAACAAAAGTGCCCAGGACTTGTTCAGCTGACCAGGTATTATCGTAAAAGATATGGATATCGTCAAAATAACAGAAGGGTAAAGGGGGAAATAAAAGTTTTTTTGCTTCTTTCGGAAGATAAGAGAGAAGGAAGCCCTTTTCTCT
Source organism: Argiope bruennichi (assembly GCF_947563725.1). Classification (NCBI taxonomy): domain Eukaryota; kingdom Metazoa; phylum Arthropoda; class Arachnida; order Araneae; family Araneidae; genus Argiope; species Argiope bruennichi. Next base: position 124,324,680 of record NC_079162.1, read on the forward strand.
TGATGTGCTTTTGTACATAAGCATGGATGAAAATGTCTTTTAAACGGAAAAACGGTTCCAGCATTTTAGGAGCATATTTTTTGTTTCCGGATATATGTCAAGCGAAAAGCAGGAAATTACATCTCAGTTTTTCCATTTTTGTCCACCATCTGGATATTTGAGTTTAAAAGAAAATGTCATTCAGTATTTTATCAAATTCCTCTTTTATTTAGAATTTAATCCTTTAAGTTTTAAAAGCTCTAAACAAGTATTTCAATAGTTCTTGGCGATATTTCTATGAAAGCATGAGTAGACAGAAATTATTAAAGGTACTTAATTATAAATCAAACTAAAAATAATGAAAAAGTTATATATAGAAGAAATTCTCTAATAAAAAGAATCATACGATTTCATAGAAAATTTATAATGTAGCATAACTGAATAATTCCGAGCAAAAAAATTCACTTGAAAGGTATTTCAAAAATCTTGATAAGAATTCCACACACATTTCATTCTTTTTACCTAAGATTTTTTTTGCAAAGAACTGAACAAAAAAAATAAAAAAATAAAACTACCAGAACATATCAATTAATAATTAAAGAATGGAGTTTTATTTATTTCCGACCCTCAATCGATTCCATATCTCATCCTAGAAGTAACAATATATTTATAGTTTATTTTTATAAACCACCGATAATTATTATTTGCTGCTTTTCATTTACACTTTTAGATGAATTTCCTTGTTTTGAAGATTTTCAACCAAACTGACAATTTGACAACAATCCGAAAGATGCAACTATAAACTTAATACGCACATTTAAAAATCAGATACAATAAAGTGAATGAATTTCAATCAGTAAATGTAAGGCAACGATTCAATTTTCGACTTTTTTTATTGTTTTATATTAACATATATTTAATGAACCAGAATTAACTTTGATTAATCATGCCACGGGAACTTGCAAAGATAGATAAAAACTTCAAATTTCAATTTTTAAAAAAGTATTCATTTTCAGCAAATATTTTCGAAATATTTAAGACAAATTAAGATTACTCTTTGTATTATTTTAATATTTTGACAGATAAGATTAGATTACATAGATGAAAGAAAATGTATCAATATTTTTTTACTCGTAATAAGTTTTATTCATATTACTCATTATTTATTGTACAAGTTTTATTTATTAGTTAATTCAGATGAGAGTAACAATGTTGATAAACAGAGTAATGCATCTGCCTTTTTTCCTTTTTAATGCCGAAACGTTTTATTGATAATAGTTCAAACTATGTTTATTCTCAACAATTTATTTTTCTTTTTTCCGACAGCTGCTTTATGGCCAAACATATACATTTGCAGACGATATATAGAAAACTTAAGGAATCATTTATAGATTAAATTGTTTACTTATTAGGTAAAATGAATTAAAAAAAAGTAGCGCAAAATATTACTAAACGTAAAACTTCTCTATTTAAATGTGTTTTTATCTTCAAATTGTAAAGTGTAGAGTATATAGAGGTGGCACTGAAAACAAATTTAGGTGAAAAATAAATAAGAATGGATATACATTTTAAGTGAAGCATGGAAACTAAGCGAAAATATTAGTTAACATTTAATTCTATACTCAAATTAATTCAATTGAAACACAGAAATCCAATAAGATGATAAGCATATTTTTTTAACGATATAATGCAGTCAAGAAAAAACATGTCTGCTCAGGGCATTAAACCTCATGTTAAAAGACTAGAGAAAGAAACTTAGTCAGAAAAGACGATAAAGTCTTGAGGGTGTTTGAAGAAACGAGTGGATTTTATGGAGCAAAGAACAATAACATTTTCGTACGGCTTTAATTCTTTTTATACGTGAAGGAAACAAAGAACCTAACCGAAAAATGCGATCTGCTACTTGAAACAACTTAAATAACAAACCCATCTCAGGAATGTGACAGAGACGTTGAAATAAAGAGCCCTTTTACCTGAAAGTTGATGCATGGTAAGTAAATCACTTTCATTGTTATATAAATTTCTCCAACGTAAAAGAGGATTGGATGGAGGGTAAAAATAAGTCTTTAATACTTTTGCATTGTGAAGATATTTAAATTTTGAACCACGTGTTTTCTTTTCCCAGTAGTTTAGTTTCTCTTCTACTGCCACTTCAAAGATACAAAAGTAATGGCTCATTCACATTTTGGACCAAAATAGTGTCTGACAATGGCCTGGTATACGCTACTAAACTAAGAGCTTCTAGAATAAAGTATTTTTTTTATAAGTCGTTAATAATTTTTAAAATATTTTCTTGCCTTCTTATTCACTACAACCACTTTTAATTCCCCCATTATATGTAGTTTTCTTCTGTAAGGATAATATCTTGTTGTAATTCATTCAAAATTTATAAAATTAAATATGATACGAGTGAAGTTTTTGCAAAAAGATTCAAACTTTCTCAATTCGCGATTCCTTTTGGAATGAAAAATACCTCTCAAGTCCGAATATACAACTACGCAATAAAATAATGATAAAAAAATACGTCACGATTCAATAAGAAAGTAATTCGATCTATCCTACTTAAATTTTTCAGCTCAAAACGTTTCTTCTAATTATTCTTACCGACACAATTTAAATCATATAGCATCACAGAAAATAATAGAAGTTGTAAAAATTTCTACCTCCCGAAATCACTGCCAATCTCCCCCCCTTTCGGGGTTCTGATAAACCATAAAGAATTACCCTAGCCCTGCTAATGTGTCCGGGATGATCTGAATGGCCAAGTCACAGTGAAAAAAACACAACAGGATTTGCAGTCGACGAAGAATCGGCTCCATTGTGAATGGTTCAGGCGATTACCCTTCATATAAAGGTACTATTCATCATCGTAGATAGATCCAGAAAACAGCACCATTATTATTATATTCACGAGGGAATAAGAACCAACTACTCGATTTGCAGCTTCTCATCTTTATACCTGATCGTTAATTAAGCAGAAATTCAAAGCGAAGTTCATCCCATCTTCATCATCTAAATTCAACCTTTCTTCGAAAATAGGATGGAAAATGGCTTTTACGTAAATGTTAATATTTACAAAAGTAAGAACCATTTCATAAAGCAATATGCAAGTGAATTGCATGGAGTTGAATCTATGGAATAAAATATACCATTACAAATGCGTAAAAAATGGAGTTATTATATTTAGGAAGATAAACTTATTAAACAAAAGATAATAACAAGGTGATTTTATGCCATAGGAGACACAGATGACCGGCAAAGCCAAGATTAGAAATATATAATTTAAACAAATTTTCAATGTTTTTAAATTTTTTAATATTATCGTTGCTAAAACGGTGTGAAGAAATTAATGCAATATAGAACGTAAAAATTCTATTTACATTACATAACACAGTATGACATGGCATTTTAGTGCCATGGGTGGCACCGATGACAGTAAAATAAATGCATTACGAATGATTACACAAATTAACTTGTCTGTTGAATATTGTAGTGCGATATATTGATTACAACACATAATGAGAAATTCATATTGGCCAGATGAGTAAGCCTTGTAAAATTATCGCAACATTCAATGCGTTAAGAAATATTCATTATGGAGAAGTTAATTTTGAAAGAAACAAAAATTTGTGTATCAGTATTTCGTTCCTTTTTTTATACAATTACTTTTCCTCGATAAAACTAAGAATGGCTACCTGCATCAAATAAATACGAAGGACCGCTAACATTTCCAGCATGAATAAATCACCTAAATATTGCCCATTAATAATAAGCCAATAGTTGTCCATTCTCGTTAATAAATGGGGGCTTGGAAAAATGGTTAATCAAGGTCTGTTAGTAAACTTTTCCCCATATGACATTCAAGTAAATGTCTTTCATAGATAAAGCGAAGATCAAAGAAAAGTGCCCGATTCAAGTACTGCACACACAGACTGCAGAAGAAAATTGATTCATCTATCATGACTGCTGAGAGCTTTTCTCTGTTTCAAACGGACAACTAGGAAGAAATATAGCCATGACATCGAAAGAAAACTTCCGGAGGCTTGTTTTTTTGTTTTTGTTTCGAATGGCATTTTAGGTGCCTCTGTTACTTGGGAGCTCAAAGGATATTCGTTAAGATTGTAATGCTTGTAGAAATCTATTATTTGATGATACAAAATGAATACAAATATATTCATAAGGATAAGTTTTAAACGGTAGAATATAAAAGAAACCACAGAATTTCAAATCATAGATATGTTCCATCAGCATATGAATGAACAAAAAATGAGCACAGTAAAATTATTGGTATATTTCAAAATCATTTTGAATTAAAGTTTCCTTATTTTAAAAATGGTTTTGCAATTATTTCATAGTCTGGATAGCAATATTCATTTCGTACCAGAAACTTTTTTCACGCAGATGATAAAATGCAAGTCGAGTATTTGTATTCATATGGATAAAACTCATTTGAAACATCTTGCGTAGTTTTTATTTTTAAAACAATTTTTTCTTTATTACATAAATAAAACACCTTAGCAAGTATTCTGCTATAAAGAATAAAAAAGAAATCTTAATACCAGAAATAAAAATGTCTATATCATTGTAACAGTCTATAAAAATATAAAAAATTGAAAACATACGACTTAAAAAGTCTTTAACTCATTCGCGATTTTTAAATTGCAATGAATTAAAAAAATAGAGTATTATTTACTAACTTTAAGATAATACTATCACACCAAAAAGTAAAGCTCATTTAAAAAGTTCGTTTATCCAAATATTTAATGTACTATATGTTTCTGATAATGAAGCAATGTATAAATTATATAAAGTTTATTAAAATCCATTCATGGATGCCATAACTATTGTAACTTTAACATAAGATTTGTTATGTTTGTAAAGAGTTGTTACCATTATTTTGTAAAGATACTATTTAAGAAATCACACACACGCATCTAAAACATATTTGTAACATTAATAACTTTGGATTTTTCACTAAAAATATTTCAAAACTGAAATGTTCCGGTCGATTCCGAAAGATTGCAAAGGTCCATTCAATAAAATCCTGAATTCAAAGAATTAATTTTCAAACAAAGCAATCATTAAATTCTATAATTGTGTAGCTTTAGTCTATTTTAACTTCAGTATATTTACGCAATGAAAGTTGAGATAACCAATTTTAAACTGTCGGAAAGGAAAAACTAACCAAAACTAAAAATACTTTGTTTTTATGCTTATCTTTCTATGTTCACATTGTCATTCGTGTTTTATTGCGTCAGGTCGGGTTTCGGTTCTGTCCAATAACATCGCCAATACAAATTGCAATGCCGTTTGTTTTGATAATTTCATATAATTTTCTGTTTTAATATAGTTCATATTAAAACAACTGTAAATGAGTCCAGATTATTACTGATATAAATAATCAAACTGAAAAACAATTATTTTTCTATTTTCTTTTAGCTTCGACATAAGAAGGGACTTAAGTTCTCATACACCTAATAGGATTTTTTTTTCACTAAGAATCATTGTTTCTAATTAAGGGAACATAGATGGATGGGTTTTTGTAGTCAAAAAATGTTCCTTTGCGACAAATTAAGTGCTAATATGCAATTCAAATTACGTTGTCTCAAAGTTAAATTACGATTCCAATTAATTACAATCACGACTTCTGGTTTTCCAGTAAAAATTGCAGATTTAAGATGCGTATTCATTAGCTGATAACTTCTCAACATAAGTTTTTAAAACTATTTTTTAAATGTTTTTTTTTTCTTGTGATGCAGAATACCGAAGAGCGATAGAAGGCATCCATCCAAAATATAAACCGTTTTTAGTTAGTTTTAATCGCATCTAAAACCGTTTTTAGTTAGATTTCACCGTTTTTAGCTAGATTTCATTGCATCTAAAATCGTTTTTAGATTTCATTGCATCTAAAATCGTTTTTAGATTTCATTGCATCTAAAATCGTTTTTAGATTTCATTGCATCTAAAATCGTTTTTAGATTTCATTGCATCTAAAATCGTTTTTAGATTTCATTGCATCTAAAATCGTTTTTAGATTTCATTGCATCTAAAATCGTTTTTAGATTTCATTGCATCTAAAATCATTTTTAGATTTCATTGCATCTAAAATCGTTTTTAGATTTAATTGCATATAAAATCGTTTTTAGTAAGTTTTAATTATATTTAAAACCGTTTATAGAACAAGAAAAGCTACGGTATATTAAAATCAACAGAAGTTCAAACAATCCCAAAACTGCGCGTATAGAAATGAAATTATCGAGATTCAATAATTCACAAGTATCGCTTCAGAATAAATTTGATTCATATTTTCATAGTTGAAAAAGGAATCTGATTCAAATACTTAGATCTCAATCAAATCAAAGTTTGAATCATTTAAATGACATCACAGTTACAAAATTTAGATCGATGCGATATGCAGTTATTGAGTAACAATCCCGTGATGAATTGAAAATGCAACTCGCATTATCTATTTCCTTTTGATGTCATTTTATCTTTCAATGAATGATTCTTTTATAATGATAGGATCAATGTATTCAACAAAGAATGATTCCGAGCAGTTTTAAACATTCGATTTAAAGCGTTATCTCTTTCATTGCTGTTGGTTAAATGCATTCCGTATTTGGACTTTTATTCATTTTGAATAAGAAATATCTTCAAATGAGTTAATTAAGTGAATTTCAAATGTTATCAAATATAGCATAATTATGTAAACTATAGAAAAATCTGAATCATGAATATGAAATAAAAGACCCGGAATGAATACGTTTTAAAAAGATCTGAGATTGCTTTCACATGCAGTTTCTTGAAACAGCACCTTAGAAAAGCGAATATGTTTAAAAGTTCAGCAAAAAAGGCTCGACTCAGAACAACTCGGAATTTGTAATTACCTTTTGGGTCAAAAACTGAAGGTTCATCTCGCTGAAAAGTTAAAATAAAGAGCGCATTTTATTGTTTTTGGCGTTCTCATAAAGATTTAAACAGTGTTTTGCCATTCACGCTATTGGAAAACACAAGGAAAAATGACAGTTCCTCGAACAATAGCAAAACAATATTTTGAAATATGTTGTGAAAAAAATCAAACAAGACATCGAAATAAAAATATTGAAAAGAGGAGAATAGAAAGAAGATATAACCAACCTATGCAATACTTCATCTATAGATTATAACCAACCTATGCAATACTTCTACAGCAAATTAAATTATTCAAACTCATTAAACTTAATAAAATGTAATAAATGAAAAGTATTTAAATTCAATTTATATATAATTCAAACACTACTTATTCAGATAATTCACTGAATTTATCCAATCAAAATGAAATTTAACAAACTTTTGTGATCAGTGTTGAAGGCTTATTGACCATCTTCCAAATAACCAATTCTATCAATTATTACAGGATCAGAGGTTTAAGCAATCCGAGAGAAATTCTGGACTTTAAAAAAAACCTAAGCAATTGGATAAAATGCTCTGAACAAAATGATTTATTTGAAGCTGAGCCACTTACGGGAAAATCTGCTCAAGAAAATATATTTCCTTAGCTTTGCGGAAATACCAGGACCAAATCGTCAATACTTCGACGAAGAATCTATCTACTACACTATCTTGGACTGCTTACGAGGAGAAAAATAATGTAACAAAACTCCTGCCTAAACTATACTTCCCTCATAAAAACATAATCGAAATGATATTTTTTTCGCGGGAAGAAAAAAAATTCAGGGGTGGGTGGGAAGAGAAGAACGAACAAAACAATCTGGAAAAACTTTTTTTGTTCGAATCTTATATAACAAGCAGGAAAAACAAATCTATATAGATATATGAACGAAAGACATTTATATATATATATCTGTGAAACAGGAATCTGCTGGATGTTTGCGAAAAAAAAATCAGAAAAAAAAAAGAATCTTAAGATTTACCCAAGTTGTGATAGTTTAAAAAACACAATCGTGACCAGTCTTAAATGAATAATTTATATTTTCCTTCTTCAAAAATTAGCACAAAATAAAAATTCTTTGATGCTCTGTAATTTAATAGAAAAGAAAAGTGAGAAGCAAATGTATTTAATAAACACTTTTAAAAAAAGATTGAAAAAAAAAAAACCCTCAAAACAAATCTTCTTTAGATTTGTAACTGTAAATACTTGACTAGGAAAAAATGTAACCCGTAAGATTTTACTACAGGTAAAAGTTAAAATGATTTTTTTTTCAAAATTAAAAGAAAAATTTGTTTCTCTATCAATTAAGCAAAAAGATAGGGTAAAACTGTTTGAAAAGCGATGGATTTTATATTTAGTCGCACTGATGCCCCATTAAACTTATGCCAAAGTCAGTTTTGTTAAGCTTTTATTAACATGAATTTTATCGGATATTTGGTACTATCGACTGAAGTAAGATTCTTCAAATCACATCAGAAATTAACTTCATTTCCTAAATACTTAATTTTAGCCAAGTAAGTAAAATGTCGAATTACCTGTGGTAAAACTTTAACATAAAATATATATCAATTGATAAAACAAATTTGAAATTAATGATATTTGAGTTAGTTTTTGAATTAGAAGATGAATGAAATCATTTGAAATCATTGCATTCATTCTTTTAGTATTATTTTTTTAAAACTTTTTCCAGATTAATTTCAGTAACATACAACGAAATTCAATATTAACTTTCAGTGGCTCAAGTATTTAAAAAAGGTTTGACTCCAGAGCATATTACCCAGCTTCCACAGTCGAGTTTTCCTTTTTTCCTTCACGTTTTTGCCTAAAATGCAGTTTGCCAATGATTAAGTCACCGTGCCACTACGTCCATTCCTAAAAACAGCTGTGTTCTAAAATATAATCAGAAAATTACCTCTTATAAGGTATTCGATGAACTGAAAATTTTAGACAGTTATAATAAGCCATAAATAAAATCCAGAGTTTTCAAAAGAAATCAAGGACAACTTACTGCAACAGTAGGCCAATTTAGAGATTGTTATGTATTTAGAAATTTTCAAAGTTTTTAGAGTTGAGTTTTAAAATGAGAAATTCACTAAATCAGTGGATTTTTTTTAAGTCTCAATCGAAGTTTTTGTCTATCTCGCTTTCCAAATATACACAAGATTAAATGCACTTGGGGAAAAGACCGCATTGACCGCATCTTTAAAGAAACGCCAAAACGTATCATCACTTGCAAGACGAGATATGAAAAATGACCCGTCGTAGACATCATTAATCAAAGTGGCAGTTTCTTTTTAACTGGTTGCGAAACCAGGGGGGGGGGGGAGCGCAACACTCGTCGCAAGGGCCATAATATAAAATAATGCAGATTTGTTTGAAGATATTGATCTACCGTCATTACGCATGCGTAGTTAATCGAAAAATGCGTTTATCTCTTTGACAAATAATCAAGTCATGTGTCACTAAGTTATTAAGTTATTCTTGCTTTTAAATATTTAGAAAGTGACGCATGCTTCCATTTATCCAATTTTTCTAGCCGTCTTGACCTACTAGAAGAGATAACTGGTTTATAATTTTATTACACTTTTTTTTTTCACTGCATCAGCCGAGTTCTGCAGATTTGTTAAATGTTTAGATTGGAAGAGATTAATAATGGCCAAAAATGTGTTAGGTGACACCGAGGAGTGAAGATAAAATAAATCATGGCCGAGATTATGCCAGTTTGGTGTTTTAAGAAATGGCTAATTCTCGAGGATCGTTACTTCTAAAAACTTTTAAATGCTGTTCTTTGCGAGCAGCGGTTATTTCAGTACCGATATTCATCGAAAACTCAAAGCTATAAATCATAAAAGTTATGCTTTTAGAATTAGTTCCTTTTTAATTAAATTGATTTTTTTTTCAAGGGACTTTTTCCGTTGATCTATACGAATGAAAATATTTTTTTCACTTTTAATCGACTGTCAAACTTACTTTTAAGAAAGATTTTATTCAAAAGAATACTTTAATGTACACATTTACGAGATTAGAAAGAATTTTTTTGAAAATGTATAAATTTTTAAATCATTACTTGATTTACATGACTGCTTAAAAAAAATGCGTATTTCTTTTAAATCTTTTTATTGGATCTGTTATTATAGTGTCATTCAATTCTTATTTGAATATGCATTTTTTATTAAAGAAAAATACATAAATATATAGATTTTATATCTTTAAATGAAACAAAGAAATAGAATTTTCAATGAATGAAATCTTAAACCAATTATTTTAATATTCAGTTTCGGTATCAACTGAAAAGGTTTTTATCTCGCATAGCTGTTATCCAATCACCTTCTTAAAAAGCAAGTAGAATAGCGATTTTCAAAAATAATAAAAATCATTTTTTAATGTCGAAACAAAAATGCGGACAAAATTTTTATATTTAAAGACGCTTAATATTATAAAGCGTCTTTAAATACATTTACAAATATACATGTTTTACATTTACAAATATACATGTTTTACATTTACAAATATACATGTTTTACATTTATAAATATAAAACTATGCAATTGCCGTATTCTTAGACTTTTTAATTGTGTGTATGACAATCCGCAATTTTTTTTTAAAAATTAATTTTTGAAATTTGGTTTCTCATATGCCTTCCGAATTACATAATTGCATAGCAAATTCCATTCAATTAATTTGCTGACAGAAAGGAACTCAAATCATTCATTTTGAATATCAAACATTGTACTTTAAAGACCTAAATTTCGCAAATAAATTGTAACTTTCTTGCCTTTTTGTTTGCTTGAAAATCATTTTGAATTAACATAGCCAGATAATTAAGTGTCATTTAGAAGAAAAATAAATTCCACATCATTTCATTCTGTAACGATTTCTATTATGTTTTCGAACAAATCAGTTTAGGATTTTTTTTTTCTCCACAGGTTATTTTTTAACAGTTTTGGAATTTTTTAGCCTTAGAACGATTTTCATAAATTAACTGCACGTCTAATATTATATATTACTTTTTTGTATTGTTAACGTGTATCAGATACCAACACAGATATTAATCTATAAATCATACATCTTTCTGATGGAAAATCATTCTCCTTTCTAGTTAAAACTTTTTTTTCGAAAAGAACAAGTGAATCGGCGATATTTTTCAAATTATCTTTTATTTTTTATTTTTTCGCATTTCATCATGTGGGTGTAAAATAGTAATGAAAGATTAATAAAATATTTTCCTTCATAAAAGGATTCTGCATAAGATCTCATAAAATTCAATCTAATTTCAGAATTTTGATTTCGTTGTTAGATCAAGAAGTTTTCGCATATAAAAAGTGAATGTTTTATGTGAATAAGTTAAATCCTCGAGACTATTTTTCAGTTCATATCTTTGTAATGAGAATTTGATTTCGAAACAAATAATTTAGCTCAGGAGAGTTTGATATCATTTTAGGTACTAACACGATTTCCTAGAAAATATATTAATTCACTTTGCAAGAAAACCTATATTATTTTTTTTTATCTCGAACAGCATGAAGATTACTTGCTATTCAAGTTAGGGCATTAGCTATTCGCATCCCGCCACAAAAACATATTTGGAACAAAAAACAAAAACAAATTTCATTCTTGAAACATGATGAGGATTCAACATTCTGCCAAGAGTGAGCATCAATATTTCATAAGCACTTGGAATAACTTCGATAAAAATCACTTTAACTTAATAAACTAAAAATGGCCAAATAGCTTTCAGCATTCTTAACGCAGTGCGATTATCTGAACATTCGAACATTACCTCTTCTAGGGTATTGTTCTCATAAATAAAGTCTGAAAAGAGTCGATTTCATTTAGGATAAAAAAATAAGTATAAATAGCTAGCATCCTTCCGGGACACTTTTCTGCATTTATAAACTCTCCAAGAGAATAAAGAATAAAATAACAGCTCTTTAAAAATGAAACTTTTAGTCTTTCTATAACTGAAAGTGAAATCTCCAAGGAATGTTAAGTGCATTGAGAATTATGTTCCTTGTAATTTAAGATATATCTTGCAGAATTGCTTAATATTAAAGACTTTATTGTGTTACAACTTCAAATGCAATCAACTTATGGTTATTTTATATTTAACTTTGACTTCCAACTTCAGATATTATTTAGTAAATATTTTATCCATACAAAGTGAAGGCATTTGCCGCCATTTCAGCTTTAATTAGATTTTTTTTTTGTTTTATTCTATATTTTGCACAGTTTCTTAATCCATTCTTGAAGAATCACATGATATAGGGAAGGGCGAAAGGTTTGACACAGATAGGATTTCGCTGAGAATATACGATACAAAAACTCTAGAAACATAACCCTATGGAAAATTATATTTAAGTTTCCTGGAAGTGATTTCTCTTTGTATCGAAATGGATGCAAATATCCGTTGTTTGACTTTGATTCATTTTTTTAACCTTATAAATTTAGCATTATTTTATTTCTCCTATAATTCAATAATTACCAAGACGAATTTATAGTACAGATATTCAATGCTACGGCCAAACACGAATAATAGTTTGAATTGCAATACATACATTATTGACAATGAATGATTGATACGCAACATTTCATGTTCATGTATTTCCTACAAAACGCATTCATAGTTCAATGCTAGGTCCAAACACGAATAGCTTGAGTTATTCATAATGCACATATTTTTGGCAATGATTGATTGATATGCAACATTTCATGTTCATGTATTTTCTATTAAACTCTGTTTATGTAGGATCTCTGTTACACATAACAAGAACATCTAGCATTCTCGAAACAATTTAAACTTTAAAAAAAAGCTCGAGAGATCATTTTCCCTTGAAAAAAGTATTACATGATCCAAGATATTAAAACGAAAAAAAGCATCCTAAAAATAACAAATCTCATCTAAATATTTCTTAAGTTATCCGAAATATGCCTTTCCAGATTCTCCCGAATTCCAATTTGAACTAATTATAGATGGCATCAGAGATTGCAACAGAGGCAGTGGCAGGTCTCAGCCACATGGAGACATTTTCCTGTGATCCATATAATGCTCTTCACTAAGGCATTTACGTGAAAAGAAAGCAATTCTGCAGCACACAAGTCTTCGCGTGATACCAAGCAACTTGTCACTAGCAATACAATGCTAAAGCGTTTATTACCAGGCACCGGTGCACTTTCCACCTGTTTAATACCCTGCTTCCGTATTCTTGGCGTAACGAAGCAGTAGTCGAATATGCAAACGAAGTCGCAAAAGTGACAACAAACATACTGCAAGAAAATTAAGGAACTAAGGTGGTCATTAGAACGCAAGCGGACGACGTGACCACAGTAACTAATGCTTTGGAGCTGCGGTCAGGATGGCTTTAGCATTCGGGGCCCTTTCGGCGAGATTTGCATTCGCAATTGACTTTATTTTGCGTTAACTAGGTAGACATTTCAACAGACTCGACTTCCCCGATTGGAAAAGTCCGTGACTTTCTTCAAGTCAAGTGATGCAGTTGTTAATATTGTCTTAAGTAAAAAGCTCATTTTTTTTTTAAAGGAACGATTTTAGGAATTCGGGAATTCCGAAGATTTTAGAATTTAAGTGAATTATACATGTATATATAAAGTAAAACCTGTTTTTGTGAGGTCTTTTTTATGGGATTTTATTTTTGTGCGATTTTTTTTGATGCGGTATATAAATTTCAAAGGCGCTGGCACCACTGTCATGTTTTCTATCAGAGTACATATACATGTACACTTGAAGACGTTCTGTTCATTTGTTTTAAACAGTCTCACGACAATTTGTTTTAAACAGTTTTGTTTCACATTCAATTATTTTCGCTCGAAGCGCTAGCAGCATAGGCTTCAAATTCCGAGTTTTATCCACGATTCACGATTCATATTAAAGTGATATTAAAGATTAATCATTTAGATAAATAAATTAATTTTGTCTCTATTTGTATATAGTTTTTATGATTTTTATTTCATTTTTAGACATAAGTACACCCTTAAAATGAATAATTGTAGCCAAAACGAAGTGAAAAGACTGAAAATTCCTTCAGAAACAAAAATTCTAATATTAAATAGACTAACAGTCTATCTCCGTTTTGGATTACGACGAGTAGCAGTGAATTATGTAATGTCATTTTGAAAACTTCTCCATGTATACAGCGAGACATTAAATGTTTTAAAAATGTTTCCATGTGTAATTTAATTATTTTTGTTTGGATGCACTTTCTCATGTATTTCGTAAATAAATGACGTAATTTCTAAGTGCGACTTTTTTTTATGCGGTCCTTGTCCTCCGCATAAAAAAAAAAAAAAAAAAAAATTGTAGTATGCCGTACGCAATTGTTTATTATATGTAAATATTTATGAAATTTTCTAATATTTTTTGTGCGGTTTCTTTTGTGCGATCACTATCTACCGCATAAAAACAGGTTCTGCTGTATATAGCACAAAATCGTGTATATTTATGCATATTATTTATTGCAATGTACTAGGAAATAAGAAGAGAATGGTCCAAAGGAATATATTCTGGCCTGTAAAATGTTGGATAATATCGCTCGATAGTTTAAAGAATTAGCAAGCAGTATTTTATGGAAACCACAGTATCAACAAGAATATATTAACAGAAAAGATACGAATAACGATGAAAATTAAAACTTTTGTTTATTATAAAAATCTGACATGAAATGAACTGAAAAATGAAGATGGTAAGATTTCGCTTCATATTTAATGTGTCATGAAACCTACCTGAATACGATGACAGTCAACAACAAAGAAATCTGTTTTCATCTATTAGGAACAGTATAGGAGAAAAAGATACAAAATTAATACAAATGTCCATATTGATCCATTTGTCTTTCAAATACATGTTACCCAACCTATATCCAATGCTTTTTATTGATTTTATACCTTTATTTCTTCTTGATCCTTTAAAAAATTCAAACCAACTAAAATACAAAACATTTAATTCCGGAATGCTCAATTTTTAAGTTCTAATATTTCATCTTACTCAAAATATGCAGAATACTTAAGCCTTTGAAAGTAGTTTCAAATTTTCTAAGATTTTCTTTAACTTAAAGCGACCGATTTCCTTTTAAGAAATTTCAATTGTTCAAAATATGGATAAGTCATCTGCAATTTCGTATTTTCGGGATACAAATGCTAAGAATTTCAATATTTATCTCTGTCATATCTAATTTTTAGAGTCATTAAATCTATTCTTGTATTTCATGAAGGTCTAAGGAATTTGAAAATTGAATTTGAAGGAGTTATTGAAGAAAGTTTTCTGTGCCGTATTTTTCCAACAATATAAGGATTTCTTCTAAGGGGGGAAAAAAGTTTAAAATTCGAAAAAGATGAATAAAATAGGCCATCATACCCTAGTAAGCAATTTTTTTAGTTTTTATAAATAATAATCCTCGAATTCATGCTTAATGAATGTTCCAGGAGAAAAATATACGATGAATGAGCTGATTGAATCTACATTCTACAAAAAGTGAAGCTGTAAAAAGAATGCAATAAATCCAAGTAACCACAAAAGATTAACTTGCTATTATTTTCCTATTTCAAATACAGTACTATACCGTCTTTACTTCGCTTTAAGAGACATGTTACTTCAAAAGAGAATGCCAAGATTACTTTGAACATACCATAAATAGTTTTCTGAGCTTACACTGTGTTCTACTTAATATCATGGATTCTACAAGGAAGCAAGAACAAACATCAGAAAAAAAAATTAATAATAATAATAAACGAACATTTTCTCAACTTGAAAAAATTATTCAAAGAAAAGAGCAATCAAATTCTGCATTCATTAAAATATTGGTCGAAAAAATTAGGTTTTAACTTCGTTATATGTGAATTTGAAAGTTTTAGTACATGAAAGATGAATAAGAACTGAGGAGGCTGGGCAAACTTTCCAATTTCAACGCAAAACCCACTTTCGAGTTGAAAAAAAAATCCCTAATTTCTTTAACTGGAGCTTTTTGAGCCTCAAGGTTTTGTAAACACCTCATAAAATTCACGTCTTCACAAACTTTTTACTCTTTTATCTTTGTCATGCTGGCCAACCATTCTAACCGCAATGATACTCGAAACATGTAATTTGAGGTTATTACTTCAATAGACCTTGAGATGAGCTTAACACACCGGTGTTGAACTTTTTATTACGAGGTCTAGGCATAAAATTCCATTTAGCCATTGAAACTGCTGTTAGTCTTAAGACTAGTGAATATAAATGAACCACAAAAATAAACACTGACCTCCCGATAATTTACCAGGCGCAATGACAGTTCAAATCTTAGTAGCTTAAGAGCTTGGAGTTTGGTTTATTAAAACACAAAGAAATAAGTACGCTGACGGGAGAAAAATCTGTTAATCTACAACGAATGAAGAGTTAATGAAATAAAGTATTTGTTATGTGCCAAAGTGTGATTTTTTTTCTTTGGCCTGATTCTAACAGATAGGATTATTTTCAATGCTATAGACAAATTAAATATTTTCATTCTGACAATTCTTAAGATGTGGAAACATTAAGGTTAAAAGGATTAATAAAAATTATATAAACTGATCATTTAACCTAATAAATATCGCCACTAATGCAAATACGTTTATAACTTTTTCTGCATAATAGCATCTCAATTTATTGAAACAATTTAAAAGTATCAAAATGATGTACTACTTTCAAATGTCAAGCAAGTTTTTTTAAAGGGCGAGGATTACAATTCTTATCATCAAAAAACTTAAATTGTTTTCATTTTTATGGTGATTAGGAAACTGAACTATTATAAACTAAAAATAAAATATTACGGATGCTGCATCAAAAAACATTTTTTTTGTTCGGAAATTCTATAAAATTAGAAAGTATTATAAATATGAATGCAAACTAAACCTAACTCCTTATCTACAACTTTAAAATTTGATTCAGAATATTTTAAAAGAAAACAGAAATTTGTTAATTAATCCCTTTATACACGCACTCTTGTATCGCTAAGATATGTTCATAAACTCCATAACAAGTTTAACTGGTTGTTACTTAAGGTTTGTTAAGCCTTTTCAGACCCGCGATGTCATTTCGCATCACCGGAATAATCTGCTTTTATATGCATTTTAATTCGGGATAGAGAGGATCTGTTGAAGCTCTGTGGCAACATGATTAGAATGTAATTGAATAATGAAAGGATAATTTTAATTATTTAATCTGGATGCAATTAATTTATTAATATGGAATAAATGAATAAACTTTTTAATTAAAAAAATTACAAATAATTTAAACCTGGAAAGAATAAACACTTTATTCTTAGCAAGTGTTGAGCCTAACTTCTCAAACAAATCATGGAAGGCTATGGGGCTAAGTGTTTTAAACAAAAGCAGATTCAGGAGTCAGTCATGTACTGACTCTCCGACCCGCCAGAAAGCACATGGATAAAACTTGAATGACCGTACCGCCGCTACAGCAACACTTACCGGAACTGGGGTTGAGTCTTAAGGGCCATTACCGGCCACGGAATAACCCTTCCCTAAGGAAGTACGTCCCGTCATCGATGGGAGGAGCCACACCCCCATTTTTTCATGTACCCACAGGGATGGCGAGAAGTTTCTCCTCCTCAATTATGAAGTCCCCCCCCCAGAAAATCAGATTCAGGGGTATAAGAAATAGTGGTACAGTCTTCAAGATTAACATTAATCTTAATGCGATTAATTTTTTTTCAAATTAATAACAATTGAAAGAAATACAATGAAACTGATATTATTGACACATAGAATTTTGACATTTAAGATTGTTTTAAAACATTTCTTCTAAAATTAATTGTCCCGAACCTAGTGTGGAAAAAATGGTAAAATTTCGGTTAATTTCTAATTTATTGAATATTTAATTAACTTCTGCACTTTAAAAAGTTGGCAGTACTCTTTCTCGTCTTAACAGATAAGTGGGTAAAATTTGGCTGAAATCGACTCAATCGCCCAGGAAAAGATGTGGAACATACATACATACATAGTATAAATAAGTCAGTGAGGCTAAAGTTGTCAAAAATAAAAAAATAAAAAATTCGCAAAACGAATATCTAAATCTAAAATTAATACAAAAATCTTAATATATTTGCAATCCAAAGGATATTGTTATATGTTGTCACTTCCATCACAACACTTTAATACAACAATTTCAATAGACCATCCTATAAACACAAGTATTTTTATCTAGACACCTATCTTCAGATTTTCACTGAATTTTGTCTTTTCATAAATTATCATGATGCATATACGATTTAATCTATTTTGAAAGTGACATTCTGTTCTTCATATTTTTCTTAATTCACACAATTTTTGAATATTTCACTCTTTTTTTTTTCTTCCCTTTCTCTTATTGAGCAACATAAACTTGATTGCGTCGTGACCTCATAATTGGCAAGTCCCACACAACTCTTTAATAATTCTTTTTTTATTCTTTTCAAACCCTCCATCATCGGTCAAAAACTAAAAGAAATTGAATTACGTGTTTTTTATCAAACAGGTTTTTTTTAAAAAACATGTTGACTTTTAAATTTGAAATGTGTTTAAAATTGTCAATTATGCGGCTTAATCATTTCATCTGAATAGTATTTTTGATGGTTTTTGAAAAAGCTATGCTTTCATATTATATATATATGTCATCATTACTCAAGTAACTAATTGTGAAAATTTCAATTTGCATGAAGAATTACGTACAACTGAATTTTCATGATACTGAATTATCACATATCTTGTAATATGATTTAAAACTAATGAAAGTTTCAAAGCCTGAATGCTGTATGATCTAAATTTTTTAATTTGGAAATTTTTATCAAGCAAGATAATGAACAACAGTTTTTCTAATGCACACGAAGCATTGCTTGGGTATTTCTAATATTTTAAACTCGCCGGTTTGCTTCTTCGCTAGAAAATTTATGATCCACTTTAATTTTCCAAAGTGGCCGAAAAACATAATGTTGCGTATAGAAGGAGACAACAGTTAAAAGTTGCAGAGATTCGATAACATAAACAAACGAAGCAATTTGTAGATTGAGCTCTAGCTCATTATTTGTTGCAGTGAAAGATTTTAAACAAGCGCAGCGCTTCCTAATAAGAATTCCTATAGAATACTAATGGAATTCTAACTTAATTCGGAAAGAATTCTTTTTAAAATTTAACAGTTTTAAAATAAACAGTGCATGACATTGGAATTTGGAAGCTGAGTGCTTTACTCTTCAGTAACAAAAATTGCGATCAGTCAAAAATTGCACAATTTATTGTAGCTCAATATTAACAAGCACTCAGAAAATTAAATTTAGTAGGTGAGAGCATTAATACAAAAGATAATTTAAAAAAAGACATTCAGTTAAGATCCACTAGCTTCAGAGCACTGCATCCATATTTATATCAGACATGCATACATACATAATCTCGAGGTTGGCTATTCCACCACTTTTTGATTCATATAATAAGTTCGTGTTTATTTTTGAACTCTTTCTCTTACATATTAAACTTCAAAGGCCAAAACAGATAGAAATCCAAAGGCATTAGGTCGGGGTTGTATGGAGGTTATTCAATTTATCAATATTCTGAGCTGCCAAGTGTTCATTTACAATCTTGGTTATGGTGCTTAGCTTTATTTTTATTGGATGCCAATCTGCCGTCTTTGTTCGCAAGAAATGTTACTTTCTTCCAAGAGCAAAGAATGTTGGCTCTAAGGTAATGGTTGCTCTACATCCTATGTTTTTAAAAGAATGTCACCATGAATTTGTTGCAAAAGCTGGCTATGCATCCATTCAAGATTTGCCTAGAGAATTTCAGTCAGTAGAAGGTCAGTAGTAGAAGGTTATATTGATTTATGGTGAATTACTGTCAACAAAAGATAAAATTTAGGTATAATTAAGGCGTTAAAAGGCCAATGCTTAACTTACAAAATTTCAGTTACAAAGATGCAATAGATCTAGAATACTTTTTAACTGATCCTACTAATATTTAAATAAAGCAGTATTTATTAGATCGAATATGGGTTTCACATAAAGGCAAATGAGTCAGAAAACATGCAATGACGGTATCTTTTAAAATGTGCAATTAAATCTTAAGTTATGTCGCAAATATTGTAATATGCAATCAAATGAAGTATTATTTAATGTTTCCAAATTTGGCAAGTCTTCCTCAGATGTAGTTTAAAATTTAAATGAAAACTGAAATTAATAGGGAGTATCTAAGCAATTCCATCTTAAATATAGTTAGTTTCCATTAGTTTCAAAATTACTATTGCAAAACCAGCATGGTTAAAAATGTAAAAAGCGGAATAGTCCGGTCATTTAAAAAGAAGTGTTTACAATTATTATTATTATGATAGCATCATTAAACATATAGTCTTAAAATATAGATGAAAGACTTGTTTTTCCGATACAAAACTGCAAATGTGTAATCAAATTCGTTAAAAAAAACTTTCAGAATTGAATATTAAAATACCGAAAAGTTTCATGGATATTAGAAGCACTAAAACAAAACTATTATTTGTTCTAGCTCAATTTATTTTTGTTTAGAGCAACGAATTCGACGTAATATGGAAATCCTCCAATGTAGTACTTTGGAAAGAAAAAAAAAACTATACAATTTGGAAATTATTGCGGGCTACTTCAACAGGTACCTAAACGAAATCTATGCATTTAATAAGAAATTTCTCAGACGCTAAATTTCTTGTTTTCCCATTTACCTTAAGGTGTACGCACACACTTGACTTGAAACTACGAAAATCGTTCAAAATATCGAATATTTTTTTTATTGCTTAATAATGTTCTCTGATTCTTTAGCTTTCAAACGATACCAAGATGTCGTCAATATGCGAAATATTTCTCGAGTTATAATTATTTTTCTTGAGGTGCTTTCATTCAAAACTCTAGTTACAGTTTTTTTTAAAACTCATTTTATGAAGAAAGATATTTTTCCACTATGTTGATTCATTCAAACAATCATAACTCAACAAGAAATTAACCAAATACAATTATTTATATATCAAAATAATCTGTATGAGACAGAGGATGTTTTGTGCCTCAATCAAAGTTATATTTCTAGAAATAAATTTTTAATAGCTATTTAAAATTTAAAATGACAGAAAAAATCTCGCTTTTTCTATTTATAGTTGATAAAAAAATTTTAAAAAAACTATACATTTTTATAACTTGATTGAGGCAGACAACATGAAGACTAATATTAGGCATACTTTCCAACTAGAATTGAAATACAAATTAGAATTTAAGATATCATGTTTCAAAAAATATGCTAATTAGCTCATTAAATATTATTTATTTAATTAATTAATAATTAGTGTAATATGGTTTTTTCTCACTGAAATGAGTTTAAACATATATTATTGACCTACTGTGAAAAAACTGGATTTTTATAGTTAAAATTTAAAAAAAAAAATCTAGTGTGTACGTACACCTTAAGAGATCAAAAGTCAATTGAATTATACACCATAATTAATAAATTAGAGTGCGAACCCCCGAACCAAATCATATAATCTTATCACAATTCAAAAGCAATTAAAAATACTAAAAAAATTCATTTCAAATAAGATTAAACCAACTTCAAAAAGAAATTAAAAAACAACTGAAGTGATGAAAAAGTCAATTTCAAGTGTCCAGAGTTAAACAGTATTTTCCCTCTTAGTCTTTATTAGAATTTACAGTCGGAAATCCTCCAAAAAGCGCGTTTTCATTTCGCCGTATCCCAAAAGTAGATCCGAATACAATAAAAGTTAGTCTAAAATCCCCCCCTCCCCTCCTAATCAGGAAACCAATAAGAGGCTTGAAACTCTGAAGATAAATTTTTACGGCCATCATTTTCAGTTATCTCAGAAATACGTTTATTTGTGACTTGGTAGTAATTAAAAAAAGATTCCAAAACACACACTGTGATAAAGCTGTAATGTTTATGGTCGTTCGCTTGAAATGTTTCCTCGCAAATGTTATCAAAACTACTTTATTAGTTTCGGCGAACCCGAAACTTGCATTATAGCCAAGGGAATTTAAGGCTTAATATTTATATAAAATATGACTGCTTCACCTTGCGCTCAAGTAAAAAAAAGTCTTAAAAATACTATGTTTTGTCCAGATGTTCCACATTACTTTTATTTTTCCTTCGCTTCTTTTTCCCAAGTAAATTTAAATTAAATGGTAAAAAAAGATAGAAAAAAATGGGGTCATAAAAAGTGGCATTTTAAATGTTGCAATAATCCAAGAGTGAATGATGAACGATATAAGAGCTCATTCTTTATAACTAAACCTTACTTTGTAATCCTTTGCCATTAAGTAAAAGAGGGGGGGGGTCATAATTGCATAAAGTTCATATAATTTTAACCAATACTTTTAAGAGGAAGTTTTCATCTTTAATATAATCTTTCAATCTCTGAAATAGTCTAAATTACAATGTATCAAAATCAAAAGTTAATTATTTTCTTAATTTGAAAAAGTGCATAAATTCAGTTAATCTACAAGGATAGAATTTTTTAAGTAAAAAATAATTCTCACAAGAAGGAGCATATATTTCCCTTACTAGCCAACCTTTTTTCAAAAAAAAAAAATCTCTTAGAATCAATGATACATAAGAAAACATTATTTTGATTTAAAAGTATTCGAATGGTGATGATTTTGTAAAATATAACTGAATAGTCTGAGTAATGAGATTGAGTCTAAAATATTTAGATACGATTCAGTTAGGGGTAAGAATTTCATCATAAAAAAAAAGTTACATTTTAAAAATAATTAAATAATCTTACTCAAAATTACACACCGGGGAGGTAACAATTCTGCCAAATGCATTTTGGTAAACTTTTATCGAAAGAGATAAGCATGTATTGCGATAAATGTATCAGTTATTTAGTTTAAAAAGGGAAACAAGTAATTCATAATTTACTACTATCAATGTTAAGAAAGAAGAAACAAATTTCTTTCGTTATCTTCACTATTCATTTATTTTCAGTAGTCTAAGAAAGTATAAAAACTACTTGGAAATCATCTCATTCTTTAACGCTGCTCCATTAATTCATGAAAGAGAAAAGAAAGAAAGATTTTCTAGTAATGATAAGCACAAGTATTTTTTTTTAATATAGAAATACAAATTCAATCAAAACGTACAAATTTGAATAAATCTGATTCAATTGATGATGCGACTCAATCATCTATTCACAATCACTTAACTGTTTTTGATGAGTATACTCATTATGGAAAAAGTGCAGCATTTTGCGTTATGACGAGTTGATTCGTCATGAGTAATAAGTAGTGACAATTTACCCTACAGTTTTAGTAAAAACTCAAATATATTCGTAAATTTCAAGATGTTTAAAATATTTTGAGGCCAAGTCGAAATCGAAGGAACAAATAAAATATTATTATGCGTTATTCCATGCTTTGATCAATACCATTCTTCAACAGCAAATTAAAATAGTAAATTAATTTTTTAGGCTTCTTTTCGTTCATATGCAAAAAATATATGTTAAAGTAAATAAATAAATGGGATTATTGAAATAAAAAAATAAAAGCCATTTCATTACAACATAATTTCATATTACACATACTCTGTGTTTGACGAATACGCTCTTCATCGCTAAATTTTTGAGACCAAATTTAGATAATCATTATCAGAAGAGGTTGAAACAGTTAACTGATTAAATTAATCTCATTTAGATATGGAATTCTGAAGGAATGAAAATCAAATTAAGAATATCCATGTAGACACATTTTAAATTTTTAAGGGATATGGAGATAATAATTTTTCGACTCGCATACCTAAAACACAGCAGCAACTGAAACTAATCATATTCGATCCATCCAACTAACTCGTACATTTGAATATCTTTCTCAAGATAAATGAAAAAAAAAGAAGCAAATCCTCACTACTAAGAATAGGATATCTCAAATGGAAATATATATATTTATTTTTACTCCACAATCAAGCAAATAAATAGGGCCATCTTGAAGGTGAAAGAAAAAAACAGTAAAAAAGTATCAGAATTCGGAAGCGAAAAATTGAATATTTTTCGACTGGTCGAACTTTCTCTTAGGATTCTGACTCACGTATTTCTGAAAGAAAATGTGTGGAATATAAATATATAATAACAAAAAAATGTATAGTGGGAGGCAATCGTGCCGTGTATGACCGCCATAAATTGTTGAAGAAGCCTCCATGGGCTCAACGAAAAGTAAATAATAAACGAAAAGGAAGAAATAATAATTTGGAGAGAGAGAGAAATTTATCTTTCATTGCGGAACATGCTTACTC
Organism: Argiope bruennichi; assembly: GCF_947563725.1. Lineage (NCBI taxonomy): Eukaryota > Metazoa > Arthropoda > Arachnida > Araneae > Araneidae > Argiope > Argiope bruennichi. The sequence continues at coordinate 124,348,855 of NC_079162.1, forward strand.
GTCATCTTGACAAAAAGCTTAACAAAGTTTCCATTTGAAAAGGGAAAACTTTCAAACATGCAAAGAAACATTTCAAAAGAAATCATTTCAAACATGCATGCTCGATGACATTCTTTCAAGAACGTTTTTAAAAAATTGAGCTTCTACTATTTTTTTTTTTCCTTCTCTTTTCTTTTTGTCACATGGATTCGCTTTTAAAAATTGCAGTACAAAAGCAACGATGAAGTTATTTTATATAACAGTTATAATATTTCATAATTATCCAATGGTCTCAAAAGTTTCATTTAATGAAAAACTATTTAGGTATTATAATTTTAACGTTAACCCATTCGTTCAACATATTTTTTACTAGTTCCATTACGTCTTCAGGAATAAATGCTCGATTGATAAATGTTATAGTATGAAAAGTTTATTTACGATTATTTTTAGTGTTATTTTTTTAAAAATTGCCAATAGATAAAGAACAAAACCTTTAAATCAAATCCTCTCAAAACAAAAATATAGTAGTTTTGTTATGCTTTTGAAACAACAATTCAATAAAAACTATAATGAACTGTAAGTTCAAATAAATTAATATGGAAAGTCCCAAGAGATTAATTTTAGAAATTAGGGTTAAAAGTAATCCTATTGATTTAATACGGATATAAGTTTCATAAAATAAATTGTTAATTCTTGTCTTGCGACTTTTTATTAATAACATAATGGTTATTTTTCGAATTGTCCATCTAACGGAATAAAATAATTCTAAAACGATATATGTGAAATTCAAAACTCCAGCTTAATTTTACAGGAGGAAAAACGACAATGAGATGTCATAGCACAAGGCTTGTAATATTACGTGTATGTTAAATGACACGTGAAGTTACGATTGTCAAGCGATTTGAACATCATGTGTATTGATTCCATAACTACTACTCTAGAATTTCATTTAAAAAATCATTATATGTATAAACATGTAATAAATGATGTTTATAAAACTGTAAATTATTGGATTTAAAATTTACAAACAGAGTTAAAGCAACACAAGACTTACTTTACAAACTCTTCTACTGGAAAAAGCTTTTGAAAACCGAAGATTGATGATTAAATCTTTTAACTAAACTATTCTGCACGTGCGAGGATTAGTAATATAATACGATGAAAGGATATGAATATTGATGAGTCGAAAGATATTTTTCATTTGAAAATGAATGCACTGAAATGTTAAAAGAATTCCGATGGAAAATATCAATTTTAAATTTAAACAATATACCGAATAAATGACTGTTCGAAATACAAAAGCGTAAATAAAGGATGATAAATCAGCCTTCCGGATAAAATGGCAGATGATAAATTCTTGTGTAATAGGGTTATTAAAGTAACGATATATTGAAACAAACGAATTATTCCTAAAATTTCTTACAGTAAAATTTAAATTCGTAGTTGATAATTTAATTAATAATCGTATATTGCAATGTTATTGCAAGATAACTTAGATTAATAAATTTTTAAAATCATTTATTCCTGAGCATTTAACTATCCTTACGATTACAATTGTCCTGAAATAGTAAGTAACTGAAAATGAAATCGGAAACAAAGTTGGTGAAAACGATTCTCGAAATAAAATGTTTTTATTTTCATTTGATGTAATATATTAATTTACATAAAAATAACAAATGAAATTGCTTGGAATAATTTCTTACCGTTAAACGTATCATCATATAACAAAAAATAATTATTCACCATGCTTTCAATTTCGTTTTATATTTCCTCGCCTACCCTACTAGAGTATAATATCATAAATATGTTTTATACAGACTAACACGGAAATATACTCAAACAAAAAATAACATAAGTTGTTTTTATGGCTGAAAAAAATGGGTCAATATATTAATAAAAAATATTCTAAACTCATTTCAAACGCAATGGCAATCTGAATTGAGCAGAATGTAAAGTCAATTAAAAATCCTATGGATCACATCGCTTTACTATCCAAATCTAGTTCCTAGCATCATTCGACTGGGTGCGTTTTACCATCAACGGAAACAAATTAGCCATTGCGTTTATTAATAATTTCCATTGCTTGCAAACCGTGTCGCTCGGTATTGTTGCATGTGCTTGCACCATGTGTGGGACATTCATCCCTTCATTCATTGAATCTCCGCATTGTCGTTCCTATTCATTGCCAGACGGTATACAAAGATAGACACGTGATCTAGATAATGGGACGTTTTGACTGGATTGTGACGGGCGGCTCAGAACCACAATTTGCAATCTAGCAAGTAAATATGACATGGAATTCGGGAAATGTTTTTGTTATTGGTGACTGTTCAGGAAATTCATCTGCGGATATATATCCATTCCTTTATTAGGTAAGTTCTATCTATCTATGGATGGTGATGAAATCACTAGCGATATAGGGCAAGATGGGGATATGGGATCCTTTCTGCATTGAAATAAGCAGCCCAAATAATCTAAGTCAACAAACGATTTTTTGAAAAACGCTTAAATATTAGTAAAATTGTTTCTTACAACAATGGAATTCATATTAAAACACAATTTATCTTAACTTCCAATATAAAATTTGAAATTTTAACTGCATAAAAATATATTATAATCTTATTTTCTTTTTGCTTAACATGCTTTTCAATTGAAATTCGTAATGCTTTCTGGGATATTTAATGTCGTGTAAACCATCCATAAACTCTAGTTCCATAATTTCATCCAATGAAAAGGGGATAAAGTCGTTTTTGGAGAGTTTGCGAGAAAGTTTTTAGGAAACCACTCCTTCTGATATACCGTCTAATATGCATTGAGCATGGTAAAAGAATGTTTTATGTTGTATAAAAAAAAGTAAATACACCCAAGATATACGAAAAAAATGCTCAAATAAAAAATAAATAATTGATTACTTTTTTCCTCTCATTTTCAAGTACTAAAATACCAATTTTTAATAAATTCTTCATTTATTAAACACTAGTACATTTATTAGTCATTTTAAGATATTTACACTGCTTTATTTTTATTTAAATCTGAAATACTTCTAAAAGCCATAGTTTTAGATTCTAATCACGTCAGTTTTTTTTTTTTTTTTTTAAGTTTCCAACCTGAAAGAGTTAAATATTGAAAAAATGTTTTGTTTTCAATGAATAAAGAAAGAAATGCCGAGCTTTATTAAAAGCCAATCCATTTGAAAAACCATCTATTCTATTTTCTCTCAAATATTTTTTTAAAAAAATACTAATGGATACAATACCTTGAATGGAATTAAATTCCATGTTATTTCATAGAAATATACAGCTTGTATGTAGATCCTTAAAGAGCATATATACTTTTTTATCAATGAATGTCGTATTCTCAAGTGGAAGATAAGAAAATGACGGCATTACTTACTTTTAATTCTAAGAAATGGAATATTTTCTGTCAAAAGCTCTGCATTTATTATTATTAATATTATTGCATAGTAGCAAAGCAATTTGGAAGAAATAATCTCACTCCTTGCCGGAATGTTTGTTAGAAATAATAAAAAGCAAAGGAATACATTCATAAATATTATTATCAAGAAAGTGATATTTTTTGCATACACTTTCGCTTTTTCGGCAGTTTTCCTTCCCGTTATACGTACAGAAAAGAATGCATTAAATGTTTGTAACGTCTATAAAATGGTAAAATGGAAGAATATTCAAAAAAAAAATCATTTCAGATATATAGAATCAATGTCAGAATATCTAGGTAATGGATCATACAGACCAAAATAATTCATTTCAGACATATAGAATTAATGTGTCTAGAAAATGGATCATATAGACCAAAATAAAGCCCAATTAATCATTACAGATTAGTTTATTTTTAAAAACTAATAATAAAACCTAAATTAAGGCAAAATTTGATTGCCAGATTTATTAAATATTTTATAGAATGTTCGTCATTAAAAATGGACCTTCTCTCTCTCTCTTTTTTTCCCCCTCTAAGAAGCTTTGATAGGATCGCATTATGCTTTGCGAGTCAGAGTTACTTTTGATGATATCTTAAGATGATTATCACAAGATTAATCGCTCTATGATCACATTAGGATTATCTTCCTCATTTTATCTCCTTAATTTCATCTTAATAGTAACGAGATTTTGCTTAACGTTATTTTAATTATATGCAACCATATATAGACTTTTTCCCTATTAATCAAATTTGGTTCAATTTATTTTTAAGCAATAGGATTATTTTCCGTTTAATTCTTAAAAACTGACCTAACTAAACAGCATGCATAGTTTCCTTGAATCTTGTTGCATATATTTTAATTTATCAATGAAACATGCTATAAGACAGTAAAAGAAATTACAACTTCAAAATAAGTTTAAAGTTAAAAGGATTGCAAAAAAGCTACAATCAGTCACATTTTTAAACGAAAATCATTGAAGTTTTTAAAATGTTTTCAATCTGAAAGTGCTCCAATTTATATCTTCACTAATGCGATCAAACAAGATTTAACAAATGAAACTATTCATTTTGAAGTAAGAGTTATTACCAATAAGAAAAATTTAAAAATAGTGAATAAAAATCGAAATGCATCCTTAAAAGACAGTCTTTTACTTGTTTTATAAAATAGACTGAAATAGCGATTGTTAAAACATCTTTGACTACCACAAACATATTTCCTTCAGTTGGATATATTTTTTTCTAATTTGCTTTTTCAGCGAATTAGAAAAACACTTGCGAATAATAGATATTATCCTCTTTTTAATAACAAAATTGCTGGTTTCATTTTTAATAATTTTTTGGCTTGAATGGAAATGATATCAAAACAATGTAAAATTTTTCCTCTCAACGCAAAATTTGACTTCATTTGCGTGAAAAATATAATTGTTCACTTTTTTAAATACTTAATGTACGTAGCATGTATATTGGCCGCCTCAGAATTTCTTTTATTATTCAGTAAATTGTTCAACACTAATGTTTAATGTAATAATCTAAATCCAATTCCTCCTTGTTAGAGTTCAGTACTGAAATTTATTCTATAGAATAGCACAGTATTATATAAGGCACCAATCTTTTGTTCGCCTTCATTAAAATTCAAAATTTCATAAATACTAAGAAATTATGAGCAGTATAAAACTTAACAATCAGCTTGCTTTCAGTACATATCGAGAAGGCATCACAAGCATTGCAGATATGCATTCGATATTTTATTCTTAGTAATAGCAAGCATCAGAAGAATAGAAACATTTTTTTTATATAATCTTGATGATATCACTTGAATTCAATTATATAAAAAACACTATGATAAAAAAAAACTTATAACACACAACATTTCTTTTAGATGCATATCTGCAATGCAACTAAATAGGTTATAATTTTTTCCAGTTTAAATTTTGAAATTTCAGTTGCAAAATCATTTTTCTAGCATCGTAATTTTATCTATTGAAAATGTCGATGAATAACTTAATATTATTTTAAAAGAGCAAAATAGAGCTGAAACAGAACATTGTAAAAGCCTAATTAAAAAAAATCACTATAAAAGTGTGTCGCATTTAGTGATTCATAGATGCACTAGTAATCAAGGTTACGTAATTTTTTGATATTTTTACTATACAGATGAAATGATTAAATCGCATAATTTATAATTTTAAACGCGTTTCAGATTTAATAGTCACCATGTTCTTTAAAAGATCGTATTTGATAAAGAACACGTAGTTCAATTTTTAGTTTTAGACGGAGGTTTGAAAGAATTTTAAAAACTATTATTAAAGAGATAGTAAATTGTAAATAATTTATCAAGTTGAGCAGTACCTAAGCTTAGTTCTTAGACAGCCACAGTTCGGAGCAAATCACAAGCAATTTAAATCCTGTGAACTCTTAATATCATTTTTTAAATAAATTTCAGGAAGTCCTAAAATTACAAATTTTGATTTAATTACTGTATGTTTACAATGATTTACGAAGTTCTTTGTATATTTCGTAAATATGATTCAGACTGCGAAAATTATAAAGAGTTTTTTTTTTTTTTTTAAATTTGGAAGTACGAATAATTCAACTTTACCTGATGCCAAATTGTAAAGACAATTTTCACACTCCGGATCCAGCCATAGTGTTTGACGCCATGACTGTTAGCAGATACACTAAGCGGATGGGAGTGAAACAAGCTGGTCTTGCTTTCCTGAAAAACAGAGAACACATTTATCAATTAAAGACTTTTTGCATAAAAAGTAACATTTTTAAGACATGCTGAATCAACAAAAATATGTAGTATTAAATATAACGAATAGAAGTTTCATATTTAGACATACTGTAAGTTCAAACATTCAAATGCTATAGAATTAAAGAAAAGCAGCGATTAGTTGCACAATGAATTATTTATCCGTTTATTTAACGAATACCCTTTTCCAGTTTTTTGCCATAATTTCAAAGTATTTTTAGTTATCTATGCAAAGATTTTTTTTTTTTTTTTTAATCTAGGCAACATCAAACAAGAAACAGCTTTTGTCTTTGGAGCTTCTGAGGTGTAATCGCGGCATTTAAGACATGCTGAAAGTGGTAATATTTTTAAAAATTTATTTTTCCTTCTTAGATACAAATGAAACAATCCAAAAATATTTTGATAATATTTCAGGTAATAGTTTTAATTTTGGGGAACGGATAAATTATTCTTTAACACTTTACCGACCGGCCGTCGATTAATCGACGTTTTGTTCTCAGCGCTTACCAACCGGCCGTCGATTAATCGACGTTTTGTTCTCAGCGCTTACCAACCGGCCGTCGATTAATCGACGTTTTGTTCTCAGCGCTTACCAACCGGCCGTCGATTAATCGACGTTTTGTTCTCAGCGCTTACCAACCGGTCGTCGATTATTCGACGTTTGCTCCCCAGCGCTTACCGACCGGTCGTCGATTAATCGACTTTTGACCGATCTGTGGTGACTACGTTTTCCACCAATTCAGCATGCCCTGAAAAAAATTCAGCTGTCGTTTTCTCGAGTGCAGCTGGGTGCAGCTGAGCGGGCGGTGAAATGGCATAGTATGTTCGAACCGCTACCGGTCGGTAAAGTGTTAATATTTTTTTCTTTATTTGAATGCTTTATTTTTAAATATTATGACATAAACAGGCAAATATTATTCCACTGAGAATCAAAAATTGTCATGCAGATACAATCTACTTTTATTGTATTTTTTGTAACCATAAATCTAATAAACATAACAGTTTAGCGAAGTAAAGTCTTTATTTTGATAATCATTTTTTTTTCCCTTTTCTTTAACTCATATCGAATATAATTCATTGTTATAACAAATATTTTGATTCTCAGAAGTCAAAAAGAGAAAAGTGAAAACAGAAAGAACAAATTAAGTCTACTTAAAATTCGGAAAATATAAATCGGCTTTCAATATGTTACATACCGATGGGGATAAAGATTGAATCTAATTAAAATCGCCTAGAAAATAATTGAGTAATAAAACATATCCGACACAGACAATGCTGAGTAATGATATGCAGTGTTTTTTCTTATTTATTTACGAGGACATTTTGTTCCGATTATTTTAACACGCTTTTTATATTTTGAAAACCCGCCATTGTTACTTTTAAAGTAAATCGTCCATTTTTATTGATATTGTAGATCAATAACAGGTAAGCAAGCACGAATATTCCAGAACAATTTGATATTTAAAATTTCCTGAGATGATTAAGAAGCAAAATTCCACAATGACATATTCCACAATTCCACGATGACAGAATGAATAAGTATGATGCAATTAATATTTTGAACGGCAGAGGATATCCAAAGCAATTAATTATAAAATATAAGAATTTGAGCTTATATTATAGGGCAACAATACATAGCATATCATCACATGAATCGGCAAATAAAGCGTGCATTCTAAATTCCAATGCATTTAAATATCTAGAACATATGATGGCAACGGAGGAAATTCTAATTTGTTTATCAGAGCAGCTAATATTAAACAGTTATACATCTCTCAAAGTTTATTTTTTCTGAAACAGCGCAGAAATTCAGTTGGTGGCAGCTGCATTTTATCAAACGATATCTATCACTCATACGTTCGAATTAAATACGACAGCCACATTTCTTTCAATGTGACAGTCTGTCGCTGTCGGTACCTAATTGTCGCATTTCTACTCTTTTTATTATTGTTATTATTATTCATAATTTGTCACAGCTTGGAATGCACCCAAGAACTGAATATACTGTATTACAAGATGAATGAACTTAATAAGGTTGTCAATTCTCAATGTCTTCACATATTTTGTTAATGAGATGCAGCAAAAATGTCGCAACGAACGCATATTTTGCGAATGACATTTTTCCAAATAGTATAAATCGAATGACGAATTGGCGGTATTCTTTTTAACTGGAAAATTTTCATCATTTTAAAATTTGAAGAGAAAGTCGTTTCCATCTCATTTTTTGTTTTCAACCGTACATTTATTAGAAACACCAGTTTTGTAAGTTTTTTGAGATTGAATGAGAAAAATATTATTCAATTAATAACATTGAAAAAAAGTTTAATTTCTACTTTTTAAATCACATTAGAATCTTTATTAAAATAATTGTTTGGTATTTGAAAGAATATAATCTTTTTTTTTTCATTGCAACATAAAGAAAGGTAGAAATTCAACTTAATGTTACATATAAGACATTGAACGTATTCGAAATATTAAGTTTTCATCAACCCAAGGCAAAGAAAACGAATTTGAAATTTTACTGATAAAATAAAGAAAATCCCTGATATAATGAGGCTGACAAAAAGTTTAAAGTAAAGGATGTCACAAAAATATGAAACAAGTTTTTATTTCCTTAAATGTCAAACCTAAATATACGCTTCAATTTACAAAGTTTCCTTAAGTAAGATGAAAAAACGTGAGATAACAGATTAGTTTATGTGGAGGTTGATAATAAAAATAGTTTAAAAAATTTATAACGCCCCATAATATAAAAGTATCAGTTATTCAATTTCTTTTTACAATTATTTAAAACACATAAAGTTCCAAGCTTCTATAAATAATATTTCCAGAAATATGTTTATATCTAGTATACTTTCTTATTTTTAGAATTATGTTTAGATTAATAGCAATATAGATTGCTTTTATATAAGTCTTAATGATACACATCAGGTACCACAAGCGCTAAGGAATATTCCAAAAATATAGCTAAAGAAAATATTATACATACTTAGAGATTTGATATTTTTTATAATTAAAAACCCAAGAACTGAATTTAGAGATAACATTTTGTTTGGAAAGAGGTTAAGTTTCTTTTCTGTCGATATTTTTTTTAACCAGATCTATTGGGTGTGCAGAAATAATTTTTCATTCATAAAGTAGAGTAAGATTCACTGTAATTCGAAAATTAAAAAAGACTTAAGCCTATAATTCAAATCATAAAACATCTGCAAGATTATCTTGTCATTTCAGCAACTGCATTAAAAAAAATTCAACCAAAGCGAAAAAACAAACAATTCAATAGAAGAAAAAAAAATCAGTTTTATTAACAATATAAATTCGTAGAACTAAAATCAAGAAGACAAAAATTATTTATACGATTGCTGGGCACATCCCATTGAGCTTCCTAAATTCTTACAAATCATACAAGTTTGACATGTCAACGCCTCTTAGCTGATTAAGTACTATCCATTCCTAGGTGACAACTGATAATAGTCGAAATCTTGCTGACAACTGAGCCGAATTTTTCCGATAGGCAGAAATACGGTGACTATCCATTTATTTCAGCAATAATTATCAGCGAAGAAAGAAATTGCAATCCATCTGACAAGAGAAGATATTTGTTTACTGCAAGAAAAAATCCGAATACATCCATTTATTTGAAAACTGGTTTTGAGATTGGTATAACATTGGTAAATAATTTTATCTGCATGGTATATTTAATTACAAAAAAAATGTTTTTAATCGCTGTTTTTTTATTCTTGATAATTCGATTAAAAGCGTCTGTGTCCTCGAAAATAGAGTCTTGACCTTGTAGTCGAAAGCTCAGGATTAGAAACTCCACACCACGGAAGATTCAGAGTGTGTACGGGGTTGATGCCAGTTCAATTCGTTGAAGATTAAACGTCCTTGACGATATGGAGAGTTCATTTGTCGCCCATATCATCCGATTTCAGATTAAAATAGCCCTCTTACACAATATGCAAAGTAAATATAAATACGCTAAAAGCTTCAGAACTCAATATTTAGCTTATGATGGATAACAGATTTCATACGCTTTCGGAAATATATTGAGAATTATTAAAATAAACAACGTATTAAAATTCACATTTTTTTTTTTTGAAATACTTAACTATTCGACATAATGCTGCATACGCAACATATTTTTCAGAAATTTCAAACTCTCATGCTTATTATGGACAAAGCATAAAATATACATTAAGCCAGACGCAGGAAAATACATAATTTTAATTATTTAGTATGTGGTATACTAAATTCTCAAGGTATAGTGCTTTCGTTATAATCAAGAAAAAATTTAGCTTTTAAGACACGAATTTGTGCTTGCATAATTGCATTTTATGAAAAAAGTTTGATACATTTTAACAAAAGAACAATAAAAAAAATTACGTTTCAAAAATTGAAAAATACATGAAGTTATTAAAATTTTCGAGAATGAATAAATGGTATTCTTGTACAATATTTTTATTCATATAAAAAAAATATCAAATCTAACTTCTTTAGCTAAAGAGATTAGCTGTTTGGCATTTATCAGCAAAATGTAACTATTATTCTGTTACTTTTCCAATTTTAAACCAGAATTCTGGATTCGCGATTGGTAAGTTTTTTTTTTTCACTAACTGATTTAAAAAAAATAAATACTGATTTAATTTAAAAGTTCAGAATTTAATGCATATCCTTTAAATATCAGGAGCTAGCAGTCACCAAAATAAATGAAAAATCGTATGTGGCCACAAGACTCTGGCAATCAGTAGATGCCGTAAAAGCTGAACTTTCTTGGTTAAAAAGAGGAAAAATTGTATCTTGCATTTTGTATTCTATATCTAACTATCGGATGTGGGTATAAAACATTTTATGACGCAATATCAGGTCAAACCATCAAACTATATGACGAATATAACCAATTTGGTTTGTATGGAAAAATAAATTCCTTTTACCAGCTGGTTTCGGCATTTTGGGCAATTTATGTACAAGCTGATTTAACAACAAGAAAATACAAATTTATAAAGAAAAGTATTTATGTAAGGTTTTATTTTTTTTAATTATTGCCTTATTTATATCTCAAGTATTCTTTCAAGAGCAGATACATCATATAAATTATAAAAACTTTAAAGATTCCTTATCCAACTGATAAGTAAAAAATTATCAAAAGAACTTTTTCATATTTTTTCAGTCATTTCGAATTTGCGGATATAAAAGTTATATTCTTGATAGAAATTCTGTTGAAGTCAGCTGGAGTATTCTGGAGAGCACAATCAAAATAGTCGTAGAAAGTCAGATAAAAGGAAATCTTTCATCCTCTGGTTTGTTGGGCCTTCAAAATGCTGAACATCACAGCATATATAAATATGCAAATAAACTTACACGTGGCGACTCTTCGAATACGGCATTAATTTTATACGATTTGAGAGAGAAAATTCTCAAAGGAATCTGAAATACTATAAAGAAGGCAGTTTCTCTCATTCGAATTGGGTTGCATCCCACTGTTTTGAATATTTAAGTAGAGCTATAAAAGTCTGCAAGATGCAACGGAGGCATACATTTTTCATGATTAAGAGTAATAAGTCTTTTTGTTCGCTTACTTATTAGCTTTTTTTTTCTTCTTCTCGATGGAGATTGAAATGCAAATGACTCAAATTTAATGCAGGATCACTTTAATGTGTTTCAATAAAAGCATTTCGGGGAAAAAAATCTGTGGAGATCAATAAAACTGCCTCGCAGGTGACACAGTTCGGGAGTAGTCAAATGTTGAGACATGCTGTAGATTCGAATTCATTTTCAGGGAATAAATTAAGATCGCACCATTTTTCCGCAAAACTGATTATTTCGCCTGTAACAAAAAAACGAAATTTAAGAAATGGATTAAATTACAGTTAACCCTCTGACTGAATATTTTTTTTAAATCACTATTTAGATGCGATATTTGAAAATAAGTTTAAATATTTTTCAAGCAAATTGAACTGATACTATATGTTACACAATAATAATACGGTATAATAAAAATCTGTAATCGTAAAAATAAATACTCTAAACAGTGAAAAACGCGGGATGCAATAGAAAATGGACAGACTGCAAACCCGCGATTCCCACGGAATAAGCAGCTGGAGAGTTAAATTTTTATTATAAATTATAAATCGAAATTAATATAGGTTTCTTCCCACAAATTTCCGAATTTCTTTTTCCGATTATGAGATGTTTTACAATTTTTTCAACATCTTCCATGTTCCATCCGAAATTATAATATCGCACCAATATTTTATTATATTTGCTAAATAAATGAAGGCATGTATTTACTGAAGATAATTCTATTTGTAATTTATATATTTTATTGCTTTAACTTTTATAACTTTATGGAACTTGTAGCTCAAAATTCATTCGAAACAATTGCAACTGCATAGTTGATATAAAATAATTACCTAGGTGACTGTCTCGTATTTTGGCTAAATGCATAACAAAAGTGAGTAAATTAATTAGTGCAACAGATTTAATTTATAGAAAATACAGAGCTTAGGATAAATTCAGAAGATTGACGGATATTTTGAAATTGGACCACTTACTTTGAGAAACATTTGGCCAAACATGCCAAATTATAACTTTTTTTCCAACATAAGGTCAATACGTAGGAAAGCAACTGAAAATACTTATATGGTTTCCTTTTTATAATTCGGAATTTTGTTTAAATATGAGGAAGTGGTCTTCCCAAAACATCATCGCATCATAAATAAAGATGCTATCCCCGAGAACGCTTGCATGCCATTGGCGTACTATACTTACGAATATTAATCCCTGGCGAGAATTTAGCATTTTTAATGAATTTATAGCCTGATTCCTTGGTGGCGGTTAAACACTGGCATACAGTTAACAGTACCCAAAAATAGAGTTTGTGTCTTAGATGCGTTTTTTCTAAACGGCTGAAACAAAAAAAAAAAAAATGATACAGAACTGCACTTAGTCATAAAATCCCATATCAAACTTGATATGTAATTAAGTCATTGCATTTTTGAGTTATCACGTTTACATGTTTCTGAAAATACAGACCGACAGATGGTCCATCCCTCTTTGGATTTGGCTTAACATTTTATAGATGTTAAGTCTGTACCGAATTTTATCCATCTCGATCTCTTCATTTCGTAATTATCCTATTAACTTAGATTCGAATAGCCGGACAGACTGCCTCTGAACGGATTTTGCACAAAATGTGATAGAAATCTACAAATTTAGTGTAAGAACCGTATATCAAATTTCACCGTCTAGCTTAAAGCGGTTTTGAATTATCTTTGTTCACATGTAGATGTATTGGCGGAAATGTATGCTCGAGTTTTTTTAACAGCTACAATACTTTCTTTGTAATTTGCATACGAGAAGGTAAAAATGATTCCAGTTTTTCGAGAGAAAAAAAACATTGCGTATGCATATAAATACTTTCATTCGTACGAATATACGAGATTTATTGTGATAAACATTTTAAACTTTAGCACTCACAGAAAGTCTTTATGATAAATAGTCACAACAGCAGACATTCTTTTTAAATATAGAGGAGAAATGCTCTACATTCATTTACTGTGCGCAATTAAGTAACCTTAATTGAAAAGAATTGCGCTATTTCTAAAGCATCGAATAGGAGTCATTTTGTTTGAACATACTTCTTAACAGTCTAGCAATATTAATTTTTCCAAATGTTTGTTCATTAGTTCGGTTCGTTCTATGGAATACACTAACGTGCATTTTAACAATATCACAGGAAAATTATTCTTCACTTAAAATGCCGAAGTTATGAAAATTCATTCATCATCTAATTCATCTTTGTCTACAGTTATTTTGAAAATAATTTAGGATCGACCCCCTTCTGGAGCTTAAGGTGAATGTCCCTAGCATGTTTGGATTAGAGGATTTATTTCTTGCCCTATAAATTAAGCTAGCTGGTATCTGGAATCTCATCCGCTTTGCAATCGCTGATGGAGGGTTACGACTCCAGCTCTCCAAATTCTCTATTAAAATTGCTCGTTGAGAACTAATTATGGCCCCTAGGTGTATAAACGTTGAGTTTTGGAAGGTGTTTACGATTATGAAGCAAGCGTGAAAATGGTTTTTAGAGATTAATTTGTGGATTTATGTGAAGTGCTGATAGCGGTTATGATGCAGTTAAGTAGTTAAAACTTCCGACGAACCTAATAGTTAAAAAATTTTTCAGTATACTCCCCTTCGGGTTTTAATCCTTTTTCCTAAAAAGAGGCCCACCTCTTTTACCTTTATGTTAAAACTTAAAATTTGAGAGAGCTATAAAAAGTTAAATTTTATTTTATCTTTGATTCTGACTTTTCAACCACATGGTGAGTTTATTTTTTTTTAAAAGATATAACTATTTACAAGTTTTATTATGAACATGGAAATTAGAACTTTAACCATGTTTAGAGATGCGAGATCATGTTGAAATTTCAACAGTAAAATTTCTTTTGCAGGAAATTTCTTTTTTGAGGTTAAAACAATGAATTGAGCAGACAATGATTCAGCTATTTATGCAAAAGGCGGCTAGGCTTTACAGCTTTATGGTAATTTAAAGCACTGGAAATATAGTAAGGTGTATTGGTAAAGTATATGGTAATAGAAAGTATTTCTTAATATTAACTGGAATAATTATTCAATCTGCCATATGGATCATAGTAAGACAGAAGAGAATCTGAGTTTTCCCGTTAAATGTAGACAACAAGTTCCAGTTTAAACAAATGCTTTTTTAAAAAATTCCTAGAAATTATACTGATACTATTAACAAACAAAATTTGAGATAAATTCATTTTAAATGTATCAGTAGAATATTTTTACTTTCTTGTGTATCGCATTCGACAACGCTATCCGGCCAAAACTTCTACCATGTACATAAAAGTGTTCGCTTAACACCGATACAGGTCATTCTAGCACATAATGTCGCGGTGTTCTACTTGCCACTTGTTCGGCGAAATATCACGTTTTTTATATTTTGATTTGCTTATTGTGCGAATCACTCGCTAAGTGATGCGTTAGTTGAATGAAGTTTGACTGCATTAAATCACCAATCTCATTTTAAATAACATCGAGTGGCAGTTCATTCAAACCTGTAATTGATAAATCTATTTGCTTTGCGATCACAAATTCAAGAACAGCCAACTATAATTTAAACCTCAGACACACACTTGACCTGAAAGGTCAAGGATTCACTTCCGTTCAAACAAGAGTGATTACTTTTAGCTAAATGGGCAACCACAGAAACAAACAAGATACGTATTAACACCTTGCTACCCGGTAAATGTTTTGCTATGGGATCTTTCCATGCGTGCAGCAGAAGCACTTTCTGAATCTCTGTAAATCTTCATTTCGAAGTGACTTTGATAGTAACGTAAAAGTAGTATTATATGAAAGGAATTCAAACTAACCAAGTTGGTTTAGTTTCTTGCTCGTTTTCCTTTTTCACATTTAGAAGAATTTCATCGCAAATGTTACTCCAGGTTATATTAAGACAAATAATAATCTATGATGAATAGCCCTAATTCATCTATTATATATTCATTAATGAGGTGTATTTTCGTATAAAATGTTTTCAGTAAATTGATATACAGTTTGACAACGGATAGTAAAACCCTCCGCTCTTTTGCGCATGCGTTAGGATGGGCTTAATTTGTCAAAATAAGGGTGAGAGGAAAGATGAAAGGAGGCGATGTTTACATTTAACAATGAAGTAAACTCGGATTACTTGCGGTTTTATGAGACGTAAACATTACAGATAATTAGTAATACAGAAGGAAAAAGGTACTAATGCACAGTAAAATATTT
The DNA here is from genome assembly GCF_947563725.1 of Argiope bruennichi. Lineage (NCBI taxonomy): Eukaryota > Metazoa > Arthropoda > Arachnida > Araneae > Araneidae > Argiope > Argiope bruennichi. Next base: position 124,364,825 of record NC_079162.1, read on the forward strand.
CAGAGTAAGTTTTATTTATGTAAGGGGCATAAACATTAAATTATGAAGAATAAATGAAAAATTTCTGTTCTTAAAATTTAGTAATTACTTTTTTACAAAATAATAATGATCTTTTTTATATGAAAATGCTTTTTATATGTTATTGAATTTTTTCGGAAATATTTTAAGATTAACAACAATAAATAATCGGAGTTTATTCCATTTAAAACATTTTATTTCCATTAAAGGAATTGCTATAAATATAGAACGACTTAAAAATTGTGATATTGTCAAATAGTGATAATTTAATAACGAAAAGCATACATATTTCGCGAAGAATTGTTTAAAATCTGGATCAGCAGATTTATTAATTTTAAAATATAAAACGAAGGAATTGTCTTACAATGTGGAATTTTCACCTGTAATATGCTTTAAGCAGAATCAACTTTCATAAGCACGAAAAAATTGTTTGAATAAAAGTCAGTCAGTTTTAAACATTCTCAATACTAACATAAAATATAATTCATATACAATTTTATATTCTTCCGTTTCTGTGAATTGTATATTCAACTAGAAAAATTGATTAAAAAAAATAACCTGAAAGAAAAGTTTGAAAAACGCTCTTTTTTCTTGAAAACTCCCGAGTCAGACAAAACAAACCTCAACTGCTGTTCTTTCACATTCATTTGATAGCATTTTTATCGATCTGCAGCAATTGTTAATCTGTTTTTGTCTTCATGCAACAATAAATCTCTTTTTAATTGATTCTAAAGAAAGCAAGTGCTTAAGTAAAAAGAAGCATATCCAAGTCAACCGGTCCGATATGGTTTAAACCTCTCAGATTTACGACAACCTATAAAGCAGGGGGCTCCATAAAAACTCTAGAAAGAGCAGTAAGTCAAAACGACTCCGCGAAGATAAGGGCCCAATAAAAATACAAAGGGCACGCGATTACCCGGATGCTATGTCGATAGTTAAATAAGATCTTTGATCTTCAAAGTTAAATCTTTGATTAAGTAACTTGATCGGTTTTGATCGTTAAGATCTGGGACAACAGATTTTATTCCAAATTACAAGATGTAAAATTTACAAAGGTACAGGGCGCATTTAAGGTTAAAAGAGCACTTAAAAGTGTTGAAATACACGGACACTAGTTTCTTATTATTATAACTTATTCAAATTATTAAATTTACACGAGGCACATACTAAAATAATTGAATTTCACGAAATAAAACTATTAACGTTTCGTAAACATTGTTTCTTATACGAATTAAAAAATTACGCAGCATGAAATTAGCAAACGTCTATGAATACATTCGGTAATACATAATACATTCGGTAATTACAACTATTTTATGATAATAAATATAATTTACAATTTCATTTTGTACTACGTTTTATTTTCGTTTTTATTTCATTTCTTATATTTGGTTTTCCTCAATTTATATATCAAAGGTTTGAAATGTAAAAACTATGGGGAACTATTGTTTGGAAAACTATTATTTTCATACACAGAAAACTAACATTAAAATTCATTGACATGAATGTACCTAGGTTATTTTCACGAAAAAATTTGTTTTGATCCAAACAAGAAATTGAAATACAAAGTTGTTTTGAAATCAGTCAAATACGTCTTTATTTTTTATTCCACATTAAAAAAAATACTTATGTATATGAACATATGTTATTCACTTCTTAAAATTTCAATTTAATGCAATACTGGTATTGTAGAATGTAGGCCGATACTAAAACTCTAATATTTTATTGGTTCAAATGTTAAATTGAAAGCATTATTTGGAAAATCCTCGTAAAGGAGTTGTTCATGAATTGTTAAGCAAAGTTAAAATAAATAAATCTTAAGAAAATAAGTCATTAGAAGTAAGCAATTGAGATACAGAAGAAATAGTTAAAAATTTAGTACTTATAAACTATTTTGAATAAAATAATTATCGATTCTGACAATTAAAAGTCCGAATTGAATATATTTCAAAATTTTCACATTTTTACTAATATAACACTTATCGGGTAATATTGAAACACTGCTTTACCGGGAAATTATCTTATATATATATATATATATATATATATATATATATATATATATATATGAAACCCTGCTGGCAAATTGTTCAGTTCCCTTTTTTTTTTCCTTTTTTAAAATATAACTTTATCTCCGCTATTATCACGTAACATATTTGCTTTACATAACATCTGCAGAAAAAAAATTAAACAATCTGTTCAAAACAAGCATTTTTTTTTAACATTTTCCTATTATTCAAATTTCTCATTTATTTAATTTTTGGCGGGGCAGTAAGACGACGAGAGACAAAGCTTTTACGTAACTGCAAACAAAACCACATCATTTTTAACTTATCAATTAGTGAAAGAGCCGAAGTTTTTTTTTTTTTTTTTTTTTTTTTTCACACACGCGTCATTTGATATTTCTCCCCTCCAACCAAACGATTAGAAAAACCTAATGAAAAGAATGAATTTCCTTGTTAGTCAGAAAACCGATAAAAATAGCGCTTTTATTTTTAATATTTTCCCATTTTTGGCAAAGTCAAAGGAAAATTACAGCTCTGAAATCATAAACTCAAAGCTAATAACTTTGCAAAGTGCTGACAACGGTCATTAGATGAGAATTTACGACTGCCTACTTGGGTTTCATTGCCGGAAACGGTGCTATCGCGTTGGTTGAGCTTTTGCTTAATATCTACTTATCATCGATACTTCAGACAAGAATATTTTAAAAGCAAACGACTTTTCCTTCTCATACAAACGATGCAGATCCAGGTGGAAGATAAGCTGCCGTCAAGTACTCGCGCCCTGCTCCTAGGGAAAAAAAATTAAAAAAACACCCTTAATGGGTATTAAAAAATTATTTATTTTATAATAGATTAGTGATTTAATTAAAATATTTACCAAATAGCGTTATTAATTAATAAAAGATACCAAATCTTTTGAACCGATAGGAAAATTTCGAAGGCGAATAAATTGAAAGAAGATTATCATTCATCGTATATCTGAGTTTAAAGCTACAACAGAGTCTGTATACTTATGCAACAAATATTTTAACCACTTAACTGCCTGGACCTCTACGGAAAATGCGCATCTAAATTTATTACTCCTAATGAATAAACTCGCCATAACGCAGAATGTGTACTTTTTCCATGACGAGTACACTCGTCAAAGACAGTTAACTAGTAAAAACATATGATTATTAAATGTCATTCAAAAGTCACGCAATTTTAAAGGTTTCTTCAAGAATGAAATTAAAAATCAGTGACAGCATATTTCTTAGAAAATGGTGAAACGCTTCCAAAATATAAGTATTAGCAACTTCTTTAAAAAAACAGAAATACCCGACTCAAAATATAGAGTTAAAAAATGAAATGTTAAAAATGCAATGAAGTATGCAGGAGCAATTCAAGTATATAGGGTTGAAGTCCTAAAAGTAAACATCCATTCAGAAATCGAGAAAAAGATTTAAAATTCATTAAAAGGTTAGAAACTTAAAAAAAGTTTTTAGGGTTTACTGATGTTCGAATTCTTCAAATCGAATCAAGTGGCTGATATATGAAATATTAGCATTTTTATCCGTTACTAGAATGTATCAAGTTTTACACAGCAGGTTAAAAATATCCGTAGTTAATTAAAAGGTATAAAAAATTGGTTTTGTATATACCTCTAATCTTCAGCGAAATCTCAATGAACAGAAATAATCTACATTTAATATTTGTATTTTTCACTGAAAAGGCTGAAAATAACGAGGATTCAAATATGTAAGCAGTAAATCAAAGATAGATTTCAAACAGTATTCAAAAGCCTAAGACATTTCATCTCTATACCTTACGAATCAATTGATGCAATATCAATGTATGCCCTAATAAGATATATAATGTTTCATTCGTGGTTGAGATAACTACCATTGAGCAATTTGCAGAAGCACTTCAAAGCGATCTTGCAAACACTGCTAATTCAACCCTCTCATTAGAAATTAGCGCTGTTCAAATTTATGGTTGAAAACTCATTGCACTATGTTAAATCGCATCGCTCTACTGCAATTGCATCGTGTGGACTTGGAGTAAGTATAACTTATGAGCAAAAATTGTAAAACAGGTTACGAATTAACGACTTACCTGGACGAAGTCCATGTATTATTCTTTTAACTACAGGAGTTTGGAATAAAGGCAATCTAATATCGTTTGAAAGAGGTAGGTCTCCTCAACTTCTACAGGGTCCCCCGATGGATAAATGATTCGGCTTAATAATTCTCACTTTTACTGTGCTGTCAAAACTAGCCCGAGGGTCACTTGAACAAGTAAATAAAGCAATAAAATAACAAGGAATACTTTGAGAATGAAGAACGTTCTTTCTGGCGAGGCCCTACCAAACGACATTTTTCATCCTGCCGTGATGACACGTCGATCGTCTGCCATCCCCCCTCCCAGTTCTGATCCCCATCTGAGTAAGCGCCAAAGCATGTGCTTGGAAGGTGCGATTAGAAAATGAAATTTCTAACACATGTTTTGTGTCATTCTAGATTTGGAAGGAGCCGAAGATGAAATACGAGGTTCGAGAGAAGATTCTAGCTATGCAGCTATTTCAGGACCAGGAATTTAACTAGAAGACTTATCTTTTAAACATACAAACGAAATGTAAAAGATATAGAGTGAACAAATTGTTTTGAGAGAAGTGAATTGAAAGAATCTCTCGGAATGGATTTTTGTAAAAGCAAGAAGGTGAAATAGAATGACGACAAAAATGTGTATTGCAATAGTTTTTTTTTTTTTTTTCAGACGTCTCCGCTTATGAAAGATTGCTACATTCAAAAAACAAAATCGATAGTGAAGTTATATACAAAGTAACATCTGAACTTTTCAGACGAATCCTCGTAAAAAAAACGTATAAAACATTTTTTTTTTTTTTTTACTGGAGTTACTATTTATATTGCTGTTCTCCTTAACGTAATTATATTTCTGTCAATATCACTTACAGGTATTAACTAGTTTATTTTACGCTTTAACAGAATATGCTAAAAATCCATCAAATAATTTTCATTCCGCAAAAACTTATTTAAATGCAAAGTATTTTTTTTTTTTCTCATTACAAAATTCAGTTCTTAAATATGAAAATCTTCTTCTATAATATGATTAATAATAGCGTAAATCTTTATTTAGAATGATTTTTATGGTTATTTCTTAAACTAGCTTCATCCTCAGATCAGGAGATTTCCAAGAAATAATTTGTGCATCTATATTTTAATATAAAGAAATAAGGCTGCCGTTTTGATCCATGAACTTTACACAAAAATAAATAACAAAATATAGTGTGCCACCACCAAAAGGTCTTCAACCTGAAACATAGACCTTATTCAGAATTCAAGTCGAATTTTTTCATTTGCTTTTTTATTATTCTATAAACAAATAATTTTGAAAGTAATTTCTTACGTTTATCACAAGCCAAACCTCCACACAATCCATAATTCCTCAATTTCATTATCATGAAAATGATAATCAGCCCAAACTCTTAATGTTTTCCCTTAAAACTCAATCGCAATTTAGATTTAACGAAAATGAAATAAAAAAAATTCTTATCCACTTTCCTAGTAGGAGTTGCGAACAATTTTATGACTCCGCCACTATCTATGATCAATAAAGAAAAAGAAAAAAAAAAAAAAAAAATAGCGGCTGTTTGAGTAAGACCTTAAGAAAAAAAAAATTAAAAAAAAAAAGTACTCTTCTACAGATGCCATACTCAGAATGAGAAAAAGCAATCCCGATTGATTGTGTTTATAACCAATGATGAAGCCTGACTTTTGTTGTTATCATAGCAGTATAAAGTAAGGAATACTATCTGATTTACCGTTGGCCCGAAGCGAACTAAAAACTAAAAGAAACACTGCTTATATATTGCTGATAAGAAGGGATTTCAAAAAACAAAAACAAAAAAACATATAACTTATCCACGTATAAATAGACAAGAGCCTTCCATTTTAAAGACAGGCCATCGGATGTTGGCGTATTTAGATTTAAAAAAAAAAAAAAAAACTGAAGGGGGGGGGAAGTTAAAATTTATGGGGCTAATTATCCGATAAAAAGTTATACATATCAAACACTGTTTCTGCCACATATTTTAGAAAAAAGGTTTTGGTCTAAAATGGAAAGGTACATTTCTAAAAAAATTAAATATATGGTGCAAGATTCTCGACTTTAGGAAAGCTGGACATAATTATTTTAACAAAAAAAGTAAAACAGTAAATAGGCCTGTAATTTTATCAATATGTTAAGGAGGAGAAAACACACACACACACACACCCGAAAGCATGTTTTTACCAGACATTTTTATCCCCATTTTAATACCTGAACAGTTAGTTACTCAAGTATATTCTGTTGAAAGCATGACCATAGATAAATATTACAACATCTTTTACAATTCATCATTTACTTTTTAGAGATTAAAAAATATAATTTAAGAACTTATAATAAATGCAAATAATTTTCCCTTTATAAAAAAATATAACTTTTGTTCTCTCTACATTGTTTTAGTTTAATTTAAAGAAGATTTATTTAAACTCGATATGTAATACTACACAGTTTTTCGATCGAAAGTATCTCCAACAAATAATATTATATATATATATATATATATATATATATGCTATTTAGAAAAATTAGATTATCTTAATAATTGATTTGTTAGAGTAAAATGAAGAGAGTTGATAAATTTTAACTTCCGAAGATTTCACAGGAAATCGGAAATAAAAAGCCATTCAAACTAACATAAAGAACGAGTTCATTAATTTCCTTGAGTAGTGAAAAATTTGTATTAAGTATATGAATATACATAAACAATATGTTTTTATTGTAGCAGATTCTTTGTATAAACTATTATAATCTTTTTCATGAAAGAAAATTCAAAACTACAAATGAATTGAAAAAAAAACAACACATAATGAAAAAAATATATCAACAACAAAACAGAAAATTAACTTCAAGTAAATTACAGAAATCCAAACTACAAAAACATTGATTAGATTCTTACACAGTAAAATAGATTCTTAATGATGCGAGTACTTTGTTTATCGCTGACTTTAAATAATGCAGAGCGACTTCATGAAAGTCAAGCATTCATAAAAAATTCAAAAATATAAAGGATGCAAAAATTATGCTTTATGAAGAAACCGTGTCGAAACTATAATTATCTTAATGCAGGTTAAATGTATTTTCTCTCCGGTTTTATCATTTAAAGGGGGAAAAAAGCATCAGTATCAACTAAGACTTCGGTTCTGTTTTGACGCTCACGAGTAAATTAACTGCACTTTCCGAAAGAAGCAGTAATTGAATTAAAAGAAGGGGAAAATATCTAATGGAAGAAAAAATAGCAGTATAATTTTAGTATTCAAAATGAAACGAACAATGTGTTACCTTTGTTACGACAAAATTTAAGACGAAATGTTATTCTTTAATTACTTCTATTTTAAACTTTTCCTTTTATTTAGCAATTGTCAATATTCAACTTTTTTTTTTTTCAATTTTGGAGTTACACTTGTTTGGTTGGTCATTAAGAAGCTTATTTTAGAGAATATAATAGAAAATGAAAGAGAAAAAGCACCCAATCCAAAACATGTTTTCTGTTCTGAAGAAAAATAGGCGTAGGATGATTTTAATTATAACAGAATAAGTCGAATAATTATCGAAATTCATTTTCAAATTATATAAAGTCTGAAGTCCATTCAAGAATTGTGTTTCAAATGTATATTAAATAGAAGTTTAATAACTGAGTAAAATAACTAAATAGAATCAACAAAATAACTAAACAATTTTTTTAAGTAGTTCATTTGTAAATTAACAGATGATAAGAAGACATTTTCTGCCTTCTTAAATTTCGTTTCAAGTTACATAATCAAAAACATTTTCAGTAGAAAACATAATGAATGAATGCATGCATGGGTTTCAATCAACTTCTGATTTTTTTTTTCACTAATGTGTATGGAGAATGTTATCTTCCATCTGATTAGTCTTCATTTCTCGTTTGAAAAATAAGTAATCTCTACTGCTAAGAAAACTCCCACACAGAACCAAGGATTTTTGAAATTAAATGAAACTTCAAGAAAGAAAGTCCTAAATTTATTCATAATATTTAACAAAAATGTACTATACGTTTTTGCTTTCAATACAATAATCGTATATGATGTGATATTTATAGATAATAATTAATGTTTTCTTAATGATGAATGATTTCTTTTGTTCTCAGATCTCAATGAGAATTTCCTCATACAAGAGGGGAGACAAAGAAATATGCAGAATTCTACAGCTACATTACAATGCTGCATCTCTTATTATTCGTGAATTCCATTTTATTTGCTTTTTTGTATTCAGCTGTAATAAATTGCAAAGAAAATATATATTTATCTGAATATAATTTATTTAAAAAAGTCCTATGAAGTTACAATAGTAAAAAAGTTATTAGAAACAATAAAATTATATTCGAGAACTTTCTAAAGAATAGATTTATAAAAATCAATTTTTCATTTAAAATAAAGAAAAAAAATACAACGAACAAAGATTTAAGCTCGCATGTACTATAAACACGAACCTAATTGCTCTAAAGGTTGTTTGTGTTACCCACAGGACTTTTTCCTTCTTTATTTGGTCCTCGCAACAATGATTTTATTTGCTCAATCCTAATACGCTTTGAGGGAGATTGCGAAAGCCCATTTTTGTGAAAAAGGTGTTCTTAACCAAGTTTGTACTTTGCACATTGTTGAAAAAACGCTCTCTTTTCAAGCATAATTAAAAATCTGGTTAACTCCTTACGCTTTTCGCCTCATTTAAGTCAAAAAGGAAGATGATACGTTCGTATACGCTACAACAAAGGATAAAAAGAAAAAAAAAGAATTGTTGATTTCGAAAGAATACTTTTTATTACTTAGAGAAAGATTTTTTTTTCACTCGATCCTTTTTGAGAAAGAGGAGAAAAAAAATCATTTTAAGGTCTTCTTACAAAATTATAAATTTTAACAATGGTTTATCGAACTAATTTTTTCAGCCAATTTTTTGTTCATATTAAATAATTACTTATGAAAGTATGTTAGGCAATTCAAACAGCAAGTTCTATTTTTTTTTTCAACACCCATAAAATGAAAGCATTCTTGAAACAATAACACCAAAATTATTTACTACTGTATTCTGTACCTGTTTAGTAATTATTAGTGCTCACGTGTATTATTTGCTACCTCTTCTTTAGCTACAATTAAAGTAAAATAAAGAAGTTTCCAAGAAATATGAACTAATCCCATTTCAAGCCTTATTCTTCATGCCAGGCCTCCATCCAGACAAATTTTGCAAGGAACAATGTCTCTTAAAGGTCACATACATAAACTAAAATGCCTTTTTTATTGCGTTATGACCAAAATTATGCCAGAAGTCATTCAAAAGCAGAACTCAGGACAATAAACGGGTTAAAAAAATCGAACACAAGTTATTACTGCGGAGCGCCACAATTTCATAACAGTTTTAAAATATAAAAATATAATCAGTTATAAAATTAACATAAATAACCATTGCTACACACTGTGTAGAAAAATAATTTAATGCAAAATTTTTTTTTGTACTTAGACGATTCATCTACGTGAAAAATGAAACATGAAAAAAAAAAAAATCACCTGTCAGCACGTACGTCAAGTTTTGCATAAAGTTTCAACAAATATTTCGAAGATTCCTGTTTGAAAAAAAAATGCATTGTATTGTATACTTCGATAACCCATTATTAATATGAATAGCTACTTTGAAGACTGATACATTTGAATTTTCGATCAGAAATAAATTAATTAGAACTTAAGAAAAAAAAGTGACAAAATTATTGTTGTAGATAAGTGAGAAATTGCATGTCCCCTACAGCATTCAGGTTCTTGAAACACTGTGGTCTATTTCTAAAAGACAAACCTTCAAAAAGATTCAGCAAGAGTGACTGGTTTAATGGATAGATAATATGAATAAGCTGTGTTCTTTCATTGAGGACAATGAGATACCCAGAAGTTTGCAAGATGGCTGTCACCAACAGGCAGCGTGATCCGAGTCCTGTATTCATTCGATGAATAGCACGGATCATTTTCTATTGGCTATTCATCTAATCTTCAAGGCATCTCCGAACACAAAACACAGGTTTATAAGAAAGGGTTTGTTGAAATGACGCAATGTGGATAATTGGAATCTCATTTAAAGATCCAAGTATGTTTTTTTTTTAATCTCTGGTTGCCCCAAATTATTTCAGAGTAGTAATGTAATATTCATTATAATTTTAGCAAAAAAAAAAAAGTTCAAACAATGCTAAGAATAGTCGTTTTCATGGCCATAAAATGAAATGAGATTATTATGCCGATATCAATTTACTGCCCATCAGATATTATAGCAGAAAAAAGCATGTTTATATGTCGTTAAAAAAATCGAACTTTTATTACTACTAAATTAATGCATATCACTGGAAAACCATTCAGCTAACCAAATAGAACTTTATTTTATTTACACTTCATTACAATTGTTTATACTTTAATTCGACCTATATATTTTGTTTGCTAATACTGGTTCAAATCGTATCAAATGCTCGACAGTTTTCTCCACTTTTATACAGATAATAGAAAGAAAAAAAAATGAATATGGCTGATCGTGGCGCAACCGCATTTTTTATTAAAGAGCTTACCTTTCCTCCCCAGTTATAATCAATTCCAAACAGTGCAACTGGTTTAAAAAAAAAACTTATCAATCAATTTAACTTAATAAATACATGTCAATCTACATTTCCTCGAGCTTTCAACATTTCATAGCATAAAATACACGTCGTAACAAATAAGGTCTTGAAGAAAAATAATCCTTCATTCTTAAGACCAAAAATTACGAAACACGATTTCCTTTTATTCGTAAAAATGGAGTTACCGGTGAATGAAAAACTTCAATCTAAAATGATTATTTGAACTTTCAATACCAATTTGGATTTCTTTGGAATTGCTATTTTAAAAGCTTGTTTCCCTGGAAAGGCAACGTGCTATTCATTTTCACTTTTCTATTCAAACTAAAAACCTTCGGCTTTTGGGAGATCTCCCTTCTTGTTATGCTATTTCCAGACCTTGAGACTGAGGATCAGGTACCGTCCAATGTCCTACTCTGTCCTATGTCCAATTCTTTTTGAGTTAATTGACAACATTTTTGTCCGGTAACAAAACGAAGAAGTGAAGTCAAACTTTTACAACAGAATTGTTGCTACATTCCTGTTGTCTTTTTTCTCTGAATGTAAGAAGAACTTTTTAAAATATTTTCCGTTAAATTATGTCTAAAACTTAATGTAAATTATCAGGATAAAAATAAAGGGCTAGTAGTATAAAGTTAGGAAAAGGATATTTGCAGACATTTATTATCATCAAAGACACTTGTACAAATAAAGATAAAACATAGAATATTAAGAAAAATAAATTTTTAGTTCATGAAGAAAAACTGAGTTAAAACGAAAACATTTTATCACACTCAGCTTCATCGCTTACACTTAATTTTGGTTTTATCGACAACTGGAGTAAAAAAGAAAAGAGCCAAACTTGTGTTCTATATATTTTAAATAAATTATTCTGGTCAGACATGCCTGCACTGATTGCATAAAAATGTATTGAAAAGTCAAAAGGTATCGTTTCCCTTCAGATACAAAAATAAACAGGAAGTGTTATGTAAAAGCTAAATTGAAAAATAACTATATAATGCAAAATAATTATTTCAAAAAATTTTTGCACCAGCAGTTATTTGAAGGATTTCTAATCAGAACCCTCTGTTATTTCTATTTCTAATAAAAAATACACAATAACGGCTTGCAAACTTATTTTATCAAAAAAAAAAAAAAATCGATACTTTGCAAAATGCATTTTTATTCAAAAATTCGAAAGCTGTTCTCCAAATTCTTGATAATATTGCCTGATCCCAACATACTGAAAGATTCAATTTCAGGCTCGTATCTCTGACCCCATTTGACCGGCATTTAGCGGAAAGGAGGGGGAATTTTCCATAGCCCCTCAAATTAAAAGTAGATTTAAATTTCATCAGTGCTGAAAAGGCAGAAATATTTCACACTCGAAAACCATGGATCTTTTAGTCGTGACAGTTGTGAATATTCGTTTTGACTAGCACTTGGCCGAGAAAAATCGATTGGCGAGAAATATTCCAGTCACGATTTCGCCAAAGCAAATCGCTTGGCGAGTATTTTGCATAAAACAGTGATTAGGATAAGCCGGGAGGGTAGAAGGACATAGGAAAAGCTTTGAGAAAAATACTCACAAATACCATACGTTCCGTTTTGTTCAGCATATAGCTTTAAATGGACTAAATCCTGTCCCCCAGAAAATGCGATAAAAAAAAAAACGAATTATTTGCTTTGTTAGATTTTATTTTACCAGAAGAATGTATTTTTTTGCATTGCATTTTCTTCTTTTCATACCTCGGCACAATTTTGCATTGGTAAATAGTTTTGCTCTAAAATGGAGATGCAGAAGTTTACACTAAAAGTTGTCTAGCGAATGAGAAAAAGGGGGAGGACTAACTGGTAGAAGAAATTTATCCAGAAAAAAATATCGGATATAGCAATATAATTTCCGGTCTACATAATTTTTTCAACTATGATAGGGAATTAAATATAATATCTTCCTCAATAATTTACCTTGAAAATGCCAAAAAGACTTGCATCATTTTATTCAATTAAGTTATTTCTTTTCCTACAACATGAATTGTCAGGATTACTGGCACAAGAGAGACAGTCTGGCACTCGCGACAAAATGCTATCTTGTCAAATGATGTATGCTAGAAACTGTACTTTCAAAGACTATTTTTTTTCTAAGTGATAGCACAAAGAATAATGTGGTGTTCGCACGTTCCACAGGTTTTTAACAAAGTTTTTAGTGAATATTGTCTTATGCTACATACATGTTAAAATTAGTTTATGTAGATAACTCTTACTCACAGAGTGCAAATATTATGCATGCTTTGCAGAATATATTTTGTGGATAATATTCAAGAAAGTCTATTCAAATTTTTGAAAAAAAAAATTATCGAAAAGTTAAATGAAACGATACCTTCTTCAGCCCTTCCACGTAATATTTCAATACTGTTTGCAAAAAATGCTAGAATTCCCTTTGCAGTCCAATTAATTTCATACCCTAATTAGTAATTAACGGTGTCGACCGCCTTGTTTCACATTCTGTTTACATTCTTCTACTTTACGATTTATTTCTAGTACGTTCTGAAATGCAGTTATTTTGCACAATGTTTTCGTATATGTTTTATATCTTTTTCTCTCCTTTCATATGATTTAGGCGCTTTTAATTTTCACTCCGGCTTATTTTCACTTCATTATTATTTTATAGTTATAATTTCACTTTTATTTTCTCTTTTAATTGTATATTATTTTGCTTATACGTGTATGTGTATTCAAAAAAAAACTTCACGCATCTCATTTCGATATTCTGAATTACAAGATCATAAATAATAGCAGAAATAAAAATGTAAATTTTTTCAAACTTCATACTTATAATACCATACTATTAGCTTTCAAAGGCAACTTTCGATGAATAAAAAGAATATGTTATTACTCGATACATTGCCATAACATCCGACTCCACTTTAGTTCGCGCAACATCGACAAATCACGACACTTAAGTCAAATTCGAACGCCAAGAAAGTCGTAGAGAAGTCCAAAAATGAAAACAAAACTTGTGAAATGAAAAGTTACTCATCGTCAAATTAAAATCGACGAGAAAATTAAACGGCATGTTTGAAAAGCTATCTTCTCCCCGTTTCATCCCAGACAAAATGAAAAATTCGAGCTACGACAATCCAACAGCGATTCGCTTTCGTAAAAGCTTTTGATTACTGAATTCGAGGGTATTGCTTACTGACGCATTCTAAGAGCTTTGTATCATTCTTTCATTGACTACCATCGCGACGCACAAAAATCGCACAGACCCCGCTGCGATTGAAACTTTAGACAAGGTTTGATTTTTAAAGAAACTGGTTCTTATGTCAATACTTCACAGGGAAAATGCTAACACAAAGGTTTTAAAACCCAGGCTTTCAACAAATACTTCCATGGAAGACATTTAAAACAGAAATCTTTGCGTTTCCTTCTCGATGATGTTGCTTCCAAAGACACTCTTCGATACCTGTTTTGTGGAAAGATTTATTCACTTCTGAAGAAAAATAGAATTGTCACTCACCAACTGGAAAATTTTTTCAGCATAGTATTTGTATGACAAAGCATTAACAAATTCACAAAAAAATGTAATATACAACAAATACTTCTGTGGAAGACATGTAAAACAGAAATCTTTGCGTTTCCTTCTCGAAGTTGTTACTTCCGAAGACACTCTTCGATATCTGTTTTGTGGAAAGATTTATTCACTTCCTTCACTTCATACAAATTGTCTTTCACCAACTTGAAATTTTTTCAGCCTGGTATTTGTATGACAAAGTATTAACAAATTCACAAAAATGTAACGATGAAATAATTTGGCTTACTAAGAAACAATAAAATAAAGTCGCAAAAAGTCCTTATTGTGACATTCAAGATTTAATTCAAGAAATATTAAAAACGTCTTTTCAACACACGTGTCTGTCCAGTACGGTTCAAGAGGTCATATCTAATAATTCTATAAAAAGGTACCAACAAATAGATGCAGAAAATAAATTAATCTTTTAAATATAAAAACCCCGGGAGGAAAAACATTTCTTATACAAAAAGATTTTTCCCTTCTTTTTACATTAATGAATTCATTTTCTTTGCACATTTCCGTCAAAATCCACCGCCAATGTCTTTTCAATGTCATGATGATGAGGCAAGAAATTCAATTAAAATAATTGAAATACTTTTCAGATCAGCAAACGCGGCCGAGATAATCACTTTGATTATTACTTGAAAGATTAAGCAACATTAATAATGCTCATTAAGAATAAAAATGTTTTCAAAATCCTTAAAAGACAGGTTATGTGACACTTGCTTTCTAGAGATTAAAATAAAGTAGACTGAATTACTTGACTAATTAGATTGTTCATTTATGCAACGGATTGGGTCGTTTTGTGTTTATTATTTTGAAACTGTGTTTCGGAGTGAAAGGGAAATGTTTATATTTAATGGCGCCAAAAAATTAGAATATTTAGAATACGAACATCGCACTAGGAGAGTTAAATTCGTTTCTACTTGCACAAACATTTTTGAGGTGATTATTCGGCAATTTTAAATGATATATTTATGACGCGTTTTCACTAGTTACACTTTCATCTAAATTTAAAAAACTGAGAAAATTAATGCAGATTAAATATTACATGTTCTAAGGTTTTTTTTAGATAAAATCCAAAATTTCGGAAAAATTCCAATTTTTAGCTCAGCAAGATTTTATTCCATTTCCAGGAGAACCTTGTTGAAAGGAAAAAAGATACATTTTTCTTATGAATAAATCGATAAAACATACAATCATTGTTATGAAAGGATTGCAAATAGAGACAAGAGATGCAGAAGTTTTGAAAGCAATTCAATTTGGTTCAAAATACAAACAATAAAATTGATACTATAGAGAATTGAGTGTATTCTGGAATGATAGAGTGCCCTAAAGAAAAGTTATTTATTTAATCCTTACAAGAATTATCTAGAAAGTTCTAGCTGGATTTCAACCTAGGACTTAAATCTGGAAGGTTGTTAATAAATATTCGACAAACAGAGGCTTGCTGTGGTATTAATATTACTATTGCGTAATGCAAATAAGCTTTGCTTATGATGTCCCAAAATACATTGAGCATTCTGACACTTTGTATTGTAAATAAAACAAATATTCACCAAATTGGATTTCATGAAAGGGTACAGAATATACAATGAAAAAAATACCTAGATAAATATTCCGAAAACGCCCGAACAAATATTTAAGCATTAGAAATGCACAAAAGTGCCTAAATATATTTTTAGCATGGAGAATGCTTCCATAATTATCATTTCGTTGAAAAAAATAAGTGAAAGTCTTACATGAGAACAAGTCTTTAAATTGCAGCTAACTGCAAATTGAAAATGAACATAATTTTATATATTTTAAGTTAATAACTTTAAAAATCATGATTTCCATTTTTGATGAACACAGCTCTGTAACTAACAAGCAACATTCATTTTTTTTTATCTTCAGTTAACATCATATTTTCATACTACACGCATAGCAAAATAGTCAAAATTCGCCAATATGCCACCCTAGAAATTAAAATTCTGTGAAAAAAAATCACAAACGTACATAAGATTTACTTAAAAATATTATGCCTCTATTTCCAAAAATTTCGAAGTTTATAAACTTGGAAGATCAATATAATCACTTTTTTTCTTTACAATTTAAATTCAAATATAAAATGTCTGAAAAATTCCCATTTTAAAATTTCTCAAAAGACATAGTTGGCTGTCATTACCTCCTTGTTACATGAAACAACTTTGGAAAAATGAATTTTAATATAATAAAGGCGAGCCAAAGAATGAATGGCACCGTTTCTTTTCAAATATCAATTTCATAATTTTTATTTCAAGATAGTTAAATGCTGCGTTATACTAAATGAGCTATTTGAAACGGCCGTTTTTTTACAATTACGGCATATTTTAGAAATAGACGTATTCTCAGTTCACATTGTATCAATATATGGTAGTCTAAATTCAGACTCGAGATATATAAAGAAAGATAGACAGTCTAGAGGCTTGCTATGAAACACGCAAGATGTATTTAAAAGTAATTCAATGATCAAAGTCATATGAAGGTACAACAGTGGATAGACTTAGAAAAATTACGATGCACTTACGCCGATTCGATTACTATAATATTAAGAATTTTAAATTCTGAGCCACACTTGAATTATGACATATTAAGTTAAGGTTCAAGAATCGTGATAACTTCATTTAGAATAAAGAATTCAAGCAAAAAGAGAGCACGTTGATTACAATTCCTTTTCTGCAATCACGACGTTACAAGAAGTGCTGCGGATTCCCTGATGCATATTTTGGAAAAGGTCTCGGGATTATCACGAATACTAAATTTATATCAATGAATTAGTTCATCGCATATTTAGAAACCAGTTTTATTTCTTATATACACAACAAATATTACCATTGCAAAAATGCACCATTAACGATGAGCATATATCAGCAGAAAAGAAAGACTACTGTAAGCCACATAACTTTTGGAAAGTCAATGGCTTGCCATAAGGTTAGTGTTAAGAACTGATGGAGCCATTAAGTAATGAAAATCCATAAAATGTAGAGAAAGCACTGTTTTTTCGCTTTAGAAAAAGTGGCACACGATTTATTTCATTCCATATACTTTAAGCATTCACTTAAATAAACGGACAATTGAATTTTGCTCTACTTATATCCGAAATTCAAATCACTATGAAATGTAAATTAACTGTTAAAAATTAACTTAATTACTGTTTAAAATTAAATTTTAGACAGTAAATTTTCGTACAAATTTGCGTAGTGAGAAAAATAACATAAGCTAAAATAATCATAAGCAATCAGATTTGAAATTGCCAACGGTCAGAAATAATAGACTTTTCTCAATACAGTGAGTGTCAATCCTTCAAGCACTGAAACATAAATACAGCTTATTTACAAAAATGAAATAATTACTGAGGTTAATCTAAAGACTTGATCAAACAATTGAGCCATTGAATAAATTTCCAACCGCCCTGCAACTCATGAAATCTACATAACGAAACTAATAATATTGAATTAGGAAGGATCTCACTCATCAGTAAGTTACGCATAAAATTTTCTAATCAAAGTGTAAGTTCGGATATAAAATTAGAATTAGCTTAGAGCTACCTGCAGCATTTCGATAATAGTACTTATTAAACGCACAACAGAAAAGCCGTAAAAGTGGCACCTAAGAGGTCATAATTATACGAGTTCCAGAGCAAATCTGAGAACTTCCAAGCGTCGGGAGCTCGAAAAGAATGCTGTCGGTGAAAATAAATAATCATGACTCTTTTCTTGAAGAATTTAAAACTTTCGCTTCAGGCATCCGCACTCAAATTAATTCACATAATCAATACAATCAAGAGCAAGAAAGCAACACAACCCTCAACAAACATGCTACAAAGTTGTTGATTTCTTCTGTAATGGCTTCCTATGCATACTACATTCGCATCAAAATTAATAGGAAGAGCAAAGTGAAAAGCGCCCTCCCTGTCCTATTCGTGTTCATTAATCAGCAGACACGAAACTGTAGAGAGAGTTAACTTATTGTTAGGAAGACTTTTAGAACAATCGTTGGGAGACAGCCCAATTAGTCTTCGCGTCGGCATGCGTTTTGCAAATTTTCAGCGGCAGTAGCTACTATGCGGTTGGTGCCATTTTGCTTATGGTTTTGTTCTCGAGGCCATTGTTGGAGTGCTGAAGAGGTTGAGAAAGTTATGCAAGAGGGAACCAGCGTCACTGTTGGATCTTCTGATGTATCACAACTTGCACTTGAAAAGTAAATTAGTGATTGTCAAAAGACGCGAGTTGTCAATTTGATATCTCTCACGAACGAACACTTAACACTTTTTTCAACAAATTGCTAGGTTTATTGAGAGAACTTCCTAGAAAAACCATAAGACATGTTTGTTATCTCTTTAAACTGATTTTATAGTAATTTCTTCTGTTTGGAAACAAAATTGCAAACCTGCATACAATGGTTAAATAAATTCAAGGCGTTTATGTGGATTATTTGCAATAGAATCATGTTCGTTATTGTATTTGGAGTGTAATCTTACGGTCTTGTTGCAAGAGTTTCCATTGTTAACTTTTTGTTAATCACTGTTAATCTACGGAAATCTCCTTCCTTATAACAAATCAACTTCTGCTTAACCCAATAAATAGTAATAAAAGGAAATAAACTGCAATTTTAATAGCTGATAAATTATTTAAAAAATATTGAAGATTACAATGTGTTAGGAGATAAATGTAACCTTCTGGCAATAAAAATTAATGCGGGTAGTTACTTTTAACTGTATAATTTATTCAAAAATTTCATGGAATGCATCATTAATCTCATAATAGTAGTACCCATGCGTCATACGAGCATGGAATTATCTACTTTTGCAAACTAAAAATCATTCAAAGGCATTATAATTCGGTGCAAAAGTTACACATTATTATACAAATATCTAAACTATTCTAAAAATTTTTAATTGAATTAATAAAACAACATATTACTGAAAGGGAGGATTTAATCAAATTAAATTTAGAAAAAAGCAGAACTATTAATGGATTAAAACTTACCAATCAGTGCCAAAGCGAATTCAACGTAGGAAACTGGATTCCTGAAAAAGAAACAATATTTATCTTTCTACAAAGAAACAGATCCTTTATTTTAACATACAAAGAAATGTTGTTTGCACTAAATTTCATCTGGAAACATATAGATAATTATCTACTACTTTAAAAACTTGCAGAAACTATTATTTAATAAATATTTCAGAACTCACACAAATTACAAATTTAAAACGTGAATATACTAGTTCACAATCGAGTTTCTACCAAAATAAAATTAAATTTTCTATTAATACTCAGATCCAGAATTGCTTTCCACTTGTTTCCCATGACAACATTTTAACTTCATTGAAAACTCTGACAATTTACGGCTTAATTGAAGATAATACAGATGAGAGAGTGATTCTCAGAAATAAAAAAAATAATAATAAAAAAACCTAACGACATGCCTTAATTGTTTCACCGATGCAAAACGTCACAGTTGTGTTATTTAAAACTTTAGAAAAGAGGCATGAATGCACTACATGAATGCAACTCAAATTACAGGGTTGACAAATCCCTCATGAGGTAACAATTATAGTTAACGAATCTGCTGTTTTGAAAAGACCCATTGTGGGATATTGAGACAGGAAAGTTGGAATCCAAACATTAGCTTTCGATTCATTCATGCGATGTCATCAATGTAATTGGCAGAATTGGATCTTCTGTCCACTATTATTCGAAATAATACAAAAGGCACTATAAAAGAGTCATCAAGTTCCCGAGACTAGCTACAGTAAATCTTGCTTAAAGCAGATCCTTTAGATTGCTAGCTGTCATGCTTTTAATACTCAGGCATATGCAAATCCAACCTCGTTAAATAGCGAAAACCTCATGGTGAAAGTTATTATTTTATAATAACATCTTTTTGTTCATCAAATTTAGCGTTCCTGAATATATGCTGAAGATATTTTCAATTAATTCAGTTATATAACAATAAAGACAAATGAGGAAAAGAATATTGAACACATGTTAGGAGTGTTTCAGAGGTTCAATAACAAGTTACTAATTAGATGATCGACATTAGAAAAGATCATAATTGGCTTACGGGACTAAAGCTCCTACGTCTCCGTTTCAGCATGAGTGATTGATGAAGATAACCTATCCCCTCCCAAAATCAACACGGAAAGTTTACATCTAGTTGCGAGCAGGTGGTTGCGACTACTGCAGGAACTTCTGAACTCGCAGATAAAAAAAGAAATAATTGGCCGTATACAAATCAGTTTCAAATCTAAATCAGGTGTTGCCCAGTTTTAAGAATGTATTTATTTCTACGCGAGTAATGTAGATAATATTCTTTTGACATAAGTGCAAAGGTGATTTGTGAAGCTTTGTAAAGAGTATAAAGAGTACTCCAGAAATAAAAAGAAACGCAGTAAGCTATACGTAGTATACTAAGATAAATAAATACAAGAAAATATGCTAATATACAAACACTACTTATCTTAGACACGGTAACGGATTTTATAATTTAGTAGAATGCCTTTGTCTTATTTCAGCAGTACTATTTGAACATCTCGAAAGAGTCGCCTCTACTTTTCAGTAGCCAAAAGATGAGATCATTCGAGATACGCAAGCCCATAAGTAAAATGCAAGAAAAATCAGGAAAAAAAATCGTATTTTTAAAGAAAAATAGAATTTTATTCGATAAAATGATTTAAAATACTATCGAAAACTGAAATGAACAATTAAATTCCGATGCCAGGTAAAGTAATAGTAATAATTGTTGATGACTCATGATGATTTAAGAGCTTAAAACAGCTGATTGACATAATGTAAAAGACTGGAAAATTATAAAACAATTATTAGTTAAAAACATATATGGGAGGAAAAACACTGAAATCCGACTTAAACCTTTGCCACTAGGATATAAGAGTTTTGAAATTAGTATCATTTGTAAAATAATTAAAGAAATTACAAGAATGGCTGGATTGAATATCTGAAAGAAGCCAATCTAGTTTTATTACTTTACCCAGGAATGTTCTGAGCAAAGAATAATCAAATACAATTTTTGTACTGATCAGATTAAAAAAAAAAAAAAAAAATGCAGCGTTTAGATTTTGGAAGACAAGTGATGGTTTTGAAACGGCTGGTGACTGCGGTTACTTTTCTATAGAAAAAAAAATTGAATAGATCTGAAAGTTGAAATTACAATCGTCATTATTTTGGATGAAAAAAAAAGTTTTTCCTCCAAACATCACTTAGATAATGGGTCTGTTCTGATAAGGGTTTGTTTTTAATTTAGAGGTCTCTTGAACTGGTTAGAATAAAATTGAATTCAGATATACTTAGACACATTATTGCTGGCGATATTTTACTTATTGTAACTTTTCAGAAACAGAAAAGATGGATCTACTAACAAAATATTAGTCCACAAAAGGCATTGAACACTGGTTTTAGAATAATGTCAGAGATATCCAAACTGATAATATTGGAGTCCTATTCAGAACTTATGTGGCTATATATCAAGACAAGATTATCAAAATGAGAGGCATTTAGCCTCAACTGTAGAGGTATAAAACATTTTTTTTTACGAGTAATATAAAGCAGTCCAGAACCGAGTAAAAAATTAAGTCTAATATCAGATATTTGCCATCAAAACAAAAGTATTAAATATTAGCTTCTGCACTATTATACTGCGTTTATTTTGATGGCCTTAAAAAATTTTTAGAGGATGAAATAATTCATATTTTTAGAATAATTGTTTTATTTCTGTAAAAAAAAACAACATTTCGTTGACATTTTTCATTAACAATTTATCTTTAAAACTGTATTAAAATATATTCTCTCTCCACTACATTCTCATCATTTTTACTGCCCTTAAAGTTTTCACAAGTTCCAAATTGATTTAAATCCAGTACCAAAAAGTGACTGTTATCCCAATACATAAACTAATATTTTTACAGGATCGGGTGATAATGCTTAAATATACAATAAATGTATATTATATCAATTTTATTAAATGCAAAAGAGAACGCACACGTTGAAAAGCTTTCATAAATACGGTATTAATATTTTATTAGTACCTTGGTAAAAATCAGTTCTCTATTCAGGTGAATGATCTTAATTTGTTAAATTTGATATAGATACATTACAAAAGTGAACTGGGGGATAATTTCATCCAACTAACTCTTTTCCTGGTAAATTATCGAATTCACATTCACACGACCAGGCAGGCACAAGCATTTCTCAAATTTGATTTTCTAGCATTAATATTGTTACTCATCGAAATCAGGCAAGCAGATGTTGATGACCGTCAAAATCATCACATATTTTGATAATTTTAACACTTTCTTTTTAAATATGAGAAAATGGAAAAGTAATGAATGGGAATTCCAATAGCAGTTTTATCGATTCCGTCCAGACTCATTGATTTTTGCATCAGTGGGATCATTTTGTTTCTCAAGTTGCTAAACAGACTTTGAATTTTTAAACTACAAATTAATGCTTTGAGCCAAGATTTTTTTTGTAGCATATTTTGACTTGATGGTTTTTAAGTAGACGATGAAACAAACCTGAAATTAATTGGTTGGTGAACATGACGAAAAAATAAATTACTTTATTTTATTTTATTATATCACAATAAAAACTATTTTATAGAAATTAATGCGTTTTATTATATTTAGAGCTAAATATCATAAAAATGAATGAACTTATACATATTAGAGTTTACATTCGTATTAACCAGTATGACATTTTTTTTATAACATCAATTGTCATCTTGCTGCGAGTTTCCACCTTTGAAGTCACTAGGACTTGAGGTCTTCAATGAAAAATAACAGCAATTCATACTCTCAACTTCGTTACAAGTTGTTTAAACATCTGCCAATTCAATGTGTACGACCCGCAGGTGAAAAAGATTTTCGATGGAATCAGTATCAAAGCTCCGATTTCCAGTAATTCAATGCGCCGTATTATTTATTTTCACTAACACTCCAATGAATAAATATAATTTATTCTCGAGCTCAGAGTCAACATTTTACTTGGAAACTATTCTATGACCCCCCCCCCCCAAAAAAAAAAAAAAAAAAAAAGATAATGGCGTTCATATTCACATAGGTGAACTTTCCAAACTTTTATATCAAATCTGGAAATTAGAGTTTCAACTTGATTCTCATACACTGCTTTAAAAACAGTGCTATATGTTAATTAATAGGACCGTTTATAAATATTCAATAACACTCGTGAAAGCAATCTTTACTGAATATTTACAATAAAAATTATTATAGCACCTAAATTTACCAGTAAACCAGCGCAATTTGCCGTGTAACAAGTTTAGAAGAAAAATCCCTATTGAAAATATTTTAGAAAGTATTCTAAAAGAGGTATAGAGGAAACTTAAATCCTTCAGTAGCTCGGGGCAAGTTGAGAGTGAAGAGTGATAAGCGTGGGACTCGGTTACAGTTAAGAGATAAGAGGTAGGCTATAAAGGAAGTCGGTTTTAGCCGAGAATGGAAACGATGTTGTTAACCATATCAGGATAGCGATCAGTTTTGTGTGGTGCCGGGAATAAACACTCCGCAAAGCAAGATTCTTAACAGAATAATGCCAAGCCTTTACACAGTATTAAGATAGAAAAAGGTCTTCACAGGGTGATAGATTATTAAAATTAACGCTCTGGCATTTAAAATTTTCTACTCGAATGAGAAACGGAGTTTTACGACTTATTCGCTTTCTCTAAGCGGTATGCGTTAGAAAATCCACAGCAAATACGGCTAAGTGCGTAATAGGAACTGCATAAACGTCAGTTTACTTTTTAAATATTGGGGATATTTTTCCTTATATCCATGCAGAAACATGATCGATTTAATGTGTATTCATTCACTGGGGGATAAAAAACAACTAAGAAATGTCATTGTTATTCTTAAATTCATAGATATATAGTGAAGAAATACAGTCTGATGCAGTTAGTTAAAAACCGTCACTGATTACTCCCCTGCAATAACGTGGTCCCATTATGAGACCAAAATCTTGGAGTAATGTTTTTGATAAAGTAATTTCCTTTATGCCACATATTTAATGGTTATTATAAAAGTATAAATAAAGAATAAATAAAATAATAAGCGTATAAATAAAGAATACTTGCAAAGAAATTTTATAAGAAATTGTACATGTACATGCTTGTACGTGTTTGTAGTAGTTGTGAACAAGAAATTGTACACGCTTGCAATTCAATATTCAGTTGAAAGAAAAGATTATCGTATTGAACACACTTCGACAACATATCGACATTTCCAATTCTATAATTTATACCACTCCATATAAACCGAAACAAACTCTCCGGCATCCATCAAGATTTCTAGCTTTCAATTATATTTACTTAGATGCTATGAAAGATGGGACATTCATACCTTCAATGGACAACAAAACTTTGTGATCCAAACACCATATCCTAGATCGAATTAGTATTTGCCTAATTAGAATTAATAGATCGAATTAGTCTAAGAGGTAATTTATCTATTCGGCATATTGCATATCAAATTAAAATCATGGTAGACAACGAGTCAAATGCAATGCCTTTTTCAACCCTAAGACTTGCAATTCCATTGCAAGTCAAATCTTCGAAAGCCGATTGGAAAAATCCCCAAATTAAAATGCGTATGCAGATTACACAAGCAATAGATTGCCGAAGGAAGCGGGCATTCAAATCGGCAGCTGCTGCATATAAAATCCTAGAAATTCTACCTAATAAACTGCGAATCAAGATGATGGGAACCTGGTTGACTGGAATGCTACATACAAGGGTTGCTCAAATTATAAAGTACTGCCAAAAATAACTCTCCATCCAACCTCTTAGTAAAGAGCAAATGCCCTGTTCTGTGCCGGACATACAGAGTTCCTGTTTATCTGCTCAGATTCTGCATCATAGAATTTGCAAATTGCAACTACGAAAAAACAGGAACTCTATTCTTAACATTATATTGGCATAAGTAGAAGTCGACTCCTCAACATGAAGCACAGTGATTCAGAAAAGGAATTTCAAACTCATACTTACGACAGCAAAATTCTTGGCATTAATCACATCATATTCAATGTCTTTTCAGAGTGATAAATTTCATCGTCTGAGTCGTCAACTCTAAAAGATTCCCACCTACTTTCAACCACCTTCAAAAGATTTTCAATCGAATTGACATTTTTCTTTTTTCCAAGACTAGATTTGCTCTGATACACTTTAACGCTTTCAACCACAAGTTTATCATTGTCTTAAATGCTTTACTAAAAAGTTGCAACCAATAATTCACAATTATGGGGATTTTTTTTCCTATGGAGAATATTAAATATCACATCAATGCAAATTCGGAAATGAGGATTAATAATTAAGAATTTATTTATGTTATTAAAAAATAGATGGTAATCTGGATTAGTAAGATATGAAGATTAAGCTGCACTTACATTTGTTACTCGCTTGTCTTAATTTAAATAATTAAAAATTAGAGACGATTTTTAAAATAAATGTACACATTAAATATATGTATGCGCGAGTATATGCTCTCAAAATGCTGAGAAAACAAATGTTTGGAAGTTGGGAAATTATTTAGAAATATATCCAATACTTGAAAACAGTGCTTTTACATTCATTTTGCCCAAAAATGTTTTATCATTCAAAATGTATTTTAAATAAGCATTTGAAACCTGAACAATAATTTACGTATAATGTCTAGCTTCGAATCTAGCTTACTACAAATATCGCAGTATAAAACGATTCTGGTGAATACATTAAAATAAATAAGATGATAAATATTCATAATTTTTCACAAACATCCGCTAACTTGTATTCAAACATGAACCCTTCTCAATTTCTGAACAACGCTCTGCAAAACAGCAAACATTCTGAAATTCGTCATTTACAACAAATTTCGCCATCTCACGGGCACGATCATTATTTTCCCATTTTCCAAAAGCGCGAAATTAAATTTCCGAGGAGGTCTCCCACTGTTATATTCGTACGAAAATACAACACAAATTAAATCTTTGCAAAGGTCTTATTATATTCTTGCGAAAATTCTACACAATTTCACTTAACTCCCGAAATAATGTAGACAAAGAATTTCGATTCTCGTCAAATCGTTTGATCTACAAACGATATATTTAACAAGGCAACAATGCAGACAGGAAAGTCAGTCATTCGAAGGAATGATAATATTACTGCTTCTATGTTGGATTCACGTCGTTAAAGCTATCATTAAGTCGAGAAACGCCAAGTAGAATGCCGTTAAAAGCACATTTAGATCGAAAAATATATGATAGGATACAACTGCGGATAATTTATCATTTTGTTTACTTAACCTACATAGGTGCCCAAATCACTAGTTTCAGGCGCGAGTGTTTATTTTGATTTTGTTTGTGAAGTTG
Organism: Argiope bruennichi; assembly: GCF_947563725.1. Classification (NCBI taxonomy): domain Eukaryota; kingdom Metazoa; phylum Arthropoda; class Arachnida; order Araneae; family Araneidae; genus Argiope; species Argiope bruennichi. The sequence goes on from NC_079162.1 coordinate 124,391,495, forward strand.
ATTCAATTATTATTTTTATATATTTATTTATTCGCGCTGAGAAAAGGGGGTTCTTATTATTTTGCTCAATTTCTGTTTATGCAGAGAGAATTTCAAAGGGTACGAAGATTTGTTTCAACAAGAATAGGGAAACTTATCAAAGCAAAGTCCATTAGGCGAATTTTTACTTTTTCTGTATAGAATACAAGAACAATATGAATAAATATTTACACGAAACGCTAGTTAATAAACATAAATGTAGTTGTATGAAAAAGATGTTATTTTTGCGTAAAGCTTTAAAAGCGTCTCTTGCCACACTATATGGAATAATTGTGTGTGTGTGTGTGTGTGTGTGTGTGTGTGTGTGTGTGTGTGTGTGTGTGTGTGTGTGTGTGTGTGTGTGTGTGTGTGTGTGTGTGTGTGTGTGTGTGTGTGTGTGTGTGTGTGTGTGTGATTTTGTTTGAATTTTAAATGGTTTGGGATATGTTGTTATAAATGTAAAAATCTCGGACGTGTTTGTAAATGGCCCATCAAGTTCAAAGGGAGTGGAAATGGCGAGGGGTTGAAATTTTCATTTCGCTATAACTTTCTTAATATTGAAGATAGATAAATAAATCCGATTAGCCAAATTAGCACCACATCAAGACGTATTTCAAGTACTTTTGCATTTAAAGTTTTTCGATTTCAATATCTTTGAAGTCAGGAATTGAAAATGATTTTTCACGCTTTTATTTGGACTCTTTCTTAAGTCAACAATTTATGTTGCCAGATAGTAACTCAGATTTAAAAGAATTTACATTTGCCTTCCAGCTTACGGGGAGGAAATATTTTAATTAATAAAAGAGAAGAAAATATTTTTATTCAGAGAAATTCCATGCATAAAATCTAGTACACATATTGTACAGATACTTTATTTAATTTACAATATTTGGACATTCTTAAATTGCAAATATTTTCCAGTCTGGATTTCAAAAAATGACACTGAAGTTTCATAGTCATCGTATGTTTTAACGAAGAGACTAAATATAAATGCTTCACCAGAGGAAAAAAAAATAGATAGAAAATATCATGATATATTTTTGTCCGGAAATTATAGAAAGAAAAAGAATTTCTTGATGTATACTCGGAGCAACATTCGCTGTTTTTCTTAACCACAGTTATAAAAGGCTGCTAAAGACTGGATTCTTATGTTAGTAAAAGGTAATTGCTTCGAGTATATCAATTTATCGACCTTTGCTGGCATTATTGCTTTGTCGATTAATGCTTAAGGCGAGCTCCTCGATATTGCTATTGACACAGCAAATAATTTTTTTTATACAGGTCTATAATTTTTCCTCCTTAATGCAATACTAGGAAGAAAATTCATTCATGAGAGTTTTTTAACCCATAGAAAAATACCGATACTTGTAGATATAGGGCATAAAATAGAATGATGTCCAAATAAATGGTGAAAAAAGCAGAGAACTTTGAGCTAGCAGTTACGAGAAATTCTGTGCTTTCTATGAAACTACATGTGTATAGAAAAGTAATCATGAATTCTGGGATATAGTTCGAAGGCCCAGTATATATATATATATATATATATATATATATATATATATGGATTTTTTGATTTGAAATAGTTAAACTGGTAAAAATGTGCAAATGAAGTGCATACGTTAGCAGGTTGAATTACAATGAGAATTTTCCTGTATTTGTGAATTAATTCTTTCAATAATAAAAAGCAAAAAAAGTTTTAATTTTGGTTACTTGCATGTACCATCTAATTTCTCGTCCAGCAGCCTGTAGTTGTACTCCATTATATCACAATGCAATGCTGATGTTAAATTACCTGATGACATAATGATGCGCAAGTGAAGTAAAGTTGCAGAACATTTTTCATATTTATCACAATTATTATCATGAACTTTTTACCATGAGTCATTAAATTTTCTAAAGTAATTCTATGATTAGGTAAGGAAGTGAAACGTATGGTAAAGTAAAAATACCTATGGAAATTAAAATTCACTATCACCTAATGAGTTTATTACTAAACTAATTCTTTTATTTCATATTCAACTAATTTTTGGAGGGGAGAGGAAAAGGTCCACATTGCACTAATAAATATAATAAAGACATTAGGCCGACACTCGCGTGACATTTTTTCAGATTTCCGAAAATGAGGGCATTTAGCCAGAAAATTATAAAAAATAAATTTAACCTGTTTCAAAAACCCTATTTCTAAGCTTCAATTTCGATTTGGAAGCGTATGTTGTTGAGAAAGAAAACATAGCCATCTTTTCTTTTTTTTTTCCTCCATTTCCTTCGTCTTCCATTTGACATCTTTAAAAATGCTTATTCATTAGATGCATCTATGGCCTTAGTTTAGTTTAGTAATTATTAACTTCCCGTTTTTAAAGCAATACCAGGGCTATTTTGGGATGGACCTCATAATTTTGAGCCGCAGTCAGATGATGAGGATGACACCTGAGCGGGCAACCCCTCTCCAAACTTCCACACCACACCAAGAGGAGGACATTTGGCAACGACGGATTTAACATGCACCAGACCCGCTTACACGATAGTTCTTCTTTGATTGAATCGGGTTTAGAACCTGACACCTTCCGGTTCCGAAGCCAAGACCATACCACCAGGCCACCGCGGCTCTATGCACCTATGGGAATTCGGGACTGAAAACTGATGTTTCTTTCTGCAATCTCTTCCTGTCCGAATTTTTTGCGAATTGCGAAACCCAGTTTTGGCCGGAATTAACAAATACACAACAAAGGCCTTACTATGCATCAAAATCCATTCATTTTAGCTATTGGAAAATAAACATCAGGACGCATTAAAGGTGGTATTTCTGAAATTGGTGGCTGAATTGAACTTAAGTTTATGATCCACTTACCTCATCAATTGCGTTATTAGATAGTATTTCCCAGGGCATTTCCAGAACATACCGAAGTTTTCGATCAAATTAGAATAAGCAAGTTTGAAATGGATAGCAATCACAAAAAAAGTGACAAGGACTTCCGATATTCCCAAAGAAGGAAGAGTTTTTTTTTTTATTCGAAAGGAAGTTTAAATGTCTAGCTTATATTAACTTAATTAGATCAAAGAATCTTTTTGAAGTCCTTCAGTAACAGACTTAGTAAATCTTTATGGGATTAAATAAAGAGTGACACCAGAATAGATATTCCTATCTATTAACTGTCACACCAACTCGAGGAATGTTTGCACCTCAAAGTCTTCACTCACATCAACTTCCCAAGAAAAAAAAAGCTTTGGTGAAGTAATTCACGTTTTCCTCGTTAAAAGATAAAACCTCGGTAAATGGTCACTTTGGGTTATTTAGTAACTTTTAAATCAGTTTTTCGAAGGAATTTTTAAATTCTTGCACGATAATGATAGGATCTGCCCAAAAATTCTAGAATGCTATATAATGTCATGAAAAGGGAGGCAAAGAATGATACAGTGGAACAATCTTTATGACAAGTAGAAGTATTGTTTAAAATAAATGTATGTTCTGAAATCTTAGAAACGATTTGTGAGGAATTGTTATTTTAGGAAAAGGAAGATCAACATGAACCAATTGTTTAATTCTTGTCAAAGAATAAAGAAATTACAAATTAAAATGCATGAATTCCACTTCCGTTTTTCTCAGAAAAAAAAGACCAAATTCGACAAAATTCAATATTTGCTTTTATATTCCAATCAGAATATTCACACTACGTCGCGTGCTTTCGAAATACTTTGTTAAATTGGGACTGATAGGCACTATACACATCAGTCGGCACGTTTTGTATTGAAAGTCAAAATTACATTTTCAGAAGTATTAGTTGGAGTAATCTTTTTCTCCAACATTTAATGAAGTCTTAAAAGCACCTTATATCACTTCACGTGTAACAAATACAAACATCCGAAGTTCTTCCCAACATGTTCGACAAAGCGAATAAATCTAAGGCAAATACTTCGTTTTTTCATCCTCTCCTTTTAGTTCGGCAGCAACAGCAGTAGCAAAGAGTTTATTTCAACAAAAAGATGCCCAACATCCACATGTAATTAGCTTTTCCATGTTTGCTCGGTCCCATCGATATTTTTAAGGTAATTCGTCCGGGGAGGAAAACAATTCAATTGAAACAAAAAAAGTCAGTCTAATGCACAAGAGCACCACCTCAGCGAAAGGTACTCGTAATAACAGTCAAGTTGTTTGTTCACGTTCAAATTTGTCGCTTAATGAATTCATCCTCGTGTAATGCATTTAAATAATTAATTATGGGAAGATACATTTCTGTTTCAGTGGGTTTGCGAAGAATTCGTGATTGGTATAGACTATTCGGGGGGGGGGGGGGTCGTTGTAAAAACTCAAGAAGATTTCTTCGGAATAAAAATAAACAGTGCTGTATCTCGCTCTACAAACAACCACACAATTATATAATTAAATTGACTTTGATACTGGAGTATCTTGAGATAATGTTTGTTGATAGATTTCCTAATCATAAATTTTAATTCCAATTAGTGCAGTTATTCTTGAAACAATAAGAGAAAGAAGATTTTGAAAATGTATCGATAAAAGAATTAAGTCAAAAGCATGCAATATTGTGTAGCGCACTCTTGTACCCACAGTTGTTTTAAATACATAATACGAAAATAGCTTAAATGTGGAAATAACAGTTTTAAAAAATTAAAATTTATATAAGAAAATAATGATTAAAAAAACGACCAAATTAATCTTCAAGCATTCTTAAAAGATAAGAAAATTTTATAAATAAGAAAAACAATTTAAAAATGAAGAAAAATCTCAAAAATGTAGGGAATAAAGCAAAGCAGCTGTACTTTCTATATGAAGAGGAAAGGTGAAAAATGCATAGGTGGTAATTTTTAAATGTATTATTATAATGATACAAAATACTTAAAGATAACTTGCAACACATATGCATGATGAATTCCTAAGCAGAAAAGTGGATACAACAGACACGAATCCGATTTCTCGGCTATTGAAGAAAATATTAGATGAATAGTGAGCAAAAATTGCTTCTTGTGATAATCAAACTTTATTTAATAAAGACTAAGCTTATTAAAAGTCCATAAACATTTCACAATAGAAATACATGCAGAATCTTTCTAATGTGACGGCTGTCTATCGTCACTAATAAGAAATTGACTGTACCGATCTCAATTTTCAAAATTCCGCTAAAGGAACTGAAAACCACATTTTTTGCATTCAAGATTTTATATATTTTCGACATCAGATATGAACATGCAGTCTGGTGATCACACCAGATGTGAAAAAAGTCTGAAGTATTCTTTATTGGTTTCGAAAAAGTTCTTGCTTCCACTTACAGAATTTTGAAAATTGGGTGAAGTGGTGTTGCTTGTTAAACCACGATATACCATTTCTGCTATCTACTCGTTTTTACACGATTAGAATTTTTTTTATTCCTTAAAAAGAGTTTTTGCTCTTGGTGTTTGCAAGGTTAGTCTATGCATTCATAAAATGCACAGTCTATGCATTCATAAAATGCACAGTCTATGCATTCATAAAATGCACAGTCTATGCATTCATAAAATGCACAGACTAATCTTGATAAAGGATTTTTTAAGTTTCATAAAAAATCATTAATACTGCATTTACTGAACTTACACTCAAAGGATTGGAATTTTGACGAATCTTAAATAAACATAACATTTTAAGATTGACATTTTACAGGCTCCACTTCAGATGCTTTAATCTTTGGGCATGGCTTATCCTTCATAATGTATTCCCTCTCCGTCTTCAGTAACAAGATGGTTTGCCTACCCTAGTAACAAAAAACTTTTAGCTAAATCGCTCAGCTGTGAAATTTGCAAAACAGTTCAATTCATTTATTGATTTATCATTTATTTATTATTTTTAATTAAAACTATCCTACAAAATGTCAGATTGATTCATTGAATCTAAAAAAAAATAACTTTTATAAAAGGCAAATGATAAATACATAAAAATACGTTATAAAACGTTTTCAAATATACCAATGAATTAGATAAATACCACACTGTTACTTCTAGATGTTAAGTGATGCATTTGAATAGTTAAAAGGAGGTTAATAAAGGGCAAGGCATGTTTGATTGCAATGCGAGATGACTCAAAAAAATAATAAAACCTCAACACATATTGAGATAGAATAAAATAATCCATGGTTATAATCGGAAAAAAAAATTGTAAGGGAAAATGAAATAATCAATATTTCGAAAGTAATTTCATTAACTCCAACATTAAAATAAGATATACTTTAAGGAGAATTTCTAATTTATGTTATAGATGATAACAATGTTTTGAAAAAAGGTTTTTTTTTCCCCAAAAAAAGAAATTGTTTCCACTAAAAAAGTTATCAGTTGAAGTTTGGCGTATCAAAACGCCAAAAATAACTTCTAAGAACTTCAACTTCAGAAACATCAAAAATAAATTATTAAAACTGAATGTAGGAATTCCATCCATCATTTCCATTTCGTGTAGCTTACTTATAAACTAACAATCACAAATAACTCAAACTACTCTATAGTACAGAGCAAAAGAATTGATTTCCAGTATTTTCATGACAGAAATGAAAATTCAGTTTTCAACAAATTATTAATACAGACAGATTCAACAAACCCGATACAATGCATTTTTAAAAGTTAAAATTTTAGGATTAATTTTACGTTAATAAGTAATTTCTGTAACTGCTGGATGGGTGCATTTTTAGACCTTTTTTAAAAGTAAAAATGAGTATTATCAGTTGTAGGAGCCACTATATAAAAATATTTGAGATATGAATACTGATCAAATATGCCACTCACAGAATTGTTTGCATTCCAAAATATTTAGTCAAAGAAAAAAAAAACTATAGATCGAAAATTGAATTAATACTAACACAAAAGTTTGAAAATCCAGAATAAAACGTTTCATTTAAAAAAAAAAAAAGGGACAAAATAATTGAAGGATGCGTCTTTACGGAGCTAAATTGATTTTGGATGTTCCTTTCCCACTAAAGGATCATTTTTCGGTATATTTTTTCATCTATTGAGACTCGCGAATGCCGTAAATCTTAATTAAAAGGGAATATTTGCTCTAACATTCAATTAAGGAATCCCACCTCTCCCTGCTACTCGCCATACCAGGAAAAAAGTTACTATAAGAATGTTTTTTTTTCTTCACTACCTACGCGAAGCAAATTTACGAGAAGGTGCGGTTTTCCGTAGCTGTTTCGAACGTTTCTGCGGATGATTTAACCTGTCTAGGAAATTTTTGTCTCACGCTGCTGACAGAATGCTAATTGGTCTGATAGATTTTGACGTAGTTATATATTAGACAGTACAGCAGAAAAGTATATAAAAAAAAACAAGCATTATCTGAATATAACGAAAAAGTTAAATTGCATAGGCTAACGAGTGGTTAGGATACAGGAAATACAACAAGAAATTTTGAATCAAATAATTCAATAGTTGAACAGGGTAACTAGGTGGTTACTGGACATTTATTTTGGGCGAGCTTAACCTCGGAATCAAGCATATGAAAAATAATTTTGGGGTTGGTTTTTTGACAGTCATTGCAGGCTAAGCTGCGCCAAGGATAAATTTCTTTTTGAAACATATATAAATAGATTTCGACAACAAAAATTTAAGCGAAAAAAAAAAGAAAGAAAGAAAGAAAGATACCGTCTGAATTTATTGGTATAAGGATTGTTTTTTTTTTCCCTCAGTGTTTGCAATCAATATCATTTGAAAAAAATCACAAGCCAACTAAAAATTAATAAAAATGCAACTTCCACGTATGATACAAAATGTTTCCGATACCCAATAAATATACATTTCCCTTAACAAAATTTCCTTATATTATATTCCTCTATAAATACTTCAAAAACTTATAAAATTGGCGTGAAAATAAAAATGAATTTATATGCAAAAGATGATACAATGTGTTATTTTGCTAAATTAGTCTTTTTTTTTAAAGACAAAGCAATTTTTATCATCAAATTAAGCTAATAATAGCTAATTTTTGCTAAGAAAAAAATGATAATTGAAAATAAAAGGCTCCCTAGAATTTAAAAGTTTTGCTTACTGAACTCATCCATTACACTAATAGCTAACTAAGTCTTCGCTAACAGCTGCAAATGTGACTTTTCAGTCTAATCATTGAAATGATAGCTTCTTCATATCTCTCATTATGAACAATCCCCTCTCCCAATCAAACAGACCTAGAAACTCTGAAGGACTAGTATTGATATTGATAGAATTAAACTATTGCATCGTGTTGGAACTAATTAGTTAGTTAGTAAACTTAGAAGTTACTGGATTAACTCAATACGTTGCAATAATTATAAGCAAACCTTTATTTCGAGACCCCCTTTCAGCTCGGTCTTTCATCTACCCTGTACCGAATAATTGTATCTTTAACATAAGAAAATTAATTCATGCCGTGACTTGATAAAAATTATTAGTTTCTTTTTACCTGGTATGGCATGTATACATCTTGCAGTGATAAAAAAAAATCCTTAAAAAATTAATTTGATAAAATTAAAAACTTTTTCTACTCTTTTGTTGCTTACAAATTAGAGTGTAAATTGTTATATAACAGACTTCGACGAAGTTCTCTAATTATACTTTAAAAAAATATAATTGCATATAAATCTTCAAACATTTTAATAATTTATACGGTAAATTAAAAGCTATTTTCCCATCGCTTTCCCTAGAAACATCTTCAAAAAACAAAAACAAAAAATCCAGAGGTATTCAAGTAAAAATAACGAATCTACCTCCAATTACTGCAGTTTATCTACATTTTGAGAGAGAGGGGGAAAAAAATTCTCGTCAAGATAGCGTAACCGAAATCTCCACAAATCATGGAGCAGAATAAAATACACTGACACTTTCCCCAGAACGTCCTTGATTTTCTAATGCTAATAATTGGATCCGTTTCCTCGCGGCAAGAAAGTTCTTTTATGCCATTTGGTCAATTCCTAGTCTGCTAGTTTATTTGCCAATGATACAACAGATTTTTATAACAAACCCTCCAGCCTTAATTCTGTCGCTATCTATTTTTTTTCTTACCATTTGTTCCTTCTGCTTATCAAACATAGTAAATCTTGTGTCTCATTTCACACATCGACAAGTTCTACCCCCCTGACATCATCTCATTAAGAAGACAGGCAGAAGGTTGAGACCTACATCGAGACTTGAGGCGATAACGCCATGTAATTTCATTCGACCTGTTAAAATAAATACAAGTGCACATAAAGAGAGGACGGCGGGCTAGGTCAATCCTCTTTCTTAACTGCGCTCTCCATTAATGTGAGAAAAAGGAGGCAAAATTCTTCATTCGGGAGGTTAAGAAAGAAAGATTCATGACATACTTTTCGTTGAAAGTAAAATGTTGCAAGCAATTACATTTGTTCTGAAAGAAAGTAATTTTTTTAAACGACAATTGATTATTTTACATACAGCAAGTATGCCGAGTAAATATCAAAATTGTTACCAATTTTCGCATTTCATTTTTGACCTACTTGATAATGCAGTTTGATATCAGTTATGATCTAATCTCATCGTTTCAAACTTAAAAATGATATGAGAAGACAGAATCTAATGTAACAACTATAAATCAACTTCTTCGAATACAATGGCGAGTCTGACTCACGCATCACGCATTTTAATCTGCAGATGGAAATTAATTAATGGATTAATGGATAGATTAATTAAATACAAAAATCCCTTTAAAATCTCAAAACACCTTATATTATTACAGGAATTAAAATAATAATAAATGTCTCAAATAAAATGTCATCTAATTAAGAAGTTAAGTAAATTTGTAGGTAAGGAGTTCAACACCGAAATGTGTCCTTTTTTTTTATAGGAATTTACTAAAGATTTCACCAGCCATTTCTAGTACAAAGGCTAAATATTCAAAGCTACTTAATGAGGAATATTAAACCAAAGAGTAGTTTTAATGCGTTGCACTCATACAAAATACTATTTTTTAGTTTTTCTAGTAGAAAATGATTAATGTCATTATACCATTGGTTAGTAGGAAATAATTATTTCTACTAGAAAATAAACAAAGTCATGTGTCACCTGAATAAAGGAAGGACTTAACATATTAAAAATTACAAATTCTAGGGGGAAAAATAGATTCGATCGCTCTTGGATTAGATTTAAATAATTGAAATGGGTACTATGACATAACGTTACTTACAAATAAAGCATACGCCCCCAATGTCTTTATTTCACATTTAGCAACGTGTTCATGAAGCATTTTCAAAAATAAAGAATTGATGCTGACAATCGAAAAAAAAGAACTTACAAGGAAAAAAAAAATGTTTATGCAGATTTAACTTATAGAAACATACGTCCAGGAACAGAAAACCAATTAGTCACCAAAATCACCAATATGATTTGTATTTTGTCACTTCGGATCAGTAACGCGTAACATCTTGAGCCAGGCATTACTTATAAAAGGAAGTTTCGATTAAATCGAACAAAGGAGGACGAAAGTTTTTCGCCATCCTGCAGTTTTGACTTATCTCGAATTCGCTTGTATTTTCAATGCTTGACACATTGCCGATCAATAATGGTGATCTCCCCGCTTTGCGATATGTCGCTACACGACCGATTGAACAGATCCCTCTTGCTTGATAGCAAGAGTATAATTTCATATAATACTAGTCAAAGCAAAGAATACGAAATACAATAGGTCAAAGCAAGAACGAAGCAAGTTTAAAAATGATAAAAGGTTTTTGATTTTGTAATAATCTATATATCAGTTAAATGTTGCTAATTTATAATTTATCACTTCAATGGAGAAAAAAAAAAGTACGAATTTTAACACTACATTCTGGAGGAGGAAGGAAAGTGTACACAACAAGAAAGGGAAGGGATAAATCAATGTTTTCTATCAAAAAGAAATCGGATATTTTGTTGCCTAAAATAAATGTAATTAGAATACCGAGTTCGCAGGGCATAAGCCAAAAATCAATGCTATCATTTATAGATATATAAGGACACAAATTGAATAAGTTTAGTTATATTAACGTCCGTTTTAAAGCAACACTAGGGCTATTTTGGGACGGGCCTCGTAATTTTGAACCGCGGTCAAATACTGAGAACGACATCAGAGCTGTCACCCACCTCCCCAAACTTCCACACTAAACCTGGGGAAGGAAGTTTGGCCCCAACGGATTTAACGTGCATCAGACCCACTTACACGACGGTTCTTCGATGGAATCGGGTCTCGAACCTGAAGACCTCCGGTTCTGAAGCCGAGACCTGGCCACCGTGGCCCTCGTAAATTGAATAAATATTTTTTAGTAGATGGGAGTTTACATTCGAAGCATGTTTGATGGATAAAATATGCTTAGAGCTGTGTTGATACCAATTTATTTGAGTAAATTAGCAAAGTATCAAAAGTAACACTTGATACATTTCGATAAATATTTGAAACCGTTTTTTTACAAATCAACAACTCAAGACGGCTGAGTAAAATGAACTCTACCCATTGTTTCGGAAATTCCACCTGTCAAGGAAATATGTAAGCTCTTTCGCATAGCCTACACAGACCATATGTAAATAGACAGCATGAGTAATACAAGGTACATTCACCTGCGATTTTAAACAGTAATAATAGACCTATTAAATTGTTGTTTGGCACTAGACACGCATTCTTTGTTTGAACAGCAGAAGGTATTTTTATGCGCAAAGGAATAGTGAAAGATGCGTCATATTTGCGCACTGTCTCTACAGCAAATATTAGAGCTTAAAAGGTACGTAACCTGTTTAAATGAATTGCTCGCGAGTTTCTTTCTACTGCATTCAGTTATTTGATTCGTCACTAGGTTACTGTGCAATAAACCTCGAAATTCATTAGGAAATATCAAACTAATTTTATACTGCATAGATATAAATCTATATAATTTCCTTAATTGGTATGCAAAGGCACTTTTATGTGAAAAGTAAAAGAAAAAAAGGTCTCATGTATTAAAAAGTGTTTTAAAAAAACATGTATTTTTATCAATATTCAGGCAAAATAATATTATAGAGAAAAGGCACCACAGAAAAAAAGCGAGATTTTTTGTTTAACCAGTTAACTGCTTTTGACGAGTATATTTGTCATGGAAAAAGTAAAACATTTTGCGTTATGATGAGTTTATTCGTCATTTGTAATAAGTAGTGATAATTTGCAATCTGAATTACAGTTTTATAAAAACTCAAACATATTCGTAAATTTCAAGATGTTTAAAATATTTTGAAACCAAGTCGAAATCAAAAGAACAAATAAAAGATTATTATGCTTTGTACCATGCTTTGTCAATACTATTCTCTAACATCGAATTAAAATAATAGATTCATTTTTTATGTTTTATTTCGTTCATATGTAAAAAATGTAGGTTAGTTTAAGTAAATTTATAAATGTAATTACTGAAATAAAAAATAAAAGTCATTTCAACACAACATAATTTCATATTACACATACACTCTGTTTGACGAGTACACTCGTCATCGCTAAATTTTTGAGAAACAATTTAGATACGCATTTCCGAAGAGATCGAAACAATTAATTGGCTAAATATAAAATTTGATTAAGTTATCTCAAACAATATTTCATCACGGCACAATGGACGGACCCCGGTTGGCAAGTTACCAAAATTTTCACATAATTAAATAAAAAAATTGATTCTTGTGTTAAATTATTAATCCTTTCAAATTTGATGCGATTCCCACATATAAAATTTCCCAATTCAAATAGAATCCTAAAAAAAATTCAGTATTGGGAGTGGTAAACAACATTAATGAAAAATTCCTTCTGATTATTTCTTTAATTGCGAAATTGCCAGAAATGCTATTAAAGTGAAATTATATCGAATGGACACCGCAATGATGTATTTTATAATATAAGAAGGAATGATGTTTGTTTTAATACCGCCCATTTCCATAATTTTTTCTATCAGAAAGCTTACAGTCGTAATGTATCAGAAGGAACAAACTTTCTCGAATACAAGCGTCATAAATATGTAATAATAAGCATTTCAAATTTTAAATAAGAAAAATGCTCGCCTGAAATAAGAATAAAATAAACGCAAGAAATTAATTTGAGTAATCAGTGCTGAAGAAAGTATACTCGTTCAAGACCGTCGTACACAAGTAGGTGAATTACTATTTTGTTACCCACTTCTTTTAGAATGTGAACAACAAACAAAATACTAATGCACTTGTATGTGACAAAATTCTTAATCAGCAGGTATAGACAGCATCATGAGAAATTTGAAGTTCTTAGCAGCATTTAGCAATTTTTCTGGCATTCTGGAATTAGTGAATCACGATTAACATGACAGATTTTGTGGCATAAAAACTTCATAAAATTTACTCAACCTTATCAAAATTTACAATTACTTTTAAGACGCATGTAAAAAAAGTAATTAAAATTAACAGTTTATTTCATCGAAACTATTAACATTTTTAAAAAATGCATTAGTAGAGTTAATTAGGAGGTGTCTATTTGAAATGTCGATCAGCAGGGCGTTCATTTAAAGGGTTCAGACCTGCAAATAGCTACCGATCTTATGTATTTTCGACAAGTCTTGCATGAAACCATGGAAATGAGATAAGTAGCTTTTAATAACAGATGTGAGGCTAATTTAATTTTGCTTTCAAAGTCTTTTCTCCTCACAAAGTGAAAAAAGGTTTTAAAACTACATTCATTTAACAACGTATATACTAAGTTTCTTAAATTCCTTTTTTTTATATTCTTTTTTCAATTTGCTATTTAAAATTGCTAAATTATTTAGCCGAAAAATCTTTTCATAAATCTGTTTATGTCCGAAATATTTTTAATTATCGCCGTCATACCAATGTTTATGGAATAACAGATTGCATGAAGTAGGAATTTTGTCAATTGAATTCAATTTTATGCTAAATTTCAATTTTGTTTTTGAAACTAAAATGATTTTTCCCACTATTTATATTTATTTCGAATGAAAAATTGAACAATATTTCTAAAATCGATTTCATTTAGAGTTGCGATTTATAGCTTTAAAAAAAATTAACTCTTTTGGCAATAAATTAGCATAGTGTTTTAATATCTAAAAAGCTTTACTCCTTTAAATTCACCCTTCAGTTCCCCAAATAAATCCTTTCTTCGAAGCCTATTTTCTCAAGTTTACGTTTCGGAAAATGCAAAGAAAAGAATCGAGTTTCACGCAACGCGCGCCGCGGAGAAATGTATCGAAACTAAATTCCCCTAATTAAGAATCCGTTACTTCTTAAGAAAGTGTTCGGAAAAGAGGACCAATGATTATTAGCACTTAAACAGCACTCTTTTTCACCCAGTTCCCAAACAAATCCCTGCACATCTATTTGGCGACGCTCTTGCATTTAGCTGCTGTCAAATAGGCAGAATAAGAAGTAGCGACATTGTCTTAAGAGCAAGAAAGCCTAGCCTAACTCCTTTACAAATGTCTAACATTATTATGAATAACGAGATACTTTGTTCAGCAGGAAACTTTTTATCCTCTCGCTGGTGTGATTTATTTCGTTTGCACTCAATGATCCGAGGAACTGAAATAAGGCCTCCGATCATCTAAGACACGGAATTTTCCTACTTCTTTTATCAGGGCCATAATGCGAAACGATTTTAGAAAAAGAAACGAGATCGCCTTTTAAAAGGGAAAAGAAATAATAAAGGGTACTTCTTATTTCTTTCATTATTTTAAAGATATCCCTTTAAGGAGATGAAGTAATGATATTTCTTAAAAATGATAAAACATGTAATACCTCATTGATTAAGTATCTTCCAACATCTCCTTCGCCATCATTAAGATATAAAATATTTAGTTAATAGACGATCTTTCGTTAGTCATTTCACTCATTATTTGGTAATTTTGCCTACTGATTTAGGAAGACAAGATTTACAATATCTCAGCTTAAACACAGCAGGGAAAAAAAAATTATACTAGTACGCAAATATTCCTCGACATACATCTCAGTGTTAGAGAAATACGAAATAATCTAAAGAACCAGTCTGTAGCAGGATTGATTATAAATACATTTGTAAATACCATTGAAATACAATTAGAATAAATTTTAAATTCTGTTCATTTTTGATGTCATTTAATACAAAAGATTCAATATTTGATACAATATAATAGAATCACATTTTTCCATGCCTAATCAATCCATTCCTTTTCATTGCAATTTTACAAATGAATTAAACTTCCGTTAATAAATCATCCCAATAAATGCACCGATTATATAATTTTTTTTTTATTTTCTTTATTTTATTACTTTCACGTTTTTCCTTTTTGAATAAAACTTTGAAGAAAAATTCTCTATTTTGAAATATCAAACCTTCTGACTGGCAATTTAAAATGACATAAAGAGCCAAGAACCACTACAAGTTTTACCGAATCCCCTAAACAATCAGTCGTTGACGAGAAACTGCTACCAGAAAACATATCGTCCAAAATGTTATTAAGCTAAATGCCATGCTGAGTGATATAGCCAGATCCCTTAAAAAGAACATTTATTTTTTCCCGGCCTCCTATCGCCAGTGAATCACCATGAAATTAGCAGAAAAGGGGGGGATAGGTATATAGGATCACCAAATTTACGTACAAAGCGATGAATGAGAACCCCAATGGCCTCCGACAACAATGGTAAAACAGGGAACTGTAATTACGGCGGCAAGTTGCGACGCTTTTAAATGAATGAATTCGAAATTTTTTTTAAAAAGAGAAAACAGATTTCCAGAAATGGTTGACATTGGTGTTCGCTGTGAATTTATGCTTAAATAGATTGGAAAAACGGAGGAGGGGAGAAATGTATATGAACTTCAGTCTCCAAAATTCACAATGCTACTAAGTGAAAGAGAATGCACCTAGAGACTGATATTACGTTGTAAGTTATTTCCACTGTTAACGGTCAAGATCTGAATACCAGGACAGCAAAAAAGATGCGATTTAATTTAAGAAAATTATATATTATTTAATTATTATACCATTGATTAAAAACTTTCCTTAAAGCATACTTAGGCTGTCCGGAAACAAATGGTGCCAAATAGTTTTTTCGAAAAATACGCAACCTTTAAACAATGTAATTATACGCATTAATTGAAAATGTATTGCGAGGTAAATTAGATAAAAAAAAATCGAAGAAAAAAATTCACACTCGGTTTAAGAATACTCAACTTTTTCTGGAGCAACTATTTACACACAGATGGCAAGCACGATCTGTCTGAATTTTTCTGTGCAGTCGGCACTTGGTGAAAGAGAATAAATGTAACGATACTGACAGACATAGCAAATAAATGTTGCAAACTTTACTCGTGAAAAAAATCTAGAGGGTGAAGTTTGCATCTTTCTTTCAAACTTCTCTGAATATACTACCTCCCAATTCTCTTTGTCGTTAGATCATGAAAATGAGCCACATGTCTATATCTTTTCCTTGTCAGCAGATAGCATTATAGCCAAAAATGGACACTGATAATTATTTTGAGACATACTATGAGTAATAATTTCTAAAACAATTGAATTTGTTGGTTCACTCGTATTTCATTTTATATAAAATTTATAGCAATAACATTTTTTTTCTTTTAAGAATAAAAAAAAAAATTTAGTTACTGGTATGCCATATCTAACATGCTAATAAAAAAATAATGGTTATATTAATTTTATATACTCTAGTGGAGAATTTGTTTCTATAAATGAATTATATAGATAGCTTATATATCGGTAATAAATAATAATCCCACAGCAAGTTACAACAGATAATTATTATGAGTAACCATACTTTTAAGTAAACTCACTTAAAAAATTATTATTAGTCTTATTTTCAATTACTGCAAAAGTCAAGAAAAATTACTTGTATTCACATGTTACTAATAAATTATTATTTGGGTAGCTAAAAGAATAACATTTCTTCTTTGTAGAATAATTAAGACACACAAAAGTCTCAAACTTTTACGAAGCTGTTAAATTATAATTACACAGATAATTATATATAAGGTTGCTTAACTCAAAAGGAAAGTAGCAAAATTAAACTACGTATAAAGCTTAGCAATAAATTAAGTACAATCTAAGCATTTCTTGCTTTTGTCCTCTGAATAATAATAAATTTAAGAAGGAAAGTGGCTTTAAGTACTAGCTTGTAAATTAAACGGAAAATCATACTTCCCTTCCCTATCTTTTTTTCATTTTAACGTATGGACGTAATATTTTCTTTAAAATCAGTTTCTCCATTCTTATAATCGGTTAGGTTAGGATGTTTTAAGGTACAAACCTATTCTATTTTTAAGTATATATAAAGTAACATAAATTATTCAACTGTTTTAATTGTATCATTGTGGGTAAGATTTCCTTTTCACAAAAAATGATTCAAGTAGTATCATGATAAAAATTTCTCAAAGTAAAGACTCGTGAAAAGCCTAATTAACAATATCGATTCAGACGCGACCGAACTTTGGATTCGGTTGTTTGAAGTCTTAGACATCTGCAAAGACGGGGATTTTTTCCCCCTTTTATCCTCAGAGAAATTGTCTTCTACGGAAAAACTTAATCGAATTACTTTCAGGGGCGCCATTGGAACATTTAGTGAAATCCAAACATTATTCAGAATTTGCAATTAATTCTTGTCAAGTAGTTTTAGAAAATATCGACTCCCAAAGTATTTTCTTATCCACAATCATTATTTCCTAAACGGATTGTATATCTGCATGTCGAGACTCACGAATACCAATTGAATGAAAGTGGAAATTATAAAAAGCTCGGATTTATTCAGAATTTTTTTTTTTTTTTTTGTGTGTGTGTGTGTGTGTGTGTGTGTGTGTGTGTGTGTGTGTGTGTGTGTGTGTGTGTGTGTGTGTGTTTCTTGCCACAAATTGAGGAATCGTTTGAAGAAACGTTCAAACCGTAATGTTTAAAGATGTTAATCATGCTTTCGATGGCCTTCGACTACTGACAAACAAGTAACAGATTAAATCGACTCAAGAAGGTGAAAGAAAGGCTTATAAAGGAAGGCCAGACAAGATTTCTTTTTTTGGGGACTTTCTCAAGGTGAACGCATTTTTTGCCAATAAAGTTTTATACTTCTTAAAGATACATAACCAAAACATTTCGTAAAGAAATATTAAATAATTTTTTTAAATTTATTTTCTCCAAAACAAATATAATCGAAAGAAAAAAAACCTGTAGTTCTACGAATGATTAAGAGGATTTATTGACTAATATTGCATTACTAATTAATAAAAAGCTAGTGCTTTCATTTGATTTGGAGATTTTTTTAAAACCACAATTTATTGGTAAATATAAATGCTGAAATTATGTGTAACTTTACTGTAAAACATAATTTTCAACATCATGAAGCAATGCTTTAAACTCTTTTTTTAATGTAAACCTTTTTTTTTTATATGAACACCTTAAGCCTTATCCCACGATTAACAGCCATTGGTCTAAAATGGGGAGGAAAAAAAAAAAAAAAAACGTGACACTAGTTTTTAATTGTTTACTAAATGCTCCTTTTCATTCAAATTCACAAAGAAAATCAATATTTAAATGCTTCTTCATTTAAGAAAAGGAAAGAATTTTCACTTTTTAAAACTTATGAAAAATGTATGCCATCAGTTAAGCGATGTTCAGAAGTCAGGATTTTTATTTTTCTCACTATGTATAAAAAGCTCATTTTCGTATACTTGTTTCCAACTTTTGTAAAATCCAAAGCTAATATTTTTTTGCTTTAATTTCACATCAGCACACATTAATAAGTTGACAAGCTGCAAATTAGACTGGAATATACTCGGTTTAAATGAAATTCGTTCTAATGAGAAATTATATAATGTGCAACATTTTGAAAGTATATATATCTTCCAACTTTAAAAGTATACTTACCAAATTCATGTAAAAAAAAAGATTACCAATAATCTCACATGTACTTCTTTAATGCTGAAGATTTTCTCTGCATGTTTGCTAGGAGATGCAAGTAAAATTTGATACTATTTAAAAATGTATCTATCATTTCTTTCAAATTGTTTTCGACAATTAAATTCCACTATTTCATTATTTATCGACCGAATATTCTTATTGTATTAAAATACATTAGTTAATTGTACTATGCCGTTTACATTGCTTTATCTATGGTTTTCCGCATCTGTAATAAGAGAGTTAATGAGCATACAATCCCTCAAAAGGTCAATTTCCAGTTATAGCTAAACAGAAACTATACAGGCCTGTTATACCAGTAATAAATGACCCCAGTCAGCTCTAGTGTGCCATTTAATTTAGAAGGGGACATGTGAAGGATGAGCAACCCATGGACTACTCACCATTAATAGAACCGTATCTCTCTGTAATGGGCGAGAGGGGCAAGTTTTATTAAATAATTAAATTACACAACTAATCTAAAAAAAGCATAAATAGAGAAATGGCGACTCGCAGTGTTATGGAAAGGGGAGAAAAAGGTAAATATATTAATTAGATCTTCTACTAATATGAATGATGTAATAGAATCTGATCGATTAGTTAAATTGCAACACTCACAGAATTACATTATAGCAATTCCAGCCACTAACTCTATTAGCCGAAATTTACATATAGGGCCGGAGATGTGCTGTCTGATTGGGAATTTAAAATAATTTTGACAATAAATATTAAAATGGCGTAAAAAGAAAAACAGCCCATTAAATTACAAGTTTTTATTAAAATCAAATTCGATTTATGGAATTGTCTTGTATTCTGTTCAAGCGTTTATTATCGTATTGGACAGAACAGATAATAACTGCGATACCCAAAAGAAATGGCGTTTGGGGAAGTGAACGCATTAGGCTTAAAATGTTTACTGATAAATATATTGCCATTGATAATTTTATTTTGTAGGGAAACTATGTTTTCTGCTCTAGATTATTAGGTATGCTACTTTTTCTTTAGGAACGTTCTGTTAAATAAATGGAAGGAAAACAAAAAATTCACTCAAACAAAATAAGAATCATTCACTTAACAGGCAGAAGGAAATGATTTGGGGTTATTGCTGGGTAAACTTCATTAATTCTTTATCCATGTACCATTTTATTGAATGAAAGCAAAATCGCAGAATATTTCTTATTTTACTGGTCAAAATTAGCTTAAAAAACGGATCACAGCATTTATGCATCATATCAGTATGGCATGAGGAAATTTTTAACAGAATAAACAAATTTTCTTAAATCACATTTCGTTTTACTAAGAAGTTTAGTCCTTAGCTATACAGTATTATTTTGTGCATGATTTTGCATTCTGTATCATTTGTCTACTACATTTTGGGTACTTTTACACTATTTTAATAGCGTAAGGTTTTCTTTGTTTAGAAATACTTCTTGTCTTCGCCGAACACTTTTCCTCTGTTGTAGAAATGAATGTTCAGATTCTGTACCATACTATAAAAATTAAATAGCATATAATCGCTAGTTTAAGGAAATTTTAAAAAAAGTTTAGCAACACAGTTATTAGCACACGACAGAAATTACGTTAAATAAATACAAAAAAGAGTAATGATTATTAAAGGACAAAGTATGTTTTAAAAATAAAGAAAAAAAAATATCAAACTTTTCCTTTCTTTTTTCAAATCAGTGAAAGAAACTTTTCCTTGAATTGCCATCAAATAATTTTAATAATTTTTATACTCAATTAGCAATGTTTTTATAAAATCAAGATTTTTCCAAGACGCTGGATAATTAAATGGAGGTTTTAACGACATTGTTACCTAATTGAATTCATTCACAAAGCTCTGAAGGCTTAATTTAGATTAATTATTATTTAAAAAGCTTTTAGACTTAATTAAAACAGTAAAAACGTTAGCGAATGTAATCTCGGCAAATTTTGACACATCCTTTATAGAAGGAATTAAATCAATGCGAAAAGAATAATTGCCATTTTTAATCCTTTGTTTCTTTCTTAAATTATGAGAAAACAGAAAAATTATTATTTCCAAAATTAAAAACTGTTAAGCATTTGTTATGTAATGTGTATTGCGTTAAATTAAAATATTGTTTCAATGTTTTACTTTTAAAGAATTAATTCTAATTATGTTTAAGGCCTTATATTAAATTCTTTCCGGCAAGAAAGCATAATACGCATTAAAAAAAGCCAGTTTAGCTCCAAAACATAAGAGTTTCGCCGAAACCGCATTTTAATGTACTAAAAAATACATCTGATGAGAATATTTTAATGTACTAAAAAATACATCAGATGAGAATCTGGTTCCACCTTTTCGCTTTTAAGACATTTTTTGCCACTTATTTCTCTGTTTAGTTCTGAAACCAAATTTCTAAGTATGCGTCGATAATTTGAAAGAAGAATTTTTCGTACCACTAGTTCAAATTCACTTTTCAAATCAACACTTAGTTAAAACAGACAATTCACTTGCTGATCAGTGTTTGATTTTGGTCACAAACGGTAAGAATCTCGAAGAATATTTCGAATGGAGCGCAAGATTTCCATAATAATAATAATAATAATAAATCGTAACAAAAATAAAATTAAAAAAAAAATTAGTGAATACTTATCTTATTTAAGATTTCAATAAATAACAGCTAGATGTAGACATTTGTTCACACATCAGTTGCTAATTTGACTGTTTTTGTTTGAAAACATCATTAGTATAGATTAGAATACAACCGCGCCAATTTCAACTACATTTCCTCTCACTTATTCATATGACCAAAGTTCACTGTGAATTTTGGACAAACACTTGACCGAGTTGGCATCCCTCCGCTTAAAAATTCCACACCAACGAGAGGACATTTAAGTGAATAAGCAGCACGCCAGGTACACGGTTCGATGGATTTTGATTTTGGCCTTCGCGATCCCGAAGCTCCGACTGTGCATGGATATGTGATTATACAGTGCGACTGTACATGGATATCAGGCTAAGCAAATACAAAAATTTAAGTGTTTGGGAAAGAAAGCCTTTGAAAAAATAATTCACGATTCCAAAAAATACTCTAACATGGGCCGGAACATTGTATTTGTTTCATACAATAGTAAACTCTATCAGTAAATAAAGTAATCAAAAGTATTGCTTTCGAAACAATAGCTCATGACTTAACATAGGACTAAAACAAAAAAGGCATCTTGATTTTTTTTCTTAATAAATAAGGGTGATATAATTCATGCTCTAGATTAAACGAAAAAGGTTTAAAAAAATCTTAGTATAAATATAGAATACAAAATAATTTAAAAATAGTATGATGGAAACATCCATCTTCAAGCAAATTTACATATTAAGCTCAGTACAAAATCTTCAATGTCCCTCTCTTCTGAATTTCCATATTCATTATCGCTTTTTTTTAGCAAAAAATCTCAGATTAGTTATAAAAAATATTCAAGAAATCGCACGAATTCTTCCAACCACAACAAACAGCGGAATGACAAGTTCAAACCCGCTATAATAATTTCGACATTTGATTTTTTTTTATAGCCGCGTTCCTTATAGTGGTGAAAAAAATTTCCAGCAACAACCAATTTACAGTACACCTGTTTTGAATACAACTTTCAGTTCACTAAATGTTATGATGGAAATTTCCAACATCATGCAAAGAAGGATTAGCAGAAAGATCCACAATATCAAAACACTGTGAGGAAATTCCAAAATATTGAGAATATCAAAAATAACTTTAAACGGTTATAAAAAAAATATTACTAAAACCACTGAGGTAAAATATGTAAACTATCAAATTTTCATTAAATTATAAAGAAAAAGTATTTTTCTTAGCCAATTATTAAAAAGCTGTTTTCCGGAGAAGGCTTTTTGCTTAGAAATCTTCAGTACATATTTTTATCCGACAGTGCGCTATCTTTCCCCATTAATTAATATTTATGCCTTTTTTAATAACATTATGGAAATAAGATTATTTTATAGCTGTTTGAGTACAAGCCTTCAAATAAAAGCAGACGCATTCACGAGAAATTCCATTTTACACGAGAGCAAACATATGGTTTATTATACATTAATGGAAAACAAAAAGAACTTTGTAATCACGAGTGGAATCAAGTTGAAATAAGTTATAACACAATGACAAAGCAGAATGCAGTCCTCTGCACACAAGCCCGCATGGATGAATGCAATAAGCGAAGGCCGCGTTATCAAAGATGGATCTTAACATATATGTTATGCTGAAAAACATCAAGAAGGAAGAATAAAAGCTCGCCTCCCATCAGCAAACTAACAAAAAACGTGCTCAGCAGAATATATCTTCTAGTAATTTCTTCTGCGAAAAGAGAGGGGTGAAGGGGGAAACGAAATCAAACAGATGGAAGGGAAAAGAAAAACGAAATCTGTCGTCCCCTTCTAACCAAAACAACAATTTAGAGTCACGAATCTGGCAGCAGAAGTCAGCACCCCCTACCGACAAACGAGGCCACTTTTCTGGGACGGCAAAGCAAATGAACTGCAAATAACAGGGCTAGCAGTGTTTGTTCCAAAACTGCCTTCAACACTCCTAAATCACGTTTTAGACTTGAAAAGTAAGTATGTGGAGTACTCGGTAATGTCAAAATGGTAGGTTTCGTCTTGAGTTTTTATTTGATTCTTTTTTTCCTTTTATCAGACCACTTTAGGACTAGATGGGGAGATTTTCGACAAGATTCTGCCGATCTTCTCTTACAAGTTTCACTTTCTGTGTGTGAGCGCGTAATGGTACAAGAGAGATAGACGAAGATATCAAGTTTTAATTTTTGTTTGGTTTACTTCAGTGTCAGAGAAAGAGTATATGTTTTCTTGTAGGAAATGATAAACAATATCGAAAAAGATTATTTTTTTATCTGAACTTTTTACTTTTCCAATTAAATAGAGTTCTTTGCTAGGTAGTAACGGAATTAAAAGAACAACGTTTTTTCGGTTTATTATAAGTATACTTTACTCAAGTCGAATCAAGAATACACGACCATTAATAAAGTTTAGAAATACAATTTTAGCTTGTAGTAATATCTTTAATTGTTAAATTACTATAAAACAATTTTTTTTTTTTTTTTTTATTTCATGAAAATTTTAGAACGGAAAAACAATGATTACTCGTAGTAAACAAGAATGAAAAGTTTCTGCTCATTACATTAAAATCACGAATCGAATCTAAATTCTATATATTACATGAACATAAAAATTCAAGATTAAAAATAACGTATACAATAATCAGGAACTGAGGAGTAATAGTTTTATTATATTTGAAACCAAAATTTTCGATTTTGATTTCAAACGCTATAAAACTAGGATTCTTCAACAGGATCCCATTTCAATAGAAAATTCTCCGATGACAGTATCTCTCATTTTGAATTTTTCTAAAATAGTACGTTTTTTCATTCCATAAAGACGAGTTTAAGTATAAAACTTTATTTTATATGTTTTATTACTTAAGTATTCATCTAAATATATCATAAAAGATAATAGAAAACAAAGTTTCAATATCAAAATCTATGAAATGCGCTGAGCAAACTGGATCCAATTATTTCTAGAGATAGTCGGTGCATATAAAAATTCAGAAATTCACACTCATAGGTTCGTTCTTTCAGCCGAATTTAGGCATTTGAAATGGTCACTTCAAAAATCCGCAAATATTTAGAATATTTTTTAATTTAAAATATTTCATTAAAAATTAGAAATTAAATTTTTTTTTATATGTTAAATATAAATAAGTGCTTTTCAATGCTTACTTCATTTCATCAAGACGAATCACAAAATCTTTATCTCCTGAAAAACGGTTAAAAATGGAGGATGTTTCAAAAAGTGTATTAGAGTATTACTTCGCATCTCACTTTCATTAACATCATGAAAATATTTCAGTAATAAATCTCGCAAATAATATTCGCTGCACAGCGAAAAAAATAAACATCACTTCTTGATACAACATTACCTGATAAACCATTAAATAGAAATCAATAAATAAGGTTCTTTTATGAAACTATCTCAAAAAAAATTGACGATTAAAAAAACCCCCAAGAAAGTTACATTTGTATATATTAAAACTCGATACCAATCAATATTAATGTGTTGCGGAAATGATCTGTTAATAAACTTTGAATGAACGGGAAACTCATCCTAAAAATCTTCATCCCTTCCACTCACCCCAAATAATAATCAATAATTCGTAACAAATGTTCTTTATTGATTCCTTCTTCATTTTCGCAGATCTTCAACTCCATTAAACTTATCGTACTGATTCGATAAAATTGCATTGTCGATTCGCTATCACAAGAAAACTCGAAATCATGTACGAAATTAAGCCACTAAATTACTTCGACATCGAAAATATGTTCCTGAACTTTCATTTGGAGGGTGACTTCTTAATTAATTTTACTGTCTCTTAGAGGAGAACTATTTGCCTGGAAAGTCGATATGCACCGTTACTTAAAAGCAAACTGAAAAACTGGAAAAAAAAATCAGATTTTTTTCCATATCGAATCAGATTTAATCATCATATCCATGGCGCAGTGAAAATAATTCAAAAGCGGAATAAAAATATTTTTGCTTGCTCTTTACAGATAATGGTAGAAACATTCAAGCATACAGTTAAATTTTTGGAATATATCTTGGGGGGGGGAGGGTAACATTTTACCAGGCAGCCTTTTTGAATGTGATAATTTACTTCTTAACTTAACCCCTTGTATCCCCGATGGTATTTAAGATTATCTCCTTAAACAAGCTCTCGGTTTTATAGGGATCCTTTTTCTTGGCGGAATTCATATTAACATTAATAGCGTAGTTCCAACACTAAGTTGTAGATGTCAGAAATTAAAAAAGAAAAATGTAATTAGTAATTACATTTTAATTGATTCCCCTCTTTTTTTCAAAGGTTATCCTAACATCAAAATTCATGTAATAAAGTAAAAAGATGTTAGTGACCAGACGCTCCGAATTTTGATTCTCCCGGATGAACGTCTCACAATACCACCAAGTTTTTTTTAAAGAAAATAGTACATCAATTATGATAAAATTTAATTATTTACAAGATGTCAGTGTTACAACACTAACTTCTGCAGAATTCGTCCTCCCATTCCCATAGAAAAGGATCACTTACATGTGTTAAATGGGAATGTATCATTCTTTAAAGGGAATTAGTAAAATGGATTATTTACGGTGCTTTCTATTCCTTTTTAAAATTTTGTCATTGACATAATTGGATTATCAAATGGGCAAAAATAACAACTGCCTAGGAGTCCCGACCCTCAAGATTGAGGTACTTTCATGGTTATCTAATTGTATGCCCACATTTAACATTGTGGTTTTCGGTCATATATTTCAACACATTCAAATTAAAATCAAGAATTGCCGAAATTTTAAAAAATTCTTAGGAATTCTTTTCATGTTTTCAAAGTTATTTGCCCTTTTTTTCAATGGATCGATTGACTTATAAGTCAACAATTTTTACAATTTTAAAAAAAAATATATTTTTTTATAACCGAGATGCTGAAACCAACACTCTAGAAGGCGCCCTCAGTAAATGCTTTGTTATTTCAGTTTGTCATAGGTGCTACGTCAAAAGACTTGCATATAGATTTAATTAAAATCCATTCAAAGTGTGGTTGAGGGAATTTAGAAAAAAGGGAGACACGGGAGCTTCGACTTTTGGAATGCCTAGAGGCTCTGCACAGTTTAATCCGGGCCCGATAATTAACTATTGCTTTGCTTTTAAATTTGGTTTTGGATTTTTTCCCCTGTTCTTCCCTCACCTAGCAGAGCGGATTAAAGTTCAGAATATCTTGTCGCATTAACTGCAATTAAATGTCATTTTTAGATTATAAATCTTAGATTTTTCAAAAGATATCGGCTTACATATTATATTGCGATGCAAATCGATGGTGAATTTTCAACAGACTGATATTTCGAAGAAATTCAATATTTTTTCTACTGATTCGACAGAGAACTGGATTAAACAGAGAACTACCTTCAAAAAGAAGAATGCTGTTTTAAGTTATTTCTGATTACGAGCAAACAGATCAAATTCAAATCTAAGTGTGATCTTCCGTTATGATCCAAAATTCCTTTAACTCTTTGATCAGTATTTAATAAAATTTACAGCATCTTAACTAAACAAGCTCTCAGCCTTTTCAGATTCGTTAATAATAAAATGTTTACATTTTCTGGAAGTGTCGAGTCAATGCAGAAACATTTTGAACTAACGAGAAGCAAGTCTTCAAAAGAGCTGATGCATTCAAGATACGCAATCATTAACAATTTATTAAAGAAATGTAGTATTACTACTAAAGTCGATCACTTGACGTTTATTTAAACATTAAAAGTGTGCGTCATACGCTATCATGTCCTCTTCCTATAAAAGATGCTCTCAATATTACGAAGTTAAATTGTCATAGCATATTTCGCAAATATCAAGTGAGCACGAATTCATTCCATTGAATTATAAATCTTAATGTAAGAAGCGTTGGAACAGTCAAGATATTTAAAACCTTAAAAATATAAATTTTTACGAAAGTAATGGGCCATTGAACGTAATCCCAAACTGAACTAAAATCCAGCCATCAACTTAAAACTGAAAATAATGCAAATAACTTACTCTCAAAATTACTTTTAAAATAATAGATCATGCTATGCTTCATTTGGCGCTTATTCCTGAAAAGTTTCATTTACTCCAAATGCACGACTTGATGAAATGTTGCAAAACTTTAGCATCCAATAATACTTCACGCCTATGACTTTATCAGTGCAGAAAGCATCAAGAAACATGAGATGCCAAACGCAAAAATCATTTTGTAATTTCAGCCATCCGATCACGAAATTCCAAATCTACCCAACTTAATGATTTCTTCTGCGCTCTCTGACACCACTGCAATAAAATAACAACCCCTCTACACCCATTCTGCAGGGGGGGGGTCTTGATAGGAGGGCTCGCATGCGGGGAGATTATACCCAGCCGAACAACGCAACCTATATGATATGATTGCAAAAAGGGGAACCAAAGCGGGATCCACTTGTTAACTACCTCAAAGTCACGTTTCTTCAATACTAGTCCTGTTGACTTCTTGACCGCTAGATAAGTCCCAACACCACGGGCCAAGCTTAAGTACATAAAAAAACAAATAACACATGCATAAATAAAAAGAAGAATTCTTTCAGCTGATTATGTATGTAACACGTTTAGCAGACTCGTCTACACTTCATTGCTCACGTTTAATTTGGGTTCAATTTATGGGCATGGTTCCCACACAAAATCCTCACATAAAAATATTAATACGGGGATAGATCTTCCCCGCGTTTGTTTTCTTTCTGCTTCCCTAACAAAGACGGCGAGCCGTTTTTATTGGAGTGTTAAGTATTGAAATAAAGCTTTGTTTATTCCGTTTCACTCCAAAGAACATTTCTATTTGGGGCACTAAACAGCGTTGTTTTAACCACCCAGAAGAAAATTCGAAGGAAAATATTTATTTTAGGGAATGTTATTTATTGAGGGAAATATTTTTATTAAGATGATATATATTGCTGGTACATTAAAGGGAAAATATTTATAGACAGCTAGCGATTGCATAAATTACTGTCTACCTCTGAAGTAATAAAAATTTTAGAACCTGTGTACTCCCAGTGAAGACGGTTCAACCCACAAATGAATGAGCATGTGCTGTTTTGCTCAGTGATCAAATTTTATGAGTTAAAAAAAATGTAATACGCGCAATAATAGAAAATAAATGCGCTGAAAACAAACGCAATTTCTTTATATATTCTTAAAAATGCACGAAATAAACATATTAAATTTATAAAGGAAGTTATTATTTTCAGGTGCAGTATCTACGAATAAAATGTAAAATGCAAATACTGTCAAATTCAAGATTCCTTATATAGGATATTTTTTCGGCAATCTTCCTTTTCCCTTCTTGTAGAGCTCCGTTTTTATGCTCTGGATTATGAAATTCATTTTTTTTTCCCTTGAACGGATACATTGGATATGTTAGGGTTTCTATCATCTGGTCAGGTATCCTAATAATTTAACTTCCGGAGACATATTTACAGAAGTGTTCAGTGATTGCACCACAAGTTTTTAATTTTAAAGAAAACCAAATTTCCGAACCTAACGAGTTCCATAGTTTAACATATGTCTAAATTATCATCATGGAATATCTCATCTGGCAGTTGTCAAAGATTTAAAGACAATATATTAATTCCTATAACTCCATTGACAAAATGCTAATTCAACATTATTCAAGGGAAGTTTACAGCTCTTAAATATTTGAACAAATCAGAGAGGTAACAGAATCCGAATATCGAAAGGAGGTCTCGCGTCTTGCTGTGAAACTTGAATCGCATGTGTAGTACTAGGCCTGAACATTTACTGAATTAAGCTTCTCTCAAGGCATAACTGAATTTCTCTAAAACTGAAATTTTATGGTGTTATCTTTTTAAGAATTTGTGTCTGCTAAACTAGATATTTCATTTAAATTTATTCCCTTTTCTTTTCCATTCTACCATTATTCCATTCTTTCTTGATCAGTGTCAAACATTTACAAGATCTTTTCTCAATTAACGTTACAATTGGATATATAAGTTTTAAATGGATAAAACTGACTTCAGATACACCCAGATTATTAAAAAGAAGATTTAAGGAAACTTCCATTTTAGTGTTTTGAAAAGGTACCTAAAGTTTTATTCTCTTATGCGCTGATGATGTCGAACATTTTCGTTACATGCTATCATTCATTTGTAGCAAGCTCACAAACACGAACTCGTAAACCTCCAGTGCTCAAGCCAAACAAAAATTTTTAAAAGCTTAGTTACCCCTTAAGAAAAAAAAATCCGTAATCCAGTCGATTTAACGTCATAAAGTTGCAAGATTAAAAAAATTCAGAATCAATTCATTTAAGATTTCTAGATTACAGCAAGTTCAGAAGGATCTGGTTCTTTTATGCTGAAGGTTAATCCTGTGAGTAAAGATAAATTATCTAGAATAAATTTGCTTAGTTTTAATTCTACAAAAATGCAAGAGTAAAAATTAGAAGAATAACAAACATCGTAGAATGAACTAAACTGATTAATTAAATGCACACTGTTAATACACTAGAGTGAAGCGATATCTATAAGTAAATAAACATTTCTTTTTCGTCAAAATAACGTCACTACCTGTAAAAAAAATTAGAAAATTAAGCAGAGAGAAATGCAATCAATCCCTAGATTATTAATAATTTCACAACTTTTTTTTTTTTAGAGTCAAATTTTTAAATTTCCAATTATATTCTGGAAAAAGGAGATTCTTTTAAAACGGAAGGCAGTGGCTTCTATTCCTGGTTTTTTCCCCTCTATGTGTGTGTTGTAAAGGTGTACATTTATGTTTGAGGTAGCTCATCATTTACTTCTTAAATTTAAATCAGTAATATTGTCCACTTTATGTCTTGAGAAAGATCTGCAATATAGTCTGTGAATCGAACAACAACAAACATGATTTTTTTTCCCCAGTAAAAGTACACTGAGTCTGAAGAAATAAAGCCACAGTTCATGTTAAAAATTATTTAGCATTTGTTCAATACTACTAAATAGTAGAAAACTGTGCTCTTATAACATTCTAATGCACACCCATTAATGTGCATAATATTTTGTCCTCGTTTTTTTAAATGATTGTATGATGCACCTGTGTACACAAACATCCATGTATTTGCCAGATTTGTCCTTGTTTTTTCCCTGTATGAATGGAATATAAAAGGCCATTGTCTCTAAACAGCCCCACTATTTCTTTTATAAACACTGAAAAAAAAATTTTTTTTTAATGTCGTATTTTTCTTTGTATGTTACGGTAGCAGTTCCAATATTTCTGAATTCAGAATTCTGTAGAAGACAGACATTTTTCGATTCATTTTACAATTTTAGAATATTTACGACGGCATTCAGCATTTTACAACTCAGAAGAAAATTTACGTAAAAATCGGATATTTATATTATCTAAGGTATTAATCGGCATATTAAATTTATTTGTTTAAATTAATTGAATTTATCTGTTATGTTAAATTATTTCAATTTCATTATATGGAAAGATGGGAAAATGTGCCTCGTTATTTCTGATAATTGATTATTACAGTAAGTGATCTTAGTGGAAATTAAAAAAATAAAAACTTTAAACATTAAAACTATACAGACACGTGTTCAGTTTAAAAACAAGTATGGAATATTCTAATCATCGGAACTTGTCATAGCGAATCGGAGGAAATCATGGTTAAAATTTAAGCAAACGATTGATTTATAATTAAAGAAATCTCCCACGTCAAATATATCACTAATTGTATTTCTTCCACAATAAATATGATGGCGACAATTTTTTGCAAATTAATATCATTTAAGAAAAAAAAATTACAAACTTATAAATTACCCTTATTTACTACAACATTATTTCAAAACAGGAAAAATAAACTTGCTTAATGTTTTGAAAAAAATCTTCAACCCATAAGTATAAGCATTTTTTTTAATACACTAGATACAAGATTGGTGAGCTTCTTTAGATGAAAAACGAGACTTCACGAGATTGGACAAGATACAATTTAAACAAAAGTGCTTCGCAGATAACTAGAACTGGCTTTGAAAATAGACTACTAAAAAGCAGCCTTCCTCACACCCAGAATTCCACCCAAGTAACCTTGAACTTGTTTCACAGTGCTGAGCGTTCATTCTATTAACTTGACTAACGAATAGGGAAAAGAAAATATCCATTGATAAACTAATATTAATGCCATTTTGCATGTTAACGCTGCTAGTTATAAAGTAGAGTGAACTAGCTACAATATCGACTATGGTAATCGCAGGCTAATTACTATCTTTCATCAATTACTTTGAAGGTAACAGATGTCCGACTTCGTTGAAAGAGCGCTATGTTTCAAAGTTTCGATTATAACACGCAATGTGATAATGTCGATAGGTACGTACAATACGCAATTGCAGAAGATCGATATGCTTGACGGAGCGTCGCCTTTACTGAATCCATAATGGCAACTCATGATAATGACTCAAGAGTAAATTTTTTTTTTTATCTTATTGATATGCATTAACGATCCAGAAATGTGCTCTAGTCAAATTCTGGAAATTTCTATTATCACAATTTGTTAATTCAAATCCGATAATTTAGTGAAATAAGGCATTTTAAAACTAATAGAAGTCATTCATTTGTTTTGCGGCATTCACTACGAGTATCGTCACTGAAAAAAATGTTAGCCCTTAAGGAATGAGGCATCCGAAATCACCTAAAGTAAATGAGCGAAAAGTGAACACGAAGGTGTGGCATTATGTATCAAAAGAAATAAATAAAATAAAATATGATAACAATTCAAACTATTACAGTTGAATTTATGACCTTGCAAAAAGAAATTCAAAGATGTTTCCGCTCATTTATTCAATTTCACGATATCAAGATTATTAAAAACTTTCAGCGTTCGGATCTTTTCAAAAATATTTTTGCTGTTCCAGTAAACAGAAATAATTGTTCGAATGAGCCAGATTATTAACCCCTTGCCTGCCGCGGGCGTATATATACGTCTCCCTAAGTCAATGTGTTAACTGTTCCTGGCGTATATATACGTCTTGCAACTATATACCTATACGTGGCACTGGGGACTGAATCTCACAAGTTATCCTCGGCAGGTAAGGGGTTAATTAATGCTAGAATCTCATTTCAAAATTTTTTCAGGAGAAGTATAATGTTTATACTAGCTGCATTGCAAATGTTTCAAGATTCAAATCAAAGTTGCTTGAATTTAATAGACATTTCAGAAATGACATTTAAATTACGAAATGTTTTTATCTCCTGCTCTCAAAAAAATCTACTCTGTGGTAATCTGGGGAGTTTTCAATTCTTCAGATGAACGTGGCGAAATATATATAATGTACATTATAATGTTAAAAATTTTTTCTATTCAATTTCGTAAGGCATGAATTTAGAATTACTGCAGACGCAAAAGAGAATTTGAGTTGTCTTGTAAAAATTCATTAGAAAAAAGAATTGAGCAGAGTAGAATTCATTGCGTTTCGGTTGCCACTAAAAGATGAAATATCCACTATCCATCACGCTGATAATCATATTCATTAAAAATTGTTAAATTAATTTTTATGCAACCTAAAATGTGTCTAATTTTTTTTTATTCAACCAATATAAAAATTATCGATTATTTCTCATGAAGTTTTACAAAGGTAGCATTGGAAAAAAAAAAAAAAAAAAAAGATTCAGCAATGACACCAAGAATCGAAAAAGTTCGGGAACTAATGGTGTGGATTAAAAAATACTTCTGAACGAAATGCCCCATATGATTTATGTTTATTAATAAAAAATATATTTATCCTGATGATGCATATTCATCTAAATTCATAAATTTAAGGATTTTACGTTATTTAATTTCTCGAATATTTTCAGTTTTTCTTTAACCTGTTTTCTCATTACATTTTAAGTTCTTTGACATTTTATAATGCAGCGATAAATCTTGTAAATTATCCAGTGATTGTTCTATTATCAATTAAATATACGCTTCATCGAAAGTATGTTATAAATCACCATATGAACCACGCATATATATTACGCATTCACATAAATATTTATCTTTCAAGTAGGCAAAGTTCATCACTAGTGTCGGCATGTTTAATACTTACTAACCTCAGTGAGATGCTGTTTTACAACTAGGCGATCGCCAAGGGGAATAGCAACAATGAGTTGCTTGTTCATCCATCCGACTGTCAGGCGTGAAAGAAAGCGAAAATTCCCCGAGCCGTTTATTTACTTTTCAATTTTCGCGTTCTCTTCACCTTCCTGTGACTGTACTGCGTGCTACGTCATCTTTCGACTAAGCGTGTCTACACAAACCAAGCCGATTGTCTCCTTTTCATGATCATTTTGTAGCAGTCAGTTTCGTTTTGTTCTTTATTTTAACCACTTGAGGTGAAATGACATGGGATGCACGTAGAGATGATTTTGTCGCAGAATCGCCAACGACGTGTTACACATGTCAGCTAGGTCTAACTTATTTTAAAAAATTACGAATTGCAAATATTAGAAAAATAATTACACTTTGCCAAGTATGAAGGATCGAGCTCGTATCCGTTTCATTACGGTCACTTAGTTATAATAGTATTTCTATTCATCGTGGTATTTCTTAAATAACAGTAAGTGTGCAAATAGAGGTCATGTAGTTAAAAAATTTTAATAAATATTTTTCACAATGTTACAAAATTTAAAATATATATAAAGTGAGTCATTAATATGGCATTAATAATTCATTCAAATGTTAAAACCAAATTGACCAGCTTATTCAAAGAGGTGTCTCTTAATGTGCACTGACGAGGGTTAAAAAAAAAAAAAATCTAAATTCGCCATTGACTATGCATTGACTAAGGTTCAAAAAAAAAAAATCTAAATTCGCCATTGACTATGCACTGACTAAGGTTAAAAAAAAAAAAAAAAATCTAAATTCGCCATTGACTATGCACTGACTAAGGTTAAAAAAAAAAAAATCTAAATTCGCCATTGACTATGCACTGACTAAGGTTAAAAAAAAAAAAAAAATCTAAATTCGCCATTGACTATGCACTGAATAAGGTTAAAAAAATCTAAATTCGCCATTGACTATACATTGTGCATCATGCTTTACAATATGGAGATGGTAATGCTTCCCAATGACATCGTTTCTTTGTGTATTGCAAGAAATATAATTATTAATTTCATGTTTTAATAGCCTTAATAGGATCAGAAATATATTTTCA
Source organism: Argiope bruennichi (assembly GCF_947563725.1). Taxonomy (NCBI): domain Eukaryota; kingdom Metazoa; phylum Arthropoda; class Arachnida; order Araneae; family Araneidae; genus Argiope; species Argiope bruennichi. Next base: position 124,426,142 of record NC_079162.1, read on the forward strand.
AATAGCAAAAATGAAATGTTATTTCCTGCCTCATGTATAATTTTTTAAAAAGTAAGCACATTATAAAATAAAATCAGATTTTTTCTATACAGAATGGGTGGAAATGTGGAGAACGGAAAGGAGAAAAAAAAATTCGTAAACGAATATAGATAAAAAAATTTGACACATTACGAGAAATAAAAATTCGTACAACTCCCTACTAAATGCCAAAAAATATAGGCAGTATAGTTGACATGTCAAATCAGAAGATAGCTCGACTACTAATAGAATAATTCATTTCATACTAGAATGGAGTTATTATGGAGCAAAGACCAAAGCTTCAATTCACGTAATTTTGTAAAGATTAATAACCCTATAAAAATCTAGTTACTAAACAGATTTTACAGTTAAAATCATTCCTTTTATTTATAAATAAAGAAGTGCATTTATAATAGTAGGAAAAAAGTGATTACCAGGGAAAAGTTTTAACGGAAAATAACTGAAAATTTCTTAACATTCAGTCGCTGCGATGCTATATGTTTAAACGACTAAATCACGAATATCTAACAAAGTATTCAGCTGTTTCACTTTGTCCTTAAAAGTTCCATTTCTGTTACAAAATCCAATATATCTACATTGTAGAGAAGAGAAATGATTGAAAAGAACTCACTGTGCAACAGGCCGAAAACTAATGGGAAAAGTAGACTCACCGAATGGAAAATCAAACTTTAGCTAAATTACGTTCAAGTATTTTTCGAATCGCAGAGAAAAAGTTCGGAAGAGATTACTCAGTTAAAACATGAAAAGAGTCAACTTGCAATTGTAGTGGGAAAATAGAGCATCCAAAAGAATCGAGATTGTAACAAATGGAGTGGCAGCAAAGAGGACATCCGTGAGGTTTGCCGATGAGAAGGCGAGCCAATGCGGAAAGTGGGATCTATTCTATCAAACGGAGAAAAAAAGTAAAGAAAGAAATGGTGACTGAAAACTCTTTGCGGCGATAAACAAAAGGGTTGTAACTTTGTGGGCGATCCGACATGAATGCCAATAAAACAAGGCTTATCAGTACTGGAATTCCCAGTTTTATTTCTTTCGTCTAACTTGCTGGAATAAGCTCAAAGGAATTGGAATAAAAGAAAAAAAAAATTACTTAACTGATACTTCAAAAGTATGTATCAAAAAGAATGATTAATTTCTATTTTTTTCATTGCTGATGGATTCAATTTCATTTATTAGAGAAACTAATGCGTGGATAATGAAAATATCTGACTAAGTAACTGCAGACTAATTTAATTGAACGTGTACTGTTATTTCCTAGATTTAGAAAATCCATTTTAAAACGAGCATTTAAAATTCGGTTTCAATTGATACAGCGTTTTCATTGATTTATTTTAACTCAAGATTGATTTATCTTTTCCTGAGACACTATTCTGCATATCGAATCTGAACTGTGGATTTTGATTTTAACCCTTTGCAGTCGAATGTCTTCTTTCAGTCACCATTCAAGACGGTGCATCATTTTGACATTTTATTTTTTAAATTTTTATTGTTAACAATACCTACAAAATGTTAAAACGCTGTGGATTTATTTTTCTGGGAAACAACTTAAAACAGTTGCATAGATTTATTTTTTGGTGTAATAAACAAGTCCATGTATTAATTGAATAATTACGCATCTAATTATCTTTCCGAGTGCAAAGTTAAAAACATCGCTTCCAATAATTAGGCTTTTCTTCAGTTTTGATCATATTAATGTTTAATTGATTTTAAAGAATCAGATATCAGCTTGGTGCAATTGTAAAGGCTAATCTTTTTTATTACATCATCTAATATTATACATTTTTTAATGTACCATATTCATTTATAATATAAGACTCATTTTGATTATTTCGAACGACTTTAGCAGAAATTACTTGCTCAAAACCGAATTTTAATAAATACTTCGAGCGAATTTCGAAGTGTTTAATATGCATTTGTTTTTAAATATTTATTTTTAGCATTTAGTTCTAATTATTTTATTAAAATTTAAGACAAAAGAAAAGCAGTTATTTATTAGTTCTAGAAAGAACTGATCAATTCATATGGTTCGACAGCAGCGAGTGCATTATTACGATAAATCCTATGGCGAAGCGATGAGAAGAGAAACGGAAGCGACGATAAAACAAAGAAGCTTGTGGTTAGCTAGGTTGCATAAACGCCAATAAAACAAAGCTTATCAAGCGTGGAAAGGCTAGTTTTATTTTCCCCGCAGTAATAAGTCCAATGGTCATCCACGCAGATTGGAAGGCAGAACCAAACAAAAGAGAAAAAGATTATTCCACAGATGCTGGCTTGAAAGAAAAATTGATGAATCGGATTAAGTTGGGAATGATGCAAACAACTTTTTCCACTGAAAGGATTGATTCACTGGAATACACTGGAAAGAGGATCGCAGACAACTAATAATAACGATGTGGCGGATCCGGATGAATTAATTTGGGAGGAAAACTTGCCTCTGGTATTTTCGAGACACCGACATTTTTCTTGGCGTTCAGCTATTAATATGAGAGCCGCGGATTTCTGCCAGTGGATATACCGAGGAAAATAAATTAAAATTCGCATTTATTATTCGCTCGGAGAAAATGAATTTTTCGGTGTAGGTATAACGTATCGGATTTTAATAAGCAGATTCTGTGATGCGACAACACATTTGTGGAATACACAGCTAGAAATGAAAGATTGATGAAACGGAATTTGTGTGGAATGAGACAGCTCTATTTCTTTTGATTAATAATGTTTTGAAAGAAACTTACAAAATATTATGCGAACAGAGAGTAGTAGGAAAAAAAAAGTCTGTAAAAAGAAAAAATTAATAAGATGCGTTTAGATTTAAGCAGTATACAAACAATAAAAATTCTTTCAAAAACTGCAACCAGAGGAGTAAACGCAATCGGAATTTTATTATATGTCAACAAGATTATATGTATAAATTTTTAACTAATAAAAGTATTGCATAAATTGAATATTATTCTGGAACAGTCAAAACAGCGTTTAGGGAGTTGTATCAAAAATTTTCCTCAGATTCTAAACCAGAAGATAATATCGCCATTTGTGACATAAGAACCTTATTTCCGTTCATTATTTAAACAATTCTATTCTCAATCCGGAGACTTGTACAAATTATGCATCTTATTTTATATAGATATGAACACAAAATATCCCCATTTATATAATACATTTTAACCAATTTACTGTTTTTGACGAGTATACTCGTCATGAAAAAAAGTGCAACATTTGACGAGTTAAGAACGAGAACGAGTTTATTCTTCAGGAGTAATACGTAGTAACAATTTGCAGTTTGAATTACAATTTTAGAAATATTCAAACATATTCGTCAATTTTCAGGCCAAGGCGAAATCAAAGGAACAAATGCTTTGCTCAATACCTTTCTCTAACAGCAAATTAAAATAATAAATTAATATATTTTTTTAATGTTTCTTTTCGTTCATATGCAAAAAATGTATGTTAGTTTAAGTAAATAAATAAGTGTGATTATTGAAATAAAAATAAGTCATTTCATTACAGCATAATTTCATATTACACGTACCCTGTGTTTGACGTCGTCACTCGTCAACACTAAATTTTTGAAAACAATTTAGATACGCATTTTCCGAAGAGGTCGAAACAATTAAGTGATTAAGGGACGCTCGTTCATTTTCATTTCAAATAAAAACAGTGTGGAAAAAAGGTGAGAAATTCGAACCGTCATCTAATGAATAATTTTTGTTGATATAGGATGGTTGGTGTTAAATGAAATTCTCCCATATTAAAAATTAAAACTGCTCAAAAAAAACGCAAGGCAACCTAAAAACCAAAATTTTATGTATCTCCCTCCGCACCCTTCTTACCACATTATGCCTCAAAAACCGAAGTGGCCAACAGAGCAACCGAACAAAGCTAAAGTTTTATTGTAACCGTTTTTCGACAGAATTTGCTCACTACCGCGGAAACTTCTATGGATGAAGATGTTTTCTATTCTCCTAGCACAAAAAGTAAAAAAGAAAAACGTTACCCTCCCACTCCCCTCCAAAAAAATCATTGCTCCTAAAAATTCTGTTCCCTGTCCTTAAGGAAACAGCTGACGATTGAGACAAACGACAAACCCCTGTGGCGCCACCTGGCGACAGAGTGACTGATAATGTTATAAATCTTAGATGACAATTTTCGATGATTCCAAGAGGCTTTTTTATCTTCTAAATTTATTATTGCTATTAGTATTTTTACGGCTAGGACTGCTTCGAGGTTAGGAATTTTTTTATGATAGCTGAAATGATTAATTGTTAGGATAGGCGAATATTTCAAGCGATTTGCCTTGAAGGCCTCCTATTAGTTACTCTAGGGTATCTGCATTGCTATAAAGCGATTCTTTTTAAAATTTAGGTCTTCCCAGTTTTTATGCTGAGCCAATGAAAGTGAAAGTTTCAAAAATGCATAACTGCCTCACGAATTCTTTTGCTAAACTTTCCATTTATTTTTCTGTCAATGTTTACTTTTCTTATTTAACTATACAAACAGACGAAAATGTTATATCTTTGCAAAATTTGAGTACAAGAAGTTTAACTGAGCAAATGAGTATAAAAAGACATTTGTAGAAAGAAGAATTGAAATAAACAACATCTGTAGTGCAAACAATTAAAATCAATTAATAAAACAAACATATTAAAATAGTTTGTCTTAGGAAAGCCATAAAATTGAATTTGCAAAGAAAGTATAGTTGTTTCGAATTTAACCATGGAAAGCAACATAAATCATTATTGTTGCCTTTCCTTCTCTTAAACATGTGTAAGCCAATTTAACTATCACTGGGATTTTTCGTTTTGTTTGTTTAATGCTATTTTTCACCAATTTTCATTTTCTACGATAAGATGAGACATTAATATGGGGAGGGAGACAAAGATTTTAATCCTAACCCCGATGAAAGCACCGGCAGATTCAACGGCACTGAGATACAAGAAATTCAAGTTGAAGATTAAGAAAATAAGATCAAATAAAAAATTTTCCCTAACATTAGCTCTCAGTAGTAAGTACGGAAAATGACGATATTGGCATTCATTGTACAAAATAATTTGGGCGTCAGTCTTCCTATGTAAACAGAACTACGCACCGACTGGTGTTTCTTGAGTACAGTCGACCACTTCGCCACCACTGAACGAAGCAGTATCGACAGGAGTTACCGACCGTGGCTAATGGAGGAAGGGATATATATGCCCTAGTTCCCATTCTTAAGGTGCAACACAAGGTCAAATTATTAGTGTGTTTATGCCACTACTCTAAAAGGAATACCTTGAAGGAGCGAAAACATAATGCCGCGCCCCGGGTGCCATTTACCTTTGCTACGCCAATGCAGAACTGATATACGCAGAATAAAAATTCAGATGTTGCTTTATTTTTTTTAATAAATTCAGATGTTGCTTTATTTTTTTTAATAAATTCAGATGTTGCTTTATTTTTTTTTAATAAATTCAGATGTTGCTTTATTTTTTTTAATAAATTCAGATGTTGCTTTATTTTTTTTAATAAATTCAGATGTTGCTTTATTTTTTTTAATAAATTCAGATGTTGCTTTATTTTTTTAATAAAAAAAAACTCGTCATTGTCCAGAAAGATTTGTTGAGATATTTTTCGAATAAAAATTTTTTTATTCCATTTTCGACTTACTGTACATGACTAGAAAGTAAATGTATTTTCTAAATGAATCTAAAAGGTAGAATCATCAGTTTCTGTAATCAACCATCGAAATAAGTTATAAAATAGATTCAAACTATTGATCCTAGCAGGGATTCGATATCGTTTAGAAATTATTCGATACAGCACTGTATGTTATTCTAACCTTCAAATGACAGTGTTAGTGGAAAAATACATTGTATTAAAAAATTCAAATAGAATTTAAAAATTTGGTTGGAAAACTTTTACAACATTTAAGACACTAATACTCCTAAATATCTGTAAAGAAATAATATGCATAATGTCTCAAAATGCGGAATAAGTATATTTCCTTAAATATTGGACATAAATGTATATTTCAGTTGCACTTCATAAAGCACTTTCTATGGTTTCACAAAGAAAAAAGATGATTACATTAAAGAATTTCATCAACAAAAGATATTGTAAATGTATATAATCTGTTTTATGCAAAAATGAATGTCTATCCAGCATAAATATTAATTTCTAATTATTTTTTAAGTTTGTTAAGAGTTTATTATAAAATGTGTTGCGTCATTATGTAAAACCTTAGAATAAATACTTTTTAATGAGAACGTACCACCAAGGGAAAATTAAACATTAAAATATGTTCACCTCGAGCAACGCCGAGGATATCAATCAGTTAAAAATAAAATAAATTGAAAATTTTAAGCTCATCATTTGGAACATCAAGGAAAACAGTTAAAGCTTTATAGGGAATTCATCCTTTTATTCATTGCTATTTATGTAATATATCTTTAAAATATATCTTTAATTCAGATCTTATTTATTGTAACTATTCAATTTTAATGTCAATTAGGACTGCAGCAGCTCGGAATATTTTAAATAAAAGAAAAATCAGTCTAAAATTTTAAATAGAAGTCTAAATTTAAGTTTGTGTTCTACTAATTATCAAATAAAAATGCATTTAGGGATTTTTTTTATTGCAATCTGAACCAGTTAACTGTTTCGCTCTCTTCGGAAAATGCGTAGCTAAATTGCCATAAACATATATAGTATATCATATAAATATAAGAAATAAATAATTATAAATATAATAATTAAACAATTGTTATATAAATATAATAATTGTCATTGAATAAATACGTCATAACGCAAAATGTTGTACTTCTTCCATGACGGGTTACTTGTCAAAAACTATTAACTGTTTAAAATAAGGTAAATAAACCTCAAGGAATCTCCAGATATCAGTACAAAAGATCAATTGCTTGAGTTTTAATATTATGGATCAACGGATAGTACAATTTCAAACAGAACATCTTCTTTCCATCGCTTGATTACATTGATCAATGAAGAAAAAAACAAACAAAGATTAAAATAGAAAATAATGCAGTATATAATTTTGAAATTGTGAGATAGAACTAGTCTAATTACCTAGAAATTTCTCTTGGATTATAGAAAATTAATCTAGTGACATTAGGCGCATAGAACCAAGAAATTTGTTTATTGTTCAATTCTACTTACATGTTACTTAAGATAAAAAATATTTTTTGCTGCAATTTTTCCTCCTTTAGCATTTCGAAAATTTCTTATTTCTTGTTCTTTTAACGCAAATGTACATTCTAGCAGAAAAAAAAAATCGCGAAAAGAAGCAAATAATGAACTATCATCAATTTCATTTAAAAACGCTAGTAGCGTCAACAGAAAATGTAAACTTCCCTTCACAATTTTCACTGCTATCGATAATATTTATACTATCTTTCGAGAGTTCTGTTTTAAGAATCCTAGAGATAGAAAAAATCAGATTAAGAATTTAGTCGAAATAAAGAAAAAAAAAAAAAAAAAAAAAATACAAAGAAATTCGTTGATGTACCGAGAAGTTATTTTACGCTATCAGAACTGAAACCTAATCGAAATTTCGAAACATTTTTGATGACTCGTTCTGTTTCGATTCTGATGGGAAGAAATGATACAGAGCAAAAACAAGAAAAAGCACTTCGGCCATTCAATCTTTTGGTACATAGCCAAATTTACACTAATTTTACTTGAATCCGAACTTGAGCAACGAGGAAAAGCGTTTTCCATCTTAGAAGCTATCATTTCATGACTTTTTTTTTCTGGTGTCTTAGTATAAAATACGGATTTGCTTAGAGTTTCATATCAGTTCAGGATACATGCTAGAATCTTTTGCTCAAAAATATAAAGAAAAAAAAAATAATTAAGAAATTTGAGAAGTACAGTTGTGTTTTCGATGTGAAAAAAAATGAAAAAAAAAAAGTACAGAAAATGATTAAAATTCGCAGAGCTTACGAAAAAACATGTTTTTCATATGATTCTCGCTCAATTGTATTACTTTTTTTAATCAACAAAATTTACATTAATTTTACTTGAATCCGAACTTGAGCAACGAGGAAAAACGTTTTCCATCTTAGAAGATATCATTTCCCGACTTTTTTTTATCTCTGGAGCCTCAGTATAATATATGAAACTTTAAGAAAGCCCATAACGGTTCGGGATATATGCTAGAATCTTTTCCTCAAAAATATATTAAAAAAATAATTAAGAAATTTGAGAAGTACAGTTGTGGTTTCGCTGTGACAAAATTAAAAAAAAAGCACAGATGATGATTAAATTTCATAGAACTTATGAATAAACATGTTTTTCATTTGATTTTCGTTCAATTCTAATACTTTTTTTTAATCAGCAAATGGAACATTTGAAATTAATAATTTTAAAAACAGGGATGTTAACGAGAACTCTCATTTTGTTATATATATCAAATTGAGAATTATAATTATCGCTAATTAAAAGCCACTTTGTTGTTTGCATGATTTTTAATCAATCATGTTGATCGAATGATTATAAAAAACATCCGTGTTATTGTAGAAAATTTAAATGAAGTTAGTTGAAGAGATCAAATATCATTAAGATTTAAAATTGACAAATAGATCTTTGAAGTTCAGAATCGTCATTTAAATAAAAAAGTTTGGTTTTATAAATTATTTTAATTACAAATTAAATTTATTTGCAACTAAAATCAACGGATTAGACGGATTCGCGTTATTTAGAGCTATATTTTCTCTTTTAGAGCATTGACTTTACAAGTGTTTATATATTTTGATTCAACTTTGAACAAACCACATGTAAAAATAACGTATTTTTAATGCTTTCCAAAAGTTTAATATAATATGCCGAATTTTCTTAATTTTTCGTAATTTAAAATATGAATCCCGATTCAGCAACAAGTTTCACATTTAATTACGTATACAACTTGGAAATGATTTTACTCGCATTTTTAGTTTCAGATAATTCTAGCTAGTCAAATTTATTATCGAATCGACATAATTGCAGAAACTAAACATTAAAAAGATTCAAGATTTTAAATAAAAAAAAAAAATCAGTTATTTTCTCTAAAGTTTTAAAAATCGAAAGCCACAATACATGGCTGCATTTAATGCCCTTCGATATTAAGTAAAAATAAAGCTCCTCTTTAAAGCTTTACAAAAAGAATTTTGGATCGGAACTTGTAATTTTGATTCATCAACAATCCCCCTCCGCCACCCTATTATCTAAATTTCTACACCATACCAATGGTAGAACGTTTCGATCCTCAAAGGTTTTGACGTGCTCCAAACCCACTGACATAGAGAATCACCAATGGAATTATATCTCGGAATTGTGACACTTAGCGCTTGATATCGAGATTCGGCTCCGCAACCCGGAACACTTACATGGCGTTTTAAACAAGTTGTTATAAATTAGGGAAACAAACTTGTGTCTTCAAAAAGTCTCACCTCTTAAGATTTTACAATATCGAAAATTTCATCTGAATCACTTAAATGGACAGAATATCGTAATCATGTTATACATTTAAAGGCAAGTTGTGTCTTTTAAAATATAGGATTCCAAAATAAACTTGGTACGATGCATTTGATGTAAATAATATGAGCACGAATCCACTCCAAAATCCATTTTGAGGTGAACATATACATAAATCTGTATATTCAAAATTATCCAATACGCAAAATCAAATGAGTAATTTGATCATGTATTAAAAGACCAGCAAAATATGCTCTCAAAAGTTCTGTTCGAAGAATGTAGCTTTTAACTCCCATTTTTCACTCAGAAAGTACGTATTCAAATGGTACAGACAAAAATTTAAGATTTTCAAATTTCAAAAGCCATACAGCCGGGTATTATAAGTTACATATCATTCAAAAAGATTTTCCTTGAAAGCATATCTTAAAAAATGCTTAATGTCCCCTGTCATTCATTATATTAAAAATTCAGAGATATAAAGTCAATGGAAGAACTACTTTTAGTTCAAGTAGAATTCAGAAAGTCTTTCATTCCGAGTCTTATCTTTAAAAGATTTTCCCCAGAAAAAGCCAAAGTCATGTTTCAAATTACTTACTGTTAAAAATTTCGAAAGAAATTGTATCGCTGTTTCTTTAGACATCTTTTGCAATAAGTTTATTTAATGACACGATTTTAAACCAGAAATTGAATAAATAAGGGGATACAAAATGGTTGCATCTTAAGTATACATTCCAATACTTAGTTTGAATTTTTTTCGATGTCGCTGAAATTTTTCTTTACAGGAGATTTAAAATCACATTTTGATACTTTATTTTCATATGTCATTAAATTTCTATGAGAACGAAAATTCCAAGCCGAAGTCTACAGATAGGTCGTTTATTTTTATTTTTTTCCATGTTTACAAAGATGGAATTTTGAAACCGATTTTTTACTCATTTCTAGATGTAGTGAAATTTTATGAAGATAATGGCTACTAAAGAGAAGACACTATTTTAATAGTTTTAGATCTCTTAATGATGAGTAAATTTATTGATTTAACTAAACATTGATTTCCTAAATGTGATGTTAAGATTTTTTTTTCTGCACCAAAAAATATATTTTAGATATCATAATATTTATAATAATAAATTATGAAACATAAATAATAAAAAAGATAAAAATCTAAAAATAAAATTATTTTTAAACATGTTTTTATGAGTACAAAAAATATTTTTATTTTTAAAATTGAAAATTAATTTTTGATTGAGAATGTGAAAAATTCCAATCATTTTAGAATACATCATCAATATCTGACATTTTTACAATTTTGTATCGAACTTCTACGCTTTGAGTAAAAGATTAATTAGGGAAAAAAGAAAAGATGAAAATATTAAAAATATTACTGATTCAAAGCAAAATATTTAATTTTTTAGTAGAATATAAAATATATAAATCATATGCGAATTAGAATTTTCTCAAAAATCATCAAGAATACTAATCGGAGATAATCTTTTTTCAGACAAATTTTTATATATTCATTAAGAATATGAATATAAAGTTTAAGAAAGTCGCCTGATTCGATAAGGTGGTTTTACAATTCCAGGCTGACTGAGTTCTGTCGTTCGGGAATTCAAAAAGGAAACAGAACCACTTCGCGCAGTTGTCTGGTGAATATATTAAAAGCTAGATAATAATTATAAATACTTTTTAAAACGCTTTTATCAGTATATTAGCGTGGAAAAATATATTTTATCAAAAATCTAGAGGTTAAAAAGAATCGTAAAATCGCGATGCGAAGAAAACAATACGAGAAGAATATTAATGTAATGGAAACAAAAAAAAACAAAAATTCCTGAACATTTTATTATATAAAAATTAAAAACAGATGCAATTAGAATTCCTAATTTATTTATCGCATTTCAAGCAGAGCCTCAACGTTTGATAGAGCTGGTTTTTTTTTTTTTGTTTTTTTTTTTTTTTGTTTTTGTTTTATTTGCTGATAAAAGCTATCTTAAAAGTGTGTATATTTATTTCAGCCTATTTTTATTTCATTATAAAAGTACGCATTTTATATATTCTTTAAATTAAATAGATGTGATTTCAAAAAGTAGTTCTTTCAGATAACTCCGTCATTCTATTTGCAGGAAAATTCATTAAATGAGAAATACGTGCAACGTTTTTCACGAAAATCTGGAAATAAAGCTCATTTTCATGATGTATGACTGGAAACAGAAATTATCATGGAATGTTATTAGGAGATAGTTTTTCAAATCTAAATTATCATTAAAATTCAGAAAATGTAATAATTTTCAAATATCCAATGTAAATCGTCCTTTAAATTTTGAATTCCGACAAATGATTTTTTTCCAGTATAAATTAATATTTCTAGGCTTCGGTTTGCCATCACATGGAAAGTAATATTTAACCCTTTACACTCGAATGTATTTTCTCAGTCATCATTGAAGACGGTGCATCATTGACTTTTTAATTTTATTTGGTTAAAAATACCTACACAATGTTAAAACAATGTAGATTAATTTTTTAGGGAAACAGCTTAAAACAGTTCCATGTATTTTTTTTTTTTGTTTAATAAACTGATCCGTGCATTAAGTGAATTATGCATCGAATTATCTTTCTGAGTGCAAAGGGTGTGTAAAAAATTATTACATATCCAAAACTAACAGATTATAGAATAAAATATTTTCAATTTGTAGATGAACAATCAATTTCAAGCTTCTCATATTGCTTACATTTGGAATAAAAAGCATTTAAAAAGGCTTTCCATCTTTCTTTTATTTATTGACTGAATGTTTTTTTAGTGCAAGTACTTCTAATAGAAAACAAAAGCAGTTGAAGGAATTTTTAATCCTTCGCCTTCTGAAAAGCATATTAAATATTATTAGATCCAATCAAATTATTATGGAGTTCATTGAAAAGGGTTCAAGTAAAAAAAGATTGAAAGCGGCGAAGAATTTAAATACGCGAGATTTATCTTTTTTCCCAAAGTATCATGGCTGATGTAAACTTCGCCGATCCAAGGATTGCAAGCTCATCATCCACGCTTAGCAAACTGACACTTTATAAAAGCTTTCGATTAATCTGCTGGGGGGGGGGGGGATTATTAAGGACTGGAACCCAAGAGCGCGGGTAATTCTTCGGAGATAATAGCTTTACCTAAAAGGATTAATCGAATTCACTCACTTTGGGCATGCGTCAAAATTTTATTCATTCAATTTAGGCTCGTCATCTCATTAGGTTTGTTTCGGTATTGCAAAAGCTCCGTGCTTTTAGAGCCAGAAAAATATAAGATAGGATCGCGCGAGGAAAACAAAGGCAGAAATAAATTCTTTGATTATGACTTTTTGAATAATGTGATTGAAGTTGCTGAACAACAAGCAGTGTCATTTCGATAAAATATTATGCAGAAATCCATTGAAGACATTTCGAAAAGAAAATTTGCTTTTTAAGGTATCTGACTAGGTTGTAAAGATGCTTTTTTTTTTTTCAAAATAATTTGAAATTATTATTTTTTTTAATGATCTGAAAATAAAGTCCAAACTTCGTAGATTCTAAAACAGACTATTTTTAATATCTGTGAGATAGAATTCGAGACAGAAGTTTCAATAATACAGAACAAATAAAAATGAAATCTGAAAACAGTGGTGTTTTTAACCGAAAATGAGTGATTTATTATATTCTTACCATAAAATTCTGTAAAATAATATTTTATATGTTTATATTCAATCTCTGCCTATTCAGCAGTAGTTTGCTAATTTTTGATATTTCTGTTAAAAAAGCGTAAAAACTATATTTGTTTCCAGCGCATTTGAATGAACTAATTTACAAGTACAATATATAAACGCATTTTCTAAAGAATGAATATTTCACAGTGACTCACGGGAAACATGATATATAAAATTTCATGAAATTTGGTAAGCATGCATTCAAAACCTTTGAGGGTGTGATAGACCGTGAATTTTAAGATAGCTTCATTTAGACATGCTTTACAGACACTAAATTCAAAACATGACAAATTTTGACAAAAATCATTAACGGCAACTTCAAATGCTCATAAAATTTTTATTTATTAAAATAATTTTCATCTTGTCGCCTGTTACATTTTATGTAGTTTGAGCTATATATAGGCGAAATAAAAAAAATATTTCCATTATTTTTTAATTTATTTTGTGTTCCCTGACACTGATAATTTTGTTAAATTTTCATTAAATAAGCAGTTTTTTTCAAAAAGTAAAGACAATGAATGTATTTATTCTTCTAATAGTGACTTTTCAAGTCTGTTTTAGCTATTTGGTACAATAAAAAATTTTTTATATATCAATTTTTTAAAATTTGTCTCCGAATTTAGTCTCAACCTATTTAAACTATGTCATCAGTACGACTAATCGCAGTTCTTTTGTTTGGAGCCGGTTTGGACCTCTATCGCAGGAGGTTTTTTAAGGTTTTCATGGGATGATAATTTTTATAAAATAAACAATTAAAATAATAATTTACATAATGTTAATAATTAATCATTATCATTTTATCTTAGAAGATCTGTTAATAAATATATCTTCAGAAATCGCCTCTACAATTGATAATGTTCAGGGACACAAAATCTATAAGACGATCTGGCGAGAAAGGGAAATGGTTTTAAAAAACCTTAAAAACATATCACTTTAAAATTAAAAACGAATAATTGCTTCATTATTGAATTCTCCTTTCTCCAAATTCACAGTGCTACAGAAAAGTAAAGAGCACTTTGAATGGCATCTGAACAGAGAAGTCCGTCCCCCAAATAGTTCTCGAGTGTCTTCAGAAAGAGGCGAAAATCAATCAAAATATAAGGTACAAGAGTTAGTAATATTAATGACTGCAGTATCAGAATAACTTTTTTCTCTACAAAACATACGGAGGTGGAATAACAGATTTTGCATCTAAAATAAAAGTTGTTAAAAACTGTTGTATAATCAAAAATTGGTTATTTTGCATTCAATTTTATATTCCTGGTTCGATAACACTAATGTAAGAACTTTACATGCCAGATAAAAATTTAAAGTCTGAAAAGACAGCCAAAATGATTTATATACTTTTCAAACATCATTCATCAAATGGAAAAAAAAATCGTCGATACAATCAATACATGCAAAAGTTAAATTTCATAAAAAGTACACCAAGCGTACATTACTAAAGTAAAACTAAACGAGCCAATAGGGTTTTAATAAATGATTGATGTTTAAATCTATGCAGCGTTTTTGGAAATTTTTAATATATATGTAAAATGAAGGAGACAACTGATTTCTTCCAATTAAATCAAGAAAGTACTATATTTTCTCGACTCCATTTGGAATTGGAACCCTAAGTTGCATTCTATGCTTGGCAGCATTCAAAGCATGCATTAAAAATATGAGGCAGGCAAAACCGACCACATTATATTATATATATATATATATATATATATATATATATATATATATATATATATATATATATATATATATATATATATATATATGAGTGCTTATTCTTATCGTGACCTAATTTCTAAATAGCTACAGACATAATTCCAATTGGAAAAATGCTTTAAATGACGAGATTGATTATATTTTAAGTTATTTGAATGAAATATGTTTTTCAAAAAGTTAAGAAATTTAACTTTTTATACATTTTGTCGATCTTATGACACATATTTAGTAAAATATTTTCGATATTCTAAAACATAAGATAAAAATTCCATCGTTTCATGATTAAAATCGCTCTAATTATAGCTGTTTAGTTTAAATAGAGTCCACATACAAATTTATTTTAAGGAACACAATTATACATAATTTTAATCAGCAAACTGTCCCTTAAAATATTTTTCGAAGCTCTGAAATTAACTGTAAAATTCGTCCAAAATAGTTTTTCCGACTATTCATAGGTCGGTCAATTTTATTCGTAGAAGACTAGCGATTTTTTTTTATTCAAAATGTTATAACGTCAAGAATATTTTGCTAAATATGATGGATAAGACTATGTTTGTAAAAAAAAAAGTTAGAATTTGTAATTTTTTGAGAAATAAATGTGATTTAAGCATAAGCTATAATTCTTACCATTAAAGTATATTCCCATTTGGAACCATATGTTTCTCTAGCTGTTTAGAAATTAGTTATTGCGTCACGATAAAAGTGGAGACCCTATATATAAGCATACGGATGAAAAAAAAAGAACCAATCCATTTACCATATCATCTATAGATTTTTTTTTTTTTTTTACGTAGGTGTAAGTCACCTACAGATACTTTATAAAAATGTCCAAATAATATACATAGTATGTACTCCGATTATGTATACATAGTAATAAAAAACGAAAACACGGCGAATCGAGAGTCGAAGGTTCAAGGGAAAATAAAAACGAGATTGAAAGTCTCGTTGCAACGCGGTAAAAGTAATTTATTTCCCATGTTACTACGATTTATACGCACTATTTAAATGCGGACATGTAATATACGGTGTAAATAATATCGTGACAATTGCTCTAGCGTACAGTGTGAAAAATCAGCCACTCTTAAAACAAGTGGATCATTATTTATGGTGTCCCTGCACTTAAATTGACCCTTGCATGTTAGCGACATTTTGACATCAACTAAAGTTTCGCCGTTAACCTACAGGTTGACTGTTTTCTTCTAGAAAGATCGATTCATTTGAATTATGTTCATGCAAATTAAATGACAACTATTCACTTCTCTCGACGAATCTCCATACCTCCCCTCCTCCAAATTTCAAATTAAAAATAACCATTCAATAGCGAGTGAGTGACCCGTGTGTAGAGAAAATTTTAAATTTAAAGTATGTACAAGATAATTTACATACAGCTATAAAAATATTTTACGATGGCCAGTATGTAAAGGCATTTTCACTGGCGAAATATACCCTAGAAATTTTTTTTCGACACTTTAGTAGATGGTGCTCTGTATTGTCGGTTCAAAAGGCCTCAAAATTCTTTAATACATGGGCGAATTTTTATACACTTATTTAAAATTGCTAATATCATCTTTGTAACAATGGAATCTATTCTACTTTTTACTCCATATGTATCAGGGTAGAGAAATTTTATTTATTAAATTAAATTCTATTATTATGAAATTAAGTTTTATTGTTTATTTATTAAATTAGCTAATTAGCTAATTAATTTCTGGCAGTGAAAAACAATATATTTCAAGTTTAAAAAACAGAAGATAAAACAAAATTTTTTTAGTATATTAATAAAAAAATATTTTTAAATAAATTTAATTACAAAGTTTAAAGTTAAAAGTAAACTTTTGGCTAATATGAGAGAAGTATACTATATTGACTCGATTTACAAGAAACTGAGAAGAATCACTAATTATTGCCTGAATATATTAGTCAACATCAAGAAAGGACAGACTTAAAGAGAGGTTATCAGAAATTATGAATGTTAGAAATAACATACATATTTCATCTGCTAAACAAAATCACTGCACAAGTGCGGTTAAGGGACAAAATACAGTAAAAGCAAAGAAACTCAAGTCACAGAAGATTTATCTGTTTTTGTAACAGTTGCTCATTTCAGTGTAAACAAGATTCCTCAAAAGTTTGCTCAACTGATTAAATCAAGGCATTACATGCTCAAAAAATATACATACTTAAAAAGAAACTCGACTTTTCTAATATAGATAACTATTTAAATTTTTATGTTAATTAATGCGTCACTTATTAAAACATTTCATATCATTTTCTTGATAAAATAAAATTGCGATTGATTAGCAAGTGGCAAAAACCAAAGGCCTTTAAAAAGAATCGTCTAGCTATGCGATTAAAATTGGTTCAAGAGCAAATAAGATAGATTATTTGTCGGTAAATTTCAGAAAGTACCGATGAAAATAGAAAAGAAGTATTCGGGATTTTTAAAAGTTAATAAATAAGATAAAGCATTTCTTCAGAACAAATTTTTTGATTCAGTGTTATAAAATTTAAATTATGTAAATAAATCATATTATAAAATATATAAATAAATGTTATAAAATATACCCTCAAAATAATAAGTGTTTCTTTTAATTTTCTTTCAAAAGAAAGTATTAACATCGCACCCATTCGCAAACCAACGGCAGCGATTTTACGCAGTGTGAATAATTACACATTCCGGCGTATAAAATGTAAATGAAGATAAATGAAACTGGAAAAGAATTATATTGATAGTCTGCGACCTCTCTTAACACTTCATTTCAGTTGTTTCGAAATCCCCGCAGCGAGTAACGAAACAATGGAAAGGAAAGTTTGTTTTTTCCTCACCAGAAGTCTCAAAATCAATACATGAACTCACTAACAGCCTTAAAAGCCATTAGTGTACAGCAGACGTCAATCATGTTCAAACGAAAAAGAAAAAGCTTCTGCACAGATGAGACAAACCTCCCCCCCCCCCTCCAATCATTCGAGTTTCAAACCAAATAAATAAAGCAATTCGTTTTGAAGGATATTACAGCAATTATTTGAGCGATTGGGCTATCCACAACAGATCATTTTTAAACATTAATATAATTCATATCATTACTGAAAAAGAATTCACACATTAATTCCCATTATCACAGAAAAAGAATTCGCACATTGATTCACATTATCACAGAAAAAGAATTCGCACATTGATTCACATTATCACAGAAAAAGAATTCGCACATTGATTCACATTATCACAGAAAAAGAATTCGCACATTGATTCACATTATCACAGAAAAAGAATTCGCACACTTGTTAAAAATGCAATGATTTGGTTCGATTCATTTCGATACTTTTAAATCTTTAACCAAAGACGTTTGAGTATGTTTTAGTTCAAAATGAAGATTTTCAAATATTATTTGGAGATCAACAGCAGAACAAATGTGTATGTATACGAGGTGAATCTATGAAAAATTTCGATTCAATGACAAAGTCAAGTCTACAATTTCTTCACTCAAGACGTACAAGACTTCAGATGCGTTATATTTATTTTCGAATTGCCTCCCGATTATTTCAACAATGAGAGCTCCAATAATAGATTTCACTCTCTTTTGTTAATTTATAATGGATATGTGAGAAAAACCAGCCAAAAGTGAATTTACAGAAAAAATATATATAAAGCATATTTAAATGGAGTTCTCAAATTCAAAGAATGAAACTGTTGAGTTATGGAAAACAATTTTTTATGCAGAATTTCACACAATCTTGAAATATATAAAAAATGAATGTTAATGAATAAGTGAACTTGTCAAGTGACAAGAATGCTTGTCATAAATGGACTTATCAAGTGACAAGGGCTTTGTCAAAGTTTTGCCGCTTTTGAATCTAAGTATAAAATGCCATCACGAAATCATTTAAGTAAAGACGCGGGAATAATTAAGATAAATTCCAAAACAATTCTTCAATAAATTTTAATTAGCATATTGATAATGCTAAATTTATCTTCCTGAAAACTCTCAGCTTCCACAATGAGAAAATTATCAAAAGAAAAAAAAAAAAAATCTGAAAGAAATCGAGTAAGAAAAAAGAGAATCTTCCAAGAATCGAGAAGCTTCAATACACTTAGAAATTTGATTTTTTTTTAAATCTAAAAATAAAAAACCTCACAATTTCTGTGCATTAAATGTATACAAACACAACTAAAAAAATCTCAATTAGTGCTGTAGTTAAAGATTAAGATGACATTCATTTGAACCATTATCGATTTAACTTCTGTTCTCTTTGCGCTCATAGAAAAATTCATTTTTGCGGAAAAATAACTATTTCTCAAAGGAAAGAAATAAAAAATGCGATGATTTCTTTTGAAAAGGCACTGCAATAATAGTTATGACTCTAAGCGATTAAGGCAAGATTTACACGAAGAAAGAATGCGTGCGTGACATACAACTATAAGGGAAAGCGCTACTGGGAGTGACTTTTTCGTTTCAAAATACTCATTAACTAGATTAGAAACACCGAATCTTTGACTCAGAAATAGGGCTCTTTTTTAAAACAGTGCAAATAGAAAATCAGATTTTATATACTGGGATTTATGCCAAATGAATTGTCTTCAGACTGATAATACTCGAATTAGATTAAACTTAATTTCTGAAAGAAATATACAAGGCAGACAAAAGTGAACCGTTAGGAATTTAATCACTCAACGAAATTCTTTGAAAGTCATTTAATCCGCAATTATTATTCTATTATACAAAAGCGAATACAAGAAATGGAACTAAGCTCCATCATAAATTTTACTGGGCTCAAAGTGGAATAGACTATTGTTTTTATTTGATTTGATTATGTTTTTATAAAATTAAATCTGCGTAACAAGGAAAAACTTTATAAAAGCAAGTAAAGCTGCAAAAATGCATTAAAGGTGTACATGGTATTAGATCTAAAAAACTCGAAAGGATTATTTCTAGGGAATATTTTTATCGTGATGATGCCAAAAAATACATTAAAATTTTAAAAGATATTTAAAAAGAAACTCGTGACTCAGAAACCCTTATTCTGATCTCAAGAGAAAACTTAGTGACTTATGCCATCATACCACGGATCAAGAGTCATTTCAAAACTGGACGGATAGACAAACGGGAAAAATATTTTGTTTTTACTGATTAATGTTAATTAACCGATGTTAGATAACTCTAGAATCAGAATTCATTAGCAAACATTTTACATATGTATGTTGCTGCATGCTGAAATTTGGATACAAGATTTCGTTAAGTAACGGGATTCCTCTTAGAATATTTGCTTTACAAATAAAATACTCAAAAAACGATTCAACGAAATAGCAAATAGTTTAATACGCACTGAGAGACAGTGTATTCATTCAAATCAAATATCCTTTCTTCTAATTTCAGTTTTGCTAAAATTATCTTTTGGGAAGATATTACTACCAATATAGAATTAATTTGTGTATATTTAGAGCTTAAAGACAAATACCGAGAAATTTTAATAGCCCTAACAAAAGTATAAATATTTAGAAAAGTGTTTCTATACGAACTACCAATTTTTTTAAAATTGAAATCAAAACAATACTTGAAGTAAAATACTAGGAAACAATTATCTTTAATAATATTATGCTTTGTTACACAGAACTTTTAAGAATCTTGAAAACAATAACTGACGAACACTTTGTTTCGATTTCCTATTTTCAACTCAAAACAATAATTAAAAGTTATTAATTGCGCGTTTTGGGATATAAGTTAAATCGCTTATTATTGCTCATTATTTCATCTTGCGCAACAAATTTCTTTTTTTTAAACAATAGTTAAGTAAATGTATACATAAATTATCTAATAATTAATATAAGGATGGCAGTAAAATTAATATAAAGATTTTTTTTCAACATTTGAAAATTAAAAAATTCATAAAATTTATAAAAATTACGCATTATATGGCAAAACTAATTCATTATAAACTAAATTATTTAATAATTCAAAATTAATTTAAGAATAGTAAAAGGGTAAATAGGGAACTCAGCTCAATGTAAGGTTCAAAGCACTCTTTATAGGTTAAAGTATTACATAGTTTGGACAATAATGAATACAATAGAATTCATACAAAAAATATTTGACCAAATGCAAGTTTTTCCTTTACCCGCGATGCTATTTCAAAACTTCCATCTTTCTCCAGTTACAGTTTTCAATGAAAGCACGGAAGAAAAAAAAATCGATGAATTCTTAAAACTCATAAAAATTCACCAAATTTCGGAAAATATTCCTCTTTTCGACCAGAATTTATCTTCAAGAGTTTCAATAAGATTTTTAGTATATATATAAATGGTACTCCTTTCCGTATAAAGTTCCCTCTTTGAAATCTGAATTGTATATTTATATTGTATAAATACATCGGCGGCATTAGTCAAGGGCAGTTCGCGAAGAGGAATAAGCAGAGGGGAAATTCCCCAGAGTGCATCGGCAGAACTTTATTCATATTTTTGGACAGAAAAGAGAAAGTGTTTATATTTTAAAGAAAAACAGCAAGAATCTAACACAATATGGGCAGTCAAATGGAATCTGAAATGACAGAAAATGTCTCTTGTTTCGGGTCTTGAAGATAAATACAAATCGGAATTTATCTCTTGGAGACAATGACATTCATCTTTATTGTTCAGTATATAGAGAACAATATTTTATTTCAAAATAAATTAATATTTACAGAATTAACTGTTCACAATTGTGCGTTCTCAATTATTTCATTAAAAAATGAAACATTTCTCTGCAAGGTTAAATCTAAAATTTTATAAATGAAAAGAAACTGTAAAATGTAGATGGCTAGTTTTCGTATACGTTAATAATAAATTCAAACAAATAATTAAAAATCTTAAGCAAAAAGGAGAATTTCCAGATATTAGAAGCAAAAAGAAGCAAATTAATTAAAGTTTATTTTAATGAAGATTTCGTATTAAAAGTACTTTTTCATGATTCAAATCGAATTTAAAACCCTATAGTTGTCAAGATCTAGGTTATCTTTTGCAATGAAACATAAATCTTTAACGAATATAGTTTACAGCAAATTAAAGGTTTAGATACAAAAATCGTTTACTTTTACTAACCATAAAGTTCATGGAACAATTAAATTAAAAAATTTGGTAATAAAAAAGAAGGAGCAAAACAAATCGTATTACTAGATATTTACACGGGATACGAAAAAAATATTCAATCTGTACAAAAAACAAATATATGTTCATATGCAAAAAAAAAAAAAAAAAAAAATCCTAGTAGCAAATGAATTGAAAAGAAAGGGTTTTGAATGTCAATGTTTTTTGTATTATCTGTGAAAAACAATACGCATACTTTTCGTAACAAATTAAAAGATTCAAGAGCAACTTAAATCTTAAAATGCTCCATTTTTTTTAAAGAAAAAAAATTTAGTTATTTTTACTATCTTATTGCCGATCAACTAAGGAAGTTTCCAGGACATCTATATTGTAATTGTACGAATCTTAAAATGATTAATAATCGTCTCAATCCGTTTTTAAGAGCACAAATTTAGCAGCCATAATATTTAAATTAATGAAGTTAAACTTAAATGATTTGCTGTTCTCAATTTCCTATTTACATCCTTACAAATCTACGAAACAAACTATTTGTCATATAAAGTAAAAAGGCTTTCTTTTTTTCCAAACACTACATACCAGCATTACTTCCCAAATGAATTAACATTCTTTTAAAATATTAGAAGAATCGCCGAATTTTATTTTTTCCAATGTATTGATTCATGCATTCTTATGTGAAATTCCGAGAAGAAAATTCGCTCATAGAAGTTGCATTTCATCAAATTTATATTTAAAGCTACCTATTTCAGAGACTATTATTGGAAGAAATGCAAGATAAGAAATATTTCGCCTCAATCTAACTAATACAGAATGAGGAAGGAGAAAATAAACATTCAAGTGCAAAGAAGATAAATGAAACTAATTTATTTTCTAAAACATTCATTCATAAAATTTTGGTTGTTTTGAAACCCATTCGAAATCATAATGAAAAAAAAACCTATCATTATATAGAGCCCGACTTATTCTAGTTACATTATTACTATTAATACCTGATAGGAATCAATTCAAGGTTCCCAGAAGGCTGCAGACAGCCAAAGAACTCTTGTAGAGCTAATACAAATCTTTTGATTCGATAGAATAAAAATAAAAGAGTTCTCGCAAGCAAGTTAGAGCAGAGAATCTTGAAGGCTTATTGTGTTTCTGGCATTCGTCCAACGACAACATAGAGTTCTGGTTAGACTTCGAAATCTGAAACCATTATTTCTATCACGACTTTCAAAACCGCTGGAAATCTTTTTTCAAACGGATATCGCTGAATCGACAGGCCAAGAAATAAAACTGTTGTTTATCAGGAGGTCTCAGAAATGTAAATTGATACTCTGAGATCTGATAATCGAGACCATTTTTTTTGGAAGATCAATATTGAAATATTTTTATACTTCAAACGCTGCTATTGTTATCGCCATGGTTAAAGTTCGAAGCATTAAAATGGGTGAAAACGTGTATGCCCATTTATATGATGTACAGAAAGAAAATATCGGATCATTTCATTTTATGGGAAAGTTTCTTCATTTCGAAAAACGCTCAATTTTTATAATAACTAAATTTTCAAAACTATTCTGAGCAGCGGATAGTAGGTTGTAGTGGATATGATAGGCATTTATAAAAAAAAGTTCATACACTAAAAACAATTCTTAGGTTGAAATTGGGTGAAGTTGAAAGATAAAAGGTTGGAAAATGGAAGACGTAATTTAAATTAAATGTCAGATTTAAACAAAATTTTACTGTCTAATAATTTCCGATATTTAAATAAAATGTTTTGCTACATGGAGGTCTTTCCATTATCTTCAGACGCAAAAAAAAAAAAAAAAAAAAAAAAACATTACGCGATGAGGAATAAGCATATCATTACTAAACGAATTTCAACCGATAACTACATCTACAGTTCTAAGATAGGACATTTATGCCCGCGCCAATTTTTTAATATATACAGAAGGCATATGAAGATCACAATTCATCTACGGAATTATATGGTCATATATGACAAGAAATTTTTCAATTCACATTTAGCATGTCAATACAAGGTATAAGCTGCTAAATTTTTATTTGTTTCAGTCAATTTCTTTTCGTAATTAAAACACATTTTGATACATCTATGTTACATTTTTAACTAACAATAATCTTAAAGGAAAAAAAAAATCGAAAATGTATGAATTGGAATGCATAATCAAATCAAATAAAATCTTTAATTTACAAAACTAAGATTTAAATTAATACGTCATTTTCTATTCTTCAACATTATTGTATTTCTCAACTATCAATGCATTCCGTATTCAAGTATTTAAAAAAGGAAGCTTAAAATGGAAGCCTTTGTCATATTAAAATTATCAGCTTATGAATTATTCTTAGATTCCATTACATAAATATTAAGAAAAATAAAAAACTTTCTTAAATGTAAAGGATTAGATGTAAAAGAATCAAATATTGATCAGCACTGGCATTTTATAGCGAATTAATTGTCATTTTTAACGAAACGTTAAACTTTATTTAATATTCAGTTGAATGTTAAAGAAATGTTAGAGCATAATAAATTAATTCTGCGTTAAAATTTCTTTTATTTTAAGAACTTATTTAATACAACTTTATTTTTGTTCCTCTTTTTTTATATTTTTTACATTAATTTTTAACCCAGCGCAGAGTCAAAAAAGTAGGACTGTCTCCGCTAATTTGGGACGTCTACGCTTTAGAAACCCGCTAAATGGATTAGTATAGCCGGCGAATCGAATTATAGGAATAAACGTTCCGCGTACAAAAGGAAAAGGATCGAGAACCAAAGAGGCAGGAAACAATGTTGGGAAAAAATTAAAACAATTTACCAAGAAAAGTCTCAGTACCTTTGACATAACTATGACCAATAATTAAACTCAAATTATCCGAATCAAACGAGTGTTGGATCGATTCGGATTTGGAGAAATTCGGATAATTATATGGAGCATAGTAAAAACTAAAAAAATTTATATATATATAAAAGAGATCATACATAGGGGAAAAAATTTGACTTCAATTTATGAAATTAAATCTACCAAAGAAACTTCAGAAAAAATGTAAATACTTCAAGTTTTACATAAATAAACTTAATTAAATCATGCGTAAAGTATCATTACATACCTATGAATTAAAATTATATATGAAAAATGCTATATTATATGTACTCAATTTTAATAACTAAAAGCGTCAAGGCAACTAAAGTTATTTAGCTATAAAAAGAGCGAAGAACAGAACAAAATATTTCATCGATAGTTGTTAATGGGAAAAATATCAACGTAAATGGGGAAGAGTTGTCAACAATCGTTATCCACCACCACAAAACACTTTTAGAATTCTTTGTAAATCCTTTAACACCATTTCAAATCCTCCCTCAGACAAATATGACAAGCATGAGAAATCTTGACATACAGTCGGGAATCAAATAGTGGAACACCGTTTAAATTCAGAATGCCTTTAAAAAGAATTGCATTCTTTTGCTCTAGACTCAGTTATTTCAAAGATTTAATACTTATTCGAAAAATTATATCCCTATAAATTTTTTTCAAAGATTATTTCCAACACGATTGAAATGAGTTCAATTATAATCATTTAAAAAGACCAGATTGCGCGACTTAAATGGCTTAACGGCTAAGTACAAAGAAAAAAAAATGGACTCAGTGTAATTAATTTTACTGCTAAAATAAAACTAAAAATAACCAGCTTTAAAATTTAATTGCTTAAATTTTGATTTCTTTAAATACAAAAATACATATTTAATAGAAATGTTAATAAAAAAACTTAATCGTTTATGATTTAATAAACAGATTTAATTTTAAATCCCAGAATACTTTTCTTTACTAATCATTTAAAACCCTGATTCTTGAAGCGATTATACTATTGAAAACAATAACATTTTTCTCTTTAAAGCTTAAGAATGCTTTCAGATTCTATAAACTCTTTTAGAAATTAATATTTATTCCTCATGCAATTAAACTGATAAAAAACAAAATACCAAGAAACAAATAAGTTAAACAAGTAATAGTTCCGTTTTCAGATCTGCGCAATCTAAATACACTGATGCATTCCAAAGGTAAGAGTTCCTTATTGAATAATTTATTAAGAGAATAATAACTAACTTAAAACAATTTTCAATAGCTCAATATCAAAGTAAAAATTAGATTTGATACTTCAGTAGAATAGCACGGAATTTTGCAAAAAAATATTGACAAATAACATTTCAAATCATTAACAATCGGGAAATAAATATATTAAAAAAAAAACTTATTAACCAAAAGAAAATCAGGAAAAAAAAAAGTTATCGTGTGACTGACATAACTCTTCAGAAACAAAATGAATTCACAACATTCAGTGAATATTCATTTCTGTAACTTGTTTCAATAATATATGAAATAAATGAAGCGATCTCACGCGCGTCATTTTTATGATGATTTATTGAAGTTAATCTGAAAATTGCTTAAATGAATTTTATCACAAACTTGTTTGTTCCTTTAGACTATATTACATACATAAAAGAACACATTTTTCAATGAATTCTACAAAAGCTTAGTATTTTTTTTTTTTTTTGTACAAATCGAAAAAATTATGAAAGGTTTAAAATATCATTTCGTTTATTAAATATTAGAAACCATACCAAATATTAGTTAAACCATATAATAATATACCATTTCGTTTATTAAAATTAATAATTAGAACATTTCATTTACTAAAATATTTTAAAGCAAAGAAAAAAAATATTGAAATAAATCTTAAAGAAGAATTGATACATTTCCAACAAATCATGCTTTTATTACAAACGACCGAACTCCGTCAACCTTACCCCCGGCTTAAAATATCAGTAAGAGCCGGCGAAGGATAACGCGCGACTTCCCTAACAAAGCTCGGACGAATTTCGAAGGAGAAAGAACTGCGTTTTATGCCTTCATTCAAATTCGAACCTAATCATCTTTCGGTAACCTCATTCAGATCTCAAGGCGTCTCAAAAAATATTGGATTACTAACCGAATTCGGGAATATCATTAGTTAATGATTAAAAAATAGAAATTAGATACGATCGAACAATCGCCAAGAACACAAAAGTAGTATAAAAACTATAACTGCTAAATTTACAATAATAATCTGAAAAGTGCTTAGCATAGGTGAATCAGTTCTTATCAAAAACAAACAGTCGAAATACAAATTTTAGGTATTAATTGTATTATTGCACGAGCTGTTGGTTTTGACGGTTCTTTCTAGGACAGACTTCTAATATGAATTCTAATCAGATTAAAATTTATCTAAAATTTATAATATGGTTTTATTTGACTACAAAACAAAACAAAACAAAAAAAGCTGACTACTGACTCATGGCTAACTCAATAAATGCGATTGAGCGTTCAGCCATTACATTATTAACAAATGGTGCACAAAATAAATGCAACCAACGAATTTTATAAAAAATAACTACTTTACACAGAAAAGTTATGAACTAAAAATAAAGAATAAAACAATATTCTATATGATTAAGACATTTAAGTTAAATTTTATTATTAATATTTAAAAACTTAACTGTGAAAACGTATTATTTCAAAAAAGTAAAAGAATTGTAAGCATTTCCATTTCAATAGACATAATCATAGTCGATCCTATCCATAAGCGCTAATGCAATTCAATACAAGCACTATCATTATAACGCAATCCTGACTAACAAATATCAAATCGAATACAATTTTACACTATCAGTTGAATGCCGGCTATTATAAAATGTCTATTGGATAATAATGTGTTTAAGAAATAAAAGTATTTAAAAAACATGATTTTCTCAAACAGAAAAATATTCATTACTCATAATAAATAAGGAAAATAATTCAAATCTGTAAATTTCATTCGAATTTTATGATTTCAAGATACGATACAATGCTTATGGTGCAAAACGGCAGCTAAGCATTTCTCATAACCTTTATCGCAACAGTGTATCGACATTTCGCAACTTACTTTTATCATTCAGAAAATACCATTCAAAACACGCACACGATTAAATTAACACTATGTAAAAATTAAGAATTCACAATCAAAATTATATGAAAGAGATATTAAAAAATGACTTCAATTACTACCGATAAAGGTTAGTTTTGATGCGTTTAAAATAAATACCATGATTTATTATTAAATATCAAATTAACACGAATATGTCAAGCTTTAAACAAAACTTATAATCACTGATACGACAAATTTTGTTGATGCAATGTATCAATTCTTCTTTAATTCTTTTTATATATTTGAAATCCACGCATGTTTGGAAATTCTTTCCACATTTAAGGAACGATAAACTAAAATATATAAGTTTTTGAATGAACGCATTTTGCCAATCTAATCATTTCTAAGGAAAAATGAACGGTCAATATACCTTAGAAGAGAGAACTTGAGATACTAATGAATTTAATTTCAAATTTCTAGCACACTACTAAGAAAGATCGAATATTAAGTACTAGAAGTAAAATAGCAAATAAAAAAAACAGTCAAGCCTTCTACAATAGCAACTATGGCTAACAAAAAATTATAATAAGTAAAAGTATAAAGTTTGTGCAGTAACGAAAAAAAAATCAAAAATATACAAACATCGAAAGGAAGAGAAAATCAATCAGCCATTCAAAGAAAAAAAAAAAAAAAAAATAACATCATACAAGCTATTCTAAAATTGTTTTCAACGTTTTACTATGACGTTTCATAGGGCTGAAGAAACGAGCGACACAGCTTTTTTTCAACGATCTTTTTTAAAAAGATTTTCTTAGGGTAGCTAAAACGCTTATGTATTTCGAAACAGGGTGCGGAAATTTTCTGGAAGGCAATGACACGAATCACGGCATCCGAAATTGCTAAAAGCATTTCTGAGCAATAAGTTAAATGTCTACTTTCTTGAAAGAAATGCGTTTTTAAAATACTCGATTCTAAACATAAGATACGAGAAATGACTTGCATTTCGAAAAAAAAAATATACTACTCTTTTTTCTTTTGTAAAATTAAGAACCCAAAAATGTATAATTGGATAAAAAAATACGTTTGATCAAATTTTGACCGTGATTTCTTAAAATTTGAAATTAATACTTAAACTTGATAGATGCATTTCTTAGCAGTAAAAATGTCAAAAGTGGAGAAATTACTTTTCTGGTTACTAAATCGAAACGGGCAATCTACTCTGATATATGTTTTCATTAATTATTTAAATATACTCATATCTTAAGCGAACACTATGATCTATATAATATTAAATGAATATTTAATGCAGTTTTAATTTTTTTAAATTTCTTTCTGAGATGACAAAAATTTTCAAAAAGATTTATAATGACTGAATATAGCACAAAAAAAATTTCTCAAATTAAGAAAAAATTCTAAAAATCCAGAAATAAGCGAACAATTGATCACAGTTTAAATAGATAATATTCATATAGCATTATTCGAGTTATAAGTCCGGAAAAAAGGTAATCAATTATATAACTGGCCATCTTTTAAAAAAAATTATCAAATTAAGAGTCGGCAAAATATTTTACGGTAAAATAGTGAAAGCTACATCTAAAACAACATTTTTTATAATATTAATCTGTTTTAAAACAAAAGATAGCATAAGATGAAATAAGATTTTTTTAGTGTTCCAAATTTGCATTCTATCTGATTCAACATTTTCATACAATAAAGCGTTTTACGTTTTTATAATGTTTTTTCAAAGCACGTTAAAAAACATTTTCACTTTTAAAATTGAAAAATAAATTAGCTTCATTTGCGTAATTGGTAAAAGAAACTAAAAAATGCCATTTACTTCTAAACATCGGTTTACAATTGTTAGAAAATTTGACTTATAAATAATAAAAAAGATAAACTAGTTTCAATAGACGCAATTCAATAAATTCCAACCAGCGCTCACATTAATTAAAAAAAGTTATTATCATGCAATAATCCAACAAAAGAAAAGCTCACTTTACTTAAAAAAATAATATCAAGCAATAATCCAACAAAAGAAACTACAAAAAAAAATGAAGCATTGGGAAAAAAACACACCAAATTTGGGAAACAAAAACTTACTCAGAATTAGCTGAATTCGCCCAAGACGAAAAAACTGCCAGGATGCAGATTAAAGTCTATGAAGGAGCAAAATGACTTTTTTCCATATCATAGAAGTCTTCAAAAAACATCAGACCAAGCTGGTGAAAACCGAACGGTCACGCCGTCGCTCGACGGACAAACTGCCTACGCTCTCCACTGACGAGACTCGGCGCAACGTTCAGCTCAAGATTGCGATAACTCAAAGCACGACCGATTCCTGTTGATCCAACAGGACGAATACCCGAATCTCCCCTCTTGATAATACTCAGCTGGTTCTGAATTCGACTGACTTCCTCTACCGCCATCTATCGGCGGAAAGAATACACTTCTCGTCAGGTGCTCTCCGTAGAATAGGGATGGATAGGAGCCATGGCAGTGCTCCAGGGTTTGGTCAGCGAACAAATAAATCAGTGCGGTTGGTCACTTCAGTTGAAGGGGCCCGCTAATCTCTTTAAGGTCTCCCTTATAATCGGCTTGTGGAAATTAAAGCGCCCTGCTTGAAATTTATTCCGATTGAGGTGGAATTTTAGATCCTCGGGCTACAAATCAGATTTGAAACGCCTGTGTTCGGATGGTGCTGACGAATTTCAAATGTTCCCGGAATTGGTAATTAAAGACAGAAAAGGGTATAAAGAACTTGGGATTCATCGGGAGATGTGGGATAGAATAAATTATTCATACCTACTTTTTTAATGACTGAGCAACTTATTTTGTTGTTTGTATGTGGATACCCACAAATAATCAATTTGAAAGTATAACAATTCGTAAATTTTCTGATTTTTTTTTTATTATTAAGTTAATAAAGTGGTAATTTTTTTTAATGCCTTTGGTTTATATAGTCCAGGTTACAGTTAGGATAATTTTTTTT
Source organism: Argiope bruennichi (assembly GCF_947563725.1). Taxonomy (NCBI): domain Eukaryota; kingdom Metazoa; phylum Arthropoda; class Arachnida; order Araneae; family Araneidae; genus Argiope; species Argiope bruennichi. The sequence goes on from NC_079162.1 coordinate 124,457,064, forward strand.
CTGAACGTATGATGCAGATGATTTAAAATGAAATTATTTCCAAGATAGAGAAAGCAAATCATCATTCGTTTCATGTATAGTCATCAAGGGCATCTTAAGTACGAAGATGGGAAGCCAGCACATAAGTCATTGCATAATTATAAGAAAAAATGCATATTAAATTAAATCATATAATAAAGCATAAGACAGATGAATTGTTCTTTTAGAAATGTTCAAATATGCTTAAAAAAAGGATTAGTTACATAAGGACGGTCTAAATGGTTAAATTTATTAAGAGGGACACAGTTCGCTGCTGAAATACATGTTAGCCAGTCATTCAAGTTTATATGAATAGGGAAGAGCCTTATTTGATGTTTTTTAGATGATTTGGATTATCACATATTCGTTATCTGATATTTTTCCTGAAATATGAATCCATATGAATTATTTGTTAAGTCCAATTTTCTTATTTACGTTCACGCATGTTATTTTACCACTTTTTAAGAAATTGAAACCATGTAGAAGAAAAATAAAGAAAAAATTGGAATGTACCTTGTCATTTAATAAAATTAAATTATTCTTGTAATATATTATGAGAGCTTACAAAGTAAAATAAACTTGATATCGGTGCATTTAAATGTATAAATTTTAAAAAAACAAAGCGTTTTTCTTTTATATTTAAATGACTATACATTCAAGCTACATCCTTGGAATCACTAAAACAAACATAAAATTTGAAGAACCGAACTCCTTATATTTGCACGTTTTATTATTGATTTCAATTTTCACTTTCTAGTAAATATTTTAATACTTTAAATTACCAGTGCAAAGTATTTGTGTAAAAAAAAGCCAAATATTGATTTATTTTTTATGCCAAAGCCAAATGCTAATTTTTTTTTTTTTTTTTTTTTTCAAAATACATGGATTTTTAAGGTAAATAGTTACAAAACATTTGTACCATTTGATCTTTAGTCAAACCTTTCTTACTCTCTTAGAATCAAAGAAATGAGTGTAAAAGAATTTCTAATTCATACAAAGTGGTTGTTGGAGTACTTTCTCGCAATTATTTGATAAATTTTAATATCATTTAAATTGAAATATTTTTTGATTTTCTTTTGAAATTCCCTGGAAGAAAATCTCATGAGTTAACAATTTTTATTTTCCTTTTGTGATTTAAAAATTTCTTTGGGAACTATAGTTTATATGGGCAGAATTTGATTTATTTTGTTTGTATCATTTCACTTTAGAGCTAAAATTTATTGACTGATATTAAGAGTTAGATACAAGATAGCCACAATTAAATGATGAAGTTGATACTTGATCCAAAACCTCTCTTCAGAAACTTTACAGTTCTTGGCTGAATTTTTATGATGGTTAATCTAAATGAAAATATAGATGATAGATTGAGCTTAATCCTAATTTTGAAAATGCATCTAAAGAAAGTCAAGATTTTAATTTAATTCACCATAAAGAGTAAATAAAATTAGAACTACACCGCTCAAAACAGTCATGGGATATTGTGAGTTTGGCAAGAAACAACTATATAATCATCACTTAAAAAACGAAATAAGATCAAGAAGAAAATTTTTATCATTTACAAAGATGAGAATATGCAAATTTTGTCTGTGACGTTTATAATTATGCGTTTTAGATACTGAAAAACAACTTGCATCATTTCTTCTGTAAGATAAGATTAAAAAGAATTGAAACACGTTGAATATTTTGTTACAGTGAATACGATGTCTCAGCAACATGATTTAACTTGGAAAACCATCGGTCGTTTAGAGGCAGGCCAAACGCAATCTGCTGTATCAGAAGCGTTATAGATTTCTCAAAGTGTTATTTCCAAATTATGAAATTGGTTTTGGGAAATTAAAAATATTCGCTGAAGATAGTAACAAGGTCTTACGCCTGCAACAACACAAAATGAGAATCGGCATTTAAAATACAGAGTCAGAAAAACCGCACAATGAACGCAACGCCGCTTTATTGCAACAGCTCTTTCAGACGGTAAGTTGGGTATGTACAAAGTGTACCAGTATTCCGAATCAAACTGTTCGAAACCGACTCTGCAATGTGGGTTTATATGTTCGCAGACATATGGCTTATGTTTCGTTGACAGGGGACAACCGTGCTACCAAGAGAAGGTGAGCATAGAAGCATCTCAGAGGGAGACGATATGAGTGGAGCAATGTGCTCTTCACGGACGAGTTCCTCTCTAGTGTACCTCCTGGCAACAGGCGTATTCTCCTTTTGCGAGAAACCTGATACTCGAAATAATCATGCTTTTGTGAGGAAAAGAACTGTTGTTGGAGGCGGAGTGATGGTCTGGGTTGGTATTTCAATCAAGGCAGAACCGACCTGCGCATTATGGGAATTGGAACACCAAAGGTTCAACGATATAGGGTTCAGATCCTTATATCTACTGTGGTCTTTTAAGCAGCAATAATCGGGGATGATTTAATCTTATAGATGATAACACCAGGTGACATCGTGCCCAATAAATGAACAATTCCTTTTCCTACAGAGGAATCCTTCGAATGGATTGGTATTGAATTGGCACGTAGACGGAAATCCCATGTTATATAAGACTAGTGATCATTTGTTTCGGTCCTTATTTGCTTCTTCTTACTTCTGTATTTGTGCAGCGCTGTGACGGACGTGCCTTGTCCGCGTCTCTACATTCCCTTGATATGAATCCCATAGAATATATTTGGGACATTCTAGGGAGAAGGGTTTCTGTTTCTTGACTTCCCCAGAAGGAATTCAGCATTTTGAAAGCACTCTTCTATAGGAGAGGAAGAGAATACACCAGTCCCTCATTGATTCCATGCCTCGTAGGTGTGCGGCATTGCTTTCATTCAATTGAAACAATACCCATTACTGAAATGCAATTTTTATCCGAGAAATCACATTTTGTTGTATGATATGCTCGAATTGTGCATTTTTTTTTACCTACAAATATTTTTAGTAAAATTTAATTATTCCTTTTTTCATATCTTACAATACTTATGCGCCATATATCAGTCACCAAAACATTTCTTCTTCCGCAGTTTATACCCAAAATCATATTATCCTTTAACTATTTTGAGCAGTGTATTACTATAAAGGAACATCAAAAGTCAGAATCATGATGGATAGTAGACTCACAAATAAACTATCTATATTATTGTATATATCAAAATAAGACGTGATATGGATTTTTTTCACAAAGCGCAGTCATAATCTTTTAAAATTAGTTATATAACAGCATAACGAAATCCTTTAATTGTAAATACAAATTAATTTTGACTTCTGGAATGTTTTTATCATTGAAATCAATGTACAAAAGCTTAGAAAATGGAAATCTTTGTGGATTATTATTCAAACAGAAAAATGAAAATTAAGTTGAGATAAAACTTTTACAAGTCTAATTGTAATTTTTAAGAATAGAAAATAATTTAAAAATATAATAAGATAGCTGCTACCTAAACGAATCGAAGTTTCATCAGAAATGTAACTCAAATAAATTTACCATTTTGTCAATAAAATATTTTAATCACTTTATAAATGAAACTATCATTTCTTAATAAGCAACATCTTCCTCTTCAATTTTCAAACTTACGTAACAGGAAGGAAAGATAACATTTCCATCATTAATAACAAATATGTATGTATTTTTTTTTCACATCAAGCATGAGCATGTGATTTCATGTTCATATCAGAAAGAAAGAATGGAAAAAAAAAATGATGGAAGAATTTTTTAATGGTTGTGAAAAATTGAATTTTTTTCTATTGTAAAATTTGGAATATTGAGATGAGTATTATTGATTGTTAAGCATCTTTATAATATTTTCATTTTCTTATAAATATTTACACAACTTTACTCTAAAATCATTTACTTTCATTGAAAGAATATGCGTGCTTTCTGCTTTCGATAGTTACAGGGATCAAATTCAGAAAAAGAATTCAAAATCGGTGGAATCTGGCCACTTAATTATGATATTGATTCTCAAAGGCCTACTCATAAAGGAAATATTGGTAACAATTTACGATATGACCAAACAAGTAATGCAAAGAATTTTATTTAAAACCGCACTTACCTTTACTTTCTCATGTATGAAGTATAAAGCAATTGTAATCAGGGAAAAAAATCGAATGACGAAATTTGACAAATATCCACGTTTTAGACCTCCTTGAGTTCGAAAAACGCATTTTTTGCATGGTTTCTGTCTGTCTGTGAGCCCAATAAGTCAAAAACACCTTGAACTATACTGATGAAATTTGGTGCATAGAGTTAGGACTCATTTTGTAGGTTTATACCAAATTTTGAACGAAAACTATTCAGAGAAAGTCTATTTGACTGACTGTTAAAGTGAAAATGAACTTAATAATTACAAAACATAAAACGCTAGACAGATAAAATTTGGACATAGTATTAGTTCTAAAATGTAGATCCTTATCAAATATTGAACAAATCTATGCATTTCGCATTCATGTAAATGCACTAACGTCCGAACGCACATTGTGTTCACATGAAACTGTTGAAAACAATGATTTCAATCAATGACATTCGGTGTGTGAATTTGTAACTACAGCTGTAGTTTTGTGCCAAATTTTGGTTTCAATAGATACGAAAAAAGGCATTCAAAATACATATTCGCGCGATAAATTCACCACAAATGTTAAATTCGCTCCAAAGATCTATATTTTGTAACTATTATTGGCCAATATCATGTATGGCATTCTCGGCTTTACCCAAGTCAGCAATTGTATGCTGGGGAAAGAGGGTAAGACTGTTATCGAATATGCGAGAAAATTTCTGGAAGACCACATCCACTGGTTTTAGTTAATTTTTGTACTTTCTATATCTCTGCCTGGATTTGATAATTAGATTATTATGCCTAGAATTCGAGTGTCTCATGGTAGGAAAAACTGATGCAGTGAAAGATTGAAGTTGCTGAAGCAATTCCTTTCGTTTTCTAGTGAATTGACGATTAATGGGCATTATTTTTCTTTTCTGTACACCAATTGTGTTTTCATTTTCATTGTTCAAGTGTTCTGAACTTCAAGCAGAAATTCTAGCTAAGGGGCTCCAAGAGAATGAAATGCGTGGAATAAGAAAATACCCTCTCCTTCCAATAAAACTTTAGAAAACTTTCTGAGAAAAAGTAAAAACAAAATAATTGTAGAGGAAAATGCAAAAATTACACAAAGAGATAAAGAAACGGAAACAATATGTTTTGTTAATATTTGTATTATTTTTTTCCCTTCTGACTGCGTCTAGATTCGTTATATTATAAAGTGACCTTTTCTATGCTGAACAAAAGTTGAGGAGAAATTTTTTGGTAAATAAAATCTATTCTACTTTTTTGAAAAGTAGCTATTACGAACTACTTACTAATAAATAAAAATGCATTTTTGTTTGTTCATATTTTATGCGCTGCCGCACCGTTCAACCGATTGCGATACAACTTTGTCAATTTATTGCTTTGAACCTAGAAAATCCATGTTTCTCACATGGTCAGTTATATGTTAAATGCTCACGAGTCGGACAGCCAAGAAATTTATTTATTTTTGCTGAAGACGGAAGGACAAAAACAAAAATATATTGTCTACTCTGACGTATACTTGAATAATAAAGCCCCCCAAAATTAGAATAAACGTTATTTATGTTTCTCCTTTATATATCATTCAATTTCAGTGAATGTACTCATTGTCGACAAAAAATATCCTTGCTAATTAAAGAAGGTAACTATTTTAAATTGCAAACGATAATTCCAAAATTATTTCTTCTGTGGCAGCAACGCGCAGGGTACCAGCTAGTTTTTAAATAAAAATCAGGATTAATTTTAAACAAAATCTGAATATTTTAACAAACATGTCAAAAAATATCGAATATCAAAACCATCTCAATACATCTGGGACATCTAAGCATTTTGGTTTGAGTCGCTCTTTTCCTTTATAACTGACTTATCTAAGCAAATCTAAATCTTTATTTAAAAAAGGATTAAACAATATCACTCTTTCTTCACGTTTCCTTTCACGTTCTCTCCAAAGCATTGGTCATTTTCGAAACAACAAATGAAACTGTTCAAATATCATTTTTTTTCGGTTCATTCCTCGCATAAGCAGTTTCGTGCATGCAAGTACCTGATGTAGCCTTCTAATCAATCAAATAAATATTTTCATTATGAAGTTCACGTTTCGCTTCCAACTTGAAATCTTATCTGGATACCTTCGCAGCAAATTACAAATCGATATTTTTTAAATAAGATAGGAATTTAACAATATATTTTACTAATATTCTTATTATTTTCCGCTTTTAAATGCATCTATATTTGTTATATTATATAGTGATCTCTTTCTATGTTGAACTAAAGTTGAGGAGAATTTTATTTGGTAAATGAAATGTAGACTACCTGTTTTTTGAAGTAATTATTACGAACTACTTATTTTTAATTAAAAATCAATACTTTTAAATAAAACGTGGATACTTTAACAGATATGACAAAGAATCGAAAATCGAAACTTTCTCAATATATCTGGGACATCCGAGCATTTTAGTTCGAGTTGCTCCTTTCCTGTAGAAACTGACTTATCTAAGCAAATCTAAACTCATTTTTTAAAAAAAAATGATGAAACAATATCCCTCCTCCTTCAAGTTTCATTTCACGTATATGAAATCTAGACTATATTTTTTAAAAGTAACTTTTACGAACTATTTATTTTTAAATAAAAATCATGGATAATTTTAAACAAAACTTGAATACTTTATCAAATATAACAAATTGTTGAGTATCGAAACCATCTCAACATATCCGGGACATCTGAGCATTTTGGTTTGAGTTTCTCTTTTCCTTTATAACCTGACTTATCTAAGCAAATCTAAACTCTTTTTTAAAAAATGATGAAACAATATCACTCCTCCTTCACGTTTCATTTCACGTTCTCTCCCAAGCATTGTTCCTTTTCGAAACAATAAATGAAACTGTTCAAATCTCATTTTTTTTCTGTTCATTCCTCGCAGAAGCAGTTTCGTGCATGCAAGTACCTGATGTAGTCTTCTAATCAATCAAATAAATATTTTCATTACCAAGTTCGCGCTTCGCTTCCAACTTGAAATCTTATCTGGATACCCTACCTATCGCAGCAAATTACAAATCGATTTTTTTGCCGTCATTAGTTGAATTTCTTATTTGATTTCCCTCCCGCGAATAAATAACACAACACTGCGTTAATAAAGAGAGAATGCGGTCGGAAAAAAACCTATGTCAATAAATGGCGGCGGAGAAACTTAATAAGTTTCCAGAAGTTCATTTGTTACATTCTGAGCAAAATGGCGAGAGATTCCTGATGATGAAAGGAAAGATTCAGGGACCTTAATTGTTTATATATAAATCCGCGACTGTTAGTAAAAATAATTAAGTGAAATTGTGGCTTTTTTTAACGATATAATGGTAGTCATTCAGATCCCAATGAAAATAAAATAATAGAAGAAAATTTTATTCGAAAGGTCGAATACTTTTTATATATTTCTTTTCAAAAGTAATTGATGCGTGTTCTGTGGAGAAAACAGCCTCGTGCATCGACTGATTAAAGGTGTATAATACAGCTTATAAAGATTCGTCAAATATAAAATGCAATATCAGCAAAAGTTTATTGATCTTTTCAAAACCATTCAATGCAGAAAATTTGCAATAAATGATTTTTAAATAAGAATTACTGTAATTATTTTATTTAGTGCACACATTTTTTCTTATATTTTATGCCTTTTTAAAAAATAAATACCGGAGATCTATTTCTCAATCCAGAAATATATATATATATATAAATATATATATATATATATATATATATATATATATATATATATATATATATATATATATATATATATATATATATATATATATATATATATATATATATATATATATATATATATATATATATATATATATATATATATATATATATATATATATTTCTCTCTCTTATTTCCTGATCCAATTTCGCCTTCTTTTTTTTATTTAATTAATGCTACACGAGCTCTAAAATTACCGAAATCGACAAGTTCCCAGCAGTCTGGGTGAAGGGACAAAAATTTGTGAGTCTGAACAAATTATTTTAAAAGATATCTAGATTACCCTATCCTAAATCGACACGTGTAGAGAAGTCCCTATCAGAATCTCATGGTACATACATAATGACCAGAAAAAAATATTTCTGTCTCTCTTTACGCTTTGTACATACATTATACCTTCCGGGATGGAATGAAGCGAAGTTTTAAAATTGCAAAAGGGTCTTCTCTCTTTGGCCACGAAACTACTCAAAAATATGTGTTATACATACACGAGGATTCACAGCTTTTAATACATTACTCTTCAACAACACTTGGTAAAATGTACAAAAACCAAAAGTTCACAAATGGATAAAATGCTTTATAAAGCAATGAATCATAATTCGAATTAATAGATAATTTCATTCAAAATTCTCTTGTCAACTTTTGATAATCTTACCATCAATAAAGTATTTGTTATTATATTGATTTTGATAAAGTGTTTGGAAGATTTCAAGGCTAAAGTTATGACTACGGGAGTTGAGACTACGAATGCAAATTTAACCACATTATTTCTATTTGATGATGAACTGTTCCCAAGTTAAAAAATAAAACAATATCTAAAACTGTCAGCATAAGCATATAAGCTACTGAACTGTGGCTTTTATTTAAGACGTAATGTCATATGTCAGATCATGTTAAATCAATAAATATAGGATCGGTTAAACACACATTTCCTTTTACTAACAAAGTCGTTACAATTATTATTGATACTGATTTGGATTTATTTTTGTTCAAAAAGTAAACACAACACTTTTAAAATTTTGAGCAGATTAATGGAATATTATCTTGTAGTCATAAGCGTTAATCATAGCACGGTAAGCTCCACGATTGATCTTTGGATCGATCTTAAGTCAATTCTTTAATTTAAGACTTCTGATACAAAATAATATTGATTCTTGCTCATTAAGAGATAGCAACTGAATGAAAAGAATAATATGGAAAGAAGAACACATATCTAGAGATATGGAAGAAATTATTATACTTAAAATTGAAATATATTATGTTCTCACAGTAAAATAAAATTTTTATGTGGATATCTAACAAATCGTTTATTTAAAACTTATAAAAAATAAGAAGTAAATTTCTAAAATCTTTACAGTTTTCATAAAAACTTCGTGCGTAAAATGCGATTTGTGCTGAACATATTTAGAATAATTTTTTTTATAACATAGAATAAATCTTAATCTACAGCGAGATTCAAACACTTGTTATAAAAATTAATTTTTTTTTATTAAAGAGACTGCAAGAGTTTCTATTTTTCTGTTGCAGTTTTATAAATGTCCTTATTATAGAAAATAGAATATAGATAAAAGTTAATAGAAAAATTGAGAAATATAGAATATAGAAAACAATTTTTTAAAATTAATTCCATTTTTATTTAAATTAAAATAATTAACAAGACTAAAACAGTAATTTTTGAATTTGCTTATTTGAAATTTTATGTTAACTTTAATTAATAAAAATATATAATTATTATATAATTCAAAATAAGTTTTGAAAAGAGCAAACTGTAAATGATATAAATGTGCATCGTTATACCATGAGCAATTCATATACAAAAGAGTTCTTTAAAAACGTTATTGTGTTTGGACAATTATTCTAATTTATAAAAAAATATTCTCTAGTTTAGGAGAGGAATTCATTGACATGAAGATCTACATTAAAATGCAAATAGCTTATTAAAAAGGGATTTTCATTCTTAAAATTAATCTTCATTGTTCAAAAATGGGTAATTATTTTATATTTATGATTTTCAACAGAAAAATTTGGATTAATATAATTTACTCAGAATTTTTTTCCTTTGTCTATTTCCTTCTTTTAAAACTTAATGTTAATTTATATCCTATTTTCATAATACTGGTTTTTATAATGGACACGACATCAGTCTTCTTTGAGATAACATTTATAGTGAATTAGATGATTGCGATTTCTTTTATTTAAATAATACCAACACATATTGGAAACAATTTGAATATTGAGTGTTCTTTTATTTAATCAATAATTTAAAAATGAATAGTATTTTCAACTCGCGAACCATTTATGAAAATTTCTTTTTTGCGTTTGAGCGAAGTTCAACTAAAAGAAACTGATGAAACATTTCATTTGTTTTGGTTAAAATGTGGAATTTTCGTCGCAATAGAGCTATGAATTGTTTCAATACATGATTGTAATCATTTGAATGGAAAGGCACACACACACAAAAAAAAAACTAGGAAAAAGAAGAAAAAATAATATCTGGAACCTTCCAAAAACCAAAACGCGTAATTAAAACATATGCAGCAATTAAAAAAAGGACGCTTAAATGATTCGCATCTTTTAAATACCACAAATGGATAGTAATTGTCTGTTTATCTTTAGGGGGATAAAAAAAGAATTCGAATCTAAATTAGCCGTTTTCTAGCAACTCATTGGGAGAAAATTGTTTACGTACAATTCATTCGAGAATTATTTCAAGTACAATTGCTCCTTTCGATACATTTTGCTTTTGCATGGCATTCTGATCCTAAGTATTTAAAAGAAATCAGGAAAGGTTGTAAGAAAGGATCAGGTCTTTTCACTGAAAAGTACGAGTATTAAAATCAACATTCAATATGAAATTTATAGCAGAGTTATACCACTAAAGAACCATTTTCCACATCCCCCCCTAGGATGTTGTAATATTTAAAAAGTTGAACGGTTTCAAAATGATGAGTCAAAATAGTTCCCATGGGGTTTCAAAAAGAGATGACGAATTGATATGCGAAAATATTGTAAGTAATTTGAATTTTAATACGCTAAATTTAAATAAATATTGCTTATTTTTTTACTAGTAATAGTCATTTGCATATTTTTGCTTATTTATGTAACTACTAAGTTATGTTATATAACTGAGTTAAGCGCTATTTAACCACTAGTTGCAAAACATAATTTTCGAATTTTAAGTGTAAAAATATTCTTGTGAAGTTATTAACTATTTCTAGCATGTTATCATTTTTGAAAAGAATATTCTACTACTCCGTGGAGCACGCAAAATATAATTTTGAATTTTTAATAGTTCATGCCTACTTTGTCCAAAAAATAGAAAGGATTATACTATAAAATAGTTGGAGACAAATAGATAACTTGTGAACCGTAATGGATAGGTGTGTATTTCCAGATAGAAAAATGATTTAAATGACACAGAATTTACATTTTATGTCCTTTGAATAATAAATGTACTTCCTGGAATAAGTACAATGTTTAAAATTTTATACAGTTCTCCGACCCTAACAGCCTTGTTTAACAAAATATTCTTGACAAAATAAATAACATTTTAAACAAAACTATTTCCACACTTTTGCCATTAAAATGGACCGAATTATGAAGCTTTGGATATAAGAAGAGAGAAAGGAACAATTTCATGAGGAAGATCCACCCATCGACAAATGACATTTTTCCAGGCGATTATTGATTGTTCTATAATAATGAAATTCAAAACTTCATAACTCGGTCAATTTTACAGGTAGAAGAGAAGAACCTATCTTTATTTAAAATGTTAGCTGTCAAGAATACTTTGCTAAATGTGACTAAGAGGTCCAAGAGAGGAAAAAATTTAAATTCTTTCAAAATTATATTTATGAAATCAAACAGTATGATTATTTATAAATTTAGAGCATTTTTCCATTTGGAAGTATAATGGTTTAGAAATTAGCTATTAGGTCGCGGTTAGAGTAGACACTCTGTATAACGTTCAAAGAGGTATTACTAATAAAATTTCATATAGTTTATCGAATTTATCTATCTTTATTTCTGTCTTTAAAATTGGGTAATTTATCAATGGATTAGGAAAGATTTATTATATTAATTACAATGATGAATTAGCTTTTATAAAGACGGATAAAGAAGTATATACCTTAGTAATATTTAAATTTTACAGACATAAAATATCCAGATTTTTATTAAGTTAAATAAAAGAAGAGATGATTCATTTTCAAAACTATTAAGTGGGATTCAATTTTTATAGTTGTTACTTGTTCGGTTTAGGAATTAAAAAAAAATTTTCAGCACTCTATATCTAATGTGAAAAGGTAGCAATATCAGTTCTTCAGCTTATGAATTTAACTAAACTATAAGAAAAACAATATAAAGGATAATGCATGTAAGAAATGTAGAAACAATTATTCTAAATGTTTCAAAGTTAAATACAAAAGAAAAAAAATCATATAAAAATACAACTTTGGTGGTGATGATTTTACATTTTTTTCTTATTTAAAAACAAAGCCCTAATTAACTTTCAAACTAGTTTGAGTTTAAAAATAATTATTTAGCAAACTTATTTATAATATAGATAGCGATATCAACTGAGTAGAGTAGAAAATTTCAACTTTATGCATTTTTCAACTCGTGAGATTACAATATGATGATTTCGTTTGTAATCAATTAAGATTTGTCCTGTTTTACATTTATTTAAATAAGTAAATACAATTTCAGAAACAAAAATAATCTTTCATGTAGTGGTTTTATCTCTTGTAGTAAAAATCCTTAAAAAAAAAAAAATCCTTAAAAAAAAAAAAAAAAAAGACTGATGTATAAATATTCCTCTTGAAACTGCTCTAAGCGAATTACCAAATTTTTTAATCATGTGCCGTATTTCTGGTATTTCAGCGACAGTTAAATTTTCAAATTTTGTATATGTACCGACAATGTTGGTAATCAAATATTTTATAGAAAATAATGGAATATTTTTACAGTTTGCCTTTAAAAAAAGATCTCTTAAAACCTTTTTGTTTGAGTTTTAGCTAGATTTACATACGTTTTGAATTTATATTATTCTGGGGCGGATGCTGTAATTTTGAGACATGGTAAGATGACGCCTGATGCAGAGTTCTCCCCTGTTAAATTCCAAAACAGACGAGCGTGAAGACGTTAAATAATCAACATATTTTAAGTGCCATGTGTATGGAGATCTTCTGCGAAAGCGTATCTCGAATCCTTTACTCCACTACAAGGCAAATAAAACCTTTAAAAAAACAGCAATGTTTTTTTTCTTCTAAATATAGAATGATTTATGATGAGTATTAAAATTCAGTTTTTAGTTTAGCTCTTTAGAATAAAAAATTGCCATGGGTATCCCTATTTAAATGGTTATTCTTTCCATGAAAGATTTTTATGAATATCGACTGAAAATTCACACTGTTTTGTTGCAGTGCAGTTAACGTCATATTTGAGGACATAAAATTTCTGATTCTTTTTAAAAATGAATTTTGTATTATGATTTAAAATTCAAGCCTTGTATGGACATGAAAGGTATGGAAGTGTTTACTATACTTGACATATAAACTCTTATAGCAGCTTCTACAATTCATATTTATTACTAATGGCAATTATTTTTATGTCTATTGTTCTAATGATCAGATACCACGAAGGATTTCTCCGCCCTGTCGTAGCGTCCGGAGGAATGACAGAGTCGCCACGACATTTTATATTGTACTCTGTTGTCGAAGCAAAATGTTCCCATTAAGGTGTACGTACACGCTAGAAATTTTTTTCTCCAATTTTTACTTTAAAAATCCAGTTTTTTCACAGTAGGTCATTAATATATGTTTAAACTCATTTCAGTGAAAAAAAAACCATATTACACTAATTATTAATTAATTAAATAATATTTAAAGAGCTAATTAGCATATTTTTTGTAACATGATATCTTTAATTCTAATTTGTACATACACACAATTCTAATTGCAAATTATGCCTGATACTGGTCTTCATGTTGTCTGCCTCAATAAAGTTATAAAAATATAAAGTTTTTCTTTAAAAAATTTTTTCATCGACGATAAATAGAAAAAGCGAGATTTTTTCTGTCATTTTAACTTTTAAATAGCTATTAAAAATTTATTTCTATAAATATAACTTTGATTGAAGCACAAAACATCCGCTATTTCATACAGATTATTTTGATATATAAATAACTGTATTTGGTTCATTTCTTGTTGAGTTATGATGGTTTGAATGAAGCAACATAGTGGTAAAATATCATTCTTCATAAAATGAGTTTTAAAAACACCGTAACTAGAGTTTTTAATGTAAGCATCTCAAGAAAAATAATTATAACTCGAGAAATATTTCGAATATTGACAACATCTTGATATCGTTTGAAAGCTAAACGATTAGAGAACATTATTAAGTAATAAAAAAATATTCAATATTTTGAATGATTTTCGAAGTTTCAAGTGTGTACATACACCTTAAAAATAGCTCATGAGCTTACCCCCTCTTACAGAGATACGATTTGCCATCAACGATGGATCCAAAGAACACCACCGCTATTATGGTACCCAAAAGGGAAGCGAGAACCTACTTACTTATATGGCAAATTCTAACCTCCATGTCTGAGGCACCTTCCTCCCCATTAGGTAAAATTAATGATTGGGATTAATTGAATGACTGTACTTATGTGTACTAAATGCATTGCTCTTTCTATTTCGTAAAAATAATAGTTCTTTATAATAATAATTAGTTTTTTTATTAAATACTTAGATATTATTATGCTGCATACATATTTATTTACAATAGCAAGAAACCTTTAAGCAATTTACAATATTTATTCTAATTTCAAGTAGAAATTTAAAAAAATAATCAAGTAGAAATCCAATTGAGTAGCACTGATAAAAGTGATATTCAGACTAAGTGATATTCAAACATTTTATATTCTGAATGTTAAGAACTTAGATAAAAAAATTTATTTAGCCCTTTTCATAAGAAAATCTTAGAATAATTTCGCTATAGAGTAGAATCAGCTTCGTTGCATGAGTTCAGTCTCAACCGTATCAGTAACTTTCAGTACTGATACGGTTGTACTGATACTTTCAGTACTGAACCGTTCAGTAACTTTTTAAAATTTTTCATGCTAAGCATACCATTAGCGATTTTTGCCAAAACGTGTCTTCATTGTTGTGCATTTTATGATGCATTAAAGAAATTAGGGTAGGGTACAAAACAAGCAAGAAAAATCATATCTATTCTTTTTTAATGAAGTTCGAAATAATTTAGGTTTAAACCTGGTATTTTATATGAATTATCTTCTGGATTTGTGATATTTTTATTGTGATCTGAAAAACAAAACTACACTTATTTATTTACAAAAGGGCTTCTTAACCCCTTCGCAGACAATGAAGAGTTTGATTCGAGCATCGAATGACTCAATTTTTAATTTTAAATCTCCAGTTAAGAGAAAATATTAAGCAACTTAAAATGCAAAAATCACTTAAAAAAGATTTTAATATCTCAAATGCTCTTATATTATTATAGAAATTAAAATAATAATAAATATACTAAATAGAATATGTCATTTAATTAGAAAGTTAAGTAAATTTGTAGGTCAAGGGGTTAAACTTCTTTTATACATAAACCTTTTGCAGTTGGATAAAAGTTCTTTACAGCCATTTTAATTTGAAAAATAATACCATGATTTCACAACTTTAAAATAAGTTATAAAATGCAACTTAATTAATGATGTCTATTAAAGAACTCCTCAAAATGATCGTACAGTAATTTTTTAATAAAATGTATTAAACCATCGTGATTTTTTAACTGTTTTCACTATTAATAAAGTGCAAGGTAAAAAATTTATACGTTTTCAATTATAAGTTTGCGTCGCCTTAAATTTGGTTTGTTCTTTTTTATCTTGTATAATTGTCACTTAAAACAGATATTTTAAGCCGTTATAATATGGCAAAAATAAGAGCAGTCCTGCTGTAGAATGAGTATACAAAAACGCTGACAATGAGAAATAAAATTTAAACCGTTGCACTTGGAAAGGTAATCAATACATAATTATTCACCTAATATAAGGAACTGGTTGTTGCTCCGAATAATAAATGTTTATATATTTGTTTTAATCCTTTAAAGGGTCATTTTTTTATATTCATATTATGTTAAAATATTTTTAGGCTTGAAATTAGAATAAGAAAAGGGATTCATTTAGGAATTTTTTTATAAGAAAAGGATTTCATTCATTTTATTAGATAAATTTAATTTGATAAATTAATTAATTTGGTTAATTAATAATTAAGTAACAAATCAAGACACATCATTTTGTGTGAGATAAAGAACTGAAGCATCTAAGTTTCTGTCTTTCTAAAAAAATGTGTCGGAACTGATGCCAACCTACATAATTTCATACAAAGATTGATAAATTTGGTGGGAAGCATACTTCCCACGACCCTAGAAAGGGTTAAGTTGAATTTCCCAGAAAAAATAATATAGATCTTCTTACCACTCTGTAGATATTTTTAACAATTAAAATCAAAAAGTAAATAAATATAACGTCAACATGATATATGGTCTTGAATGGTGCCCGACAGTCAGCATCTGAGTACAAAGGGGTAAACATTAGTAATGACTATTAAGTTAATAACCATTAAGGTAAAATATTTACAAATTTTCTATAAGTTTAAGCAACCTTAAATTTGTTTTTTTTTAAATCATACCTCACTTAAAAAATATTTTTTAAACCATCATAATTTTTAAAAAATAAAATTAAAAGCAGTCTTGCTATAGAGTAAGTATAATAGTAAAGTTGACAGTCAGTTTGACAAATGTGCTCTTTAACCAATTGACTGTTTTTGACGAGTATACTCGTCATGGAAAAAGTACAACTTTTTGCGTCATGACGAGTTTACTCGATGAGAATTATTATATTTACATAATAATTGTTTAATATTTATATAATACATAATATTTATATATATGTTTATGACAATCTAGATACACATTTTCCGAAGAGGTCGAAGTAGTTAACTGGTTAAATTCAGAAGCAGAGATAATCGCTCGTGTGAGCAGATAGAAAATTTCTCCCTTTGGAGCAATATTTAAAGAAATTTTACCTACCTGTCAGAGTGATGGTGGAACGACAGACAACACGTTTTGTATTATAACCGGTCCCAAAAACGATCTCGGCAACCAACCATGCAAGGTTCCAACTCCTCCTCCTGAGCGTTAAGGACGGATTGGATTCGAAAACTAGGATTGGTCGGAGGAGCTTCCCAAACAGGGTCAATAGCCATGGCCGTGAAAGAGCGGTTAGATACGAAGAGAGTCTCGAGATAGATCTAATTAAATGAAGATATACTCGCGTTACTGGAGCTCTTTTGCCTTCACAGAAATGAAAGATCGTGTCCAAATAAATGGGTGTCTACCTTTCTTTTTACTTAATTGCGTGTTTAACTTATCTTTTTAACCTGTTGCTCTCGAACAATTATTAATTCGTAACAATTCGTGTTGGGGTTTTCAGATCGTACATCCTTTGCTGACAGATGCATAGGACAACGATTTTTTTCTTTATTCTAGAGTTGTTCATACTAATTAGATAGGAAGGGTAACCAGGCTGTTTGAATTAAAATCTGTGCAACAAAGAGAATATGTATTAGTATGAGATGAAAGATAGATATTACTTAGAATTTCTCTCTTTTAGTACGGGGGGAAAAATCGTTGATAATTGATAATATCAACGTGCCATTTTAAGAATGGCATTAAGCCTGAGCAGACATTTCGGAAGGGACCTTTAGCTATTGATCAAAATATCGACGTTTCAAAATGCATTTAGTTAGAAAATTTGACTGAATTTAAGGTATTATTTTCAAACTTAAAATGGCTGAAGTCAAATGTTGAAACTTGAATGAAGTACTGGCATATTTATTCTAATTGCAATTGAAACTTTTTGCGTACGATCGTATGGAACCTATAAATTGTATCTTAATAAGCAAAAACACTTAGCACAGTTTGCCAATTTGGAAAAGAAAAAGAAAAAAAAAATCACTAATTTTTTTCAACTAATAACGAATTTTTCTGAAATAGTTCCTTTTCCACATTTTCACTTTCTGTACATGATATAGCATGCTCATAACAGATGTAAAAAAATCAGAAGTATTCATTAATGTCTACGAAAAAATTCCGTATTTTATTTTACTTGTGGATAGGCAGAAAATTTAAATAGACGGTATTATTTGTTAAGCCAAAATGCAAAAAGTGACCAAAATAAAAAAAAGTGGAATTCATATTTTGATCGAATTTCGAATACATTTGTAGATAGAATAGGAAGAACATGCATACACATACAATATAAACATAATCTAATTTCAAATTCACAACAAAATGTCATTTAATCTGGTAAAAAGTATCAACGGTTTCATTTACTTACTTTTTTATTGCATTCATGATTTCATGTTTAACACTTGTCTACACCTCAGTTAAAAATATCAAAAGCGATTCGCTGCGCAATGTCATTGATATATTGATTGTCTCTAGTCCTAAAAATAAAATATTGGATACTTGAATAGGAATTTAGCACTACGGAAGACTGTGCCGAAATTTCCCTTGCTGTATGTTTATGCATGATTTAATAAGTTGTTAGGAAACAAAATGCTTCTCGTTTTTCTTCTTCTTTTTCTTTTCCATCTTTTCTAGAGTGATAATTTGCAGTTTAATGTACAATAACTAAAAATGTTATAATATATGACAAAAATATAGATAAATATATTCTCAGAAACTACCAGCTTATAACAGATACTGATATACGGAAAATAGTTTTGCTGATTGCGAAATCTTAATATATATAAATTACGTGTCACGTTGTTTGTCCGCAATGGACTCCTAAACTACTTAACCGATTTTAATCAAATTTGCACACCGTGTGCAGTTTGATCTAACTTAAAAGATAGGATAGCCCTTTTTTTGAATTTTTAATTAGAATTTTAATTATTAATTAAAAACTAACTTTCCCGCCAAAAAAATCTTTTCATTTTTCCCACCGCCAAATGAGTACGGCTTCAATTTTTTTTCCCAACAGTCATGAGGCTAGGCTTAGGATTTTTCGGCTGATTATTTGAAACGATTCTATTTATTTTCTTAATGTTTGATGCATTTAAAATTAAACATTGTTAATGAATCGATCTTTCAGATTCATTCTTAAGTACTTTTGAATTAAAATAAAACAGAATAAAGGAAATTAAAAATTTCTAATCTGCATAGCGTTACCCCAACTGGCGTTGAAAAAATAACGCATTTGCGTTCCGTAAATGGCGTTGAAAATTCACGCATGCGCATTGTATTATGATTGTTTACATTTCAACGGAAGCGGACTCGATTTAAATTATTTTTAGGTTCGTTGCATGTTTTTGTAATTAAATTGTATTTAAGTTAGTTATATATTTTTTGTATACGCTTATAGTTTTAAGTACATCGTTTTTTAAGTAGTTTTTTTTAACCTGTTTTCAACCGATTATTTTAAACGATTCGTTTTATTTTCTTAATGTTTGATGCATTTAAAATTAAACATTGTTAATGAATCGTTCTGGTCATGATGAATCTGAGAATATTTTGTTGACAAATTCTTGAAATATTACATAAATTAGGAAAGATATCCTTTAGTGCCCATAAAGTTTAAACGCTCAGTGACTCTTTTCAGTAATCATATTACAAAAAAATACTTTGTTTCAGTAAAAAATATTATTATATTAATTGCAGATTAATCCCTTTCCACTTTAATTTATAGTATAAATTCTACGGGAACTAACAGAAAATGAGAGAGATACATATCACGTTATGACTGAAGGCGTTTATAATATTATGAGTGAATTATATGACAATCAAAATTTGAAGTTTTAAAATATTTTGATGAAGAAGTTATTAAAGTAGAAATTGCATAAAATATTTAATTATTAAAATTTTAACGAACATTAAGATGGGCGAACCGGCTGGTCGCCAAAGGCGGCTAGTAAAATATAAAATCGAGATATCATATTTATTAAATATTAAACCACGGTATCAAATTTATTTCTAGACAGTTGTTAATTCTTTTCACTTTAAAATAATCATTATGCGTTTTAAAAGGCAATAAAGTGTTTTCGGATGGTCACTGTTTTTCAGGAAAAAATTCACAGAAGGTGACTTTTTATATTTAATTTAATGCAAAGGTTATTACATTACAAAAGGTTATTACATTAATATTATTACATTTTCACGAAGAACAAGCAATAACACATTATGAAATGAAAAAAAGAATTGTATGAATTGTAAATTTTTAATTTCTGAGATCCAACAAAAATTCAGTTTATATTTAATTAAAATAAAATTGCACATCTATCCGATTACGCAGAATTATCTTTTCATCCAGTGAAAAATGTTATTATTAATTGATACCCAATTACACTTATATTTGATATATTCAATGTTTTAAGAAAGGAAAATTTGCCATTATAGTCACGTCACCACTTGCTGTAGCAGTAAAAGATGCAATCCAGTATAGGAGAACACAATAAATGTCAAAGAAAAGTCGATTTTACGGGAAAAAAGATTAAAGTAATGCATTGATAGAAACTTTTCTTGTTTTAAACTTTACAATGATTAGATAATTGTAACCACAGAAAAAAGTTGTAATCCAGTGTGTACATTTTGTATCACTGTACGAGGGATACAGGTTATAAAAATATCAGCAGAATTTTAACATATGAAGATGGGTTTTGGAATATTAAATGTATAAAACAGCACTGAAAGCTATTTACTGTGATCTTTACTCCTAAATGAATCACTTCGTTGTTTTTAACCTCTTTCTATACAATAACGAGTCTGACTCGCGTATCAAATTACTGAATTTTTAATTTTAAATCTGGAATTAAGTGAAAGCATTAAGTAATTTAACCCTTTAAAGGGCCATTTTTTTCTAGTCATATTATGTTAAAATATTTTTAGGTTTGAAATTAGAATAAGAAAAGGGATTCATTTAGCTTATTAAATAAATTTAATTTGATTAATTAATTAATTAGGTTAATTAATAATTAAGTAACAAATCAAGACACATCATTTTGTGTAAGATAAACAACTGAAGTATCTAAGGTTCTGTCTTTCTAAAAAAAATTGTCAGAACTGATGCCAACCTACATAAATTCATACAAATATTGATAAATTTGGTGGGAAGCATACTTCCCACGGCCCTAAGGGTTAAATGCAGAAATCACTTAGAAACGCTTCCATACATCCGAAGCCCTTAAATTACTGTAGGAATTAAAAGAGTAATAAATGTCCCAAAAGGAATGTGTCATTTAATTAGGAAGTTAAATAAAATAGTATGCTAAGAGGTTAACGATTATATACCAGTTGAATCATCAGCAAAACTAACAAAATATGCAATCGAATAACTATTTAAATATAATTGTCACAAAATGTTAACTTCAAAATTATCTTAAGCAACTTTTTCTGAAAAAAAAAATGTGCGTTTCTGTATTAAATATATCCATTCGATATTGTAGAACAGGACTCTTACAAAATCCCCCGGTTTACAAATTTCGATTGGCATTAAATACTTATAGACATTTTTCGACCGCCATTTCTTTGACAAAGTATATAAAAAATATGTACATAAAAAAGCCGCAGAAGCCGCTTTGAAGTTTTTTCCACATGTATTCTTCTGTATAATTCTTACTTAGAGGAAATATTAAACGTTTCGCTCCAATTAAAAAATTAAAAAGACTTCATGATGATTAAAAAGTTATTCATGATGTTTTTAAACATTATTCCTGATCTAATTATCTTAACATTTTAAGTTCCATTTTATAGTTTAATACCTAATGCTTTCCTATCAAACTTTTCCTTTCAGAATTATTGCCTTTCATTTATACTTAAAAAAAAAAGAAAAAACGATGTTTCAGATTCTCTTTATTCCTACCCCGATATATTTGAGCTTGACAGAATGGCATATTTTGGAGGGAATCATTTCAACACCTTACAGAAAAAATGCTACTGTGCAATTTTTTCATTCAACGAATAATTCGATCTAACAACTAATACAATTCACAAACTGAAATTTAATGCACTTTTGGGATTTTAGAATGTTTCCGTTTCACCCTGAAGAATTAAACCTTGGAGATGATAATGAGCTTCGTCTGTCCGCAAAATGTTCCAATGTTCCATAGCCATGCATTGTCCACTTCCATTCGAACAAGAAATTGCAGGGCGAATGCTTCTCCTTTTCAGATCAGCAGGAAGTATCTTCTAAACATGCTCAATTTTGAATGGATAGCATTGCAGAATGTTTAATAAAATTTTATGAACCATGCTGACAAGCATGTATAAAGTTCAGGAAATTCCCTAAGCACTGGCTGTTCCCAAAGCACTGCTTAACGCTTCCTGCAGTGCTGTAGTCACATCCCGTACTGACGTGATGCAATTGCTTTCCTCCTTCTGCCACATTTCTTGCCAAATGGACCCATATTTTCTAATTTATCAATCATCTTCTTCAGAGCAAATGCAGTCATCGGGCTAGAATCGATTCTTAAACACTTTAATGTCTGGAAATTCTTCAATGTGATTGCAGCACAGAGGTTGTTCGTGTAAAAAAGCTTTACAAGTATTCCGATTCTTCAATGATGGAATCATGATTACTTTCTCAGACTCAGAATAACAGGAACTACATGTTCCTTGCCTTTTGATCACAAGTTTTATGGTTGGTGCATATGACATGTTTTTTAATTAAAATTAGTATATCTTTTAAAGTAATCACTTTTAGTATTTTCTGACATGTACAGTGCCGTCTAGTGGTTAATTTTTGACTATTTTTTTCTTTCGAAAAATTAATTTCCATTGCTTCATATATAATTAAATGAAAAAACAAATCATACTCACCAGTGGTTCCTTCTTTTATAGCCTTTTGAATGTGCAATTTTAATTATTATCACTTTATATTTTCGAAGAAAGCTGATGCCTAATATATTAACTAATTTTGCACTTTACAATTTATGATAATGATTAACATTTATATAAATGGATTTATCAATCTGAGTATCTTAATTTTATTAAAATGATATATTTAAAATCAAGTGTATGAGGTTCAAACAATTTAATCGTTTTAGATTTCAAGAAATTAATAATATCTTAGTAGACAGGCTTTTTATAATACTGATTTTAAGGAAAATTTGAATAATGATTTTGAATAAAATTAAATTTAAGAACGAAAAGGATTTAATGTACCAAAAAAGGTTAATAAAGGAAATGTGTTCTTGAATCAGGCACACAATCGCCATAAACGCAACGGAATTAAATAAAAATGTTGTAACTTTGGTTAGAAACAGTCTATTCTGTAGTATAAATAAATAATAATGATAATCTAGGTAGAATATTATGCTCAGTTTCAGATGGTAACGTATCAAAGCAACTTTCATACACTAACAATTATTTTTTATATTGCAAAAATTTTTTTGATTTATTAAATTAAATTTTAAATATTTGTTTTTCCTTCTAAGATGGAATCAAGCATGGATTATTCTGTTATTTTAAAGCACTTACACCCATTCTTCTCATAGGAAAAATGGGAAAATTTCAGAAAAGGGAGGAAGAATTTGAAGAAAGAAATTGAGACTAACCAATGCATTACGCAATCCAGACACGGAAGACAAACGATCTTGAAGTCGCTCGTCGATAAAAATTCGAACGCGTTGCATGCTTAGATTGCAAAAATAGAAGAAAAGCAAAACAATTCTGCTTCTAATAAAAACACTCTTTGCTGTCATCTACCACACCTGCACGAATAGCGCAGACAGTTGTGCATTCCCTCTTTCAAATTTATTTCTATTCGAGTTACAATTATTACAGACTAACGAATGCAAGCACTTTCTGTACCCACTCGACAGCAGAAGACATTAATATTACGTCGGCTGATCTAAAATTTATCGTTTGTATGGGAGTTTGTATAGGCAATTCCCTTCATGGAAATATTACGGTAAAATAAAAAAAAATGATAAAGTTTAGATGAGATTTTAATCGAGTAATCGTTTTCAAGAATCTCATCTGGAGATTGTATTATTGCAATAGATAGAGCGAAGTATTTTTTAGTTATGCAGAGATCTTTATCTTTAAAGTTGAGAAAACTATTTTCCTAGAAGGAACTGCGAAAGAAATTAAGAAAAAAGAAAGAAAAATAATTTTACATAAAAAATAATGTATACTTAGTACAATATGTTTAAACTTATATTTTATTAGTAATTAATGCTGTTTAAATGAAGTATAGGAAGTAGATACATATCTTAATTGACCATTAAAAATCTTGTCTGGGACCTAAATTTCGAATTTAAATAAAAACTTGAAATATTGAATCGATTTACTGAAAAGAAATTCATTGACAAACTCTAATTGAGAAAGCGTTAATCGAATCTTTTGTGTCATGATGAATTTCTAAACTAGTTTTTCTAACAGATATTGATTAATAAAACAATAAGTTTTTACTAATCAATAATTGATTAATAAAAAAGTATAGATATAAAAATGACAGAAAATATGAGAATTTTCTGCACAACCCTCTTAGGACAGTGACCTGCAGTTTTAGGAGCTCTTAAATAGATGGTGGAATGTGTGTAATCCTATCTCTGAACATAGATTGTAGAAAATATAAAATCATTTTCTTGAAACGTCTGCTTTAAAAATATCAGTTTAAAGAATCCTGGAGTGTACGCCCAGTTATACTAATTGATATAATAATAAGTTTAATTTTTAGAGGGTTCAGTGTTCTATGACTAAATAGAATGAAACAAGACATCAATTAAAAGGAACATAATAAAACTGAATTGCAAAATGAAGCACTAGACTACACAGTCAGCACAGAAAATGCTTTATAAATGAGAATTCTATTATTTGTAAGTAAATGCTTTATAAATGTGAATTCTGCTATATGAATGAATAAATTGTTGGAATATGTAAACATTTTTCATTTTTCACTCTATTTTCATAAAATACAAGAAATAAGAATCTTATTTCTTAATTTAATTCATATACTGCAGCTAAGATGAATCAAAATTTTTAGCTTATCGCTTTTAACGCCGAGAAAAATTATTTCATTTTGAGCAACTTATAGTTCAAAATAATACTATGATATCAAATATTTATTATTTAGTCTCAAATCTCCTATCTAAAATGCATTTTAACTTTCACTTCGATATGATCGTCCGTTATTTTTTGGGATACTTTTGAAAGAACATAATAGAATTATTCACTTCTAAGTGAACAGCAGGAAAATTCGGAAAATAATATGCATAAAATGAATTTTAATTTTAATACTCATTAAAATGCTGAAATAAAAATATGCGTATTATTCTAAAATAAAAAAAAATAGATATACGTATATATGTATAGATGGAAGATATATATATTGTGGAAGATATTTTTATATTCGTTATTTGAAATACAAAATTCTTCAGCAATTTAAACTGGCACAGAGAATTAGGTCTGAAAGATGAAGAGACCCAGAACCACTGTTTTAACTAACTCCAGCTAGCCTTGAGAAATAATCTCGGATGAAGCTGATAAAATGCCTTTTAGAAATTTAGGAGCCTCATTTATAAGAACTTAAGCTGAAGAAAAGATTAACTCAGACACTTACGTATGCCTTTTCAAATATCCATAATTTTATTCATCATTATTTTAATATCCTTTAGAGTGGGTTTCATTATTTACATTTCTCTCCAAAGTTTCTCTGATAATATTATAACATCGTTCACTACTAAGAAATATGGTTACACACACTCATACATAGTTCTTAAGCCCTTATGAGTCTAATTTGTGTCGTAATTTATGAGCTAGAAAAGTGTGCTCAAAATTAAATTATGCTAATTTGTTCGTTACCCAGCGTTATGATCGTTAATATTGCTATCAGTCTCTTTAACTACTACGCTTTGAGGAAAATTTTTACGGTAATACTTTGAGGCATGATAAAATAGAGCGTTTTTTTTAGTGTCACTTTTTTTTGGTTGCAAGTCTTATTGTTTAGAAGATAAAAGCAATCTTTAAACGAGTTTTCTGTTAATGAACAAAATACTTAAAATTGTTAAAAACATGAGTGGCATTTATTGTTGGTAAACTCTAAACTGACATGCATAATCAGCCAATTTAATAGTTGCAATCATTGTATGCATTGTCAGAATTTAAAATATAACTACACGTAAGTAAGTTATATTAAAGAATGTTGTTTTTCATTAATTCAATTTCAAGTATTAAATTAAAAAAAAAAACAGTATTTCCTTCAGGAATTTTTTTGTCAAATTATACGATATCGTTTAATAAGGAACAAAGAAAAATGGAAAATAATTATAGGGAATCCTAACTGAAGATATATTAAAAGATTTAAGTTATAAAGCTTAAATAATATATCTTGAGTAATAAAGATATATTAAAAAGCTTAAATAATGTATCTTAATAAAGATATATTAAAAAGATTAAAACGACGACATTCCAAAAACTTATCATAATAAAACTGCGTTCAAGCATCAGTAATAAATTGCATTTCAGCAATACAGTGTTGGCGTAGAATGGATTTAGTTTTAGTTATATTAACGTGCCATTTTAAAGCAACAGCAGGGTTATTTTGGGACGGACCTCGAATTTTGAATCGCGGTCAGATGACGAGGATGACATCTGAGCTGTCACCCCTTCTCCTAACTTCCGCACAATACCAGCGTGAGGGCATTTGGCCCTGACGGATTTAACATGCACCACACACGCTTACACGATGGTTCTTCGATAGAATAGGGTCTCGAACAGGGAACTCTTGGGTCCCTAAGACGAACCCTTACCTCCAGGCCATCACGGGCAGAAATGTAAACTTGACATCATGATGCTGGTTCAGATATCCTCCGCGTTATCTGGCAAAATTAAGTATTTCTGATAAAATAGTTATAGTTTAATTTCAAAACTAGTTAAGGCAAAAAAAAAAAAAAAAAAAAAAAAGGAAACAAATAGTTTTGACAAATGATGGCAAGCTGTCAGAAATTTTGGCTATGATTTGAAACTATTATTCATTATATGCTCATACAAAAAGATAATTAATATTTAAAAAATTCACTAGTTAATCAGTGTTATTATAGTAAAGCAGAGTAAAAAGAAAATCAATAATTTTAATTTAAACGTTAAATTTGTTCGTTTAATGCAAATACTAATTGCCATGTTATAGAAAATTAATCATTATCCTTTATTGTAGCAGTTGTATGTTTCTTTCTCTTCTATCTCTAGACAAAAGGGATCTATCTTAACTGACAGGAATTTTTTGTTTAAGCTTCTGCTTCGAGGCATTCAACCGCTTTCTAATTTTTAATAGATGGGTTTCCGTGAGCTGTGATATGCGAGGATTCTCTATAAGATAACGGAACCTCCCCAATTTCTCTTCTTTGTAGCTTTATTTCATTATTTAGAGACAACAATATTATTTATTTACAAGCCTGTCAATTGAGCATTATTAACAAGAGCAAGTTCTTGATGTTCCTTGTGGTTATCTCAATGCGTTTAGTTACAGATGCGAGATACACAGTAACTTAGATTATATTGAAAACTGCTATTGTATCCACCTTTACAATGTTTGCGAGCAGCTTAATTTATGCTATTCGAATGAAATTAATTAAATTTCATTTAAATAGGATACACAAAAATTATTGCCCGATTACAGGCGCAAAATATCGCGCTAAAATATTGCTTTTTAAATAAATATTCGAAATAAAGTCCCATAATTTTAAGCTAACAGCTCGATATAGCTTGTCAAGTAACTATTATTATATAATAGAAATATAAAATAAACAAAAGTAAACCCTTTTATATTACATATAATATAAACAAAGAAAACTATTTTATATTACATATAAAATAAACCAAAGTAAATAGGTAAAGTGCCTAAATCATACAAAAAGTGGGGAGAAAAAATATAAAACGCATGAGAAACAATTGCGCGAATAGCTGCAATTCAAGGAAAGCTGGGGAAAGTAAATCGTCGGTCAATAATAATAAATTTCGCGTCAATCAATTGCGCACTATATGTGTTTATCGTCGTATTTCACATTTTTATTTACGTTTTATTTCTATTGACTATTGTTTCTATTTTATTTATTATTCACTTACTTTTTGCAATACGTATATTTAACCCCTTAGCATACAATGACGAGTCTGACTTGCGCTCCAAATTGCTGAATTTTTAATTATAATCTCCAATTTACTGAAATCATCAAGTAATTTTAAAAGCAAAAATCACTTTCAATACCTCAAAAGCTCATATATTATTATATCTCTTTCTCTCATTTATTATTAAAATAATAATAAATATTCCATATAAGATACATTATTTAATGAAGAAGTTAAGTAAATTCATAAGTCAAGAGGTTAAAGCTGTTTTTGAGTTTTATGGACCATGATCAGAAAAGATTCGTAGCAATTTACCCTAAGTCATGTCAATTGAAGTATTGCAATAGATAGTATTTCTATATAAAGAATCTATATAAAATATCTACAAGAATATAACATCAATCTATGTTTTTGTGAAATAATATCAATTTCTAGGTGAGGATCCCTGAAGCGAAAGCCGTCTTTCAGCCGGCCTCCTTTCTTTCTCCTCCTTGACTCCGTCTCCCCTTGGATCATGACAACCACAATTAGATTTGCAGGTTCTCACTGCTACGTAATTCAACAGATAATTCTATTTATTTCATTAGGAAAGGGAGGACTTCCCTCCTATCTCAATCACCTGAATCCCTACACTTCTAATGGCTTTTCCGTTCGGTCTCTTCATATCATGAGACAAGTGAAGAACCTTAAACAAAAGACTTGTTTGGTTTGTTCAGTGCCTTTTCGCGCTATTCAAAGTGTTAATTCATTTATATATCTCAAAGTTTTATGTCAAAATTATAATAATATATTTCAGCCTCAAAGATGAGGAATTCTTCAAATTGAGTAGTTTGGATGATATTTTGTAAAACTGCTCTTCTTAATTTGGCAGTCAAGTTTAAATTCTGCATTTTCAATACTTTTGAAATAAATACATATCGTTTGTAAAGAACAGTTAAACGGGGGTAGAGGAAAAAAATATCGCGAGAAAATTTGGAATAAGAAAACAAGTTTTTTTCTATTTTGTACACTTCTTTTTTTTTTTTTTTTTTTTTTTGTATTCATGTCCAGAGAGGAAGATGTAAAGATCGTTATAAATTAAAAAATCGTAAACAATAATAGGAAGATGTAAACAATAATAGGAAAGCTGTTTTTGAGTTTTATGGGCCATGATCAGAAAAGATTCGTAGCAATTTACCCTAAGTCATGTCAACTGAAGTATTGCAATAGATAGTATTTCTATATAAAGAATCTATATAAAATATCTACAAGAATATAACATCA
This sequence comes from Argiope bruennichi, assembly GCF_947563725.1. Taxonomy (NCBI): domain Eukaryota; kingdom Metazoa; phylum Arthropoda; class Arachnida; order Araneae; family Araneidae; genus Argiope; species Argiope bruennichi. The sequence continues at coordinate 124,486,291 of NC_079162.1, forward strand.
ATCTCGAAAACTTGATACTTTATTTTCATGTATATACTACAAGAATGCAATAAATATTGAAGTAAAATGGAAGTGCGTCACTGAATGTTAAACTTCCCGTCTCACTGCTATTAAAGAAGCCATGGTCAAATAATGAGGAACAAACCTGCACTGGCACTCCATTTTCAAGATCATATTCTTTTAATTAAAAAAAGGCTGAATTAATGCATCACATTGTTTCTATTGAAATAAATGAAAGTAACGCCAGTTAGTCATTTTAAATATTAGTTCTTAGGAGAATTTAAAACACTCAGGTCAGATCAATAATCATTTCTTACACATCTAAATATATACGAAAAAAATAAAATAATAATGTATTATTCACCCAAAAGATTATACTGTATTTTCATACGGAAAAAGTTATAGAAACTGACAACCAAAATCTATTTGAATAATGGAAATGAATCATCTTAGATTCTATTCTGTTAAGAGACAACAGTTTTTAAAAATTGGAAAAAAGGGCTTTTTAGGGCTAAAAAGAGGCATAAAGTAAAAATCTTCTAACTCAGAGGGTTATCAAATGATTCGCTTAAAATTTTGCAGATAATTTCAGAAATATATTGTTATGGATTCCCTACTACTACTAAGTCCGTAAAATCACTGAGTTCGCCTGTAGTGGGCGTCGGCACGCAGCTCAGTTCAGCAATAGCTTGGGCTCCACACAATGCTGACACTCCGCTGTTGCTTCACTATCCTCTCGAAGACTCGATACTTGACTCCAACTCCAACCGTGATTCACTACGATTCATTGCAGTTTGAGACTGCCGTCCTTTTATAGTTACCGAGAGGCGGGCCGAGAACCTTCTGGGCCAATCACGTGTATCTCAATTCCTATTGGATGGATCGTTAAAATTCTTGAAGTTTCCAGCATTATCTATTTTGTCACCAAAATCACCAAATTCGTCGCCAAGTCAACAAATGGCCGCCAAGTTTGTCACCAACCTCTGGGATTACTGGCTCTGCACCCGAGCAGATCCAATACAGATGATTGTAAATTGGTCTTTTCGGAGATAGAACTTACCGTGCTGGGAAGCAACATTACAGGTTTGTAACAATATTATATAGTTCTTAAACTAAAAAATAAGCCGTATTTCTATCCATTCTTTCAATATTGGGTTTCAAATGATAAATAACATGAAATTTTCCATTTTCTTCACGTTGTGAAGCATTAAAATAACTATAAAATATTTCTAAATGAATAGTTTACTTATTCTTTAGTTCCGGGAATATAAAACATATGGAGAAATTGTCATACCAAATTTAAACAAAAAATATGCATTAGATTTTGATTTATGAGGGACTTTTCGTAAGAAAATGCAATCAAAAATTGGTATTTGAAAAAAGCAGCATCTAAACTTATAAAATAGTATTAAAACATATGAAAATGCAAATATAAAAATCAAATCAATCAATAAAATTCCCAAACAATAGTTAGAAAATAAACTGAATTGTTTTTATAAAGAAACCCGTTAAAATATTAAAAATAATAAATTTAAGATAATCGAAACTTTGCAAATAAATAAATAAATAAATAAAAATAAAAATAAATCGATTTTTTCAAAGTAGTCATCTACCTATGTTAGTAAAATTCTTAAATAGTTTCGAAAATTCTCTAAATTTCGTATTGAAGATTTACCCAACCGTGTTTTTAGCTTGTATTAGAGATTTTCTTTAGAGATCTTATCTAGGGTCACATAACCGTTAGCCATATGGATTCCCTAAAATTTTCGGTAAAAGTTATAAAAAGTAAACTTGATATAAAAAAAGCCATCTATCAAATAACTAGATTCAAATAATATTCTAATTTTATATCCTTAATTGATACTCATTTTGAATTAAGGTAAGTAATGCTTCATTTATTTTAAATAAATTATATTTCGCTCAACCTTAGGATTTGTTTTGAACGTTTGAAGAAGCAACGATTACTATTAATCCATTATTGAACCAGTTTTCTTAAATATTATAATTTATGAAAACTTTGAATGAAGACTTAAACAATTACTTTCAAAGAATTCGATAATATATTTGAATTTGATTTTATTCAAATAAAAGCGCATTGTACTGATGTTGTTTTCATAAAGAGTTCATTATTTAACAAACTTTATTTTTTATTTGATTTATACCCTTCTCTGTATGAATTTCTGGAACAAAGAAAAAATTTATGCGTCGCTGAAAAGGGCCAGAAGACCTTTCGCTATATATTTTACCTGAATGAAAATACGATCATTTCAGTTTGCCGAAACTAATCAATAAGAGTGTTACGATTGTTTTTTATTTCAAATATAATGTTTAATGCAGGTTTAAACCATTTAGATTGAACGGGGCTGAAGTGCTCGTAAGCATTTTCTTCTAGTATGAGGCATAGGTAAAAAGAAAACAATGAAAAATCGAATAAAACTGCCTTCCCCATTTACAAAACAGTCCTCCCGAAAATAGTCTGAAGTAACAAAATAGCCTTTACTCTCCCGATTTATGTATCCCCTTCTAAGAATAAATACAATTTATTTCCGCCGTTTCAATATGAAATCATTTATCGAATCACTACAAGGCTTTTAGAATTCCATTATTTTCTGAGGGGAAGCTTATCTAAGGGTTTTTCCTCTTGGCGAGCGAAAGCTGCTTGGAAAGAAATAATCTGTCATATGCGGAAAGACTGACAAATGAGGAATTTTGACGAGGGGGAGAAATGGTAAAAAGGATTTGTATCTATAATGCGACTATTAGCGAGGAATTGCGTTTTTAAATTAGGTCAAATTTTCATAGAAATAGGCAGCTTTAAAAATGTTGATTTGGGAGGAGAATGCTTTTTATTATGGAAAGCACATTGTATCGGAAAATAGCTGATGCTGTGCTGATTGTCATGAATCAGCGACCTCGTCATCATTAAGGTAGGGAAAAAAGGAATATTTTTAAATGATGGATTTGGTTTTTAAAAAAATTTGTCCTCTAATAACATGTATATAATACCTTTTTGCTAAAAGCCGTTGGTGAATGCTGGAATTGTGTTTCAAGTCAATTTTCTCAAATTATATTTAAAGCAAACATATTACGAAAGCAAACATTTTAAGTTTTCGAACTAATTTATATGAACTTTCCATTTTTATGATTCAGGTATTTGTTTTATCTGTTAATTTTGGCTGGGCTTCAGTGCAAAAGCACATGCACGCATTGAATGGTATAAAGAACAAACTCTTTCATTTCTGTCTTCGTGGGGTGTGGTCAGGTGAATCATGGTTTACAAAGCTTAAATAAAGTGACATTTTAAAAATGGAATTACTTAATCATTTTGTCATTCCTCTAATTATATAATTATAAATGGTAAAAAATAATTCAGGAAAGACAATTATTAATATATTTTTCTTATCAAATTACTGTAATTTAATTGTTTGTTTTCTGTACTATTTCAATTCATTTGGAAAATATTTAATAAAGTAACGAATCACTGTACATTTTAATGAAAAACTTTACTGTTTAAACATTTAAAGCAATGCGAAATTTAATTCTGCACTGGAAAATTTACCATTTGATAAAAACAATACATGTTTTAAAACTTTTAAATGAATTAATTCCTAATGAAAAGCTATTTGGTTTTCTACAAGATTCTCATTTCAAATGCATGAGTCACCTGACACTTCAAACAAAGCACAAAGCTGTAATAATTTTGTGGTCAGATTACATGAGCATACACTTCATAATTATTCAGTAAATGATGAAAACGTTTATTCACTAAGACCATTCTAATTAAGCATCTCCAAATTCTACTGTTTAATAACCATGAGTTGAATAGCTCGTTTGTCTTCACGCCTGAGGGATTTACGAAACAATGCTTTCGTTTCATTGTTCTATCAAAATGTGCACTTTGGGGTGTAAAACATAATATAAGCAAGTAATATTCAATAAAATAAATGTTTAATATTCAATGAAATAAAATCATAGAGAAATCAGTTCAGCATTTCCATGAAAGTAAATTGGAAAACTTAATCTGAAAGAGTTTAACAAATACGATGTTCATAGTTCATGTCACTTCTAATTAAAGAAAATAGTTGGTGTTATGAAATTTGGTGTTATCAATACCAGAAATAGTTGAGGTAACAATTTTTATGAAAAAACAGGAAGGAATATTTGAAAGACTTTAATCATTTTAGTGTATTAGCAAAAATGTAATGATCTAAAATTCGAAAAAAATTTTGTTTTATAAAAAATGTATTGGTTTATTTTTTATTTAAATTTTATTAGCTAATTAGATGCTCTAATTTCATGTTTGCAACACTTTTATGAAGCTTTTCAGGTTGTTTTAATTTTTTGTCAGAAAGATTTTTCTTTTCCTATAGGACCTAGTTGGATCGAATTTTAATATTTTGTTGGTTTTGATTTGTTCAATATATATATACTAGCCGCCTTTGGCGACCAGTCGGTTCGCCAATCTTAATGTTCGTTTAAATTTTAATAATTAAATAGGTTGAACCGGAGTTTAACCCCCTTCTTCGCCAAGTTGCGATAATGCTCCAAAGCTGGCAATCTTTATTATGCACTATAATTGAACATCTGCTCCTTTGCTTTTGAACATTTCGCAAGGTCGTTGTTGGCGATTTTTAAAAATTGCTCCAAGCAGGAGGTTAAACTCCGGTCGTACCATTAAATATTTTACGCAATTCCAACTTTAATAGATTCTTCGGCAAAATATTTTAAAACTTCAAATTTTGATAGTCCTATAATTCACTCATAATATTATACGGGCCTTCAGTCATAGCCTGATATGTATCTATCTCATTTTCTGTTACCCCTCGTAAAAATTATGCTTTAAATTAAAGTGTAAATGATTAATCTGCAATTAATATAATAATATTTTTTACTGAAACAAAGCATTTTTTTAATACTATGATTACTGATAATAGAGTCACTGAGCGTTTAGACTTTATGGGCATTAAAGAATATCTTTCTTAATTTATGTAATATCTCAAGAATTTGTCAACAAAAATTTCTCAGATTCATCATGAACAGATCGATATATTAACAATGTTTAATTTTAAATGCATCAAACACTAAAAAAATAAAATGAATCGTTTAAAATAATAGGTCGAAAACAGGTTTAAAAAAATACTTAAAAAACGATGTACTTAAAACTATAAGCATATACAAAAAAGTATATAACTAACATAAATACAATTTAATTACAAAAGCATCCAATTAACCTAAAAATAATTTAAATCATTGAAAATAGGTTAAAAAAAACTACTTAAAAAACGATGTACTTAAAACTATAAGCATATACAAAAAATATATAACTAACATAAATACAATTTACTTAAAAAAGCATGCAACTAACCTAAAAATAATTTAAATCATCCGTTGGTTGCCATGTCAACACTCAGAAAACAATGCGCATGCGTGAATTTTCTTCGCCAGTTACGTTAACGCAAGTGCGTGAATTTTTCTACGCCAGTTGGGGTAACGCTATGCAGATTATACATTTTTAATTTCCTTTATTCTGTGTTATTTTAATTCAAAAGTACTTCAGAATGAATGTGAAACATGGATTAATTAAAAATGTTTAATTTTAAATGCATAAAACATTAAGAAAATAAACAGAATCGTTTGAAATAATCCGCCGAAAAATGTTAACCCTAGCCTCAATTCTGTTGGGAGAAAAAAAATAACTGAAAGTTGGCGGTGGGGAAAATGGAAGATTTTTTTGGCGGAAAAGTTGGCGGTGGGGAAAATGGAAGATTTTTTTGGCGGGAAAGTTAGTTTTTAACTAATAATTAAAATTCTAATTAAAATTTCAAAAAAAGGGACCCCAGGTGCACATTCCCGACCTCTAAGGTATACATGTACCAAATTTGATAGCTGTATGTCAAATGACCTGACCTGTAGAGCGCCAACACACACACACACATTGAGCTTTATTATAAGTATAGATATGTGTGTGTGTGTGTGTGTGTGTGCGTGTGTGTGTGTGTGCGTGTGTATATGTGTGTTTTCAGAACTAATTGTTGCATAATTCATGGAATTCTAAATACCCGAATAAAGAGGAACTGTTTTCTTGAAGTCTCGAGAGCCAATATAGTTGGATGAATCCACTAACCCGAATATTCATTATTTCAAAATAAAGACATTTTCATTTCTTCAAAGATAACTTACTCGGAAAAAAATACCAACGAAACATATCTTGCAAGGAAACAGAATCATATATCTCATATAAGAGAGAAAAAAAACAGTGACATTTTTATACTTAATGCGACACATATTTTAAAGCTTATATTTAATCAGCCTATATTAAAAATGATGTTAATAAAAGTGCTGTCAAATCTGAATCATCTGTCTTCGATTCGGAGTGTATCAAAAAATGTTTTAAGAAGCGGGACTTAAATCAATTATTAATGAGGAAAAGTATCTAAATTAATTATTCAAATTATGTAAATTAAGTATCGAAAATATTATTTTTGAACGAGCTACAGAATTTTAACAACCGTTTACACAATAAAATTTTACTAGGTAAAAAAAGTATTAAACAGTACAAGCCTGTAATATAAAACTTTCTTTAACCTAACTACAGATACTAATGATTAAAAAGGTTTTTAAAGGTTAAATATTAACAGAAGATTTCATTAATCCTGTACTAACCACCAACAAAACTATCTTAAAAACGTATATTAATTATGTGTAAATTATACACAATTTCAAAATACTTTAAGGAATTTCAAAAAAATTAGAAAAACATACAACTTTGACCAGTATCAAAATGCTGTAAAAAAAGCGGGATAATGATGTAGGTTATTATTTATTGAAAGTCCACTTGAAACCCCTTAATCAATAATTTTCATGGTTGGTGCGTCAGTGTGGCTCTAAAATAGAAATTTTTGCAATGCTAGATACAAATGTTTAAATAAGTTTTTAGTCAAAATTGAAATTTTTATAGTAGCATATTGGTTTTTAATTGTTTTGTTATTAAATAACAAACAGTTAAACTTGACTTAACAATAAACAGTAACGCCACTGAATGCATACAAATATGATTTCTCTTTCTTATTTTCAGCTTTTCAGTGAGTCCATTACTAATTTTTATGAATACTTGTATGAAATGAAATGAAATTGTTTTGAAAAATTGCTTAAAAATACATCTGAATTCTATTTGGATCTCACTTTCAAATTCTGAACACACCTAGTAAAAATGGAATCATTGCTTTTCCCTGTTTTTTCAACTATTGTGCAATTTTCCGTTGAATGCCCTTTTAAGTTCCACAGGATGCTGAATGAAATTATTTTCACAGTTTAAATAAGCAATTAAGCGAACGGTATCTCATTCTTCCAGGTAGAACTACCACACTTCATAAGAACAATTAATTTGAATTATTGCTTTTCTCTTTTTTTCAACTATTGTGCAATTCTCCGTTGAATACCATTTTAAGTTTACAGGATGCTGAATGAAATCATTTTCACAGTTTAAATAAGCAATTAAGCGAACGGTATCTCATTCTTCCAGGTAGACCTACCACACTTCATAAGAATAATTGATTCATTTTCAAAATTCTCCCGCTGCGTCAGGTCTGAAGTGGGGTGCACAAACAGACTGAAAAAACAGCTCCTTTGCTATGTATTATTCCATTCGCAAGTTAGTATGCAAGCAATGCTTCGGTTCATTGTGAATTCTACAAACAGCTTTTTCAAGAATCGATTCTACTATTCACTCCTTGTTCTTTTTACTTTTTTTCGGTTCTTCTCCATTCTTTTCTGTCAAACGTTATTATTTTCGTTTTTATCTGTTGGATTTGAGAGTAAGAACTGGGAGAAAGTGAGGAAGAATTTTTTATGTCCTTATCTAAAACTTCGACTCTTTACAGCCGGGAACATTGAGGTAAAAAATGTACGTGTTCGTGTCGGAAATGCATGTGTGGTTTGAATGGCTTGTTGTTTGATTGCATTTGTAGATTTGTGGGTGAATAACACTTAAGAGTTTTGACTATGAAAAATGGGAAAATAAATGTTGAGTGAAATGCTGAGTTCACGATGTCGACTTCCGACAAAGCATTTAGTAATTTCGGAGACAGAAATTTGAAACATATATATGTATGTGCGTGTGTTCGTGAGTTTGCGTAATATTTTAAATTTACCAGCTTTCTAAAAGTAATTATTTTTAATCACTCGAACTAAGGCTTTATGTTAATTTCTGTGTTACACGGCTCTTATACTCCCGTACTGACTCAAAAGCGCGCCGAACTCAAAACGCTGCTTCAGCAAATGCTTTTCTACAGCTACCAAAGCTCTACACACTTTCACGGGCTCTCTTTTTCCTGCTTTCAGCTTTCCTCAAAGGACTGCGTCTTCCGCTGGTCATATATCTAAATAAGAAAGTCTGAGAAAAGATAAAGATTGAATCCTTGTCTTGTCATCATAGTGAATAAAATTTAATGTTAAAGAATCCTTGTCTTGTCATCATAGTGAATAAACTTTAATGTTAAATAATCCTTGTCTTGTCATCATAGTGAATAAAATTTAATGTTAAAGAATCCTATGTTTGTTTCTTTTTAAATAAAACATGTTTTACACACACAAACAAACCTTCTATTGTATATGTATAGTATAGACATATGCTCGTATTTCCCATATTAATTGAAAACTTTTAATCTTTTCAAATTAGAAATATTGCAATTAAACATTAAATTTATATAATTTGATGCTTTTATATATAGCTCTCTTTCTCGCGCCAAGGCCCCTTTTCTTTAATTGAGTCGCTACTGAATCAGTATTTTTAATCTCCACAATAGTTCAAGTCAACTTTGGAAATTCAAATGAGTATCTTATCTCAGTCTAAGTTATATTTATTAGATAATATATGCATTATATTATCTACTAAATGAATTTCATGCCAAATGGAGAAAAAATCAATCCGTCTCTAACTTTTCAAATTACTTTAAATCCAATAGGAGCACATCGAAGAACAAATGCATGCTTTTTAAAAATGGTTGGTTTAAAAAATATCAACCTTAAATCACGAAAGACATTGAAGCATGCTTTTTATTTTCCTTACGCGCGGTACAGAGTTATTTCGAACCCCCATCTATTAGTTTAAGTCATTAGTTTCCTTTCGCCTTTAATTTTTTCGAATTTTTACCCCCCCCCCCCCCCTCCTTACTTATTCTATTATATCATCATCATATCTGTAATTTATTGCTAACGAGGAAATATAAGAATAGAAGCCTAAAGACGTTGAAGATTCATTGACTTGTAAAAAAAGAGCGGAGGGGGTGCTTTCTTATTCCCTTTCTTAGCGAAATTATGCTTTTATAAATTATAAATGTACTGAATTTCAAGAGACACTCGCTTTTATATTTTACTTCTTACTCCTGTATATGTTTCTGAAAACTTTTGAATACATTCCAGACTATGAATTTTTAAATATTACCAATATTCTAACAGGTTAATGTACCGGGAAAATGAAGGGTTTGACTACTGAGCAGATTTTATAAGAATTTTTGATCCTGAAAGTATTTCTTGGTTACGAACCACAATATCCTTTTAAATTCATTAATAAGAAGCATTTTCTCTAAATTAACTACACATCAAATTTAAAAAAAATTCCAGTGTTGGATATGAAATAATAAAATTCACATAATACTAGGTTTAGTTATATTTGCATTCTATTCCAAAGCAAAACTTGGGCTAATCATTTCGGATCGACCTCCCAAATTTGTACCATGATCAGTACGAAAGACAATAAAATGGCAAAAATTACCTCTGACTCGTCACTTCCCTCTCTAACTTCCAATGTCACACTAAAGGGAAGACAATTAATCCCGATGGAAATAGCGTGCACCGGGTTTGTACCAAGATTGTTCTTCAATGGGTTTTCGAACCTGAAATCCTCCTGTATGAACCTCAATGAAGGCAAGACCTAACCATCAAGTTATCGCTTCCCCCTAATACGAGGATTTGTCTTTCAAAACTATATAGTTGAGCAGCAGCTAAAAAATTCCATCCACAAGGGTTTGTTGCTTACAATTTCCAATCATATGCATTCGAAATTGCAAACAGCAAATGCTCAACTCGATTAAGCTATCGGTTGGAGTCCAAATTACTCTCAAGAGGCAACAACTTGTGAAAGTTACAAATTGCATTTGGTAAATTAAAAAAATACTTTTGTACTAATATTTTCAAAAAAATAGCAGTTAATTTTATCCTATATTCCTAATTATTTTAAATAAGTTACCAACTGTTGTTGTACAATTGGGTACTTCAGATATATAATTCTTAAAAACTATCTATTATCAAAATATTCATATCAGTTTACTGCAATTCTTTCTTACGTTCAAGAGATATGAAGTGGCATTTCTAGATTACTAATTAAGAGATAGATTTATCATAAAGGAAATAAGTAGCCCGATGAAGCGTTTCGACTCATTATTCATGCATCATTTAATTCGCATCAATTTTTCATTACACTCTAGTAATCGCTGATTGCATACTTAACGCCATGCGTTCATTTCCGTTCCTAGTGCTGAGAAGACCGTGAAATGTTGTTTGAACAGAGCCTATCAGGAAAAATTAATGCGAATTTAATTCAGGCATCATTTATAATTCGTTTCGAAGGTAGTGGACTATTTCAGAGGATGTTTTTTTATTTTGTTTATCTGCTAAATTTTCATTTAAAATTCGAGATTTACTTACTAATATCGATTCTTTGATGAGTTTAGAGTGCAGTACCCAGAATTTTATTCCTCATAATATCACGATAGTGGGTTAATTACAAAATTTGAAATGGTCATGTAATTGCGTAATATTACTGAAATCGAGTGGGTAATCACAAATGCCTCGTGATTAACATGGAAGAATATCCATGTTACGAATGTGTCATTAGTACGTAGAATAATGTTTCAAATTCATGTCATTTGCCACTTTTCATTTAAATTCCGTTCCTAAAAATACTGAAGAAGAAGACTATAGTTTTAAACAGTGGTTAATCGACGAATGTGGCCCTTTTCAAACATTAGTTTCTCCAAAGTTCTTGAACAGCTATGTTTGAACAACTTGGCTATGTTTGAGGCTCTATATATCAGTTTAAACTAGCGTTGATTAAATGAATCGTACTTCTTTCTATTGAATTAAATTGCCAGATAAAAATATTTTTCTTTAGGTGGCAAATAATTAAATTATTGGAATGCGTTATGAGAATGTTTAAAATGTTAAATAAACATTACAGAATGTAAATTCATGTAAAAATGAAAAATTTACCAAATGCTATGTCGCTAAAGTCAAAATGTTCAATATTATTCCTAACAAATTTTAAATCGTAGAAAAAAATCTTTCCTATACCTAAAATTTTAAAAATGCTCGATTCTATTAGTAAAAGTTTAATATAACTGTAGAGTGCGTCAAATTAAACTAGTCAAAGCTAATGGCACTCAAGTGGTTGCCTAATTAATTCACATATCATTAGATTCATTGATTTGTGTCTTCAAAATATTTTTAATCACAGATTGTCATTTTTGCAGCAAGTCCACTTATGGAGGCGAACCGCACATCAATTTTACATAAACCAATTTATTTTGACCTGGTCAATGAAGGCCCCACGGTTTGGAACACTCTGGATTCTATTAACAATCTTTTTAGATCTATTCCTAAAAGATATGGAACCTTTTTAAGAATATCGTAAAATATATATGTACAATCAAACATTTACAATTACAATTTATATTTCAAGAAAGTGAATTTCCTTTGGAGGATATGAGAATTTTCTGAGAAAATAATTTTCAGATTGTCACATCTAAGAATATGTAACTGTAGTGAATACCTATTATAAATCATATATACCTATTATAAATCATATATATCTATCATAAATCATATAAATCATATGAGATATCTGTAAACTACAGGCTCCGTTGAGGCTGTGTGTGACGTAACTGCAGCGCCGCTCATCAACCGGGTATTGCTAATAAGCTATTCTCTCTTTCTCTACGGAACGCTTTCACGCTCGTAGTTCAAATCAAAGGTCGAATTTCTTTAGTTACAATTTTAATTAAAAATTATTTTTCTAAAACATTGCTATAATTGGAGTCAACAAAAAATACACGCAACCCTAATTACGATATAACCAAGAGCGACAAATCATACCTTTCAATTTACAGTTCCTTTTCTTCTACGAGCTTTTTGAATCTCTTTACAGAATATCCAATTTAATAATATTAACATTTTTTCTTAATTTGAACTTTTGATCAAATAAATAAATTATTTTCAAAAAAAAAGAATTATTAAAATTATTTATTTTGATTGAGAACTAATGTCGATATGACGATTCTTTCCCCAGATAGATAGATTTTTAAAACAAATAATTTATTTTTAAAAAATTTCTTTGATTGAGAAATTCAATTAAAATCTACATCAGTGTAATATTATTAATTAATTAATTTTTTTATTAAATGTTAAACAAATTAATTTTTATTTTTCTCTTTTTACAATGCTAATTCGCCATTAAGGAAAACATGGATTTTCATCGCCTGCCAAATGACACGACTTTTTTCCTTACTACTTAACTTAAATAGTTAAAAATCTGCAAGGACTCCTTCCACTAGCATTTAAACCAGCAAAACAAATTCCATTCACTAAAGAAACGTCTCTTAATATTTTATGCATATTCACACGTCACTTTAACACCCCTTGAATTGACACGTGCGACTGAAAACTAACAAAGCCGCTGGATGATTCATTCAGCGACTGATTCTTCTTTATTCACTCGGCAAAGATATTTGATGGACAGAAGGCTTCTCTAAGGAACAAAGGGTATTTAGTCCCTAATTAAATTCTGCAAATATGAAGTGAATCCTTCTTTCAGAAATAGTAGCTTTCTCTTTTTTCTTTCTGCGGCAGACATCCTGGGGAAGTTTCTCTTAATAAGAGTGTCAGAAACATATTATGCCTCTGGAAAGAAATCCATCAACATCTCTCTTCCCCGCGTGCCTTATTCGAATTCGAGTCCAAGAAAACCTCTGAAGGAGGAAGAAAAACTTTCGTGGAAGGATCGAATTCTCGATGAATCCTCCAACTGGAAATCATCGAGGCGAGAAGCAGAATATTTTTACTTAATTTATGGCAGAAACATTTCAGCAGTTTTTCAGTTTCAGTAAATCCAAATTTAATTGATCGATAGTAATGTAAGTTGACAGCTATGATAATGATGATTGAGTGATAAAAGCTATAAATAACTAAAAAAATATATATATTACGCAAGAATCTTGTTTTAAAAATTTCACAGACCGTTGTTATATTGTTGAAGTATTAATAATCGAATTTCAGCGAATTGGTAAAGGACGAGAAGAAAATTACTTTTATCTACAGACATTATTTATGGTATAAAAATGGGTTTTATTCAATAGTTTTTCAATTTTTATGTATGTAATAATAAACAACATTATTTATAATAACTATGATTGAGAATAAACCACCATCATTAGCCTTACATTTTGTACAATCTCGGCGAATACTCCAAATTGATAAAGGACGAGAAGGGAAATACTTTCATCTACATATGTTATTTATGGAAGAAAAATGGTTTTATTTCAATAATTTTTCCATTTTTGTGTATGTATCTTTAATGGATCGATAATAAGCCGCACATTATTTATAAATAACTATGACTGAGAATAAACCACCATCATTAGCCCTACATTTTGTACAATCTCAGTAAATATTTCAAATTGATAAAGGACGAGAAGAGAAATACTTTAATTTACAGACATTATTTATGGTAGAAAAATCAGTAATTTTTCGATTTTGTGCATGTAGCTTTAATGGATCGTTAATAAGTCGATAAGTAAGTTGTCATAGTTATTTATAAATAACTATGACAAGGAATAAACCAAAATCATTAGCCCAATACTTTGTACAGAAAAACTGTATTGCTTTGACTTTCAAGTACAATTCGTTTGGTTGAAGACAAGTCTTAAAATATAAGATATATGTATTGAGCTACTTTTCGCTCAAAGTTTAATAATGGTACAAAAATATGGCAGCATCCAATGGAAATTGCATAAATGGAAATAATTGCTATAAATAGATTAGTAGCTCATACATAAATACCACCAGGCAAGGAAAAGTTTAAAATATAATATTTTCTATTGCCTATTTTCTAGACAAATGCTTCCATTCTAGTTATAAGCAAATTTATCATTTATCAATTATTATTCATTAATTATACTATTATTTATTATTGATGAATGACCAATGATATTTTTCTGAAAACTATCATTTCTGAAAAGACAAATAACATTAAATGAATATCATTAACAATCTTGAATGGTTATATTAATGTTCTATATTGAAGCTACAAGAGGACTGTTTTGCCTAATTTTTAACCGTGGTCAGTGACAATGGTGACATCGGATCTTAACGCTTTTTCCTAGATCCCATGTTTCACCGGAGAGAAGACGTTTGGCACTCGGCGGATTTAACTTGCACTAGACCCTACCTGTCCACATACACTGCGAAGCTAGGGAGAAATTGGATTTTGAACCTATAAGCATCCGATTAATGAAATCAAAAGCTTCCACAGCAACCAATGTACAGTAATGTACAATTCTATTTGCTATATAGGTAATTTGGTGAGTCAGTTGTTGTGTATGCAGCTGTGTAATTTCCTGTATCAATAGTCAAATAGCTCAGATAAATGGAGTAGAGGGAGAATGAAGTTACTTTCTCTAGTTAAGTTAATTCTTTTGGTAGACTTTTTACTGCTTCTTCAGTAAAACGGAGCTTAGGTAATTGCATTCCTAGAGCAAGAAAGAAAAATAATATTAAAACTAGGAAAAAAATTCATTTAAAAATAGTAGTATAACGAATAAAAAATTAAAATAAAGAATAAATAATAAGCATAAAATTTAATCTACAACTGTCAAAAATACTAAATTCTTAAAAAGAAACATAAAAAGCGTAATATAAAATGGAAACAGAAAAACGTTTTTTCACATTAAAATTTCAGTGCTTCGCCATTTGGTTTTATAATTCATGCAACTATTATGCAATTAGCAAAATTATTCCATATAAAATAACGTGTTTAGTTTTGCATTCAACTAAGCATTTAGGATTCTACTGAACTATATAAATGTATTATTATTAAATAATTAAGGCTGTAAATGTATTATTATTTACTTGATTAGAATTTATTAATGGCAAATAAGTGATTGAATTCGTTTCATGAACAAAGCTATCTAAGTAAAAACAATGCTACATTGAAGTGTCAATTGCTGTATATTAAATATTTTCATAATACAGTTGTTTTATTTCGTATATATGATGAAATAAATTAATTTAAATATAATTCTTTTATCATTTATAACGAATCATGCTCATATAGACAAAGGGTCCATGTTTATGACACCTAGCATATATTTTATTCATTTATATGTTAAAAAGGATTAAGAAATTATATATATGGTTCAGGGTCTGAATGGTGTGATTTCAAATTCTGAAAAGAAGAATTATTGTACAGAATATATAAAGATTAAATAATACTACAGCTTTGCTATACTTGGAAAAAAATCAGTTTGATGTCGTGTTAACCATTGATAAAGCTGTTCTTTATTTAATAATGAACAAAATAATCAAATGACTTTTTTGTTTATAAAACCCATTCTTAGTTATCTGAAAAAAAATTACTTCTATAGATAAATACACATGGTAACTCGAAAGGTCGTTTATCAATTTTGAAGGCATGTTAGGAATAGAGAAGCTAAAAAATTTTTGCAATTGAACATGGGATCGGAAAGGAGTGATAGTACATAGGAGGCTCTTTGTGAGTGAATTAAGTAAAAGAAAAGAATATACCAGATAAAATGTATATGAATGTACATGAATTTAATGGAACACAAATTTACAATAATATCAGATAACAATCCAGATGAATGAATAACAACATACAAAGCGTGTATAATTTCAGACGGCAAGTTCTTTGAACGCTTACTTTAAGCATTCCAAAGGTTTGTTGTTGACACTGCGTTCTGTTTGGCATGATATTTGTCTTATTACATATGACTTGTAAATCTGCAAATGTAATATAAATTGACACCATAAGGTAAAATTGTGCAAATTAATGAATCTAATTAAATACAGAAATCAGACTTTTCTGCTTGAAAGCTGCTTTAGAATACCATATGATTTATACAATATACAGAGTGGATATATAAGCAACGTTTGAAGAGTACGTAATAAAAAAATTATATCAGAAATTTTGTACACAAAAGCCAAATGTAATTCGTGAAAGAAATTTTAGAGAATTCAAACTCTGAAATCATACTAAAAATTTCTAAAGCAAGTGAGATATTGAAAAAGAGAGATAAATCAGTGTATTAAAAACAAAAGAGGAAAGGATAAAAAGAAACGTTTCGATGTTTAGGAATGGTTTGTTTTCTCACAAAAATACTAGACAAAGAATTTAAGTATAAAGATCCAACATTATATAGCATCATTTTCGTGTATTTTTTTAGCTTTCAATTCATTCTCAGATATAGGATGGACGCAAAGAAAATCTAGATTCTTGGGGGATACAGCAGTACATGCAAGACGTTTTCATTCTATTACTAGCCGTCTTTGACAATCAGCTGATCCATTGGGAATATTAGTTGTGTTTAATTTCAGTTGAATCCCTTATGCATAACTTCATGCTCATGACACTTTCAACTGTGTAATCCATAATAAATCCAAATTATTTATTTGCTTTAAACATCTTATGCCCATTGTTTTCATCGACCTTTAAGAACATGACTTAAGCTTTAAAAGTTCTGTTAAAATTTATACAAAAAATATTTAGCAAATATAATCAACATTGAAGGAAACAAATTGCACGTAAATTAAATTGATTAAAGAGACCCCTTTAAAAATTTTAAGATGACGCAAAAATCATTCTAGTGTAATAATAATTCAGAAATTATCACAGGAAATCATTAAATTCACATTTAATTATTAATTAATTAAAATTCTAGTTACAATTTCGAAAAAAATAACGAGAGATGCACTTGAAATTGCTCGGAGTTTTAAAGGGACATATTTCATATTACACTCCAAAATAAATTTGTGCTGAATTGTTAGTTCCAATTAAAACTGTCTAGCGATTAAAGCAATCTAAACGCAAACACACACACGGGAGTTTTCTTTTAAATTAGAACAAATTAAAATTCTAGTTAAAATTTGATCAATGAGTTATCAATAAAATTTTAAATATCAGAAAATATTTAATAATTTATTTTTCTGAATAAAATCTGTTTTATGCAATTTTTTTTATAGTTATTGCTTTACAGAATGTTTTATAAATCAATAAATTTTTTTAGAATTTCACGGATTTGTGTTAAACGGTGTGAAAAAACGTTAACTCAGCGTTGAAATGTTGACTGTTTATTTTAAATGGAATATCTACATCCTATATGATCGGCCTGTTATCAAGAGGCCTTTAAAAATGGTTTCGCATAGTTTTAAAAAGGAGTTATAAGTATTTTTACTGGAACTCTTTTTGTGTTCTTTTAAAAACTATGCATTCTTTCACGATACAAAATTTTTCTCAGGGAAAAGAAGATCACAAAGTAAATTGATATGGGGATGGTACAATTCTCCTTGTACTGACTGAAAGAAAACAATAATGAATGTTAAAAATATGAAAAATATAGGTTACCATGCGTTTTCCATTTTCAGTAATATTCTTGTTGTTCTATACCTTTGAGGTCTTGAAGTCCATTATTTTATTAAATATCGAAAGAAGTTTACTTTTATTTGGAGATAAATATTATTAGCCAAAATATATTTGTAAAATGTCCCTTTCTATTGGTAAAAAAATGTAAAATAAAAACAAAACACAATCCTTCTCGGAAAAAACCGCACAACTTATTTTTTAGAAAAAATATTCTACTGAATAATTGAACTTTTCGTTTTGGTCCATTTTTTGGTTTTATACAAGAACACCAAATAACTCTTCACGTTTCTTTTCATAAGCCTATAGGAGGATTTAAATAAGGGATCAAAAATGGGCCTTGGCCCGGTGGCCTGGTAGTGAGATCTCGACTTCCGAATCGGAGGGTGCAGGGTCGAGACCCGATTTCATCGAAGAACTATCGTGTAAGCAGGTCTGGAGCACGTTAAATCCGTTGGGGATAAACGTTCTACCACTGTTGTGGTGTGGTGGCTTGAAGAGAGGGGTGCCAGCTCAGATGTCGTCCTCGTCGTTTGACCGCGATTTAAATATGCGAGGACTGTCCCAAAATAGTCCTAGTGTTGCTTTCAAACGGTATGTTAATATAACTGAACTGAACCAAATGGGCCTTGTTTTTCAATATTGGCTCTATATCTCACATGACATTTCAAAGAAAGAGTTAATAAAAAGATTTAATAGTAAAAATCCAAACATTTTCAAAATTTGTGTTTATTTCGTTCACATTTCAATTAAATTTTTTTTTAATGAAAACAGAGTTGTGTATCTTGTAAAAGAGCAAAATCCTATAAAAACAGAGAGATGAACTTAATTTTAGGGAAATGATTGAAGTTCTAATTGATTCATATGGAATTTTAGTTCACTTTTTTCTCTCGTAAACTTTCAATTAATTATTAGTTATAGTGAATATATTATTTTAACATTGGTCATTATGAATTCCTTTAGAAAGCATGTACACTCTAAAGGAATCACAGAAAGATGAACAAGAAAATAATCAATAAATTTTCTATTCCAAATATGCCTATGTACAGTAATTTTTGAATAAATAATGCATCTTACCATAATGTATCTATTCATGTAATGATCCTTTTAAGTTGAAAACTTATTAAAGCAGCATTAAATTTTTAAATTATAAAAGGACTGCTGAAGGAGGATACCGTATTTTTAAATCTAGGTCAGATGACCAAAATAATAAATCCTTTCTCCGACCTTCCACACAGCATAGAAGTGACAAAGATTTACTTTGAAATGGGGGCAAGGCTTACATTCAAAGAAGATTACTGGTCTCGAACCCCCGATATTTTCATCCCGAATCACTGACTCTGAATCACAAATATATTCTGAATTCATGATATACCGAAATAAATATCGAAGCATAGCAAGGATTGTTTGATGGAAAACATGGAGTGCTCAGTATAATTAATATAAGAGAGAGCGACCTGTTTTTTAAAAATCAACAACACTTCTACCAAAAAATAAGAACATCATTTTCATAACTGAGACAGAAATTCACGCTGATGTTTTATTAAGTACCGTATATTTTGAGCTTCCGATTTTGAAAAGAAAAATAATTTTGTCTTAAAAAAGTTCTTCGCAATTTCAGTGAATGTGGCAGAAAAATGGGGAAAAGAATGGAAAAGCGATGAAAAGGAAAAATGACTACATAAAGCAGCGACTTAAACTACCTGTGGCGTATATTCTCTGGAATCAATATTTTCTATCATAGGGCACTACTTTTCCACAACGTGACTTAGCAATTCCGTACCATATTTTGACTCCATTCTTTGTGCTTCGAATTCCATATCAGATAATGCATAGCGGCAGATGGGCGTTAGATAAAACTGCTCAAATACTCACTACCGGGCTTACATTACAAGAAGGCGCTAGAGAATATCATTTCCATTCTTTTCCAGGCAATATTTTGATACGAGATACTTACGACCACATGTTGCGTGTTGGAGAGCCTCATGTGCTCCAAATTCGGATTTGTAATACTAAAAAGTGATGTCTCACACTCTGCTTTTATACGCATCATAATACATAGTGAAATGTACTTTCTTTTCTCTACTGTCAATCAAAAAGGTGCCCATCATTTTTGTTGTTGTTGTTGTTGCAGAACCGTAGAGAAAATCACTGATCTATATCCGATCGAAACTTTGGCAGTTTACAGCTGAAAATTATTTTTACTCTGAAACTTTTTTGAATTTCATTTCATCATATTTTCGAGATCTTTCAAGACTATTTACACATTTTAGGCGTAATGCATTTTTTCAGTGGAACAACTGGCTGAAATGAATATAAAATGCTCGAATTTAAAATCAACTCTCAGCAAGACACAGCTGCTTTTAACATTATAGAGAGACATATATTTGCGCAAGTGCAGATAGAAAGTATTTTTGTTACTAATACAAAGTAAAATAAGTTTACATAAGTAAAAGGAAAAAAAATATGATGAAATATTTCTTCTTTGGAGAGAAGCAGTGAAACTTTTAAAGGAAAGGATTACATCTACTTTACAAAATTTTTGGCTTTGCATAGATCATTATTTTTGTGGGTAAGTTTGAAGAAAAGTTGTAACAATTAATACTTTTATATATTTTAAAGCTTTCCTTCCGATGATTGGGATCGATTTGTTACTGTGTTATTATTCGCAATTCATAAATGAACTGCAAAGCAATTTGGAGAGGACCAACTTTCAAAAGCGAATCGAATAACAATCAACCAATCCACTAAAATCGCTATTGCTAAGCTTGAAATCTTTTGTCTAAAATTTGAGCTTCCAACAAACTTTTTATTCATTTGCATTAAGTAATGAATATATTAATAAAAAGAATTTATTTCAATGCCGGGTTTAAAAATTTTTTTTTATTATTATTATCACAGCGTAACTCATTTGTCAATTATTCTAACCTTTCAATTCTCAATTTTCTTGAAGCACTAGCAGTTTATCAACCTGAATCTTTTACTTTTGCATACGCCCAATATCATCTCAGATGAAATTATTAATATTCTTTAAAAAATAATATCTTCAATATGGAAACTAATAAGAGCAATAATATTTTTTTACTAAGCATTTAGAAATAATACTCTTTTCGATTTCATTGCCGGGTTTTTTTTAAAATTTTTTTTATTATTATTATCACAGCGTAACTGATTTGTCAGTTATTCTAACCTTTCAATTCTCAATTTTCTTGAAGCACTAGCAGTTTATCAACCTGAATCTTTTACTTTTGCATACGCCCAATATCATCTCAGTTGAAATTATTAATATTCTTTAAAAAATAATATCTTCAATATGGAAACTAATAAGAGCAATAATATTTTTTTACTAAGCATTTAGAAATAATATTCTTTTCGAGTGGATCAAGCTTATAAATGATATGCTGTAGATTTTTAATATAACATTAGAATAACTTTGTGAATAATTTAACAAAAAGGCAATTCATAATAATATTAAACGATATTATATGACAAAATTTACACAATCATAAACAAAAATATTATTATTAAAATTTGCTATCAAGGTAAAAATAAATTTCAGAACTAAGAGTGATAAATCGTTATAAATAAGCATATATCCAGTATTTTTAAGAATTTATATCGGATCCAATGACTGCAGATTTGTACTTTCAGGTTGCTGAAAGTACCACATGAAATTATTGCAGTGTAATCATTGTTATAATATTATTTTAAGCACTGTATATTTTTGTACTTTTACGGTGCAATCATTCAAGTTTACCATATGTCTACGTGTCTGAATAAATTTTCTGTTATGATGATGAAGTACGCAGAACTTGGTTATGTTCAATATATTACATATATGTCTACGTGTCTGAATAAATTTTCTGTTATGATGATGAAGTACGCAGAACTTGGTTATGTTCAATATATTACATATATGTCTACGTGTCTGAATAAATTTTCTGTTATGATGATGAAGTACGCAGAACTTGGTTATGTTCAATATATTACAATTTAATAAAATTTTAACCTTAATTTTTTATCAACCATCAACCTAAACATTTTTAAAATTACCTTTTGTCCTTAAAACAAGCTTTATAATACAAAAAGAAACTCTCCGTGCAACTTTTTCAGAATCTTCATAAAAGTTTTAAGAAATAAAGTAAGATATATAAATGTATAGTTAACTGATATTTTTCCCGGACGTTTATCATTAAGTTTGTAAAAAAAACAGGTATTTTTACTATCGGATATGTAAAAAATACGATTACAATATATATATTTATTCATAGTAAAAATTGGGGTCGCAAACATGGGAAAAATAATATGAATTTTATGTTTAATGAAGAAAGAATATGAACTTCATGAACTTTAAAGTTTCAGTGTTTAATCTTTTAAATATATATAACTTTTATAAACAAATAATTAACAAGGTAGGAAAAGAAGTAGAGCCCATGGTAGCCTCATGTAGCGAGCGTACAGTAAAATTTTTACCATTTTTTTCAGTAGTAAAATATTGAATAACAAAATGTTAATCGAAAAAAAGAAGCTTTTTTGATCATTTTAGCAATTATTTGCACAGAAAATACAACTTGCAGTTTTGATTTAGTCTCAAGGACTTTTAATTTTTTTTTCAAATTTTGCTATTTAAAAAATAACAAGGTAATTTCAGTGAATTACTAACTAAAAGAAACTTTAAAAAAAAAGTAAGCATAGCTTTTTTAGCATTTCTATGTTCATGAAATTTGTTCCTTTTTAAGATTTGCTATATCAAACCCAAAATCTAATAGTTGATTCATTAAGGTCGCATCAGGAAATAGAAAAGAAATTATTTCAATAAATCTATAATAATTTTAACTTGTATAGCGACCGGCCATTTTTTTTTATCAATTTGCACTATCAGTGAAATCTTTAAAATAAAATCAAATGATTTATATCATCATTATCAAGATATTAAAATTAAAAAGATATCCTCAAAATTTCTTTTGAAAAACACCTAGTGATAACTTTTGAAACATTTATATCACTTTTGAAAAATTTGTAATTATAATCATGTAACGGTGAAGCTTATTAGTACTGCTCTCTTTTTGTATGTTAGGTAGTAGACAGCACCCGCAAAAAGTTTTTCTTTGACATTACACTGTATGTTTTTGATAATCAAATATTAGAATTTAATGCTTATTTTCTATATCCCAGATGGAAATCGGATATTGATCGAAATGGAAATCGGGTATTGTGATTAGAAATTGAGTACTGCAGTCACCAGTCGATCGAAAATTTAAGTGGAATGCCATTCTGATGCAGGTTATATTTATGAAATCTTTCTCACGTTGACCAGAATAAGGCAAGGAAAGCATAAACTGAAGTACTCATCTTCAAATAGTTTCAAAAATGTCATGCTGAATATCATTCTCAACTGTTCCAAATTTTATAGTAAAAGGAAACACTGGTAAGATAAAAATAGAGAAAAGTATTTATTAATTTATTACCAAAAATTCAGCAGAATAACAATTTCAGTAGTAAAAAAATCTAATGACAAAATACTAATCAAAAATAAAATCTTAAAAATGTTTTGATCATTTTAGTAATTATTTAGCCAGAAAATGCCATTTCTAGTCTCTATTTAGACTGAAAAACAATTTGAAAAACTTTTCAGACTTTAATATTTCAAAAAGTACTAGATGATTTCAGTCAGTTATGAACTAAAAGTAACTTTATAAAAGAAAAATAAGCAAAGTTTTTCTAATATTCCTAAATTTTTGAAGTTTCTTCCCAAAAAAGTCAATGGCAATAAAATTTATAATCATAATCTGTTTATAAATTTAACTGTTCATAAAAAAAAAAAAACTGTGTAAAATAAAACGAAAAAAAAAATTTTTTTTCAATGATTTACTTTAAAACAAATTATATTTTTTCATGTCTACATTCAATTAAATCTAATAAACGGTGTACAGCTTAAAAACAAAAGGTGAAATAATTATTCATATTTCCTGATATTCTACTACATTCTTTAATACTTTATAAAAAGAGTAATTATTCATAATTTAATGATATACCACATCGTTCTTTCATATCATATAAAAGGCGTAATTATTCTCATTTTGAAACATGATAAGATAATTTTTTTATCCAAAGAGCTTTATTTAATTAATTATTAAAACGGTATGTCTTAACCTGTTGATTTAATTTGTGGAAATGGTAATATGAGCTCATAGGGCTTGAAAAATTCATATTACATTTTCTCAACTCATTTCATCCAAACAGTTTTTGTTATTTTGCCTTTGAATAGCTAATGGAGTGAAAACACTGCTGAAAATAAAATAAAGTCATAATGAATTTATTCATTTAAAGAGTCATATTAATGAGAAAATAAAGACTAAATTTAGCTTTAAAAGCAATCTAATCAAAAGAAGTAGATTCATTTAAAAATACTAGACTTATAAATTTAGGTCCAAAAGATATTAATTAAGATTCAAATAAAATCGATTCAATTCTTTTCATATATTTTTTCTAATATTAATCGACAATTATTTTCAAAAAGTCTTTTGTTTCTGTTATCAACCAAATGTGGAAAGAAAAACACATGCTTGTTGCGGAATTTTCGAAGACTAGTTATTAGTAATCCGATCTGTTATTGTCATGTTTGAGAACTAATTTAAGTATTTTTACAAAACATTTTTAACAAAAACATTTTAGCTAATTAAAATTTGTTATCATGTTTTTGATGCGAAATGAAATTATAAGCGTGTTTTGAAATTTTATTTAATGAAAACTCCTCATGCATTTTTATAATCAAAGTGGAAAACGCATATTAAATTCAAGAAGTCCTATTTTCAGATAATTTGACCATTCTGAATGAATAAATTTTGCCATGATTGATAAGAAAAGATTATTCAATTTGTGTGTGTGTTTTAAAGTTCTTTATTTGAAAATAACATTCGACTAAAATTTAGCTTTATTATGGATTCAATTTATTTTCGATAAGTGGAAAGATTTCTTTCATATCTAAGAATTTTTGTAGCTTCATCAAAATGGTTGTTTTTTGCAACAAAATAGCTTTTAATTCTAAAATCTTTTCAGCATAATCTTTCATATTTATTACTGTTATTAATTGACTTCACTGCTTTTGATTTTACCTCATTTTAATCAGTAGAATTGTTCCAAATATTTCCTTTGGAGTGTTTCTTGAATGTTTGCATAATTGAAATGAATCAAAAGTTCTAGAAAAATGATTTTGTTGTATTTATGATTCTCTGTGTCGTACTACATGAAGTACTAGTATATTCTAAAATTCTTATCCCAGGCTCTTTTATGTAAATTAATTTGTTTTTTTTCTCTAGGATCAAGGAAAAACATATATGATATATTTCCAATAAAAAGAACTTTTAAACTAAAATTGTATTGCATATTGTAGAAATGTTTTTTCCTTGCAATATTATATTTATGGGTGAATAAACTTTCTAGAGGTGACTTGATCTTTATTTAGCTTATTCTTTATTCTTGATCTTTATTATCGAGTTCGAACTATGACAATTTTAGCTTGATTTTCCGTTTTGTATATTAAGAAGTTTATGAACTTCCGATGGATTTCTATCGTAAGAGACTCTCTTCATTCTTTTTCTGGTGCAGCGAAATAAAGACACTGTTTTAGTTCAAATCATCAAGTTTAAATTATTTTCGTGACTAGTTCTATTATTACATTTATTTTCATGTTTAATCGTTCATAATGCAACACATGGTACAACAGCCGCGACAGAATAAATGTTTGTAATTAATACTCTCAATAAAATCAATTCATGTCAAAACTATAGTAAGCAAGTTTAAAAAAGAAATCTTAATTGCGTAGGAAACGATTCTTCATAAAATGTAAAATGGTATGATTTAAGGTGTCATTTATCATAAACTTAAAAAAAAAAATCAAGAATTCACCTGGATGATGTTTTGTAAAGAGCCTTTTCTTCCAAAATTAAGTGGGACCGACAACTTATCTTAATCGAAAGTATTGGAAAAGAGTTATCAAAATAATTGCTGATTTTCAATGATGTGTAAATTTCTACATTGCAGATTCCTATATTGAATAAAATATATCCTTTGTTAAAGTCCTTAAAATTAATTGAATGTATATGCCTATATGTATATATGCCTATATATAAAATAATATTAAAAAAATACAAGTAAAAATATAGTAGCCAAAATAAAAAAATGGATACCGAAAGCAAACAGAAATAAAGAAGAAAAGTGCCTAAAATATGTGATAAAAAAGGCCTTTAGATGTAATTCTTTTTGACGTTTGATTTCATTTCATTCCCGGACAAGAAATGAATGCATTCAGTCGCCTTGTTTCACAGTTTATTTCCACTTATACTATTAATTTACGTGTACCTTTAGAATATTTCAGAGACATTTAAAATATGAGATGAAAAAATGAACCACATCCAAGGAGTTGCAGAACTCGTGGACATAGATTAAAATTCGTTCAATGTTAAGCTACTGAATTTATTTCAAAATTTTTTTTCTCCTTTCTTCGGCTTCATTGAAAATTATTTCAACTAACATTATTTCCAAAATTATTTCCGCTGAAAATAATTCTAAATAAAGAAAGAATTCCTAAATTTTTTATAAAAATGTCCATATAATTTAAATATTTGATCATTTCTTTTTATGACGTGATTTTGTTTATATTCATTAGCTAAAATATTGTGTTATGAGCATGAACTCGTGTTTAAAGAATTATTTTGTGCTCAACAATAAATGAAGTTTTAAATGAATAAATTATACTGGAAAGCTTCAATTATTATTTATGGTGGAAGTTAATTATTGTTTTCAGAATGAGAAATATTTTACATTTTTATTAGAAATACTTTACACATAAATAAGGAAACATTTCATAAATTTCCCGTAAAATTGTAGAAATAATTTAAATATTTGTAAATATATTTATTTTTTGGTCCTGCGATATATTTTATGAAATGATTTTCTTTATAATCATTATCTGAAATATTGTCTTATAAAAATGAACTTGTACTTACATAATTAATTTTTGTTTAACAATAAATTTAGTTTTAAGTGAATAAATTATACTGGAAAACTTCAATCATTATCCATGATGGAAGTTAATTATTGTTTTAAGAATGAGCAATATTTCACATTTTCAATATATCGACATTCAAAAATACTAAATTAAATATTTAGCAGATTTATTTTTTTATATTTGTTTATATCCAATGGAAATGTCAGAAAAAAAAATGGACGATACATACAATATATCGGTTTATTTTGATTCTTACAGAATTTTTTTTATCAATCCTTTTATTATATGAAATTATTCAATACATGAACCGAAAAAACGCATTACATTTTAATCAATCTGCTTTTCTAGTCTTTATCACTCCTTTAATTTTAATAAAAATAATTTTGCCTTAAATATTACATCAGAGCAATATTAGCTCCGTCTTTATACAAACTTGTGTAAGATGTAGTGTATTGAAATAAATGTAAATAAATTTATTTTTTATGAAACACAATACTGTTGGATTGTTATTCTTTGAGATAAGACTGATTGCTTTGGTAAGAAGAAAGAAAGTTAATATTTTTCTAATTAAAGTTAATAATTGAAGTAATAAATTAATTAAAATGTAATTATAAAGGTAATAATTAAAGTTTATAAGAAAGTTTTCTATGTAATAAGAAAGAAAGTTAATATTTTTTCTAATTATAGCTAATAATTAAAATAATAAATAAATTAAAAGGCACTTTCAACATATTTCGAAACCTTTCCAATGTAAATTTTTTCAAAAATTGATTTAGCGATACAGAGAGGTAAACAGGCCTTAAAAAAACCTGTCAAACTATGTAAAATAATTAAATTTAAATTCTGTATAAAAAGTTTGTATAAATCCATTTATAAATATATAGTTTCAGAATGTTAAAGTTCTCCGATGTTGGAAAACTCATTAAATTCTGGCCAATTCTGTAATTCTTTTCTCTTAAGGCAATTTAGCAGCTCATTCATTTCCTTTTGTTCGACAAAGGTCTAAAGCACCTTATCATTTCAGAAGCCAACACATCTGGGTTAATTCATTGAGTCATAGGAATTCTTCACGCGTCCATCTGATAGAAAAACACAAAATGCCTGTGCCTTATCAGCTCTCGATCTCTCCGCTGCCCCACCAAAAACTATAAAAGCTCTCAACCCGGTCGGGCGAGCCCCAGAATTCAACCAGAAACGCCCCCTTCAAGAAAAAAAGCATCAAAAATAAAAATAAAACACCCACATAAGGTCATAGTCTGTCCCACCCAATGGAAAAAAAAAGTAAAATAGGTGAGTAAGATAAATTGCGCCGTGGAGGGGGGATCTGAGGTTTTATTTATTTGTTGGACTCGAATGTTTTATGCACTTGCACACTCAAACCGAAAAGCAATTAGAAATCGCAGTAGGGCGCACATATAGAGTGGGACCTGGGTTTCGCATTAGGACACCTAATCTGCTGCTTTAGACCACCAATCAAGTTTGGGACCGGTAGTTAACGTATGCATCGTCTGGCAATTTAATGAGAAACAATGTTTAGTTAGAATTGAAACATGTGCACACTATTAGTTTTGCTGCTTGGTTATATCAGTAACAAACAGCAACGACCTTGACATCACTGTAGCATGTTCATCAAAGAGATTTAAATACACTTTGAGATTATGAAATATATAAAACAGGAAGTTCTTGGTACGCAATTTTTGTACCGGATATTTTCATGCGAATTGGAGGCTGCAACAACTTCGGCTGGTTAACGTTTTTTTTATTTGCATAAATTGCCGTACTTTCACATACAATGTTTAAATGCTGTATTAATCCAATGATTCATCAAAAACATTGATTAAGATGTGACAATACAGTCCCTGAAGCTTGTAATATGCATTTCATCTGTTAATAGAGTTGAAACATGGACGCACTATTAGTTTTGCTCCTTGTTTATATAAGTAACTATAAAGTAGGCTTTATTATGTTCACCAAAAAGATTTAAATACATTTTGAGATTATGAAATATATAACAGGAAGTTCTCATTACGCATTTTATGTATTGGATATTTTCATGTGAATTGGAGGAAACAACGATTTTTACTAGTTAACAATTTGTTTATATGCATAAATTGTTGCACTTTCATACATAATGTTTAAATCATGTATTTCTCCAAAGATTTGTCAAAAACATTGGTTAAGATATGAAAATATAATCCATTAAGCTTGTAGCAGGCATTTGATCCTTTAATATAATTGAAACATGGACACAATATTGGTTTTGCACCTTTGTTGTATAAGTAACTAACAGCACTGGCCTTGACAGCCCCATAGAATAGATTTCATTAAAGAGATTTAAATCAACTTTAAGATTTCGAAATGTATATCAGGAAGCTTTTGTTGCGCATTTTGTGAACTGGATATTTTCATGTGAATTGGAGCAATGATTGGAGCGCTGCAATGATCAACTCTTTCTTCATATGCATAAAGCACCGAGCTTTCATAATGTTTCGATTCTATATTTATCCAATGATTCCTTAAGAAAAGTGGCTAAGATATAAAAAATATAGTCTCTTAAACTTGTAGTATGCATTTTATCCATTAAATATAATTAATATATGCAGTGGATTTATTGATTTTATTCCGAGTATGATTCATTATAATACGACTACGGTAAAGTTGTTGGATATTTCTATCTAAGCTGACATTTCAAAATTTTCAAAATCAGAGATATGTACTTTTTTTCTCAAAATTCTAATTTTATATATCGTGATTGATATAGCGTTTATTGGTATATTTTCAGAAGAAATTAAATAAAAAAGGAAACTTGTAATGCTTTATTCTAACCAGAAATAAAAATTAAAATATTTGTAGCAATAACTACCTTAACCCTTTGATTATGAATTTGTAAAGATTTTTTCCCTACAATCGTGTAGAAAATGAAGATAATAGCTCATGTATTAGAAAAATCTCTTCGATTTTTTCAAGTGATTTTAAGGCTCTGTGACTAGAACATGATTATCAAATACACAATCAGAAAAAATAACTTATACTCAGAGTTTATTTAAACTAATTTTAAAAGGTTAGTGGGATGTATATGTCCTGTTACAAATCAAAGGATTAAGGAATTATCAAAGACAGCATTTTAACAGAACAAAAATGAAATTCAGAACTTAAATGTTGAAATACCATATGCTTTTAAGTTGCAATTACGGCAAACTTCAATGATGTGATTAAAATAACCCCTTTACCTACGAATTTACTTAACTCCCTAATTAGATGAAACATTTTATTTGAGACATTTATTATTATTTTAATTTTTATAATAATATAATGGTATTTGTGATACTGAAACATTTTAAAGTAATTTTTGTGTCTTAAATTACCTAATACTTTCACTTAATTGCAGATTTAAAAATTCAGTAATTCGATGCGAGAGTCAGACTCGCCACTGTATGCGAAGGGGTTAATACATTTTTAAACCTTCTAACAACAAATATAAAATTTATTCTTTTACTTCTGACCGGAATCTTGAAATTAATAATGATATAAACAATCAAAATACACTGAGTAGCAGAATTAAATAGAAGAACTAAATGAAATGTTCAAGATTTAAAGGAATTTTCTGTATAAGGATATTGTCAAAGAATAAATTAAAAATAAACTGAATTTGAATTAAATACAAAAAAAATTGTACCTGGAAAACATTTTGAATTTTCTTTAATAATTTGTCCAAGCAACATCTTTCCACAAAAGATTTGGAAAAGCAAAACAATGCGTTGAAAAGAACTTATATATGCAAATATTCATACCTGGTTTTAGCTTTTTTGCAAATCCCGTACATTAAATTATTAAAATGTTTTAAAGTAATTCTTAAGTTTTATATTACTTAATACTTTTAGTTAATTACATATTTAAAATTTCAGTAACTCCATGCGTGTGTCAGATTCGTCGTTGTACGCGAAGAGGTTAATACATTTTAAAACCTACTAACATCATTCCTTCTTCTAATGATATAAAACAATGAAAACACACAGAATAGCAGAATCAAGCAGAAATAAATGAAATTTTCAAGATATAAAGGGATTTTCTGTATAAGGATAATTTCAAATATTAAATTATGAAGGAAACTGAATTTGAATTAAATATAAAAAAAAATCTTGTATCGGGAAAACATTTTAATTTTTCTTTAATAATTTATCCAGGCAACATCTTTCCACAAAAGATTCGAAGAAGAAGAAAAAAAATTCGTTGAAAAGAGCCTATATATGCGAATATTCATAACTGGTTTTAGCTTTTTTGTAAATCCCGTACATCACCTGCGATATAAATTCCTGAGGGATATATCCCCGTGCTGCGTTGGATTGTTTTCAAAATGGTTGGAATATTTCCCTAATATGCAATGTCGGTCCAATAATGCGTATATTTTTCTGCCGAACATCAAAAGCAGCGATTTTATTGCCTCCGAATTCCAAACTGAAACGGCTTTTACCCTCGCTCATGGCTTGCTATGAAGGCTCCATATTTCCTCAGTATTGCTATTTTAAACAAATATAGAGTCCATATACGGTTATGTTCCCCATAATATTTGGCTTTGTGGGGGAGGGAGGATTTTATAAAATAGCTTTAATGTACTTCCGAACTTTTCATGTCGTAAAAGGACTTTAATTTTCTAAGTAAAGTGTTTAGGCTTTTGTTAAATTTTATGAAAATTCTTTGTGAAATAATGATAATGTTTTATGATGCTTTATAAAATATACAAATAATGATATTTGTTACTTTCTGTATGTAATCAAATATACTGTTAGATTCTTATTAGTCAAAGAATATCTGACGTTT
Organism: Argiope bruennichi; assembly: GCF_947563725.1. Classification (NCBI taxonomy): domain Eukaryota; kingdom Metazoa; phylum Arthropoda; class Arachnida; order Araneae; family Araneidae; genus Argiope; species Argiope bruennichi. The sequence goes on from NC_079162.1 coordinate 124,517,826, forward strand.
CTTTAAATGGTATGTTGAAAGACAGATGAAAGAAATAAAATTAAAATAGCTTTAATATACTTCGTAAATTTTCGTGTCCTAAAATGACTTTAATTTTATAAGTAAAGTGTTTATGCTTTTGTTACACTTTATGAAAATTGTTTGTAACAATAAAAAAATCATTGTTGAACATCTTTTAATGATAATGTTTTATGATGCTTTATGAAATATACAAATAATGATATTTGTTACTTTCTATATATAATCAAATATACTGTTAGATTCTTATTAGTCAAAGAATATCTGACGTTTCTTTAAATCGTATGTTGAAAGACAGATGAAAGAAATAAAATTAAAATAGCTTTAATATACTTCGTAAATTTTCGTGTCCTAAAATGACTTTAATTTTATAAGTAAAGTGTTTATGCTTTTGTTACACTTTATGAAAATTGTTTGTAACAATAAAAAAATCATTGTTGAACATCTTTTAATGATAATGTTTTATGATGCTTTATGAAATATACAAATAATGATATTTGTTACTTTCTATATATAATCAAATATACTGTTAGATAATTATTAGTCAAAGAATATCTGACGTTTCTTTAAATAGTATGTTGAAAAATGGATGAAAATAATCAAATCGAATCAAACGACATGTTTAATTTTTAACAAAGCCTCCTTATATATGTTTGAATAACAAAAAGACATTTTTATGTTGTTCATTTTTAAATATTTAAATGCCTTGCTAAATGTGCACGAAAAATTAAGTCATTATACATAGTAACTGTTGTGAAATGGGGATATGCATTTAAAATAAGGAATATCATAACGATTTATCGTGATTTGATATCGTGACTTGTTTTCAAATATTTGAATTAATTACATCCATATAAAACTGCTGACTGTTTTTCATGTTTTGATATTAGATACATGTACTGTAAAAGTAATAAAGTTTTAACCAAAATATTGTAAATGAATATTCTAATTAATTATTCATGATATATAAAATTTCTTACGAAATAAAAAAATAAAATAAATTGTATTTTCTGAACAATTAACATCTCTCTTCAATTAATGTATTTAAAATCTCAAGAAGATTTCGAAACTCTTTCAATTGAACAATCTATAGATATAAAACACTCTATAGTTTGTTTCAACGCATGGATAAAAAAATTAAGAAAGGAATAAAAAAAGATATATCAAGACAATTTTTCCAAATTATTTAAAATAGATATCAGAAAGGCTATTAAAATGTGGGGTTACATTTCAAATTTTTAATGGTTTCTCTAAATTTTTTGTGGTCCTAAGTTGTTGATAGTATGTGAAATATTTAAGATGCACAAGCAACATAAAACATATTTATACAAGCTTTAAAGTTCTTATACAAATGTCTTCATAATTACAAATTACTATTAAAAATTGATTTTTTTCTTTCAAAAGTGATTTTATTATTTTGTATTCTGAAAATAAAATGGGAAAGTAACACCGTTTGAATAAAGTAATATTCTTTAAAAACTTTTATCATAACAACAAGGGAATTAAAATGAAAAAGTAATACTGCTTGAATAATGTTCCTAAAATACTTTAATCATAACAATAATGGAACAAAAATGAAAAAAGTTATACTGCTTGAATAAGATAATGTTCCTAAAATACTTTAATCATAACAATAATGGAACAAAAATGAAAAAAGTTATACTGCTTGAATAAGATAATGTTCCTAAAATACTTTAATCATAACAATAATGGAACTAAAATTTCAAAGTAACACTGCTTGAATAAAGTAACGTTCCTAAAATACTTTAATCATAACAATAATAGAACTAAAGTAGGAAAGTAAAACTGCCTGAATAAAATAATGTCCCTAAAATACTTTTATCATAGCAATAATGGAACTAAAATTCGAAAGTAACTGCTGGAATAAATTATTGTTTCTAAAATACTTTAATCATAACAATAAAGGAACTAAAATGGAAAAGTAGAACTGCTTGCATAAAAAAATGTTCTTAAAATACTTTAATTATAACAAAACGCTTGACATTTAAAAAAATAATTTAATTACGAAACGTCAATCAACTTTTCGAAATTCTGCACTACATTAAGCTGAGAAATATTGGGCCAGACTTAAATTTTGCAGGATCTTTAAATCCATGAATTGAAGCTTCAATACTCAATCCACGAAGCCATCGGTCTTCGATGCTTTATACTTCCTAATTTTCATTTATTTGCTTTATGAAACAAGGAACAAGTAATAGTTCCGATTTAATTCATTTTACGAAAAGCCAATGAAAGTAATTCCATAATTTTCGAAAATGAGGATTGAGGAAGCAGACCACGTGAAGCTCATGATTCAAGAGTTCTAAAGCGAGTTTGAGAAGAAAATTGAATTTTAATGTACAATGTCATTAACAATTCATGTTTAAGCACTAGTATATTGATTTTCAAAGCCAAATTACATCAGTATCAATGAATGAATGAAACAAGTTGTAACAATGACAATAATGTGAAATAATAGGGAAATGCTTAGTAAAATTTTAAGTATTTAAGTAAAATTCTGAATTTCTTTTATTGAGAAATGGATTTTCAAAACCAAATTACATCAATTTCAATGAATGAATGAAACAAGTTATAACAATAATATGAAATAATAGGGAAATGCTTAATGAAATTTTAAGTAAATTCTGAATTTCTTTTATTTAGAAATTGATTTTCAAAATGAAATTACATCACTTTCAATGAATGAATAAAACAAGTTATAACAATGACAATAATGTGAAATACCAGGGAAATGCTTAATGGAATTTTAAGTAAACAAGAAAAGTTCTAAATTTCTTTTCTTTAGAAACAATCATGGAAAAATCTATATGATTTTTTTTTCAGTGTCATTTTGAGATGATTCAATTGTGGAACGATTTTAATCGCTATAAAAGAAATTAAAATTTAAATAGCTTTCTGTTCAAACAAGTTGAAGTGAATTCGGATAATTATGGAGAATCAAATATTTATTTTTATTTCGGTCAGATGAACTCGATTTATCAATAAAAAAATATTGAATATCTTTTATTAAAAATAATCTACCGCCTTGTAGCATTTAATGAAATTTATATCACTTTACAAATGGACATAAAAACGCCAATAAAAGCCCCATTTTTTTCAAAAATTATCTCTTATGAGCCAAAAACAGGGCCAGTAAAGTAGCCCTTTATTTGATAAGAGATGTATTGAAATCCAGCGACAAGAAATGTAGCTGTAGTTTCTTAGCAGCTGGATTCATAGCAAGGTTTTCGATGGCTTAATATTGACATGATGAATTCAGCAGCCATTTTGCCCAGAATGACTTCAATATCGCACTTATCAAAGGGTGTTGTAAGTGATAAAAAGTCTTCTATACAACCCAATAAGTGCGATTTCTAAATTTCTCCTTTGTCATTTAGTAAAGTGAAGCTCGTTCTCGCGTCTTCTGAAACAAAACTGGAAATGTTTTATTGCAGTCATTTCGCAGGCTGTTGAGAAAGAAAATCAGCTGAGAGGTCATTTTCGCACACCAAACCATTTCCTGGGTTAGTGTAATAGTAAGGGGAAGGAAGGCTTAGATTGAGATCGCTAACAAAAGAAAATCACAAACTAAATTCAAATGGTTAAGTAATTCCAGAAAGAGTTTTTTTAATCACAGCTGTAACGAAATGTTATTTTATATTTGTGAAGCAATTTTTTTAAAGACATGAAACGACTTTTTCTTTCAGTCAAATTCTAATCTGTTTTTAAATATTAATGCAATCCTGGTGGGGTTGCAAAGGTCTAGAAATTCAATTCAGTGAAAGATAACTTCTTCGAAGTAAAAGTCAATTTTATCGGTCTATCACTCATACTGCGCTTTAGAGTAAAATATCCGTAGCAGAATTCAGGACATTTCAATAAAAATGAAAACTATTACTTTTTAATATTTAAAAAATTTTTAAGATAGAAAAAAGAAAGTATATAAAAGAATCATAAGGTAAAAAAGATGCAGTTTAATAGAAAGTAAAAGCATAAAAGGAAGTAAAAAAAATATTTGGCTCTAACAAATGATATGAGAACATTTCGCTAATTGAATTGCGAGTATTTTTTTTCTCTCGAAGAATTTTTTATCAATACTCGAGCACCTAAAAAATTATGAAATCGATGTTGAGAAAAGGATCGTGGGAAATTTATTTTTACTAAAATTTCAGCAATTTTTATCCACGTGAATATGTATAAAAAAGTATGAAGAATACAGTTAACAATAAACTTTTCTTTTAATATTTATTCTCAAGGCCTAATTAATTGGTTAAAATATGATATTGAATAATATTATGGCAAAATTCTGTAAACTACATAAGAAACAAAAAAGCACGAATAATAGCAAACTATTGATTTTACATATAAGCCGAAACCTATGCAAATTCCCAAATTCACATTCTTTGAATCGCTAAATCATGAGGTTCTTTATAGAAATAACCTTCTTCTTTAGGTGAGTATTTGTTTTAAAGTCCGTTAATTAGTGATAGAAAAGTAACTCACTTTTTAACATTTCTTTGATGAGTTTCGAGAGATTAAAGTAGATTCCTATAGGAAGACTACCTATTGCAATGTTTCTCATGACAAGACTTCGGGAAAATTTCTTCAGTTCTTCATCGATCAGGGTCCCTAGAACCCAAAACCACCCTTCATTCAAAAGTTCACACACACACACACACACACACACACACACACACACACACACACACACACACACACACACACACACACACACACACACACACACACACACACACACACACACACACACACACAAAGACGCGCGCGCGTAGAATGCTTTGCCCGTTCTCCTTGTTACAGGATAACTAAAGTAATTTTGTTTGGATTTTAATTGACTTGGAATATGTTATTTGAAATGTAAAAATCTCGGACTGGTCTTAAATGGCCCTTCTATCTCAAAGAGGGGGGATGGTGAGGGGTTAAATTTTCATTTCTCTTTAACATTCTTAATATTGAAGATAGAAAAATAAATTCAATAAGTCAAATTAGCGCTTCATTAAGACGAACAACCCATGTAGTTAAAGTTTTTCAATAACTGCAGCATCTTAGAAGTTAGATGCTGAAAAGTGATTTTCAGGCCCAAATTTTGATTGTTTCTAACATCGTTAACTTCTGTTGCCAGATAGTAACTCAGATGTAAAGGAATCTACCTTTGCCTTCCGGCTTGTCGAGAGTAATTTTCCCCCAAAACTAGTAACTCAGATGTAAAGGAATCTACCTTTGCCTTCCGGCTTGTCGAGAGTAATTTTCCCCCAAAACTAGTAACTCAGATGTAAAGGAATCTACCTTTGCCTTCCGGCTTGTCGAGAGTAATTTTCCCCCAAAACTAGTAACTCAGATGTAAAGGAATCTACCTTTGCCTTCCGGCTTGTCGAGAGTAATTTTCCCCCAAAACTAGTAAATCAGATGTAAAGGAATCTACCTTTGCCTTCCGGCTTGTCGAGAGTAATTTTCCCCCAAAACTAGTAACTCAGATGTAAAGGAATCTACCTTTGCCTTCCGGCTTGTCGAGAGTAATTTTCCCCCAAAACTAGTAACTCAGATGTAAAGGAATCTACCTTTGCCTTCCGGCTTGTCGAGAGTAATTTTCCCCCAAAACTAGTAAATCAGATGTAAAGGAATCTACCTTTGCCTTCCGGCTTGTCGAGAGTAATTTTCCCCCAAAACTAGTAACTCAGATGTAAAGGAATCTACCTTTGCCTTCCGGCTTGTCGAGAGTAATTTTCCCCCAAAACTAGTAACTCAGATGTAAAGGAATCTACCTTTGCCTTCCAATTTGTCGAGAGTAATTTTCCCCCAAAACTATTCCGGTCAGAATGAGTTGACACAATGTAAACATAATCAAATTTTATGCATTCCATTTTTGACATAATTTTCATAAATAATTTCAATTTTGATACTTATTGAAACCGATAATCCTGAATGCTACTAACAATCAGTATATATAGGAAGTGATAATGAAACTAATTTGATCGTCAATGATGAGTTAGATCAAAATTTAATTCTTTTAATTTAAAAGTGTTAAGAATGCTACAGTAATACAGAACTGTCGAAATTAAACTTTTCCAACTCAGAGGGCCGTGCAGGGAGTTGTATGAGTCAAAATGACTTGAAATTTGGACGACATACTCTCCAAATCATCTCTATAGAGAAATGGAAATATGGAGAAAAACTCTACCAATACTACATCTGAAAGAGCATTATTCAACATGTTGGAAGAATCAACGGAGATTTATAATGCTCCGCTGTGGAGCACACTGTTTTCGAATGGAAAGGGTTGTCGAGAACCTAGGACTCATATAGAAGTCATGTAGAACATTTCCTCATGCTGAAGGTCCTATTGGCACACGATCTAGAGAGTCTGTCATCCAAGTTTCATATCATTCTGATCCCTATATTGTGCATGGCCCTTTGAGCTAAGGAAGTTTAATCTGTCCTGTAAGCAATTAGTTTTATTTATTTCTAAATTCATTTAAGTGTTTAGTTGTTCTAAAGAAGAATATCAAGATTCATTAAAGAATTCAAGCATTCAAATTCACGCTGCTACTAACTGGTCCCGATATTTTTGGAAATACTTTCGATTCCTTGAGATGCATACAACACTCTATATGGTCCTTTGAGCTGAGGAAGTTTAATCTCTCTTGTAAGTAAATATTTTTTTATTTCTTTCTAATGTCACTTAAATGTTTAGTTGTTTCAAAAAAGAATATCAAAATTCTTTAAATAATTCACATATTCAAATTCACGCTGCTACTAACTATAATAGATATTTTCGAAAATACTTTCAAATCATTCTGATCCATACAACACCCTATATAGCAATTTGAGCAAGGAAAGTTTAATCTTTCCAGTAGGTAATTACATTTTATTTATTTCTAATGTCACTTAAGTGTTTAGTAGTTCCAAAGAAAAATACCAAGGCTCATTAAATAATTCATGTATTCAAATTCACGTTGATCCTAACTAGACCTGATATTTTCGAAAATACTTTTCTTTATTTATCTGAGAGAACATGGCTAACCCAACTTTAATAAAGGGAGAAATCAAGTTGTTAATAGAAACCTAATTACAAAAGGCAGACACTGCTTTTAAAATATTTATTGGGGTTTGAGAATTTTTAATACAATTTAGAGTCGTTTAATTAAAAATCACATCTTGTAACTTCCAAATTAAATTCACGTTCAATTTCTCTTTCATCATTATCTACTTCAGTTTTACTAATAATAATCCTGATATTAATCATAACTGGCTCTAATTAAATTCATTCTAATAAAAAAAAATTTAAATAAACAAATATGATATCCATCTTTTGAAAAGGTTCAACAAAACAAATTATGAATACCCCATCTTCAATATCTCGCTTAGCTACAAGAAAGAATTTCACCCAATATTTTGCATCTGAGAGCAAAAATAAGGAGTTCGGAGGAACTAATTACACTCATTTTGTGTTCAACAATTTTTAATATATTCAAATGAACTTAAAAGAAAATGTTTTCGTAAGGGATTACTCATCAGAGAGAAGCGAGGATCTCCTTTCAGCTTACTGTTATAAAAATCTGTTTATTATGTTTGCTCTGAGTAATTGGGAGTAGAAAGAAAATCAGTGGACGAGGAATTATTTTTGGAAAAGCTAGCCTCAATTTTATTTTATTCAAGCAAATTAATACAATGCATCTTCGTAAAAATAATTATTTCTCAAATTTTTGACAAATTGAAATATATTAGCAAATGAACGCTTCTAAAGCTTGTGAATAATTCGTAGAGTGAATTTTTTAGCAAATGCCATTTTTAAGGTTATTAAATCAATTGAAATGTTTATGAATTCATTACTGTTGATCGGTGGGTTGAAAACTTAATTTAAAAAAGTAATGAATATTCAAGAATTTTTTAAGAATTCTAAACCTTATTGATAGAGAAACAGTGTGTTTTAAAAATAAAGTAGTACATGTAATCGCTTATATGTGCTACTTTAATAAACAACAACACCTATTGGAATTTTCCAAATTAAACAACAGGTAGAATTCCCACAACCAATAACAAATATAACGGGTTTTTTTAACATTGGTTTAAACATGAGAAGGTTATATTATGTACTGATGTGAATGAAACCTCCAAACTTGTTGATAGAAAATTTTAACTCTTGTAAAATTTGGAAAATTGAGAGAGGTGGTGTTTTTTAATCCCTTAATTTGAATGAAGGGATTAATATATTCTTCCTTTTATTTAAATTAATGTGCAAAATCAATTGTTTACTATTATTCTAGATTTCCATTTCTTGGAATTTGGTGAATTATGCCAAAACTAGTAGCGATACTTGTTAAGCCACGATATGTTTCTATAATAAATTAGTTCCAAAAACCAGTATGTTTGAAGTAGAACAGGCTCTATATAGCAATTAAGCCCTTCGGACTAATTGTAAATATTATAAGAATCACAAAATTAGGTATCCAGCTAGAAAATAAAAATATGATTGCAATGAATTAGCGAAATTACATTTCTCCATGTTTATTCAAGGAAAAAAACAACAACTATTATTTCGTTTGATTTTGGTTTAATTCTGTATTATGTTATTCCTTCATTCCAGTTAACGCATTTGTTATGTAAATTGAAAAAGATTTAATAGGATTTTCGAATAAGCATGTGAAATAAAAGTAACTTAAGCTTAAATTATGTTGTTCAATTTATGGAGATAAAAATTAAATTTGTTTTGCATTTTGCAGAAAAGCATTTATGCATGACACATAAAAATTTTTACTGTAAGAAAAATATCCCCAATCAAGTTTTAGTTGCGTCTTTTTCACTTTTCATTAATTTCTCGCACACGTAGTATAGAGAAAGTACAGTAATCGTTAAAAAATTCGAACACGATATTTTGACGAATCTTTATGCTTTAGACCTCCCTGAGTTCTATAAACACATTTTTGGAAAAAGTCCGTCCATCTGTCTGTCTGCCTGTGACAAAGATAAGTCAAAAACGCTTTGTGCTAGACGCTTGAAATTTGGTTTACGACCTTTATACCAAATTTGCAGATTTCTATCAAATTTTGAATAAAATCTCTTCAGAGGCAATCCGTCTGTCCGGTTGTTCGAATATAATTTAATACGATAACTGCAAAATGAAGAGAGTTAGATATATAAAATTAGGTACACATATTTAACCCCTAAAGCGTAGGCACTTGTCAAATTTTGAGTCAAATCCAATTACTTGTTGACTACTTGTTGATCTGCACTTTCAGAAACATGTAAACGCGATAATTCAAAAACGCCATGCCTTAAATATATCAAATTTGGTATGGGATTTTGTGACTACAAGAGGAATTTTGCTACAAACCTTTGCTTCAATCGGTTGAGAAAAAAGTATCTTAGACACAAATTCGATTTTTGGATACTATGGACGCATGACAGGGATTAACCGCCAAATATGTCGCCAATGATGACCTACTAGTAATAGATTCAATAAAAATGCTAAATTCACCCCAAAAGTATTTCGTATCTATTGTACGCCAATGCCATGTAAGGCATTCTCTGGCATGACAAGTTTATTACAAAGTATGCGAGAAGGTTTTAGGGAGACTACTCCCTCTGATTTTAAATATTATAAATTATGACGTCAGAATAAAAATTTTAAAAAATTAATATGTTAAACAAAATTATGTGTAAAATGATGCATAACATACTGTCCTTCACAATTTAATATTTAATTATATTTCTTCAAGAAAATGTAGAACATACTACTTTTCACATTACAAATTGAATAATATTTCTTTATTTATAAAATATTTATGATAAAGAAATATTATTCATTGATTCATTCATTTCTTTATTATTTCTTTAATAATATTACATAATTTTTCTTTATTATATCTTTTAGCTTTAAATATTAAAGCTACTGAGGTTACAACCTTTGACTCATTCATTTATTCTTCCATGAAATTTTAGTAATATGTCAATGTTTGTTACAACATCTATGCAAGATAAAATAAATTTTCTAATAAACTTTCTATTTTGGAAATATTAAAGTTACTCAAGTTACAATCTTTGACTCATTCATTTATTCTTCCATGAAATTTTAGTAATTTGCCAATGTTTATTACAACATCTATGCAAGATAAAATAAATTTTCTAATAAGCTTTCTATTTTGGAAATACTAAAGCTACTGAGGAATATGTCAATAATTACTAATAATACGTCAATAATTATTACACAGTCTATGCTTGATAAAATAAACTTTACAAATGTCTAACATTCATATATTTATTCTACTTTCGTAATAAAATTTTTCAGACGAGGGATATTAATCTGACAGATAAATATTTTTACACTAGGAAAAGAATCGCGAATCTTAAGAAATACAGCAGTATATCATTCTGATTGGCTGTTATGTTGATCCGGATTGTAGAGTTAGATTAATTCGATAATTTACAACTAATTGCGGACAACTTGCGAGAAAATTTGAATCGGATTAATCTTTAAATGGAGACATGAATTTCCTCATGCGGCTAGAGACGTAGAGTCAAAATGACAACATTGTTAGTTTTCTTTTTGTCTTTTGTAAACAGCATTGGAATATATTTTCGAAACACAATACATTTTGAAAATCATGTAGTTACCAAAAAATATCAAAAATATTAATATTAAAAATTTTAAATGTTATAATATTAAATGTTGGAAAGATGTTATAAGAAAAATCTAATCAATCTTTTAAGGGTATTGACTTCGTTTAGATATTACGAAATTGTACTTATGTTAATAACTGTAAGAATTCCACAAACAAAAATGAACAAAATAATATTTTAAAATATTATTTTAATAATATTTATTTATTTTGGATCATTCAAATTAAAAGCAGTTTCAGAGACATGGAATCAGTAAATAACAACAAAACATAAATTACAACAAAAACATTGAAAAAGAATAACTCGATTATACGCACGTGTAGACTTTTGCCAACGTACTGCTGAAAGAGCAACTTGGAGGTATTGAGGAGATGATTGCATTCAAGGACAAAATACCACGTGATAATCAGAGCTAATGAGCAACGCGGAGTCATTTTGACTCCCGTCTCCATTTACGGGTTAAGATGATATGGGTGACACTTGAATTGTCATTTTCCTCACCGCACTGACAAAATGATGCTGAACCAGATTTAATCTAATGAGGAAACGGAACTTAAGCACTTGCTCCTGTTGCTTCTGTCGCCTCTATTTTAAGAATTAAGAGCAAAATTTTCAATTTTGAGAGAGACTACATATCAGGGAAATATCGAAAAATGTATGTTTGCTTTCCAGCTAAATTCTTCCCAATATTCCAAACTTAAGTAATTTTGTTCTGGTAATGCCTTAATCTAAATAGAAAATGTTTCGCTAAAATTCAAATGTACTAATATACTCTCAAACAGTGACATGAAAAAAAGTTTGTAGAATATCATTAATGAATTTGAAATTTCTTCGATGTAACCGGTTTGTTGATATTATATATTTGAACTAAAGAGTGTCTCTTAAAAATCCCATCCGACAATCGCAGTTGGTAAGAAAAATTGAAATAAAATTTACTTTTCTAGCTTGAGCAATCTTTGAGATTCCGGTAATTTCCATTTGGGGGAAACAAAAGCAAGTTAAATTTACCTTGTCGCTAATCAACTAAAAGGGAAGCCATGTTCTTTGTTCATCTACGTGAAATCTTAGAACAAAGTAATAATTTCTCAGTATTGATTAATGGCGCTAAACACACAAAGAGTCTCCTCCGATTTTTCGAGCCCATGTTCAATGATACCGAGGTAATGAAGGAATGAAATATTAAAAATTCATAATCCGTTTGGACTAAATTAACTTTCTAAGAACTTAATTAAAATTTAATGTTCACTATTAGTGAGTTTCCAAATATGCAGACAGAAAAAATTGGATTTTCGTCTTAGAGACACTTTCTATTCTTTCGAGAGGAATCTCTAATGCATTTACTCCTTCTTAGAATTAGAAAAATTAATGATTTTCTGCCGTTACCATCCAAACATGATTACGCAGTGCGAAAGTGGATTAATACTTCGTTTCCTTATTAACGCTAAAAATAAAACATTTATTGCGCCGATATCGGCAAAATGTTTCACTGCTGATAGGTAATTATTAAAGGTTTAGAGCGAAGTGCTGCGATGTGCATTAACGATGCCATTAGGTATTTAGAAAAGATGATTACAAACTGTTAATATTCACATGGGAAAATGCGCCTTAAACGCTTCAAGTATTAATCGATATTGGATACTTCAGGGAGTATTTGAGTGGAAATTGAATATCTCATACAGGTTTTGGGGAACCAACCAATCGGCCATTATTACCTAATGACTATTCTCAAGATAAACGATGCTTCTCGAGATAGGAATTTCAGCCTTTTCTCGACCATAATACTTAGAAAACCTCGAAACCTCCAAAGTGGCTATCTTGTTATCTCTTTCCGTATGTCATTGTTATGTTAATATAGGTAAGAATCACATCAAACGATTTTAGATGCAACACTCTTTACCATTTGCAGCCCATTAAGGGATATTTTTTTCTTCAGTGACAAGTCAAGTGGTTTAATTTCAATAATTTATGATAAAAATAAGTTATTTCTCATGAGACAGCAAAAAATTCTTTGATTTTACACCTTTATTCATACATTTATTAAGTGCTGCATTTTAGTCATCCTGAAGACTTGCAAAGATAATTACATGAAAATTCTGGAAGTGTGGGTTAATGAAATGCCATTGTATTACAAGAATGGATGACTTTAAATTGTCTAGCCTTAGCAATCTTCAAGATGCGATCCGGCAGTGAGAGTGCATATATACATATTAGCAATTGCGGAATGATGAGAAAAGCAATAAGCAAAATAAAGTAGCAACTTTTGTTGGTGACATTATGAGTAAAAACATTACAGAGAAGCTAAAAAATAATGTAGTCAATACAAAAAAAAGAATAGAAAAACAATAATGTTCGTAAAGAACCAGTTAAGCGGAAATTAATATTCTTATAATGTTTTTGTAAATAATTACAGTTAATTTGTAATTAACGGACTTGCAAAGATAATTACATGAAAATTCTGGAAGTGTGGGTTAATGAAATGCCATTGTATTACAAGAATGGATGACTTTAAATTGTCTAGCCTTAGCAATCTTCAAGATGCGATCCGGCAGTGAGAGTGCATATATACATATTAGCAATTGCGGAATGATGAGAAAAGCAATAAGCAAAATAAAGTAGCAACTTTTGTTGGTGACATTATAAGTAAAAACATTACAGAGAAGCTAAAAAATAATGTAGTCAATACAAAAAAAAGAATAGAAAAACAATAATGTTCGTAAAGAACCAGTTAAGCGGAAATTAATATTCTTATAATGTTTTTGTAAATAATTACAGTTAATTTGTAATTAACGGACTTGCAAAGATAATTACATGAAAATTCTGGAAGTGTGGGTTAATGAAATGCCATTGTATTACAAGAATGGATGACTTTAAATTGTCTAGCCTTAGCAATCTTCAAGATGCGATCCGGCAGTGAGAGTGCATATATACATATTAGCAATTGCGGAATGATGAGAAAAGCAATAAGCAAAATAAAGTAGCAACTTTTGTTGGTGACATTATAAGTAAAAACATTACAGAGAAGCTAAAAAATAATGTAGTCAATACAAAAAAAAGAATAGAAAAACAATAATGTTCGTAAAGAACCAGTTAAGCGGAAATTAATATTCTTATAATGTTTTTGTAAATAATTACAGTTAATTTGTAATTAACGGACTTGCAAAGATAATTACATGAAAATTCTGGAAGTGTGGGTTAATGAAATGCCATTGTATTACAAGAATGGATGACTTTAAATTGTCTAGCCTTAGCAATCTTCAAGATGCGATCCGGCAGTGAGAGTGCATATATACATATTAGCAATTGCGGAATGATGAGAAAAGCAATAAGCAAAATAAAGTAGCAACTTTTGTTGGTGACATTATAAGTAAAAACATTACAGAGAAGCTAAAAAATAATGTAGTCAATACAAAAAAAAGAATAGAAAAACAATAATGTTCGTAAAGAACCAGTTAAGCGGAAATTAATATTCTTATAATGTTTTTGTAAATAATTACAGTTAATTTGTAATTAACGGACAGTTCTTAAAAATTACATATACTCTACATTTAAACTGTTGTTCATAGTTACATATGGCATACTACTTTATCATTCGTTTATTATTATCATATTAAAATAATAGTATTCATATCAAACAAATTTCAATCTTGGTGATCTTTACATCGTAATTTTGTAAAACTATAAAGCTGTAAAGTTTTGTCTACTCCGGAGCGTATCTGAGAAAAAAGAACATTGCAGTCACTTCTCACTATATATGCTTTGAGATAAGAAAATAAGTCAATATTTTGAACCTAGATATTCTTTACGAAAATTTTAAATTTCATGAGAATTTATATGTTTAAAAGAATGAAGAAGTATTTCGTAAACAACGCAAGTATATTTTGCAAATAGTTCATCGTTCAAAAATATCTTTTTAAACTAACTTTAAAGAGACTGTAAAATTCTTATAAATTATAAGGCTGAAATTCATTTAGTTCTTTCACGCCTATGATGAGAATTTTTGGTTGATTTCATTAAATCATTTTTTATAAATATGTTACGATAAATGTAATAAACTGATCATTATTTATAATTACCGTGTTAATCATATTTACCGTAACAAATACATTTGATATATTCTTTATGACTATTATAAAAAGTATTATCAACCAAAAGAATGAAGCTCGGAACTGTTTCCTAAAATTATCTCGAATTTCTTAGATTTTTAATTTAAAATTTGAAGAAGTTTTAAATTAAAAATCTAAGAATTAAATTAATTTTAATTTAAGAATTAATTAATTTTAAATTAAAAGTCTAAGAATCTATGGTTGTTTTTTTTTTAGTATAAAGAACGAAAAACATCTTATTGTTGCACCAAACCTGCACATCTGCAACACATTTTTCCTTTTCTTTCTTGTTGATTTAACAGTGCATATATGTTATTCTTCATTTACTGTGTTTTAATATTCAGTGTTGCAGAATTTTTCTCAGCTCATTTGCGCTTGGCATTTATACTTCATTCGGAATAAGTACATATTTATATATTTCATTCTAAGCACTCGCAAATATATATCTTTTAAGTAATGAAACTATTATATTTGATTTCAGAACTAGTCTTCTTCAAAATGAAGCTTACTGTCAAAGAATTGGGCTATTTCGGTACTTATAGTTACTGAAATAGACTTAAAATATTAACTCATCAAATACTTGAGCAAAGACGCGAATGAGAAATAATCAATGATTAATCTCATATTAACTCATCAAATGCGCTTGGCATTCATACTTTATTCAGAATAAACACATACATATGCATTTGATATTAAGTACATATTAGTATATATATCTTTTAAGTGATGAAACTGTCAATTAGATTTCAGAACATGTTTTCCTCAAAAGGAAACGCACTTACGAGGAATTGGGCTATTTAGGTATTTATCGTTACCGAAATAGACTTAATCTCGTATTAACTCATCAAATACGAGAGCTAAAAAGCGAATGAGGAGGATCCAGTAGGTCATTTTGTCCCCTAGACTTCCAGTAAACTTCAATAAACCCCAATCCCCAACAATATGAGAGGCCCTTTCCCTTATTGTTGCAAATGCAGCATAAAAGACATCTCCAAGGGAACCTCAGTTAATGAAAATTCTCGAGGGGAGTGTCACAATGTCTCCCACCCATGTGATTAGAAAGTAATATTCTTTCCCCAACTCTTATTGAGATTAAAGGGCAAAGACGAGAAATATTTTAAGAAAAAATGTATCCTTATATAGACATTTTTTTTTTCATTTGAAAAATTAAATTGTTTCTATGGAAGCATCACGCCTTTCTCCTTAATTACTATTCAAATGTTTAATAAAATGCGAAGAGGTCAGATATAAAATTTAGTTCAAAAATTAACACTGTGTTACATATCAAAATCTTTTGAGAGATTAGAAATGAGTGCCATTTGAGAATGCGTGTTATTTAAACATGCATTTACACTTATTATTGGATTATCTGGTGGAAAATTGGAATCCGCTAGCGCATATGAAGGAATATATTCTTATCTTACTTTTTACAATTGGAAATATATCATGCTTGAAATTTACCAGTCCGATAATACTTCCGTAGTTTAATAAGTAAAATATAACTAGAAAATCTGTACGAGCGTTTGTGGCATTTAAAAGATAAAATTTTCAAACTAAATTAAAAAAAAATAATAATAAGTATTGTCAAAATGATTAAAAAAAACTCAATTTTTGAAAAATCGATAAGCATTTTCTTTAAGGTGAAAAAATGTGGATTCCTTTCCAGGTTAAAGAAACAGATAAATTATCTGAAGCATAAAGCATAATCGGTGATATCATTTCAGTTTGAATTTAAGATTTGAAGAAATTTAGAAGAAAAATCTAGTTTGTGCAGTTAGGTTCTATTTCTGAGCAATCCAAATTACAAAATTATGAAAAGTTTTTTTATTTGAAAATTAAATCTTCAGTGTCTTTTTTTAAAAGGAAAATATTTAAAAGCAATATTTAGAAAAGAATTCAAATATAGGACTTCCCTCACTTTATAAAATAAGATTTATATTATTTTTTTTATCTGCTAAGTTTATCTGGATAATTTTTCAACAAGTAAAATTATTTTTGACAAAAGTGTCCTTGCAAAAGCTATTAAGTTCTTCGAGACCGAGCCAAGTTAAAATTTAATATAATTTTTAATTGTATTTTTAATTAGTCAAGCGATGTTACTCTAAACTTCTTCAAAGAAGGCTTGAAAAACTATGAAATGTAGGTAATGATAAGGCCTCCAGCTGCATATAGCATCTGTTGTGAATGTATCTACAAAAATGGTTATATAAATGCTTCTAAAAAGGTATAATAAGATTTGAGGACATCTTAAAAATCGATGTTATGCTGTTTGGGATAGAAGGGATAGAATGGATAAGACAGAATTATGCTATTTGGGATAGATGGGATAGAATGGATGAGACAGAATTATGCTATTTGGGATAGAAAGGATCATTATAGTAGAATTCTCCACTGAAAGGAACAGTAAAACAAGAAAAAAAAATAATAAAGAAGAAATTCTGATTACATCTTATTTTTAAAATATAGTAATATTTGATTCAAAAGTAAATTTTAGACAAAAACGATATTCCAAAGATATTTGTTCGATAATTTGAAAGACGTTCGGTTGCTAGTATTTCTACTTCAATATATAGAACTAAATAAATTATTTCTTTTGTTCAAAGTTGATAACTAAATAAAAAACTAAATAAAACTAATAACTAAAAAAAAACTAAATAAAATTTTCTTTCAATTTTACGTCGTGTATTGGCGCATGAATCATAATATGGCACTTTTAACAAGATCTTGCATCAAAAAGGCTTGTTATTTTGGAAATGTTGAATAATCTTTACGATTTTACATCGAACATGTTTAGATTATAAGATTTAATATCAACTGTTTTATTAAAAATACTAAATTTCATATCAAAGTTTTTACTAATGTATATGAATTTGAAAAATTTATGTCCTTTGGAGGTAACTGAAAAGGTTTATATTTCCGTTAAAGTATTGGGATTATTCAATTAAATTTCAATACTTTATATTTTGATAATAATCTATGAGTGTCATCCCAGGAAAATATTCTTCAGTCAAAAAGTTTTAATTTTTTTCTTTTCGAAAATTCCTCAAGATGAATTTTTTATTTATTATTTATTTTCAATTTTTCATTAGTTAAAGAGGAATTTTTTAAGTAATTTTTTTCTTCAATTAGTGAGAGAAAAATATGATTTTTATTAATTCAAATCCCAAGTGTGTTGCATAGTTATATATTTCTTGTCTATCACTTCTCATTTACTTTATTATAATTTAGATTCAATTACTACAACATGGTTGCATTACTTTAATGTATTCTACCAGACTTTTCAAACACAGCATTTTTTATACTTTGATATAAATTTAATGAAGAATACTGCATTTTTCTGTATTAACATGATTTTCTCTTGGCTCTATAATTTTCAGTTTTGGGCATATATTGAACTGTTTTTATCAAGAAATGCACGAAGTCATATTTTTGTTTCCTTATTGAGAAGGTTGATAAAAATTAATCCGATTTGATTATTACTTGCAAATTCATCAAAACGATTGCGCGATTAAGTTGATATTTCTGAGTAAGAAATGAAATGAAAATCTCCTTTCGTATTACAAAAATATTAAAAAGTCGTCCAGCACATACTTTTTCCCCCTGTTAAAATGTCTTATGAAAACCAACTAATTATGCTAATTCTTGGGGACGGATTATGGTAAAATAATATCACTAAGGTAAGAGTTCTCTTCAGTCTTTCACAAACGCCACATATCAAAATAAAACTGCGGGATTATGGGGGATTTCTCATAAAATACCAATTAATTATGTTAATTCTTGGAAACGGATTATGTTAAATTAATATCACTGAGCTGAGACTTCTCTACAATCTTTCACAAACGGCACATATCAAAATAAAACTGCGGGATTATGGGGGATTTCTCATGAAACACCAATTAATTATGTTCATTCTTGGAAACGGATTATGGTAAGTTAATATCACTGAGCTAAGACTTCTCTACAATCTTTCACACGCGCCACGTATCGAAATAAAACGGCAGAATTAAATAGTTATGGGAATTTCTTAGCAAGAAGTGAAATAAAAATCTTTTTTCATATTATAAAAACATTAAAAATCCATTCAGCTCATATTTTTCCTCCTGTCAAAATTTCTGATGAAAACCAACTAATTATGCTAATTCTCGGAGACGGATTATGGTAAAATAATATAACTAAGGTAAGAGTCCTCTTCAGTCTTTCACAAACGCCACATATCAAATTAAAACTGCGGGATTATGGGGGATTTCTCATGAAACGCCAATTAATTATGTTAATTCTTGGAAACGGATTATGGTAAATTAATATCACTGAACTAAGACTTCTCTACAATCTTTCAAAAGCGCCACGTATCGAAATAAAACTGCAGAATTAAATAGTAATGAGAATTTCTTAGCAAGAAGTGAAATAAAAATCTCCTTTCATATTATAAAAACATTAAAAATCCGTTCAGCTCATATTTTTCCTCCTTTCAAAATTTCTGATGAAAACCAACTAATTATGCTAATTCTTGGAGACGGATTGTGGTAAAATAATATCACTGAGGTAAGAGTTCTCTTCAATCATTCACAAACGCCACATATCAAAATAAAACTGAGGTAATAAAACCGACACAATTCGAGCAATAAAACGACAAAAGATCTGCAGAAAGTACTGTAAATTACAAAAGAAGAAGTTTCGGAGCGTTTTACTTTTCGGAAGATTTTCTTGACATAAGTCAAAAGCGAAACAACTGATTTACTTTTATCACACCCGTGAGTATTTTTAAACAGTAAAAACGTCTTATCATAGAAGGAAGGATAAAAATGATAAAACATGCCTTTAAAACATTGAGGCCTGCAGGATGAAGCGCCCTGGTTACAATCTTCTGTAACGGGCCCAATGAATATTCATAAAAGCAAGGTCATAAATTTTCAAACTTTGAAAATCCACCATTATCCATCTTGCAGTAGAGAGGGCCATAAAAATACAATTCGATAAGCTGTAGCCTTCCTACACATAATTATGGGAATCTTCATTGATAGCAGCAGGTCTGAACAAAGAGTATTTGTTCGATGCTCCAGAAGCTTTTTAGGGGCTACTTTATATACGTAACTTGAAATAACTTCAATTTTAACACTTGTTATTTGCATCGTGTGAGGGGAAAGCTCTATAAAAATTTTTACTATGCATTTCACTGACCAATTTATTCCAAAATTATGATTTTTCCTACTAAATCACCTTTTCCATTATATTATTTCTTACAAGATTAGCCTTATTTGTATTTAAGCTATTCTCTATTCATTGCCTTTTTTTCCCTTCCGCAAATCTTGCAAATATTGGATTTTTTTTTCTCTCTAAGAAATGTCTTAATAAACTTTACTTCGCTTATAAAAGACCTCTTTGTTTTTAATTACTTGCATAGCTTCATAAGACGTTTTATTAAACATTCTATTATTTTGGATTATTTACTTGCTTGCTTTTTTTACGTCTGCGAACTTTTTTCTCCGTCGCCAAAGTTTTTAATTAGTTATTTGCCATCAGGTATGAGCTATCGTAATAACTGCTGTTCGCTTATTTTTTATAAGTAATATAACTACTGTGTGACGAAAAAATCTTGATGAGAATGTATTTTCTGGATCGGAATACCAAGCCCCAACCAACAGGAAAAGGAAAACAAAATATTAATAAAATTCCTTCTAAAATTACCGAGCTAATATGAAAAAATAATTTCATATGGGGATGTTATTTATTAATTTATTCGGTCTCCAACAAACGCTGCAGAGATAATTCTGTTATTATCCTTTTCTTAGATTTATGGAAGGAATTTATTCTTATAAACGCACGAGTCCTAATTCATCTGAAAGGCGTTTAAGGAATAGAAAAAACCTTGACGAGCTTATAACTTTCAAGCTTTAAAAAGAAATTTTAATATATAATTTGTTCAATCAAATTCTTCAAAAAGAAGCGCTCATCGTGTATCGTTTTTTAAAGCACGGTGTCCCAAGCCCAAGGTACCTTTGGATCTGGTCTCCCTTCAAGCTTACTTTCATCTCCAGCTTTTCTCAGGTAGCACTTCTTGTTGCACAATATTGTACAATATTGAGCGATATTATATGAAATTAATCAATATTCCACAATATTATGCAATTTTGCAAATATTGAACGATGTCATACGATATTGTATAATATGTCTGCGCTACTCGAGTTTGCTGTATAATTTGTCTTCATTCACTTGAAGGTAAGCTAGAAGATGCACCATTAGTCATTGCCATTTTATTTTATCCTTGTTTCTCGTAGTGTATTGCCCATGCATGGTACGTTTGGTCCACACATATTGGTCATGCATGGCGACGGGTAGATCCTTATTGGTCCTCGATGTATCATTTATACTGAAAGATTAACCACTAACATAGTTAGTTGGCCTACTATGGATTAAGTAAAAGGAACCTTCCAAGTTTTAGAGATAAGAACGGTTAACATTCTTGGAAGTGGTACTAGACATATACCGGGTGTCCCATAAATTTGTAAGTACTTTAAAAATTCATAAAAATTGAAAAACTGGGTATATTTGAATACGGTTTGCGAAACTATTATTCTCATGAAGGGGGATTTTTTTTTGATACAGAAAAAAAAATAATTCAAAAATTTGTCAATAGAGGGCGTTGCACACAAGCAAATCAGTGGAAATATGCAAATTAAAGTCTTTTGAAAGGCAGAATGAGCGATTGACACATCATTTCTAAAGGTTTGCATAAGGTTTGTATTAAGATGTTGACACTGGTGGATAAAGCACTATTGGTAAAGGTGTTTTATGTCAGCAACGAATCGGCGGCTGAAGCCTTACGAAAGTTTAGGACCCAGAAAAGATTGAAGAAAGGTTCAGGTCCGATCACTCCTGCTGGACTTGTTTCCCTAGTACGCCGTTTCGAAGAAACTGGAAGTTTGCGTCATCGGCCACGCAGTGGTGCACCTCGTTTAACAGCAGTCCGTACCCCCGATGTCTCTTCGCAAATGGACACGCTAAGGAAACAGTCTACAAAGGCAGTCAGTAGCGCACGAGAAGTGGCACGAATAACTGGTATACCAAAGACTTCGGTGTACCGTATCCGTCATGGTGTATTGCAATTGTTGGTGTATTGCAAATAGTGTGGACAGATGAGGCTCATTTTGCTTTGCATGGAGCAGTTAATACCCATAACTGTAGAATATGGGCACATGAGAATCCACATGCTTAAGCTGAGAAGCCCCTGCACTCACCACGGGTTACTGTTTGGTGTGGTTTCACTGCATCCATTATTGTAGGCCCTTTTTTCTTTGAAAAGCCCTGTAAAAAAGCAGGATGGAAGACATGTTCAGTTAATGGAACAAGTTACTTGGAAATGTTACAGAAGGAAGGGATACCGCCCTTATTGGAACACGATGTCCTTGACACAGTGACATTCATGCAAGACGGGGCACCTCCTCACATCGAAACCGAAGTGAAGGCATTTTTGAGAAGAACTTTTACTGAAGAACTGATAATCAGCCGTCACTTTACACATGAATGGCCCCCACGCTCACCAGATTTAACACTCCTTGATTTTTGGCTATGGGGTTACCTTAAGTCTCGGGTGTACCGCCATAGGCCAACTTCGTTAGTGCAGCTAAAGGAAGCCATTAGCCACGAAATCTCATGCATTCATCCGGATATGCTGTATGATGCAGTTACCAGTGTTGTCTCCCGCCTCCAAATTGTTATTTTTGGTGATGGCGGACACATAGAACAAGTACAGTAGTACTGGTGTGATACGCATGTAAACAATTGCTTGCATGCAAATAAAAGTATTTTTCCCGTAGAATTGTATGTTTTGCTTGTGTTTAGCGCCCTCTATCGACAAATTTTTAAACTATTTTTTTTTGTATGAAAAAAAAAATCCCTTTCATGAGAATAACAGTTTTGCAAACCGCATTCAAATATACTCAATCCTTCAATTTTTATGAATTTTTAAAGTATTTACAAATTTATGGGACACCCGGTATATCTTGGCTGATATCATGTTGGATGAAGAGGTTGAGAGTTCCAGAGCCAAGAACTGTCCTTCTTTGTTTGGCTTCGTGGTGATTGTTGTCATTTGAACCCGATTCCTAAAAAAAGTTAAACATTTATGAAACATCCAAATCCTAATTGGCCATCAACACGCACATTCGGTAAAATTATCAAGATACTTCATTTTGTCGGTTCTTACTAATAATTTATCAAAGGAATTTCCCCTAAATATTCAAAATATTTTGGTGAGATTAGTATGAATCTCCAAGAAATCCGTGACGGACCTCGTATTTGTCGATTTATTGCTAGGAGTAGAATCTCTCCTACAAAGTAAAGCCTTCTTTTTTACGAACCAAAATTTTTCTCGATTTATCAGTTATTATTGTTCCATATAACTCTCTTAATTATTATCGTAGACTTATTTATGAATAAGAATTTTTACCTTCACTGATGAGGAAATTCTCAAAAACATTTCCTCTCAGAGGATAACCAAAATTAGGAGAATGTCACTAATTATGGAAATATGAAATGGACAATATTCGTGCTAAGCATGTGATTCTGATATTTTCTTCATTCCAGTACCAAATCTGTCATATAAATGTTCGAGTTCATACATATATATCATACTACTTTACATGTTTCAAGTGCAAGAAATTTAGCTATCCCCAAATCACTTGTCATGGAAAATAAATTTGTTCCAGATAGGTTTCAAGAGTCAATCCTATTCTAACTCTTAGTAATAGTCTAACTCTCAAATTATAAGTAATATTAAAAATCATTTGAAAATTCAGCTTTTTTTCTCTAGTCAAAATTAAAACATAGTGAACATTATTTTAACCAGGAATATGTTTAGACATCCACTTCTTTCTGTACTAGAGTTCATACCGGAACAATGAGATAGTGCTATAATCTGAGTAGAGTTAACTTATACATACCAATGTATGGTAGATTTTTTTTAGTAAAATCGGGACTCTAAACAGAAATATTTTGCACATAATGCAGAAAGATTACAGTTTCAAAAGCACTTCTTAAATATTTAGTCAACAAGGGAAGAGGAATTTCTGAAAAAGTATGCCAAAAGGAAGAAAATCATTAAAATAATATGAAAAATAAAATAAAATGAGCTATAATTAAATAAATGACATGCGTTCTATGAAAATAAATAACATGTGTTCTATGAAAATAAATAGTATGCGTTCTATGAAAGTAAATAATATGCGTTCTATGAAAATAAATAGCATGAGTTCTATGAAAATAAATAACATTCGTTGTATTTGTCTTTTGAAGCCAGAAAAATCGATGTATCTGTATAAATGAGCAGTATAATTGAATACTGAATAATTACATCACTAAGTACGAATGAAATATAACTAAAACATGAATCAAGTTACAGGATTTTTCTTGATAAATTAATTGATTGATTGAATTGGGCCAATTGTTTTTCAATGGAATTTTGTTGAAACTATATAATTTTTTAATTCTGTACGAAACTATAAAGACAAATAAACACCAGTTCAAACTGAGTTTGTTCCATTAAAATATAACATCTATATGTTATTTAAAATAACATGGATTATTGATTTCATTGAGGTGTCAATAGAACACGTAATCAAAATATGAATATTTGTATAAAATACAATTAAAATCATACAATAATAAAATCCTTTTCTATTAATTTTAAAACACGTCAATGTAAATGGAAAATAAAAATGTAATTCATGTAATCAAGTACAAGTTGACACTACCAGCTTCACTAAAATAAAATGCATTGGTAGCTGTGTAATGATCACATCGGTTGTCAGAAGCAGTACGATTGTTGAAGTCCTTAGAATCGTAAGACAGTTTTGCTGCATTTTATTCACAGAAAAGATAATGTCTCTTTCTGTGAATAAAAGATAATGTCTCTTTCTGTGAATTATAAAAAATAAACTCACTTTAATTATCTGAAAAATTCTTTTCAAAGCAATTACCTTTAATCCTCGATACTTCGTGTTTCAATTGCCGAAGAAATAGTTTAAGAAAGAAAGGTGAAATGAAGAAAGGGAAAAGCTTGCGAGTTCAAATTAATTAATCCAGAAATCCGCAATAGGGATAATAGGTGACCATTCCGTACCCCCTCTTTTCATTTGAGGAATTGGGACTCCAAGTTCCATTACTGGAGATCCAATAAAACCTACATCTTCAACCACCTTATTTGGTTATTGTCCACAGGAAAGGTTTAGATCTGTCTTTGTTCGCAGAGTTGCTACTCTTAAAGGGACTACCATTCATGGCAGGGTGGCTTCCCCACCAAAAAGGGGATCTTCACAATACGTGGGACTGCTGCCGAATAAAAGGGTGGGAAATATCTCAAGTGGAAATTGGACTGATGTGTAGGAGGCCTTTTTGACGTCACCTCTTATAGATGGCGGTCATAAAAAAACTTCATATCCGACAGATAGTAGAAAGCGCCGGATTTGGAATCAATTTCGGAATTTTATATACGGCATCGGTTTCTGTGGATTTGAAGCTCCTTTAATTTCTGTTGTTTTTTAAAATTTTAAAAGAAGAATTTGATATTAAAGAAATGAATAAAAAAACTCAAAACTTTAAAGCATTAAAACTACCCCCTCCCCCTAAACAAATTATGCGAAATTTTAGTCAATCATTTCAAGATAAAATATTAGAGGGCTTTTGATATTCAATGCATCGTAGATTAACCAGAGAAGAGTCTTTTATGCAAAGTTTAGATAGTCTAAGTAATTTTTTTCTGCAGTTGAATTCTGTGAAAATGTACCCTTTTGAAAGTCAAAATTATTTTGCATTTATCGATAGATTTTGCTTTAAATTAGAAAATTAGATTAAGATTCTAGTTAAGTTTGGTTTAGTTATATTAACGTCCCGTTTTAAAGCAACACTAGAGCTATTTTGAGACGAACCTCGTAATTTTGAACCGCGGTCAGATGACGAGGAAGGCACCTGGCTGGCACCTCCCTCTTCCAGCTTTCACACCACACCAGCGGGAAGACGTTTGGCTCCGACGGATATAATGTGCACCAGACTCGCTTACACGTGAGTTTTTCAGTGGAATCGGATCTCGAACCTGAAGCCCTCCGGTTCCGAAACCGAGACCTTACCACCAGGCCACAGCGTGGCCCCCATTTTAAGATTCTAATCTTATCTCTAATGAATAAAATGCTCTACTTAAGATCTCAGCATAGATATGCACATCAATATATTTGGTCTGAACAACAACATAATTTTAAAAAATGAAACGTGAATTATAAAGCTGTTTCATTCAATTTGGAGGCATTATATAGGCCTTAAGCTTCATTCTTTTTAAAAAGTTCATGCTATCAAATAGTGTAAACATTTAAAAATGGATTTCGATAATGAAACGGGTGAAATGGGAAATCATTAAAGATAAGGTGGTTCAGTTCGTAATTAGAAGAAAGTATTAAAAAAAACACACATCAAAAATTGTTCTTACAGGCAAGGAGATTCATAAAGCAAATAATAATAATCTATGCTTGATTAATCCTTAAATTTTTAATCTTAATTAAATCTGCGAACATAAAGCTCTAACATACGTGGCACAGAAATCTCTTTTATCACTTATCATCGAATGACAATAATCAAATGTAAACGAACCATGTATGAATTTTTGATTGCTTTATTGAATGTTTTTACAGTTGTATTGAATTAAAAGTTTCGAAAAGAGCAGTAAAATATAATTTGAAATGATTAGGAGAGGGTTTGCCGCGTCCCCAAAAATTCTATTCAGTGAAAGGAAAGGAGATGTAAAAGAAATGTAGAAATAAGCTTCAAGTGGAAAGTTTAATCGAACGCAAAAATAGTCTTAACCATCGCGAGATGAGTAATCGCTATTACTTGATTATTGAAATGTATGTTCATATTTTTCAAAATGAACATCAATTTCAGTAATCAATGTGTAAACAATTATCTTACAAAAAATTATCTTTCTAAAATTAAAAATTTCATTTCCTACAATTTAAACTTAATTTTAATAATATTTTTTGATTAAATCTGACACACTATCTCAAACAATGTTTTGAAATGTTATGATGGAATTCCAACTCATCTATCAAAGCATTCACTATAGTACTTTCATCTATCATATCTAGTACTAGGATTTTTATTTCTGCTTCTGTTTTCGTAACAGGTACACTTTTTGATTTGCTGTAAATTATTTCAATTGAATTCATGCTTTTCCGTCTTTTCAAACAAAAAGGTGAATATATATGTATATATATAAGATGCGTATCAAAATTACCATAGTTCTTCTAGTCTTCATTATAATATTCATTACAATAACCTGGACGGCATCCTGGCATAGAGATAGCGCGTCCTCCCTGTGATCTGGGTGTGCTGGGTTCGGGCATGGTTGTTCTTCATCTCTTCTGTCTGTGAGATGTGTGAATGAACCCCCCCCCCCCGTAAAAAGGGGTTGTGCAAGCGTGTGTGATGCGTGAGTAGCTAAGAAGTACTCTTGGACCTAGTTGGCGCTACTAAGACAAGAGACGCTCGCTTGGCTTAAAATCGCTGGCTTCGTCAGTGAGCTTGTCCATGGCAAGTTCCATTATAAACAATAATAACCTTCTCTATCTAATTTTATGTATGTGTGTTTCCAGGAATATATGAATTTCTCTCATCAATATTATTCAAACCTCTAAAAATATTTCGTAAAAAATAATTTAAATTAATAATATCAATATCATTTAAATATTTTTAACTTCATCAAAGGAGTCAAATTTCTAAACACATTTTGTAAATAATATTTTAAAATTTTAAATAATAGATTTTTTTTGTTTCTATATCCATCTTAAATTATTTTAAAAACAAGCGATTGATACAGTATTGAAATACATAATTTACAGATGAATGAATTCAATTTCTCTAATCATAGCATTTGTTGTCTCTTTTCCTTTATTTTAGAATGAAAAATAAACATCAAAGAATTTTGCAACAAATCTGCACTTATACTGTATTATGTCTTCATATAAAATAAATCCTATTTTTATAAGATGGATGTTATCAAGGATTTTCTTAATATCCCCATCCGTCATTTGGTTGCCTCTTGATCCACTCTATATTACTTGCCTTCTAGACAAGATTACTTTCTTCAAAATCACAGGGAGTCAGACAATCCATAAGCGTAGCAAAGTTACCATAGTTCTTGCTGTCTTCATTATAGTAGCCTTCTCCATCTAATTCTGCGTATGTGTCTTTCCAAGAATATATATATATTCTTTGTTTATATTATTCCAAAATCTAAAAATATTTTGTAAATAATATTTTAAATCAATATCATCAATATTATCCAAATCTTTTTAACTCCATTATATTACAGAAACTTCTAAATATATTTTTAAAATAATATTTTAAAATTTTAAATAACAAATTATTCTGTTTCTGTAATTATCTTAAAAATATTTTAAAAACAAGAAATTTATACAATGATTAAGCACATTATTTATAGTTGACTGCATTTACGAATTCAATTTCTCTAACCATAGCATTTTTTGCATCTTTTTCTTTATTTTAGAATGAGAAAGAAACAAAGTATTTTACAGCAAATCTGCACTTATGCTGCATTATCATTTTCATATAAAATAAATCCTATTTTTATAAGATGGATGTTATCAAGGATTTTCTTAATATCGCCATCCTTCATTTAGTTGCCTCTTGATCCACTCTATATTACTTGACTTCCATATAAGATTACTTTCTTCAAAATCGCTGGGAGTCAGACAATCCATAATCGTAGCAAAATTACCATAGTTCTTCATGTCTTTATTATAATAACCTTCTTTATCTAATTCTACGTATGTATCTTTCCGAGAATATATATATTTTCCAGCTTCCCATACCAGATTGGTCATAAATTGTCATTTTTTCTTTCCGTGCTATATCTTAGCGCTGCACGTGATGGTCTGATCTTAATTTTGTCGTATTTTTGTGACTCTTTGTTTTAGTTGTTTGGATTTGTTTATTACGGTAATAACCACAGCTTTACGAGGAACCATGAAGACCAAAAGGTATTAGTTGGCCCCACCTATTGTGTTAACATCATTAACTGAAAGGCGATGCGTATAGATCTTTTCCGTAGAAAGAAATCTAGCTAGACTTAAATAATATTACGACCCCTGCCTTTAATTATCTCCACTGTATAAACAAAGACTGGAGTTTATATGCTCAAACAAACGTGGCCGATGTAGTAAACATATGACATATAATCTATGGCCCTGAGTAATAAATGCTAAGACTTGAAACGGAAATAATTTTCATTTGCTTGCAGCAACAATGGGGCATCGATTTTCTTTGTGTCATTATATACATCATTAGAGTTATTAGAGTTGGAGAAAATTATATCACAATTTGAGTTATTTTGCAAACCTTTCTCTAAACATAAATTCTTGAATACATATAAATTTATTTCGTGCATTTTGGAAACGGCTTTAACGGTTTGGACCAAATTTTGTATTTAGATAAAGTTTGACTTTTTATCTATATAGGTGTCTTTCCTGAAAAAATAGGATTTTACTCAAAAGAAACATTTTTTTATAACTAAATATCGGCACGTGTTTATACATGTTGAGTATAAGGGTATCAAAAATGGAGTAATGCTTTAGGGCTTCGGTCGCCCCTGCATTTTCTTATGTTCGATCCCGCGTTTGCAATTCAATTAGATTTCACTTATAACATTAAACGAACCATAGGATAGGGTTTTATTTACAATTTTACAAAAAAAATTGGTTTTTTAGGTATTTTCTTTTAAATAGCGAAATATGAATTATGAGAATAAGATTATTATATCAGCTTTTTACCTTGTTTTAACAGATGTACTTAAAATGATACGCTAAAAATCCCGGTTCAATCGAATATAGTTTAATTCTTTGATTGATAATAAATTTGAAAATTCTGCGGATGACAATGTAATATCTAGTCTCCTGATTTCATAACTTATGAATATGAGCTTTTTAAAGATACAGAAACATTATATAGAGTTCTTCAGTTTTGTATAGATAAATAAATATTGATACTAGTAATTTATCAACTTTTGACTTTGTCTTTCTTACATCGGCTAAAAGCATATTCTATAGAATTCGCATGAAAAAAATTTTACTCAGGATAAGAAAAATGCAATAAATTTACTAAAAGAAGCAGTTTTTTTTTTTTTTTTTTTTTGTCTTCTTCAAACTGAAAAATCGTGAAATTTTTAGTACCGTTATTCGCAATGAAATCTATACAGGATGTCGGAAAAGTCTGTGTATGCTCTTTAAATTCAAAACAGCATCTCGTATTGACAGACAAGTAACGTGTACCTATAATAAAGTAACTATGCTGAATTTATTGAGGAAGCTTACGGCGCCCCTAGCAACTAGATAAGGAAGTTACAAAAAAGAAGACAAAAATAAAGGAGATCACCAAAAAAAAAATGAAAATTAAAGAAATATACGCTATACCATAATAAAAACATGGGGAAAAGCTTCATGCGGTATTCTGTAAAATTGTCAGAGATATTTGCAGGTTAAAATTATGAACTTTCCTTACCTTGAAAAAGAGTTCATCCTAAATTGAAAAATGTACTCTCCAGTATGCCTTGCTATAGTTATACATTACCTCTCTGGCTATATGATACCGTTTTGAATTTAAATATCTTAAAAAGGACTTTAGTCATCACTCTCTATATATTTAAATTTCATTCAATCAAATAATTCTTGGATTCTTTACCAAGGAATCAAATCAAGCACGAAACTAAATAAATAAATAAATTCTCAGCATTAGAATACATAGCTATAGAATGATGTATGTCATATTATAGCTGTATATGACTTACAACATAGCATAGTGAATTAATGATAGTCATTTCAACATATTTAATTAAGACTGTGTTATTTGTTATCCTAGATACAGATAAATACGTTCCAAGCGAACATTACCTCTCTGGCTATATGATACCGTTTTGAATTTAAAGATCTTAAAAGGACTTTTGCCATCACTCTCTCTATATATAAATTTCATTCAATCAAATAATTCTTGGATTCTTTCCCAAGGAATCAAATCAAGCATAAGAGAAAAAAAAATCTCAGCATTAGCATGCATAGCTATAGAATGATGTAAGTCATATTATAGCTATGTATGACTTACAACATAGCATAGTTAATTAATGATAGTCATTTCAACATATTTAATTAAGCCTGTGTTATTTGTTATCCTAGATACAGATAAATACGTTCCAAGCGAACATTACCTCTGTGGCTATATGATACCGTTTTGAATTTAAAGATCTTAAAAGGACTTTTGCCATCACTCTCTCTATATATAAATTTCATTCAATCAAATAATTCTTGGATTCTTTCCCAAGGAATCAAATCAAGCATAAGAGAAAAAAAATCTCAGCATTAGCATGCATAGCTATAGAATGATGTAAGTCATATTATAGCTATGTATGACTTACAACATAGCATAGTTTAATTAATGATAGATATTTCAACGTATTTAATTAAGACTGTGTTATTTGTTATCCTAGATACAGATAAATACGTTCCAAGCAAGGAAAGCATGGTGGTTACTTTGGAAAGTGTTAATGAGTTATTTGAATATGTTTCCGTAAGTTGACTGCATACAAATTTTACTCGGATTTGTTCGTGAAATTATGTATTTTCTGACAGCAGAATATATTTGAGGAACCCGAATTTATATGTCAGCGATGAATAACTTTAAATGCGAATGTATGTCGCGACGCAAGAGATGCGATGGTATGTATTTTTTTTTTTTTATAATAAGAGGTCAAGCATTCTCACTTAGCCAAAAGCCAGTGCTCTTCTTTATAGTCTGGATATTTTAAACCCTTGAATATTGATTCATTTCTACGGATCTATTTTATAAAGCTCATATATAATTTTTATTTCCTACGTGTTTACATTTATTTATTCGAAACCACTTAATGAAAATGTTCACTCCAAGACAATAAAGAATTGCTTAATTAAGATAAGAAATGCTCCACTTGTCGTCATAACGTTCATCTGTACTTTCAATAATGAGTTTTTCAAGTAGTTGGTACTTGCAGTTTCAGCCTTTATAAAGTATCGATGCTCTTCTTATTTATTATGAATATGGTCTTATAAATTTAAGTTGGTCGAATAATAATTTTGAAAAGATAGTAGGCTTTGTCGTTTTATAATAGAAATGCATGATTGCATCATCATTTTTCCGATATGTCATCCTTTATTTCAAGGATATCAGACTCGCGGCCCATATGGAATATTTTTTTTAAAATTCCCATTAATGTATAATTATTAATAACAAACCATAACATTCGCCAATGACAGATTACCTCCCTTGAGTTATGTTGACGAATCATTTCCTCCACCAATAACAATGAAGATTTTAGAAGTTAATTATAAAATAATAGTATTCAACTTCCGTAGCTACAGCCTGAATTTTTTCCAACATTTGTGAATCAAATTTGAAAACTCTCAAAAAATGGGGTATGAAATTATTTCCACGTTCCAAAACTACGATTACTGCTATTCATATTGGGTCAATTTCGAAAGTAGTTATTGCGAACAAAAAAACTCCAGAAGTGGACAATTATGAGAAGAAATATTAATTTTACCATTCTCCTTAAACTTTTTTTATTTTTTATTTTTATTCCCTTTGGGGACAATTCAGACAGACGGATGAGACGCTGCCGGAATGACGGTTGGTTTTCGCTGGCCTAGTGGGTACAGAAATGGTGTGAGGTCAGCTATTCCCTACCAATGACGGAACATGCCTCCTACGGCAGGAGTTGTACCGTGGCCGGCCATTCCCCTTAGGACTCAACCTTGGTATTTGCCTATCTATCGCAGTGCTCGATTATTCAAATATTTCCTTTTGTCTTCAGGAAAGTCGGAGTAGCTGTTTATGGTTATTTTGTCTTTTAGGAATAAACCCAGTGTGTATAAAAAGATTTTTTCCCCACGGTCCACACATTTTTTTTTTAAAATTCGCAATGGCATATAAGTTTGACAACTTTCCTTTAATTGTTGCACCAGCTTTGTGAATGAAATATGACAAAATCTAGAAGGATGCGTTGGTATTGGTGATTGTTTTAATTATTAGCATGTTAAAATAAATACGAATGAGGTTTCCTTAAATAAAAAGGAAATATCTGCATTTTTTCACGTTTTTTATATCTTTATTTATTTGAATCTTTTCTCAAATATGTTAAATCCCGATTTATCCACTTTTGCTGTATTGAATCAATCAGGTTGTGGATATTTTAAACATTTTAATTTTTTTTCAAGAGAGTCTATATCGGAAAGCATAGACACAATGCAAGGAAATAACGCTCATTCAGAAAATATGTTTATGGCTATTGAAATTTTGTATCTTGCCTTTCGTTCAAGCTTCCTGCATTTCGCATTAAGAAAATATATGTTACTAAACCAATTTGTTGATATAATTCTTTCCTGAAGAAGTCTAACCGAAACTTTCATTTCATAAAACAAAACAGTATAAAAATGTGAAACAAGTTCTTGTTATTAAAGCTGACTCGAAAAAGGAACGCAAAGAGTTTGTCACTGAAAATTATCGGTTTTCGATAACAGGGATCAGTTTCTTTCGATTACTTGCATTCTAGAATTCTCTAACTTTTTTGATAACTTGTTTGCAATTGTTCAATGTTTCAGAAGCAGATGGTTTTAAAGTATACGAACAGAAAGGAAGTTTATTTTTCTTCTGTGATTTGTCCTTGGAGTTAGAGAATAGAACTTTCGGTTAATGTTTTACAACGTTGTTGTTTAACATTATGTTTGATAATTTTGAAATAAGGTTTGGTGATTTTGAAAAAGCTTTATGTTTAATTTTTTTTAAAATTTGTATTTGATTAACATTTGATTTGGTTTTACACCGTAAGTATGTGTAAAATAACTATAATTGATTTGAAATGTTTTTCTAGATTAATAAGATATTCTACTGAATGATGCATTATTTAATGTTATGTTTTCGAAAAGATTGAGCTATGAATGTCCGGGGAGTAAAGAGTATTTCGCGTTACTATGAAGTAAAATTCAATTTATTTAGAAATGTTAAAAAAACCTCATTTAAATAATTTAATTGGCTGTAATAATGCCCTATTCTGAAGATATATGATGATTTATTGGAAACCAGATATAACTTAAGCGAGAATTTCCTATTAGACTTGACATGATAGATGCTAGAAATTTTGAATATTTCAAAAATTTTTTCCTTATAACATTTTGTCATACACATTTCTGAAAAAAAAAATTAATTTTAAACTGTAATTTTAGATTAATTTGCGTTTATTATTTTATTTTATTTATTATTAATGAAACTTAGTCAAATGGACGATTCATCAAGTTCCACAGGGATTTTGCTTCTTTTAGTAATACAGTACATACATTAGGTCATTTTTGTTTATTTTTTTAAAAATAGCTATTAGTCTCTTTCGTATTTTTACGACAGAAAATCCTGACTCCTAATGGCGTGATTGAATAGTCCCCTATAGAATCGTCCTTCTTTAAGGGACATTAATTCTTCTCATGAGTCAGAATTCCTTTACATAGGTTTCTCTAAAATTACGTGTGCCATTTTAGATACTTTTCGGTTAATTACTTAAATTAAGTCTAAAATCACGTCATTATTATTTATTGATTTAACTACGAAACAGCTAGCTAATCAAACATTAGGGGTTTTTTTTGTTCTTTTTTCTATGAATACCATTTTAATAAAATCTAGATGTCGAAATTCGAATTATTTTGTTGAGGATAAAAATGCATTTTATGATGCGATTAACTGTCAATTTGCATGCGATGCCAATATTAAGGAGTTCATGAGTTAAAATTCGTTAAAATTTAAATAGTAATCAATCCGAGGCAACAATTGATTAAAATACTCAAACATTAGAAGAAGAATTTTATTTGAAAACGCGGAATCACTACATAAAAATCCTTCAAAGAACAAAAGGTTATTATCTACCATTTACAGAAATTCAAAAATCAATTAAATTAATGAAATCATTAAATTTCATTGATAAATTTAAAGAGCATTTCAAAAATCAAACAAGCATTTACAGATCGTTGAGGCTAAACTGTGAAGGCTCTTGCGATGTCCTCTCGTTTAGCGTAAGAATCGTGATTTAAGTTCTATTGTCGATAGAGCAGGAAAAATTCGCTTTCGTTCTTAGCTTATTTTTTCTCTCTCTCTTCAATCTAATGTTTGATGAAGTCGAAGATGTGAAATCGAAAAACGAAAAATGTTGGGGAAAAAAATTAGGAAGTTTTTTTTAAAGAAAGTTTTACTAATTCTTTCCCAGCTATTTTTCAATTAGATCGATTCAGGTTCTCTTGAAGGGGGGGGGGTAGAGATAATTTACCACAGGTATATGGTACTTTTTTTTAAATGGAAAGAAAATAAGATTATTTTAAAAAGCGGTTTTTAATGCTGAATTTCAGAAAAAAATTAACTGAAAGAGAATTTCAATTGCACTTTTCACAATGTTTGAAAATTCATTTATTGTGGGGAAAAAAAACCTTATACTATTGAGGTTCTTTAATTTCATTGGGCTATTAATAAATAATGACCCATTTCTTGTAATATTAGCACAAATAAAGGAGATTGTTTGTAGATTTAAAAATTAAATTGATTGATAACATGAAAAGTTCAAATATTTGAATTAGAAAAGCGAATATTTCGTTGAAAATGTATCACTGCGTAAAATCAGGAGAGAAATATAAATTTTGTCATATCATGTTTCTTTGAATAATTTACTTGAAAAAAGAAGGGGGAGTGGTTTTAGTTATGTATAACAAAAATTATCGATTGAACCCACTTTATGTTAACTTTGAAATGAAAGAAGCGTGCAGCATTTTACTTACTTTCATAAAAAAAAAAAAAAAAAGATGTTAAATTGTTTTATGAAGCAGTGTTTCAAAAAGAAAAAAAAAATCTCAACATTTAAAAAGAAGACATTTTTCTCTAGTATAAATTTTCAGTTTGATTAAAGCAAAATCTAAATCTGGATTAAAATTACAAAAGTGTTTTTTGAACGTGTTCTAAACAAACTAGATTTTCATAGTGTTAGTTATGCAATGCACTTTAATATACACTAAAGCTTGAGCAAGTTTCTCAGAAACTTTTAAGATTTCAAGGATGACTTGCTAAGCCATACCAAATCAAAGGAGGAATTTTGTCATCTGTGCTGCCTTGGAAACGTCGGTATGCTCTCGAACTCTAAACCGAATTAAATCGAAGGAATAATGATGCACGGTATCAGTATGATGACATATAACTAATATAAATATTTATAAATTATTTATAAATGTATAAAATGTACAATTAATTTATTTACTCTTAACCCTTAACTGGGGAGGTGAAATTTTAGGACTTAACTGGGGAGGTGCGGTCTACGAGACCGCATTTCATTTAGACTCAAATTAAATTTTCTAATGAATATATTAATATGAAAAACTGTCAATATATTTTGCAGATATTTCTCTTGATATATAGATATTTTTTAGAAATTTTCCAAAATATATTGTCATTGAAAAAATTAAATGCGTTGAAACATACATTTTCTTCTCAAATTACATGTTATAATAAATAATATTCTTGAAAAAGCATATTACTTTTTACTTTTTAAATAATATTTATTTTTACAGTATATGAAGGTATATAGAAGACAATATAATGTAAAATTCAACAATTATAAGAAAAAAAAATGACAATGGGTAAAATTGGCCCTTTTTTTATCGGCTTGTGTGACTTTCATAGCATGGTTTTCTAGGGCATTTTAAACATATAGGTTAAGAACTAGTATAAAAATCAACCTATAAACTCTGTATATATATATCTTGGTATATTAATATATTTTATAAATTTTTCAAAATACATTATCACTAGAAAAATTTATTATGTTTGAACATACATATCAAAATCAGTTCAATGTGAACTTTCATCGAAAACACTCTTCTGTACAATGATCCTTATCACTAAAATCACTTTCTGCTTCATTTAAAAGTGTCTGGAGCACTGCTTCATAATAGGATTAGTAAACGGGATGATATTTCGGGTCCCAAGTTTTACCGCCATCTGCTAAGCCTTGTTTATCACTGGGACACTAACAGGGAGATGTGGTCTTAGAGACCGCGCTCGTAGAAATAACTGAATTATTTTAAAAAGCATCTGCTGAAATCAAATGAAAAAGTGCACGTGTATTGAAGGTCACAAAACAGGAAGCTACAGGGTCAATCCATTCAATTGAGCTAAAAATAGAATAGGGGTGATAGAAAATATATCGCTAGCGGTCTCACAGACCGCACGTCCCCAGTTAAGGGTTAAACCAAGGTATCTCTCTATATATAACGCTATCGTACGTGGCATAGAAATTCCTCTTATTAGTTATTACGGAATGGCAGCAATGAAATATAAACATGTCCATGTTCGAAAGTTTCACCAGACTGCTTTAGTCAAAGTTTTTATAGCTGCACTTAATTCAAGACTTAGGTAATTAAATAAAATTATTATATTATAAATGCTGCTCGCCGTGTCAAACACTTTATTCAGTCAGAAGATGTAAAAGAAATTAAGAAATAAACTTTAATCGGAAAGTTTAATAATCAAAAGTGAAAATACACTTAACGATCTCTATGGGTACTCGCTATGACTTACCTACTGGAAATAGATGACTTCCAAAACTATAAATTACACCAAAAAGGTTTTAGCGTTATCTTAAATCTTAAAAACTTATCTCGCAAATAATATTGATTTCTTTTCTATACGGTTTTCTTTTCTTTATTTTTAATAAATTCTTCAAGTTTAATTTACAATGTTACAATGCCTTTAATGTTAAATTTGGTTTGAAAGAGTAATGCTCACTTCAGTTGCTTTTTTAATATTTTTTTCATTAATTCCGAAACAGGCTTTTCACTTCCTCTTCTATTTAATAATATATTCATTTTTAATGTGTTGCAGAATATACCAATTTCATAATATACCCACAATAATTTGTTGCAGAATGATTCAATTAAAGTTCTATTTTTAAGTCTTATCAAATAAAGTGAAATTTTAAAAAATGCATTCCATATTAATAGTCTAATAACCTAAAAAAATCAACAATCTTCGTGAGTAAGCTAGTCGCCAAAGGCGGCTAGTTTGATAAGAATTTGCTAGTTAATAGAAAATGATTATATATTTTGATATATAATATATAATTTGAATAATAATTAATATAATCTTTGATATATAATATACAATTTGAATAATAATTAATAAAATCTTTGATATATAATATACAATTTGAATAATAATTAATGTAATCTTTGATATATAATATACAATTTGAATAATAATTAATGCAATCTTTGATAATATAATATACAATTTGAATAATAATTAATGTAATCTTTGATATATAATATACAATTTGTATTAGAAGTTTATTTTTAAATATAATATATATTGATTTGGAGTAATTACATATGAATTTCAACGATCAGCTTAACAAAATCTCATCAATTCTTATGATCTTTTTCTCAGCAGTTAATTCAAATAATTTCGAATGTTATTTTCGCGATCGCTTATTTATGAAACTTTTCATCAATATATATACACTCATTAGATTTTTCGCATTCTTAAAAATTAATTCCCTTTATCGTTACTTAAATTTTCCTTTTTACCATCCGCATTGCACATACATACATTAATAAGCTGCAAAGAATAATTGAATACGAATATGAAATGCTTTAATATCCAGCTTTATTATTACATTAATTTAAAATTAGAAGTAATCAATGTTGAAAATAATTGCTCACGGTGTAAGCTATGCGCAATTTATTCAAATGCCATAAAATACGTATCGAAATCCTTTAAAAAGTCCGCATTTGCATTTTTCTATGTTATTTAAATTAAATTGCATCGACGTATTTCATTTTCAAAACATTTTCGAAATTTGTGCATAATTAAAGAATATAGGGAAAATTTTTAAATGATTAAATAAATATTAATCTTCCGGAGAGAAAATGGCGAGCCCTGCTTCAAATAAATACTTTATTTACAACTTTTATAGCTGAAAAATGAAAAATTGGATAGAATATCTCTTAACATTACGGATATCAAGTCTCTAGAGAAATTAATGCAGCTGATTCATTAAAATTTATTAGAAATTAAATATTAATTTTTCTATCAATTTTAAACGGAGAAAACATTTCAGTCAGAGGGAAATAATAATAAGAATTGCTTTTCATAAAAATTCAATCCAATATAAGAATCGGCTGCCGCGCATTTTCCTAATATGTTCTGAACACCATTTTTTTTATTTATTTATTTATTTTTTTCGCTATGGTCTTCGGATATGAAAGATCACCTAATTAGTCAAACGATCCTCTTTTTAAGTGAAATCCACTTCTATTAAAATTCCTGGATACAAGCTTCTTTCTCGGCAAACACCTTGGCTTCTATTTTATTCACTTATTTACGCTTTCTTCGTTATTTTCTTCTTTTTTTTCTTCCTCGTGCCGGAAAGAATGAAACGGTAATGGTTATCCTGACTTCCCTCCGGTCCATTCGGAGCCTTGCACAAAGAATGGTTCCCATGGAAACCATCCTTTACAATCGCACCACCGTGCAGTACTCACACGCGTCAATGAAACGCGAAGGGTCGGGCCAATAAAGCAGAACTTGATACTTATAGATCTAGAGCCCAAACTTTTATTTTACTTGCAGCAATAATATTTTATTTATTTCCCTTGCTTAAAAGTCTTGTTCCAGTAATATCATTCTTTTATAGGGACTGATAATAGTGAATTTAAAGAATTCAACCCGTATATAAAAATGGACGAATTATGAAAAATACATGTTCCATATTTTCCATCGGTATGAAGAAATATAGAACATTATATGAATGAGAAAACTTACGTTTAAATGAATGTTTAAAATTAATACAAAGATCTAAATTTAGAGTGACTATTTGTTAGAACAAGGGCATCTGAAAAAATAAAAGATGTTAAAATTGCAGGGTTAATTTAAATTCTTTATTCCCCAAATTATTTTTTAGGTGATTTAGAAATTAGGCTCATATATTACAATGTCAAATTAAATGTTTCATTTAACCCATGTATTTATGTCTTTCCACACGAATATTGACTTTCATAAACGCATTAAAATTATTTTTATAATCGTAGTTACTGAAAATGGTAAAGATCCGGTTTTCACAAAGCAAATTTTGATGCATATGATCGCTGCATAAAATTCTTTTAATTTAAACGCCAATCCTTCAAAAAGAAAGTTATTTTTAATCCAGTAGATCCCAAATTATTGTTTTACCAATAGAAAAGTGTGCTGCTTTAAATGTCGAATAAAAGTCTTCTCTATATTATTATATTAAGTCTTATTGCTGCAATAAAATAAAGCACAAAAAATAACGACTCATGATAACTGAAACATATAATACAATTAATGAATCTAGCTATCAAAAATTACATGACTCCATGAAGAGCAGAGAGCGAACCATAAATTTAAAATTGGGGAAACAAAGGCTGAACTTCCTGTTGCTGGTTAATATATTTGAAAATTCATAACGCTTGAAAAATGAAAGATATTTTTCTGGATATTAATGAAAAACATATTTTACGCTTATGGCACTTATATTCACCATATTGTCACTTAATAAGCAGCCCCATTTTTCAAATTTTTCAACAAAAAATTAACTTTTCAGCAAGAATCCGTACTACTAATAAAAATGAATGTGTGTATGTAAGTTGGCGCTTTACAGGGCAGACCTATTAACCTACAGCTACCAGATTTGGCACATGTATACCTTGGAAGGTGGGAATAAACATGTCGGTAAGATATTTTTGAAATTTTAATTAATTAAAAATTAAGCTGAATTTAGTTGTTTTCTGCGAAGATTTCTGAAAATATTATCGAACAAAGAGGAATTTACACTGTTTCCAATCATGGAGATCAAGTGATATCTAAACGATATATCTGAAAACAGATATAGAAACATTCCTGGCGAACCAGCTGGTCGCCAGAGGCAACTCGTAACAAATATTTCTGATTATCTTTTTATCACGTTTAATCTGAACATCAGAAGGTTTTTTTTATCATTATTTTTATACCAAAATTAAAAAAGGTAATAAAAGAAATACTTGGTATTGATTGCAAGCATTTATTTTTTATTGCTCTTGTAAAACTTGTAAAATTGACATGGGTCAGCTATTTGTTAATCGGAGATAAATAAATTTTTAAAATCTTTAAGACATTTTATTTTTAAAAAAAACGTTAAAATATTTTAATTTATTGATTAGAGTTTTCAAATATGCATGCTTTAATGAGTGTTTCGAGCAAAGAATCTGGTGTTTATATATATTATAACTTTTTGTGCGCTACAAATTCAAATCAATATCAACGCTCAAAATCAACGCTTAGGTTTTCAATTATTTTAAAGATTCCGTCAACTCCTGCTTATTTGATACAAGTCATATTATCCCCGTGCTTCAAATCATAATATGTAGCTAGTTGAATTACGTAATTATGTTTCCCGATGAACATACAATGTATGAAATGGGTCGATTTAATCTCTTTCCCCTTTTGATTAAAAAAATGAGACTTTGAAAAAATTATTGTGATTGCAGTTTCGTTCTTTCGATTTGAATTGTTGTTCGGATGAGTTAATTTATCGAGATCGCCTCAGGCCCGATAATTTTGAACGTATTTTATCAGGCAACAAATTCCAAAGAAAACTTTCGGTTCATTGAAAGTGAAAATAATTGTTCTAAATTATCAGGATTCATTTAAATGGTTGTGGATTAAAACTGATTAGCTATCATTTTGAAATTTTATATACTCATGTTTTCTGGATGAATCACTATTTTAATATTTCTAAAGAGTGTCCCAAAATTAACGCAAGATTTGTATTTGTCACCATTCGTACAGTAAAGTATTAGCAACAATATAAAAAAAACTATTTGACAGCTGATAGTTTAGGGTTACTAAAAATTATCAAAAGATAGAACAACATGTTAAGCAATATTTGAATTAAATCAAAAACGCAGTTTTTTTAAAAATTGTTATATTTTTATTGAATTGTAAAATACAAAGAATAGGCTTGTATGAAATAATACATAGGACAAATGGCCTCCACAGCTTTGATGGCACATGCGCACACTTTTGTCGAAATTTTCAATAAAAATTCTGCATAAATACGGCTGAATTTCATTGATGCACTGTTGAATTTCCTCCTTCAATGCACGCGTGCTTGAGGGCTTGTTTACATAGACATTTGACTTCAAATAACCCCACAAAAATAAATCCAAATCATGTTAAATCACACGATATAAGGGGCCAATTCTCACAGTTTGAAACTGTGGCCACCAAACTTTCATAATTTTTGAAATATTGTTCAAGAATGAAAATACGTTGTCCTATCGTGTAACGCTTCCTTTTTACTACCTTAAACTATCATTTGTCAAATTTTTTAAATAAGGTTGCCAACACTTTATTGCACGAATGGTGGTAAATTCTAACCTGTGTTCATTTTGGAACACCCTTTAGAACTTAATCATCAGCCAACATATTAAAGAAATTTAGGTGTTTGATTCTGGAGGTATATGGTTGTAAATTTGAGAAAAAAAATTGGTTACAATAGTTCATAATCTTTATAATAATGAATTATACTTAAATAAATAAAGATAAAAAAATGATCAAAATAAAAAATACACCTATTCTTACACTAATGCGTGTAACCCTCCGAGGGGTGCACCTCGTAATTGAAGATGAGAAGCTTCTTGTATGGTGGTTGATTCTTGCCATCCTGGAGGGTACACGAAAAGGTGGTGGTCTGCCTCCTCCTATCGATGAAGGGACGTACTTCCTTAGAGAAGAGTTGTACCATAGTGATGGCCCTTAAGATTCAATCACAGTTCCCGCCAGTGTTGCTGTAGCGGCGGTTCGGTCATTCAGTTTTTTATCCTTGTGTCTTCAAGGTGGGTCGGAGAGTCAGTGATATGAATTACACTAATGTCTGTTAAATAAAAGTAGGCGTAACCATTTGAAATTTTCGAAATTTTGTTACTGTAACCGTAACCAATATAGTTTAATTATTGCTTTTATATAATTCTTGGCTGCATACTTTTTAATAACCCAAAGCAAAATTTCAATCAGTGTTTGCGAACGGTATAGCAATTAAGGGTTCATGTATTACGAGTTCTTTTTTTTTTTTTTTTTTTTTTCTTTTTCCATTAGAATCTCAAGCATAAGCAGTTTTATTTCGGCATTCATATCATTGATTTAAAAAAAGGTAATTAACCCTAGAAGTCAAGAATGTGAAAAGAAGATAAGAAATCAAATATTTATTCTTATAATAAGAATATTAATAATATATAAGATATTTAATATTCTCGTAGGATATTAAATAATTATTTTAGTAGAAATCACTAGTGATTAATACTCTATTAGAGCATTAAGATTATGCAGGAATTAGGTAAAATTAATTATTAAAAGAATTAGAATCAGGCTGCAAATTTATTCTCAGAAACCAAGAATATTAAGAAACGGAAATTTTCTTTAAGATGATATCTTACATAACTTTTTAGAATAATAGATGTAAAATGCAAGAGAACCACTAGATTTGCTATTATGGTTTCAACGTTTGGGTAATAAAGCTAAATCCCCAGTTAAGATTTGGTTGTTTAACCCTTAACTGTGGAGGTGAAATTTTAGAACTTAACTGGGGAGGTGCGGTCTACGAGATCGCATTTCATTTACACTCAAATTAAATTTCCTAATAAATATATTAATATGAAAAATTGCCAATATATTTTGCAGATATTTTTTTTTTTGATATATAGATATGTTTTAGAAATTTTTCAAAACATATTATCATTGAAAAAAGTAAATGTGTTGGAACATACATTTTCTTCTCAAATTACATGCTACCATAAATAATATTCTTGAAAAAGCATATTACTTTTTACTTTTTAAATCATATTTATTTTTACAGTATATGAAGGTATATAGAAGACAATGTAATGTAAAATTCAACAATTATATAAAAAAAAATGACAATAGGTAAAATTGGCCCTTTTTTTATCGGCTTGAGTGACTTTCATAGTACGGTTTTCTAGGGCATTTTAAACATATAGGTTAAGAACTAGTAT
Source organism: Argiope bruennichi (assembly GCF_947563725.1). Lineage (NCBI taxonomy): Eukaryota > Metazoa > Arthropoda > Arachnida > Araneae > Araneidae > Argiope > Argiope bruennichi. The sequence continues at coordinate 124,561,757 of NC_079162.1, forward strand.
AAAAATCAACCTATAAATTCTGTATATATATATATATATATATATATATATATATATATATATATATATCTTGGTATATTAATATATATTATAAATTTTTCAAAATACATTATCACTAGAAAAATTAATTATGTTTGAACATACATATCAAAATCAGTTGAATGCGAACTTTCATCGAAAAACTCTTCTGTACAATTATCCTTATCACTAAAATCACTTTCTGCTTCATTTAAAAGTGTCTGGAGCACTGCTTCATAATAGGATCAGTAAACTGGATGATATTTCGGGGCCCAAATTCTAGCGCCATCTGATAAGCCTTGTTTATCACTGGGACAGTAACAGGGAGATGCGGTCTTAGAGACCGCGCTCGAAGAAATAACTGAATTATTTTGAAAAGCATCCGCTGTAATCGGTTGAAAAAGTGCACGTGTATCGAAGGTCACAAAACAGGAAGCGAGAGGGTCAATCCATTCAATTGAGCTGAAAATAGAATAGGGGTGACCAAAAATCCATCGCTAGCGGTCTCACAGACCGCGCGTCCCCAGCTACGGGTTAATACAAAAAAAAAAATTAAAAAAAATCCGACTTTCGCTTCGCTGTCTGGTAGTTCGAAACCATGAAACCTTCATAAAAATAAAATAAAAACCTTCTAAATTAGATTGTATTCTGTTTTCTGATTTCTTCTTCACTCCAAACTGAATAAAAATTTCCCAATCTTAAATTATTTCAATTTCTATCCATTTTACTTGCTCATATGCGAAATGTAGAGGAACATAGTAATCGTCAACTCGAGATTTCAATAAATATCTACGTTTCCAGACCTCCCTGAGACAGAGAAACGTAATTTTAGCATTATATTTTTCTTTAAACACGATCCTTCAAAAGAGTTTTGAGTTATATAGCTGAAATATGGTATGTAGAATTAAGATCAAATTTCTAGATTTCTATGAAATTTTGAATGAAATACATTAATAGGAATTCATGAATGTTTCAGCACAAGTGAACTCGAAAACTACAAAATACGATAAGCTAGGTAGATAATATTTGGTATACATCTTTAGTATATAAAATATAGATTTTTATCTAATTTTAAGCCAAATTTGTCCAACATAAGAACCGTCTGTATTTTCGCATGCATGTAAACACAATGACTCACAAACGCAATGAATTAAATCAATGAAATTATGAATGTTATCCTGTGACTACAACTGTAGTTTTATGTCAAATGGTGGCGTCAGTCAGTCAGTAAAAAGGAATACAAATTTATGCTATAGCAATAGATTGAGTAAAAGTGCTAGATTTACGCCAAATATCTATATTTCATAACTATCGTTTATCATTGCCATACAAATTCTTCGTGGCCTTAGACGAGATCCACAATTAAGAAGATTTTTTAAATTATGCGAGAAAGATTTGCTGAGACCCCTCTCGCTGATTTTACTTGATAAAAGGTTGGTCTGAGCTAGTTGGTTAAGGAATTCATTAAAACAAAAATGCAAAGCGTCGTATGAGATATTCTTCAGAACAAGTAATATAAAAAAAAAGTATTTTTTTAAAGTCAATTCTACTTTCGCAAGAATTGAACTCGCATTCTTCGCCTTCACTTGAAAAATGCTGAAATCCTTGCATTTTTACCAATTGAGCTACTGCCTGTTGATTTTATGCTTCATTACAAACTGCTAAAACTCTATTTAAAGTATTAAAAATTAATTAAATTTAATAATTAATGAATTAATATTTGAAAAAACTGTATTAACATCAAGTGTCATCTACTACAAGTTTAAAAAAATGTATTTCAACTTGAGTGGATCAATAAAAAGTATTTTATTAAAGACTGAAAATTTGAACAAGATATAAAATTATATATAGGGAGAGTATGAACTAATAGTAGGAACTGAAAAAGGAAAGCAGTATCATTCTTATCTTGTTATCTGTGCAGGAACAGAATTAAAAAATTCCTTTATACATACCAGTGAAAATACCATTATTATCAAGAAGTAAGCGCATTTAAGATTGTTTAACTTAGAAATCATGCCATTTTTTGCATAAAAAAATCACAAATGATCTTGGGTTTACTGCTAGTGCCCAGATTCGAAGATGTAGATTCAAAAGTACCAAGCATAGAACTAAAAAATAAAAGAAAAAAATGCTAAAACAATGCTTGATACAGACTCAATAATTGGGTCTTTTTTAAGGCAATTGCCTTTTTTTCATAATTTTTTTATTTTCATACCGGTTAGTGGCAGATTCTGTTGAGAAAAAATAATTAAATAAAAATACTGTGTTAGATACTCGAAGATAAAATGGAATGAATTTTCGTTGAGTTCTAGAACCATATTAAATCTAGATAGAATTTCAGATATTTTATAAAAAGAAATTAAAAAAGTTTAAATGCAAATTTAGCAAATGCAGCTTATTACACAAACAATTATTATGATTCTTTGAAAAAGCAGGGAATAATTTAAAATACTTTTATAATTTTCTGGAAATTTTGCTCAAGTTGAATTTATGATGAAAAGAACATTCAAAATTCTATATGAAACGGTTCTTTTAGGATGCAACTTCGATATTTTTTATTACAAGATATTTTATTCTCATGATGTAACTCGTCTTTAAGTCATTTCCTAGAGAAAATAGATCCCTGCTATTACACAGTTTTATTTAAAATACGAAACAGCGAAAACTACTTACAGAACAACTGAAAATCTCATACATGTTTCAAAAGATTCTAACAATAGTCTTCAAATAAATTAGAAACGTTTAACACCCGTGATTTAGACATAAATTTCGTAGAGTTTCAACAAAAAATGAGCTCAATACCTCAATTAAAATCGTTACTTTTTTAATGCAATTTTACTTTTAGTCGGTTGAAATATCTCAGCTTTCATTTTTAAAATGTATAAAATTAGCGAGTTTGCAATTAGCAGTAACAATCTGAAATTGCCATTTAAAAGGAGTTGATACCCCGTATCTCCGTAAATTACGAGCAAATCCTAGTTACCCTAAAATCTTGCTGAATGCAGTTCCACCAAATTTAGCACTGGCGAAACACAGTTTTCATCACATTAAAGAGTGATCCCGACTGGAGTAAAACTTGACGACTGTCTACATTACCTTTTGTACCTTCCTGGAAGCATTCAGACACGTCTCATTCACTCCTGGAAGCTTTTACGAGAGGAGAGATCTGAACTCATCGTTGGGAATTAAAGTGGTATAAGACATAGCGAAACAGCTGGATTTAAATGGACAATCAATTCCGATGTAATTTTCAATTTAGGACATATCGGTTGGAGAGGACGTAATCTTTTTTCCGTTTCATGAATGAATATTGTCATTTCGACAACTGAGCCCATGTTGTGATGGATCACTGTGCCACCTCCATGAAACGTCTGGCAAGTAGCTGTCATGGGTTGAAATCGTTTCTATTGTAAATCCACCCATGAGTTGTTGTGTTGTGAAATAGGCTGTTAGATCTCGTATCGAATCAATGCGTAGAGTATTTCATAATTTGTCAAGTAGTGAAGTTAGGAAAACTTGGTATTTTGTGTATGATGAAAACCAACGCATATGAATTAAGAAATCAATTTTGCCCCGACAAAGATTTCTATAAAGAAAAAAAACACACAATTTACTAACACTGACGTGAGAATATCACAATAATAATTTATATAACTTTTGATGTAAGTAATTCATATAAATTCTGATGTAAATAATTCATATAAATTTTGATGTAAACGAATTCATACGAATTTTGATAAAATGATTCAGGATAAAATAATTCATATAAATTTTGATGTAAATGATTCAGGATAAAATAATTCATATAAATTTTGATAAAACAATTCATATAAATGATTCATGATAAAATAATTCATTTAAATTATTAATGATAAAATAATTCATATAAATGATTCATGATAAAATAATTCATTTAAATTATTAATGATAAAATAATTCATATAAATGATTCATGATAAAAAAATTCATATAAATTTTGATGCAAAAAATATGCATGTTTCAAGTCGGTCAGGGCGTGTTTCCCTTGATAATTTTAAATTGAATCAGAACAAATTGCTTTAATTTTTCCTTTATAAAGTCATTTATTGAGATTACATTAGTTAATTAAGTTAACAAGTTAAACCTAATCCTAATGTATGTCTTACCAAGTGAATAAGAGATCAATGAAAAAATGGACCAATTTCTCTTTCTTTTTTTCTTTACTTAAAAATCTAAAAAAAAAATCCCCCTTGAAAAATAAAAATTTCCCTTTTCGTAGGAAATTTTAATTAAAAGAGTTTTTATCCCACGTATCTTTTTTCTTTTGGTAAGATTTATTTACAAATATTGACTTATGAATCAAAGAAAAATCAAAAAAATTATCAATTGCAAAAAAAAAAAAAAAATGAAGGATATCTGTCAGATATTTTAGAATTCGGTGTCATTTATCCCGAAAAATAATGTAACATTTCAATGCAAATCAAGAGCAAAATATAGTCGTGATAATAATCATTATTTATTAGGAAAATAATTTTTTTTATAAAAAAATTTCTTTATCCTGCTTTGCTAATGAAGCAGGTAGTTAGTTTGCGCCACATTTATAATTTGGTATGTTTCGATGAAAACATAAAATAAGTAAAATTTTGAGACACTCTTATTTCTCAAAATTCAGAAATAAGTACCTAATACCGAATGATGAATGATTTTTGGAATTCGTCTCCCTTCTGAGACAGATATTAAAATAAAGTCATTTATACTCCTCTCAATTCAACTTTTTCACTTAGCAAACAGAATCTTTAATTAAAATCTAGAAATACTTTATTTTCAATGAGTATCCACGAAAAATAACTATTTTAATTAACCTCTCAAAAATCATTTCATGGTTATTTCTTTAGTTTCCTTTATATAGATTTAAATCGGATAGTCGAAGTAGAATGTTATTTCATATTGATTCTTAAAAATATTTTCTTATAAGACTTTTGTTCAGACAAAAATATTTATTTTTGGACCTGTTTTAATCATTTCTAGATGTTGCGAAACGTTAAGCAAAAAGAATAACTTTTAAAATCTATGAAAAGAATAACTTTTAAAATCTATGAAAAGAATAACTTTTAAAATCTATGAAAAGAATAACTTTTAAAATCTCATCTATGATACTACTTATTATATTTTATAACATAAACGCATTTTAAGGGCTAGAAGTAATTAAATATTTGACAATATCTCATAACTTAGCCGTCTAAATGAATCTTGCTTTCATATGAATATCTAAAGAAATTTGAAATTTTACCCTAAACTAACGCGATTTTCTGCTTTCCAAAACATGTTCCTGAAGTTATGGATGTAGCACTCTATAGTGAATAAACAAAGCTATGGATTGTATTCTATGCCAGAGATAGGACTTGTTATTATACGAAATAAGGTATAGAAGAGCTTTCCAAGCATTCACGAGTCAGAAGAGTAGTGTACGGCTAAAGTAAATATTTGGCCAAAGACGATATACGTGCAATGAAGAAAGATATCCGAATCTTTGCTTGGATATCAGCACGTACGAAAACTATTCTCGGGAAACTATTAATGACTCTGGTAAAGTGATATCAGTCAGGATTGTTTAAAAAATAAAAAGGAAGCGTTTCCAAATATTTTACAAATGCAAATAAGGACAAAAGGACATTTGCTTTCACAACTTTTAAACAAGGAATTTTTTCTCTCTCTAATATAACTTAGGATATTCCTAATAGAGGTTGCATATTTAAAAATTTTAATTAACCCTGCAAAGGGCCATTTTTTTCTAATCATATTATGTTAAAATATTTTTAGGCTTGAAATAAGAATAAGAAAAGGGATTCATTTAGCTTATTAGATAAATTTAATTTGATTCATTAATTAATTTGGTTAATTAATAATTAAGTATCAAATCAAGGCACATCATTTTGTGTAAAATAAAGAACTAAATAATCTAAGTTTCTGTCTTTCTAAAAAAATTTGTCAGAACTTATGCCAACCTACATAAATTCATACAAAGACTGATAAATTTGGTGGGAAGCATACTTCCCACTGCCCTAGAAAGGGTTAAAAGAGCTTTTTTTAGAGCGAAGATATGAAGAATGCCACATAGTTTTAATCTTGTATTCACTAACTGAATAACAATAGATATTTCTATCAAAATTTAAAACGAAGTTTGAAAGTAAACAGAATGTTTTCAAAAATCATATTTTTAAATAAAAAAGAATTACGAATGGTTTAAGTAGTTTTCTTTAAGAAAAGAACTTATGTGTCAGTGAAGTATTGCAAATAATTATCAGCATATAGCGGAATAGACTTAACTAATTTCTAAAAATGAAACAAGTATTTGGTCATTTATTTGATAAAAAATATATTAAACATTAAATCAGTCGAAGATATTTAAAATTTCCAGAATGCCCAAATGCCTCTGTAAACGATTACCGTTCAAATGAATTTAATAATAACATGCATGTTTCAGTTTTTTTTCTTTATTTGGTAAATCCTCACTTTTTTAATTCAAAACTCAATAATTTTATATTTAAATACAAATAGCTAGAAAAATGCTATGCTAAAAAAATAATCAGCATGCTAGATTTCAATTATTATTCAATTTTACTACTTCTGTTTGTTGAATTAATATTAATTAATATAGATTTTTGCACTTAATATAATTTCTTATAATATGACAGTCAAATACTGAATACTCTTTTAAAGTTCATCGCTCAAAACATATATCAAAATCAAACGTTTTGATATCTCAGAAAAACTGCCACGAGGAAAGAGCATAAAACCTATATTATATATCTTTAAAGATATGTATTTTATGGAATATAAGATGAAAATATTTTTGCAAATAAATGCTCAAAATTTGAAATGCAAATGATTTTTTTTTAAATTTAGAGCCTTGTTACATTTAATAAATATGCCAAATTTAAGAATTTTCTTTAAATTAAAAAAATCAATAAAGTTTCAATTACAACAGAAATCAATAAAGCGCCATTAAGAATGTATATACTATTATTATTGATAATACAGAAACAATTTTCTCTAAATATATAAATCGAAATTTTTTTTAATTCATCCAGCGTCTAAAACTAAAAAAGCAATCTGACTTCTATAAGAAACTCTTTCAAATAATAACATAATTTTCATAAATCTCATTTCATATTTTTTAACATTTTTATGATTGAAAAGTATTTGCATAACTAGTTCCCTTTTATCAGTTTTGAAATTTTTCTTCTATTTCAAAAACAAAAAGGAAAACATTTTTGAAAGCTTCGGATCACCTGCCGGGCTATTAATTGGAGGAACTACTATTTCTACTATTATTCGATGGATTTATGAAAAAAGAAACCGCTTGTGCAAGGTTGACCTGAACATTTTCCTTATGGAATTTACTAATTACATTCTTGCTGGTATTACTTCGAGTTTTCTTGACTTTGTGAATAAAATAATGACCTTTAGGAATAAGGCTTTGCATTATGCCAGGTGTGAACTGTCAGTTGCTGACAGCATGTTTAAATTTAGGAAAAACGATTGTGAATTCGCTGAAAGATATAAAAACCTCACAGTTTTGGAAACAGTGTTGTCAAATTTCAAAACACAGCAAATATTTTCTCTTCGTATCGCTACGGTGAAGATATGGTACAATTTTTGTCATTTTAAAAATCTTTTTAAAAGTAGGCGAAAGAGCTGAAATCATCATTATGGTGACGATATGGCATAATTTTTTCGCTTTAAAAATCTTTCAAATAATAAGTGAAAGAACCGAAATCATCATTATGGAGATCATATTGCATATTCTTTTTCGCTTTAAAAATCACTTAAAAATAGGTGACAGAATACCAAAATACCATTAGAAATAGATGAAAGTTAATTCTACTTTCATCTGGGTTAAATTGTCACACAAAATCAATTTGAATAGCTGCCACATTTTATTGCACAAGAAAAGTCTAATTATATAATCCAATTTTTTTAAATGAATTCTGTCATATCTTTCCTTTCTGAAATTTTCAAGTGTTGATGTCAATAGAAAAAGTCAAATATTTCCTTTTTACATTTCGTATATTTTCATATGTCAAAATTCAGAAAGTCGTGTAATTTTAGGAAAAAAAACGATAAAAATTTAAAAATTAAAAAAAAACGATAAAAGTCTTATGCCACATTCATTTCTAACGAATGAATAAAGTAAGTGACTCATCATGTATCGTTAATTGTTGGTACTATCACCCAATTGATCTATAAATTAATAATTCATAGTGAAGGCGATTGTTTCATTTAATCTCTACTCTGCTAGTCTTTGATTATACCTCTCCATGATAAACACAGATTACACTGGAGACTTATATTTTCATAATAAGAGATGTATGGAGAAATACTTTAATAGCTTCTTTCACTACTTGTAGTGTTAGTGAAGAAATAATTGTTTGTAGAATTATTTCCCATTTTAAAATAAAACATCCTTTTTTCATTCGCAAATCAAAAATCTTCTTTATAAATAAAGAAATGGACTGAGTTTAATTTTCAAAATTTTTCCTTCTAACATTTATGATACTTTGAACAGTGTCACCATAATTTTGATCTTTGAGCCTTTTAATCTCTTTAAAAAAATAACGGAATCTATCTCTGTTTTCTTGCACTAAAATATTTTATAACATGAAAAAATATCCATACAAAAAAATTTAGCCTGATGTGAAAATATTGGAACACTAATCACAATGAATAAATTGTGTAAAATTCAACTAATAAGACATTCGTAAAATTTTACCGATTAGTAAAATTTTTACTCACAGAAATTAGTAGAATTTAAATAGAAAGTTCTTTTGAAAAAAATTATAGCTCAAAAAAGATACAATTAATAAAACCATTATGACAAATTCTTGGAAGAAAAAAGTAATACAAATATGATTAAATTGCTGAAGTAGTATTTATTATACCGTTTTTGTAATTATTTAATAATTTATTAGCTCACAGTTATAGAAATTAGTTTAAAAGAAAAATTATAATTTTTTTCTTTTAACATTTTAAACTCGCTTTCCCTACCACCTCTAGAATCTTTTGCATCTGGATTTGGAGTTCAGAGTATGTAGTAATTTACTCCTCATTTTTCAGTAATTATCCTGCGTAAGATTTACAATTTATTCATTTTTATTTTATTTATCACTATATCGAAACAGCCACTCTTTCTTGCAAGTTTAATTAGTCTTTGAAATGCTCTCGTGAAATAAAAAAGCATTTTTATTTTATAGACTATTTCATGAAGCATTGACGACATCAAATTAACTATAAATCTTATCCAAAGGGAAGTCCCAGAAAAGGAGAGATTGCATTATCTCATTCAATTTACTATTCAAAATGTTTTTCATTTTAAAAGTCAAATTAATGTTTCATAGTTGATATTAAAGGTTTAAGTTATTCCGATGACTTTATAAAAGATATATATTAAAGAAATAACATTGTAAAATTTGTTATATGAGTTAAATACTATTTCACATTAGTGGAAATGTAATTTTAATAAAAAATGATTACATTCAAAAATATATTAATTGTAAAAATATTATCTTTATGATACGACCAGAATATTTAAGAATTAAATGAATCTACCAGTTCTCACAAGGAAGTGAATAATATATATATTCATTTAAATGTAGAGAAATCTTGCTATTTATATGTTCCCACGCACTCAAACAACAGTAAATCCTACTTTTCCCTTTACGTTAAAACGTCAAGCACTGGCGACCAAAGAAAGCCAGCAACAATAAGACTTTTCTCCTATTTGCCGGTTTCGATTGTCCGAACAAGAATAAAATAAAAAAAAATAAGGCATATAATACCGTACGAATGATTTCAACGAATCCTCACAAGACGGGATTTGGTTAATTTGAGGGTATCGGATCGTTGATACGGAAGGATTAACTAAGATGAAACGAATTCGCCTTAATTGAATTGGATCCCTCTAGGGCAAAGAAAAAGGATTCTTTAGATTCTTGCTTCAAAACACTTTTAGTCTCGGCGATCGCTCATTCTGATTTGTGTTCGATTCCCCATTCGACTTGATCCTAATATATGCCCACACTACACCATTTTGCTTGATAAGAAACAGCAGTTCTGTATGTAAATACTCTAGCATTCAACCAAAGGACTCAAAATGAGCTTTCATAGCTATGTCAAGAATTCAATGCTATAAAAGTGAAATATGGCAGGTATGATATTGTTATAGTCCCGTTAAGATGCTATATTTTTGCTTTTAGGGCCGCTTTACGTGTTCGCTGTATTCTCCCGCATTTCCAGTAATCCAGATGTGGGGAACAGGATTTTTGATATGTGGATGGGCTGTTTTTCTCCCTTTCTTTCTCACCCCCCCCCCTCCCCACAAAAAATGCTTCGATGTACGTTTGCTACCCCAGTGTCTCTCCCACCAAAAATAAATCTTAGCAAAGCCGTTTGCTTGGAAAGCGGGAGATATACTTTTCTATCGCTTATTCTTTCTGCTCCTTTTTATTCTCTTCTGGGAGCATTGTGAATGAAAAGTGCCATATTTCAAACGTGAAAAGCTCTCCCTTTAGGAAGTCTCATCAAATTTTAAGATACAATGGAATAATTAATAGCAAGGCCTTGTATTTACAGCTGTTGACGTTAAACGTCTCTAAGTTAGGGTATTGTTGTAGTTTTCGGGTCATCAACAATGAAAGCTACTTTGATGAATCTTATAAATCTCAAATATTATATTGTCATATACAAGATGTTTTTGGATCCAATTTCTATGCTTTCTCTGTTTTACGGCACATTTATTTAATTAGGAAATTTTATTTAATTTACCTCAAATGCTATAATATTGGAATTGCAAAGTAAATTTCAACACTTAAAATATAGCATTGAAATATAAAACAGGCTTTTGCCACATAATCAAAGTTAAATCCTAAACTTTATTACACTTTTTCTCAATATATATAATGTTTTTACATTTTACATACTTCAAAAGAATAATTTTGTGTTACACAGTAACTTTGATAAATCCTAAATACTATATTATTTATAAATCTTAAATATTATATTGTCATATACAAGATGTTTATGAATCTAATTCTATGCTTCTCTGTTTTATGGTAGACTTCTTTAATTAAGAAAATTTATTTAATTTATCACAAATACGATTATATTGGAATTGCAAAGCAAGTTTCAACACATAAACTATCGCATTTAAAATAAAACATACTTTCTCCACATAAATCAGTGTTAAATACTAGACTTCATCTACCTAAATTATACTTTTTCTAAATGCATATAAGTATATTTGTAATTTACATACATCGGAAGAATAATTTTGTGTTGCGCAATATAATTGTTCAGATTCTTTTATAAAAATGGATATTATATGAACTAGTGATTTCATTCAATAGTTTTTAAAAATCCAATGCTAATAGAACAAAAGATCTAAATTATAAAAAAAAAAAAAAAAAAAAAACGTTACAGACATTTTTATACACTAATGTAAATTCGGCACAGCATGTTAAAGAAAATAACAGAAGGTGTTATGTATCACCTCCATTTTATCTTCAAATTAATTTTGTATAAAATATATTGAATTAAGTGATGGGTCACTTAACGAGCATAATCCGTGTTAAGTCGATGTTTATTATTTGAATTTTCATTAAGAGATAATATAATTTGGTGAATTTGTATATTATAAAGGCCCCAAAATTACCTAACCGATTATTTATATGTAATAATAATGATACGTACTGTTCATTCTCGGATTCGAAAACCATCCGCGCTTTTGAGCATGTGTGAGAATATGTTTATTTAGTCACAATAGGGGTGAGAGGAAAGATGAAAGAAGGAGATATTTACATTTAACAATAAAGTGAACTTGGATTATCCGCGATTGCGGAAGGCGTAAAAATTGCGGATAACTTTTAATTTGTTGAAAAAAGTATGAATTCATAATTAAATACTTCAGATCAATTTTTATTCGATGACGGGACGTACTTCCTTCGGGGAGGGTTCTACCGTGGCCGGTGACGGCCCTTAGGACTCAACCACAGTTCCTGTCAATGTTGCTGTTGCGGCGGTCCGGTTATTCAGTTTTATGGTTTAAATCCGTGTGCCATCGTGGCGGGTCGGAGAGTTAGATGGTTGGCTCACTGTAAGGGGCCTAAATGTTAAATTCGGATGAATGAATGGAAGATATCTGATCATAAAATTTGTAATTCGCCTTTTTTGCAAAATAATACCTTTTCTTTTAAAACGTTTTTGCGTTATTGAATTTTTAGATAGCATTTTAAGGATAACCATAGTGAATAATCTTGGAAACACATTTAATGATATTATATAAATACTTTTGGGTTACTCCTGAAAGCTTATTTCTCACTTGAACTTGTTATATAAGCAACCAATAAGCAATTTTGAGTTCAAATAAAATAGAACGGTAGGAAACGACACGACATTTACACATGTGTGGAAAAATCTGAATGAAAAAGTATCCAATGGAGCGGCAACCAAAATCGAGGAATTTTGGAAATGCACTCATACTTTCGTATCTCATCCCTTATAGAAGTAGAAGCGACGAAAAGTGATAATATTGGGATGCTGTAACGACAATACCTCTTGTTTTCTTTGAATGGTGAATGAATGTTTGACACTTCGTAAATTTGGAACATAATAATATAAGTTTTTTTTTTTTTTCTTTTCAAAATAAAGTGACATACAGAAATTCACTGCTGAATTCTTTGAAACTCACTATTATGATGCCAGAAAGATAAAATTTCAAGCTTAGCATTATTTCTTGTTGAATTTTTTTCATAGAGGCCTTCGTTATTGGAATATGAGATTATCGTCTAAAAATAAAATTCTTTAGTAAAAATTGCTTTTCGCAATTAATTTGCAGACCGAATTGTTTGGTAACCGGCTCTGCTTTGTAGTTCAATTTTTGGAGATAATGTTTAGTTTCGAAATTGCTTTTCAATTAAATTATATTTCACCACTTTACATGCCACTACCTAAACATTTTAGGAAAAAAAAAAAAAAAAAAAAAAAACTCCTGTATTTTTCGCAGCCAATATCAAATATTTCCAATTTTTTTCACATCTAGCATGAACATCAGGCTGTATTTCTTCGTCAGATGTGGAAAAAAACACACCCAAATATTATTTATTGCCAAAAAAAAAAAAAAATCTGATTTTTTTTATAAAACTTGAAAAACCGAGATAAATAGTATTGCATACTGACAATATGCTGCTTTAACATCTTATTGAAGGGAAATCTTTATAATAATAAAAAAATTTCCTACTTTCTATATATGTTTTTGTCTTTGTGAGTTAATATCACTAAAATCAAAGAAATTTTACAAATCCGTAATCATTGCTGAGTGGTATTTCTAATTAAATTCAAGAACTTTCTCCTGAAGTTAAATGTATCAATAATTTTACTAAACGTATGGATTGCCTTATATTATTGCTTAAGGTTTCTAATAATTAAAATGTAAATAATTCAATTACGAAAAGCTGTAGACATTTTTTAGCTCTTTCTATGAAGAATACTACAAATTATTCTTGAATGAAGTGGACGAATTGATCAAACTACTTTTTTGCTTTACTTAATCAAGAGAGTATCTAATTTTATTAATGGAAGCAAAAAGTATTTGGGCGAAAATTTTTGGAATTAAAGTATTTCATTTAATATTTTTCATTTTTGGATCTTAAATCAAATGCAATACAAGGATTTCAGATCTATTTTATCCAGATGATGCTTTTCTCTTGTTAAATATTGTCTACTGATTAATCGATTAAACTGGTTAAATATTTTACATTTTATTTCATAAAAATTTAAAAAATACATAATTTTTTAAATTTTTATGATAATTCTCGAAATTTATTATTTTGTGTTAAACTATGTCTGCATGTCTCTCATCGGATCAAAATTTATTGTTTTCCTTTTTATGCAGCAGGCTTCATGATTATATTATTCTGGGAGATATTTTTCATCTGTACAAAACAATTTTCTATTTATTACAACCAAATTTCCGAAAATTCTCAAATCATTCTGAAAAATAATGTGCAGTTTCACGTGCTAAATAAATGATATAGTTATGTAAATATTTCTTCTTTCAGAAAATAAGTGAAAAGTTTTAAATGGTGACAATTCTCATAAACACACTAAAGAAAATTGACGATCAATTTGATTTAAAATTTAAATTACAAAAAGTGAGGGGAGGGAGGGTTTCTACCTTGGATTTAGAAACTTAACTAATTCTAAAGGTTCTATTAGTTAACTACTTCTATCATCCAAAAAGCAAACATTATATAAAACTTTGTAAAGGGATTTAGTCCATTCCTAAATTCTAGACTATTTTTTATTTAAACTTTTGCAACGTTGCTTTCTAATAAAGAGATTTTGACTGAAAATCAAAAGAAACTGGTAAATTTATTGCAGAAACAGATAAAAATAAGATTAAACAGATCGACTATGGGCTAAAACGTAATTAAACTTCCCATATCACATGTAAGAGCAACGAATGAAATGAAAGAAATTTTTGTTATGCAATATAATCAGATTCGACAAAGGTACTCTGAAATTGTAATCTAATGTAGACAATTTCATGCCTATGTTATTTCTTATAATGCCGTAATAAAAATTAATTTAATGATTCAACCGAAGACATTCCCTTTTAAAAATGCAACGTGATTTATTACAATTAACAGACGGTAAGAGTTTGATATCCTTTACAGATAAATATCAAGGGAGGATGGTTGGATACGGGGATAATGAATTGTTTGCTTGCAAATAAAACCAGGTCAAAAATTCATCTGTCTTCCACTGATCTTTTTTTCCTACGAAATCCGAAGAGAAATCTCAGTCGAATTTTCGCCTGGGACTGATTCCAAAAAAGGCAAAAGCGAGCAATCCACAACAAAACAGACTTCCGTTCGAGGTCTAATCATCGCAATAGGGCAGAGGAGTCATTCCCGCTCTTAAAGAAGCTTGCCTCTATTAAAGGGTGCTTGATGCCCAAAGGACCAAAGTTACTATCCAACCAATTAACGAGCTGCAGCGGCGATCTATTCCGCTATTTATAAGAGGACTACCAGAAAAAAGTTTCATTTCCCATTATAGGACAATGTATGTTCACTTCAGCTGCTTCAGTCTTGCGTCTAAAAACCCCAGGCACATCATCTTCAGTATTTTCTCCGCTTTCTTCTTAGTTTTTTCGCTGTCCTGACTTCCAACAATGTTACTTTTTTTGTATTTTTGCCAACATCGAGTCGAAAACGTGACTTTTCCCTTATAATGCTAATAGAAGATACAAAGAATGATAGCATGGCTTTCTTTTCATTCCTACGTAATTATTCTGACGTCTTAGAAAAAGAACAAGAACGGGCATTTCTTTGATAAACGAAGCACTTGGCCGCAGAAGAAGAACGGTCGCTCGTCAGAATGCAATGGGAATGGGATTTCCTTATCTGAAAGAATGATTGACTTCAGGTGGACTGAGTCGACTACATTTTTTTTTCAGAATGAGAAAAGCATGAAGAGAATGGGTCTACTAACTATAGCAGCAATGTTATCAACTGAGGAATGACATTTAGATGGAATTTCTTAGAGATCGCTTAAATTTAGGTTCATTAACGAGGGAAATAAGACAAAAGGGCTCCAAGAAAGTTAACATATCAAACTGACGACATTTGCATCGGTGAGCTTTCCTCTAACCTTATAGCTTAATAATTTAAAGACTTAGACGTTAAGACTGATGACGCTAGATAAACTTTTCTTCTATGCATTTGGTTTCTGTAATTCAAAATAAAAATTATATCTTAAACTCTCTATGAAACAGAAGTATAGATAACAATGATTACATTATCGGTTATTTAGATTAATGTATTCTTATTATTTACTTTTATTTAGTTATGTTATTAGCTTTTTATTTCTAGATCAGTCTTTAAATAATTTGAAAAGTTCATGGATTTAAAAGGAATCCCCAGAGAGTTGATAATTTTTTTTATATGCATTACATTTTTCATACGAAATAGAATCAATTCACATTAATGTGAAGTATGTAAAAATTCGGCGCTATTTTAAGGGTCAAATTCAATACATATTTAGGAGAAAGAAGCATATTTAGATGTCAGATGATGTGAACAGTTACTTTTGTTAAATAAATTAATTCCATTTCTTCCAATTAATTCCACTTCAAAATTAATTTATTTGAATGTAAAATTTTGAATGAATTTTTCTCATAATCATTAAAAATAACAGAGTAATGTAAAACATACTTCAGTATCAAAAATCATGGCATAACAATATAACAAACTACCGAATTTATTAAAGGAGAATATTGTGAATGAAGTTGTATGGGGGCAATGAATATGAAGAAGCACTAAGAAATACTAAACCTCAGTAGCAGCCCATAACTCTACGATGATATTATGTGATGATAATGAGTTTTGTGTAAGCGTGACCTTTTTTATCGTATCTGAGATATGCTGCACAGATTTATGATTACCAGATATGCTAAGCGAATGTCTTGTATTCAGGGGGCCAACTCATGTGCCGAATATGTCCAAATTGCTTCTCATGCAAATTCCGAACAATATGAGCCCGAAAAAAAGGATTAGCATAGCCATGGATCAATCCATTGTCACTTATGTAAGACAATTCATCAAAGGACTGAAGTCTGTTATCAAACAGCTAAGCATAGAGATTTTCTATTAATGGCTGTTTTTGTCTGATTGCTCAACCCAATCTTAGCTAAAAGCTTCTAATAGAAATTATAGAGCCACTACCACCTTGTAGAAGGCTCTTTTGACGTTTGGATATATAACCTTATGAAAGTTTTGAGTTAAAAATTAACTCAACTATTAGTTCATTGATAATGATCGGATTGCACTCATTTTTCTAATCATCAAATGTCAAGACAATGTGCTAGCGAATTTAGTTGAGATGTTGATACTCATGATTTTCTGTGAATATAAGCATTAGAATTTTTCTGTCGTATATATATCAACATCTAATTCTCCTTATCATGGAGATACACTCCCACCTGGTGGCACCTCAGATACGAGGATGAGAATTAGTAGTGGTTGGTTCTCGCTACCCGAGTGGGTGCAGAAATGGTGGGGAGTCGACTACCTCCTACCAATGACGGGACTTGCTTCGCACGGAGAAGGTTGTACCATGGCTGGTGATGGCCCTTAAGACTCAACTTTAATTCCCGCCTATGCTTTCGTGGCGGTCGGGCCATTCAAATTTAATCCGAATACCTTTAATTAGGCGGGGCTGAGTAGCCTTGAGTGGTTACCATACACATCCATTTCTAGACACATTTAGCGTCGATTATTAAGTCGGTATGGGAGCCAGTGTGCTTTGCCTTGAGAAGTAATGTGTCTTCCAGTGATATTCTCCATACACGTATGATAAAATGAAGTGAGGAATTTTAGGAGTCACAGAAACTTCTAAAATGTCGCCTAAAAATGCCTATATGTCGGACTCCGAACAGAATTCTTCGATCAAACATATCATTTGATAGTTATTATCCTGTTCATACTATATTCAGTGATCCAAAAAATGGCATAGACAACCATATGATTCTTTTTTACCGTTTTCATCATGATCGGACACTCAAGCATTTCTTTACATAATGCTATCCCATCATTTTCAGCTCTTCATACCTTCATTTCGTGGAAAATTTTCTGGTTGTCGATGGACTATTGAATGTTAATAACTTTATTTTAACTCTATATAGTGTATTGCATTTTGTATAAATTTAATTGAATGAGTATTTGGAAATATTTTGAACTCACTCGTAAAAGTGTTTACTTTATTTTTTTCTTTAGATTAACAATGATGGATTAAAACGTTATAAATGATGCTTGCTTCAGGAATATTGGATTACTTGGTATAAGATTAATTTACAGATTTGCTGAAAATATTATTCGGTTATTTTCTCAATTCTTAACTTAAAATTTATGAAAGTAAAAAAAATGATTCGAACAAATTGTACAAATATATATTGTGTAACAGAAATGTAGTGAAATGGCAGTTTCGTATCCTTTCGTACCGCAAATTTTGTAATCAAACTTGATGTTTTTTACCTTGTTATTTTGCCTTTTCATTTCAATTTTTAGGCAGTTCTGCGCTGATAGGAGAAAAAATCATGAACTGCTATTGTCATGCTTCCTATTATTTTAAGTACAAAAAATAGATTTGCTTAAATTTCAAGCAAATATGCTACTGAATTGCTGAAAATCAGATATGTTTTTGCAGAAAAAATGTTTTGAACATTATTTGCTTGAAACATTATTAAAAGAAACATGATTTATTCAAATTATATTTTTAAAATTCAGTTTTTAAATTTGCATTTTGAATCTATAAATATTTTTTTTCAAATCTTCAAAACAGAAATGTAAAAATAGTTTCAATTTTAAAAATTTAATATAATAAAAATTTATCAATAAACTAGCATTTTTACTAGTACCCAAGAATCTTTCTAACAAAATTTAACTCTCATGCATAAGAGCTAGATTATAATAATTGCATTTTTTAAATGCTCGAAAAGAAGAGTTTTGTATCAAACATAATGAATGCAAATTGTCAGAATATGTACACGATTTATTCTGATCTACGTAGAAAATTAAATCAAACTAACAACCGAATTATATAACATAATTTTGAAAGATACATAAAATAAAAGATTTGGTTCTCATGCCAAATTCGTAATTATTGCTTTTTCAGCTGTATCAAAATTTTTCGAGAGATACTTCCTTATTTTCCAAGAAGCAGCTTCTTTGAATAAATCTCATTAAAAAGATTTTCGCGCTATTATTCGTTGCCGAGTATTTCGGATCTTACAATAACTCAGTGATTCCACATTATTTCAGAAAGATAAAATATTACCACTTTCAAAGTTGTTATTGCAAATTTATTTTTATCAAAGAAATGATAAGATTTCTTCAACTAAAATTAAATTACGAAGTGTCTTCCTTTTTCCGAAACATAATAAAGGAAGAAATACTTCTTTTAACAGATAATCAGGTGTAGCGCGCGAAGAAA
The DNA here is from genome assembly GCF_947563725.1 of Argiope bruennichi. Classification (NCBI taxonomy): domain Eukaryota; kingdom Metazoa; phylum Arthropoda; class Arachnida; order Araneae; family Araneidae; genus Argiope; species Argiope bruennichi. The sequence continues at coordinate 124,580,804 of NC_079162.1, forward strand.
AGTAGCCTTTGCTCGAGAATTTCTTTTTTTTTATCTACTTCATATCAAAATTCAAATAAAGTCATAATAACAAGGGCGAAATGAAAAGGGCAAAAAAGGGCTAAAATATGCTTTTCTTTTTTTGCTTGCTATGGTTTTGGAAATAAACCAAATATTTACTTTCCTACCATCCATCCCGTGATGCCCCGCGCTATGTGTGTATGTATGTATACACGTGAAAACATAAAATTGAGGGAAGGCTCTGAGTTTATCTTGCTTCAAAAAGGAAAGGGCTTATATAATATATACATTCGCGTTTCTATTTGCATCCGAGAATTTTTTTTTGTTCTAGGGATAACCTTATCTAACAAACACAGAAGGTTTCCTTTTGTTTATATGCACATTATTTTGTTTCCATAAACTTTTAACAAGTTGTACGAAACTTTAAAAAAAAGGGGGGAATTGTTAGAATTTTATGAATATATTCCACTTCTTTTCGAAAAAGAGAAAACAAGGCAGCTTTTGCTAGAAATTATAAATCAATTTTCTGTTGTGATTTGTTTTGGTTTGATCCCCAAAACAAACTTTAAGAAGATTTTATTTTTATCACTTGTGGAATTGCGTGTATAATAACAATTTGGGACTTACTGATTTTGAGCGAAAAGAAGAAAAGAATTTTAAAAAGGATTCTCATGAATCGATTTATCAAAGGCGGAAAATAAATTGCATAAACGAGAGATTTCTGCAGAAAAAAATAAATTGATGACTTGAGGTTTAAAATGTTATTTATCTTAATGAATCAAAACTCAGGATACTTGATCAAATACCTTCTCTCCTTAACTTTTTATTAATAACTTTACACAGTTACTTAGAAAATATAAAAATATTCCCTCACAGAATCATGTTTATTCCGTCTCAAGAATATGCTTGTGTAATAAATATGAAATTAATCAGTAATCTGAAAACTCTTTTACTAAAAATGTATAAAAAATTTATATTGTAAGGATAATCTTGAAAATAATCATTTAAAATGAAAGCAAAATCAATTTTAATTATCAAAACATTCTAATAAATTAAATCGCATTATTTATTGAACAATTCTTAAAATAGTAACTTTAATAATCTATGACAACCAGTTTTTAATTCTTAATTTAGTTTGATAATTTGTTTTTTTTATTGGCACAAAAACCAAAAACCATTCTTTGATTATACTGTAATTCTTTATTTAAAATTGCCATAATATTATTGTAATACGTCTGTTTCAATTTTTTTTTAAATTATCTTCTGAATTCTTTGATTATAAGTATTCGAAAACATTAATAATATTTATTTACATCTTTTTTTGTATTTGTTTATGAAAGTTGAAATAAAGTTCAAAATATTTTGTAAATAAAATAACAAATGTAATAAAATAACAGCATAAGATAACAGCGGTACAACATTGACTGTGAGAAAGATTGGAATGGTAGCGTAATTCATGCGTAATCTCAAAGTCTCATACACATATATGTCCATAGATATAAAAGGATAATGGCATCTAGTTTATTTTTTATTTTTTGTTGCTGTTGTTGGCTTTGTGGTAAAGTCTGACGTATGAATGAAATCACGAAGCAAATAGTGTTATTACCGGGGGAGGGGGGCAAATATTTCACCATGAGAAGAATTTTAATGTAGTTTTAGTGTTAGTTTTTAGTTAAGAATTTAATGACATTATCCTCTTATATCGTTGGACACATATATGTCTATGATATAAAAGGGTAATGACATTTAAGACACATATATGATATAAAAGAATAATGACATTTATGATTTTTTTTGCTGCATTTGTGGTAAAGTCCCTCATATAGGCGAAATTAGGAAGCAAATTGTTTTATTACCGGGGGGAAAATGTTTCACCCTGAGAAAACTTTAGAGTAAACCGTTCTCTTCTACACCAAATAATTGATTTGATATTTCAGTTTCAGAATATATCATTGCAACTGGTATATTATTCTGAATGATAAGGCGTAAATTCTCATTCTACATTCTATCTCTGCTAATTGCAAGAAGGTGTACGATAGTTATCTCAATTTGTGATCATATTTGAAGTTGCAAAGATCAAGTGAAAAATTGGATTTGTATCATGTAAGCAACGTTCTTTACATGCGTTTGCACTTTGAATAGAAATAATTTTTCTTTGCAAAGTTTGATAAAGCCTGGGATTGCATACTGTTCTTTTTGTTTTATTTTGCTATATGCTCCATGCATTATTAATGTGCATATAGCGTGTTTTATATAGTTTTTCTGTTTGTACCTCATAAAAAATGCCAAAATTAAACAATTGTTTTCATCTGATCACATAAATATTTTATTTCAATCAAATAAGATAATTAAAAATGACACATTGCATTTATTTTTAAAAATGGCTATTAGTATTAATTGAAAAATAAAAATTGAAATTGAATTCAGAATACGTGCATAGATCATTACGATGTGCAGTTTAAAATGGCAATCAAATTCCTGTTCTGCAATCTATAAATTGATTTCACTAATTAATGTGTGACTTTCGTTCTGAATTAACAAGAAAAAAATTAATGCATCTAACAATCTAAGAAATACAAAAATTCTTAGTGTAACAGAAAAATTCAAAGTAAAATGTATTATTATTTTTAGTTATAACAATTTATCTGTAATATAAAGATTTTTTTATTTGAAATAAGAAGAGACGAGATGAAAAACATTCATGTGCATTAAATGATATTAAAAAAAACTTAAGTCCCTATGTGAATAAGCTAAATTATTTAACAATGGAAGAAATTTGCGAAATAAAATATGAAGCGTGTTTTGATGTAAGATAACTTTAGCAAATTCGCAATTCTTTATTAATAATTATTCATTTTAATACTGTAGAATAATTAAGGTTAATAGTGTTTCTCACTATACTCACATATTATCAAGTTAAATAATGTGCTACTGACAAAGAAAAACCCAAAATCTATAAATTATATCAGACAAAATATTGCAAAATACAATTAAATGTCCCATCGAACTGATTAAACTGTAAGCGCCTCCTTTTACTATACCTTTTTTGGAAATTATACGTTGATTATCTCGACAAGCCTCTCAGTGCCAAATTTCGACGATTAACCGAACTTTAACCTTATTTTTACTTATGTTTTAGAATGAAAATTATTAATACTTTTGAATCTCCTTTTATGAAAAAACAATTAAATTTTCACAATGCATTAAACCATTTAAATTACACAAACACATCACACCATTTGTTGTATTATGAAAATGAGAATGAAATTCGGCGTTCGTCACAGTCACAAGAAAAGCATAACTAGCATTCATAAATATATTATTTTACTTTCTGCAGGCATCTCATGGTATTATTCTTTCTACAAGACAAATGATTATATCTTCTACATTAGTGTCATTAAAACTGTACTAGATTTCTCAGAGATTCAACGTTTTTTTAATGTCATTTGTTATTGGCATTAAAGTCCTTGAATGGGAAGGAAAACTGGAGAAATTTAATACAGTGTTTCTGGGCGAATTGCTTGGACTGAAAAACGCTGTTATACGAGCAAGTGAAGAAAATAAGAGAATTAAAATCTGAACAGACTGTCTTTCAAGTTTGCTATCAATACAAGATCTCCATTCTCCTTATCCATTTATCCGAGACATCCAATCCTTACTCTTCCAAAACCTAAGCATCGTCTTAAGATGGACCAAAGCCCATGCTGGTTATCGGGGTAATGAAGAAACTGATATTCTCGCAAAAGCAGCCACAAAGGCGTTTGCATTGAAGCTCCAAAACCCATCTTAAACAGCGTTTCCAGAAAATATTTCTAAAAAAACGGCAAAATCTTTGAGACAATGGAAACACCTGCCATTCTGTTTATAAAGTCATCAAAACAGTAAAATTGTAACCACTCTCCTGGTCTTGTGAAGAAATCCTGTTTGTCACAGGACATGGGGCATTCCCTTCTTTTCTTCACCGTTTCCGTTTATTAAAAGATGATTACCGCGCTTGTGGGGAAGTCGGCGATCCCGTCCACTTTGCGACATCATGCCTTTTTACTCTTTCATGGTACCTCCAAAAACCCTCATCTTTGCTAGAAAGTCTTTGGCACAAAAGAGTCCTTAATAATTCATATTCCACAAAAAGATCAGAAACATGATTAGATTTCTAAATGATCATGGAGAATTATTCCAATTAGATTAACCCTATCAATTTTTCCATGTATTATTTAATACACCATGCATTTTGTTCATAATATATCAATAAGTCTCCTCAAGTACCTTATTTAATAATTACTTTATTCTTTCATACTGTACATTATCATTTTCATTCATCCAGTTTTATTATACTCCAGATATTTTTCATTCTAGTTTTTCCCTTTTGTTATGTTACATGTTTTCATATTTTGCCATTCGTTTTTCCAATTGATTACAATTTATTTTTATTATTATTATTTTTAAGTCCACCTACATCTATACCAAACCGGAAAGGGAGCTCTAGAACCGGAGGTGTGCTGTGGCAATAAGTGTTAATGTAAATGGTTTATGCCAACGAGGTATTTATTCTTAAAAGTGTGACTCTCCATTTTCACCACTTTTAGATATGGAACAAAAATCCACGAGGCAAATCCCCTCCAAATAGATAAACATGCAATCAAAATTTTGTATCGCTCCTGTCATTCAGCTGAATTCCAACAACAAGTCTCCTCGCAAATAAATTATTCGTCTCGACCAATTAGAGCGCAGTCAACATGGACCCGAATCTCTCCCGAAGAGATCCAATCTGAATAAGATATTCAAACGAATTCCCGTCATCTCACGCCATATGCTGCCGAAATATCAGCTAACAGCAGAAAGCCTCGACTAAAAATTCATTGATAACGATCAAGTCCATAAATAAACATTAGCTTTGGAATACCAAGCGCAACCTAATTTGTCAAAACTGCGGTTTATAAATAAAGAGAAGCCTTGACAACAGAATAATTCCCACCCTGCTGATATATAATTTATTACTTATGAATAGGTGACGCTAAAAGGAATCAATTCTTTTTCATTCTTTATAACAAAAGGAAAAATTGGAAGAATCAAGAAGAACAAAATTTACTGAGCCTCTGAACTTTTGATGGATTAGACCATTATTTAGGAGAATTACTTCTTTTATTCGCATATTTTCTTTTTACAGTGCGTTAAGCTTTCAGCAGATGAGAATTTGAAGATTACTGTTGGTATTTTTACGAGCTTCATTTTAGTTCGTGGAATTTTTGTTGTTGTTGTGTGAAATGTGCCGCTATATGCAATAAAAAAGCGTGCGTTGTTCGTTAAAATGAAAGTAGTTGTGAATATGCCGTAATAACAAACAGGAGGAATTAAATTTACTTCTTTCTAACTACATCTGGTCTTAAATGTTCGCTTTGATGAAATTTGAGTTTTTCTTTCTTTTTTCTTTGCTTTTTCAAGATAGAAATTATTTTAATATAATATTGAAGTAAATAATTTACTTTGTTTTAAAAAAAATTACCAACTCTTTCTTAAAGAGAATTTATAACTATAGTTTAAAATGTTTTTCTCTGAATGAATGTTTCGTAACGAATCGTATCTACAATCAAAGCGACTTCTTTTAATAGTTTGAAGTTAACAACATTTCAAATTTTTATTATATCCTAGAATTCGGTTTTATTATTTCTATTTTAATTTCCGTTAAAAAATAAAATCCGTATTTTCTATTTTCAAAAATAATGAGGGATGTTAGCTTTCAGTTTTCAAAATCATTCTACAGCAGAAATGCCTTTTTTTTTTACTTTCTCGTATACGTTGTATAGAGAAATTATAATTATCGTCAAAAAATTCAAAATCGGGATTTTGATGAATCTCCACGTTTTAGATCTCCCTGAGTTCAAAAAACATTTTATCAAAATGTCCATCTACCTGTCTGGGACAAAGATAACTCAACAACATTTTGAACTAGATTGTCGAAATTTGGTATATGACTCCAAATTTGGAGATTTCTATCAAATTTAGGGTAAAGTCTGTTATGAGGAAGTCCGTCTGCCCAGCTGTTCGAATATAAGTTAACACAATAATTACAAAACAAAGAGAGCTAGATAGATAAAATTCTGTACACAGATTTAGCATCTATTGCAGATACCAGACAAACTTTTAGCTAAATACAACTACGGGTTGACTGTCTGTCTGCACTTTCAGAAACATGTAAACGCGATAATTCAAAAACTCAATGACTTAAATATATCAAATTTGGTATGGGATTTTATGATAAAAGTGCAATTTTGTGTCAATTTTTTTCAATCGATTGAGAAAAATAGGTTTAAAACACAGATTCTATTTTTGGCTACTATTAACGCATATCAGGGATTAAGCACCAAATAACTCGCCAAGGATGACATGATAGATTCAGTAAAAATGCTTAATTCACGCCAAAAGTTAATATTTCGTAATTATTGTATGCCAAGGCCATGTAAGAAGTTCTCTGGCATGACAAGTTTATTAGAGAGTATGCGAAATAGTTTTAGAAGACCACTCCCGCTAGTTTTTACTTATATTCGTTTTATTTATTTAAAAAATTCATGTAATATCCCCAAACAATTGCGTGATATCCTCTTACCTTTAAGAATGTAAACGTATCTCGAGATTGAAAATAAATTAAAGCGGCGCAAATTCAAATATAAATTCTGTCTCATCCAAATAAAGAAGTGAGAACATTTTTGCCTCATCCAAATAAAAAGTGAGGAAACTTCTGTCGTGAGTATGATAAACATTTTCCTTACAGACATTTTTATTTGATGTCGGATATCAAAAATTCAGAAGAGATATTACGAGAAGATTCCATGAAAATCCTGTAATAAACTCTCAGTTGCAATATCTCTCACTCTCATTTTTCATAAATCACGAATGCCCACCACCGAAATATTTCGTGCATTTGCATTTTGATTTGAAGCATCAAAAGAAAACTTTCGGATCTACTTTGAACCCTTTCAAGAAAAGATTTGCGAAGAATAAACTAATTTTAGCCTTTTTATTCGGAGCAAAATGTCAAGATAACCTTTTTTAAGCGAGATTCACAAATGTGAAAGGAATGTTTAGCTTTAAATATCATGTTCATTAGAAATTCTTCCTTCACATTCATCACATAAAAAGATAACAGCAAATACTTAAAGTTCAAAATCTAAAAGAAATAAATCATTTCACATTAGTTTTTATTACTTATGGGAACTACTGAAATCATGTATTTTGCCTTTTCATAATCAATCAGTTGCTCTTTGAACATATTCTTATTCTTAGTTTTTCTTTCAAGGACTCTTTCAGAAATATCTTCAGTTTTCCAGGCAAGTGATTTTTAATTTAACGCCATCAAACTGGAAAATTAGTGATTATTTTGTAGCAAATATCATAATTGTTTGGATTGATCGAGACTTTGTATTTACTCAGACAACTAAATAGAATAAGATGTCTACAGTCAATTTCTACAGATTCAGGAATATAATATTATGAATTCCATATTCCATATCCCATGAATTCCATATTTGGGAATATCTTGTGAATATAATATGAATTCCATATTCTGGAATATCTTGTGAATATAATATGAATTCCATATTCTGGATATCTTGTGAATATAATATGAATTCCATATTCTGGAATATCTTGTGAATATAATATGAATTCCATATTCTGGATATCTTGTGAATATAATATGAATTCCATATTCTGGGTATCTTGTGAATATAATATGAATTCCATATTCTGGATATCTTGTGAATATAATATGAATTCCATATTCTGGGTATCTTGTGAATATAATATGAATTCCATATTCTGGATATCTTGTGAATATAATATGAATTCCATATTCTGGGTATCTTGTGAATATAATATGAATTCCATATTCTGGATATCTTGTGAATATAATATGAATTCCATATTCTGGGTATCTTGTGAATATAATATGAATTCCATATTCTGGATATCTTGTGAATATAATATGAATTCCATATTCTGGGTATCTTGTGAATATAATATGTCAAGATATCCTTTTTCTAATCGAGATTCACAAATGAGTAACAAAATGTTTAGCTTCAAATATCATGTTCAATAAGATTCTTCCTTTTACATTACAGATTTATAAAAGTGTAAAAAAATAATAGCACATATTTAAAATTAAAAATCTTAGATTAAATCAATAACATCATATTGCTGTTTATTACTTATAGAAATATGGAGCAGGCGGAATCAGGCATTTTGCCTTTTTATAATCAATCAGTTGCTCTTTGAACTTCTAATTCTTAGTATTTCTTTCAAGGATTCTTTCGGAAATATCTTTAGTTCTCCAAACAACTGGTTTTTAATTTAATGCCATCAAAATGCAAAATTTCTTGATTATTTTGTAGCAAAGGTCATAATTGTGCGGAATGACTGAGACTTTATGTCTTTTCAGACACCTAAACCGATAAGTAGTCAACAGTCAATTTCTAAACATTCAGGAATATCATGTGAATATAATATGAATTCCATATTCTGGAATATCTTGTGAATATAATATGAATTCCATATTCTGGAATATCTTGTGAATATAATATGAATTCCATATTCTGGAATATCTTGTGAATATAATATGAATTCCATATTCTGGAATATCTTGTGAATATAATATGAATTCCCTATTCTGGAATATCTTGTGAATATAATATGAATTCCATATTCTGGAATATCTTGTGAATATAATATGAATTCCATATTCTGGAATATCTTGTGAATATAATATGTTAAGATAATCTTTTTTTAAACGAGAATCACAAATGAGTAACGGATATAATAATCATTTTAATTATAAATTCTTTTTTTACATTGCAGATTTATAAAATTGAAAAAAAAATAGTAAATACTTAAAGTTAAAAATCTTATGTGAAATCAATTACATCGCATTAGTATTTATTAATTAATGAAACATGGAACTGCCAAAATCAAGTATTTTGCTTTTTATAATCAATCAATTACTCTTTGAATATATTCTTATTCATTCAATTTACTTTGTCAAATATATGAAGTGATATTTTCAAATAAGCTATAAAAGAAAAGAAAAAAATTAAACTTGTTCTCCATAATTTTAGATATTTTATAAATCCTTGTCGAGAGAGATTCTTAGAAAATTTTATCACCATTTGGACTATTTGAGCTATTTCATTTTATAGTGGGTGAATATGAAAATATATTTTATATAAATATATTTTATAAATGAATCTTTTGGAACATGAATATGATCCTCGAAACTCTTAAGAAATTTATTTGCAGAGGCGTTTATGTCAAATTAAATAAATGATTAGTTGAAGATTTTCAAATTTGAATATTAAAACGGAAATATGAGTATAACGAGCTGAGTATATAGAAAAATTTTGTAACAATAAAAGAAATAACATAACGAAATGGGCGTATGTTTTATAATACTCAACATTGTTGAGTGTTTTAAAACATAGCCAAAAATAGCCTGAAATACTTTCAGACTATTTCAATCATTTGGTCATATATTTTAGGTAATTCTTCAAAATCAATTATAATTTTTATTTGAAGGGTTTAGGACCTCGCAAGTCCGTCCTCTATGGAAATTATCCTGTATCAGCGTTTTAATTCCCAATTTTCTATGTAGAGCCTTAAGGTTCAGTGTATTATCCAATTTATCTAAGTGAAGGTTTTTCAGAAGAGTGAGAAACAGAAGTTCTTCTTTCAAAGACTCTTTCAAAAATATCTTTAGTTTCCTAAACGCCATCAAAATGGAATATATTACGCCAACAAAAAGAATATTTCCTGATTATTTTATAACAAAGATCATAATCTCTTGCAATGGCAGAAACATTATGTTTAATGAGACCCCATTTTTAAATTCAGGAATATCGTGTGAATATAATATGAATTCTGTAATTCAGTAACAGGAAAATCGTCGAATTATTAGCAAGTGCATAAAAAGAGGTCATTAGATTAATTTCACAATATATTACGACTGGATAACTATTGTACATTATCCTTTGAAGCTGTTTTTAATTTAGTTCATGTCTTCACAAGTCAATTCCATTGTGAAAAAAAATCTTCATTAACTTTTTTTCTCAAGATAATCGATTTGTAGTTATCTATTCGTAACATTTATTCTATGGTATAATGTAAACAATAAATGCAGATATCAGTTTTTTAACGTATACTTTAAAATAAAATATCAAACCATTTACAAACTTTTTTATTTTATGTAACATCAACTTACACTGTCTAAATATAGATAAAATATAATTTATTTGAGAAGAAAAAATTCTTTATAATTCGTGTGTGCATAAAATTTATTGTTGAAGGCAAATAAAATCCTGGGAATAAATTATAGATAACATACATTTGTCTTCTTAAAATTTTCTTCTACACATTTCTTATAAATCGATGCAAATATTTTCTTTTTTGCAAGATTATTTTGAATTTTTCCTTTCATTTTCTGCTGTTGAAACTGTAAAATATGAATTTTTAAAATTCAATAACTAAATTTAAACAATTTTAAGCATGAATGAACTCGGTTAATTTTTCATATGTCCATATCCTAGATAAATATGTGACATAAATAAAAAACGAATAAAGATATTCATAAATGCATTTTTTCAGTTAACAGTCCTAAAGAAATTATACCATCAAAAATTCTTAAAGTACGTCAAAAAACTTTTCAAAAAAATTCTCGCAATTCAATTACTAACCATAAAATAATTTTTTTAAAAAAGCCAATCATTCTCCAAGCTTTTGCGGACGACATAAAAGGTTCTACATCATCTTAAAACCTCACTTTTCAAAACTTGTTCTCCCCTTTTTTAATTTTTTCAGTCCCCGCATCTTCTTTTTCCACCTTCCCGCCTAAAAATGCGAGAGTTTCATTTTTCTTCTTTTTTTCTAAATCAACCTATAACTAACACCTTTTCTATATCATGACCATTCCCCTGTCAGTAGATGATGCATTACTAGCGAAACCAGATTTTAGCGATAAAAAAGAGCGCTTTTAAAAATAATACGAGGGGGGTCAACATTTTCTTCACGTCACAGGCTGCAGATTACATCGAACATGTGGCCCAGACCACGTTAGTGTTAGTCGTGATATTTCATGCTTTCGAGATTCTTATCTCTCTATTGCCGTGCTCTATAATTGGGATAACACCCGCTGATGCAATGGAAGGCGCCAAGCGTCCTGGGAGAGTGTCGAATATTTTATTACATAAAACAGGCTTCCTTCTCCTTTTTTTCTTCGATATGTTTGTTAATTTTTATTTTTAAATATGTGTGTAATTTCTATAATGATCGTACATAATTTATTAGGTTTTTCCGATTATTTAAGACTTGGCTTTGTTTTTATTTTGTTGTATACGAAAAAAAAAAGAAAATATTGAAATCGTCATTTTTTTTTTTTTATCTCTACGTTTCAGACCTTCCTGAATTCGAAAACACACACACACGCACATTATGTCTGTCTGTCTGTGAGCACGATAATACAAAAACGCTTTCAGTTAGACAGTAGAAATTTGGTATATCAGCTTACGATCAAAGTTATACATTTCTGTCAAATTTTAAACAAAATCCATTTGTAGAAAGTCCACCTGTCTGACTGTTCGATTGAAAGTGAACTCGATTATTCCAAAACGCAAGGAGCTAGGGAGATAAAATTTGGTGCATAAGTTTAGCATCTAAAAGACAGATTTTTATCAAATTTGAAATCAAATCTGTCAAACGGTGATACGATACGGTGAACATGATAACTCAAAAACGCTTTCAGTTAGATAAAATTTGGTATATCGGCTTACGATCAAATTTATACATTTCTGTCAAATTTTAAACAAAATCCATTTGTAGAAAGTCCACCTGTCTGACTGTTCGATTGAAAGTGAACTCGATTATTCCAAAACGCAAGGAGCTAGGGAGATAAAATTTGGTGCATAAGTTTAGCATCTAAAAGACAGATTTTTATCAAATTTGAAATCAAATCTGTCAAACGGTGATACGATACGGTGAACATGATAACTCAAAAACGCTTTCAGTTAGATAAAATTTGGTATATCGGCTTACGATCAAATTTATACATTTCTGTCAAATTTTAAACAAAATCCATTTGTAGAAAGTCCACCTGTCTGACTGTTCGATTGAAAATGAACTCGATTATTCCAAAACGCAAAGAGCTAGGGAGATAAAATTTGGTACATAGATTTAGCATCTAAAAGACAGATTTTTATCAAATTTGAAATCAAATCTGTGAAACATGTGATCGTCTGTCGGTCTGTAATTTTACATGCATGTAAACGAAATGACTTGAATGAATTTAATTCGGTATGTGTAGTGACAATAACTGTAATTTCTTGCCATTCGTTTATTTGGTTTCATTCGGTGGGAAAAAAGTGTCCAAATGACATATTTGCATGATCGCTTCAATAAAAATGCTTGATTGAAGCAAAAGATGTATAATTTGTAACTATTGTTTGCCAATTCATGCAAGGATTGTGTGACCTTATCTAAGGTCTATAATTCGGGGGGAAGGAGATAATATTTTGATTGGAGTGTGCGCGAATAAATTTTGGAAAGATCTCCCCCGGTGGTTTCAGAAGAAGATTATTTGCCAGACAGTGTCATTGTGATCATTTTTAATCGGCTTTTCTGCAGTTCTCCATTTAATCGTTCATTTAAAACTTCAGCTCATTATCTAAAGCACTTATTTAAAGCCTTGAATGATTGAGAGTCATTTATAGACTTTCATATCATTAGGTCATTTGTAGTTTAGGTCATAAAATTATTTGCATGCTTCGTCTTAATATTCCCTAAATGTAATTTTTTTTTGTCCTTTTTAAAATTGTATAAACTCTGTTGAGTTTAAATAATTTTTTTAGAAAAACTTCAATGCCAGTTCTCGAACCTAATCTCTTTTTGTTATCTGTACATTTTTCTCGGTTTTTTTAAATAGATTCCTATAGGAAGACGGAAGACTACCACGAGTTAATAAATGGCCCATTTATTTCTCAAAGTGGGTGGAAATAGTGGGGGGTTGAAATTTCCTTTCGCTACAACTTTTTTAATATGGAAGATAGAAAAATAAATCCATTTAGTCAAATCAGTGCCTCATTAAGAAGAATAACTTTTGTATTTAAAATGTTTCGATAATTGCAGTATCTAAGAAGTTAGGGGCTGAAAAGTGATTTTCAAACCTTTATTTTGACTGTTTCTAACATCAACAATTTGTTGCCAGATAGAAATTTAGATGTGAACGAATCTACCTTTGCTTTCCAACTTGCCGACAAGAATTTTTTAAATAAAAGTCTCATTTCGCATGAAATTTTGTCTAATGTATCAATATAGAAATAAATATATAATTTCAGGTAAACAATGTAATATAGTCTGCAATTTATGATACTTGTAATCTTAAAGTACATATATTTCTCACGGCAACAGCTGACTACCAAACTGTAACATTCAAAGGATTCCTTATAGCATACTAGCCGCCTTTGGCGATCAGCCGGTTTGCCAATCTTAATGTTCGTTAAAATTTTAATAATTAAATATTTTATGCAATTCCAACTTTAATAGATTCTTCAGCAAAATATTTTAAAACTTCAAATTTTGATAGTCATATAATTCACTCATAATATTATAAAGGCCTTCATTCATAACGTGATATGTATCTCTCTAATTTTCTGTTACCCCTCGTAGAATTTATGCTCTAAATTAAAGTGTAAATGATTAATCTGCAATTAATATAATAATATTTTTTACTGAAACAAAGCATTTTTTTTTAATAATATGATTACTCATAATAGAGTCACTGAGCGTTTAAACTTTATTGGCACTAAAGAATATCTTTCTTAATTTATGTAATATCTCAAGAATTTGTCAACAAAATTTTCTCAGATTCATCATGAACAGATCGATTCATTAACAATGTTTCATTTTAAATGCATCAAACACTAAGAAAATAAAATGAATCGTTTAAAATAATAGGTCTAAAACAGGTTTAAAAAAACTACTTAAAAAACGGTGTACTTAAAACTATAAGCATATACAAAAATATATATAACTAACATAAATACAATTTAATTACAAAAGCATGCAACTAACCTAAAAATAATATAAATTATTGAAAACAGGTTTAAAAAAAACTACTTAAAAAACTATGTACTTAAAACTATAAGCATATACAAAAAATATATAACTAACATAAATACAATTTACTTACAAAAGCATGCAACTAACCTAAAAAAAAATTAAATCATCCGTTGATAGTGGTTGTCATGACAACAATCAGAACAATGCGCATGCGTGAATTTTCTTCGCCAGTTGGGGTAACGCTATGCAGATTATACATTTTTAATTTCCTTTATTATGTGTTATTTTAATTCAAAAGTACTTCAGAATGAATTTGAAACATGGATTAATTAACAATGTTTAATTTTAAATGCATAGAACATTAAGAAAATAAACAGAATCGTTTGAAATAATCCGCCGAAAAACGTTAACCCTAGCCTCATTACTGTTGGGAGAAAAAAAAAAAAAAACGGAAGCCCTACTCATTTGGCGATGGGGAAAATGGAAGATTTTTTTGGGGGAAAAGTTAGTTTTTAATTAATAATTAAAATTCTAATTAAAATTTCAAAAAAAAGGGACCCCAGGTGCACATTCCCGACCTCTAAGGTATACATGTACCAAATTTGATAGCTGTATGTCAAATGACCTGGCCTGTAGAGTGCCAACACACACACACACACACACACATACACACATTGAACTTTATTATAAGTATAGATTACGCGAAGCAATTTTGCGACAAGTAAAGCCCAATTAATTATTATTGAAAACAAATGAGAATTGTAATGCGAAATATTTCTCCGAAATGCATACCTATGGATCCATGTGTTTTTACATTTATAATGAGCATTATTGCTCTTTTCAAAAAGCAAAAAGGACATTCGCTGAATATAAATATCTGTTATGGAAAAAAGGTAATAAAAACAAGGTAAAAAACAATAAACAACAAGGAAACCCTTCCTTTACCTTTACAATCGTTTCTAAAAACGTCGTCTTTACTCTGCAGGTTTTAACGTTGAATAATTTTATTATTATGTTTTTAAATTTTTTTCATTTTATTGGTAGTAACATAAATAACTGGAAAACGATCAGCGCGTGCTTTCTTTAGTTTATTCTACATAAGGTAAATGATTTCAATGGAAAATTTAGAAGAATGATCACCGATAAATAAAAATAATTGATGCAGACATGCAAAAAAAAAAAAAAAAAATGTAAATTATGTCTCCTACCTATATTGCCTTGTCTTTTTTTCTTTGTTTTATATACAAAATCAAAATGAATTGTGGAGAGGTTAATATTGATGGGAGATTAAAAGGTAAATAACATGTGCAAACACTTAGAGACTTCAGCGTTCGTTGGCTTCTGCGTAAAAGAAAAAAAAAAAAAAAAAAAAAAAAAACGTCAGGAGTTTTGTAACTGATTAATTTATCGGAAAAAGAAAAAAAAAATGCATCCGTTTTTTCTGAAAAACAATATTTTTTGACATTTCGGCATTTTATTGTTTTCTCCCAAAACCGCTTTAAATAGGCCCTAAAAGAAGAAAAAAATCAAATTTACTAATCTTTTGACCATTTTGAATGCATGTTCCTTTGCAACAATAAGATTTCTAGGTTGATTAAATAAAAATATTGCATTTAAAATATTATTATGCATCAGGTTTAGTTTTTAAGGTGTTAAGGGGCTATAGACCTTTAAACCTTTAATTTTTCGAATTTTTTTATGATTTCATTTGATAGCACGAACCTTTCTGAAATTTTTTTGGTATTGCACAAGTGTGTAGGTTAATTGGTTTAAACGATTAGTCGAAATCTTAAAGGTCACTGTTGATTTTTCACTCAGAAACGTTTACTTTAAAGTCATTTTTCTCATTAAAGTCATTCTCATTATATAGTCCCTTTAAAGTCATTTTCAGAACTTGCGCGCAGGATTACACAAAAATGGTTCCTCGTACCAATAGGAAATTTTCCATGTATGCTAATACATACATAATAAAAAAAACATGCAAAATCAAAGCATTACTATGCATACTCATTTATCAGTGCTTGCTAATATGGTAAAAATGTTTTTTTTTAAAAAGAAAACGTTATCTTTTAACAACATAAAAAGTAAAATAACTCCAATAAATCTATTAAATTATTTATCACTTTGCATGGTATTCATGTTCTTTGGGAGTAAATGGGTGAAGTATTTATTAGTAAAAATTGCTTATTTTCTGAAATGCTTTGCACGCAAGCAAATTTTGTCTTCAACAATTTTTAAGAAACTTATCTATTTTCACATATATTTTATTAACCAAAATTATTTCACTGACAAAAACTTATTATTACACGGTTAAATGTCTATGACAAAAAAATCTATTAAGTTAAAAAAAAATATTTCTTACGTTAGGGAGAGTAGCATTTGACCATTTTTCGAGGTATGTTTTAACTGTTAAAAGTTCTAAGCTATATTTTAGAGTATAACTCTTATCACATATCATAGCAATATTATGATAAAATTATTTTATATTAAAATTTTTCTTGAAATAAAAAGAAATAACATTGTATTTAAATAGATAGCAGTGTCTTTTAATGTCGGAATTTTAAGAACCAAAAAAGTCTAAAAAATAATTTACAACCCTTTTTCAGTTTTCTCTCCATTGGAATAACAAATAATTACTTCCTTCTATAAAATACTTTCAAAGTTTATAACGAAAGTACACATCAAAGAGTCAACAAGTCATGCAAAGATGAAAAATGTAAACATAAAGTTGTTGGTCTATCAGTTTCATAACTGAGTACTTCATGATAGCTCCTGTTTCTATTTTATAGATATGAATACACAAGGGTATTAGTTCCATAACATAATGAAGGTCATATTACACTTAAGATGTTATGTTTTTATTTAGACTTGAGATTTATTGTAAAACTAGAAATGATTTCTGTTAAGGAAATGAATTTCAAAATCCTTAAATAAAATGAGAGACGAAGAAAAAAAAATAAATAAAGGTGAAATGGGAAACGAATATTTCAATATACACTTGTATGCAAAACTTAAACAACAGGTGCTTTTTTTTGCCATAACTCTAGGAGAAATCATCTGAGAGACACGAAATTCAGAAATGAGAGACAGCTATTTATACTTAAACGATGACGAAAGCACAGTTGCGCAAAAATGAATGCAATGCATATAGTATGGAATAAAAAAAAAAACTTTATTGAATTCATAGTATCGCTACATATGACTGTTTGTCGAAGAGGAAGAACACGAAGCATATGTTCCTTAGTACGGGATATGCCTTCCGCTTATTGCAATGGTTGCTTCGGGCCGTCTCACCAGTGCCCCTTCCTCAATAAGCATCTGGTTCAGTTGTTAGGTGTTCACCGGAGGATGTTATCATGCGCCTCAAGCGTTTCCCTAAAGCATCCCATACACGCTCTATGGGATTTAAATTAGGAGAGAATGCTGGGCAAACCCTTAGAGTGATATCTTCACTTTCCAGTAGCTTCTGAACATCAGCAGTCCGGTGTGACCGGGCATTGTGATCCATAAAAACGAAGTATGATCAAATAGCACATAGGAACAGACGCACATGTAGAAAGATCTCTTCCTTACAATAGCGTTCTCCGGTTACAGAACCTCTGTCGAAAACATGGAGCTCAGTCAGTTTTTTATTGCCAAAAATTGTCAGCTTTTTACCAATTGTTTGAAAATATTTGGATTTCTGTTGTTCTGAAAAGAGATTGTGGAGAAATATTGAGAATTTCGCGGACGTTTTCTTCAAGTGATGGCTTGTTCCTTGTTTAATAGGAAGATAGGTGAACGGGAAGATGATCAGGACGGTCAGAGATTAACCACTTTGTGGCTAAGGGCCAACTGCCTCGAAGAGGATGTCAGTTTGGATAATCGGTCTGTGTAATGTACGGATATGATAAAGATAGCAGTCGGCCACAACAAATCTTGTCGATACTGCTACGTTCAATGGTGGCGGGGTTGTCGGCTGTACACAAGAAGCTCTATGTATAACATTAAATAACATATACTCTAATGGATATTTGTGATAGAATTTGAGGTGAAAATAGTTTTTTGATTGAAATATTTTTGATAGATTTATGATAATTTTATCATAAATCTAATTACACATTAAGAGATTCTCAGAAAATTGCGTGACATATAGTCCTTAATAACGAGGCGCAGATGCATGTACTTTTCACCTAATAACTCTTAGTGAAACGTATACACGATTGATAGAAATCATGGCTTTCCTATGAGTTATAACTGTCTAATGTTTTTTTATATATATTTACTTGAAATACGGAAATCTTTTGTGTTTTGCTTGAATTACGTTTTTAAATGAAAACGAACTAGAACGCTTAATGAATAACGAACGAATAACGTTTAACGTATAACAAACTTGTGTTTTTAATTGAAAACGAACTATAAATAACTGATGATGAATTTTACTACATAGCCATAGATAAAGCATATTCTTTAAATTATTTATCTTTTAGGTGGCATGAAAGGCTGGAATACCCCAATACATTAAGTTAAATATCAATTATCACATCATCAATACTCACTAATGACTTTCACTTAGCAATGCATCCCTTTACAGCAAAATTTTAAATGAGCGCATAATTTATTTGGTATAAAGGATTGCGTGCTTACAACACTTTCTATTAAAATAACAACTAAAGAAAATATTGTAACCAGATATTCCAGATTGTTAAAGTAAACTAATGGGCTTCAATAATAAAAAATTTTATCACGCATTATTTATTTATTTATTTGCGTGACAACAAGATGAAAGGAAAAGAATATCATTAACTTTTGCCAATAATAAATATAAAAAAGATCGTATGTCCGAATAAATATGTTTTTAGCCATCTGCTTAGAAATCAAATCACGTGGCGAGGCGTGAACGGTTCAGCGGAATTTGAATACTAATTGGACAAAACTAATGCCAATAGAATGACGTAATTAAACATAGATTCTTTGAGGAAGTTAGAAAGCGACTATCCAAACGATTTTAGAATCAGAGAAAATGACCAAATAATAATACCCTTGCTTTCAAAATGAAGACTTCAAACTGTTAAAAAAGGATTTCCAAATATGCGAGATAATTCATTTTAACCAATAGATAAACAAACTGTGGAATCTAAACCTTTTCTTTCATTTGAAGAACAGACGATAGATGTATGTACAGTTTTATGGGAAACAAAATGAAATGCAAAAACAGTTTCAAGCAGTGCGGATTTTTGATTTCAATATCGAATATGATTTATAAACGAATCAACTGAGTTCAAAACCTAAAGCAACAAGTAAGAGTGGTCTCCTAGAAACTTTCTCGCTTACTCTCCAATCAAGATCTTATCTCCCGTCCCCGCAAAAAATAATGAATCTTGGATAAGGCCGTAAATACCTTGCATGGAATGGATGAGTTATAGTTACAAAAATTATCTATAGCGTGAATTTAGTTTTTTTGCTGAATCTATCGTGAGAATTCTTATTTTGGATGCTTTCATTCCGGTCGATTCACACAAAAATTTAACAAGACACTACAATTGTAATTACAAGATTTTACCAAATTTTATTCATTTAAGACATTCTTCTTGTGAGTTATAACATTTATATGTATGCAAAAGAACACATCAACAGATGGTCCACTCTTCGAAAGATATGGTTCAAAATTTGATAAGAATGTATATTTTAAATGCTAAAAATGCTCACTAAATTTCATTTACCCAACACTTTACATTTTGGAGTTATCAAATCTACTTGTATTCGAACAGCCAGACTGACAAACGTTTTGTAAACAGATTCCATCCAAAATGGGACAAAAATCTATAAATTTGATCGTAACACTATAAACCAAATTTTATAGTCTACTCAAAACGTTATCTTGTGCACTGAGAAACGTAATGCCAAAAAATATGTTTTTCAAACTCAAGGAGATTTAAAATATGAGATTTGCAAAAAGTTTCGAGTTCGAATTTTTTGACGATTACCATATTTCCTCCATACTTTGAAAAAAAAATGAAACTTATCTTGTGATAATTGCATAACCATTTTAAAGTAGTGGTGCATAAAATGCCAGAAATGATAGTGCCAAAAACTGACGGATCGTTTTCAAGAAATCTTGTAGTTTAATAGCCAGACTGTAGTGAGGATGCAATAATATTTATGCTCTTAAACAGTAGTTTCAAAATAGAATGACAGCAATTTTGAATAAATGTAATGAAATATTTGTACTGACATTAATAGTCCATAAAATATACTATTATCGCTGTGTAGTTAATTTATGAGCAGCTTGTATTGCTGCTATATATTCCATAAAATTTTATTTAAAGCTACAGTACACTCCCGATTATCCGCGGAATTGGGTGGCGCGGCCGCCGCGGATAACAAAGATCGCGGATAATCCGAAAAAAGCTAAAAACGGGTATAGCAAAAAAGAAAACAGTCATTCCAACTTTGATAAATCGTTTTATGTACAATAAAACGTAAAATAAACAGCAGGAAATGTTTAACTAACGCTTAATATTTTAGTATATCACTCAAAACTAACCTAAAATGCATTTTGTTAATGAAAACAGAAAAGTGATTTGTATTTACGAGAGGCGTCAAGGATACACAGAAAAATTAATACATATGTACTGTTTTAATATTATAATGTATTATGTAATTACAAAGGCAAAACTGTAAAACTACACCTTTTTGAAAAAATCAGTCAAAAAAAAAAAAAAAAACTTTGTGCGGCAGGCGCGGATAATCCGCACCGCGGATAACCTGCCTGCGGATAATCGTTAGTCTACTGTATTTGAATGAGAGTGATATTAATATGAAGTGAGAAAAAGATAATATTAATCAGATTTTACTTTTTTATTTTGAGAAAGGGAAGAAAGCTGTTGAAAAACACAAATAGATGCTAAATTTTAATTAATTAATTTTATACCATTTCGAGTGATCATTTTCACATGCATGTATGCAAAAGGACAGACAGACTTCCCGTTCTCGAATTCGAACCAGAATTTGACAGAAAGCTACAATTTCACCAACCTGGTTCTTTGTGTTTTTAAGTTTTGGGACTCATAGAGATTTACTCACTACAATTTCAAGGCTGAACCTTAGAACTATTAACATATTCTGTATTTCTATACTTCTTATCAGAGAAATAAATAGAATTAAAAAAATCCCAGAGGTTGAGGCGTTGAAAGTAATACGATAAGGAAATGAAGCCACATTTTAAATTTATAATCTACACGGAGTAGTTCTTGGAGTGGCTAACATTCTTAACATTTTCGCTTTGACCTTTAGATTTTTATGCATTTTTATTTTATTTTTTTAAAAGCGAATACATTAATAAGAAGTGTTCGTTTTAAAAACTCGTTTTTTTTTATTTTATTTTTCTACATAGCAGGCTTCCATCGAATATATTTATTATTAAAGTGCCACATGATTTGCATCCACCATTTCAATAAATATTTCTTTAGTCCATTTTCAGTACATTATTTACGATACTTTAGTATATATAATTTAAAACAAGTTATTTTTTTTCTTTCCCTCATTTTGATATACTTCTCGTACTCAATTTTCTCCGCTAAGATACATTCAGTAGCCCTTTCTGAAAAAAAAATCTGATAAAAATTCTCTTTTTCTCACTTCATATTAAAATCAACTTTATTTAAACAGTTTTAAATAAAATTTAGTGCAACTAGCGTTAAGCATAAGATTAAAGTCTGAGATAAATAAAGATCCAATAAAAAAATCGAAAGAAATTATTCAAAAAAAGATAAGTACACTTTCTATTTGTATAAATCATAATTACTTTTTCACTAACTTACTACTGCGATTATTTTGCTAATATTACTCTAAATTTCCTTACATTAAAATTAAAATCGATGAGAATTTTGACTTATTTTAAGTCTGTTGTTTGTGATTCAGTTTTTATCAAACATTTGCTAACATAAGTTATGTCATCACCAGAAGAAATGAGAGTAAAATTTGCCATATCAAATATTTTGTATTTCGAAAAAGAAAGAAATCATATTCATATTCAGAACTCTTTCTCAATAAGCCTCGATCCAGTTAAGTCAAAAGTATCTATAAATCAACGAGTGATATGGAAATGAGGCACCAAAAGTCGTATTAATTTTGAGTACTTTATGCAAGAGTTCTTTTGAGGTAGCTTCCATAACGAGGGAAAGTAATATGCAAGCTCTGAGAACATAAAAATGTAATTTACATGGGAAATCAGTTATAGCGAGTATCTTACGAATTTTTTTATTTATTTAACAGATAACTAGATGAAGAAAGTGTTGTGGAAATATATTTATGTACTCATGCATTTCTCTCAAATATTCTATACTTGTGGAAAAGTTAGAAATTACGATTCTGTGGAGACAATCTTATTTTACTTTTCGAATAAAATTTAATTTGGAAGCATTATTACCGAATTTTGTTTATACACTTTGTACACCTGCATGCATTTTGTCTATATACTTTGTACACCTGCATTCATTTTGTTTATACACTTTGTACACTTGCATGCATTTTGCCTA
Organism: Argiope bruennichi; assembly: GCF_947563725.1. Taxonomy (NCBI): domain Eukaryota; kingdom Metazoa; phylum Arthropoda; class Arachnida; order Araneae; family Araneidae; genus Argiope; species Argiope bruennichi. The sequence continues at coordinate 124,603,417 of NC_079162.1, forward strand.
TATACTTTGTACACCTGCATTCATTTTGTTTATACACTTTGTACACCTGCATGCATTTTGCCTATATACTTTGTACACCTGCATTCATTTTGTTTATACACTTTGTACACTTGCATGCATTTTATTATACAGTGCGAATTATTTCTGCGTATTTATTGGTTTGCACAATAATTAGAATTTACAAATAAATGTTATTTCTTTTGAGAGATATCTAGCGAATCTTAAACATTGTATACTTATTTCTATTATTTAACAATATTTAGTTTTCCTATTTATTTATTATATTTCGGAGCTTAGAAGCTTTTTGACGAAATTTTATTCCGTATCTTTGAAAGGACATAAAAATAAGTTTGTTTTCAGTCATTTAATCTTATGCCTGACTTGGCATTTGCAACAATATTACGTTGTTTACAAAACTCTTGCCACAGGATTTTGTGAATTCAAGAGGATATTTAAATAGCTTTGTAAATATTGTTACATATTTTATAGCACATCTAAAGCTTTCGTAAGGTCTTAAATTGGTTCTTGCGTAACTCTATTAAGCATTCTAAAATGTTAAATTTATTATAAATAGCCAGAGATTTTGATAAAAAATTTATTTCTATCGCAAATAAAAGCAGAGTAACTATTTTTGTTACAGGACAAATGAGATATTTCTTATTCATGCTTCTTTAAATATCGACTTAAAACTCATTTCCTAGTATGAATTACTAAAGAAATATCTCTTTCATTTTGTATTTGGTAAGCAAATTTAAATGCTGAAATTATTTTTATCTGTATTTTATTTTATGAAACAACACGCATGGCGAATTTTTTAGGCATAAGCAATGCTTGACAAAAATGATTCGTATTATTAAAGCGAAAGGGATTTTAGTTTATATTATCTATGTTTTTGGATTTGAATGCAAAAATGATTAACTTTTATCATTCCAGATTAAACTGCCATGTTAATTTTTCTTCATCGGCGCAAAACATCAAACAAAAAAAAAGATTTTGAATCATTTAGGTTTTCCTGAAAACTTCAAAGAATTTTTTCATTTTTTAACGAGGGAAAGAAAAATGCATCAACAGACTACTGATCAGTTAGCTCATAATTTCCTTCTAGGTTGATAATGTAGTCTGAGAAATTAGTCAGCCTGGCAAAGATTGGTAATAATGATGATAAGCGAATAAAAAATAGTACTCTAATGTAGAAGATGCCATATTTTATGATAAATGCCTTAAGCTAGTTTTTTCTTTCTATTACTATCTAATCAATAATTATGGAAAAGAATCTTGGCTGAAATGTAGTCCTAAACATCGGAACGCAGTTAAAATTGCAATGTCTCAACCCAATAGCTTTCCTGGAAATTCAGAATGGAGTGTTTATCAAATAAATCAAATGTTTCTAAAAGACGTTCACTGATTATGTGTTTGAATGCGTAAAAGGCCCATATGGAAATAAAATAACTCAAAATATCTCATTTCGAATTCCATTAGTCATTTAATTCATTCTTTAAGTTGAAATAATGAAATGTTTCTTTTCAAATAAATTGTCAAGTACTTTTATTGAGGAGAATACGAATGCAAACAAACCATCAATTTCTGAAATCATGAAAAATTTCCTGTGATTATTTATAGAGTATATTTTAAAATTATTTTGGATTAAGCAGTTAAATTTAGGAGAGACTGGTTTCCTGAGATTTAAATTTGTTCCATTTCAAGAATATATTTTCTCATTCGTGTTATAGTCATAAAACTCAGAGAAGTGCTTTTTTTAATCATTTTTAGTTAATTAAATTTTGATATAGATAGTCTAATATCTAATTAAAATGCAAAGTCAATCAAACATAGATTCATTAAAACTTCATTAGTTTAATCAACCATGAAAAGCCTGTTTCACTAACGGTATAATAATAAAATGAATTTTTATTTATTCTGTTAGCTGAAATATTTTTTTATAATTTTTCTAAAAGAAGTTTGGAATATTTTGAAATGGAATGCTCTTTAAAAATAATTCTTTTTCTGCAGGCTCCTTAAAATATTCCTTCACCCTGCATCTCCTAGAATCTTTCTTAAATGAATAAAAAGAGGACACATAAATCTGCTCCGAGGTGTATGAAATCTGGACAACAATAACTCCCCGTCCACAAAAGACATCACACGCATTACATAAGAAGCCCATCACACATATCAATACCAATTAAACACAAAAGCCAGCATTTCAAGCAAGATTAATGACTCTCTACAGATTCCTTCTAACTCGGCAAATTACGCCTCTGAAAAACCAATTATTTCCGAACCTTCATCTTGGATAGGTAAATAAAATACGCTGATATACAAAAGAGCCGAAGAACGGAGTCTGCGTCTATTTACCGAGCTTGCTTCTGCAATTAAAGGAATGGGTAGAAAAGAGCTTTGGTGAGCTTGTTAAAAGGCAAGCATAATTCAGGATTGGGATGGTACGATTTTATCTTCTTGCCTGACATCATAGTCTTCCCTGTTTGGGGATTTTGCAAAGCATGCCGGGATCGAAAGCTGGAATGGCGCAATATCGAAAAAGAAACAAATTTATTTCAGATAAAATTTTCCTCTAGATGCAGCAATGTTATGAAATACATCCACAGTCAAGTTGAAATATTCGTTTACATTTGAAAGAATGAAATAAAAATGGAATTGCATTTTGGGAGCTCGAAATGTTATATGCTTTTCAAACTTCTTTTCATTCAAAACTAGCCGCCTTTGGCGACCAGCCAGTTCGCCAATCTTAATGTTCGTTAAAATTTTAATAATTAAATATTTTATTCAATTTCTACTTTAATAGCTTCTTCATCAAAATATTTTAAAACTTCAAATTTTGATTATCATATAATTCATTCATAATATTATAAAGGCCTTCAGTCATAACGTAATATGTATCTCTCTCATTTCTTGTTAGCACCCGTAGAATTTATGCTTTAAATTAAAGTGGAAAGAATTTATCTTCAATAATATAATAATATTTTTTACTGAAACAAAGCATTTTTTTATAATCTGATTACTGAAAATAGAGTCACTCAGCGTTTAAACTTTATGGGCACTAAAGAATATCTTTTTAAATTTATGTAATATCTCAAGAGTTGGTCAACAAAATTTTCTTAGATTCATTATGAGCAGATCGATTAATTAACAATGTTTAAATTTAAATGCATCAAACAGTAAGAAAATAAAACGAATCGTTTAAAATAAACGGTTGAAAACGGTAGAATTTATGCTTTAAATTAAAAGTGGAAAGAATTTATCTTCAATTAATATAATAATATTTTTTACTGAAACAAAGCATTTTTTTATAATCTGATTACTGAAAATAGAGTCACTCAGCGTTTAAACTTTATTGGCACTAAAGAATATCTTTTTTAATTTATGTAATATCTCAAGAGTTGGTCAACAAAATTTTCTTAGATTCATTATGAGCAGATCGATTAATTAACAATGTTTAAATTTAAATGCATCAAACACTAAGAAAATAAAACGAATCGTTTAAAATAAAAGGTTGAAAACAGGTTTTAAAAAAACTACTTAAGAAACGATGTACTTAAAACTATAAGCATATACAAAAATATATATAACTAACATAAATACAATTTACTTACAAAAGCATGCAACTAACCCAAAAATAATTTAAATCATCCAACGTTGTCATGGCAACAATCAGAACAGAATGCGCATGCGTGAATTTTCTTCGCCGGTTACGTAACGCAAATACGTGATTTTTTCTACGCCAGTTGGGGTAACGCTATGCGGATTAGAAATTTTTAATTTCCTTTATTCTGTTTTATTTTAATTCAAAAGTACTTCAGAATGAATCTGAAAGATTGATTCATTAACAATGTTTAATTTTAAATGCATCAAACATTAAGAAAATAAACAGAACCGATTGAAATAATCCGCCGAAAAATTTTAACCCTAGCCTCATTACTGTTGGGAGAAAAAAAAAACTGAAGCCTTTCTCGTTTGGCGCTGGAGATAATGGAAGATTTTTTTGGCGGAAAAGTTGGCGGTGGGGAAAATGGATGATTTTTTTGGCGGGAAAGTTAGTTTTTAATTAATAATTAAAATTCTAATTAAAAATTCGAAAAAAGAAACCCCAGGTGCACATTCCCAACCTCCAAGGTATACATGTACCAAATTTGGTAGCTGTATGCCAAACGGTCTGGCCTGTAGAGCGCCAACACACACACACACACACACACACACATTGAGCTTTATTATAAGTATATAGATGTATTTCAGAGGAGATATTGTTTTCCAGTCTGATGATTAAACTGAGGGTTAGAATTGACGTCGTTTAAATTTGAATTAAATATAAATATAGCTATAAATTGATAACATAATATCACGACTCATCGAATAAACATCCTGTCTAATTATAAAAACCGCCAATGTTTTTGTAAATTTAAAAATTCTCAAGAATGGATTTCTTAGCTGGTCATTATAACCTTATATCTGTGATGAATTATTTTTTCATCAAAAATATTTATAAAAAGTTAATAACTCAAGATAATCATTTTATTATGGAAGACATAGAACAAGTCTATGAGAGTACAAAACAAGAAATCAGTTTATTCAAACATTTGGTGGAAAAAAAATAAAATTTTTGCGCTGAATTTCTTTTGTTATCGAAATTTACTTACAGCTTTCAACATCATTTATATTTTATGGAGCGATTTTATCTCTCATTAATGGAATTTCCACAGAGCTCACTCTATAAAGATAAATTTAGGTTCCATAATATTTTTTACATAAAAGAGGATAAAATCTTTATCTCTTCATAAAAAAGTAAAAAAAATTAATTGCTTTTAAAAATATTTCAATTCTTATGGGCCTTGAATTGAATTGACTGAAAGGTTTAAAGTATCCGTAGAGGATTTTATTTTTCCTTTAAACTCATCCATAATTCTTGATACGTTTTATATGCACCTCTTTTTACACTTTTTTGTTAGTCGTATGGCTGAAGAAATTCTTTCATAAACTACAGTTGCTCAAAAAATTGAGAGTACACCTTACTTTCACTTCATAAATCCGACTTTCAATATAAATAACACATTACCGGGAAGTGCAAACATGTTTTCATTTTTACACATAACAAATGGTTTAATTTAGAGTAAAAATATAGAAAAATCAACAAAAAATTTCTAAATTGAAAATTTTCAGAAGCATTTTAAATAATTATACGCAGAATTTTGCCTCAAAAAATTGAGAATACACCAGTGAAATTTTTGCAATATCAAGCATAGAAACAAAGTGTCACTATTAAATTGCATGTCTTTTGGCTCTTATAATGGCCTCTAAACGTCATGTTACCGACTTGACCCCTTTTTGGTGGTATCTGAAGATATTTTACCCCATTATTCTTGCACAACTTGTTTTAAATGGATTTTGTTTCTAATTTTGTGTTTTTGAATCGCTTTTTCGGGTATGGCCCACGAATATTCAATGGAATTGATGTCGGGGTACTGTGGTGGTGTGTGTAACTGCTATTTACAATGAAAAAGACACCATATTTTGAAGTTACGTGTATTCTGTTTGGGGTCGTTGTCTTACTGAAAAATGAAATTTCCATCTAAACACAAATTTTTAGCAATTTTCTTTAGATTGCTGAGAAGTATATCCAAATAAACCATATCATTTATAATGCCATCTATAAAAATTAAATTTCCTACCCCTGATGAAGCCATGTAACCTCAAATCATCACGGAGTCACCATTATGTTTAACTGTAGAACGTACATTTTTTGGATACAAAGCAGTATTAGGCTTTCTCCATACAGTAAGATGGTTGCCACTGCCAAAAGTGTTGAGGTTTTTTTCATTACTAAATATAGATTTCTTCCAAAGGTTATTGGTCTTCAATTGATGAGTTTTTGCAAACTTCAAATGCTTTTTCTGGATTTGCAAGCTGATGAACGGTTTCTATCTAACAATGCGACTTTTATATCCAGCTTGTCTAATGGCATTTAGCACAGTTTCAGAACTTACACTTCTGCCTATGATTTGGAAAGTTTCTGCAACAAGTTGGATGAACCATATGGTAGCAGCAATCTAAAGGAAAGTGCTAAAATTTTTTGTTTAGATAGAAATTCCATTTTCCAGCAGACAACGACCCCAAACAGAATGCACGTAACGTCAATTATAATGTATTTTTCATTGAAAACAACAGTTACACACACCACCACAGTACCCTAATATCAATGCCATTGAATATTCGTGGTCCATACTCGAAAAAGAGGTTCAAAAATACAAAATTAGAAACGAAACCCATTTAAAACAAGTGGTGTAAGAAGAATGGGTTAAAATATATTCAAATACCACCAAAAATGGGTCGAATCGGTACCGTGACGTTTAGAGACTATTATAAGAGCCAAAAGACATGCAATTTAATAGTGACACTTTGTTTCTATGCTTGATATTGCAAAAATTTCACTGGTGTATTCTCAATTTTTTGAGGCAAAATTCTGCGTATGTTTATTTAAAATGCTTCTTAAAATTATCTATTTAGATATTTTACGTTGATTTTTCTTTATTTTTACTCTAAATTAAACCATTTGTTATGCGTAAAAATAAAAACAAGTTTGCACTTCCCGGTAATGTGTTATTTATATTGAAAGTCGCATTTGTCAAGTAAACGTAAGGTGTACTCTCAATTTTTTGAGTCACTGTATATGTATTTTTTTAGAAAACTGATGTGGTTGATTATAACACAATAAGGCTCTTTTTATGACATTTGGAACCTTACCATGATAAAGAAAACTTATTCTTTGATGAATATTCATATTTGAATTTCAGAATTATTTATATATAAATAATAATTTCTTGCACTTAAGAAATTCTTGATTGTTTTATATGCATTTTACAAAAAAAAAAAAAAAAAAAAGAATGTTGCGAGTTAAAATAGTTATTTATTTATAATGTCACTAAAATCACCTATTTGTTATAATTAACATTAATGTAACATAATGATTTACTGATTTATCATTCGATTCTGATTTTTGATTTGAAGAAATTTAGCAACTGGAATCACATTAATGTAACATAATGGTATTTGCTATTTTAAGTCTACATGCGATAGTTAAACCTCGAAAAGTACGACATATGTACATTTATTATTTTAAGGGTACATCCGATTGTTAAAACTTTTAATATATTTATGTTATTCATCAAACTTTTCTAAACTATTTAAAACTATCCACCTTAAAAAATTCTTGTAATTATGAAAGTTATAAAGGAAAATGCATCAACTGTTCAATGTAAACATTGAAAGTGCCACGCCCCATTCTTGTATCTACCAACAGAAAGAATGCTAGAAACGAGCAAACGATTTATTCATCTGAAAGAAATTATTTTTCTTAACCAAACACATTACTCAACTCTTCTCGTGTTTGTTTACAAGTTTCAAACGATTGTTGCTCATGTGTTTTTATACTGTGCTCTGGTGATATGAATTGTGTTATTCAAGTCAGAGTAGATTTTTTTTCATTTGATGTTATGTTCGTTTTATAAATGATTTCAAAGCCACTTGTCTTTCAAAATGAATTCCGTTCAAGCGAAAGAAAAAAAAAATGTTTAGAAATTAGCATTAAAAAATGATTGTTGAGAATATCTGAAATATAAATAAAACATAAAATGACATTGTGTCGGTGACTCTGAGGATAAAAATTTTGATGAATCATCTATATCTATGAATTTAGATGTATTATCTTTATACGCTTAAGTACTTCCCAGGAAAATAAATTAGTTTAGATTCCTCATCTCTGCGTTTTACCAGCACATTAGAAGATAGCAAATGCACTGGTAAAACAATTTTAATTTTATTTCTGAGGTATAAAAATTATGCTTTAAAATATGTTTTAGCAATATAAGTATTTTAGATAAAACAGTGAACACATGATAGTAACCTTTCATCATTAATTTCAATTACAGTGAAATTAAAATATCCATTGAAAAGAAAGATAATTCAATTTTAAGACTTATTGATGGATTGCATTCTGAACAAATTTTGATAAACCAGATTTCAATTATTTTAGAGAAAGAATATTCTTTCCAACATTTAAATCCAATACTAAATTCAATAATGGTATTTTTTTTCTAAAACGGTTTATTACTTGTCTGTAAAACTATGAATCGAGATGATATTAAAATAAAGATTCGAAAAGAAACACCATGACGCGAAAAATGATTTTTTTTAAATTCTTTTTTCAGTCGCTTCAAAAATTTATTGAAATGAATATACAGAAACAGAAGGCCAAAACACAAGCGTAGATATTATGAAATGAATATATGCGATGGAAAAAAAAGAAAGCGATTTCATTTATCTTTTGTAATTTATGACATCCAGATGATTTATAAAAATATAACTTCCCATGGATCAGAAATAACCTTCTATATAAATATATCTCAAGTCTGAAAGTCCCACTAAACGTGGCACCTTCACTTTTATTGAAGTGAATATCCATTCGAAGAAAAATGTTTCTTGACATTATCACCTCTTCTGGAAATAATGCACAATCCATTCATTTTTATCCTATGAGTGAATGTCACAACATAAAACAAATATTGCGACTCGCTGTCGGTGTATTGTTTTCGAACAAGAATCTGGATGGCGCTGTTATAAATATTTTATCCGCCTTTCTCGTGATCAACAGATTCTATTTGATGTATATTTATATTCAATATAAAGTCAAATAAATATCCATAAACTTGTGCCATTTAATAGTGATAGATAACATTTCAGACAGCTTTTCTTCTGAATAACTTTTAGAATGCAAGAAAAAAAGGTGGAAGTGTGGTTACTTGATTCCAAAAGGTATAATAAGAATAGTTTTTTTTTCTTATGATTGCTTTTTTGTTCAGGAATAGACCAAACATATTATGAAATAATATTATTATTAGCTTTTCAAGAGTATGTAGATTCTAAGTGATGATTTGTTTTCTAATTACTAACCCTAGATATCTATACTGAACAAGATATCTATACTTATCAGACAACTGCAGATGTTAGATATATTCAGAAGTAATTAAAGTATCTTATTTGCCTCACATAAGTAAAATAATCGAGGATATTTATCAAGGATTTGCAGATGTTAAAGGTATTCGGAAGTAATTAAAGTGTCTTATTTGCTTCACGTAAGTAAAATAATCGAGGATGTTCATTAGGGATTTGAAGAAGTTGGGTACATTTAGAAGCAATAAGGTATCTTATTTGCCTCACATAAATACAGTAATCGAAGAAATTCAACCATGTTCTTCAAGGTTTAATTTTATTTTTTGGTTCCCGTTTCAACTTATGCATGCATAATTTTTATAAAGGAGAAAAAAACTATGATCACATTATGAGAACGATATTTGAGTCAATGGCCTTTTTTTATTCTTACATACTACATCATTTACAGGACATTCGAATCTAATTGATTTAACGTGAGCCAGATGCATGAATATTATTGATATTTGATGAAACTGGACATCAAACATCTCCGTTCCACAAGCATAGACTCTGCCATCAAACTGCCGTGGTCTTTCAAAGATAAAATAGGCCCATTACAACGCGCCGTTAAAAGCATTCAGCATTTGTCAGAAATTGGCTGTCATTGTGAGGGTGAGCCCGTGGTCTAAAAACCTTCAAAAACAGTATTTTAATAAATTTTCCAGTCTGCAACGTTTCACCTAATTATTGGAAATATCAATGTCTGTGCTTATCTTCATGCCTTTTAAAAAATAAAACGTTAAATGCAAATTTTTTTCTCTTTCTTCTTTCTGTGTGTGAGCTATTTAGAGATATTAGCATAAGTGAGAAATTAAGAGAGGTTTTTTTTATGGTGTCTAGATTTATTCTCTATTCGTCTCATAAATATATTGTTTTGTAAGCAATAATTTTTTTTTATCTAAATGATGCTTCTTTTGTTATCTTTTCTAAAAAAAATTCAAATATTTCATGTGCATTATCGTTAGAATAATCCGTCTATGAAAGTCTAAAATTCTTGATTAATTTTAGAATTTTTCAGAAAGCTGAATAATTACAGAGCTTTTTTAAAATGAGTTATAAAATGTTAAAAATTTATGAAATTCAACTCTATCATCATCAACCTAGACATTAATCATCAAACACTCATAAAAGTTTTGAAAAAGCTAATAAACATTAACATAGCTTACGAAAATTAATATTTATTTAGGTGAAGAACAGCACCTGTTTTACTCAATAGGGATTTTTGTATCCCTACGAGGGAAAAATTCTGCCGAGGTGAAAAATTTCACACTTGCGCCGCATAATTACAGGTTTCAAATACCTCTAAGCTATATATGAGCGAGAGGGTTCTTCTATGAATGAAAAGAATAAGTGTGGAGCAGCCTTACAATTATCGAGTTAAACTAACCGATAATTTTTTTACCTGTGGACGTGGTTAGCCAATTCAAACAAAAGAGCATCCTTTCTCGTTAATAATATCTCATTGTCATGTTTTCGACGCGCTTTTGCTTATTGTTAAGAGTAATGCTCAGCATAGACCGAAAAATGCTTTTTTTTCCTTTCTTTTTTTTGCGTGAGCTTTTACTTTTAGATGGTTGATCGCGTTTCAATACGGTGGTATCATCCTCTTAAAATCTGGTGTATTTTTTCTTTAAATTTTAATTGACAAAAGCATTGCTGCATTCTTTGATCGAAAAGCCCTTTGATAAATTATCCATTGATCAATTATTTATCAATTACTATTGATAAATTATCTTCACTCTCGTGATGAAGAAAAGTATTTATACGATGAAAGCTTTTCATTTAGCTACAAAAAGTACTCAATGATAAATCAGATTGATATCAGTACGAAAGGCGCGTTGAATGCCGCCAACAATTTACTCAACACCTTTTTCAATAAAAGGAATTGTGCTTTATATTTGATTTAGATATCTGGCTTTATTTATTAAAAATCTTGCCATTTTATGATAACCCTTATTATAAATATTCTCAATATATTTTACTGTATTTTCTCCTTTTGTAAATATTTGATAAAATAATAATAAATCAAATAAAAATGATAAAAAATTACTTGAAAGAAATCACCCTGTATATGGCAACTATTTTCATACATATAAAAATAAATAAGAAAAGAAAATGAGAAAATATCAGTAAACTAATAAATTTAAATCTTGAGAAAACTCGAAAAAGAGGTGAAAATTAAATTATGAAACTTCTTTTTTATCAAACATTATCAACAACTAATTCAAAAAAAAAAAAAGACAAAAGCCAGATCATGAATAGGGGTCATAGAGAAAAGCAAGGTGAATATATTTTCTAAGAGAAATTGATGGAGATGCTTACTGATCATAAGTTTCGGAGTTTCATTGACAATTTTAAACAATTGTCAAGGAGATTTTTTTTAAAAATAAGTGTTTGAAGATGCAATAAATGCCAAGCTTTTCGATTACTGATTTATTCTTTAAAAATTTTCATAACAATTTTATTACATTATTCTTCTGCTGCAAATAATTGGAACAAAATTTATTGGTAACTGTTGATTTTTAAGAAATAAATAAATTCATTAAAATATTGTAAAATTTAATATTATTTCAGGACCAGTAAAATATGAAATAAAACTTTCTATAAATTTTAAAGTAAATAATGTTACAAACCTGTAATTTTGCTTCCCATCACGAATAGTGTCATCGTAAGAAAGACCGTTGTACGATCTGCCCTGTGCGTGCTGAACAGGTGTCGCGTCAATGGCATCAGAGCTTGGCGACTTTGGTGACAAAATGTATAATACTGGAAAGTTCGAGAATTTTCACGATCCATCCACTAGGAACCGAGATACACCCAGATACGCCCTTATTGGTCTTGAAGATTCCAGGCCCGCCTCCCGGGAACTATAAAAGGCCGGCATTCTCAAGCTGTTGTCGTTGAGAGTCGTGTTGTGTCAGTAGTCGGAGTCCCCGACAAGTAATGAGCCTTCCAGAGAATACCGAAGCAACGGCGAATTACCAGCGCTGTGTGGAGAGAGTACTGAATTGCTGTGTGCTGTATCATGTTTTCTACTGTGGAGGCAGTGTCGTATATTGTGTGTAGCCAGTTGTGAGAAGTAGTGAGTCGGCAGTTAAAGCGAGAAAAGACAGAAGTTTAGCCGCTGGAGAGACAGTAGAGCGAAACTCCCAAGATCCCCTCTCCTGCTGGATTCTGTTTAGCCGCTTCGTGTGCTGTGGACGTTTACTACTTGTGGGCTACTGTCTCCTGTACTGTGCTGCTGTCTGCTGTCATGTGTTCATCTCTGTTGTAAATATTTGTCGTCTGTGTATTCGTCGTCTTTGTGTACTCATGTCTTCGTGTAAATAAACGTCGTTGTGTTCTACTGATTGTGTGTTTTCTTCACCATACACCCACTATCAAAAGAAGCGAATCCGACGTTGAAGAGAAATCTGTGACGATATTTTGCATGTTAAACATCAATGACAAATGTTTGTTTCAAGATTTTTTTTTTTTAATTTACAAAAATCATTTCAAGAAATATATAAGATATTCTCGATTAAAAAAATAATAATCGCAAATATTTTATCTACTCAATTTGTATCGATATATACTTAAGAACATTCCGTATTTTAATGTGAAATTATGAAAGCCTTAGAATGTTTTTAAAACGCAGAATAACATCATAAAACATTATATTGAATAAGTGTTAAAATATACTTTAATTGTACATATAACAATCTGCAATATTAGTGAAAAAACTCTTAATTACCGAATAAATAAAAATGTCGATCTTTTTGTTAATTAATTAAACAAATTAATTATAGCAAATTAAAAGATACAACTTTGTCGATTTTCCACTTTTTTTAAAATTCCAGTGCCCCTTTGATAGCGTATTATTAAGAAAATCCAAGTCATATAATAAAAAGAAAAGTAAGAATTTTGTGTTTATGCTGATTCCAAATTTGTATTCGCTTTGTCCTTATGTTTCATTCCTTGTTTGAAATTCAGATACTCAAATTAAAAAAAATTAGCGTAATATGGGGCTAGTTAAATTGTCAGTCACTGTATAAATTACAATACTTTTTAATTATATTTTGATTAAATGGACCTATTCAATTTAACAATAACTTTAAGGTATTTATAAATAATACTAAATAAATATGAATTACATATAAACATAATAACAAATTAAAAAAATGTCAATTTTTTCCCCGCAAAATAGGTAAATCAGATTAGCATACATTTTGCGGTTGCACTAAGTATAGGAAGGTAAGGATACTGTAATTTTGAATCTATTACGATAAAGGCAACCGCCCCTCTCTCAACTTTTACACCATTCCAACGGGAGAACCTAGAGATTAACATCATCCTCAGATATCAAGACCGCGGTTCCAAAGCTATCAGCATGCTAGCTTCTACTGCTGAAATTAAGCTAATACCATCTGAATATTGAATAGAAACAAAGGCTTTCAAGTGGTTATGGAAAGTGAATCCACTCAGAGATCAAATCACCTATGTTAAACTCCATGTTCTATTATTATTTAACAATGCATTGGATGACTTTTTTTATGTGAAATATAGATACTTTTACCTTATTTTATTTTTTATGAGATTATGAGAAAAAACTTTCTAAATCCTATACATTTTTTGCAGTCGTAGTGTATATATTTCATGTTTTTAAAATGACAGTTATTTTTTAATCAAAATAATATAACTTAAATTTATTAATTACAATACATAAAACTTTTTATACCATATAAAATTTTCCCTTATTCTTGTTGGTGGAACTGGGAAAGGATGGACTTTTCCTACTTCGATTCAGTAATAACAAATGCATTAATTTCAACATTAAGTATTGTATTATTTCGTAGTGGTGATGGAATAAATAGAATTAAACGTAGATTATGTAAAGACTACAGTTAAGATTTTTAGTTATAAAGCCTTCAACTTTATTTTATTTACGCAAAAACATATCAGTTCACATTAAAAATCTGTATAGGCGATTTCGGTACGATCAGATAAGTGCCATATAGAAGAAAATATGACAATTTGTTGGTTTTTATTAGAATTTCTCCTCCAGAATTGATGGCCAAATTATCTCAATCTACAGTTACCTTCATGTACGTCTTACTGGGAATTTTACCTCCCAAATTAAATTTCCGGGAATAGAAATCTTCTCACAGATTAAGTTGCGCTAAACTGATTTCACGGAAAACGCAATAAACGAAATGGAGAACTGCTTATTTAATTATTTCTTCTAATTCAGATAATGACTTCAAAAAATTCAAATCCATTATTTGCTATCTTCCGAATTCCTGTTTTTAATATTAAAGCATATTTTTGCAAAAGTTATTATAATTGTATATTAAATAAATTAAATTTAACTGATGAAACAGTCTTATAGTCTTTACATGTTAGTTCTTTTTTCTTTCGCGATATTGTTATATAGTAATTTTTCGCTATTTGGGGGGTAACTGAAAATCGCAGTAATTACACATGCTTACAATTAATACTAATTACATTACATTAATTTACACAATAATTACACATGCTTTCTCTTTGATTTATTTAGTTATACTAAAGTACCATTTTAAAGTCACACCAGAGCAATTTTACGACGAACCTTGTAATTTTGAACCGAGGTCCGATGACGTGGACGACAACTGAACTTTCACCCTCTCTCCAAACTTCCACACCACACCACACCAGCGGAAGGACGATTGGCCTCGACGGATTCAACGGGCATCAGTCCCACTTACACGAAGGTTCATAGGTGAAATCGGGTCTCGAACCTGAAGCAAAGCGGCCTTACAAACAGGCCACAGAGGTCCGCGTAGTCACTTAGGATCTTTCTAGATATTGCAGATTACTCTCTTTTAAACAAAAATACATTGTCGGACTAAATGAGATTTTTTTTGAAGAAATTCTTCACAATTTGCTTTTTAGAATCAACTAATGATCGAAGTGTCTCACGAAAGCTTAGTTTCTATCTTTACTGGAAGAACAAACTACAATCATAAGTTGTTACTGTATATTTATTTATGGTATGCGCCAGCGGATAACTCGTAGTGGAATCATTAAACCTAACAATAATTTATTTTGTTCAGGCTTTCACAGCTATAATTGAGACTAGAAACAAAGTAATTTAAAAAAACACACAATTTTATTCCATAAAACTGGATATTTTTCAGCAAATCTGGGGAATTCATTTTTAATCAGTCTGTTTTTTCGTAATTATTTTCTGAAAAAATAAAATAGGCAACTAAAAGACGTAGTGATTGAATAAGAATGACTTATTTTAGGATCCTAGAAAAAATTTATGGATTCTTTAGCGCTCATAAAAAAGTTTCGTTTCAATCGTAAGAAAACTACTCATAAAAGGACGCTACAAATTTCCACGCTGATTTGAAGCAACAATGATAGTCAGTGACTCTAAGTTTGGGCTTAACCAGCATCGATAATAAAGATCAATTATTTACCCTTAAATGCACGATTATTTGTTTTGAATTTTTAAAAAAATCGTTTTTTTTATAGGAAAATAGTCAAAATTTAAGTAAAAAATAAATTTAAAAAATCCAGATAATAATATGGTATATTTACTTTGAAAAAAGTTGTATGTAGACTTTTGGCAAAATCTAGCTTGTATCTAATATAATTTCCAAATACAGCTTCAAACATTGATAGCTTACATGACAACAGATGAGAAGTAATTTTTTTTAAAAATTAGATACATCACTCCTTTATAGGTAATTCGACAAATGAAATCTAATCTCTTCAGGTAATATACTGAAAAAAAAAAAAAAAAAAAAAAAACGATATAACTTACCTGCCAAAAGGAATATCAACTTTTTTCTTTCGGGCATGATTTATCGTCTATGGTTATCAACATGCGTTCGCAAACGAACACACTCGGATTTATGAATAAAATTAAGTGGAACTGGATGTAGACACTTGGTAACAATATACATTTACGGGTTAAAACATGAACAGTAGGCGAACCATTGATAGAAGAACAGTTTGCATTTTTGATAACATAGTTAATAATTCATGCGCTTTGCCTATTAAAAAATAGCTCTCTCTAAAAAGTTTTTTTTCGATGAAATCAAAAACGTTTCCAGATACTGTCTTCAATCAGAAGGCATTTATGAGCTTTATATTATTGAATCAAATCCTGCTTAGAGGATCGGATCCAATCAGTAGAGTTCTTTGAAACTGCTTGATTTCAAACCACTAAATTTTCAGGTTCCTGCTTCGATAGAAAACTCTACTTGGTATAAATTTCTACAGTATTTTCCAAAAAAGGGGCGCCCCTGTCTTCAGAAAAATTGATATCGAGAATAATTTTCAGGTCCGTCTCAAAAGTACTCCATTTCTTCGTAGGTCGGAAAAAAGTGTTTGAATTTCTTTTTTCCAGCATTGCTGCATTTAAATGAAATGTTCTTAAAAGTAATATCGTTGATAGTTCGCAGAAATGAATTATATATATATATATATATATATATATATATATATATATATATATATATATATATATATATATATATATATATATATATATATATATATATATATATATATATATATATATATATATATATATATATATATACATAGATATACATATATATAATAAAAGGTCAAGAAAAAGTAGAAGAGTCACAATGATTTAGATAAGACGTTGGGAGACCTTAATGCATTAAAGGAGATCCTTTCGGCACATTTAGAAAGGCAAACTATTTTATAAAATATTCTTCCCCCAAAAGAAATAAGAAAGAATATATTTTAAAATTAATCATACTAAACTTATAAATTTAATAAAGCAAATTAATAAGATAAAATATAACAATTAATATACTCGATTAGTATAAAATTGATAGATAGTTTAATTTATCGATAAGATTGATATTAGCAATAATTTCCAAAGGTAATAAATACAGTATAGAAACAATCGTCATACCTAAAAAATGGGACTCCAGAAACATGTTTCTTTTAAGGTGTACGTACACACTTGAAGATTTTTTTAAAACTTTTAACTTTAAAAATCCAGTTTTTTCACAGTAGGTTATTAATTTATGTTTAAACTCATTTCAGTGAGAAAAAACCACATTACACTCATTATTAATTAATTAAATAATATTTAATGAGCTAATTAGCCTATTTTTTGAAACATGATATCTGAAATTCTAATTGGTACAGACACACAATTCTAGTTGGAAATGATGCCTAATATTAGTCTTCATGTTGTCTGCCTCAAACAAGTTATAAAAATGTATAGTTTTTTTAAAACAATTTTTTCATCAACAATGAATAGAAAAAGCGAGATTTTTTCTGTCATTTTAAATTTTAATCAGCTATTAAAAATTTATTTCTATACATATAACTTTGATTGAGGCACAAAACATCCACTATTTCATACAGATTATTTTAATATATAAATAACTGTCTTTGGTTCATTTCTTGTTGAGTTATGATTGTTTGAATGAAGCAACATAGTGGAAAAATATCATTCTTCATAAAATGAGTTTTAAAAACACTGTAACTAGAGTTTTTAATGAAAGCACCTCAAGAAAAACAATTATAACTCCAGAAATATTTCGAATATTGACAACATCTTGGTATCGTTTGAAAGTTAAAGGATCAGAGAACATTATTAAGCAATAAAAAAATATTCGATATTTTGAGCGATTTTTGAAATTTCAAGTGTGTACATACACCTTAAGAAAAGATTTAGCTGTCTCAGTTTTTTGAATTCTTCTATTATTTTAAGATTTATACTCTTTTATTTTAAATAGAAGCTACTTTATTTTGAAATTTTTGCACCTAGAATGCCGACAGATTTAGAAGAATTAAAAACCCAGAAACCTTAAAAAATGGCAGATTTTTTCAAATGATCAAATGAAATACCTGGAAAATTTAAATTCCATGAAAATTTGTTTTATAATCAATATATAAAAATTGTGCTGACCAGGTCTATCTAAGTTATTATAAAGAACATTACATATCATACATACCATTAGCAATTTAAAATGGTTTCAAAACATAATATAGACTCGAAACAATTGTCATAACTGGAAAATTGGGCTCTAGGAACATGTTACCTTTTGAAAGTTTTAGTTGTTATATTTTTTGCAATTCCTCGATTATTTTCAGATTTCTATTTTTTTAATTATAATTATTTAAAATTTTACTCCTGAATGCTATCAAATTGTGAAACATTAAAAAGCCAGAAAGTTTAAAACGTTGACTTTTTAAAAAGTTTCGTCAGATGAAATACTTTTAAAATTCAAATTGCATTCATACCAAACTTATCCGAAGAAAATAAACATTTATTTTATAATCAATGCCTAATAATTGCATTGACTATGATTATCAAAGCACTTTACATATCATGCATACTACCATTTGCAGTTTACAATGCTTTAGATCACAATTTATACAGACAGACAAGTTTTGGAGGTTAGTGAAAATAAAGTTGATTTCATTACAATTTTGTGATTAAATTAAAGTATAAAATGTTTTAGTCAGTATTATATTTTATTTACTTAAACCAAACGTATAATAACTCTTTGCTACTGCAAATATAATATTGAAAACACATAGGTGTTACTTTGTTCTTTAATATAATTATGATCCTATTTTAATGATGGCATATGTGAACAAAACTTTATTAGATGTGGTTTCTTTTTACTATATATTTATAATTTCGAGTATTGAAAATTTTTAGTAGAGTTTCTATTTGCAGTAAGCAGTATTTAAGGCTTTTGTTGTAATTTTGTGGAAATGAGTTACAAGATTTCTTCGAAAGTTTTTTTTTTTTCTGTTCTGAGGCTTGAACGTTAAATTAGATACTATTATTTTATTCCAAAATGAATACATGAGCATTAAAAAAATACATATAGTTAAAAAGAGTTGAAATATTTTTACCTAAAAACTATGCACAATTACAATTAAACATTTGATTTATGAAAAACAAATTAAGTCGCGTTTAGTAACTTAATCAATTCTTGTTAAAAAAATAAGAAACTTTTTGACGTCAAAATTAAAAAATTGTCTTCGAATTTCTAAAAAAGTACTTTATTTTTCTTTGTAATTTAAGATTGTCTATTCTTTACTAAGCTAAATTTTCAATTTCTCGTCAAGTAATCATTTAAACCAATTTTTTTATTATTATTTTGAAATCATCTTAATAGGAAATTACAATATTAGCATTCAAATCTGAGCTATTTTTCATGTAAAACACAGAAAAAAGGATTTTAAAAGGTAATTAGGAAGCTTATCTTAGCTTTTAATCATAGAATTTTGTGACATTGATGACGTGTTTATCGATACAGTTATGAATGTTAATCAGCTGCGTAACAGTAATGATAATGATAGTTAATAGTGCAAATGTCCTTGATTATAATACTTTGATGATAAAGCATCTTAATTCTTTTTTCAATCTCAGCATTATTTTCATTAAAAGTTAGTAGTATGGAATACGGTACAATTAATCGCGAAGAAATTTCCATTTAAAAAAAAAGAAATTTTTTAATGATTATTGCTGTGTTATTTTCTAAGAATTTTTTTTTAGAATTCATAGGTCATAAATTAAGGTTCATGTTAACATTTTTCATGCAAGGCGATTTCAAAATAACAATGTGAAAAAATAACAACAAGAGATTATGTGTTGTATTTTCGAAACAGGATATCATATCTGAATATCACAATGTCTTTTCGTTTTCGAAGCTTTCAACTAGAATAATGCAAAATATTTTTGTTTAGATCTACAAAATGAAGAAAACATAATTTTTACAAGTTCCCTCTAGCATGAAATACACTGATTTGTCTGCATTGAGATTCAAATTTTCGACTCGGGCTGTAAGGGAATCCATTTGTGCCTTGCGAAAGGAAAAAAAAAAAACTGAATTTTCCTTTAATCGAATTTTGGCCCAGACAATTCAATTATTTAAGATAATATGTGGTTTTTTATTTACTGCAGACCTCCAAGTGGTCAAAATATATTTATTCAAGAGCAAAAAGTCTGAAGATCAAGAAAGACTGCAAAAAAGAGAAGAAGAAAAGTAAACTGACTATAAATTCCTTAAATATCAGATTAAATAAGCAGTGCCAAGAATTTTGAGCAGTCTATTTTCACACGTTATTTTTTACCAGTATCGGTAAAAGTTCATTAATTAATCCTTTAAGAAACTATAGGTAAATCATACTATTTGTTGAAGTTTGCCTCAAATAACAGAAGTCTTTGATTATAGTCTTTACAGAAGGTTATCGCTAAAATATTTTTTACAGAAATAAGAGATAGTTGTTATCGCTAAAAAATTGCTCAAGGTAATATTTGAAGTCCCCCAAAGAATCGGAGTTTTTTTTCATTAAGCGAATTTTGAAAAGATCAAATTTATCAGACCAAAAATCAGACTTATCACAACCAAAAAGCAGATTGGTAGTGTTAAGTTTGAATTATACGAAGGATGAGGTAAGACATATAAATCTAACTGCAACATCTACAAAATGGCTAAAAGCATATCTGATCTAGTGTAATCCTAGTAAAAGACCGCTCCTTTACGAATGTATAAATTTGGGGACCTATGGGCAATGGCTTGCTTCAAATTGATCAGCGGGCCACTATACTTTACCGAATTAATTGTTTAATTAGACTGCTGCTGTTCGTAATTGACAGAGTTCCAGTCCATCAACAACAAAGCATAATTTTCTGGAAAAGAATACTGGCCTTTGGTTTGATTGATGACATCTCATTCGACTAAGTTCTTGACCATTTTTGCTTAACTTTACTGCAGACTATTCATTTCTTATTATCCTATCCCAAATTATGCTATTTTTTTTTTTTGAAATTTGTCTCAATTTACAGAAGAATATCTGATAATAATCTTTACAGAATTTAGAAATCGTTATCGCTAAAACATTCTTTACAGAAATAAGAAATAATTATTGTCTATCGCTAAAAAATTGCTAAAAGTAATGTTTGCTATCCTCCAAAGAATTGAAATTTTTTTCATTATACGAATTTTACATAAATTGAACAAGAAGCAGACTGGTTGTGATATGCCAGAATTATACGAAGGATGAGGTAAGACATCCAAATTTAATTGCAACAATATCTACAGAATGGCTAAATACATATGTGAGCTAGTGTAATCCTAGTGAAAGATCACTCCTTTTCGATTGTATAAATTTGGGCGCCAATGGACAATGGCTTGCTTCAAACTGACCAGAAGGAACCAAATTAATTTACCAAACTAATTGTTTAATTAGATTGCTGAAGTTAGTAATTGACAGAGTCCTTCCATTCCATCAGCAACAAACTATAATTTTCTGGAAAAGAATTCTGTCCATCGATTTGATTGATGACATCTCATTCGACTAAGTTCGTGACCATTTTTGCTCAACGCTACTGCAGACTATCCATTTCTCATCATCCGATGATGTGCGTTTCTAACATGACCCGTTTAAAGTTTCCTTTCTATTTGTGAGTTACTCAAATATTGACTACCGAAGTCAAGCAATCTAAAGCGGTTGTGAATGCTAGATTCCGACATTTTGAAACTTTCACTGGTGGTACCACATTCATTATTGGTAATCAGCTTCTAAATTTCTTAGCCAGCAACATTAGAAGTCCCTGTCAAATCGTTGATAGTTTTAAACAGGAAAGCCTCCTGTCTAAATTCCATAATTCATTTGTGCTTTGTTCGTTCATTTACAGCAATGTCACAGTAAACAATACACCTTTTTTGCGACGATATTCATATTTGCCTTTGCGGTAGTAAATACTCTTTTTCCTTCTGCATGTTTAGGTTAACACCAACAAACACAATCTTCCAAAGTTGATGGTGAACAGGTAAAAGCACGCACGGCAGCATAACTATTCAGAAAATATCTCATTTTAAAGGCTAATAACAGTCTGGCATCTCTATAATGATCATCGAAAACTACTTGAAATTAGTGGAAATTTTTCGAACAGATCCCAATAGATATTTCTATGTATTTAGGTTACCTATTTTTCAAATGTGATCATCTTCAGTCATCTTAATCTTTATAAACAAAATTTTAATCTGTTAAGCAGTTTTATATAGTTTGAAAAAGCACAACAATACCTAAAATTATGAGTGGTAACAGATACATTTTAAAATAATATATGTGTGCAGGGAATGGGCACTATTGTCATTGTTTCCCACGGACTCTTTGCAATGCATCCACAGATTCAACTCGATTAACAAGCCGGGTTGCAGCTGTAGTGGAATGAGCTCCGAAATCTGTCATTCAAAAATTAATGAACTTACATTCACTTGACAAATGAGGAAGCTGGATCCATAATTCCAAACAGCTTGATTAATGAAGTGATAGACAAACATCTTCCTTACAATGACCACAATACATAATATTATTCTACAAACTCACAGAGTGTTTGCTCATTTTGAGTTTTACTTTTACTTGATATAAGCTTTTTTATTTTGTATTCCAACATCCTCTCACATGTAGCGAAATTGGGAAACTTAATCAAAGATGATTTACTCGAAGCTTCAGCGTCATTCCTACTTGGCCTGTGGTCAGATGGTTTGTTGGAAGACTTTTCCATTCTGATTTGAAAGTCCTTGTACTAGTGACTAAATATATTATTAAGCTTGACTATATTATTAAGCTTTTAACATGATTCAAAAGCTACATTCAAATATACGATATCGTACAATATGTTAATTCTAAATAGTTAATTTTTAAGTTGTATAGAAAAGGTTGAGTTAGGAAGGCTAAACCCAAACAAAAAGCTTCACAAAATAATATTTGGATAAATGCCATTGACTATATTATGTATTTACTATATTGTATATTTACTGTAATTCCTATGCTGTAGCTGATTAAACTACAGTGCGGTTAGAATCAGTTTTCTAATATGGACGAAGTTCAATTCCAGGGTGGCAACACAAACTATCATACTGAATAACTGAGCTGGCAACACGAACAATCATGCTGAATAATTGAGCTGGCAACACGAACAATCCTGCTGAATAACTGAGCTGGCAACACGAACAATCCTGCTGAATAATTGAGCTGGCAACACGAACAATCCTGCTGAATAATTGAGCTGGCAACACGAACAATCCTGCTGAATAACTGAGCTGGTAACACGAACAATCATGCTGAATAACTGAGCTGGCAACATCTCGTCTTGCTCTTTGACGCAATTACTAGAACTTTTGGAGCTCTATTTGAGAGCAATTATTCAAAAATTGTTTTTAAATAATTTATTAAGTAATAATTTTTAATATTATAATTTTAAATAAAAAAATATTTTTTAGTAAAAAGTTTAAGGAAGACTGAGTTTTAATTATTACACACTTTCTTTGAATTCTAAACTTCGCTTTTTGTTGATTCATTAATTAAAACAATAATTTTGGACACACTGCTTGCCATCGCTTGATTTTACTTAGCATTTTGTCATTTTGGTTGAAGTATTTTTAACACAGAAATTCTTCATCCCATGGAATATAGTTTTCTTCTTTAGCTACAGTTCTAATCAAAAGATAAAAAAATGAGTAAGTTTATCAAGCCTTTAATATTTATTGTCTTGTGCAACATTTTTTAATTTCTTTCGTTTCATTCAGAAGCTATTCTGTCAATTCTAATTTTCCAAAACTGATCATTCTTTAAAAAACAGGTCTATACTAGATTCTTGATCACATTACTGTTATTTCTAATATTTAATTAACTACTGATTATTTTATCCGCTTATTACTTTTTCTTCTTTAAGTGTGCATGCTTTAAATTGTTGCATTGGATTTTTATTAAATAACAACTACTATATTATTTGATTTATAAGATTAATTTAATAAAAGCTTCTTGATAATTGAGAAGCTTTCAAGTGAGTAATTTTAAATTCGGAATATGTAAGAAATATCGATGGTGTTTGGACATTCTGTGTATACATGGTCAAATGTCACAAGCTCTTGGGCCATGTTTTATTAAGACTAGGGAGATATGACCATGGGATATTTTATGTAATATATTTGCTTTATGAATAAGCGTGATATCAATTTAGCATAAGTACATTTTTCATTCTTTAAGTTTAAATCTTTTATGAGAGTAATGCTCAAAATATGAAAAAAATTATCATCAGAGTCCACTCTCTGTAGTTTTACTTACTTTTGCGTTTACTTATGTTGCTATTAGCACTTCTTTCTTTTCAACTAATTAGGATCTCAATCATTCCAGTTGCGGGTTTATGGAATGTTGTTCAACGCGTCTCATTTCAATGTAATTAATGAAAATAACATAGAAGAGCTAGTTAGTTTAACATTCCATTTTAAAGTAACACTAGGGTTTTTTTTTTTTTTTTTTGGCCCTCATAATTCTGAACCATGGTCATATGCGTAGGACGACAATTGAGCTCGCATCACCTCTCAGTATATCAACGGAAAGTCGCCTGGCCACGATGGATTTAATGTACACTAGATCAACTTACTTGGCAGCTCTGTGGTGGAATCAAATTTCGAGCCAGGAGCCCTCTGGTTCTGAAGCCGGAACCTTACCACTAGGCCACTGTGGCCAAAATGAGAGTGGGTATAAATTTTAATACACAAATCAATGGTGTGTTTTGTTTTCGTACGTCGCTTGGTGACTCTACGCTGTCCCATTTTTTGTGATATTTTCAATATTGTTTATCCAGGATCGCCGTTTGATAACGAAAAGAAAAATAGTTTTGTAAAAAAAAAATTCTTTTCGGTTGTATAATACGAGAATTATTAGTAATATATTATATGGTAATAACAATTTCATTCCGATTACATACACTGTATTTGCAAAGATAGCTTCATACATGACAATTTCCATTTAGATCTAGATCTTCCATCTTCCATTATAATTTCCGAAAGTTTTAGAAAATTTAATAATTTTCTGTAGATATTTCTCCTGAGTGTAGGATTTTTAAAATATCAATTTATAATCGACGAAAAATAAATGTTCCTACATTTATTACAAATATACTTGTGCACAATATCACTTGTATTGAACTTTTTGAGTTTTCAATTAATTTGTAATAATATCTCGAAATGTTTAGAGCAATATTGTTTTTTTATTAACCTTTATAGATTTTGAATTCCTCACTCAATGGGAACTCTTCTACTTTGAGTTCAACTTAGTTTTAGAATATTTAAGAATTTTCTATCTATATTTATCCTAAGTGTAGGATTTTTAAAATAAAAGTTTATTGAAAAATGCATATTTTAACATTTATCAATAATACATTTATGCACAATATCACCTGTATCAAACTTTTTGAGTTTTCAATTAACTCGTAATAAAATCTCGGAAGGTTCAGAGCAATATTTTTTTCAGTTAACCTCTCTTACTTTTGTTGATTTTGAATTCCTCACTCAATGGGAACTCCTCTACTTTGAGCCCAACTTTATCACTTCTCGCATCCTTCTAAGAAAACTTTCCGGTTTTGGGAAAGGAACCCATCAAAACAGAGGCTAACATATCATCCCAGCTGTTCTGAACCCTTAATCCTGATCCATTTCCCGGCACTTCATCTCAGAGCCAGTGAAAAAAAGTCGAGGAGCAGAGAGTAACCAAAAGTCAAGCCAAGATTGGGATTTCTTTCAAGGTACTGAAGGTTTATATCAGTAAGTGAAACAGCGACGAGCTGAAAAAGTTAGGCTCAACTTTTATTACCTGGACCTTTGCCATGAGTTTAGCTTTTATATCTTGCCCAGAATGATGTTCTTTTGGACGAGTGTTTTCTTGTGTATGAAACTAGTCTCAAAAACTCAGTAAAGAGGTTTAACTTTCAGCCTGCTGTGATTTTATAGATATCGAAGTTTAAATATTAAAAAGGAAATGAAAATATTTTTATTTTGAATTTGGCCTTTGAATCCTGTTTGAGAATCTATTGCGAATGAATGCCTCATATTTCTTCAAGTATCCGTAAAATGCTATTCAGAAATAAAAAATGGAAATGTAATTCAAATACCTGGAGAGAAGTTTTCTGTGGAATAAGTGTTGTCATTTGTAAAGACAAGAAATAATGAAAGTAAAATGTTTGTTTTAGAAGGTTATGAATCTTAAACATATAGAAAAAAATGAAAATTCTAGATCAGACAATAATAAGTAATTTCTTTCCATACATTCTTGGTGCAAAAAAATTATTGTAAATTAAACAAACTTCAGGAGCGTGGATTAAAATGATAAATAGTGCTGAATTTGTAATTGTACTTAATTGCAAATTTACAGAATTACAGATCTTAATTGTACTTGTATTATTTAGGTACTATTCTATATTCTTATTTTTTTTTTTTTGTCTTTCTCTTTATTCTACTAAGAAATTGCATGCAGTTTTTATTACTTATCAATTTTTAGCTTTTATTTACAGTGTTATTTATATGGTTTTTATTTACACTATTATTACATTGTAAACTACATTGAAAAATAGTGTTGAATCTGTAATTGTATTTAATTACATATTTACAGAATTACAGATCTTAATTGTATTTAATAATATTGTTTAAAGCTATATTATTAAGTATTTAGATGTTATTCTATGTAATTCTTTTTACCCTTCTCTTTATTCTACTAAAAAATTTGCATGCAGCTTTTATTACTTATTTATTTTTAGCTTTTATTTACAGTGTTATTTATATGGTTTTTATTTACACTATTATTACATTGTAAACTACATTGAAAAATAGTGTTGAATCTGTAATTGTATTTAATTACATATTTACAGAATTACAGATCTTAATTGTATTTAATAATATTGTTTAAAGCTATATTATTAAGTATTTAGATGTTATTCTATGTAATTCTTTTTACCCTTCTCTTTATTCTACTAAAAAATTTGCATGCAGTTTTTATTACTTATCAATTTTTAGCTTTTATTTACAGTGTTATTTATATGGTTTTTATTTACACTATTATTACATTGTAAACTACATTGAAAAATAGTGTTGAATCTGTAATTGTATTTAGTTACATATTTACAGAATTACAGATCTTAATTGTATTTAATAATATTGTTTAAAGCTATATTATTAAGTATTTAGATGTTATTCTATATAATTCTTTTTACCCTTCTCTTTATTCTACTAAAAAATTTGCATGCAGCTTTTATTACTTATTTATTTTTAGCTTTTATTTACAGTGTTATTTATATGGTTTTTATTTAAACTATTATTACATTGTAAACTACATTGAAAAATAGTGTTGAATCTGTAATTGTATTTAATTACATATTTACAGAATTACAGATCTTAATTGTATTTAATAATATTGTTTAAAGCTATATTATTAAGTATTTAGATGTTATTCTATATAATTCTTTTTACCCTTCTCTTTATTCTACTAAAAAATTTGCATGCAGCTTTTATTACTTATTTATTTTTAGTTTTTATTTACAGTGTTATTTATATGGTTTTTATTTACACTATTATTACATTGATAAATAGTACTGAATCTGTAATTAATTACAGATTTACAGACCTTAATTGTACTTGTATTGTACTTAATAATATAGTTTAAAGCTGCATTATTAAGTATTTAGATACTATTCTATATCATTCTTTTCGCCTTTCTCTTTATTCTACTAAAAACTTGCATTACGTTTTAATTACTTATTTATTTTTAGCTTTTATTTACAGTGTTATTTATATAGTTTTTATTCACACTATTATTTATTTACCTTTTATTCACAATATTGACTTATATACAAAACCCTAATTAATCTAAATAGATTCAATTCG
Source organism: Argiope bruennichi (assembly GCF_947563725.1). Lineage (NCBI taxonomy): Eukaryota > Metazoa > Arthropoda > Arachnida > Araneae > Araneidae > Argiope > Argiope bruennichi. The sequence goes on from NC_079162.1 coordinate 124,631,121, forward strand.
GATTTTTAACACATCCTCCAGTAACAGTTCTTTATTATCACTTTCTTAAAATCTGATTATCACTTTCTTAAAATATGATTATCGTTTTACTTGAATACAAAAGGATTTCGAAGAAAGCTTTGAAAGATCCGTTTCTCTATTCGTTCCAAAACCTCGAAATCAAATCGGAAATTCTTCGAAATTCAATTTTGGATCTTGTTACCCTTTTCGCTACTGCGTATTCGAATTATAGTAGAATATCGCGTGGGTTGAACGAAATATTGAAAAATAAATGATTCGTGATATAAAAAATTAATTCTTTTCAAAAAATGCTCTCGAGAACCGAAGGAATTTGTGTTAAAACGATATGATTGAAATTGCTTTCTAGATGATTATTTTATGAATTTTCATAAGCTCTTTTCTCAGGCGGAATTATTTACTTAAAAAAAATAACTGCGAAACTAAAAATAAAGTCAAATATATCATTTTCTTTTCTCATATTGGTAGAGAATATTAATACTATTTCAAATAATCAAGTAATTATTTTGAAAACCTAAATTTTTCAGGAAAGTTTAGTAGAACATTAACCATTTGTTGTGACAAGAAATTCATAGATATAACAGTCTACTTAATTCGCAGCGAGACTACACGAAGTATTTTATACCTTATAGAAATCGGAAAATGATTTATATCTTCTAAATGAATTGATTTTCAACTAGAGACTGTGCTCCTTCAAACTGTGCTCGAGCAAGCAATTTCAGTCGACTAGTCTTGATCATCATTTTTACTTCTGTGACAATTGACTGCTGACGTGTGTAGCACGTCGTTGGCGATTCCGTGACAAAAGCAGCTCGACGTGCGTGGCACGTCTATCCACTGCAAGTGGTTGAGAAAACGTATGATTTAGCTCTCTTCTTTCCTTTTTGAAAGCCTCTTAGCCCTCTCAGTCTGTACCCATGCTGCGCCACTGTAATTGCCTCCTCTGCTCATACAGTTATTGCGCTATTTAATTATTACAATTTCAGTTCTCACTCATATTGAAATAATTAGCCTATTCTTTATCACCCTACATTTAATTTCACTTTTTTGATCCGCTGTATTACTAGAATGTGTGATGGCTGGATGCATTTATAGCTAATAAGGAAAGATGAGAATATGGTATAATCCTGCAATCAACAGAACGGAATTGATTCCCTGTCCAGCTAGTTTAAAAAAAAGTTTTTTCTTGTTTCTGCCTACATTCAAATTTCAATTGACTAACCATTTTGAAATTTCATCCTCTTGTTATGGAAAATAAATAAAAAAAAGCAAATAAAAAAGTTAAAATTCTAGCGATATCATAATATTTAATATGAATGTGTTTCAGATATGACTCCTACATATTATAAGTAAAACCAACACAACGTAAATCAAAAGACTAAAATTCTAGCAAAATCATCATGTTCAATATAAATGTGTTTCAGATATGATACCTGAATATTATTAGAAAAATTAGATAAAAGAATCCTGAAAAATTCTTTAAATCTGAATAATCAAATCATATCTTAAACTGACGGATTAATGTTAATCGGAAATAGGTTTTGAATCACTCATCATGATCGCCATTTCTTTTCAGATTCGTAGAGATGAGCTTTTTTCCCCAATGTATCCAAAGCCTCAAGTTCTTCCTTCTGAAGCTGCCGAAATGGTTTTTAGAAAGCTCATTTTGAATAAAGTTGTATAGAAATGTCTTTTGAATGCGACTGCTCATAATCTCCTGGAAATTAATAGAACGAATTCCTTCAGAAGATCGGGGAACAACCATTAACACATAAAAGGTCTCTTGGGAAGACTGAAAAGAATTTGAAAAGCCAATAGGCAAACATATTTCATATATTGTCAAGATGGTAAGTTTTGTTGTCAAGACATAAATTTCTCTCGAGCTTTGAGCAAAGGAAAAGTATTCGGTAGATCAGGAAAGAAGGAGGAAATATTTTATCCAACATACTTCTCGTTTTTGTGAACGTCTGACGATAAGGGGTATATATATTTCTATATAATTTAAACAGTTTTTCTTTTTTTTCTGTGACAATATATCCAAATATAGTATTTGGAAATAAATGCATAAAATGAACAATTCATTTAATTTAAGCCCTTTTATATGTGTATATTTATTCTGTATACGCAAAATGCATTTATTATTTTTCTACTATTTGATGCATCGTACCGAATATTACAAACATATTTTAGACGAAAATTCAATAAATGCAACAAGCATTTGTAATTTTACTTTTATGTATCATGCAATATATAAAATATATATATCCAATCTCAATATCTTTGTATAAAAAATTCAACCATCCTTTTCATGAAATTTTATATTGCATTCTACAGTTAATACAAAATATTTGGTAAGACAATTAGATGGATTAACTCTCATTTTTGAGAATTTTAAATACGTTGCTTAAATTTAATTAAACTTGTGCATATCTTTGTATCACAACAATTGGCAAAGAAATTGCATAAAACAACTGAAATCAAAACTGTGACGAGTGTGTTAAAAGTTTATGAATATATTTCACATAATTGTAATAATTAACTTGATTGATTAACGGCTACACGTTGACTGAATTTGATTTGAATGTTGCGAGCCATCTAGCAAAAAACATCTAACCCACCAGTAATTATATAACAACAATTTATATTTTCATAATGTTACAGTAATGTTATTGTTTTATTTCAGTATTTAATAATTTCATTTAAAAAGTCTCGCTTTTATTTCATTTAAATTTCAGTTTTATTCATTTTATTACATTCATTATTTCTCTTTTATTATATTAAGTTATTGACCGATTCATTTTGTAGAATCTTTTATTAGTTAGTAAGATACTAAGAAATGATTTACTGTTATATTGATAATATTTCCTAGCTTATTATTATTATTCCCTATTAATTATATATCCTTATAATATTTCCTATTTATTCGCTTTCAGTTTCCTAAACAGCGAGGTATATTAAATTCAGTTTTTCAGTAATAAGATACTGCTCATATTCCTAGTTCTTTCCCTCCTCTCAGAGTCTCATAATTTCGAAAACAATTTTAATATATCATTTTAAAGGCGGGAGATAATATTTTCGGCGTATTTCTTGTATTCTGATAAAGAGCCGATAAAAACAAATTAATTATTTATGATTGTTTAAAGCATGAACCTTCCATAATAAAAACCCACATTTTTTTTATTTCAACTGAGCAACAACTAATATAGAGTACTTTCAAAATTGAAATTGAATATTTCCGAAACTATTATTATCAATAATTATTTATCAAGAATTTCATTTCTAATTTCATATTTTAATAGCAAGATATTATTTCATATTGGAAGAATCTTCTGAATATTTACTAAGATATCACTTTTTAATAATATTTACATATTACTTGCTGTTTGATAAATATTTATGAATTTTATGAAAATTTCTTTATTTTACTACTTCACGTTTATCTCTCTTTATTAAATGGCAGCGAATGAGTCCTATTGGTAGTGAATATTTATGTATTTATTCAATTTTTTTTCCAATTAGGAAAAGGACTGTTGATGTTTACAACATAGATGATGAACTTTGCCTTTTATACAATTGTTTAAAAAATTAAATTCAAAATATTAAATTATTACAAATTTCTTAGACGATATGGCATTCGGTTCTATTTTTCTTGCCTCGGTTATTACTAAGTTTCAATTTTTTTCATGCTAGTGCATAATTTCTAAATATAAATTCGATTGTAGTGGGTGAAAAGGAAAACAGAGAATAAAGGAAAAAGTAACTTTCTGGATAGTTATATTTTAAAGATCTTTGTAATTAAAATCTTATTTTTAAAATGTCTTGGAAGTAAAGGGTTCCAAACTTTATTATTATTTACATCTTAATCTCAAATTACTATGCAGTTTATTATTATTTATCTCTTAATCCCATTTCTTCCGCTGGTGTGGTGTGGAAGTTTGGAGAGGGGGGCTGCTTAGGTGACGTCCTCGACATCTGACGACGGTTCAAAATTACGAAGGTCGTCCCAAAATAACCCTAGTGTTGCTTTAAAAAGGGACGTTAATATAACTAAACTAAACTAATCTTTCAATTCCAAATTTCTATGCAGCTATTTCAAATTTCTGTTGCGGACGATCTTAAAGATAATTCTTAAATATTACTTAATCTTATCTTTATCTTAAGTGAAAAAGATTTCGAACTTTTCATTTGCAATTTAGACAAAATTGCATATAGATAAAATAACAAGAAAATGTTATTTGATAAAAGTGAGTATAGCTCTATCAATCACCAAAGCTAAAAATTAAAACACGATATCTCCAATTACTTACATTTTAAGAATAATGATCTTGGTAACAATCTGCTAAGACCAACTTTTGAATAAAGGAATTTGGTATCCCCAGAGAAACAATTAAACATGCATTGGGTGAATATTCCTATCATTCAATTGATGAATTTTCATTCAAATCCCTCATTTTAAAACATGAATAATACCTCAGTGCATTGCTACACGTTGATTTCAAACACAAGCCCACGTCGTTTTCGTTGAGCACAAGCATGCTGAAATCAGTTCCATTCAGTTGGTCCTTGTATTTAATACAGACTCGCCTATTGAATAATAATGTACTAGCTGGTTTGAATACACAAGGAACTCTCTAAATAATTTGCCGGTACTGACTTATTAGTAGGAGGAACAGAATCTGTCTAGTGCGAAAATTTACTATTCAAATTCGGAGTATTTGCACATGAATGCAAAAGTTATCCCTGAAGAGGGTTAGGCTTAATATCGTAACACTGTTTCAAGCAGTGATCAACTGATTTATTCGCTATATAACTAGACAAACAAGGTCCACAACCACAGTTCCGCATCAAATTAGCTCCATTGAAGTTTTTAGTGAATGAATTCGTGAATGCCGAATTGTGTTTCATGCTTCTACGTTAGATATTTTAGAAAATTTATTAAGCAAGCCAAAAGCATTTAGAATGACGACTTTACAAATTAAAATCTCCAAATGTTTCTGCACAGTTTGAATACATGAAAACATTATTCAAAATTGAATTGTTTCAATTTCGTAAAATAATACTATTTGCAAATTCTAATATGCTAAAAATGTTTTTCTTTGCATGAAATTTTAATATGAATGATTTAAACTACGTTGAAAAGTAGATTTAGGGCAAAATCTTGAATATTTTTTTATTCGATATTCTGTGATATTTAATTAAAAAAAATTTTTTTAATGCATTCTCTAAACACTTTTTTTTTTTTTTTTTTTGCAAAATCGTTTGAGTTTTGTTTTTGTTTTCTGTAATTTTTATTCAATATCAAAACATTTTTTTTAATAAAATTGTTTGGGTTTTGTTATCGCGTTTATTTCTGGCAAATTACATTAATTTTGTATATGCATAAATTGCATTTTAATGGCAATTTTTGAGGCACACAATAGAGTTACAAATCCTCAAAATATGCAAGATCAATTAATATCATTGTTTCAACTTCGTTACTCCCAGTTAAACTCCATGTTATGATACAGTTTACACATTGAATCTAGACATTTAATAGGAAGTTAAATTCTGAGAGAATGAAATACATATCGTTTAAATCTCTTTCTAAGTGGAACATTTCATTCAGGAGCCATAGAAAAGTCACCATATTCGTGCAGGAATAATGAATTCAAGAAGATTAAATTATCCAGTATATCTACCGGCATTCTCTGGCATATTCATTTTATTGAACGGATGCTTACTGGCTCTAATATGCAGTATAGATGCAGCAAATTGGAGAAGATCAAATTCTCTAATATATATTTTAGCTTTCTAGAATAATTCTCAGCCGTAATTGGAGATTCCCAATCAAAGCTTTTCGGAAAAGGAGTCCATGATGTATGGTTTACAGTATATTACAAATATAAAACTGCTATGCTATATATTAACAATATATACTGATATATGTTAATTTTTTATCTACAGTAGAAATATTTCAGCAGTAGAAATATTTTATCAGTAGAAATATTTACTACAGTAGAAATATTTTATCTACAGTAGAAATATTTTATCTACAGTAGAATATCTACAGTAGAATTATCAACAGAAACCTCGATATTTTTTGTTGTTGTTACTTACCACCGTTTTATTATGTACAGTCATATCATATCTCAATATTAAAGAATTCGAAAATTTGATAGTTTTCAAAAAGGAATTATTTTGAGATATTTATATGTTATTGTTTTAACTTATAAATGAGAAGAGATTTTAACTGCAGATAAAACTGAATTTTAATTCATTATCATAAAGATCTGAATAAATAAATTTTTTTCAAAGTAACAAAAAATGTAAAATTAGAACGATAAATCTCCAACAGTCGTATAACATTGGTCTTTTATTTAGTCCTTCTTATGGGACCAAATCATTAGTAAAATAAACTTTTAAAATTAATTTTTTAAATTTTATATTATACAAAATGAATAGAGTGACCATAAACTAAATTGACTCGTTCAAAGCGTTCTTCAGCTTTAAATAATGACCAGGCTGACCCTAAATCTATGCATATATTTTTCAAAATAATTTTTTTAATGATTTTGCATTCATAAATCGTTTCTAAAATTGTGCACTGACAGAAAGCAGAAAAAAGATGACAAAAAGCTGAAAAATCTTTATTTCATTTAAATAGCACCAGATATAAGAATCACCTTAGATGAGTAGTATGCTCTCAAAGTTGAGGAACAGTATATTCAACCGCTGACCTTTAAATTTTTATGTGAAATTTCAGATTCGTAGTGTGATATTTTCTTTTAGTTTCTATAATTTTTATAACTGTTAAATAATGTAATATTTCTTTTTCGTTCTCTGGATTTTTCTAAAGGAATTAAATGGTAGATCTGATGCGCAGTAGACACTACTTAAATCTGTAGGTTTCCCCAATGATTGATATAGCGAAGTCTTCAGTGACACGATCTTCAACGCGTGTTCATCCTCTCCCGGGTTAAATATTTTAAGAACCAATTTTTGATTTTTCGTATGTAATTGAAATCGTCAAAAAATTGAACTCGATATTTTGAAGAATCTTCACGTTTCACACCTCTCTGAGCTCGGAAAATGTCTGTCATTATTTCTATCTGTTTCTATTTGTGACACTCAGATTCGCTTTGAGCTAGACGGATAAAACTTGGTATATGGTGTTTTTACCAAATTTGTAGATTTCTACAAAATTTTGAGCAAATTCTATTCATAGAAAGTATGTCTATCCGGTTACTCGAATATAAGTTAACATGATAACTACAAAATGAAGAGATCTAGATGGATGAAATTCGGTACACAGATTTAACATGTATATTGTAGACACCTATTAAAATGTGTGCCATATACAACAGGAAGTCGGGCATCTTACAACCTGTACTTTTAGAATTACGTAAATGCGATAACTCAAAAACGAAATAACTTAAATCTGTCAAATTTGGTATTTCATTTTGTGACTATAATTGTATTCTGTGTCAAATTTTTGTTTCAGTCGGTTGGGTACCACAAATTCGATTTTGTGGTACTATTAAGCATATCCAGAGATGAATTGTCAAAAAACTCGCCAAGGATCGTACGATAGATTCAGTAAAAATGTTAAATTCATGCCAAAGGCTAATATTTCGTAATTATTGCATACCGATGCCGTATAAAGCGTTCCTTGCCTTTTCCAAGGCCAACCATTTTTTGAGGGGTGGGAAGATAACAGCTTTGTTAGAGAGTATGAGAGAAAATTTTGGAATGACCACTCCCGCTGGTTTCTCTTTTTATCCGTAGCTTATAGTAGTAATATTGACTTACATCACAGTTTTTTAGTGAACCGAGGAAATTTGCGAAGCAGAAATTTAGCAGCTACAGCATTGCTTATGACTTTATAAACAAACATTAAATAATCAAAGTAAATTCTTATCAATTCTTTACAATTTTTAATAATAAATAACATTATCATAGTTCATACGAATCATTAAAAGATTGGTTTCAACCATGTTCTCGTATTTATAGAAATCAGATTACTTTCTGTTTGCGTAAAGATTAAAAATATGTAATTCTGATAAAGCTTGAATAATTTTTTAAAGGAAGGCAACTTGTTAAGGATAAAAGAAACTAATAAAAGATTATAAAAATTTAGATATTACGTTTATTGTTTACTTAAAAATTACTTTTAATGCTTTTATAAATTTTAATTTAAATCTTATTGTGAAGAACACATTGTGTATGATAATTATGATACTGTCACCTGTCTATCTATTCATTGCAGCTACAGAATAGTCTGTGCAGACTGGTTTATTTTATGGTCACTCTGTACATGGCAGTTGCATTTTTCCTCTATTGCATAAATAAGTAAATATAAAAAAATTTCTCCTTGAATGTTTTTAAAAGTAATTTTATCCCTAAGTGAAACACTTTCTTACATCTGCTATAACCTAGTTACTAAAATAATATAGGTAAAAAATAATCAAAAACAAAAGTAAATTTGCATCATTTAAAGGAAAAAATAAATATACCAAGAAAATCGTTTTTAATAAACTAAAGTCTTAAAAATTAAAAAAACAAACAAAAAAACTCAAACGCTTTGCGTTTCAAATTATTGTCTATTCAGAAAAGCAGGAAGTTATTTTATTTAACTTGAAAAATATACAAACATTTTCATTGCTTGCATAAAAATTGAATTTTAATTTGTGTGTATATATAAAGTATACAACAATACCATCTTAACATATAATACTTATATATATTTTAAATGACGACCGTCATTGTTTCTGACATTAAAGGCTTAAAGATATTTCTCACACGTATTTTGAAACACCCTGCCTTTAAAAGAATATAACATATTTCGATTAAAACAAATGTATTATCTGGTTTCCTTAAGGGGCCACCAAATGCATGCTTTGGGTCCATTTCTTTCCTCATAGGCTACGCCTGCGTGATGCTAGGGGGAATAAAAGAAAGTTAAGATGAGACTGAGAAGAGAGCAGAAGGCTGCAAGCAAAAAGAAAGAGCCAAGGCGGATTATATGGATTTCTGCTCCTTTAACCAGACATGTGTCTCCATGGGAGATAGACAGCCTCGGCGTTTAGCTTTTTCGGGATTTGCAGCAATTATATATCAAGCCTCAAGGAGAAAAGAGAAGGGAAAGATCTGCTCCTGAAAAAAGTTGGGATCTGTCCTGACATTAAGCATTATCAAGAAGAGTTATAGCTGCTTTATTGAAGTGTTACTAACAGAAAACAGAAGGACCTTTTATCAGGAAACAGAAAGATCTTTTAAAGGGTTGAAACTGTTCAATTTCAGGTACACCTTCGTTTCTTAAGCTAATTTAGAGAGAAGTAAATCTCGAATAAAAAGAAGCATAGGAATGTAATAAGTTGAGGAAATAAGAAAAATAATAATAAAATATTGAAAAATTACAAAATCCGTTCTTAATTTAAAAATAGTATATCCTGCAACAACAAGAAAAATATTCTAATGAGAATCTATATTTTTTTATTACTTTTAGTAGGATTTTTTATAATTAAATTTCATTATTAACAGGTTCAATTATGACTAAATCTGCAAACTTTAGAAACTTATATTCTGCATAAGCATTGTTGAATAACGATTTCATAAGTTTAGGTGAGAAACTTCTATTTATATTCAGGAAATACTATGATATTTCTTGTCCTTTTCACTAGCACAAAGAAACCAAAAAGCATGTGGTCAAAACTATTTTTAATTTGTACAGAGTTAAAGAACTGTTCAATTTAGGTATACCTTCGTTTCTTAAGCTAATTTAGAGAGAAGTAAATCTCGAATAGAACGAAAGATAAGAAAATGTTGGTTGCGAAGTTAAAAACTGGCGTGATTAAAATTTTATTGTAAAATTATGTACAACTCTTGTAAAATTCGAATTTGGAAATGAAAAATGTCATTAGAGATCGATATTAGTTGCAACAAAGACAAATAATTAAAATGCTATACTCGGAAAGAAATTGAATGACTCCTTTAAAGAAATAATATGACGGATAAAATTTTTGTTTTTAAATTATATAAGCTATAAATAAAAATAATAAACATTATAATCCGTGTACAATGATTATGAAAAGGTACTTTTTTAGCTTTAATGGTTATTTTTATATAAAACTAGAACAGTGTAAGTTAATAATCCTGTAAAAAATAAGACTTACATTCAGTTAATGTTGATGATTTCACTTTCGTTCATTGAAAGTAATTTAATAGCAAATGAAATTTTACAAATGGGATTCATTCTAGAAAATTGTTGATATTTGAATGTGATAACTTGGGGTAAAGTAGGAAACTAAATTGAAAAATTCCATATCCATCAAACTTTAGTAAGGCAGTAGTTACAGAATTTCTAACAGTATTTCAAAGAGAGAAGTTTGAAATTTCTACAAAATTTTCCTGGTACTTTTTTTTTTATCAAGCATGATTTTTTATCAGTAATATGGTTTTAAACTGATTTCAATTAGATTATAAGAAAATAAATTTTGAATGGGCTTTAAGTAAAGAATTCCTAACAGAAATGGTAGCCACAAAATAATCCCAACCTTCTTGGAAATATACGTGTAAAATCATGGAATCGCGAATCATTTACATGGACTCTATACGCTCTTCACAATGAGCCTCATACACTGCATCTTCCCATCGTATTCAGAGAAGTGCCCCCCCCCCCCTAGCTGATTTGATTAGCTGATTCATCATTGAGAGTGAGGCAGTTAACCAACCCCAACACCAGTTAGGACGTCTCCAAGGGAATGACGAACCCACTTACTTATACAGTGACATTTCATTTTCATACTCGAATTAAACTCTCTTCATCTCCTTCCCAGCAATCTGATAATAACGGTTACCATCAAAATAACTCTACCTCTTTACGAGGATATAAATTGCTCACATTGATGGTGGTAAGTGTGTATAATCCGTCAGTGGATCTCATTTTGTATGGAGTCTCATTTTCTATCCCAAGGAAATATTGGTCACTTGCAACTTGCTTTACTGAAAAGAAAAATCAGGCAAGGATGCAAGAAATATGAATTCAATCACAAGAGTTATGAAATATAAGCCCAAATATATAATTAAAATAATAAAATAATTAGAAAAAATGAGTAGACAATAATGTAAAGAAGCTTATGAATAAAAATTAATTAACAAACCCACACACTTTGGACTTTCCAGTAGGCGTTTAAAATTCTTGATGGTAACATTTTTGGCAACTTCAATGGCAGAGAATGTCCAAGACAATAATAACGGCTAAGCAAAGTAAATAGATCTTTACTCCGATTCACTCGTCCTTGCAAAAGTTAAAAAAAGATCTCATTTTTATAGTTAGCTAGCTTCTGCACAAAATGATTATCCGAGGCACTAGCTTCAAAGCAATTGAGTAAAACACTGCCTCTTTTCTGAAAATATAATCTTGAATGATCTTACTTTTAGAGTCGCTTAAATTTTAATACTAATAAGGCTTAAGAAAACGTAGAATACTTTGCACATCCAAAGAATTATTTTTCTACTTGCATTTTCTTGAACACGAATAAAATTATATTTTCTGAGGATTAGGTTACACAAAGTGCAGTTAAAAAATAACTGAACTGTTTATGTTGCAACTGAATGAAAAGCGAGTCAAGAACAAACGATGCACATCTATATAACATGTCTCCATGCATCCTTCTATGAGCTGCCAAAGCTAAAATTTCGCAAAGAGAAAAAAAAAGTAATCAAAAGAAGCAGCGTGTTAGCTTAGAATTCCTTTTTAAACTAGTAAAATCTGTTACAAAACGTTTTTACTATCGCAACAAGTATATGTAAAGGAATCATTGCCTTGTACATAAATGTTTGATATATTCAAAGAAATTCGAAAAGAGATTGTTGGTGACCCATGTCCTGGTTCAACATGTCATTCCAGTATCAAAAGATGTGTAAACATTGATTGGTACTTAAATACCAAACCGTCAACTAACAACATTTCATAAATGTTTTATTATCCTACGTGAGTGGGCATTGAAACAATAGCACAATCTGTAGAAAACCAAAGCATGGGTCCTTTAATAGAATAATGACCAACCCACAATTCAGCGTGATCAAGATGTTATTTTTGCAAAAACGGGAACTCCAATCTAGTATAGCGTTTCTATTTACTCGCTTCCTTTTACCCATAGCGATTTCTTTTTATTCGTCATAGTTAATTCGAGAACGTAGATGCTGTGCAAGGAAAAGCGATGTAGATGATGAAAGGGCTTTCAGAAAATGACCTGAACCACTGTTGCGTATAATGGAAGTTCGTATCGAGCAGTGGACGAATCTACGTAGGAAAAACATTAAAAATCTAAAATATTTACAAAATTTTAAAAAATTAAAAATAAAACGGATTAAGGCAAAAATTTGGTTATTGTCTAACTTCGCTTGAAGTACAAGATACACTTATCACTTACATCACTGAAATAGTCTTCTACTACTTAGGCTAAAATATTATACTGCATATGTGCAAAATATTATACGATGTTGTATAATGCTACATTGTATTGTGATATACTTAATTCTTGAACATTTCAGCTTAGAGCATTTTAAATATCTCTATGTTGCTGAGTAAATGTGATTAAATGACTTCAGAAAAATCTAGAACACCGTACATCTAGCAACTAACCAAGAACAAGATGTTTCTTAGGATTATCTCAATATAATAAACGAGTAATAAGAAATCAAACAACATTAATCTTAGAATCATTGAAATAAATGGAGTTATCAGTTCCATCTCTCATCTGATTATATCCATAAAATGAGAAGCGGAAAATTCAAAGATTCAGATGACAAGTTGGAAGATCAAAGACTTCAAAAAGCAAGATTTCTATCTCAGAGAAAGCAGCGAAATTTCTTGCACTCTGAAATCTTTCCAAAACTCCATTACTTGATATCAAAGTAAATAGGACTATTTCTAAATTCTCTCAACCAGGCATTAGAAAATGTAGTAGATATTTCCTATAGAGATTCCTATTCGTCAGTTTTCAAATATAATAAAAGCAGAGGTAAGGAAATACTGTTTCAAAGAAATGGCATAAACTTATGAAATTTTTGATATCTTAAAAAGAACATTTCTTAATTGAAATAATACTTGTAAACAAGGAAAACAAAAGTGTTCAATAATTTGGAAGAAAACACCTTCCAAACTAAGTGGCAATGAGTCGTATTTTATGTGTTAAAACGGATTTTTTGAGGACATTTTTAATGCGTTGAACTTTTAATGCTCTTAATATTTCCAAACGCATTCAGAATTATTTACCATATCTTTATGTTTTGAATCCTATTTATTTTTTTAAAAAATTCTCATCAAAAGGCACTAATTGATTTTCCTTTATGGAAGTCTCCTGTATTGTTTAGTCATAAAATGTTTATTCTCTGGCCTTAACATTTTCTGAGTTAATTCTTTCATCAGATATTTTAGCAAAAGTTTATGAAAATTATCTTGTCCGTTTCTGTTACTTTTGAAAAAAAATTAATTGTTTGATAAGAAATAAATAACTGTTTCAATAAACTTTCCTAAACATTTGGTGAAATCTAGTAGCTCATGTTTATTTTATTTCGAAAAAAATGCAAATGAATCGTTTGCTGAAAAAAAAAGAACATTTGAAATCAAACCTTATTTTCTTAGTTATTTCTTAAAATCCTCCTTGAAGTGATATTCGTTTGTAAGGCCGCTCTTTATTTGTATGATTTTAGAATTTTAAACGTTTTCTCTGATTTTTGCCATCATAAATGGCTGAAAAATGTTGTTCGCCATTTTTTTCCATTTACTTCACACCTAAAAAATAACCTAATTATAAATCTTAGAGGAAATATTTCCAATTGAAAAAATTAGATCATTAAGGAATGCTAAAAGATTTTCCTAGATACTACATCCAGCGGATAATCTTTTTGCTTTTTGTCTTTATTTTGATATATAAATAATAAATTTAAAAATGCTTTTATTACAGTTAAATTTTAATGATTTTTTTCAATTCAAACGAATTTTTCAACAATTGTTATTTACTAATAACTCTAAATAATTCTGTGAAACTTTCCGTTGAAAAATACTTTGAACTTTCAAAAAATTCTTTGAAACTTTCCATTGCTCTTATACTATTCTGTGTCATGGTCCATAGTTTAAGCTTTGAGTTAGAATGAAGTACAAGAAATTGAAGGAATACCTATTCTGAAACAACATCAGTAATTATATAAAAATAGAAATGCATAATTGAATAAAAAAATTTCTCTTTTTCTCCATCTTGTGTGGCAATTTCTATCCCTACATTAAAGTTTGAATTCCTTTTTTCAGCGTTGAAATGAGTAAATGATTATTGAGAGAAAATAGGCTATATGCACATCCGATGAATTCAACGACTAAAACATTTTTTCAATTATCGCATTATGAAGTCGAGTTAAAATTATTCCGCTTCTCTGAAAACTGGATCAAGATGGATGAAGTTCATTTTTAATTCATTTTTGATAGCATTAATATATAACATTGGATTATGATCACGGTTTAGTTACACGATAGAAATTCACTGTAAATAATATTTCAACTAATATATAATTATTTTAATACTACATTCACTTTTTTTTATTTGTGTAGTAATGTTTAATTCCCTGTAAATGTAGAAATAATATGTTGAAAAAATTAAAGAAAAATCTTAAAAGCTGAATATAGATTAAAAAGCCCAAATAATTGAAGAAACAAAATTATAAAATATAATTTATTTTATTTATTAAATAATTTTTTTTTCATATTTTATTTATTTAAGATTAATAAAAATGTTAAAACTGTAAGTGATGTAATTATTCAATTAAGAACATTTTTTGCTAAATTCCCACACTCCCTCTGCATGAGTTGTCGTTGTATATTTCCAATTAAAGTCACCTTATTGTTAAGAATTAAATAAATGAATTACAAACGTTAAAATCCTTATTAAAAATTGGGGTATTGTCTTTTCCGAGATATTTGCACGTTTCAGCTTCTATCAAATAAAAGTTTTATTCCGGCACTGGGTGAACATTGTATATGTCTTCAAGGTCAACAAATATCTTCACTTAAGTCGCATATAGAAATGAGCTAAGTGAGAAGCCGCATTTCTGATTAGACCACTGTTCAAAACTGCGAAGTATATCCCAAACAACTTCCCCATTCTAAGCCAAGGCGCTTATCTTACAAATAAAATAAAACGAAGCTTCTAATAAAACCATTTAGTTCAGATTTGATAATTTCTTGCATGTGGTTTCAAGTAATTTTCACCCTTATATATTTGATAAGTATCAATGCTTTATCGGAAAATATGAACAAGAAATTCCGAGAAATTTTCAAGTGTACTTGATATTATTTCAGCTCTATAAACAAACAAAAAATGAAATTAAGACATTTGTGGCAGTCATAATATTTAAGAAATGTTCAAATATTTTCGAATATGCATTTTCTGATTAGAAAATAAATTATTTCATTTTTTTTTCTGGTTCGTAGCTTAAGTGCTGTATCAGAAGGAGTATTCAAGTCTTGGTAGAATGAGTAAAAAATGAATTCTAGTAAGGGCATGATGGGAAGCGCAATTCACCCTAAAATGTAATGCTGACACAATTTGCAATCTATACTTATATATAAAGCTCAATGTGTGTGTGTGTGTTGGCGCTCTACAGAAAAGACCATTTGACCTACAGTTACCAAATTTCGTACATGTATACCTTGGAGGTCGGGAATGTGCACCTGGGGTCCCTTTTTTAAATTTTTAATTATTAATTAAAAACTAACTTTCCCTCCAAAAAAACTCTTTTCATTTTCCCCACACGCCAAATGAGTATGGGTTCAGTTTTTTTTCCCAACAGTAATGAGGCTAGGCTTAAGATTTTTCGGCTGATTATTTCAAACGATTCTGTTTATTTTCTTAATATTTGAAGCATTTAAAATTAAACATTGTTAATAAATCGATCTTTCAGATTCCTTCTGAAGTACTTTTGAATTAAAATAAAACAGAATAAAGGAAACTAAAAATTTCTAATCTGCATAGCGTTACCCCAACTGGCGTAGAAAAACTCACGCATTTGCGTTACTGTAACTGGCGTTGAAAATTCACGCATACGCATTATGTTCTGATTGTTGACATGACAACCTTTATCAACGGATGATTTAAATTATTTTTAGATTAGTTGCATACTTTTGTAATTAAAGTGTATTTATGTTAGTTATATATTTTTTGTATATGCTTATAGTTTTAAGTACATCGTTTTTTAAGTAGTTTTTTTAACCTGTTTTCAACCGATTATTTTAAACGATTCGTTTTATTTTCTTAGTGTTTGATGCATTTAAAACTAAACATTGTTAATTAATCGATCTGGTAATGATGCATCTGAGAAAAGTTTGTTGACAAATTCTTGAAATATTACATATATTAAGAAAGATATTTTTAGTGCCCATAAAGTTTAAATGCTCAGTGACTGTTTTCAGTAATCATACTACAAAAAAAAATACTTTGTTTCAGTAAAAAAATTATTATATTAATTGCAGATTAATCCTTTTCACTTTAATTTAAAGTATAAATTCTACGGGAGCTAACAGAAAATTAGAGAGATACATATTACATTATGACTGAAGGCGTTTATAATATTATGAGTGAATTATATGACTATCAAAATTTGAAGTTTTAAAATATTTTGATGAAGAAGCTATTAAAGTTGGAATTGCATAAAATATTTAATTATTAAAATTTTAACGAACATTAAGATTGGCGAACCGGCTGGTCGCCAAAGGCGGCTAGTATTAAATAAAAATAGAATTTTTGAAGATTAAATAGATTAACTTTTTGATGAACCAAAATTTCTTCTTTATTAATAGCGCAGGCGTTTATGTACAGCTTAAAAATTGAAATGGTTTTTACAGAATAGGTTTTACATTGATAATGTCTTTTTCATATATTTTGATACGGAATTCAATGATTTCCTGGAATGGAAAAGGAGTCAATTGAACCGTATTTTTTTAAATTGTAACTATAGAAAGAAGAATAACATTTTTGTTGAATCAAGCTGAATTTCAATGACCGCATAAAATTTTCCTATCGCTCTTCATTTATTTGAGCTAATGCACACATACTATAACTTAATAGTATAGGTTTTAAGCACAATATTATTAACAGTGTAGCATACCCTCTAGATATGTACATCTTCTCGTCATTTTAGAAAAGACTTTTTCAATTCGAAGAAACCAAGGCACTTGTGATATATTTTGGTTAACACTGCGAAGGTGAATGCTTTTATAGAGTCTCTTTTAAAATGAAGGAGATCGAAAAATTGTTAATATATCCTTTTGGTTTCAGTACAAAACGCTCCTCGGCATTTACGTAAAGACATTTAAGTTCTGAAATATGCATTGTTCATGAAATAGTTCAAAAAGGTCATATTCTTTTTTGTAAAAAACTGTCGATATATGAGAATAATGCTACTATAAAAGACTGCCTCTGATTCTGTGAAATGTATGGCTAATGTTTAGTTTAGGTGGGGGGAAATGCTGCTTCAACAACAGTCACTTTTTTTTCCTTTCGCGTTTTTGAGCCTGCATATTTTACTTTATCGAAAGTTCTGTATTGCGAATTTATGCTCATGGTTATTTTGAGAAAATCGTTTTGAGCAGCGCGTTGCTAGGAACTCATGAATAACGTATTACCTTTCAGAGTTTACGCTTGCTTACGGCTTTTCTTCTGCAAACATTCAAATCTTCGAAGAGAAAATGTACAAATATTCAAATATTTTCCCCCGCGCGGAAATCACCAAAATAAGTTGTTCATGAAGCATGTGTTTCAGATTTCGGCTATGCAATTACCAAATGAGAGAAAGATTTTAATTGCAAATAAGCCAACAAATAAATGCAGGATGCACTTGGGACGAAATATCCATTCCAAGTAGAAATCGGGTGAAAAATATGAATTTTCAGTCTACAAGGGAAATGGAATAAATTCAACAACTCTCTCAAGCGCACTAAATCGAATTTTTTTAATGCGTTGTGCTAATATTATGAGAGTTAATTTGTGCTCGAACTTTGGAAACGAATGCTAGATAGCATAGCGTAAAATGAATGCTAGAATATTTTCATGGCTGATTTTTATTCATAGCGAGTTCGATATGGATTTCAATTAATCTAAAGGCTCAAACTAAAGCAGTCGCTTTGTATTTCTAATGATGTAAAGCTTTGAAAGTTTCCTAATTTTTTTTTTTTCAAAAGCGGATGAATTTATGAATTTTTTAAAAAGAACATTTTATTATAAAGAAGATATAAAGTAATTCAAGTAATTCTTTTGAACATGAGTTCTAACTGAAAAAAAAAATAAAATTCCTCAAATGATATAATTTTTCTTCCTTCTGCAGATCCAGAGAAAAACTATGAGATCTCTGAAAATTTTATTTGTCATGGTGAATTTCTTTGATTTTAAAGAGGAAAAAAATATTCCTTTCAGACAGAGACGATTATTCTTTCTTTACAATTAATGTCAACGATGAATATAGATAATGACTGATCCTAGTACTTTTCTGAAATGTCTTCTGAATACATATTGAATGTAGCAATTTTTAAAAAGAAATCACTAATAAATGATTTACTGTATCGCAGTTATTGAATCAGCTTTGAAATTGTGATTCAAATATGCATAAAAATTTCGTCATTTTTTTTTATTTTTTGCTTTTTAAAAGTACTTATCTCGTGAATCGTTATTGACCCAATAATTAGAGTAGAATCCATTCCTGAAGTGTTATTTTTTAAAATTAAGTACAAAATACGTATATTGTCCGAGTAAAATTGTGTATTCCGTTGATTATAGTGAAATTTAAAAGTTTAAACGATCAAATTAACAAAAATGAAATGTAACGGGAAAAGCGTTTTCCCCGCCGATTCTACGAAAAGAAAAGATATCACAAGAGCTTGAGTTATCTTTTAAAATTTCTCTGAAACTTCTGGGTATTTTGAAAAGTAATATTATACTTTTTCAATTTTCAAAAATTTAATCGATTGTTCATTTGATTCCTTTAGAAATTAATGAAATCCATGGTGTAAGGCGAAAATAATTTGTCATTTCGAATAGCATATACTTTTCTAGAAAAACAATTTCTTTTCACTGCTACCTTCTTCAAATAATCAGATCTTCTTTCATCAAATAAAATCCATTTATCTGATAGATAAAAAACATGATTCTTGAATCTTTTGACTGCATATTTGTTTTCCGGCTCACAGAGATTTCAATTAAATTCGTTGTTTCTTATTTTTATACTCTGCTGCATTTAGAAAATACATGAAGGTTGGACTGCATTTTTTGCATCTATTTTATAAGAAAAAATAATGCTCCCACGCAACATTTCAAGGAAATTCGATTAAAATACATTTGTCGAGATATGAAATATCGCATAAAATTAATTAAATTTTAAATAAGAATATCATCATTGACAAAAAAATTAAATCTACCACCATGTAAAAAAAATAAGTAAAATTAAAAATACCAATACGCACAGAGTTTTACCGAATAATAAAATTACAGAAAAATTTTTCATCTTTTTTTCTGAATGTTTACTAAGAGATCATTGAAATGATATACGACAAAACCAAATATTGTATACACTTTTGTAAATAATTAATTATTATTATTAATAATTATATTATAAATTATAATTAATTATTGTAAATAATTTGTATACACTCGTTATATTATAATATGTCAGATTTCTTAATATATTATAAATTAATTATTTTAGAATTAAAAAATCCCACTACGCATTATTTAAGAGTTCTATTTCCCTCCCAAAAATGAATAGTGATATAAATATTTATTTAAAAACTTAAACAATTGATATAATATGCATGACATCTGTGAACTTTCTTAAGAACATTTTCAATACTATCAACTTATTTTATATATGTTTCATTTTTTAAACATCTTATAACGGCATTCTTCAATATCGATTGTTTTATGATTAAATAGATTATGAAATTCTTGTAAACGTAATTTAAAAATCAAACGAATATTTATAATAAGGTTTTCTTTCAACTTAAAGCATACTAAAAATAATTTATTCAAATGAATTAAAATAATAATGAAAATCAAATGATTTTCATTCCCCTACAAACACATTCCATACAATTTTGTAAAACTACTTTTCAATTTTTTTTCTTTTTTCTTTTACTATCATAAATTTTGAATCATCTGGCGTCCTGGCATAGGGTTAGCGTGTCTCCCCCCTGATCTGGACGTCCCGGTTCGGACATGGTGGTTCTTCTGTTGTGTTCTATCTGTGAGGTGTGTGAATGTCCCCCCCCCCGTAAAAAGGGGTTGTGCAAGCGAATGTGACGCATGAAGTAGCTAAGTCATACTCTTGGCCCTAGTTGGCGCTACTGAAAAAACAAGAGAAGCTCACTCGGCTTAAATCTCTGACAGATAACTGTCAGCGGGCTTGTAAAGTGACATAAGTCACAACACAACAACATTTTGAATCAAATAGAGATCTTGTAACTTACAAAAATTAATTTAATGGCATACAATACTTCCCAACCTGAATATTATCACATCAAAATTTGAAACGAATTCAAGTTAAATGAAAGTTGATGACAAATCTGAAGTGAGTGCTAGCAAAGACAAAAAGTAAGCTTATTGGAAAATACTTAATTATATTTGTATTTCGAGACCTCTTTTGTGACTAATTTCCCACTTTGTGACAGATAAATGACCTTCAGCATTTTAAGAAATAGTAAAAGTCCATTTCAAATATAAGCAACTACATTTATTTCATAGAAGATTTTTTCATTTTTCCTGATATTTATTTTAATGTCAGCTTGCTTTGTATAGTAATAGAAAACGAGCCTGTTAAATCCCTATTTGGGTTACGAGACACGTCGATCTAAGTACATAACTGAGTGATTTTTTCAAGCATTGAACAAAATAGGAAACATTTTTAAACTGTAATGTAATTAAAATTATGTTATATCCCAATAATTTTCGTTAGTTGTCTTTCACCTGTTATCATTTGAGGATGTTAAACATATAGAAAGATTTAAAATGCGCCAGGAAGTCAAAAAAAGTTTCGCTGCTCTTTTTTTACTCAATGTTTACGAACTTGATGATTTCAGAGTGTTACTTTTAGCAAACTAGGTTTTCCATTGCTATTAAACTCGCAAAGAATAAATTTAATCAGAGGAAGAGAATCATAATTTTCTCCGAAATATTGCTTCTTAATTTCATAAATAGTAATACAAAAACTAATTCAGCTTTAAAGAAGTAATAATTGTTTTCACAGAGTTTGAACTACTTAAACGTGTGTCTCTCGAGAGAGAAACGATTAGAATAATCTTGTCAGAATTTTCCTCTAATAAAATGCAAAACATTTCAACTTGCATATTTATATGTTTACAAATGTATTTCTTTTGTATAAAAATATATAAAAAAATATGAAATGTATAAAAAAGATGTAAATAGAAATATTCGATTAAGATCTAACCTGTGATTAAAACTTGTTAAATAGCTTCCCATAAAGCATGAAAAATAATTCACAATCCTTGAAAGGAATTTATTGTGAACCTGTGTGAATAAAGAAAATGAAAACATCTTTTTTCGTGTATAAAAATAAAAACAGTTTTCAGGATTTTTATTAAATCTAATCACACTATAGGATGTTAGAAGAATAATGTGTTTACCTCGTATGTTCTAGTGGACAATTCTACGAAGTAGGTGAATTCTTCAGATATCAAAAATAGTGCTCATACATGTGTGTATGTATATATGTATAAGTATGTAATAATATCTCTCAATCTAATTTTAAGTTTTAATTAATATCCTAATTTTTAACCTAATTTAACCCATATTAACTTCATTCTAAAATGTGCTCGTATTTCCTGATCCAATTCCCACTTTTTATTTAATTAATTCTGCAAGCACTCTGAAAACTGCTGAATTCAGCTAGCTTTCATACTCCAAGTGAAGGGATAAAAATCCTTAATGCTTGCCTCATTCTTTTTAAATTTCCCTTTCTTAAATGGACAATATATATATAGGGCGTTAGTATACTCGATTATTACCAATGAGTTCAGAATTCTATCTTAGATACGTTCAATTATTTTTATAATTATTTCAAATTAAATTAATTTACAACAATTTTTAATTAATATAATATTTACTTTTTATACGAAAAACAAATTTAACAGTAAGATAAAATGAATTAAACAGTAAGATAAATATAAAAGTAACTTTAATATGACAAATATTATCTATAATTACTCACATCATAAGAAATTTTTTTAACTAATTCTCGAAATCATGTTCTACTTTTATGAAGTTTTAATAACATACAAGAACCAGAATGATAAGTGTCAAAAGATAATTGGAAACAAAATAAAATTTGACATCATGCACAGTTAGTAGGATTATTTAAAAGAGCAACCTTTCTTTAAGATATCTATTAGAAAAAAAAATCTTATTTACTTTCAAAAATATAATTATTTCATCAAAAATTTGGATAGTATATAAAGCAAATCGGATCATCTTATTCAAAATAGCGATGACAATTGATGATAAACAATTTTCTGTATTTTAATACAGCCTTCGCAATAACCTATTCTTGAGCAGTTCTAACAAATATACAGAATTCTGCTTAAGATTTACTCACCTGTCTGTAAAAATAAATGCCACATGGCATAAGAATTTCAGTCACTTTGTACCACTTCTTTACTATTTTCTTTCGATCAGTAAACGCGGGATTATCTGCTTAGGTATTTAATAAATTATCATCAGCTTTCCGCAATTTCCGGAATGAAAACGGTCTCTTGGAGTAAGAACGAATAATTTGTTACTTTTAAGAGCTAATAATTTAAATTTTGTGATGACTTTAAGATAAAAAAGTAATTTAAGTTGTTATTTATTAGCATTAAAGATGTATTTAATATTATTTAACCGTTCGGGTAAGGAGGAAATTTTAACTATAAAAAAAGTATCATATAAATAAGAATTTTTTTTGCTGAAAAAATGAGTAACATTTTAATATCGACTAATGATAAGGATGAAAGTGTGTGTAGATGTGTGTTAACTTTCTACAGGCTAGGCCGTTTGGCATACTGCTACTAAATTTGACTCATGTACACCTTCGCGGGTGGAAATGTGATCTCGGAACGATTTTTTTAACTTTTTAATTAGAATCTTAATTAATTAAAATAAAACTGAATTATGTCGTTTTCCATTTACTTTCTTCATAACATCCGGAAATATTATTGTACATATATTATTTTTACACAATTTTAAAGTTTTAAAAAATTGTCTTTTTAATTACATCAACTTAAAAGTCGCTTAAATTTTTAGTGAATTTTGGCAATATTTTAAGAAATATTTTTTTACCTAATTTCTAATAATAGATTACATTGTTGCCTTGAAATTCAAACCATTTTCATTGTTAACCACATATTAAATCACGTGTTTTTTCTTCTGTTGTTGAAAGCTAAAGTGAAGAGATTTTGTTTAATATCTATATAACTTATAAGACAAATAAAAATGATCAGTCACAATATCGAGAAATTTAGAAGATATATGAACCGAACAATTATGTTTTTAACAGCGCTATAACGTTATGGCATTTTCTCCTTTATAAAGTTCCTCGTGCGCTATAAACAGAGCTTAAGTAAGACAGTTAAAATAACATGGCTTTAATGTCAGATAACTTAGCGGAATCATGATCATGAAGTTTTATCTAAACGATTTATCTGAAATCAATTATAATCAATATCACCTGTAAACCAGCTGATTACCTGAGGCGATTTGTTAAAAATATTTGTAAATTCTTGATTTAATTTTGAAACAGTTATTAAAAGACGCATTTGGGATCAAACCACCTTGTCTTCCTGCTGAGTAGCTACCATTTCTGCTACTTAACTGCTGAGCAAAAGAGAACAATTATTCTTTTTCATGCCAGCTTAGGTGTCGTCTTCATCGTTTAGACGTGGTTCAAAATTACGAGGTCCATAGTAAAATAACGCTAGAGTTACTTTAAAAACGGGCCGTTAATATAATTCAACATCTACAATATTGCAGGTTTATCACTGTTCGGTATGTTACCTGAACTAAGTCATACCATGTTTAAAAGTTAGAATACATCTCGTATGAGCAACTCAAACTGGTTTCGATTTTTTTTCCTACGATTTCATTCTTTACTTCTTAACTATTTTGATTCCACTACTATCTAAGTAGATGACACTTTCCATTTCGGGGATGTGATGTCCTATAGTTCAACTAAAATCCCACCGAGCACCTTAAAGTGTATTTGGATTATTCATGATTTTTATAAGGAATTAAGACAACTTTGAATAATTGCCCAAATTCCATAACAAGGAAGAATAACAAGTTTAATACCATCGAAGAATAACAAGTTTAATACCATCGAAGAATAACAAGTTTAATACCATCGAAGAATAACAAGTTTAATACCATCGAAGAATAACACCATCGAAGAATAACACCATCGAAGAATAACAAGTTTAATACCATCGAAGAATAACAAGTTTAATACCATAGAAGAATAACAAGTTTAATACCATCGAAGAACAACAAGTTTAATACCATCGAAGAATAACACCATCGAAGAATAACAAGTTTAATACCATCGAAGAATAACAAGTTTAATACCATTGAAGAATAACAAGTTTAATATCATCGAAGAATAACAAGTTTAATACCATCGAAGAATAACAAGTTTAATACCATCGAAGAATAACAAGTTTAATACCATCGAAGAATAACAAGTTTAATACCATTGAAGAATAACAAGTTTAATACCATAGAAGAATAACAAGTTTAATACCATCGAAGAACAACAAGTTTAATACCATCGAAGAATAACACCATCGAAGAATAACAAGTTTAATACCATCGAAGAATAACAAGTTTAATACCATTGAAGAATAACAAGTTTAATATCATTGAAGAATAACAAGTTATACTTCGATGCACATATATTGCATAAGGTAGAATATTCACTACCATAAGCAACACCCAAGTGTCATACTTACATTCTGATTGTACCTAACAATCTATCTACTTAGAAGATCCCTTCTCTACTATAATTAAGATATAGCAAAGAACGGATCATCTAATTATGACAGGTGGTCCGAATATCTGACTTGAGCCGTGGCAATGAACGTGTTAAGGGGTTAATTTTAATAAAACGACAAAATAAAGTTATTACATATTACTATCAGCTCCTTCTTGGATAGCTAATTTTGAAAGTCAGCCGAAGACAAATAATGATTTGACAGATTTAATTGTTGCTTAATTTTCAGAGGATATAACTCCACTGCATGAAACAATAAAGGAATTGTTTCTCTGATAGGAAAAAAAAAACCAGGTAATAATTCAATCAAATAATATGAGTTTGTGGAAAATAAGTCCTATTCTGCTTTGTGGGAAGATCAGCTTGAGAAGGATTTTGTTATTCATAAATATCTTGTTTCCAGTCTAACTGGAATATATTTGTGCTCAAATGAAAAAATGCTATAAATCACTTTTGCTTCATAAAAATACTTAAAGCTTTATTTGATGGAAATTTTAAGATTAAGATGTCACGAAGAAACACATAAGCTGTTTTGTATGATCAAATAGATCAACAATGAGTAGATATCATTACCAATTAATCTTTGAACAATCGTTTCGATGTAAAAAGTTATTATGAATGCATTGGGAAAAAATTAGAAATATTAAAAATTATCTTTTGGCTTTTATGAATAATTTAATTAAAAAATATTTTGTAGGGTTAAATTCAATAAAATGCCAAACGTTTTCGACATGCATTTTTTTCTGTCTATTTCATGTTAAACAATAAATTACTGTCAATTTATATAATTTCTTATTTATTTTTAGTGAATTTTAAAATGAAGAAAAGAATAAAAATCGACTTACAAATGCCGAAAATAGCGTTTCAGTTAAATTATGTTTTATCGAAATATCTAAGCACGTTTAAAATAATGCATCTGGAACATATATGAATCTTTTGAATACTAATATTAATGAAACAAGATTCACATTTAACAATGTATGCGGACTTGCGCATTACTGCGTGCAAGCATTATGCGACTTCAGTTATGCAAATACTTCTCTTCATATACATCAAAGCTGTTGAATGCGTTCGTAGAACTTTGGCAACCACATATAAAAGGTTTATTTCTAATGCGACTTCATTTAAGCGACTACTTCTCTTCATATACATCAAAGCAGTTGAATGTGTTAGTAGAACTTTTGCAGCCACATATAAAAGGTTTATTTGTAAAGCGACTTCATTTATGCGAATACTTCTCTTCATATACATCAAAGCAGTTGAATGCGTTCGTAGAACTTTTGCAGTCACATATAAAAGGTTTATTTCTAAAAATGAGAGATTTTCTATTACTAGATGATTATTAAATTCAGCGGGAGTAGTAACCCCAAAGCCTTCTTGCATGCTTTCCGATAAATATTTTATCACCTCCCACCGCATAAAGTCTTGAACCGTGGGTAAGACCAGTAATATGTTACATGGCATTGATGAACGATAGTTACGAAATACAGATCTTTTACTAAATCTAGCATTTTTACTGGATCTATCTCGAGAATATGCGTTTTGGACGTCTTTTTGACAGCCAGTTGACACAAAAGTTTGACATGAATCTATAGTTGTAATCACAAGATAACAAAGAATTTCATTGATTTAAATCAGTGAGGTTTATGAGTTATGGCGTTTGCATAGGTGCGAAAGTACAGACAGATAGACAGTCAACCATTCGACGTGTTTCGTTCAAAATTTGATAAGTATTTATATTTTAGATGATAAATCTGTGCACCAAATTTTATTTATCTACCTGTTTGCGTTTTATAGTTATATAATTCAATTGTAGTGAAACAGCTGGACATACAGCTTACATATCAATGAATTTAGTTCAAAATTTGATTGAAATCAACAAATTTGGTCGTCAAGTCATATACCAAATTTTCGTCGTCTAGCTCAAAGCGTTTTTAAGTTATTGTGTTCACAGACACACAGGCAGGCATAGTGATAAAAATGTGTTTCTAGAACTCAAGAAGGTCTGAAATGTGGAGATTTTTAAAAATCTCACATTATTTTTTTTACGATTATAATACTTTCTGTATACTATGCACACAGTAAAGTTAAAAAGAACAGAAAACAACTAGTAACAACTAAAAAGTCTACAACAGCTAGCCAGAAAAACCACTGTATTTATTATGAAATTGATTTGTATATTTTAAAATTTATTTGAAACGTATATATATATACATATTTTTTTGTAATTTAGAGTGATTATTAAAGAATACCCAAAATATATTTAATAATCCAAGACAATGGCATCTATATCAATGTGAATTTAGCATCCAAGATAATATAATCTTTTAACGTAGCTTTTAATATTAAATTTATTTACATATTTTTTTTATATTACAATGAACAATATTAGTTAGTCTATATATATGCAGATTAAAAGCTTATTTTATGTTTATGTACAATATTTTGTTTACATATGAAAACATAATAATATTATCAAATATAAAATACTAGCTTAACTTTAAATGAAATATAATTTTAAAAATGACATATTTGCAATAGATTTAAAAATCTTTACAATTTAGAAGTTATTTATTTTATATATAAGATTAAGTTTTAAATACATAAAGTAAAAGAAAGCTAATTGTTTTAGAGTAAATCTCAGCAAACACTAAAGAAATTTTGTTCTCCAAAGAGTTGAAGTATATATGAAGTTCATGTACTATAAAATTCTTTAAAAAAATACGTTTGAAAATGCATTTTTGTTTTGAAACATGCTTCGAAAGTATAATTATTCATCAGTGAAACAAGAAATTTTAAAGATATTCGGGATTATTAAAGTCACCTTTTAAAAATTTTTCGAGCATAAAAATATTCCTAAGTTTAATTATTTATTTTACATGAACAGTTTCAGAATCTTAATTAAGAATTTCTTTGCTCTGAGAATTCAACTAATGGAAAAAGACTTTTTAATAAGTTTATTAAAAAAAAGCCTGAGTTTTAATTGAAATTCTTCTTAAGTATTAACTTTTCGCATATTTTCCTCATATTGATAAGAAGTAGCAGATTTACTTTTTTTAGCTATTCTTTTTTAAATTTTGTATTACTTCAAATTCAAAAAGAGCTGCCTGAATAATAAAAAAAAGTCATGGAATCTTTTCTTTTAGACTTGCATTGATACGTATTTTCTGAATCTGACTTTTTTTTTTCACTTTTGCGAATTCTCAGAATGGAACAATATTTATTAGCTTTCAAAATTTAATTTTTTTATAAGGGTAAATTATAATTTCGAATATTTTTTTTCTTTTAAAGAGCAGTAAACTTTATTTAAAAATGCATTTTTGTTTAAGTGAATATTTGGATGCATTATTATGAAGTCAGTAAAAACCTGTAAAAAAAATGTTAATTCCTTATAAGAGATTTCAAAACAGGCAAGAACAAATCAAATCGATTTTGAAACTACATTCTAACATTCATGGCTAGTTGAGAAGTTTTCTTTTCATAATTTAAATATTTCACATTTTTCTTTTAGTATCATGAACCATAAAAGCTAATGAATACAGAAAAAAAAACACTTAGTTCATTTTCTTATATATGATACAAATTAGAAGTATATTTTTCGCCCATCTTGTGATTTTGAAAAGGGTTTGAAGTCAGAAACGCTTATTTTTCAATGTATTCCTTTCAAAATGTTCGAATTTTGCCTTTGAATTGCATATGTTGAAGGGTCCATTAGTTTCATATATTATCAAAAAAATCCTGCATTTATAATAAGTTTGTTTATTTTTGCATATGCATGTACATGGAGTTCTTAATTAAAGAACTGGTTTTCAGATCTCTGCTACATAGAAAATACTGAACCAAGGGTGACATCCTTTCATATCCATTCTATTTTGAACCATGGGAAATAGGGAAAAAATATCCCTCTAGCAAGAGTAAAAATTTCGCAACAAGCTGAATTTGGATAGTAAAATAGACATAAAAACTAAGTACATGAATGTTTTATGCCGTTGATTACAATTTTACTGGGGAATTTAACCCAGAAAACATTTTTCTAGAAATTTTCTAGAAAAAATTACACAAGTCTTTTCAATGCCTACAACTTATCGTTTTTCTAAAAAAATTGTGAGATTTTTGAGGATGGAAATTTTTCTCAAATGCAGCTAACATCAGATATCTGTTATTTTAAATGGCTTGCATATTCCAGAAATGTGAATGATTTAGTTAGTCTACATAAGAGTCCATAAAACAATCCATTCCAGACAGATCGACAAATACATTCCACATATTGCAGTCGACAGTGTTATTTTGAGAATAATCAGGGTATAAAGTGAGCAAGGAACATATCGAAGACCTTTTGTGAACTAAACTATTAAAAAATATAAAATTATGGAAAATAATCTGGGAATCGAAAAGTCAGGAAATAAATTTCAATGTATAAAAATTCGGTTATATGTTGAAAATGAAATTACCTGCATAAAATTGATTTTTATTCAGAAATATCCACTAAATTTTATTAATCATATGAAACAAACTTTAATTTGTATACCTATTTTACTGCCCAAATCTATCTTGGATTATGGCCTTTGTGGGAAAAATAACATTTTTTAATATTATTATTGATCAATTTTATGTATGGAAATGATGATTTTTATTCATAGAATGTCTTTATATCTGAGGAATGTATTTGATACTCCTATTTTGAAATACCACTTGATTTTTCTCCTGCTCTGTTCTTTATATGGTAATCAATAATACAATTAAATATGCTGTAAAAATTTTGCCAGACACACCTTTTTAAATCAATAACTTATATCTGAATGGGTTAATAAAATTTAATTATGGTAATAAATTAACATAATATACAAATTTTACAAACTTTTTATTTGCTCTATGAAGAAATTGATATATTTAATATGTCTTTTGGTATTTTTAAGATTAAAAGTTACAACTTTTAAATTCATTAACGATTTTCTTAATTTTAGTGTGTTCTTTATAGTTATTCAATGGTTTTAAGACTTAATGTTGAAAGATTTTAAATACTTTGTCTGTTCTAAATGGTCTTCATATTAACTGTATACAAATTTTGCATTCATATTACATTTCTAATCGATCTTGAGCTTTGTTTCTTACAGCTTTTATTTTTGTGTGTTTTTATTCTAAGTGGTTTATTTTGTGTGTGTGTGTGTGTTCTTTCAAATAAATAATTAAATGAAATTTATCATTGCTTAAGTAGTTTATATACAAAATGGCGTTTCTTTACTTTAGTATTTTTTTGCAATTGAACTCTAAACATCTATAATTTAATTATGATTCCCCTCTTTATAATATATTTATTTAAATTTTTTACCTCATAAATACTGTATGCGTTTAGGATTTTAAGTATTATTATTCCCTCTTAACACATATCATAAGAAGAAAGTTAGGGTCCAAAGTAATGTGAAAAGTATAGAGATTGATTTCACAAATAAATGTCGAAAATAATTCATGTTAAAGGTACTTTGCATTTAAATTTTATTAGAATAGTGATATTACTTTATAATGACCTTTAAATTTCGGGTTGATTGCAATGCTTCATCAATGTTGTATGAATTTTTTCCAATGAAGTAGGAGAGTTCTTAGGAATAATAAACATTCGGAAATCTTTTAATTTCAATAATTCACAGACAAAATTTTAATTAAAGAAATTACAATAGCTTCTTGTACTATATCATTCTTTTATCAAATGAATTTATATTTTAGATTTTTACTATTTATTTAAGAATAATATTGATATTGAGGAGGAGCAGATTAAAAACAAAAAGAAGGATTACAACTGGCTCTTTTTGATAAATACAATTCTGTATTTAAAAAAATTAAAATCTCTCTCTCTCTCTCTCTCTCTATATATATATATATATATATATATATATATATATATATATATATACTGAAATTTTTAACTTCGATTTATTTCACTTCCGATGCATAATTTATACAATTAAAAAGCGGTAAGAGATACGTCAGTCTACATCACGACACAAAAACAGATTTTCCCTTCAATGGTTTTACTATGAGATTTTGATAGGGATTTCTTTGATACTTATCGATTTAGGCAAGGCCATTTTTAAAAAAATAAATGTCAAAAAAAATTTTTAAAAATATGGAAAGCATTAAGGATTTTTATCCCTTCGCTCAGAAGAAACGAGAACCTGCTGAATTCAGCAATTTTACAGAGAGTGTGCAGAATTAATTAAATAAAAAGTGGCAATATAATAATGAAAATATGAGTTAAATTAAGATAAAAATTAGACTTAAATTAGATTAGACACACACACACACACACATATATATATATATATATATAGAGAGAGAGAGAGAGAGGGAATAAAACGCAAACAAAAAAAGAAAAACCAAGTAAAATTTAACAACAGAAATAACAAATAAAGTAAAAACCCAAAATAAATCAGAATAATATATATATATATATATATGTGTGTGTGTGTGTGTGTGTGTGTGTAATCACAACTGTTTTTATCAAACACTCATGAATCCACATATCTCAACTGATTTTATCAATTTATATATTCAACAGCATAAAGATTATTTAACAAGCAATTCCATTCCTGTTTATCAGCACCGTATTCATCCGCCTCTACTAACAGAAATATTGCATGGTACAAAAACTGTGTTGTTTCGACAAGCTTTATTACTCCCTTTGAGTGAATCCAAGCGTTTAATGTAAGCTCCCGTTTCGTAGATCTCCGACGGAGCAGGTGCCAATGAAAATCATGTCATTAAACATAATTATTCAGGCTTTATCCGCAGTCAGTGTAGCGGGCTTTTCATAAGACCAGCGCCATTGTTTCTCACTGTATCGTTCCTTCTCCGTATCCATGCGACCTCGTAGCTTTATGCGCAACCTGCTCTCACTAGGAATGGCTTTATACAATGCATGGGGAAACCAGCAGGAGTAGTGTCCCGAAATCTTTTTCGCGTACTGTAATAAAGGACGCGTTTCTTCCCAACCAAATGAAACCAAAATTTGACACAGAACTAAAAGTATAGTCAGAAAATCACATACCAAATTTGACATATTAAAGTCATTTCGATTTTGAGTTACCACATTTGCATGCTTTTGAAAGCACTGACTGACGAACGTTCAAACTCTTCTCTTTGTTTATTTGTTCAACTCCTTGTTGGATTTGGCTCAAAATTGTACAGGTGTCTACAATGTAGATTTAAAATCTATGTACAAAAATACATTCGTCTAGCTCTCTTCGTTTTGTAGTTATCGTGTTAACTTTATTCGAATAGACGTACCTACAGACTTTCTGCTCAAAATTTGATAGAATTTTACACATTTGGTTTAAAGACCATATACCAAATTTCATCCGTCTAACTCAAACTGGTTTTGAGTTATCTTTGCCACAGAGAGACATAGTGAAAAAATGTGTTTTTCGAACACAGGAAACTGAACACAAGGAACACGTGGTGATTGTCAAAATCTCGAATTCGATTTATTTTATTATTTATTATTTATTTATTATTTTATACTTCTTATTCGAGAAAGTAAAAAAGATGAAATCATTAAGGCTTAGTTGAATTATTTGAAATCAAATTAATTTTATTCGCATTCATTAATTGAGTAAAGCTAATTTACAAAGTGTGCTCATTCATTAAAACGGCTCAGACAAATCTAGACACCAGTTGAAACGATAGCGCAATACAGAGCACAGTGCGATTGAGAAATGGAATAAAATACAAGAAAAGAAGTATAAAATGAAATCAAGTACAGAAATAGGAAATAAAAAAGGAGAAAATGTATTTTTTTGAATAATTTAATAATTCTAATCAAACATAAATTATCTTCATTTATATGGTGTGAGTGCATGTAAAAGAAGAGTATTAAAGTTTCCATGTCTTTGTAACTATGCTAAACATTTTTTTTTCACTTTCTCTTTTCATGACAAAAATAAAGTGAGCACTGAGAAAAGAAAACGTGTTTTCATGTTTTTATATTTTTTGCCTTGCAAATGCTTTAGTTATTTTCTGATTAATTTTTAAATCTTTATATAACGAATACAAAATTTTTCATCATGAGGAATGGAAACAAAATTCATTAAAATGAATAAGTCATTTTTTATATTTTTATAAGTAATTGTGATTTCTAATTTAAGGATGTATCTAAATAGAAGGTGAATTCGAATGCATTAATTGAACTTTACATTCAGGTATCTCTGACACATGCAACATTCTGAAAAAACAGGCAAGTTCCCTGGAAGATGAAATGCATCTCATTGTTTTAATTCATGTTAAAAAGATTATTTGAAATCTTAATTGCCTAGTTTAAACTTCCTTTCCATTCAATATAGAAAGATAATTTAAATTACTCGAATTATCGCCAAATCATAACGAACAACTTTTGTAGTAATAATTTTTCAATAACTGATATCTTAGAAGTTAAAGACTGAAACGTGATTTTCCATCTCAACTTCAATTATCTTTTAACCTTATCATGTGGAATCACAATGAGAAGCTCTCATCGATTCAATTTTTCCCACCCTCTTTCTTCCGCATAAATTTAACTCATATGAAATTACAGATAAAAATGGAGGAAGAGGTGCATTTTTCTTTTCCTGATATTTTCGGACAAAAAGAAACGATATTCACTCTCTAATTGGAAGACAGGAAATTTTTGAAGGAAATGATTTGAGATTAGTCAAAATATTCATTTCAATTTCGATATCCTCTTACATTTTTTTATATAATTTTTGCAATGCAACTTCTCTGATATAATTTTTATACCAGAAAGTATCTTTTTTTATACAAAAGTATGATTTTTCTGTTATAATTATTATTCCAATATCGATTTTTGAAACTGAATTATATCTCAGGAGATATAAATGTTATTGTTAATAAAAACATTATCATTTAAAACCGAATAAGAACCTAAATAGCTCAAATGCATTTTTGGAAACAAAGCATTGAGGACGAAAACAAAATTCCAGCTTTACTGAAAGTTTTATAAAATTTTACTTTAACTTTTAATTTACTAGACGTATCTCATTTATTTATAAATTTAAATTATTAGTAAATATATAGAAAAATTGTTTAAAATCCTTAGTGTTGCTTTGAAAATCTCTTTGGGACTTGCCTTTCATTTTTTCATTTGGTCCGAATCATTCTTACACTCCATATTGTTTGAAGCATTAAGCTGCCGGCAATTCTCCGGCAGTAATACGCTCATTTCCACGTATTTTAAAACTCAAATGGGCTCTAAAAACACTTATTTTTTTTAAGTGAAAGAAAGAAAAATAATAGTTGAAATAATAATGTTAAACAAAAGTTTTCTAACTTTATGTAACGAAAATACGTATCTATTTATAATAATAAAAAAATAATAATATTTTTCAGACTTACTATTGACTTATATCCGCCATACAGTTATCTCAAGCACGAGGATGGAATGTGGAATAGATAAGCTGGCTTCTATTTCCAGTTGGTTGCGCAATAGTGGAATTACAGCTGGTAAACATTTGACACCCCTTCCTTGTTAGGATCGATGCTCGTTGTTAAGCTCGTAATGGAGACTTCGTTGCAGTTCCTTTATCATGGTCTACAGCCGACCCGTCATTCAAGTGATATCCAAAGATTAGATGGGATAATTCTCTGTGGTTGCGTTGCACCTGCGTATGAAACGCAATCAGATGTGTGATGAATATCCTTCCAAAACCATTTAATTTAAGGCTTCTGAAACTGGGAGGTACCTCTCTTAGTATAATTTTGAAAATCTAAAAAGGTTCTTTTCTTCCCGATCCTTTAATATCTGAAAGTAAAGATAGTTAAGAAAAACATTTTTAAATATATTCTTTCATTAAAATTTACCAAATAGCTGGTTTTAACTGAATTTCCTTCGGTGAATCCGTCATTGAATCTGTCATTTTTCTTTTTTTTAACTGAAATCTTAGGACCACAAAACAGTTATCCTGATGTTTCAATTGCAACTTTAGAATAGCAACTCAGTTTTTCTGATGTTTCAATTGCAACTTTAGAATCACCACACAGGTTTACTGATGTTTCAATTGCAACTTTAGAATCACCACACAGGTTTACTGATGTTTCAATTGCAACTTTAGAATCACCACACAGGTTTACTGATGTTTCAATTGCAACTTTAGAATAGCAACTCAGTTTTTCTGATGTTTCAATTGCAACTTTAGGATCACAACACAATTATTCTGATGTTTCAATTGTAATTTTATGATCACAAAACAATTTTTCTGATGTTTCAATTGCAACTTCATGATCACAACACAGTTTTTCTGATGTTTCAATTGCAACTTTAGAATCACAACACAATTTTTCTGATGTTTCAATTGCAACTTTAGAATCACAACACAGTTTTTCTGATGAATATGGGGTCATAAAGATTTTATACACTCCAAAAGGGATCTCGATTTGATACTTTAGAAAGCATTTATTTAGAAAGATTTGTTAAAGCATTTGTGTGCCTAATTGTTACGATATACAGCCCCTAAAACTTTGTTATATATCATTTTGATTTAAAATTTTTCGGCAATAAGATATAATTTCATCTTTGGGTCTCCTGAATTTTCATAATTATAGTAAAAATGTGATACAAGAATGAAAACTATTTTAAAGAAATATTTTGACGGTATTTGGTGTTCTATCTATCCATTATCTAACATTTAAAATTAATTCTAAATAATTTAAATTTTTGAAGTCATTTAAGTTATTAAATTTGTATAAATTATTAATTAAATTAAAATTTAAATTTGATATGAGTTTTGATTACAAGACTTTTGCGGTATATTTTTGCTAAGCATGACTAAATTTAACAGGGGATTTGTTCATTCGATTATTCCACACTTTCTTCGTGATCCAACAATTCCCATCCCCATCTCTGTCTGAGTTTCCTTGTAGTTATCATTAATAAATCGATCCTTTTCCATTTTTAATTGCAAATTTAAGATTACAACAGAGATTTTCTGATGAATATGGAGTCATAAATATTTTATCCACTTCTAAAGGGATCTCGATTTGATTTATCTGAAAACATTTATTTAGAAAGATCTGTTAAAGCAGTTTATATCTAATAGTTAAGATTTACAGTCACTAAAATTTTGTTCTAAATTATTTCGATTTAAAAGTTTTCGGTAGTAAGATATAGTTCAGCTTTGGGTCTCCGGAATTTTCATAATCATAGTAAAAATGTGATATAGATGTAAAGTTGAAAGTGGAAAAGAATGAGAGCCATTTTAATGAAATATTTTAACTATATTTAATGTTCTATCTATCCATTATCTAACAAATATTTTTTTTTAATTCTGAAACATTAAAATTTTTGAAGTCATCTGTGTTATCAAGTTTGTCTACGTTATTAATTAAACTAAAATTTAAGTTTGATATGAGTCTTGAATACAAGACTTTTGAGATACATTTTTGCTAAGCATGCCTAAATTTAACAGAGGATTTGCTTATTCGATTATTCCACACTTTCTTCGTGATCCAACAATTTCCAGCCCCACCCCTTGTTGTCAGACGTAATAATGCGGATAGTGTAAAAAATGAGGTCCGATACGCATCTGATTTTTTTACCTGAAAAAAAATTGTGTTGCTGTTTCGAACTGACTCAACTGCTAAATGTTTCAACTCCAATTAAGTCAGGAGTAAATTTTTTAGCGGCCTCCGAAAGCAATGAAGAAACACGAAGCAAGAAAAAAAATCGACATTTTATCCCTTTTATAAGATACCATTCCCCTCTTTTTTTCCCTTCTTCATTATATTCAAATTAGCCCCCTTTCCCCTGGTTGCTATGGATGGAAACAATTTAGTAAGCACAAAAAGCCGTGCAAATCTGACCGTTATTATCGGAGTAGTAATTTCAGGGACTTAGAGGTAATTGCTTTCCAGGGAGGACTATTATTAGATCAAATGCTACTATATGAACGTTTGGGGCCTTTTTTAGTTTCCCCGATACTTTTTTGCATCCTTTGCTTTCTCAATTTTTTTAACTGTTTATTTTCCTTTGTTAGCAGTGCTGTCTGCGAAATTGCTTTTCCTGCCCGTGATTAATTTTGGGGTGCTTTTGAAGGGGGTGTAAACCCTCAGTAGCGACGACTTTTCACTTCCGAAAATCACGCATCCACATATATTCTTTTCGGTTTCATGTGAAAACTTGAAAATGTTACATTCGTCCCTGCAAAGAAAAATATATTTTAAAAGCTAAGAGAAGAAAATAATTTAAAGTAATTATTACGATGCAACATCGTAAAAATTCTTACGAGAATGTTCATGAAATATATTTTATTACTTAAGGTGAAATCGACCAGAGCTTACAGATTTAGTTTCTTGAAAATCTGTAATTAATGACTTTAGAGGGTAGTGTTAAACTGGAAGTTTATCTTGTGTTTTATGAAAGAAATTTCTTCCGCTGCATTTAACTAGAGAAAATTTTTTACTACAGTTTACAGGAGAAACCTTTTTGCAGCAATCTTTGAACATTTCTTTCTTTCTTTCATTAATTAACAATCTTTATTTAAGTATTAGGTGCTTGCATGTATTTTAAGCAGCGACATCTATTGGTAAACATGCGAAATATCTATATGAATGACAATGGTTTTGGGTTTTAACAATTTACTATTATTTTATTGTTATCATTTTAAAAGTTTTCGATTTAGTATTATTGAGTTATTCAATGTATAAAGACCCCAATTATGGAAAGCTCCAAATTGCATTTTCGACATTCATTGCTTTTTATTTGTTTGATTTAAAGAAATCTGCTGCCGAAGCCCCTCAGACACTTTTAGATACTTATGGTGAATGCTGCTCCGTCATATTTCAATTGTCGGTTTTGGTTTCAATGATTTAAAAGTGGTGATTTCGATGTCAATAACAAAGAACGGCCTGGAGAACCAAAAAAATTTCGAAAACCATCATTGCACAGCTTATTGGACGAAAATGGGAAAAAGTTGTAGAAAATGATGGAAAATATTTTGATTGATATATATTGTACCAATTGTTCTCAATAAATGCCTTTTTAAAGTGAAAAAATGATCAAAATACATGCAGGAACCTAATAATTAAATAAAGTCATATGTATAGAAAATTCTGTCTCTTAGCCGCATTGACTTGACATGAAAGATCATAAAATTGAGAATCATGCCTCATCCCCTGAGGAAATTTGTAAGTTTTATCGTCACTAACAAATCAGATCCATATTTTTTGCATGAAAAATAATGCTTAATAATGAACAATAATGCCTGTTTTTTTAATGATGCACCATGGGTAAAACGCAACCAATTTGAAACAAACAGGAAAATCTTTCACATGAACTCCTTAAGCTGCACTGTTTTAACCCTTTAAAGGGCCATTTTTTTCTAGTCATATTATGTTAAAATATTTTTAGGCTTGAAATTAGAATAAGAAAAGGGTTTCATTTAGCTTATTAGATAAATTTAATTTGATAAATTAATTAATTTGGGTAATTAATAATTAAGTAACAAATCAAGACACATCATTTTGTCTGAGATAAAGAACTGAAGCATCTAAGATTCTAACTTTCTAAAAAAATTTGTCAGAACTTATGCCAACCTACATAATTTCATACAAAGATTGATAAATTTGGTGGGAAACATACTTCCCACTGCCCTAGAAAGGGTTAAGTGGTGTTGTTTAACTTGACACTTGAGTAATAAAACGAAGTATATCCAATGACAAAAAGTATTATTGTTAAAAAAATGACTCAATATAGCTAGTTTAATACATAGTAATAAGAGTTATTAAAATTTCAAAACATTGATTGTAAAAGACTGATAAGAAATTTTTCTTCTATTTATGACTTATAAGTGCAGAGCACGGGTTTGGAAATTCAGTTTGGGACGAAACTTTGTATATTCATAGAATTTTTACGGTGTTTTCTTATAAAACATTCCAGTGTATAAGGAAGTGAGTGAATAATTGATAACATAATTCTGTCATTGGAAGCATAAAACAAATCATGTTTACTAAATATGTGTAGAAAATTTTTTAATTTTCCTTTATTCTTTTACATGCCAAATTCAGATAAAACTTTTTTAGGTAATTTTTATGGATATTTCACTTTCTAATGCTTAAATGTAAAGACAGCCATTATTTAAAAAATGAAACTTTTTATATATGGTTTTTATGACGTTCCCAGTTTCAATCATTGGCCACATCTGACTAAGCTCGTTACACTGGGCACAAAAATTGAATTTAGTCACAATCAGACTGAATAATAAGCAAGGTAATGGAAAAAATATTTTTATAACTAAGCACAGATATAATTTGAATTGAAAATTTATAATTCATAATTTTTAAAAAACATAATTTTGCAAAAAAATTCAAAAAATTAAATTTCATAATTTTACTTCAAGTTGCACTGAAAAATCTTTCAAATACAGCCTTTAATTACACGCACTACATTGTAGTCTAGTTTTCTTTTCTGTAGTATGCGTATATACCTTCAGTTGTTGCTACTACTACAGGGTAGGATTATCGCTCTCCCGCTTTGATGTAAAAAGTTCCCTCTTTATCCTGACTGATGTCTATCTTTGATCGTTCTGTATGGATAGGCATCAATACTATAGACATTTTGGATAAAGGAGACTGTACCTTTCAATAAAATTTCTAATAAGAGGTTGGCTATCTACGTTGCGAATGGCTGTACGTAATAGCCACCTGGCGACAACTGCCATGAATAATGATTTGTAAATAAATTTCATACGTCTTTTTATTGTGAAGTTATGACGATATATTCTGAACATCTCATGCAACTTATCAACTCCCTCCATATTAGAATTGTGCCCATGAATCAAATTTCCTAAATCTAGATATACTTTTCCTTTTGTGGCATGAGGATATATTTTATTTACTAAGATCGGAAGAAATGAAAGCTATAATTAACTTTACAAAATTATGTTTCAATAGTACGTAAATACTAATTCATCACATTTCAATCAGTTGCTTCAGTTTATTCAAGAAAATAAATCTTTTTCGCCTAAAGTAAGGATTTTTTTTAGAACAAAGGGGATTCCCCCTTCTGAAATATAGATTATTCTCATTTCTTATTCTTTTTGGTGGGAACTCGTAAGATAAGAAACTCTTTCTTTCACAGAATCATGAGAACTAGATAATGTTCCAAGCTGGGAATATGGAAGTTTAAAGCAATTATAATTTGTATTATTATATCTTAGGTTCTATTAATAATGTGATTTTTTTAATAATATTTAAAGTTTTTTAGAAATTTTAGAATGATTTTCAATTTTAAAAGAATTTTTATATGGAACTCAAGTAAAAACGTAAAAAAAAGCTATTTTTATTAACTTTAGCGCATTGAATATTTTACGGCTAAAACAAAATTTTGGTATCAAAAACTCAAGCTATTTTTCAAATATAAATAACCACTTTTTTAAATGAATATGAAAGAATTTCCATCTTTAAATAACTTTTTAATCTTATGTCTTCACAATTTTGATTCCCAGTCGGTTAATAAATAATTACTCAGGTACTTCTGCACTGATTCTTAATTAAGGAAATGCTTATGTGTTTGAATTTACATTTTTTTAACAAGAAAATATTTATTCTATAATATATTTTAATTTAAATATGATTGAATGTAATCATGTTATCATTTGCCAAAATTCTAACTTCTGTAATTAAAGGAAAACAATAATAAGTAGCCCAAAAGTTTATCCATGTTAAGTTCAGTGAAAAAAGTATCTATTTAATCCTTAATAGTGTACAATTTACATTGTTATTAGATGTGGGATATCTATGTTCTCTGTGGAATGTACTGAATCTAAAGAAACAATCTTTTCAAATGAATCATGTTCGAAGAAATAAAAAAGAATGATCGCTTTAAATGCAATTTGCATTTAATGAAACAATTCAGATCATAATTTGCTTTATTGCATAATAATCCTTATTAAATAGCTTTTTTAATAATTGAATGCAAACGGAAATACCCATGCATTAGACAAACGATTTTATTCCCAAGAACCATAAAATATCCTTACAAGTTATTATACTATTAGATGTTGGATATCTATGTTCTCTGTGGAACGTACTAAATCTATAGAAAAAATTTCACATGAATCATATTCAAAGAAATCAAAAAGAATGATTGCTTTAGATCCAATTTTCATTTAATGAAATAATTTAAATGATAATTTACTTTATTACATAATAATCCTTATAAAATATATTTTTTAATACCTGAAAGCAACCAGAAATATCCATGCATTAAATAAACGATTTTATTCCCAAGAACCATAAAATATCCTTACATGTTTGTTCGACTCTCTTTAATAACAAAACAATCAATATTCCTACCCACAATGCTTAGCAGAAAAGCTTTCAAATAACACTCTACATAACAACAATCTAAAGACGTATAATATAAAAACAGCAGGAATCATATCATCTAAGTCTCGTCGATAAGTTTTTCCAAGATATTGAAATTTCCCAACCAATAAAAAATTAATCATGGTATACGACTTTATCAGAAAAGCGGAAAAACAATACTCGGAAAAATAATCACAGCATCAGTAAGTGATCGCAACTACGAATGCTTTCCATTCAAAATCTTTTTCATGCTTGGCTAAATCCAACGCTAGGTCGGAACTTATAACTACTTTGTTACATATAAAAAGCAGTCACTCGAAAAATTATTGAATTCGATGTTGTGTTTACTCGGTTTCAAAAGATGGCAATTTTTTACTGTTTTTATTTCTCACTGCAATCTGTTAAGCGGTAGAATCGCAAGTAGAATTTTTATTACAAATAAGAATAAATTGAATGCAGGAATTCCGAAGCCTGCCCAAGTTATTCGTTTTCGCCGGTTTAGCATTTTGGTATTATTTGTTGCAAATAGAGGTCTAGTAATTTGACGATGTGTGAACTTTGGAAATTGTGAATCTATGAAGATATTAAAAACGTTGTTTCGATTCGTTATGAATTATTGCTAGTGTGAATTTGTAGATACCAATATTTCACCTGTTTGTTGCTTTAAAAAATGATATACAAATGAAATTTAATATAAAGTTTGGTAGCTAGTAATCTTTAATTTATAAACTTATTTATAATTAATTATTTAGAGAGTTTTATACATAACAACAGGGTGATATAACGCCGTACCTCTTCATTCTGAATGAATAACTATTTGATAACATCATGCATTTTTCTTATTTGGCTTGCATCATTTTTTCGGCACTTTTCCATTTCCAATTTTGAAAATGATTATTCCTACCCATAACATTATAAATTCTAACCCCACTCCCTTACGTTTTGTTTGTAAACACTACACAGTTTATTTAGTTATACATTATTTTGTTAATGCAGAAACTTGTACTTTGTCAATGCCATGTCAAGTTGCACTGATTACTTAGCAGGAATTTGAATTATTTCGATTTTAAT
This sequence comes from Argiope bruennichi, assembly GCF_947563725.1. Taxonomy (NCBI): domain Eukaryota; kingdom Metazoa; phylum Arthropoda; class Arachnida; order Araneae; family Araneidae; genus Argiope; species Argiope bruennichi. The sequence continues at coordinate 124,673,613 of NC_079162.1, forward strand.
TTTATTCAGTATTTTTTGGCATGAATAAAAATTGAAAAAATATTTTTGTTAAATATATCACAATTTTTAATATTTAGATGTAGAATAAAAACATTTTTAATAGCTCAGAAACGAGCAGAAAACAGATTGAAGAAGAAGAATATATTTTGCCTTTTCTAAAATGACACTTAAAATTTAATGTTATGACAATTAGATATCAGATACCTTTATGAAAAATTATACAGGGTAATTCAAAATTCCATTTTTAAACTATTCGAAATTATAAATTACAAATTAAATCACAAATGGCTGAAATCGATTACCCTTGAAGCTGAGTAAGAAAAAATGTGTTACAGAATAAATGAAGATGCAGAAGTTACAAGTCAATAAAGAAAAAAAAAAGCATTTTCGATTCTTTGTATTTGGACAGTAGGAATGCGCATAAGTCCAGTTTCAAAACAACTTCTAAAAGATTATATCATTCACAATTATGAAAGGTATAAGATTTACAGGATTTGAATTTTTTCTAACTTTTTTTCATAGCCATTTGAACTTACGATGCCATTTCCTAACATAAATAATCTTCTTAAAATACCTTTATTTTCTCATCTTTTATCCTCTTGGGTCAGTAAACCAAACATATTTTACGTGATCCTAAGCTGTAGATTTTGAAATGATCAATCATGATTTGAAGTACAACAATCGAAAAAAAAGGAGAAGGATAAAAGGAAAAAAAAATGTAGCATCAAAAGGAAATTGCAGATAGAGAAAAGAAAATGTCACTGAATCGCTAAACACCCATTCATTCAAACATTTCAGCACTGCATTTATCAATTTAGACAATTCTTGTTTTTATGAAACTGTTGAGAATGGCGTAAAATCAAATCCAAACACCAACAAGAATTTTTTTTCCTGATGCACTGGATAACTGGACTCTACTTATTTACTACCATAGTGAATTTTTTTCTTTCTTAATACGTTTTGGTGATCTGATAACAAAGGGGCAGGACCAATCCATCATTTTGTATGGCATTGATTGATCAGTTAGCTGTACATTTTGTCTGTATGCTTTTATATACGTATTTGTATAAGCTATTTTTGTGTAAGTGCATGATAATACCTAGTTGTTTTAAAAAAATCATGCTTTTTAAAATATCTTTACAAAAAGAAAAATACAATTTAAAGGAAAATTATGACATTAAAGCATATTGTAACAATTAAAAACAAATTTTCGACTTACTTAAAAAGGAATACAACTATATAAAATATAACTCATTCATCGTAGATTTTATTCCAGAGTATCCAGAAAAATATGTAAGAAAATATAAATGTTTCATCTTCAAACCAAAATTATAATTTTAATAAAAACATAATCTTTATACAATAAACAGATTATTTTAAATTTTCTTTCAGATGATTTTCTTTAATAATCATGCTTAATACCCTTAAGGGGAAAATGATTTTCAGAATACATAGTAAATATCCTTGCAATACAAAAACAATGTATTAGTGGCATCCGGATGTATCAATTGCAATGAAATCTTTATTGGAATTTTTATAGAGCTTATTTGTTTATCCTGCAGGAAGATACATCATATGAACATTAATGTGTGTATAAAATAAATACATTATAACACAATAATGAATATATAAAATAAATGCACTAATATCAATATACTGTAATACCCTAATCAATATATATTACTAGCAGTGTCTCATGTTTATGCGCTTGGCATGATAAATGTCAGCGAAATCAGAGCCATAATAATTTACACTAAAGCTATGGAAACGGGAAAAAAAATGATTTCATACTTTGATTTTTCTTCGCGATAATGATGGTACTTAGTGAATTAGAGACGATAAAAAGGACGAAATACAGATGATAAACAGATGAAGTAAATGACTGAAAATTAAAACGCTGGAATTAAAAAAGAGAGAGAGAATTAAATTAGAAAGCTTATTGCAAACGATACTATTGGAATTATATAAATTTTATAAAAATGATTTTCGTAATTCTTGAGCTTCTACAAATTGGCTTCGTGCCAAAATCAGGAAAGTAAGGCGGATCAGAAAAATAAAAATTTCTGCTTAAATTTTAAAAATTCGCGCGTTGAGACACATTGAGTTATCATTACGATTATTGGAGTGCCACATTTCATAACTGTAAGCACCGCAGATATAACTGGACTTCAAAAACACCACACACACACACACACACACACAAAAGCCCTTCATTTCATTAGGGTAGATTATAAAAAAATGTTTATTAATGGAGAAAAATAAATTAAGAAGCTTGAACTGAATGAAATTCTTTTGAAATCATACTGATTTCAGAATATGAAGATCAAATTTGTGGCACAATGATTCAAAATAAGTCTCACTTCAAAACAATTTTTTCATATGTTAATTTAATTTTATCTAAAAAAACAGTTTTATATTAAGTATACAGCTATGCGTGTAATTTAAACATAACTTTTGCTTAAAACTTATTTTCATAAAAAAAAAAGTTATTTTAATTATTTTTGAAAAAAAGATTAAAAAAAAGGTACATTAAAATAAGAAATTAAATATACTTCATATCTGAAGCATAATTCATTATATTACCTGTTTTAAAAATATTTTTAAATGTCATTGAATCCTTAGAAGTAGAATTGAATTAAAAGAAAGGAATTTTAGGAGAAGTTTTAATTTTTTTTTTTTTTGACAATCTAAAAAGGTAATTTTAAAATAATATTTCAAATAATAAAAGACTTCGATTTTAGTTTGACTTAAAATTTCTTTCAACAAGATTCCATTTAATAAGTTTTCCAATGAATCTGAAAGAAAAAATTTGATGTGGGTGTAAATTTTTTTATGAAATTAATTACGAAACTTGTAAATTGTACTTATTTGGCTTCACTATTTTAAGAAACAGTGAATTGAGGACACATGATTCAAAGGAACTAAGGACATGGTAATTATGTGGGGAAAATTTATAATTATTTTTTACTTATTAATTAGTAATTAATTATTAATAACTGAATAGAAAAAAGAACCAATTGTTCTATCTATCCATCAAATATGTATTCCCCAGTATTAACAGTAATTATTATTTTTAAGCTAGAAACAGTCACTTATCTTAGAAGTTATAGAAAGCATAGCGTAAGGTTGGTACATTATAAAACTAAAATTAACACGATAAACAAAAAATTATAAAACGATGCTTAAGTGAAAAATAATAAAATAGTGCACTAATTCATTATTAATATTCAAAGACACATTAATGAAAAATGATGAAGATGAACTCAAATGAAAGGTAGTAATGAGCTTGTGTATTATTCATCATTAACTTTCAACATTACATTACTAATATATATATATATATATTGGAATGAAAAGTACACATTTTTTGGACTTCAGATCACCAATTTTCAATACATTTCTGAAAAATTATGTAAGTATGATAAAATAAAAAGCAAGGAATTTATTTACTTATTCATAATTATATAATTATTGGTTTATAATTTAATTCCCAATATTGTCACTGCACATTTTAATGCTATGATTATATATATAGGATTTTTTTTTCAGTTTCGTCTATTTTTCAATTTTAATTTCGAATCTAAATTAATGTCCTGTTATTCATCAATAATACTCTGTCTGTGGGTTTAAACTACTTATTTTATTAAATATATATTCTGAAATATAGAATATTTAAAATCAGAAATTGCTTTATGACTTGGAAGCTCAATGAATTTTCTTCAGACGTGTGACTTGAAGTATTCTAACTTTCTTTCTCCCTTAATATCTTAAAAGAACTGTAACATGCAACATTCAGTCGATTTCTGTAGATGTTTCGAAATTTATGGACGATATTTTAAATTTAATTTAGTTTTAATGTTATTTCAGAAGTAAACCCCCGGGGGGAGAAACTCGAAATGAAGAAGAGAAGCTTCCGACATAGTGGTTGGTTCTCATCACCCTTGAGGGTATACGAAAAGGTGGAATTCTGGCTGCTCCCAAGCGATGACGGGGCGTAATTCCTTAGGGAAGGGTTATACCGTGGCCGGTGATGGTCATGGTCCTTGGGACTCTACAACAGTTCCTGCCAGTGTTCTGTAACGGCTGTACGGTCATTCAGTTTTTTATCCGTGTGTCTTAGGGCGAGTCAAAGAGTCAGTGATATGACTTGTTTGAGAAGTATGTGTGATTAAAAGCTAATAGTTTTAAAGTTTATTGAAGGCCATAAAAAGCATAAAATAAACACCGGTTAAATTATCTATAATCGCTCTTTCCTTTTCGGGGTAATAAAAATATATTTCTGAAAGTTTTTAATATTTTGGAATTATACACGATATTAAGTTCAAAAAGAACAATATGTGAAGTTAATGATATTTTTAAATCTTTAATTTCTTTTCAGCATATCTAAGCTTTTAGACTTTCTTTGCACGTTTTTATAATTTTCATAGTTTAGACACATCACTACCTTAACCTACAGAAAAATAGATTTAATTTTCAATGACCATGGGAAATGTCTTGTTTAAAAAAATCTTATTTAATAATAGATTAGCATACTATCTCTTCATGGCTGAAAACATTTTTCCATTATCGTCACTTTTCATGAATGCCTATTTGGCACTAGCTAATGAGCTTCTACTATCCGCCTGCAAAGATTAGACCACTTTTTAGATATGGTCATCTAGATAGTGAAATTAATTTTTTTACAAGGTAGAACATTTTTATTCTGTATCTCTTTAATTCAGAATTTCTGATCACCGAAGAGTGATTAAGGAAAAAAAAATCTGTTCACGCCGGTCATCTACCTTCTGGGTGCAAAGTTTTTGTGATCGTAGTTTAACATGTGACAATGAATTGACCTTAATAAGTTAAAAGTTAACTCCCTGAGCACACTAATTCTTTCAGGTCTCGATAACCGTTAACCAAATTAACATGCGCTTTTTATCTTTATAATTTTTTATATATAGATTTATCTAGATGTTTTTACAATAACTCAAGATATTATTAAGAATTATTCTAATTACTTTTAACTTAGAAAACAGCAGAGACTGTAATTCATAGATTATCTGAAAAGAGAGTTTTGTTTATTTGTAAATAAATTATTGATAACTGAAAAGAACAGAGACTGTAACTCATAGATTATCTGAATAGGCAGTTTTATTTATTTGTAAATAAATTATTGATAACTAAATAATATTTGAAATATTATACACTATTCGACTTAAAGAGATTTTAGTTTGTGTGCATAATGCAAGGACAAATTATATATTTTTAACATAGATATTTTTATACTATGTCTTTTTTTTTTAGAGAATTTAAAATTACATAAATTTTTTAGCCTTAATTTGCTAAAGAAATGTTATAAGCAGAAAAGATTGATTCTTGATTAAATTGAATAATGTAATTGGAAAACAAAAATAGAAAAAGAAAGCAGGATTTGATTTCTTTGAATTTTGTATTGCTGAGATGTGCCAGACTTAATATTTTTCAGAAGTTGTGAGCTAAAGCTATATTATAAATAGGTTATATCTTGTTAATATATTTTCGGACATTTCTCATATTTTCATATTTTCTGACAGAATTCTGTTCTAATTAGAATAATTTGAACTCTCTTTTTTCTAGTTTTAACGTATAATTTCAAATATTCTGTGACAACATTAAAGTCATTTCCAAAACCTGATTTTGGACTTAAATCTAGATTCACAACAAAGAAATCGATTGGTTACCTCCAAAAAACAGCTGAAATGTTTGTAAGACTTATATAGAGACAACATGTTGGAGGTTAGTTTTAATATACTGTCATAAACGGCAAAAACAATGTTAGCTGAAAATTCTTTCCTTGGGCCACCAGCACTCACCGTTTCAGGTCCCAAGACTAGCACTTTTGGAGGACAGTACTCCTCAAAGGGGTGATACGTAGTAAAATCAGCGCATTTCCGGAATTCTTTGACCTGATTTCTATCTCGTTAGATGCATTTTACTTCAGTTTTTATTCCACTTGTCGCGTTGAGTATAAATACATTAACGTCCCATTTTAAAGCGACGCTAGTGCTATTTTTGGACAGATCTCGTAATTTTGAGCAGCGGTCAGATGGCGAGGACGACACCTGAGCTGGCGCCCCCTTCTCCTAATTTCATCAGCACACCACACCTGGGGAAGGACGTTTGGCCCCGACGGATTTAATGTGCAATAGACCCGCTTACACGACAATTCTTCGGTGGTATCGGGTCTCGAACCTGAACCTCTCCGGTTTCGAAGCTGAGACCTTACTACCAGGCCATCGAGGCTCTTCTTGTCGGTTTGAATCTTACTATTTTTATTTTTATTTGAAATCAATGTAATTATTCCTCATATGACTAGTTCACATGACAATAAAGCGTCCAGGAAGTGTAAGAAGAATATTTTAGACATTGTTATTAATACTGGGATCGAGAAGCAGAAAGCAGGCAATTAATTATTCTGATATCACTTCCTACAATAGGTGCCAGTCAAATTGCCGGTATTTCTATTAACTCCATTAAAAAAATTGCTGAGAAGTAGGGGATGCGAATCCGAATTCTGCTTCTTCAGAAGAAAAAATCTAAAAAGTATATATTTGAAAATGCTTCTAATGATAAATTTAACCGAAGTACTATCAAGCGAATTATGCATATCTTTTATATTAAGAAAGAAAAAAACAAAGCATTTAAAAAAAGGCGAGAAAAAAAAGGGTGCTTTAATAATAAGAAAATGATACTTTTTGTAAAAAAAAACATGAATTAACTAATTTCAATCACAAAACTCTACTGTTTATTAAGATATAATTATACGTTTAGGCCATTTCCTGTACATGAAATTGTTCCAAAGCAGTTTTGTATAAATTTATTTTCTTTTCATACAATTTTCGGGTTATCCGTGGTCACTAACCTACTTAATTTACCAAATAATCTGATTTCACCTTATTGTTAAATGTAAACATCTCCTCCATTATCATTCTCGCCCCTAATTTGGCGAAATCAATTCTTTCTGTCACATGAGCAAAAGCGCAGGATGTTTTCGTACTTGATAATTGGCTGTAGAGTTTGAGTTTTACATTTTCCTGAAATTAGTCCTTAAATTATACATAAAAGCATATGATTTACGGTTATCCGGTTCGAAATAAAGAAGCAAGCCACATGATACAAACATATATCATTTTCAAAAATCATTGATATTATAGATAACATGTTAGTGTAGATATTTTAATAATTATTAAATTTAATTCATAAACATTTACCCGGTTTTTATTGATGTAGCAATAAAAACTGAACTAAAAATTTGAACAGTTCCTTTATGATCATCCCACACGATAATATATTGGGCTTACAAAAATAGATAACGAAGAGCTTTCTTATATGGACGCTTTGCTCACTTAAAATAAAAGAAAATCTTTTTACGATTTAAGAAATATCATTTGTCAGAAAATGCATGCTACCCAGTAAAAACGTTTGAAATTCAGCAACATTTCATATGTTAGCACAATTACAATGCCCATTCTTTGTACATAAGCAAAACGTTTTGTATTTTGTCAAAGGTTTGATACAAGCTTTTAAATCTTCAAGTTAATTCGTGATTACTCGGTACGATAATGTGATAAATTAGGATTAAACATATGATCAATTATTTGATATGGAAGCTGTATGAAGTTTAAAACAGGGAAAAGCATTCATTAAGATCCTATATTTTGTTAAAGCATGTACTTTAATGGAACTTAAAGAGAGACATACCAAATTTTGAGCAAAATCTTCTTCTAAGACTCGAAGTTAATACACATGCTACAGATCTCGGTCAAGATTTTTTATTATTTTCTGGAAAAAGTGAAGGGAAAGGTGCTTTTTAGAAAGTTCTTTTCATTTCAAAGGCAAGTGGAGAAATTATTAGCTACATTAAAAGTACATATGAAAAGATGAGAAATGTCAAAATAATTAAATACTTAACTAATACTTACAATTTCTTTCTTAAGCTTTCTTAAAGGCAAAATTAAACAATATTTTTTTTGGAAATAAATTTGGTTTCATAAATATCTCAGATATCTTCAATACATTTATTGAGAAGAAATTCTTTTATTTTATTCATGCAAAATTGATTCTTCTTTATTAGATGTCAATAATTATTTTATCGCGATGAATTTAATTTTTCTAGAAACAGCCCACGCTTTAAAAATCGATCACTACTTGTCTAACCAATGAAAAACATAATGCGAAAATATGAAAATTATCCATTGTGCCAGGACGATGAGCTAAATCCAGCATTAGCGGAGAAAAATATTGAAACAAATCTTTGCTCAGCTTTCTAAGGATCTTCCCATTTATCTTTGTTCAAACAGAGGAAACTCCAGTATGTTAGGCGCCATAAACAGAAAATGAAAAATTATCCATCCACCGAAACTTACTTATGCATGCGTTGGATGCGGTGAAGGTTTTTGTTCTTGTATTTATTCTGAATTCCAACCAGAAAAACTAAAGTTGTAGCACTGAAACGGAACATAAAGTTCTTTAACTGCTCTGCGCAAAAGTTAAGGAAAAGAAACAGTCGTTAAAACAGCAGAAAAAGTGTCCCAGACGCGAATGATTCATTCTCCAAACAAGCCATAGACTCCTCATTAACATATTCAAAGTGTTTCCAGAATTGATTTTACTTCCACTTTTATTTGCTCACTGTTTTTGTTGTTCGATTTTTTTTTCTGAATCTACCGATTCTCATCATGCTGATGGCATTTTCAGTAAAAGTGGCATGAATCCATTCATGATTAGAAGGTGAAAAGAAAAATTCGGCGAGTTGTTTCGAAAATGAGCTCTATCAGATACATTCTAATACTTATTCGGCAGCTTTTCTTAATTCTCTCTCAACTCCTTTTTTACATTTTGAAACAAAAAGAACTCTCTTGAGATAAGGTATTTAATTTATTTTAGAACTCATAAGGAATGATGGTATACTTAGGAATTTCGATACATTCAAGCAATAATTTTTATTTATATCTTACAAATGATATCCAAATATAATTTGAACTCAAAAACAATTTTAACTGAGTATTTGACAAAGTTAAATAAACATTTAGTTTTATTTTCTTTAAATTCTTTTCCGCAGTACTCTTCATTACTGTTCTAGAAATGTCTAACAGAAGAGAAGATCAAACAGGAATTGATTCTCAAGAAAATATTTAATAAAATACTTAGATCTTACACATTCTTGCTTTTTCAAGAAAAATTTTGATGATAGATATAAATTCTTTTCTAATCTCAATTAATTGCTTGACTTAACAAGACCAAACCTATTCTTTATTTCTTACAAAGGCTGAACAATTGGTTGACTTGCAAATTAAAAACTCCTCGGTTTAGACAAAAACAGTTAGCAAAACTTTCACAATCTAAATGACGTATACTTGAAATATAATATTTATGAAAATCTATTAATTTAACCATTTGAGTATTCAACAAGTGTTTCGGATTTATACCAAAAACCGGATATTAATTGCTCATACATGGAAAAAATAATAAAAGCAGTCATCTAATTAGAGCAATAAAATTAGAGTATCCAATTGGGTAATTTTATGGCTAATTTTCACATTTAATTAAATTGAATTGCATTTTTGACACAATACTAGAAGATCGCGATAGAGCTTTTTCCACTCAAAAAACAATATATTTCCTACAAAATGTAAACAATTAGTATTATGACTGTGAGTTAAAATACTCAGATGCATTAAGTATTTTAAATTAAATTAATTAAAATCGTTTCAAATCATGCAGTATGCATATAGCAAAAGCAATGTCAAGAAACTGGAAATTTTGAGGAAATGAAATATAAAACAGAAAAAATATTTGAAAAATACAATGAAACGTCTCGCTCATTCTCTATTAAAATTAATTATTACCAACATTTTTAATAAAATCAATTATAGCTCGAAGGAAAGAAAAAAATTGAAACAAAGAGATGACGTGATGTATTAAAAAATTGAGATCATTTAGGCAATGATTCCCAGCTCTTTATCATCCATTGTTCACCTTGATTAATCTTTTTAATTTTGAGCAATCCTAATAAAATATTATTAAATGATCACGACCCCCCCCCCCCTCTTCTACACAAAAGTGTTATAATTAATAACTTTAAAGTCTTGACTTAAATGTCAATCGATTGGATTGAATATATAAAATTAATCTGATTTATCTTCGATTATATATTTCATTCCAAAATCTGTAATAGTATTTTTTGATAATAATTGTGATTAATGCTAAGAATTGCTCAGGGTGATAATCAATTATTTATGTCTGTTTATAACCAGATTTTAAATAAAAATATCAAAACAAGAAGTTTCAAGAGAGTTCAGAATTTTTCTGGATAAAACTAACAGAAAAAGAGAAAAAGGTAAAAACATCCATGGTACCTACTGATAAAAACATCCATGAAGCTATACATTTCACCCATTTTCAGATGGTAAACGCATAGTCATGCAATATGACTGATGGAAAGTGGATTTGGTAACATCCAATTATACATTAATTACTAGGTCTTAATCATTTTCTTTCTTTTTCTAATTTCGAAATTAAGCTTTGCGAAATTTGAACAACTTTCTATTCGGACTTGGGGGGAAAATTATTTTATTATTATTTTAATCCCTCGACTTTTGAGTCTGCCACCGTTAGCAAATTCATTTCTGACTGCCTCTAACTGATCCACAGTGTACCTTCAATGGAACGTGTACCAAGTTTGGGCACATCTGATCTAGAGAACGGTGCAGAAAATTCTATTATTTAAATAATCTTTGCATTAAAATACAGTTCTCTCAAAAAGTGAATTCATCATACATGATATACATTTACTAAAAAATACTATTCATACATTTACAGGACTTTTTGTATGACCTCCTAATACACTCCAAAATGAGCATTTTATAATTTATTATTTCCAAAAAAAATGCATATTCAGAAACTATTTGTATGAAAAAAGGCGAAAAAGGGCGAGCTAACATAATATTTTGCAAGTAATTTTTAAAAATTTAAAAATGGACAAAATAAAATGAAAAAGATGTTTCTCATTTATATAAAAGTATCTTAAAAAATAAACACATATCTGTAATGCAGTTTGAGAGAATGTACATGTCATTTAGCCAATTTTAAGTTGCCAGTATAGGCCATACCAACACCCCTGAAACACAGTACAATAAATATCCAGAAAGCAGTGATATAATCCTATAACTTTATGCAAAAATAATCTATGATTTTTTTTATTTTTCTGTAATTTAACAAATTATAACCAAGTTTTTATTATTTTTATTTTCAGTATCAGAAAAACAATCTGTTTTTGAAATTTTTGTTCCATTTAAAAAAAGGAATAATGTTGCAAATTAATAGTTTTTCTCATACATGTTTTTAATTCTTTGAAAGATGAATTTCAAGAATGAAACGCTTTTATTGTTTTCTGGACTTTAAATTGAATTTCAATCTAATACAAAAGCATTTCAAAGAAATAATCCAGAAGAAAATATCAAATTTCTTTAACTGGAAAGGTTTTTATTTTTTTATATATTCCTGAAAAAACACTGCTTTGATGTTTTTCGAATCTTAAATTTATAAGTAGTAATTCAAACGAGTTTCGGATATGTAAAAACGAATTACCTGAGCATGCATTTTTTAATTTCGTTTGAGAAGCATTTATTTTTTTCTGTCTTTGTTATTCATTCGAGGAAAATTTCTTAATTCAAAGTGACTATTTCTAGGAATTCTCATTTAATTTTTCCTTGCACTCAGATTGAATTTAAAGAGATCGAATTGAAACAAAAGCTCATTTTTAATTGCTTTTCTGTATATTTCATCTCCTTATGTTTTAGCTTAAAGTTATTGATTATTAAAAGAAAAAGAAATAATATTATATACAATTTTTATGATGTTAGAAATATTGATCTCTTCTAAAATCATTGTTCTAGACATAAAAACTGAATATAGTGATGACAAATAAGTAAATAATAATAATGATATTTGTAAGCAAAATAATGACGATCTTATATTTATAACCAAGTACAAATATGAATTTCTTTACAAATTTATGAATTTGAATGAGTAAAAAAAGCATAATTTTTTACAAGCACGACAGAAAGTTCAACTTTCTTGCAATACCTACCCAATGGCGCTTTGAAAAGTCTTCCAAATGCAATACTTTTTTCTACACTCATTGTTTACTGTGCAGATTTACTATCAATTGTTGCTGTAAGGTAATGGTCATCTCTTTTCCGTTGCTTACACAAGCTTCATTGTCGTTTACAGGCAATTGCTTATTCACACAATTCCAGAAGTCCATCCGTAGATAAAAAATATTTATTCCAATTATGAACGCAATTGGGAACATTTCTCAGTAAATGAATTATAATGAATATATTTCTCAATTGTATTATTATTTATTTCATGTTATTAATAACACGGACTTTTTAAAATGTACTTTCCCATTTTTAGAAATTTTGGATTGTTTTCTAATTAAATATACATATATAGATAGATAGATAGATTTCGCACAAATTAAAATATAAAAAAGGCCGCAATTATGAATTTTTGTGCATCATGCACTTTATGACTGAAACATTATTTCTACATTAAAAAATCAAACTATCGTTCAATTATAAACTATCATTTTCAGGTAAATACGAAAAATCTTATTTTTAAATGAATTTTCAACTTAATGCTCCCGTTTGTGAATAGTTGCCTGGATAGTGTTAGATGCTATTAATATTTTTCTGGGGGGGGGGGGGGGGGGGGGTTCACACTCCAATTAATTATTGCGTTGAAATGAAGCGAATTCTAAAATATATCTGTAACTTGTAGGCCTATGTGAGTAAAATATAAGTAATCAGGCAATAAGTGTTTTTTTAAATATCAGTTTCTTTCCTGTAACATATATGGGTTCAAATCTGCCTTTAACATTAAAAATTAATTTTAAAACCCTTTAAGATCTAGACACACGGAATTATCTAAGGAATAAAAAGTCAAAGAGCAGTGATTGTGAAAGATTAATATTAATGACTTCAAAATATTAATTATTGCGTTGAAATGAAATGAATTCTAAAGTACATCTGTGTCATTTGTAGTCAGGATAGGCTTATGTGAGCAAAATATATGCACGGTAATTAAAACAACATTATGTTTTAATAAGCTGTTTTTCAAATATCAGTTCTTTAAGGGCAACATATTTGATCAAATCTGCCTTTAACATTGTAACTAATTTAACGAAATTTTCTAATGAATAAAGAGTTACAGAGCAGTGATTGTGAAAGATTAATTTTAATGACGTGAAAATATTTTGAAATTTGCTCCTATGGGTTTATTTTCTTTTTTCGGAAGTCACAGAAGTGTAACACTGAATTCGACAAAATAGGCACCTAAGCCTTCTACTTTACATTGATTAGAGCTGTAATTTGCAAATAATAATAATAATTTGTTGACAATTTTATATAATCAAAAAAATGAGAAAATTCTTCATAAAAATTAAACGATTTCATACAATCAAAAAATATAAAATGAGAAAAATAAAACAATTTTATACAATTAAAAATATAAAATGAGAAATGTCTTCAAAAAGCATCAAATATCATATTAATACGTTGTTCATTCAAAAGTATCGTCATTTCGTAGAGGGGCAAGGGTGTGACATTTTATTTCATTCTTTCTATTATTTACACAAGAAGCATTTTAGACTGAACTCTGAGATCTATAGTAACATTCGCATTCAAATTCTTGAATTTTATATGATTAGCATTACTTAAGGAGGCAGATTACTCTATTAGGCATTTTCGCAAATTTTCACTTAGAGTTATGAAATTGTTTAGGTATATGTATTAAAATATAAATAAAACAAATTTCTTTTTTTTTAAATCTAAAAGGAAATATTATTTTTTAAAAATAAAAAGATGTATAATTTTTTTAAAATTTCAAAATATTTCAGGAGGCTCATTTTTTATTTTTTTTTTATTTTCTATACTATCCACTATAAATTTATTTAAAATAAAATTGCGTATGATTTCGTAATAAAAACTAAATGCTAATTTACTAATGCTGAATTTTCCCAAGAAATTTATGTTTTTCGAAATTAAAATTGAATTTTAACGATCTAAAAAACCTCGAAATATAAAATTCATTTCTTATTTTCTTTTAATATTTAATAGAAATCTCTATGATCAATTCTATTTCATTTCTTCACATATTAAGACTCCTAGAACGTTTCAAAGATATTTAAATCTAATTAATTACAATATCATTTTGAGGAAAGTCATTAAAATGTGAATTTTAAATTTGGCTTTTGAAACATTCATTTTATTGAACAACATGCATTATACCCTTATTTTAGTTGAATATAAACATATAGTTTTGTGGGGAAACAATAAAAATAAAATGTCATGTTTCTGTCGATTTTTGCTTATTTCAAAGTCCACTGTCTCCTTAATAAAGAATCTTCTGAAACTTAGATACGGCGTTACAATATCTCGCTCAGTTTTATAATCAAACTAAACCATTCTGGCTTAAAGTTGCTTCTGTACACCTGTGACTTCATACTCCACTCGGTGGTATGAAATATAGTCAAATTATGCGGGACAATATTATCCTGACCTCCGCGGGTCGCTCATAGAATCCTAAGAGGTTAGAGTCGCTCTAGGTGGTTCGCGGAATTTACGACTCTGAACACCATAGAGGTCACCATTGTCGGGTGGGACTGCATAGATAACTACCTATGAAACCTCGTTGGTTGATTTCTTGTTTAATTTATCCCTCCCCCTTCCAGATCTCTCCTTGAGTTTTGGGATGTTAGAAGAAACATTGTTTTTGGCTGTTGGTACATGTTCACAGGGTCAGGGTGTCAACAGAACACAAGACGAGCCAATGAACTTCGCCGATCGCCCATCTTTCATAATCACGACTTGGGGGTGGCAGAATGATAGTCATCGTTTTCGGCTTTCTAAAAGTAGGAGATTTTATGAATACCTTATTAACAAAGCAACGGGGCAACTTGGTCAATTGAAATGGAAGTGTTAGGTCCTTCATTTGATTTGAAAGCAAAAGAAGACTAGCATCCCGCCTACCATGGCAGACAGGGGAGAAGAAAACAAGTAACCGAAAATACAACGAAGTAAATTATTTTTGTAGGTGGTGGTGGTATATGAGTATGTCGGTAGGGTGGGGGGATTGAAAACAGCACTATTAAAAGTTAAATATAATGAAATCCCTCTGGTAAGTGCTAATTGAATTAATTATCCTCCGTGCTAATCGAATTAAAGATAAGCCCATAGCAATTGATATTTCAGTAGATACTAAAGAGATTTTAAAAGCTTTTTTCAGAGAATAATATATTTACAAAATTATGAGTTAATTTCATATATAAAAAGTATTAATACTATAATTATATCCTCTTTAAAAACTATAATTATATCCTCTATATATCTCAATATTTTATTCTATACCACTTAAAATCTTGTTTTTTCAAATCCAGTACTATGCTTTTCTAAGAATTGAAAATATTTTATTAATGTTTCACGTTAATGAACATATCTTATTAGTTCTTCAAAACTTTAATTTGTTTTTTTTTCTTTTATCATGCTCCAAAATT
This sequence comes from Argiope bruennichi, assembly GCF_947563725.1. Taxonomy (NCBI): domain Eukaryota; kingdom Metazoa; phylum Arthropoda; class Arachnida; order Araneae; family Araneidae; genus Argiope; species Argiope bruennichi. Next base: position 124,689,193 of record NC_079162.1, read on the forward strand.
GCAGAATTATGAAAATAGTAGCTACTATTGATTTCCTACAACTTAAGTACACATCACGAATAGACAATGAAACATATTTAAATTTTAATATCATTGAATCAGTTTGCAATCTTTTTATAATAATAATAATTATATATATATATATATATATATATATATATATATATATATATATATATATATATTTAAAACTTTTCAAATAATTACCTGCAATCAATTTATAAAAATATAAAATCAAATTTCAATACTAGTCAGAATTTTTTTTAATTTGATTTTCCTTTTTCCTTTGGACATATTTTTTGTAGGATCATAAATTTTCAGAATCTGAAGGCGATGCAGGAAAAACTTCCAGAAATTCGGAATAATTACATTGAATGTAATCGATATATATATATATATATATATATATATATATATATATATATATATATATATATATATATATATATATATATATATATATATATATATATAATAAAAATTCTTTGAGCTTTTACATTTTTGTGAGTAAATTTGAGGTATTTTGAGGGCATTAAAATATATAGCTATCTAGTAAAATAGTATTTATTATTTTTACATGTAAGCTGTGACAGACTCGTGGTAACATCTCAGCTTTGAAGTCCAAAAACCATAGTTAAAATATATGACCATAATTACCTTGTGTTAGAGATCAACTCACTTTCAATATGTCCTCTTATGTCTTTACTCTGCTTTGACGATCAAGTCCTAAGAGGTGGGTGCAGGTTCAAGCATCGTCCTCGTTATCTGATGGGAGATCAAAATTCATCTCAGAATAACTGTTACATATGTCTAAAGTGAGACGTTTATATAATTAAGCAATCTAATTTCTGTTTTCTACCCTTGAATTTCCTTTTCAAACGCATGACTATAAGGAAGATAATGAAAATTCATTTTTAATTTCAGTTTTAGAGTCTCTCCTAGTTATTTTTAATTCTTTCCCCTCTTCAAAAACAGCAGAACATTATTTTAAACAATATTTTTGTATTATATATTTTACATCATATTATGTTTTTTCACTTTCATTATCAGCAAGTTGGTCCTTCTATTTTATGAGGTATAAATAATGAAAAATAATTGACATCAGGAAATATATATATTTTTCTGAAAATGTGTGGTCTAGTCTGAATGCTCCATAGTTTCCTTTTCAATTCAACAGAGTGAAAAATGTACATAAATGTTTTTTTCTGAATGGTCAATGTAAAAATTGAAGTATGTTACTTAATTGTTTCATTTGATTAAAAAAAAAACCTAACATTATTCAATAATACTTCAGTCCGTGTTTATGGAATAAATCTAATTAGATCAGAGCCTAAAAGTAAATTAGTTTCATTTACAGAATCTCATGAATCTAACATAATAATATATTTTTCTTTTATTTTCAATAGAACTAACAAGTCGTTTATTTTGTCAAATATCCACATAGTTTACTTTCTGAAAGGACTAATTTTGTAAGAAAACTGACATCTATACTTTTATTAGAACATTACACAGGAAATATTTTCTTGACTGTCTCTCTATCTGCGTTAAAAAAAACCATGGACGATTGTTTTGTTTTTATATTAGTTTTAATTCCAAATAATTCATTTACCATTGAGTTAAGCAAGATTCCGGGAACGGTTTTTAGCAAAGAACTGAAAACCATTATTGCACAGTTTTAAAAATGTTATTTGGAAAATTTATATTAGATATTAAATATCAAGAGTGCTATTGATGGTAGTTTACTCTACTGTCTCATTATTTTTTTCAAATCAAATTCTTCACTTCGATTGCATGAGTCTGTGGTGGCCTGGAGGTAAGGTCTCGACCTCGGAACAGGGGGTAGGTTTCGAGACCCGATTCCATCGAAGAACCGTCTTGTAAGTGGGTCTGGTACACATTATATCCATCGGGGCCAAACTTCCTCCCACATGGTGTGGTAGGGAAATTTGGAAAGGGGGTGCAATCTCAGGTGTCATTCTCTACATCTGACCACGGTTTAAAATTCCGAGGTTTGTCCCAAAATAGCCCTAGTGTTGCTTTAAAAAGGGACGTTAATATAACTAAATTAAACTAAACACTTCGATTTCACAGAAAAGTGTTATACATAAAAAGTATGTTAATGCATTTTAGCACTTTTAATCTGCTAGAACGAGCATTATATCCTTTATTTAAACATTTGAAACATTATTAAATATTCTTTCGATTATTTAATCATAATTTTTCTTAAAAGAAACAGACAGAGCTCTATTGAATAGATTTAGAACATTTTTTAATCTAATCATTCTTCCCTCGTGTTGATGTGAACAGTTGTGGACAAAGTTGGCTTCTACCTGATGGGTTTGGTTTTTTTGACATTGTAAGGCGTCTAATCCAGCGCAAGCCAATTGGATCATTTCTTCCGATTCCACTTCTCTGCGGAGAAAAGTCATTAATCTGTCAAGAGAGCAGTTACTGTCTTGATCTTCCGACGATGAGTCAGTGCTCCTACATCTTTTCTAGGTACGTAAGATGGATTCAAGAAACGCAATCCACCAGTGATTCTAAAAAAATTGTTACATTTTCTTAGGTTCTGCATTGCAATTCAAATGCTTATGAATTTTTGAAAAGCAAACTGTAAAACTCAGAGAGCTCAAATTTAATTTTTTCGCATTTTAAATAGCTAATACGAGTAAGTTTTTGATATTAATTTGAATTAGAAAATATTCTCGCCCAAATCATTTTTTCACTTCTGTACAATTTCTTTTTATAGTTATCATCATGAGTGGAAAACTATTAATCATCCTAGCCGTTTTTGATCCAGTAACACAGGACTGAATTAAATATTGCATTTTATCCTCGTATGGAATATATGAATCACTGCGGATTTTCGGGAATTGCGATCAAAATTAAAAAAAGAAAAAGAGTGCTCCTATATCTTCGCTAGGTACGTAATATGGATTTGAGAAACGCGATTCCATCAGGGTTTCCATAAAATCGTCAAATTTTTCTAATGTTTTATCGTGCAATTCAAATGCTAATGAGTTTTTGAAAAGCAAACTGCAGGATTCAGAGACATCAAACTTAACTTTTCCACATTTTAAATAACTCATATGATTAAGTTTTTGATATTAATTTTAATGACGAAATCTTCTCGCCCAAATCATTTTTTCAATTGTACAATGTATTTTTAGTCATCATTAGTGGAAAACTATTTATCATCCTAGCCGTTTTTGATCCAGCAGCACAGGGTTGAATTAACTAATGCATTTTATCCTCATATGGAATATACGGACCAATGTGAATTTTCGAGAAGAGATCAATTTTTTTAAAGGGGGGGGGGTTTGGTTCACCAATAAATTTCTCCAGTTTCCATTTTGGCGTTTCTAATTTTCGAGTAGCCTTATGTGCAATCCCAGTTTCACTTTGCGGTATATTCACTCTCTGGTTGATTATATATTCTAATACTGCCAAAAATTGCTTCATTTATCTCGATATTTCCCTACTTTTGTAAAGTCACCATTAAAGTCATTACTCATGCTTGCTACAGAAGGCAATCGGAAACTTCTTCTAGAACGGTATCCAGTGTTGTGAATTGATCCATTAGCCATTTTTAAAGGTAGCATAAATCCATTAATGAAGCAGCATAATTTTTTGATGCTTCCTTGATGGAAGGGCAACATATGGTGAAACTTAATCGCTACGAGTTTCGCTTCACTTTCAGACTGTCTATGCCAGTGTTTATAAATCGCGGATCCTGGCAAAAATATAATTGTTGATAAATGATTGAGATAGCAATACTTTGAACTTAATAAGAAAGTTCTAGAAAATAGAGAAAGTCACTAAAAGTTTAATAAATGCGACAAACTTACTAAAAGCAGCATCTAAATCTAAACATTTTATGATCGCACATATACAAAGGAAAAAAAGAGGACAGCATAAAAACTGAAGCTACAATACGAAACTGAAACTGACACAGAATATAGTTAAGTCCCCTTAGTTAAGTGCAAAATATTTTTCTCATTTGTCAAGGTTGAAGTGGCTCAAGAAGCATAAATTGGAAAACAACACTCTGAAAAGACAGTGTATATATGTATTTTTCTTATAATCTTGTATACCCATAAATAAAATAATCTACTTTTGAGAATATTATTTATATTATATCGATCTAATTTTGAACAATAATTCATCTACGAAATTTAGATATATCTGTCATAATGAATATATAGAGATTGCAGATATCAAATTTAAATGTGGCTAAAAATGCATTAGGTTATTTTGTCAAAATCATTCAAAGATCGTGCGAATCAATGTGATTTCAATCTTACAAATGTTATTGTAAAAAACATTTTTTTTTTTTTTTTTGCGGTTATCAGTTTTATGTTTATTACCAATATTAACCTAGATAAGGAGCGAAACTTTTACTCAGAGAAATATAAAAATGTGAAAAAGATTTTTCTTCTTTCATTTTAATTCTAAAGAAAGACTTTATATCTTTCATTCTTTATTCAAATGTGGATGTTGCAACAAATGGACTTAAAGATTAATTAACTAACTCGGTCAAAATCCGATCATTTCATAAGTTCCCGTTGGGTATATGCTTTACTGAAGAAAGGAATCCAAATACGGAAGATGAATGAATACTAATGAGAAGAAAAGTCTTTATTTTCTATAATCTATATAAGAAATTGGATACTTAATAATCTTAATCTTTAACTTCTGTATAATATCTTAAAACTTAAAGGACCATTTTTTTCTAGTCATATTATGTTAAAATATGTTTTGGCTTCAAATTAGAATAAGGAAAGGGATTCATTTAATTTATTAGATAAATTTAATTTGATTAATTAATTAATTTGATTAATTAACAATTAAGTAACAAATCAAGACACGTCATTTTGTGTGAGACAAAGAACTGAAGCATCTAAGTTTCTGTCTTTCTAAAAAAATTTGTCAGAACTTATGCCAACTTACATAATTTCATACAAAGATTGATAAATTTGGTGGGAAGCATACTTCCCACGACCCTAGAAAGGGTTAAAACATAATCGAAAATTTACTCATTTAATGCAGAAGAAAGCATTTTTTTCTTTATGGAAGAATCTATTGCACAATGTATTAACATGATAATTTTAAATTTCGATTTTGCTTATTATTTTTTTCCATTAAAACACTTTTTACAGATTTCTGCACAAAAAAAGGGTAATTTTTGTTATTTTCTTCTTTAGAAATCCGCATTAGTTTTTCGTATTTTGTACTCAGAAAAAAAATAGGGAATGTCATTCTGTACATTTAGACAAAAGTTTAAAGGTAAATAATCTCAGTTTAAGACCGCGATATAATTACTTCAAATTTTTCAAAGCCACTTACTCTAGAATGTTCTGAGATTTTGCCACAAAATCTTAATTTTTTTCTTTAATTGATGAGAAGCAGTATTGTTTTTCCTTTTTTCTTCGGGAATCGGGAATCAACAGTTTATATTTTGTGGGAGATGCATTTTCTGCATTGCCTTGGTAGACTATCTTTCTTTAAATAGTCTTCTGTATAGATATTATTAATGATTTCAATTAAACTATAAAAATATGTTTTCTTTTTTTTTTCTGTAATTTACTTCTATATTTTCTAAATTTTCCTATTTTTATATATATTTTTTTCATGTCTGCTTGCATTGAAATCAAATGGATGAATATTTGTCAGGGAAGCGTCTGTTTTTCCTTTTACTGATCAGTTATCATACACTTCAACTGCTAATGTTCGTACTTTTTTTCTGACATGTTAATGCGAATGAGTACTCAATATCCTAAATTTAGCCACAATGTTTTAAATTCAAAAATTGTTGCTTCATTACAGCCTTCTAGAAACAGAGAATGTTTTTTGACGAATTATTTAGTTTCATTTCTTATTTTGATTTTTTTTTCTGTGTTTGGGAAAATAATAAAAGCTTAACGCTTTCTTTACGAGCTTGCGATTCTTTTGTCCTGATTAATACATTTTCGTATTAAAATGTCAGAGTAAGTTCATTCACTTGAAGCAGTTAATCTGCCGAATCTTTAAACCCCTGCCAATCATCTTACTCCCTCATAAAATAATATCGTCAGATGCACTATATAAATATTCATAGCTAATAAAGAGAAACTCCGGTGGTCGAAAGTGAACAAGAGAATTATTCTTAAATTCTTTGAAAAGTGAGAATGTTCTTTTCTGTCTTGTTCTCCGTTTAATCTCCCATCGATGACGGGCGTACTTCCTTAGGGAAGGGTTATACCGTGGCCGGTGATGGCCCTTAGGACTCAACCACAGTTCCCGCCAGCGTTGCTGTCGCGGTGGTCCGGTCGTTCAAACGTTTCCGTGTACCTTCCTGAGAGTCGGAGTAGTCAGTGTGTGATTGTGGTTGTTCTCTTTTTAAGAATAACATTTTGAAATTCCGATTCAATTTAACTATAAATAAAAATCAAATATTCAAATTTCTGTCCAGAGTAAACAGGTTGGTCTGGGGACTCATATACCTTATCGGATCTAATAGGATCACTTTTAATATATCAGGGATAAGAGAAAGGCAAAATTTCTAGCCTTTTCATAGTGAGCAATAATTTTCATGCACGATTTCATATTTATTATCTAACTTTAAACTTCAGTAATATTTTTCTGCCTATCTGATCTTTAAATTTTTCGGCAAACAGATTTTTCTCACATATTTGCAGATACATATAAATACTTTCATTCAACATTTTTTCACGCTTTCTCTAATTTTGGTACAATTCTTTACAATCCTTAAAAATTGCAAAAGTTTCACTAATATCGACCTGCCTCTACATTTATAAAGTGCCGACATCGAGAGAAATTTTATAGAGTAATCGATTAAATATCGATTGCATTTATAACTTATTTTGCGCAAAAGTTTCCTTATCTTTAAAGGTTTTGAGCGTCAAAGTTAAAAAGTCTCTTGGTCGTGAACCTCAGCATTTTACCTCTTTGTTGGTTTGTACTTGGCGATCCGGTTATTTTATCCGACGAAAATTTTAAAAAAGGAAAAAGAAAACTTAAAACTCTTAATTCAAATAGATACTTTCACTTTCCACTAAGCTTATCGGCTGATTTCAGCAGGGTGGAAAAAAATATATAAGATTTATTTCTTACTTTTGCTTTATTTTTTCACAAAGGCTAGAGCCATCTTGGCAACAAGATATACTCTTCGATAACAATGAACTTGCCGAAAGTTTCTGGTCAAAGATGAGAAAGCCAAGTAATCGACTGAACTAAGCTCACAGGTTTTTCACTCTTTCTCCTTTCTTTTTCTTTTTTAAAAAAATAGAAGTTAAGTACATCATTAATGTTCTCTAACACGTTTTAGCACATTAAGGTTCACAGATTGTATCACTTAAAGAGCTATTTTCGATTTTTCTTTGGTGTATCGGCAATATCTTCTCTCGCCATGTTTCTCAGAGAAGTATGATAAAGTAACAAAAAAATATATATATAAAAAAGAAATAAAGAAGAAAAGAAATCACTCGGCCGTTGAAGAGCCAATATTTTGAAGCATAATGCGAGCGAATTGAAAGGTAAAAAATTAGTTACATTCAAAGGAAAACATTGTCTGAACTAGTTGACCTTATCCCAGCGGGTTTTGCATTCAAACTTACCTACCGTTCGAATCTTAACAAGTAACATCCTTTCAGCCACTTCCCCACAGCCACCTGCATTGTTGATTCAAGTATCATACCTGTCACTTTTCTTTTTCTTTTCAAGTTTTATATACCAACATTGAAAATAATAAAAAGAAAAGTATATATCTGTAAAATTATAGCTCGCGTTTGATAGACAGTTTATTGGGCCTTACCTACCTGCCTGTCCACACCTTTTGACGAGGGGGTTAGTCGCCCTCCCCCCGTAGTTTTACGGCAGGGGCCGCGAGTGAAGCTGTCGGAAAAATGTGTTTCGCTTTTCTTTCTACTTTTTTTCAACTGTGGACCCACCCGTTTTTTTTACAACCCCTAGATTATAGGGAGGGGGATGCTGGATCGTGATGGTATGCTGGGTTATGGGAATGGGGGTTGGAGGAAAGCAGATGGTGTAATGCTGATTAACGCAAGTAACTTGTTCTAGAAATACCTGTTTTCTACCTACTGAGAAGACGTATTTCTCGGCGCCTTAGCTTTAAAACAAATGTTGGAATTATTTTAAAGCAATCACCTGTCTGTCACGATTATTAACGATGTAGGTGACGAAGGACTCGGCGAAATTTTTATTAAACCTGGGGCTAAAAAAGTTATCTGTGCCACCCATTTTTCAGCACTAGCTCTACAGCTATAAAGAAACGACAAAAGGGAAATGTGTTGATCCTCTTTTTTTAGTACAATCGGGTTCTCTACTTAAAGACGAGCAGGGTTTTTTTATTTGTTTTAAATTTCTCATGTAGGAGGATATAAATAATAACTCAGTTAGTGTTTTATGAGTATATAAGTTGTTAAAGTTTGTTGGACAACAAGAAGATATTAAAAGAAAAATGGTTATTATTTTCATTCTAAAGTAATGCCTCGTTAAATGCAATTCCATGCATATTAAATTAACTTCCGATTTAAAATGTATTCTAGCTCTTCTATTAAATAAAATTACTGTGCTTTTTCTTCAATACTGAAAAATTATAGTAGTAGCAACTTTTTTAAAAAGCAAAAGTATCTGCAAAAAATGGAGAGACTGAAAGAGAAGAAAATTTTTAAATGCATCACAGTTGATCACAGTTTTTCATTTTATTTGTGAAAGAAAACTAATTGTACCCTCTAAATATCCATGTAAAAATATAGAAAGCACTTAAGAAACTTCCGGAAGCCTGAAGGTCAAATCTGTCATCTTTTAATCTGTCAAAATTTTAAGCCATATATATTAATTTTAAAACAAAATCTATTCAAAATTTCCAGCATATTTTATTTACCATTTATGAATTCATAAAGATTAGTTCGATTATTATTAAAGAAAGATTTATTAGATTTATATTTTTATCACTTTGGTAATAAACTGACAATAAATTTTTCATTCAGAAATAACTCGTCATAGAAGGAATTTAATTTTTAATTTCAATCTTGGGTATAAGTTTGAAATAATTCAAAAATATTTAAAGCATTAAAATCAAAGAAATATGTATAACTTTAATATAAAACATGACATACTTTAATATGACTACTTTAACATAATAATACGACATATAAAACTTGAATATGCGGAAAAACTTTGATAACAAACACGACCATGTTTCATTAATATCAGTTTCATTTGATTCTAACAAATTCACGATCTTTTATGGAATGTGAAATGGAATTCGTCGACAGTTATCCTCCTACCCATCTATATAAAGAAAAAGGAAATGGAAAATGTTGCTATGTACTTTAATTTCTTTGAAAACTCCAATCATTATGCGGATAAGATTTCCATGTTTAAAAAGTATTCAGAAATTTGTCCTTACGAACAGAATAAATTTGGGATCTTTCCGCAATGTATAAAATACATTAAGCATTTATATAATTATTTTAAGAATTCAGTAAGTGATATTAAATTCTTATAATGCTTTTGTTCAGCACTCAATAATTTCAACTTGTTTACTAGCTAAAAACTTATCTTTATTTCAAATAATCTTTATTTAATTTTTTCATACTATTAGTTTTAAAGGAATACGATACTAATGATACGAATAAATGCAATATAAAAAAAAATTAATGTTTTCAAAATAAATATGAAAGGCAACGTATTTCTGGTTTCATCTGCTTTATCTGACTCTAAATCAATGAAAATGTTTTTTGTCGTGTTTGATTTAATTAAAGATGTTTCATCTTTCCTGGGTTGGTAAACAAATGAATTGCTAAAAATTATCGACCCGAACACAACTCCATCACTCCGAGAAACTGGAATAGAATTTGTTTTTATTTTGTCTCCCAAGGGACGTGGGTGTTATTTCTCTTAGAGTCTTGATTACACATTGGTTTGGTTTATATGACTTATTATGGCTCAAAAGTCTTTATTTCAATTAAATCGTGGTAAACAAAATTTTCTCATTAAATGTATACTGCATAGAGAACGAAATTTAAACATCGTTTGAAGTTCATTAAAGGCGGAAAAATATTAAAAAGAGGTGTGATTTGAAAATGCAATTACAAACCTTAAGACGCGAGTTAAATAACACAATAAAATATAATGAGATTTGAAGACAGACCTGTTGGTTTTTTCCTAGGAATGTAGAAAATTTAACAGAAGTTGTTTGTACAGATTGAATGTGTTGCATAAAGATATGAAAAAATAGCATCAAAAATAGTCGCTCGCGATTATATTATAAAAATTCATTCACCCTGTTTTAGTCATCCTAATTATACCTTGAAACTTATTTATAATTTGTGATAATTCTCCATAAGAGAAGAAATCAATTTTATCCGAATTATCTTGCCAAGATCAAATAAACAGTTAAAAAAGAAAAAAAGAAAGCCTTCACAAGCTAAAATAAAAAAATAAACATTTATCAAACCCAAGTATAGCTATACTACTGCAAAACTGTATCTACTCACTTTCTATTTCAAATTTTCATGCAAACATACAAAATTACAGATGATAAACACACACACACACACACACACACACACACACACACACACACACACACACACACACACACACACACACACACACACACATACACACGCACACGCACACACGCACACACACACACACACACACATACACACACACACGCGCACACACATACACACACACATACACACACACGCACACACATACACACACACATACATACACACACGCACACACATACACAAACGCACACGCACACACACATACACAAACGCACACGCACACACACACATACATACACACGCACACACACACATACAAACACACATACATACACACGCACACACATACACACACACACACGCACACACATACACACACGCACACACACACGCACACACACATGCACACACATATATATATATATGCAATGATATTTGAAAGTTTAATTCAAACTCAATTAATTTCCTAATTCTTAGTTCAATTCAGCACATATCAATTTATTTCTAAAATATTCTCTTATTTCCTGATCTCATTCCACTTTTTCTATTTAATTAATTCAACAGAAGCTTTCTAAAATTGCAGAATCGGCTAAAAGCTGACAAGTTTCCACACTCCGAGTGAAGGGATAAAATATTGCTGACTTACACAAATTCTTCTAAAGATCCCTATGATTCCCTTGCCTGTAATTGACACGTGATGGAAATCCCTATTAAAATATCACAGTATATATTCACAGGGAAAAAAATTTCATTAACTTTTCCTCATTTCGTGTTGTGTCGTTCTGTGTTGTGCTCGTCGAATCTGCTTGGGCAAAAAAATCATGGCACCCGGGACGAAAATAAAACAAAGTTAATATATATATATATATATATATATATATATATATATATATATATATATATATATATATATATATATATATGGGATATTGTCCTCAATCGAAAGAAGACTACACGTTTGTCTTTTCCATATTTTAATAAACGAACACAGGACTACACGAGCATTAAGCAAAAGAACAAAAGTATAGGGTTGGTTGCAGTTCAGGCGAACATAGCATGGCTGTTATCCTTCAACTTCAAAGCTCACACACTCTCGCACCAAGTGTCTCTCTTCTGCCGTTTGCCTCATTTATACTTCTAGTTGGAACACTACTGCCATCTGCCGGCGAGGTAGAGGGAGTAGCATAGGGGCTCATATATAGGGGCTATATATATATAGATATATATATTCAAAAGATTTGTAGCGCATAATTTTTCATATCGGATCAGAACTACGGTGAATAAAAACTCCTCATACTAGTGTTCAATGGAAAATTAGTGAGTAGAATATTTGTTATCCACTTTCAGCTTAAAATTTAATATCATTCTCTATAACACATATGAGAAGTTTAAAAAGAAATCAAATCTAGATTAATTAATTAAGAAGTATATAATTGTATTTATAAGTTTAAATTATTCAAGAAAATACTAAAAAAAGTGAACCATGAAAGAGCTAAAATTAAAAATAGCGGAAACTTATACAAAAAATTGGCACTAAGTGTGGGTATTCATCATTCCTCTCATAGAAAAAAAAACGTCAGAAAGTAAAGTAAAAACTTTCTAATGAGATTAATTTTACAAAATTATTGAGTCATTAAACGATCTTCAAGTTTAGCAGCTGAAATCTTCATTAAAAACTATAGCGGTTTAAGAATGAGTGACTACTAGGGATTGCAATACCAGTATACCGGGATACCGAATACCGGTATTTTGAGCCATTTCTACAATTTTGTAATACCGGTATTCACAAATTTAAATACCGGTTTTTCGGTATTTACTAGAAATTTTTTAAAATTGTCTCCACTATATGTTGAGGTATCGCGAACATAGCAATATAGCATACGTTTTTGTTTTTATGTCTCCCTAATGGACGAAATTAATTAGCTAATTAATGGCTTGATTAATTTCTTAAATCTAAATTAGCGAAACATGGATTATCCCCGAAAGAAAATATTGTATCCATAACGACTGATGGAGCAACAATTATGAAAAAAGTTGGAAAGTTGATTGGTGCGAATCAGCAGTTGTGCTATGCACACGCAATTCAATTAGGAGTAATAGATGTATTATGCCAAAAATATAAAGAACAGAAGAATAAAAATACTGAGGATATAGAAACTTCGGATTCCAACTATATTATATTGAAAAATCGCACAGATGAAAGGCATACTGAAATAGTAAATGTCTTACGGTATTTACATAATTCTAATGATTTTAAAAATGAAAATGAAAATAAAAGAAAATAAACAATTCAAATCTGTTTAAGTTAGAGTAAAGTTTCTCAAAAAATTTTTCCCACAAACCTATCCACATTCAGAACTCGGTTCAATTGTCGAAGATTATGATGTCACTACTGTCGATAGTGAAAAGGAATTGTCTCTTGAATAAAAATTAGAATTAGCAATAAATAAAAAAAATTTCAAAGAACCAAAATACAATACAGAAATCAGCTATATCCAATACCATCCGACGAGAAATCGATTTATTTGAAGATGAGGGATTTAGAGGTAAATACTTGGAAAAAGTACATCGCGCATTGCTAACAATACCACCAACTAGCGTAGATGCCGAAAGACCGTTTTCGACAGCTGGTAATTTTTGCACAAAATTACTTTTCAGGCTTAATGACAGTACAATTGATGCATTATGTTGTTTAAGATCACATTTCAAAAAGTTGTAATAGTACCCCAGACTGAATAGTGATATTTACACCTTTTTGTGATTTAAATAAATAAGATGTTTCTTTACTTTTTTGTGATTATATACTGTTATAATTTATAAGTTGCAAACTATTTTTTGTGATATTTACACTCTCTAACAAAACTGGCAAATAAAACGAAGAAACACCTGTGTTTTCTTTCTTTTTCCAAAATTTCTAATAGTATTAAGATTTAAAAAATACCGCATACCGGTATTGAAATTTTGGTCCGGTATTGCAATCCCTAGTGACTACGTATAATTTACATTTCAAAAATTTTCATTTCTTTCATTTTTAATTATAACAACAAAAAAACCGATTTCACTTTCAATTTCAGAAAAGACTCAAAAAATTAATAACAGCTTATCATATAACGCAGCATTCCACAAAAAATCCCTAGGTTTATGGATTCATAGTATTCTATTTGTTTCATAAAGATTGTTTTAGAATAAAAGAATTGCGATTGGAACAGGAGAAGGAAAAAGAAGTAAATTTTTATTACAAATTTCCAGGGAATTGTAAGTGAAAAAAGTATTACATTTTTGAATATCATATTTTTTTAATGATTTTTTGAAAGATATTTCCCGCTTTGATGATTTTTCTTTCAATTCGCAAAGGATTTTAATATTAATATTGATCAGAATACGAAGTTTATAAAATCATTTTAATCTTTCTGTGTAATCTCAAAAAATATCCAATTCTTTAAATTAATTGAATTTAAAAAATAAGAGAAAACTAATTAATTTTATTTTTCTGCGCTTTTTTTTTTAAGTTCTTTCTTTCTTTTTTTTTAAGTTTCTAGATGAAAATGAATGATGGAGAACAGGAATGCGATTCACCTAGGAATCAGAATCAAAGTAATTTTTTTAAAAAAAATTATAAAATAAAAGAGGAATTTTGCTTGCTCATCTTTTTCTTATTGCTCTCAAGGAAATAGATGGTTTATAGACAAAATAGATAGAAGATAGAATATATAGAAATGAAACAGATAGCAATTTTTATTAAGAAGCACATATATTCAATACTTTTTATTCAATAAATGTCCTATTTTAAAGATATGAGAGTTTAATGGTAGAAAAAGGGTAGCTCTGAACTGTTTTAGAACAATGAGGTATATACACCATATGTCTCCTGACAAGAAATTTGTTTTGTAGCATAGTCAAATACAAGATAAATAAGCATAATCAGATACAAAGGTACGGAACAGATACAAAGGTAGATCGAATGAAGGCGAACCTCAGACAACATTAAATAGAAAACACATGATTCTCCAAAGTTCTAGATTTTGTCACGTAATGTAATTTATTTAGGAAATCTGCTGCAATATAATATGGTTATTGTAATTTTGTTCTGCAAAAAAAAAAAAAAAAAAAAAATTGGCATAATGACGCAGTTTAAAACAGAACGCACCATCTATGTGACATGTTTCTTACAGCCAGACTGTATCCGCAGAGCACTCTAGAATCTGGCAGCGTCAAATTGAAATGAAACTGAAGCTGAAAGAGGATATACGTACTATTTTTCACTCTATTTATATAAGCCAGCGTTTCTCAACCTTTCAGTATTCGTGGCCCAAATTTCAATCATAATTTTCATCACGCCCCCAGCTTACAATAAAATTTATACAACAATAATACATATTGAGTATTTTGGATTCTGTTTTTAAACTATTTTTAACTAACTGCCAAAACAAGAGTAAAAGCGAGCCAACGTTGGCGAGAAACCACATCTTGCATTTTGGATAAGAGTTCGGTGAACAGATGAAGTGAATGAAAGTGGAGAAAATTTAAATATTATATTTGAAATGAAAGCCAAAAGGGAGATAACGTTAAAAGAATATGAAAGTAGAAAAAATCATCAATGAAAGTTAACCTAGACGGGGTGAGCTAAATTTAGAAACTGGGAATACATTTTTTCGAATAATAAAAGAAATAAAACAAAAGCATGACAAAACAAAAGTGAAAAAAATAGCAAGGTTTGTGGAAGGGAATGCACACGACCGATACCGTCTCGAGCATGCGCGGTGCAAATGTTTTCTCATAGGAAGAAGGAAAATATTCGATAAAGCAAGTTTCAATTCCAGCCAGTCTCATTCGAGTCGATCCTTTTATCGCTATCGCATCTATCGTGAATTTATATGCTATACATATTTTCGTGTTAACTGCAATTCACCATATTAAATATTCACGGCAGCAGATTTATGCAGGATCATGAATAAATTTTTAAGCGGAAGTAAGCAAGTATTACACGATAGTCAAGCATCAACAAGTACACAGACGAGCGTGGTTCCGAAAATAAAATCAAGGAAATATTCTCAAGAATACTTAAATTTTGGGTTTGCCAGTACTGAAGTAAATGAAGAAGAAAGGCCCCTGTGTATCATTTGCTCAAAAATGTTGGCCGCAGACAGCATGAAACCTAATAAACTTAAACGGCATTCGGAAACGCTTCATAGTGAGTACGTCAACGAACCCGGAGAATTCTTCGAATTAAAATTAAAATCATATAAAAAGCAAAAATCATTTTTTAAAGAAATTTTGTCTGTAAATAAAAAAAAGCTTTAATTGCATCTTACAAAGTTCATATAATTGTAGAAATCCTCACACCATTGGTGAAGAGCTTATTTTGCCAACAGCAATTGAGATTGTAGAAACTATGTTTAGAGATAATTTTTCAAAAAAATTGCAGTCCATACCTCTTTCAAATGATACTGTTGCCCGTCGAATTGGCGATATAGCTGAAAATGTACAGCGTCAACTTTTCTCGAAGTTTCGTGACAAATTGTTTAATACAGGTTGACGAAGCAATAGATAGTAATAAAGATGCTCATTTAATTGCCTATGTTCGAATTTGTGATAATATGTCAGTAGTAGAACTACTTTTCTGCAAACCAATAGAATTCAAAATATCAGAGCTCGCATTATTTGCTATTTTAAATGATTTTATGAACGAGGCAAACATATAATGGAAAAATTGCATCGGAATATGCGCAGATCGTGCTCGTTCAATGTCCGGAAGATTCCAAGGTATACAAGCACTTGTAAAACAAACGAATCTCAGTGCAACATTGCATGATCCACAGAGAACCTTTGGCTCCGAAAGAAATGAATCCTGGTTTGAATATTGTGTTAACTACGGTTGTAACCGTAGTAAATAAATGAGATCCCTGAAATGAGATATAAAAATGAGATCCCTGAAATCGAGAATCTTTTCCGTACTTTGTAAAGACATGGGTTCAGTACATTCAGCGTTACTATTTTATTGCGAGGCAAGATGGTCTTCACGTGGGAAGTTTTTGCAACGTGTTTATGAATTAAGAGAAGAAATCGCCATTTTCCTGGAAGAAGAAAACAGACAGGAGGCCGAGAATTTTCGCGATAGTTTATTTGTGATGAAATTGAGGTACTTGGTCGACATATTCTAGAAATTAAATAACTTGAATCTTCAACTCCAAGGAGCAAATACACATATGTTGGATACGAGTGATAAAGTTAATGCTTTTTGCAGAAAATTGGAATTGTGGATCAGAAATTTAAAGCAAAAAAACCTAACAATGTTTGTAAATGTGGATGATTGCACTAAAACTTACAAGGCTGAAGAAAAACATGTAAAAATTGTTTTTGTAACTATTGAAAATCATTTAGCCATGCTGGTAAAGAATTTTAAAAAGTATTTTCATGCTGACGACAAACTGATAGCAAGTTACGAGTGGATTAGGGATCCATTTCATAAGACTCCCGAAGGACTCTCAATTGATGAGGAAGAAAAATTCATAGACTTCACGACAAGTGGCGAAACTAATAATCAATTTTGTAATAAATCACTATTTGAATTTTGGGAAGGCGTAAAGTTGATTTTTGTGCACTAAAAACAAGGACATTTCACATTCTATTACCATTCAACACCCTACCTTTGTGAAACTGGATTTTCTGCTGTGGCTTCTTTGAAGACAAAATATAGAAACAGAACTGATAGTGGCTATTTCTAATTCTAAGCCTTTCTTCAAAAAACTTTGCTCTGCAAGACAGGCCCAAGGAAGTCATTAATAATTATTAAATTTATTTTAAATTTAGTATGTTTTGATTAAGTAAGTTGTTTTACTTTAAGAAGTTATTAAATATGTCGAAATGTATTTTGTTTTCTATGTGTATGTGTGCTTTCCTTTCAGTCAGTTAATCAATTTTTTAAAATAATATTTTCTCTTGGATATGCTTGCGCCCTCCCCTCTGGTGTGCTCGCGCCCCCCTAAGGGGGCGCGCCCCACAGGTTGAGAATCGCTGATATAAGCACTATTTTTCTTCTTCAGCGCTTTAAGTTCAGTAAAGTGAACCGTAGAAATGTATGCCATTAATTTTCAATATATTTTGTAGTTCAAAGGACCGTATTCAGCGTTTATGTGATAATGAAATTTAATCCTTTTAATGAAATTTAGTGCAGCCATCCTAAAGACCGCAGTGACCTAGGAGGCAGATATTGACCTCCGGATCGGAGTATACCAGGTCCAAATTTGACTCCATCTCTGATCTACAATCAATTATTAACCGCAAGCTGCGCTGTACCTGAATTGACGTAATCAGAATGTCGTGTATGTGTACATGGCTTATGCTAAATCTGATATCACGGACCAAACATCCCCCCATTGGAGTCCTGCGGAAGCCTTTAGAAGAGGGAGTCTGTCCCGGAATCGTCCTCAACATCTGAATGAGGCTCAAAATTACGTGGTCCATCACAAAACAATCTTAATGTTGCTTTCAAAAGGGATATTAATATAGCTAAACTAAACCAGTGTAAGCGGATGTTGAAGAATAATCAGAACTCCGGGGAAAGATAAAAATGGTAGGCCTATTTTGAGTTGAATATATTTGAATAATATGTCTGCTTATTCTGATGGGGATAAAAAGATGCTTAATACTTTACAAATGTAATATTTTACAAAAACTGACATTGCATATTATTTACAGAATTTTAAAAAAAATTTAAAAATTTTTTATATATAATTTTGTTTATAAACGATACTACAAATATACCAATGCTTTAATTGGTGGACACTTAGAAATTCAAAAATATTTCCCATAAAATCGGTTAGAAAAAATAGACTTTAATGATGTCTTGATACAAAAAAAAAAAAAAAAAATAAAATAAAATAAAAAAAAAAACCAGGAGTAACGTTCTAGTAACAACAGAGATAAATTTTTATATGAATTAAAACATTATAGAATATATTTCTTATAGAATAGTTTTTTTTATTATGCAATAATTTTTATTTTATTCCATGATACAGTAATAGAATAAATTTTGTTTTCAAAATCCCAAAACATCCTTGCAATAAATATGGGAACAAAATTTAATATCAGCCATTTTTTTTTTTTTTTGCTTTAGAACTATGATTTAAAATAAATGATACCATGCAAATAAAAATATTTACAATAGTATCTACAAAATATTATCCATGTATAAATGATAAGAATTAAAATCTTTTAGCTTTCTTTTTACATCTTAACAAACTAAATTATAGTACATCTGATACTGTTAATGAAGTACCGTTCTACAGTGAGGTGACAAGAGTCATCCTAATACCTCCTAATAATGTATCTAACCTCATTTTACCCGGCGAGGTGGAGTAACTCGACATGGCTTGGGCTCAACACGTCGCTGGAAATCACCTGCAGAAATATTGAGCCATGCTACCTCTATAGACTACATAATTGCCAAAATGCTGCCGGTGTAAAATTTTGTAAGCGAATTGACCACTCCATTATATCCGTTAAATGTTCGATAGAATTCATGTCAAGGAATCTAGGTGGTCAAATCATTCGTTGGAATTGCCTAGAATGCTCTTCAAACAAATCGCGAGCAATTATGGCCCGGTGACATGACGCATTGTCATACATAAAAATTCCATCTTTACATCTGTACAAGTAGATGGATGGATGAAAGGGATCTCCAAGTAGCTGAACGTAATCACTTCCAGCCAATCATTGGTTGAGTTGGACCAGAGGATCTAGTCCATTCCAGACAGAAACAGCCCACACCATTAAGAAGCCACCACTACCTTTCATATTGCTTTTTGACAACTTGGGTCCCTGACTTCGTGGGGTCTGCGCCACACTCGAACTCTACCATCAGCTCTCACCAGCTAAAATCGTGACTCATCTGACCAGGCCACAATTTTCCAGTCGTCTAGGGTTCAACCGTTATGGTCACGAACCCAGGAGAGGAACTGAAGGTGATGTCCTGCTGTTTGTAAAGACACTCGAGTTATGCTGTCAGAGTGCAGTAAAGTCCAATTTCGCTGCACTGTTCTCACACGTACGTTGCACATCCTACAATGATTCCAGTTATTATTTCACACAGTGTTGCATATCTGTTAACACTGACAATTCGAAGCAGACGCTGCTGGTCTCGGTCATTAAGTGAAGGCGGTCAGTCACTGCGTTTTCTATGGTGAGAGGTTATACCTGAAATTAGGTATTCTTGGCACACTCTTCACACTGTGGATCTTGGAATGTTGAATTTCATAACGATTTCTGTAATGGAATGTCCTATGTATTTATCTCCATTAAGGACTTTGGCTTTAATGTACTATGGTAGCAGAAGGTCGACTAGAGTGCCTTTGCAAACAGCACGACATAGCCTTCAACTCCTCTCCTGGGTTCATGATCATATCGGTTGAACCCTAAACGATTGTAAAGCAGTGGCATGGTTTGAGGAGTCACAATTTCAGTTGGTAAGGGCTCAAGGTAAGACTTGAATGTGGCGTAGATCGTCTTGGCTTGGACCCAAGTTGTCAAGAAGACACTGTGCACGCTATTAGTGGTTCCATGATGGTGTGGGCTGCTTTTACATGGAATGGACTGAGTTCTCGTGTCCAACTGAACCAATCACTGATTGGAAATGATGCTTACCTGACAAATTCTTTAGGTATATACTCAATATTGTAACTTCAAATGTTGTGTTTACCACATGAGAATTATATAATTAAAATATTCTGAAGACGTCATATTTGTTTTTAGCCCAATATACTTGTTAATATATACTTTAATATTTCTGTAAATATTATGGTAAGTTTGGTATGGTAATGGTAATGATACATTGCATCACATTTTTGCACTTTTAAAGTAGAAAGTAACTGGTGTATACTCCATTCTGAGACCCACTGTATATCGTGTTCATAAACCATATATAATATATACAGGGTGGTTATAATTAAACTTCCTCTATAAATAGCATCTCACAACGCAAAAAGGTGAACGGATTGTAAAGAAATTTGGTATATAGACTATACACGAGATGCGCTCACGGAATTTCGAAAAAAACTTTTAGTTCCAAAATGTCCACCAGAGGGCACCTTTTCCGGAAAAAAATTAATTTAAACAAAATAACCGACAAAGACAGAATATAGAAACAATATTAATTTTTATTGACTAGTTTCTGATCACCTTATCGAACAGTATTAAGTAAAGATAAGGACAAAAATAACAGCTGTTTGAGAAAAACAGGTCAGTTTGCAGAAACAGGAACAGATTTGGACAAAATTGCACAAGATGTTAGTTGCACAAGATTGCACAGTTGTTAATCATATCCAGGATGATGAAGGAAAGGTGCTCCATGTGACCACCTTCATTCACCTGCAAAATTTCAAGTCGATGAACAGTGCGTTCAACAGCAGATCGTCAGATCGTAACTGATCAGTTGTGATGCTTCTTACACAAAGCGTTATGGAGTTGTTTAAGTCATTCAATGTTGCAACAAGATGCCGTCATCGTTACAGCCGGAAACTTCGACATAAAACATGAAAATTACTGCAAACGTTTCTTATCCTAACCTTTTTTTCATAAAACTTCCTCTTCTCTGCAAGCTTGCAATTCTCGATATTTTTTTCCTAGAATTGACAGCTTTTCCTGGTTTTACATTTTATTACTCATAATTCTTCTTCTGAATTGTTAATATTGTTTCTGTATTCTGTTTTGGGCGTTTATGTATTAAAATTAATGTTTTTTCGGAAAATGCGCCCTCTAGTGGACATTTTTAAACTTTTTTTTTTTCGAAATTCCGTGAGCGAATCCCGTGTATAGCCTATATACCAAATTTCAGTGCAATCCTTTCATCCATTTGCGTTGTAGGATGCTGTTTATAGGGGAAGTTTAATTATAATCACTTGTGTTTTTTTTATATTGCCCCGTTTCATCTGATATTTTCTTTTCTAATTGAGATGCTTATCATTTCCCACTTCTGGAAATAAGGTCAGCTAGCTTTGATCACTTCCAATTCATTTTTGCGCATGCAACCATTTTATGTTAGTCCCGTAAATATACGGAGATATTTATTAAATTTCAGAGCTATTACCTTCTCTTTTTTTGATTTGGAAACGTAATAATGACTCGAGATCAAGATCCTCACTTCTACAGAAATATAATAGCTTAAGTGTCACATAAATGATTAATAACATTCGGCAACAGAATCTTTTATCAGCGAATTTTTTTATTAGAGAAGTATATAATTGAAGGAATTTTTCTAATTCGAATTCCTAATCGTTTTTAATAAAAACACTGAAAAGAAAAGTACCATATTTAATATCTTTTTCTGAATTAAGATATGTCACTTTTCAGTATTCATTGGCATATTTGGAAAAACCGAACGAAATAAAAGAACTGTTGTTAACCAATTTGCTTAATTTAACATGCATTACGACTCAATACGTTGATGGAACCTTTCCCATTATGGAATTTTAAATTAATACGAGAGCATTCTTAGGAGTGAAAGAAAAGTCTTTAAGATTGAGTGGCCAGCCTTGATCGGAACTTTATCACTTTATGACATTCTTCCCTATTACATCCAACTTCTTCCTTCGGTGTCGGAAACTACTTGCGCCTTTGTCAAATGGTTCTATATGTCTCGAGAAACAGGCCAAAATTGGGACCTATTTCAGACAGAAGAAGAAATATGTTTCCGACTCCGAGAGCCGTGAAGTGAAAGTATTTTATGAACTAGAAATTGTCGCCCAGATGGAAACAATATCCAACTTTTTTATTTATTCCATATATGCTGGTAGCCAAAATGGATGTGGGACTCATAAAGTGATATTTCTTTCCATTTTTTCTTTCTTTCTTTTTTCATTCCTTTTTTTAGTTTTCAATGCATCTAAATCATGGATTTTTTTTTTCACATTTTCGTTGGACCATTAAACATTTTGGAACTCAACAGCTTTCTTGCGTTTTTGGAGAATTTGAAGATTGGAAAGACAGCCGATGACTCTGTTCCCTTTCTTTTTATTTATTTAATATTTTGAATCGCAGCTGTAAAGCATGGCTTTGTTGCCAATGGATAGCTATTTCTATAGTGAAAAGCAAAAGACGAGAATAAGTTAATATTTAATGCCACTTCCAGAATAATGATATAAAGCCGCCTTAGGTTTATTAATTGCAAATGTGCTTAATACAGTTTGAAAAATGATTGCCTGCATTATCTTTTTAAATAATTGTATTTCAACAGCATCAGAAAAACATAAATTTCAACTTACAATTAAGGGGAATGGAAATGTATTTAATGCATTAATCGTAAAAGCTTTGCTAATTCGTTTATCCGCTCCTTCAGAATAAATTGATTATCCTCGCTTCAGCTTACAGCGCTTACAGCTTTCTTAGTAAATTTATAGACTATAGGTTATTTAGTTTGTCATAATTTAGTTTTATCATTAGAGAAATATAACGGAATTTGTCGAATAAATACTCAGGAGATAATCAAGAAATAATCGAGTTGAAAATTGTTCACTTCAACCTTTTTTCAATGACTCATTTGTCACTGAATTTATTGCAAAATCTTTTATATACATTTTAATGATTTTATATTTTAATAATGCTTAGTAATACAATATTTTTTATTCTTCATAGAATAAAACCGATCAAAAAATTCCCATTTTAGGAAAATAAGTATTAGTTTTTTTATTAAAATGTTTCAATCCGTTATCATCTTGATTTATCATAAAAAGCAAGTTATGCTACGAAACTACGAGCAGTTTCTGAAAAGAATTGTATTAAAAATCCAAAATTAGATGTCATTTAGTATTCTTATAGTATCTATCTCAGAAACTGCTAACTCAGAAACTGATTAAAGCAGTATTCATTGTAATCTTCAACATTTTCCACTTTTTCTGTAGTAGAAATTTTCTACTAATTCTGCCTTTATTTTACCGTATTTTTTAAAAATTATTTATAAAATTGTTCTTTATTTCTTCTTGATGTTATTGCTGATTCCACAAATTATAAGGAAATTAAAAGTTGAAATACTTTAAAGCATTCTTTTAAGTGTCTAATCTTAGAAATATTTTTTAACTTCAAAGTCTGTTTTTGCTTCCTAATTTCGTTTTCATGGATTTATCAAACGTGTTTGAACTATCCCTATTTTGCATTTGCTTCTGACCAAAAAAAATAGCACTGTGATTCTTGGTTGTGCATTCTACTTTGACATTTCTATTAATAATGTACACAGTTAGAAGGGTGTTAGCAGCAGAACCGAGATCTGATTCCGATTAAAATTCGCTGATGATGCAGAACTTGTTAACACTAAATTCTTCAGAAGCAAATATTCATCTGTCTTGTATTGGCTTCATTATCTCAGCAAATCCCAAAATTAGGAACGCGGCCCGAAAATAACAGACATTTCACTTAAAAAACACATTAAAGTAACATATATTGAATGATAAAAGTATATGAAAATTTTTGGATTCACGCCTTTTCTCTAAATTTCTCCAGAATGACTGAATAAACTCCTTCGAACTTTGACCAAATAATGATTATGCTTGAACTCATATTTTACAATTTATGCTCAGTCACAAGGACATATAACTCTCTCAATGCTGAAACTGCTCAAACGCCTATTAAACAAAATTACGGCGATCGCCCGAGATACTTGGCGATCACTGCAAAAATTCCTCCTCTTTCGCTAAGTGTGATTAATTGAGCACCAGAAGAGAGTACTTTTTTCGTTAAAAACGCTCGACCAAATGTGTTTGGGGAAAAGGAAGATTTTCTCAGAGCTCTCAAAACATGTCCGAGAGCACATTTGATTAACAGTAAAATTTTAAGTTGAGTTATAATGTCTATTCTTAATAAAATTTTAAAATAAATATAAACATTGAAATGTTTTATATATGTTTGTTTAAATTTTATAAAACTTTTAACTGAGTTCTGGAGCTTTTTTTTAATATGCGACTGACAAATGACGTCATAACATCTTTATATTGGACATTACGTGCTGTAGTAAATGGAGGGAAAGTACAAAGCAAAGAATGTAATAATAACTTCAATAAAAGTAATAATCATTAAGAGCGGGATCAAAATTAAAAATTAGAAAACATTAAGGAATTCTATTTTGAATGTACTTTTTCTATTCTTTCTCATAGCATGTTTATTGTCTCAATACAATAAAGCTCAAAATTTCCCTCTCGAGTCACTTTAAACTTTGCATGCGTTTTGTATTAGTTCACGAATTGAATATTTATTTTTCTGCCAGAGTGGGAGGAAAGCCAAACCTCTGTTTCAAATCCAGCTGTTCAGCTGAACCTTTATTTTTCACTCCGAATAAAAGAGTCTCATTGTTTACGATTTGTTAGAAACTGGACAAAGAAAGATAAACACTTACGAAAGCATTTTTCGAAATTTATTTTGTACCCTTGCGCTCAGTTTGGAACGTGCCTCGGCATGAATGAGAAAATACCTTTGATTCCCTCCCAAAATGAAAATAGCTAAAAACTCGGAATAAACTACTGAAAGGCTATTTTCAGCACTAAGAAGCACGTACGAGGACAGCATTCAGCACGGACGTGAGTCCGCATTAATAGATTTCAATGAATTGGAAATAGTTAATTTGAAAAGTGCTTAGAATTGAGAAAATGGCGCAGATTCTAATGGTAAGAATTTTAGATTTCAAAGCATAAAGAAGTAAATCATTAGAAGTGTTTTTGTATACAGTACAAAAGACAAATAGGGATAGATTTGTTGTTTCTTAAAACATTTGTTCACTTTTGGGAAGAATTTATGAGCAGGTCTTACCAAGCATTTGCTAAAAGTATTTAATGTTGTGAACATTTCAATTTGCAAACCTTTCAGAAATCTATTTATTTTATTATATCCAAAATAAAAAAAGTTCTACCGCTCCCTTTGAGAACTATTTAAAAAGAAACTGCTGTAAGAATTTTAACTTCTTATTGTATTGAGGAGAATAAACTATCGCGAAAGTTCAATAAAAAAATCCAAATAAAAAATAAAACTCCATTTCCATTTTAATTCCAAATAAATTACTCATCAGAAAAATACTGAAGAACATTTATTCTTTTAAGCAGTTTCAATCAAACCATTAAATTTAAAATAAGCACTAAAATTCTAAATGCTCATTAGTTAAAAAAAATTCTCTCTCCCGTATGCACCCATCAGTTCTTAAAATATGAAAAAGTTTTGGTATAAAAGTTCAAGCTAATACTACACTCATTAATTTCATTTAATTTTTGTAAGATAATTACATTATATATATATATATATATATATATATATATATATATATATATATATATATATATATATATATATATATATATATAATGTAATTGATTTATTAAAAATTTGTATGCTCTAATCAGATTGAAAGAAAATTCAAAATTTGATACTCTATCCAGTATCTGATACATAATTATTGACTCAACGGGAATTATATTACTGTATGGTGTACATAGATGTTTCATAACGTTATGTGACTATCTTTGATACATTAAAAATCAAATTTACATTATAAAAAGTACATTTGTTGTAGAAGTTTGAATAGTATGAGAAGTGAAAATTTAAAATAATGAATTTGAGCAGTAAGTGTTCCTGCACTCCGTTCTCAAAGCTATTTTATGTCATCGAGCTCATACTCTTTGAGTGAGATCTCCCATTGAAGATATCATCTTCTTTTAGGATTCTTTAGGAAAGTGTATATCGCAGTGGACAGACAACTCAATTTTTCACGAACCATTATTCAATTTGATTAAATTACTCCATTCAAATAATCCCTCCTACACACAGAAATTTAACAATTCTAGTTGTTGACTCAGCTCTGTCATTTGTTGCACATTTTTAAAAAGAATGCAGACACAACCCAGGGTTACCATGAAAGGATGACTAAGAAACTGAAGAACAATCAAACCGGCTCTCGCTTTCCTGGTTGTACAGCAAAATTGGGAGATCGAGTTACCTCCACTCCAATGACGGGCTGACCTACGTAAGGAGTTGGGCTGGGACCTTTAGGATTCTAAACTCATTTCTGTTGACATTTAGATCAGCCCCGATGCATAGGCATGTAGGAAGGAAATCAGTCCTAGTTATCAAGTATACCTTCAATCACGGATCTAAACATAATTCTCTGTTTCCATCTCCTGATGCTAAAGCGCTTCTTCTAAATTTTGATACATAATACTTTATTATAAATATCAATCACTGTAGAGAAATTACATTCGATAGTGAGTAATTAGAATTTCTTCCAACCTTTCCAGAATTCTGCAAAGCCTGGTGAAATGATTCGATTAATATTCCATAATATTCATTTATAAGGGGTATTTTAAGGGGGGGGTTAGGTGATATTTAATTGCATAAACTTTGTAAGGAAAGTAAGTAAGGTAAGTAGCATTCCAGCCCAAAAATGGCTCTTTTTCAAATTTTTCACTGATTCTAGAATTCAATTCATTATCATTATTTTAACTTTTAATTATCTTGCCCTAAAAAGGGCACCAACTGGTACACGTTCCTAAAGATTTGAAGTACATTAATTTTGAGAAAAGATTGGTATATTATGGATTTGGATTTACAACTAATGTATAAACAGTAGCATGGAAATTGTTTTTCGATATATATCATGGAATAAATATTCTTGTTCGGAATAAAACATTAGAATTATATCTTTCCGAATCACAATTTCTGAAAATTAAATATGTTCATGCATCTTATTCAAGAAAAAAGTTTTATTTGAAACATGAACAATGGCATCAAAATTCAGATTTGAACTACATAGAATTATTGATATTTTCAGCAGTCCTTATTAGACATTTCTTTCAAATCTTCATATGCGCGATCGATCATTGTGATCCTCTTACTAGATAAACATGTCATGCACGAATACCAATATTCATGTTTCCATCAAAGCTTTTCAGGATATATCCTCATACATTTCTTCTGCATACATTTTTCCGAGATAGTGAATTGCAAATCTGCACTTAATGGAATATGTTTTTTATATATTCCGAGCTAAGAGTATCACTGTGCAGAGTTCATACGGTATAACAAAACGCTATATATGTATATGATTGTTTTATGCCCGCGAGCATGAATTAAAGAGAAAGTTCTCTTTTCTTGCATCACGATATTTTTTGAAAAAATAAGTAATTTCGTAGCATAAAATATAATAATATTTTGTGCAAGAAATACGTATATTGTTACCCAAATATCCATCAATTTTCACGCAAAATAGTTTAACAAAAATTGAGGAAACCAAGCATCGTTAGAAGGAATATATATTTGACTGAAACAATTTCACGAAGTGCACTCTATGGTACCCAAAAATCGAATCTGAGTTTTTTAAAAAAAATGGGCTAAGAGATAGCGTTTTAGTTTTTCTTTAATAAATATTTCAAATCCATCTTTTCGTCTTTATTTCAACGAGTTTAAAAAAATAATAACCCTCGTATGTCTGAAAGGCCACTTTACTTCAAAACTAAGAAGCGTAATAATCAAAGAATCTAATAACGACCCAGTACGATAAAAATCGTTAAAAAAACCTATTAAAGGTGACCGATAATTACGGACAAGAGGCATTTTTCAGAATTTAATAAAGAGAAAATGTACACCGTTTCTTCTCCATGAGTGGCCATATCTATCGAATTCAAACATCTGTGATGCGTGAAAAAGGCGAAGAAAAAATATAGTAATAATCCGCTGCAGTATTGGATACTCCGCCATTTGTATCTGATTGAATATTCAAAAAACGAAAGATAGCCCTCATTATGTATGCACTTCTTGTTTTCTAACCGCCGGCATCCAACGATGCAAAAAGCGCAAAAAATTAAGAAAGAAATTCTACATTTCCCTTCTGAACAGCGCGAAAATTTTCACGCTTATAAGACTAAACCTATAATTATCCTTTCGGTGAAACGAGTAACACGTGGTTGTGATGGAAGGAAACAAAATTCTCAAGCACATTTAGTATGATCCTGCAGCTTTAAAGCGCATCAAACGATTTTTATCTCTCTGCTGTCTGAATTATTGTTTTAAATAGAATAAGCTGTGTTTCCAATTATACAGTTTAATTCTTTCAAATAACCATGCTTAATCATTATGCTTTAATCACTAAGCTTACAAACAGCTAAGATAAATAAAGCGTACAAGGGGAGGGCACGAGGTTGAAATCGGAGTTCTGGATGAGATTTAGTATAATGGTAGTTACGTTTAGAATGTTCATTCATGAAAATATTAAAACGCAATAACCAGTCAATTTCGAGAAAATGGTCCTCAAACTTTTGGTAAAGCTTATATATTGATAACTTGGCTCATTTCTGATTGATCCCATGGCGTGGTTGCCTAAGTAACCGTCTCGTATGTGCTAGGTCAAGGTTCGAACCTGAGTTTGAATTATTTTTTTAATAATTCTTATTCAATTAAAAATTTATAAATATTTTTCATTAATATGTTTTAAATTTTTTTATCCAAAAATAAATATTTATTATTGAAATACATAATAATAAAATTAAAATTTTAAAAGAAAAAATTATAAATACAGATGCATTTTTAAAAAAATTAAATTATTTAAATTTAATTTACGATTTACAGATAGTTTTAATTAATATGCTACTTATTACGCAAGGATAAATGTTTATTATTTTAATACTTAAATTGAAATTTAATATTTAAAAAATAGTAATAAATATAACATAAATGGTGATAGTTATTAATTATAAATACTCACATCGTAAAAAAAATTATTCAATATTTCTAAAAAATTATCTTATATAGATTTATTTTCGATTATATATAAGAATCAGAATGGTACGTATAGTAAAAACATTGGAAACAAAATATATTTCGACATCTTGCACAACTGATAAATGATGATTGTCCACAAGAGCAAGGTTTCTTTTATGGGAAAACAAACTCCATTTACATTTAAAAATATCTCTCTTTCATCAGAAAGTTGGGCAGCGTACCATGCATACCTTATCATCTTATTAAAAATTGGTGATGACAATTGATGGTGTACAGTTGATTGAATTTTTATACTATCTTCGCGATAATTTATTTCTTGATCATGTTCAATTAAAAAAGAAAATTTGGTATACGTTTAATAATATTTTTTATTTGTCTATAAAAATAAACTTCACAAGGTTGAACAAGGGGAGTGTGTTTTGGAGGAATAAATTAAGGAGTTAACTTTACAAATTTTGGAGGAATTAACTTTACAAGTTGGCATTTTCTGGTCATTTTGGAAGATTTAATCATATGATTCAGATTTTGCATGTCCTGTCCAAGAATCTATAATTAAAAGATATTGTTTTTTTTTCAACGTAAGATTTCAAACCATTTTTAAGTTATTCAATACATAATTCTGCTTTTAGTTTTACTGACTTTGAAGATTTAATAATCACATTTTTATATTTCTTAGAAAATTGATTTACTGTTTTTCAACAAGAGGACCAAAGTTGCCGGTTGCTTCCAGAAAGTATACAAATACTTTAGACAGTATTTTGCCAGATAATGTGAGCGCATATTGTGCTGTGTAAGATTGGGTAACTTTCTTCAAATCGTGTTTTCTGACAAATACAATTTTGCTTCCTTTTTCAGAAAGAGTTCTGTTATAAATAGATTGGTTCTGACATCCTTCAAAAGGGAGAATGACATGAGATATATAGGGCGGGCAAGTGTTAGATTGAAATTAAGGATCTATTTAAAAATTAATTGCATTAACTTACCTGTCTGGTCAGTATTAATAACATAGTCTTTGCTGAAATTATTTATAAGATTTAATGTCTGCATTCGAAAATTTGTTTCAGAAGCCAAGATTTCTGCAACTGTAACTGTTTCTTTTTTCGAGACAAATTCTGTTACTTTTCGTTGTCGAATGCTGTGCTTGTTTTTGAATTTCTTTACCCATCTTTCGGAAGCTTTGAATTCAAAATCTGCAAATTATCTAGCAGCAGCTAAAGCCCACTGCTGTAAATTCCTGGTAGTTACTTGTTGAAAATTCTCTCTCGCTTCAACGAAACGATCGTAAGTCCAAGAATCGATAATTGCATATTTATTAAATATATTTCCTCCCTTACTTACATCTTCCTCCCATTTGGATAAATAATCTTTCCTTTTTAAACGATTACATCCATTCTTTTGTAATGGCTGTAGATTCCCAGTAGGTTGTAGTCTTGCGATGTTGACGAATTTGATTTTATAATACAAAGAAATATATTCTATTTCTTTTTCCTTTTTTTTCTTCAGGTTCATACTCATCTGATGAAGAATTATCTTCAATATTTTCAAAAAGTTCTTCGTCACATCTGTCATTTGCATGAATATGTTCGTCTTCACATACAGTAATTCTTTCAGAGAGTATGCCAAGAGTATTTTGATAAATTTCTTTACCCAACAAAATTGCTTCTCTAGAATGTGAATCTGAATATTCCGATGCAATAAGATTATTTTCATCTAATAATCCTTGAAAATAAACAACTTCATCTTTTAATCTCAATTTTGACACTACAGTGTATAGTGATTCTAACGGGATTTCGTATTCAGTCTCCGATATATTGGCAGTATCCGTATTCACAGACATTTCAAAATATATCTATATTATTTTTAATTAATTAAAGGGCGATATAAGACTCACCAAAATCTCGAATTTAAATGATTATTAAATTTTCATCCATCTGCCTATACATTCAATAAATTAACACCTTCTCTCTACTATTTCTTTTGATTATTGTAGTTGAGACGTTTGCTTACATATTTAACAAATATCA
The DNA here is from genome assembly GCF_947563725.1 of Argiope bruennichi. Taxonomy (NCBI): domain Eukaryota; kingdom Metazoa; phylum Arthropoda; class Arachnida; order Araneae; family Araneidae; genus Argiope; species Argiope bruennichi. The sequence goes on from NC_079162.1 coordinate 124,720,505, forward strand.
GCAAGTATCTTAATTCTTGCCTGATCATGATCGTGAATTAGAAGTTCTATCTCTAATATTATTCTTGGAATTTCTAAGTTGAAAGCTAATATTACTAATCAATTACAATTTTATTACTTCTTATAATCTACATGAATAAATAGATAATAAAGAAATAATAAAAAAAATCAATAAATATAATAATATTTCTCACTCGATGCTGTTGAGTAACTGATCAATGAAAATGATAGGTAGATATTGTATTTTACATTATTTTAAAAGCATTATTTCTGGCAGTCAAAAACTTGAAGTACTGATATTTCGCTTTAAAGATTAACATTGGTTCTTCTTTTCTTTGTTTGAAAAATAATTCTACTAACAACATTTAAAATGTTTTTCGTAAATAGTTTTAAATAACAAATAAACTATTGGTTAGAATCAGGTATTGAATAACATCTTTCAGCACAACTCAAACCAATAATTCTAGCGAGAAAGCTCTAGAAAGACTATATTCAACTTTTATTGCTATTATTGCCGTACAGTTAAAGTATTCAGGCCATGTCAGGGGCTGTATTAAAGGCATTCGTAAAGTGTTCAATGACTAGAAATTTGCTTTAATTGGAAATCTTAGAGTATGTGAATTCGTTTGATCCTATACATCACCATAGCAAAGAGAATATACATAATATTTACTATTAATTTAATTACTTTCTCATTTTTATTTACATAACTTGAAACAGTATCCAAGATGTCTGGGATTACCTAATGACAAAAAATGTCTGCCTTGATTTCAAAGAATCACGATTTCGAGGTATTTGAAACTGAAGGTCTTATATATATTCATCGTATGTACGTTCCATATGATTTGGGTATAAAAACCTCACCATTTTATTATGTGAAAAACTAGAAAGCAGTTTACGGCTTACTCTTAAGAAATCTTTCGCAATAGTCTTTGCATAATACATCAAAAATATAATCTATAATCAAAAACAAACTACGATAAGCGCTCTTCAGATGATATTTTTCGGTTACTAAATTCAAATTTAAATTTAGTTCTTTCATGTCTTGTGACGAGTCGCTTATTTTACTTCATGCGCTTTAATATTTGTTTCTTAATGATGCGTTTGAAAATACAGTTTTATGAATATGCAAACCATTCAAAATATCACAGGAAAACCTAAGCACAGTTAATTTTAAAATAAAATGTATGAATTTTAAATCACATAAAGTAACCTTAAACTGGCCACTCCAATCCGCTGAAAGGCACATGGAAAAATCTGAATGACTGGACCGCCTTAATCTTATATTCTAAATATTGTACTCTATAGATTTATCAAATATTGTATCATTTAAGCTATAACTCTTTCAATTTAGTAAAGGGTTGGGATTTTTTCTTTGATAGGACAGTTTTGTTGCAGGAAAAGAAAGATTTTTAATTATATCCTATGTCCACTTTAAAAAGAGACACACAAAAAAAGTCAATTGTCATTTAAAATAAAGTCATATCACTGACTCTTCTACTTGTCTCAAAGGCACATGGATAAAAACTGAATGACTGGACCGTCACTACAGCGGGAACTGTGGTTGAGTCCTAATTGCCATCACCGGCCACGGTACAACCCTTCCTTTGGGCAGTGCGTCCGGTAATCCATGGGAGGAGCCAGCCCCCACCTTTTTCTGTATCCACCCATAAACCAACTACCATGCCGAAAGCCTCTCATTCTCAGTTATGAGGCTTCCCCGGGGGGAAATCGAATAAAGTAAAATTAACTTCATAGAAATAACTGCTTTCAAACAATTTGTTTTATTTCAGTTTTATTTTTGTACAACATGATTTTATAAATTTAATACAGTTTATCTGAAATTACAAAACATGATCACATTTAAAGGCATTTTATATCCTTTTCTGCGAAATGTGTGACTTTCTGTTTCAAATCAAACGATTTGTTAATTTTAAAAGGAATAAAACAATATTTTAAAAGAGCTATAATACTCATAATTGAAAAGATAAAATCAAACTCTAGTATTTTATACTTTCACCAGATTGACCCATTTAGGTTCAAATATCAGCGAATTAACAGATCGAATAGCAATTCAGAAGGCAGATTCTTTTTCTTCAGTTTTTCTGAATTTGTTTTTATTTATTTTCCCGACAAATTCATCAGAGCAGTTCTGGCCTGAAATGGTACCACCAATGTTTTGACAAGCCATTAGTTTCGTATTTAATGAGGGGAACAAAAAGTCGATCAATAGGTCTCCCAATTTTTACTGATGATAACTTTTCGGATATTATATATCAATATAAATTTATGTGTGTATTTTTATGGCCCTATTTTTGGTTTTCTTTCCAAAAATAAATGTGAGATTTTTTTTTTTAACTTTTGTTCCTTCCTTTTTATCAAAACATCACATAAGAGGAAAATACGATAAATAAATGTGTCAAACAGTGAGAGTTTCTGTAGATAATTTATTGTTTTGATTCAGCTTTTTAGAACCTTGCATGTTTCTTAATTTAAGGGGGCAGTGGACTTTGAAATAAGAAAAACTGGACAGAAACATGAAATTTTATTTTCAACGTTTCCTCACCAAAATATATGTTTATATTCAACTGAAATAGTGTTATGAGATGTATTATTCAATAAAACTAATATTTGAAAGGCCTAGAGAAAAAAGCACATTTTAATTACTTTTCTTAAAAAGATATTGTAATTAGATTTAAATATCTTTGAAATATTTCAGGTGTCTTAATTTTTGAAGAAATTAAACAGAATTGACAATAAAGATTTCGGTTGAACATTAAAAGAAAATAGGCATGCATTTTATGCTTAAAGTTTTTTGTAGATAGTGAAAAGTCAATTTTAGATCTGAAGAATATAAAATTCTTATGAAAATTCAATGTGTGCATAAAAATATTTCTAAAAAAATTGGCATTTAAATGGAATGACAAAATTATATACAATTTTATTCCAAATAATTTTATATCAGATACTAAGGAAAAATTAATAGAAAAAATTAAAAACTGAGTCGTCTGGAATATTTTAAAATCTTAGAAAGTTATAAATCTTTTGATTTTTTAAAAATAATATTTCACTTTAAAAGACTTTTTACAATTAATTTGAAGTATTTATATTTTAATAACCTATGCATGAAAAATTTCCCACCTTTAAGTGAATAATTCTCAAAAAGGCCCAATAGAATCCACCATCCATTAAGAAACTTATGATATATCATGAAATTTAATTAAATCAGCACAGATTTAGGGTGAAAAATTAGAATAGGATTGTCTGATCTTTGTCAAAAGATTCATTTCTCAACAAAAAACTACACTGTAGATTTGTATTTATTACCTTTTTTGGAAATAAGTGAAAAGAATCTTAATAACTTGCTTCCATGAAAAGTAGATATTTAATAGTAAATGCACGATGAAAAAGTAATTTTGCATATTATTCAACATAGCACTCCTCTTTATCCTATACATTTCCTCTTGTTTTCTTTATTACATTTCTTAAACCAAAACTTTTTTCAAAATTTTTTATAAACGTTAACTTACTGACTTGGAATGAAACACATTCTTTTCTCGATTTCTCGAAAGTTAAAAAAAACAGACTCTTTTTTTAACATTACATAATTATTAACGAAAATTTAAACTAAGGCTGGGAATTCTTTTCATCATTTAAATGAGAAATTTAATGGCACAGATTTATAACAGTCTAGAGAACAAGTGTAATAAAATAACCGTATTAAGAACAAATAATTCTGTGTTTCATTCGAAATATTTTTCGAAATGAGTTTCTGAAATTCAAACAAAACTTTCTTATAAAATTTTTATTCTATAGATGTTTTTATGCGAAGTTTTATATTAACGGAAAAGGATTAAAAACGCGTTCATTTATTTACCGTGCTTGAATTTACGACGAAAGAGTATATGAAATAAATATTTTACATGAAATATCTCCACTATTATTGGAACTGATGTTTTCAGTTCTTCCATATTTTTTACTAATTTATTTATGCATTAGTCCAAAGAGAAAAACGTTGCATTTTTGAGAAATATTTCATGCAATGAGATTTCTTCAAAAATATAGAAATGTTTTCTTCCTTATAATAACAAAAAAATTTCTATAGATTAATTTACATGAAATAAACATCAGGCAGCAATAAAACTACTAAAATATATTTGAATTGCATTTTGATAAAAACCGAATCTTAGATTTGATACTCTTTTAACTTAGAAACATTATCAGGACCAATTTTACTCTTAATCATATCAGCGTATAACATAAATGGGAAAAGTTTCTTTGCGAACAAGTAAAAGTAAACAATTTCTTTAAATAATCAAATAAAAAACTTAAAAATTCGAAGTGTCAGAATATAAAATTTTCTATCATACAACGGCATATAAAATTGCATTCTTTATCTTACTATAAATTATCTTATGAAATAAAAAAGTAACGTGTAGATCTGTCTGATGTTATAACGCTACAGTGAACTTAACCAACACTAACTTATCAAAATTTTATGAGCAAGAAAATCATGTTTTTGTTGCTTAAAAATTTATAAGCTAGTTCCTTTCCCAGAATCGTATGCTTGCATATTTAATACCAGGGCATGCAGAATAAAATCTACTTTCTTCACTTTTACTTTTCAACAAATAGAAGTTTGGAAAAATAACCGGGTTCAAAGATGTATCGTTTCGCGGTAGAAATTGGATATTTTTTATATTTTTTATACGCATTTATAATTATCAATTGAAGATGAGGTAGAAATTTTATTCGTATTTAATTTAAAATAATCTATAATTTAAATTGATTTAGATTTTCAGTTTGAGCTCCAACAAATAAATATGTTTAGATTTTTCCCAAAACTAATTTCGAAGCCATAACGAAATACAAGAAATTTAGATTGAAATGTTTGAAATAGAAAAATAAACACATTTTAAATAATAACAAAATGTGAGTGCAAACATATTGATTTCAAATTACAACACTCTCACCAGAATTCTGCAGGTTTTTATGTAATCTAAATAAAATAATTAAATAGAAAGATCATTTAACTAAACAAGAGCTACTCAATTTGATTTATCTTTTTGTTGGAGCAAATAAATAATTTTTTTGTGATCACGTAAAACTTATCAAAGAAGAATCTCAAAATGAGAATTTTTCTTTCGGAAACAGAGACATGGATGAAAAAAATGTTTCATAGTTCAAATGATCTCGTTCATTTTTCAAATTACAAGCAACAACACGATTCTTAGCTTCCTAAAAGATACAGACAGATAAGTGGTATGAGAAAACGTGTTGTACGCTACAAGAAAGGAGGTTAAAATGACGCCCTGAAACATACTAAATATTGTTTCTTATCATTAATATGAAGCATAGATAACTGAGGACAGTTTTTAACTGGATATTTTTATCCATTGAGCAATGGATCAGCATTATCTTGACTTTTATTCTTTATTATTTTTTTCACGTTATGTTGTTATTTTGGCTTACTTACCTTTAGCTGAGAAATTTTTGGACATTTCGTTACATGGTATTAAATACCTGCGGATTTTCTTTCTTTATTTTTTATTCTTATTAGTGGAAGAATTTTAATTTACAGAGGAAATAAATTTAAAATATGTGTCTAATTCGTATATGTTAGAATTGTTTAACTTCTCCATTCTCAGTTATGCTATCATTTGATGAATTATATATATAGTATCAAAATTCAAGATTTTCTCTGATTTTGGATTTTTATTCGAGCGATGTAGTATTCTAGCATGCAATACTGTATGAGGGTTTCCTCCATTTTAAATCCTTTTTATAAAAGCAGCGTTTAGTTCAGGAGTTAAGTACATTAATTTAAATCATTCTATGTAAATTAAGTATTAAAATGTAGTTGATTTCCTAAACAAAACCGCCAGAATTACAACTTTTAACAGTAGCATTTCAATTCCTCTATGTTTACACTGAAAAACAATAATAAGCTTTCCAGAAGTTCATATCCTTCTTCCGATGGTCTATAACTATATATCGTTTGCGGTTCCCCAAAGAATAAAATTCATGAACTTCGTGCATAAGCACGTGATGTCTTTAAATACCTCTATTATTTATCCAGATAATTTAAATAGGCAATTATCGTATCTAAATATCCGATATATTAAGAAAATATAAGATGACTTATAGCGATTTTCAATAATAAATAAACATTAAGGTTTTGAACTATATCTTATAGGTAATTCTTGCTTTGATCAACATTTCTGCTTCAGAAAATTGTAATAATGCAAAAAATAAACTAAATAAAGCTGTGTTCTAAGTTATTCAATATTTGAATATAATAAATAAAACAAGTTTTTAATCCATATTGAATTGAAAAATAAAACATCGAGGAATACGAAATTACTGATACAAAGTTTAGGGTATTCTTCTTTTTATATTGCCAAGCATTTCAAGCTGTTTTATGGGCAGAAAAAAGTGTTCCTAAATTTCGATTTTAAAACAACGTAAGATGAATCACTGTGGATAGAAAGAAAACTATGGATATTACTTCCCACCTTTGAAAATTCGAGTTCTTTCTGTGGAAAATATTTACACATTGCCTTCTTTTTTTATAGTTGCAGCTAAAAACATTTTTTTTTCCGATAAAATATTAAGCTACGGAATTTAACACTTATAAAGATAAACAATATTAACTGCACATAAAGTAATACTTTATCATGGAAATAAATAAGAATGAAATTCTAGAAATAAAATAAAGTCATTCATTTTCTTCAGTGTTTTGCATTCAATTTGAAGAATAGATAGAGTAGAAATATATGTTTCAGGGGAGGTAACATAGCATTTTAAAATTATTTCATTTTAATTCGTTGTCTATTTATTTGAAATAAATATATACATAATTATGACAAAATAATAAATCGCTAAGAAGATAGTTTCATACACAGATTTTAAATCTTTCTACTCAACCTAATATAAAAATAATAATGCACAAACAATTTATTGATGTTTTAATTCTTTGACAGATATAAAAGAAATAATTTTTATTTGATAGGTTTAAGTATTCATAAATACTTCCTACAATTTCACATTTCTAAATGAGCCGTAACCTTCGAAAAACATATTTTCATCAGTGTAAGTGACTTCTTGACTAACAGGTAATCTTCTAGAAACCTAATGCGCGTTCATTCTCGAGAGTCAAAGAAAAACCTTAGAATAATAGCCTCGATGATGGAGACCGGTTAAAAAAAGTGACCACGATAGGCTGTTTTATCGATCCGTAGATGGATCCAGTCAGACCTAAAAACCGAAGTGCAGCGTTCTGTCCTAAGCCTTTGCCCACACAAACTTCAAAGATTTTTATTGCCTTTCGAAGAGTTTTTCCTCCAAATAGTACTTTGGGAGAAAAACAATGTGTCCTTGTTTTTTTAGAAAGATCTTTCTGAAAATTCTTCAATCACACTAAACGAGAATAAAATATTAAAAGTTTCATTTTTCTTTCGGAATGCTTTATTTGAATATATTTAGGGATGTTTATTAGTGGGTGGTATGAAATTTTTTGTCCATCTTTGATTAAAAAAATAATCGAAATACTAATTTTTTGATTTATTCAAATTGCAGTTTGGAAAAAATATTAATGTCTTTCATACAAAGTACTAATGATGATTCGCTGGAGTAATTACTCAAAGTTGGTTGAGAAAACACTGTTCACGATCGGAATTGGAAAATTTTTTAAACAGTAAAAATTAAATAGCATTGGTCTCCGATTTTATAAGACGAAGGGATATAAAATAATATTGGTCCCATTTCAAAATCTTGTTTCAACCAACTTTATTGATTTCTGCATGGTAATTCCTTGTTATAAAATATCATATTCATGTTTTTGCAGAGAGATATTTCTCGAAAATTCTTCGATCACAATAAACAAGAATAAAATATTGAAAGTTTCCTTTTTTCCCGAGATGTTTTATTTCAATCTATTTATGGACATTTATTAGTTGTGGTATGAAACTTTCTCTCCATTTTTAATTTCCATTTCTCTCCATTATTAAATATTGAAGAAATAATCGAAATTCTAATTTTTGTGCCCATTCGAATTGCAGTTTGCATATGAAGCATCAAAAATATTCGTGTCTTTCATACAAAATACTAATGAGGATTCGCTGAAACAATTACTCAACGTTGATTGAGGAAACCACTGTTTGCAATCAGAATTGATATATTTTAGAAACAGTAAAAATTCAACTGCATTGATCTCCGATTTTATAAGACGAAGGGATATTAACCTTTGCACCTCTCACTCACCATTCAAAACGGGGCATCATTTGGACGTTTCATTTTTTTATTTTTCAATTTGGATTGTTGAAAATGCCTACAGAATGGTCAAAAGATGTAGATTCATTTTTCAGGGAGATTATATATTTATATTTCGGCAACAACAAACAAGCCTTTGTATTAGATGAATAATTATGTATCGGATTACTTTTCCAAGTGTAGATGTTTAATTGATACTGATCACTTTTCTAAATCTTGTTTCAACCGATTTTGTTGATTTCTTCATGGTAATTCCTTGTTATAAAATATCATGTTCTTTTATATGTTTATTTTGACTTCGAAATACCAAGTAAGCAATATAAAGAAAACTTGATATGGAGAAAAATTGTAACCACCATTAAAAAGTACCAAAAACTTGTCTTGCGATGTCATAATCTAGAATATATTTTAAGACAATTACGTATATTTCGAAAATAAATATCAAAAGGTTATGCATTTATTACTTGTGTGTTTCTCTTTTTTCCAAATAGACTTCTGCTGAAGAAAAAACAGTAAATCTGGAATTTCTAATGATCTGAGAATTTGCGACTGAAAATGAAAAGGGGGGGGGGGGAACTCTCGAAAGTTTTAAACATAATTAAAACTAGAAAATCCATGTTAGTTTGATTTCAGTGAAAATATATTTTTTATGTATATCGCTGTATTTCATTTTAGTTTCTGCTTAAATGCAGACCATAATATTATTTCTGTTTAATACATTTTCATGGTTGACCTTTTCAAAACAAATGAAAAGATCACTTCAAATAATAAAATTGTAATTCTGAGTATAGCTTACCGAAAGGACTTTTACGTAAAAGAGAAATTAATAAGGTTGCCTCGTTAATTAATAACGAAAAAAAATGTAAAATAATAAAAAAATTGAAATTAATAATGCTATATAGTAATTAAGAGAACCTCAAAACTGCTCACTTTAATTTAACGGTTCACTTTTTCAATACATAGGTACTTGATTATATTAGATTTTTCTTTCTTTTTTCTTAATTATCTTAGGTTTTTGCATAATAACTTGGCTCATGAAAGCTTAAAAATTTTTACCTCAACTTTTCTAAATAAAAAGTTTCTGCTTATATATACAATTTGAAGTTTTCAGCTATATATATCCAAACTATTTGAGACCCGTCATACTATCTTGAATTGATATTACATCCTCGCACGTTCTTACGGCGATAGAACCTGATTTTGTTTCAGACCGCTAATTAAATCCAAACTTATGTATTAAACATTGCTGTTAATTAATGGAAAAAAGATAATTATGCCTTTCATTTCCTTTTTCTCAACATTTTATAGACTAATAGGTCTAGAAGTGCTAAAATATATTAAATTAACAGCAGCTAAAATTGATTGATGGATTTTATATTTAAATTTCTTCTTATATAAAAATGCTAATTGAATAATTGCATTTATTTTTAACGAAAGTTGTATGTTTTAAGATTTGTGAACCCTAATAATATATGTTCCATGGATTTCAATATTTTGTTTCCTCCTTTTTTTCAGCAACTTTTTTACCATTTATGTAACCAAAAGGAATATTTTGAATAATTGAACGAATAATGAATAACGAGGTGGAGTAACTCGACATGGCTTGGGCTCAACACGTCGCTGGAAATCACCTGCAGAAATATTGAGCCATGCTACCTCTATAGACTACATAATTGCCAAAATGCTGCCGGTGTAAAATTTTGTAAGCGAATTGACCACTCCATTATATCCGTTAAATGTTCGATAGAATTCATGTCAAGGAATCTAGGTGGTCAAATCATTCGTTGGAATTGCCTAGAATGCTCTTCAAACAAATCGCGAGCAATTATGGCCCGGTGACATGACGCATTGTCATACATAAAAATTCCATCTTTACATCTGTACAAGTAGATGGATGGATGAAAGGGATCTCCAAGTAGCTGAACGTAATCACTTCCAGCCAATCATTGGTTGAGTTGGACCAGAGGATCTAGTCCATTCCAGACAGAAACAGCCCACACCATTAAGAAGCCACCACTACCTTTCATATTGCTTTTTGACAACTTGGGTCCCTGACTTCGTGGGGTCTGCGCCACACTCGAACTCTACCATCAGCTCTCACCAGCTAAAATCGTGACTCATCTGACCAGGCCACAATTTTCCAGTCGTCTAGGGTTCAACCGTTATGGTCACGAACCCAGGAGAGGAACTGAAGGTGATGTCCTGCTGTTTGTAAAGACACTCGAGTTATGCTGTCAGAGTGCAGTAAAGTCCAATTTCGCTGCACTGTTCTCACACGTACGTTGCACATCCTACAATGATTCCAGTTATTATTTCACACAGTGTTGCATATCTGTTAACACTGACAATTCGAAGCAGACGCTGCTGGTCTCGGTCATTAAGTGAAGGCGGTCAGTCACTGCGTTTTCTATGGTGAGAGGTTATACCTGAAATTAGGTATTCTTGGCACACTCTTCACACTGTGGATCTTGGAATGTTGAATTTCATAACGATTTCTGTAATGGAATGTCCTATGTATTTATCTCCATTAAGGACTTTGGCTTTAATGTACTATGGTAGCAGAAGGTCGACTAGAGTGCCTTTGCAAACAGCACGACATAGCCTTCAACTCCTCTCCTGGGTTCATGATCATATCGGTTGAACCCTAAACGATTGTAAAGCAGTGGCATGGTTTGAGGAGTCACAATTTCAGTTGGTAAGGGCTCAAGGTAAGACTTGAATGTGGCGTAGATCGTCTTGGCTTGGACCCAAGTTGTCAAGAAGACACTGTGCACGCTATTAGTGGTTCCATGATGGTGTGGGCTGCTTTTACATGGAATGGACTGAGTTCTCGTGTCCAACTGAACCAATCACTGATTGGAAATGATGCTTACCTGACAAATTCTTTAGGTATATACTCAATATTGTAACTTCAAATGTTGTGTTTACCACATGAGAATTATATAATTAAAATATTCTGAAGACGTCATATTTGTTTTTAGCCCAATATACTTGTTAATATATACTTTAATATTTCTGTAAATATTATGGTAAGTTTGGTATGGTAATGGTAATGATACATTGCATCACATTTTTGCACTTTTAAAGTAGAAAGTAACTGGTGTATACTCCATTCTGAGACCCACTGTATATCGTGTTCATAAACCATATATAATATATACAGGGTGGTTATAATTAAACTTCCTCTATAAATAGCATCTCACAACGCAAAAAGGTGAACGGATTGTAAAGAAATTTGGTATATAGACTATACACGAGATGCGCTCACGGAATTTCGAAAAAAACTTTTAGTTCCAAAATGTCCACCAGAGGGCACCTTTTCCGGAAAAAAATTAATTTAAACAAAATAACCGACAAAGACAGAATATAGAAACAATATTAATTTTTATTGACTAGTTTCTGATCACCTTATCGAACAGTATTAAGTAAAGATAAGGACAAAAATAACAGCTGTTTGAGAAAAACAGGTCAGTTTGCAGAAACAGGAACAGATTTGGACAAAATTGCACAAGATGTTAGTTGCACAAGATTGCACAGTTGTTAATCATATCCAGGATGATGAAGGAAAGGTGCTCCATGTGACCACCTTCATTCACCTGCAAAATTTCAAGTCGATGAACAGTGCGTTCAACAGCAGATCGTCAGATCGTAACTGATCAGTTGTGATGCTTCTTACACAAAGCGTTATGGAGTTGTTTAAGTCATTCAATGTTGCAACAAGATGCCGTCATCGTTACAGCCGGAAACTTCGACATAAAACATGAAAATTACTGCAAACGTTTCTTATCCTAACCTTTTTTTCATAAAACTTCCTCTTCTCTGCAAGCTTGCAATTCTCGATATTTTTTTCCTAGAATTGACAGCTTTTCCTGGTTTTACATTTTATTACTCATAATTCTTCTTCTGAATTGTTAATATTGTTTCTGTATTCTGTTTTGGGCGTTTATGTATTAAAATTAATGTTTTTTCGGAAAATGCGCCCTCTAGTGGACATTTTTAAACTTTTTTTTTTTCGAAATTCCGTGAGCGAATCCCGTGTATAGCCTATATACCAAATTTCAGTGCAATCCTTTCATCCATTTGCGTTGTAGGATGCTGTTTATAGGGGAAGTTTAATTATAATCACTTGTGTTTTTTTTATATTGCCCCGTTTCATCTGATATTTTCTTTTCTAATTGAGATGCTTATCATTTCCCACTTCTGGAAATAAGGTCAGCTAGCTTTGATCACTTCCAATTCATTTTTGCGCATGCAACCATTTTATGTTAGTCCCGTAAATATACGGAGATATTTATTAAATTTCAGAGCTATTACCTTCTCTTTTTTTGATTTGGAAACGTAATAATGACTCGAGATCAAGATCCTCACTTCTACAGAAATATAATAGCTTAAGTGTCACATAAATGATTAATAACATTCGGCAACAGAATCTTTTATCAGCGAATTTTTTTATTAGAGAAGTATATAATTGAAGGAATTTTTCTAATTCGAATTCCTAATCGTTTTTAATAAAAACACTGAAAAGAAAAGTACCATATTTAATATCTTTTTCTGAATTAAGATATGTCACTTTTCAGTATTCATTGGCATATTTGGAAAAACCGAACGAAATAAAAGAACTGTTGTTAACCAATTTGCTTAATTTAACATGCATTACGACTCAATACGTTGATGGAACCTTTCCCATTATGGAATTTTAAATTAATACGAGAGCATTCTTAGGAGTGAAAGAAAAGTCTTTAAGATTGAGTGGCCAGCCTTGATCGGAACTTTATCACTTTATGACATTCTTCCCTATTACATCCAACTTCTTCCTTCGGTGTCGGAAACTACTTGCGCCTTTGTCAAATGGTTCTATATGTCTCGAGAAACAGGCCAAAATTGGGACCTATTTCAGACAGAAGAAGAAATATGTTTCCGACTCCGAGAGCCGTGAAGTGAAAGTATTTTATGAACTAGAAATTGTCGCCCAGATGGAAACAATATCCAACTTTTTTATTTATTCCATATATGCTGGTAGCCAAAATGGATGTGGGACTCATAAAGTGATATTTCTTTCCATTTTTTCTTTCTTTCTTTTTTCATTCCTTTTTTTAGTTTTCAATGCATCTAAATCATGGATTTTTTTTTTCACATTTTCGTTGGACCATTAAACATTTTGGAACTCAACAGCTTTCTTGCGTTTTTGGAGAATTTGAAGATTGGAAAGACAGCCGATGACTCTGTTCCCTTTCTTTTTATTTATTTAATATTTTGAATCGCAGCTGTAAAGCATGGCTTTGTTGCCAATGGATAGCTATTTCTATAGTGAAAAGCAAAAGACGAGAATAAGTTAATATTTAATGCCACTTCCAGAATAATGATATAAAGCCGCCTTAGGTTTATTAATTGCAAATGTGCTTAATACAGTTTGAAAAATGATTGCCTGCATTATCTTTTTAAATAATTGTATTTCAACAGCATCAGAAAAACATAAATTTCAACTTACAATTAAGGGGAATGGAAATGTATTTAATGCATTAATCGTAAAAGCTTTGCTAATTCGTTTATCCGCTCCTTCAGAATAAATTGATTATCCTCGCTTCAGCTTACAGCGCTTACAGCTTTCTTAGTAAATTTATAGACTATAGGTTATTTAGTTTGTCATAATTTAGTTTTATCATTAGAGAAATATAACGGAATTTGTCGAATAAATACTCAGGAGATAATCAAGAAATAATCGAGTTGAAAATTGTTCACTTCAACCTTTTTTCAATGACTCATTTGTCACTGAATTTATTGCAAAATCTTTTATATACATTTTAATGATTTTATATTTTAATAATGCTTAGTAATACAATATTTTTTATTCTTCATAGAATAAAACCGATCAAAAAATTCCCATTTTAGGAAAATAAGTATTAGTTTTTTTATTAAAATGTTTCAATCCGTTATCATCTTGATTTATCATAAAAAGCAAGTTATGCTACGAAACTACGAGCAGTTTCTGAAAAGAATTGTATTAAAAATCCAAAATTAGATGTCATTTAGTATTCTTATAGTATCTATCTCAGAAACTGCTAACTCAGAAACTGATTAAAGCAGTATTCATTGTAATCTTCAACATTTTCCACTTTTTCTGTAGTAGAAATTTTCTACTAATTCTGCCTTTATTTTACCGTATTTTTTAAAAATTATTTATAAAATTGTTCTTTATTTCTTCTTGATGTTATTGCTGATTCCACAAATTATAAGGAAATTAAAAGTTGAAATACTTTAAAGCATTCTTTTAAGTGTCTAATCTTAGAAATATTTTTTAACTTCAAAGTCTGTTTTTGCTTCCTAATTTCGTTTTCATGGATTTATCAAACGTGTTTGAACTATCCCTATTTTGCATTTGCTTCTGACCAAAAAAAATAGCACTGTGATTCTTGGTTGTGCATTCTACTTTGACATTTCTATTAATAATGTACACAGTTAGAAGGGTGTTAGCAGCAGAACCGAGATCTGATTCCGATTAAAATTCGCTGATGATGCAGAACTTGTTAACACTAAATTCTTCAGAAGCAAATATTCATCTGTCTTGTATTGGCTTCATTATCTCAGCAAATCCCAAAATTAGGAACGCGGCCCGAAAATAACAGACATTTCACTTAAAAAACACATTAAAGTAACATATATTGAATGATAAAAGTATATGAAAATTTTTGGATTCACGCCTTTTCTCTAAATTTCTCCAGAATGACTGAATAAACTCCTTCGAACTTTGACCAAATAATGATTATGCTTGAACTCATATTTTACAATTTATGCTCAGTCACAAGGACATATAACTCTCTCAATGCTGAAACTGCTCAAACGCCTATTAAACAAAATTACGGCGATCGCCCGAGATACTTGGCGATCACTGCAAAAATTCCTCCTCTTTCGCTAAGTGTGATTAATTGAGCACCAGAAGAGAGTACTTTTTTCGTTAAAAACGCTCGACCAAATGTGTTTGGGGAAAAGGAAGATTTTCTCAGAGCTCTCAAAACATGTCCGAGAGCACATTTGATTAACAGTAAAATTTTAAGTTGAGTTATAATGTCTATTCTTAATAAAATTTTAAAATAAATATAAACATTGAAATGTTTTATATATGTTTGTTTAAATTTTATAAAACTTTTAACTGAGTTCTGGAGCTTTTTTTTAATATGCGACTGACAAATGACGTCATAACATCTTTATATTGGACATTACGTGCTGTAGTAAATGGAGGGAAAGTACAAAGCAAAGAATGTAATAATAACTTCAATAAAAGTAATAATCATTAAGAGCGGGATCAAAATTAAAAATTAGAAAACATTAAGGAATTCTATTTTGAATGTACTTTTTCTATTCTTTCTCATAGCATGTTTATTGTCTCAATACAATAAAGCTCAAAATTTCCCTCTCGAGTCACTTTAAACTTTGCATGCGTTTTGTATTAGTTCACGAATTGAATATTTATTTTTCTGCCAGAGTGGGAGGAAAGCCAAACCTCTGTTTCAAATCCAGCTGTTCAGCTGAACCTTTATTTTTCACTCCGAATAAAAGAGTCTCATTGTTTACGATTTGTTAGAAACTGGACAAAGAAAGATAAACACTTACGAAAGCATTTTTCGAAATTTATTTTGTACCCTTGCGCTCAGTTTGGAACGTGCCTCGGCATGAATGAGAAAATACCTTTGATTCCCTCCCAAAATGAAAATAGCTAAAAACTCGGAATAAACTACTGAAAGGCTATTTTCAGCACTAAGAAGCACGTACGAGGACAGCATTCAGCACGGACGTGAGTCCGCATTAATAGATTTCAATGAATTGGAAATAGTTAATTTGAAAAGTGCTTAGAATTGAGAAAATGGCGCAGATTCTAATGGTAAGAATTTTAGATTTCAAAGCATAAAGAAGTAAATCATTAGAAGTGTTTTTGTATACAGTACAAAAGACAAATAGGGATAGATTTGTTGTTTCTTAAAACATTTGTTCACTTTTGGGAAGAATTTATGAGCAGGTCTTACCAAGCATTTGCTAAAAGTATTTAATGTTGTGAACATTTCAATTTGCAAACCTTTCAGAAATCTATTTATTTTATTATATCCAAAATAAAAAAAGTTCTACCGCTCCCTTTGAGAACTATTTAAAAAGAAACTGCTGTAAGAATTTTAACTTCTTATTGTATTGAGGAGAATAAACTATCGCGAAAGTTCAATAAAAAAATCCAAATAAAAAATAAAACTCCATTTCCATTTTAATTCCAAATAAATTACTCATCAGAAAAATACTGAAGAACATTTATTCTTTTAAGCAGTTTCAATCAAACCATTAAATTTAAAATAAGCACTAAAATTCTAAATGCTCATTAGTTAAAAAAAATTCTCTCTCCCGTATGCACCCATCAGTTCTTAAAATATGAAAAAGTTTTGGTATAAAAGTTCAAGCTAATACTACACTCATTAATTTCATTTAATTTTTGTAAGATAATTACATTATATATATATATATATATATATATATATATATATATATATATATATATATATATATATATATATATATATATATAATGTAATTGATTTATTAAAAATTTGTATGCTCTAATCAGATTGAAAGAAAATTCAAAATTTGATACTCTATCCAGTATCTGATACATAATTATTGACTCAACGGGAATTATATTACTGTATGGTGTACATAGATGTTTCATAACGTTATGTGACTATCTTTGATACATTAAAAATCAAATTTACATTATAAAAAGTACATTTGTTGTAGAAGTTTGAATAGTATGAGAAGTGAAAATTTAAAATAATGAATTTGAGCAGTAAGTGTTCCTGCACTCCGTTCTCAAAGCTATTTTATGTCATCGAGCTCATACTCTTTGAGTGAGATCTCCCATTGAAGATATCATCTTCTTTTAGGATTCTTTAGGAAAGTGTATATCGCAGTGGACAGACAACTCAATTTTTCACGAACCATTATTCAATTTGATTAAATTACTCCATTCAAATAATCCCTCCTACACACAGAAATTTAACAATTCTAGTTGTTGACTCAGCTCTGTCATTTGTTGCACATTTTTAAAAAGAATGCAGACACAACCCAGGGTTACCATGAAAGGATGACTAAGAAACTGAAGAACAATCAAACCGGCTCTCGCTTTCCTGGTTGTACAGCAAAATTGGGAGATCGAGTTACCTCCACTCCAATGACGGGCTGACCTACGTAAGGAGTTGGGCTGGGACCTTTAGGATTCTAAACTCATTTCTGTTGACATTTAGATCAGCCCCGATGCATAGGCATGTAGGAAGGAAATCAGTCCTAGTTATCAAGTATACCTTCAATCACGGATCTAAACATAATTCTCTGTTTCCATCTCCTGATGCTAAAGCGCTTCTTCTAAATTTTGATACATAATACTTTATTATAAATATCAATCACTGTAGAGAAATTACATTCGATAGTGAGTAATTAGAATTTCTTCCAACCTTTCCAGAATTCTGCAAAGCCTGGTGAAATGATTCGATTAATATTCCATAATATTCATTTATAAGGGGTATTTTAAGGGGGGGGTTAGGTGATATTTAATTGCATAAACTTTGTAAGGAAAGTAAGTAAGGTAAGTAGCATTCCAGCCCAAAAATGGCTCTTTTTCAAATTTTTCACTGATTCTAGAATTCAATTCATTATCATTATTTTAACTTTTAATTATCTTGCCCTAAAAAGGGCACCAACTGGTACACGTTCCTAAAGATTTGAAGTACATTAATTTTGAGAAAAGATTGGTATATTATGGATTTGGATTTACAACTAATGTATAAACAGTAGCATGGAAATTGTTTTTCGATATATATCATGGAATAAATATTCTTGTTCGGAATAAAACATTAGAATTATATCTTTCCGAATCACAATTTCTGAAAATTAAATATGTTCATGCATCTTATTCAAGAAAAAAGTTTTATTTGAAACATGAACAATGGCATCAAAATTCAGATTTGAACTACATAGAATTATTGATATTTTCAGCAGTCCTTATTAGACATTTCTTTCAAATCTTCATATGCGCGATCGATCATTGTGATCCTCTTACTAGATAAACATGTCATGCACGAATACCAATATTCATGTTTCCATCAAAGCTTTTCAGGATATATCCTCATACATTTCTTCTGCATACATTTTTCCGAGATAGTGAATTGCAAATCTGCACTTAATGGAATATGTTTTTTATATATTCCGAGCTAAGAGTATCACTGTGCAGAGTTCATACGGTATAACAAAACGCTATATATGTATATGATTGTTTTATGCCCGCGAGCATGAATTAAAGAGAAAGTTCTCTTTTCTTGCATCACGATATTTTTTGAAAAAATAAGTAATTTCGTAGCATAAAATATAATAATATTTTGTGCAAGAAATACGTATATTGTTACCCAAATATCCATCAATTTTCACGCAAAATAGTTTAACAAAAATTGAGGAAACCAAGCATCGTTAGAAGGAATATATATTTGACTGAAACAATTTCACGAAGTGCACTCTATGGTACCCAAAAATCGAATCTGAGTTTTTTAAAAAAAATGGGCTAAGAGATAGCGTTTTAGTTTTTCTTTAATAAATATTTCAAATCCATCTTTTCGTCTTTATTTCAACGAGTTTAAAAAAATAATAACCCTCGTATGTCTGAAAGGCCACTTTACTTCAAAACTAAGAAGCGTAATAATCAAAGAATCTAATAACGACCCAGTACGATAAAAATCGTTAAAAAAACCTATTAAAGGTGACCGATAATTACGGACAAGAGGCATTTTTCAGAATTTAATAAAGAGAAAATGTACACCGTTTCTTCTCCATGAGTGGCCATATCTATCGAATTCAAACATCTGTGATGCGTGAAAAAGGCGAAGAAAAAATATAGTAATAATCCGCTGCAGTATTGGATACTCCGCCATTTGTATCTGATTGAATATTCAAAAAACGAAAGATAGCCCTCATTATGTATGCACTTCTTGTTTTCTAACCGCCGGCATCCAACGATGCAAAAAGCGCAAAAAATTAAGAAAGAAATTCTACATTTCCCTTCTGAACAGCGCGAAAATTTTCACGCTTATAAGACTAAACCTATAATTATCCTTTCGGTGAAACGAGTAACACGTGGTTGTGATGGAAGGAAACAAAATTCTCAAGCACATTTAGTATGATCCTGCAGCTTTAAAGCGCATCAAACGATTTTTATCTCTCTGCTGTCTGAATTATTGTTTTAAATAGAATAAGCTGTGTTTCCAATTATACAGTTTAATTCTTTCAAATAACCATGCTTAATCATTATGCTTTAATCACTAAGCTTACAAACAGCTAAGATAAATAAAGCGTACAAGGGGAGGGCACGAGGTTGAAATCGGAGTTCTGGATGAGATTTAGTATAATGGTAGTTACGTTTAGAATGTTCATTCATGAAAATATTAAAACGCAATAACCAGTCAATTTCGAGAAAATGGTCCTCAAACTTTTGGTAAAGCTTATATATTGATAACTTGGCTCATTTCTGATTGATCCCATGGCGTGGTTGCCTAAGTAACCGTCTCGTATGTGCTAGGTCAAGGTTCGAACCTGAGTTTGAATTATTTTTTTAATAATTCTTATTCAATTAAAAATTTATAAATATTTTTCATTAATATGTTTTAAATTTTTTTATCCAAAAATAAATATTTATTATTGAAATACATAATAATAAAATTAAAATTTTAAAAGAAAAAATTATAAATACAGATGCATTTTTAAAAAAATTAAATTATTTAAATTTAATTTACGATTTACAGATAGTTTTAATTAATATGCTACTTATTACGCAAGGATAAATGTTTATTATTTTAATACTTAAATTGAAATTTAATATTTAAAAAATAGTAATAAATATAACATAAATGGTGATAGTTATTAATTATAAATACTCACATCGTAAAAAAAATTATTCAATATTTCTAAAAAATTATCTTATATAGATTTATTTTCGATTATATATAAGAATCAGAATGGTACGTATAGTAAAAACATTGGAAACAAAATATATTTCGACATCTTGCACAACTGATAAATGATGATTGTCCACAAGAGCAAGGTTTCTTTTATGGGAAAACAAACTCCATTTACATTTAAAAATATCTCTCTTTCATCAGAAAGTTGGGCAGCGTACCATGCATACCTTATCATCTTATTAAAAATTGGTGATGACAATTGATGGTGTACAGTTGATTGAATTTTTATACTATCTTCGCGATAATTTATTTCTTGATCATGTTCAATTAAAAAAGAAAATTTGGTATACGTTTAATAATATTTTTTATTTGTCTATAAAAATAAACTTCACAAGGTTGAACAAGGGGAGTGTGTTTTGGAGGAATAAATTAAGGAGTTAACTTTACAAATTTTGGAGGAATTAACTTTACAAGTTGGCATTTTCTGGTCATTTTGGAAGATTTAATCATATGATTCAGATTTTGCATGTCCTGTCCAAGAATCTATAATTAAAAGATATTGTTTTTTTTTCAACGTAAGATTTCAAACCATTTTTAAGTTATTCAATACATAATTCTGCTTTTAGTTTTACTGACTTTGAAGATTTAATAATCACATTTTTATATTTCTTAGAAAATTGATTTACTGTTTTTCAACAAGAGGACCAAAGTTGCCGGTTGCTTCCAGAAAGTATACAAATACTTTAGACAGTATTTTGCCAGATAATGTGAGCGCATATTGTGCTGTGTAAGATTGGGTAACTTTCTTCAAATCGTGTTTTCTGACAAATACAATTTTGCTTCCTTTTTCAGAAAGAGTTCTGTTATAAATAGATTGGTTCTGACATCCTTCAAAAGGGAGAATGACATGAGATATATAGGGCGGGCAAGTGTTAGATTGAAATTAAGGATCTATTTAAAAATTAATTGCATTAACTTACCTGTCTGGTCAGTATTAATAACATAGTCTTTGCTGAAATTATTTATAAGATTTAATGTCTGCATTCGAAAATTTGTTTCAGAAGCCAAGATTTCTGCAACTGTAACTGTTTCTTTTTTCGAGACAAATTCTGTTACTTTTCGTTGTCGAATGCTGTGCTTGTTTTTGAATTTCTTTACCCATCTTTCGGAAGCTTTGAATTCAAAATCTGCAAATTATCTAGCAGCAGCTAAAGCCCACTGCTGTAAATTCCTGGTAGTTACTTGTTGAAAATTCTCTCTCGCTTCAACGAAACGATCGTAAGTCCAAGAATCGATAATTGCATATTTATTAAATATATTTCCTCCCTTACTTACATCTTCCTCCCATTTGGATAAATAATCTTTCCTTTTTAAACGATTACATCCATTCTTTTGTAATGGCTGTAGATTCCCAGTAGGTTGTAGTCTTGCGATGTTGACGAATTTGATTTTATAATACAAAGAAATATATTCTATTTCTTTTTCCTTTTTTTTCTTCAGGTTCATACTCATCTGATGAAGAATTATCTTCAATATTTTCAAAAAGTTCTTCGTCACATCTGTCATTTGCATGAATATGTTCGTCTTCACATACAGTAATTCTTTCAGAGAGTATGCCAAGAGTATTTTGATAAATTTCTTTACCCAACAAAATTGCTTCTCTAGAATGTGAATCTGAATATTCCGATGCAATAAGATTATTTTCATCTAATAATCCTTGAAAATAAACAACTTCATCTTTTAATCTCAATTTTGACACTACAGTGTATAGTGATTCTAACGGGATTTCGTATTCAGTCTCCGATATATTGGCAGTATCCGTATTCACAGACATTTCAAAATATATCTATATTATTTTTAATTAATTAAAGGGCGATATAAGACTCACCAAAATCTCGAATTTAAATGATTATTAAATTTTCATCCATCTGCCTATACATTCAATAAATTAACACCTTCTCTCTACTATTTCTTTTGATTATTGTAGTTGAGACGTTTGCTTACATATTTAACAAATATCAGCAAGTATCTTAATTCTTGCCTGATCATGATCGTGAATTAGAAGTTCTATCTCTAATATTATTCTTGGAATTTCTAAGTTGAAAGCTAATATTACTAATCAATTACAATTTTATTACTTCTTATAATCTACATGAATAAATAGATAATAAAGAAATAATAAAAAAAATCAATAAATATAATAATATTTCTCACTCGATGCTGTTGAGTAACTGATCAATGAAAATGATAGGTAGATATTGTATTTTACATTATTTTAAAAGCATTATTTCTGGCAGTCAAAAACTTGAAGTACTGATATTTCGCTTTAAAGATTAACATTGGTTCTTCTTTTCTTTGTTTGAAAAATAATTCTACTAACAACATTTAAAATGTTTTTCGTAAATAGTTTTAAATAACAAATAAACTATTGGTTAGAATCAGGTATTGAATAACATCTTTCAGCACAACTCAAACCAATAATTCTAGCGAGAAAGCTCTAGAAAGACTATATTCAACTTTTATTGCTATTATTGCCGTACAGTTAAAGTATTCAGGCCATGTCAGGGGCTGTATTAAAGGCATTCGTAAAGTGTTCAATGACTAGAAATTTGCTTTAATTGGAAATCTTAGAGTATGTGAATTCGTTTGATCCTATACATCACCATAGCAAAGAGAATATACATAATATTTACTATTAATTTAATTACTTTCTCATTTTTATTTACATAACTTGAAACAGTATCCAAGATGTCTGGGATTACCTAATGACAAAAAATGTCTGCCTTGATTTCAAAGAATCACGATTTCGAGGTATTTGAAACTGAAGGTCTTATATATATTCATCGTATGTACGTTCCATATGATTTGGGTATAAAAACCTCACCATTTTATTATGTGAAAAACTAGAAAGCAGTTTACGGCTTACTCTTAAGAAATCTTTCGCAATAGTCTTTGCATAATACATCAAAAATATAATCTATAATCAAAAACAAACTACGATAAGCGCTCTTCAGATGATATTTTTCGGTTACTAAATTCAAATTTAAATTTAGTTCTTTCATGTCTTGTGACGAGTCGCTTATTTTACTTCATGCGCTTTAATATTTGTTTCTTAATGATGCGTTTGAAAATACAGTTTTATGAATATGCAAACCATTCAAAATATCACAGGAAAACCTAAGCACAGTTAATTTTAAAATAAAATGTATGAATTTTAAATCACATAAAGTAACCTTAAACTGGCCACTCCAATCCGCTGAAAGGCACATGGAAAAATCTGAATGACTGGACCGCCTTAATCTTATATTCTAAATATTGTACTCTATAGATTTATCAAATATTGTATCATTTAAGCTATAACTCTTTCAATTTAGTAAAGGGTTGGGATTTTTTCTTTGATAGGACAGTTTTGTTGCAGGAAAAGAAAGATTTTTAATTATATCCTATGTCCACTTTAAAAAGAGACACACAAAAAAAGTCAATTGTCATTTAAAATAAAGTCATATCACTGACTCTTCTACTTGTCTCAAAGGCACATGGATAAAAACTGAATGACTGGACCGTCACTACAGCGGGAACTGTGGTTGAGTCCTAATTGCCATCACCGGCCACGGTACAACCCTTCCTTTGGGCAGTGCGTCCGGTAATCCATGGGAGGAGCCAGCCCCCACCTTTTTCTGTATCCACCCATAAACCAACTACCATGCCGAAAGCCTCTCATTCTCAGTTATGAGGCTTCCCCGGGGGGAAATCGAATAAAGTAAAATTAACTTCATAGAAATAACTGCTTTCAAACAATTTGTTTTATTTCAGTTTTATTTTTGTACAACATGATTTTATAAATTTAATACAGTTTATCTGAAATTACAAAACATGATCACATTTAAAGGCATTTTATATCCTTTTCTGCGAAATGTGTGACTTTCTGTTTCAAATCAAACGATTTGTTAATTTTAAAAGGAATAAAACAATATTTTAAAAGAGCTATAATACTCATAATTGAAAAGATAAAATCAAACTCTAGTATTTTATACTTTCACCAGATTGACCCATTTAGGTTCAAATATCAGCGAATTAACAGATCGAATAGCAATTCAGAAGGCAGATTCTTTTTCTTCAGTTTTTCTGAATTTGTTTTTATTTATTTTCCCGACAAATTCATCAGAGCAGTTCTGGCCTGAAATGGTACCACCAATGTTTTGACAAGCCATTAGTTTCGTATTTAATGAGGGGAACAAAAAGTCGATCAATAGGTCTCCCAATTTTTACTGATGATAACTTTTCGGATATTATATATCAATATAAATTTATGTGTGTATTTTTATGGCCCTATTTTTGGTTTTCTTTCCAAAAATAAATGTGAGATTTTTTTTTTTAACTTTTGTTCCTTCCTTTTTATCAAAACATCACATAAGAGGAAAATACGATAAATAAATGTGTCAAACAGTGAGAGTTTCTGTAGATAATTTATTGTTTTGATTCAGCTTTTTAGAACCTTGCATGTTTCTTAATTTAAGGGGGCAGTGGACTTTGAAATAAGAAAAACTGGACAGAAACATGAAATTTTATTTTCAACGTTTCCTCACCAAAATATATGTTTATATTCAACTGAAATAGTGTTATGAGATGTATTATTCAATAAAACTAATATTTGAAAGGCCTAGAGAAAAAAGCACATTTTAATTACTTTTCTTAAAAAGATATTGTAATTAGATT
Organism: Argiope bruennichi; assembly: GCF_947563725.1. Taxonomy (NCBI): domain Eukaryota; kingdom Metazoa; phylum Arthropoda; class Arachnida; order Araneae; family Araneidae; genus Argiope; species Argiope bruennichi. The sequence continues at coordinate 124,745,466 of NC_079162.1, forward strand.
TAAATATCTTTGAAATATTTCAGGTGTCTTAATTTTTGAAGAAATTAAACAGAATTGACAATAAAGATTTCGGTTGAACATTAAAAGAAAATAGGCATGCATTTTATGCTTAAAGTTTTTTGTAGATAGTGAAAAGTCAATTTTAGATCTGAAGAATATAAAATTCTTATGAAAATTCAATGTGTGCATAAAAATATTTCTAAAAAAATTGGCATTTAAATGGAATGACAAAATTATATACAATTTTATTCCAAATAATTTTATATCAGATACTAAGGAAAAATTAATAGAAAAAATTAAAAACTGAGTCGTCTGGAATATTTTAAAATCTTAGAAAGTTATAAATCTTTTGATTTTTTAAAAATAATATTTCACTTTAAAAGACTTTTTACAATTAATTTGAAGTATTTATATTTTAATAACCTATGCATGAAAAATTTCCCACCTTTAAGTGAATAATTCTCAAAAAGGCCCAATAGAATCCACCATCCATTAAGAAACTTATGATATATCATGAAATTTAATTAAATCAGCACAGATTTAGGGTGAAAAATTAGAATAGGATTGTCTGATCTTTGTCAAAAGATTCATTTCTCAACAAAAAACTACACTGTAGATTTGTATTTATTACCTTTTTTGGAAATAAGTGAAAAGAATCTTAATAACTTGCTTCCATGAAAAGTAGATATTTAATAGTAAATGCACGATGAAAAAGTAATTTTGCATATTATTCAACATAGCACTCCTCTTTATCCTATACATTTCCTCTTGTTTTCTTTATTACATTTCTTAAACCAAAACTTTTTTCAAAATTTTTTATAAACGTTAACTTACTGACTTGGAATGAAACACATTCTTTTCTCGATTTCTCGAAAGTTAAAAAAAACAGACTCTTTTTTTAACATTACATAATTATTAACGAAAATTTAAACTAAGGCTGGGAATTCTTTTCATCATTTAAATGAGAAATTTAATGGCACAGATTTATAACAGTCTAGAGAACAAGTGTAATAAAATAACCGTATTAAGAACAAATAATTCTGTGTTTCATTCGAAATATTTTTCGAAATGAGTTTCTGAAATTCAAACAAAACTTTCTTATAAAATTTTTATTCTATAGATGTTTTTATGCGAAGTTTTATATTAACGGAAAAGGATTAAAAACGCGTTCATTTATTTACCGTGCTTGAATTTACGACGAAAGAGTATATGAAATAAATATTTTACATGAAATATCTCCACTATTATTGGAACTGATGTTTTCAGTTCTTCCATATTTTTTACTAATTTATTTATGCATTAGTCCAAAGAGAAAAACGTTGCATTTTTGAGAAATATTTCATGCAATGAGATTTCTTCAAAAATATAGAAATGTTTTCTTCCTTATAATAACAAAAAAATTTCTATAGATTAATTTACATGAAATAAACATCAGGCAGCAATAAAACTACTAAAATATATTTGAATTGCATTTTGATAAAAACCGAATCTTAGATTTGATACTCTTTTAACTTAGAAACATTATCAGGACCAATTTTACTCTTAATCATATCAGCGTATAACATAAATGGGAAAAGTTTCTTTGCGAACAAGTAAAAGTAAACAATTTCTTTAAATAATCAAATAAAAAACTTAAAAATTCGAAGTGTCAGAATATAAAATTTTCTATCATACAACGGCATATAAAATTGCATTCTTTATCTTACTATAAATTATCTTATGAAATAAAAAAGTAACGTGTAGATCTGTCTGATGTTATAACGCTACAGTGAACTTAACCAACACTAACTTATCAAAATTTTATGAGCAAGAAAATCATGTTTTTGTTGCTTAAAAATTTATAAGCTAGTTCCTTTCCCAGAATCGTATGCTTGCATATTTAATACCAGGGCATGCAGAATAAAATCTACTTTCTTCACTTTTACTTTTCAACAAATAGAAGTTTGGAAAAATAACCGGGTTCAAAGATGTATCGTTTCGCGGTAGAAATTGGATATTTTTTATATTTTTTATACGCATTTATAATTATCAATTGAAGATGAGGTAGAAATTTTATTCGTATTTAATTTAAAATAATCTATAATTTAAATTGATTTAGATTTTCAGTTTGAGCTCCAACAAATAAATATGTTTAGATTTTTCCCAAAACTAATTTCGAAGCCATAACGAAATACAAGAAATTTAGATTGAAATGTTTGAAATAGAAAAATAAACACATTTTAAATAATAACAAAATGTGAGTGCAAACATATTGATTTCAAATTACAACACTCTCACCAGAATTCTGCAGGTTTTTATGTAATCTAAATAAAATAATTAAATAGAAAGATCATTTAACTAAACAAGAGCTACTCAATTTGATTTATCTTTTTGTTGGAGCAAATAAATAATTTTTTTGTGATCACGTAAAACTTATCAAAGAAGAATCTCAAAATGAGAATTTTTCTTTCGGAAACAGAGACATGGATGAAAAAAATGTTTCATAGTTCAAATGATCTCGTTCATTTTTCAAATTACAAGCAACAACACGATTCTTAGCTTCCTAAAAGATACAGACAGATAAGTGGTATGAGAAAACGTGTTGTACGCTACAAGAAAGGAGGTTAAAATGACGCCCTGAAACATACTAAATATTGTTTCTTATCATTAATATGAAGCATAGATAACTGAGGACAGTTTTTAACTGGATATTTTTATCCATTGAGCAATGGATCAGCATTATCTTGACTTTTATTCTTTATTATTTTTTTCACGTTATGTTGTTATTTTGGCTTACTTACCTTTAGCTGAGAAATTTTTGGACATTTCGTTACATGGTATTAAATACCTGCGGATTTTCTTTCTTTATTTTTTATTCTTATTAGTGGAAGAATTTTAATTTACAGAGGAAATAAATTTAAAATATGTGTCTAATTCGTATATGTTAGAATTGTTTAACTTCTCCATTCTCAGTTATGCTATCATTTGATGAATTATATATATAGTATCAAAATTCAAGATTTTCTCTGATTTTGGATTTTTATTCGAGCGATGTAGTATTCTAGCATGCAATACTGTATGAGGGTTTCCTCCATTTTAAATCCTTTTTATAAAAGCAGCGTTTAGTTCAGGAGTTAAGTACATTAATTTAAATCATTCTATGTAAATTAAGTATTAAAATGTAGTTGATTTCCTAAACAAAACCGCCAGAATTACAACTTTTAACAGTAGCATTTCAATTCCTCTATGTTTACACTGAAAAACAATAATAAGCTTTCCAGAAGTTCATATCCTTCTTCCGATGGTCTATAACTATATATCGTTTGCGGTTCCCCAAAGAATAAAATTCATGAACTTCGTGCATAAGCACGTGATGTCTTTAAATACCTCTATTATTTATCCAGATAATTTAAATAGGCAATTATCGTATCTAAATATCCGATATATTAAGAAAATATAAGATGACTTATAGCGATTTTCAATAATAAATAAACATTAAGGTTTTGAACTATATCTTATAGGTAATTCTTGCTTTGATCAACATTTCTGCTTCAGAAAATTGTAATAATGCAAAAAATAAACTAAATAAAGCTGTGTTCTAAGTTATTCAATATTTGAATATAATAAATAAAACAAGTTTTTAATCCATATTGAATTGAAAAATAAAACATCGAGGAATACGAAATTACTGATACAAAGTTTAGGGTATTCTTCTTTTTATATTGCCAAGCATTTCAAGCTGTTTTATGGGCAGAAAAAAGTGTTCCTAAATTTCGATTTTAAAACAACGTAAGATGAATCACTGTGGATAGAAAGAAAACTATGGATATTACTTCCCACCTTTGAAAATTCGAGTTCTTTCTGTGGAAAATATTTACACATTGCCTTCTTTTTTTATAGTTGCAGCTAAAAACATTTTTTTTTCCGATAAAATATTAAGCTACGGAATTTAACACTTATAAAGATAAACAATATTAACTGCACATAAAGTAATACTTTATCATGGAAATAAATAAGAATGAAATTCTAGAAATAAAATAAAGTCATTCATTTTCTTCAGTGTTTTGCATTCAATTTGAAGAATAGATAGAGTAGAAATATATGTTTCAGGGGAGGTAACATAGCATTTTAAAATTATTTCATTTTAATTCGTTGTCTATTTATTTGAAATAAATATATACATAATTATGACAAAATAATAAATCGCTAAGAAGATAGTTTCATACACAGATTTTAAATCTTTCTACTCAACCTAATATAAAAATAATAATGCACAAACAATTTATTGATGTTTTAATTCTTTGACAGATATAAAAGAAATAATTTTTATTTGATAGGTTTAAGTATTCATAAATACTTCCTACAATTTCACATTTCTAAATGAGCCGTAACCTTCGAAAAACATATTTTCATCAGTGTAAGTGACTTCTTGACTAACAGGTAATCTTCTAGAAACCTAATGCGCGTTCATTCTCGAGAGTCAAAGAAAAACCTTAGAATAATAGCCTCGATGATGGAGACCGGTTAAAAAAAGTGACCACGATAGGCTGTTTTATCGATCCGTAGATGGATCCAGTCAGACCTAAAAACCGAAGTGCAGCGTTCTGTCCTAAGCCTTTGCCCACACAAACTTCAAAGATTTTTATTGCCTTTCGAAGAGTTTTTCCTCCAAATAGTACTTTGGGAGAAAAACAATGTGTCCTTGTTTTTTTAGAAAGATCTTTCTGAAAATTCTTCAATCACACTAAACGAGAATAAAATATTAAAAGTTTCATTTTTCTTTCGGAATGCTTTATTTGAATATATTTAGGGATGTTTATTAGTGGGTGGTATGAAATTTTTTGTCCATCTTTGATTAAAAAAATAATCGAAATACTAATTTTTTGATTTATTCAAATTGCAGTTTGGAAAAAATATTAATGTCTTTCATACAAAGTACTAATGATGATTCGCTGGAGTAATTACTCAAAGTTGGTTGAGAAAACACTGTTCACGATCGGAATTGGAAAATTTTTTAAACAGTAAAAATTAAATAGCATTGGTCTCCGATTTTATAAGACGAAGGGATATAAAATAATATTGGTCCCATTTCAAAATCTTGTTTCAACCAACTTTATTGATTTCTGCATGGTAATTCCTTGTTATAAAATATCATATTCATGTTTTTGCAGAGAGATATTTCTCGAAAATTCTTCGATCACAATAAACAAGAATAAAATATTGAAAGTTTCCTTTTTTCCCGAGATGTTTTATTTCAATCTATTTATGGACATTTATTAGTTGTGGTATGAAACTTTCTCTCCATTTTTAATTTCCATTTCTCTCCATTATTAAATATTGAAGAAATAATCGAAATTCTAATTTTTGTGCCCATTCGAATTGCAGTTTGCATATGAAGCATCAAAAATATTCGTGTCTTTCATACAAAATACTAATGAGGATTCGCTGAAACAATTACTCAACGTTGATTGAGGAAACCACTGTTTGCAATCAGAATTGATATATTTTAGAAACAGTAAAAATTCAACTGCATTGATCTCCGATTTTATAAGACGAAGGGATATTAACCTTTGCACCTCTCACTCACCATTCAAAACGGGGCATCATTTGGACGTTTCATTTTTTTATTTTTCAATTTGGATTGTTGAAAATGCCTACAGAATGGTCAAAAGATGTAGATTCATTTTTCAGGGAGATTATATATTTATATTTCGGCAACAACAAACAAGCCTTTGTATTAGATGAATAATTATGTATCGGATTACTTTTCCAAGTGTAGATGTTTAATTGATACTGATCACTTTTCTAAATCTTGTTTCAACCGATTTTGTTGATTTCTTCATGGTAATTCCTTGTTATAAAATATCATGTTCTTTTATATGTTTATTTTGACTTCGAAATACCAAGTAAGCAATATAAAGAAAACTTGATATGGAGAAAAATTGTAACCACCATTAAAAAGTACCAAAAACTTGTCTTGCGATGTCATAATCTAGAATATATTTTAAGACAATTACGTATATTTCGAAAATAAATATCAAAAGGTTATGCATTTATTACTTGTGTGTTTCTCTTTTTTCCAAATAGACTTCTGCTGAAGAAAAAACAGTAAATCTGGAATTTCTAATGATCTGAGAATTTGCGACTGAAAATGAAAAGGGGGGGGGGGGAACTCTCGAAAGTTTTAAACATAATTAAAACTAGAAAATCCATGTTAGTTTGATTTCAGTGAAAATATATTTTTTATGTATATCGCTGTATTTCATTTTAGTTTCTGCTTAAATGCAGACCATAATATTATTTCTGTTTAATACATTTTCATGGTTGACCTTTTCAAAACAAATGAAAAGATCACTTCAAATAATAAAATTGTAATTCTGAGTATAGCTTACCGAAAGGACTTTTACGTAAAAGAGAAATTAATAAGGTTGCCTCGTTAATTAATAACGAAAAAAAATGTAAAATAATAAAAAAATTGAAATTAATAATGCTATATAGTAATTAAGAGAACCTCAAAACTGCTCACTTTAATTTAACGGTTCACTTTTTCAATACATAGGTACTTGATTATATTAGATTTTTCTTTCTTTTTTCTTAATTATCTTAGGTTTTTGCATAATAACTTGGCTCATGAAAGCTTAAAAATTTTTACCTCAACTTTTCTAAATAAAAAGTTTCTGCTTATATATACAATTTGAAGTTTTCAGCTATATATATCCAAACTATTTGAGACCCGTCATACTATCTTGAATTGATATTACATCCTCGCACGTTCTTACGGCGATAGAACCTGATTTTGTTTCAGACCGCTAATTAAATCCAAACTTATGTATTAAACATTGCTGTTAATTAATGGAAAAAAGATAATTATGCCTTTCATTTCCTTTTTCTCAACATTTTATAGACTAATAGGTCTAGAAGTGCTAAAATATATTAAATTAACAGCAGCTAAAATTGATTGATGGATTTTATATTTAAATTTCTTCTTATATAAAAATGCTAATTGAATAATTGCATTTATTTTTAACGAAAGTTGTATGTTTTAAGATTTGTGAACCCTAATAATATATGTTCCATGGATTTCAATATTTTGTTTCCTCCTTTTTTTCAGCAACTTTTTTACCATTTATGTAACCAAAAGGAATATTTTGAATAATTGAACGAATAATGAATAACTGAATGAATAAAAAAAATGAATAGTATGTTGAAGCCAGTAACAGAATTTTAATATCTGAATGAAATGTTACTGTTAGAAAATATATAAGGCTTAAAAATGATAACATATTACGTAGAGAAAAATAAGAATAATTTCAAAAATGCCGTCTCAAAAAATGATGATTCGAAAATCTTGAAATAATCAAATGAAAAAGTGATAAAGAAAACATAACAAAAAGAACACATAACTATAAAAATAAATGTTAAGTTATTGTCCTTCTTTAATTTGCAATATATATATATATATATATATATAATAAGGAAAATTATACTTTTATAGAAATTGCTATTTGCAAGTAACTGTATTTACGAACGCAAGGTTACTTATCAGATTCCTTATTGTTCCCGTAGAAGTTCTGAAATATCGTTGAGATTATGAAATTTAATATTACAGAGCATGATTTATCCAACGTCTCGCTGGGGATATTCGATTCGTTTCATTTCCATTTCATCTGGCTTTGAGTGTCTCATACATTTGATTTAATTTCATGGAGAGCATATTTATTGAAAGCCTAAGAAATGAAAAAGTATCTTATTGAAAATTATAAATAAAAATAAAAAATTTCCAATCCTAAAAACCACCATAAATCTGAAAGATGCTCTGTTTATCATCTTGAAATTTCAAAAAAAAATTGTAACTATCAGAAATACGATATCACTTGTTTAAATCTGATCATAATCTACTTGAAATGTTGTTGAATTAAATGTCACCGAGAATTTTAATTTAATAATAATAATAATAATTAAAATTATCAATACTGCATTTATAATGTTAGCATTCATTTTTAAGTTACTTTAAACCAAGCTTAATCATTTGGAAATTTTCTGATGTTCTGCTCTGTTGAGACCTGAAATCCAAAAATAGGGACCGTAAAACACCAATTTTGAAAAAATGCTTTTGTATGATCTATGATGTCCCAGTATATATGTAAAAGCCTTAAAGAATATTTATGTTACAACTTTGGATTTCAAGAGGTTAATTAAAACCATGCTACATTTTCTTATAATTCACAGTTTCCATTTTTTTCTCTTAACGTCTCTGCTTTTATATTTTAAATGTGACATTAAAAATATTTCGATTAGGTTACAAGACTTTTTTTTTTTACTTTTGTTTTGTGTTTCATGTAAATATTCACATAAAACAAAAAAACATTTCACATAAAAGTTCAATAAAAAAATTAGCGAGTATCTTTTGAATTTAAAAGAGAGTTTCATATAATTAGTTTGGCTTGTAAGAGAACTAGAGTAACATATACTATTCGTTTCAGGATTCTGAAACTAGTACTTTTCGCATGTACTTCGCTAAGGGCTGATACGCAGTGGAGAGGTTCGATAATGATGACGGACCTTTTTTGTATTTTAAATATTTTATTGTTTCTCCGCTTTCGGGAGTTGGTTTGAGCCTTGCCTTTCGGCTTGCTGCTTCGTCGATGATGTTACAAAGACTGGTCGTTGTTAACATATACCGCTAGAGGGCGTTACAAGTGAGAGGTGGGGCAACATGCTTACGTAACAGGCAGAACGATGAACCATTATTACGAATATTAATTCCCCAATCATCTGAATTCACTCTTATTAAAAATAATCATCTCCTCTTTTCATCTTTTCTCCCACCCTTTCTTGACGAAATAAACAAGTCCACGGAAGAATGATTTTTTTCATTTTCAATCGAAGCAAAAACAACTGAAAGTGGAATTATTTCTTCCATAGGTTTTGTCAATGAAAGATAAGAATTTTTTTCTGACAGTTCAAAATTATTAAAATTCCAATTTTTTGACAAAACGTTTGGAAATATAAATTAAATAAAATTAAAACAGTTGAAAAACGCATCTCAATGAGGGATGGTCATGGATTCTAAGGAAAACAATAGGAGAAAATAAGCTGAAAGTCGTATCATAGAAACCATTTGAAATTAGTAAACTTCTTACAATGAATTTATCAAAAATAACAAAATGATTCCAAGGCTACATAGTTCTGTTAAGTCCATTTAATTGGTTAATTGAAAGGTTTGAACCATTTGAACAATGAGTGATCTTGGATTCTAAGGAACATGAAGTGCGTTGAAAGTCGTGTCTTGAAAACTATTGGAATTAATAGACTTCTTGTAATGAGCCTACATATAAATACAAAAAGATTCCAAAGCTCTACATTTCCGTTAAGTCTACTTAATCTGTTTAGAGTTCCTTCATTTTCAAGTAATACTATATATATCCAGCAGTTTAGAAATGTGAAGAACCACATATTGTATGAACTGTTTTCCACTAAAATATTGTTGCGGAACTTCCTCCATTAAATCTGTAAAGTCAACGGATTCGCTTGTAGAGGATGTGTTATGTAACACAATCAACAGGCTTAATAGCAAATGATGACGTTTATTTACACAAAGGTACGAATGTTCTAACAACAAAACACAGCCGAGACGTACTCAAGCAGATTGATTGAGACTGTTCTGTTTCCACCTGACTAGAAATTTAATAATTCGTTTAGTTGATTACCAAATTTACCCGGATTTCAAAGTCAGCCGTCAAAAATTATTTAAATTGCTTCCTGCAATTAAATGCTGGAAAACTTTATTGTAAATTCATAATATTTTTTCTATGTTTTAAAGAACAAAATATGAATAATTTCTTTTGTCTTTTTGCTTGATATGAATCACTTCTAACAATTATTTCTTTTTCCATAATTTTACCGTATGTAGCAAAGTTATGACAAAAAATGGTTTGAATCTATTCTCATATGACTATTAAGAGAAAGACAGCCTCACTATTTCATTGTTGCTCAAATTTATTTCAAATTTCATTGAAGCAGTTCTTTGAGTCTTTACCGCTTGTTTTATTTGATTAACTTTTGTTGCAACCCCTATTTTTCTGTATCCTTTATTTCTTGTATTTTTGGACAAATTCTAAACAACCAAATTTTGGGCCTGATCAAGATTTTTGATATGACGCTTCTTTAATAAATTCAGAAAATTTACATTTTGTACTGCTTTTATCTGGACCCTACCGTGAAATGTGACCTAACTCCGATTTTAGTATGGTATGTCTCTTTAGATAGTACTATATCAATTGGCCTAAAAAACCATGATGAACTATCTGCTGCAAGAATTAAATATTTGCGTGCTTTGGATCTAAGTCTCAATTATTTCTTCTCAATTATGCAAACAGAAGTGAAGATACACATTACCTTAATTACCTGGAGCATTTGATTAGCACTTAAGACAAGAGAATGCGAGAATGAAACGGGGAAAGGAATAAATTACCAGAGAACAAGACAGGTAATTACGGCAAGTGGTAATTTCATTTGACAAGAATGACTTTGAATGTAATTAAACCTACATGAAGTTGTTCACAAAATATATTTGCTTATGAATTTAGCATGACGCATAAAAAAAAAGAGAAAAATATTTCCAAATATTTCCGAAAGAACCATCCTCTTGCATATAAATTAATTGTTTAAGCCTCTCCCTCTTTCTTCAGTTTCTGTTATGACATTCTGAGAACCGCAAAAAAAGCAGATAAAACAACGATATATTCTTTTTAAAAATCAGGGAAATTTATCGGCCGAAAATTCGTTCTTTTTCATTAAATTTTTTTAAAAAAAAAATTACACGAATTCACTATGGATTTAGTTTATGAAAATGAAAAAAGAAAACTTTTTTTCTGGACGTAATCGAAAGAAGCTACAGCTGCTTTGCACGATATAAAAAATTTTCATTGCTACGTATTTCTAAATATAATTCCTCCGTTATAATTAGTCTGCTGTAAAAAAAAAAAAAAAAAAAAAAAGGGAATATTTTTTGCGGTTTGTGCAGTTCAATTTTGCACACCAAACTGTGAACAGTTTGTTAGAATTTTCTATAGTGAACGCAAAATCCATAAAATAGTACTTGTCCACCGATTTCATACTTACCTCTGATGTTACTGATGTTGTTAATCTGGTTTCCAATAATGAAACAAAAATAAGTCTGAGAATTACAAAAAATTAAACTTCAAATATTTTGTAATTTAAAAAAAAGTGTTTTTAAAGCCTAAAATTCAAACAAATGCTATAAAATTTAGTTTCTACAACCGACAAGCCCAAATTTTAGCCAAATTTGGTTTTAAGTATTGAAACAAAAACAAGTCTGAGAATTACGAAACATTTATCTTCAAATATTCTATAATATAAAAAAAAAAAAAATGTTTTCAAGGCCTAAAATGTAAACAAAAATTGTCTACCACCGACAAACCCAAACTTTAACGAAATTTATTTCCTTTCAAAATATACTAAATTCACATTTAAGCTTAAATTATACCTGTCTGACTGCATGAAACCTTTCGCGTGTTGCTACGGCACTTATAATAATTCAAACTACATTAAGTGATGAAGAACTGTAGACAGGTCTCTGCTGTATTCTTATTATCTTTCGAAAAATATTTCCAAATGACAAAAAAATTTGATTCTTTTGAAAAAACGAATTAAAAAATAAAGAAAGAATTCTTTCTTCCAAATGATGACATCTCGTATGTTAAGTCTCTGCTTCGGTGTCACGAATCCTGTTAGAAACGGAACTGTGATGATGTCACGAAAGATATTACGAGCCTGTGACAGTTCTTTTCCGCCTCTCAAAGATTTTTCCTTCGTTAGAGACAGATGAAATTGAAGTTTATAGGAATTTAGAAGTCTGGTTTGTCTGGAAAGAAATTCTTGTTGAAAAGTTATTATTCTTCTCAGATGCGGGCGCTGTTTTCTGTGTCTGATATTTGATTGAAAAAATTGTCAGATAATTTTTTTAAATGATCACTGGTTGTTTTTCCTTAACTTTTAGTGTTTTTAAAATCATTCCAATGAAATAAGGATTATTTCAGTTGTATAATTTAAAAGCATTGATGATGACGAATATTACTTATACATTCATATGTATGTATTATCATCAGTAGCATGCGTAGATATACTGAGATTCTTATTCATTTAGAATTTAAAAACTTGGCTAACTTTTGCATTTTAGCACTTTAAAAGTAATGGTGACTAATATTACTCATACATTCATTTTTATGTATTACATGTAGTAACTTATGTAGAAATGCTGACATTTTTAATTATTTTGAATTTGCAAAATAACCTTTGTACTTTAGCACTTTCAAAGCAATGATGACGAATATTATTCATACATTCATATTTATATATAATATTCAATAACTTGTGTAGATATTTATTTACATAATTAGATAATTATTTACATTATGTAGATAATTATTTACACATTTGACATTTTTATTTACTTTGAATTTGCAAAAGTAGCTAGCTTTTGCACTTCAGCCTTTTAAAAGCAATGGTGACTAATATTACTCATACATTCATTTTTATGTATTACATGTAGTAACTTATGTAGATATGCTAACATTTTAATTTAATTTGAATTTGCAAAAGTAGCTAGCTTTTGCCTTTTAGCATTTTAAAAGCAATGATGACGAATATTACTCATATAATCATATTTATGTATTACATTCAGTAAGTTGTGTAGATATGCTAACATTCTTATTTATTTTGAATTTACTAATTGGATTAGTTTTTGCATTTTTAGCACTTTTTTCAATACTTTTACATTAGTTAAAATTAGCACAGTCGTTGTTATTTTCAGATAAATCAATGTTATCTGTAACAAATTTCTAAACACCCCGAGGGGCAGAGATAATGCTTTCCAGCACTGTACGAGGAGGAATAACTTTTAAGGAAATTTACAAAACTGACAATTCTTTGTAGCTAGTTGTATTACAACTTTAAGAACCGTTTCCATAACATGCATTCTATCTATAAATTTTCTAAATAACATTAACTTTAAATAACTCCAAAAGAAATCCAAAATCTCCTATTATGACTAAAATTTTAACGACGAAGCAAAAAAGTATTTTCATCTATTATAGGGATTTGAAGATAAGATCTGTGTCTCTTCAGATGGCCTGTATTTTTTTTTTCTTCCGTTATTTGTAATTAACACTTTATCACGTTTTTAATGGTATCATTGGACAAAGGAGTAACATAATCTCAAATGTGTTTAGGATCCTAACAATTTAGTAAAGGGAAGGGAACGAAATCCTAATGGCTTAATGATCAAGTTCCTGAAAATGTATCCGAATACTTTTTATTGCTTACTGTTTACAAATATTAAAATCTAACAAAATATGTCGTTTGACTCAGTAACGTTTCTTTTTTTAAATCCATGTAAATCGTGTTTTCGTAGAAAGATGTCTTCATACCGATTTTCATAACATCTTCACATTTTCCAAGAGCAACCTCATTTGTATTCCTTTACACGATAGCTCGGATTGAAAATTCTTCGAATAAGAAATTTCATGCAAAATATCTGAGACTAAAAAAACAGGTATAGGAGGTTGTTTTGATAAACAGAAACGTTGAAATAGGTCATTTTTATGAATTATTCTTTTACTTTTTTTGCATTTCTTTGGCTGATTCGATCTATTGACACTGATCCTTCTTATTTTTCATAAAGGTTTGCATGGAAAGAAAAATCTTAAAATATTTATCAAAATATGAATCCAAAGTGACGGATTCTTAGTTTCAAGTTCATTTATGTAAAGAAAATGAGAGAAAAAAGTAATACTAATACTTTTATTTTCATATCTTTGTTCCTAAAATTTTGACGTTCGCGCATTTATCCTAGATCTTTAAAATCAGATTTATGAATACCTTATGAATCGACATTTTAATATATCGTTCCTTATATGCTATTCAATTAATAAAAATTATCAAATATTCGGAAAGATTTAAATAGTTATTATGAAACAAAATTTTTTTAATCAGAATTATGTTAAGATGAGATAAAAATGACAACTAGATGGATGTTGTGAAAAATTTCTTTTTTAATGTAATAAAAATTTAATTATATTTTTGCCAAGATAAAATTTTGCGAAAATTTTTGATGTGGCAATTACATTCAATACTTTTCAACAGAAAAATTTTTAAATAAAAAATGATCTATACAGCTTTAAATTTCTATATTAATCTATATAGAATCTATCGAATGCTGCTATGAAAATTAATGGCAGCATTTTATTCATTCATAACTTTCCTATTTTATTTCATAAATGTATTAATGTATGTATGTATGTATTTTATTTCATAATGCTTTTAAGTAAAACTATATATAAGTTAAGTATATCACTCGCATTTCATTGAATCATTTTAAAACAAGTTTTATTACCATTTTATAAATTTAAAATTTCTCAGAAATTTCTGCAATCCTAAGCAATTACCATATCTTCTGATTTGTTGTGTATACAACTATTCAGTTCAAATGGTAACAAATTCAATATATTTTTTGAATTGATTGTCCATTTTCTCTCTGATTATTTATATGCGATGATACATTTGAAAAGAAATCATTAGTTAATTATGCCTTAATATTTATTATTAGCATCAGATAATGATATCTTAGTATCCAAAAATCTACTTTATTTTCCATTTCATTTTTGCTATATTTTTCTTCCGGTTAATAAATATATTAAATCACGATAATTCCTCGAAAACAGTGAAAATGACGGTATTAGTAAGTTATATATCTGAAATTTACTAAACAAAAGTAGCTGATTTGTGACCAGCGATGTTTTACTTACAGTTTTAGAAATACGTATTATATCTTTTTTTCTTCAAAACGGGCAATAAGTCAAGCTCAACGAAGAGAAATGTCATCACCAGTGTATGTGCATAAGTGCACACATGTATATGAATTTAAGAGCAATGGAGACACTGGGGAAAGCAGCATTTTATTACTCTGCAACATCACATTATAATTTTTGTATTTAAATACTAAAAAGAGTGACTCACCTCTTGAATTGCTTGTCAAAACCTCTCTAGCATGATTCGGGCTCTCTTTAAAAAAAATCTCTTATCATGCTGGATAACACGTTTACAGCCACGACTGTCATCTGATTATCAGACCATCTATCTAATTACACGCCGGCGTCCTTGCATAGGGGTAGCGCATCTTCCCCACGATCTAGGCGTCCCGGGTTCGAATCCCGGTTCGGGCATGGTTGTTCTTCAGCTATATGTGAGGTGTGCGAATGTGCCCCCCCCATAAAAAGGGGTTGTGAAAGCGAATGTGTCAGTTTTATCTTCATATGAGCTAGAAGTCAGGAATCTGGCCTCGGGTGCTCAAGGGTCTTTATCCTCAGAAGCTACTGCATCCCTTTCCGTGACAACGCGGATACGACATCATCATCATCTGATTAGACGATCCCTTCTTTACTGTCTCGTAACTATAGTAGAGAAGGGTCATCTAATTAGAGAGAAGGCTTGAATCACACGGGACTCACATGGCTGTCAGCGTGATAAACATACTCTGTACAGTTCTTGGACTTCCACTGGCTACAATTGCAAATGCTTATACGATTTTCAAATTCACTTCCCAAATTGCACTAACTGAAACAAGATTCAATAGATGAAACTTGCTTCAATTACATGTATTTTCAAAGCAAGCGGAGCTGCGATTGTATTGCATTTAAAAACACACGCTTGATTTTTTCGCTGCCATGAACTATTAGATAGTATGTCATGGTATAAACTCTACACTGTCACATACTGCCATATGCTATTAAACAGTATGTCATGATATAAACTCTACAGTATCATTTACTTCCATATGCTATTAGACAGTATGTCATGGTATAGACTCTACAGTATCATTTACTGCCATATGCTATTAGACAGTATGTCATGGTATAGACTCTACAGTATCATTTACTGCCATATGCTATTAGACAGTATGTCATGGTATAGACTCTACAGTATCATTTACTGCCATATGCTATTAGACAGTATGTCATGGTATAGACTCCACAGTATCATTTACTGCCATATGCTATTAGACAGTATGTCATGGTATAGACTCCACAGTATCATTTACTGCCATATGCTATTAGACAGTATGTCATGGTATAGACTCTACAGTATCATTTACTGCTGTATACCAGTATGTGGCACTCTAAAGCGAGAAATTTTAAAAGTCTTTACAACTTCAATGCCAACTAACTTAATCTTGGGTAATTCGCAGTCTGTAACTGATCCGATGGCTATCATCTTGTTTTTTAACATTTTGAGGGGTGTTCAGAAATCCAACTGACCATAAGAATCACTATGTAAATTATTTACCTGATAAAGTGATGTCAAAGCCACTTATAAAGGTGCGTTCTGTTATTACACGATGAATGGCATTTAAGTGCAATTAAACATATACTTGAATTTCATTTCATTTATATGCACAAATGCTTTTGTTCCTAAAGTGAGCAGATCACCTTCTAGGTATGGAGAATTCATTAGAAAAGAACTCCTGGTTTTAATCATCCATCCTATCTTTTGGCTGAAAACAGTGATTGAATAAAAGATGTTAAGCCCAGCTGACCAAAACGGTTTGATTGTAGTCAAGAGAAAAAATAAAATATAACTAAGTGACTTGTAGATCATTTATTTCCACACAACTGCCATTAATTCTTTCATCCGACATTTTGCCGTTCGGAATCACTTGTAGTGCTTTCTCGTTTGCTTCTTGATGGATCTGAATCTCCGATTTGCTTGAAGCCAGTACCTTGACAAATAGATTTACCTGGGGATCACTCAATAGATTTCATTCGATCACTTATGTTCCTCCATTAACCTACATAGTTTTTTTAAACGTAATGCATCACTTAAAGCGTAAATGAATTTTATTCTTGTACATAAGGCAAAGTCAGCGTAATTTGAAAATATTAACTCTGCAAACTTCACAAATTTTGCCTCAACAGAAGGCATTAGAACAAATCAATAAACTATCACTATGAAGACAGAATCTTTGATCATTTCGAAAAGTAAGTTTTGAAGAATATTAACATTCGGACAATGATACGAAACTTTTATTTTATTATTTTTTCAGTAAAACCGAGACAGTAGTCTGAAAGGGGGGAGGATAAGTAATCATACAATAAACTAATAATATTTCAAACGAAAGATTTAAATATGGGTTTATTACTTAATCAAAGCAACTCCTATTAAAATCAATAAAAATGACTCCACCATGGGCCAACTTTAGTTTCTGTTTTTGAAAAAGAAAGATAAAAAAAATAGCGAAATGTAGTTTGAATTTAGTTATAATGTGCATTAATGCTCTTTTGTGAGAGACCTCGTAATTTTTAGTCGTGGTTAGATGACGAGTACGGCGTCTGAGCCATTGAATCCCTCTAAAAGTTTTTGCATCACTGCAGCTGCAGACATTTTATTTCATCGAATTTAAATATAGCAGGCCTAACTACATAGCCGCTCTTCCGAGTAATATGAAATGAAACTCGAGACACTGCTAGGAGGTCACTATGGCCGAAAAGAAATTAAATAAAATGTAAATGGCAGATTTTCTGAGCAAAAATTCAAATAGTAGCAAAAAAAAATGAATATATTATTAAGAAGAGTAATATTTTACATTTTCATTTCAATTTTGATAATAAACAATTTTGACATATTTTGTTTTGTACTGTTTCATGTAAATATTCTAACAATTACATACTATTCAATTTTTAGCCATTGATTAAAATAGTAATGAAAATGCATTGTTAATATATTATATTACTGAATGTGCAACTTACCGCCTAAATTTACAGAACAAACTCTTCACAGCATATTTCGTCCTTTTTTTTATTTCTAAGAAAATTATTTTAAAAACATTTTGTAAGAAAGTGTTTTAGTTTTAAAACTCAAAATACACGTACATTTTAAACATTCTAAAAAACTCTAATATTTCTAATAAGGATATTTAGTTTGAATTATGGTTTTCCGTTTTAACTTTCACAAAATTCAGTACGTATGGAGGAATTTGAATCTTCAATATTAAAATATTGGGTTTTTAATCTACCAACTGAAACAAAAAGAAAATCCATCATATTTCTATTAAAGATCCAATATTTCTAATAAAGATCTAACATTTCTAATAAAGATATTTAGTTTAGATTATGGTTTTCCATTTAATCCTTCACAAAATGACATATATATGGAGAACTTTGAATCTTCAATTTTAAAAAACTGTTGTTTTTTTTTATTATTATTATTATTCTACCAACTGAAATAGAAAGAAAATCCATTCTTATTTCTAATAAAGATCTAACAATTCTAATAAAGATATTTAGTTTAGATTATGGTTTTCCATTTTGTCCTTCAAAAAATTCCGTACTTATGGAGGACTTTGAATCTTCAATAAAAAGAAAATCCATCCATTAAAAAACGGATCTTTTCCTGAAATAAAAATATTCAACCAACATATTATGTATTATAATCTAACTTACTAAGATCGGAATATAACTATTAAACAGATGATGTATCGGGGAACTGAAGTTGACGCCCGCTCTCTCTCTAGATAAGGAGCGAGGAAAAAAGCATTTCTGACCTTTATGATCGCCAATTTTACTACAAAGAAAAAACACAAAAATAAATTCCTGTTAGTTATCTGTGTAGAGATAGGTAAAAATCGTGAAGAAGTTTGAAGTCACGATCCTGAAATCTCTTCACTTCTTCCGAGAGTAGCACTCCCCCTTTTTTCTTTTTCAACCATAAAATCTGATTTGAAGTGCAGATAGAGCGATTATTATATTCCGAATTCTATCCAATTTATTTATGAAGGTGCAGAAGTTTCTTTTTTTTTTTCTTCCTCCTTTTTCCTGGCGTTCTTTTGCTGATTCTAACAAAAAGTGTATCTTTGAGATCTGAACTGTCTAATACTTAAAGGTGGAGCTTTTCTTTTTATACTCTTTTTCACAACAATGTTGTTCTTGTTAAGATAATTTTTTTCACTTGATAATCAGATGGGGAAGAAAAATTACAGTTTTAAACCTTTTTGAAAAGAAGACGGTGATGTTTCTTACTGAATGCGATTCAAGATTTTCAAATTAATTTTTCTCTAAATTGCTATTTTTACTGTCATTTGTTTCGGCGGATTATATTTTTATCATTTCTGCTTACCGCGCTTCCTTAATTACACGCTTTAATGATTCCTAAATACATATTATTAATTCCTGTTACACAATTTTTTGATTAGAAATTTGCATCAGAATTAAATTTCAGATCTTAACTGTAGCTTCTAACAATACTTCATACGACACATAAATTTGTTAATATTTTTAACTAGTTTTTAGATTAAAAAAATATCTTTGATGCTTCATTTGCTATTAGGATTTTGAAAAACAATTATCCTTTGAACAACAATCCTTTTCATCCTTTATACTTATAAAAGTATCCTTTAAGCTAAAATAAAATCCTATTTTTTTATTTTCTTTTGTTTCATTACTATATTACTATACTATTACTTATATTTATTTTATATTTACTTTATTTTCTTTTTTATTCTATTATAATATGAAAATATGTATTTGTAATATTTTTGTAAATTATATTATTTATATTATTTGATTTGGTGAGATATCTTCTATGGTTTATTAATCATTTGCATTTTCTGGATGTTTTCAGACATTTCATTTCAGTATAGGCAACAAATTCATGACTTGTGATAAGTGAGTGGTTCTCATGATTCATTGAATCATTTTATTTTTTGGGTATTTATTTATTTATAATTTTTATTATTTATTTATTTATTATTTTTAATATTATTTTTTATTTGTTTTCATTTTTTTTATTATTTTTTATTTATTTACTTATTATTTTTATTCATTTTATTAATTAAATGATTGATTTTTATTTTATTTTATTTATTTATTTGCATTTCAAAATAGTCTAAGTGCTGAAATATAAATTATCTATGAAACAGCTGCTGAAAATTAAGAAATAATAAAAAATATATTTATGTTTAATGAAAATATTTTTTACATCATTTATCCTTATGAAAATATCCTTTAAACTTTAAATTTTAAATTTTTTTTAATCCATTCTGTTTTGTTTTATTACCAGATAGAGGAATACACATTTGACACAAATGCTATTAAATGGTGTAGCATTGTAAGCAAAGCTTTCAAATTTGAATTTCATATTATAGGTTCAGAGTCAAATGACATGAAAGTAAGTCATTTGGCAACACAATATGAAAGTCTATTTTTGATAAGGCTTTATGTTGCAACTCTTTTTAATGATACAACAAATTGAGCCTTGCTTTCAATCTAAATCTATACTTATAATAAAGCTCAGTGTGTGTGTGTGTGTGTTGGCGCTCTACAGGCCAGGTCATTTGACATACAGCTATCAAATTTGGTACATGTATACCTTAGAGGTCGGGAATGTGCACCTTGGGCTTCCTTTTTTTGAATTTTTAATTAGAATTTTAATTATTAATTAAAAACTAACTTTCCCGCCAAAAAAATCTTCCATTTTCTCCACAGCCAAATGAATAAGGCTTCAGTTCTTTTTTCTCCCAACAGTAATGAGGCTAGGGTTAACATTTTTCGGCCGATTATTTCAAACGATTCTGTTTATTTTCTTAATGTTTTATGCATTTAAAATTAAACATTGTTAATTAATCCATGTTTCAGATTCATTCTGAAGTACTTTTGAATTAAAATAACACAGAATAAAGGAAATTAAAAATGTATAATCTGCATAGTATTACCCCAACTGGCGTAGAAAAATTCACGCATTTGCGTTACCTAACTGGCGAAGAAAATTCACGCATGCGCATTGTTCTGATTGTTGTCATGACAACCACTATCAACGGATGATTTAAATTATTTTTAGGTTAGTTGCATGCTTTTGTAAGTAAATTGTATTTATGTTATATATTTTTTTGTATATGCTTATAGTTTTATGTACATCGTTTTTTAAGTAGTTTTTTAAAACCTGTTTTAGACCGATTATTTTAAACGATTCATTTTATTTTCTTAGGGTTTGATGCATTTAAAATGAAACATTGTTAATTAATCGATCTGTTCATGATGAATCTGAGAAAATTTTGTTGACAAATTCTTGAGATATTACATAAATTAAGAAAAATATTCTTTAGTGCCCATAAAGTTTAAACGCTCAGTGACTCTATTATCTATAATCATATTATTAAAAAAAATGCTTTGTTTCAGTAAAAAATATTATTATATTAATTGCAGATTAATCATTTGCACTTTAATTTAAAGCATAAATTCTACGAGGAGTAACAGAAAATTAGAGAGATACATATCATGTTATGACTGAAGGCCTTTATAATATTATGAGTGAATTATATGACTATCAAAATTTGAAGTTTTAAAATATTTTGCTGAAGAATCTATTAAAGTTGGAATTGCATAAAATATTTAATTATTAAAATTTTAACGAACATTAAGATTGGCGAACCGGCTGGTCGCCAAAGGCGGCTAGTTATTAATAAAGTAACACCTCAGTAGTGGTACTTTCATATTTTCCTGTATGACAATATATTTTAATCCAGTTTAATAGATTTCTTTCATATAATGAAATCGCTGTTTCTAGTACGCAATAAAGATAACAGTAGACTTTATACCAGTCGCTCGTGTCTAGTTGCCAATGGGAATAGAAGCCGTATGGCAGTGTGCATTCGCTTCAATGATCAGTTTATTTAGAAAATGAATAACTATCATTCAGATTCCTATAAGGTGTGGTCACATCTAAATTCAAAGGTGTTCGTGAATTAGAAATATTAATTGGATGTCCCTGAATTGAATTCTCTTTAAGTATTTAGAATTTAATTCAAATTCAATGATTAAAGCTAGATCTTAATCACTTAACCGGTTAATTGACCCACGTATTTCCATCTGCAGTTTTCTGAAGTTTCAATTCATTTCTTTTGTTTGAGATTTCTTTGCGTAAACAAATGTTTATCGTCAGCACTAAAGTGCAATTGAATTTTGATTTGTTCTAAAAATATTTCAACTGAATTTCTATATTGATATCATTAGTTATAAAACTTTAACGCTTTAAACTTTAAACTTTTTTTAACATTTCAAATTTTTAACAAAATTTAACATCGATTAACATTTAAAAAATTTATTTTACGAAATATGACATCCAATGCTGATTGGAAAAGTGGAAAATATTTTGGAAAAATTGTATATCGTTATTAGTTATTGAATTTATATTCTGTAATATACTTTAAACTTTAGTTTGAAATAAATTTTCGGCGTATTTTTAACACGTTACCGCATACATTTGATTTGGGGATCATAATAAGAAACACATTTTTCTCAATTGTTTTTGATTACCATATGAAACTGGGCGTCAGTCGTATGTTTGGAAGTGAAAATTATCACATTTTGTCACAGTTTTTTCATGAAATCTCCCAACGGCTATAAACATCATTTGCTCATCACAGCATTTCTTTTCTCTTCCCAGAGCAAATGACCAATATAATCTTCATTATATTGGTCATACATAATGCCAAAAATCGGACGTTATAGCCGTCATTTGTGGCAACGTGTTAAACAGCAATTTTATAAAATCTTTAAATATTTCATAGCCTATTTCTTTACTTTGAATTCTCTTTAGGCAAAATTATCAAAATGCTCATAGATAAACTTACTTTTTTGGTGGTAGAAATACGAGTTTTAAGCAACCGTGTTCATGCACTGATATAGGAATAGAGGAAGCAATGTCTACGTGTTTGTCTAAATTTACATTTTGGCTCTCCTTTTTAAGTAGCAATATTATAACTAATTTCAATTTCTAAAGTTTTCGGATTCTTTTCTAGTCATTATCAATATGTTTAAAGATAAAAAAAAACTATGTACCAATAATGATCGTATTAAATTTTATTAGACTCGCAATGCAAGAAATATCAAAATATTTTGCTTTTGGTGTTCAGTCTGAAAATCTTTTTATAATGGTATCGATTTCTGAATGAAATGAAAATAATATATATTTGATTTATTTTTATTTGATTTTGAAGAATATATCCTAGGATTTATTGATCATTTGACAATCTGTGGATTTTTCAGACATTTCATTTCAGTGTACGTAATAAATTAATTGATCACTTGTGATACTTAAGAAACTTTGGCATATTCATTGAAGCTTTTTTTTATAATGCAAGAAAGCATTAAACCATCAGTTTTCTATAAATCACCAGCTGAACAGAACGAAGTAATGAAAGATAATATATAGGAATAAGTTAAGAAGTTAACGTTCTATGAGTTCAAGTATCAGACAGAAAGTTTTTCCATAAATTCCTCTTTTTTATTTATTTTTTCACCTATTAATCGAATTATTAAGGTTTATTGAGAGTTTTATGTTATTTAATCACATTTATTCATCGGATATTATTTCATGATTGAAAATACTGATTTTAAAATAGTACAAAAATTATAAATAAATCAAAATTTTGAGTATAAAATTAATAAATTGTGTATAAATTAGTTAATTCAGTTATTGAAGTTAGTTAGGAGTTAATTAATTAAAGCAGTTTCATTTCAACATTGAAAAGGGGACTCTGTTAACTAATCTGAATAAAGTCTGATGTGATTTTGAAATTGAGACAAATTTCATTTTGTTATTTATTCTTTTCTCAAAAATAGTATGTTTCATACAGTTTCATGGAATTTTTCTAAAAACCTTTGATGTTTAGTCCTTCAGTAATAAAATTTTTGTTTGAGGCATTATTCGATAATTTCATTTTTAACCTTGATGAAAAAATATTTCTTTCTTTCTAAAGGTAGAATGATGCATGACTAGGTAGAATGATGAGGTAGAATGGGTCTAGTGAGGTAGAATGATGCATGACTAGGTAGAATGATGAGGTAGAATGGGTCTAGTGAGGTAGAATGATGCATGACTTGGTAGAATGATGAGGTAGAATGGGTCTAGTGAGGTAGAATGATGCATGACTAGGTAGAATGATGAGGTAGAATGGGTCTAGTGAGGTAGAATGATGCATGACTACCGTCTTACAAATAGTTAATGCGTGTAAAAATGCCTCAATACAAAATACAAGTTTCTGTCTTTTGGTTGGTGAACAAAATACAACTTTATGGGAAACATATTCATCTATCTTATTTCTTCACAACAACCGCATATTTTAAAAAGTGGTGCTCCCGTTGATTATAAATTAAATTTCTTCCAGTGTATAATATTTGGAACAGATGTTTATTCATTTTTGCTCACACCTCTGCTAAAGTAAGTTGATTTCTCCAGACAGTTTTCGAAATTTTTTCCTCTCGTTAAGGGGTCAACTCATTTCAGCCATTATTTAAAGAACGTAACTTTTCAATACAAATCAAATAACACCACTTAAGTTATTGTTTGGCAGAATTAAGAGTCACCCTAAATGACACACGAGAAAAGAGATCAGAAAAGACGCCGAATCACGTGAGTGTAAAACACAGTTTTGAAAATGCCTCAATACAAAATACAAATTTCTATCTTTTAGTAAACAAAACACAACTTTTTGGGAAACATAATCATCTATATTTTTTCTTCATAACAGCCGCATATTTTAGAAATCGGTGCTCTCGTTGATTATAAATTAAATTTCTTCCAGTGTATAATACTTGGAACAGAGCTTTATTCATTTTTGCTCGCAACACTGATAAAGCAAGTTGATTCATCCGGACAGTTTTCGAAATTTTTCCTCTCGTTAAGGGGTTAGCTCATTTCATCCATTGCCTAAAGAACGAAACTTTTCAATACAAATCAAATAACATCGCATAAGTTATTGTTTGGCAAAATAAAGAGTTCACCCTAAATGACACACCAGAGACGAGATCAGAAAAGAAAGACGTGAAATCACGTGAGTGTAAAACACAATTTTAATAGGGAGTAGGCGTGGAGTTTCGATTTTCCACAAAGCAAACACAACTTCAGTATTTAAAACATTCGTATACTTTATTTGCACATAACCCCTTTCTCCGTATAGAGACATATTTTCTCTAGCACTAATGCACTCATAAACTCTAAATTAACTTTCTCACAAAATTGCAAATTTAGCTTATGAATAATTTATATCTTCGACGAGCAAAGTAAGAAAGGATGCAAGGCTGGGGGAGAGGAGTCGGATGCAGAAAGTAGAAAAGGGACGTTTTCCTCCGAACTTTGTTAAGCATAATCAACGGACTTGAATTAATCAAGCCTAGGTACACCACATTCTACAGAATTGACCTCTTTTGTACTTGAAAGAATTCCGGTTTGAATAGTTTGCTTAGCTCTCAGGGGTTTGCTAGGAGAGAAGCAAGAGTATTGGCGTCGATAATTATCTAAAATGTGTCAGAATCTGCAAAGAGAAGTTAATATAGTTACCCAAGTTAATCAGATGAGATGAGAAGCATGACATGGTCTTGTTGATAAGGGAATTTGCTCAACAGCTAACATCGGTCACCTGCGAGAATATGTAAATAAGGAAGGTGAAACATACTTAGCTTGAAATTAGAAAGCGATAGTCTAATTGAAATATCCAAATATTTCCGAAACAATACGAGGTAGCATTCGAGCCAAAATTTAAGGTAATGGATAAATTTGATCATCAGATAAGCAAAAATAACAACAGTTGGTATCTAACGCATGAACTTGTCTTATAACACTGAAATACGTTTGGTGAAGACAGGTTTTGTTTTAAATCAGAAATAGATAGCCAATACAACTTATTGTAAGCAGAATAGTAAGTTTTTCAATAATACAAAATATGCTGCTTTAAAAATCTGAATTTGTAACTACTTTTATGCACTTACTTATTTAATAAGTATGTTTTTCCAATCTTTGTAATATTGGATTTCAGAAAAAAATAAAATTAATTAGAAATTATATAAGAACAGAAAATTAATGTTGAAATATAATAATCATGAATAATTGGTTGGTGTTAAATTCAAAATCGAGTTTCAAGGCTGTTGTGTGCGTAATTCGATTCGAAACAATTTAATTTACACCATTTTGAATCGAATACTTTCAATTCTCCAAATCAACACAACAAATAACATTTTTTGAAACATCATTACAATTACAATAGAACAGGTAAGTGCTCATCTGAAAAAAAGCCTTATATAATTTGTAGCATTAACGGCATGCGTTTGAAAATGACAGCGCATTATGTATTTAATTCTACTAGCATTCATACCCAAGAACATTTGAAACTGAAAGAGAATGATAATTGGTTACCGTACTGAGATAAATCAACATTCTGGTTTCGAGCCAATGATCTTTCTGGGTCGACACTACTAATAGATCAATAAGACCCTACATTTTAGATAAATTAAAGTGTTTCTTAATTAATAAAAAATGTAGTTTTCCTTTCAAATACTAGGTACATACATAGTTTCGTAAGTCTGATAAATTTCTCCAATACTTGAAATGTACGATTGATAACAGTTTTCTCAATATTATTCAAGAAAATTATTAAAAATACAAAAATATACTTGCAATATTGATACTCAGAGGCTCTATTTATTTTTGTTTTAGATTTTAAATGACTAAGAATTTTTATATATAAAAACCAAATGTCAAAGCAAATGCTTTTTAGCAAGATAAGACATACAGAAACTGACAGAAATCCTTCGGTATTCCCAAGGCAATATTGACACAATTATATCACTGAGATATTATTTAGATAATCAGTAAAATACAATACTCGCACATTTCGTCAAACTCTTATTCACTGAAGTATGACATAGAAAATAAAACTTAATGATTTTTTATTTCTAAAAATTGAAACAACTGCTTATCTCTACAAACATATGGCATACAAAAATTATCAGGAAATTTGAAAAATAATGATACAAAAAAAAACGAATCAAATTGCTAAAATGAGACTACTTTTACTAGCAATATTTCAAAATTAAAATTTGTGATCGACTACCACAATATCCACATGAATTTTTTCCAGCTTAATAATGGATTGGCAATATGTTAAAAGCCTTTTTGTAGATTTATTATCAAGAATTATAAATGTAGAAATATTTCTAAAGCTTCCTGAATAGCTTGGTTGGTTGGTTGAGAGTTTTAGTGGTGCAAGAGCCAACCTTGGCTAAACTGCGTCAGTCGTATGGTTAGAATATTGACGATCGTGGAATAGAAACAACGTTAAAATAATTGTATCAAAAGATTTTTAAAAGAATTGCATTAAAATATTGAATTCCACACGGTATCCTGAATGGCATATATTAATGATCAAAAAACCAAGACAAGAAATATAAAGAAGCATACCACTAGAACATTTCTGAAAAATAGTAACTCTTTCCAAACATTGAAAAATCCAAGATTCAGTTGATTCCAAATGCAAAAATAATAAATTATTATTCTTTTAGTACTTGAAAATGCGTTCTTTAACTATACAATTGAAAATTATATTGAATACAGTGTTCAGGTGTTCAGTGGTTTTTCTAACAAATTGTTAAGGTAATGTAATTAAAAATAATCTAGAAATAATTAATTTCATGAACCGTAGCTCTAATGCACATTTATTGTTTAATTTACTATTATGATAAGTTCAAAAAGAATTTAGAAAAACTAATTAATTCAAAATTTCAAATTAATTAAAAATGATTTCTTCCAAATGAAAAAGATTTCTAAAATAATTAATAATTATAAATATGCTGTACAAAGAGAATTATCTGCTTAGCAGCTTTGTACACATCATATTAATTCATATCCTTTCAATAAAGCGCTTCATTTCTATTTTTTTATGTTTTAATTGAACAAGGTATGTTAATATTTTAATGCCTTGATTGAGAATTCTCGAGCGTTGAAATAATTCATTTTAATTATATTTTAAAAGGAGGCAACTCGATGCTTTTCGATGCAACAAAACAATATCTACTTAATCCCCGAAAGAATAATTAACAGCCAATGTAAATAATTAAAGCAAGTGTTAAAAAATCGGAATATGTTTTAATTAGATATAATTCTTAACTCATTATAGAATCTGTTCTCGAGAAGTTTTTAAATGCATTTACTCCATCAGTGTGTTTCCCTTTTATAAAACTCTAAGGCACAAAAAGATTCATCTTCGCAGATTATTAATTAAACATTAGCAGAGGAAAAAATTGAAACATGATACGGGAAAGAAGTTACTTCATTTTTAAAAATAAATTACTTATTATTTATTAATTAAGTATTCATGATAATTAATAATAATATATTCTTTCATAATTTCGAATAAACAAACATCATTATCTTGAAATTTCGCCTCCGTTCGAAGGAGAATTTCTCAAAATATTTTTCAGCTAAACCCATTTTTTTAAGGTAAGATTTTTCGATGAATATTATAGAAACAGAAGAGCAGATAGGAAGTCATTAATTAGTGCTAAATGTTATTCATTTTAGTTTATTTCTAAATGTTTATTTCTAAATTTTTTTAAGTTGTACTATTTTTAAGGGTGATTTATAGATCGAGACACCCATTAATAAAGCAAAAATTCGGAAAATCAATGAACTTTTTAGGCAGTTCAGCCCTTCATTGATATCTGAGGAATTAAATAAAACAAAGCTCTAAATGTGTTCTATCAACAGACATTCAATAAGTATGAAACATGGAACTATTTTTTATGTTGTAATTTCTAATAACTTAGTTAAATAGAAAAAAAAACTCTTTCTTTCATTCAAGGCAAGATGTATGAAAATTATTCCCTCAACTATTCTACCCGATAGTGCTTTATGTTATTACTTTCATACTTTGTTTTACTTGAACGCATATAAATATTTTTGTAATGAAATTTTCTTATCTTCGACTATTTTCCAAAGCAAAATTTTGATTAAAATCTGCCCAGACGGAAAAACATTTACTGACTATATTATTGTTTTCGAATTGGTAAACGGAAAACATTTTACAAATAAATAAGACATTGGACATGATGCACCGATAAACAAAACGTCTTTTTAGGATTAAATGAGCATTTATTAAATAAAGCTGATTTCCATGTGCTCCATATGTCCATTGAACTAGAAATATTATGATATATATAAATAATATTGCTGTTTTCTTAAACTATATTGCTTCAATTTACATACCAGAATTCAAATAAGTTATTTTATCTGTATCTTAAAAGGAAAACTTATGTTCTGTTGTTTTCGAAATGAAGTAGCTGTAAAAGGCAGTATCACACGCTTGGAAGCTGTTTCCTAAAGCAAAATGAGTGGGAAGTCACATCATTTAAAAACATCAAATTTAACAGCAGACATGGATCTCTTCATCTTGAAAACTACACGTTCGTGACATTTCACTTTATATAGCTTTTGATAAGAAAATTCAGGAATTTCTAGGAATTCTGTTTTCATGATTTTTATATTTCATTTCGTTTCCGCTCCTGAATGGTATTCTACATGGTCTGTCTCATTTTAATTCAAACTTCTATCAATTTCTTTCAGCGTTTATGATTATACTAGTACAACTATTATGTTGATCTTTAAAAGAATCATCCAGAAACAAAAATAAAAAGGCTGATCGGTCTCGGCAAGGGCTGTTCAGAAAAAAATAAATTTGTTACAAAAATTTGATGAGTTTTTTTATTGTTACAAACTGCTTGTTTTGTAATTGAAAATTGTTATAAAAGAAAATATTCTTACAGTCTTTCCACTCATAATCGCAATATAAGAATCAAAGTGGTAAGCGAGATGTTTTATTGCTACAAACTGCTTGTTTTGTAATTGAAAATTGTCATAAAAGAAAAATATGCTTACAGTCTTTCCCCTCATAATCGTAAGATAAGAATCAAAGTGGTAAGCGACGTAAACACCATCAAAAAAAATTCCAACGCTGTTTCTCACCTTAAAGTGTGCAATGCTTTAAAATGTAGTAAACGTAAGAAGAATCCAATCCATTAATTTTCTTAATAGGTCAAGAGACCATTTAAATTAATCACAGATTGATTCATTTATTTATTTTAAGTTTTCAGAGCATATTTACTTTTAGACACCTACTTTTTTCACTTTTGGTTCACGATAATATTCAATGCCAGAATTTTGCTAAAATGCTTGCAAACTATGCAATAAAGGAACTTAGCAAACATGATTTCATTCAAAAATAACCATTTTCAAGTTTGGATTCGTAATTCAGTACATTATTCGATACTTCTAATAATTTTAGATTCTAATATTCATTAAACAAGATTTAAAAATATGCATTTGTTACAATTTACGGGGCCTCTAAATCACGGAAATAATTTTATTTCAGAAATATATAAAAATCAAATAGCAAAATATCTGTATATACAAAAATAATACATTGCGCCTTCTAATAAATAAAAAAAAAATCATTAAACTAAACGCGGGTATGAAAATTTAAAAAAAAAAATGTATAAATGTGCGATTAGTGTTAAAAACACACATTAAAAAATTTATTACTTCAGTGCTTTGGAATTTAAATAGAAAGAGATATCTTGAATTATATGGTGTTTTTAAATTTAATGAATTTTGTTTTTATATTGAACTGAGAATTATTTTTTTCTTTCACATAACTATACTCTCATTGTTTTAACATATCAATTAAAAATACTGATTTTTTTAAGCAAAATTTTTAATTGTGTTCTTTTTAGGTAAGATTGTTTTTTAAGAGCGTTAAAATCAAATCAAGACTAAAAAGGTGTGAGGGGATGAAAATTAACATTTGAAATAACTCTACGTTAGAGGGGTTCGTATTTTTATAAGTTGATATTTAAAAATTTTAATTTTTATAAATTGAATATATTAAGAAAAAAATAGCATTTATTCGAGAAAAAAATATGCGTCTGAGGATTTTGCAGTTCATTCGTATACATTTAGAACAACTAAAAAGACATAGTATAGATAGAAGATGGAATACAAAGTATAACAATAAAAAAGCAGAAAAAAGAAGTTCAGTTCACAGTTAAACGCTTTTCAAACCTTATGCAAAGAAGTTTAGTTTAATTTAACTTCAGATAACGAAGACGATATCTGAGCTAGAACCCGTTCTCAAAACTTTTACACCACACCGGCATGAGAACATTTGGCCCCGATAAATTTAACATGCACCAGACACGCTCAGACGAAGGTTCTTCGGTGGAAATTCGGTCCCCGAAGAAGAGGTCTTACCACCGAGCCACCGCGGCTTCTTTATACGAAGAAAGGACACAAATATGGCGTTTTAATCAAAATAAATAGTAATAATATAAATATCTTTTTCTATCTGTAAGCAATTTTTCAAAACAAAAATCTATAGAAATAATCTATGCCAACATAGTAAATTGGCTAATGCTAATGCTTATCAACTGTGTAGCGATAAGCATCTTCAAAGTATAATAATAATTTTTAACGACGAAAGATGTTTAGAACTGAAACACCAAAAGCTAAGGTAAATAAAAATCACATATTAATAGACATTCGGAAAAATCTTAAATTGGAAATTTCTGACCAAACTTGCGATTCGTTTTTTTTTTTTTTTTTTTTTTTTTTTTTTTAAGCACAACCTTTCTTGTTTTCGCAACCTCTTACACATGCTAATAAATTTTGTCACTCTAGAACACCAAAATATAAACAACAGGAAACAATGAAGATGTATTGATGAAAACAACAAAGCAGACGAAGACGGAAGCAACTAAACAAAGGAAAACTATAAATGATGAGTCAGAAATTCGCCACTAAAGAAGTTTTCTGAGTGTAAATTGCTGTATATGTTTGTTTTTTCAGTTTGCCTTTTGCGCTTGGTTTCATTACTTTATTCCTTTAAAAATTATATATATATATATATATATATATATATATATATAAGATTTAAGAATAATTTATGGTATATATTTATAAATATAAAATATTTTACTGTAGAATAATTCATTTAAATATTACTACTTTAATTTTATCCATTTTTGTACGTTATCACGAAAATAAATGAGCGCTAATAATGAATTCAGCTTTTAAATATATAGATATTATAATAGGTTTAAATTCTAAAGATTTTACTTTAATATGTGGCTGCATTTACACTGGTGAACTTCAATAACTAAAAGCTGGAAAAACAATAATAAATATCTTTCTTGATTTAACAATTGACAGCACCAATGAATTGAAATTCAATATAAATTCAAAATAAATGTACTTTCAATATCTTTTCATTTTAAAATTCAAGAATTTAAAAAAGGATTAGTGAAATCACAATAATAAATCGATTACCTAGGATTAAAAACATCTGCAACAGTAAAGTTTCAACAAAGTATAACTTTTTTGAAACAGCTTTAAGTCACATAATATTTCTGAATCTTTCCATTTACCAATTTTTTACAGATGCAAAATGCAAATAAGAAATTGCCTCTGAAAATGTTGTTGGCGTAGAAATGAATGCTACAAAAACGTTTCCAAAACCAAAAATATGTTATTTGAATGCTAAAATATCACTTTTTAAAGCATTTTTAGCCATTATTATACTGTAAAATGTTTGTTTAAAAATTAATATTTATATTATATACATTACATTTCCACATGCACACAAATGCAAAATGAAAAACAAAGCATAATAGTGCCTTTCAAAACATTTTTTCTGTGGAAATGACGAACACTCATTTCGCACGATTTAAAAATGATTAAGATCCCAAAAATTTGGCAAATAATTTTTGAAATAAAAATTAAATTATAAAGAAAAACAATGAAAATAAAAAAGCACTAACGTACTGAATATCTAAATTTACCATCTAACAAAGTAGAGATAATTATTCGCAAATAATTAAGTAATATATTTTGAGCATAAAACTAAAAACGGAAGAAAAAAAATAGTTATAAGATCATGACAACATAGCAATTGAAAAATCACCACCGCATTTATTTATTTTACTCTGATATTGTTAGTGAAGGTTAAAGAAGTGGATCCAGTGCAGTAGTGAAAGATTTAAAAAATCTAGAAGTTACTAGACCAGAAAAAAATTAGTAAATAGCTATTTCTTAATAATTTAAATTCACTAAAAAAAAGCGTAGATCTGCTTCCTTATTTTGGCTATGATCTTTCATTTGTAGACAAATGATAGAAGTGCTATAATCTGTTTATCGAAATATTATTATTTTTTAAAAGATACAATTTTAACCCAGATTTTGAGCGTTTAAATATAAATTGTTCTATCTGTTGACGTAACAGCACTAATATAAAATAAATATTTCACGATTTCTTGTTTATTAGACGCCTTACAATAAAATTCTTTTTTCAAAACATCTTCCAATAGTCATATATCTTGATATAAATTAAATAACTTAAAGATCTTTCTTTTCTTTTGTCATATAAAAAATATATTTAAAAGATCGACATTTAGTAAATCTTTTCAGTTTCCTTTTTTTTTAATGCTGTTCTTAAAGAAAGATAATCGAATTCTCTATGATTCCTGACATTGATATGAACTTTCTAAAATCTTAAATGCTACCTGTCTTATGTTTAAAAATAAATTGGTATTCTTCGGCTTAGTATTCATATTTAACCTATAATACCAATGAAAAAAAAAGCACAAATAAGAAAGGATGCGTAATTAAGTAACAAAAGAAATATGATAATATATATAGTGGCTAAATGTCAGCTTTAAAGATTATGCCATCTTTAATTATTCCTCTAAAAAGCATTCTTATTTGGATTTAATGATTAGAATTTGCATTAAAAATCGAATAAGTTATATAGTGTCGGTAATCATTTAACCATTGCTTAGCAAATAAAGGAATGATGTTTAAAGCATGATTGCACAAGTTAATAAATTTAATTAATCATTCCCTAAATATACACACTTATTAGAGCACTAAAAAGTTACTTTTTATTTTAATTATTTTCTTTTTTTAAATCTTTAATTTATAATTCATTATTATAAATATTATGAAATCTTGAAATTATTTTTTTCTCACATTTAATAACAATTGGAATCAAATCATTATAGAATCTAATGAATAAATCAATCAATAAATTGATAATTAGCATTAAATAGTGCATTAAATTAACATTAAATAGTGCATTAAATAGCCACATTAAAATAGTGCATTGTCATCGAGAAACAAAATTTCTAATACGGCAATAAGTGAGTTTAAATTGATTACATCTTCAGAAACATGAAACAAGTCAAGTTAGTGTAAAGTGCATAAAATCCAAGTTTTATTTCTAAATTCACTTTTTTTAAAGCCACCAAAAATGCTTTTTTCTGAGAATAAGAATTTGTCTTTACGGTAATAAAAAAAATGTAGGGAATAATTAAATGGACTCAAATATTCACTTGTATTGTTTCATTAGTGTCGAATGTAAATGTAGTTTAATGAAACATCAGCGACTGTTATTGCAGTAATAAGCCATGTCGAATATTATATCTAGATTGACATTAATTTGAGCATTTCTCTTTTTCACGACAGAACGAATATATATTATATCTTAGCTAAATATCTTTAAATTATCAATAAATTGCAAAAAATACACTTACTAAATTCATTCTGATGCTAAATATCGAGAAAAAATACCGGATTATGTTTGGATAGAGTTTCGAATCGAAACCCTATCCATTTTTACTGAATAAATTCTTTCAACAAAATTTTTTAAAATAGGATACAACCGTTGTAAATTTCCATTCAAATATTGGCAGATTTAACTCTCTAATGCGTTTTATAACTCAAACATGCCAATAACAAATCACAAAAGGATTTCACAACAAAGTATAAACAACTTGGCTTAAAAATAGTTTTTGCCATTTTCAACGAATCAAATTTTAGATTTTTTTTAAGAATTTCTAGTACATTAATTCTTTATTCTAGTACATTAGTTCTCAATAATTCTCATTACAAAACTTCATAAACACTGTCCTTTAGAAAATGTACTTGATTTGCATTCTAGACTAAAACAAATAAAATCTCGAAAAAATGCAATACCCACATGAAATTTCAGGGAATTTTAAACTGTGCCTTCCACAAATAGATTAATTAAATAAACAATGCCGTCTAAAGTCTAAGAATCTTAAAAATAAATCATGATTTCAAAATGAATTATTAAAAATATTCTGAGAATACACCTACAATTAGCAGCTATTCTACGAAGAACGAAATAAAAGCAATAGTTAGTTTTCGGATGCGGGTTCGCTGATTTCTCTTTTTATTATTTATGTTCCGAAAAGAAAAAATTATTCAACCGGACAGTGAACCATTTATTTTTCCT
This sequence comes from Argiope bruennichi, assembly GCF_947563725.1. Taxonomy (NCBI): domain Eukaryota; kingdom Metazoa; phylum Arthropoda; class Arachnida; order Araneae; family Araneidae; genus Argiope; species Argiope bruennichi. The sequence goes on from NC_079162.1 coordinate 124,780,654, forward strand.
CCTCGGACCGGAATAAAAAAACATTGTTACTCCCCGAAAAACAATAAGTCATTCTGGAAAAGAACTCTCCTCACCACACCCCCTCATGTGATCACTACACCGAATATCCTTTTGAAAAGGAAGCAAACATGCTCGATTGGTTCAAATCCGCTTTTTCTGCTCAAAAATAAAAGACTTTTTTCTTAAACCAACTCCTCTACTTAAACCTTATTTGCATAATTTAGGAAGCCTAATTAGCTTCTCTCCGCATGCTGCCGCGACCCCCAGTGGGGTGGAAGTTCAAAGAAGCTCAATTCGTAGATAATGAACAAAAGATACCGTTGTTTTTTATCTATGGATTAGCAACTCCTAAACAATCATTGTGGGTTCTACAAGAACAGCGTCCATAACGTGGCTTTGTAGATAAAAGTGTAATTAATCAGTGGGATTGTGATAATGCGTCCATTTGAAATGAACAGGTGGCCATTTTTAAAATTGATGGTAAATATTTAAGTGGTATATGAAAATTCGTTTGCAAGTCAGTGAACCCGAGTTGCATGTTTTGTGAGGTAATGCTGATGCCCGTCGAGAAATCCGGGGACCTCTCTCTGCGGGGTTTGAAACCGATTTCCGGTATAATGATTCTACACAAACAGCTAATTGTTTGTAAATAGATTTATGCTTCATTTGAGAAAAGTATTGAAACTTCTCATCGTATAATATACCGTAGCTGAACCATAATATTTTAAAGATTTATATGAACTATAAGAACCGAAAAGTTTTTTTAAGATACTTTGTCAACCTTTATTAATTTTTCAAACGATTTGTTAAAGATATCTAAAGCAGGGAAAATATGGCAAAAAAAAAAAATAAAGATGTATGCTGTTTTTACAATACTGATTTCATTTGCTATATGAATAAGCATTTGCATTCCTTATGCATTATCAATAATTCGTTTTGTGATGTGATGTATATATTATAGATGACTGTGTTTCAAAAACTGCAATCTCAGTTGAAACTAAAATACATTTAATGGACGTTTTTTTGGAAATTTTCTACACTCAAATTTAAAGAATATGGATACAAAATGCTAAACAACTCAAATCTTTGGTTTGGTAAGAAAAATATGAATTGTCCTTTTCTTCTTCTTTTTTTTAATTACCACTTTAAGGCTTGAAACTGACATTAAAAATATCACGAGCAGGTGATTTCTAGCTTATATATTGATGAATATTACAAGATCGTCTCACATATCGTCGGTACACTTTTAAAAGTGACCATGTCAAGGAAAAAGAAAACTCAGTTAAGAGATTCATGATGTCGCTGCTGTCATCTCTATAAAAGAAAAAAAATCTTTAATACCATTATCTGCACTGTTATAATAATTTAATAATACTACCAATAGTAACAAAGAATAGTGAAAAATAACTTAATGAGCTTGGCCATTTCCATTTAATAGTAAATGGGAAATGACAGACTCATTTAATAGTAAATGGGGAATGACAGACTCCATGACTATCTAAACTTAATCACTTTTATGGTAGATAACTAGTTGATTGCTGTGGAAGATGATTGCATGACTGTCTAAGCTCAATCACTTTTATGGTAAATAACTGGTTGATTGCTGTGGAAGATGACTTAATATCTTTTTTTCGGCTCGCTATTGACTTGATGGAAATAACACTAGCTCCAGCTGTGTTGCCAAACAATTGAACAATTGAAGGTAATTTTTCATAAGTACAATCATATAGGTACAGAATTTCTCAAATTTTTTGTCATTGGCGTATCTGAATAATAACGGCAATTTTAATAAAACTATACTTCTAAATGATTTTCCAGACTGAAAGGGTCGATCTCCTTCAACTCGCTGTGTATTTGAAACGTAATCGTGGAAACATTTCATGCACAGCTAAAGTCACTTCTACTGGATCAAAAAATGGTGGACCATGTTTCAGAAATTCCTTTTTGTACTAAATTTGAAAAATTGGTTTGAATGAGATGAATTCTATAGGATGATGATCTATATTTCGTAACTATAGTTCGCCAAAGTCAGATAATCTTCACTAATGCCATGTCGCATCCTTACTTAAGGTCCACAATTTTATGTGGAGTGAGGGGAATAATTTATTATTATTATTTATTATTAATTATTTAAGAATATGTGAGAAAATTTAAAGGAGATCACGTCCTCTTGTTAATCCAATAGAAGTTACTGATTTAAAACTGTATATTATTTATAAAATTAATTATTTATAATTATTTTCTATGAAATTCCGTTCTTTATTAGAACGGAAGCATATTCATAGGTACTTTTGTCTTTAGATAACGATAAAAAGCGGGAGTGTTTACCCCTCTATTATCTAGTGCATTTACATAATAAGGCACAATTCGTACTTTGTAATTTATTAAAATCCAAATTTTTATATAGATTTACAATTATTAAAATTATGTGGAAATATGTTTTAAATTTCATCTATGTAGCTTATGGTATTTTGAGTTGTCACACTTCATTTTGTCACATTCACACACTTACAGATGGACAAATAGACACATTTAACGAAAATGGATTTCGTCCAGATATTGAAAAAAATATTTTGGTGTAAATATGGCCCACCAACTTTCAATCGTCTTGCTTGTTGCATTCTAGAGTTACAGAGTTCACCAAGAGATTGACATAATTCTAAATAAGTTTCTGCATGTTCATATGTTTCATTTGTTAATTCCGAGGCCTAGATAGCCTGGTTGGTAGGGCGTTGAATTCGAATACCTTGGGTTGTGAGTTCGAACCCACCAGCCGAAGACTCTCTGTGTGTGGTTGTGGCTGGCGCAAGTATAACTCTGTGGTGCTTATAAAGACCTCCGTGTAGACAGAAATACCACTGGGGGTACGGCATCAGAAGTGGTCGTTCTCTGGTTAAGGTCTAAACTACGATTTGTAGTTGAATGAATGAAATGCATGAATAAAGTCCGACCCGTAAAAAGGATTGTGACGAGTGAGTAGCTAAGTTGTACTCTTGTCCCTAGGTGACGCTACTGAAAAACAAGAGACTCAAAAATTTCGGCTTAAATTCGCTGACTTAGTCAGCGGGCTTGTCTACGACAAGTGCCTTCTGAAACAACAACAACATATGTTAATTCCAAATACGGAAAATTCATCAAAATCCCCCCCTATGAATATTTTTTTATTATTATTATACTTTCTTCGTATACAAAAAAAGCATAAATACGGTAGTTATTTTATATTAAAATATATTAATTATCGAGAGAAAAACTTTCATTCCTTCCAAGTTCCCTAAACATTAAAAAAATGTCTGTGATACTTCAAACGCAAAGGAAAATATTTTTATGTGAAAAAAATTTTTCAATCGCCGGTTATTTCCATTTTCTAACAAATTACATTCTTTTATCATTTTTGTCAGTTTACAAATATTTATCATAACTTTCTTTCAATGCTTAGCTTGGGTTTAGTTGTGCGAATATCCATCAGAATCAACGTTCTTAAATTACCCAAACTGGAAATGCCAAGAGAAATTTTTGTTTTATGGTATGTTAACTATGAATTAGCTTCTTATCTACATTGTATTATCTTGGTTCCTTGAGAATTATTTTATACGAAACATCTCTTCCGTCGGGGAGGGAGAGTATCTCAGGAATGAAATGAGAAGTTTCCGATATGCTGGTTGGTTCTCTCCACCCTGGTGGGTATCGGCTACCGTCTACCGATGAGGGGACGCTCTTCCCACGGGAAAGGTTGTAACGTGCCCGGTGATGGCCCATAGGACTCAACCGCAGTTACCATCAGTGGGGCTGTCGCGGCGGTCTGGTCATTTTCCGTGTGCCTTCGGAAGCCGGTTAAGGTTATATAAAACATCTAGATAAGTATGTAAATTTCAAGAAAATTTTTCTAGGTTTAAAATGTTAATAATTGATATAAAAGAATATAAATATTTTTTTTTGTTCTTTCTTGTATTCCAGTATCAATAACTTGACATTTACACAGAAAAAGGCAAAGTAACAATAAAACGAATAGCTTGTTACCAGTTCTCAATTTAAAAATTAGGAATAGAAAGTAATATAATTTCATTTTGAAAATGCAAGTTCTCATCTGACTAATTAAACACCATCCGGGAAGCTCCTTATCTAACTATATGGCAAACTTTAATTCTATTCGTGTTTTTTCTTTTAACCCAAATATAATACTTTTTAATGACGCACATTTTTCCCTCTTCTGTTAAAATTTTGATGAATTTAATTATCCTTGATCAGCGTCCATTTAACCGAGTTAAATGGATTCAATTTCAACCTTTTTAAACCTTCAAGTACCTGTTCTAAGACGGGGAAATGTAATTTGCAGACCTCCGTTCATTCTTTGCAGTAGATGTTGATTATCAACATGTTCCATTTATCAACTTCATCCCAATCAAAGGTTGATAATCTTTAAAACGACTAACTATATTCCTCCGATAAGTCAGTAGTGGATCGTTAGAGAGTATTCTTTCACATGAGTTTTCCTCGCCGTAATTTCATTAATAGCCTGAGAAAGAGATGTTGAAAGAAAGATATCAATAAAAAGAGGTTGGGTGGTTTCTCTTCTGATGCATCTAACTTGCCGACACAAAATTGCTTTCATCGTAATCATTTGAATTAAATTAATATATGGTCCCAAAATTATATAATCTTCGAAACAATTCCCTCCAGAACTGGCTGCATTAGAAAAACAGGTTTCAGGCGTTTCGGGGGGGAAATTACCCAGAGAGTTGATTAATGGTAGACTATATCTGTCTCTACACTTCTATAGCTCTAAAGTGTGTTATAATAACCTCCACGACGCCTCCCATGCGCAAATGCCTTTAGCTTCATTGAAGTTTCTTGTCATTTAGATCAGGTAGGGTAGGGCGCTCTGTGAATCAAAGATTTTTTTTTCTTTAGAGACACGTTGAATTAAGGTATTATCCCTTAGGTTATTTATCTTATTCAATTGTTTAATCTGTTGAGTGTCGAGAACACACCTCCTCTGTTTGGTTAATAAAGACGAGCCAGAACCATCATTTCTAATATATAATATTACATTCAAGTTTTTTTTTCTTTTCATTTTTTAAATAAAAGTTGAATAATTTATAAAGAGAAAAACTCAAGTTATTAAAAATGTCTTTGCTCAGTCTATTTACAAAAAAATATTGCTTTACAACATTGTTATAATTTTTTACATGCGTTGTTTATGCATATTTTCCTTACTGAATTTTGAAGTTTTGACATTTAATGCAAATTGGATCGGAAATTTCGCAACTCATATTTATTTTGTAAACACACAAAATAAGGATATTCATGCTGCTTTTTTGTTTTATTATGTCGTGCGTGAACTTAATCTGATTTAGTTTTTGAACTCACAGTCTATTTAATAAAGAAGCTGTCAACTACGAAAATGAATAGATTATGAATACCCTTCAATATTTTTTTCGTTTCTGCGTTATAAATTTCACAGAACAAACAAAATATATTTTAAAAGAATATTTGTAGTAGAATTAGGTAAAGAATGATATATGGTTTTGATAATTTTATTTAGTTCACCTATAAAGAGTAAATATACAAAATAAGGATATTCATGCTACTTATTTTTTGTTTGTTGTTATTGTTGTTTGATTATGTAGCTTGTGAACTTAATATGATTTAGTTTAAGGTTTAAACTCACAGTCTATTTAATAAAGAAGCTGTCAGCTACGAAAATGAATAGATTTTGAATCCCCTTCAATGTTTTTTGTTTTTTTTCATTTCTGCGTCATAAATTTTACAAAGCAAACAAAATATATTTTAAAAGGATATTTGTAGTAGAACTTGGTAAAGAATGATATATGATTTTTATAATTTTAATTAGTTCACCTATAAAGAGTAAATATACAAAATAAGGATATCCATGCTACTTATTTTTTGTTGTTTTATTATGTCGCTTGTGAACTTAATATGATTAAGTTTAAGGTTTAAACTCACTGTCTATTTAATAAAGAAACTGTCAGCTAAGAAAAAAAAACACCCTTCAATGTTTTTTTTTTTTGTTTTTTTTTTTTCGTTTCTGAGTCATAAATTTTACAGAGCAAACAAAATATATTTTAAAAGGATATTTGTAGTAGAACCAGGTAAAGAATGATATATGATTTTTATAATTTTATTTAGTTCACCTATAAAGAGTAAATATACAAAATAAGGATATTCATGCTACTTATTTTTTTGTTGTTATTGTTGTTTCATTTTGTCGCTTGTGAACTTAATATGATTTAGTTTAAGGTTTAAACTCACAGTCTATTTACTGAAGGAACTGTCAGCTACGAAAATGAATAGATTTTGAATATCCTTCAATGTTTTTTTTTTTTTTTTTTCGTTTCTGCGTCGTAAATTTTACAGAGTAAACAAAGTATAATTTAAAAGGATATTTGTTGTAGAACTTGGTAAAGTATGATATATGATTTTTATCATTTTATTTAGTTCTCTTATAAAGAGTGAATAAAATGTTGAAGTCTTGAAAATTTTCATTTCATAAACATTGGCCAATGTGTGTTTTATTTCCAGGACTTTTCAGCCTTGGATAATCATAAAAGAGAGTGTCGTGTTCTGCCAATATTTAACTACTGTTAAATACATTCGAAAACTGCGTGTCAATTAATTTTAATAGTTTTCCTTTAACGTTTGTCGTTAATTAATTTTCACGGTTATTTGAAAATAAACCTAAGATTAATTAAAATGGTTCAAATAGCACTTTTCGGTTATATTAGATTAAAGAAATTTAGTCTTTATCAAAGGACATGGAATGATCTACACATATCAACTACCTTTAATAGAATGATCTGAGAGCCGTAGATCTCAAGTGTATGTCTTTAGCTGTAAATAGAAAATTAATTAATTGCAATTATAAAAATTAAGTATTCTTTAGAAAAGTAGCTTTTCCGCAAAAAACATTATTTTAAATGACCAACAAGGCTTAAAATTTGATCAAAGGGATTTTTGAAGAATTGAAATTTTGAATACCTGTTTACAAACAATCAGTAGCATTGAATCAAGACGTAAAACTTTATTTGAACGTAAACAAAAAATTTGATTAAATTGTATCCGGAATTTCAAAGCAAATCATAGAAAAATATATTTTAATCAAATATCTTGATTATACAACATTCAACAATATTTATTTAGACTACAAAATAAAAAATTGAATTTTAAAAAATATATTTTAATCCCTCAAACATGCTTTTTCACCCAAATTATTATCATAAAGGCAGACAAGCAATTAAATATATATTATGATGCTTTTGATTGTTTCGACTCAGAATCTCAAGGGAAACATTTCACAGAAATTCTGACTGAAAAATTAGTAAATATATTTTTGTTTAAAATTAGTTTTGACATTATAAAGCTTAATCAGTTATTTATGAATATTGTTTTTATGACATATATTGTGACGTGTTATGAAATTACAATACTCTAATATCCTGCCACAAAATTACGAATGAATAAATAACCAGAAATATTAATTTACTTTATCTTTTAATATCTTATTCTAAATGACCTTGTTAGATATTTATAAAAAATTACTTCGTAACCGTCTAGACTCTTTTATGGCTTGATATTTCATAGGTTACATTTTTTTTCCCTTCACAGAAAACCAAACATTCAGAATAATAAAATTATACATCTAAAAATAACGTCAGTGGAATCACCATTTAAATTATTACCTCTAAAAGAAAATTGGTACTATGAGAAGTTTGTAACTGCAGAAAATAATGTTTTCGTAAAAAAGCTAATTTTCAATTAAGAAAATTATTTTCTATTCGTATTGAAATAAGAATAAACTATAAAGCATAGAAATTAAATGAAAACTAAAATAATTCCATTTATTGTTATACTAGCCAAGTCATAGTAAGTAGACATCTTGCAAGATGAAAAACGACGCATAAGATAACATGATATAAAATGTTAGATAACATACATAGTTATTTTTTCTATGTTATTGTTACCTTGAAATGCGGTGATGATTAATTGCCGGATAAAAATGCGATTTCTGGCTTCGCTAAAGAGTACATTGATGGTGGTATTGCTATTGACGGTCGTCGCATGTGCTGCTCTTAATAGGGATGATTACGGAGGAGCCAAAGAACTTGCAGAATTAAAAATAATGTTCATAAATAAATTATATGAACTCCATCAAAATCTTTATGATATAGTTGCTAAAAGTATTTTATTTCAGTTTCCAAATTATTTTTCTGGTTACAAAAAATTTAGAAACTTATATTATTACAGCAAAATGAGGGCAAATAGAAAATCTTTTATAGAAAGATATACACGTGGATTTCAAGCTTCCTTTTCTTCATTCTTAAGTGTCTTCATTGCAGCTCGCTTCACGTCTATGGAATTTGAAGTCACATGGAACCTTATCAGGGGTATAGGTTGATTTTAAAACCGCCTAAATGTGATGTTTTAACAAGAAATTTAGTACCAGAGGGCATCAATAAACTGGCGCGTTATTGTGATGCAGTACCAATGATTTGTTCGCTTCTGTCTCACAAAATCATATAGTTATTTAATAGAATATATTCTGAAATATCAGCAACTGTTGTTTAAGATTTTTTAGCAATAGTTATTTATTCATCCGTCGTTAGAACCATGGTTGTTTTGATCTCTCAACATTATCGATACGCTCACGACACTTTTTAAAACGCCGACGCCTCACATAAACTCTAGCATGTCTTATTGTTGCTTAGCTGTTATCTGAATGAATCTGAATAAAATCATAATCTGTAATCTGAATAAAATCATACAGTTTATTTTTTCGCTGAAATTTGGAGGATGGTAGTCTGGGACGTTCAAAACGGTGCTTCTAAATTTATTTATTTTCAAACATAAGCAGACATCGTTTAACACGAACTTTCTATATGGTGTTTTTGTTTTTTTTTAAAGATTGAAAAATTTTGGAAAGTTCTTGTACAACGTATCAGGGGCCGCAGTGGCCTGATGGTAATATCTTGGATTTGGAAGCTGTGGATTTCAGGTTTGAGACCCGATTCCCCAAAAAGATCGTCGTGTAAGCGGGTCCGGTGCACTCTAAATCCGACGGGGCCAAATGTCCTCCCGCTGGTATGTTATAGAAGCTTGGAGAGAAGGGTGACAGCTCAGGTGTCGCCCTCGTCATAATAAAAGTTTTTAAGAGGAAAAATTGCCTGATTTAAAATTTTTCGTTAGCTCTGAAATTTGATTGCATAATATTTTTATTTTTGAGAATCATTTTGTAGCTTTGAACTACTGAATCGTTATTTAAATTTATTTCTTAAAAAGCTCTTCTAATGAAAGAAACAGAATTTCAGAGAGAACTTTGTAAATTTTTCTTTACAGGTAACGAAAAATGGAGGGCCTCTCATTCAAAAAGTAAATGTTTACTAAAAATACAAATAGAAATGAAAATAACTCCGAAAAAAATTTATTGCTTGGAAATATTTTACTAATAAGGCCTTCGGCTAAAGATATCTAATAGTAAAAGCTAAGAGAATAATATATAACAAGTACTGATATATTATAATTTTGCTGAAAATAGATTAAATAGTTATTTCTCTTAATACTAAAAATACAAAAGTATTTTGTAACCCAACCATCTTTCCTGCTCTAATTCATTGTTTCGTATAGCAAGGAATCTCATGCCATTTCGATTGTTTTTTAGGAGCCTAAACGTGGTCTGAATATTATTCTTTTCTACTCTCATCAGTGCTGAAAATATTACCACCACTGTACTACACAATAACTTTTGCTGCAAAATAACATATTGTGACAAAAGCAATAACTTTTGGTATGGGAATATGAAATCCTATAATTATCCCAATATTTCTTAAAGCAACCTAGAACAAATTGCTTACAACGTCCATGCTTCGTTTCGATATCTTGTGATGTAACATAAAGTGGTGCATACTGTACCTTTGTTTTTTGATCGTTGTGAGGTACATGACTTTGGTCACAACCACAATTAGTCTGTTACATTGAAGGGTTGATTAGATCATCATTTATCATAGTGATATTAACATATGCGAAGTTGCTTCAACTGAAAAAAATCTAGCTCTAATAATCTATGAACAACGACGTCGCAAAACAACGGCATCCTAGAATACAACTAGATAATAGGATTTTAACTTGAACTTCAAATCACATGACAAAATGTGTTTTTACATTATTTTAAATAACGTAATCCAATTCTTATTTATATCCAAACAGAATTTGTTTCTAACATGATTCGCCAGTATTTACAAACAAAGCATTTCCAATATATAGTTTTGATTTTTTATTAAAACAATTTATTGCAGTTTTCTCAAAAAAAATGAATACAGGAGAATTATGTATCTTAAACAGATTCTCGATCTTAATCTTTTTATTGACTTCCTTTAGAATGCTTCTATTCTGTTGAGAATGTTGAGCTTAATTTTGTTTACGGTGGGGGGGGGAGGGGTCACGTTTGAGAGACATAATGTCAAAAATATGTTTATCAAATTCAGTGAAGTCTAAAATTCGGAGATTCTTCAAGATTTCGAATTCCATTTTTGACGACATTTCTCTACATTTCGTGTACAAGAATGTGAAAACCCGTTGTGTTAAATGGATGAAATTTGGTATGTGGTCTTTAAAAGAATTTGTACATTTCTATTAAATTTTGGACGGAATCCATTCAAAAGAAATTTTGCTGTATGTTCGTGTGCAAGTGAACATGATAACGTCGAAACGGAAAAAGCTAGACAGGAAAAAAAATGATATGCATTTTTTCCACCTATTTGATACCCCTTTTTATCATACCCGTATCAAATTTTAGACAAAATCTATCAAGAAGATTGACCATCTTTTGTACTGAATATTCGCATGCATATCACTCAAAGCACAACGACTTAGTTAAATGAATTTTAATATTTTATTTTGTTACTGAAATTGTAAATCTGTGACAAATTTTAGTTTCAATTAATCGACAAAAATCAACCAAAATAAATGGTTGGTCTTCTTCACTATTCTACGAAGTACAAGATGTTCATGTGCGGGATTCTGAAAATAAAAAAAAAAATCTTTGCACTCTTGACCTTCAAAATCAAAATGGACCATCTGTTGTACTGAACATTCGCATGCATATAACTCACAACACGACGACTTAATTATATGAATTTTAATATTTTATTTTGTTACTGAAATTGTAGTTCTGTGACAAATTTTAGTTTCAATTAATCGACCAAAATGCATGGTTGGTCTTCTTCACTATTCTACGAAGTACAAGATGTTCATGTGCGGGATTCTGAAAATAAAAAAAAATATTTGCACTCTTGACCTTCAAAATCCATCAAGAAGATGGGCCATCTGTTGTACTGAACATTCGCATGCATATAACTCAAAACACAACGACTTAATTATATGAATTTTAATATTTTATTTTGTTACTGAAATTGTAGTTCTGTGACAAATTTTAGTTTCAATTAATCGACCAAAATGCATGGTTGGTCTTCTTCACTATTCTACGAAGTACAAGATGTTCATGTGCGGGATTCTGAAAATAAAAAAAAATATTTGCACTCTTGACCTTCAAAATCCATCAAGAAGATGGGCCATCTGTTGTACTGAACATTCGCATGCATATAACTCAAAACACAACGACTTAATTATATGAATTTTAATATTTTATTTTGTTACTGAAATTGTAGTTCTGTGACAAATTTTAGTTTCAATTAATCGACCAAAATGCATGGTTGGTCTTCTTCACTATTCTACAAAGTACAAGATGTTCATGTGCGGGATTCTGAAAATAAAAAAAAATATTTGCACTCTTGACCTTCAAAATCCATCAAGAAGATGGACCATCTGTTGTACTGAACATTCGCATGCATATAACTCAAAACACAACGACTTAATTATATGAATTTTAATATTTTATTTTGTTACTGAAATTGTAGTTCTGTGACAAATTTTAGTTTCAATTAATCGACCAAAATGCATGGTTGGTCTTCTTCACTATTCTACGAATTACAAGATGCTCATGTGCGGGATTCTGAAAATAAAAAAAAATCTTTGCAGTCTTGACTTTCCCGTTTTTGCTTAATACCTACAATTTTTATGTTGGATAGAAAGAGCATAACACCTTTATTATTCGATATGAGAGAAGTTTTTGATGTGGCCCTTCTCAATGGTTTCTTTTTAAATTTGCAACTGCAAAATCATACGCCAAACTCATTGCTGAAGTAGTAGTATTTAATACCAAAATGTAATTTCCTATATTAATAAGTGTTTTGTGATGTTTGCTTTTAGAGTCAAATATTCGTAATTTGACTTTTTATAAATATTCTAAAGAGTAATCCACTTAGAATGCATATATTGAGCATTTTAATATAACAAACTATAGACTGATGTTTGCTTCAAATTCAAAAATATTTTAATTCATTATTCCTTGAAGTGTAAACCATTCCACAGAGCAATGAAAATGGAAGAAATTTACTTCAGGTTCCCAAAACATATTAACCTCCCAGTTTATGTAATGGTTCTCAGCTTAGAACGGAAATCTCTTGCAAATGGCTATATGGCCAAAAGGTCAAATAAAGATGACACGCTCATATTTACAATCTTCTCACAATTTGAGAAAATCATTTAGAACCAAATATGCCTAATCTCCACTGAATATGAAGTATTGTGCCTCTGATGTAATCGAAGAAGCAACACATCACAGTAGTCAAAGATACAGTAAAGCATAATTTCATATTTAAACTTTTATAACTTACTTTTGTTATGAGTAAAAAAGCCAGAGTTTGTACCAGACGAGAGTTTAAGTATTGTACCAGCCAGAGTAAATATTGTAGCTCTGACCTGGTCGAAGAAGCAACACACCACAGTGGTCAAAGATATAGCATAGCATAATTTCACATTTAAATTTCTATGAATGTTATGAAAAAAAAGACCAGAGTTTGCACAAAATAAGATTATTAGTCTATCTGTTACATGCATACACGAATATCGTTTCTTAATAGTATCAAGCAATTTAAGTGCCAGAAAGCAATTTTTGCAGTAGCTACTTTTCAGTAGTGAAATCAAATAAATACACACTTATTCAACAGAATAAACCTTTTTTCAAATAACAATAAAGTAAATTAAGCAAATAATGGATTATTTTTGTTACTCAATGACCAAAATTTGTCACCTCACTATTGAGCCACAAAACTGCCACGGTAGACAAAAGTGGTCACTCTTCCCTAGAGATCTTAAGCTTAATCTATCATAAAAATTAATTAATATTCAGTTGACTTTTTTAAGGCAAATATTCATTAAAAGTAACTTTATGTGGTTGACGCATATTTCCAAACACACATTCAATTCAATTTGGCAAAAATATTGTGTAGTCTGCTTCTCGAAATATATGTTTGTTGGGTTGCAATCCACGTGGAAAGCAAAAAAATCTAGAGAAGAAAGAAAGCTAAACTAGTTTACCAACGGTTAAAGCATAGAAGTTAACCATCAAAGCAAATTATGACATGAGCTAGTAATTTGATAAGCCATTCGATGTGTAGTCCATTTTCAGATCAGCAAGCAACTAACTTCGAAACTCTTTGGAAGCCTTGTATGACAACTTAAAGCGATGTTTGGTTCATTGGGTCGGAAATACTAATGGAAAAAGTTTTCAGGAAAATTTTGAAACAAGGAACATCCGGTAACTTTGTTCTCGTGTCGGGTAGGCGAGTTCAAACAAGCTTCATTTTTTTCCACAGCATAGCCTTCCATACAGTGGAAGGCTATTAACTGCACAAGTGGTCTATGTTTTCTTTTCCATTATATTCTGAAGATATTGCAAAATGAATAGCAGTTAATAAAGAAAATGAAAATCTGAAGGATTCCAGTCTTAATGAAGAAATACTTCATGAATTCCATATTATGATATATTTTTTAAATTTCAGAATAAAAAAAACGTTTAACATTTACAGTTTCTTAACTTTGTGCAATAGAGATATTTTTAATGCATTTAAACTTCTTTTAAATTAAAAATTTGGTGAACAAAAATTTGGTTGTTAAAAATTTGATGATGATTTCGGCTCTCGGCTTACTTTTTGGGTGTTATTTTTCTTCCAACAAACGCATCTGCCACAAAGGAACAATTTGTCCTGTTATTGCAGTTTCCTCTTTGGAAATTTGGCACAAATTGCCAGTTTTGTGTTAAATTTTTACTAAGAGCAGTTTCGTATTAAAATTTTACTAAAAGTAGTTTTGTATTAAAATTTTACTAAGAGTAGTTTTGTATTAAATTTTTACTAAGAGCAGTTTTGTATTAAAATTTTACTAAGAGTAATTTTGTATTAAAATTTTACTAACAGCAATTTTGTATTAAATTTTTACTAAGAGCAGTTTTGTATTAAATTTTTACTAACAGCCACTAGTGAAAAATACTCACTTTATAATGTGTCATTATGTACTCGGTTTTTGCTCAAAACAATATTATAGCATTTGAGAACGATGATAATAATAAATTCAAATAATTTCATTTTCAGTGTTATCCATTCATGAAATTGGTTGATCATTCATTAAAAATATCCGGTCAGCACAAGTAGTCCCATAATTTCTCTGTTATGATGATACTCATTCAGTGGAATTCTTAGAACTTCTAAAGTATCCATACAAACTAACTCACCAAGTAATTTTTTAAAATTTCGATATCGAATTCATGAAAAATAGTTGTTTGTAATTAGACCTCTACTTCAGACACAATTTTGTGACTTCAGTAGGTAGTTTCACAGATTGAATTTCAGTATGAGCTCACCTCATTTTTCCACTGTAAGCGACTCTTTATGTCTGTACAACCATGAAGAAGTCCAAATGAACCACAGTGGATCAACTAATCTAGCAAAAATCTGCTCAAATAAGATAACTCAGGCAGATATTTTCAGAACCGTTAGCTCTTACAATTCCCAATGGTATCAAAAAATATAATATAAAATTTGAATTCAATAAATAATATAATATAAGTAATATAATAAATAATGTAATGTAATAAATAATATAATGTAAGTAATAATATAATGTAAGTAATATAATAAACAATAAATAATATAATGTAAGTAATATAATAAACAATAAATAATGTAATGTAATAAATAATGAAGTGTAATAAATAATGTAGTGTAATAAATAATAAATAATCCTTAGATTTGTAATAATAACAGATGTAAGAATAAATAACTCCAGAAAGTATAAATAATCCTGAATATTAGTAATAATTAAAAATTATAAAGAAAGAGCTAAATAGAAATGTTAAGTTATATAAATAAATCTAATACAAATTAAGCAATAAAATTTAATAAAAATATGATAATAATGGAAAATAATTAAAAATAGGGTTAATTATAATTAGATGCAGCATGTCTTACAATGTTAGCTGGAGCATGTTTAATCAAACTTAATTTGAAAGTCATTGAATTGCTGTGGTAATGAAGTTTAAATAGGGAAATTCCTGTTTATGTAAACTCCGTCAGTAATATGAGGCTCAATATTTTGAAATAGATTCTCTTGTAATTTCTAATCGGGTATTGAATTTATCAATGAACCTTATCTTGCTTATTAAACAGTCTTTTTCACGATCCTTATAATATTTATTATACTTTTCGAGAAATCATCGTATGTAAATATGTTCTTACTGAGTTAGATAAAGTAATCAGTATGTTAACCAAAATTAATAAACAATTTTGTTCAGAAGACATTCGTATCAAAAGATCATAAAACGGATCTCATCTGTTCAAGTTTTAGCTGAACAATTTTATTTCATAATTTTTCTGAACTCCTTCTTTGTAGATCTTAGTATATTCTCGAGACATTCTTAATCAAAAAATACAGCGGGTACAAATATATTGGCTTCAGTACTTGACTTCTAATATTAGGCTTTTATGCTCTTTCTACTATGGTTTAATTTCATAATTTGAAACACTATTATTTTTTCGGGAAATGAATGTTGAATCTTTATACATAAAAAAATTGCTGGTCATTTTCAGCCGTATTCAGAAAAATGAGTAAAACATAGGCTCATGAATATGAAAAATTATCTTAAATAACTACACAGTATTTAATATAATTAAGTTATAGTTCTTAATGAAATTATTGCTGTTATGTCAAAATAGAAATAAATGATGCTGTGAAATGGAGATAACAGCCTTTATTGCTATATACTCCATCTTATTTAGTAAAATTCTTATTTTCATTATGTTCAGAGTTCTCTGCCTTAATATTTAAATGCTGAATGAAGGAGATCACTTACGAGAAATATCGGTTAAGCTCAGCTTCTAAAGCGGTAAAACCTTCATATCTAAGACAATTTTGATGGACTGTAATAAATTACGGAAAATTTACAGATGGCGAATCTGAATATGTTGTATTAAAGCATGGAATTAATATTCATTCGATAATAAACATGCAAGTCAGTTGCATGATAAATGCGAGTTGAATTAAAGTGAAAATGCGAGTTGAAATCTGTACCGGTGTGACTAGATCGGCCATTTTCAATATTTCGAAACTAGATAGATTTCGAAATATAATTAATAGCACTATTTATATCCAAGATATATAATAGATTCGTCGAACAAAGAACATAAATTATCATCTCATAATTTGGTTGCTTGAAAATAAAAATTTAAATTATTCCAAAAAAAAGGATTAAAAATGAAATGTTGGCATTTGGATAATGTAGTCTAATATATATATTAAAATGTAATTATTATAATTAAACTTAACGAATAACGAAATTTTATATGCTAATAACTTACAATTTCAGGCTTTTTGGATACTTACGTAAATTTTCAAAATCAAATAAATATTTTTTTAAATGTCATACTATTTTTTGCAGGATATCGTAAAAATACCATTATTAATTCTAAGCTGTTTTACAGCCGAACTGTCAATGAATTAGCTATTTTGTGATTTAGAATATTGTAAATTGCATTTTCACTTACAATTGAAGTTGAGATACTTAACATTTAACTTTCAAAGCTTGCACTTGTGTCTATGTCAAGATAATACTATAGAGCATGCATTGTTAGTAAAACTTTATTTTGACTAGTATTAATAGCATAATGCTTGTAACTGTATTATGACTTGACAACAACAATAATAATACAATAATTCAAAAATATAGGACGATAAGGACATTACGGAAAAGTCCCTAGGGTATTAAAAATGCTGGAAACGTGTTTTGTTGTTTTGAATTGCAGGGAACTTATATGTGCTGCTAAGAGGAAGACGAAGTCACTAAAGCATTTGGAGTTACAATAGAACAGAAGTTATCTGGATATTCCTAGGCAATATATATATACCATATGCAACCTATCTAGAATCAATGTGATGGTGATAAACAAACAAACCAGGACTTTTGCATGAATGTAGAATATGCTTAGCTATACAAAATCCTATGGGGAAATTATCCTATTTCTATATTCAAGAGACTGTAAATATACGCAATTGTTGCACACGGGATTATGCGTTTTAGACATGGTTTTATGTGGATTTACAATTTCTTCATTCCGAGTTCGAATTTCTTTGAGGAAAAGCATGAAAATAGTCCAGTTGTTTAATCTGTGAATACACAGGGACATTAAACATTGCTTCTAGATTTTATTATTCAACATCTTTAATAGCCAGAAGTGCGTGCTTTCTACCTTAATCTTACAAGACGGCACATTCGATTCTGTATTTAGCAAAGTCTATAGTGACATTTTGCAGATAAAGTGATAATAGTCGCACATGTCTTTAAAGGTGACCGCACATTTCCCAGATCCCATTTTCAGCAATTTCTGATAGTGATGTCATCTGAAAATTATAATTTACAAAGGTAATGTTGATAATCTAGACCCTAAGATTATATAATATTATAAATCCGGCAAATCAACATTAAAATCCTTAATTCTGCAACAGAGCATGCGATCGAAAGAATCCATTTTTTTTTTTTTTTGGAACACTTGGAGAGTCAATTCATTTAGCTCATTTTACAGATAAATTGATAATAGTCGCACATGTCTTTAAAGATGACCGCACATTTCCCGGATCCCATTTTCAGCAATTTCTGATAGTGATGTCATCTGAAAATTATAATTTACAAAGGTAATGTTGATAATCTAGACCCTAAGATTATATAATATTTTAAATCCGGCAAATCAACATTAAAATCCTTAATTCTGCAACAGAGCATGCGATCGAAAGAATCCATTTTTTTTGGAACACTTGGAGAGTCAATTCATTTAGCTCATTTTACAGATAAATTGATAATAGTCGCACATGTCTTTAAAGGTGACCGCACATTTCCCGGATCCCATTTTCAGCAATTTCTGATAGTGATGTCATCTGAAAATTATAATTTACAAAGGTAATGTTGATAATCTAGACCCTAAGATTATATAATATTATAAATCCGGCGAATCAACATTAAAATCCTTAATTCTGCAACAGAGCATGCGATCGAAAGAATCCATTTTTTTGGAACACTTGGAGAGTCAATTCATTTAACTCATTTTACAGATAAATTGATAATAGTCGCACATGTCTTTAAAGGTGACCGCACATTTCCCGGATCCCATTTTCAGCAATTTCTGATAGTGATGTCATCTGAAAATTATAATTTACAAAGGTAATGTTGATAATCTAGACCCTAAGATTATATAATATTATAAATCCGGCAAATCAACATTAAAATCCTTAATTCTGCAACAGAGCATGCGATCGAAAGAATCCATTTTTTTTTTTGGAACACTTGGAGAGTCAATTCATTTAGCTCATTTTACAGATAAATTGATAATAGTCGCACATGTCTTTAAAGGTGACCGCACATTTCCCGGATCCCATTTTCAGCAATTTCTGATAGTGATGTCATCTGAAAATTATAATTTACAAAGGTAATGTTGATAATCTAGACCCTAAGATTATATAATATTATAAATCCGGCAAATCAACATTAAAATCCTTAATTCTGCAACAGAGCATGCGATCGAAAGAATCCATTTTTTTTTTTTTTTTGGAACACTTGGAGAGTCAATTCATTTAGCTCATTTTACAGATAAATTGATAATAGTCGCACATGTCTTTAAAGATGACCGCACATTTCCCGGATCCCATTTTCAGCAATTTCTGATAGTGATGTCATCTGAAAATTATAATTTACAAAGGTAATGTTGATAATCTAGACCCTAAGATTATATAATATTATAAATCCGGCAAATCAACATTAAAATCCTTAATTCTGCAACAGAGCATGCGATCGAAAGAATCCATTTTTTTTTGGAACACTTGGAGAGTCAATTCATTTAGCTCATTTTACAGATAAATTGATAATAGTCGCACATGTCTTTAAAGGTGACCGCACATTTCCCGGATCCCATTTTCAGCAATTTCTGATAGTGATGTCATCTGAAAATTATAATTTACAAAGGTAATGTTGATAATCTAGACCCTAAGATTATATAATATTATAAATCCGGCAAATCAACATTAAAATCCTTAATTCTGCAACAGAGCATGCGATCGAAAGAATCCATTTTTTTGGAACACTTGGAGAGTCAATTCATTTAACTCATTTTACAGATAAATTGATAATAGTCGCACATGTCTTTAAAGGTGACCGCACATTTCCCGGATCCCATTTTCAGCAATTTCTGATAGTGATGTCATCTGAAAATTATAATTTACAAAGGTAATGTTGATAATCTAGACCCTAAGATTATATAATATTATAAATCCGGCAAATCAACATTAAAATCCTTAATTCTGCAACAGAGCATGCGATCGAAAGAATCCATTTTTTTTTTTTTGGAACACTTGGAGAGTCAATTCATTTAGCTCATTTTACAGATAAATTGATAATAGTCGCACATGTCTTTAAAGGTGACCGCACATTTCCCGGATCCCATTTTCAGCAATTTCTGATAGTGATGTCATCTGAAAATTATAATTTACAAAGGTAATGTTGATAATCTAGACCCTAAGATTATATAATATTATAAATCCGGCAAATCAACATTAAAATCCTTAATTCTGCAACAGAGCATGCGATCGAAAGAATCCATTTTTTTTTTTTGGAACACTTGGAGAGTCAATTCATTTAGCTCATTTTACAGATAAATTGATAATAGTCGCACATGTCTTTAAAGGTGACCGCACATTTCCCGGATCCCATTTTCAGCAATTTCTGATAGTGATGTCATCTGAAAATTATAATTTACAAAAGTAATGTTGATAATCTAGACCCTAAGATTATATAATATTATAAATCCGGCAAATCAACATTAAAATCCTTAATTCTGCAACAGAGCATGCGATCGAAAGAATCCATTTTTTTTGAAACACTTGAAGAGTCAATTCATTTACCAACATGTATTAACGATGCCAAAATAAATTATGTAGGCTTATAAAGTAGTCATGGGATATAAGTTTGCAAAACTTCACGTATGCCAACTGTATTTTGTGTAACGGCATTTCAATTGCAAATACTCATGCAAGTTTCACATTTTGAATGTAAGTCGTGTAAAATTGCTGCGTATATCTGAGATACCAAAATAAAATCTGTATGGGGGAATTGTGATTTCTGCAATTCTTTCGGATAAATGACAAGACCAAATACGCATACGATGCCATACTGCAGTTGGAGGTGCAAACTGGAGGGTTTTTTTTAATACATATGCGTATAGAATAGAATACGTATAGAAAGAACACGTAGAGCAACTTTTTTTTCGGGGGGGGGGGACTGAATGCTTTTTTTCTTTCTTTCTTTTCAGTTGAGCTCCAAGTATTTCACATTATTTTATGAACACACTGTTATACGCTTATATAGATTATATAATTATCAGCCCATGTTCTTCTATGAATATGGTAGAGCAATTCTGTTTGGATTTGAACAAGCGAGTGAAATGCAGAAAAGAGGGGGGGGCACCTCGACTGAGTTCATAAATGAACCATCCAGCTAACAGGTCGGAAATAATCCGAGGTTGCCATTTTCACACACCCCACACCTTTTTTTTTTTTTTTTGAACGTTGAATGATAAATAAAATAATGAAAATTATCGTTTCGTAATAATAAATAGCTTTTGTACTAAAAGTATTTTAGTAATTGCCTTAGTACCTTAAAAGTTAGGGGATGAAAAGCGATTTTCAATATGGCAGCAATATCTAAATGACGGAGGATTTAAAACTATAAATTTAAATAAGAAATTTAGTTCTATGAGATAAGACACATATAATAAGTCAGTGAAGATGTGGTTTTGATCTTGGGGAGATTTTTACAATTTTGCTTTGGTATCACTCTTTCTTAGCAACATAAAAATGATCAGACATTTACTGAAAAAAGAAAAGTTATGAGGAAGACGACTGGCAAATTAAAAATGACGAAGTATTGAAGTAAATTAAAATGAGGAAATGAGGAAATAGACGAAGGATTGAAAACTTTCATAATATTTTTCGTGCAAAGCTTATCTATATTTGAACATAATGATATGAAACTTCATTGTATATGCAGTGACACCGACTACAACTGTGGTAACAGTAGACTACTGAAATTGTTTGTCAGCCTACTAAAAACTGTACAAATTTAATGGCATTGTATCTAAGCAGTTACATTTATGGTATTTTTCGGTTAGCCTGGCGTAAGCGAAAAGTCCCCAAATAATTTAGACCAGAACCAATTTGCGTACAAACCTAACGACAATCATTGCGCGTCTTTCTAGTATTCATTCAAAACAAGCAACATCTAGTTTTATTATAACGCAAATTGATATTCAAAAATGTTTAAAATTTGGGACTGACCACGAAATAAAGGAAAGGCTGTCTTTTTTTGTTGTTGTTGTTCTCAAAAAAGGGTTATTGGTAACAAATTCATCAAATAATGTGAAAAACAACTGGAGATGGATCATTCGACGGTTGTAGAACGAAACAACTACTTACGAAGATTTTTTGTAGAAATACTACTGAAACGTGAGAAGAAAAAACACCAGTGGTCCTGAAATGATTGTTGAAATCTATAAAAGATTACTTACCAAAAGAAAAAGCAATGCCGATTGGATTCTTCCACAGCAGTGGCTATTGGGTGGTATTTGCCGAAATACTAATGAATGTTTCCTAGCTAAGGTTCGAAGCCGTTCTCTACCGGTACTCTTAAATGCGTTAAATAAATAAATAAATAATAATAAAATTAAAATAAAAACATCGAAGAAGGATCTATCGTTTATCCCGCTTCCTGGAAGGGTTATTGCACCACTAAAATGGAAAAAGAAGGTCTAAAGTATTTCAAAGTCAGTCACAGGTATAATTTTGTCGATCTCGACACACAAAAAACTGTACACACACAAAAAAATCATAAATTTTTGAAAAACACGCGACACTGATGAAAATCAAATTTATGTGGAGACGAGGAGTAAAGGATCCATTTAAGCAAATTCTCAAGGTCATCTCTATATTTTGGAGCAATCGAATAATAAGTATAAAAATTTCTTTTTTGTATATTGATGAAAACAAATACTATTTTGCATACTGATAAGCGCTTTCGGCTTTGTTTCGGGTGAAGGCTATTTTGTTTTGGTCACTCGTGGAAGTTGTGCTAAAACAACCCCTTCAAACAAAAAAAAAGCTGGAGAGATTTGCACCCGGCTAACCAAAAAGTATACCATATTTATTTTCTAATATTTAAAATTCACCATACATGTTTTCATTTTAAATAATCTGTACGATTTTCGGTATTATTAATTTAGATGTGATCAATAGATGGAAAGCCCCATTCACGCTACAGGTTTCCCAGATGGTAAGAATAAACATAAACAGTCAAGTTTTAGAGTAATATGTTATATTTTCTTGAAAAAGCTTTCTTCAGCATTGGCAAGATACTGTTATTACAACTGAAGTTGAATAAAAAAAGAAAAAGAAGAAAATATTTATTTCATATTTACATTAATTTTTGATATCTTTTAAAATTATTTTGTACTTTATTAGGGTAAATATTAAAATTATTTCAAAAAATTGAATTTTGTTTGAACTGCTCATAACAAATTATTAACAATCACAATCTTGGACTCTCTCTTTAAATAGAGCGAATCTTTTGAATTTTTTTCAATTGAATGATAGCATTTTGCATTCTGATTATTTACTACATTTGGTTTCTAATAGTTTATAAATGCATTCAAGTAATTAACCCTTATTGGTCGCTAAATTTTGGACATGGCATAACTAACAAAACACTGCTTACTTGAAAGATAACATAAATCGTTAAGGATTAGTATTTAACACAAATTTTTTTAAGACGTAAAATTAACCCTTTTAATGCCGGACCAATTTGACGAATTGGCTAAGGTTTGGGAAGAAACTCATAACAAAAATAAAAATTTTTGCAAAATTCAAAAAGAAACCTATTACCAAATAACGGAAGAATAAATGAATGCCGAATTGTATTCAATGCTTTTTCAAGTGCCCTCGCCTACGTAACGATATATCGTCGTTGGCATTTTTCGGAATTGTTGCGAAACGATATATCGTCCTTCAGCACTAAAAGGGTTAATCATCCATAGAAAACTCAAAACTAAATTTAGCACTATATCATTCGTTTCCTATGAATTTTTTTCTGAAGCTATTTACAATTTTACCGTCAAAATATCTTATAAAACTTCGCTTCTTGGGAGAAAATAATTAAAATAGTAATGAATTCTTATGAAACAATTATAAATTTTCGTAACTGATTGTGCATTATTAGATGAAAATGAAGTTAATCTCATTCTACAGAATGAACCATTAAATAAGATTTGCAAAATAGAATACAGTGTTCTCAAACTTATGACCTGAGAGATTCAGCACACTTGAAATGATTTGTATTTTTCTTTTAATTGTTCTTATTTGTCAAACTGGCGTGATTTTATATACTAAGATATAAACTGATATTTCACAGTTATACCTTGCCCTCCTGACCCTCCACGATTTCGCCACGCCTTTCAAAAGGTTAAACAGCAAGCAGATTAAGTGTCATTCAGTATTTTATTTTGACAGCAGCTCATAGAGATTTCAGAATACATTTTAATCCCTATATATGCATGTCAAATTCGCTGACTGAGAAAACAACTGTTGCGCATAACGCGCTGATGAGTTTACTATTCTAACACCAACTATAATTCGAAAAAAATAATATATAAATAAAAGTGGTAGTTACTAATCAAAACCGATCGATCAGCAGAAACAATCCATTCATCTCAAAATAAATAACGTCACTGCAGCCACCCCACTTAATCTTCCAACTTTACTCAAATACTGTCATTTTCCGAATAGGCTCAAGGTTAAATGAAGAATAAACGAAACCCTGCAAGGTTATCAACTCTTTTTCTGCTTTAATAAAGTGCCGTAAGCTCGAACCTTTTCCGCCGTGCAACTAAGTTGTAAAACAACAATACAGCAGGAGGACAGCATGCTGTTAGTCTCTGTTTCGCTTCCTAGGTGCCGCTGCGGTCACTAATGAGTAAAATGGCAGATGTCAGAGACCAGAGATTTATCATTTACACTATGATTGATAAAGTAAAGTTCAAATGGTTCAATCCCTATACTTTAGAAGTCTGCACAAAGGTGCTGTCAGACACTGCGTATACTCCTTGTTTTATATGTAATACGCGGTGTCTTCAGGTCAGATTGCTTAAAGCGCGAGGTGGATTTTTCTTTCTTTTAATACATCATATCTCATCAAGATACTTTCTTAAAGAAACAATTCTCCCAACCCTTGTATGGAATTTTGCGTTGACTTCATCCCAGCATTTTCTCATTCTTTCAGTTTTTTTCCTTGTATTTTTGGTGTGTGTGCATAAGGATTATTTTAAATTAGTATCTTCTCTTTTCTTTTTTTTTTCGCTTTTGTAGCTATCCTTCTAAAGATACAATGTGACCATTCACTTCGATGTCATCCGTTATCAACGTGGCCTTAGGAGGGATCTTAAACATTAAGTATGTATGATTTTTTAATCAATTTCTTCTCCAATTATATTCTTTTTGGCAAGGTTAGGTGAACCTTTAAAAAATTAAATTTAAAAAATCTTCTCAACCAGTTTCTTTCTAAATTTAAAAAAAATTCAGTGTATCCGTCTTTTGTTATTGAAAATTTCTTTTTCATAACACTTTATACAGCAATTCAAATCATAGACAACTCGGAATAACATCGAAACTGATTGCATTGACGTAGTGTGACAGCCATGAACACTGGGGTTACAGACTTGCCGTTTGAATATTTGTTCACGAGATTTAAAATAGATTTTTCATTCGTTTCGAAGTACTACTTCCTTTATATAATTAAACAAAGGGAAATGAGTTATATTAAGGAATAAGTTTTTCATTAGATACTTTACTTTAAGGTAAGATTCAAAAGGAAAACTCATGGAATGAACAGTAAATAATATTTTGCCATTTAATTTAAATGATACATTAATCTCTAAAAGTTCGGATGTAACTTGTATTTTTCCATCTAATTTGCAAACAAATAAACAAAAAACATGAAAATTGGGAAATTTCGGCGTCAATTGTTGAATTTTGCCCAAGTTTAGCAATAAACATAATTTAAAAGTTAATTATCATTTTTTTAACAAAATTCCACAATTAAAGTAATAGGCTAAAAATATCTGTTAATAAATAAATCAATTTTAATGAGGAATGTATCTCTCCTAAAGCACTGATGACATTGAAATCCGATACTCCCAAATAAGATTTTGGACATCGAAATGGAAGCAAAAACAATTCAAAGAGCAAAGATCCTGTTTAAGATAATTTATTGACCTCAGAGAGGGACTAAGAGCAGATCTTCCTTCCTTCCCGTATCTTCCAAGATAACCCTAAAGATGCTCTGTCGAGGATGAGGAGATGAGCTAGTGAATCCAATCATTCCAAATCTTGATCTCAAGATATTCATCGACAAGCATAGCTTAGTGAGGTTGAGAATCAACATCCATTAGGATGAATTCCTTACCATTAGCACGAGCAATGGCCTGGCATATAAGAAAGCATGTTTTCTCTGTATCTCACTGCAGGCAGTAAGAGTTCCTCCATGATGCACGAGAAGGTTAGAGATTACCTAAAAAGATTTTATCTCATCTCTAACTGTGCTTTTAACAATGTTAACATGCTGATCACTGGCCCCTTGTTCTCTCTATATCAGCACACGTCCTAAATCAATAAAGAATAAACCTGACTTCATCCGTGAAGTGTACAGTGGACTATTTCTTGTTAGTCTAAGTAACATGCCCTCTTACTCAACATAAAATCACACTTTTCTATCGATGATATGGAGGGACACACATAAGTCTTCTTGCATTCAATCCTTAATCGTAAAGACCTCTTCGCCGCGGTGTAGCTGATATTCTTTCCTCTGCTAATTCGAAATTATCTTAAATCATTTGAGGTGCGGTGGAGATTCTCCTTCTTTGAGCTAACAGTGCTAAGAAGAATTCTTTTTCAGAAGATATAACACTTAGTCAGATGGAACAAGTCTTTTTGCAAATAAAATCTCGGATTGAAAGTGAACCCAGAGACTTTCGATCACAATAGGAGGGGCATTAATGTTTCCAGTAACAACTTTCGCGCCAAACCCATTTCCATCCAAATGATCACTGGTCATTTTCAGGAATTGGGTAAAAAATTTCTTTGAGACATTACTTACAAATAAAACTGAAAATTCAGCAAAATTCTAGAAAGTACCAAATCAAACTATTTATAAAGTTCATTCATTCTGATTTGAAAATGACAATTTCTTCAAAAAAAATAATGATAAATATGCTCCTTTTATTGAATTTTTACATTTATTCGCATTCATTTAATGATAAATTTTTAAAAAAAACAGATTTACATTAACTTCTGGAAAATAAATTTTATTCATGTACAAAATGTCGTAAAAATCTATAAAAGATTATAAAATTCTTTTGAAACCGTCCTTTTTTCCAGAGGTTCAATTCTTGTGTTAAAAAATATGAAGATTTCTCTTCTTCATCTAATATGACTAAATCTATAGTGAGTACATAGTTCATGAAAATAATTCAAAATAATCCTGGTGAAATAAAATTTCATAAGGTGACATCGAGTCATATTCTATTTAATAAACGACTCTAAAGCGTATTTATCGCCAGTCGTTGTGATATCTCTTATACCGGAGATGTACTGCAATATTTTATACTTATATCGCAATGATGCGATTTCAAATTATTAAGAAAAATCGTATAAATTATAATACATGAACGTTACGACTATCAAGTCAAAGCTGATGTCACAAAAATCCAAGAAATGCCAAATATCACCTATTCCTACATTGCTCACAATTCATAAATACTACCCTGTAGTAGCGGTGTGGAATCATATGGTAACATGAGAGTGGAAAACTGGAGCTTTGTATATAACCTTTCTGAATGACAAATCATACTCAAAAAAAGTATTTCTTTGTTTAACTACATAACTCAATTTTTGTACACTTCATGTACACTGGGATTCTATTCAAATTTAAATGCCATTTTCAGTCGCAAATAAATGTCTGAAGTTTGCAAAAAGTTTTTATATAATCTCTGATTTTAAGATAAAAATTTTGTTTCTTTATCAATCTTAAAGATGTCGAGCTTAAAATAGTAATTTTTCCAGGTATTTTCAACCCTCTCCCAGAACTAAAAAAAAAGTTATGGCACATTATTACTATTTGTTGCAAGGAAGCATTCTTTTTGAAAATTTTATGTTCGTCTTTTTTTGTAGTATGCTTTCAATGCTTTATAAATGTTTGATGTCAAAGCACATGAATAAATATCAGAGTATTTTGTCAAATGAATTGCAATTCTTTCTGAGAAAAAAATGAAACAACGTCAAATTTATAGCAATTTTTACAAAAAAAAGTACGAAAGTGTTTTTAAAGGCATTGCTACGTTAAGTACATTAGATATATTATAAGGCTTCAATATATTATTACTGTCAAACTATGTTAAAAAAAGCAAAAATATCGAAATTTGAAAGGAAATAAAAGAAATCAAAAGCGTCCTAAAATAGAAAAAAATAATAGAAAACCGTCTGGGTTTCTTTTAACTTTATATAAAAAGTACAAATACCATGCGATATAAAAATTTAATTTTTAATATAAAACTTTTCAATAGTGTCGGAGAAATATCCGAAAGTTGTTCGATGTTTTATTTGTCAAAATTTCTTTCTACTAAAGAACCGAAAAGAGTTTTACACGAATGAAGAAACATTTGATATAAAATATAAAGAATTTCTTTGGAACTCTACTTAGAGATCATAAATTCATTTTTTTAAAATAGAAAAAATGCTAAGAAAATGCGTTAAAGAAATCTAGAGATCATATTAAAAAGGTGCTGAGATACCTTTCTTCAACAACTGAAAAACGATTTCCTTTAAAAATAGATGTAACGACTTTCTGTTCACTATTTTTAATAATGAATTGAATGATTTAGTGGATTTTTTAGGCGCAAAGGCCTTGTCCGACCATTCAGCGCCAAACGCATGATATTTGCTTTAAAATCTTTGCTTTATCTTTATTATTAAAATTTTATTTATATAAAAATATGGAATGTAATATTATACGAAAAACTTGAGTTGTGGTATTTAATCATATGTAATAAGTCAAACCAATATAAACAATAAAAAAGAATAATTGCATTGAAGTATCATACAACATATTTGCCAAATTAGGGTGTGGATTTAACGAAATATGTTCTAAAATTATAAAAATTGATACAATCAATCAAAACAAGTTTTATAGATAAAACTGTTACATCAGTCGCGGTTCCCGCTTAAATAAGTGATAGTGTAGAAAGTATATGTGTCCGATTCTAGTCTTTACAATTCTCCATTTATTGTTTCGCGAATGATAGATTTTTTATGCTGAAAATCTTTAACAGATAAATTTGTATAGTGCAGCTTATTGCGATTTTGAATGTCTCATAGGTTTTACTATTTTTCTTTTAATTTTATAATCTAATTAGTATCGTTTCTAGTAACGGAAAAGTATAGTAGCAATCTTTAGATCACAGTCTCCATTAGCATTTCCTGTTATGCCTACATGCCTTGGGATGCAGCAAAAAATTCCATTCTAACCATTGATTTTCAAAGAACAAATTATTTAGATATATCTTGTTATCAAATGTCCTCATATGTGAACAATGTCCTTAGTAGCACTTTTCGAATCTGTCTATATTATCTATTTTTTCCCGTGACGATTGTTTGAGAAATCGAAAAAATAGATAAATGTACGCTGTGATTACGAAATAGTGCCCTTTTTTCAATATGACTGAATAATAAAAGATGGCAAGAAAACCAGCATGGTTCCCTGTTTTAGATCCATCAGATTACAATTTAGCGATTCGTAAATACTAAAAAATAATTTGTGATAGCAAAACAATTGAAAATAAACTGAATCAGAATGTTGACAACTTATTCTAGGAATACATACTTCAGCCTTCTTTTCAACATTTTGAATTATTAACTCCTGTTATAATGATCTCATCCTATATCCGAATGAAGACAAATAAGATTTTTATTTGCATAAAATGTGTCAGAAGTAGATTTGAGTTTCCTATCACATACTGAAAACTCGCAATCACTTTCTAATTAAAAAAAAAAATATTTAAAAGAATGCTAGATTGACGTTTTGCAAATAGAGTATAAAATATCAACAGTGATATTCGTAAAATTTCTAATGAAAGTCTTAGTCTCAAGTTATGTACAATTAGTGATGTACCCTTGATTTAGAAAGTGATTCCTGAATTTTTATAAATGATGGAAATTCTGTTTGCTCCCCATGTAGTATTCGAAAAAACATTTAAGGAAACTAAACGTTTTGACATATTTTCGTTTTAAATTTAAAATATGATATATAAATGGCAGTTTTTGTAAAAGATAACAGCAAGGAATTTTGGTTTAGGAACTATAGGAATAAAAGTGTCCCTTAGAGGAACTTGAGGAGGACGATTAATTCGACGGATTTTCGAAATTTAAGGTAACTTATTTTATAAATTAACCTTTTAACTATTAACAGGACAAAATCATCTCACATATCTTCTAAAATTAGCCTAAATATTCTTAGTAAAAGTAGAATTTTGAGAATATTTGACCATCATGTCCTAGTCTTTGGCTTAAAATCGTTTAGGAAAACAAATTTCTAACAAATTTGTCTTATTCTGAACCCATTCTCTTCACTTGCGGGAAAAATGAAGAGAAAAAGATTTTTCACAGTCAAGGGGTTAAGATAATAAAGCTGTTTTTATCAGTTAGTTAATAATACTTCTTGTCCGTTTGAAAAACTAACAAAAGAAGGAAAATGAATTTTAGTGAAATGATTTTAAGTTTAATGATAAGAGCATAAAAATGAATAAAAATAGAAATAATAGAGAATTAAATCGAAAGATAATATTTAATTTTACAAACGTAACAAAACTCTCTTAAAGTGGGCATTACTATGACCATCGACATGTGGAAAAGGAGAAGTATTTTAAAACAAATCGAACATAGGGTGCATAGACTGGGATCAGATGACTTGACGACTTAACTTTTAGGATTTGACAAACATTGGCGAATGTTTCGTAAAGTGAACCAGACAGAGTTATTTATTTATTTTTGAATAGAATCGACTAACAGTTGCTTCGTCTCAATAGAATATCTGTTTGTTTTAACGCTACTTGATAGAAGTTCTTGAAGTTTCTGTAATTAGCCAAGTTTGAGAGCAGTTCACAAATTCTTTATTGGAGATTTATCTTATCTTGCGAGTTCTAGTTCAATTTTTATGTACTAACTTTTTGAGAACTTTAACTTTCTGATCCTATAGTAGAATAATAATTATATTTCTAACTCGGTATCCGAATTCGGTTCAGATTACGAATTAAGACTCAACATGTTTTTGGTGCTCGCATACAAAATGCCTCTATCTGCATCCAAATGCCACCCAAAACTTCTGGAGAACTGGCAACACAGTCCATTTCTTTCGTGAATTAAACTGAAATAGGCATTTTAACAAGGACTTTTTGGTATATTTTACTCTCACGCTGAAAAGGAAATCTAAAATATACGTTTTAAAAATCAAGATTCCCTAAACTGCTCATTTTTTTCTGTCCGGTAACCTAAAAAATTACAGAAGCAATCTTTATAATTAAACTAAGCTTTTCCAGAAACTGAAAATAAATGAAATCATTAACGCGGAGACATACGCTTTTCGGTAATGCGTGACCTTGAACACAGGAGCGTATTTCTTTTACAGGATATATTTCTGCAGGATAAATAATTTTCAACAACTTTTTTGTCTATAAATATGAAGCTGCTTATAACTGTATTTTTCAAGATAATCAACCCTTCAAGGATAATGTAACAATATCCAAGTTGGCTAACTGTTGATCACATACAAGTTATACTACCTTCCCCTCCCCCTTCTTTTTTTCATTGTAGAATCTTAAGAAAATGTGTATATCTTCGTTATTAAGAAGTCTTGCAAGTTGAAATTTGAAGGCCTATAGATTAATTTTTTCATAATTGTCATGGGGCGTTCCTTCATATTTTGTATTTGACTGTATTCCAAAAGTCCATGTTACTGTCTTTTACTATATTTTAATTACATTTTCTATAAATAAAAAAATATTTTTTGTAAGAAATAATTTTTTTGAGTGTACCATGTGTGTTCTCCGAATTTATTTTAAACTGAAATATCCTAAAAAAAAGTTTAAAATCCATTTATTTTGAAAAATCTTTAAAAAATGTTTTCGAGGGCTACGCATATATCGCTTTATAATTTAGCATTAAAACAACTAAATTGTTGTAACGCTTCAATTATGTTTCTAATCATAATTTGAGAAAAGTAGATTAAAAGCTAAGGAAGTTCTCAACAATTTCCTTTATGGGATTACTTACGGCTTCTTTTACCATTCGTGATGAATATTAAGTTGAATGAAATAAAGAGATAAATAAAATAAATTATTTCTAGTTAAAGCAATTCTTGATATAAACATCCCTTAATAACTTCAGCAGCAAAATGCTCCTTTTCTTTCTTTTAAGAAATTATGTCTCATTTTACCTATTTCAATATTTTTCATTTCTTTTTCTCTGGGAATGCGAATTATAATTTATAATTCAAAACACTAGTTAGTACATAATGGTGGTATCCTTCCGGGAGACACAAGAAATAATAAATGCATGAAATTTCCAAGGATCTTAGAATTATTTTGTTTCACGAGTTCTTTTGATAAACGAGGGCGATCTTAAGTAAGGTTGCGCTACTATATATTTCGTTTTTGGAAACTTGTCAAGGTAACATTTTATACCTAATTGACATCGTTTGGAAAAGGATACAGGAAGTCATTTATAATAAGATCTTATTAAAAAAATTTATAAAAAGCTCCGAAAGTCTTCAATAAATAGCGCTCTTTAAACCGAGAAAAGAAAGTTAAATAGATTAAGCATGAAAAAAAAAACTAGCAAAATAATAATTAAAAAAAATTAGTAATAACTGGAAAATTGTAAATAGTAAATAAATAAAGAATACTGAAAGTTAGCGGCATTTTTACTTCATTTTCTTTCTACACCAGAAATAAACCGCTACAAATGAAAGAATATTTATTTATATGGCCTGAAGTAAAAATTATAATGAACTTTTTTTTTTTTTTTGAGAATTAAGGAAATTGATCTATGTTTTTTTTTTTTCCAATTCGATATTTTTAGATTGCAGATTAGGCTTGTTATGATTGAAATTATAAAACAGACGTAAATTACTGCTGAAGTTGTTTGAATGTTTTACTTCGAAAATCCTTTGCAAAAATTCATTTTTAATTATTTCTCAAAAATGATATTAACTGTATTTGTTTTCAGGCAATAAGAAGGAAATATTTGAAAATTTTTATCAGTGAAAAAACGAAGACTATCTACATAAATATCTGTTTCATTCCTTTTTTTAAAAAAATTCCTGAGATAAATTAAATACATTTAATATAATTCTTTTATCATATTTCTTTATTCACTTTTCTATTTGAAAATTTTTAACAAAACAGCTTCTGGCATATTTTGAATGTTGATTTAGTGCTGGTAACAGATTACCGATCTAACAATTAATAGCGCGATTAATAGATAATTACAGATCTAATAAAAAATTAACTTGATTGACGCTGTAAAAAAAACTTCGTAATTTTCTGTTAATACGTTTGGGAATTCGTTCAGAATCAAATCGTGTTATCGCATGAGAAAGTATCTGAGAAAGATATTGAAGTCGACAAATCTATTAATTACTTAAAGTAATAAATTTATGTATTGTCTTTTTTTTTTTTTTTTTTTTTTTTTGTTATTTGAGAGAAGAAAATTGTCCAAACATTCTTGCTTTTTTTTTCTGTGCTAATTTCTTAGTTATTGGAAATCTAAGATAAACGCATTTCGCTACTTTTTTTTTTATAATTTCCTTAATTGGAGGTTTACATTGATATCGTCCCAAAGTTTTTCTTTGTTTTAGAAGATTGCAGAAAAGGCGTGAATCTGAAACTTGAAACCACGGAAAGCTGAGAATGTTGTCTCTCTTATAATAAAAATCCAAGTCATTATAAAGTCATCTCTCAGGACAAAAAATCATCGCATAATCAGTTCTGAAATATCATGCCCTTAATTGCGAAATTATCCTTAAATTCTTTTTCCTTACTTTTTAGATAATTTAACATGCCTTTTACAATACATTGAAAAATTACATTTCAATAATTTTATAAACAAAAAAGCTACTATTTGATTGGCAAGAAACGTCAGAAACATTGATATTGAACTCTTTTAAAATTGATTCTCGTTATTGCTTTCTTATTTTCTCAGAATAATAGTGTCAACTCCCATTTTGCTCTCATTTATTTTGTATTTTATTTATTGATACCTAATCGATATCTTTCAAATGATTTTTAAGTTTACAGTAAAGATTATAAATCGAAAATCATTAATGAACCTAAAACTTTAGTTACCAACCTAACTATTCCAAATGCTCTTTAGATAAACAACAAGCCTCTCAAGATACACCTCTAAAGCTCTTGACAAAAATAAAACTTTCTTCATAATCTTCTTTCTTCATAACATAAATCATTTGAATCAAGGGAATGGGCGTTATTTCCAAGATTAACATGAGATATGTTGTACAACACAAGTTATATCTTCACATTTGTAGATAAGTTATATCTTCACATTTGTAGATAAGTTATATCTACGAATTTGTAGATAAGTTATATCTACGAATTTGTAGATAAGTTGTAGATAACGCTACATAGGATTTTCATTATAATCGTGGCCCAATAGCTAATTTATAAACTACAAATTATAGGTATATACTTCACGTTGGACAACTGCTTTAAAGGAGGTAAAGAATTATATTTTATATTGTTTTAGTCAATAAATGTAATTTCGAGAAAAATTATTAAGTTTACATTTTTATGTAGTTCCCAGTCCTATCATATTTAACAAAATATTCTTTACCTCCTAACATTTTAATTATAAAATGACACTTTTTCTGCTTCATAAATTCGCTCAATTACGAAATTTCTTATTTTAGACCGATCACTAACAGTAGAAGAAACCATTGATTAGTTGATTTTCCATGAGGTAGCCATTAATATTGATTAAAATCGTTCAAAACAATGTTCAAATTCGGTCAATTTTGACGCAGAAGAATGGAATTCATTTTACTTAAAATATTAATATTCGAAGAATTTTTTTGTTAAATATGATTAAAAGAATTGGGGGAATGTATAAAAATTTAGATTTCGTAATTTTTCAGCATTCCATTGATTAAGCAATATAAAATAATTTTTAACTAATGAAACTATTTTTTTCAATTGGAACTAGATACCTTTTACTCATCTTTAAAAATTTGCTATTGGCCACACAATAAAGTAAACACCTTGCATATACAAATGATTTTGAATCACTTTTCATTCCTTATATACTCAGTTATATTTTCTTTTCTATATGAACGTTTATGTTGCTTTTAAACAAGTGCTTTAAAATTGATTCTTTCTTCGAAGAAGTACTTCGAATACTTTTCAGCTAATCGTTTGTTCGAAATCTTATAGTACATTCTCTTGTAATTAATATTTTGTAAATTATAATGATATGCTTGTCTACTGTAATGATATGCTCATGCTGGTCCAGTTTATCCAAAGGAGAATCTAAAATTGTTTGTCGACCAGCGGGAAGATAATCGCCGGAGTAATTATCTTGAAATATATTTCGATATATATACTCACTATTTCCATCAATTACCATTATATCCTTCATTTCTAAAAATCGGATTGCTTATAAAAGTGTAGGAATCTTCTGAGGATATCGATTTAACTAAGAATATATTTTTACGGAATTTAGACAGAAAATATACATTAAGAAAAATATGAGATGAAAATCAAAAGCTTTGTGATGCATCAAAATTTTATCATCAATGCTCAATTATTTCATTCTTTCTTCAATTTTATCCTTGATGTAATATTTTTCATTTCTTTCTTTTTCCATTGGCCTCCCCCTTTGAAAAATAAGACTATTAAGAATTGCTTCTGGCAACCGTTCTTCCACCGAAATGTTTTTTAAAATTATTTCTAAATTCGTTTAGTTTAATTAAACTCGATATTTTGAAATATCTCTATATCTCAAACTATAACACAAAGTGCTATAAACTAAACGTGTGTCGCTGAAAATAACAGTAATTTTCGAATATTTCACTTTTCTAAACTGTTTCTAAACCGGACAGTTGAATAGCGAAATATCTTGTTCGTCCCGTTTTTTTAGTAGAACGCATCGGATCATTCATTTTAAACACCTTTGTAACACATTTCTCAAAGAAATCTATGAAAGATGGTTTCTTTTTCTAATAATTTAACATTTCTAAAACCAGCTTTACGGTACTAAAATTATTATCTTTTAATTATGCGAATTTCGATGTGATTTATCTCAAAAGCAGCTACATAAGCCTTTGATTGCCTTAATGGATTGTTAAAGCATTATAAGCATTACTATATAAGCTTATATGCATCACTATATTGGTTGCTGCATTACTATAAAAGCCTTTTATTGCATTAGCTCAGATTATCTTGCCTGTGAGTCATCTCGAGTACGAGGTTGAGAAATTATCTCTTTAGCGATAATTCCTGCTCAATATTTAGCTCTAAACAAATAGTTTCAGGATATGAGCTTAGTTGAGCCTAAAATATGTTTTGCTTTTGAAAATTGCTTCCTATTTTTCTTGTTTTCTGGCACATTTTTCAAGTTCATTTAATCATGTTTAGAAAGCAAAAAGGGGGGGAAATATTTGTTCTTTAAAATTGCGCTTTTCCATTTTTTAACGCAAATATTCTTTTGGAGAAAGGGGTGATTTGAGCCAATGTTTATTTCAGTTTTCGACGTTCGTTTAACTTGTTATTATTCAAGAGATTCATTCATTAATTAGAAGCAATTTTGCACTCTGAAAATTCTACTACATTTGAATCAATCATTTTCTTTGCTTCAGAAAACTTACAGCCTATAATAGATTTATCAGGATTATAGTTTAAAAGGATAGCCATTTATGTTAAACACAGCTCATAAAAAAGTTATTAGTTTAAAAGTTGTTATTTATGTACATCTAAGATAAACCTCATATTTTAACAAACACATACGTCTACGCTATCGCACCTGCTTATATTTATTAATTTTATTATATTAAATCGCTGATATTATATCAAGAATGTGGTATTAATTTTCTTTTTTAAGTAAAGAACTCCTCCTACCATAATCTTCTGTAGAGTTTTCCAATCCTCGTATAATTTGAAACCATTTTGCGAGCGCTCAATCTTAAATCATCTGGTAGTTAACACTAACTTACCCTATTTAGCATGATTTGACCGAAATCTTAATTCTTAATGAGCCGAACTAAAAATTCACCTAACACTAAAGTGATAGAAATCATATATTGATAGCATCGGCCTAACACTTAAGAGGAGAATCCACTGCGGGTGACAGCTAATTTAGATCTCCTCATGCGATATTTACAAGATGAATGCTAATCCGGCGAAACATGGCGTGTAGAAATTTCGCTGTCAAGCAAGAGGAACAAATTTATTTTTTATGCGTAGTCATTCTTTTGGGTTTAATTGAAAAGAGACTCAGTTCCTTTTCTTAGAAGGCACTGAGTACGCTTAGTAATAAAAATGTAGATAAAAAGCTGAAAATATGAAAGTTATAATAATTACAGACTTAATTTCCGTAATAAAAATATCATTTTGAATATGTATTGTCAAACACGTTTATTTTCAATTTCAATTGAATTTAAAACAATAAAAGGATTTAACATTCTTTGTTTAGACAAAAATAGTATCGCATATAATAGTGTCACATATGACCCTGAAATAAAACTGATGTATTGTAAAGCAATTCAGGGGGAAACTTTCTTTTGTGATCTTTTAACGCTTTCATGCACAGAACACAGAAAAAAATTGCAATACCCAATTAGCCATAACTTTAAAGTACATAATCATTTCAAAAAATTAATGCTATGTCGAACTCAATGCATGATTATTAGCTCATAAATGCCATTTATAAACCACATGTAACTAAGCCAATGTGCCAATTACATAAATTTTTTATCATAATGAAAATGAATGCTACATCATACACACTTGTAACCATGCTAAAAGAATCAGTTTATGGACTAATTATTTCTCTCAAATAAAGCATCTGTTTATCAATACTGAAAATATTAAAAATTAGTACATTGAAAATGTTTTCCAAAGAATTCTAGATCATTATTTTTATGATAGTATACAATATTGCGAATGTTAACACGTTTATCGCTACGATTCTCGTCTGATAATTGGATCATCTATCTAATTAGATTACCTCTTCTTTACTATCTTTTAGCTATAGTAGAGAAAGGGCATCTGACATCCAATTAGATGGTTCAGTATAATTAGACAGTAGGTGTGAATCACAGGTGAGTCATGCGGCAATCAAAGTGTTAAACCACATAGTGAAAAAAATTGTTCAATATCTTTGCACTACTAAGACTTGATAATTCGATTTTTTTTAATCAAACTGTTATGTAGTTAAAGGTGATTTTTTTAAAATTATGAATTAAAATTCTCAAGAATTGTAGAAATTCATCTTACAAATAAACTTGTTGCAGAAACGAAGAGAAGAAATTCATTTTAAAAAGGAGGCAAGATGTGTATTATACGCAAAATATATTTGCAAATAAAGAAAACACGAAAGAAATTTGCGGCCTTTCTCAATATTTGTGTTGTCACCAAAAGAGAATTTCCTCCTTCAATTTCTTCTCCTATTATTTACAAAATACTCTAGTGACTGCATTCCATTTGACACTTACTCTAATTATTTTATCCCAAATGAAAAAAGTTTCGGGTCTCTTTCCTAGAGTCAAAGGCTTGAAACAATCCCCCTTAAAGGCCACAGAAGAATAATTTATACCCTCGTTTCCAGCAGACCCCTTTCAGACGGCTAAAGAAACAGAACAAAACGTTTCCTTAATATTGCCGAGCATTCTTGGACCACCCCAAGCCGAGTAAATAACCTCTTTCCCACCTTAATATCCATTTTGCCCCGTTCCCAAGCTTGCCTTCGGGACTCGGCAGTGCGAAAAGAAACGCCGTTTGGAGCAGCTGTGCTACGGGCGTTACGAGAAAAGGATTTTTCCCATTCGGCTACATTTTTAAGTGATCTCTTATTTTCCCCATTTCCTTTGCACAATCAACATCATAAAGAGGAGCTTAACCTTTTCTGGGTGGATTATGACCTGCCTTTTATGTCGAATAAATCTTAGAAGGAAGGGGGAAGCTTCTGCGAAATGATATTTGCGAGTAACTTCAGGGTAATCTGCATGTGTCGGATATGCAGTGGATTCATCTGCCTTATAGCAATCCTCTGTGTAATAGCCTTCTCTAAGGAACTTCAACTAGTGAGATCCCAAATATTCTCTTATCGTAGAAACGGAAGCTATTCTATTTGTAGATCGTTTGGTAAAGAAAATAATTTTATAACAATACCACAAACAAAAACTAGGTATATATATGTTACGATAAATGCGCTTAATCTTGCGATTAAGTAAAATAACCAGTGATTATTCAAAATCACCAATCAAGCTATTGGTGATTCTGAATAATCACCGGTAATTCTGCATAATCACCATTAAATCTATTAGTGATTATGAATAATCACCGGTAATTCTGCATAATCACCATTAAATCTATTAGTGATTATGAATAATCACCGGTAATTCTGAATAATCACCATTAAATCTATTAGTGATTATGAATAATCACCGGTAATTGTTCATAATCACCAATAAAACTATTGGTGATTAAGAATAATTACCAGTATAATTAATTGTATTTACCGAACACATACAAATGACGTTTTTAAAGCATAAGATTAAATATAAAAATTATACGAAAATGATATTTATATTAAGACAATTCCGGGCATATATAGAGTCCTCAATTAAATACGAAAGGAGACACTAATCTAATTAAACGACACACACACAAAAAAAAACAGGACTGCAATATCAGCATCACTGAAGTTCTGTGCCAGTTAATATAAATGAAAGTTAAATCCAAGAAGGTTAAAGCGTTCTCAGATTGATATGATGCTGAAATTTTTGCAGCCAATTGGGTATGTAATGTCTTTGTTCAATGATCCGTCAAAAATAGCTCATTTTGTTAATTTAAATTGCATGCGTATTGTAATCTACTATAGTATAAATAAGGTTTAGCTTAAAATAAAACTGGAAGAAAAACGTGCCGAAAAGGTATTCAATGAGGCTCAGATATTTTCATGATTAAAATGTTGAAGATATATGATAATTAAAAATCAACGCTGCTTTAAGTAAAAAAAAATTATCTTTCAGAATAGTAGGCCTGATTCATCTCACTTTAATAAATTAAACATAAGTGGTATTCAAAAACACACTTTTATTGGTGTACTAAAAATAAAACCATTTTCATTTTAATTGTTTCCAACTTTTTTATTTTGAATTTAAAATCCATTATTATAAATATCATTGAAGCTTTAAATCAATTATTCATCAAATTACTTTTAATCAAATTATTTCAAATTTACTCAGAAGGTACTACTAGCACTGAATCAAAATTGAATTATATTAATCTATTTACTATAAATTAAATACCGAAATTATGAAAATAGTATGTTGTCATCGGGAACATATAAATGTATAAATTGAAAGCTTAACACATGAGAAAGTGAGTGAAATTTTGATTACAATCGTTATAAGCATGAAACAAGTTAGTGTTTAAAGACACTCTTTTTTATGACGTTAGGTTTTAAAATTATGTACCAAAAACCTAATTCAGTATGAAAACAACTTTTTAAAATTAAAGTTCCAAATTATCATGAACTGGTAATTTTTTTTAAATCTAAATATTTGAACATTGGTTTGATACAATTAGGGCCTTTTTTTCTGGAATTTAATGCATTTCTCATTTTATAAGCTATTTTCATTTTATCACTTTTCTACAAATTTATGTATTTTTAAAAAATATTTTAATTCATTTGCTGTCAATCCTTTATATGAATATAATAATTTCGATTTATTTATTTATCAACTTATTTTCTTTTCTTTCGTTTATTGCTTGAATATTTTAATGGCAATTATTGGTCTAAAATTGCTCTTTAATTGTCTAATTTTATATATTGCTTGAATATTTTAATGACAGTTATTGATCTAAAATTGTCCAAAGCAAACATATTTATTTTCTGGAAATTATCACAAAATATTTGATAAGCATGGTTCCATGGTTATTCTAACACAATTTATTTATAGATTTTGAGAATTTCATTTTCTTCTAACAATTTAGGAGGATATGGCAACATTTTAATATATATCATTTGATGTGACAATGCATAATGTAAATGGGCGAATAAATGGAACGTTTCCATACTTTGCTTTCTGGAATATAAATCAGATCAGTCATTCAACAACTACTCATTTTTTTATAACTCAATAATTATTTAACAAGATCGAGGTAAAAGTCGAAAATAAAATTTTCCTGAATTGCATCGAAAAAAAAACAAAAGAGAGTAGCTTTAACTAATAAAAAAATAATTCTAGAGCCGATTTTTTTTCAGTCATTTGTCTTTATATAACTCATAATCATATTACAGTTGCAGTCCATTTCAATGATTCAACTTTTACTCAAGTCACTTTGTAAAACGATTGCAATTAACAGAATCAATGACATGAAATTGGATCCTTTCTTTTCCGTTTTGTTGAATGCGAGCTATGACTGGCACTCACCCAGCGAGCAGAAATTACATTTGTATTGATTAGGAAACCGCCTCTGCGGTAACACAACCTTTCCTTTCTATCCTCCATCGCATATCTACTTTACCACCGCATATCTACTTTCTCATGGAATCCACCTTAATGCCAGCCCGTGCTATCAAACCCATTTGGTATTTGAAAGAAAATACATATCGTTATAGATGGAGTGTGGTATTTGGTACCGCGGGTGGGGAATTGTGTTAACATTCACAGTTACGGGATCAAATATAAATGGATAGGAGAAAAGACTGGTTCGGAGAGTAAAAGGTTTTATAAAAACATAGGGTTCATTTCATAGGCTTTGGCACAGAAAGATAATTTCATAGAAGCAATTCCAAATGAATCAAAAAAATTAATATATCATTTATGGTGAATAATGGTTTGGGTAATCTTTGTTTGGAGAAATTAGAGCTTTCTTAAATTTTATTGTTTTGTTTTGCCTGAATTTCCTTGAGAGAGAGTGCGTTTGAACAATCGGAGTTAATAAATCGCTGAGATTTGGAATTCGAATGAGCAGAGAAGCTTATTTTTTTGTTTTCTATTTAAGTAAATAAGATTTCTTAAATTTTCAAATCATAAGATTAAGGTTTCTTAAATTTTTTGTATCGTATTGCCTAAGTTTCTTTATAGAAAGCACGTTTGAACAATCGAAGTTAATAAATCGCTGAGATTTGGAATTCAAATGAACAAAGAAGCTCAATTTTTTATTCTGTATTAAAGTAAAAAAATCAATACGATAAATAGTATTAGTATTAACAATATAAGCCAACAAAATATTTGAATTATTTGTTTTCCTTTTTATTTTCGAATAAACAAAATAATAATTAGCGATTTTAAATTTAGTTAACTGCAGTTTCAAATTCATTTGAACATTTTGAATTTATATCCATTAGCTATGCTTCGTTCCCAACTCTTGCAAATATATTTTCTTGTTTTACATGTTTTAGAAACGATCAAAAAATTTCACTTGCATTTAAAACTGTAATTTAAATGCAATCATTTAAAACTGTAATTTAAATGCAATCATTTAAAACTGTAATTTAAATGCAATATTACTGAGTATTTTAATCAAAGAATATTTTCAATGGTGTTCCAGAAAGTTAAAAAGTGTCATGTAGTTCAAACTGTGTGATTGAGAAACTTATATGTCTACCTGAGTTTCTTTAAAAAGGGCGTGTTTGAATAATCGGAGTTAATAAATCGCTCAAATTAGGAATTCAAATGAGCAGAAAAGCTTAATTCTTTCTTCTCTATTATATTAAATTATTAGTAACAAAATTTTATCTATTATAAAAGGCAAATTACGGATAATGAATAAGTTGGAAATCCACGCTTAATTCATTTTATCATGAAACGAATTGGACATTTTGGTTATCTGAAAATCTTCCCTTGAGCAGATTTAGAAAATGTCTGTCTGTCTGCGACAAACGTAACTCAAAAACTCTTTGAGCTAGACGATCGAAATTTGTTTTCGGTCTTTACGCCAAATTTGCAAATTTTTATCAAATGTTAAGTAAAATCTCTTCGGAAGAAGTCTGTCTGTCTGGCTATTTGAATATAAATTAATACGATAATGACAAAACGAAAAGAGTTAGATAGATAAATTTCGATGCACCGATTTAACATCTATAATGTAGAACACTCGTCAAATTTTGAGCCAAATTCAATAATGGGTTGACTGTCTGTTGGTCTGTACTTTCAGAAGCATATAAACGCGATAGATCAAAAACGCAGTGATTTAAATCAATTAAATTTGGTATGAAATTTTGTGACAACAAGCGCAGTTTTGTATCAAATTTTATTTCAATTGGTTTAGAAAAACGTGTCTAAAACACAAATTAGATTTTTGGATACTCTGAACGCATGCCAGGGATTAATAGCCAAATAACTCGCTTAGAATGACAAATAGATTCAGTAAAAATGATAAATTCACGTCAAAAGTTAATATTTCTTAAATATTGTACGCCAATGCCATGTAAGGCGTTCTCCGGCATGACAAGTTTATTAGAGATACGAGAAAGTTTTGGGGAGACAGGTCCCGCTGGTTAGGAATGGAATTTTTAACCGATCTGGTAACATTTAATGAGTGTTACCAAATTCCTCTCTGACTGTAGTTCTAAAATATAGAACTTAACACATCAGAAGCAATCCAATTCTGTGAATTTTCAGCGAAACTGAATTTAACGAAGTTTGCTAAGCATTAGATAATTCATCAACACAATATTATCAAACATCAACTCTATTTGCATTATGATCTTGAATGGAAACTTCAATTAATAACTTCTTAATTTGAATCAATAAGCAGAGACTTCATAGCACTGTTACATCGATTCTGTTTACGTTGAATATAACTGTTGGGTGAAAATGAGTACGAAATCAATAATAATATATTCAAAATATCTGAATGTAATAGCCTTAAAATGTATCAAAATAAATTGAAAAAAGCATTTTTATTTTAAAATTTTTAATCTCTCCAGGATTTCTTATTTACTTCTATATTTATGCGTATTTTAAAAGTAAATGTTTCCACAGATTTAATTTCTTTAACTTTATGGAGAAACATTTTACGAAGCAGAAGACCTCCTGATCGATTAAGTGGGAAAAAATATTCTCAGAATTGTTTCAAATGATAACTGCTGAAAAAGTGAGCAGGATACATCTATGAAAGCTAAAATTAAAAATATTAACTTTGATGTACATGATAATTTTATAACTTAAGTAAAAATTTTACCATACTAGTCTTATTTAATTTAAAATTATACTTGAAATACTGATTCAATTGGATTTTAAAACCATGCTTTTTTGAACCCTACATTTGAAACCATTTTGAAACACTAAAATTTTATTATGCCAGTCTTATTTAATTTAAAATTATGCTTAAAATGCTGAATGAATTACATTTTGAAACCATGGTTAA
Organism: Argiope bruennichi; assembly: GCF_947563725.1. NCBI lineage: Eukaryota > Metazoa > Arthropoda > Arachnida > Araneae > Araneidae > Argiope > Argiope bruennichi. The sequence goes on from NC_079162.1 coordinate 124,824,864, forward strand.
GCAACCTTCGCATTCATAATTCATTATCTCCCCAAAAAAAACTTGCTTTCTTTTGATAAAAAACTTACATTACCATGTAAATCTAAGTTATATTTTTTCTATTAAACAGCAATTAGGAATTTTTCATAAACAAATGCTTCATTATTTTCCCTTTGTAAAATTTAAAGCTTAAAAAATAGTGTTATTTAAGATTAATCTCTCATTTTCTCAAAATTACAAGCTAAGCAGCACACTGAACTGGAAATTGCTCACAAATTTCATTCTTTGTTAGATAAATAAAAATGGATCGTTTCTAAGTGATATCTTTCATGAAATTCAAAAATTACCTGTAAAATAAAGGGCAGCGAATGATTCATTTTACTTCCAAAGTATGTATGAGAGGCCTTATGAGAAGGCCATAATAAATTAACTTCTCAAAATTATATAAGTGTCCCATAATTCTTAATATCTTTGCATTTCCATATAAATGCCAAAAAAGCAAAATTTATGATTAGAAATGGTCAACTTCTAATAGTTATCCATTCTTCTCACAGTAACTGAAATGCAAGTGTAACGATTAATCTGCTATAAATAAAGTATTTATCTTTACTTGGAATCTTATACGCCATCTAGGAAAACGAAAGTGGGTTTTATGGCGTCAAAATAAAGAAACTGTAAAAGCACCGAAAACAAGCCAAATTAAGTAGAGTTTTTACTGCATTCGAATTAAGAAGCATTGACTTGTACTTACCGTTTAATTTGTTTATTCATTTTTGGAAAGTAAAATTAATTATTCATTTAAAACATATATAACTTCAACCTTTTTGCCTTCGAAACAAATGAATACCACTCTTAAGGCCATTATGAGCAAGCCAATCGCTTCATCGATTCACTCGTCGCCAGTGCCTTTCGATAAAGAAACCATTGCAAATTTAACGACCTATAAAACACAATGCTACAACTTTTAACATAAATCTCTTCCGAGGCATTAAAAGAAGTTTTTATCGAGGCAACAGATTTAAGCGAACAAAAAGCAGCTTCGTGTTTATTGCTAATTGAAAAGTATGTTTGAAGCCTCAATCGAAAGCAAAACCTTTTCCTATAAACCAATTGCGGTCGATTTCGCTAACTTCATTTCCCTCTTCACTCCGAGAAATCAAAGTGTGCTCACAAAAACGCCTCTAATTTTGGCTTCGGCAACACCCAGGATCAATGACTCTAAATGCCCATCTAACGAGCATTAGCATTAAAGTTAATTAATTTTTCCCTCCCTGCCATGTTTTGCCGTGAAAGGGAATTTAAGAGTTCATTTTATCCCTCCATTTTCTGCTCATTTTCCTTTGCGGTTTTTATAAGGGCTTTCTCGAGCTTCTTCCTGTATTAGTGACGTAAGTTGGGAAGATACTTTTCCCTTCTCTACAGAGCAAGTTAACTGGTTAGATTCAAAATAATTTTTTCGTGACCAATCGGTTGCCTAGAAAATTGGGTAAATACCATCGTATACAGTGCATTATACAATTTAAAGCTAACTAAACGACAAAGAAATCATGTCGAAATTTTTTCAAAAATTAAATCATTCCAAAATCCGTCGATGTAATAATTTGTTTTCCGCACACATGACAAAACCAGTGGAAGTGATCTTCCCCAAACTTTCTTGCATACTCTCCAATAAATTCTGCGTCTCCCTCTTCCAACGCAAAATTATGGCTCCTGGGTAAGGCCACATATACCTTGCGAGACATTGGTGAACAATAGTTACGAAATATTGATCTTTCTCGTAATTCTAGCATTTTTACAGAATCTACTGTACGAATATGTATTTTGGACGCCTTTTTGCCGACCAACAGATATCAAACTTTGACGCAGAGCTAAAGTTGCATTCGGCAATCGAGCAAGACCTTATGAAAATAATTTTCCGCATACATGACAAATCCAATGGGAGTCAATTCCTCCAATAAATTCTTTATCTCTCTTTCCCAACATAAAAATATGGCCCTTGAGTAAAGCCACAAATATTGATGAACAATAGTTAGAAAATATCGATATTTGGCGTGATTCTAGCATTTTTACAGAATCTACTGTACGAATATGTATTTTGGACGCCTTTTTACCGACCGACTGATATCAAGTTTTGACGCAGAGCTAAAGCTGCATACACAACGTAACATACCGAATTTCATTGCTTTAAGTAGTTGCGTTTATGAATTATTGCATTTACATGCATACGAAAATACAGACCGACAGACGGTTAATAGTTTCCCAGATTTTTTTGAACATCTGGAAATAATCTATATTTTAAATGGTAAATCTGTGCACCAAATTTTGTGTTACTAACTCTGCTTTTTGCAGTTATCCAGTTCACTTCTACTCGATCAACCAAACAGATAGACTCCCTGAGAATGGATTTCGTTCAAAAATTTGAAAGAAATCCACAAATTTGGTCGTAAGACCAAAAAACAAATTTCATCCGTCTAGCTCAAAGCTATTTGGAGTTATGGATAGTCTAAAATATGCGTAATAAGTATGTTTGGAGTCAAAAATATGTTTCTCGGACTTGGTCATCCTCGGTTCGGTTTTTTCCGTCTGAAATGTGAAGTTTCGACATAATCTCGAGTTCGCTTTTTTTAATGATTACCCTACTTCCTATATGAGAAACTTAAAGAATAACTGCATCATCTCTCATTTTCTTTTTTTAGCTCTGAGCAAATTATTATTCAATAAATTTAAATATCGTTTACATTTTTTTTCACGAATATTCATTGAAATGATGCATTTAAACAATGACATTGAATGATTCCAACATCCTGAAATTCGAAACATTTTCTTCCTTCAGACAATGTTTTTAGTCATTTTTCAAATATATATCCACTTTTAGCAAATTTTCATACCAAGTCCTTTATTTTTACATCAAATTTAATTTCAAAGCTCTTCTAATTATCTAATAACTAAAACACTTCCATCATACCATTAAGGATCCAATCATTATACCATTAATGATCGAAGTGCACATAATAATTTGGCCACTTAACCACTTAGTATATATATTTTTTCCATAATTTTCAATAAACAACTTCATTTAAAAGCAGATGATTCATACCAATACATAAATTGCACTTGATGCATTTTAGGACAGCAAAACTCTTTCTGCTCTTCTAATGCAAATTAATATGATGTGAGTGATATGCTTTTTACAGACCATTTATAATCAATTTATACGTACCAAATGGATTTAATGGGTTTTCTTTTTTTGTAGGTTTAGTAAATATTTCCAAAAGAACATTATTTCGTTCCCGACATAATGTTCTTATGAGTGATTTTCATAAGAAGATTATTTATAATTGAAGTCACTTAAAAGGCTGTTTTCTCTAACAACGAATTAATTCATTACTGTATAAGTTCAACATCAAGCAGGTATATTGCAGCTATTTTGAGACGAATTTAATGATAATAAGCATAAATTATATGAAAATGCATCAGTGGTGAAGCAAATAATAACATTGGAACTAAATTTTGATAGCAATGAATAAATTATTTGCATTTTATCATACAAATAATATAAGTAATTTAATGTTCTATGGCGAAATTATTTTTTACAATCATTATTACTTTTAAATAGCATACTAGTGATAAATAACGGTAAAAATATCTGAAATTACACATTTAATTTTTCGTTTTTTAAGATGTAAAAATTTATGTAATTTGTATGCATAATTTGTAAATGTATGTAATATTTTTCCTCTAATTTTCTTTGTGTTTTTTTTTTTTATATTTGGCAATCCAGAATGAATCTTTCGATATTTCCACCTCAAGGTACAACAACATGCCTCTCTCAAACTCCTCTGTTTGATAAAGATTCTCTTTGTGAATACAAAACGTGTCTATTTCTGTTTAAAAAGTAATTCTTCTGTCGGTCGATGAGACATCAGCGCCACGATAAAAGACCATGCTTAATGCGCTAAGCAATTCGCTAGTGGGATTTAAGACGACTTCGATTGGCAAACATTTTTTAAAAGCTTTCTTCTTTAATTCACAAAATCAAAAGATGGTCATAGACATTGATGTTTTTTTTAATCATTTTGCATCCATTTAATCATCTGTAGTATGAAAACAAGTTCATATGAGTTTTCTCTAAACACCTCGACTGGAAACGAGCATAACAATAAACACTTCTTCTAAGAAAAGTTTGCTGCTTGAAAGACATGAGCAAAATATATAGTGAGTGATAGTGCATACTTTGAATAAAGTATTTGTTAACTTTCTCCCGAAGTACAATTGTTTTCTTTAAAAAATATTAAGAATTTTTAACCGACACACCTGATATTCACACGGCATGGTACACTGTAGAAAATTATTTTTTGACGGCGAATGTGAGTTTTATGATAAAATTCTGATATAAGGGGAAAAACTGGATAACTATTGTGTTGAAATTATTTTAATAACTTAAAATTTTAAACTAATCAATGCAAATGACGTAACATCTTCAATATGTCTGTTAAAAATTGGTTTGTATATAAAAATTCATGAAAGCACATAGAACTACTGTTATCGCTTCTATAAAGACAGACGATGCATGAAGTTTAAAATAGGTAATTTTTTATGACCAAAATTAAGAACAAGGCATGGGCAGAAGTCTTAAATTTATTAGTATAAAAAAACGAAATTAAGGTAATAGGACGTAGGGAGTGATTATAATTAAAATGCGATTTCATAAAGCTGTAAATAAAGAAATATTTGTCAAGAGTACCTCCCGTTTGATCGGAATGCACTATGGAATTTTTCTAGTGAAGAAAAGATATTTCTTCAAGGCGAACAACATATTGACTAGTTCTTGGATAGATCAGAGGTATTTGTTTCACTTATTATTATTGCTTTCTTGCAATTAAATTGAAATTTCTCATAACAGATAATCGTTTCACTACGGCTTACAATATTCACGCGTTAGGCGAGAACCTTTGAGGAATTTCTTCCAAGAACAACTTTTTCCTTTGTGAGTTGCTTTAAATGACTTTCATAGACCTAACTATTGGTAATTTCTTTATTATTTTTTATTATTTAGACACGAATTTCATTTCAAAAGAGATAATAAATATAATGAAAGCTATTATCGGTGTAATTATCTAAACTCGCCATAGACTATTGACATGCTGCTAAAATTTACGTTAAAGTCTAGAAAGAAGACCCATTCATTTCGTACTGTTGTTTTATACAGCGCCCATAATCCTACTCTACATTTTAGTTATAATCAATTTCTTTTTCAATTTATTTTAAAGTATGTGACATGAGGTATATATTATGTAGACTGGCTTATAAATAAATGTGTTTTACAAAGATTTTGAAATCTTGTATTTTAAGATAATGATGATTTTCTGTTGTCATAAATAAACATCTTTTCCATGTTTATTCAATGAGGATGAGATGCTTCCTGCATAGTGGTAGGTTCTCGCCACCCTTGAAGGTACACGAAAAGGTGGGGTCTGGCTCTTCCCATCGATGACGGCACGTACTTCGTTAGGGAAGGGTTGTACCGTGACCGGTGATGGCCCTTAGGACTTAACGAAGTTCCCGCCAGTGTTGCTGTTGCGCCGGTCCGGTCATTCAGTTTTATTATCCTTGTGCCTTCGGGAGGGTCGGAGAGTCATGAGCAAACAAATAATTTGTGGTAAGCAATCTCATCCTCATGTCACTTTTCATCTTTATTTCAAAGCATTTAGATTAATTCTTTTTTTTCTTAGATTCAAGTTCGACAATTGCAATATTAATCAAAATAGCTTCTTTTCTGATGAATTATTTGCCCAAGCTTCAGATTATCAGCTCCATAATAACATGCAGATTCAAACTTCTTTTTCATATTTTCACTTTTTCTTGATCCCTGATAAATATTAAACTTACGGATTTATTTTTTTCAACAAAACTCATTAAGAGAGTAGACTGATACTTTGATAGCCCATGCATAATATTTTTTCCAATCGCAATATATTATCCTTAACTTCCAACCTTGTGTTATCTTTTACATTTTTCTGCAAAAAATTGTCTTGCTTTATACGCTATTGGGTATGCTGGGTCGGAGTGGGTTATGTATAAAATCGCTATATTCATATCATTAAAATTTATTTTCTCTTATTGAATGCTATCAGTCATAGTATAGAAATTTCTTAGAATTATATAAACTTAACTAATATGTTCGCAGTAATTTCTATATTTTGCACATTTTTTTTTTCAATAATATCTATAGCGTTTATAAGTATTTTCCAATTTTAGGGTTATCTCATGTAGCTTATTTCTATAACCAATCTATTCATTTTGAAATGTATCCTGCATAATTTCATCCTCAAATGAATATAGTAATAAAACACGAGTTCTAAAATGTGCTCTGCAAACACAATTACTTTTCAGTGCTTTGTCCCGAAAAAATAAGATTCATAAATAAATTCAGTGATGCCGCCATTCGTAAAGCAATGATAAATATGCAAAACTAACAGACATCATGTTTTTTTTTTTAATGTTTTTCTAGCTCTTTTATTTGAAGATAGACTGCAAGAAACTCAATGATCTATCAAACATTTTTCAATAGTTCTAATTATGGTCCCCTCACTCCATCATAGCTAACATCATTCTCTACAGCATATGTCAACAAATTAGTGAAGCAATCCCCATAAAAATCTGGAATGTTCTTCACGAGACTCCCTCGATCACACGGGTTACAGTGAAGAATTCATTTCCTTGGTTGATTACTTCCGAGTCATTTATTATCTTTCTTCTACTCAAATCCTTTGTCTTGCATTTCAAATCAATAAATCAAATGAAATAAAGCACGAAGAAACCACTCATTCACTTCTCAATTAATCCTGCTCATAGTGACACAGCTATGTAATGAATTTATGAATCGATCAAAAATTGGAGCTGCTCCTTTGAGAAGCAAATTAATCAGACAGAAAACTCTCGCAGCTTCCATCTTTCTCGCAAAATGGCAGTTGACACTTTTTCTCGAAAGAAGATTTATTTTCCTTGACGCGATCTTTGTTTCAGATAAAACGTCTACAGGCTCCAGAAAAGAGATAGAGGCTGAATAATTAAATAGAACTACTGCCTCAATTTGATTTTGCTTTACCCGGCAACATCTTGACTTTTCTACATAATTACGAAATGGATTAAGTCTATCAATTCTGGGAAATAACTTAAGCTTGCGTCATCGAAATAGAAGATCGTCAAACCACTTTTAATCTGTTGAATAATTAAATGAAACTGCTTTGAAAATCATATATGCTTAGCGACGTTGTTTTTACTAAAATATATTTGAATTCTTAATTGCTTACTCAATAAACTCTCGACTTATTTCAACTTACTTAATTAGATTTACCAGTTTCGACGAGACTAGTTTAGTTTTTGTAAATCAACCCATTTTCCATTTGAAGAACAGAATAAGATAATTGAAAGGAACTAAGCTCTATTTTAAAACTAAGTTGCTTCTATTAAGTACGTGATACCACAAATTTTAAAACTATTTAAAAATTAATTGAATTTGTTAGAGGAAATAAACAGTGTAGATCAGTAATGTATTATCATAGATTTGGTAGTAAGAATTCACAGAAGAAATGAAGTGAAATTTCTTCTCATCTTTCTATTCGTAAATTAAAGGGACAATCTAGTTTGTAGCAAAATATTATTTAATTTATATTTACATTTTAACAGCTAATAATTTAGTTTTTATCAAGATTATATTACGACAAAACAAATATATATGAATCTGCCTTATTTAATTCGATATTCATATTTATACAAATGTTTCAAATGTACCAACAGCGAACATCACAAAGAATTCTACTTTTAGAGAAAGATATTGCAATTACTTTGTATAATTATTAACAAAGATATGATTTTTTTTCAAGAAATTAAAAGAGTTACGAGCTTTGACTTCTTCAATCCTAACAGATAACTGAAATATTTCTTGACAAATGATTCATTTGAGTACTGCTAAGAAATAAATCTTTCTTTATTAATAAATGTTAACAGTTTTTTGAGTTTAAGAATTTCGGAAAAGAACGTTTCATGTGCATTGACGTAGTAACGACAATTTACGTCCGGGACAATATGATTTGATCGTTTCTTTCATCATGAATGACTTAGCAAACGTAAGTGGCGCCCAGGATATGCTACGATATTTAGCCCCTTCTTTACATTTAATTTTAAAAAACGACAAAGTGCACTAATATTTGGTCTTTATGATGCTTCCATATACTGAAACCCGGAATTCCTATATCCCCTTGCCACTCCTAGTTACGTCACTGCTTATATAATGATCTAAAACTTCAAGGAAATGTACATGTTTCGCCACCAAACTCTCCAAAGCCTCTGTATCTATGTTTGCAATATATCTGGCGTTTATATCATTCTATTGAGGGAGTTATAACTGATATCCCCTTTAAAACATCCTGCTACTGAATTGTCTGAAAATTCACACGAAATTGATGTGTAGATCATATGCCAAGTGCGCAAAAGTAATCTCAAAAATCGAAAAAAATTAGCTCAAAAATGCATACTAGGATTTGCTGTGTGTACAGTATGCAAATTCAATAGAAAATGACCAACACGTAAAAGTAAAAATTTCATCATCTGTTTGTTTGTTGGTTATCGATCAGCATGTCATCAGACCATCTATACTTATAATAAAGCTCAATGTGTGTGTGTGTGTGTGTGTGTGTGTGTGTGTGTGTGTGTGTGTGTGTGTGTGTGTGTGTGTGTGTGTGTGTGTGCGTGTGTGTGTTGGCGCTCTACAGGCCAGGTCATTTGACATACAGCTATCAAATTTGGTACATGTATACCTTAGAGGTCGGGAATGTGCACCTGCGGTCCCTTTTTTTGAAATTTTAATCAGAATTTTAATTATTAATTAAAAACTAACTTTCCCGCCAAAAAAAAATCTTTCATTTTCCCCACCGCCAACTTTTCCGCCAAAATAATCTTCCATTTTCCCCACCGCCAAATGAGTAAGGCTATTTCTCCCTACAGTAATGAGGCTAGGGTTAATATTTTTCGGCGGATTATTTCAAACGATTCTGTTTATTTTCTTAATGTTGGATGCATTTAAAATTAAACATTGTTAATTAATCCATATTTCAGATTCATTCTGAAGTACTTTTGAATTAAAATAACACAGAATAAAGGAAATTAAAAATGTATAATCTGCATAGCGTTACCCCAACTGGCGTAGAAAAATTCACGCATTTGCGTTACCTAACTGGCGAAGAAAATTCACGCATGCGCATTGTTCTGATTGTTGTCATGACAACCACTATCAACGGATGATTTAAATTATTTTTAGGTTAGTTGCATGCTTTTGTAAGTAAATTGTATTTATGTTATATATTTTTTTGTATATGCTTATAGTTTTAAGTACATCGTTTTTTAAGTAGTTTTTTTAAACCTGTTTTAGACCGATTATTTTAAACGATTCATTTTATTTTCTTAGTGTTTGATGCATTTAAAATGAAACATTGTTCATTAATCGATCTGTTCATGATGAATCTGAGAAATTTTGTTGACAAATTCTTGAGATATTACATAAATTAAGAAAGATATTCTTTAGTGCCCATAAAGTTTAAACGCTCAGTGACTCTATTATCAGTAATCATATTATTAAAAAAAATGCTTTGTTTCAGTAAAAAATGTTATTATATTAATTGCAGATTAATCATTTACACTTTAATTTAAAGCATAAATTCTACGAGGGGTAACAGAAAATTAGAGAGATACATATCATGTTATGACTGAAGGCCTTTATAATATTATGAGTGAATTATATGACTATCAAAATGTGAAGTTTTAAAATATTTTGCTGAAGAATCTATTAAAGTTGTAATTGCATAAAATATTTAATTATTAAAATTTTAACGAACATTAAGATTGGAGAACCGGCTGGTCGCCAAAGGAGGCTAGTTGAAAATAAAGATAGTGAAAAGAATAACAATAGGCCTGTATTGCAAGAAAAGAAACAACTGTATTTGCACAAACTGGCAAATTGTTAAGAAACATAATAAGTTAGTTGTTTGAAGGAAGATTTAATGATAGTTCAATGTAGCCATCATCAAACACTTACAGAATTTGAAATCTATGGACAATGTGTTCAGCACTACGTCTGAAATGGTCTGATGTGATATTTCGTACATTTAGCGGGTACTTTCAATTTGTACTATGCATCCTTATTTTCTAGATTTATTCCTTGTCTAAGTGGTCCTATGCCCAAAAATCGGACTGAATACGTCCGGCGAAAGCGGCGACAATGTAGTAGTAAAGAAGTGGTGAAGAAGATGCACATCCATGAAATGTTGTTGCAAAAGTTCCTTTATGGATATAGTGAAATGTAGGTGGGGGGACATCTTACATGAAAATATTTGATGTAAAGCTCTGTCTTTGTTGTAGATGTAGAACAGCAAACTTTTGCATATGCCTTCGAAATCCTGCCGATCAAAAGACATTCGCAGCAATTTTCTGAGAAAAAAATGGTCCACATACAAATATCATCAAAACTCTGTACCGGATAGTCAACTTCGAACAATGTAGAGATGGTTCATGGTCCATCCATAGATTTTCTGTCCCTTAAAATCAGTAATTCTGCGTTCTCACGGACACTTTAAAATAGAAATGAGCTTTGTCGCTCCACAAGATTTTCAGAGATCTGACAGATTAGAAATCATTAAAATAGAAATGAACAGGCGCATTAAAGTAGAAATGTGTCCCGTCTCTCCACAAGATGTTCAGAACAACAGATCAACGACTATTCCATGGGAAAAAATTATTGTGAATGGAAGTCACAGTGTCTTGTTCATCTGAACAGCTGACGATTTTGTCAGAAAGAAATGCAATATGCTTTTTAGTGCTTTCCTCACAGTACTATACGGAATGTCTGTTTTTCGAAATATTGCGTGTGCATTAATAGCACCGTTATTAGATGTCCATTATTAAAAATTATAATTTGAAATCTTCAAAAATTTACAAAACGACACTTTTACACACTCTTTCAGGTTCAACTTTCATATCGAGCTGTCTTGGTCCAAACATCGTTTATAGAAATTAGACCACAGAATTATTTTTTTATACGCCGAAATTCAAGGACCGCAGCAGTAATCCTTAACGTGGTCCGTAGAAAAACGTTCAATAAGCAAAACCGTCATCATTACATTCGAAAATGTCGCAATGCAAATTGAATGCTTGTCCTCAGGTATTATCTCAACACCTATTTTGAAAATGTCTCCACTTTTTCGTAAGTATGCAAATAAATTGACTAATTCATTCCTTAAGCGAAGAATATCTGTTTACGCAGTTTTAATTATGAATGCTTATCAATCTGGTTATTAAAAAGGGTTATTTTTATTCCATATTTCTTATTTTCTATATTTATTTTTTCATATTTTGCTGCACATATCCCTGACGGAAATTCTTGAACTTTTTTATAAAAAATGGGTTTGCTGTAAAAAGGAGGTAGCTCCAATTATTCTAGCTTGCAGAAAGCCGTAGAAAACTTTTGTAAATTCCAAATTGTAAATTGTTTGGAGATTTTCTTTTTGATCAATCTTCTTAATTGTTCCGTAATGTAACTGTAATATTTTCCAGATGATGTAACACATGTTGGAATGTTGGAGCTACCTCTTTCTTGCAACCAAATAGATAGTCTGTCTACGTCTATGAAAAATATTTCACAATAAAAATGCAATTTACTATAATATTGTTTTATTTTAATTAAACTAACAAAATATAAACAAAATGCACACACAACTTGACTTTAAAAACAAAAAATATATATATTCCTATTAATCATCACACTTCCCCTCTGTAACGTCGGGCTCATCTGCTAATGCTTCGTCGGGTTGTAGTCTGTAGTAGAACAGCATATCATTTTGTGGGATGTATTTGCGAGCTAGTTCCATTACGTCTTTATATTTTGCACTCTTAGTGGAAGAAACTGCAAAGAGAAAGTGGCTGTAGCTCAAGGAGCTACCTCTATATTGTAACAAACTAATGAGACAGGCAACTCCGTCTCTTGAATAACACGAGAGCTAACGATCGTAGCTACATCTTTCTGGCACCAAACAATTTTTTTTTTTTACCACATGATAGTAGATGTAACTCCAAATTCCCCTAGGGTGGAGACACTTCCTTTTTGAACAAACCCTTCAATTCCTTTAGCGCGTCTAGTGTAAAGTCCGTCTATCAGTTTTGGAATTAGATTGATTACATCTGCAGAACAAAAGAAATTTAATTATAACCATATTGCAAAAATAATTCTTTGCTTGCCCCATCACTCCCATCCCTTAGACATTGACATAAAATTTCACCATACTGTCTTATCAATAATTTCTTTCTTTTGTTTATACAGAAGTTCGACAGCTTTTTAAAGTACTTTGTAAGAGGATACTAAAACTCATAGCGAGGCAAAACTGTGAGAAATAAAGTATTTACTCCTATTTAGACTCTGGAAATTTATATGATGTTGAATTAAACTGAGAATAGATTCAAACATATATTGTTTCTTGTGCTGCATAATTGAATTTCATTTCAGAGTAAATATACCACATGTAATGTTGCATGTTTTTCATTTGAATGATTGTATCCTCTAGAGATAATTTGAGCATTAATATGCTTTCCTTCCAGACTTTTGTAGTGTGTAGAGAAGTGGTCCAAGAAATTTCCCTTTTTCTTTCTAAATTTTTCCCTTAAGTTTACTAGAAGAGCCGTAAAAGAACTTCATATGAATAATAATTAATAAATATCTCGCAATCGTATCACAAAATGTATTCATAATCACATTATTACAAAATTTTGTCTCTGTTTAGTAATTATTACTTATGCGATTAAAAAACTTCTTGATGAATTACTAGGTCCGAGCAATGTGAATATCAGGTACTGTAGAAGAATTATTTCAAAATATATGAATTAAATTCAGAGTTATTCAGTAGACTTTTATGTAATTTATTGATAGCAAGAAATCTCTTATTTCAGAATTCGAATGCATTCTTATTAAGAATGCGCTCGATGTAATTCCCTTTTTTTTATTTTCGAATTTTTTTAAGATGTAAAATGATACTTTATTACTAAACTGTGACCAATAATAGGTTGAAGCTATTGGAGGTGAAATCTTCTCTCTACATAGGAAAGCTGAGTTGCATTTTAAGGGGACTTGAGCAATCAAGAGCTACTAATTTAACGAACTGCGCTCGGCTAAATTGAATTAATTCCCAGTTGATGCTAAAATTAGCACATGCTACAAAAAATCTGCAATTAGCCTCGCTTTGACGGAATTAAAAAAAGGTTAGAGATCTTTTTTAATTAAGAGAAGGAAAATATCCGAACGTTATGCATTTTTATACTTGCTTGCTCTTTATTAGGAGCGACAGAGTTTGTTATTTAGTTTTTATCTAAGAGGAGGAAATGTTTTTAGAAATATCCTTTTTTTTCATTATTTCCCAGTGTGGCAAATTAAGAAATTCGCAAAACTACCATTAAATGCTTAATTTATAATAAGCTTAGTGCGACATACGGATGGATACCTCCGAATATTGCTGAAGTTCGCAGTTTAAGCGGAAGTGAAAAAAGGAGAGAAAGATGTATGTGTTTAATGTCAACCGCTTTGAAAAGCAATGAAGTGAAACGCAGGAGTGATTGAATGTGCGAGAATGAAAACGACGATGCTTTTACTTACTTTAGAACAGAATCTTTTGATGTTTTAAAATAGCACCTTAAAGCTTTTTAGTGTTTTTTATATATATTTTATGCATACATAGAATTCAAAGGAAGGTTTTAAAGGAATTTCAATGTTTTTAAATCCTTTTTTTGTGATTAACACATATTAAAATGCGTATTAATATGTATCGAAAAGTTAGCTTCTTAAAAGATTAATTGAAGATGAAAAACTGAAACATATTTAAAATTTATTTATATAGCTAGTGCCTTCGTGAATATAAATATCCATAGTTACAACAAAAAATTCATCTCAAGTCTTAGCGTTAAAAATTATTTTCTTTTTACTTCGCTTTTAGAAATACAAGGGGATTAAAAAATGATTCCAAAGATAAAAAGGTAGTAATTTTTGAACAAAATATAATGGGACATCACCATTGTGACATAAAACAAGAAATCTTGTTTTTCAAATATTCTTTAAACCTGTGACCATGCGCAGCAGCATGACACCAGCTTTCTTACCACTACTAGAATGAAGCTGGAGATAATTTCCCCGTCACAGATTTATTGCGCTGTTATAGATATTCATTATTTAAAATCAAGATAAAATAAAATTAGATCATTAATTAAAATTCTTTAATGAAGATATACAAATAATTCAATCTTATCCATATTACAATATTAGAATCTATATGAGTATTAATTTTTTTCGATTTACGATTTCCAAAATATTATTATATTAGTAACTCACGTTCCTAGTTTTATCGCTGTTCCAAAAAGTTTCACAAGTCTCTTAAATATACAGAAATCGACAATTTCTTAACTGATGCAGACCAAATTTCGAGTGTTACCCTTTCCTAATTTATAAAAAGTCCAATTTCTTATTTAACATTTTCTTTTTGTAATTTGATATTTCCTGTGCATGCACCTCAAAAGGGTCATGAGATGAAATTATTCAAAATATTTTTTAATTTTATCTTAATCATATATCTCTTCGTTGATTTAGCTTTGTGACCTTCATATTTTTCTCTCAAGTTTGTTATGCTTGCTGTTAATATTTCTTCACATTACTGTGATGCATTTTCACTCAGATAATAATCTATTACTGTATAACATACACGGTTATTGTAATATTCAAGTATGTCAGATTACTTCCCTCTGTCAACAGAAATAGCTTTTCGGACCTAACTATCTTTTTTAAACAATGCTCATGATCAATGAAAGTTTATAATATTCATTGATCTAATCAATAAAAATTTATAATATTCATTGATAAGTTTATAATATTCATTGATCTAATCAATAAAAATTTATAATATTCATTGATAAGTTTATAATATTCATTGATCTAATCAATAAAAATTTATAATATTCATTGATAAGTTTATAATATTCATTGATCTAATCAATAAAAATTTATAATATTCATTGATAAGTTTATAATATTCATTGATCTAATCAATAAAAATTTATAATATTCATTGATAAGTTTATAATATTCATTGATCTAATCAATAAAAATTTATAATATTCATTGATAAGTTTATAATATTCATTGATCTAATCAATAAAAATTTATAATATCCATTGATAAGTTTATAATATAATTATCTAACGTAACTGCTACACTATAACTTTTTACAGCCAACACTTGTTTATAACATTTATCACTATACTATCTCTCTGTGTCTCAATATGACCTTGGAGACAGGGGTGGGGATCCATATCAGGTGATTTCATTTCATATTATAAACAAATTAAACAAAGAATAGTAGTTGTTAACCGTATAGAATCAAAGAACCACATCCTATATCTTTTCTACAAGGAGAGAGAAAAAATATGGATGTTCATGTAGTTGTATTAAGACTCTTTATTTTAAAAATGCAAAACCTATCAAATAAGAATAAAATTCTTATTACTTTATCCTCAGAATTTTATCTTGCATTCTTTAAGAAATGAGGTTTCTTTTACTAATATCTAAGCCAATTAGCAACTCCTTTCAAAAATTCAACTCCTCACACTTATACTTATCCAACAAATAGCAACTCATGTTCTGTTTGTTGCACTTGTAGTAGTGAATTTAGAATGAGTTTCACGCAAGCTTCTTTTATCTTTTTGATTGTTTTTTAAAGTAATTTGCTAAATATTCAAATTTTGGAAGGATATGAAATAAGCTATGGCATCAGCAATGTAATCTAAAAGTTGGCTTTTTTATTTATTCGTTTTCTCTTCTTTTTCTTCTTCTTATAGTAAAAACTCTGTAAGAAATTCTCCGGCTTATGACTGGTCCTTAGAAACTTATTATAACTTTTATTTCATATTTCTCTCACAGAGTCGTTCAGCAATCATATCAGTAAGATGTAAAACAAAAACCTTTATAAAAATGACGTGTCTCATCTTTCTAAAATTACTTTTAGATGAATTTTTATTACTTGGCACAAAATTACTAAAAAGCTTTTCAGTTTTATTTACAATATTTAATGATCTAACAATATTGACTCTGATTTCCATATATATTAGATACATTCGGTGTTATTTGTCTAAGAGTTTTTTAACCTTATTATAAACCTGGAATGCAATTACCAAGCTTGTAATAAAATTTATCTGTATATTTTTCGCTTGTCTGTCTGATTCATTAAAACGTATTTTAAGTATAAAACAATAATTAGTTATTTATACCGAAAGAATTATTTTCAAAAATTCGAATTTTCCGAACACTCTGTTTTTTGAATTTCATGAAAATAATTGGCAATTTCAAAATCGCCTGAAAACAAGATTAATCATTTTCCATTCTACGAGACAAATTGATTTAAGAACCTTTCCAGACAGATGTGTCCTGTTGGGAATTGTCTCCTGTTGTCTCAATTGGGTATTATTTGTATTTCTGTCTCACATAAATTCGTTTCACTAATTTATATCTTATATTAGACATTAAAATGCTCCTTTAGTAAGAGTTATAAAACGATTAAAGGCCTTTATATATACGGGTATCATTTGAATAAATGTATCATGACTCTGAAGCATATTTTCCTGAGTATTATAAATCTCCAAAATAATATACAAACAAATCTTCATATAATATTAAATAGATATATATTAGTCCTAAACCTAAGAACAAAAGAGACAGTATTTAAATCTAGAACAAAATAATTTCTAAGCATTTTCATTTCGTATATCTATGGGATCAACAACCGGGCACATATGTTGTTGAGTTAAATAGGTTATTGCAACTAAAGACTTATCAAAATATGTTTAAAATGTGTAATATCTTCCGTAATCAATATGCTACATCCAGTCAAATGTTAACCTGAGGAAGATAATATCCTCAATTTCTTCCCTCCTCTTTTCAGGCAATATTTCTAATGTAATTTGGCTCTTCTTTTGGTTACTTTGGATATTATTTTTCAAATAATAGAGACTTGAGGTTCACAAATTCTTTAATATTTGATGAGAGAGATGATTTGTCTCAATCTTAACATAAGATAAAACATTTTAAGATTCGGACATTTTAACAGGATTTCTTTTATTATAACTGTCGGCACCTTTTAAAATTCTCTAAAGAGAAGTTTTTCTTGAATTGGGGGTGAGGTGGGAGTGAGGAGTATGCAGTTGATTTCACTTTTTTGGTATATTTGAGCAAATTATGTTTATTTCGTGTGTGTGTGTTCGTGTGCGTGTATTTCATATCATACCACCGAGAGAAGCTGATTTAAACCTATATACCCATCGGGAAGGCAATATTTGCTCACATATTTAAAAAGTTACAATGTAATACAATAATGAACACATAAATGAGAAACGTAATTTTAAAAATAAAGAAGAGTTAAAATATTAAAATATTAATCATGACAAACTAAATTATTCATAAGAAATATCATTTTTATTCAATCAATAATGCTCATTGGTAGAAAATCTAAACTAAGATTTTGTGATACATCTTGGGAGATTGAAACATTTTATTTACCACAACCTATCATTGGTCTGTTTTGAAATGACCGAACATTT
Organism: Argiope bruennichi; assembly: GCF_947563725.1. Taxonomy (NCBI): domain Eukaryota; kingdom Metazoa; phylum Arthropoda; class Arachnida; order Araneae; family Araneidae; genus Argiope; species Argiope bruennichi. The sequence goes on from NC_079162.1 coordinate 124,842,519, forward strand.
CCTGATATTTAGAAGAGACTCTTCACTTTTAAGTGTATTCCTGATCTATTCTACTCTTAAGTTAACGCTTAGATGATTTTAGATGAAAATGTTTTACTAAATAGCATTCAAAGATATAGTTATTGACATTTTCTTCCATTACACATGTACACAATATGGATTCTGCAAAATGAAAACAAAATAAATATGCAACAAATGGTACATGATCCGATAAAAAAATATTTAAAAACTTTTTATGGGTCAGTATCTCAGTATCAAGCAAGGATATAAAATCTTTAACTCTTTATAAGATCTCGGGGTCCTGCCAAAATGCTTTCATTCATGGATGGCTTCAACCAAGAAGATTTCTTCTCCCAGATTCATACTAGTATTCATTCGTTTTTCTAAACCCATTTGATCCTTTGACAAATGCCCTATTTTATTAAGTGAAAATATAAACAAGTTTGCATTTTTTTATTTCGTCAAGCTACACTGAGTACTACATCTCGAAACGTTTATCAAAAATACAAGAAAAAGAATTTTTTCATTTTTCATTTGGAGTGTAAAAATATTTTAAATATGTTGTTAGCTAATGCATTAACAACAATAAAAATAAATAAAATACACTCTCTGTATCTGCTAATAAATTTAAATCGCCAGTGCTGAATAAACGTGAAGCATTTGAAATTAATTAGTACGTTATATCTCTAAATCAAGCAACTACAAAAGTTGCAGGCTGTTTAGTTTGTTTTTTTTTTTAAAAACGTAGTAAATATTTTTTAAATAGTACGTACCTACTAAATAATAAATAAGTAAGAAGAAGGAATTATTAACGTATTCTCATTATTTTATCAAAACAACTTTTAAACACGTTACTTGTATTGAATTTCTATTTATTTCAATGTTCTCCCTTATTAAACACTAAACAAACCGAACAGCGCAATTTTCTATCCATTTTTATTATTCAGATATCATTAAAAGCGGCCAAATTCTTCGTTAAAAGCATTTGAACATGACTAATTGCAGTATTCAACAGATTCATAATAATACACCAGGGATCTTTTTTTCTCTTTTTCTAGAAGCCGAAAATCAATTGAAAGCGAGTTAGAAGAGCGTCTTAGCTTTTCTCCTTACACAAGCGCATTATCACCTATATAATAAATTTTCATTATCAGTTTCTGAAGGAAATGCAAATTTAATAAATTTCCCCCTATTTCACATCGAAAGGAACGATGATTTTTTCCCCCTCCTTCTTTTCTCTCGCATGATTGTTATTATTTCTCATATTTGGTCTCAAAGAAAACCATCCTAACGAAGCTTATACATATTTATATTCCTATGGCATGGATGTAAATTGCGTTAGAAAGCACTGGCGTATAATTAAATCTGGAATTGAAATGAAAGATTTGAGTCCCCTCTTCTGACTTGCACACACTTCTTCCAACGTCGCTTCCATAATGTAGTTTTTTATTGATCCCACGCACTTTCTCGGATGTTCTCCGAGTAAGACAAAACTGGCCAACAGGAGAATCCATATTATCGATTATCTTAATTTTGTAGAATGAAAAATGAAGCTAACTTTTCTGTGTTAATCAACAACAAACTTCAGATTCAGCATTTTTTTAAAACCAAATTCAAATTAGATAGAAATACTTTTCCTTTCTCAAGAGTGAGGAACTAACTGAATATGATTTTGATATGACAATAATAAGCTAATTAACTCTTTATCTATGAAGTACTTAATTAAAATTGCTTTATTAAAGTCGCATTTTTTTAATTCAAGCTGCGGCAACAGTATAATTAATGATAAATGCCTGGTAATTATTTTAATGTAATGACTTCTATAGAAATAAATAGTTATTCATTATTATGACTATTATGCATTTTTCATTACCTGTGACCCCCTTCAATTAATTGATATTATTAGCATTAGGATATTTTTAAGCAGTTTAGCAAGTTAATTTACAAAATGTAATTATGTTCTATGAAACGAATACGAATAATTTAAGTCTGACCAATAATCTAATCTTACTAAAGATGATAGTTATATTTATTTAAAAAAATTTCTGCGATATTTGACAATGAATAAACTCTTAGGAGGTAAAATAACCTCTTTTATATATTAAAAAAAATATCTCTCCTTTTAATTTTACTCTCAATTTTTTTACTCTCCTTTTAATATTAAAAAAAAGGATTTTTTACGGAATATTTCATACTGATATTTAATTTGTTCTGATGCTGTGGATATTATTACTCAAATTAGCAAGTTAATTTACAAATTGTAATTAAATTCTATGAAATGAATACGAAAAAATTAAGTCTGACCGATTATCCGATCATTCTAAAGATAATACATATGTTTATGAAAAAATTCCTGCGATATTTAGCAATGAATAAACTCGTTAGAAATAAAATATCCTCTCTTAAAGAATTATTCGTTAGAGAGAATTATCGTTAGAAAGAATTTGTTAGTTAGAGAGAATTATCAAATACAAAATCGGTAGATTTTGTATTTGAATAATTCTCTCTAACGAACAAATTATTTCCACAAATTTTAACATTAAAAATAATTTTATATGGAATATTTCATATTGATATTTAATTTACTCTGATGTTGTAGATATTATTACGCAGTTTAGCAAGTTAATTTACGAATTGTTACGAATTCTGTGAAAAGAAAATACGAAATATTTAAATCTGACCGATTATCCTATCATGCTACATATGTTTATGAAAAAACTCATGCGATATTTAACAATGAATAAACTCGTTAGAAATAAAATATCCTCTCTTTACTACCGATTTTGTAATTGAATAATTCTCTCTAACGAACAAATTATTTCCACAAATTTTAACATTAAAAATAATTTTATATGGAATATTTCATATTGATATTTAATTTACTCTGATGTTGTAGATATTATTACGCAGTTTAGCAAGTTAATTTACGAATTGTTACGAATTCTGTGAAAAGAAAATACGAAATATTTAAATCTGACCGATTATCCTATCATGCTACATATGTTTATGAAAAAACTCATGCGATATTTAACAATGAATAAACTCGTTAGAAATAAAATATCCTCTCTTTACTACCGATTTTGTAATTGAATAATTCTCTCTAACGAACAAATTATTTCCACAAATTTTAACATTAAAAATAATTTTATATGGAATATTTCATATTGATATTTAATTTACTCTGATGTTGTAGATATTATTACGCAGTTTAGCAAGTTAATTTACGAATTGTTACGAATTCTGTGAAAAGAAAATACGAAATATTTAAATCTGACCGATTATCCTATCATGCTACATATGTTTATGAAAAAACTCATGCGATATTTAACAATGAATAAACTCGTTAGAAATAAAATATCCTCTCTTTACTACCGATTTTGTAATTGAATAATTCTCTCTAACGAACAAATTATTTCCACAAATTTTAACATTAAAAATAATTTTATACGGAAGATTTCATACTGATATTTAATTTACTCTGATGTTGTGGGTATTATTACGCAGTTTAGCAAGTAAATTTATGAATTGTAATTATGTTCTACGGAACGAATGCGAAATATTTAAGTCTGAACGATTATTCGATCATACTGAAGATAATACATATGTTTATAAAAAAAAATCCTTCAAAAATTTAATAATGAAAACATTTATGGGAAATAAAATGACCTCTTTTTTTCTATCGATTTTGTATTGCTTAAAGGAATTAAAAATATTCTTGAATGATATATTTCGTTTAGATCCGAGCAGAGATATATTTCAAAACATGATTTCATTTTCCATGCTTTAAAGCAGAGTTTAACAGAAAAGAAAAAAAGACTTTAGAAAAAAATTGCTCTAACTTGTGTGACTGTTTAAGTCATTCGTAAATGGTCCATACACTTATCATGATTGAATGCGAATTCTTAATTGCAAAACTTCTAGTAATTATAATCAAGAAGGTTCTTACAGTTTTTATTAGTTTAAAGAAAATATAAAGAAAAATAAATTTATAAATGAAAACAATCCATGCATAACTCTAAACACAAGCTATTTTTAATCACTTTTTTGCTAGAACCGGATTTTTTTTTGGTATAAAAACTGACATTATTTCATGTTTTTAGTATATACAAATATATTATAAAAATTTTAAGTTAAATTTATATTTAAATTTGTAGAATCACTTTAGCCATAAGAAGTTCCTTTAAAAATTATTTTTTGAAAGATTTTTTTAAATCTTTATGAAACATTTTTGAATACTATTGGTAGAATGAAAAAACAGAATAATAAAAAGGAATTAGTAGAATCTTTTTTCTCATTTAAAAGCTGATTAATTTACAATTATACAGCAGTAGTTTGCAAGTAGATAGACTAACTGAGCAATCATTCTATTTTGAAAGCAAGACAATTTAACAATCGTGAAAAGAATTTAATTTAATAATGCAATATTTTCGAATTTTTGATAAAAATATCTATTTAGAACGTTTGCAATATTTTTTAATATTCCAATACTATATCAATAATTTTTTTCTCCTTTAAAAGCATATTAATTTAAAATTATACAGCAATAGACTGCTAGTCGATAGACTAATTGAGCAATCAATTTATTTTGAAAGCAAGAAAATTTAACAATCATGAAAGCAGTCTAACTTGATAACGCCATATTTTCGAATTTTTCATGAAAAATATCTGTTTAGAACATTTGCAATAAAAATCTATTACCTCTCATGTAAGGAATGAATTGAGACGTAGAATTTGATTCTTTTCGAGCAATCTCAATTGGAATTGTGTAACAAGAATTCATTAAATGTGTCAATGCATTATGAATTACCAAGGGTCTGAAGTAATAAGAAAGAAAATACACATACACAAAGTGTCGAACACTGTGGTGACAGGTAATAATATCTATTTCCTATACCTTCCGTCAACCCCTAGTAGAAAATCCTCCCCAAATCGCAATTATCCTTCGTTGAAGCTAAGATGTGGAATCCATAAGCACCTTAGCTCGTAGCCCAGCAATAAAATGTCGGTGGTAAGGCGATTACCAGGGAAGAAGCAATCGCTGTTGCCAACGCTTGGAGGGAAAAATAACAACGGCGGGTACCATCAAAATGGTAGGTGGATTAAGACATGGCTGTGGTGATGAGGACGGGAATTTTTTTTCTTCTTCTTTTTTTCTCTTCAATGCTTTCGAAGAAAAGGAACGAATGAAGTGAAAATGAAACAGGTGTATACTATTACTCCCCTGAACATGCCAAGCGATTGCTGGATGGGTGGTTTCCAAAGCGTCTAGGAGTAAAAACGGGTGGTTTCGGCAACCGAAGTCTTCGACCCTTTTAATATGTCCAGGTAAAGGAAAGCAATATAGCATTCCACGCATTTTAGCACTCAGTCCTTTGATATTGAAAAAAACTAAGGATGGAGGTTATCGTTATTGCCTCTGGACAAAATACAGGAAGTGGAGAGAGCATAAATTTAAAGTGAAAAAGTTTAACAGAAAACTGAGTGAGCAAAACAGAAAAAGAAAGTATGGTATATATATGTAGAAAGTTCAGATAGTTAGCTCATCAATAAATCCTCACATAATCTCGGAATGATTTTTTAAAATTTTAATTAATCAAAGATGATAAAAAATTCTGCTTTTCTTCATGCTATCTTCCAAAATATTACAGCTTGGAAATGGCGTTCACACCATTTTATAGTTCAAAAGATTATCCTTTTAATGACACCAATTTAATTACAGTGCAATTTTTAAATGAGTAAAAACGGGTGGTTTCGGCAACTGACGCCTTCGACCCATTTAATATGTCTAGGTAAAGGAAAGCAATATAGCATTCCACGCAATTAGTGCTCAGTCCTTTGATATTGAAAAAACTAAAGACTGAGGTTATCGTTATTGCTCTAGACAAAATACAGGCAGTGGAGAAAGCATAAATTTAAAGTGGAAAATCTTAATAGAAAACTGAGTGAGCATAGAACTGAGTGTGTGTGTGTGTGTGTGTGTGTGTGTGTGTGTGTGTGTGTGTGTGTGTGTGTGTGATGATATTTTAATATATAATTTAATCAAAATTAATTTCCTAAATTTTTGCCTAATTCGGCCCATGTCGGGGTCTTTCTAAAGTGTTCTCTTGTTTCCTGATCCCATTCCACTTTTTCTGTTTAATTAATTTAACTGAAGCTTTGTATAAATGATGCGCCATCAGTTCCACGTGCCGAGTGAAAATGATCTCTCCAGTGCCCATGTCAGGGTCAACACGTGTATTGAATCGACACGTGGCGGAAATCTCATGTTATATAAGACCAGGGATAAAATGTTAATGGGCTTTTAACTTTTTTCACTCTGTCTTTCTGTGTTGTGCTTGTGTGCTCTTCGCTTCTGCTTGTAGATAATGCGTGCATCTCCAAAATGAAATAAAACGACGTCAAGAAATCGAAAGTATCTTCACTGTCTTCGAAACTGATTTCTGATCAAAAATTTATGCTTACATGTGTGTGTGTGTGTGTGTGTGTGTGTGTGTGTAGAAAGTTCAGATAACTAGGTCAGGGATGAATCCTGGAGAGATCTCGGAGGGATTTTTAAAAATTTTTATTATGAAATGAAGAGAGCATCAATTTAAAGTGGAAACGCTTAACAGAAAACTCAGTGAGCTGAACGGAGAAAGAAAGCATGGTATATACATGTAAAAGGTTCAGAAAACTAGCTCAGCGATGAACCCTCGTGCATTCTCGGAGTGATTTTTTTAAATTTTAATTAATCAAGGATGAAAGAAAAATTCTGCGTTTTCGCGTCATAACTTCCAAAATATTAGAGCATAAAAATGATGTTCACACCAGTTTATCATACAGAAATTATCTTTTTAATGACACCAATTTAATTGCAGTATAATTTTTTTTATCTATGTTTAATTAATTGTGAAAAAAAATTACATATTACAACAATACATTTGCTTGTTGGAGTGAAAATCAAATAGTTTTGATTATTGCTACATAAATTTCATTCTGTACTTTTCTTCCATTGTTCGTGATGAAGTTATGAATATGTAGCTTATTTTTCATCATCAAATAGATTTCTGTATAAACCATGTTCTTAAGAAAAGTTTTGAAATTTTGTTGTACTTACAGTTCAGGTTTAACTTCAGAGCCAAGTAATGATGAAGGATCTTTTACTTTCCTCGATTTTTAAGCAATGTCTTTCTTTCTTGTAACATAATTGGATGAATAAAGATATTGACAAAAATTAGGGAAATATGCATACAATGAAAAAAACGTTATGAGGTTTTGTTTTTAAAACAGTATGAGTCACATGCCTATTCCATTTTAAGTTTAAAAATAATTACCTGGGGAAACCATTAAGACCCAATGGTTGGTAAATCCCGGTGAACCAATTGATCTCTAAAAGTGACTAGCGTAAAATAAAAGGTTAATTTTCGAAAGTCAAGAATTTGAATCTATAAAAATTTTATTTATTGTTTGCCATCTGTACTTCACCTTCTGCATTCTATACTTTTTCCAAAGATAGATTACATATATTTTAACTAAAAACCTTTGTTGTTGTTTCACTACCGAATGCAAAAAGCTGTATTATTTGCTGTGCAACTTGTCACTCAGAAATTTAGACATTTACTTTTAGAAATTAATGAATTGACACTGGAAATAATATATTTTTTAATGTGCAGAGATTTGTGTGAAGTTTAATAATTACTTAAAGCAACTAAATAGCATTTTGAGGATATGATGCAAAAGTTAATTGCGTCCTCGCAAAATAAAGAAGAAAATTTTCAGCATTTTTGTAAGCAGAAAAAAAATCAGAACGTATAAATGGGTAAATTATATTTTGTTTCAGACCTTTGAATAGACCAGATAGGATAAATTCGTCGTGATAACTTCAATATACATAATGAATTGTTTGAATATGGTTTGATTCTTTGTGCCATATTGTTCTTTCCATCATTTTTGTGAATAAAAATAGATTTTTTAAATTTAAAGTTACAAAGATATTTTTTATTGTTTGGTTCTAAATATTATCTGATTTCTACCTTACATACCATCAATCCAGTGTAAATAAGTAATAAGGCCCATTCAGAAAGTCGGTATCCAACATTAAAAAATTGATTGAAATTATTGAAAAGGGTTTAAATAATTTGAAATAAAATTTAAAAGGCATAAGTCATTCAAAGCCACTGGATTTACGAACATGGCAAAGATATTTATAAATTCAGCGCTTATAGATTGTACTCAAAACAGCACAGTAAAGCATTTCAAGCAAGTATATATAGACAAGGTTAAATTAAATTTAACCTTGTTTTTAAAAATTAGATGTTTTCTACTCACTTAAATTTAACCTTAAAGAAGCACTTTAAGTTCTGCGTTATACGGATTCCCACGCCTCTCAGGATCTAATAGCTGTAGTTTTAAATGTCTTAAACTGTTGTTGAAGAAACACTGTTGTTTCAGTTTCAGTTTCTTTCCCTAAACACCGCTTTTTCTTTCACTTCCTTCTTACTTTAATATTCTTAATAAAGACATAGTTTCTTCGCCAAGTTTCTCTCCAATACTTCGGATTCACTCCCAATAATATTTGAAAATATATTTAAGATTCATAGTAAATCCTTCCAATTTACAATAAACTGAGTGGATAACGACTCCATTTTTTCAAGACTATACAACACAATCTCCGTTAATCTAGAGTTATAAATGTGTGGCTACGGTCCAACGTATTTCGACGCCATCGATTACTTCTAAAAATGCCATTTTCAGATCAATCTTCTGGACCTACTAAAAATATCTCCGAAGAATAAATTCATCTTTAATTCTGTAAACTCCAAGTTTAAAATAAACTGGTTTTTGGTTTTCCATCCCGATGCATTTTCTTCAAGATAACTTATATATATATATATATATATATATATATATATATATATAAGTCATTTCATTCGAACTGGAAGAAATTCATGAAAATATATAGTCTCGAAACAGTGTAGAGGAAGATTCAGGAACTGATTCTGAAGATTTCAGTATAAATGAATCTTTCTCAAAAAACTTAAATGTGTAATTCTTTTATTTATTTATTTCATTTCAATACTATTTACATTATATGTGTAATTCTTTTATTTATTTATTTATTTTATTTTATTATTATTTGCATTATATCTGTAATTCTTTTGTTTATTTATTTCATTTCAATAGAATTTGCATTATATGTGTACTTATTTTAGTTATTTATTTCATTTCAATAGTATTTGCATTTTATGTGTTAAATCTTTTATTTATTTATTTCATTTCAATAGTATTTGCATGATATATATGTCTTTTGTTTATTTATTTCATTTCAAAAGTATTTGCATGATATATATGTCTTTTGTTTATTTATTTCATTTCAATAGTATTTATATGCAGTGACTCATATATTATTAAAGGTAAGTAGGACTTTTTCAAACGCAGGTTATTGTTGAATCTGTAAATTTGAAGCATTGTTGCAAAATACAGATAATAACATAGAGCTATTTCCTAACAGAAGGAAGACAAAAAGAATGCAAACCAGGGAATTCACATCTTCTGGAATTCTCTTTTGAACTGTGAAAGAAATGATGAAGTTCTGCTCAATTGCAGTAGAAATTATCACTCTCATATGCTTTATATTCTAAATAACACTTCATTTAACATCGAATTTTTTTTCATTCCCAGCTCAGAAGTCTGAATAATTATATAATACGCATTTGAATCTCAACTTACTCATTTTTATATAAAAGCTAGAAAATTCAGCATTAATTTTCTATAACATCAATTTTTAACAGTTTCCAATTTACCAAAAGATTGTTTTCAAACATACATGCATTTAAGGTAGGCACCGCAAAAATTTTCTGTTATAAAATATTCTTTCAAGTAATACGAATTTGATAAGCATTCACTCCATAAAAGTTGCTTTACAATTTTAATAAATTTTCTCAATTAATTTCCTCTGCATGTTGGAACGAATAACATTTGCTTTTCCAATCGAAGTAATTAACTAATGGAAATACATATTTTTTTCAAATTGTTTGAGTTATGACACAAATTGCAACATTAGTCATTTGAGATAGATACGACGTAAATGCAGCAAGCTGTCTTATAAGAATTATGTGGATTTTTTTCCAAGTTCTTATATGTCTATTTCTTCTCATAGTTGAATTAAAAAAAAAAAAAAAAAAAAAAAAAAAAAAAAAAAAAACTTTGCCTGAATACATTGCGCATCGTACACCTTTTTCTTTAAAAAGTTAAATTATTATTCATTTCATAAAAATTAGCAATTACGAAAGATTAAATCGTGGCCTTGTGATAAACTGCTAAATAAAATGAAATTTATCGCAAATATATTCGAATCTTATGAAAGATATCACAGATAAACTGTGATGAATACCTGTGATTAAGAATGCAAATGAATATTTCTATATTCTTAAACTCATTCCAATTTTGAACTGCCCAAATAAATGCCTAATGTCTCATCGTAGGTGTTAAAGTCCCATTCTACACAGAACACATCTGTACAGCCCTGTATAACGGCTTCGATAAGAAAAATCAATGCGGGCAGGCCCAGCCATTGTTGCAAAATCAAAATGGCACGCTATAAAGCCATTCATTCTGAAAGATTGCAGAACTGCCTTTTTCCAAGCGCCTTTGTAACGACTTTTTGTCTGTTCTTTGCTAAGAATCTCAAGTAGGTGGGATTTCTTCCTTTTATTGTTCTGTTTTATCTGACTTATCAATAGAGTTGTCAACTCTCATGAGGATAATATCAGAAATACTTTTTATTGCGTAAATGCTGTAAAAACAATCTTTGTCCGCAATATTTTATTATTTAGGCAAGTTATCAGCCGTGTGATCTTAGCAAGTTTCTTTAGTATTAATATCTACTATCTTAATGTTATCTCGATTTTAAATGTACCTTAACGACCATATTTTTTATAGATAAACGTTCACATTAAACTTGAAAAACCGAGTGACAGAATATTTCAAAAGATTTATTTCATTTGTCCTGAAGGTGTGCATCCGCCCTTTAAATGTAGCCTTAATTTTCCCAAGATATTTATCGTTGTACTTTATTTCATTTTGAGATAATAAAAAAGACGTTAACATAATATAAAATAAATTTCATATTGTAATTTTTTATAATTATTGTCCGTATGAGTTAGTAGAAACATTTCCGAATAAAATACTCGGTCCTTATTTTATAAAAATTGATATCTTCAGACAGATTAAATACAATTATAGAAACAAATAAAATTCAGGGCTATAGAAGATTAAAGGCAGCTATAGAAACAGGCTAAATCTAGCTATAGACTTAAATACTCAAATGATATATATTATATATAAATGGTAGGTACAATCTCAGGCACACTGGGTATAAAAAGCAGATAATGTATGAATATGCATTCAGTGTTAAATCGCAGACTTAAATGACATTTAACATATATAAATGGTAGGTGTAATTTGAGGCACACTGGGTATATAAAGCAGATAATGTATATATATGCATTAAGTGTTAAATCGCAGGTCAAATGGCATCTATCATATATAAATGGTAGGTGCAATCTGAATCACACTGTTTTGGATATATAAAGCAGATAATATATGAATATGCATTCGGAGTTTGATCATAAAGTGAGATCTGCTGAAGAAATTATAAAAATTAAGTAAAGAATAGCTTTGACCAGTATCTAACAAACACTTTTGCCAATCAGCTAGTTCACCATGATTATTAGTTGCGAAACCTTTTAATAAAATCTTTTATCATAGCTTAGTTATAGTGCACCCTTCAGAAAGGCATTTTTAAACTTCAAATTTTGATAAACATTTAACTGGTAATATTGCAGAAGTCTCCTATATTCAGTACCTTCTTAATTCTCTACCATCCAAGCAAATATTTTAATTTGAATTGAAATTGAGAATTAATTAATTTCAGAAAATCCCCAAAAAATTGCTCATTGAATTGAAACAGGGTCAGAAAAAATAATGAAATTAAGTAGAATCATATACAACTGAAATTTTGTCTGTGCCAATGATTATGCTTCATAATTTATGTAAAATCTTAAAAGATTTTCGTTTATTAGAAAGTGTCATTGTGATATAATAAGAAAGAAAACTTCAAGTTGAAGGATAAATAATGTATAACAGAGAAAGTAGCATTGCTCAAAAACTGATAAACGTATAAAAGTTTTTCATCGTTGCTTATTTCTGAAATTAAACTTTAATTATAATTTAAAATGATAAATGCACTAAATAGTAAGAAGTATTGATGCAAAATATACTTAAAATATTTTTAACTGTATCCAAGAAACTACAAAATTTGTTTAACAGTTAAAAGGATGTCAAACCATTGAGGATTTTAATGACGTAATCAGCTATAATAATTTCATTATTATTTTTATTGAACTTAGCTTTTAACGAATCCTAATATTGAAATTAATTTACATACAACCACGAAAATATAAATGACTCATTTTGAATGTTTAGAAAGAATTCGATTCAACTCTCAAAAATTAAAAAAACGCAAATTAAGACAAATATATAGTGGCAAAAACTATATTACTGTCTGGAATGTGATAGATAACACAGCTATTTTTTTAAAATATTTTTAGAAAGCAGTACTTCATGAATATTTATAATTTTTAAGTAAGAAGGTTTCAAGAAAATCAATTATATTAATGTTTTGAATGAGATATAAAATTCCTAGTTATTCCGGGATGATAATATTACTTTAACCCTTTGCGGTCGACGATTAATTTAACATTTCATTCCAAGATCTCGCCAATTAAAAGAGTTAAAATGTTACAAAAGAATAATGCTATACCGATACGAGTTACCGACATACGAGTTATGAAAGAATAATGTTATGTCGAGTACAACTCAACACACGAGAGGAAAGGATTAAAGAATTCGAATACGGGTCTCCAGTTTCCCTGCTTTACTATATATTTAATAAACTTTAATCATTGTTGAAATAAACTGAAGGATACAAATGTTCTATACTGGGTATCATATGTTTATCAAATGTAATGTATTAATTAGAATGCCATTTTCTTCTATTAGCTTTCATAATGGAACAAATTCTATGGTGAGAAACATTGAAAGTGAGCTTTTAAATGCATGTAGTTTTTAAAATATTTCTTTCATTGTATGTATACATCTACCTTGCATAAAAGAATATCAGTGAAATTAATGAAAATACGCTTTTGATATATGCCACTGTTACCAAACCATTCTTTGCTATGTTGATATGATATCCAGTATTACTGCATTTCTGCCAATTGTTATCATAAAAATTGATAATAATTAGAGCAAATGCAGTATTTTTTTAATATTTATTTTAAATATATGCTTCGTATTTCGATTATTGAGTTCGCAAATTCAATAATTTAAATTACTTTTTATTAGGAACTCTATAAGCATTATTTAATAATAGAAAGTTATTGAGGAAACTCTCTTAAATATTTAACTACGTTTTCCATTCCGACTTTTAATCAAACATTTACTAATAAAAAAGGATAAAAATTATTATCTATATAAAATTATCCATATTATGCGTAGGGGAGTGGTCATGGTATATACGTTTCAACGATTACTTTAAGATAACGACCATAAGAAAATTTAGTCCTGCGCTTTATATAAAAGTCAATTTATTGAAAATTTAACACACGATTGAATCCCAAATAGTCCTTTGTTGTAGTCTCGAGATAGTATTTAGTCTATAGGACATCAATGTTGCCGAATTCAATAATAAAATTAGTCAAGAAGCATATACGAAATTACTAGAAGTTAAAAGTAAAACATGCTTCCATCTAATTATATCAGAAGAAAATGAAGCAGTGAAATACGAAATCCAGATCGTTTGTATTCTAGTCACCAGGTTGAATGGAACCCGCTCCACTTAATTGAGCTATCATTCGGACAAATACTGTATTATTCAACACCCAATAAATGCAGGGATTGAGACACAACGATGCCTCTAATTATTACGGACCTCGAATTATCACACGCTGATAAAAATCACAAAGATAAATATTTAACTTGTTTCCCCCTTGTTTGAGAAATTCCTACCCAGATTTAACCGCGCTACTATAAATCAGTCATTAACATGAAGGAATATCTAAATAAAATGAATAACCTTATATATTCTAGATATCTGAAAGCAGAGTCACATAAGAGGTTAGATTTTGCATTCTGTTTAGATTATATTTCGAAAACTAGATGGCGTTGTTAGATGTTTTCATTATAAATTCACTCCGCTTGTGCGACTGATATTAAATTGTTTTATGGTACATAAAAAAGAAAAGGCTGATTTTGACGAATTATTTTTCTTCTTTTGTTTTCACTTGATTTTCAATTTATTCAAAAGTGAAAATGTGTTGAAATAAGTAAAATAAAGTAAGAAAATAAGAATATTGTGTTGACTGGAACCTTAATAATAAATGGCTGGAACCTTTGCTATTGGTTTCTTTATTGTTTCACCCATATCACACAATCAATAAAGAAATAGGAAATCATATATCTTCAGGTAATCTGAATTTCGAAGATGTTTCATAGTAAATTATTTGCTTGCTAAGATATATTCTTCATGTTGTGATTTATTTGCTGGCAATAGAGGTTAAACTGATTGTTCCAGCGCCTTTTATTTACCGATTATTTTTAAAGAACAATGCAACTTTATAATAATATAATAATAACAAACAATCCATAAATCTGCCCTTTCCAATCCCATTCTATACCTACACTTAAAAATGAATTTATTTTTTAATTAAATAAGTATGTGCAAAATTATATCAAAAACATACCTTTCAAATTCAAAAATTATCTTTACTAATAACAGAGGAGCAAGTGTGGGGGCATAAGTGTGTTATCGCTATACAGAACAGACCATTCGAACTAAAGTTACCAGATTTAACACAGATATGTTTTCACATGTTTCCTTGGAATGATTTTTAATTTAATTTAATTTTAATTCATTGAAAATGAAACGATTTCGACCTTGTTCCACTTTAACCCTCTAAAAATGCTTTCACCTGTGTATATTTGAAATTATTTGTTCATAACACCATTTTAAAATTGTGTTTTTAATGTATTTATTTAATTGTACATTTTCTAACATTTATATTACATTTTTCATTGTTTTTGACAATTTAAAAAAAAATATTTTTTGTATAGTTTTCAAAAATAGCTACCATCGTTGAACTGAAATTTAAACCTTTCATTGTTTCACTAAAGATTTAACTCAGAGGTTCCCAAACTTTTTTTTCTCGTGGACCACTTTCAAAGTTTTACTATTTTCGATAGACCCCCTGCTGCTACATTTCTGCTGTATTCCCAAAACTCCTAAAAAATATTACCCTAAATTGGGGGTGTTAAGAAGAAAAAAAAAGTAGCACATTTTCTTGCGTCCTATTTATTAAAATAATACTTGTGGTTATGCAAAATTATAAACATTTATTATTACAAACAATCAACAATTGACAAAAAATCAACAATGAACTCTGAAATGTAAATCAACAATAAAAAATAGTCATACTTTTAATGAGACGGATGTACTTGACGAATTAACAGCAAATTATCAATATTTGGCTTCAGTTTTGTAAGAAATAATCTCAAATCTCCCCCTTCTGTGATGCTCAATCTACTCCTTTTTTTTAATAGGTTGGTAACGGCGCTAAAACTTCTTTCGACAAGATATGACGAGGGAAACGCTATCAAAAATTTTCTCGCAATTTCCCACAGCCCAGGATATTTTTCGGGGATTTCTGCCTGCAGCCAAAGTGTTTGATAGCCTTTTTTAAATTTCACCTTCAGTTCCTCGTTGGTGCTGAGCTCAAGTAGCTCCTCTTGTAATACCACATTCGCCTCTTCCGTTTCATCAAATGGGGTTATGATCCATGGTGGTATTTCCATCGTCAGAATATCTTCAAATCTATTTTTGAAGTCATCATGCAGGTATTTAAATGTTGAGCGTATGTCTGAATATCCTCATCAAGACATTCTATCTGTGACAAGTGCGGAAACTGGGGGAATTCGCGCAGACTAATATTTTGCTTCATTAATTTCAATTTACCAAGAAAAGCCGAAATTGCACCCTTTGTTTTTATTAAATTAAGGCTGTCCCCTTGTAACTGCAAGTTAACGTCATTGAATTTTATGAACAAATCTGTTAAGTACGCAATGTCCGCTTTATATTTGATCAGATTTTCTTTTAAATCTGGTGCTTTAGTTTCCAGACAACAAATGAGTAACGTTTTGTTCTTGGCATTCGTATTTATACTAATGTAGATTTCAAGCACAGTGCAAGTCGCATTTCATCCCTTTGCAGGTCTAAACAAGCATCCCGGACGAGCGGGCGCACGGGCGGCACTTTGCAAGACTCGACATGTGGTGTACAATTGCACTATTATCTATTGTTCTATACAATTCTGTGTTTGAAATCAATCTCGAATATTTTTGACTACCTACCTAGTGAATGATGCTACCTGCCTACGTTGATAGGTAAATCCAAGCGAAAATTTTTGTTCTTTATTATGAAAATCAGCAAGTTTTTCCTGGACCTCCACTTACAACTTGTGAACCCCTGTTTTCTTTTCACGTCTACGTGGACCCCCGTGTGGTCTCCTATGGACCCCTGGGGGTCCACCTGGACCACTTTGGGAACCTATGATTTAATTGAAGAATTTTCTTCCATTGTTTTAATTTTTTAAAAAATTATTTTGTTTAACATATGTGTAATTTACATAAGGAATGAGAAAGTGAAAGAAGAAGTTGTACTATTGTGAAATTTAATCGATTATCCGGACAGTGACGTTTTCAATTATACTATGATGTCTTGGGATTTACTTCATAAGAATGCTTCTTTTACGCCATAAACAAAACAAGTGTAAGGCTTTCGAAACAACACGGATTTTATACTTGTCACAACTTGATGCTTAAAATTGTTTTCTAAAATTGAATCATGAACATTTAGGTTATTATACATAAGAGGTTTAATTAAAAGTGCACATAATCATTATTTCCGATGGTGAGAAAAGACGACTAGTTTTTAATAAATTTAAGAACAGAAATACCTATACTTTTGGGAAATGCTATTATGTAATGCATTATGACTTAAGATATTTTAATGCTGCAATAACCACATTGTATTATTAATAATCTATAAATATTTTTCCAAAAAATTCATTGGTTCTGGACTCATGACTATAAAATTTATGAAATAAAAATAATTTTTCCCTTTTCAAGAGATATTTTCCTTCCTAAAAACAATTGGTGTGAAAGTGTTTCATTTATCATGACTAACAACGTATGAAATAAGGCAATTTTATTTTATACGTTATATTTCTTAAATTCTGTAATAGTCTTTGAGGCCATTTCTAACCAGCTGAAATGTATATAACAATTACATTTGATGTGAAAGCATTTTATTTATCATGACAAACAACGTATAAAATAACGCCATTCTATTTTATACGTTATATTTCTAAAATTCTGTAACAGTCTTTGAAGCCATTTCTAACAAACGGTTGAAATTTATAATAATTAATTAATAATGTACATATGCTTAATGGGTATTATTTTTTTTATCAAAAACAGATACTCTAATTAAATAAGTTGATTTCTTCTCTCATTTCTTTTCTATGATAACAGAGTTTTCCCATTCTATTTTAAGCGCAAAGTTGACTATTTTATTCGAGAATGTTTAAATACAAATCATCCTGTTTGGGATCATCAAAATATAGACAAGGTTATAAATACAATTATTTTTCTCATCAAGTAACTCTGTAACGATTCCAGATAAATACACACCAATGTATCAGATATGACAAAAAGTACCACTCAAATACAATCCAAGCACTCAAAACTCCCCTTTTTGTTTCAATCTGCATTTCTACTCAATAAAAGTGGACCGTGTTGTTGTTTTTCCTTCTTATTTGAGGGAGTCCTTTTTAATTCCAGCCCCATCAGTTTATTTTATGGATTTCTGTGTACTGATAAGCAGATTCTCTTAATTATTAATTCGTAATGAGAAACCGATAGAGGAAAAAGCATTCATTCAAAATACTCAGGAGATATAATGGGAATATTGATTTTGAATCAGAAGCTTCAGGTTATTTGATAAGGATTTCACCATGAATCAACATCCTTTACTCATTTGTTAGATTTTTTTCAGCCGGTTTAATAAAGGTTAGATTACATTAATTATATTTGTTCTTATTTTGAAGCTCTGTCTCTTTGTCGGAAAATCCTTTTTAATTACTGTTGGTTGTATTTGCTTTATTTCATTTCATTTTTTTAAATACAAGAAGTCACCCATACACTCATTTTTTAAATAAAAAAAGTCATTTTTCTCTTATTTTTTATATTAAAATTCACATTCAACTTTCCACACAATACAAGTATTGCACAAAATCTCAGGAATGTTTTTTTCAAAGGGAAATGAACATTCAACAATCAGTTATTTTCGCAAGAAAAAGAAAAATAATATTGTCTAAATTGAAAATAAGTTGCAACAACAGAAACATATTAAAACAGAAATAACAAAGGTGCAGAAATTCAAATGCAATATCATGAGAATCAAAAATATCCTGTTTGTACTGGAAAATATAAGTTATTTTTTCACAGTTGTATATATTGTTAAAATAAAAAAAATTAGGAATAAGGAAAAAATATTTTAAAAAATTTACTGTGAGCAAAATTTTTTAATAAAATTAATTAATTAAAGAAATGTAACTGTTTAAAAAGGTATTTTATCAATTATATATTCTATCCGAAGTAAAAAATGTATTTATTAAGGAAATTATTTAGTCGTTAATTCAAAAAAAATCACTAATACTGATGAAGCAAAAATGGAGAAAAAAAATTATTCAAACACTCTTTGTGCCGAGTACACACATACAAAAAAAATTGTAATTTGAACAAACATCATCATCATTTGTTTAATTCATGAAACTGAATGATACAAATATTACTGCTCATTTCAAATTAAATGTAGGATTTAACAAAGAAAAGAATTTATATTACTTGCATGAACTCTTTTCTGCTTTGCCAAAATTATATTTATCATACACCATTTAAAAAGAAAATCTCACAACATTAAAAAAATGACTCGTCTTGTAAACTTATTTCTTAAAAATATTTGAATGAGTTTTCAATTTTTGTCAAAAACCTTGACTAGATTTTAAGCAATACCATTCATATAATCCTGTCATTTTTAAGTAACTTCAAACAAAGAAAAATAACGATCTTCAACAAATTGTAATTTTTCCAAGTATTCAGTGTACCGTAAGAATAACAGATTTAATCTTCAGTGGCAATAAAAACCATCGCATATACTGACTTATGCTATTAAAAACAATCAGTGAATGATTTGGTTTGTCATCCTTAACACTCTTGATTTAAATGAGAAATGACATGGCGCAAAACAAAAGATACCATTAAATCCCATTATTTTTAAGGAATTGAAGTCATTGGTTACTGTTAATGGACATATATTTAAAATTGAGTCTCCAGCGATAATCTGTGATATAGTATGCTTTTAAAAATTTATTGTACTTTCTCTATTTTTAACATTTAAATCGAGACAGCTTTTGTAGAAGGACCTCTGAACAGTTCTTACAAAAATAATAGACATTTCCAAAGTCTTTTATTTATTTACAATAGACCAGATCAAGAATGGGCAAATTTTTTTAGGGGTGGACCAAAGAAAAAATGAAGACAATTTTAGTGGGGCATTATTATTTATTATAAATTTCAATAAGAATTTTTTTAAAAATTAAGAAAGTCTTTATCATTTATACCAGTGAATGAATGGGTGGTTACATTTCTAAAATTTGTATTTTGTTATAAATATATCTTTTTACTACAAATATAGCGCTTTAAAAATCTATAAAATTTAAATAATATTTTAAAATATTCAGTGGATCAATAAACCCTTCTAATCTGTCTGCAGTTTCCTACTCAGTGCACTATTTGAATAGTCATGAAAAATAATGATTATCTAAAAAAGGTACATTTATATAAGTAGGGGAGATCAGTTGTAACAATTTTTGTAGTTGTAACAATTTTTGAATGTAGTTGTAACAGTTTTTGGAAAAAGGCTTCTATTTTTAAATCCCTTTGAGATTCCTTTATTATAATTAATTTTTATAGCTTAATTATTCATTCATAATATGCATCAAAAACATTCAACAATTTTGTTGATTTTAGCAGCAGAAATATTTTTTGCAAAACTGGTAAGCTGTTATAACTTATAACAGACATGTGAGATGTAACAATAAAACAATATTTAAAATTATTTTCCCATCGTCATTATTTTATTAATTAAAATGCACTAGACATTTGGCAATTGTAATTGTTTTAAAATTGCTGGCCGAGGTGGATTATTTTTAATCTCTTGGCATCGGGATCTGATTATCACCCGATTTTCGTGAGGAACTTCCAGGTGCATCTCTGCTTCATGCTAAAACATATTTTCTGCTGGTGTGGTGTGGCAGTTTAGAAAGGGAGAACCATCCCAGGCACTATCCTCGTTATCTGAAAAGTGTTCAAAATTAGGTGGTCTATCACAAAATAATCCTAACATTGCTTCAAAACTAGATATTAGTGCAATTTACGATAACGCAATATATCATCAGAGTCGCTTCATGCTAGAGCAAAACTGTTTTTCTTTTTCAGAAACTGCATGTTAGTTCAAAACCCTCTTCTTCACACTTTTTGCCTTTATTTCCTCTTTTAGAATTTTTTGTTTCTTAAGCCTTTCATTTTCCCTCATGCCTTTTTTTCTTTTCTTATTAATTATGTCGCCACGTTTCTTTTCCATTTTCTTTTTTTAGGGGGTGCAGTTAGGAAAAGTTTTTTTTTCATTAAGTGAACCTTTGTTACACTTTTTATGTAAATGAATCCTTAGAGAGACATTTGATCTTTGAGGGTGCATGCTAATATTTAAAACAGAAAGGTCAAACTACATGAATCAAATACGAATCAAGATAATTCTAGCAAGTTGTAATGTATTGCAACTTGCCCCAAGATTTTGTTACAACTTGCCCCTCGCATGGTTTCGGGTATTTTTCTTCATTAATAAAAATATTGCGATTAAACAAAGAATGAAAACAAAGGTTCACACATTAAATTTAATACAAAGTAAAAAATTTTTTTAAAAAACTTAAAACAAAGTCAGAATAAATATTTTTGAAACGATCATCCTA
This sequence comes from Argiope bruennichi, assembly GCF_947563725.1. NCBI lineage: Eukaryota > Metazoa > Arthropoda > Arachnida > Araneae > Araneidae > Argiope > Argiope bruennichi. The sequence continues at coordinate 124,863,704 of NC_079162.1, forward strand.
TCAAAAACCAAAATTCACAAAAAATTTGCATTAACCAGCTAAAATGGAGCACATGTTCACAAATTCTCACTGACCGTTTCGATTGAGAACTAAGTGCTCATATAGTAGGGCCTCTTATAAGAATTATATTGACTGAAAATCCTGATTAAAAATTTTAAAAACCTCTGTCCTTTATTGCAACTTGCCCTGTTACAATTATCTGAAGGTTGTGGCAAAGGTAAAAATTTCTCTGATATCCATATATGCTATGATCCTCTATTTGAAGTTATCTATGTCAAGTCAAATTAATACGCCAAACTGAGTATTTTTAGAAGTCTCAACAAAAAAAAATCTATTAACCTGGTTTTGTTTGAATTGACATAATCATTAATGAAGGCTATTTTTATTCTTGGCACTGATAAATTATTATTCCAAACGACTTTTAAACCTTCGTGACAATGTTATTGATTTATCGAACGTTATTTTGAACTAAAGATGATTCATGATGGGAAAAAATAACTTTTCGACGTTTTAAAGTTTAGTTTCGGAAATGGCTGCTTAAAGATGTTAATTCACTAAAATGGGAATCTAAACAGCTGATTTTCTTCTACTTGTTATGGAAGACTTAAATTAATCTTTCGTATTCCAAACAGTCTTGATTATTCTTAGATTTATCATTTAAATTACGCAAACTTGACAATTATTCAAATCAATCGCAAAAATAAAAAAAACACAAATTTATCATATCAATATTCATTGTTACTTGAGGTATGTTACTTAATAAAGGAGAAATGCTCAATCAAGGGGCAAATATTTCACTATTTTTTAACTAAACCAAATTTGATTAGAAAATTTTCTTGTATTTGTGCATGAGAATTTTATTCGATTAAAGATTGAAATAAACCATTCAAACTGACATGTTTTCCTGGATTTCAAAAATAGCTTTAGCCATTTCATTCGATAACAATTTTCATACTTATCAATGTCTATATTTATCACCAATCACATTTTACTACTCAAATTGAAAGAAATTATAAAAAATATTCATTGTCAAATTTAAGTTTTCCGCAGTGGTGTGAATTGAAACTCTATCAGATGTCGATTTCAACTATTTCTCTTCTATAAAAATATTTATGTCACTAATGGTTTTAAGTAATGACAGCAGGATCATTACTATTATAAAACAATAGAGTACACAAAAATTCACGATATCCTATAATTAGAAATTAACTCCATAAAGGAAGAATTTATACTACTCTACTATGAGGAGAAGTACATTGCCTAATAAGTTGAAATACTTTTCTGTAGAAAAAATATATGAATATTAAAAATATTCATTATAAAAAATAAAGATAAAACAAATGCGATGAAATATTTTTTAAATATTTTAAGTACGTTTTTGTTGGAAAACTCGACTTTTAAATAACTTTTTAAATAACAACTGGAAAATTTTTAGTCAATATTTATTGCAGTTGGGAGCACTGTAACTGGATGCTGTAACTCGTGACATTGAGCTATAAAGTAACTCTATACACTTAAATTTTGTCTGTCTTCATAAATTTCAAGTAATTTAATAATAAATAATGAAAATTGATAACTAGATTTTTAACTAAATGAAGATGATTAATTAGGTATTAAGATTTTAATAAAAAAAATTTGAATAAGTAATGGTTCATTTTTGATTAAATTTAATAATAAATTTAATTAAAATTTTCTAAATTACGTTTCATACATTTTTTACTTTCGCTAATTAAGATTTATGATATCGCGGATAAATAATAAAATAACTATGGTGGGTAAGGTTAAGATAAAAATAATGCGGAAATATTATTATAGGATTTATTTTCAAAAATACTCTTATAATGTATTAAAAAAAACATTTTTGTCGACAGAAAACTTAAAACACCATATCTGGTTCTAACACATTTTGCAACTTCCTGCTAACACACGCACACGGTATTATTTTTTTGTATTCCAGTTAAACAAGTAATACTGAAATTCTTTTTTTATATATGCATTTATTTGATGACTGTAATGTATTTATAATAATCATACCTTTATGAATTAATCTTTAAAAAAATGGACGATATTAAAGAAATACATTTTAGCATTTTCTGCTAAAATGTATTAAAATATGATCAATGAATGTTGCAATGTGATGAAAAATTATCAGAACATTAAGTTATATCGATTTCTGTTCTAAAATATGAGACAGATATCCGAAACAGATGTTTATTCATTTCATTCAACTAAGCTTGTTTCATTTTCAAAATGGACATGAACCTATAGAGCGAATAAAATCCTTGCTTTCTCAGATGAAAGATTCTAGGTAAATAAATCTATCGGTACGTTTGTTTACTCTCGGAATGTATTGTTCTCTAATCTCTTTCAATTAACTCTTTTTAATAACTCAGACTGGACGGCTTCTACGAAACTGTTAACTTCGTTCTCTTCAGAAACATTTAAAGTACATGAAGTGAAGATTTTAAGCTCATTTTTCAGTGTGTAGATTATTCAAAGTATGCTTGGTTAAAGTTAAGCAATTCGGAAGAATTCAAACTCAAATCGCATTACAGATTTGTTTTATGTTTCATTTCACGGCCGGTTTCGAGTTTCTAATAGTGCTAATTAAAGAAATGGAAACAGCAAATAAATAATAATTGAATATCTGAATTTAAGCTAGATTCATCTATAATTAAAGAAATTAATTATATTATAATTAATTTAAACAAATAAAAGTCATTGAAACTGATTTTAAAGCGATTATTTGCTAATGCATTTTACTTTTTGGAAAAGCAGATTCTCAAGTTATCATTACAATATCGTATAAATTATATCAGATTAAAAATTTAAAATAACTTAATCATAAAGGTAGTCCTAATTAGCTTTATTAATGATCAAAAATATTTAATTAACTAGTGAGTTAAATCAATTAATAAAAAATTACATATCTTTAATAAAGCATTCAAACATATAAGAAATAAAGAAAATTAATTGTCACTTGGAATTAAACGCTTAATATTCAATCATAAAAGTTACAGACAACTTTTTTTTTGAAAAAAAATTATTGATTAATGTAATCTAATTGCACGGATCATCCTTAATTGGGGTTTTTCTAATTTGCGTCATTGTCAAGTATTTATCTAATTATTCTTTTCTTCTAATTCAAATTAACTAAAGGTTTGTTATTCGAGCTTTCTTCGAATCAAACAGTTAAAACTTAATTAGTCTCATTAATAAAGAACCGATTTAACAATACAACTGAATTAAATTTTAGAAGGTTTTTTTTATTTGTTCCGATACCACTAATAAAAAAATAGTGACTTAAAAATCAAAATAAGTTGTATTTATCCGAAAAGATCAACTTTACTTAAAATTCTCCGCAACTGATTTATACTGGCAATTTGTGTATTGTAGTTTGACTTATTTTCTTCATCATAGTAGTCTAGTTTTTGTGGTATAGCATTTATTAAACCATTTTTTCAATAATGCTGTGCCATTCTTTAAAATAACATAACAATATTTAAATTATTATTTTATATTTTCATTTCATTTATGCAAACGTTCGCTATAAAATGGGCATACACTGTCCATTCTTGAATTCTAAAAACCTTCGCGCTTTTGCGGATGCATCAGAATTTGTTTATTTAGTCAAAATGGGTTTGTGAGGAAAGATGAAAGGAGGAATTGTTTACATTTAACAATAAGGTGAACTTGTATTGTACATCGTCTTAGGAGGAGCAAAAACTCATAATATTGTCAGAAAAAAATACAAATTCCCGATTTAAAAAAAAAAAATTAAAAAAAAATAAAACCTTAGTATTTTTTTTTCTTTACTGTAAAGGGTTTAAACATTAAATTATAATGAACAAATGAAAGATTTAAAATTTTTATATTTAAAATTCGATAATTCACTTTTTATAAAATAATAATATATTGTGTAAATACGTTTTTTATTTGTTATTGAATTTTTAATAGCATTTTGAGATTAACAAAGGTAGATGATCTCGGTCAAGTTTAATGATATTATATAAAAAATATTCTTCTTGCCACTCCTGAAAGCTTTTTTTGCCACTTGAACTAGCTTTTATAAGCAATCAATACGTAATTTTGAGTTAAAATAAAGTTGCTTGGGCAGAAACGACACGACCCTTAATGCACATGAAAAAAAAATCTAATGGGGCTAACATTAAGGTCAAAGAATGACAAAGAATTATTTAAATGCGTTTATACTTCTGCGTCTCACTCCTTAGCGAGGTAGAATCGTCGAAAAGTGGTAGTCTCTGGATACTGAAGCGAGCAGTACATATTTTTACTGCATACTTGTTATATATTTTTAATACTTTTCACTATTTCTCGAACAAAAATTTATTATTATAACAGAACAGAAATCTAGAAGAAATATATGTTAGTTTTTTTTTTCACAGAATGCAAAATCCATAATGCTTAGACTTAGATACCGCATTGCAAATCTTTCAAAAATTTCAAAAATGTGATCTTTGTCTAAAAATAATTCTTCTGCTGTTTCAAAAAGAAATATTTTACCTAACTAAATAAGGAATTAACTAATATGTACTTGCATGGGAAAATTTCGAAAGCAGTTATTCGTGTACATTGTGTGGAATTAGAAAATAGCCTTCGCCAGTGACTGCTGATTGAAATATTCTCAAAATTAACCCCCGCTCTAACAAAAATTGGAAAGAAGGCAAGATTCGATGATGCGAAGCGGTGTACCTGTCAAAACTAGAAACGAAAAGAATAGCAGCCTTCTTTTGTAGAATGTTGTGATAAATCTTTTAAACTTAGAAACATTCTCAGTTTGAAAGAAACGTTTTCTTCGCCGAAGTGTGGGTTAGACAGGGAAAAATGATGAGGCCTCTTTTCTTCACTAGTGTCCTTCTTCTGCTAGAAGTGCTTGTAGCCAAGGCTTGACACTATCCAAAGCTGGAAGAAGAACATATAGAGCGAAATTTGCTGAGATGTTTCGAATAAAAATGCGCGTAAAATGAAAAATTCTAATTCAAGCCGATTTGTCTTTAAAATTCTCAAAAAAATTAATACTATACAGTTCATAACTCTTTGTTTTCTTTCATTTTTTTCAATGTTAAATATTCTTTTAAAACGTCCAAACAAAGTTCTCTCAAATTGATTAACGTATGCAGCATGTATTGAATGCTGTTAAAAGTGTTTGAAACTAAACAGATGATTTCTGGATATAGTTTTGAAAGATTTGTAAATTTTAAACTGAAGCGATATCTGAAAAATTAATCTATTACCTTAAAACAAAAGTCTCTTCTATATTGAGTTTTAATGGGAAATCTTGAAAAATTATCTTTCTCCAGTTGATGTTGACTAAAATCTAGCCTTCTTGTGAATAAATATGTAATAAATATATTTGATTAACTTTTTAATAAACATTCGCTGAAAAGTACTAACACTGTATTTAAGTTAATAGGTTTTAGTAGCGCTTAAGTTATGCTAATCCTTTTCTCATTTTTAATTCACGTATTTAAATTTCTCACTGTAAAGTAATTTGCTTTCGAACTGATGAATTCGAAAATAAAGCCTGAAACGAGTAGGCTAGTGATCAATATTTTCGATAAAACTTTATCATTCATTTTGAATTTTATTAGGGAGATATTTAGTAATTCTTCCAAAAGACCATCACTGCCTTTTTTTAAAAATCAGATTTTATCTATACCACCATGAGTGTTTTATCTGCTTTTTGATTATTCATTATTTTATAACTTTTTCGATTTTGCCAATTATTATCAAAATTTAAAATAAAACATTTATATTTTTTCTTCCAAAGGCAATTCTCATTTTAAACTACATAAAGAATTATTTGCGTGTAGTATCATTTACTTATCATCAATGATTTGGGTAAATCTTATACATAAAAAAATGAATAATCACTAAAATAATATTTATTATTTTCACTTCATTCAATAACTATCATTTCACTTACATATTATTATTGAAAAATAGTTACACGAAAATGTTCATTATTTTCTAGAATGTTTAAATTTCAATTTAACTACCACTGCAATTATTGCTAAATATTGCTTAACTGTACATTCTGTAACTTTTATTATTTTTTAAATTTTACCTTAAATTTCCTTTTGAAACTTGCATTGAATGAAGTACCCAAGAAAGAGAGACGAACATATGTAGGGGTAATTCCATGTGTTGGCAATTACCCCCGTACTGCAAATCAAATATTCAATTTTGCTTCATCAAACAATTACAGGAAACTTATAATCTAATTTTTTTAGTCATTCGTCGTCATTTCTATTCTAGTTCATTTACAAAGTGTGCATATCTACATCATCATCAAAAATATCATGGATAAAGAATATGAATAAAAAATTAAATATCCATAAAAATTTCATTTACAAAATAATAATTCATTTTAATTATAAAATAGTTCGCTTGATAGTTCAATAATTTATTTTTAGTAGTCGCCTATGGTTACCAGCGTGTTGGCCCAAATTACTGACTTTTTAGGCTGTTGAAAAATTAATATGGAATTCTGGACACGATGGTTAAGCTTATTTTAGCGCTCGATTAAACTTTCTGTTTGATGCCTATTCCCAACATCTTGATTTCTCTCACATCTTCGTTCCTCTAGTGAATGGAGTTTTTGATGACAGACGAGTCCTTTTCAGAGAATTTCTAATAATATTTTGCAGCTCCATTAATTCACTAAGAAAAGCGTCGTATTACCTGGTCTGTGAAAGTTTTCAGCAAAGCTGTGTGACTTTTTGTTACCATTTGATTGTTGCCATTCGACAATAAATAATAAGAGTGGTTTCTGTACCACACACGTTAACGTTTCATGTATATAACTTTTTCGATATTTTCCTTTATTGTCAAAAATGCAAAATAAAAAATAATTGTGCTCTACATTTACATAAACTGATTAATCTTCAGACTACATTCCATATAATTAAACGGGGCCGCGGTGGCCTGGTGGTAAGGTCTCGGCTTCGAAACCGGAGGGTTTCAGGCTCGTGACCCGATTCCACCGACGAACCGTCGTGTAAGGGGGTCAGTTGCACGTTAAATCCGTCATGACCAAACGTCCTCCCGCTGGTGTGGTGTGGAGCGGGGGTGCCAGCTCAGGTGTCGTCCTCGTCATCTGACCGCGGTTTAAAATTACGAGGTCCGTCCCAAAATAGCCCTTGTGTTGCTTCAAACGGGACGTTAATGTAGCCAAACCAAAACCATATAATTAAACCTTCAATTATAATTACGAACTGTTTAAAGGATAAATTTATCAATTAAAAATGTAAGTCCTTAAATTTCACTAAGTTATAATGAATAATTATTAATCAATCATGATACAATATTTGAAATCAGTAACGTTATTTTAGTGATTTTATATTTGGAAAACGCCACTTTTTGCAATCTAAACTCTAATTATTTTTGTTGTAATACATAGAAACAACAATACGGAGATCAAATATAAATTTAAAACTTCTTTTTATATAAAAAGAGCTTTTAGAAAGAAAAAAACACAATTTTTTTCTTCGTTTATTTACTACAGTATACGATTTTCTACTATAAAACTATAGTAGTAAATCTCATTCTTCACAGTACTATAGTATAATTTATAGTAATTAAACAATAACAAATCATAGTAGTATAAAATAATTTACTACTACTAATGCTGATAAATGTCGCCGAATATTTATTTTCTTTAAAAACAGCAAATAATTCAATTCACAATTAAACCAAACAAATCCTAACAATTATTCTCACACTTTTAACAATATAAACGGAGCATTATTCAATTATCTTAATTTATATTCTCCAATGCAGATGAAAGCAAATGCAGTTGTAGCATATTTATCAAATCAACGTAAGGAATACCGAATCCGCCACCACCAGCAGATATCCGATGCTTTCTACTCTAATTTAATCTGTGTCACAATGCATTTAGAATGATTCGATACTGTTTAATTGCTCCAATTGTTGAATTCTAACTAAACAAGCGGTATTTTAAATTCCGCCGTGCGCGGATCCCTTTCCTGATATTAATATTTCTGTTTATAGGGGAATCCTTATCTAATGCATGGATTACAATATCTGAGATAGAACCTCTAATTAGAACGCTACTCATATCGCATTAAGACAATTAGATGTGACCAATTGGTTGGAGCCTAATGCTTTGCGGTTAAAGGAGAATTGATTGGACTCATTTCGGGATGATAGAAAGTCGTTTCTGGCAGTTGCGCCAGTTTTATTTCACACGGATACAGAAAACAAGTTATTTTCTATCTACAAAACGATTAAAGTATTTGAAGTAAAATACATTTTTCTGGTAGTTTATTTTTTCAAATATTGTAAAACTAGTTTAAAAACTTGTCGAAATCTTCTGTTTCGGTTAGAAAAAAAGGCCATTTTTTTAACGGACATGTGATAATATTGTTTAATCTCATAGAATTTTATTTCGTCTGCGTGGAAGGAAGGAAAAAAATATTTAACTTCGTTTTTTTCGACCGTCTTTATTAACCAGTTAACTGTTTCAAGCTCTTCGAAAAATGCGTATCTAAATTGTGTTTCCTGATTAATTATTTGTTAATTGTAACTCCTGTGTAAAATGTACTTGTGCCTCCTAATTTATTATTACTCCTGACAAATAAAGTCATAATGAAAAATGTTGTACTTTTTCGAGGACGAGTATTCTCGCCAAAAACGTTAACTGGTAAATCTGAAGTTATTTTTTTTTTATAATTCCTCCAATGAAGCTATTTTTATCATGTTGAACAAAATAAAATAAAAAGTGTGTGATTATTTAAATGTTATTAAGTTTTTGAATTCAATTAATCAAAAAAGCGAAGGGAGTCTTTTATAAGCATAAAAATGAAATGAATAATATTAAAAACAAACATCAATAGCAATGCGATCAAAAATGTTTTTGATATTGATTTGCTACATTTTTTACAGTTATTTATTTTTAACAAAGGATTTTTCGAAATAACCAAAGCGCTCACCATTAAAGATCATTTTTTTTCCTTAAATATTTTCGCTATCATGAAGATCAGCTAAATACTGCCTAAAAACTGATACAAAAACAAAGAATTTATTAATAAATTTTTAAACATTTGATTTAAAATTTTTAAACATACTAAAGTTTTTCTTGCAAATTAAATTGTAAGTTTTGCTTCTTAGTTTGAACCATGCTTAGCTGTTAAAAGAGGGTATTCATTGGCTTAATAGATGGGTATCCAGTAGTAACTGATAAATACATAATGTAATACTTAGTATCTGGGTAACTAGTAGTATTTGATAAATATATAATGTAACACTTGGTATCTGGGTAACTAGTAATATCTAAGAAGTATATAATGTAACACTTAGTATCTGGGTAACCAGTAGTTTCTGAGCAATATATGATGTAACAATTAGTATCTGGTATCTTAATATTCTTAAATTTCCCGTACTTTAATATATCCTATTGCGTACTGAGTCTATTTATGTCCTTAAGTTGATATGGGAATGAAATCTGCAAAATTCTCGTTGTGGTAAATTGCTAAAATTAAGAGATTACGAATCACAAAATTAAGAGAAAAGTTAGCATTGTATTTCCTTTGACTTCAAAATGGAACATAAAACATAAACTCAAGTAATCATTGTGGTTTTTAAAAAAATGAAGTTTTTGGAAAGAGACAATCGCTTACGTCACTTGCTCAAATTTTTATTTGGTACAAATTTAAACTTTTAAAAATCCAGAGTACATGTTCTAATCGAGAAAAATACATTCGAAAGTATTCATGGTATTAAGAATTTTAAAGATTCGAAAGTTCGCGTAACAGTGTTTGTTTCAACATAGCTCTTGCATACTTGTCAGCAGTGTTTTTGTTTCCAAAACTCGTGTTCAGAAAAGAAAACCAGCAGCATTATAGCGTTGAAACCATTATAATATCATAACAGCGCTCAAATATATTTCATCCTTCAGTATTCTGTCAGCAGCCACATTGGCTTTTACATTTCAGAGATTTTAAATTGTCAAGATGAATACAAAAACCAAACAACAGTCCTGGTCTCGCTTCATGCGATTTCTGGCTTTTCTCGACTTGAAAGAAAGAATTATGCGGTTGTAAATTAGAAAACACCGGAGGACCCAGTTCAAGTCTTTCTACACTTAAGAAAATAAATATTCAAGAAATTTGAGGTTACCAATTGCGAAGATGTGTTTGTAAAAAATTTGCATGTTGGTATAATTAGAATAAAAAAGAGCTAACGAATACTTTCTGTAACTTTACTAGTAAAATATACCATTATTATTTAATTCCAGTATTTCATTCAATCATCTTTATCCCTTTTTTTGTTGCTGTTGTTGTGACTTATGGCACTTTACAAGCACGCTGTTAGTTATCTGTCAGCGATTTAAGCCGAGTGAGCGTCTCTCTTTTTCTTTTTTTTTAGTAAAGCCAGATAGGGCCAAGAGTACGACTTAGCTACTTCATGAGTCACCTTCGCTTACACAACCCCTTTTTACAGCGGGGCACATTCACACACTTCACAGATAGAACACAGAAGAAGAGCAACCATTCCCGAACCGGGATCCCCCATATCACGGGGAAGAAGCGCTACCCTTATGCCAGAACACCGGCCATCTCCTTTTTTACATAGCTTATACTGTAACATTACCTAGGAAAAGGCTCAAAATAAGACTAATTGGGTATTAAGAGTTTTAGAATGGAACTGGAGATACGAGAAATGGATTTGAGTTAGAAGTTTTGCAACCGAAGAATTGATGTGAGTGATTAAAGGAGTGAAAGAAAGTCGTCACTTGAGAAGAAATAAGCCCATTTTAAGAGTCCTTTTCTTTCCAGTAATTATCTTTCCATTTCATTTTTACTTGCAAAATAACACAAAATAATTAGCATGAACTCTCTCAGAAGGCTTGTCAAATTTTACAATGGTGTAGAATGTATATAAAAAGAAACTATTAAATGTAGATCCAAGATAATAAATGCAAATTTAGTTTATTAACGCCTTGACCTCCGATTTTACTTAATTTCCTAATTAGATGACACATCCTACTTGGGACATTTATAATTACTTCAATTCTTATAGTAATATAAAGACATTTGAGATATTTTAGGGTTTAAAGTGATTTTTGTATTTTAAATTATTTAAAACTTTAACATAATTGCAGATTTAAAATTAAAAATTCAGTAATTCGATGCGCGAGTTAAACTCGTCATTGTATGCGAAGGGGTTAATATCGTATTAACAAATTAAAATATTTAGATCTTGTGGCATTCTGTACAGTAATTCTGAAAGGCAATCTGTACAGTAATACAGAGTCACAATATACAGAGTGTTTTCATTTTTTTAACTGTTGGAAATAATTAGATACTGAAAATTTCAAATAAGTCAGAAGTATTTACATTAAAACATATCATTATTTTTTAATTAATGAAAAAACCGGTTTGCCTTTGATCTTTAAAATATTTTTTTTATGTGAAAGATTTAGATTTAGTTATAAAAAGTCAGTACCAACATTAAATATCAAAATTTAATTAAAAACATTTCTCATTAAATTAAATCAGTATAAAAAATACAGAAGGTCTTTAATTAATAATTTTATTAACAGAATTTTTCATTTCTTTCTTTCAAATATACAAAATTATTCAATGCTTCAATAATTTTATTGATACAGAAATTAAAAAATTGGAATTTCATAATGATTAATGATATTAAATATCCGAGTTGGAAAAAAATAGAAAGCCAATTCAGAATTTCTACATAAAAAGACCAAGAAAAAACTCTAAATTAATCTTTTAATTATTTCGTCAGATAACAAAAATTAAGAAAAAATCGTTTATATATTTTTATTTTTATTTATTATTATTATTATGATTGTTTTTGTTTCTCAAGAAATCTTAAATGCGGTGTTTTTTTTTTCATTTTTAAATTGTAATGATTTTTATAATAATATTGTTGCAATTGTAAATTATTTGCTCAAAAATATTTGACATTTATGATATAGCACAGAAATCAATTATATTTTAAGTGAATAATTTTCCTTTGCTATAACACTCAGTGCCAACTTACTTTTCTTAATCTTTGTATTAAAAGCGAATCCCTCTTACTGGACTCTTTCACACATAATTAATTTGACAATTTCTTTCGAGCCGTATATAATAATAAAATGTAATCCAATATAAAAAGTCGTCGGATTAAATATGCTTAAGACTAAATTAAGAGGTCATTATTGTAATACTGACTCTACTTTCTCTTCCTACTGAGTGACATTCATGATCATTACTGATAAAGAAACTAAATATTTGTTAAATATCATTACAAGCCGTCAACATAGCTTTCTTTCTGATTCAATGCATTTATTTTCTGCATTCATGACTAAATTAATAAGCAATCATTACAATACTGATTCTACTTTCACTTCCCACTGAAAATGAGTCACATTCATTTCAGTGTTTAGTTCCTTTATGATCATTCGAGGCATTCATGATCATAAAGAAACTAAATATTTGCTAAATATTATTACAAGCTGTCATTATAGGTTTTATTTTGATTAAAATGCATTTATTTTGTAATATATTTTCAAGATTTCCAGTAATTAATCTAAAATTTTTAAAAATGTATCATGTCAACTCTTTTGCAACTTAATATTTATAAAAGATCTTCTAAAGAATTTCTAGGGAAAACTGTTAATCTTGAAATCCTCGAAATCTCATTCATTTTCCTCTCATCTCCTTCCATGCAACGATAACGGCCAGCTTCAACGATGCTGTGCTGTTGATGCTAGTAATAAAGACCTCAAACACACGCCTCTTCAATTAACCTTGTCTGTAATCTTCGAGTTGATACAGGATTTAATTTGCTGCAAACCTATTGCTCAAGTTGTTTCAAAGGATGTTTGTTTTATGGCACGTACAATGAACCTCAATTATTTAGCTTAATAATTGGAGGAGTTTACGCAGTAACTGTAGTAGAATAATGAAATTCCTGGTGATGGGAAATCTGTTCTTGAAATACACGCTTTTGAGTGTTCAGTTGAGTTGGAGAAATAAATTGGATACCATCTAAAAGGTCTTCAAGGTATTTTAGAGAAAATATTGTATTCTAAACAATCAAAACAGTTACCCCCCATTAAATTACATACAATCTTTAGAAAATCAAATGGATTCACTGGACAGAGGGTATTTAAAAATTGCACATTTTCTTAGTAAGTAATAAGTAGCGAAAGTGGTTTTCCTAAAACTTTCTCGCATACTCTCTCATAACAAAGCTATTCCACACACGCGGCAAAGAATTGTGAACATTGGGTAAAACAGAGAACGCTTTGCATGGCATTGGCATATAATAGTTATGGAATATTAACCTTCGGTGGGAATTTGGCATTTTTACTGGATCCATCGTGTGAAATCTCGGCGACGTTTTCGTCGATTAATCTGTGATGTAAGGTTAATCTATACTTATATAAAGCTCAATGTGTGTGTGTGTGTGTGTGTGTGTGTGTGTGCGTTGGCACTCTACAGGCCAGGCCGTTCGACCAACAGCTACCAAATTTGGCACATGCATACCTTGCTGGTCGGGAATATGCACCTGGGGTCCCTTTTTTATAATTTTTAATTAGAATTTTAATTATTAATTAAAAACCAACTTTCCCGCCAAACAAATCTTCATTTCCCCACCGCCAAATGAGTAAGGCTTCAGTTTTTTTTCCCACGCTAAAGAGGATAGGCTTAAGAAATTTTCGGCAGATTATTTCAAACGATTCTGTTTATTTTTTTAGTGTTTGATACATTTAAAACTAAACATTGTTAATTAATCGATCTGTTCATGATGAATCTGAGAAAATTTTGTTGAAAACTTCTTGAGATATTATATAAATTAAGAAAAACATTCTTTAGTGCCCATAAGATTTAAATACTCAGCGACTCTATTTTCAGTACTCATATTTAAAAAAAAATGCTTCATTTCAGTATATATATATATATATATATATATATATATATATATATATATATATTATTATTATTATTATTATATTTATTGCAGTTAAATTATTTCCACTTTAATTTAAAGCATAAATTCTACTGGAGCTAATAGAAAATTAGAGAGATACATATTACGTTATGGCTAAAGGCCTTTATAATATTATGAGTGAATTATATGACAATCAAAATTTGAAGTTTTAAAATATTTTAATGAAGAAGCAATTAAAATGGGAGTTCTATAAAATATTTAATTATTAAAATTTTAACGTGCATTAAGATTGGCGAACCGGCTGGCTGCCACAGGCGGCGAGTGGTATCCTAAATTCGAATCTCCATATTAAGAATGTTTTTCCCAATAAAGAGAAAACAAAATTTGACACCGAACTTCAAGTATAGTCAAAAAATCACTTACCAAATTTGATATATTTAAGTCAATGTGTTTTTGAGTTATCACGTCTACTTGCCGCTGAAAGTACAGACCGACAGACAATCTCCCGTTATTGGATTTGGCTCAAAATTTGACAGGTGTCCACGTTATACATATGAAATATGTTCTAAATTTCATTCATCTGGCTCTCTACACTTTGTAGTTATCGTGTTATATTTGAATATTCGGACAGACAGAATTCATCTGAATGAATTTTGCTTAAAATTTGATGGAATCTACAAATTTGGTCTAAAGAGAGATCCATATGTTTAGTTTAAAGTATTTTTGAGTTATCTTAGCCCCAGACAGACAGACGTAGTGCCAAAAATGTGTTTTTTAACTTAGGGAGTTGTAAAACCCGGAGATTCATCAAAAACTCGAGTTCGAATTTTTTTTGGCGATTACAATACTTTCTCTATACTTCGCATGCGAAAAAATAAAAATGGTGTCTCTCGTTTGGTCTCTACATAGAGTACAAATTTTGACACTCGTCTTTTATTTAGGCCTATGTTAATAAATTTAGGTATAGTTGATAAGTTTTTAAAATAAAAAGTTTAGAGAAGCTCTTACAAAAATTCAGAGAAAAGATTAAGTCACGTTGTCGCATAAAGAGCCTATGATTCACGCCGACTTTCTAATTCTCTTTTCTACTACAGTTAAGACAGAGAAACCATCAAATTAGATAAATCATCCGAATCCACAGAATCATGGCAGTGAATGCGTTAAATATGTAGGTTAAAGAAAAAATTAGAATTAAGTTGTTAGATTCTCGTTTCTAAAATCAGAAATTTTGAAACGTTACTTGGCATTTAAAATCGTCTTTACTTTGATACATAAGAGCATTTTTTTCTCTCTTTGCATTTTTAATTTCGTTTCCCATTTTGGTTCCCACTCTCCTATTCCTTCCTTGAGAACTTGTTACACCTAGCAATCTTTTGATATATCCATTTCATTTATACAACTCTCCTGTAATGGAGCCACCTGATTGAAATAAGAATAAAATGTTAAAATTTATTGCTATGTGTTTTGCAGTCAGGAATATTAGTTTAAATATCATGCACCATCCCTATAGCACGTAACGTCAGGCCGTGGTGGCCTGATGGTAAGGTCTCGGCTTCGGAACCGGAGGGTTTTTGGTTCTAGACCCGATTCCACCAAAGAACCGTCGTGTAAGTGAGTCTGGTGCACGTTAATTCCGTCTGGTGTGGTATGGTGTAGAAGCTTAGAGAAGGTTATGCCAGTTCAGGTATCGTACTCGTCATCTGAGCGCGGTTCAAAATTACGAGGTCCGTCCCAAAAGGGCCCAAGTGTTGCTTTGAAACGGGACGTTAATATAACTAAACGAAACTAAAATAACTAAAATCATGTAAAAGTACATTAACTGAATTATTACAAGCGTCAGTAAATTAAAAGCATCCCTTTTCATTTTAAATTCTAAAACTTCTCAGCAAAATTATAATCTCGTTTAACTTCAACTTATATAATTAACTTATTTCATGGTAAATATTTGTTTAAGAGATGTTTTTTTTTTCGGAGGAAAGTTTTCTTAACTGTAATTTTATTTTTATTTTTTCTTACCACTTCTTTGTCTTAAATCAAAACTAATATTGACTAGAATTATTTTAAACAAACTAAAATAATAATGTAGCATTTCTTCCGCTCGGAGATGCATATTTGAAAGAAAAAATAAACTGAAACTACTGCAGATTTTGTGTATGGTATTTACACTTGACTATGCTCAATATATTCCTTACTTTGGTGCATTAGAATATGCTATAATTTTATAAAATTTCAATCATTTGGGGAATGAAAACTAATGGAAATGAAAAATAATATGAAAATTTTTTAACATTTTTCAATTTTTATTAAATGCATCGAATATGTGTGTGTGTATTGTCATATTAAGCAAAGCTTATTTTATTTAAAGGTTTTAAATTTCTAGTACGTTTTAATAATTCCTATTACTGCATATAAGGAAATTAATCTTCTGAAGATCCGCTAGTTGTGCGGTTGCTTAATTCTTGGTTTTTATAATGTGCAACAAAGAGTGTTAAATTTATTCCCTTCAAACGAATTCAAGGAAAACATCTTAACTTTACTTATTGTGTGATATTGACAGAGGCTATTTTATTATTCAGGAAATAATAGGAGTTATTGGAAATAATTGAAAATTTAAATTTAAACAATTTAATAACTGCTATTACCAAATGTAAAGAAATTAATCTTCAGAAGATCAGCTAGTTGTATAGTTGGGTTTTTTTCGGGCTTTTATAATGTACAACAAAAAGAATTAAATTTATTCTCTTCAAAAGAATTCAAGCAAAACATCTCACCTTTACTTATTGTGCGATATCGACAGAGATGATTTTATTGTTTAGGAAATAAATTTATGATAATAAAATCTCATCAGAATGTTAAAACAATTTCATTTATAATGGAAATCTTGTTTTGACATGATTAACCCCAATGAAGTCGTGGATAATCGAACAATGATTATTTACCGAAAATTCCGTTTGCAAAAGAAATGATTATTAAAAGGTCAGGGAGCGAAAATTCGCAATTCAAAAGGAAACTGAGATTCTTTTTCTAACTTATTTTGAATTTACTCTTAAGGATTCAGTTTCTTTCACTGGAATAATTAAAGAATCGATAAATAACTGCGATAAAACTGATAATATTGAAAAGGAAAGAGGTGAAGGTGAAAGAAATGAAACAGAAAATAAAGCGCAAAACTTTATTAGAGAAACCATTTTTCCTATTATTCTGTCATTGAGTATTTTGATGTGCATATTGTTCCCGTTCACTTTCGCTCACGCTACAAACTGTAAGTAGTGTTGTTTGTTTTTGTTTTTTGTTTGTTTTGTTTTTTATCCGCCTGTAGCGACCAGCTTGTTCACCTAAATTATTGAAACTTTAGGCCGTTAAATGACAATTACGGAATGCATTTGTTTAAATATCATTTTGTTATAAGATACAATTGAAAAACTTGAATTTGTTTAAATTAATTTACTGCAAATTAAAAGTGCATATATTACAAAATAAAAGTGAAAGTGAAATTCTTACAATGGAGTTAAAAGCAGGGTATTAAATGTTTTAATGATTGAATTTGAATTCCATCATAATGTTTGAAAACATTGGTTTGATTGAGTAACAAACTGAATTTAAAAAAAAAATATTATTAAAATTAAACGGGAAAATTATACAGAGACGGAACTGATATCATCAAAAATATATATATATTTTTTTAGTATTAAAATAATACAAAGACCATTTTTGTAAAATAAATTATTTGGAAGATATGAACAGCGAATTTCATAAGCAAGTCATACCGATTATTCATCTGGGGATGGTTAAGCCTATTTTTGAACTTGATTAAACTTTCGGTTTGAAGCTTATTTCTTGATTTCTTTTATATCTTCTTCCATCTGCCTGAATGAATTTTCTGGTAACAGGTCGAATACTCTCCAGAGGATTTTTAATAACATTTTAAAGCTCTATTAATTAACTAATCGAGATGCTCAACTCAATGCAGCCGTGGAAACGTCCAATGAAATAGTCTGAAATTTTTACGATGGTTTGCTTAAATTTCGTTGTTGCCATTCGACGATAAAATTAAAAGAAATTTTTGCAGGAGAAAAAAAAACATTCTCCAACATACAGCTTTTTTATAGAAGTATACTTTACTATTATTTCTGCATTCGGAAAATATTTAGTTTATCATATTGCTCTTCAGAACTGTATGTCAAAACAAACAAATGGAGGAACACAGCAGCTGAAAATTTACATCTTTTTGCATTTAAATATGAAATTTTTATGTTATGCTTTTTCTTAAAATTTTTCTTCTAAAAAATGCAAAACGCTTTCTCTAGAATTCAGAAAAAACGCAAATTATAATCATTGAAATTCCCAGTTTAATTTGCATAATAGTTTTTAAATCTTAAAGAATACCGTTAATAGTTAGCTGAACTATATAATTTGCTGAATTTGGGAATGCAAGATTTAACCATCGTAAAAATACTTTTTGTTCTCTTGGGTGCTAAAAAGCTTTTTTGATTTTTTTCCCCTCCATTTGATCGCAAAGTGTTTAAATGATATTCTTCTTCTAATGAATAAAAAAAACTTGCAGATTCCAATTCAAAATAACTTTTTTTTAGCTTCCAACTCAGTCATTTGTCCACGATTAAAATTTTTCACATTCTTTTTCGCAGCACCGATTATTCAATTGTCATTCTAAAGAAAAAGATTTGACTTTACAAAAAGCTCTTCTTTTGGTCATTAATTAGACGCTATTTCAATGGAAAATTAAAGATTTTATGCTGCTTTCCATTGTCTTTAAGTATTTTACCTTAGAGTAGCAACTCTTTAAAAATAATTTTCCGATACGAAGTACCTTTTAAGATGTGAACAGTTCTTTGTTTTTGCCTTTTGTAAGCTAAAAGCAAAAATTTTTACGTATTATCCGGCTTTTAGAAATCTTTTTTTTTCTTTCCATTTTTTGCCATTTTTTTCCCATTTTTACAGATTGATATGCTTTTAATGGATTTTGAAGTACTCGAATTTATAACATTTGCTTAAAAGAAATCGAAAATTCACAATCGATTGAATGTCGAGTGTAATTCTACACCTTTGCTCATACATCCATTACTCTTGTATTTGTTCAATAAAAAAGGCATTTGACTACGAAATTAAATTTATAAGTTTAGAATTACTTATTATTTCCTAGGCTGTACTGATTCATAATAGAATATTTTTTTCACATCCTGCTTCAAAATGGAAAAATCACTTACTTTACCTTCTAAAGTGTGTTAAAAAATTATTGAAAAAATGTCTAGATCATTAATGTTAATGTTTCTCGAAATTAATAATTAATATCTATAATTTTTTTAACTGTTTCTAAATGTAGATTTATGTAAAGGTAGGTAATAATGAATAGGTTTGTTGAAAGAATTTTCTGTCAACCACCATAAGTGCATTCTTATTGCACCTTTTTTGTTTGTTTGATAGTTTGTGAACAAATACAGTTTGTGAACATGTGAACAAATACAGAAAAGCCTGCATCTTAACAATTTGTTTTTATTCATTCATTCGGAAAAAAATAATTTATTTAATATAGACACTTTTCAACTTCAAGCAAAGCTATTTAAGCTTCAAAGTTATACTCAGTTCCTAATGTGCTGCAGTTTTGAAATTCGGTAACATAGTTGTTACTGATATAAAATTTTCAAGACTTAAATCTTAGTTAGTTAATTAATTTAATTAAATGTTGGCTACCTAAAAGTGGAGCGTGGTAGTGATTTTTGGAAAAAAAAAGTGGATTTGAAGATTTATAGAAGGAATTTTAAATCAAAGACTAAATAGCAGAAAATAATTAAAATAAAAGAAATTTTCTTGTAAGTATACTAATAGAAGTGCGTTCTTAAAACCGTTTTCTTATTCTCGTACATCAGTATTACATTATTTAATCAGTTAAAGAATTTCCAATTAAAAATCCATTAAAAAGTAGGTGACTACATTAAAAAGTCGACTTTTAAAGAATTATTAATTTTTTTTAAAAATTCAATATTCGTAATATTTGAACAGGTCCCTTTATAAAAGCGTTAGAATTTTGTTTCTAAGTCTATTTTTTGGGAAGTTATAATATTTTTTATCATTTCATTTACATATGATTTAATGCTATTTTCTCAAATTCTAATCTTTGATAGAATTTTCTTAAGAAAAATCTCATAAATTAAATCTAATGCATATTTTTTGTTCAAATTTAGTACAATAATTTCTCAATATGTTCTGCAGTTCCTGAACTTGCGAATAAATAATACATTCGTTTATAAATATTTTAAAGGTGTTTTAATGATTCAAAATATGAAAAAAAGAATTGAAATTTTCGCGTTATTTATCAGTCGAACTCCAATATTTAAAGAGTGGGTAGAAATACAGCTTATTTTCTTAGTTTAGGAACTAGATAATATATTTCTTACGCTATCTGCAAAATTTTAAGTAAATCATTTGATAAACCTCTAAATTAGAAGTTTTGCTTTATATCTCTTTTTGGCCAGAAAAATGTTCTTTTGCCCTTTTTTCAAAACAAGTTTTCCTCTTAACTGGATAATTTGGCTTCAAAGATGTGTTTTTTTAAATATTTTTTATCCCGTATTCGAAAATGTAACTACTTTCAAACGTTTTTTTTTTTTTATTTATTTATCTCGAACGTAGTCACATACCTTAACCGCCCCCCCCCCCGAAAAAAAAGAACAATGTTAAGAAATTTATAGACTAAATTACACCAACCGAATCACACTTTTGAAACTTTTCACTTATTTATTTCACTAAGATGATTAGATTTCTATTTCTTGAATTTCTTGAAACAAAGAGCTCCAAAATAAAATGTCACGTCGCCTCAATTTTTGATTTGAACGAAAAGAAGAGAAAAATGCGTTCTAGCCAATCAGATTGCAATGCCGGCCTTCTTCCCTTTGTGGGTCATTTGAAAAGCGAAGTGCTTCATCAGCTCATCTTTCAACTCGTCATGAAGAAGAAAAGGGGGAAATTTTAAAAGAAAAAAGTCTCACTGGTCAAGATATAAACAGAAATATTAAACTGACCCTATTTCAAAAATTTTGTCCAAATTTTATAAAGGGAGGAATACGAATACACGAAATGATGTTATTTGACTATAGGAAAAAAATGCTAATCTGCAACTTCGTTTTTCTAGCTTGGGTTGATATAAAGAAAGGGCCAAATAGGTACTTAGATTATAATGCAACTCTCCTCAAATCTAACAAAATATATATTAACTACCGTCGATCATAGAATACTTGAAATACAATTAAGGTTAAAATATGAATGTCTTTACTATGACTCTATTATATCGTTTAACCCTTTGCACTCGGAAAAGTAATTCGATGCAAATTATTCACCTAATACAAAGACTTGTTTATGGCTCCAAAAAAAACTATACATAATTGCTTTATGTTAAATTCTCTCGTTTAATTAATTTACATCTTCTTAGTACTCTGCAGGTATTTTTAACAATCAAAATTAAATAAATAAACATCAAAATGATGCATCATCTTGAATGGTAAGTGAGAGTCACCATCCGAATGCAAAGGGTTAGAGAGCGCTTTTCACAAGAAACTTTTCAAAAGAAATTATGATAAAATTAGTAAAAATCGATCGAAAAATATTTCTTGTAAGTACCTCATTAGGGGAATCGTAAAAGACCCCAGGAATATCCTTTTATTCAAAATTTCTTATAATCTTTTTTTTTCTCATAAATTTAACCCTTAACTGGGGACGTGCGGTCTGTGAGACCGCTAGCAATGGATTTTCGGTCACCCCTATTCTATTTTTAGTTCAATTGAATGGATTGACCCTGTAGCTTCCTGTTTTGTGACCTTCAATACACGTGCACTTTTCAACCGAATTCAGCGGATGCCTTTTAAAATAATTCAGTTATTTCTTTAAGCGCGGTCTCTAAGACCGCACCTCCCTGTTAGTGTCCCAGTAACAAACAAGGCTTAGCAGATGGCGCTAAAACTTGGGCACCGAAATATCATCTAGTTTAATGATCCTATTATGAAGCATTGTTCCAGACACTTTTAAATGAAGCAGAAAGTGATTTTAGTGATAAGGATAATTGTACAGAAGAGTTTTTCGATGAAAGTTCGCATTCAACTGATTCTAATATGTATGTTCAAACATAATTAATTTTTCTAGTGATAACGTATTTTGAAAAATTTAAAAATTATATTAATATACCAAGAGATACATATACAGAATTTATAGATTGATTTTTATACTAGTTCTTAACCTGTATGTTTAAAATGCCCTTGAAAACCGTGCCATGAAAGTCACATAAGCCGATAGAGAAAGGGCCAATTTTACCCATTGTCAATTTTTTTTTATTTTCATATAATTGTTTAATTTTACATTATATAGTCTTCTATATACCTTCATATACTGTAAAAATAAATAATTTAAAAAGTAAAAAGTAATATGTTTTTTTAAGAATATTATTTATTGTAACATGTAATTTGAGAAGAAAACATATCTTCCAAAGCATTTACTTTTTTCAATGATAATATATTTTGAAACATTTCTAAAACATATCTATATATCAAAAAAATATCTGCAAAATATATTGGCAGTTTTTCATACTAATACATTGATTAGAAAACTTAATTTGAGTGTAAATGAAATGCGGACTCGTAGACCGCATCTCCTCAGTTAAGGGTTAAAAGTAGTTCTGAAAATGTTTCGTAACTGAAAAAGTTATGACGAATTTTAGGGTTTCGCATACCGAAGCTAAAAATTTTGTACTCGATCTTTCAGAGGCCTGTATTTTGTATTAAATGTTTGTATTTAAAATACTCTTAGCAAATATTTTCCCAAAACTTCTTGACTTATTAAGTAATAATATTTTAATAGTTAGCTCATTTACAATAATTAATCTTTCTCTGTAATCATTATTTAGTTTAAATTTAGATTGAAAGAAGATAAACACATGAAATATCATTTCAATTATAATGAGATGAACAAATTGCAGCTGAATCTATACAAGGAAAACCCACAAATTAAGATTTCATTTGTTGAGAATTAAAATAAACATTATCTGCAGTAATAAATAAATATAACATGATGTTCAAAATATATATGAAAAACTGATATATATAATATAAAAAATGAATTCAGTAATTTAATTATAATTAGTTTTTTAAAGATTTAAACAAACCAACGTAATACACTTTCCATGATATTTTATTAAAGTTACAAAATTCTTTTTTGGTCGACTATTTAAGCCGAATAATCTTACCACAATTCGAAGTTCTTCAATTAGATAATGATATCAAATTCTGAAGTCTTTTTGAATGCGAAAGACCAAAGAACATTTCACTTTATAATGTAAAACATTTTCCATTTGAAAACCACAACTATTTTTAATGCTATATTGTGCATCGTTTATTTATTCAGAATTCTCCTTTCCAAATAAACAATAAGGAGATGACGATCTTTTCAATTAGAAATTATTAGAAATGAGATTTTTTTCTATTATCAAAAATCATCAAAAAAATCATTAAAATCATTAAAAAAATTCTGATAAAAATATTCTGCTTATTTCAATAGTGGATTAGAGATGGAAAAAAATAAGAAAGCGCTGAAAGTTATAAAACAAACTTAGTAAACAAGAATCGTTCCTAAATTTAAAAACTTAAGTTTTGCAACAGACACCAAACTTTATATGTCAATTATCCATTAGTGCTCATTAAGTAGCTTTTCTATCAAAATAAGAATTAAGTTTAAAGCAATTGTCAATTATTACCAATAAGCTGCTTTGGCAAATAATTGTTCAGATTTTCGTTAAAGAAAAATCATTTCATTAGTTAGAAATATAGTACTGACTCTTTATAGCTACTTATTAATATCGAAAACAAAACATAAAACTCATGCGTGTTTTTTTTTCCTTCTTCATTTAAGTAATATGTACTGACAAAGATAATACCGTCTTCCCCGTGATCTGGGCGTCCCGGGTTCGAGTCCCGGTTCGGGTATGGTTGTTCTTCTGTGTACTATCTGTGAGGTGTGTGAATGTGCCCCTCTGTAAAAAGGGGTTGTGCAAACGAATGTGACGCATGAAGTAGCTAAGTCGTACTCTTGGTCCTAGTTTGGCGCTACTGAAAAAACAAGAGACGCTCACTCGGCTTAAATCGCTGGCAAATAACTGTCAGCGGGCTTGTAAAGTGCCATAAGTTACAACAAAGATAATGCTGTTAAATAAATCCTTTTAACGTGCATATTTTTCTCGAATTTGAAAAATAATTATGATGAAAAAAAATATACACAAGCTTATATCCACTGTCATAATCTTGGAAGACAAATTTATTGTAGTAAATTGCCCTGAGGAATTAGAATATCAAGTAACTTTGAACACAAAATTTATTACAAACAAATAAGAAGTTTAGAAAGATAAAAATGAAACCATGATTGGTTTCACGTTGAAATTAATCAATTACAACTGAAAAATTAAATCATTGTCTATTTGTCAAATTCTTTCTATCGCTGAATTAATCGTAAATGCAAAATATTAACAAACGCAAAAGAGGATGCAGTTTCAAATGATCTGTTTGTACCCACTGCATATGGAAATGAGTCTCGAGCGGATGTCTATATTTAGCTTCGAATAGCGCAGCATTCCTTTCAAAGCGAGATCTTCATTAGAATCGAGCAGCATGTTAGTTGATTCTAACACACATTCGTACTCTCTGGTGATTATGAAAGTCGGGATGGAAATGTCCTCGGAAAGGAAATTGACAATCATTTTATTCTTGGAGTCTGGAAGGAATAAAGGATTCTTTAGGCTGTTTGTAGCATATTTAAATAGGAACTTCTATGGTATTTCGAAAAATTTTAGATATAAAGAATTCAAGCGATTATTTTCTTTAATAGAATTACTTAATTTAAACTAATTTCCTGCCCAGATCCTAAAAACTCTCTTACACAACTTATAGCATCATAATCATATTTGACACTTGCGCCTTTATACCCCAATATCTACCTTCTTATACAGACATGTTTGATTTGATCATCCTGCCGTTCTAAAAGTCATATTTAGGCTAGTCAGAGACAAGCCTTGAAGGTCACCTTAGTAATTAAATAAAGAGTATAACACACGTGCTTATGTTTGTTTCTCCAGGATTTCTTACCACGCCAGCTTACTGTTTTCGTTGAACTACAAATGAACCCAACAGCAGGCTTCCTGGCATGGAGGTAGCGCGTCTTCCCCGTGAACTCGGAATCCCGGTTCGGCCATGGTTGTTCTTCTTCTGTGTTCTATCTGTGAGGTGTGTGAAAAAAAGGGCTGTGCAAGCGAATGTGACGCATCAAGAAGCTAAGTCGTACTCTTGGCGTTACTAAGTCTTCAGTTGGCGTTACTGAAAAAACAAGAGACGCTCAGACGACTTAAATCGTTGACAGATAACTGCCAGTGGGTTTGTAAAGTGCCGTATTCACAACACAACAACATGAACCCGACGCATTAAACATGCATTAAGTGCGCTCATGAAGATCTTTTCGGCAGAATCCTTTATCGATCACGTAATCAATTGATTCTGATACCAAGACTGTGTCCAGGTAGATTGAAACATTAGATAGGCAGTGACCATGAAAAAAATTGGAATTCCTATTAATCTCTCTTTCTCTCTATATATATATATACATACAAATATTGATATCTCTCAATTCAATTTAAATCTTAATCAATTTCATATTTTCCTATTTTTTATCTTAAATTTGTCCATGTTACTTTATTCTCTTATTTCTTTATTCAAATCCCACTTTTAGAAAGACCAAAGAAAGAAACGTCATGTTGTAGTCTATAATGGCACTTGCCATGGACAAGCTTGCTGACGAAGTCAGCGATTTTAAGCCAAGGGAGAGTCTCTTGTTTTAGTAGCGCCAACTAGGGTCAAGATTACGTCTTAGCTACTCACGCATCACATTCGCTTGCACAACCCCTTTTTACAGGGGGGCACATTCACACATCTCACAGAGAGTACAGCTGAAGAACAGAGCCATGCCCGAACCGGGCCTCGAACCCAGGACGTCGACGTCACGGGGAAAACGCGCTACCCCTATGCCAAGACGCCAGCAAGAAAAGTCCTATTGTTATGAATTATCGGAAACATCTGATTTGTCTTGAAGTTACAATAATCATTTGTTGCTACCATTTGTTTGTTAGGAAAATTCTATTCGGCTTTTAGTGAAAGAATCTTTTGGTACGATCTGAGAATCTCTTGGTCTTATAGAAATGTTTTTCGTCTTAACATTTTCATTTCCCAATAACTTTTTTACCTATCCAAAGATTCTCTAATTTGTAATGTAAAAAAATAAAAAGATTTACAAATAATCAAGTTTTTTTTAAAAAAAATATGTAATTCTACATGCTCCATGTCTTCAAAAAACTCTAAAACTGTCCAATAGATGAAAACTCTTATAAATAATCTTAATAAATTTTATTTTAAAACATATTTGTATCTTAATCGTAATTACAGTTACGAATAAGATGCAAGCTCCAAAAAAGACATTGTAGCTGTCCTTGTTCTAGATATAAAAAAAGTGCCCATTTCTGCATATAATCATGGTATTTCCAACTGATACAAACAAATATGAAAGCGAAATTCTAAAATTAAAATTTGATATCAGATTACTCAAAAAAATGAGTTTCTAAGTTTTCTGGCGCCAATATGTTAAATTCTTTTGCCACCAAAATGTTGCAAAGCCTTCATAAATTTAAAAATCAGTTGAAAACTGCAATTTTTTGAATATTTATATTAATTAATATTGAAACATTTTACACAGACACAAGATTCTAAAGTTTTAGAATTAGCTATACTTCTATGTTTCTAAAGAAGGATGCCATCTGAAGTGTCATCTGGCGGTGGTTCAGATAATGCTGGATGTGTGAAGGAATCTCACGCACTCATTTGACTTAAGTGTCAAATGTGTGAGATTCCTTCTAAAATAACTCTCATGTACCTCAAAACAATTTCAAAGCAAAACAATGTTAGTTTAACTAAATAAATTATTTAATTATTAATCGGCTATCTAACCGAATTTTTTTTTTCAATTTCAAATTTCTTCTCACGGACAGTATTGACTCTTAGTAACCGCAGATCTCTACAAAATGTATTTGAAAATAAAAGCATCCGTCAAAATATTCTAAATAATTCAAAATAGTATGTGGTAGTCTGTCGTGTAGGATATTATAAATATTAAAGAATGTTATAGCACGAAAAGATATGACGTCCCACTAGAAATGACTACAGCTTACTCCATTTGATAGAAATGTCTAAGGATAACCAAGGTTATAAATAAGAGACCAAATAGAATAAAAAAAATTCTCATAACTTTCTAATTCTCTTTATGTACCTGGACAGGCATACAAAACTTAATATTATCATTATGGTTACTGTTTCTTTATTTTGTATTTATATGGAAAATAGAAGGTAAGCAACATTGGTATACATATTTTACTTAGTTGTACCATTTAACCCGAAAATGCAGCCCTTTTTAATTTTAATAGGCTTCTTTTCTTATATATTTTGAGAAATTATTTTTATTCTGAGTACTACGTTTTTTCTGTTTACTTTTTCCCAGTTGAAATCACGTGGATATTTATCGATGCAAATTTCAGTATCGTTAACTGAAAGTTTTCATTCCAAACAACCTATACACGTAATACATCGCTACAAATATAGTAATTTTGTTTATAAATATGTGATAAATATTCAAAATATTGAAAATGGTATAAAATTGGATAAAATATTTTATATTACTCTGCATATTTTTAAATATATTAAATATGTATCTTCATAAATTGTGCCATAGTCAACAAATGTGACATCTATTGCATTCAAATGTTCTCATCACTATCTCTTTTTTTTTCTTATATATGATGTCGATTCTTCTATTTCTGATGGTTTTAGAATGAAGGACGAGATCTCAAAATGTCATGTCCAGAAATTTGGTTTGAAATATAATCTCAGATTTTCCTTTTTTCTCGCATAAATTGTACGAATGTCATTCTAATACTGGATGATCCTATTTCGATGGAACTTAAAGCCCTTTGGCAGTAGCCCGGAAAAAAAAATTCTTGTAAAGACAATTTCCATGACGAAAGGACGTCCTTCTTAAGGTAAGAAGAATATTCGAATCCATGTTTCACGAGCGAATAGACGAGAGGAAATTTAAGACCTTGTGCTGCCATCTATGAAGTAAAGTTGAAAACTCTAAGCCTGGTTTCAATTACACGGTCGGCTTGTCGTCGTTCCCGCAGTCTACGGTCAACTACATCATAATCGAATATCCCTATCGCCTTTTCCGCTACACTGGTTGCTTCCCACCCCCTTTTTGCCAAAAGATTGCGGCCAAGAAAGTGCGTTCAAGCAAAAGCGAGACTTACAATGAGATTTTGATGTCTTTGGGGGAAAAGTTTGGCGTGTGCCTGTTACGATTATAGTTGCTTCTGTTCTAAAATTGATAACAAGTAGTCAGGATCATCATAAAAAAAATGTTAACAGGATCCTCGATTTATTATGCAGCACAGCAAAGAAACTGGATTCCAGGAATTTTATTTCGAGTGTTCACTTTATTTTGTTAACAAGGAAATATAAATAATCTTTACGGTTGATGATAATTTCCTTATTTGTGTTGAGCAAGACAAACAACAATTAGTAGCTCTGCGTTTAAAGAGAGAAATTTTTTCTCGAGTTCTCGGATTGAATCACAGCAAATATTTAAATGCGTGTTTTAAAAACGAAAGATAAATTTTCTGCCAATACATGTAATCTCTTAGCTGAAAAATTTTTTCTAAGGAAAGTAAATTGCACGATCAAAGGCATTGCCTATTATGTTTAATTTTATATTTTTATTTCGTTTTTCCCCATAACTGGAAAATGCGTTCTTTAAGAATATTGGAAAGAGGCAAAAGAACTCTGTAAATTTCGGTAAAGTCTTTTCATATGAAAAAAAAATTTAATCAAATGAAATTATAATTCTAAAAAATAATTTTTTATTCTCGCATGTTGTAGTATTTTGGAACTAAAAATGCAACAAACTTCATTTTAACAATGAGAAGTTTCTGGTATGGTGGTTGGTTCTCGCTGCCCTGGTGGGTACAGAAAGAGATTGGGATCGCCTATCTCCCATAGATGACGGGACGTATTTCCCTCAGGAAGGGCTGTACCGTAACCGGTGATGGTCCTTTGTAATCCACCCCAGTTCCCACCAGTGTTGCTATCGCGGTGGTCCAGTCATTCAGTCCAAGGTCCAGTCATCCTCGTACCTTAAGGCGGATCGGAGTAATAAATTTGTGATTACTAAGAAAGGCTCTTCTATAGTAAAATACCGCTTTAAAGATCACACTTTATTTTATTTCATTTGTTAAATACCGCTATCCCATGTATCAATCACCGCTTCACATCCATGTAAAAATATGAGACAATGAATAAAAGAGTGAAGGACCCTATTATTATGTCATTTTATTATTATTATGTTCTACTATTATTATGTCATTTTATTATTATTATGTTTTACTATTATTATGTCATTTTATTATTATTATGTTTTACTATTATTATGTCATTTTAATCTAATTTTTGATGTAAACATTTCCCATAAACTTAATGACTAATGTTAACTGATATGAAGTAAGAAAGTAATGTGTAAGCCGGCCATTTGAGCCCCTTTTTTCTGGGTTTTGTTTAGTAAAAGGGTAGTAAACTATTACATTAATAAAGTATATCAATAAAAAATTTTCAATATAAGAATATTCCAATTGCGATTGTCATGAAAGTTATACTCATCCTCTAAACATCACAAAAGAAAATACTAATTAAATAGATTGTTGTCTATCTGTATAGAAAGAAACATTTTATGACTGTCATATGTCTCGCTTTAAATAAGCAATGGTTCCCTCTGAGATCTAGATTATTATATCTCATTGAGGGCACCTCAGATATGGGGATGAGAATCTTATGGTGTGGTAAGATTGGTAAAATAATGTTGCAGGTTTGAGTACTCTCAGCCGATGATGGAACGTGCCTCCTAAAGGAGGCGTTGTATTGTGAGCGGTGATGGCTCTTATGAATCCGCTATAGTTCCCACAAATACTGTTCCGGCTTCCAAATCATTAAATTTTTCCTTTGCCTTCGGGCTAGGATAGATAGTTTGCGGTAATTATATTCTCTTCATTGAAAAATGAAAATCATATAATCAAATAATTAGTTAAATTCTTTCACTTGTTTATGTTATGGTTCGTTGCGTTTTTCTGACTCGGGCTTTTTGATTTCCGTTCTTTGCCTAAAATTGCGCCGTATATTTTGTTACTAACAGTTAAATTATAAAAATTGATTTCATTCGTTATGAAATAATCCTTTATCAAAGGATTACTTCATAAATATGTTATTATGAACAAAATGAATTCAAAGAAGAAAAGAAGTTCCATTCTCTAACGAATTTTCTGTGCTATTATATACGCTTATTTTGTTAAATCAGTGAGTGTATGAGCAAATGACTGTTATCAAAGATAAATACATAATATAAATTGGTCCAAAAAGAAGAAAAGTAGATCTATTGTAGTGATCGATATTAAGTTTCGAAATCCTCAGTGATATATCGATAAGTATTGATATATTTTCATCACTTCTCCAAGTACAATGTCATTCATTATACAACAAGCATGAAAAATGTAATTACCGGATATTTCCTTATTCCATGCTGCGAAATCACTTCTTTTTACTCTCTCGTACACATAGTTTAAAGAAAGTATAGTAATCGTCAAAAAATTCGAACTCGAGATTTTGATAAATCTCCTTGTTTTAGATCTCCCTGGGGCCGGGGAGGCCTGGTGGTAAGATCTCGGCTTATGGGCAGTAGGGTTTCAGGTTCTCCATTCCACCGAAGAACCGACGTGTAAGGGGGTCTGTTGCACGATAAATCCGTCAGGGCCAAACGTCCTCCCGTTGGTGTGGTGTGGTGTGAAGAGGGGGGTGCCAGCTCAGGTGCCTTCCTCGTCATCTGGCAGAGGTTCAAAATTGCAAGGTCCGTCCCAAAATAGTCCTGTGTTGCTTTAAACGGGATGTTAATATAGCTAACTAACTAATTAGATCTCCCTGAGTTCGAAAAACACATTTTTACAAAATATACGTCTGTCTGTCTGTGATCACGGTAACTCAAAAACGCTATGATTTAGACGGATGACATTTAGTATACATTTTTACCAAATGTGTAGATTTCTAACACATTTTGAAGAAAATCCTTTCAGAAGAAGTCTGTCTGGCTGTTCGAATATATATAATTTTACACGATAACTACAAAATGAAGAGAGCTAGATAAATAAAATTCGATACATGGAATCAACATATCAGTCTAGACATCTTTCAAATTTTGATCCAATTCTAACCGGGGATTGCCCGTCTGTTGGTCTCTACATTTAGAAACACGCAAACGCGATAACTCAAAAACGCAAAAATTTAAATATGTCCAATTTGTTGCGTATTTTATGACTACAAATATAATTTTGTGTCAAATTTTTGTTTCAATCGGTTGGGAAAAACGTGTCAAAAACACAAATTCGATTTTCGTATACTATTAACAGCATGCCAGGAATAAATCGCCTGATAACTCGCCAAGGATGACACGATAGATTCATTAAAAATGACGAATTCACGTCAGAAATTAATATTTCGTAATTATTGAACAACAGTACTATACAAGGCGTTCTCTGGGATAACTCCTTTACTCCAGTGTATGCGAGAAAAATTTGGAAAGACCACTCCCGCTGGTTTCAGCTATAGAATCAGCCATAGATTCCAAAATGAAATCATCAAAATGCATTGGACATGTATCATGGAGTATATTAATCTTGTTTGTTTGTAGATAAAATTTGCAAATAGTTTACAATAATTATTTATGAACGAAACAGTTTAAAGCTATTATTTATAAGCTAATATCTTCTCAGTTCGAGGCGTGAAAGATGGAGCTATTTCCCATCCATCTCCTTTTTTTAGATTTATAATACATTATAATTAGAAAATAATTTTCGCAGACCTCGGGGAAAAATGGTAATAATAAGTCTGGAGTGATTGTTTTGTAAAAAAAAATAAAATAAAAAGTCACGTCAAAAGTATCTGCTGTAAATTTAAAATCTTAGGATTCTTTCATATTATCTATTTTTATCTTTTCGAAAATTTCCTTGAAAAACTAATGGCGGAACTTCATAACAATTTTTTATTGTCATGAGGAAGCAGGGAATAATTTTTATGATCTGTTCTTATTTTGATATAAACTTATTTTGAAGTTCCAAATAATACTTGTTTTTTTTAAAAAGTTTAAAGAAAAATTGAAAAATAATTATATAGCAATAGAGATACTATTGTTAATTTTCCTTTTAATGATCCCCTTTTAATCACTTCTATTTCGATAATTTTGTGTTGATTCCACGATACTTTATGCTGGCAAAAATATAACTAAATCATTACACGGCTGGCTAAAACATGATGTGCTGACCCTTCGCAGTCCTATATCCAATCTGACTGCCATTGTGCAGGATGCATCATTTCCAGATTCTTGTTGGATAATGATTATTATAAAAGCCTTATAAAAGCAAAAGCTTTCACATTAATTTTTAGGAATTATAACAAACTTATAACTATTTCTGAGATCTCTAAGCAAATAAAGAAATCCTTATACTCACATATGCATAATAATGTATCTCATTAAATTTCGGAGTGCAAAAGGTTGAAATTCGAGTACGAAAGTCTTTGCACTCGGATGTTTTCTTTCAAGCATCATTCAAAACGATGCATCATTTCGATGTTTTATTTATTTTTAAAAAATTTTCATTGTTAAAAATGCCTCTTCTGACATAGTGGTAAGAAAAGGTAGA
Source organism: Argiope bruennichi (assembly GCF_947563725.1). Taxonomy (NCBI): domain Eukaryota; kingdom Metazoa; phylum Arthropoda; class Arachnida; order Araneae; family Araneidae; genus Argiope; species Argiope bruennichi. The sequence continues at coordinate 124,896,531 of NC_079162.1, forward strand.
TTACTTTTTCCGAGAAATTCAGCTTTAAACAACTGTGTATGTTTATTTTTGGAGCAATAAACAAGTCTTTGTATTAGGTGAATAACTATGCATCGAATCACTTTTGCGAGTGCAATGGTTTAAATGATGTTGCAATCACAAACAACATTTTTATAGCTTTCATTTTTATAGCTTTTATCGGCAGCGATATTGTGTATTGTTAATGGATTCATCTTATTTAATTCCGGATTACAGATAATGGATTCTATTGATTTTACAAACAATTTAGTTAAAATATACGCAAATGTTAGCAATGGTTGAAAATTCTATTCAAAAATGTATTTAAAAATTTCAAATATGCAAATGCAAAATTTCTTAAACAGCCAATTTTTTTCTGTCAGAATTAAAAATCAAACGATAATTTCTAAATGTTTCTCAAGGAGAATTATGATTTCAAATGTTAACAATAGTTGAAAATTCCACTCAAAAATGTATTCAGAAACTTCAAATATGTAAATGTAAAATTTCCTCAACAGCTAATTTTTCCTGTTGGAATTAAAAATCAAACGAATAACTTCTAAATGTTTCTCAATGAGGAGGATTAGGATATCAAATGCTAGCAATGGGTGAAAATTCTACTCAAAAATGTATTTAGAAACTTCAAATATGGAAATGCAAAATTTCCCCAACAACCAATTTTTCCTGTTAGAATTAAAAATGAAACGAATAACTTCTAAATTAGATTAGGATTCTACTTAGATTAGGATTTCAAATCACATTACATTTCCAATACTTTTAAAAAGTAAAATGATTTGCATCGAGTCATTTTTATTCCAAGAACAATTTTCTTATTCCAAAGGATAAAAGAAAACTTTTTAAATCGTTCTCCAAGATGAATCACTTCTGAAGAATTTGATCTATCAGGCCTTTTAGAACCCTTTTTTAGCGGCAGCAGTTTTTGAATAGCGTGATGTAATACACAAGAATGGCGCTGTCTCTGAAACTTCCTTTTAGCCCTATTTATTTTCACCAAAAAATGTGAACCCGGGAGAAAAAAGAGAACTCTATCTGCCTCCCTTAACCACTGATCTGAAAATATACGCACGAATAAGCTATGCGGCAGCAGAAAACCATTGAATCCTAACACCATTACATACCGACTAACAATATAAAAATGTCTTTCTCATCCTTCATTTGCGATATGAACAGTGACAAATATGTCCTCATTCTTTTTCCACATACGTATGTCTTCCTCGCACAGCATAAACTGATGCCCTTTAACAATGACCGAGTCGGATGTTACGAGGAGGAAGTAGAACGCATCTATGGCCGTGTCGTAAGTATCTTTTAAAGGGAATGGTGGGGATTGGCCGAGCGATATATTCTTAGAAATTGTGGTTGGAGAAAAGAGGTAGGATGTTCCAAACAGGCGCCCGCGAACATCTCTACGTTTTGCTTTTTATTATTTTTTTTTTCACATCCATCTGTATTTTTTCCCTTCTCAGATTCTTTTTCTTTGGAAGGAATAGCATTCTTTCATACAGAGGATTGTATACGTTTTTAGAGATCTCTCCTTCGATTGTTGTATAACAATCGCTCCGAGGCTTTGTAAGATGGAACGTATAGAGGCGATGCAGAGGTAAAATGCCTGCAATATCGTAAAAATACTGAAACAGAAAAAAGGAAAGTGGTGTGTATATACATATGAATCCCCGTGATGCCGAATAAAAGGTGATTCGATGCTCAAGAGGGACAATAGTTTGTGACTGACAATAAAAGTCGTCTGTTTGTCTGTAAAGAAGAACCTGTCTCACTTTTACAAGCAATATTGAAAATAATTTTATTCAATATTTTTTAAGGCTACGCAGCAGTGTATATTATAACAAGAGAGAATAGTAATATCAAAATAGGGTTGGAAAACAGATCTATATTTTACTGTCTTAATGGCATAATTACCATCTTGTAAGTTATTAAAAAATGAAGATACTATTTTTGTCTTGAGTTATTGGGAAAAAAAGGAGATTTGTCTTATATTTAACCCTTCTTTGCATGATGATGGAAATTCCCATCATAACATTTAGTGCACAAAAAATTGTACGCAGAACAGGTGTACTCTAAATTTGTTGTCCCTGGCAACTGTTTTCACAACTATTGTATAATAAGGAACGCAGCTGTCAAAAATTATCAAATGTTACAATCATTATAGCGGGTTTAAAATTGTCATTCCGCTGTTTGTTGTGGTTGGAAGAAACGTGCGATTTCTTAAATATTTTTTATTATTATTGCTTATAAAAGCTTTGCTAATTATTTTTTGCTCATAAAAGCGATAATGAGTGGGAAAAAGGTTTGTTTTTTTATGTTTCTGTTAATTTATGTGCAATTTATATCGAATACCCCAAATAATCTTCCCAAACCATATGACAGAAATTTACATTAATTTGCAGTTGTCTCATTTCTAGTTTCCGATTATTTTTTTTTAACTATACGTTTATTTTATGTTATTTTTGTAGAGAAATTCAGAAGAAAAGGGAAGATAGGAAGAAATTCAGAAGAAGTAGAGAAATTCAAAGAAGATTGGCCAAAAGTAGGTGTGTCACTCCGGTGCAAATACCCTACATGCAAAGGTTTTCTACAATCTCAGGTTTATCCACATATTTAAAAATCAGTCAATCTAAACATTAAAAAACCACAATAGAAGTCTGAATTTTCATATCCGATAATGATGCTGATAAAAGGATAAGGATATATTTTTAAAATCCAATAAGGATTATAGACGGCGGTGGACGATTATATTACATATGCAATATTTAATCACCGATTTTCGATCCGATATCTAGAAAACTGTTAATTGAAGCAAACCGACGTACGTACAGAAAGGCTTTCCTACTAATAAATATTTTTTTAAAAATAATTGCGAATACACAAAAATAAAAAATAAAAATAACGTTATTCTTCTAATTTTAATTTTTCTCTAACTCTTTACTCAAACTCATTACTTTCTGAATCTTCCTGAATAAATCCTGTGAAAAAGTATTTTTTAAAAATAGCATAAGATACGTACTTTGATAGCGGTTGTTTACTCAGAACAGAAATAATATAAAATCTCAGGAAAATTGTTTCCAAAGTAATGAAATACCAAAAAAATTATGTGTTTTGTATATTAAAAAAATCATTTGTCCACTATGTATATTAAAACACTGCTCGAAAAAACTCGCAAAAGTTCCTTCATTTTAAAAAATTTCAACTAAAAAAAAACATCCCCCATATAAGCTTAAATAGAATAGTTTTGACGGAATTAGAATTTAAACGAAAAAATTCCCCACAGAGTGAAGCATTTATCAAACCTATACTTTAACCCTTCTGGATTTCCCAGGCGAGAATTTAAAGACATAAACTTCCAAATTAACAATTTTATTCAAGAAAGCGCATAAACCATTTTCTTGGTTTTCAATAAACCGCGCTGTCTTTAATTTAATGCCCTCTTTCGTTTCTTTTGCCTTATTTTTGCGAAGGCTACGTTTTAAAATATCTCCAGCAAGCGCAGAGAAGTTAGGCGCGTTATATTTCTTCATTTGTTACGGGGGGTTATCCCAAGAGGGATATACGCTGTGACTGAGTGGTGGAAGTCGGCTATAGATAATTGGAGGAGGCTTTGTTCTTAGGTTCTTTTTTTTTCAGTGCGGGATATTTCTTACTGCCGACATATTATACTTTCGTACCTTCTTCCATTATCAAAATGGGGCAACAAACATTTTTCTCCATCAAAATTGAAAAGGGCTCCAAATGGTAACTTTTTTTTCCAAAATATAAATATGAATTAATACTTCAAAAAGTAAAGAACACGAATAATCATCCATATATGTGTCAAACCTCGATATAACGCAATGAATTTCGGGAAATATACTTGTCGAAAGTCTGAATTTTTGGAGTGGATTTGTTAAATGAAAAATATATGGGTTTTTTTCCCTGTATAATGCTTCTACCTCCAACAAAATTATATATTGCTCTATGTACCTTGCTTCTATATTTTTAATAGTTATGATTTAAATATTCTCACATCGTTAGTTTAGAAGCTTCGAGACTAGGTCTGAAAGTAATGATTTTCGTAGGCAGTATACCAGGATACATTTTCGAAATGAGTAGTAATAAATTTATGTAACAAATCAATTTATTAAGCGATAATTTGCGATATTCCTTGCTTCTATATTTTTAATAATCATGATTTAAATATTCTCACATCGTTAGTTTAGAAGCTTCGAGACTAGGTCTGAAAGTAATGATTTTCGTAGGTAGTATACCAGGATACATTTTCGAAATGAGTAGCAGTAAATTTATGTAACAAATCAATTTATTAAGCGATAATTTGCGATATTCCTTGCTTCTATATTTTTAATAATCATGATTTAAATATTCTCACATCGTTAGTTTAGAAGCTTCAAGGCTAGGTCTCAAAGTAATGATTTTCGTAGGCAGTATACCAGGATACATTTTCGAAATGAGTAGCAGTAAATTTATGTAACAAATCAATTTATTAAGCGATAATTTGCGATATTCCTTGCTTCTATATTTTTAATAATCATGATTTAAATATTCTCACATCGTTAGTTTAGAAGCTTCAAGGCTAGGTCTCAAAGTAATGATTTTCGTAGGCAGTATACCAGGATACATTTTCGAAATGAGTAGTAATAAATTTATGTAACAAATCAATTTATTAAGCGATAATTTGCGATATTCCTTGCTTCTATATTTTTAATAATCATGATTTAAATATTCTCACATCGTTAGTTTAGAAGCTTCAAGGCTAGGTCTCAAAGTAATGATTTTCGTAGGCAGTATACCAGGATACATTTTCGAAATGAGTAGCAGTAAATTTATGTAACAAATCAATTTATTAAGCGATAATTTGCGATATTCCTTGCTTCTATATTTTTAATAATCATGATTTAAATATTCTCACATCGTTAGTTTAGAAGCTTCAAGGCTAGGTCTCAAAGTAATGATTTTCGTAGGCAGTATACCAGGATACATTTTCGAAATGAGTAGTAATAAATTTATGTAACAAATCAATTTATTAAGCGATAATTTGCGATATTCCTTGCTTCTATATTTTTAATAATCATGATTTAAATATTCTCACATCGTTAGTTTAGAAGCTTCAAGGCTAGGTCTCAAAGTAATGATTTTCGTAGGCAGTATACCAGGATACATTTTCGAAATGAGTAGCAGTAAATTTATGTAACAAATCAATTTATTAAGCGATAATTTGCGATATTCCTTGCTTCTATATTTTTAATAATCATGATTTAAATATTCTCACATCGTTAGTTTAGAAGCTTCAAGGCTAGGTCTCAAAGTAATGATTTTCGTAGGCAGTATACCAGGATACATTTTCGAAATGAGTAGCAGTAAATTTATGTAACAAATCAATTTATTAAGCGATAATTTGCGATATTCCTTGCTTCTATATTTTTAATAATCATGATTTAAATATTCTCACATCGTTAGTTTAGAAGCTTCAAGGCTAGGTCTCAAAGTAATGATTTTCGTAGGCAGTATACCAGGATACATTTTCGAAATGAGTAGTAATAAATTTATGTAACAAATCAATTTATTAAGCGATAATTTGCGATATTCCTTGCTTCTATATTTTTAATAATCATGATTTAAATATTCTCACATCGTTAGTTTAGAAGCTTCAAGGCTAGGTCTCAAAGTAATGATTTTCGTAGGCAGTATACCAGGATACATTTTCGAAATGAGTAGCAGTAAATTTATGTAACAAATCAATTTATTAAGCGATAATTTGCGATATTCCTTGCTTCTATATTTTTAATAATCATGATTTAAATATTCTCACATCGTTAGTTTAGAAGCTTCAAGGCTAGGTCTCAAAGTAATGATTTTCGTAGGCAGTATACCAGGATACATTTTCGAAATGAGTAGTAATAAATTTATGTAACAAATCAATTTATTAAGCGATAATTTGCGATATTCCTTGCTTCTATATTTTTAATAATCATGATTTAAATATTCTCACATCGTTAGTTTAGAAGCTTCAAGGCTAGGTCTCAAAGTAATGATTTTCGTAGGCAGTATACCAGGATACATTTTCGAAATGAGTAGCAGTAAATTTATGTAACAAATCAATTTATTAAGCGATAATTTGCGATATTCCTTGCTTCTATATTTTTAATAATCATGATTTAAATATTCTCACATCGTTAGTTTAGACGCTTCGAGACTAGGTCTGAAAGTAATGATTTTCGTAGGCAGTATACCAGGATGCATTTTCGAAATGAGTAGTAATAAATTTATGTAACAAATCAATTTATTAAGCGATCATTTGCGATATACCTTGCTTTTGTATTTTTAATAGCCATGATTTAAATATTCTTATATCATTAGTTTGGAAGCTTCGAGATTATGTCTCAAAATAATGATTTTCGTTGGCACTATATCAGGACGCATTTTCGAAATATGAGCAGTAATATGAGTAGTAATAAATTTAAAAAGGAAAATCAATTTATTAAACGATTATTTGCGATATACCTTGTTTTTATATTTTTAATAGTCATGATTGAAATATTCTTATATCGTTAGTTTGGAAACTTGGAAACTAGACCTCAAAATATCGATTTTCATTGGCAGTATACCAGGACGCATCTTCGAAATGAGTAGTATGAGTAGTAGTAAATTTATGTAGCAAATCAATTTATTAAGCGATCATTTATTTCATTTCATTTTAAGTTGTGCGAAAGCTGGTGAGAGTGAAAGTTTAAGAACTTAGAATAGCACGCACCTGAATAACTTAAGACTGCTGATAAGTATAAAATACTACCATTATTGTGTTTTATATTCTTGTAACTCCATTAAGTGTGCACTTCTGTTTTTAGCCAAAATGTACTCTACTTCAAAGAGTTAATCAAATCTCGAATATTTCAAAGATAAATGGAGCTCTAAAGTTCTTGCAAATCTTTAACTATCGAAAATATTTCAAAATAAAAAAAATAAAAATGACATTTTTGAACTGCCTTAGTGAATATTGGAATAAGTTCAACGTAGAAATTCAAAAATGGTGGTTTTCTTTTATTTTTGATAAATGAATACCAGAATTATTATGGTCAGCATTATGAGTCGAGAATACCAAAACACTTCATTTCGGATATGCACAAATTTACTTTCAGATTTTTTTGGCTTCAAATATCTCTTGTTTCATGTGGAAACGGAGTATCTAATAAATTAAAACAACGGTATGCATTAAAATATTTTCATATATCAATCTACCAAAAATCTTCAGATTTGAAACAGAAATTCATAGTATTAATTTTGGCTTTTATTGTAAGCTTCTTTGATTTCAGCATTTCCTTTAGAAAGGTTGAATAGACTCATTGTCCTTTTATGAAATCTAATTCAAATATTTGGTTTAAGTTGGATAAAACCATTTCTCTCGAAAAATTGAACCCAATCTTCAAAACATTCAATATGATAATTTAATATCGTTATTGATTAGCCAAATACAAAAATCCCTTTCTTACTTTGCTTGATTAATAAATGTTTTCCTGGAAAGAAATGTCTGAAATTTTCATCCTTGTTTAAAGATATTAAAGATGCTGGATTTTAAAAAAAAAAACTCAGCAAAGGTAATCTGGCGATCGATCCTCATCAACTGGAAAGGATACCCATAATTTTGATTTTACAATAGTCTTTTTTATTTCCCCTTCATCTTTTTTTCAAATATTTTTATTACTAAGTTTTTTTCAGCAGAGTAGCTAAAAGTTAATGACAAGTTGAGATAAGAGTCTTCATAAAACACAGTTTGCAAGATTTCATTTTTATCATTCAGTTTTTACTCGATATCATTTTGCTCTTCAGAAATTAGCTTTTTGATGGATGAATTTGTTTAAAACGCAATTTTACGTTCTTTTGCCTTATGAAAAAGTGCCAGGGTACTAAATTTTTTGAAAAAAAAAAGTTGCTGATAAAAATGTTTGACATAAGCAAAAATAAATGCTTGTCAATTATTAATCCATTATTCAAATATCATTGAATTTTTTTTTTCGTTAAATTTGTAAATCTAGAATAGATTTTTCAGTGCATATGGGGACCCTCAAAAAGGGAAAATAAAGATAATATCCTTTAGGATGGATAGAAATAACCTAGTGTTTGTGAGGAGAGTCTTATTACCTAGTTGTAACTTTGAAATGAACTCATTATAATCATCGAAATATTCTAGTTGAGTTAAATTTGTTTGTGTTTTATAGCACAAAAGCCATTTTTGGTTAAGCTGCTCATGGAATTAAAAGATTTATATCAGTTTATAATACAACCGAAATATGGAATGTCTACAAAATCCAAATGTCTAAAAGTGTAAATCATGAAAAAGGGCAACACTGATGTAAGGTATGGAACAGTACTAAAAAGTTTAGCTAATGTTTATACATGATTATAAACCCCAATATTTTTTAAAAAACTAAAAATATTATAACATGAGGAGTTTTGGAAAGCAATTCATCCAAATCAGGGTCAAAATATTCGAACTAGAGATTTTGTTGAAATCTTTACGTTTTTGACCTCTCTGAGCCTCTGAAAAGAAATACTTTTGGAATTATTTCTGTTTATCTGTAATTCAAAAACGTCTTCAGCTTGATGGATGAAAATTGCCATGCCATCGTTATACCACGTATCACATTTTGGAATCCCAATTCGTACTGGAAGTTTGTCTGTTCGCGTGCAGGTGAATACAAATACAAAGCATGAAGAGCTAGATAAATTAAATTTAGTACACAGTTTTTGTATTTAAACTATAAATTAGAACAGACGTTTAAATCAAATTCGTCTGCGGATTGTCCTCTTCCATTATACGCATTTGCGCACGCGATAAATCAAAAATGAATAACTTATACTTGATTGTGTGAGCTTCTTATTAAAATTGTAATTTATTTTGGTTTCTATGAGTCGAAAACAAAGCATCCAAAATGCATACTTGATTTCATTCACTGCATTGTGAAACTCAAAATATTCACATAAGGATGTCTGAAAATAAAAATCTGAGCACTCGTGGTATTCATGGTCTTGGTTAAAATCCTCAATTTTCATACGGTGGGAAAGGGATAAAAACTTTATTTGGGAGTAGATGAGAAAGGATAGGAAAGATCATTTCACTCAAAATTCTTTAAAATATTCATTTAAAATCTATCTACTCATTGGTTGGTTTATATTTTCAAAAATGAAGTGAAATTACTTAACATATAACAACCAACAAAAATTATATGCATTTGTCTAAAATTTAACATGTTACAAACAATTTCATTAAGGAAGTTATGAAATTTTTATCTACAAAATTATTTTTCCCCAGTCCGTGATATTCAATCAGCAAACGTTAAAAGATATTCTCTCAGAAGTTTTCCAAAATTTTAAAATAAAAAGTTTGATAAATTAGCACACGTGATTAGAGAAATACACCAAACAATATCATTTTCAAATCCATCACTGCTCAATAATATATGTTTGAGTCAGTGAGGTTGTATCATTCTAACAAATCATAATAAAAAGTAAAAGATTCAATAACTGAACCGATGTATTTAGTAATTTATTGTAAGGTGTTTTCCAGTTTGGAACAGATTGCGATTACAATAGAAATAATTTTTTTTTAATTTTACGTTGTTTGTAAAACACGTAAAACTACAGTTTAAACAAAGATAAAATTTATTTAAAATTTTCAGGAAAAATTATTTTTAAAATAATTTGTTTATACTTGTAGATGTATAAATACATACTCCTGCATATACGAATCATATACTGTTCTCTTCATAAATAAAAATGCACATTTTTTTTAATTATGTGCCCTACATTCTCAACTCCCATTTATGTAAAGTTACATAATTTCTAATTAACAAAAAATTCTGCAACTTAAAGTTAAATTATGGTTAAAATACGTAGATTATTTGATTAACAAATATAAAAAAAATTAAATCGCATAAAACGAAAATTTAAATGAAGAATAGTGAAAAAAGTGTTAACCTTTTATTTGTATCGAAAAATATAGAATAACTGAAACCGATTGTAAAATTTTGCAGACACTCAATCTGAAAAATGAGAGAAATGGGTGAATTACACTTGTTTGCTTTGAAACAAAGAAATAATAATTATTCCTTGGCAGGGAATAATTATTTCTTCAACACGAATCGAGACGTGAAATGAGCAAGAGCACACAAATTTTGCAAATAGAAAATACTTTTGAATATACATACATATGAACATTATTTCTCGATTTGTGCACATTTCACGTTCATCAATCCAAGGTAAAAGTAGGTTTAGTTATATTAACGTCCCGTTTTAAAGTAACACTAGAGCTATCTTGGGACGTACCTCGTAATTTTGAGTTAAGTTAAGTTTGTTTTTTTCATGGCACAAAAGCCATCTTTGGCTAAGCTGCGCCACATTCTTGAAATTAAAATATTTATATAATTGTATCAATTTATAATAAAATCAAAACATGCAATGTTTACAAGATCCAAATATTTAAAACGTTAAATCTGTGAATCATGAAAAAGCGTGACAATGATGTAAGATATGGTACTGTGCTAAAAAGCGCGGTTAATGTTTATATATGATAATAAATATCAATATTTTTTTAAAAAATTAAAAAGACCAACATGCGGAATTTTGGAAAGCAACTCGCCGAACTCAGGTTTCTGAAAAAAGGTAAGATGATGCATAAAGCACAGTGGACATTCTTCAAGAATGTGTAACACAGACATAGGACTATTACACATTGAGCAAAATGGTTGTTGGGTCCCCCATCAAAAAATGTCGCTGGGTGAATCGAGTGTGCCCAATCCTCAACCTAGTTAAAATTGTGTCCAGTTTTCTGCTGTGTAAAGTGGGCCAAAAATCTATTGAAGGCTTAATTGTATGGAGCTTATTACGAATCTGTGCGTCCCATTCAGTTTGCCATTTGGAATGCAAAATATGACATATATATTTCTTATAATCAGAAAGATGAATCTGTGTTGGCAAGAAAGTAGTAGCAAATTTAGCTGCCGTATCGGCCTTTTCCTTTCCTGGAATTCCCACATGTGTGGGGACCCAGCATAAAACAAATTGGAAGCCCTTCCAGATAAGTTTGTCATACAAGTTTAAAATGTTGAAAAGCAAAGGAGGGCTGCGAGCATGTAAAGATGATAGGAATTCCAAAGCACTCAATGAATCAGTGTATATTATATAGCTATCTGCAAAACAATCGGAAATAACCGATAAAGTTTTTAAAACAGCAGGTACTTCTGCTGTAAAAATGGAACCAAATGAATGAATTCTATAAGCTATTGTGGAATTTGATATAACAGAAGCGAAAGAAGTATGATCGAAACCTCTAGAGCTATCTGTAAAAATAGGTTTGAATTGAGATATTTTTGACGATGGTCAGCAAAGATTTGCTGATAAATGATATCTGCAGTGTTTTGTTTTTCAAAATGTTGAAAAAGATTCAAGTATTGGATACCATGAGATTTCCAGGGTGGTAAGAGAAATGATTGTTCAGAAACTACTTGTCCCATTTCTAGATGCAATTCTGAAATTAAACGAGTCATTATCTCAAAGAATGAGGGTATTAGTGATGGTCGAGCAGCCTGAATGCGTTGTAAAAATTGGCTCTGATTAAAATTATAATAGGGATGACCAGGGTTTGATAAAATTTGAAAATAATAATGGAGTGACAATATCTGCCTTCTTATGTGTAGAGAAGATTCATTACATTCTATATGCAAACTTTGTGCATGTGATGTTCTAAATGCCCCAGAACACAATCAAAGAGCAGCATGATGGACAGTATCCAATTTTTGGAGAATACTGCGTCTTTCAGAACCATAGACATTGCAACCATAGTCAAATTTGGATAAAATTACTGCTCTGTAGATGCGAAATAAAGATAAACGGTTGGTACCCCATGAAGTGTTAGAAAGAACCTTTAAAATATTCAGAGATCTTTCGCATTTTTTTTTTCTTAGGAAAGTTACATGAGAGGTAAACGTAAACTTTTTATCAAAAATCAATCCCAAAAATTTAACCTCGTCAAGTACTTTAATAGGATGACTTTTTATGTGAATCTCCGGTTCAGGATGGAGGCTGCGTTTCCTACAGAAATTTACAGCATTTGTTTTCTCAAAAGAGACACCTGAATTGGCAAGATTTTGCAAGGCGATAATAATTGCATTAATTTATTTAAGAAGTCAAAATTTGCAGCCAGATTTTGTCTCCCACGATCACCTAATACAAGCACTCGCCTTTTTTTTAATTCAATTTGTTTTGATATGCATGATTTTTTTATATTATGTTACTGTTCTGAAAATAATATTGGTTTTTACCAATTACCACCGCATCTGCAGAAAATGTCTTTCTCAAGGCATTAAAGAATGCTATAGATCTAAGATTTGTCAAAAAAGGCACATTTCACTAAACATTTTATTTATCAAATCCGTATTAGCCAAGAAAATTCAGTTATGATATCATTAATGAATATGCTTTGAAATGTATGTGAAAATGAAACAAAAAATCGCGAATTGTAACCTTATTCTAGCAATTCGTATACTAAAACGGATTTTATAAGTTTACGAAGCAATTATTTTTATTATTTATATATTAATGATAGTTTAGGTGATTAAAATGTTAACTTTATAAAAATATTGTAAATATTTACTTTTTCATGTATTTTTAAGTTCTTACTAAATCAAACTGCGCAATGTAATAAAATTTTAAAAAACGGAATCAGTTATTATTTTATTGAATGGAATTTATTTTAAGATCCTACAAATAAACTTTGCACGAGATCTAGCTTTTGTTCGGGCCATCTCTGTTTCTCCGTCAATTAATGCTAGCGAATAACCCATGTTCTATAAATTCTATAGCAGTAGCCTGCTTGCCATTAACACATTTACTGCCAGGACTCCTGCCTGATAATTGGACTATCAATCTAATTAGATGACCCCTTCTTTACTATCTCTTAACTATAGTAGAGAAGGAGTCATCTGACTAGATAGATGGTTCGGTACAATTAGATAGTAGGTGTGAAACACAAATGAATCAAGCAGCAGTCAACGTCTTAAGATCTGTTGATGAAGGATTCATTTCTGTTGTTTTGCAACTATAGCTTTCTTGGTCTTATATTTAATAAATGTTCACTGAAATTCTTTGGAAACAAAAATCAATAGTAGATGTGAATCACATGTGAGTCACGTGGCAGTCAACGTGTTAAGAGCTGTTGATGAAGGAGTCATTTCTGTTTTTTAGAACTATTGCTTTCATTTTCTTATACATTTTTTTGACAAAAAGAACTTCATATTTTATCACAGCTGATTTTTATTACAAAGAAATCAGTTATGATAAAAAGAATCACAAGTTTTTTCGTCAAAAAAAATCTTATGCCTCAATATAATTTGTCCGTTATTTATTCGAATTTCCAATGGTTTTCTGCTTTATCTTCAACCTCTGTTATAGAATTTAGTAAACTGACTTTATTTATAACAAGTAAAGAAATATCATTCAGTTTTCCTTCCTATTTACTGTAAATTATTTTGATTGAATTTGTAGCTTATTGCCGCTATAAAAGAAAACAGAAATTTAAATGACAACACAAACATGACAAATTTAATTAAATTTAAATTAGTTGTCTAGATAATGTCAGAAAAAAAGTTTCTTGTAGTTTCTATTTGCCTCGAACAAATAATACGAAACATTCAAATGTCTTTATTACAAAATAATTAAAACTTCATCTTTATTTTATTTTATAATATATCTTCTATTTTGCGTTATCAATTCACATTCGAATACGTTAGAATCATCTATAATTTAATCGCCTCAATAAAAACTGATATATAAGAAAATGTTCATCTAAAATTTAAAACAAATAAATACATTATAATATTTGTTTATTTAAATAAAAATGACGAAATACTTCCAAACAAGTTTATTTCCTATCAAAATTTAGTGTAATTAAGTGTTGAATTTCTGATTCAAATTTACAGCTTTAAGTTTTATAGTTTTCTTTGAAATTATATAATATTAAATCTTAGTAAATAATGTGAAACCTTCAAAATAGTAAAAAATGCAAAAATAAGGCAAAGAATAATAAGTAGTTTCTCTTTGTAAGGATTTCAATTTAATTCCTTTTTTCATTCTTTTTTATAATTCATCTTTATTAATGTGTTATAAGAAGCGAATTCAAATCGCAAACAATTTTTTGATGAGGTAACGTGTATTTTTAAAAAGTGTTATAATGTTTATTTATTTTTATTTGTTTTTATCCTTATTTAAATTTTATAGATTGATTGTATAATTTAAATTTTTACAATTTTGGCTCAAAGTAATGAGATAGGAAACGCAATCAGTAGAAAATGGGTCAGTTTTCTTTTATATAAGAATATGATGAAGTGTGAAAAACTGTTTTCGAATAATGTTACTGAAATTAATCTGCATTTTTATTAAACATTTTCTCATTCTTGAGTATTTCAAAAGCAGCATTTGTTTAAAAATATTTTAAGCATTAATGAAAATTGTGTGTGGGTTTAATTATCTCAATTAAGCAACATTTGCATAATTAGACAATGCATGATGAGAAAACGTTTATATGCGGAGCACGATTAAGCAATGACATTATTTAATTGCATATTTTAAAACTTTTATTTTGTTAAAAAAAACTATGTTCATATATTTAGGCCCATAATATTAAAAGAGAAATAAAACAATTTTTTAAAAAAAAAAAACTTTTTTTTTTCATTTTTTTCTTAATCTTTTAATGAATTGGAAAAACGTTTTAATGATGCAAGCGGCTTATTAAACAAATGAAAACATTCCCTTTAAATGAAAAAAAAATTAATTTATGATTCAGAGATAAGGATAATAACAAGAATAAATTCATTAATGCATTCTAGAATGCATTAACCAGTTAACTGCTTCTGACGAGTATACTCGTCATGGAAAAAGTACAACATTTTGCAATATAACGCATTGATCGTCAGGAGTAATAAGAAGAGACAATTTGCAGTTTGAATTACAATTTTGATAAAAACTCAAACATATTCGTAAATTTCAAGATACTTCAATTAATTAATTTCAAGAAATAAAATATTTTGAGGCCAAATCGAAATCAAAGGAACAAATAAAAGATTACTGTGTCTTGCACCATGCTTTACACAATGCCATTCTCTAACAGCAAATTAAGATAATAAATTAATTTTTTATGTTTCTTTTCGTTCATGTGCAAAAAAATGCATGTTATTTTAAGTAAATAAATAGATTTGACTATCGAAATAAAAAATAAAAGTCTTTTTATTACAAAATAAATTCATATACTCTGTTTTAACGAGTATACTCGTCATAGCTAAATTTTTGAGACACAGTTTAGATGCGCATTTTCACAAAGAGGTCGATACAGTTAACTGGTTAAATAAATCCAAACAAAATTCCACACGCAGGTGTTTCTAAAAAGTTCAAACTGTTTAAAAATAAAACGTTCTTTATTTCGGCAATTAATATTCAAAAAATTTAGAAAATTTAGAATCCCGCTGTCAGAAATTTATAAAACTTCCACTAGCGTAACAACAACTAAAGAAAGTTGAAACAGCCTATTTCTGTAATAAACATCAAATAATTTATTTGGCTTGCTAGCCTGTCGACAATTATAATTAATATTTTTTAAGCACAATTCTTGAACTTGGACAATTTTGTCCGTACCATTGACAAACTTTTCTTACAAGATATGCACCTAATGTTCAAGGAATTTTACTTTCATATTTATAGGATTTATTATTTTTTTATCCATCATCCCAAAGCATATAAAAAAACATAAAAGCCCCGAATCGGTTATGAAATGATGAATAATCCCTTCAGCAGATGCTACTAAAATTTTCTCCTTTGAAATATTGCCCCGCTCCCTCATCCAATCATTCAACACCGTCTGTCCTAAAGAAGGAAACATCTCCTTTTTCAAGTCTCTCTAACTAGCCACGAATCTATGCAAGATAAAACACCGATTAAACCTGACAGCTCGAAAGGCTGTATCACAAAAGAAAGACCCTCCGGCCATGAACGAGACGTGGAAGGATATCACATGAGACATTTTTCACAAGTAACAATAAATGAGTGATCTCGACGCTCAACATTCGATACTGTTCCCCCTACTGCCAGAAGTGGTTCGGTTCCATTAACTGTGCCTGTTCTTATTCTATCTGGATTCGCCGCAGGTGTAACGATAGCGTAAAATGACTGCTCAACTTAATGTATTCCAGGACAATGTTTTCTTTTTCTCTTTTTTCTACAAAGGTGCAACTACAGAAGCAAATAAGTGGTAGAAATTGTCTCGATTGGCCCCAGGAAATAAATCCTAAGTGTGGGTAAATACAATTGACATCGTTTCTTCAAAGTTAAAGATGTCGCATTTTGCAAGATGCGGTGGAACAAAGAAAAGGCTAACAATGAATTTCTTACCTTTGATTTGCAACCTACGGCGAATTTGGAAAGAGTCAAAGCCAGTAAATTAGTATGCGAGGGACCGAATGTGACAGAGTCAATGTCTTTTTTTGGTCATATATTTCTGAGGAAAAATATATTGGTGTCAAGTAGTTTCTCCAAAGTTTAAAATGTCGCATTTTGCAAGATAATATGATACTTTAAAATTTATTGAGGAGTTTGGGTTTCTTTTATACCTCGGCATTATAATTTTTAATTCGGTGTAATTCGAGTTCTCTCAAATAATGAAGTATTGTAAGATGTCGATAATTTTCTTGATGGAATATGCGTAAGTCAGCAACAGAAAGTACTATTAAGACAAATTGTTTTATATAGTTTTGCTGAGAATATGTATATAATCAAGAAGGTATCAAAACAAAAATTTGGTGAATAGCTGCGTAATATACCTTGTATGCAATTTATGTCAGAGCTTTGGGTTTAAAAAAAAGTACGAATAACTAATTTGAGTAAAACTGCCTATGCAAGTGATTCCGATCACGAGTGACTGTTTTCAGTGATTGTTATATTACTGCAATATTCAAGTTCTCACAAATAATAAAGTATTGGAAGGTGTCTATACTTTTCCTGAATGAATGTGCATAAGGAAGAATAAGCAATATATATCAGAGCTTTGGATTTTTTAAAAAGTATGAATAACTGATTTGAGTAAAACTGCCTATGCAAGTGATTCCGATCACGAGTGACTGATTTCAGTGATTGTTATATTACTGCAATATTCGAGTTCCCACAAATAATAAAGTATTGGAAGGTGTCTATACTTTTCCTGAATGAATGTGCATAAGGAAGAATAAGCAATATATATCAGAGCTTTGGATTTTTAAAAAAGTATGAATAACTGATTTGAGTAAAATTGCCTATACAAGCGATTCCGATCACGAGTGACTGTTTTCAGTGATTGTTATATTACTGCAATATTCAAGTTCTCACAAATAATAAAGTATTGTAAGGTGTCTATACTTTTCTTGATTGAATGTGCATAAGGAAAAATAAGCAATATATATCAGAGCTTTGGATTTTTTAAAAAGTATGAATAACTGATTTGAGTAAAACTGCCTATGCAAGTGATTCCGATCACGAGTGACTGATTTCAGTGATTGTTATATTACTGCAATATTAGAGTTCCCACAAGTAATAAAATATTGGAAGGTGTCTATACTTTTCCTGATTGAATGTGCATAAGGAAGAATAAGCAATATATATCAGAGCTTTGGATTTTTTTTAAAAGTATGAATAACTGATTTGAGTAAAATTTTCTTTACAAGTAATTCCGCTCACTAGTGGCTGATTTCAGTGATTTTTATATTACTGCATGTTTCACATAATCCATGCAAAGAGTACGTCTTTGATATGTCAGAATTGCATAACAAATTATAACAAAATTTGTAATAAAAATGATACAAAATTACTAATACAAATGATTACAAATTTACAAGTGCAAATGATGCGGCAAAAAAAAAATAAAGAAATATTCGTGGTCAGTGAAGATTTTATAAATTACCGGTTAAATTTTATGCAGATAGTTGCAAATGTTAACCTGGTAGCATACTCATAAACATATAATCATTATTCATTGAAACATAATAGGAGCTAATGAGTAAAAACATATTTGGATACTAGTTGATTGCTTACGTCCATTCATCAGCACTTCCTTGCTGAATGTCTTTGCTTTGCAATATAATAGGTCCTCATACATCACTCACATCTTTGACGCACGATCTATTGTAAGAGCAAAGAAGTGAATCTGTAATGTTTATTTACCTTAAGAGATTTTACATATAATTGTTCTTTCAGTAGTTTCTGAAGAATGTGCAACCAATCGCTGAAATACTAGTCGAGAACTTTTCCCGTTTTAATAGTTCATTGAATTACTTTCAATTCGTACAAAAAAAATTTTATTCGAATGAAAGCAGGGCGAAAACTTAATTGCCTGTAATTAATACTTTGCCATCTTCATCTTATCATAAATAATAACTTCTTATCATAAATAATATCACAGATTTGACTACAGATGTATGTGATCATTTATATTTTTTAGTTAATTGAATATAATAAAATGCCTAGTTAAAGTTACAAAAGAACACAGTGGTGCATAATTTGTGTTTTAAAGTTTAAATATGGGCACTAACCGAAAATCATTTTTAATTTCATTGAAATCTGGACAAGATATCATAAAAGTTAAAAAGAAAAGTAAAAAATAGAAAGTAGTATTTACAGAAATGTTATTTGAACCAAGAGAAAGGCCTTAAAAAATTTGTTTTGTTAAGTGCCAGGAATATCTTGCATGAAAAGTAAGTTTTGAAGCTTGACTTGCTACTTAAAGACACCATATTGAGAAAATTCTTCCTCATATTATTTTAAAATTTCAGCTTTTTCATGCTTTAATTTAGAAAATGCATTGCCTTTCTTTCATACTAAAGAGAAATTGGCGAATTAAAAAGGCATAAATTTCAAAAAGGCATTTTTGATACTTAAATGTTAAAAGAGGTAGAGATATGAAATAAAGTTATTATCAGTGATAGAAAAATAGCAACTCTTAAGCAGCAGAAAAAGACGCTAATATTTATTCCTAGTGTTAAGGGAGAAGAATAAAAAGTATTTTTCCTCTCATTTAGGAAATCAGATCGCAACAGAGACCTTCAAATCCACTTCTATGCTTTATAAAAGACATTTTCTAATTAAAAGAAACGGAAATTTGCAAATTTAAACTTTTATTTCCAAAGAATTCCTTTTCCACAATAAAATGGACATAATGCAAGTGAATATTTTTAATTCGAAAAAAAATTTAAATGAATAATAAATGGTTTTAGAAAAATGTTAATCCAATTTATATACATTCAATTTCTTATATATACTTTAAATGATTGCATAACCTAGATTAGCGATTTAATTCAAACTTAAAGCAAGATATTAAGAACTTGCTTTGCAAATATAAACTCTTATTTCCAAAAAAATTATTTTCCGCTATAAGTTGAACATGAGACATATAAATATTTTTAACTAGAAGAAAAATTAAAATAAATAATAAATGGTTTTAGAAAAATTTTAATCAAATTTACATTACATTCAATTTTATACATATAATACTTTAAATAATTGCATAATCTAGATTAGCGATTTAATTGAAACTTAAAGCAGGTTATTAAAAATTTCAACTAAAAACTACTTTTAAATTACTGTTGTCGGTAAATTCTCTCGTATTTATAATATTTATCTAAGATAATTGAATAAAATCTATTCATTTCAGTTAATTCAGTTAGCATAGAAATGTTTGACTTCTTAATTTGAAAAGAAAGCGTTAATCGACACTTTACAGAGCCATCATATCATTTTTATCCCCTAAATACTGAAATTCTAATTTCTAAGGAAAGGTGATAATTTATTATAAACAGAACTCTTTTTTTTCCTTACATAAAAGGCTTTTAAAAATCAAACACATCTTATTTAAATTTTCAAATTACTATATTTATTCTGTTTCATTTTGAAGCAAAACGAAGAGGCATATGTAATCATTCTGTTTCTGTTCTGTTGAATACCTTACAAAATAGAGTCTCTCGATCAAAGCTCGTCATTCACTTGTGGTTGATAATTTGATTAAATATTCCATTACTCGTATCCGCGTCGTGGAGGGTAAATACGGCAGTGATTACCGAATGTTGTTTCGTTCGTGTTCGTATGCTTTGGTTCTCTAAAACGGATTGATTTAAATCATTCAACGCTTCTGCTCAGAAAACATAAATGTTAACAGTTTTCATTTGGGAAAAATAAAGTTCCCAAATAAAATTTCAACTAGAGCATAACAAGTCTTTTCAAACTAGCGCAGTGTTTTATTTCATTTATTAATTAGGTTACCAAATATAGGATGTAACTTCATGCTTTAGAATAATTTGAAACTTTTAGTCGAAAAATAGTTCACGCGGAACAAATAATTTCAACATTAGCACTTCGAATGAGCTAATTTTATTTAGTTAAGAATTTTAATGAGTTTTGGGAAACAAACTATCTTTTTATTTGAATTTATCCAACTCATGTGTGAGCTAAAATGGTGATTATTGAAGTGTTTCAGTATTTGAACGTCTATTTATTCGTAAATCAAATACACAGGAGATAGGAATCATAGGAAAGAGTATCTCAATAATATTTAGAAACAATTTATAGTAGCATCGCGGGGATAAATTTTATCACATCGGCTTATTTGTTGATTTCTACAAAAGTTAATGTATCACATTTAGTTGTAGTATTCCAGTATTTTAACATCAAAGGTAATTCTGTATATTCAGGGCGTGATTACAGTTTCAGCCACTAGATTCTAAGAACATTGCGTCTGAATTTCAATTTAAGTCTTGTCGATATTTACTTATTAAGTCGGATATTTGCAGTGATTTTTTTACTGTTCGGTGGAGATCCTCGTTCTTAAGGAATTTTCTTTGAACTTAAAATGAGTCAAGAAATGCAGAGTTGAGACTTGACTACGTTTTCTGCAATTGGATTTAGAGTTATCCGAAATGTATTGAGAAGTTAACAATGATGCTGTGGTGGACGCTTATAAGCCAGTTAACAGCTACGCTACCCGAGCAATTGCTTTTGTATCATGGTCATGTTACTCGGCTGCAAACTACAAGGTCCCAGGTTCTATCCTCGCTCATACAATCCACCACAATGCATTTTACTACTGAAACGAAATTCTTTACCACGATGCCACCATTCATTAAATGTGTAATTAAATGTTGGTTTTAAGAGAGACTGGTACAAATTTATGAGTTCCAGAAAATAATCATGTTGTGAATATTTTTCTGTATTATATGTGCCCAATTTTTCTAGTGCATATATCGTATGTTACATCACAGTTGCAATATATTCGATGCCGTCAAGATAATATTCTTGTTTTCCTTTTTTCCCCTGAAATAACAATGTGCATCCACTTTGTTATTTCCATATTATCATTGTGGTTTTTATTTCAATGAGCAAGTATTTAAATATATTATATTGAACTTTCATGAAAAGATTATTCTGAAAAATGTTCAGTGATTATTGAAATATGATTTTATATTTCAAATGTTGACAATGTCGAATCTCATTTACATTCAAACCAGACAGTAAGCATGGTTACTTTAGTAGAATGTTGTTATTTCCCTTCATAATGAGCTCAGGTTTCTTTTTTGAGGTTCAATTTAGTTATATTAATGTCCCGTTTTAAAGCAACACTAGGGCTATTTTGGGACGGACCTCGTGAGATATATTTATATATCTTACGATAATAAGATATATTTATATATCTTTATACCTCAAGATATATTTTGAACCGCGGTCATATGACGAGGACGACACCTAAGCTGGCAAACCCCTCTCCAAACTTCCACATGACACCAGCGGGAGGACGTTTGGTTCCGACGGATTTAACGCGCACCTGACCAGCTTGCACGACGGTTCTTCGGTGGAACCGAATCAGGAAACTGAAACTTTCCAGTTCCGAAGCCGAGACCTTCCCACCAGGCCACCGTGGCCTTCTTTTTTGTGAATCGCCTAATAATACCTAATGCAAGCATATACAAAATAAATTGGAGTATCTGAAACTCAATTTATATATAAACCGTATCTGAATGAATACCAATCATACAAACAACTATGGTTTGTTTCTTAATGTACAATGTAGATTAGAACAGCAATAAAAAATTTGTGTTTTGTACTTGACCTTTAGTGGCTCATGATGTTGCTCTCTTAATTTAGGAGTAAATATTTATTGGTAATGATTACTTTCTATAAGATAACACAAAGTGAGCTTTCGAAACTTCGAACTGTTCAGATGACTTATTCATAATCATAATTTTAAGAAATGAAGTGCTGATTATTGAATTCAAACATGGAAACACTTTTATTCGTAAATTTTGGAAATTTTCCAAATTTGACTTGCTAATTTTTGTAAAATTCAAACAACTGAACTTCACATAATCGCATTTCCTGGCTCCTGATTCCCTTTTTTCTATTTGTTTTTATTTCTGTATTTAATTACAAACAAAAATTTTTCTTTATACTATGTGAATGACTTCAAGCTTAGTTTCAAACTATATTTCAATAAATCAAATATTTTCAATTTAATATTTTTTATTGAAGTTTAAGTTAAAAATGGTTATAATTTAAGCATAAAAGATTAGTATATTTATAAATTAAATATAATGTAGAAATTTTATCGATTTTTTAATGCGGGTGTTTTGATGCAGTTTTGCAAATGTTGGCATTGGAGCCGTCAACAGGACAAAAAATTCGTATTTTTGAAATTTCCACTTCTTTCCAAGTGGAAATTTCAAACACTTGCATTAATTTCATTCAAGAATTACTTAAAGGGATATATATTTATTTATATATATATTACTTTCTTCGGTTTTATTTTCACACTGGAAGCAAGAGGGAGGATTAAGATACGCTAAATTTCATCAAAAGTACTTTTGTATGGCATTTATAAAAACACGGAAGTTATATTTATTTTATTTTATTAGAACTGAAAAATCATGCTCAATGTTTAATTTATAATAATATTTAAATATTTTAGTTTCAAATAAAAATTAGATAATTAAGAAAACGCTCATTAATGTGAAGCTTTAATAAAAAATAGTTGTGTTTCGAAAGTTTTTAAAATTTGAATGATTATTATCGATAATGCACTCAAAATTTTTCGGCAACACATTTTACGTAATTTTATTTTCTGGATATTTAAATAAAACTAATTTGAATCGGTTTCTTAAAGGAAAGAAAACTGTCCCTTTGACTATTTGGAATAATATTTCAAGTTTAACAATCGGCTTGCCCGGTGCAAAATAAAGAAAGAATAAAGCTCTCAAGAAGAAGAAAACTCTGCTGAATCTATGTGTCAACTCGAAGCCTTAAAAAGAATTGCCTATCTTTGTCATACATACTGAAAAATTGAGACTCAACTGACAAGAGCGTCTTACGGTTGACTATTTCACTTTTTTTCGGCGTTTTTGCGATCTTTTCAGCCATATTCAACCGGGAAACTTTTGATAGAGTGTCCTTTTTTCGCCCTATTGTAACTTTGCCTATACTATGGAGTATTCAAAGTTCGAGCGGGTTTTTTGGCCAGAGAGTGGCATAACCATATTTATTTTCATAAGCTTCCGCAGCATCTGTTGAACTGTGAAAAAAATTTCAGTTTGTCAACTTCTCAACTTCTGAAACACAGTTTGCTGTATAAGACAGTGACTTTTTAAGTAAATCGTTAGCATTGAATCAAAGAAATATTATCATTTTGCACTTTTTCTGGCTAACTTTTTGTATGAAATGCATTTAATCCTAAAAAATATTAATAACTTGCTTTCAAATGAAAAAATCCATACCAGACCTGTAATCAATCTTGTATAGATGGGAGTGATTAAATATAATAAACAATACAAACATAAAAATAAGAACTTATTCCTGATAAAAATGAAATTCTTTTTTGTAGAAACTTCACATAAAGCTATACCATCTGCTCGATCCATTCTTCTACAATTAGAGAGAGAGATTGAAACGTTGATCTGAAGCTAAAAAAATCATATTAGAGCTTAATAGGGAATGGTTATTTGTTAAGCATTGATTATTTGTCTTGTTAACTCATTCTAATAGAATAAGGTATTCGAGTTTTAAAGTCAAAATTTCAAGGGTGTTCACTCGACATCAAAAAATTGAAAACTGTAATCAAGAAAATAATCATCAACTATTCCGAAGGGAATGATTTTTTAAAATTATTACAAAATTGCATATTGAACGCAATAACGTGTTTCGAATTTGTAATATTGCTTCCCTGCGCAGTCAGTTTCATGGTAAGGAAGAAAGCTTTACAGATAGCACTAGCGCGTGTTGAATAGATGCCAGGACAATGCCTCGTAGTCTTAGCGAATATTTAGTATCTTTTCGAAGAATTTGGAGACTTTGACAACATAAATGATATACCCGGAGTATTCGAGAAATATGATGATGTCTAGATTAGGATCCAAGATATAATATTCTTTTAGAAAAATCTAGACCCTATCACGAAAGCTTTAAAATGCCTTTTAAATGCCAATTAAATCACCAATAGTGCATTCTAACAGAAGTTTAACACGAACTATGTTATGTTTAATGTTAAATTCATGTTTTAGAATAGAATTTTTATTTTAAATGTATATCTTCTTTTACAGAAAGGTTTCAATAGGTCTTTCTTTTATTCTATAAAAAAATAAATCTAAATAAATAAATTGCGTATAAAAATAGTAAAATTAGACCATTAGTATTTAATAAATTTTCTGAAAAACAAAACAATATATGTATAAATTTTCCATCAAAATATTGTCTTTGAGATCAAAATTTCTTATAACTATATTTATAATTATTTCTGTTCCATATCAGCGATATATATTTAAAAATCAAATAATTTTTATTTCCTTTATTTTATTTTTACCATTGCTCATGCAGTATCTTTTAATAGATAGAAATTAAAAAGAATAGCTCAATGATTCCAAAATTGCAGATCTTTTTTAATCGTAGAATTCATGACTTTTTATTCTTTTACAAATGAGAGGTCCGAGGTGGCCTGATGATAAGGTCTGGGCTTCGGAACCGGAGGGTTTCAGGTTTGAGTCCGTTTCCACCGAAGAACCGTCGTTTAAGCGGGTCTGGTGCACGTTAAACGTCCTCTCGCTGGTGTGACGTGGTGTGGAGAGGGGGTTGCCAGCTCAGATGTCGTCCTCGTCATCTGACCAAGGTTCAAAATTTCGAGGTCCGTCCCAAAATAGCCCTAGTGTTGCTTTAAAACGGGATGTTAATATAACTAAACTAAACTCTTTTACAAAAGAAATATATGTGCTTTAAATAGCTACATATAATTAGGCGAAATATTAAAAAAAAACTGTTTAATTATTTTTTTCAGGATTTTTTTTAAAAAAATAGGCAAAGTGCAGACAACATTATGATTTAAACTATATCCCAATGACAAAAATCGTATTATAATAATTCTACAATAAAAATAAAAGACCTTTTTATCAATATGTTTTTTTACAATGAAAAAAAGAAAAGTATTTTTAATGGTAGAACTATTCATATAAGAGCCATCTTGGTATTTTTCTAAGTTCCCAGTTTACATTTAATTCTAATACCACTACTGCCATACATCGGTCTTTTCTACAAATGTTTATTAAAAGACATTTAAAAAAGAATTTCGAAATACTCATTTGTGCCCTTTAGAATAGTCGTCTGAAGCTTATAGACGGAAATAAAAATGTGCAGCCAAATGGCTACACGATGCACTGTAGAGTAAAGCGCTCTTTAAAAAACTTATATTATGTTTTATTTTGAAAGAAATCAAGCAGTATGCAACAAAACAAAGAAAAAACATGTTGCAAATGCAGTCAATTTTTGGTCCATATTTTTTTTTTCTAGTCTTCACAAATCCTTGATTACAAGACTGCAGGAATGATAGATTTACAGATTTTTTTATTTACATAGATATTAGATATTACATAATTATTTATATAGATATTAGATATATTATTAGATAGATTTTTATTCATATAATATTTTAGCAATATCTGTTCGAAAATCAGAAGCAATTTATTTTTTTTATCATTGTTTATGCTGTATCTTTTAAAATAGCTGGGATTTTAAAAGAAGAGTTCAGTGGTACAAGAATTGCAGTTCTGTTTTTAAGCGCTCTTTCAAAAACTCATTTTAGGTTTTATTATCAAAGAAATGAAATAGGAATGTAACAAAACAATAAAACAAAAGATGTGCCAATGCAGCCAAATTTTATTTTGTCCATATTTTTTCATTTTTGTCTTCTCAAATCCTTGATTACAAGACTGTTAGAATGATAGATTTCAAGTCAAATAGAGTCATTTAAAGTTTGAAGTGTTTCATTCACTGGAGACTACACGATGGCTATCAAATGGCTACACAATGTATTGTAGAATTAAGCGCTCTTTAAAAAACTTATTCTATGTTTTATTTTGAAAGAAATCAAGCAGGGATGGAACAATACAACAAAAAAAAATGTTGCCAATGCAACCAAATTTTTTTATCCATATTTTTCCATTTTCGTCTTCTCAAATCCTTGGTTACAAGACTGCGGAAATGATAGATTACAAGTCAAAAAGAGTCATTTAGCATTTGAAATGTTTCATTCACTGTAGGATTAAGCGCTCTTTAAAAAACTTATATTAGGTTTTATTTTGAAAGAAATCAGGCAGGGATATACCAAAACAACAAAAAAAATGTTGCCAATGCAGCCAAATTTTTTTGTCCCTATTTTTTCATTTTCGTCTTCTCAAATCCTTGATTACAAGACTACGGAAATGATAGATTTCGAGTCAAATAGAGTCATTTAGAGTTTGAAATGTTTCATTCACTGGAGGCACATTCATAAACACTCTGGTCTTAAGCTACTTTTCAAACCATAACTAAAGTGCGCGTTGCCGTGAAGAGCTGCCAGAGTTAATGACTCTCTCGGGCCGAATCAATCAAGGCTCGAGCCGAATTTCGTGCAAACAGAGCGCATTTATCTGACGAAACAGTTTCAGATAGAAAGTATCTATTGCCTCAATATTTCTTGGCATCCAATAAAAATTAGAAGGAAATTTAGAAAATGACTAGCTCAAGGTTAGGGTATTAATCGTCTTCTGTTTGGAGCATTGAATGTCGCTTAGAAGACACACCAATAGAAAAGCTTTGTTGTTTAAATAATGTATTACCTCCGAGAATTTGAGGAGGGATCTTTATGTATGGCCTCTTTTACACTAGTGAAACGGCTTAATTGTATCACAGAACGATAAGCTATTTCAATTACGGCACGGTCGTTTGCTAGATTTGATTTTAATTAGGTTTGTTAAAGATATAATAATTGTTATGCGTATTGCTCCTTGAAGTTATGTAGCAACTTGAGAAATATTTTCGTCATCTGCTAAAATTTTAAGAAGTTTCTGATCTAATAGTTATTATTTATTCATATATCTGCCATAATACCATTTGTTGTTCAGTTTCCTGTAAACAGAACGGCTAAACTACAAGTGACAATCAAGGAATAAATGTTCTTGTAATTATGAAAGTTGACCTCAGGACATTAATGAGGTGGGGGGAGGTTATTTTTAGCTGTATTTTTCGTTAAGAAATTGTTTCGTTTCAAGCATTTTTACTTTGGCCTTCATTCTTCATGCCTCTAACGTTTTTATTATATACATTATTACATTATATACATTATTATTATATACATGTCGTTTGTCATGTCATGTTATGTTATGTCATTATATACACTATTGCTTACATAACATATGTTAGGGTACTTAAATTTCGTGTTTTACAATGGGCATATGAATAAGATTCCGTTCTTTTTAAACAGTTGTCATTAAAGTGTTGCTTACTTCCAAATGACTCAGGGGAATTTTTTATTTGAAATGTTTGACAGGACTTTTAGTAATTAATTCGTTTAAAGTGCAAACAATAAATATTTTTATTTGATATGTACAGTAAAGAGACATCTGTTTAAAGTGAAATGAACGATTTTATACACCCCATTAAAAAATGGCAATTTTTGGCACGAAAGTAGCATTTGGAGAAATCCTTAGTAAATATTATTTGCACCAGTTTTGAATCAAAACCCCCAAATACACGTTTAAACACAAGAAAGAATTGAGCAAAAACAGCCCAAAAAATGACGAAAAACACTTTTTTGACTTGTCCTTAATTACAACTTACTTGAGGGACAATAATTACTAAAGAACCTATTAGCAAACTATTTTTGGAGATGAATGGTAGGCAAGCGATTAATACACAAGTATCAGTAAGCCGAATTTGTATTTGGGACACCTTCTTTTCAAAAGGTTGAAACCGAAATTTGAGACAATTATAATTGTTGTCTAAAGATCACATACCAAATTTTATTTATTTAAGTCATCGCGTTTTTAAGATACCGTATTTATAAGCGTCCGAATATACGTATTGACAGACGCCACTTCTTGATGAGTATGGTTTCAAATTCGAAATAGATATGCATTTTAGATTCTAAAACAGTGTGCCAAATTTCCTCAATCTAGTTTTTTATACTTTGTAGTTATCGAGTTGACTTGTACTCGGATAGCTACACAGGTAGATTTCCTCTGAATGGAGTTTTCGTTCAAACTCTGACAAATTTAAAATTTTTATGTAAGGCAGTATATCAAGTTTGATCTATCTACCTTAAAGCGTGTTTCAATTATCATGTTCACAGACAGACAGACATGATTCATAAAATAAGAGGTATAAAACGTAGAGATTCATTAAAATTTCGAATTCAAATTTTTGGATGTTTACAATAATTTCCCAATGTATAGTTTCTATACCTGAAAGGAAAAAATGGAATTGGTTGGATTTCTTTTAATAAGCACTTTTATAAAAGCACTTTTATAAGCACTTTTTTAAATTAAAAATTATCAGACCTCTCAGATTAGATTAAACAGTTCCGGTTTTTTGTTCGTCTGTTTGTTTAACTGGCTTGTAAAAATGTCCGTGATTTCTGAAGATTTTGGATAAAATGATCCGTTTTGTCTCGTTTATTAGAATCTTGCAGATCGATTTTTTTTCCAATAAGAAAAAAAAGGAAAAAAAAGAGAAAAAAATGAGAAAAAAAACAAATAAAATTAAGGAGAAATGAAAAAATGAAAAAAAAAAAACGAAAAAGAAAAAATTTGCAGTTTAAAGAGTTGCATAATAAATATAAATTATGAAAATAAACAAATTTTAAGAAAATAATTGTCTTTGTTTATATTTTACTTTCTTTCTTTTTGAAAGGTTTTTATTATATTTAATTATTAATTATTATATTTAATTATTAATTATTAAATTTAATTATTAATTATTATATTTAATTCTTTTATTATTTTATTATATTAATTTAATTCTTTTCTTTTATGTTTGAGATTTTATTAGGTTTTTAATAAAAAAAAGTTTTCTTGCATATTATTTTAATAATGTTTCTTATGTTTCTTTTTATTTTTAACTTAACTAATTAATTAATTTTAATTAATTTTTGTAATTGGTAGATCTCCACACATCATAACCAATATTCCAATACCTAAAAGAATAGTCGATTTGCTAAATATTGTTTCCATACATTTTCGCCAAAACTTCGACGCAGATTTAGCAAAATTTCATTTTTCGACGAAGCTGAAAATCTGAATTTGTTGATTGTACACACATCGGAAGGACTGATGATTATAACTGGTCAAGAAAAACACTTGAATTAATTTTAGTGTAGAAATTTAGAAGACGGAGTATCGACTCTGATAATAACCTCTGACATATGTATATACTCTCTATAATTTCAAAACAGATCATTAATTTAACAAATAAAATTAATAAGCATTATAAATCAGATTCCCAAATGTCACTCATTTATAAGTAAGTTTATAGGGGAAAAAATTTATTTTCTCATTTTATTTTAGATTATATCAAACCTCAGAATACCGACATAAATGTTCGATAATTTCATATGCATTCATCAAAATAAAATATATATATATATACCTGATACATATCGGAAATGTTCATCGAACAGCAAAGCCGACATGAAATGTTTCAGAGTGTAAGTAAGAATTTGACAGAATACAAAATAATTTGTTCTTTTTGATATTCAAATTGATATTTTGTTCTTTGTGGATAGGATTCATTTTTTTCAATAGTGCATTTGAATAATTCATTTCTACTGTTTAATGTGTTTGCAATAAATATGATAGTTTCACAATTTTAATAATGAACACGGTTTCGAAATTACAAAATATAAAGAGATAAAAACAGGATGGGTTTTATTTCAATAACTTTGAAGATAATTTCCCCATGTATGTAACTACATTTTATATTTAATATGCTTATAAATAAAAGCAGTCTTACAAGGAATATAAAACCAATTTTTCAAATTGTTTGCACATTCTAAAACATATACGCTTCAATTCTCCGAAGGTAAAATAGTTTACCAACTTTCAAAGGCTCAAAATAAAACAAAGTACATCAGCATGTAGAAAAATCATTTTTTTGGAAAAAAAAGTTATTTTTACAATTTATACTTCCTTCTTCGATTTGTAAAGCTTTTAACAGAAATGCCATGCGATTTTTTTTTATGAAAAACGCTACATTCTTGAACAAGGATTGCTGAATATTTCCAGGAAGGTGGAATAAAACGACAGTACAAGCAGGCTGATGGACATATAAGTCATCCTCTCGTCCTTTTCGCTTATCCCATTCCACAATTTAGAGAGTAAACACGCTCTCCGTAATAAAGCACTCCGAGAAGAGCATGTTTGCCATCTCCAAAGGTTTCCTGAAAGACCAGCGGTCTTTTTTCCCACGCTTTTCCCCCCCTCGAATCGCCAATCCATTCGACCAGGCTTTATTGGAATAGAAAAATAAGAGAGCTAATATGGAGAAAGTCGAGAATCGGTGTTTTCGTGGATACCGCTAATGCATTGGAGTTATCTTAGCGAATTCAGAGACCCCCTTTTTTTTTCTCAGAGCAATATCTTTTGTCTCTGGTAGCTATTTTTTTAACTTTTTTCTTTCATTTGTTTCTTGGTTTGGATCGATATTAGAGGAGCAGTGCTCCTCACGTGTGCACACAAACGCTAAGTGGAGTGCAAGAAATTCCTTCGCTATTGTTTTAGGGATTTTCTTTTCGGTGGAAATATAA
This sequence comes from Argiope bruennichi, assembly GCF_947563725.1. Classification (NCBI taxonomy): domain Eukaryota; kingdom Metazoa; phylum Arthropoda; class Arachnida; order Araneae; family Araneidae; genus Argiope; species Argiope bruennichi. The sequence continues at coordinate 124,927,705 of NC_079162.1, forward strand.
AAGATTAAGAATGCTCTTGAACAAGGGATTATGCTATTGTTTATGATTTTCGAAATTCAATATTGAAGAAAACTTCCTCGTGCCATTGGTGTATATCTCGCTGTATGTATGAAATACTGGGTGTGTGTATCTTAAGTATCATTGAACAGAGGATGATGAACTTCTGTTCAAAAGATATGATCATAAAGCATTCATTGAAATGCTTTATAGTGATATCTTGGAATGATACAATAATTTATAATGAGAGTTATAATTTAGACTTATAAAGAATGTGCATTTGTTTCCAATCAATCTACTTTTGTAACAATTTTTATGTAAGGAGAGGGTTGTTCAAATTACACCCCTTAAGAAAAATCACGAATTATACAGAAGTGTACAAAGAAATAAAAACTAGTATTTTATTATCAGAAACTTAGTAAAAAATATTCTTGTTTATTGTAAAAGAAGTCCAAAAATGTGTGCATATTTTAGCAAAAATAGCAAAAAAAAATAGCAAAAATAAAAAAGGTACGACTATGAAAACTTGCAATATCATTAAGCAGAGAATGATGAAACATAAGTTCTGAAATGCTGTCTGATGATATCTTGGAATGATATAATAATTTATAATGATATTTATAACTTCGACTTATAAAGAATGTGAATTTTTCCCAATGAATCTATTTTTGTAATAATTTTTATGTAGGAGAAGTTTGCTCAAGACGTACCTCTTAAGAAAAATGACAAATTAATCAGAAATATGCAAAAAAAATAATAAACAACATTTTATCATCAGAAACAGTAAAAAATATTATTGTTTGTTGTACAATAAATCCAAAAATGTACGCAATTTTTATAAAACTGGCAAAAATGGAAAAGGTACGAATAAAGGGAATTGCAATGTATTATGTATTGCTTAAATCTTACCCAAAAATGAAATAAGAAAAGTAACTGAACCCAATCCTTTTACTTTAATTATTTAATTTCAATCGTGATATGCAAAAATTTCTGTCTTTTTATCAACGTCCATACTCAGGTCTTACACTTATGCCTTACATTTTAGGCATTGGATCATATTTTTTTCATATTTTTCTCTATTTAAAAAAAAATGAAGGAACCACACACACAAAAAATCAAATTTACATTCTGCTAATCTTTTTTTTTAACTTCTGGTTTCTTTTTAACTTCTCCTTTATTTTTAGACTTCATTTCGAGCTTAGCTTTATGTAGTTTTTGTACTATATATACTACTTATATTACTTGCTGAAACTACGTATAGCATAGTTTCCCTATTATATTAATTGGTAAAGAAAAGATAAGGCTTTGGACTTTAAAATGTGTCGGTAGAATATGCCTGCCTTTGTTTCAAAATATCGATATGTATTAGTCTTGTCTACTTTAAAACAGTATTTTTTAATCTTTTTCGTTATTTTCAATATTATTAGCATTAACTTTAAAAAACAAAGACTGCTTTCTTGTTAAATGGGTTAATACATTACAAGGAATCTTGACAAAGTTGCTTCCTTTTATATAAATTGATTTTAAAATATCTAGCAGAAAATATATCTAAAGACAGGTAGAGAGGAAAGAAATAAGCAATATTTAAGTATAATGGAATGCATATGAGCAAACGGCGATTTGAGGTAGTTGAATGAGTTTATCATTGATGACATGTTTACAAGTTCAGATTGGTTTTATCAGGAGCTTAATAATCCACATCTTGGTCAAGATATGGTCATTTATCTATAAGAAAAAGAATTTTTTAGATGTCTGGTGTAACATATTATAAAAACATATTCTATCTAGTCTGTTAAATTCTAGCCTTAAAGATATTTCTACAAGAAATCTTTTTCCTCCAGCGATCCACACATGAATGTAGTTCCAACACAATGGAGCGTCAGATATAAAATTGCGTGTGTTTCCGACAAAATTATTTAAATAAAATTTCATTAAATAAAATAAATTAACTCAATATGAATAAGATAAAAATAATTCTGATATACATTTATGTTCCTTGGTTTTTATTTAATTCAGTAGTGTTTTTGTTACGCTAAAATACTTAGAATTATATTATCAATATCGAGATTCGCATGATCACAAAAGTTTACACTTTCGATAGTTTTAGATATATAGCGCATAAGTTAAAAAATTAACATGTTATCCAAATTAATCTCCATTTTACAAACATGCTCTCTCTCTCTCTCTTCTTTCTCTTACTCTCTTTCTCTTTCACGGACACACACACACACACACACACACACACACATATATATATATATATATGTGTGTGTGTGTGTGTGTGTGTGTGTGTGTGTGTGTGTGTGTGTGTGTGTGTGTGTGTGTGTGTGTGTGTGTGTGTGTGTAATGATATTTATGCTTACATACATATAGGAGCAAATATTTCAATTTATATCAGTTAAATATATAATAATCCGTTTTAAACACTACTATATCTCTCATACACAATTTAAAACGGAAATTTTTATCAGTCCAGGAAATGGAATCCAATTTCAAAATATATTGCATAAACAAATCTATTGTATTTACAACAAATCTATTGCATAAAAAAAATCTATTGCATAAAAAAATCTATTGTATTTACAACAAATCTATTGCATAAACAAAATCTATTGCATAAAAAAATCTATTGTATTTACAACAAATCTATTGCATAAAAAATCTATTGTATTTACAACAAATCTATTGCATAAACAAAATCTATTGCATAAACAAATCTATTGTATTTACAACAAATCTATTGCATAAACAAATCTATTGTATTTACAACAAATCTATTGCATAAACAAATCTATTGTATTTACAACAAATCTATTGCATAAACAAATCTATTGTATTTACAACAAATCTATTGCATAAACAAATCTATTGTATTTACAACAAATCTATTGTATTTACAACAAATCTATTGCATAAACAAATCTATTGTATTTACAACAAATCTATTGCATAAACAAATATATTGTATTTACAACAAATCTATTGCATAAACAAATCTATTGTATTTACAACAAATCTATTGCATAAACAAATCTATTGTATTTACAACAAATCTATTGCATAAACAAATCTATTGTATTTACAACAAATCTATTGCATAAACAAATCTATTGTATTTACAGCAAATCTATTGCATAAAAAAATTAATTTAGTATTTATCCAAAACGACAGACAGACTTCTATTTGACATTTAAATTATGAACATCAAATTTGACATTTAAGAGAATTTAAATCTTAATTAAAATTTAATAAAGATAAAATTTAATAAATCTGCAACAATCATAAATTCAATGTTTCGGAATATTAAACGCTTTCATTTTCCTACCTAAATCGTAGTATTTATTTTAAGATTAGTTATGTATATTATAGTTATAATAAATTTTTTTAAATGCGTGTATCAAAAATATCTTTAAATATCTTTTGAATTGACGAGTTTCCAGGCATATAAAAATGCAAATGAAAAATGAATGAATTATTATTTGATTTATAAAATACAATCATCAGTTAAAGTTGAAATGAAACGAAAGATATTGGAGATTCTGAAGAAACAAACTTTTTGTTTTTAACTTATTTTAGAACTTTTTGGAAGCGTAAGCTCTAGGGTAACAGAATAAAGTAAATACCTTTACCTCATGACTTTCCAAGTGAAAAGAACGTTGAGAAATGAAATGACGTTCGAAGAATAAACACTCCTTACTGCCAGGTTCACCGAGCACTATCTGAGTGACTATTGTCATCAAGAATCTTAAGTCAATAACGCCAATTAAATACAACGATATGGGGATCGCTAAATTGAAATATTTGACATTTCTTGGAAAGTTTTTAAAGAAATCTGCAACTTTTGGTTCATCTTCATCTTTGTCTTTGGCAAACTTTAATAACCCGAATAAGGAGAATAAACGAAATAAAAAATGCTTACCTTCAAAATAACTGTCTTGGGAACGATTTTGGAGGATATCTTTGAGATGAAGGGTTAATCTATCACACGAGAAAAATTTTCTGTGTTTGAGCAGCATGTATAAATATTAGTTCCCGATGATGAAGTTTTGACGGCGAAAAAAAGTCGGAATCTGAGAAGTTTTGAACTTTAATTTGAAAGAAAGTTTTAAGTATGTCTCTCGTTTAGATGTTGATTCTATTAAGAGGCTATACGAAAATGGCTTAAAACTTTCGAATAAACCCATAATTGGGCATAAAAATTTCTTTGTGTACATTTCAAGGCTAATCCGAATTTCAAAGACTTTTTGATAGTGTTACAGAAAGATGTCATCCATTTAAAATGTACGCCTTGCTGAGAAGTTTTGACAAGTTAACTAGAAAGTCATTACCTATAATTATTAAAAGTGAAAAATGTGCTTAAATAAATATGCAAAAACGAAATTAATATTGTGTATTTTCTTTTCTTAGATTGTATTGGGTAAATGATGAGGTTATTTTTAATAGCATTTATTGCTTTCTTTCTATAGGCTTATTAGATAAATAAATGGGAAAAAAAACAGTTTTGTTCTAAATTAAAATATCTGAATGAATTCTTTGAATAATAATTCGTTTAGAAATTAGAAATTTTATGCTTTAAATTCATAGTTTCTTGTTACAACTTTATTCAGATTTGATTAAAACTCATCTTGGTTTTGAAATTATATGATATATCTGATTCTTGTCTTGTATAGAAGCTCCACAAAGTTTTTTTTTCTCTCAACATCTAAAATACAAATCATGAAATGTGCCAAGATGTAAATAGCATTATTAAAACTGGCTGTTTAGACCCTGAAAAATATTTTTGAATCCCGTCTTAAAGAATAAAAGCAATTCCAAAACACACAGTTTATACTGAAATAAAATGAAGAACTTAATAATTTGATTTAAAAACCTTTTAATTTATTATTATAAAGCAGCGAAACTAAAATTATTTTCGCATATTATAATAATGAATACACTTAAATATGCATAAATATTATCATGGAATGAAACCAAATTCAAAAAATTAACAATTCTAATAGACATTATAGACAAGAAAATCCAGACTTAAAGGGAAAGGATGATTTGATAAAGGAAAGTATCAAAATATGTGAAAGTCCTATGACCGCTTTATAATTACGAATCTGACAATTAATTCCTCACAGAATACGCTGGATATTAAATCTACGCTGAGATAGGCAAATACTTAAAAAAAACTAAGACAATACAAAAATTCACTCATCCAGTGAAGATCAAAAACACACATAGTACTTTTCAAAGAAACACGAGTCCTTCACCAAAAGCAGTAAAAAAAAAAAAATGTTCTTTTGTGAAGTCTGTGGGGGATTTGGTTTTCCAGTTTTACTTCACTCGGTGCTTTCGGAGATATCGACCCCTATAAAAGTCCTCTTCGAATCCGCCGGCGGAAACAAAGAAGTCTAAGTCAACAATTGCAAAACTAGAATTAAAACATACTAAATCAACATTTCGGAAGACAAATCTAATGAAAATTGCCTGGTTTAGAAACTTTGCCCTCCTTTGCCGGGAACAGTTTGTTTTCCAGATTATTTGGCCGGGCCCAAAAAAGCATTACGATTCTGAAGTGAATGAGGGAAACTCACATAAAAGATTCGTCCGTTCCAGAAAACAGCTCATCCATCTAAGCTTTTCTTCAAGTAGGCCATTGATTACTTACTTTCTTCCAATGAAAGTTACGCTTTTACATCATTTGTAATCGTTTAAACCAACTATCGGACGTTATTTCTAAGAAATATGCTTTGAATCAGCACTAGCACAGAGAAAGACTTATCTCACCAGAAAAAAATCGTTCAGAAGTCTTAGCGTTTCAATTGTCAGTTTATTCGCTCATTTTTCTTCGCTTTATTTCTATACATTTTTTTCAGGTAATATATACAAAACTAATTACTTAATTTTTTTTGTAGTTGCTTTCCAGTTCGTATTTTTCTCTTTTCATTCTTTCATTCACGTTTATTTTGAGCTTAATATTTTGTGAATTTTATCACACGCCTATAAGTCATTGGTGAACCAAGATCGATACATTTTTAGGAAATTAAAATAGAAATTGTGGGATATTTTTTAACTGAAATTGTTATATGGTATTTCGTAAGATTAAGAAGAGTATTGAAAACACTCCAAATTTTAAAAAAACAATTAAATTAATAATTTTTACGCAATTTTCATTCAATGATTTGGGATTATTTTTGAAAATCGACAAAATAGGTTAATGTCCCTTTTTAAACTTTGATAGACGGTAAACATAGTCTGTTTTACTTATATCGGTAGTAAACAACGGATATATTTCGCGATTAAAATTCATTCATTTGTTAAAAAAACTTAAAGTCGATACATTTTTAGGAAATTTAAACAGAAAGTGGGGGATATTTTTTAGCTGAAATTGCTATGTGGTATTTCGTAAGATTAAGAAGAGTACTGAAAACACCATCATTTTAAAAGAACAATTAAACTAATTATCTTTTTACTTTTTAAGCAATTTTCATTCATTGATTTGGGATTATTTATGAAAATTGACAAAGGAGTTAGTGTCTGTTTTTAAAATTTCGTTAACGGCAAACATAAATCAGTAGAGAAAAATCAACACATTTCTCACTTAAAATTCATTCCTTTATTAAAAAACTTAAAAAGTTTATCACTCCTAGAGATATATGGTGACAAAATAGCTCATGAAACAATTCACTTCAAAAAGTGTTTAGAGCTATTTCAGCTGAATACAAAATGTTATTATTTCACCCTATATAGATATTTTAAGTTTCCCATATCTAATTTATTCCTGAAACAAGTTTGTAAAAAAGTTCTCTAAATTATTTTTGTGTGAATATTATATAAATATTTATATTATATAATGATTATATAATATAAATATTTATATATTATATAAATGTATTCAATTTAAAATATTTTCTTTGAATAATTTTTTTCAAATTAATATTGAAACTGACTAAATAAAACTTATATAAAATTACATTTCTATTGATAGGAATCTATCATAATCAAAATGAAGCATTATGATGCTGCAGATAAAGGCAGCTTCTGCATTAAGTTAAAAGTACTATATATTTCACTGAAGCCACACTGAGGCTTCATTAAACATAATGTCAAAAACTATTAAAAATGCTTATTCCCATAAATTAGAAAGAAAAAAAAAGCGAAAATCTGTCAAATACATTTGCAACAAAATAATTTAGAAAAATCCTTCCAATCATTTTCGTTTTAAACATTTTTTTGTAAATTTTAGAACGATGCGCAAGTAATACAACAAAATCTAGACAAATTCTAGTATTCAATTTCGGCTTATAATGATTTTTCGTATTTAGTTTTAAAAAGACGAAGAGAACGGAAATTAAAATATCTATAATGACTAAAGGAAAATACGTAAACTTAAAAAATATTCTGATGAGAAATCTGAGCATGAATATTAGGGCAGTGGTGGCCTGATGGTAAAGTCTCAGGTTCAAGACCTGATTCCACCGAAGAACAGTAGTGTAAGCTAGTCTGGTGTCCGTTAAATCCATCGGGGCCAAACGTCCTCCCGCTGGTGTGGTGAGGAAGGGGGGACGCCAGCTCAGTTGTCGTCCTCGTCATCTGACCGCGGTTCAAAATTAAGAAATCCGTTCCAAAATAGCCCTAGTGTTGCTTTAAAACGAGACGTTAATATAACTAAAACTGAGGGTTAATTTGGTTTTCAATCGCATGTGCTTTAGGGGGAATATATATTTTTTAAAATTTATATCAATATCCCATGAAAAAGTAGCAAATTGGAGAGAAATATAATACGAAAAAAAAATAAGAAAATTGATTGAAAACCTCGACTTTTCTCCATAAAAAAAACATAAAAAGTGCCGAAAATAAAATATTTTTCATTATTTTTTTTCTAATTTATCTCTATCTAGTTTAACATACCATTAGCTATTAAGTACTTTACTGCCCTTAAGAGTAATAAAATTTATTTTATCAGAATCGATCTTCAATTTCCCGTTGCACATTCCCTGCAGAATAGATAAAACTAGCGTAATTGCTTCAAAGTGCGATTTATTGTTAAATAAATCAATTTTTAACATCTGTCACACATTCCCTGCAAAGCAGGCAGAAATAGCGTAATTATTTCAATGTGCAATGTATAGTTAAATAGCGCAATTTATAGCGTCATCAAATGTTATGAATGAATTACAGTAATTTGATGTGATTATTGTAATGGTTATAAAAGATATAAACTTCAACTACTTTTTTTTTCGGTAACACAGTGGAAAATTAAACTTCAAAACTAGAATATAATTGTCAGCAAAGGTCGATACTGAAAATGACACAAATTAAAATATACTTTATAGAAAACAGATATTAAAACATTTCAATGTGCAATGTATAGTTAAATAGCGCAATTTATAGCGTCATCAAATGTTATGAATGAATTACAGTAATTTGATGTAATTATTGTAATGGTTATAAAAGATATAAACTTCAACTATTTTTTTTTTCGGTAACACAGTGCAAAATTAAACTTCAAAACTAGAATATAATTGTCAGCAAAGGTCGATACTGAAAATGACACAAATTAAAATATACTTTATAGAAAACAGATATTAAAACATCCGTATGGGTTTTACATTTTTTGAATGGTATTTTACTCTTTCTTTTTTATCAAATAATGCATAGAAACCTGTTAGATGGGAGAACTAACAATGAGGAACAATATCAAATCCAGAATATTTCTGGCTTCAGTTTCTGATCAGCGCTATTCTTTGTATTTTGAAGCTCTGATCACAAATATAGAGGGGATTCTTTCAATAAATTTTAAAAAATCGTATAGTTTGAGGAATTTAATTTTTCAGTAAAGAAGAAAAATTGGAATATTAATGCATGAACCTGCCTTCAAGTTAGAGGAAGTTATTTACTAATTTTTTAAAGCCCAAAAAACTTTTGTTAGAAAATAAAATTGAATGATTTCAACATCATTTTCTATTTTTGTGACTAACTTACTCCTTTTTATAATCCGTCTCAAGTATAGTTCTCTGAATTGTTTTCTAATATTCAGTACCATGATCGGCATCGTATTTTTAGTAAATGCAAAAGTATTCATTCATGGTTCAAACGCATTAAGTAAATTTCCTGAAAGGTAACATGTTGTTTTAATAGACTTCGAACAATGCTTCAGACTCTTTGAAGTATTTGCTCGTTTTTATATCTAAATGTGTAGCAGATGATTTCAAAATAAGCTCGTTTTTTTATCATTTTATATCTGATACTTTGTTTGCAATATTAGCCATTTAAAATATTGACAATTTGCCTGGGTCACTGATAGCCAATTTTTCAATATAATATATCGATTTAATGGCCACAGGAATATTGAGAAGATTCTTTTGGTCCTTGTTGAATGTTCAACATTTACATTCTTTGGTATTCTTCAATACAATTTATTGATTTAATGGCCACCGAAATATTTTGGCACTTGCTGAATGTTCAACATGTACTTTCTTTGGTATTCTACAATATAATTTATTGATTTAATGGTCACAGAAATATTGAGAAGATTCTTTTGGTCCTTGTTGAATGTTCAACATGTACATTCTTTGGTATTCTTCAATACAATTTATTGATTTAATGGCCACCGAAATATGTTGGTCCTTGCTGAATGTTCAACATGTACATTCTTTGGTATTCTTCAATATAATTTATTGATTTAATGGCCACCGAAATATTTTGGTCCTTGCTGAATGTTCAACATGTACATTCTTTGGTATTCTACAATATAATTTATTGATTTAATGGCCACAGAAATATTGAGAAGATTCTTTTGGTTCTTGTTGAATGTTCAACATGTACATTCTTTGGTATTCTTCAATACAATTTATTGATTTAATGGCCACCGAAATATTTTGGTCCTTGCTGAATGTTCAACATGTACTTTCTTTGGTATTCTACAATATAATTTATTGATTTAATGGCCACAGAAATATTGAGAAGATTCTTTTGGTCCTTGCTGAATGTTCAACATGTACATTCTATGATATTCTTCAATATAATTTATCGAATTAATGGCAACAGAAATATTGAGAAGATTCTTTCGGTCCTTGTTGAATGTTCAACATTTACATTCTTTGGTATTCTTCAATACAATTTATTGATTTAATGGCCACCGAAATATTTTGGTCCTTGCTGAATGTTCAACATGTACATTCTTTGGTATTCTTCAATATAATTTATTGATTTAATGGTCACAGAAATATTGAGAAGATTCTTTTGGTCCTTGTTGAATGTTCAACATGTACATTCTATGATATTCTTCAATATAATTTATCGAATTAATAGCAACAGAAATATTGAGAAGATTCTTTTGGTCCTTACTGAATGTTCAACATGGGGACTAAGTAATATTTCCATCTGGGAAGAAGAAAGAGTACAATGACATGTAAAAAATGTTACAACGCATAAAGATCTTTTGATAGTTGAAGGTTTTTTTCTCAAAAATCTCTTAATTTTTGTGATTTTTGTATTCTTATCCTTCATTCTTTACTGAAATATAATATTCTAATTTGGAGCAAATAAAGAAAATAAATGAAGTCAATATTTTCTGGATACAAATAAATTTCTGCTATGAATACACATCGAATTACAGAAATTCGTCGAAAAGATGAAGTCTGGAACTCAAGGTGATGATTAAAAGCAAGAAATGCTAATTGAAATAATTTTTATGGTTTTTATTTGTTTGTTTAATTTAGAGGGATCGAGTGATCGGAAGTTTAAGATTAAAAGATTGTTAAGATTAATAATTTTGTTAAAAAGATTAAATTATATTGTTCCTCAGAAGTTGAGCATTTAATGGCTAGTACTAAAATAAACGGATAGAGAAAAAATTCAGTACTTAAGTATTAATAAAATAATAAACAAAAAGAAATAAATTTCTAAACTTCTTCTTCAAAAATTAAAGTAAAACAATTGATTTGCTCGATTTTTTACAGTCTTTAAGCCAAATGCAGGAACGTAAAATATCACTTAATTTATTAATTATTTTTTAATTTTGCTAGTAATTTAAATTTATTTATTTATATATATATATATATATATATATATATATATATATATATATATATATATTTCTTCGTTTACATTCCTCGTCATTTCGCAACTTTTCAGGGATATTACGACAAGAATATTTTTTTTCAGCTCACCTTAATATGTATTTCCTATATATAAGAAAATTCAGCTAAGTTTATCCATAAAATAAGATCTCCGTACCATTTAAGGGCTACTTTGAAATGTCTTGTTATATTTCATAAGTAAAAAACAAATCAAGACATATTCGCATTGGCATTAATTTTAAAGAATTAGAAATATCACGAAAAGGCAGTTATTAAAGTATTTTTTAATACAATTATGTTATCGTTTCACCAGTATAGAAAAACATTGTTAGCAATTTCATTGTTATACCTTTAGATGCACTAAAGCCTTGTTTTTGATTAGAAAATGACTTGGAAACTAATTTTCAATATCAAAATACTAGCAGCTTCATTTTTTAAAATAAATTATAATCGTTAGTCTCGTCAGTTAATAATTGTTAGTATAATTCATTAAACTCATAATGCACATTTTAAATATAAATTACTCAAAAAAAACGCTTATATTCTTCTATTTTACTAATTTCTAGAAATAAAAACAAGTGCTCCTTAATTATTTATTATTTTAATCAGAAGGAATCATAATTTAGAATGATGAAAAAGTATATAGTACACTCCCGAGTATCCGGCCTAATGTGGCGAAAGGGCAAGCCAGATAGGCCGGAATTCTATGAACCCATTTCTTTGTCCACCAATACCAGAAGACAAAGTTTTTATACCAAAACTCGCTTCTATAATACTTGTTTTCTCAATTCTTATCGAGTATTAAGCTCTCCATTTATCTCAAATGTGAATTTACGGATACTGTACGCACTATGCAGTTATAATCAGTAACAGCGACAACAAATGAGGTTCGTTACACACTGATGAAACAATGTACAACTAGCAGAAAGCTGCTCTTTTTCTGTTACAACTTGTGTTTTGCGCATAGTATGTTGGAAGATCGTAGTAGACGCCCACTTCAATGCTTTGGCAATGTTGCCAATGCAACGCCTTGCCTTCCTCATTTAATTACAATAAAAGAAGATTAGGCCGGATAGTACGGAAACCGGAAAGTCGTGAACCGGATACTCTGGAGTGTACTGTATTGAGAATAATTACAATGTTAAATATGCTTTATTTTTTGAAATTATATTTGTATTGTGAGTGTAATAAAGTATTGTAAGAGGCTTTGTGAGTACTTTAATGCTAGATTAACCCAGTGGACAAATGGCAAAAATTGAAAGAACTTAATTTTTCATTTTGTGAAAATGCAGGGATTTTCCTCTTTTGACACTGGCTGGAAATGGAAAGCTCAAACACTCAAGAGCTAACACTGAACAATAAAAGCATTGAAATGCTTTTGATGCATTTCTGTATCAAATTCAGTTAAATTTTTATAGTTGGAAACCTTTTAAAAGTTGTCGAACTAAAATTATTATTTCGCAGTCAAATAAAAAAAAATACAAATGCATGTACAACATTTCATTTTATCGTCCTTTTTCAACAACTGAAGCAAATATGCGGAAGTTAAGAATTTGCCAATGCAAAAACTCGATAGAATACTATATGTAAAGAAAATAAAGTTTCTAGAGATTCAAATAAATTTGAGTATGAGTTTTTGAAACCAGAAATATATGCCTAGGCACCTGGAAAATCTTGAGATTGAATTCGGGGAAAATTTTATATAAAACTATGTAAACACAGTTCTACTGCTTTTATAAAAAGAAAATGCTTTTCCTCTGGGTACCGAAATGGATCCAAAAAGTCTGTAAGGTAGAAATGTCACTGTTTGATATTAGTGTTCAAGCGAATGAAAAGCTCGTGGAAAAGAATGCAAATTCCGAGCTCTGCCTCCGCCAAGTATCTAACTGGAGGAAATGCTTAGCGCAAAAGTCTGGGATATTTTTCATGTATCCAGAAAAGGCAGCCGATGTGTTTTCTATAATTTAATTTTGTTTAAATGTTAGCCTGGGGAAAAAGAAATCCATTATTTTTTAGATAGATTATTGTAGTGATCGATGTTTCGGTTAATATAGATCAAACAATTTCAGATTAAGGCTCGTTGGAAAGGTGACATTTCACACTAAAAAACTTATTTTGCTGTTTCTTGTTTGGTCCATCCATCCTGTTGTGAATTACAGGGTGTTAAAAATGGAAGTCAACAAACAGAAAATTCGGTATATTTTACAGTTTTTCTTTGATAAAGGCGAAAATGCCAGCCAGAGAACTGGAATTGCGAATGGTGTTTATGGTCCCGATACTGTAACAGCCAATTGCGTGCAATTTTGGTTTCGTCGATTCTTTTCAGGTATTTTTGATGTTAAAGATGATAATTAACATGATGGATTGAATTTCCATCTCCGAATCGTTGGCCAAACGGAATGAAATCGACCCATTTCTTAAATGGTTGGTGACTGGGGATGAGAAATGGGTCACATACGACAACAATATGCGAAAAGGATCGTGTTTAAAGAGCAGTGAAGCAGCTCAAAGGGTGGTCAAACCAGGACTACCGGCCATGAATGTTCTGCTGTGCATTTGGTGTCACTGGAAAAGAATAATTTATTATGAGTTGCTTTCATATAACCAAACAATAAAATTCGGACCTCCACTGTCAATAACTGGAACGTTCGAAGCTAGCGATTGACCAGATTGGCCAACAGGGGAGGTGTGTTCCATCAGGATAACGCCATCGGGAGGGACACGTCTATAGTGACTCGCTGGAAACTCCTGGAGCGTGGTTGGGAAGTTTTGATGCATCCACCATATAGTCCGGACCTGTCACCATGTTTTTCTTGCATTGCAAAACTTCCTTAGTGGTAAGAAATTGGCATCAACAGAAGATTTTGAAAATCGATTACCATAGTTTTTCGCCAATAGGGACCAAGACTTCTATAAGAGAGGCATTATGAAGCTATCTTTAAAATGGCAACAAATTATAGAATAAAATGGTACATGTTGGATAAAAATTGATAACCAGAAACATGTTAAATAAAGTCTTGAAGTTCACATTAAAATAGTGGATTTCTTTTTCTGCAATCTAATATTTTAGTTTCCAGAAAAATAGCCTTTGTCTTTATTTACCAATGTTTAAAACCAAATTCTGAAAGAAATTTTGCTCATAACGATTGTTTATTGTATAGTTATAAATATGTATCCACAAAGGAAACTTATTTTTTGCTCACAGTATTTGCAAATAGCTTTTCTATTTTTACAAAGCTACTTTGATACAGATTGATCATAAAAATTTTCCCTTCTTGGAAGGTTCTTCAGCTATATCTAATCAATGGAAACAAACAAAATTTCATATTATGACTGTGGAAGTCACGGAGAAGCGAATTCCGCAAAATCAAAGTACCAAATTCGGCGACGCATTATCTTGAGTACAGAAAAGGAGTACGCAACATTGAAAATATTTCACTTGTGCACAGTACCCTCATGTTGATTAATAAAAGATTGTTTTCTTTCAGTTTAATATTATATGCCATTCATTTCTGTATGTTCATTTTTTTATCATTCGAACATTAATAAAATTTTGCATAATCCATTTCCCTTTCGTTCATTCTATCGATCCATTTTTGGCTCTGATAGCGCCAAGATTTCTCCTATCGACGAGTTTTGTTCCTTTTTTGCGTAATCCATTTCCATATTTCTTTCATAGTAAGTACATGAAATTTGGCTGTATTCCATATCTCCAAACAGAGAACGTTATTTTATAGCCATCCTGTACCAGCGAACCACTTGAAAAACGAATTCCGTATATTTGTACGTTAAAAACTTATTCTGTGCACATACAATTAAATAAATCTTCTAAGCCAAAAGATTTAAAAATCTGTCTGAGATGCAATTAATCGAATTAAGAAGTAATTTCGTACAATTATCGTTTTATTTGGAAGCTCAAAACTTAGAAAACACAATAGGTGCTTGGTAACATTTTAAGTGTTAAAGTGTAGCTATTAAGCAACAATTATTTTATCGAAGTAAAAGGAATTACATTAATTGCGATACATGCAATTGTAACTGTTAAGCAACAATTATTTTACCGAAGTAAAAGGAATTACATTAATTGTGATACATGCAATTGTTTTGTAAATTACAGTAAAGGTGACATCTTCATCTAAGGTTGGTTATATCTACGAATAATTAGTTTAATTATATTAACATCCCGTTTTAAAGCAACATTAGGAATATTTTGAGACGAACTTCATGATTTTAAACCGCTGGCAGATGACGATGACGTCACCTGAGCAGGCATCATCCTCTGCAAGCTTCCACACCACATCTGCGGAAGGACGTTTGTTCCCTACCGTTTTAGAGTACACCAAAGCCACTTACACGGTGGCTGTTCGTTGGAATTGGGTCCCAAACCTGGAACCTTCGGATCTTGAAGCCGAGTCTTACCACCGCAGTCCGTTGCGAACAAAAAGAAATGTTTAAAGTTTGTAATGGCTGAGAGATAGAAAGGACACCAGCGGATGAGATTGAGTTAACATCGATCGACCTTTTTACCTTGTCTCACTCTATCGTAAAGATAATACAGATTTTCCCCCCTAGAAAGTGAAAATGTCTTTATCAAGCAGCATAGCTTTAGTTGCTTACTGATATTTATTAAATTCAGATTTAGCTTTCATTGAAATTCAGTAAAGTGTGTTACTGTTGGAATAAAAAATAAAAAGATGCAGAATTTTGAACGCATTCCTTAGGGTACTATTAAGTAATCGATATCGGGTGGAAGTTTAGAGAGAGGGGTCGCGTGACTTCCTCGTCGGCTGACTGCGGCATAAATGCCGAGATCCGGCCAAAGTTAGCACTTATGTTGTTTCAAAATGAAAATATTAATCTTACTAAATTAAAATAAATTGACATTCACATACAAAAAGATTAAAATTGCAGTAGCATAAGTCATATTACCTTTTCCTTCTTTCTAGAAATAAACATGAAGCAAACTGCGTTACAATAAATTCACTAACAGAAATATTGTAATGTGATCAGTTTAGCGTTGTCACTGAGAGCCAAATTTAATATTGGAATTTGTAATGAATTGTATTTGTCCAGTGATTATATTAGTTCTACTGCTAATAAAAATGACTTATAGCACTGTGTATAGACAAAGTAAATAACTTAAATGACTGTGTACGATTTATAAAAGTCTATTTTTTAACAAAATAAATATAAAGGTAACTTAATAGCCTCAAAATTTCATTAAAAATAAACAATTGTAAGTAGAGTTGGATGAAACTCGAAGTCCGAATACGCATTTATTCGTTATTTTCTTCTGGCTAAGATTCATAATTTACAGTGGACCAAGATCATCAGGATGTGGTTTTCCACTTTCAGGAGTAACTCAAAGCGTAGGATAAGAAACATGTTTCATAGGTAGTATGTTTTCCAGAAGGTCTACCATGTCTTTCGTCTTCCTTTCTGCATTCAGCCTTCCTTAAGTGTATAGAAAGAACATCTTGATGAATGTCCGCTAGAGATGATGGCCTACCAGCTCTTGCTGGCTGTAAATTAAATTTTTTGGTGTTTCTTTTTATCGAAGAATGCAATGGCGATCTTTCTTCTGGTTTCCTCCCAATGTACAGCTAATACCGATAGTACAGAAGCTAGCAAGTTGGCACAAAGATTGGTAAATGGAAGTCGTCATAAAACTTACTTTCTGTTTCAGGAGAACACTTTTCCAACTCAGGTTTACATTCATCATCTGATCTCAAAATCACGTAATGAGTATGGTATGGGACGCTTTCTTCTAAATCCATGTTTTCTATAGAAATTCTAAACAGAAGTCCAGAGTCAGTCGGCATTTTGGAAACGTTTGCAGATAAAGTGGCATTAATCTGACTCATATCACTTCGGTGATAAATAAAACAGCTGTTCCTTTTATAACTAGAGCTTTTAATGACATCTGCTTACAGCTGAATGAGGCTTTGGCATACTTCGTCTTTTTTTAGCAGATTGGCTTAAACATACCTGGTTTCTGAATCTATTTTTTTTTTTTTTTTCTGAATGAAATGACTTACATCTCTGCAATTTTAACGCGTCCATATGATAATGAATTTTAATTTATTTGTAATGATTATTAATTTAAACTACTTAAGTAATCTTCAAAATTCGGAGCAACAATCCTTTGGTTCTACAAGATTTCATTTGCGTTTCAAAGTAATTATTGTAAATATGATCCAATTTTCTTTTTTTTTTATTATTATCCTATGAGTTTAGTGTCAATTTTTTACACTTCGTTTAATAATTTACTAATTTCACTTTTTTTATTATTATTCCTATACATATTTTTGCTTTCTAAAACTCCTTCAAGATACCCAATAAATGCCAAAATTTCATGATAAGCCATTTTCAAAGAAAGAAAATAAATGATTTTAGCATTTTCAACAGTTCTTTTCTTTTTTGATGAAATAAAATTAAAGTGAAAGAATTTTAAGTTTTCTCCGAAGTGTCTATCACGTCTTTGATTTTATAATGTAAAATATATTCTTTTCTATTTTACTGCTTTAATCTCCATTTAATTAAAAAAAAATCATATAATGAATTAATTTGGAACTGAAATGAATTGTGAGTCATTGGAGAAATTACTCCAAACTTTTTATTGAAAAAAATATAGAAAAGGAAAAATGGATAATTAATCAAAGTAAAAACTCTCAGAGTTAGCATTAACAGGTAAAAAAATATTCCTTTGAAATTATCTTGGCTATAAACAAAGCTTTCAAGTTTTTTTATCGGATATTTAGCCATTGTTCTAAAAAGCTTGGACTAGTTTCTTAATGCTGCTTCTGTAATGGTCGTTTTACATTTTCCCAAAATAAATAGTAATATCTAATAATAAAAATATGATCATCATTTTAATATTAGGGTTTAGAAGCCATATTGAACGTGGGTTCAATGATGAAAATGTCCCATTGCACGCATTGGTAGCGACACCTCGTGACGCTATGAAATTTCAATTAAAAGTTCTAAATAATTTAAAATTCATCTTACCTATTTTGAAATCTGTATCGAAATTTTAAAATGCACTGTTTCATTAAATTATACATGTGATTTTTAAACATCCTATTTATAACATTTTTGTAAATATATCGAAGCATGTCCATAAAGAGATGTCTTTGTTGGATCAACAGAAGAAAACTAGTATGCATATTTTAATTTTTCTATCGCTAAATTTTAGACACTTCAAGTATTCAAAAAGTATCACTTTCATTGCAAGGGCTGGAGAAAGAGAATGAGTGTAATAAATAAGTAAATCGGCATTCTTATTTATTACACTCATGAGTATAAGTAAATAACTTTATTTCAACAATTGATAAAAATAGAAATAAAAATTATGTACAGTGATCTCTACAAATAGAATAGTTTAGAATGGAAGTTTTAGTTAAAATGGAATAGTTTAATTCAAAAGAATTATAATACACTTGTCATTGAAAACGAGACAAGTCGTAGACTTTTTTATTTCCCTCGAGATATGCAAGCAAATTTTAATCGATTCAACTTCAACAATCAAAACCAGCAAAGCAATATTAATGAATAAATAAAAAGTAATAAATAAATCTGAGAAAACAAGACTGTATATATTCTTAAGGAGGGAAGAGTAAACTTAACCAAGGATTTCCACCTTTCAGTTTCCAACGCCGGTATCATCGAAAAAATTATAACTTCACAATAGCTAAATTATTCATAAAGTGGCTTCTTTTTATTTTAACTTTTATTTTGCCATGAAATTTAACTAAAAATTGCAATATGTTATTAACCCTCTCGATTCCAGCTGGGCGGTTTGGGGCGGCTTGAGAATTTACCCTATAATATTCACGTGGGGCGGTTTGGGGCGGCTGCTAGCCGTTTTAGGGGAGATGGGTATTAAAAGAGGCTGCTCTACTGAACACTCCAGGAGGTCCTCGTTATCTTCGACAATCGCGGCTTTTTCATAGTAGTTTCCCCTGTGCCTTAGGGCGGTAGGGGTTGAGGAGGGATTCAGTAAGTAGGTTGTTGGCGTACATTTTGTATTTTGAAAGGGTTTTAGTTTCTATTTTCACGTGTTGTTAGCTCAAAATTGGAAAGATTTTATGGCCATTTATAAAAGAAATTTTCCACTGAAGCTCTCTGGTGACGATGAATGATATATAAGAATACCGACACGTTGTTTATTTTTCGGACAAGCATCAGAAGCCCTTTTCAGTAGTAAGACTATTGTAATGATATAAAGACAAACCATTGCATTGACACTGCGGCCTATTCACATCGCAGTTTTCTCACAAAATGAGTAGCGACAGTTGTTACTATGGAAGGATGTCGTTTTACACTCCAAGCATCTTATTCTTTCATCAAAGGACTGTCGGATATTCTGAGGCCGTGTACAAACTACCGCTTTTAAAATAGAATTAAAAAAAAAGAAAAATATTGAGAGTATTTTTTATCGCCCTCTTCAAAGAGTTATATAAATACTGAGTTCCTTTTTAGAATGCCATTCTGAAAATTTCTCTTCAGTTGTGAATTGCTACTCTTTATTTTATGTACTGTGAATCGGGTTATGGATTATCAGAGTAATTTTTCTATTGAAACGCTTATTATTTCTTCATTATGAGTAAAAGAAATCGTGAACACACTGAAGAAGAAATTAAAGCAATTTTACTTGATTCTGATGAAAGTGACAGTGATCTATCAGATGATGGTTGGTCAAAAAATGATACTTTAGCTGATCTCTCGTTTATTCTAAGCAAAGAAGCAGGAGATGAAACTAACGTCGGTCAGATGAACGAGAGAGAGAGAGATGAGGAGTCAAAAAATGTTATATAATGTACATATTATCAAAAATTTGCAAATGATTCCCTCGTGTGTAAATTTGGGGACATTTAACATGAAGCTTTCGTTTAAACATTTATCTTGTCTTAACAATACTATAGAAAACTTCACATAACATTTTAAAATCAGAAATTCAGCTTGAAAAATTCAACATGACAGTTCATACTAAAAAAGTAATATTTATGATTAATGTAATTTTAAATGTGTTAAATCTTCATATTTAGTTTATGAAGAATGTAATGTTTTAGTAAAATGTTCAGGCTGAAAACTGAAGGAATGAATTTTCGAAATATATTTCGCTGAGTAATTTTCCCCCCGAATTTTATTTCATAAATGTTTGTATTTCATTATTAAATGAAGTTTTAAAAATATGGTAACTCATCTATCGAAACAATTCGATAGATGAGATATATAAGGTTTGACGTAATATATTCCTTTGATTAGAAAAAAATTGTAATAGTTATATTTTAAAAGATTAGTAAAAATGAGTGGCAAAATAAAGATATTTTTGGAATTTATATTTACCCTACATTCTTTTTCGATTATTTAATGTAAAAGCAAGAATTCGTAAGGTTTTGGGGGGAAAAAAATGTGAAAACTTCTTTAAAAATTTAATTAAAGTTCTAAAACTTTTCTCTTAGTATCACTATCGTAAATGCACAATAATATTTTATATTTAAAAATTCAATAAAGATAATCGTTTATACTGAAAAAAAAATGCTAAAGACAATAAAAAAAATCTTAGCTGAGTGTTGAAAGAACATATTATTTTTTAAACATCTTTCAAAAAGAGCAATAACATTTTTTTTATCCAACGAATGTTTTTATTTTGGTATTAAATGAAGATTTAATACATTATCTTGTTAATCACTGAAAAGCATTCACATCTATACTATGTTAAAAAATGAACTAATTGCATTGATATATATATAATGTATGTTTTACATTACTATGTAAAAAAATTTTACATGGTAATATATGACATATTATTTAATTTTGGCAACAAAAAAATGTAAAAGCCTATTGAGAATTAAATGAAACGTAAAATTTTTTTTGAAATTGCTAGTAAAGAAGGTTTTATTTAAATAGTTTGTAAGCCTAACATAAAACTTACAAAAAAAGAAACCTATTTTCTAAATTATAGAATAAATTTCAAATTTTTTGTAAAAAAAAATACCCCACAAAGATGATGAGCGAAACACTTCACACTAAAAAATATAAATACATTAGAATAAAACTCTTAAGCTGATGGAAAATGAATCTCGTTGTCGAAAACCGCAAGGCAATTATTCAAGGTAGAGCGTCGACAGTTTTATTACTTCAGAGTGAGGGGTTAAACTGCCCCTCAGCTAGGAAGAGTCCATGTCTTTCAGAGCCATGCTGAAAAAGTCTGGATGTTAAAGGGAGTGCCACTTGAAAAGTGCTTGGATGTTAAAGAGTTTTAATGTGATTTCAGTATATAAACTTTTTTTTTCTTCCACAAATGGAAATCTCCTTAAATCTATAGAACACATGCATCAATGGCTGACAAAAGAAATATAATAACTCTCAAAAAATGAGTTGTAAAAAATTATATGAAAAGTATACGCCTGTATGCATGCGGGTTCTTGTATGCATTATAACCTTCACAAAATTCAGTACCGATGTACTGATGAATTAAAATAAAGGAATAAAAAAAATGAAAGAAAATTTTTAAAGGAAAAGAAGGGGGGGGGGGGGAATTTTGTCCTCTGTTCTTGGACATTCTAAGTGCCGCGGTAGCCTGGTGGAAAGATATCGGCTTCGGAGCAGGAGGGTTTCAGGTTCGAGACCCGATTCCACCGAAGAAACGACGTGTAAGCGGCCCTGGTGCACGTTAAATCCGTTGGGGCCAAACGTCCTCTCGCTGCTGTGATGTGGAAGTCTGGAGAACGGGAAGTCG
Organism: Argiope bruennichi; assembly: GCF_947563725.1. Taxonomy (NCBI): domain Eukaryota; kingdom Metazoa; phylum Arthropoda; class Arachnida; order Araneae; family Araneidae; genus Argiope; species Argiope bruennichi. The sequence goes on from NC_079162.1 coordinate 124,949,515, forward strand.
TCTTAGATGTCATCCCCGTGGTCTGGCCGCGGTTCAAAATTACGAAGCCCGCCCCAAAATAGCCCTAGCGGTGCTTTGAAAAGGGACGTTACTATAACTAAAACTTTAACGACCTTTTACGTTCTAAATACCAACATTTATATAAATAATTTTAATAAACTGCCTTTTATGAAATCTTTTATGCACTGTATTTATTGCTGTAGGTTTTCCGAAAAAATTCAAATTCCATTCTATACTTATTTACTTCACAAAACATTTTATGATGATCTTAATTAAATTCAACGCGGGCATTGTAACATGTTTATCATATTGTGAAGAGCAAAATTAGAATCCCAATTCTTTAAAATCAGTATTTCAAAAAATAACAACCGTGACTCTTATGGAATTCCCATTCTATGAAATATTTCTTTGTGTAAAGTGAAAGTTCTGTATTCTAATATAAATTAACCCTGCACTTGCTTTTCTTAGTTGTAAAATTATAAGGAATTAAATTTGCTCACGCAATTTCCTCCCAACCCAAATGTTCTACTCTCTCTCCCAACTTATCACCATAATTTCTCATACATGAATTATTAATCATTGATTTGAATTAGCAAAAAGGAACGTGCTTCCTCCCACGCGCGCTCTGGCAGCCCAAATATTTGGTGAATAGCAATTTGTTTTCGGATGCACTCGGGCTGACTGAGATGAATTAGCTCTGAATCGTATTAGAAAATATTAATATACTTCAAACGAGGACTACTGTCTAAACCAAATTACATAGCCGCGTCTGATGTAATACAATTTAAACATTCTATTAAAGACTAGCCGTGCTCTGTTCTTGTGCCTTGGAGGCTTTTTCGTATCCGTAAGCTGATGAAATCTTGCACTCCGGCTTGTCTTGGGTACGTTAATTAACCTGTTGCCAATAGCTCCCTTCCCCTTGCTTAGGAATAAAGCTGCTTAATTTAAATGCATTCTTTCAATTTGAGTCAAATTCGAAACAGACGAGATAAGTAGCTTAAACCTTGAAATAGGCAATGCAGCAGCTCATTATTTAAATTGGATCCAGCTGCAAACCAACTTTTCGTTTAAATATTAAGTTGGAATTCTGCTTATTGTTTATTTCCGGGAAGCAGGCTACTTAAATTGCCTTGTTAATCTTTGAATTCTGCTGTTAATAAATTTATCTCTGGATTGAAGATATGAGCATTTGTAATCCATAGTGTGCAACTCCGTAACTGTTGAAGCAATTAACATTTATATATTTAACAATTAACATTAAATTCACATTTTTATATTTAACAATTAACATTAAATTCACATTTTTATATTTAACAATTAACATTTATATATTTAACAATTAATATTAACATTTATATAAACCGAAACGAGAAAGCAAACTTAAAGCTGTTCAAATTTGTAAACTCTTTTATTTTAAATTAAAGGATATCAAGGCAAAAATGTTAAACATTTTTATTCATAAACGTTATATTGAATTATATATTTAAACGTTATATATTTAAAAATAATATATAACCTTATATATTATTAATGTTAAACATTTTATTTATTATATAACTATTAAAGACGATATTTTATTTATTAAAAAAAATATCCTCTTGGGACTATCAGCAGTTATGACCTCCAAAGATAGATTCTATAAATTTCCTAAATTTCAACTGAGCCCACTGTAAATATTTGGGATGAGATCAGGGCAAAAGAAAAAAAGTATTTGTTTGACAATAATAAAAAAAAATCTAAACCAAATTAAGTTTAATTACTATAAAATTAAACAAAAAATATAGTGAAAAACAGATTTTGACAATACTTTTTTTTCAAAATAAATCATGTATGTTCATAGCATTTTAAAGAGACATCTTTAAAATGCTTTTTTCCAACAGATTTAAAAACTCAGAAATTTGTTTCTATTAACAGAGAAAGAACTTTACAAAACTATCATCTATATCTATTACTATTGAAAAATTAATATATTGGGTTGTGATTCTCAACAGAAAAGGATTAACACACTTTTTAATAAAGTAGATGAAGATTATTCTAGTACCAAAGTTATTTTTTAAAACTCATTTATATAATATATTAAAGCAGATTTTTTTTTTAAAAAACCACAAAAATTCTGTTGAAATTATCTTCAACAACTCTGTAATTAAACAGCTAGAAAAGCTTTTATTAATAAAACAAGGTAAGCTTAAGGAGGAGACATCCTTCCAATGTAAAGAAAAGGGGCGATAATAAATGAATAGAAATTTTCCCAGTATTGTAAAATAAACATCAGACAAGATTTCTTAAAATAGTTACTTCAACTAAGTAACTGCAAATTAATTGTTTCTAGAAAAAAGTGAATGCAAGTTTTTTTTTCTTATTTTTCAGAAAATGTAAATGTCTTTTCCTTTAAAATCGTTAATAATTTAAAGTAACTACAAATATGGGTATTCTGTTTCAAATAAATATGTAAATAACATAATAATAACGAAATAACAAACATAATAAAAAAAATTTTAAGTTTATGAAACTTCGAAAATTTTTGGAAAATCCCAGTTCCCCAATTTTAGAAAAGTAAAAGTACATAAATTGAGTACTTAATGCACAAGGTATGCACTCTTATAGTGGCTCAACAGGTAATTTCTAAACCATAAAAATAGGCATATACTTCCAATTGGTAAAGTGCTTTAAATGAAGAAAAAAAGAAGTATAATGAAAGTTGTTTAAAAAAATCACCTCTAAATTCTATACGATCCCAATCCTCTTAGTGATATTTACTATAATATTCTTGATTCATTAACATTGTAAAAAAAATCTCGTTGTTCTATGGTTAAAGCTGACCGAGTTATGAAAACTTGAAAATCAATACTTTAGATTGCTTTAACAGCGGAATTCTGTGGACTCAACTACCTTAACAAATGGCATAAAATTTTAACCATGCATTAACATATTTTTATGTTTAAACTTCACATTTATTACTTGATAATTGTGATAATAAAGCTTATTTGGCATTAGGAGGTATTGCTATAGCTTCGGAAAGATTTTAAATATTGAATTTTTTTGTTCATGGAAGATTTTTTTTGTCATTTTTTTTAACCTTTTAAAATGCGTAACTCTTAAACATCTTCAAATTATAATTTTTTTCAGGGGGATTTTATTATGATAAGCTTATTTTGTAAAATAAGAAAATATCAAAATATTTATGATAAGACTAATTTTTTGTGAAATTAAAAGTAGTAAATACACTTGCCAGTTATCATTCAAGACAAATATGAATTTATAAGTATTCTTAACATTAAGCCTTATGGGTAAAATTATTTTGGCAAATTAAAACTATTTGCTGGCAGTTTTAGCACAAAACAATGGAAATCTAAGAATTGAAAATAAGTGTTTAATTAAAGTAAATTTTGAATTCCGTTTTGCATTTAATGGGATGGTCACCTTGTTATAACAGCATTAATAGAATCATATACATCTATTTTCTTAAAAGACAGCTTTTTAGAAAAATCGAAAATTATAATAATTAATTCTTCAATGATTTGAAAATAAAGACGAAGTATGCATAATTAATATTAATAGAAAAATCTTGAATTTAAAGAAATGCCTTTTGCGTCAATATTACATAACGTGTTCCAAAAATTAAGTTTAACATTCCATTCCAAATATATTGAATGTATAAATGTATCTTTTTACCATATTTTTACATACTATTTCCAAATCGTGCCTTTTTTTTTGTTTGTTTGTTTGTTTTGTTTTGTTTTATAAGCATTTCTGAATCCAAGACGCTTTAGGAACAAGCTGAGAAACCACAAGTATCGAAATTCGGATGATTTCAATCAGTTTGCTTTTCTTTACTGTGATTAATAAAGAAATGACCAGTGAAAAAAAAACATTTTAAAGTCATAAAATCCCTCGAAAAATCATTGAGAATTAAATTCAAGTGTTTCCTTTCAAGGAAACCAAGACGTCAGACTTTATTGAGCAGTGATGAGGAAGATTAGACCCTTAAACAAGTCCTTACTTGTGAGAATGTGAAATGCCTTTTGGATGTTCTTCGTGAAATTTCTTTGGAGAGGAAAATTCCGCAATTTTACAGTTGATAGGAAAAGACCAATCCCTTCAAAATGCTTCTACAACAAATCAAATTGGGCAAACAGGACTCGTAAATGGAAGAAGAATTGAAGGAATACCATTACAACAGTGATGTATCTGGTTGATCAGTTTCTTTATATGACATATACCGAATATGGTTGAATGCTCCAGAATATTGATGATATGATTCTTCAAAGATAAAGTTTGTATTGTTTGTTGTGATAAAGTTCCTGGTAGGGGTATTTTTAGATGAATTGGACACATGGTATGGATATAGAGAGTTTTAGATATCATCATATGAATGACAGTACGAAATTCTTTTACTTTTCAAACATGAATGCTGAAATTTTACTTAATGTACGAAATAGTATAATTTCTTACAATGAAAACAGCGGATAGCTTACCTTTTCTAATGAAATCGTAAACATTATTTTAGATTTATGATTTTTAAATTGTAAAAAAAAAAAATTTAATTTTTGATAACTGTAAACATTTTTTTAGACTTTAAGTTTTGTGAATTTTAAGCATTCCAATTTTTATATTTTGTACATTTTGGCATATCTTTCTTTACAATAACGAATTAATACTAATGTGTAATGTATTTTTATAATTAAAACATATCTTATATTGTGTTTTGTGGGGTTATCGTTTTAAAACTCCTTTCTTAAAAAATTGCTCCTTTCTTAAGGTAATTTGGCACATGTTTTTTTAAAATTTTTTTACATATAAATATGTATTTAAACTTCCGTGTTTCTATTGAATGTAAAACTAGCGATCATGACTAATGATTTATGATGATTTTCAACTATATTTTTGTACATTGATAGTTTACAAAGCAGTTGAAAAAAAGAAAAAGAAAATTGTCCCAGTTCACGGTTGCATTTGGGGATTATCAATTATTAACTAGCTACAGCGTATTGTGAAATGAGGTTAATGACATCTTTCTGTGCTCTTGCACATATGTCGTCAATTTTTTAATTACCTTTTAGTGAAACGAACTCGTGCTCCAAGATACGAAATCCACCTATAGTTTCAAATGATATGCACTTAACACATAATATGCATAAAAATACAATCGTATTATTTGTAAAGGCCTAATGCTTAAATGTAACTACAGTTACTTGAAATTTGAAAGAGTATTGATTGTAATACTTTCCTTATTCTCATTCTTTATTAAAAGAATCATATTTAACGGCTTTACATTCATTAGAGAGATATAGTTGGACATTTTGACTTATTATTATGTAAGAATAGGCAGAAAATGAAGAACCTTGCGATCGTTTATTTCAACAAATTTTTGTCACAAAGACTCCTATTAAAATTGGTAAATACGTGTGCTGCATAGTTTTTGTCTAGATTATGAATATTACATATATCCGAAGAGGCAAGTATCTCACTTTCATGATAAGAAGATGAAAATTATCAACAGCCAAATCTCGCTTTCACTGTGTATATGGTAACTTTCTCTATATGTATTATTTTACATGAAAGGAGGTCACATGCTTTTCAATGATGACTATCATGATATGAACTTTATTTCTGGTATATATCGCAAGCCAAATAACTGTAAACTTAATTCCTTCTGAATTTCAAGAGCGGAAGCAAGAAAAAATCGTATATTCAGATTGTGAATATTTACCATCAATGATGCTGGAGTTGAATTCATATTGCATTGTTTAAGAATAGGTGACATTTTCTGATCTGCTAAAAAAAATCAATCATTCAAAACTACTTTGTGGATAAATAATATTTTCGTATCCTAAATACAAACTGATCCATTGAAATGAAAAATCAATTTTCCTTTCAAAATAGCATCATGAAATCAAAATAACATCCTGGTAACTATATAAATAAGTAGAGATATAATAGAAATCAAAAGCAAATTCATTTGAATTTGGTTCGTAAATTCAACTCAAAATAATACAGCTGAAAATTCATAAATGCAGTTTTATTCATTCGAATTTAAACTGAGCAAAAAAAAAATATTATTATTCATTCAGTTTTCAATATTCTAGCTAGAAATTATGAAAAGAAATAATTTTCAGAATGAATGTTTGAAACTAATTTATCTCAAAATTTAATAAAAAGGTTCTACAAAATTTATTTTTCTTGGAAGATGAAATACGAGAAAAACAAATCTGTTTTGAATTTCGTAGAACCGAAAATCAATCAATACAAATGTAACGAAATTTCTATTGCAAGTCTGAGAATTTCTATTTCATATTCCAAATGAAGCAAAGAAATTGTTTATAAAAAATATCTCCAAGTTTATTTGGGAAAAGATTCCATAAGAAATCAGAAGGGGACATTCTTTCCCTAGGTAAGAACCACGCCCTTAAAACTCAGCATAATTCAATATGTCCCCTCTGCATTTTTTTTTTTTGTTCCTTCGTGTAATGAGATTTTTATTAAAGTTTGAACGAAATTCGAGCATGATTAAGGTGTTACGCAGCCGAATATATAAAGCTTTTCCTTTTTCCGCCGAGTCTCCGGGCACGAAATGAAATCGACTTTCTGAGTAATAAAATATTCATGATTTTAGAAAACCAAGAAGAGCTGTCAAATGCGACCGCCCATGCTATTGAAAAGGTCGCCTTTTCTTTTGCTCCAGTTCCAGGAGAATATTATGTTTAACAACGAGTTCGTAAAATGAATTTTCAGGCGTCGTTAAGGATATTATTAAATCGAATCGAATTTACCTCTCGAATAACTTTTATAAAGTTATACTCCGGATAACTTTGAAAAAAGATACTTTAACCTTTTAATGTTGGTGAACTCCATCGAAAACTATTTTCAAACCGCTAGTTTCTGTCCTTATTTTGATCATTGATGTATGGGCTGTCTCACCCCTCCAAAAAAAAAAGGATTATTTTCCCTAAACAGTTTTAAACTTATATATAAAATCAAAAACTTCGATGCAAATGGATGTTTCTAAAAATGTTTTGAGAGTGGTATGGGCACGTCAGAATGGATTCTGTTTCGCTGAAGGCCCAGAAAGCAATAGTTTGGGAATTTTTAGAGGGAAGTGGCTAAGGTATGATAACCAAATTTTAAAAAATAGTCAGCCTCAACATACGGTGACTGATTTGTTGACACCACAAATATGGTTTCTGTGATCTAAGCAAAAAATCACTTATTATTACACAATTCTTGCAAAGAATCCCTACCTTCAGGGAAGTACGTCCCGTCGAAAGTGATGAGCACGTTAACCAGGCAACACTACCGTTATTGTACTCTCCAGGAACTGTTTCGGGCAATTTCTGAACCCAAAATTTAAGATCCCCTCGGAAAAAATCTCGGATTGGCTATATTGTATGCGACAATAAATAACGCAACATTTTTGTAGATAAAATTGAGATTGAATAGATGTTTCTAAAAATGTTTCGCGAGAAGTATGGGCAAGTCAAAAGGAATTCTATTTCGCTGAAGGCCCAGAGAGCAATGATTTAGGAATCTTCAGAGGTAAGTGGCCAAAGGATGGTAACCAAATTTTAAAAAATGGCCAACCTCAACACACGGTATACTGATTTATTGATCACTACAATATGGTTTCTGTGATCTACACAAAATAGCTCCTATTATTACGCAACTCTTACAAAGAATCCTCATCTTCAGGGAAGTACGCTCCGTCGTCAACGATGGGCTCGTTAAGTATGCAACACCGCCGCTACTATACCCTCCGGAAACTCGAGAACTTACTGCCTATTTTGGACAATTTCTGAACCTCAAATTTAAGATCCCCTCATAAAAGGGGATCTTAAATTTTAGTTTCTATTATGTTGAGTTTCTATTATGCTTTTCTAAACGCTTTCCTAACGATAAGCCTAAATAAATAAATAATTTTTTACTCTTTCTTTGTTCTCTTACGTAATAGTAAAAAAAACTGGATATCATAAAGGATTTCTAATTTGAAAGCGTCTTGATCAGTTGATTGAAATGTATTTAATGACAATTGCAAGTTGTGGTGGCCTGTTGGTAAGGTCTCGGCACAGGAACTGGATGCTTTCAGGTTCGAGACCCGATTCCACCGAAAAACCGCCGTGTAAGCGGGTGTCGTGCACGTTGAATCCGTCGGGGCCAAACTTCCTCCCGCTAGCGTGGTGTGGAAACTTGGACAGAGGGTGCCAACTCAGGTGTCATTCTCGTCATCTGATCATGGTTCCGAATTACGAAGTCCGTCCCCAAATAATCCTAGTTAAAACGAAATGTTAATGCAGCTAAAACTAAAAGAAAAAAATTAAAACTTTAATGATAATTGTAAGAAAAAAGTGTGCTCGTAGCAAGCTTGGAGATGGATCCTTACAAGCAGGATGTATGTCTTTTGTAAAATATATTTAGTCGAGAAAGAGAGGGTGGATTTTAATTTTACTCTATATTTCTAAATTTGGAAATGGATTTATAGGTAATGTATCAGGAGATGTGATGTTACTTCATGATGTTGAGATTAAATAATTGATTAAATAAATTTGTGTTCCGAAATCCATGTGACATCATATTGGAATGCTGAATTATTGCATCGTACTTGATAGTGATCTTTTTTTCCTGTGTATGGAAATTAATAGAAATGTATGCATAAATTAAAATCTTAAAATATCGGTTGGATTCTATCTAAATGTGTAGGTACCTAAAAATATATATCTTTGATATTTATCCAAGAGTTCTTAATTCTAATATGTGATAAACCTTAAGCTGTATCATTATTACACTGCGTAAAAAAAGTAGAAGGACAGTGTCTTTTTGCCAATTAATATCTCTTATTTTCTCCTAACTACCAGATATTTATGCAGATTTAGTTTAATGACCCTTGTTTTCATTTTAGGCAAAAATTAAACATCTACCACTAATATTATTAAGAAAATTAGTATATATAATTTCCGATGCGTAAAAAAAGTAGAAGGACACTTGCTAATATATTTAATTTAGTGAGTTGTTCTTTATTTAAATAGTGATTTCGTACTTTGTTTATCCTTTTCTGTCAAAAAAATCTAATTTGTTTAAAAGTTACATTGTTTTGCCTTTCTCAGAAATGCCTGAAAGAATACTTTTGAACGATTTGCAAAAAGGGCAAATTTCGGCATATCAAAATGATGGTAAAGGTGTCAGAGAGATTGCTCGATTGTTGCAGGTGAGCCCCAATACAGTTTCAAACTTTATCATAAATTCTTATAAAAATGGAAATAAAAAGAAGACTGGTAGACCGAAGAAATTAACACCACGTGATGAAAAAAAACTTGCTCGTGTGCTGAAGAAGAACAAAGGAAGTGTTTCAAAGGCAAGAAATCAAGCAGGACTTAATCATGTGACGAAACAAACAGTTTACAACTATATTAAAAGATCTAAAAAATTCATTTTCAAAAAACGGAAACATCATCCTAAGTGGAAACAAGCTCACATTGATAACCGTTTAGCGTGGACTAAGGGGCACATGTCCTGGACTACAGAATGGACTTCTGTGATATTTTCCGATGAAAAGAAATTTAACTTAGACGGTCCAGACGGATATCAGCACTACTGGCATTGTCTGGGGACTGAAGGCGAATACTATTCAACACGACAAATGGGAGGAGGGAGTTTATTGGTTTGGTTGGCTGTTGGATACGGAGGAAGGACAAGTTTGGTTTTCTTAAATGGTAGGCAAAAACATACAGACTACATCCAAGTGCAGAATTCCGAGCTTCTCCCTTATGCCTCTGACATGGGGGGGGGGGGGTAAAGAGTGGAAGTTTCAACAAGACGGAGCTTCCATTCATACCTCGACTGGAGTCAAAAATTGGTTCCTAATAAATAATGTGGATGTTTTACCATGGCCAGCCAAAAGTCCTCATCTTAATATACTGGAAAACATCTGGGCAATGCTAGTTCGTCGAGTTTATGCCGATGGAAGGCAATTTGATTCGCAAACTCAGCTTCGAGAAGCATTGAATGACTCGTGGGACAATTTTTGTCAAACTGAAATTCAAACTCTATACAATTCACTTCCAAACAGAATATTTGAAGTTATAAAGGCCAATGGGAAGACCATTCCTTAATAAAGTCACTATTTTTTCATTCATTATAATGCTGTCCTTCTACTTTTTTTACAAAGTTTCAAAAGAGAGAAACTATTTTTGTTGCCATTAATATTTTATGTTTCAACATCATAATTCTGATATTAAAATTGAATTTTTGAAATATTTGTTAAATGTTTCTAATAAAAAATTTTAGTAAAAATAAAATACTTTTCGGTTATTGTTACAAAATCAAGTGTCCTACTTTTTTTACGCAGTGTATATGTAAATCTATTATTATAAATTGCCCCAATTATGTGATCCATGAGCTTTGAAGAAAAGGATTTCTTTGATTGAAAAAAACTAATAATAATAATTTAAAATAATTATTATTATTAGTTTCACGATCATATTAATAATTTCTAATATTTTTCTTAATTATGCCCGAAATCACGGCATCCTCTTATAATTGAACACTACTTAAAAGCTTAAATAAACACTTTCCAATTATCCGTGTTTGCTTAAGATATTATTTGCACATTTAATTATTTGAATATTTTGATTAATAATATTTATTACAGTATAAATTTGCGTAAGTAATTATATAAATTTAAAAGGATTTATAAATATTTAATATATTAAAATTACCATAAAATATAAAATAAATTTGCAAAAGACAAAAATTTAAGACGAAAATCCATACTATTTATTTCTTTTTAAACAACTTTCTCGCAGTCTACGATATCATTACTCAAATTAAAATATAATTTAATCTTTAACAGATTAATTTAACAGGTCATTTCTTTTATGAGCTCGTGAAATTGCCATACGAGGTTATTTTGGTTATTTATTTTTGTCATTACTTTGGATACTATTAAAACATATTTTTAGACCTTTTAAAGCGGTTTACAAAAATATGAAAAGAAAATATGACAATTTTCGATAACATTTGAAGAGATAAGGAAGATTATAATATTGAGAATAATTACAAAGAAAATAATGCGATTTTTCCTTTTCTAAAATCTACACAGACAAAAAAAAATTTTGTTTATGCCTTCTTCATTATTAATAAATGATTTATGAAATGAATTTAATCTTTTCTTTACTATTTAGCCACAAAAATTATCAAACGATCTGAGAATGTTATCCTGTTTTCACAGGCAGCTCGATATCTCATTTCCCATTTACTTTTTCCGCCTGCGTTTTACCAAATGACTAAAATTATTGCAGACTGCGTTCTAACGTGTTGGATAATCTCTATTAAGCAAAATTTTATTTTTGTAATGGTTTGAAAACTTTCACTAACAATCATTTACGGTATTAAAGATTACATTTGATACTGTTACGAATCTGTAATGCTGCTTCCCAGCATACTTGGTTTCACCATCGGAAAGAATGTTTTACAGTCATCTATACTGGACAGAGTCCGGTGTTGCGTCGGAGGTTCCAGAGCTTGGCGATAAACTTGTCGACCATTTGGCGACTTGGAGACGAATTTGGCGAATTTGGCGCCAAAATAGATTATACCCGAAACATCGAGAACTTTCCCAATCCGTCCAGTAAGAACCGAGATACGCCTCGAACGTTCATGGTTGGTTGAGAGGCGTCTAGCCCCGCCTCCTGAGACCTATAAAAGGAAGCGGCCGCAGCTGCTAGGGCAGAGTAGTCGGAACCGACGATAAAGAACTGGCCTTCCAGAGATAAGCGGAGCAGCGACGGAGTGAAGCTAGTGCTAAACTAAGCTGTGTGCGACTGCCTGTAGTAGAGTTTTGCATGCTGCTGTGTATGCTGTTGTTGCTGCACGTCTCGACTGAAGATAATCGTCTTCTGTGCTGTATATAGTTATCGTCTTTGTGCTGTCCTGTGTGTCTTCGTGTAAATAAACGTCGTTGTTTTATTTTCTACTGCCGCCTGGTGATTGAGCGTTCTTCACACCATATAACTTCCACTATCCAAACGAACTCCGGAAATTTCGGAACAATACTTTTAATAATTAGGTTCCAATAGACATTTGCTTTGAGGTATTTGGATGCGAACTTCAGTTTCGACCAAGAAGTGACAATGGTTATATTATCACTTTCAAAAGAAAATTAAAAACATAAAAATCAATTTCGTCATAAAGATAAGCGGAAGGTAATGTAAGATCTAAAATTCAATGTGTGTTGCTATTTACAATATGAGTAATACTCTTGATGCATCTACAATTCAATAAGTTATGTCACTGAGAAAAGTCCACAATATCTGTATGAGGGCTTTCACCTCATAAAGAGTAATGAGGGCCGAGGTGTCCTGGTGGTAAGGTGTCCGGTTCTAGACCTGATTCCACCGAAGAACCGTCATGTAAGCAAGTCTGGTGCACTTTAAATTAGTTGGGGCCCAATCTCCTTTCACTGCTGTGGTGCGGAAGTTTGAAGAGGGGGTGCCAGCTCAGGAGTCGTTTTCGTCATCTGACCGCGGTTCAAAATGACGTGGTCCGTCCCAAAATAGCCCTAGTGTTGCTTTAAAACGGGACGCTAATATAACTAAACTAAACATAAAAAGTGATGAAAATTAAAATCTCCAAAACTGAAGGTTGATGAGTTTTGGCTTCTAAAAATTATTTTAATCAAGTTTATAGTAAAGCCATGAAGAGAGTGGAAATCTATAATTGCGAACATCTCATTTTGAGTTTGTATTTTTTCGGCAAAGATTACAAAGTTCTGATCGTCTTTTTGATGCAAATAACTCTATCAAACATATTTGGGAGTATACCAGTAAGTACTAGATCATCAATTGAGGATCATCACATGATCTGTTGTATCGGGGGTTTAAAAAACATTTTGTCTTGAATGGAGAAAAGATCATCCTCTTTTAAGTAATTTTCTTGAAAGATCCAAACATGGAATATAGAAGATGTTAGTTGATTTGACTAGATTTGATTATTTTTAATGCTGCGACAATTCTACAAGAGAAATGACATTCTTAATGGAGAAACAAGTTCTGTTAGAAATTAGACAAGAATAACTTTTTTTTTTGAAAAACTAAATGCGGTGACTAAATTTCAGTGAAAGCAAAAAAAGCAACAGAACATTTGGAAGTATACCAGTAAAGCAAAACGGGAAAAAATGCATTGGACATGAATTGAAAGAAAAAGAAAAACAAAAACAACAAAGGAAAAAAAACAAAATAAGAAAATTGGCCTCCAGGCTGTTTTCCCTTTCTGCATCTCAATGCCTTGTAGTGCTCGACATTTGATTCAGATTTTTTTACTCGCAAAGAATGTGCTGCAGTCAACACTTTGTGCGATTCTGTAACTGTTGTCGTGATCTTAACCGTCTCAAGATATTTGATATTTGAGGTTTGAAAAAGTCTTCGAGCTTCGCCAGTGCGGCATTTTATTTCAAGTGTCTTTTCTTTTTTAATGAAAAGCACGGTCACGACGATTTGTTTTGTCTCACAGCAAAGGTAACAAACGTTTGTTTTTCCTCAAAAATGATATGGTTGATCAAAATAAGAGCACTTCGTGCACTGGCGGGGACGGTCTATAAAATGTTTCATCTTCTGATTTAGGAACCAAATGTTAACGACATTTGATAAATTGTTCCAGGAATTGTAATCAAAACTAGCGATAATTCTTTTGACAAATTTTGTGTCAAAAACTTTTTTTTCTATTATAACAAGGTAATTTTCTTCATGTATTTCGTCAGCGAATTCCTCTATGGAAGTATTTGTCGGAATATTAAGTATTACAAAGGAGAAAAGAGTGTTTACTCGAATAACATCTGTAACAACGTCGATGTCCATATATTTATCTAATGCTAACAGCTGGGTGGCATATATATATAAGTATGAAATAATTTGTAATTAATCTGCGCTCAGAAAATAACTTTATAATCACTCGAAATCGGGTTTCAAATTAACTTCTAACTTAAGCAGGCTATTTTTTCTCGTGGAAACAAAAGGCTGAGTCGGCAAATTCCTTTTTAAAACTATATAGGCCCCGAATATTTTCTCACGGTCGCTCTTTCCTGATTTCTATCTTCCTATTCGATACGCAATACCGTACTCACCATGGCTTGGAAAGGCATCTTGACAAAAGCTAAAGATTGAATTTTTTATTTATGAAATTAAATCAGCTGTTTTGTTGAAGCTACTTTTAATGCGGACTAATTGGACTATTTATTTATGAAGAATTAAAATCACTGTGTGTGTGTGTGTGTGTGTGTGTGTGTGTGTGTGTGTGTGTGTGTGTGTGTGTGTGTGTGTGTGTGTGTGTGTGTGTGTGTGTGTGTGTGTGTGTGTGTGTGTGTGTGTGTGTTTCAATGTGTAAAGCATGTTTTGAAAAACAGTCGTAAAATTCACAAACGGCTTTTATTCTTCATAATTTCAAAGAAATAGTCCAATTTTGATGTTTTCTGAGAATTTCTTTGTTCAAATAATGGCGAGCACTGTGTAATTAACTAAGTAGGTAGAAAGCAGGAAAGAGGGAGTACGAGAAAGTATTTTACACTTATATAGTTTTAGAAAGGAATTTGCAGACGCAGCGTTTTGGTTCTGTGCAAAAGATAATAAATAGCCCGCGCAACTCAGAAATTAAAGTTACAACGATGACGAAGTTCGAGTTATTAGAAAATTACTTTTAGAGCGTAGATTAATTAGAAATTATTACACAAACAAACATTATAAATTTCAAAAACATTGGTAATTAAAATAAACTGCTCTAGAATATAAAAAAAATAGAAGGAAAACGAAAAGTGAAAATTACATTTTCTAAATTAAATGCAATAATGATCACCGAGAGTGAAAATTCGTTAAACCTTATTTCTTCAAAACATCGAACCAACTACTTTTTTCCCTGGAGCGTACCAGATCGATTTTCGAGTGGAGTCATATAAGACAGTATCAGAAAAAAAATTGAAATTAAACTATTTTCTCTTTGAAAATAGATTTTTATTACAGATAATCTCGAATGATGGTTTTTAAAGCCAAATTCTGTTCAACAATTACTTTCAAAATGTGCTAGAATCATTTCTGCACTATTTTATTTGGCAGGATGGACTTTGTAGCTTTCATTGTACTGTTAAGTTGAACTGCCTTAGAGTATGGTTTTAGAATTTTTGAAAACTCCACTTAAACTTTTTGGCATGTTAATGCATTAGTCGGCTTGAAGAAAACAACAAATGAAAGCTTTGAGTTTGATATGCTTTATCATCATTTGATTGCTTTATCATCCACTGTATGAAAATTTCTTTAAAAGAAAAAGCTCTGAAAACAGTCAAATTCAGAGCACTTTTCCGTCTGCATGAGGAGATATACGCATGATTAAATATCATCATGAGTTCTTTTTGTTGTTGTTGTTATGCCCGAATGAGCATTTGTGGATTCACATCTTTAATATTCTCTAACTCATAAAACAAAATATAAGACATCATTTACTGCAGAAAATTCAACAGCTATTGTTATTTACGATATCATTAAAAAACAATTCTGCTGATTTTTGAACATACAGGACTGAAATAATTCGAAATTCCCATACTTTATTGAACTGTTATTGCCTTCACTGTATTGTTAAGTTGAACTGTCTTGAAATATAGTACTAAAATGCTTAAAAAGTCCACTTAATCTGAGAAATTTTCAAAACTTTTTGACGTATTAATGCATTAGTCGGCTTGAAGAAAACAATAAATGAAAGCCTCGAGGTTTGATCTGCTTTGTCTAAAATCATCCACTCAATAAAAATTTATTTTTTAGTAAAAAAAAACTTTGAAAACTGTCAAATTCAGAGCTCTTTTCCGTTTGCATGAGGAGATATATGCATAGTTAAATATCATCCAACTTCATGAGTGCTTTTTGTTGTTGTTGTTATGCCCGAATGAGCATTTGTGGATTCACATCTTTAATATTCTCGAGCTGATAATACAAAATATAAGGCTTCATTTACAGCAGAAAATTGAGCAGCTATTGTTCTGCGCAATATCATTAAAAAACAATTCTGCTGATTTTTACGCATAAACATGCAGGATCGAAATAATTCGAAATCCCCGTCCTTTCTGGTTTATTCTGGGATTTAATTCGCTCCGCAAGAATCATCCGCACCAATGGCATCCCTTAAATGAAGACAAATTAGAGCACTTACAAGGACAAGCTTGAGTCGGTACCGCTCTGTGTGTATTGGAACTTTTCTTCGCGTACTAAGAATGATTAATTGAGCAGCGGAAGTGTACCAGGAGGTTGACCCTAATCTATAACAATCATTGCCCTATTAGGATAATGTGGGCCATCATTTTTAGACCATAAAAGTGCATTCGAGGAGGTGTATGTGTTAGAACTTATGTTACTTCCCAGATGTTAACATTATCTCTAAAATCTTTCGGAAGGCGTTTAATGAATCCTTTAAGGGCCATGTTTTGGGAGAAACATGTCAAAATAAATGATAAAACATGCTCCGCTAATAAATGAAAAATGTTTTTATCTTAGGTAAATTTGTTGGCGATATATATTTCAAATGAGATATAAATGTATTGATCAGTTGCTCTATGATAAATGAATGAATTTTATTTAGTAAAGAAATCTATGAGTTTATCTAATCAAAAATGGCGGTATCATTTGTTTATATTAGTGAAAGTTGTAAAGTATGAATCCTAATCTAGTTTTTTCACTATCCATTGATAATCAATACATTTTTCACAAAATGCAGCGATTTAGAACAGCCACTCAGTTGTGATTTCTTTTTAAAGCATATATTACATTTTTATCAATAGTTAAATCGAATCATTAAATCTAATAGTTATCAAATTGAATGCAAAAAATCTGAACAAGTTTAAGAAAAAACATTTGGTAAATGTATGGTTTGTTGCCAAATTATTGCTTTCATACTTCTTGTAGTGAAAACGCACAATGTGATCAATAATAGCCAGATACTTTCAGATTTATAAATATTTCGGAATTTCTCCAAGAACACTAGATGAACTGTTTTTAAAATCCGAACATGTAAAAAAATACTTGAACATACATTTTACGTGAAGGTTCGGTCATGAGTGCATTTTGGGAAATAAACAGAAATTAGTAAAGAAACGGCTTTTAACTCGCCTCGTTTCGCAGGAACCATATAATGGATTAAAACTTTCAAAGATGGTTTGGTTTCCGATGTGCAAAAATAATATACATTATCATAAGAACAGCGCGAAACTTGGAATGACATAAAAGTTTTTTTTTTTTTAAATATCACATTTTTCTGCGAGTTTCTTTGCTTATAAAATGCAGAATTTTCACCAAAATAATACAAAACTGACAGAATGTGTTACAGAACTGACGTAATATGTATGGTTTAAGCATCATATTAAAAAATATATTGAATTCTATAATTTTTTTAATAAATAAATTTTAACTGCGCATTTGTGAATTATAGCATATTTTTCCTTTCTAAATTTCAAAGTTTTACATGAAAATTCTAGTTGAATGATGCCATTAAAATTTAAAAAGACATCGACATTGCAGTAAATTTAAGATTCGAAAATGTCCGGATGCTTTTGATTCCCATAGTGTATTGTCTAGAGATTGAACAATAAATAAATTGTAAATTTTGAAATGGGAAATATTTAAATAACACGATCTGAATGAAATTAATACTAGGTGTTTTTCCATCAACTCAAAAAGTCTTTTTTTTAAATGAATCCCCCCGGGAAGCCCCTCGAAATGAGGATGAGAAGTTTGCGGCATGGTGGGTGGTTCTCGCCACCCTTGTTGGTACACGAAAATGTGGGGATATGGCTGCTCCCATCGCTGACGGAACGTACTTCCTTAGGGAAGGGTTGTACCGTGGCCGGTGATGGCCCTTAGGATTCAACTATAGTTCCCGCCAGTGTTGCTGCAGAGGCGGTCTGGACATTCATTTTTTTTATCCGTGTGCCTTCGGATGGGTTGGAGATTCGATGATGTGACATTTTAAACTATATGTTTGTCTAAAAAAATTCTAATCCTTTACTAAATTTAAAGGGTTATAGCTTAAATCACGCAATATTTGATAAATCTTTAGATACAATATTTATAGTATGAGATTATATAAAATGGTCTCAAGCTGACAGGCTTTTCATTTTATTGTCTTACCACCCCTTACATTAACGAACGAGGATTATTCCTTGAGAGTGGAAGGGAAAAAATCAATTTTCTTTCATATCACTACCCCGTGGAAAAATTGCGATTTAGAGAGAAATAAAACAGGGAAAAAATAAAACTGGTAGATGTTTACCGTTCCCTCGTCGACCTTAAAAACATAAAAGGTAGAAAAATCATCTGTTTTTCATTAATTTTCAATTTTTTCAAATGTATTCCATCTGTTGTTTATTATCATAGCCTTTTAAATACTCAACTTTTTAAGAGAAATAATTTTTTTTTATCAAACTCTGTCAATAACTTCAGATTGCACGTTCTCTCTAAAACTGACAAAAAATACATGATTTCGTTTCAATATGCAATTTATAGTGTCTTATAATCAATAAAAAGCTTCATTTTGTTGATGAATTATAAGAGTATGATGCATACACATAGCAAAAGATTATTTGTGTGTATATAAATATTAACTTCATTTATTTCTTTGTTTGTGTTAACACATTGTAAAACTAAACTTCTAAACTAGAATTCTTCTGCTGGCAAAGAACGAATGGCAAGAATACAAAGAGCAGCAAAAATTAAGAGATATTTAAGAAGATATTTCCGTTATTAAAACATCTTTTTGTAATTTAAATGCTTTGCCTGGTATTTTATAAAGGGAAGCAAAGGTATTCCTGCCGGTGTCCTGACATAGGGGTAACACGTCTTCCCGATACCTGGGCGTCACGGGTTCGAGTCCCGGTTTGGGCATGGTTGTTCTACCTCTGTGTTCTATCTGTGAAGCGTGTGAATGGGCCCCCATGTAAAAAGGAATTGTGCAAGCGAATGTGAAGCATGAAGTAGCTAAGTCGTTCTCTTGGCCCTAGTTGGCGTTACTGAAAAAACAAGAGACGCTCATCTGGCTTAAATAGCTGACAGATAACTATCGGCGGACTTGTAAAGTGCCATAAGTCACAACATAACAAGTTATTCCTAATGAAATACTTAGCTGGTATTGATTTATGAGAAAACCCAGACATTACGGATCTAATCACGATATTGACCAAAAGTAATAAATTAATAGTATCCATTTAATATTTCAGTTGCCATTAAAGCTGTAAAATATACAGGATATCAGCAGTTCAGGTCAATTGCCACATTTCGGGTAGTTAACATCTATTTCCAGCTGATAAACATTAAAGTTAGGAAATACTTCACAGGGCCCAAAGCACAATTTTTAAGCAATTGTGACAATACACTGTATTTCTGTAAACTTGGATAAAAATACTGACAGTAAATGATCATGAAAGTACTGGCAGTAAAAAGATCATTACAGTAAATGATTGAAAACACATAGTAAAACTGTGCATTGGTCAAATTTTAAAAGCAATGGAATCACTCACAAAAAGAGAAACAATGGGAAGTTTCAGGCCACCAAAGTGGAATTTTTAAGCAATGGAAAATATAGAAATGATTCAACTAAATGCTCAAAGATTCACTTCATCCTCGCTATTACAAACCATAAGCGATAATGAAAGGAATTCACTTATTCAGCATAGTTCAGTACTTGACTGGGATTTGAAAAGATTCTCATATACACATGTCATTGAGCCATCTGTCTAATTCTTAGAAATAGAGTGAATCTATGGTCTGTCAACTGGGAACTTGCTAGCTCCACCAAGCTACCGCGTTGGTAAATCAGGATATAATTATGAAATCAATGGTCTATCAACTGGGAATTTGCGAGCTCCACCAAGCTACCGCGTTGGTAAATCAGGATATAATTATGAAATCTATGGTCTGTCAACTGGGAACTTGCTAGCTCCACCAAGCTACCGCGTTGGTAAATCAGGATATAATTATGAAATCTATGGTCTGTCAACTGGGAACTTGCTAGTTCCACCAAGCTACCGCGTTGGTAAATCAGGATATAATTATGAAATCTATGGTCTGTCAACTGGGAACTTGCTAGCTCCACCAAGCTACCGCGTTGGTAAATCAGGATATAATTATGAAATCTATGGTCTGTCAACTGGGAACTTGCTAGCTCCACCAAGCTACCGCGTTGGTAAATCAGGATATAATTATGAAATCTATGGTCTGTCAACTGGGAACTTGCTAGCTCCACCAAGCTACCGCGTTGGTAAATCAGGATATAATTATGAAATCTAGTGAAATATATTTACTGTTCACAAAAATACTTAAAGAATACTAATAAATTGTAGATGATTATATTAAAAATAAATGTTAAGTCATTGTAGTAGTAATATCAACTTGAACAAAATTTAAATCTAAAATACACCTTCATGACGATTCAAAACGTACCATTTACTTTTGCTGAAATGACAATAAAAAACTTGCATGAAGAGTTCATTCAAACCATACTTTTCCCCGGTTAAACTAACAGGAATTGTCTCTCCAAAACTTTCTCGAATACTCTCTAATAAAGGTGAATGAGAGTTTTATATGCATTCTCCCCATCTGATTGCAACAAGAAACTGACACGGAACTAAACATGTCATCACAAAATCACATACTATATTTGATATATTTAAGGTATTGCCTTTTTGGATTATTACGTTTACCTGTTTTTAAAAGTCCAGACAAATAGGGGTCAACCCCTTGTTAGATGTGGCTCAAAATTTGATAGTAGTCTGTACTATAGATGTTAAATCTGTGTACCGAATTTTATCCATCTAGCTCTCTTTATTTTGTAGTTATAGTGTTAGCTTATATTCGATCAGCTGGACAGATAGACTTCGTCTGAATAGATTTTGTTCAAAATTCGATAGAAATCTATAAATTTGATGTAAAGGCCATATATCAAATTTTAACCGTATAGCTCAAAGAGCTTTTGAGTTATCTTTGTCACAGACATAAAAACATAAAGAAAAAAAAGTATTTTTAGAACTCAGAAAAGTCTAAAGCGTGGAGATTCGTCAAGATATCGAGTTTGAATTTTGTGACGATTACGATACTTTCTCTATGTTTCATATAGAGAATGTATATTTCATAATGATATAATATTTCATAATATTTCGTAAATGAATGAGGGGGGGCGAGGGAATGCCAAATTATTTTCTTTAAACTAAAGAAAGTAATAAAGCCTTGATGATGTCATTGATTAAAATACTGATGTGCATACGAGAATGGAAATATTTTTTTAATGATCTAAACTTAGTGAATCGAAATTTTAGGTCATATGATGCCATTGCTGAATCATTGGTTATAATTCATGTGGGCAGTTGTGAGGTTATTGGATATTATCATTGAATATTGCAACAGAATGCTGAAATTAAGATTCTCTTTGGAAATACACTGAATTTCCACGCACGTGCAATATCATCTGCCTCATCTGGCAAGCATTTCCAACTTTGTATTGTCATGTGATTCCAAAATCTCTAGATGTATCTTATCCCTCCTAGAAGGTTCCTTGGTACTGAGACACCCACTATAATTCTCTTTAACTGAAACGTTTAACCACTGATATCCTGAATTTTCTTCTACATTGAGAAATCACGCACACAAAACTATAAACAATGTTATTAAGGGACTCTTCTTCATGTTCATGTTCTTGAATTCTAAAGGGCAGTGTTGATCACCAGCACCTAGAAAATTTTGAGAAGCTTATTCCAGAAACGAAGTTTTTGCCTGTAACGCCCGAGTTCTCCCATAAAGTTAGACTTCCATGTATCATCTGGTTAAAAGAAAGTGTCATATAAAATTTTAAGAAATTTAAAAATTTTTAATAGCTGTATTATTTTCTTAAATGTTTCAGGGGCCGCGGTGTCCTGGTGGTAAGGTCCCGGCTTCGGAACCGGAGGGTTTCAGGTTCGTGACCCGATTCCACCGAAGAACCGTCGTGTAAGGGGGTCAGTTGCACGTTAAATCCGTCATGACCAAATGTCGCGTTGATTCTCTATATCTATTAATATTGTCTATGTTTCAACTTTTGTTTTGTTCCGAATGGCAACGGTGTTAAAAATGATGTATATATAGTTTGGAATTCATTAAAAGAGGTTGTGTTTACTTTTGAGAATGGCTTTGAGTTTTATATTTACGCCATAAACAAATGCCCTTTCACCCAAGAAACCGAAAGCAGAGTCTTTAATGAAAGTATCTGAATAAGAATATTATCTGATTCGATGTCAAACCGTGACACCAAACGTCCTCCCGCTGGTGTGGTGTGGTGTGGAGAGGGGGGTGCCAGCTCAGGTGTCGTCCTCGTCATCTGACCGTGGTTCAAAATTACGAGGTCCGTCCCAAAATAGCCCTAGTGTTGCTTCAAACGGGACGTTAATATAACCAAACCAAACCAAATTCTTAAATGTTTCTTAATCTTCGTTACTTTTTGTTTTCCAGCAATTTTATTTCTAACAAATAATAATCTGTATTTGGAGCTTCTCTTTGAAAAAACTTTTTATCAAATGAAGTTTATATTTTTAAACTGAAATAACTTTTTGCTATGCATATGCATTAAGGAATTAGAACTGCCTATTGAAGAAATTATATGTATTTTTTTTTAACAAATTTGGGGAGATTGTTTTACTGTATCTTATTAACCAATTTTGATTTTTAAAAATTATTACTCTTATAAAGTTAAATATTTAACGAACAGAGAAAAATTTTTAAATTAAAAAAATTAATGAAAAACAATCGATTTTTGATTATTATATTAAGGCCCACGGGGGAATAGAAGATACTGATCAATTTTATTCATTTTATTTCTCACTAAAGGGCAACTTCTCCGCGTTGTAACGACATGAAAAAGACTGATTTTTTTCGGCACTTTCCTATGTACAGATTTATCAATTATGTGGTATATTTGCTTTTAAACTCACTAAATAGTTAACTCCTAATTTAATTCACTTTAATAATTAATTTCTAATTTATATAGTATAATTTCTTCACTAAATATTTTTGTTATAATTTATATCATTGTGTTGCCATTAGATACGATATAACTTTGAAACATAAGGGAGCGGGGGCCTACTGATAAGGTGTCGGGAGGATTTTGGGTTCGTTTCCACCGTATTGTAAGTGAACCTGGTGCACGCTAAATCCGTCGAGGCCAAACGTCCTGCCGCTGGTGTGGTGCGGGAGCTTGGAGAGAGGGCTTCCAGTTCAGGTATCGTCCTCGTCATCTGACCGCGGTTCAAAATGGAGAGGTCCATCACAAAATAGCCCTCGTCTTGCTTTAAAACGAGACGTAAATATTACTAAACTAACTTTGAAACAAAAATCCCAATCTCGTATGGTGATATTGCGTGGAAACTTAACGAGTAAGTTGCGACCTCCGATATCGTCTTAGTTGTGTTTAGAATTCAAAATTCCGTTATCTATTCCAAACAGTGTGTAATATAACAAAACCCATTCAACTTGTTTGAACATTTTGGCTCAAATACGGTAATTTCCCCTTGATTGAAGAGCCGTTGCACTAGGTTATTCTCCGTTTACTAATCTTTTTCCAGCATGCAATATTTTCGAATCCATTATCTTTGCTCTAAAAAAATTTGCTGTGAAAATATCCTGAATCTAAACGAAAGGATAAAATGATCCGTTTTTGAAAACAAAGTCATTGGATCCCTTGATCCATAAATATAACACGATAAAAAATTTAACTCAAATGAACCCTCGGCCGTAGGGTGTCGGCCCTCAATACTCACTCGACACTCAAAAATTCCCCAGAAGAAGCATGTTAAGTGACGAATTCAGGGCACTGAGTTCTTTGATCCTTTCATTCAAGTTTGATGATTCTTGGCTTTAGAACCCCACCCTTTGAAATCGAGAGCCAATCGATAGTCCTTCTCCTCCAGAATTACTACTCAATAAATGTGTCGCGCTAGAAATTGACGCCAAAGAAATGTTATTAGGTCACTAAAGATTTTTTTTTCTCTTGCTATTTTGTTCTCCATTTAAAGGTGTGATAGAAAATGCGACCCCTCTTCTTTCAAGGATTCTCGATTAGTGAAAATATTCCTTTGGAGTTCGAAACTGAAAACTGTATATAAATATCCCCTTCCCAAACCATCCGTTTTTTGTTAGTTGATCATCGATAAAATTTTCTTACTTTCCCATATATGAGAATATGTAAAAAAATCAATTCAGAAAACAAACTTGTCTAAAAAATAGCAGTATATTTTTCAGGAGACCAATACTCCATTTCAGAATATGTTTCAAACATTTTAAGATGCACATCACGAAGAGATGTAAAAATATATATTGTACAAATGTTGCTTAGATGCGCAATAATACATCTATAACCAATTTTGTAGAAGTCCTATGACTTCCTATGCTGGCAGAATTGCTGATTCGAGACCTAATTGTACTAAATATTTTATACATGTGGACCAATATACGGTAAATTCTTGGCCAAGTAAAATCAATGTCAAATGTAAGAGGATAGCTCAGGCGCCGTCCTCGTTATCTGCTGGTGGTCTATATAATAAGATTTATTCATAGAGAACCTAATATGAAATGAAAATTCAGTCTAAAAAGTTATTTTTAGAGATGGCTGTTCACTGTTTGTGTATATGAAATTTTCAACTGTACAGGCCCAGTATCGTACCACTCATGTATTCTAGGAAACTAAGAAACTACTCCCTGACACCATTTCTCTTTCTCCCAAGAATAAAAAAAAAATCTTCCAAAGGCAGATCGTGTTTACCATAACTCCCTCTAGGTCGGAAGACGAGGCCCCGGCTCATGGTCGAAAGACGAGGACGGCGCCCTGGCAGGCGACCCCTCTCTTCAATCTTCTTCGCCACACCAACGGGAGGACATTTCGTCAAGATGGATTTGGTGCTTACCAGATCCGTTTATATAGCTTTTCTTCATTGAAACTGTGTTTTGAACCTCCGCTCCAGAACCAAAAACTTACTATCAGGCCACCAAGATCCAAAATGTTGGAGGATCTGAACAATAATGATATAGACGTCAAATCTTGGCTCTTATCTTCTGAATAAGCCCTTTATGCACAATGCTCTTTTTATAATCAGATATTCTCAACATTTTTGCCCGACAGTATTTTATTTTTAAAAAATTGAGATTTGATTTCTGAATTCGATGTAAAGAGCAAAACACTTAGAATCATATTAAACCATTAATTTAATTCAACAAATAAGTCGCCCGTCTTCCGATATTTTCTTATATTCTCAACGTTTTTTTATCGCTAAAGAATATCCAAACATCACAGAAATGAAAACTGAGTTAAAAACTTGGCATTTTATAACTAATTAAGTCTTTCGGAAAGAAAAACGAGATATAACAAATAAACCAGCTCATTTATTAAAATGGCGGATTTTTTTTCGTCGAAATGGGGACCATTTCTTATTAGAAAGAAATTTTTAAAAAATCCAGCATCTCTCTCGTTTAGTAGAAAATTAATAGGATATAATAAAGCAGACGTCAGATACATGTCAGGCTACTGTTATCACTTTTTGAATATAATGCGTCTAAAATATTGATATGTCAGCATTAATTCCGACGTCAGAATCCCCTCATTACTCTTTCTCGATACCCCCAAAAAGGATTTCCAATAGTGCTCAGTCAAATTAGCTGGAACTCATCATTAAAGTGAGAAACGCCTAAAATAAAAAGTCAGTATTCTTCTGAAGCAAGGGCTGGTCCGTAATTTATTTTTTCAGATATTATGATATGAGTTATTACAGCGGTATGTGTTCGAAAAGACGTTACGCCCTTTGTACAAATTTCGAACATAATTATAATCATCTAAAACAGCTGCTAGCTCCGACCGGCTTTATTAGTGCATAAATCTCGCCAGTAATTATCAGTTTTTAGGGAGTTCAGTTAAGCTGTATTGACCGCCAATTTTGTAGCTTTTGTTATTAAATACTTTGCGAGGAAGGAAATAATAATGTTACACAGAGTGAAAGAGTGTTGAAGCAGCTTGTTGCATTTTTCTCATAAATGTTCTTCTAAAACTTAGATTAATAGGTTTTCGTAATTTTCTCAACGAAAACTGGGGTCAGTAGTCGGCCTTTTTTTTCGGTTGGGGGGGGGAGGCTGCTCGTGTGTTTATTTACTGCTCATCCATTAATTTAAGAATCTTTTTTTTTTAATTTCATATTTGAGAAATTCAGTTGCTATTTTTTTTTATCCAACAAAGTGTGAAAGGGTGGTTGCAGGGTTGATAATAGTTTGATGGACGAGATTGAATTTTTCACTTTAATCCTCGCTTTTGCAGTTAAGATATAAAAAAAAAACTATAATTTTAAAGTTAAGTCGTTACTGCTTTTTTGTTCCGTTTGAAATATTGAAAGAGGAAGGAGTCGTCATTTTTCACTCCTTTTAAATCTCTCACTAAATGAAATAGGGAAGTTAATTTGAGATTAAATTTCAAATAATAAATTTAAACAGAAGTCACACAAAATGGTGAATTTATAAGTACTTAATTTTTTTCAGATTTAAAATTATGATCCGCCCTTTTATAAGAAAAATTAATACTTTCCTTTGTTTTGTATCCTTATTTTAATGTATTAAAGTAAGCGTTTAATAATATATCATGGAGCAATCATTTTCTAATTTCCAGTATAATAATTCATTCAGTTAGTTCATTGTTTTAAGTAGTAAACTTCAATAAAAAATGTATTACGTTTATATCATAAATAATTACAGTTTTTAACAGACATAGACTCTTATATTATCGTTTAACAAGCAACGCCAACTTTCTCAATTTTCCAAATGGCGGTGTTTTTATACGAATCAGCACATGATGTATGATTTCATGCTCATATCATATGTGAAAAAAATGTCTATGTTCACTATTTTTAACAAAAATGTCAGGATTTCTTTTCTTCTTCTTCTTTTTGTTAAATTTGGTAAATTGCTATAATGCTTGTTGAATGACAGTATAATAATTCAACTTCTGTTTCTTTAAATTTACAATCGAAGCCTAGGACGATTTATTTCAAATAGATTAGGTGTTTGTGTGACAGAGATTCTAACTTAATCTCACAATACTAACAAACTAAAAATTGTCATCAATTTTGATAATCTAGCATTAGCGACTTAAGGAAGTGCAAATATCAAAATTTAAAGTAATATATTGAAGAAAAAATTTATATCATTTTTAAGTCTTATTTTTCATCAGTTTCTATAGGCAAAAATGTTCGCTGTTTAAAACTAGAAGTAATAACTTTCAGAGTTAAACTTCTCTATACTTGAAAAATAACTTTGCGTGCCATCTATAATTCGATAACAATTTCAATCACTAAAATTTCAGGAATGTCTTATAATATTAATTCTGCTTCCTCTAAGACATTTCAGCATATAGCTAATAACAACATTCATTTCAAGAAATATTTATACCGATCTTATTTCAAAGCATAAGAAGTGTCTTGAATCGAGGAGATGATTTGACGTTGTAAAGATTATGAGGTGGAAACTCTATTTTAACTGTATGATATACTGTTGCTCAATAAAAGACACATAGAGGCACATAAATAATTTATTTGAGCAAAATAAAAATCAATAATGCTTAAATCAAACACAATAGACATGATATTTATACAGATGAAATTCCAAACGGTTTCTACAATACTGAGTAGGGAAAACCGGGAAAAGTTGTGTGTGTGTGTGTGTTTTCAAAATTTTTTTAATAAAAATAATTTTTTAAAAGTACTTTTATAAAACACTCTTTAAAATTTATTTTAGTAACTGAGGATGCATAGCATATTTTTTTAAAGAAAAATATTAAACAAAGATAGTTTAACTAGATTAACAGTTTTATACACTTATATAAATTATTTAGTTAATAAAGAGGTTACCCAAAAACGTGTAGCAATCATTTATGTCTTTAACTATTGAAATTAGACATACACTTCCAATTGCAAAGTTTCATCAAATAAGGTACTCAAATGTATGAAATACTTTGACTTCTATAGAGGGAATAATAGAAAGTCCCAAACCTTACATTTTTATATGCCCCCCGTATCGAAAAAGTGTCAAAGAGTCAAAATGTCTTTTGTACATTCATCTATAATGACACAAAATTTTATGCTTCTGTCTGTAAAATTTGTTGAGATATTTAAAGGCAAATTTGTTGACTTTTAACCATATTTTCATAGCTCTGATGAGTGTTTGAGCAAGACTTTCGTTCTAATTCTCAGGGATAATATATCACGAAAGGTTATTAAAAGGGTAGAATCAGAAAATAATAACGCATTTTTAACGTTCATTAACTTTTTAAACAAAAAACTTGTTCAAAATGAACACCTTTGCCATCTATACAAAGCTGCATTCGTTTAATACTTGCACATATGCTATTGCAGTTCAGCTCTTGTGACTTAAAAGCAGGCATTTTTAATTCATTGATAAAGCTATACAGATATATTCAACTCCTGTTAAAACCAATTCATCCCTTAGTTCAGAAAAAACTAACTAAATATATAGATTGTATATCTGACAAGTGCGCATTCATTTTGCCACAAGGGGCAGTACTCTTAATTTCAACCAACCACGCTATAGATAAGTGACCAGAAGAGCTGAATCTTTAATTTTGAAAGAGCAAATATAAGCAAATACTGTAAGATTATTGCTGTTTCTGTTTGATTCGTTTTATCGGGTATTTTTTGTGAGTGCAATACTAAATGACAATTACAATTTTATTGTCATTGATGAAGTTTCATTTGAAACAAACCAGGATTCGATGATATACTGTTTATCATTAAAAGAAACATGAGGAACGTATGAAATATAAAAATGTACAATTCATTTGAGCTAAACAAAAATAAACGTGTTTAAATCAAACACAAAAGTCATGATATTTATACAAAAGAGATTCCAAATTATTGCAATTACAAAGATGTATATTTACATATGAAGAATGAAAACCAGGTTAAAACAAAATTAGTAACAACTGAACTGACAAACTAAAATGAGACTGGACTTGAATAAGGTTCTAACAGATCGCGACAAGGAATACCGCTTGTAAATGAATGCCTTCACATTGATAGGATCTGTAAGTTTGGAAAGTTACGTGCCATTTCAAGATTTATCTCTCAGATAATTTAAAATCCTTTACTTGTTTCATAGCAGGCATCTATTACAACAGAACAGTGCAAATAAAATAAAATTATTTCGTTAGAGAAACTTTATTTTTCTCTTCAAAAAATGTCCATTCGAATCCTTTATTACAAAATAACAACTCTCTAGAAAAACAAGTACCCATGCTATAAATATCAAAACTGAAATCGAGAAACTAGTCAACAAAATTTGAACAAAAAAAAAACTTGTTATTCTCATTTTATGCCGATCAATCTGTTGACTGCTGATGATAAAAACAAGAAAAATTGATTTCATCTGACTCTTGAATTCCAATAAAAAAATTGGTAAACACTTTTTGACAAACCAATGACACGTGGGTGGCAAAATGACATTTCGTATGACAGCATTTTATTATTAGTAGGTGGGACTGAAAAAAGGAATGTTGAATTTTTTCTTTAAATTTTCTGTATGACCTTGTCATTGTCACTTGACTGGTATATTTTAACATGTCCTTTGAATACGCAATTCACAATATGTAAAATAAAGTAAAACTACTTTAAAACTTTGGAGCCCTTTATATTTAAAATCCGGATTTGTTAACTAAACGAAAAATCTATAAGAAGAAGAGCAAAGTTTTGCTTAAAAATAATCGCCAAAAATAAAATTCCTGCTTTTGTACTCTATGGCAGATCGTGTTATGCAATCCTTTATTGCGTAGGTGATACATATTTTTACCACTTATATTTTTAATTTTTACAGCTTAATGTATAGTTACCATATTCCATTTTGACTTAAAATAGGCATGCATTTTAATTAATTCATTTTAAAAAGATTTAAGTCACAAAATAATTTTTCAATTATTTTTACTGCATTGCTTTTACAACATTTACGCATAATGATTTCCCATGTGATAGTTAAATGCCGGTTTAAAATTATTTTCCTAACATTTTACATACAAAATTGCTATGGTATGGCTATTTTACTGATAATCCTATAACTCGAATGCTATTCATGTCTATTGTACAAAATTACAAATAAATTCAATCCATCTTATTTTGTTTTCAGCAAAGACAAAAAAAAATCATTTTAGCCTTAATTTTCGTATGACTATTAAAAAATACTTTATCAATCGAAATCAAGATTGCAGACAGTATAACCTGATTCATATACTGAAACCACAGAAATTATATTCCTTTTAATGTTAAAAATTAGAAGCTGTGATTTAGTGGCACAAATTTACAAGATGAAAAAAATATGTTAATCTATTTTATAAACTATTTCTTTATGCATATTGTAATATTTTAAATGGGAATAAAATTATATTCTTAAATAAATTCTGTTCCTAGAAAATACCTGTGTATACAGTGTGAAAACAGGCATTCTTTAACTATGAATCATGGTCCCACATAGAGGATATTATTCAGACCGTGGATATTTGAAAGCTCCTTCTTTCAGATTCCGTGAAATTTGTATGTAAAAATTATTGTAAAATTCATTTGGAACAGAAAAATGACACTTTCGAATTTATCTCCAATAACATCTATTTTTCAATATATTTAATATTCATTTTTATTTATCATGTATTTTATTTATCATTTTTGTAATCGCACTTTAAGACAACCTTCCTTTATCCATTTGAAAAGCATGACAGAAACCAGCTACTCTTTGTTAACTGCGCTTGCTCAGCAGAAAAAAAATTGAAATTGGAGGAATATGTAATCCTTCCAAAAAATGTTTTTCTTATTCCTCTATGAAGGCAAGTATAGTTTTCAAATGGAGAAAAAAATTAAAAAAGGAACTAAGTTTTTTCACTTCTTACATGTTTTACAGATGGAATACTGTGATTGATTCTTCACTCATTTACTAATGTATTCTGAAATTTTTCGATGTGTCTCCGATGACAATTAAATAGTTTAATATTTTCAGAACTCAGCTGTTAGTAAATAGATTAATTTTAGTTAATATTTTATTTCATTTGAGTGAGAATCGTGCGATTCAGAATTCGTAAGAGAAATCAACAATTAGAGGAAAATATTTATAACAAGATTCTATAAAAATTATAATAATGTATAAGGGCATACTTAACTTACTTAGGAACTTAGAAAATTGAAAGAACTAAAAAAATTCGATTTATCCAAAAATTCTAATGAAGGAAACCTCGGTCTAAAAAAGTGTATAATATGAGAAAATAACACTTTTAAGTTAATATTTTATTCCACGTAAGTGAGAATCAATTGTTTCAGAATTCGTAAGAGAAAACAACAATTTGAGAAAATATTTAAAACATAATTCTATAAA
This sequence comes from Argiope bruennichi, assembly GCF_947563725.1. Taxonomy (NCBI): domain Eukaryota; kingdom Metazoa; phylum Arthropoda; class Arachnida; order Araneae; family Araneidae; genus Argiope; species Argiope bruennichi. Next base: position 124,980,948 of record NC_079162.1, read on the forward strand.
AAGTATAATAATGAAATGAAATGTGAGTTTTCAAATAAACTGGCAGAACCAAAATAAAATTCGGGTTTTTCAAAAATTCTGAAAACCTAGGTCTCAAAAAGAATATAATATCAGAAATTAACAATATTTTAAATAAAGATAGGAGAAAAAATTTATTTTTCATATTTAACAGTTTAAATAATTGATAAAAAAAACTCTGAGTAAACAGTAAATAATTTTAATAAATAAAATACTTAAAATTACAAATTAATAACTTTAAAAATAGAAACTTAAATAAATTATATTTTTAATTTTAAAAAAAAGTACACGGCATTTTGAATATAGTAATTGTATACTATGAAAATTCAAAATAATCTGTGCAATTCAAGTTTAAACTGCTCAAAGCTTTTTGAAACATTTTTAATTGCGTTTTAGTTTTAATACACTGTACAACAAAATCGTTCTTGACTGAATTAAAAACTATTGTTCTTCTGTCAATGAAGTACAAATGTATTTGTCTAAAAAGTCATTTCAAAAATAAAAAACATTATCTTAAATATGTAAATAGGAAATTCAATGGACCAGAGAAAAATTCATACAATCAATAAATTAAATTTAAAACGCTTTTAATTTAACCAAATTCTACAACAAATTAAAAACTAAGATGTAAAGAATTATTATAAATAAAATATTTTTTTAAAATGTTGCCATACATTTATCTACGTATTTAAAATTAGAAATCAAATTTTACTTTCTATTATGAAGAAAGGATAAAGTATTGTAATCACCAAAAAACTGAAAGTCAAGATATTGACGCATCTTCACGTCTCAAACCTCCTTGACTTCAAATCACATTTTTGAAATTATATTTGTCTGTGTGTTTGTGGACATTGCAATTCAAAAACTTTTTGAACTAGGAGAATGGAATTTAGAATAGAATCTTAAAATGAAATTTGTAAATTTTTTCAAATTCCGAATGAAATCCATTCAGAGGAAATCTGTCTGTCTGGGCTGTCCGACTACGAGTGAACGCGATGATTCCATAATGTAAAGAACAAGATATATAAAATTCGATACGCCATTTAAAATGTAGGTTTGTCAAATTTTGAGATATTGCCAAACACATGAGTAATATTCTAAGAGAAAACTTCAGAAACAGAGATGATTAACAATTGTATCTAGAAAACTACTGATTTAGTTTATTTTCAAGTTTTTTTATGAATGAAAAATTAAATATTTAATTCATTGCCTCTCAAAATAATCTTTAATATTTCCTTATACTTCAGCATGTGCGAACAAAATTTGCTGGACTCGTATAACACATATTTCAAACTTGTAGAGAAAAGTGGCTGTCGGCGTTTTTTAAAATCTTTGTTTCAATTTATATTTTAATTTTAATTTTAAAAAATTCAGGCGATAAAAGAAATTTGTTAAATAAATATTGCAACTAGGCAGATATATTGCAAATAAAAAGATAGGACTGTAGACAATAAAAGGCTTCTAATAATTTATAGAAAAGTATTTTTTATATTTACTGTAAAAGACTAAAACAAAACGCTGTCAAATTCACGATAATGATGTATTTGTCATGCTCTTAAGCTCTACTCTGTATCGCTGCAATGTGCTAAATGAGTAAAAATAGCTGTTGAGCTGAGCTTAGAAATCAGTAATTACTCATTTTAAACTTAACGGAAAAATAAATTTAATTTCGGTTTTGGCTTTAATTGCTCTTGCTTCATTAGATGGCAATTTATCTAGTTCTTACAATTGTCTATACCATACATTGTTCCGAAAGAGTTCTAATTTAATTCTTTTCTCCTTTTATTTCCAATAATTGTGAAGAAGTCCCAATTTGTGCCCTATAATTGAAGCAACTCCAAAGCAAAATAATTGAAGAGTTCCTTAATGATTCCGAATCACCCATAATTTCTCTTCGTTTGTGAGTGTGTTATTTTAACATTTTTAAGAAACATTTCTTAATATTTCTTTCGAATTTCATATGTTGAAACGTATTAGATTTTTTTTTAATATCAAGTTGTTTTTTATATCAAAGTTTATCTCGGAGTTTTGAATAGAAAGTGAGGTTTGCAGACCAACATGAAGAATAAAATAGAAATTTGAGATAATTTCTATTTTATTTTTCTATTTTCGAGTGAAATTGTGTTTTGAAACGGAGACTTAAGAGATATCGAACTACTTCCGTATGCTTGCCACAGAAACTACCATTGGATCAAAAAGTATTTCCAAGTTATTGACTTCAGTTTCCATCGAATTTGTCTAAGTTGGAATTCTGAAGTTATGAATCAATAAATGGACATGAACAGCATGATCCAATAGAAATTGGACATTATGAGCAATCTTTCTTTACAAATCTGTCAAACTCAGTGACTTGTAAATAATTAAAAATATCAGCGCATTCATTATTTGGAAATGATAATAATTTAATTGCTTTAGAGATTTTAAATGAGCTATTTATTTGCATTAACTATTAAAAAAGTGACTGTAAGACGTTTCTTCAATCTCACTTATGAAACAATATAGAAAATTGGGAAATATTTCACAATCTACATTGCAAGAGACCAAAACTCTTAAAACTGTCCACCAATACAGCATGCAAAAAATCTTGGAATACAATGTACGAAAAGAGCTCTTTTAAGGTAACTGGGACATTTTATACCACCCAAAATCGATTTTTCAATTTTAATCTCGTAGAAAGAGGATATTTCATCGATATATATATATATATATATAAATAATATCTAAAATGCCAAAAACTCATAATTTAACAGTTATATATGCAAAAATATTTTTTGCAGTTGCGCGGCCGAATAGAAGAACCTTTGAAATTTAAGCTTCGATTTATTTCATCCCGGGAGGCATAATTTGTACAAGAAATAAACGATTATAACAGATGCGTCAATCTACATCGCGACACAAGAGCAAAAGAGGTAGAATTTTTTTCCTTCAGAAATTTTAATATGAGATTTTGATAGGTATTTCTTTGCCACGTGTCGACTTAGGAAAGGGAATCTTAAGTATTTTTAAAAGAATGTTATAAGCATAAGGGAGTTTTATACCTTCACTAGGAACATGTGAAAATGCTGAAGTCGTCAGTTTTCTAGAGCAGGTGTAGAATTAATTAAATAAATAAGTGGGTCAGGAAATGAGAGACCATTTTGGAATGAAGTTAACACAAGCTAATTTAAAATTAATTAAGATTTAAATTCCAGTTTAAAATATCATCACATATATATAAGCAAAAAAAAATCCAATGCGATAAAACAAAACATACAGTTTTCAACATTTTTTTTTTCTACAGCGCAATTGTTTTCAAATTCAGGTAAGTATAAATAAAATTCTTTTCATCGCATGAATATGAAATTTTGTATTAGAACATTTATATTCATTATGCAACTGTTAAACCTATTTTTATTTATTCTTGGATAATAATATATTTTTAAGTTTCTACTTATTATGAAAAATATGCATTTTTCATAATTTCTCTATTTTTTGCATTCTAATGTATACAAATGAAGAAAAAAAAATCTCTGTAATTAATAAACCTTTATTCGATTATTAAACCAACCTTAGATAAATGTCATGCAAAATTATTTTATGTGAAAAAATTGGATTTAAAATTATGTATTTATAATTTATGGCATCCTATCTTCGATTAATTATTGAGAGATGAGTATTTCAAGACATGTTAATATACTGTTTTATAAGGAAAAATTTATATTCTTCTCCGCATTCACTATACAAATACGGATATTCTCTTTATTTACAGCTCATAATTCAATAGTTTTCTATATTGAGAAAGTTCCAACTCACTTCAATTGCTGTAAATTTATACACCTTTATTTTAGTATTTTTATGTACCTTGATATAAACATTAATGTGGCCCAAAAAAAATTTAAAAAAACATGTCGCTATATTGTGGAAGGGCTTCCGACTTGATGAAAAATATAACGAGAGATCAAATCTGTCTTCTGTTCCTGCAAGAAACATAAACATCAATAAAAGATATGAAAAGCGACAATTTTTTTAAATTTGAATGTTGACTAGTGTTCGGTACTCAATTTCTTAAGAGTAATAACTTTCATTTTATCAAAATTTGCCTATAATTTCCATTTGCATATTCTCTACAAAGAAAACAAAAAATAGATTAAATTACTTCAATATGCAATTATCAATTTATAATCATCATCATAATTTTCATGCATCAACTTGTCGGGAGCAAAAAATATCAGTCAATTTTATTCATTCTTTGCCTCGTTATATTTTTTACCAACTTTCGTGGTACAGTGACATGGAAAAAAAATTAGATTTTTTTTGGTCCACCATAATAACTCCACATGTGATGAATAATTCCTCTAATCTTAATCTTCCTCTTCCTTAAATCACTTAAAGTTTCATCTACGCTTCATTCGAACACAGTTTTTCTTTAAGCATAAGATTTCTGTTTTATTCAAAATAATCTTTTTTGGAAACGTGGATTGCGACTTCATCATTTTCTAATTTTCGAAGCGTTGCCCTGATACCCTTCCATTGCTTGATAATGGAAACTTTTAACAAATTTAGAACATTCCACTAAACTTATTGGAAGGAAAGAAAGTTCTTATGTATTTCATAAATTAAAATACTCTCAACATACTGATTCATTTTATTAAGTTTTTGTTGACTGTTTTGATGTTTCGCATAAACTGTGCCTCACGTGCAAAATTTAAGTAATATAAGAATATAAAACTTAATTATATTACAATTTCAGTTAATTATAAAACGGTAAATTTGCAAACTTGCGATAAAACTGGGTGTAAATAAAAGGCAAAAATTCCAAAATTCTTCAAAGTCGATTGCTAGCATAGTATATTTACTATATAGTACATAACTAAATTACAAATAAAATGGTTTCTGCTATAATTTGTGCTTCTTGACCATTAGCTGCCACGATCCCCATTTGGGGATTTTAGAACTTTACTTACACCACTCGGAGCCAAAATTATATTTGGTCCGTCTGACAGTTTTTTTTTTCAGTCATATAACTTTAATAAATACGAGCAATTCTTGTTTGTATATATATATATATATATATATATATATATATATATATATATATATATATATATATATATATATATATATATATATATAACAAAATTTTTATAACTAACTATTAGGATAAGTATATTCAACTTCCGCTTTGGAATTAGGCAGTGCAGTATAATGGTCAGAACAACATGAATGGCGCGTGTACTCGGTTTGAGTTGCACTTTTTGCTTATTTTTTTTTCAACTTATGAATTTATATTTAATATTTTTCCTTTTTTTTATCTATATAGGTGTCTTTCCTGAAAAAACAAGATTTTACACACAAAAAACATATATTTTTATATATATATATATATAACTAGCTACTAAAGCCTTTTTCTATCTGCTCTCATGCTGACACTGTCATATAGCGCCATCTCACACCCGATTTCACCAGTGTAAAACTGAATGTAAGTTTAAAAATAAAAGGAAGGATGGATAAACTGTAAAATGAATACTGTAATATAGCAGATGGTTTCGAATAACATTAACTAAGTTAAATTAAGTGCATTCATGATTTTTTTTTTATTTAAAAAACCAGTTTATATGCAGTTAAGATTGAAAAATATTCGTTTGTAATCAGTATGTGATTCACATCTATATATATATATGCTTTTATTTTTAAACTTACACTCAGTTTTACACTGGTGAAATCGGGTCGGAGATGGTGCTATATAACAGTGAACAGTGTCAGCATGAGAGCAGATAGAAAAAGGATTGTCATATTTGAAGGATTCTATTTTTTGTTTTGTTTTTATGTTATAATGAAATACCGTACATAAATATATAATTTAGAGGTTATAAAAACTGACTTACTGTTACTTAATCAGTCTTTTTTTATTTAAATGATTTTATTGATTATTTTATATCGATACCTTTTTCAAAAATAATATTATCAAGACAAAATATAGTTTGAACATGATTTTACTGTTACACAATTTTTTATACATACATACATATATATATATAACTTATCCAAACAAAAATTTCAAAAAATGTGGTAGTTAATGGGTAACAAGAATATATTTGGAGATCACTTTTATAAAGAACAGTTCTTTTGTAAAAATATATGATGACGTTTTCTGAAGTAATCTTTTGAAGTTTAAGAATCACTACCAGAAACTACAAGCCATATTTCACGTTTCTCTTAAATTCATGAATTATGGTATTTGTAAGACATTTCGAAATAAAATAAAAATACATTTAAACGATCAGTTTATTTTTCTATCATAAATGGACTATTAAAAAAGTGTTTTATCTTCAAATTCTGAATATATGGATTTATGAACTCCTTTCATAAAAATTTATTCATCAGTCTACTCAAACTTATTCGCTGATTTTATTAAGCCATCAAAGGTTTTGTCTGTTCTAATCCTCCGACTGCGATCTAAAAAGGAAATGTTACAAAAGACGCTCAGTTGAAAAACTCGAGGTTCCTTTTAGTCTCATTATTTGTCTCTTGAGATCATTATTTTATTTCATTCCTACGCATTGTCCTTTATTTCTTCGTTTCAAGTGCTTTTTGTCCTCCTCGAAAACAAAGACAAAAGGATATTGTTCAGAATAATTTGTTTTAAAAATGCTCTTTCCCTATGTATTTTTAAGCCGATATCCATGTTTCATGAGAAGGAACAGAAAAAACTTATGCGGTTTTCAAAGAATTTTGCTAAAATTTGAAAATAAGGTTGTTGCAATGTCGCAAAAAGAAAAGAAAAAAGGGAAAATAATGAAATCTTTTGATTGAAAAACCTAAAACCTGAACAGAAAAAAAAAATCTTTGAAACCATTTATTTCCATTTAAGAATTCTGTCTTCAATTGCACTCGAAAGGGGAATTCAACCCCCCCTCCCTTCCTACTCCTTCCAAGTATCTTGATACGGTAAAGATGAAATTTCAAATACAAAAGTGCTTTCGTATCCATTACTTATACAATAGAAAATGAAATAAAGTAAAACACACTACGGCTTCAAAAAGCTTTGAGAAAAGGCAAGTTTAAATCGTATATTGCGTTTAAGAGTTGAAATGAATCCTTTATCTTCCAGTTTGGAATTTTCCCAGAATTCGTATATTTATTACATATCATCAGAAGAAGAAGAAATTCAATATCATATTAGAAAAGAAAAAAAAAATCTCTGAAAAGGAAGAAATAAAAAGATAGTGATTTTTTTTTTCAGAACAAAAAGGGAAAGAATGGAGAAAAACTTCCGGTTATCGTTTTTCCGAATCAATTATTTTTCCATTTCGGCTCAGTTGCTTTTGGTGATCAATCAAGCCACGTGCTCCACGTGACCTGTGTGACGTCATAGGCTCCAACAGGGTCTTGAGGAGCTTGAACATTTTTAAGTGTTCGATTGCAAGAATAATTATCACCTTGAAGAAAAAAAAAACTAATAAATTTTTTATGTCTGACATATGGATATGAAATGCGAGGATGGATCATTTTTTAAAGTCAGCTCTGATGCCTGTTAATACAAAGAATTAAGGGACCGATTTCTTGTCTAGTATTAAAATATCTTTTTAATAACTTGTGCTTAATTTAAAATAAACCATAGGAAAAAAAATGAAGAAAATAATCTTCTTAGGATTTCACTCTACTTTTCTTTTCCATTTTTGTACCCTCTTTTTTAAGTAAGCATGAAAGATATATTTAAATAATACTGTTATTTAGATTAAGAGAAAAGTATGAAATTCCAAAATATTATTAACTGGTTGCAAGCCTCTTATCATCGAAATATGAAAGTGGAGAGACGTAATACCATTTGAGATGTATTAAGGTCAGTTTGATTAATTGGGAACAAATTTTGCTTAGAGATGAGAAAATAGGTCTATAACTTATGTGAGTCCATAATTATGTTATAGAATGCTCACTTAAGCAATGAATCTTTTCCAAATTAATTTATTAATTAATTAGTCTCAGCACTAGTGACATTCATAAATAAAATCCAGATATTTCCAATCTCCGAGGTAATTTAGAACGCCTGTCTTCGCTTCTGGTCATCATAATGAATAGGTTTGAAGAGAATATATTTGAAATATTAGAAACTAATACTAATTAGCTCAGAATTTATTCTAGCGCTCGTTCCCAATAACTACAAATGATAGCTTTTTTACTATTTGAAGATAAAAAAATATCTTCTATTTCATGAGATATCGGTTATAAACTATCATATTATTTCATACCTTCAATTTGGAGTAATTTATTTCAGTTGATTCATTGGGAACAAATTTGACTGACTTGGCCATTTTCTTCGATTTAAAATGATCGTAGGAGATGGGAAAGCATATGACTTATGTGAGTCCATAATTACGTTCTTGAATGCTCGCTAAACAATGAAAAATTTATCTGGATTTTTTCTAAATTTATTTATTAATTAATTAGTCTCAGCAACAGCGACGTTCATAAATAAAATTCAGATATTTCCAATCTCCGAGGTAATTGAAAACACCTGTTTTGGCTTCTGGTCATCGTAACGAATAGATTTGAAGAGAATATATTTGAAATAATAAGAAACTAATACTAATTACCTCAGAAATTATTCTACCGCTCGTTCCCAATGACTCCAAATCATAGCTTTATTACTACTTGGAGATAATATATATATATATATACTCTATTTCATGAGATATCGTTTATTATCTATATTATCTAGTTCGTCATATTATCTAGTTCCTTCAATTTGGAGTAATTTATAATCATTAATTTTCCAATCTTCAATTTTATTGGGGAAAATCGAGAAATGAACCTTTATAAACAGTAGTGACTGAACTTTATGAGACACATGAAAGATACATCTAAATTTTGGAAATGCACTTTAAAATGAGTAAGAACTAATAGTTCAGTTCAGTAGTAGAAAATAAAACTCTAATTTCAAGCATTACTTTCAGTTTCCTATTGAACTTATCTTCCTCTGCCATCAATGATACGTGATAAAATCTCTTAATAACTTATACCTGAGTCTCGGATTCCAAAGCATCATTAATCATTAAAGCGAATTTTGATTCAGTCAAATTCGTGCTCTTTTAATATGTCACATTTCGTTAACCATAGCCAGTTCCTTCAATCCCTCATACTTACGAATAACGGATTTTCATGCTAGTGCCTTTAACTTCGTCGATCAAAATGCACATATTTGCTGAGAACTTAAGTGTGGATGATTCGAGATAAGTTACTTCCTCCATCTCTGCAACTATCATTCCTTGTTGAAAAGAATCAAAATCATCATCTTCAGATTCCTCCCTCAGCATTGCATTTTTTTTTCGATGTCAGTTTTCTGGTTTTCTTCCATACTTGACGTCAAACAGCCTCAAATCGTTATTAATAGCCAATTTTTGTTCTTGAAAGATAGTATGTATGTAAATCACATGGTAGATTACTTTTAAAACGTAAGCTATTAATTTGACATAAAATAGGTAACACAATATGTGGGAAAGGATGCTACCGCTTTCCTTAATTTAATATCACTTCCCATCACATAATAAATTATTCTAAAGGAAGGCAAAAATGGAGGATTTTTATTATTATAAAAGTCTATTCTTGATTATTCCAGAATGAGAGCTATCAGAGGTAAATGAGAATACTATCTTGTTTTTCAGAAGATAGTCCAAAGATAAAAATTGAACCTTATTTGTAAGAGTTATATTGTCCAAGAATATATAACTTCGCAACTTACCTTGAAAATGACAGATGTAGGGAATAAATACTGACACTTAGCAAAGTTTTGGTCATTTTTAACATGGTTTCAACTTAAATAAGTAAATGTTATAAAATTATACGAAAAAAATGTGGGAAGTGTAATTCGTCTTCCTCTGATGATGATGACGTGTCCGCGTTACCTCGGAACGAGGGTGCAGTAGCTTCTGAGGGTAAGGACCCCTGAGCACCCGAGGGCAGAAGTCTAACTTCTAGCTCATATGAAAATGACACTCACACACTCGCTTGCATAACCCTTTTTACAAGGAGGCTCTTTCACACACCTCACAGATAAAACACAGGGGGAAGAACAACCATGCCCGAACCAGGACTCGAATCTGGAACGTCCAGATTGCGGGGAAGAAGCGCTATCCCTAGGCCAGGAAGTCGGTTCGTCTTCCTCTAGAATGCCTTGAAGGAGGCATATGCTTCCCAACTCGATAAGGCTTCACCATTCCCAATTTCTCCTTGTCCCAATTATCCATCCTTGTCTTATTTCAACTTTCTTACGCTCTGATTTGACTAGAAAAGCATTCCAAAAAGAATTACAAATTCGGGGAGGGGGGAGTTGTTTCCTGATACTTCCAAAATATTTTGTTTTTCCAGCCTTTTTTATAGTTTTTAAACATACCCTTGTTACAAAATGATACAAATAGATAAAAAGCCAGTGCAAGAAATGGAGAAACTTTCATTTTTTAAAGAACAATAGATTAAGATTTTTTTTTGTCTGCTACTTTCAGTAAAGATATCCAATATTAAAAACTTCTCTACACACTCTAAATGGTATCTAGAAAACAGTACATATGAAGTTAGCTTTTCCAATGATAACGATTCAAATATAAAGACACTTCAAAAATAAAAGTTCAAATATAAATGATGCAATCTGGTTACAAATAAAAAAGCAATAAAATCAAAGAGCACAATTGAGATCTGCTGAATTAATGCTCACATGGAAATAACTGCAAAGGAGCTAGCCGGCCAACATACTGAAATCGTTGCTACTAGTAATTCAGTTAACTTCATTGAACTCTGAAAGTCTCAGAATTTTCTAAGAGAATAACTAGTTGCTGTCACTCAATGAATGAAAAAGTAAAGTCAGAAACCCTAAGACAATTCATACATTTCTCATCAGAATGTATACGCTATTCACCATAACTGGAACGATTCGCTATCCAAGAATCTGATTCGTGTGTTTAAGGCGATTCTTTATTATACCATAGCTCTCCCTTCGCTCTCAACTGACATCCGAAGTCACCTAATGCGATTAGTCAGTGGGTTTGAATTCCCCTTACCAACGATAGTACTGAGATAAACTGTAAAAACTATACGCCCGAAGACTTTGAATGGGTGTCCAACTAACGAAAGATCACCCCTTAACCCGAGTTAGCAAGTATCTCGTTTGCACTGCCATTGAACTTAAGACGATTCGACCCATATCCACTTCTCAGATGAAGATCGGCACAGCCCTTCTTCTGATTATAACAGCGGCTGATGGTGTTGTGTAAAGTTAGTAATATTATCGAGCAGAGAATATTCAGGAAAGGGACCGATAATTATAATATAATGGTATTTGCAAACCTCATAGTGAATGATCACAGACCATTACATGTGCTTCAGATAAGAATTGTAAACGTTGTACTGTACATTATTATTGTTCTGATGCCTCATATTAGTCTTTTCCATGCTACTCTCGCCAATAACTTTTTGTACACGGGTGATAACGTAACTTTCCACTTCAATAATGCTGTACAGGATTGTGAGGACATCGAAATTTTTCATCATATTTGCCGGAACCAGGTACCAAATAAAAGAGATGTGATACTTGTAATGATGCCTTGATTCTAGATGATATCCTCCAGCAAAAATAGTGTCTCTTATCCCAGATAAAAAGAGAAGAGAGAAAAGCCGCCGCAAATCCTACTCGATCTCGTAATTCAATGTTTGGTACGAAGAGCAAAAAATTGTAATATATTCGTTCCATGATGATGACATCCTTACTGGCATGTCTCTCTCCGGATTGTCTGTCGTAATTAATATGCATTCATTGCATTGTTATGTCTTTGGGCCACTATATACCTTTTTCTAAAGTAAGAAGTTATATCTCCTGTATTTTTTACCGTATTAAATCTTGCACTATATCACATCTCACATTCTGATTTTCTTCATCTGGCGCACTATACATAAAACTTTTCCAGCTATTTATTTTAATATCACCATTTGTTATGTCTTTCGTAACCATCTTAAATATGACCATTTGTTATGTCATTTTATATTCCGGTTTATACTGCAATCACAACCAACAAAACGTAAACCGAATTATAAACCTGGTTGGGACTCCACCCTCTCTGCCTCTCAATTAATTAAAGGGTGATTATGAAAAAAAATTGAAGATATGCGAATCTCTACTGTTCTTATTGTTCAAAGAAGTAAAATGAAATTTTGAATGCAGGCATTTTAAGATATGCTCTCAAGAATTATATATATATATATATATATATATATATATATATATATATATATATATAAAGAAAAGACAGTTCAATTTTAACTATTACAATTATATTGAAAAGATTTTGGAAATTACAAATGACTCATTTTTTTTTATTATTGGAATACTGTCTTCATAAGAAAAAGCAATAAATGGTAAGATGCCTACAGCTATAGCATAAAAAACGCCAGCACTGCGCAGAGCGTATGCTAAAAGTGTCATTCTGTGCAAAGGTGTGTCTCGTATATCGGCAAATTTTTTTAATACCACACTTTATTCATATGCAAAGTGTCCTATGTAAGGTCGGCTTTAGCGTTTATGACACCATGTTCTGTTGCAAAAATTATTATTCCTGCATATCTGAATTTCCATTAAAATTTGTCTCGTGATTTTAGAAACAGCCTTATTAAAAAATAAAAACTATAAATAAATTTTTAAAAAAACGCTTTATCAGTGCGTTGTAAAGGAAAGACAATTTATCATCAATAATCTGAAAGTCGAAACAAAATCATAAAAGTACGAAGTGCAGAAAACAATAAGGAGTTTTTATGTTATTTATTGTGGATATATAACCACAATAAATAACACAATAAACAAAAATTTGCAAAATATTCTTTATTAGAAAAGTCAAATACATAACAAATATGTATAAAATTTAAATTTTCTTAGAACATATATCTGCGCTTCAAGCTATTGGATTTTATTTTTAATCACCAGATTACCAGATTTTTTTTATTTGAGAAATTTATTCCTTGTTTTTAATACACTGATAAGAGTCTTTTTTTAAAAAATTGCATTTATATTTGTTTGTTTATAGATTGCACCAATTAAAACGCAGAGAAAGAGCAGTTACATTCATTCTTGTAAGGTTTTTCCGGTATATAAGAAAACATGTTGTCATGCTATAAAATAAATCAGATTTAGAATTTTTTGTATATGTTTAAGTACAATTTTTCAAAAATAAATAACTCAAGCAACTAATTATTTAATTAATTTTCCTTTCAAATAGTTTGTGGAGAATTGTAAAACAGTCACAAAATGAAATCCCTTTAAAAGCACTAAATATATGTTTTTTTCTTTAGTTGCCATATATTTATTCTTTTATTTGTTACTTGTTGTTAGTAATATCATACACGAGATTTATTTAAAATGAAACTGATTTTTTTATTTAGAATATTTACGAGTCAATTTACCAAACTCGTTGTAATGACGTTGTCTAACGTTAACGTTGAGCTTCAACCTGCATTTGTTTCGAAAACGCCACGTCATTTTGTCATTATTTGACAATAAACTAGGACTTTGCATGTTCGATGATTTGTTTTTAACATTTTGATAGCGAAAGCAACGAGTTTTTGTGAAATCGTAGAAAACCTTTCACGGAAACGTTTTAGATGTTACAACAAGTTTATGGAGAGGATTCTTTTAATCGATATCAGTGCTACTAACTGAAACTCATTTTTCAAATAGTGCAGAACACCTACAAAGATGATCTGGAAACTGTGCCTCTTTTACACCTTCACGTCGAGAAAGTTCCTGCAAAGAACATACATCATTTAACATCTTCCTCGTGTAAACGTCCATGAGATTATTGAAAATATTTCGTAAAATTTCGAGCAATAATCTCCAGACTCCTCATATTACAGTAAAATTCTGTGCCTTATGTTTGATTAAAGAACAAAATATGAATCACGTCATAGCTTGACGAGATTTGTCAGATTATTCAAATGCAGATCCAACTTTTCACATTTAATGAACTTAATTCGCTGTCCAGCAAAAGGATTCTCTGGAGGCATACCAGCAATAGAAATCAAGTTAGGATGGAAGAATAAGCATTGGAAAAAAGCATTTTGAACCAGATTAATCTTATTTAACGGTTCTATTATATTTAAGTCTATTGTTTTATATTAAAACTAAGACAGCTATCTAAAAATATAGTATTTTCTTCTCAAGAAAATTATGTTTACAGAAGCTTTGAAACTAGTTCATTAAAAGATATTTAAGTTCTCTCAATATAAACAAATGCTAAGAATTCAGTTAACCACGTAGTCTTCTTGAGAGGAGCCAGCTGTCAATCGTGTAAATTACACGTGATCTCACTGTTAAGGCTATAATATTTTCTTTTCATACCAAAAGGGAACTTGAATATCATGGACTATGTTGGGTGTGATCTCGGCTCTCTGCAAAATATTATGGTATGTATAGACCTTTAGACCTTCTCCACCTTGTAATATTTTCTTGGATACGATGTACGTATTAATATTGAATTGTCTTCGAAGGCGTAACCATGTGTCTTTTGTTTATCAAGAAATTTGCAGTCTAAATTTGTTGATGTTACGTTTCTGCTACCAATAAACCACAAAAAGACAAACCTGTGTCTTCAAGTTATTTAAAAACAAGGCACAAATCTCTACTATTAAATTAATTATTGCGAATCACTAAAGCAATAATTTTCAAATGTAGTTTATAATGGGTAAAAATATTCTCTAACTTAATTTTAAGAATTCTAAAAGATATTGACTATAACTGCATTAGCAAAATCTAAAAAAAAAAAAAATTAGCATTTGTCAATCAGTCGTAATGAAAATTTTTATCACAGTCTTGAAGAAAATTCATAAAGGAGAATATAGTGCTTCACTGAATAATGGAAAGTCAATGAGATAAATAATCAACGAAATTCGAGGCAAAAAAATAAAAATAATAAGAATCATGCGCTTTAAGTCACTGAAGATATATTTTGGATTGAACGTTGCTTCCAGTATGCTGGAAAAAAATTATCAATTGATGCATATTAAAATGATTAATTCGATTCGGAAAAACGAAACACAACTTTGGATAAGTAGAACTTTCTTTTTATTCTCTTTGCCATTTCCAAATGAAAAATGCTCCTGTCACTCAAAAAATATTTATTTAAAAATTAATTTTTATCGAACAGGCAGTCGTGATGCTAATCTTAAATAAAATTCAATAAAGTATCATTAAAATTAAATTACGACTATTGCATGATGGATTTTCAACCCATGATAAGCGGATTGCGGTATTTCAAGATGACAGAAAATAAAAATTACACTTCAATGGAATGGGCCAGAAAAAAAAATTGGCGGAAGGAAGTTAAAAAACTTCTCACGCGGCACCGATACAAGATGGAAGTCAAGCTTGTTCGTCTTTCTTCAGATTTCATTGGAAGAACAATTACTTCAATCATTCTCAACAAAAATGAGTAAAAAAAAGTAAAAAAGGAAACAGATTTTGCGTCAGCGGATACATCTTTCAAAAATTTCTTTTTTCTTTTCGTCGTAGAAGTATATCGGATATTTCTTTTCACTTTGGTAATTTTTAAAAATTATGAAAGAAATGTAGCAATGCGTTTCAGATTCATTTGTTTCTTCTGACGTTTGCATAAAAAGTAACAGAGATCAGCTCAAAGAGAAAATGCAAGAACATTTTCTTCTTCTTTTTTTTTTTGTAATTTTGGCAATGTATTTTATTCTTGAGGGAGATCCTCATTTTTCATATTAGACGTGTTTTTGACACATAATCCAATAATCGCTGGACGTGAAGGAGAAGGGAAGAGTCTTAATGTAGCGCAATTTTTAGACTGGAATTATATTTTCATTTTCAGTTTTCGTCCTTTAGCAAAATTTTGTCCAGAAAAACCTTCATTTTCCGAATTTAATGTCTGGGAGAATTTATGAGAAGAATGATAATGAATTGCACGCATTTGAAGAAAGGGCTGTCTCATTTATTCCCTTCAAATGGATCAGGCAATTAATTGAGGAATTGAATTCTCTACATTTGCAGATTTCTTTCCAATTTCAGATAATAAAAGTACTCTTATTAAAACCGAAGACACTATTTAATAGAAAAAGAGAGTGGTAAAAGAAAAGTATGAGAATTCTCCTGGAAATAAGAACTATTTAAGGACCAAATTATTCCATAGATATGTAATTAAAGCAACTAGTTCCATTTGCTTCACTTTAAATAAAAGAAAAAATCCTTCAAATCGAAATTCGAAATTCTTTTCATCTAAACTGAACATTATTTATTTAATTAGAGATTTTTCTTAGATATATAAAAGAATTTACGAATAAATGTGAATGTTGCCTAAAAATTTACTTTTAAATGCATAGAAAATTCTAAAACCTTCTTGTCATAAAACTTATTGTCTAAATTCAAAGATATAAAGTCATATCTGGAAAAATAAAACCTTTTTTTTTTTTTTTTTTTTTGCTTACTATTAAAAACTAAAGTTAAATCCAAAGAGTACAAACAGAAATCTTTTTCCATTTTCTTGAAATTATATTATATGGAGAGAAGGCCAAATTACGTTAATCAATTTATATGCTATTATATAATCTTCTCAAGGACTTGTCTTTCATAATTACCTTACTAATTTTAGACAAGGTTAATAAAGCCAGCAAAAGTAACAAGTGAAAATGTTGAGATAAGTCTTTAGATAAGTTGTACTCAGAGAGTTTCAAAATTTTTGCATACATTAGGTGATGATGAAACACAACTAGACCAGGACAGATCAACGTGCAATGTATGTTGTGAACCTAACAGGCGCTTTCCTGCAATCTCGCCGCTGTTATCTAGTGAATATGATAACTACATCAATTGTTATTTCATCTTATTTTTCATAATTACCTTACCAATTTAAGACAGAATTAATAAAGCCAACAAAAGTAGCAAGCGAAAATGTTGAGCTGTCTTTTGATAAGCTGTATACAGAGAGTTTCACAATTTTTACATACATTAGGAGATGATGAAATACTAGATCAGCTCAGATCATCTTGAAATGTATGTTGTGAACCTAACTACTGAAAAGTTGAAGGCACTTTCCTGCAATCTCACCTCTGTTATCTGGTGAATATGATAACTACATCAATTGTTATTTTGTGATCGATTTGGTATATGACCTATCTTTCTAGAAGGTTGAGGAAAATAAGCGGTTTTGTATTTTCCGCTTCTATATAACACCTTACGATTGAAAATAGGAACGTAATTCAAAATTAAAGAGCTATCGCTTTATCATATCGAACTACTTTTGTTCTGAAAGATTTGGATAATTGCAATTGCTTATAATTTAGGGACTGAATTCTGATTTTCAAACCAAACTTCGACTACTTTTTAGCATAAAACTGTGCCACCTGGTTGAAAAGTTCTCACCAGTTGCCTTCTTTTCAGTTCTCTTTCATCTTCAAAGCTCGAACTTTTGTGAAATTAGAGACTGAAATGACGAAAAGGAATGAAATTCTCTTTTCCTTCGCCTTTCTGATCGCTGGGAGAATCTTTTAAAATTTATTCTACATGTAGTAAAACGTATCACTGGATGTTTTGTTATCAAAATTTTGGAAAAATAAAAAGTACCTGTCGCAACAGTTAAACTGTTGATTTGTCTATTAATTCATTTGCCCTTAAGTCTTTTAGATTCTGTTGATTCATCTGCCCTTCAGTCTTTTAGATTTATGAAACAAACGATGATGTACCTAATATTAATTATCTTTCTATCTTCAACAATAAGGTAAATTTCAGACTACATAGAAGAAGCTTGAAATCCTGAAATTGCTTTGTTGATCCTTGAAAATCCTAGGCAAAAGTGTTTAATAAGGAATTATCAGTGGGTTTTTAATCTTTTGACAGTTAGAGGGTCGAGATAGATTTTTCGTTTGGTGATGTTTCTTCAGTTTGGCATTCCGGAGGATCGTGGTATGATTGAGACAGTTACCGGCTTTTCCTTTAGTGGCCTGTGATTACTCTGGTGACTTTCTGCTGGATGAGTTGTTTCATGCTAGCACAACTGTTTTCCATCTGGCTTCAGCGTGGCTAAGATTTGGATTTTGTCTTTCGTCTACATCTCTGATGATAAAATTGTCAAAATTCATCAGTGTAGATCTTCTCATTTCTGAGTTATCGTGTCTACTGGCTCACCGACGATCAGATAAATACTTTGTTTTCTGAGATTTGACTAAGAGACCGCTGTGGCCTGGTTGTAAGATCTCGCCTTCGAGGCTGGAGGGATTCGAGTTCGAGGCCCGTTTCCATCGAAGAGCCGTCGTGCAGGCGAAGCTGGTGGTTTCTAAATCATTTGGGGCCAAAGGTCCATCCGCTGGTGTGGTGCAGAAACTTGGTGAGAGGGGTGCCAGTTCAGGTGTCGTACTCGTCGTTTGACCACGGCTCAAAATTACGAGGTCTGGTCCCAAATAGCCCTAGTGTTACTTTAAAACAGGACGTTAATATAACTGAACTCAATCGTTTATAATAAATATTTAAAAATTCCTGTGAGATGAGTTTTATTAATATTTATTATAAACGATTGAGATGAAATTAAAATATCAAATTAAGCTTTAATTCCAAGTTTTCAAACACAGAAAGTCGACCTATCGCTCATGAGAGGAAAGAAACATTTCCTGCTTAGCTTCCAATCAGCTGTTTAAGGTAACGTCGTCTGAAAGTAAATTAGCAGAACACCCTCTGCTGTTGCATCTGTTGGTCTAATTCCACAATACAAAAATTCTCATCACCTAAAGTGTAGACTCTTTTAAAAATAATACAAGTATACATACTCCTCATATAATCTATGTTATGCAATGCCCAAAAAAAAGCTCTTTTGTGGATTCGTGGAAAAGAACCATCTATTGTCTCAAGTAAACAGAAATTCTCTTTTATCAAGCTTCGGACGTTGAAAATAATATCCTTACTTTCCTTTTGAAATCCTTTACATTCCACGTTTGCTCTTTTGTCAGCTCGTAGGAAAGCGGCATCTACTGCAATTTGAATCACTTGCATGATGAAGGGAAATATTTGATTTAATATTTTCTATCACTAATTAAATTTCTTCTTTGCTTTTGAAAAATCTCACGAAGTAATTTATAGTACAACCCCTCGAAATATTGTCCACTTAGTTGCCTTGTTGAAATTCTTATGAGGGATTACATTAAAAAATGCAATTGTATGGTTTAAACTAGACTCTCACCTTGTAATGACCTTTAATATAGTTTATGGTTTTATACAGAAATCATTGAAAAAGAGCTATTACCATTTCATATCTATATCATATTAATAAATTATATTTTATGCAATAATATGATAGAGCATCCTTTTTATCCCTGTATATCCACAGTAGAGTTGCATTACTTAATATCTTTAATCCAAGATTCAAAGATTTAATCAATTTGATACTGACTTTTCTTGAATACACATATTTTCAGACATTACTAATTCATGCGACGATCTTTCTTTACAAAACCTGTTTTGTGTAGAACATACTTTGTCATTTTAACAGAAAGTTAAAGTAATTACATTCCTTTGATTCTTCGCTTTGTCAAGTTTCTGAGATAATTATTTTTTATAAAGATTTTATTTAAACAACTCTTAATGGGTGATTTAATGGTCATTCAGAATAAAAAATGAAGTGAAGAAATTTTAGTGTTTAGTCTTATCAGATTTCTGTGATTTCATCTTTGACAATTTTTATTATCAAGACTAAAAGAATTTTTTACTTTATTTTCCAAATCATACTTCTTTTAATCAAATAAACAAATTATTTCAGTATCTATGAATCCTCAATGAAGACTAAATACTTGATTCAAATTTGGAGAAAAAGACAGAATATTGAGCACGAGTAACGTTGCATTTCATGGATATTTATCGAACAGCCCTAGTCACTGATAACGTATTCTTCGTTGACATCTAAAATATTTAAAGCTCCAGAGAATATATTACAGAAAAGCAACATCAACAAAATGGCAGCCTAACACCACCAAAGGACAAGAAGTAAAAACAAGGACTAATTACACATCGTTCATAATTAAATATACTCTTGGTCTACAAAAGAGAAGAGAGAAAACGCTAGCTTTCGTAATCTGATGTCAGAAACATATTACTAAGATTACAGGATTAGCCTGGAACTGGAAAAGTGATTTTTTTTTTCCTCTAGCGTGATAAAGGAGTTGTGGAGACTTAATCCTGGGAAACTTTTCGTTTCCGACTTTTACGTGTTCTGGCTGCGAGGTAAAGGGGAAGGAGTAGGGGAATAATTGCTCCTTTCGCGAAACTAAATCCGTTTTTGTGTTGGACATGGAAAATTACAAAAAGAGCAGGAATTCTTCAAATTCTCTGCAAATTTTAATGTTTCAAAAATGGCTGCCTTTATTTATTGCCAGGCCACTCCAATAAATAAATATAATGTCTATTCATTTTGTATACATAATGGAAATTTTACTCTAATTAATGAATATGCATTTTATACAATTCTCAATCTAAGCGAATAACCGAATTTTAGTTTTCATTATCGATAAGGATAACACTGTGCATCACAATCAATAACTGGATTTCCTTCAAGAATTAACACATTTCGAATTGATTAAAATGGAAGGTAGGTATTTTTTTCGCATTTGAAAAGAAATGAAGAAATAATATTTTTTTATAAAAGACTGAGCAAAACCTTATAAAGTTATCAAACTATTTCTATTTTTATTCTTAATGTTGAAAAAATTTTGAAGCCCAATAATAGTATTTACCTCTCAAATAACGGCACACATGTAACAAGTGACTGTTATATCCTTAAATAAAATATAGAGCAGAATTATCGGAATACTACTACGTTTCCTTTTTTCTTTAGGGTAGCTTTTAACCTCCTCAGATTTAAATTAGAATTGATTTATGCCACATATTGTCTCTATATGTATAAAATGATTTATTTCAAAAATAAAAGTTTTTTTTTAATCATCTTTATATCTTACCTTTCCAGTGTTTGTCTCTTCAAAATGTGATAATCTCCCCGATGTTACAATTATTTCTAAGTAATACAAAATCCTCTTTATTATCTTATGTAAACCCCCCGGGGGGCACCTCGAAATGAGAATGAGATGCTTCCAGCATGGTGGTTGGATCTCGCCACCCTGAAGGGTACACAAATAGGTGGGAGATCTGACTCCTCCCATCGATGACAGGATGTACTTCTTTCGGGGAGGGTTTTACCGTGGCCGGTGGAGGCCCTTAGGACTCAACCACAGTTCCCGCCAATGTTGCTGTTGCAGCGGTCCGGTCATTCAGTTTTTATGGTTTAAATCCGTGTGCCTTCGTGGCGGGTCAGAGAGTTAGATGGTTGACTTATCATCGTATGTAATAAAAATTCGATCTTCATATACAATACAATTACAAATACATTAAAATTATAAAACGAGCAACTGGATAACATCTAACGGTCTTCCTTGGATATATTGCTACTCTGAAAGCAAGTATACTCTCTCTGTTCTAGATGATGTCCAGCTATGAATTACGGACGCGGTTTAGACATTTGCTACTTTTTACTAAACATGGTTACCTCATTTCAAATAAATATTAATTCATTTTTAACTCCGCAGTGGTAGTATGCGAATTAATTATAACGTGATACGTTTTTCTAAATACAAAGCAACTTCATTCAAATGTCATGTAGAAGTTTTGAATGATATTTGTATAACTAGCAGTAGAAAAGTTTGATGTTAATTTTTCCTTTTATATAGAAGTAAACACTTTTTTCAGACAGCTAAAATAAATAAGTACCGACCCCACAAAATATTCAATTACCTATAGCTATAGTTTAAACTATCTTTCTGCGATCCCAATTCTTTAGAAGAAAAATAAATGGCGTGTATCAGTTTTTTGAGCCACGTATTGTTTGCAACTTAATGAATTCATGTTCGAGCACTTTTTCTTTCCTATAATTTCTTAATTAATTTCTATAAGCCATTTTCTAAGATCCTTCAACCAAATCATTTTTTATCATGAATAAAATGATTTTATCATCTGTTACTTTTGATATTTGGTTTCATATAAACCAAGTACTGTATCTCCAAGTTTTTGAATAGTGTAAAATATAATTTTTTTCAATTTATAATTTAAGAGAGATTTATAAATTATGGAGAGACAATTTATAATTTATTTTAGAGAAACAACTCAATTCCATTTGGTTTCTGTTTATTGAAGTCTTACTTCTCTCATTTTTAATCTCTTGGTTTTAAATTTTCTTTTCAATCATTCATTTTAATTTCTGCTTAATGTTAATTCTATTTAAATCGTCTAATTTAATTAGAATTCTTATGTTAATTGTTTTAGTATAAAATCTACATTAAGACTCTGTGTTTTCCACTACAATAGAAAAATTAAATCGTTAGTAAATGATATCGAGATATCTATTGCTTCTTGGCCATCAGAAGACACTCTGACATAAGAATATTTAGGGACTTCTCTAAATCTGGCTCAAAATCAAGGTGTCGAACTCTTGAGGAGAACATCCAGTATGCCATCTGATTCTTCATTTGGCAGACTTGTTTTCCGAAATTTGAATCAGTTGATAATTTCGCAGAAACCAGCAAAGTGAGCAATTCCTGTAATAGTTCTTGAGAGATGCCTGATAACGTGTACCTTTTTATACTTCGAACAACGTTTTATGATCCAGTAGCATCTATTCAAATCATACAGATTTTCGTAAAATGAAAATGATCATCTGTTTGGATAGACAATTTGCTGTGCTTGTCAAAAGTAAATTTCTTCATGAAAATATCGAATATAATGCAGATGAATCCATAGTCTAAGAAATATTCGTAACAAAATGTTTTCTCTCCTATTATATCCAGTGCCGTAACTGGACAGTCATGCATCCTGTGCGAAAATTTGTATTTAAGTCCCTTAATTAAAATAAGTTTGGGAAAATAATAAAACAAACATATTACAACAGAGTTTTAATGAGTTTTATTTTAGCTGCTATTTTTGACTAAAATTCTGCTAATTCATTAATTAAATCATCATAATTGATATTTTTAACGATATTCTATTCTATTGTAATAATAAAAAGATCTGATAATCGTTTCTTAACCGTAGTTGTTCTTAAATATTTTTTATTAATTACAGTTTGCTAGAACCTCTCGTACGAAGCAATAGAAATGGGAAAAATTAGAAATATTCGAAGTATAATAATATTTGAATAAGACTCACTTACACCAAATCATTAAGCTACAAAACTTTGAGCAAAGATGTAGTCTATATTTTTGGTATAGAAATTTTCGTTTATGACTTTCAATTTCCTATATTGATTCTTTTTGCATTTTGTAATATTTAATTGTGAGATCTACAGTCAGCTTTTAATCAATAATACTCATGCAATGTAACCGACCATAGAAAAACAAAAATCATCACAGATAGATTAAGTTTTTTGATTAGGACTATCTATATCAGACGATAGTGTGTGTGCGTTTTTTTTTAAAACATTTCTTCGGGTTTAAGTTACCTCCTTTCTTGCATTTCATTTATTTCTGTTATCTCTACTGCTTTCTTTCGTTTACGAGAAATCCTTTCTCTTTATCCATTTCTTCAGCCACGTTTTGTGCTTCCTGAAAATTTAGTTTAAAGTCTGTATGTCGAATTTCTTGTAATGCACTACATAATCCAGCAATAAATTTTGTTCCGCAATCGATTGAATAATCTTTCAGTTGTTAATACTGTATTTGTTCGATCGACGCGTTGCCAAATTTTATTCTATATAGAAGGAATAAATATAAATATTAAATTAATTTTCAAAATAAAACTTTTTACATTCGATACGACTTCCGGATTGGAAAAATCGTCTGCAATCGTTTGCTTCCTTTCTTTTATTACTTCAAGTAATTGTAAATCCAGTATCTTTATTGCATTGGCATTTGATGGCCTCTTTGTATCAAAAAAATTTTTTAATGATAATTTTAAGCACTTCATTAAAATATCCCAACTTGCTGTTGAGGAAGAGAAAAAGTGAATATTCTCTGCACAGTAGCAAAAAAGAATGATTTCTGAAGTTGCAAATACAACTAAATTTAGATTACGAACTGTACAAGGTAACAATATTGCTAAATTATTAATTTCCAAAATACGTGCTCTAATTTCTTTATATTAACCAGCTATATTGACATCCTTTCCCCCTACAATCTTGAATAGCCCATTTGTCATATTCTAGTTTATTTAAAATATTAGCTGATAAACCTTTTCTCATTATTTCATGTGACTGAATAAAGTTGTTGCAATTTTCTTCAACCATTAAATTCCCATTATAATCAACATGGATATATCTTTTTATCTGACTCATTTACTCTTTTCTTAACGCATCAGACATACAGTCAATTAAAATGATGTAATAATTTTCTTTCTTAATTCTGCGTATGATACCATTTCTAGTTTTAACCCTAACTTCATTACTTCTCCTTGAACAGTGGATGAGAGATTAGGAAATATCCTTGTTTTATCTTTTTCAATATGTTGTTTTAAAGCAGTATTATAATACCTAACGAAATCAAATTTTTTAAAAGATGACTCAATTGGAATCTCCAACAATTACACTTGAATCTCTAAGATCCATATTGTTTTTGTCTCAGAATAAAAAAGCATCCAGCACTATTTTCAATATTTCGCTCCATATCTTATTATCTTGTTAAGTGAATTAATTATATAAAGTGCATTTACCGATTTTATATTCTTTTGTGGCACTTACCGTTTCGAGTATTAATTTCTGTGGTCTGGTGGTAAGGCCTCGGCTTTGGAACCCGGAGGGTTTCAGGCTCGAAACCCGATTCCACCAAAGAACCTTCATGTAAGCGGGTCTGGTGCACGTTGAAAGCATCGGGCCCAAACTTCCACCCGCTAGTCTGATGTGGAAGTTTGGAGAGGGAGTGCCCACTCAGGTGTCGTCCTCGTCATCTGACCGTTGTTCAAAATTAAGAGAGCCGTCCCAATATAGCCCTAGGGGTGCTTTAAAACTGGAAGATAATATAACTAAATTAAAAGGAATTGCAGTGCGCTTGAGAATTTTCGTGTGAGAATAATCGGATGAAGATATAACTTCGACCTTGAAATCTTTTTCGGAGATCCGAAACATTACGCGATTTTTAACCCAAAACCTTGCAAGGATAACAAAATACTGCTTTTTAATTAATGGGATATAAAATCTATTTATTAAGAACTCCTTTATTAATTAGTTTAACATAAATCTAGTGCTTAGAAAATTTTCGCTTTGAATCATTTGCTTTCAACGTCTTAAAGTTAATACTATCACCTTCATCTGGACCATACATAACAATGGAATATACAGGGTGGCCATAAAATAAATTTCCCCGTTTGTCGGCACCTACAGCTAAAACGAATGAACGAAATGAAACCACATTTCATGTACAGACTGTGGAAGACATGAGAAAATGAATTCCGCAGAAGAAAAAAAATTAATATTAAATGTTACCGATAAGAGAAATATTGTCTCTGCTGTCATGTACGAATGAGGAAATTTGCATATCGGGATGGATTATGTAAAATTCCAAGTGCGTGCATGGCAGCAACGCCAAGTAAAAAGGGAAGAGGGAACAACCTGTTAATAGTTCGTTCTTGAATATCGATGTGTTCTTGACTATTGTTCGTGATTGATTGTTGCTGTGTTCTTAATATGGGCCCTATCTTACCTCAGCGTGCTTTACAGGTAAAACAGTTCTACACTAGACAGTGTAATGCCGTGGGTGCTCTTACGCAAACCGGCATGTCTTATGTGCAGAACATAAGACATGCTGTTATGAACATCGAAACTGACAATTTACACACAGCAGTGGAACGTCTTACACTGTATGCAATGTCTTGTATACAGGGAAGGTCAGCATATTGAACATTTTGCACAGCGTCCAGGAGACCCTAATGTTCGTGAATAAAAGATTATTTTCTGTGAATTTCATGAATTCATTCATAAACGCCAGTATTTCTCCTATAGATAAATTTTGGTACTAATTATTTTTTCTGCGAAATTTATCTTCCCTTGCCTTCCACATTCTATATATGAAATGTGGTTTCATTTCATTCATTGGTTTTAGCTGCAGATGCCACCAAACAGGGAAAATTATTTTATGGCCATCCCGTATTAATTTATTTGTAATGGCGGGCCCGGAAATGAGAATCTTTGTAATTTAGTAGTTTTTTTTCAGGAAAGAAACACATATTTTGAGAGTATTATCGAAGTGTGAGACAATGCTTTGTGCAGGTTTGTCCCGTTTTGAGATATTATGGAGGAAACTGTAGAAAATATCTAGTGAAACGGTAGATTTTTTTCCTTGCAGTGACTCCTAATTTTTATTTTTCTGTGAGCTGCTCTTCATTGAAAGGATAGAGAGTAAATGTAGTGTTGTATCATCAGCTCGTGAAGTTGCTTCTACAATTTTTCCATTCTGTGGTGTTTTTGTTCGTAGCCAGTTAATAAGTTTTTGAGACATTGACTAGCATTCTTCTAATTTCCCTATTCTTATTTGTCTCTTTTATCTACCAGACAATTGCGCAGACATATTTAACCCCTTATTTACCGAATTATCTTACCATCAATTTTTTCAGTTTTAATTTTGAACCATTAGTTTAGTTTTGGTACAGAATAAACCCAGAAAGAAGAAAAGCTTTTCTAATTAATTAAAGTAATTTAATTTAATTAAATTAATAATAAAAGATTTTTAATGTTATTTTTAGTTGACATCTACTACTTTCTATTGGAAATACATTCTTCGTATTCTTTCAAATACTGTTAGAAAAAATAGTCATATTGTAAAGATATAAACCGGATTTAAACGGTACTTTAAAGTACCGTCGTTGAATAAGGGGTTAAACTAAACAACAATGTTAGTCATAAAATGGTGCCTCTACTATTATCACATAAAACATTGCAAATCATTTTATTATAAAAATACAAAATTGCCTAGAAATATTATAAAAATCCAACCTACCAAAATTGGCAAAATTATCCAAGTGCTTTCACCACGTGTCTTTTAATCAAATCCTTGAAATATTACAATCAAATAATCTTAATGTTAACATCTGTTTTCATAAACAAGAATATGTGGAAACGCAAGTAGAGTGACTGCATTGCTGTATTTACATTGTATCTTAACCTAAGTTAAGCATATTAAAAATATCAGTTCTGGCCTTTATTCATGTTGACGAACAGAAACATCTAGATTCTAAGAAGTTTAGTTTAATTGTATTAACGTCCCTTTTTAAAGCAACACTAGGTCTATTTTGGGACGGACCTCGTAATTTTGAACCGCGGTCAGATGACGAGGATGACACCTGAACTGGCACCTCCCTCTCCAAATCTACAAACTTCCACGCCACATCAGCGGGAGGACGTATGGCCCCGATGGATTTAACATACACCAGGCCCGGTTACATGGCAATTCTACAGTGGAATCGGGTCTCGAGTCTGAAACCCTCCGGTTTCGAAGCCGAGATTTCACCACCAGACCACCGCGGCCCTCTAGTTTCTTAGAAAGACAAAATCTAATATCCAAATTAAGCAATAAAAGGGCGACAAATTTTTGTAATTTGAAAATATAATGAACAGAATTTTGAATCCCCAATTCCTAGTGAACCCTGTGCAATGGTACATGTCGCACCTGCCTAGTTGCAGCACTAATTATGTTGCTTTTTTTTTTCTATGTTATTCGTCAACTCATTTTTTTTTTCAGCAACTAATTTAGGTTTTACCCATTTTCTTAAAGCAGTTCAAAGCATCTAATTATTTGTGCAATAAACCTGTTTCAATAAATAAAGTAGCATTTGCTAGAAAATATGAAATCACCCCGTTGCCATTCCATTTATGCTATGCGTGAAGATATGACATATTAATTTATTTTACTTATGAGAAACGTCACATGCATGTAAGTAAGAAAAAAATGTAAAGATATTAAAAATAAAATCTTCGAATTTTCAAGGTAATGAAATTTAAGGCATAGATAGTAATTATGTCATTTTTAAAGGTCTATAGTTATTAACAATTTCAAAAACTTATAGAAAGAAACAATCTTTGCATATATTATTGTTAACTTACAATACATATTTCGGAAAATTATTAGATTTTTCTTGATAATTTATCAAAATTTGATTTTTTGAAAAATAAATTATGGACACATAAGCTGAGACATATTAATAATCGAATCCTTCGTTTCTCTGAGTTTTAGGTGGTTCGGAAAATTTAATTTTTTTACCTTAATAATCGAATCGAGACACCTTAATAATCGAATCCTTAATTTTTCTCAGTTTTAGGTGGTTCGGGACAACTTATTTTGCTGATTTCCATTTTTATACAGCAAAGGATTTCTTCTGTTTTCATACATGCAGTCAAGTCGAATATTGAGAACTCCTCATCGTTTGAGTCTCAATGTTGATTCTTTCCGTTCGTAGATGGAATACAAATTTGCCCGTGTGTGTGTGTTGTATGTGTGTGACGTTTATATCTTATGAGTCTTCCCTGTCATCACTTTTCATGCGTAATACACCATTTTGGGTAGGTACGCGAAGCAGGTGTGGAGTGAATAAAATTAAATAAGAAATAACTCCCAGTATATTATCAGAAAAGAATCGTTAAGGTTCAGCCTCAGAAGACTGGAATCTTCGGAAGTTATGTAGTTCCTCACTTTCTATCAGGGCGGAAATTATTTCATTCTCAGAGACGATATTGTTAAGTTGCATTGTCGATCAAAATTCTTATAAAAATATTCTTAAATCAGACAATTGCCAGAAAACGCGTGATTTAAAAATTTATTAATAAAATACTTTAATAAATTAATGAGAGAAATCAGATGATCTAGTAATGTTTTATATGTCTTCGATGTTGTTATAGGTTTACCAATAAGTATTAGCAGCATGTGTGAAGGGTTGCTCGTATTTTTTTTCTTCTCTACTCTTTTCAAATATTTGAAAACCGCAAGCAAAATTTTTCTTAATAAATCATCTTTAACCAATTGCAAGCATTTTCTTCTAATGTAAAGTTATCTACCATAGCAGTTCAAGATGCTATGCGATATTTTTATTAAATTTGTTGAAAATTGAAATTAACTCTCACAAAGCCGACAGATATTTGAAAAAGCGTTGCATTATTTCAGTACCCTCTTCCGACTTAGATTATATGTTATTAAGTCATTTATTTTTAAATAGATGGCGCCATGAACCATATGTTATAAATAAATAAAAATGCCTGTGGAGAGAGAGGTTTCATCCACAGAGGTGAAATTAACATAACAATTAAATAGCACCAAAATTGTAAACGATGGTAAAAGTTAACTTTTATAAAAAATTTATTTTATATAAAAGTTAACTTTTACCATCGTTCAACAATTTAAATATGCATTGTTAACCTCGTATTATTTTACTAAGTAATAATAAATGAAATAGAATGAAAAAACTTAAATGGAAGCACAAAAAAAAAGCATTTAACATTCAAAAAATAAAAATATTTTCTAAGACACATTCCACTGAGACTATTTTCTCCGAAATATCAAATTCCGAAACTCTCTCACAGATTCAATTTCTTTTTTTCTATTTTTTTATTCATGCAACATTTTATGCTATATGTTATTAGTTCATTTACCTTATAATAGATGGCACCACGAACAATAAGTTATAATAATAATATCAGTGGAGAGAAAAGTTTTTCATCTTCAGTTTAAAAATGAAATTGAGATAACAATTAAATAGCATCAAATTTATTTTACATAATAGCTAACTTTTAGCTTTTCTCGACAATTTTAACATGTGATATTTATCTGGTATTTAAATCATAATAAATCCGTAGAAGCAAATTGAATGCAGAAACCTAAAAGGGAACAGAAATAAAGCCAATTAACACCCACGCACAAAAAAGTTAACAGGCAAAAAAAAAAAAAAAAATGTTCAGTAGGGTATATTCCGCTGAGACTATTTTCTCCGAATATCAACTTTCTAATACTCTCATTGATTCAATTATTATTATTCTTTCCTGTAATATTTTTTTAAACAAGACTGGAGAAGAAATACATCACTTTTGCTTGTTTTCTTTTTCCAAAGAGCTTATAATCGTAAAGAAATTGTGAGCAAAGTACATCACAAAATACCGCATTTATTGAATATTGCAAAGCAATTATAAAATCACTTAACCTTTGTTATTGGGTTGGGAACTAAGGGATTGTGGATTTTAAATAAAAAGGTAAAATTTTGTTTAAAAATATAACTTTATTTGATTAGGTATTTTCCGTTTTGGTCGATGACCTTTAGACATTTTTCAGGCAGTGTCATATTTCCATGCTCATAAAATTTCCGATTTTTGCCCGCAAGAAACTGAATTAAATGTGATTTTATATCATCAACGACCTTAAAACTTTACCGTTTAAAGAGTTATGCATGAATTGAAATAAATTGTAATCTGCAGGCGCAAGATTAGGCCTATATGGTGGATGCTACAACATATCCCAACCTAGTTTCAACAATTTTTAGAGAGTGACCAAAGATGTGAGGGATTTTCCATTATTATGCTGAAAACGACACCCTTACAATTTGCCAATTCTGGCCGCTTTTCTTGAACTGCAACGATCAGTTTGGCAAGTTGTTGAATGTATTAGTTTGAATTAATCGTTTGGCTTCTTGGTAAAAGTTTAAAGTGCAGAATTCCTTTATAAATTCCTCCCCAAACTGACAGTATAATCTTTTTTTGGAGAATCTCAACTTTTGGTATCTTTGGGCTAGTTCATCTTGCATCACCCACGGTCTTTTTCAATTACAGTTGTTATAAACTATCCACTTTTCGTCGTCAGTAATTAATCATTTCAGAAGCAGATCAATTTCGTTGCTTTTCAGAGGCAAATCACAGATGCTAATGCGTTGCGTCAAATCAATTTCCTTAAGTCCATGATGGATCCATAAATCGAATTTTTTGACATAGTTAAGCTGTTTTAATTTTTTTAATGCATGTATGCGATACATTGAGCTTCTCTGCAATCTCAAGTGTTACTCGATGACGATTTAAATTTATAATGGCTTTGATATGGGTATCATCAACTTCAATTGTACGGCCAGAACTTTGTGTATTTTTCAGTGAAAAATCATCAGAAAGAAATTTGGCAAACCGATTTTGACACTGCCTTTCTTTCAAGCCTTCATTCGCATATATGGCACAAAACTTCTTGTGTGCTTGCGATGCTTTCTTGCCTTTTAAGGATAATACAATAAAATACGTCTGAATTGCGAGCCTCAGACTTTCATTTTTAAATTGGGATAAAAATGAAACAACAACTAATCGATACTTTTTTTTTTTTTTTTGCTAAATTAAAGATGGAAGTCCAAATAACAAGAAAACAAAACAGGTTAAGTACTTTGACAAAGCAAAGAATGTGATAAGACAAATTATTGACAAAATCTGCAATACCATAGCTTCCAACCCAATATTACTCATATAATACGTTTAGCAAAGTACCAAAAAATGTCGGTACCGTCTGTACCGGAAAATAAATCAGTTTAGTCCAAACATCCTATTTCTAAGCGAGAAAAGAGCGAAGCTCGTAGTTTTGGAAAGTTACCAAACTACTAGGATGATACTTGAAGCAACATTCAAATTTCAACACCGTACCAACGAAAGAGCCCTTGACCCCCGACAGTGAATCTTCGTTGTAATCGAAACCCGAGCCCTTGGTTCCATAACCGAAACTTTACCAGCAGTTCAATGGTAATTATAGCAGCCCAAGTGGAAGCTGAAGGACAGCACAACTATTGCAATCATTATGAAAAAATAAAGAACATAACAAAAACAAAGTATACGGTGAAATTAACCAACGACATTAATACAATAATAAATTCAGTTTCACAATTTTATACATTATTGTTTTAAAGTATGGAACACATTTGACAAATATCTTAGTATTTGTCATATACAGGATTATTGGGACAAACTTTAAGGGGAGGTAGGAGGCATCACAAGGATTTAGATTTGCTTGCCTTGGTCGGAAACGTCTTCGTTCGGCGCTAGGTGGCGTTGTTCACAAGAGCAATGGAGGAAACAGACCTGGATTGCCGCAGTCATTTGAGCTCTCTTTGTTCGCAGAAGAGTATGGAATGTTTTACGAACGCCGAGCTGGCATATATGCACCTGATTTAAGGATTGGCAAAAAGAAATGCATGAGCGGCAGAAAGATTCTATCGCGAAAGGTGCCCACAGACAGATGAACCAGACCACCGGATGTTTACAAATTCGCATCACCTTTGTGTGAATATGGATCATTATGAGATAATAGACATAGTGAGGAAGGGACACGAGTGACTCAAATTCCCAGCATGGAACAAAATGTGTTGGATACCGTTTGAAGGAATCCCATTTCCAGTGTACGAGCCATCGCTGCTGCCTTTAGAGGATCTCATAATAATGTTTATCGTGTTTTGCAACGTGAAGGCCTGCACTCATACCATCTTCAAAGAGTACCATCACTGCTCCCCACAAATCATCCTATGCGTGTGCGTTTTGCACAGTGGTATCTCGACCAATGTCGCCAAGAAGCGCATTTTCCATCCTACATTTTATTTACGGTTGAAGCGTACTTCACGCGAGAGGATGTGTTCAATCACCACAATCCGCATTTATGGGCTGGTGAGAATCCCCATAAATGCGCATCCCCATACATTGAATTTTGGATTTTAAAGAAATACCTTCTTCTAAACAGAAGCTATCTCCTGTAGTGGCGATGGTTATGGAGTTTAGCCCATAGCTTTTGATGGATGACATGGGTTGGGTTGAAGTGGAGATCGGAGAGTGTAGCCGGCAGAATTTGGATTTTTAGTTCAAGATAAACTATTGTTTGTTCAGAGCCAATCAGCATGCTTTAAATCAAGGTTGTTAGTGAGTTTGAGGGAGTTTGAGGTGAGTTTGAGAAGGGGATGGTCTATTTTTAAATAATTAAAACATTTCTTGTCTGTTAATTTTAGGGTCAAGGTTGTATTTTTCAATTGATTTAATTGCCTCTTTATTGTGGTTGTCGATTGTGCCTATTTTGCCTGTCGATTTTGCCCAGATGCCGATTTGAATAAATTTTGCATTCACATTTTTTGGCCAGAAATGCGGTGTTGACAGCATATAAATACAACATTGTGTTGAACTGTTTTGGTATGGCGTTGATGCAGCAGGAAAACCGAGCTGGTCCCAATTTTGAGCCTTGTCGGACGCCTGCTTGCATGTTTTTTAAATCTGAAAGTTCATTTTCCTCTCTAGCCTAAAGCTCCAATCGTTGAGGTATGAAACAATAATTTTTAAGAGATAGATTGGCTTTTGATTTTTGATCAGTTTGTAAATTAGTCCATTGATCCATGCCCGAACAAAGGCTTTTTGGATATCTAAGACGAAAGCTCCTGTTTTTTGCTTATTTTGAAATCCTGGTGTGATGTATTCTGTTGCTCTGATGAATTGATGTGATATGCAGAGACTTGGTCTGAAGCCAAATTGTTCAGGACAAAGAATGTTGTTTGCTACAGGATGTTAGTTAAACCTTTTTAATATGATACTTTCAACAATTTTTCTTTTAAGCTTTTTAATGTTTTGTAGGATTTCTGTTGGTTTGGGAAAGTCAATGTTTACGTTTAGATTTGAGTTATCTCGTGGTGCCATCTTTGTGTTGAGAAAAAAGTTAATAGTTTCCTCGATCTCGAGTTCGGTTTCCTTCTGTAACAGTGGGTTTAATTTAAATTGATTCTCCAGGCTATTTGCCAGGAAGTTTGCTTTCTCGAGGTCGGTTTGTGCAATTCGGGCTAGATCATTAAAGGTCGGAATGTTAAGTTTTTTTCCTTTTTAATGGTCTCGCAAAGTCCCAGACGTTTTGGTTCTCTAGGTTTAAGTTTGTTAGTCGATTCGCTGTTTACTAAATTTTGTGTTAGCCGGATAACTTTGTGGTTGAGGTTATTTAATTGTTTCTTTAATTCGGGGTATTTAAATTTTTGGTACAATTTACGGATCCTATTTCTCTCGACATTCAAATTTTTGGCGAACGAATGACTTCCTGTCAGTAATCGGGTTTGAGTTTCGGTTTTTGGCATTATTTATTTCAGTTTCAGCTAGTTTATCTATTTTTCGCTGTTTGTGAAGTTTATTAAGGTGCTACTTAATTCATTCTTAAACGCTTTAAAATTAATTTTAAGTCAAAAAGCGGACAATTTGCGCCCGTAAATAAGGTTTGCTACTGGGATAAATTACGGAATTTGAGTTCAGAAGTAAGGAAATTAAGTTCATGAGTGGTTTTTGCAAGCCTCATCACGCAGTTTACAGACAACATGCCAATTTATATTAAGAAAGACATAAAAGAATTATTTAGCCGATTCAGAATTTTAAACGAACTCACGATTTTAAACAAAATTTTTCAATGTGCTTCTGTTAAACTTCTTCGTTTATTGCATCATACCTTTTAAGTCACATCTCTTTCACTAATCGAATCAAAAGAAATACAAAGAACAGTTTAAGTCCCTGTTAACACAAAATGCCCGACAGTATTGTTATGATATCTGTACGATGTTGGCGGGTATTCAGAATGTCGAACAACATCGTGGAGATATCGTACAATATCTTGTGCTAATAGGGGTATCATAACAAATCTAATCGTTTTCTAATAAAACTTGAATTTTAAAATTTGACACAGATATACAGGTCTGATGATTAAGCCTGTATAAAATTTCATCCATCTAACCTTTTTCTTCATTTAACCCATAACTGGAGACGGGAGTCAAAATGACTTCGCGTTGTTCATTGGCTCCAATCATTGTTATGATATCTGTACGATGTTGGCGGGCATTCAGAATGTCGAACAACATCGTGGAGATATCGTACAATATCTTGTGCTAATAGGGGTATCATAACAAATCTAATCGTTTTCTAATAAAACTTGAATTTTAAAATTTGACACAGATATACACGTCTGATGATTAAGCCTGTATAAAATTTCATCCATCTAACCTTTTTCTTCATTTAACCCATAACTGGAGACGGGAGTCAAAATGACTTCGCGTTGTTCATTGGCTCCAATCATTGTTATGATATCTGTACGATGTTGGCGGGCATTCAGAATGTCGAACAACATCGTGGAGATATCGTACAATATCTTGTGCTAATAGGGGTATCATAACAAATCTAATCGTTTTCTAATAAAACTTGAATTTTA
This sequence comes from Argiope bruennichi, assembly GCF_947563725.1. Classification (NCBI taxonomy): domain Eukaryota; kingdom Metazoa; phylum Arthropoda; class Arachnida; order Araneae; family Araneidae; genus Argiope; species Argiope bruennichi. The sequence continues at coordinate 125,016,159 of NC_079162.1, forward strand.
AAATTTGACACAGATATACACGTCTGATGATTAAGCCTGTATAAAATTTCATCCATCTAACCTTTTTCTTCATTTAACCCATAACTGGAGACGGCAGTCAAAATGACTTCGCGTTGTTCATTGGCTCCAATCATCACATGTTTTTTTTTTTTTTTTTTTTTTTTTTTTGTCTTTGAATACAATATCTCCTCAGTATCTTCAAATTTATTCTTTTAGCAGTATGTTGGCAGGTCCGAAGTTTGAACACGTAAGCATAACAAATTATTCTTTCTCAAAGTTTTTCGTTGCTATTTATGAAGTCATTGAACCTACGTCTCTGAAACTAAATAATAATGAAATATAACGTACCAGTCAATTTCTAAATATTTCGCACTGCAATCCGTTTTCTTTGTCTAGAATAACATTGTTTAAAAAGAAATGGATAATGCTGGTAAAGGAGAGGAAAAAGTACAAGCAGATAGCAGTGGAAAGTTATCTACTAGAAAAGATTGTACTATTTGCCCCAAAGAGATGAAGAGTAAACTACTTTATCATCTACTTATGACATTCTTGTAAACACCCATTATGTGGATAATGTTCCGTAACCGTAAGCCCCATTTGCATATGAATGATGTAAAACGCAAAAAAGAATAAAGAAATATTCTTAAGATAATGTTTTAAAATATTGCATTCTTCATTTTGATTGATAAATTCTGACAGGTATTATTTTTAGTGTTTTTCCATAATATCTAAACGAAGTAAGTACTCATGAATAAGTTATTTAGATTTTTCTTATATGATCTTTCCAACCTTTAATATTATAACATTTAACAATTTAATATTAATATTTTTAATATGTTTGGTAATTACATGATTTTAAGAATAAATTACGTTTCCAAAATAAATTCCAACGCTCTTTACAAAAGACAAAAAAGAAAAGTAACAATGGAAAATTTTTGGCTCTATGTCTCTGACCATGTAAGAAAATTCATGCCTCCATTTACGGATCAAAATGTTCACTCAGATTTAGGTGGGAAGATCTTTTAGACAATTTCATTTAAAACTTCATACAAATAAATGATTTTGATGTAAAAAAATGTATCAAATTCCATCCTTCTAATGTTCTATTTTTGAGTTAGCGTGCTCGCAAATAGACAGGTGTCATTCAATTTTTTTTTTTTTTTTTTTTTTTTTCGGATTCAGAGTTGCCAGAAATGTGAAGATTCGCTGAAATCTAGTCGCAAATTTATTTGGAGACTACGCCTCTTCGCCTTGTTTAATTCGTAGACGGACAAGTAAAAAATTTTTTATTCCAGATATTGTCTCATCTCTGTAAATATTACCCTCATACAGTTCTATACCCAAATAAATCAGAATTTCATTCCGATTATTAAATTTCACTTCCATAATATTTTCGTAACTTGAAATTTTGTGTTATAGTATGAACAGATAAATCTTTAAATATCTAATATTTGTTTAGAGGAAGAACTAACTAAAGTATTGCTTAACTCTATGTAAAAATTATAAATCTTTATTGTAATATAATATCTTTATTGTATTAATTATTATCTTATATGTAATATAATAATAATATCTTTATTGTAATAAAATACTCTCTAAAACTTAATAAATCTTCTATCCAATTGTTTCGCCTGAAAATAAAATTTTCTCCTTTTAATACGCACCGATAATTTCATTGAATTAAATTTTCTTTATAGTTTTCACATCTCACCAATCAGCGATTTTGAAAAAAAATGAGTTGAAGTATTTCATTCGCTATAAAAATTAAGATGTATGTTAATTTCTTATGGAGGGATCAACAACAACTTATGGAGGGTCGGCAACAGTGTCTTCAAGAAAATGATGCATCAACGCAAAACCCCGCTCCTCTTAGTTCTGTGAGAGGAAGAGTATATCCTCACGGACGGAATTAAGGCCCTCATGAGAAAAAGCAACAACAGATTTAAACAGTGGCGGAAACGAGATTTGCGAAACTCGGTGAGACAGAATGCAAGCAGTTTGTATTGTGCCGATAAAGTCTCGTACGAGCTACTGCAAAAAGTCTCGACGACAAAGTATTGGCGGTCCAGTAGTCTAGACATTATTCCCATCTAGGAACGAGATTCGGCTTTGGGCCCGTGCAAGTATTGTTTCAACCCAGACTGTGTATATTGGATAGCTATTCGAAGAGAAATGCAAAGACTGTTTCGATTCGATTTGGATATGCCTGCACATTAACCTCCCCCCCCCACATACAAGAAAAGGAACAAAATGCGAAAAATATCTGCTGGTAAATCCAGGAGAGAAACAAACTGTGAAAAAAATTCTTGTGCCACAAGAGAAGAGAAACAGAATTGTGAACTGTGAAAAAGAATCCGAAACAAAACTGTGAAAAAGAATCCGATGATGACACGTGATTGAATCACGTGACTTACGATCTACGACTATATAAAAGCACATACACAGTTTCGTGCATTCAGCAGACGAGCAACTCTTTCCTTTTATTCGAAAATCCAGCTAACTCGTTCCTTTCCTTCGTGATAGCTCCCCCACTTCAAACGATTCCAGACATTTTTCCCAAGCCGACGACAATAGAGTCAATGCTGTTGCCTATGGGACCTTTGCAACATCCAACGAGTAAAGACCCTTTCTTGTATTTGCAAGATGTGACCTGTTTTTCGTTTCTCGCCACCGAGACGATGACATGGGCGATGTTGAGATTGTGATGAAATTTAACCAGTTCTATCGAGGCCCATCGAGGAGTTGCGGCCACGAAATCTTGCAAAATAACTTTGTCAGAATGGCCGTCGAGTCATTCAAAAGAATGGAACCCGACCCGTTTCTGCCCGACAAGATTGATTTCACTCGGTTGTATGAAAGGTATGCCAAGCCCGTACGAATCGCAGAACGCAGTACTGACGTGAGAGTCGGGTATTATTGGAATAGTAAAAACGAGTTTTTAATCAAGGTGTATTTCACCTTTGGTCTTCGAACGGTGCCTGAGGGATACGTGCACGTCTACCGCAACTCCCAAGCACCGATTCTCTTTTACAAACTTGACCCATGCAAGCTGCATGTTCGAAAATTTCGAGAGGCCGAGAAATGGTTCGACAAGAACGACCAGTGGGTTTATGACCAATATGTGCTTCGGCCCCACTCGGTGTATGTAGTGCCTTCGGGTACCACGTATACCATTTTTATAATGCAAAAGACACTGTTTACGATCCAGGTGTTGCTACTTGTTACAACTCGGACTTGAAGACTCCAGATGTAGATCGTCGATTGCTGATTGAGGGACGAGACGACATGGTGAAGTTGGATTTGAAACGAAAGAGAAAGAGATCGTTGGACGACGAATCGAAGTAGCAAGGCGAATTTTTTGGATATGTGTAACGAGTTGATGCATCAACAACACAGGTCCTATGATACGTAGTTTCCCCCGTATTACGACAACGGCCCTCAGCCGGTTCCGGTGTAGAATCTGGGCACCAGCATGGAAACCATTTTGAAGATTGAACAGTTGAAATTTCAAATCAAAGAGTTGAAGCAAAGACTCTCAAACTATGAAAATGTAAATTCACCATGCAGTGCTCAGAGTTGGTAAATATTGTGTATATATATTATTGAATTGTATTAATTTGTATAAACTATTTCATTGTATTGTTTGATTGCTTCAATGTATTTTGTTTTATAAAGTGTGTAAATAAAAGAGGTTGATTTTTTTTTAATTATGGTGTCGTTATTTGATGGCTCTTTATCAATTGATTTTGAAATTTTAAATAAATGGAAAAGCTGTTTAACCATACCATGAAACTGTTTATCATTTTAAATATAGTCTCCCCCCTCACAAATCATTATTGGTTCCTCATTGGATAAAATATAACTCAATTCCCATGAATCTTGAAATGTTTCGCAAATCTTTATTAATTCGTCAGAATATAAACGTGGTTCTTTTTAAAACCATCCCCATGAATTTTGAAACAGTTCTAAACGTAAAAAGTTTTTATATGTTTTGAAAAACAAAATACACATCTCAATCCCACAAAATAAATTTGTTTAAAGAAATACGAGTCAAACATATCTTGCGGCATGTCTATAGTTTTTTTACAACAACGCAGCTAGTATCAGCTGGCGATATTACCTATATCTAGAGATGACAAATATTTTACGAACGTTTATTATGTAAGAAATATCAAAAAGTCACAAATACTAGAGATCAATTCTTTTCAAAGAAAGGTGCGATTCAAATCCTTGATATGATTTTACTGATGATAATTCGATTACAGGTCCTGGATCACGATAAAAATTAACAATCGATACGATCTGTCCGATTAAAACTAAGGAACAAGAATTTATATCTTTATATCTCATCTTTATACCTAATTTATATCTCATCTTTATATCTTATTTAACTTCTCTCTCTCCCTCTCTCAATATATATATATATATATATCATGACTTTATTCTTGTTTATTAAATTTATTGTATTGTATGTTTTATTTTATGATATTCATTAAATGTCATTTTTATCAATGTAACTTTAACATTTTTAAAAAATTTCATAAATGTTCTGCTTTAAAAGTATATTGTTCAACATAATGTTTTTATTCGTGATAAAAAAAACTGTTGTTTAGTATTTAGAATGTTTCTGCTGAATAAAATTGATTTCATTATTTACATTGACATTCTTGTCATACTGTGTTTATATTTTTTCTAAGTGTCTAGAAAAATAAATGTTGATAAATAATTTTTTTAATTTTTTGAATTAGTGAGTACATTGAAGCATCCATTTGATCACATTATTTCAAATGATTATCATATATATATATATATATATATATATATATATATATATATATATATATATATATATATATATATATATATATATATATATATATATATTGTAATGTGTAAATAAAAAATATGAAACTGTAATTTTGTTTGTTTTCCTTTAATGATCTCTACAAATTAAAATGAAATAACTGATTCATAAGTTGCATAGATTTTAAAAAAGGTATCTATACCATTTATATTTCATAATTTGAAATTGTAAATATAATTTATTCAGTATATACTAATTTGAATTTCATGTTCTTTCCTCTGAGCAAACTGAAAACATCAAAGTCTCAATATTAATAAAAAATCATTACATAAGAAAAAAAATATAATAATTTTATTAGTAAGCTTTAAAATATTAACTTATCTAGGAGTAATAATTTATTTTTAAAAAGAATTATATTTATAAGATTCAACATTCAATAATATTTAAATAATATGTAAAAAAAAGAACATATGTAATTTTTCAAAACACTGCTATAGTCATTTGTCAAAATGTATCCTTTGGATAAAAAAAAAAAGGAGAGGAGGATATGGGAAAGGAAAGAATAAAGCAGCTCCAAACGAATTAAAAGGCCACGTTAATTAATTATGCAAAAACAATAATTCCATTGAAAATACTAATTAAAATTTTAATATAAGAAATAAAATTATATAACTACGAAAATTTGGAGAAAATAATTCAAAATAATATCTTTAAAAAAATCAGAAGTTTTTAATAATTGATCGGCTAGCGTAATATTTACTAAACAATGGTTTCATCAACGTTATCGGCAGACATCCCGACATACGCAAAAAGGTTGAAAATTGAACAGAAACGGTTTGTTTGGTACCTGACACGTGACAATGAATTCACACCATTAGACAGATCGTATCGATTGTTACTTTCTATCGTGATCCAAGACCTGTAATCGAAATATCTTCAGTAAGATCAAACCAAGTATTTGAATCATACCTCTCTTTGAAAAGTACTGATCACTGGTATTTGAGATTTTTTGATATTGGTTACATAAAAACAATTCGTCATCTCTAGTTAACGAAAGCACTTATCGTTGGTTCTTTCCTTTACGAGGAAATTGGACCTTCGGGTTCTATAACCGGTACAACCAATATAAATCGTTATTAATTTTTATTCCATGAAGCTGCATTTTGGAAATGGAAGAATTATAAGTCGTCATTCCCGCCACGACCGTCTGACCTTAATCACTGCAACTTCTGTCTATGGAGTTACTTAAAAGATGTTGTATATGGGATCCGATTGCGAACTTAGTTGTAAATTGAAAACACACATTATGCAATACATTCACAATATCGCCACTGAAACACTCTGATCAGTTGTGGAACATGTAGTTTTGCGCTTATCGTTATGAGAAAAGATTTAAAAGTATCTTGAAAAATTCTTAAGTCATCTCTAAATTCCTTTTTTTTTTTTAATTTCATCAGTTTTTTTTTTTTTTCTGTTTGTGTGTATGTGTGTGTGGCAAGGAACAATTAAAAACCGATTTCATTTGCTTTTTAAACTTATTTCAGCCTACGGACAGTTAAAAGTCGATTTTTTTCCAATCCACAGTGGCACTACCTTGTCGTGGAGGATGCACTTTAAACAAAGAACGCCACAACAGCATGTCATGTCTTTAAATAACCTTCTTATGATGAGTACAGCGCCATCTATCGATCAACTTTTGAACATTTGTTTTTCTTTCTCCAAAAACAATTCCCAGAGCCTATACTCAGATGAAATATGAGGTCTTTCTGAGCAGTTTCTTTTTTTTAATTATTTTATGTGTAGATCTATAAAAAATACTTTTAATATTAGTGTTTGACCCAATATAGCATTGTCATTTTATCCGCCATAGATAGAAAACGGCTAGAGATAAAACAAGGAGTTAAAATGTTTTATGATCCGCATGGACTCTTCTATCACACTTTTGTTTGCCTTTGGATAAGCGTATCTTGTATAGTACTACAAAAGGAATAAAATATAGTATAGCATCTATAATATGTTTTTAAACTTATAGATAGGTAAAAATCAAATGACTCAACCATAAATGTCTCCTGCATAAGAGGAATTTTTCAATATGTCTATATGTAATTATGCATAAGAGGAATTTTTCAATATGTCTATATGTAATTATGCATAAGAGGAATTTTTTAATATGTCTATATGTAATTATGCATAAGAGGAATTTTTCAATATGTCTATATGTCTATTTGAGTTTCATCCGAAGATAGATAATTATATTATAATGGACCAAAGTAAATTATAACATTCAAAAGTTTCAGAAAACTGAAAAGCTAAAATAATAAATTTGTACTATATATATGTATAATCAACTACTATGATAAAAAAATTTCAAACGAGTCAATCATTGTAAACAAATATGCTAAAAAGAAACTATTAAACAATTTATCTAATTATGCACCAACACATTCAAGAAATCTGGTTAAATAACACATAATACAATTGCAATTTAAATATCTAATTGTAAAATTGTATCAAAGTGAAGATTCAACGAAATAGATAACTTAAATAGGCCTGATCATAAGAATGAACATTAATCTGTAATCAAACTAGAAATATTTAATGAACATCATGAAATTGATAAATAAGATCTAATAGCCAGTTCAATAAATTTTTTATCAGAAAGCAAACACAAACATTTCAATTTCATAAATAACAAACAACTGGCTTATTTAGAAACTTAAGTATTTATTCTCAACTTTTAAACAAAGTTCAAATATTATTAATTTTGTAACTTCATTTAAAAAGTAAGAAAGCGGCTTATAATGCATTATTTAGTTGAGGGTGAAAAATGTTAACTTCAACAGAAAATTTAGTAATTTTAATTAAATAAACCCTTCCAAGCTTCTCTTTAAATTGCATTCAGAAATTCATACACTCAGAAAAAGAATAAATATCTTAACAGAGAAAAAATGTACATGTAAAAATTAATGAAGATATTTGAGTTCAAAAAAATTTAATAGATAAAAATCGTTTCAATATGTTCAAATAGCTCCTAATAACTGTAATTCCCTTTAATATATAATGCGTTCACATTTCTCTATATAGAAAGAATGCGATTTTTTAAGAATATTTCAAAATCAGATTGAATGTGTCATTCGTATCAATTTTTTTATGCCCTAAAAGCAAGAGAACTTATTTAATTTATTGTCCTGATTAATTCTGCCGACTACATTTATGATTATAAATTTACCAATTTACATGACAACAGAACAAGAGTTTTAGAAAATTAATCAGCAATTAATACAAGAATTCATTTATAAAATAATAGGTTCTGATGTGGGAGTGCACATTTCTCTTTAAAATAGGCTACACTACTTGAACAAAAGATGCTTAAAGGCATGAGATGGTGCAATATGTCAACAAAGAAATCAGTATGAAAAAAATTATTGTATAACCGAATTGGAATGTTTAGCAATAGTAGATGCCCTTTATAAATTTTATTACTATTTACATGGGAAAAAATTCATAATTCATATGGATCATACTGCTCTCGTGTGGCTTAAAAATGTTTAAAATCTACGGGTAAGATTATTTTGTTGGTCTTAAAAATCAAGCATGTTTGATTATGTAGTTGAAATATTCAAAGGCAACATCTAATCTTGTAGCTGATATGTTATCAAGACATCCTACTGCTCAATATCTCCAGCATTTTGTGCATTTATTGAAATTAGATGAGTTAAAACACTATCAAAACTTAGACAATTTGGATAAGTATAAAAATATTAATGATGTACTTGTAATTAAAAACAAAAATTTGTTTCAAATAGTTGTACCTTTTTCTCTTAGGAGAAAAGTGTTACAAAATGCTCATGAACAATTTGGGCATCCAGGCACTCAAAAAATGATAAATCTAATTACCCTTCAATAATATTAGCCTCATATTACTCAATATATTGCACTTTTTGTCAAACATTGTGATGTTTGTCAACTAAATAAAAAGAGAAGGCAAATAAGTTTTGACCTTTTACAGGTTGTGCCACCCCCACTCCACTGATCGTCCTTTTGAATGTCTTTCTGTTGATACTGTTGGTGAATTAAATTATTACAACTCAACTAAGAAATTTCTTCATATAGTAATTGATCATGCAAATAGACATGTTCGGGCTTTTCCTTCCAAAAATCAAAATCCTGAAACTTATACTAATATATTAAGCAGGTTTTCCAAATTGAGGTACCTTACAAGTTATTAACTCATAGAAATGATTCTTTTACCTCATTTATATTCATGCATTTCTTCTGAAATTAGTGTCAAATATTTGTTAACCTCCTCACATCACCCAAAAACTAATAAGAAATGTGAAAGTGTTAACTAGTCAATAATAACTAAATTAAAGTATAAGGTTTATTCTTCTTGAACTAATAGTCCTCGGACTAGACTTTTAGAACAAGTAATCAATGAATATAATTTAACACCTCATTCAGTTACAAAATTTCCTCCTGAATATTTGTTATTTGGCACTTTACCTTATCCTCCTCCCTTAACTCAAAATTAATTCTGTCCTACAGTAGAAGAAGCTAAAAAATTAGCCAAAAATAATATCATGATATCATAATAAAAATAAAATAAGATATGATGCTAGATTCATAGATTTTCCATTCAAATCTGGTGACATGGTAATGTATGAGGAATATAACTATCCAAATCGTAGAAAATTATCTACAGTTTTTTCAGTTCCTTATGAAATAGTAACTAAACTTTCAGATGTAAATTATGAAATAACTAAACCAAATGCATTAACAAACAAAACTACTGATATTGTTCATATGTCAGAATTAAGAACTTATTACTCACCAGAAAAAAATTAAAATTAAATCATGAATAACAATTTAATTTTTTTTTTTTTAATTCGTCAACGTTTCTTTCTTTTTTTTTTTTTTCCCCGATATAAAATCCAACTTAGGTTGGCCCATAGTCTCCACTCATAACAGTTTTTCCCCCCTTCATGATGATGTTGTTGAGATAGATGCTATGTTTGAACATGAATTCAAACATAGCAATCTTATTGAGATACGAGTATAGGGTCAACCTTCCAATTAATTACAATCTTTCTATTTTTATCCTGGATATTTTGTTCTCTCTCTGGAAACGAATATTCCTGAATGGGAGTAGAAAGAGAACAAGAATTGCATTCTCCTTCTTCATTGTCCTAATATTTAGGACATTGAGTGTCGCCCACTATAAGTAAACAGGGGACACTTCTGATTAGTCACCCACTATTTAGCTAAGTAGTGGGACAAATTCTTTTCTTTTCAATACTACACATTTTCATATCATTTATTTCAGTATTAATGCTTATAATAGTAGTATTTTGAATCTCATGTTTATTATTTTCATATTCAAGTGTTTTATATAAAATCATAATATTTTAGTATCACAGTTCATTTCATAATTCCATTATTTTATATCCAAATTGATGACTTTGGTGAGCCTTCTACTATTGAAAGATACTGTGTGTAAGCATTCCCTAGACATTCCTCACCAAATAGAGGCGATCAACTGAGTTTCTGCCGAAAATTACTTTTACATTACACATTTTATTATTATTTTGTTGGTATTGTTAATTATTTAAGCTTACCTAATATTTTCACAAATATATGTTTATATCTAATCTCCTTATTGAAATGGATTTTAATATTAATGTAAAGGTAAAGAAAACTTAGGTACCACTTTTAATATGCATTTAAATTTTTAATTCTTACTCAGTATGGTTGCAATACCCCCACTGTAAGGTATGGTTGTGTGTCAAAAGGCCCCGATACACTACCATGTCTTGAGGTGGTGGTGGTGAGGGGGGATTGTAATGATAGCTCTTAATCTAAGTTAAATCAAAATTAATTTCAAAATTTTAATTTTAATTTAACCCATATGAACATAATTCTAAAATGGTCTCTTATTTCCTGATCCAGCTCCATCCGTTTTTATTTAATTAATCCTACACGTGAGCTTTGTAAAACTGTAAAATCTGCTGCAAGTAAAGGGATATAAATCTGTCGTGCTCAGCAAATTCTTTTAAAAGATACCGATATTTTCCTAACCTAAAACAACACGTGTCAAAGTAATTCCTGTCATAATCTCATAGCATAAAATAATTGTGGAAAATATTGGACTGACGTATCTCGTCGCTTCTTGCTTATACATAAATTATGCCTCCTGGGATAAATTATGCCTCCTATATATATATATATATATATATATATATATATATATATATATATATATATATATATATATATATATATATATATATATATATATATATATATATATATAAATTTTTTTTCAATAAGCAGTTACCTACACAAGTTTAGCTCTTCACTCACACTTTGATTTCAATTTGACCAATTCCATTTTTATCTTAAAAATATGTCTACAAGTTTTTAAAAGTTATAATTACAGCATAACATAATGAGTTGGTGCAAGTCATAATACCTAATTCCAGACATAACAAAACATTTATTTCATTCACATCATTAAATATCACTGGTTAAAGTATTTACCACTTTTGTTAGAAATTCATCAGTGTTCCATTTTATTTATTTACAAATCTCTTTTTGAATTCCTACTCTTAGTTCACACTCTCCCTATATATATTTATATATCTTGTTCAAATTTTCAATCATTAATAAAATACTTTTTATTCATCCACTAAAATTATTCATCCATTAAAAAAAGAGGGGAACTTCATAATTCATTACCTGATATGTTTAATTAATTTTTTTTCAAATACTTTTATGGAAGAATATGCAGCATTTTTTTCTATGCATTTTAAAATGCAGAGAAAAATATTTCCATTGCTGTTAAACATTATGTCTAAAACTCTTAGTGGGATTTCATGTAAAATCTTAAATATTGTATAAAATAGTATGCCGAATTAATCTTTCACCAAACTCGATAAAAATATTACAAACTGAAGCAGATAGTGAAACATCAAATAAAAAAAACATTTAAATATATTTTTGCCCAGTTAAATGCTTTTTTATAAATATATAAGCATTTTTTATTTGTATAAAGTTATAAGGATTAGTGCTGTATTTTTTTTTATTTCAAATATTTTCAATAATATAAGAATTTTAAAACAATGTTTGAAATGTACCAGTGAATATATGCATTAATTTCCAGATCTGCAAGAATCAGATTTAATTTACTTACTGAAAAATGTTCTTGTTTGATATAATTCAAAGGATTTATTCTTATTAAAAATGAATTTCAATTTCTAAATTAAAATAAATTCTTTCATCTGAAAATTTACATTTCCTTAAACATTTTACTTGTTTTAAAGTAAACAATAGTTAGAATCTTTAATTTTATATTAGTATTTAAGTATTAATCTCTGAAAGAAATGTATGTTATTAATTTAAAGCAATTTATGCCGTTTGTTTATGAGAATATCCAAATAAGAAGTTGCAACTGTAAAAATTATAATTTAAAATCAATCAAAACTGTGAATGAAAATGGGAGAAGTTTTATGAAAGCCAATATCTATTTAAACAAAGCAAATAATTATATGTTAATCTAAATAATATTATAGTATTGCTGAATTTTACAGAGCAAGAGAAGAGCGTTTATGTAAAATATCTTCAATAACTACTATGGATGCGATATGAGAGAACACTTTATTTGCGATTATTTACATAGAAAAGTTTCGAAAGCATATTTGCATCGAGAAAAGTGAAATCTGAATTAATTACATTTGGAGTGGAGTTGAGTTGCAACTGGTATGACGCTTACATAATCTCCCACCTTGCAATTTTCTGGAGAACCTGAAATTGCAACAAAAGTTATAAATCGAGTCTGTTGGGAATTTTAATACACCGGCCAGCTTTACTGCAAAATCAGGAGTTCACTGGAGTACTTCACTGGAATCTTGATCTGAAACAACTGGAGTTGCAGGAAGTTGAGTGTTTGTGTCTTTATCCTTTTGCTGAGCAATGAATGGTAATTTTTCAGAACTTCTGATTTCCAAGGAATAAAGTCTCTGGAATGGTTTTAATTTTTCCCCTTGAGCT